>NC_072825.1:17545000-22452500 GCF_027744805.1 Dunckerocampus dactyliophorus
TGGAAAAGGTTGAAACTTCATTTAGTCCTGAACTCAAAAGATAGATACTTTATTGATCTCCAAGATATACAGTGTTGCCTCGTTTATCGCAGGGAATAGGTTCCCAAATTAGCCTGCAATTAGTGAAATCCGGGAAGTAGCCAACTTTATTTGTTTACAATGATTATATATGTTTTAAGGCTGTAAAACCCGTCACCATATACTTTATACACTTTTCTCAGACAGGCATTAAGACATTTCTCTCCTGTTTAAACGCTCTCAAAGTTCAAATTTCGTTTGAATTTTAATGATCGATGTACCAGTTTGGCTGTCACGTTTCTGCAACCTTGTTAAAACATATTGATCCTGCCGTCGTCCTCCCCTTCGTCCTCCTCCTTTCACCGAAGATTCATTTAGCTGGTTAGCTTTTTCTTCTTTTTCTATTGTTTATTGGCGGTTAGCAAGCAGCTCACATAGTTAGCTAGTTTGCTAGCGACTTTTGACCACAACAGGAAACAGCGACGTAGACTGACTGACAATGGTCTACAGCCAATCAGGACACAGAACGCAATGGGCGGGTTCTCCTTTAGCCAATAAGGACTGTTGTGGTTCTATATTTAGCCGGCTATTGTACACTGTGGGTTCTGAATATGCTCGTACAGGCACATAAACACATACTGAGACAAGCTGCACACGTCTGCAACTCGCACATGAGTATACAACACCCTCTACTGGTAGGAGTAGCAAATACAATAACAGACACATACAACAGAGCACCAATAAATCGCTCAAATACACCACAAGGACACAGAACACAATGCGCGCGCATACGTTGCAAAAATAAAAAAAAGCAAAATTGCACTTTCAAAAATCTGCTAAACAGCAAATCCGCGAAATGTGAACCGCAATGTAGTGAAGGAACACTGTGCAGTAAGCCCTTGTTTCGTGATAAGTCAATTTCAGCAAAGTAAGATTCCTTATTTTTAAATGGAATATTTTCAAAATTAGAGCATAGAAAACTTGTGTAAACCTTCTAAATACAGGTTTTCACATTATGAGAGCCCTCTAGTCATGAAATAACACCCCTATAGTCACCTTCACACTTATATTACCCAATATAGTAGACATAATCACAAAAAATAATCAATTTACGACATAAATTAGACTTGTGCTTGTGTGTGTTGCTATAAATATTTTCCACTGCTAGGGGAGCTGAATGAAGCACAGACGGCTTTTATTGTGGGATTATTGTTGCTGTTGTGACATAGTACAAACCTGCACTAAAAGCCTGTTGTTCCAGTGATCAAGTCTTGTGCTTGTGTGTCTCACCGAACATTACAGTAACATTTAAAGCTTTAAATACTCAATTTAGGCAAAAAAATACATAAAATGTACTATGTGCATATTTTTGACAAATAATTGGCTGTATTCAACCTCAAAATTATGAAATTATGATGTAATTAATTTCTTTTTGAAAAAATGTGATTGAGTGAAGGCGCACAATTGAAAACGTGACGTGTACCATAGCTCTTATTAACTGATTTGACACTTAGCACAGTCACAGCCTAAACCACAAGAGAAACCGGTGACTTACAGAGCACAGACATCCAAAATCTACAATTACACTGATTATTTTAATTGAAGTTTCAAATGTGCATAACTGTCAAGCAAGCACACTCATTTTAGACAGCGCACTTTGCATATTAATGAACTTTCAGTCTTATCAAGTGCAAAGCTCTGCAGACAACTCTGCTTGGTTCATTATCGCATTCGCTCTCAACACGCAACAAAACAGACAGTGGGTTGAGGGGTGGTCTACACAAAAAAATGAAATGTTGACATTCAATGAGGACAGCCAACAAACCACCTTTGGGTTTGACTCTTTGCCTGTTTGTTTGGGTACGCCAAAACTTCAACACCAATTTCAGTCTAATAGGGTGACTAAGACCGCCACAGTGAAAACTAGCCTTGGTCTTTTGAATTACGAGTTTTGGTTGATATAGTAGTTTGTTTGATCACCATAAAAACCTTCATACGGTGACGTGCAGTGAGGTTCATGGCTGGTGAGGCACTGACTCCTTTGGAGTTGTTAACACAGGCTGCTCATTAAGAGGATATAACCAAACAAAAAAGAGACCAATTCAATTTGGTTAAAAACAATGTCCGCATTGTTTGGAGATACTTCTTATTCCCATTAAAAAAGGAAAAGTTCTGAGACTTTGTTGTAAAAGTCTGATCACCTCCTGGTGAGTTTGGGTATAATCCTCCCGTTTTAGCAGTCAAATTATTAACGTTCATTCAGTAGAGCATAAAAATATGTTCGTAAATCTAGCTCTAGCCTGCACTGCTCTGTGTACAGCACTGGGTATTGCAATAAAAAAAAAAAAAAAACACTGGCTTTTCCTCTGTGCAAGGAAGGCAGACAAGCACCTTCCAGCTCGCACCCTACCCCCCCACCCCTTCAAGATGCATCGGTACTGCATGGGCCTCCCGTGTGACATTTCTGTTTATTTTATTTTCTGGTAAGCAAGGGTAATGATGTCACACTGTCAAGTCATAGCGTATAAAAAAGACAGAAGAACAGTTTCAGTGGCAGATTACTACCACTTCCCTGCTCCACTGAAAGACTGAGCAGATCATTCCTCCCCCACGCCATGCAACTTTTCAACACAACAGAGGGACAGAGGGGGAGGGATAAAAACACACACGGGACTGGACTTATTAACATTTATGTATTAATGTTATGATGTATTATTATTATTATTATTATTATTATTATTATTATTATTCCTTATGTATTAGTGCACTAGAAATTTGACGTGATTTGTCCCATATTTATTTATTTGCTTATTTATTCTTATTCTCTTTCTTATTTTTCTTGTCTCTCATGTCTTGGCTGGGTTGTTTCATTTTATTTTGTGATTTAAGTGATTAAGTTCATTATGACACTTTTGCAGAGCTGTTGGAAATGTGACTTTCTCTTGGAGATCAATAAGTATCTACCTACCTACCTATCGATCTATCTATTCATGTTTATGCAACACTGTATTATTGGCATTGACTTTCTGACAAAGACAAACTGGCAGGCACCATGATCCTGTTCAGTGTGCACTCAAGACGGTTGGTGGGGCTTGCGCACTAAGCCGTGAAGCCACGCTCACGGTGGCCTCACCTTAGGTTTCTTCCCTGTATTTGATCAGATAATGTGCAAATTCAGCAAGTTTTATTTAACAAAATGTTAAAAACTATTGGAATCATACTGAAATGCATTTATAATACAGTTCAATGGACAAATATCAATATTTATTTATTTATTTTATTTTATTTTTTTCATCATGACAAGTGACTCACCTGCCTCCCCTTACCACACGTCATTGCCTTCATATCCACGAACAGAAGTGAATTTGCAAACCACATGGGGCTGTTTCTGACCCACTCTTTGGTTTCAAATAATCTGGTCAACTTTTATTCTTCTTGGAAGTGAATGGCAGGATGTCCTTGGCTGTTGAATGGGTGCTATGTGGTGCAAATACATCATTGGTTGTTTATGGAGAAGCACTACAGTCTCTTTTAGATAGAAATGTACAAATAGCCACATCACTACAATGCCCTTCATGCTTAAGTCCAGATATGGACTGTTTTTTTTTATTTGTTGTATTTCTCTTTCTCCTATTCAGTGTTGTCCTCTGTGTGGTGCATCAGTAAAAAGCTTTCAAAGTCACTGATTATTGCAAAGCTTTGTTTATCAAATCATTAAAAAATTAAACAAAAAACACCCTTGATTTTATCTCCATATGTAAGCATATTCAAGTGATATCACATTTCACAATCCATCTATGATTAATGGCATATTTTCTGAACTACATTGAGCTGTCTTAGTCCAGTGAGAGTTTGAGAGAAAGAAATAGGGTGTTTGAGGAGTACAGTTTAAGTGGTTCTGACACTAGTTCAAGATAAAGGTTGCCTTCTTTCAAAGTTTTCAACCTGATGGACTGGAAACAGACTCTTAAGGTTCCTCCTTTCTCATTGAACAGTTTCCCTTTTACTCATTGCACCATAAAAGTATGACATCGCCATGTAAATGCAAATCTCTGCCTTCTAGGGGTGAGCAGATCCATGTGAACATGAATAGTATAGAATCTAAAGGGCAGTATCAGTATCAGATAAATACTAGTGTGGTGACATTGATCATTTTCGGTTCTGGACATTTTTACAGATATCTGTGTGTTTTGTTGTTTTATTTAGGGGTGTCAAAGCATTCATTGCGATTAATTCCGGTTATATTTAGTGCATTTTTTTTATCACGTTACTCTAATTTTTCATCTTTAACTTCACTGTTTCTTTATGCAAGTAGCTTTGTAAAAATCCCTTTTTATGTATTGAGGTTCTTGTACTTCGATTGTTGAGGGTGAAAAACAACAGTCGGTCACACCCAGAAGTGGACATTGATTGGCTGTCATTGTGTTTGGGCTTCTTTAGCATAAGCTGATAGGTTGCCATCGTAGTTTGGAGGGCAAGGTGAGGTGCAGAGTGGAGGCATGTGAGAGTTGTCAGTCGAAAGAATGGGGAAATAAATCCTTAGACACAGGAGGGCTTTGGCGGCAAAAGTCACCATTTTTGAATGATAGCCAACAGTAGTTTTTGCTTTTGATTACTTATTGTGCACTATTGACTTTATTTTGCTCATACCATTTTACATAATAAATGGGAATGAGTAAATAATTGCATTATTTTGTTACGTTGTCTTATGTTTGTATGTTGTTGTGTATTATTCATAAATGTTTGTTGACAAAAATATATTTTTTGTTTGTCCTGGGTTATATTCTGATCAAAATCATGATCCGCAAATTAAAGGCAAAATCACAAAATCATTCAATGAGAGTGAAAAATGAATTATCCATATCGGTACAGGTACTAGCAATACCGGACCTGTTCTTGGTATTACTATACTAATACTAATACTTGGTATTGGATTGATACCAAACCTTGCAGTAAATAGCCCACCACTACTGCCTTCCTTCAAAAATAGTTTTTCTGCACCTGTAAAGCAACCTCTCACTTCTACTTAACAAAAAAATACATGAGTACGTTGTTGCACACATACCTGTCCAGGCTTTCAGATTTGTAGAGGAATCTGCTGTATTCATCCAGCAGTGACGCGTGTGTTTGCAGAATGATGATGTTGTAAACCACCACAGCTGTCAACATGGTTATCATTTTCAGCTCATAGTTTATCCTCAGGAACACCGAGCAAGAGATCAGGCCCAGGATGCAGCTGTAAATTAAATACTAGACAGGCAGACAAGAGAGTGAAATATTTATAGAAATAAAAATTAAAAAGGGAGTACCTCGCCAAATATTACGCTTACAGGAAGGTAGAAGTTGTTTTTGTCAGTAAAAGCAGCTTGTTGTCCATTTGGGTAAAACTGCGTTTCATTGGATGAGTTGTAAATAGGAACCGGTGGCAACACATTGTCCTCCAAAAAGAACTGGAACAATAAGCAAACGGAGAAAAACAAAATAACATCACTCATATAATGCATAGAATCTTGTTTGAGCCGTGCATCCTTTTTCTATACCTCGTATTCTGTCAACTCAAGCCTATCTCAGCTGACTTGGGCAAGAAGCAGGATATGACCAGCAAAAATAAGAATACATTTGTTCATCTACCCTGAGCGACTTACCCATGTCAGCCACAAAACAGGATTACAATCTCTGGAAACAATTTGTGGAAAGGTCTTATCCACAGTGCTAATACGGTGCTTTATCATGCTATTCCAACCTCAGGCTAGTAGTTATTTTATCATCTGCAATCTTAATTGCCTAAGATTGGTTGCTATAAACAAAAAAAGCAAGATAAAGTAACCTTGAAATCATGATGAGTGTGAAAAGTACCATATACAACTGCAAACTCTAAGATCAGTAAGTACAGTACAATAATGTAAATCCAAATGCTGGTAATCTGTTCCAGACACCCAAAAATATTAACAAATAACGAATTTATAGCGAATAATAATAGTTTTACATGCACAAATCAATGTGAAATAATTATAAATGATAAATGGATGGAAGTTATTGCTATTGTTGATGCAGGCTTGCCCTACATCCTGGCGAGATCAAAATTCAATGGTGTTGGTCGCCTTCTCTATCAAAGTGCTGGCACTCACAACTTTCTGGCAGGTTATTTAGCAGTCACACTCAATAAAAAATGCACAGACAGTGAGTCAGCAACACATAGGATGCTTTGTTGGGGCACTCGATACAGTACAGGGCAAACAGACTAATTTGGCACTTGTATTGCACAAAGACGGAGGACATTTTTGACGAAAATTATGAAAAATGAAAAATTATTCACACAAAAACTGAGTTTGACTGAATCGGCATCATGCTCCAGAATCATAACCAATGCATACTATCATATTACCGCTGTACACAAAGTTTTCATATATTTTGCATCTATACTGTATCCCTGCAGAATGATAGTGAACTTACTGTATAACAATTAGCTTCAAGTAGATTTGCAATGCACCACTACCAACCACAAAAACAAGCAAGTGGATTCATTGAAGCGCAAGTGACAAATGTAAAAAAATCCTGTATTTGTTATATGCAATTAAAATGTGATGTTTTTTTTAATCATGGCACAAATCTGGAGATTAATCAGTGTTGTTCTGGTACCGTACTGTAAGGAAAACAAGCTTTGTTTGCACAAGTGTGATACTTAATTCCCCCAAAAAAAGCCTAATTGGTTACCCATTCCCTCTATGCATTGCATTGCAGAAAGAGTGACAGCTTTTACCATATTGAAGACTGCCATAGTTAGAATGAGAGCTGTGGTTGTCAGAGTGAGGGTGATACGGGGCCACGGCTTGTTGGCAATAATGACTGAGGACCTTAGCAGCCACATCCATGAAGTGGGGGTGCTCTTACTCCAGTGCTGCACAGACACACATCCAAGATGACATATTCAAACACACATAATACACAGAAAAAAAAAAAACATTTCAAAATAAGAAACACAGCTATAGCATAGATTCACATATAGAGTGTGCTTATTTCTTTTGGTTTTGGATGATTATTTATTGGTTAAATTAATTCAGTCATATTGTTCAGTTAAAAACCTTTTTTGGGGAATTTTGCCCATCATCCTTATGTGAAAAATGAACACATATTTCTTTCCCTTTTCTGTGTGTTCTAAAAAGAGAAAACAAGTTAGCATGAACCAGCTAACATTGCACGTCATGGGAGGCACCTACTGCATTTCGCCCGCTAAAAAAACATCAAACTTATCATTTTAGATACATGCTGTGATCATGCAAGGTACATTGATGATAACATATAATACTTACAGTATATTGCCGTATTTTGATGGTTTTAAACATTACAGAACCTTCTTTCCTAGGTGCATTAACTTCACATAGCCCATAGGGGCTAACGCTACTTCCATCAACAACAGCAGCATAGAAACAGCGACGACACTTAAGACGTCCGCTCTCATTGGGATGGCTGTGGAGCACAAGACTTATGGTCCGTTCCTCAGGTAAAAAATACTGACAGCAAACAAGCATCTTATTGAGTCTTCGTAGCGAGCCAGTAGTATCCACTAGGGATGAGTCGGATACTCGTTTTAGGCGACCGCCCCTCCCTAGGCAGACTTGCTACAGCCGGAGAGAGGAGCCGTGCCTGTCGCTCTTTCACACAAAAACACAATACAGACAGTGACTCTCTGCTTGCTTGACTCGACTCAGCTCACATTCTTGATTTCGCTGTATTTCGGTTTGTATGCTATTTAAAGTTACAGTAGTTGGTTGACTTGCTTCGTTACGTACGCGATGCATTTGACAAGACAGAGTTGAGAACGGCTCGTGTCGCGTTGGTCACTGCTTCCACTCCGCACAGGTTTTTTTAGGTTTTCCTCAGCTCGTATCTAAAGTTACTTGGCGAACTTGTTTCGTTACGCGAGGCGTTGTGTTACTCCGCCAGATCAATATAGTTTTTCGTGTTAGCTGCTACAATAACAATATCGCTCTAGCTTGCTTAATATACAGGTCAGTTATGTAAATGGAACACTGGCGTTTCTTTGAGGGTTTTTTTAGGGCTTTATCGTCAAAATAGGTGTCTGCCATGATGTACAATGTTAGCTGCCTTGTTTTGGCTCATTAAAACACACAGAGAAGAGAAAGAAATATGTGTTCATGTTTCACATAAGGATTGTGGATGATGGGCAAAATTCCAAAAACAAATGCAGTTTTCCTATCAGCACATGGCTCATCAACAAGAATCCACCACCAGAAGTGATATTATTTTAAAGTGAAACCTCGGTTAAGGTAAGCCCCAGTTAGTGTGTTTTTCGGTTAACGTAAAAAATCGTCACCAAAATTTGTGTGCATTTTCTGTTTAACGTAAAATACGGCGCGTGTCGTCATGCTATTAATATACTAGTTGAATGCAACTGTGTTCTCAATGTATTGTTGTGACAAAACGTCCTTGTTAGCAGCCTATAAGCTTGCTACTAAATGCTACAAAATAAAAGTAACCTAAAATGTTCATTTATCCCTTTCATTCATAATTTATATGCATTTATATGTATTTTGAATTATTAATCTAAAACTAAAACTGTAAAACTATAACAACCTGTTTTGTATTGGCATTTTCTGTCACGGATTTACATGACTTCTTATGGAAAAAACTGATTCGATTAGAGTACGTTTTGGTTAGAGTCGGACCTTCTGGAGGGGATTAATGACGCTAACCAAGGTTCCACTGCATATGACACAAAAGCTTGAACATTTGTGAGGCACAACACAAATTTATACAAACCCCTGACCCATACCATGTAAAGGTTATCATAAATGTTTATACAGTATATGTTTTATATGGAGTGTAATCAGCTGTTCCCTGTTTATAATGCTGTTTTATGGATTGGAATTGGTTGCAGGGCATTACAGTAACACTGAATGTCCAAATCACTTGCATGTTCATCTTTTAGAGCAACATCTGAGCACCACTGCAACTGAATAAATGTGACATTTACATAGCTCAGATAAGTACATTACATGCTGTATGATGCCACCGAGGAAATTACATTGTATGTCATTTTAATTAGTACTGAATACAAGGCTTTTTCATAATATGCATACCTCCAAAGCAGTATGAATAAAAATATGTGCAAGGGGAATGAAATACATGAACAAACACTACAATACAAAGTGAAAATGTCAGTGCAGCTTTAAGGGGATGTGAAGTCATTTCATTTGAAATTACTGTGTTTGACCTTTTATGGTACAAGCAGTATCTTCCCCTAAACAGGCTTTTGCTTAAAATGCTTTTGGACTAGTAATGAAGGATTAAATAAGCATGCATACATTAAACATGTAAAACACTATTACAGTATACTCAAAAGGGAGCAGTTGCTACATTGGTAGGAGCAATTATCCTTGTTTAAATATGTTTTACATATTACATATAATTGATTGATTATCTGATGTATATACCTGCACATATCACATGCAACTACTTTCTGCTAAATAATGCAAACAAAATAATAGTTTTGTGTATAGCAGTTCTGCACCACTGCAAACCGATAATTAGAAATATTGTGAAATTAAAGGTAAAATGATTCAACTTTTGGTGTAGCTCTTGTAGTGGATCTCATTATATGTGTACTTCTTTAAAAAGCTGGTGATTTATATGCATGTTATGCTACTTAGCGAGGTGAGAAAGTGTGCCTTCAGAAAATCACGCAAAATCATTGGCTTGTACAAGGACACAAGCAAAGCGGCCAAGGTGAATCTTGTCCATTTTCAGGGTTACTTTTGGCCGAAGATTACACCAGAGTGGCACTTACATCAAAAACAAAGACAATTAAGGGATTTTCAAACCGACCAGAGGGCATTTGTACTGCTAAAGCGCTATTTGTGGGGCAACAGGATTACAATTAAGTACAAAAGTGTGTCATTATAGAAGAAGCAGATGGACAGCAGCTAAAAACCAAGCCATGCTGACATTTATCGTGATATGCCACTCACCAGGAAGTGTCCAATGAAACATATGAAGACAATCACGGAAAGGACAAAGAATGCCATACCAAAAGATATTCCCAAGATTGCTGTCCTGGAAAAAGAAAATCACTTTAAATGTACATTTAATTAACTTATGTAATTATTGTTGTAGGAAATACACGAACCCCTGAATAGTTACAATTCTGCACCAGCGACCCCACAAATAAAAAATCATTATTGTTTTTTTTCCCCTGCATTTTTTTCTGCAGGAAACACATGTCATTCGCCCTGAGTCAGTTGTAATTTATAAATACATGATAATACAAGTAAAAGGCAAAGCGTACATGTGAAAAATGGTGGTGCTGTGTTTGTTTGGCTACAGAACCACTAGCTTTGACAGTCAAGTGTACACAAATTAATATATGATTGTGACTGGAATTACAAAAGGCAAGAAGTCTGCATTATGTGGACTAGGTCTGAACAAACGCCATCTACCCGGAACGATCCAGCGACTGCAGGGCAGAAGAGCGGCCCCACAACAACAGAAGTGCTGTTGTAGCTCGGCTGCAAATAACGATTATTTTTGTAGTTGATTAATCTGAAGCTTGTTATTTCAATTAACCACTTAATCGGTTAGGCGCTACACGGACAAAATCAATATGTATACCAAACAAAAACAGTCTACAACAGATCAGAAGAGGCAAAAATGGCGATCAGTGTTTTCCAAAGTCAAAGCTGATGTGTGTAAATATCCTATTTTGCCTTAAACATAAAAATAAAAGGTCTGCTTTCATGGAAGACTAAGACAATTTACAAACATTCATATTTGAGAGGCTGCAATCAGAGGATATTTACATATTTTAATCAAAAAAACATTAATCCAGAATTGTGAAAAGTGAATAATTGAGTAACCATCAAGTCACTGATTAATTATTGCAGCGCTAGTTGTAGCGCTAGCCAGACGACTAGGCTAAAGGCTAGATTGTTCTATGCATTTAGGTTGTTAGCTTCCCTCGTTGCGAGTGAACAATGGCAATTGAAGAGATACAGAGAGGGTTTTGGAGCTTAATCCAATTTAATAATTAACAACAGTCACTATTATTGGAAGGGGAGGTGTGTGTGTGTGTGTGTGTGTGTGTGCGGGTGGGGTGGGGGGGGGGGGTCTACCCCTTGTGTTAAAAATAGATATTTTTATGGGCGTATCAATGACTTTCACAGTTTTCCACCATTCGCTGGTGGTCCCGGGGTTAACCCCACAAAAAACAGAGATCTACGATACTGCATTTGCTGTGATTTCACAACTGTATGGTTCTTATTATAACATAAAATATACTTACTTTGGTAAGACAAGAATCTGCACAATGAAAATGCAGGAAAAGATGAGACAGGCGCAGGTGATGTAATATTTGAAGGCCGGCAAGATTGTTGTTCTGTACTAAAAAGATAAAAAACCCAATTGTATACAACATCCAGACAATAAAAGTTAAGCAATGTTACTAAAACAAGCGAGGTCTTGTAGCCAGGACTGTTCCTTACCTCCTTTTCCAAAGACTTGTTGTGAAAGAACAATGATATTCTTTCAATGTCCTCAGACTTGAGCCACTGCCTGAGATGGGAACACATGCATAAAAACCAGGGACACAACTGGAATCGTTTCCAAACATTAGAACAGCAATAATATTACAATAATGTATTCACACAATTGTCCTTACTTTTGTGAATTTATGCCATCAAAAGTCCTGATCATTCTTTCATTAAGTTCTTCCTCAAACCGCTTTTTCTGAGACTTTGTCCTTTTAACAAGAGCGAAAAGAGACAGAATATTTTAATTTGACTCACGATTAGTCATGCATATCAAAGCAGGCAGCAGAAGTCGAGCGTTATTAAAAATCTTGTCGCCTTTCACAATACTGTCAAGAGACGGGGATAATCCGGTCAAAGCAAATGATCCTGGAGCAGTGAAACAAGAAGCTTGCCTTTCAGATCTCCTTTGGAAGTGATACTGCCCCAATGGTACGTCCTAGACGGACCAAGAAAGATGAGAGGTTACAAGCTGTAAAAGAGACTCCTGATCGCCTCGAATGGCAACAAATAAACCGTAAATGTATCGAATGTTACACACAGCTGTGTTGATCTTTCCATTCTCGTTGGTCATGCTGTCCCTGTGGTGCAGGTTGGCAAAAGGCTTGGCTGCGCCCCAGGACTCCAGATAGCGGGTCATCCTGACGGAGGCTCTCATCTTTGCTCCATCCAGAGTGTGTCTGGGCCTATAGGGATACTGCGGGCTGCGTCGCTCCACCTGGACACAGTCAACACTTTAGTCCATCATTAAAAAAACAATATTAAAACATGCTTCATTACCTTTGGGTTAATAACCAAATAAGTGATGACTCCATGTTCCTTTAGATAGGGATCTCTCTCTTGTCCATCCCCATCTTCTACCTTGTAGGCGCCATTTAGGTGCTCTAGTGTCACTGAAGTGATGTGGACTCGCCTATGAATGGTTAGGTATGAAAATTACCAATTGACCCAGTTTTCTGTGAATGATAATAATGAATTTAATTATGTTCTTCAGTAAACTGTGCCAATATCAAGAGCTCTCCTGCAGAGGTATAATGTTAATAGACAAAAATTGACCAAACTTTGTCATGTTAAAAAATGGCATGCATAAAGTCACAAAAATATCATGTAAAATAATATTACATACACTTGCACTCAAAATTACTGAGCCCCCATAGTAAATGTTGTTTATTTACAACCTTTGAATACATAGCCACTTTCAGTAAATAATAATCGCCTCCAGTACTGGGTTTGATGAGCTATTTAAGTTGTTCTTGTTTTGTTCGCTCATTGCAAAGTACTGCAAAAATAAATTAATTCAATAACTGCAAAAAAAAATGTTTTTACAATAATGTTTTTAATTGACTATATATACTACAGTATTATTCAATACTGTTGTAGGCAAATGTGTCCAAACCTTTGACATACCATATACCCTGTACATATATCATAATAATGCAGTATATTATCATGTAGCAAAACTCTTGGGGATTGGAGGATTTTTTTGAGATGCCACCACAGATTGATGAAAGAGAAATCAAACTTATTGTTACAGATAGGTGGGACACTGATCTCGATCCTGCCTGCATTGCTTAAACATTGTCTTTTACGATGACAACAGTTTGACCAATTATTATCTGAATCATACAGTGGCGGGCGGTGCATTTCATACCTGTGGATTTAAGCAACCCCATCCACCTCTTAATACCATCGCTATCACATCGCAATTATTAAAAAAAACATCAATAACATACAAAAACATAATATAACAATGCATGGCATTACAGAATCAGGGATGAATACCATTATTACTACAGCAAGAAACCCAGGTAACCCTTTATCTTCGAATACATTGACTCTGAACTCAATGATTTGCCACTGTAACGCACACAGAATGATGAGCAACTCTGTGTCTTTCTCCTTTCTCCGTGTTGGAACAGGATCAATTAATCACTGGCAGTTCATGTGATGAGATGTTCAAGCAGAAACTGTGGCTTTCAGTCAGCAGCCAATCAGGGGACTGAAAAAAGTTAACCTTACTGTACGCCTGGCAGCTGGCCCTGTGAGTTGAATTTTAAATCTGATTGGTTAAAGAAATAGCCCCATTGTTAATAGTGTTTAAGGGACATGGGCCAGCACTACTGATTCAGAAGGCCCTAGGTAGACTAGATTGGCAGCGCAACACACAGAAGCTGAAACCTGATTAGACAAAAAACTATAACAAACAAATACATGTCCTAGAAGCAATACAGCCAAGAGACACACTACCAAATGACGATAATAGACTGTTGGTTATCAAATTAATACAATTTCAAGGCACAAATACTCAGATTTTTGATGAAAATGTACGTCAATGCTTCTGATAATGTTTAGGCCAGCAGAGAAGGCCTTGCTGGCCCTGACTGCACACTACTGGAAACAGAGTTTAAGTTTTTAAAGGATGAACTGTATCACAAATACAGGCTAAGAAACATGCAGCCATGTAATGTACAAACAAATCTTCCTATTTTCTCCCGTGACTTCACTCACCCTGGTACACCTCCTGCTTCCATGTGATTGGCCAATGTGACATCATGTGACCAAACATCATACTGCCATTTCTGAAGTCCGATCACACCACACAGGACGTTCCCTGAATGCACGCCAACACGCATATTGATGTCAACCCCTGTGGCATCGCGCACTTTCCTGTTATGCATCAAAACCACACTTAGAACTGTGGAGCAGGAGGGAAAAAAATCAACATCCAAACTAACCATCTAGAAAAGACAGCAAATGAGTCACACACACAACCATGTGCAATCATGTCTCTTATTTCTATTCAGAACCTATTTGCACGCTTTGTAGACATGTCAGAATTATGACACATTATCTCAGGACTGAGGGAGAGCTCGTTTAATAAAGGTAAATGAATCTTGTAATATAGAGTGATCGGTCATCAGTGTTTGAGAAGGCAGAGAAGTTAACTTAACTGGATTTAACTGCTCATGAACTAACTACAGGAGTAGTTCTTTGATTTGAGGCATTATTTTCTCAAAAATGTAAAATATAATTGGCATAATTAAAATTATTGAAGATGGCAGGTTCCACAGACACCAACATAGATTGCAATTTACTTACTTGATGGCCTCACACATGTCCAAGCCCATCTTGACACAGTTCTTGGCATGATTTGGCAGAGACTCTGGCAAGCCAGATACACAGTAGTAACAATCACCAAGGATTTTTATCCGCATACATTCATTTTCCTGTGTACAAAAGATGGAGCACAAGCTCAGAAAATCCCAAAACTGAAGACTTTTAGCCTATATTTACACTATATGATTCATGTCACACAGTTTGCTGGCACAAGGTGGTTCAAATATAAGTCATGGCTGTGTAAAGGTGGGGGGAAACGCAGGTATACTCAAAATACACACCATGGTGAATTAAAAATGGTGTGTTTATTAATTAAAAATTAATAAATGAATCAAAACTACAGTGACTGCACAGACCTACTCACAAAAAGTTCAAAATATTTCAGATACATTTCAGGAAGAACCAAAAATGTACTCCAGTATAAACTTTACAGGTGAACTTCTTGAGCTTCTTTAATTTTTAATGCATACGTACAACATGTTCAACACTTAACGCACAACTTGCTGTTCTCTAACATAACATTTGTGCATATTCCTAACTTTTTATGAGTAGTATATCATCTAAACACGTGGACCAAGGAAATGATTTCCGTCAGTGGAGCATTTTCAACGTACATTTTCCTCGTTTTCTCTTTTTCTCTTCACCCAAACGACTGGCGTTGGCTGGCAGAGGCCTCAGTCCACTGTAATTTAACGACTTCCGTTTGTACCTCAAAAGAATGAAAGCATTCTCGTTTGGGCTGTGCCACTCTACCTTTGAGGATAAATACTTTAGGTCACATGTGTCAAACTCGTTTCCTGGGGGGGCTGACACACTGCAGATTTTCTCTCCAACCAGTTCCTCCCTCAGGTGATTTCATTGATAAGCTCCTTCCCTCAAACTGAAGGAGGTGTTGATCATTAAAATCACCTGCTTGAGTGACCAGCTGAAAAGAATACCTGCAGTGTCTTGGCCCTCCATGGCATGAGACTGACACCACCGCTTTTAGATCCTGCACCATCCCCTCAGACGAGAGACGTCCTATTTAGTTTTTGAGCATGAACAATAAAGCCTGCTCGGATGAGAGGCAAAACGTCTTCTAAGACAACCTAAATAGTACAGTTGCAATCGATTCCACGCCCTCTGTATACAATGACCTGGATGAATGGGGTAAAGTGGTAATAATATATTTTTGTGTATCTTATACTTAGACTTGCATTGCACGTTTATGTCTTATTTATGCATCAAATAAAATTGTAAATTACAACACTGTCACATTGTGGAAGTTGTTGCAGACCCCAGGAAGAATAGCTAAAGCTTTACTGAAACTAAAGGGGATTCTAATAAATAAAACAACAGTTAGACCACAGCAACTATGTGGTATGCAATGTTTAACATTTGTATTATTTTAGTAACGTTTACTTCCATGTTGCTAATCAGTGCCTGATGACAAGATGTTGTTCATTTACAATATTTGTTTCAAGTATTTGGTAAATGTAGACAGAGAAACCGTCAAAATGACCATGTATAAAGTTGGGTGCTTTCCGTTTAACCTAGCCTTAAACTTGACATGAAACTGTAACTTTTAGAGAATATGTTCTTCCTTGATTGGTAATGGTAATGCCTCATTATGCACTCAAACTCTACTTTGCACTCTTTTCCGCATAAATTCCATTTTTTCTGCTTGATAACATATGTAAGTGATAATGTCCATTAGGTGACAGTGAGTTTTAAATGATGGAATATTTACCTTGGCAATTTGGTCAAATTTGCCAAACAATTCATTGAGCATGTGCACCAACTCTCCAGGTGAGCAGTCACTGGCAAGGCGTGTGAATCCAACTATATCCGCATACAGTATGCTACAAATGAAGAGATACATAATATGATATAATAATAGAATATAACACATTATTAATCACATAGTAGCTTAAAACATGCATATAAATAATACATGCCTGACATTAGTGTGCCTCTGAACATAGAGGTTGTGAAAATTGTTTGTGTTCTCGATCTGACCAAAATTTGGTCCTTTTAGTCTCTGGATGATCTCCGCTTTCATCACACGGGCAATATGTGCTGGTAGCAGAGACAACAGCAGACGCTCCTGATGGCAGCACAAAAAGTCAGTAAGTCAAACTGTTCAATGGGAAAAACATTGACATGTTTTAAATATAAACTCCAGTTACACAGATTACATAATAACACATAATTTAATGTGCGCATGATACCAAAAAAGTGTGAAAAAAACAATGACAACATGAAAGTACTGACTTAATGAAACATCCACTAATATTGTGTTGTGAGGCGTATGATGTGTTTTACTGGCAGTGATAGCTACAACAGATAGCACATTAGCCGCCTAGCTAATGCGTCAGTTAGGAATTACCACTGCATTAGCCACCAGCACTAGGCTGGCTATTATAGAGCATATTAGCAGAAGAAAAGTGAATTGACTTCCTGCCACCTTGGCACATTTTTTCTTGTGGGTTTTCGACTTTCTATTTCTGTCTGCGGGGCAATTTGGAAACATTTGTCCGAAGAAGTTTGCCGAGGCGAACTGTGTCTTTTAGGAACGTGAACAAGCTTAGTCCGTCTCCTCGAGTGTTCCAGCAAAAGCCTTCAACACAACAAGTGGGCATAATATAAAAAATATAATATAATATAATAAAATATAATATGGCGGAAATAACAAGATTAACATGTGTTTTTGTGTCATGAGCACTTTAAACACTTTGATGGTAAGGGCTTCGCTTTTGCTACCGGAGTTTCTGGAATATTTTTTGGAGTATTTCTGCCCACACTCTAGAGGAGTGTGCTGAAATCTCTGCCTTCAATTCCGACTAGCGAGAGGACTGAGCTCACCAAAACAAACAAACAAACATATAAGTTCCGACAGCCGTTACAAGGCAAGCTAACTAGCTAGCCTCAGCTTTGAGTTTTAAAATATCTTCGAGTCTTCTTGAAGAGATATATCTGGCTTCAACTCGGACTGGTGAAAGACACAAACACGCTGTAAGACAAATATTAAACAACGAAGGCCGTTGTAAGGCAGGCTAACAGGCTAACAGGCTAACAGGCTAACCGACACACGGTGTTGCTTAACAACAGCAACAATGACAAACAGAGATGAGAAGAGGATCTGATGTCGGCTCGGGTGGAAGTATCCCAAAGTCGATTATTGACATGGAGTCACCTAAGAAAGAAGGTGCGGGACTTATATCGGTGCCGCCGCAGAGGCCGGCTGGAGAGCACTTAAACGTTCTGAAGCACCAGCTGTCCAAGCACGCAGAATCACTACTGGAGAAATTGACGATGCAGTCGCCATTGCAATTAAAGGATATGATGGAAAAGCAACAAGAATTAAACAATATGACGAAAAAGCAACAAAGGACCATGAAACTAGTACTACAGAAACTACAGAGGATGGATGATCTGGAACATCAAACATCGAATCTATGAAACGGGAGGTTCAAAACTTGAGGGATGAAGTTCAAAGCCTGAGAGAGGAGAATAAGGTATTACGGGATAGTAATGCTGCATTGAGTGCCACTCTCGAACAAGATGATGAAGAAAAAGAAAAAAAATCATTGAGCAATTGAAGATCACTATTGATGACATGGAACAGAACACACAAATGAATGATGTGATCGTGACGGGGCTTCGGATTAAATCTAGGTCTTATGTCAGAGCAGTCACGGATAGGGATGAACCAGATGAATAGGATGTCGCTTCTACGGAGCACCAAGTTGCTACTTTTCTAGGAAAGGAGGTGGACGTAGACATCATCAAGTTCACTAACAGGAAATTCAAAACCGCACTTCTGAAACAGGGAAAGAAGCTGAAAGGTACAAACGTCTACATGAATGAGCATCTGACAATACGCAACGCTGAAAGTCGCCAAGAAAGCTCGTGATGTGAGGAAGCAGGGAAGGATCCAAGGTACATGGAGGGGTAACTGCAAAAATTCAGGCCAGAGTGCCTGCTGTCAAAAACATCAAGGATCTGGATGAATACTAAAGATTATATCAACACGACAACATGGACAGCGTCATCAGTATGCCACAAGAGGGTCTGCAACGACCTTTTGTTACACAGATCACAAACAAATAGAATTGGAAAAAGCCAATTTTTTTTTTCTCATATCAGAAATGACCGCTGTTACTACACGGAGAAGCAACACAACAACAACATTAATATCGGCAATAAGTTGGCAATTATCCACATAAACAGCAGAAGCATGGATGCGAATTTTAACAACATCTGACAATATTTGAATCAATTCAAGGAACCCTGGAGGAGGAGTGGCACTAGGGGGATTGTCTCTCACCCAGTCGGCAGTCGGGTTGGGGGCGTGGTTGGTACTAAGGGGTAATTACCCCTTGAAAACAAGTGTGGTTGCTGGCCACACTTAAAATAAGGGGGTAGGCAGAGCTACAACACCTGCTGAGAAGACGGAAGCGCGGAGACTGAAAGAACCATATCAATGTAAGTAATTACGCATAATTATTGAGTTTCATAGAAACGTCACTCATCGCTTATTATATATTCAATCATTTGCTACTCCGTGTAAATATTCGCCATGTTTTTTTTAATTGTTGGTTTTCGCAAGTTATAACTAGCCGGCAAACACAAATATCTGACTTCACTGCAATCTACTGCATTTAATAAATGATGAGCCAATGATTAGATAGCGACCACATTAGCCTGTTCATTTTAAGTTGTATTTTAAAATAAATCGCTCGCTAGGGAGGGGAATCCACGTTACTGAACTGGCCCGAGAGAGTGCCATGTTTGTGTCCGACTAAAGCGCCCCCTTTCTCGGCCACGGCGGGTGGATTTCCCCACTCTATACTATCGAGCTCCGTGGCAGCGCGGAGGCTGCTCGGATGCACCTCACCCGCCAATGGCAGGTGGCTAGCCCCGGCCCACAGTGTACAGTGACGTCGGCGTTTTCTAATCTAATCATTCAACGCAGCACATCGTAGCAAAGTCTGTTTGCTGTGAATCATAGCCACCCTAGTCCGCCAACTATTGCCATGGTGTGACATGTTAACTGTATTCAGCATACAGTATGGATGGTCAGGAAGTGAGCTAAATAAAGGATGTAAACAACATGACTATATGTGGACAGCACACCACATTACCAAACTTTATTCAACTTTTGGAATCTATCGTTGTCCCATCTAATTTTTTTACCATCACTCTATATTTGTTTTCAGCCCACTTTTACTATACTACTATTACTATTATCATTGCATTTACAATGAGTTGATAGTTGTAGCCCATCATTCATGCATATCTGTCATTCCTGCAGGAGATGCTGAGTCAAGTGAAGTCAGCTGCTACATAATACAGCACTCCAGCACCTTCAAAAAGCTACAATCTCACTAGGGAAAAGGCAAATACAACAAAATGCAATTATGGTCTTTCTTACAAAACAATCGGAGAGAACATCAATGACATGAGGAGAGCGAGGCCAAAACAGGGACGTTTTTAAACCTTGAAATGAGGCTTGATAAGGTTTATACATTTGTTGATGACGTTTGTGATGTTGTGATTTCTGTTTCATATGTGTATTTGATACATTTTCTATTTTTGTAAATGTTGTTACATTGCTGATTGTAAGCTGTTTATTACAATTGTTTTTTGTTTTGCAATAAATGTCACAATTTGTACAAATGTGTGCCTTTTATTTAAAAACAAAAGGTGTTGTGAGGTTGCTATATAACATTGAAATAATGTAGACATGTATGCACCTTACTTTATGGAAGGAAACATTTATTCTAAACCATTTAATTATCTCATCTGCCTATGTCACAGCCAGCAAGCGGGGAAGTGTGATGGCGTGATGAGAATCAAGTGGTGTCCCATTTCTTATGGCTTCTTCCCCTTAGCCCAAGGTTTTAAGGGGTAGAGGAAGCGCTACTGTAAGTGGTAGACTTGGGATTCAGCCTTATATTACCACATTGACACATTACTTATCACTTTTGTATGTATTCAAAAAAGATCACATGACTTACAGGAAGTGAATGAATGTACTGCAACAGACGTAAAATGGTTGGATGATTAAATAAGCTTTGCTTCTTCCTACTCCTTTTTAACATGTGGAACTGTGAATTGTACTATGTGATGTATTCCATTGTAACTTGTATGCATGTACAAATACAATGAAACCATTACCATTACCATTACCATTTGATAAGTCCATGCACTGTTACTGTGGCTGAGAGCTACATGAGGGAGAGCCCCTCAGTGACTCGTTAGCAAACAGGACTTGGAATTATTATACTACTTGATTCACATCGTCCGCCTTGGA
Source organism: Dunckerocampus dactyliophorus (assembly GCF_027744805.1). Taxonomy (NCBI): domain Eukaryota; kingdom Metazoa; phylum Chordata; class Actinopteri; order Syngnathiformes; family Syngnathidae; genus Dunckerocampus; species Dunckerocampus dactyliophorus. The sequence continues at coordinate 17,565,977 of NC_072825.1, forward strand.
CCACTCATTCATAAAACTGGTACTCTCACACGGAACAGCATGGTACTTAGTAGTGAAGTGCGGTCAGGGAAGACATGTACAAAAACAAATAATAACATAAAATAAATATTAACATTAAAGCATTAAAACACAACACGGTGAAAATACACTCTTCCAGTCTGAGTCGTACACAGAGCTGCACGAGCATGCTCTGCTAAACACAAGTTATAGCAAATAAGAAGAGGGTAAGATCGATATAATAAAAACAACTGAAACAAAATAATAATGCATGAACAGAATCACATATAAAATACATGTAATCATCATGTGTCAAAAACCACTCTGAATAAATGAGTTTTTAAATGAGATTTAAAAACTTGTCACTGACATCCTTCAACAGAGGAAAAACAAGCATTTTTTCCTGTTCTGCTAGTACAAGCTAACGGAAAATCAAATGCACTCAATATATTTTTATACTTTGCTGAATTAATTAATGAATTTGACTGTCAAGATAGAGGATTATACAGTATATACAAACTCACCAGGAGGTGATCCGACTTTTACAACAAAGTATCCTGGAGAAGGAAACTCTTAGAGAAGGAAACTACTTAGTTTTTTTCAGTTTATATATAAAAAAAATAAATGGGTCTAATAAGTAATGAACATTTTGAAAACATTTTTTAACCAAAGTGAATTATTTTCCTTTTTTTTGTGTTATCCACTTAATGAGCAACCTGTATGAACATTAAAAAAACGTCAGTGCCTCACCAGTAATGAACCTCGCTGCATGTCACTCGTACTTTGAATAAAAGCATGAAGCAAACAGCATATATTATGAGTGCACTCAGCGCCAAAGAGGCTTGTGTCTCTGCGCTGTTACTACCATCTGTCGCAGGCAGGAATAACACCCCAGGGCAATTTGAAATGCTCCACCCAAGGCATTTTTGGCTTCAAACATAAAAACACAAGCTGAATTCACAATGGTGAAAACCAGCTGATATTTCTTTTGTAATCCAAAGACTTCAGCAGTGGCCAAACAAAAAAAGACAAATCTTTCACACAGCAGCAGTCCAAAGATTCATCAACACCTAGATGGCTCACACCCTGCAAGTAAAAGCAGGTGCTAATTTGTGTGGAGCTTCCTACTTTCAGCTGAGCAAGTGAGAAGGTAAATGTTGCTTGGGCTCAATGAAATACAGTATTTTGGGAAGGCAAACAAAACTTCATACAAAGAATATGGCTGAAGTTAAAGAAATAGTCCCTGACAAAACTTGCACATAAAACTGAAAGTCTGATTTACAGAAGCTGTACAGCAGTGATCACCAACCTTTTTGAGCCCATGAGCCCTGGTTTCGGACATGAACCAAGGCAAGATGTATCTTTTGTAGAACATTTTTTAAAAAAGTGACACATATTTAAAGACAAAGCTTTGTGTTATTAATAATTATTGGTGTCAACATGGCTTTTTCTTATTGTGACTGTGTTTTCTACCATTTTTGCTGGGTTTTTAAAAAAAATGTTGTTTCTGCACTGTGCCTAAGGCCATTGTCAAATGGGTCACGGGCCGTGGATCGCCCATGGGCAACACTTTGGGCATCAGGGTCGATGAAGAGGGTGAATCCAGAGTGAATCCACGCGTGGCAAAACCACAATTTTATTTGGTTTGATGGCTTCCCATTGCGAGCGAGCGATGGTGGTTGGGAGGAGAGGGAGGGAGTGCTGAGCTGTTCGATGCATTACAAGAGCGAGCCTTAACAAGCCGCATCGCTGCAAGTGGAGAATTTTTTTGGAAGTGCACGCTTGTTGTTCTTGGGGCAAGTGTGCTTATTTTTCCAAATGTTTTGGAGATCGACCAGCATAGTCCCAAAGATTGACTGGCCAATCGCAATCATCATGTTGGCGATTCCGCCTGTACAGCATATTACGATGTGGAAATGTGGTGACTCTTTTCAGTAAAATGCCATTGAGGCTATGGCCGCACTACCATGGATATTTTCAAAAATGCACATTTACCCCTATCGGGTGTTAAAAATGTTTCCATCCACAGGTGTGGAGATTTTTTTAAATGTCTGTCATAAAAACATATTATTCGGCTGTCATACGCATTTTGGCCAATCAAAAGCCTGAAAAGAGACCACAACTGACTTGATCGATTATAATACATCTGTTGCTCAATATAGCGACATGTTAGATGTATGATGGTGTGAAGATTATATATAAAATCAGCACTCACTTACAGTGAACCCAGGAAACAACAAACTTTTTTTAAATCACCCATGCATGTTATAAGGCGCACACACACGCTAGTCTACCAAAACCAAAACCCGTAAGTCAATAACTTTGGTTAAAGTTATTAAGATCATGTTATCTGAGAGTTATTTGAGATCATGTTGCACATTTCTTACTACACAAACCAAAAAGCTCAGATTTACCCGTACGTACACGTGCTGAAATCACAGTTTTTCCCAAAGCTCAGATTTTAAGGACAACGCCCTAGGTTTGCATGTGAACGAGAGGCCAGAAGGCCTAGAAAAATATGCGTCATGATAGCAAAATGTTTTATAGAGCTCTTTGGTAATCTGCAAATGACATTTAATTAAAGTTGCTATAAAGGCCGATTGTTGCAGATTGAATTTCATTTGAAGGAATGAAGCAATATTGCAATTTAAGGAGCTAGAGATGTGCTTTAATACTGATTTTGATTAACTGTATACAATACTTTATGATCATTTTACCTGCTGTCTCTTCTCAAATTCCAGCTTTATTGGGGATTTGATGCAGTTGCAGGTGTCCTGGTAAGTCTGCTTGAGTGCCAACTCCATCAGATGTTTGTGGTATGCCCCTGCCATGTTGCCACACATGAAAATAATGATATTGGCCAAAATCTGTAAAATCAGGAGACAAACAAAGATACATTTCATTAAGAGTCTGTGTGTTATCTACAGTAAACATGTTAAACACTGGATGCCAGGAAATCTATTTTCTCTCAATTGTCCCAGGAGGTCATGCAATAAAACAGTACTTTTGGTGCTACATGATTCCGACTTCCTACAAACCAATGCATTGTAATCCTCATGAAAAAAGAATGTGCAGGAAAATGAGGTAAATATATTCATCACGCCTTAGCAACTGGTTGTCATTGTGATGCGGTAGCAACCATAGACAACTGGTCCCATGACTATACCACTGAAAAGAATGACATCACAACACAACAAAACACCTCACTGATGGCTAAAGGTACGATACATAACCTGTAGAGCTCTGTCTTTCCTCCCCCTCTCTTGAGTATTTTTATTCAAACACAGCAAGACCTGGATTGAGTTGAAACATTCCGTTTTGGAATACTAGTAGGTCACCGGTGTCTTAGCAACAAATAGTGCCATCGTATCTCTTTTTCACCTTTGTGTTGCTAGACTGTCAAGTCTAATTTATGTTAAGGCTTCTCAAGGAGCGACAACACAGGCGGAAACAGTGACTGGATGGATTGCTTTGAAAATTAGGACGGTCACCTTTGGCATTCACGGCTTCCAAATGTGAGCATGACTCATTAAGATTTGGGAGGTCTTGATCGCTCATTCAGCACCAGCTCAATGCCTTTCAAAACTGAAATGCTTAAGAAAATGCAGAGTAGGATCACAATCTTATTGTCGTAGGTATGTTTGTACACAGAAAATTTCAAACATTGGGTGGAACAAAATAAGGATAAGCGCTGTATTGTATCAATACACGAGCATCAAATATCATAACTGTCTTTGTCCAGTGATCACTTGGGTAAACTTGATTTTTGACTTTTTCCTATGATGTCGATGCTCCTCAATGTGCAGTCAAAACACGTTTTTATAGTTTTACAATTATAGTTATACATGCATAAAACAATTCTAAATGCATACAAATGACCTTAACTTCATCAAATGCTGGCACTTACAACCTTCTTTGCCTCCATTTTGGATTATTTTGAAGTCGTGATCAAAAGAAAAGCAGACACTTGAGGTGAGAAACATGATTGAATTCAAGAAATAACTCATGACAAAACACAAAGGTGGTGTCAGTGTTGATCTCGCTGCCACACCGTGTCTTTGGCAACAACATGTCTTAAATGAAGGTAAAAGTAGCCTTAAATGTTCATTCATCGCTTTCATTCATCATTTCTGAGTATTTATATGCATTTTGAATTGGTTTTTTTTGCATGTAAAAAATGTGTTTTGTGTTAACATTTTTGGCTTTCTGGATTAATTGGATCTACTGTACATTATTTGTTATGGGAAAAATGCATTTGATTAGAGTACATTTCAGTTAGAGTCTGACCTTCTGGAACGGATTAATGACGCTAACCAAAGTTCCACTGTACAGTGTTTTTAATCTTGTCACAGAATTTACCAGCGGTCACAGGAAAAGTATTTGAAATTGCAATACCAAAGACCAATGGGGACTCCAGTGGTGATTGAAGTTAAGTTTGATTCAATTTCAGCAATATAATAACAATAACAGTAACAGCAGTTAACTCTGTGCTTTCATCAAACAGAACAGATATCGACCTTTAGCACTTAACAGACAACCAGCTAATCCCCTATCACTAACTTCCTTCACTGACATTCTAACAGGGACAAACCTTGACTCATTGCTTTCACTTTGCTTAATTCAGATTGAATTCCAATAACGTTTCTTTTTTTCTTTTTTTATAGTAGAACAGGTCTGTACTTCATTTAGTGTTCACAGACATTACATTCTGTAATAACATTATGTACAGTATGTAATAACATAGTGAAAAGAGGCTGGAGGCAGCCTTCAGCATTAAATGCAGCGAAGATGTGTGTTTTTTCACCCAGACAGACCCGACACTTGACACTCTGTGCTAGACATATGTTTAATGTGTCATCTGATCGCCCGAGAGGAGCTAAATAAGACAAATGTATGTATTGTGTAACTGTGGGCAGTATGCTCACTTATTCAGTTGTGGGAAAAAAAAGTGCTGCTGAATATGTTGGTTAGAATTACGGTGCTTTCTGGCCACAAGTGCCAATTCTGTATATCATAACTGCATTGCAACATTGCTTGTCACTGCCGGGTTTGTAAATAAGCAACAGTATGACATCATGCTGCACATGACATACCAGTATAGGATAACACTATCCAAACCTTAAATGCTAATAATACTCTGATTTGGTAAGAGCTTTTCCAGTCCATTTTAGGTCTAATTTACCACAGCATTTTCCTGGCATAAAGGACAAACAAGCAGAGACCTGCAGACCACTGTCATGGTCTTTGTTCTAGTACAGTGGAACCTCATTTAGTGTAAACCGCGGTTAACATATTTTAAGTCAAAATTTTATGGAAAAACTTTGCCTCAATTCACATACATTTCCCAGTAGCATGGAAATCGGAACCACAAGTCATTGTCCTCTGGCTCAGTCGCCTGTCTATGACGTCATCAGTGGTTGACTCTGGAGTTCTTTGCTCACCGTTACAGTTACGCAATAAGTCTTTGCTTTTCTTATTGATCACGGCTGCAAAATAACCCACAATGGCGCCAAAGAAAGTTCCAAATGACAGCATTTTCATACAGAAGGGGAAAAAAACAAATGAATTCAAGCAATATCTCCTAGCAAAGCTTGAAGGTGTCATCCGTGTGGCTCTACCTTCTCCTCCTTTGCTGTTCGTCATCATCGTCTTTGTCAACAATCCTGTCTTCAATCAAGGTAAACGTTAAATGTTCATTTATCCCTTTCATTAGTCATTGCATGCATTTAGAATTGTTATCTGCATGTAGAAATATCATTTTTAAACTATAAAACATGTTTTATTTTAACATTTTGGGGATTCCGGAACAGATGAATTGGATTTACATTATGTCTTATGGGAAAACTGATTCAGTCAAGAGTACATTTCGGTTTGAGTTGGACCTTCTGGAACGGATTAATGATGCTAACCGAAGCTTCTATTCTATCTTGCCAATAGTGTAACTGTACATGCTATTACTTAAATTTAATAAATAATTTACGTTAATTCCAGTGATATTATGTAAAACAGACACTAGCTATGCAAGGTGTGTTTAGTGGCACACAATAATTAAAACTGTTTTCGCAGGGTTTGATCATACTGTACTCATAAAAGGTCTTACAGCATCACTGTTAATTACATCAAATGCATGAAAATGCAAATTATATAATTTTAAACGTTGTGTATACCGTTTTAGGCGCAATGGGTGTTCCAACCTCTTCAAATGAAAACAAGCTGAATCATAGAGGCTGAAATAATCCATTCTTTTTAAGGTTAATGAACTTTGCAAAGTTATGATGACAGTGTGGTTAGTCTCCTCCAAACACCACCTGGCGAGATTCGAACAATGAACAAGACGTGTCAAGAACATAATAGCTGACATTTAAAAGCCTTACTCAGGGATAGACAGGCGCTTTTTATTCTGTGCTGCCGAGTTCTAAAGACTGATGTGATCACACCTTCAAGTTAATTAGAATATCCACAGTACATCTCACTATGAACTGAAACTGTGAGTTGCAAGTGGGTCTGTGATATTATTTCCGGACAGCAATGGACTATTACCAAGAAAAATATATGTCAGGACTTTCATTTGGTGTTTTTAGGCCAAGCTGGTACAACATTTTGGTGTTATTGGGACAGTTCAAGATTATCTGAATCTGCTTAGTACAAATGCAGTTGGCCAGCAAAATGAAATGTAGGAAGACGTCACTGCAGCTGTGGACTAACGATATAGCTGTTCAACAAGCAGGAAATTAATATTAAAGATGGACAAACTGGCCTTGCTTCTGTCATTTCCTTGTTTTGGTGGATTGTTCTTTGTGCAATAGTAAATTCCCTCTTTAACAACTCTTTAAGGATGCAAACGTATGCAACGAATACATAAATTCAAATATGTATGTCTCTGCTCTGTTCTCTTCCTCTACCCTCTACCCATCAGATTAATGATGCTGTAAAGTATATGAAAAATAAAAGTTTCACTGATATTATTTATTATCATGAGTTTACCAATATCTCTGAGCTACCACCTTATCGTGGTACAGGAGTTTGCATGTCCCGATCATCCTACAATCTAAGTTGTCAGGGCCACCCATGACAAACAGCTCCTAGGTGAGAAACCAGACAAAGTGTAGCTCAAATAGACCCCGATGATGAGCAGGACAAATTGACTTACTTTTCCCAGTCACTTTTGCCTTCTGGAGCCAGGCCTGAAGGTGGGGCATGATGGCAAGGGTCTGGTGGCCAGGCCTGTACTTATGGGGCCCGGCCGGGTATAGCCCAAAGAGGCAACATTGGTCCCCCTCCCATGAGCTTCCCCCTCCAATGGTGAGTTGGCTCCAATGGTAGGTGGAGGATTCTGGTCAGACCTGGCAGGCCCAAACGCATTGTGAGGGTCTGCTGGGAATGTCTGGCAGAGTCATTTCCACTGAAGGTTGGACTCCGCCAGAGCTGCCGTTTGTCACCGATTACTTTTATGGACAGAATTTCTAAGCGCAGCCAGGGCATTGAGAAGATCCGGTTTGGTGGCTGCAGGATGGGGTCTCTGCTTTTTGCAGGTGATATGGTCCTGCTGGCTTCCCCGGGCTGTGATCTTCAACTTTCATTGGATCGGTTCGCAGCTGAGTGTGAAGTGGCTGGGATAAGAATCAGCACCTCCAAGTCCGAGTCCATAGTTCTCGCTCAGAAAAGGGTAGAGTGCGATCTATGGGTCGGGGATGAGATCCTGCCCCAAGTTTAAGTTATCTTAAGTACCTTGGGGTCTTGTTCACTAGCGAGGGGGGGATGGAACACGAGATCGTCACGCAGATTAGTGCAGCGTCTGCAGTGATGCAGACTCTGCATCGGTCAGTTGTGGTGAAGAAGGACATGAGCTGACAGACAAAGCTGTCAATTTATCGGTCAATGTGCGCTTCTACCCTTTGGCCATGAGCTTTGGGTAGTGCCCAAAAGGACAATATCGCAGGTACAAGCAGCCAAAATGAGTTTTCTCCATAGGGTGGCTGAGCTCCCCATTAGCGATAAAGTGAGAAGCACTGTCATCCGGGAGAAGCTCAGAGTAGAACCACCGCATTGAAAAGAGCCAGATGAGGTGGCTCAGGCATCTGGCTCAGGCATCTCTCAAGGCACGCCTGACTGAGTGGAGGCCTCAGGGAAGACCCAGGACACTATGAGAGAGACTAAGAGAGACTATGTCTCTCAACTGGCCTGGGAATTCCTCAGGACCCGCCAAGAGAAACTGGATGAAGTAGCCGGGGAGAGGGAAGTCTGGACTTCCCTGCTTAGGCTGCTGCCAGGCGACCTGACCTCGGATAAGGCAAGGCAAGGCAAGTTTATAGAGCACAATTCGTACACAAGGTACAGTAATTCAAAGTGCTTTATAGAAAAGAAGGGTAAAATCACACACATAAAATCATTCTAAAATCATTACATAAAATTCCATAAATAATTCCATAAAACAAAAACAAAAAACAATGAAGAGTGCAGATAAAATACTTTCAGTCGTGAAATGCATAGTTGAATAGAAGTGTTTGCCGCTTGGATTTGAACACTGCCATAGTTGAGGATTGTTGCACATCTTCTGGATGACTTCTAGATTTTGGCAGCATAAAACTGAAACATAGCCTCACCGTGTTTAGTCTTAACTCTGGGCACCCGCAGGAAACCACTCCCTGAGCTTCTTGGAGCCTGCGATGGTTTAAAATGTCTCTAACATGTCTCAGACATGTTTAACATGTCAGAGATGTACTTTGGTGAAAGACCACGCAAAGACTGGTACACAAGCAAAGCTGTTTTAAAGATGGATTGAAAGGATGGAGTTTACCAATACCGTGATCCCTCATATATCAATGTAATTGGTTCAAGACCCAACCATAATAACTTAATTTCTGTGAATTTCCTTATTTATAAATGAAATGTTCTCGTAGCGAAGCCGTAGAAAACCTGTTTACGACCATCTAAATACGGGTTTTAACATTACTACAGCCCTCTAGACATGAAATAACACATCTATAGTCATCTTTACACTCGTATTATCCAATATAGTAGACATAATAAGATAAAATAGGACATTTAAGACATAAATAAGACTTGTGCTCAGATGGATTACTGTAAATGTGTTCCAGTGCTAGAGGAAATGTGTGGGGGGAGGACAGGAAGTAACGCCGGGGGTTCAGTGTTGACTTTTAGGGATTATTGTTCCCTTAGTGAGATAATTCAAGCTTGCAATAAAAGCCTGTTGTTCCGGTGAACAGGCCTGTGTCTCACCGAACATTACACTAACATTACTGACACCTTGTGACCAGTGTAGAACACTATACTACATATTACAACATTTCTTTGAATGCGTCTTCTGAATGCCTTATATATTTATATTAAAAAAAACATAAAATTGGCTTAGATATGCATATTTTTGACTAATAATAGGCAATATTCAACCACAAAACAGCATGATTTATTGACTCATATACTTCTGAAACTCGTGAAAGAGGGAAGCCGTGAAATTCAAAGTGCAAAGTGGCGAAAGACCACTGTATCTAATACACGTGTCACAAGATCTTGTGAGATTAAAACATGACAAGGTTTAACGTTCAAAAAAAAATCTCTGGCATCGGCTCGTCACCCCTAGTATCTAACTACATGAGACCCAAAAGGTAAATACTCATGTAAGTGTGAACTTTTAATATCTAAGACACTTAAGCAGAACACTTACTTGTTGTGCAAAATCTGTGTTAGTTTAAAGGTCACAATTGTCTGTTTACTAGAAATAAAGGTGATGTGACCAAACGTACAATCAAAACATGTCTGAAAATTAGGGATGCTCCAATCAGGATTTTATGCTGCTGATTCCGATACCGATCACATGGCTTAATTATACATTTTTCAATTTATAATAATAATAATAACTTATGATGAGTGCTAATTGCTAGGTGTGCCATATAAAGGGGAAAGGTCAGGACAGAGGACCCAAAAAATAGGTAATTACTAGTAAAATTAGTAATTAATTATTAAAAGGGGAGGGGGTGATTTTTTTTTTTATGGGTCCCAGAATTTCTGGCTGCACCCCTGCTCCTGGCTATATGACATGAAAAAAGGAACCATAAAATCACCTTAATTTAGACAAAAACATAGAGTATTTTACTTTAAGAGGCAGACGATGAGACGCCTTCTTAAAGATGGATGTGAGAGTACATTGGTGGAGCTCCAGCAGGACTTCCAGGTAAATGAGAGAGCACTCTGGGAACCCGTTGTCTTCCACCGATGACAAAGGCTGATCATCTCTTCCGATGAATTCAATTATTTTTCGGGTTATTTGCTTAGCCTTCCCACTGTCACACATATACAGGTGGTTGTTGTGCACATGGCTGCGTTAGCTGCCAAACTCACCATACTCCGTCAAATGTTTGTTAACGTGCGATCACATGATTTTTCATGGAAATCGGCCAATACTGATCAGTGGTCAATCGATAGGAGCATCCCTACTGAAAATGAAAATAATTATTTAAAGTTGTATCAGGACAAGGAAAAGTAAATGAAGTGACATGACTTTATTTTATTTAGATTTAAAAGTATGTACTGTATAGAGGTTGTGCTGCCCTGATTATGTACACAAAAATGGCTCCACTCCATGACTGAATGGCTTACCTGCCATACCACCGGTTCCATGTGATCAGCTGTGGTGGACAAGCAGACACTCAACACAACAGTGTGAGAGGTGGAGGTGAGTACGCTGGCGATGATGGCGTCCCGCATGGAGAATGGCAGCATCGTGTAAACCACAAAAACAATAAACAAGAAGAAGGACACCTGTGGAGAAAGACATGTTTGTCACACCTGGAAAGGAAGTGTCTTTTACAGAAGGAAGTCTATTGTTGTCTTAAAACTTTATGTAACAGTCATAAAAGCTCCAAGACAATAAGGATAAAGGGTCTGTTAACTGAGGCCATGTCCACACAAATACAATATTTTAAAAACGCATATTTTTTTTATGCGTTTCGGACTCTCGTCCACACGCAGGTTTTTGTTGTGAAAAACTCTTGCCAGTGTACAGACGTTCAAAAATTCCGGCTTCAGCATGTGTGTGTGGACGGGTAAAACTGAGCTTTATGGTTTGTGTTACAAGAAATGCACAACATTACCTCATGTTTTTACATCATTGACTTCATTTCGTGCAGCGGTAGACTAGCATGAGTACACCTTATCACACACACGGGCTGTAATGTGAGACCAAGTGGGCTGCGGTTGTTTTTTCAGGCTTCTGTTGGCCAAAATTTTACATGACAGACAGTGAATGTGTTTTTGGACAAACATTTTTTTTAACTCAATTTGCGCAGAAGGAGATTTTTTTTATACCCATAGGGGAAATGTGCGTTTTTGAAAATATTTGTGTTCATGTGGGCAAACTCTGAAGCTAGAATAACATCCACTACGATAAGACCAAGCAATACTCTTCACAATGGTGATGGCATGTGCTATCATGAAGGGAAAACAAATGTTTCCACACTCACACTGTTGTCTCAGCATCAGGAGCATCTATAGCTTCAAAATCAGGAACAAGATTGACCGTGAATGAAAGGGTGTGTACAGCATGTGAAATGTGAGGCAATGGCAATGATAAAATGACGGCAGGTTTCCCGTAGGGAAGGCACAAATTCCTCCACTGAATCATCAGCAAAGCTTCATTCAAAAAAATAAAAAATGAACAAGTCCTGTATTAGGGCTATTAAGCATATTTCAGTGTGGTGTACAAGTTGACCCATATTAGCACCAGTAGCTCTGCTGGCTTAACGAACCTCCCTTTACTGCACGCTGCAAGAAGGGGGTCACTTGGTACTTCTACCTCAAAACTGTCACCTCTAATACAGCATTGGGAGGACTTGGCACTTTTACACCAGTTCTGAATACACACACATTGCACAAATCTTTAATACTCTCCTGTGGTGCAGGGTTGAGGCAACTCATCTGCTCGTGTGCATGGAGAGAAAGAGGTCAATGTTCTCTCAAGCTGCATCCAGGTGCCAGTTAAACTTTCCCTGGTTATTTTCTGTGCCAGTGGGAAGGCAAGGTTAGTGTATAAGGGACAGCGAGATGGAGGGAGTGAGGGAAAGCAAGAAAATGAGACAAACAGCACATTAGCTTGCGTCACAATCTTTCTAGTTAACCGAAGTAGATACTGTAATGTAGAATTTGTGAAATACAGTATTAGTAGCATTCATTTAGGTCACAGTGATACTCCTGTATCCTCATCAAAAATGAAAGGAGTCTTCACTGATGAAATTGGTACTACAGTATTACAGTGCCGGCAATCCCTTGTTTATCACGGTTAATTGGTTCCATACCCGACCCGCGATCTGTGAATTAGGATTCCTCCTTTACAAATTAAATACAGTGGTGTGAAAAAGTGTTTGCCCCCTTCCTGATTTCGTATTTTTTTGCATGTTTGTCACACTTAAATGTTTCAAATCATTAAACAAATTTAAATATTAGTCAATGACAAAAAAACACAACTGAACACCAACTGCAGTTTTTAAATGAAAGTTGTTATTATTACAGCGCTGTGGAGAAATTTTGGACCACTCATCTTTGCAGAATTGTTGTAATTCAGCCTCAGTGGAGGATTTTCCAGCATGAACTGTCTTTTTAAGGCCATGCCACGGCATCTCAATAGGATTCAGGTCAGGACTTTGACTAGGCCACTCCAAAGTCTTCATTTTGTTTTTCTTCAGCCATTCAAAGGTGGACTTGCTGGTGTGTTTTGGATCATTTTCCTGCTGCAGAACCCAAGTTTGCTTGAGGTCACAAACAGATGGCTGGACATTCTCCTTTAGGATTTTTTGGTAGACAGCATAAGTCATGCTTCCATTTATCACAGCAAGTCTTCCAGGTCCTGAAGCAACAAAACAGCCCCAGACCATCACACTGCCACCACCATATTTTACTGTTAGTATGACTTTCTTTTTCTGAAATGCGGAGTTACTTTTACCCCCAATGTAATGGGACACACACCTTCCAAAAAGTTCAACTTTTGTCTTGTCAGATTATGAAACTGCCTGAGCAAGGCAAGTGCCGCTTTTGACAAACTTCAACAGTGACTGTGGAAAAATAAGCATGTCTCCATCAGGGGAGAGTGCAAAGTCTACAGGGCAGTGGTATTACCAAGCCAATAACAAATCAGGAAGGCAGCAAACACTTTTTCACACCACTGTATTTTCGTAGTTAAAGCATACAAAACTTGTTTATGACCTTCTAAATATATTTTTTTGAATATTTGGAGCCCTCAAGACATTAAATAACACCCCAATAGTCACTTTTACACTCATACTTCCCAAAATAGTAGACATAATAACACAATAACACAGACTCACACGTTAGCATTGGCAACGTACTTCCTGCTGTGGCTATTGTCTCATCAATGTAACGTTACTGACACCTAGTCTCCAGTGTAGAATACTGTTTGTGGTCAAGGAGCCATTGACAATGCACTTAAATCGCTTTATTAACGAGCAGAGAACACATATGCAGTGAACATTCACACAGGAGCTGCTGTTGGCCACAACTCACACCAGTATCTGCTCTCTCCACACTGTTAACCAAAGTCCAAACCAACCAAACCAAACTGTTTACACAATTGTCAACTCTAGCTAGCTGATGTCACACACATCACTCCCCAGGCCCCGCTTCTCAAGTCACAAACACTGTCTCGTTTTTTGTACAATATAAACTATTCTGTTTGCCGTGTACTGTATCAGTCCACAATATCAAGTGCTGAAACACCACACCCTACATGTTGCTGACTCACTGTCTGTACAAGTATCAATGCGAAATAACCCACTATGTTAAAGTTGGAAATGCTACAACTTTGGCAAAGAAGGTGAGAAACACTCCTGAATTTGATCTTGGCAGGATGTAGGGAAGTCAACATCGACAATACATTCCATCCATGTGTCATTTTATTATTTTGCTTGGTTTTCTTATGTAAAACTATAATTATTTTCTCTAAAATGTATTTTTTGTTAATTTTGAGTGTCTGGAATTTGGATTTACATGACAGTAATCCCTCGTTTATCCCGGTTAAATGGTTCCAACCGTGATAAGTGAATTTTTGCAAAGTAAGATGTTTTCTTAATAAAGTGAATATTTTCATAGTTATGGCATAGATACTTCTTAACGATCTTCTAAATACAGTTTTTTACATTATTAGAGCCCTGTAGGCACCAAACAGTCACCTTTACATTCACATTACCCACGATAGTGGATATAATCAGAGAAAATGAACAATTTAAGACATAAGGTAAGACTTGTGCTCATGTTTGATGCAATAAATGTGTTCCGGACGAGTGGACAGGAAGTGACGTCGAGGGTTCTGAGTTGAGTTTTAGCTGGATTATGGCCACAACAACCCATGTTATTATTATGATTATTATTATTACAATTATTATGTAATCATTATTGTTCCTTATTGTGAGATAATTTAAACCTCCAATAAAAGCCTGTTGTTCCGGCGATCAAGTCTGTTGGTCTCACCGACACCTCGTGACCAATGTAGAGTACTATCTTCACAATTAGAATTTTCTTAATTCCTTGTATTTGTATTTTATTTATTTAGCCATTTTTATGCTTGACAATGCTTAATTTAGTCAGAAAATGCATAACATTTGCTTCAATATGCATATTTTCATTTACAAATAATAGGCCGTATTCAACCACAAAATACCATGATTTATTAATTAATATATGTTTGAAAAACCGTGCTTAGAGTGAAGTCGTGATATCTGAACCGCTATGTGGCGAGAGACGACTGTATTTCCAATGGGAAAAATTGCTTCCGTTTTTGTCAGACCTTAAAAAATTCATAATGAAAACCGATGTTTCACTGTACTTCCTTTCTTTCTCGTGAAAAAGGTGAAATGATGAATAAACTCAAATTCCATGTGATCTCATGTTGTGATAATAGGCTATTGTTGTTGGCTGACTGAGATTGGTACTCCAACAAAAACAGAGAAAAGTAAAAGAAAGAAGTTTAGGAGCAAAGCAAAGCAAAACACACCAGGAATGTAAACCTTTCATTTAGCAGGTCAAAATATGTTCCTATAACACAAATTATCTATTACAATTTGTCTATTACAATTACAAACTATCTGACGATGGGGCCCCTTATAGTTTGATACATCCATCCACAAACCTCCAAATGGCTGTGAGCGGTATCATCCTTTGCCACCAACTCATTACTGTACCTTTTTTTTTTTTTTTATATAAAAGCAGTGGCAAATAAAGTTCACTCCTTACAATGGCTTTCACAGCTTCAATGTATTTCTCCGGCCATGCGGAAAATCACACCTCATTTTTGAAGTGAATTTATGTTGTAACACCACAAACAGAAATGGCTGACTTTTTCACTTGCAATGGCTTGTGACATGACAATGGCTGTTGGCACTGCCTGCAAAACCTGACAAGGTGACCCCCAATGCCACCCGACCCTGGGCAATCACTGTTGTATGCGCAGGACGCTGCCATTGTCATGGTAAATATCTAACCTTGGCAACACACAGACAAAACTCTGCCCATATTGGAAACAGGAACCAAAACGGTCAACCCACAGAAAAGTGCAGAGAAGTCAGCGACATGAAGTTCCTGCGTTCTTTCATATCATGCACGTGACCACTCATCCATATACGGTAGACTCTGGGTATGACTTCTCAAATGTGACTGGTAAAAGGAGAAAGTAATGCTTTCAGTAGTCTTGAGTCTAGGTCAGCATCACCTTAATTAGTTGAGAGACTGGCTGTATCACTGTACAGCAATCTATTAAATAGATAAGTAAATGTAAAGTAAAACCTACTGTATATGGTAATTCCCGTGTCGGAGGAAAACAAGGCATTAACTTACTTCCCAATGCCTTAAGGCAGTTACTAATTGCTGCCCAGTATCATCTATCACCACAACATAATTTGCTTAGAGTGCAGAATGTTTTTTTCCTAAATGGATGCTCTGATATCCAATGCCACTAATTGGATCATGAAACCGGGGGATAATGGAAGGGTTGTGGGGTGAAATATACCTGCTGACTTCTCCTTCATACTGAGGTTTGATGTGGTAATGGAATTGTGAGGAACTTCCTTCAGTGTGGTTTAGGCAAGCATATGAGGATCCTTTCACTGACAATTATGTTGTCAAGGCTTTTTCAAGATCCAGACAACCGTGCTGCTTCCAGCCCATTAATCAAATCCTCAATAATGCCACAGTGGGTTCATAAAATAAATTATGGCGATGGAGTGTCAGATTACATCAGGCTTTTAGTCCGCAGTCTGGATGGGATCCGCTTAAAGGTTTGATTTACAAAGCAAGCATGTAATGTGCACGTCAGTCTGTTAATTCACCCCGCGCCAAAACAACATTTTAATTGCATGCTACAGTTATTATTACACTTAAAAGAAACATTACAAAGGTGCTTAGTTTGCACCCTCTCTAATCAGTATGGGCTGTACTTCCAAATGGGGTGAATTTATGCAGCACTTGCACCCTAACGTTGCTCAAGGCGGTTGAGCACTCACATACAAACACAGTCTCGGCAGAGCCGACCATGTGTGGTGCCAACAAGCTCAGCACCGATGAAAGAAACATAAGCCTCTTTATCATCCTGCATTTCTCTCCGTCTCAATTACTTGCATCACTCCTTTTTGTTGATTATTTCTAATCTTGAGCTTCCACACAATTCCTGTTCCAAAGTCAGACAGTCGTGGTAGGGCTTGAGCATCCTCAAGTCAATGAGTCAAATCATCCGTAGAAACACTTCAACTTAATTATTTGGTGAGTAAATAACATGATTATGTGGCATGTTGCAAATCTGAAAGCTAAATTGATGAATACAATTTACATGGCTCTTCATTTCTGACATTGAAGAAGTTAACTTTAGTGGTTTTAGTGCAGAAGGAGGAGGATGAAGACGCAATGACAGCAACTTTTCTGGTGGGCTACTCTTACACACACTGTTTGGAAAAAAGTTAATAATATTAAGCAGGGATGCTCCGATCGATCAGCCACCGATCAATATTGGCGTATGCCGATAAATGCCTTTCAAAGCCTATCACAAAAGCCATTCGGCGTGCGGCAGCAAATCCTACATGTCTGCTGTGTCACATACGGTTGTCAACAAAATGATGCGTCTCGTATTGAGCTTGCCACAGGCTATGCCAATCGATACCAGTGTGTTTGATCACTTCCTTATCAAACTTATTGCTGTTCGACTTCTCTTGCTTCTTTGTTTACATGCTTCGCCTAGCTGGCACTGGCGGCAGCCAGCTAGCTGGCTAGCCAGAATTATGCAACTAGCTTCTCGTCTTGGGGCTCCAAATGTAACTTTTTACCACAGTGACATTTTGTTTTTAAAACAAACAGCAATGTGGTTAGTTCGGAGGTCGTGATTGTCCCACAGGCAAGCTACTAATGAATATTACGTTCATGGGGTACATATTAACGTTTTCAAGTTAGTAAGTTTTGCCCTCTTGTTGTCATTATTATCCTAATTATATCTTGTCCTGAAAACACTATCTGTGTGTGTTTGTTTAATGAACATAAACACATAGTATGTCTAGCCTGATGACGGTGATACTATCACAGGGCTCTCCTATCTTGCCAGATGATTTTGAAAAGCTCACCAAAGGGTCAAAGAATATTTGCGCCAACTCTTTTTTATTATAACCGTTCAATTCAGATTTTATGTCTTTATATAATGACAAATGACCACAAAATAACATAAAGACGATGGCCACACCGTTTGAGTGGAGCTCCGCTTGGTAATTAAAGCAGTGTACAATTTCAATATTGCCAGTCATAAATAAAACACACATAGTTGACAGCTCTAATAGTGATGAGCGTTGGAGAGCCCTGAAACCTCACCACTCAGTTTATTCTGTTCAAGTTAAGCATGACAGATTTCGATTCTAATTAATAAAGATATTTATTAG
Source organism: Dunckerocampus dactyliophorus (assembly GCF_027744805.1). Classification (NCBI taxonomy): domain Eukaryota; kingdom Metazoa; phylum Chordata; class Actinopteri; order Syngnathiformes; family Syngnathidae; genus Dunckerocampus; species Dunckerocampus dactyliophorus. Next base: position 17,583,910 of record NC_072825.1, read on the forward strand.
TATTATTTTATTCTGTAAATTTTGTTATCCTGAGCTAAAAAACAATTATTGAACAGTATTTGTATTACTCCAAAACACGCATCAAATAAAATTCAAAAACAGTCAAACAGTACAAAATTCATTTCAAACAAATAGAGGCAAAACAAAAGACAATCCGTCCAAACATTTATTTTTGAATAATTACCTATTTGCCAGAGGCCCTTGGAATTGTTTAACGGCACCCCTGACTGATATCACTCATCATACATAAATTGATAAAAATGTATATTTAATCCATGTGATCGGTGTCAGTAACGGCCGATCTCACTCATGGATGATCGGTATCAGAATCGGCAGCATAAAACCCTGACCGGAGCATTCCTAATAATAAGCAATAGTAATAGTAATAGTAATAGTAATAGTAATAGTAATAGTTATAGTAATACTGTAATAATGATGGATTCCAGAGCCCCAAAAATATTGACAAAAAATAAATTTTCTAGAGAATTAAAATGCAAAATAATTATAAATTATGAATGGATGGATCTTATTGTTGGTGTCAACTTCCCGTTGCAGGTCATTTAGCCATCGCACTCAATGAAAAATACACAAACAGTGAGGCTCCAACGGCGAGGGTTCCTTGTTTGGGCACTTGATTTTGCAGAACGATATAGTACAAGGAAAACCAAGTAGTTTGTTAAATGCAATATTATACAAAAACTGAGACAGTGTATGAAAACCTAGGTAAACAAAAATTTTCAACGAAAACCAAATCATATAAGAACTGGGGTATGCAAAAACAGACTAGTATACTAGTATACTGTAATCAATACTGTTTTACTTGTTTTTTTGGGGTCAGGGTTGTGTACCAAGGCCAATGCTAGCAATATATTTAAGAAGTTTGGATGTATTTGTGTTAGTTTCTTTGCAGGAGATTTGGCGGCTGAAGGATGGAAAGGAGATGAGCAGGGCGCAGACATTTCTCAGCAAGGGGTAGAGACTGGACCACACAGATAAGCCTTTCTCCTGAGCATCAGCAAACAGAGGGGGCTTTGTGGGAAGCGGATAAGCACCCAATTGATTTCAGGTTCGGAAATGGAGCCTCAAATTTATACAAACCAAACCTGGGACATTGGGGAGTGGAAGGGCAACACTGAATTTGGATTCTCAGAGCTATATTTATCTTACAACATGCAGTAGCTCACTTTACTGAAAGGGCACAACAGGGTTGGTTATCAACACCCATCGTTATTTTGAATGGAGACCATGTGATTGCGGTAGACTGTTTTTTGTGAGAAATCCAAGCGCATGCATGAAACAGACAAGATGATAAAAATGTTGATTGACAAGGAAGCATGGGAATATAGATTTTTTTGATGTACGTGCGCACATAGTAATTTTTAACTTTCAGTGGTATATCACAAAGAATTTCTGTAAAAAGTAACATGCATTCAAGGAGCTTAAAAGTAACTGTAAATATATCTATAATAAGGCAGCGAGGGGCGTCAAGTCAAGAGTGTGAGTCAACAATACTATCTCTCCAGATAAATGTTAATTAGCATGGTTAAGATGCTGCAGACAGAGTAATGGCATAAAGGCCTGACATTTTCAGCGAGTGGAGGAAAGAGATGAATAGAATAACGTGTGAATCAGTACACATAGAGATGCCGCTTTGTGACAAATGAGTCCACATTAGACTCTAGATCAGTATTTCTAGGTACTAGTGAATGAGCGTTGCTTGCATAAGCAAACAATTCAGTGTGCTCTGCAAGTTCCATTGAAATGAGATATATTTGGCTGCACAGCAAAAGGCAGGGGTATGATCTTGCCACTTTCAATTGCAATGTTGTCACGTCGTACAAGTACAGTATAGACCATAAATAAACTGTGATCAAAGCCCAACAGGGACTAGATGTCTCTCACTGAACAAGAAAAAGAACTAAAACATAGTAAATAAGATGGTTGAGCTACAAGCAAAATGGTTTTGCACAAAGCTGATTTAATGCAGATGTTCAAAAATGTGAACATGCACATTTTGTTTAATGTTGTTTTGAAAAATGTAAATTAAATACATTATGTGTTTGATTATCGTTATTTAGTTACCAGTCACATCTCATTTTTTCTTCTCTGATACAAGTGGTTCTCAATTATTTTCTGTCATGCCCCCCCAATCACGGCCCCCCAATTTTAAACACTATTGAGAAACTGATGATATTTATTTATTTATCAGTACTGTACAGACTGACCTCGGAACAGAAACCAGGAAAATGCAACAAAATGGAGAGCTGTGAAGCATCCAAGCGTATTCAAGTGTCAAATTGTATGTTGAGTACGATAAGTTTGTACATGTTGGCAGTACATTGAAAGTACTCCCTGGCTCTCACGCGCCAACTGACAGTTGACTGACACTTCACAGAACCGGGGAAATTTAATACGACCTACCCCATCGCAAGATCATGGCTCCTTCAAACGTTCACCGCTGTTTGAAACATTTGTAAAGCGTGAGAAACTCCCATGAGATGGCAAAAAGTCATTGGCCATGACAGAACAGAGCCAGCGCCTGTCGGTGGGAAGTAATGTCGGGTTTAAGCGCTTCATTGAACACGTCAAACCTCACTGCATTATTCCTATTTTCGATAAAACTATACACCAGATATAAAAAGAAGCGAATGATTCAGTTTTTCTCATACCTACTGTTGGTACATATTGTTTTCAGTTTGAGTAAGACCACTTGAAAAAGCAGTTTCTAACATTCCACTCTAACATTCCACACTACAAAAAAGTAATATAAGTATGTATGATTCGTGCTTGATAGCGGCTTGATTTTGGTATCGGCCGTTCTTCCGAGCTGCACTATCGGTATCGTATAAGATGTGAAAAAGTTGTGGGGACACTCCTAGCCCCAATATGAGATAATTCACATAACTGATATCATGCTGCTTGAAACATATTATTGACACTTAAAACTAGGGATGTCCGATAATAATAGTGATAGATAATATTAGCCAAGCAATATTCTGGTCCAGTATTTTCATAAAAATTTGATATTCGATCAAATTGGTCTCACTTTTTCAGGTGATAACTGTATTGGCGCGCAAGTGATGCATGTTGGTTCAGTATGTCCACCGACTTAAATTATTTTTACATTTGCCTTGGGATCGTAAATAAGTCATTTGCCTTGACGGTAAAGTGTTGTATTTTGCTGTTTGTGTGTAACACGGCTCCACCGAAAGAGTAGACCTGATTGCTACGAAGGTAACGCTGCATGCGTAACCACAAAGCAGCTGCACATCGCGTCAAACAGGAAACAAAAAAACAAAATAAGAGCACAAAACAGGAAACAACGTGAAAATGAAACCCAACCAAAACTAAAGTCTATCCTGTCATGCGGCACGTGATATAAAGCACTGGTTATGCAAGGGGATGGTAAGTCATTTTTCTTCTAATCTAATATCACACCTCAGGACGAATCACTCTGAGTTATATGCAGTCTTTTGACACTTCTTCTATAAATTACATTGCATTTTGCAATATTTATGTCTTTTTGCCCACAGTGTTTGTTTGTGAGATGCCTCCAATGCCATCACAGTAGAAGAAGCATAATGTGATCATTGATTTGAGGGAAAAGCCGCTGCCAATATCAGTGTCGGTTGATATTGGTAAAGGGGTATAGGTAACAAAGTGCTGGGAGCGCCAATATCGAGCATCTGTACTTCAAACTCATTCATAGAAATCTTTATTGAGTTCCTAGGTCCAGTGATCACTTTCTCAAAACACTTTTTTTGGCAGCCACGAATTCTCCCTGCAGGGCATTCAAAAGAATTCACGTTTCAAGCACTTCCACATTGGCCTCATTTTCAAACCCGCGGGGTATGTTTAGTTATTTATACCGCCTATGAATAAGTCACAGAGTGCGCCACATTTTATACAAAAAATAAATCAAATACAAAAGTCTTACCTGGTCCCATGGACAGACAATCCCACCGGAAAACATAAAAAGGTAACCCATGGCAACCAAGCAAGCCCAGATGACGAGGGAGAAAACGCGAAGGAGCTTCTTGAAAATGGATTCGATGCAGACCAAAACAAACACGGCCAGGAAGATCGCCAACGCCGTGGGCACAGTGATTACAAAAGCCATGTGGTCTTCAACGTTCTGGAACAAGAATGACATGCGTTAGAAAATAAAACCTTTGCTTTGTATGCACTGGGGCAGTGTAGCAAGAGATTAAAAAATAGATTGATATTTTGTTTTAGCTTAATGGTAAAATAACCACCAAAAAACATGTAGGACAAACATTGGGTAGGAGAATCCCTGACTTGGTTTCAGATAAACATATTTCGTATAAAACTGAAGTCATGCGTGCTTTACTTAATCTATATGACGTTCTCCACACTTTTGAAAACTTTGCCTTGAATTTGAGGGAACAACCGCACTATTTTGGGAAGGAAGTGTTTACCTTTTAGCAGCGTTAGTGCATTTGATGGCATTTGAGTGCGTGGAGGAGTATGAGTAGGAGGTAACTGCCACTTTGCAACCAAATATGACATTGAGTCGATGAGCTAGACAACGCCTACAGGTAAAAGTCAAACCAATTTCTCCATAGTAACTGACTAACTGGCGACCAGTCGAAGTTGTACTGGTCTGACTCCTCCCTCAAGTAGATTCAAAGGGCAAGTTTTCCCTTCTTTTCCTTATGTCCCTCCCAGCATTTGCTGCAGTTTTGATTTGACCTGTTTCAATGTCACCAGGATGGCAGTTACAGGGGAAATACACTCTGTCCGCTTACACTGAAGTCACATCATCATCACATACAGTATCTGATTCATATCTAAATGATCTGATAGTGTGGTGGCAACGATGGCTGACCTTCATGCAGAATATGAGTATGAATGGTTAATTGTCCTTATGTGCCCTGTGATTGAGTGGCCACCATTATAGGGTTTAGTCTGCATTTCCAGCTTCCCCTGCAACTCTGAATAGGATAAATGTTGGAAAATGGATAGATTGTTGGATATAAAACATGCAGGGGACAGGGAAGGGACGGATGACTGTGCTGAGATATGTGTCAACATGTTTACAAGACACACAAAAGCGGAGTTTTTAAACGTTTCAACTCTATCTCCATTCACATAGAGCTACAGAAACACCTAAAGACACTGTAATTTGCATTTATATCAGGAGTCCTCAAATGGTCTCAACCTAGGACCCACGTTTTACAACAGTCATTACGTCGCAACCCACTTTTATTTAAATCAAAACAAGCAAATGATTTCTTTTTTCAATGGCCTATGTCATCTTTTTAAACATTAATAATTTTTTGCCACTCTCTGGAGGCAAGGTTGCTCTTAGCATTTGCCTATAATGCCTCATGGGCTAGCCGGCTCTGCAAAAACTGCATAGATTAAAATGAAATATGAAAATTGCACTCAGTAAGGCCACAAAATGTAATATTTCACTTACAACTGTTCAATGAGTATATATTCAGAGGGAAGGATACTAAAATATTACTTAATTTTACTTCAAAATGTAAAAAAGTCAAACCGGTTGTATTTAATGTATTTATTATTATTTATTTATAAATAATTTATTGTTATATTATTTATTATTTGTATTTGTTTTTCAGTATTTGTATTATTAATGCATTTGTAATATTTTAATAACAGTAATAATAATAACAATTTTAATTTTTCTGCGACCCGCCCTACATGGTTGCACGACCCACTTTTGGGTCCCGACCCACCAGTTGAGAATCACCGGTTTATATCATGTAGGTGGACGTCCTGTGTTTTAAAAAAGCTGCCCCTTCAATTTCGTTATACCTGTCACAAAACAATAGACATTCTATCCTATTCTATTCACCAATGCAAATGAATGTTTAAGGTGCTCCTGTAAAAAGGAACTCAAGTACATACGGCAGATTGTATGACACAATGTTCAAGATTCAAGAGATTCAAGATTCAAGAGAGTTTTATTGTCATGTGCATGGTAAAACAGCAGTAATACCATGCAATGAAAATCTTATTCTGTTCATTCTCCCAAGAAAAGAAAGAAAATACAAGAAAGAATAAGAACATAAGAAACATAAACATATAAACAAACATATATACCAATAAATTAAGCAGCAACAAAAAGAAGAGACATTCATACAAATAAATATACAAATAAATAAGTAATAAATAAATAAAGTGCTATGAGTCTGTGTTGCGTGCGGCGTGTGTGAGTGCTTCGTTGAGAAGCCTGATGGCCTGTGGGTAAAAGCTGTTTGCCAGCCTTGTGGTCCTGGACTTCAAACTCCTGTAGCGTCTGCCTGACGGTAGGAGTGTGAATAATGAGTGTTGTGGATGTGTGCTGTCCTTGATGAGGTTGTGTGTTCTGCGTAGGACTCTGGTTTTATAAATGTCTTGCAGTGAGGGGAGGGCTGCCCCAACAATGTTCTGTGAGGTCTTGATCACCCGCTGGAGTGCCTTCCTATCACGTGTTGTACAGTTACCGTACCAAACAGTGATGGAGGCGGTAAGGACACTTTCGATAGTGCATCTGCAATGTTGCACCGCAAGTCAAAATAATTGCCCAATCCTGTCTGATAATGATTGAGAGGAATCACTGATACTGGAGATCATGGCGTTTCCTATGTTGCCTGCATGTTAATTATTACAAGCACAATGTTGTTTATATTGAAAAAATGAAAGTATCCAAGTGTTCTTTGATAAGACTCATTCTGCTTCCGACTGCTGTCTGTCACGAGGGTTGGTGTCCCCTTGTCTAGTGTAATCAAGAAAAAAATGTACACAAAATAATGAGGTGTCATTGCAGGAGAACATCAGTCAGACACAAAAATATTTAAATATAACACCCACAGGGGAGGTAAAATATTGCCTGAGGAAGACATTGGTGTGCTGTGCATATGTTGTTAACAATTCTAAGATTTCCATATTGAAGGGATCAGACTGCAGAAACCAGATTTTTTTAAAAAGTTGATGAATAATTCAATTGTGTACATTTCATATAAGTCAGCAATACTGTGTATGTGACACTTTTTTATTATGCTTTTTTAACTGAGAGTACGGTAAGTAAGAAGTGAAGTTGAAAACACATTCATTATGGATTTCACTCGGCTTTTCTGTCTCTGACATACACTGATTATGAACGTTCTTATAAAAATTTCAGGAATTTCTTTCAAGGTGACTGTAAGAGGTTGGCGCAATGGAATGTGACACCGCTTGGTGACGGTAGCCACATATCTCAGCCTATACTTGCTTCTTTTCACTAATGTGCCAAGGGGCGAGAGACAACTTAAATATTGATAATTAGCCAGTTGAGTGACATTTATACGTAGAGCCACATTCATCAAATAAACATCCAAAATTTGCCTTCTCAAATCTCGGATGGAAGTTGCTCCCTACTTTGCATCTTCTATACAAAATGACTTGCAGTTTGCTGACACAGATGCCTTATTGATCCCCAGTGTACCAGAATCATCCACCTGTGGTGACAAAGCTCTGCACTGCATTATGGGTTGTCTTTTAGAAAAGTGCAGTAAAGGTTACAGATTTAGGCAGCAACGTCACCAGACACATTGTCAGTTGTTATCATAGTAAAGGCAGAAATGTTTAAATGTTTTTATGCAGTAGCAGTTTCACCACTTTGCACTTTAAATTTCACAACTTCACTCTATCATGGTTTTCAAAAAATATATTACTTTATAAATCATGCTGTTTCACGGTTGAATATGGCCTATTATTAGTCAAATAGTATACATAAATAAGCAAATTATACATGTTTTTTTTCTAAATTAAGCATTTCCAGGCTTGAAAATGGCTAAATGAGCAAAAATATAAATATAAGGCATTCAGAAACATTCAGTCATGATGATATGATATGTAGTATTCGACATTGGTCACTAGGTGTCAGTGATGTTACTGTCATGTTCGGTGAGATGCACACGCACCAACTTGATCGTCACAACACGCTTTTATTGCAGGTTGGCATTATCTCACAACAGGCAAAATAATCCCTAACACGAGCTACTGTAGTTAAAAATCAACTCCGAGCCTCTGGCATCCACTCCCTGTCTGCCTTCCACTCAGCTGGCCCAACACATTTACAGCACCACACACGAGCACAAGTCTTATTAATGTCGTAAATGGTTTTTTTGCAGTTATGATGTCTACTACATTGGGTAATATGAGTGTAAGGATGTTATTTCATGTCTACATGGCGCTAATAATGTTCAAAACGGTATTTAGAAGGTCATAAACTGGGTTTCTATGCACTAACTCCAAAAATATTCAATCTATGAATAAGGAATACTACTTTGCGGAAATTAATTTACCACAGTCGGGTCTGGAACCAATTAAATAAATGAGGGATTACTGTATTTCTGCTTTCATTATTCCCTACGTAAATTGTCTAAAAATCTGAATAAATTAGAAGTTGGCCTGCTTCCTGGGACTGTGATTAAGCTTAGAGGTTCCACTTGTATGCTTAATACTGCATTGACCCCAAATATAAGACGGTATTTTCCTTTAAAAAAAGAAAAGTTAAAAAAATGTGGTTTTATATTTGGATTAGATAGATTTGTACGTACATGCAAACCAGCAGGTGGTGACAAAGTGACACTCTTGCACAAAATTCATTTAATCCAAAAGCGGGTCTTGAATAAAATGGTTTTGTCTTATATTTGCGTCAATACAGTATTTTATATGTACTTGCCACATTTTCTTTCATCTTAGTATTTGCTTTCCATCTTTTGTAAGGCTTTTACATTTTCTTCCCCTCCCCCACCACCCATCTTTCCTCTTGTCTCTTCCCCATGCACGCAGTCAATGCAGCGGGACAGGACAGGGTGCGTGTGGTTGCGGAGAGAATTTGTCTCGCCCAGAGCAGAGCTCCAAAACAGTGCAGGATTTAGGTCATCCAGCTCACAGGAAGGGGGGATGATAGGATACAAACGAAAGAGAGAGAGAAATATGAGAAGGTGAAAGACGGCAGGCACAGAATGAAGAATGGACAGAAATAGAGGAGGACGGAGAATGAAAGGGCGGAGCAAAGGTCATGCCAATCTCGCACACACAAAGCAAAAAGGCAGGATGTAGGGCAGGAAGACTCAACATCGTTGTACAATCTCCGCCTAGAAATCCATTGTTAGCACAATTTATTTTTGGTATATTTTCAGAAATATCATCACTGCAAACTTACTATATTAAACAGATTTCAGTTTGGCTCCATACATGTCATACACTGTAAAACGTCAGTCTCTGTTTAAATTACAAACTACAGCAAACCTTTTAGACTAATGCAAGCTTTGTCAGACGTATCAGTCACATTAATGGGGCAAATAGGAGTTGTGGCTAAAATGCCAGGTCAAAAAAAGAAAAATGATGATTCTCCACATAGATCTGTCATCACAGGCAAAACCACAAAACTTTTGCCTCTGAAGACTGCTTTTGCCTCTGTTAATAAGTACACAGTTTGGTGACTAATCAGACATAGATGACACAGAAATGCATTTGAGCATACATGGAAGTTGCTGATATTATCTGTTTGCATTTTGCAAACAATGCACATTCCCCGTGTGTGACATGTGCTATGTGAGCCTCTTTCACAAGAGTATTATAATAATCCCTTCTTAAGAGCAGTTTCATCAGAGATGGAACATGAAGGGGCTTTCTATTGCTAAAATATGTTCAACTATGAGATTATAAATCCTTCACAAACACAGAGGTGCCAATGAACAGACATGTCATTAAACAGTGGGGCGTTATAATTAGGGATGTCCGATAATATCGGCCCACCGATATTATGGGCCCGATATTACTGCCCCGATATTGGCATAAAAATGTGATATCGGTAGATATTGGTATCAGGTTTTTTCCTGATGCAGAAAAAGATTTTTAAAAAATGCTGCATAGATGGACATTTTAATGTTGCCATGGCCAGGATGATGCCACAGTTTGTTTACATAAAGTGCAAGCCCACCTCCTTTGCGCTTTCCACAGGTTCTTGTGTTCCTGTCCACTCTAACTGCCCTGAAATCGGTTAGCTCCCCACATTCACATCTGGGATGCTAGCTGTTAGCCTTTCAGTGAAGCACAAATAAGCTGCACTCCCTGAAGGTCTTGACATTCTTGCCAGCTCATCAATCTTGCTCGGTAGTGAATTCACATTTCCTATGATAATACAAGGTACCGAAGGCTTGAATCCCCACTTCCTTTCTAGCCGCTTGACTTTCATCATAGCGCTGGCTCTGCCGCCTCAATATTAATAGGTAGACAGGGAATCACACCTACGCGCAACGTCGCTTTAAAAATGTGCTTGAATAAATACACAGAGCTGCTTGTGGCGGCGCTGTTAATTCCATAAGAGCAGATAATTTACACATATTGGTAATTGACAGTTGGACAATAAATGTCATAATGAACTTATCACAAGAATCACAAAATAAAACAACCACGGCAAGAAAATATAATAAGAATAAATAAATAAATAAACAAGGAACAGATCATGTCAAATTTTTAGTGCAATAATACATAATAAGGTAATAAGTCCAGTCCTGTTACACTTAGCGGTATCTGTTGCAATACTGCCAATCTCGGCCATCCCTAATTATAACTCAAAATGTGCTCTTTAACTTAAATTTAAAGCTGTTTAGGTTTAAGTGTCTTACTTCAGCTTGTTTAAAATAAAAAAAAAAATAAATAAAAACATTCAGGTCACTTCAGTGAATGACAAATCAACTAAATGCAACAAACAAACATTCACATCAAGGGAAATATGGTTTGATGCTATGGAATTTTTCTGTACCTGCAAAATTATTTGACAGTTTTAAAAAGTATTGATCATTAATAACAAATAACCCGCAAAGAAGTGAACATTTGGTCAGAAACGAGGTGAAACGTCTAAACAAACTTTAAATTCAATTTTTTAACAAATGCTACTGTAATAAATATTAAGTGAAATTGGACAAAAAGTACTAACTTAGGAGTGGGAATTGCAGAGTAATGCACAATTGTGATTATATGAATATTCTGTCAACAACGATAATATCACAAAATAGCATTTAGGAATATGTTATATACACTAATCCCTCGTTTATTGTGGTTAATTGGTTCCAGACCCAACCGCAATAAGTGAATTTCCATAATTTTTTTCATAATTATGGCACAAAAAACCCATTTACAATCTTCTTAATATGTTTTTCTTAACATTATTAGAGTCATGTAGTCACCTTTACGTTTGTGTTACCCACCATAATCTGAGAAAAAAAGTCATTTAAGTCCGTTTTCCTTGTAGGGGAGCAGAATCGATGGAGATTCTAAGTTGAGTTTCAGCCCCGCAACAGTAACCCGTGTTATTATTATGATTATTATTATAATGTTTATTATTATTGTGCCTGTTGTGAGATCATTTAAACCTGCAATAAAGGCCAGTTGTTCAAGTCTGGGGCCTTGATGGTGGTCACCAAAAAATTACTGACACCTCGTGACCGATGTATAATACTACATTCACATTCATAATGTCATATACTGTATTTGTATTTTAGTTCATTTAGCCATTTTTATGCTTGAGAATGTTTAATTTGGGAAAAAATACATACAATATATTTAAACGTGCATATTTTTTTTACTAATAATAGACCCTAGTCAACCACAAAACAGCAATCATCTATTGAAAACCACAATAGAGTGAGCGAGTGATGTTCGAACCGTGATTTAGTGAGAGATGACAATATGACATATTAGAAGAATAACATCTACTATTCTTTATGATATCAATATAACTGGGGATGGGGATACTTCTTGGACATTAACCATACAAAGAAATAAGGGAATGCAACAATTGAACACAGCCATATACCTTTTCCCATCCTATATCTATATTCATCGAATGCTGGTATGTTGTAATGTTAGAGTGAATTGATGTTTGATTGTAAGAGAACCATCCATCCATCTTCTATGCCGCTAATCCTCACAAGGTTCACGGGGGTATGCTCATAAGAAAACCCAATGCAATATATCGCAATGTCAACACAGGTGGTACTCGTTTTATGGCATTCCGTTTTATAATGTTTCATGATTACGAACACACTCCCATAAATGATTAAGACTGAACCAAAGAAAAGGAGAAGTAGTTTGCACGGTGGAGTAATAGGTAGGTGGGTTTCTACACTGACATCACGTTTGTTCTTTTAGTTCACTTTTAAACTTTAAACCCCAAGCATGAGGGAGACTTCTGGTGGCAGCATGTATTAGAAAGGTGAAAAGTAAAGTGAAATGAGACATCATAAAAGGCTCAGTGGAGAAATCAACACTGGCTGCATGCTGGTCCAAGACGCTCAAACGCAGTGACCATCATGAAGGGTAAAGATGGTATTCTTGAACATGTGAAATGACCTTCTCCTATGAAATGGACAGAGATAACTAAGCAGCGAAGTGGTCTCATTATTCAGACTTCCTCCTCCCAATATGCCTGTCTCTCGCAACGCCCCTTCCATTGTGTAAGACATCCACAGGGATAAAAGTAAGGAATTGTTCTGTCTTTTTTATTACTGTTTCATTTAATTATTGCATTTGATCATTTTATTAGCTTACTGTATTTTATATGTCCTTCATGTGTTCTGTGTACAGTTTGTGACTACGGTGTTCATTTAGGTATAATTTAGGTATAAATTCCAACTTACACTAAAACTCAACTTGCATCACAGTCTGTATGCCTTTTCATTTCCCAAAGGGCTTTGGCCTCTGCTCTGAATTTGTCAGGTTTTCAAAGCAGAGATAGTGTCAAAATAGTGAGAGCTAGAAATCACCTTTTGCTTTTCGTCGTCCGGTCAACTGTGAGCTCAAACAATAACTAAGGCTTTATTCCACCCTCACTTTTATCTACGCTTCTCTTCACATTAGTGCTGCCAGCTGTCAGCGTTTTTCAAGCTTTTGGCCATGTATGTGTAAATACATACAGAGACTTGGGGAGAGGAGGATTTGTGTTTTGACACCCATGTAGATAATGTGTGTGCGTCACATACTATTTATCTACCTTTATCTTGGTGTGATTGTTTATGTCTGTGTTCCCATGTGTCATGATTCTCTCAGTCCCATTGTTTAAAGGACTATCCTGCTGCCACACAAAAGGAAAAGTGATGACTTAACACTCTGTCTGTGTTTTATTAACATTTGCATAATTTATGTGTGGATTTAGAACTTACCAGTCCTGATGCAAAGAACACAGTCAGCAGAGCCAGGCATGCTCCCATCACTATGAGCAGCAGGAACACAATCAGAGGATGCTGCTGGCTCATACAGTAGTACGACTCATACAGCCAGTCCCGGGATCTGCTCCTCTTCTCCTGACCTCCTTTTTCCCTCACACCAGACTCCCCGGTCCGGTCCAGGAGGTACCGCTTCCTCCTTATTGCCTCTTGCCACATGGATCTTGGAGCTGAGAAGGGAGAAGCAGGAGAGAAACCAGAGGAGGCGATGACGTCTGAGGTAACAGTTTCCACCACAGATGAAGGGCAGTTGCTGTGCTCCACTTTTCTCCTGCTGCTGTTGCTCCTTCTGGGGACCCTGGTGTGAGTGCTCCTGATCTCCTGTGGAACCTTGAGGACCTCCCCAACCTCCTCCCTTTTAAAGTCCTTCAGGCGGATACAGGTGAAAGGTGGGTCTGAGTCAGAGGCAATGTGCGCTGGCCGGAGAGGTGGCAAGAACACACCAAGGTTTGAGCGCAGCATCCTCCATAGCCGCCTCCTGCCAACATGTTGGAGTGGGAAATGAGGGGAGAGACTGAGTGCGCTTTAGAGTGAGAGGGAAAAAGTGGGAGGGAAGTGAAGGGTAAGGGGAGGGGGAGATGACTAAAGGGGGAGGGGAGGAATAAGAAGAAGGTGCAACAGCAGTAGGGAGAGAAAAAAATACCATGATGGCATTTATTACTTTGTGTCCACCGCTTATACCAGTTTGTTAGTTTGCAGGATTACACTGACACTACTGAAAAGACTGAATGGATTGTCTTCTGTTCGCTCAACCTTTCAGAAATGCAAAGAAACCAACAACTATTTCTGCTCAATTGTTCAGGTCCTTAGCTTCACCTGCAACCTGCCACGGTCTTCCTGTTCCTTGCATCTCCTCCAATCAGTTCTCTCCTTCAACTTGTGTCTTGTCCACAGGCATGTGCTGCAGAATAAGTTTGGGTTATCCAGAATCTCTTCTTGGTTTTATGGCTTCACCACGGCAAGCGTTGAAGATGTGCATAAGCAGATTTATTACCACCTTGTTTACAAATATTATACTGGGAACAGGCTATCAAGAGCAGCAAATCGCCAAATGACATATTACTAGTGAAGCTGCTACATAACAAAAAATTATATGACTGTTAATATTATCAGCTACAGTACCTGGAAGTGATGTCATCTCCACGTTTCTATTAGTATGCTTCCAGTCACAGTACATGTATGTTAGCTGGATGTGACTTTCTAAAAAAAACACACAGATGTCCAGTGTCATTTGGAAATCAGTCAAAATAATATGGAAAAAAATGAATATATGTATAGTCTACTCACAGCTACAGCTGCCAGTCCAGTTCAGCACTTCTGTCCCTCCTCTCTCTCTCTCTCTGCCTGTTCTAACTCCATTTGACGAAGTTCGGCATCCGTGCATTCTGGTGCCTATTGGTATCCCTTTGGCCTTGTGCTAAAAGGAATGTCGCCATCACTTGTTTCAGAGTCATGCATGTTTACTTTCACTATGCCAGCAGTAAACACTGTGAAGCAGGTGATGGAAAGGTGCGCAACAGTTGACAGCTGGCGGCAGCTCAGAGTGATACAAAGGGAGAGTAAATAACGCAGAGCGATTGTGAGGTCTGACTAAACGGTTTTGTGATGCAAAATGTATTCTGTATCTTTTGAACGCATATTGTTGTGAAAAGCAGAAAGCTTTGGTTAAGTGACTCCACCAACTCGCCGGAACTCCTTTCTTAAACACCAGAAACAACCAGAACTCAGCTCACGGGACAAAGTGGGGGAAAAGGCACTGTTGATGCACTAAACTGCTGATGGAGATGTCATACAAATTCATGTAAAAACTCTGAATTATCCATTTAATGCATTCACCGCTCTCCAGCTGGTGGTGCTGCTGTCAAAAAAAAAAAAAAAGAAACACTAGCTTGTTTTCTCTATGGAAGGACGGAAGTGACAAGCACCTTGCCAGCCTGTGAGGCTGTGCAAGTGTACGTTGGTAAACCTCAATCCCTCTGCCTTGAGAGCTGCGCTGAACACGCAGTCGACAGTCCAGGCTTTTGGGCGTGTGGTCAGCGCTCTCGTCTCCCATTGGGAAGGTCTTGCGTTCGAGCCCCGGTAGGGGCAGTGTGAAGCAGGGCGGGTTACACATGCCCCCAGCCTTAACAAAGCCGTTCAAAAGACTTGAATTGTTTGTGAACGTCACATCTCTAAGCTACACAAGAGAACTCAATGCAGCAATGGCGAGTCGGAATGGTCTGTCCAGCTAAAAATGTTGTTTTCAGGATGTAAGTACAGACGCTATTTCAACATCATTGATATAAAAGGGGAGAATTATTTAGAAATTAACTATAACTAATTACTTATTTGACCAATGCTGGTGAAAACTATATAAATGATGTAAAGTCAATGTAAAGCATTAAAGCTTATTTTAATTATGCACATACCAGATGTGAGATTTATGGACACAGCTACCCCAAGTGACCCAGAGGCAGATATAGCAATGCATTTCTCACCACGGTGAGGAAGTGATCCAAACACGTTGATGTCATTTGTGTCATAAATGAGCAGTCTCAAACAGATGACTGTACATTTTTTTTTCTGTGTGAGGAAGCCTCTCTGAGAGAAGATATTAATAAAACATGACATTGCCCAAATACTGCATGCACTCAACTGTGAGGGCACACATGAAAAAAACCCTGCACACAAAGCGTCCAGCCAAAAAACATGATGCGCTGCTGGCCAAAGTGCGACTTTAAAATGATGAATAAACGGTGACTTTAATTCATTCACATCTTACTTGACAGCTGAGATTAAAGTACAGCTTAAGTGCAGCTCAACGCAACATCCAAACATCTTTCAATCGAATCAAACTGAGGGTTAGCTGTACTTTATTTTTTTATTGAACATATTTGTAGTTTTAGTTTTGTAGCCATGTCTTAAGATTTGTGAGTTGGAGCATGTTGTACTTTTACCATAAAAATGACATCTTGAAAAACGTATTGACAGCTACGAAAAGTAGCATTTCTGTCCCTGATCACCTACTTAAGTTGTCAATAAGATGATAGAACATCTCTTATATAGACACTAATATCTGTGCTAGCAGTCAAATACAATATAATGGTAACTTCTGGCTTTAAACTTGAACAAATTGTATTCCTTGTCAGTCCTTTATGAACACATTTCTTTCAATAAAATCTAATATAATTATTAGGAGTGTCATGAGATTGGGTCCACAATACAAGACAAGATTTTAACATTAATTGTAAGGAAAGTACAATTAACTGGACAAACAAACTTTTTTATCAACCGAGTCAAAAAGCAATGCAGGTGCATTTTGAAATCTTTATTGTCCCACAAATTGACGTTCAAAGATATTATTGTCAACATTTTTTGAGACCAAATAAAACACTGATTTGATAATATATAATAATAATAATAATACAGATCACTGGTTTACTCTTGTCTACTTCAGCTGTCATTTGATAGATATAATTGAAAAAAATATATATATTATAATAAAAACATGATACATACATTTCAAGACAAATCTTTGTGTTTTTATTAGTCATTAGTATTAACATTTGAGGTTTTTTTTTTAGCTCTATTATGCCTTTTTGCTATATTTTTCCACATTTCCACATTCCACGTTTTTGTTTATTTTATTTCTGCAATCAGTCACGTTCCACAGATGGGTCCTGCGCCACACTTTGGACACTCATGAGTATTTTGCCAGGAAGGCGAGTGTGTCCAAGCTCTGCCTTCTCGGCTCTGTTGGTAAGGGGCTAGGTTGCATTATGGATATATATTTTTTTTTTTTACAGCTTTCAGACGTGCATTGCACAGTGTTAAGGAGGTGGGGCTCACCTTTGTTGATCGCTGGTATATAAATACCAAATAAATGCATTAGGCAAGGAACACTTGCCTAATTTGCGCAACCAATATAGCAACCATGGCCCCGTTGTTCAAAACTTGGTTATTTTAACAACTGGTTAACCCATAACCACCGGTTAAACTCTTAACCCGCCGTTAGCTAACCAACTGTTAAATATGCGTTGTTCAAAACATGGTTAGTCACGTCGTTAGTGTTTGACCTCTGGTTTAAAGAAAAAATTGATAGCGAAATGAATTAAACTAATTAAAAGAGAAATCAAAAATATTTGACTTAAATCTATTATTAATCAAAGTAAGCAATATTTAACATAGTTTCCAAATGCACCTCAGGCCCTACACCGGATACCGGATCTACTTAACCAGCCTTCAAAGTAAGAGCTCAGACGCAGAATACTTTGCTCAGCACAAGCTGTTATAGTTTGAAAAAATACTGAAAGTCGGCTCGCCTTCAAAGTAAAAGTCTTAGCGCTCAACCTATTATTGGTGCCAAGATGATAATAGGTATAATAGCTTTTCATGTATAAACGACACATGAACAATATCTATCAAATGTATGTTTTATTTGTTATTGTTACACAGCTTTCAATACATTGCAAAGGCAAGACCATGTACACCATGAGACACACTACACTTACAATTCCTCTGGAAAGCTTTAAAAATCATGTAACTAAGTTCATAAAAATACAATCTTGCGATGCCGATAAAGCCTCAAATAGCTCTATGTACAATTATTCCATCAAAATAGTTGTTCTTAAACATGACTAAGATAGAATTTGCAAGCTTAACACGGTTCAATAAAATAGTTTCCTTTAAAATCTTGCAAATAGAAATAATTTGTCATGTGCTGAAAAGCTGCAATGTACAGTACAGTAAAGTGTGAAGTAATGCATAACCCAGACATCAGCAATGCACATAAGGAGACATGACAGTATGGCATCATGAGGGCAGCGTTAGCCGCCAACTCCATCTTGAGAGTTAACCACCTGTTAAAAAGTTAGCGGTGTTAACCAAGTTTTGGACAACACGATAATGGTATTGTTAAAGTTAACGGTGGGTTAAGTCTACTTAACTAGTGGTTAAATAAACAACCGGGCCCATGTCGCTAAATTGTCAATGCAGAGCTCTTCTATGTATGAGGTGTGTTATGAAATGGAAACGGTACATGAAAGCTGACGCTTAGCCAAATGCAATGCGCATCAATAGAACCACTCGCTGATTAAGGGTGCAGACAAGTCCGAACATCTACTTGGGTGGATCTTTACTCTTTAAGTAAAGTTGATCAAATGTAGAATTACTACAGCTTCTGCTTGGACATCAACAAGTACTGTAGCAAGCAGCTGTTTAACTACAATGGAAAAAACAGCCACATCACGAGCTGACGCTGTTAACACCAAGGTAGGTTGTTGGTAGTTTGGTAGGTGATTTTTTAATATTGATATGTTGTGAGTTGAGGAACATCACTTGGGTAGAGGTTGAAGCAATCTTTTTTTTCCCCTTTGTCCTCTCTTTCATCATCCCTTCTCGGCACTTTGCCGTGCCCTTTTTGTCACCTAGGTTCTCTCATCTTTTACTTCTACCTTCCACCTCTTATTTCTTCACACATTTCCCCATGACTCGCCACCAACATCTTACCCTGACATAATAACTTCCAAGTAAACATCCGTAAAATGTACTTTTCTCTAACCTCTGCCATTCTCTTTGTGTATCTTACTTTCTCTCCTTTTACATTGAGTACAAACCAATATTGTTTAGAAATATTAACAAGGGGATATTACAAAAGTATTGATATAAATTTAATTCACCAAATATTCAGCAATTATAATAAAACATTCACAGTTCGTTAGTTTGTTTTGTTCAGTTTGTTTGTTTATGGTAATGCTGAAAATTGGCAGTAACTCAATTATTACTCACTTATTGCCTGTCAAAAGTCCTCCTTAAGAATAGCAGACAATTGTGTAAACCTAATGTCTAAATAAAACAGGAAAACATAATACCAAATTATAATGACTATCGATGTCTGATAATATCGGCCCACCGATATTATCGGCCTAATATTAGCATAAAAATGTAATATTGGTCATTATCGGTATTGGGATTTGTTTGTAGTTCCTGGAGGATGAAGGAATTGATACCATTGACTGGGCCCACGTTCACCTGACCTTAACCCAATAGAACACCTCTGGGACATTATGTTTAGGTCCATCCGGCGCCGCCAGGTTGCTCCTCAGACTGTCCAGGAGCTCGTTGATGCCCTGGTCCAGATCTGGGAGGAGATCCCCCAGGACACCATCCGTAGTCTCATTAGGAGCATGCCCCGACGTTCTCAGACATGCGTACAAGCACGTGGGGGCCACACAAACCACTGAGAATCATTTTGAGTTGCTGCAATGACATTTTAGCAAAATGGACCAGTCTGCTGCGTGATTTTTTTCACTTTAATTTTTGGGGTGTCTTTGATTTCCCCCCTCTAGAGGGTGATCATTTTCATTTCTATCAAATTATGTGGCATCATTTTGTTACTAATACATCACCCACTTATTATCAGAAAAGATATTCAAGAACATTTTTCCCCCAGTTTCCCCCTGATGTGTTTTCGAAGTGTTCCTCTATTTTTTTTAGACATCATCTGTGTTGTTTAATTAGGACACATTATGTTATTGCACACACAAGTGTGTCTTATTTGTCTTAAATGGCTTATTTTCTGTTGTTATGTCTACTAATACAAGTGTAAACATTATTATAGGGGTGTTATTTTATGTCTACAGGGCTCCAATAAGGTTAAAAACTATATTTAGAAGCTCATAAACAGGTTTTCCATGCCATAACTACAAATATTCAATTTATAAATAAGGAAACATATAAGGAAATTCACTTATCACGGTCAGGTCTGGAACCACTTACCCGCAATAAATGAAGGATTACTGTATGACGATAATAATAATCAGTTTTGACGAATAAGCTAACAATATAAATGTTGTTGGTAGTTTGCAGTGGTGTAGAACTGCACCGTATCATACTGAGGGGTGTTCTTTTTCATTTAGCTTTAATCGAATATAGAATAATAGGAACAAAAACTCTCAATATGATTGGTGACGGCTGAACTGGTTTGACTTATTATTTAAATTACAATGGTGTGTTTTTCCCCTCAGGTGACAGAAGCAGCGACATAAATAGACTGCAGAGAGGCGAGGAGCTCGCCTTCATTCACACATGAACACAAGCGGTAATGAAGCAACTGGCAGATATTGACCTGTCCGGGGTTAAGTGAAGGGCAAGAAAAACAAGCACTGCTTCTTCTCCCGACAGGGTGTTTTAAGCTTTATGCCTCTCACACTTAGTGTATATGCATGTACACACCTACACATTATTTGTAAACAGCTTCAGTTTGTCAATCTGCAACCCATTGGTCATCACATTCCCTGCAGTATTTGAATAAATGGCTACACGTATGTGTCTTTACTGTGCTTTACTGTGCTTGTATCCCCCAATATCGTCTCACAGTCATGCAATACAATGCAAGAGCAGCACTTTATAGAAATGTTTCATTTGCATCGTGAGCAAAGTTTGAATAGCTGGATGCCACTGTATTTTGGCTTTTAGCCATTAGATGATTGATTGACCATATTTTGCAGCCATCACGATTACCTTGCACTTTTGCTTCCATCAGCAAAACTGCAGGAACCACTTTTGTGCCCTTTTTATGAATGACTCGGATGCCACATAAAAACTTTTGAGTTGGAATCGTTGCTGAGTAATGGGTAAAGCATTTGCTGTCTTTGAATCAATCTCTTTATCTATGTGGAAAAAGGATGTTCTCGGTTTGTCTCTGGCATAACCTACATCTGGCAAAAGACCTACATTACTTGTAATATTTTAATGCAGGGTGCACATTATCCTCGCTTAGTCAATGGAATAACTCATCATAAATTGTCTTGCACTAACTGAATCTGTTTAACCCTTGGGAATAAATTCAACTGATTGCAGTTGGTTGATTGAATCACTGATGGCTGTTTCTGTTTAAAATTATGTAGGGCAGGGGTCACCAACACAGTGCCCGCGGGCACCAGGTAGCCCTCCACGACCACGAGGTGCCCGCAAGCCTGCTTTTCATTCAGGCTTTCAGTTGTGTGAGAACACTAGAAAGAAAAGTATTCTGAAACATAAAATGTGAGTTGTGGATACCAGCATTTTGTGAATGTTTTGGTAAAACAAGCATATTTGCCTTGTTTGGGTTGAAATAAGGTATGAAAATCATTTCTACAAAAATGAGTAGCTCGTGGCCATTTTCATTTTCTAAAAGTAGCTCTCACAAGAACAAACGTTGGTGACCCCTGATGTAGGGTTTGTTGAGGCTTATTGGGTAGAGTCAGCATTTTTTACATTATGTACAGTATTTGGAATGCAAGTGAACAAATGTATTTTAATTGACGTGAAACAGGAAAGGGGTAGGATTAAATAAGCTTTGCTTCTTCCTAATCCTTTTTGAACATGTGGAACTGTGAAATGTACTATGTGATGTATTCCAATGTACCTTGTATGCATGTTCAAAATAAATTAAACCATTACCATTACCAAGTAAGCACAAAAATATCATGAAATGACCAGCACTTTGCTATTTATATTGTAAATTTTATAATTAGGGCATTTATTTACATAAGCCACAAATAGTGGGGGCAGTAGGGGGGGGGTAGATAATATGAATTTAGCTTTCAGATGGCTTTCTTTTTTGTTCTGTTATTTGTTTAGTATACTAACATAATTATACATGAATATATATATGGGTGCTGCTGGCAGTGGTGGCCCTGGCCCGTGCTGGTTGGGGTGAGGGCAGCTGTTTGGGGGCCCCTACTGATTGGGGGCCTAAGTTAATTGCCTACTTTGCCTTAATGGTAGGACCACCCCTGCCTGTGTGACACTATATGCAACATACTTGTGAATAAATTATCGTGTGGTCAAAGAAATGTTTTCTTTCCCCCTTTTTAATGCACTCCAAATGATAATTAAAGTTAAAAAGTTCAAATTTCGGATATTACAGACTCTCCAGTGATCACCTGCTTCTAATGAATGCCCTGCCCTCACCCCAACCAGCACGGGCCAGGGCCACCACTGCCAGCAGCACCCATATATATATTCATGTATAATTATGTTAGTATACTAAACAAGTAACAGAACAAAAAAGAAAGTCATTTGAAAGCTAAATTCATATTATCAACCCCCTACCCCCACACTATAATGGACTGTTCCATGATGGCGGCGGTAATGCGTCTTTGTGAGAAGCTATGTGTGAAGCTACTTAAAATGAAGCTAAATTACCAGAGCGCGTTTGAGAAGAAGAAACGGCGAGAGGACGCCAAAAAATATTTAGCCTCATTGTTGAAGGTCTCGGTGTCAGTAGAAAAAACGGGGCAGTGTGTGTTCCCAGGTTGGGGTCTCACTGCTTAGCTCGAAGGCTAATGCTGTTGCCACTCATTCTGTGAACCATGGTTCACGTACCGGTTGTGCGCAGGGGCAGACCAGTCGGGTTCCAAGTATATGACTGTTGTGTTGCGTGAGTGAGTTTATCATGTTTTTCAAATGATGGATTATTCTCTTCCTGTTCATTTCTACCAAGGAAGCCATCTGTCAACTGCCCTTCTAGGATGTCTCATGACGAACGGCAGAAACCACTGGACACTTCTTTACAGGAGAACACAACCATGTGAAGTATTAATGATAATTGTAATATTAATTCAAGTTTTTTTTTTTTATAAAAGCACATCACCCTGAACATGGTGTGAGTGTGTCTTTACAAGTGTGTGCTTGTGTGTGTGAAAAAAATCACTGCAGAGAAACACACTCAGTTTTAAGCAAGATAATCGTGAATCACATTTTTTTCCAGCATTGTGCCCTAATTACACTTACCACCATAATTAATCATTTCTCCTACAAATACCTGGCCGTGATGAAGTGAAATAGTGAGTTAATGGGCAGATATCAAGGGAGACGAGGAGAGTCAAAAAGGATAGGATGAAAGGGTTGAGGGAAGAGGGATGTGGGGGGTGGGATGACATGGTCAAAAAGATAGAAATAAGTGAATGATTGAGTGAGAGGTCAAGGGGTAGAAGAAGAGCTCCAAGCATGAAAGAACCCATGGGAGCGAGGTGGAGCAAGTCTTGGAAGAGGCTCCTTGAGCCCCTGGGGATTGGGATAGATAGATAGAAGATAACAAGTAGAGGATATAATTTTCATTTTGTGTAGTTCATGACTGGCTATCTTACATTCATGTTCTTCCCCCGTGACAGACACATGGTGTCATCCATATGCCTTGGGAATTGTGTTCAGATGTTGTTTTGCATTCATTCTTCCTCCTCTGTGTTATTCCATATTAAATGTATCTGTTTTGCTGTGAGAAAACATACAGCCTCATAATTATTGCAGATCCTTATTCCATTTATCCATCCATTTTCTATAATGCTTGTCCTCATCAGGGTCACAGGTAAGATGGAGCCTAATTCCAGCTGACTTTGGGTAAGACATGGGGTCCACCCTTGACCGGTCCCCAGTCAATCAAATTTGTGCTGTGCTTCGTTTTTGAAAATGACTTATATTACTCACATAGAAAAACACTGATTGCCAGTTGATAAGGTACGGCATTCTGCATGAAGCCCAACTCAGTTTTTTATTCACTCACCCTTTAATATATGTTTGAGGTGTCAAGTTTATCTGAATTAAAATGTTAGTGACCCACATAACGAACTGATCAGCTCTGTCATCCAAATAGCCCTCAAGTATTGTCTGTTTATTAGGGGTGTAAAGATTGATCTACTACATCGATGTATTGATTTATATTACTATGATCCAACTACATCAATCTGTGTCGGGCAAGTTGCCATTGTGGACGACATATATAAATCTAACATTGTTTAAAAGGTAATCATCAATACATACATTGCATCAATACTATGAAATAAAGCATTGGATTTAAGCACAGGTGGCTTTATATGGATGTGGGGTTTTTTTTAGCACTTTTAATTATGAAGATGTTAAACGTTACTCAATTCAGTCTGCCTGTGTGTGACGTCATCACCACGCACCAGCAGACAACAAAACATAGCATAGCGGATGGCAGAGGACAAGCCAGTGCGCAAGAAATAATTAAGCCACCATTGCGGTCCAGTGTGTGGAAACACTTTGGCTTTTGCAAAGAGGGAGATGTTCTAAATAAGTCACTCACTCTTTGCAGCATATGTAAAGGTCAAGTAAAATACCACGGCAACATGACATATCTCTCCAACAACCTACTATGGCGCAATGAGATTTCACATAACGCTGACTGTCCAGGCACCTGTCGTTGCTGCTACAGCAGCAGTGCAAGGTAACATCAGCTCTTCCCGCACTTACCTAGTGTACTGAATATTGAAAACGAGAGCAGAAAAGGTTAACCTCCTGTTAATTCAACCTGAAGTGTTGGTTGCACTTTATTCAAATAAAATGTAAATGTATTTGCCATTAATTGTTGTTTACTTGTTTGTTCCATTAGAAAAAACAACTGGAATCTAGGAAACTTCGTCTGCGCTGTCCAGTATCCAGGTATTTATTTCACAGCTGCACTGGTTGAATTGTTGGCTAAAAAGTTACTGAATCGATTTAAAGCGACTGAATCCATTTAAAGTTACTGAATCGTTTCGGATCGTATCGTTCTTAATGAACCAATATCGTCCTTGAATCATATCGGCAATCACAAATCATGATACGAATTGAATTGTTATTAAAGCTAATCTTTACATCCCTACTGTTTATGTTGAGATGAGGGTAGAGCTACTACTTCCCCCAACAGTGTTTTCCATTGAAACCTCTTCAGCCTTCATATCTTTCTTCCCTCAAAATCTTCCTGGTTTAATATTCCTGCATTTATTTTTCTCTTTTCCTAAACCTTTCCTAAGCCCAATTTGATTTAAGACCGGATTGTATTTTTTTCTCTTGAGGATGTTTACTGTAAATCCATGTATTACCAAAAGCCAAATAAGGCATTTTCAAATACCTGTCACTGCAATTTAACAAATCTATAGGTTTCTAAAATATTTTTAGATGACACCTCAACTGGTGGCATCTAAAAATATTTGGTCCAGTTTATGATTTCATTGACTGTATTAGTTCAGTATTTCATACTTGACACTTTGTTCTATACAGATGTCTGTGCCACATAGAAATATGCAACTTTCTTTTGGGTATGCCCGGAACACCTCACTAGGGAGTCGTCCAGGAGGCATCCAGACTAGATGCCCAAGCCACCTCAACTGGCTCCTCTTGATGTGAAGGAACAGTGGCTCTACTCTGAGCTCCTCTCAGATGACTGCGCTCCTCACCCTATCTCTTAGGGCAGCGGTGCTCAGACTTTTTCAGCCTGCAAGCTACTTTTAAACCGACCAAGTCCCAAATATCTACCTTCTACTATAAATATAGAAAATGTATATATGTTTACCATATTTATAAAACAAAATATGAGTATGTATTTATGTATATTATACATGTATATCAGGAGTGCACACACTTTTTCAGCATGCAAGTTACAATATATATATATATATATCAAGATCCAGGCAATTAACAGCTATGCTTTGCCAGTGATCAGATACCCTGTTGGGATAATAAACTGGCCAAAGGAGGAAGTTCAGATCGCAGATGTTAAAACACGGAAGCTGCTCACCACGGAGGGTTCCACCCCAAATCCAGTATCCAGAGGCTATACGCTAAGCGCAAAGAGGGAGGCCGAGGATTAGTGAGCATCAGGACCACGATGCAAGACCAAACATCCAAGCTCCACGAATACGTCAGGAAGATGGCCCCAAGAGATTAAGCACTTAGTGAATGTCTTAGGCAGTGGAAACTGGAAAAGAAGGAGTTGGAGGAACCATCATGGGAGGAAAAACCCCTGCATGGGATGTACCACCGACAGATAGCTGAAGTGGCGGATATGAACAAGTCCTATCAATGGCTAGAGAGGGCTGGACTGAAGGACAGCACAGAGGCGCTAATCATGGCAGCACAGGAGCAGACCTTGAGCACCAGAGCAATAGAGGCCCAAATCTACCACACCAGGCAGGATCCCAGGTGCAGGCTGTGCAAAGAGGCCCCTGAAACAGTCCAGCACCTAATAGCAGGTTGTAAGATGGCAGGAAAAGAATACATGGAACGCCATAACCAAGTAGCCGGTATAGTGTACAGAAGCATCTGTGCAGAATATGGACTGGAGACCCCTAGATCGCAATGGGAAACACCTCCCAAGGTGGTGGAAAATAAGAAGGCTAAGATCCTGTGGGACTTCCGAATACAGACCGATAAAATGGCTGTGGCCAACCGACTGGACATCATGATCATGGATAAGCAGCAGAGGACAGCCATTGTGATCGATGTAGCCATCCCCAATGATGGCAATATCAGGAAAAAGGAACATGAGAAACTATACAAATACCATGGGCTCAAGGAAGAGCTGAAGAGAGCCTGGAATGTGAACGCAACAGTGGTACCCGTGGTCATAGGAGCACCTGGAGATACCTGGAGAACCATCAGACATCTCTGTCCAGAAGAGCGCAGTCCTAGGAACAGCTAAGATACTGCGCAGGACCCTCAAGCTCCCAGGCCTCTGGTAGAGGACCCGAGCTTGAGACAGCCACCCACCCTACCAGGGGAGGTGGGGGTTGGGTGAGGGAAGAACAAAAAAAAATATATATATATATATATATATATATATATGATCTAACCGGTAAATTGTGAAATACTATTGTAAATATTAATGATTAGTATTTCACATTCACATTTCAAAGTTTTCAGGTAACCAAAGTAGTTAGTATCATAATTATATTCAATATGGCAATAAAGATAATTCCATATAATTCCACAATTGTTGTGTGTATAACCTGAGTACTGCTAATATATCAGTCAAAATAGCTACGTAGCGTTCATCAGACACACAGTTCATGTATTACGTCCAGTTAGCATTTGCTATCAAACATTACAGATACACAAGAAATGTAAATGATTATGCAAAAGACAATGCAGCCCAAGTCAAGGTAACATATTAAAAAAAAATTTCCATTTCATCATGAAATAATAGTTTAAGAAACGGAAGTGTAGAAAACACACATGTCTATAGTAGAGTTCATTACGCGAAGCATAGCCATCAACAGTTTACTTTTTTTCCACATAACTAGCATAACTAAAAATGAAAGGATAACTTTTGTTATAGATATAGGCATCTTACCACTCAGTTAGTTAATCAGTAATTAGAATAATAAAGATGAAAGTTGCATCTCTGTGTGTAGCTTGAAACGCCACGGGAAGGGGAGCTTAATGTCAGCTGACTGATGTCATATGACATGCACGAAGTGACGTTTACGCCATCGACCCACTACCTAGGCGATCTACCGGTAGCTTGCAATCCACGTAATGGGCACCTGTGTCTTAGGGTGAGCCCAGCCACCCTACGGAGGAAACAAATTTCAGCCGCTTGTATCCGAGATCCGTTCTTTCAGTCTCGACGCAAAGCTTATGACCATAGGTGAGGGTGGGACCATAGATCGACCGGGAAATTGAGAGCTTTGCCTTCGGGCTCAGTTCTTTCTTCACCAAGGTCCGATACAGCGACCACATTACTACAGACGCTGCACCGATCAGCCTGTCGACCTCACACTCCAACCTTCCCTCACTCGTGAAGAAGACCTCGGCATACTTGAACTTCTCCACCTGGTGCAAAACGTCGCTCCCAACCTGGAGGGTGCAGTCCACCCTTTTCCAACTGAGAACCATGGCTTTGGATTTGGAGGTGTTGAGTCTTGTCCCAGAAGCTTCACAATCACCTGCAAACCCCCCCAGTAAACGCTGAATGTCATATCCTGACGAGGCCATCAGAACCACATGTCTGCAACGTCTGCAAGAGATCCCAAGGGCCGCAAACTGGACCATCTCGACGCTTTTGGTGCGCCTAGAAAGTCTGTCAATTAAAGTTAGGAACAGAATCTGTGACAAACGGCAGCCTTGGCGGAGGCCAACGTTCACGGGAAACAGGCTCGACTTACTGCTGGTAATGCGAACCAGGACCGAATGGCACGTACTGGCACGTAGTAGTAACATTACAATTATAACTGGCTATATAATATGTGTAGAATATATAGTAGTTCTACATCAGCTGTAAACCATAGGGCCAATGTTATTACAACGATCCAACCTCATTGCATTCTACGATTTTACGAGATTAAAGGCGTTTGAAATAGATGCAGCATGGGCATGGTATTTCACAACTGGGCTAAACACAGCCCACAGCGATGGGCTACTGGAGGAGAAAGTGACAGATCCTCCTCAAACAGCACTATAAAGTTTCCTGACAGCAGTAACTTACTTTTAATTGCTTCATTTTGCAACTGTGCCTCGTTCAAGGAAACAGATGAGGAGATAAAATGATGAAAGCGGAGTAGAAGGCAGTTTTGAAGGGATAGTTTGGATTTTTTGACATGAAGTTGTATGACATCCCCATCAGCATTGTAGTCCAATAACAGAGACTTACCCCCACTTGGTCTCTAAGTCCAGTTCTGGTCAGATTTCCGTGATGAAGAACATAGTTCCACTTAGTTGCTGGGGACAAATAAGTAAAGACTTTGGCTTCTCAAAACAATATGCATTCAAAAGATTAATACATTTGCATCACAAAAATGCCTTGGGGGGGTAAGTCACTGTTATTGGACTACAATGGTGATGGGGATGTCATACAACTTCATGTCAAAACATCAGAACTATCCCTTTAATATCACTAACCCGTTGATCTGCAATGCTCCCTGGAACCCGGGACCAAATCCGTAAGGACAGTAATTGAACGTAAAAAGTGTATAAAATTTCTTTTGGCATATTTTCTTTCAAACTATGAATACAAAGGTTTCTGCAAAATAACAAAATGGCGATTGGCAGCGGAAGATACTGTACATGTACACCGAGTTACTTTTCAGTAGTTTATTTCACATTTGTCTGCAAAATTTATTGACTACAAACCTCTGACAATTTGACATGTTCTTTAACTGTTCATGTTCTTTATTAAAATGTAGCAGATGTTGACAATTATGCTGTGAAGTGTAGTTCATTTTATTGATCAAGACAGCACTCTAGCCCTGGCTGGCGACCAGTCCAGGGTGTACCCCGCCTGTCGCCTGAAGTCAGCTGGGATAGGCTCCACCATACCCCCGCAACCCTAATGAGGAGAAGCGGCATAGAAAATGGATGGATGGATGGAACAATCACTTTCAGCTCAACATTAACATATATCAAACATGCCAATAGTTTTAATCAGCGTTGTGTATACATATTTGTACATACGGTCATCCAGACCCAAACACAATAAATGCGAAGTAGGATTCAATATCAATAAACAGAATATTTTCGTAGTTAGAGCATATAAAACCTGTTTATGACTTTCTAAATACAGTTTTTCACATTATTAGAGCCCTGTAGACATGCAATAACACGCATTTTGTCACTTTTACACTCCTATTATTCTTTGTTTACATCACATTGCGCAGGCTAATGGATTATCGAAGGGACACAGCAGACGGCCACCGCTAGCATAGAATGCTAGCGAGATAACTAGTTAGCATCTCCAATTTACTTATTCTAAAATTAAGAAAGTGTTTCACACAGAGTGGAGAACAAGGACAAATAAGCCAAACACATACCACTTTCACACAGAATGAGAGGAGAATCTTTTTTTCATTCAATCTCAGCCATAGCATTTCATCTTAGCTCTGCTGGCTCAGTATCCAATCTCCATGCTGTGTGAAAGGTAATGTAATCTAATGTCATTTCTCATAACATTACTGATGCCTAGTGACCGGAATACTCCATATAAATTGTCTTTCAGTATTTTTTGACTAATAATAGGCCATAGTCAACCACAAAGCAGCAATCATTTATTAATGAATTATTTTTTCAAAAATTGCAATATAGTGAGGAAGTGATATTTAAACAGCGATATAGCAAGGGACGACTTTACATACATTTTCAAATTTTTGTATTATTTAAAGTAAGTTTAAGAATGACAACCTGACAGATAGCATATCATAAAACTCTAATCCATCAGTGTGATATCTCATCAGGTAACCCACTGTGGTCATAATTCTTGAATTTTAATGTTGGAAAGTTCTGATGTACTGTATGTGCGTGCATATGTACAGTACAGTATGCTAACAAATTAATTCTCTGTCCATGTTCTTTCTTGGACATGCATCATGTGCCATGCTGCAACTAATTTCTGTAATTGTTTACAACCTTATAAAACATCATTCAACTGTGAATGGCAACAAAAAGCTCACCGTGAGCGCTGTTAATTCATGTGTCGATGCTTGGACGTGAAGACTGGAGGTTTCTTTTGTTTGACAGCACTTATGAGAGCCGTGCTCTCTCACAGAGGACTGATAAGAGTGAAGGGTGGCACAAAGACATTAGAGCCTTGTACAACTGCACTGCACTTTAGCTTGCTTGCCAATTTACACCATTCAAGCGCCTCCATGCAGACGACATCAAGACAATGGAAGTGCTAGTCTTTGAAGGATGACTCTGAATGGTTGTGTGGCTCTGAATCTGATTAAAATGTCTCCCAGGAGGTCATTCTTTGTTTTTTAGTCATTGAAAAATACAGAGAGTTTAAAATGACACCAACATTTTCTCTCTTTAGTATGTTAGCAAGGGAGTGTGAAAGTTCTCCAAATTGATTATTACAGTAATTTTTATTATTCAGTATATTATTAACATGGTCGATGCAGAAGACAAAACAATTCAATATGTGCAATGAATAGTAAATGTTTTGAATAACATGTATACAGTACTACCTCCAACCCAATAATTTGCACAATATGGAGTGCCAACAGTCAAACTCAAACTCAAACTCATCAAAACTCTGAGTTCAAACCATCAGCATCTGAAATCTTGGGAAGGTTCACTTCAGTGAGCAGCTAAATGTTATTTGGTTTTTATTTATTTATTTTGTAACACCATACACAGATATCCTGTATTGTTCCGGTTCCAAAAAAGAACCGACCCAACAAACTGAATGACTTTCATCTGATGAAGACACTGGAGTGGCTCCTCCTCACCCTCCTCAAGCCCCAAGTGCAACATGCCCAATGCAGGCAAACATTGGTGTGAAGGACACCATCATCTAGCTCCTGCACTGGGCCTACTCACACCTGGACATAGTCTGGATCCTGTGTTTGGACTTTTTAAGTGCCCCTGATGCTCCAGGACAAACTGACACAGATGTGAGTGGACCCCTGCCTGGTGTCCTACATCTCCAGCTACCTCACAAACAGACCAGAGTATGTACGGCTCAAGGTACTGTGCTGGCCCCACTCCTCTTCACTTTATGCACCTCGGACTTCTGCTACAACTCTGAGGTGTGTCAAATTCAAAAGTTTGCTGATGGCACAGCCACCATCGGATGCATCAGAGAAGACCAAGCGGATGTGTATAGGAGTTTTGTGAAGGATTATGTCATCTGGAACCATACCAATCAACTGCAGCTCAACACAGTAAGTCCAGTCCTAGTCCACGGCCAGTTCTGATCAATGGAAGCGAGATAGAGGTAATTAGCACCTACAAGTACCTTGTGCAGTGGCTGGACGATAAGTTGGACTGGCCATACAACACAGACCATTTGTAAGAGGATGCTGAATATTCGGAAAAATGAATGCATTACCACATCAGTGTCCTCCCCGCCCTGAGAGTGACCAACAGGCATGCATTTTGACCACAGAACACACCCATGTGCTTCACCGCTCTGCAGACACTATCCCTGCCAGCCCCAGCTCTGAACACAGTCCCAAAACCTGAAGGTACCAGCACACACCACACACTCCGCAAGCAATTAGTGATGTGACGTGCACCTCCAAAAAAATCACCCTTCAGCAACGCAGCCCGCTATGGCTGACTGGCAACCACCATCGCTCGCCCGCGACGGGAAGCCATCGGGCAATACAGAGTTGTGGTTTGCTCACAGAGCTGACCCCATGCGGCAAACCCTGATGAAAAGCCACAAAAGCAGGGGTGCCCAAAATGCGGCCCAGGAGCCATCTGCGGCCTGTGGCTGATTTGTAATTGGCCCGAGGCACACTGCAGAAGCAAAATTAAACAAAAAAACGGTAACAAAAATGGTAACAGAGCAAAATGCACAATGACAAAAAGGAAAAACGTTGACACCAATAACCAATAATAACACAATACAAAGCGTTGTCTTTAAATATGTATCAATTTCTTAAAGTCCTTTCTACAAAATAAAAAATGTATAGGTCTATATATAAATATGAGGTGGGGGGTAGATCTTGCCTTGGTTCACGGCCCAGACGAGGGATCTTGGGCTTAAAACTGTTCCACACTGTGGTCTGCTGGGGAGGCAGCAACTTCAAAAAGAACTCCAGGCTGGACAAACTAATAAGGAAGGCTGGTTCTTTAATTGGCATGGAGCTGGACTCCCTGGTGAAAAGAAGTTCTCTGGACAAACTGCCTGCCATCACAGATGATGCCAGCCACCCTCGCAGGCAATCAGAAGTGCACAGAGCAGTCTGTTCAGCAACAAGTTCCTCCTCCCCAAGTGCACAACCAACAGACTTAGAAAAGTCCTTTGTTCCATGATCCATCAAACTATATCAATCCTTACTAAGAAGAGTGGGGGGAAGGGAAGATGTGCAATAAGAAAAAAAGTGAAATGATAAGAAACACAATCCAAATTAGAAGGTGACAATGGTGCTCATAACATTACAATTAATTTGATATCAATAAAAATAATATATATTTTACCAGTCAGTTACTACCAGATATGTAACTAAAAGCATGATGCATAATGACGAGCATGAAATGACAAGAGAAGCTTGTCTACAAACTGCACATTTTAACTGAACTGTTAATAGTTTCTATTTCTCTAACAACAATCTTGTGCATGCATTACTTAAAAAGCACATCATGACAAAGCAACCACAAAGCTAAACGTGTTCTTTTATACTGTATGCTGATAGACATATACATACTCATATTAATTCAAGCAATACCTATAAAACGGTAATAGGTGATATTTCGTTCCCCAAGCACTTTCCTGTTCTTTCTCTATGATCTGTTTTTAGGTGTATTAAAAAGAGTGAATAGTGTTACATTCTATGTCCTTGTTCTGTTTCCTGCCTTCTCCTTGATTTCTCTTTCTTCAGATCCCACACTCCCAGCAGGAGGCGGAGCTGCTGGACGCACCTGACTCCGATTAACACCGACCTATTTAGGCCCAGTGCTGCCAGCTGTGAGGCGTCGGATTATCGAACCTGCTACACAAACGCCTGAGCTTTGTTCTCGTCTGTTTGCTTTATGCCTCCAGCAGCTACCTGCCTCTGCCAGGGTATCTTGTTTTTTTTTCTCATGGTACGTTTTTTCGCCATCGCCTTTTGTTCAAGTTTTTGTCCATGAAAGACTCTTGCAAACCTGCGCCTCCTCTCGCCTCTGCATCTGGGGTCCAGACAAACACACGCCAACTCGTAACAGAATAATCCGACCAGAGGATTATGGACCCCGCGGAGACCGACCCTCTCAAACGAGCACTCCACAACCTTGCGCATCGCATGGGTCAGCAGGAAGAGCAGGTTGGTGCACTGGGCGCCTGTGTGACCAACATGGCCGAGCGACAGGACTCTCGATTGAAAACCCCTCGAGACCCAGATCAGCGCCCTCCTGTCGGCCGTTCAGCTCAGCGCCGCATCCACACCCCTTCCAGCAACCAACGCGACCCCTTCGCTCCCCGACCTTCCCGCAGCCCCTGACACCGGCTCGCCCTCCATTTGCCCTTTGCTCTCAAGGCCTGAGCGCTTTTCAGGCGACACAGGTGACGTGCGCTCTTTTCTAACTCAGTGTGAATTGCATTTCAAGTTACAAGCCGGGGCCTTCCCCTCTGAAAGGGCCCGGGTGGCGTTCGTCACCTCTCACCTGTCTGGACGAGCAGCAGCCTGGGCGGCGCCAATCCCCCGTCTGCTCCTCCTATGCCGCCTTCTCCCGGACTCTGGAACAAGTCTTTCAACGGACGCCGCCAGGCCGCGAGGCTTCGTGTGCACTCTTTCGTCTCCGGCAAGAACAACGCAGCGTATCGGACTACGCCATAGAGTTCTGTGCGCTTGCAGCCCAAAGTGACTGGAACCCCGCGGCCCTTCTGGATGCATTTTTTTCCGGATTATCAGACGCCATCAAGGATCACATGATCCCTTTGGAATCCCCTTCGGACCTGGACGACGTCATCTCCCTGGCTGTCCGTATGGATAAGCACCACGCCGCCTGAGAGAAGGATAAAGGCCATCGACGGACGCACACAACACTTCCCCACGCCACGAACGATGACAGGGTGTGCCACTTCAACACCAAGTCACACGGCACTCTCCCGAGTGACGAACCCATGCAACTTGGAGGCAGCCGCCTCACGCCGGCAGAGGAGTCGACACCACCTGCTGCACCTCTGCATCTACTGCAGCCAAGATGATCACTCCATTGTCCGCTGAGCGGACCGCCATCGCTCTCCAGCAGCCAGCCAGCCGCGTAGGAGCTCCTCGGCGCCGGTCCCTGCTCCCAGCCACTCTACATCGACGCTGTCGGCCAGCCGCCTGCAACTCCCAGGTACGCTCTCCTGGTCCGACAAGGACATAAGCATCATGGTGTTTATTGACTCTGGAGCCGACGACTGCTTCATAGACAAAGCCTTCATTAAACGTTTTTCTATCCCTGTAACTCCGTTGCACACTAGTAGTTCGCTCTCTCGATGGACGTCCTCTGGCTGATGTCACCCGTCAGACTGATTTCCTCTCTCTCTACTTATCCGGCAATCACCTCGAATCCACAAGGTTCTTTGTTATTCCATCTCGCCCCCGTCGTGTTAGGTCTAACCTGGCTTCTCAAGCATAACCCTCACATCGACTGGGCTAAACCCGCTATCCTTAACTGGAGCGCATTTTGCCATATTCATTGTCTTAAGGCTGCTCGCCCGCTGCTGGTCTCATACGCCCATCCTCCTCACCTTTAGCAGCAGGGGTTTTTTTTGTGGAAAAGAAGGACAACTCCCTCCGCCCTTGCATTGACTACCGCGCTCTTAATGACATCACAGTTAAAAACAAATATCCTCTCCCGTTACTAGACTCCGCCTTTAACTACCTCCACTCCGCAATTTTTTTTACCAAACTCAACCTGCAGAACGCCTACCATCTAGTTCGGATCCGGGAGGGGGATGAATGGAAAACCGCTTTTAATACCCCTCTCGGTCACTTCGAATATCTCGTCATGCCTTTTGGCCTCACTAATGCCCCTGCTATATTCCAAAATCTTATCAACGACATCGTTCGCGATATGCTCGGCCGCTTGGTTTTCGTTTATTTAGATGACATTTAAATTTTTTCTGCCACTCTTGAGGAACACATCCAACAGGTCCGGCTAGTCCTTCAGAGACTCCTTATGAACCGGTTGTTTGTCAAATCCGAAAAATGCACCTTTCACGCTCCCTCTGTTTCCTTCCTGGGGTTCATTGTGGAGAAGGGGCAGCTCCGAGCCGACCCTGTCAAGATTCAGGCTGTGGTCGAGTGGCCCGCTCCTACAACAAGGAAGCACCTTCAGAGGTTCCTGGGCTCCGCTAATTTCTACCATCGGTTTATTAGAAATTTCAGTCGAGTCGCAGAACCTCTGACTAAGCTCACATCCACTAAGGTACCTTTTCACTGGACCCCAGACGCCAATTCTGCTTTTGAAAAACTTAAGACACTGTTTACTTCTGCTCCCATGCTCATTCACCCTGACCCCGCCTCTCAATTCTTTGTCAAGGTTGATGCTTCCGACACCGGTGTGGGAGCAGTGCTCTCCCAGCGTGCCACCTCCGACCACAAGCTGCACCCCTGAGCTTTCTTCTCACACCGCCTGACCCCCGCTGAGCGGAACTATGATATTGGCAACAGTCCTGGCGCTGCAGGAGTGGAGGCACTGGCTGGAGGGTTCAGAGGTCCCCTTCATCGTGCATACGGACCATAAAAACCTTGCTTACCTTCAATCCGCTCAAAGACTGAACCCCAGACAGGCACGCTGGGCCCTTTTCCTCAATAGGTTTAATTTCACCCTGACGTTCCGCCCAGTCTCCCAGAACTGCAAACCAGACGCCCTTTCCAGACTGCCCTCCCCTCCCTCCGAAGAGGCTCGCCAGGAACCCATTTTGCCCCAGTCTCGCATCCTTGGGGCCCTGCAATGGGATGTTGAAGGCGGGTTGCAGAGGCCTGCAAGGACGGCGCCCACCCAGAGAACTGCCCGGCCAGGCGCCTGTTTGTGGTCCCGGGACTGCGCTCGGAGGTACAACGCTGGGCACGAGTCTAAGTTGGCGTGCCCCCCAGGAGTGTCCCGCACTATGTTCCTTCTCTCGCAGCGGTTCTGGTGGCCTTCCCTTCGCGCGGACACTGAAGTATTTGTGGCGGCCTGCCCCATCTGTGCCCGGAACAAGCCGTCTCATCAGGCTCCGGCTGGACTCCTTCGCTCGCTGCACATTCCCTCCCATTCCCACTTGCTGGTGCGCCATGTGTTCCGGCTCCATGGCATCCCCCTCGATGTGGTCTCTGAGACCACAGTTCTCGTCTGCGGTGTGGAAGGCTTTCTGCAAGGCACTAGGGGCGTTACCACCCACAGACCAGGGCCAGACGGAGCGGGCCAATCAGGACTTGGAGGCCGCCATCCGATGTGTGTGCCATCAACAACCCGCCTCCTGGGCCCTCCACCTACCCTGGATAGAGTATGCCCGTAACACCCTGGTTTGTTCTGCCACCGGCCTCTCCTCGTTCCATGGGGCCTATGGATATCAGCCTCCGGCCTTCCCCTCGTTGGAGTCGGAGTCAGCAGTTCCCTCTGTATCATCCCACCTACGCCGTGCTCGCCAGGCATGGCGCAACACCAGGGCAGCGTTGGCACGGACATCGGAGCGGAACCAACGCCGGCCAACCGGCATCGCACGGTCGCTCTGGATTACAAAACTGGACAAAGGGTCTGGCTGTCCTCCCGAGACCTTCCTCTCTACACGGATTCCAAGAAGTTACAGCCCAGGTACATTGGCCCATACACCATCGAACGTATCATCAATCCCTCCTCCGTTGTGCTTCGCCTCCCGGACTCCCTCAGGATCCACCCAGCGTTCCACGTCTCCCTCCTCAAACCGGTCACCTCCAGCAACCTGAGCCCTCCCGAGGTGCCTCCCCCTCCTCCCAGGCTTGTCGACGGTCACCCAGCATTTACGGTCAAGGCCATTTTAGACGTGAGAAGAAGGGGCAGGGGTTTCCAGTACCTGGTAGACTGGGAGAGGTATGGTCCCGATGACCGCTCCTGGATCGCTCGCGCCCTTATCTCAGACCCCACTCTCTTGGTAGACTTTTATGGCCGTTTCCCGGAGAAGCTAGGTAGGCCGCTAGGCGGCGTCCATTGGTAGGGGGGGATACTGTTACATTCTATGTCCTCGTTCTGTTTCCTGCCTTCTCCTTATTTTCTCTTTCTTCAGATCCCACACTCCCAGCAGGAGGCGGAGCTGCTGGACGCACCTGACTCCGATTAACACCGACCTATTTCGGCCCAGTGCTGCCAGCTGTGAGGCGTCGGATTATTGAACCTGCTACACAAACTCCTGAGCTTTGTTCTCGTCTGTTTGCTTTATGCCTCCAGCAGCTACCTGCCTCTGCCAGGGTATCTTGTGTTTTTTCTCATGGTACGTTTTTTCGCCATCGCCTTTTGTTCAAGTTTTTGTCCATTAAAAACTCTTGCAAACCTGCGCCTCCTCTCGCCTCTGCATCTGGGGTCAAGACAAACACACGCCAAATCGTAACAGAATAGTTTTATTTTATTTTTGTTTTATTTTGCATTTAACACTTTGTGTATTTGTATGACAGTTAAAATTGTCAGAATGTTATTTAAAATGACAGAGATTTTGACACTTTGAGCATGGAACAAATTAATTATTCTTGTTAAAATTCATATTATTTCCTGTAGAAAAATGTGCGTTGAAATGAGGTAACTTGCAGTGACGTGTGATCAGGGGATGCAGGTCAGGTGTAATTTCAACTTTATTGTTAAAATAAAAAAAATAAATGGTACCTTAAAATAAATGTTAATATTTGTCCACGAACTGTATTCTGTATTTGAACATTTCAGTCATTTTTAACATTTTCTCAAGTAAAAATCGCTGAATTTCCACATTTCATGTTCAAATACAGGGCAGAAACCTGAGATGTGGCTGCCGCAAGTGTCTCTTCTCGGCTTAGTCTGCAAACCCTGCCGAGCCAGATCATGGCACCTGCCAGTTTGTCAGCATCTCGGCAATAATAAAATGAAACATTATTATCCACCATGACTTCCTACAGCCTGTGTAATGTCTTCAGTATAAGTGAGACATCATTATTCTTGCTTGTAAAATAAAACACACAGAAATGTCATACAGAAGGCACTGCAGTCCTGAAGAGCCGATGTTGTGCATGTGTTGGGAGTTGCTTGTCCTTCCATAGAGAGGAAAAAACAAACTCCAAAAGAATCTGTCACCGCACGTCCCTGGTAACTTGGTGTGTGACATAAACTAGATCATCAGTATCAAAAACTGCAAGTACTATTCTGAGGCACTAGGATTGTGCGCTAGATGGAGCGACTTCTCCAGACCACACACATGCAAAGACACTCACACACATGCACATATGCTACACACACCCGCCATCCAACGTTTTTGCCTCTTTATCACCCCTGTGCTGAGAGACGGGGTCCACGGCACGCGCCAAAATATGGTTGCGACGAGTGGCTAGATGCCGGCCTGCGCTGGAACACCTACACCCTCCTTTCCCCCTCCCTGGTGCAAGTTTTGAGTTCTTATGTGGTAAAGTGTCCTTATTCATGCCTATGTTGCCAGGGTGTTTTGCCAGTCCCGCACTGTACTCTC
This sequence comes from Dunckerocampus dactyliophorus, assembly GCF_027744805.1. NCBI lineage: Eukaryota > Metazoa > Chordata > Actinopteri > Syngnathiformes > Syngnathidae > Dunckerocampus > Dunckerocampus dactyliophorus. The sequence continues at coordinate 17,622,979 of NC_072825.1, forward strand.
CCATAGGAGCAGAGTTTTGGACTTGTTTTTTTTCTCCTGCCCTCTTGTTCTCCCCTTTCATCTTCCCCTTTTATCGCCCAGTCATCCTGTCTACCCCCATACCCTCATATTGTATAGTATGTTGTATATGTACGGACGGGTCATTGTACAATTTCACTTGTACCTCTATATAAGTGACAAGTAAAGGCCATTCTCTCTCTCTCTTCTGGACACATCTACATGCTTTCTTTTTTCATTTTCTTTTTACCTTCCGATGGATGGTGGAGCTTTTTTTTAATTAATATAATATTTTTTTCATTTTTACTTAGTGGACTGATTTTTTTATTTCAATGCTGATGGTGTAATATTATTTAAAATTACATACCTCATTGAATTGTGTACACTTAATGAAGGATATCCAATTATGCGACTATTCAATGCAGGTGTTTGACAAGCATTTCTGACGTCTCAGGTGGCCCTGAAGAAATGTCATAAAATCTATGAATACCAGTTGTCACAGAAACTGGAACATCAACCTGTCCTTCCATGTGTGCGCTGATAAACAAGCACAGTCACTGATAAGACTGGATTCCTTATTTATATATAATATTTTCATGATTAGAGCACAGAAAACATGTTTATGACCTTCTGAAGACAGTTTTCCAACATTATTAGAACCCTCTAGACATGAAATAACACCCTTATAGTCACCTTTCCATTCATATTACATAATATAATAGAAATAATAACAGCAAATAAGCCATTTAAGACAAAAATAACTCGTACTTGTGTGTTGCTGTAACTGTGTTCTGGTGTTAAGGGGGGTTGAGTGGTTAGCAGACAGGAAGTGAGCTGAGTTTTAGCATGGCCTGAGTTATGGATTATTGTGTCCTGCAATAACAGCCTGTGTTTCTGGCGATCAAGTCTGGTACTTGTACAGCTTAAAGTGTGTGCAAATTTTATTATCTGCTGAAAATAATTAAATAGCTGGCATAGCTAACTTAATAGCTGGGAACACAAATGAGTAGCAAGATAAATGCGTCTTACTTACAGTCGGTTATGGCGGTGGTAGTGTCAAGATGTGAGGCTACATGAGTGGATGGAATCATGAATTCCAACATCTGCTTTGACATTCTGAAGTATAGCATGATCACCTCCTTTCAGAAAGTGGGCCACCTGGAAGTTTTCCAACATGATAACGAGCCCAAACCTCCGTGAAGATGACAAGTCCCTTGCTGAGGTGATGGAGTGGCCAAGTATGTCTCCACACCTGAACCCAGTTGAGCACCGGTGGGTTATCCTCAGGCAGAAGGTGCAAGAGTGCAAGGTGTCAAACATTCACTAGCTGCATGATGTCATCATGGAGGAGTGAAAGAGGATTCTACTAACAACCTGTGCAGCCCTGATGAAATCCATGCCCTAGAGGGTAAAGGCAGTGCTCGATAACAATGGTGCTTACACTAAATATGCACACTTTTTACATAATTTGGACATGTTCACTGTGAGGTGGACTCACTTGTGTTGCCAGTTGTTTAGACAATAATGACTGTGTGTGGCATTATTTTCAGAAGACAGGAAATCTAGCTGTACAGTGAGTACTGTACGTTATACTGTATCTAAGTGTCATTGCTATAGTAATTGTCCCTTGAGAAGACATTAAAATGACGATTGAAATTTGAGGGGTGTGCTCACTACCACAATCTTACTGGGATATGGCATAATTGACTGATGTAATTGATTAAAGTAAAATATATTAGCAGTGTTTTTTTTTTTAGTAGTATATTCCCCATCCCTCGTCTCCATTAAGTAACAACATCTGGTAAAAGTCACGCAAATATGTGTATCTACTACACACACACACACACACACACACACATAACATTGACAAACCTTTCATGTGGTCAGTACCAACAAACAGAGTGAGGTGTCTTGGCTTCAAAGGTCTAATAGGAGTGGGGAAATTATGGCACAGCATCCTCAACTTCAGTGGGGCTTTTCTCATTAAACAGAATGACAGCTATAGATATAGAGAAGTACCATGAAAGCATGTTTTCTACGAAGAGCAACTCACTGTACCCTTGATTCCCTTTTCTTATAGCTAATGATAATAATACACTTGCATTGAACACAGCCCTGGTATTTTAGTCCATCTTTTGGGGAGATAACATGTGGAGGAAAACGTAAAGATGTACTTTAAGGAATGGAAAATCCTCCTATGATGTAGTACAGTCATTGTTACTATTTATACAGTGGTGGGAAAAAGTCTCTGTCCCCTTCCTGATTGCATGTTTGTCACACTGACCACAAACTGCACTTTCTAAATGAAACGTTTTATTATTAAGGGAGAAAAAAAATCCAAACTTACATGGTCCTGTGTGAAAAAGTGATTGTCCCCTACACCTAATAACTAGTTGGGCCACCCTTTGCAGCAACAACTGCAATCGAGTGTTTGTCATAACTTGCAATGAGTCTCTTACAGCGCTGTGGAGGAATTTTGGCCCACTCATCTTTGCAGAATTGTCTCATATTTAAATTTGTTAAATGATCTGAAACATTTAAGAGTGACAAATGTGCAAAAAAATAAGAATTCAGGAAGGGGGCAAACACTTTTTCACACCAGTATAGGTGCCATAGGCTATATAGAAAGCATACTGTTGCAACATGTAGAGTTATCTATATATAACTAATAGAAATGGCAGCAACAAATACCATCTTAATCAGCATTTTATGTGAAAAGTGATAGTGAAAATGTTAATATTTTTGCCGTCCTGTTCCACTTTATCAGACAAGCTCCTAAATATGGGAAGGTCTCTGATGGCCTCGTCACGCTGCCTGACTTCAGTTGCAGGCAGTGTGGATTAAGTCCCCACTCAGTGACGGTGTGAATGTGATAGCAAATGGTTGTCTGACTCTATATGTGCCCTGTGATTGACTGATTCACAGATTTTTGATCAAAATATTATTTGTTTTTATCTGGGAGAAAAGGCGCCATAATTAGGCAGTTTATTTGTAGAAACCCATCTCGTTTGCCCTACATGGGTAAAGCTAGATTTGCACAAAAAGTAGTCAGCCACTTTCAACTTGTTATGTATTATGTATGTAATAATAAATGTTTTGGTCTGCATTGTATACATGAATAAAAAGAAACATTAATTCATTGCTTGACATACTTTTTTTATCCCACTGGGTCAATTAATTTTTAATTTCAATTTTGCGATGATTTTGATGATTGAAGTCTAGTCATATTAAGTTTAATTAATTATACTTGATTGCTGCAGTTTTAGTTTTAAATGGACTCAGATCAAGAGATAAGAATAATGTGTCAGTGTTGGTCAATGATCCTGTTTTATCAAGCGCTTGTGCGATGTCACATGGTGTGGTAGTTATTATTTTTTAAATGTACAAACATAAGTGGTCAATAACCATACTTCATACATGTAATATACAGGGGGGTTGTTTTATTAGTGATTATTATCAAAAGAGTTCGTAAGCATGCGGATGTCGCCATCGTTTTATGACTTTCACCAAGACTGAGCTACGTAAAAAGTTACGCAATGCACGTAGCGCAGACGTAAACGTCATATCCGGTTAAGTAAAAACTTAAATAAACCGACTAAAACACATAAAATGCAGTTATATTTGATTGTAAACAACCAAAAGCAGAGTACAATGATGGATTAATGCAGAGGATTAAGCTTTTTTTTCTAAACAGAGAAATACCATCCATCCATCCATCCAATCTTCCTAGCAAATGTATACATGCATTCAGTGGTGAAAAAAACTTAATATGGAACCAGAAAACGAGGGCTTACGAATTATCCACTAGCGCCATGGATATGATATAACACAAAAAAATACTGATTATGTTGTAATTTTGCAAATCTTAAGAACGTTTTTGGGTGTTTGTGGGGGATGACGTAAAATAGATGGACGGACGGCGTACATTACTAACATGTAATTGCCGAAAAATAGGCCAGCCGGATGTAGACGCGTTCTGCACATGCGTAGAACCGATTGCGTTTCCGGGACGGATTGCGCAGTGACAATGGAAATGTCCATTGAGCACAGTGCTTCTCAAATAGTGGGGCGGGCCCACCGGGGGAGGCGCGTTGAACTGTCGGGGCGGCGTCAGAGGCAGGGAGGACTTTCAATATTAGTGCAGCCCTGCCAACATGTATGAATTTGTCGTACTCAACATGCAATTTGACTCTTGAATATGCTTGCATGCTTCAATGCTCTCCATTTTGTTGCATTTCATAGCTTTCAGTTTTGAGTTCAGTCTGTACAGTACATCGAGGGAAAGGCTTCTTGAGACGTCATCTGTACTTCTGTGAAGAAGGTGTTGGACGTTTCGCTCTTCATCCGAAGAGCTTCGTCAGCGAACTAACAAGTGCTGGTAGCCTAGGCCTTAAATACAGTAAGAGTGGGCGGAATTGGTGTGCCAACACCCTCCTCCTATTGGTTCCTTACACTAAGACTGGGCGGAATTGTGGTCTAATCCTCTCCTTACATTAGCACCTCCGATCAAAGGGAAGTGTAGCTCCCTGTAGTGGGTATGAACGACTCTGATACTGGCTCGTTAGCATCCTAGGCTACCAGCACTTGTTAGTTCGCTGACGAAGCTCTTCGGATGAGGAGCGAAACGTCCGACACCTTCTTCACAGAAATACAGATGACGTCTCAAGAAGCCTTTCCCTCGATGGACAACTCCTGTACGACTGAGAGCCTACACAGACGCTCTGTACAGTACAGATAAATAAATAGATATTGTCAGTTTCTCAATAGTATTTCGGGGGGAGGGACATGAAAAAATGTCTGTCCCCTAGTGGGGGCATGACATAAAATAATTGAGAGAAAACCACTGATCTAGCAACACACACGTTTATCTTGTTGCTTGTTGCAGAAGGCCATGCCTCACTGCTGTGACTCATCTTGCAGTGTTTGTAGACTTATTAAATTAATTCTCTCGGAGTGGCAGATAAATTTGCTTGAGCACTTTCCTCCATCAAAGCACCAGACGGAAAGAGCAAATATGGACGTAATAAGTGGCTGTATAAGCTGTAACTAAGGTCTGCTCTACTTAAATGGTCACTGACATGATTTTTCAACTTTGCTTAAATATGTTCTATATTGTTTGTAATTATGTTCTACATTGTTCGTTTTTTTGAAAGCCAACATTAAATTAGTAAAAATTACATTTTTGTATGTCCCAAGCCACCATTTTGGTCGGAGCTCGCCAGAAGGGGGCGTTTCCCAAGTGACGTCAGTGAAGGAGCAAGACTGTAAACAAACGCTAGCTAGTCTACTTGGTTCGGTTCTCATCAAAATACTAGTCATGCCAAAACGGTGTGTTGCCGCTTCCTGTGCACAGTGTCCGAGTAATACTGTAAGTTTGTTTTCTTTCCCAAAAGATGAAGGATTAAGACTACAATGAACGAAGCAAGTACGATAGCCACCCGCTGAGGAAAGTGCTTTAAGCTGACACATGCTGTGAGTAGACCCGCATGCAGCTTAGAATGCCAGGAGAACCACACAGGAGAGCGGGGACCGAGTTACCCGCCGTGGACGAGAACGGTGCATTGTACGCGAACACATGCTGTGAGCAGCTCCGGGTAGACCTAGTTGGAGAACGAAGCACGGGCTAATTTCGGTGTATGTGATATGGGCCACCGCCTCGTGTTCATTTCACTGAAGGCTGCTATGAGGAAACACCTTACGAGTACGGTATAAACACATTTTGGATGCTAGGAAGATAGCAACAACTAAAGGAGGAGAAAGGTGTCAAAGTTGACACAAAACACTGTAAGTCCTGTCTTATTTACATATAGTGTATATTATTTTACATGTTATAAAACTTACTTTCACAGCGATACTTAGATGGTGGGGGCGTGCTGGGGCACCGACGAACGAACACAATAAAAAAGGCTCCAAGGAGCCCTTTACTCTCATTAAGAAGTCGATTTAAAACAATAATTGAAGGATAAGCAACTCCAAGGTAATTTCAATTTACCATTTTGTAGCTGACCAATCTTCATCTCCATGTCTTTGTCACATCAGCATCAGACATATAGTCCCATCGTCGGTGGTTCCAATCTATACGGCTTAATTCCATGTTCTGTAAGCTCCCTATTTCATCTCTAGATGTTTCTTCCTCCTCGAAAACGAATGACACATCGCTCAAATCTTTGCTATAATCACAGTAAACATCCCCTATCTCGTCCATTCTCTCATGTTTGTTCACTTGTGATGTTCAACTGCGCTGAGGTCACTTGGGAAACGTCTCCTTCTGACGAGCTCCGACCAAAATGGCGGTTTGGGAATTTTTTACTAATTTAATGTTCGCTTTCAAAAAATCGAACAACGTAGAACATAATTACAATGACTATACAACATATTTAAGCAAATTTAAAAAATCACATCAATGACCATTTTAGGGTTTTCTTTTCATAGAAGCATTACATTCTACTGCTGTGTGTGGGTCATTAGTGATGTTATTACTGGAGACAGGCAGAAATAGGCTGTTTCCCTCAAGGTAGATAGACTATATGATGCCTCAGCAGTATTGCAGCCAGAAAATATTTAATGTGGGCACACTGTAAAGTATGATATTAAGTAGTAATGTAAGGGATTTCTAGCCATACCATATACGGTATACTGTACAGTGCTTCAGCCAAGCAGTGCCAAATGAAAAACACATCAAGGACATATGATGCCAAATTATGAAAAAGCACTTTTGCATTACTAGGATTATTTATTTTACTGAATTTTGAGCTATGCTAGGATTTTAAAGTCATTTACGTCAAGATATGCTGTTAGTTATGTGACATTAGTATTAGTTGTGTATAATTTGCTATACAGTACAGTCGTCTCTCTCTCCATCGCGGTTCCAATATTGCTCCCTCACTCTATCTCGGTTATTCAAAAATGTATTAATTAATAAATGATCGCTGCTTCGTGGTTGACAATGGCCTATTATTAGTCCAAAAAACATATTTAAGCAAATGTTATATATTCCTAGCCTACATTAAGCATTTTCAAGCATTAGATGTCAGTAGTGAGACGCCACAGACGCTAACTACAGGCTTTTAATATTTTATCCACATCAGGCATAATAATAACATAATAATAATAATAATACTCATCATCATCATACATACTGTTGTGGCCGTACTCAAGCTAAAACTCAACTCGGAACCCCGGAATCTGATTATGTCTCCTACACTGGGTAATATGAGTGTAAGGGTGACTGTACAGTAGGGGTGTTATTTCGTGTCTAGAGGTGCTCCAATAATGGTAAAAATCGTATTTACAAAATAGGATTGTGAATGATAAACCGATGCGACCGGATATCCGGTTTGACTAGCGAGAGATTCGGCTGCGCCGGTAGCAGCCTCCTGTATCGATAAGAATCAGCCATAAATCTTTAGATTAATCGTTTTTGGACTTCCCTACTGAGAATGCCGCCCCCGCGACCTGGACTGGAGTAGCTTGGATTGTCACGCATGCTCCCTAACGTGCCATGACTGAAGACGAAAATGTATGTAAAAAATAGCAGGCATGCTAGCTCTAGCCTAGCTAGTCACTGCGAAAGATTTTTAACACATCAGCAAAAAAACCTAAAGTTTGGAATGTGTTTGGATTTTACAAGAAGGGCGCAAAACTCAACAAAAGCTATGCCATTTGTAGACTATGCAGAGCAGCTCTGAAGTCCAAAGGGAGCACGACAAGTCGTGACGAGCCAGACCAACTGAGGCGAGTATGGTAGCGTTTTTGCTCTGCAACTTGTTTACTTTGAAATGTTGTACCTTTGTTACCTAACTGTATTTTTGAAAACACTATGCTCAGTCTGAAATGTTGCATGCTTCCTATTGTTATGAGATTTTGAGTATTGGATTGTTTATTATTCCAAGCCAAAAGCATTTTGATTGCACCCATGTGACAAATAGTGCTATTTACCTATCTTTGATTGGACACATTTTTGCCACTTTTAGAAAAATGTGTCATTATTTACGGGGTTTTGCACTATTCATTATGTTATTTTGTATTATTGATTCTAATAAAAGCAAAAATTTCTGCTTTTTCATTGTTATATTTTATATTTATCCCAACAAACAAAAATATGTTCATTCAGCAAGTCTTGTTTTGGTCTGTGTAAATACATTTGCTATGTTATTTTGTGTATGTATTTTGTATGTATGTATGTATTTTGCTATGTATTTTGTGACGTGATGTGTTCTTTTATACATGTTAAAATACTGTAAGAATGCTACTTTCATATAACTGGCATCTTTATTTTATAATGTAAGCTGAACGTCTACATCAGCAAACATTAACTGTAGAATCAAATCGAATCGCATTGTTTGTACCTTGCATCGATTCATATCGAATCGTTTTTAAAACAGATTTTTAATCATATCATAAACTGTGTATCTAGATTCCAATCGAATCATCTATCACAAAGAGATTTACATCCCTATTAGAAAGTCCTGAACAAGTTATCTATGCTGTAAGCACCAAAATATCCCATTTATTAATATTGAATCCTACTTTGCAGAAACTCACGTATCATGGTGAGGTCTGGAAGCAGTTGACTAGTTTAGTGATATGAGTATTATGTATAGCAGTCCTCCCCAACCGGTTCTGATGTGCATAATACAATGTAATGCTATTTATTTATGTGCTATATTTAACCGTGCTGTATATAACACAATATATAAACGAGGGTCTTATATTCTACCAACATTATGGCCTTCACATTAAAAGCACTGCACATTGCATCTTGTCTGACTGCAGTGAACAAAAGTCTCAAAAAAGTTGCCTGCAACAACATGAAATTAAACGCACAAAATTAATATAGACTCAGCATTGGCACGAGCCCGGAGTTTGTTTTCCAGAGAGAAGATCACATCGTTTTTTTTTTATGTATTGGTAGCAGCCAGTCTGCTAGCATGAATTAACTTGACATCGAATAAACACAATCAGTAGCACTCAGCACACACATAATAACGTCATCAAACCTTACCTTTATGGATTCGCACCAGCATTTGGAAACAACAATGAGGTGAAAGAAGCAGTCTATAAATAGAGTCTATTTGTGGCAGTATCAGAGAAACTTCCACTTTGTCTCGGCCTACACAACTATGGTGCATTCAAGGACCGCTGGGAATAAACCCAATGAAGACTCTAATGGAAAAAAACGACATAAACATGCAAAAACTATGGGCTTTCTAACAGTATATTTTTCCTATAAAATAATAGATTTTATTTCCAAAATTCAATGTAGTTATTTACAAAACTGTATTTAAAAACAGGGCGTTTTTAAAAGCATTGCTCCTGAAAGTTTTCCACCGCCCAGTCGTGCCGAACCGGTGGTTGAGGACCCCTGATGTGCGTATGTTAGTATTGTACCGCAAACATGTATTCTACACCGTAACTTTCTACAGCCCAATAAAATACAAAGAAATGTCATCCAGGCACTTGCAGTATTCCACCTCACTGTCAATGAGTGGGAATGAATCTGACTGCCAAAATGGAAGATTATATATCCACTGTCAAAAACATCTCCAAACTGGGCTTTCAGACAAAACAACAGGTGATCAAACTTTTCCAATGAAAGTAACAGAGCGTTCGTGCTTGAATACGACCTTTTATTTGCAAAAGAATATGCATATTTAAGCAAACTTCATGTATTTTTTGAAGCAATATTAATCATTTTCAAGGCTAAAAATGGTTAAATACAAATAAAGACGATTGAAATTGTCAATGTAGTATTCCACATTCTACACTCTCACAAGGTGTCAGTGATGTTGCTGTAATGTTCGGTGAGACACACAAGCACCAGCCTTGATCGCCAGAACAACACGCTTTTATTGCAGGTGTAAATTATCTCACAACAGTCACAATAATCCCTAACACGAGCTACTGTTATGGCCATAACCCACGGCAAGATAAAACTCAACTGTGAACCCCAGACTTCACTTCCTGTCTGCCCCAAACTCAACTCCCCTAGCACACACATTTACAGCAACACACCCGAGCACCAGTCTTATTTGTGTCTTAAATGTCCTATTTTCTCACATTATGTCTACTATATTGGGTAATACAAGTGTAAAGGTGACTATAGGGGTGTTATTTTCTTGCTAGAGGGCTCTAAAAATGTAAAAAAAAAAAACATATTTAGAACTCCAGGTTTACTATGGTCAAACTACAAAGATATTAGATTTTTAAATAAGGGTTCCTACTTCACGGAAATGTACTTGTCACGGTTGGGCCTGTAACCAATTAACCGCAATAAATGAGGGAGTACTGTATTTGAAAACTACTACTCATGAAAGTCAGCTATTTTCTTCTTTTTCTTGTTAACTTAATGAGCAACCAGTAGTAGCATAAAAAAAAAACAAAGAGTCAGTGCCTCACCAGCCATGAACCTCACCGTACGTCACTGGAGCAAGCTAACTAAGAGCACACGATAACCAGGAATACGAGGACCAAAAAGGTAGCACTAAATACAAACATGGAACAGGGAACTTGTATGGCCTATGAGCAGGTAATTAGGAGCGGTAGAGTCTAGTGATGTGCAATACCACGGATTTTTTTTCCGATCCAATACTGAGTAAAATTCAGGCTGTTATCGGCGATACTGATCTGATGCCGATACTTTGTGCAAATTCACCTAATGTGTCTGCTAAATGTTTGAAAAGCAGCGTCTTTCATAGCATAGCATAAAGAATACAACACATTTAATTAAAATATTAATAAATTAATTAGTAATTTCAATAAATTAATAATTTCAGAATTAATTTAAGTAATTAATTTATTGATTTTAAACACTGAAGTATATTGTAGCGGGGTGATTTACAATACGGAAAAGCTAATATACAACAGAAAAAAATGGACAAAATCATATCAAAAAATGTGAAAATTGTATTTTAAACAATACAAAAATAAAATCAGTAAAAAAAATAAAATCATTAAAATAAATTATTACTTTAAGAATGAAAACGTTATTTACAATTCAGTCATGGCTCTGTTTAAAATTGGTCATTGTTTCAACAGACAAACGTTTCAGACAAACATTAAACTCAAATGACTGAAGTATCAAAAGTATCAATATTTTGCGTTGATCAAGCGCTGTTATCGGAAGTGTCAATATTTCAGTATTTCAGCACATCACTTCCAGAGTCCAATGAAAGAAAAAAGTCCAGCGTCTCTCTGTCGCCATGACAGCATAAAGGCCTAATGGTATCCTAGTTACAGGTGTGCACAGGTGGCTGAAAAACGTGACTGTCATCTGTAAGTGCATCTTTGTACACATCTCATTGTGGGTGGCTTGAAGTCGTAAATAGCGTAATGATAGAAATGTGCCTTGAGAGCACAACAAACAGGGCTCGTCTGTCATTGAGGATGGGCCTTTCATCACCCAACACCCATTGCGAGAACAAGATAGACAGGTGAAAAGGCGCAACAGCAGGAAAGGCCTGTGAACATTTCATTATGACAAACCAAATTAGGCCTGCTTGTGACATTGGTTTAACTGCACATTCTACATGAGAAAAAGGTACATAAATATGCAGTGGAACCTAAATAATGTTCCATGTTGTGTGGCTTCTACATTGCCTGACGGAGGAGGACACTAGAGTAAGTGAATTTATAATGAAATTATATTTACATTACTCTAGATAACAATATGGGCATAACTGATGTCTCCTTTGTCCCGACATTCGCTGATATCACTTGAATCATGCTGTTTGCAAACAGTAATTGCATCTCCGTAATGACTCATGTTACAGCACGGCTGGGATGTGCGCGGGACTTGAACAGATTATTACGCTGTCAAAGAACTGCCACTCAAGCCAGAAGGTATAACCATTGACCTTGGAAGCAGAGAATGTTTGTTTTATTGCCAGTAACAAAATCATCATGACTTTTGACAACCATCAAACCATCATCATCAGCTACAGTTTTTATTGTTGTCACTCATGTAAGTGGCTTTTTTCCAGTGCATTTACCAAAGGTACTTCACCCTAAAATGATCCATATTTACTGACTTGAAAATGTGCACTGATCTATGTGAGCTATGCTGCATTCGCCAGATAATTCAAAGATCATTTGCAAATAGAATTGTATTTAATTTGCAAAGCTTTTTTACAATGAAGGATAAAAAGCCAATCTATCAATAAAACAGAAAGGACCGGAGTGTCATGATTTATTGAATATAAAATACATTTTGCACCTACATTTAAATGACCTCTTTGACTTCTGGCCTCCTTGTGACGGCTGGTTAGGTTTTTGGACCCCGATGCACAAACAAGTGTTGTGGATGAGTGTACGAAAACAGACCATTGCTTTAAAGCACATACTGTAGTTCTGAAAAGGAGGCGAGCAAAACCAACGGCTACAGACAAGTGCCGTGGGAAATGTACAAGCGAACAAATAACAAAAAGAGTCAGGCAGATCTGAGGTAAAACTCCAGTAATCCTGCCTTGATTGCGGTTAATTGGTTCCAGACCTGACCGTGATAGTAGGATTCCTTATTTATAAATCCAATATTTTCAAAGTTAGAGCATAGAAAACCTGTTTACAACCTTCTAAATACAGTTTTTAACCGTCTAGACATGAACTAACACCCCTATAGTCACCTTTACACTCTTATTAGCCAATATAGTAGACTTACTTGTAATAAGAGTAAATAAGCCATTTAAGACATAAATAAGGATTGTCCTTGTGTGTGTTGCTATAAATGTAATCCCTAGGGGAGCAGAGTGACAGGAAGTGATGTCTGGGGTAAAAAGTTGACACGTGGCTTAACAGTAGCTCGTGTTAGGGATTATTATGCTTCTTGTGAGATAATTCAAACCTGCAATAAAAGCATCAAGTTTGATGTGCGTCTCACCGAACATTACAGTAGCATTACTGACACCTAGTGACCAGTGCAGAATACTACACATCTTCATTGTCTTTGAATGTGTCTTCTGAATGCCTTATATTTGTATTTTAGTTAATTTAGCCATTTTTATGCTTGAAAATGCTTAATTAAGGCACTAAAATACCTAACATTAGCTTCGATATGCATATTTTTTGAGTAATAACAGGCCATATTCAACCACAAAACAGCATGATTTATTTAATATATTTATTTAAGTCATTTCTGAAAAAAACGTAATGAGGACAAGCGGCACAGAAAATGAATGGATGGATATTTCTGAAAAACTGTGATAGAGTGACAACGTGACAAGAGACAACTGTACCCGAGCTATGAAAAGGGAAACAACTCCAAGCTTCCATCTACTATAGGTAAATCACAGCTGAAAGCCGGGAAGAAAACATTAACAAGGAGCAAAACAGCAAGGCAGTCCAGGAAGAAAAAGGAAAGCCTCAAACAAAAAGCTACCTGTAACAATGGCTGACGAAAACGCACGAGCACTAAAAACAGTAATAATCACAGCATGGAAACTGTGGGCGCAGGGTTTAAGAATGTCACTAATTGCAGATAGCATCCACCTACCTCGATACTCCGTCCCAGCTGCTAATGCATATTTACTGCTTCTAAATTAATAGTATCTAATTACCACATTTGAGAGCATATTACACTTTTCAGCTGTAGGGGCTCTTTCGAGTTTACTGCCTCTCTCTGTCACACAAGTACAAACTTGTATTGGTCTGTGACTTTGAGAGAGAACTGTCATCATATTGGTAAAACTGAGCGGCAGCAACACCTCTGGGAGAATTGCACCTCAGAGCTTACTAATTGGCTGTCTTTATACACAAGACAAAGCACACTGGCACATTACTAACACAAGACAGACACATGGTATCGAAAGCTATTTTCTTCACATTAACTCAATAAACTGAAGATGGTTTTAAAAAAAAAAAGAGGCAGAATTAGGTATGGTATGGTCAAATGGGATAAATTCTAAAATACTGTTTATATTGCATGTGCCCGAAACTAAAAAAAAAAGACCAATTTTAAATGTCAGTTTTAATCAATTAAGACTACACTTAAGCCCAGTATTTCCTAACATTTATTGAGCCAAGGCGCATATTTCTCACGGCACACCTCTAAGCATGCCATGACTTATTCTGTTGCATGAATGGTAACAGGTGGATACACAGGTTAATTGTGTACTTTCTGCCATGTCGTGGAAGTGCATTTAATTGTTCTGCCTATGCCTGACTAGCGTAGCTAGATGAACAAAGATACATTATTTGTCGTAAATACACTCAACAAGATGCGGATTAGAAATGATTAATGTACAGATGTGCCTTAGGCTGGTTACAATAAAAGGCCACTATAAAATGAGCTGTTTTACTATATTGTGGGTTCCTGGGGTGGGGGGGCTAGAAAACCAGTCCGTATCTGGTGTGACGACCATTTTCCTCACATAGTGCTACACATCTCCTTCGCATAGAGTTGATCTAGTTGTTGATTGTGGCTTGTGGACTGTTGGTCAACTTTTTATCAGTTCCTGTGCAAAGTTGCTGGATGTTGGCAGGAACTGCTGTCTGCTGTCGTATTCGCCATAGATTATCTTAGCAAAGGGGAAGTGTTCACTAACACAGATTTGTGAACAATATCAGAGGAAAAATAGGCCTTTTTGTGCATAGAAAACGATCAGACCATGAAAAATGGGATATACAAAGTGTTTCATTTATATTTTTGTTGAGTGTAAATAATCACTCATTTCCCAGGCCACATCTGATGTTCTCTCACGGCATACGGATGTGCCGCAACACAGTGGGAATCACTACTTTAGCTCACCTGTGGAGAGCCTTTCCAGACGTGCAGTTCTACCACTCACCACCAGTGCAACAAAGATGGCATATTAAGCAAAATCCCAAATAAAAAAAGCAACTACTAAAAACAAAATCAATGTTTTGCCAATAATCATCGACCAATGGTCACAGCAAATTCTGATCATTCAAAGCAGGATAAAACAATGATGAAGTGGGACAAAACAGCAAAAATTTGCTTCAGTTGCTCCAAAAAGAAGAGAATCTGGTCTTGTATGGCCGCCAATGGAATACCAGTGATGATGCTGTACATGGCAGACACACCGTGCAATAAAAACTACATTGGTGCTTGATTTACTGCCTTTGAAATAACAAGATTGGTCACGTAATTACATACTGTACTGTACAAATAGAATCAGTGTATCTAATCTGGTTGAAATTTCCCGTCGGAACAAGGTGAAAGCTTTTAATAGTGGTATGACCTGAGGTCTCATGGTTTATAGTGAAACTACTGTTGAATCATAAGTGATGACAGATTCAAGAAAGTGGATGACAACATAGCTTAGTCAGCTAATTTGTGTCAGGAGAAGGTAAACGGGGTCCAGAACACTATTTCCATTTTCCTTGGTTTCATTTGAAATAAAACGACATCTGAAGCACCTAACTGATTTATGATTTTATTGGCGTGCAGTCTCTTCCATTTGAGTTGACTTCCACTGTGCTGACAGCTTAAAATGATTTACAGGCAGCAAAGCAAAACAATGATCTAGCAGTGCTCCCTTCTGTGTACCACCGGTATTACAGGACATACTTTCAGTAAAGCAAAAGTGCTGTCATTTTGAGGCATTCAGCCAATATATAAATTATGACACATTTGTTGCTGACAAATTGTTGTGATAATTGTGTATAGTGAGTTACTCTTTTTACTGGGGACAAGCGGCTTTGTTTTATTCCACAATTACTAAATACAGTACTCATTTTAGTATATTTATACATGTGTGCTGTTAGTTTTATGTACACATTTAGCATTTTCTTTTACGTAACATGGAGTTAGTGCATGGACCCTGCCTCAAAGACCGTGCGAAATTCAACACTGTGTTCTTCAAAGCATTGTTAGTTACTGTTAGCACAACAATAACACTCCTCACCGTACACGGAAACATGATATAAAACAATAGTTCCTCATACTGTAGTGATTCGAAAAAATAGATCACTAGAAAGCTGGGTGGAAACACGCATCATGGACACTATGCCATATTTCTGGTTTTGAATCAGTGTCACTTTCAATATTGTATTGTTGACGAAAAAACTAAGAAATAACACGAAAATACTCAACTACAAAAAAAGTTCACATTGTGTGTCAAGGCAGATATCAGCTCATTTGCATATCCTTCCTTCCCGCTTACATTTTAGTTATATTATTTGGACTGTGCTGTTTATGTAAAAGATGCGTGCATGTTTTGTTGAAGTTTAGTCAAAAGCACATGTTTTGGATGCAGAAAAATGTGTTTGGTGCACAGCAACAATTCCTGGAGAGCAGCAAGTCAAATGCATTAAAGATATTTTGTGGTCTGCTGAATAAATGAATGAATGCAAAACCAAAAGGTGATCAGATTTTTCAAAGTATCAGCGCTTTTCCTGGGGAAGGATATGGTGCATGCACTTCAGTACAAGAGGTAAGGCCACAAATGTTTTTCAGTTAAAAAAAACAAACAAATGTGAATAAGGATTTGAAAAGTAGATTCTTAACTTTCAAAGTTTGGACTCAATGCCTCACCAGCCGTGAACCTCAGCGTACATCACTGTCTAACATCTGTCTCCCATTCTCAGCAGCTTACTGGCAACTACGTACATTTTGATAGTTAAAAAGGAAACAAATATTGCCTTTGTACTCCCCCCCCCATTCTTGTGAGGCCACAATATGCAGAAAAAATGCAACTCACATTACAATAAAGTGGCATTTAAAATGTTTATTAAAAAAATAGAAAAACTTAAGACTTAAAAAAAAAGGAGGATATATCTATAGGTCAGTCATTTACACATCCTTAATTACATAGATATGAGCTGGAGATTTGGTTTGGTGTCTAAAGATGTAACCACTCTGATGATCTTGAAGAGCTTAACAACAAGCTGCATTGACCACAAAAATTTTCAGTATCAAGTCCGATTCATCAGTTTGGATGGACTCAATGCTGAAACAACCTTACAAATGTTTGTTTTGTTAAAGGCTCCATTTTACACCTGCAACATTGGACAAGTACATCACATAAACCTTGCCATCATGGATTCCTTTAAGTGATGCAGGGTTGTGTGAAAGGGGGAGGAAAAAAAAAAGTGATGGGACAAATACCATGTATACTGACTTGTCATGGTGCTCATGACAACAACAAACTACATATGAAAGATTCAGGCTGTGTATGGGACAATTTGGTCATTCAAGAAGGCAGTGGACCTTTTGCTTTCACACAATTAAAGCAGATATAAGGCAGAACATAAGCACTTTGCTGGTTATAAAGTAGCACCAAATATGTCTGAGATGACAATAGGAAAGGATGCTAAAAAGTCATCTTTCCACCGTATGACAACCAAATAAAACTCAAACTGAATAGGATTAAAAATGAGAACTAGAGGTGGCAATAAATAACGGTTGGCGAAATTCCAAGTGATCATAATGTGACTGTAAATTAAACAGTAAGATTTTTTGGCACTTTTCTCATGTTGCTACATAGCTCCCCCTCAGTTGGAAAGTGGAACATTCCTTCAAGGCCCTTAAAAAAATCCTTATATTGCACAGGTCAATAGGACTTGGGTAGGGGGGAAAAAAGTGGGTGTGGGGGACAAAATGCTAAAACAAAAAAACAAAAATGTGAAATAAATTAAATAAAAGCAACCTATTATTGCACTTGAATGCAACAAAAATAAAGTGCCAATGTGAATGGAAAAAAACATCCCTCAGTGACAAACACGAGCAAACAAAAGAAACTTCAACACACAAAAATAATCGCTCGGTACATTCAAACAAGTCATCACAGTTTAAGCACTTGAGACAAGGTCTGTTTTTGTGCCATCACACCAAAAACATTGAGTCAGCGTTGTGCTGCATAGCTAGAAAGGTAGTGCGTCACTTCAGTCGAAAAGACTGGAGTCCAAGCTGTAAGAGCATGGCGAAAGGAATGATGCATTCAGAGTAACAAATTAGTCAGGGGGGGGAAAAAAAAAAAAAAAAACAGATCCAAAAGGCCGAATAGGAGTTAAAACATTGCAAAGGACCAAGGGCAAGACTTGATGAACCCATTCAGTACTGGCACGTGACTTTGCTTTTGGAGAGGATTTATGGGAGTGGCCCTGGTAAAGACCCCCATCTCGGTTGGCAACTCCTCAAATATAGTGCTGGTGTGCTTAATATGTGGGAGTGTTTCTGAGGGCCAAACTCAGATGGCTGTAGAAGCACAGTTTAGACATAAAAGACAGTTGTCCTTCCCCTGCAAGAGGCTTGTAACATTGCCTTGTGCTTGTAGTAGAGAAGCACAGATTGAGCACTGGTCACTTCAAACAATTGGAGACAATTTGAATGGTCTTCCAGAGTGAACTTGTGTTCCAAGACAGTTTGTGATAGCCAGAGAAAAGTCTAAAAAAAAAAAAAAAAAAAAAAAAAAAAAAAAAAAAAAAAGCAGTAGAATGTGTTGAGCGGTACAGTGTCAGTCCTTCATCTGCTCTGATTCAGAGCTGGGAGATTTTCCCTCTTCCTGCGTCGCCAGGTGGTACGGTTATATTGCTGCTGGTTCCTCAAGCCTGGCGCTGTATTGTGGCCCTGAGGAACTAATCGCCGCTGGGGACTGAAGCAACCTTGAGATTGACTTTGACCACGAGGGCTATTGCCTTGGTTGTGCTTGAAGCCAAATTTGTGAGGCTCAAAGGGGCCTTGGGAGTCAGGTCGCACAGTGTACATGTGCTGGTGCTGCCCTCCCACCCGGGGGCGGTGGAGTTGGTGGAGGGGGCTGAGTATGGGGCTTGTGGAGTTTGAGTGCTGGGAGACAGCAGCTTGTGTCAAGTTCCGGTGCACCATGCTGATAGATGGCGGATTTTCATGGTAGAACTGGTAATCACACAGAATGGGTATGGTTAGGTTTTCAGTGAAATTACATTTTTTGGTTGCAAAACCAAAAATTCCTTTCCCCATTGCAAAACAAGGGGAACAATGTGTCTTACTGGGTTACACAAAGTCTGAGATGTTTCAGTAAAAGACTGACCTGAGGTACAGTGTGGATGAAGGCTGTTGGATGTGTAGCCATGTGCATTAATGAATGGACTGAGGCCAGGTTGAGGGAGTGAAGATGGATTGCATCGTTAATGCTTAGAGGAGGGTCAGACTCCTGGAAAAAAAAAGTTAGGGAGGAGGAGGAAAAATTGATCATCAACAAATATTGAACACAGCAGTTTTTAGCACATGTATTTCTGCAAAAATAATTAGGTAAATATTTCAAGACAAACCCATCAGTTGTCCTTACAATGTCACTTCCAGAGGAGGAAGAGTTGGAGCAAGGGGATGATGATGATGATGATGATGGTGATGAAGGGTGCTGTGGGCTGTTGAGGAAGACTGGAGATGGCGAGGGGGAGTCTGCGCTGAGGGGGGAGGACGTGTCTCGCTGATCCTCCACTGAAACTAGCATCAGCTTGGCAAAGTCCTGCTCAAAGGTCTCTACATCTGACAGCCAACAGAACACTGCTCAGACAACATTCAAAACTACCTGGCAGAATAACGCTAGGTGTCAAATGCTGTGTGTTTCAAGAGGATCCCTGCATACTTGCAACTCCACAAATCTGTGCATTTTTGGTCCAAAATGTAATTTTAAATGTTTTTTTCCTCCCAAAATTGGCCGAACCCATCCGATTCTCCATAGTTGCTGTACGAATCAAAAGTGAAACTTACATATAACCTCTATAGTGTAACTTCGATCTGAACTCATCTGTTCATCAATGGTGAGTACCTATACATTTTATTTAAAATGCACTGAAGAGAAGCAGGGAGGGTTGTGGAGCCGAATCTAATAACAGTCACTTTTGTTGACCAAAACCAGATGAGAACGAGACAAAGGGTGTGAGCCATGTGCCAAAAATAGACTTTTGTATATAACTCTGCATTCACTGTTGGCTCTGGAACACAACTCCTGCAAATAGCGGGGATCTAATGTATTATGAAAATACATTTTGAAGGGTTTTGCATTGCTGAGACCAAATAAACTTGACTGAAAGGTGAGATATTTTGATTCTCTACAGTATTCAGTAGTAAGACACTATTCCAGGCTCTATATTAACTACACACCATGATTTTCACGGTTGGCATACTGCTTAGCTCCCCACTTCTTAATGGTCCAGTCTCTGTAGGCCAGCACCTCTGGGAAAACCTTGATAATACGTCCCAAAGTACTGCAAAAGAGTGGGTGTTGTCCATCTTTAGTACAAACACGGAGTCCTTGGCCTTACAATACATATACAAGTGAAAATGGATGCCCACCTTTCGTACTCTTTGTTGGGGTATGCCCGGGCAAGAGGAGACACACCATGACTGAGCACCATGTAAGCAAAGTCAAACACCTGCTTGACTTTCAAGACACCATATGAACTTCGGCCCACATCGTTACCTGTACACAATAACCACCACCAATAACCTCTCTGTCTTATAAGATGAAGAGAACAAAAAAAAAAATAAAAAAATCCTAAAACCAGTTCTGACCTGGCTGAATTGGGTCTTCAATACAGAGCATGGATGGGCGGTTTCCGTTCCCCATGGCTTTGAGCATCTCCTCCTTAGACAGGTACGCCCCACTGGTCACTCGGATGCCCGTCTTCATGTAGTTGAAATCGCGACCGTACAGCTCAAAGAACTCAATCAGCAGGATGCCCAAGTTGATGTTAGTGCGCCGCGTGTCAATGCGAGGATGCAACTGATGGACAGAACAGGAAAAGCTCAACTATAGCTTCATGACAAAGATCCATCTCATTCATTTTCTACTGCTTATCCTGTTCAGATTCGCAGGTGAGATGGAGCCTATCGCAACTGGTGATGGTGACAGCGAGGTGCACCATGGATTGGTTTCCAGCCAAGAACAGAGCATATATAGACAACCAACATGTGCCACCATGCTGCCAACATCCATCTCAAGTCAGGCAAGATAATATTGCAGTTGCTTTAAAACTGCTTACATTTAAACCACATGCACACACTGGGCACTTCCTCAGGAGCACCTGCACAATCTAATTAGATTCAACATAAGAACTGCGAGGACAGGAATGTGTGCCTTTTTCCTGACACTTGTGTGACGTGCGGTCAGGGGAGGCGGGCCTGGCAGAGAACCTGTCGTAAAAAATAAACGAATGATAAAAATAAAATAATTGTCTGAGATGTGTTTTAAAAGTTTGATGAAAAGCTGAGCTTCACCTCTGAGGGACTGCCCATATTGCATATTCAATCATTTCTGTCGGCAATATGCTGTTTGCAGAATGATTTATTCTACACCATGACTTCCTGTGTTATGTCTTTGATGTGTGTGCCATTATTATTCTTGCTGATCTGACAAACTACAGAGAAAAGTCATAAAGTGAAGCAGACAATACTCTGCCGCACATGTAAATCTGATGACAAAGGAGTCAGTTCCTAACCAGCCATGAAACTCGTCACACATCACTGGTGTACCTGCAGGAAACTGATGGCCATCAATATGAGACTGTAGGAACTGATGCCTCCAGTAAAGACTTCATTCAGGTCCCTCTGGAGTAGGAATTGCTTCAGAACGAAGATCAGTGGTGGCAGAACAGTGTATTTCTACAAAACAACCAGACACATAAAAAAACCATGACAGAATTCCATCCATCCATCCATCCATCTTCTAAGCCAAAAAGTCCAGACTTCCCTCTCCCCGGCTACTTTGTCCAGTTCCTCCCAGGCAAGTTGAGAGACTTAGGCTATGTTCACACTGTAGGTCAATTCCGATGTTTTCGCTCATATGTGACCAGTATCTGATTTTTTTGATGTCAGTGAACAGCACAATTATGATTTTTTCAAATGCGACTCAGGCCTCATTTGAATGTGGATATAAATCCGATATGTACGCGCTGCGACTGCAGTATGAACGGTCTGGTCGCATACATCCCACCTATACATCATCGAAAGACGTGCAATGTCGTGTTTAGGGAGACTTTGATAGAAGGTACTCACCAATGTAGGCAAAAGCTCTTGTCATCTGAAAATTATTTTTAAAAAGTGTTAGTGAAGCGGGTCACGGTTCCTGCCACTTGCCCTCTTTCTTCTTAATCTGCTACATAGGATCATTTGGTTAAGAAAATACACAAATCCTTAAAATTGCCCCAAACACTCCGAGGAGCGCACAGCACACACTGCTGTAATCTTTACTTCCGAAAACACACAGAAATACATGTGACATCGTGCTTTTGCACATGCCCATCAATCCCCCGACGCTTTGCTTTTGCATTGACAAGTCACATGTTTTGGCAATATAGACGACCACCTAAGAAAAAAAAATCTGATTTTAACAAAAAATCCGAATTGGGTATCATACCCTGCAGTGTGAACATAGCCAGAGTCTCTCCAATGTGTCCAGGGTCTTCCCCGAGGCGTCCTACTGGTCGACCATGCCCATGACAAAATTGAATTGTTAAAAAGAAGTGATGAATCTTACCTTAAGGTAGCTCTTAATGAACTGTGCTGCTTTGACAGCAGTCTCCACATTGAAGCTGATGTCAACTTTGACCTCGGTTTCATGGTCAGTCAGCTTGATAATGGGCACCTGGGGAGACAGGTACAATTAATGCATGACTATTCACAATAATTAACCAAAAAAACAAAACAAAAAAACCTAACAAAATCCCATGGGAGGTCCTAGTGACTCACAGTAGCTTTGTCAAGGACTTTGATGGGATACGGGCCTGACACGTTGTGTCTCTTCAGTGCTTGTTCCAGTTCCTGTAATGGTGGGTGGTCCCACTTTCCAAACACCACCAGGTCAATGTCACTGACAACACAAGCAACATGTAATTTAGCTCAATGCAGCTTGGAAAAAAAAAAAAAATTGTACAGAATCAAGACAAAAATCCAGACAAGACTTTGCAAACTTTACAACAACACCAACTACTGCTCCAACATATTTTATATACACAATCCACAAATAGGTGAACAGATTAAGCTGGAGCCAACAAAAACATCTCAACAGAAGTTGACATTTTGGAGTCACAATCAAAATAAATACAAAAATGGTTTCCCTGCTTAATAGCACAAGTGCATTATGTAAGAGAAAATGACTACAAGTACGGAAGGAAGGAAATGCCAAAAGCAAGCATTACCTGGTTGGAAGATAGAGTCCTGTACTGAAGCTGCCAAATATCTCCACCTAGAGAACACATTCACACAATACTTATTAGAACAGTACAATATGCACTCTTAGCAATATGGAGGGGGTGGGGGGAAGGGCAAATTAAGCTACAAGACAGTGTATTTTTACTGATAATAGCACGCCAAAAAAGACAGGAGATACTGTTTAGCACTGGCTGGTGTGTGGATTGACTGTTTAATGGAGCGACAAGAAGCCAGTGAAACATTTGCATATCCTACCCAGTTGTACCGAATTACCATGCTCAAGAGCAGCAAATATTAACTTTACTGCAAGTTTCATGATAAAACTGATATTCATGTGCCCAATCTCAACTTGAAAGTGAGGGATTAACCCCTGGCTATTAGTATGCAAACTTATTGAATAGACGGTAACTGCTCATAGTCAGTTTAGTATAACAAAATGGAGATCAAAACAATAGGGTATGAAAAGAAGTGAGAACAAACATGTTCCTCTAAAACAGGCTAAAAAATAGCAAATGTGCCACGTCATGCATTTTCCAAAAGGAAATTTTTTAAAAGACAAAACGGATATTAAATACTCAAACAAATTAAATATAATAAGCATTTCTAGTTTGGAAATCAAATATCATGCAATTACCATTGAACTCCCCCGCCATTAAATAGTCATTTGCACAGGGCTGACACCACCAATTGTGGCCAAGTGGTTTACACAACTGCCCAGCATGGACAAGACAATGAGGCAGTGATTAAAATAAATGGTAATCGTACATATACTCCCTCACCATTGTATGAAAATTAAAGGCAAAACCACGGACCTGTTATCCACAACACCACCACTGAGACACAGACAACTTAAGCCATTCAACTAAATGACTGCATATTGCTAGTTTGTTAAAACAGTCAATAGTACTGATCTAAACACAGTTGTTGGTTTCTCCCAGTGCTTTTCGTTGGTACTTGGAGATTGTAAATTGCCCAATCTAAGTGTCAGTGTGAGTGTAAATGGCCATTTGCTTATATGTGCCTTGTGATTTACTGGCAACCTCCACTGTCGCCCAAAGTCAGCAGGTATAGGCTTGAGCTCACCTGTGACTCTAATGAGGACAAGTAGTATAGAAAATGGATGATCGAGATAAAGAATCAAAATGTGTGCTCCAGGACATCATCTGGTTGGCAGCACAACTAAGGAATGAGATGATCCTAGTCTCATTCATTGCAGTGAAACTCACAAAAACCTTGCATTAGCTCACCCGAGCTGTGGGCCACAGTTCCTTGATGACGCTCCCGATCCGTTTCACAACATCTCTTCTCATGGCCTCCTCCTCGGGACGCGGTGACATGAAGTTGAAAAAGTCCACTATCTCTTCATGGAGACTGCATGGTAGCAAAGGGGCTTGTGTAATATACAGTACATGCAACTAAGAAGATATTGTATTAAGCTCATACTTGGAATTGTATTAAAAAAATAAAATAAATACATGATTGCACTTCACAACAATTCACATTCACAAGACATCCATTAAATACACTTAATGATAAAACGAGATCCTACCTGTACAAGAGCTTTATATGTACTATATATACAAAAAAAAATATGCTTTTCCAGGGAAATGATTTTGAGGGAACTGAGCTGCCATAAGGGTATTAGTTTACAATTGTGTATATTTAAAGCAGTTTCTAATATTCCTTCTATATCACATTAGAAACGCCACTCAACTATAGATAATAGTAAACAAAACTTAAATTAATAAATGTGATATTGTAAATCTAAATTTGAGCATAACGATTGTAAATGTAATTTTTTTATGATGGGGTAGGTGTACCTAATATTGTGGACTGCGAGTGCATAAAACATGAAGGAAAAAAAATAATAAATGCACCAAAACAAAAAAAACCAAACAAAAAAAAGCAGAACGTACATGTGAGGGATCTTGTGTGACCTCTGTACCTACCCATTGACACCTGGGCTGTAGCGCCTGGTCTTCCACAGGCTGCAGGAGGAGTCTGCGTGGTGTCCACTGCATCCGTGGGCCAGCAGCGGGTTGACGCCGTGGAAAGTGTTAGCACGGTTCAGATACCTCCTGCGGCCGGATGACTGATGATGGTGCTGCTTGTTCACGTGCTGGTTCTTCATCCTGGCGGGGGTGTGGCCGCCAGATTGTTGCGTGCTGCGACAATGTTGGGGAGCAGCGTGGAGAGGCGGAGGGGGGTGTTGCTGCCTCACGTTGTCGTTCAGCTCGTGTTCGCCGTAGTGTAAAAACCTGCTGGCCTCTTCGGCGACGTTTAAATTGTCTATTTGGAGAGAGGAGCCGGAGGGAGACGAGCTCTCGGCCTCCGAATCCAGAGAGGAGGACGACGGTGACAAGGAACCCTTCCTCCGGGCGCTCCCCCTCTCTCCGCTACCGCCGTCTCGCTTCGACAGTTTCCCGAACACAGCACCGAGCGGCGGCTCTACACTTTTACAACACTCGCTGTTAGAGTCCATTGGGATAACGTTTAATGTTACATGGCTGGGTTGGTACTGTATGTGGTTATCGATAGCGGAATTTGTAGCGAATCCCTGAGACGTTTCCCAAATGTGCATCCATAGGGAATTGGCAGGTCCCTTCTGCTCCGGTTGGATCCAAGCAGTCCTGGGATCCATTGGACTCTAGTTTGACCGACAACCTCTCAACGGGGAAATTGGCAAGCAAAAAGAAGGCAAATTTAACACTTTTCACTGGAGCAAACAAATGTTTTCCTACCGCTCTGGTTTACTTGTTATCCTCGAAGTGCTTCATGTCTGGAAACTGGTGTGGTTTTTATTTTTAAACACGGCTTTCCCAACTCCGCTCCCCATGTAAGCCAGCAAAAATGGCGCACCCAACAGCACTCTTCGCCATCTGCGCATGTGTGGGGGATTTAAATCTTTGAAAACACACCCCTCGACAAGGCGAAGTGCATCAAGTTAACTACATGTAATACACATATCACCGGAAGTTAGTCTAATTGGTCATTTTAAATCTTCTGTAGTATCCGTGATCAATTTTAGAAAAAAATTACAAATTTCTTCATACAAAATGTATTGTAAAATAAATATTTTTAATGCGTTTAATGTATGTCTATAGTGCATAATGTGTTTCAAACTGTCACCATAGTACAACTAATGTGATGTATAGTTTAAATAATTGAGAATGTATGTTTAACTTTTCCCATGTAATCAGGAGTTGTTTCAAATCCTTGTCTTACATAGTAGTGGATTTTACTTTTTTACAAGACAAAACCAGATCCGGTTAGAATGCTCTCCAGATATGCATGCTAAAATTGTGCAAAAACTGCTTGCTGTACTCTGCTATAATTTTTGTGGCTAAATTAGCGGTTTAGTAATTAGAACTACATAGTCATATTTAGACATGAATACCCTTACATTTTAATCTATCAGCTTCAATGATGACAGATAACAGTAATTTATTAAACTTGGAACATACTGCACAGAGTAATAGGAAGGGACACCACAAGGCAGAGTTTATGTTCAATATGTAGAAATTTTAATAGTAAAAATAAATATTCTCTGAAACTGTACATTTACTGTGGTGTGGACTTGTTTTTCTTTGACAGACACAATTTATATTTACAGTACAAGCTACATTTCCAACAACACCCCAGTCAAAGCAAAACACGACCATTAAGAGTAATTTAAAATATTACCTGAGCATAACATAATGGCTGTGTGTCCGTATTTGTAACAGGGTATGAATTGTTAAAATAGTTTAGCTGAGAAAATAAAAAAAATCATTATGCATTTGCCATTACATTTTCTTCATTTCAGAGTAGACATACACATAACAAATTCTTAATTCAACAGAATGTCCAGACATGACTGGAGGGGGTGTACAACTTCTCAAAACAGCTCTTACAAGGCTGTGAGTGAGTAAACTGGCACAGCAAGGCTCAGGTCACAACATTATATAAAGCAAGTGCTCTTTTGTAGCTCCCTCAGAGATAGCATTGATAAGTTAGTTGGTAACTTAAATGACCTCTTCCAACAGAAGCTGTGCGAAATGAGCATTACTGTAAATCATTTTGGAGAGGTGCAACATAATTGCACTTCCTGAAGTATGCATCACTCATTTTTGGCATGCCTGCAGACAGAGGCCAGCTGGTTAATGCAGCTAGTGACAGCAGGGGGAACGGTCTGTGATGCTTCTCCTCGCCACTCTGCAAGCGCTTCCAGGGCTTCTTTGGGATTGCATGGAGACAGGTCGTGGATGCAGTACACGGCTGCTAACTGCACCTGCCATGGCACACCTGGACAGACAAACATTGTAAAATGGCTTCCTCCTGAAAACCCATGAGGCTTTATCTGGTTGTGGGGATAACAGACAATACTGTCTCTACTGTATTACATACCTTCACTCTGGCCGTGCCTACCAAATGTATTGATGACATTGGCGATTGTTAACACCGAAGAAATGCTTTTCTCTTTGATTCCCAGCTGGCCAAGGCGCCCTGTTTTGAAAAAGCAATTAAACACAAAGTTGTGCTCTTGCTCATGTGGATACCAAATACATCAACAAAAACAACTGACCAATGAGCCGGAGGACAGCTGCTACAGTCACGTTTGAGATGGGAACTTGCTGGTCTCGGGACTGTGACACCCAAGTGTTCATCATGGGCCATAACTCTTTACTGTCAATGCATCAAAAACATAAATGACTTGTCATTTTATCATTAAAAATATATATTACTACAAATTATTTTTAAATGAGAGGTTTTCCAAAAAGCAATTCAATACTGTCTTGATGCTCAAATACAAAAATGCAATTTCAAATATTTCTTTAACTCCATGGAATTCAATTTTAGCATTTAAATGTGTGATTAGTACCTCAAGATATTATCATAGCTCCACTTCCATGACTTGTGTGCACAGAGGAGATGCATAGTGAAAACCTGCTCCCAAACCTCCGTTCCCAGGTCGTCACCGTACCGACTGTGTTTAGTGAAAGACAACCCTGGACATGATCGCATGTCCGAGAGTGTTCTGGCGATTAGCACATCGATGTCACAGGGGGGACTCTGAACGGACAGACGAGGCTTTGTTATTAGTAATCTTCTCAAATGGAAACACACAGAAAGACCAAGAAGACAATGACACAAAATTAAAACTAAGCATTATATTTCTAAAGGCATTTATGACTCTGTAGCACAGGGACTCTTTAGCACAGGGGTGTCCAAACTTTTTCAACCGAGGGCCACATTCTCAAAAATGAAAGGATGCAAGTGCCACTTTGATATTTTTTAAAACCAACACATACAGTAGACATATGCTGAGAAGCTATATGCAGCTCAAGAAAAAAATGCATTTCAGCTTTGTAATATACTGTAAGTGAAATGCTACAAAAAAAAAATTTCCGTAATAAAAAAATTCCGTAAAATTGCAACTTTTATTCTTCATTCGATTATGACTTTTTTTCTCAATATTTTGCCTTTATTTCTGTAAAATTCGCTGTCGTTTCTGCATTTCAGCTTCCCTCTTGTAAATTTTCTTCTCGTAATTATAACTTTTAAACTATTTTTTTCTTTATTTCAACATCATTACAAACATTATATTTTTTTCTCATTTTACAAGTTTATTGTCATAAAATTGCAAATTTTTATTTGACAACTATTTTTTTCTCTTAATAAAAAAAATAAATTTTACCAGAGTAAAGTCAAAATTACTCTGGTAAAATTTTTGCTGTTTTCCATTTCTGTTGATGGGAAACAGAAATGGATGCTGTGAATTTTTTATTTATTTATTTTTTTTTCCCCAAAAATCTTAACTTTCTTCTTGTATATTTTCTTCTCCTAATATTTTGACTTTATTCCCATGTTATAAATTTTCCCCCAACCTAAGTTTCCAAAAATTCTAACTTTATTCATTGTTTTTTTACTTAAAAAAGACAAAAAACCTTTCTTTCATATTTCAGCTTCATGCTACTAAAATGACATTTCTTGACATCCTCATCCCATTTTATTCTTGTGAAATTATGCCTTCTTTTGGTAGATTACAACTCTTCTCTTAAATTAATTTTTTAACTTTCCCATTTTTGCTGGTGGTGTTTTTGTTTTCTTGTTAAATTAAATTTTTAGACCGTGCTGCAGGCCGATAAAATCACAGCCACGGGCTGCAAATGACACCCGGGCCGCACTTTGGACACCCCTGCTTTAGCATATCCAGTCAACCTGAACGGAAGCAATGACACGAGGCCGATATCACAGACCAATATAAAATGAAGCCTCCACTCTAACCTTTTCCCATCCAAGGTATGCTGAGAGGCACTTGGAGAGATCATGAGTTGCTTTAAGTTTGGTGACTGTGTGTACGGCTCGGCACAGGAGGCTGCTATGAGACAAAACACTGGGCCATGTTGTCACCATAAACAAAATCAGCTTGGAGCAGTCTGGGAAATCTGCAAACAGGAAAGACAGGATATTAAAATGCATGGATCCAATTTAAAGTACAAGTGGTGCCAATTGTGGTTCAATGTTTAAAAGTGTATTTTTTATGAAAGCCAATGTTGCTCTTTTGTATCTGTATTCCTGTGTGTATGTGGAATACATTCAATCTTCACAACAGACAAAAGCACCTGAAAAGACAATATCGTAACAACTTGGTATCTTAAGATGGCATCCAAAATAAATAAAAAAAAATAAGACGAATACCACAAACCTTCTACTAGCAAGCTGTAAGCCAGGATATGAGCCTTTTCAAAGTCTGTCTTCTGTCGACAGATGGCTGTGTAGACTCTGCAGAGGGCCTGCATATATTTTTTACAGAGGCCACTCTTCTCTGTCTTGAGTTTGTTCAAGATGGCCAACATCATATCATCTGCCTTCAGGTGAAAAGAAAACATACACGTACCAATAAGTTCATATGGACAGACTACTGACTGGAGTAATTTACCCTGCACAGTATAGAGTTTATCGAGGAAAAGGCTTCTTGAGACGTCATCTGTACTTCTGTGTCTACACAGAAGTACAGATGACGTCTCAAGAAGCCTTTTCCTCGATGGACAACTCCTGTACGACTGAGAGCCTACACAGAAGTATAGAGTTTAGATACCATTTTCTTTTAACTTAATTATACCACAAGGATATAGGATACAATTATATTTTCCAACAAAAACATTGTTTGAGTTGCCCTGTGCATAGGTTATCTACTTGTAGCAGTGTGATGGCTATAGAGTTATTTCTTCTACGGCACTGTGATTCCGACTGTAATGTTGAGCAATGACATCTTGCAGTTTCTGTTGTATTGAAAAGCTCATTGTGAGTTGTTTTGTAGCTACTGCTCGCCCACATTAAGAGCACCTTCCTTTCTTCATCCATCCATTCATCTTCTACACCGCTTATCTTCACTAAGTTCGCAGGTATGCTGGAGCCTATCCCAGATGACTTCGGGTGAAAGGCGGGGTACACCCTGGACTGGTTGCTAGCCAATCATACCAATGGACAATTTAGAGTGGTCAATTAACCTAACATGCATGTTTTTTTTGGAATGTGGGAGGAAACCGAAACACCCGGAAAAACCCCATCCATGCATATGCATATATATACTGTATATATATACTGTGTGTGTGTATATATATATATACACACACATATATATATACACACACATATATATATATACACATATATATATACACACATATATATACATATATATATATATATATATATACACATACATACATACATACATATATATATACACACACACACACACACACACACACACACACACACATATATATTATAAATAAAATACACACACATATACACACAGTATTCGTTTACCATTCCATTGGGGGAGCACCCTGTCAAGTTAATTAAATACTGCACAGGACCTTTTTGGGTTTGACCTAGTGTTTTTCCAGATAAAAACAGCAAATAGGCATACTAACCAAGCTGTTCTGACAAATCTCTGAGATGACTTCCTTCTCCTCATCTCTCAGGACAGGTTTTTTGGGCAGTTTACCGACAAACAGGTAGCTCTGGATTACAGGCAACAAGTCAAAGGCCTGGTTTTCAATTCTCTTCAAAAGGCAGACAATAGTATTTTCCTCAACAGGTTCTTCATCCTTGATTGATGGATCGTTTTTCATATTTTCAATCTGACTGAGCTTTGGAGTCTGAGGCGATGCAGACTCCTCTCCACTGTTGGTCGAGAAGGGAGGTGCCACTTTGTGGATGTCACCTGGAGAGGTGCTGTCCAGCCGGAGACACTTGCTGTTTTTAGGCTGAGGCAAGTCAGCGGCAGGTCGTTTTTCTCCTCTCATCTCAGCCTTGATGAAAACAGTTGATGACGAAGAAATTGTTTTAAAACTCGACATCTGACTGTCAGTGGTTTGGGGTGAGGCTCTGCTTTCTGAAGAACTGATGCTGAGATTCCCCCTAAGAATGCTCAGTGTACGGGCACGTGCAGAAAGTTCTGGGTACATGCTATCCAGAATCCTCACTGAATTTTCCTGAGATGGACAGGAGGCTGCGGAGGGTGATGAATTTACTGCAGCAGGCAGGCGACCTGGGACGGGCACAGCATGTTTTGGGGTGGCAGAGCCAAACTGAAGAGGTGATGAGGGGACTCCATTAGTGGGAATGGGACTGCTGAGAGTTAATGAACCTGCATTCTGACTATTGGGAGTCACAGGGGTCTGAACTGGAGTGGAAGGAGAAGCCAATCTACCCACTGGGGAGGGAAAGGAAAGCTTTCCAATGGCCTGCCGTGGACTGATTGGTTTTCCTGCTTTTGGAGGCGTCCTCAAAGGGGTGATGACAGGAGGGAGTGGAGGACCCATTTCAGTGCGAACTTGGCCTATGGACTCCGGCGACAAAGTGGGTGCTTCAGTTGCACTTGTCTCTGAGCCAGCTGTGGAAGCCCCTCCTATGATTACGTCGTGATTTCGTTTATCAAGCACTTCAGTGGACAAATGAGATTTATCTTGTCCATTCACTTCTGCAGCAGTCTGTTTAATAGTGCTGACTGCTTGCCCATCACAAGAAATGTCCTGAGTTGAGTCTTTGACTACAACCCCTTCCTTCTCTAAATTTGTCAATGCCTGTGTGGGTTTTTTGTTGTTTGAAAGGTATTTGCCATTTACATTAGTGTGAATTTCTTCTGGTTTTAGTTTGGCTGCGCAAACTTTGTTTGCATTGGGTATCAGATGAGAAGGACTCAACTGACTACATAGCAAATGTGTCTTTTCTTTAGAAGAGTTAGACTTGAATGTTGTGTCTTGAAGAGAAATCCCAAGATCAGATTTTTTGTATTTTTCACACAATGCGTCTTCAGTCATTGGAATTGTTGTTACACAAGGTATATGGTACACAATGGTTTCATCTGTATTATTAATCCTCGACATTGAAGGTGACACTGTAATGCTACTTGGATCGCCGGGACAAACCGCTCCATTACCTCTGGCAGTTTCCTGGGCTTCTTCCTCCATTTTGCCTGTGAAAGGGAATGCCTCCTTTTCTTCTCTGTCTACACTTTCTGTACTGGCGACATTACTATTGGTGTCACAGTTTGATATACACCGTTTGTCCTGTTGCATTTTTGAGTATTCTCCTTGGTGCGCTGCATTCTCGTGGGGATGTAAGACTATGCCTTCTTGAGCTCCTGGTGCAACACAGCTTGAGTCCTGATTGTTATTCTCATTTTCAGATGCATGTTCCGTATCGGAATTATCTTTGATCTGCCCGGAGTTGATGCAAGTAACTGAGTGCACATCCACTTCTTTCTTCTTGACCACCAAGTTACTTGCTTTAGGAGAGTCCTCACAAACAGTGGCTTGGATTTCATTGATGTTCGTCTCGCCAATAATTGCTGACTCATCATTTTTTGGCTCTACTTCAGCTTCTTCTTGTGAATCTGCAGCATTACAGGGGACAGTTTCTTGGATGATACCTGTTGCACGACTACTCAGAGGTTCCACATAGCTTGGCTCCTTACCAACTGTGCTCGATGGGGCATTCTGAACCGGAACTGTGGTTTCTGATGAAGGGAAGACTACCAATTGCTCCAATGTATGCTCCCCAATCTGAATTTTCTCACCATCTGTATTATGCCTTTCAGTCTTCAGCTCTGTGGTAATGGTAATAGTAGACTCTTGTACACCAGAAGAGAATTCCATTTCTTGTGTTGTGACATCACACAAGCCTGTATTTTCCTCAACTATGGGTGAAGGAGGTTTTAGAGTTGAAAGGACCAACTCCTCTTCATTAAGATGAAATCTGTGTTTGCCAGGTGGGCCATTGTTTTGCGTTTCTCTCTGCTCGGTCTCCATAGACTCGGTTCCTTTTTCCTGCAAGAAACAAGAACACATATTTATTCTTGTGAGTAAAACTGCTAATTTTGTCACTGTATAATTTTACAAATTCTTACAGTATCCGATAGTGGAGATAGGCAAGGACGCAATGGCTTAAACCATTCCAATATCTCATATGGACTGGCTGTGTCAGAAGGGTCCTTTGGTTTGTCTTCCCTGGAGAAGTGCTTGTTGTTTGTTGGGGAGGGTTTTTGTTTTTGCTTTGTGCCCCCTGTTAGCTGTGGAGATGTTTGTTTCTCGGTTTTCTTCACAGATGGCGAGGCTTTCAATGTTGTGTTAGTAGATTTTGTCTGGATGGGGGATTTTTGGATTTCCCTGACCCTATTGAAAGGGATCTGGGATTCGACCTTCTGAGGAGTGTGTGCGCTTGGGGTAGAAGTGGTCAGTAATTGCTTGGCATTGGAGTTGAATTCTGAAAAAAAAAAAAGGATGCATATAGACAACAGTCATCCACACTCTTTAGCCTGAACCCAGTATTCTAAATAAAAGGCAAAAGTGAATGGATTTTTAACTTAGTGGACTCACCATGTAAGTGCAACAAGTTAGCTGATTGCTGGTGTTGAGGTTCTACACAAGCCCACACATGTTGGAGAAGCATCCGAACCTTTTCTGCAGAAAGGATTCACAGAATTTATTCAAACATTTGTTCAAACTACCACCACTACTGCAAATTACTAAAATCAATAACTTATATTTAAAGCTCACCTTTGTCAACTTTTTGTTCTGGAGGTGGTTTTACTTGAGTTGATGCGCTCCTATATTCTGGAGGGGGGGGGGGGAAAGACAAATTTTGCAAATAGTTTGCAGTGTCCAATTGTTCAACTCATAAATATTATATATATTATTAATACAGTAATTTCATACAAAAATAATTTTAAATGCTCTTACCTTTATTTCTTTCTTTCTCCAGTTTTAAAATTCTTACCTGTAATTATTACAATATGAAGTTGAAATTCATTTCTATTAAGTGGATAAATGGAATGACCCGTACCACCCCCTTCCTATTAACCATTCATAAAAGGGTACTTTACCTGGAAGTCATACATGTTTCTCTCCAGCAGCCTCTTCTCTTTAGTAAGCTGGGTTATTTGATTATTCTTTTGGGAAAATGATTCTGAAATTGAAGGAAAATAGGAGGTATTTGTGTACAAATTTAAGGCATGATTATGACCTAAATAGAAAATAAAAAGTAAATACAAACCTTCTAGCCGGGCAAGCTTATTTGCAAGGTTATCTTTTCTGGTGTGGGGAAAAAAAAACGGCATCAACATAAAATGTTTTTAAGAGCAACATTCAATCAGCTTAAAGCTTCCTGATTAAAAACTTACAAAACATTAGTTTTCTGAAATAAAACATTCATTCATTCATTTTCTATGCTGCTTAAAAGGGATAGTTCAGATTTTTCGACATGAAGTTGTATGACACCCCTATCAGCGATGTAGTTCAGCAACAGTGACTTACCCCCCACTTGGTCTCTTAAGTCCAGTTCTTGCCGGATGTTGGTGATAAAGAACGTAATTCCGCTTAGTTGCTGGGGATATTTAAGTAAATAGAGTTTGGCTTCTCAAAACAATATGCGTTCAAAAGAGTAATACATTTGCATTACAAAAATGCCTTCTCAAAAACATCTGATCTCACAAAACGCTCGGCGTCTTATTTCTTTCCGCTGTATCCCTGTGCAAAGTCGACGGTGCATTCTTGTGTATGTGATAAAGACGCTCACATCTTCTTCCGCTGTGGAAAAATATGTAAACAAGATGGCCGCGGGGCTCCGTCGCGGAAGAAGAGTGGCATTACGGCGTTTGTCTTTATCACATACACATGAATGCACAGGCAACAGTGCACAGGGATACGGCGGGAGACAAAAATAACGCAGAGCGTTTTGTGAGGTCCGATTTTTTTGGGAAAGCATTTTTGTAATGCAAATGTATTACTCTTTTGAACACATTGTTTTGAGAAGACAAACTCTTCTCTTCTCTTTAAATGTCCCCAGCAACTAAGCGGAACTATGTTCTATCAAGGACTATCACCAAAATCCGACCAGAACTGAACATAGACCAAGTGAGGGGTAACTCGCTGTTGCTGGACGACACGGCTGATGGGAATGTCATACAACTTCATGTCAAAAAATCAGAACCATCCTTTTAATCCCCCCCTAGGTTCACGGGGGTATGCTGGAGCCTATTCCAGCTGACTTTGGGCGAGATGCAGGGTGGTCCCTGAACTGGTCGCCAGTCAATCGCAAGGCGAAATAAAACATAAAAGCAACAATATTAGTTATTTTACTTTACCAGTATTTCTATTTGCTATGAGGGTGTTGATAACAAGTACAATCAAAGCACATCAATCAAATCCACAAGGAAATAATCACTTTTTCTTACATGCTTGTTGTCTTGGCATGATCCTCTTTCAGTTTTTCGAGTTCATCAGCCTTTTCTCGAGATTTCTGCAAGGATAACTGCAGAGAGCAGACCAATTTTCATTTTGTGTTTGTCAGATACAGAACGACATTAGATTAGACAGACATAAAACCTATTCAGTTATATTTTACTTACTTGTGCTTTCAGTAAATCATTTTCTAACGTGGCCTTTTCCCTCTTCAGTAGTGCATTTTCAAGAGACTGAGTTTCCATGCGCTCTGAACATTTGAAACAAAGAAAGAATGTACAAACTGTCTGTGCTTAAGGTTGTGCCTTAAAGTGTTACTATCAAGTACCTTTCGTATCCTTTAGGCGGTCATCAAGGTTCCGATTCCTGAGGAATAAAAATATGTTAACGTAATTATAATTAAGCATGATGAAATTTAGAATATTGTTAATATCTGCATGAAAACTTACTCAGTCAGTGTATTATTGTTTTCTTGCTTCAACTTCTCGACTTCTTCAGACATATGTTCATAGCCGACAAGAATCCTCTACAGTAATCCAAGTTGAAATATTACACTTAAAGCAAGGCATTTTAACATACAGTATTTTGCTTTACATACCCAACAACCACATTTGTTAGACAAGCACATGTACAACATATTTAATTGCATCATACTGTGTGGTGCTTTCAATGATTATCTTCTATTAGAGGTGTCAAACATAACTTTGTTCTAGCTGTTCAGTTATATAATAATAATAATAATAATAATAATAATAATAATAATAATAATAATAAAAACATTGTATTATTATGAAGCTGTCATTCACAACTAAAACAAAGTAATGTTAACTCTGTAGTGACAATATTTTTGAGACACCTCTCTAAAGCTTGGTTCTGATTACATTGTGTACGTATACCAAATTATGGTA
Organism: Dunckerocampus dactyliophorus; assembly: GCF_027744805.1. Lineage (NCBI taxonomy): Eukaryota > Metazoa > Chordata > Actinopteri > Syngnathiformes > Syngnathidae > Dunckerocampus > Dunckerocampus dactyliophorus. The sequence goes on from NC_072825.1 coordinate 17,659,707, forward strand.
CTGTACATCATAGATTGGCCACATTAAGAGCAAAGGGAATATAAAAACAATCTGGAGAGCACATACCGTTTTTTCTTCCAATTCAGCTCGCACAGATTCATAATCTTCTGTCTTTTTCTTCAAAGCAACCAATTGAATCTGAAGCTCCTCCAGCTGTTGTTTCAGCCGGATTGGGTCACTGATGCAGACAGGCCAAATGTCCAATTAATAAATAAACATGTTCATATAAAATAGCATATCAGTTGTTTTGTGACTTCTTACTGTCGTACTTATTGTCTGTAGTTATGCAGTAGAGAAATCATATTGTTTTGTAAAAAGAGACATGTCGTAAATAGCATTACTCAATACTCACTCCGAAACGAGGATCTTTTGCTTGAGTGCCAGAAATGATGACACATATTCTGTCAAACTCTGTATAATAAAATAGCACAAAAGAACATTCAACCATTACACATCATAATTAATTTTAAACAGACGACAAAAATTGGTAAAATAAGACAAGTAAAATAATGCCTGTATAAAAACTAGCAGAAGGTTCTTTCACACCTGGTGCAAAACGGAGCAATTTTGACAGTTTTCAGAAGTCGCGTCGGCGGCAATTGCTACAGTCTTGGGCTGGCTGTCTCCTGGCATCATGGTACTAAAAACAAACACCAATCTTACGACCTATAACATTTTCTACGACGAGTGGCGACCATGTATAGCGATCTTGAATGACCGTACAATTTCAAAACAAACACATTTGCGTGTCTTCCACGTTGACCCAGGACCCAAGTTAGGACCCATCTGAAAAAAACTTCCGGGAGTGCCGGTCACAAAAAAATCATACATTTAGTACAAGCACATTTGGAATCCAAAAACTAAAAATAATTAAAACACACATCACACAGTAACTTATTTAAATTAATATGCTTTGTGGATATTATCTGGATATATTTTTCAGCGCAGAAATAATTTTGTTCAGGCAGTTATTTAAGCCTACTAATACTACAACAACTGTACTACACTTCAAGTGTGCCATTCAAATCAAGAGGTCTGATAGCCTACATTGTGCTTTTCTCTTTACCGTCAGATTTTGAAATTGACAATAAGCTATACACAATTTAGTTGACTTACAGCAATGTTACTGATGGCAATGTGGCATACAGCTTTATGTTAAGAGACAACAAAATTCAACAGCGCGCCCTAGTGGTATGGATTTCACGACTTCACCTGTCTCACAGAGACCTGCTCCCCAAGACGTAATTGCTAATGGCTTCGAAGGACCTCTGCCATTTTCACAGGTAAAAAAATAAAAAATAATTGTTAATGATTTTTACGCACTCATTCATTCATTCGTGTCTCTACTTGTGTTTATATCACCAGAAGATGGCACTGTTGTACACATTACAGTCTCTGTTTCACTTGCTCACCTGCTTCTCAAAAATAACTTGGAAGACTATTCCGTTTGTTCGAATCAATGCACGATATTTATTACTATTTACTATTTTGATGACAGTATGGCTAAACTGTATTTTTTGCACCCCATCTGAGGTTTTGCTCATGTCTATGAAGGGATCCGTGGAGACTCGAAAATACAGTAAACACATGTACCAAATATATTTTGTTCATGAAAAGTGGCTTCATGCAGGGATTTGCTGTGATTCAGGCGTTTATAAAAATGACAGCTTAATGGTTGGTTTTAATTTACTCAAGTGTGAGCGCTCTGATCAGCGCTCAATCTCCCCTCTGGGATGAATCGGATAAGTGTCTCCAGTGTTGCCAGCGCCTCAGGAGAAAGTAACTACTGGCTGTTCGAAAGGTCTCTAGCAGTTGTTAAATGATGTCATAGTCTAATTTGCATAATTGGTCATTTACTTTGTGTATACACTCCTGATCCACATTTTAAGACCAGCTGAAAAAGCGCAGCAATTTACATTTTACAGTGTTGGCTCTTAAAGAAAAACTGCACTTAAAAAAAAATTGCCCGTCATTCACAATCCTTATGTGAAACATGAACACATATTTCTTTCTCTTTTCTGTGCGTTCTAAGGAGAGAAAACAAGTTAGTATCAGCCAGCTAACAATGCCCGTCATGGGAGGTACCTATTTTGATGCTAGAGCTTTAACAAAAAAAACGTCAAAAAAACACCAACAGTGTTCCGTTTCCATAACTGATCTGTATATTAACCAAGCTACAGCGATATTGTTATTGGAGCAGCTAACACGAAAAACGATATTTATCTTGCGGAGTAACTCGACGCCTCGCTAGCCGCGAGTCTCAGTGTCACTCACAACACCTCAAGCCACTGCAACGGGACAGACGCAAGAGTGGATACTACTGGCTCTCAATTTCGCTGCGAAGACTCAACAAGATGCCCGTTTGCTGTCAGCATTTTTTACCTGAAGACACGAGCATAAGTCTTGTGCTGGAAGAGACATTGAAGGTGGAAGAAAGTTTTATTCTCTGATGAGAAAAAATGGAGCCTCGACAGTCGTGATGGCTTCCAACGTTACTGGCATGACAAGGAGATCCCACCTGAGATGTTTTCCACAGGGCACAGTGGAGGGGGTGGCATCATGATCTGCGGTGCTTTTTCCTTCAATGGAACAATGGCGCTTCAGGTTGTGCAGGGGAATCAGATGGCATATGGCTATGTGGAGATGTTGTAGGGGGAATCCCTCATGACTGAAGGCCCTCGACTGTGTTGTAATTACTGGGTTTTTCAAGAAAGACAACTCTGCAATTCACAATGGCCGCCTGACAAAGCACTTCTTCCAGAGGAATAACGTCACTTTTTTTGGACCATCCTGCATGTTTCCCTGATCTAAATTCAATTGAGAACATTTGGGGATGGATGGCAAGGGAGTTTTACAAGAATAGACATCAGTTCCAGACAGTGGGTGCCCTCCGTGAAGCCATCTTCACCCCCTGGAGCAACATTCTCACGAGCCTCGTGGAAACACTGGCATCAAGCATGCACAAACCAAATTTTAAGATGATTAACAAGAATGGTGCAGCTACTCATTACTGAATCCTTTTTTGAAAATTTATATTTTAGCAGGGTTTTAGTGTTTTTGATCTATGGTCTTAAACATTTGATCAGCGGTTGAACAGCCTATTTCAATTTAATGGTTGTTTGCAATAAATTGCTTACTCTATTTTTTTGTCTCATTTCTTCTTTTTGCATGCTACTTAGAACCTCCTTAAGACCAAACAGTGCAAAATGTTCAGGGTTCCTACACAAGTATGGAAAGTATGAAACAGTATGGAATTTGATTTTATACATTTCCAGGTCTGGCAAAGTATTGAAAATGAAAACTCAAGTATGGAAAAATATTCATGTTTCCAAGCCTGTTACCACTGTTCTGTTTTCTAAAAGATAAAATCATGACTAACTTAAAAAAATGGATCAATCTGTTTCTTTAAGGCGCTTGCTAGGACAGCTCAGATGTTTGTGTGATAGCACAAAGTGGGCGACGCATCCCGGAAAACATTTGCAAAGATTGACAAGCCAGCCCTCTGCTCTTATCCGCTTCCAACCCTTTGTATGAGCTACATTACCTAGCTATAATCTGCTGGAAATTATATGGTAAGAATAATGAAAACAAAAGATAAATTCCATCATTTATTTATAAAATACTAGGGCTGCAACTAATGATTATTTTTTTTTCAATTTTGTGTGTATTCATAGCGTATTCATAACAAGTTTGACGTAAACATGACGTTTTAGAAACTTATATAGAACGTTTCTCTAACTTATAGACAACTTATATCAACGAATGCGTAGCGTGTTGACGGTGTTCACAATTTATGCCCAACGCCTGTCACACCTTGACGATTCAGCCAGTTTATGCCAACGTATGAAAAATTTGGCCAATACGCTGGCGTACGTCGTAGTACGTCTAAGTCGTCCAAAAATGTTGTGCATGCATAAAACTTTTCCACGTATGTCAATGTATGATTCATACGTCCCGCATCCACGGGCAATAAGTTATGCTATCGTTGACACCCATTCCCACACGTTATTTGTAAGTTACGTACAAGTCGTATTACGTCAACATACCATGAGACAGAACTGTCTTCTTGGTGAGGGGAGATGGAGATGGAGGCTGTCGTGTTTGCATTTGCAGGTACCACTCATGGATTTGTGACTCGCTAAGGCAATAATAAAGTTGATAAGAAAATAAAAAAAAGTTGGTTTCATTCCCAGTGTCACAGTGCCCTCTACTGGTCAAGCTGCAAACTTACCTGCAAATGCAAACACGACAGCCTCCATCTCCTCTCCCCTTGCCAAGAAGACAGTTCTGTCTAAAGGTATGTTGACGTATTACGACTTGTACGTAACTTACAAATAACGTGTGTGAACGGGCGTCAACGATCGCATAACTTATTGTCCGCGGATGTTGGATGTATGAATCATACGTTGACATACGTTGAAAAGTTTTATGCAGGCACAAAATTTTTGGACGACTTAGACGTACTATATACAACGTATGCCGGCGTGCTTCCGCGTGCTGTTAACATATACAAAACTTACCCATAACTTATTCGACGTATGCCAGCGTATTGGCCAAATTTTTCATACGTTGCCGTGAGCTGGCTAAATCGTCAAGGTGTGACAAGGCGCTTAGTTGATTAATCTGAAGCTTGTTTGGAGAAATCAAGTAATCGGTTAGGCCCTAGATGGACCAAAACAACATGCGGCAAACACAAACAGTTAGTTTGATCAACAACATATCAGAAAAATGTTGATCACTGTTTTCCAAAGTCAACGCTAATGTGCGGGAATATCTTGTTTTGCCTAAAACACCAAGATAATATGCTTGTGAATATTTCCATTCATCCAGGTCATTTTATTCTCAGCGCATTGAATCGGTCGCACTGTTCAGGTTGCCTTAGAAGACGTTTCACGACTCATCTGAGCAGGCTTCATCAGTTCATGCTCAATGACTAGGTGGGACAGCCCTAGATAATACAAAGATAATAGGTCTGCTTTCATGGATGACAAAGGACATTCAAAATATTCATGTCAGAGGTTAAAATCAGAGGGTATGTACATTTTTAAATCAACAAGCAATTAATCAAATAACTAAATAGTTGTCAATTAATTGGATCATTGATTAATCATCAATTCATTGATTAATTGTCGCAGCTCTAATGATATACATCTATTTACAGAGTTTGGAAAAAGTCTGGAGAAAGTCTGGAAAAAGTACAGAATTTTGAAATGTCAAATTTGCAGGAACCCTGAAAGTAAATTTTTGCAATTTTTCAACTGATTTTGATCAGGAATGTATGAATCGTTCAGTTGTCGTAAAGCCCACCATTACAAACACCTTATCTGATTTTGGCGACTGTTGAACAGTGACTGTTGTAACACATTGATTAGTTCCAGTCTCTCTTTAATTGCCATTGTTCACTCGCTACAAAAGAAACTCACATGCTAATGGTCAACGAGAGTTGTGATAGCTCACAAAGTTGATGCTCCGGAAAACAGTGGCAGAGAATTGCATGTAACATGCTGAACTCCAACGAACGCCCATAAAAAAATCAAGACGGCGTTGGAGGGGACGGCGTGGTGACTTCGTAGGAGCATAACACAAGCTTAAGAACAATATGTGCGTTGACGTCAGAGTCTCCAGAAGTCTCCAGTAACAACTCTTTTTGAGAAAGAACTTTGTCACTAAATATAGCAACAATGTAGCTAAGTTGGCAATACTGGGTGGGCCAGTGCATGACACGATTGCAGGCAAATGCACATGCACGCATTCAACATAGCACGGTCATAGATTGCCTGTCATGCAATCACTCCTCGCAGGTTATTCATGAAAACCAACACATAATAGAAATTAAATACAAAGACTCAAAATAACCCAACACACGGCTCACTTGTTCACCCGTGACTACATTTGTGTGTGTGATAAAGGCATGTCATTTAATTAATGAGTTTGCTCCTCTCGCAAGTAATTAATGACAGCCACCACTTTCCAAATAATCAGAGTTACTCGAAAAAAGACTGGAAATAATCCACAGTCGGGGACATTGCAGTAAAACAGCCGCGTAGAAGTGACGCGACAAGCAAAAGGGCTGTAGCACCATTGGTCTGTATGCGCGCAGGCGAGCGGAGGCCAGGAAAGGGAGGGAGAATCGCGCCCAAGTTCAGCATAGTACAAGTGACCTAGTGTGAGTATGCCCTAAATTGATTATTTGATTGCCCTCTGATGATGGGACCAGTGATAATGAAATCAAACATACAATAAGCAGTTTCCCATTCCTTTTACCAATATGGGAGGTTGTCGTCAGTTGGTTTCACACCACCAAGTGCTGTGATTGCCGCCAGTCCATCTTGATGAAAAGATAACTCTAACTTCAAGTAGACCACCTAAGTGTAGCTTCCAGGCAAAAAAGGGCTAACTCTTTTTAAACAGATGCAGTCAGAGATAGTGAAGTTTTGAACTAGGCTAAGTAAGACCTGGTTTAAGTGACATTTTGCCAGTTACCAGATTTATCTTGATCACACTGCACTGTTTACAGGAAGCTGCTGTCTGAGAGCCATTGTCGTATAAACATAAATACTTCATCCACAGCCCTCTTTCTACTTTTAGGCTTAAACTGCTTTTTCACCAGAAAATAACATTTTGAAAGCCAACTATGACCTTTGAACAGTATCATCACAACGTCATTGTTCTTTCCTCTTGCCATATGCAATTAAATCAAGTTTTGACTTGACAGGGGTGCAGACAGGACATTCCACAAACTTCAATCTGACATTGTGTGTGGTTTATTTCTCAGCAGATGGCATGAATTAAGCATTTTCTCCGTCTATGAACGTCATAAAAGACACAGCACGACACAGACAGATGCATGAACTTTGGAGTGATGGTTGACGACGAGGAAAATATCTCTCACAGCAACACTGTCTTCATATTAAATATGCTTATTGAGGACGTAAGGCGCCGAGGAAGTAATGTGTCATACATTTTAATGTTTAAGTGTCGCAAGGAGGTGGTCATAACGACTGTGAGCTGTAAGGAATACAATTTAGACTGAAACAACTGACATGCAGACATGGTGCACATTAATTTTATTGACATTGTAAACATCACTGTAACATTGCACAAGCCAGTAGCGGTCAGTTCTTCAAAAACATGGCCATGGTATAATACAGTAATTCTGGGCCTGTAATATGCATTCTCACGGTATAGTACGTTCTTTACTTTCTACCTGGAACTGTGGGATTTGAAGTAATAAAGTAAGTAATAAAAAAGGTTACCGTTCATATTAACACATCTATCACTGTCTATCACTGTTGTCAGTCATTTTTTTATTCTCCAAAAATATAATTTGTTTTCAATTTAAATGGAGGCATGTCAGCCTTTTATGAAACAAAATACAAAATACAAATGGGCTAAGCATAGAGTAATAAAAGGTCACAGTTATACTGCTTATTAATACAGTCTTCCAGCAATGCTGTATTGTAAAGCCAATAAATAACACAAACAGTACTGTACATGGGTCACAAAATGCATGTGTTCAATCATGAAACTTGAGGATGTCACATTGCAATGTGGTGACAAACAACACTGTAGCACCGCTGAGTAAAGACCGAGCATACTCAATCATTCAAGGATTGCTTTTTTTAAAACCTTGCCAATACAAAGGATCACGCTATTGCAAAATCCATTTTGGATTTTTCTTCAAGTTTTACAGTAAAATTAATTTGTTGCTGCGTCCCTTTTCATTATTTCTAAATCATCAAGCATTGTAGTGCCAACAAAGATGCATCATATGTTGGAAGCTCTCCTTTGTTTGACTGGGAGTTGTGGTTTCCTTGGCAATTTTCAGGGATCAATTGGTTCGGACAAGTCAGTCATTTCAACTTCCCCAGTTTGTTAGTTCTTCCAAACTTCTTGATCACATTTCCGTACCGCACTATCAGCATGAAGGTCATGTATTTGGATGTCCCGCATCTCAGAGAGAGTAACAACCATCGAGGCTCTCTGGCACTTCCACTGAAATGTCCTTTGTATTTTAGTGCTTTTCACATGCGTAATGCACAAACACGACTTGTCAAGCAAGGGCATCAAGTACAGTATTTTAACTTCGTAACTACCTTCCTGTCTGTGTCACAGACAAAGTCACTCCTCTGTGATTATAGGTTTGATCTGGAACAGGACTGACAGCACTGTTTGCCATAAAATTTGTGGTTGCACACTCCATGCTGGGGCACCAAATAACACCAATTGAAGTAATCCCGGCATGCCAGGTCTGTGGGAGGAAAAAAGTAAATTCTATCAATTTAAAGGATAACATTTATAATTTATTGTCATTACATTTATAATTTCCATCCATTCATCCATTTTCCATGCCGCTTCTTCTCATTAGGGTTGTGGGGGTATGCTGGAGCCTATCCCAGCTGCTTTCGGGTAAAAGTCTAGTCTGATACAAAGATGATAGGTCTGCGGGGTACAGCCTGGACTGGTCGCATGGTCAGTTGCAGGGCACATATAGACAAACAACCATTCACACTCACATTCATACCTATGGACAATTTAGAGTCGCCAATTAACCTAACCTGCATGTTTTTGGAATGGGGGAGGAAACCAGAGTACCCGGAGAAAACCCACGCATGCACGGGGAGAACATACAAACTCCACACAGAAATGCCCCAAGGGAGAATCCAACCCAGGTCTTCCTGATCTCCAGACTGTGACTGTGTGGCCAACATGCTAACTACTAGACCACCGTGCGGCCCATTTATAATTTATTTTCATTAATCTATTTTGTTTATTTATTTAGTATGTACAAACACTGAACAATTTATTAGGTTCACTTGCACAGTCTACTTGAGATCTACCCATCCATCCATTTTCTATACCGCTTGTCATCACTAGGGTTGTGGGTATGCTGGAGGCTATCCTACCTGTCTGTGGATGAGAGGTGGAGTACACTCTGGATTGGTCGTACTTGATAACCAATACACACTTTAATTAATGTGACGGTATGTATATTATTGTGGTTATATTTTACAGTTCACACAGAGGTGTTTGTAATATTTTGTTAAGTGTATTTAGCCATGTGAGGGGGGAAAATGCTCGACAGACCCCTCGGTCTGTGTTGCTAGATTAATACGTATCTGTTAATTACAGTTTGTGTATCAGATTTCATCGGACACCTTATAATCATAGATTTGGTTCAGTACCTTTTTTGTCAGGTTGCGGGCAGAAGTTGGTATTGCAAGCCTGGGACATTGAGGGTTTCAGATGGTGGGCACAGCCAGAAAAAGGCTTCCCCTGTACAAGACACTGGACCATCCTTGCTTGCACTCCACCTCCACATGTCACTGTACACTGTAGAGTACAAAGAAAATTGTCTTTATCATGACATGTCCTTGATTTAACTACATTTACAATTACAGCTGCATCTAAAGATTATTTTCTTCGATGATTGATCTGAGGCTTGCTATTTCGATTAATCGAGTAGTCAATTCGGCCCAAGATGGACCAAATCAATATGAACCACACAGTTAGTGGTTTGGTCTGCAACATATCAGAAAAGATGTCAATCACTGTCGTCCAAAGTCAAAGCTGATATCTGTGAATTTCTTGTTTTGCCTAAAACACAAAGATAGTAAGCCTGTTTTCATGGATGACTAAGGAAATAAAAATATTAATTATTAAACATTTTCACACTGGACTGTTCAGGTTGCCTTAGAAGATGTTTCACCTCTCATCTGAGCAGGCTTCATCAGTTCATGCTCAATGACTAGGTGGGACAAACACTAGTCTGACTAGGTAGGACAGCCCTAGTCTGCAATCTGCTCTCATGAATGAAGAAGGACATTAAAAATATTCACATATGAGAGGCTCAAATCAGAGGATATTTACATTTTTAAATAAAAAAAAACAATGAATCCAATACCAAAATAGTCGATTAATTGGAAAATCAATTAATCGTAAATTAATCACTTAATTGTTGCAATGTTACAATGTAACACTCACAAAGACAGTGAAACATGATATTCTTTACTGTTGTCCCTTACCTGAGACCAAGGTGATGCGTGCCATTCTGGTCGTGGTAGAGGTGCACGAGTGTAGTGATGTACATTCCATCGCTGAACTGATGGGGTAGTTCGAACTGGACACTCTACTAAGATGCAGTGCCGCTGCAGCTCAACTATGGGTCTGGGGATATGATGGCACTTTTTAGCTGCAAGCTCTCTGTATTTGCCTGCTGTGTCCTTTTGGTGGGAAACCAGAAAGTTGGAAAATTAACTACACCTTCTGACAACATTAAAACACCTGTAAAAATATGTACTATACGTACCTTTTCTGCACACTTGATGAAACGTGCTTGATAGCCACCACCACATGTTACTGAACACTGCAAAGTCAATAATAATGAACAGGCTGTTAATGTATTTCTATTTATCTATATAACGCATAAGTAGGCTCATCAAGAAGTACTGTACCTCTTGCCACGTTGAGACAAACCACTGGACTTTACGTTGTTTCTGGCAACGTTTGATGAAGCAAGATTCTTGACTTGCAGGTTTGGGCAGGCCTGCGCACAAACTGTCTGCCAGTGTCTGCGACTGTGTATCTGTGTTGGGTCTTGTGCAGAGCACTGTCCTCTTCCTCAAACCATTGCCACACTTGCGAGAACACTGCCGGATATAAAAGAATAACGATTATTACTTGACAGGTTTGTGCAAGACATACAGTAGACAATTACTCTAATGATGCATGATTTACTTTGCATGAAAGTGAAATTACCTTACACAAAACATTTCAAAGTCAGAAATGTATCCAGTCTCCATGGTTTTGAGGTTAGAGAAATTTTTATTTATAGTACCATAGGCGCACTTTAAAGCCTTTAATTTTCTCAAGCGCTCCGCTTGACTGACAGTCGGACCATTTCCCGCTGACACAGGGAAGTAATATGTACACTACGTACGCTGGCAGCGATAAACCAATCAGAGAACATTACGTAATACGTACAGTACGTACACTGGCAGCAATAAACCAACCAGAGAACATTACGTAATACGTACAGTACGTACGCTTACCTCCGCCACGCCTCTGGTAGGTATACTACCGATATGCTGCAAAACATTTGTGAAGTGAAGCAAATGAAGCAAATTAATTTGGAGCTTGCCATCACTTCGGGAGGATTAACAAAAGAACTCCAACCACTGGACATTGGTGTAAACAGGGCGTTCAAGGTGAAGTTGCGAACGCCGTGGGAGAGATGGATGAGAGACGGTGAACACACCTTTACTAAGACCGGGAGGCAACGCCGTACGAGTTACGCCACCATATGTGAATGTATTGTGGCTGCGTGGGCTAAGGTGTCTGCTTTAACTGTTGTCCGAGCTTTCGCGAAAGCCGGCATCATTGCTGAGCAGCCACCCGACAACGAGACTGACTCCGACAATGATGAGAGTGAACCCGGCATGTTTGTTGGCAAAATTGCCCAGCTGTTCAATTCAGATACCGAAGATGAGGACTTTGATGGTTTTGTGGAAGAAGATTGATTAAAAAATATGGTCGGTGTCCTGTATTGTTAAATCGTAGAATAAAGTTCAACTAATCTCACTGTTTTGCTTTCCTTGCCTATTTTTTGTAGACGGTTTCTTTTAGCATGTGCCTTATAATACGGTGCGCCTTATGTATGGGTTAAGTACAGAAATAGACCACGTAATTGAGACTGCGCCTTATTATCCGTTGTGCCTTATTGTGCGGAAAATATGGTATTTTATACATTAGTTCTGCTTAGGGTGAAACGATTCCTTGAGTAATTCAAGTACCTTGATTACAAAAAAAAAATCAAGGATTTTTTTTTCTCCTTTGAAGAATCGAAATGCACTTACTGTATATATTCTATATTTATAGTAGGAGGACTTGGTCATTTTAAAAGTAGCTCACAGGCTGAAAAAGTTTGAGCACCCCTGGGCCAAGACATGTGCCCACTGACCATAGTGGATAAATACAGTTTGTATTTCCTATGTAAAATGCGAATTTAAGGAATAAAACAATAAATTATCTATAAAAAATGAAATCCATACGTCGTTCATTATTAAGTGAAATGTCGTATTCACGATTGCTCTTTAAACAAGCAAAAATATGTTTTATCCGATTACTCGATTAATCGAAGAAACTTTCAGTAGAATACTTCAATAATATTACTAAATTATTCAATAGCTGCGGCCCTAGTTCTGCTGTTAGTAAATGTAAACAACGAAAGTTGCAAGATATAACTGTCAATAATAATTCCCACAAAAATTTAAGGTGTTGGTGACAACTGAAAACAACTGAAGGAAAAGAAAACATGGCCACTGTCTTCCGTAAATTGAAGTTTTAAAGTGAAATATTGTGTAGTATCTGAGTAGTTTTCGTGTTTTAGTGTAGTGTAGTTTGTGATTTCAGCTGATTACCTACTGTACAAATAAAATTGTATGTGATAGTATAACCTTCTCCATTACGCTTTGTGCTCGGCAGCGGTTACAATCCCCGACAGTTTTAGACAACAACAAAACATTGGGAAAACCAACCATTAAGACAAACACACCATTGCCTTACAATATTACATTGTATTGAACAGGCTGTAGGCCTTTAGGCAAGGCCAACAACAACCCACATTCTCCAAAGAGTACTTGACAGCATCAAATATTCGTTGATATAGTCCTGCAAGTCAAGTTATGTGACACATAGCGTTTATCAACATCTTGAAAGAGTTTTGCCATATCCAGGTACATTTGTCATTGCAGTGGCAATGTGGAAGTGGAAGAAAAAACACTTGTGGCAAGTACTGGTGATACTGTGTTTGGGGTTACAGAGCATAGTATAGGGGTTGGCCAGAGAACCTAATAGGATAAGTCTCAGTGGGCTCATGGAGATTTTAAAGCTATTGAGATCATTGTCATAAAATGTAGCACTGTTAGAAGTCTTAAGACCAGGATGTGTGTAGCTTGTACAGGAAATGTGTTTCTGCTTAGGAAAATGTTTTGTTAGTTTTTACTATTACATCACATCATCATTTTACTCTTACATTCTCGTATGTACACTTAAACCTCCTTTGTGGAAGAACTTTCACGCATATGTTTACCTGTGACCACGGCCCCAATTTCCAAACTGGTGGACAGCTGCGGGTGCTGCAGGCCTGCCTCCTTGCTGGGGCTGGCTGAGAACAGTGAGAGTCAGCAGTGGTGTCTTCTTTGGTCTGACTGCTTCTTTGGACACAGTGGACCTGCCGTGTCTGCTCCCCTCCTCCGCAGCTTTGACTGCACGCCCCCCATTCCCCTACAGACCAGCTGGGAAAACACAACATAGCCTGCTGAGTCAACAAGCCCAGGCTTCCAATCCCTTATTCACATGGCTGGAGTTCACAAATGACAGTGTGATAACTGTACACATTTTTAAGACCTTTCCTTATCACAACTTTGCTCCTCGCTTGAGTGATAAAGGCTCCCCTCTCAAAGAATGAAAACAGAACATAGTAGCCTCGTGAAGGAAGAATTATTGGCATTGTTGGATTTTACTTTATTCATCTGATGAAACCACGACTGGCAAGAGTGTGTACGTGTCACAAAATTATTTTGTTTTCACCGTTTGTAAGTAGAAAGTCATAAAAATGTTGTTTTGGCAGACAGTATGAAAACGCAAACTTTAGAAAACCTTTCGTAAAATGGTGTGTTAGCATTCCTGTCTAGACACTGACAATTGCTTATTTTCATTAAACATACATTATGCATCCATCCATCCATTTTCTATGCCGTTTATCCTCACTAGGGTCGAGGGGTATGCTGGAACCTATCCCAGCTGACTTCGGCGAGAGGCGGGGTACACCCTGGACTGGTCGCCAGTCAATCGCAGACATACAGTATACATACATTCAAAACATCAATCAGTAGTTTAAAAAAACAAATTATTGCATGAATTGGTGTAAAACCAGCTTTTAAACACGCATATAAACACCTTAATTACAGTAGGTTGTGTTTGGCTTTTTAAAGGTCGGATTAACATACCTACATTATGTGATTGGAAACTTGCTCTCTCTCTTGCGTGTCTGTGCTATTGGAGCAGAGCCAGCGTTCGGCATAGCCGGATGTAACCCACAATAAATTGTGGCCAAGTGGGTCATAATTGTGTAGAAATTGCTTAATGTTTGCTGTATGCACATTGTTTGTAGTGGTTCAAGCTAATATGTGTCAATGTTCAGTGGTTGTTGCTTGTAGCTGTTCACGCTAATATGTGATCATGTTGCTACGATATAAATTTTTGCCGGGTCGCTCATGAATGTGGAGAAAAACAGACAACTGTGTCTACCTTTAGTGGCTATTAATGACAAAGTTCAGTAAATATGAATGGAAGAAGTCAAAGGTTCATACTTTATTGATGTAAAAAAACACTGCGGCGACCTGTATTGTTTCTGAGCAAATTGCTAGCAATCCAGGTCAAGATGCTCATCATAAATGAAATAGAGGGCAACATAGGGCTGGGCGATATATTGATATTTTTTAAATATCAATATTTACTTTTACTATTTTTAGATAAGATCTTTTTTTGTGCATTTGCACAAAGCTTTAAAATTTCATAAAACATCCTCACGTTAAGTATTTATTTTAATAAACAGCTTGACACGCGTATTTGACTTTGATTTTGTCAAAACTCACTTTGCTTAAAAATGTCGTGATATATATCGATATTCAACCTAATTATACAATATCTGGATATGAGTTTTGGTCCATATCACCCAGCCTTAGGGCAACAGTTGCCTGGCAGATAATTGAATTATGCAATCACTTCAATGGAGACATAATTGATAGTACAGCACAATGTAGTTTGTTGAATTCCTTCTCATGCACATTTGCAGACGAGACACGGAGTCAGAGAGCAACTAGCAACTAGCTCTCTGAAAACAAGCCCAAAACAACAATAAGCTTGGGAATTTGCAAGCATCATGCATATACAGTAGCTCATAAGAGTTAAATTTAAGAGTTGATATGTAGCAACTGACATGCTTGTCTTGATAATAACCAAAATCACTTAAGTTTTTACATGAATAGCTATGGCATCGTACTTCCAAAACATGTAACAGTTATGAGATATTTTTGTTGTCATTGTTATATTTGTCCAAACAAAAGGTACTGTTAGTTGTATCAGGCATTAAAATGAACAACAAAACTGAAGAAACAAGGGTGGTCTAATCATTTTTTCCATGACTGTATAACTCAAAAGATGATTTTATTTAATTTAAGGCAGCAGGAGTTTGGATCACAGACAGTCCCCACTGGGGCCCTCCAGTACCAGTCCCAGGCCCAGTTACATGTGAGGGTTGCATCAGAAAGGACATTCAGTGTTAAAACTGAGCCTCACCAATATATTTAAATACAAAAGAAAAACTTGCTGTCGTGATCCCTAATGGTTGAATGACCCAATAGAAAAATGGGAATGATAAAATAATGAGCATTTCGTGATTAACTTTTTTCATCTGCAACAATTCCCATCTTGTGTCAGCTATCATTCCAAGTGATCTATCCATCCACATTCTTTACTGTGAAAGGCAGGGTACACCCTGGACTGACCCAATTCACACCTATGGACAATGTTGAATCATGATTGAAATGTTTTCGGACTGTTGGAAGGAAGCATACGCAGAGTCAACACAGAAAGGTCCGGAGCTGAGATTAGAACCCGCATCTTCTTCCCTCAACACTGAACAATAATCCTGTGAAAGTTTCAAGAAAAATGGTAGAGCAGAGACAAGAATGATAATCCATTACTGTAACTACCAGTCTTTTTTGGGTCTCCTTTTATCATTGACATCTGACACACTGCAAGCAGTATGACCCTCAGGCTTAACTTGCTAAGGTGCTTGGCATTTACTCATGGCTGACTGGATTCAGAGCAAGTTAGAACAACCCAAATTCAGTGCTTTGACTGTAACTTAAACCCACAAAAAAGCTTTAAATGCTTCTTGCTTCATCTCTGCACTCATCTCCACTAGAGCCAAACATCATCACATGTGGCTTTTATAACTTCATATTTCGTTAAGCCTCTTAACAAATGTGTTGCAAGCTGTACAGTCTTAGTGTTCTTCGACCCAAATGATTGCTTATTGGGTCAAAATAATGTCACATGAGGTGCAGGTTTTATTAATGCAATATATTTCACTTGCCTAATCCTTGTTCGGTGACCTATTAAAAACAAGCCAAATCTGCAGTGCCCTCCAAAAGAATTGGAACAGTGAGGTCATTTTCTTTATTTTTGCTGTAGACTGAAAAACATTTGGGTTTGATCAAAAGATAAATATGAAACGAGAGAGCAGCATTTTTTGTTTTTTTTTCCCCCAGGTATTTACATCTGAATCATAGGACGGAGTATTAGGGCCGCATTGGAAAAAAAAAAAAATCTGAGATTTCGAGAATAAAGTCGTAAATTTACAAGAATAAAGTCGTAAATTTCTGAGAAAAAAAGTTGTAAATCTACCAGAAAAAAGATGTAAATTTACGAGAATAAAGTAGTAAATTCACGATAAAAAAGTAATACATTTACGAGAAAAAAAACGAATATTACGAGAATAAAGTCGTACACTTACGAGAAAAAAGTTGTAATATAACGAGAATAAAGTTGTGAATTTACGAGAATAAAGTTGTGAATTTACGAGAATAAAGTCGTAATATTACGTGTCATACGTGTCAGAGGGAAAATAGAGCATAGCTCTTCAGGAAGGTAGGAAGCTTTCTTTTATTTACAAAATCGCAGCAAAATTAAGCAGTTGAACACAAACAGATTAGAATGTCTAGCTCTTCTCACTTCTGCCTTCCTTCCCCCGCTGCCTCCACATGCCCGAGGCCAAAGGTCACATAAGTCGCCACTTTTCATAGCTGTCTCAGGCAATGGCTGTTACGACGGAGTATTAAAAAATGAGATTTCGAGAATAAAGTTGTACATTTACGAGAATAAAGTCGTAAATTTATGAGAATAAAGTTGTAAATGTACTTTTTTTTCTCGTAAATGTATGACTTTGTTCTTGTAATATTATGACTTTTTTCTCGTAAATTCACGACTCTTTTCTTATAGATTTACTACTTTATTTGCATAAATTTACCACATTTACATTTTTAATGTGCCCAAAAGTCATGGAACTTGTGAATGACAGTTGTTTTGTTGCCCATGTACAGTATGTCCTGTTCCATATACTATTCCATGTACTTATTCAATCAGTAAATAACACTGAATGTCTTGTACGTCATGGGAGGTACCTATTACGATGATAAAGCCCTAAAAGAAAACCCTCAGAAAAACACCAACAGTGTTCCATTTACATAACTGACCTGTATATTAACAAAGCTACAGCGATATTGTTATTATAGCAGCTAACACGAAAAACTATCTTTATCTGGTGGAGTAACACGACACCTCGCTAGTCTCAGCGTCGCTCACAACGCCTCAAGCCACTGCAATGGGACAGACAGAATAGTGGATACTACTGGCTCTCAATTTTGCGACGATGACTCAACAAGATGCTCGTTTGCTGTCAGCATTTTTTACCTGAGGACTGGAGCACAAGTATTGTGGTGAAAGACACATCCATCCTAATAAGAGCGGACATTGTAAGTGTCGTCGCTGTTTCTATGCTGCTGTTGTTGACAGAAGTAGCGTTAGCTATATGGGCTGTGTCGAATCAATGCGCCAGGAAAGAAGTTCCGGTCATGTTTTAAATGATCAAAATACGGCAAATGTGAAATATGTGTTCATGTTTCACATAAGGATTGCGGATGATGGGCAAAATTTTTAAAAAAGTGCAGTTTTCTTTTAAGTCATGATTACACTGAGAGCCACCTCATGTCTTTCCAGAGCTAAGACATATTTGGACATGTCACTCTCAAAAATAAATTCAACCCTGGATTTTTGCATTTGTATTTTTCCATAAGTATTTTATTTGTTAGTTGGCGATTTCCTGTGAGGTGTTACTTGGCTTCTAGTGGTCATGTGATAGCTTCCGCTCAGATTATTTACTTACTTAATACAGTTATAAGTCACTCAGCTGTGTGTAAAACATCTTATGGCTTTGTTGCTTTACCTAGTTACAACCTAAATCGCAATTAGGTAAATTAATTAAATCAAGTTCATTTAAGTCATTAATGCAATACAGAAGACATACACTGTACATTAATTCCAGTCGCAATATGTATTAATTGGAACTTTGGTTCCCTCACAAGCATAATGTAAGATCAGATGAGCAGGTCAGTTACACAATCCCTGCATATAAAGGCTCAAATATCCTCTGGTCTCCGTGACACAGTCTAGCTTCTCACTGGGAACATTAAATAACCCCAGACTAGCATTAATGGGTGGGTCGCAGAATGGGAAGCCCCACACTTGTCTAAGTATGTGTGTGTAAGTGAGTGTCTTAGTGTTACAGTACAGTGTGTATCTCGGTTAATATTTCACACTGGAAGACAGAATGATATCATTGTCTAAAAGTGAGAAGACATCAGAGATCGTTTCCCATGATGTAATCCCACCTTCATCTAATGTACAATTTCAAGTGAAATACCTGTAAAGCCTCAGATTAGCAGAACCATGACGAGATAGACTAACGTCAACAGCAGGATTGTCATTTTGAACATTTTGGTCCATACAGCACAGCAGCTTTACCTCAGATGACAGTTTATGCACAAAGAGAGCCCGCAAAATGTGGGCAAGTGGTGTAGAATAGATTTAAACATTTTCCCCCCAAAACATCGAAACACTGGGGCATGTTTCAGATTGGTTTACATTCCAGCAGATGGAAAGTGAAGCATGATATACGAAATGCAATCGCTAAGAAAACTATAACATCAAACAAATCTCCATGCAAACATTTGCATTATCAAATCCAACATCTGATGCAAATAACAACGTCAAAGCAGTCTGGAAGCTTCAAGCGAAAATAAAGATTGTCTGTCAGTAGTAATTAGTATTGTTTTTCCATTCAGAAACACATTCAGAATTTAAACTTCAAATTTTAACTTCAAATAATGAATGTCTAGTTAGTCGTTAGTTTTGATCACACATGCCAACAATAACTTAAATGTCAACAATTTCCCACGATATAGTAAGGTATTTTTTCGCATTTTCGCATTTTTTTTCACATACAATATGCTTTGCATTTATGACGTTCCTATAACCTTTCATTTAACTTTGACTCATGCACCATAGCAGACGGTATCGTTGGAAATGATTTATGTTTCGTCTCGTCGACTTAATTTATTTAGAAAATATACATACACAACTGCTATTTAGTTCTTCAAAACAGTGAACAATGGTTGGGGCGTGTGCTAGTTTGGGATAACAACAAAGTAAAACAATGAAATCACAACCTGATTTGAAACAGGTGATGTCAAGAAGCGATTTTAATTTTGATTTGGCCCAAAAGCACTGAATGAAAAAGGCCTTGCTCTTTTGATGATGGTCCATCAAACTGAATTTGATGCACTTATTGAAATGAAACAATGTGGTTCAGCCTGACTACGACCGGGGTTATAAATCATCCCACCAAATGGTCTAGCCATGAGGTCATTAATGTTACGCTTATAGTCCTCTTATTCCCTCTCATATTGATCAGGCACCGAACAAAACATACAACAAAAATCCTTTTCCATCTGCAACTGAGAAAAAAAACCTTAGTTATAACAGTCAGAAAAAACACGAATGACTTCATATTAAAAGCCATTATGATTCATACACCAAAAACACTACTTGTTAAGTTGTCTGAAATAATTACACTCACAGGGACATTATATTTGTCAGCCAGTATGACAGCTGTGGTCATCAAGCACGATTTTTTAAGGATGCTTGTTCCAAAATGTAAACATAGTTACGGAGTTTTACACCGAGGAGGTGTAAGAGGACAGGTGTAGAGGACAGAAAACCATTTTTCAAACAGCTGTAAATGCTATAAAATATGAGATTGTAAACGTAACCACGAGGAGTGTCACGAGACACCCAACTCACGAGACCAGATGATACATGAGATTGGGTCCAAGAGATCGGACGAGATTTTTAACATTATTTTTAAGAAAAGTACAATGCAATTGACAGTAATGTGCAAATGAGCTAATTTGCCAATCGACGTTAACTCCAGAAGTAGAAGAATGGCAACGTGCACCAAAGATGAAGAAAGTTGACCCATTTGTGTGTGAGAGCAGTGGCGAATTGCCACTTTGATTGGCTTATGTGTGCAAAGAGGGCGGTATTGTAGTTATAATGTATATGGTGCCACCAAAGAAGCCTTCCAGAAGCTAAGGACAGTAACAGGGTGATTAGAGAAGACGGTTGCCATTTATTGTTCAAGTATTTATCAGTAATACAGTGAAAATGAGAGGAAATGTGAGTATTTACTTTGCAAGTTGATTTTGGTGTGCGGCCATAAATTTTCTGCTTGCACTCCTAACAATTTACATTAGGGGCCACTGTGCTCCTAGAAAAAAAAGTTTGTCTGGGGCCCTGACCTGATAAAATGTCCAGAAAAAAGATTTAAAAGTACGTAAAAACCATACATGTCATTTTGGGGGTTACATTGTTACTATTCCTGAATGTTAAATAAAATGTCCCGAAACCCAAGCCCTAAGTATCAAACCAAAACCTAATTTTCTGTGCTTTGAATATGTCATGTTTGTGGAGTACTCTATGTTGGGGCAAGACCAAGACCAATGATTTGCTATTATATTCTCAAAAGAAGACTCTGCATATGTCATACAAAATGTAGTAATGTACTGACTTTCAGGATCAGAGGTCCCAACAAGCTTTTTGATGTGGGTGACTTTTGGCCCCAACATGGTATACAAATTGCAGCTGAGGAGCGAGGACTTTTTCCAGATATCCACAGGCAACATGCACCAACATTAGATCAGTGTATCAGTTAAATCCATGTATAAAAGGACAACCTGTCAGCAGTGTCCACTTTTATTTGCAATTATTTGGCTACTTTTGGATAAATGCTGTTGTTATTCCTTATGAGATGGGCATCTAATATATCTTTATTGGAGTCCTTGATGTAAAACAAACAAACAGGTTGGCTTACATGAAGCGAGGAACACATGCACCACAGCTGCACAAAATATTCTAAAGTAAAAGCAGTGCAAAAGAATCACTATTGCTGTAATGAATGGATTTTGCAATGACTGATTGCAATTGCTTTAAATGGCTTATGCATCTGTTTTGAAAAACATTTTCATCAAACATGTTAGTCATTAACATAACCTAAATTTTTCCTCATTCATGTTATCCCAAGTGTGTCATTCACTGATTTCCTTTCTAGTCTGGCCCTTTGTAACACTGTGCAGAGCAACAACTGACAAAGGGAGGGATACTTGCCAGTGGCGATGTGTCTTTATGTGCATGTGTTTTGTACATATTGAATGCCAAACACAGTGACTGAACCAGCTTATCATACAAACTAGGGATGAGCCAGATACTCTGTTACGGATAAAGCATTTTTGAGTACGAGCATGAAACGAGTACAGCTCGTTATTATCTATAATCGTGATGAGGAAAAATCCTCATTGGGTAACTACTCATGTATTCACTCTTCACGCTCTGTGATTGGCCAGTCACACACAGCAACCGCCCCTCCCTACAGCCAGAGAGAGGAGTATGCAGTGTTGAAAACAGCTCGTGTAGCGTTGGTCACTGCCTCAACTCCGGACGGGTATTTTTTTTGGTTTTCTTCAGCTCCTTGGTAAACTTGCTTCGTTACGTACGCGGTGCATTTGACAAGACATAGCTGTAAACGGCTCGTGTTGCGTAGGTCACTGCCAGTGTTTTTTGTTTTGTTTTGTTTTCATCTGCTTGCTTCTAATTTGGCCGGTGATATAAAGTCAGTTGGAAAACTTTACTCATAGTACTGAACGTGGTGCTTTTGAGAAAACTACAGTGGACAAGGCTGACAGATTATTTCCCTGTTTGCCATCACTATATGTTTGCATGAATCACCGACTTCACACAGATCATTAAAAATAATTAAATAATAAAGTCTTACAGATCACCTACACACATACGCAGTACACATATAGCTGAATAATAAACAATAAATATAGCAACTTCTGATCAATACATGTCAATTACAGGTTAAAAAAATGTACTGATTTAAGCCCCACACAATTCCGGACAAACCACACCCACTTCCCATCTATGCTCCGCCCACTCAGCACACCAATACGGATACAGCTAATTTAGATGGGTGAACAGATATAGATACAAATAGTGGTGTACTCGCTCATCCATAATACAAACCCACACATCAGGTACTTTTTTGGAAGAATTTAGTAAAAAATATGGCATAAAACAATAAGGACATTGAAATATGGATCACTTTTCTTGGACCATGGGTGTCACTGCTTGTGCAAACAAGTAAACACATAATTTGTTCATTACAGTGCATTAAATTGTTCTCAAGTCTTTAATTAAAGGGATAGTTCGGATTTTTTGACATGGAGTTGTATGATATACAGTATCTAAACTATCCCTTTAAGATGGTCATCCGGCGCTCTGGAACGGCCTTTTTTCAATTTCAGTAGTTCCACGATAAAGGATTTTTTTATTTTTAGCTAATCAAGCTAGCAGTGCATTTTGCTTAGCCTCATTGTTCCATCGACATCACATCCAATATAAAAAAAGATGTCTCCAGTGGATCCTGATAGCACTATTGTTTTGTATTAAGTTTGGGTCCACATGTGACTCTGTCCTCCCTCTGTTGTTGTAAACAAACACAGAAGCTAACAAGTCCTGACAGTTTGTGAGGTATCAGAGTGAACTGGATGAAGCCATAAACATAACATCCAGTTAAACTTCCCTTCCTTGCTGTTGCTCACACGCATGTTTTGGCCAAAATACAAATTATTTTTATATTATGTGAGAGGAAAGATTGTGTCATTATACAGCAGGTGCTTTGCTGGACTGGGAAAGGGTGGAGAAGACAGTCTCTGCTTGACATACTGTATTCTCTGTATTATGAGGAGATTGTGTGAGAAGTTTGGGAAAAAATGTTCAACCAATAAACACCTCTTCTTGATCTTGCATGCGTCTATTGTGCAGATGTGTGTCTATTGTAGGCCAATTACACAATGTAAATGTACACCATTAAAATGTGTGGGGGCGAGTGAAGATGAAAATGTCAGAAGGTTAGTAAACTCAAGACAAAAATACAAAATAACAGAAAGATGTCACTGTGAGAAAGGAAGGGTGAAAAAAAAGTACACGCATGCCTATTTTTTAACTCTCTTGTGCCTGGATATAGGATAACAACCATTTTTGCCTTATCAACAGCATGAGTGAAAGGGAAAATACTGATTGTCATCCACGTGCCTATTTTTATACAGTAATCCCTCATTTATCGCGGTTAATTGGTTGCCACCCGACTGTGATAAGTGAATTTCCACAAAGTAGGATTCCTTATTTATAAATGGAATGTTTTTTTTATAGCTGGAGCATAGAAACCTGTTTAGGACCTTGTAAATATTTTTTTTTTACATTATTAGAGCCCTCTGGGCATGAACCAACACCACTATAGTCACCTTTATAATCATATTACCCAATATAGTAGACATAATAAGAGTAAATAAGCCATTTAAGACATAAATAAGACTCCTGCTCGTGTGTGTTGCTATAAATGTGTTCTCGAGGGGAGTAGAGTGCGTGGCGGACAGGAAATAATGTCTGGTGTTCAGAGTTGAGATTTAGCTTGGCGTGGGTTACGGCTGCAACAGTAGCCCATGTTTTTATTAGGGATTATTGCAGCTGTTGTGGGATAATTCGAACCTGCAATAAAAGCCTGTTGTTCTGGTGATGATGTGTCTCGCCAAACATGCAGTAAAATTACTGACACCTAGTGACCAGTGTAGAATACTACATCAGCATCTTGTAATGCATACTTTTGAATGCCTTACATTTGTATTTTAGTTCATTTAGCTATTTTTATGCTTGAAGATGCTTAATTTAGTCTAAAAATACCTAACATTAGCTTAAATATGTATATGTTTTGACTAATAATAGGCCATATTCAACAACAAAACAGCACAATTTACTAATTTATATATTTTTGAAAAACCGTGATAGAGTGAAGCTGTGAAATTTGAACTGTGACTGACGAGTGACAACTGTATTTATGTTTATATTGCAGTGAGGATATCATGCAAAGCCAATTGTACAATGTTTGATTGAATTAAGATAACTTTTTTTTTTTTTTTTTTGTTAAAATGTTTTTGTCATAAACTGTTAAAACTCACCTGGCAGGGCATGGTTGAATGTTGCAGGGTATCACTCCAGTGGCTGGTCTTGATCTGGCATTACAGTATGATGTATTCACTTGGAATCGCATGTCTTTGTAACATGCTGGCTTGGTGTTCATATGGCCTGTGTGGAAAATAATGAACACTAATCATGTATTCTCATAACCTTGTACACAATGAAAGTGATGCACTGTGTCTAAATTGTCTAAATTCAATTTAGTGCATACATCATTTATAACAAGTAAGCAGAGTTCAATTTGGAAAATGATGAACACAAATGGTATAACTAGTCACTAACACTCAAAAAAATAGATTGTCATCCTAGAAAAATGATAATTGGCCTTGCCTCTCTAACCACAGATCTGTCAGTATTAGTTATCTGTAACTTGATCCCTGGTTTGTTTTTGGCTTTAGGCAAGATCAGCCCACACCGGTCAGTTAGTCAGTCACACTCTTTAATAAGGCAAAGGCCGCAAACCAGTGGTCTACAATCAAGACACAAAAGAGGTGGAGGTGTTTAGGGTTGACTGCAACAGGCCAGGGTGAGGATCTTTAACCTCAGGGGTCAACCAATAGGAACTCTACACTGGGGGGCTTTGTTCACATTAATGAAAGCAAGCAAGTGCACGTGCAACATTTACAAAAAGAAATTTGTAGTATAACTTAATACAGTCATTAGAGCAGGCTTTGCATGTAGCTGTGTGTGTGTGTGCGTGTGTTCATGTTTGTGTGCGTGTGTGTGTGTGTGTGTGTGTGATGTTAATAGTGGGCCACTGTGGAACAAAAGCCACTGGTCAAATCCATGCATGTGTGTGCTTGCTTGTTAGTGCAAATCTTTGTGTGTGTGCGTGTATGTGTGTATACACAATAGACATGAGCAGTCCCAACCTAGAGCAGCTAATGTGCCCTGACTAATGATGGGAACAGCGACTTCTCCAAATAAGCTGCAACTAAAGACCTTATTAGAGATCACAGAAGCTTGAGTGGCCTTTGTGTGTTTGTTCCTTCATCTCCAAACTGTCCTCTTCATCTTTAGCCCACATTACTTGGTTCAAATGGAAGGTTGAAGGTGTTAGGTTATTTTGTCTTGGTCTGTCTTTGTCTGTGTGGTCATGAATCAACTGTACCTGGTGGTTTTGATACAAATAGGTATACTACATATTTTTAAGGGTGAAAAGTAGTAAACATACCTCCGGCACATGATGCTGAGCACTTGGAGCGTATGACGGCCCAGGTATAATTGTGTTTTATTTGATTCCTTCCTTCATCAGCTTTATTTAAGGTGTATTCCCAAAGTACACCTGGGTTCAAACCTTGCAACAGTATCTGAAATATAGTGAAATCTAGTTAGAATGGGATCGAGGTACAAAAAATGTATGCAGTGATTAAATGAAAAAAAATAAGAACAACAAATGAAATTAGCTGCAAAAAGGCACTTATAATGTATTAAAACATTCAGAGATAAATTAGACCAATCAAGTACCTCGATAACAAGTGTCTCATTGGTAGGGCCAACTGATATGAGGCTTTCTGGTCTGTTGTAAGGTCTCTTATATTCAAAAATGGCTCCCGCAATGGGATGTCTGCCTGGCCAGTCCACCGTCCAATGTCCATTCAAGAAGTAGCGCCTCTGGGTGTCCCTGACAGCCAAGTAGGAGCTTGACGTATTCAGCTCCAGAACCCGGATACTCCGAGCACCTGCTGGGATGATGACCACACCATAGTACTCTGAAAAAAAGACACAGTCCGTTATAGTCAGTAAAACAGTCAGAAAAAAATCAGAATTGTGTCACAAAAACATTCTAAGTAGGAAAATTCTTTGAAAACAGAAATACATTTTTAAATTCAAAATTTATGGAAGTATTTATTACATATTTACTACTATTATTATGCTTGACCCAGGAAGATACAGGATACACTATAGTCTACTGTAATTGTGTTTACAGTATATGCAGTTTTCCACTAAACGTACTTTGACTAAAGTCAAACAACAAAAAAACACAAAATGACAAAACGTTGATATATTAACCCTTGACGTCACCCGCTAGGTGTATAACATACAAGTACAACAAAGTGGTTCTTCTGAAAGTTTGTGTATCACGGAGCTTTTAAGACCATTTTGAACCTATTACATTGTCCATTATTAAATTAATAGACTGTATAACAATAAAAAAAAAACTTTACAGCATTCAAAAACAAATAATATACTACATCATGTAATAAAGATGACCTACGGTTAGAATGATGCTGCTTTGTGTATTGGCCTTTGTAGGTCTTGCAGGTGGAGTTGTCTCCTTTACACACTCCGCAAACATCGAGCCCAGCCGTGGAGCCCAGCACACGGTCACAGCCCACTCTCTGTGCGACAAAATTATCAATGGCACGTTCATCTCTCATTATTTCCTTTTCGGTGCATTTTCATTCCTTAAAAAGGACAACTGTCTTGAGTTCACCAGAGACAAGTCCCTTTCATGCTTATATTCAAAACATGCAAACATGTCATGATTGTTGTAAAAGCGAGTGTCAGTGTTGACTTTTAAAGTAAAACATTATTACCTCACAAAGGCCGTCAATACAGACATTAGAACTGTCCCGAGAGCACAGTGTCCCATCCTTGACTTTGCTTGCAAGAGCAAAGAAGAAATCATAACCTTCAGCAAAGCAGTAAAGCTTGCATATATCCTGATCTGCATGGAGAGGTGAAATTGAGCTTTTTAGACATTTTATAATTATGATAAAAAATACATTATATACATATACATATGAACCAGAGTATTACGACTAGGTGTGTGATGAAATATTGGTATATCAAACTATCATGATATTTAACCCTACGGTGGAGTATCGATACACCCTCGGCGTGTACCGTTTTTTAATTACTATTAAAATGCAGCCAACATTGTACCTCACGGAGTCACCATTTTACATGTCATCCAGGAGGACCTCCTCACGAAAGCAGCACAAAACTGGGCGGAAGTCACAGAAGAAGAAGAAAACGAAGCAGTAGACGAAAACTAGGGCGGATTTGGGCAGTGAAGTTAAACGGACACATGTGCCAGCATAGTTGAAATCAAACGTGTGGACTCACTTTGGTTTTTATAGCGTGGATGAGACAATCCTGACTTAAAATACGACACACGGACAGCACGACAGATATGCAAAGCCACCTCGTTTGTCACCATGCTTGCGGAGAAAACTGTGCCTATTAAGAGAAATATAGATTTTTCTATTCGAATGCTAAACGTTGTGGTGTTCAATCAAGAGAGGTGTGTTTAGTTTACGTTCTTTACTGTCAACATTGTCGTGCTGCTCAACCTTATCCGGGTCATTGTCTGTCTTTTTCCAGTGATTACGTCACTACTACTATTCTACACTAAATATTTAATTTTGTTATGCTTCTACTTAATAGAGTTGATCTACTCAAGAGACATGAGATGTTGTGTTTACTCAATGAGTGTAAAATAGTGTCACTTTTGCTCAAACACCTCAAATAAAATCCTGTTTTACGGTTATGTGTCACATTGTTTTTGCAATGGTATTGTGGTTAAAATATGCTGCAAAACATCCACCCATTTTCTATACCGCCTGTCCTCATTACAGTCACTGGTTAAGCTGGAGCATATCCAATCTGAAGGCTTTAAAATATAAATTATGAAACAAATATTTTGGTTCGTTTCACCGTATCACCGTATCAAGATATTATCATTATCATGAGAAATGTATTGCAAATCGTATCGTGACGCACCCTGAGATTCCCAGCTGTAATTGGGACATGTAAATATTCTTGTGTAGAGTATTTATTAAAATATGGAGTGTATTTTCTCCAAAATATGTGGGGAATTTTTGTCCAGAAGGACATTAGTGAGCTCAAAGGTCACTGATGCTGGACAAAAGGGCCAGGTTCACAATCGCTCGAGTTCATTCCAAAGGAGATCAAGGTTGTCAAATTCATTCAACCATGCCTTTATGGATCTTGCTTTGTATACTGTGGCACTAACATATTCCCACAAATTAGGAAGCAAACAATTTACCTCCCCAACCTTAACCCCTAACCTCTAACACTAACCCTAAACCCAAAATGTAATGGTAAGATAAAGAAGCGGCGAACTGAAGGATCTAGCCCTGGTTGATTATTAATTAAGGCAGAAGTGTGTCCCAAGGCTTTTGTCTCACCATCCACTCTTGTGTATGGTCTCCAGGTGTAGTGCCATCCTCTGAACTGCTTGCTGTTAAATTCAGCACATTGCTGCGTTCTGTAGTCAATGGCATTCAGGGGACAATCCTGAGTATTGCACAGCTTATATGATCTGGTGGAGCCTTCACAGAACTTTCCTCCATAAGCAGGTCTGCAACAGGATTTCAAACTCAAGGTTATTAACATCTCTGTGGTGTAGCAATTATTAACATTGCTTTGTGACATTGTCATGTCAGCATCATCTGATGAGCAGCTTTTATGTTTAATTCAATGTTTGGGCATATGTTATACTGGAATACTCTGTATGTGACTGGGAGCTACTTTTTGTGGGGGGTTCTCCAATCACAGGTGTACTGTATATCCTCAGGCAGCTGATCCCTCTATAAGCTACTGTTACTTACCTCTTTTCTTTACTCTCACATTTCCTTCTCACGTTTCCTGCTTTGGGTGTCTACATTTAATCTTTTTCCTATCTCAGAAAAACATTTCTCCGTTACCCCTTTTCTCACCCGCTAAGCCCCTCTGTCTTCGCCTATCTCTGTCTTCTTTCCAACGCCACCTTTCCCCTCCTATCCTCCCGTCTCTGTCTACTTTAGCCCACCATTTGTCAAAAACTTGGCAAGACCTGATAAAGAGGAGCCTCAGATTTTGATAGAAGGCACCAAGGCTGACTGGCTATGCAAATATTCCCAAGTGATTTATGAGAAAGGGAACAGATAAGAGATGATGCAGTTGAGTCACATGACCCGCACAGTAGCAAATAGTAAATCGTAACAGTAAAATGAGATTGCACTTAAAAATCCAAAGAGGTGGAATCTATTGTGTTGTTTGGTAATATTCATGCAAACTTGCATGAATGAATACAACTGCCATCCGTCTATTATATATACAGCTTGTCCTAATTAGGATGGAGCGTTAGCTGGAGGCTATCCCAGCTCACTTCTGGCGAGAGACGGGATACATCCTGGACTGGTTAATTGCAGAGCACATATAGACAAACAACCAGGCACTATAGTCACATCTACAGAGAATTTATAATCTACAATGAGCCTTACATGCATGTTTTTCGAATACCCAGAGAAAAGACAAACTACACTGGAATGTTCCAATGGAGAACAATTAGGCCACAGCATGGCCACCTGATACAAACTGAATTTCATATTTCTTTGACTGATTCCACCTTTCACTTTTAAGGTTTGGATAAAAAAGGCGTAGTTAATGTACAGTGAATTACAATTTGTGTGGTCTTACATACTTACATACATACTTACATATCTTACATACTAGTTTATCGTACAAACATCTTTACACTTTCTTTCTAACAGGAATATCCAGCAAACTGAGCGTTAACAACATAATCCACAAACATTGCAAACAGCCCAGAAACTTTGCCATGATGTAAGGGTTTGGGGGGCATCTCAATGATGTCATCAAATTGAACTTTTAACAAGTTTTCTAAACTATTTGTAGTGTATTGTTGTATTGTTTTCCCTACCTTGGGTTATTGCAGTGCCTCTCACGATAGGTGACGCCACTCTCACAGCTTCGTGAGCAGACAGACCAAGAAGACCACTCTGACCACTGGCCATGCTGAGGCCTTGGGCCCTCATCACCCTGTTTCACACACTGGCCCCTTCGACACCACTGGATAAGAGAATGGTAAAATGCATACAGTTAGGCCTAAAAGCATCAGAAGCACAAAAGTGCTCCACACGCTTTCAAATAAATGGTAATTCACTTTTAAATGCCGTATGGTTGAACTTTCCATGCGCAACCCTGTTTACACACGTGTGCTACTTTTTGGACTGTCTCTACCAGGAGTTTAATTAAGTATGCTCAACCACATGCAGCTGAAGTATGAGAAAATACCTGACAATTGTATTACATTCTCCAGATATAATTTACCAAGATGTATTTATTTCAGTAGATACTGATACTTTAAAAACATTGAAACTAGAAATACTGCTGAACACAATGCATAAATCAATTAAAGCATGGTTTATAGCTTTCTTCCTGACTAAAGACAACATTGAGTGCTGCTTTGGGGGTCTTTTGTCTCTTAAATTAAAAAGACATATCGCCGTTTTACTCCAGCACTTGTCAAAAATACATTTGGTCTTGAGCTTATAGTGATCAAGTACAAGTGAGGTCAGGTCTCACTGGAGTTCACAATTACCCCCATTCTCTGCATAGGGCCCATTTACACACACTTTCACGTGTGATGTCGCTAAAGCACAAGGACGGTCGATTATGTTGGTGTTTGTCGAAAAAAAAAGTGTGCCATGTGTAACTAATGAAAGTGAGGATGAACACGTGCTAATTTTGATTGAATGCAATAAAATATTGTAGTTAACCAGCTCATGAACCAATGACATAGTTCAAAAGGGCCATGACCCCGCTCCAAATCCCAGAATGAAATGTGAGAGGACATTCTGAAATTCAGACTCGTGTCACAAGCGGTTTCTATCATGAACTGGATCTCTTTGTGTTGAGATGACATCAGACATGTTGCAGGCCTTTTGGAATGATCCATGTTGATAGTCGGGGCACATGTACAGCTGTTCTCGTTCTCCCGAAGTTTTCATGCCTGTACACACCCCCACACACATATGCACGTCTCAGACTAATCTTGTGGTTCTCTACTAAGAAGTAGAACAGCTGATTTCCCCTCAAGTTGTTCCCCTACTGAGTACCACAGATTTCCAAGTAAGCTTAACATTGTTTGTGTTCTGTTAATTGTCCCGTGGAGGGAGAGGGTGGGATTAAGCCATCAGGTTCAATATATTGAGAAGCAAAATGCCGATGAGGGGCTGTCGGGGGGGGGGGGGGGTTGGTGGCCATAGGCTGGGAGAGAGAATGAGCCCCTTAGGGAGAATCATTTTAAAAGAACGAAGCAAAGAAACAATAAATAAAAAGCACAGACTGCTTTCTGGCATAGATCCCATGAATACATTTTTGCTAAATCAGCAACAAAGCAGTTGCAGCAGCTCCCTCTGCGCTATCATAAAGAATATTGAATTGACACTGCACTTGAATTATCTCAAATCTAATTTATAGCCAAGATTATCCAAACTTTTCACTTTGCTTTAAACTAAAATTATCTGACAGTCCTGGGCCAGCACTTAGAAGAAGTGCTGCGTCAGGGAATTCCATGAATTGGATGAGCTACTGTTCTGTGTTTAACAGATGAATGAATATTGCTCTACATGGACAAAAGTCTGCACCAACACATACAGAACAGGAAAGATAATAAGGAGGCGGTCCCCGCTTTGTAACAATTACATCTTCTGCCATTCAGACTTTCTACAAGATTTTGGAGTGTGTCTTTGGAAATGGTCAAGGAAACAGTCACTGGGTCTGTCTCCTGAAAGGGGCACCAGAGAGGTTGATGTCATTTCGAGGGGTACGTGACGAAATCGGAAATGGATTTGGCGCTGTGCCATCCATGTCCATGCTATATATCCGCAGAGCCCCCGGACCCTTTTGAAGATGCATTCGTACAAACCCTGCTTTGCGTAACTGCTTGCTCACCTTCTGATAGATTTCGCTATAGCGGTACTTTCTACCGTCAATAAAAGACATAATGTTCCTGTCTTCCACCACACTAACGAGGTGGCTTGTTTCCCCCTCGCTCCAAAAGTGTGGGGTTTTGCGTGTCGCCATGTTTACGGGTACTTCCTGCCAAAGACACAAAATCCCTTTTGAATAGAACATGCGCAGAACACAAATTAATGTTCCTTTTGATCGGGATATCCCGATAGGCGTATACATGACATGATTTTCGGGTTAGAAAAGGATTAACCCAGGGGTAAAATTCAGGTTTTTAAAAACAAAGGGTAATTGGTGTTTACATGGCCATGCGCAACCGGGTTATTGCTCATATTCCGGTTATGATAGGGTTATTTGACTGCATGTAAACGCACAGTGTTGTGTCTTGCACAGAGTTTAAAGCGGGGTCCATCCACTATCTCTGTTTTACATGCAAGATACGTCGCCATTTTGGAGCAGTTTGTGAAAATTTAGGTAGGTTTATAGGATTTATAGTAATAGATATGATAGAGCAATATAGATTAAGGTGATACTTTATTTTAATATGCTAATTGGTTAGAAAATAATATGCTATATCATGCTTTTGGTACACCTTTCAGGAGACTGACCCCACAATAATTGTTGTAGTTCAGCCCAATGGTGTGTCCCCGATTTGATGGTGGTTCAGGTTATGTCATCCCATCATGCCTTTATGGACCGAGCCTTTACGGACTGGGGCACAGTGATGCTGGAATGCAAAAGGGCCTTTCCAAAATTGTTAAAGTTTGAAGCATAGAATTGTCAAAATGTCTTGGTAAGATGAAGAATTAACAATGCTGATTAACTGTCCATATTTCTCCATGACTATATTTTCATTGTGGCTCTTGCTCACTATTTGTCTCATATGACATTTAATCCCTCGGTGATCTGTAACATCCCTTCAAGGAGGAATGTAAGTCTGGCACCACTGATGTGTTAAAGGGAAACCCCCCTCAGTTGCCTCAGTCTTTTAAAACCTTGTAGTGAATCTGAGGTATTTCCAGTTGCGTTGTTGTGTTGAGGGGATTTTTTTCACCTATGTTATACTGTATTTACTTGTTATGATGTTACCATGGTCCCATTTACTTGTATCAATCAACCAGATATGCTCACGTAAACAAGTTTTTTTCCACATGTAACTGCCTGTTGGCTCGACTGGCTAGAATGGACTATACATTTTTTCCTCCAAAAGATCACTACAGAATCCAAACATTTTTAGAAAGACTGTTTAAATGGCCCCAAACATTTAGGTCCAACATGTCATGCGATGCTACGCTTAAGGTGACAAACATCCTGAGCAAATCATCCATACCCTTTTAACTCTCTCTTTCTCTGTCTCAGAGGCACACACACATTTACACACACACCAAAACTCATGTTAAGTCACCATGTCAGGTCCACAAGCCGAGCCTTCCGCTGCTGGCATGAACTTGGTCTCACACTTCCTCCCAACACGGTGGCACCAAAGAGCCTTGCAGATATCCTAGAAGAAAAACAAAGACCAATTGGCCTGGCATTTCATGACATTTCTGCCCCCTTGTTGTTTCTTCTCCAAATAGAAAAGAGATAATGCCGCCCCTACCTAATAATTGTATTTTACCCTAGCAATATGAAGAAAGGCACATTTGCTGTCAGGAGAACGATGTTGAAAGAAGCAGCCTCAAAAACAATAAGAGAAATATACAGTTAAATGCATGGTGTCAAGTTATTTGGTTACCACCGGCTTTGTTGTTTTAATAACCCTTTTCAAAGCATTTTGTCATAGTAAAACTGGACATTGGGCAGATGCATTTAGCAGGATTGTGCAAAAAATACAAAACAAACTTTATGGAAAAAAACTTTATGGAAGGGTTACATTTTGGTAAGGATCTGTGTAAAGATGGAGATACAACAATGTACAGTCAGGTGAAAAAATGAAGTTCATTAATTAACTCCATGGTGTGACTCTTCTACTCTGAACAACCCGTAGCGGCGCTGTTATTAAACCATACAGTTTGACCGCCATACTTTGGATGAAATGTCAAGAATCATCACAAAAGTTGGTACACACCTTTCCAGGACTGACAAGCACATAAAAAAAAATGTCAAATTTGAGCAACATTGGCTGAAAAACAATTTTTATTTTACAGGGGGCACATGTGGGACTTGACAACTAATTGGCCATAAGTCAATTATTATCATCATTTGATTATAAAACTATGAGGGTATCTGTTGTACATACAGTATATGGTAGCATTTCTTCCAAAGCATTTTGTGCACAACTAATGAAGGGTCGTTCCCGAAAGAAGTGTCCCTAGAGCTGTCTGTTTGAAGTGAACGACACGTCAATTTGTTTCTTTTTTTCTGTTAAAGGCGAATGACTGGTGAACGTGTGGTGCATTGTGTGTCGACACTAAGCAGAAGGGGGAGGGAGGCGTTACACACACAAGCAAGCCGGGAAGGTAAGGAAATTGAGCAGCAGCATACAAAATCTTCAGAAAAGACAAGCAAAAACTGTAACCAGGATGTTACTTTTTCTTGAAGTTTTCCACATATTAATTTAGATTTAGTTGTTTAATCTTTTGTTGAGTCACTGTAACTTATTGGACATTGACAAATAATACACACAATCAAGGGCGTATTTAGCCATTTGGGGGTCCAAGGCAAACCCAGTCAAACTGCACTGACAAAAGTTTTATTTATTTTAATGTCAATTTTTACAAAAGGTGAGAATGTAATTTAAACCATTTTTTTCCTGCTTTTGAAATCTGTCAGTTTAATTTGCTAGTTACATTGCCATGCCCCCCCCCCCCCCATATATATTTTAAATATTATTGTTTATCATCTACTAACAAGTGTAAATGTGAGAAAATTTTCCTATTTCCTGAGCTGGATAAAGTCATTGAAATCCTCCTAGGGGATTATTAGTACCTAACAAGTGAATCATCTCAAGACTTTTACTGTAATTGATAACAACATTAGCAACATATAATATAATTCATATCATATAATTTTTTAATACTTACGTTTTCTTTTCTTTTTTTTTTGTCCGAAGACATGACTGTTCTGAAAGACACAATGTGGCAGCAAATACAACACGAACAACATTTTCCTGTTTTGTCATGAGTTATTTATTGAATTCAATTGTGTTTCCCACCGTTATCAAAATGTTGGGTTATAGCACTGAGATGAAAAACGCTATTGAACTCAAAAAATAACAGGAAAATGGTGTCTCGCAGCCACATCGTGTCTCTGGGAACAGTCATGTCAAGAATCGCGTCTTCAATGAAGGGAAAAGTAAATTTAGAGGGATAGTTCGGATTTTTTGACATAAAGTTGTATTACATATCCATCAGCAGTGTAGTGCATCAGTGACAGCGACGTTTCCCCGACTTCATCCCATGAGCCGAGTTCTGGTCGGCTTGCGTTTTGCAAGAAAGTAGCTCCGGCTAGTTAGTTGGATTTCTTAAATTCAGCGTTTTGCTTCTCAATACAGAGTTCAAAAGTGTAATACATTTGCGTGACAAAACCATTGCCCGAAAAAAGTCAGACCTCTCAATCGCTCTGCGTTATTTTCTCTGTGTTCGTATCACTACACGCTGCCGCTAGTCCATTGTTGTGTACGTGTTCCAGTGTTTACATGCGCAGATGCAGACCACTGCGACGTGAAAGAGTTAGCATCGCAGCGGTCTTCACTGACTACACTGTTGATGGGTATGTCATACAACTTTATGTTTAAAAAATTGAACTATCCCTTTAACTGTTCATTTATCCCTTTCATTCACCATTTATGGGTATTTATATGTATTTGGAATGTTTTCTGCATGTAAAACTATAATTGTAAAACTATAAAAATGTGTTTTGTGTGAACATTTCTGTCTTTCTGGAAGAAATGAATTGGATTTACATTATTTCTTATGGGAAAATCTGATTCGGTTAGCGTCCGTTTGGTTAGAGTTGGCCCTTCTGAACTGAATTAATGACGCTAACATAGGTTCCACTGTAATTATACTTTTACAGTACATTAGAAATTCATTTTACACTTACTTTGGTTAGAAATCAATTTAAGCAACAAAAGAATCTGAGGGGCCATTTGTAAGCCAAAAGAGACGGCTCTCTTTAGGGAACTGAGACAAAAGAACCGGTTCCCTTAGAAGAGACGGAATTCCCATAACTATGCACAACCTGTTAGGGGCAACACAAATGTTACTTACAGTCATGTAAACAATTTGAGCTAGGAATGTTTTGGCATTACTGTATTTTTCCATTTGAGTCATTCAAGACTTGTTTACACTAAGCACAATACAATTCTGTACACATTTTCCTTGTTTCAATTGTAAAGCGTCCCAAAATACGCACGGTGGTGGGCCTGGGCGAGACACATTTGTTGATTCGGCCAGCATAGAATTGTGGACCAGGATGTAACCTGCTTACTAGCTAACATATGGATGTTCCATTATTGTCTCTTACCTTTTTAACAATTTTGGCCTTGGTAGAGGTCTGTGCTGTACTGATGACTACATTTATGCATACTGTATGTATGATCAATATAGTGTTGGTAGGACAAAAACAAGTTGGTAGGAGAAAAAACAGGAATAGAACAGTAAATTAGGAAGGTAACTTCCTATGTGTTTTCATTTTAACTGACAGGTACAGATATGCACAGGGAAAAAAATGAAAATAATCTGCAATCACAAGAATAATAGGGCACAACTGCCAAACTCAATTCACATGATCTCACAGCAGTGAATCTCAGCAGTGGTCTGAAAGATTGGGATGGGAGCACTCTGTGGTTTCCCTGATCACATTGCCAGAAAAACATAGCCTACTACTTTTAAGTATTTCCATCATCTTACTATCTGAATGACTGTATCTGACTGAGTTTGACAAGTCAGCACAGATGCTGACAAGCACCTTGGAGTCAGTGCTTGCCCCAAAAGGGCCACCTTGGAGTCCATCCCAAAGCCGATTTGTCCAGCTTTTTAGCTTGTTTAAGACTGTTTTATAAAAAATAAAAATGCCATAGAGAGGAAGCGAGACATGGGAAATTGAGTAAATAGAGACGGACAGTTAGACATGAGATTGAAATATAGGAAAACACACCATTACCACACCCTATAATATCTGATCTTCGGAGTTTTGCAAAGGTAGTTCACCAATTTTGAACCCGACAGTCTCTTTCCATGATGGAATTTTGAAATTGCCTGCCAAAATGGTTATACATGAACTCATAGTACAATAAACTGCAGCTGAGAGGTTGATTTTTGTCATGTTTTGTTTAATTAGAGACAAATATCTGGAAAAGCTATGACTTTAAGTGCTGCTAAGAGACTCTGAGCTGTCGTGCACTCCGATGCTACCAGGTGCACAAGCAGAAAAAAAATTATTTAGTCACGACAAAAGACATACTGTAAGAACAAATCCACGAGAGAGCACTTGCTGAATATTTTATAGCTGAAATCAGGCTTCGGTGTTGTAATGTTTAGGTATTTAGACAAGCATGTTCGGGGGGATGACATGTGTATATGTAATAGGGCAGTCTGAATCCTTTTTCCAAATGCATTCATGCTGTTTCTGTCATTCTTCAACATGTCGTATAAATTCTGTATGCTAAACTTCATTTAACTAGACAGAGTGAGATTTAACCCTCTGAAGGCCATTTTTATTATTCATATTTGGAAATTGAAAATTTGAATCCCAGAAAATTATACTAGTACTTTGTATTACATTATAAAGTACAAATAATTGCAATAATTATCTTTATATTTGTAATAATGATATCAATGCGATATATTTTAATTTGAAAATATTTAATTATACTTTGTATTTTAATGATCTTACTATTGCTGACTGACTAAAATGAATGTTTCTCTCTTTTTCTCTCTCTCTTTCTGTCTCTCTCGCTCTCTCACTCTCACTCACACACACACACACACACACACACAATTTTAAGTTCAGTTTCTCACTTCCTGTTTATTGCAGGATCAGAAATGAAAATATACAATCACAAAATATTGGTTATTAATACACTGAGAAATGTTTTTGTCTCAGGGTTGATTGTACACAGACATGCAAGGCTGACCAGCTGGGGGCAAAAGTTTGCCCTCATTATTGCCGTTGCTCATTATTGCTACTTTTTTGGATGGGCTGTTAGATTTTACATCGTGTGTATTTTTTCGAGTCATAATGTTACCTGGATACAAGGAACCAGAAGCGTATTAACTCATTGATCCCTCCACTTTCACAGTTGAATGAGATCCAATACAAGAGCTGTGTCAAACAATCGTGCCTTTGGAAATACATATATTGTTGCTGGTGAATGTGTATCTATTTAGTCAGTTTACAAACGAAAGAATCTCAAGTCAGACACAGCATGTCCAACAGCGATCAGCAGTAATGAGACAATGGGAGAGTAACAAGGAGCGATTCCCATTGGCAATGCTCCAGTGTATATTTAGTCATAGATCCCAGTGAGTATTTCATGGGCAGCATTGTAGCTCTCGATGTTTGTTTTGTATGTGTGTGTGTGTGTGTGTGTGTGTGTGTGTGTGCGTGCGTGTGAGAGAGAGTATGCATGCATTTAGACTAGAGCAAGCAAGCCTGAGATTCCAAATCAGTTTCACCCTTCTTTTCCTCCTCCATCCTTTCTTTTTTCCTTGACCCCATTCCCTCAATCATACTTCCATACTTTTTTCAAAAAAGAAACAGATTCCCAAAGCTCTCAGGTTCCAGGAAGCGAGCTGAGAAAATGTGAATGAATCATATAACAATGGCAGGGCATTTTCAACTCTTTTTTAGATCTGCAGGGGATTTCATGACTTATTGAAAAACGTACCTTCTTAAAATCGAGGGTGCAGAGCTTGGCCTTTTCACCAAACTGCCATTTGCATTGTGTGTCTGCATCGTAGAGCTCGCCTGGCAGCTTCTCAGGGTAACGATACTCCTTGACTCCTTGGGGTTCATCCGATAGGCACAAAGCCTGGGCAGAGCTGGTGGGTAGAACAGAAGCGTAAACTAAATGGATGATACATGCGGGGCTGTGGCTATCGTGTAACAATCTTGTCACTGCCTTTCAAACCATATTTTATAGGTAATGCAGAGTAATGATACAATCATGAAGGGCATATGTCTGAATAACTAAGCATTGCCAAAGTGCTTTGAGGTACAAAAAAACCTGTACCACATGAATTTTGCACAGCAAAATGAAATCGTCTTGGGGATACCTTACTAGTTAAATTTTATTTTAGCTCAGTCTAATAATGAATCAAGACTGTTTGTTCACCATTCCAAGTAAATTTGACTTAATATAAAAATAAGTAAAATAAAACATGTTAGGAAAGAAAATAAATTATTGTAGATTTTGTGCTCTGAGTGGTTAGCATGTTTGCCACACAGCCAGGAGGTCTGGAAGACCTGGGTTTGAATCTCTGCTTGTGCATCTCTGTGTGGGGTTTGCATGTTCTCCCCGTGTGTGCATGGGTTTTCTCCGGGTACTCCGGTTTCCTCCCACATTCCAAAAGCATGCATGTTAATTGGTGACTGTAAATTGTCCATTGGTATGAATGTGAATGTAAATGGGATTTGGGATATGCTCCAGCATACCGCCGCAACCCTAGTGAGGATAAGCGGCATAGAAAATGGATGGATGGATGCTCTGTAGTGTACTTAAGTCATTCACCAATTATTTTTCACATTAAAAGTCCACAGCATATGGAAGGTTGAGCAGAAGAAAAACGTGTTCGCAAAACTGTAACATGTAGCGCAGTGGTCGCCAACCCGTCGATCGTGAGCAACCAGTCAATCTTTGGGACTTTGCAGTTGATCGTGAGAACATTTTGAAAACAATGTATGATCATATCAGAGCGACCAACAGGCACGCATTTTGTCCACTGAACACGCCCATACGCCTCGCCACTATCCAGGCAGCAACCCGCAAGCCCCAGCAAGGAGCCCAGTCCCCAAAACCCGGCCAGAAGTACACTAATACACCGGCTCCCCCCGCCCCACGCTAGCAAAAAGGTCGAGTGAGAGAGGGAGGGAGTGACAGCACTGCAGCAATGTGCTTGCGCACACAACGGTAATGCTGTGCCATGTTAATAAGGCTCAAAGTCTGCCTTCGCTAGCTCTAAGTTAGGGCACAAACATAACTCCATAGACGTGCACCTCCAAAAAAAAAGCCACGACGACGCCCCTCATTAAGTGCTGACTATTGTATCGCATTGACCAGCCCCTGTCTCCTCAATCTGCATTGCTCGTCCATTAAACTGAGCCAACAAGCCAAATAGTTGTGTTTTGCTCGTGAAGCCGACGCCGCAACCCCAACCCGGACCAAGAGCCACAAAAATAGGGGTGCCCGAAGTGCGGCTCAGGGGCCACCTTCGGCCCGTGGCTCATTTGTCATTGCATCACTGCAGAAACAAAATAAAATTTAAAAAACAGTAAAAATGATAAAAATAAAGCAAAAGGCTCAATTAGAAAAAACTGAAATATCAAAACCAACAACTAATAAGAACACAAAGCATATATTGCATGTATTGCATGTGTGTATATATATATATATATATATATATATATATATACTGTATATATATATATATATATATATATATATTTTTCAAATATACTGTATATATATATATATCTCAATTGTATAACAATAAAACAATACCATGCAAATGAAATGGAAACAACAAGTGTGATTTAAAGATAATCCATTCTTCCCCCATTTGAGAGCACAGTAGGGTGTTGCTATGGGAACATAACATTCTGCCAAACTTTAACCCTGAGCGGCATGCTTTAATGTACTCAGCACTCAATTTTGAGCAAAGAAGCCATGTCACCTGTATCCACGGACAAGTCGGGGATTTCCACGATTAAGTGATATCACTGATTCTCATGTGGGAAACTTAAAACACTGCAGTCTGGGGAATACAGTTCAAAAGTAGGGTTGAAAGAGCATGAAAAGGTGCAATATTTTGGACACGTTCACTGCAGTGGCCATATTGCTGGAGCAGACATGAATATAACTGTTCAAATGTGTGCTTGTGTTTCTCATGTGCCAATAGAAAACAATTGCTGTTCAATGTCTGGCTATCCTTCATTGTTCACATAATAAAGTTTCTGAAAAAGACATTACAGGATACACACATCAGCAAGTGAGGTTAAACGAGTGCAGACACTCATCCTTGTTTTGCATTTAAAGGCACTTGTTACATACTTACATGACACTCCATCAATACACATTGTACCAGCTGGTCTTTAGTAAGTCTGGGTCTATATTCTACTTCACCTTTCTTAGGATTATATACCGTATGTACAGTAACCCCTCGTTTACCACAGTTAATTGGTTCCAGACCCGGCCGTGATAAGTGAATTACCACAAAGTAAGCTTTCTTATTTATACATTGGATATTTTCGTAGTTAGAGCATAGAAAACCTGTTTATGACCTTCTATATACGTTCTTTTAAACATTATTAGAGCCCTCTAGACATGAGCTAACACCCCTATAGTCACCTTTAAACTTGTATTATCCAATATAGTAGACATAATAAGAGTAAATAAGCCATTTCAGACATAACTAAACTAGTAGTGCTGGTGTGTTGCTATAAATGTGTTCCCTAAATGTGTTCCCTAAGCTCTGAGTGGCGTAATGTTGGGGGTTCAGAGTTCAGTTTTAGCTTGGCTTGAATTACAGCCGCAACAGTAGCCCATATTTTTTTATTAGGGATAATTATGCCTATTGCCTGTTGTTTCGGCGATCAAGTCCGATGCTTGATACAGCATATCATTCACAGCATCTTTGAAGGCGCCCTCTGAATGCCTTATATTTGTATTGTAGTTCATTTAGCCATGTTTATGCTTGAAAATTCTCAATTTAGGCAAAATTTATGTATATATTTTTACTGATAAAAGGCCGTATTCAACCACGAAATAGCATGAGTTATAAGAGCATGAATATATAATTTTGAATCAGATTAATTGCGGTTGTCAAATTAATTAATCATGATTCATCACCATTTTTAACTTTGTCTGAAATATGCCAATTTTTACTGCATTTCATTGAAAGAAAGATAAATGACAGGACAAGATCATATATACAGTATGTATTTTACGTATTAACAGCTCGAAATGAACTGAACATTTAATCAAGCTAAAACACAGGTAAATGCTAACACTAGTTTCTTTAATTGCAGCAGAATTAGCAGTATTTGAATCACACTTTTAACCAAGTTATTATGAGCAATGAGGTGTTGTGTTCAAAGACATCACGTCATATAAGTTGAATTCACATGTTTCGCATGTAGATGTATTTTCTGAGATTTCCGAGCATATAAATGCAGCAAATTGTACTTCCGCATTAAGAGCTACAAAGTGAGTGATAAGAATATACGGTACACTTATTGTTTTTCTTTGTATTTCTGTTTATTTAAACCACACATACACGCATAATACAGACGTTGTTGTGATGTTCGTAGTGTCCGTGAATGCATCTTGCGGTGGTCCAGTGAGAATGAGGAAGTGTCATCGCGATGATGAAGGGACTAGAGACGTGTTTGTGAATTGGAGATACATATAGTGATGTTGGAATTGCACTGCTGTTGATGTGTTCAGACCACAATAAAGTTATAAAAGAGCATCAGACTCTGTGTGGACACCGCATTGTGCCTCAGTCTGTCGTCATAACAGAGAGGCATGGCTTGCCATGATGCGCATGTGTTAATTATTCAATTAACGTAATTAACTGAATAAATTAGTTACTGCCTAGTTACACCAAGGAAGGACGTCACTTTTGTTCTTTTTAGTTAACTTTTTTTCCCTTCATTTTGTCTCCCAAGCACGAGACAGGCTCTTCTGATTGCAAACAATAGGAAAATTGAAGTGAAAAGTGAAGTGAAATTAGACCTTGTAAAAGCTCAGAAACTGCAGAAACACTGATCAACACTGGCTGCATGCACAGTTTGCCACAAGAATGTGGTTGTGATAACAATGTCAGCAACAGCTTCCACTGATTTGACTGAATGAATTGCTTTCTTCTTGTATACACACTGAGTCTACCTTACGAAGTATTTCTACAGTATGAGCCAAAGATATTTCAAATATTTTGGTTTTAGCAACATGACAGGATCAAATACAATTGAACATTTTTCTGATACGGCTCTTGTACTGAATGTCATTAGATTGTGCAGATGTTCCTAATGAAGTGTCAGATGTGTCTGTCAGATGACTCTGTCAATACAAAATGAGAGGTAAGAATCTTACATCGTTTCTGAATGACTGGGGGCTTAAAAGCTATGACCATGCCAACTAAAACATTTGTAAGTGTCCTTTAAGTAGACTTAGCCTGTCATGCAAGCTGTCTGTCAATGTAAAGCATGACTGAGTATTGGCACAGACTTAAGGATAAGGATAAGCAAGGGTCAGAGTGGGTGCAGTTGCACAAAGCTTCTTTGAACTGAAGACGGTGGCGCCATTCAATGCATCTTACTGTATATCTACTTGTATATTTCAATTGTATTGATAGCAATTGGGAAAATAAACTGTAATTCTGCCAGGGAGATGACCCCAGGTTACATCATTAGTGGTTTGAGCCATGTGGCCAAGTGGCCTCAGGTGGTGATGACCGGGTGCTTAATATAAGGCTGACAGACCTAATGAGAGTGACATCAACCCCGCTCTAATAACCGAGTGACAAACAGTGTGCGTTTCCAACACTGTAAGAGTTTAGTTAACACAAGGGTAAATTTAGTAGGGACACCGGCTATCTGGTTTCCAGCTTCTCTCTCCCTCAGACAAACACACACACACACACACACACACACACACACACACAGCCAGACACATGGACGCA
Source organism: Dunckerocampus dactyliophorus (assembly GCF_027744805.1). Lineage (NCBI taxonomy): Eukaryota > Metazoa > Chordata > Actinopteri > Syngnathiformes > Syngnathidae > Dunckerocampus > Dunckerocampus dactyliophorus. Next base: position 17,703,557 of record NC_072825.1, read on the forward strand.
ATGCCTGTGATGCATACTTTCTTGCTTGGTTAAGCAGGCTACATGCGTGAAAAAGTTACTGCACAAACACAGCTACAGCTTTTGTGCACATTCATAATCAAGTATCTTGGCAACGTATTTGATTCCTTTCAAATGTTTAACAATTTTTTTTTCACTAGATTTTTAAGCCTCACATGCATGGCAATCTATTTTGATCTTCGCTTGAGCATAATATAGAGGTTTTCACAAGACTTGAAACAGTGCAGCATTTTTAAGTGACACGTCTGCTGGGAAGTACATTGAATACTGTTTATTTTTTTCCGGGCCACTACGTTCTTGATGAATGGCCACAAATGAACGTTATGATCCACTCATTGTTCATATTAGGCTCTGCAAACTTGCTAAGACTTTGTATACAGTATTATATACCAGTACACACAGTATGTCAAGAAGTGCCATTTGTATTACTTTTGCTAGCATCATTCAACACTAATAAGAACTAGATGACGAAATGTCAGTACAGATGGTGTTGAAATGCTGAAGCTGAACTGAAAAGTAGAATGATTGTTTAAATATCCTGTTGAAAATGTGTTGAACCAAATGAGGATCAAATCAGAAATCATCAGGCTGGGAGACGGCCACTCTACGACCTGAGCCATGCTACCGTGCACAGAATAAGCAGAATTTCCACCAATAGGGGGTGACATTGAAATTGTCTATTCATTTTCAATGGAAACATGTCACAGAAAATACTTAATTACAGTAAGTGTGGGAATTTTTAGAAAGGCCCTGATATATAACCAACATGTCCTGAAAGAGCTGAATGTTGGAATGGTTTGAAGCAGTTGAGATATGTGGGAATACTTAGCAAACAAAGAATGGCGGAATTTAAGTGTTGCAATGTAAAAATGGAGAATGGTTGCTGAAATATATAAATATGTGGAACAAAACAGCAAGTATCTGGTAGGGAGAAGACCAATCTACCACTTGAGCCATTTCACCCTGTAGAATAAGTAACATAAGTAACATATTACAGTCATGGAAAATGTAAAATGATTTTTTCACCAGTAGGAGGCACGATTTAATTTGTCCATTTGTGTTTAGCAGACTAAAAACATCAAAATTTGAAATTTTGAAAAGCAAAAATGCAGCCTGAATGTTAAAATGTATGACTAAGTTGAATGATTACAGTGGGATCAAGGAACGAACCAGCAACCACCGGGTTGCCTTTTTCCATGGGAATATTGTCACAGAAAATATGCAATTACAGCAAATGTGAGAATTTTTTGAAAAGTCCTGACAGATAGACAACATATCCTAAATGAGCTGAACATTTTGGTTTTGGATTGGTTAGAATCGGTTGAGAAATATGGCAGGAATTAGCGGACAAAAAATGTGGCGGAATAATAAGATGTAGAGCAGTGGTTCCCAAACTTTTTACAGTTGCATACGCCTTCAGACATTTTATCTGAAGCCATGCACCCCCTACTCCTGCACAGTTAAAAAACATAAACCTTTTTACTTTAATTAACTTGAAATATTGAACATAATTCATTGGTTAATTATTTTGATAGCAATTCTGGGTCAAAAAGGTGTATTTTGTTTCACATGAGCACTGATAAATAGATAAGTAATCATCCTATAAAACTTACATTCCGGTCTGATGTTGGCATCCTTCCGTATGAATGGGTTGAATTTGAGCTTCACTTTTTTGTCCACTTGTGATGGCTATGGTTTAAGTCTGCATAATAATTTAATACCAAATTGAAGGGGAAAGTCTAACAATTATGATAAAGCAGTATCCAAAGTAGAAACGTACATACAACCAGAGATAAAGCCTAATTTTCGGGGGAATCCCCACTCACAGTGACAGGTTTTCATTGCTGGGCTCCAAGGATTGAAATACCAACGTAAACGAAATCTTAAATATTAAACACTCTAAATACACAAAATAATCATCAAATTTACTGTTTTGTTCATATGATGAACACAGAGCATTGAACAGCTTCATGCTCTGTCTCCTTCCGGCCTTCTGCTTCGTTCTCCTTGCGCTGTGAGGCACTGATAATTGTGAGTTTTAGGCGCTAATTGTTTTTCATTTTTATTCACGTACCTCCTATTACAATTGGCGTACCCCGTATTGGGAACCTCGGATGTAGAGAAATAAATAGATGGAAAATGGTGTACAATGATAAAGCTATGTTTTCTTACTTGAGAAAGCGGCTGAGGTACTGGCGGCTGCATGCGGACCACGAGAAGATACCATTGTGCCCTGCTAATGTGGGAGACATGATGTTTCCTTCTGATTTCTTGCAAATGTTTCCTTCACCATCATGGACCATTCCAAAACTGAGGAATTGAAACAAAAGGTTGATAATCTATGTAGCGAGAAATGATTATTGTCGTCATCACGACAGAGTTAGAAGTTCTTACTTGTGTCCAGATTCATGTGCAATGGTGAATGCCAAGCCTAGACCTGTGTCCTCATTAATGGTGCAGCTCCTGTACTTGCTGCACATGCCGCTTATGGGAGCAAAACCTTTAAAAAAAACAGTAACACAATTTTGCATTACACCTCCACGTTACAATTGCATTCTCTTCTGAAAAGCAACATGTACGTGTACTTTTTGACCCCGTCTACCTCAACAATCAGATATAATGGAAAATCAATACAATTGTTACTTACAAACACACCCACATAGCCCTAATTGTTTTGTTACGATTACTTTATTTTGTTATGTCTTGCTTTTTGAATCACTTTGCAAGCACTGCCCCTGCTCCATAATCACAAAAGGTATGGTCCAGTCATTTTACATCCGCTTTAATGAACCAGAAAGTGGCCAGCTAACCTATGGACAGACAAAGAAATATAAATACGGCAAGCCATACATTTTTTTCCCACTTTTGTTTAACAGTTTAACCCCTTTTTATGGATGGGTGTCCACTATCCACTTGTCTGTTCTCCACGCAAAGATGCCTATACAGCACATTTGGGTCAGAATCAAAAAGATCCTCAGGGACGCACTTAATGCTTTTATGTCTGAGAAACAAAATCTCTTGGTAGAATTTAGTTTTGTGTTTTCTTATTTTGGAACTTTAAAGCAAGCATATGGCAAAACCATTCAAATGAAAATGTTCTCATGTATATCACTAATTTTAATATAATAAATAATGACAATACAATTTTATTTAGAAGCGCTTTTCTAAAAACTTTACAATAAAACGAGCAAATGAAATCAATACAATGTACAATAAAGCAATAAAATACAGAAAATATCAATTGCAGAGTTCAATGAGAATAACTAAGCACCGAATAACTAAGCACTGAGCACTGATGGAAGCATTAAACATTAAAAGCAAGTTTAAAGAATGAGTACAGAATAAGTCTTGAAGGTGGATAGGTCAGTGCAGTTACGGGCGGGTGCGGTTCCAAAGTGAGGGGGAAGCGAAACTAAAGAATCTAATCTGTCGCCCCAGATCCGGACATTTAAAATCAGCAGGTCATTTTATCATGAGAACTGCCGTTTAACACAAGTAGCTCCTTCTTTAATTGAGCATGTGTTGTGGTCATTTGGCGGCCTTCCGCTTTTAAGAATACCAAAAGCCGGAATTAACTCTTTTTTGACAACATGTAAAGAGTCATTGACACACACAAACAGACACCTTTGAACCTTTTCTCTCAGCCTCAACACTTTGAAGTCCAAATTGAATCTGTGTGTGTGTGTGTGTACACACATATGTTGCAGCATCCCAGGAACACTAAATGGACTGGTTTTCTCACAGTGTGAAGGACAACAATGTGGTAGGATTGTCATTACCGCCAAAGGAGCTGCTGTTATTTTGGTAGACAGCACTCACTCAAGATTGTGGTATTGTTTGTGTGTGAACACATCGAATTGTAGATAACACAGCAAAAAACACTAATGAATACCCTGCGGTCAAATTAAAAACAATAATAATTCTAATTCGTATTATTCCTTGTATGCGTTATTCTGCAAAGGTCTGGAACTAATTAGGTATCTCGAGTATGTAGTTTGAGTCAAGCTCAGATTCAGATTCTTTTCAACTGCATTAGAAAGCAGCAACTATTTTCAGCGTGTGTTTTTGTGTGTGACAAAGGACAGGGGCATATTCTCAGAAGGAAACGAACAGAATGGATAAATGCTTGTGGTATAAGAACAATTTAAAAAAAAAGAATACGAAGAAGAGTTGATATTCATGTGACCTTATCAAAACATGCCTTTGTGCCACATCGTTCTACTTTCACAGCTGCGTTCACATTTCAGAACATAAAGGAAAGATTGTTATGTATTGTTTGTCATACCCAGAGTGTCACATGGTTCATTCTTCCAGGAGCAGATGTCGAATCCTGTGAGGAGAATGGCGTGGTCATGACGTTGACCCTCTCGGCCTCCGAGAGTGGACTGCCACTGGCAGAAACTGTTCAGTGTGTGGTCTGCATGGTGGCTGATCACCAGTCCATCCTGTGACATAATGACAGGCAGGAGAATTCAAGTTGTTCTTCATGATGACACTGTAAATGAGAATGCAAATGCAGGACAGTACACGTGCAGCATCTAAAGAGATCCAGAACAAGATTGGAAAAAAGTAGCCCATTCGAAATTCTGCGTTTAGGAAACTATCATGGACAGTTTTGAGCAGTTGTTCAAGCAGCTAAATCTTGTAACACCTGTCAGCAGTGCAGCTTTATACCATTGCAAGCTACATCACTTATATAAAAATATTGTTAAATTAATAACTCTCACATCAAAACTTAGCCTTGTTATTTACTATCTTTTTAGAGCTAGAATGTATGTATTGGATCTCAGTAGATTTTGCAGGTGCCAGATGAGAAGGTTATGAAGGAATTACGTTCCCATGATGCCAAGTCAAATTTTTAGTGTACTTTATTTTTAATTTTTTTTAAGTCGAATTTTTGTAGTGCTGTGGAAACCACGGTTAGCATCCGTCCCGGTTTGCATACATTTTCCGGTTAAAATACAATATGGCGCATGTCTTGTTGCCTCATGCACTGCGTGAGTCCAGCAGTGTTCTTCATGTAATTTCATCACAAAACGTCCCGTTAGCATCCTTGAAAGAAGACTCAAAAAAGTTCTATAAATGGAAACCTGAATCTGCTTCTTTCCTCTGAAACTCTTAAATACATGTTGACAAGGCTTTGCTGCTCAGTGCCAGAACAGGTTTTCTTCTTTGTTACGTGTTCAAAATGTTCTCACCTGCTCCTCATCTAGAAGCACAAGTCCCACTATTACAATGTTGATGCTTCCTCCTATGGTACCGTCTTTAAAGAGACTGGACACCTATAAGACATGCAGACATATATTTTTTAAAAACTAATTTACATACTGTATACACACTGCGGACAAGCACAAAAAGTCATTAAATCAAAAGTATGTCCGGACAGAAAAAGATGCACTACGGTAATCCCTCGTTTATCACGGTTAATTGGTTCCAGACCTGACCGTGATAAGTGCGTTTCTGTGAAGTAGGATTCCTTATTTATAAATTGAATATTTTCGTAGTTATAGCATAGAAAACCTGTTTACAACCTTCTAAATACGAGGTTTTAACATTTTTAGAGCCTTCTAGACAGTAAATAACACCCCTATGTTCACTTTTACACTCATAATATTCAACACATTTGGCATCACACAAGCCACACAGTCAGGAGATCGGGAAGATCTGGGTCCGAATCTCCGCTGGGCATTTCTGTGTGGAGTTTGCATGTTTTCCCCGTGCGTGCGTGGGTTTTCTCCGGATACTCCGGTTTTCTCCCACATTCCAAAAACATGCATGTTAGGTTAATTGCCGACTCTAAATTGTCCATAGGTATGAATGTGAGTGTGAATGGTTGTTTCTCTATATGTGCCCTGCGATTGGCTGGCGAGTCCAGGGTGTACCCCGCCTTTCACCCGAAGTCAGCTGGGATAGGCTCCAGCATACCCACAGCCCTAATCAGGGTAAGCAGCCTAGAAAATGGATGGATGGATGGATATCCAACACATTATACATAAGAGTAAATAAGCCATTTAAGACATAAGACTTCTTGTTATAAATGTGTTCCCTAGGGGTCCTGAAAGAAAGACGGACAGGAAGTGAGTCGAGGATTCAGAGTTGAGTTTCAGCTTTGTGTGGTTAATGGCCGCAAAAGTAGCCTGTAGTTTTATTACAGATTTTAATTCGGGATTATTGTGCCTGTTGTGAGGTAATTCAAACATGCAATAAAAGCCTGTTGTTCCAGCTATCACGTCTGGTGACTGTGTGTCTCACTGAACATTACTGACACAGGCTGACTAGTATAAAATACTACATTTCATTAATGTCTTTGAATGCGCCTTTTGAATCCCTTATATTTTTATTTTAGTTCATTTAGCCATTTTTACACTTGAAAAGGCTTAATGTAGGAGTAAAATATGTAACATTTGCATATTTTTTGACCGATAACAGGTCGTATTCAACCACGAAAAATAATTATTTAGTGGCGAAGGACGACCGTATATGCCTCCTTTTCTAAAATGAATAATCAGCAAATTTGACACTTGAAACTACTGTTGCCCCTTAAGAGTGCAAGTATGTGGCCCTCATTTAGAGTCTTAATGGTCTCTTGATCTTGTGCTCTCGCTCACCTTGTCTTTCAATCAGGCTGAGTAAATACCACAGGTACCTGTCACTGTGTCTTTATCTCATCGGGAAACGCTCATTCCTTCCTTATGTTCCTAATGTTTGGGTTTTTTCCCGCACTGACACATGGATTGACTCAGAGCTGTGTTTTGTTACCGAATTGAAGTGAAAACTCTGAGGTCAAAGAGGCAATCAAAACCATTTACCTAAAGCTGAGATCTCCTGAAACACAAGACTGTCAAATTCCTAAACAGCTACAGTGAATCACATTTTTTTCACTCAGCCCGCCGCATTACGGGACTAATAAAGGTTTATCTTATGTATTCCATGTTTTAAAGCTGATTACGAAAATAAATGTACATGTAATCATGGTTGTGTCGGTCCTTACGATCATGATATGACTTTGCAATTGAGGGAATGGATTATCAAACATTGATTAGCTATTAGAGACCTATGGGAATTGGTGAGGTCAGGGTTGTCTGTCAAACTCCATCCTGCGTTTAGGTGACTGTGAGGCAGGCTGTGATTGCTCTAACTGGGTATGGATGTAGGAGCCATGTTTTCAAAATAGATGGATTATCTTTGGGTTTGTCAGTCAGTCATTAAGGAGCGAAATGAGCGTGATGGAATTTGCTTGCAGATCAGCTGAGAGTGACGAGGGGACACTTTGAGCTCTGCGGTCATGAGCTCACCCCGATATCAGTGTCATGTTTTTAGATGGGTTCTCTCTGATAAGTGAGAATGGCAGTCACTTAACCCCAAATTAGAGTCAGAGTACATAAGGTTGTCTCCTTGCCCCACACTTTAAAACAAACAAAAGTTAGCATGACTACATGTATCATTTTTTTTTAAATGTCAAAAAAAATCTAATTCCTTTGGAAATTGCGTATGGATGCTAAGAGACGCTTATGCCAAAGTGAAAATCCAAAGAAAAAAAGGAATCGCACCCCTTAATATAAGCATAAGAGTAATGATTTTAAAAAAGTAAATATTTGTGCCACCCAGTAGTATATGTTACACAACTAAAAAATTGGCAGATGACAGCCTGTCATCAGCGGGACGCTATCTCCAAGTAGCAGTGAGGACCATCTCTTGAAAGTCGCAACTGCTTGAGCACTGACAAGAAACATGCAACATTTTGACCTCTGACCCCAGCTACTCCATGTAAGTTGGATCTGACAACATTCAAAATCACTAAAACCTTTTGCACAGACAAAGCCAAATCCTTTCAACCAATTTGAAGAGTTGTCATAAGGTGACAATTAACTGATTTGACCTTTGAACTGGTATAAAATTTTATCCATGACTGTATATGTAACAAATGCTGACACCAAACAAAAACTCTATGAACTGAGTCAAATCCTCCAGGGGCCACAAAAACAACCTGGTAAACAAGATTTCAATTGAATCAATGCATTTCTGTCGGGACACAACAACTGTACAAGAAAGTTTCATCTCACCATATTGAGCACAGTTAGAACATAAGTGGTAATGTTCTCATGGCCATGGTTGTCCATCATCTTTCTGTCTACTACCACCAGAGTTTCCACATTGAGCTTTTGGTTACTTTGGTTCTTCATGAAAACTGCCCTCTTGTTCCTGGGAATGAACTTGTACTCATCTGGAAGTAGGAAGAGATCCTCCGTTGGAGGTTTGGGCATGTCTGGAAAAACATGTATAGACATTCATTAGCCAAGCAAGTGGAAGTTCCTTCAAAATTATTTAGTTTTAAAAAGGTTGTAAGAATAAGTAAACTTTGTCAAAGTATATAAATATACATATTATACATATACGTAATAAAAGATCCTTGTAAACATCTCTGTAGGTTTGGAGAAGGTGTCATATGCTTCATTTAGTTGACAACATTTCTGATTGATTAACTTTATAACTTTGTTGAATCTGGCAGCTTATAGTGATGTTTTACTCCCATTATATATGTGAGGTGGTACACATTATATGATTACAATGTGATAATGGACAATAAACGGGTGTGAAAAAAAGTGACATGTTGCTGTAAGAACAATACTCGAGAGAGACATCTGCTTCAAATTTAAATCTGAGAAAAAAACACAGTTTTATCTGTGTCCATCATCTCCTGATGAGCACAACTCCATCAATTATTTATACAAAACTGTATCCTCAAACAAATGCAGCTTAATCCGTAGTCTCCTTGTTTCTAGTTACTACAATTACCACCCAACGCTGTCTAGATTGAACGTTTGCTTATGTAGACAGTAGGCAGGTGAGCACCCTATGTGGCTTTGTGACTAAAACACAGCGCAGGTGTTCACTGATGTCACCCTGAGGGAATGAAAACATGCAGTGTGTTTTCACCAGGGACAGACAGCTGGAGTTCTGCAGGTTAATGGTGGTGGTACCCATTCAGACTTCTATGACACAGCCAATGTTAACTGATATTGAGGTCATTTCTCCAGTAAAAACATTAATCACTGTGTCATGTGAATTTTAACTAAATACATTTAGTTCCCATAACCCTCCACAGGTCATGTCAACCATAACATAAATGGAGATACTTGTATTTGGTAGAAACCTGTCACCACATGCAATGGTGGCGGTGATGGTTTTCCCAAGGATTGCATAGAGCAAAGAGGGTAACATTTTTTTTCTACAACTCAAAAGGGATTATTCATAGTCCGTTTACCCGTGTATCATTCTGCGGAATCAAGTGCCCAAACAAAGCCTCCACACCTTGGTAACTCAGTCGCTTATATAGAGTGGTTCTTTTAGAGTTGGGACACTATAGACAGATACCGGTAAGGGAATTCTTTAATCATCTTTACTATGCATGTGGATGTGATTTGGTTATTCATAGAACACATTCAGAACAATGAACAACTCAGTATCCGTCTCCTCTAAAGCGCTGTGCGACCTGCATGGATGAGGTGTTCAAGCACACTGGGTATTTCTGAGTGTTAGACGAATAAGCTTTCAGACAGTCTGTGCTTTTTTTTTTTTTTTTTGAGTATGACTTCAAAAAAGTGCCATAACTTTGATCATGAAGGTGAGAAACACTATTGAATTCAAGAAAGAACTCGTAGAAAAGGTAGCGTCTGTTGCAACAGGATTGGTTCCTAGGCAACACAGGTCTGAGCAGAGGGAACAATTTAATGGAGACATATTACAGAAAGTGACCCTGGCCAGTGTGTGTAATGATGATTGTACATGCTGCTGAAGTTAACAATGAAGTTGAAGTGAGCACGTATACAGCTCTAACCATCCACTCTTTACAGTTAAGTTTGGAATGGACTAAAGTGAATCAGCATCCGCGCAGCTGGAAGTCAGCTATGTGAACCACTATCATACAAATGGCACTAACTTAGAAAGATATTTCAGCAAATTGTACATATATTTGTCCTAAATTGAGCATTTTCATAAACATAAACAGGCTAAATTAACTAAAATACAATCAGAAGCCGTTAAGAAGACGCATTCATATTGTGAATGTAGTATTCTACCCTGGTCCCTAGGTAACCAGATGTGATTGCCAGAACAACAGACTTTTATTGCAGGTTTAAATTATCATTAACATAATTAGGGCTGGGTGATATAGCAATATTATCACTATATCGATATTTCTTTTAAGTACAATATCAAAAACAAACATATCATTCATGTAGATATTGATTGGATTTGATCTCTTAACACGGAGGTCTCAGTCATCACTGAGGTGGCCTCCTGCCCCGCCCCTCTTTGTGCATGAAGGAGGGGGTGCAGAGTAGTATCTCCGCTAAGTCTTCAACAAGCACAAAAGAAGCGACAAATTCTGTGGGTGAGGAACTGGTCAGAAAAGAAAAAGCAGTAGCTCAGTAATTTGGAGCTACAGTCATCCCGTGTTTATCGCAGTTAATTAGTTCCAGACCCGGCCATGATATGTGAATTTCTGTGAAGTAGGAGTCAATATTAATAAATTGAACACGAACTAATAATGTCACAAATTGTATCTAGAAGATCGTAAACAGGTTATACTCCATAACTATGAAAATATTCAATTTATAAAGACGCGATCCAACTTTGCGAAAATCCTCTGGAACCAATTAACCGAGGGATTACTGTAGACTTACTGTAGATTACTGTAGACCTTTAAAATTTGAACATTACCAAAGGTTGTACAATTTAGAAACATATCGCATAGTTAAAAATACTCTACACCTCTAAAGACAAAAACTCTAACCATCATCATACTTGACGTCAAATCTCACAAGACTATTACATCTCCTGAGACTAAAGGTCTCCACTGACAGTGCATGCCATGTTTCTGAAGCATGCTAATATTAACAAAATGCATATTTTAAATATTCTATGACAACAGTACCACTACTACAAAAAAAAATGTGGCCAAATCTTGTCACACAATAAAATGAAAAAAATTCCCTTACATACATTTCTTCCGTCTTCCGCAGAAGTGCTGCCTCTGCCTGTCCTTGTGCGTGTAGTCATCATCTTGCCAATGGCTGTTATGGTAATTGCTTCCGGCATGATGCTCCTGCTGGTCATCACGTTTGTCATGATTGCCGGGAGGTTCACTCTGCTGGTTTCTCTGCAGGTCTTCTTCATCTGCCTGCGAGTCGGTTTGGCTTTTGGTTGCTAAGCTCCTTTCTGACTTGTGAGGAGCCGAATCTGGGGATCTCTTCTGAAGCCCCCGAGGGTGATGGCCTCTGTCCCCTGCCTGGGTGTCCCTGTTACTCTTGTACAGGATGTGTGGCTGGTGGCTGGAAGGTGCCGTGAAGTTTTCTCCATGGGCAACCTGGCGGGATACTGGCCTCAGGAAGTAGTCTGCATCCTGAGTGCGGATCAAACCTGTCTGGAGGCAAGATGCAAAGTCCAGTTATTCTAAAAAGAGTGGCTCTTTAACCTGCAAGTGTACCTAATGATGTGGCTGGTGACCATGTACAGCAGGGGTATCCAAACTTTTCCACCCTTACAGAAAAATGGAAGGATGTGGTGGGGGGCATGCTAAAATAAACCCATATGCTAAGCTATAGTATCTGAACAAAACATTGACATCTTACTTTTGTGTTATAGGAGACAAAGCAAATTAGTATAACATCTTAAATAGCAATATCCATCTATTTTCTATGCTGCTTATCCTCACTGGGGTTGTGGGTATGCTGCAGCCTATCCCAGCTGACTTCAGGCGAGAGGCAGGGTACACCCTGGACTGGTCGCCAGTCAATGGCAGGGCACATATAGACAAACAACCATTCACACTCACATTCATACCTATGGACAATTTAGAGTCGCCAATTAACCTAACATGCATGTTTTTGGAATGTGGGAGGAAACCGGAGTACCCGGAGAAAGAGATGCCCAACGTAGATTCGAACCCAGATCTTCCCGATCTCCTGACTGTGTGGCCAACATGCTAACCACTAGGCTACTGTACGGCCTATATAGTAATATATCTCATTAATTAGCCATTTTTTTAATATGCTGTGTAGCGACATGCATATCACCATCTTAATTACAGTTTTATATTTGCTTGATTTTATGAGGTTTGGAGCACAAGCGTCCAACATCTCCAACCAGACATGGAAAGTAGCCTAAAGGGCAGCTGTCACATATTCCACACAAACATCCCAACCTTCTCCAGCTATTCCTCTAACCTCCCTATCTGTCTCTGGCGGCAATTAGTCAAGATTCAACTTGGCGCGCCTCAATTACTGGCTATGTTTCTTCATGTTCAACATCTGTTTTGCTGCTCAGGGTTAGACCTTATCTGAAAATCTAAATAAAGTTGTCAGATAAAAAGAGAGTGATGTGAGGATGGATAGTATATATCCTTATAATATGTTCCCAGTCCATGGGACTTTGCTGCTTCAAATAACCTCACACAAAAAATGCAGACAGAGCTCACACTGTGCTTAAAAAAAGACCTTAGTATTTTATGAGTGCTGGTAGTATATTGTTTTTTATTTTGGGATATTTTGTATATAATATTATTTGAATTCCATCTGCCACTGAAGTCACTGCAATAGGTAGTGTTTCCTCAAACATACTGTTTACTTGGATGCTAGCTAATTTTAATAACATTTATCTGTGGGTGAAGTATGAATTGCTTTTCAAAAGAGTAACAGCTTTTCATAGTAGCAGCTGGCCTACAGTGTACAATATATAACCAGTGGACATGTCTGGGTTTGCAGTTCAGCAGAAACCTTAGCATGCGTAGTATGCATGTTACTATGTGTGGATACATACAAGTGTTTGTAGATGTCATCAGTCAGTCATGCCAGGGCATAGCTATATCTGGATCCTGACTTCTCTCATTTAATGAACATCGACTCTCAGCGTCTGGCTGTGAGTGTGTAAAAATAATAGGCTCAAAATACAAGCCGACACAGTTGTGTAGGCTGCAGCTGATAACATATAACACAGGATACAGTCATTGGTACACACTGTATTTATGTGTTATTAGTCTCAAAAGTAGCATTGCTTATTTTTTCATGAAGGTTGTAAAGGAAGTGGTCAAATATGATTCACAGAATATACTATGCATAAAAAAAACAAAACTAGGTGCATCAACAATGCATACATGTATCTCAAGAGTAAGGACCTTACAAATGAAGCCCACACTTTGACAATTACTGGTTTACGGGGTTTTCATGTCAGATAATGATGATCATTTGTCAGACAAAGAAACGTATTTACAGCCAGAAACATGCTTTTTCCCGATGATTACAATCTTTTACTCAGTTTAAAAAGACAAAAAAGACAAAAATAGTTGTTATAGCATCAATCGTGTGAGACTGGTAACGTTCACATTTGCACCAAATGCAATTTTAATCCAGATTCAGTGGAAAGGAACATTTGCTCACAGTTCACTGACACCAGTGGTCACGTTTTCTTGTCTGAGAAAGGCCTTTTTCTGTTCTAGTATGACTGTGTGCCAGTGCACAAAGCAAGGTCTATAAAGACATGCGGCTGAGTGGAGAGCCCTGACCTCATCCACAGTAAATACCGTTGGGATGAACTAGAACTAGGCCCTCTTATCCAACATCAGTGACCTTTGATCTCCACAAATGCTCTTCTGGGTGAATGGGCTAAACTTCCCTGAAACATTTCAAAACCCCACATGAGTGGAAGCTGTTATTGTTGCTGCAGGGACGGGAGCCATTTGATAAAAGGACTTCTACGGTCTGTGCAAATGCTGACATATTCATATTCATTTGACCATATCTATATATCTATTTACTGCAAAGACAAACAAAGGGCAGAATGACTTACTGTGTGGTTAATTAGAGCAGAACATTGCCAGCAAATATGTCAAAGGTTTTACCCAAACACAGCATTTTTTTCACCGTTGTTTACATCTGACGATGACCCACAAATCTTCAGAGCAGCATGCAGATATTTATGCAGCTAACAGAACATCTACTCCATCAACACCACATGCACGTACAGTAATCCCCCATTTATCGTGGTTAATTGGTTCCAGATGTGATAAGTGATAAGTGAATTTTCGCTAAGTAGGATTCCTTATTTATAAATTGAATATTTTTGTGGTTGGAGCATACAAAACCTGTTTATGACCTTCTAAATGCGGTTCTCAACATTATTGGAGTCTTCTAGACATTAACTAACCCCCATAGTCTCCTTTACACTCATATTACTCAATATAGTAGACATAATAAGAGTAAATAAGCCATTTAAGACATAAATAAGACTAATTCTCATGGGTGGCGCTATAAAGGAAGTGAGTTCAGGGGTTCAGAGTTGAGTTTTACCTTGCCGTTGGTTACTGCAATTAGGGATTATTGTGCCTGATGTGAGATAATTTAAACTCACGCTAAAAGCCTGTTGTTGCAGCGATCAAGTCTGGTGCTTCTGTGTCTCACCGTACATTATAGTAACATTATTGACACCTAGTAACCAGGTTACCAGGTTATGCATACTGTATCTTTTGACTAATAATAGGCCATATTCAACCACAAAACAGCTTGGTTTATTAATAATTTTATTTATTATTTATTTATTAATTTTATTTTTGAAAAAACGTGATACAGTGAAGCCGGAAAAATTCAAACTGCTCAGTGGCAAGGGACAACTGTACTGTATTACATTCTATAACTAACTATTCTATAAACTTGACCATATGCCTTTCATCACAGATGCTGTTTTTGTTTGCACAGTTCCGTCATGATGAACTGCCATTGATCCTTTTATGCTGTATTCACTGTACAGTATATAGTTCGGGATTCCTTTGTAAACAACCACCAAAAATTGGTGAGTCTATCACCCTCAGCAAACAACTGCAAATAGAAAGGTCCAATTCAATTTTTTTCAAGCCAAAGACAAGAGTTATGATGTCTTCCTCTGTTCAGACTGTATGTTTTAGCACTGTCTTTCGCAAAACAACATGCACCCGCTCCTTCACCAAGCCAAGTCCCTATGTTAAGAGATTAGGTCACTCCGTTGCCTTTCCTAGCGAAGTCATCAGATTACACGCTGCACTCTACTAGGTGCAAATAGCAGTCATAAAATGCTGAAACACTACTTGGGAGGGCACAAACAGCTGGACTCTATGGAGTCAGGCACATCCAGACAAGCAGCAACAGGAAGGGGGTGGGAGGTTTGCTTAAAAACGGAACTAAGTAAGGAAGTATTCAGTGCATTAAAAAGTGCACCTGACCATGTGTGTAGTCATTTTTCTTCTAGGCATTTACATCAAAAACATGTTGAATTATTGACTTGGTAGTGAAAGTACTACAGTTGTTTCAGCATAATTTATGCAGCGCTGTCCTGCAATACAAATGCCCTCCAATGTTAGTCATGTTAACAATGTTAAATTTAAGCATTCATTGCATCCACAGGGCTCAGTGAGACCACAGAATTCTTGCTGATGTCAGTGCAATACGTCATATGTTGGCTTACCCTAGAAAACACATTAGACCACATGGAGACCCATCAACAAATGTGTCCAACTGACTTTAATAACATTTGATTGATCTTGCATGTTTTGCAAAGTGACTGTAGCAACCGGTCCTCTGCTTTTCAAAGCTGCATCACTCACATCATGAGGCTCATTATGAATATTCCTGGAAATCCCAGACGTTGGATGAGTACGTACCGATCTGTCATTACGACCAATATGAGCCCTGCAGCAAGAAACATAACCATCATTTTACAAGAGGAAAGCACACGACCTCCAAGTGATTTGTGGAAGACACCTAGGATTTTCTCTTGTCACAAAATAGTGTTGATCCACAGGAAAGAAAAAAAACAGACTTGTAAATTTGAGATTTTTACATAAAATTTGAGGCAAATACATAGGGTGGCTCTCATAACAACCATTTAGAATCTTCTTTAGAATCCGAAGTGATTTTTCAACTAGACCCACAGCAATGCATGAACTAGGCGGTACAGAGTGAAATGAAGGCCACCACGTGGGGATCATTTGCTCACATCATACTCATCATACAAAGACACACTATGTTATGGTTGTGCATTCCAACCTGTGAAAATGGGATAAAAAAGATATCATCCTGTCTCTTACTCCTCTTTGCCCAATTCAAATATTACGGTCTAAACCACTGACTTCTGACTATGATGGACAGAGTCATAGGCCTCTTTTATTCTAACCATTCTTCTCTTTTAAGTGTGAAAACCTTTGTGGTTGAAGTCCTTACTTTCAAAAAAGCTGAAATAAACTGTCTGTGGACACCCAGCAGAGCACAGTTGCAAAGACAATGCATACATGGCTTTACAACACAATAGTCCTTTAAAAAGAGTTTTCTGCACTAAAACTGCCCCTCGGAAGTAACAATGACCAATAGGGCCTCCTACTTCTCCCTCCATCAGACATCCAGTGAAAACGTTAGTCAGACTGTGCAGTGTTTTCAGTTTCAATCTAATGCAACATTCTTTGTACAACCTAAATTTGTACCATATTATGGTAAACCAGTTTACATAGTTAATTACAGAAAAGGAATACCTGAATGGTCTCACCTGGCATTTGAAAGTCACATACTTCCACATACACCAATATTGATTTTGGTCCATCTGGTCAATATTTACCAAACCAAAGTTCAAGGTCTTCTTTTTGTTCTCTGGTGAACATTTTTTTTTACTAGATAAAGAAAACATTTCCAAAAAGACGGTGGTATCACTATGAAAGTAAACTGTGTACAGGGCTGGTGGTAGTACAGTAATCCCTCATTTATTGAGGTTAATTGGTTCCAGACTCCACTGTGATAAGTGAATTTCGGTCAAGTAGGATTCCTTATTTGTAAATGGAATGTTTTCGTAGTTAGACCATAGAAAACCTGTTTTCTAAATATATATTTTTTAACATTATGAGAGCCCTCTACAGATGAAATAGCACCCTTATAGTCACTTTTACACTCATATTACTTAATATAGTAGACATCATAAGAATAAATAAGCCATTTAAGACCCATGCTTGTGTCAGGAGGCTAGGACAGGAAGTGACGGCGGGGGTTCAGAGTTGACTTTTAGCTTGGCGTGGGTTACTGAAGCAACAGCAGCCCGTTTTTGTATTAGGAGTTTTTATTAGGGATTATTGTGCGTATTGTTCCGGCAATCAAGTCTGGCGCTTCTGTGTCTCACCGAACATTACTGACACCTAGTGACCAGTGTAGAATACTACATATCATTAGCAGCCTCTTTGAATGTGTCTTCTGAATATGTACACGTTCCCATAAATGAATTAAAAACTTAATATTGGTCCGTAACCACGGGATTCACTCGAGAATTAGTTACAGTGTGCACAGCAGAAGAATACGCGCTCAATATGTGCTCAATATTGGCCGCACGTGCGACCATTATTAAGGATAAAGATCTTTTAACATTTTAACGTCTACCTGGAAGTGTAAGGAGGATGAGGAAGTGGTCGATCAACAAACCACTGCAAAAAGAAAACTGCTACTACTGTCGACCGAAGTCGACTCATTTCACGACTCATTTTATGTTCTTAATGTGTTCCCTGTACAGTGTGAGTGACTGAGGAGTCAATTTAGGTATAAGATGAGACTAAATATCGATTTCCATCTCAGTCTAGGAAAGGAACTACGTAACCCGAGGACCACCTGTATTGAATTTACAGCATCTGCCTTTTGACGGGCTCTTTTAGTGTCTTTTTCAATGCAGACACACACAAAGCATCCCTGGAGTGCCATTCTCTGCGGTTATAGAGGGTAATTCTCAGACATGGCAGTGGTTTTTCCGACTGATAATCCCAAACTACCAAAGGCCAGCATGGAATCTATTGAAATAAAGTCAATAAAAAAACAACAAAATGGAAATGAATGGAAATGTGGTCAGACTGGTTCAAACTGTCTGGAAATAATTGGAATGACATGTCTTCTGCTTTGTACTTCAGCTTGAACTTGAAAAAATAACATTGTGGAATTGATCTGCCTACTGTGAATGTCACTTCAATGCTGAGCGGATTACACTTGTATTAATGTAGTCCTTTGTTCCCTTGAATGCTAAGAGGACTAGCATTGCAACTTGTGGTCTTATGGTGGAGCTGCTTCACTTAAGCTCAATTATTGTCATTCCCTCATTATTTTTATGCAGCAAACAGGACCACCAAGAAAAGAACTGAAACTCTGCCAAGTGTCTCCACAGAACAAAACAAGGGTAGAGAGGCTAGGATTTGTCTCAGCAGCAATAAGCCTACAAATGCATCAGCTGAACACACACACACACACACACACACACACACACACACACACCTTTATCCAAAATCAACCCACATTTCAATGCAGTAAATGCACAGGTTTTCAATCTCTTGCTATTTAACTAAAGCTTCAGGATATATTTATCTACTCAAGACTAAACCCACTTTCCTTCATACTGTGTCCTCCCTAATCCCACATCAGCTCAGCAGCTGATTTGTAATTTACTCGTCAATATCTCCAAGGATCATATGTTTTGTGTCTTGTTTCTGTGGGAATCCAGAGATTGTATAAGTGCGTTGAAACTGAAAGGATCACAGGCCTTTTTTTTCTCTCTCATTGGCTTCAACACAGCAGGGCATCTAATGCTATGTTTACACTATCACTGGTCCCAGGATGAGACAAATTGAACAAATATGGCTCAGTTATGAATCACTTGGTACATCAGTTTAAATGCTTTGCATGCTTTTAAATGTACTGACTGGAGTTTTGGAGAAAACATTCACACACAGAGACCTGACTCATCGACTCCCGCGACTCATTCAAACCCTCCTGCAATCTGACCCCGGGCACGTTCAGACTCACCATCCCCGTGCATGTAGACAGCGCCACAGACGAATTGACCCTCAACCTCAGTGACCCCTGGTAAAAGCAGAGGTCATCCTGGTGGTAAGCCCTCAGGCTCTTGGTGCCGTTGTTTCCCAGGACCTGTATGGTGAAGCCAGGTGCAATCAAGCTCTCCGAGGTCTCCTTCAGCTCCATGTGGAAGTCCTGCCCCAAGCCGCTCACACGGAAGTAAGTCATTTCACTGCCGCCATCAGCGTTTGACGAGGATGCATCTGGAGACAATGACCTGCGTCGTCGTTTGCGCTGGTGGTGGGTAATCTCGTGGGAGACGTACACACCTTGGTGGTCGACCTCGTACGGAGATACAAGCTCATATTCTGGTCAGGATGAGAGCATAGAATAATAATTTCAGACATGTTTAGACACTTGCATGTTTTGAATGTGTCATTTATTGTGGAGTCAAGAACAACAAACAATATTATATTTTGGATGTTATATTGTTTAAGAAGAATACCTATTAAAAGGTACCTCGAACTGCCTTGAGGGCGGCAACACTCGAACGTTACATGGTACATTATATCCCGCCTCCTCCTTCTTTGAGTATGCAGGACACGCACATGTACTAGTTATGTTTAATGTCAGCTAATGATAGCAATTTGGCAAAGTTTAGCGACTAACATTAGTTAACGTTACCATGACTGCAAATTGTTGATTGCCTCTGAGACCAACAGCCATAGACCATTTTGTTCGAGCCAAACGAAAACCTTTTTTATGCAGTTTAACTCATACTTGTGAAAAATATTGACTTTTTTTTTCCACAATCTGTTCTTTTAAAACACTCTTGGTAACATACGCTAGCCGGTGGTGGTTTGTTCAAAAAATCCATTTTTACCAACTCCCATACAGTCCGTTTAATTTCAAAAGAGAAACAGAATTTGAGATTGGTTATGCTAACATTTGGCCCAGGTGCCAAAATACTTAAAGGATACATTAACAACGGTTATCTGCTCTGTAATGACCCGATGTGCTTGACTGGCTCAGATAGTCAAGGTCCAGCGATCAGAGTCTTTCCTTTGTGTTTGGAATATTTGTGAGTTGGCGGCTTCGTCCACTTTATTGGGGTTCGGGTGGTTGTTTGATGCATTTTTAATGGCTTTCTTTCATATGTAGTGTTTTTCGCCTCATTACAGCCATTTACAGCCCCATATACATTAATGTTTTTGAACAACTTCCACATAATTCCAACTCATGGGGACAATGGTACAAGTCTGAAAAGGACGCTCACGGAAAAGCTCCGTCCACTATTACCGGAGTTTTAAACTTTTGCGACCTTGGTGAATACAGTTCGTGATCACAACTTGTGATTACAACTCTGCAAGTGAGTGCTGAGACTTCTGCCTCAACTTGGACCCGCGAGTGGACTAAACTCACCAAAAGAGACAATCAGGTGGAGCCGACAGCCGTTACAAGCAAGCTATCATGCTAGCCGCGGTTTGAAGCCTGATTTCAATAACAGGATAACATTTGGAGTTTTCCTGTGCAGCTTTTTCGGCCCACGAGGACTGGTGGGACTTTGGTGAGATACTGGTGAGAGATAAACTCGCCGTTATAACGAAGATTATTCACCGAAGGCATTGCACCACAAGTCAACGGCTAACTGACGGCGTTACCTAGCAACAGTAACAATGTCAAAGGCTCGAGGGAGAAGAAGCGCAACAAGCGGTGGCTCTAGTAGTTCTGGTCGAAGTACTCCAGATTCAGTCATATATACGGATGTCGAACAGATTCCTGAGACAACTGGAGGTGCTCACCTATTACCACAACCGCCGCCGAGACCTTACAAGGATGACACAGTTAACCAGTTGACACACCTGAGTGGAAATACAGACAAAGCAACAGCGACAGCCTTGCAGAAGGTTAAACACCGCGCAAACAAGCAAGAAAGAAGTTCAATGGAAAAGAGTGAGTATACTATGGCGAAAACCATGGAGGATTATGGAAAACAGATGCAGCAACTTGTGGAGAATTCCAACTCCCTGCATCAACTAATTTACAGTTTGATAGAGACTACCAACGCCATACAAAGAGAAATGCAAGGTCTGAGAGTGGAGGAGAATATACATCTGGGAGTCTACACAATACGTGTGGAGTACCACAGGGGTCCATACTGGGACCAAAACTGTTTAACTTGTACATTAACGACATTTGCAAAGTAACTAACAACTTAAAATTGGTCTTATTCGCCGATGATACCACTGCTTTCTGTTCTGGTGAAAGCACACAAGAACTCATTAAAAAGGTCAAGGATGAAATGGTCATATTAAAGTCATGGTTTGACAAGAATAGATTATCTCTGAATTTAAGTAAAACTAAAATAATGCTATTTGGTAATAGTAGAAAGGACACGTACGACCAAATACAAATTAATGGAACGGATATTGAAAAAGTGGAAGAATATAAATTCCTTGGGGTTATAATAGATGAAAAAATGAGTTGGAAATCTCATATTAAATATATACAACAAAAGGTGGCGAGAAATATCTCTATATTGAATAAAGCAAAATATCTTCTTGATCAAAAATCACTCCACACTCTGTATTGTTCCTTAGTATTTCCATATCTAACGTATTGTGTGGAGATATGGGGAAATAATTACAAAAGCAATCTTCACTCACTCACTGTACTGCAAAAAAGATCTGTGAGGATAATTCATAATGCCAAGTATAGAGAACATACAAACCCTTTATTTTTAAAATCACAGATATTAAAATTCGCAGATTTAGTACACCTTCAAACCGCTAGAATAATGTATAAAGTTAATAATAACTCGTTACCCAAAAATCTAATCAAGTATTTCTCAATCAGAGAGGAGAAATATGATCTTAGAGGAAAATTAAACCTAAAACATTTATATGCGAGAACAACGCTGAAAACCCACAGCATTTCCGTGTGTGGAATTAAATTATGGAACGGATTGAGTAAAGAACTCAAACAATGTACAGAGATGAGCAAATTCAAAAAACAATACAAGCAGTTGATGTTTGCCAAATACAAGGCAGAAGAGTCCTGATTGTTCTGTCAGGTTTGTTATTTTATTTTATTTATTTTATTTTATTTTCTATTTTATTTTATTTTATTTTATTTTTTATTTATTTAATTAAATTTTATTTGTTATTTATTTATTTCTATTTATTTATTTTTTTTTTTTTTTATATAATTTTCTTTGTTGTGTTTAAAAAAAAAAAAAAAAAAAAAAGCTTTGTTCTTATTTATTTATTTATTTATTTAGTATTGTCATCATTATTATTATTATGAATGTTCTCTCTTTTTTTGGGGGGAGGGTTATCTCACCGTTATCTATTATGTGTTATCCTGACTATCACTGAAAACATGACATGGAATCCAGGAAGTGAACTACATGTACTGTACTAGATGTAGAATGGATGGGGGGTAGGATTAAATAAGCTTTGCTTCTTCCTACTCCTTTTGGACATGTGGAACTGTGAAAAAATGATTCACGAGATGTATTCCATTGTAACCTTCATGTTCAAATAAACTAAACCAAACCAAACCAAACCAAACTCACTCTTAAACGGTTTAAAATGTGTAAATACACTTTTAAAATGTCCAAATGATTGTGAGGGCATCAGTTTATATTAGTGGTGTCAAGGTTAATGCTTTAAAAATGCGTTAATGGAATTTTCCTGTTTGACCCTCGCCCCACACCGTAGTTTGGGGAACCGCAGCGGCATGGCAGCTGATGTGAAGGCATAAGCGGGAACAAATATTGAGCAGAAATGGGCAAAGAAAAAGATATTTTGAATGGTAAGTTTAGCTTCACAGCCCTGGCAGATGCCCATCTCAATAAGACATTGTATCCACATTGTATCAGCATTTGGGACCAAATATGAGGTGAAAGAAAAACCAGTAAAGTAGTTTTATCTGTGCATTGTGGGAGAAGATGCATTGCAAAGTTAAATGGTGCGTTTAAGGACTGTGGAACAAGTCGCCAGTCGCCAGTCGCATTAAACATGCAAAAATTGTGGGATTTGTAACTATATATATTTATTTTGGAATAAAACAATGGCCCATATTTCCAAAATTTGTAACCCTTTAAAAAAAAAAAGATGTAGTTATTTACAAATTATTTCATTTTTTATTTTTGTGTGCGTGTGTGTGTGTGTGTTTTTTTTTTTAGGCCATTGCACCTAAATGTTTTCTGCGGCCCAGAACTATACTATCAGAATGACACTTTTATACAATTGGCTTCTTTATTTTATAATGTAAGATTAACGCCTTCATCGACAAATGTAATCGTTGAATCGAACCGTTTCTACACTGTATCAATTTGTTCTGTTTTTAAAATATATCTTTTTTTAATCGTATCTTAACTCAAATTATCCAGATGCGTATGGAAGCTTTTACCACAAAGAGATTAACATCCCTACTTATTACAGTGTATAGATAAAAAACATTGTTCTGTCTGTGATTAATTATGTTAATTATGAGTTAAGTATGAACAAAATGGGATTAATCGTGATTAAATATTTTAATCAATGACAGTCCTAGTTTATATGTTTATAACAGTGATGTGTGGTCACCTGTCATAATAAAAGTAAAAAAAAACCCTGAAGAATAACATGAAATAAATGTTAATATTTGTCAACTGAATTGTGTTACAAATATATTTTCTTTATGATTCCAATCGTTGTCACAATTTGCAAATTTCCTGATCAAAGACAGGGTAGAAAGCTGACACGAGGCGCGGCAAATCTTTCCACTTGTCTTAAGTGCGTGAACTGAGTGTACCGTGTAAGTGCACTTCACTGAGTGCACCGGTCCCTGTCCATTTCTGTTTGTCAGCAATATAATGTTTCAGAAACATGTATCATTATACATCATGACTTTCTACTGCCTGTATAAAGTGGAATGTCACACATGGAGGCCTACAGTACTGGCGGCGTCACCGCCATCCTTCAATAGAGAGGAAAAGTTGTCATTTTTTGCTTTTTTTTTTTTCCAATATCAATCTGATATCAGCACAAATCATACACACTTGTATTACTTGTTTAGCAGCATGGGATGTTTGAAAAGGCTTGATCAAGTGATATTACTCAGGCAGAGAACAATAGTCAGCAACAGTAGGAATGAGAAAAACTGTCCCATTTACTTTTTGATGCATCTGGTAGGATGCATAGGATTATCCACAATAGGAATAATGTAGCGAGGGTCTAGGTGCTCGGTGAAGTGTTTAAACCTAACATTACTCACCTCCGACAGGGGATGGCTCTTTTTTTGTTATAGGCCATGACTTTGGGAGTCCTGTGGGAGTTTCTCACGCTTTGTAAATGCGTCACACAGCCGTGGTGTTGTAAAATTAAACGTTCCCAGTTCTGTGCAACCACGAGAAAATTGTGCATGACAAGTTTTTGTTTTTTTTCGGACTATAACAAAAAATACTGCCACACAGCCAACATCACTCCTGCTCCCTGGTAAGCACGCTAGCACACACTGTTGTTGTGATCAGATGGGCTCTACATTATGAATAGAAGGGCAGCTGCTGGATAGAAGTGCTGGTGTGGACTGCCTGTATCGGCGTGCAAATATCAGAGATTTTTGTTGCAGGATAATATAATTCGATATAGTTTTTTTGCCAATATTGGATCAGAAAACCTCTATTTATGTGCGTGACAGTCAGAAGGCTAAGCTAATAACCCGAAAAATAAGTGAATTAATTGGACGAGATACCCGGCCTTTCTCAGCGGTGGAAGACACCGTGTTCGCCGAGATGTACTCTCACATCTAAGTCTCCTTAACGAAGGTGTCTCACCCTCTGAGTGAAATATGTTTTCTTGAAAACGTCAGTCAAATATGTTTTTGTCTAAATTAAGGTGATTTTATGGTTCGTGTTTCATATCATATCACCAATAGCAGGAGTGAGCCAGTATGTCATAAAAACAACCATGCCCCCCCACCATTAATTAATTACTAATTTCATTAGTAATAACCTATTTTTTGGACCACCTGGCAGTCAAGGCACCTTGCAATTGTCGTCACTTTTCCCATTTATACGGCACCCCTGGCCAATACCACTCTTCATAAATACATTTAAAAATGCATAATTAATCCATGTGATTGGCCAATTTCAGTCCTGGATGATCGGTATCGTAACATGCGGCATAAAACCCTGATGGGAGCATCCCCAATACTATTATGTTATGTAGTCAAAACAATAACAGGATCCACTGGCATTATTTGTCAGGTTAGTGACATCGACCTCTTTACTGCCTGTGTGAATTCTCCCCGTCATGCCTTGCCTACTTTTGCTGCGAGCATCAAAAAACAGTTACAATAAAAGGAAGGGATGGAGACAACTTCCAACCCATCCACTTCAGCAGAGAGTGGATCATGTTTGACCTCGTGTTTTACTACAGTTTTTACCATAGCTGAGGTCAAGTAACTGCAGGTCATAAAGGCAGATGGTCACAGGCATGCCCTCTCAAGGCAGCTACATCTCTAATGGCTCACGGTAATTGAACCAAAAGTGTAGTTAACCTTTCGGACCACTCCAAAATTACTTTTCCAGAGGTAGACACCATTCCTCTCCATGGTATAGTAACATTGTGCTAGCCAGTAAGTAGAACAGCCAGTAACTTAATCCCTGTCTTTAAGGTGCTTACATGCAAAGATTGATGTGACTGATGCCTGGAGAGATGTTATCAACCATTGTGGTGTGTTCATGGCGGGTGTCTGGTAGTAGAAGCTATCATAACGTTAATGCACTTGATGAACTTTGGGCCTATGAGTCACCAACAAGCAAACATATTCAATTTCACTGTTGACTTGCTGTGCAACCGTCATGCAACAGGAAAGTGATACACAGTCAAATTATCAGCTAAAAGCCAACGTAAATATGGCAGCAACCTTGGACTTGGCGGTCAACAAAAGCCAGTCTCAGTTACTGCATATTATGGCCTGTTTAAAGAAGCCCACATATTGATTAAATATAGCACAGGGACAGTGACAGACAGTGTGTCATCAGTGTGGTTTGAACTTGGTGCATCCTGATGTTGACATGAAGCACATCCTTCTCAGCATGACTTACGCTTATTAATGGCTACATTTATTTTTAAGCACGGTGCACTACTACTGAAATTTTAACACGAGTGGTCACAGTGTGGAGCCCATCTCCAGCCCTTGAAGTGTTTCAGCCCTGTGATCTAACCACAAAGACCCCAAGGAGCAATCAAATACTTCAAGTCTGAAGCGTCTACTTTGCAGACATGAAGGCACTTAGGTAAAACACAGAATATGCCTTCCTATCTTGATGCACCTTCCCCCAAACAGATTTAAGTCCACTCTTGTTTGTCCCACACCCGCCCTTAACTCAAAAACCATCTGCAGCGACCCATGTCTGACAGTATACAAACAAAGAGCTGCGGGAACTGAGCACACAAGCACACACATATCTTGTCTGATGGACCGAGACGAGATCCTGCAGTGGTTAGTTTGTTGGTTTAGTGGCTTCTGAGTGCCATTAGTAGGCCCACTGATATGAGGTCTCACTAGTGGGGACCATGGTTTAGTTTTAATGCACTGGACATGTGACCTCTTTCCCAACCCACTTTTGCAAGGTCGTATGAGTGTTAACACATTATCCCTGCCCAAAGGTTCCTGAATCACTTCAACTTTTGCATTGAGAGGCATTTTCAATGGTTTTCTTGGCACAGTCTGTGCTTATCATGCCAACTGGAAAATCAACTACTAATCGAATGGAGGCTGCATGGCCAAAACAGTTGCTGATGCAGCAAACCACGAGTTTGCAATGAAAAAGCAAAAACAGATGACTGTCAATAACAGCTTTCTCCATGGTGCAAATAGACATTATTCCCATTATATGGTAGAAGATAATGTGTTTTACAGAAATAAAACAATGTATTCAATGGACATGTTATGTTTGTTGAATCATATCTCATATCAATCATGCTATGAAAGTAGTACACTGCAGTAGCTGCAGCCAATCAGTGTGTATAGCGCCCCACAGCGGTGAAGAGAGACAATACATGACGTGTGAGCGTAGTTAGATGCTGAATGGCTCATAAAAGGATGCAATGCATGTATAAAAAAATAAATATGGACAAGTAAAACTCCTCCTATCATATTAATCATACCAGCCATGAGAATTTAAAAAGTATCATACCTGTGTGCTGAGGTAAACCGAGAGAGTGAAGTATAGCCGAAGTGCCGGGAGATTCAACATTTGCTGAGCCAACATTTAAAAGTAAACCCTGGAAAGCAAACAGAAATGGGGATTGAATATATCAGGGTGAAATGTAAGCACACACCATTTAAATCCTAACACAGCGCCTTGTCACTGATGCGTTGACAAGTTTATGAGGTCTGCGTACATGTGCAGAAATGGTGCATGCAAGTGACTTACTTGACTCAGTGCAGCACTGCAAGCCAAATGGAAAAAGAACACCGTCCTCAACCGAGCCATTCTCTTTGTACAGGTCCGGAACAAAGCCCCCGTGTCTCCTGATGCCACCCAATTTCCACTCACTTAATTAAATGTTTCAAGTTGTCAATGAATGGCACAAACCTGCAGAACATTCATATGCAGAGTTCTTCTCTTGTACCACTTTGTCCCCCCCTTTCATTTCCAAGAGTTGTATTCTCAACCTCTCCCTGCAAGCCTCTTTCTCCCTGTCTCTCTCTCTCTTTCCCTCCCTCTCTCTCTCTCTCTATCCTGCTATCCCCGCACCCTTTTGACTCCCACTATAATCAGTGAAGGACTTAAATAGTCTTCAGTATTGCCCACAGCACACCTCCGTAGTAGTGAGCCACAAACTGCTTCTACCAGATATGGCAAAAACTTGCACTCAGTGGGCACATCATTATGCACAATCTATTCCTGAAAAGCTAACTCTATTTATCACTTGTGGGACCCTGGGCACCAAATTGTAGAATGAAAGATAGCATTCAGTACAGGCCAAAAGGTTGGACACACACAATAAAACCCCATGGTCCCAACCCCGTTAATAAGGCAAGAAATTCCACTAAGTAACCCTGACAAGGCACACCTGTGAAGTGAAAACCATTTCGGGTGCCTACCTCATGAAGTTCATTGAAAGAACACCAAGGCTTTGCAGCACTATATATATATATATATATATATATATATATATATATATATATATCAAATTAATTAATAATATTTGAACATGCATGCAAGTTACAATGAAATACTTCACATAACATATAATACATAATTCAAGTTATTTCACACTTTTTTGTTAAGTACATAATTCCGCATGTGTTCATTCATAGTTTTGAGAATCTACAATGTAAATAGTCATGAAAATAAAGAAAACACATTGAATGAGAAGGTGTCCAAACTTTTGGCCTGTACTGTATGCTAGAATTTCGTCATTAAGATTTACTTTTTAAGTGAATCCAAATGTTTATTTGTAATGTTGTAAAAAGTTGGAAAACAATTTTTTAAATCTCACTTCTGCACAGACCTGTACCATCATCTAACACTTTAATATTGTCAATACTGTCAATATTGCCATACTGCTCCAAACAGTTCTCAGTATCTTCTAACCCAGTCGAAATCAGGTAGATTCCACCCAACATTCAATGGGGTCATTTGTGATGAATTTAAGAAATTTAAACTCTGACTCAATCTGCTCATCATTCTCCCTCCTCACTTGTATTCAGCGGCTGTGCTGATAGGAAACTTGCCAACACGTCTTAAGGTGCTCACGAATATACTCAAGGGTGTGGGAAGAGAATCGGTAGCGCTTGTTTCATATTCCTGGAGCATTTCATCCTCCCCGAAGAAATCCAGATGAGATAGCAGAACCTCAGCAGGGGATGTGTGATGTTTTACGGTGTGATCTTTTCGACGCCTGGTCAGGCTCTAGATGGGAAGGAATGGAATTTTCAAAGTGATTGGAAGTGGTTTTGGAAAGTCATGCATGGAATTTCCACGCATCGGCCACAACATTAGGAACATCTGTACAATCTAATGAGATCCAATCCACGGGTTGTATAAAAAATGCAGTTTTGACTGACATTTTTGGATCAGTTACCAAAATGTTTATTATATCGGAGAAGTGTTAATATTTCCCCTCATCATGAAACAAAATAAGTTAACCAAAATGTTACATTTGTCAGCATGCAGTTCTACACCAATGCAATCTCCAACCACAATAATAAACATATCGTTCAATACCTCTCATACCTCTGTCAATCAAAACTGAACATCATTATCTTCGTAAAAGGCAGCATTTTTGATGTCATGGATGTCACTGGATTGCTATTTTGATGCGTAATTTGCCTGTTTTGCTTCAAAAGTAAGTGTTGCTGGAAATATACAGAGCAGAGTTTATTTTAGAACATGGAAAGCAATATCAGCAGTTTGTGAATAGGGATGCTTGTGGAACAGTATCAATTGGAAGAAATATTTTCTTGGAGTTTACTGGGGTAACTGTCAACTTTAGGGTAATATGTTCTCAGCCAATAAAAAAAAAACAAAAAAAAAACTTGATCCAGCTTTTTTCTTTAGTTTGCCAATCAACAGTGATAAAATCCCAATTCTTACCATATGTCTGGTAGCTCAGAGTGACAGCTGCTGCAGAAGATATACTGTATGACCCCCCCGCCCCTCCATATCTGGCATGGATACACACATACACACATAAAACATAGATTGTGTCACTTGTATCATATGTTCAATGTGGGTAAAAGACGCGATACTGTATGTCTCTTTCATTCATGCCAAATATTCACCAGTGATTGAAAGTTTCCCAACATTTTTATTAAAGCATGCTGTGCAGTGATGCATAGCAGAATGCTCCGTTGTCTGTCTGGAGGCAACAGTAGAGAGAGAAATAAAAGACAAGATAGTTATTTGAGAAGGCTGAGCATAAATAAACGTCCCGTGCTCTGCCTTGACCAGACTGCCGTGAAGGGTCTGACCTTTGAACCCTTTAGCTGCCGTATGCCTCCCAGTCTGCCTGCCCGCCTGTTTGACTGCTCGTTTGTCTGTCCGGCCATCCCACTATCAGATTGACCATTTCCCTGCCTGTCGGCCTTTCATCTAGTGACGGACGACGGGAATGAGCTGGCACGCTAAGGGATTTCATGACGTTCGCCACAGCGCATCTGTTTTATTAGAGTATCATTCACTTCATACTTTCATGAAATTAAAAAAAAAATGCTTGCGTGCTAACAACGAAGTTGGTGAAAGAGTCTGAAAGTAAATTTATGTCTCACAGTAGGGTGCTTAAAGTTGATCTAGTTTCTCTTGATGGTTTTCCCTGCACTCCCTCATTTGAATGGCTGTGTGTGCAAAGCGCTCCTAAGTGAATTACGTTTATGTGTGTCTTTGCCTGCCTGCATTGTTTGAGTGGGAACCTGTACATGCACGTGCTCACATGTTTGTGGTCTGTGTGCGTGTGTGTGTGTGTGTAGCGTAAGCTGACGGCAGCTGTAAAATTCCTCTCTGAGCCTCACAGAAGGGAGGCTGATGGGAGCTGACAGGGAGCAAGAGTGAAGGGAGGTGGGAGAGGAAGATGAAGGTGAGAGTGGAGCAAAGGGAGATGTTAGTTGCCAGTAAGTTTGATGACTGCAGGTTTAGTCGAGCTTTGCACAAAGCCTGGATGGCTGTCTAAGAACACTGATGCATTCACTGTTACATCTTGACCTTATCAAACTTGCCCCATGCGCTGTGGATTTTGTCACTCAAGACTAATGTTTCATGTAAATATTCGCAGATGGTGGAAAAGTTTGGCTTTCGGCCACTGCTGGACCAATTCCAAATTATTCAATTAATCTAATTTAAAAAAACTAAAAAAAACTGTATAAGGCATCTATTTTTATTAGTTTATACAGTTAGCTACTACAAAATAAGAAAAGTTATATGCTTGTTTTGTACCAAACAACAGAAACGAACATGTAAGCTGATTAGTTACTCCACACAGATACGTTCCTTCATTCATTTCTACCGCTTATCCTGTTCAGGGTCACGGGTGAGCTAGAGCCTATCGCAGCTGACTAAAATCAAGGACCTAAAATCAAGTGTGCCACATAAAAAGGTTTTCAGGTACAGTCTTCCCTTGCTACATCACGGTTAACCTTTCGCGGATTCACTCTTTTGCGTATTCACTCTTTCGCGTATTTTTTTAAAGTGCAATTTTGCATGTTTTTTTTTAACAGCGTAGGAACGCACTTTGTGTTCTGCGTCCTTGTGTTGTATTAGAGTCATCTATCGGTGCTCTATTGCATGTGTCTGTTATTGTATTTACTACTGCTCCCAGTAGAGGGCGTTGTATACTCATGTGAGAGTTGAAGACATGTCCAGACATGTCCTGTTTGTCTCAGCAAACATAGAGCCACAACAGTCCTGACTGGCTAAGGGAGAACCTGCACATTGTGTTCTACGTTCTGATTGGATGTAGACCATTGTCAATCAATCTCCTTGTGCAGGACTGCCTGTTTCTTGTTGTATGATCGCTATACATGCTGAATAAAGGCAGACGTTACGCGGCTGTAGGGTGCCTGGAATACTGAAAATGAATCTTTGGTTCATGGAGGATGACGAGGAGGAATATATTTTAACAAAGACACAAAACACTCCAGCCTAACAGCACCAGGACAATCCACGATCAGAGGAGTGAGTCACGTAATTTCTCGTGTCCAATCTCATAAGTTGATTAAAATGGATTAAAATTCAAACAAAATGTGAACTTTGAGAGTGTTTAAAAAGAGAAAAAAATGTGATAAAATGTTAATGCATGTTTGAGAAAAGTGTATAAAGTGTATGGTGAGGGGTTTTACAGCCTTAAAACATATATAATAATTGTACAAAAATATAGTATAGTACGGATTTCACTTATTGCGGTCTATTCTGGGCACCTTTCCCTCGCGATAACCGAGGGAACACTGTATCCCCCCAAAAAATGAACAACTGATCCAATCTTCTCGATCTTTAATACTTTTTTTTTCTTTTTGTCCTGTCCAGCCATTGGGCAGATAGTATTTTTGATCTAAATGTCCTTACATGCTAAACAGATTTTCTTTGCCAGGAAAACATGTAAGATACTCTTCACCTGTTCCATACATTTTCCTTGACTGTATTTGGTGTTTATTGTAATGCAAATTTGGAGCGGCCAGAACAGAGCAGGAGGGGATAGAGAAGAGGTGAAAAGAAGACAGAGGGGGGACTGCAGGGACAAGAGGGAGGACAATACAAAGAGAGACAACAACACCAGCAACAACAATCACAACAGCATTAATAACAATAACAAAGCAACACAAGCAAACAACAGGACTGCATCAGCGGATGTTTATAATGGTCATAAAGACCATAATTGAAATAACGAAATAATATAAACAGCCACCGTGATAATACTGTATTGAAACAGTCGTACTTATTAGTGGTAACAGTAGTAATGAAACTATTAGCTATAATAGTGAACAGATTGATAAAAACTGTTTACTTATTGCTGACATCACCATCACTGTAATAAAACCAACAACATGATAACACCGTGGATAAATCAGTGTTATGTGGGGAAGCATGCATGTGCTGTGAGTGTGTATATGTATGCATGTATAGGTATCTCTGTAGGTGTGTATGTGTGCGTGTCTCGTTGGATATATACGTGCATAAATGTGCAAGCATGTGTGTACGTGTAATTGAGAATGTATGAAAGGTGAGGGACTGCCTCCTACCACCCAGTATGCCCCGCCCCACGCAGCCAGGATGGGCCCCCACCACCAGAGAGCCCCCGACCCCCAGTGGGGCAGAACCAAGACCGGCCCCCCAAGACCCAGCTCACAGAGCCCCCTTCGGGGAGACCAGCAAACAGGCCGCCACCAGGCCGGAGAACAACCAGCCCCCGAGTCCGATGAGAGACCACCCTCCACAAGGGCAGATGGGCACCGGGGGCCACACACCAGGAAAGAAGCTCGCCCACGACAGGGTGCGCCAGCCCCCTCACGCCACCCCCCACTCCCAGGGAGCGCCCCAGGCTACTCCATGCCCAGCCCCTGACACGGGACTGCCCCGCCCAGGGACGGAGGAGGTATCGTCCCCCACCCCAAGGCGGCCCGGGCAGCAGAGGTGGAACACCCAGCACCCGCCCCTAACACCCAACCCCCGTGTACCCACCCATGAAAAAATAAGTAATAAAGATAAATGAATAACTAAAAATAAATAAATAAAAGCACATACACCATCACCGTGGTCGCTCCCCCGATACCTGGAAGCCGCTTTGCGACACCCCTCGCAGGGTGCCCAAGAAACAGGCAGGGTACCCTGCAGTCCCAGACACACAACCCAGATCCCGAGCCGCAGAGAACGTGGACTGCTAGGGAGCATGGAAACACGAGGCCAGCCCCCTCCCCCCACCACAATGGCTGGACAACCCCATCAAGGCAGACAAAGGAGCAGGAGAAGGGGAAAGCCAGCAAATGAGCAAGCGGGCAGACGAATGAACGAGCAGCAAGGCAACCCACTACACCGCACCAACCGACACCTGCCGGGCAGCAAATCCCTGGAGAGGGCGCGATCTTTAATAATAACAGTTGAGAACATTAACGGTTCTTCAGAACATGAATGGGTTCTTCAGAACATAGGCTTCTCTTCCCTATTGCTTTCCACCAGAGACCTGACAGCACTTCCTCTTACACAGCGTAGCTGGGAGTGCTTCCCAGCTACGCTTGTTTTCCAAATAGCTCCTAAAAGTTTGTGTTCGTTACACATACAGGGCTAGTTACACTTAAAGGGCACAGATAGACAACCTACAGTCACACCTCTGGACAATTTAGAATCTCCAATTAACCTATTTTTGGAACGTGGTAAGAAGCCGGAGTACCCGGCAAAAACCCATGCACAGTGAGAACATGCAAACTCCACACAGAGATCGAGGGAAAGGCTTCTTGAGACGTCATCTGTACTTCTGTGAAGAATGTGTCGGACGTTTCGCTCCTCATCCGAAGAGCTTCATCAGCGAACTAATAAGTGCTGGTAGCCTAGGCCTTAAATACAGTAAGAGTGGGCAGAATTGGTGTGCCAACACCCTCCTCCTATTGGTTCCTTACACTAAGCCTGGGCGGAGTTGTGGTCTAATCCTCTCCTGCCATTAGCACCTCCGATCAAAGGGAAGTGTAGCTCCCTGTAGTTGGGTATGAACGACTCTGATACTGGCTCGTTAGCATCTGTTGTTCTGGCTCGGTCCTGGCTCCACCTCATTTGCAAGACTAAGAGCTGTGGGTTTTGGTCTCAGTAACCTGCTGAACACAGGGTCCAAATTAAACCTCAAACTACCATTCCGATTCAATGATGGGTTCTGTTGTTTGACAAAAATAGCTTCCTTTACTCCTCTTTCAAACCATCTGTTTTCTTTGGCCAAAATCTTTACCTCGCTGTCCTCAAAAGAGTGATTGGTTGTTTTAAGGTGTAGATGCACTGCTGATTGAGGCCCACTAGAATTGTCCCTGCGATGTTGATAGCCTTTTTTGGAGCATTTGCTTAGTTTCCCCAATGTAGTGCTCTTTGCATTCTAAACCACATCCACACAGAGATGTTCCAACAGAGATACAAACCTGGATTGACTGACTGTGAGGCCAACATGCTAACCAGTAGGCCACTGTGTGTCCCTTCCCCCAATAAATATAATATAAATATAAAATGTCCAGGCCACACTAAAACTATGATTTCAAGTAGGGGGCCACAAAATATGCTCTCGTGGGCCTCAATTGCCCTGCGGGCTGCGAGTTTGAGACACCTGATTTACAGTTTCAGTTAATTTACAGTTAACAGGGAAGGACTGCCTTGTCTGAGAAGAGCCACAAGATCAAGATGGCCATAAAACCCTGAACAATAAAACGTAACAATTTAAAGTACATATTACTGTTTTAGTCTTAATTCACGTGCTTAAAACAACATCAAAATATGTAATCAACCGCTTCCCCCTCCCTTCTCATGCGCTGGACTTCCATGTTGCTGCACGTGTGCACAGTGATTCCGGAAGAGGGCAGCAAACTTGTTGGTGCGGTTTTGAGAAAAATGAAGCGGAGGTACCCCAGTGGAGTGGAGAAGAGGAAGAAAAAAAACAACAAAAAAAAGAAGGTGAGAGGAAAACACACAGTTTTTATGAAAACTAGCGAAGGTGTCAACCTTTTTCACAGTCACAACAAACGTAGACACATGACCACAGCAATTTGACCACGATCAGTGAATTCCCCCCAAGTAGGAGTGAATATTAGTAAATGGAATATTTTTGTAGTTATGGCATAGAATGCCTGTTTACGATCTTCTAAATATGGTTTTTAACATTATTAGAGCCGTCAAGGCATTAAATAACACCCATATAGTCACTCCTAATACTCCTATACTCCTAATACCCAATATATTCAACATAATTACAAACAATAAGACATATTAGACAAAAATAAGATAACATAGACTTACACTTTAGCAGTTCCTTCTTTTTTTCCGGACAACGTACTTCCGCCTGGCGGCTTTAAAAGGCTTTACACTTGTATTACCCAATATAGTGGACAAAATAAGAGTAAATAAGCCATTTACGATAGTAAATAAAACTCCTGCTTGAGCAGAGTCACAGTAAATGTGCTCCCTAGGGAATCTTAGTGAAGAGTCTAGTCCCTGTCTCACCGAACAATTTCTGACGTCTAGTGGCCAATGTCTAATACAGTACTACATTCACAAGTAGAACACTTCTTCTGCCTTGTGTTTGTATTTTAATTCATTTAGTTAGTTCATTTAGCCATTTTATGCTTGAAAATGCGTAATTTAGGCCAAGGATAAGTACAATTTGATTAAATATGCATTGTTTCTTTACTAATAATAGGCTGTATTCAACCACAAAACGGTGGTCATTTTATTCATGAATACGTTTTTGAAAAAGCGTGATAGAGTAGGGGAGCAATAGTCGAACCACGATGTAGTAGTAGTAGCTCAAGACATGGAGCTGAGAAGTGATGTGACTATTAAAGCGGTAAAATACCGTACATCAAATGTTGCTTAAGGTTCTTATCAATTACGGTAAAAGCGTTGAGATGATTCACTTCTTTGGTAATAATAATCCCCTCAGAGGATCTTAATAGGAGAATTTTGTCATATTTGTTACTAGATGATTAATTTTTTTTGGGGGGGGGGATACAACTTTTGTCAGTGCGGTACAAGGATGTGGAGGGCCCGGGTGACTGGGTTTGCCTTGGGCCCCCAAATGACTAAATACGCCCCTGCTGGTTGGTAACAGCATGGGAGGTCTAGTTTGACCCAGATTCATCACGTGAGCAGTGTGATGGTTCACACTGGGACACGTGTGCTAGGTGCCTGGGTAATGGAAGTATTGTGCAAGTAAATATAGTTAGTGTGGTTTGCATACATCATTTTTTTTTTCCTTTAGTGTTGGATTCAGCTAATTTCTTACGGTGTGTTTGAAATGTGTTTTGCAACAGTGCTGTATATTCTTGTCTTCAAATAAAAAGAAAAGGATTAACCCAAAAAGAATCTGTTTAATTATCAACTTTCCATATGGAACAAGAGCAGGATAAAACCTTACACACGCAGCTCCAGAACTAGATATTACTCTATTCAAAATTCACATTACAGATTGTTTGAAGTTGAACGCTTATTCTGATACATCCACTCTAACTACTGAGGGACAAATATCTGAGCGTCCTGTTTTTTTGGGAGCCCAAGATTGAAAATGAAGAATTGTGCTAATTATTGGTAGTCAGGTTTATTTGATCACTGAGCCAGAAAAAGCATCTCTGGAGGGGTGCAACCTAAAACCAAAGTGGCCAGTCTTATGACACTCTGCAAGAGTAAGAGCCTGCTAAAGTTCATCACCTCTATATTGTGTAAGCAGTCCGGTTATAATACCCCCTTCATCATTGCCTCAATAGAGTAACTGTTTTCCTCGGAGATGGTGAATTTTAATTAGACAAGTGGTTAAGAATGTGGCCTGTGACAGCAGGGTTTGGTTCCCTTGAAAGGCACAGGCATGAAGGGCCAAGGTACCCATAAGCAAGGTACCCAGTTTCCTATGTTTCCTAAGTGCTATGCATGGCTGCTGTAAAGCTTCTGCTGTCTTTTTCATTCACTAAAGCTTTGTTCACTATTTTAATAGTCGGTTCAAATACCATGCAATCCACGTAAATATGTTCAGAGAGGAATATGGTATAAATTGCAATCTTTTGACAAATTTGTGAGGAACAAATACTTCATTTTTAGGATATTTCCACCTTCAATGCTGGCATTATATTACATTGAAAGCCTT
Organism: Dunckerocampus dactyliophorus; assembly: GCF_027744805.1. Taxonomy (NCBI): domain Eukaryota; kingdom Metazoa; phylum Chordata; class Actinopteri; order Syngnathiformes; family Syngnathidae; genus Dunckerocampus; species Dunckerocampus dactyliophorus. The sequence goes on from NC_072825.1 coordinate 17,740,725, forward strand.
CATCTGCATAGGCTTTTTTTGCATTTGACTTTTACTGCATAGCTCACCACCTGTACTGTGCAGTATCTCTGACACATCCACAGGAAAGTGCAACAGCACCTCAAACATTTGCATGTCTGAATACTGGTGGCTGGATGTTGCCCAGCGGGACAACTTGTCTGGCCAAGACTCTCTGACCCACACAACCAGCCTCTGTCCATCGAGGAGTGTTTAGCTTGAGCTGCAGGCACAGCCTTGAGGGACATAATAATAATTCTCATGTAACTGCAAACGTTACTTTTGTATCATACACAAAACATGTCCCCCATTTGTGAAGCCAAAATGTCAATATAAATTCAGTTGTAAATACATTTGAATCCAACTGTGCATCACGTAAACCGGCGGTGAACGTTCCGTCAGGGCAGACAGGTTCCCCTGAACCTGAACCCTGAAACCCTGAGCCTGAGCTTCTCATCGAGAAGATTTTGTCAAATGCGTGGAAAGACCGGTTGATCAATTCCATGATACATTTGGAGAGCAGTGTGGAGAGAGGCTCTTAAAAGTATGAGACAGGACAAAACGAGACGGGAGAAGCAAAGCAGGGAAGATAAGACTGAAGTTAGCCTGCTCAATCACACCGGTACCCTTTTGGACTTGGGCCCCCTCCACAACCATGTGCGTCCTTCAGCCACCAACCAGCCTTGGCGTCATAATTGACATTGAATTTAAACTTAATAAACAAATCAACGCCGTTGTAAAATCCTGTTTTTAATCATCTTCGGGTTTGCACGCTTCTATTTGTCACGTCTGGACTACTGTGATGCACTTTACTCTGGAAACAGCCACAATGCTGTCTCTCGCTGACAGTTAGTCCAGAACTCTGCGGCACGGCTTTTAACAGGAACCAAAAAGAGGGAGCATACCACCCCAATTCTAGCCTCCCTGCACGGTTGCCTGTTCGTTTTAGAATTGATTTTAAGATTTTATTGTTTGTTTTTAACACGATGAATGGGCTGGCCCCTCAGTACATCTCAGACCTCATCCAAATTTACACTCCAGCTCGCACACTGAAGTCGGAAGGCCAGCTCCAACTAGTGGTGGCCAAGACGAGACCTAAGACCAGGGGAGACCAAGCCTTTTCCGTAATCGGCCCCAAGCTGTAGAAGACTCTCCCCCCTCATGTAAAAATGACTCCCACAGTTGAATGCTTTAAGTCTCGTCTTAAAACCCACTTTTTTTCATTGTCTGCCTTTTAACTCGGTGAGTTGTGTGGTCCTTTGTGTCTCTTATTCTTTTTTAGTTTTAATTGGTTTTATTTATCCTAGTTTTTATGTTTATCTATTTCTTATATTTATTGCTTTCATTGTTTTACTTCTTGTTTTAAATATTGCAATGTTTAAAATGCTTTTGTTGTTGTTTGATATATTAGCTTTTACTGTAGTAATTTGTACTTTTATTTCTTATTATTTATGGTTTTGCTAGCCTGTGCAGCACTCTGGAAACAGTGTTTATAAAATGTGCTATGTAAATAAAGTGGATTGGATTGGGCTGGAGAGGGAAAAGATGCGCCCGCCTTCGTCGAGAGCCAGCAGAACAAGGTGATGTTGTAGTGTAGAAGTTTGGAGCTGTCTGAACCCTGAATCACCGAGCCGTTCTGTTTATGCTCGTTACATTATGGCTGAACGCCAACTTTGCAAGCACCGGTGTACTGCCGATCAGCAGCGGAAATTAGTCACTGGCTCGAAGTTACTAGCAGTATTGTAAGTTAGGTTTATTGGTGATGATGTATTCAGAGATAGGGGGACATACAGTAAATGATTAGCAGTACAGTATTGGTATTGCGGCGGTCTGGCAGACACTAATTGTGCTGGAGTTCCCCAGCATTCTATCTGCCAGCATGGTGGGCGCATAACATGGGCCACCGTGGTTTAAGACCCAGGCCCAGCACTACTTATTATCCATCCATCCATTTTCTATACCACTTATTCTCACTAGGGTGACGGGTATGCTGGATCCTATTCCAGCTGACTTTGGGCGAGAGGCAGGGTACACCCTGGACTGGTCGACTTTGTATTATCATTTTTCTGCCGAAAAAAAGTCTAGCCAGTACCAAATGCACCGCCCGCCACTACTTTACAGTGTATTTATATAGTATATTATAGTAGTCAGTCTGTGGCAGTCTTACATCCATCCATCCATTTTCTATTCCGCTTCTCCTCATTAGGGTCGCGGGGGCATGACGGAGCCTATTCCAGCTGACTTTGACAGGCGACAGCCGGGGTAAACCCTGGACTGGTCGCCAGCCAATCACAGGGCACATACAGTAAAAAACAAACAACCATTCACACTCACATATGGACAATTTAGTCGCCAATTAACCTAACATGCATGTTTTGGGATGTGGGAGGAAACCGGAGTACCCGGAGAAAACCCACACACACACGGGAGAACATGCAAACTCCACACAGAAATACCCAAGGAAGAATCGAACCCAGGTCTTCCCGATCTCCAGTCTGTTACTGTGTTGGCCAACATGCTACAGTGTTACATATTTCATCAAAATATTATTACTATGAGACTCATGTACACATTATACAGTATTTAATAATAGTAGAAATAAATGATTTCAATTAAGAATAAAACAATTTTCTATGAAATAATTTAATTTGATGCATTCTGACTTTCAAATTATGGAAAATGGTGGAAAAATACTTAATTTCCCAGAATGCGTTCCTCTATCCAAGCATTCCAAATTAAAAGAATTTATGTTTAATTGTAGTGTTTGTAAAGTACGTATCCTTTCTTAAACTTGACCAATTATTCCCGTTACTTGGCTAAAATTGAATTTCTCTGAATTACAATGAATTTAATTACACTTGCTGATTTCCAATTTTAATTCAACATCCTTTGGGGTGGAGCCAGTTCAATTCGAATTGCAATTCTTGAAATGAATTGAATTGAAATTTCAAATTCGGAATTTTGCACAAGCTTGATGAACACTATCAGTTTTTGGATGGAGCTTATATATTGTGTCTTCATAAAACATGCTTACAAGTTTCTGTAGAACTGACCTGAAGTGAGCTCCTTTTACCAGAGTTCAGTCAGGATAGATTTGAGCCACACAGTAGCATCAAAGTGCTGCACCACCTGCGCTTTAATCATAACTTTGAATTTCCCTCATTGGTACATAACGATCAGTCAAAAAGACCAGCAACTGCCTTACCTCCCAAGATAATCAAAGTATGAAAAGCTCACAGACCACCCAAGTATTTATGCACAAATACTGCATGGCACAGACAGCGCCGCTGAATGTGGAGTTGTACTTTTCCATCTCGTCGTCTGAAATTAGAACTCTAAAGATGGCAGCAACACATTCACACATACACTGTAGATGCTAATGGGTTTTTTCCTAACCTAAGTGCCACAAACGCAGCATTTCTCCAGAAAAAAAAACGAACTAACTGTGTCTTTATGCTGTTCATTTGTGCCACATTTTTGCCATGACATGAAGTGGAGACTTTTTGTGGTCACAAAACCCTCCTACTTCCTAAACAATGTCTGTCAAAGTTGAGACAAACTGAGCAGCACCTTATTAATTGGGATAAGTGGCCTCATCGTGTTACTGAGGTGGTTATTTGTCTTTGGTATCAAGCATGTTACTCAGTAGAAACTACAGAAGGCTCAATAAATAGTAAGTCATCTTCAATTGCTTATTTTCTTTTTTACTTCTAATGTAGTGTGGAATTGGTTGCACATTATTTTCACCACTTTTTCTAAGGACAGTTGTTTACGGTATATTTAGAGGCTATCTCCCCTCAAAATTGCTATACAATTTAAAGCTTAAAAATGAAAAAGTAACAGTATTTTTCTGACATTAGACACCTTCCAGTGACTCATCCAGCACTCCTGCAACACTTCGTCGTGTCATTTATCACACATGAGCACGCACTGGAAAAACAACAATAACAAATACACAATCATTACAGGTCAGCACCTCCGTCAGCACGTGTCATCATCACAGTCAGCTAGGATGCTCTCAAAGCTTTATTTTGGTTATGAGCTTCAAAGCTCCTGGGGCGCGAGTCGAGAGAAGCTGTCATAGTAGTCTGCATGGTTCTGTCAGTGAACCTGAAAATATTAGTCTGGAAGCATCAAACACACAAAACGTCTGCAAAAACAAAATGACAGAAAACAGAGATAAAGAAGAAAGAAAGACACTATTTGTACTTCGTTATATGTACAATTTAACATTTATCCCATCCTCTTGAGGAGCAGCCATCATGCGGCACCGACGGACTAGATTATTTCCCTGGTTGCCATCACCGGATGTTTGCATGAATCACCGACTTCACAACTTCACTTTGTTAAAAATAAATAATAAAGTCTTACAGATCACTTACACACATACACAGTACACATGTAGCTGAATAATAAACAATAAATATAGCAACTTCTGATCAATCCATGTCAAGTTCAGGTTTAAAATAATGTACTGTAAGCCCGCACCCACTTCCGGTTAAACCACGCCCACTTACAGTTTATGCCCCGCCCACTCCGAGTACAGATACGGATACAGATCATTTAGATGGGTGAACAGATACAGATACAGATAGCGGTGTAGTCGCTCATCCCTAATTTAAACTCATACATATGTGAAAATGGTGTTTTAAGGGGCGGCATGGCTCAGTGTGGTCGTCTCCCGACCTGAAGGTTGCAAGTCCAATCCTCCCATGATCTTGTTGAAGTGTCCTTGGGCAAGATACTGAACCCCGAGTTGCTCCTGATGCTGTGTCATCATTACGTAAATGTACTAGCAGTGTCAAAGCGCTTTAAGTGCCTTGGAGGTGGAAAAGCGCTATACATGTGAAAGACCATTTACCATTACCGTTTTAAACAATAAAAAATAAGTACAAGTAATGAAAACATTCAAATAAATTCTGAGTCATTCAGAACTACGATAAGAACAATTCACAGACTGAGACTGACAAGATTACTTACATATCAACTGTTCAGTCAGTCTTCATTCAGCTAAACAACCTAAGGTAGGCCAAAATGCAATGGTTCTTTAATTCATTCTGATTTTTGAAGTTTGAAGTTTGTTGTGAAATCCATTCACCCCATGTTCATTGTAAGTAACTGCTCGTGGTAAATTCGAGGTCGAGGTTTCCCAGTATTTTCAGTCAGCTTTATGTTGTTGGCCACTGTACCGTGGTGCAATCTATTGATCCTTGTATTGTTTTATCCAGATATTGATATTGTATTGTTTTATCCAGATAATGTACCAAAACAATGTTTTACTGGCAGCCATGCCATTTTAGATCATTCCATTTGCTGCTGTGTTTGGAGCTCAGTCACATTTTATTACAAATGTTGATCCGAAATCAGATGAGAACTTTGTCTAGATAACAAGTGGGTTTGGAAGGGGATGAGCAAGCCGGTTTAGCGTACAGTAGGCGCAGCATAATCCAGGCGTTATTAGAGTGTCAAAAATGATGTTAGCTGGTGAAATAATCAGCCATGTTTCCCACAGAAATTGGAGAATGGTGCTCGAAAAGATCACAACATTAACAGAGACCTTGGGTGGCTTCAAGGGTCACCTGACAATGAGTGTCATCTGTCACTGAACTCCACATGACCTTGAAACCAGTGGAAAAATGTGACAAAGGTGAGTCAAACCAGGTTATTTTCCCAATCTCTCTCACACCTGATGATAGTTCAAGGGATGGTTGTAATTCCACTTTCCTGGAAGTGTTTCTGAAACAGGCACGGCTAAGTATTTACTCAGCAGGGGACCATATTGTGAAGCTCATTCTTTCAATTAACACTGATAACAACAAAGTGGAATAACACTGAAGAGAGGCTGCCTTTTTTTTCCCCTCTCTGAAAAGGTATTCCCAGATGATTTACTCAACATGTCTCTGTGTGTATTGAAACAAGTGAGACTTTTACATTGTGTATGGGTGTCAGAGCCAATTTGTGTTCGTCTTCACATTAAACATGTTTTCGCACTTCGTCCCCGTTACTCATACAGTGGAACCACCAAAGTCAACCACAATACGTTTTGTGATGCTGATAGTTAGGCGTCTTAAATTTATTTGAACCTGAAATCATATTCTGGTAGAAAGATTTTGTCTGTTTTAAAATGTTATGAGCTTTTTCTTCTATATTTTCAATGTAAATGCGCAATTTTGTGGAAGCGTTTTCCAAATTGAAAATTAAGTAAGACACAAAAACAAGCGCAGAGTAATTGGTAATCAAACCACTACTATTAGTAAGTAGCAACGAGTAACTAATCTACTACCTAGTCTCTCGTCTCCAAAGTACCAACAGTAGGCAGCAATTCAGCTCAAAAGACTTGCACCCGTCTTCAGATCTCAATTTAATAGCAACTTATTGTTTTTCAGTGAGCAGTTTTTTAGGCCATTGGAATCTCACGTCTGGTGTGTTTGGCAAGTGAGAACGCTCTGATTCGGTAAACTTCCCCTTCTTTGGTACGACTGGAAGAGGTGGGCCAGGGCACAGCACGATTGGTCATCCACGTGTACATACATGTGCACAACATAGCCGAGTCATAGAATGACTGTAATGTATTTGCTCATTGGCAGTTAACATCGCATTTAACAATAAAAATAAATAGTATGCCTCATAACAACATTTATTGCGGTTAATTGGTTCCAGACCCGACCGCGACAAGTGATCTTCCACCAAATAAGGTTCAATATTAATCAATTTTATATTGTTGTAGTTATTGCATTGAAAACATGTTTATGACCTTGTAAATATGTTTTTTATCATTATTAGTGCCCTGTAGACATGAAATAAACCCCTATAGTCACCTTTACACTCCTATTATTCTTTGATTACGCCACATGGAGGATAAGCGGCATAGAAAATAGATGGATACACCACATTGTTTGGTTTGGTTTGGTTTAGTTTATTTGAACATGAAGGTTACAATGGAATACATCTCATGAATCATTTTTTCATAGTTCCACAGGTCCAAAAGGAGTAGGAAGAAGCAAAGCTTATTTAATCCTACCCCCCTTCCAAATCTACATCTTGTACAGTACATGTTGTTCACTTCCTGCATTCCATGTCGTGTTTTCTGTGATAGTCAGAATAATACATAATAGATAACGGTGAGATAGCCCTCCCCCCAAAAAAAAGAAAAAAAAAATTATATATATACATATACATTAATAATAATAATAATAATAATGATGACAGTACTAAATAAATAAATAAAAAAGAACAAAGCTTTTTTCATTTTTTTTAAACAAAACAAAAAAAATAATTAAAAAAAATAATAAAAATTTAAAAAAAATAAAATAACAAACCTGACAGAACAATCAGGACTCTTCTGCCTTGTATTTAGCAAACATCAACTGCTTGTATTGTTTTTTGAATTTGCTCATCTCTGTACATTGTTTGAGTTCTTTACTCAATCCGTTCCATAATTTAATTCCACACACGGAAATGCTGTGGGTTTTCAGCGTAGTTCTCGCATATAAATGTTTTAGGTTTAATTTTCCTCTAAGATCATATTTCTCCTCTCTGATTGAGAAATACTTTATTAGGTTTTTGGGTAACGAGTTGTTATTAACTTTATACATTATTCTAGCGGTTTGAAAGTGTACTAAATCTGCGAATTTTAATATCTGTGATTTTAAAAATAAAGGGTTTGTATGTTCTCTATACTTGGCATTGTGAATTATCCTCACAGATCTTTTTTGCAGTACAGTGAGTGAGTGAAGATTGCTTTTGTAATTATTACCCCATATCTCCACACAATACGTTAGATATGGTAATACTAAGGAACAGTACAGAGTGTGGAGTGATTTTTGGTCAAGAACATATTTTGCTTTATTCAATATAGAGATATTTCTCGCCACGTTTTGTTGTATATTTTTAATATAAGATTTCCAACTAATTTTTTCATCTATTACAACCCCAAGGAATTTATATTCTTCCACTTTTTCAATATCCGTGCCATTAATTTGTATTTGGTCGTACGTGTCCTTTCTACTATTACCGAATAGCATTATTTTAGTTTTACTTAAATTCAGAGATAATCTGTTCTTGTCAAACCATGACTTTAATATGACCATTTCATCCTTGACCTTTTTAATGAGTTCTTGTGTGCTTTCACCAGAACAGAAAGCGGTGGTATCATCGGCGAATAAGACCAATTTTAAGTTGTTTGTTACTTTACAAATGTCGTTAATGTACAAGTTAAACAGTTTTGGTCCCAGTATGGACCCTTGGGGTACTCCACACGTGGTGTTTAAACTCCCAGATGTATATTCTCCTAGCTTTACAAATTGTTTCCTCTTTGCTAGGTAGCTTTTAACCCAATTTAAGACTGAACCTCTAATTCCGTACCTTTCTAATTTTGAAATTAAGATAGTGTGATTAATTGTATCGAAGGCTTTTGTCAAATCCATGAATACTGCTGCTGCGCATCTTCTGTTGTCTATGGCAGTAGTGATTTCCTCCGTGATTTCCATCAGTGCCATAGAAGTTGAAATGTTGGCTCTGTATCCATATTGACTGCTAGCCAATAATTCATTCTTATTAATAAATTTGTCCAACCTATTATTAAATAGCTTCTCCACAATTTTAGAGAATTGTGGTAACAAGGAAACTGGCCGATAATTTGTAAATTGGTGTTTGTCTCCTTTTTTAAAAATTGGAACCACCTTGGCTGTTTTCATTTTGCTTGGGAATATTCCAGTCTGAAATGATAAATTACTGATATATGTTAACGGGTCTGCGATCTCATTGATGACCCTTTTAACTGTTTCCATTTCGATTCCATGACAATCAGTTGATGTTTTTGCCTTAAAATGGTTAACAATATCAGTGATCTCCTTTTTGGTTACAGCAGTGAGAAACATAGAATTAAGATTCCTATCAATAATATCATTCCCTTCATCAATTGTGTCTTGTTTTGGAATTTCTTCTTCCAGTTTTTGTCCAATATTTACAAAATATTCATTAAACATTTCAGCTACCGCATTCATGTCATTCCTGTAAGTGTTTCCAACCATAAAATAGGGAGGATAGTCTGCTTTCTTAACGTTGTTCTTTATAATACTATTTAAGATGCCCCAAGTTGCTCTCATGTTATTTCTGTTCTTATTTAGTACATGACTATAATATTCCCTCTTACACACTCTCAAGATAGTTGTCAACTTATTTTTGTAAGTCTTATACTTTTGTTCTGCTTCTTTAGTCTGTTAGATGATGAATGTCCTGTATAATGTGTTCTTCTTCTTACAGGCGTTTTTTAGTCCTTTTGTCATCCATGGCTGGTTGTTTCTCTTTTGCTTCTTGGGCTTTTCTTGCCAGGGACAGTTCTTATCGTAGAGCTCCATATACAGTACAGTACCAAGGAAGCTGTCATATGCCTCGTCCACATCTATTGCACTGTAGACACTCTCCCATTGTGCAACTGTAATGCGCAGTCTATGGGATCACTGCCGGGACACAAGAGACGGTCGCTGCTCAAAGCATATAGCAGCTACATATATAGCTACCGAGCCTCCAATCAACTTATTCTAAACTTTAAAAAGTGATTGAAATGCAGTAGGGAAGACGTACAAAGTAAGAAGCCAAAAACCTACCACTTTTGATGACTTTTGACCGAACTTGACAATATCATCAATGACTTGGGATTTGGCTCCAACTTTAGTCTGATGACTTGAAAATACTTGAGGTTTTCAGTGACTGTGTTGAGTAAAATGTGTCCCCATTCAAAGTATTCAACTAGCGTGAAATGTCATTTCCAGCAAGACAACATATTTTCCCATTGAATCGGCCTCATTGAATGCATCTATTAATGTCCAGTCAGGATGTGGATTACACTCATGTGCACTGACTAAATCCTGAATGCTATGTCAGCAATCTCACACAGGTCTTATTTTATTTGCAAAAATAAAACAATTCAAAATGCATTAATTGTTTTTGTCAAACACTTAACAGTGTTTACGACTTGTAAGGACACGAAAATTTAAAGTCAATGACCCAGTTTTGTCCTGACTTGAGACTTGTTTTAGACTTTTACTTGAGTCTTGATTCGAGATTCTATTCTAACTCATTCTATACCAAAAACATAGTGATACGTTTTTATAAACCCGAACGCTCGAGCCAAACAACTTAATTATACGTCTTTTACGTTTTTTTGTGTGAGAGGCTAAACAAGGTGATGATGCAACTACTCACCAATGTATTAGACTTGAGAGCAATTTGAATACCACAAAAACGGCCACTAGGTGGCAGAAGTGCATTTGATAATAGCTCGGCAGAGATGAGAGGAAGGAGAGACAGGAAGTGGAAGCCACTGCATAAAGGCACATTGCGTATCACAAGGGAAAAAAATGCATTTGTAGCAGACTTGCAATGGCATCAGGTTGGAAGAACATCAAGATGCTGATTAGACACCATGTCTAATGAGGTGGGAACATCTCCGTGCACAGGTGTGCCCTAGACTGCCCAAAATAAAGGTCACTCTGAAATGTGCAGTTTTGTTTTATTGGGGGAGGGACTTGCCCACTCAAGTCGGTTACGACAATGAACTGGAGACAGGTCGAGACCCTGATTAGGACGACGAGTATGCAGGTGAGCTTCCCTGAGACGGTTTCTGATAGAAATTCTTTGGTTATGCAAACCGATTGTTTCAGCAGCTGTCCGAGTGGCTGGTCTCAGATGACCTTGGAGGTGAACATGCTGGATGTGGAGGTCCTGGGCTGATGTGGTTCCACGTGGTCTGCGGTTGTGAGGCTGGTTGGATGTACTGCCAAATTCTCTGAAACGCCTTTGGAGACGGCTTATGGTAGAGAAATGAACATTCAATACACGAGCAACAGCTCTGGTTGACATTCCTGGTTTCACCATGCCAATTGCACGCTCCCTCAAATCTTGCGACATCTGCGGCATTGTGCTGTGTAATAAAACTGCACATTTCATAGTCGTCTTTTATTGTGGGCAGTCTAAGGCACACCTGTGGACTAATCGTGTCTAATCAGCATCTTGATATGGCACACCTGTGAGGTGGGATGGATTATCTCAGCAAAGGAGAAGTGGTCACTATCACAGATTTAGACAGATTTGTGTTAATCTCATAAAAAATGAGAGCAAAAACAAAAGTGTTGCATTTATATTTTTCTTCAGTGTTGTTAATATATGATGATATCACAGCCAGTTTCTGATACTCCTTTCACTCCTGTACCAATTTACAAATTTACAATGTAAACATCAACTTATAAAGACAGCTGAGAGGCTATACGCATGGAAACGTTTTCAGGTCAAAACGGCAAAGGATTTTATACTTTCAGGCTCTCATCCACACGGGAACGGCCTTTTGGGTGACCTGAAATGTTTTTTGTTTTTTTTTAAACGGCTTCCAGAGTGGACGTGTATACAGGCAATACGAGAACGATGAAGTCGCCGACCCACCACCACCCCGTCGCTGTCACGTGACCAGAAGTGAACTTTGATGAAAAGCCAAGATATGAAGAAGATGTGACTTATACTCCTGACTGAGTTATAGTCCGGAAAATACGGCACCTATGTTCTACTGCTGATTACTAAAAAGGTAGAAACAAACTTTTTTTTCTGCTGAAAGACGAGAGTCTAATCTTTGTTTTGGTAGGTTCCATATATATATAGCCATAGAACACAATATTCTGTGTGCCTTGAAAGAGTTAAAATCATCTAAAATGGCCGGTCCTGAAGGGGTTGTCTTTTGAAAAATGTCCGGGATTGAATGAGTTAAAGGCGTGAGACACCACCTGTGATTCATACTGTACAGACCACAATTGTTTTTCAGTTAATAAAAATAGTTAATAAATGGGACCAAGAAGTATTTGAAAACAAATGTTTAACAAAAGTGAATTATTCTATTCTTTTTCTTGTTATCCTCTTTTCTTGTTATTGCAGCGATATTATGGTGTGCAAGGGAGGGCACAAGAAAATGGCCCAAAACACAAATGTTCAGTGTCAGCACAGGCTACAACAGTCTGACACAGTACCCTAAGTGTGTTGTTGTTTGGCAAAGTAAAGTGCGATTGTATTGATAATCAAGCGAGCACTCAGTTTCTTTGAGAAAGGCCTTGTTGATTCGTGTTTTCTGTTAAAAATAAGTAAATAATAAGATATTTTATTTGACATTATTTTATGTGTCATTATAGTATGCAATATATAATGTGCTGGGAGTTCATGATGTATTTCAATCATTTTCGGTTCTGGAAAGAACAAATCAAATTTGAATCTTGAGCTGCAAAGGTTTGGGAAACTATGATTTAGCCACCATGGCCTGTTTTTAAACTATGTCACAGTCATCCAAAAGTTGTTTTTTTGGTGTTGTATGGATTATGCATATAAAGATTGGTCTCAGTTCGGGGACTTCTAGGTAAGAAGAAATGATATACCATTTCTGAAACTGTCCGCCTCCTGTGACTCCAGCGTCCACTGTGAGATAGTTCCCCTTTTCATTGTAAAACTTTGCCCTCTAGTGGACATTTGTCGGCAATGACTTTGGACAGAATTTTAAGCACGTGACCTTACCCTGCAGATTATTCGTTTGGTGTTTTAATGTAGATCACGTGCATCGGGTTATTTTATGCATTCACACTGAGTGTGTTTTTTATTTGTTATTTGATTACAGAAACAATAGCGCTCATGTGCTGGAAACATTCATTTTACTTTAACACCACACAGCAACATCACCCGAGAGGCATGTGAAAAAAAAATCGTATTAAATAAGGTACAAAAAATGTTCTAAGCATACATGCAAAACATATTTACAGTGCATACCGCAATATGACTTCGTCAAAGATGGTTTCCCTACACTTTGAAATACAATTGAACAATTGAATTGAAATACAATTGAAATTACTGCCACAGTCTGAGTAAATAACCACGTGTCCTTTACATTACATTGAAATCACCCCAAACAAAAGAACAGTCTTCCTGCAATATACTGTTTGACAATTGCGGTGAGAGTGTAAGTGGGATGGGATGACACTAAAACCAGTGAAGAGGTCTTGTGGGATTCCTGCTTTTTAGACCGTGCTTCATCAATTCCCTCCTCCTTCCTCAGCTCAATAACCATCATTAGAGACGATGAGATAAGCGAGAAAAGTGATCGCTTCCCCCAAATGCGTAAGCCAATCTCCATGTTTTAACACAGAAAACAAACACGTTGACTACAGAAATTTGGAACGGTGTTTTGATTCGTAGTGCAGTTCCTGCACATTCGTACCCACACAAACAAGGGCACGCGCTCCTCCTTGCTCTGCCCCTTGTCACTCCTAAATTGACAGCATCTATTTCCTGTGTTCTTTTTTAAGTGTCCCCTTTCAATAACAAACAAGTCATCATTACTTTTTCCGCCCCATGAATATTTATCAACAAAAACACCTTCAATAGTATGAAAAATGAAAACTGCTGGACGGGCAGAGATGGAGCGTGCGAAAAGGGAGGATACAAAACACCGAAGCCTCCTCATCATTACGATGGCCCCTAGTACTCAGGGCCACAAAGGAATCCTTTAATTCCTCTTGCATTATGCGCTTCAGACACTTTCATGTCTTCCGTATGGGAGATGGCGGATGGGGATGGGGGATTTGCAAAGAAAAATTCTAATATGTCTCTTGCTATGAAAAAATATGCACATACATTTAGCATTTAGATTCTCCAAGGGCAGAGGAGATGAGATGGGCACATGTCAGCGACCATATTGTGTGTGTGTATGTGTGTGTTTGTTTGCATCTGCATGGGTGTACATGTCAATTTATGTTTATGTCAGGACTCCCTTCTTATAATGGCTGCCTTTTTATTCATCCCTCGTGGTAATAATAAATTGGCACTTCCATACTTGAAGTTGAGAAAGGTCATGTGTGCTATTCAGAGCTACTTAGTATAAACTATGCTAAACTGGGAGGAAGGGTGTTGGTAAAACTGCTCAAAGGTTAACTGGTTTGCTGTCGAGCTGACAGAGTGACTGGCTGGTTTTGAAGTGGCTGATGGTTCTGGTGCTGTGCCGGAGGAAATTAAATGACAATCTTTGTCGTTTTGATTAACAGGCTGGCCAAATGATCACATTACTAAAGAGGTATCAGTGTGTCTGAAGTTACTGCATGTGCCTTGATAGTAAACTGTCTGACAGTCTTGGAAAACCGAATAAAGAGATGTCTTTGACTAATCATATTTTCTTGTTTCAGGATCGGTGTTAATTATAGGCCAGATGTACAGTGCAGGACTGCAATTAAGGCACATATTAATAAGGCAATATTCACAACTGTGGCCACAGGAGGGCACAGCAGGCTCAACTGTCCCTCCGTGGCTTTGCAGAGACAGGTTAAAAAGATATGATATTTGTATTTACTTATTCCCATGGTCTTATTTTGCATGTGTGTAGGCTTATTGACACATCTCTCTATTCAGACGTGTTAATAATTAACTACACATTTTGGAATCACAAGCACGTCACAGACTTCAACGTCTGAAACCAGATTCTCCACAGGCCGACTGGGCCTTCCTCATCAGGTCTTTAAACACTCACAGCCTACTTAGCAATGCAGACGTCCACATCGCGCTTCGAATTTTGTGCTCCGTTCTACCATGGTTTTTCAAAATATATTAATATATCATACTGTTTTGTGGTTGAATGTGGGCTATTATTAGTAAAAAAAATATGTGCTTGTTTAAGCAAATTGTATGTATTTTGGGTCTATATTTTCAAGCATAAAAATGACTAAATGAACTAAAAATACAAATTGAAGACATTCAGAAAGCGCACTGAAAGACATGTTGATATGTAGTATTTGACACTGGTCACTAAGTGTCAGTAATGTTACATTCTCCAAGAAATCCCGCAAGAAAAAAAAGAAACAACAAGAAGGAACTCTCCCACTACTAACATGTGTGACTCTATATTATGTCCTACTTTCTATTATTATGTCTACTGTATTGAGTAATACAAGTGACTATATGACTGTACAGGTGTTATTTCATGTCTAGAGGGCTCTAATGGTGTTAAAACACACACATTTCGAAGGTTGTAAACAGGTTTTATATGCTCTAGCTACGAAAGTATTCCATTTATAAATAAAGGAATCCTACTTCATGGAAATTCACTTGTCACGGTTGGGTCTGGAACTAATTAACCACAATAAACGAGAGATGACTGGACAGCAATCCCATGCCATTTCGTGCTTCGAATTCCGCGGCTTCTCTCTATCATGGTTGTGAAAATGCTTTTTCGTGGTAGATAGAATGTGGCCTATTTTTAGTCACAAAATATGTATTTTTTTTTTGCCTAATAGAAATGGCTAAATGAACTAAAATACAAATATAAGGCAGTCAAACGACACATTCAAAAACGCTGTGACTGATATGTGGTATTCTACACTGGCCACTAGGTAATGTTACTGGAATGTTTGGTGAGACACACAAGCACCAGACCTGATCGTTGGAACAACTGGCTTTTATTACAGGTTTGAATTATCTCACAGCAGGCACAGTCACCCTAACACAGGCTACTGTAACCCAAGGCAAACTAAATCTCGACACTGAACCCCCGATGTCATTTCCTGCCCATCCACCACTCAGCTTCCCTTGCACCGGAATACATTTACAGCAACACACGAACACAGGTCTTATTTATGTGTTAAAGGGCTTATTTTCTGTTATTTTGTCGACTATATTAGATTTAAATGTGACATTAGGGCTTTAATAATGTTAAAAAAAACGTATTTAGAAGGTTGTAAGCAATGTTTCTGTGCTTTTTCTCTATTACGAAAATATAGTATTTATAAATAAGCACTCCTACTTTGCGGAAATAACAATGGAATAACAATGTCGCTGAATATGAGATGTTCTGCTCAACATCATAGTTTTACAATTTTCATAGCTGATCAAAATGTACAATATTTATGTAGGCATATTGTGTATTAATCTTGTTTGTGTGTGTTGTTATACTCAATTCCAAACTGTTCCTTTAGAAAAGCAAATCAAGCTGAGATGCCAAAAAATATGTGGCCTGATGCCAATTCTAACAAAAGTAAGTTAAAAGTGCCAAAATAAATGTTGAATTCAATTCTTTACTAATTAGCTTGTGTCTCAACATGCCTACTGAAACTGTTAAAGATAGATTTGCTATTGCTGGATTACTGGAATAGCAATTTTATTCTAGAGTCATGCTATGGACAAGCGTAATATTTAACATATTTTAATGAAATGAATCTCGTATTCTTTTTTTTTTGGTAAATCAATGTAGTTGTCCATCAACCTTTTCTTTACCTCTTACAGCTCTCCCATAATATAGTCAGACACACAGTATTTACATTTTAATCTTAGAATTTTAAGCAAACAATGTTGCATATGATTAAGTTTCACTGTGTTTTGTTATATTTTAAAAAAAATCTGCATGTATGACTAGCAGTTATTCTCTGGGAAGTATAAAGAATTTTTAAAATTATATATTAATGAATTCACAATTCTGAAGATTAGAAGATTATTAAAAACTTGCCCTGCCAAAACCGATAGGTTACATGTCATCGTGACTACATCATGCTTGAAACATTTTTTTTTTTTTTAAATGCTTCTAAATAACGGACAAAAGGTTGATTTCATACTGTAATGCAGTGCATTTTCGCCAATCCATTTTCCTCAGCGGAAATGAATTTCAAAACATGCATTAAATTAAATCACATAAACGCTTTACTGACACCCATGTGCTTTTTGTCATGCATGTGAATTTGGTCGAGAGCACAGCAAACAGAATCCCCACCCCACCTACTGTGCATGCTGGAGTGTGAACACTGCTTAAAAAAACCCCAAAGTTGTTTGATGAATAAACATTTAAATAATCTAATCTGACTTTAGTATTTCAAGCAAAACTTAAGAGTGCAGGTACGATGGAACACTCGAAACCTTTCGAAACGACCTGTCCTCATAAAACCTCATTGTAGTGAATTTTAGTCCTCATCTAGGTACGCAGGTTTTATTTATGGGTATGAATAATTAACTATCTATTAGAATATCCCTCACTCATACATTGATGGAGTCACACATTAATATTTCAATATATTAGTGAGACCGGGCTTTACAAGTATTCTGTCTATATCATTTAAAGTCCATTTTTCTTGACAGGTCAGCCTCATGTCACTTTAAAACATGCATTTGAATGACCATGATGACAAGAACATTAGTGAAATCTGGCTTTACATGAGATCCACTTTACTTCTAGGCCAGCCTTTAACTTAATGCGTTTCCTTGGCATTAAGGTTGTGCTGAGAGCAACTCCACCCGATGTGTCAAAGGCGTTATATTCAAATCAGTTAGAAAAAAAAAAGTGTTGCTGAATAGTCACTTTTGTAAAATGTTTTTGTGTATGAGTTTTCTGATTCCAATATTCCAGCTAAATGTCCTAATGTAGGCATGAAGTAATATTTATTTCTTGAATATTTTTTGTCGGACCTTTGAGCATTAAATGACGAATGTGGGACATCTTAATGCAAGGATGGGGACACTTTTTGACGCACGGGCCACATTTGCTCAAAAAATAGTCCACCTGGAGTTATTTGTCTTATTTCAGCGGTAAAAGTGGCATGCACTGATGCACTCTACTGTATGTGCGTGGGTCCCCTTTTTTTCAGGGCTGCTTTAAACATCTGGCAGTTGCTTTGCATTACTGCATGCTGTAAGTGTAGCTTGTCTAGACTGATGACAAAATGGAGTTACTTTTGCGAGTTACTTTGGAGTGCAAGACAAAAAATATCAGGGGAGTCTCATGCCAATCAAAATATTCAGATTTTATGTTGGCTTTTCGGATTTGCAATCGTATCACCAGCGGGTGAGCGTTAAAAAATTATTTGGAAACGTTCGGCAGGCCAGGTTAAAATTCTTAATGGGCTGTGTAACTTTTGGTCATTGAATTTTCTTTCCATGAATGGGAGTTAAAAAACTAAAACAATTAGTTTATTTGAATTTCATTTTGATATACAAAAAATAAAATTGAAATACAAAGCGTTCTTCTTTTTCAGCATCAAAAATAATAACTACAATTAAATAAACTCGGGCTGTCAAAGTTAATGGAAATTTCCTTTAACGGCACAATTTTTTTTTTGAGGGGGGATTTTATTACTGGCTATGTGATATGAAAAAAAAGGAACCATAAAATTACCTTAATTTAGACAAAAACATATTTTACTTACTTTTTGAAGTCAACATATCACTCATGAAAAGGAGACTTTGGCGAACCCTCTGGGAAAGGCTGCTCTCGTTCGATGAATTCAATCATTTTTTGGGTTATTAACTTAGCCGTCTCACACCTACGGGTGAGTGTTGCCCACATGGCTGAGTTAGCTGCCCTTTGGCTGATGATCACACCGTGAGCCTCGAAAACTCACAATACTCCGTCAAGTGTCTGTTCTTCAAATGCCGTATTGAATTAAAGCTTTTTAAAAAGGTGCTAACCCCGCAAGATAGTTTTCGTGTCATGTGTTAGCAGTTAGGTTAGGTGTTAGCAGACATGATTGTTATTGTTTTGAAGGAAAGTGGGAGGACAACACTGCCCAAGGCGTTAGGGGAAGACACTACACTGCAAGAGGGTAGTGTCTTGATTAATTGTGATTAATTACGAGTTAACTGTGGACAACTGTGATTAATCATAATGAAATATTTTACTCGACTGAGGCGTAAAATAAGTGTTATGATTTTTAATGTACATTACATATAACAAAAATAAAATGATCAGTTATCAGAAATGGAAAAACCGGACCAAAAACAAATGGTTTTTCATACTCAAGGCACCGGAAGTTGCTATTTAAAGGCAAGCCTGCGGACTGGCCTGTAGGTGGTGCTGTACCTTGAGTCGGAAAAAGCAGATATAGTAATCATGGATCAACAATAGATGAGCGTCTTTGTGTGGAGATTTCTGCATATGTCAGGGCTTGTTTTGCCATGTCTAAAATGGTTTCTGAGTAGGGTTCCCAGGACATTTTATCCTCCAGAGCCACAGGCACGGAGGTGTGGATTAACCAAGGAATATTTTGCTGGTGTGCTTTTACTTTGAACTTTACTGTATTGCATAAAGAAAGTGTTGCCAAATGGTTGCTTGAACCCACATACAAGAAATACGACAACAGGCGTTGGTTGTAGTCATTTGCACTCTTTCTTTGAAAATGAAAACTTCTGGCAACCGAATATGAAAAAAAACATCTGTTTTTGGTCTTTTTTTCCTTTTTGTTGACTGGTGAGTTTATTTTTTGTTACATGAAATATACAATAAAAATCTAACCGTTTTTTTGAGATATTATTGTTATTGCTTTTTGACAACAAAGAAGACAGAAACTTTGTATTTTATTTTCTTTACTTTAAAATGAAATTCAAATCAACCAGTTGTTTTCATTTTTAATTGCCATTCATGAGAAGAAAATTCAATGACCAAAAGTTACACGCACCTATATGGCTCGCAGGCTGTAGTTTGTCCATGCCTTTCCTAGAACATTACTTGGGATATAATACTTCATGTTTACAGAAGGACTTCCATAATATAACAAATGCATATTTTAGCAAATATTCTTAAAAATACAGTTGTCAAATTTGTGTAGATGTTGATGAGGTATTTTGTGTATTTATTTAAAACAAATATTTATTGTTACACTGTTACACGTAACAGGTGAAGCTGTTGCTGAGATGATTTAGATATTTTTTAGGAATGAGTTTTTATCCTCTTTCTTTAGCAAGGGGGCTAACAGGAGGTAGAAAACAAAGAGATGGTTTTGATGTGCTGTCTTTACACCTGCCAGAAAGTGCATAATTATAAGTAGGAGGAAAGTCTGATGTTTGTTTCTTTGGATGTGTGAGGGTATGCGCTTGTCTTCATGTTTCTGTGTGACAGCAGTTGCTGTCACTGCGTGCTGTTCGAAGTAGTCAAAGACAGTGCAGTAGATGTAACAACCTCACTGTCACTTCTCTTTCTGTTACTGTATTGTATTTTTCTCTAATAGGCTTTACCTTATTGTCAGTCGCCTGCCTCCCCTTTCACTTTCTTGTCTTCCTCCTTTTGTGCCGTCCTCATTTTCTCTCTTGAAAAGTTACAAGTTTGCCTATGGAAGACCAAAAAGCCCCTTCTAGCAATGATAATTTGGTAAAACGATTCGACAGCTGGAGTGTGTATGTTGACTGTGGTGTTCACTTCCACATTTGGTCACGTTGATGAGCTCGACGGAATACACATATGCCATGCAGACTTTTTGTCTTCTTCTTTGTGGCTCCTTTTGACTCCTTGGAAAAGAGTAGTCCCATTAAAAAGCCTTCTGAGGCACATTATTAGCCCTTGTTACAAGGACAATCTACTGTATCTTGGCTCAAACTTAAGGCAAAGAAGAAGGTTGGATATTGGAGTGGTGGGGGAAGACTCCTGTCAGCTCAGAGAACATTAGCTGTCCCAGAGTGCTTGTAACCTCAGCAGGTGAGCTGACCCACCAAGACCCATCAACCCCCTGCTTCTCTCTCACACACACACACACACACACACACACTTATGCATACAGATTTGGGTCTCGGCTGGAAAAGCAGAGTCACACACTGCATCTACAGTATAAGCATGCATTAACTACTCTACTCAGAGAGGGGGCATGCGTTGAGACAATAGCTCTTTATACTATCTTGTTGTGTAACTGCTGCATTAAGAGTTACCTAAAGTGAGCAGAAAAGCACAGAAAAGCTGAAAAAATAAATAAATATATTTGGACGACGACCAGTCCAGGGTGTACCCTGCCTCTCGCTGTGATAGGCTCCAGCATACCCGCGACCCTAGTGAGAATAAGCGGCATAGAAAATGAATGGATGGATGGATATGTGGACGATACCCATCAGTGAACAGAGGAACTTGATACAGTATATTCTGTACTTATGTGCACAGTAAAAAAAAATATGTTTCTGTTGCAGTAATGCTTCTTTCCAATAAATTCCATAGCATTGGAATTACTATTGATGCGTTTTGTTTTCTTTGGTGGATTTGATCATTTAAAAGTGCCACTCCGTCACTCTATCAAGGTTTTTGAAAAATTAATTAATAAATGATGGCTGTTTTCCTAACCTAGTAGGTTGACCAGTAATGCCTGTCTGAGAAAAATGTATAAAGTGTAAGGTGAGGGGTTTTTACATCCTTAAAACATATATAATAATTGTAAAAAATAAAGATGGCTACTTCGCGGATTTCACTTATTGCTATTTTGGGAACCTATCCCCCACGATAAATGAGGGAACACTCTAGTGCACTAGACTATGCAGTCGTCCCTACATCCCGTTTCGAATATCACTCCCTCACTCTATCAAGGTTTTTCAAAAATGAGCTATATGTAGTATTCCACTAGCCGTCAGTATTCACACAAAACATTGATGAGACATGACATTTCATTTCATTAGCTTGACATAGTCAGCCCCTGCATGTCCAACATGATAGAGTGAAAAAAGTTCTCCTCCTATTCCATGTGGAAATGGTAAGTTTTTGGCTTCACCATTTTGTTTGAAACACTTTCCGATTTTACAATAAATAAACCGTAGGCTAACCAGTTAGCTCACTGGCATGTTATGCAGAAATGGCCATCTCTTGAGTCTCTGCCGTGATCCCATAGCCTACGCATTAGCAATGTGGTGTAAACAAAGAATACCATAATACATTATGGTATTCTTTGTTTACACCCCTCACATCACCTTTACACTTCTATATACATGGCTCTAATAATGGTATATATATATATATATATATATATATATATATATAAAACTTATTTAGAAAGTCAAAAGGTTTTTATGCTCAAACTATGAAAATATTGCATGTATTAATATTGATTAATATTGTATTCTACTTCGTGGAAATTCACTTATCGTGGTCTGGAACCAATTAGCCGCAATAAACGAGGGACACTGTATATTTACTTTTTTGTAATTTATTCTATTCAATCCTATTCTGAGCAGCCAGTAGTATCCACCTAACCTGAAATTCTGGACACTTTTTCATCAGTGTTATAATCAGTCTTTGTCATTTGTTGGCACCTGTGAATCTTCTCATTCATCCAAGCCATTGTATTCTCATGGCATTAAATCGAGCATTGCTGAAAGACTCGAGAGGATAGCTCCAATGACGATAGCTGTCCTATCTAGTCATTGAGCATGATTTAACGAAGACTGCTCAGATGAGAGGGGAAACAAATACAAGCTGAACAGTGTAGTTGTGATCGAGTCAGTGCTTTGAGATTCATTTGTTGGTGCTGTTAGTTGAAGATTTGTCACTAATATTGACTAGTTCCATATACCATATACAATCAATTAGAAAGCTGGATCGTTCGATCATTCTTGTCATCCAGTTTCACCAGCCTAGAAATCAAAAGACTGGGCTCTAACTCTGAATTCTTCTTCATATTTAACTGATTTAAAAATGTTCATGGAGTCTTGTAAGGGCAGTCTTTACTGTTCCTGACCAAAAAAAGACTTGAGGGGAAAGCGAGAGAGCAAGAAAGAATGGGGCAGGAATGGGTAGAAAGAGGCGGGGGTGAGAGATGGATTTAAATGTGGAATAATGTTGCCGGAGTGAATTTGCATGGTCAAATGTCAAAAAAATGAAGCTTTCCCCTGAGCCTTGTCAGGGGGAAGAAACATAAGTGGTGCGCTCCAGCACTGGCATGCCATTAGCGGTTAGTTCTGCCTGTCATCAGTCACTGAAGAGAAGAAATTGCTGTCATTATCGCCAAAAAATGGACTGGGAATGATGGCTCCACCCTCTTCTCTCTTGACACACGGGCACAAAACCGACGTGTGTTTTGTGTATGTGAGTGTGGCGCACATTAAACAGGCATGTGTAAATGTAAACAAAATTGGTATTTTTTGAACGATTGTAATATTTTTGATGCGTATTGTTAATGTTGATTGCAGTTAGCCACCTTGCTATTGTGATCTGTCATTAGGCTGTTAAAGAATTTACTGATAGCTCTTCTGGGAAAAGGGAAAAAATAACTCATGTAATGCCTATTAACAGTCTATATACAGACATTTCCGGACAGTGTTGGACAACCTCTAACAAGCCAAATAATTATGTGCTCCAAGAAGAGGAATTGAAAAGGATTATGTTGGAGGACTCGCTTTAGTAATGAATGAGAATCATGATCATTTTCTTTTGAGATGCATACTCATGCTAAATAGTTCATCTCCCCACAGGAAGAAGACTCTGGCAAGCAATTATATAATGTGCTTAAAGACCATAAAATCTACAGTAGCAAGGACAATTAGCGATTACATTCCATGGGTTTGATAGCCACACATTGTTTCTTGAAGATAAAAAAAAACCTCTCACTACATTGTCTGGGAACCATGCTGAATTTTCTTAAGGAGCCTGTACAATTCAATTAAACTGATCTATTTCTTATTCTTTTCATGCGAAATGAATAGCTCACTATTTGCATACTGTTATAGTCACTGGCATGCATTCAAATAAATCTAAGTCCACTTTGTTCTGTGCAGTCGCTTCATGCTACCACTTTAATTTGTCCTTGAAAATATTGCTCCTGCCATTCAAGGATGTAATTTTCATGTGCCAATGAGACAGGGTGGGTAACAATCGCCTAAAACTGAATATAGGTGTGTATTGAGAAGAGAAGTCCATGAATTTTAACACAGGGCATATTTCAAGAAGCCTGGCAGCAGACAATGAGCAGGAAAGATGGAAGCGAGAGAGGAAGAGAACAACTGAGTAAGGGATCAGCATGGCAGCTAATGTCATGAATAATATCTCAAGTGTAAATCCAGCCAATTGAACCCAGGGCTGCCTTCTCCCTCTAGCTAGGCTAAATGAGTTTCCATGGGAATGTGGATGAAAGGAGTGTGGACGTCTAGGTCAGGCATATTGGAGAGGAAGAGGCAGAGAGGGGCTGGAAGTATGAAATAGAGTCCTCGGGGTCTGGTTTGGAGGGATTTGCACTTGTGCTGAGCCACATCAGATGTGAGTGGAGGGTCTAACAACCTTAGACTTCAGCATCAAGGTATGCATGTAGGTCTGTTGTTGAGCTGTGTAAGCACTGACGGCAGAATGTGCCCCAGAAGGGGTGAGGGAATTTCATACGATTCATGCCCAATTCAGCATATTGTTAGAGGAAGGTGCTGGTATATGATTGCTCTAAAAGGAAATACAGCGCACACCTGTCCACACAATGCTTATGGATGAATTTACTGCCACAGTAAATTGTAAGATTATTTTAACTGTCGATAGATATCTCATCTGCAATATTATTACAACCATCACTGATTCTCCAAAAAATATGTACTTTGAAGCTGTTGTGACCGATGTTTCCTCTAAGCTGCGTGCGTGCGCAATCGCGCACTGCTCTCGAGTTCGCTGTGCGAAAGGGACCCAACGAAATTTAGACAAAGGTAAACATATACAACAAACATGGCATCAATTGCAAGTACGTTTCCAGGATGAAATAGTGCCACAACAGGCTGATTTAAAACAGAAAGTAAAAGTCACATAAGGAAATGAATGGACAGTATACTTTATTAACAATATAAATGGTAAACAAGAAAATACATTTAATTGAAAATAATAATGTTTGCTACAAGATTCCAATAATTGTATGAGATCATGGCTTGTTTTGTCTGAGGTTGAGAGTAAAGAAATCTACATTGTGGAATCCTCCTTGCCGTCTGTTTGATACCACTCATATACAAAATGTGACAGAATGGAAGTTCTCAGGTTTTGGACAAGTGCGATACTACAGTGTGCACGTCTGATGCTGCTCACAGAGTTCCAAGGAATGCTCAGGTCGTTTTTGTGTATGCTCAGATACTTGGGGGAACGTTGGTTGTGACTAAGCTCTAAGGGACACAATAAGGCATATTGCACATTACCATGACATAGTCATGGTCATAGTCATAAATTAGCCGCTGTCAAAATTATTACAATAACAAGGGGCATTTTATGTGATTGGGCAGACCGATGCTCCCCTGACCCCGAAATTGTAATTGTCCACTTTAACTAGTTCCTTCGAGCCTTCAACATCAGTCAATGTAAAATACTGGTTTGCAGATTTCTTCCCTCCCATTAGGGATAAGGACCGCGGCCCAGCTGTCCACTGAGGCCAGCTCATTTATTATAATGACCTGCCAGGCCCAGGCATGAACATGTTAAAGTTATAAGAGAGCAGGACCTGACAGGTGCACACAACCTTGTCAGATCACAGTTGGTCTAGTTAGAACACAGATCCTCTCCTCTGAAAAGACCAACAGGCTGATTGGTTGTCAGCATGCTTCTCCCTGTATGTTAATGTCAAATACCCAATAACATAAATAAGGGTATGGTATGTTCTTTTTTTTCATCCAGATTTGTGTTAATAAATTATTTATGCTTCAACGTATGCAGACATTTCGAAGAGGCAGAGCTGTTTTGTGCTGAGTGCGCCGGGGGCGCCGTAAAGGGGGGAAAAGTTAGGACAATCCCAAGGGCCCCCAGGGGCCCCGTAGTAAATTGGTAAAATAATTTTACTGTCTGGTTGTGATTTTTAAAAAATATATAGAAAACAATTAAAACAAGCTCTTGTGTTTGGTAGTACAGTGTTCTCTCGTTCCCTCCCTCGTATCGCGGAGGATAAGTTCCCAAAATAGCCCGCAATAAGTGAAATCCGAGAAGTAGCCAACTTCATTTCTTTACAATTAGTATATATGTTTTAAGGCTGTGGAACCCTTCACCATACACTTTATACACTTTTCTCAGACAGGCAATATCATTTTCTCCATTTCTCTCTTGTTTAAACACTATCAAATAAGTTAAAACTTTTGTTTTAATTTTAATGATCAACTTACAGGTCGGACACAAGAAATCATTAAGTCACTCACGCGTATTTCACCGTTATCACCGTGCCTTTTCGTCCTGGCGCCGTTCCGCTGTACTGTCTCCCCATAACTTTACCCCTCACAGTCCCAGTGAAGAAGGTGAGCAACACTGTGCTCAATGACATGTCACTTAGTATCATTGCAGGGAGTCTGTGGGAATATATATTTTTTTGTGATAACAGAAATTCAAACAAATTATTTTTCTACATTTTTTCTAGTGATTCCATTTCAACTTTATTTTAGCATATTTAAAATTTAATGTACTGTATAGGTAAAGGTTTTTAAAAACATTTTGGAATTAAAAAATTAAAATTACAGTGCGACTAAAAGATTGCCTTTAGCACATGAATGTTCTCTTGCATCAAAGAGTGAATCACATCCTATTTGCAGACTGTTGCATGGACAACCCCCTAGCAGTAAATATCACACTGGTAGTATTGAACAATAAGAAGCAAGACATTTGCAAACCTTCAGAGTTGGAGTTATGTGAAGCTCTTGGTGGGTCACTTCTAGAGATGTGGTGACAACAGCTGCGCGAGGGGGGTGGGGCTGTGGGGCCCAGGTTGATTTTTTTTTTTTCCCCATGGAGCCCAGAATTCCTGACGGCGCCCCTGAGTGTGTGTCATTGGAATTGTTTAATGGAAACAGTATTACAAGTGACACAACGCTGGATTAAGTTACTAGTGACAAATGAAATCTTAACACAAGTAAATAAAGAACAAAATATATCCCGTAGGTCTGTTTCATATGCCACGTGAAGTGGGTTGACTGACAGTCCACAGCGTGTCCTTATATTTATTCTCATGAAATCATTAACTGACACATTTTTCATTTTGCCTTTCATTTGTCAGCCCTCTGTACTTTCAATGTGTTGGAATTGACTTACTTTAAAAACAATAGTAGTAGTACTGTTTGCTCATCCAGTTTTAATGGTATGTAATTGGATGTGCCCAATTATTTAGGGTAATAAATTAGAGACACAATTAGCGTGTCAATAATGCAAAGTTAGTGTTTAAGTCATTGCAAACCCTCATGCCATCCCTTTAAGTTTCAATGAATGTAGGTCATTCATGTCTGCATAATATGGCCCTGCCTTTACACTCAACTTTAATCTTAACTTCCTATTATCAGCATCAACCATGTAGATCACACTCCCATATACGGGAACTTTGACTTTATTTATTTTTTTGCTCCTTGAACCAACATCCACACTGGACTCTGTAATCCTCTGCCATTCTTTTAATCATCCGACACCCAGAGAGGGCAATATCTATTTTCATCTGCTCCTGATAGGATCGCTCTAGGATTTAAAGAGGGGGCCTCGGCATACTGTGCCCAGCCGCTGAGCTGTGATCCGGGGCTTTGGGGAGTTCTCATTAGGCGTTAGCAGCCCCTAGATCGAAGAAACCCAGTTCTGGATAGTGGATTTTTAATCCTCCTATGGCCTGTGTTCGGAGATGGAGTTATTTAGGGCCCTTTGATTAGCCTTGCAGCTGCACTTTGATTAAGAGAGCTTCTAAAGATCGAGCTACTTGGCTGCAATTTGGAGGCAGAGGAAGTGTGTGGAGATGGCATAGACATGTAACTATGTTTTGTGTGGACACAGCTAAAAATTCCATCTGAAGCAAAGGGTAAATACAGTATTACTGTTGGCAAACTAAGTCAGATCTGTCCATTATCATGTCTGTTTTGCACCAGGTCAACTCACTCAAATTCAGTCTGTTCTGTCAGTCATGGGTTAAGAAGGGTAGCGCTCTGGACCAGGGCTATCCTTAAATGCAAAAGAAGAATTGAGATGTGCTTAGTCCTTAGTAATGCATCAAATTTGTTTGGATGTGGACCTTACCTTTTAAAGACAGCTATCCACATAATAACTACATGTGTCTACAGTACACAACCAGGCACCAATAATGTGTCAGTTTATGGATAATATAGGCAGTGCCATTTCTTTACGGATGGAAATTGCCTGCAGTATACAGTGTTTCCCATACATTCATTTATTTATTTATTTGTGAAAAATGTGGACCGCCACAAATAGATTTGGCGCTACCTGTTCACCCTCGTTCATAAGCACATTATAACGGGACTGTCTGTGAGTGTTGCTTGTCGTTACAACTCCGTACAGCAAGATGCAGGAGTGAATTGTAACTCCGCTTCTTAACACACTGTATACGCACCTGGTCCGCCAGAGAATGAGAAGATGGAATAGGAGGGATTATTGTTGCCAATTTAGCACATTTGTTGCTGTTTTTAGCAAATAATCAGAGCCATCTAAATACTCTTTCAAAAAAGCCACTATCCATCAATCCAGTGAAGAGACTATTCGAGACACTGACATGAAAGCACTTATCGGTCTACTCAACAAGCATCGGGTGCTGCCGTGGGCCCCTACCCTATCTAAAAGCACTTACAGTACACTCCATCTTGTTTATGACATTTAAAAAAAAAAAAGACAAAAAGAAACAACAGAAGGACGTTTTTTTTGTAGTCATTCATTATTTTCTATTCCGCTTAATCCTCATTAGGGTCACGGGGGTATGCTGGAGCCTATCCCTGCTGACTTTGGGCGAGAAGTGGGGGTAGACCCTGGACTGGTCGCCAGCCAATCGCAGGGCACGTACAGTATAGACAAACAACCATTCACACTCACATTCATACCTATGGACAATTTAGAGTCTCCAATAAACCTAACATGCATGCTTTTGAATTGTGGGAGGAAGCCGAAGTACCCGGAGAAAACTCACTCACACATGGGGAGAACATGCAAACTCCACACACTGATTGTTTTAATCAAATTGTACTGAACAGTCATTCGTTCCATTTCCTGTTCTATGGTTATAGCCACACTTTTCCTCTGTGGCACAGGTACACTAGAATCATACAAAACATAAAGAAGCCATATAAATGTAGCAAACTTTTGAGGGTAATCCTTTGGATAATTAGTGGGCTAATTAGTGGGCTAAAAAAAATAGTTTTTTTAAGATATGTTCCTCGATTTCCATGATAGATATTCTCCCTCTGAGTTGCCATTAGACTTTTGAGGCATATTTTTCCACACATTTTTTCGTTTAAGTTGAAATTGTAACCCTTTCTGTGGCGTCTATTTGATTGGCAGTAATAACAGCATATTTAGTCTGTTAGTTTGCTACAAATACTTGTGAAGGTATGTCAGTATTGTTGACATGTGACGGTGAGCATTCAGATTCATGATTCTAAGTGTTTCCAGATAGCCAAGGTGTTGACGCTTTGCCCCCCCCCCTGCATTCCTGAGTAAAACATCTTAGACGTATGCACATGATCTCAACTTAATTGTCTGCATTGAATGCTCCCCCAAACAATTGGCACAAGGAAAACTGCACTTTTTTTGGCAGAATTTTGTCCATTATCCATAATCCTTATGTGAAACATGACCCCACACGTCTTTCCGTTTTGTGTGTGTGTCAATAGTAAAAAACTGCTAGCACGAGGCAGCTAATAATGCGCTGAATGGGATTCCCCCATTTCACCTATAAAGCCCTCTCAAAAAAACTTTCCAAAACCCCCCAACAATGTTTTTATTGTTTTTTGGGGTTTTTTTTATACATGCTTTAACCGTGCAACAACAGACACAGTACTTTGCAGTACTTTGGTCATTTTAAGCACTACTGGAACTTCTTTCCAGGGCTCATTGATTTCACAGAGTGCATAGTGCAATAATGCTACAACAACGTATTTTGTGTTTGCTACCACTAATCATGGCAGACTTTATGATTTTTGTTTTTTGAAGTAACCAGGAAGAGCAGTCTGCAGCAATATCTATAAGCTATTCACTGCTTTATTAGAACAATACCCTTACTGGCCCGTAGAATCAAACAACAGCTTATATACTTATACTGGTTTTCCACTAAAGTGCTAAGCCCTCTGGGTAATGTAGTACTCAGACATTTACCAACACAGACTTTGTGAGCGCTGCCGCCGGCTGCTTTGGGACAAATGAGGATCCAGGAGCCATGGCAACATAAATCAAGTGTTTCTGCTGCACAAGTGTCACACAGTGTTCCCATCGATGGAACGGCTGTGTGTATCTGGCGAGGACACTGCTCCAACAGACAGCACTAACAATTCTTCGTTTGTTGTGATACTAACAAACCCTGCAGTGGTAGAAACTTTTTTTCCACCTAACTCCAAATCATCTGTAAAATATTCCCCAGGCCAACTGTCCATCGAGTAAGTCACCGTAGAGCACATAATGCACAACTATATACAGTACATAGTTGCCACAAAAGTACTGTAGTTCCTCGGTGGTAGCTCCCACAATAACAATAATATGTAGGTCTTGATATAAAAATGTAGCGTTGTTTGTGGGTTTTTGAAGTTTGAGAGGGTTTTATTGGTAAAGTAGGGGAATCCCATTCCGTGCATTATTTGCGGCCTGTCCTAAAAACACTGTCCTAAACAAAATTGTTTAAAAATCAAATCTACTGAGATTAGCCACTGCAATACTGTATTCATGGATACTCGACTAACTCAATGCACCTGTGCTCACAGCCATTGTTTTCGTCAGTGCAACCACCCAAACACATCATACCACTTCACTATGTCTAAGCATTTTGTAACCTTTGATTCACTCACTCTCTGGAGTTTGTCGTTGATATTTTTCACAAGTTCCTCTGTGAAGGGTGAACAGCATGTTTGTACATCGGTAAAGTTTGTCTGAGATGAGAAATATGTCAGAGCCAATTAAAAGGCTGCACTGGTGTCGCCTGACACAAAGTGACAGAATCCAAACTGGGTAAACAAAAATAAGAGCATCCAAACATCCCCGAAGTAGCTCATGCTTAATGTGCTATCTTTTTTTTAACCACTCACAGTATGTCTTCTTGCTCCTGTGCTACTTTGATATATGTGTTTAACTCTCTAGAGTACAGACAAGCCTTTGATACTAGAAGGGCACAAAATAATATCTTCCCTTTGAAAAACAATTTCAGGGAGATGGGATCAGTATAAATAGGCCTTTTATGTGCACCAGGGGCCGATGAATCTGATGGGGAACTTGTGATAGGCTTTTTTAAATGGCAATGCAAAATTGATGAGTGGAGGGGCTCAGGCTGTTGTCGCGTGGATGGAGATGTGACTGCATAAGGACATCAAGGCCTCACACACACACACACACACACACACACACACACAAATGACTTTGCAGATGCATGCAAATGTGGATAGCTGACAAAATCACAAGCAGACACCCATATATGCATTCATAAATGCACAGCCACACACACAAGCATGCATGCACAAAAGCACACACCCTCTATTGGCTTTACACGTAACGCTCTAGTCGAGGCTGAAGGTTTCATCGAGATATGAGAGAGAGCTCTAGAGAAGAAGTGAAGAT
Organism: Dunckerocampus dactyliophorus; assembly: GCF_027744805.1. NCBI lineage: Eukaryota > Metazoa > Chordata > Actinopteri > Syngnathiformes > Syngnathidae > Dunckerocampus > Dunckerocampus dactyliophorus. Next base: position 17,771,974 of record NC_072825.1, read on the forward strand.
GGTCTGCTCCCTTTCTCTCTCCACTTCATCCCTCCATCTGTCCTTCAACAAGAGTCCGCTATCCTTGCTATCTGTTATCAGCAGGCTGCGCTGCTCTCCACCTTGTCCCCTCCCGAACCCACCGTCACCTCATCCAATCTTGATGGCTATTGGGGAATGTAAGAGAAGAGTTTCCCGATAAAGCTGTCTAATGAACATACAAGAACTTTAGTAAGTTAAGCATCAAAACATCGAAGGCTGTTTGAACTTTGACTCCCCTGCATTAGCACTGAGTCCTTATCAGGCCACTCGAGTGGAGAGATTAGCCACTTCCTAATGAAGTGGTGAAATCGTAAAGGTCTTACTCCAAGGCAGAGTGGATTGCTTCCAACATTTTTCACTCTGTTATCTCCCATACCCAGATTGCCATTGCTGGTGTAAAAAAAGGTGAGGGCCCTCCCTCTCCTCCTTTCTCCTCTTAGATTTCTGGTCACACACCAGAATATGACATCAGATCCTGCACAAACTAAGTACAAACAAACAGTTGCATCTAAATGAACTTGTACAGTCGGACTTTTAATAGTTTAAACTGACAATCCAAAGTACTTTTTTTTTTTTTTTTTTTACTTTTTGACCCTAAGCAGTTGTTATAAGTGGGGATGCTTTATATACTGTAAATGATCCCTTGCGCTTTAGTCAATCAGGACGCTACAGACAACTTATAAATCATACATGTCTTCTCCTCCACACTCTGCTCGGTCAGACACACATTGCATATTCAAAACATCCATTAAGACCCCCATCATTTATTCTCTGGCTCTGTTGCTATCCGTATGAAAACATAAAACCTTTTCATCAGATGTCGTCATACAAACAGAGGCGATTGTGATTATGCAAATAGGCAGATTATAGGGGTGATGATCTATCTGCATAATGAATGTGTTTGTTTTTTTTTATTTAACGGTCATCAGGTTTACCACTGTTTACATCTGTACCATTGTTGATGGACATGAGGGGCCATGATGATATCCTTGACTGATCTGCTTGCCTCATTAATATATTACTGGCAGAAGCCCAGCCAGTTTTATTGGAAATAAGCAGATGTAGTTGAATACATTTGGATGTTGATTTGATGCGGGTGCGGGGTGTTTGTTGTTCAAACTAGCATGTTGCGGTGGCCGAGAAGTGCAAAAGACGTTAACAAAAAGCAAAACAAATTATAATTCAACCACCTGGAAGGGGAATGTACCAAATCCCAGAGTTATAGGAAGTGATAATGTTTGACCCAATCAGAGTAGTTGGTACATTCCTTTTCTAGTAAATGTTGGTGGCCGAGAAGTGCAAAACAAATTATAATTACACCACTTGGAAGGGGATTGTACGGCACGAATCAGACAGGAAGCGGTATCATTTGGAGTTGTGGCGGGTGTTAATGGAGAACACCGGCATTATGTTTAGCCCATTTTGTGGCACACACTTGAGCTGCTTGATGCGATTTTGTTGCACATGTGGCCGGTTGTTGGAGTTGTTAAAGGGTACTTACCAGACGGAAGGAACAGATGTGCTACAGGAGTCCATCAAATATTTTAATGAGGGTATAACAGGGGTACAATCCCCTTCCAGGTGGTCTAATTGTAATTTGTTTTGCTTTTTGTTAAAGTGTTTTACATTTCTTGGCCACCGTAACATACTAGTGTGAACAACAAACATCCCACAACCGCATCAAATCAGCATCCAAATACATACTGTATGTACGGGGGGCTTTTGAACTCTGTTCAGCCAAATCTGGATCCATTCCAGTTTGCTTATAAGTCTGGAAGGAGAGTTGATGATGAGACAGGTATCTTGCTTCATCCGATCCTGACACATTTGGAAGATGCAATGACTTTTGTACGCCCAGTTTTTAGTGACTTCTCAGCTTTTAATTGCATCCAACCGCATGTATTTTAGCGGAAAGACAGAAGAGCATCCACAGCATCGAGCCCGGCCTCAAATCCTGTTTAATGGACTTTTTATCTGAGAGGTCACAACGTATGAAAGTGAAGTGTTTTAGCTAATGTTCTTTTATCTTCCACTGGGTCGCATCCTCTCCCCTCTTTTATTTGTGCTGTATACTAATGAGAGCCGAACTCTCTACCCGGGGCGGCATGTCCTCAAGTTCGCAGATGATTCGGTGATTGTGTCTCTTCTCATGGATGATGACTCTGATCATGGCCCTATAATGCCCAAGCTCAATGACTGGTCTAGCACTTCCTTTTTAAACACGAACGTGTCCAAAACCAAAGAGATGATTGTAGATTTTAGGAAGAATCCTACCATCTTCTCTCCTGTCATCATTAATGACCAGGCTGGTAATGTGGTTCAGCAGTATAAATATCTTGGAATGGTGTTGGACTACAGGCTAACACTGAAGTCTCAGATGGATGCTGTATGTAAAAAAGCTCATCAGAGAATGTATTTTTACTGTACGCTTTGCAGTTTCAAAATGGATAACACTTTTATGGAAATGTTTTGTGGTTTCATTGAGTCTGTGCTGATCTTTTCTTTTATCAGCTGGAATGGGCTTCTACCCTTAAAAATAGGAACAGGTTGCAGAGAATCACTAAAGTGTGCAGCAGAATAGCTGGCACCACATTCAATGACCTGACTGTGTTGTACAAGAGGAGGACTCTGAAGAAGGCTCAGTCAGTCCTTGATGATCCCAGTCATGCCCTGCATGAAAGGTTCAGATTGCTTCAATTGGGTCACAGATACAGTGTTCCTAAATGTAATAGGATGAGGAATTCTTTGGTTCTGCTCAATAACTCTTTGTAATGTTGGTGCTGTATTTATTTTAATGTTGTATTTATGTTGGTCAGTTGTCCGTGTGATACTGCTGGCTGCAGAACAAATTGCCTTTTGGAGATAATAAAGTTTACCTTGATCTTGACCTTCACGGCTGCCAACATTAAATAGAAAAGAAATGTACCACTCCCCGTAGCAGATTAGTCCAAATGTTATCACTTCCTATAACTCTGGGATGTGGTACATTCTCCTTCCGGGTGGTGTAATTGTAATTTATTTTGTGTTTTGCACTTCTGCCACCGCAGCATGTTCATGCAGTTGTTTTTTTTTTAATCATGAGGACGGACCTTTTCCTACATAAACAAAAAAAATGAAGCAAACATGTTGAGTTGAAAAAATGTTACCAGCCTACCTACTCATCCTTTTTAGGATAATGCGCATTGCAGCTGATGCATTATTCACAAATTAAGAGCCGAGAATTTCAGTTTCCACCTAGAATCAAGCTTTTCCAACAGACGGCAGAGTGAGACTACATGAAGTGTTGTCAGTTGCGTCCAGTGTACAACATGCATCTCAATCCCTGTAATAGCACTCCTTACTCTGACACATGTTAATAATTGATTGTTAAGTGATAAGTCTCACTCAAGCATGAGAAAAAGCCGGGGCCTGGAAATAAATCACAGAGTAATTCATAAGGTTGTCTTAGATCGGTGTAGGCGTCTCTCAGGCTTCTACATTATTTATAATACAGACTAATATTTTTCGTACCGCTTGACTCGTTAATATTGCTTCTCGTGGTTTTTGATAGCAATTTACATTTCGTTATGAGTGTGCAAGACAAAACATACAGCCATTTCTTATTTGTGTAAGGAGACAGAAATCATCACTAGCCATCTTATTTTCCAATCTATATTATTCAACACGGTGCAATATTGTATAACTATACCACATTTCACTACTCATTACATCAATCCTCAGGAGGGCTTCTAAGTTTGATTTGTATCCAGTATCAGGAGGTGAACACCTAATGATATTTTTATGGACTTTTCCCTCAAACTTCATTAGGTTTTTATGAGTGAGCACTGGGCGGGGTGGGGGAGCTTCTCATGAAATCCCCATATGCCTCAGAAGTAGCAAGGAAGACGAGGACAGTGTAAGAGGAAACAGGAATTTTTGTGGCAGCAGAGGCTCTCTCTCTAGAGACTTCAACAGATAGCCCCGCGAGAAGCTCCCAAAAGGCAGAAACCGAGGAGCCTTAAGTGTTTTATACGAATTCAATACGGCGGTTAAAAATACCAGAGGGAATATCGCATTCATATCTCTGTCGCTCGCTTCACTTAATACTGGGATGGTTGGTTGGGTGAGTGGAAAGGAGAGGAGAGGAGAGGAATAAGGAGGAAAGTGGGCTCATTTGGCCTTCACTCAGCTTCTGCTGAGGGCGATGATGGCCAATTCCTGATGGAGCAGTCAGCAGCTGTTGGCTAACTCCTTTCGACAGAGGCTCTCTGCATAATGAAGGCAAACACAATTACATTAGCAGCATTTAAGTCAGCAACTTACTCGACATGCTCACAGTAGTTTGCTTATCACATCCATCACTGTACACATAAGTGAAACAAGTCCATATTGTGTTACTCTGGTGGCTACTGTTCCGGCTAAGGCTGCCAGAATCTTGCGAGAGAAAACACAGGGGGCTTTAATTTTAATGGTAAAAAAAAACAAAAAAACACTGTGCGTATCAACTTAGATGAAGAATACAGATATGTGTTTTGCTATAGTTTTACTCAGCAAGAATCACTATCCAGCCATCTTCTGTACCGCATGACCTCATTCGGGTCACAGGTGAGCTGGAGCTTGTCACAGCTGACTTTGGGCAAGATGCAGGGTACACCTTGGACTGGTCGGCAGTCAATCAAGGGGCACATATAGACAAGACAGTCGTCCTTCGCTAACTACGGTTAATTGGTTCCAAACCTGATTGCGATAAGTGAATTTCCATGAAGTAGGATGCAATATCAAACTAAATATTTTTGTAGATGGAGTATAGAAAACCTGTTTAATACTTTCAAAATATATTTACTTAAAAACAACAATTTAAATGTCTTACAAAAATCTGTCCTGCTTAATATACTGTAAAAGCAGTATAAATTGAGTGTCCAGGTTTATGATAGTGCAGGTGTATCAAACTTCCAGCACTATTAAACTTTGACAAAAAGTAGAGTTGAGCTATTTGTGTTTTATTTGACTGCCAACATTTACATTGTACTTTATTTACCAAGCACATGTCCACACAGTGTGCTCACTGTCTTTGCTATTTTACGTTATTAAATACAGGCATCATGTATGAGTTGAACAGTTACAAATAAATACTAAGGGTTGAAGCAAATATTCCTCGGTGAGCTACTGATTGTTGTTTATGTGTTCCACGTATGTCACAGGGGTCTTCATCCGTGCTGTGGAACACATACACAACAGTGGACAGGAGACAGCACGCAGTGATACAACGGGAGAGAAAGTAACGCAGAGTGATTGTGAAATCTGATTTTTTCAAAGAGGTATTTTTGGGATGTAAATGTGATACTCTTTTGGGCGCATATTGTTTTGAGAAGCCAAACGCTTAGGTCCCCACCAACTAACCAGAACTCCGTTCCTCATCACCATAATCAAACCAGAACACTGCTCACGGGACGGAGTTGGGGTAAGTCACTGCTGATGCACTACACTGATGATGGAGATGTCTTACAACTTCATGTCCAAAAATCTTAACTGCATTATGCTATTGGCTTGATAGTCACTGCTCAATATTGTGCAAACAGTTCTGAAAGGTGACTTCATACTAAACAAAATTTGGAAAAAATTAAAATCAGTATTTATATGCAAATAAACATTTTTTCTTCCTGATTTAATACATGCTTATTACGATAATGCACACTTTCAGTTTTACACAGTGTGATACATAATTTGCAACTTTCGCTTCCTCCCCCCCCCCCCCCCCCCCCCCCCCCCCCCCCATTCTGATGTAGTAATTCCATGTCTCTCTGTCAGATATTTTAAGCGGGCAACAAAATAATGCTGATGTGTATATTTTGAGTGTATTCATAAAAGCTGGGATTTCCTGGAAGCTCCACTTCGCTTTGTTTAACTCTCTTTATTGCAGTTACACAAAAAGAAGTGCAATCCATCTGCAAGCATTGTACCATTCTTTGGCTTTATAAATTAAATTAAACCACCATCCCAAATTCTTCCATTGTGCCAGCAGAGTTACCGTTGAACAACTGAATTGCATCTCTTCTACTATCTAATCATGATTATGGTTTGGGTTTAATTGATTTTAAACATGCATGCAGTTTACATTGAAATCCTTCATGGGACTATTCAGTTCCACATGCCCGAAAAGGAGTAGGAAGAAGCAAAGCTTATTTAATCCTACCCACTCTCCATTTCACATCAATACATTTGTTCACTTCCTGTATTCAAAATGCACTAATTCACCATTTTCATTATTCTTCCATACAATAAAAGCAGTTGTTTCTAAACAATTCACTTTCCCTTGTTGTCATCTGGATCTATATCATTCTTCAGTCCAATTGTTTGTGGTCCGGATAGCTAAACGTTTCCACTTCCAGGTCTTCCTTTCCTTACGTGTTGTAATGTTTTAACCTCACTAAGAGCAGCATCATCATCTTGTATTTTGATATCATCCCATATGTAACATGTATCTAATGTAAAATGTTAATATGTTGATGTAAATGTTGGTACAACATCAAGGTTTTAATGGCCAGTGAAATGCAAAGAAGACTAGGTTCGGCCTCTTGGGGCAGGAGCAGTAAGTAATGACAAAAGAACAAAAAATTAAGTTTGCGTGTGGATTATATTGGAAATTGTACAAAAACAATATTTGCAATACTGCAGGTTTTCTTCAAAGTACTGGGACCAGATTTTTTACTCTTGTGCACAGTTGAAAGACAGATTAAACAATTCAGTCCCTCAATTTCCAGCAAAATGCCACCAAAAAAAGAAAGAAATAGTCCAGTTCTCCAGCTCCCAATGGATAATCTGACCGAGTGAATTAGTCACACAGTTGTGTGTGGGAGTGATTGTGTTGGGAGGCAAATGCATAAATTGTCCAAAATAGAATGAGTGAAATTGTCACACTCGATGTGAGAGGGTGGGAGGAAAGGACAGGCTGCAGAGCCTCCTACCGGACCATGGGAAAAGAACGTTGACTGAAACGGGATGTCAAGCGTCCCGGCCTTGCTTCTTAGCGCACCATCAAAAGGAGTTGATCCCACAGGCAGGGAAGCTGGCCTGTATGGACCAAACATTCCACTTCATATCAAAAATAAGTTAACAAGGCTAACGCTAAGCTAGCATTAGCAAAGCAACTTAACAAAATGTGCTTCAAAGACACTGAAAACTATTGAAACTGTGTGTTAGCATAAGCATGTTAACACTAGCATGCCAGCATGACTAAATAGCATTAGAATAGTTCAGTAGATCCAAAATCACACAAAAAACAGGTCCCCAGGAAAAATATGGTCTGGTTACAAGAAAAGATATATACATACAATACATAAAATTTATGAAGGAGCAAATTGTTTGGAGACACTGACCTGTAGCTGCTGCTCCTTGACTTCTCTCCCACCCCAGAATGAAGTCAGGGCAGCTTATAGTATATAATGCTTTGGGACTTGTGATTGGCGAATTGAAATCAGGTGCGCGTGTCATGAGAAATGGTGCATTCAAGGGCCAAGAGTGTGGGGAAAACGCTACAAGCTTGGGGATTTTAACCCTGGTTACACACAGTTCCTTGGTATCCTTGCGCAGTGCTCTATTTTCCTCCTTAAGGTTTATGACTTCATCATGAATCTCCGAGAAGCTCTTCTTGAGGCTGTTGTTCTGTGATTGTACGTTTCCAGTCTGTGTTAGCAGGTCTCGTAGATCTAACCTTATTTGTGCTATAGATTGGGACTATAGTGTTGTCATCTCCACCCTCAAGGCTTGAAATAACTTCCAATGTTTGCCAGCTAGAGGTAAACATGGTGTTGAACCCCAAATGACATTCATCAAGGCATCCTCTAATGTCAACTCCAATTTAATCGTCATGGCCCTGTTTCCGATTTTGGACCCAGATTTCAAGGACTGAATGTCATTTTGCTTTTTGTTTGGCATTGTTGCTAGGCAACCACTTTGAACAGCAGTTAGCTCGACTTGCTAGTAGCTATCAGCACTTGTGACTCGTTTATTTCAAATAATCTGTACCTCTCACCTGTCCGAGTTAAATTTGAGGGTGTCGGTAATCTGTTCTGATCTTGTGTTTCCGAAGTGTAGTCAGGAAAGCACCAAAATAGTTCAAAACTCCAGTATCGACTGCAGACCTCTTGCCATGAAAGTCCTTTCCAGTCAACAACAACAAAATCTGTATCAAGGTACTACAAGATGATAATGCTGCCTTGCGTGCTGCTCTGATGAAGGAAAAGAGAGCACTATGCAATGATATCAAGGTACTATAGGATGATATAAAAGCACTACTGGATGATAATGCTGCCTTGCATGCCACTCTTGAGGAAGAGAAAGAAGCAAAAGAAAATATTGAGAAAATGAAAAATGCAAATGATGAGATGGATCAGAATGACGAATAAACGACGTCATCCCCTCAGGGCTCCGAATTACAGCCAGGTCAAATGACAGGGCAGTTCAAAACAGAGGAGAACCAGATGAAAGGGATGTTGCATCAACAAAGCAACAAATTGCCAATTTCCTACAATCCACAGAGGTGGATGTAGATATCGACACCATCGATACTTAAATAAGCTTTGCTTCTTCCTCCTCCTTTTTGGACATGTGGAATTGTGAATTGTAACATGAAGCATTTCAATGTAAACTGTATGCACGTTCGAAATAAAGTAAGCCGATGAATTAATTACACACGTGCCTGTCACCCATGTGGTTTTCTCATGAATGTGAATTTCATGTAAATAGCGAATCATGAAACAAAAGATGTTCTGCTTTTCTCCTCTCTTCCACTCACTTGTATCTTTTTCTTCCAGCCAGTCTTCTCCCCGTCCTTCTCTCCTCAGTCTTTTCCTCAGCTTCTCTTGGCTTCTCTCCAGTCATACTTAAGCCCATTAGCTCTATTACTGAAATTATTTTCCTCTGCGGCTATGTCTTTGTGCACAGGGAGTGAATTTCACAGTTATCAGAAGCTGTGGAGAATAAGATGGAATTATTGGGAGTCATTGCAGTATGTATGCATGTGTGTGTGTGTGTGTGTGTGTGTGTGTGTGTGTGTGCGTGGGACTCAGAGAGAGAGTTTTGTCTGTGTGCATTATACTCCTTGGATGCTCATGGGGACTCCTTAATTAATGTTTCTGTATCCTGGAGGAGATGTGAAGCTGTAAGGATGAGAGTCTTATGCATTGACCTCATTGTGCCATTTGAGGGCAGTGCAGTCTCAGTGTTTTGCAGTCCTTTGTAGGCTTTAATAGTGTGGAAGATGATGTGTAAAAATGATTAAAATTGGCCAAATTTAAGCACCTCAGTTTCAAAATGTCTCCTGTAAATGGTCAGGTCAAGATTGTATTCGTGTATTCAAATGAGTAATTCAAACAATCTACATTCCATCCTAATAAAGGAACTGATACTGAATAAGGCGACTTTTGAGTTGAATGCACTGTTGTGTGTGTTTTTTTTAATGCAAATTTGTACTGTTATTCTCTGTAAGCTATTCTGTTACTCTCGTGAAATTATACGGTTATACTTTATCAACATGTTTAAAATACAATAGATCATCTTATGACGTTAATTGACTCACTTACACTAACTGCGAACTTGCTATTAGTGGGCACATTTTTACATAGTGAAAGTTCTTATTTTTCAGTTGTAAAATTTGGAATTCTTAAACACAACTAAGTACAGTTGAGTCTTTTTGCTTTATTTTGACACAAGCTCCATCACTGCCCCATTTTACTTAGAGGGAAACACAGATATAGGCATACTATATGTATATATATATATAAATATATATAGTATATAGTATAGTATATATATATATATATAAAGTAGAATAGGCACCAATATCAAACAATATCAAACACAATGAAAGACCAGCCTTGAAAAGAACTATGTGCTTATCAATGAAAAAAAGCATTTCTAACTCTTGACACATTTGTATTGTCACCTCCCGGCCACACAAAAGACAATTTTTGCTGTGGCAGCCTGCACTTGCACATGCTTCTTGATGATAGTTATTTTCCTTTCATGCAACCACAGTTACGCTCTTTTGCGAATAAAGAGATGACAGTGTCGCCTCCTTAAGTAGTGTTTTGGTAACCGCCAAGAGAATCAGTGGTTTTGTGCATACAGCCATTCCGCTATGGGCTTTTTATTTTTTATTTTTTATTTTTTACAAAGTAACTGCTCCGCGGGTTGCACAGTTGCAACTCAATGCAAAAGCTTTGTAGGAACCCTCGCTTTCAGAGCACATAAATCATGATTATAATATGTATATGACACATTCTCCGAACCTGCTGACTAAAAACCTGACAAGGGAGTCAAAAAGTTGAAAGTTGAAAGTTGAAGCGCACTCAAAACTTGCGTATTTTTTGGTGTGTTCAATCGCCGCCACATCATAAAAAACATGTGAAAAGATAACTATACAGTGTTAAGTTCAACTATACAATGTTAAGTTCATGAAAAATAGTGGCAAATAAAACCTTGCACTCACCAAAGTATGTCACTGATAACAATCGTGGTGATTGAATGCCACATTATTTTTACTTATCAATGCATAATTAACTTACTAACATTTTATTCACATGGAGTAATTTGGCCCCATAACTATAGCCTAGCTTCTTGCTTTGCAGCTGGTGTAGAAGCAAAACAGAAAGCGTTCGAGGTGCTTCCACACTAATTAACGTGACACGATAAGGGAATAGCTTCCACTGCAAATCCTTTTAGAGGATGCGATTACAGGTAATATTATTATTACTTTTCCCCCAAATATCCAGGATTAAATTAACACTCAAGTAAAGATCAAACGTTATCCAAGATTAATTTTATCATCACGATAGCTCAAAAATGTAACAATTACAACCATGGAATTTCCATTTCCTGCGATTGGCGGGCGACCAGTCCAGGGTGTACCCCGCCTCTCGTCCAAAGCCAGCTGGGTAGGCTCCAGCATACCCCCGCAACCCTAATGGGGATTCAGCGGCATTGAAAATTAATGAATGAATTTCCATTTCACCTACCAGTAACAGTTTCAAAATATACACGAAATACAAGATCCTTGTAAAGGTCCCTGCAGGTGTGGAGAACGTATCATATTTGACTGGGAAGTGTGAATGTTGATCTGGAGACGGCTGTAGAAGAACGCGCACATACAGACACTCCCACTCAAAATATATATTTCATATTTGATAATGTTTATCAAGTGGTCCTTGCTGAGCAGCAAAGTCAGGCTCATAAGTGCCCACAAGGACTGCATGCTTAGTTGACCATGACAAACTCTGGTCTCCCCGAGGTCCCCCGGGATGTGTGCACCGTGGTGGGTGTTGTGTATATAATTACATTTTCTTACTTAAAGGAATTACTTTTCAAGTAAAATTATTACTAGTTAGCTGAAAGCCTTAATGTTTAACTTGCTTTGCAAAGCCCTTTAAACCATCTTACCATCATTGTTGCAATCCACCATCGCTATTGTGTGTGTGTGTGTGTGTGTGTGTGTGCACGTGTGTGTACTTGAATTCCAGGCACCTCCTTGTCATTGTTGTTGTTTTGAATATCACCTCCCTCGTCTCCCCTCCCTCCTTCCCTCTCTTTTCACTGATCCGACGCTTGTTTCCTGTGACAGGGGAAGTGGCAGCTCCTGGTGACCCTTGATCCCTGGCTGGTCACTTAGGCAGCTATGCGGGACGTTGAGGACTTTGTCAGAGGGCAACAAGGACTCCAGCAAGGCCAGTGCTAATCAGATGGAGGAGGGAAACAAAGTAGGCAGAAGCCATTGTTTGTTATTGTGACTTGAGATGGTAATGGGTTTGTTAATGCCCTAGTTTTATTCAATCAGGGTAGTAATTAACACTAAACACAAGTCAAATGCGGGCTGCTGTCTTAGACAAACAACTGCTGAGTAGAGGATGAAACATTTACTTTTTACCCCCTTTTGCCTTTCCCATACGCAGTACTTCAAAATGCCCTTTAGTATAATTACCAATAAAAAAAGGAATAGCAGCTGTAGAAGCACCCCCAAAACACTGGTTTGAAAATAAATCATGAACACAAAATACAGTGGTACTTCGGTTTTCGTTATTAATTTGTTCCAAAAGGTCAGACGAAAACTGAAAACGCAAATATGAACAATAATGCATTTCATAGAGAATAATTATACTTTTACATGCAGAAAACAATGTAAAATAATTATAACCGATACTTTCACTGATACCATCACTTTTACCTCGATTGAAGACTCCTGTTGGCTGACGGCAGGACGGCAGGCTCCACACACAAAAAAAAATTCTCAACATCTTTGATCGTTTGTGATCTCCTTTTTGTGAACAACTTTACCCATTTTGCAACATTAGCTTCCTTGATTTCTTTCTTCGACAGGACGGAACTTATTGTTGCTGCGGAAAACCGACTAGTTAGTGGAACATTCTCATTTGAGTGTGCCAAATTAATGTGCCTTACAGGATACTGTAGTATCGGGATTTGGTGCTGGGCGTGTGATCCAAGATGGCTGGATAAACAAGCAATGGTGGGAGTAGTGTCCGTCCACATCTTTATTAATACCACAAGATTCAACGTACCAAAGGGTTAAAATACAAGTTTGTTATTACACGCAATATTCTAAGATAACTGAGACAGTGTACAAGAACCGAGGTTAAATTTTGGTGAACATTTTCTTTGATAACTAAATCATATGGAAACTCGAGCGTTCGAAAACTGAGGTTTGACTGTATTTATGTTAGTATTAGGGAAGTCCGATATTGGCTGTTTTGCCGATAACCGATACGCCGATATTGTAATCGATACTGATACCCGTCGATACCGATATGTGTAACCAGACATACTGTATCTCCTGTGGTTGTGAAGCTAATGGATACAGCATCAGAAATTAGCTTCTCAACGTGGCTGTAAACAACACTGTACAACATTGTAAAACATCTGAGAAATACAGTCAAACCTGTCTATAGCAGCCACTAAAGGGAAACAGCAAAAGTGGCCGCTATAGGCAGGTGGCCGTTATAGACAGGTTGGTGGCCATTTTGAATTTGTGCACGCACATATTAACATGTCTCTGATTAGAAGCTTGCTGTGTTGCAGATACATATAATTATACTGTTACATGTTGACCAGTAGAGAGCACTTTGGGATTGGCATACAGTATTGACCAGTGCACATTGTCTCACACCAGGAAATAAACGGTGTCACTGTCTGCAACAAGCTCCAAAGAAGACGGCTTTTTTTAATGTCGAATAACTGACAGTTTGTGTGGATCTTGTGAATGATTGTGACTGAGCTAGGACTCAGTAATTAAAGTCTACACACGACGGCTTCATTGCTTAAAAAACAAAACTTTTTCGTGCATGAAGCTTCTGCTTGAGTCGGCATTTTGGCCGCTATATGCGGTCAGATATTGACCAAGGGATACAAAATGGGTGGCCGCTGGCCGCGTTAGACAGGTGACCGCAATACACAGGGTCTATAACACTCAAATTTGCTGCGGGGGGATTTTTCAGTGGCCGCTATAGGCAGGTGGCCGTTCTATACAGGTGGCCGCTAAGACAGGTTTGACTGTACTTGCCATTAGGCTTAAGCTGTGACATTTGCCTAATGGCTTAAGCTGTTAATGGTTAATGGCTTAATGGCCACCGTGCAGCTCCGCCACTGTGCAGCAGCACGCATGCACACTACAAATTGCATGTACACAGTGACACAGTACACTCCTAATCGAGCGCGCGCACACAGCATCAGATTTTACCGTCGCTTACTTCCGGGAATTGTTACATTCCTACTGAGGACAGGTGGCATATCTAGAAAATGGATGGAAGGAGCAAGCTAGTTTGCTACTAGCTACCCACGTTTGTTTACACACTTGAGAGGCGGTTTGATGAGGTCATCTTTTGCGCGCCTGCAAATACGGAAGCCCATTTTTGCAGAGCTTCTGGAAATGTGAATTTCTCATGGAGAGTAATAAAGTATGTATGTATGTATGTATGTATGTACTGTATGTATGTATGTATGTATGCACCACGAGTGACTGCCTTTGAAGCAACTCTGTTTATTCAAGCACATTTTTACTCGTCACGAGAGCAATGTCCAGCATTGATGTGATTCCCTGTCTACCCACAGTGGAGATAAGATGAAAGTCAAGCGGCTTGTGAGGAAGCGGAGATTCAAGCCTTAGGTACCTTCTATTATCATGGGAAACGTGAATTGACCACCGAACAAGATCGCTGGCAAGAACGTCAAGACCTTCAAATTGAATCGCTAAGAGGTAGCGTCCCAGAGGCTAACATGAGGAGCTAGCTGACTTCAGTACAGTCAGAGTGGCCAGGAAGACAAGAGCATGTGGTAAGCGCAAAGTAGGTGGGCTTGCACTGTATATGAACAAACTGTGGCGTCATCCTGGCCATGTGAACATTAAAATGTCCATCTACACAGCAGGTTTTTAATATGGGTTTTCATAAACATGAAAAAATCCAATACAGATGTCTACCCATGTCACATTTTTATGCGATATCGGGACGATATTATCGGTGGGCCGATAATATCAGACATCCCTAGCTATTATTATTTTCATTATTAGTGTTATTATTATTACAGTATTATGGTTATTATTCTTTGCCTTATATTGTTTGAGTAAATGCATTCAAAAATACCAATTTTAATTCAGAATTCATTAGAATCACTTCACTATTATGAAAATATTCTTTGCAAAGATATATTTTCACAGTTTAACTCTCTGAGTCTATTAAGTACCTAAAAACAGAACAAACAATGAAACAGATTGTTCACCATAACCACACCACGGATTTCCTATAATCCTACGCCTTTTTCTCTGCTCCAAGTGTATTATACTATGTTGTCAAAATGCTCATTTAATGAATTCTGCACAATTAGTGGAATTGAAATTTATTGACAGGGTAGCAACCAGCCAGCCTGCCTTTCTGCCAGACAGCGTGACTCGCTCTGTCCAGAGTGTTGGGAGCACATGCTATTGAGCTGCGCTGCTTGCTTGACAGCAAAGGCCTGGTTCAATTACATCAATTGCTTGATGACTGAGGAGAGAGCAGCAGGGCCATGCATGCTAGTTTGTGATAAGAGCAGAACTCTGCAGCGCTGTCGCCCTCATTATGCAAGCCTGACAGTAACCTAGAAAACCAGGGAAATTGTGCACAATACAAAGCATATGTTTCTTGTTTCTTTTGCGGAGGAAAATTGATTCCAAGACAGTAATGATGTATACAATGTGAGGCTGACCAAAGCCCCATGACACAAACCACTGTACTGTTCTGGGGTGAGCGGTGTGGTTATGCCAGTGGATGTTTCTTTCTTCCTGAGTGAGCCACACAGTTTAAATATGTCTGAGGAGGATAAAAATGGAACCATGTGCAGCAAGTCATCCGAATAATCACTACTTTGGGGTTTTATTGTTTTCAATCCATATGATTTTAGATAAACTTGTTGACATTCTGTCATAACTTACCGCCACGGTTTGGCTTATTTTTAGCTGTTGCACATATGATTGCTGACCTAATCTTAAGTAAAATGCATCTCTTAATACAGCGGCTCTCAAAGTATGAAACTGAATTTGGCTGTGTTTTTACATTTTCATTTGGCTACACTCTGACCCATGAGCTACTGTATGCCTTCTATTCTATTTATGTCCTTTGATACAGTTTAAAGAATCCATATATTGTGTAAGGTATGAATTATTTTTGGCCCAGAACAACCGGCATGTTCTATTCTTTGTTGCCATACAAAAACACTACACGGCCACATTCAGTATTATTTATGGTATGCTTTGAATTGACTCTTCAGTCCGGTCTCCTGCAGTTCCCTAGTTAGCTGGGAGCATTCTGTTTGTGTCAACAGCTCCCTTTGTGTGTCTGGAGTGATTTATTATGTAAAAGAGGACTGAATAGAGCGAGCTGGGAGGGTGACACTGACCTTCCTTTAATTAACACTGATGGAGACCAAGGTGAGCGGCAAGATGATGAAGATGGATCTTCCCACATAAATCATCCTTCCTCCAGGCCGGCGTGTACGTGTACTTGTGTGAAGTGTGTGTTAGCGTCATCTCCAACAGAAATAACCTTGTGGTTCACAGGTTAAATGAACGTTTGCGTAGGTGCAGAACCTCCATTATTTATCCCCATTGGTCTTTTCCTTTGTAGTTTGTTACTCAAAGGCTTAATTGATTAATCCCCCAACAACTCGATTTATTATTTTTTGGAATATATGTAATGTACTTTCCATGGTTGCCTGAGGATAGAACAATAGATGTAATAGAAAAAGAGAATTGTTTGAAACGACTCCAAGCAAAATTGTACACAAAGATGGTAAAGTGTTGGACTACTTCTTGTGATTGCCTGCACCGCAGGCTGTAGAAACAATCATCATTTATTTACTCAGACTATTTTACAAGCTGTGAAGCGGTTGATGGAGAATAAATAAGCTAATGCTAATGAAATGCGTTGGTTGGACATCAATCATGCCAGAACATTTGCTCAGGTACATTTGAAAATCTAATAATGTTTTGTGGAACGACACTTCTTGACATTGTGATTCAGATAAGCTGATGTGTAATTATTCAAAGAATCTTTGCACTCCTTGATGCTTGGAATCCTGCATGACTTCAAAGACAAATTCTGCCCTTGTGTGGCTCTGCCATCTGTATGTCATATTCAACATTTATTCTTTTGTCATGTGAGTAATGCAGGCTGATTGGCCACCGTTTCCCCTCAGTCTGTTGCTACTTTGACAGCCACTGCAAATACAGCCTTAGATTTAAAATTATTTAACATCTTATCATGCTTTGCAAGATCAGTAAAGCAGTAAACACAATCTCCCCCAACTCTGCAAATAGAATTCCTGTTTGCACGTATTACAAATTCAATTTTATGTTAAAATATCTGGGGATATTATGACAATATGTCCCTGCACAGAAATGTGAGACGTGCTGCGGCAGTTGGTCAACATGTTGGTTTGTTTATTTTCCATTTCCATAAATTTACGGGGAGCAATTAGTCTGCAGTGCGGGTTGCTGAGGTTGTCTCTTTGTCAGTGTAATTGTCAGAAACGCCGTAATTGAAACGTTTCCGTCTTCATCATTCCCATCAACATATTTCCAGACTTTTATGACATGTGCCTCGTGCGGTGCATTATTCTGATTGAGACTTTGTGTTAGCAAATGAGCACAACATATGCTCCGATGTGCATATGCTAATCAGTTTGTTTATCAGTCAGGCAGTTGGTCGGCAGGCGCCACTTTATATGTCATTCTGCATCTCTTGACATTTACACATCTTAAAATGTTTCATGCATTTTTAGCGTTGTTTTCATATTTTCTTCCCCTGTTCTTCGTCATCTGCTACCACTAAAACCACACATTCATAAATTATGTATTTATTTATCATGAAAATCTGTTTTGGAATTAAAGACTACCCCCACTTCAAAGACAGGAAACCTTTGATATGTTTGATTCTTGCAGAGTATCCGTTGGATTTATTCAATTTATGCAAAGCACCTCCGGGCTAATAAAGGTGGCATTTGAATACATTTGACTGGACTAAATTATATAATGAGGACAGTTGCTGCCCCACATTATAACAGAAAGACACCTAATCCCCCAATTTTAATGGATAATTTGGGGAGAGAAATGCTTTGTAGGGTGAACTGACAACAGTGGACAGAAGTGATTAGCTTATGTCTACATGGCTTATGATTTATTGCTTAAATTGACGGAGAAGCAAGTACAGTCTGTGTTATCCTTTTGTTCTGGTGGCTCTATGGAGAAATGGTGTGTCTATAGGGAATTTCATGGTTCTTTTTAACTTCCCTCTTCAGCATCGTAATAATAAATTAGACATGACCAAGTCACGTATGGTGCCTGAGCAAAGAAGCTTTGTTCACTTTATGTGTCAAGATAGTGTCCCATTATAACTTTGATGATGAACTAGTTACCACTATTCGCTAATGCAGGGGTCGCCAACCTGTCACAATAGACCCAGCGATCTTTGGGAATTACCCGGTAGATTGCGGTTGTAAATTCCCTAATTATGCATTTATATTTAGTTCAGGCTCTGTTAAGGGCGGACTTAATGGTTTTTACGCCAGGCGCCTTGCAGGGCAGGTAAGGGTTATGTTTATGTGTGACTGTGTTAGTGATAATACCAGACACACATACATCATACAGCATACATCAGACAGTATATCAGTGTCAAATCAACCAGCTGGATAACAATCTGAACTGTGTATTAATAAAGCATCAAACATTCCATTGCGTCTGGTTCTCTGGCTGGAGTGGCTGTGTGGATGAGGTGGTCCAGCGAATTTGCTTAAATCACACACAGTCCTAACTAGCTCTCTGTTACAATCGTGAAAATATAAGGAAAAATAAAAGCATTATTACATCCCCTCCCAGAGAGTAACCAACAGACACGCATTTTGACTCGCGAGTCAGTCAGTCAGTCAGGGAACGGGAGCTCTTTCTTTGGCAGGAGCCAATCAGGAGCTATAAGTGAACTCACGACAAGCTTGTCAACCCATTGGAAATCGCAGGAGGTCATAACTCAATACAACAGTTTGACTCACGGTGTCATCTTAAAAAAGAATTCTAAACACGTCACACAGCAATTTAACACTCAAACGGTCCCAAATAAATATACAATACAAGTACCAATATGAGGAGAAGCGGTACAGAAAAGGGATGGATGGGTGGAAGTACCAATACGAGTTTAAAATAAAATAAAAAAAAAGGCTTCCCATCATGTACAGGGTCAGGCAAAATGATCTGACACATTTGTAGGTTAAATAAAAGGCAAATAAAGTAAAGAAACATAAAAGCGGTTTTATTTTCGAAAAGTACATATAATGCCATTCTGTTTCATTATGTTTTAAGAATTAAATCAGTCAAATGGGATCCATTATTGTCCACACACTCAATGCAGATCCAGTAGCTCTGAAGTTGGTAACCCATAACAAGATGGTGTTTCGAGCTGGTACGGGATCATGTCTACCAAGATTGAAGTGCAAACGGAACGCTGGTTGTGTTGCAGTTACAGATTCGTTTGTTTTGATAAACATTTCCACAATGAAAGCGCGATGCTCACCAGTCCAATTCATGGCAGCAACTGAAAAAGAAACAATAAACAATGGCATTATAAAGAAACAAAGCAAAATGGCATTATATGAAAAAAATGTACTTTTCAAAAATAAAAACACTTATGTTTCTTTACTTTATTTTCCTTTTATTTAACCTACAAATGTGTCAGATCATTTTGCCTGACCCTGTATTTTGTCCTAGCAAAGCATTTCATTGGTTATGGCTGATGGGGCGCTGCAGTGATGTCAGCCTCCCTCTGGGCACCTCTGGCACCCTCTGGTGGACAGAGGCAGCATTGCAGCACCCTCCCAACCATAACCAATGAAATGCTTTTCTGGGACAAAATGCATGATGGGAAGTTGTTAAAATAGTTGTTGTTTTTTATTTTAAACTTGTATTTTGTATTTCTACCTTTTGAGTGTTAAGTTTCTGTGTGATGATTTTAGCGTTTTGTGAAAGCTAAGTTTGCGTAGAAGTGAGAGTTACGATTGTGTGATTGAGAAAAATGCATCTATTGTGTGTCTCCCAAGATTTTTCCCTCAGTCGTATCTAAGTGTTGTGCAGCTCTGATTGTGCTATGTGACTGTGTGTGTGTCAACGAGGCCTTGTATGAGAAGCTATCAGACTGAACTGGTCAACAAAAAAAAATCACTTGAAAATATAAGCCAGCTACTTACATCAAGTCAAAAGCTATCGTATTGAAAACAATTTCTCTTTCATTGAGATTTAACCCATTGGGCCCACGTTCACGAGTGACCCTCCTGTCCACTCCCTGTGGAAGTGTGATGTTTCTACTGTGGACAACTAATTATCCAGGTCTGACCCTCAGCTGTCTACATGCTGTATCCTATCAGGCAGTCAGCTGATTGAAATCAACATAACCAACCCCCTTCAACCCTGTTCCTTTTGAATATTTGTATTTCCTCTTACAGCCTGCTTCTGAATATTTAGAATAGATTTTTTCATGTATGTGTGTGCAACTGCGGATGGGATTGATGATAGCTTGTGGCGGAAGGGGGTGGAGGGTGCATGGGGGCAGTTGATGGGTGAATGGCGGCACTGGAAATGACGAGCAGGCCGACTGAATGCTTGTCCATCACTCCCCATTCTCTTGGTTACAGGTGGTCTCTCATTTTCCCGACCGGCGCATAACTGACTGCCTCTATATGACAGCCCGGGCTCGCCAATTTGCATGTTCGACAGACAACAAACGGGCCTGTGCATGTCAAAATAGGTGGCGGTGCGTGACAGTTTCTACACAATGCTGTCTCCTTTTGGCTTGACCCTCGACCTCGCGCCATGTCTCCTTTCATAATCAGGGAAAGGGGAAGACAGGGCGAAGAAATCATCCAGCCATTCTTCCTGCCTCCTTCTACTGCTATCTCTTTGGAATAAATCAGATACCAATGTCATTAGCTATGCCTTTCCTCACTCACTTTCTTGCTTTCTTACTCCTTTTTCTTGCAACTCTGTGACTGTCTAGCCACCCCCTTATCTCGTGTTTTTGTTTGTGTTTTAGCACAAACACTATATTTGAAGAGTTGCTCATCCCAGATTGTCTGTTGTTCAAGATAATGTTTCAATTCTTCTTCCAGCCAGAGATTATGAGGTATGTCTACTGTTGAGACTAAGCTAGCTAGCAAAAGTCACATTATTATTTTGGGATGTGTCTTATGCTTGCAATATACATATTCACATTTAGTTAAACTAACCATCAATTAAACTATAAGGGTACCACTTTGGAGCAGAATGTGAGATGCATATCAGGTGGTTCATCTTATCAGAAAATGTCCAGTGTTGAACCAAGCTGTTCTCCTGCAAAGCAGTCACACGCTTTCTCATTATTATTCTTCTCCTCTGAAAGCAGACTCATGAAAGCAATATCAACGATTGGACATATATTAATGAGTTTCATTCCATCATTCTCATCACGCTGATTAACACTGTGATAGCACTGAATGGCTAATTGCCTTTTAACCCCTGTGACATTCTCCTCATGTTTTAGATAACATTAAAAAATGGAGAAACAGTGAATGAGAGTCACTGGTACTTCAAAACTTCCATCACGCTGACTTTTGTCATTTCCATGTGAACCTTGCGCCCCTTGTTCTACGGGATAAGAGGAGAGATTTAAAATGGATCACCATGTAGAACTGCATATCCAGGAGTGGAGTATTAGACTTAAGACATAATCACACTGCTATGTTTTATTAAGTCTTATACTTTACATATTTAAGGAGACTGTTACATCATTAGCTGCTGTTGAACGTGGCAGTGTTAAAAGTCACTGTGTTATCAGGGAGAGGTTAACAGCAAAGGGGGCAATGGGTATCAGCCTACAGTCAAATAATCCTGAATTATATGCTAATCAGCCGGGTAGAAATGCAATATCTTATGTCTAGGAACTTCTGTTAAAGCACTTTTCATTAAGAGCATGCTGGTACTTGGCGTCAACCTTTGTTCACTTCCTTACACTTCTTTTCCACTATACTTAACTTTTCTATCCCAGGTGGTAGACATGCTGGTATTAAATGTCACTTTTAAGGTTGCACTTATTGCAGGTGTTTGTTCCGTATACGATGTCATTGTTGAACAGTTTTTTTTAATGATACAATATATTTGATGAGTCTTCTTAGGAGCTGATGAGTTATGTTCCAGCAGTTACAATGTGATTATACCTTAAATTCTTATGTCATTTTTATACTGTGGATAATAAAAGCGAATTCCATTTTTGGGTGGCATGGCTCAGGTGGTAGTAGGGTTGCTAACTGTCCCTTGAAAAACAGAATTGTCCTCTGTTTAGAAGTAAAAGTATGCGTCCTATATTGAGCTGATAAGGAACGCGCTTTGTTCCTTATTACCTTGGAAATCTAAATTAGGCTGCATTCCAATGGCAGTTTAAGTTGCTCTCCTTGACTTCCCCTAGACATCTGGTATTACGTCATTGCCAACGTCATTAGGAGGCCACTTGCAGAGCTGAGGGAACGTGGATGTGGGAGGAGTGGAAATGATAAATGGAACACACCTGCTCTTGTTCACTTTCATCCCAAGGAATCATGGTTCGACCACGAGTTGAAGGTGTAGCGCTATACTGCTTTTTACAAATAATAACAAATGCCTGCTGATTATATTATTATTTCATTTTTAATTATTTCATAAGCTCTATTTGTATATTACCATGTTTTTTTAATGATTTCATAAGCCCTATTTGTGTATTACCATTATTATTTTTTTTAAATTTTCATTTAGTTTTAGTTTGTTTCCAAAGTGTGCGTGGGTTTTCTCCGAGTACTCCGGTTTCCTCCCACATTCCAAAAACATGCATGTTAGGTTAATTAGAGACTCTAAATTGTCCATAGGTATGAATGTGAGAGTGAATGGTTGTTTGTCTATTTGTGCCCTGCCATTGGCTGGCGACCAGTCCAGGGTGTAGCCCGCCTGTTGCCTAAAGTCAGCTGGGATAGGCTCCAACATGCCCCCACGACCCTAAAGAGGAGAAGCGGTATAGAAAATGGATGGATGGATGGATAGTTTCCAAAGTTAAGTTGTTCATTTCAATTTAGTGTTATTGTTTAAAAATATTTATTTTTACTGTATGGGCTGTCATTATAGGTTTTTGTTTGTTGCCACTGCAAGTAGTCAAACAGAATAATTACCTTGCTCATTGTATGCATAATCTTCTTCCAAACAAACAGTCTTTGACGTTCATTACTGCCACGCCATGCATGTATTTTCCTTGCACCACCGCAATGCATTGTGGGTAATATACAACTCTTGAGTGACCATTAATGTTGACTCGCTCCCTTAATCTTCCAAAGGGAGATCTCACTAAGTTCACTTCAGCTTTTCGGAGAAATGTAACGATGCTTATGATGGTGGCGGGGATTCCCCCGGGGGCAAGTGCCAAGGGGAAGTCAACGAGGGCAACTGCCATTGTAATGCAGCCTTAGTCTCCAAAATGTGGAGCCCATTGACGACAGCTTGTCACAGGCCAAGCCTATCGATGATTAAGTGTCTGATTGCTCACTTGTGAATCTCATTGCCGTAGGACATTTCTGGCAATATGTGTACACACTTTGCCTGGTTCTTACTCTGCCTCACATCGGACTCCAAATGTGATTTTTCCCACAAACCAGCAACCTGAAAGTTGCTGGTTTGATCCTCAGTCCTCCCATGACCATGATGCTGCGTCATCAGTAGGTAAATGTGGTAACAATGTTAAAGCGCTTTGAGCACCTTGAAGGTAGAAAAGTGTTATACAAGTCAAACTCCATATTTTATTTCCTATTGTACGTGTATAGTTAAAATACCATTACCATAGTTTTTCAAGTTATTAAAGTTAAAATTCTTAACAAAAACCTAAATACAATAGTACACAGATTTACTGTTTAATCAACAGGTCACCTCTGAGGGAGCTGGAAGTCCTTTGTGTAACAATAATTATTACTCATCATCCCAAGTGTCAGGCTATCTAAGTGTTAGCGATGTAAACACCTCATGTTTTTGATGTGCATGGGAACAGTTAGGCCCTTCATACTTGCGTCCAGCGTTGCCTCTTTGTTCTGTTCTTTTGGCAAAGGAGCAGTGGCTAACTCTAGAGATTTCTTTTGAATGTTGTGTTAATCCATTCCAGTATTGTGTCTTCTACCATCACAAAGATCAGTCTTTGATAGCAAATGATAGCGGGAAACTCTAAAACCACTATAGATCTGTCTTTTGTGGAATGGATTGTCATAACATGGGTGGAATGTTGCAAGAGTGTGCTGCTACCACTAGTCCAGGGTATTTACAGAGGGAGATATGGAGGCCTAATTAAAATAAATATTAATAAGTACTTAACAAGGGCCACATGGGCCGCATGGTGGCAATGTTGGTCATACAGTCAGGAGATCTGGAAGATCTGGGTTCCAATCGCTGCACGTTTTCCCCATGGGTTTTCTCCGGGTACTCTACCTTCCTCCCTCATTCTAAAATCATGCATGTTAGGTTAACTGATGACTCTAAATTGTCCATAGGTATGAATGTGAGTGTGAATGGTTGTTTGTCTACATGTGCCCTGCGACTGGCTGCCGACCAGTCCAGGGTGTACTCAGCCTCTCGTCCAAAGTCGGCTGGGATAGGCACCAGTATACACCACGACCGTAAAAAAGACCCTAAAAATACAAACATGCTGTCTTCATACTTTTACATGAATACTGTGGTTGGCCACTGAAATGCTTCTCTTATTTATATCACACCAGTAAATATGCGTCATTGGTTTCTACGGCCCAAAGAACATGGGTCACCAATACTTCAGATCAGTGTCACCGATCATTTTGAAGTTGTAAAATAAAGTAGTGTGCGGATGAATGAATTAATGATATGAAAAAAGTGTTTCTCCTTTCTCTGCGCCCCTGTAGCATATGGCTCAGTGCTGGTTGGGGACACCTGCTCCAGATGGACATTAACGGCACCTTCACATATCTAAAAAGTACAATGTTCACGTTCCACAACTGTAAATAAACACTATTTTGCTGGAATCCATGATTTAATTGCATTCTCTTCATGATTTTAACAATACAGTATATTTAATATGACACAAATGTATGATATGATTTTGCAGATAAAGGTTGTTTTGACATATTACCCATTATGCTGAAGAAGAAAGAAGAAGAAGAAACACGGGAAAGAAAACAAACAATAAACCTAAGGGAGGAATAATGTTATTCAATTGTCTGTCTGAGTCTCCATCAACAAGCTTGTCTCTTTACATCACAGACACTCTACCTCATTAGCCGTGACAGCTAGACATCACTGGGTGTGTATGTACATTCTGTGTTTGTGTACGCATATGACCATCATTCCATTTTTACTCTTCCATTTGTTATTTCCCTCATCTTCTATTCCTTCGTCATTTCATGAGCCCGTTATTTACTTCCCTCATTAGAGCATGCTTCTTTCTATTAGAGAAGGCCTTTTACTGCCAGCATTTACCTCTGGGAGAGCAGAGAGACCTGTGCTCCTCTTGGTGAGGGAAACCTTCCAATTCTCTCCTCAAGTGGAGTTGAAACTATCCCCTCTGTGGAACCCCCTCCCATAGCCACCGCCACCTTTTTAAGGATCCAAGAGACTTTTTTAACCAGGGTGCATGCTTGAGAGGAACTGTAGTATAAAAGTGAGAACTTGATCATAAGCTTCCTTTACCTGTGTACTGACATTCGTGTTCCACCAATTTAATTCCCCTAACACACACAGACACACACACGTTCATATAAACCCCCCACCAGTGTAGAGGAATTTCCAGAGCCCAAAGACAACACAGAGGGCCCTCCAACATATTTGCCGTCATCCTCTTATTAACTCTTCTCGTTTGAACAGAGAACATCAAAAGTCAGCAAAACACATAATTACTGGCATTAATATAACAAGCTCTTGGAGATAATCCACTCTCCTTAGCCCCCACCCTCCATCTCCTATACTTGGATTGCATGAAGGAAGGGAGTAGCAAATAGAAGGTGGTGCCTCTCTTCAATTAAATGAGCTATTCAAGCACTACGAACAAGCATATTTAGTAGATAATTAGTAGATCATTTTAAAGGTATGTCTGGCAAGGAGCACAAAAGGTAGTGTTAAGGCAAACTGCAGGGAGTGAGTCAAAGGGGGAAGGCTTTTGAGATGCCTAAAATGGCTTTTGGCCGCAAGACTCTTAACAGTCATTAACGGTGTGTACAGAACCCACACAAACACACACTTCTTCCCACCTTTATACAAACCCCAGTCTTTGCTCCATCTTTCTCCCGTCTTGCTCGTTCTCCTCTCCCTCAGAGGAGCTCTAGTTGTGTGTATGATGAGCTCCTGGGGGGCTTCAGGGTTTGGCAGGAGGCTTTGTCTCTCATATGAGATGAAAAAGGAAAGGCAGAATGAAAAGAAAAAGACAGAGAAGGAGGGTGAAAACTTGAGACCCCTGGGGGCACTTCTCTCCACATTGTGAGGATTTGCCTAACGGCTTCACAAGAGGGTGTATTACATCTTCCACGGAGCACAAGGAGTATAATCACAGATCAAAACAAATTACCTATCTGTAGTCAAGAGAGGTGTCTGCCTGTCAAAAGCCCAGAGTTACATAAGATTTAAGTCAGTGCTAACTGAGACTCTGATTTGGCACGTGAGGCGAATTCTTACTTTGAAACCAAGGCCTAGTGCTAAGACACGGTGGTGCATGCCACACAAACTGACTGTGAAGAACAAAGATGGGCTTTGATAATCACTTGAACTCCTTCTTAGTGACATTGTGGTGACTTTAGCTGAAAGCCACAGAGAGAATGTACTTGCAATAACTTCAGTGAATGAACACCACGTCATTGTATGGTGCAGAAATGAGATAAAATCCAAATTGGTTACCAGTCCAGTTTACTTTCAGTCGAGTGAGAGTCAGTGGCTACAGTATACTGATTTTATATATTTATTATGTCTGTCAAAAATAATGTGCTAACGGCGGTATCTAAATTATTTAATTAATTACATTAGAGTAATTAACGCATGTGCATCATGCCAAGCTGCACCTCTCTGTTATGACGGTGGACGGAGGCAAGCCGAGTCTGTCGCTTTTTAAAAAACGTTAATCCTACCTGAACACATCCACAGCAGTGCTAAATTCCAACATTATGTGTGTCAAACACGTCTCTCCGTTCATACTCAGAACAACACTTCCTCATTCTCCACCACACTGCCACGAGGCTGCGTCCATTGACATTGTCAAACACTCAACACTCAACCACCAAAAGCAGGTTGTAGGAGACCATTGTACTTATACAAAAGTTCATTCAAGCAATCTTCTGTTTTCCACACAAAAGAGAGCAATGGCTAAGATGGCCCGATTTAATCGTGTATCTTAAAAGTGTGGAGTGGCTTGTGGTGTTGGCTCTATGGGCAAACTACAACTCTTGTTGGGTCAGTGTCGTTGGTGAGCGATGGCAGTTGAGGAGACAGAGACTGGTCAATGCCTTACAAGAGTCAGCCCGAACGAGTCAGAGCTCAAAGGTTTATTTGGAGGTGCACGTTATATTTGTGCCTTAACTTTGACGGAGCAAAAGCAGATTTTGAGCCATATTAACGTACGTGCAATAATTACTGTTGTGTACTCAGGCACATCGCTGTGCTCTGTCACGCTCTCTCTCTCTTTCTCTTGTCGCATAACACTTGTTGCGGGGCGAGGAGAGCCGGTGTTAGGTTTTGGGGACTGGCCTCCTGGCTGGAGCTTGTGGGTTGCGTGCTTGGAGGGTGGCGAGGTATACAGGCGCATTCAGTGGTCAAAATGCGTGCCTGTTGGTCGCTCTCCGGGAGGGGAGGGCATTGATGTAATAATAGCTTTTTTTTCTAATATTCTCACATTCAACTGGCAAAGTCCCAAAGATGTAGCTCGGCATCGACTGGTTGGTGACCCCTGATCTACATTTACTTTGTAGCTTGTTTGATAGTAAAGGAATGCAATAATATAAAGATCGGGAAGTGAAGCTCGATTCACAGGTTCTGTTTCTGTTTAAAAAAAAAACTCACAAAAAATACTGTATCAAATGATATGTGCTTGAATAGAGTTCTTTAATCAAATTGCATCGTATCATTCTAAGTGAGCCAAATATTACGATATATTCTTGAATCATTGGAACCGTGGGAAATTATACTCATCAAGTAATTGTCTCTCTGGCAACCTTTGGTCTTGGACCGCACCTGGAGTGATATCTCCAGTGTAAGGGAGGATGGGGGAGACAATTTGGTACCCATGCAACAAGTTTCCCCTTTCCACGTCAATGATCGACTGGAAAGGCAGAAGCCAGTACACATGGTTCCAGTGACGTCGCAGGAGTTGCCAGAACAATTCTGCGTGCAGCAAAGAACTGACTTTTGCGACCCTGGCTCCATGCTCCGGGCCAGGGTGGACCTGAGAGTACTGAGAAATAAGGGGTAACTCCACATTCCCCAAAACTCTAGAACTCCCAAACTGGAGCCTTCTCAGCAGTTGCCGTTTGTTGTCATACCCAGGTCAAGTGGTTGTAGCAATAATGATAATAATGGATTGAATTTATAGAGCACCTTTCAAGATACCCAAAATGATTCACAGTGAAAACCTATTGTTCATTCATTCCAAACTGGTGGTTGTAATCTAATCTGTAGCCACAACTGTCCTAAGGTCGACTGATAGAAACTCGGCTGCCAATTTGCACCAATGGCCTCTCCGACCACCAACAAAATTAATTCAATAGCAATTAATCCATAGCAAGTGTTACCACTTCTTCTCTATAAAGAGGCTTGCACAGTTAAAGTTAGCATTCAATTTTAAAAACTATTTGGTCAAAAGTTACACTATAGCTCTTAGTGAAAGTACATTAGTAGGAAATGATGGAGTCTGTCACAGTACCGGTAAAAACACATGGCTTATGTCCCATTATAAAAAAGTGTTTTCCCCTTGCCTTTTTGTTTTGCCAGGTGTGTATTATATTTTGCTCTATCTCTCCCATCTAAAAGCCTGCCACCACTGGGGGGGTTTCTCCGCAATCTGTTATTTATGTACACTGCTGACCTTATGGCCAAGAGGTGGGCTCTGGTTCACACAAGTTATTAGGCCTCTGGATAGAAACAAGCTAAGAGGAAAACACATTTCTTTTCTAAATGGTGCCATCAGCTTTTTATGGCAAAAAGTTTTTTCTGACTTATCTTCAGAAGACATTTTTCTCTGTTGGATACCTTCAACCTGTATCATGATGTCATGAAGAAAAGATACCATGTAGCCACAGGGTTTGCAGGTTAGAGCGAAACCTGTGCAGTTGCTAGTGATCCTCACTCAAAACATGTCCAAACAAAATAAACCCTGACATTGTGATACTGTGTGAACAGTAATTATTAAAGGCAGCAGTAAGATCATCCTATTTTTCTGTTCCCAGGTAGGAAAGTCTGAAAGTCTCAGAGCGAGTTTCAAACATGGAAATCCCTGTTCCGTGGAATGTTGCTGACAACTGTCACCTCCAGGTATATAGTCAAAGGTGAGCTGAGGTGTTTGGTCTGAGATGTCCATATAAACAGTGTCTTTGTTGGGAAATCCAGGGTTATTGTTAAAAGATTAAGGCTTTGTCCTTGATGTCTGAGTCAGCTGCTAATGCCAGTGTCACAACCAGGTGCAACACAAAAGCGAGGGCTTGCGAGAATAGTTGTGTAGATGCTTAAAGTGGGTGTATTTGCAAGTCTCTCAGGTGTCAGGCAAGTATCAAGACATATGTCAGGTATACTGATCTCATAATGACCTCCTATTATTGCACAATTAGTTGTAAATGAAGTCATTAATGTTAGTAAGGGTGTTGTGACAATGATGCCCTGTGGCATCTAATACAAATTACACTGCTAATGACTCTTAAGACATTTGTACAATATGTCATGTTACCTAAACTGCTATTAGTGTAATCTGTAAGTGATGATCCTTCTGCAGTAAACAACAATATGAATGGTTTTCTAAATTAAACACTGCCTTATGGTTTTGAACTGTGTCTTCAGCACAGCAGTTGGTCGTGGGTTAAACTTGCAAAAGAGGCCTATGATGCTTTTTGACAATGTTATCTTGGTAACGGCCCATAATTTTAAAAATAACAACCGATTTAAACACCACTTGTGGCACCTGTTGCTGTTTCATGTATGTATGTGAGACTGCGCAATACAGTTTTCATGTTTGAGTAATGATGAAGGAAATGGAAGTAATATTAAATAAATGATCAGTTTTGTAACTCAAACCCTGTAAAATCCAAGATTAGTTGATAACATAATCTCAGGTGCTCGTGAAACCATCCACATCTTGCAATGTTGTTCTAAAACAGACTTGAATGAAAACCTCATTAGTTTTATCTTTGAGCTGGAATCAGGGGTGCTGCCTGGCAAGGATTCCCAGCAGTCAAAACAGAAAACAAGAGCTCACTGTGTGCTCTTTGAGACATCAAGGTGTCTGATCTGAATTGCTTTAGCTTGGAGGGAGAATGGCTTTACCGTCTCTGTGAAACTGATCCGTGAAGTGGATTAGAGACGGTTCTTCTTTCACTCAAAACAACACAGCTTGAAGAGTTGAGGTGGATGAATCCCTGTGTGAGTTTGTGTTTCGGAGTGCAAACCTTAAAATACAGAATATTGAACTTTGCCAAATGACTGTTGGTGAACTACAACGATACTGATAATGCTTTGCATCATGCCGAGAGATGTTTATGTAAACTATATTTAGTGTTAACATTATTGTGGAATGCGTCTGTGTAGGCTCTCAGTCGTACAGGAGTTGTCCAACGAGGGAAAGGCTTCTTGAGACGTCATCTGTTCTTCTGTGAAGAAGTTGTCGGACGTTTCGCTCCTCATCCGAACTAACAAGTGCTGGTAGCCTAGGCCTTAAATACAGTAAGAGTGGGCGGAATTGGTGTGCCAACGCCCTCCTCCTATTGGTTCCTTACACTAAGACTGGGAGGAGTAGTGGTCTAATCCTCTCCTTCCATTAGCACCTCCGATCAAAGGTACCCTGTAGTTGGGTATGAACGACATACGACATACGTCGTTCATACCCAACATACGTCGTTCATACCCAACTACAGGGAGCTACACTTCCCTTTCCCACAGAAGTACAGATGACGTCTCAAGAAGCCTTTCCCTCATTATTGTGGAGTATAACTACGTGTTGTCAATCAAAACTAAGGACATGTGATCTGTGTAAAAACAGAATATAAGAACATAATGAAGTAGGTCGCTTTTGCTTTATTATAATATTTTTAGATGCCAATATGGCTTTTCACCAAGGCTCTAGTCTTGGTGCATCGGTCACCATGTACACACACACTCACACACACACACACACAGACACGCATGCACGCATTTGTCCTTGGCCTGGCACCTCTTTTGGCAAGGTTGCTGTATGGCTCCATAACAAATGAGGGACTCCATCTGTGCCAACAGTCTCTGTCCCTTGGCACACTCCACAAAAGCATCTTTACTTACCAGGAGTTGTGACTCTGGAGGGAAGGTCATTAGTGAGGAATTACAGAAATGCAGACACACGACCAGGTCACGCAAATGTGACTAATGAAAAATTGTTTTAAATTGAAGCCAGTATGTTTGACATTGTTTACTTCTCTGTCAAATAATCCAAGCTTCTGTTTAACAAATTCAACTAATACATTACAGTGGAACCTCCGGTTAGCGTACGCCCCGGTTAGCATAAATTACGGCATGTGTCGTGTGTCATGTGTGTTATCAATTCCTGTCTTCGTAACGTATCTATACTACAAAACGTTAGCATATTAGCATGCTCGCACGATGGAAACCAGAAGCGGAAGTCTTTGTACCCCAGCTTCTTTGCCCGTCTATCATATGACTCTGACTCTGTAGTTCTTTGCTAACTAACGTAGGTACGCCACAAGTCTGCTTTTCTTTTGATCAAAATTACCCACAATGGAGCTAAATGTTTGGATGAAGAAGGTGAGAAACGCTATTGAATTGAAGAAATAATGTGGATGACGTATGTGGATATCTTTTCCCATCCTCCAACTCTGCTCGTCATCGTTGTCTTTGTCAACAAGGTCTTCAGTCAAGGTAAAAATTAGTGTAAATGTTCATTTATCCCTTTCATTTATCGTTTATATAAATTAATATGTATTCATATTAATTGTTTTCTGCATGTAAAACATTATCTGTTCTATATTAAAATGTTAACATTTTTAAGTGTCCAGAATGGATTCATTGGATTTGCATTATTTCTTATGGGAAAAATTGATTTGGTTAGCCTTGGTCACAACCAGACGTATGATTTTTTGGCACTTGCAATTTTTGGCATTCCCCAAATCTTGGCACTGTTTTTTTGCTTGTGGAGAACATAGTTATGATGACCATGAAGGTGTTCGATCTCGAAACGCATGGAGGACGTATGAAATATCTGAAGCTGTGTTGGCCGCACTAATTACGTATGTGGGCTGCATGTGTGGTGCACGACACACATAGGAGTCTGCAAGTGCAATGTACGAAAAAACATATTGCCCAAACCTGACACCAGCAAAACATATGAAAGACACGTTGGCCGTACAGATGACGCACAAAGTTGTATGAACTGACTAAGTTTTTGTCTTGCAACCTGAAAAATGTGTAAGCACCCGTAGAGTTTGTTTAACATGATAAAGAACCTCTGTGGCCAGTCTACGGCTCGAAAATCAGCACTTCACACTTCCCTGTATGTTTCTTGTGTTTTTTTGTGCACATAGACCGGCCATAGCAGCCCCTATGACAGGTTGTGAGCTAGGCTTTAGTGTACGTTTCGGTTGGCGTTGGACATTCTCGGACAGATTAATGATGCTAACCAAGGTTCTCGTGTACTATGTTTTGGTTTCTGTGTTTTAGGGCTATCAAGCATTTCCCTGACAGTTAATATTGATGATTAAATACATTTAAAAAAAAGACAATTGTTATTATACTTGTTGAGTAAGTCATTGATCTATTTTTAATGGGCAAATGGACTCGTATTTGTCTATATTTGATAAGAAGTGTCTCAGCAACACAACTGTGAAACTCTGTTGGAGGTACGACGAACTGCAACAGTGATTTTAAAATAATCAATAAAAAAAAAAGAAATCTCCTAAATATATAAGGTGTGTACCTAAAACATTTGTATTAGTATGACGTGTTTTGTTTTGTAATTACATCGCGCATCGTTCTGCCACAGTGTAGTTCTGGTAAATAATTGATAGTTTTCAGTACCATTTAATGTTAATTCTGTCAGGAGCAACACGGCAAGATTGCCATCCATAAAGCCTTACATCAAGCATTACCTTAAATGAAATATCTACAATGGCCATCCCCAGTCTATTCATGACATTGATCCGGTTTAAAAACCATTAGCGTCTTAAAAAAAGTTCACTGGCAACACTCAGTCTGCAATGTAACTTGGGCGGGAATGTATGCAGATTTTTTGGGGGCTGAGTGTAATGTGTAAGTTGGCACACCTGGCATAGAATTTCAAGCGTGAATTGAAACACACACAGCAATGACACGCTTGGGCCGCTGACACATTCATTAGCACATAGGCAGATTTGACACTGCTGGAAGATGTAGCGAGGAGCTGCTGTCAAGGTCTTGGAATGCTGCAAGACTGGCACAAACTATGGGTTGGATGCTCATCGAGTGTCATACGAGACCTGGCACTGTCTTGTATCCTTTTTTAAAATATATATATATATATAAAGTATATATATATATATATATATAAAATTTATTTTTCCCCCTCGTTGTGTGTTGCTACACTGAGTGTCATAATTTGCATGAGTTTGACACACCGATGTCTGGCTTCTTTGTCCCCTCACCAACTTGTTTCCCATCTTTTTCCCTCCCTCTCTGTTGATTCCAGTCAACCCTGTTCTCTCCGTGTGCCGCTCCTCTTTCCGCTGATGGTGGCGGTGCCATCCATGCCAATTATGGCAGTCGAGCAGGTGGCTCTTCGCAGGTGGTAGAGGATTAATCCCTGTAAAGACTTCACTTCATTAGGAAATCCGTTTAATGTGGCCAGTTGATTGATAAATCTCCCGGACCTCTCTAAGAGTCCCCAGATTACTGCCAAGTTTGTCTATTATATGCTAAGTTGACCTCGATGTCAGACACAGAGAGAGGGAGGGATAGACGTAGTCCAATGGTTTGACGGTAAAATCGGAAAAAAAAACCCCAAAAATAAAATATATACATTTAACAATATATTAGGAACTTAAACTCTGGCATTATTAGCACTTCTAGAGACTAATTTGGAAGTCAAGCACAATACGAATGACATCATCAAAGCTATCTGAATGGAAATTTGTCAGTGGGCAGTGCCTTGACATCATAGAAGAAAAAGTCCAGTATTTTTAGATACCAACAAGTGTTTGAACATACACAAAACAATATACATTTTGTATCCATTCTACGGTAAAAAAAAAAATATATCATACAGAATAATATAATACAAATTCAATAGGAACCAAAAGAAATGGTGCACAATAACAAGTGAGTGCTCTCTATGAGTATTTCAGTAATTGTAACAAGGATCGCCCCATTTTGGAGTGTTACTGTCTGAGACTTAGCCCAGCCAAACTCTCCAAACTATGCCGAGTGTGCCTGTGCATTTAACTTGAACTATCGCTGTAGCTCACACCGCTATAATTTTCCATCCCAGTATTATCACAATTACCCTGTGAACCAGGACAGGAGGGAACTACCCCCTGCCACTCCTGCCCGCATACGTGACACCGTTGGGCCTGACGTCTGCTCGGCTTTGTGGATCTCTGACAGACAACTCCCTTCATCAAGCCTGTCAAACATGGATGACAAATGCGTCTCCGCATCCCCAAGATGCCTACAATATTTAAAGCCATGGGTGAATGGCGAAGCAGACAGAATAGCTCCCCCTGGCAGACTCAAAGTTCAAGCCGCGTCAGGCTGTATCACTCTCAAATTGTGAGAGGGACTCAGAGTTGAACATGATGGCATCTTGACTTAATGATTGTGACATAGAATACCCAGTGTCTTTCTCAGGTTTCCACAAGGCAGTCAAACTATATTTAATGACATGCTCATCAATTTAGACCTATTTTTTTTAATGCAGACATCATGACTAACCAGAAAAGAGGAGATTATAATTTTGGTTTGTTTGTCAACACAGCTGTCAGGATAATTCATGTTTTTGGAGCATGCATAAAGAATATATCACATTTAGACTACTGGAAAATATGTCCATATTTTCAAGAATTTTAGACATTTTACATCCAGTATTTGCATACAAGACTAGACTATTGGCTATTAACTGTTCTCATTAGCAGTCATGTTAAGACATTCCCGCCCAAAATTCCATAACAGAGTGGTATAGATACACTTCCATACATTGTGGGTTTTCACGCACATAGCATACTTGGCACACGACTGTAATCGCCATCAACTAAAAAGAATAGCTTCAAGATATAGTCTGGCTATCAGGCAATCAAACAAGCAGTCATTCTTCTTCCTGCTGCCACCAAGCATGTAACTATATTGTTTCGCCCGGTGCCTGGAGCCTTGTCAAAATATGACAGAAGATCACACCTTTTTCCCAGGGTGAGTGCTTTAATTACAGAGTAGCTTCTGGCCTTACCACATCTATACAAGTGTCACCCCAAAGTTCATCAGTCCCTGTTGTGGCGTATGTGTGTCGTTACTACCATATATGCATAAATTAGGGCTGTCCAATGATTACATTTTTTAATCTGATTAATAATGATTAATCACCATTTGATGGTGATTAACGTCCAAAATATAGACCAATTTTTACTGTATTTTATTAATAGAAAGACAAATGACAGGACATGATTTTACATATATTTGACATACTGAATGTTTATTAACAACTGAAATTCAAATCAACCTAAAACATACTTGACACCTATATTTTTGCATGTCTTTCTGAAATTCCTCTGAACTAGACTATAGGCTGGAGTTACAGGTACAGTCGAACCTGTCTTAGCGGCCACCTTTATAGAACGGCCACCTGCCTATAGCGGCCACTGAAAAATTCCCCGCAGCAAATTTACATGTTATAGACCCTGTGTATAGCAGTCACCTGTCCAACGCGGCCAGCGGCCACCCATTTTGTCTCCCTTGGTCAATATCTGACCGCATATAGCGGCCAAATTACCGACTCAAGTAGAAGCTTCATGCACGAAAAAGTTGGGTTTTTCAATCAATGAAGTCGTCGTGTGTAGACTTTAATTACTGAGTTCTAGCTCAGTCACAATCATTCACAAGATCCACACAAACTGTCAGTTGTTCCACATAAAAAAGGCGTCTTCTTTTGAGCTTGCTATTTCCTGGTCAAACATGTAACTTTAAGAGCATTTGCACCAAAACATTACCGCAAAGTAGGCTGGGAACAGGACGTGCTCCCAGCGACGCCACAATAAAAAAAAAAAAAAAACATACGCTAGCATGCATGCGGCAGCGGGAGCAAAACTGAGTTCGGTTGTACTTAATTGAAGTATTTTAGAATGTACTCACGTTATTTTTCATCAATCCTCATCCACAAATCCATCAAAGTCCTCATCTTCTGTATTCGACACAAACAAAGCCGTCTTCTTTCCCGTTCGCTACTAGTCTGTTAACTTGTCAGTGTTATTCAGCTCCGAAGCAAAGAAGGAAACTTCTCCTGTTGCTTCTGCCAACTTTATTTACTGAACGCGGCCACCAGACAGCAGCTCAGAACACACACACATCTCTCAGCATCGTCTCTCCTTCCTGCTTGCCCACAAGGCAAAGGTTAAACAAGCCCCACTACATAGCTGTCCAGCCAATGCCTGTAAGAAATGACACTGTTTATTTCCTGGTGTGCACTGCTCAATACCGTAATGCCACTTGTTGTGGGAAGGAGAGACTCACGTCGCCGATGCACTTTAATGGCTTTATTAACAGCGAAGAACTCTGCAGGACTTTACATCCACGCCAAAATAAACACACTTCCCAACTCTTTCCACACTGACAGCTAGCACTAAGCCTAGCTCTCCTGCTCAGGACGCCCACCGTCACTTCCCGTCACTTCCTGATGAACTAAAGCTGTAATGACACTCTGCCGTATAAAAAGTAAAATATAAAAAAACAAGCGTAAGACATTACTAGCACAGCTTTGTTCTGTGGGTCGTGGATATATTCTATCAGTTATTATTAAGCCTCTAGCTTCCTTTTAGTAAGTAAAAACCTTGGTTATGATTGCACTACATTGTCATGTAGACCTACAAAGTACACTTGGAAGAACAAGAGGTGAATAAATGTATTGCAACTGATGTGAAACTGATGAGGGGTAGGATTAAATAAGCTTTGCTTCTTCCTACTCCTTTTTGGACATGCAAAATTGTGAATTGTACTATGTGATGTGCTACTGTTTGATTCATGCATGTTCAGGATTAAAACCATGAACCATGAACCATGATAACAAGCCTAGTAGTGCTGTACAACTTTTATCCGCAGTCCGCAGTGCCCTCTACTGGTCAACATTATTATTTTTTTATTTTTTTTTATTTTTTTTCCTCTACTGGTCAACATTCAAACTGGACGCCAACCTGTCTATAGAGGCCACCTGTCT
Source organism: Dunckerocampus dactyliophorus (assembly GCF_027744805.1). Classification (NCBI taxonomy): domain Eukaryota; kingdom Metazoa; phylum Chordata; class Actinopteri; order Syngnathiformes; family Syngnathidae; genus Dunckerocampus; species Dunckerocampus dactyliophorus. The sequence goes on from NC_072825.1 coordinate 17,809,179, forward strand.
ATAGCGGCCACTTTTGCAGACTCCCGCTAGTGGCCGCTATAGACAAGTTGGACTGTATTTAGAACAGTATTGTAATTTTCAAACACAGTACAGTATGGATAGCAAAGCTAAGAGATACCACACTTTTATCCAAACTGGGCCATCTTAGCAGTTGCTCTTGGAATGCAAGACTGCGTGAATGAAGTTCAGTTGTGACGGACCTTAAAATATAAGCCCTTAAGAAGAAGACACAAATTGTGAATGTAGTAATCTATATTGGTCACAAGGTGTCAGTAATTGTTGACTCGATCGCTGCAACAACAGGCTTTTATTGCAGGTTTAAATTATCTCACAACAGGCACTAAAAATAACATAAAACTACTCCTAATAATAACTCGGGTTACTGTTGCAGCCATAACCTACAACAAGCTAAACCTCAACTCTGAACCCCCTACGTCACTTCCTGTCCGCCACCCATTCTTCTCCAACAATTAGCGCCGAAACACATTTTCTGCAACACACATAAGCAAAGGTTTTATTTATGTCTTCAATGGCTTATTTTCTCTGATTATATCTCCTATATAATATAAATGCAAAGTTGACTATATGGGTGTTATTTCATGTCTAGAGGGCTCTAATGTTAAAAAAAACGTATTTAGAAGATCACAAACAAGTTTTCTATGCTATAATTAGAGAGGGAATCCTACTTAGTGGAAATTCACTTATCACGGTCAGGTATGGAACCAATTCACCGGGATAAACGAGGGTTAATTGTACAGTGGAACTTGATTAATCTGTTCCAGAAAGTCAGACTTAAACCAAAATGTACTCTAACCAAGTACATTTTTTTTCCATAAAAAAATAATATAAATCCAGTTAATCCATTCCAGATTAAATAGACCCTTCTTTTTTTTTTTTACAGTTTTAAAATTATAGTTTTACATGCAGAAAACAACTTGAAATGTATATGAATACATATAAATGATGAATGAAAGAGATAAAGGAGGAAGGAGGAGAAGAGAGATTCACATGGACCACCTTCGTGTTTTGCTATTCACAGCAATATGCAATTTCTTGAATTCAATAGTGTTTCTCACCTTCTTTGGCTCCATTGTGGGTTATTTTACAGCCGTGATCAAAATGAAAGGAGAGACTTGTGTTAGTTAGCAAACAACTACAGAGTCAACCGCTGATGACACAATAGACGAGCTGACTTACGATTCCGGTTTCCATTTTGTTAGCAAGCTAATAGGCTGCTAACAAGGACGTTTTGTGACAAAGATACATTACAAACACAGTTGGACTCACGCTGTAATAATACACGACCAGACACCGCGCCATTTTGCACACTAACCGGAAAATGTACTTGGACCAAGGAAACATTTTGGCCCATATTTTGTACGTTACCCAAAAAACACGCTAACCAGGGCGTACTATAACCGAGGTTCCATTGGATGGTGTTGGATATGAGCACTGTTGTTGATGTAAGGTCGGAAAAAAGTAAAAAAAAAAAGCCTCTGAGACACAACACTTGCCTTTTCCACTGTCATACCAGAGAGATGTGGCTTGCCATGATGTGCGTGTGTTAATTGCACTACAGTTGTTAACGTAATGAATTAAATAACTTAGTTTCCGCCATTAACATGTTATTTTTGACAGCCCTAGTATATATAAATGTGTTTGTTTTTTCAGCTCTGTAGTCAGAGCTGTTTATGAGGTCACCACCACCCATCTTTTGGTCTACTTACGAGTCGTGTCATGTGCACTGTCATTACTCACGCTTACTATCACATTTCTTTAACAGTCCCCGACATTGCTACTTTGATATCTAATAGTTTAATTGCTGCAGGGGTCATACATCTTCCTCAGTCCTCTGTAACAATAAATGGGTCAGGAAACAATAAGCTGGATGACTGAGAAGGTCTACAACATACACTGAATGTGTACTGAACTTTGAATAACAATGTTTTTTCCCCTTAATTTGAAAGTATATTGAAAATGTAGTTTTTCTCGTTCCTGAGAAGTCATTGTTGCTGTTTCAGTGCAATGTTGCCTCAGATTAGCGTCACACTAACAGCAGTTTTCTTTTTAGATAGTGTGACTTGCTATTGTTATTCCTTTTGGCAGCCATTGTTTCTTTGTTCATACCCAGAGCTGCAGGTGGCAGCATAGACTCAGGACATGAAAGGCCAGATTCCATCAAAAGACACACACATACACACACATGCTCTGCTTTGGTGAGCTTTTTGCTCTTGCCACTGAAGTACACACTTTGACCTTTGGATATTTGTTACTCAGAGAAAGTGACATTGAGAGTAAGTCAGTGCCTCGCCACTGTGCTAGCCTGTCTCTGTTTGTAAGGGGTGTAATTATTAGCAAGTGCACAGCCTGTGATTTTTAATGCCCTTAATTTAGCTCGGACAGGTTCCATGTTTGTGCTGCGTGAGGCCGCCTACATTTCAGAGGTGTTTTTGATGAAGAGGCATGAAGTGCCGGCAGGTTTTGATATTGTCCTACAACTGTTTTGCATTTCTTTGGTGAGGGAGTGTTAGCAGTTTATGGTGTCAAAACAGGGACAGAGGGTTGAGGTATTTTGGCTGCAGGGAAGTTTGTTTTTTACACTGATTTACCAGACTTCAGAGCTTTGCATCTTATTATTGGGACTATTGTTTAACCAATTCTGTGAGTGTAAAGTTGTCTATGACTTGCCCGTTCAAATTTTCCCAAGGTAGGCAAGTTTGCACGGCTTCTGTCAGTATAAAATGTAAATATAAAACAATCATCACAAATCTTTAAAGCACAGTTATAAGAAACATGTACTCAAAAACACTATATATTTTAAGATTAAGACAATTACATTTAGGTTTAGGTTTTTTGCAGTAATGTTTTAATTGGTTTAAATTCTGTATATTCTCATGTATTATAATGATATATATATATATATATATATATATATATATATATGTATATATATAAAATGTCTGTGATTTTGCTGCATATCTCGCTCAAACACTAGATAACGTGGGTGCCTCGACTTGTCTGTCAGTTCTGTTGAATAAATAAATACAAGTCCAAATGTCTCAGAAATGAACATTGTCATTCACATTCACCAAATAATGTGATTCTTTACTGATGATGACCCCACATCTGGAAGAACTGTTAACCTTTTAGTTATATGGCTTTGAGGTGAGTGTATATCTCAACCTTCCCCTTAACACACATCTTTCATCTCTCTGGAGCAGGAGCAGTGTGAGGGTGTGGAGTGGGAACCCGCATCCTGCTGAAAGGCGTGTGTGTGTGTGTGTGTGTGTGTGTGTTAGTGTGGTGTTTGAGGTTGCCTGTCTAGAAACAGATCCTGGACGTTAATTACTGAGGAGCTGGAGCTGTCACTCTAGAGGATGAAGCCTATTTAGCGCAAAGGTAATCAAAACACACACACTGTTTCCAAAAACCCCATGACTCAAGCGCTCATGCATAGGCGCTCTCAGCATCTCCCTCTCACATCCATATAATAATAACAATCTAATGCAAAAATTATAATAATGTTACTACAATTTGGGTTTAAGATTTGTGGGGGTAACCTTCTGCATCTTCATGCACAGACACATAAATAAGAGAATCACCTTGCATTACACACACCACATAACATGAGCACACCTAAAAAATAAAAACTTTATCTTAGTGTAGACCACTGGTGCTCAATTATTTTCTGTCATACCCCCACTGGGGTACAGAAATCTTTTTGTGCCCCCCTGATTTGAAATACTATTGACAAACGGATGATATATATTAATTTATCTGTACTGTACAGACTGAACTCAAAACTAAAACCAGCGAAATGCAAAAAAAAAGGAAGTGAAGCATACAAACGTAAGAGTCAAATTGCATGCTTAATACGATAAATTCATATATGCTGGCAAGTCTGCACTGATATTCAAAGTTCTCCCTGCCTTTCCCGCCCCCCGACAGCTCACCGCGCACCCCCCAGGGGGGCCCGCCCCACTATTTGAGAAGCATTGCTGTAGACACAGTAGAAAAAAATGACATCAGTCCTAGACTTCATAATGTTAAAGATCCTATAATTTTTTCCCTGCTGGATGGTACCTGGTATACTGTACATATTACTACTAAGTCTCGTCAAATCTCGTCAAAGTTATCGTCAAATCCAGGGGCGCCCATACTTTTTCAGCCTGTGAGCTACTTTTAAAATGACGCCCGCTATCGCTCATATCGTAGAAACAGTGTTAAACAACATTTTTGTGGTTTTGAAACCGTTTTCATTCTGTGATATAACTTGAAACTGGTAACCGGCCCATGCCTACATGTGATCAATCCACACGATCAACCAATGGGCACCCCTGATCTAAACTGTCGTAGCCGGCACAGATCAGATCAGCACATCTTCAAGTTTTTTTTCAGTCAAAATAATCATTTTTGTCAATGACAAACAATGACAATTTCTATTTTTTAACCTGTCCTGTTTGCCAGCTACTGTTTTCATTTAACCATCATTATCACTTCATATTCAGAAAGAAATGGAATGTCACGATAATTAGAATAATGACAAAAAGTTAATGTAGGACAAGGTCAAAAATCCTTTGCTCTCTGTGTAAAACAGTTTGTTCCACTCAAATACAACCAAAAGACACTCATTAACTTCTTTTAACTCTTCCTAATTTGCATTGTGTGAACTAGTCAATCAGTATAACACATAAAAGGCAGCAATGTAACACTGCCAAATTTTAGCAGTAAACGTGTGTCTGTGCTGCAGGCAAAAAGTAATGATTGTGGTAAAACAAAACCATGCTAGCCCATTGTGTCTTTCCATAGACACACATGCACGCACAAACACACAGACGCACACTCTTCCTTTAGATAAGCTCAAGTTGGCTTGTCAGCTTGAGATGGCTTCATCCATTACTTTTATGTCCTGCTTTTCACCTTAATGGCCTCTGCATATTCACCATGGGACCTATAGTGCTTCCTCAGGGAGAGGACACACACACGCACACACAAAAGTACTCACTCACACGTGCACACAAACACATGCACCGTCAAAGGCGGCTGAGTTAGATTTACAGCCTGGGACCATCACCTGTGACTTAGCGCCTATGAAATTAGTCACAAATAGCATATTAGGGCAGCTAATCAGGCACGCCTGGGCACTTGGCTTTCTTTATGTTCTCATAAAGGAGGGAGTCGGTGCCCTAGGGCCTTGGCGTGAATGATCATCTTGACCTCCAATGAACCACACGCCACACACAGCTGAGCAGGCAATGGGTACGCGCACAAAATTAGGCTTTGATTCGCCGAAGAAGATGACAGAGCAAAAAGAAATGCACTTTGTTTTTTTTTAAATAAAATATGTGTTTTAATCCATGAAACAGTGTGACTAAAGCACATGAGGATAACAACACAAAAAGTAGGTCCGGTGTTTCCCATAGGACTGCAATCCATATGTGGCCTTGGGTTCAAATTTGCATAATTGGCCATGAAGACATTAGCTCATGTTTTTAAACCTTATTTAACAATAAACATGACAACATGAAGTTATGAAGTTAAGTTGCAGCAGGACCCGAAGAGCGATTCCTTCTTTGATGTTAGAGTTGCGAAAAGTGTCCAATAAGACAAGGAAATTCTTAAGTAGTCAAGACTGAATTTACTCCTGCGACGCCTTGTTATTCTCTGTCAATTTTGGGTGCGTATGAGTTGTGAAAAGAAGCACAGTTACGGTGCTGTCTACTATATGGAGTTACTGTTGTAATGTGTTTATGACTGGCTGGCTGGCTGCTGTACTTTTGTGATAGAACTTGATTTATACAGTACATGCATGTCGTATTTCAAGCATTTGGCTCAAGGTACCTCGTGACGAGCAGGTGAACTGTTGGACAACGAAATCTCTGGCACCTTCAAGAAACCTCACACCCTCATGAAATAGTAAAGCTATCTCTTGTTGGCTGTCGAAAGTCTGTCAGATGAACAGGCGAGGTCATGAGGTTTAAGAAAATGCCTTAAAGGAAAATTTCAGGAATCGTGGAAAGAGTAGGATTGAGGGAGGAAGAAGGAGGGGAAATGTAGAGGCAAGGGGAGGAACGCACACGTGTTTTTCACACTAGCCGTGCCTTACTGAGGCAATGGCATGTTTTCATTATCAGTAACCATCCAGTATGATAATAGTCACTACTCAAAGCAAGCTCAGATATTCTGCCCTTAATTGACTTAGTGTGGCTCCACTCAAATTCGTCTTTATTTTAAAAAAGCTCTCTAGAATGACTCCCAGTGCTGTCTCCTTCCATCTCTCACTTTTGTGATTTTTACACTGAGGAGATGAATTTGAAATTTCAATCACACAGTTGTTAAATATTGATGGGCCTTTCGAAGTCGTTAACGAGGTCTCGGCAAGGACGGGGGAATGGTCCTCTCTGTTCGCTGCCCTCTGCTTTGCTGCCGCTTAGACACCTTGAGGGATCCAGCCAGGTCGGAAGGTCACTGTACCCGACCATAATCTCCTGACTTCTATGAGATCCTTTAATGTTCCACCAGCGCTATTCTCTTTGACATCAGCCTTTAACTGGTTCTTATCATACATACCATATGCAAAAAATGTCACAAAACTTTCAAATTATACATTATGTAGAGCAGCCTTTATCCACTGTTTGAGTTGTGTCAGTTATAATGAGAGCACTTGTGTGTGATTTGATATGATAATAGACATCTTTAACTGGGTCTCAGCAGACCTCCCGTGTGTCAGGACTGATCACTTCTAAAGGAATAAGTGCCGCTGGGCCACCGTAGTGCATAGCCAGACTCGGATGGGTCAGCATGCTTTACCATAAACCCAGGAAGAGATAGCTTTTCATTATTGCAGCTGCTGGAAGAGATCTGCTGCCATCCAGCAGAATGCTATCTGCTTGAGATGTTATCACAAACAACATCTAGCAAAGTAACTGGCTGAGGGGTGGAGTCACTTTTTTTCATGGAGGTAAGACTTTGATAACATTGCATAATGCTTTATGTAGTCCCTTGGTTCCCAAGGTGGGGTACGCGTACCCCCAGGGGCACACCAATTGTCATAGGGCGTATGTGAATAAAAATGAAAAACAATTAGCGCATAAAGCTCACAATTACGAGTGCGCCTGAACGCCCCACGGCGCAACGGGAATGGAGCAGAAAAGAAACATGAAGAGCATGAAGTTGTTCATTGCATGAACAATTAAGTAAGTTTGATGATTACTTTGTGCATTAAAAGTGTTTAATCTTGAAGATTTCATTTATATTGGTGCTCCCCGCACGGTGCATCACTGTGATTGGGGATTCTCCTGAAAATGAGGCTTTGTGGTTGGTTGTATGTATTTTTGTACTTCAGATACTGCTTTATCTTGATTGTTAAACTTTCCCCTTCCATTTGGTGTTAAATGAATATGCGGACTTAAGCCATATAGCCATCATGAGTGAACTGAAAAGTGAAGCTCAAATTCAACCCATTCATGAGGAAGGATGGAGTGGAAAAAAAGATACATTACTTATCTTTTTATCAGTGCTTGTGTAGAACTTTATCATAATGTGACCAAACAAAATACACATTTTTGATGCAGAATTACTATAAAACTAATTTACCAATTATTATGTTCAATATTTCAAGTTCATTAAAATAAAAAGGTTTATGTTGTTTTAAGTGTGCAGGAGTAGGGGCTACATGGCTTCAGGTCACATGTCTGAAAGGGTCAATATGTATTCAAAAACTTCATTAAGTGTACAGTAATCCAACGTTTATCACAGTTCAAAATCGATGAATTTCTGCGAGGATTCCTTCTTTATAAATGGAATATTTGTGTAGTTATGGCATAGACAACCTGTTTACGACCTTCTACTGTAAATATGGTTTTCTACGTTGTTAGAGCCCTCTAGACATGAAATAAAACCCATACATTCGTATTACCTAATATAGTAGATATAATCAGAGAAATCAAACCATTTAAGGCGTAAATAAAACTCATGCACGTGTGTGCCACAATAAACGTGTTCCAGATGTGTGGAGGACAGGATGTGATGTCGGGGGTTCAGAGTAGAGTTTTAGCTTGCCGTAGCTTGTGTTATCATTAGAATTATTGTGTTTTTACTATTGTGCCTGTTGTGAGATCATTTAAAGCTGCAATAAAAGTCAGCAATCAAGTCTGGTGCTTGTCTCACTGAACATTTACTGACACCTCGTGACCAATGTAGAATAATACATTTCACAATTTGAATGTGTCTTTTTACTGGCTTGTATTTGTATTTTAGTTCCTTTAGCCATTTTTATGCTTGAAAATGCTTAATTTAGGCAAGAAATATGTACAATTTGCTTAAACATGCACAATTTTTGACTAATAATAGGCCGTGACCATGAAACAGCATGATTTATTGATTAACATGTTTGAAAACCGTGATAGAGTAAAGCCGTGAAATTTGAACCGCCATGTCGCCAGGGATGTCACATGCCCTGGCTTCCTGCTGCTCAGAGAATAGACTTTAAAACAGCTCTGCTTGTGTACAAGTCTTTTGATGGTCTTGCGCAAAAGTACATCTCTGACATGTTAGAGACACAAAAACCATCTCAAGCTCTGAGAAGCTCAGGGAGTGGTCTCCTGCGGGTGCCCAGAGTCAGGACTAAACACGGTGAGGCTGCCTTTCAGTTTTATGCTGCCAAAATCTGGAACAATCTTCCAGAAGATGTGCAACAATCCTCAATTTTGGCAAGGTTCAAATCTAAGCTGAAAACGCTTCTATTCAACTGTGCATATGACAACTGAAAGTATTTTATCTGCACTCTTCATTCTTAATCTTTTTTGTTTTATGGAATGATTTATGGAATTTTATGGAATGATTTTGTGTTTTTGTGGAATAATTTTATGAAGTGATTTTACTCTTCTTTTTCTGTAAAGCACTTTCAATTACCTTGTGTATGAATTGTGCTCTATAAATAAACTTGTCTTGCCTTGCCTAATTGTATTTGTATACACTTTAATGACGATAGAGTTGGATCACAGATGCAAAAAGCCTCTGACTTTTTAATAGCTTTAATCGCTGTGAAGGGTCATTTTCTCTTGAAGACAGTGGTTATTTTCTGTCATGCCCCTTCTACGGTACATTATTTTTTTCACACCTGCCCAGTTTGAAATGCTATTGAGGACCTGAATTATTTCTTTATTTATCTGTACAAACCACTGTATGAGTTGCTGGCACCAGCATCGTTCAAGCATGAATAGCCCCCCTATGGGGACCTGCCCCACTATTTGAGAAGCACTGCTTTAAGCAAAATGCATTATGTTAATTTACTTGTTAAGTCTGATACTTCAGTAACTTTCGGTGTATGTTCTACTTCTACTCCCTGAACCTGGAAGCCATGTGGAAAGGGGAGAAGAAGTAAAAAGCCCCCCAAAAATATTTTCTTACCTCAAATTGTGGTTGAAATATGTATTGTGTTACACTTTTGAGTTTCCACTGTAATGCTCCTTTTACGCTTAGCACACATTTGTTAACTGAGCCTCTTCTCACAAGTGGCATTTGTGCAAAAATGTGATAACTGCATTTAGTAAAATGTAATATTCACGTTTGAAATGTGTTATATAAAAGTTACTATACGTATACAGTATGCCTTAGCCTCCTTTGAAAATAGATGAATGCATGTTTACATTAAACACTGCTTGATGTGGCATGTGTATTTTGTGTGTGTATTGATGGTACATATATAGATATACCTTTAGTACTGAAGCTTGGAACCAGGAGTGCAGTTGATGTCAGTGATGATAATGCAATAAAAAGCATACAGAAGTATCCTACTTCTGCACTTAGATTCTTGGCAGTAGTTTGATCAAGACGGAATAAGCTTGTGACTTTTCAATTCCAGCCATAATTTGTTTCAATATTACATCTCCTGGATAGAGCAAGTGATGGAATTTTTCCTATCCTGTGCTGAGGCAGCGGAGAAGCCGACGATGTCCCATAATAGGTTATCACCGACCATATCTTTTGCAAAATAGAAACCCAACACATGTACATCTGTGGCCTGGTGTCACAGCCTTAAATATACATCAGAAATGCATTACATTTGCTGATTGCTATTCTTTTCTTACAGCGTGTCAAGCCCCAAATTTATTTTTGCTTTGTGGCTTCCCGATTACTTGGAATTGCAAGCGGTCTCTCTTGACATTGATGGATTTGAAGAAAGTGACAACGTTACATTTATTCTCTGAGTGCATATGCAGTTCATGTCTGTGTGTGGGTTTATGTGACTGGGTGATGGACCTTTGTTTTCTCCTAGATTGTTTTAGCTAGAGTCTATCTCTTACATATTAAATCAAATTTACTGAAACACAGGCATTGCTGTAACACTGATCCGATCTCCAAAGCACCACTTTTTGTCAAAAGAATGTAGTAGACAAAGAATAATTGATTTTGATCATTTGATTTTGTTTGCATAGGCTGTTCTTCTTAAATGAATCAGGCCCTGCTGACCCGGGATCCTGCTGTTGATTACCTCACAGAACAGAATTAAGTTCCTGGATAAGATTTATTTCCAGAGTTTCATCCCCAGGTGAAGTACAGAGTAAAATACAGTCTTGCGTGATTAAAGCGAATGATGTAAGAAGAAGGCGAGGAGCACGTACAATAAAAGGTACACGTCAATTGATGTAAATCTTTTGTCAAGGATAAAGTGATTTGTTTTGAAACAACAAACATCCTTGTATTCATTCTTGTACAAAGGAGTGAGAAAGGTAATTGAATGAACTGTCTTAACGAGAATCCCATTTGAACGCAGGCATCAGGCTATTGACCTCTGTTGGGGCGCTTTCAGGACTGAGCACTCTCACATGTTACTGTCTATAAATTTAAGCCATGGACATGCCGTCCTATTTCATCAGGGGCTCGGCTGACATGCCCCTCGGATTGATGTCCTCCTTGCCCATTTGTCTGTTTTACACTCCTTAGTGTCTTCGTGCTCCGCTAAACCTGCACCTCTTTGCCTTGATTGGGTATTGACAACAAATCAAAGGGGATAATATATGGTGATGTTTGCCAGTGTCCCAACAAGACAAGATAGTCGTACAGTTGACCCAGCTGGTTTACATGTGTTCTCTGTGAATGTCAGAGAGGCAGCATATTGATTCCACAGTGGACAAAGAGGCATTCTTCTTCTAGCAGCCAATACCAAGTTAGTTAAAAGTGTGACAATGGAGAGGACTGGGAGCTGTGACTTTAGAATTAAGCCATATTTGACATGTCGTGAAAGACATTGTGTGTAGAGGGCTCTTTATGACTTAAGTAATAGACTGCGAATGTGGTTATTGCCTTGCCTTCAGAATGTCTTTGCTTTAAGGTAATGTGTGTATCTAAAAAGTTTGTTTGAAGCCCCTTAGGCCTACTCAGTAAATGAACATAACAGTAAGACCCCCCCACCCACTCTCCATCTCACACAGAGTCTTGTACACACACACTCTGACCGAGCATCTTTGAAATGGGTTTTGTATTGATTTTTGTAACTACCCTGTTAGATGACGTTGTGCCTTAGCGTGTCATTTCTAGATGGCCCAGCCCCGAGCAGGTCATTGAGGTGCTAACTGTCATTTGGAGGGACAGAAAAGCAATCATAGCTTTTTCATTACTTACTGTTTTCCCTCCCACCCCCTCTCAGTTTTCACTCTCTTTTTACCCCCAGTAGTGGGATCGCCTGACATATTATGGCTTCTGTGATTTAACTGCACTCTTAAATTAAGTGCGGGAATATCAAGCTGCGGCTTCGGAAAAATAAACTCTTGTGTCAATTGATCAAATACCCTGCGGGTCAAAGCTGTGAACTCGTAGTGGCACTCTCATCAATTCCAAACTTGTATGGGCTTGTTGTGTTTCAGGTGTACACATGAAAAGTTGCTTATGGCTGGATAAGAAGTGTGTCCCCATTTATGTTTTACTGTACTTATATAAATCCAGTGTGATTTCTGGAATGAAGATACTAATAGATGTCCTTTTTATTGCTGAAAGTGATCTGAACAGTGTGTCAGTTTATGTAAATGCACTTAACACAACTTCATTTGAGGTTTGAATTGTGGGTACGGCTGGAGTTTTGATTATAGTAATGGCTGTGGTGTGGCAACGCAGCATCGGTTGAGGTTAGGTGACTAAAACAATGAGCCGAGGTTTATTGTAAGCTAAGCTCACAGTTAGCACTTAGCAAAACCATAATCACTGGAAGCATGAATGCAGGGGAGTTAAGTGAATTGTGGCCTTTTCACAAAACACCATAATTAACCCGTCATGCATTTGCCTTTCAAGGCATTGTTCTTATTTTACGGCATTTCAGGAAACCGATGTCATGCTCTTATGTGTAAGATACACACTTTCAAAAGGGTTCAAAGAATGTCACATTATTACTTGTATATGACTATTTAATCTTGACTTTTGATTAAGAAATGATAGCACACTTACAAAAAAAATCCTCATATGATCCAAATCGTTATCATGAATGTCAAAAATCTGTAAGTGATTGTGATTGATAATGTAACAAAAGTAGCACAAGATGACCTACAGAATATGTTGCGTTTGAGCGCCATCTGAATTAGGGCCTTTGACTTTGTACGAGATTATCAGATTTATGTGTTGGAGTGATAATTGGGCTTCCTGACATTGATGCTAAGGAGTTCAGTGAATGGGCACCAGCTGCTACAAAGATGTGATTTGATGGAGACAATGGTCAAAGGAGGACAAGATCACAGACAAATACAGTGCACCAGTTTTTGCGAGTGCTCTTGCTACATGGGGGTTTGGGGGAGGGTCTCGTTTGGTTTTAATCAATTGGTCTACTCAGTGCCATTGCCCAGACTCATCTCTTTATGGGGAACTTAATCACCTGGGACATTTTGATTCAGGTGCAAGAAGGAATCAGGGTGATGTCACCACTACCTTGGGTTACAGTAAGAGCTTGGGAAGCACGCCAAGAGGAAATAGTCATAAATGCTGAAAATGAGTCTCATTCATTTCCATCAATGAGGGAGTCCATTTATTATGAGTACAAAAAATAAGACAAAGTAATGAAAATGTATGTTTGAATGCATATTTGTGGTTTTGTGCAATCATGTCGTCTTTGAATTAATTTTATGATTGATTTTCTATACTGCTTGTCGTCATTAAGGTCATGGCCATTCATGACCAGTCCCTCTTTTATTTATTTATGTATTTTTTGCTATTTTACATTGAATTACTTTTACGATCTGCATCACAATTATGTTAGTTCTTTCTCGGCCCGTGACCAGCCTCTACTTTATTTACGGTAAGGTGAAGAAGATACTTTACTTGTCATGTGTACAATGTACTGTAAAATGTGTTCTCTGCATTTAACCCATCTCTGAGGAACAGCGTCTAGCAAACATGGATAAAACTCTCACATTCCACACACATGCCTCCTTGGCAGTGGCAGTTACTACAGCAAGAACATTGGTGGGAGCGAAAGGAAGAATAATATGAACCTCCTTTGCACCACTCAAAACATGTTGTATATGTGTGCTATTGTTTTTAGGAATAAGAACATGTTACTAAAGCTTCAACATCGGGTTTGCCTTTACATCAGTTGTTCAATGTGACCCCATTACTCTCCAACTCATGCATCCAGACGTCCTGGGGACCTAGGCTGCAGCTCTTCCTCTGTAAGCCTTCCAAAAGCCGGCGATGCCTGTCAGTTTTCCCACCAATCCTACCCTAACAAAAGTACCTTGCACAAACACGCACCCCATAAAATTGCAAAGCCGAATCTAAAAATGTATGTATTTAGACAGGAAACCGTCTTTATGTAGCAAATGGACGGAAGAGTACAATCAAACCTTGGTGTTCGGACAGCTCGGTTTTTATATGATTTCGATTTTCATCGAAAATGTTGCCTTCATTTTCGTACAATATCGCAGGTAACAAACTAGTCCGTTTGTACTGTACTGTACCAATCAGCAAAATCAAGTCCCCAAACACAGCACCCTACACGTTGCTGACTCATTGTCCATGCATGTTTATTGAATGTGACTCCTAAATACCCCGCCATTCGATAAAGAAGGTGAGAAACACCATTGAATTCGATCTCGTCAAGATGTACAGGAAGTCCGCATCAACAATAAATTTAATCCAGTCGCTATTTGCAATTATGACCCATTTTTTCCTGAAAGTAAAACTATAGTCATTTCCTACAAAAGCAATGTATATATATTTTTGGGGCTCTGAAAGGAATTACGGTAACTGGATTTACATGAATTCCTATGGGGAAAATTGCCTCTGTTTTTGTACGTTTCAGTTTTTGTCAGACATTTTTTAACTAATTATTAACAAAAACCAAGGTACCAATTTACTTACATACATGTTTTTATGTAGGGAACATACACACACGCACGCACGCACACACACATCTACACACAAGTACTGTTAATATGCTTTCCTTAAGTCCACTCGCCACCCTACTTGTCCATCGTGCCACTGTGTGCTTCATTCCACTGAAGGTGTTATGGGCTGTTATCAGCAAGACCATTCCATGGATGGCTGCCCTAATTGAGAATAATGAGGGTCACATTGAACATATGGTTGGTGTTGTGGGCCCTCCTCCACCCCCACTTCTTCTCTCCTTTCTGTCTCTTTCACACTTTGTATTGATGTCTCCCCAACACAAAAGGTTCAGTCAAACTTTGTCACCAGCTAAGCAAGTATGAGTATGGCAAGAGCACAGGAAATGATGTTGTCATGTTTTTATTTGCTCGGACAAGTCATTGTCCACACAAACAGTGTGCAGAATGTTAACCCAGCTGAGATCACGACTGGTGGCCATATTCACATTAGCATTGTTGGAATATTGCGCTCCTTTGTCCTGTACGCCAATGTGGACATCTGTGTCTGTGTGTCAGAGAGATCAAGAATAGAAAACCCAGCATATTTTGACATCATACATCATACAGATGGACAGTCGCAAGTGTGTTGATGGTGATTACGCTTGCATGCGTATAATGTCTCAAAATATAATGATTGGCATTTGACCAGCAGTCAAATACATTCATTGGCAAGTCATGATTCAGTAGTGGGATTAAATGTGAATGTCAGGAACTAGGTTTACTTTACAAAAGCAGATATGTGATAGGGTTGGATTTCAGGATAAATCTTTGTACCCTTTGTCATCTCTTTCGTCATCGAATACGTCTGCAGAAGGGCTATCTATCTGTGTGACACGACTGGATTCTCTTGATAGAATATAAATCCTGCCAAAGTTTTCTGCAATAACACAGTAAATGAATGTACAACTTATCCCATGTTCTCTGCCATAATGCTACGATGCTAGGCTGCTACTCAAAAATTACTTAAATGCACAGATGCCAAACATAAAAAAAATCCATGAACATTGTTTCAAGTGATCCTCAGATATGTCAATTTTTTTGTAAACTCTCAAGCACCTGAATTTAAAACCAGATGAAAACAACTTTTGTAAAATCACTTTGTTTTGCATGAAATATAGTCTCTGTTTACATATAAAACAATTGATTGGATTTAGATGCTTGATGAGACCACTACCTAACTGTGAATTGATTTGCTGGAATCTCAGATTCTTGTGTAATATCCTTGAGGAGGATGGATTTATGAGATCTGCGAGCCAGTTACATTGTTGCTACCCTGCATAGCCCCTGGATGCTGGCATGGCTCTCAGGTTTCATGTCGAGACAGGTGTAGTGTTGAGTCTGATGGTATGTGTAACATAGAGGCATAGTCCTTATGTAGGCTTTAATAGACTGACATAGTTTGTAGACTACATTCCCATGATATACGTTATATGCTGCTTCATGTCCACTATATTTCCTGATGGCCTCTCCAGAGTTTACCTGACCTTAAGTTACACATTTTCAAAATTTTACAGAAACTTTTCGATTTGATGCCATTGTGTTATTCACTAAGTTATTCAAATTATTACAAAGAAAAATTCTCATCCACACAGCCAAACATAAACCAAGCCTTTGTGTCATAAGATAAATGTTCACACTCTGTCCACAACATATTGCTTCTGTACATTAGGGCTCCATTGAGAAAATTCTGTCTTCATTTGTTTGACTGTTGAAATATAAATGTCCACACAGGTCCCACGACCAGTGCTGGAGCCAGCCGCTGACATTTCTCTACTTTGAAAACACAATGAAATCTGAATATTGCTTCGGTTGAGCAGATGCCCGTGGGGAAATAATCCAGGGTCTCTGAATAGTCCTTAATTGAATTGTCTTTTACTAAATAGAGTTTGCTCTAATGCATACTCTCATCGGTGAAGATGACAGCCGGCTATGCTTCTCATATCTGCCTAAAAGAGCCCCCAGTTCCAAGGTGCTATTAACTGTATTACCCAAACCAATATCTCTGCCTAAACCTATTAGCCTGAATCCATTGTGTATTTTTGTCACTACATCTTTGCTCAAAATCCGAATCAGCCCTTGAAGGATGCTTAACAAGACCACGCTTTTATCACATGTTCTGCTGACCTTCAACAAATTGCTCTGCAAGTTTGCTTCCATTAATATGATAAAAATGCTTTCTTTTGCACATGATTCAGGGTGAATAGGAGGGCATGTTGGCACACTGTTTTAGTTGCCCCATACACAAAGACGCTAACCTTCATATGAACCCACGCTGTATGTCAGTGTCTGTGAGGTACAATATTCACATCTGCTCATTGTTCCAAGTGGCATTTTTATAAGATTGTTCGGTCATTTAGACAAAACTGAAAATAAACAAATGTCCACCAACTCTTAGAAGAAGAGCTAAGGTTCCAGGCTTGCCTTGACAAAGAACAGTACCTGTGTTAACGGTTCTGGATATCACATGACATAAACACGAGAGGACATCTTTGTTGTGCGGGTTGCTCTGGTGAAGTTTAGTTTACTGAGAAACTTAAAAATGTTTAAAGGGGTCCTATTATACTAATTTTCAGGACTTTATATTGATTTCTGGACTGTGCACCTCTTCCTGCAGTATTTCCTGCCTCCTGCCCAAACGATTGGTGTAATTTACTCCACCCCCAGCCTTCCTCCAGGTACGCACTCCGCTATGATTGGTCACACACCCAAGTGCTCCGAAGGACTTCCAGACAGCTGCAGAACCCCTTTTGTCCGGTTACTTACACAAAATAAACACAGGACACTGATAAATTGTTACTTACAGCTTGCTCTTCTGACTCTTCAACACGACCAAGTAACGTTGGAAAGGCGTCAGACTTCAGCAACAGTTTGGTGGATAATCCAGCTTCATATTGGCCCATGTTTGCAAAATAGTCCTGTGTGAAGTGTCGTTGACGAATCAGCAACTCCAATCACTTCTGCCCTGCACTTGCCTCTTTAGGCACACCCGAACAAACATTTCCTGGGAGCCACTGTTGGATGTGCTAACATCGTAAACAGAGCGAAGCAGAGCGGGGGTGCTGGGCATGCCAATATAAGGAAGTCCGGGTTGCATTGACGTCAGTGGAACTCGGTGTGAAAAAAAAAACTCTGTAAAACACAGCATGCAGAGCCGTCCAAAACTGTTTTCAAGGCTCACTTCCAAATGCGCAAACCCCATTATCTGACGCGTTCGCATCTTTTAACACGAGAATACAACATTGTAACAACATGTATAGGTCAGAAAAGAGGAAAAGCTTAATAGGTCCCCTTTAATTCTGGTCATAATCCACTGCAATGGAGTTTGAAGCGATTGAGTTTGAAGCGGTTTATACAATGTCAGTGAAGATTACAACAATGCAAGTTTTCCAGAAAAGGAAAACCATATTTGAAAGTGCTCACGACACCAAAACATATGTTAATCTTGCAGCTGTCTTGACTATCTTTCCTCCACTCAGATCTGCAAGTGAAAACAAAATAGAAGAACTTTGACCTTGGAAAAGCATGCCAAGGTGGCAGTAGTTAAATTCAAATGTTTTCTACTAAATATAGTCTACGAATCTTAAGGGCTATCCACACGGAAATGTTCTCAGGTCAAAACTGCAAAGAAACGATGTTCTGGGTGACCTGAAACAGTATTTTTTTAAAACGGCTTCCAGAGTGGGGAAGTCTGAGAATGCTGGCTTCTCGTTGCCGTGTGTACATGCAATATGAAAACGATGACGTCACCGACTCACCGCCGCCTCGTTGCCGTCACGTGACCAGAAGTGAGCTTTGATGACAAACCAACATAATAGCTGAATGATTTGACGTACACGTACTCTTCCTCTTCCTCCATAATGACTCGCAGAAATAATTCCTCTTCTCGGCTTTATTCTTCTATGATTTGCTGTGTCATGTGGTTCCGCACATTCCACACATAGGTGTGCTGGTGTACTACATAGTTTTCACTCAGTGATTCATTACCGTCTGGATGGAACAATTTACTAATCCGGCACAGTATGGACGCGACTTTTTTTTCAACCCGCCAAAAAAAATCTTGGGAACGTTCCCGTGTGGACAGGGCCTTAAAATAATAATACGGGTTTTCATGCCAAATTTCAAGGCTAGCCAACAGATCCGCTGCTCACTCGACTTGTATCTTGCAGTGTCTGCATAGATCTGTCAGTGCCAATCACTGCCTGTCAAACAACATACCTCCTGTGGCTGATTTTTTTATGCGGGTTATGTGCTCAATGTACAGCTTTGTCAACAAGCGGAGGTCGCTCTGGCTTCCTAAACTGATATAGTGCCAGCTGATAGCGCTAAATGTTGAAAAAATAATGTATACATGTATGAAATAACAATGTACAATGTAATAACAACTACTCATCACAACACAATATCAGTCAATGTTATTATTGTGTTATTGTTTAGAATATTTATCTTTCTTCGTCTTGCTGTGCATCCATGGCTGTATTTTCATAAGTTTGGTTTCTGGAAAGAGTCCTCGGCATGCCGTCACAGCCAAGGTGGCGGTTCAGATAACTCGCTGGGGGGCGTTTGATAATCACAACTTCATTTCACTGGTATTTTACAGTTGTTTACTGGTGGATGACAACGTTTTCCTAAGTGAATACCTTTATTTATTTATTTATTGTTGCCTTTTATGAACATTTTTGGTATCATATGCACTTAAAAGCAATACAAAACAGTTTTTTTCCCATTCCAGCAGGTTTCTCGTAGAAACACCATTCCGTTAGTATTGACTCTTTTGTAAGCTTTGGAGAGATTTTCTACTTTTTATCAGGAAGAACCAATGTCTTATCATGACTAATGCTGGAAATTCCTCCCTAAGATAAGTAAAAGAGTTTAAGATTATCTTCTGACTGAACACTGGAAAAGAACGATGGAGAGGTACCACATGTTTAGATCATTATTTGCACCAGGAAAGTGATGTCAAGATGAGGAGCAGAATAAGGAACCCAAGCTTCTCTGTATATTTTCTCAGTTGTGAGGCAGCCTCACCATTAGTGTCAAACATTAATATTATCCAGCCAACACAACAAGAATAAGTGGATTGATGAGGTGCTTCCATAGTCACTGGCTTGTACAATGCAATCTGGTACTACCCTCCTGAAGTAGATAGAGCAAAAATAATGAGCTACTTAACCAGAACGTCCTCTGAATTTCTATAATATTGTGGTTGGCTTGTTTGTTTATCAAAGACAGATCTATATTTCACATTTTAATTAAATTACTTTGATACAGACTAAAAGCCCTCAGCCTAATAACATGCCAATTACAATGGAGACCTACTTAGAATAAATATGAATATAATTATGTAATTTATTGTCTTAAATACAGGGAGGTCAGGGCTGCCTTGACACCCATTGATTAATAACTGATGCTTCGGTCTGAAAGGACAATTAAGCAGACTGAGTTCAGATCTTCACTAAAGAGTTAAAATGTAATTTGTCAGAAGAAGCCCGTATGCTTTACCTCTCCAGATAAACAACTAAATCAAGGCTTAGACAATACATGCCAAGATTTAAGATATTGGACATTTTGACTGGATAGGCCAGCAGAGCCGAGTGGAGATATTTGTGGTTGGCTTTGTGCTTACCTTTGTGATCTACTTCAAGCACTCTTCTTGATGATGCCTGTGCATTTGCATTTGAGCATTTCAGTGGTTCTGGTCTTGGAATCCATATGGTAATGAATCCTCATGTTTTCATATTTCATATATATATGGAGTTTGGGTTTTCAACTAGTCCTGAACATAGTAACATATGTTCTCTAAAGATTAATTGATTCATTTTTTGGCTTGGATAAATTATTCTCAAAATGGTAAATGTGTGGTTAGGCTACTTAACTAATGACCTGTCTGCAGTAAACTACTCAGTGGTCACTCATAGAAACAATATGGGTAGCCATACATATTGTTCTCGCTCTGTTCGATGCAATGCGCAATTTTGCTTGCTCAGGCGATAAAGGATTTCACATTAAACATGGAATTTTAAAATGCATATTACTTTGTCAGCTAATACTATTTTATATTTGTGGTTAAGAAGCACAGCATTAGTTAGCATGCTCATTTACATAATTGTATAATAAGTCAAAATTTTGTTGGCATTGACTGTACATACGTGGCGTACTTACCATAGCTCAACTGTTTCTGTTTTCGGTTTCAGCCATGTGAAATGTTATCATAGAATATTAACATGGATGGGTTCAATTTATTTTATCAACTTTTTTTCAATTGTCTTATTGTGATTAATTGTACTGAATGCTTTTGCTAAATCTATGAATACGGTCGCTGCGCACTTTCTGTATAAAGTAATAATTCCACTCTGCATAACGCACTAGGCATCTATAATGCAACTCTGCTCTTTCTCAGCCATAAAAACAGCAGTAAACATAACAGCTCGAAAAACAGACTACTGCAGATGGAGACTACTGCAGATGGAGCTTCAAGTTAGTTGTGTTTTTAGCGGTGTTAATCGCTTCACATTGTCTTGTTCTCTGTAGCGTCAAACATAAATTGTGTCTGTATGTTTACTCTTTTCTTTCTTCAAGGCGTAGACATATTGCAGCGTATAACTTGTTACACTATTGCAGCATACGGTATCGTTTTGACAGTGGAAAATCCAACAGCCCTACCTCTTGAAGGCAGTAGTTCTGATTGTATCTCCTCCATAGCTCACCCCCAATCCCTCTCCCAAATGCAGTTAAAATAGCTGTGATTGGATATATTCCTAACTTGTCTACAAAAAGAAATTCTGTATGATTGGATTTAATTTCTTCATTTTCATCTAGTTTTTATTCGTTGATAAAAGTGTCAGTTTATTTCGTCATCGTCTTTGTCAACGTGCATTTGTTTTGATCAGTTATCAGGTCTTTGACGAAAACGAATATACTTTGTCAATATACTTATCGTTGCTTCACATTGGTATTTAACTTAGAAATGAGGGTGTCCTGATCTGACATCGATATTAGATATAATTTCGATATCAGCAAAAAAAAAAAAACAGTACAGTAACACCTCGTTTATTGCGGTTAATTTTGTCTAGAACCAACTGTAATAAGTGAAGTAGGATTCCTTATTTATAAATCAAATTTTGTAATTAGACCACAAAAAACCTAATCTGATGCTTGTGTGTCTCACTGAATATTACAGTAACATTACTGACACCAAGTGACCAGTGTAGAATACTACATATCATTTACAATGTCTTTGAATGCTTCTTCTGTATACATTATATTTGGATTTTACTCCAAATTGTAAATAATTTTCTTGCGTGTATACTAGGGGTGTAGCGGTTCACATGGATGTATTGAACCGTTTCGGTTCTGCATGTTTGGTTCTGTCCACTTGCGTACCGTTTCGGTTGTATTTTATGCTATTTTTATCATTAAATTTATTACTAGAATCTAGATATCAGCTCTTAAATTAAACTCTTATGAGTTATATTTGTTATCATCATTATATTTGTCCAAACAAATGTACCTTTAGTTGTACCAGGCATTAGAATGGATCAATAAACTGAAGAAACAAGGGTGGTGTAATCATTTTTTTTCCAAAACTGATTAAAGTTCTTGAACCTCGCTACGAAATACCATCACGTCCTCACTTTAGCCAGAAAGTCATACCAGCACTTTATGAAAAAGCTAAAAGTGATGTCGTCAATGAGCTATCACATGTGTCTGCTATTTCATTTACCGTACAACAGATGGTTGGACTTTACGTGGACTTTACTTTACGTTAACTGTAACTGTCCATTACATTTTGCCATAATGTTTAAACAACTGTTTATTTTATTAGTATTTTTCTATTTAAAATATATATATATATATTTGAAATATCACCCAAATGGGTCACTTTTATTTATAAAAAAAAAGTTTTGTTTTCATTTTTAAGTCTTTTTTTGTGGGCCTGTTTTGTACCGAAAATTAACCGAACCGAGCACTTCAAGAAACTGAACCGAACCAAAATGACATTTTAGTGTACCGTTACACTTTATACATATATGTTCACATGAGCATCAGGACAAATAGCATAAGTTTCCAAGCCCGGCAGGCATATGTGGAAATAAGTAATACAGATTCTGTACCAATGCAGAAGACGACAGAGACATCATCTAAGCTTGCTGTGCGGATGGAGCCATCGCATTGTTTTCCCTGACCTTGTGGTTTGACCCCGTAGGCTCATCAGTTATACCCAACACCTATTGGATATCACAGAAGTCCTTAACAACCTTCCCAAGGTTGTGATGGGAGAATTATCATGCACATAACCGTAATACTGATTCCGTAGTTTGAAGCAGTGTTGTGGTTAGCAGATGAGAGTGAGATGTTTGACCTTGTTTAAACTCATAAATCTAATATTGCCATCCATCATCTAGTCAATTATTTGTCATTTGTGTTGTGATCAACTGCTTGAGGGGAAGAGCCTTGCCCCTCCTTTCCCAACAGTCAATCTCAGCTTTCTCTTTGGGGACATAGTTGTTGCCCTCAGCTCTGTTAGCTTGCTGCTATTAGATACAGGCTTTGTCCTGCAAGAGCAGTCAACTGGGCAATACTGGCATAATCCCTTATGAGCTGGATATAAGATTGACGAAAAGTCCCTCGCTTAACTGAAGATGTGTGAATAGGAATTCAAGTTCCTGTCTTTCCATATAACTAGGGACAATAATATGGATTAATTACAAAAATTACACTGTGTCTTGTTGAGGTAGATTGTGACTCAACAGGCCCCTTTTTATTTAGATTTGAAAAATAGTAATACACAGATGTATTTGCTTTTTACCAAACAGCTGGAGGGTGATGGGAAACGTTGTGTTAGAATAGAATACTAAATGGAATCATCTTCATGTTCCGGTGCAAAATAGGACAAGTTATACAAATGCTAAAGTTGACTTTGGGTTTCTTCTTTGATTCCTCGCCGCTCTGTCCCAATCGCCTCTCAACAGCTAGTCTGTCAGAGTGAGGAGGCATAATGGGCCTGAGAAGATCAACCCATCTAAAGAGGGATTTGGAACCTTTCACCTCCAATAAATCCATGCTGGGGGGGAAGCTCTGTGGTTCATAAACGTGCAGAAGCAGTGTTAAAACCCGACCGACTCTCCTGTCTCAACATATTCATAGCAGCAAACAGATTTCTCTTAGAGCTCAAAGCTCTCTGATCCCAATCAAATGAACTGCTGCATTCGACGCACACTCAACAATATATTCTGGATTTGAAGTGAATGACCTCTTATTACATTAGTTTACACAAGAAATGTATTGGATAGTTTGTCAATCTAATCTGATGGGCTATGATAAAATACTCTCAGAACAGAATTAGAAATATCCATACTCCCAATAGAAAACCCATAGGTATCAAGTGCTCTAACAACATTACGAGGATATGACTGTTGCTGAGAACCTATACGTGAAATGATGTTATGTTCTGAAAGATTGATTTGCTTGTTCCTTGTAATAATTACGATGTGTCCCCTCTTTTTTGCATGTATGTATTACGTGTCTGTGTGATAATTATCAGTTTGCCTTTTTAGAAAATGTGTGTAATTCAAATGCAATAAAGAATACAGTTTACGATTACCCCAACACAAATCAGCTCTTTTAGATCAGTAATTATTATCATTAAAAATCAGTAATTATCTCAGTTTGTTTTTACAGATGCAGTTTGACTTGAACTATGGATTGAACTGAGTATTACTTATCTTCAATCTGTTCCACACATGTAGTTACAGTATGACTCTGTGGTGTCAATATTTCACCTCTTTGCTGTAGATAAACGGTAAACATGCACCATATACTCATTAATATGGCAAAACCTTGCAATGCTTTTGAGCTCCAGCGACACAGACATTTCAAATACACAAATCCACCCTCTAATGGGAATAACGCCCCGGATATCCAGGGTGTGTATTTGTGTGTGATTTTATTAAAGCTGAAGGATCTGCAATTCTGACAATCATTAATCGCTCTATACTAATTACCAGAGAGTTCTTTCATGTTCAAGTTCAAATGTTAGAAAATGAACTCCCTTGTCATTTGCTGGGATTTTCAAGGCAGGGGACAAACAAACGCTAATAAGGTCTGTCCCTTTCAAAGAGGACGAGCAACATAAACACACATCACAGCTTTTTACTAGGTGAAAGGGCCATTTGAGCTGTAAATAAATTAGGCCAGAATACACTTAATTATTCGGTTGCCTATCCTCAGTCAACATGTTTTTTTAATTATTAACATGGTTTGATCTGATGGGAAAATATGTTGAATTGTGGGGGGGAAAAAATCATGTCTTAGACAACTATATTAATGCAACAATGCTTACCGTCTTCAATGATGGATTGGTGCACTTATACTTTGATAAAGCTGCTCTTCCTCCGTCCGATGCAATTGACTCAGCAAATACATCAATGAAATAAACCCTGATTTGTTGACTGAGTTTGGCAGATAGCCAAAGGCACCAAAGCAACATAAGCAAAGGCCGTAATGTTGTTTAGAAGGGCTTAATCAAATAAGAAATGACAAACCACACTGTCTCATTCCAAAAATTACACCGAACATTACTGTAAAATTGTCTTTATTGTTGGTTGTTGCCTTTTCAACTGCATGTTTGGGACCTTTTGGGGCCAGCAAAGCCTCAAGCACTTTTGGCTTTTGATCGTCTAAGAACAATTTGCAAAGTATTAGATTCTTATACGGGAAGTGGAAGTATACTTATAGTAATTTAAAGGCAGAGACTATTTTATAATCCTAAACAGTCGTCAGTGTTGTGCATGCCCAACTTGTTGTCATTGTTGAAACATGAATCATTCCCTTCAGTGTTGTCAGAACATCTTGTGTTTTTAAACGACTAAACAGAGTTAGCAGCCACAATGTGGAGAACATGAGATTTAGCCTTGCCTCTAACACAATGATAGCCAGCCATTTGGACGAGCAACAATAGCAGCGCCTCTGCAATATCAAATTTTAGAATCGCCAGTTTATGAGCAAAGCTTTCACTGAGCAAGAGGACCTCAGGGCCCTATAGCTCGGAGATTGGGCAATTACTTGTATAGGTATTATTGTGTGATGGATCCTATTTGTTGCTCACCTGTAAAACATGTAGCACAATGCCTGTGCAGCAAACATACCTCTCTGAATTGCATTAAATAAGTGTGTACTTTGGGAAAATAACTGCAAATTTCTATAAAACTATTGTATCCCCTTGTTCTTGATTAGAAAATATCTCATACACCACTGTACTATTTAAACCAAGATGATACTTTTTTCATTGGTAAATGGTCCTGCTAAATGGGCTTTCACATGTTTTCTAGGAAGGTTACCACTCCAAACAGAGCTGCTATTTATGGTACATGGTATATCCGTGATCAAATGACGTACTTTAAGACATCGGTGGCAACACTCGTTGAAAACATTCTGAAGGAAGTTCAAGGTGGAGACACGGAGCATATGGAGGTAATAAGAAAACCAAACAGCTGAAACAAATGGGAGGCATCTTGACTAAGAGCTCACCCTCACTTTCCAACACACTGGAGCAGGCAAGGCAAGGGCAGCTCCACAGGGTGGCCTGATGTTCACGCCTCTCTTGAACCTTTCATTTCTCTTCATCACAGAGCAGAGATGCACAGTGGTGTTCTGAATGCCGATGGTTGCAAATTCAACAATCGAGCCATGGTCATAGTAAGAACTGTAATGTAAAAATCTACGTGAATATATATATATATATATATATATATATGTTTAATTTTACGATTGAATTAAGCCAAAACAGAATTTAGCACATGGTAATAATAATGGCAGGCTTTAATCTTTCATATTTTACTACCTACCTGTAAATGCAAGTCAAACTCATAGAATAAAATATAACCCATGTAATGTAAAGGGATTTCCACTATACCAAGACCTTCACTCTCTCACTATGCTTTGCTGCCCTTTTCTCTGACATAATCAATCCAGGCTCAACTATCCAGGGCCACTGTCACTGTAGAGCATATGTAATAGGTCCCAACCGAACACCTGGGGACGGGGCCATACTAACACCTGGGACACACACACACACATACATTTTCCTCTGGTCAGCTTTTCAGGTCCTGGTTGACAGATAAAATAACACCCCGTGGAGCGGCTCCTCTACCACATGGGTTCCCCCCTTCTCCTTTTTTCCCCACCAGTACCATCCTTCCACAACATGGTGGTGTCACTGCCAATCAGGCCCCCCTGTCACAGCACTGTGGTGTGTGTGTATGTAAGGCAATTGCACCGCCTCACCCCTGGAGTGGACACGAAGAGGCAGAGAGTGATGGAGGCTGCCACCTAACAGCCTCTAATAGCGCCTGACACAGCCTAACACATGGCTACAATCTCTGTGCCGCCCAGCTGAGCTTGGCTTAGGACAGGCAAGGCAGGGGTAAGGAAAGACAACGAGGACTCGGGGTCTTAGTGGGATATGTGTGCCTGAGGAACGACATCATCCCAGATCTTTAGGTGTCATAGTGTCTGCACATTCCTGAGATTAATGCAGTTTCAGCACCCTCCATCCATTCTCCTTGATAATACAGGAGCATAAACAAGGATTTGGGATACATCTTTTATAATCTGTTACAAAACAGCATTTTTCTACACCTTGGGCATTTTTACTCTCCTCACAGGTGATATAGTTTTTGCGGTTTCATATTTGATACCCTTCGCCTGGATGTCATTTGTCCACATGACACGATCACGCCACAAAGTTTCAGACCGATTTTGATCCAATATTGTTGTTGCTGACACATTTTTAATGTCAGGCCGTTTTTTATATCCCTGAAGGAGTAGCATGATGGAGTAAGCAACTGTCTATCATTCAGTTTTTAATTCCAATTGTACAACTCAATCACCTGCGACAGAAAGCCAGAGCTAACGATTGAAGTGGGAACACTCTACTGTTCATCCACTTCGCATAGGCACAGTGAAGGGAAAAAGGTTCGGTAGCTTGGGAAATCTAATCTTAGTGCTTCTTCAACTGTGCGGGATCACTGTAGGGGTCGACCAAATTTCTGCCGCGGCAAACATTCATACAGTTGCCGAATGACCGATCAGGAGCGTCAAATGGTTTGTTGCTTCCTCTAGACATGGCAGGACTTAACGAGGCCAACTTGTTAACGAGGCCAACTCGTTAAGTCTGAATCGAGTTTGATACTGGTTTTACTCTCTCTTGAAAACACCTTTCTTAACCCAAACCCATGTATCAGCTACAACAGCACCATTCAAACATTTTTAGTCTCGTAGCCAAAGACCCACAAAGACTACTTACTATTTCAAACTTTTTGTCTTTCTCGGGGGGTGGGGTGGCTCTTCAGGATAAAACCACTTGTCCCGAACAATTCACAGCGAGAAGGTTGCAGGGCTTAAGTAAAGATGATCCATGCTGCCTATCGCCAACTGACATCGCTGGTGACCCGCAAGCAGATGTTCCTTGTAATAATCTGCAGTTGAGAGAGGCATGCACGGCAGGTGGAAAACCCAGGGTCCACTCCCAAATGATTTTCCCTGTATAAAACAAAAGAAGCTTTGAGGTATCAGCTTTCGTCGACACAAAGATCGGGGTGTAAGGGTCTGCGGAGGCGAGGACTTTTAATGCAATTATAGGTCTTTAGAGACTGGCGGCAAGACCCAGAAAGCATACAGAGTAAAGACTGCTTTGCTAACTTTATAAGGCAATGACAAGGACATAAATGTCACTGAAATACTGTATCTATCATGGTGGGTGATGAAAGTAGGAACTTACAGTGTTTGTATCCATGACTTAATATCTGTAAATCTGTAAAAGGAACTTGTTTTTAGTTTGAGAGGTCGAGGAGAAAGGAGACGGAAGCTGAGCTGAGAGAGTGAGACTTAGTAAGTCAAAGGCTGGTGAGAGAGAGGCTAGGGGACTGGATCCGCCTGAGCCAAAGTCCCCTAAGCAAGGGCACAGCTCCTGTTACAGCCTGCTAATGGAGCGGGGCTATTTCAGTAGAATTGATTGACTGCTTTCTTCCTCTGAGCGAGCAACTTTCTCATATCTGGGAGAAAATGGATCATAAGCACCTCGGCCGACAAGAGCAGGCTGGTGAAGAGGGGAGAGGATGATGTTGGTGGCAAGAACACTCCTCAGTCTTCACCCCCACTCTCTGCCTGTGGGACTGCCTGCCAGCTCTGTTGTGGAGGCGGGGTGGACAGCGGACGCTGGTGTGAAATCCCGCCTAAAACCTTTAGGGGGTGCAGTCATTCCACCTTGAAACTGAGCAAGTCCCACTTTGCTCTGTCATAACTGTCAAAAGCAAACCCTTCCCGGTTGATTGTTTTCATTGTGAAGAGAAGGTTTAAGGCTGGTAACTTTGACAGATTTCCTGAATAAGAAATGGGACAGGTTATGAAAATGTATCTGACAGGTATACACTGCTGATTTGATACCAATATGAAGCTGGATTATCAGGTCAC
Organism: Dunckerocampus dactyliophorus; assembly: GCF_027744805.1. Lineage (NCBI taxonomy): Eukaryota > Metazoa > Chordata > Actinopteri > Syngnathiformes > Syngnathidae > Dunckerocampus > Dunckerocampus dactyliophorus. The sequence goes on from NC_072825.1 coordinate 17,838,020, forward strand.
AGACAGATGTGGGACCACGTTAATGATGAGTAATAATTAATTTGACAGGCCAGGGTGAGCATGGGCAACATGGGCTGTGTTGCTGCTTCAAGGATTGACGTGATTGTAGACCTCTTACACAAAAATTATAAAATATTTGCACACTCTTATGTGCCTCCTCAGCTTTTTTTTTTTGAACGCTCCTCAATTCATGCTGACCAAAAATACTATCTACAAATGCATACATTTTGAACACTGTCATTCAATTTTGATTGAATGCCAAAATAAAAAAATATATATATATCGTGGTAGTCATTACACAAAAATACACTCAGGCCTGCACACTCACTGTCTTATTTAAACATCTGCTATAAAATACACTCATTGGCTTTCCCAGCCTCAGGCATGCACCCGACTGTGCGCACTCGTGTGCAAGGGTGTGTGCGCTGTGATTTGTGGTGAATGCCTAATTATCTGATTATATATGTTTATTCTAACTCGTCCCTCTGGAGGACTGAGCGACGCATGCAGAAAACCAGGCCCTAGACACACAGCAGCTATAAGTGGCACGAGGAGAACTCCTTTAACTTCGTCACTCGCTGCTTGGCTTTCCACAGAACGGCCGCTCACCCATTCATAATGGGCCCTTTAAGTCATAATGCATGTATTTATTCTATCTGCAAACTCTTTGACCCATGATAAAACACAATGCAGGAGTTCAGGATGATTTTTCCTACAAGATTACTCCATGCAGTGAAACATTTCTTTGTAGTTTTACTTTTTATTCAGAGTTGAATGCCTGTTTACTTTAGTGGATATGATCCATATGCATGCAGTGCGATGCATTTTGGTTGGAGCTTAATTTCTGAGCCAATTAACTACTAAACATAAAAACATAATAACAAAAACATGACATTTTAATTTAGTTTAAATAATATATAAACTCTGCAAAGGAAGTAGCCTGCATCTTCCGGACTAAACTGTGACTGACAAGCAGTGAAAAACATTTTGGCCAAAGTTGAATTGTATTTTTATAAGCTCAGACAGCCACACCAAATCACAGTGGTGATTTTGATAAACCTTTTAGAGTGGATAAAGCTGTTAAATATTTCAAAAGGTGTGGCCTTAAATTCGGTCATTTTAATAATCTTCCCTTTCAATTCTTCTTTTTCAATTTTTTTCTTCAGAAATATTCGCATTTGTGTTTGGGTGGCGACAGCTTTTCGATGTGTGTTCCTTCCAAGTACATGCTCTTTTTATCCTGCACATTTGAGAGGGACGTGCTTAATAGGCTTCAACTATGATTGCCTTTGATCAAGTTTAAAGAGGAGCAAAAGGGGCTCTGTAGCCAATGCCGATTCCCATGGCTTTCTTCACACCCAGTGTGCTTGCTCCTGAACATGCCTCCACTTACACACACACACACACACACACACGTACTATGACACATGTGCACTCTTCTACACACACACACATAACCCCACCAACCGAGAGGCTACAAATAGCAAACCAAGGTGACTTTATCGATCTCCAAACAACAGCAAGAGAGAAACTGCAAAAGACTACAAAGAAGTGTTTGGAAAGAGACAGGCGGTCAGTGGATGAAGGTGTGTTTGTGTTGGTGACTGGTGTTTACTCCTGTTCAGTAGAAGCATTTTTGTCAAACTATTACTATTTAAACCTGCCAACACATTTTTGCAACATCAGTCTGCGGCAAGTTATTGTTTGTTTTTGCCACTGTGGAGGAATTCTGAATGAAACTCTAAAAGCAAATTATTAGGGTGACGCTGTGTGTAGGCAAATACAACATGATTTAATTTCATCTTCGGTACATTGTAAGGTAGGTCGGTATTTTGAAATTTCACTTAGTAGATGCTACATGTGAGGTTATCGCCTGATTCATTGATTCAGGTGTCACTGAGGTTAATGCATCAACATAGTAAAAAAAAAAAAAAAGTCATTTGGTCAATTTGACTCTCAATTAAAAGCAAGCCACATGGAAAAATACAAGCCATCATGTTCATCAAGGAGTCAATCAATGGTAACCCGCTCTTCCCTTCTTATACTTTAGTTTAGGTCAGCACTTGATTCTTCAAACATACTACATTGATTGTCTGTCGGACGGTGAAAACCGCTTTAATGGCCCTCTTTAAAAATGTTGTTTGTATTGATTGCATTTGATTTTGAATTTACACAAGAAGAACACAAGGTTGTGTTTTCCTGGTTTTGGTTACAAAATAATTACTGAGAAAATGCTGCTGGATCAAGTGTTTGACAGTGGACGGATTTTTTTTTTTTTTTCTAGTTAAGCTTCACATATTTTTTCAGTAGTTTTTCTTTTTAAACTAATACAGTGTACAATAATTATATTTAATTTCATTATTCATAATATTATGACAAAAATATTAATAATAACAAGACAACATCCAAGTAATTATTGATTTTATTATAAATAAATGACTGCCTTCTAAGGCTATACCTATACTGTACTTACTACTATTTTGTTTTCCATCCTTTGCTGTTCTTACTTTTGGTCCACTTTGTTGCTTAATTGTGTACTGATTTCCTCTGAATGGCTTTGAGGACATGCGACACACAGCGGCAGAGCTTGAGGTGATGGTCTGAGAGGGAAACTGGGGAATCGAGAGTCTCCAGGGGAAGTGAATGGTTGGAATGTGCGCTGAGGCTCAGTGAATGAGTTGCACACTGGGCTGGGGGGAACGGTAGCTTTTGTGTGCAGGCAGTGGGGGTCACAATGGCTATGACTGACACTAAAACAACATTTCATGGCAGGCGGCACTGGTTGGAGGCCTTTGCTAGACTTCTATCCGCTGACCACACTTTGATCAAGAATAACTATTTGTTTTATGAACGTCCTTGGAATTTTGTGTGTGTGACCGTTTGCTTGAGGTTTCTGACAGGTTTCGTTCACAAATTCTTCATTCATGGCTGGTCTTCATAACTTTAATGCTGCCTGAACTTGACATTGAACATCAAGCGTAATTCTTTTTCGTTTTTTTAAATGTTTAATGGGTTTAGGAATTATGTGTTATTTCTTTCCTTCAGGATCAAACTGAGAGAAATCAATGAACCCACTCTAGACAAGGATGCCACTGAAACAACTAACTAATCCGCCGTACTGTCTTGCTCTGTCAGCCTCAAGTTTTCATTGCTCCCTATACACATATCAATCCCTTTAATAGTGAGCTTGCTGGCTGATAGTATAATTAGGCTAACATCTCTTTTAGGAGTCTATTGAGCATTGTAATTAGTAGCAGATTAATGGGCAGTGAAGGCTCAGCTCCTCATGAGCAACACCAGCGACCCACTGTTACCTTCAGCTGCACACCACCCAGGGGCAAGGAAGAGGGGTGAAGTGGGGGTTGCGGTTATGCCGAGCGTTGCCCGTGTGCATGGGCTGAGGCTGTGAATACGTGTGCATGTGTGCATTTCGAGGTTGAGAGTCAATTAGGTGTGTGGGGTTTTCAAAATTCCTTACTAGTTGAAATTGAGAGAAGAGGGTTTGAGGGCCTCTGAGCTGTAGAAGCTGGGATGAGGTCAAGGATTGCGCGCGTGTGTGCATGTGTGTGTGTGTGTTTGCAGGGAGAGTAGCTCCAGGTCCTATGGAGACATTGTGAGGCATTGAAAGTCTCGCCTTGGGGGTGCCCGAGCACTAATTCTAATTATCACCAGATTACAGAGATAATGGGAGTCCCTGCTGTCAAGAATCTAACTCCTCTCCCTCAGACTATTTCTCCCTCCCTCATTCGCTCTCTCATGGCCATTTTACAGCCCAGCAGTCACTAAGGTTGCTTGGTAAATGCGTAAGAGAGAGCGTTTGTGGCAGAGAATGAGCTGCAAAAAGAGTAGCTTCAGAGTATTAGAGTAGGAGAGAGCAGGTGAGGAGATTGAAAGAGGACCAGAATTGACAGCAGGGAGGAGGTGAGTGAAAAGGAGTTAAAGAGGGAGTTTGAGAGAAATGGAGAACCATTTAGGGGCTAAGACTGCAAGATAAGAGGAATAGGCAAGTATAGATGTGACAGGAGAGCGGAAATGATTCCTTATTACCTTTCTAACTTAGTACAGGCACACCAGTCTGCCAGCTAGTCTGGCGTGTTGCCAGTTTGCTACCAACCCACCAATCTTCTGACTGGCACCATTTCAGGAAATACATATTATACCGTTGAAGGTAATTTCTTAGCTTAACTTTTCACTTTTCTCCATCACTGTGTGAATGAAGTGCAGGAGACCAAGATAAGACCGATACTGAGCAAGAGCCTGAAAACTGAAAACATCTCCTAGCAGCTCCCAAGTTGTCCTTTGAAGGCCATGTTGAATACGACTTATTTTCACAAAAGTCACGTGATGTATCACAACGTTACTTATATGTATTGAAGCAAACAGTGACTGCATGTGCTTTCAATAAATGTACGCATTTGTTCAGATGTGCATTTATTGAGATGGAGCGTGAAGGATGAGGTCAGGGAGTCTCTCCCCATGGAGCAGCAAGCAAACGGTAGTCGATGCCAAATAGCCTACACCACACTGTTCTACCAATCTGTTGGAGCTTGGCTCTAAAACACACCTGCAGACACCCTGAGGCTGTTGTGGTTAATCATGGCTGAGCGCTACACAAGTGACGTTCAGACTTTTCCCAGATGAGTTACAGTACAAGATGACTACATATAAATGGTGTATATATATATATATATGTATATTTATTTGTTTTTTTGTTTTTTTTTACCACAGATATCATATCTTTACTTTCCTTTAATTGTTGTTTTGTTTTGGAAATGGCGTTCATAGACTGTACATAGAGGGTCCTTCTCAAATAGAATTACTGATAAGTCAAATGTCGGGAGTTGTGCACTTACTTTAAATGTCTGTTCATCATACCTGATGGATTTACTAGGCACAGGGATCCTGTTTTTATTCTCAAATGAATCTGTTGAGTACTCTGATGGGAGCCATAAAGAATGACATATTTATCTTCAGGCTAGGTGGTTTGACAAGGACAGCCACGGTGAGTTATTGCAGCGCACAGAACAGGAGCTTGGGTGGAGACTTGGCTTCACTGTATATCAAAGTAATACCCTGCTGTACCGTCAACATGGACATTGATTTAACATGGCAATATTTATATGCTTCCTCATTGTGAGGTAGACCGAATGAATGTTATTCATAAAATAAGTAATCAATTCCTGTGCTTTTGTTCGACAACAATTTAGTTTTTCTTGTAATGCGACACGATTATGAAACGGCATAACCCCTCCTCTATCAAAGCCTTATTAATAACAAGCACCATTAAATTTATCAACCGCTATTTTATTACACTGTATATCATAAAGCCAGTCAATGCCGGTGATGTATGGCTATAGTTTATAATGAACTGCATAATGTTGTTTTCTTCACAGGGCACAGTTTTGTATGACCTGTTATAAATTAGCTCTACTCAATTAGTCGGGCTTCAAAACAACCACTACTTGCATTTGTAGAATTAAATATTGACTAACGGTGCATGTTATTGAAATTTGCCCACCTTAAAGTCACATGTCAGTGAAATTTGTTCCATTTGCCGTTATTACGATCCTTTAGTTGGGATTATTTTTGCCGACATTGAAAGTCACTGGATTGGTTGCAGTCAACGTAAATAATTCTTGCTTGCAACATGGCAGTAATATCTGTTTAACAGTTAAATTAGTAACAATGATAATAGTTAAAATTTTGCAGCTTCGCTATCAGGTTTTTTAAAATAAATAAATTAATAAATTAGCGCTGTTGCATGGTTGACTACAGCCCACTATTAGTAAAAAAAAAAAATGCATATTTAATCAACTTGCATGTATTTTTTGCCTAAATTAAGCATTTTCAAGCATGAAAATGGCTAAATGAACAAAAATACAAATAAGTTATTCAGAAGACATGCTATGTCGTGTAAAATCTGTGACTTGTGTGTGCCTTTAAGGAGCGGGGCCTGTGAAGTGACATGTGTGACATCAGCTAGCTAGAGTTGACTGCGTTTAGGTAATTGTTAGCATTGTGGTGAGTGCGAGTGACTGGCATGAGTTGTGGCCGGCAGCATCTCCTGTCTGAATGTTCACTGCGTATGTGTTCTTGTCTTGTTAATAAAGCGATAGATGTGAGTCTTTCCTTAACCACAAACAATGGCATTACAGTAGTATTCTACACTGGTCACTAGGTGTCGGTAATGTTACATTCATGAGACAATAGCCACCACAAGAAGTATACTGTCCAGAAAAAAAAAAACAAGGAAATCTGACAGTGCTAATGTGTGAGTCTATATTATGTCTTATTTATGTCTACTATGTCCTATTTTCTGTTATTATACCTACTATATTGGTGAAAAAGTAAAAAAAAGTAAAAGAATAAGGGTGTTATTTCATGTCTAGAGGGCTCTAATAATGTTAAAAAACGTATTTAGAAGGTCATAAACAGGTTTTCTATGCTCTAACTATGGAAATATTCCATTAATAAAGAAGGGGTCCTACTCTGCGGGAAATTCACTTATCACGGCCGGGTCTGGAAACACTTCAGCAATAAACGAGGGATTACTGTGTATATAATATATGATCGAAGAGATATATAGGGTAAATAATAAGTCTATATGAGGCAGTAAAAAGGGTTTAAAATTCTTAGGAAAGTCACACAATATACAATACAATCTCTTTAATATAGTATGGCAGTCAGCAGCATGTCTTCATTACTGCTGCACATTCCCTTGTACTGCCACAACCTACTGTATAATTGCTGCCACATTTCTCAGAAGACTAAGAAGGGACACAGGGAATGGAACTTTCTCAATGTGTCTCATGCTTCAGAAGAATGGTACGTTTGTCATTTATGTTTCAAAGGGCTACTCCTGTAAAGCAATCCACAAGCATTCTTTCCCTCCTCGGCCTGTTCAGTGGGACCGCTGTGTTGTCTTCTGAGGCATGTTGAGCTGGAGCTATGGGAGTTAAATGGATTAGTTACCTTTAAGGTCCTTTTGCGTATTTTATTTCACAGTCGGGCTCGCGGGGAGCTTTTGAAAAGCGCGCAACTCCTCCTCAGCTCGTTCCTAATGACATAATCACGTAATTAGGTGATTTTCAAATGGAATCACTCCATAAGTAGGGGGTTAATTTTCCTGATGGCCAATCACCTAATTTGCTATCCTTGTAGGAAGTACTAACAGTGTACACTGGGATGGAGAAATATAGAAATCACAATGAACTCTCAGAGGAAAAATACAGAAATCCTAAGAAAAAATACTTTTGTAAGATGATTACTGTATTGTTGGCTAATTTTCGCCTACACAAACAATTTAGCAGCAGTAGTTTCACTATGAATGATTTTATATTTTATCTAGAAGTGGGGGATTCAGGAGAGTTAGCATCGCGATTGTGGTAATGGAGAGGAACGAGGCGGTCTGACCTAGTGCCCAGAGAAACATCTCAAATAAAGATTTTCGCTTTCCGATTCGAAATTTAGTGGCGACGCGCCTGGAATGCTGTCCTCATTGCCTCCAAACATTGTCTCCACAAACAATCGGGCCTGTGTGGAGGGATCTAACGTTTAATGTGAAACAAGGCGGTGTCCTTTCATTCAGTCAAACTGCCACGAGAACAATCAATGGTTCTCCACAGCAAGAAGACATGAGGGGCAATACTCGTTCCTCCGCCCAGCCCAAGCAGCAGAAGAAGTCAGATAATTAAATGTGAGAAATGGTGTAGATAGAGGGGAAAGGGATGGACCTTTCTGCACGGCTAACTTCCTGAGGCTACTTGCTCAGGCGTGGAGCTTGCAGGGGAGCAAGCCTTGGTGGTTTATAGCAATGGCCCTGCAGTGTGGAAATGGTAACGGAGCAGACCGTGACAAAAAGGAACGGCGCAGCCCCTCAATGCTCCACCTGGCAAACACAGACGGTTGTCAGGGACCAGCAAGTCAGGCATGTCCTTTTCGAGTGGCACCACGTCCATCAGAACCCATTCTGAATGGGCCCTCTTGCTGTTTGCATGGCCTGAGCTCCAATGATATGCCTCACTCCCTTCTCAAAGTCCATAGACTGGTTTCAGTGTCACAGCAATGGGAGGAGAGATGCGGAGCTTAGGTTATTGTTGGAGTCAGATAATAGGAGAGAGAGGCAAGTGTTAAAAATGATTGTGTCTCTGTCGGGGCTCTGTGTCGAGATCTGTGGACTGAATCACATCATAATAAGGAAGTGAAGCGGAGCACATCCCTCTCTTATTCTTTTTCAACAAAACATGACATGGCGGCCATGTTTGGTCCCCTGCTGTAATATGTTGCTACTGTTGGGTTAAACAAGCCATTGTTGAGAGAACAAAGGGGTCATCTGGAAAGGTGAAACCAATAACATCAGGAAATAAATCCAGCCTTCTAAAATCAATAATGTAGTGATGTCATAAAAGATAGATATTTCAAATTATTGTAATTATTACATCTGTTCAATGGTTCAAATGTGTTTGATAATATAATGAGAAAGCAGGTCAACGGAAACACAAAAACCAAAATAATCAAACAACACACTGAGCCAAACTGAAGTTAGGTTCTTCTCTTACTGGCACTTTTCCCATAGGGCGTGCTCACACTCGGCCCTAGGTTCCCAAAGTGGGGTATGTGTACTCCTAGGGGTACGTAAATAGTCGTGGGGGTACATGAATAAATATTAAAAACACAGTGACTAGATTAGCACCTAACACAGAGTTACGCAGCGTGCCTCAAGACCTCATCATGTGAACAACACACTACGAGGCATACGAGCCAATGAATTTTACACACGACACCCCAGCCTGGCACATGTCCTGGTGTATGTGCATACTTTCATGAAGAGACATTTACGGAGTACTGTAAATATTTCCTTTTCCAAAACAATAATTTATATAATCATATAATAATGGATTAAATATATCCTAGGAAGATGTTTTATTATATATATATTTTATTGTCGTTTATGTTTTTTTAAGTGTGTCTAAGGAGTAAGGGGTACAAGGTCAAGTATCTGGAAGTGTACCGGACCGTGAAAAGTTTGGGAACCACTGTACTAGGCTATTCGTCCCCGTGATGGACTTGGGCGCCATTCTCCCACCCCCTACTGGCCTCTGCTGGCCTGCGCTCACACTGAGTACACTTCTTGTCCCATCACTCCTTCACTGCTGTTTACCGAAATGTCTCCAACTTTGTGGACTACAGTCGTCCCTGAGCATTTTGCGGTTTGAATTTCACGGCTTCACTCTATCACAGTTGTTCCAAAATGTATTAATAATTAAATCATACTCTTTCGTCATTAAATACAACCTATTGTTAGTCCAAACATATGCATATTTAAGCAAATGTTACATATTGTTTGCCTAAATTAAGCATTTTCAAATACAAAGATGGCTAAATGAACTACAATACAAATATAAGGCATTCAGACGACAACGTAGCATTCTACACTAGTCACTCGGTAATGTTACTGTAATGTTCGGTGAGACACATGCGACTGACCTGATCGCCGGAGCAACAGGCTTTGATTGCAGATTTGAATTATCTCACAAAAGGCACATAAAACACAGGCTACTGTTGTGGCCATAACCCACTACAAGCTGAACTATAAGCTCAACTATAAACCCCCGATTTCACTTCCTGTCCGCCACTCACGCTGCACTCCTAGGGAACACATTTATAGAAACACAAACAAGCATGAGTCTTATTTATGTCTTAAATGGCTTATTTACTATTATTATGTCTACTATATTGGATGATGTATGTGTCGTGGTGATTATATGGGTGTTATTTCATGTTGGCTCTAATAATGTTAAAAACCATATTTAGAAGCATAAACAGGTTTTCTATACTCTAACTAGGAAAATATTTGATTTATAAATCATTACTTCACTTATCACGGTCGGGTCTGGTACCAATTAACCACGATAAACGAAAGATTACTGTATTTTCGATCTTATTTTGAGTTATTCTATTATTTCTATTGTGTTAGGCATTACTGTCAAGAGTTACTTGCAAAAGGAGCCATTGCAATAACTAAATAGCACGACTTTCTTTTGCACACAAATGTAGTCACGAGTGAGCTCTAAGGTTTGACTTTTTATTCATTTTGAGTCTTACCATATTTTATATATATCATGAACTGAACTAATGTTTCCCACAGGACTGCAATCTACTTGTGTTGTTGGGTTGCCAGGGAGGGCGGTGGCAATGATGTCATCACCTAATTTGCATAATTGGCCATGACACAGGTGTATGTAATTTTATTGGACATTTTGGGAGAGACAAAAAGTGAGCAAAAACACGATTATTACCAGCCTTATTTAGAGATACTGCGATTGGCTGACGACCGGTCCACGGTGTACCCCGCCTGTCGCCCGAAGTCAGCTGGGATAGGCTCCAGCATGCCCCCGCAACCCTAAAGAGGAGAAGTCGTATAGAAAATGGATGGATGGATTTAGAGCTACGGTCATCTCTCGTATATAGTGGTTAATTGGTTCCAGACCCGACTGCGATAAATACATTTTTGCAATACAAGATTCAATGTTAATAAATGGTAGTTAGAGCATAGAAAACCTGTTTATGACTTTCTAAATATGTTTTTCAACATTACTAGAGCCCCATAGACATGAAATCACGTGCCTATGGTCACCTTTACACTCCTATTATTCATTGTTTACATCACATTGCGCAACTCTTATGCTGCAGGGACTCGAGACGGTTGCTAGCGAGCTAAGCAGTTAACCTGGAAATTACTTCTTCTAAACTTAAGAAGCCAAAAACTTACCACTTTCACACAGAATGGGAGGAGAACTTTTTTTTTACACTCTGTCATCTCAGATATGCCATAGCTGACTTCATGCAGTTTTAAGGTAATGTAATGTAAGGTAATGTCGTATCGATGTTTTGTGTCATTACTGCCGCTTGCATCACTCATCACTCATCACATTTCAATGGATGACTGTATTTTTTTTTATTTCTATTGTGGAAGGTACTGGTAACCTCCTTGTCATTTTGGTGATAGTTTTTAATTTAATTAATGTCCTGTTGTCAGAGATCCGAGCATGTTCACTCATTGACTGGCATCCCACTGCTCTTTATTGACTCTTTGATTGTAGATAAATGTGTTGTCACCTTTGTAAATAGCCAGACTTTAGTAAGGATTGGCAAACTGTGATTGACAAGTAAAGCATGCTGTGCAAACCCCAAATCATGCTGAGTAAACTAACACACACACACACACTCACACTCAAGGGGAAGTCTTTTACACCAATCGTAGATGCTATTACTTTTGTTTTTTTTTTTAAATGTAGCTAAAAGACTAAACTGTAAAATAAACATTTAGAAAGACTCCTTAAATCCTTAACTCATTCCACACGTGCCAATGTTGATATTGGCACGTGTGGAATGTATTATTAGTAAATGCTGTGTACGTTTGTAAATAATGGTTTTATGGTGAATTACATCTTCTGTTCTCCCTACTTCAGTGTGTTGTATGTGTCTGTGTGCATTGTTGTGTATTGGCCCCAGGGTATCACAAGAATACAAATATCTCTGTTCAGGGCCATGAGCAGAGCTTTCTACACTCTATTGACTGGATATCTGGTTGTCTCATCTCTCTAAGCAGATGTCTTTCCCCAAGCATCTGTTTGTATTAGTACTGTAATTGCTGGTGATAATAAGCCCATTGATTCAGTATCTAAGGAAATAGTCAATCAGGGCAGCTCATTCGTCTTACTTTTCCTGACAGATTCCCCCCCTAGCTAAATAGACAGTGCCAGGGCCTGCTCATTGTTGACTGCATTGGAAAAGCACACTGTGGTGGGTTGGGAATGGTTGGCCTGTCGACTCTGAGTGAATGATGGGATCGGTGCAAACACACCAGTGACCCAATAGCCCTTACAGGAGGCCAAGGGTGATAGATGTGTTGTTTACAGATACCAAAGCCCATCCTCTGTTCCTTTTCTCTGTTCTTTCTCTGTCTTGGAGTCTATTCATTTTCTTCTTCTGTATATTTTCTGTTTTTGACATCCTCATTCCTTTTACTTTTTCACAACTTGTTGCATTGTGTTGTATAGTGAAAGTGGCCTATGTGTTTCCTAAACATTAAAATTAATGTGTACAGTCCCAAAGTTTTTAATACTATAATACATAAGAAATAATATAGCTAACTATATATCTGTTCAGCTCCCAGGACTATGCCAAATACCCAAGGTGTGATAAACACATTTGTTTTTACATCATGCGTTTAATGGCTCAGGCTTTCGTGAGCTGGAGCAATAGAAAACAAGACAGTCATCTAATGTTAAATAGAATAATTATGTATGCATAGTAATTTTTAAATGGTCACGTCCTAGGGCAAGATGTGCAACACCCTATTCTGTTAATACATTTAATGAATCTTTAAACATTCAGTTTCAGAGAACACATTATTTGGACCATAAACCAGTAGCAATCTGGAAAGTGAGTGAATTCTAAATACCCTCACAGTGGAACGAGAGTAAAAGTGAACCACGTCCTGCTTAGTTAATGATTGTCCCATTCAATGTCCAATGTGTCCAGCTCTACGACTTCAGAAGCCATAATATTGTCAGAAATAAATCACCGAGCACTGGGCTAAACTAAATGTCTTCATTGGTTGGGGTTAAAGGGCAGAGCCACCCATTACTCTGTACTGCCAAGGGGTCATTATTGCCATGTCAATGATGTTACAAATGAGACTTTGTGATGAATCTTTTCCCACCACTTCAAACAAGTTGTTTCAAATTGAAGCTTACAAATGGATGCACACTAAAGATATCCTACTTTCCCGCATATTGTTCCATTGCAGAAGCTGCTTTCTTTGTTATTGTGTTATTTTAAAACATTCAAAATATGTATTAGGCAGGAGGAGAAAAACAGACAATTTGGTTGAGTATGTAAACTAAAATGGACGAGTAAAAAAAACCCCAACAGAAATCACAGGAGAGAAAAGAGTCGCAAGTGGAATTCTTTTACGGCCTATCACAGTGTCAGACGCAAGTTCACGGTGAGTGTGTCTTATTATATGCTTGGCGTCCGAAAAACTGTGGTAAATTAGCAAAACATATGGCGACTTAATGATATCAATGAAGTGGCCATGAGGGCTGCCTGGGAGCAACAAATCTGTTAGATAGTAAGTGGTGGTGCTTACCGTGCCCCACTGTTTCGCTCTGACTGATAGAATAAGCCAACGTTACGTCCATTAAGATCAATACGCCAGCCATTATGAGAGTAAAAAGCACATTTACCAGGGTTGTCAGCCTCATTATTGCAAGCAGATGGCAGCTTTTGCAGTTAGAACTGTAGACAAGGGCGGCTGTGACGGGGCTTCACGTTGGAATCTATAATGCTAATCTATGGTCTGCTGGTGCAGAAGAGATAAAAATGCACTACAGGTATATACCACAAGACAATGAATATTGGATTGGACCGCTAAACGCAGGAGCAATGAGGCTACATACAGCGCTATGCAATGTAAGATCTCAATAAACTCAGTCATTAAAACAGATGTACACTGTAACAAGAAATACCTGTCTAATTGCGGTCGCGTGACCTGAACAGTATCGCCTAGTTCATAGCTGTGGGCCATTCTCCATGTTGCTGCTCGTTGTTAATACACACATTAGACAGGATGATTGAGGAATAAAACCTTGACTCTCTTAAAAATGAAAAACACTGGACTCAGCACAAGTATTAATTAATAATTCAATTTAGTACTGATGTGAAGCTGAAAGAACATGGGGGTAAAACAATATCAACAAATACTGGAATGATCCACGAATACATTAGCATTCATTCCCTGTAGACGGTTCACGTGACATTGAGAGACGCTTCACCCAGGAGGTAACACTGTGACAAATTCAGCAACAAGTGATGACTGTTCGGAGGCACCACAGGAGCCTGGGAAAAACCTGGTCACTGGGAAACCACAAGGGTAGAAACCAGAAAAAGGAGAACATATTGACATCTTTGCTAGAGTCATATTGATAGGCTGGAGTTCATTGTAAATGTGATCACACCGTTCCCCATAAAACCTCTTTGAACGCTTAGATCAGTGAAAGTTCACTGCTGCATCATAGTCTTAGTTTCCCTTTCAGGAAGAAGTCAAGCTCTGCTCTTGTTCAGCCTGCTCCCGCACTCTCTCGCTCCCCCGCAGACTCTCCAAATAAATGGCTAAAAAGAGATCTACTTAAAGCTGTCAGAGAGTGTCGGAGCCAACAGCCGGGCCATTCCGCACGACCTACTTCCTGACCCCCTCTTTTCAGGGGTCACTTGTAGGCTGCCTCTGGTGGGAGTGCGGGGTAGTCATGCACTGAATGACAATGTATAAACATATGAATTGCTCCTTTGCAGGGGCTGCTGAGGAGCAGCTTCAGTGGACTGCGATTCAATTTGCAGCCTGGAATGATTCCCAAAAGAATAAGAAAAAAAAATTAGGCATTTATTGAAAAATGATACAATTTTGACAAAATGCTGACAATGCTGAAAATGTTTATGGTTATGGTTCTGAAGTCTTCTCATAGATACATATGAGCGGAACAATGCTGAAACCCTCATTATTTGATATGACCTGGGGTGATCAGACAAGATGGTTAAAATGCATGTTTTTCTATCACAATACAATACAGATTTTACCCTTCATTAGTCCTGGCTATTAAAAATCCATAGCTGGCACAGACATTAGCCCATAATTACTGACCTCTTCTCATAGGGCGTTTTTTTTCAAATTCACCTTGTTAATATGGTGTGAATGATACATTATTCCATTGCTTTGTGTTAATCACTACAGTAGAGTCATAAGGGCTCGGCCCCAAAGCTCAGTTTTAACATTAATGACCTATGCCTCATCAATATTAATAGGCGCCTTACAGTTGGCGATGGAGTGCGTCTTGATCGAGCGAGAGAGAGAGAGAGACGTGATGTTGACTTTGATGACACCGATGCATTGCAGAATACAGCACACATGCCCTTAAATGACAGCTGAGCTAAAGTATAGTCAAACTATTCTAACTTATGCCTATCAGTGCATATTGGCTTGTGCTGTTTTTTAACTTTTTCGGTTAATTAGTCCGTCTTTCTCCTCCTCCTGTCACTCTAAACTAAGTTATAACCCATTTGTGTGCATATGTTTTATGTGATAAATGTCAGTGCATATTCATATAGCAAAAAACAGAAGGGAAAAGGTTGCTGACAGAAGAGGGGAGAAATCCAAGATGAGATTAAATAATAAATCATGATATGATAGACTAGCGAGGATAAGAAATGAGAAAGAGGAGTACATGCCGCTTGGCCACTGGTGAGAGGGCCTGAGTTTGACAGATGCTTTCGGTGATGACCATCTGCCCTGAACAGCAGAGGTGCTGAACTGCAGGTTTTAAAGCTGCTCCTTCCAACAGCTCCAAATGAAGCGAAGGAGAGGACCTCTGGACAAAAGGTTGTGCTGAGCGAGGAGTGAGGGCCACGCCACCGCTGTACAACTTTAATTTATGATGGATGAGATCAGACGAAAGGTCAGGTGGTGATAAATATGAGAGCGTTTGTCCCGGGAGGTCATCAATTATGCTGTGGCTTCTAACTTTCGATCTTGGGGGTGAAATGGATCTCTTCTTTGTAAGAAAACTATCTCTCTGTAAATTGGAGTGTATTAATCAAACCGGCGCTGAAGTGGGGCGGAGTGTGAGGCGAGGGGGCAAATCAACTTAAATCCAAGCCGTGATCAATATCCAAGTCAGGGTCCTGGAGTGTCTAGAGGCACAACTACAAGGTACATGGACTTGAACAGAGCCCACCATTGATTTGTATTACCTTCTTATATTAACCTGAATATTAACCTTTTCCTGTTATTTACAGCATGATAATAATGTACTTGCAACAGGCTTGAGGCATTGAAAACAACCAATTAAGATCAATCAAACAAATCAAAGACATTTTGTTAGATTTTTTTTTAAACACATCATCCATTCACAACGCTTCAATAATTACACTTAAATATTATGTATGGAAACTTTTCTCCGTGGCTTCACGTTGACACTACATAAACAAACATTGTTCACTCTGTATCTTCCGTAATCTTCTCGTCAACAGCCTTTTATTTGTTTGCGGATGCTCAGGAAACATAGGTTAAATTCCATCCTGGGGTAATGAAATATAGAAGTCTCTTCTTGAAAGGTCTAAAGAAACGACAATGAGATCACAGTAGCTGACCTTTGACTGAGCCCACCGTCCTTTTATCATCACAGTCCTTCCCTTTTGTTCCCCTTGGCAAAAAAACTGCCGCTCCTGGAAAAGTTATTAGCCTTCCCTCTATTGTTTCTCAAAGTTAGGTGTGTAATGTCAAAAAGATTGCCGTAATTAGGGGACAAACCGTGGCACACAAAACAAAGAAGGGAAGAAAGGGAAGAATATGGCTTGATGGAACAGGAGGTAAAAGTCCTAATTCTTTCTTCCTTAGTGGTGTATATCAATCCTGTGCTGAAGGGGTAATGGTCTTTTTATTCAGCTGACAAGAAGCCAGGATGTCGAGCCCCTTTTCAATCGATGGGTCTCCATTGTCTCTCTGCTAGGCCACATAGACAAAAAAAACCTTCACTTGAATTATCTGCTACAGCCTCTTACAGCTTTTAACACATTTGAAAAGATACAGAAATATATTAGTGGGGCCTCTGTCATGGGGTGACCCTAATGAAAAAGCCCTACTCTTGAGCTATTTCTAATTTTGCCGTCTGGCAGATTTTACTGGTACTACGTTTTTTTTATTTTTTTATTTCCCCCTTATTGGTGTGTTGTTCACTAAATGACACCCGATGGCCTGGCATGCACACATCGTCATGGCTATTAAAGGTGATTGGTTAGCCCAATTCATTGAAATTCTAAATACGTTTCTAAATGTCAGAGAATAAGTCATTAAAATCAACCTTTTCTTAATAAAACATTTCAAGATCAGTCAATAGGATTTATGCTAAAAACGGTGTCTTTCATACTTCATTTCACGGTTTGTTTTTTCTTTCTTCCTGAGTGATGGTGCTGGAACCACACCGGTATATTTTTGCTGTCACTTTTAAGTGTTTTTATCTTGCCTCTCCACCTGCGTATAAGTCTTTGTTTGCGGGGGGACATCTTCATTGTTAAAAGCCCTGCAAGAAAACTAACAAAAAAAACGTATTAAATCCATGGTCAACAGTCATATTTTGTATCTGGCTTACGACTGCAATAAATATCCTATCTGTGAAAACCCAACAACGCCACAAAGACATGCCAAATAAAACATTTGCAATCGGAGAATTCTTTAGGTTGGTCATGCACTTGAACAAGAGTATGGACTATTGGTCCAGCTGTTATTGTCACAACAAATAACCCCCCGCCAATCAGCAAAAAAAAAAAAGGGTGGTGCTAATGGTGCAGCAAGGGGCTCAAATCTTGCTTGTCTAGTCCCAAGGTGTGGTGTAGGGGTCTCCTAAATGTGCCATGTCGTATTGATCCATATGATCCCTCCAAAAAAAACAGCCAGACTAGCACATACACACCCACCCAGCTGAGTCAGGGCTATTGCCCCACTGTAAAACTAATCAATTATTTCTGTATGGAATGGCTTGTCTTCAGCACAGCAGTGATATCGTTTGTACTAGCCTTTTTTTGACGATGCATTTTATGTGCATTTTGTAGGTAATTGTATTGTATTTCAAAGTATTTGACTCTTTCACGCTATCATTTTATACTTGCACCTTTCCCACAAAAAATGTAGGTTAATATTGTATGTTTCTGCAAATTATCTAAATATATTTGTATATTAAACATCTTAAATAATCTCTCTCCCTCTTTCTCTCGCTCTCTCAAACCTTTATTTAAGAATCACAATCAGAAAAATGTCTATGCCCGTTTGCATCCTCCAACAGATGTGAAATGCTGTACAAAATTCAGACCAAAACATAACAATAGGAGTGCCCTGACCCAATATTGATATGGATATTGGCCCGATATCAGCAAAAAACAAACAAACTAACAAGAAACATTATATCAGCCTGCATCTAAATTCTCCAATTTAAGCACTTTGATACAAGCAGTTCAGACTCCGCTCCAGCATTACTAACAAAATAGCAAGCAGCCATGTGGCAGCAGTTTTTGTTAATGTCTGAAAAAGACGTTGTAACTAAGTTCAACACATGTCATGGACAAGTTTCCCGTAGTGGCGCAGAACCAGGGAAGTTTAATACGACCAACCTAATCACGCATTTGAAGCAGTATCCCAAAAAAAAAAGAATGAGGATTTTCGCAAGACCACCAAGGCCAAGAAACAAACCTCTTGGCTCCCTCAAACAACCCGCGCTGTCTGAAACATTTGCAAAGCGTGAAAAACACCGACAGGACAGCAAAAAGACATTACAGCAACAGAAAAGAGAAGCCAGTTCATTGTGCTCATTGACCCTTTCGGTGGTGAGTAATGTTGAATTTAAACACTTAATTGAGCACCTAGAGCCTCGCTACATTAGACCTAGCCGCCACGACATTGCCGATAAAACAATCGCATACCCCAGATGCATAAAGAAGTCAATGGGTCAGTTTTTCTCATACCTACTATTGCTGACTATTGGTCCCTGAGAAATACCACTTGATCAAGCCTTTTTCCAACATTCCACACTAAAAAAAAATGTTAAAAGTATGTTTAATTCATGCTGATATGGTATTGGATTATTATCGGTATCGGCCAATACACAAGGCTGCAATATCAGTATTGTATCAGAAGTGAAAAGGTTGTATCTAGAGAGACGCTAAGACAACCAAGGTCCGAGGGAGAAGTGGTTGACCTCAGAACTTCATATGTAGTTTGTAATACTCTATATGGTCCAACATATTGGAGATATGACCAAGGGTACAGTCACTGTGTTATCACAACAAGTTTATTTCAAGAGAGGCAACATGCTGATAGAATAGAAATAATAATACAAAAAAAGTAGTTTTTGGAACGTCTGCTCTAGATTTGTAAGCACAGCAGTTCATGATGTCATGCTGAGATTTTGACTCTGGAATTCAAGCAAAAAAGTGGAGAGGTGATGGTGGGTCCTTGCAGCACTCCGAAAGCTAATATGTGACCCACTGATGAAAAGTTCTTCCATCGGAATTAAGTTGAATGTCCAGCGTTATCTTTCTGTTGGAATTTCTCTTATCGCCTTGAGGGAAGCGAGTGACAGATTGATGCAAGTTCTTACCTGAGCCTCCAAACGTACCCTCTATATGTATCCTGCAATGGACAGATACTGTTAGTGCTCCTCGCTATTTTATACTTAGACTTCTCAAAAGCTGTTGACAGACAGGCGTAAGGGAGATGGCCCCGTCATCCGTGTGCATGGGTGGGAGGAGGATTTGGTTTCAGGAGATGCAGGTCTTTGTCTACGCACCACATCATGATTTTGCACGCACCTTACTAAGAGTGACAGAAGTTGTGTTTAAACGCTTTTTTAAATGTTAATAATTATATGTAGGGATGCTCCGGTCAGGGTTATGCTGCCGATTCCGATACCAATCATCCAGGAGTGAGATTGGCCACATGGATTAATTGAATAAGGGCAGGTGTTAAGACAATTTAAAGTGCCGTTGGCAAATAGGTAATTATTTAAAAAAAAAACGTTGGGCACATTTTTTTTTTGCCTTAATTTGTGTGAAACCATTTTTGTATTTTTGAATTTAATTTGTTGCATGTTTTCAAGTAATACAAACACATCGGAAATAAATTGTTCAATCATTTATTTTGCAGTACAAGATAACAAAAGTAACAGAATAAAACAGTTTTGTGATTGACTTCGAAAGGCATTTATCAGCATATGCCGATCACATGTTTTTTATGGAAATCGGTCGATACTGATCGGTGGCCGATCGATCGAAGTATCGCTAATCATATCATACATGTTGGGTTTCCATGGTTACATTTGGAAAAAGAAAAACATATACAGTGGAACCGCGGTTAGCGTCCGCACTGGTTAGCGTGTTTTTTTGAATGATGTTGAAAATGTACGCCAAAATGTTGCCTCGTTTTTCTGATTAGCGTACAAAATGACGCGTGTGTGCAATTAATACTCTGCGTGACGCCAACTGTGTTCTTAATGTATTTTTATGTATTTCTATCACAAACATTCTTGTTAGCCTAGCTTGCTGACAAGAGTCTCAAACTCTTAAAGCTTCAAAGCTAGTTTCACATGGCATAAAACATTTCTAAATGCATATCAATTTTGAATGGAAGGGATGAATGAACATTTAAGGTTGTTTTTTTTAATTCAATAGTGTTTCTCACCTTCTTTGGCTCCATTTTGTGTTACAGTATTGAGGTGAGAAACACTATTGAATTCAAGAAATAGCTCATGCCCCTTTCGGTTCGAGTCGGCCCTTCTGGAATGAATTAATGACGATAAGCAAGGTTCCGCTATGTATGTAATACCATTTACTATTCGCCCAATTAGTTGACATACAGTATCTCTTAATCTATTTGTAAGAACGCAAACATTCAATTTGGGATGTATCTGTGGGAAACGTATATTCTTATCTAGTATCTCTTATTATTTGATTTCTTTTTCAGCGGATATTGTTAGACTGCTCTTGTTGATCTTACTTGGTTATATAATCCTGGTTGTGAAATTTTGTTAGGAATTCTAGTCATGCATTTTTGCCACTTTGTTATAAAGCAACCTCAACTGAGTCACAACTTAAATCCATTGAGATATTTTATTATACAGTTGTCTTAGAATAGTTTGGAAATGTGAATACAAAATAATTTAAAGAATTTAAAAATCATTTAAAAGAATTCAAGTTTAAGGTGACTGGATATTAGTGTGATCACACCCTTTTTCGTGGTGCGGTAACCACAACACTGAATGTTCCAGATCCCTGGGATGTTTGAGGAGAGTGCATCACCAGAGATCAGAACTTGACATCCTTGACATATCTCGAACCGTTGTAGGGAGTGATTATGACGACCTCTCACCTTATACTAGTCTGATGAGATTGGAACATCAGAATACATCTAAAGCCGGGTGCTGAATCCCTTTTGGCAGAACTCTTGTAAGGAGCTGTCTCCTTCTGCATACCAAAATGGGGCTTATATTTTACCACTAATCTGCACCTGGGCAATGTTGTTCTACTTGTGGTCTTATCAGAAAATGCATGTATTTCATCAATTGCCAGGTGCAGCCTGGACATGGTTTAAAGCTGACAAGGTCTCTTGAAAAAAATTTGGGAATTTAGAAAAGGAAATGACAGGAGTTGTGAACTGTGCTCTGTAGCAGTATAAATGTAAACTAGATAAAATGGTAAATGAAGAAGATATGCTGTATTTAAACTACTTAACTAAACCCAACTACTCAGTGTGTCATGAAACAAGGGGAACTGTTGAAAGAAATCATTTCTCTTTATGGAAGAATGTACAGTATGTTGTGCATCTGTTGTAAACCTTGATCTTGAAGGTGTTGGTCTAAATTGCATGTTCATTTGTCCTATGAAAAACTGCTTCCGAATGGCGTCCATCTTGACAGATCCCCAGAAAACCTGTAACTTACATTCCAGTGAATCTATTGGGTCTCTCACAGACTGAAAAAAGGAAAGTGAGAAGACAGGAAAAAGCTCAAGGAGATCCATCAGGTGATATATTACCCTGTAGGCATTGTAATTTGTTATATAAGCTTCATGTAAGTTTGGCGGCAAGATTAAAGACCTCCAGCTCATTGTATCAGTCACCCGTCAACTGCTGGGTCAATTTCCCTTTAACCCTTGTTTTGTGGTTCATAACCCTCTTACAAATATGACACTGTCAATCAAAATGTAGTGACATTCGCCGACCACCCTTATTTCCTCTTTTGCCAGGTTTCAAATCAGCTTGTCCACAATTCAGCCACAAGAGAAAGATGATTATTATATTTGTCATAGCAATGCGGCAATATGTGTTAAAATGCTCCATTCCATTGGAACCCTGTCTGTGTTCCTCTGTTTTGGGAATTGGTTGTCTTGAGAGGCTCACTAGTAGTTAGCAGCCAACAGACACGGAATGTATTACAGACTGTGACATAAATGACTAAATGAATCAGCACATCTATTTAAGGGGGTGTTCCCTCCATGGTGCCATGATACGATAAGACCCGTATTTTGCTTGGAATCCTAATGACCGGCGTAGGTGTGCATTCATCATGGATTATTGGGGACTTAATTTAATTGAGCTGAAGCGATTGCCTGTAAATCATATTACACTGTCATTTCTTTTTACAGCAAAGAGACAAAAGCTTGTGCTGGCTGTGCTTTGACAAGGTGGGTGTTCTAACAGGCAGCAGCATTGTACCAAGAGAGATGCTGTTTACTATTCATAATAAAACCTTTGAATATCAATTATAGAAATGACACATAGAGCGGTTATGCAGTCGAACTTTATCTTAATTCAGTTGGCACGGTACGTTTTGGTTTGTTTGGTTAAAATAAAATATGTGTTCATTCATGTGTTCAAGTCTAAAAATCAATTTGTCTAACACTAGTCTCTTCAATAGTAGCAGAACATTTGAATCACAATTTAAACAGTGTTATTATGAGCAATGAGGGGTTGCGTTCAAAGACATCACGTAATTTAAGGTAAATGTACTTGTTTTCAGTGTATTTTCCAGCATACATAACAGAAAAAACGAGAAAAAAACGGCGAGTCATTCACTTCAATGAGCCGGTTCTAAGAGGCATTTTTTTCGCAAACAACCCATTACTCCTGTGGGGATGGCCGATAATATCGGCATAAAAATACTGTCATAAAATGTTGATGACGTGCTATACACAGCAACAAGCTTGCGAGCTCAGTATGTGCACGGTGTGGAGTTATTTCACCGTTTCGCCTTTGGATTGTAAATATGCAATTTGCAGTGAAAGTGCTGGTTATGCGATGGCGAATAAGGCGTCTACCTTTAATACTTCTAATCTAATATGTTTCGTTCATGTAGCAAAATCATGAACCTAGTTTCTAATTTTAATTAGGGATGAGCGAGTACACCACTACTGTATCTATATCTGTATCTGTTCACCCATGTAAATTATCTGTATCTGTACTCGGAGCGGGCGGGGCATAAGACGGAAGTGGGCGTGGTTTAACCGGAAATCGGTATGTTATTTTAAGTCTGAAAGTGACATGGATTGATCAGAACTTGCTATATTTATTGTTAATTATTTAGCTATATGTGTAGTGCGTATGTGTGTAAGTGATCTGTAAGACTTTATTATTTCATTATTAACATGCCAATCTCAAATGTGCAATATTATTATTACAAGTTAAGAATCAGCTGGCCTTTTAACTGACTATACAGACATTTTATAGAGCAACACTGTATTGTCAGACAAAAACAAATACATGTCTCGAAATCCTCTATATCAAAATGATGACGATCAAACACAAACCATACTGGAAAGTATGAGGACCTAAAAAAGCCAAATGTTTCCAAAGGACAGTGTTGAGAGCTGTACAAGCGTCACAAAAGAAAGGGCAGGAAAAAGTGACAATGTTGACCCTCTGAGGAGGAGGCCAAGTGTATTGTATCCTATAACCTTGTGTTACTGCCATACAACACAAGCGGCAGTGGCGGGCCCAGCCACTATGATGGAGCACCTTTCTTCTCCTGAAGAAAGAATGTTTGCTTACTATTTCATCATCCCTGGAGGCCACAGGAAAATAAGCCCATCAGTTGTCATTGTGACAGGATAAAAATGGAGCCGTCATATTTCAGTAACACAATGCAGTCGAAGGGGTAAGTAAGAGAGGAGCATTGAGGTGAAGTGCCATCCAGCACCATCGCCCTATACAGCAAATGAATTATGGACCAGCTTTTTTTGTTCCCTCACAGACTATAAGCTAATATTATCTCCTCAGGGATAATTATAGCAAAGTTCAGTTACTGACCCAAAAATACTGTGTGGCCCTGCACTGTGTGTTCTGGCATCTACCTCTTTTAAACATTTATCTTTTCAGTCCAACGCAGAATATATGCATGCTGGCAGTGATTTATCTACTAGTACCCAGTCCCTTGCTCCAAAACCATTCTTCACGTACAACGATTGGACTGGGTCCCTTGAGTACCCTTGAGCTTAATGTAAGCGTTTCTTTTTACACATGTGTTTTTAGACCAATTTGTGCCCCCTCTTCTGTCTTCAGTGAATGGAGAAGAGGCCTGGGATTTTGAATTTTCTCCACAAGATGTATGGCCCCTGATTGCTATTAGAGAGGGCACATGAACTTCATCGCAAATCCCCAGGGTGCACAATAACAACTGTACTGTGCAGGACTTCTCAGAGTTCTGTGAGAACCTTGACAATGACTGCAACTGAAAGCAACATCACGTCTTGTCCGTCTGGGAAGCATCTTGTCGGCTGTTATTGTTGTGGGGGTTGTTGGGGGTTGGATATTGACAAGGCTCATGTGAGGTTCACTCTTGCTGGTAGTACAAATGAAGCAATGGGTTAGTGTTACGATAAAAATTCCTTAAATTATACATCAAAAAATGGTTTTACACTGCATTTTTCCAAAAATGCAACCTCAGCTTGGATTGGTAGACAGTATCAGAACAGACTGAGGATAAAACACTGAAGTGACAACTGATGCATGAAGTATATTTGCGATTGCGAGTCCTTGTATGTGTCAGCGAGACCAATTGCTTTAAGCGTTAACTCTCAGCAGAGCTCCAGACTAAAGTTTTAGGAGCACAAGCAGAAAATGTAGGGGTGCACACCGAAATCGACCTACAAAATGAATATTCACTTTCCCTCTCATTTTCACTGTATTACTGATAAATAACTTGAACCATAAATGGCAACTGTCTTCTCTAACCACCCTGTTTCGGTCCCTAGTTTGTGGAAGGCCTCTTTGGTGGCATCATATACACCTTAAAATGAAATCACATCATGTGATTTCAACAGTATTTATTACTCCTTCAGTATTAACAGTAGACCAGAAATCACCAGCTTGTCATCACACCTAACAGCTTAATTATAATAATTATAAAATAATTATAATACTTATTGCAACTAAGAGTTGAAGCAAATATTCTTTGGTGAGCTACTTAACATCAGCTAGTGATCAACTGCTAGCTCACGAGCTACCTGTTGGAGACCCCTGTGACAGCGTCATTATGTTATATACTATGTTATACACTGACACACTATGTGTTTATGTTAAACAAATTATCGATAGGCTTGACTCAACATTTTACAGACTATTTTTCATTCACACAGTAATAAGGGACAAAGTGCATCCCTTGTCAACTCAATAGGCGACGCAGACTTTTATATGGTTGCACATGCGCAAGTAGCAATGTCTGATGATTTCTTGTGTCATGAGTAGCGGTGTCAGGATACACTCAGAACATGAGACGTGACGATACACGATATTGGGTTCACAAGAACGAGACGAAAGGAGACGATGTTTTAACATTACTTTTAAGAAAACTACAATGACAAAACAGGACTGGACAAACAGACTTTTATTTAACTGAGTCACATAATTTTACATGCATGACCTAAGCATGATGCTTTTCGCTTCTGAACATTCTCCAAAAAAAGAAACAAAAACTACAAATGATAAAAGTTCAAATAATAATGGCAGTTGTAGCTGCTACTAATCATTTATGTTGATTGATGTGTAATTACGAAAAGATGCATGTAAAATAGATTGAAGATTTTAGTAGATTAGTTTTACGTTTATGCTATAAGAACTGCAGTTCCCATGATGCTCAGATGAAGACGCAGAAGACGCTAGGATCACATGTTTTGATAGAAGTCTAATGAAGCGATCGTATTTTGATGTGACAAATCAAAGTTGAATGAAGTGTAGAATTACTACAGCTTCTGCTTGGACATAAACACCACCGCACTGTTTAGCTCCAATGGAAAAAAAGCAGCCGCCCACCCAAGCTAACGAGTGACGCTGGGATCACCGAATGCAAGTTGGATTGCAAGGTTTATAGTGTGCGTGAATCACTCAATGTGTGGTTCCAATCCTGCCTCGCGCACTGCCACTTACAAATTACGTGTATTATCATTCACGGTAGCGACGCCATAGCTCACAGTCTGATAGATTTCTGGCTGCTCTGTTCCCCTGAGACAGCCGTTGTCTTAAACAAGAAATATCGTTACGTTTTAATCTCACGAGATCTCGTGACACCCCGAGTCATGAATGTTCCTATTTAGCAGTACATTTGTAGAATTATACTCATCAGATTAAATAAGAATATAGGACATATATCAGAGAACAAAATGTAAGTCAGCCATTATTATTTCACACAGACTCTCTTAGTCCAAGTGTGACATTTGATCTATAGCATATTATAGCCTGTTCTCAATACTCGGGCTATTTGCATAAGAATTGACTGTCTGCCTACTAAGCAATGACCTGCTTAAAGACTCAGCTGACAATGTGTGTGTGTCCTGATTATGAACGTCTAAATCAAGTCACAGTCCAACCCTCATATTTCACAACAATTATTTGGCAACACTATGATAGTCACATTCAAACAAATCAAATTTCAGTCTTATGAGACACATGTTTAAAGAGGTGTACACTTTCAGTAATTATTCTGTAAACTCAGCCCCACATTCTAATGCAAATGTATTAGATAGTGACACATCAAATACAAAATCCAATTTGTTGGTTATGAAACACATGTAGAGAAGAAATGTGTACACTAATTATTTCTGGGACATCTTGCGCACCTCCTCCCCTTTCACCCATTTCATCCACAAACCGAACTGGATATTACATTTGCTTAAAACTCAATCATAAAAAAATGAAGACTCGATTTGAGAAATTTTAATAAAGATAAGTTGTTGCTATCATTGAATCAGGGAATGCTAATCGGCACTTTCATTCGGGTGGTGGCAGATAATGTCACCCTAGCTTGAGGCTCTTATTTTGCAATAAAGCATTTACATTCTAATGATTTTATTATGGCTTATACAGGCTGTCAGTGACAGACCATCGAAGCAGCAGCCTCTTCCTCCCAGCCTTGCCCATTCAAATCGGCTGGCAAATTGTATCAGCTATCAGCTCGTAGTGCTTTTATCAAGCTGGCCCAGTGGCAAGCCATGGCCCACCACAATGAGATGTCTATTGCTTGAAGAGTCTGTATTTAATCATTTCTGCTCACTGGTATTGTTCTGCTTACAGTGCATAAATAAGTGCTTCAAATAAGCCTGGAGTGCCACTGACAATGAAACAAAGTATCTGTCTTATTTATCTTCCTCGCATTCTTCACCTCTTCGCCTTACATTTATATATGTTTTTATATTTTCCCCTTCTGCCACTTTCTTCATTCGCTGCAGGCAATGTTTCTTATTCACTCACCTATCATCTTGGAACAGAAGAGTTACTCGCTGATGAGGGGAAACCAATTGAGATACAGATAACAAAAAAATAGTTTTGAATTGGGAAAAAAAAAAGAAGTCTCCTGCCGTCTGACAATTCTATGAGAACATTGTGAAGAAAAAATTAGATTAGACTGTGGCCGGTGCTTCGTGAAATGAGTCATTCCCATGTATTATTATGGAGAGAAAACACAAACGACACAGTATGAAACTTCTTTTTATGACTTAATTTCAAATGAACGTCCCTATGCTTAAACGACAGCATAGGTTGTTCTCAAAACACCCACGTAGCTTATCTGCTTTGCCTCAGCAGTCCCTTACATCAATTTAAATGTAGGCAGATATTTGGTTAGATTTGTGAATTACAGTAATCATGGTTTAAGTTATAGCAGGTCATCTTGAGAGCAATCCTCGTCAGCAGTGCAAAGTCCAACATTTTACACATTGATTCATAAATGTCCTAAAATGTCTTATCACTGTGATTAGAGCACACAGCATTGCCCGGTGGCTTGGAACTTACCACTAATGTAGGTCTTCTTTGATGGTGATTTAAATTAAGCTCCTAAACCGATACTGTACACAAAGAGGAGTGGGCGAATCGCGGTATCATGCTACTTTTTCAGTCGCACTGTTATATATAAACCTGCCTGCAGCATCCAAGTGCACCACTGATTCCAGAGCTTAAAGCACCATGTATGTTTCATTTGATTGTATGTGCGAGGAGTCGCATAATGACATCCTGCCATATTGAATTACTGTTTTGCTAAAATAGGGCAAATTTTATGGGGCCGCAGACCGAGAACGCGACACGATGTGTGATTACACTTGGGATATGATACTGTACATTCGAACTTTATTTTGTTCCTGCGTGTATGATGTGTGTCACATGATGCCGAGGTAGTATTAATGCCTTTTTGTAAAGGAAAGCCCATTGCTGGTTGGTCTGTTCAATTCACTGTCACAATTCACCTCTCATGTCGAATCTTTGTCATGCAAGCCTGGTATCAGTTAAACATTGAGAAGTGCAATGACGTGATGCCCTCATCGGTGTCCTTCAATGGTTTTCAGGTGCTCTCAAAGTGTCTAGCCATCATTCCATGTTCTGGGTGTACCAACACCCTTGGCAGTGCAGTATTGTGTTCCAAGTTTAACAGGAGTGCTTTGAACTCTATTTGGAATTGAATCACCTAACCCCAGGGCAGGTTTGTCACCACAGCCTCATGTATCAACACAAGATAGAAGACGCCTCAGAGGGACTTTGACTAATTGGGGGGTTAAACCGCTCTTCATGAATCTCTGGCCTGATCCCCTCAAAATATAATGAATCTGGGCAGGTTTTGAAAAGCCAGGAAACGTTTTTTTGTGACCTCAGTTTGGGAGGCGTCACTGGGGAAGACGTGACCGTAAGCCCATCCCCTCCTTTCCTGGGGCAGTTAAATACCTGCCATTGTGCACCATTGTTCCGTTATTGCTGTTGTCCCTTTTTCTTTCAAGCTCAATACTTTATTTTGGTGTATATTGTTACTCCAGAGGAGTTCTTTTTATCCTGAAGGCAAACATCCAACTAAGAGACAATATCAGCTCCACAAAAGACCTCCAAACTCTATTATGTGTTGTTGTTTTTTTCTGTGCCTCTCTTACCCTCTGTCTGTCTCTTGTCCAGTCTTTTAGATAGTATCACACCTCTTGCGCACAAGAAAATGTAATTGTCATTGTGTGGGAATGTTGCGGTGTGAAGTTTTTAATAAATTACTGTAGATGACCTCTTTTAGGGCTGGGTACCTTGGCCAATTTCTTCACTTGATTTGATTCCGATTCATAAGGATATAAATCAAGAGTGTCTAAAGTGAGGCCCGGTGCCATTTGCGACCCGCCACAGTTTTTTTAATCGGCCTGCGGGAAATTCTAAAAATGCAATTTAACAGGAAAAGTTAAAATAAAACAGCAAAAATTCAGCAGTAATTTTACAAGAATGAAGTCAAAATATTAAGAGAAAAATGTTGTAATCTAACAAGAAAAATACATAATTTTAAACTCATATTTTTAATACATTTTTTTATGGGAATAAATTCAAAATATAACCATAAGAAAATTTACAGATTATTTAAGAAGAAAGTTGAAATATTTGGTAAAAAAAAACCCATGCAAAAATGGGGAAAAAAGAGCAAAGCAAAGTTCATACTAATAATACACTTTTTCACAGAAATCACAAAGCTGAGATGCAGTTTTTTTCTTTGAATATAAATAAGTTCTTTGCGTATCTACAGTACACGTGTTGGTTTACAAAATATCAAAGCGGCCCTTGCATCCTTTCATTTGTCAGTATGTGACACGCCTGATCTAAATCAGTTAATCGCCACTGGATTCAATGTGATTCGACAACGATGCGATAACAATGAAAATGCCTCAACTCTGTTACAAAATACAAGTGTACTTTATTTTTCTCTTCACCATAAACAGGCTTTAAATGGAAACATGTAAATTTGACAGTTTAAACTTGAACTGTAAGACAACGGTCTCAAGTTTCAAAGTCCCAATGTTGAAATGAGAAGAACTCGATTAGGTTCATTTTGTCTTCTTATTGAATGAACGTTCAATTTCTTATATTCAGACAAACCTATTTAAGGTATGTTGAATGCACATTTTACCTTGACATGTTTCGACTGTCATCTGCAGTCTTCTTCAGAAGGGTGAGCTGCCCACAGTGACGTGGTGCTTCTCAGCTGTACTTCCAAGGTGTGGCCAACCGGGTGAACCAGTCAGGTCCACCTGATTGACAGTGATAATTGTAGTGGTGGGTTGCGTAATTGGCCATGATGCATATAGTTTGCATGTAGTTTGTCAAAAAAGGCAAAAACAAATATATGCATATATTTAAAGACAAATATTTGTGTTATTAATTATTTGGATCAACATTTCAGCTTTTTCTTGTTACATTATGTCTTGGTTGTGACTCCAGTTTTCAATTTTTGCTGTGTTTTTGTTTATTTTATTTCTACAATGTGCCACTGGCCCATAAAAAAAAATGAGCCGCAGTCCCCAAATGGCTGTGGACACCCCTTGTTTACCAATTTTACCAGGAAGGCCAAGTGACTCGGACACCCGCTAATCAAAGGCTGGTCTGCAGCCTGCGCACTTCCACACCTGGGCTTTCACGGCGGTAATGCACACACACTCCGGGCTTGTGGAGGTCCGCGGAGCTTTTTGGGTTGTGTCATAAGGAATGTGCAACATTATTTCATGTTTTAAAATCATATTTAGCAACAGAACATGATCATTTTTGAATTACGTGTGTGGTTCCATTTTGTGCAGCGGTAGACGTGGAATCGATCTCATGCCCTATGAATCGATATTGCAAAATTTAAATGAAATCGATCCAAAATCAATTAAATTGAATTTTTTACCCAGCCCTACCCTCTTTCAAGTCCATTAAAACCTAGTTACCTTGCCCCTATTATTATATAATGTAAAGTGTTTTCCTATCCTTGCAAAAGAAGAAGATGTTTTTTAATAGCTTTATGGCCGACATAAGTTTTGTATGGAATCAAATAAACTGCACCATGAATAAGGTCACTGTGAGGGTGATGCTCACTGGATTTCTACATGTTCCTGGTGGTGAACACTCAGATTTTGAACCATTATGCATTTTCAACGTATCTGTCTGCTCGCTTAGGTCTAAGGTAATAAATACAGTCATAAAGTCATGACGATAAGGCAGCATTTCACAGCAAGATTAAAGCTTTTCCCCCCATGATTTTAAAGAGAAAAAAGAATGTGGGGACATTTACATTAGGCACATCAAGGTAGCACATCACCACCAATCCGCTCCCCTTTCAGTCACTGCATTATTCACTGTGTGTTCATTTCCTGTTGATCAGATTGACTGTTTGATGTATCCCCCTAACTTGACACAATGTTGCTGATAAAACAGCCGCAAATTTACTTATTCTGGTGACAGACAGCAATTTAGCGGGAAATGAAGTTGTCCTGAAGATGACGCCATATTACATCCATACGCTGGCAAATAACGTAGTTTGAATAATCACTGCCTGTTTAAATGATTTTTTTAGACCCATTTTAAAGGAAGCCTTTGATATGATAATACTAATTCCCTGCCTGCACGAGGGAGGTGGTGAGCAAGTGGAAATTATTTCAGTATTAGTGTGTCAGTCAATCCTATACCACGCCTCACCCCCTCTTATTAACTAGCAACAACGGCGCTCCTACATTCACTGCACTGCCTTCTGCACCTTTGTGTGCAATGCGTTAGATTGTGGACGCTTTAATCATATTGTTTGTTGTCAACTTGTAGGAAAGAATCGCGTTTTCCTGCTATACATTCACAGCAGGAAGATGTTCTTCTGGCTGCAAATTGCCTTCCAATATTGCAGTGCGATCCCAGTATCATGTTGTTTATTCATGACCAGTTTATTAAATCAGTTTCGATAAAAGCAAAAAATTCCAGGCTAGTGCCGACACCAAAAAACAATAGGTAAAACTGTACTTCACTACTGCCAAATATTGTTTGTACTGTATATTTTCTCATTCGCGTGTGCTGAGTATAAAAACAAATATCTACTTTATCCCCTAAAAGGTCAAATCCGTTGTCTGTTTTACATATAACGATGCCCTAATACATCATTTAAGGAGCCTCCACGTTTCAGTTGCATTAGTATAATGGAAGTGAATGATAAAACTTTCAGTAGCATTAACATGTGATGCATAAAATGAAACAGTGAGAAAATGGTTCAAGTAAGACTGAACAACAAAAAAAAATACAGATCTCTTGGACAGAATGTGAACATTACAAAGGGGTAAGCGATGTATTATTCATTTGCTTATCAGATTTATTCTCTTTTACCTTGACTGATTTGAATTTGGCCTTTTAAGATGTGCAGCATCTTACATTTGACGTTGATGAACATATGGTTTGTTTTAAAATGATATAATAGAAGTTTTTTTTTAATATCCTATAACTCTAATACGGTTAAAACAAATTAAACTGAATCAACTTAACACAATTATTTCCAAAACATGGAAGAACATAGTCATGATGAATTTCAGTCGTTGTTTACGCGGGCGTATGAGCTACTGTTTATCCTCATCGTTGAAAATTAATGGTAAAAATGTTTATGTTAAAACAATGCTGGTTTATTGAGATTGCCAGTTCTCCACATTGCCGCACCATGATACTCTAGTCCAGGGGTCACCAACGTTTTTTCTTGCGAGAGCTACTTTTAGAAAGCTACTCATTTTTGTAGAAATGATTTTCATACCTTATTTCAACCCAAACAGATCAAATATGCTTGTTTTACCAAAACATTCACAAAAGGCTGGTATCCACAACTCACATTTTATGTTTCAGAATATTTTCTTTCTAGTGTTCTCACATTATTAACTGAAAACCTGAAGGAAAAGCAGGCTTGCGGGCACCTCATGTGATCGTGGGGGGCTACCTTGTGCACCACGTTGGTGACCCCTGCTCTAGTCCCTCGCCACTTCCCGCTTCGAATTTCACTGCTCCACTCAATTAATTAATAAATTACCGTGGTTGACTACAGCCTATAATAAAAAAACAAAAAAAAAAGCATATTTAATCAAATTTTACATATCGTTGGCCTAAATTAAGCGTTTTCAAGCGTAGAGTGGCTAAATGAACAAAAAATACATACTGTACAAGTATATAAAACATTCAGAAGACGTGATGTGTAGTATTCTACACTGGTCACTAGGTGTCAGTAATGTTACACTGATGAGTTAATAATCACCGCAAAAGTACACTGTCCAGAAAAAAAAACAAAAAAAAAACAAGGCACTTTCCCAGTGCTAATGTATTTTGTCTTATTTATGTCTAAAATGTCTTATTTTCTGTTACTGTGTTTACTATATTGGGTAATATGAGTGTAACTATCGGGGTGTTATTTAACGTCTAGAGGGCTCTAATAATGTTAAAAGAAAAACCAATTTAGATGGTCGTAAAGAGGTCTGATGCTTTAAAAATGGAAATATTCTATTTATAAATAAGGAACGCTACTACACAAAAATGTTGAGTCTGGAACCAATTAACCGCGGTAAACGAGGGATTACTGTGTAGCTATTCAGTAAAGACAGCATTTCTGAGTGCAAAACCCATATGGTAAGATCTCTACAAGCATTAGTACTTCATTTAAGTCAGTAGTAGTATCCTGAATATCGATCGACTGTAGCTTCATTAGCTGGGAACTGACATCCCAGATTGATGTCTCTTTAAACTGGGTCCTGGTCAGGGATACCTTGGGAATCATCTTATTGACTTTGGACTGTTTGTGCTACCAGGCGTCTGGAGATTTTGTTTTTGCTTTAATGGGATCTATCAATTCAGGTTCTCTTTTGATAATTATTGTTTTATCATTTACAAAAGACACAAAAGAGATTGTTTTCCTCCATTGAAAACAAATGCTTCTTTTTCATGTTTTGGTTTCCTTATATGGAATTTACAATGTGGAGGTATTGTTTTTATTCTGTGTTTTTTCCCTCAAGTTGAGGCAAGCGCTTTCTTTCAACCTGTTTTTCCTCAAATAACAACAATACACAAGAGGATGTAACAAAGAAAAGATAACATTCCAGATGAGTAATCCAGAAATCCCCATTTCAATGACTTGACATCATTAACCTGAACACCGAGGAGAGAGAGAAATAGCTTTACGCACAGATTAGCATTGTGTAATTGAAAGGGAGATTTATTCTGCACGGAAGACAATTGATTTTCATACACTTGAGTCCTGTTGTTCTTCGTAACAGTTTCTTTGATTTTCCTCGGGTTTAACACACAATGACCACAGGAAGAAGGTACACATAAAAGCACAACCACGCAGACCTTCAAGTTCACCTTGTAAGGTAGTGGGGGAGGGGATGGGAGTTGCCTCGGACTGTTTAGCAATTGTGTTTGGCAAGAGGGGAGAGAGAGAGGGAGAATTAAGTGATCTTGGTACATGATGAAAAGAAATGCTAATGTTAAGTACATTGATCAGTTGCTGTGCTACAGCCAAACTCCCCTTTGCCCCCTGCAATATCAATACATTGAAAACATCATTTGTATCAGCAGTTGTTTCTTTAATTAAGATCTGGCCCAAATCTTTTGTATTGATTTGTGCCATTACCTTATCGACATTGTCTCACCAAGCTGACTCAGTGGCTTTCTCTCTATTGAAATGACTGGGCTTAGGGGTACAAAGTGCACCACTGAATTATGTCATATAAGCAAGCCGTGTCTTTGTCCGCTGTCCAAATGAGGTATTCAAGGTAAGTGGTGCAGACCAGTATTGACATCTGTTTGTGTCACTTAACAAAATTAAACATGTGGGAAAACAGCCTGGAAGAATGCAATTCTTAAAGGAGTTTATAGGTATTTGGATTTGACATGTTAGGAAGTCGAAAGTGGACCGAGGTTTAATGGATACAATTTTGCATTTGACCTAAGTACATATTTTTTTGCCTCAAATTGTGCTTCGTGGTATGTCTCTGTCCTCCAAATGCTATTTTTCAAGACTCTTGCAATAATTTCCTCTGAAATAGCATCCATTCCTCAATAGAGTGTATTTACTTCATCATCATTAGGAATCTATTTCGCAGTCATTACAGTGATTGATACTGTCATTGAAACCTTACAGGCACATTTTCTGTATGGAATATCCCTTTACTTGGATGTCTCTCCTGTCTAATTGAACAATGGCACATTTTCTTGGGCTCTGTTATCAGGGTTTTGGGTAGCTCATCCCTACATCAGCCAAGTGCTGCTTCTCCGAAGGCCCCCCTCCTTCGTCCTCCCTATTTTTCTTACTTCCTTTGAGGCATCTGCACAGCCGCTTGGTGTCTCCTCCCCAATCCAGCCCCTCACATGGCATGTATTTTATTGGAGAGGCTCCTGAATCCACAATGTCTAGCTGTGCCTCAGGTAGGGTTTCTTAAGAGCCCGATGCCGCTGCACGCCGCCTCGCAGGCAGCCTTTGACACTCAAGCAGCCCGCGCGTCCTGCTGAATACCGCCAGTCAATCCCACTTGTCTCACTGCATGAAGCAGTCCAACATCCACCCACCTGATAAAATACACAAACCCCTTAGACTCCAAGCCCCTGAAGTGTTAAATTTGTTTCCCCCCCACTTACCCCTGCAGATGCACCCCACGTTACACTCCCCCAAGAAGGTTTTTTTTCTTTTTGAGAGGGGGGCAAAAGGATCGGTGGAGGCTTTGCATCTCCATGGGCATTTTGAACAACGCCTGTTTCGCTCCGATTGCAACCACCACAAACAAATCCAATAGCCACCACTAATCTGATCATCTCATCCTTGGCACTTTTCATGCTGGGTTCCTCCCTCAGAACCCCTTGTACTAGTTCCAGTCTGCTAGTGTGTGATAAGACACTAAAAATTTAGTCATCATCTTTCGCGCAAAGGAGCTCAGAGGAGGGATTATGATATTCCTATAACCTTACATTGGATATGGACAGGGGCAGCTCCGTGCAATCCTGTACACAGCTGTCCATTCAGACCTGTTTCTCTCAGCCCCATCTACTGCTGTCCCCTTTTAAAAGGTTGACTTTACAAGAGATAGCACCCGCTAGCCGTCATCATGTCAGCAGAGATACCAAGGCAAAAACACAGTGTTGTTAGATACATTTTTTCCCCCTCAAATGCTCAAATGTTAACTAAGAATTTCATCTTTCCTGTGTAGCATTTGATACAGATTTGGTATATACCTTTGGGGAAATACTCTGTGGTCTGACGAGACAAAAGATGAACTTTTTTGGAAAGTGTGTGTCCCATTACATCTGGCGTAAAACTAACATCGCATTTCAGAAAAAGAACATCACACCAACAATAAAATATGGTGGTGGTAGTGTGATGGTCTGGGGCTATTTTGCTACTTCAGGACCTGGAAGGCTTGCTGTGATAAATGGAACCATGAATTCTGCTGTCTACCAAAAAATCCTGAAAGAAAATGTCCAGCCATCTGTTTGTGACCTCAAGATGAAACAAACTTGGGTTCTGCAGCAACACAACGATCCAAAACACACCAGCAAGTCTACCTTTGAATGGCCGAAGAAAAACAAAATGAAGACTTTGGAGTGGCCTAGTGAAAGTCCCGGCTTAAATCCTATTGAGATGCTATGGCATGAAATCGGGGCAAACATTTTCACGCCACTATGTACACACACACACACACACACACACACATATTCTGGTTTCCGTGTATATATCCATGTATATATATAGGTATATATATATATACCTATATATATATATATATACCTATATATATATATATATATATATACATATACATGGATATATACCTATATATATACCTATATATATATATATATATACCTATATATATATATATATATATATATATATATATATATATATATATATATACCTATATATATACATGGATATATACACAGAAACCAGAATATGTGTGTGTGTGTGTGTGTGTGTGTACTGTATACAGAGAGCGTATATACACTCCTGATCAAAATCTTAAGACCAGTTGAAAAATTGCTAGAATTTGCATTTTGCACATTTGGATCTTAATGAGGTTTCGAGTAGAGCTACAATATGCAAAAGCAAGAAGGGGGAGTGAAACAAAAAACATTTGGAACTTGTAATTTAAATAAAATAAAATAAATAAAAATAGGTTTTATCACCTGATCAAAAGTTTAAAACCACCCAGAAATATGAACAAGTAGTTTTAAATTAATGCCTGCCTGATGGTGGCAATCAAAATTAAGCATATCTTTTGTATCTGAGAAGGATGGGGAATTGGGTAATGCAATACTTGGATCAGTACCTTGAAGCATTTGAACAATTATTCCCGTTTTTGCTCCTTTTGCTCAGTTTGGCAAATTGGATGTATCTCTGTTACAAATGAGTACGCTGAGATGCATTTTGGCTTTGGGGATGCCAAACAAATCAAAACAACATGCTGCCATTTTGACAGCATGTTTCTCATTTAGTTTGGCAGTTGCGCGTGACTTGCCGAATAATCACTCAGTCACTCAGAACAGTTTTTGGCTGGTCAATTATAAGTCATTGCAGAGAGGAAATGATGTACTGCATATGCTACATTTTGGTTAGATCACATCTCCGTATCCTTTGGTTGAACTCACAAGAGGTGCATCAATTACTCCCAGTTCTACTTGGGAGCTCAGACTATTGGCACATACACTCTCATTTATCCAGCTATTTAGACACTGTGGAATCAAGGACGTGGATAAAACATGTCAGCTAAAAACAGAGAAATCTGGAAAACTGCCTGGTGAAATGAAGTTAGTTTGGAGGAGTAATGAGCTCAGTGGTTTTCTAAAGGAGCACAATTACACCGAAAGAAAAATCACATACAGCTTAAATAAATAGGCTTTATATCGTCTCCATTCAAGCCATCATATACTTTTACAGTCACAGCTGCTTTGTGAGATAATTAGTAAGGAAATGTATTCTCTTACTGGCCTTGCATTAAAAAGAACCAAAAAAAGCGACACAATAAACCACTACCACAGATACAGTGGGAAGTTGGAAACAGTAAATGGTGTCAGACAGGTAATTATGCATCAGCTATTCTGTGGAGCAGCTCGTCACTGTCACATAGGTTGCTTTCTTTCCCTCTTCTAAGCTGCATCTAATCATGAAAAAGAGAAATCCCAGGATATATCTCGGTCCATTAGCGGAGTCACGCTTGCAGTGTAACATCAGTCAGCCATTATAAAAGCCTGGGTAGCACTGTGTCGCATACAGAAACTCATT
The DNA here is from genome assembly GCF_027744805.1 of Dunckerocampus dactyliophorus. Classification (NCBI taxonomy): domain Eukaryota; kingdom Metazoa; phylum Chordata; class Actinopteri; order Syngnathiformes; family Syngnathidae; genus Dunckerocampus; species Dunckerocampus dactyliophorus. The sequence goes on from NC_072825.1 coordinate 17,876,167, forward strand.
GTTCTGTCACTTTTTAAAAAGTATATATTAGACATTTTTGACAGGGCATGTTAAATATTGATTATCATATGTTTGAAATGTTTTGGCAGTATATTTTAAAACAGCCTTTTTTCTGTCCCCACATCTTTCACCCTTATTCTCTGTCTCTCTGTTTCTTTTCGTTGTGCAATAAATTCACATTTTTTACCTCCTGTGATACGGACTCGTTCAAAGTCACATTAAATTAGGACAGGGCTGTCTTGCTGAGATTCAGAGTGGCAGAGATGTCCCCAGCTGCAGGAAGCAGCAGTTACAGTTCCAACACTACTACCGCACCCCAGCCTCAGCCCCAGCCCCCACCCTTCCCTTCCCACTTCTCCCATCAATTTTTCATTAGGGTAACCTTAGAAGCAAAGTATAAATGAACATGCATGTGCATGTGGAGCATGCACACAGACAATCTAGGGAAGACTCCTTCACACATACACACACTCTTTTTTTTTTTTGCTGCCATACAAGGTTTGCAGAGTTTCTGACTACCTAGACAAGTAAGGAAAGCACTTAAGCCTTCCTTCTTCTGCTGCTCTTTTTCAACCTCCTCCTTGTGGAAGATTTAGCTTCCATTCATTTATCGTCATTCAGGATGACAAAAATCAATCATTTCATTCTCTCTGGATGACTACCCATTAAGAATGGCGACAGCAAGTGAAATGAAATACACATTTCCCTCAGCTGATCCCTGCCAATGATAGATTTGTGCGGCTACAAATAGGTGCAGGTAAGATTCCTGAAATCAAAATGGAAGTGTTTGTACGATGTCTTTTAATCACCCTCATTGCACAGACACCAGGGTGGTGATAACACGCTTATCTGAAAGCAAATGTATTGCGAGTTGTCGGTTGTAGTCAGCCAGTCGTGTCAGAGTCAGTCTATGAATCCCTTCTTTGTGAGGACATATAACACATTGTCAAAGGTTGGTGTTTGGGGGAAAATATTACATACAAGCTTGCATATGTCAAGCAATATATTTTAGGCCATTGGTGCACGTTTATTATATTATATGCTCAATTGGACCTTTCCATTGACACATGATAAACTTTAAATGTAATCGTTTACCTCAGATGACAAAAATACATCAGGATTCTGTAGTCTAGTATTGTAGAAATAAATACAAAAAAACAGCAAAAATTGAAAAAAGGTGTAATGCAATGAGGAAAACTGTTGCTACTAATACTAATAATGAATAATACACTTTGCCACCTAAAACACAAAGCTGACTTGAAATAAATTTAAAACGTCTTTTTTTTTTTTTTAGCCTTTTTACAATATTAAACATATCAAAATGGCCCCCGCATTCTTTGACTTTTCAATATGCGGCACTCAAAAAAGGTTAGATCCCCCTGGTCTAACATATCTGTATGTCAAAGTCCAGATCCATGACAAATAATTGACTCGATCAGCTGTACAGTATAAAGTCAATTTGATCAAGTTCTCTGGTTTCTTTGCAACTCTAAACAAGCCACGTACATCAGTCCATCAGATACAGATTTTGCTTTTGTCTCCAGGTATTTACATCTGTGTTGGCTGGAATTTGCCAAAAAGTACAGACATGAGCCTCAAAAATGTATCAGTCCAAAAAAACTTTTGTCTCAGAATTCTTTAGGCTCATCACTTTTTGGCAAATTCCAGCCTAATCTTCCTATTCTTCTTGCTAATGGGTGGTTCGCATCTTCTGGTATAGTCTTTGTACTTTTCTTCATGAAGTCTTCTGTGAACAGTAGATAGTGATACCTTCACTCCTGCCCTCTACGGATTGTTTCTGATGCCACCAACAGCTGTTTTAGGGTTTTTCTTTTCCTTGGTCTACCTTTCCGACATCTGTTGCGTAGTGCACCAGTGGTTTATTTCTTCTTCAGGACATTCCAAATGGTTGTACTGGCTATGCCCAGATTCCCAATTGCTTGTTTTTCACCCATGGACAGTTCCCTGGTTTTCATGTTGTTTTTACCTCTACATGCAATTTACACAGACAAAACCTATTCTACCCAATCGTAGACTGAGTGTAGTCATTCATTTCTATTTATTGATTGAATGAGCACCATAAATGGACACACCTTGGCAACTAAACACACCTGTCTGTCACATGTTCCACTATTCGCACATAAAACACGGGGGATTCAAACAAAAGGTACTACCTCCTAAATAAGCAAATACTTGGAAATAAAATCAGAAACTGGTCTCATATTAATCTTTTGATGTCAAACCCAAATGTATTCAGTCTACAGCAAAAATAAATATCCTTCACACTTGAGGCCACAAATCTAAAATAGTGTCATGTTCAGCTGCACATGAAGGAAAAGCATACTCTAGAATCACTGTCTTAATGAAAACTACCACATTTTTAAATAGAAATATATAGAAAGATAATCCACAGTCAAAACACATGACATGCTCACTCAATCACCTGTACATCCATGCATGTAATGAAGTACCATTTAATAAATGCAGTCGCACCTCCACAATTTATATATGTTAACCATCGCATTGCACAATAGGAAACAGGATGACTGGAAATTAGACTAAAGGAAAATTGCAGTAATATTGTTATAGAAATATATGTATATATAAAAAGTAGGGCTATCAAAAATAGCGCATTAACGGCGGTAACTAATCTATTTCAATAATTACATAAATTGTTTTTGCGTAATTAACGCATACGCATCATGGCAAGCCATGCCTTTTTGCGATGACGACAGACGGCGGCACAGTGTAGCTCCCCACAGAGTCTGACACTCTTTTAGAACTTTATTCTGACCTGAACACATCAACAGCAGTGCAGTCAATTACACAGTTAAAGTCTGATTCGTGCCCTGCGTCCAGCGTGTACTCTGCCTGTCGCCCGAAGTCAGGTGGGATAGGCTCCGGCATACCCCCGCGACCCTAATGAGGAGAAGCAGTATAGAAAATGGATGGATGGATGTCTGATTCAAATATTCTTCTGTTAAAGAAACCAGTGTTAGGTAAATCGTTTTTCAGACATGTGTGCCAACTCATAACTTGATTTAAATTTTCTGTTAATTTGGCGCTGTTGATACATACAAATAGCCTATACGATAAAATACATAAAATACAGTAAAAAAAAAAAAAAATCCAACTAAGGGGATGTGCTTCAACATTAGGGATGAGCGAGTACACCAGTACACCACCGGGAGAGACTCGGAGTAGAACCGCTACTCCTCCGCATTGAGAGGAGCCAGATGAGGTGGCTTGGGCATCTGGCCAGGATACCTCCCGGACGCCTCCCTGGGGAGGTGTTCAGGGCAAGTCCAACCTGTAGAAGGCCTTAGGGAAGACCCAGGACACGTTGGAGAGACTATGTTTCCCAACTGGCCTGGGAAAACATATTCGGAAATGTTGGAAATACCTGTAAATACAGCCTATAGACTGGTTCAGAGGAATTACAGTGAAACATGCAAGAGCATTACAAAGACAGACAAATTATATTCTGGTGTGTAATACGTATGTTTTAGCGTGATTTGAATTTTCAGATAATTTGGCACTGTCAATAAACATACAGTATGTTAAATACGTATAATCATGTCAATGATTTTTCCGTTAATAAAATACAATGAAAATTGGCATATTTCAGACATAGTTGCAAATGATGATTAATCATGATTAATTCATTTAGAAACTGTAATTACTTTGACTGAAATTTGTAATCATTTGACAGCCCTATAAAACATTCTTTTATTTTAATATAATACATATACAAATATACATGTTTGTGGTAAATGTCAATAACAATAATGTCTTGTAGCTGTGTTATTTTTATTGATTTTCTTATTTTTACATGCCATGCCAACATCTCTAAAGTACTGTGTTTTCTTTAATTGTAATCTCACATATTACAAAGGAACATAATATTCAACAATGACAGGTAATATGTTGTAAAAACACAACATCGGCAAGAAAATGAAATGACAAAAGGGTGCAGAAAATTGGCTCGGACTCACACCTGCTTGGACTGATTAAACTGTAGTGAACCTTTTTTCTCCTTCCAATAAGTGAATGCAGTAGTCGACAAAAGGTGTTGATTCAGAGGGCAAATTAAGCCTTGAACAGGCAAGATAATGTGCCTGTGATCAATTAACACAGACACAAGGTGTACCGGTTTCACTTTGAAACTTTCAGGTCCGGCCAACAGGCCCCTTTGTGCCTTCCAGTTGAGCAGCACTAATCATTTCAGTGGCTTTCTTCTAAAGGCAGCCCTGGATTCAGAGTATGGATTTTGCCTGGAGACTCTCCCCAGGCAATGAACTACCGAGTCAAACATGTTCACAACAGCCCTAATCTTACTCTAGGACACTGACATGACATGAAAGACAATATAGCTACATTTTTTTAAACACTGCCTTTGTTGTTTTTCCGTTTTTAAAATGGTGAAAAACATAGCGTGGAATTCACATGAGGCTAACGCCAGCCTAATCGAGTATGTCGGTAAATTATTCTGTGTGCAGTAGATCTAACGATAGCTGTACAGAAGGTACGGTCTTGCTACAGATTACTCATATCTTGTTTGGTGAAGGACATTCAATGACTTTTGAGAAAAAAAAAAAATCTGTTTGGTGTCAGAGATATTGCGAGGAGAGTATATGATGTAGTTATCGTACATGATCCTGTTTCTTTTATACCAGTAACGTTAAAGACATGCAATGCACTCGGGTATGATCTCCATGGGGTTACACATTCAAACAGATACTAAATAGTCTATGAGCTTTACATACAGTAGGCACTGTCAGCTTACTGTCACTTTGTCCTTACACATACAACTGTGTTAGTATTAATCTTGTTTGAGTCCCGGAATACACAGGCATAACAGCAAGGCTTTGGTGGGAGGCAGATGATGATATATCTATGAAAGTGTGAAGCTAAAGTAATATGATGTACCTTATAAAAGCTGGCTCCACAGCGAGGGAGCGCCTTAATCCCTCTTCTAAGCCACCCTCTCCATCTCTGAGAGCAGATGATTCTGGTTAGAATTCCCCGCTCTCCTTCTTTCTCGTTGGTTTGTCTTCAAGAACGGGAGATATCTGCCCCAACTATTTTCTTTTAGATTAACTGACTGATGGTCTCTTCAAAGCGCATCATCCACACCATATGAATCAAGGCGGATACAAATCACACATAGGTGTTGGGGCAAGAGAGAGTTCTCATAAAACACTCTTGTCTGACAAAGTGTCAGGCTGCCGCCTTAAATAGTATTAGGAGCTTTATAAACTGAATTCGTAATTTGTTTGCACAGTTTCAAATTACAGTTAAAACACCAAAAAGTTAAAGTGTGCCTTTTGTGAAACTAGCTGACTGAAAAACCTACGAACGCATTTCAACACATGATGTGGTCCTACACAATAAAAATGTTGTGTTGCTTTTGGCTTAACCTTTTTTTTTTTCCCCGAAGGAATGTAAACTAACACTGCCTCCCTTTACAAATCTTGTGTGTTAACTACAAGGTAATGATGTTATATGGAACCTATGCCCTTGTTAAAATGTATTACACATCTGGGTTTGAACATAGCATGCCATGGATTAGTGTCTGGCCTCTGGAGGACCACAAACCATATCAGCTTGAATTACCAAATTTGAACTTTATTGACAACCATTCTCCACCCACATAACTGGGTTTTAGTGTTTTATATGTCATAATCCACTGTTTCCCGACATCATAGCCCCTCTACTCGCCCACACCTGCCCACAATGACTATAAGGTTGTAAAGGAATTCACCACAGACTTCATCTTTAAGATGAATGTTTCCATTCTGATGTGTAAGAAATGGAATCCGAGCACAGCCTGTAAAATGATTGCTGGGGGGCTAAGTAGGCATTGGTCAGCTGCGAAAACATGAACTATGCCAGATAACGCACTTGTGTTCTGTTCATTTTATGCTGAGCCAGATGCCAAACCTGGAAGAGTTCGCAGCACTAAAAACAACTTGTGCTCATTAAACAAAAGAGAGAAGGAGCATGAGAACAAGCTAGTGTCTTTAACCATATACTTCACTGTTTGCGGTTGTTAACCATTTTAACTGCCTTAACTCATCATAAAATTAATGTGTATAGAGTGTTCCTTCGTTTATCGTGGGGGATAGGTTCCCAAAATAGCCCACAAGTAGCAACTATATTTTTGGACAATTATTGTGCATGTTTTAAAGCGGTAAAACCTCTCACCTTACACTTTATACACTTTTTTTCAGACAGGCATTTTATCACGCTTCTCTCTTGTTTAAACACTCTCAAAGTTCACATTCGTTTGAATTTTAATGATCAACGTACGAGATTGGTCACAAGAAATTAAGTGACCCACTCCTCTGATCGTGGATTGCCCTGGCGCGCTTTGGCTGGAGTGTTTTTGTATCCTTGTTAAAACATATTCGTATTGCAGGTGCCCTACAAAAATCCGCGAAAGAGTGAATCCGTGCAAGGTGATGTAGCGAGGGAACACTGTATTGTCATCAGTTTTCAATTATCGCTTCCCAAATACTCACATTTTTCAACACAGATTTTTCAGTGTGAATAGTGATAGTATTCTTTTGGGATACAGGGTACTTCAACTTTTTGCATGGGGTCATAAACACGGGCATGCACCAGAGTAGCCGACTGTATTGCATTTTCCTCTTTTGTAAGAGAAAACACTAAAAATACTCCACACTCGTCAACAAAGTCAGAATTAAAATATGTAATTCAATGAATTTGAATCTTTTCGTCACACAACAGATGATAAAGTGCCTTCTGTCACGATACGTCAGGCACGAGTTGAGGCTGTTGAGTGACCCCCGGTATGCAGAGATAATATGCAGCAAAAATAAAGAGTCTATAATAGTTCAGATACTCAAAAACACAGGAGCAAAAAGCTCTGTGGAAAGACAACAGGAATGTCCAAGGCTGTAGCACAGGTAAGCAAACTCATCTAGGTGACAGCACCGGTAAGGAGACGAGGTACAAAGGTATCGCAAACAATGGCAATGAAGATGAAGCCTTTTAACAGCCACGATTGGTAATTGTCCACAGCCGGGCGGCCACCAGGCGCGAAGCAGGTGCCTATTTCTCCCAGCAGGAAACACAGGCCGCCAAAATGTGAGGGCAGGACAGGAGGCGCTCGCTCCTGTCCTGCTGGGCATGACACCTTCCTCCTTATCAAACAATCACACTCACACCAACACCAGAACACCAGTGGAATGGTAAGGAAAGCACTGCAGAAGATGTATGGTCGTATAAAATGTGATCATCTTTGACCATGGATTTCAAGGTGCAAGTGGTGCTCGTGTTTGTGGTTACGTACGCAACCCCATGAATTAATGATTTACTTAATTTTGGACAGTAAACACTGGACTAACTTGGGGCACTGCGGGGCAAGGTGTCTCACACGTCGTTTACACTATACAGTGTGTGTCTAATTCACAGATACATGGTGTGAATAACGTTGCTTATTAATTACGTTTTTGCACTTCATCATGCCTACAAAGCATAAGGCAGGCTGTTTTGGTGGAAGGGCATAGAGAAAAAGAAAAGCCATCACCATGGAAGTTACTGTAGACATCATCAGACTGTCTGAGACAAGAGAAACGGCCAACAACATTGACCACATTTATGGTCTTAGCCGTTCAACTGTGACGTCTATCATTAAGGATAAAGATCGTATCCTTAACCATGTAAAAGGATCTGCTCCTATGAAAGTGACGGTGATAACTAAGCAACGTAGTGGTCTTATTATTGCGATGGAAAGGTTGCTTGTGCTCTGACTGGAAGACCAGAATCAACACTGTATCCCACTGAGCCTTATATTGATTAAGGAAGTGATCCTATACCCACTTCAGCACCTTCTGCAGCTTCTCCTGCCTCTTCTACTTACTCCTCCCAATAAACCACAGGGATAAATGCAAGTTGTTCTCTTTTTATTACTGTTTCATTTATTTCTTGTGCAGTTTTTAGTGTTTTATTACTGCATTTTATGTCTTTCATATGTTCCATGTCATATGAAAGTGACATGGAAGTCATGTGAGTGACTTAAGAGTTGATTTAGGTCCAATTCAGTTATACATTCGACAGTCTAGGAATAGAATACGTCATACGTAACCCGAGGATCACTTGTATATTGGCATAACAGAAGACCACAACCACCCTTACAGTATATAGTCAGTCAATGAAGGCCAGCCGTAGCCCTTCATATGACAAAACATGTGTTCCAATATGGCTCCGCGAACAACTCATATCAAACAAACAAACGTTGTTTGTTTATATATTATGTGCCACTTTGTCGTTGTTTTAATTTGGTGTAAAATCTGAGAAAAAGGTTAAAGCTTGTTTTAGTTTCTTGCCCATCTGCTACAAATTGAATTGCAACTGATCATTATTAATAAGTCTTATCTTTATTGTGACTACTGACTGATACCACATCGAAGTTTAGTATGTGATCCAACTTGCCCTTTTTCTGTGTCAAAACCAAATTATTGTTGGCGGTTTTTTTGTATATTTTAATGCAAAAAATAAAAACACGAAGAAAAATATACATCATAACTTACAGTAACTGCACACATACACATTCTCCAGCATATCCACTGATTCCCAACCTCCCCTTTCTTTTAAACTAAAAGTGATGCTGACAGTAGTTAGCATTTCAAATACACGCTGTCCAGGATGTGGCAAGGCTACAACATGGAAGCATTTTATCTCTACCTCTGGAGTGTGTATTTGTGTTTGTACTGAGTGTATGTGTGTGTGAGAGTGTGTATATACTCTGACTGAGCACTGTGCGTGTGTTTCTCTTCTGTAGCCATCAGATGGGAGAGGTCAGTGCCTTTGGGCTGTTTAACAGACATCAGTTGTTCTTTCTTCTCCAGGAAAAGGATGCAGCAGATTACGATCCAGAGATTCATAAATTCTTTATAGGCAAGCTGAAGTTATAAGGGCTGATGAATTCAGTCTGTGAGATAACCCATGCCAAATGCCCCCTTCCAATACCGCCATCACCCATTATAGTTGAGATAAAGAGATGGGGGAAGAGTCAGTTTCCTTTTTTGTCTCGATCTCTTCCTCCTTTTCATGCTTTGATTTTTTTTTTCAGTTCATCTCTTTCTATTACAATGCAAGGACTTCATTTATTTAGACGGACCCTTGGAGAACACCCTCTCAGAATTATGAAAAAATGTTTTTTACAGAAGTCTAAGCGCACTACAGTATATGATTGACCTTGTTTACCTAATGAAAACAGATGCATGGATGAACAACCATTGCCAAACTGACTTTGCAAACAGACAGAAGCCTGCCGATCCGTGAACGCAATTACCATGCTTTTGGCTGGTTAGCTCTGAGTTTACATTGAGACTTATCTGCAAATTTGTGAACTTTTACCAAATGTAGTCTGTCCAACAGTTGACGTTCAGCATCCTTTTCCACATCAATCACTGTTTTAGTTTCTGCTTTCAAAGCTGGCTGCGCCCTTGATGTTTCTCTTTTCCGAATGGATATCCAGAGGCAGAGTGATGCACTGTCCTCTCTTTCTCCCCCTATTTCTGAACATTTTTTTTTCCTTTGGTTTGTCTTGTGTGGGGTACACAGCAACTAAGCCAGTCTGGCTTTCCCTAAGCATGCAGAGGAGTTATCCACCAGATTGGGCTTTTTATATAAATGAGGGCAGTGTGACACCCCAGGGTGTTTCACAGTGGGTACTGTTCCTTCAAAAAAAGGAAAAAATGATTATGTCTGTGTCGCTTGCTCCTCAAAGTCGCTAGCCTTGTAAATAGACTTTGATGGACACGCTTCCCTCCTCACCCTCACATTTTAAATAAGTACATACACATAATTCCACTCTGTAATTCTTAGTTTATTGCAACATTGACTTGGAAGGCATCGAGCACACCATCTTCAGGAATGAAAATAAGAGTGGGAATGAAACTGAGGCAGTATCACCGCTGGCTATAACACTCAAACAAAAAGTGAAGGATTGTTGGAAAACCTTTAACTGCAAGATTGGGAAGCATAGCCTTTGAAGTGAGCTTCCTGCTGGGCAGAGGTTTTTGCAAGTCAACACACTGGATCATTTGTAGAGTAAACTTGTTGGTGGATTGTTTATCTGGTCAAAATACCGTAATTTCTGCAACAACAATATAATTTTACATAGAAAAAACAATCACAGTTTTAGCTTCAGTCAAACCAATACCTGGCTGCTACGGTACGTAAAGTCAGACCACCAAATGACCACCAAAGTACTGTGTACAAGAAGGGGATGAGCAGATGTTATTTCCTGAGAGGGCGCAGACCCTTCAATGCGTGCAGCAAGAAATCACTACTCTGTGGTGGCAGGTGTCATTTACTTGGCAGTTGACTGCTGGGGTGGGCAGCAACAATACCAGGGGTGCTAACCTGATTACAAAATATATATTAAGAAGGTTGATGACATCATCTGACTCAAGATGGAGGTGTTTGAATCAGGAAAGGACAAGAGATCTCTGACCACACTGATCTCCATCATGGACAATCCCCCTAATCGTCTCCACAGCACTCTGGATCAGCAGAGGAGGTCTTTGTCCAAAAAAAACCCCTCAGCTCCACTGCCATGATATATGCCTACATACAGTAGTATGTCATACAAACAGTACATAGAGCATTACATACAGGATGTAACCCGTCTGGTCCGCCCTTCTGCACGCCCGGGGTTGGAACCACATTTCACCGAATGAGAGTCCAGGGGCATCGAGCTAAAAGCCAGAGTTTGTCAACTCGATGTCCAGCATGACATTTAAGGCATCAAGGAGTGAGGTTTGCCAACATGCTTTTGCACAGCCACACTGGGTGGCATCCGTTACACTCACCCTCCTAAACCTCGCTCTAATCCGGGTAACGGCAACAATTGTTGTGTTGCACACGGTGTCACGTGCGATTTTAGTCGTCACACACTCAAACAAATTGGTGGTAAACAAGCGTACTTGCAGCGAGACGAAAACGCCACATACATTGATGCTACATTGCTACGTGCGGCTCTCCCATGTGGAAATGATTGTAATAGGGATTTTGGAAAATAGTTATTACAGAGTTCCAAAGAAAAAAATGATAGAAAATTGAAGAAGTATACATAATTAACAAAATAAAATAAATAAAAAAACAAGAAAAGAAATGAAAAATGAAATTATTATCTAGGGGTTTTCTACAAGATTCAGATGGTTATGAGATACGAGATAGTTCCATGGCTTGTTTTGTCTGAGGATGAGGGATGAGAATAAAGACAGCTACATTGTGAAATACGCCTTGCCGTCTCTTTGAGCCCATATATATTTTCCAAATTCGACAGAAGGGAAGTTGGAGTCATAGGTAAACACATGAGGCAAAAAACACTTTCTGTCCTTTACTAATTAATGTTCATTTGCGTTTGAATTTGGTATGCCTCTGTACCAAACCGAACGCTGGGTATCAAAAATACAAATACATGTATCATTACACTCCTAATCAACATCCATCAAACAGAATGCTTACCCGTGCACAAATAAGTTGACCATTGTCTTTCTTGGCCTTAACGCCGGACTTGTGGATCTAACCAGATGTAAAAAATGTATATGCCTCCATACTTTTTTAGTTTTTGAAGTCCTTGTATGTGTATAAGGAAGGCCACCAGGTAGTTGGAAATGTCAACTTGCAGGGAAAGTCTTTTAAATCTTGTGAAAAGTATTTCCTCTCAAGATACACTCCATCACATTCAGCTAGTTTTTTTTATATATCTGACTTGCATATTCAGCTCAAAACGTTTATAATATTCTGACATCTGTTCAGCCGGTGGTATCAGAACAGTAACCCGTGTTATTATTATAATTATTATTATGATATTATTATTATTGTGCCTGCGAGATAATTTAAACCTAAAATAAAAGCTGGTTGTTCAAGTCTGGTGCGTCGGTGGTGGTCTCACCAAACAATTACACTTAGTGACCAATGTAGAATACTACATTCACTAGTTGGTGGTCAGAATGGCTTATACTGTATTTGTATTTTAGTCTATTTAGCCATTTTTATGCTTGAAAATGCATAATTTGGGCAAATATGTACAATTTGCTTAAAAAAATGTCTGACTAATACTAGGCCGTAGTCGACTACAAAACAGCAATAATTTATTAATGAATTAATGTCTTAAAAACTTGATAGTATGAGGTTGTGTGATGAGTGAATGATGTTCAAACCGAAATGTAGCGAGGGACGACTATATAACGAAAAAAGCTAAACTTGTATTTGTTTAGCAGCCAAAATCTGATCTACAACACGCATACTGGGTGTAATCTACATACAAGACCAGTTTTAGGCCAAGATTAAGTGGGTAATGTTGTGGAAACCAACATTTGTGTTTAACACACCAAGGTCCTCTTTCCTGCCCCCACTCCTCTAATGCTGAGCAAGAGAGAATGGAGCTTCCCGATCTAGCCATGTGTGATGACTCTTGGAGGTCAGACAGGTTAAAAGGTATTTGATTAAAATCAGTAGATGGCAAACTGTGTCTCTCTTTCACACATGTGCCATGTACAGACACACACACACACAGGTACACACACAGAGCTACACAGTCAGACCCTCCTCAGTCTGCCTTTTGGGAATAAGGGGAGGAAAATAGCCTTGATTCTGCTCTCTCTCCCTCTCCAGAAGCTTGTTGTGGTTATGGAGGGGGTTAGGAAGAGAAGTGGGCTTTAGTAGCGTAGTCGACCTGTATGTTTGGTTGGGGGAAAAAAACTTGCCACTGTTTATCAAGCCACGGTAAATCCAATTAGCCTGTGGCCTGCCTTCCAACCCTATTAACCTGCTCAGCTGTGAGAGCACTCAACAGCTCCTGCCAATATCTCATTTCTCGCCGTCGTTGATAAGATCGTCTCAAGATATTCAGTGGGGTTCGCTCCAGCTCCATCTCAGCTGCCACAGAAACCACAAAAAAGCGTCCATGCGGATTTTTCCCCTTCTGTCTCTGTTTCTTGTTACATCACATGCATGTATCTCTGCAAATTTAATTGTCTTTCTTCACCTCTCCAGCAAGAATTCATCATTTCCAGTCATGTTTTCTGACTCCTCCTCAGGCTTCTTTCACCATCCAAAAGTGTTCTTCCCCCACATTTAGCTACATCGAACAACACAACATACTGGGACAGTAACTTATAGTCCTATGTCTTGTTTCCTCCCAGACAGCGATCAGGGTGCAGGCCCCACTGTCTGACAGGAGGGGAAACTGATTTTCCTTATCATGGCCTGCCCACAAAGGACCAGGCCAGGCCTGCGTGATTAGCATTCCTTGGTGGAGATGTGTCAGGCCTATTTCTATCACAGAGACAGATTGAGGCTTTCACTCAGACTGGTGACTGAGTGACACATGGCCCTGACCGGGGGGACAACATTGTTATTTGAGTTAAGAAATCAATTTGTATCAAATGTACACTGTAATTTATTTGTTGCCTTTGAAGGGAACCTGGCTAAGATAAATGGGAATGGACTACCCATCCTCCTCCCCTACCTTGAGCCTGAGCCGATAAAGTTCTTGTGAAGCCCATGATGGTTACCTGCGTCAGGGAAAAAAGTGACAAACATGTTTAAAGTTGTGCAGTGATCTTTAAATCTCAAAAAGAACACCTTGTCCGACATGATAGAACATTTTTACCTCTTCCCTCCCGTCTGTCAACCATCTCTGCTGACATACAGCTTTAGTATTTTTGCTGACATTTCGCTTTATCACATATATCTTACAGCGAACAGAAAAACGATTTGTTCCTTTTTAATACTTTTTTTTTCACTCAATTCACAGTGAGCTTCGATCAAGATGGTCTTTGGGGATTAGAAAGATTAGTCTCTTTTTCATGTCATATTTTCAAGTCTCTGAAACAATAATCATATCTTGTGATGTGAATAGGAGCTCTAAAATCCCACAGATAAAAAGTGTTTACACTCTTTATTTTTTTTTATTTCACCGCATTATCATATTTTGGGGCATACTGTTGTGAAATCCACTTCTAAGATCTTAGTTTTCTTTAAAAATTATTTGTTATAGGCTGTTCATGTTTTACACTCTATATATTTGCTCACTAACACAAAACAGAAACAGTGCACTGCTAAAACCACTCATTGTAAATCAAGCAAATATGGAGGAAACCTGCTTCCATTTAGTCTGCTGCTGCTTCCCCGCTGGCTAAATCTGAGGAACAAATGTCTTCTGCATCATTGTGCCATAAGGACTTAACACTCAATTCATTGGGGACCACTTGGAATGGAAAACCTCTCAGCAGTTCAACAATTATTTTACAGATCAGTGCACATTAACTCTTGCAGGTAATTGCAATGAGGCAGAGTATGCGTGCAACCCAATAAAGGAAGAGAATATGTTTGCTTTTCTCCTTCCAATCTAGTTGTAACTTTAACATAACTAATTTGATTTAAAAATGAGTTTGCTAATGTTAAATATAAGATTTGACAAGCAGGTGTTAGACTCTCTTAATCGTGCACCTATTTTACAATCGATACTTTTGGGTCAGGGAGTATATATCTTTATAGAATATAAAACATAAACATAATTTGTATTATCCATTTTAATAGCAACGAATTGAGCTGTTTTCTCCGTATATGATGATGTGAATTATATAGCAGACTGTCCCATTAACATCAAAGGACTTCTGGATTCCTCAGAAACAGCAGTTAGAGGAAAAAGCAGGTGACTATCTCTACACATCAAACATGTATTACGCCTCCAGGTTGAGCCAGCAATGCTTCCCATTTTGGGTTTTTCAGAGGGCTGCAAAGCAGAGGCAGTCATGAATTTCAGTACAGAATTTAGATATGCAAATGTCCTCAAAGGAGGCTCGATTTAAAAAGGATGCCATATTGCCTCAAAGCCACATACTCTAAAGCTAAACAAGATTAGGAAAATTGAATCATTTCAAAAGCTGTGGGCAGAATGTAAACTGTGGAGCATTCTAATCCTCTGGGCCAGGTGACCATCTCAGCATGTGTACAAACAAACTGTATGAGAAATAAATGAGAGGGGAGCCAGACTGTACATTGCTCACTGGAATGATATAGAGCCTTAGTTGTTTCCGCAGAAATGACTTTTTATTTACCAGCTTTGTATCAAACATCCTTGGTAGGCTTCTGGCCACAAATATTATAATTCTTGCCTAATTTCCATCCTGGCATTTGTTGCCATGTGTTTGCCAACGGAAGTATTCCCGCAGACTCAACTGAAGGATCACGGTCTTTCCTTTTTTTCCTACCTTTTACAGAAAAACATTTTTTTTTCAGGAAAAGCTTGCAGAGATATTAGTAGAGTGACTAAAAATAGCATAATAATTGTGACTTATTGACACTATCACCCAATCCTTGAAGATGAGATTAGAAGAGGTCATTCAAACAAGAGCTGACCCCCTGACCCTTAAGAACTGCTAAGTAAACATACAGTTGTCTAATATAGTATCACATCTCCACTGTTTGTTTTGACAGAGTCAGAGAGAATAGCTTAGCTTTAGCTTTGCTGAAAAGCCAACAGTTTTGGTCGCATATTACCAAGCTGAAGGCGTTCTTAAAGTACTTTGATAGTCTTGGGTGGATGTAGTCTTATCGGTTGTACACTAGCTGACCTTTCTGCTACGTTCTCAAGGCTTCACTCTATATTTGTCACATCAACAGCAGAGCGATACCCGTTCCTTGCTGATCTCAAATGACATTCTGGGAAACAAATCTTGGGTCAGCAAGGTATATTTTGGACACCAAGACGTAGACTGATGCACAAATGAGTGCTCTGCAGCATGTTCTAATCAGACATTGCAGACCGAATGAGGGAAATAGCTCGATCCTATTAAACGATCTACAGGTCATACGTGCAGCATAATAAACTAAATCTGTGATCCTTCACTTTACAGTTTGTTCCTCATTATGTCTTTCCAGTCAAGAAAATGACGCAATGTCATTTTTTGATGCTTCAGAGGATGCAGTAACCAAATCCAAATGGTGGCACTTACACCATTTCAATGGAGATAAAGTTGGACTCACTGGGGTCAGCAAACTTCTTAATCCCCTCTCTGTCACTGTCTCCTACTGACAGACTGATGGATGTGACCAACTTTTTAACAGGAAGCCATGGCTCTCTGTGGTAAAACTGTGGATGCTAAGAGTCGGAAGGGTGAGGTTAGTGAGCTGTGGTCCCCGTGGAGTGACAGAAATGAGATGATTGTTTACCGTTAAAAGTGTCAGATCTAATTGACAGCCGTGGAAGTATTTTGTCAGGACCTGGCCCGAAATCTGTCCCCACAACAAACACTGCATGTAAACATTATCAACTCATGATCATTGAATCTAATTGACAAATATGTAGTCAAAAAAATTATAATGCAGTACAAATTTCAAAGTTCCAGACCAGACCATGAGAAGTAATTTTCCACAAAGTAGGATTCCTTTTATAAATCAAATATTTTCGCAGTTACAGCATAGAAAACATGTTTACGACCTTCTAAGTACGTTTTTTAAAATTATTAGAGCCCTCCACACATGAAATAACACCCCCTTAGTCATCTTTACACTTGATTACCCAATACAGTAGATAAATAAAAATGTGTGTGTTGCAATAAATGTGTTCCGGACATTTGGACAGGAAATTACGTTGGCCGGGTTGTTTTTAGGTTTTACTCAGCTCAGCTCGCATCTAAAGTAAACTTGTTTCGTTACGTACGTGGTGCATTTGACAAGACAGAGCTCCAAACGGCTCGTGTTGCATCGTCACTGTCGGTGTTTTTTTTTGTGTTTTTTTTCGTCTGCTTGCTTCTGATTTGACCGGTGATATAAAGTCAGTTGGAAAACTTTGCTCGTAGTACTGAACACGGTCCTAGTAGTACTGAAAACTACAGTGAACAAGGCTGACAGATTATTTCCCTGCTTACCATCGCTGGATGTTTGCATGAATCACCAACTTCACACAGATCATTAAAAAATAATAAAATAATAAAGTCTTACAGATCACTTACACACATACACAGTACACATATAGCTGAATAATAAACAATAAATATAGCAACTTCTGATCAATCCATGTCACTTTTAGACTTAAAATAATGTACTGATTTAAGCCACACCCAGTTCCGGTTTATGCCCCGCCTACTCCAAGTACAGACAGAATACAGATCATATAGATGGGTGAACAGATACAGATACAGATAGTGGTGTACTCGCTCATCCCTACGAAGTTCAAAGTGACCTCAATGTTTAAACTTTCAGCCAGTTTCACACCAGATGCCGCTTGAAAACCTCTCCACGGGACACTGGTACCCCGTTAGTTAATGTTACAAAGAATGTAACTGTCAAGAAGCTGAGGTAAGTGGAAAAAATTTTATACAATAAAATGATAAAGAACTGGACAAGGTTCCATTCACATATTTGGCAAACCTATCAAATCAGACAATATACAGCACTCCATTTTTATCACAAGACAAATTCCTGAGCCTAGAATGTCTACCATGTGTTCACAATCTGTTCTGTGACTTGGTTTGAATGTGACACCGGTTTCTCACAAAACCACAACCACCCTACAAAATTTATTGACTGGGTTTTCAACTTTAACAATGCAAAAAAAATAGCAAAATAGCACTTGGTTTCCTTCAGCCTTCATAAAATGGTTGTTTTCCTGAACAAACAGTGTCTGAATTTGTTATACTACAACCGATACAGTACATTATAATGTAATGCCCCCTTACGGTTGGTAAAACAGCTTGACACCCCAAGTGAAACAAACATTTTAATGTTTCTTAATCCTAAAAATTTGGGGCTCCATGACAACCTGGCAAAACGGCGACGCCCAAATCCAGTTTGGATGTACTAATCATCTAGCAAACCCCACTAAAACATTGTTACTACCAATGTTGTATTTCATATATCAATACTTGGTTGTCCTTAAGAGAGATTTAGTCTGTCTTTGACAAGAGTTCCAACATTGTGCTACTCATTACTGACAGATCCACAAGTTGTAAGATATTTTGAAAGTATTTTGCTAAGCAGAAGAGGGAGGTGTTAATGGCAGTGGTTGGAGGTGAAATGTCGGCCACTGTAGAGTTCAGTATATTTGCCGCAAAGCCAAGAATGCGGGTGATAAATCGAGTGTCACATTGTGTTTATGGCGTACAGATTGCAATCTGTATTTTTATTTTTTTCTCCAAGGATTAAGTGTGAATAGTTTGGCCTGGCAGACAGACTTGCTGACTATTGGGTTGACTTTGTCACCCTTGATGACAGTGGACAGGCAAGTGGCTGAATGACTCTCTGACTGGCTGATTCCTTGCAGCCCGATGAGCTCGTTGATTTGGTGGTTGGCTGGTTGCCTGCAAACTCGGCCCCCTGACTGATTGGTTAGCTTGCTGGCTGTGTGAGTGAGGATGAGTGATATATGATGCGGTTCGGCACAGTTGCGATTAACGGATTGGCAGAACAGTTGTGTCCATTAATAACTTTTCTGATAGTGTTGGAGCTATCTCCATATGTATGAGGTTAATGCTCAAATCTATAGCACATACTGTATGCGCTCGGAATTTGGAAATTCTTTTGCTATATTTGAAAGTGTCTTTCATTTTTAAGCCATCCTTGTTTTTCAGTACTGCGTGTGGTGAGAAATTCACCAAAGCGGTGAATGCTGAAGAAATATACAATTTCCCCTTTGCTGCCTAAAGAGCCGCTTTGAATTGCTCCCACTCATTGCTGCAGGGTTAGAAGAATTTAAGTTAATAAACTGGCTCATAAGGCAAGATTAAAGATGCCGTGTAATTTGATTAACTGAATGGGAACAAGAGAGGCCACAGATGGGGAAATAATCTTTTTTTTCAGGGCCTCATTAAAGAGAACAATCCTGTGAAACCTCTTGGGTGAAATTCTACAATGAAAATGCTCTCTGAAGAAAATAATAATAATAAGCGCAGCACATTGAATCTCATTAAGTCACAGACAATTTTTCTGTAAGAAATATAATAAATTTACACAATCTAAATTTATAATTCGCTATATTAAATTCACTATTTAACTTTTATTACAGTATTGTGTTTGTGCCTTTGAGATATGCATCAAACTTCAGTGTAAAGTTCATTTATTTTATAATGTGGGAAATAATATTGATCCTATATTCATACTGTACTGTGTGTGTACATACTCTCACAGGCCTTGTTTAATGTCAGGTAATGATTAAATTAAATACACATTATTAAATGTACATATTCAAAAATACATATACATTACATAATATCATACATAACACATTTGGTACACATTCAAAACATATCAGGTTTATCATTTTAATGTGGGCGGTACCATGGTTCGAGTCTCTGGTGGAACATTTCTGTGTGGCATTTGTTCTCCTCGTGTTTGCCTGAATTTTCTTGCGGTACTCTGGCTTGGCCCCAAAAGATGCATGTTCTGAACACTCTAAATTGTCCATAGGTGTGAATGTGACTGTAAATGGTCATTTATATGCGACGTGTGGTGAGGTTCATGGTAAATACAGGTTGATCATTAAGAATATATCAAGAAAAAGAAGACAATTTACTGTGGTTAAAAATTGTCAAATTGTCTTCAAATACAGTAATCCCTCGTTTATTGCGGTTAATTGGTCCCAGACCTGATAGTGATAAGTGTAGGATGTAGGATTCCTTATATTTGTAGTTAGAGCATAGAAAACCTGTTTACGACCTTCTGAATACAGTTTTTTAACATTATTAGAGCCGTCTGGACATGAAATAACAACCCTATAGTCACCTTTACACTTGTATTACCAAATATAGTGGAAAAAATAAATAAGCTATTTCAGACATAAATAAGATTTTTGTGTGTTGCTATAAATATGTTTCCTAGGGGAGCTGAGTGGCAGGCGCACAAGAAGTGGTGTTGGGGATTCAGAGTTGCCTGTGTTTTGGGGGGATTTTAATAAGGGAGTATTGCGCCTGATGTGAGATAATTCTAAACTGCAATAAAAGCCTATTTTTATGGCGATCAATTCTTGTGTTTCTGTGTCTCACCGAACACCAAACGGACACTTAGTGACTAGTGTAGAATACTACATATCATTCATGGCCTTATGGCCTTTTTATTCTTGAAAATGCTTAATTCAGGCCAAAAATACATACAATTTGCTTCAATAATGTTTTTTTTTCAAAATTTTTGACTAATAACAGGCCATATTCAACCATGAAGTAGCATGATTTATTAATTAATATATTTTTGAAAAAACATGATAGAGTAAAGCCAAATAGCGAGGAACGACTGTACTTCTTAGGTCCCATTTATTACATCTTTTTTTATTAACTGAAAATGTGTGTATTCATTTGTGCTCTTACCATTTATCTGTATTTGAAGTACAGTACATGCACCCTATCCTTCTCCAGGAAAAATTCAAATACTTTGTTTTAAAAGTCTGATCACCCTTTGGTGATATTGGATATATAATCCTCCATCTTGGCAGTGAAAATCATTCATCAGACAATAAAATAGATTTAATGCATTTCATGTGCTGCTCTCCAAATGACAAAAAAAATGTGGCTTTTCCACTCTATGGAAAGATGGCAGTGACAAGCAAATGCAGCCCATGCACGGCCCCACACCTCAGGATGAAGCGAGTACTGCAAGCACCTCCTGTATGACATTTATGTGTATTTTATTGTCCGATTACCAAGAATAGTGATGTAGAAAGTTATGGTGTATAACAAATGTTCTAATGATAAATTGTAATGATAAAAATGTTATGATAAATGACCTTGTGTATGAATTGTGCTGAATAAATAAACTTGCCTTACCTTGTTTCTGCAACATTATATCATTAGCGACATGACAAACAAAAACTGGCAGGCGCCATGATCCAAGTAAGTGCACCCACTGAGTGCACTCAGAGGGTGGTCTGTGCTAGTGCACTAAGCCAAGAAGAGACGTCACCTTCTGCCCTGTATGTGAGCAGGGAAACGTGCAAAGTCAGCAATTTTTACTTAAGGAAATGTTGAAACAATTGTAATCATACTGGAAATAAATGTATAATACAGTCTAATGGACAAATATTAACATTTATTTTACATTATCATTATTCTTTTTTTTTTTCCATCAAGCCTCCCCTGACTGCATGCCATTGTCTATACATGCCCTGTGATTGATCAGTTGAGTAAAGTCAGCTGGGATAGGCTCCAGCTCTAATGAGGACAAGTGTTATAGAAAATGAATGGCTTTGTGCGCAATATTATTTTGTTGTATTATTATCTACCAACAAGACGCATATTTATATTGTGCAGTGGTACCCACTATTTTGATCAGTAATGGTCTTTGTACGTATTAGCATATGTGCATTTAGGCATTGATTTACAATTTGTTTCACTTTGCTTGATGCAATCGATGTATTTCATTAATTTGGGTAATTCATCTGAGGACTTAAAGCATTATACCAAGTTCTTTCTTCTGCTCGACTAAAATGGGCACATTTACAGTGCCGTCTGACTTCATTTCCTCATCCACATTTGCTGGGAGATCAAGATTAGGTGTCTGCAGAACGAAAATCCAGCAAGCTCACCTGTTTGCCCTTGATATTATGCTGGAAATATGAAATCCATTCCCAGATTTAGACATCCCTCTGCACCCAAAAATGTTCTATTCTGTCTGCAGCCACAGATTGGCTGTCTGTAGCATCATTCCTTTATAGCTCCAACTAGATGTCTTAGTTATTGGGATGAAGAAATCCCTGTCAGTGGACATTCATGGGAGTACCCCCGCCTTTTCTCCCTCTCAGCAAGGGGAGGTTAATTTATATTTCTCAAACCTGTTCCTTTCTCCTTAGAAATGGATTCAGTTGAAGTGTTGGCAGCGGATCGTTATCAGTGCGCTATCATTCCACTGGGACAGCCCAGCCATCATTACAAATGGCCAGGGTTTTTTTCAGCAGAATAAAACATATGAATTAAACTTCATAAGCTTATCTGGTCTTTGATATGTAGAAAGCCCAAGGTTTATTTCCACATTAATCCCCACATCCCTCCATTGCTTTGGCTCTTTGATGCATGAAGGTGGGTTTAGGTGGAAGCTGCCAGGTATATATAACTGCATGTTTTACCCATCGTTGGAGCTTGAGGCTCTCTCTTTCTCCCACTTCCTTCTCTCTCTGTCTTTCACACAGATTTTCTCCAAGAATTTCATCACAAAAGGAAGCCATATGCATTGAAATACTGCCGGCAAGCAGGGGTCATGTAGCCCGATACTGAATTTCCCTTGCCTTTGTGCAATCTTAATTGTCTGTCATTTCTGTCTGCAGACCTGTCTCTGCGCACTCCAAATAAAACCTATGGAAACATGAAAGGTGGAGCACTGCCCTCACTTTCATCAAGGGATCGCTTACCAGGTCTTGCCGTAGCTACCCCAGGCTTGTGTTACGTACCTCATAAAAGTAGCTCTTGTTTCACAGATGCACTGCCCCATCTGGGTGCTGGGCTAATCTGTCAAGCCGAGCTCCCAGGCAAATTCTTTTGCAGCGTAATAGACACTGGTACAAACTCTACAGGCTTTTTCTTCTGCTCGTTTCATGCCCCCAATGTTTGCATAGGGTTCTCCTGATGCCCCTGATGCTGCTGACAGTTGGATGCCATGGCAAATTCATATCTTACTGTCGCATCTGTCGTTTTTTGCGAGGTGTTGACCTCCATGCGTCCTCATCAGAATGTCGACTTAGTACTCCAACGCCCAGCAAAACAGACACATGTCGGTATTTAAGCCACAGAGCCTCCTTACCAGTAGGAATTGGTGCTAAATTTTGACAAACAGTTTGGGAATTGGGTCACGGAGGGATGAAACAGAGCATCAGAGGCCTCATGTTGGTCCAGATAAATCTTACACTACCTCAATGGCATCCTTCTTTGGATGAAAAATAGTTTTACTGTATACTCGTTATATGATAGTAGTTATCCTCTGGATCTATCTTCTTGATCAGCTCAAACTTGATGTTATTGTTAGTTTCCCCATGTATCATGAAAGTTTCTATGCATGAAGAAGCACAGGGCACTTCATTTAATACACCTGCATAATCGAAGGCGATCTAGTACATTAGCAGGATCAAAGAGTTTGCCTTTAGAAGGATTACAAAGCCAAGGTATGTGGGAGTGCAAAATAGAAGCACCTCTCAGTGTGATGCAGTACAGTCTGTTCCAGGCACCCAAAAATAGTAACAAAAAATACATTTAATAAAGAATAATTATAGTTTTACATGCAGAAATCAATGTTAAATAATTCTAAATGACTAATGGATTGAATTGTTGATGCAGACTTCCTGCACATCCTGGTGATATTGAATTTGTTTCTCTTATCAAATTGCAACTTTCTTTGGCCCCACGTCGGGTTATTTAGCCGTCGCACAAAATAAAAAATGTTCGGACAGTGAGACTGTACTGTACGAAAACCGAGGCAACATTTTTGTGAAAATGTTCGCCAAAAACTGGGGTGTACGAAAACAGGTTCGATTGTAACGACATATGACCACAATAATAAATATATTTAATGAATATCTTTCTGAAATGTCAACCAAAAGTAAGACGTTTAATGATTTCATCACACTCTTATATTTAATTGCATTCACTTGTGCAGATCTACCCAACTGTCCGTGAAAATAGAAGCATGGGGTTGAATTGAATGTCAGGTTTCTCTTCGATATTACTCACAGCATCCATTTCACTCTTAAGCAAATGAGGCCATATGTTCCCTTGCTAAATGCGTTAGTATATACTGTATATGTTGCACAAGGTGGGATGAAAACACTGACAATTTTTCTGTTTTTGAGCCCGAGACCAGCGGAGCCATTGATTTTACTGCGCTTATTCATAAAGCAGCCAAGAATGATCACACCATAAGCCACACACGACAGTCATGGTATTTTAAGCAGAATTCCTCTTAAAGGGGAGGAATGGAGAATATTTCCCCTTGAAAGTGGTCTTATCAGGGGTGCTGTCGACTCTCCGGAGAACCTGACAGCCACAGCCTGCTGAGGCTCTGAGTGGCCTCACTTGGGCTGCTGCTGTTAACGACAGACAGGTGGGACAGCCTGCAGCTCAGCTTTACTTTCTTCCGTAACCAAGAGTGGCATAGACCTTTTTGCAATACCTATGTATTGACATAATGCCCTTTTTGTGAATTTAGCTGGAAGTGAACAACTGATATGTTCATGCGCATTGAAATGAAGAAAAACATTGTGCCAGTGCAAAAACCCTATACAGACTTTGCAGCGTAAATCATACAAAGTCGGTCAAGTCACTTGACAACCTCCATAATATATTTTCTTTCATTTTTTTCATTTTGTCATTGCTTCTTGATTTCAGTAGAATTATAAATGCAATCTTTTTCTTCCTATAATTCATTTATTTTGGCATTGCCGGACATTTATGCAGGTCTTGGCTTTTTGTATTGATTGGTATCACTGTTGGATTGGTCTTTTTCATCCTTAGTGTGTCCATACAGCCTGCTGAAAAACTTTAAAAACATGTAATTAGCATCATAATTTCAACTAATTTCAATATATTTTAATACTCGTTTGTTTTCA
Source organism: Dunckerocampus dactyliophorus (assembly GCF_027744805.1). NCBI lineage: Eukaryota > Metazoa > Chordata > Actinopteri > Syngnathiformes > Syngnathidae > Dunckerocampus > Dunckerocampus dactyliophorus. Next base: position 17,900,735 of record NC_072825.1, read on the forward strand.
CAGTTAATTATCTCATTTGTTTTCCTCTTTTCCTTTCACTACAGCTTCATTATTATATTATACACATGTGTAAAATAATTAAAATTTGTGTTTTTCTATTATAATTATATTATAATTATTATTATTATCAAGAAAGACTGACATTTGTACTCCTTTTAATATTAATTCTTTAATGTTATTGAATAATTTCATTGTTGAACTGTTGCCACTGAGATGTGAGTGTGTTCATGTCTCCTCCAGGGAAGTTATTCGTCATCACTACAGTTTATTTGTCCACAAGTGAGATAAAGCAGAATGTGGCCACCCAGCTCCAAACCTGTTTCACTGACCGGCTTGTTTGAGTTAAGGTGCATGCTCGCTTGTGACAAATTGGCAATAGGCACACTTAAATTACTCTAACAAAAAAAAAGTTGTAAGAGTATGTAAACATGAGCTAGAAAAGTAATAATTGTAAGCATACAGATACATGTATACAATCGAACTATTTTAATTACAGTAGAAATAAGTTGTGTGTAAAGTGTGATACCCACATGCACAAAGCCACATGAACTGTCAAGCAATCCAAACCATCCCTGATTCTGCTGTTTGTTCTGAGTGTCTAAATGTTTTTAATTAGCTTGAGGCCATGAGGTTCCGTCAGCGACTGCTTACTGCCTGCAAATCATAAACGCTTCCTGATGTGTCCTAAGGATGAACTCTAAGAAAAAACATAAATTGAAGGGGAAAAAATGCACTTTAAGAAGCGTGGTGACGTGCGTGCTGCCTACTTCTGCACAGAACACTCGCATCACAATCATGTTCAATTGTTCCCTAATTTATCCCCTTCTTTCTCCCCTGAAGAAGTTGCTGACATGAGAAATTAGGCAATCAGGATGGCATTAGTACATAAGCGGAGGACCGAGGCATGGTTATACTATAATGTATAGGCCCCATTGGGGGTGCAAATAAGCAGGAAAATACTCACATCTCCCTTTGAAGTGATGGCTGCTCCCAAATTAAACTCTTAGTCACAGTGCTACCACAGGGATATGGCTGTTAGCAGTGCCCTTCTCTGATCTGAGCACACTTCTGGATCTTATTACAATGTGACATCTGATTGATGTCCTTATGGTGCATTGTTGACAAGTAAGCTCACATAGTCCAATTTTCTTTATTAAATCATTTTTTTAATTCATTAATTAATTGAATTAATGTTATCAGCCATTTGCAGCTACCCATATGAATGTCCTATGTTTTTATGATATATTACACGGAACTTTAACAAGGGAATTTCAGTTTCAACCCTTTAAAAATAAATGAAATAAGGTCAATTGAGCACTTCAGATAAACTTAATAAACAAAAAATAAATACATTGAATGTTCGCACATACATCATTTAGGGTTGTTAAAAACAGCGTGCTAATGGTGGAAACTAATTTATTTCATTAATGACATTAACATTTTTTTAGCGTAATTAACACACCTCTCTGTTATGACGACAGGCCGAGGCACGAGAGCAACCACAGAGTCACACCGAGTCTGACGCTCTTTTGTAACTTCATTCTGACTAGAACACATCAACAGCAGCGCAATTCCATCGCCATTCATATATATATATATATATATATATATATATATATATACATGTCCGACACTTCCTCATTGTCACTCGACAGCGAGGGGCATTCATGAACACTCCAAACATCACAACGTTTTTATTATGCATGTATGTGTGGGCTAAATAAACAGTAAGACAAAGAAAAACAATACGTGGATATTCTTACCACTCACGACGTAACACTTGCTGGTGATGTGCGGCTCGACACTGAAATATCGATGCTTCCAATACCAGCACTTCATGCCCTAAAATCGATTCTCAAAAAAAAATATTGATACGTTCGATACTTTAGTCATTTGAGGGGATGTTTGTCTAAAATGTTGTTGTCTATTGAAAAAACGCATGACACACCAAAGCATAGAAGAAGAAAGAACGCATGCGCATAAGTCTGTCATTTTCACCTTTCCGAGGATCGTCTACACTTACGACGAAGTGGAATTACCTCATTTTGGAGAAAAAGACAACAAAATATCAGGAGAATGTCAGCAGGAGTGAGTCATGCCAGTCGAAACACTCAGATATTATGTTGGCTTGTTGTGAAAACTCACTTCTGGTCACGTGACGGCGAGAGAGTGGCAACGGGTCGGTGACATCATCGTTTTCATCGAGCAGCAAATTGCTTGTATACACGGAAACGACAAGCCGGCGTTTTCACATTTTCCCACTCTGGAAGCCGTTCAAAAAAAAACACAGTTCTAGGGCACCCAGAGTGCCGTTTCCGTGTGGATTAAACACACTAGAAAAATACTGACATATAAATTTAATAATACAATTTAAAAAATAAAACTAACAGGTGAGAATAGGAAGAAAACACACACATACAAAAACACACACGGCATACGTATTCGCATGGAAATTGAGCTGCTATGTTTGTGATTTAAAAAAAAAAACTGAACATTTAATTGTTTGAAGATAATATTGTGAAGAACAGAACTCTCAAATAAAGAGGTGCGTGCATACTGCTATGAGAAGAGAGCGAGAGAAAGAATAAAAGCAGTAAAGTTGCCCCAAACCTCCCGTGGGGATTCAATGAGATTAGCTCCCAAAAAGATTGAATTAGTTTGGCCAACTGAAGGAAGAAATGCAAGAAACTAATGGCAAATAACAAGCTTGTGACAATTCGTCAGGCAACTTCACAGAGGGGAGGGCTTCAGTGGAATGTCTGAGACAGGACCTTTCCCCTGTGCCACGTTATTCTAACAAACAATGTCAATGAGATGGCATCCTACCTCTCAGCAATTTGCATGGTTGTCAGAGGAGTGAAAGCCAGTTTAAAGGTACATCCTTTATATGCCGGAGAAAGGATTAAGGCCAGCCCCACAAAGAGGCTTTGATTTCCTTGCAAATGTAGAAGTTTCACTGGGAAAAAGTGAGTTTTCAAAGCTACATCTTCAACACATTTCTGTATTTTCTTTGTGCTTAACGGTGCCTAATAAAAGCCTACTAAAAGCAAAATATATACATTTTATATTGAACACTTAGTTCAAGCTATAGACATTCATTTATGCCTATACATCAAAAGAAAAAAGCATGGTTGTTTTTTAACTAAAGGTGAAATGCTGCAGGATCCCAACCTGTGAGACGTCCCACTTTCTTCTCTGGCCTCCACTCAGTCCAGTGACCAATGCGCTGATCCCGCATAACCACAAGGAGCGAGGCCGTGTGTGCATGCCATGTGCACTTAGCCACAAGGTTAGAGTGCAACCCTCATTAGCATGTATAAACTCTCTGAGTCAAGAGGTCGCCTTTGACCCCAACACACAAAACCTTGCTGAAAACATGGTTGACATAAAGTGTATTCATGCGGGTGAGGGATGGTCTCTGCTGGCTTCACCTCATCTTTGGAGAAGATTAGGAAGGACAAAAGATATCAGGGAATCTTTTTTTGCTGAGGAAAATAAACTTGTATTGTTGGTTAACCGGGTTTCATCTTTTTGTTATAAATAGGCTACTTTATTTATTTAGGTTGATGTTTTTGTAGCAACATTAATTTCTCCTGACCCTCGTTTTCTTTGCCTTATGAAAAGTTGGATTACACCGCTACTTCACAGGCTTAAGTTGTTTAATGGATTGATGTCTACATGGTAGCGGTAGCAGCATTTCCTGTAACTTTGACAAGATGGAGCTTCCTCACAACAAGCGCAAAAAAGTAAATAAAAAAATAAAAAACACACAGCTTCATGCTTTAAAAAATATCACCACGAGGCGATGTCCCCTCGGTGGCAGTCCAGCACAATGTGTTCCAGTTCACTTTCATCATGTTGTACCAGCTGAACATGGTGTAGCTTTCAGCCCTGCCCTGTGGGAAACCAGACTGTCTTTTCTCTTGCTGTGCGTGCATGTGTGTGTGCGTGCGTGTGTGTGTGTGTGTGTGTGTGTGTGTTACTTCTGTCGTGCTATGTTGTCCCAAGCTTTCAACGGCCCAAACTCCCTGGGCCTCCAGCATGGATTGGCCACAGAGGCTCTGTGTGGCATGCTCCAGTGAATGCTACTCTGGTTCTCCAGCAGAATGCCACCAATGTGAGCCTTAAAGCGTGTCTCTTGGACTGTGCTTGGCTGCCAACAGGAGGCCACTTTCTGTGCTACTTAGTTTGCATACTTTTTCTTTCTTCTCCTTGTTTGCATTCTGTCTCTTTGTCCTTGTCTTTTCCCCCATTTTCTTCACCGGGATGTTCTGATTCTCCACTTCCCTTCCTTTTGTCCGTTTCTTCCCTTCTGAAACAAAGCATTATGTTTTTTGTATTTATTGACAACTACAGTAATTTGTCTATCATAGTGAGTTTTAAGATTTCAGCACAGAAAGACACTGTGCCCCAGTGCACAAAGCAAATGTGTGGTTGGATGACTTTGGTGTGGAAGAACATGAGAACCTTGACCTCAACCGTATCAAGCACCACTGACTTTGAGGACTTGTCTGCCAGTCTCAACGGCAGAATATACCACGGAACTTTTTGTTAACACCACTCTCTCCCACCACTCCCACCAGTCTTTGCATCTGACCCGCATCCACCTTGATAGTACAGTGGAGAAAGGGTGTCTCGTAGCAGAAGTCATGTTCATGGCACACTCGATTGGTCACAAGAGCCATAGTACATCTAATGTGTACAAATATTAAAGCACACAGCACGTATAGCATGGACTGAGGTGTTATTTTTGCCATGTCAGCATTCATTGTTACCGTAAGAGCCATACATGAGCATCATCTAGCGTTTTGGAGGCACACAGCGTATGGCCAACGATGGTAATGGTAATGGTAATGGTAATCATTTCATTTATTTTGAACATGCACACATGTCACACTGGAATACGTCACATATTACAATTCACAATTCCACATGTCAATGGAATTAGAAACAATCGAATAAGAAATAGTCCATGTAAACAGGGACTTTACGTACACGTGTGGAAATGGAAGAGACCAATATATTTGTGGAATCCGACTAACTCAGTGCATGTACGTGTAGTGAGTATAAAGACTGACAACTGTCAACCGATAACTGATAACTGACAAGACGTCTCACTTTGTTCGCCATTGTTCTGTGGAACACCGTTGCTCTATGAAGCGTATAGGTGCTGAACTAATGCACAGAGTGAACTCTCTTCCTGCCTGTTCGGAGGCGAGAGACAAGGAAAACAATATAAAAATATATGGAGGCCGGAAAAAGTTTATTTTCATTTATTATGTGCTTAATTAATTTATTTATTATCGTGAGACAATTTTTTCCTTTCTCTTGACACCCCTACTTCTAGCGACTTCCCAGAACAGTTGAAGCTGCTTATATATGCAAAAGTTCAATACCTGGTTTCAACAGCCAGCTGTCCTGTTTTTGCCAATATGTTAGTGTGTCACGTAGTATAGTAAGAGCGTTGATCACACTAATTTACCTGCAGTATTTAATCTGGTGATGATAGTTGCATAATTCTGGGATCAACCAATGGCACACCCAACCAATATGCACGTATTTTATTATAGAGCGGTTCACAGGACAACAAACAATGTGATCCTTTTTAATGAAACACATACTATTTTCCTGATCTTTTTTTCCCCTGCATTCCATGTCGAAGCAGCTGACACCCGCATTTAATAAGGTTCTCGGTTACTTGTATCAACAGGTTTGTCAAAATAACAATGTTCTCATAGTTTACGTAGGCCGCTGTTCCAGACAGTCTGAATTTTTCAGTTGTTGATATTCATGAACACTCGATGATATTAATTCTCTCCTTTAATAAGATTGATCATGACTTAATAACAAGTGCCTCCTATTTATATAAATATACGTGACATATTCGAGTGCTTGACCTCGTTCTCCACACACTCTTTACCTCACAATAACTCGGCGCTCTAAGTAATATAAATAGGGCTCAATAATAATACAAAAGAGACGTAATTCCACATACATTTTAGAGGGTAATCTAATGAGATTAGTTGTTTAATTCAAGTATGAGTCTGTGTGGACTGTCATCACACTAATGACACAGTCGGTCGGGTCCCTGACTGCATCTGCGATAATTATTCAGATCGAGTAGTGCAGGGTCATTTGATTTGATCAACTCTATTGTGTCATTATACTCTATGTCATCTTATCGTGCTGTGTGTCACATCTTCAACATTGCTGCAAAGACCTTCAACAGCTGGGACACTCTACTAGACCGCAATTAAACACTTGGTGACCAAATGTTACCAATCCCAGGGGACACAAACCTAAACAAACACCAGGTTTCCATTTTCAAACAACGTTAAAAACAGAGAGAGGAGGTGAAAGTTTGAATCCAATATCTTCTTTCACATGTCCGAAATGTTTACATTTTGTTTGCGCTCGTATTCCTACAGGGAAGTTTGGAAATGGTAATAATGTCAGGACAGGCTATGTATTTAATGATTCAGGAAAGGAGGAACTCCAAATGTCTAAACCAACAGTGTTCTGTGGGTGCTTGAAAGAAGACCCTAATCAATTCTGAAGCTGATACGTAAGTAAAATAAATGAGACTTCAAACAAAGTAAGGTGCTTGTCAAGGGACAGGAAAAAAGGCACAAAGGGAAGCGCATACCCGATGTGACATATGCAATGTTTTATCCTTGAAAAAGCACCAGAGAGCCACGTCCTGTTTAACGTAAACCCACAGAGGTTGGATTTGTTTGGTGTCAAATCAGTAAATAATTAGCTGATACGGAGCAATGTGGAGTTCTTCAGAAAAAAAATGTAAACACCTGGACCTTTTTTTTTTCTTTCACAAGTTGCTTCAAACCTTTTCAACAAGGCGAGTGCACAGACTTTGAGCAAACAAATAAAGCATACTTTTTCCTTCCTCTCAATATGCTTGTTTACCGGAAATAGACAACTACTGACCTTGCTCTAAATCAGACCTATAAAAACTAAAAAACTATAAAAACGTGTTTTGTGTTCACATTTTTGGCTTTCTGGAATTTACTGTCCGTGTGATGCGTGTACAAAATTCCAGTCATAATCTTACTTAAACTTTACGACACATCTTCTGAGCATGACGCCGGCCATTTCTCTTTGAGCATAAGTGGAGAATAAATACAAGACACTTGCAGTCTTCTTGTATTGCACTTGTATTAGAAGAACAAACAACAACAAACAGATGCAGTCAAGACGCAGTCAAGTGACTGCCATATGTACTGCTGTGTTGACACAAAATGCCTCAAGTCCTATTTAGTTCTAGCCCATCAGAGGAATTTTGGGATACACTCCATTCATAGTAGTCTTGGTATGGTATGTTTTTCATTAACGTTAAATATACATCTTTTTTTCTTTAATACGTGTTTTTTTTTCACTGCCATTTTGAAATACTATTGAGAACCTGTTGTATTTATTTATCTGTACAAGCTGCTGGCATAAAAAATATATAAACTAATAAATCATGCTTTTTTGTGGTTGAATACAGCCTATTATTAGTAAGAAAATATGAAAACGTTATGTCTTTTTTGCCTAAATTAAGCATTTTCAAGCATAAACATGGCTAAATGAACTAACAATTATAAAGCATTCAGAAGACGCATTGAGGCATTGATGAAATGTAGTGTTCCACACTGGTCACTAGGTGTCAGTGTGAATGTAATGTTTGGTGAGACACACAATGATCAGATTTCATCGCAGGTTTGCAGGTTTGAGTTATCTCACAGCAGGCACAATAATCTCTAATAAAAACCCTAAATAAAAACACAGGATGCTTTTGCAGCCGTTGCTCACTCAAAGCTGAAACTCAGTTCTGAACCCCCAACCTCCTGTCTTGTAGGGAACACATCTACAATAAAACACACGAGCATGAGTTTTCTTTAGGTCTTAAATGGCTTATTTACTCTTACTTTCTTTACAATATTGGGTATTTCAAGTGTAAAGGTTACTATAGGGGTGTTATTTCATGTCTAGAAGGCTCGAATAATGTTAAAAACTGTATTTAGAAGGACGCAAACAGGTTTTCTCTGCTCCAACTGCGAAAGTATTCCACTTATAAATCGGGAATCCTACATCATGGAAATTCACTTATCATGGTTGGGTCTGGAACCAATTAACCGTGCCAAAGGAGAGATTAGTGTGTAGTATAGTGCCCAAAAGTGAGTGTGTGTGTTGAAGATTTTTCAGTAGATCTATGCTGCTATACAAGTTGCACACAGACAACTCTAAAGTGCTGTAATAAAATGGTGAGGGGTGCATTTACTTTTGTGATATACTTTCATAGTTACGGAAAAGTCATGATCCGACGCCACCGCTTACTACTGAATTCAACCTAAGCCAGTGGGCGGTGTTATGCCATTGCTGTTTACATGTCAATGTTTCATTATCCTAATCTGGTTTATATTGTCAATTCAGTTGAAATACTTTGATTGGGTGAACTAACGGAGGCATTCAAAAAAATGTACTCCGGTTCATCTCCATCAATCTGATCAAGTCGACAACATGCTGTACAGCTGTCACATTTCTTATACTACAGTTGAACCTCGGTTAGTGTCCGTCACAGTTAGCGTGTTTTTCGGTTTATGTAGTTTATGTATTTACGCCAAAATGTTGCCTCAGTTATATTTTCCGTAATTTTTTTGTGGGGCATTTCCTGCGTGTTATTAATACACCGCATGAGTCCATCTGTGTACTGAATGTATTTTTTTTTGTCACAGATGTCTTTGTTAGCATAGCTGGCTAGCAAAACCGCAACCGGAATCGAAAGTCAGCTACGTCACCCGTCAATATTGTCATCAGCGTTTGCCTCACGGAACTGTAATAACTCATGGCAAAACAGGAAGGGGGTGTCCGTGTGGTGTCTCGCCTCCACATTGTGTCTTTGGGAACAGTCCCATCAAGAATCACATCTTCAATGAAGGTAAAAGTAACCTTAAATGTTCATTTATACCTTTCATTCATCATTTATATGTATTTATATGCATTTTGAATTGTTTTCGCATGTAAAACTATAATTGTAAAACTATAAAAACATGTTTTGTGTTAACATTTTTGGCTTTCTGGAACAAATTAATCAGATTTACATGATTACTAATGGGAAAAAATGATTCGGTTAGCATCCGTTTCAGTTAGAGTCGGTTCTTCTGCAACAAATTAATTACGCTAACCAAGGCTCCACTGTACATGTTGTGGAAAAGCTCTTGGAAAAGGCATAATTGTAGCTGTGAACCACTGAACTCACAACTCCACATAACTAAATTGTTTTGGCTTATGTAAAGCATCTAACTAATCCAACTAGATGTCATGAACCCTTTCTAGACCAATGCATTTAATTGTTTCCGTCACCCACAATAGCTCAGGAAAGTTGCTGTCAGCTCCAGTGAAGCCACAAGCATAAAAATCTGACATTTAGCTTCAGGATTGAATTTGTAACCATTTGACAAGGTTCATCTGAAATTTTTCAGTGATCAGTAGTGGAGTCAGTTCTTGGAAATCTCTGTGCTAACCGAACGTTATCTGCTGGTGATTATCTCGCTCCAGTACAGAGGTAGTGTGATCCAGAAATGGCCCCCGGGAAGCCTCCCTTTTCTTCAGAATTAATGTTTACAATCATTTAGGGGCGTCTGTGGAAGACATACAGGAGATAGAGGCGTATATTTGTCTCAGTTTGGAGGATTGTGGTTAAGCTGAAGCTCATCTGGCAACCTTATGGGCGGCTCATCCACTCGAAAGCTCCTGTCACTCTTTTTTTTCTTTCTCTCGCCTCTTCCTTCCATCACACACTTTCCTGTCTCTGTGATATTTTGTCATCTTCTCTTTAGATTTTACTTATTTGTCCTACTCCTTATAATTCACAGCTTTTATTTAAAAGCCCAGATGGAATACTCTGAACACATTTTTTTTCTCAGTTTTTGAGAATCACACCGTTACCACATACTGTATGTCATCCACTGGTATGTGCTGATAGCTGGCTTTTAGCAGGACTTTCATGTGTGCATCATCTGTTGCAATGGCTGGAAGTGGCTGTAGCTTGTGTAAATCAATTTGTCATATGAGCACCATTTCTGCTGAGTGCATAGGTTCATGAGCTGGATTTGTGGCACAAGTCATGCCTCCCGATACAAAGCAGAAAAAAACATAAGCATCACCATTGCGGCGTTATTACTTAAGAGAGACCCGGGAGAGCGAAGACCTCCATCAAGGTCAATCAATCCCAGTTTGGATCAACACTTCATTCTTTACTTTGTCAATAGACAATTTCTGCATACGTCTCAATTTAGTCATTCGGAGGCATATAATATTTACTTGAAAATTCAGAAAAAATGTCGACTTTTATAATAGATTTGAAATGTAATGAGTTTTCCTCCGGCCCATGCCCCGCCTGTCCATAAAGTGCAAGGTACTGTATCCCAAAATATTTGACGTCCTTTTGTCATCTTATAACATAGCCAATTCTCACTCAAGACTTTAAATTCCAACAAAATGTGTAAAAACTGGATTTAATGTTTTAGGTCTCAAACTCAGTTTACCTGGGGGCCGCTTGAGGCAGGGTCTGGGTGAGGCTGGGCCGCATCATGAATTCCACAAAGATAAGGTTTCAAGTACCGTAATTTCCGGTGTATAAGCCGCTACTTTTTTCGTCAACTTTGAATCCTGCAGCTTATACAGCGGTGCAGCAAATTTATGACCATGTTCTAATCTCGTGACATCTCCTATACTTCAGAACTTCTACTAATCGTTTAAATACTGTGCCGCTCACGAGTCGGTGAGGACACGGTAGCTCTTTCTTTAGCAGGAGCCAATCACGAGCCATAAGTGAACTCACGACAAGCTCATCGACCCATCGGTAATCGTAAGAGGTGATTACTCAATATAACGGTCTGACTCGCGGTGTCATTTTACAAAGAACGCTAAAATCATCACACATCTCTTGTGAGACTGAAGTTCACCACAATATATATATATATATATACAGTATATATAATATTAATATAAATCACCCAAGATACGTGGACCATACAAAAACTGAATTTTCATATCAAGTCACAAAATATGGCCCCACGGGCCGCAAGTTTGAGACCCCTGTTTTAGAGAGAAGCATTGAGGGTGCCATAGAATGTTACATAAGACATGCTACCGTGTGTTTGGCAGGAGCTGGACGTTGACGTCTGTCGCATCACTGGCTGTGCACATATTGAACATTTGTGAGGCTTTGTGAAGTCGGTTATAAAAAACTATATCCATTTGAATGTTTTGGGAATTTTCATAAATATTTTTGTAATTATTTTTTATATTTAATTTTTCAACATGAAGCCTATTTAATTTTGTTTGCTTAGGACATAGTTACTCAGATATTCATATTTCAAATGATTGCAATTTTTTTTCGGAGACTCTGTGTTATGGAAATCATAAAACAAAAAATCCTGCAAGCAAAAAAGTAATGGTGATCATATTTTACCCTCTTCAGTGGTGGTAATAAACAAAAAGTACCAGAACAATAACACAGAACACAAATAAACAAGTGACGATACTAACTCATCTGTTTTCAACTCCACAGAAGTTTGATTCATCGCTCCAACAAGTAAATGTAAACACCAGGTATGAACTGACCAATGCACATTGTCACTTTTAGGCCAAAAGCACAATGAATCAATTTTGAGGGGAAAATATCTTCTACCTGGAGTTTGCACACACACTTTGCAGAAAGTTTATTTAGTGGCACTCACAGCTTGTCAAATCACATATTTCAACTAACCGATTGGCCCTACTATGATGCACAGCATGTTTTCAACTAACATAAATGTAATAATCCTTAGATGGCAACGTTTTCTCAAACATTTTGCATGAGGAAGCAAGTTCGGGTACACATGCAGGTATTCCTAAAAGCAGTGTCTTCTAACCTTTATTGAGCCGAGACACATATTTTACATTAGAAAATCTCACGGCACACCAAAAAAGTGACTTGATCGGTTGTATGAATGGCGCCAGGCGGATACATAGGTTAATTATGTACAGTACTTTCTGCCATCTGGTGAAAGAAGATTTTTATTTTTTAATTGTTCTGACGTCGCTGGCGTAGGTTCATTATTTGTTGTAAGTAAATAATAATGTTTGGATTAATTCAGTAAATTATTCTTGCGGCAGACCTGATGGTCTCTCATGGCGGACTAATGTCCCACGGCACAGTAGTTGGAAATCACTGCCTTGCAGTATATGAGAGATTGATATTGTAGCATAAATACATGAATGGTATAAAATTACAAGTATATAAAAAGTGGGGTACTAAATTCAGTTTGAAATGGACTGTGTATGGGTTGTGGTTAATCATAATGAAAAATTGCCGCTGACAGTTACACAACAGTCATTTCTGTAATAAGTTTAGGTTGTCTGTAATAAGTTGCAATATTTGCATTGCATTCCAAAGTCATTGTAAATGGCACACGTTTATCAGGGTCTGAATCGGGTCTGACTTGTTTGCTGGATTACTTGTTGCACATGCCTTCAGAATGTAGGCCTTGTAAAACCAAAAAAGAAATTGTCAGAAGAGTTTTATATGCTAAGAAGTATAACACATTTAAGAAATCTTGAATAGTAATTACGATTCAATTACGATCCAGTTGTGTTTGATCTCACTGCAGGACTGGGTAAACATCATTAATGCCATACAATTCCAATTAAAGCATCTCAAAACTAACACACACACGCCCACACACACAAGAAAGAGATGAGGAGGAAATGGCTTCCTGGGGTCTTCAGCTGGACCCATGTGTTTGTTTTTCCTCCCATGATGCACCAGGGCCAAGCTGCTTAACATCAGGCCAGTGTTCCTACAGGGGTCTTATAACTATATGCAGGTATTTATATGTGATTAAGTGGTCGCTGTCATTATTACTACCTTACTGGACAATATCTGTTATGATGATACACTTTATTAGAAATACTCAGGTAACAGGTGCACTTGCACGAGTGTGTGCTCTGTTTTGTTCACACTGTCAGAGAGTTGTTAATTCATGAATATGAATTACATAAGACAAAAAATATTAGAAACACTTCTCAGTATGATGCAGTGTCACTTAAATGTATAAAACTAAATTATCTTTGTAAAAGAAGTTCGATACAGCTCTTTTATGGAATCTTGTGCAATTGTGCAGGTGGACCTAATGAATGCAAACAAATCCTGTTTGTTGGGCTGTGTAAGGAAAAGTGTACTTATTCATAAATGATTTTCTCAATAGCTTACTTTCCCACAATAGATGCTATGCAGTATTTGATGAGTCAAATTGCATATGTGAATATGTACTACAGTATATAAACAAATGGAGCAGTAGAGGAAGCAAGAGAGTGAACCTGAGCCCCGAGCGTTGGATAAACATTTGGTTTTCCCTCTGCCTCTGCCTGTGTCTGGAATGATGAAGGGCAGATATACAGCACTACAGTGTGCCAATTAACAGCCCCAGCAGCGGCCACCACACAGGAGGGCCCCTCATAAGGACTCACCCTATGGTGTAAGCCCTGCCACTTCCAAGTGCTTTATCCGGGGCCGAGCCCATACACACAGCTGTTACACTGGCAGGTTTTTAAGCAGTCCCAGCATAGCCGACAGGCGCAGGAGTTCATAAAGATTTTCTCAGCAAGCGCTTTCACGACTAAAGCGAGGGAGTTGAGAGGTGAGCGAGAGGGAGGGGGAAGGTAAGTTAGGCGGCGCAGAGACAGGGCAGAGCTGATACACTCTCTCCCGCCATTAACCATCTCTTTTCTTAACTGCAAACTTCATCCAGAAGCTGTGATTGTAACAGTGGGCAAGCCAAAAGCGAGCACAGAATGGCCTGCTGAGAACTTGGATGTTGCGATGAGTCCAGTTGTCCATGCTCCTGCCACCCATGCCTGCCCCGTACCAACAGTTGGCATTGAAAGAACTTTGATGAATATTTCAAAGGCTGCAGGGCATTCAAATGATAATAATCTCAGTTTAAAAAAAGAGGCACCAGCCTTTGCTACCAATAGAGAAACTCCTGTGGCAAATTTCCAGTTCACTGTTTTCAATAAGTACTCATAGAGGAGGTAGAATATTTTTGCTCACTTTTCATCAATGTTGCAAGTAATATTCTGGCCTTCCTTCAAACTACTTTTAAGGATTTTCTTGGCAGGTGGTGTTGGAAACCAAACATCTGCTTGAAACTCTATGAAATGAATTGTCAATTTGATGTTTGATACAAGCTCTGAGTAATCGTGAATCTCAACAGCGAGGCAACTGGTTTTCATTAGACGCAAAAAGACAGTGCTGAGGGGATATGGACACGCAAACTGAACTCTGTGCTCGATCATATTATTCTCTGCTATCTGAATATAAACTTGTTTTCATGGAATACACCGGAATACACATACTGTGCTTGTCGTCTTTGTGAGTACAGCGGAACCTCTAACTCAAACGTCCATGAGGTTCAACAATTGGAAATTTAACAAAACTTCAGAGCAATACCTGAAGTTTTGTGACATAGCTGGACTTGCATACAATTAATTGCCTTCATATCACACCTTCATGATTAGGGATAAGACTGTTTTGTAGTTTATACATTTAATTATTAAGTCTAAGTATGCCAGTAGCTTATAGCTTTTATGCTTTTATGAGAGTTAAACATTAACATACAGTGGTATTTCGGTTTTCATCATGAATGGTTCCAAAAGGTCAGACGAAAAAGCTGAAATTTACAAAAACCGAAGCAATTTTTCTCATCAGAAATAACATAAAGCCAATTCATCCGTTCTAGACAAAATACATGAAATACATTCTACAAAGAATAATTATAGTTTTACATGCATAAAATAATGCTAATTATTACAAATGATGAATGAAATGGATAAATGAACATTTGACATTGGCTGAACAAACAAGTAACGCTGGGAATAGGTCGTCCACATCTTCATTAATCCCACCAGATTCAGCGTACCAAAGTGTACCATAAAGCAGTTTGTTACGCGCCATATTGTACGAGAACCGAGGCAAATGGAGGATGACCTCTACCAGCCAGGATGCTCACACTTTTTCAGCCTGCTTTTAAAATGACCAAGTCCTAAAGATCCACCTTCTACTTTAAACATAGAGAACATATACTGTATATTTAGTATATCTATAAATATGAGCATTTATGTACATTGTGCTTGTATATCAGGGGTGCACTTTATCCCCATGCAAGTTACAACTCTAAATGATCTACCTCCTTCTATAACACCTATAACATATACAGTATATATTAAATGTAACCTGTAAACTTTGAAACTACTATCATAAATACTAACGATTAGTATTTCACAGTCACAGTTTCAAAGTTTACAGGTCATCAAAATAGGTGATGTCATTCTATAATTCACAATTCAATTTAATGTATCAATTTAAATATAATTACACATCATTCCTCAATAGTTCTGTACATAACCCGAGTAGTATGTCAGTCAAAATAGCTACGTAGCGTTCATTCCGGTTAATCATTAAATAATAGTTCCACAAAATAAAAGAGTAGAAAACACACATTTCTATAATGGAGTTCAGGATGCAGAGCAGAGCAGACCATCAAACAATTTCCTTTTTTTTTGCTACAAGTGAACGGATAACATTTTTTGTAGATGCAGTATAGGCGTTTTACCGCTGAGTTAGTTTATCCGTAATCGGAATAATAAAGATGGAAGTTGCATCTCCGTCGTTGGTGAAGTCTTTTCGCCACTTACTTTTCCACGGAAGCGCAACAGCGAAACAGGAAGGGAGCTTAATGTCAACTGTCTGATATATGACATCTACAAAGTGATCTTTATGACTTGGGTGACACATGTGATTGACCCACACTACCTTCACAATTGACCGGTAGATCGTGATCAACGTAATGGGCACTCTTGTCTTAGAGCTCCAAAGGCATGGCAATCGCTTTATTTTGAACTTACAACTGAAAACCTGACAGGATTTGTATTTTTTGTGTTTGGAGTGTCACTGTTGGAATTAAATTCAACCAGAAGAGCAAGGTCAGAGATAACTGATGCGAGAGGAGAGGGTCTGGCTTCTAATATCTGCACTGTAGCGCAGTCATATTGGAATAGAAAGGGCATACCTGTGAACCCTCCAATTTTCACCGGGAAAGTATTTTGCCCTTCTTTCCCGGCACACTCCCGTTTTAATCGTTACCCATATCTTTCCCGTATTTTGACTTTCATGGACAAAAAAAATCCCCTCTAGTTCTGCCGGAGCAGCACAGCTTTTAGTCCACTCACAGCACTCGTGCAATATTGGCGTAATACCGCCTGTGGCTAGGAAAGCCAGACAAAACATTTTCTTGCGTCGAGTGGCGGAAATTCTTGTGGAATATTCTTGTGAAATTCCCTTATTTTTCCAGAACATTTCCTTTATGCAGAAGTTGAAACTTCTTGCAAATTGAAGCAAAGAGTTGTCCAGAATGTTTATGCCAAACACTTCAGGAATAACAAAGAAGTGTACTACAAGTACAACCTCTGTTTGAGTGATTAACTCATTAAGACATGTGTCCTTAGTCCTGTGTCAATACACTTAGTGTAAAGTATTGTCAAGGGTCTGCTGGCATTGTTCAGAAGTTGACCACATGTTTGACAGTATTGGCCACAGATGTGTTCAGACGGATCACAGAGAGAATGCCATGGCATTCACTCAAGATGTGGAAATGTATTTTTAAACTTTGATGTGAACATGATTTCCCATGAAAAAAAAAAGCCTTTGTTCCTGTAATTCACGTGGTCTTAATAACTCACTTCATACATATTTTATATCTTTTTATAACTTCCCTGGCAACAGATTGTCAAGGTCATGGATAGCCACTGATCCTTTCTGAGGACTCCTGTTAGAATACATTAGCTAAGTAGTTTGGACGAGGCGTGATTTTACACATTTTGATCAAACCACTGTTGAATTCTAAAGGCTGCCATCCACATGCAATCTCTCAAGGCTGCGCAAATGAAATTTTTGTCAACACCAACAATGTTTATGTTTTTCCACAGAAGCACATGCTGGTTTGAAATGAGCTGCAACATATTCATTACATTACTAGTTCCCTTAAAAAAAAAAAAAAAAAAAAAAAGATTGTCCATTATAAATGTATTAGTACAAAGCGTACAAAACTAATTACAATTACCATGTGTAAAAAAATATAGATTTAGATATTTGTACACCACCAATACATTCAATGCATACTTTTCTACAAATGATTTACTCAGAGGATCCTTGGGGGAATAATAGTTGTCCCTCCCCTGTCGAATTTGCATGACATATATTAACACTGCCAAACCACCTGTTCTGGTGGATAGCACTTCAGTTAATATTTGACATCGCTGGCTTCTGTTGAAACTCTGCATTTTGCACCATGTGACACGGCTAAAGTTACATGGGATACTGTACAGGGGAACTGCAGGCGTGAAGAAAGAGCGTCCGGTTCAAGCAGAAGGCAACTGGTATCACTGCGAGGTAGTCTGGCTGCTCAGTTCTGGCTTGTGTGAAGTGATATTTCCAACACATTGTGCTCTTGTCCTGCTCTTCTTCTGTTTCAGCACGGCAGGTGACCCGGCATTGGATGTACTGGCTACAGTACACCGGGTGACAGTGTCTGACATTGTAATCGTCTGCTCTGGGCAAGGGCATGGTTGGTGCGATACATATTAAGTTTCCTTTCAAAACAAATTATTGATAACTGGCATTTAGAGGTGGTGCTGAATTCTGTAACGTACTCTGGGCAAACCGGGGATTATTTAGATTCAAGACATTCCTTTTCTCATTAAAATAAAAAACTATTTGACTTACTCTAATACCACTAACTGTCAATAAATTGACATTTTAATGAAAGATTTTAGCCATTGGATATACATTTTCTATTTTAAATAATGATAACATTGACCATACTGTAGTAAAAATCACACATATTTTTGACTTATCATACAAAGTACGGTGGTACCTCAGTTTTTCTCAATAATTCTTTCCAAAAGATCTGCTGAAAACTATAAATATATATAAAGCAATATACAGTATATTATGAAGAAATTTTTCCCATAGGAAAGAATGTAAATCCAAGTAATCTGTTCCAGATGCCCAAAATATTAACAAAAAATACATTGTATAGAGAATTATTACAGTTTTACATGCAGAAAGTATCGCAAAATAATCACAAATGATTCATTAATTGGATAAATTAACATTTAAACATCACTATTACCTTTATGGAATACTTGTTGGGAAGACGGTGAGGAGAGGAGAAGAAGAGAGAGGAGGGGATCCAAACCAACAACTTCTCAACATAGCTGATCGCTTGTGATCTCAATATTAGCTTCCTTGAGTTCATCCTTCTTTGCCAGAGTGCAAGTTGTTAATGCGGCAAACAGACTAGGGTGTGTAACATTCTAATTTGAGTTTGCCAAATCAATGTGTCTTACAGGACATCATAGTATTGTGCAAACCAGTGGCCCTCAGTTATTTTCTGTCATGCCCCCACTGGAGGAAAGGAATGTTTTCGTGCCGATTACTGTGATTGTAAGCAAGCCAAAAGCGAGCACAGAATGGCCTGATTTGAAATACTATTGAAAAACTGATAATATCTACAGTATTTATCTGTACTGTACAGACTGAGCTTGAAAGTGAATCCAGCAAAATTCAACAAAATTGAGAGCGTATTCAAGAGACAAATTGCATGCGGAGTACAACGCATTCGTACATGCTGGAAGGTCTGCACTAATATTGAAAGTTCTCCCTGCCTCTCACGCCCGTCTTGACAGATAACCACGCCCTCCAGGAGAGCCCGCCCCACTATTTGAGAAGCACTGGTGTAAGCTAAGTATTACGAGATTTGGTGTTGGGCGTGTGATCCAACATGGCTGAATAACCAAACAATGCCGGGAATAGTTCGTTCGCATCTTTATTGATACTACAAGATTCAGTGTGCCAAAGGATAAAACACAACAGTTTGTTACGTGTACCATGACAGTGTACAAGAACCAAGACAAAAAAATTCCGTCACAAAGAGAATCATACAAAAACCGAGGTGTGACTGTATTTTAAGCAATAAACCGTAAGTAGTAGTAGTATTACTTAATTAATCCCATAGCAGGGAAATTCACCTGTTACAGCAGCAAGCAAGATACAAGATACAAGTAAATGATTAAAAATATATTTAAAAATGCATATTGACACCGATTAACCTGGACGCAGTATACATCAGTGTTAGATGGTGTAGAGAGAGAAAATATTTCATTTCGCATAGACAAACATGCTGCTCTGCATTTGATGTCGCCTTCTGCACTGCACATGTGCGGAAGGCGTTCTGTGCGAGAGCTGCATCCTCTACTAAATGGAAATTCCTGTGCTTCAGCCACATCTGCGGTATGATACTTCATATGGCCGCACTCCACTTTGTATAGCCCCCAGGAATTAGCCCAAACCACAATGGCATCACATCAGAAAAGAAGGCAGGAAAAATCTGACTATACTATCTGTCAGTGAAGAAATATTTGTGCAGGGTGGAAAAGGGGGCAAGGGGTGCATGGATCCCTTGTTATAGATTAATCACACACACACTGTCAGTTAACTTATGTGTAAAATTAGTCGTTGATTTTACTTATTGATTCGACAAAATCTTGGGCATTAAGAGCTAGATTGCAGTCACAGTGATCCATTATTTATGACATGTTGGAATTGTTCATAAAATGACTATAGCTATATTACCAATGTCAGACTGCGTCGGTAATCCATCCAAGCTTGAAGGAACATTGTTTCAGTGCAACAAACCCTGTGCTAACAAAGAGAAGTACGATCACAGAGAATAAAAGTTTCTGTCAAATTGTGTTTGGGGAGGGGATTCACTTCAAAGCGATCGCAACAACAATGCTGTCTGTCTAATTGATGTTTTTAAGCACATGCCAAATGTAAAAACTTCACTTCTGATGAGTGTATAATTACAGGGAGACAATGAATAACTAAAAATATCTCCATCATTCCTAACCCCTCTAAAGAACAGTATCCATACCGATGGATAATTAAGGCAAAAATAATTCTGATCCTCCAAAACAACGCACCAACATTGTGTGCACGCGCACCAATGTTTTTGTGTGTTCATTGTGCTGGTGTGTAAGAGTGTGCATGAGGTGATCACAATACATTCTCCCGTCCCTAAATATAGTTTTTATACCAGGGAGCTATTGTCTACAGATCCTGCAGGGGAACTCGCAGCAGACCTGCTTTAATTGGTTGGTGGAGTCATTAATGGAACAGACGCTCAACCCGAATCGTGTGTGTCGGAACATGAGGGCTCTTGTGTGCACGTTGGACCCTGTCAGTTTTAAACAACAACAGACACCAGGAAAGAACTTTGATCAACAAACATGTAGCAAACAAGGCGATAATAATGAACCTCCATGTTCAACTGAGGTCTCCTAAAATAGATTTCAACTAGGATACATCGGATTTGAGAATAATATTTTGGATATTAGGCCAGCTAATTAATGCCCTGGTATCTGGCGTGGTGTGTTGAGTGAGCTCCAAACAAGCATATTGTCCTCATCAGTGAAGAGTGAGAAAAGCTTTGTTGTGTTCTTCATTCGGAGTCACAAAGAAAACTTTTGTCTTTAGTACGTCTTTCTTGCTCGATCAAAATGCGAGAATGTCACTTAGAACGGCCAAATAAGAGACAAACACAAGACAACAACATGAGCTACAGACAGTGTTTATTTCAAGTACATCAAGAAGCCAGGCCAGGTTTTTGTGTCAGTGGGGGTCTGCACGGGTTGCTGAGTTGTCATTGAGTTGTTGAACGAGCAGCCAGTCAGTTGTCGGGCAAGTACCAGCGCCGTGTTTCTATTTGTGTTCGAGTGTAGCCGTGCCGAGAGCCCCTGACTCACGCACACACTCCCCTTTCTCTAGCCTCCTCCATTGGCAAGTTGTGTCTTATAGCAGCATACCGCTTCTAAAATGAAAAGCCTGGGACCAAGGCATCCGTTCCTTTCACTGCCATTGTGTCGCTGGAACAAGGAAACATAGAAGGGGGCGAACACGGCGTGAAGCAGGGTTCCGTAGCGGCCCTGCTGTGACTGCTGCTAACTTTTTGTTGCTTGTTGTTGTTGTTGTGTTTCTCTCTGCTGAGGCCACGCTGAGACGGCTTTTGTGTCGGCCTTCAACCAATACCGCACTCATGAAACCAGATAAATGGATTAGAGGGGCAAAGATATGGGCGGCCATCCTTGAGGAAAGACAAACGAGATGTTTAAGCGAAGAGGAGAGAAGGGTGGTTGAGGGGTTGGAAGAGGAGGGCGAGGGAGAGGAAGCGGGAAAGACATTTGTGTTGTTGGACAACAAGGGGTCGAGTCTGTTGTGCTGCCAAAAAAGACAAGACAGTGATAAACTTTCCTCCCCATGCAGTCACCTTTCCCCCCTTCGGTCTCGCTCTCGCACACACACACACACACACACACACACACACACACACACACAGTGTCACAATACACAATTCAGCAGTAAAATGAATGGATTGCCACACTGTGACATGTCTCAGTTGCAGGGGGAGATGGTCCTTGTTCCCCAACAAAGGACGGTGGTATTATGGGGGGGCCACAGCCTGTGACAGAATGCTAGATTGTTTTAGGGTCAACAACTTATTGTCTTTGCGTGGGCCGTGATTTACATATCTCTTCAGTATGATTTTGCAGTCCTCAGAAAAAGTTCTTTAAATAGTAAAAGCCCAAGCCTCCATGTTTATTCCCTTCTTTATTTTTTGCAATAATTGGTAACTTGACTTAAAATAGAATCAAATGATAATAAAATTGCTTGTACATATTTCTTTTAATTAAAACAATAAAAATCACTTATGCCACAACAACTCATTTGTCAGAGAATAAAGAGTGTATTAAAAGCAGATAATTGTATGCATATCTACACTCCATAATCCCAAAGTGTTTTAAGTCTATATTTATTTTAATTCATATCTCCACAGACCCCCTCTTTTTTAATTCATGTTCTTTATTTTCGTTCTTCCACCCTTGTATTGTGGCCCAGGGCATGTAGGGAAGCAATGGCTGAAAGTGACAGCCTAATTATCAGCTCCAGCCCTGCTCATTAGGCATTAGACAATCCACCGTACATCCACTTACTAAATGAATAATTTTGTATATATTATGGAAACACAATATTATGGCCTGCAGCTAACGCCTTTGCTCAAACCTGAGGCTGTTTGACTACAAAGGAAATAAATGGGACACAGAGAGGTTATTTAATTTTCACCCCTAAAAGCTAGCTGATGAGTGGATGCTGTGCAAATGGAGTGAGGAGGGGTTGGGATGGGATTGCGAAATGTACACACCTGCCTTTTCCACCACCGCAATATTAGGCAGCCTTGATGCCAAAGAACGTGTCAACGCATATTAGCTGAACCTGCCGAGGCTTGGTCTGGTCATCACATTAGTGTTAGTCTAATTTGGACTGGACTGTAATGACAGGAACAAAGTGGACCCAGCTTTGATTCACTAAAAAAACTAAATATATATATGTATATATATTTTTAAAAGTGAATGTTCTATTCTGTCTGCACAAATACATTTTTTGTTCTGTATTACATGCTGTATTCTAACTATAAAATTGTTTAAAAGCAACTCCAATCGCTGAATGATCCTCCTCTGTTGCACAAAACCTTCAGTGACCTTTTGTCATTTTTTCCAGCCCGGGCCACGCTGTGTAAAAAGGCAATGGCCATTTAAGTGACACAGATTTATGCACACAGACGTCCTCCTTTTTTACCGCACAGCCAGTCTGCTCAGTTTACCAAGCAGTCAAAAGAGGAAAAGTCACAGCTTTCGTCCTTCTGTCTGATGAGGTCACGTTTTTAGACTTGCAGTTGTTTGAAGTAAGCAGAGACACTGCTCACTTTTATAAATGATAACATACATTATAAGATGCACTTTTTTCTCAAAACTGTATTTAATAGAAAACTTTATTTTCTTACGAGGTGACTCCTGCAAAATAGACAAAAATTGACCTGAATTATTACATGATGTGTTTTTTTTTTATTTTTTTATGACTTGTTTAGATTATTACTGGAATATTTTTGATCACATTCTAACATTTGGGATTCACCTGTATTTAACGGACGTCGTACGTTGACATTTTTTTAAAGACATTTAAGACCGTAATCAATAACATTTGTGCGCTAATGATAATGTAAGGATTTATCGACTCTGCAGAGTGAAAACTGTTTTTCTGTCTTGCCTATAGAGGTCGCTGTGATATAGCAAAACAGATGTGATTTGAAGCAACTATAACTCATTCATCCGCAGGAACTGTTTGCTTTGCAGCTTGCTATTTTGAAAAAAATATTAAAATACAACATGACACTTGAAAATATACCCCAGCTGAGGAGGTGTGCTCTCAAAATATAGTCTTAACTTGTCTGTAGTGAAAAGTAACATGGTTCCTACTTTTTAAGTGAGGTATTTTTGAGCTCCAAAAATAATAATACCAATTTAAAAATAAAAAAAAAAGAATTCCATCCACATCACTGCTATTTTTTCCTCTTAAACCTAACCAGGTTGTTATTGTTAATCAATACATTAATTTGGTCACCGACCCAGAAGCTGATTGGAAGTCTAATGATCACAATCAGCCTGCGCAGACAGCATCCCGAAACACGCACTCTGCTTCCAAACACCAACAGTGTCAGCCTGCCCCTCCCCCCAGAGAAAATATAAAATATATATATATTAATAATTTATATTTGAATCGACTTCTCCCTCTGACAGATTAGATTTTAACCATTTGATTTTGTTTGGACTGGGCGTTCCCATATTATTACTTAATGACCTTCCCAGCTGCTGCTGTCCATTTTCTGTCACCAGCAACCATCTGGACACTTATTAGCACCTCAATGCATCCACGCGGTTTTCCTCCCAAACTTGAATAAAATTAAGCAGGCAGGCATTGGTTACAGACTGTCAATATTTTCTTTTCCTTTCATTCTCACCCGTGTGACATTAAATGGAGTAACTAAAGTTAGCAGGCGGTGATAGTAATACAACAACAGCAATAATAATGATAGTAATAATAATAATGGTTCGTTTTAATTCCAATATTTAGTTTATTAGGCAAAATATACGATCTGGACAAATTCCTTCAACGTTTCCTATTTACAAATTTAAATCACATGATATTTACATTAAAGAAAGGACACCAAAACACAAGATATAATAATAATAATAATAATAATATAATAATAATATTAATAATAACAAAGTAAAAAGCCTACCAAAATGTCCCATTCTGTCGGGGTAAAGTGTAGAGAGATAGATTAACATTATAGGCGCGATTATAGGCTACACAACAATAGAGGAAGTATCCGCATCCATCCACAGGATATACCAAATGACGCCATTTGCTCTGTACCAGCTGCAAAGACTGAATGCTGCGCTGCATCATAATTTCTCCATTGTCCTTTTTAGGGGTGTGAAGTCTTTTTTTTTGTTCAAGCAAAAAAAAAAAAAAAAAATCAAGCCGAAGAGAGAGCAGTGAGGACCCGTTGTGTGGCGTCTTGTGGACTCCTTGCACTGGAAGGCAGCGACGATCTAAATAAAGAAGAAAACAGAAATGTGCATTAATAATAGTGGGCCGATAACAACAGTAATAATCATTATAATAATGACATTAGTATTATAAATGACGTTTATGTTGGAAAATGAACAGTGTGTAAATGCAGCCTCGACTAATGAGTCAACTTTCCAATCCAAATATTATTTATATAGCACGTTTGGGGGTGACGGGGGCTGTTTTGTACTTGAAACAGAGGTAAACCTTTTTCTTCCCTCTTTCTGAGAGAGCGCTCCCCTGGGCTCCGGGGCTCCCAGGGGTCTTTAGCGAAAGCACAGCCCAGACAGAGCCCGTTTTACTCGGTGACTTGATAAGTAGCCACACTATCCCCGCAGGGGGAGGAATTAAAGGGGGTGTGGGATGAGAGTCAAGACCCCTGTCACTCGCAAAGCAAACTGAGCTTTATTTATTTGACTTTCTAGTCTTGCTATTTCTATTCAACTTTATTTGTCCAGAAACGTATATTTTAATTACTTTTTTTTTACTTGAACAAATTATGCAAATATAATAATTGCTTATCTAATTTCGATTGCGACATTTAAAAAAAAACGTCCATTCAAAATGATTTAATTTTCCCGAATGAACAAAATTATACATTGAAAACAAACATTTTTACCTGTCATGGAGGGGTCGAAAAGAAGGCTTCAGGGTGGGTGTTGGAGGGGAATCAGACCTTAGACCGTTTTCGTGTTCTGAAAGGAGATAAGAAAAATATCCTTATTAATACTACACTTGTCTTAGATGCTGTGTGTCTTTACAATGTGCACATCATTGCAATTTTCACGATAAATATAAATAATGTATATTATTGTATGCATGGTATATATCATATAATATTTGATGTAAAAGTCGTGTCATCATCTCACCTATGTGTTTAGGGCTGCTCATCGGGGTCTTGCTGTCGTTGCTGAGGGCCGCTGCAGCAGCAACCGGGGACACCACCACTGATGTCTGTGTCTGATGTTGCTGCTGACCCGCCAGGTGGTGGTTCTGGTGCTGATGGTGATGATGGTGGTTCCCCAGGAAGGATCTCACATTGAGCAGGGAGTTCTGACCCAGAAAAGCCCCGTTTGTCCAGTTGTGGAACTTTCCAATCTGGCAAGTGTACAGTCCGTGACTGGGGAGGAAGGCGGGGTGGGCCTGGATCTGAGGGTGAGAGGGGGGCACTGGACCAGAAGGGGACGTGGGTTTCTGGGAGGAAGAGTCAGGGGTTGTGGCGGTTTCCGCTAATGACCATATTTTGGGCTTATTGTTCGAGGGCAAGGGGAAGCCTCCAGGTCTGTCCGGGGATAGAACTCGTGTGGTGTTGTTGGTACCGTCCGAGTTGTCTTTGCAACCTGCGTGGACTGAAATTGTGCTTTTAGCTTTGTCCAAGGCCTCGTGGGCCTGCAGGGTGAAGGCCCGTCTTTTCTCCAAGCTGTCCAGCTCTCCCCCCGCGTCCCCACCACCCCTGTGGTCCCTTGTGCCCCCCTCTGTTGATTTATCGTCATCATCCTCGTTACTCTGATCCCCGTCGTTATCGTCTATTTTGTCTATATCTATGCTCTCCAGATCAATCTCCTCCTCATCCTCATTCTTCTCAGCCTCGTCCCCGCTGCCGAATAAGTTAACATCCTCCCCGTCCTCTTTACTCCTGCTCCCCCATGTCACCTTGTTCTCCTTCTTCAGCCTCCTCCTGGCGTTGGCGAACCAGGTGGAGACCTGAGTCAGGGTCATTTTGGTGATGATGGCCAGCATGATCTTCTCCCCTTTAGTCGGGTATGGGTTCTTCCTGTGCTCGTTGAGCCAGGCTTTCAGGGTGCTGGTGCTCTCCCTGGTGGCGTTCTTGGGCCTGGCCGGGTCCCCGTACTGGAACTGACCGTATGGGTAGAAGGCAGGAGAGGTGTGGGCTGCAAAGCTGGCCGGATGAACGCCAGGACTGTCCTTCAGGTCATATTGTGATCCCTTGAAAAGTAATAAGAGCATGTCATGTTTCATGTTAAACATCCATAAACACCACAGCACGTGCTCACTTTATTTATATAGAGCTTCATCACACGCAATAAACATGCATGTGCTAATGCGTACATGTCTGAATGTAACTATAATTGTTGAAAGTGGGTTTTGTGGTTGCAATAAACTTTTGCGTGCACTCAAAAACTTCTCTGTGTCAAAAAAAACAAAGTGTGTAAAGCGCTCTCATATTAAAATATACTTTATTTTATACTTAAAAAATGTAAATTTTTATTGATTAACATTAATTTGCGCAATTTTCTTCTTTTTAAGCACCTATTCGTCATCGTTTTAATTAACGCAGTTTATTTATATCTGTTAATTT
Source organism: Dunckerocampus dactyliophorus (assembly GCF_027744805.1). Lineage (NCBI taxonomy): Eukaryota > Metazoa > Chordata > Actinopteri > Syngnathiformes > Syngnathidae > Dunckerocampus > Dunckerocampus dactyliophorus. The sequence continues at coordinate 17,927,686 of NC_072825.1, forward strand.
GTATCTTTTTTTTTTCTTTCACCACAGATAATTATTAAATATGTCACTAAAAACACATGGCTGTCATGCTTAACTGACAAAAGAAAGAATAAACAAGATAAGCTCGAACGAATTGCATAATAATGTGTTTCGTCCAAGCTATAGAAATAAAACATTTGCACAGCAATTGCTTGAAATCCATGAGCTGCATTTATACACACGCGTGTTGTTCAAACAATGTGAAATACTGACTAGCAAACGTTCTTCTAGTAGTATTATTAATCTCATTATGAATACAACAGCACGGAGAGTAGTCAGAATATATATATTTTTTATTTGGTCACACACGTGTCAGGCTTTTAACGTTTTTAATGCAATTTAACACACAAGTCCTATAGAACAGAAATAAACTATTCGAGTTTTAAAAAGTGTTGCATGGATTTGCATTTAAATTGCAGCAATTTAAAGCGAATTTGTTGACAGCACGCAGCACAAACAATAAAATCATAGGATAACTCACCATTTGTGAGAAAAGAGCCAGGTCCGCGCTGGTGTAAGGTAAGAAGGCGCTGTAGTTGTGCGCGTACGGGTTGGCGTACATGCCCAACACCGAGGTGACTGCCGCCGCGGTGGCTGTTGGACTACCTCCGATTTCGGTGCTCCCTCCGCGGGAAGAAGGCGTTAGCACTCCCGGCCTCTCGCTCCCGTACACCGCCTGGGAGGCACTTAAGTACTGCGGGTAGCCTAGCTGCGGGAAAGACATGTTCCACCGCCGGGTTGACGCTCAGCTCGGAACGTCCACAAACTATGCGTCAAAAAAAGTACTCGCGAAGGTTAAAAAAAGAAGAAAAAAACAACCAAGAGAAGAGAAGTGAGAGCTGCTACTGACATGCAGTGGTAGGCAGTGGAAACAAGACTCTCTTAAATCTCGGCTTCCTCTCTCTTTTGGTTGCGCAAAGTCCGCTTGGATGTGATGTGATCACCAATTGCGCACAGACTGACGCGCCTGGCCCTGAGGTCTCCAGGCTGATCTCTCAGATACAATTTGAAGTTGAAGCTTTGATTGGCATCCCCTACTTGAGCCGACAAGCTCCTCCTCGTTTGGAGCAATGTGGGATAATGTGAATATGGAGTGAGCACACATTGGCTGAGGCCTCGCTCTCTCTCTCTGTCTCTCCACACACACACACTATCTCTCCTGCGCTCCATCTTTCTCTCTCTCGCTCCAACCGTGTTTGGACTTATTGTATGTTAAATGTTCAAGCTTTAGAGTCCATTCAACGAAGGCTTTGATTGTTGTATGACAACCTGTCGACGCGATTTTACAGCTGTCCGACACCAGGGGAAGTAAACCCGTCAGAGGAAGGAACTTGCTTTGAATAGATTTAAATTGTAATTAAAGGCGTCTCGTTGCAGGAATTAGTTATTTGCTTAACACGGGCTGTTTAATTTAATTCCTGACGTCTAACTTAAAACTGTCATTTTTCCAAGGTAGATTAATTCCTGTCTTATCGAATGCTTTTAAAGTGGATATTTCAGCACATGGCAACTTTTTTTTTTACCAACAAAAAATTATACATGTAAGAAAAACACAGGTTCACACTTGAACTATACGCATATTCTGTTATTTTACTTTTTTAGTATTATTAAGATCTCCTGCAGTTTCCTTTTGATTTCTTAATGGTTTAATCAGCCAATCCTTCCCTCCTCCTTCTTTCACTCTCTCTCCATCTGTGTGTGTTTTGTGGACTTAAACCAGATTGTTGTTGTCCTTTGTAACAGCAGAGCCACTTCACTTTTTTCCCTTCTGTCTTTGAAAAGGAATGAGGAAAAAGCTGCAGGGACAAACTCAAACACAGAGAGACACCAGGCTGGAAAGTCTATTCAAGTCCATGAATGAGACTTGCAGCTTTTACTATGCAAAAAAAAAATAAAAAATCTATATACAGTATATTTTTCAACATCTAATTTGGAGATTTTGTTGAACTGAAGTTTTCGCAACATTTTTCTACATGCATACAAATAACCAGTTACAACTTTTAACCGCTTTAAGCAAAACATGCAATATTTTACTCCCTCTTGAACTGCTTATCCAATTTCCAGCAACGTGTAGGATACTAACTAACCCCTTTGCTCGCCTCTCCTGACACAGCCACGGCTTTGCAGGACGACGGTGTTCATGCTTTAACACTTCTATTTTTTTTATTGCATTTGATTCTTATAGCACCCACCTCCCAAGTCAAAGAGCGGGTATTCTGCAGATCTAGATTTAATACCTTTAACGACTGAAGCCCAAGAAGTCAGTAGATTTTGATCTGCACCAGATGGCTCCGAGTGGATATTGCCGAGCGCCGAGGATCTGTTAAAAAATATCTGAGGGGCACTGATGGTAATCTGGGTAACACATCAGAAAGAAGGGGAGGAATGGCAATTGCGATAACCCACTGGAAATGTGCGCGGGGGGGAGGTTGTGCTGGGTGGATGAAGACAGTTCCCACTTGGCTTTATAATAAAATAACAGAAGACACCTTAGGAATGATATATTGAGGATAAAAACAACACCAACAACAACAATAATAATAATATTAATAATAATGATTATTATTTTACATATTCCACGAGTTAATAACTGCATTTCTTTTTTCATGCGCACACACGCAAAGACTTGATTACCGCCCAGTTGGCGACAACTGAGCAAACTCTGCAGTTTCTCATATCTGATATTTTTATCATGTACATCTACAGGAGGCTTTTCATTAGCTGTTATGCCTTAATGGCCACATCCAGCTCCTGCATAAGTCCCCCAGATATTACCGGTACTCAGCATGAAATAGTTCTTATCAGCAGCATTTTTTTTCCTTCACTCTTAAAAAACAATCTTAACACAATCACAGTTCTTGATCTGCCAAAGCTGACTCAAACGCTCACCTCCATAATTTAAAAGGAAGAAGGAGAGTAAAGTCTGTCTTACTCTGGCGGCCAATAGATAACCTCTTTCTGACATATCTATTACTCTTTTTGGCATTGCTCATGTGTAAGTATCAATAAAAACCCAGTGGCATTTACCCATCATGTCAGTGAACACTAGCATGTATCAATAAATGACAAAGGCTAAAATAAATGATCGCCCTTATATCAATAAACAAAGACAAGTAGACCATATCCCAATATTTTGTGTGGTGAAAACATATATATTTTAAGTATATGCGGTATATAGTCCTTGTTTTAGAAGAAAATATTTCAACAAATGAAAATACGAGTACTGGTTATTTTTGTGTACCAGTCAGTCCAAAATATTAGGCCAATATTTTGCTTAAGCGGCTGTGATATGTTTCCTCAATTAATCTAATAATACATGAACCCAGGCCATAAGATTCGACCTGCGAGTAAAAACACAGGCTTGAATGACTCCAATAGAAGTCACTGTGAACCTGTATTACAATAACAGCAGTTATGTTGACGGTTAGCTACCACCGTAGAGGTCAAGGGTGTCTCTGTGAACTAATAACTGTGGTGAAAGATACTCCTTTCCTGCCTGTGGGAGTGCCAAAGTTGAGGAAAGGTTAAGAATCTGCAGAATGTCCCTTTTGTGCCGTTTGCGTAGATTACCAAATTAAGTGTTGAAACCAAAACTCCTTTCTCCCCTGGAGGAGAGGAGATTAGATGAAAATGAATTGAACATCACAACTCGTTAGCACATACATATGCGTATACCTCAAGTTACAACAAACTCCCCAACACAACATCCAAACTGTTTAGCTATGGGGGACGTCAGAGGAGCACTGGTCTTACAGTGAGATATTTGATACTCAAACAACTGCACCACACCTATAGGTAAGGAAACTAGGAATTTCCTGGCTCATAAAAGAGGCCTATTCTGGGTCTCATAAGGTCACAACAGTGTTCACTTGACAGCTAAACACTCGAATGGCTGTTGTTCCCCTGCCGGGCTCTAATCTTCGCCAATTTTCAAGATGCTCTGCAGCCCTGCAACAAGCGCTTTTTAATTACAGTTTGATTCCCTTTGCAATTGCATGTACAGTGGTACCTCGGGTTTCGTTATTGACAAGCAAACTAGAAACAAACAAAAAACGAAATGTAAGAAATCCCAGGCAATTTTTCCCACAGAAAATAATGTAAATCCAATGAATTCGTTCCAGAGACCCAAAAATATTAACCAAAAATGCTTTTTATTGAGAATAATTGAGAATAATTGTAGTTTTACAAGCAGAAAATATTGCAAAATAATTATACATGACGAATGAAATGGATAAATGAACATTTACCATGTCTTTTATTCTTATTGAAGCCTCTTGTTGGCGAAGACGGTGAGGAGCAGCGAGGGAAGACGGGAGGTTAGAAAGAGGAGGGGATCCACACCAGCAACAACTTCTCTTCGAACATTTGAGATCTCCGTTTTGTTAACACCTTTACCGCTTATGCAACATTACCTTCCTCCTATTCTATCTCTATCTAGAGGTGTGGTTTTGGGTGTATGATCCTGAAATGACTGAATGAACAAGCAATGCTATCAATGTACCAAAGGGTAAACTAGAACCGTTTATTACAGGCAACGTTGTATGATAACTGAGACAGTGTATGGTAACCGAGGCAAAATTTTTTTGAAAACTTTTGTTCAAAACTGAATCATACGAAACCATGGTGTTTGTAAACCCAGGTTTTACTGTATATGAACGCAGAAAAATGCTTTTGCAAAGCCAAAATATAAACAATATTAAACATTTTGGGGCCAATAACACTGGTTAATACTTCAATACAGATCTCAACAATCATTTTATAGGCAAAAGCCCCACAGAAACTACCTGTATATGCAGAAGGTGACATGACTGGTGGATTATCATCTATAAAAAAGTGTTTTATTTTGGAAACAATAATTGTTTAGGGTTAGTAATGTTAATTTACTTATAATTTACCAACGAGATATCTTTCATCTTTCATCTTAACTATATAAGATTTACTAGGGATGCAACGGTATGCCATATTCACAGTTCGGTGCATACCTTGGTTTTAAGGTCATAGTTTGGTTCATTTTTGGTACAGTGAGGGACCAGAATGCAAAACATAAAACTGCTTAGCTTTAATGATTTTTCAAATAAAATATAAACCTGCAAACTGTGGGCAGGTAACTATCCAATAAATAAAATTCTCAGATGAAAAAAATAATGAAATAACTCTAAATTGTCCATCGGTATGAATGTGAGTGTGAATGGTTGGTTGTCTATATATGCCCCTGCAAATGACTGGCGACCAGTACAGGGTGTACCCTGCCTCTCACCCAAAAGTCAGCCGGAGTAGGCTCCAGCATACCCATATGACCCTAGTGAGGATAAGCAGCACAGAAGATGGATGATGGAAAAAAAAAATGAAGGACGCGGGAGAGGGCACATTGGGACATTTTGTGCATTAAATATGCTACAAACAATCCCATGTAGGTCAATATACTTAGCTATGTGACCGAAACATCCACATCTTATGTGTTATATGTGAAAAAGCAAATACATGTAATATATAACAATATATCACATTAGCAATAAATTATTTGTATTTTTAGAATATGCTGGTGGCCAATAAAAAAACAAACAAAAAAAAAAAGCTGCGGACCGACATGCACTTTGGACACTCTGGTTTACAGTGTTTCATTTTCGGAAAGTGCAACAATGCAGACAAGTGCAACATCATGATTTTAATGTATGCCGTGTGGGGGAGAAAAAAAAAGAACACCCCTACTAACTACTATGCAACCTTAAATAGACAATAATCAAATCTGTTTATATGTATGTGCGTTTTTGTTCTAATATATAATTGAAAGTCCTCAATATGGCACTCAAAACATACCAGAAATCCTATGGAGCTTTTTTTGTAACCACCCGAATGAAAAGGGCATACAGTATAGACCATTTTGATCATTATATGCGAACTGCATGAAGCTGTAAATATATACTTAATCATGTACAGTCGTTCCTTGCGACATCGCGGTTCAAATTTCCCTGCTTCATTCTATCACTTATGTTATATGTTAATTAATAAATCATGCTGTTTCATGTTTCAATATGGCCTATTTTTAGTTAAATATTTGCATATTTAAGTCATTTTTTGGATTGCTTTTTTTTTGCCTAAATTAAGCATTTCCAACCGTAACTACAGAAGCACTCAGAAAGCGTAGACTTCCTCCAAGTGCCATATTTACCCCCATATTGTGATTCACACCAAAATAATCCTACATTTTTTGGATCAGTCTTTGATATTTTGTAGAACCATTTGGAAAATTGTCCTGTATGTTTTTTTCCAAGTGCTCTGACCATTTTTTGTGGAGTTATATCCACAAATGCCAAAAGTGGTCCCATCTCGCAGTGTTAAAGAATCCTTTAAAAAATGCCTGGATCCAGACGGTGATCCAGATCACCACCAAAATGTAATCAGTTCTTCCATATCCCATTTCTGACAAGTCCTGAAAACATCTTCCAAATCCATTGAGAACCTTTCAAGCTAGTTTGAACACAAACAAACAAACAAACAGATAAAAGCCGGCAAAATCATAACTTCCGTGCTGTGCTTGCGCTTTGCGTAGGTAAAAACGGCTAAATTAACAATAAATGAACTAAAATACAAATATAAGGCATTCAGAAGATGCATTCAAAACCGTGATGCCATGTAGTATTGTACACTGGTCACTAGGTGTCAGTAATGTTCCTGTAATGTTTGGTGAGGCACACAAGCATCAGACTTGGCTTTTATTACAGGTTTTGAATTTATCTCACAATAATCATAATAAACGCGGGCCACTGCTGTGGCCGTAATCCACTCCAAGCTAAAACTCAACTCTGAACCCCTGATGTCACTTCCTGTCCTTCCTTAATATCTTAAATGGCTTATTTTCTGTTATTATGTCTACTATATTGGGTAATATAAGTGTAAAAGTGACAATAGGGGTATTATTTAATGTCTAGAGGGCTCTAATAATGTTAAAAATTGTATTTAGGAGGTCGGTTTTCTATGTTCTAAGTAAACAAAACATTGGATTTATCGGTAGAAGTTAAGAGATCCTACTTCATGGAAATTCACTTAGCATAGTCGTTCTGGAACCAATTAACCATGACAAACAAGTGATTACTCGGAAAATACAAAATTTAAAAGTCATTGCTGTCAAGTTGCAATTCCATTTCTAATACCAGCTGATAGATTTTTTTTTTTCTCTCCAAAAATGGTGTTAATCTCTCAGATTTAATATATAAGCCTTTTGGAGGGAGTGCAGTTTCATCGAATATTTCCTAATTTTCTTGAAAATTAGCATTATATCATATTCTCAGCATACACAGTTGCATTTAAAATAACTCACTAACAGCATCCACCCATTGCTTCAAAGCCTCTGCAGCAGTAGCATTATAAAAACATTCACTAACGGTGTGATGCATTGTTAAAACGTGTTTAATACTTTGCACACTTGAATTTATGTCATTGTGGTTCAGTATTTGATGGAGCCAAACTGAATAGTGGTTGAAACCACGTGGAGGCCGACAACGGCACTTCATTATTCTTGATGAGTGTCCTTTAACTCATTCTGGCTTCTTAGTGCATACCATCCAAAAGACAACAGCCAAGGATCTGACTTTTTCCTCCCCGGGGGCATTCTCATGGGTGGGTAATGAACGGGTGCGCCCAGATTTTGATGTGGTTAGGGGCCAAGGGGAGAGAAATGTGAGAAGGGGTGTTAATTGTTTTGGCTCTTTGCTGGGGAAACATATCAACATTTGATCTAATGGAGGTTAAAGACTCTCATTGCCATAGGGGCTGATGCTAATGAATAGCTCTGACTAGCCAAGGAGAGAACGAAAGATGGAGTGAGAGCTACCGAGAGGGCAAGAGCAATGCAGTGATTATTTGCAGTGAGTATTTGCTGGCCTTTTAAATGTTCTAGCTGCATGGAGTTTTATTGCAGTAGTGGATAAACATCAAATACCCATGAATGTATTTCAATGGCATTTTTCTTGTGAAAAAGACAAAAACAACACGTTTTGTAACTGTGCAGCAAAAGACAAATTCAACTATTAACATATAAGCATCATGTCTAAACACAGTTTGGTATATAAGCGCATCTACTTTTAAACCTGTTGCAAAAACACTTAGCGTGCATGTGATCCCAGCAACAAAGACTAGAAGCTAATTAACAAATTTGGCAATTCAAAAGGTAAGTCTATTACATGGTGTTTAACGTTTCTATGAACAATCAGCTGAATTCTCGGCAGCCACAAGGCGGTAAACCTAATTCTCTCAGTGTATAGTGTATATTCTCATCTGCACAATTCAACTGCAGATGTATGCAAAGTACAGTAAATGAGTGAGATGTACAGAAAAGAAATCGGACACAAAGGAAAGCAAGTCTTCCTTTTGTCTCCATATAATGGTATGCTAAATCTGAATGAGGACTCAAATTTTGGACTGAAAACACTTGGAAGTAGAAATATTCACAACATTTCGTCTCTCATTTCAGATGTTTATTTGCGTCCATGGACATGCACAGGGGAAAAAAACCAGAGCATGCAAATTCACATTAAGATGATTGAATTCCCACGTTTATTTCTGAAGAGTGTTAATTGAATTTTAAGGACCGGGCCTTCCCGGGGAAAAGATTTTTGTATACTGAAAGTATTCTTTTGAAATTACACACCCTTTGATAGCGGTGTAAAGGATATAGATAAAATGATCAACAGACAGCATGACAAATGGAATTTTAATGAGCTTTCTTTTTTTCATCTGTTATCGTGTGCTGCTTTTCGCTTTGGTGTGTCTTTGTACAAACTATTGGTAGTTGAAACCTGCTGTTTTCATGTTGCTGGACACGCTCTGTGGGATGCTTCAACCTCTCGCTCTCAACAACACTGCGTCTACCTTGATCACTGATCAGACTGACTCGGTTTTAGGTGCCTTGAGGTTTGACTTCCTGGAGTATTGAACTACTCTTAAACACAATAAACACACAAATTTGAAAAGGTAAAAACAAACAAACAAACAAACAAGTGAGTCTGGGGTTTTGAATGTTTCTGTGTACTGAAGTTGTTGCCATGTCAGAACTACTTGGACGAAATTTTGCACCTTTTATCCTCCATGGTTATGATCCAGTCTAAATATTGGATGTTTTAGAAGTTAAAGGTGCTGTAAATCTTGGGCTACAAATTACATTTTTTTGGAACCAAAAAATATACGAACACCATCACCAGCGAGCACCAATAGTGGTTTAAAAAAAACAAACAAAAGTGTGTCTGTAATTTTCACAATTATGAGTTAAACTGCATAAAAATTGGCGTAAATTGTGGTTCGGCCTCACAGCCGTGGTATTCATGTGCATGTCCATAGCACACAAGACAAGTGCAATAAGAGCTACACACATTTGTGTGTACGACGTATGTCAAAAGAGATGATAACACCAGCAAGCTTTGGTATATTGCAGCAAGCACTCAAATAATTTAACACTTAAAAGCTTTTGCACTCAAGCACATTGTGCAGTTTTATTTGTTAAAATGTTTTTTTTTTTATGTGAAATGTTATTGTTTCTATACTTAACATCAACCTGCCCTCGGGCACTAAGGATGGAAATTAGCCACAGGCTTTAATCTTGTATATTTACACAAAAAATGTTGATTAATATCCCCTGTCCCTTTCTTTCTTAAAAAAGAAAAAAAATCTACAAATCTAAACACACACAAAAGCAGTCCCAGAGAGGCACTCAACAATTTTCAGGCTAGCTAATGTTAGTAGATAAACTGTCATGATCTGTGTGCTGTTTGCTGAGCCGCCTGGGAGGAGCTAACGATACACACCTGCTGGCAATTATCACCTGACTCCTTCTTAAGCTGTGCTGTGAGCTTCACTCCTTGCCAGCTTCTTCCCTGATTTTTGCCTACGACCTGTTCCTCCCAGCATCTCGTTTTTTGCTCGGTGTTTTTACATTGTGGTCCTTTTTGCCTTCGTCTATGAGTACTTAGTTGCCCTGCTTGGTTTCTTCCAGCAGCGGCTTCAGCTAACGTTAGCCTATTGTTCCTGATCAGTTTTTCAGGAGTGGTTTTGTGTTGTACGTTCTCTGATAGGTTTTTGTCAGCAGTTCCCTTGGTTAATATTTTTGTAGTTTCTCCCTGCTATTTCCGCTCCGTGGATAGCAGTGTCTTTAGTTCTAGTTTTCTTCTTCCCGTGACGGTGTCCACTCTTTGTGTTTTACTTTGTATTTATTTTTCATCTGCTACTTTTGTGGACATCTTTTTGTAATAAATTGTTGTTACACAGACTGTCTCTGTCTCTGCGTTTGGGATCCAGCTTTTCGGCCTGTGGCCAATTGTAACACACCCATCCATCTTCTATGCCACTTATCCTCACTAGGGTCGCGAGTATGCTGGAGCCTACACCCTGGACTGGTCGCCAGTCAATCGCAGCAATAGTAACACAGACTTAGTCAAACCGTTATCATTAGCTGACAACAATGTACAGTAACTCTTGCGCATATGTGTTATGTTGGGCGTAGCTTACGCACTCAAAGCAGGAAGAGGTCGGGATATAATGCTTGTATTATGTGAGTGCCCCTCTGGGCAGTCGCGTATTCAAGGTTGGCAGCACCTTTCAAGTGGAAATTGGGCTATTTTGCTTCCCAAGTTAGTGATATATGTTGTCACTGAATTGAAACAGCTGCAAGTTTATGCAGGTAAATAATAATAATAATAATACAGCTCACTGTTTTTTTTTCTCTTGTCTACTTGTTTTTGTCTATTTACATCAGGTTTGTCCTGTTCTTTGATAGTTATCATAAAAAAATATATATATATATTATACGTATATTTAAAGACATATCTTTTGTGTTTTTATTCAACAGTTTTGCTTTTTTGTAGTTACATTATGCCTTTTTGCTAAATTTTTCCAGTTCTGTTTTATTTTTTACATATTTTTATACATACTATATATGTGTGTGTGTATGTGTATATATATATATATATATATATATATATATATATTATTTCTGCAATGAGCCACGTTCCACAGATGGCCCCTGCATCATACTTTAGACAGCCGTGCGTGTATTGCCAGGAAGTGGCGTGTGTCCAAGCTCTGCCTTCTTGTTGCTGTTGGTCAAGGGCTGGGTTGCATTGTGGTGAGATTTTTTTTTTTTTTTACAGCTTTCAGTTGTGCATTCACGACGGCAGCTCTCACTCCGATTGCCCATTCGGCAGTTACTTCACCTTTGTTGATCACTTGTATTTAATTCCAGAATAAACACTTGTGTAAATGCGCACCCTTACTTGCTCAATATACCGGCCATGTCGGCTAAATTGGCAACACGGATCTCTTCTGTGTATGAGGTGTGTTAAGCAGATGCTCGCTTAGCCAAATGCAATGAGCATCAGTGGAACCGCTCGGTGATTAAGGGTGCAGACAAGTCCGAACATTTACGTGGGTTGATCTGACAAATATTAAGTAAAATTGATCAAATGTAGAATTACGACAGCTTCTGCTTGGAAATCTACAAGTAGCAAGCAGCTGTTCAACTCCAATGGAAAAAAAAACAGCCACAAGTCACTTGCTGATGCTGGGAACACCGAGGTAGTTTGGATTGCAAGTTGTGCCTACGTAAAGGACTTAATGTGTGATTCCAATTATGTGTTGCACACTGCCACTTCCATATGACTGTACTGTACTATAATTCATAGTAGCAATGCCATAGTTCACAGTCTGATTGGCTTCTGCCCTGTTCTCGCGATACAGCTTTACTCCAAACGAGAAATCTCGTCACGTTTAAGGAGATCTCTCGACACCCCTAATTATAATGCAATTGCAGTTCTTCCTGAGAGCTTAGCCATGGTATACTTCCAAAAGATGCATGTCCAAATAATTCTTATTCCTTCTATTCAATACCTAGCACTTAAATAAACACACTGAGTGACATCAGTGTTACTGCTGTAAACAATGGCATCGATTATGTCCAGTGATGTTGTCACTGAAAAGTATGCCAATGACAGCACAAAAATGCACGGCCTAAGACGTGTGTCAAACTCGTGCCATGGAGAGCCGAGACACTGCAGGTTTTCTTTCCAGCCAGTCACTAAAGCAGGTGATTTTAATGATCAACACCTTCAGTTTGAGGGAAGGAGCTCATCAATTAAATCACCTGCTGAAGAAACTGGTTGGAGAGAAAACCTGCAGCGTCTCGGCCCACAGGGCACAAGTTTGACACATGTGGCCTAAGAGAAACCCAATTCACAGCAAGAAGATAATACATACAGTTCATGTCTAAAGACTAGGTAGAACAGCTCTAGTCTCACTAGGTAGGACAGCTCGAGTACAGCAACAGTGCACTTGATTCAATCAATGCCCTGAGAATACAATGACCTGGATGAATGAGAATATTCCAAGGCACAAGATTACAATTATAATGTGCTATTATAATGCACATTAACGGAATTGGAACAGGTATGCCATTACTGACATTGTATTTGTATTGTTTTATATTACTGCAACTGTATTACTTTTAATGAGTTCCACCAAACACTGTGGACAATTAATAACATGTTGTATCTCACCAATATTTGTTCCAAGTTATTGTTTGTGACGTGTTTGGGGCCAAATTGACCTAATAAGAGCTCACATGATCAATCTCATCATTGCTTTTGGGTGTGCTAACAATTGGTGCCATTCTCATTAACCGAGCGAGGGTGTTATTGAGTCACAGATGAAAACAGCAGTCTGTCAAATTCACTTATTCAGTATAATGAGAATAGGAAGAGGTCTGGGGAGAATGCCAAAACAGGGTTCTAAAGGGCTCCTCATGTTATTGATGTATTAGATTGGCATCAATGGAACTGTCCACCCCCAAGTTTCATAATGACGCCGCCCATCTGCTCGTCATCCTCCATGAACCAGAAAGTCGTCTGCTAACTTTGGCTTGGGAATTATTGCAGATAAATATAATCGTTCTGGCATTACTACAAATACAAATCAAATGGTGGCTTAAGATTTTAGCAAGTACCCTTGCTTTAGTAATTCTTCAAAAGTCAATGGACCGATTCTGTTCATAATTTTCATGGACAGTTTGGGAGTGTGAAGCTTCTGGGATGAGACTTAGCACCTCCAAATCTGAGGCCAGGGTTCTCAGACAGAAAAGGGTGCGGTTGGGAGTGAGGTCTTGCCCCAGGTGGAGGAGTTCAAGTATTTCGGGGTCTTGTTTAGGAGTGAGGGACAGCTGGAACCATGAGATCGACAGGCGGATCGGTGCCGCGTCTGCAGTAATGCCGACACTGTACCGGACTGTCGTGGTGAAGAGAGAGTTGAGGCGGCAGAAGGCAAAGCTCTCAGTTAACCGGTTGATCTATGTTCCCACTCTCACCTATAGTCATGAGCTTTGGGTCGTGACCGAAAGAAGGAGAATACAAGCGGCGCAAAATGAGTTTCCCTCGTAGGGTGGCTGGACTCAACCTAAGAGATAGAGAGAGGTTGAGGAGCTCGGTCATCCGGGAGGAGCTCAGAGTAGAGCCGTTGGTCCTTCACATCGAGAGGAACCAGTTGATGTGGCTAGGGCATCTACTTCGAATGCCTACTGGACGCCTCCCTGGTGAGGTATTTTGGGCGTGCCCAGCCGGGAGGAGACCCCAGGGTACACATAGGACACACTGGAGAGACTAGGTCTCACAGCTGGCCTGACCCAGACCTGGATAAGTGGAAGAAAATGGAATGGGGGAAAAAAAAGTCAATGTGCGCAAAATGTAAAATTATCTTATTATTATCTTATTATCTTATTGTGATTTGCTTTATTTTTTTTGTTCAAAATCTCCCTTTTGGTAAGATGAAATGCAGTTCTATGCCACTGCAAACTGTAATCGCAATGATACAAATTTTGTTCATCTCTCTGATACTAAGTCGAAAGCTGAAAGTATTCCAAATAATAAACATCTTGAATCTAATTTGACCGGTGAGTGTCTGTGGTGCAGCTGTGACTCAAGAGTGTAACATAGAGAGCAGTTATTTTAGAAAATAATATCGTATTGTCAAAGCAGGCGGTTATTTTTCTACCTCAAGCTAATATTTTCTTGTCTAAATTGCATTTATTTAATTAGAAAGTGTTGAGTTTAATCCTAAATTCATAATTAATGCTATTTATGGTATTTTAGATCAGCATGTAATTGGTGACGTTTTTGCCAGTGGCTCTAAGTAACTTTTATGTTTAGTGTGTCGTTTGAAAGTGTTAGATTGGTGATGCTGACATGCAGTTCTATCCACACACAAATCCTACCTTCCATTGTTCCAAGTGCAGAATTGCTGTGACTGGACAGAGGGAGGGTGGCAGGTTGCAGCGTGGCGCTTGTACATCATGCCCATGTCGAAGCATCATTGACCCCAGCTGAGAGGCATCCCAGTGTGGACAATGTAGTTCAATAGCAACTGACTCCCACCCAAAAGGGGGGCAGCTGATCTGGTAAAGAGCAGTGCTCCTGCATTAGCAGCACTCAGCTGTTTCAGCCAAACATTTGGCCACACCATGAAATCTGTTTTTAAGAAGAGAAAAATAGTCTTTGGATTATAATTGAACCCCTTCGTACCTCCCCTCCGCCCCCTGCACCTCCATCATTCTTGTTACGCCTTACTTCCTCCTGCCCCATCCTGTTTGTCCCCATTTGTTTTCTACTCAGTGTCTGAATGGTCTATACTCTCCCCCCCCACACACCTTTTGTATGAGCAGCAGCACCCATCAAATTCCGGATCGATCCCCCGGTGTCATTGTGTGTAGAGGTTATTTAGGTGGGCATCCAATCTGCACCTGCTGTTGTGTTTGAGCAAGAGGGGAACATGGCCAGAGTTTGTTAACACCGAAACGGGAAACATCAAAGCTGAGACAGAGAGAGGTGGGGTGGGGAGAAGGATGGAAGGGAGGGGTGAGGATGAGCAGCCACCTCAGAATCCCATGAGTACCCGCCAGCTCGCTGCCTCGTCTCTCGTGAAATGAGCACTTTCACAGTCAGTTAGTCTTTAAGTAATAGATATATTGAGTTCATCCCTTGTAACGTTAGACAACTAATTTATTATTTTTCCCCTGTCTTCCTCTCACCCTTTGCGAGCCCTCCCCTGTCTCCTTTCCCCTTCCACCTCTTTCTCCTTTTTCCCGCTCCCGCTGTGTCCATTTTCCTTCATTCCCCATCAACACAGGATTATGAAGGTTAAATAAACTCTGAAAATGAATGAATATTGCCACTAACCTCGTCCCCTGTTACCACGGCTGCAATCAAGCCCGCGGTGCCCCACCCCCCCCACAACCCTCCACCCTCATTGCCTGGAGAAAAGAGACGGTCCAGTCCGGGCTATCTGGCAGCAGAATGAATGATCCTATTTATGTTAATGCAAACATGAACGTTACACAGGTTTTTCCCCTGATAAGGCGATAGGTTAATGAAATGCTCATTTCATTTTACCAGTTGTTTTCTCTGTGAAGTTCCGATAAGTAGCAAACCAATGAAGCTTGTAATTACAATCTTACAGAAACCCGGCCAATCTGTGTATAAATCTCACCATCCAATTACAAGATGTAATAATTTTGCAGTCAAGCTGGTAATGAGGTCTAATACTCATGCATGTGATAATCCCCCCTGGATGCTGACTCTATCAGATGTTAGCTTTGTAATTATATGAGCTGGAGAAAAAAAAAAATCATTATTTCATGTTCAAGTAGAAAATGAGGTTGGTGGGAAGTTAATTTTCTCTATGCTCTGTGAAGCGTAGACAAGAATTTAATGATTTAATTACAGTTGTTAGGCCTTTTTTGCGAGCGGCTTAAATTGAGCTAAGCATTTTTCATAGCCCCGACATCAGGAGTCGGAGAACATCAAAGATTTTGACAGCATACAAAATGATGAGCAGACCCAGTGGCCCTTTTTTTTTTCCAACTTTGTCACATTTGCCTTTCCGAGTATTCATTTTCTTCTTTCCTTCCCTGCTATAGTCAAGGTAACCACACTGCCAGGGACAGTAGGGACTTGCTGGATAAAAGCAACATCAACAAATATTAACCGCTCTGGCTTTCACAACCAGCAGCTAATCCACTGTATGTGAATTTGTCATATCAGATTACTATGACAGTCATGGTGCAGCCCAGAAAGGAAGGCATGCCCCTACCTCCTTAAAAGGACAATATTGATTTTTTGTTTGTTTTTTTGTATTTTTTTCCCACTTTTTTGAATTTCAAAACAATCTATAAGTGGTGTCTGGAGTGCTGTGATTTCCATACAGCGATGAGAAGTGAGTAAGAAACTATAAATGCATTCATCTAAGTAATCCCTAAAAAGGACTGGTTGCTTTTGGCAATTAAAAAAGTGTTTTGAGAAAAGTAATTCCACTTCATAGTAACTGTGGCTAATAGGTTATGCTGTGTGCGCGCACGTGTGTGTGACGTGTGACTGACACAAACATAACGTGAATAAAAAACTTGCAATTCTTGATATTTTGTGACAAAATTAATTTTACATCATTTAATGACTGTCCTAATTTATGGATATCACAGATCATGGTCTTTTAGCACTACTGCGGAACCTCGGTTAGCCTTTGCTCCAATTAGCATATTTTTTGGTTTACGTCGGAAATTTGCTTGCCGTGGGTTACAGCCGCAACAGTAGCCTGAAGTCACGAAATTGTGGCGAGGGACAACTGTACACGCACTGAGTGACATCAGTGTTACTGTTATAAAGAATGACATTGATTGTGTTGTCATGATGTTTGTTATTTTTACCCCATTTGTTGACTATCCAAGTTTATGGAAATCACAGATCATTGTCTATAACAACTACTGTGGAACCTCGGTTTGCCTGCAGCCCGGTTAGCATATTTTTGGTTTACATCAAAGATTTACACAGAAATTTTGCCTCTGTTTGTGTACGTTTCCTAGTTAGCGCACATTGTCATGTTGTTAATACACTGCATGAATCCAACTGTGTTTGTAGCATTTTTTTTTTCACAAAACGTCCATGTAAGCAGCCTGTTAGCATGCTCTGAGCTGGAAAATAATGCCAAGGAAGAAATGGCAAAAAGTTGACCATGAAGGCTTTTAATGTTGTATATAAACTGCTCAAAAAATAAAGGGAACACAATGTCAATCACACTTCTGTGAAATCTAACTGTCCACTTAGGAAGCAACACAGATTGACAATCAATTTCACCTGCTGTTATGCAAATGATGTAGACAACAGGTGGACAGCAAGACACCCTCAATGCTGCTACTACTACTACTACTAATAATAATAATAATAATTATAGTAAATTTGATTTCCGTTGATAATTTTTGTGTGATTTTCTTGTCAGCACATTCAACTATGTAAAGAGCAAACTATTTAATAAGAATATTTCATTCAATCAGATCTGTGATGTGTTATTTTAGTGTTCCCTTTATTTTTTGAGCAGTGTACTTATGTTCATACATAGTAAGAGTTCCCAGTTATGTAAAAATAATCCAATGCACACTGGCAATAACTTATTATATACCATCACATATGGTATAATATGTATTATTTATTATATACACTCCCCTCCAAAAACCTGCAGGTGTAGTCATAGAATAACTTCTGTATTAGCATCGCATTTCACTTGACTCAGAGTGCACATTACACTTCAGGATTGGCCGTAAACTTAAAATATCATAACCCATAACTACTGTATCATACATTCCAATAACACCCTCTGATCTTACTCACTCACTCTCCACACCCAGTGTTAGAAAGTAGAACGGTCTTTTGACCTGTCTAATCTCCTCATCCCTCTCCATGCTTTCTACGTGCTTGGCCACGTCCTGTTTAACAAGGAACGTGTTGCGGTGTTGTGACCCACAATTGTGGCCAGCTTCACGGCAGGTTTTGTGGGCCTTTTTTTCTGCTCTGGTGTCCAGTCTGCCTCCATCTGCCACTGCCTCGCCATAGTCCCACAGGGGGAGATGGGGCTAATTCTGCAGTCAATTAGCAGAAGGGCCACTTTTGTTCTCTCACTGGCTCCCATGGGCCCTATCTGCTTCACTGCTCTCTCTCTCTCCATTTCAATGCTTCACAGTTTTGGTTTACTATTTGTTCATTGGATTCTAGCTCACGTGTGATTATTTATTTTTTATTCCCTCTCTGTGTTCTTTACTTGCATCCACACTTTGTCCATCATCATTTCTTCATTATCATCCTCTCTGTTTATATCTCTAGGATGGCCTCTTTCAAGTATTGAGTGTGTGCCTGTCATATTTTGTCTCCCCCAGCCCATCTTTGCTCAATGACCTTTATGACATTGTTGGGCAAACGCTGTCTCTGGCAATCATGAGCCATAAAAAGAGATGGAATTATGGGTTGATTATCACCCGGCAGATTTATATAAACTCCATAAAACATTTGGCAAAATATTAGGATAAAGTCCCTATACGCTTGTGAGCATACATGCTAGTGTTATATCATTAGGAAGAGGAGGGTTACGGTGTCAACAAGTCTATTTCATTATCTCTTTTATGAAGCAATATACATTTTTTATCGTATGTCTTCCAAAAGACAGTTCACAGTTTGTGAGTTTTGGCTGAATTATTGACACTGCTTTATTAAACAACTTGAATAACACATTGAAAGTCAGCGATGCCTCTGCTTTTGTTATTAATTTGTTCCAAAAGGTCAGACAAAAACTGAAATGTAGAAAAACCGAAGCAATTTTTTCCATAGAAAATAATGTAACTTCAATTAACCCGTTCCAGACACCTAAAAATATGAACAAAAAAACAACTGAGACAAATTATAGCAGAAAACAACATGAAAATAATTATAAATAATGAATGAAATGATCATTTAACATCAATTTTATGATGACTTTTATTAATGACTCTTGCTGGCAGACTTCAGAAAGGGAGGGATTGAAAGTAAAATACAACAGTTTGTTGTGTGAATATTGTACAATAACTGAGACAATGTACGAGAACCAATAACTGAATCATATAAAAATGGGGGCCAAAAACCAAGGTCTGACGGTATTGTAAACAATTGGTGGAGGAGGATACCCCATGAGGTATATTGTGGTTGTCTTTGGTTTTCTTAGATTCTTCTGATGGTATCATATCTTTTTTTCTGTTTTGTTAGAGTTTTATTAAAGGTATGTCAATAACTTAATCATTATTGGCTTTTAATGAAGAAATCTCAATAGAGCTTAAGAGAGTTATAGAGAATATTATGGAAAAAACCCCCCACCAAATATCAAATAAGTGTGGATTTTCTCTTGATCGACATTACACCCAGTGGGTCTTAGCCTGCTGTTTTCACTGGGGTTCTACTTTGCCCTACTGAGCCGTGCCTGTCTCAAGTTAATAAATCATTTTGGCATTATAAAATATTCAAAGGAGGAAGGTATCAGGCAAGGCCAGGTTAAAGAATTTCTTACATTTTCATGGCATGACAGTCTGTTCCACATACATCCCCCTTCTCGAGCTGCTTCGTGTTCTGGTTTGTGAGTGACTGTGCGTGTGCGTGTGTGTGTGTGGCCGGGGTTCGAGAGGATCGCCCGTGTCACTCTAATAGTCTAGAATTACACTTGTATCAGTGTCACTAGCATATGGGGTCTATGTATACCCTTAGGCCCATCACATCCCCTTCCACCTTCCACTGTCATGGTATTTAAAATGATTCCATTTCAGCCAAGCTTGGTTTGACAGAAAAAGTGAGAAGCTGTGTGTTTCTCCCCTTTAGCTCAATGACAGAGCTGCAGCCGCTAGAGGCGCCTGCCACTGAGCAGCCAATCAAATGATATTTTACGGGATAATGATGGGAAAAGGTTTGCTGCCTTCGTGAAGGATTCCCAGCCCTTTTTCTCTTTGTCTCTATCTTTAACCCCGTCTTTCTTTCTGCCTTCCAGTCCTGTCAGTTATTCTGTTGGGGGGGGGAAACCCAGTACAGTTGGTGTCCTTTTAGTGTTTCACAAAATGTATCTGTTTTTGGAAGGATATGGATTGCTTAATTGGATCTTTTTTTTTTCAATTGAAAACACTGTTCAGAGGAGATTCTATCGTCCCTGTGTCAATCAGCTGCAATCGCCTGAGTTAAATTAGGCTTTCAAAGGTTAAACGGTGTATGAAATAGTGATAAATTACAGTATCCTGCACCTCTCTTCCAAATCCCCCTTTCCCACCCAATTGATTCCCATCCCACATATCCTCTCACTGGCTCAACATCACAGTTTTTCCTGTCTCTCATCCTCTCTTGTGATACCTTTCACCATCCCTTGATCCTGCCTTCAACCACACCCACACCTTCCTAATTCTGCTTTTCCTCATAACCCCTTCTCACATCACATTTATCTATCTATCCTTACATCCCCGAAAAGACGCTTTGGCTGGCTGTGTCGCTCTGTGATTGAGTCCCTCTGGATAGAAACTTCACAGTTGGTAATGTGGGAACCTGGGTAGATGAAAGGCCGAAACAACATGAAGTCTTGACAAAAGTTTGAAATAGGTTAAGTATGTGCCAATTGAAGCTCTGACAAGAGGCCATTGTGCTAAAATGACACTACAAGTCCCCATTAGCCTTTTTGCATATACTTGATGCCAGGGTGGATATAATACCATATTCGAATAAACGTAATTGATCTTTTGTTCATTCAAATTGACTGCTTCAAAGACAAACAGATTCAGCTGTACTTGCTCACGCCTGCCTCAGTATCTCTCAGTATCATATAACTGAGGTCTCTTAGGTGTGCAGTAATTCATTTGACTCACTTTTGCATTGCCGACTGTCTTTTTACTTAATTGTTTCCAGTGCCTTACTGCATGCTTGGGGATATGATGCACTCTTTTGCACATTTGAAAATACTGTAAGAATGTCACTTTTATCGGATTTATAAAGTAAGATTAATGTCAACATCAACAAATGTAGAATCGTTTCGAATCAAGTTGTATCGTTCTTAGATTGTATCGAATCATTTTGTTTTTAAATATACAGTATATTGTTTTGGAATCGTATGGGAACCCATGTGTCTAGATGAGACCTACAACACTACCTCTTATTGTGTTCTGGGTCATGGGTGAGCTGGAGCCTATACTAACTTGCTTTGGATGAGAGGCATGGGGCACCCTGGACTGTTTTTCAGTCAATCACAGAACACGTACTGTGGACAATTTTGAAAACTGTGGAAGGAAAACGGCGTAGCCTCAGAAAACCCATGCAAGCATTGGCAGAACACACACACACACTGTCTCTTTCTGTCTCTTGCTCTCACTTTCACACACGCACGCACACACACACACACAAACAAAGATGACATCCCACCTTCCTGATAGGGAGTTACTCATGTATTTTGATGATATGAAAGTTGACCACATTTACATGCAAATCGAAGTTCCAGATTAATAGGGTCCACATATGAGGACGAAGGATGACTGCATGGTAATATGCTATTATAGCTTTTAAATACATTGACCAATGTTTTGACGCTGAATTAGCATGGTTGCAGCACAGGAAATCATGTCACTATGATAGCAACTTGCTTTTCCAATTGGAATACAATTTTATCAAGTTCAACTGTCATTTCTAATAATAACTTGGGTTATGCATACTAAATTGAAGACTCATTTCTTTGCTATTTTTTACACCTCAACCTTGGTGGATGAAAGAGTAAACATAGTGTTTACATGGACTCTGTTAGTTCCGAAATTGCTGGACCTAATATCATTTACAGGAATGTCATTGGTGGTGTAAAAAAAAAAAAAAAAGAGGGAATTAACTAAAGTGTGTGTGTTCATGCATGCATGGAAATTGTGATATTTTTTGCAATGCAAATCACAGTATTTTAGAAGGTCTATTTTCTCCATGTTGGAAGATATGTGGTAAGGTGTGTGACTGGACAACAAAGAATATGGGAAATTACTCTTTGGGTCCACATCTAATTTTTAATTTTTCCAATGGGAAAAGTGGCTGTAGCGTACATTTTGCTAAAAGTATACAATCCCGTCAAGTGATGGTGCAAATGTGATTTATGAAATCACTGCTTGTCAGCCAGAGCAAAATATCAATCATCCGTGAACCAAAATGATCCAGACAGCTACATATAAACCCATTGTTCAACTGCAAAGAATGAATGTCTTCAAATACATTGCTAGTAAAGTACACTGTTGTCACTGTTTCTCGCTCCAAATGTAATTTGCACATTTTTCATTACAAAGTATGTTGATAAGTTCCATTTCTAGTGTTCAGCTATGTGCTAACCTCCAAGGACAGGACAGGAATGTGCTCCAGTATTGCATGTCTTGTTTATCAGCAACTGTATGTGTTTAATTAATGTATTTCACTGTATCATGGTTTGATTTTCCTTTGAGTGCCAGAGACGCAAATCAAAGTGACGCATAAAGGAAGGGGAAAAAAACATCCTCGGGTGTTAGACTTGCTTTATTCCCTTAAATTTTTTTGTAACTCAAGAAAAACAAATAATTTACGGCCCCTTGAGATATAGCACACAAATAGAATAATGTATTTGTGCCTGTCAAATGCCTTTCCACAGCTCAGCAGGAAAACATTATGAATGGATATGAAAAACATAGCCCAGATACTGTCCAATTATTAAAGCTGCTGTATGTCACTGGCTCAAGATTACATTTTTTTCAACCAAAAATGCAACCACTACCGGCTAGTGTTTGTTATCGATAGTGGTTTAAGAGAACAGATTATACAAAATAAATTCTACAGTGTATTATTTATAATTACAAATTCAACGACATCAAAATTGTTGTTAATTGTTGTTCAGCCATAGTAAGATGACTGGTCACTAATGGCTTTTTGTTGCAAGCACGCACACACACACACACAAAAGCAGTCTCAGAGAATCGATCAGGAATTTTGAGTCATTCTATTGTTACGATTACGAGGTTATACATTCATTGGTGGCTAACGATAGTAGTTAAACTACTACAACCAAATATCATAAGATGACAACAAATATAGGTAAAGCGTGTGCGGGTTTCATCGAGGTTAGTTTACGTGCCGAACGCAGGAAGAGGGTGAGATATAGCCCTTCCAGTGCATTCAAAAGATAGCGCCCCTAGCCCTAGCCGTGACATATAGCAGCTTGTCAATTTATGTAAACAACCAAACAAACAATTCTTGAGGTGGATTATTAACAAATGGATTATTAACAAATTTGGATGTCCATGAAGGCTCAGTCAATTGCATCCTGAGTTACAGTATTGACGACACTCAATTGGCTAAAAGTTTTCCTATCTCCCTGCTAATTTGTCTATACAGGGTTCAAGTTGGGGGTGGAGGGCCCCTGACTGAATGGGTGAGGATGATAGGCCTTTGACATTAAGGATCAATTCCACTCAGCGAGGGATGAGTAAGGACGATTGCGGCAGTGCAGCCCCCTTCTTATTAACTGACCATAGGGGATAGGAGGCGCTAACATGGCTTTTCCATCAGGACCCTAAACCGGTCTTGGCTATTACTGATTATGACACAGGGGCTGGATTGTTTAGTGTGTCTCGTCAAAGGAGCAGACAGAAATAGCAATTATATACCAAATAAACTCCTTCAATTTAATACATTTATGTGTACCTGGGCGCACACGCACAAATAAAACACAGGGCTCCAGTCTTTAAGGGGGAAAAAAATACATGACAGCGTTTTGCTAAATAAGATAGCACTCTTCAGTTAATTAATCTCCCACACCTCGTCAAACTACAAGGTAGCTAGGAAACGTTAGTTGACAAATAGGCTGCTCAAGCGAGGCTGAGATAAAGGGGTTAGATAATGAGGTACTAATCACCCGTATCAGTTAAGTCCATCAGGCCTAATTTCCCTAAAATCAAAATAGCACGCACACGGAGATAATCTGCTCATTTCTTTTTAGAAATTAATTTCCCAAACCAGAGGTTCAGCACCACACTAATAAGGCATATTCACGCACCCATGTAAGCACCCAGTCTAAGGCCCCTCCTTTCACTCACGGAGAGATTAAAAGGTGTTATGAGCCATGGACTGTGGAACAAAGAGAAATAGATAAGCAGATAAGGAAGTATACTCATAAGGAAGCGCATCTCAACGGATAATGAGGCTGCCAATGCTTCACTGAATGAGCTTCTACTTCTTGTACAGTAGCCTGCATATTATGCATACCGCATTGGATCAGGTTTATTCAGTTGTTTGCTTGCTTTCGAGTCTGAATGATGAACGACAAGCTCTACGCATTTTTTTGACCAAAAATAACGATCATTGTTATACTTGGATTCCCGGTGCAGGTGGAAAACAGCTCAACTTGACTCGTCACTGATTGACATTTGAAGTTCTTTCGCCCTCCACTGTGGAGTGTGACCCAGCTGCAAATTAGACAAATTCTCAAACATGCTTAAATACATCAAATCTGTCCTCGGTACTTGACTGCTCTATGAACAACCAATTAGCTGCACTGGTTGTAGCATAGCTACAAACCCCACTTATAAAGGAGAGTAGCATTTGGTTGTCTCAAGTGCTCTAATTGGCTCAGATGTTGCTCTTAAAGATCTGCTTGGTCTTTGTTAAACTGACAAATTTAAAGAGTAAGAACAAGTCAGGAGAGAGAGAGTGCGCATTAGCCCTTTAATGGACTGAGATGCCAAGTCTATCTCAAATCCTTTCCTTTTTCCTTGAACAAGTTTCATGGCCTTTCGTTGGCCTTAGCGCGAGCTGTACCTCCGATTGTTTTTTTTCTTGAGCTAATGACATATATTTGCTTAAACTCCTTGGACACGTAGTGTAAGAGGAAATAATATGATAAAATACTGAAAATGCGGGAGCTCCTCAGCGAAAATGTAAAGCATATGTCTCATGCAAGAGTAAGTCAAAAAAGAAAACTTGCGGGGCCTTTTCATCCGTAAAGGAGCTTAGGTGTAAACAACACATAATTTATTCTGTTACATGATGATGAGGGTTTGAACCGACTTTACGGTTCATAACAAATCATGAATTGCCTCATTTGAAAAGGAGCAACACAACTTGCAGCCTTCATTCATTCATTCATTCTAGCCCAACAGTGTAAAGGAAGACAATATTAAATGGATGAGAAGAGAAGCCTTTAAAAAGCTGCATGGACCGCCAAAAGCCCAGAGAGAGCACGGTTAATATGACACCCCAAGGTCTAATCTTCTTAGTGGAGTGGGATAAAATGAGTATCCATTACAGAATCAACCTTCATCCCAACCCGGTCTCTCCCACACCAATACTAGTATTCGAGCCTTTCCTCTATCCACCCATTGCCCTCCCTTTAGAACCAATGCAAGCATTGATAACAAGCATTGAGACAATTGGCTGACCCAAAGCCCTAATCAGGTATTAGCCACAAAAGCTGTAAGGGAAGGCAGCTAATCTCCACACTCGCTTCATCTGGAGAGACTAGGCCCAGCAGTTGGAATTCCACTGGCGGGGCCTAGAGAAAAGATGCCCGTTAAAAAACAGTTTCGACTACAAGAGAGAAATTGTGAACGTGTTAGGACACAGATCTCTCAAACTTGAAGCGTATCTTTTAAAAACGTTTTGCATGATCAACATATGGTATTGCTGACTTTTACCCCCAAACGGCCTTTTGGCTGAATATGTAACCAAAGCATAAACGGGTTGAGAGACAGGTAATTACAAAGTAGTGATCGGCACCGATATTCGGCATTTTGACACATATCGGCAGCCACTCACACTGTTCACAGAACACATGAAGGGCATGAAAAAAGCAATAATATAAACACTAAATTCCAGACTTAAATGAAACCATAAAAAACCAAAAAGGGGAAGCTGCAAAGTTCTGTGATTTTCGGCCGGCCGTGAGCGTGACAGGCTGCCATTGTGTGTGTGTGTGTGTGTGTGTGTTTGCACCGAGGTGGACAGAGGACAGCTGATATTCTTTTGAGGGGTTTTGGGTGACGTTAGCCTGTTTTATCTTTGCAATAAAGGGATTGTTGAGCTACCACCTTCTCGTCATCCTTACAACGTTCGGGTAGACGTTACACCACCATGTTTACCTTTAATGACAGTTGCGACAGTCGAGTGTTGAGAGTAATATAGCTGCACATGAGCTGCACATGGTGTATTCTTTGTTCTCACAAGTTTCTCGAGGGAGTTGTGTTTACAGACCAAAATTACTTTTTTTTATTAAATTATGGGCGCGCGTACACAACCACGAAACGTCGTAAAACGGAACCACTGAGGACCACTTGTATTTTATCTACAACAAAATGAGTGACAATGTACTACAATCACACACAATGTTGGACAGCACTCAAAGGATGCCAACCGCCGTCGCGAAGACCGAGTTTCTCAATAACAAAGGATTAGTAAAGATTATTAATGGACAAAGATTGGGATGGGATTTAATCCAAAATATTTACTGTTGTTATTGATGCATTTCAAGGTGGTTTTCCTTTAAATATGAAGAAAGACGGCAGTGAGTAGCTGAATGTGTCAGGGGAGTTCTTCTTGTGAGTGTGGTCAAGGGCAAGCTGTCATCAGAGCCACAAACACACAAACGCACCCACACATACTGTATATCCATTTGATTGGTTTAAACTTGAAAACTGTAACTTAACAAAAGACATTTTGCGCGCATGTACTTTGAGACACTGTATATTTCAAGTGTTAATTTGAATAGACACATTTGTATGCTTTTGTTTTAAATTCACAAATAACTAAAGTACAACATACATAAAATATATAACACCAGCAGTGTATTTGGTACTTAGCATCGCTGTGAAAATCCGGAATAAAATAGACTTAAACTCTCCAGTCTGTGCACATATCTTATGTTCTCCAGGGGGGAACAGCCTGTCCTTAGCAAAGCAGACAAATGTTAATTCCCTCCAGTGAGCACAGGTCTGACCTCTAGACTTCTTGAGCAGAACACACACACACACACACACACGCACGCACCCACACACACACAGTGTCTTCTCAGAAGGTCACAGAGCAGATGACACCAGCCTGTTCCCTGTTTCACTTCGATTGGCCCATCTTTTCTCCTTCATTACCGCACACAGCTGTGAATAAGAGTGTGTGTGTGTGTGTGTGTGTAGGTGTGCGTGCGCGTGTGTGTGAGTGTGTACGTATGTCTGTTTACTCGCTCTGCGAAATGGCTAAGTGCTGTTAGTGCAGTTTTTATCAGTGAGGCCACTGGTGAGACTCAAGGGAACAGACCAATGCTATCGCTCGCTCTCCTTGTGCCGGCCCTGAAAATTGATATTGAACATGTAGGAGGAGAAGGGGAGGAATCTCTCATGCTGGTAGCAATTAGCTAAAAAGGGATTTGCAACACTGTGATTCATCACATCAGAGATCGAAGTTACTTTCTTGGTTTGTTTTTCTTCCCCTTTTATCCACTTCTTTCTTGTTTACTTCCTCGCAAGGTAGCCCATGCTGGAGACATCGTTTTTCACTTTCTACACACATTGGTCAATCATGAAGCCAGAAGTGTCTTGGTAAAACATCATGCTTCAAATATCCCGGCTTCATCAGCATTTTTCAAAAACATTCATAACAATTATTAATAAATCATGCTGTTTTGTGGGTGATTACGGCCTATTATTACTCAAAACATATGTATATTTAAGCTAATGTTAAATCATTTTTTTGCCTAAATTAAGCATTTTCAGGCATAAAAATGGCTAAATTAAATAAAATACAAATATAGTGTTTTCAAAAGACGCATTCAAAGACATCAACGTAGTATTCTGTAATAGTACAGTAATATTATTACTGTAATAATAATTTTACTGTAATGTTTGGTGAGACACATGCTTAATGTTCATCGGAACAACATGATTTTATTGCAGGTTTGAATTATCTCACAACAAGCACAATAATCCCTAATAAAAGAAGGGATACTGTTGCGGCAGTAACCCATGGCAAACTGAAAGTCAACTCTGAAACCCTGACATCACTTCCTGTCCGCCACTCACTCTGCTCCCCAGTGGAACACACAAGTGTTATTTATGTCTTTAAATGACTTATGTCCACTATATTGGGTACTACAAGTGTAAGGCTGACTTTAGGGGTGTTCATTCATCTCTAGAGGGCTCTAGTAATGTTAAAAACGTATTTAGAAGGTGCTTTTTATGCTTTAACTACGAAAATATTTGATTTATAAATAAGGAATCCTACTTTGCGTAAATTCACTCATCATGTCTTGGTCTTTAACTAATTAACCGTGATAAGCAAGGGATTCATGCAATTTTTATGAATCTAAAAATAAGATAGAGCAACTATAACTCAAACAACAATACTTACACAAAAAGGATGAAGATGTGTGCACAATGCATCCAAGATTAGATAGATAGGAAAGCAACCGTTTAGCTTGATTTTCCTGCACTGGAAATGGTGCATTGTGAAACTGATGCAAAGACGCTGTCAGTTTACACAGTGTCAACAGCATGAAGTGAGAAACCTAGTCACCGAGGCGAGAGAAAGTGGTACAGGCTCAACTAACTTTGCACAACAAACTAAAGGCATCTTCTTTATTGCAGTCTGCACTGCGTCCTTTACTGTGGGCGTCACAAATACCAACCACACATCAAAACCTCCAAGCATATGAAGAAGCAACGCACACTCCTGCCACCACACTGGTGAAGTTCATGTTAGGTTGAGAAAAAAGAGGCATTCACCTCGTTTTATTAGCTTAACTCAATGTTTTGAGTGATGGAGAAAGTCTATTTTGCCTATTCAAACACCAACTTAATGAAATGCGCACAGCTTGGACTGAGAGAATGTGCGCAATGCAGGCTTGTTTGGGCTCAGTGTTTATGCAAGTGGTGGGGATGAGGTCAAAATGGCCTCAGGGTAAGGTCAGCAGCTCATTGGGTAACAGGTATGTGGTGCTTCATTTGCAAGACAATTATCATGTTGCTTGAGTCCAAACATCTCAAACATTACATGCTGTCATGTTTACTTGGAACAAATGTAATATTGGACATAGATTCCCTTGACAACAATGTTCTAAGTTACAATGATTACAATATAATGCAACCGCATGATAAATATAAATTAAACATGTGAGCCTATGCTAGTTTGTTTTGACAAAGATTTTTAATATTGCTCAGTATGGATTAAAATGTGGGGCTGTTGTGCAGCGCTTATTATAATGGATATAATATTACAAAAAAGTAAAAAAAAAAAAATACAATGCCAGGTGATGCCTGATCATTGCATATATTTATACGAGACATTCAGTTATACCCCAGTTATATAGGAAATAAATGAATCAATCAATCTTTTCATACAAGGCATCACATCACAAAGTGCTTTCCACAATAAAAGCTGGGTCAACAGGCACAGGATAGCGACATGCACTTGTGCCCGCACACGCACACATATGCAGACGCACGCACACACACACGCATATAAGACGGATGATAGAAAACTGTCAGGAAATGCCTTTGATGAGGAAACACTAGTGGCAGGAGTGCAAAAGTACAAATAGTAGTAAGTGTAATAGGAGATAAAACTAGAATGTGGATCGGTAAAGACCTAACAATACAACATGCTGAGGAGACTGAACATTTGTTATCATGATAAAATAAGAATTTGATTTTAAATTGAATAAATTAGGAAATATCCCTGAAGTTATTTGCAGCACAAACCAAAAGAGCTGTATTTCATTGTTGGACCTGTAGAACTTGAATTCCGTCTGCATATTTTGCAACAGTTACTGTCCTCCAAGAAACTCTAATTTCCTTGATAATAGCGTGACAAAAGCATATAACAATGTTTTGTGGTGTCCATAGTTAATTCATCCAGACTGTAGAACAGATGTAGCAGAGGGGCCTCAGTGGACAATGGATGTGGTACACTTAATGTGATCTCCAGATGTGACTCCTGATGTCCAAGTGCAATAGAAAATAACCTTGAAATGGTCAAACACCTGTTTCTGAAAATTACGTTTTTTACTCTTCTGCAATCATTACATATAATGTGAGGACACACTTTTAGTGTAGTTGGGTTTTAGTGTACCGGTAGTTGGTCTAAAATGATTTAACATTTGAGGCTGGACAATCAAATCAGCAGTAAACATTCCTTAGACCAAGCCTTGAAAATAACATTGTTATGTTTAATTGCAGTATTATTATTATTATTATTATTATTATTATTTAGTAGTAGTAGTAGTCGTAGTAGTAGTAGTACCACCACCACCAGGAGCCTATGGGGGTGTGTGTGTGTGTGTGTGTGTGGGGGGGGCGGGCAGATACACCCTAGATTTGTAGCCAGTCAATCGTAAACACAGACAACTCATAGCATTCACATTCACATCTATGGTCAATTCGGAGTCCGTAGTTGACCTGAGATGCATGTTTTTCAACTGTGGAAAGAAGTCAGAGTGCCTGGTAAGAACCCACACAAGCACAGGGAGACAACTCACCAAAACAGTTTGCTGATGGTGTGCCTTGACTGTTTTGGGAGAGGATATAGCGATGGGTTTGGGATGTGAGCATAAAACACATCGCAATTGTGGTATCATTAGAAATGAAATACAGTCATCCCTCCTTTATCGTGGTTAATTGATTCCAAACCCGATCATGGTAAGTGAAGTGGGATTCCTTATTTATAAATTGAATATTTTTGTAGTTAGAAAACTTGTTTATGATTTTCTAAATACGTCTTTTTTTTAATTATTAGAGTCCTCTAGACATGAAACAACACCCCTATAGTCACCATTACACTCATATTACCCAATATAGTAGACATAAAAATAGAAAATAACCCATATTATAAACTCACACATGTTAACATTAGGAGAGTTCCTTGTTGTTTCTTTTACTGCCGGTTTCGGTAGAGCAGCGAGGGACGACTGTAGTAGCATAATTATACTCTAATTGAACTAATGTAACCCCAAAAAAATATTAACAAACAAAAGCTCTGATCATGTGACCCAAAAAAAATTACATCACTAAAGGGTTGGAGAAAAAAATGTTAAAGGTTGACTGCAGTATTTACCATGTGTACCTACAGTAAGTCTGTGTAGATATGCAATAAAAAAGCAAACAAAAAACTCCACATGCAACATAAGGCAGCATAGTATCTTTGCCCCAGTCACAGCCTTGACAGTTTAAAACCTGAGCTGGAGCCATTAATAGATCAGGAGATGACGGATGAGTTCATATGCCATGCATGCAGCCCTAGACAATGGCTCCAGTCTGATGACAGATTGCCGGACCATAACCCAGTTAATGTTAAACTCATTCTCACTCCTCGATTTCACAAGTGTAATTCTATTCAGCTGTGCTGCAGTGTCCTCGCCTGTGGGTGAGGTGTTGGGCTGTGCTCTGGAACTTCCAATCGCATCCTCCGGTAATGATCCCCCTGCTCTGCTCTATTGTATTGTTTTCTGCATAATCAGGTTGGTAGTCGAGGCTTTGGGTGACACAGCCATCTGTCAAGTTCATTTGCTCTGCAAAATGCAAAGGAATAACGGCCGATCCTACGGGAGTCTATCTGTTATCAAATAGGTGACAGTTGTTTTTGGACAGCACAGAAAAAATGAGCTTGTGTTAGCATCCTGCCACACATTACTGCTAGCACGCGGATGTGTATGAACCTATGCTCGTTTTGTTATCAAAACCCTGTGCAGTGTCCACATAGCACGGATGTATCTACTTTGCATGCATGATGCGCTCATCATGTAGCAGTGTAGTTGTATAGGTGTTATGAGATCTATAATTAACACCATGAGCTCTTGTCCATCTGGAGCATTGAGCCAGCTGTTTGTAGAAGACAACTTGTGCTCCCGACATGTAGATTTGTTTGCATCGTGTTCTGCATGCTTGAAGTTGTTGAGTGGCTTGTGTTTGTTGGTGTTCGGAGTCATGTAATAATCATTGGTGGTTGTGTATTTGTCTTGTCCGCTTGCATGCAGTCTGCTTTAGTCGTCATGGCCACCACCACCTTAACCACCTTGATTATTGTGGAAACCATGCATCTAGTATTGCACTCTCAAGCCATGCACATTGTTCTCAGTGTAGCTTCTAATGTAAAATAGATGATTTTAAAACTTTAATGAGCACTGAGAGAACAATTAGGCAGGTTTATCATGAATACAGGACACAATGAAAACAATAGCAATTGAAAACCAGTGGAACAGGGGAGTCACACAAACATGCACGGCCAACAAATTAATATAAGGCTGCTGGTAGTGTAGAGCATTATCTCTTGTGCAATACTGTATGTTTACAGATTTCCAGAGTCAGGTAACCGTGGCGCAAATACATGCTGAAGATGAAGTTAACACATTTCACAAAGTTATTGAAACGGTAGACACATAAATAATACTATGATTAAGGTAAAGAAGAACATGCTTAATTTGTAAAGTAGGCCAATAACTGTGTTTTGGTATTACTTCTTGGACACCAGTGTGTTGTCCCTGCAAAGTAAACAATGATTGGTTTGAACTTCTATTCCACTCATCGCATACCATTATGACCCTTGTTAATCTGAAATCAACATGGTTCTTTCATTGACATATGTAAATAATCATTTAAAGTTGCAATGATACTTAAAAGCAACAGTAGTCCATGCGTGTCTACTCCACACGAGTACTGCAGGTGATTTGAAGTTGCCATGGTGGCGACCACCTTGCCTTTTACAACCCAGTTTGCGATCAGACTGACTGATCATTATACGCGAAAATTACACCATTGTGCTGCTTTAGCCCAGTATCAGTGAGTAACGTGTTTTAAATTGTAAGACAAGCTAAGAGATTAAAGGGGAGTCTGTAGGTTTCAGATCACATGAGTGATGTTCACTTCAAATGAACAAGCAACCTCAGAGGAACAAAATCTCAAAGAAGCACAAAAACTGCACAGTGTGAACTCTGATCGGAGGGCAGGCTCTCGTCAGCACCTCTGTGCTGTTTGCTTTCTTTGGCCAAGTATTGATTTAACTCGGCTCTCTGGTGTTTTACTGGTCATCAGCCACAAGCACCTTCAGTGCAATAAAATAACTCTTTGAGTGTGTGTGTGTGGGTGTGTGTGTGTGTGTGTGTGTGTGTGTGTGTGTGTGGCTACATTTTGCAGCCAATCCAAATGTTTCCTCTTCAGTGTAACGGAGATCAATGGAAATGTAATTGTAATGTTGTAATGTTGGCATTAATGATATTAACATAGATATTTGTATATGTACAATGGACTCAGTAACCAGAAAATATCAGGTAAATGGTAGAATATAATGAGAGGTTGCACCCATATTAACTTCTTTGTATTTTAACGCTGCTCAAACCACTTTACAGCCGGTTTGTCTATCTGTAACAGAATGGAATACAGTTATATTGCCATCTGTACAGGTACAGAGCTGTAGTGGTACACTGGGTGTGGGTCAGGCTTTTTAAATCGAAAACAACATTTTTGGGGAAAAAAAAGATCAGTGCAAAGTCTAAGAGATGAAGTGGGAAGTTTAAAAGTCAATACTGTAAAAGACATACAATTATTCAAGACATTTTAAGACCAGTTAAAAAATTGCAAAAAATTACATTTTGCACTGTTGGAGCTTAAGGAGGTTTTAAGTAGACCTTCAAAAACAGCAAAAGTGAGACTGTCATGGTTCACTTCCTGTCTGTGCCCTCTGTTCTGCTCTGCCTTTTCCTGGGGGCAGGGGGGAGAGGCTACTGGGCACAGCTGCCTCTGATGAGCACCAACTCTTAAACTGATGGACTGCACCTGGGAGATGCTGGATTATTCCTCTTGGTTTGTGCCACACGTATGGACATCTCTATTCTGGCTCTTTGGACTCTAGCTGCCGCCGTTGTTGTACTTCACGTGCTGAACTGATTCCCTCCTCCTGAGGACTAAGTGTTTCCCAGCGTCTCCCAGTGCTCCCGGCTCTCCAGTTTGTTTACCTGCACTCGCCTAGCCTTGTCGTCCATGGTGCTTTTTCTGTTGCCTTCATCCACGCACCATCGCCTTTTGTTGTTACTCACTTAAAACGGTATTAAAAGACTCACTTACCTGCACACCTGCCTGCTGCCTCTGCATCTGGGGTCCAGCTCTGATCCTCACCTAACAGAGACAAGAATTTTTTGAGTAAGCAATTTATTGTAAACAACCATTAACCTGAAATGTGTTGTTCCTGAGATGGGCAAAAATGTAAGACCATAGCTAAAGAAAACAGAAACCCCACAAAAATAGAAATGAAAAATTCAAAAAAGGATTCAGTAATGAGTAGCTGCTCTATTCTTGTTCATCACCTTAAAAATTTGTTTCAGCATGCTTGAGGCCAGTGTTTCCAGGAGGCTTGTGGGAATGTTACACCAGGTGGTGAAGATGGCTTCACGGAGGGCACCCACTGTCTGGACCTGATGTCCATTTTTTTTACCTTGAACCTGAAGATCTGATTGCTCCATTGGAGGAAAATAATGATGATAAAGATGGCACCTCCTCCATTATGTCGTGTAGAAAACATCTCCGGTGGGATCTCCATGACATGCCACTAACGTTGGAAGTCGGCAGGATATTCAAGGTTATTTTTTTCTCATCAGAGAATAAAACTTTCTTCCACCTTTCAATATTCCATGTTTGATGCTCTTGTGGAATTTCAAAATGGGCAATTTTGTGGCATTGAAGAAGATGAGACCTTTGAAGACAGTGTTCTTAAAACCCTTTTCTCGCAGATGCCGTCTGATGATTGTTGGACTGCACTCGGCACCAGTACCAACTTTCAATTGGGCAGAGGATTGTTCCGTGTCTTCGCGGACAGCCAATCGGATTTTTTTGGCCTAACACTTGACTTTTTTTGTTCCATAACCCTCAGGATCCTTTAAGACGTTTAAAATGACTGTCTTAATGCGTCCAACCTCAGCAGCAATGACACACTGCGAGAGGCCTTGCTTATACAGCTCAAAAGTCCGACCGTGTTCAAAGAGAGAGAGGTTTTTTTGCCTTTGCTATCATGACAGTGTGTATACCTGACAGAAAATTACATCGAATCCACTTTCTTGCCAAGATTTAGTTTTTTAAAGGCCTTAAACTTTTGATCAGTTGATGAACAGCCTATTTCAATTCATCAATTCAATTCAATGGCATCATACTCGAGCCGATGCTTTGGTAAACTGTGTTTATCTATCTATGTAATAATAGCAGTAATGAAAGCCGTTGAGGCAGCAGTGGTGTTCAGGATCCTGCTGTGAATGACGATGATGGCTGGGTTTGCTTCAGAGATGAGGAAGAGTATCGCAAGTGGATCAGACATTTTGATAAACCTGTTGATGAGCCGGTATCGTGGAGACAGGGATCTGACAAATTCTTAGCCTGGTGACATCCTGATATGCACATTAGATGAGGAAATTTACTCCCATCACGAACTTTGGGTCATACTGATGTTTTTTCTAATTTACAGTGTGTCTTCATCTCTAACTATTTTCAAGCTACAACCTTTTGAAATAGTAATGTCAAAAGTGAAAAAAAAACCTGGGCCCTAAAGGGTTAATATCCAACAATGCAAAATGTACAATCTTGAGAGTTTATCTGCCATGTTACGTCACTCATGTAATGTCATGTTTTATTTTCGCCGTTGAATCAGTGTAAAATGCATAATTTTGTTTTCCAGGGTCTTCTCCCCATGACTTTTCTTAACTCCCTACCGTCCCTTCACCATCTATACTCTCTTTGGCGCTTGTGTGTAAAGGGTGAGTGCTCCGATCATTCAGAGGCATCTCTCTATTTAGGGCACTGGGGAGACATGGCAGAACCATCATCACAAGCAGTCGCTAATGGTTCTCTCCGGATCCAGGAGAATTGCTGTGCAGCTCGACCCAGCGCAGCACAGTGCATCCGGGCCAAATGCTGTGGGCACCACAGCGCTGCAGCCCGGGCCAAATTTTACCCTAATGAATTTGGACCTTGCCAGGTTATTGCAAAAGGCAGCCACGGCCATCCAATACCCTCCTAGATGATCTAAAGCGACTCCCGTGACCACCATTCATGCCAGGGAGCATGGTGCCATTTGGAAATGTTGGAGTGTATGTTGTGGTAGGGGTAGTGGCTGTTTTTGTCTTTGGCACAAATTCTCTCAGTTCAGTTCACACATCTACACACACACACAAAAGGAACTGCAGTCAAGCACATATCCAAACTTATTGACACATATGCATAACTTCATACATACTGTACATACTCATACACACAAACAAGCTGGGAGTCTCTTTTGTACACACAGAGTTCCAGCAACGAGCTGTAATGAAGCCTGAAGAAAATGACACTCTTATGTCCTGTGTTCAGATTTGTGGAGATTGTTGTTTTGTTCACAAATGTACAATTAGCATATTGATTTTTTTCCCCCTCTAAATTGCTGGAAATCTCAAAACAAATTGCATATTGAGCTCTAGTCCAGTCAGATTGAAATGTGCTGGTACATGACTTTTGGGAGCAATTATAAACAGTATGAGAGAGGCTGCAAATCCCTTTGTTGGGTATAATTTCTGGATGCTTGTTAAAATCAGCATTTAGACTATTGCATATTCAGTAAATAGATTAGTTTAAACACTGAAGTGAGTATCTGCAGGCCTTACATAAAAGAAGAGTGTTAGTTATGCTTCATTAGTGGACATTACGCATGCATACAAATGTGTCCGTTGGTACTGTATCTTTTTCTCATCACCTGCATTTCTCTTTGATTATACACCTTTATTATATCCTACCTCCCTCCTGCCACCATTTGAACTTATACTTTTCTTTTCTCCCTGCCTGTGTTCCTCAGTCCAATATGCTCAAGGCCCCCCCAGCTGTGTTACAGGTATCGAAAGTCTCCTTCAATTAGTCATAATCATCACTCACGGTCAATGATTGTGCTAAAGGGTAACTTCCAGCGTATGAGGGGGCCTTCGCATCTAATGCACTGATTCAGCTTGTCTCGGCCAACTTCTCTGTCTGCTGAAACCAAAGCAATTTATTCGTCGCCCAAGGCTCTTTTGGCATGAGCCAGTTGAGCGAGCTAACAGAGAGGCAAATAGAGAGACGTATGGGGATGGTGGGAGAGGGAATGGGTGGGGAGTGTGGGGGGCTGTAAGGAGGACTCTTTTTCTCTCTCCGAGATTTAATCAGAGACATCTGTGCAAAGGCAGGCAGCTTTTCCTCGGAGGAGACTTAAGCGGCCTCTTAGTTAGGGGGTGCTATATTTGAAGTGCAAGGGAATTATCACTTTCTTCCAATAACAGTGCCAAGGATGGAGAGAAAGAATGAGAGACTGAGCATAGAAAAACAGAAAATCTCGTTAATCTGCTTCATCCTGGTGTACCGGGGCATGCTCCGGACACATGAGAACTCAAATCCAATCATCAGACAGGAAAGGTACACAGCTGACCAATCAAGCCGCCACCTTGCCGGCCAAATAGGCGATGCTAGAGGAAATTAAAGGCTGTAGTCTTTAAATAAAGAAGGTAGGGCAAAGAAATGAATACATACAGTTTATGCTGTACATACAACAATATTGGGACACATGACCATTAAAACTAGAGCAACGAAAAAGGAAAATAATAAGGAGTGATTTCATGATTTAGACTTCCTAAAAGTCTAATGCGTGTCAGGGGTATGTTCTTGTCCATCCATCTGAAGAACCAGATTTCACACATTTTGGGAGGCGCCAAATGAATTGAATTGTCCAAAATGTCCATGTAAATAATCACAACTGGGAGAGAATTAAAGGGCCTGGCCAACACTAATACTTAATACTTACATTTGATATTTATTTATTTGTTTGTTTGTTTGTTTGTTTGTTTGTTTGTTTATTTGAGTGGAGGGGTGAGGGATGGGGACGGAAAAGCCACGTGGACGCTCTTTCACTCTAGTCCACGTGTCAATGGAGGGCCGAAACAGTGCAACCACTTTCTCCAGCAGGCGATTTAACTGATGAGCTCCTTCATCTCAAATTGATGGATTGATTGATTGATGTTGATCATTAAAAAAGAAAACCTGCAGTGTCTTGGCCCTCCATGGCCCGAGTTTGACACCCCTGCTCTATTCCAATACAAACTTAACTTTAAAGAGTGGACGGTTACAGCTCTATACTTGCTCACTTGAACGTCATTGTAAACTTCAGCAGCAAAGTACAATCATTACACATACTGGCCCAGCTCACTGTCTGGAATGTGTCTCCCCTTGCTACCTGTGTTAACTAAGACACTTTACATTCCAATTCTATTGTAACATGAGTTCTTTCGAGAATTCAATAGTGTTTCTCACCTTCTTTATCAAAGTTCTGTCACTTGCAACTTTTTTGCACCTGTACGCAATGAAAAAGCCAACTGTCAGAAAGCCGTTTCGTGTAACACTCAAAAGTACACAGTGCGCTTAAATGTCTCATCAACGACGGACGCACAGTGCTTATTCAGAGGAAGAAAGGAGACTGATACGGAGTTGTTTATTGTTCCATGTACGTTCTATGAAATAAACCACACACACACACACACACACACATGTGTTTAAAATGATTAATGGATTCCCTCAACAGAATTTGTCTATGGTAGGGGTGTAACGAATACATGTATTTGTATTTGGATCCAATCGATAAGCAGCTGTACCAAACCAATTTCCCACTCTGTGCTCAATTTAAGTGAGGGACAGGAAGTGTGCATTCACATTGCAATGCACTTCTACAAGTATGGGTAGTGTGACTAAAAGTGGACTCTGGACTAGGGCTACAACTAACAATTATTTTCTTAGTCAATGTTTGTTGTTTCGATTAAGCAAGTAATTGGTTAGGCCCTAGACGGACGGAAAAGAGGCAGAAATGTCCATCACTGTTTTCTAAAGCCAAAGCTGATGTGTGTGAATATCTTGTGTTGCTTAAATTAAAGAGGAAACATTGTCATGCCCAGCAGGACAGGAGCGAGCGCCTCCTGTCCTGCACTCTTATTTTGGCGGCCTGTGCTTCCTGCTGGGAGGAAAAGGCACCTGCTTCGCGCCAGGTGGCCGCGCGGCTGTGGACATTTACCATTTGTGGCTGTTAAAAGCCCGGCACCATCGTACGTGCGGTGCTGGTTCATTGCCATTGTTTGCTATACCTTTGTACTGCTGTCACCTAGATGAGTTTACTTACCTGTGCTACTGCCTTGGACATTCCTGTTTTCTTTCCACAGAGCTTTCCACTCTGTCGCCTTATTTTTGTACGCCACCGCCTCATCTCTGCATACTGGGGGGTCAAGCACTCGACAGCCTCAACTCATGACTGACGTCTCGTGACAAACATTTGATAACATTTGATATAAATATTCACATTTGAGAGGCTGAAATCTGTGCATAAGCACGCACACCCACCTGTACTCATGTGACCACGCCCCTCTATACCCATGCAGCCTAAACACACAAACTTACAAGCTGTCTCCTACACATCAATTCATTGAATTGTTGCAGCTCTGTTTTGGATCATTTATTAATTTTTTATATGCAAATTTTAAGTACACTGGGTTCTCTACTTACAAACATCCGACTTGCGAACATTCGGAGACACGAACGCAAGCTGACTGGTCTATATTTTTATGTATTTTGCCTTGTAGTAACTCCATATTTATACTGATACATGCTTGACCAGTAGAGGGCACTGTGACACTGCTAATGGGACCAACAGGTAGAGGAAGAAGGTGGGGAGAGAGTGTAAAGGAGAAATGGAAAGCTAAATTGTAGCTGTACGATGCAACCCCGACAGAGCGTGTGATTAAAGTTTATGAAGAGTTAATAGGCCTGCTTAATTCTACACCAGCCACAGAACACTACCTCTTTTAGAAGAGTCTAACGACGACGACGATTTGTCCTTTTTTCAATAACTCCTCCTCCCCCACCACCACCAACGACGTATGGTGGACCACTCCTGTTCAAAGGTAAATTACATTTATCATTACGTATTATTATATCATTTTCATTATTATTGGTTTTTTTCATTAATTATCCTCGTTTAATATTACTACTGCATCCAAACTCATATTTACATACATACACATATACTGTATATGTATACACGTACATGTAGTACCTATATCATTGGTAATATTACCTTTTGTTGGACTTACGAACTAATCGACTTGCGAACGGTCGTCTGGAACCAATTGTGTTTGTAAGTTGGGGACCTAGTGCATTGAGAATTATCTGCCAGCAGATTGCAATTCATTTAAAAAATCATTTAGCACAAAAGCTGAGCATGTTTATGTTTTGCATTTTGTTCCTTTTCTGTACTGAAAATGAACCAAACCGTGAGGACGCCGTACCGTTACATCCCTAGTCTGTACTGGTCCAACTCTAAAATAACCACCATCCATTCTTCACAGAGACTGAGTCACCAGTGCTCGGATGCTTTGTTTGGGCACTCGATTCCGCTGAATGATACATGTTATGTGCATTTGGAAATATTTTGGCAATGATTTTTGTTGAAAACGAACGTACAAAAACCAAGGTGCCACTGTACCTGTACTTTGCAGCATCACTGTGTCTCTGTATATGATTTCACTTTTGACATCTTGTGTAAAAAAAGTCTAAAAGTTTAGAATAATAAAGTGTTTAGTCTGACAAAAATATTTATCCAAACTTTAACAAAAAACACTTTGTTCCTGAGGTTTAAACCTGTTGAGCTTTAACAGATTTTCTAATTGCTGTTTAATTAACTGCAAAATAGAATGAGCATGTATGCTTGCCACTTACCACTGACATAAACACAACATCAAATTTTAATGGCGTCACCATTTTAAGTATCCGCAAAGTTGAGCAGTTCAAATAACCCTGAAGAACACAAATCAATTTCATTATCATTAGTAAGACTTTTCAACACATTTGATCTCCTTAACACGTTTAACTTGAGCCTGCAATAAGACCTACCATGAGTCACAACTCTGAAATAAAACATGACGTCTCCTTTCAGTCCATTTAATGCTGACATCCTCTTCTGAGTGGCCAAGCTGTGAAAAGACGTAATCTGGGTGAAGTCTGAGAGTGGAGTGATAGCCACATAAGAGCAGGGCAAGGGGGGTTAAAAGGAAAAAGATTTCTCCTCATCCTGCGCTTTACTAAAGGGCAAGAGATTGTATGGAAGCTTTCAATGTGAAAGCCTATGTCGGGAGGAAGTAAAGCAACACTTGTATGTTTGTAATTGTTCCGTACGTGGGTGTCTGTGCGCGCTCATTGGCATCTTAAAATAGTCAAGTGATGGACGCTTTACAGAGATAGAATCATTGAGCAGTTCGGAGTCACAGTTCAACACGGTGAAGTGTTGCCAGACAGTGCCGTCATCACTGTCACATCAAAGTAGTGGAGGGTTTGTTTTTTTGTAAGTAGCAAGTGCTCTTTCTCCTCTGACAACATGTATGTTAAACCTCGTATCACAAGACACGCATACTTGTAAGTTTAACGCACCACAAAGCAAAACGCACAAGGACTTTTGATCCAATGTGACGTGGTGCATAGGTGAACAAAGAATACATAATTACTACCTTTTGGAACCATCTCGGTACAAGACCTCATTACGTTGGAGTGGCTGAATTCCAAGACAAATACTTTTAAAAAAGGAAAAGGGAAAACTTGAATTGCCGCTGACATTTTAACAAGTTGTTAATAAGTAACCTCGTGGCTGACGTGAGGAAAAAAAATTGAAATGCAGAGATGAGTTACAAAGTAAGTGATAAATCAATCAGGGAGGTTGGTACATTTACCAGATTCATAACAGACACATGCCAACCAATGATGAGGTTCTTTGTGTCTCTATCACACACACCCGCACATTCAGACACACACTCAAAGCCTGTTATTACAGCTTGGGAAAGTAGTAATTTAGTCCATGATTACAATCTATCAAGCAGCCTGGGGCCAGATTCTGAGGAGTGTCTGTCTAAATGACACTTTAATAAGACGCCGTCAAACACACAAAGGGTAGAAACACACATGCAGGCACATGCTCATTTCGGTACACTAGTAGCTGCATTTTACACACACACACACACACACACAAAAACATAGATGCACACACCCTGTCCATGCAAAAGTTGTAGGTAAGCGTGCAAACTTTACTTCGCGCTTTATACATGCATGGAAGCACACGCACACACACACTCTAAAGATGATATCAAGAGTGATTACTTTTATCACGCACTGTGTGTCAGCAATGCATCATTTCAGATGAACGTCCCTCCCAAAGTCTCTTTCTCCGCCTGACGCTGGATAAATGCAAATGAGCCTGTGTGCAACA
Source organism: Dunckerocampus dactyliophorus (assembly GCF_027744805.1). Lineage (NCBI taxonomy): Eukaryota > Metazoa > Chordata > Actinopteri > Syngnathiformes > Syngnathidae > Dunckerocampus > Dunckerocampus dactyliophorus. The sequence continues at coordinate 17,969,850 of NC_072825.1, forward strand.
GACCACATGGAGTAAACTGAATAATATCTGTCTTTTTCCTTTCTTCTTTTTTTAGATGCTAAGAATTACAACTGTGAAATAGCGAAACATCTTCATTCGTAGTGAGTACACCAGTTTACCGCTGATTTCACCATGCAGGCCACAGGTGCTTTACAACTTCCCCAACTTTTTTGAAAATGTTGACGTAAAGGGAGAAATACCTCTTACAGCTCAAAATGTGTCACCATGTTCCAGTTTTATGAGTTGATGTTTCCAGTACTACGATTATGTCAACAAAGTGATTCAGAAAGTCTCAAAACAGTCTCTCCTGAGTTTGTATATTTAAGATTACAACATAAACACTTTTAAATATGAAACATGTATACACGTAGCTTCGGTGCATTTATTAAACATACAAACTGCAATTGATAATGCAAGCATGAATTGTGTTAAGCAAATTTTTATTACCTATGGCATGTAGAATCCAGAATAAGTGCAAAGATGAACAAGCTTGTTTCCAATTCTGGGAAGAAATCACCTTCATTTCTTGCAATTTTCTTTTCAAAACAAAAAGCAATATGATGACTTACTGTACAGTCGCCCCTCTATATCGCCATTTTTCAAAAAATAATGAATGAATAAACGATTGCTGTTTCGTGGTTGACTATGACCTATTATTAGTCAAAAAATATTGAAACACAAGTTATTTGTAGTATTCTGGTCACCAGGCATCAGTAATGTCTTGACGTTAGATTACATTACCTTTCACACTGCATGGAGACTGGCTACTGAACAAGCACAGCCGAGCCAACATGCCATGGCTGAGACGAACATGCCATGGCTGACATTCAGTGAAAAAAAGGCTGTCCTCTCATTCCGAGTGGAAGTGGTAAGTTTTTTCTTGTCCGTCTTCCCCATTCCGTTTGAAACACTTTTAGAATAGTTTAGAATAAGTTTCGAATAAGTAAATTGGAGAGGCGAAATAGTGAGCTTGATAGCTTGCTATTCTACCAGTGGCTGTCTCTTATGTCACAGCAGTTTATTAATATCGAATCCTACTTTGCGGAAATTCACTTATCGCGGTCGGGTCTGGAACCAATTAACCACGGTAAACAAAGGATGTCTGTACTGTCGTATAATAGAGGCCTTCTTGTACATCAACTGTCACATAATGGGTGTCCATATTTGCAAGAAGTCATTTTAACTTTTCAACACAGCTGGTTGACAAATCTCTGTGACAGAATTTGTCATTTAAAAGCACATACCACATCATTAGGCATACCTATACAATCTAAAGAGACAATTCAAGAGACTATTATGGTTACGTGACAGCAAACGTGGTGACGTCACTGAAAATGTTTACTTGTTTACCAGTTTGTTTACTTGCCAAGAAATAAGAGAACCATGGCTTGCTCAAAAGTAAGAAAAGTTGATAGAGAAAACAGAACATTTAAAAGTGAATGGACGGACCAATAATATGTTCATTCTCCCAGATTCCAGTGCCGAATGGCTGTGTCTCCTATGCTCTGAAACTCTAGCGCTGGTCAAAAGTGCAAATGTGACGCGACATTACATGACAAAACTTCATTTGAGGGGAAGTATCCACCAAAGTCTGATGTGAGGGCGTGGAAAATAACGTTGCTTACGGTCCAGTATGAAAAATCTACAAGAGTCACAACACATTTATAGCACAACAATGTGCAAATGAGCGTTCACTCGAGATTGTATGGATATTGGAGCGAAACAAAACATCTTTCACTGATGGGAGAGTTGTGAAGGCGTGCTTCTGCTGCAGAGATCTTACTCAAAGGTAAATTAAAAAAAGAGGAATTGTGTAACAACTACAATGGACTGTTCCATGATGATGAAAGACCGAGCAGCCAGGAATTTGTAGCGGCCGGTAATGCTCCTTTAAGTTGCCAACCGCCATTAAACATCGAAGAGGAAGAAGTTGTGAGTTTGTGAGAAGCTAAGTGTGAAGCTACTTAAAATCAAGCAAGCTTACCAGGAAGAAGAAATGGCGAAAGGACGCCAAAAAATATATTGTCTCATTCCCGAAGGTCTCAAGATTCTTTATGGTGTCGATAGAAAAAAAATGTCAACGAGCCGGAGCTAACTACTGCGGACTGTGAGCAGAGTTCGAGTCGGCTGTTTGGATGCAAACTCTCCCCGTTTCTGTCTCTCTATCTCACACACAATAAGCATCTTTGCCAAATCTTTGCCAACAATTGATTTCTCCCCATTTCCATGCCTTCCTCCTGACACTTTATGACTGTTGGCATATATTGTTTGGTAATTGCTTTTGTTATATTGTAATTGTTGATCTTCACCCTCAATACATACAGTACACATAGTCTCTTTCTCTCTGAAACACACACACACGCACACATCTGTTGTGATGATGTCTGGGTTGTTTTTGTTCAAAAACAAATATGTGGCATTTTGACATACACTGGTTTTCTAACTTTATTCTCTCATTCTGTTCACACCGTATTAATTTAGTGCAAGGTTGTATATTGAGCCTTTGAGGCTGCTTTTTTGTGTTAAAAGAACATATGAAGAGGGCCCCTGGCTATGTTCGCCTTAGGCCCCGAAATTACTAAGTCTGCCACTGCTCGCGATGACAGGTTTTTACCGCTGCGCCGTGCGGGGATTGGACCACAAATCTCTTCAAGATTAAACACTCTTAAGGCACAAAATAATCATCAAACTTATTTGTTTATACACATGTACATGTACACCAGAGGCTTAGCATAAGATGAAGTGGTTCCAACTCCCTTGATTCCCAAATGCCACTTGTGCAGTTCTTTGTTGGACCATTAATTTATTTTCCCAAGAAAAAAAGGAAAATCAGCATATCTTTAACATAAAGAATCCATCAATTCAAAAAGCCAAAAACTTGACGTGGGGCAAGTTGGGAGGGGAGACAGGTAGGAGGTGGTCTTCATCAAAGCCGGCCCTCCGTCTGTCTTTTATGGACGGTGGGGAGCCGGTGTTCTCCACTTAGGGAAGAGAAGATGCCAGTTTTATCATTACACTGTTCCCTCACTTCTATCGTGGTTCACCTTTCACAGAGTCGCTGTTTCGCAGAATTTTTTTTGTGCTTCTTTTTTTTCATTACAGCATAAGAACGCGGTTACAGTTCAAGCCTGGCCCTTTAAGAGGAACTGCATCGTGGGAAGATACGAGTCACTCTTCCCTTGCTTGTCTGTCTGCACCGCCCATTGTTTTCTGTGTTCTGATTGACAGTAGACCATTTTCAATCAATCTCATTCGGGTCGCCCTGGCGTGTCTCCTGTGTCATCGCTAGCTTGCTTGCTAGCTGGTAAATGAATCTTCGGTTCGAAGGAGAAGGATTGCAGGAATATGTTTTAAAAAGGATACAAAAATGCTACAGTAGAGCGGAACGGCGCCAGGACGAAAAGGCACGGTCACAGGAGAAAAATATGCGTGAGTGACTTAATTCTTGTGTCTTGGTCATTAAAATTCAAACAAAGGTTTGAACTTGAACTTTAAGTGTTTAAACAAAAGAGAAATGTGATAAAATGTTAATGCCTGTCTGAGAAAAGTGTATAAAGTGTATGGTGAAGGGTTTTACTGCCTTAAAACATATATAATCATTGTAAAAAAAAAATAAAGTTGGCTACACCGCGGATTTCACTTACTGTGGGCTATTTTGGGAACATATCACCCGCGATAAACGAGGGAACACTGTAATCTTAATATTATACACATCATTCTGGGTATGTCAGGTTACGGTTTGTCAGGCTGATTCATGCTGTTAGCTACTGAAATTCCCCTGTCACACTAGAGAAGCAAGTGCAGATACACACACACACCTTTACTGCGCAATTAACACTACACACTCTTAGCAAGTAATTATTTTTGGTTAATGCACAAGATCTATGCATTAAACACACACAGCCGTCCCTCATTTATTGCGGTTAATTGGTTCCAGACATGACCGGGATAAGTGAAGTAGGATTAATAAACTGAATATTTTCATAGTTAGCGCATAGAGAACTTGTTTATGACTTCCTACATACGTGTTTTAACATTATTAAAGCCTGTAGACATGAAATAACACACCAGTAGTCACTTTTACGCTCTTATTATTTCTTCTTTACATCACACTGCGCAGGCTATGGGACCTCTGCGGGTCATAACAGATGGCCGCCACTAGCATAGCAAGTACCGAGCTAACTAATTAGGCTCTCCAATTCACTTATTCTACACTTAAGAAAGTTTTCCAAACAGAGTGGGGAAGAAGGACAAAGCCAAAAATGTACCACTTCCACACGGAATGAGAAGATGACCTTTTTTTCATTCGAGCTTAGCCATGGCATGTCGGCTCAGATCAACTGGCTCAGTAGCCAGTCTCCATGCAGTATGAAGGGGAATATAATCCAACGTCATGTCTAACATTACTGATGCCTAGTAACCCAAATACTACAAATAACCTGTCTTTCAATATTTTGACTAGTCGACCACAAAACAGCGATATAGCGAGGGGTGACTGTATATGAAACACGCATTTTTTTTTCTATATGCAGAACCCACTTTCCTCGTCTGTCACTATTGAGGAGGCCTGTAGTCTGTCTCTTTGGTCTCCTGTCTCTCTACCACTCAGATATTCATGGCCACATCTGGGACAGTTAAATGAGTTAATGCCAGATAATTACTCACTATGGTGTAGCTGACCAACCAAACCAATCAAAGCGTCATCTTGCCGTCTGTCTCTCTTTTGCTAATGCAGTGTCTCTCGCTAACACACTCGTTCACAGCTGATTAATAGCAGAGAGAGAATGAGAGAAAAGGAAAGAGGCCTATTCAGCATCTACTGCCATCATCAGTGTTACTGGTGTCTGGCTACATTAAAGCTCCAAGAGACGAAAGGCTGGTGAGCATGTGTGAAAGTGTTTTGTGCTGCCTGGATGGCAGACAGTCGGACCACTAATTGAATTGAGATGATTTCATTATCAAGCAGTTTGTCTGAGCGAGGAAACCAGTTAGCAAAGAAAAGATAGAAGAGCCAGAAGAAAAGATAAAAGGGTAGGGTAGGAGAAGGATGGCAAGGACGGAGAGAAGGAAAGGAGAATGGCTGGTAGACAATCATCTTAATTGCATGCATTGCATTGCAATGTATACCAGGTCTCATTTTAAATTGCTTTATTTTACAAAACAAAAAATAACATAATCAAGTAAAACTTGGGTAAACTCTACAATATTATTAATAATAATAATAAGATGAAGAATACATTTGTTTTATATCATGCTCTATTGGGACTCAAAAACAATAATACGAAAAAAAACGGGTACATTGATCGCTTTTTCATATTTTTTCCTGCCTTAAAATTTGCCTACAGACGTAGACCCAACTATATATTAACTTTGATTTTACACCCATCAGTTTCACCCCAAGTAGCCTCTTGCACACAGCAGTAGTCCATTTGTCAATGCTTGTGCGTGTGTCTTCTAATTTGGTGCACGAGTGTGGAGAGGTGTGTTTGCTTGTGTGTGTAAACGTGTTTGTTGTGCAAGTTGCCTGCAAACTCCTCAGGGCAAAGGCTTCTTTCGCTTTTAGCACTGAAAGGTCAGTGGCTACGTAAGACGGATGGCCCGGGGTCAGAATAGTGCACTCGGAGAATCTCCATCCATGTGTGTGTGTGCTTTCAAGAGACAGTGATTGAATGCGACAAATTTATTTCCATACAAGCTGCACATCAGACATTTGTCTTGAAACAAGGAATCACAGTGATCCAAATCTCTTTCCATCATAATTTATTGCTAACAAACAAAACTGCTATTGCTATATGCACTACAAGCACCAGCAACATTAAAATACGATTTTAAAATACATTTAATCAAACAGGCAGATGTCATGACCATAGTAGGATGTCATTTCGATTATGTTATTTATGGGTCTGCGGGGCTGTGTGTGCTGTTTTAGTGTGTGCGTGTGCGTATGTGTGGCCCCAGTGAGTGATTTGCAGTGAGTCATGTTTGTTTGTTGTTGTGGAGGTTGCTACTCTCAGTTTACTTGGCGCTGGTGTGTATATGGTTAAAACCTCATGTTGAGGCTCTCACTTTACCATTGAGGAACAATTCTTGGAAAACTTGAGTGAAGACGTAAGGGAAGAGTGGAGGGTGGAAGGCACATCAACATTGCATATGCCACACTTACAAATAAGTAGTAGTCATTTCTTATGCACTCATTTAAGAGTTTTGTGCAGATATTTTATGTTAAATTAATACTCTTTTTGACACGCTCATTTGAAGATTAAGAGAATAGATTACACCATTCAAAACTTTTCATGCATGTGGTGTTCCTTTTTTTTTTCCCCACATGTATACAAAATAAATAGACTTTTGTATTATTATAATTATTTTGCCACAAGAACAGAGCAAAACAAAAATTGAAAATGGTGTAATGCAATGATGTCACTGCATTCCTGGAAAAATGATGTAATCGCTATGCATACAGTGGATCCCTGTACATTTGTGATCCAGCATTCACGGCTCTGCAAATTTGCTGATTTTTGGTCCAAGTTTCAAATGGACGGCATACATATACCACTGTTAGAAAAAAAGTCCCCAATTTTTATGTTTATGTCTTTATGCTTCAATGCTGATGTTTTTTTGTCCAGTGTTGAGATTTTGCATTTTCTTTGGTGGTCCTTGAACGTACCGTAGTTTCTGTGAGACACAAAAGTGAAACTTACACTACACCGTGTGTTCACCATGGCCGTACGTTTCATAAAATGCAATTGGTCTCTTTCGATGAAAAAACAGGGTGCGACTCTTGGTTTGCACTTCAACAACCTCTTGGCTCAAACCTTTTTTGAAATTTCTAATATTACTTTTAATTCCAATAGACTTAATGCAGAAAATCATGTTTTTTTCATGATCAATATCAATGTTTTAACCACACACGTACACACACACGCACGCATTCATGTAAATGCTGAGACATGCTGTTGCTGAGCTACAACATCAAAGCAAGGTATTGAGTGACGCCTATGATGCTGGTTAATTCAGTATGTCACATTGGATCTTAGCAATCCCCACATGATCCCATGCAAAGTATGCAGTATAAGAGCAAGAGCCATCTGAATGGATGCTTTCTAAGTTTATGGTGAAATGTTCCATCTATCCATCCATCTTCGATGCCACTTATCCTCATTAGGGTCGCGTCTATGCCAGCTGACTTTGGCCAGGTACACCCTGGACTGGTCGCCATCCAATCGCAGGGCGCATTTAGACAATCATTCACACTCAAACTCATACCTATGGACAATTTTGATTCTCCAATTAACCTAACATGCATGTTTTTGGAATGTGGGAGGGAACATGTGTGGGAGCCCCCAGAAAAAACCTACACATGCACGGGAAGAACATGCAAACTCAACACAGAGATGCCCAAGTGGACATTCAAACGCAGGGCTTCCTGATCTCCTGACTGTGTGGCCAACTTGCTAACCACATACTGTACAATTTCTATACCACTTGTCCTTATTAGGGTAGCAAGTGAGCAGGAGTGTATCCTGCTGACTTTCAGCGAGAAGCTCGGTACATGCTGAACTGGATGCCAGTCAATCATAGGGCACAAATACACAAACATTCACACTTACATTCACACCTACGGACAAATCAGAGTCCATTAGCCCAGTGCTTCTCAACGGGATTGGCTGTGGGACCCACCATCCACCTTCAATGACAAATATTTTAATGCAAATTTCATTCTCTCTTCTCAAATATCTTATTTACTTAATTTACTTAAATTTAAAGAGCAACAGTTTTGCAGCTGCTTAGAGGACGCTAACTTTTTAATGTGTTACAAGCATGATATCCCGCCCTCTTCCTGTTCCAAGCGTGTAAACGCACATGTGCATGAGCCTTTGCTATAAGCGCTGGTGGTGTAAACGGTCCCAAACAGTCAGTGAAAAGACATGAAAGTGCAGTTTGAATTTGAGGTAGTGCAAAATAACACAATGTAGCAGCACAAAACAAGTTTGATAATTTCAGGAACCATATGTTTTTACCCAAAACTTAAAAATCGTTTGTACAAACAAAGTCTGGATAAAAAGTGAAACATCAGTCACTTCAATTCAAAATCAAGCGAGTCCAGTTCAGCTCTGATTTAACACTCATTAGGTACGTTTCCTAATAATATAGGAAGTAGTTTTGTTTTCTTTTCTCTTCTTCTCTATCCCCTCCTGCTCCGGTCCAGCCGCTCCAAATTTGCATAACACCAAAACATCAAAGTCAAATAAACAGAACGTTCTGCAGAACAGAACGTTCTGCAGCTCACAGAACGTGAGCTGCAGTAGTGAGACCCCCGTCCCTCTCTTTAGCTCGATGTCCTTCCCCTTCCCATTCAAGTTTGACCAAGTCGCCCATATACACGGCATGCCCCTCGTCGTGGCGCAGCAAGCGAGTAGCACAGACGTGATGTGCATCAACAACAGTTCGGTATCTGTCACCCATTGTCCATTCTTTTTCTATGCCGCTTATCCTACTTAGGGTCGCGGGGGTATGCTGGACCCTATCCCAGCTCACTTCAGGCGAGGTACACACAATCGCAGGGCACATATAGACAAACAATCATTCAAATCATTCAATCAAATCATTCACTGGACAATTTCAAGTTGCCAATGAACCTTTTTCGAATGTGTGAGGAAACCGGAATACCCGAAGAAAACATGCAAACGCCACAGAGAAGCGGGGATTCGAACCCACTACCCACGACAATTGGCCACCGTTCGGCCCTTTCTTAATCAATCAATTTCCATTATCTTGCAAAATGTGCTTGCAAGTGTATCAGAAAAATGACCTCCAATGTTGAAAGGGACTCTTTCAGCTGTTTCAAGATTACATTTTTGTCAACCAAAAAAATATTTTTCACAATTACAAGTTCATCGGCATAAAATTTCTCGTTCATTTTTGTTCGGTCTGAATAAGATGACTGGCGTTCATGGCTGCACTCACAGCTGTCTTCTACAAAGCGGACTGTACCTGCACGCGCATACATGTCCGAAGCGTGCACACGTACACAAAAGCAGTCTCGAAAAAGCGACAAACAATTTTGGAGTCATGCTGTTGTTAAGATAGGCTGTAAATTCAGCGATAGCTAACATTAATAACTAAACTTAGCTACATCACTGTTAATACCTGACAACACACATTTCTAGTGCATGACGTGCGTTGCGTTGTTTATGCTCGAACGTTTCCGCCCTCTAGGCAGTTGGAGGAATCCGCTGCAGTCAGTCCCATGCATGATTTTAAAAACATAGCGTTTGGGGGAACCAAAGAGCTGAAATGTATACATTGTTTTAATCACACGTTTGATCGTCCGGACAATCCTGCAATAAATCAATTAAAACTAGGCCTGCCAAATATGAATTATTGAAAATGTTTATTAAAACATTTATCAGCTAGGCTTATTATAAATGAATGACTCCAGTGGAAGATTGGCAAGTAAGATTGGCTTCTCCTCTCTCTCCCTTCTTCAACTTGCTTGTTTACCACTTTGCATGTGGATCGCTTTTGATAATGCAATCTCTATATTCTGCTGTTTTTGTTCACCCAGTGTGTATGCTGTGGTGCTTCCTGACAACTGCAGTCACAGATGTCTAAAGTCATCCTGTCCTTCATCGTCAGTTTTTATCTCTTTTTTTTTTTTTCCTGTTTACTTATCAGTAACAGACAAATCCCTGTTTGGCTTGAGCAGACTGTTCGGCTTGCTGCAGTCCTCGGGGCATGTAGGGTGTCAGTGAACATGCATGTGTCCCCCTGAGAACAAATCCACAGAAAAAAAAATCTAACTTTACGGAAGATTTTGTGAAAGTTAGGCAATCATGAGATGACAACATTGAAAATATCAAACTCAACAATACAAAACATATTGAAGATTTTTGAGGTTGTACCAGTATTTTAACACAAGAAGTCCCACAGCCCAGCCATGTCCAAAGGACAGCCAAGTGGCAGGATTAGTTTTGAACCAATATCCTAACTCAGGTGTGAACAGGCCACCTTGTCACCATTGTTCTGTAAATTAGGCAATTACTCGCTACGCTTTACACAGTTTCTGAAAGGGAACTGATGGTGCTTTGCCTTTACCAGAATAAATCAGTGTGCTGTAATGTAACAAAACAGAAGGTTTGCAACTACTGTACAATATTTTATCACATCGCTATGTGTTCAACAGGCTACAATTATTAATGACATTTCCATTTTTGTTTTCCATCTATCTTTATTTATTTTATTTAATTTTATTTTTTGTTATTTTGTTGTTTTCAGCAGGATTTTCTGTGTTTGTCAGCAATAAGGTCAACAAGACAATTCCTGGGGGAGTTGTTGATGGGCATGCCCCGTGTTGTGAACCTCTGGCCCTGTGTTTGCTTGCTTGCTCCTATATCAGGCCATGTATAATTTAGCATGTCAACATGAGTAAATCAACTAAAATGCTAACACGCTCACAGTTAGCATGCTAGCACCTAGCAAGATAGCACTATGTACCAAAAGTCCCAAGCCAGGTCTACGGTGTCCCTACATTATGCCATGTCTGTATTCATGTGAGGAAATGAGGTAAAATGTTACCATGCTAACAGTTAGCATGGAAGCATCTAGCAGGACAGCAGTAAGTACTGAAAGTGCCAAGGCAGTTCTAGTGTCCCTACATCATGCCATGTCTGTATTTGCATGTGGAAATTAGCTAAGATGCTGACATGCTAACAGTTAGCATGCTAGCATCAAAAGTGGCAAGACCGTCCTATAATGTCCCTACATAAGATAAGATAAGATATGTCTTTCCTAGTCCCACAAGGGGACATTTCGGGTTTGCAGCAACAAAAGTACAAGAGCACCTGAGTATAGGACATAGCACACAAGAGCAGATAAAGTGCAAAAACAGTGCAATACAAATCAGGTTATTTACACTATATACATCTATATACATGTTTATCAAGTCACAAGTTGACAGTATGTCACGGTTATTGCACTTGTTTATTACATGGTTAATTATTATTAGTTATTGTACAGGATTTTTTGGAGTGTTTTTTTTATTATTGAGTCTGACAGCTGCAGTAAGGAAAGACCTGCGTTAGCTCTCCTTCACACACTTTGGATGTATCAGCCTGTCACTAATGGAGCTCCTTAGTGCAGTGAGTGTGTGCTGGAGGGGGCGGGAGTTTTTGTCCATCATGGAGGACAGCTTGGCTGTTATCCTCCTCTTGCCCACCTCCTCCACCTGTTCCAGAGGACATCCCAGGACAGAGCTGGCCTTCTTAATCAGTTTGTCCAGCTTCTTCCTGTCAGCTGCTGTGATGCTGCTCCCCCAGCAGACCACGCTGAAGGTCTTCAGGAGTGCACTCCAAAAGACCTCAGCCTCCTGAGCAGAAGTGCTGTTGTGTTGTCAGTCCAGTCCAGTTTATGGTTCAGATGAACACCCAGGTACTTAAAAGGTATCACCATATCAATGTCCCTTCTCTGGATGTTCACTGGTGATTGGGGGCGGGGGGGTTATGGGAACACAGACGAAAATCTACAACCAGTTCCTTGGTCTTGCTGGAAGGTGGTTTCGCTGGCACCAGTTCCAGTTCACATGATGTCTGTATTTGCATGTAGACATGAGTAAATTAGCTAAAATGCTAACAGTGCTAGCAAGGCAGCACTAACTACCAAAAGTTCCAAAGCACTTCTTAAGTGTCCCTCCATCATGTCATACCTCTATGTACATGTGGAAATTAGCTAAAATGCTGATTAGCTAAAATGCTGACATGCTAACAGTTAGCATGCTATCACCTAGCAAGACAGCACTAACTACCAAAAGTTCCAAAGCAGTTCTTACGTGTCCCTCCATCATGTCATACCTCTATGTACATGTGGAAATTAGCTAAAATGCTGATTAGCTAAAATGCTGACATGCTAACAGTTAGCATGCTATCACCTAGCAAGACAGCACTAACTACCAAAAGTTCCAAAGCAGTTCTTACGTGTCCCTCCATCATGTCATACCTCTATGTACATGTGGAAATTAGCTAAAATGCTGATTAGCTAAAATGCTGACATGCTAACAGTTAGCATGCTGGCATCAAAAGTGCCAAGACTGTCCTGCAGTGTCCCTACATCATGTCACGTCTGTATTTGCATTCAGACTGCAGATAAACAATTACATGTGTGTATTTTCAAGAGCTATATAGTAGAGGTAATTGTCTAAATAGTGTAATATGCCGATCATTTATGTGTGTGTGATTTACTGAAGAATGTTGTTCTACACAATATAAATCCATACAGAGTTGGGGGCTGCTGTTACCTCATTAGAAGGTTCAAGTGAAGACTAAAAAATACAAGCGACAAAGCAGAAGGACAATTATTTGGTAAGTGTGTTTTCCCTCTGCCTCTCTGTTTATGTGATTCTTCTGGGCATTTTGGAACCTGTTGACACAGATTATTCAGGTGGAGGCCTGAGGGGCTGGCTGAGGGCGCTAAGCTGGGCCAGTGTGCACATCTCAGCGCTTCTCTGCAATGGCTGCCAGCTCCGTCTGCTCGGCTGTGATAATGGAGCCTCCATTCCCCTCTCTGTGTTGTGTGGAAATGTTTCCATTAGCCTTTGACAAGAAAAGTCCTCGCTGCAATTTAGTCCATCTTTTATGTCCATCTTGTTTCTTCCAGCATGCAGATTTTCTCTCTTCCTCCCTGTGTGTCTTGCTTGTTAAGTTTTCTCTCTGCTACACCCCTCGAGCGCTGCTGGAATGCTGGGGTGAGATAAAGAAAAGGCCTCGCTCTGAGCAGGTTCGAGTGTTTTGCTTTTTATATCAATGACCTCTTTTTGAGGCTTGTAAACACAAGGCATAAACTACAGTGTGACAGAAGCTTTTCCAGAAGGTCTATCTCCTCAGCCATTTGCAGACATTGATGGAAGGGTTTACTGTGATAGAATCCTAACGTCTCTGCTGTTTTAGTGGCCCACGTCGGTTGGTGTTGGCAAATCACAAATTCTGATGTAACTTTTGTATGCATACCTAAGCACACTAAAATATGTCGAATAATTACGGTGAAACTTAAAACATACTAGCTGCCATTAGTATAATAGATGTGTGGTAGAGGTTTCTACAAAACAGGTTGGCGATGTCCTAAAAGACATAACAATAACTCACTTTGAAGTGGTAAACACTTACAGTGCAGTGGAAAGAAGCTGGGCAGTGAGTGGAAAACAAAGCCATAAAATAAAATAAACCCTTTTGGCTTTGTACAGGAAGCTGGACTCTATAGCCAATGTGTACACAGTGTGATTCTGTGAAATAAATTGCTCACAGTGAGCAGTTTCCTTAATGTCCTTAACTGAGGAGTCAGTGGAAATACTGACATTTTTCAAGTCTAATAACACAACAAGGTGTTTTATATATGGTTTCTGGGAACGGATGCTTGGGGTTATGGATTGGGTGCTTTCTAATGGAGCATGGGAATGATTGGAAAGGATGTTTAATGTTTTGGTAAAAAAATGTTGAGAGGGTTGCTCCGTATAGGGCAAAAAAAATCGTCTGGCTTTTTATTCTCATAACCCGTTTTTACATCCATGAATCTTTTTGTTCATACCATTAATACACTGCCTTGTTTAAACATAGCTGGCTTTTTTTATGATGACAGATGCCTGATCTGTTTTTATGAAAAAGTAATTTAGTGCAGGTGGAACAGAGTGAAAAATGCATTTTTATTTACTATTATTTGTGAATGTGAGTTTTTTGGTTTATCTTTCAAGGATTATTTTGTGTATTTATGATTTTTTTGTGAAAGGGACTGAGCTCTTGTGCAGAGATGAAGAACTTCCTCATCTCCATGGGAGCTGTGTGTTTGCCTCCTAAACCTAATAACTGGTCGGGCCACCTTTAGCAGCAACAACGGCAATCGAGCATTTGGGATAGCTTGCAATGAGTCTCTTACAGCGCTGTGGAGGAATTTTGGCCCACTCATCTGCTGTAATTCATCCACATCGGAGGGTTTTCCAGCATGAACTGCCTTTTTAAGGTCATGCCACAGCATCTCAGTAGGATCCAGGTCAGGTCTTTGACTAGGCCACTCCAAAGTCTTCATTTTGTTTTTCTTCAGCCATTCAGGGGTGGACTTGCTGGTGTGTTTTGGATCATTGTGCTGCTGCAGAACCTTCTTTCAGCTTGAGGTCACGAACAGATGGCCGGACATTTTCCTTCAAGATTTTTTGGTAGATAGCAGAATTCTTGGTTCAATTTATTACAGGAAGTCTTCCGGGTCCTGAAGCAGTAAAACAGTCCCAGGCCATCACACTACCACCACCATATTTTACTGTTGGTATGATGTTCTCTTTCTGAAATGCAGCGTTACTTTTATGCCAGATGTAATGGGACACACACCTTCCAAAAAGTTCAACTTTTGTCTCATCAGACCACAGAGTATTTTCCCAAAGGTCTTGGGGATCAACAAGATGTTTTATCTGTTAAAATTGAGACAAGCCTTAATGTTCTTTTTGTTCAGCAGTGGTCTTGGAACTCTGCCACACAGGCTGTTTTTTCCCAGTATCTTTTTTAATGGTGGAGTCATAATTGATGCCCTTAACTGAGGCAAGTGAGGCCTGCAGTTCTTTGGATGTTGTTGTGGGGTCTTTTGTGACCTCTTGGATGAGTTGTCGCTGCGCTCTTGGGGTAATTTTGGTTGGCCGGCCACTCCCGGGTAGATTCACTACTGTTCCATGTTTTCGTCATTTGTGAATAATGGCTCTTACTGTGGTTTGCTGGAGTCCCAAAGCTCTAGAAATGGTTTTATAATCTATCCACACTGATAGATCTCACCTAATCTCATTTAAAGTATGTTTTAACGGGGGGTGGAGGGTAATCACTTTTTCACACAGAGCTATGTAGGTTTGGATTTGTTTAGTCGCTTAATAATACAACTTTTTCATTAAAAAAATGCATTTTGTGTTCAGTTGTTCTTGATTAATATTTACATTTCACACCACTGTACATATTTTAAAATGACCCTGCATCTCAGCTTTATGAGATAGGTGAAAAAGGGTATTATTAGTATTAACTTGGGTCTTTGCTCTTTTTTTTCTCATTTCTGCTCTTGTTTTTGAAAAATGTTTTACATCCTTGCAGTGGGGTTTTTCCCATAACAATTCAAATGTGTTAAACTGATTTTTTTTTTTTTTTGGACAATCACATTGGTATATAGAAAACACATAAGCTGTGTAGAACACATGATCTAGATCTAGAGCTTTTTCCACCGAGAGCCACATATTGAAAAATGAAAGGATGCAAGGGTCACTTTGGTATTTTGGAAAGCATGCTCAGAAGTTATATATATTTCAAGAAGAAACTGCATCTCAGCTTGGTGATATTGGTGAAAAAGGAAGTTACTAGTATGAACTTAGGTCTTTACTGTTTTTTTCTGTTTCTGCTGTTGTTGTTTTTCTTTTCTTCATGTAAATTTTCTTGTAGTAATATGACTAATATGACTCCCAGATTCTAAATTCTTCCCAACTAAATTCTCCAAAAATTACAATTTATTTTGGTTTCTCATAATACGACTTAAAAAAAAAAATGCTGTTGATGTTTTTTAATTTTGTCAATTATTTGAACTTTCCTCTGGTAATTTTTTTCTTGTAATTATGACTTTATTTCCATAATATTTTACCTTATTCATGTAAAATAACTTTTTCAGCAACCTAATTTTCCAAAAATTAAAACTTTGTTGTTTTGTTTGTTTTTCATCATATAACGACTTTATTTATTTTTTTTATATTTCAACATTATGCTACTAAAATGACATCATTTTTCCTCATAATATTACGTTATTTTCATAAAATTACAACTTTTTCTCATTAGATTACAATTTTTTTTGTTAATATTTCGACTATTGTTGGAAAAGTACTGCTGATCTTTCCATTTTTGCTGGGTTTTTTTAGGTTTAAGGTAGAATATGCTGCGGGCCAATAAAAAAAAACACCCGCTGCTCTAAGGTTTAACTTTATGTCACTCTGCCTCTTCTGGTCTTCCTAAGTTTCTGTAACTCCTCATAGACTTCTGTGGCTCTTCTATTTTGTTCTTCAATGCAATTAGTATCGATGAGAGACGTAGAGGCGCAGAAGGGAAAACATTTATTGTATTTTCCTGTCTTCTTCAAGAGCAATTAAATCCAGAAAACTCTCCACCTAGTAATGTTCTTTTGTGTCTGCACACCTTTCACAAGAGCCTCATGTTATTGCAATTCATTTTTTTTGCCTGATGCAAATCAAATATTGGGCAGAGTGGGGGATTTTGTTAATGTTTCAACTATGATGCAGTTGTTTGTTGCATGCTGTTCATATGTCTACAAGTAGACCGTGTTATAAATGAAATGAGACCAGCAGTTTCATAAGACAGGGTGGACTAGTTACATTATTGAGATGAACATGAGAGGTCTGAATACAGCCCAGTGCTCAAAGGAGTACATGATGAAACATTGTGTTAATAGAAGTGAGATAGAACACCACTGACATCAGAGAAGCTTTCCAATCAGCTACAGATAGGAGGACGCATGGTGCTGCTTTGTGTTATTTGTGAGAGACAGGTTCAGCTGAGAAATACTGCTCGATCTCCAATTTGTCACTGGAACACTGTATGTTGAGCTACATTTCATACCAATCATAGTCACAGACTAGCTGTGCTTAACGTTTAGTTTAAAGACCAGCTTAAGGCATACATGTTATTGTATTTTCGAGCACCAATTTCATAATTTGCGGTTTCTGCAAAAGTTCTTGTGTAGGATCATATTCTCAAAGACATACTGACAGTCAGTCAGTGCTTAAATATTTGTGACTTACAAACTCAATGAGTGAACAGCTGAAACTAGGAGCCTGAACTGGAAGTCAAACTAGGTTGTAGTGACAACTGGTCCACTCCAGTCCTGTAAGGGGGCAGCGATGTAACTGTAACTGCCAAATGCAGAACAGGTCATAGAGAAGAAGACGCTACAGTATATCAGTGTAATCAGTTTCCACACTGAATATCATATTCCTGGATCCTCCTTTTATTACTGTCAAAAAAGTAGGCCTGCTATGTTAGCATGTTTATTATTTTGTGTTTGGTTTGCAGTGGTGTACCTTAAATGCAAAGTTATGTTCATTTATATGATCAATGTCAAACCTATCAATTCACAAAGAGTGGCTGTCGAGAGGTCACTACTGTTTGAACGAATTGCAAACATTATAAGCCTGATGTAAGCGCATGATAGCGAATATGGCTAAATTCAGCGACTATCCTCATCTATCACTGAATGCATAGCCGTGAGTATGATCATCATGACTGCAAATTGCTATTATTATTAATTGATTAATCTTTACACACCTATTAGTTACCAATCCTCTGAACTACAAATAGCTATCTATGAAGTAGCCAAATGTGGGGTATGGTAATGTTGTGGTACTTTAGACACACTCTCACCATGAGAAGTGATCTCAGAGTATCACTTTACATGCCTCTTGGATTAGATTATTAAAAAGCAAATTTTCTAGGGCTTAATTTAAGTACTATACAGATTCACATCTATCACAAATGCATTTCCTGTTGAGACGTGGCAGGAAACACTATATAAACTTGAAACAAATTTAGCTTTTTCTTTTGAATAACTGTGTGTTAGAGTTGTTAAAAGTTATCACGTCAGAGAACAGATGTGCTGCCTTTTCCGGCCTTGTGGCGCTCGCCAAGTCACACTTAATATAGATTCTCTGACGCATACGCTTCACAAGTGTTTATAGAATAAGTGCTGGATTTCAGAGAGTGTTAAAAGCTTAATCCATCCAAATGTGTGAAACTGAGAAGTATTTTGTTCACACCAAAAGGAGTAAATTGACTGAGGATTGGCATCAAGCACTTTGCTTTGCCATAAGAGGCCAAGGTCAATAACGTGACCCTTCATAATGATTTAATGTCCAGCCAACTGTTAAACACAAGCTCACACTATTCATTTGACTACAACAATCCAAAGTTGTCTGAATTAAAATATTACATTTATTTGTATGCATATTGTCAGATGGATTCTAAAACTTGCCGAAATGTGAGTCGTCAAAAAATTATTGAAGACACACTGTATACTGTAGTATTATTTTTGTAAGCCCAGCAGGGCTTTTCAAATGAGCATTAATTTCTGTAGCACAGTGAAAAAGAGGATTTCAACAATAGGGGAATGTGTGCTGGAGAATTTATGGATTTGCCATTGGACAAGACCAGACCATCATGTTGCAGACTCTCTAACGTATCAATTTGATTCCAAATATGACTTCCAGCATTGGCCCCCGTTTCTTATCAGTGAACATGTCCACATCACTCTCCACGATTTAGCCACGGCTAAATTCCTCCGTATTTAGGCTGGCTGAATAATATGGACATCTACGCAGTTCCAATAGCTGCAGGCAGCACCTCTTGAATAGCATTTTGTACATAAGCTTTAGCTTACTAGCCTAGGATACCAGGCCAATGCCTTATCCCTGTTAACAGAAACCCTTCTAAGACAGGATTAGTGGGGGAGATAGTCAGTGACAAGGGAGGGGGACGGTCCGTCTCCTGGGAAGCCCTACCACTAACCCAATCATAATGCATTTGTTTAGATAAGGAGATCACAGCAAAAATTGAGTACTATGTTCGTCCACCAATGAAATGGAGCATTCATAGCACAACAATATAGTGAAAACTCCATTATCAGGATGTTTTATGAGTGATTTGCTGCATTTTTTTCTCTGGAATATTGTGTAATTGTATGATTGACTACAGTATACCACTTGTGACATTTAAACCATGACTTGCACCATCACAATGAGTTTATGTTCTGCTTGTAATGTTTTCATTTTTCATTTTGAGCGCAAACAAGAGCCGCAATAGAGATACACAGTATTTGACCACTTTAATGAAAATGAATGAATGAAAATACTATATTGAGACAGTAGTTGAAATACAGTAGGAAAAGGAAAAAAAAACACCAAACAAAAAGCCTTCTGACTTTATAGCGTGACCTTCCACTCTTTTCTGAGTGCGCTCCCCCCCATTCCTTTACGGGTTAACCATCCTTAATGCTTTATGTATGCCGTGTGTGACACTCTTTGCATAAATGATTCCAAATAATTGGGATTTATAAATAATTCATTGTGTATTAATGCAGGTGAAATAGCTTTTTGGCTTGGACTGGTGTCTGTCATTCAGAAAATAAGAGGAGGTCGTATCAGATACGTTGGCAGTAAAAAAAAATATAACTAAATAAATACCCTCAGTGAAATGTACGAAATCAAAATGCATGAGAACCACACATGGTCATTGCAGCAACCTAAGTGGTATTATCCCATGTATTTTTTTCTTCGTATAAACTATAGCTAAAACTTCATGGAAATTGAAGTGAAATCGTGTATTTATCATGTGCACGTCTGACATCAATCACAATAATTACTCATTTCAATGCATGAATTTAGTCATTGTTAGTGTGTCAGGTGATGTTGCCATGAAATCTCCCACTAAACTGTACAGAGAGCGTCAAAATACTGTGGGCAAGTTCTGAGGTAAACATTGCTTACAGGTAAAATGTGCCTGGATGCATTTCCGTCTGAACATGGTTCATTGACATGTAGCATTTTTCAACATTTGTAAACTGTCACAATCTTTTCCTCACAAGGTATTCAATGACAAAAGAAGACAATAACAACTGGCTCCAACTAACCCTGATCTTTAAACATATAAGCGGGTAACTGGCTGAGGAAGAATAGAATTTCGTAAGAAATAAGAATTTTGCCAAAAGAACAGGGGGTTGAAAAATGATCTTGTGTATGTTTATGTATATTCTATTGTTCTTTTTTTATTTTATTTTTTTTTTTTTTATTTTTTATATATTTTTTTATATTTTTTTATTTTTTATTTTTTTACCCCTGTCCTGTCCAGCCTTTAAAGCAGATAGAATTGTAGATCTAAATGCCCTCAAGTGCTCAACAGATTTACTCTGCCAGGGAGAAGTGTGATATACACTTCCCCTGTTATACAGAATTTATATTCTGTTGTTCTTAAAGATGTCGAATTCCCCCCCCCCCCCCCCCCCAAGTCCCAAGACACATAATTAATTTTTATTTATATGTGAGCATTCAGCCGCCTTGACACTTGCACGCACTTTGTCCCTGTAGTGGTATGAAATGTTGCGTGCCAGTGAGTACATTTATCATGAGCAAGTGTGAAGTATGTGTAAACCCGTGTGGGGTTGCGTGCCAATGCGCAAAGGAATTTTTGAAATGTTCAAAATTTGTGGCACACATAATTCTCTTGCCACTTTCGTGAACTGGTCGCAAACGCAAGAAAACCTGGTGGTAAACAATGCAGACGGTGCGTACTAAAGCGTTTCACATACCTTATTATTGTAGTAGAATGATCCAGCTTTGCATGGCTTCTACATAGCAAAATGTTTGCCAACCACAGCCCCCAAACAGTTGTGATAGTTCCGTCTGGAACTAAAACTGATCATAATGCCCAAACTCATGTCTACTAGTCAGTCATTCCCTCACCCACACCGTGCTTTTCTTTTTCTAGTAAGGCTTATGCCTTCTTCTTTCTGCATTCTCTCCTGTTCTTTGGCAAGTAGTACTAGTACTGCAGCTGCGAGATAATATAGACACCTTCTCATCTTGTAGGTCCCTTGCAAATAGAAGAATGAATAAAGCTAGGGTTGATGCCTGCTGTAGCGTGGGGTCACGTGGGACAAATAGGGACGAAATAATGCCACGACTGCTTCACCGATGCGGGAAGTGGTGGTGACAAAGCATACTCATGAGGGAACAACGCACGTCGCACGCACTGTGTTGTGGATTAGACATAAACAGTATTTGTCTTAGATGTAAATAAGTCATTCAGGAGCGTGGTATTACGTGCCAGTGCGCACCATTTTCGGTCACAAATTGTGTGCCAAATGCAATAACTTATGCGTAAACAGAACGCAAACAGTGTGCAAACTAGTCTTCAGGCTTTTCAGGAGTACCATCTAAATGACAAGCAATGCCACAGCAAATTGCGGGACAAAAACGTGTCAGGGTGGCATTAATCTTATTTGTTTAAGTGACTAAGCTGAAACAGTCCACATCAACAAAGAGGCATGGTGTCCAACTTTCACCCATACCTCACATTTTTGTAAAGCAGACACAAAAGCTACAAGCTACAGGGTTGTCTGAGGCAGGTCTTGCATTTCCCCTTTCTTGTCCTAAATGCCTTGCATGATATTGTAATTACAGGGCTCTTGTGACCTTGCTTTGACACTGACTGACCCAAACACGTGAAACTGGGAGCTCTGGAGGCTAGAAATATTTAGACTGATAAAGAGAGTCCCTGCGCCTTCCCTTTTAGTGTGCTATAATATTTCTTTTGGCAGAGGTCATGGGTGACTCAACATACATCATCGCCAACTTATTAGATCTTGAGGCAATTAGCTGAAAACAAACAGGCGAGACAGACTAGCTATTGAGTCGCCTGAACAGGCAGAAAATAGACTGTGGTACTCAGTCATTTCAGAGCTGCATCAAAGTGGAGTCCATCACATCAAGAAGAAGAAAGGAACACATTGTTGCGATGTAATGCCAGTACAGTAGTGGGGGTTCAGTGCATTATTTTTCCAGTGATTCAGGTTACAGACCCGACTTGCCGGAGTATAATAGAGTGGCGGAAAGAACTTTTCACCTGAACACTATGTGCAATGTGCAGCATGGTTAGTTTAGGATTAAGACCCCATTTAAGCACCCCCCCACCCACCCACCCCGACATGGGAAATCAAGCCCGTAGATTATATTGTTCAGGGCAGGCCCTCAGTCTGTCACTAAGGTCAAGGGGACATCTTGATGTTAACTCCCATAATGTCTACAACAAGTCTGGCTGCAGAAATCTTAAACCACCCTGCTTATGCTCAAAGGGAGGGAATATCGCTTCCTCACATAATTGTCAATAATTACAAATTGTCTTTTGAGCTGCCTGAGAAGCGGACAAAATGAGGTCTTTGGAATGCCATTCACTTGGTAGTACTGCTCGGTAGCATGCTATTCCAGTCTTGGAAGTGTGCAACGTGGGGATAAATCATTCAGAAATAAGTGGTAATAAAATGTACTCTTAGAATCTTTAAGTACCAAAGAGTTTTTGACATTTGTAGTGTATAGGTACACACGTTTGTGAGGGATGAGAGAGAAAGCGATCACGCACATTATTTATTCTCTATGCCATATGACTGTATGCTGAGTGGCAGTCATACACTTGTGCTTGGTTATTAGTTTACACAACAACAGCAGAATAAGAATGAAAAATGTGGGCTTTTGAAAATGTTCATTTCAAAATAATCTTTCTTTGCAGACTTAAAAAAACAACAATAAAAATAAGCTGTCATATGCAGTACAGTACAGTAATCCCATGCTTGTCATAGTTAATTGGTTACAGACCTGACCGTGATAAGTGAATTTTGGCAAAGTAGTATTCCTTCTTTATAAATGGAATATTTTTGAGCATAGAAACCCTGTTTCCAATCTTCCAAATACGTGTTTTAACATTATTGGAGCCCTCTAGACATGAAATAACACCTATATGGTGACCTTTACATAACCAAATATATTAAATATACTATAATCAGAAAAAATTGCCATTAAAGACAAATAAAACGTGCTTGTGTGTGTTGCAGTAAATGTGTTCTGGATATGTGGATGACAGGAAGTGACGTCAAGGGTTCAGAGTTGAGTTTTAGTTTGCGTGGTTTACAGGCACAACAGTAGCCCGTGTTATGATTAGAATTATTATTATTACAATTTGTATGTTATTATTTTGCCTGTTTTGAGATAATTCAAACCTACAATAAAAGCCTGTTTCTCTGGCAATCACGTCTGGTGCTTATCTCACTGAACATTAAAGTAACAGTGACACCTCGTGTAGAATACTACCTACATCATTTTAATGCATCTTCTTAATACCTTGTATTTGTATTGTAGTTCATTTAATCATTTTTATGCTTGCAAATGCTTCATTTCAACTGCTTGTCCTGGAGAGAGAAAGTCTTTTACCATTTAATGTATCTTTCACAAATTTGAAGTGAATAATACCATTCCCCTGGACAAGTACAAAAGCTATACAACAAAGCTGTCTTTACCATTACTGGTGTGGATGCGATGTACTCACTTCTTATGGGATGATCAAAACCAAAAAATCAAGACTATCTATGCCAGTCTATGCCAGGTTTTTTGGAGAGATGTGTGTTTGTTGAAATTATCTAATTTCAGCTATGCTGTGTTGATAAGAAATTAAATTTAAAACGGCTACAAAGTCTTTATGATATTGCCTTGGTAGGAACCGCTTTTACTTCCACCGCTCATTGGAATGATCCATTTTAGTGTTTTAGTGCAAAGTTGAATTTTTTAAGTTTCAGTTTTTAGTAATGCAGCAACCTGTATGTCTGCCTTGTCAAGATCATGATAGAAACAAAGTGTAACTATAGGCATAGTGAATTGGTATAAATGTATGACATCAGAGTTAGTCTGATAGTTAGTCTTAACCTAGACTGGTCGCAAGTTCTTAGACATATCAATTGGTTTTATGTTAATTATGTATTTATTCTGCAATTACTAGACAGAAAAGTTTCACTTCTGGCCACAATTTTCTCCCCTGCTTCGTTCCTTATGAATGTGTACATTATCGCCTTCCTCAAGATCCTTCACATCCATTACAAAATTATATACGGTGTCACTTACGCTACTGGAAATGTAGCTGTAAGCCTGTAAATTCCATACAAACCTCTCAGAGGAATTTGCCTCATCACCGTTTCTAATTTTATTGTCTTTTGAGAATGACAGCACAAAAGAGCCTTTGAAGTTGAGCTCTGAGGCCTGGCATTATCAAAACTAAATAACTACATGCTATAAGCAAGATGAGGAGGTGTTACGAATTGAGACACTGACATCAGATTCGATGAGGGCAATCATTTATTCCTAAGTCATGTTGCACAGTCTTGGGCAGAGCTTAACATTTTGATGTTTTTCATGGTGAAGATACAGTAGTTCATGACGACAGTTCTGGGGCAATGTGTTTTCACGCTACTCACTGTACTTGAATTCGATCCATCTGTGGAGATCATGTTATGAAATTCTTTGTCCACCAATATATTAGACTGAAGATGTCACATAACATATATTTCATTGTTCAACTGTTATATTATATAGAATCCAGGTCCAGGAGTAGTAACTCAAATCTTTCTTTCCTTGTAACAACTTTTGCACCCAGCAGAGTGTTTTAGGCAGGCTTATGAACAATTGTTTCCACTTAAATGTAATATTGCAGTTCCTCTTAGTGGGACATAGGAGTTTGCATATGGACCTCTGACAGATGGTCCATTGTGCCATGTAAGTAATTGTCTCTGTTGACTGTACTGTAGTTTATTAGGGCTGAATGTATTGTTTGATTTCTGGATAGTATCCAATTGTATGCCAACAAAGAATGGAAACTGCGGGTCTGCATTACGTAATTACCCCCAGTGTTACTATTATAGCACTGAAGTCATTTACAATATCACTTGACAAAGCTACTTAACCACGCTCCCATGCCAACACTAAAATTGCTTAAATCTTAATTTTCATTGAATCCAACAAACGTCAACATTAATTTATTACAGTGGAACTTCGGTTTTCATACTGTACACCCTGGTTTTTGTAGGAATCGCTTTTTGTAACATAAATTATTGCTAAAAACATGTCTCGGTTATTGTATGACCAAACAGTGCAAACTTACAAACTAGTCCGCACACTCGAGTGCCCAAACAAAGCATCCACGATTTGGTGACTCAGCCTCTGTGAAGAATGGGTACCAGTTATTGTAGAGTTTGGGGCACAGTTGACAGATTCCACCCAGTGAATCCTTTAATCATTTTTATTAAATGTGTGTGAATGATGAGCAACTCATATTTGTCTCCTTCCTTCCTCCTAATAAGCACAGTGTGTCTTTCACTAATGAGGCTAACGAGGCATTTAGGCGCACTGCGTATTTCTGAGTGGGGAATCTCTGCTTTTTTTTTTTTTTTTAAAAACACAGTTGCAAAAAAGTTGCAAGTGCCAAAACTTTGATAAAGAAGGTGAGAAACACTGTTGAATAGTGTCTGTTACAATAGGATTGTATGTAAAGGTAGGCGCACAGGCCTTGAAAACAGGTTGCAAAGGGAACTGTTTAAGGGGGACACATTACAGAAAGTGAGCCGAGCAATTGTGTTTAATGATGACTGTAGCTGCTGCTGAAGTTCAAGTGAGCAAGTATACAACTCTAACTGTCCACTCTTACTTAAGTTAGCAGTATGTTAAATTTAAGTTTATAACGGACCAAAGTGAAACAGTGTCCGTGTGGCTGGTCCATCCCCTCCCATTCTTTCATCACTCATCACCATGTTCACCAACAAGTCTTCAATAAAGATAAAACTAATGTTAAATGTTCATTTATTCATTTCATTCATCATTTACAGTATGCTGTATGTGTTTTGCTTTGTTTTCTGAATGTTAAGCTATAGTATACGGTATATTGGAAAATTGGGTATGGGTACTGGGTATTGGGAAATGGGTATGGCTTAAATCGGTACGTTATTATAAGTCTGAAATTTTCATGGATTGATCAGAAGTTGCTATATTTATTTGTTATTTAGCTATTTGTGTAATGTGTATATGTGTAAGTGATCTGTAAGACTTTATTTAATTATTTTTTTAATGATGTGTGTGAAGTTGGTGATTCATGCAAACATCCAGTGATGGCAAACAGGAAATTATCTGTCAGCCGCGACGAGCAAAGTTTTCAAACTGACTTTATATCACCAGTCAAATTATAAGCAAGCAGACGGGGAAAAAAACACCGGCACAGACCGATGCAACACGAGCTGTTTTCAACTCTGTCTTGTCAAATTCACTGCGTACTCCTCTCCCTGGCTGTAGGGAGTCTGGCCAATCACAGAACGTGAAGAGTGAATACACACAGTAAGTAGTTACCCAATGAGGATTTTCCTTCATGACGATTACGGATAGTGACGAGCTGTACTCGTTTCATGCTCGTACTCGGCAAAAATGCATTATCCGTAACGGCTACTTGTTTAAAACAAGTATCTGGCTCATATACAGTCATGGAAAAAATTATTAGACCACCCTTGTTTCTTCAGTTTCTTGTTCATTTTAATGCCTGATACAACTAAAGGTACGTTTGGCAAATATAACAATGACAACAAAAATAGCTCATAAGAGTTCAATTTTTTGGCAGTACAACGCTATAGCTATTCATGCATGAACCTAAGTGATTTTGGTTATCAGGAAAACCATGGAAGTTGCTAGATATCAGCTCTTAAATTAAACTATTATGAACTATATTTGTTACCGTCATTATATTTGTCCAAAAAATGTACCTTTCGTTGTACCAGGCATTAAAATGGATCAATAAAGTGAAGAAACCAGCGTGGTCTAATAATTTTTTGTGTTTTTAGTTAATATTTTTGAGTGTCTGGAACGTATTACAGTCATTGGATTTGCATTATTTGTTATGTGAAAAATGTATTTGTTTTTTGTCCGTTTAGATTTTTGTCTGACCTTCTGGAATGGGTTAATGACGAAAACGGAGATGACTGCAAATTACGATACAAATCAGAAATAATACATATCATATAATGAATTATCTATCCTCAAACTGTAAATCAAAACAGGGCATGGTTTATACAGCATCTCATTGGTGGAACCCATGGGATACACTGGCTTTGTTGTCATCTGTCTACCATGTGTGGTGTAGAAAACGTTCCTTGTGCGCAGACCACAGACCACAAGCTTGGATTTGTTTGTAATGGTCCTTGACATCTCAACATGTGCCATAATAGTATCAACATTTTTGCTAAAATTATGTCACGACAGTAACCATTCA
Source organism: Dunckerocampus dactyliophorus (assembly GCF_027744805.1). Taxonomy (NCBI): domain Eukaryota; kingdom Metazoa; phylum Chordata; class Actinopteri; order Syngnathiformes; family Syngnathidae; genus Dunckerocampus; species Dunckerocampus dactyliophorus. Next base: position 17,996,756 of record NC_072825.1, read on the forward strand.
TTTTGTTTGACCCCAAATTGACCTTACACAATTGTAACATGATTTGGATTGAATTATTATGGGATCTTATTTCATATACAGATTCACATCCTAAAGGTGGATTGGTGGGATACATTGTGCTTGTCTATAACCATACATTTCTACTTATACTGCAGCTTTTTGGATCTAAATAGGTTGTACAGGTGTATCCAATATTGTGGCCAGTGACTTACTCAGCATTGACCTCAACAAAGGTTGTCATTATTGTAATTGATACTTCTTTGTGATACATGCCTATGAAAAATAGCAGAAGAAAATGTTTTTGACATTGTCTTACTGAGCTCAGTCATTGCTCCAAAGGTTCAAATTACTCAGACACTTAAAACCGATATGATCTATTCAAGATTCAAGAGATTCAAGAGAGTTTTATTGTCATGTGCATGGTAAAACAGCAGTTATACCATGCAATGAAAATCTTATTCTGTTCATTCTCCCAAGAAAAAAAAGAAAACACAAGAAAGAATAAGAATAAGAACATAAGAAACATAAACATATATACCAATAAATTAAGCAACAACAAAAAGAAGAGACATTAATACAAATAAATATGTAAATAAATAAATAAATAAATAAAGTGCTTTGTTTTCGTCCTGGTCGTGGAACTGTGGACCAGCTCTACACTCTCAGCAGGGTCCTTGAGGGTGCATGGGAGTTTGCCCAACCAGTCTACATGTGTTTTGTGGACTTGGAGAAGGCATTCGACCGTGTTCCTCGAGGAATTTTGTGGGGAGTACTCCGGGAGTATGGGGTATCGGACCAGCTAATTCAAGCTGTTTGTTCCCTGTATGACCGGTGTCAGAGTTTGGTTCGCATTGCCGGCAGTAAGTCGGACCCGTTTCCAGTGAAGGTTGGACTCCGCCAGGGCTGCCCTTTGTCACCAATTCTGTTCATTATTTTTATGGACAGAATTTCTAGGCGCAGCCAGGGCGTTAAGGGGTTCCCGTTTGGTGGCTGCAGGATTGAGTCTCTGCTTTTTGCAGATGATGTGGTCCTGCTGGCTTCATCAAGCCGTGAACTTCAACTTTCACTGGATCGGTTCGCAGCCGAGTGCGAAGCGGCCGGGATGAGAATCAGCACCTCCAAGTCCGAGTCCATGGTTCTCGCCCGGAAAAGGGTGGAATGCCATCTCCAGGTCGGGGATGAGATCCTGCCCCAAGTGGAGGAGTTTAGGTACATTGGGGTCTTATTCACGAGTGAGGGAAGGATGGAACGCGAGATCGATAAGCGAATTGGTGCGGCGTCTGCAGTGATGCAGACTCTACATCGGTCTGTTGTGGTGAAGAGAGAGCTAAGCCAAAAAGCAAAGCTCTCAATTTACTGGTCGATCTACGTTCCTACCCTCACCTATGGTCATGAGCTTTGGGTAATGACCGAAAGGACAAGATCGCGGGTACAAGCGGCCGAAATGAGTTTTCTCCAAAGGGTGGCTGGGCTCTCCCTTAGAGATAGGGTGAGAAGCACTGTCATCCGGGAGAGACTCGGAGTAGAACCGCTGCTCCTCCGCATTGAGAGGAGCCAGATGAGGTGGCTTGGGCATCTGGTCAGGATGCCTCCCGGACGTCTCCCTGGGGAGGTGTTCAGGGCAAGTTCGACCGGTAAAAAGCCTCGGGGAAGACCCAGGACACGTTGGAGAGACTATGTTTCCCAACTGGCCTGGGAACGCCTCGGGATCCGCCGGGAGGAGCTGGACGAAGTGGCCGGGGAGAGGAAAATCTGGGCTTCCCTGCTTAGGCTGTTGCCCCCGCGACCCGATCTTGGATAAGCGGTAGAAGATGGATGAATGGATGGATGGATAAAGTGCTATGAGTGTGTGTTGCGTGCGGCGTGTGTGAGTGCTTCGTTGAGAAGCCTGATGGTCTGTGGGTAAAAGCTGTTTGCCAGTCTTGTGGTCCTGGACTTCAAACTCCTGTAGCGTCTGCCTGACGGTAGGAGTGTGAATAATGAGTGTTGTGGATGTGTGCTGTCCTTGATGAGGTTGTTTGTTCTTCGTAGGACTCTAGTTTTATAAATGTCTTGCAGTGAGGGGAGGGCTGCCCCAACAATGTTCTGTGAGGCTATGTAAATGCTTATTAAAAAAAACAACAAAACAAAACATGTAACTCCTTTTGTTTTTAGAATTGTTTCAACACGGGCCGCACGGTGGACTAGGAGTTAGCATGTTGGCCACACAGTCAGGAGATCGGGAAGATCTGGGTTTGAATCATTCTTTCAATGCGTGCAGTTTGCATGTTCTCCCAGTGCGTGCGTGGGTTTTCTCCTTATACTCCAGTTTCCTCCCACATTCCAAAAATGTGCATGCTAGGTTAATTGGACACTCTAAATTGTCCATAGGTATGAATGTGAGTGTGAATGGTTGTTTGTCTGTATGTGCCCTGCGATTGGCTGGCGACCAGTCCGGGGTGTACCCCGCGTCTTGCCCAAAGTCAGGTATGATAGGTTCCAGCATACCCCCGCGTTCCTAGTGAGGACAAGCGGCATAGAAAATAGATGAATGTTCGTGGCACACTTTTGGCAAGTCTCTTCAAACTATTCACTTGCTGATTTTAGAAAATGGTCTGTAGTACTGTAGCAGGAACAACAGTCAGTGGTATTGTCTCTGGTTTGCATAAAGTATCATCACAGAGGTCTCGTCTTCAGACTTTGCGGAGCAACGCTGGGGTTTTTATCTGGTGGCTGTGTGTGAGGTGGATGAATCTCACGGGGGTTGCTGGGTAGGTGGTGAGGTTGGATTTGGGGGCTCATTGCCTATGCATGGCGGCGTTGTAGGGAGATTAGAATAACACTGACTATATTCTGTAAATGAAGAAGAGAGGCAATGGAAGCCTCCGGAGTCCATTATGGATTTTAATAATACATCAAGGTAGTATAACTGAATAACCGATCTCAGAGGGAAGAGAACAGGAATGAGGGAGACAAAAATGCACACGTGACATTTGGCTGATATACAATATAAATTATGAAAACAAAAAGGACTTTTAGTTAATCTTGTCTTTCTACTTTTATTCATTTTTATTTTTTCCCTTCTCAACTTCCCCCTGAATCCAGAACATGGTGTAAACAAATAAAAAGAGAGGGAAAACAGTTTGGCATCTCTGTAGATTAATTAATGTGCCTGCAAGTTGGCATCACCGAATGAAAATTATGTGCATAAATAATATCACTAATTAAAAAGATGCAGATTAACATGCAAATAATGTTAATGAGGATCTGCAATTCCAGAGTGTATTCGCATAACATCAACAATTTAATGTGTTGGTGTGACTGTGTTTGCATTGCATTAATAAAATTCAAAGAGCTGTGCATAGAAAATTCTGTCGGAGTCTCTGTTTCCACTTGTGAGTTGTAAATTTTGTGGGCAGTCACAGCCACTTCTTTGGCAGATGCAAAAGTTATTATCTCAAAGGCTGGCTGAAGTGCTGCCATGAGCCAGTATGACCAGCTGTTGGTGAGGGGCTCGCCAGGAAAGCACTAAGACAATTAACTGTATTAGTTATTAGGCTCCACTGTTTATTTTCTCTAAGATTAATTTCATGTGGTTGGAATCTGCTGGGGAGGGGGACACAAATATAAACAACAACAACATTGGACCAATTGGGAAAAAATCTGTGAAAAGGTTGTCCTACATTGTGAAGCAAAGCGTGTATAAAATACTCCGACATCAACAGTGGTTCATTTATATACAGTGAAAACTTAGTTTTCATTAGTAATCTGTCCAAAAAGGTCTGAATTAAATTGTCCCATAAGACATAATATAAATCCAATAAATCAGTCCAAGACACGGCACAATTATTAACAGAAAACACATTGTATAGAGAATAATTATAGTCTTACATGCAGAATGGCGGGTTATTTTGTAGTCGTACTCAATAAAAATAAATTAAAAAAATCAGAGTCGCCAATGCGTGGGATGCTTTGTTTGAGCAGTCAATTCCAGTTAAATACTGCTATGCTATGTTTTGCTGTATGATAATGGTGACGGTATACAAAAATTGTGACATTTTGGTAAAATTTTCTGTCAAAAACTGAATTGTACAAAAAGTGGGGCATATGAAAATTAAGGTACCAATATATTATTAAATATTTTCCACAATTTCCTATTGAAGACTAAGTCCCATAGCTGTAAACAAATGGAAAAGAAAGAAGAAAGAGAGAACATTTAACTTGCATCTATCATGCAGTGTTTTCACTTACAATTCGTAGCGTTATGTAAAAAAAAAGTACATTTTCACATTCGTAATAGGTTTGCAGGATTCTCTCGTTTATCACGGTTAATTGATTGCAGACCGTGATAAGTGAATTTCCGCAAAGTAGGAAAGTAGGAAATGTATACCGTCCAGCTGATTTGGCAAAACTGCACCTGCATAAACCATCCATCCATTTTCTGTACCGCTTGTCCTCACAAGTGTCGCGGGTATGCTGGAGCCTATGCCAGCTGTCTTTTCATATACTGTACATATATATATATGTGTGTTTGTGTGTGTGTTAGCCCTCCACTAATTACAGTTAATTATTTGTTACTGTGTGTTTTTTTTTTACAAAATCCCACTAAATTGTGAGACCAAGCAGGCGTAAATCAATTGCATTGACTTTTATTAATCTTGTTAAAAAGTTGAAACGATAGACGAGACATTCAGCAAACTTAATGTATTTTGCAGTGGAAAGAAAATGAAATGGGAAAGCAGAGTGAGCGCATCCTTTCCTGTGGGGCAAATGTCTGCTGCATTTTGGATGGCTACCTATAGAATAAACCTTGAGGCCTTTTTTCTTAACTTTTCTTAAGAAATACTGCTGCTGTCTGTCAACACTGAGTTGAGCTGGGAAAAGGAACAGCTCTCCAGTCAGCAGTGATACGACTCAAGAGGATATTTTCACAGAAAGCATCAATTTCACATTGGACGAGGGTTCTATGACTGTTGATTTTACAATGGGCCAGAATGTTGTTAGGCAGAGAATGTGTCTTCTTTGAAGGCTGCATGTCCTGTACTGTACTCACGTGACAATGTTAAATGTAGTGATGATTTATTATAGTACTATTATACTTTTATTTAATTGCATTATTATTATTATTATTATTATTATTATTATTATTATTATTATTATTATTATTATATTAGTTTGATTGTTTTTAATTAATAAAATATATATTTATTGAGATCTTATATTGCAATAATTATTAACAAAAGTAATAATTATCCAAATATATATTTAATGATATGTTATATTTTAATAATTATATTATTATTTTAATATTAATATACCGTATAATATATATACAATATACAATATTGTACTGAACTTTTTAAACAAATGAATCCTTGACCTGTTTCTGTTTTGACCACAGTACAGTTGTCAGTAAGGCTCATGATTTCATTCAGCATTAAATCATAACCTACTGGACTGGGTGACAGGGCGACTTGACAGGCAGAACATTTAATCTCTGCATGTTATAAGGTCACAGAGCCTTTGTTTAAATTTGAGGAGCCACAAACTATAAATTTGAATTCTGCCGTTGTGTCACTTTAGGTGCATAAATGACACTGGAAACAGGTTCCATGGTACGTAAATTTTTAGGGCTCATGCACAGAAAACTGAGTGCAGCTATGAAAAAGTGTGGTATGATTCCTCAAACTTTGATTTTTTTGATTAGCAATTGCACCATACTTCCTTGTTTGTGTGCAGGCCCTGCTAAAGTATTTTGACACAGCGGTTGCAAACGTTGTCTGCTCCGGACATAAGGTTTGTATTATACTTGGCATGGACTATGCTACAGTTTGAAATTCCGAGAGCGAAGTGGGGAGAGAAACACAATGACCTCTTCAGCTGGGCACAGCTCAAGCAGCTGGCCAATAACTTAGACAGGGCTTTGTAATATGCTTGCTTTGGACTGCAGGGAACTGCACAGACAACACATAAAACTGTGACAAGCAGATGATGGATTAGGGTCATAAGTCTCAGTTCAGCCGTGCAAACAAAACATCGTGATTGTATGTTACGACAATGCGGGGTAATAGACAGAAATTAACAGATGTTGATTGCAGCCCGCATACTCTCCGCATGCAAAACAGCTTTGACAGAGAAGGCGTTGAGCTGAATGAAACAAAACGATACAAGAGCGGAGCTATGGAGCCAACCAGGCAAATATGTTTTTACTTTGTTTTACAAACTGTGTTCTTTAGTTGGCCCCATGACAGACAGACTGGCCTGTCTGCGTTAAAGCCCAAACTTTCAGTAAAAGATGAACGTGAATAAAATAACTATAAAGTCAAATGTTTTTGATCTGCCATGGTGCTGTTTCAAAGCAAACCTGTTTTAATGTAATGATTCCATTTTTTTTGTAATGTTCTTCTCTCATAGCCTAAGGTGAAATGCACATTTCATCAAGGTTATGGAGGACTTGTGTTATTTGCTCTCCTCATGAATTTAAAGTTGCTTTTGCCTCTCTGAAGACTTCCAGTGAGATTTGAATGCTGAACTACAAAGCACTTGTTAGAGCTGAGCTTAATTAAATTCAACACTCTCAATGTCTCTCAAGGCTGGACAGGAAGGCTGAAAATGTGTTAAAAGAAATTTCTAGCTTTCAAAACAAGTAGCTCATGCTGTTCCTCTGGATCAGGGGTCGGCTACACGCGGCTCTGGACCCGCATGCGCCTCTTTAGCCTCCTTGTTGTGGCTCCCTTCATAAACACCCGAGTGGGGAAAATGCGCATTTTTGAGAAGAGTCAAAAATATTTCACTATTTGTAAGTCCGTGATTGTGTCCTGGCTGAGTTCTGACTGGTGATTGGATGAGCAAGGGAAAGGGAGGGGGAAGCCGGTGTGTGCCTGCTTGCGTGCGGTGGGCTACTAGCGAGACGTCTGTTTTCCCCCGCGGTAAGATAATCATGAATGCCAAAAATTAAACACCTCAGAAGAAAATAGCGAGTTTAATTCTGCATGCATGGATTCCTTTGTCTTGTTTGCCAACAAGGCTGGCTTACCTGTATGCTTGGTATGTGGCGAAAAATTTGCAAAAAACAAAAACCGTTGAAAGACCTTTTCAAAACAAGCACTCAGCATTTTCTGAAAAGTAGTAATTTAAGTAGGACTAAGCATGTAACAGCGTTTTCCAGCACCTAAAAGGAACCGTCAATTTACTCTGCTGCACGTTTCTCGAGGTGTCAGGTGTGAGGTTTAAGCAATGCATTATCACGACCCCACCAGCTGTATATGCACTTCTGTTTGTTGTGGTCTGTTGTTGAAGCAGGTAAAAGGAAGAATGATTACAACTTTTTAAACTTTCAAAGCAGCTCCGGACTATTTGTCTTTAGTGGAAGAGAGGACAAAATGGCTCTTTTGATAGTAAAGGTTGCCGACCCCTGTTCAAGATCATGCTTTCTACAACACAGATGTGTTTTCTATAGTCCAATGAGGTTGTCAAAAAAAAAAAACAATGTATTTTCCTATTATTGGTAGTATACGTTCTTCTTAATAGCTAGGATTATTTTTCATACACATTTGAACGATAATGGGAAACACCCCACTATGAGGCCGTAAAACATTTTTTGGAGCACTCTGCCAATAAATAAATAAATAATAATTTTAAAATGGTAAAAATAAAATTCAAGATAAAAATTGTAATGCTATAATGACATTATAATAAATGATTTGTAAAAGTCAGTGTAAAAATGAGTTTGGGTTTTTTAAACATCCCATTTTATCCAGTAAACGTACAACACAATACAGTACAATACAGTCGTTATTTCTGTCATTCATCTGTAATAGGTTGAATAAATTGAAGTGGAAGCATGTTGGCCACACAGTCAGGAGATCGGGAAGATCTGGGTTCGAATCTTTGTTTGGGCATCTCTGTGTGGTGTTTGCATGTTCTCCCCGTGTGTGTGTGGGTTTTCTCCGGGTACTCCGGTTTCCTTCCACATTCCAAAAATATGCATATTGGGTTAATTGGCGACTCTAAATTGTTAATAAATATGAATGTAAATGTGAGTGGTTGTTTGTCTACATGTGCCCTCTGACTGGCTGGCGACCAGTCCAGGTTGTACCCCGCCTTTTGCCCAAAGTCAGCTGGGATAGGCTCAAGCATAACCCTGCGAACCCAGTGAGGACAAGCGGCATCGGAAATGGATGGATGCAAATTGAAGTGGAAATATGTCTGAATTAAGAATATAAACAACTTTCCAAAAACACAACAAATAAAACAAACAACAACAGCAATGTTATTATTATTGTATTATAATTTCATTTAAAGGTCACTCACTGTTAGGTAAAATATTGATGATTAAATCCAGCCAAGAAAAAAGGCACCATGTGATCTTTTGTTATACGATGTGATGATCATTTACAATCTAAATTAAGAGAGGAATGAATAAACCCATCCATTCAGCTTTAACTAATGTGGAATTAATAGCGCTCACAATGGCTAAATTGTTTTCAAACTCTAGGCAGACAAAAGAGACAGAGGGAGAGGACGAAAATGATATCGCAATTATCATAAAATCCATCATTGTAATTCACGCAGGCTGAGTGTTGCACTGTTTGGATAGGTAATGATTTTCTAATATGAGGAGGCAATTTGCATAAATAGCCTGGAGATGGGTTATCACCATTGTCGTCATCATCATCATCATTTTCAATTCTGCACAATTACAATCCCTGCACTATATATCAGAGCTCACAGCTATGTAAAACCACAGCACTAATTAATAAGCCATTTACTGACTAGCAGCTAGTTACTGTTGGTCCTGCTGATGACCTTAGCAAGGATGAGCCGTCTCAGAAGTGCCTGTGTGTAACTACAAACATAATGATGTGCCAGGAGGGAATCATTAAAAATAATTTACACAAGCCTTCATTTATCCTGATCTTTTGATAGCGCACTTCCCCCGGTGTTTAGAGCCGTGGCACAGAACCTCCTTACCATTTGGAAACTGCCGGCCGGGGGAACAAGTGGGGATACCTAAGTGGTTAATTAAGAGCTGTTGGGGCGCCGGGAGAGCCTCCTGAAAAATCTCTCTGATGTCTGCTGTGTCAAGTGTCGCTCCCAAACTGAGCAGTGAGAGGTAGCAGCCACACTAGGCTAATTACCGGGGAAGGCAGAGAGCAGCTGAGGAGAGAAGAGGGGCCCTTAAATGAATTACTCTCCAAGAATCCCTGCATTTACACACACACACACACACACACACACACACACACACACGCACACCCACGCACGCACACAGAAAGCAGACACATGCTCAAGCACATAGTACAATGCAAATATTTGGGCAATCAACACCGTTTTCAGCATGGCTGCTGGCCCTAGCTCCACAAAAAGGAGGATGGCTGTCAGTCCGTGGGGAATGTTAAAAGGTTGACTGTACTCAGATGAGAGTGATGCAGAGATGACACTGAGCGTAAATGTCCTCATGCAATATCTATGCAAATGGTTGTCATCATTGTTTTCCCTACATCAGGCCAAGTTGAGTACATAGCATTTTCGTGCACGATAACAAGACCTTACTTTTTCATGTAAAAAGTATTTGATTAGATTTTTTTAAAACGATTATTCAATTGACTGATGAACTTTAGAGATAAACACTTAAATGTCAATTTTAGCGAACCCACAGTCTGGTATTATTGTTAGGTTTTGGTTGTTTTTCTCCATGCAGAAAAATAACATATTGGTTGTGTATTCTTGTGTACTGTCTTGATGAAGTCTTTGCAACTTCCCCCAGCACAATTAAAGTGCCAAGCAGGGAGTGTACCAAATATGTCTCCTTTAATCTGCAGAATTCCCCACTGTGGTGTCAAAATTCGGTTCAAATGCAAGCTCTGCCAGAAAAAAAGGAGATGAACAACGCTGTGGGATGTGGGCAGCAGCTGCCCTGAAAGGCTACGCCGATCATGATACGTTGGACCAAACCCTTGAATATGCTTGGCTCCTTTTTCCTTCCTCTTCTCCTCCTTTCTTCATCTCTCTGACTCGAAAACATTCTATAGAGGGGAGCACAGAGAGGAAAGGGCTTGCTGGGGAAAAGATAGACAATCAGGGTTTTAAGGCCTCTGAGCTGCCTACAGCAAAGCTGCTTTCCAGGCAGCGAGGAGCCAGACTGCCACTACCAAGCCAAGTGCTCCAGCCACATCAGCCATGACAGAAGGCTGGCAGAACAATCATCTTAACAATATGGCTGAGTTGCTGACCCCACACTGAAATGGTTCTGTAGCTCCAACTACGGCGACTATTGTGGCTGGCTTGCCACTGGCGCTAATAGCGCAACACTGAGCCAGGCCCTGGATCAGGCTTGTAGTGGGACTGCAGCAGGCTTGTACTGGTTGTCGAGGAATGTGTGGTCACAAAGGATGAAGCCGTACAAGTCTGCTTGGTTGGTGATCCTGGACATTAACAAGACGATTTATTAGAATCAATTTGGGGATAACAACATGACTAAAGGAATATTTCTGGGTGTTTAAAAGGGCACAGATTTTGCTTACCTACCTTAACAATAGGTACAATGCACAATCTAATGAAAGCCAATACACAATGATATGGGTATTATTGTGTTTTTTTTTTTGTTTGTTTTTGCTGTGCTGTCCAAATGCTCTGTATCATTCATTCATTTTGTCATTTATTTTTTACCACATGCTTAAAGATTGAAGTGTCTACATTTGCATATTGTTCAAAAGCGGATTTACTTTAGGAAGCTTACAACGTTCATTTGCTCATTATTGTGGACACAAATAGCTTACAATATTGAACTTTTTCACAGTATTCACATTTTTTGAAGTACTGAATTTGGGGGTTTGAATAACTGTGTAGTGAAACTATGTTTCCCTTTTTTAATCAATTAACTTTTCCATGATACAGTGGAACCTCGGTTTTTGGCATTAATTTATACCAAAAGTTTGGAAATTTACAAAAATTGTGGCAGTTTTTTTTTCCATAAATAATGTAAATCCAATTAAGTTATTCCAGACATCCAAAAATATATTAAAAAAAATAAATGTTCTAAATATTAACTATAGTTTTACATGCAGAAAATAATGTGAAATTCTTTTATACGACGAATGGATGGAACTTATTGTTGATGCAGACTTCCCATACATCCTGGCGAGATTGAATTCAATCGTGTTTTTCACCTTCTTTATCAAAGTGCTGGCACTTGCAACTTTCTTTGGCCCCTTGGCACGTTATTTAGCAGTCGCACTCAATAAAAAATGACTGTTACTCAGCGATGCGTAGGGTACTTTGTTTGTGCACTTGATTTCATGGAACGATACAAACTGACTAGTTTGTTACGTGTAACTGAAACAGTGTGCAAAAAACTGATGCAAAATTTCTGACAAAGTCAGAAAAGTCAAATCATACAAAAACTGGGGCATACAAAAAACAGGTTAGACTGCATTCTATTGATTGAGATGCACCAGTATAAACACATTAATAACAGTGATGGGCCACTCAACACTTAGATAACGTATCGCCACAATCAACCCTCATCAATTGACAGCATGACCCCTTAATAATTAGTTTCCTTAAAATAAAAACACGTAATTGTATAAAACTGTAAATCCTTAAATGTTCTAAAATAAACAGCTTTCAGCATTCACATTTTGTAATGTTTATAGTCCAAGCTTAAAATCCTTGGGGAACTTTCTGTTCTTTCTTTCATCTTAGTTCTTTGCAATCGAAATGCTGCAATTACATGTTTCACTTTGCACGGATAATTCTTAACAGGATGCTGAAGGGTTAGAGGAGAGACAAAGCTGTAATTACATCATTTCTGTATGTGTGTGTATTCTGCAATTTTTACATTTAATGCACATTTTGTTAAACATACACATTTGTTCCGATGATTCAAACTAACTTTGGGAACAGGAAATGTTACAGGGAGTGAAAAGTAGATTGGAAGAAGAAAAAATCATTGTCCTTCCTGTGGTATTATATTCCCCTGTAATTAAGTAGGATGTGAGTAAAATACAGCTGTCTACAAACTTGTCGTATTATGTGACTCAAATACGATATTTCGTTGGACATCTGAAGTCCCCAGACTGAAAATGAAGTGTGTAAAGCAGTGCGGGCCCCAAGGCGTGGGCAATGCCGCCAGGGTTCTTAGAGTTACCCTCATTCCATAAACATACAGTACAAGAGGAAAATGAAGTGCTTTTTCTGCGGGCTAGAATCACACACTGAATTTTTGATACAGCTTTTGTATTGCATCTGGTTGGACTGCATTCAATTTTGTAACAAACAAATCTCTTGTTTCTGCAGTAAGTCTCGGTTGTTCTCAAATTGTGTGTAAACATTCACCAAAGTGAGTTCTAGTCCCGACCAACAATTTAAAGCAGCCATCATCTTTAGTGAATCATCACTGTTTATTTCGTCAACTAATGAACCGTTGATTGGACGGAAAGCTCAAGTGCGTAAGTTTGTGTTTGCTTTTCACTTTTTTTGTCCTCCTCGTGTTAATGAGATGAAAATGATGGATTTGACTCTTAATGCCGCATTTCCATGCCTGCCACGCTTCATGCAGCTCTGCGAATAAACAGTGGTATCAATGCTTGGCCAGAAAGTAGGGCCGTAAAGGCTGCCATGAAATTTGTTTATCTAGTTGCTGAATTGTATTCAGTTGGGGATATATGGCATAATAATGCAAGAACTGCAGGCTCTGTAATTAAGTCTCTCTTCAGATGCTTTTGAAAGTAATTCATTAACACAGTGTCTTACTCTCAGCTGAGCTGCGTAAACAAATGCCATCCACTGCTTAAAGAAAGTTAATTTGTTAAATTATATTTTGTGTGTTTCTTCTTCCCTCCAGCTTATTATAATTAATATTTCTCATTATGCATGTTGCAATGGTGTGCTGTAGCTAAGTGTTTTAGAGCTACTTGATGTTTTCAAATGCTACATTGGTACTGATTTTGCAATATGGACGTGGCATTTGCTTAGTTTACTTATTTTGTTCTCATCCTATGTGCTTGTCAAGCTCATACAATACAATCATGCATGAATTGATGGCTCAAACTTTCTATGATAAAACCCTTTGACTGACGCCATTGTGGCTATTTGCAACCTGATTAAATCCTATTAGGATAAATGTGATGAATGAAGTGGTTGTCATGGTGATTGTTTGGCAATCATAAGGTAGCCGCACCCTGACGTGCAGTGACGTGTGTGATGAGGTTCATTGCTGGTGAGGCACTTACTCCTTTGCAGTTGTTTATTTATGTTAATACAAGTGGCTCATAAAGAGGATAACCAAAAAAAGAGGGCAATAATTCCAATAAAACGCTGACTTTTCCTGGCTTTTCAAGCACCTTCCGGCTCACATACGCCCCCACTCCTTCAGGATGCAGCAGTACTGCAAGTGTCTCCCTATGACATTTCTATGTATTTTTTGATCTGATTAGCAAGAATAATGATGTCTCACTTACATTAAAGATGTTACACACGCTGTAGAAAGTCATGGTGCATAATAAATGGTTCTGCAACATTAGATTATTGGCAACATGCTGACAAACACAAACTTGCAGGCACCATGAGCCAACTCAGTGTGCGCACAGCGCCGAGAAGCCATGCTCACAGTGACCTCACCTTAGGTTTCTTCCCTGTAGTTGGAAAAAAAGGAAATCTGTAAATTTTGCAATTTTTATGTTATTATTGTTGTATTTTTCATCATGACCTGACTGCACGTCATTGCTAACGTGAATCCTACTTCAAACAAATGAGACCATAGTATAGAAACTAAACATCCTGCATTATTTTAGACCAGCGCTTCTCAAATAGTGGGGCGTAGCCCCCTGTGGGACTTTCACTATCAGTGTTGTTCTGCTCCCACGAACGTTTGGTCTCTGCTTGCTAGGTCAGCAATGAGATCTCAACAGGGTCTCAATAAAGACTGCAGTTGAGTTCCATTTCAGAGCCTTTACTTTGAAAAGGGAATATACAGGAAGAAATAATGTGAATTATGACTTACAAAAAATACAAATAATTTCTCAGATTTTTAACATAAACTGCATGTAAACAAATATGCTAGCACAATGCTAATTTACATTGGAAATCCCATATACACACGAGATTCGAACCCAGATGTGCCCAACATGCTAACCACTAGGCCACCGTGCACTCCCCTTAAACATGATGCATAATAATCCTAACATACGTTTAGGCAAACATTTTTTACAGCTCAACAAGAGACAGATCTGGCACATTACATGTTCTAATGGCAGTAGCTACTTCCTGGCTACGGCAATGCGCCAAGGACAAACTGGACGTGAATGCATACTTGCAAATGAGACTCATACAATCATATGTATTTCTATCGTCTATAAACTCGTGTAATAGAGTGGTCATCTCCTAACCTGAAGGTTATTGGTTTGATCATTGATATAGGTCAAAGTATCCTTAGGCAACATACTGAGCGCCCAGTTTCTCCTAATGCTGTGTAATCAGTTGGTAAATGTGGTAACAATGTCAACGAGCTATGAATGGTTTTAAATGGTTTATTTTCTCTGATTATGTCTATTATGTTGGGTAAGACAAGTGTAAATGTGACTGTAGGGGTGTTTTTTTAATGTCTAGATCGCTCTAATAATGTTAAAAACTATTTAGAAGGTCATAAACATTTTTTTTAAGCTCAGACTATGAACATATTTAATTTATATATAAGGAATCCTACTTTGCAGAAATCCGAGGGATTACTGTGCTTTTTGAAAGGGGAAAAAATCTGTGTCTTGAGAACCGCCGTTTTAGACAATTTCAAACTAGGGATTTAAACATACAGATCTGTCAAAACATGTATCAAAAGGAGAGAGCCCTTAGAAAAATTGCAATGTCAAGGGACCTCTGCATCTGCTTCATGTATCAGTATCCAGTCCATCTTTTATGTGGTCAGTGTGTGAAATGATGAATTGTTGATGTTTTTATGTGTTGATGTTTATAATTTAATTGAATATATAATTTTTATATATATATTTATATATAATTTATATATATATATATATTTATATATATATTTATATATATAATTTAATGAAAAAATACATAAGCATTTCTGCTGCTAATATTGGGTAACATCCATTATATAGTATGTATATATACATCTTTCTCTCTCTCTCTCTCTCTCTCTCTCTCTCTCTCTCTATATATATATATATATATATATATATATATATATATATATGTATATATATATATATCCGTCCACCCCAGTTAGCAAGTTTTTAGCTTTGCAAAAATTTAGTCTTGGCTTGCGTTCACCCGCTTGTTTAGGGTCCAAAATACTGTCAGTTGTCCATTTGTCATTTGTAATTATTTTTGCATCATTTTTTGCATGTAAAACTATAATTATTGTCTTTAAAACATGTTTTGTGTTGATGTTTTTGGGTGTCTGGAAAGGATTAATTGAATTTACATTATTTTATACGGGAACATTTGCTTTAGTTAGAGTCCGTTTTGGTTTGAGTCAGGCCTCTTGGAACGGCGTCTAATGATGTTAACCAAGGCACCACTGTATAATTCTATAAATAGGATAATGTTTATATGTCTACATCACTTTGTCTTGTATTTTACTCACATTGCTGTAGTGTAAAATTCTATCGTATATAACACAATAACATGACTTCCAAAATACACTACACACCGTGTCATCAAGCATTCTCATGGTAACACACAGTCGAAAAGCCTTTCCTTTCGTACATTTTGGACACTATTCAGTTTGCCACAGAGGATTAGCCAACTTTAAAGTGCCTACAAATTATGAAATGAGGCTTTTGCCCCCATTGCGCTCATGCCAGTTGGCTGCCTATGGCAACGCATTCAAAGCAAAAAGTTGGATTTTCAAAGCCAGGCCAATTAAAGGATATGAAACACAACATAATTTAAACTGTGATCGTTTGGCAGAACCTTGGACTGAACAGTGGCCCATAGGAGGGTGCTGCTAACTACTCTGGAGAGATACTAAATATGTCTTAAGAGATAAGGGAAGAACCTGCAATCTGCTTCTGGGTCGGCAGGGAGAAAATAATTGTTGAACGCATGAGGTAATAACATATTAATAAGATATAGCATAAAGATAATGTCATGACCAAATCTAAAGCATATTTTTCAAAAAGGCACTTCACAGTCATTCCTTGACAAAACAGTCATCTTATTTACAAGGCTCACAATAACCCTACGCAAATGTCAAAAAGAGGAATAAAGAAGAGGGGGAGAAAAAATAATTAGCATATTAATCTTTTTTATGCCGTCATCGCTCAGGTCCAGGGGACGCGTGGTGTAATTTAAATCTAAATGCTTTCCCTGGCATTAGAATTCATTTTAGATGGGTCAATTGTTCCATAATAAAGGGATAGAAGGTGTACTTCATGCAAGAGATTTATGTTTGCCATTTGTTCATATTCATGTGCTACTGAATACCCCTCAATTCAAATGGTGATGGCAGCTCATATCAGTCGAGCTCCAGACCTACAGATCACTAACCGGCAGCTAAGAATTTCATTTGCGGAGGACAAAAAGAATGACGGAGGCATGGGGAGTGAAAGAGAGACATGAGGGGGGTGTATCAGCTCCCCAACGTAGTTTATTGATTTTTTTTTTCCCTGCTCGACAGAAAGCCCGTATAACAGCTCTATTGCCCTCATAATGATTAGTGACAAAAGTTTAATTAAGCAATTATGAAGGCAATAATAGAGTTGTCTGGTTTGCTTAGCTTTAGACTGTTCAAGACTTATCTCTCCCTCACACATCACAGCAGCTGGAATGTGCTTGAAGAGATTAATGCCGTGAGAACACAGATGCCCACTTTAATACAGTGCCACCGTGCCGTATGAATGAAGTTGAGAACACAAGCTTCTCTTTATCAAATTACAAGTCTGCCTTTAATGAATATGGAGGGAAACGCTGCAGCTATTGCTTCAAGGTGTGATTATTAAAACATGCAGAGAAAGACAGGCAAGTCTGCTTTAGTCATCTGACCGTTAAAAAATATGCATGTTTTACTGAATAAAGACTTAACAATGTGACAACATTTTAAAGCATGTCTACAAATGGAAATTTGTCAATGTTGTTTAATTTTCTATTCACTTTATCCTTCTTGTACATTGAATGACGATATTTCCCATTTGTTTGTTAATAAACATGGACGCTGTAATGCTCAGACTAAAAACAGCAATATCACATATAGTATGTAAAATGAATGTTTTGCCATTTGTGAATCTTCCATCGAAACCGAATCGGAATATACACCGAAAACCGAAGACATTTTTCCCATAAGAAATAATATAAATCCAATTAATCCATTCCAGACACTTGAAAATATTATCACAAAACACATTTACAGAGAATAATTAGATTTTTCCATGCGGAAAAGAGTGCAAATTACAAATAAATAATGAATGAAATGTCAATGAAACATCACTTTTAACTTCACACCACCTCCATGTTTTGCTACCACTTCTTTTTTGAATTCAGTATTGTTTTTCCACCTTCTTTTTCAAAGTGCTGGCACTTGCAACTTTATTAGCCCTGGGGTGGGTTGTTTTGCAGCCATACTCAATTTAAAAATCTCAGACTTGTGGTGTAACTGTGTTAGCAAAGAACTACAGAGTCAATTGGTGATTATGTCATAGGTCTGGGTGAAAATGACTTCTGGGTGGGACTTGAGAGCATGCTAACAGGCACGTTTTGTAAAGGCATATTACGAACACAGTGTTTTAATAACACGACAAAGCTAAATGTGGGCACTCAATTCCGCAGAATGATACGAGGGCAAACAGCCGTACGACAACCAAGAAAGTGCAAAAAACGAGATATTTTTGGCAATAATTTTAAGTGAAAACCTACAAAACTGTCCGGGTCCTACGTCACGGTTCGAATATCGCTCTATTGTGGTTTTTCAAAACTGAATTAATTAATAAATGATTGCTGTTTCAAGGTTTACTATGACCTATTATTAACGACCATTAGTCAAAGAAATATTGAAATACAAGGCATCGGTAAAGACACAAAACATTGATGGGACGTGACATTACATCACATTACCATAACACTGCATGTAGTCAGCCATGGCATGTCCATATGATAGACTGAAAAGAAATTCCCCCTCTTCAGTGTGGAAGTGGTAAGTTTTTTGCTTATTATTTTGTCTTTCTTCCTCACTCCGTTTGAAACCCTTTCTTAAATTTAGAATAAATAAATTGAAGGCTAACTAGTTAGCTCGCTAGCATGCTATGCAGCCATGGCTGTCCCTTGTGTCCCTGCAGTGATCCCGTAACGTGTGCGTTAGCACTGTGGTGTAAACAGTGAATAATAGGAGTGTAAAGGTGACTATAGGGGTGTTATTTCATGTCTACATGGTTCTAATACTGGTAAAAATTGTATTTAGAAAGTCATAAACTGGTTTTCTATGCTCTAACTTCGAAAATATGAACTTACTACTGAACCCTATTTCGCGGAAATTCACTTACCGCGGGTCTGGAACCAATTCACTGCGATAAACAAGGGATAACTGTACCTCCGTACTGTCATACTTGGATACTATGGCTTTCTCCAAAATCCCATAAACATGCATTTTTGGCTAATTGTAGACTCTAAAAAATGTGTGTGTGTGTGAATGTGTGTGTTTCTGTCACTGTCTAAAATACTGCAAGGATACACTCCATTTAATAGTTTATGTCCCCTTCCTCAAGTGCATCATTACACCACACCCAAAATAAATGACTTGTATTGGAATGCATGTGCTTGTGACTTTATATTGTCAGTGGACACCAGAGATGCATCAGCGGATTTAGGAAAAAGACATACATGGCATGAAAGGAGTCTTACTGATGAGCCTATAAAAAGTCTTCAGTCCTCTGAGCTTATCAGCCTTTGCAATGAGCGTAGGAACTCAAAGTTGTGCTCAGTGATGGCATAAATCCTCAAGAAAGTATATGAGCAAGCTGAGCAGAGGCGGTTGTTAGTATTACGGCATATCCAGTATTTATATGTTGTGAAGTAAAATTATTATAAGAAGGGAATCTTAGACGGCTCTGGGACATGTTAACACCATTTTAGATAATACCCACACTTGCTCAACATATTGAATCACAGATTAGTCTCATATCAAGTATTACACTGTGTCGGTATAAAAGGAGGTCAAACTCTGTTGGATTTACTATGTTTTCTCAATATGCTTCCCCACTTTTAGATCCATTATCCTTATGTTGTTTGCCTACAGGGAAGTAGTATGAGGCGGAGAAATGTGCATGGATTGCATAGGTGGACGTATTCTTGTTCATGTAGAAACCGGCAACATATGCACATAATGTACATGATCATTTTAAACCTCACTCTGATTCTAAGAACCAGCAGAGGTTCACTTTGCAGGACTATTTTTCAAATGTTACTACATTGCACTGGCAATGAAGCAGGACTTAAGTAGCATAAATAGTATTGCTGCAATATACCATTTTGATACCGGAGCCTCACGGTGGCCTAGTGGTTAGCGTGTTGGCCACACAGTCAGGTATCTGGGTTTGAATCTCCGTTTGGGCATCTCTGTGTGGAGTCTGCATGTTCTCCCCGTGTGTGTGTGGGTTTCCTCCCACATTCCAAAAATATGCACGTTAGGTTAATTGGAGACTCTAAATTTATAGCTGTGCCCTGCAATTGGCTGGCGACCAGTCCAGGGTGTACCCCACCTCTCACCCAAAGTCAGCTGCGATAGGCTCCAGCATAGTCGTCACCCGAGTGAGCAAAAGCGGCATAGAAAATGGATGAATGGATGATAAATAGTGACTATCCCTCTAATTGACGTATTGACCCAGTTTGTTGCCAATTATGTCATCCATCTATCTTCTTAAAGGAAGGGCACTTTTTCTGGAATTTTGCCCATCATCCACAATCCTTATGTGAGACATGAACGCACGTCTTTCTCTTTTCTGTGCGTTCTAAAGATATAAAAAACAGGCAAAAGGAGACTGGTAATTAACGCACGTAATGGGACACACTTATTCCGCCTACAAAGCCCGCTATTAAAACACCTCTGAAAACCTGCAACAACGTTTTACAGTTTTATATACATGCTGTGACCATACAGTGACAGGCACATTCATGAAAACATGTAATACTTAGAGTATTTTGCTGTATTTTGTTCATTTTAAGCATTACCTGAGCTTTTTTCCTGGGCGCATTTATTTCACTTAGCAACATAAAAATGCTTTAAAATGTTAACGCTACATGTAGCGTTAACATTGCCAAGTTAATATGCAGGTCACATTATGTGAATGGAACATATTTGTGTTTGTTCAAGGTTTTTTCAGAAGGCTTTCCAAGCGGAACAGGTGTGTCCCATTACGTTCATTCTTACATTCATTCAGGCGCCTCTTTTTGTGTTTTTTTATAGCTTTAGAACGCACAGAAAAGAGAAAGACATGTGTGTCCATGTCTCACATTTTGCCCAATTTGCCCAAAATTCCAAAAAGAAGTGCATTTTTCCTTTAAGACTAAATAAAAGGCTACACCTCTTTTCCCATCAGGTAAAAAAAAAAAAAGTAACTGTGATGCACAAAACAGTTGAACTCATTTGCTAACTAAAACAGCAGCACTTGTGGAAACAGGTGAATTGGAGTTTCACAACATGTTAGGAACACGTTTCCTGCACATTATTAAAGGTGAGTTTATTGTACATTATGTGGAGACAGTTTTTCCTGTGATTACAGGAAGACTGACAGGTGGCCATGCTGCAATATTTTGTGTGGACGTTTTTCTGCCCTGGTAGCTAAGCCTCTTATTAGTTGTTCCTGGTCTGCCTCGGTTCTCGCTGTTTCTGTGCATTGCGCCACCTGCAATATTGCTTTAATACTAAAAGCATTTCACAAAAAAGGCTTCCCTCCAATAGATAGATGTTTTTCCCCATCTACATGCATGTAAATAAAATCCCAGCTAGTATTTGCACAATAACTGAATTGATCATTAATTTTTCCTATAATTGATCAAGGAAATGTATTCACCACTAGTCTTAATACACTCAAATAGTCTCCAAAAGGTAGTCTTTAAACCATCATATTACTTAACTGAGTCGAGGTCACCTCAGGTCTCCTGTGTGATATCTGCCCTCACAGCTGGATGTGAGCTGGATGAGGGCAGAAACTAGAGCACTCAGTGAAGGACATAAAGTGAAACAGAAACAAGGAAAAAAGCGAATAAGCCCAAAACAATAAGCCCAACATCCCATAACACATGCTGGGTTGTGGGATGTTGCTCTCTCTCCCCCTGGCTTTCGAGGACAATGAGATGACATGCTGAAGGTGGGACTGCATCTGGCATCATATTTAAACAGGGCTGCCACATCTCAGGAACACGGGTCGTTGCCAGATTGCAGGCTAATTAAGGAGCTTCTTGGATGACCATCAGTGCCAGTCGGTGGGCAAGGTAGCGGGCTGAGCCTTGTTCTGCCACGCTCCCACTGCGAGGCCTTGAAAAGACGAATGGCCATTGAAACCCCCAAGAGACCCCATAATGCTACATATTTTCATTCAAAACAAAAGGTGTCTCTTATGGGATTCCTATTTTTCTTTGTCTCCGTCTCCCCTTTCAAACAAGCGTAAATTACCTTGTCTTTTTGGGTAACTGCTCAAGTGCTCTGTCCATGCACATTAACCAATTGTCATTAAAAGCCTAGCGCAGGAAAATATGTATTACACAGATCCGGGCGTCTGAATGCAATAATGGACATCTGAATAATGTGCTGTGAAGGTTATTTAATGACTTTGACTCATTTCATTTGAGCAATAACCATGTGTTTTGTATAATTAAAGGAAAGAAATGGGTTGTAATTATGGCTTTGGCTTAAGGAGAAAGGATGTTAGCTATTATAGTGTCAGCTGACAGTAACACTGGTTAGTGATAGCATCTCTGTGGGTACAGTTTGACTTGCTATTAATTGCATTGTAAAAGCCCTGTATTTGGAAGGATGGCTCCAGCCTTCATTGTCTTTGTTTGGCATAATGCCTGCTCATGACAGGCAATATAACAGCAAAGTATGGTCGGTTTGACAGCAAGCGGGAAGCCAGAATTGTTTACTTGACTTCATTTCTTTTCCCGACTTGCTGCCTTTATTTCGTGCCAGTGTGAGAAAAGTGGAGGGGAACAAGATGTGGTTGAAAAATGCAGCAGGCTGACGTCTCGGCTAATAAGATGCCTATCATGCAAGCTAGCAGCGCTGATTTGTGTCTCCCTCTAACTCCCCCCATGATTACATTGTAAGAAGCCACCTCCCCCTCTACCTCTCTCTCCTCCCCCAGCTGATCCTCGTCTTGTTACGTGGCATTAATGACACTTCAGTCATTGTGGCTTTCAAGCGGAGCCCTTCCACGGCGAACAGAGAGTTGACATTTCCTGACATTTTCCCAACTAATTACAGTACAAATAATTAAGCATGTTCCGCGATGTTACAAATGAAGGCAAAAGTCGTCTGTCAGCCTGGGCCATGATTGATGACACTCTGGGAGACTTTATCTGATGGGCCCTGCCACGAGGTACAGAGGAAGCAAATTTATTAGAACGAACAATGCAAATTTTGAGTCATCTCATCCAGTTATGCACCAAGGCAATATCCGTGTCAAGGTGAATGTGACAATGAAAGCAAAATATTAGCATTTTGTTGAGCGGGCTGAAGGGGAAATCAGAGCACTGAGATGACAGGCCTAATTATTTCGGCTCACACAGGCCAGGACAGCTGTTTCTGGTGTCCTGAACAAGCCTGTCACGCAGGTAACCAAATAGGGTGTGCGTACAAGACTCTGTATCCGACACTCCGCGGATGTGTCTGCCACTAATGACCAATGCTAATGTCGCTGCCATGTCTCTAAAAATGAATCGAGAAAAAAAGGTGGAAGTGTCAACATGCAGGTTTTTTTCGTCCGTCACATTTTTGACATAATTATATGTCTTTAGCATTAATGACTCTCTGTATCCCATTGCCCAACAAATACATATAAACAATAACTGACACTCGTGTTTTCTATATTTAGAGAGGAACAGATATATAAACAGTGTGTGTTATTATAGCTATGAAAGAATCAAGCTGTGAATCAAACAGAAGCTTAATTTAAGCTTTTTCCGACATGAATGAAAATAGGCTTTTGGGTCAAATATGAATGATGTTCAAACAAAAAGAAATTGCCTCAACGTGAATGAATGTTGAACCACAAGTGTCTCATTGCAAGTGATCTGCTCGCTCTGTAATAAACAGAAGACTTGTGGTATATGAACCAACAATGAACAATAGGCTCAAAGCTTTTATGCTACCAAATAGCAATATGTTGTCTGCATACATCTGTGCTTTGGGGAATACAAAGGTTGCCGCCCACACTCATAATGAATGTAGAGTTTGTACTCCAGGGCAGCTTCACAATGACTCTTAGGGGGCAGGCAAATCCAGATAGGTTTGGGAAAAAAATCTACATGGGGATCAAAGTATGCTGCTTAGTGACTCTCTGGCTGGCTCGGAACAGATGGACGTCGGAGGCACTATGAGCCCAATGAGATTCAGGATCCAAAGTGGCTGCTGCTGTTCTGTATACACAGGCAGATGACGCCTTTGTGTCATTGGATTTAGTTAGGTAGAGGAGAGATGAGGGTTTGTTTGGAATATGCATGCAGGAGTAGAGCAAAAAGACAAAGCAGCAGTGAAACAGGAGCTAGTTTAAAGGCGAGTGTTTTGGGATTCGCTCGCACCGGTTGAATGAAATACTTTCTTTGCCTTACTTTTAAGCATTATAATTGACTGTATGTAGCTTAAATGGAAACAACAGGCATCGTTTGTACACCTGGCACTGCTTTCTTTGTTTAGTTAAATCACATTTAGTTCCATCTTTGTCGACTATGCACTCACCTACTGTTTATGTTCAGTTTTACAAAGCCCATTGTTTTGTGACAGTACTTTTTAGTGTTTATTACAGGCCGCTTTTAATCTCTTTCTATACACTGTGACACTAATTTGGATTAAAGGCTCTAGAGACACATTTTAATTTCAAGATGACATTAATCAGCCATTGTTTATTGGTTCCTCCCGCAAACCAGATATTGTACAAGGGAGAATAATGTCATTTGTCAAATGTTCTATACCCGCTGGAAAGATGACAAGGTACTAGGAAGCATTAAGAGAGATGATGATTACTCAGAATGCATCCTCCAACATTTTGGTGCAAGTGCACATACCGTACATACATGTGGGTATTCTTTTTGTCACAAATTGCAACAGTATATATGCATACATACTGGACATTGCCTCGATTTAAGCATGACAGACATTTGTAACATTTGCAAAAGTGTTTAGTTGGCACCGGTTTTGTCATTTCAAGGGTATTATTCCACAGTCACCATATTGCCAAAGTAAAACAGTGAAACGTATGGCATGTTCACATAGCGCAAATAATATGAAAGCAATTCCCTCAAAACTCGGTATAGGAGTGGCACATGGGCTCTTGAAGAGCCCGTTCAGTTTTGGTTAAAGGTAGCTAGTCCTATGGTGGATCACTGCATATTCCTCATTTGTGTCCCGCAAATTTGTGGATTTTTGATCCAAAAATTTTTAGGTTTTGCTCCGAAAATACGTTTTTTTTTTTTTTTTTTCACAGAAAACACCTCTCGTTATCATTCTTGTTTATTTGCTGCATGCAGTACAGGCCAAAAGTTTGGACACACCACCTTTTCTTTATTTTCATGACTATTTACATTAAAGATTCTCACTGAAGACATCACAACTATGAATGAACACATGTGGCATTATACCATATTTAGCATTATTGGTGTAGCATAACAAACAAACAGCAAATCTAATCAGTACTGTCAGGGCTCAAACCTGAAAAAAACGTGTTTTACGACTTGTCAGAACTCCCTTGTAAAGTTATTTTTTTCAGGAATGCAATTTTTTGGCATATTCATAGATAACTCCTTGGGAACCATATGCTTTACTTGTCTTTATTGAATATTATTGTCATTATTATTTAGTCTTCACTTATTTTAACCTATTTGTTATTGACAATTTAGTCATTTTAATTATTCTTATTAAATGTAATAAAAACTGTATTTCTCCCTTTTCCCCAACATTTCAGAAGCTACATATTACTGCCATTTTTTTAAAAACACCTATTTATTGATATTGATGTTGACACAGGAAATTAACAATATTTAAATGACAACATTTTAACAAACTAAATATTGTGTCAACATGTAACAAATATGGTGTGACTGAATTACCAGTAAAAGATATGGAGAAGAGGTATAGGATTAAATAAGCTCAGCTTCTTCCTACTCCTTTTTGGACATGTTCAATTGTCATATACAACCGTGTATGATTGCTTAATGTACGCTATTAAGCATTTCGTAAACAAATAATGTGATGTGATGTCAGAGAAGTGCCATTCCTTTCATGTTATAGTGCAACACACAGTAGTTGCAGCCCTTGCTGTCTTGCTTCTGTCCGTTTTAAAATGCCAAAACGCTGAACAGGTTACCGAATCAGTGACTCAAAGCCTGACTTGTCTCCCCCCTACATGGAAATTAGACTTTTGGTACTTCAGGTGAGGGAAAAAAAAAACATTTACGTAAGAATGTAAAAATAGGCTTGACATTTTCTGTAATGTGAGACATCTGTGTTCTTTTGTAGTTCCTCTTGAGGATAGAAAGTGCTTTTTGAGCACAGCTCATGAGTCGTCATCACTGGAAATACCTGAACACCAAAAATAATGTCTTTGCATATGCAGGTCAAGACGAATCTCACACAGAACAATGTTTTCTATTTAAACCACAATTATGGAACTTTTGTGACCTTCACGACAAAGTAGACTGCCCCGTGACGTGAACAGTCAAGGACAACGCAGAAAAAAAACATGTGCAACACAGCTCATTTAGGTACCGTAGCTTAGATAAATGGCAATGAAAGTCCCTGTTGGATTCTTGTGATGTTGACAAATGTGTAATTTTGCTGCTGGGCAATGTTTTGTACTCCATCATGTTACTGTTAGTGGAAGAAGAAAAGGTAAAAGCTACAGCAAGAGAGGAAAAGTGAGAGCAAATGCCCCAGGGGCACACATTTAACCTGCCCACCACTCCCAATCAATGTCATTACTCCTTTCCACTCCATTTTATCAGCAACTCCAGCTTCCTAGAAGTGACTGTTGTACTGCGCTCTATGAAACAGTCACAGGCTAATGGGATGAGATGCAAAGAATTATAAATGCTGACAGTAAATCATATTACATCCCTAATAAGCATTAACTGGATAACTGGGTCAAAGCTGTATTATCTTAATTGATTTTTCTAAAGAAACCTGACAGTGAAATGTCAGTGCTTGAATATTTCTTCATGCATCATTAAAACAAGATTGGCTTTTAACAAAAGGGGAGGAGGACGGGATCCTTTGGGCTGAATTGATTCTTGCTCGGGGCTGACTTGCACAAGTAAGTGTATTACATAAAAATCTATACAGGATATTAAAACAACACCCATTCTGCAAGACAGTTACAATTAAAAAGCTGACACCCGCCCATGCTTTTGTGTCTGCCATTGCAAGCTGCCAACAAATTGCATTTCAGTTCTGTGAGTTGCTGGAATCAATGGGCTGACTGTTTAAACATCCTGAGAGCTTATATTAGCGGTATAACTGAGCCAGGACAGTACATGTACAGCTGTCTGCCTATCTCTACTCCACTTGCAAGGTTTTATTGCACTGATGTCCTTTACAACGGGTTAAATTATACAGGTCTGCTGCACAATGCATGTAATAGTGAGGTCATATTGAAAAAGTGTGTCATGGTATTGATGCTTTCTCATGAATAACAAAATTGAATAGCATTTTATAAGCTATTATAATGTCCAGTAAAAGCTAAGTTAGCGTTGTTAATCTGTTCCAGAAAGTTCGACACTAACCAAAACGTACTCTAACGAATCAATTTTTCCCATAAGAAATAATGTAAATCCAATTCATCCGTTCCAGAAAGCCAAAAATATTAAAACAATACATGTTTTATAAGCTGCTAACAAGGACGTTTTGTCAGAACACAGTTGGACTCACATAGTGTATTAATAGCATGACAAGATGCGTGCCATATTGTACGCTAACCGAAAAATGTACACAAACCTAGGCAAAACTTTGCCACGTTAACCGAAAAACACTGGGGTGTACGCTAACTGTTATTGTAAATGCCAGAAGATCCACACATTTTGCAACCAAAACATGCTAAATGGTGTGGCAACATAAGTTAGGATAGTATCTCTTCTTACAAGCTCGTACTGATTTCATAACTGGAAAGCCCCGGTTCAAGTACCAACAGAGACAAAAGGAAATTGCAACAAGTTGTTGGGGAGATTGTACTCATGACTACTGTCAAGTTGCCCTCACATTGCTTAGATGTTGTCCCCTCACATCCAGTTAGGGGCATATTTGCATGGTATTTGAGTATACACCAGGTCCCCAACTTACGAACACAATTTGTTCCAGACAACCGTTCTTAAGTCGAATTGTTCTTAAGTTGGGGAAAAGGTAATATTACTAATGATATAGGTACTACATGTACGTGTATACATATACAGTATATGTGTATGTATGTAAATATAAGTTTGGATGCAGTAGTAATATAAAACGAGGATAATTAATGAACAAAAACAATAATAATGAAAATGATATAATAATACGTAATGATAAATGTAATTTACCTTTGAAGAGGAGTGGTCCACCATATGTCGTTGGTGGTGGTGGGGGAGGAGGAGTTATTGAAAAAGGACAAATGGTCGTCGTTAGACTCTTGTAGAAGAGGTAGTGTTCTGTGGGTGGTGTAGAATTAAGCAGGCCTATTAACTCTTCATGAACTTTAATCACACGCTCTGTCGAGGTTGTATCATACAGCTACAATTTAGCTTTCCATTTAGCTTTCTCTCCCCAGCGTCTGTTGGTCCCATTAGCAGTGTCACAGTGCCCTCTACTGGTCAAGCATATAGCAGTATAAATACTGATGGAGAGACGAGAAGGCAAAATAAAATCAAATATAGACCAGTCAGCTTGTGTTTGTATCCGCGAATGTTTGCAAGTCGGATGTTCATAAGTTGGGGACCTAGTGTACTGCTACACATGCCCTCTAATTCATGTGATTTATTAGTGGTACCTCAGTTTTCGTTTCATAGGGTCAGTCCAAACACAAATCGTATGAAAACCGAATCAATTTTTCCCAAAAGAAATTATGTAAATCCAATTACTCTGGTCTAGACACTCAAAAATACACAAAAATATTTTGTGAATAATGATGGTTTAACATGCAAAACAATGTGAAATACATAAAAATGACAAACAAAAAAAAAGCAAATGTACATTTAACATTTTAGCTTTACTAAAGATCCCTGTTGACAAAGACATGGGGATGAGCGACAAGGAGGAGGGGATAGGAAAGCCACACAGATACCACCTTTGTATTTTGCTATGACTTGTTTTGTGAATTCAATAGTGTTTCTCAACTTTCTTGTGGCACTTGCAACTTTCTTTGGCCCTGTGGTGGTTTATTTTGCAGCTGTAAGAAAAAGCAGACTTGTGGTATAAATGTGTTTGTTAGCAAAGAACTACAGAGTCAACCAGTGATAGTGTTATAGAGGGGCGACGGAGCTGGGGCAAAGTTTGGTTTGGTTTGGTTTGGTTTGGTTTAATTTTATTTGAACATGCATGCAGGTTACAATGAAATACATCTCATGAGTCATTTCACAGTTCCACATGTCCAAAAGGAGTAGGAAGAAGAGAAGGAGTAGGAGTAGGAAGAAGGAGAAGGTAGAAGAGTGACCTCTGAGTGGGAATTGAGAGCGTGCTGACAGGCACATTTTATATTAAAGACGCATTACAAACACATTTAGACTCAAGCAGTTTATTAATTACACAGCAGGACTGAGTCACTAACGCATGGGATTCTTTGTTTGGTTACTAGATTCTTCGGAATGACACAGTACAGGGCTAGTTTAGCATTGTTTACACAACCGAGATGGCTGAATAAGCAAGCAATACTATCGTACCAAAGATACTGTAATACAAGTTTGTTAAGTGCAATATTGTTCAATAAGCAAGACAGTGTATGAGAACTGAGGCAAAATTTTGGCAAACATTTTTTGTAAAAAACGTTTTAAAAATAATTGAAAAACAGAGGCATTCGAAAACTGACTATTTTGAGTGGATGATTTGGAGCAGTGGACACACATTAACAATGTAATTGTGACTGTGCTGCACATAGCATGTCGCTCTTATCCCAGTGCATCTGATAACAGAGGACGACGAGATGTTGCTCCAACAGAGCAAGAGGTGACCAAATTTCTGCAAAGGGGGTGGATGTGGATGTCAACAAAATGGATACGTGCATCCCAATGTTTGGCATCTACATCAATGAGCATCTGACAAAACGCAATGCTTACATCACCAAGAAGGCACGCGACTTAAGGAAGCAGGGGAAAATTCAAGGCGGCGCGCCAACTGTAAAATTTACATGAGTTAGATAGAGGACCGGAGGAAGCCAAAGCACTTGTTAAAGACATAAAAAACTGGACAAAATATTGAAGATTACATCACGGTGACGACAAGGAAATTGCAGACATTATTTACAAAGGCTTGATGCAGCTTTGACGTCAACATTCTCAGCTTTTTGTTGTTTTTTAATTCAATATTTCACTAATTAAAATTTATTCCTATTAATTATTAACAATTTATTCTCAATTGATCATTTTCAAATTTTAATTTATTCCCTTTATAGTGTCATTATTTTAACACTTATTTGCTTCTTGATTTTTGTATCCTTCATCCACCATCCTTTCATACAGGAAGTGGAAAAAATATGTAAATGAGAAATGTCAGAAAGTGAAATATTGTGTCAACAAGTAAAAGTTATGGTGAGAATGAATGATCGGTAATAGACATGGGGAAGGAGTATAAAATATAAGCTCAGATTCTTCCTACACCTTTTCAGACATGTGGAATTGTGCAAATGTAACCACGTGATGTTCCTGCATGTAACTTGTTATGCATGTCGGAAACAAATAAACACACCATACCATACCATTTTGTCGCATTATTACTCAACGGAAGTATTCTGTAGCATTCCCACACAGTAGTTTGACAAATCACGAACTGTGAAAAATGCTAAACGATTTGTCATCCATATTTTAGCAGCACTAAAAACCTCACGTCAAAGAATAAACTGTAGCCTCATTTTGCATGGATAAAAGTGTAAATGCTGCGGCTCCAAAGTATCGGCTTTTTTTCACACACGGAAAGACACAATTGTGGATAGAGAATAATGCAGCTCTGAAGGTCCTAGCACTTACCAATGATTTAGATACGATCCCTATGCTGATGACAGCCCCTAGGTGGCATATACATTGTAGTATTTGTAGCTGGCGTCTGGGGATCGCTATGATGTGCTATGATCAACTCTGGAGCTTATTACCATCTGACATTTAAAATATCGACTCACTCCTCATCTTCAAATCCAGACTCACCTGTTCAAGACTGCATACTCCCTGTGACTTCTTCTACACTGTCCTTTAATTGCTTGTTCTTGTTGATTTTATCCTTTGTTGTTTTTTCTGTATCTTGGGCAGTGTCCTTGAGTTTTTAGAAAACCCTTATAAATTAAATGTATTATTATTATTATTATTATTATTATGGATTAACTATACTTTTCATCATTGTATCCCTCATTTAACTGCTGTTTACATCCCACCACGAGCTAACACTGCTAATGCACTAGGCCTCCTGCATGACATCATTGATAAACACGAGACCAAACACCCAGACGCTGTATTTATTATATCTGGCGATTTCAACCACTGTAACCTCAAGACTGTCCTCCCCAAATATTACCAGCATGTGAGCTTTCCCACAAGGGAAAATAACATCCTGGACCAAGTATACTGCAACATGAAAGGTGCTTTGAAGGCTGTTCCAAGACCCCACTTTGGAAAGGCCGACCACATCTCTATATTCCTTTATCCAACATACAGACAACTTCTTAAAAAAGCTCCCCCTGTAAGTACAGCAGTTAAAGTATGGAATGAAGAAACTGATCAAGTACTTCAGGACTGCTTTGGCTGCACAAACTGGGATGTGTTTAAAACTGCAGCGGGGAGGGAAGATTGTACTGTTGACTTGGATGAATATGCTTCTGCTGTTACTGGCTACATTAGCACATGTATAGAGACTGTTACCACCACCAAGTATTACAGAAAATACCCTAACCAAAAACAGTGGATGAACTGTGATGTATGGGCTAAGCTACGTGCTCGTTCGACTGCATTTGTCATGGGCACCGCTGATGACTACAAAAAGGCCAGATATGACCTGAGGAGGTCCATACGAGAGGCCAAAAGACAGTACAGACAGAAGCTGGAGGGCTACTATTCCACCTCAGACCCTCGGCGCATGTGGGCGGGGCTCCAGCACATCACAGACTATCGACAGCAGAGTAGCGTAGCCACGTCCAGCCAAACCACACTTCCTGATGAGTTGAATGAGTTCTATGCCCGCTTTGACACCCAAACTCCTGATGAGCAGAGAGGGTGGCTGAACCTGGGGAGCACACAGGACTCACCTCTCATGGTGACATACACAGCGCTAAACTCACGAGGTAAATAAAAAGGTCTGCATTTCACCATCAGCAGCTCAATGTCCTGCGAGCAGTACTTTTCCATCGTCTGTACGTCTGTGCACCACCGTTTGTTTACGTAAACACAGACGCCGCCACCTCTGTGTTTACCAGACGCTAAAGTCCGATCTCCCCGGTAAGCAGCAAATGATTCCAACTGGATCGCCGAGTCCGGTATATCCTCCGTCAGCCAGGTTTCTGTGAAGGTGAGGACACAGCATTCCCTGATCTCACGTTGAGCTGTAATCCTTGCTCGTAGTTCGTCCATCTTGTTTTCAAGAGAGCGGACGTTGGCTAGCAGCAGGCTTGGTAGCGGTGGCCTCGTCGCTCTAGCTTTTAGCCTAGCATGCAGGCCGGCTCGCTTGCCTCGTTTACGCCTCGGATGCTTTGCTCGCCGGGTATTCAGCTCACCAGGTCCGCAGAGCAACGTGACCTGCTTGAATGACTATCGCCCTATAGCACTCACTCCTATTGTTATGAAGTGCTTTGAAAGATTAGTCATGACCCACATCAAAAAGAGCATCCCGGCGGCAACCGTGGACCCTCTACAGTTTGCATATCGCCAGAACCGGTCCACGGATGATGCAGTCAACACTGCCATCCACACAGCCCTTTCTCACCTACAGGGCCAGGACACATACGTCAGAATGCTATTTATAGACTATAGCTCTGCTTTTAATACAGTCAGCCCCCACAAACTCACAGATAAGCTCCTCACACTTGGCCTGTCTCCCTCCCTCTGTAACTGGGTGTTTAACTTTCTCACAGGCAGGCCCCAGTCAGTCAGAGTCCACAACCGCACATCCAGCTCAAGAATTGTGAGCACTGGGACCCCACAGGGGTGTGTGCTGAGTCCACTCCTCTACACGCTCTTCACCTACGATTGCGTGGCCTCCCAGAACAACACCAGCATCATTAAATTTGCAGATGACACTACAGTCATCGGACTGATCACTGGTGGTGTTGAAACATCATACAGAAGAGAGGTGGCGGACCTCATAGCTTGGTGTCGTGATAACAATCTCCTTCTCAATACAGATAAGACTAAAGAGATGATCATCGACCCAAGAACAAGGGAAAAGGAGCCGCATAGACCCCTGTTTATTGATGAGACTGAGGTGGAGAGGGTGAAAACCTTCAAGTTCCTTGGCACACACATCAGCGAGGACCTCACCTGGTCTCACAACACCCAACAAATTCTGAAGAAGTCCCAAAGGAGACTGTACTTCCTGAGAAGACTGAGGAAATTTGGCATGTCCACCACAATCCTGAGTTGCTTCTACAGATGCACTATCGAAAGTGTCCTTACCGCCTCCATCACTGTTTGGTACGGTAACTGTACAACACGTGATAGGAAGGCACTCCAGCGGGTGATCAAGACCTCACAGAACATTGTTGGGGCAGCCCTCCCCTCACTGCAAGACATTTATAAAACTAGAGTCCTACGCAGAACACACAACCTCATCAAGGACAGCACACATCCACAACACTCATTATTCACACTCCTACCGTCAGGCAGGCGCTACAGGAGTTTGAAGTCCAGGACCACAAGGCTGGCAAACAGCTTTTACCCACAGGCCATCAGGCTCCTCAACGAAGCACTCGCACACGCCGCACGCAACACACGCACACACTCATAGCACTTTATTTATTTATTTATTTGTATTATTTACTTGTATTAATGTCTCTTCTGTTGTTGTTGCTTAATTTATTGGTATATATGTTTATGTGTTTATGTTTCTTATGTTCTTATTCTTTCATTTGTTTTCTTTCTTTTCTTGGGAGAATGAACAGAATAAGATTTTCATTGCATGGTATAACTGCTGTTGTACTATGCACATGACAATAAAACTCTCTTGAATCTCTTGAATCTCAGTATTTATATTCATTTTGAGGGTGGTGTTATTTCTAGCTGATCACAATATTCAAAGCAAAATGGCATCTTTTTGAGCCATGTTGCCATGCTGTCTGATTCCCAACTGAATCTAAGAGAGCATTAATATGTCTTGTACACTGTTCACTATTTTTATTACTGTTTAAAGACAAGAACAGCACTCACCCAAATAGATTTAAGTAACATGATCTCAGTCAGATGCTTGCATATTATCTATGAGATGGTAGCCTTGCTATCCATAAAGTTTTGTCAAACATTTGAAACTTGCTGTCCGTACGAACCAACTTATGATCCAAGGATTACATCAAAAGTGCTCGGTTGTTCGTGCTACTATAACTCATGGTCAGAACGTCAGCAGAAACGTGTGTTTTGCAGACAGCATGAGAAATCACTCGTTTCATCATCAACTTGCGTCTCAGGCGAAATTGGAGCTACAGAAGTTATCTGTGAAATGACTCAGGGATGTTTGGCATATGAAGTTACTCCACCTGGATTGGTTGGCTCCTATTCTGAGTGTAAGCAGAGCTCGTCAAGATGCTGGGAAATGTGCGTGCGCAGGGCTGGTACGGGCAGCAGGTTGGACTGGGTCAGTTGGCACGGCCGCACAGCAAATGCTGAGAATAAATCAGTCTCACTGACATGGTGCCTCTCATCAAGTGACATCCTGCGGTGTCCACATCAGTTCTGAACTAATAAAGATGTATGGGAGGGAAACAGAAGCGATCATGGCAGATGCCAAGCCGAAATGCAGCCGGTGTCTGGAGAGCACTGGATATCATGTGTGGGAAATCCATCAGGAATGATACGGCACAGTCATACCACAGACTTTTACTGGTAAACAACATGGTCATTCTACAATAACAGCAAGATATTTTCACCAAATCTGAGGTTTCTCACGTTCCTGAAAATGACATGGCTAACAGCAGCACCTTAATCGCGTGTGATTGTTGAAAAAAAATAAAAGCAACACACAAAAGACACATAAAATATCAAGTATGGTCATTTTTCAAATAAAATATTACAATTACTTTTCTTGAATAAAATATAAGTTTGTTATCATTACAGTGTAATAATTTATGTAAGTTAAGTTCTGAGTATTGTACTGCAGAGTCGTTCCTCGCAGTTCCATTAGTGCTCCCTCGCTGACATGACTTCCGTGTGGAAGTGGTAGGTTTTTGGCTTCTTAAGATTCGAAGAAATACATTGAGGCTAGCTGCTTAGCTCGCTAGCTTGTTAGCTTGCTAGTTAGTGGCCGTCTCGAGTCCCTGCAGCATAAGAGTTGTGCAATGTGTTGTAAACAATAGGTGTGTAAAGGTGACAATAGGCGTGTTATTTCAGGTCTAAAGGGCTCTAATAATGTTAAAAAAACCACATTTTGAAAGTCATACAAAGGTTTTCTATATTTTCTAACTATGAATATATTATATTTATTAATATTGACTCCTATATCACGGAAATTCATTTATTGCAGCTGGGTCTGGAACCAATTAATCACTATAAACGAGGAACGACTGTATAAGGCTACTGCAATGAAAAAACTGAATCCTTCCAAAATGTATATGCACATTATTTTCTGAAACTTGACACAATAATAATAATTATTATAATAATAATAGCAGATACAGGTCCGACCAGACCAGCGTGTACCCCTCCTCACGCAGGAAGACAGCTAGGATAGGCTCCAGCATACCTTCGACCCAAGCGAGGACAAGTAATATAGAAAATGGATGGATGTATGGCAGATACAGGTCACAACCAACACGACATCAACCTTGAATGACAAAATTGGTTAAATAACAAACAGTTAATGGTAAAAAAAAAAAAAACACTTAAGGGTTAAACATTTGATCAAAGCTCAGTTGTCATGGTAACAGTAATAGCATGGAAAAAATGCAAATTGTAAATGCAGGTTAAATAGAATACATTTTGCTGCTGAAGCTTATTTGTGTCTTTCCTATGTATATTTATATAACCTGCAGAATCAACAGACAGTACATATTTATTCACGCATTTTGTGATTACAATTATTCCACCACATTACATTACATTACTAGTGGACTTCCTGATATGTTTGTGCAAGACACAACTTCTTTTCCAGTATCCAATTTTTTCTTAAGAGGACGGTTTCCTAAGGGTGGGAGTAACTAATTTAAATGGTTCACTGGCAGAATGTCAGTGTACGTGTGTGTGCGTGTGTGCTTACAGGGGTGGAGATATGGAGGCGGAGCTATATGGATATGTGGAACGATGTAATATTCATGAACGTCCTCGTGGAAGTTGTCTCGTCTCCAAGCTCGTAGAAAACACACACACACACACACATCCATGTACACTGAGCAGCTTGGTCCAGTGGTGCTCACCTGCTGACATCTGCATATGCCATTCAGAAGGGCAATGTGTGTCTGCATCAGTGATTTCTAAACACTTTGGGGTCAACAAATTATTAATATTTAGTATTAGCACTGATGACAATGTGGCATCCTCCTGAGAGCTGGGCAAAATGTTGAGCGGGGGCCATTCTCTTGACGTCGACTGTGTTTGGCAGATGGTGCTGTCAGTTTAGGTCTTCGTTTATTCTTCCATGCATATGGCAGCGTCTCTCCTTCGTTAAAAAAAGCAAGCACGCTCATGTATTATCTATGGGGCTAAAAAGCATGCAAACACGAGCGGGAATGTATCAGAGGAGCTTTAACTTCTGTAAACAACCAGCAGTGGTTGTTGTAAATGTGATTTTACTGACAGAAAGAGCGGGAACATATGGCCTGAGACAGGAAAAGGGGCTGATACCTGGATGGGACATAGTTCCACATCGGCCCACAGCATCATGCTTGTGAGACAATGTCATCTGACAGTGAAGTGCGTGGTAGGCCCAGCATTTTAGATGACTTATTTATTTTACCTACTTACAACCTAGTTGTTTTTAAACCCACTTTTGACCAGAGAGGCTTATCTTTCTCATTACAAAATTGTATTACCACATTAATCATTTGGGAAATGGATGTTTTTTTTTATTTGTGTATTCATAAAAACATATGAGGGAAAACATCCTATTATAGAAACATAATCTAAATACAGGTGGTCCTCAGTTTCTGATATTGCGTGTTGTGGCTACGAACGTGCTCCCATAAATTAATTCAAAAAAAGATTTTAGTTCGTAAACACCAGGCTCGCTCTAGAACTACTTATAGCAAACGCCGGCAGAAGAACATGTGCCTCATGCTGGGCGGAAGAATGCACACTGTGCCTGCACACATACAACGAGGAAGAATAATTGTGCTTATCAGTCAACTTTTTGACTTCATTATGTCTCCCGAGCGGTAGTGCGCCAAAGAAAAAGAAAGCCATTACCATGGATGTGAAAGTGATCACAAAAATCTCAGTGAAAGGAGAAACACCCACCAATTGGCCGCTCTTTTGGTCCGAACCGCTCGACTGTCGCGACCATCATGACGGATAAAGATTATTGAATGGTCGAGGCATGGATTCTGTGTGGAGTAATAAGGAGATCTGGGAGGAGAAGAGAAGGTTATCCTTCCAGATTAGCCTGTGACAATATTTTAAGAAGGTAGAAAGGGCTGCAAGTCAACCACATGGATAAAAGTAAAGACTTCTTCTCTTTAAAACAAGTTTTAAGTTTTTAATAAATTTATGGGAGCATGTTTGTAATGACAGAACGTCGTAACACGGAGCGTCGTAAACCGAGGACCACCTGTATTGTTTTTCTGGCAAGTGAGCATATACTGTATCATGAAGCAGTACTGTGCTGACAGAATGCAGACTGCTTGAATAGTTATCCATATTACGATAGGAATCGTAAAAATGTATATATCCATTGAATTGAAAATTTAAGTGACTTTTTTGTGAAGCGGTCCCAGGGAGAGAGACCCCAGTTAATAAGTGTTCGACAGTGAGAGGTCCTACTCCCACTTTCCTCCGACGTGAGACTGCGTTGGATAGAACTGACACCGGGGCTGAGACGGTGGATTAGTGGAGATATGAGGGTCCCGGTGTCAAAATGGCAAGTGGCATAGCAACAGAGTTGAGGTAGATAGGAAGGACAGACAGGAGAGGGAGTGAGAGACCGAGATAGAGGATATCCCATTGAAGTGAAATCACTTGTGACAGACCCAAACATGGGTCGGCAGCTTTCAAGTTAAAACTTGTGCCTCATCTTTGGGAAAGAAAAGCGGTCAGGGGGGGAGAGAGAGGTGTGACAAAGCGACAAAGACAATGATGGTCAATAATTAATCATGGCACTGTTCAAGGCAGTGGCTGCTGACATGACAGCTGTTTTGATTGACAGATCTGGAGCATTTGATCTGCATGCTGTCGCTCTTGCTTCTCTGCCGTTACTGGCTGCTCACCTGTGTTTTTCTTTCGCTCCCACCAGACTTTTTTTTAGCCTTTAAATCCTCTGCAAGTAACGTGGCAGCCACGGTTAGGGAGTTGTAGCTGCAGGGCAAAAGACCTCCACCCTGCATTGAAACTTGATATTTACCAAGTTGATCCTGGTGATGTGTATTTTACGACTCAAAGGACACCTTTATCCCTTAAGGAGTGGTTGCGGAAAGAACTAGACAATTTCAAAAGGCATATGTTGTTTGTGAAAAATATAGGATCGTCACGTTTGTGCAGATCTGCACTCAAATCACCTTCTTTGTTTGCTGACAATGGTATTTTGTTGTTACATAATATTCGAAACATACAAAAAACAAATCACACATGAGGGTGAAGGTAACAATGCATTACAGAACAGTAACAGTTACACCTAGAATAGCACTGAATAGCACGGCAGCAACATCTGATCATGTCCATCTGATAATAAAATAATGAGCATATTCCAGGCATTACTGTTCCACTCCAGTCCTACAGATGGCAGAAAATGACAAATTATATTTTGTGAAATTATGCTAACGTTGACGAATAATTTTCACCTTAGTTTTCCTGAGCGACTTTTTTTTTTCCCTGATGGAAAAGGAGATCCTAACAAATCAAAATAAATGCACGTTGACAAAAACGATGACGAAATGAACTGACGCTGTCAACGAATAAAAACGAGACAAAAATGTTGATAGAAATTAAAACCAATCATATCTCATTTTGTCTTATAGACGGCAGGGACAAGTTAGGAATATATCCAATCATAGTAATTTTAGCTGAGTGTGGGAGAGCGGGCAGGGGTGAGTTGCGGAGGAGATCCAGTCAGAACTACTGTCTTCGTGAGGTAGGGCTGTTGGACTTTCCATCGCAAAAAACGACACTGTATGTTGCAGTATGTTACACGCTGCAGTATATCTATGCCAGGCAGAAAGAGAAGAGTAGACATATGGACACATTTCATGTTTGAGGCTGTGGAAAACAACGCACTGTAAATTATTACCACTAAAAACAAAACTAAGCAGCATCTGCAGGCGAGTCAGCAAGTGAAGCGAATAAAAATGACAATTTGCGCAATAATCTGTTATTATTTTTAGATTTTATGTTTACTGCTGTGTTTATCACTGAGAAAGAGCATATAGATGCTCATTGCATTATGCAGAGTTGATTTATTACTCCATATAGTAGTTGTACAGTACTGTATTCATGTATGTGTATTCATGTAATAATATTAATATCTGAGAACAAATATTCAATGTTTTCTTATTTCAGATAAAATAATATAACAGTGGGAAATTATTGAAACATTGATATATTAATTGAAAGCAGATCTACTTTTTGGTATGAATTTTGGTTCTGAGATGCTATGCAGGTAGCTTAAATAAAGGTCGTTTCAAAGAAACTTTAATGACGCTTTATCCTTTAAACTTTATATTATAGTTGACTAAATGTATTGTCATTTAT
Source organism: Dunckerocampus dactyliophorus (assembly GCF_027744805.1). Lineage (NCBI taxonomy): Eukaryota > Metazoa > Chordata > Actinopteri > Syngnathiformes > Syngnathidae > Dunckerocampus > Dunckerocampus dactyliophorus. Next base: position 18,036,152 of record NC_072825.1, read on the forward strand.
TTGCTAAAAATTGGAAATTGAGTGGTCTAAAACTAAATCACGTATGAGCAAAACTAAAAAAAAAATTGTCAAAAAACTATGACTAAAACTACATTAACAACTGCTGTCAAAATGAACACTGGCTGGGAGTCCTCTATTTAACTGGTCTTGCCAAATAGTTTTTGATAACATACATCATGTGCCATTGTCAGAATCAGCTGATATGTCATGTTTGAAATGCTAATTCACTGTGTTGGAACTTCTGTGTGGATCCACCAGAGAGGGGGACTCCATCAGTCTGTGAAACGGCCTTCATTCAAGGCCTTTTAATGACCTAAGAACTGGCATTCATTTCAGTCACCAGCATGTTGAGTTATATTCATTATTCATGCTCATTAAATTCTGGGCCTCATACGAGCCAAACTGTGTTGGTTTTGTGATGTGCCCACTTGAGATTTGGGGATTTAAAACCAGGACACCACTTGTGAAAAAGTATGATACAAATACATAAAATGTATTCTGCTTTCTGTTTAACTTCAACACATTTGACAAACTACACAATTATACTCTCCTCCATTCTTTTGCCTTGAGTAGGATTTTGGATTAATAAATGGGAGAAAATGGGCACATTATCCCCCATGAAAAGAGATTTAGAGTTCATTCTTGCTGTTTGAATAAGCATATTCACAGTTTAGCACATTTTTAGCTATATTTCATATTTATTCTACAAGGCACCGCTTGTCAACAAAGCCTTTTCAATGAAAAGCATATCTGAAGTGTTCAAAACACACAGTGTGGTATCGAGGATCCGAGTTGTTTTTCCGCGTCTATCTGCGCCGTTTGGGATTTTGGAGTGAAAACAAAGCAAAAATCCGGGAATATGAAGCTCAGCGTGTGCATCATATGTTAAATCGGTTAGAACACGGCGATGATATTGAATAGATGCGTGGTTCATTTTGTCGATAATGCTCATGCTCCTCATAGATGGTGATTTTCCATGACCACACCAGACAAGAAACATATAAGCTTCAACATATGCTTGGAAGATGCCACGACAAGACACGGTACACTCTAAATTTCCAACCGCAAAAACAGTGAGTGATACACCCACTGCATATACTGTATGTAGGAAAAGCAATGTTTTGCATGCATGCTACAGTCAATGCAGCAGTGGCACTGTGTCATAAGCACGCTGTATTTGAAAAGAAGAATTTTTCACACTGTTCTCATCTTGGAAGGATAGAAAAACAGGGCACAACAGATAGGACTCCCCTTGTTTTATCGAGAGACACATCCATGAGGAACCAACAGCTGTCGACACCATTTCTACTGTTGTGGGGCAATCCATATCGGTCTGTCCTGTCGTCAGATCCCCAAGAAAAATACACACAGTTCCAACACAGAGAAATGGTTACTGCTTTCCCATATGCTGTTTAGACACAGTCATATCAATCTAAGCTTGCTCACTTGCTCTTTCATATACTTCTAATGTACTGGAAATCCTTCCACATTTGGCTGCCATCATTGCTGGTCCTGGAAAGATCTCAATCTCTGGTTCCACACTGGAGAACAATCATGTTTTTCCTTTTGAATGGAAAATAAATGGAGGTGTAAACCCCTAGTGGCTGAATGTTGTCAGTTCATATTATGTTTTAATACCAAAATACCTCGCGCTTTGTCAGGAACCTGTCAGAAACCAGAGGTCTAAATCAGTGGTTAGGCCCGTGGGAGCTCTTCCATTCACCGTGGCCTCCTCTGGATGGCAGTGTGCCAAGGAATCATCGGGAATCATCTCCATGCAAGCATGAGCTCCCTGTTACTTCTCTTCCCCAACCCTGAAGACGTCAACCAACTCTGTGACAACACAAACACCCCCACACAGAAGAAACTGTATGGTGTGAACTTGTGTCTGTTGTTCATATAGGTACTTTATTAAAAAGCCGCTCCAAAGCTCTCCACCTCTGAGAACACAAAGCCTAAGTCATGTTGAGCATTATATCTGAATATCTGGAGGCACGGTTTGGCATGTCTGTCACAGACTAGCATTTAGTGGCTAAATCTTGCAATCTATCATAAGCAGATGCAAGATGACGGCACACATCTTGTGAGTCACAAACTAACAATGGGCTCGCTTGTGGGACATGAGCTCAAATATTAGTTTTAAGTCTGTTCTTTGAATTTATGGGGTTAGTTGAGATTACTTCCTCTAATCTAGGTACTAGTACAGAGGGGACTTTCCTGGAGTCAATGAGAAGGGAGTGTTTCCGAGCAAACGCAACTTCAAAGCTTGTATGCACTGTGGAAAGGTATGATTGAATGCCAACATGTATTCATTTAACTCTATTTATTTATTTTTCCTGCCCTCAAAGCCTCTCTTTGCTCAGATCTTAAGCTTAACCTTGTGACCGTGGAGAATTCCATTGCTGGGTTTGATTTCTGGAGCTCAGTAACTTAGCAGGGCGACCGACTGACACTTGTGGCATGATCCCGGTAAACGTCCAATTTGTTGTTGTCTGAGTGCACTCTTTGAAGAGATGTAAATGAGTGACATGTGTCGTACCAGGTACTGATACCAGCACATGCTTAGAATCAGACGATATCGGCAATACAGTATATTTAACTGAGCTTTTTTATTGCGGCTTGCCAGGGTAATATAACTCTATGGATGCTCTTAACTCAGCCATCTAGATCATCTTTTAAAAAAGAACAACAGAAATAAGACATACATTTTCTACAACCAGGTTCTACAGTGCTACTGAATTTATTTTCTCCACATGTAGCCTGCATTAAATTGTATTGTGATATTTCCCTGGAAAATACTGTATTATAAGTTGTCTTTTTAGTAGTATTTACTGTACTGTGTAGCTCGACAACAATGCATTATCATCAGCAGCTCAATCTTTTGCTAACTCATTACATTGACCTTACCTTGGAGTTTATAACAATACCAAATATTGTACGGATTTTATTTATTGTTTGGACTGATAAATTTAGTAGTATCCTCTCGATGAACAAGCCATCATTTAATATATTGATTTTGATTTCAATCTTTTGAAATGACAAGATTCATGAACGCCTAATTTTGGTCTGTATAAATTCCAAGCATCTTGTTCCTCGAGGTCGAACGGGCTTTTTTTTTTTGTAATTTATTGGTAACAGACATCTCCAGTTCTGCAGCCTTTAATTGACATTTGTCCTGTGGCTACTTGGGCAAGGAGTGCTGTAAAATCCTATTTTGGGAAACTGCTCCTTTATTTAATTGATTGCAAGGCAATGGACTTAATATAATTACTGGAAAAGCCTGTAATAACATAATGACATGCCCGGCTAATGTTTTATGATCTCCGACTGCTCAATTCTGTCTTCAAAATAAATGATCTACCATTTTGCTCATTTAGTCACCTACACACATACTCTGGTTTTGAAGGGATACACATCCAAGAGAGATCCAGATGAATGTATAAGAGAGGATTATAAACAGACTTCGTATGCTGACTTAATGAGATATAAAGTTGACCTCAAGAGAGATGGTCCATCCACTAGCTCCGTGTTACGTGCAAGAAACGTCACCATTTTGTCACGTCCGGGTCAGCCCAACAACACCAAAAATGTAAACTGTGAAAAAAATGCACAGATCACAAATTCTAATAATAATAACGCTTGCTATGTCACGCTTTTGGTACTCCATCCAGGAGAATGACACAGAAACACGAGAGACTATGCTGGTCAAACAAAAATAACAAAAACTGTGAGAATACTGGCTTTTTATATGAAATGTGAAGGGGACTGTGCAGACTTTGCACAAACCGTTGCTGGCAAGCACTCCATTGTAATTGCATTCTGACACAACACATTCAACAAAAATATAGTGTACATGTAAAACAGGAAAAACAATTAATTTCTAATAAAATGTTGGATTATTTCCCATAATTTAAAGTTGGTTTGCGTATATTATTTGGATTTTATCCTGCCAAATTATCCTTCCTGGGTACATGAATGCATTGCATGCCAATGTTTTCACTGTATGTGTTACTTATATTGACCCAGAATGATGTGGAATATTATTTGTGTGCATCTAAAATTTTTTTATATATTTCAAACGTTCATATTTAAATTTATTTGCAATGCACCTGTGTGTGTGTGGGTGTGTGTTTATCTACTGTTTGTACAGTATGTATGCATGTGTTTGTGTGTGTATATATACTGTGTAATACATTGTTATAGTTGGTGATGACATTTCTCAAGGATTCTTGCTGGAATGCGGTGAGAGTAGGATCACAATAACCACAAAGAGTGATATGTTTTGAGAAGAATCATTGGAAAGACTAGGTGGCTATCGTACACAAAGAGTGATCATGCTGTAGCCTATATCCAGTAATCTAAGATGTCACATGTGAGACAGCTGTGATCTGTGTCAGGCGCTTTCCGTCCCCCAGGCGGAAGGTCATGACGGTTGACTTCATCTCCCTCCCCTGGCCTCCAATCACTCAAACATAAATCAATACTGTTAATAACTGTTTGAACGATGTCTAAATGGGAGATCTTTGCTGCGAGCGGTATTAAAAGATATTCCTTCGACTGCCCCCACTTCACAGGTCCGCTGGAGAGAGAGAAAAATAAAATGTGTTAAATGTCTGTGCACGTCACTTTCAATTTGCATATAGTGGTATAGTTTTGTCTTATGTTTCAACCACATTTGTCCATCTAATGTTTATTCAAAACTCAAAACAGTGGATTAGCATATTTCTAACACTGCCTAGTAGTGATTGTAAACGCAATTTTACTGACTCAAGTTTTTATGAGTCACTCACTGAAGTGAATCGACTACTCTATTCACTCGAGTTGGTTGTTACAGCGCATATGTGCAAAAAACCCCCCTCACACTGTACCTCCTATATAGACATATATACGCACTAAGCAGACACCTCATCAAGGTAGTTTGGATTTGGCAGATCTGCCTGGTAAACAAATGCATGGAAATGGACCAAACTCCGCAAAGGGCCTTCATACAAAATTTTTGGAGGCTGGTTTCACCGCGGGAATCCACAGCATTATGCCACAAAGTCAGAAAATTCTGTTTGTAAAATGTCATTATATTGGCCAAATATAATCCAAAGTATATATTTTTTCAGTCTTGCCTGTGATAGGTAATCTCGTGAGATGTTGTTTGGACTGTAAACATTTGAATTAGGCATTTTCTCCGTTCTCTCTTGCCACATCAAATATGACGGAGACGTCGACGTATGATTCAGTGCTCACATGCGCAAAAAGTCCCCCTGTCAGAGTCACTGAACCCATGAGCACAGAAACTAGCACATGCACAAGAAGCTCCCCAGTCAGATTCATGATTCATTTGAGTCACCCATCACAGAGCGCATGTCATATAGTTAATCATGCCAATCATGCAAGTTAACGCTTCACACTTTGGCGGTAAAAGTGTTGATTCTAAAGTAGTTAAGACATTCATGAAAGGGTAGTGCTGTAGATGCTCGCCGTTTGCAAGTACCCGTTTTTTCCGAGGGCTCAGTGTGAGCGAGCAACTCGGACAGGAAAAGGAAGTGGAAAGAAGAGTTGATTTGCAGCGAGGGCCAGGCCTGGTGCTTAACAACACAGGGTTAATGCATTTGTACAAATGCAGATAGAGTAACAGCTGCACAATTAATGACCAGCACAGGTGAGTGAACAAGTTAACAGAAATAAATACCCGTGAGTCCCGGTTCAGTAAAAAACTTGCAAGTTGGCCTGCATGCCGCTGTGGTGGCTTGGGATTGCTGCGCCGTGGTGGCTGCTGGGGGGCCGGGCTGTCTGATGGGGTGGGGCTTGGTCTTGCTCGTGGGGACCGTGGGCCTGGGTGGGGGATGGCTCTTGGGGGACTGGTCTTGGTTCTGCCCGCCCCTGTGGGCCCGGTGCCTTTCTGGTTTTTGGGGTCTCAGCCTGGCTGTATGGGGCGGAACTTGCTGGGTGGTGGGAGGCAGTCCCTCTCCTTTCATGCATTCTCAGTGACAATTACACGTTCACAAATTCACGCACACGTATATACATGAAGACATGCACAAATACAGAGATACCTGTACCTTTGAACGACTTGGTCAATACTCAACCATTTCTGCTGCTTATCTCCACCTAGACCTGCACAATACAATGAGATCCAATACACACTCTATTACCTGAAAGGTATTGATTTAACTGTTTGTTATTGTGGTTGTAGTTTGCAGAGTTGTTTTTAATACTTTGCCATTTTTGTTTAGTTAAGTGAAATCATCACAACTTTTAGACCACTATGATGCAGCACAGTTACTTGCATACTATTCTATACTACTAAATTACAATAATAAAGATGTTGTCAAATGCATACCTCTTAGTTGTCTGTAATTTTGTGTATATTATCATAAAGCGTATGTCAAATGATACGCTTTTACTGGATTGTGATTTCATGTTTGTAGTTGACAAATGCTCATCGTTGACGTCCCCTTATATTGCCCTTCAAGGCGAAATTTCAATTGAGGTCTGATTGCACAAAATAAGCAGACATCACACTGATGATGGTCTATCAAAGAAAAATAATCTCAGTGTGAGAAATGTTCAGGTTCATGAAGGTCACAGCCACCGACCGTGCTTGTGAGGTGTCTTTGATATAATTCAAATGATCAATTAATTAGCTCTCACACAACTGTGGCAATAACCTACATGCTTTGGACATCAGCTAAGGCACATTAAGTGTTTTAAAAGGTGTTTCTGCAGTCATGTGACCTCTATCTCATCTTGCTTTCATTTTCTACAGCGTATGCATCGCTGGGCTAAGTGTATTTACTCTGATAGTGCTGCCACAATGGAATTATGTGCGCTTGTAAATAGAGTTAGCAGTCAGCTGATCTTGGTGTTTTATTATCTGGTGGAGGGGGTGTGAGAGAAGTGCAAACTGTTTTGCTTTATGATCCATTGTAAAACCTATTGAAATGACGACTATAGAATAATACCATTACTTCTATGTATAAAATCTTACTGCTCAGCCATGCAGAGTGATCATCAGCACGATTTGTAGAGGAACACAAAGGTAGCTACTGTGCAGTGAAGGCACAGTAAGGCATGAGGTTTGTGTGTCAATGTGCTTATATGCCACAGTGTGATACAGTATCACAGTGTGCTTGGAGGTCAGTCAGGGCCACTCAGAATAGCAGTTGCGATGTCACAAATATATACAGTAGATATAGATATAAATCGATATAGATATCAATATATAGATATATAGAAAGATTTAAATATCAGTTTTGCTGTGTCAACTTTAGGTTTTTGTCTAATTTTATTTTTACAGCAACATGTAGTCATCAACTGGAACAACTTGAAACTGACAAAACTTTTAAAAATACTGTACAGAAAATGCTAATACAAATCATGTGGCTCTCGTTTGGACAGTTGAGACAAAACTGGAGCTTTTTGGTGAGTCATAATAGTTCATATTTACAGATGCAAAAATGATGCACACACAGAAAGTAATGTTACTAACTGTGAAATATGGAGGAGACTGAGTTATGTTCTGGGACTGCTTTTCTTTCTTCTGTGTAGGGTACACTGAAATCTCTGAAAAAGAATATCATGGCAATCTGTAGCAAAATGTGCTGCCCAGTGTCAGAAAACCTGGTCTCTCAGTCACAGGTCATGGGTCCTTCAACAGGATAATCACCCAAAATCCACACCTAAAACACACAAAAATGTCTAAGAACAAAACATTGAACTATTGTGAAGCGGTCTACTCTGAGCCCTGTTTAAATCCTATTAAATATTTGTAGAAAGAGCTCAGACATGCATTCCGGTGAAGACACCCTTCAAACTTGAGACAGCTGGAGCAGTTTGCTCATGAGGAGTTGACCAAAATACCTTTTATGGTGATTTATGGAAATCCATTGATTACAGTGATTCCCTCAAATATAGAGATGCGTGATATTGACTTTCCTAATAACATCCAATATTGTCCAGCACTTCATTAAAGACACTGATAATGGCAGTAGCTCTTCCCTCAAACTAATGCCGTGTAATTGTAACCCGTATGAAAAATATGGCTAATAAACCAATACAGTGTATGTTAGGGATGAGCCAGATGTATCCGGATAATGCATTTTTAAGAGTACAAGCATGAAACAAGTACAGCTCATCATTACATCAAGTACAGCTCATCATTGGCCCGTCTTACACAGCGACCACCCCTCCCTAGACAGACTCGCTACAGTCAGAGAGAGGAGCCAATGTTTAACACACAGACACAACCCAGACAGTGACTCTATGCATGCTTGGCTTGACTCCAGCTCACGTTCTCTATTTCACCGTATTTGGGTTCGTATGATATTTAGTTAGTTGGTAGACTTGCTTCATTACGAATGCAGTGCATTTGATAAGACAGAGTTGAAAACAGCTCATGTTGCGTTGGCCACTGCCTCCAGTCCGGACAAGTTTTTTTCAGGTTTTCCTCAGCTCAGCTCGTATCAAAAGTTACTTGGTAAACTTGTTTCGTGACGTACGCAGTGCATTTTACAAGACAGAGCTGTTTTTTTTTTGCTTTTTTTCTTATTGCTTCTAATTTGGCTGGTGATATAAAGTCAGTTGGAAAACTTTGCACATGCGGTGCTTTTGAGAAAATTACAGTGGACAAGGCTGACAGATTATTTCCTTGTTTGCCATCACTGGATGTTTGCATGACTCGCCAACTTCACACAGATCATTAAAAAATAATAGCTACTTTGGATCAATCCACGTCTAATAATGTACCGATTTCTGGTTAAAACATACCCACTTTCGGGTTATGCCCCGCCCAGTCCGGGTACAGATAAGGATACTGATCATTTCGATAGGTGAACAGATACAGGTACAGAGGGTGGTGTACTCGCTCATTCCTAGTACTGTATATGTGACTTACATGCATTCTGCAAAACCACCAATAGGTGGCACATATCTCTAGTACGGTATCATAGTTCAGATCAATAGTCATTGCATCATTTCTACCTGAGACATTCCTGAGACCCTTTTCCCTGACTCTTTTTTTAGTGAGTCATTCGGATGAACAAGGGTTTCCAGGCCTCGGAACTTATCTTTAATGCAGGTGTCATTAACTTTGTGGTTACTCAGTAACACTAAAGATGTTTCATAAAGAATGCATTATGCTTCTTTTCCTGTGATGCACAGATAAACACTGTTTGTGCAAAATAAGACAAACGTTGCAATATGCAATACAAGTTATAGAAAAAGTGTCAGAATGCTGCTCCGCGTGATCTTTCCTGAGGTGTGATGTTATATTAGAAGTATTGAAGAAAGACTCCCCTCTCGCACAACCAGCGCATTATGCTATGTTCCGCATGACAGTTTGGGCTTTAGTTTTGGTTTTCCATAGTTCACATAATTTCCTGTTTTACGCACTTATTTTGTTTCCTGTTTTGAGTGATGTGCAGCTGCTTTGCGGTATCTTAAAAGAACGTGCAGCAGCACTCGTTTCTCGTAAGTAGTAAGCGCTAATATTAAGGTGGAGCTGCATGAGCAAAATTGCCAATTGCGTATTTACAAACTGAAGGAGAAACCTGGAAATAATTCCACACTGAAGCGATACGGAGCTTGTTTCTTTGTGGAGCACGTCCTCACTCGTGCGTCTACATCATTGTCGGCAGAAAACCTGATTAGATATGTTTCAATAACAAATTTTTGTGCCAATATTATTGGACTGTGCAACAAAATGTTCTCTTTCATTAGTTCTTTTTTTTTGTTTTTCAAATTATTTTGATGGACCACAATTAAAAAGCAGTGTCTGATTGTCACTTGTAAATCTTAAGGATTTTTTTAATTTTTAGAACATTTGTTGATTTTGAGTTATTTCAGTGACCGTTGTGGGTTATACTTTATTTAATGGACCAATTTTGCTGAAAAATCACTCCAGCATACAGCATATAATTATAATGTTAATGCCTCAGGTCACCACAAATCTTTTTTCATAGCAGTCACTTGACACAGTAAATGTCTACATACTGTAGTTGGACAGGTACAGTTGGCAGGATTTGACAAAGACAGACATGAAACTTTGCAGAGAGCTGCAAAGCGGCAAGGAAGAAGATATTCTGCTAAAGTCTGGGTAAAGGTGTGAAACTGGAATTTGTTTTTGTCATCCCAATGGCACCAATGGAAAATGGAATGGAAAAATAATAATGGCACTGCCTCAAACTGATATTCTAAAAAATGGTGCTTCTTTGCTAACAGTCTGGCCTTGGTAGACTCTTTATATTTAGTCAGTTGACATGATATGACATGATTGACTTGATATAAGTGTTTTTAGAGAGATGGATATGATGAAGGTTGGAGACAAACCTAAGATATAGAGGTATAACGTGGCCATGACTCCTTATAGGGACAATGTGCTACAACATAAACATAATGTTAATGTCTTGTTAGAAATATATACTTATTTAGAAAAACGTCAATAGTTGGATTGATGCACACTAGGTAATGTTGTATAAGTAATTACATAGAAATTTCTTGTTTTGTCTTCATTATCTTGCAATATAGAGAGGGGTTATGCCCTATTAAGATCAAGCATAATATGATTTGCTGTAAAAATTCAGCAACAGCAACACTATGGCAACAAATAATCTCTTTAGCTTCAATGAAAGGTATGTATCGTGGTGGGTGACAAAGCCACGGATAAACACAGAGGGAAACCAGAACAATGAGCCCATACAGGCACCAGTCCAAAACTCTGGAGCTCTCTCTACTCATTGCTATCTATCTCCATCCCCTTGTGGCTCTCTTTATTGTATTATATTTCCTAAAAGAACTGCATAACCGTATTGTGTAAATTTTTTTTTAAAAAAGACACAGGCTTCTTAAACCAAATGCGTAATGTAGCAGCATTATACCAATTTCACACAGTCATAAAAGACATATTCACTTACAATAGTTATGACATTCGCTTTGTATGAAACCTGACCAGAAACAAACCTAATTAGGTGAGGGCCTTTGTCTTTATTCATGATATACTTTACCTGGAAAGAAAGATGGTAGTGTAAGACTAAAGAATGCACAATACGTTGTTTCAGTTTGTATGTTGACAGAACATCAACAGCCTAAGCATCTGCTTAATTTAATGTAGTTAAAAGTTTATTATGCACCTGAACACTGTGTTCAAATCCATCGGCGCCATTGCAGAAAAGATAAATCCTAAAATTCAATAATCCAAAAGGTGTAAAACTCCACACACTGAATACACCTGCAGATACCAGTTATTTATACGCACCATGGCCAAAGTGTGGATGCTTGCAAAATAAGCAGCTGTTTACCAAATACCCTTAACTGGATTTGAGAGTCTTGGATGGCCCTCCTCCAAAAAAAGAGGAAAAGAAAGAGACGCTTGAACACATCTATCAATTTGCAAACAGACTTAAAAGTGTCAACAGTGGCGCAGAAGCCTTACGGAACATTCTGCTTATCCTACACCAATGCAACCACTGATGTAATGTAATTTCATTCTCTACAAGATTCTCTCTTTTTGCCCCTCTTCTTCTGTCACCATTGCACAGCCGGGGCCAGCGAGAGAAAGCCAATTCCAACAGTGACAGAAAACTGCCCACTTTTTCCCCCATAAAATTAGAAAAGCTGTTCATGTATTTTTTTTTTTTTTATCTTTCAGATTTCCTGGGTTTTATGGCTAAATACTAAAGCACTGGAGGCTGGTCATGCTTTAAGCTACTAGAAAAAGTTAAGCTTCAGCGTTGGGCAGCAGAGATATGGGCTATAAGCTGACAAGTAATTAAACCGGCATATCTGTAACAACTGTCATCTCTTATTTCTCCACAGCCTGGACGTAAACCAAAGGCAAAAAAGCTGAAAGGATGGCGTAAGAAAAAAAAAAAAAGCAAGGGGGGCAGTGTGAGAGAGAGTGAGTCTTTACATTGCAGGGCAACTGCAGGGTATATCTCCTGCTGAACAGTTTAGCAGACTTGGGCATTTAGGGGATTGTGGAAGAGATCAAAAGGGTCAGGGATCCTTTTACCAATTAACAGCAGGGAGACGGACATCAAATAAGGTGTAAATTTCAGCTCTGCACTTTTCAGCGAGTCAAGCATGAAATGCATTCTAATACCCTTTTTGAGTTTCCAGGCGGATTTGCAGCCACCAATGATGTCACCACGGTCCCTGCAAAGACAAGCTTAATCGCTCCTCAGAAAGGCGTGTAGCCATCTTGTCCACCATGTCGACGTCAAAGGGGGTGTTGAGTCAGTTACAGATATCGATGGGACAATGTGACTCTAGATTTTGAAAAACAGACAGGAGACAATAAGCTTGCAGCGGCAGAGGTTTGACCTCTGTGCGTGTGAACGCGTTTTCGGCTGTTACTGATAAACCTGCAAGCTTTGTACTCGGGCGATTGCTTGAGAGACTTTTTGGGGTGAATTGGTTAAGCACTAAAAGCATAAATTATTGATTTTTTCTATAAGCACAGCAAGGCCGCTTGTATTCACTCTTTCCAAATAGCCCTATAGCTAATTACATTGAGTTCAGTCCCTCACATACATGTATAACCATGCAAGACAGTTGCATCCTTGAGAACGTGTAACATTGCAAATTCATCTTGCCAGAAAAAAATGAGGCAACGTCTTGGAGTTTAGGTTTGATGTTGCCACAGCAGCAATTCTATCAGAACTAAACATTTGATTTTTGCAGGACACATTTAACCAGATGGAGTCTATCTTGTTGGGTTACATTAGTAGACCTTTGACACTGTAATTACATCCATTACTGCACTTGCAAAAAACTGGGACAAATTTAAATGTTACTTTGTGTGTGTGTGTGTGTGTGTGTGTGTGTGTGTGTGTGTAAAAATTAAATCTATTTCTAACTTTAAAATGACCAAGAGAGCTCAAGACCATGTGTTACCTAAATTTGTACATCCAGCCATCTATGTTCTGTAGCGCTTCAGGTCTCATGTCCTCATGTCACAGGTAAGCTGGTGCCTATCCCAGCTGACTTTGGGCAAACTAGTTGCCAGCCAATTGCACAATTGCAGGGCACATATAGACAACACAACAACCACTCACACATCTCCAATTATAGGTCAAGAGACTGTAAATTGTCCACAGGTGTAAATGTATGTGTGAGTGGTTGTTGTGTTGTAAAAAATATGGATGTGAAGTACATGCATATTGATGGTAGACATGGTAGACACACCGTGGAACAAACACACAGCAATGCACAAACGGTAGTGATGTATGAGTTGATACTGAAATATTGATACTTGTGATTCCAAATCTTTATACTCTGAAATCGATCCTGAAATCAAAATGCTGATACTTTGATACTTCAGTGATTAATCAGTCAATCATTTTTCTACGTGTGGCAGGGTGGCAAGTGTGTGACCTCCCCCTACCTGTTCTTGGAGCGCACCTGTTTGCGCACCTGCTTGTCATGTACTGATTAGATGAGAGGGCGTTTAAATTCAAGCCTGTGGTGGCTCAGTTTCTCTTTGGGGCTCCTGTGCGTTGGTTCCTCTCATCGCTGGTGGGTCCGTGGGAATTGTGCCCGTGACGGAGTTGGGGGTGGCTTTGTGCAGTGGTCACCTGGTGTAACCACTACAGTGCTGTTGTGGCTCATGCAGGTTGCCGTCAATTGCCATTTGGGCTATCAGCATCTGGTGCTCGGCGTGTGTCTTTGTGTGCGCTTTCATGCACGTTTTGTTGGAGAGTGGGAGTGCGCCTTCATTGAGGTCCCCAGACCGGTGCTTTTTCTTTCTGTGGGACCAAGATGCATCTCCCACGTTGGCTGGGCACCTCACTCTTAGACAACCAATCGCTGGCCACGGCGCGACTCCTCCCACAACTGTTGGTCCTGGATGCCTCTCATTGTAAATACTTAGCTGTGAATATTTGGTATTTGATGGCTTTAGAATTTTGTGTGTTTTTGTTTATCATGCATGATGTTTGGTTTGAAGTTTATTTTGTACTCATTTATCCACATTTATTTTAAGAAGCATTAATGTTTTAGAAGATTTGCAATTAATAAATTGTATATTTTTATATTTCAACTATTGTCTCTGCCCCATATGTAATCGTGTCACACGAACCTGTGTCTACTTGTGCAGAGTCCTACACTATTACTTGCAGCTCCCTCGTCATGCCACATGTTAATCCAATCCTTAAAAAGTCAAATACAATCTGAGTTTCAACGAAATTCATGCAGTAATTATTTTCGTGCATGTAAACGTACTGAGCGTTCGTGCCCATGCTTGTCCCATTACTTCTGTTGTACTTTTATTCTGCTGTATCATTGCAGTTTCCCTGACTTTGTGGATTATTTCCAGTTTTATTTCGCGTCGTTCTGATTTTTTTTTTTTTTTTTTTTGTGCAAGGTGGCGACTGTCATTACGTGTGAGAGGAGTGATCATAATTAAATGACACGTCTTTATTGCGCACACGAATGTAGTCGTGAGTGAGCATTTTTCTTTGACTTTTGGATTATTTTTAGTTTTTCTGTTGTATTTGTACCCAAAACCCTAGTGAAGACAAGTGGCATAGAAAGTGGACTAGCCAACAGTACAATTTAGCCTAGTGCAGGGGTGCCCATTAATTACGTTAATCGCATACGTTACCCGTGTCATAAAGGTCACTTTGTAGATTCATATATCAGTCAACTGACATTAAGTTCCCCTCCTGATTCACTGTTATTCCTCCGCGGCAAAGATTAAGTGATGAACCGATGCAGTCGCAGTGGCACATGGAAATGCAACTTTCATCTTTTATTATTCAGGTTACGGATAAATTAAGTGGTTAGTTGCCTATATCTAAAGCAAAAGTAATGTTGAAAAGAAGTCAATTGTTTGATGGCTCTGCAACCTGTACTCCACTATAGAAATGTGTTTTCTACACTTTTGTCTGTGAAACTATTTCATGATTATTGGAAAATGTTGAACTTTAATATGTTGCCTTGACTTTGGGTGCATTGTCTTTTGCATAATCACTTTAATTTCTTGTATATCTGCAATGTTTGATAGCAAATGCTAACTGGACATAATACATGGACTGTGTACAATGAATGCTTCGCAGCTATTTTGACTGACGTACTACAGTGGTTGTGTACAGAACGATTGAAGAATTATGTGTAATTATCTTTATTGCCTTTTTGAACTGAATTGTGAATTACTGAGTGAAATAAACTTATGTGTAAAGTTTGAAGCTGTGAATGTGAAATACTAATCATTAGTATGTAGTAGGGATGTCCGATAATATTGGCCTACCAATATTATCGGCCCAATATTGGCATAAAAATGTAGTATCGGTATTTTTTTATTTTTATTTTTCCCTGTAATGAAAGCCGATATGGCCCTTTTTAAGTGTAACAAGCAACATTGCTGTCATCATAGTCAACACGCAGCATATACTTGAGCCGATGTTTTGCTTAACCGTATTCGGGGTGGCAGAACGTGGTGGGTTGTCAAAACACGGCTAACGGCGAGCGGGTAACTCATAGACATATACATATGTAGACACCGCATCGAGCACTGAGCCATGCGTCAACGTCGCTGTCATATTGGATGTGGCAAGAGTCGGAGCGGAGAGTATGCGTCATTCATGTGCTGCAAAAAAATCCCAGGGAATTACATTTCACAGGTAAGATTTAACAATTAACATTGATAGTATTTGGCCAATAGACTAGTAATGTTACAAAACCTTTATTATAGCGATGCAAAAATCCGACACTGTTCATGCATGCTCGATTTGGAGAGTCCCTGGAGACGTCATTAAAAATGTTATTTTTTTCATAGGATATCGTGTGTATTTTCATTCGTGTACATGTTTGTTAGGTAGATTACGTCTTCATCTTCAATTTCGTATCGGATTTATACTGAGTATTCGACCCCATTGACTCATACGACAGCTTTGAATGTCAAGTCCAACTTTAAGCCTTTCAAACTCATGGATCGGAGCTTCAGGACAAGACAAAAGGTATATAGGATTATTAATTCACTATAATATCTATCGGCAGATGAAATGAAAGTTTCGCAGTTGTCATGCTATGGTTAAGAGGTTTATGGCAAATAGCTCCTCAAATGTAGAAATGGTAAAATGGCATCAACAGGCTATTTTCAAAAAAGTTTCTGAGGTATTTTTCATTCCGTTATTGTACATTGTATGTACAGACATGCATTCATTCATGCTCCTCTACATGAAGAAGAGTCAGTTGAGGTGGTTCAGGCTCATTATTTATTTTGTGAAAGGTGACAACTGTTATTAATTACTTGCGAGAGGAGCAATCACATTATAAAAGACATGTACTATAGTTAGGGTGTGGAATTTTCAGGTTGAAGACATTTCGCCTCTCATCCGAGCAGGCTTCATCAGTTCATGCTCAAATACTTGCGGGGTGCACACACACCAGTCTGACTAAATACGACTGCTCTACTCTGAGAGCTTGGTGCAAGAGCCAATCTATTTATCCTCTAAAAGGGGAGGCAGGTCCAGACAGGAATGGTTGGCTCTTCAGTGCTGTCAAACTATGATCGTTAGTGTATAGTGGAGTGGGGCCTCTGCCTGCCAATGGTAATCGTTTGAGTGGTATCACAGTGGTGTACCTTCGTTTGCATCCCATTCAGATGTAATGATGGTCATGGACCCACCTTGGAGCCACATGTACCAAGCTATGCCTTGTTTATTTGTTGGAGGCTAAATGACTGAATCTTTTAGGACGGTATAAAAGGACAGCATTGTATGTGGGACATAAGATCCCCCTTGTTCAGAGATGGCTTCTCAACGTTAACATAGATGGCTTCCCTTGCTCCTATTTCAAACCATGAATCTTCTCTGTCCAGAATGTGTACATTTTTGTCCTCTCTTTGAGGTGACCGCAGCGTCTTGACCTGAAGAGTTAGCCTGTCTGTGTTGTGCCATTTTCCTGCGCAGTGGCTGCTTTGTTTCCCAAATATAAAAATCAGTGCATTCATCGCTGCACTGGAAAGCATATACCAGATTGTTCTTTTGTCTATGGGGTGTCCTGTCTTTGGGGTGTACCAACCTCTGTCTCAGAGTGTTACCGGGTTTGAAGTGTACTGCTATGTTGTGTTTCTTAAAACCCAACCAGGTTCGAAGTGTACTGGTATGTTATGTTGGTTGAAACACACCATACCAGTACACAGGTTTGAAGTGCGCTGGTATGTTGTGTTGGCTAAAACACATGGACCAACATAACACAACATACCAGTACACTGCAAACCTGTGTACTGGTATGGTGTGTTTCAACCAACATAACATACCAGTACACTTCGAACCTGGTTGGGTTTTAAGAAACACAACATAGCAGTACACTTCAAACCCGGTAACACTCTGAGACAGAGGTTGGTACACCCCAAAGATAGGACATCCCATACCCAGAAGAACAACCTGAACAGTCCAGTTGTGATCGATACAATGACCTGGATGAATGAGAATATTCACAGGCATAAACATCTTTATGAAATATACTGTCTATCTAATATGGAAACCTTGATAACTAACATGATTGTCTTTCAATGAGGGATTAAAACATGTATTTGTGTGAGTGGGAGCTGACATGAGGCTCATGGTTACGCAGTCATCTACAATTCACTCAGCTGTACTTTCAGGAAGCATCATTAAAAACAATCATTTTCATATTTGTTTCAAATTCCGCAAAATCACAATGACTACTGCTTCCATTCGGTGGTCTTCTCACTTTCATTATGCATGCACTGGGTAGGAGTTTGTCAAATCATTTGTAATTCACTAGAGCAATCGTAACTCATTTAGCTGTGCTAAAGACTTAGTGAGGCAAAGAAAAAGCCTCAACGTTTCGCCATGGTGCTCATTATGCGTATTTTAAAATAATTTGCAATTCAAGACCACACAAAGTGATATGGCGATGGGGACAGAGGTAGGTGCTTGGTCTTCAAAAGACTGCTGCAGGAGAATGACCCCGTACCCCACTTCTAGGGTTGCTGCCCTGGATGAGAGCTGGGAAGATGCAATTAAAAGAATTTAAAAACAATGTGTAACCAGAGATTGAGGTGCTTATTATCCAATGGTGCCTCCCAACATTTGTGACCTTAGCTTTTTCTTTCCTCTTATTCCCCTCACCAGCTCAGCCCTGCAAGACACTTATCTATTCAAATATCACCCTTTCACAAGGGTGCATTAATATTCTAAAGATGTCCTTTTGCGATGGCGGCTAATTGTACAAGTCATTATAGTGTTCAGCTGTCAGGTGATTCCTTTCAAAGGTTTTTCACTTCAGTTTATGCTCACAATTTAATTGAATTTAATTTAAGTGATCATGAATATAATCAAACACACTCAGACACATAAAAGTTGAGTTTTTAACTGATGCACCATACTTCAGATATATGACTGACTTTTTTTTTTAAAAGCCAATTTTATTTTCACCTGATTCAATTGATTAAAATTAACATTTTAAGTAACCCCCAAGCTATCAAATAATAGCAGCATTGCCATCTATCCCATCTATTTTCTATGCCGCTTATCCTCAATAGGGTTGTTGGGTATGCTGGAGCTTATCCCAGCTGACTTTGAGCGAGAGGAGGGGTACACCTTTAGACTGGTCCAAATAGCAGCATTGCTTTTCTTCAAAATCATACAAAATTTATATCAGGATACTCTCAACATGGACAGGCTCAGAATAAGCAAAGTGGATATCAGTGACGTGCAGTCAGGGCAGGCTGAGAATCGGCTGTCATGACAAAAACTACAAAAATGAATATAACATAAAGTAAATATTAATATTTATCCATTTAACTGTATTAGAAATGTTTTTTCTGTATGGTTCCAATAGTTTTTAACATTTTCTGAAGTAAAAAAAAACACTGAATTTGCACATTTCCTGAACAAATACAAGGAAGCAGCCCAATGTGAGGGGATGGATTCAAAATATTTTTATACTCTTCTGAATGAATGAATGAATGAATGAATGAATTTGACTGCCCAGTTGGAGGATTATATACCCAAACTCACGAGGACGTGATCAGACTTTTTAAAACAAAATATCAGAACTTTTCCTGGAGAAGAATAGTGTGCATGTCCTTCATATACAAATAAAATGTAAGACCACAAATGTTTTTCACTTTATAAAAAACATAAATAACTGGGTCTGAGAAGTATCTGAAAACATTCCGATTTTTTTTTTTAACCAAAGTGATTTATTCTCCCCTTTTTTGGCTATCCTCTTAATGAGCAACCCTATTAACATTAAAAAAAAAGGAGTTATTAACTTCACAGGAGTCAGTGCCTCACCAGCCATTAATCTCACCGTATGTTACTGGGGATATGATATGCTCTTAACATTGAGTTTCTTTTTTTTTTTTTGTTAATTCACATAAAAAGGTTAAGGAAGTTAATTATTTTAAAATAAAGCATTTGAAAAGTAAAGTCATAATTGATTATTGTTATTTAATAATAATAGAACATCCATCTTCTATGCTGCTTATCCTAGGGCCGCGAGGTTTGCTGGAGTCTATCCAAGCTGACTTTGGGCGGTAATAATGGAACATAAATCATATAATTATGCATGTTTAATAATATAATCAATGATTGATTAATAATAATAATATGTTGAATTGTCCCCCATTTGAAATAGTCAGAATAGATTTGCGTAAGAATATATTCTATAGTCTCCTAATGTCTGTATGAATTATCCAACTCGTACACATTAATTCATACATTTTCAGAATTGACACCACACGGTATTAAGAACAAGTTACTATCAAATTACAGTTGACTGCAAAAGCCATTATTTCTAGCATCGTATTAGCTATAATATCAGTCTGTACAAGTCATATCAGTCACTTCGGCGGAACAGAAATGTATTTATTTTTAGAGGTTGTGCACTCTCTCTTTGTCAGTGTGCCTCACTAGCTCCCATGCAGTTATTGCTGAAACAAATGCAATCAAAATGTCATTTCAGGAATGAAAAGGAGCTGTTTAAAAATGCATCAGGAACCCGCCACAGAGGGTTTATTAATTCAACTCAGGCTGTGCTGAGCAGTCGTGCTGAAAGCCCTACTCTGAAACCCTAAACATTCCCTGACACTCTCTTATCTTTATGGTGTAATTTCCCATTTAGCGAGTTAGTGAGTTACCACCTAGGGAAAGCACAGTGCTGCTGGTCTAATTGAGCAAATGAGAACACAATAACAAACATGCTCAGTTTGTTTAGACACGTGTCCCTGTTTGGAATCATCTGACACAAGCAAAAGCCCTTAAAGAACCTCACACTCTTATGATAGTATTTAACTACTCACAGGCCCTGAGAGCGCAAACTGCTCATGCACATTATGCACCCACGTAATGTATTCCAAAAGGCTGCCACTTCAAATTGAGTGATTGACAACACTGCCACAGGCTTGATATGACTACTTTGTCAAGGCTATCAGGAGAGATAAATGCTCAGTTCATGATAGTTTGAAGAAACTATTCATAAAAGCATCCCCATAGATTTAGCAGCCATCCACATTTTTTCATTCGCCATATCATCCACCCATCACTAAATTGATAAGTGGAATTACCATATGCACCATCAATAACTGAAGTGGAGGTGACGCTTCATGTGATGGATAACAAATGACAGGTGGCGAGATGTCACTTGTCGTCAATTCAGGCTTCTGCTTTGCCAAACTGCTCCTTTTTTAAATATGCACACAAGCATGGAACTAATTGTGAAGACATACATTTTGTATATGACATACCCTGAACAGCTATACTTGTATGTGCCATAAAAACGAATCGTAATAACCAACACATTCTAATGATCTCGTAACCACCCAAACAATAATATACACACAATTTCAGGATGTGTTCAGGTTTAAAAAAAACGGAGAGCCATTAGGTTGAATTGTTTGTGGGTTAGGTAGGTCTGCACGTTATCAGCACTAGTGTGGTTCTGAACGTCCTGACATTGACACAAACCATCCATCATGTCAACATCCCCCACTGAAGTGTCCATGTCACTCTGCGTGTGTGTGTGTGTGTGTTTTTTGGCATGAGTGTCTGAGATGTTCTCTTACATCTTCTCACATATATGCTCATTGGACTCAAAATGCATATGTTTATGGCCACCAAAAGGTGAGAACAGTCTATCATTTCCCTCATTTGTTTGCTCCATCTTTGAGAGAAGTGGTCGGTTTTGAAGTTCCAGGTTTTCATGACATCAGCAACAAAAAAAACCCTTCCTTATGGGCATGATACCACCTCTGACCCATCCTTTAGATAGATGAGACTGGTGTATGCACTCACCACTTCACAGAGGACACCTTTGCTTCGCTACGAATGTTAAAATACAGCCTGGAGCTCTGCCAACTACCCGTCAGGCAGCTACAGACTTCGGAGCTGTAAGTTCTTTTTGTGTGACTGCAATGTGAGCTCACATATCTATGCTTGTGTTGCGAATGTTTGTGTCCCTCCGCACTCCTAAATATGTTTTTGTATCTGACATTAAGGCTACTGACACACAAAATGGTGTGTTCTCAGTAGGGTTTCCTAAAAGCACTTTTAAACTGTCTAAATTCCAGCATCAAGGCTCCAGTTTTGCCTACCCACTTCACATACACTGCTGTGGGACCTCTAGTTAAATTGTTGAACATTTGTATTATGTGGACACTAAGTTGTTTTTTTTATGTTTTGTTCATTTTTTTACATGACATCTGTAACAGAAAACATGTGTTCACTGTTTAGTGTAGGCATATGAAAGTACGTCACCACCAAAACATTTTTAAAATCACACACACTGGATTGAAATACCTGACCAGCAAGGACGGGCAGTTGGTATTTGTGAACTGCAAGCTTAACAGCTTACAGCGTTTTCCCCTGTTTTTGGAGTTGCATGTGAACAGGGGTCATTTTTACAACAATGTCATCTAAACATGGAACTTCTTTAAAGCCCAAAAGAAAACCCATTTCTACTATTATCATGTCGATGTACCCTAAATCTACAAATACAGACAGCAAGCACATGCTTATCTCCATAGACAATATCTCCTAGAAAGTAGCATTTTTGCTTGTCCACACGGCAGCAACAAGGTGACATGGTCAGATGTTCCCACTCTGGAATACGTTAAAAAAATATAGTGTTTTTGTTAAATACTGTTGCCGTGTGGATGCAAGGCTGAAGCGATAAAATACTACCATTTCGACCTGAAAATGTTCCTGTGTGGACCGGTCCTCAAAGCCAGACCTCCAGACAGCAAGGCCAAAAACAAGGCCACCCACCCACTGTGTTTTTTTTTCCCAATAATAATTTGATGTTATTTCACGGCTTGAAGTGGGAGACGAGCGAGCTACAAGAGCAAACTGTAGCACAAACAAAGCAAGATCCAAGAGGCCTGCTAACATACATTGGATATGTACAAGTGCAGAATGACAGCCTCAACGAGAGGAGATCTGTGATGAAGTCCTAAACCTTAAGGTGGAAAATGGAGCACTGCGCAAGGATACCAAGGCACTGAGAGAGGTTCTCAAGCTACTACAAGATGATAATGCTGTCTTATGCGCTGCTCTAAAGGAGGTTAAAAACCCTATGGAGCACTACGCGATGATATCAAGGTTCTACAGGATGATATCAAGGCACTCGAGCTATTGTTGCCTTGCGCACCACCCTTGAGTAAGAGAAAGAAGCAAAAAGAAGCAAAGGCAAATATCACTGCGCAAATGAAAAATCGGATTAAGGAGATGGATCAGAATGCACGAATGAACGATGTGATCCTTACAGGGCTCCGAATTTAACCCAAGTCAAAAGACAGGGCAGTCCAAAACATAGGAGGACCAGATGAAATGTTTATTGCTTCAACAAAGCAACAAATTGTCAGTTTCCTACAATCAAAGGAGGTGGCTGTAGATATCGACACCATCGATACTTGCATCCCACTGTATGGCAGAAACAACACCACAGCCATCATTATCGTTCACAAGTTGTTATAGCTTTTTGTATCTGACAGCTAGGTGGTAATAATTTGGGCACCTGCATGGACAGACACACTGAAAATAATAATAAATAATCATTTTGGGATTGAATTTTTTCTGGCTAATTTTGACTAATTAGTTGAAGCCTCAATGACATTTAAAATTCTGAGAAGAAAGACAGGGGCGATATCTTATTTGGAGACGACGAAAGTCCTAAAAACACATTTAGTGCAACAAATAAATGTGTGTTTATGTTTAGTTATGTCTCCTTTAATGTCAAGTTAATAGGCTTTGTATTTTCTGCAAGTTAGAACAAAACAGATGCTGCGAGAGCAAGTAGCTTTAGTTTGGGGAAAACAATCTATTATGTAGGCTTGGTGGCTGATAAAGATCCACGGTTGGAATGGAAAATTGCATCCGAGACCTCATGAACAGATAAGAGAAAAGATTAAGCATGTTGCTTCTTTGTTTTGGTTTTCTTTTTTTAAGAAAATGAAACATTCCTGTCTATCGGTATTGTGCAAACAGGCCCCTCCACCAGCATGCATGCACAGATATACAGTACACACTAACAGCTTACATGCATGTGCATATTGAATACATACACACACACACACACACACCACCGAGAACCTGTTGTTTTCTGTTTCACAATTCTCAGAAAACAAATGTGGTCTTTTCTTAATGTGCGTAAAGCCCAGCTTTGGCTGTTGTAGATGCTATCTTTTTTCCATTCAAGAGAAAAAAGTGATGTAAATGAAAGGCGATAAATATGTGAGCAAAACGTGGTGAGCCCCTTTTGAGGTTGTAGTCAGTAACATATATCTGTAAGTCAAACTCAGTGAGGTTAGATGTTATCTCTAAACGTGGCAGTTTAAAGTGGAGGAATTATATGGCTTCATAAACCTCATTCAGATACATACACTAGCTGTCAAAACCCAACCAAGTGGGGACAAAAAAAGTCTATGGCAAGATTTTAAAAGATGTTAGCACATTCCTGGATGGAGCAATATAATTTTGCTGTGTTGCATGAGTGCATTGAGCAAATATCTTGTTGCTAATGTAACGATATGAGGGCCGTTTAAGTGTATTTGTTAATAATAGAAAAAGATGCTCAGCAACTTGTGAGTCAAATGTGCTCTGATTCAAACTGGTAAGGAATGCTGATCTGTTTGGAGTATCCAAAAGCTGTTTTGTCCAATGACACACTTTCTACAGGCTGAAGAAAAACATGTCATATCAAAAGAGAAAATAAACAAAACTGAGACAAAATTCAAACAAATTCATTTCAACCGTGGCATGTTGAAAATAAACACTGACATGCTAAATTATTAAAGGCTCTTGCATATTCAGAGTGATAATTCCAAGCAAAATAAACACACTCTGAATTGCAATAACAAAATGTGCATGAAGTGAATTGTCTAATGGAATGTAATACAATTAGGTTTTGTATAACAAATGAACACTATTTCGCTATTTCTGTCCTGCCATCATATTCAATTAGCAAGTGTATGTCATCTTCAGAAGTTTTATTTTGGGTCTTGTTTGTTTCTTTGTTTCTCTCTCAGTATGAAGAGATCAGTCGTGTGAATTTGCATGACAAGATTGTCAGTGTGCTGCTTTCAGAACATTCTGGTACAACATTTCCTCTTTGATTTTGTGTGGTTTGCCACACACTACGTTTACATGCACATAATATTCGTGCTTTAACCCGGACATAGAAAATATTCTGAAAACGTTTGAGACATTACCTTTATCAGTTTGTCGATTCCAACTCAAGGTAATTTTCCGGTTATTAAAAATCCCGATTCGCAGCCCTTGCATATGCCTGCATTACCGCAAGTATTAGCTCGGGGTATATCATATAAATAAAAAAATGCACCTAAGCGTCATATTAAATCATTATTCGCATCATGATTGGAAGGATTGAGGGATGTGTTTGGGTCCAGCATGCCGTCCAATTGCGGCGGTTTACATTTCAGGGGTCAGGAGGAAACAAATGTGATAGATATCCTCAAAGAAGGGTCATGGGTGAGTTTGAAACTATCTTACCCGACTCTGGCCGAGGGGCAGTGTACATCCTCGACTGGTCGCCAGTCAATCAAAACTCACATTCACATCAATGGACAATTTAGCGTCTCCATTTAGCCAAACGTTCATGTTTTGCCAGCTAGACACCACGAGCTGTCACATTTCACACCTGTCATTGACAAAACAGTTGAACAGATCTTCTGCAGTCTGAGTCAATCAACGTTCTGCTTTGATGAATTATCAACTATATTTCTAAAGTCTGTGCTGAGCAGTTTGCAACTCACTAACATCTCGCTTCAGACTGGAACATTTCCAAAGGCCCTAAAAACTGCTGTCATTTAGCCTCTTCTGATTAAAAGCAGTCTTGACAACAACAACTATCGGCCCATATCAAACCTGCCATTCTTGGGGAAAGTCTTAGAAAAAGTTGTATACTAACAGCTTCCTGACTTTCTCCTCTCTAACAACGTGTTTGATACTTCCAAATCAGGATTTAGGCCCCACCACAGCACTGAGGCAGATCTGATCAAGGTGACAAATGATATCCGTCTGAACACAGATGCAGGCAAAGTCTCACTTTCAGTTCTGCTGGACCTGAGCGCTGCCTTTGACACACTTGACCATGTGATCTTATTACAGAGGTTAGAAAACTGGGTGGGAATATCTGGTACTGCTCTATCTGGAGGACAGGAAGTACTTTGTTTGAATTGGTAACTGTGTCTCAGAGCAAACGGCTATGACCTGTGGTGTTCTACAGGATTCAATCCTGGGACGCCTATTGTTCAATCTGTACATGCTTCCTTTTGGCCAGCTAATACGCAGCTGCAATGTGTCCTACCACAACTATGCAGACGACTCTCAGATCTACGTGTCACTGACGGCCGGTGAAAATGGTCCTGCAAAACAACTTTCTTCAGCTAAACTCAGACAAAACGAAAATTATTGTCTTTGGCCCACAGAGAACTTATCAGTCTCCTTGAGACTCTCTCTCTAAAACCTAATCAGGTTAGAAATCTAGGTGTAATCTGATCTGATCTGAACTTTAACAGCCACATTAAATCAATAAAATCAGCTTTTTACCACCTAAAAACATTGCCAAAATCAAGGGAATAGTATCTAAGCCAGATTTAGAGAGACTAATCCATGCCTCCAGCAGCCTAGACTACTGGAACGGCAATCTCACTTGGCTCACTGAACTAGCTGTAAAACAGCTCGTTTAGTACATCCAGAATGCTGCTACTCGACTCCTGACTAGAACCAGGAAATATGACCATATCAGTCCGGTACTCAGGTCTCTGCACTGGCCTCCTGTCACTCAGAATAGACTTTAAAACAGTGCTTGTGTACAAGTCTTTTCATGGACTTGGGCCAAAGTACATCTCTTACATGTTAGAGCCACATAAACCATCTCAAGCTCTGAGAAGCTCAGGTTGTGGTCTCTTGCAGGTGCCCAGAGTTAAGACTAAACACGGTGAGGGTGCGTTTCAGTTTTATGCTGCCAAAATCTAGAACAGTCTCCCAGAAGATGTGCAACAATCCTCAACTTTGGCAATGTTCAAATCCAAGCTGAAAACACTTCCATTCAACTATACATTTCAAAACTGAAAGTATTTTATCTGCACTCTTCATTTTTATTTTTATTTTTTTGTTTTATGGAATGACTGATGGAATTTTATGAAATGATTTTAGAATGGTTTTATGGTTTTATGGAATGATTTTATGAAGTGTATGAGTTGTGCTCTATAAATAAACTTGCCTTGCCTTTGGTTGAAAATTAATATAATGATAGAAATCCCCCAGTTTTTGAAGACTTGTGAGCGGCGATTTGTCCCATTTTGTTTGACCGTCCTTGAGCGCACCTTCTCCAGTCCTCACACGCTGCACAAATAGATACTTTATTCATCTCCAAGAGAAATTCACACAGATGGACCACTATACTGTATTTTCACCCTTTTTTCACTTCATATTTGCTCCCAAATGCTGACACTATGTGGGAATGCATATAGATAAGATTCGATTACCTTATTGAGTGCTAATGTGCTTATTTGTGGTACACAACCTCTTTGGAAAAGAAGTCCAGGCTGTATCTGCATTAATTTTGTGCTTTAAATTTGATGTTGTTCCTGTCATAGTTTTACAAAATACACAATAAATATGATAAATTAATTTGCTACAATGTACGTATGTTTTACTGATGTGTTGATGACTAGCTAGCGCACTGCTAATTATAGCTAAAGCTAGCGCTGAATTGACTGAAGCCCCAACATAGCTGTCCTCGGGTATGCCTGTCGTTAACTTGCAGCTCGTACGCAAATTTTAGCTCGCAGTTCCAAGCAAAAAATCAGCCCAAATACGACTCCCTTCTAAAAAAAAAAAACACTCATTAGTTGGAACACCCATACGCCGTACCATTGTATAAATGTCAATTAAAACAGTACCGGCAGTGCTTCAGTACCATCCCTCTTATCTCTGGCAAGTCGACGACGACGAAGTCCGTGACAATTCCAATCACAGTGACAATAGATACAAATAACTTTGGTCTTGTTGCAAGAGTCATCTTTCAGGGCTTTGAAGCTAAATTTACCAATCAAAATATCCCTTTCTTTCTCCATTTCTGCTCAATATTTGCTCCGGCTTGTAGCTACACAGTGCCAACTAGGGTCAAACAGGACAAGGGGCAAACAGGACATGCGCACGTTAATCGCGTGTCAAAAAAAAAATTGTGACATGAAAGCAAACTTTTGTAACACTTTGACAGGCTTTGACAGCTGACTTCGGGCGAGAGGCGGGGTACACCCTGGACTGGTCACCAGCCAATCGCAGGGCACATATAGACAAACAGCCATTCACACTCAAATTCATACCTATGGACAATTTAGAGTCGCCAATTAACCTAAAATGCATGTTTTTGGAATGTGGGAGGAAACCGGAGTACCCGGAAAAAAGCCACGCACGCACACACGCAGAACATGCAAACTCAACACAGAGATCCCCAACGGAGATCCGAACCCAGGTCTTCCCGATCTCCTGACTGTGTGGCCAACATGCTAACCACTCGGCCACCGTGCCGGCCACCGTACCACTTCATGATTTGAGTTTTGCAGATTCACTCTATCGCAGTTTTTCAAAATATATTAATAAGTCAGCACTGGTTTGTGGCCTATTATTAGTCAACAAATATATATATTTAAGCAAATGTTAGCCTAAATTAAGTATTTTCAAGCATAAAAACGCAAAGTAACTGAAATACAAATATTAGGCAGTCAGAAGATGCATTCAAATGTATGTTGTTTCCCAACATTTCAAATTTCCAATGCTAACATGTGGGAGTCTGTATTATGTCTTATTTTTGTCTCAAATGGCTTATTTTTTGTCACTTCTCTACTACATTGAGGTGTTATTTCATGTCTAGAGGGCTCTAAGAATGATACAAACTGTATTTAGAGGGTTGCAAACACATTTTCTATGCTCTAACTATGA
The DNA here is from genome assembly GCF_027744805.1 of Dunckerocampus dactyliophorus. NCBI lineage: Eukaryota > Metazoa > Chordata > Actinopteri > Syngnathiformes > Syngnathidae > Dunckerocampus > Dunckerocampus dactyliophorus. Next base: position 18,064,582 of record NC_072825.1, read on the forward strand.
AAATATTGCATTTATATACAAAGAATCCTACTTCAAGGTAATTTACTTATCACGGTTGGGTTGGAAACCGCGATAACCGAGGGATGACTGTATATGTGCACACACACACACACACACACACACACACAGGTACACACCTGATCGTTCCAGTTGAAAAATTGTGAAAATTTACATGTTGCACTGTTGGATTTTAAGGAGACTAAACATTTTTGAGTAAGCAGTTGATTGCAATGTCATTGGGGTGTATATATGCGGATATATAGGGTGTGCATATGCGAGCGGAGGGTTACTAAAGCTATCTATCACATGTTCAGATGCCCAAAGCCATATGAAGCAGGAGACAACCTTTATGGAGCATGTCTTGAACAAAGGACTCTGTCAGAACATACCATCACATGCTGGCATCTTAAGAAGGCTAAAGACATCATATGACACAATACTAAGAAGACTACTAACCAAGGACATTATATGGACATCATAAATTAGAACACAAGGAAGGCTACTGACCAAAACCATTATATGGACACATTTTTGTAACAGTTCTTATGACGTCCAATGTTACTGGCATGACAAGAAGAACCCATCTGTGATGTTTTCCACATGACACATGGAGGGGGCGTCCCTCATGACTGAAGGCCCTCGTCTGTGTGGTAATGACAGGACAACGCTGCAGTCACAATGCTCGCCTGACTTCTCTGGACTTCTTCCAAAGGAATAACGTCACGCTTTTGGACCATCCTGTGTGTTCCCCTGATCTATATCCTATTGAGAACATTTGGGGATGGAAGCCATCTTCACGACCTGGAACAACATTCCCACTAGCCTCCTGGAAACACTGGCTTTAAGCGTGCCCAAACCAATTTTTGAGGTGATTAACAATAATGACACAGCTTCTCATTCTTGAGTCCTGTTTTGAACATTTTATTTCCATTTTGGAAGGTGGGGGTGTTTTGGTTTTTTTTTTAGCCATGATCTTAAAGTTTTGATTAGCTGATGAACTGCTGTTTCAGTTTAATGGTTGTTTGCAATAAATTGCTTACTCAAATTTTTTTTCCTCACGCCCATTTCTTCTTTTTTAATATGGAAGCCCTACTTAGAACCGCCTTAAAATCCAACAGTGCAAAATGTAAGTTATGTATATGTATAAACAGATTTGTACACATATAAGCCACATGTGTCCACGTCATGAAATGGCATATTGTGGTGCCCACAAGTTCGGGAGAACCAAGCAGCTCTTTATTTGACAGGAGCCAATCATGGGCTATGAAAAATCTCATGACAAGCTTGTCAACCCATTGGAAATTGCGAGTCATTACTCAATAGAACAGTCTGACTCACGGTGTCATCTTACAAAAAACACTAAACTCATCACACAGCAACTTAACACTCAAAATGTATACCTAATAAATATGCAAACATGTATCAATAGTGGTTTAAAATGAAAATTTAAAGTTTTCCTATAATACATTTAGTCGCAAAGCATTTCATTGGAGAACAAGCAGCATAGAACATTGATGGATGACGCTGCAATGCTACCTATGTCCACCAGGGGGAGCCAGAGGAACCCAGAGCACAGAGAGAGGCTGACATTGCAGCCCCCAATGAATGCGTTGCTTAGACGCAATGCATTATGGGAAACCTTTAAAAGAGTTGTTTTTTCATTTTAAAATGATTTGAGTGTTAAGTTGCTGTGTGATGAGTTTAGTGTTCTTAGTAAAATGGCACCGTGAGTCAGACTGTTATATTGTTATACTGTTATATATAATGACCTCCTGCAATTTCCAGTGGGTTGACAAGCTTGTCGTGCGTGCACTGATCGCTCGTGATTGGCTCCTGCCAAAGGAAGAGCTACTGTTTCCTCACTGACTTGCAAGCGGCACAGTATTTAAACAATTAGTAATAGTTATGAAGTACAGATGACATCACGGGATTACAAGTTAGCCATAAATAAACCACACCGCTATATAAGCCGCAGGGTTCAAAGTTTAAGAAAAAAATAGAGACTTATACACCGGAATTTATGGTCTGTATATATGCTGTATATGTGAAAAATCTACATTCAAAATATGTAATTAATTGGGAATATAAGATTCATTTTTTGCTTGAAGTAATTATCATAAAACACCACAGGACAAAGAGCACGCATGCACACAGTTGTACATTGTTGGTTGTGTGTGTAGGGGTGTCTGTGTGTGAGACTCCTACTCCAAAAATAACAGCCCACTGTGAGCACTTGTCTTCTCCAGCCGTTTCCCACTGTTAACCTAATCTTTATGATTATTGTGATGGCTTTAGCAGCAGGCCATGTCTGACAGCAGCCCGCGCTGTAGGGAGATACGCCTTGCACACAAACCAAGCCTTCAATCAACAGGGAAGACAGGTAATTAGAGGAGGTTTTTCATATTTTCCATGTTTTTGCAGGGGATGTAAAAAAATTATAGTGGGATGAATCTATTTTTAACCAAAACTATATATATTATAAATGCGTCCATAGTATTGAAAAGATGAACCAGTCTATACAAGTTGTCATAAATTAGCAGAACAATATCATTTCATAAGTAATATATAACATGTGAATTTTTGGATTTGTCAAACCGTGGTGGATAAAAGAGTATCAGCACCATAATGCTGTATTTTAATTCCATTATAGCTAGGCATGGAGCTATTTGAAACGTGTTTGTTCTTACTAATTATGTTCAGCAGTAGGTCGAGTTCTGTGTTTGCTTATCTGTGAGAGTCCCACATGAGGTGTCACACTGAAAGAATTTCTGCCCAGGGCCAGTGACCTTGGAGGCCCTTTTAGCAAAAGGCAACTCTGCAGGAAATCACTGAAGATGGTTCCTGCAGCATGTAGCAAGATACTAACCCCCACTTGCTTTGAAAAAAGAATTCCTAACAACAAACAGCAGACTGAATTAAAACTTAAAGACGGCTGACAAGGTTATTAGCAGCTCATGCTGGGAACAAAAGGGAAGGCACACAGCTAAGATCAAAAGCAGATGTTAGCAGGTAAGCTTAAATAGTTTTATATTACAAAAAACCCGGTCAGAATGCAAAACAAATCTTGTTAGCAGCCTTGGTGTGTGTCTGCTTGCTTTTCTTTGAGCCCGTGGCTTCTTATCAGGGTGTTCATAACGTCAGCAAATTAAAGACAATAAATGGAAACTGGAAGTATATTATACCAAGTCAGTGCTTTTGTCTAATTCCGCTTTATCCCTTTGTGGAAACTCCCAGGCCACTTCAATAGAAACACCAACATTCGTTAGAGCCAATAGGAGAGCAGTAGACAACCAGATTTGTTTGTTTTTGTCAATTCTGTTTGAAACCACCGATCATGCAATATACAATCTGTATTATGTTATTTGTAACTGATTTTCACCCAATAACTAACTCAATAATACCTACCGATAACACTAACTCGATTTTCATTATTAACCAGACGAAAACTGAAATGTACGAAAACCGAAGCAATTTTTCCCGCAGGAAATCATGTAAATTAAATGAATCTGGTCCACACACCCAAAAATATAAATACAAAATATTCAATAATTATAAATGATGACTGAAATTGAGAAATTCATTTTTATTTAAGTTGAGTTTTAGTGTAAATCGGAACTTATACCTAAAGGACATGTAAAAGTGTGTAATATAAAGATAAAATACATTAAATAAACTCCTTACTTGTATCCCTGTGGTTGTCTTGCAGACCTTCCTATGGTCTTAAATATAGTCCCAGGCTTTTCTGGAAGGATAACCTCCTCTTCTCCTCCCAGACCTTTTTGTTACAGCGCACGGAATCCATGACCCCTGGAGCATATTCTTTATCCTTAATGATAGCCCTGACAGTCAAACGGTTGGGACCAAAAGAGTAGCCAAAATTGGTGGGTGTATCTCCACACGCTGAGCATTTGTTCTTTTTCACTTCCATGGTGATGGCTTTCCTTTTCTTGGGTGCACTGCCGTTTGGGAGACATAATGTAGTCCAAAAAATTCATTAATAAGCATTGTTATTTTTCCTCAGTGCGGCTGCACAGACATGCACTGCATTCTTCTGCCCGGCATGAGGCGCACACTGCTCTTGAGCTGCACGTGATATGTATTCTTCCACCAACATGCGACTAGATCTGGACCGACCAAAATTAAGGTGTTAATTAATTTAAGGCAGCCACAGAACATCATAACACAGAATGTCCTAAACCGAGGACCACCTGTATTGTTAAATGGATATCTATCTTAGAGTGTTGTTCAAAACTTGATTCAAATTCTATTTCTAAAGGCAGAGTTTGTGGTCTGGATTTTGAATTGGAAGTCATTACAGTATTTGGATGTACACAGTTTACATCGCTCAATCCAGCCTCATCATCACAGAGTGGTTTGTCACTGACAGGATTCAGCTTGCATTAACCAAAGTTTAACATCATTCAGGAGCGTGCGGTGACCTACTGAGAAACGTACATGAGTAAATGCGTAGCAATACAGCACTTATTACTGTTCCCCCTCAGGCAAATACCTTTTGCTTAAGCCCTACGCCTGGGAACATTTGTTTTATTACCGTGCAGGAAGAGTTGTGAGTGAAGAAAGGGGGTGGACTGTCTGAAAGAGGAGGGGAAGAAAGAAAGGGAGCTTTAAGTACCTGGCGAATTAAAATATTCCAGCTCATCCTATCAATGTCTTAGTCCTTGGTGGTTTTTTTGTCTGTGGGGGGCACATAATTATAAGAACATTTTCAAATTGAGCCCAGAAGAAAGATGGGAGTTCAAGTGCAAATTAATTTCAAGTTACCACAACAAAGACGAGCAAAGACGTGCTTGACGAGGGACAATTACAAAAATGTTCTTGAAAGGGCCCAAGGTCGTTTAGACACACACGTGCTCACACACACACACACAAGTCAAAGAATTTGTGAACTCGCTTATACTAGTCAAGCAGTGTGCACACTTACCTGGTACAGAACTGAGACCCCCTCCCTCCCACTTCTCTCCCTCCCTTGTTGCACTACCACTTCCCAATGTCTCCTCTCTTTCAGAAGTCTCTCTCATTAACAGTCCTATGACCAGTGGAGCACTATAAGCCTCATTAAGGCAGCCTGAAAGCATGACTGAACCTCTGACTTTAAAAGTCAAAGTAAAGGAGGAGCAGGTGGTGGTGTTGCTGGTGGGGGGAAATGCCGTAATAGATAAAGAGTCATCCTGGCCTGGCAGTGTAACACAAGGTCAACAGTAGGAAAAAAAATCAGTCCTCGGATCTTTTCATCAGGCTAATTTTCAAGATAAAGTCACAATCTAACATCAACACAGCTTAAACGGGGGTAGAAAGGTTGGTGATGTAGCAGGGTTAAGAGCACCTTTATGTAGCGGAGCAGCTCATTTTAGCAGAACAGAGATTTCACTTGTTTTTGGCTAAAATTGTTATTTAAATGTTGCTGGCAATAATATGACATGATAAATGATCAAATTGCATATGGCAGCATCACTCCTCCACATGATTTCGCTGGTGAACTACAGTGGATTCTTTGTGGTCCTTTGGAATGAAGTTCAACCATTTTTTTTTTTTAGGAAAAAAATATACTTCTAACAGTGGATGTCAGCATATCACGGAAGCCCTTCGATGAGCATCAAAAGGATGAACTTTCTTTGCCTTTTTTGCAATAAAAATTTCAAAAGACAGACAAGCCTCAAAATGGGTGTTAAGAAGAAGAACGTACAAGTTAGTATACACAGACTCGCATTCAAAGCACTTTTACACTTCTGTCACAAGTCAGTCGGATGAGTGGCATCACATCTGTGATGCAAATCGCATTCCCATTACACCTTTGTCATTTTTAATTAATGTTAGGAAGTTTTTTTTTTACGCTTACATCTTACCAATCAACGGTTTCTAGGAATGTAAGTCGATAATGTTAAGTTTAACCAGTGGACCAAGGAACAGATTATTTCTATTGTATTTGTTTACTATGGGCAAAATCACAGCAAATGGGCTGTCAACCGGATTGTCAGTGTTGGAAGGACGAGACGGGGACATTTGGAGCAATTAAGTGTGTATAATTTGGTGCTGTTCTAAATGAGGATTGTTTGGCCTTGGTGGAGTTCTGTCTCCTGCTTTCCTGGTTTAATTTGATATTTTTCAGAGGAATGTCTGTATTATGTGGGAAAATTTATTTGTCATGACAAAAAACGATTTGTGATTGTCTTGTTTATTTTCATTGTCCAAAGAAGAGCAACACTCCGAGTTCTATTGTATAAATCTTTCCAGATAAACAATAGGAGTGTCTATGTATATTGAATAAACAATAACATTGAAAGTTTTATAAGATAATATTTGGAGTGATGTATGCATAGTCGCTGGCCACATTCGATGAACTGCTGAATGTACTGATATCGAATAAAGGAGTCTGTAAATAAATATATCCTTTACAAAGATACTAGCACTTCCAGCCTGCGAGGTGATATATAACATATACAGGAGTACTGTAGACATGTTTTTACACAGTTGTGGCTGGTGTGTGTTTGTGTATGTGTGTTTAGTTCCAGCCTTGCAACCTTTTTACCATCATTGCTGCTCCCCAACCACAAAATTCAAACACACTCACCACGCCTCCATAAACCTCCCATCCCTCCATGCTGTGAAAAGTGTTTATCCACACTTTTGTCAACCTGGCTCCGGCCCACATCTCCGTCAATCCACAGCTTCATCTCTTGCTTCCCTCACTCACATCCTCAAGTCTTTCCTTTGCTTCTGTTCCTCTTTCATACCCCACCCTGACATCACTCCCTCCCTCTGCTTTGCCTTCCTTCCTCTTGCACCCTTCACTTATTTTTCCTTCTAGCGATCCATCAATGCACCCTGTGTAGAACCATTTTTCCGATCCTGTATGCTTCTCCTTAGGGAAGTTGTTGTGGAGTAGAGTCCAATGGCTCCAAACGCTGAGGGACACAGAGGGGAAAAAAGGCAGGCCTCATTAGATTCTCATTACTTTGTCAAACTGAAAGCAAGAGCGATTCATTTTCACTATATCATTGCAGCTGCTGAGCACCATGGGAATCACAGTGTGCCCCCCCACAAAAAAACACACACCCAAAACCCTCCACATCCGAGCAATGTGGTATCCCCGCCATTCTCCGTTTTCACCCTTTTTGCCTCTCTCCAATCATCATCTTTCTCCTTTTAACGAGTGCTCTGCAAAGAATACTGATTGGCTTAGCTCTGGGAATTAAAGTTTTATTTCAATTACAAGTAGGCAATAATCCCCATCATTAAAAAATGCCCCCGCAAAGTTAAGCATGCCTTTCATTGCACATCTCCTTAATCACTTTACAGCTTTATAAACATGCCTGCTATTTTTTAAGTTTTTTTTTTCTTTAACGTCATCAGCATTCCTAGTTTGCTTGTTGTTTTATGTTTATTTTTGACACCTATGGTTGTAAATCTCTGCATGTCTACTTATCCATGCAGAGGCACCCAGGGGAACCACTCTATCCTCTGTTTAAGTGTGTGCTTGAACTCTCATGAGGAGCCTCCCTCCCAACCCCCTCACCCCAACACCCCCATCATCATAATACACACAGGGCTGCTCCTCAAAACAAAGCCACTGTTGATGCTAAGTGAATTAGCAAATTTTCAAAACAAGGCACTGAAAAAAACCAGCACATCTCCATAAGTACAAACACCCAGGGGAAATCATTCATTACCAAAGCTCATCACTGATAAAGCCAGAAAGGAAAATGATTTGAAGAAGTGAATTCTTACTTACAGTATATGTATGTTTTGTCTTGGTATTAGTGGCATGTAAGCATGTCTGTGGATTTTAGGGGAGTAATTTACAGCTTAAATCTAAATAAAAGGCCGTGTAGTAGCCCTTAAAAGGGAAATGAACCATTAATGGGTCATGTACTTTTCACAATAAGGCAGTAGAACCCTGTGATTTGTCTCTGCCAATCACCAAATAAAGGTGATGTTGATGGTAAATATGACAGAAGACATTTATATTATCCAATTTATATTATCCAATTTGCATAAATGGCCAGGACGCATGTGTTTTATGTACGCTAAAAGAAAAACATATTTAGAAAACCAAATTCACTTTCTTCTTTCGCAAACTAGATTTTAGATCAGTGGTGCTCACACGTTTTCAGTCTGCAATCTACTTTTAAAGTGACCAAGTCCCAAAGATCTACCGCCTACTTTACAGTAAATATAAAATAAATATATATAGTGTTCCCTCGCTCTACTGCGGATTCGCTGTTACGCTGAATTTTTTTTAGTGCTTTGTTTTGTTTGTTTTTTTTTATTACAGTGTATGAACACTTTTAAAGGCCGAGCCTGACCCTTTAAGAAGAATTGCATTGTGGGAAGTTCAGTGTCTCCTTTGTGCCGCCCTGCATGTCTCCCGTGTCATCGCTAGCTTGTTTGCTTGCCAGCTTGTAAATGAATCTTCGGTTCGAAGAACTGCAGCAATATGTTTTAACAAGGATGCAAAAATGCTAGAGTACAGCGGAATGGCGCCAGAATGAAAAGTGTGTGGTGAGGGGTTTTACAGCCTTAAAACATATAATCATTGTAAAAAATGAAGTTGGCTACTTCACGAATTTCACTTATTGTGGGCTATTTTGGTAACCTATCCCCCACGATAAATGAGGGAACACTGTATTTACTATATTTATATATATATATATAGTATTTGTGTACAGCATTACGACCCATACCGCCATTTACTGTACGGAGGTGTAACAGCGCTACAATCACGGACTGTCCCATTATAATGTGTTTATGAATGAGGACGAACAGGTACCGCCAAATCTGTCCATGTGGGTCCAAATTGATTTGTGAATGGGAAACACTGTCATATTATAATACTCTGTCATTAATACTAATGACTACAATACTACAATTTTATTATTATTATATTCCTACAATAATTTTCCGAGGTGATGTTTTTCAATGAGCGTCCTATAAAGGGTTTGTGTGTATCTTAAAACAGGTCAGAAGGTTGAAAGGAATATGACAAGTATTGAAGAAAAAAACAGACAAACAAACATGGCAGTGGAATAAATGTCATGTTTATTCTTATCCTTAGTTTGCAGTCAGAGCTGATGTATGACAGACTGCAGCTTTACATGAGTGCAGCAGCACGAGGTTTAGTTGACAAAACCCTGCAGCTTGAGAGAGCTAAAGTGGTCCCAGTGCAGGTATTAAAGATGAAGTGATGTATTTACTCTTTTATGTGCTCTCCCCTTGTGTGTTCTCTTTGAATGGTGGCGGACAAAAGAACAATAATAAAATAAAAGGTTTTTTTTTTTTTTTTCCCAAAAGAGGAAGGTTTAAAAAAAATGGACGAAGCAAGTGCAGAGAACGAGAGACAGATGGACGCCCACCGAGTTTTATTTTTTGCGGTGACCATTTCACTGATGACTTCTTCGAAGGAACACCTTTACAAGAAGCATTTGGCTTGAAAGCACGGTATAAACGCATTTTGAAAAGGGGTGCTATTCCGCTGGTACAAAAAACAAGGAAGAATGACCACTGCGTCAAAGTTGCCACAGAACAGAGTAAGTCGTTTCATGTTTACATGTCTTCTGACCACTATTCCACAATAGTGACAAGGCTGCAAAGCATTATAGATGTTGTATAAACATCTTTTCACAGAAATATACCGTGGGAGGCGGGTGCCGCCACTGGCAAAAATTTATCCTTGACGTGCGGCCAAATATACAATCAAACAGGCTATAAAAATCCCCTTGAGCTCATTAAGAAGCCGATTTAAAACAGTAATTGAAGGATAAGCAACTCCAGAGTAATTTACACTTACCTTTTGTGTTTTGAAGGCGACCATCTTCATCTCCGTATCTTAAGGCTTAAGTCCATGTTCTGCAAGTTCTCTATTTCATCTCCAAATGTTTATCAAACCTTTGCTATAATCACTGTAAACACCCTAAGTCATTTACCTGAGTGATAGTACTCCGATATCGTCACTTCTGGAAATGAGACTGAACAGCGAGCGCTAGCTAAATGTAATAGTTGCAAATTTACCCTTCGCTTTCAAAAACTGAACAATGTAGAACATAATTACAAACAATATATAACACTTAAGCAAAGCTGATGAATCATGTCAGGGACCCTTTAAACGTCACACTTTCTACATAGACACTTCCTTCAGGCTTCAAGCTGCGCAGTCCCATCACAAACTGCTGGATTTAAGCTTCATAACTTTCAATAACGGTCCTACTTCATTCGCTGCAGCATTATCAAATCGAGTATAAAACAAGATCAACTAAAAATCGTGGAGGCAAATTTTTCAGTTGACTTGTTGTTGCTATGATACCATCCACATTTCCAATATGGCCACATCATGCACACACAGGCAAATAATTAGAGGGAATGCAAAGAGGAGAATGGAAAAAATGGACAAAACATTAAAAAAAAAAGAGAATAAACATCAGAGAGAAGAAAGAAACAAGCCACAATACAAGTTGAAACATCTTGACTGAACAGATACAGCTGGTAGATGAAATGGTAAATTGGTTAAATTGGGTTTGGGTTTCTTTGTGGAGCATCAAAATAGGATTATCCTTTTACAGTTCAAGGCCACCTTTCACTTGCTCTCCCGTAATCCCTTGTGGGTCACTGGATACACGCAAATATAGAACTAGATCAGCTAGACTGAAACCGCTGCATGTCCAGACCAAGGGTAAAGGGAATGTTTGTGGTGTTGGAGTTTATGCAGATGTGTAGTAGTAGTGGTAGTAGTAGTATTAGTAGTAGTAGTGTGCTCTCAAGTATTATTCAAATATCCATAAGAGTCAGGGACTTGCCACCATAGGTACTACATCATTTATTTTTCTGTCATTTCCACTGGGCCGTAGTAACAACTGAAGGCTGGTATGAGCTGTCATAATAACACCACCAATTTTACTCTGCTTGTTAGATTGCAATGTTATGTATAGAAAGCATCATAATGTAAAAGAAAAAAATCTTTTCCATCTCCATTCTAGCTATTCTATTTCTTTGTGAACACCCCCTAAAGATCCTGATTGGACCCATATGCTGGGGTCGCTCCGAAACAGGCTGTGCCCTGACCCAGTGGTGCCTTGTTAACACATTAAAGTGCACGTTTGACAAACCAAAAGCAAATGCAAAAATATATCTGTTGCAAATATTTAAAATGTCGATGCTTTATCTCAACTACAGTATGTCTAAATGCAAACTGAGGAAATAAAGTGCACAAATACTTTTTCCACTCTATATCTTTGTAGAGCACAAAACTTTTTTTATGGGGTGATAAACAGGGGAGGGGAGTGTTCCTCCATATTTATATCAGTGCCTGGAACCCACCGAACCACAGCCTATCTTGAACAAATGAAGAGAGAGGGCTCTGTGATTAATGAAGTGGCCCACGATAGCAAACTGACTCTGATAACGGTTTCTCTTGCAAATAATAAATTACAACTCTTAAAAAAAATCCAGCTTGGAGGTATGAGACTTCCCATGGAGAGCATTAGAGGGTGAAAATGGGAGGAAGAGAGGGATGTTTAAGGTGATTAAAGAGGATTGAGGGTCGATAGAGAGAGATAGAAAATGGGGAGGAAGACCCCGTTGTTGAAACATGGTTAATATAAGTAAAAAATGGATAAAGTCAACAAGGGTAACACAAAGGGGGGGGAAAGAGTGGGGCTTTTTTTAACATTACCCTTAAGCATTAATATTTGTCACTGCTTGTGCTGCACAACAGACAACAAAAGTTGGGAGACATGTAAACAAACAATACACAGGGTTTAATTTGTGAAACATGAAATTCCATGTTTCCGTGCAGGATTAACCCCTTGCTGTTCTACTACTATTTTCATGACAAAACGGGTTTTATGGTGTCCGCTATTTGCGTGCCTAGGCATGTTACATGTCATCGGAAAGCTTTATTCGCTGAATGTTGAATGCATTTGTAATATTATTATCCATCCATCCATCCATTTTCTATACCGCTTCTCTTTTAGGGTCACGGGGGCATGCTGGAGCCTATCCCAGCTCACTTCGGGCCACAGGCGGGGTACACCCTGGACTGGTCGCCAGCCAATTGCAGGGCACATATAGACAAACAACCATTCACACTCACATTCATACCTATGGACAATTTAGAGTCACCAATTAACCTAACATGCATGTTTTTGGAATTTGGGAGGTACCCGGAGAAAACCCACGCACGGGGACAACATGCAAACTCTACACAGAAATGCCCAAAGGAGAATCGAACCCAGGTCTTCCCGATCTCCAGACTGTTACTGTGTAACCACCGTGCGGCCAAATATTATTATGCCCTGCTAAATGAATGAATGAATTGAAATTGACTGCCAAAATGGAGGATCATATACCCAATCTCACCAGAAGCTGATCAGACTTTTAGAAGTAAGTGGTTTAAGTATCAGAATTACATGTGATTACACAGTAATGTTTTTGACTACTCACAATATGTACAGTTTATGTGAGGCAGCTATAAAGATAGCTGGGTCTTGTAGACTTTTGTACTTTTGCAGGCATTTTGTCTATCTGTAGACAGATGTGCAAACTGTGAACGGGCCAGTTGCAAAGCTTGTGTGGTACACGTGTGTAGTTTAGATCTAAAGAAGACTTTAAGTAATACACAGGTAAAACAATTCATTATTATTGTGATAGTTTTACTTTCACCGTCTTTTCACACCTTTACTCTTAAAACATTGTGTTCAGTAAATAGTTGTTATGATGGCTAAATGTACTTAAACTTACACACACACACAAAGAAATACATCCAAGCAAATCAGAGGTCAACGAGCTACGTGGGGCAGGTTGTGTTTAGCTTTAAAGAGCCCACTGTATGCATTCTATCTCCCAACAGATACATTAGGACAATGATTGCCTCATAATCCAAAACAGATATACAGTCAAACCTCGCTTTTTGAACGTTCCAGTTTCTACAAAAATGTTCACCAGAATTTTGCCTTGATTCTTAAACACTGGCTGAGTTATCAGAAAATATCACAGGCTACAAACGAGTCTTTTTTGCCCTGTACTATAGCATTAAATTGAATACCTAAACAAAGCACCCTATGCAGTGCTGACTCATGGTCCGTGCATTTTTTATTCAGTGTGACTGCTAAATAACCCGCCATGGGGCCAAAGAAAGTTCTGCGTGCCAGCAATTTGATAAAGAAAGTGAGAAAAACCATAGAATTCAACAAAGAACTCATCACAAAGTATGAAGATGGTGTCCACGTGTCCAGTCCCGCCAGGATGTATGGGAAGTAACAATACATTCCATCCTGCTGAAGAATGAAGAAATCAAGGAATCTCATGTTGCAAAAGAGGTAAAGGTGTTACCAAAACAGAGATCACAAACGGTTGAAGAGACTGAGAAGTTGTTGTTGTGGCGGATCCCCTCACGTCTCCCCTCCTCTCATTCGTAGCCGCTCCTCACCGTCTTTGAGTATGGATGATGTTAAATGTTCATGTATGCATTTCATTCATTTTCAAATATTTCACATTGTTGTCTGCATAAAACTATAATTTTTCATGATAAAATATATATTTTGTTAATATTTTTGGGTCTCTATAAAGGATTTCAGTAATCCCTTGGTTATCGCGGTTAATTTGCTCCAAGTTTCGACTGTGATAAGTGAATTTCCAAGAACTAGGGTTCCTTATTCGTAAGTGGAATATTAGAGCAATAGAAATGTTATGTTAGAGCAGCAGTTCCCAAACTTTTCACATTCGCGTATCCCTTTAGACTTTTGACTTGAAGCCATGTGCCCTCTACTCCTGCACGCTTAAAAAAAACATAAACCATTTTTAATTTTCATTAAATTGAAATATTCAGCATTAATTGGTTAATTAATTTTATAGTAAGTAATTCTGGTTAAAGAATTCGCATGGTCAAATTTTGATAACATTTTACATGAACACTGATAAATAGATAAGACGTGATTTTTTCTTGGAGAAGTATCTAAGTATTCGTCCTACAAATCTTTAATTTCAGAGGGATGTTGGGATCCTTACGGTTGAATGGGTTGAACTTGAGTTTCACTTTTGTCCACTTGCAATGCTTTGAATTAAGTCGGTAAATTAATTTGATACCACATTGAAAGGGAAAGTTTAACAGACATGATAAAGCGCTATCTAAAGTACAAAAATACATACAAGCAGAGATAAGGCGTCATTTTCAGGGGAATCGCCGCTATAGAAAACCTGTTTTGGGCATCTCTGTGTGGAGTTTGCATGTCCTGTGGGTTTTCTCCGGTCCTCCGGTTTCCTCCCACATTCCAAAAACATGCATGTTAGGTTAATTGGCGACTCTGTCCATAGGAATGTTTAGGAATTGTCCAGTGAATGGTTGTTTGTCTATATTTGTCCTGACTGGCGACCTGTCGAGGGTGTACCCCGCCTCTCGCTGGAAGTCAGCTGGGATAGGCTCCAGCATACCCGCGACCCTAGTGAGGATAAGCGGCATAGAAAACGGATAGATGGACTTGTATTACCCAATACAGTAGACATAAAATAAGACATATTAGAATAAATGAGACATAATGTAGACTCACACGTTAGCATTAGTAGAGTTTCTTCTTGTTTTTTTTCTGGACAGCATACCTCCTGGTGGCTGTTGCCTCATCAGTGTAACATTGTTGAAAACTAGTGACCAGTGTAAATCCTACATCTCACGTCTTTGAATGCATCTTCTGAATGCCTGCCATTTTATGCTCGAACATGCTTAATTTAGGCCAAAAATACGTAACATTTGATTAAAAAGGCATATTTTGTGACAAATTTAGGCCGTAGTCAACCACGAAACAGCAATCATTTATTAATTAATTAATGTAAAAAAAACATGATAGACTGAAGCCACGAAATTTGACCCGGAAGCGGCGAGGGACGACTGTATGCCTTATTTTCTATGGGACAAATTGCTTTGGTTTTCAATGGACCTTTTGCAACAAATTAATAATGAAAACAGAGGTGCCACTGTATCGCAAATAACACTTTTCAGGTATGAGATTTAAGAGGAAAAGAACTTTCCAACGGGGCGTGGTCCGAGCTACAGCACTGGAGATTAAAAATAGAAGGTGAGGACAGAAGGGAGAAAAAAAAAAAAAAACTTGATGGAATGAACTAATTTTACACAACAATTGGAAAAATAATTTACTCTACATCATCTACATCATCACACATACTCTACATCATCACCTCGGGCTCATGGATCCCGGGCCCCCACAGCACATAGCACAGCAGCAACCCGAGGAAGTTGGCAGGCCCACAGAAGGCTTGGAGGTAATTAATCATTTGAACCTGAAGCCTGTCAGGATACAACTCACTCTGTCTGCGTCCCTGTGCTGATTTCCCTGTCAATTAGATGTCGAGACAATTCTGCAACCTCTCACTCTTTCTGTTGGGCTCTCCTGCTCCAAGTGGCCATCTGTAATTGTTTAAGACTTTCAACTCTGCACAGTTGAACATTATTCACTATGCTGGCTGTTTTGTGAGCTGCAGATTGGAGAGTGTGAAGGAAATAAATTAGAAGACATATAAAGCGGGGAATTAGTCTTAAGTACAAAAATTGTAGAGTGTATACATATCACGTGATACACTTCCAATTCATTATGTTTCTAATATTCTTCTCCGACCTGCCACCAAAATCTGCAGTTGGTCACCTGTGGTCTCCCACATATTCCGAAGACACAAAACAAACCACCATGTCCATACTGCAATCTACTTCCTGTTTTTGTGGCTCTCCTTGTGGCATGTCCATCATGTTTCTTTTCTTATTTTCTTGCTCTGGCCTCCCTTGCATTCTGCTTCCCAAAGTCCATGCTTCCCACAAACCTCCACGCCTTCATTCCCCGTCTTCCTCCAGAGAGCGGGCGCAGTACTTGCGCTGCCTGTGTGCTTGCCAAGAACAGATGTCCAAGAAATACCAGCCCAGTGAGGGGAACCCGGTAAGAGAGAGCGAGAGAGGGAGGAAAGGAAGCACATGGAGACAGATTAGCTGAACTGTAAGACCTGCTGGTGCCGTCTGGAAGTATGGGATTCCATTCAGAGATTTGTAAAGCTGTGTTGCTAAGCTTATGGTTTTTGTGTTCCTACAGCATTTAGGATTTCATTATTACCTTAGCTAATCACAAAGAAATCATGTTATACTGAGTGTGGGTTTATTTATTCACAGTATTACAGTATGTACTTTACAGACGGTATGTATGCATTTCTGGATTTTTTTGCGTGCAAGATTATGCAAACATTTTTTCCACTTTATTTTTTTACTTTTCACTTATTAAAAGTTCGTTTAAGGGGTCTGCACAAGTTTGTAGTCTGTTGGCTGTTTTTTTGTCATAGAAAGAAACGATGTGCAATACCGCTGATTTTCTTTCCAACCCCATACTGAGTCAAATTTAGGCTAGTATCGGGGATACCGATACAATACCGACACTTTGTGCTACACACCTAATCTCTCTGGTCAATTTTAAAAGTAGCTTATTTTAAAATCACAGCATAGTTCATAAAGAATACACAGACGACAAAATCATATATGTGAAAATGAAAATGGTGTTTTAAATAATAAAGAAAACAAGTACAATAAAACCATTTAAATAAAGTATTTATTATTCATAAGTGCTATAAGAGTGAAAACTAAATCACAATTCACACATGGCTCAGTTTAGGATCGGCCATCGTTTAAATAGACTGAGACTGACTGGCTTACACATTACCACTTACCCAGGCGGAGGAAAATGGAGTTCACCCTAATAGCGTATTGTTTAGACAAGATCTCAATAATTACTTACTTTCTACTGTGTTCCTGTTAATAATATACATTACCTCAAATGAGTGAAGTATCAAAGTATCGATATTTCGATTTGAGAATCGATTTTAGAGCATGAAGGTCCGGTATCGGCGGTATCGGTATTTCAGTATGTATTTGCGCATCACTGCAGTGATGGAAAGTTTAGTATTTAAGCCTAAAAGCTGTTTTACAGGCTTGAACATAAAACAAGCATAAAAAATCGAATACATTTTATTCACGATGGAGCCATATAATACTGTAGAATATACTACTGCGAGGTAGAATCCACTTCACGAATGATTAATCAAGAAAATGGCTGTATATGATATGAGGCAGAGAAAACAAAACCCACAAAAATTCCTACCTTTTGTTGAACGAAGCACTGACCCACGTAACCTGGGTTCCTCCCAACAGATTATCATGGGTACCGTGTGATTAAGGCCAGCCTCATTTGCATAATGGTTTCCCATCCTGCATTTTCTCTGCCTCTGTGCTGCCATCCTATCCCCACTTTCCCTCCCTCTTTCCCTCCTTCACTGGGATTCGTGTTGTTAGCCACCAGCTCCCAGTGCTCCTCAAGTACTTTAAGCTTGTTAATAATCATTATGGGTGTGCAATGAACTGTGGGAAAGGAATAATTACCTCACCTGAGCCAAACCAAATTAACCCCTTTTCGTTTTTTTTTTCCCCCTTTTACTATTGTTGGTTACCCATTCCATGTCCCCGCCCACCCACTCGCTCGTATGCACACACACAGACGTGCTCTCACTGGGGACCTATTAGGGTTGTCTGTTTTTAAGCGTTGAAATAATAAATTGTTACACAGTTGAGTTGCTATATGCTAACAGAGAGGCCTGGTCATATGAAAGCTAAGAGTGGGTGCTTTTTTTGTGAAAAGCAGAATCACTGAGCAGATACGGTGTATTAGCAAAATGAACTTGTTTTTTTTCATTAACTATGCACTGAAACAGAAATAATAAACTGGACATATGGTATTGTTTAAGTGTATAGGCAGTACATTAAAGTGCTCTGAACATGTGAGTCATTAAGGCAGAAATGTGGAAAAATGCATTTATTTATCTGTCTGGTTACTCAATATATGAGGAATGTTTTGTTGTTTTAAAGTGTATTTTTACACTATATACAGCTGTGAAAAAAATTACTTATTTGTTTGTGTACGCAAATGCCGAGTAATTTCAGAATACTGGTTGAAAAATGGCTTTGCAAGGGCCATTTCCCATCAGTCACTGACCATTTGTGTAATGATTAAAAAACTTTGAAGATACTGTATCTGTATTCCATGTATGCTAACATGTCTTCCATAGCATTTTGAGCACAACCCATAGGGGGAGCCGCAAATGCTGTGTCGCTGTGCCCTACTTTTTTCACATGACTATCATAGAATAACATGCTCTTGTCTGTGGAAACATTCTGAACAGATTGCTACTAATAGTAATTATTACTAACTTCCTTACTACCGTATTACTCAATATCAATTACAACCGAACAATGTGGTCCAATGCCAATAGAAGCAAAGTAAAACATAGGCCATACTTGGGAGCAACAAAACAGATATACAGTAGTATGCGCCTGATTTTGAAAAATTACTCTAAGAAAAGTACAATGAAAATATTTGAAAACTATATGACAAAACATAGCAGTCTACTAATGTAATACTGTATCTACTATGTTACCTTGCATTGCTCCTCACGAGGCTACACTCTTCTGAACTCTGTGTGTGCCCCCCCCTCCACCCACTGAGACAAAAAGACAAAAATGGAAAACAACGTGCCAAGGTCCTGAAACCAATGCGCAGAGTGAAACCTCTTTCTGCCTGTTTAGAGGTGAGAGACGACACGCATGCACATGGCAATATATTGATGCCGGCAAAATTATCGAGTTCATTTTAATTTCTTTCGTGATATTGTCTCAGTCCTAGTGCCTAGTTTGACATTCAACTGTCAAATGCATGCAACATTCTTTGGGGTTAACAGTAGCTCATTCCATAAGAATATGCAGACATCAAACTCAATGCAAATCTAGACTTTCAAAACAATGTTTCCCATTGAGATCAATTATATTTAGAATAATTAACTTATCACCATTTGGAGTGGCAGTAACTGATCCGTAAGGACTTAGCATTCGGAATTAGAGGGTAACGGAATTAGAGGGTAACGGGTTGAGTTTCACTGTGGACCAAACTAAATGCAACTCCAGTCGTAGCAGGTTTTATATATACTGTATATACACACATATATATATATATATATATATATATATATATATATATATATATATATATATATATATATATATATATATATATATATATATATATACACATACATATACTGTTTGTATATATATATATATATATATATATATATATATATATATATATATATATATATATAAACTTGTTTATAGCGGCCACTAGAGGGAGACTGCAAAAGTGGCCGCTATAGACAGGTGGCCTCTATAGACAGGTTGGTGGCCATTTTGAATGTTGACCAGTAGAGGGCACTGTGTGACTGCGGATAAAAATTGTACAGCACTACTAGGGTTGTTATTATCCACCACCCACAGAACAAAGCTGGGCTAGTATTGTCTTTGTTTTTAATATTTTACTTTTTATACGGCAGAGTGTCATTACAGCTTTAGTTCATCAGGAAGTGACGGAAAGTGACGGTGGGCGTCCCGAGCAGGAGAGCTAGGCTGAATGCTCGCTGTGAGTGTCGAGAGAGTTGGGAAGTGTGTTTATGTTGGCGTGGATGTAAAGTTCTGCAGTGTTCTCCGCTGTTAATAAAGCGATTAAAGTGCATCGGCGACGTTAGTCTCTCCTTCCCCACAACAAGCGGCATTACAGTATTGACCAGTGCACATTGTCTCACACCAGGAAATAAACGGTGTCACTGTAGTAGCAAGCTCCAAAGAAGACTGCTTTTTTTGTGTCAAATACAGAAGATGAGGACTTTGATGGATTTGTGGATAAGGATTGATGAAAAATAACGTGAGTACATTCTAAAATACTTCAATTAAGTACAACCGAACTCAGTTTTGCTCCCACTACCTTTTTAAAAACATACGATACCATACGTGCTAGCGTATGTTTTAGCGTGCATGCAGTATTGTATTGTAGCGTTGCTGGGAGCACGTCCTGTTCCCAGCGTACTTTGTGGAAATGTTTTGGTGCAAATGCTCTTAAAGTTACATGTTTGACCAGGAAATAAATGATGTCACTTTAGTAGCAATCTCCAAAGAAGACGGCTTTTTATGTCAAACAACTGACAGTTTATGTGGATCTTGTGAATGATTGTGACCGAGCTAGGACTCAGGAATTAAAGTCCACACACGACGGCTTCATTGATTAAAAAACAAAACTTTTTCGTGCATGAAGCTTCTACTTGAGTCGGTAATTTGGCCGCTATGTGCGGTCAGATATTGACGAAGGAAGACAAAATGGGTGGCCTCTGGCATCGTTAGATACACAGGGTCTATAAACACGTAAATTTGCTGCGGGGGATTTGGAAAATGATCACCCTATAGAGGGGGGAAATCAAAGACACCCCAAAAATGAAAGTGAAAAAATGATGCAGCACACTGGTCCATTTTGCCAAAATGTCATTGTAGCAACTCAAAATGATTCTCAGTAGTTTGTGTGGCCCCCACCTGCTTGTACGCATGCCTGACAACGTCGGGGCATGCTCCTAATGAGACTACGGATGGTGTCTGGGGGATCTCCTCCCAGATCTGGACCAGGGCATCCATGAGTTCCTGGACAGTCTGAGGAGCAACCTGGAGGCGCCGGATGGACCTAAACATAATGTCCCAGAAGTGTTCTATTGGGTTTAGGTCAGGTGAACGTGGGGGCCAGTCAATGGTATCAATTCCTTCATCCTCCAGGAAATACCTGCATACACTAGCCACTTGAGGTCGGGCATTGTCGTGGACCAGGAAGAACCCAGGTCCCACTGCACCAGCGTAGGTTCTGACAATGGGTCCAAGGATTTTATCCCGATACCTAATAGCAGTCAGGGTGCCATTATTTAACCTGTAGAGGTCTGTGCGTCCTTCCAGGGATATGTCTCCCCAGACCATCACTGACCCACCACCAAACCGGTCATGCTGAATGATGTTGCAGGCAGCATAACGTTCTCCACGGCATCTCCAGACCCTTTCATGTCTGTCGCATGTGCTCAGGTTGAACTTGCTCTCATCAGGGAAGAGCACAGGGCACCACTGGTGTAGTTGCCAATTCTGGTGGTCTATGGCAAATGCCAGTCGAGCTCTACGGTGCTGGGCAGTGAGCACAGGGCCCACTACAGGATGTCGGGCCCTCAGGCCACCCTCATGGAACCTGTTTCTGATTGTTTGGTCAGAAACATTCACACCAGTGGCCTGCTGGAGATCATTTTGTAGGGCTCTGGCAGTGCTCATCCTGTTCCTCCTTGCACAAAGGAGCAGATACCGATCCTGCTGAGGGATGAAGAACCTTCTATGGCCCTGTCCAGCTCTCCTGGAGTAACTACCTGTCTCCTGGAATCTCCTCCATGCGTCCAGGTACCGCAGTGATGCCCTGGTCCAGATCTGGGAGGAGATCCCCCAGGACACCATCCGTAGTCTCATTAGGAACATGCCCCAACGTTGTCAGGCATGCGTACAAGCACGTGGGGGCCACACAAACTACTGAGAATCATTTTGAGTTGCTACAATGACATTTTAGCCAAATGGACCAGTGTGCTGCATCATTTTTTCACTTTCATTTTTGGGGTGTCTTTGATTTCCCCCCTCTATAGGGTGATCATTTTCATTTCTATCAAATTATGTGGCATCATTTTGTTACTAATACATCACCCACTTATTATCAGGAAAGATATTCAAGATCATATTTACCCCAGTTTAGATCTGATGTGTTTTCGAAGTGTTCCTTTAATTTTTTGGAGCAGTGTATATATATATATATATTTCCATTCATGATGAAAATAGTTTTTCTGAAGCACAAAATGGGAGGTTGTATGCATGAATCTTTGCACTTAAAAAAACATATTTCATCAAACAGAAATTAATGAAAATGTCAAAAATCCCCCTGTGATCCGTTCATTGCTCAACTATGGAGGACAAATCATCAGCTTTCGCAATGATCCCTGCTAAATGTCTATAAGCACATTAAACATGGGCGTCTCCACTGCCTATCAATGACAGCATTCTTGGAAGGGATATGCAATGAAGGACTTACTGGCGGATAACTCTACAAGCAGAGCCATCATCACTCAGGTGTGCAGTTGAGACGACAAATCAAAGCTTGCCTGTGCCACTGACATGCCGACCCTGGCATGAGAAAAAATGAATCGGTTTCTATCAGGGAGGATAAAGTGAGATTAAGAGTAAATGAATGCTTGAACAGACAACATCATTTACACGAGAAACAACAAGCTGAATATGTGGGAGGCCTGTATTTACAGTAACTTTTTCAGAGACAAAATACTGCACCGAAGCACTGAGTGGTGAAAAGGCACATTTGAGCTTGCCTGTGAATATTCTCATTCATCCAGGTCATTGTATTCTTAGAGCAATGAATTGATCGCAACTGGACTGTTCAGGTTGTCTGATAAGACGTTTCGCCTTTCACACGAGCAGAGCAATAGATTGCATCTTGCAGCAAGCTCTCAGACTAGAGCTGTCCTATCTAGTCTGACTGGTGTGTGTCCCACCTAGTCTTTGAGCATGAACTGATGAGAGGCGAAACGTCTTCAAAGACAACCTGAACAGTCCATTTGTGATCGAGTCAATGTCCTGAGAACACATTTGAGGTTAGGCTCATTAAAGCTTGCCAATGGTGTTTAGATATTTTGTTGCTGGATGCAGTGGTTCACTGATTTACACTGCATCATGTCTTAAGATCATCGGAGCATGAGTCGCTCAAATGTGCAAATACTGTGTGAATTTAGCCTGTTATTAAGTTGGCAAAGTCGTATTTGAATCAAGGTCGATTTCAAGTCTGGTTTTATGATGGGTCAGAAATGTGTACAGCTGTGGAAAAAAGAGCTTTTGGAAAGCCAGGTTTAAAACATTTTAGCATTTATGTGTAGATAGCGACAGACTGTTTCAATTTGTTGTCAGCTCCTGCAGTTTGCATTAATTGTTTATGAAAACCTTAACCAAAGAGAATGTCCACATGCAGTGAAGCATGTCAGCTTACAGCCAATCAGCCACACTTCAAATTCATGCTCATTCCTTTTTCCACCTCTTCATCCAAGCAGCAATGTGTTGTTTCACAGGCACAAGTCCATGTTTTGTTTTGTTTTCTGCTCTCTTTGTTTTTAATTGCTACCATGGAGGTCAATTAATTTCCCTCCCCCTATTTCTATCTGCAGCCCACACAGCTGCGCCGTCGTGTTTGTTAGCCCATCTCCTCATGAGCCCTAATGCCACATCACTTCAAATGGATTAATCGAGCCACTTTGTTGTTTAATCTTGCCTCGGCAGAACCGGTGGGTGGGTGGATTGTCGGAGGAGGGGTGTGATCAGAGATGCACAGGCTTGTCTGTCTTTGTTGTGGACAGACAGGCTGACAAGCAGACAAATCCATGCATGAGCAAAGGAAGTGAGGGACGGAGGGTTCAAATGATCACAAAGATGCCATGAGGAAGGCAAGCAGCAAGCACTTGGTACAAAACATTCATAAAAACAGAGAAATGTTTACAACTTGGACATTTAAAATTCTTGGAAACAAAAAAAAAATGAAAATAATGTAATTTCCCAATGAAAAAAAGAAGCCTTGCAAGTTCAAAGAAAATCATTTGGGAACTGAGCATGGCAGAGTGCTAATAAAGGGTACGTACCTCGAAAACTTGACTTTTGACCTCAGACAACTCAGGCATGCTGTGTCAGATATCATTCAAAATGAACAAAGCTCTTTATTGGGTAGAGCAGTGGTCTCCAACCTTTTTTGAACCATGGACCGGCTTGTAATCCCACAAAATGGGGGGGGGGACATTATAGCGATCTAATTTATCTTATATATATTATGTATTGTGTAAAACTAAGACATGAATAACATCAAATTAAAAGCACAAAATGAATGCTGACCCACCATCCACCAGTTCAAGTTCAAGCCAAGTTTTTCCATAGAGATGATTACATCGCTGTTTGACGTGTGTGGTAAAAGGCAGTGCGCTAGCATGAATTAACTTGAGACAAATGTGCACATTAGCACTCAACAAGTCATCAGAACTTACCTTAATGCATTCCCACATAGTATCAGCATTTGACACCAAATATGAGGTGAAAGAAAAATGGTAAAAATACAGTAGTAGTCTATGTGTGGCATGAGATAAAGTTAGCACACGCACAGTGGACATGCATCAAGTCAGACGGATGTAACAGAGATAATCCGGCCACTTTTCAAAATAAAACACCAAAAAAAAAAGAAATAATGGAAATTATTTTTTCTTTCTCTGTCCGGGTTGGGGATCACTGGGATAGTGGACACTAATTTCCAAAAGTCTGAAGATTATTTAAGAATTGCAACCTGTAGAGAGCTGGACAGTTATGCAGAAGGCAAAGGTCAGGACCAAATCCTACAGGGTTCTGGGGACTGTTTTTTGTAACTATTTTGAAGGATTTCTCTTAAAACTAATTTTCAATGCAATATGCGGCAAAAAAAAACAAAACTTGAGTGCAGGTACCATTGTTAAATAACAAATGAATTAAACAGAAAAAGATATGGATAATCAACAGCTCACACATTTTTGGTGAGACACAAAACTCAGGCAGGTTAAAATGTACAAAAAACAACAAATACAAGCCTACAAACAGACATCTGTATCTGACACCACCTCTCCAGAAGCACACAAGCGCAATTAAATGTCACTTTTGATGTTGTGATCCTTTCATGTTCTGATGACAATTTTTCAAGAGGGAGGCGGCATGATTCGAACCTCCCGGGTACAACACACACAACAAAGAAATCCATTCTGCTTCTGTACAACCACTCACACACACACACACACACACACACACACACACACACACACACCACAAGGAAACACAGTCAGTCGTCCAGCCACCAACAGCGCTTTTCCTCCCCTCTGATCTGCTGAGTCAGCCCAAACCCCTTAAGACTTCTGGCCTATATTTCGAACAGAAAGAGTAGAAGTAAAAATAAAAAATATGATTGGCAGGACAAGGCCTATTCACATAGTTTTTTTTCAAAATAAATGATGAAAGATATTTAAAAATTCTTAACCATTAGAAACACCAAGATTATTGGAAACCTTTTTCCACATTTTCAGAAAAAATATGTATAATAATTTGTTTTCTGCTCCAAACCGTACTGCTGCCTGCCTGTCTGAGCAGTTACTTTATTCTATCATGCGATGTCTTTTTTTCTGTATTGAATCAGTAGTGGTAAATAAAAAACAGTTCTTTATGTGAGACCTCTAAATTGAATGTCCCTGAGGTCATACATTTTGGGGGAAAAAAAACTAAAATGTGTAAAGTGACGTGTAACTTTGGAGTTCGAACCTGCCTGGGATGACACCTAAGCAGGCTGTGTCTAATGAGAGTTAAACGTTAAAGGTTGTGTTTTTTCAATAGAAACAGCCTGGACAAAGGGAGCTAAAGGAAGAAGAAAGTGAAAAATAATCAGACGTATGCAGACCCACATTCAAAAGCGTTCACTTTCCGCCACATGTCAGAAAGTAGAGTGAGTTAATTGATTGTGTTAATATTATCTGGAGTAAACATACTTGCATGGCCAAGAATTTAAATTAAAATTGAAATGGCTCTGAAAAAAGTATTCCTATTTCCATAATTTGTTATGGGAAAAATAGTGCAAAATTCAAACAAACTGGGAGGTACATAAGCCTCCCAGAAGTAATTTATTATATATATTTTACTGTGCATCGAAAAAGTTCAGAATCGATTGGGCGTAAGATTCCAAAGAAACCGTCAGTGTATTTTGTATGTTCTCATTACAACTGTGCGGTGGAGAGTGCGTAGCAAAGCATGTGTGGGTCGTGTGCGCTGACATAATATGCGGTTTTCCCTGCTGTGAAAGCAAGGCTTGGATGAAGCAGTGAATTAACGGTTTTCAGTTTACCCCAAAAAGGAAGTTTCTGTACTGATAAGGGGAGCGAGAGAGGGAAGGGTGGGGGGTAGCAACTGTGGGTTTTCGCTTTGGTGTCAGTTGGCTGTTGTGTATGTTGATGCATGTATTACAAGAAAAGAACACCACATTCCTCCCTCACAACGGTAAACATACACTGCATTGTATCGTATCAATACAAAAGATCATCCATCCACGTGTCCAACTGCATGATTTATCTGCTGTTGCAAAATCGCTTTGAGCAAAAATAACATAGAAATCAATTAAAAAAGGAAATGGGGTAAAAAAAAAAGAAAAAAAAAAGACAGCGCTTAATTACTTTTGCTCGTGGATAATCCTTTATTACACCAAAACGAGTGGTTAAATTACTAAATGGCCTCCCGTAAAGCACCGTAACTTTCTAATCTGTTTATAATTACCATTTCAATGATCCTACACATTAACGCGTGACCTTCAAGAACTCTGACCCAGTTCTAATTAGTGGTAATATCTGATCATTGCCATATATGAAACTACCCATGACCAAACAAATGGACCTCAGGTACAGCTAATTTCTGGAGCAATTACATTTTCATGTTGAGAGATTTAGCTGATTATCTGCACAATTTCACAC
Organism: Dunckerocampus dactyliophorus; assembly: GCF_027744805.1. Lineage (NCBI taxonomy): Eukaryota > Metazoa > Chordata > Actinopteri > Syngnathiformes > Syngnathidae > Dunckerocampus > Dunckerocampus dactyliophorus. Next base: position 18,091,093 of record NC_072825.1, read on the forward strand.
AGCTTTTTCCCCGTGTGAGTCGAAATGACTTAACATTATGAAAAGTATTTTTTTTCCATCACTTTCTAGAGCCATTCACTAAACGGCCTGTTGTTTGGCACCTCAAATATTCTGCTCTCTCAACAGAGTTTCAATGGGATTACGGTCCCGAGACTGGCTAGGCCACGCCAGGATATTAACATGCATTTTCTTGAGTCACTCTTTTGTTGCCTGTTTTTGTTGCTGAAAGACTCATCTACAACTCATCTTTAGTGCTCTGGCTGAGGCCAGAAAGTTTTCTACTGGGGGTGTCACGATACACTCGGCACACGAGATGAGACAATACACGATATTGGGTTCATGAGAATGAGACGAGGCAATATTTTAACATTACTTTTAAGAAAACTACAATGACAAAACATAGGACTGGACAAACAAGACTTTATTTAACTGAGTCACCAAACAATAGTTACATATTGAAATGTTTTATAACATGTCATGCATGACGTAAGTATGATGCTTTTAATTACTGAACATTTTTCCACAAATTGAAATAAAAACAAAAAAAGATAAAATAATGATGTGAGTTGTAGCTGCTACTACTAATCATTTCTTGATGTATAGTAATGTAAAGACATGTAAAACGGTTTGCAGCTTGCAGTAGATTAGTTTTATGTTTACGCTAAAAGAACTGCAGTTTCCATGATGCTTAGATTGCAGAAGCAGGAAGTAGTGACGTATTGTGACGCTCGTATGACATTTTGACAGAACTCTTATGCAGTGATCGTGTTTTGATCTGACAAATCTTAAGTAACTTTAATCAAATGTAGAATACTCTGCTTGGACATTAACACCGCACCAACAGATATGCTGAGAACACAGAGGTAGGTTGGATTGCAAAGTTTATAGTGTGCGTAAAGCACTTAATGTGCGGCACCAATCCTGCCTCATTATGTGTACAGTCGTCGTTTATAGCGGTTAATTGGTTCCAGACTCGACGGCCATAAATGAATTTCCGCGAAGTAGGATTCAGCATTAATAAATAGAACATTTTCGTAGTTGAAGCATAGAAAACCTGTTTATGACTTTCTAAATATGTTTTTTTTAACATCATTAGAGCCCTGTAGACATGAAATAACACCCCTATAGTCACCATAACACTCCTTTTATTCTTTGTTCACACCACATTGCGCAGGGTACGGGTCACTGCAGGGAAATAAGAGACGGCCGCTGCTAGCATAGCAAGCTACCAAACTTTGATAGCTTCCCCAAGTTATTTATTCTGAACTCAAAGTGTTTCAGACATAGAGGGGAAGAAAGACAAATTAAGGAACCAAAAGCTTACCACTTCCACACAGAATGAGAGGACAACTTTTTTTTTCACTTGATCCTGTCAGACAGCCATGGCTGACTCCATAAAGTGCGATACAGCGATACATTGTGGAAGCATCTTGACCAGCTGCATCACTGTGTGGTACGGCAGCTCTACTGCGATGGACCGTAATTGCCCGCAAAGGGTGGTGAAGCCTGCTGCGAACATCACTCGGACTCCTATGCCCTCTCTTCTTCCATCTACCAGTGCAGAGTCCACAAGAGAGCTGCCTCCATCCTCAAAGATCCCACCCACCCCAGCACGGACTGTTCACGCTCTTACCCTCAGGTTTAAGGCACAGAAGTGTGAAATGCAGAACTTTCAGACTGACGAATCCCTTCTTGCCGTCAGCCATCAGACTTTTATCCAGATAACCCCACACAAAGACATGCCTGTGAATATTCTCATTCATCCAGGTCATTGTATTATCAGGGCATTGAATCGATCGCAACTGGACAGTTCAGGTTGTCTTAGAAGACGTTTCACCTCTCATCCCAGCAGGCTTCATCAGTTCATGCTCAATGACCAGATAGGACAGCTCTAGTCTGAGCAGATAGGACAGTTCTTTTCCGAGAGACATACACGAAATATATCAAAGTGCCCCCTCCCCCCCCACATCTGTCAAATTTTTCTGTATGTGGCACTTGGTGGAAAAAGTTTGGACACCCCTGTCAATTCTTCGTGTATTGTGAAAAGTGACTGTATATTCCATCATTTTAACCATCTTAAACATTACACTGTTTATTGTTTCTAATAGTAAAATGTGTATTTGGTGGTCCGTCAACACCCACGCCCTCTACAAGAAGGGCCAGAGTCGCCTCCACCTGCTGAGGAGACTGAGGTCCTTTGGTGTGTGCAGGACTCTTTTACAAACCTTTTATGACTCTGTGGTGGCCTCAGCCATCTTCTATGCTGTGGGCTGCTGGAGAGGGGGCAGCACGAACAGGGACAGGAGCAGGATCAATAGACTGATCAGGAGAGCGAGCTCTGTACTGGACGGTCCTCTGGACTCCGTGGAGGAAGTGTGGGAGAGAAGGATGGTGGCTAAGCTGACATCCATCATGGACAACACCTCTCACCCGCTACATGACACTGTTGTTTCCCTGGGCAGCTCCTTCAGCAGCAGACTGTTACACCCACGGTGTAAGAAGGAGAGGTTCCGCAGGTCCTTCATACCGACCGCTGTCAGGCTCTACAACACCTGTACCACCTGAACCATGTTGTAGTCACTATGTATTCTTTACACTGTATTCTTTACTTGCTTATCTTGCTTGCTTGCTGTAACAAGTGAATTTCCCCGCTGTGGGATAAATAAAGTACAAATACAATACAATACAATTTGTTTCAAAGACTTAATTGATTAATGACAACAAATATTTAAACATCACTTTCATGTCAAAGGCTGATGGAGCTGTCGGCAACCTTATCGTATAAAAAGGTCATGAAAGGTGATCATTTACATAGTGTGAATGTAAGTGTTTTGTACATTGTGTCACCTCAGCCATATGTCAGATAAAATTTTCGTAATTTCCTCCAAATCCCTCATGGCATTGAGGACAAACAGAAGGAAGATTCAGTAAAACTCTTACAACTCTTGGAGTACATAAGTTAGAAGACGGAGCGTTGCTCATTAAAACGTATTGTATGCTTCAGCTCATTTTCTACAGTGTCTAAAAAAGATCATTAAAGTGGATACAATTCACTTCAGCTTTTACACTGGGAAATTGACTGAAAATAGCGCTGCAAAATTCACAAGGACGCACTTTTTCAGCTGAGTGAGCCTAAATACAGCAGTGCTATTCACACAGTATAATTAGATACAATGTTTATAATTACATCAACACATTAAGGACACCCTGCAGGCACAGATTTAAAATGATTAGGAGTTTTGCCAGAAAGGAAACGTAAGTCAACAGTAAGTGTTTGAGGAAGCTGTCTGTGTGGTCCAAATACGCTTACTGTATTAGGTCCCAAAAATATCATGATGCCACTTTGCAGACTTGCTATAAACAGTGATTAAATGGAGGGGTACATTTTCATAACACTAGGATCAAGCCAGTAACGAGGAACATGAGAACAGTTGCAGTTATATTGCTGGAGATTTAAAACAAATAAAACATTTCCATATCACATATTTAACATTCAGCTGTGAGGTTCATTATCCATTCCAGCTGTGCATGTTGGCTGCAGTGTGATTTTTCCCTCGACAAACACCCTTCAATTCATTGGTTTTTAATAATGGGAACATGAATGGTAACACTTTGAATCAGTAACTCTTTTGATAGCTATTCTTATCAATCCCATACAACACAGAGTTGATCAAATGAACAAATTTCAGTGGATTAATTACAAATATATGTGGGCGAGGGGGGCTATGAAAGTAAAGAAGGAAATAAAGCAGTGTTCAAATAAATTCACAATATAAAAGCAACAAAAAGCAATCTGAATTCCCACTGAGCCAACTTAAAATCAAATAAAAGATGTTTATAACTAAAGAGGTTTATTTAAAACATACTCAAATACAGTATATCATGCATGTAGTGAGAGGAGATTATTTATTTGGTTGAGAGGAGAAAAAAAAGTACAATAAAACATTTCACTTAGCTTCTTAAATAGGCGTTTATACACTATGAAACCAGAGTGAGTTAGTAGGGGGGTTTGCCCCTTGTAAGGAGATCATTTAAAAAATGCATTCTCATAAATTGTCATCCCATCCTCCACTCGTCCAAATGTGCATTTTTCTAATGCATGAGAGGCCATATTCAAATGAAGGAGGGGAAGACCTTTCACATGCACGTCAGGCTATAATGGGGAAAGCTTAGCATAACTTCCGTCTGATTTCCAATGCAAATATTAGCAGTCAAGTTCAGTGTGCGGTGGCAGATTATAGTTTATCCCTCTCACACACCACAGAGTTCTTTTACGCTCTGGCAGCATTTTTGCTTATCAGTGCAATGCAACAATCAACTCTCCTCACATCCTCCCAGTCTCATGGAGACTTGAGGAGACTTCAAGAGGAACTGGAGAATGAGATGATGGAAGGTGTGTGTGGTGGGAGTGGTGACAACTAAATGAGAAAAATGAAAAGAATGATCAATATTCAAATGTGCTCATGATCCTCTTCAAATTTCCAGCCATCACCCGTTTTTTTCTTCTTCTCTCCCTTCAGTGTATAAATCCTTAAATTAAACATCTTAATTGCTGTAAGCTTTACCGTCATTGAGGGAATTACAAAGGCCTCGGTGGAATCTCGCCACCCCCATCCGCTAAACTATCCTTCCCGTTCCTAATAACACATCATATACTATTGTTTATGTAATTACACTGTATGAAACACCACAGCCAGCCCCCTTCGGTATCCCCATGCTACTCTTACATCACAAAGGCAGTGTGACTGATGAGTTAGCGCATTAAACAATAGATTTAGAATAGCGCAGATAATTCTATTGGCCCGCAGAGTTTTCTCATTGTGTCATGTGTGACTTTGGTTGCTAATTTGCTTACGGTATACAAGCATATGGCGTTATAAAAATGTCTTCGTTAAATTAATACAGTGAAATCTCCAAGTTAAACCCAATCCATTTTGTTAGGCTAATCGATCGTCAAATAGCAATGTTTCCCTCTTTCAATGCTGGTTGAAATGACTTTGAGGTAAGTGCCCTCCATGGCTTGCGAGATATGATATCTTCGACATAAATAAGATGTGCCATCGATGTAATGTGACTGACATAGGCTACTTTCACACTGCGGGTCAGTTCCAATTTTTTTCCTCATATGCGACCTGTAGCTGATTTTTTTCATGTCAGTGTGAACAATACGATTCACATTATTTCAAATGAATATAAATCTAATAATGGTCGGGTCGCATATATCCAACCTATGCGTCATTGGAAGGCGTTGCCCGTGCAAGACTTGGATAAAGGTACTCACCGATGTAAGCGAAAGTTGGTCTTTTCAAAAATTATTTTTAAAAAGTGTCAGTGGAGTAGCTCACGGCAATGTCCTACCACTCCTGCCACCCACACGCTCCTCAAATCATATAATATTTTTTGAAAAAATGCTACAGTGTTTGAATTGAATCGCGTAGCAAGGGACGACTGTACTTGGCGCCGCCTCGCCTCACCCAGACTCAAACCACAGCAGTCCCTTGGTAAGTTAGAGACCCCTGCTCCACATTGTCCGTAGATGCGAATTTTAATTTGAACAGTTGTGTATATGTATGTGTCCTGTGATTGTAAGTCAGCTGGGATAAGCTCCAGTTCACCTGTGACCTTAATGGAGGACAAGCAGTATACAAAAATGAATACTGAAACAGCACATTATAGCTAGATTATATTTAGGTCAATTTGAATCTTTAACAGTCAAGAAGACTTAACATTACAAATTAATTGCGAAAAGGTCTGTTTCTGGATTCGAGGGGTATGGTTTTGGCATTGCTTGCAAAGGAAAACAAGTACTCATACTATATGCATTAAAGCATCTGACCATAGACTATAGGTGTTTCATAAAAGCAAGACCGCTAATTTTATTCAGCAGTGCACACTCAACGAAGAGCAGGCTGCTGCACTTTTATTGTAACACTAAACACCAGAGGACTGGGTAAACAGTGTCTGATGTGGCAGCGCAGCCAATTAGAAGCTGCTTGAGGTCAAGTCAAGGCCTGAGGGAGTAGAGGAAACAATAAATAATTTGCGGAGTAAAAAGCAAAGTGTTGCCCGGTACAAAATGTATTGCGTTGTTTTAAGTCTTGACAAGTTATTTTCCCAATGAATTATGAATGGGAGACTGTGCTACAACATGCATTGCCCAGTGAGGAGAATATAATCTCTCAACACTGGTGTGTATGACAAACACTGCAAGAGATTGGCTGCTGGATGTGCACCCTGTCACATTGCCTGCCATTATGGAAAAACAACATCATGGGATGAAAAAAAAAAAATAATTTTGATGACCATTCATCGAATTCATTCATTCAACTTCATTTGGTACAACAGCTACTGCATAGATACATGTATATACAATATAGCCATAAAAATCAAGTTCACCTGTTCGTTTGAAGGAATTCGATGCTAATTTGATTTTGCTTTGCTATTTTTAAGACAATTGTTTTAAAGTTTACAGAGACTCTGATATGAGTTGTTTGGTAGAGTTATAATCCATTTTGGGACAAGAGTAATCCCTTGCTTATCGCAGTTAATTGATTCCAGACCCAGCCGTGATAAGTGAATTTCCACAAAGTAGGGTTCCTTATTTATAAACCAAATCTTTTTGTAGTTAGAGCATAGAAAACCTGTTGGCGACCTTCTAAATAGGGTTTTACAGTTATTACATTATTATTATTATTAACAACAGACATGAAATAACACTCATATCACCTCAGTCAACTTTATACCTGTATTATCCAATATACAAGTAGTAGACTAAATAAGAGTAAATACGCCATTTAAGACATTAATAAGACTGGTGCTTGTCTGTGTTACTGGAAATGTGTTCCCAAGGGGAGCTGTTTGAGGGGCAGACAGGAAGTGATGTCGGGTTTTCAGAGTTGAGTTTCAGTTTTGCGTGGGTCATGGCCTGTGTTTTTATTAGGGATTTTTATTAGGGATTATTGTGTCTGTTGTGAGATAATCCAAATCTGCAACACAAAAACCTGTTTGTGTCTCACCAAACATTACAGTAACATTACTGACACCTAGTGACCCGTGTGGAATACTACAAATCATCATCTTTGAATGCGTCTTTTGAATGCCTAATATATGTTTTTGTTCATTTAACCATTTTTATGCTTGAAAATGCTTAACTCAGGCACAAAAAGTAGCATATGCTTAAATATGCATATTTTCGGATTACTAATAGGACGTACTCACCCACAAAAAACAGCATGATTCATTAATCATAGTTTTGAAAAAGTGGCCAAGGACGACTGTATCGTATACGACAATTGTGAATCCAGGAAGAAGACGATAACCTGGGGAGCAGCCATTGTGTTTGAAGTTTTATGCTTGAGATTAACATTATCCAAATGGATATAGAACAGGCAACCTTCTCCCAGCAGCGTACATATCCTTTTCAAACTAAATCCACTCATGTGTAGCAATTTGAAGCGTTCTACGCTTCCCTATTTTGGTTTTCTAAAACATTAGTCTTGCAAACTCTAATGCGTGCAAATGCAATGCAACAAGCAGGCTCTCACTCTTGTTTCTTTTCTTCCCCTCATATTTCATTCGTCTGCGCTGTATTCAGAAGGCGGGGAGAAAATCATATGGTCAGGCTTGTGCAAAGCCAGAAAATAATGGGATCATATTCCATTCTCTTCCGCCTATCAAAGTTTTACACAAAAGCTTCCAGTTTCCATACCCGGGAAATTCTAAAGACTTCTAAACACAAATCAACTTCCTTTTGACAGCAACACAATGTATATTTCAGTGTCTAGCCTCTGAAGCTTCATCACAGCCTATGATAGCTACAACAACTTACCTACATTCACTGCCAACCACATTGGACACAAGCTAAACGACTGGGCTTTAGCTTACAGTGTACAAAAGTACTCGATGGAGATAAGACACACATTAGGCAAAAGACATCTGTTTTGCAAGCTTTGATGGACTTTGTAGATTACACAACCAAAGACAGTTTGTTCTCGGGCGCAAAAAAAGAAAACAACTCATGAAAATTCAAAATTGTTGTTGTCTGAAAACAATAACAGCTTAAAGTTGTGACAAAGCACAGTTATTTGTCTAGCTTATGCACCACTGCTGAGTTGTGTCAAAATGTTTTCAGTTGTGTTATTGTGTTATTACATTCATTTTAAATGCTATCATGTGGCTTTACTGTCAGTTTTCCAATTCAGTGGGACTGCATTATGAGAGATGACTTCAACTTGAAAAAAAACAAAGTGTACTCTTCCTTCTAATTGTTGTATTGTGTGCTCTGAAGGACATCTGGAGAGATGCACCACATAAAACATTGCAGCATCTTTCAATGGCTGCATTATCTTGACAGCTGTGCTCCACATGGCAAAACATTTAAATGTTATGTTATGAAAAGATATTGGGCACTTACTTAAATGGACATCCAATCCACAACCTCACATTCAGCAAGACGTACTGTATACAATTTACTATATCATCCATATATCACAGCCCAGCTCTTTACTCATGCACACAGCTTTGGAAACTCAACCTCTCCTGGGGTCAAAGTGGGAAAGGCCGTTTCCAGCAGGAGCCCTCTTGATTGTACGCACCCTGATGGGGTTGATTAATCTACTGCAACTATGGTTTGTCTTCTACAGCTGAGTGAACAACTTCATTTCGACTGATGAGTTCACTCTCAGGTCAGGGTGGTCCTCATCTGTGACATTACAAGAGCTGTGCTATGTGAATTAATTCCTCTCAGTGTGAAAACAACAGGGACGTTGTACTGCAGGGACCTGGCTTTGGAGACGTATTGCAATTAGAATCAAACAACAGAAAGCTTATATGTTCAAGTGATAGTTGCTTTGCGGACACAAGATTGTTTTTTTTGCTTACGTACACCAGGCTTTGGTTAATGATGCACGAGTGTAAACAATGATGGCTTTTTCCCAAACCTTCTCTCCAATTGACAGATGATTGTTTGGAGTCTGCTTCTCTTTAGTTTCTCGCGCTACAGAATGGATGTGTTTAACACAAACAAGTGACGCAATCTGCAAAACTCCTTTTCACAAAAAAGTGCTGGGGTAAACTTCAAATGCTGTACATGTTTGTCTTTGAGGTCGTCCACTGTGAAGTACAAACCTCATTTGAATTTCATATAACCGTCACAAAATCAAAGAAAAACGAAGACAATTTCTGATTTCTGCATGGTGTTCCATCTGTTACCATCCATCTGAATTGTATATCTGGACTCTCTGAGGCATTCACCCACTTTCTTTCTAATTCATCACTATTTATCTGCCTTTCTCCTCCCCTCCCTTCCCTTTTCCAATTGACACTCAATCATAAAAACCTGCATATACTAGCATTGGAGCTGGCCTGCCAACAACCAACATCATCAAAATCGTTAAACTTAACCAACAATCACCGTATGTCCTGAGTTTTAAATGTTTTAACTGTCTTATGTGACACACAATGCATTGTAACCAACATATACAATTTATTTTGGGAAACAAAATGATCCATAAATATAGGGTGATGAAAACTATAGGAAAAAAAAATTGGAGTGACTTTTACATGTGTTTGTAAATCAGCAAAAACTTTCACAAGAGTTGCGGTGCTATTTCCTTTTGGCTGACGGAAAGAGAGCTGACTTTATTACAAATAAAGATTCGTGTGAAAATATAGTCATGCCCTCACTCTCTTTTCTGTTTTAGCTTTGTGGAACAATTGAATCTGTACAGACTGTGATCATGTTGAAGTCAACTGATTGTATTGGAGAGTCCAGCTTTAGCGGTGGTGTGGATGCTTTTCCCTGTTTAGCAAGGTATGCTGTAAACTAGACGAGAGGTGTTCCGCGATGTACGCCAAAGTCATTTTTGTTATCACCAGTGTTAAAATGAAAACCTCTCTGCTGCTGGTTTTGAAGAAATACTATGCGTTATCTCAGCAGTGGAATATTCATTGCTGCAATTATTCAAACATGCAGAGAGCTCCTGTCTGCGTTTATGTTTACTGAAGACAAGGTGCAGCGCCTGAAAAGTTATTTACTACTTCATTCACTGTACATAAATCAGCATCGCATTATAATAATCTGCAAAAAGCATGACGTGTATTACCTGAAATTATAAAAAAAAGACTATATGCAGTATAAATATCAGTTTTCAATACATCTCAAGTTAAATTTAAGAAAAAGGAGAACAGCCCAGATTGTTTAAAATGTGTATAAAAGGTTACCAGGAAGTCTAGCAATTGAATACATGTAAAAAGAGATTATGTAATAGGGCAGGGCAAGGGTGTCCAAAGTGCAGCCCGAGAGCCATTTGCGGCCCACGTTTTAATTTTATTGGTTCACGGCCCATGTAGACATAAAAAATACATTTAAGGAATTTGGAAAAATAGAACAAAAGGACGGCCCGCACGGTGGTCTAGTGGTTATGTCTGGCATGTTGGCCACACAGTCACAGTCAGGAAATCGGGAAGACCTGGGTTTGAATCTCCGTGTGGAGTTTGCATGTTCTCTTCATGCGTGCGTGGGTTTTCTCCGGTTTCCTCCCACATTCCAAAAACATGCATGTTAGGTTACTTGGTGACTCTAAATTGTCCATAGGTATGAATGTGAGTGTGAATGGTTGTTTGTCTATATGTGCCCTGCGATTGGCTGGCGACCAGTCCAGGGTGTACCCCGCCTGTCGCCCAAAGTTAGCTGGGATAGGCTCCAGCATGACCCTAATGAGGAGAAGTGGCATAGAAAATGGATGGAGAACAAAAGGGCAGAATGTGATGACAGAAAGCTGAAATGTTGATACTAATAAGTAATGATGACACAAATACAGACATTTTTTTTTAGCTTTTTTTATGACGTTTAAAAAACATATTAAATATCAAAGTGGGCCCCTCTTGTTTTTCAGTATGTGGCCCTTGGTGGAAAAAGTTTGACACCCCTGTATTATGGTGACCAAATGTCCTGTCCTGGCCATCCTGGTTTATTTCATTTCTATATTTATATTAGAAAGTCATGAAAATGTCCTGGTTTTCTTTTTTTTTTTTAAGGCCCATTAAACTGACCGGCATTAGGGCATTCTGCTGCATGTGACTAAAGATATACTGTAAATATTTTTTGTTTGTTGAAGTAATATGTTTATTATTTACATTGTTACATTTGTTAAAGCTGGATTTGCTAATTTTGCTAATATTATTACATAATGATTAATTATTTATTTGTCCACTAAGATTTGAAAAGAGGTGCGATTGGCTGGCGACCAGTCCAGAGTGTACCCCGCCTCTCGCCCGAAGTCAGCTGGGATAGGCTCCAGCAGACCCCCGCAACCCTACATGGATGAGTGGCATAGAAAAAGAATGAATGGATGGACTTGAAAAAGTGCTAATATTGTCTTACAGGTCTGTTTTTCGAATACAGAAGAGACGTTATTTCCACCATTATTTCATTACATACTTCATACGACTATTACATACACTTTTTCTTTTTCCTCACCTTCCATTTTCCTCACCAAACATTTTGTTTGCTACCAGGAACTCTCTGAGCACTCTAACATCTATTAAACAAAAGTAGGTAAAATAGTACGTCAGGTTTATTCTTCTTTGAGATCTTAGAGTCAGGGGAAGAATTGCCACCGTACAAACAACATTCTCTTACAGTAGATCTGTTCTCTTCCCCTTTGCACTGTTCGTAAAATGTCTTCTAAACCCTGGCTTTCTGGGAACAGTCTGCTGTCTTTCTCCCTCGCCATGTTGAGAAAGAAACTGTGCTCTTCATACATTTTTTAAAGTCGGGTGTTATGTTCCCTCATGCAAACCCACACACACAGACTTCACCCGTTGTTGCTCTCAGGCCAGTCAGCACCTGAACATCAGTTTTGGAAAGCACAAGGTCCAAGGACTTGCCCCAATTTGTAAACAAGTTTGGACGACATGAGCGCATTAGTGTCAGTTCTACGTAAATTCACTGTTAAGAAAAGCCTGTGCAACACAGCGCTTTGATGAAGCCGTCATCCATCAATAATTCATCACAAATTTGCTCAACTGTATGGGCATCTCAATCGGTTCCTAAGCACAGCTGAAAAGAAGCAAATGAAAGCTGAAAGATTAGGGGAAAAACTCATGTGGTTATATGTGTGGAAATGCCACAATACACTAGATCAGCATGTTTTGACATGACCAGAGGAAGGAAAGCGGATGGAAGGTTGGAGAGGGAGGGATGTAGGTAGTGAAGAACATCTTTGTACATGCACCTCTGGTTTGTTCTCTTTTTCATTATTTAGCTACATAAAAAAAGAAAAGAAATGCTTTGGCCATCATAGTGTGGTATTGCCTGATAATCCCAAAAAACTCCTGCTGAGCTATGGTGCTGGAAGTGTGTGTTGCATGTACACATGTTGTGGCACTACTTCTGTCGTTGTTGTGTGTGTCCAAAGTCTAAATCCATGCCAGGACAGCAATCTGGTCTGAAAACACAGCTCCTAATCCTTTAACCTTCAGAACAAGAGGGGATGGAAACCCAGCTAGAGGGCCCTGCATGGAGACACAGAGGGAGAGAGACAGACACCGAACTAAGACCCCAACCAGACCAGGAGGCCACTGATAGTCATTCGCCCCATCTTCCTCAAGGCAGAAAAATAGATTTCTATTTCTGGTGGCTAGATATCGCTGATCATGGTTCATAGCCCCCTTTCAGGCCTGGAGTTAACATCGCAAGCTGATGTCAGGATGCAAACACTGATCAGAGCTGGGGAGATGGTTGCTGATGGCCTTGCAATCTGCCAAAGCTGTGATGACTGCTTTGCTGATAAGATCGCAGTAAATTCTATCACTGTCACTCTCTGTTTCTATCCCGAAGCGCTGCAAGGATGTGCTGGCACACGTGTGCTTCAGTGTGCCTTTTCCAGCTGTCCATGACTGACAAGATAGTTGATGCCATTGTGCTGGCTTGTTACAGATCGAAGCTTAAAGTCTGTTGGTGTAGTTTAGTTAAAAACTTGATGAGTAAGAAGGATGTGGGTAGAGTTGAGATGAGGTATATGAAAATCCACAGTATGGTTTTGGATACGGGGTGGTGTCTAGGCAGCAAAAGGTGACGGATAAAACACACTCACTCGCCACAACATTAGGTACACCTGCACCATCTCATAAGACCCAGGACAGTATACGAGCTACAGCACATAAAAATAAAAGTGCTCAAGTTTAATTGACACAGTGAAACATGTCTTAACTAAAACTTGACCTTAATACATGTGTCAACCACAGCTGACCACTATGTTTGGAAAGGCAGAATAATTGCTCAAACTGAAGCATTGGATCTGATCAGATTTTGCAATTGTACCTAAGATCTCAGATTGGAGTTTGTTTAAAACACAGGTCAAACACAACCATGAATGTATGCCGAAAACTGTCATTTTTCACAATGTGTAATTTTTCAGACAGGATGGATACTCACCGTTTCATATTACAGCTGTCCCTCGTTTATCACAGTTACATGGTTCCAGACCCGGCCACGGTATGTGACTTTCTGCGAAGTAGGATTTAATATTAATACATGGAATATTTTCGTAGTTATTGCATAGAAAACCTGTTTACGATCTTCTAAATACGTCACCTTTGCATTTGTATTACCTAATATAGTTGATATAATCAAAGAAAATAAGACATATTAGACATTGGACAAATTAACACACGATAGCAGTTCATGCTTCAACATTTATGACACAATTCACCCTTGGCTCCGTAGTATTAGGAGTTCAAACTTTTTCACATCCGTTGCCTTTATTGATATTTTGGCCCAGTGATCATTTATGTCAATGAATACATAAAATGTTCCCGTTTACTCTTCACTGGCTTCATAGCCGCCAGCGTATTCCTAAAGCCTTTATCAAGGAAAGGAGAAATTCACTTGAAAAGATCCAAAAAGGAGACTTAGCCAGGGGCATCTGACCACCACACACACTAATTGCATAGTCCCAAGGTAGTGTTCATCTTACTTCCCAATCTGTAAACATGCACACATGCTTACACAAACACAAGATCTACGAAGCTGATTGTCAGCCTATTTAAAATCAAAATGACGTTCCTGATCCAAGATAAAATCTATTTTTCTTCATTTAACAAAGTTGGTGATTAAATGCTTATTCTGATTGACTGACTCAGTATGTCCTTTATCGGCCGAATGATATCATCGGCCCGATATTAACATAAAAATGTAATATTGGTTGATATCGGTATCAGGTTTTTCACTATAATGAAAACAGACCCAAAAAAACTGCTGTATATAGACCTGTGCGCGCCCGTATCTGTCGTCATTGAGGCATCCAGCAGCTATACGTGGAAATACTTCGTCAGGTTCTGTGTTATTCCTGGCAGTCGGAACTGGGCTGGATATGTTGAAACCACGGGCATAGGTGTGCCGGCGCAGAGAGCACCCAGGTTAGCTAACTCTTTAGCTGGTAGCGGCACCGGAACGGTCTCGTTGTCACTGTTGTCTGTCGACAATTTTTGTCACCCGATGTTGGGATGCGATTCACAACAAGACAGGAGTTGAGGTGGCACCAATCAGTTTATTCTCCACTTAACTCAACAACAAGGAACAATTCCATGACAGGAGATATGTTACACATATCAGTATCAGTTGATATCGGAATCGGAAATTGAGAGTTGGACAATATCAGTTATCGGCAAAAAAGCCAACATCGGACAGCCCTAATTATTATATATCAGCCGTTTAAATGGAATGTAGATCTTAGTTGTTTATTTTGCCATATTTGGAGGTGCTAGAAGTGTAGTTAATGCTAATTGCTAGTGTGTGCATGGGGTTTTCAATATAAATTAGCATCAAGCTAGCACATTTGTTTAATTGCATTTTGTTCATGTTGAATGTTGCAGAGAAATTACAATTGACATACTTTCTTTATATATATGTGAAGTGTTACAGTGCTTCAATGTAAAGGCTCTGAACCAGACTCTTTATTGAGAACATGTTTTCTGTCTGCTAAGCCAGCAGTTAGAGATCCAAAGTGGGAGCTGAATAAAAACACAGACGCTTTTTGTTAAAATAATTTTGAATTTGTGGATAAAACTTTTAGTCCTTTCACTGTTCATTAATCTTGTTTTGTGCTGGCACACGGTGTTATTTTGCGCGGCATGAAATTCAATGTGTGTTCATTAAATACTGTATATGAGAAATTTGAGTTGAAAACTTGCTGCAATTTGGGTCGTTGCTTGTCATTAAGGGAGATGGTGAGTCCTGCAGCCAAACCAGTTGAGAACCACTGATCAAAAAGATATCATGTGTTACTTCAGACTCATGCATATACTGTACAGGACAGGCCAAAAGTTTGGACACACACAATACAACTCCATGGTTCCAAGTACTAAGTACTAAATAACCCTGACAAGGCACACCTGTGAAGTGAAAACCATTTCAGGTGACTACTTCATGGAGCTCAATGAGGGAACACCAAGGGTTTGTAGCGCCATGAAAAAAAAATACATAAATATATGTCTAAGATATAAAACATATTTAGAGCTACTTCACACTTTTTTGTTAAGTACATAATTCCACATGTGTTCATTCATAGTTTTGAGAATCTACAATGTAAATAGTCATGAAAATAAAGAAAACACATTGAATGAGAAGGTGTGTCCAAACTTTTGGCCTGTGCTGTAAATCCTAGACGGAAAACAAACATGAAGTTGCTCAAATCACATCAAATAATATGTAGTAAGGTGAAGGAGAGCAGATGCTGATTAACACATTTCTGACAGTATGTATTTTTAGAAACACTGGGCAACTTTGTACAAAATAAAATAGTACAGACATTTATTTCTAATTGTTGATGGTCTAACAGGGCGAGAGCAGCACGGAACACTGCAATTTTATGTGTTTGCCAATGCAGATTATAGGTTCTCCCCAAGTCATGACCATTTGAGTTTATCCTTGTTAGCGTATTCACTTTGTGCAATGTTCACTCACAATAAAACCAGATAAACATCATGTCCCTTCCACCGGTGCGGGGGGCTATTCCATCCACTGCATTACATTTCCAGTAGCAGGCAGTTTGCTTCATCCTCCATGCCATTAGGGCCATTAATGTTGACAGGATCAATACCTGTGTTTTGGCCCTGTTCTCCCTGCCAGAGATAGCATGTCACTGCTGACAGACAAATATCAGCGCTCAGCTCTGGAACGGAGGGGAAGTCCAGATACCTTTCTGTTAAGATCATCTAACATGGTATTGATTTGCCCTGTGCTAATCGTACATCAGAGCTGAATAAATGGCTCAGAGGCAAACGTTCCATTGTTCTCGACTGGGAGCTGTAATAAAAAAAGACATTTCTTTTATTGCTTGTAACTCGGGGCAAGTCACGTAATCGTGCCTTGATGGGAAAAGGTCTGGTTAGATTGAGCTCCGTCAAAGTGTTGTTGGTCGTTTTTAGTGATGACGGCGTGCACTGAGTGAGAGAGGTGATAACATACTGGGTGGTTTATGTTTCTACATTTGAGTTATATATTGAATTATATTATGTATTTATCCTGTTTTTGGTACATATATACACACATTGTTTAGCAAGATAACATGTTTTTGTTTAATCCAAGAATCCCTTCTGCAGTACTTATAGTATTAATGGTGTTTATAGTATTTATCCTATTAATTCAATTACAGTTATTTTAGTAATCCTAATTTGCATATTTTGGTTTACCTAGACTATTATTATTATTATTATTTTTTTAGACTATTTTTCTAGACTATTATTACAACAGCATGCCCAAACGACTTTGAAATTGTGACCAAATATTGTTTTCATGTCAAAATGTTGCATTTATGCATAGCATGTTTTTGGCAGAACTCTTTAAAACGTACGACGTTGGAGAGGTATGGAACGTTAGAAGTTAGAATGTAGTAGATTCATTGACTAGCGATGAAACCCACAGAGCCATGTAAGAATATAGAGAGTTTGCATCCTACGTCCTCATTTAATCTGCTAAAGTCTTTGGAAACAGTCGTTCTTTGAAAGTTGAAGCATCTGACTTTCTTTCACTTTAATTTTTGTCAATGTCAAGCGATTTCTATGAGCAGAATCCAACACGAACACAACAAATCAAAGCAGTGTTCATTTGTCTGTTGTGGTTGGTCAGCTTTAATATTTTATCAAAAATCAGCGGTCAACAATGTATTTCATTGTGTATTTATTGTGTACCTCTTATGTACAGATTTAATTAACAATGATGTGTTATGGATACGGTTTAAGGTTTGGAAACTGTAGTAATGATTTCAGCGTGGGCAACTCTTCATCTCCTGCTTCCTTTCATCTTTTCCTGACTGTTATCTGCACGTTTCCATCAGAATCCATGACGATAACAGAGAGAACTCAATTGACCTTGACTGGGTTTAAAATGAAGACACTTGTAGTGATGGGGAAAAGGACAAAATCCTTTTTTTTTGGTGTCCTCTATTTCAAAATTAGTATTTCTTGATTTCTATTAAAGAAAATTGGAATAACTTTAACTTCCTGTGTTGTAATCCCTCCACCAAATATAGTAGAAGGTTATGAGTAAATATGCCATTTAACACATATATAAGACTTCTGCTCATCTGTGTTACTGTAAATTTGTTCCCTGGCAGAGCTGAGTGGCGGGCAGACAGGAAGTGACATTGGGGGCTCAGAGTTGACTTTTAGCTTGGCGTGGGTTACTGCAGCGGCAGTAGCCTTTTTTTTATTAGGGGTTATTTTGCCTATTGTGGAATAATTCAAACCCGCAATGAGAGCCGATTGTTCCAGCTTCAAGTCATTTGAATGCTTCTTCTGAATGCCATATACAGTATATGTATTTTACTTCATTTAGATATTATTATGCTTGAAAATGCTTAATTTAGGCAAAAATACATAAAATTTCTTACAATATGCATATTTTTATTTTTCGTATTCAACCATGATCTATGAATTCATATAATTTGGAAAAACCTAGAGTGAAACCTTGAAATTCGAACCGCGAAGTGGCAAGGAACGACTGTATTTGCAAATGTTTTCACTGTCCAGTCACATACAGTACTGTTCAAATATCCCTCACGAAATTATCCATCCATCTATTTTCTATGCCACTTATCCTCACTAGGGTCGAGGGTATGCTGAAGCCTATCCCAGCTGACTTTGAGCGAGAGGCGGGGTACACCCTGAACTGGTTGCCAGCCAATGGCAGGGCACATATAGACAACCAACCATTCACACTCACATTCATACCTATGGACAATTTAGAGTCACCAATTAACCTAACATGCATGTTTTTGGAATGTGAGAGGAAACTGGAGTACCCGGATAAAACCCACGCACGGGGAGAACATGCAAACGCCACACAAAGAGGCCCAACGTAGAATCGAATCCCGCTCTTCATGATCTCCTGACTGTGTGGCCAACATGCTAACCACTCGGCCACCGTTATCCTCTAGTGCTGTCATATAAGAATTAGCATACTTTATGTTACCAGTGGTGGTTTTAAAAATAACTGATTGAACAAATAACTGATTGTGCGTGTGTGTAATGTGGGGCATGGCTTGCAGTGTCTGAACAGGAAGATGGCAGATTTATAATCCTTGCGGCACACTTGAAAGTTAGTGTACAATGCAGTACCTAACCAAAGCAAGACAGCACCTTTAATATCCAACAGAATATTAACTCTTGAAACATTTCAAGAAATTGACTAGAAGAAATAATACTTAGTCCAAACATAGTTGATCAGATCATTTTGATCAGAGCAAAGGTTGACAGATTCAAGTGAATCTTTTTAAAGAAAAAATTGTGTAATGCTTATTTACACTAACAATAATCTGGGGCTACAACAGATAAAATTATTTCAGTATAATTTCAACAGAGAAACATATTGGCAGTAAAATCTATTTTTAATATTGCACGACCAGTGAACTGAAAATTTCCACAATGACCATTTATATCAGCATCCAAAGAGACTGATGGCTTTTTAAGCAGATGGAGAGAATATGTCTGTCCTCTGTCAATACAGTTGGAAAGTGCCAAATGTAAAAAAATCACAACCCTTTAGATTGCCACACACACAACAATGATTTCCTCTGACAAAAACTGCTGACCGGTAAATTATTCATATTCACGCTATGAATAAATAAAGTAAACAGGCCCCACTCTCAGTCAACAAATCTAGGAAGTATTTGCCCATTTAATCATCAAATTTTAACAGAAGCTGCAACACATTTCCTAAGCACTCAGGACTCCTGGGACAGTTGCGAACTTGACTAACTGCCAATAAGAGGCTGTGCCTAATTTTCAAGAGCCATTTGCCTCACATCTGATTCCTCTTCCTTCTACTGAGGCACAGTGCACAAAGGCTGTCTCTTCCACTGGTCAAGTTCGGCTTTTCTTGGGCCAAGCACACATGCACATCAATTTCCAATTAACATATATAAAATATAAAATCAAGCATTACTGCACCCTATATTTTTTGTGGCCTTTTTTCATTTACCTTTTCAGGTAAATGATAACTATTCTAGCTGAGTCACTTGTGTCAGTAAACTCTTACTAAATGAATATAACGCCACATATGCCTCACAGCCCCATTCCTAATGGCTCCATTTTCGACATGTAAATGACCTTCTGTCTTGGATCTTTGATTGCAGATCAATGGCTGTTTGCTTTATTTCAACATTCAGCACCAGTGAACCGCAACGCCACAAGGGCAAATGTTGAACAGGGAATTTACAGGTTTGCTATCGAGCTCTTTGAAACAATAAAACTGCCAGTGAGCTATTAAACAAACAAGAGAATAAAGTGGCAGTTTGTGGACCAAGATTAACATGCTAGATACAACATTGAAGGGTGTAATTATTCTTTACTGACACAAACGTTTAGCCTACAGAGTGGAGCGGTGTTTACCGCAAATACTGCAGCTTTTTTTGGCTTGCAAATTGCATGTGTCAATTCATTCCATTAAAAAGAATATTAGGTGAAATTATTGGACTCAAACAATATTCATATTTAAGTAAAAATGATGCTTACCTTGTACACCTCAGTACAATAGTGTTGTCAAAGGTTGTTCTCTAAGATAATACATTTATGAAATTGTAAACAATAGTTGAATATGTTTGTTAACACTTATGACTGCGATCTGGCCTCTGACCACAACAGGGAGGAAGTCAAATACAAACACATGCAGTCATAAGCCAGCCGATAAAGAATACAGACAAGAATATTTGATTTTTTTTTTTTATTAGTGATGTAAATAACTTGCTATGTTTATTTACACTCATGCATTGTTTGTAATTTAAATTAAACTGCCATTGATGATTTCAAACATTGTGTTTCAATATTCATATAAGACGTTAATTTTAATTTGCAGTGCATTTATTGCAATTTATATGTATATGTTTTGTTGTGGTAACGCATAATGCATGTTAGATGTCTGTAATTGCACAGTGAGGGACTGCTTCGTGATTCTATACATCTATACAACTAGCATGCAGACCAGCAGAGACAATAGAGGACAGATTTAACCAATACTGCCAACTCCTGACTGTAGAAATATGACAATCTCTACATTGGCCTGCCAATGTATTTAAGCCACAAGCTGCATTCCAGGCCTTGATTATGTGTGTGATTTCTCAGTGTTTGTGAACATACACTTTTCTTTGTGTGTGTTTCCGTCTGTGCCTTATGCATGACCATTGATGTGCATGCTTACGGTTGGCACATGGATGTGCGTCCACGAATGTGTGCTCGTGTGTGCATAGGCGAGTGGGTGTAGTCGAATGTGGTTCCGCCCTTGTCTGTGCACATGCTTGTGTGTGCACTTGCTGGCATGTCAGTTGATGTCCCCGGTAATCCAGCAGTGGGCCTGTTGTGGATTAGTAACAGGCTCCAGGGGATGGGAATCCCATTCCTGTTTACAGCCCTCCCTGGCAGGAAGAAAAGGACTGATGCCGTCTCTCTTCTACCTTCACACTGCTTTTTGCCTGGAGGTGTGTGTGTGTGTGTGTGTGTCTGTGTTGTGTTGTATTTATGGATGTCAAATGGTTTGTGCGATGGCTGACAAAAATTGTTTTTGTCTTTATAAATATGAAACTTTCTGTAGAAGTTCTTGCTTCATATTTTTCCGATAATGTACATATATTGGTCTTATTCACAATACAGTAGAACCTTTTGTCATTAACTCACTAAATCCCAGCCATTTTACAAAAGCCACGCATTCACTAGCAGACATTTTAGACAATTTTGACTGATTTTCAAGGCACACAGAATATTGTTTTCTATTGCTGTATAAACATGGAACCTACCAAAAGAAAGATTAGACTCCTGTCTTTTATCAGAAAAAAAAGTTTGTTTCTAACTCTTTTCGTTCTTTAGTAATCAGTAGTAGAACATGGGTACGTTTCAGGAAAATATCAGTTTCCAACTAACAAAGAGAGAAGACCAGCTTTTTGTGAAAAGATACACTTCAAGCATAACTGTCACTTTGACACACATTTTTTGCTTTTGTGACAGCTCAAATATCTAAACAACTATACCACAAACAACACAACAACACAAAAAAGGTTGTTTTACATTAAAATAAAAATGTATTTACAAATATAACACCATTAATTATTTACAATTTTCACATTTGAAATTGAACTGTGTGTGCGCACAAATGTGTGTGCGTGCTCATGCGTTAAAATTTCCCTACAAAGCGTAACCTTCTGCACGCTACACTCCTCCATGTTCTTCCACTTCCTCCTTGCTGTCATATATGTTTTTTTTCCACTCAAATTCACATGCTGAGCATTTCTGCCAATTTGTGGCCATTTTTTGGCTTAAAACTGCTCTAAAAGTGACATCCATTAATGTGCAATTGGTCATCACCTCTTTTTGCCTCTGATGCAAAAAAACGTAACACGTATAAATACATCTTTGGGATCGGGCGTTTGGGATTATAAAAACATATAAATACCACTTTGGTATTGAAAGAGTTCATTACAAAAGGTCAACAACCGAGGCAATTTCTCCCATAGGAAATCATATAAAACCAATTCATCAGTTCGAGACACCAAAAATATTAACATAAAATACATTTTATAGAGAGTAATTAATTGTTTTAAATGCAGAAAACAATGTGAAGTCATAAATGACAAATGGATGGAAATTTTTGTTGATGGGGACTTCTGATGCATCCTGGTGAGCTCAAATTCAATAGTTTTTCGCGCTTTCTTTATCAACTTGCTGGCACTTGCAACTTTCTTTGGCCCCAATGGCGGGTTATTTAGCAGTCGCACTCTAACAAATACATGAACAGTGAGTCAGTGCGCTTTGTTCGGGCCGATACAGTGCAAGGTGCAATATTGTACGAAAACTGAGACAGTGTACAAAAACTGATGCAAAATTTTTGCAAAAATGTCCAATGAAAGCCGAAATTATAAGGAAACTGGGGTATTGGAAAACCGAGGTTTTACTGTATATAAGTTACTTAACAATTTAGGTGGATTCTTTTTTCTTTTTTGCCTTGTTGAGTCTGAATGATACAACAAAATCATTATTTCCCTTGTGTTGACAAATGGTTCTTCAAGAGAGACACGGTGTTTCCTTTGTGGAGAAAAAATCCTGTCTATGTCTTCAGGACAGTCTTGTAGGGGCATGCTGCTGATGTGCAATGGCGTTTCTATTAAACCGACTGCAAACACACATGCACCCTCACATCCATTGGCCATTACCTGGCAACAAAATGAAATTTCATCATGACAGGATTTGTTTTGAAGTCATTGGGATACCACCCGAGCACAAGCTGACCTCTTGAACCTTGAGATACATCCTATCTTCTCCCCAGTTACAATTTAAATGACACCTTTCTTCCAGCCAAAGCTTAAGAAAAAACATTAGTGAGTGTGTGTTTGGGGCTGAGACTTGCAACGTGATATAACAACAAAAGAGCTGTGGTGGCAAGTCCCACGCAGACCTTATATGTCAGCATCACCGTTATACCGTTAGCTTGTCCCAACTGTACAAAGCCATCCTCATTCAGAGCACCAAAGCAAGGTCAGCCTGGATTAGCCAGCGGTAACCCTATCAGGTCCAGCACAATGATTACAAAGCTCAGTGACACTGTCTGTCAGCAGACTCTTTCTAGGCAACCCTAGAAGGCCGACCCTTGGCTGCAGAGCCACCGGAGAGGGTTAGTCCATTTCAAATTGGTACGCCTTTGTGTCACCCTTTATTTACCTCCTTTGATTTTTGGCGACTCGTTTGGTTCATCTATCAGCCCTCATGGGTGTGTGTCTGTCTGAAAACCATGCTGCACCTAATTCCATCAATTTTCTTTTCTTCTCGCACCTCATCTATGTAGTCCATTCTTTGAGCTAGTTACTTCTGAAGCCAATGATCGTCTCTTTGAAACTCCTTTTATTTGAACAATGAGTGACGAACAATAGTTTTCTTTCTGTCCCACATGTCAAAAATGTTGCTTCATTAACCTGCGTTGCGTAAAATTGTTTCCAAGTTGTACGGAGACTTGAGGTGACTGCATTAGGAGCTGTGCTCCAAAAGAGGGTGCAGTTTCTCTTTTTTGCATTTAGGACTATAATTAATGTCGATGAACTGCATTTTTGCAAACATCTTCGGGTATCTGGAACATATTAATTGTGTTTACATATTTTCCTATGGGAAAAATTGCCTCAGTTTTTGGATGTTTTGGGTTTCTTCAGACCTTCTGGAACTGATTCATGATGCTAACCTAGGTTCCACTGTATATAAATGAATTAACTGTTTTGTGTGAAACTGTTTCCATTTCGTACGGAGACTGCCCCAAAAGAGGGTACAATTTATCCTTCTTCACAGTATATGTTTTATACTTAATACAGAGCAGTTTAAAATGTACATTTGCAAAAGTAACATGAGGGAGTAAAACATTGATTTAGGTTTTGGTGCACAAATGATTGTCCCCTAGGGTTTCTGACTGGCAACAAGTGAATTCTTATTTTCTTTCGGGTTTTTTTGGGTATTTTGCACGTGATTTCCAAATGATTAGATTTAGTGTACATTGTAGTTGGGAGAAACATTTTAAAATGAAAATGACTCTAGTCAGGAAGAGAGAGAACTGTAGTTTCCCTGCTGTGTAACTTACTTAAATTACTGGCGCCCACCAATTTATTTCACATGAAAACGCCCCTGGAGGTGACAACTTTATCCTTTTCAAACCAAATGAGACATAAGTCACTACAGCGCAAACAGCTTGTATTTCGCTGCAAGTGGAGTTGTTAGTCTGCTTTTTTTTTTTTTGTCTGGAATTACACTTCAAGTGCATTGGTTTACATTTGCAGTGTTCCCTGAGAACTGTTTCTCCAACACACATGTTAGTAAGGAGCATGTTAAATAAATCGAAACTTCATACAGAACTGCATTGTGATATTTTTTTCAAAGCTAGATAAACAAGAACAACAGCAACAACACAGCTAGCAGCGTTACATCTTCGAGGCAACGTGGCAACCAATGTTCTCCACTTCAGCACATCAGAGGCGCCCCCCTGTTTCAGTTGCCCTAAAGGTACCCGTTTACAAAGTGATACAGCTTAGGGTTTTTTAACTCGGGGCGAGGGGCTGATTTGAAACCCCCTCTGCTGCCAAGCACATGGACGGCTGCTGATTAGAAAGAAGGTTGGCAGCAGTGGGCAGATGCCAGGCGGGAAGAGAAATGACGGTCTGTCCTCAGTCTCCCTCTCTTATTGACCCCTCCCCCACAAAACCCAAAGGGGAGGAAGGGATCAATTGCACAAGTATCAAATGCATCAGATGTGACTCTGCTACACAAACACTTTGTGTGAATTGTTTTGGGGTTTCTACTGATCTCAAGAGTTTTTTGGGGTTGTTTTCATCACATGGAGCTGATTAAAAAAAAAGTATTTTATTAGTTTCCACATTGTAAGATTACAATCCAGTTTTAGTCTTTCACTCTTCATCCCCACATATACACTTGATTAAAACACCTACATGCACTGGATTGAAAGTTTGGTATACTAATACATTTTTCTTTTTTAGTTTTTTGGTTTTCTATAAATTTATCAGAGTAATGGTTTCATGTGGTGGAAACATTATTCAAGCAGAGTAGACAAGACAAACTGAAGACACTCTACCATTATAATAAGTGGCAATGGCAGGGGAGGAATCGTTAATGTGAACAAAATGACAGGCTCAGGCCTTAATCATGCTGTTATGTTCTTGAATTGATTTGAGAGCAGCTCGATACAGCTACACGACTACGCAAGTATTCACCTGGTCTACATTTACAAATTATACCCTGACGCCGTATTGCCAATACATGCGTCACACAAATCGACCATATCCGTTTTAATGAAATGAATCAGAGGTCTGTTAAATAAAAAAATTAACTGAATAATACATGAAAATCAATACTACAACTTGTTTATGATACAAATAGCATTACATATTTTTTATAAGCAACAGGTCAATTCACCCAGCCAGCTTCAGTTCAAAATAATTCAGAGAAGAGAAAAAAAAAAAAACAAATAGCTCATAAGAGTTATTTTGTTTGGCATTATAATGCTCTAGCTTTTCATGTAAGAACTTAAGTGATTTTGGTTATTATAAAGAAAACAATTGAAGTTTCTAGATATCAGATCTTAAATCTGAGCTATATTTGTTATCATTATATTTGTCCAAACAAATGTACCTTTAGTTGTAAGAGGCATTAAAACGGATCAATAGACTGAAGAAACAAGGGTGGTCTAATAATTTCTTCAATGGCTGTGTGTGTGTGTATATATACACTAGGTCCCCAACTTATGAACATCCGACTTGCGAACATTCGGAGATACGAACGCAAGCTGACTGGTCTATATTTTCATGTGTTTTGCCTTGTAGTAACTCCATATTTATACTGCTACATGCTTGACCAGTAGAGGGCACTGTGTCACTGCTAATGGGACCAACAGGTTGAGGAAGACGGTGGGGAGAGAGTGTAAAGGAGACATGGAAAGCTAAATTGTAGCTGTACGATGCAACCCGGACAGAGCGTGTGATTAAAGTTTATGAAGAGTTAATAGGCCTGCTTAATTCTACACCACCCACAGAACACTACCTCTTTTAGAAGAGTCTAACGACAGCGACGATTTGTCCTTTTTTCAATAACTCCTCCTCCTCCTCCTCCACCACTACCAACTACGTATGCTTGACCACTCCTCTTCAAAGGTAAATAACATTTATCATTACGTATTATTATATTACTTTTATTATTGTTTTTTTCATTAATTATCCTCATTTAATATTACTACTGCATCCAAACTCATATTTACATACATACACATACTGTATATGTATATACGTACATGTAGTACCTACTGTATATAATTGGGAATATTAATTTTTTTTCGACTTAAGAACAAATCGACTTGCAAACGGTCAGTTGTGTTTGTTAGTTGGGGACCTAGTGTATACATATATATATATATATATATATATATATATATATATATATATATATATATATATATATATATACAGTACAGGCCAAATGTTTGGACACACCCAACACAACTCAACCCCATTAATAAGGCAACAAACTCCACTAAGTAACCTTGTCAAGGCACAGTTGTGACATGAAAACTGTTTCAGGTGACTACCTCATGAAGGTCATTCAGAGAACACCAAGGGTTTGCAGCGCGATCAAAAAGGCAAAGGGTGGCTACTTTGAGGACTCTAAAATATAAGACATATGCGATAACTTGCAGTGAGTCTCAAACAGCTCTGTGGAGGAATTTTGGCCCAGTCATCTTTGCAGAATTGTTGTAATTCAGCTGCATTGGAGGATTTTCGAGCATGAACCGCCTTTTTAAGGTCATGCCACAGCATCTCAAAAGGATTCAGATCAGGACTCGGACTAGGCCATTTCAAAGTCTTCATTTTGTCTTTGAGGTGGACTTGTTGGTGTGTTTTGGATCATTGTCCTGCTGCAGAACCCAAGTTTGTTTCAGATTGAGGTCACAAACAGATGGCCGGACATTCTCCTTCAGGATTTTTTGGAAGATAGCCCCAGACCATCACACTACTGCCACAAGTTTACTGCTGTTATGATGTTGTTTTTCTGAACTGTGGTGTCAAAAGTTCAACTTTTGTCTCGTCAGACCACAAAGTATTTTCCCAAAGGTCTTGGGGATCATCAATATGTTTTCTGGTAAAACTGAGACTTAATGTTACTTAATGTTCTTTTTGTTCAGCAGTGGTTTTCATCTTGGAACTCTGCCATGCAGGCTGATTTTTCCCGGTGTCTTTGTTATGGTGGAGTCATGAACACTGACCTTAACTGAGGCAAGTGAGTCTGCAGTTCAGTGGATGTCGTTGTGGGGTCTTTTGTGACCTCTTGGATTAGTCGTCGCTGCGCTCTTGGTGTAATTTTGGTAGGCCGGCCACTCCTGGGAAGGTTCACCACTGTTCCATGTTTTCGACTTTTTCACACCACTGTATATCCCTTATTTATGAAGCATTGTTTGGGTTTTGAACGAATAAGATTATCACAGGTGAGCAAAGGCAGGGAGAACAGGGAAGAACATGCATCATTGTTAATTTAAAGGGATAGTTCAGATTTCACTCGCATCTTCTTCTGCTGTGGAGCACACGTAAACAAGATGGCCGCGGCGCTCCGTCGAGGATGAAGATGCGCGTGAATGGAGAGGCAACAGTGCGCAGGGACACGGCGGGAGACAAATATAACGCCAAGCTATTTGTGAGGTCTGATTTTTTTTGAGGAGGCATTTTTATGATGAAAACGTGTTACTCTTTTGAACACATCTTATTTTGAGAAGCCAAACTCTTTACTTAAATGACTCAGCAACTAAGCAGAACTAAGTTCCTCGTCACGGAAATCCGACCAGAACAGGACTCGTGGGGCCAAATGGGGGGGTAAGTCACTGTTGATATAGTCCACTGCTGATGAGGATGTCATACAACTTCATGTTAAAAAATCCAAACTATCCCTTCAATATAGTGTACTTCATCTTTGGAATTGTCACTTGTTATTTCCTTGTATTTTTTTTTTTTTGTTTACATTACAAGAATCTAATGGGCCTCTAAATTCTAATCATTCAATCATCATTTTGAAAATAAATACATTCTTGTAATTTTGCTCTTAGGTTTATGCAAGTAAAGTTAACTCTACAGTAAAAACTTGCGGTGTCATCCGCGTTGATGTTTACCTGACCCTCATCCTTCCACCCATCTGTCTAAGATGATGTTCTTATGTTTTCCTTCATCCCGCTACTGTCACTGACTGAACCCTATGCTGTCTTTGTCTGTCTGTCTCTCTGTCCCTCTGTCTATCTGTCCATCTCTCCTCTCCCATCTCGTATATCCCCATCAGGCTGGGACCAAAATATCTTAGAAGCTGCAGTCTGACTGAAACTGAGACCAGGAATGTACTCCTACTGACACACACACATGCTACACAACAGCCTGACAGGTGCACTTTCACACTGACAATATGCATATGGACACACACATTCACACAGTTATCTTCATGCACTCACATACACACTCCTAAATCCTGAGTATACTTACGGTTGGCCTGTAGTCTGTGGCTAGAGGAGACAGTGCCCCCTGGTGTGGACAGAACAGTACTCCTTAATGTCCATATCTTGGCCTGATCTATTGCAAATGTAATAATATGGGATTTAATCTGTCTGGAACTGTATTACATTTATAACATAAAAAACATATCTTGTTTTTTTTTTTAGTCCATGCGATTTGCATATAGACGCAATACCAAGTACCTTAATACTCATCGCATAAACATCAACCTCCAACACAAATACAAATTTTGGATTTTTAAATATGCCTGCTATCATTATCACACAATACATATATATCGTATCTGCTCTGACTGTGTTATTTATATTTTAGCACAGTATCACGAAATCCATAGTTATTGGTTGCCAGACAGGATCCAGTGGTGTGCACAGTTACATTTGTTGCCCTGGTGTCTTAATTTTCATCATGGTTAATCCAAGAAATGAATGAAACTGGTCAGTTTATATTTTGTAATAGTATATGCAAAAAAATGCAGACATTTGCCACACGTTATACAGTCCAAAAATTGTGTGTCAATGTCACAGTTTTTCTTCACAGTGCATTGGCATTGATAAGTAAATTATTATAATTTAACAAACACAACTAATGCTTTTAAATGTACTTTTACACCTTGGTTGTATTATGTGCCTTTTTAGCCCTACAAGCAGTTACCTTGGTGTCCACTAATTATCTCTTGTGCAGGGGTGTCCAAATTTTTTTCCACTGAGGGCCGCGTACAGAAAAGTGAAAGAATGCGGAGGGCTATTTTGATACATGCTGTGCATTAACGATGTTAAAACCTTGCTACCGCCAAGCTATCTGCAAAAAAAACAAAACCCATTCACATCTTTGAGTTATAGGTGACAAAGCAAAATGCAATGTTTAATAATATATCTCATCAAAAAGTGAGTTTTATAATAGGTTGAGGAGCCAAAAAAAAAAGAGTTATATGGGCTGAATATGGCCCCCGGTCGCACTTTGGACACCCATGCTCAAGTAGGTCCATTAGATTGTAGAAATGACGTGACTTCTATTCTGCTTCTACTTCTGACATGTGTTCTTGCATGTGTTGTGTTTAATTGTTATATGAATCACATTTATTTTATTCACCATAACATAAGATTGGTTTTGAGAGTTTCTCGTCATCACAGCCAGCAAGCAAACTGCACTGCATATATTTAAATAGCAACTTTGCTGTTTACAAGTCTGCCGGACCAAAATGCACTGGGGGGGACAAGCACCTGATGGATGAATACTGATGAGGAAGACTGCTCGGCCACTCTCTTCATTAGTTAGTTGCCACCTTGACTGCTGTCACAGCCTCAGGTTTCAAGGTATGTTGTTGTCTCCCACAGAGGTCATAATGTCTTTAATCACAATAATAAAGGACAGGGCAGTGTCTGCTTTGTGTGGAGGGGAACACACACAAGGGAAACAGAAAGAAAAAAAGACAGAAAAACCACTCAGTTACTTGCTGCAAGTGTTCACACAAGTTTGGATCCAGAGCCACCACTAATAGATGCATTATTGCTAATTATAGCTTTAACATTAAGTGTACGTGAGCGTGGCAATATGGCACAACTGAAGGAGCCAGGGACGCCGCCCACAGGCCGTAGTGTGCATTACTTCAAGGAGGTGCATACGCTTGATGTGACGAATTGACCAGCTTCAAGTGTTCATTTTATTGCCTCTCCACTTTCTCCCTTGCAAGGAAGTTTAAATTCACCCGTGAGCCTTGTTAAATGAGTTAAATGTGGTGATACCGAACATGGCAACATAATGAAAGGGGGGTTATTGGAATTCTCCTCACATGTTTTGGATAAACAAGAGAATCACGCCAATGTCTAATTTGATCCAAAACTAAGCAAAAAATCCGTGATAGAGACGCGACTGCATGCATGCTGGAGCCTTCTTGCAATGTGCACTTTTTTTTGTTCTGAGGCTCCATTTCTGTGAGGCAGAAAGGGGCGGGATGGGATATTCAGATGAGCTGGAGTGACAGCTCCAGTTCCCCCAATGCTGTGTGTGTGCGTGTGTGTACGTGTGCGTGCGTGCGTGTGTGTCCAACTCCACTGGCTCCTTCACTCCTAACGCCTCTCATAGCGCAGCGTACTAAAAACACCGGACGCTAGGGGATCAAGACGCACGCCACCCTGCCTCTATGTGGGCTCTTTGACAATCCTTACGGTGTTTTGCCAGTAAGGAGGTTTTGGAGGGAGGACTTTTTTTTTTAATTCCACTGTTTGATGTGACTGTTTGCATCGCCGATTATTGAGTCGATTGTTTTGGCTGTTGTTACCCACCGCCCTGCGCGCATTTCCCCCCTTCCCTTGTGCGCATTTCCCCCTCCTTCCTTGCTTGGATCGGCGATCTACCACCGCTCGCCCCCATGTCCTATCCTCAGGGTTATCTCTATCAGCCGCCGGGCTCGCTGGCTCTTTATTCGTGTCCGGCTTATGGGGCCTCTGCTCTAGCCGCCCCTCGGAATGAAGATTTGGCGAGGTCGTCCTCCGGCTCCGCCTTCAGCCCGTATCCTGGATCGGCTGCTTTCTCCGCCTCGGCCGGTGCAAGCTTCTCCAGCCCGCTGTCATACTCCACGGACCCCGCCACGGGATTCCCATCATACATGGTAAAATATTTTGATTCTGGAGGATAAAATTCCACGCCAAGATTGCTGAAAAGTGGGCACTATTGTTGGCGTTTCTTTGAGCAATAAGTCCCTCTAAGTGTATGAAGAACTTTCTTATCAGTTCCAGATTGTTATCCAAATACGGCCTAGTGGTAGACTCCATTTTTAAATTGATTTTTTGTAAAGTATGGACCGCGAATTGTAATGGTTTTACACTCAATGCGCAGCTAATTATGTAAAACTGAATACCCAACGAGGGTCTTAATTTAAAAGCCTTACTCTGAATTTATGGGTCAGAGGAAATTAATACAAAGCTTACAAAAGTACTTTCTTGCTCGGCAGCCATTAAAGTCGTTAAAATCACACTGGGATGGGATATGTTGATTTATGCAGTCAAACATTGCGCACACATTAAGGAGACGTGCATAAGTGATTTGTTAATAGGATTTATAATGCTGCAAATAGGAGATATGTTAGTGGTCTATTTGGGCTGCCAGCAAAATAAAAAAGAGAAACAATAATACATTTAAAATTATAGTGGGAATTGACAGAAAATAGAAATATACGTCTAATTATTTTATCATAATGTCCCAACTTATCCACGTTATTAGTGCGTGTGCTTTTCTACGGTCATAATTTTACACAATATGTCCCAGCATTATCAATAATTAATCGTTTGGTCATTTTTAGCGTGAATTAACGCATTCGAATTTATTATATAAAAAGGCTGCACAAAATCGGTTTGTAACATTATATGTGATTTATTAATAAGGGTGTAACACTTAATAATATTGGATTTTATACATTATTTTTATTCCCTTGGGGCATCACATCATCACACACATTACTTAAAATATGAAGAATAAAAAGTACAGCCCAGATGTAATTCATTTAAAACGTTTTCTCCACCAGAGCTCTCCATATGACGCTCACACGGCGGGCATGGCCGGGGCCTTGAGTTATCATCCATACGGGAGCCCAGGGTATCCGTACCAGCTCAACGACCCTGCTTACCGCAAGAACGCCACTAGGGACGCCACGGCCACCCTGAAGGCCTGGCTGCAGGAGCACAGGAAGAATCCTTACCCGACGAAAGGGGAGAAGATCATGCTGGCCATCATCACCAAA
The DNA here is from genome assembly GCF_027744805.1 of Dunckerocampus dactyliophorus. Classification (NCBI taxonomy): domain Eukaryota; kingdom Metazoa; phylum Chordata; class Actinopteri; order Syngnathiformes; family Syngnathidae; genus Dunckerocampus; species Dunckerocampus dactyliophorus. Next base: position 18,123,406 of record NC_072825.1, read on the forward strand.
ATGACCCTAACTCAGGTCTCCACCTGGTTTGCCAACGCCAGGAGGAGGCTGAAGAAGGAGAACAAGATGACATGGGCTCCCAGGAATAAGAGTGAGGACGAAGATGAGGAGGATGGGGATGCAGACAGGAAGGATGTGGAGCGATCAGAGAAGAACCTGGACAACAGCGAGGCTTCGGCGGAGGATGAAGGTGGGCTGGAATAAGACATCCATTCAACTATTCAGGAGGGGGTGTGCAGAAAACAAAACTTTAATGCCACTCACCTAATAACAATAACTGTATGATTACAACACACACGCAAAATGCATTTAATATTGTATCATTTTATTATCATTGTATATGAAATTATGGGGATAAAATTTCGTGTGTGATAATTTCATACATTATTAATAAGATGCTATACATTAGTGTATGCAATTCAAAGGATTTATATGACTCATATAGCCTCATTTAATAATCATATTAAACCCTTAAAAATGAAGAATTTTAATTATTGAATCACAATTTAAAATTGAATTTAAATAATTAGTTTTAATGACAGGTCATTGCAAATGTAACATGTTGCATACTAATTAACAAGATTGGACTGCCTTAAATGACAATTTATTGTATTGATGAAATGCATTGGTAAAATGTACTAGTAACATATATTAAACTAATATCAATATAAACGAACATAATGACGCATAACACACTAAAATATATCCAAATTATGCATATTTTAAAAAGTTATTTGATAGCTACCATAACAATAGCAGTAAATTTCCCGTTGTGGAGCGGGTGGATATTTTTGACTTCCTCCAATTACTATTTGATGTGTTTGTGTTTTATAATGTTACTTTTCACGTGTTCCTTTTTGTGTTTTTAATCAAAATTCTGGTCTTTTTTGTCAGGTATCAGTTTGCACGTCGACAGTCTAACGGACCACTCATGTTCTGCAGAGTCAGACGTGGAGAAGGTGCTTTGTCGGGGGGGAGATTTGGGTTCAGATCACGCCGGGGACAAGTGTGACGAGGACGTGGAGGAGCAGAACCACGCCCCCCGCTTCCAGCTCTCTCCTAAACCCATAACGTCGTCACCTCTGATGGGGGTTGAAGCGCCAGTTTTCGCCCACCAGCACCATCACCTTCATCATCTCCAACAGCTTCAACGCGAGGATTTAGCTCGGAGCCTCGGCATTAGCAGCAGCATTAATACCAACAAGTCTTGCCTTGATAGTAGGCCGTCTACTGGGGTGTCTCAGAACCCGAAACCCAAACTGTGGTCACTGGCGGAGATTGCTACCTCAGACCCAAAGCAGCAACTGGGCCAACCCAACTGCCCCTCCTCTTCTTCCTCCAGCGGGGGCCTCCTAACCCCCCCGACGTCCTCTGCAGCCTCTCCGTCTGCCACCTCGCCCTCCCTCTACCCGACCCCCTCCCTCATCGGAAGGCCTATTTATTACACGTCCCCTTTTTATAGCAATTACACAAACTATGGCAACTTCAGCCCCCTGCAGGGCCAAAGCATATTGCGCTACTCCAACTCCTCCGGGGTGAGCCTGGCTGCAGCAGCAGCCGCCGCCGCCGCCGCTGCTGCCGCGGCAGCCAACGAGGGTCTCGTCCCTCATCATGCTCCGGAGGTCGGCACGCAGCCCAAACAACAACACAGGGCCGACTCCCCTCTGATGAAAATGAACGCAAACCAGACTGGTGCTGGGGAGCAGCAGCATTTCAGACCAGTACATTTAGAAGCAAAGAAGGGCACGTAGATCAGAGGGTGCTGTGTCACTTTTTGGGCTGATCATGGGTTCTAATTGCCGCGTACAATGTGCAAGTGCTGTTGTGCACACACTTGCGGTAGTTGAGAAACTTGGAAATTTTGCATCTCTCACTTTAGGTTCATTGTAATTATCCAGGGTAAGCCAACAATGCATACATGCACATGCATACACCTACTGTATCAGTGAGGATGTACTCGTGGATTGACTTTGTATGCTTTGGGGATTTTAATATGCACTCAGTGTTTTGTCATTTCTGGTAGTTGATTGGTTCGAGTGGATTTTTATTTCCCTCATCTGCAGGTAGGTGTCACACTTGCTTTGAGTATAAAAGCAACGAGTGGACACCACCTTAAGTGTTTTAACCCCATCACCTTTCCATTCGAAGGGATCCAGTGCCACCATACAGCTGGGATGAAACTGATTCCCTTGCCCCACTCAGCTGCACACACGTTTGAACGATTATTCTAACTTTGTGACACTTTAAAAAAAATGTATGCAAAATATAATGGTTTGTTCTCCCGACATATGTGATTTACACATTATTTACACATTATTTCTCAGGTTCCTATAGGTTTGCTTATTTGTCACAGTATGTCATTTCAGTATACATTTATGTGTGAAAACAAAATGTGGCTGTCTTCTTTTATTTTTTCTTATTAGTTTTGTTTTGTTTTGTTTTGTGTTTTTAGAACGGGACATTAATGCAGTGAATGAGCCTGAAGAGAACCTGCGAGGACTTCAAAGTTGAATAGCCTACATTTTGATATTTATTTTTTTAAATGACGGCGGAATTATGCCTATAATTTATGCAAGTTGTATTGCAAAAACAGAAAAAAGAAAAAATGGCATCTGATGTCTGTTTTTGTAAATATATAAATATATATATTAATGGTTTTTATTTGAATTTGGGAAAAGCGACACAATCTTGCTATTACTCCTGCTAATTTATATCTTTGAATGTAAATAGAAATGAAAACAAGCGCTGGTATGGGTATACTGTATAGGCTTGATATGATATCAGCTATTCAAAGGAGAAAATATTAAACTGTTTTCCCAGCTGTTACATCTTGAGGAGTCCTTCATTTATCTATCTATCTATCTATCTATCTATCTATCTATCTATCTATCTATCTATCTATCTATCTATCTATCTATCTATCTATCTATCTATCTATCTATCTATCTATCTATCTATCTATCTATCACTCTTTTGGGACTCATTCTGGTCAGGAATCCCACATTCCCAAGCTAGATTGGGATAAACGACATGCTTATTCCATTCCATTTATTCTTCCCATTTCCCACTCTCCTCTTGTACATTGCACATTTATTTTAAAGTGTGATTAATACAGGCACAGTGGGACGCATCAGGCATTATGGGCTCCCAGCGGGACCTGTCCCTGGAGCTTTTTTAGCCCGGTTCATGCAGGGTGGGTCCGCCCTGCCTGCTTCATTACAGCTGCATGGCACTGAGCAATCCATAAAAGTCTATCTCAGCATCTGCCAGCTCCAATGGGCTGTGTGATGGGCTCTAATAGGACAGGCTTTCCTCTGCTTCTCATCATGGCTTCTTAGAATGGCCTGCTGTAGGCCACAGCTAATTAAACACTTTGGCCGAGGAAAAATATTATTACGTATTGTTACTAATCGGGGCTGTGGTACAGGAAAGATCACTGCTCTCTACAAAGGCCAAGGATTAAGTTAATCTTTTATTTTCAATTGAGCTTTGATTGTTGCTTAAACCTCAAGAGACCTTTTCACCTTATTTTTTCCTTTATTCTAGTTTATGTTCTCCCTCCCCATCCACAGTAAAACATATTTGGGTTAATCTTTTTAAATGATGATGGGTGTGATCCAAAACAATATTTTAAAAAGCGTTCAGTTAGGAAAGGAGATCAGGTTGTACTGGTTTTCCTGATCATTTTTGTATTCACTTTGATGGAAGAAGAATGGATGGTATAGCCTGTGGCCAGCCTCTTCTTCAGCCCAAATGCTTTCATTATGTGTTGCTTTATTCAAATGCATGCTTTATTCTCAGGTGAGCTCCATCAGGGACTCTATACCGTTGTCAAATAACACCAGAGGCACTTTCTAGAGCAAACAGGGGGTCTCTCCTTTTCTCTCTCTCACTGTCTCTCTTTCTCCTATCCACTGCTGTTGCCTCCAAATGTCAACATTTGTTCTCAATAAAAAGAGTTATTGTTACTGTAAAAAATGTCTAGCCACCGGTCGCCTTTGAACACATGAAAAGAGACTTCCACCCTGGCTCCGTGTTTGATTGGGAGTAGTTGCAGGTGAAATGGGAGCAAGGCGTCCATTGCACATGACAGAGCTCAAGCTGTGAAGTCTGTTGTGAATTTATGCCACAATTAGTCACAATTGCTGAGAGGCTCCTCTGTTCTGTTCAAAAACCTCAAACTATTAGCAGAAGAACCAACCTTGACCTTGAGCGAGTCCACAACAATTCCCGCAGGGCAAAAGAGACAATATTTACTGCAAAGGTGCAAAAGTACAACAGCCGCCTATAGAGAAAGGGAAAATGTATGAAAATATTCTTAAATCCTTCCATTGCATATCAAACACTGTTATAATCCTATCGTATAGCTTACCACAGAGGGTATGTTCATCCATAGTAAGGCCTCGTTGTCATTGAGAGCTAAATTGATGCTATCGGGGGGCTCATAGCTTCATGCGAGTGTAGACTGAAGAGCAAGTGGACTCATTTCCCTTATCGCTGATCAAATAAGCAGCTCATATATGGAGATAATTTATGAGCTCTTTGTATCCTTTTATCCTCCCATCAACCCTTTCTCCTCTAAAATGCTTAAGACATTAATCTCTGACGCTCACCTGTGTACTACTTCAACAACAATTTTTATTAGAGTGACAATACAGTACAGTATTTACTAATTTTGTTGAAATTTCATGACGAGATCAGTAGGTACACTGAGCTTTAAAAATGTGAAGAGTAAGGAAACCTATGTAAGAATATCTAGGAAACCAACAATTTTCTATTTTTAATTATTATTACCCGAATGACTCGAAAAAGACGAGCCCTCTTTTTCAATACCTTTTTGGAAAAGATAACTTGTAACTTACATTAAAAAAATATGTATATGTCCTTGATGGTCTACAGTTGTATAACCGTGACTGTATCTTTAAAATTGGCATTATAACTCCTCTGTTGTTTGCTACCTTGCCCAACCTTTAAAACACATTTTTTGAGCGTCTCTCTGTGTCACAGCTGCATCATGGCATTAATGTGGGTGATTGATCATAAGAAAAGCTCCGATTCGCTTGGGGAGAAGTCGCCTGTTGGTTTGCATGAATGAATCTCTTGACCTCGAATATAAGACATCTTTTTCAGATCGTTTCTCGGGAGTGAAAACTTATATTCTATACGGTTCAATGAGGCCGTAGTGTTTTATAGCTTAATGCGAGTCATTTTTTTTTGCATTTTTGGTTGCTTTTAAACTTGGGGGACTAACTCCACTCTGCACATCCATTATCTCCCTTTTCAACGCTCCACCATGGTTGCCATTGTATCGTTTCTGGATACTCATTTCTTCATATGTCACATATACATATCACTTTACAGAGGGCTGATGTTGAAACTTCCTCATAAGAATCGCTAATATACAGAGGTGACTGAGAGCCTCGGAAAACGAGTGGCAGACAAATCAGGTACAGGTGTGTTTAATAGTGCACATCAAAGTGGACAAGGGACTTTAAAAATGAGTTTGAGGTCCTGTCCTCTCATAAAAGTGTCAGCTGAAATGTTCACGACGAAGGTGATCAAGGGGTGGTAGCGGTGCATGTTTTCGACACACGCGCACATGCAGATATATGCATGCACTCCGACACACACACACACACACACACACACACACACACTCCTATACACTAATATTACAGCAGTCTAAACAAGGCAATTAGGAGGCCTGACTTCCACCACTAATTGACAGTTATGTTTACTGCCTGTGGTGAGTAAACACTTTCGAGTCGTCAACTGAACCTTTGGGCCATAAATCAAAGAAAAAACTGGATGGACAGCATCACTCCCAAAGGTTGAGATGAAAGCTGAGGTGGTGCCAAACACAAGCATGTAGATTCCGTCAAAACATTAACAACACAAGTAAAATCAAATGTTTGTGGTAGAAGTTTGGAGCAGTTAATGTTGGGAATTCCACCAGTGTCCTTGTCTTTGTCAGTATTTCCTCACACACTGGAAGTCATTCAACATTTAGTCTCATTGTTGTTTGCACATACAGTCAAGTGAAAAAAATAGGACGCCTCATAGGGGAATAGATGGGACAACATGGGGTGTCCAAACATTTCCCCATGACTGTACTTCAAACAAACAATGAAACACATACACACAGACAAGAGCAAGTATGTAAAAATGTAAGCGTAAACACATTTTTAAGTATAAAGTGCACAGGTAGTCACCACTAATTAATGATAATGTAAGCTGATCAATAAACAGCTGGAATCTGAGACACACTGTATAAGTAGTTAACTTTTGCGTCTCACAGCAACTATGGTGCATTCAAAACTGCTGAACAAAGCGCGAAAACTCAGCGCCTGACGACAAAACATTATCAGTGAAGCATAAAGACATAAATATGTGTTCTGTACACTTGACCTGTATTATCACATATTTGTAAATTATTACCAACTGCGGGTGAAAAAAATGGCCAATTTACGGGGGCCGTGAATGCAAATTTGTCAAAGTGCGGAAATCCACTGTACAGTATAACGAGTTAGCAGCTTGGTTTGCTCGTCTTAGGGTACATCTGTGCAATAGCAGCCCTTGGAATAGAAATCTATCAGCAGTATGTGTGTGAGGCGGTAATTTTATTACCATGTGTTCCATACAGACGCACGTGACCTCGACTCTGCACACTGTGATATGCGTCTAAGTGCAGCCAGCACACAGTTCGCCCTCTGTGCTGGATTGCAAACTGACAGAGCTGACAGAGCTTTTAAGATTAGTGAGTCCAACAACCAACTGAGACAGACGTGTGAAACGTCGTTTCCCCCTCTTGTCTATCTCGAGTGTTTTATAAATGAGCTCAACATGTCTGCGCAGAACCTTTTTTTTTTCTCTATCTGACATAAGCTCTGAGACATATTGAGAGGAAGTGATTCATGTTAAATAGTATCTGTCAGGCTAATTAAATGAAGCTTTGCTCAAAGCCAACACTTTAGTGTCATGACTTTTCACTTAAATCTGCAGCTTTCAACCTAAGCTATGTTCACAGAGGCGTGGGGTGGCACACAAATCAGACAGAATTAAATGCAAATGTATTGAAGAAAAAACAACCGAGGATGCTTGTTTAATTAAACTACTACCAAGGACATGCCCACAGGCCTTGTCTTGAGCTTCCAAGAGGTTTATTTTCACAAAAATGTTTTTTAAACATGTGATCAAGTCTATTGACTCCCCTCCTCACATCAGTTTCGGTAACACATTAAACAACAACTTTAAACTGCAAAGAGATTTGCGCCTGCATAGGATACACAAACACATTTTACTTATGAATGCAAATACTGTAGCATTACATTTCGCACAAATGTTATTTAACAAAATCTCATTTTTAAGAGACCAGAATTAAATCGATTATGTTGTGAGGGGTTTAGGCTATTGTTTTTAATATTGCAATTTTTCAGATACTCTTCAGATGCCATTTGCTATACAGAAAAAAGGTGTCTTTGCCCATGACAACTACAGGCCATGTAATTATGGTCCCACTCTTTGCAGCTACAGCCTCCACTTTTCTGGGGGAATATAGGAGCGTGTCAGTGGGAGTTTTTGTCCATTTATCCGGAGAGGTCTGAGGTCACTGATGTTGGACCTGCTGGCTCACAATCTGTGTTCTCCTTCATCCCAAAAGTGTTGGGATGAAGTTGAGGTCATAACGCTCATGTTTTTCTACACTGAACTACCCAAAAAGTCTCAGCTAAGATTACTGGATCATGGATAATCAAGCTGAGGCAGACTCTAGCCTGTTAAATGTACAATAATGCGTTTCTTGGTGGTTTGAGTTCCTTGTTGTGTCGCCATCACTAATGATAGTTAGTCTTTGTACGCCACTGTTTTTGTTGGGTTCAGTTTTCATATAGCCCAGCAAAATAGTTGCATTCCGTGGAATCGAGTGCCCAAACAAAGCATCCACGTGTTGGTGGTAAGAACTTTGATAAAGTAGATGAGAAACACTATTGAATTAAAAAAAGACCATGGAGCAAAGTACAAAGGTAGCTGGCTGTTACAATATGATTGTAATGTAAAGGTTCCTAGTTAACTGGTTGCAGGGGGAACGGTTTAAGCAAGACACAAGACAGAAAGTGAGCCGGGACCGCTGCTGAAATTGACAAAAAGTTCAAATGAGCAAGTATACAGCTCTAACACTCCATTTTTTAAAGTTAGGTTTGTGACGGACTAGAGTGAAGCAGCATCCGTGTGGCTCTTTCCTCCTCTCTCCCCTCCTTCCTCCACTCATTGTCGTGTTCACCAACAACAGTCTTCAATAAATGTGATGAAAAACAGGGATGTTAAATGTTCATTTTGCCATTTCATTCATCATTTATATCTATTTCACATTGTTTTCTGCATGTAAAACTATATTTATCCTCCATAAAATGGGTTTTTTGTGCATATTTCATGGTGTATAGAACGGATGGATTGACTTTACATTACATATTACATACTGCTTATGGAAAAAATGGCTTCGATTTTCGTACTTTTTTATTTTTGTCTGACCTTTTGGAACAAATTAATGAAAAAAAACGAGGTTCCGCTGTAAAACACACAGTAATCCTCCAGTTATAGCAAAAAATGGCCCCACTTTCACCACCCACCAGCAAATGTTCCTCCCTTCCTTCGTCTCCAAAAGCTGCGACTGTACTCCTCCTCTGCTTTAAATAGGGTTATTCCCCAAGAGGTATAGGGAGGGGGGTGGAGGATAAGAGGTTCACTGCACTTCGAGCCAAACACATTCTCCTCTCTCTGTCTTCCTCAATCTCTCCCTCTCTGAGGACAATCTTTATTTTGACTCACAACCCACCATGGAATATTAGTCTTTTTACATTTAATCACCCAACACTTGCACCCAAAAGATTTCCAATTCATTAAAAGCACTCAGATATTCAGGCCAGCTGCCTCGTGGAGACTGGCTCAAGACAAGGTGGAGACAGACAAGCTGTGTGTGTGTGTGTGTGTGTGTGTGTGTGTGTGTGTGTGTTTGTAATCATATCTTTGTGGGGACAAAGATCTGTTTACACAGTCACGTCATGGGGACCGATTTCGGTATGGGGACCAAAAATCAGGTCCCCATAAAGAAAATGGTATTAAATTAACCCAGAAGCTGTTCTGAAGGTGCCCGTGTGGTTTTTAGCATTGGCCCACAACACATGGTTTTCAATGGCTGTGTGTGTGTGTGGCATGCCCACAAGCTCCCCCAGTAGTTTGTGGCTGGTACTGCACACACTCGCTCTCCACACACACTTTTCCATAAATGGTTGGGTGCCGCCCACTTCCTGGTCCCCATAAGGAATGATTATAGAAGAATTTACAAGTCAAGAATTTGTGTGACACAAGGTAAGTGCATTTGTGTGACAAATTAGAATTACCTGAATAAGTGTTCAACTGTCATTCAACTTACAGGAAAGTTATAGTTAGTGCAGCTAGCTTGCTGCAGCAGGGGAGTGCATAATCTTGAGAGGTGTGTATGTTTTTGGCCTTCTCCTGTATGTTGATAGACTGTTAAAAAAACAAAGACATGAGGGCCAAAAATAGATACTTCTCAAGATTATGCACTCCAACTTTACAACAGTTTAAAACTACATGTCATAGCCAGTTTAAGACAAGTACACAAAGAGGTTCAATGTAATATATCGAATAATATATGCACTCGGTGTGTTGAAGGTGTGTTGTGGGGACACCGTCAAGGCCCAGACTACATTGATGACAAACCAAAAAAAAAAATCCCTGTGAAGTTTAAAATTCTGCTCAAGTACTGCACTTGCACACAACCTCTAAATGTAGTATGTTAAACACCTTAGTGTACAAGTACATTGCCATCACAACAAACATTTTCCCACATAACAAACGTTTAGAAGACAATTCACCAGTGTGTGCCCCCAATCTACTGCGAACAAGTACACAAAGATGTTCTATGTAATATATGTAGAAATGTAGTGATCGTGCAATACTTGTAGCATAATTTAAACTTCACAGGAATATTTTTTCCTTGTTAATAAACAGTGTATTTTGGACATTTACGGCGTCCCCACAACACACCTTCCACCAGAGTCTGGGTACACACTCTTTGTGAAAATATTGGAGAATCAGTTTCATCCACAGTTTTCACACACAGGGTCAGGTCAAATTCTTGTCGAATGTGTGTTGTGGGGACGCCGTCAAGGCCCAGACTACATTGATGATAAACCAAGAAAAAAATCCCTGTGAAGTTTAAAATTCTGCTCAAGTACTGCACTTGCACTCAACTTCTAAATGTAGTATGTTAAACACCTTAGGGTGCAAGTACATTGCCAGCACAGCAAACATTTTCCCACATAACAAACGTTTAGAAGACATTTCACCAGTGTGTGCCCCCAATCTACTGCAAACAAGTACACAAAGATTGTAAATGTAATATATGTAGAAATGTAGTGATCGTGCAATACTTGGAGCATAATTTAAACTTCACAGGAATATTTTTTCCTTGTTAATAAACAGGGTATTTTGGACATTTACGGGGTCCCCACAACACACCTTCCACCAGAGTCTGGGTACACACTCTTTGTGAAAAATTGGAGAATCAGTTTCATCCACAGGTTTCACACACAGGGTCAGGTCAAACTCTTGTCAAAGGTGTGTTGTGGGGACGCCGTCAAGGCCCAGACTACATTGATGATAAACCAAGAAAAAAATCCCTGTGAAGTTTAAAATTCTGCTCAAGTACTGCACTTGCAGTAAACTTCTAAATGTAGTATGTTAAACAACTTAGGGTGCAAGTACATTGCTAGCACAGCAAACATTTTCCCACATAACAAACGTTTAGAAGACATTTCACCAGTGTGTGCCCCCAATCTACTGCGAACAAGTACACAAAGATTGTAAATGTAATATATGTAGAAATTTAGTGATCGTGCAATACTTGGAGCATAATTTAAACTTCACAGGAATATTTTTTCCTTGTTTATAAACAGTGTATTTTAGACATTTACGGGGTCCCCACAACACACCTTCCACCAGAGTCTGGGTACACACTCTTTGTGAAAAATTGGAGAATCAGTTTCATCCACAGGTTTCACACACAGGGTCAGGTCAAACTCTTGTCAAAGGTGTGTTGTGGGGACGCCGTCAAGGCCCAGACTACATTGATGATAAACCAAGAAAAAAATCCCTGTTTGGTTTAAAATTCTGCTGAAGTACTGCACTTGCACTAAACTTCTAAATGTAGTATGTTAAACACCTTAGGGTGCAAATACATTGTCAGACCAACAAACATTTTCCCACATAACAAACGTTTAGAAGACATTTCACCAGTGTGTGCCCCCAATCTACTGCAAACAAGTACACAAAGATTGTAAATGTAATATATGTTGAAATGCAGTGATCGTGCAATACTTGTAGCATAATTTAAACTTCACAGGAATATTTTTTCCTTTTTAATAAATAGGGTATTTTGGACATTTACGGGGTCCCCACAACACACCTTCCACCAGAGTCTGGGTACACACTCTTTGTGAAAAATTGGAGAATCAGTTTCATCCACAGGTTTCACACACAGGGTCAGGCCAAACTCTTGTCAAAGGTGTGTTGTGGGGACGCCGTCAAGGCCCAGACTACATTGATGATAAACCAAGAAAAAAATCCCTGTTGGGTTTAAAATTCTGCTCAAGTACTGCACTTGCACTCAACTTCTAAATGTAGTATGTTAAACACCTTAGGGTGCAAGTACATTGCCAGCACAACAAGCATTGTCCCACATAACAAACGTTGAGAAGACATTTCACCAGTGTGTGTCCCCAATCTACTGCGAACAAGTACACAAAGATGTTCTATGTAATATATGTAGAAATGTAGTGATCGTGCAATACTTGGAGCATAATTTAAACTTCACAGGAATATTTTTTCCTTGTTAATTAACAGGGTATTTTGGACATTTACGGGGTCCCCACAACACACCTTCCACCAGAGTCTGGGTACACACTCTTTGTGAAAAATTGGAGAATCAGTTTCATCCACAGGTTTCACACACAGGGTCAGGTCAAACTCTTGTCAAAAGTGTGTTGTGGGGACGCCGTCAAGGCCCAGACTACATTGATGATAAACCAAGAAAAAAATCCCTGTGAAGTTTAAAATTCTGCTCAAGTACTGCACTTGCACTCAACTTCTAAATGTAGTATGTTAAACACCTTAGGGTGCAAGTACATTGCCAGCACAGCAAACATTTTCCCACATAACAAACGTTTAGAAGACATTTCACCAGTGTGTGCCCCCAATCTACTGCAAACAAGTACACAAAGATTGTAAATGTAATATATGTAGAAATGTAGTGATCGTGCAATACTTGGAGCATAATTTAAACTTCACAGGAATATTTTTTCCTTGTTAATAAACAGGGTATTTTGGACATTTACGGGGTCCCCACAACACACCTTCCACCAGAGTCTGGGTACACACTCTTTGTGAAAAATTGGAGAATCAGTTTCATCCACAGGTTTCACACACAGGGTCAGGTCAAACTCTTGTCAAAGATGTGTTGTGGGGACGCCGTCAAGGCCCAGACTACATTGATGATAAACCAAGAAAAAAATCCCTGTTGGGTTTAAAATTCTGCTCAAGTACTGCACTTGCACTCAACTTCTAAATGTAGTATGTTAAACACCTTAGGGTGCAAGTACATTGCCAGCACAACAAACATTGTCCCACATAACAAACGTTGAGAAGACATTTCACCAGTGTGTGCCCCCAATCTACTGCGAACAAGTACACAAAGATGTTCTATGTAATATATGTAGAAATGTAGTGATCGTGCAATACTTGGAGCATAATTTAAACTTCACAGGAATATTTTTTCCTTGTTAATTAACAGGGTATTTTGGACATTTACGGGGTCCCCACAACACACCTTCCACCAGAGTCTGGGTACACACTCTTTGTGAAAAATTGGAGAATCAGTTTCATCCACAGGTTTCACACACAGGGTCAGGTCAAACTCTTGTCAAAGGTGTGTTGTGGGGACGCCGTCAAGGCCCAGACTACATTGATGATAAACCAAGAAAAAAATCCCTGTGAAGTTTAAAATTCTGCTCAAGTACTGCACTTGCAGTAAACTTCTAAATGTAGTATGTTAAACAACTTAGGGTGCAAGTACATTGCTAGCACAGCAAACATTTTCCCACATAACAAACGTTTAGAAGACATTTCACCAGTGTGTGCCCCCAATCTACTGCGAACAAGTACACAAAGATTGTAAATGTAATATATGTAGAAATTTAGTGATCGTGCAATACTTGGAGCATAATTTAAACTTCACAGGAATATTTTTTCCTTGTTTATAAACAGTGTATTTTAGACATTTACGGGGTCCCCACAACACACCTTCCACCAGAGTCTGGGTACACACTCTTTGTGAAAAATTGGAGAATCAGTTTCATCCACAGGTTTCACACACAGGGTCAGGTCAAACTCTTGTCAAAGGTGTGTTGTGGGGACGCCGTCAAGGCCCAGACTACATTGATGATAAACCAAGAAAAAAATCCCTGTTGGGTTTAAAATTCTGCTCAAGTACTGCACTTGCACTAAACTTCTAAATGTAGTATGTTAAACACCTTAGGGTGCAAATACATTGTCAGACCAACAAACATTTTCCCACATAACAAACGTTTAGAAGACATTTCACCAGTGTGTGCCCCCAATCTACTGCAAACAAGTACACAAAGATTGTAAATGTAATATATGTTGAAATGCAGTGATCGTGCAATACTTGTAGCATAATTTAAACTTCACAGGAATATTTTTTCCTTTTTAATAAATAGGGTATTTTGGACATTTACGGGGTCCCCACAACACACCTTCCACCAGAGTCTGGGTACACACTCTTTGTGAAAAATTGGAGAATCAGTTTCATCCACAGGTTTCACACACAGGGTCAGGCCAAACTCTTGTCAAAGGTGTGTTGTGGGGACGCCGTCAAGGCCCAGACTACATTGATGATAAACCAAGAAAAAAATCCCTGTTGGGTTTAAAATTCTGCTCAAGTACTGCACTTGCACTCAACTTCTAAATGTAGTATGTTAAACACCTTACGGTGCAAGTACATTGCCAGCACAACAAACATTGTCCCACATAACAAACGTTTAGAAGACATTTCACCAGTGTGTGCCCCCAATCTACTGCGAACAAGTACACAAAGATTGTAAATGTAATATATGTAGAAATGCAGTGATCGTGCAATACTTGGAGCATAATTTAAACTTCACAGGAATATTTTTTCCTTGTTTATAAACAGTGTATTTTAGACATTTACGGGGTCCCCACAACACACCTTCCACCAGAGTCTGGGTACACACTCTTTGTGAAAAATTGGAGAATCAGTTTCATCCACAGGTTTCACACACAGGGTCAGGCCAAACTCTTGTCAAAGGTGTGTTGTGGGGACGCCGTCAAGGCCCAGACTACATTGATGATAAACCAAGAAAAAAATCCCTGTTGGGTTTAAAATTCTGCTCAAGTACTGCACTTGCACTCAACTTCTAAATGTAGTATGTTAAACACCTTAGGGTGCAAGTACATTGCCAGCACAACAAGCATTGTCCCACATAACAAACGTTGAGAAGACATTTCACCAGTGTGTGCCCCCAATCTACTGCGAACAAGTACACAAAGATGTTCTATGTAATATATGTAGAAATGTAGTGATCGTGCAATACTTGGAGCATAATTTAAACTTCACAGGAATATTTTTTCCTTGTTAATTAACAGGGTATTTTGGACATTTACGGGGTCCCCACAACACACCTTCCACCAGAGTCTGGGTACACACTCTTTGTGAAAAATTGGAGAATCAGTTTCATCCACAGGTTTCACACACAGGGTCAGGTCAAACTCTTGTCAAAGGTGTGTTGTGGGGACGCCGTCAAGGCCCAGACTACATTGATGATAAACCAAGAAAAAAATCCCTGTGAAGTTTAAAATTCTGCTCAAGTACTGCACTTGCACTCAACTTCTAAATGTAGTATGTTAAACACCTTAGGGTGCAAGTACATTGCCAGCACAGCAAACATTTTCCCACATAACAAACGTTTAGAAGACATTTCACCAGTGTGTGCCCCCAATCTACTGCAAACAAGTACACAAAGATTGTAAATGTAATATATGTAGAAATGTAGTGATCGTGCAATACTTGGAGCATAATTTAAACTTCACAGGAATATTTTTTCCTTGTTAATAAACAGGGTATTTTGGACATTTACGGGGTCCCCACAACACACCTTCCACCAGAGTCTGGGTACACACTCTTTGTGAAAAATTGGAGAATCAGTTTCATCCACAGGTTTCACACACAGGGTCAGGTCAAACTCTTGTCAAAGATGTGTTGTGGGGACGCCGTCAAGGCCCAGACTACATTGATGATAAACCAAGAAAAAAATCCCTGTTGGGTTTAAAATTCTGCTCAAGTACTGCACTTGCACTCAACTTCTAAATGTAGTATGTTAAACACCTTAGGGTGCAAGTACATTGCCAGCACAACAAACATTGTCCCACATAACAAACGTTGAGAAGACATTTCACCAGTGTGTGCCCCCAATCTACTGCGTACAAGTACACAAAGATTGTAAATGTAATATATGTAGAAATGTAGTGATCGTGCAATACTTGTAGCATAATTTAAACTTCACAGGAATATTTTTTCCTTGTTAATAAACAGGGTATTTTGGACATTTACGGGGTCCCCACAACACACCTTCCACCAGAGTCTGGGTACACACTCTTTGTGAAAAATTGGAGAATCAGTTTCATCCACAGGTTTCACACACAGGGTCAGGTCAAACTCTTGTCAAAGATGTGTTGTGGGGACGCCGTCAAGGCCCAGACTACATTGATGATAAACCAAGAAAAAAATCCCTGTGAAGTTTAAAATTCTGCTCAAGTACTGCACTTGCAGTAAACTTCTAAATGTAGTATGTTAAACAACTTAGGGTGCAAGTACATTGCTAGCACAGCAAACATTTTCCCACATAACAAACGTTTAGAAGACATTTCACCAGTGTGTGCCCCCAATCTACTGCGAACAAGTACACAAAGATTGTAAATGTAATATATGTAGAAATTTAGTGATCGTGCAATACTTGGAGCATAATTTAAACTTCACAGGAATATTTTTTCCTTGTTTATAAACAGTGTATTTTAGACATTTACGGGGTCCCCACAACACACCTTCCACCAGAGTCTGGGTACACACTCTTTGTGAAAAATTGGAGAATCAGTTTCATCCACAGGTTTCACACACAGGGTCAGGTCAAACTCTTGTCAAAGGTGTGTTGTGGGGACGCCGTCAAGGCCCAGACTACATTGATGATAAACCAAGAAAAAAATCCCTGTTGGGTTTAAAATTCTGCTCAAGTACTGCACTTGCACTAAACTTCTAAATGTAGTATGTTAAACACCTTAGGGTGCAAATACATTGTCAGACCAACAAACATTTTCCCACATAACAAACGTTTAGAAGACATTTCACCAGTGTGTGCCCCCAATCTACTGCGTACAAGTACACAAAGATTGTAAATGTAATATATGTTGAAATGCAGTGATCGTGCAATACTTGTAGCATAATTTAAACTTCACAGGAATATTTTTTCCTTTTTAATAAATAGGGTATTTTGGACATTTACGGGGTCCCCACAACACACCTTCCACCAGAGTCTGGGTACACACTCTTTGTGAAAAATTGGAGAATCAGTTGCATCCACAGGTTTCACACACAGGGTCAGGTCAAACTCTTGTCGAAGGTGTGTTGTGGGGACGCCGTCAAGGCCCAGACAACATTGATGATAAACCAAGAAAAAAATCCCTGTGAAGTTTAAAATTCTGCTCAAGTACTGCACTTGCAGTAAACTTCTAAATGTAGTATGTTAAACAACTTAGGGTGCAAGTACATTGCTAGCACAGCAAACATTTTCCCACATAACAAACGTTTAGAAGACATTTCACCAGTGTGTGCCCCCAATCTACTGCGAACAAGTACACAAAGATTGCAAATGTAATATATGTAGAAATGTAGTGATCGTGCAATACTTGGAGCATGATTCAAACTTCACAGGAATATTTTTTCCTTGTTAATTAACAGGGTATTTTGGACATTTACGGGGTCCCCACAACACACCTTCCACCAGAGTCTGTGTACACACTGTGAAAAATTGGAGAATCAGTTTCATCCACAGGTTTCACACACAGGGTCAGGTCAAACTCTTGTCAAAGGTGTGTTGTGGGGACGCCGTCAAGGCCCAGACTACATTAATGATAAACCAAGAAAAAAATCCCTGTGAAGTTTAAAATTCTGCTCAAGTACTGCACTTGCACTAAACTTCTAAATGTAGTATGTTAAACACCTTAGGGTGCAAATACATTGTCAGACCAACAAAAATTTTCCCACATAACAAACGTTTAGAAGACATTTCACCAGTGTGTGCCCCCAATCTACTGCGAACAAGTACACAAAGATTGTAAATGTAATATATGTAGAAATTTAGTGATCGTGCAATACTTGTAGCATAATTTAAACTTCACAGGAATATTTTTTCCTTTTTAATAAATAGGGTATTTTGGACATTTACGGGGTCCCCACAACACACCTTCCACCAGAGTCTGGGTACACACTCTTTGTGAAAAATTGGAGAATCAGTTTCATCCACAGGTTTCACACACAGGGTCAGGCCAAACTCTTGTCAAAGGTGTGTTGTGGGGACGCCGTCAAGGCCCAGACTACATTGATGATAAACCAAGAAAAAAATCCCTGTTGGGTTTAAAATTCTGCTCAAGTACTGCACTTGCACTCAACTTCTAAATGTAGTATGTTAAACACCTTAGGGTGCAAGTACATTGCCAGCACAACAAACATTGTCCCACATAACAAACGTTTAGAAGACATTTCACCAGTGTGTGCACGCAATCTACTGCGTACAAGTACACAAAGATTGTAAATGTAATATATGTAGAAATGTAGTGATCGTGCAATACTTGGAGCATAATTTAAACTTCACAGGAATATTTTTTCCTTGTTAATTATCAGTGTATTTTGGACAATTACGGCGTCCCCACAACACACCTTCCACCAGAGTCTGGGTACACACTCTTTGTGAAAATATTGGAGAATTAGTCTCATCCACAGGTTTCACACACAGGGTCAGGTCAAATTCTTGTCGAATGTGTGTTGTGGGGACGCCGTCAAGGCCCAGACTACATTGATGATAAACCAAGAAAAAAATCCCTGTGAAGTTTAAAATTCTGCTCAAGTACTGCACTTGCACTCAACTTCTAAATGTAGTATGTTAAACAACTTAGGGTGAAGTACATTGCCAGCACAACAAACATTTTCCCACATAACAAACGTTTAGAAGACATTTCACCAGTGTGTGCCCCCAATCTACTGCGAACAAGTACACAAAGATTGTAAATGTAATATATGTAGAAATGTAGTGATCGTGCAATACTTGTAGCATAATTTACACTTCACAGGAATATTTTTTCCTTGTTAATTACCAGTGTATTTTGGACATTTACGGGGTCCCCACAACACACCTTCCACCAGAGTCTGGGTGCACACTCTTGTGAAAAATTGGAGAATCAGTTTCATCCACAGGTTTCACACACAGGGTCAGGTCAAACTCTTGTCAAAGGTGTGTTGTGGGGACGCCGTCAAGGCCCAGACTACATTGATGATAAACCAAGAAAAAAATCCCTGTTGGGTTTAAAATTCTGCTCAAGTACTGCACTTGCACTAAACTTCTAAATGTAGTATGTTAAACACCTTAGGGTGCAAGTACATTGTCAGAACAGCAAACATTTTCCCACATAACAAACGTTTAGAAGACATTTCACCAATGTGTGCCCCCAATCTACTGCGTACAAGTACACAAAGATTGTAAATGTAATATATGTAGAAATGTAGTGATCGTGCAATACTTGGAGCATAATTCAAACTTCACAGGAATATTTTTTCCTTGTTAATAAACAGGGTATTTTGGACATTTACGGGGTCCCCACAACACACCTTCCACCAGAGTCTGGGTACACACTCTGTGAAAAATTGGAGAATCAGTTTCATCCACAGGTTTCACACACAGGGTCAGGTCAAACTCTTGTCAAAGGTGTGTTGTGGGGACGCCGTCAAGGCCCAGACTACATAGATCATAAACCAAGAAAAAATCCCTGTGAAGTTTAAAATTCTGCTCAAGTACTGCACTTGCAGTAAACTTCTAAATGTAGTATGTTAAACACCTTAGGGTGCAAGTACATTTCCAGCACAGTAAACATTTTCCTACATAATAAACGTTTAGAAGACATTTCACCAGTGTGTGTCCCCAATCTATTGCGTACAAGTACACAAAGATGTTCTATGTAATATATGTTGAAATGTAGTGATCGTGCAATACTTGTAGCATAATTTAAACTTCACAGGAATATTTTTTCCTTTTTAATAAAGAGGGTATTTTGGACATTTACGGGGTCCCCACAACACACCTTCCACCAGAGTCTGGGTACACACTCTTTGTGAAAATATTGAAGAATCAGTTTTATCCACAGTTTTCATCCACAGACAATATGACCTGTGACCAGTACATCCTACATCTGAAGTTGCTGGAGCAAAACACTTACACTGCTGACATCAGAGCACAAATGAATGCATAGTTGTTGCATTATTGTCCATTCAACGTTTAAATCTGAAATCTGAAATGTGATAGTAATAGTTGATTTCTTGATCTCTTGATCAAAAACCTTTTTAATATATGTGACAATCTGAACATGTCATTGGTAATATATTTGTTGCAAAGTCCCTTCAAATCACATTGGTAATATACTTGTTGCAAAGTCCCCACTAATCACATTGGACTTGGTGTGAAGTATGCAAATATTATGTTAATGAGGTCCCCATTAACCGTGTTTTCTTGATTTTTTTTATGTCCCCACATAGCACGAGAAAATTCATTACGTCAACAATTTAGATATTTGAAGTCGTGTATAAGCTTATAAAAATGTGGTTAGAGTACCTGATTTTTTTCATCCTTGTAGCACCTTTAGAAAGGGTGGTACTCACAAGTGACGATAAAAAATATGGTCCTCAAAAAACATGGAAACGAGAATGTGTGTGTGTGTGTGTGTGTGTGTTACCACTTTTCTGAGGAGACAGAGCAACCCAACCCTCAGCCGTGATCGGACTGTACTCAGCACTATTCTGTCACAGCTAAATGAAGTCACACTACACTGTTCAACAGCACGTGTGTGCCTGCTTGAGGTAAAAAAAAAAAAAAATGTTGACACATACAGCTGTGCATGCACACACTTCACATGTGCAGACACAACAGCTCAGCAAGGGTTTTAACATTGAGACTGTTGATCCGTCTAAAATCAAGCAAAGCGGCTTACCTCTTTCTGCTGCAGAGAATTGAAGTTGCATTCTAATACAATTACGCTGACGAAGAGCATGTTAGCAGAGAAGTAGAAGTAACTACTGGAGCAACATCTGCAGCTTGTAACTATCCACAGACACACCAGTGATGAAACTGTAGAAAAAAAAAAAAACATAAATGAGTGGACCAAGGCTATTGTTGCAGACAACATGCAGCTGTTAAGAAACATACAAAATCTGAAATCATATTTAGAGTCAAAGCTAATTGGACTTCCTTTGTTTCTTTGTGTCCTTCAACATGTGCTTGTGTGTGTGTGCGCTCCTCGTAAAATGTGCTGTGTTGTGTGTGTGAGGCATACATTTTTGTGCCATCGTGTGTGTGCCACTGTGCACCTGCAAGTAAGTGTTCATGTGTTTTATGCAGAATATTCTCCACAGACCAGATGGCTCGAGAGTTGCTTAGGAATCAATATTTAAGGGGGAAAACATACTCACAATGCATCTGCATGTGTTTGCTATATCCCTGTGATAAAATATTGACTCTGTCTCTTTCTCTTTTTCAAAAAATATAATTTGTGGTCAAAATAGAATCTGTGGCTAAGCCGCTGGAGATTCTTTATGACAGCAGTGATGATGACGGTTACATGTTTGGATCAAACATAAACACAGGAAGGCCAGTGTGTATTTTGTTATGAAATACTTGCCACCAACAGTGGATGCCGAAATGTGTCACTGGCAGTTGTTATTACTTCTGTCAGAATAAGCAAAAAGTCAAAAAACAGTGAGAGGGTCATGTAAGGCTGTCTTTGATTAAGGATTTTCAGACTCTGATTTGTTTTGTCCATTCTTGACTAATATTCAAATGCTCGTTTTCTTTTGTTATTTTTTATTTTTAAGGAGCAGAGTTAATGGCGATCCAGACAAATAAACAGATCTCACTTGCAGCTTTTTCCATCTCGAAGAAACAGGCTAAAACACTCAGATAAACACACAAACATGGTAGTTGTGCTACAACAGCACCAATACAATTTATTTTGTGACACTGAAAGCAAGACTCCAGAACAGAATGCGGTTGTATCATCTGCAAATAATATTAGCTTTAGGTCTTTCGGGACTTCATAGATGTCGTTTATATATAGATCGAACAGTTTTGGTCCCAGGATGGACCCCTGGGGTACGCCGCATGGTATATTTAAATTTGCGAATGTATATTCTCCTAGCTTCACATATTCCCTCCTGTTTGCTAAGTAGCTTTTAACCCAGTTCAAGACGAACCCTCTGATTCCATATCTTTGTAGTTTTGTAATTAGGATATCGTGATTAATTGTGTCGAAGGATTTTGTTAAATCCATAAATACAGCACCTGCACACTTTCTGTGGTCTATAGCTTTGGTAATTTCATCTGTAATTTCAATTAGTGCCATAGAAGTTGAAATGTTAGCTCTGTATCCGTATTGGCCATCCACAAGTAATTCATTTTTATTAATAAATTTGTCTAACCTGTTGCTGAATAGCGTTCCAATAATTTTAGAAAATTGTGGTGATAAGGACACTGGTCGATAGTTGGTGAATTAAATATATATCTCCATTTAAAAAAAATTGCAACTACTTTAGCTATTTTCATTTTGTTTGGAAATGTACCAGTCTGGAATGATAGGTTAGTAAGTGGATAAAAGGGCAGGACTAATCATTTGACATGGTTATAGTTTAATTTGTGGTGTGATTTAGAATATATGATTATTTTTTAACAAACTCTCTTCAGCGCAATCGTAATTTATAGACCTAATATAAACAACCAGCGTTAGAGCAGCAGTTTCTGTGCGAGCAGTGGCGGAGCCAGAAATTTTTTATTGAGGTGGCCAAGGTGAGACCATTACTCACATAGTGGTGACAATAAGTTGATACCTGAAATTTCTAGATGGCCAGTGGGGTGGCCGGAGAGTGACCAAGGGTGGCCACGGCCATCACGTATCTCCGCCACTGCGTGCAAGCTCCCCGCACAATGACACAGCAGTCCGGGCACAGTGAGGGGGAAGTACCGCTATAGCTATGGAGCCAAATATCCAACGTCCATCATGAAACTAACTTCACCACGGTACACCGCGGACACTTCTTGCGGGTGGTGGGAGTTGAGTGGCAACCAGCTTTGATGCGCATTACTCCACCTGCCATGTTGGAGTGTGGCTGATATTATCCGATTTTCAAAATACAGTCATGGAAAAAATGATTAGACCACTCTTGTTGCTTCAGTTTATTGATCCATTTTAATGCCTGGTACAACTAAAAGTCCATTTGTGTGGACAAATATAATGATGATAACAAATATAGCTCATAACAGTTGAATTTAAGAGGTGATATCGAGCAACTTCCATGGTTTTCTTGATCATAACCAAAATCACTTAAGTTCTTACATGAGTAGCTCTATAGCATTGTACTGCCAAAAAAAATTAACCCTACTGAGCTATTTTTGTTGTCATTGTTATATTTGTCCAAAGATACCTTTAGTTTTATCAGTAGCGTTTCTCACCTTCTTTATTAAGTTGTTGGCACTTGCAACTTTCTGTGGCCCCATAGCGGGTTATTTAGCAGTCACACTCAGGGTTGCTTTGTTTGGGCACTCGATACCGCACAATGATATGATAATTGAGACTGTGTATGAAAACTTGGGCAAAATTTTGACAAACTATTTCATCGAAAACCAAAACATACAATAACTGGCTAAAAGTTGCCTAATTCTATTTGCATTTTATCACAGGAGAAATTACATAAACATATGGTGCACTTGTAGTTGAGGAATAGTTGCATACAGTCTGGGAAAAGATTGTCCTTATGAAATCAAACCTATTCAAAAGTATGATATATCATTTCAGTTGTCTTCTTCACAGTCGCATCACAAAGAACCCTTGGGAAACACATTTTTCCGTTGACATTATCATGACTGGAATCTGACCTTAGTGATTCATCTTTTCTTGCTCTTTCTCTCATTTGATTCTACAATACATGAAGTATGTGAATGAAGAGCACAGCTGATGGTGCGGGTATGACATATCATGGATTTCACACCACAAACAGATTGAGTTCTCTCTCTCTCTCTCATGAGAAAGTATGCAGCCAAGACATTTGCCCTAAGACGGTTACAGTATAAATTTTATGAGCAATAGCATCAAATTTAGGGGATTATTGAGCAGATGAAATATCAATCAATCATATGTAATGTTATCTAAATATCATGTGGGTAAAAGTGTGTGCCATGCCTTCCCTGGGAGTTAGTCCCCAACTAACGAACACAATTGGTTCCAGACGACCGTTCGCAAGTCGATTTGTTCGTAAGTCGAACAGAAGGTAATATTACCAATTATATAGATACTACATGCACGTGTATACATATACAGTATATGCGTATGTATGTAAATATGAGTTTGGATGTAGTAGTAATATTAAACGAGAATAATTAGTGAAAAAAACAACAATAAAAATGATATAATAATACGTAACGATAAATGTTATTTACCTTTGAAGAGGAGTGGTCAAGCATACGTCGTTGTGGTGGAGGAGGAAGAGGAGTTCTTGGAAAAAGGACAAACGGTCGTCGTCGTTAGACTCTTCTAAAAGAGGTAGTGTTCTGTGGGTGGTGTAGAATTAAGCAGGCCTATTAACTCTTCATAAACTTTAATCACACGCTCTGTCAGGGTTGTATCATAAAACTCTTAGCCTTCCTCTCTCCTCTTCCTCGCCTTCCTGTATCTGTTGGTCCCATTAGCAGTGTCACAGTGCCCTCTGCTGGTCAAGCATGTAGCAGTATAAATATGGGTTTGCTGGTCAAGCATGTAGCAGTATAAATATGGACTTATAAGGCAAAACACATGAAAAAATAGACCAGTCGGCTTGTGTTCATATCTCCGAATGTTTGCACGTCGGATGTTCGTTAGTAGGGGACTTAGAGTACTGTGGCGCATTTTTTAAAATATTTTGTCATTCAGTAGTATGTGCAGACATTAATACTGTGATGCTAAGATTACATTGCGGTTCGAATTTCGCAGGTTTTCACAGCTATATCACGGTTTTTCAAAAATATACAAATTAATAAGTTTTGTGGTTGAATATGGCATATTATTAGTAAAAAATATGCATATTTATGAAAATGTTGCATATATTTGCTTAAATTAAGCATTTTTTCAAGCATAAAAAACCTTAATGAACATAAATAAAAATATAAGGCATTATTCCATGCAATACATCAGGGTACGGTAAAAACCAGACATTTACTTGGTTGCCATTCGGGTTCATGCAGTTATGCAAGGTGTGAAAACATATTGTGTGAAATATACTCAGCAAATGCAATCCATTACAACATATAATAGAAAACTAGTGGTAAGGTACAGTGTACAGTATAGAAGTTGTACAGTAGGTGTAGAGTTTGCTTAAATACTGTGATTATACAGTAGGAATTTAATTTACATTGCTTTTTATTGAACCAAGCCTTAAGTGTCTTTCAGTGACCAGACATCAGCTATCAAATGAGAGAAGAAGGTATGCGATGTAAAGACTTGAATTAATTATTGGTGTCTCATCTAGCTTAAATGCAAAATTTTGTCCATATGCGTCTTAAGGTTTATCTGCACACTCCTCCTTTTTTTTCTTTCTTAGTCATTAACCTTGTATGAATGAGAATTTAACATATCAAAACCTACTGTCAAATTACAGTCTCTGTTAAGTATTCCTTTAAATGCCAACAAGGAGGAGCTAAGTCTTGACAACACTGATGAGAGTGGAGTGGAGGTCTCGAAGGAGCCCGTTTTGGCCCCTCCGTCACTCCATAGAGTCAGAGGCAAATGGGCATGGCTTACAAGATCTGATTAGGTGTGAATTAAAACTTCATTAACCGTCAGTGCTGATTAACAGAATGGAAGAGGAATGCCTTTGTTAAAGTTCATCATATATTGCTGTGCTGCACGTTTGATAATGTTTGCCTTCATTATATATAAATGATGTTCTTGTATGTCTTCAGCATTCAGCTTTGATCGTCAGTCACCCCTCAACAGTGTAGTGTTCTTTGTTTTAAATATTTATAACCCAGTCACATTAATTGGGTTAAGCGGGTCAAAGTTCATTATCACCCGATCGTTCTTCCATGCTTGTGGAATTGTTAGGATTGTAATTGCCATTCATTTTAAACTGAAAAAATTACGACTTTGGAGTGGCCTAATCGAAGCCGTGAGCTGAATCCTATTGAGATGCTGTGGCATTTAAAAAGGGGGTTTGTTCTGGAAAACCCTCCAATGTGGCTGAATTACAAAAATTCTGTAAAGGTGAGTGGGCTAAAATTCTTTAACAACTGCCTTTTATGTTCAGTTGTGTTGTCATTGACTAATATTTAAATTTGTTTCATGATCTGAAACATTTAAGTGTGACAAACATGCAAAAAAATAGGAAATCAGGAAGGGGGTAAACACTTTTTCACACCAATCTGTTATTTTTAAAAAAGAAAGAAACAGTGCAGTGGAACATTTAAATACAAGAACATGTGAGTATTAGCTGCAGAGACGTGAAAGTAAAAGGTTTTAGTATTGGGTTTCTTGTCTTTAGTGCAAACCATTCCAAAAGGCACTACAACCAGCAAGTTTTAGTCCTTGATTCTAAAATGACACCCAAGACAAGAAAAGGAAATTTGGTGTCTTGTTAATAAATGAACAGATGCTGTGTTAAGTAAATATTAAGTATTAGGTTTTGCTACTTTAAATAAAGAAAATTCTTCAAGTGTAGCATACACATACTTCAAATAAAAACATATTGCATTGCAGCTTTCAAATTTGCAGGTCACAGCTAGATTGCTTCATCGATATGCATTATCGCAATAGGGTGATAGAATGAAAATCCCTATCGTAGGCCAAATTTATGTCTCATGTCATTTCTAGAGCCCATTACTACTCTATTGCATAAACAGTCCAGCAAGAAAATTCAAATCTACGGTGTTCCATGTGCCAACCCAACCCATCCACCTTCTCTTCTTTTTCTCTCCTTCT
This sequence comes from Dunckerocampus dactyliophorus, assembly GCF_027744805.1. NCBI lineage: Eukaryota > Metazoa > Chordata > Actinopteri > Syngnathiformes > Syngnathidae > Dunckerocampus > Dunckerocampus dactyliophorus. The sequence goes on from NC_072825.1 coordinate 18,149,833, forward strand.
TCTCACTGTCAATTACCCAATGTGCTTTGCATTGCAGATGGAGCTGGATGCTGTTCAAACCGTCGTAGCCTTTGCTTGACACACATGCACACACACAAAATCCTTGGGAATTAGGTTTTCCTAAAAATCTGCAGACTTGGGCTGATAACATAGAGTCCTAGCTACCCAGAAGTATTTCTGCAGGCACACATTTAGTATGTGTGAGTGTGTGTGTGTTCTGTCAAATTTGGCTTATTTGAGAATATTGTTAAAATAAGTGTCACATGACTGTCCATGTATCTATCAAAGAACATGACAATTCTTATGACAACGATGATGCTGGTCATTTAGAACTTACATGGCAATTGTGATGAATTTCAATACTTATGTGACAGATCTATGACACACATTATTACACATTATTAATACTTAGGGGTTGTACAAAGTAAACAAATGGGAAAAAAGAACAAAGACTCTTAAAAGTATCTTTTGACATTCGAGTATCTTTGTCACAACTATTCAAATGATTGTAACAAGAAAAGACCGGAGAGACCACTGGTATGTGACGGATATTGTTGTTCCTAAATTACAAACTGCCAAAGGTAATCAAATTATTAATTGGTCACAGCGAAGGCTTCCTGGCTCCTCGACCAGTTAGAACCGTCAGGAAGCATCTTGTTTTGTGGGATAGTCCGCTAGGGAAAATAGTAGGCGGCACACACCCAGACTTACCGGAAGACATACAAGTCTCTGCACTCTGCTCTGAAACGTACTTTCCTTGGTCCATGAGAACAGCAGCAATCATATACAAAGAACAAGTTGAAGCGTCAACAAAGTTCAATATACACCAAGAGTTTCTGAGATTGTGGGAATGGGATAGTATTGGTGCAGCTTGCGAGCCAAAATGTGGGGGGTGCTGCTGTGGGAAGTGCCAACCAGGAGGGAAAAATTACTTTGGTGGAGGAAAGAGAACTTGAAGTATTCATCAAGGAGGGCCTCACCTACATCAAAGGAGACAAACATGCATCGACGCCACATTGGGACGCGAAATACCCGTGGATCAAAGACCCAAGTTCCCTACCAAACAACAAAAACGCAGTGAAATTTGAAACAAGCATATAAAATGCAAATCCATGAGATGGTCGAGCGGGAACTGCAACAAGACTCAATGATAAGACTTTAGAGACCTGGAAAGGCCCAGTGTGGTACGTTAGTCACTTGGTAGCCCCAAATCCTCACTCGTATGGAATAGTAGTCAGAAGTTTGAAGGGATAAGCATGAATGACATACTTCTGAAGGGACGTAAGGAAATCATAGGTGTTCTGTTAAGGTTTAGGACAGGGGTATATGCGGCTTTGGGCGACATAAAAAAAATATACAACTCAGTGTGGTTGGAGGACCAAGAGCTGTACTTACACAGGTTCCTCTGGAGGGACAGTCCAGATGAGGAGATAGGGGAGTATGCCATCACGAGAGTCAACATTGGAGATAAACCTGCCGGATGTATCGCTCAGATAGCAATGCGGGAAACCGCAAAGTTCAGCAGGAGGAACGTATCGTTCTAGAAGAAGACAGCTATGTCGGCGACATCCTTACTTCTCACAACTGCCTTGAAGAGCTCAAAAAAATCAACCATGGGGTTGATAGGATCCTGCAGGCTGGGGGGTTGCTCCTCAAGTCTTGGGTGCGATCTGGTCACAGTGGGAGGAAGCTGGACAAAGACAACCCCAAGCCAACAGAGACTTTCGTCCTCCCGAACCAGCTTAAGGACGATGACATCAAAGCTCTGGGAGTTGGGTATCTTGTAGATGATGACCAACTATACATAATGGCAGCCATCAACTTTTCAAAGAAAATGAGAACTGGGGACAATCTTGCAAAGGACCAAAGGACTCCTGAGTCAAATCGCAGGGCTGCATGACCCTATCGGCTTTGTGACTCCCATTAAAGACAAGGGAGCAATCCTTGTCGGGAAAGCATTTCAAGAAGCTGGGAGAGGGAAACCATGACACATGGGACAAACCGCTCTCTGAAAGTTTGAGAGAGGAAGCTATTAGACTATTCGAAGAATATGTTCAAGTGGCGAAAATTAAATTCCCCAGAAGTTTAACACCAGTCAACTGGCAAGGAGAGCCAATCGGGATCACATTCTCTGATGGAAGCGACAAAACATATGGAGCAGCGATGTACTTAAGGTGGGAAATGCACAATGGGCTTCATGTACGGCTTGTCGAGTCAGCCGAGAGCTGTCTTTGCAGCTCGACTCAGGAAGTTTGAAATTGAAAGTTGACCACTGATTCCACTTCGTCGACAGCCAAACCGTCCTAGGAGCTATTCAGAGAGACAGCTACGGATACCAAACTTTCTTTGCCAACCGGATAGGAGATATACAGAAAGTTGGACCGGTTGGTGGCTGTTGGTGGATTCCCGGGAACCTCAACATTGCCGATATCATCACAAGAGGATGCACCCCTGACGACCTGATGGAAAATTCACTGTGGCAAAATGGACCCAAATTGCTGAAATGGCCAGTTGTAACATGGTCTAAAAAATCTGCAATGGAAGTGGACAAGCTCCAGAGAAGAGCATTTTCAGCCTCACTCCTGTGTCAAGAGGCAACATCGACAAATCGAACTCTCGGAGGTGAAGCAGTCAAAGCCCTTATCGATGTAAGAAGATTGAGCAGCCTTTCCAAGTTAGTAAAAGTGGTAGCCTTGATATGGCGAATCGCGAAAATGTGGCTCAAGTTACATACTGTAAAGGGACAAGTGCGAAGCCAAAGTGGGAGGTGGCTGATCACACAGAGGGAAAAGCCAGTAAGATCGTAACAGCAGTAAAGGAACTGAGAGACCTCTTCCTTTCGGCCCAAGATGGCGAAGTAGTTCCAACCACCACACTCCATAGACTAGTAGTTTTCAAGGACAAAAGCACTGGCCTCTTGATGTGTGGAGGCAGGACTCCGGCATACACGACTCCAGCATTTAACAAAGACAAAGCCGCTGTCCCAATCTTGCCATATGAGAGTTGGATCTCAACATTGATTGCTCGTGAAGCCCACAATGTAAACCACGAAGGGATTGCTGGAACCCTCCTCAGGATGAGGAAAAAGGCGTGGATCATAAAAAGCCGAAGACTTGCAAAGAAGGTGGTAGATAACTGCATAACTACATAACTAGATAACTGCAGGAAACAGCAAGATTGTGCCAACAAATCATGGGTGATCTCCCTCCAGAACGCTCTAATCCCGCTTCTCCCTTCCAATTTACATCCGCCGACCTGTTTGGGCCTTACGAAGTAAGGGATGAGGTAAAAAGGAGAGTCAAACTCAAGGTGTGGGGAATCGTATTCTGCTGTATGGCCTCAAGAGCTATCCACACTGATCTTGTGACCAACCAGTCATCCGAAGCTTTCCTCTTAACCTACCACCGATTCACAACACTTAGAGGACACCCACAAAACTGTGGTCAGACCGTGGATCAAATTTTGTGGGTACAAAACCTGCTCTTGAGGAACTTTATAAATTTCGGGCCATCCTGGAATCGTCCAACATTGAAGAAGCAGCAGCGAAGAGTGGGACAGAAGGGTCCTGGAAAAAGATTCTCGATCAGTTCTCCCCTGGGCATTTCTGTGTGGAGTTTGCATGTTTTCCCCGCGTGCGCGTGGGTTTTTTCCGGGCACTCCGGCTTCCTCCCACATTCCAAAAACATGCATGTTAGGTTAATTGGCGACTCTAAATTGTCCATAGGTATGAATGTGAGTGTGAATGATTGTTTGTCTATATGTGCCCTGCGATTGGCTGGCGACCAGTCCAGGGTGTACCCCGCCTGTCGCCCGAATGGATGGATGGAGGGTGCCAACTCGCTGGTCCAAAACTTTTTGTGAGGAGCAAATGGCACACAAAGGAACGGAAAGTCTCAGTTGGAGATATCGTTTGGATCGCTGATGAAAATGCGCTCAGGGGACAATTTAAACTAGCCCAAGTCGTCAGTACCAATGCCGATAGCAGAGGTATCATAAGGGACGTCGAGGTCAAGGTTTCCCCAAGTTACCCAGCAACAACCATAAAGTACGTTACATCCCAAAGGAAACCTGGTCAGCCCAAGAGTCAACCTCCAACCACAATCCTTCAAAGATGTGAGACGCCTCGTCATCTTGATACCCGTGGAGGAGCAAGTGTAACGGAAGTTGATGTGACCTCCTTGGGTTCAAGAACCAGAAGGAAGGTGGAAGGTGTTCTGTCAAATTTGGCTTATTTGAGAATATTGTTAAAATAAGTGTCACACGTAGTGTCACATGACTGTACGTGTACCTATCAAATAAAATTACAATTCTTACAACAACTCTTTTACGGACCTTTTATGACTCTGTGGTGGCCTCAGCCATCTTCTACGCTGTGGGCTGCTGGAGAGGGGGCAGCACGGACAGGGACAGGAGCAGGATAAATAGACTGATCAGGCGAGCTAGCTCTGTCCTGGACGGTCCTCTGGACTCCGTGGAGGAAGTGGGGGAGAGAAGGATGTTGGCTAAGCTGACATCCATCATGAACAACACCTCTCACCCGCTACACGACACTGTTGTTTCCCTGAGCAGCTCCTTCAGCACCAGACTGTTACACCCACGGTGTAAGAAGGAGAGGTTCCGCAGGTCCTTCATACCGACCGCTGTCAGGCTCTACAACACCTGCACCACCTGAACCATGTTGTAGACACTATGCTTTCTTTACACTGTTCTCTTTACTTGTCTTGCTGCTGTAACAAGTAAATTTCCCCGCTGTGGGATAAATAAAGTACATACAATACAATACAATACAAACTATGATGCTGGTCGTTTAGAACTGATGTGGCAATTGTGATGAATTTCAATACTTATGTGACAGACCTATGACACACATACATTATTACTTAGGGGTTGTACAAAGTAAACAAATGGGAAAAAAGAACAAAGTATCTTTCGACATTCGAGTATCTTTGTCACAACAATTCAAATGATTGTAACAAGAGAAGACCGGAGAGACCACTGGTATGTGACGGCTACTGTTCCTAAGTTACAAACTGCATAGTAATGATGCTATTCCTCTCTGATTCTATTCTAATTATGCTATTCCTCTCTGATTCTAAGGTTATCAACCTAACCTGTGCTCTTGTAAATAGTTGAAATGCAAAATAAACTCAAGTAAATCTACTGGAGTTGAGTTGATAAAGCGTCCTCTGCAATCTTCTCGGCCTTCTCAAGTTAAGGCTGGTGAAAGTCCTAAAGAACTTGACAGTGTGTGAGACAGCTGAATGTGTACCATTGTCCATCTTATTCGCTCCCCTCTTCCTCCTCACAAAGCATGTGTTTGATGTGATACATGTGAGCTTACGCACCTGACTACTCAGCATTCCATCTATTATTGGTAAAGATGTCACAAAATAAAATATAATTGCAGATAATTGCCAGCCAATACCACTGTACATGTTTAAATAAACCAAAAGGTGTCGGTATCACATGCCGGTATGTGAGCTTTCCCACAAGGGAAAATAGCATCCTGGACCAAGTCTACAGCAACATGAAAGGTGCTTTGAAGGCTGTTCCAAGACCCCACTTTGGAAAGGCTGACCACATCTCTATATTCCTTTATCCAACATACAGACAACTTCTTAAAAAAGCTCCCCCTGTACGTACAGCAGTTAAAGTATGGAATGAAGAAACTGATCAAGTACTTCAGGACTGCTTTGGCTGCACAAACTGGGATGTGTTTAAAACTGCAGCGGGGAGGGAAGATTGTACTGTTGATTTGGATGAATATGCTTCTGCTGTTACTGGCTACATTAGCACATGTATAGAGACTGTTACCACCACCAAGTATTACAGAAAATACCCTAACCAAAAACAGTGGATGAACTGTGATGTAAGGGCTAAGCTACGTGCTCGTTCGACTGCATTTGTCATGGGCACCGCTGATGACTACAAAAAGGCCAGATATGACCTGAGGAGGTCCATACGGAAGGCCAAAAGACAGTACAGACAGAAGCTGGAGGGCTACTATTCCACCTCAGACCCTCGGCGCATGTGGGCGGGGCTCCAGCACATCACAGACTATCGACAGCAGAGTAGCGTAGCCAAGTCCAGCCAAACCACACTTCCAGATGAGCTGAACGAGTTCTATGCCCGCTTTGACACCCTGACATCCTGATGAGCAGAGAGGGTGGCTGAACCTGGGGAGCACACAGGACTCACCTCTCATGGTGACATCAGCTGATGTGCGCAGGGTTCTAAACAAAACAAACCCACGAAAAGCAGCAGGGCCAGACAACATCTCAGGACGTGCACTTCGGGTTTGCTCATCAGAGCTAGCTGATGTGCTTGCTGACATATTTAACCTGTCGCTTGCACAAGCATCTGTACCGACCTGCTTTAAGTCCACCACCATAGTGCCCGTACCCAAGAAGAGCAACGTGACCTGCTTGAATGACTATCGCCCTATAGCACTCACTCCTATTGTTATGAAGTGCTTTGAAAGATTAGTCATGACCCACATCAAAAAGAGCATCCCGGCGGCAACTGTGGACCCTCTACAGTTTGCATTTCGCCAGAACCGGTCCACGGATGATGCAGTCAACACTGCCATCCACACAGCCCTTTCTCACCTACAGGGCCAGGACACATACGTCAGAATGCTATTTATAGACTATAGCTCTGCTTTTAATACAGTCAGCCCCCACAAACTCACAAATAAGCTCCTCACACTTGGCCTGTCTCCCTCCCTCTGTAACTGGGTGTTTAACTTTCTAACAGGCAGACCCCAGTCAGTCAGAGTCCACAACCGCACATCCAGCTCAAGAATTGTGAGCACTGGGACCCCACAAGGGTGTGTGCTGAGTCCACTCCTCTACACGCTCTTCACCTACGATTGCGTGGCCTCCCAGAACAACACCAGCATCATTAAATTTGCGGATGACACTACAGTCATCGGACTGATCACTGGTGGTGTTGAAACATCATACAGAAGAGAGGTGGCGGACCTCATAGCTTGGTGTCGTGATAACAATCTCCTTCTCAATACAGATAAGACTAAAGAGATGATCATCGACCCAAGAACAAGGGAAAAGGAGCCACATAGTCCCCTGTTTATTGATGAGACTGAGGTGGAGAGGGTGAAAACCTTCAAGTTCCTTGGCACACACATCAGCGAGGACCTCACCTGGTCTCACAACACCCAACAAATTCTGAAGAAGTCCCAAAGGAGACTGTACTTCCTGAGAAGACTGAGGAAATTTGGCATGTCCACCACAATCCTGAGTTGCTTCTACAGATGCACTATCGAGACTGTACTTCCTGAGGAGACTGAGGAAATTTGGTTGCTTCTGCACATGCACTATGGAAAGTGTCCTTACCGCCTCCATCACTGTTTGGTACGGTAACTGTACAACACGTGATAGGAAGGCACTCCAGCGGGTGATCAAGACCTCACAGAACATTGTTGGGGCAGCCCTCCCCTCACTACAAGACATTTATAAAACTAGAGTCCTACGCAGAACACACAACCTCATCAAGGACAGCACACATCCACAACACTCATTATTCACACTCCTACCGTCAGGCAGACACTACAGGAGTTTGAAGTCCAGGACCACAAGGCTGGCAAACAGCTTTTACCCACAGGCCATCAGGCTTGTCAACGAAGCACTCGCACACGCCGCACGCAACACACGCTCACACTCTTAGCACTTTATTTATTTATTTATATCTGTATTAATGTCTCTTCTGTTGTTGTTGCTTAATTTATTGGTATATATGTTTATGTGTTTATGTTTCTTATGTTCTTATTCTTTCTTGTGTTTTCTTTCTTTTCTTGGGAGAATGAACAGAATAAGATTTTCATTGCATGGCATAACTGCTGTTTTACCATGCACATGACAATAAAACTCTCTTGAATCTTGAATCTTGAATCTTGAATCTATCATATAACAAAAACTGAATGGTTTGAGAATTAGGCATTAGAATGACCAAGCCTACATTTCAGGTGGAGGCCCCAGTGGACCAACAGTACTACAAGTATATGAAAATGCTTGAGGTGACTAATGTAACCCACCTTGATTAATACCCAAAATGCACACAGACTGTCCTTCCAGATGCCTCAGGCATTTTCAATTAATGGATGGTTGCATATGCATGCTGTACAAACATGCACAAAACACATCAAAACCTCTGCTCGGGGGTCCTGCTCAATGACAGTTTACAGCCCAATACAATTTAATGATGAAGACAAATTGGAGCAGCACCCGGTCAGTAATTTATCAAAGCCCTTCAGGTGAGATGATTTTGCCTGCAAGGGGATTCAACACTTTCTTTCAGGTAAATGTTAATATCCACCTCCCGAAAGAGTGACGACCATACTTTTGAAGAAAGCAATGCATATGAATTTGTATATGGATTAATGATGCAGTAATGGTACAGTAATTTCTCGTTTATTCACAGTTAATAAGTTCCTGATCTGACCGTGATATGTGAATTTCAGTAGGATTCCTTCTTTATCAATGGAATATTTTCATAAAGCACAGACAATCTTAACAACCTTCTGAATATGAGTTTTAACATTATTAGAGCCCTCTAGACATGAAAAAATACCCATATCGTCACCTTTACACTTGTATTACCCAATATAGTAGATATAATCAGAAAAAAAAAAATGAATTATTGCAGCCACTACATGTTGACAAAAAACAATCACCAACCCACTTGGCAGCACATGTTAAATTATTCACTGTATATATATTTTGGCATTAAAAAAATATTTCCACCATAATTTTATGTGTTCTTGCTTTACAAATGTGCCACCCCTTTAAAACCAATGTACCAAACAATGATAAAAACACTACCTTTGGCCACTCCTCTTACACACTTAGAGTAGTGACTAAAAGACAAAATGTAGGATACACTTATTTATATACTATTTTACACCAAAAATATAATTCATATATTAGAACAGCTTCTAAAAGGTCAGAGAAACTATTATAGACACAGTGGTCTTTATAAAGTTATTCATAAGATTTCTAACTGCTGTTTTGACAAATTGCCACATAGGGCATCAGGTTAGTTTGACTGTGTTAAACATCATCTCACACTCACGCGTTGATAACCTTCCCACCTGCACAAGCTCTACAGCCAAGCACTGCTACAGGATATTTGATAGAAAGATAAGCGCAGATGGTGAAGATACTTTTTTTTTTTTTACCTCTCCACAGTAAAAGTACCTCTTACGAGTAGAAAAACATCTCAAGACCAGACGATAGCAGAATTTGTCAGTCATAAGATAAGAGGGAAGAACACGTTGAGCTTAAGTGTCTCTTTAAAATAAAAAATCGGCAATTAGTGAAGTGTCAGTTGTCATTTTCCTTTGTAGTTCACACATACTTTTCTTGATGCCAGGTGATGTTCAGTAGATGTGGGTTTGAAGTACCTTGATGTTGATGTTTGATGAGGGTCAGGTTATACCCCACAGGGATGAAAGAATCATTTATGGCGCTTTAAAGAAGTGAGGCCATTGTGGAAAAAATTATATTGAAAATTCACTCTGATGCACATGGGATGATCACAAATCTCACTTCATACACTTATTACAGAGGACTGCCAGTTGAAATCATTTGAAGACAATATTCAAAGCCAAGTTCTTAATGTTCCATTAAGAATGGATGGTTGCAATTGAAAGGAAACAGACTGTTAGGTAAATTGTAAAAGAGATGTGAACATCTCATAATAGTTCAAAAAGGTGCACTTACACGAGTCTGGTTTGTGTGTGAGTGCTCTGAACCATGCTGCTGTTACAAAAAGATCCACCTCGGTCGAAAGCGGTAGACCTGGGCATGGTCCAACTTGGATATGTTGTATAATAAATGCCATCATTCCTATCACCAGTTATTACCGTAAATGCCGCTGTATAAGCCGCACCAGTGTATAAGCCGCACCCAGTAAATTTAGAGGAAAAAACTGGTTTGTACTACTTTGCCACACCGGACTATAAGCCAAGCATTTCCACGTCATAGAATGACATATTGTGGCACGCACAAGTCTGTGAGGACCAGGCATCTCTTCATTTGACAGGAGCCAATCATGAGCCACAAAAAAACTAAAATTACAAGCAAGCAGATGAAAAAAAAAAAAAAAAAAAACGGCAGTGACCGACGCAGCATGAGCTGTTTTCAACTCTGTCTTGTCAAATGCACCGCATACGTAATGAAACAAGTGTAATTAACTTTAAATATCATACAAACCGAAATACAGCGAAATAGAGAACGTGAGCTGGAGTCTATAACCAAGCAAGCAGAGAGTCACTGTCTGGATTGGGTCTGTGTGTTAAAGAGTGAGAGGCATGGCTCCTCTCTCTGACAGTAGCGAGTCTGTCTACGGAGGGGCTCTGTGTGACTGGCCAATCACAGAGAGTGAAGGGCAAATACATAAATAGTTACCCAATGAGGATTTTCCTTTATCACGATTACGGATAATGACGATCTCTACTCGTTCCATGCTCACACTCTGCAAAAATGCATTATTCGTAACAGACACTAGTCTAAAACGAGTATCCATCCCTAGTCATCTTACAAAGAACACTCATCACACAGCAACCTAGCACTCCAAAGGTATACCCAACAAATATACAAACATGTACCAATACAATTTTAAAATGAAAAATGAACTCAAAACGTTTTCCCATAATGCATTTCTTCTGAGTAATGCATTTTATTGGAGGACAAGCGGCATAGAAAATAGATGAATGCATGGATGCGCTGCAATGCTGCCTCTGCCCACCAGAGGGAGCCAGAGTAGCCCTGAGCCCAGAGAGAGGCTGGCGTTATTGCAGCATCGCCAGTCACCAATGAATTCTTTGCTCAGATGCAATGCATTATGGGAAAACTTTAAGAGTTGTAACTTGGTACATGCTTGTATATTTGTTAGGTATACCTTTTGAGTGTTAAGTTGCTGTGTGATGAGTTTCTTTGTAAGATGACACCATGAGTCAGACTATTATATTTAGCGGCACAGTATTTAAACTATTAATAGTACTTCTGAAGTAAAGGAGATGTCACAAGATTAGAACTGCTGTATAAGCCGCAGGGTTGAAAGTTTCAGAAAAAAATTGTCGCTTATACACCGGAAATTACGGTAATGATAACAGCACAGTTACATAGTGGGCATAAGCAGAACCCACAATGCCCACAAATAACCCACAATGCCCACCATATATTTGCTAATGCACATGCACAGGAATACTGTAGGTGTGCAATATAGATGTGTCGTGGAATAAAATGTATGCGTGAATAATGTGATTCTGCAGCATAGTAGGTGTAATAAAATAATAGGTGAGGTGTATAGTTTATGAGTCATGAATGATGAATACTCACACAAATTTAGACATATTTGTGACCAATATTTGCGAGAGATAGGTGTATGAGTTCAGCTCATGAAAAAACAAACGTGTTGCGTTTATATTTCTGTTGAGTGGAAAAGACGCCAGTGCATATTAGTGTCATGAAAACTAACAATACATCACTTCACAAGGTCCTCCTCCACAGTAGTGTTTGTACACACACTCCTGTGGGCAAGGTTACCTTTGTTGTTTTGGCCCACCTTGCCTCTAGTTGGCGACTCCCGCTAAAGCCAGATTCCAGTGCCGCAAATACACAAACACACACAAACATGATAGCGCCGCACACATTATCACATGCACACAAACACAGACTCAAGTGCATACTCACTCATTGACAATCATTTTCCACCTCCACACAAGCACCCCCACCACCCTTGGGTGATGAACAACATCTGCTTATCCATCCCTCCGTCCCTGCCCCTGGCTTCCTCCTGGCTGCGTTGCCACAATGTCATCTTGTTTGCCTTTCTGTCACCCATTACTAAAATCTGGAGCGACAATCAGGCTTTTTTTTATGGGCCCCTTCATTAGCCAGGGACCGGTGGCAGCAGCTTTCACACATGCCTCTATGTCCCAATAGGTCACGACAAGCCTTTACATGGTGGCATGATGTGTCCTGCTTTTTATGATATGAAGTGTTCTGGATCACCTTCTATCCACTGTGTGGGATATGGGGCAGCTGTCCCAGTTGCCCACCTTGTTGGCATGGTGATGACAATTCTAACTTACATGTTCTCACCTTAAGTTGTTCTCCTGTAGTTTGTCAAAATGGACACATCTAAACACAAACATGTACACAGTTTGGAATCACTTGTGATGTCCTCAAGCTGGAGCAGGTCAAACAATATGTTGCCTTCCCCTTTCCCCGTCTTGGCCAGGCTCCCCTCACAGGTCTGTCTTTTGACACAAACAGATGACACACTTATTAGCTTGTCAGACACTCACCCTTGTTCATACAGTGGGAAAACAACAATAAACCATGACACATCCCTTCACACTGTGACTTTGCAACTTTTGCCAACTCTCCTCATTCGTTTTCACTCTTATTATTTGTGTCTTGTCTCCACTGTGAGTCCCTCTTCTTCTGTCCTCCTCGCTCTTATACCTTGGCTAAACAAAACAATCGGCTCCACTGTTTGCTAATTGGGATGGGCTCCCGTGGAGAGGAGCGGGCAAAGCGCTTGATGAGGCATAAAATGATGATTAATTAATTTACTGCTCAGTTGGTCATCACACTGTGAGCTTTATGAGATTTCCAGTAGTGAGCCATACCCTGCTCATACACACACACTTGAAATAAACTCACAGCGCTGCGCAATAAAGTGTTGCGATGCAAACTTTGTATCTTTTAGTGTGCACACTCCGTAGCGCACACATTCAATCTACTCATTATGCATCACACACACTTTCTTACGGAAGACTCACCATATCAATGACCTTTACTTGCCTTCTCTGGGCTTGGACCAAACTTGCCAGGCAGCCATTTTTACCTCTGCCAAGCGTTAAAAGCGCAAGGGCGAGTGGAACTGTGTTGAGTGGAGTTTGTTAGCAGTACTAGCAAATTAGCAAAACCTATACAACTCCAACTCCAACTAATTTCCATTAAACTGGAGGGTATGAATGAAATTAAACAGTAGAGTATATTAAACTAGTGTGTTTTGAAAATCTAAAGAAATGTATTTTTATTAAATTACATTAAATTACATTAAATTATAAGCCCACTGTGCCATATATGATTTAGTCTGCAAAAACAAGGATGTACGCTTTTCGGATGTTTTCTGTTTGTTTCTCAGCTGGATACGTATCTAGAGCTTGATAGACAGCCGTTCCAAACTTTGTACATGTTCAAAATTTCCAACAGTCAGCTTAGGATAGCAATTGGCGGTACCCTTACGTTATTCTGGCGTTTTTGTTTTTTTTTTGGTCATTTTCACCGTTAGATTTTTATGGTGTTGGGCAAATGGGCAGCTGGTCCGCCTCCAGCCATAGATCTCACCATACAAAATATGACAACATTTTGACAACAATAGGATAAAAAAAGAATGTTTTTACAGACATGACATTTGTAATAATAGAATTAAATGAACTCATGTCAACAATTAAATTTGAGAAATTTAAACTTTTATATCGCGGTTTTCAAAAAGATATTAATTAATAAATCATACTGTTTTGTTGTTCAATGCAGCTTATTATTAGTCAAACAAATGTGCATATTTAAGCAAATGTGTGTATTTTGGGCCAAAATTAAGCATTTTCAAGTATACAATTTGACAAAATTAACTACAATGCAAATATAAGGCATTTAGAAGATGCATTCAAATTGTAATATGTCCTGTAGTATTCTACACTTGTTACTAGGTGCCAGTAGTGATACTGTAATATTTGGTGAAACATACAAACGCCAGACTTGATCACTGGAACAACAGGCTTTTATTTGAACAACAATAACAACATCATAATCTTAATAATAATAATTCTTGTCATGATTAGTGTCGTTGCTTTGCTGCCGCCTTCTGACCTATTGTTGTCCTGCATGCTGCCCTGCAGAGGCGGAGCTGGCAGCGCACACCTGCAGCCAATTTGGTCATCTCCTTCTTAAACTGGTGGAAGGCAACAATCCACCGCCAGATTGTTCCTCTGTTCCTCGCCTACAATCTGTGCCAACCTGTCTCCTGTTTATGTTTATGTTTATGTTTATGTTTATGTTTATGTTTATGTTTATGTTTATGCTTATGCTTATGCTTATGCTTATCTGTGCGTTCTTCTACATGGTAGTGAGTAGTGCTCGTTGTTCTGCTTGGCTATTCCAGCAGCTATTCAGTTCTGCGTACGACAGCTAGTGTTAGTCCCTGCTAGTGTTCAGCAGCATTTTCAGTTCTCCACCTGTGAGTTTTTGTCCTGCAGCAAGTTCTTGCTTGCAGCGATTTGTTATTTCCTGTGGCTCGGCCCTTACCTTTTGTTCTCGTACTGTATTTCTTTTTGTACCACCTGTGATTGTTTCTTCGTCCTCCTTGGAAGTCGCCTTTTGTTATTAAACCTTTTGTTAACGCAGTCCTGTGGCTCCTCTCTGCATTTTGGGGTCCAAACAACTACCCACGCCAGTGCGTGACAAATTCTAATAACACAGACTCCTGTTGCACCATAATCCACTCAACTCTGAACACACAACGTCACTTCCTGTCCCCCACACCTTCACACATTTATTGCAACATACACAAACCAGAGTCTTATTGTCTTAACTGGCTTATTTTCTTTGATCGTTATCAGTTTTATTTGCCATGCACACTAGGAATTTGATGTTGGGGGTGGGGTGGGGGGGGGGGGGGGGCTGGAGTCCACTGTCATCTCCATAGTCTTCAGTTCCAAGTTGTTCTGACCACACCAGGAGGCCAGCTGATCCACCTCATGTTATCGCTGTCACTGATAAGGCCAATGACAGTGGTGTCATCTGCAAATTTCACCAGTTTCACAGCCGAGTGACCTGGGGTGCATTCTTTTGTATAGAGGGAAAAGAGCAGAGGGTAGACGACACACCCCTGGGGTATGCCAACGCTGATGGTCCGGGTGGACACAGTGAGTTGGGTGAACTTTTGAAATAGGATGTCCAGGACTATTGTGTTATAGGCAGATCTGAAGTTCACATCTGGCATATGTCCTTGCAGAGTCAAGGTCTTTTAGTTCACTGCATCCTCGACACACCTGTTTGGCTTACTATACTGTCTACTATATGGGGTAATACGAGTGTAAAGGTGTGTTCATACCTAGAGGGCTCTAATAATGTTAAAACCTATATGTAGAAGGTCTACAAATATTCGATTTATAAATCAGGAATTCTATTTTGCGGAAATTCACTTATCACAATCGCGTCTGGAACCAATTAACTGGGATAAATGAGGGAGGTTATTGTACTCACATATATGATGTACTGTAGGTAGGCTTCTTGTCGTCGTCGTCACACCCTCTCCTGCAGGGCAGTTGCTTATGGGACTCAGCAAGCTCCTTGCGCAGGACCTCAAAGTGTGGTCGTACTTCAAAAAGAATAATACTGCATGTTCTCTGTAACCTAGGTGGACTATATAGATTAATAGTTGAAAGCATTGATGAAGTCTTTTAAAGGAGGATGGAACAATATTATTTCAGTTTGAATCAACTTTTTAATACCTATATTACCAGACACTTTAGCCAAAAATAGTCCAAATTAAAGTCACTCTTATATCTATCTATCATTAAAAAATATAACTATAATTTGTAGAACAATGTTGGATGATCAATAATGAGAACGTACAGTACGTACAAGGCTCTTTCTACAGGGATGTGTTGCAGCTAGTGAACTAAAAAAGAAACACAATAACAAAACGTAAAAAGAAATAGTAGTGATAAGCATCAGGGAGTGAAACACCTGGGCTTTCAAACAGGCCGCCGCATCCTCATTCCATTTTGTGTTTCAGGCCTGTCAGTGTGATTGATCATCTGATGTAGTTGTGCTGCCAATCTCTCCCTCCAAATAACTTCATTTTTTACTTTTCTGTTTACCGTTCTGCTTTTTCTCACCACTTCCCAACTGATATGTAAATACAGTCCAGTGAGATGAGTCGGAAAGCAAAAAAGGTGCCAAGTGTAATAAATAAGATCTTTTTCGCAACATCTCGGGTTGTTTCAAAAGTGATCATCTCACAACGTTGTGAAAAGATGTGCTTGCCAGGATTAAGCAGAACAAGCAATAACCAGTTCTATCTGTCTTTTATGTCCCCGTGGTGTTACACGTTTGAATAGGGATGATAGAATATCGTCTATATGCAACAATTTGCTTTGTTTGGGGATTTACAATAAATCAGCAGCGGCCATTGTTCTGTGCTTAGTCGTACGTAATTAAGACAGACAGTTTATAAAAATCCGACCCATACACATACGTAGGAGCTTTGCTCTTTTTACTGTCTTCAATCTAATTTGGCATGTTGTTTGAGGGTATGTATCAGAAAAATACAAAAACTGTCTAATGTGTCTCTACGGGAGATCTGTAAATGATGAACCTTGACGCAAGCTCTTTAACGAGAATATCAATTTGTCTGGTTGTTAACGTTGTAAATGCCAAATCTTGTAATGCCCCTCCCTAGACAAGGGATAATAGTTAAACTTTATTTATCAACATATACAATTTACAGTGAAATGTGCTGTCTGCCTTTTGTTAGGTACTTCACGTGGTCAGTAACCTTCAAGTCTGTATATTCTGCTCTCTTCCTGCTCTGACATTGCAAACCATGCCATTCTTCTTATTTGGGTTGAACAAAAAATTTTTCACAAAGATTAGCTTCACTTTGAGAAAAATATGGACATTTATATGTTCAATTGATTCTTTTCAACTACTATTGGTAACATCTGCTAGCCAGTGGTGTTGTTCTTATATTGTCTGGTTGAAAAAATTGCAATTTGGAGTCAAAAATGTACAGCACCTTATTAACCTATCCGCTTGAGGAGCAGTAGGCAACCACTGTGTGGGACTGGGGACTAGATCTGGGTCATAGGTCAGCACCCTTGTGTGGTTGACCCTGGGCGCAAAGTGGGTGGAGTTTCTTGCTAAGGACACAACAGCAGTGACTGGGATGGACGATTCAACGTGATTCAAACTGTTTACCCTGTGCTTACTGGACGACCCTCTCTACCTCCTGAGCCACACTGCCTAAAAAGATGTTGAGGCAGCTGAGTTCAACGGTCCTATCAGTAATTCCTTTGTCACTTTCCGCATTTACAGTCATCTCTCGCTCCCCTCGCTGTGATTTTCACGGCGTCATTCTATCACGATTTTTCTAAATTACATTAATTAATAAATCATGCCATTTTGTGGTTGAATATGGCCTATTATTAGTCAAGACATTTGCATATTTAAGGAAATGCATTTTCAAGCATAAAAATTACTAAATGAACTAAAATATAAATATAAGGCATTCAAAAGACGCATTCAAAGACGTTGATTATATGCAGTATTCCACAGTGGTGACTAGGTGTCAGTAATGTTACTGTAATGTTTAGTAATACTCACATTGATTGCCGGAACAACAAGCTTTTATTGCGGGTTTGGATAATCTCAGAACAGGCACAATAATCCCAAATAAAAAACACGGGCTACTGTTGCAGCCATAACCCACGGTGACACCTGGATAACACCCGAAGTCAACATAATTTATTGGTATATATGTTTATGTGTTTATGTTTCTTATGTTCTTATTTCTTGTGTTTTCTTTCTTTTCTTGGGAGTATGAACAGAATAAGATTTTCATTGCATAGTATAACTGCTGTTTTACCATGCACATGACAATAAAACTCTCTTGAATCTTGAATCTTGAATCTTAAATTTTTAGCAACACACACCAGCACAAGTCTTATTTATGGCTTAAATATCTTATTTCTTCTTATTATTACTATTATAGTTCAGTGTTAGTTCATGTCTAGAGGGACCTAATAATGTTTAAAAAAAAAAAAACGTAGTTAGAAGGTCGTAAACAGGTTTTCTACGCTTTAACTATGAAAATATTACATTTCTAAATAAAAAATTCTACTTTGCGGAAATTCACTTAGCACGGTCTGGAACTAGTTAACCGTGATAAACGAGGGATTACTGTACTGCAAAAGGACTGCAGTAAGCAATACCTGGTATTTCAATTAAATAAAATGTTATAATATACACAATTGTACATTGTTTTATTCACAATAAGCCCTTGTTACTCACAGTAGCAGTAGTAGTTAACCTTCGCATCAAGCCAAAACATTTTTTTGGGGATCAAAATCACACAGCAAGATCTCTAAATAAATCATAGGAAACAAACAAAGGACACTGGTCATTGTGATTGTTACATGGTCTGATATTGGAATGGACAAATGGTCTTTCATGTCTCCTCACCTTCTTCTGCTGTTTGTTCACATTTACTCTTGGGCTTTTCAGGTCTGAGCTCATTCCATTACAGCGCATTCTTCAGGGGCCAAAAGTGGCTGACAAACAAGGAAAACCATTGTAATACAGCCGTGACCAACTACAGAAAGAGAGTGTTTAGCTCCAGGCTATGTCCTTTGGACACAGCACCTCAAACCTCACTGGACATCACTGCATGAAAGATTTAAGTGCAAGTCCATCAGAAACTCTTCTCGAGAGATTGTGGAGTACAAACAAGGCAAGGTTGGTCGGTAGAACGGTGTGTGTATGCCTCTTTAGCCTCTGCTGTGTCAGAAATGTTTCACCTTGCACCAAGATCGCACACACACCGCATGCACATGAAACCTGGACAGCTAAACGAAGAGGCTGCGCTGTAGACCTTGTCAGTTCTGTTCATATTATACCTGACAGTGAGACACATACAGAGCTGTGTCGAAAGACAAGCTCTTAGCCTCTAACAGAGGCAACACATGGGGAATGGCTTCATGTGTCTACTGCTAGCCTCTGCTAGCACTTTGACAGGTGCCATCCTTGACAGCTGATAGAATTCCTTTCCTGGAAAAAAAAAAGGTTTTCTCTGCATTGGGCTAGTGTAACAAAATATGTCGATGGAATAAAAATTGCATAGAAACTAAAACCAGGGGGCTGTAAAAAGCAAATATTATTAGTTTAAGGACATTTTTATGATATGCCCATTCAATATAATCTGCAGCAAATTATAGTTCATCCACCGCATTATGTGTAAACCTCCTATTTACTGGAGAAAATGATGTGCATAGAATGTGTTTACATGTTTTCTTCCTTTTAATGTCTGAATTGTGTTTGGGTTCAAGTTGGGTGATGCGATCTGCTCTCCTGCTAGTTGCAAAGATGACCTCTTAGTCACCGTCAACGGTGGTAAGCGGAGTCGCTTTAATGTCTAATTATTTATATGCTGTCTAACAGCAACATGTCCTTAATACAGCTTGAATGCTCTGGCCTGCTCCATCAGCTTTGTTTATATAGGTTTAATTTGAGAGGTTTTGATACAGTCCACGGAACTTTTTATCCACTAAAGAGTTGATGAGTGACTTGATTAGGAACAAGAGGCCTCCCGCTACATTACTGCAGATGCAGTAATAAAGATGGGATCAGTGTCTGAGTCTGAGTCAAGAAGGAGGTGAAGGTGAACTGAGGAAAAAGAAAAACTCTAGAAAAATCGAAATAGAGAATAAAAATGATACAGTCATTGTAATGATCCATTGCCATGATATTTAACAAAGTAAAAATAGTCTCTGTTATTATAACATATGTATAATCCTAAACTTTCTTTTGTTTTTTTGTTCGACAGTTGTGCAAAAACAGTACAAAGAAATATATCATAAAATATAAATGTACATCTATTTATAATAGATAATAACAAAAAATAATAAAATATTTAAACATGAGTTTGTTGTGGGTTGATCTGTGTCAAAAAGTGGAGGGTTGTTGAGTTGTATAGCTTGGTAAATCACTGTAAGTTAAAAAAAAAAAATAATAATTCCTCCAGTGCCCACATTTCTGACAGTACACGGTGTCCATCCATGTTGGTTTGCGATCCTTCTGTCTACTACACTATTACAAGAATAGAATGCATGGGTAGAGTTTAAAAGAGTGTGGTATCCTGTACATAAACTGACACATCTCAGGACAACTTGTGCTGAGCAGGAGCCACAACAACAAGCACTAATGTCATGCCATCCCCTTGTCAACACCCCTCATCCACTCAATAATTTAGCTCAAGGTGTCAGACAAAGCTGCCTTGGCTCATTCAACCCCTGTTAAAAAAAACAAAAAAAAAACATGAAAACATTTACGTCTCCACCCCCCAGCACCTCCTTGGGGTAATTTATTGTTTACAGATGCCATTTCTCTAGTGCATAGACACGTTTAATTCACACCATTATCTGTATCATTAGGAATACCACATAGCATACCCACACAACACACAATATCCTTCTGAGTTTCAAACATAAAACAGAAGATTAACATGACAATTATGATGAAAAACTAAACATTTTGACTGTATACAAACTAGACAGTCAATAGTGCAAATGTCACTATTAGTTTGCTTTGCTCGGGTCACCTTCTAACAGTAGTAGCTTAATATAAAAGTAGAGATTTTATTTCCTCTCAAAGCCAAGTAGCGTTTTTGGCCCTCGCTCCCCACACAAATCGGGGTTCATGTGAGTCGGCGGGCATGCGGACGCAGGACTCAAAGCCTATCCCTACTTTGAAAAAAAATCGGGGTGTCTCAAGCAGCATTTTAACATGCATAATATTTATCCAGTAGGGGGCGCCCTCTGAGTCGATGTATACACATAGTCACGGACTGGACTGGAGGGTGACCTAACCCACCATAAAAAAATTCGGGACCATCTGATCATGTGAAAGAGAGTTATCATATTGTTGTAATGTTATAACGTTCAACCAGGAGGGGGCGACTCTGGTGCCCAGGTGGCCTTGTGGTCCCATGCCCCAACCCACCATAAAAATATTCGGGACTATCGGGAAATGCAGAAAGTAGTTAGAGAAGTTCTATATTTCCACCAGGTGGTGGTACCATTGGAGTCAATATCAAAATGTGGTCATGATCAGACCCCAACCCTTAATGCTCATAGCAACTGAACGCAATCTGATATTATGAAGTGACGTTATGACTGTCTGATGACTAATGGCAAGGAGCAGTCCTCGTTGCCAGGCTCCACCCACCACATATGATGAAACATAATGCTTCATATTATGAGTCATTTGAATGTGCCCTGTATAAATGTAAAAGTGATTAAAAAATTAACTCAGAGGAGTGGGCTTTTGTATCAGGCAAGTGTTTTGGGGTCACTTCCTGTCGCCACAAGGAGGCACTGTTACTAATTGAGGAAGTAACATATGGGTCCGTCAGGGCGTTATCTACGTCATACACACCTATTATTGTAGAAGTCTGACCTTGTGGAGTCGAGTTATTTGAGTTTTGTGTTGCTTGGCGAGTCTCCAAGGCTTCGCCCACATTCTATGGCGTAGGCTAAATTGGTTCGCAATATATAAATCGCCCATATGTCTAGTATCTGTGATTTTCATGTGGCCTTATTTGCTCAAAGTCCTTAGGAGGCGTTCGCCAAAGTACAACCCCTGGTTTTCACCCAGAATGGCCGCGACAAAACAAAATGGCCGACCTCCTGTTTGTTTTTGAACATGGGTTCTTGAGACTTTTTTGTGCATCCTTTTGTGAGTGATGTCTCCACCAAATTTGCCTCGTTAGTATTACAGCTTAATTTATTGGTATTTATGTATATGTGTATATGTGTTTATGTTTCTTATGTTCTTATTCTTTCTTGTGTTTTTCTTTCTTTTCTTGGGAGAATGAACAGAATAAGATTTTCATTGCATGGTATAACTGCTGTTTTACCATGCACATGACAATAAAACTCTCTTGAATCTTGAATCTTGAATCTTGAAATTTCATGAAGATCTGTGAAACGGGTGGCGGGGGATAATTTATTTTTTTTCTTCTAAATGTATAGGGGCGCTAGCCAGTCTATTTGAGGTGGTCTCATTTGGGAGCTGCACCATATTGTTCCGGCTTGGATTCTTACGTCCCGTGTTGATTTTACCCTTCTTTTCTGTAAAACACTTTGAATTACTTTGTGCTTTAAAAATAAACTTGCCTTGCCTCTAGAATCAAGACATCAAAGTTTGTGACCATGCCCCGCTCACATCTTCTAGAACCATCGATCTAGTGGCTGTTGATTTTCATCTGGGCTCATTTGGTCAAAGTCCCTAGGACTAGTTCGTCAAAATACAACCCCTGGTTTTTGCCCCAAAATCGCAGCCGGAGACCAAAATGGCTGACTTCCTGTTTGTTTGGCAATATGGATTCTTGAGATGTTTTGTGTGTCCTGTCATGATTGACGTCTCCACCAAACTTTTGGGGGATAAATGAAACTGGTGGCAGTGGCAATTTTTTTCAAAATTTAAAGGGGGTTCTACTGACCGAATTTTGGGAGTTTGTGTTTGGGACCCCTGAAATATAAATTTTTTTGCCAGGCCTGATGCGCTTGCAAATTTTGGTGATGTTTCATGCATGTTAAGGCCCTCAAAAATGTGAGGAATATTCTGTTATGTATTTTTACCTCTCTATTTTTAATTATGTAATATTGCCTCAATGGAAAAAAATACATTATATGAATTGAATTAATTTAAAAACAGTTGCACATCATTTATTTGTTCCTATATTCTGACTAAGGTTTCTTTTTCTCTCTCCATTCTACATTCTCTACTCATAGTATATTTGACTTAATAATGTTACAAGGCAGCACAGTGGGCTCAACCAGTGAAACTTCCATTGGATTTGTCGTAATACAGCATCAAATAGTGTCACACAGTTTAAACTGAATATATACTGTTGTACACAACACAATTAAACTGCCTCCTCTTTAACTCCTAAAGTGTCCATGCAGAACTGGGGGGGACACAAGGAATGCAGTGAGTCACACTTGACTATGATGGATTTGACAAGAGGAAAGTGTTAATGATATCCCCCTTTGATGGCTGGAGCTACTTCACACACATTTGCATTTCCATTCATCATCCCAGCATTTATCATTATGGGGTGGCTGCCAGATCTAATTACAGTCCTGGGCCAACAGGGGCAATGCTCCTGATATGATGGCCTCCCCCCCAGCCCCTTCCTCAGCTCTGTTTCTCTCTCTTTGTCACTTCCTCTCCTACTCCTCAGTTCACTTTAATTTACTCATCTCATGCTACATCTTTCTCTCATTTATAATTATCTTCTTTTAGGTTTTCATCTGTTTTTTTTTCATCCTCCCAACTCTTTATTCGTTTAAATCAGGGGGTGGTAACATAGGGAAGAAGACAATCAGGAAGTGCAGTCGTGTAGGACCAAACCCAATTAACTTCCCTCTTAATGAAGCCATTTGAAGCCTCTTCATTAGAATTAGCCTGAGACTGGAGGGGTGCAACGAAATATTATAATATAATAAAAATTTTGTCTGCACTCACTCGCTATTCCTTCCTTCTCTCACCATTTTATACTGGGTGATTTAGTCAGCCGTCCAAGGATAGCACAGGAAGTTGATGATTGTTACTTCGTACGTACCTTAACACTCATCAGTCATGACCAGCCACTTGTTACGAATCAATTACGAGTTAGGTATAGCCATCTTATCTCTAGTTTTGCATTGTACAAGAGATTGTTTGTAAAAGTTGTTCCCAGCAAAAGTTTTTGTCACATTGTGCATTGTTTATCAGGACAAAGAGCAAGTACTGTAGTGCCAAGAGGGAGCTGCAGGGTCACAGTTGGACCTCCCACAAAACACCACAACCGTCTCTGACTATTTATCACGCACACTGCATGATCTCGGCATGTCATCCTTCAACCGCAAAGAGATGCTTACACACAGATACGTGCAGACTGCACAGACTGGTGGCCAACCCTGTGTGGGGCGAGTCTTCCGTGGGGAGGGGAAAGTAAAGTCTTTGAAAAAACTTTCATCAGGTGCTTGGATGTGTAAACGTTTTGTGTTTGTAAATACAATGAATAAAATTCATGGATTTTAATATAAAATAATACTCAAACAAATATAAATGGCTGGAATAACGACTGTTGATGAAGAGTGAGTAGTTATTATGAAGATTATGGTGATACTGAAGGTGATAAGACAGGTTATGGAAGGAAAACTTGGAAGGAAAAGGAAAACTTTTCTCACATGTAGGTCTTTAACAGTACACCATAATCACGGTTTGTCACGGTTTGGTTCTTGCCTCGGTTTTAAGGTCACGGTTCGGTTCATTTTCAGTACAGAAAGCTTTAACGACTTTAGTCATTTTTAAAATGAAACAAAAAACTGCAAACTTTGAATTCTCCATGAAATAACAAAATAATAAGGATACAGCCACACGGTGGCTGAGTGGTTAGCATGTTTGCCACCCAGTCAGGACATCGGGAAGACCTGTGTTCAAATCTGCTTCAAATCTCCGCTTGGGCATCTCTTTGTGGAGTTTGCATGTTCTCCCCGTGTGTACGTGGGTTTTCTCCGGATACTCCGGTTTCCTCCCACATTCCAAAAACATGCATGTTTGGTTAATTGGTGACTCTAAATTGTCGTATGAATGCGATTGTGAATGATTGTTTGTCTATATGCGCCCTGTGATTGGCTGGCGACCAGTCCAGGGTGTACCCGGCCTCTCACCCAAAGTTAGCTGCATACCCCCACGACCCTAATAAGGATAAATAGATGATAATAATACAAAAATAAATCAAATAAACTTATAAAGATCCTTATTGTCTGAACTGCAGCATACCTGTTCAAGCTTTTAGCCTCATTCCCGAGTTCTACTGAGCAAGGCTGCTTTCGTCTTACCTACTAGCCTTTGTCCTTTTACGTATTTCACCGGGAAGTCCAAGTGTTCCCAAACAGAAGACTTTAACAATGGAAGAGGGTTTTCAAATTCTGGCTTCCCCTATCACTAGTCATAACTCCCGCTAGACAAAGGCTGAGCCGCACTGTACTGTATTTACTGTATTTACAAAGTAGACGTGTTACCATGGGTAATAACACTTCCTGTCCTTCACTGAATGTGTACCATGTGGACACACCTTACTGCATCAAATGTTTATACCAAAAAGTCATCAAAAATCAAGTACACATACTGTTACGTCCCTCTGCTGGGTTTTTGGATATATTAGTTTATTGATAAATGCATTTTTAGATATCGAGATAATGAAATTAGGGTTTAGATGAGTAGAGAGGGTTGGAGGGGGAGACCTTTGGTGAGTCAACCCACGCTGGACAAATTACCAAGTGAGGAAAGATAACAAAATGAGGCAAAGCCCAGTTGGAGGAAATGAAAGGTGCCTTGTACACAGATAACCATCGTGTCAACTTACACAGCAAATTACCAGGCTGGCTCTTCTAACTGGCATTAGGCGCTCCGACATTAGAGGCATCATGGCAGTGGAATGGGATGGAACAAAAGTCAACTTCTGAAAAACAACTTCAAATGCATAAGTTGATTCTTTTAACGGTTTGGCCTGTCATTGCAGGCTGCGATAACGACGGCAGCTAATAAGATGCCAGACAATGATGTGCATTCACAGAGCAAAAGCACGTGCACAGCTGCCATATGCTTCAGGAAGCCGGGGCCCTTTAAGATGAGAGAGGGCTCTGAATTATTGATCAGTGATCAGCAAATGAGACACAAATGTTAACCTTGATGTTGGTTGACTGAACAGCATGGTTCCCTTTGTGTGTGGGTGAGTGACCTAGCATATGACTCTAAAAAACAGGTTTTTGCTCATATAATCACAAAGACAGGCAAGCTACAAGTTAATTTTGAACATGTATTCATATAATATACATGTAATGCATTTCATATATGCAGTATGAATATAGTTTTTGGATTATGACTGTACAAGCATGTGCGTGCGTGTGTCTGTGTGTGTGTGTGTGTGTGTGTGCATGTGTGTCATTAGAGGCAACAAAGAGTGACACAACTGCATTTGAAGGGGTACCTAATTCATTATTTAGTCAGGGACAAAACAGGCAATATGGAAGGCCTGTATTGATTACTGGCAGCACCACAGGAGCCAAGTGTTGTGTGACAGGTTGAACAAAACCTGCAGAACACACACACACACAAACATAAAACGGACATGGTCATTGAAGCGTATTGTCCTACCTATTGTGGTGCTCTTTCACTGAGGTGTGTCATTTGCAGATGACCTCAACCATAAAGAAGGATGAACGGTCAGCTAATCATTTGCTTTTTTGTTCGTTTGTGCTTAAGTTACTGACTAGAAGTGGATGTTGCTGATAGGTGGAGTGTGTGGTTTCTGTGCCTGCAGAAAATATTGTACAAAAACTGCTTAGAAATGACACTGAATTGACGGAACACAGATCCACTTCTTGAGTACACCTTATTTCTTAAGTAGTCACAGGTTGAAGGCCTGTGTCATTAAGACAGTAAACTGTTAACTATCTTTGGTATTTTATTCACAGTCAGATATTGAATACCTTTTGACATCAGATAAGAATGTAAACCATTTTATTGCAATTGCAGTTTTATAAAGCGATAGAAACTTCTCCATCTTCTAAGTATATTAGTCATCCATAATTCATCTGGAACGCAGACTATAAAATTGCAGAATGAATATAAGCTATTACTGTAATAATTAAATGCTGTATTGCCTTCAATTGTGAAAATAATCCATGTCGCTATGTGACCATCCAAAGATCACCTTCTTTTTGTCAATCAAACCATGTCCTAAATTGGATTGCAACTCTACATGACTGTGACTATCTGATAAATGTATTACAGTTGTATTGTATTTGTGACATTTTGGAAGATGTATTAGATTTGAATGGAATTTGATTAGCACATTTATAGTCAAATAGAATTACATCCGTAAGTGGATAGGAGTTGACATATGTTTCGGTATCTCCCGGAGAGTGATACATTATTCTGCGGTCGATATAAAAACATAATGAAATATAAATATCCATTAATCCTCACATTTCATCAAGGCAGTCACCACCCAGCCTAGCTCAGCTTCAGCCCGCTTTTAATGCTGTGTGACGTCTGTGTGTATTTTGCATGAGGGGTTGAGAGTATTAAATGTGTGCATAACGCCCTCTGTGTGCGTATGCATGTGTGTGTTTGTGGCCATAGTAGAGCAGTTCACACTGTGAACGAGGCATCTTTATTATAAGCTGCCAGAAGTAGTGGCAGCTTGGGAAAGGAGCTGCCACAGCGAGGTAATCGAAAGTCACTAGGCCGAGATGCAACAAGGGGGCACTTGAGAGGTTTGCAGCAGCACAAGCCATATGGCATGCTGGCTTGGCAAACCTGGCAACTCTCCCCTCTCCAGCCAAAGAAATGTTGGGGAAACCCAAATGACAATTAAGCATTGTTTTGAGACCTACTGACGTTGACAGATTACCACGTTAGCATGTTTGAGAGATACTGTAGTTAAAGGGGAAAAAAACACAGGAAAGTTAAAGTTAGTTATTTTTAACCTTATTTCATGCAATCCTGCAGAAATATGCCTTAACACACAATGTATTTTTTTTAAAGCTGTAATTTATTGTACACAAAAGAGGAAGAGAGTATAGTAGTATAGTATATACTTGTAGCATATAGTTTTTCAAAGTATATTAATTAATAAATCATCGCCGTTTCGTGGTTGAGTACGGTCTATTAGTAAAAAAATCTGCTTGTTGAAGCAAATCTGACACATTGTTGTCCTAAATTAAGCATTTCCAAGCATAAAAATGACTAAAGGAAATAAAATACAAATACAAGACAGAGCACGCCTTGAAAGACACGTTGATATGCAGTATTCTACACTGGTCACTGGGCCTCAGTAATGTGACAGTAACGACCTGTTGTTGTAATGTTGTTCTAAGTTCTGGTGTTTGTGAACGCACCTCAATGTTAATGTTATTGATGGATAAGGACGAAGTGTTGTTGTGGGAGAGAGTGCGGGGAGGAGACAAGTGAGCTGAACTGTATTCTTTGTTGAAATAGAACACTCTTATTGGCATTAAGGTTAGCACTAAAACTTAAAAAAAAACGTTAGACTCTGTGTAGCTCTATAAGAACGCTAAATCAAACGTTACATTAACCACTGCAAGAAGATTCAAGAGATTCAAGATTCAAGATTCAAGAGAGTTTTATTGTCATGTGCATAGTACAACAGCAGTTATACCATGCAATGAAAATCTTATTCTGTTCATTCTCCCAAGAAAAGAAAGAAAACAAATGAAAGAATAAGAACATAAGAAACATAAACACATAAACATATATACCAATAAATTAAGCAACAACAACAGAAGAGACATTAATACAAATAAATAATACAAATAAATAAATAAATAAAGTGCTATGAGTGTGTGCGTGTGTTGCGTGCGGCGTGTGCGAGTGCTTCGTTGAGGAGCCTGATGGCCTGTGGGTAAAAGCTGTTTGCCAGCCTTGTGGTCCTGGACTTCAAACTCCTGTAGCGTCTGCCTGACGGTAGGAGTGTGAATAATGAGTGTTGTGGATGTGTGCTGTCCTTGATGAGGTTGTGTGTTCTGCGTAGGACTCTAGATTTATAAATGTCTTGGAGTGAGGGGAGGGCTGCCCCAACAATGTTCTGTGAGGTCTTGATCACCCGCTGGAGTGCCTTCCTATCACGTGTTGTACAGTTACCGTACCAAACAGTGATGGAGGCGGTAAGGACACTTTCGATAGTGCATCTGTAGAAGCAACTCAGGATTGTGGTGGACATGCCAAATTTCCTCAGTCTTCTCAGGAAGTACAGTCTCCTTTGGGACTTCTTCAGAATTTGTTGGGTGTTGTGAGACCAGGTGAGGTCCTCGCTGATGTGTGTGCCAAGGAACTTGAAGGTTTTCACCCTCTCCACCTCAGTCTCATCAATAAACAGGGGACTATGTGGCTCCTTTTCCCTTGTTCTTGGGTCGATGATCATCTCTTTAGTCTTATCTGTATTGAGAAGGAGATTGTTATCACGACACCAAGCTATGAGGTCCGCCACCTCTCTTCTGTATGATGTTTCAACACCACCAGTGATCAGTCCGATGACTGTAATGTCATCCGCAAATTTAATGATGCTGGTGTTGTTCTGGGAGGCCACGCAATCGTAGGTGAAGAGCGTGTAGAGGACCGGACTCAGCACACACCCCTGTGGGGTCCCAGTGCTCACAATTCTTGAGCTGGATGTGCGGTTGTGGACTGGGGCCTGCCTGTGAGAAAGTTAAACACCCAGTTACAGAGGGAGGGAGACAGGCCAAGTGTGAGGAGCTTATCTGTGAGTTTGTGGGGGCTGACTGTATTAAAAGCAGAGCTATAGTCTATAAATAGCATTCTGACGTATGTGTCCTGGCCCTGTAGGTGAGAAAGGGCTGTGTGGATGGCAGTGTTGACTGCATCATCCGTGGACCGGTTCTGGCGATATGCAAACTGTAGAGGGTCCACGGTTGCCGCCGGGATGCTCTTTTTGATGTGGGTCAT
Organism: Dunckerocampus dactyliophorus; assembly: GCF_027744805.1. NCBI lineage: Eukaryota > Metazoa > Chordata > Actinopteri > Syngnathiformes > Syngnathidae > Dunckerocampus > Dunckerocampus dactyliophorus. The sequence continues at coordinate 18,179,190 of NC_072825.1, forward strand.
GACTAATCTTTCAAAGCACTTCATAACAATAGGAGTGAGTGCTATAGGGCGATAGTCATTCAAGCAGGTCACGTTGCTCTTCTTGGGTACGGGCACTATGGTGGTGGACTTAAAGCAGGTCGGTACAGATGCTTGTGCAAGCGACAGGTTAAATATGTCAGCAAGCACATCAGCTAGCTCTGATGAGCAAACCCGAAGTGCACGTCCTGAGATGTTGTCTGGCCCTGCTGCTTTTCGTGGGTTTGTTTTGTTTAGAACCCTGCGCACATCAGCTGATGTCACCATGAGAGGTGAGTCCTGTGTGCTCCCCAGGTTCAGCCACCCTCTCTGCTCATCAGGAGTTTGGGTGTCAAAGCGGGCATAGAACTCATTCAACTCATCAGGAAGTGTGGTTTGGCTGGACGTGGCTACGCTATTCTGCTGTCGGTAGTCTGTGATGTGCTGGAGCCCCGCCCACATGCGCCGAGGGTCTGAGGTGGAATAGTAGCCCTCCAGCTTCTGTCTGTACTGTCTTTTGGCCTCTCGTATGGACCTCCTCAGGTCATATCTGGCCTTTTTGTAGTCATCAGCGGTGCCCATGACAAATGCAGTCGAACGAGCACGTAGCTTAGCCCTTACATCACAGTTCATCCACTGTTTTTGGTTAGGGTATTTTCTGTAATACTTGGTGGTGGTAACAGTCTCTATACATGTGCTAATGTAGCCAGTAACAGCAGAAGCATATTCATCCAAATCAACAGTACAATCTTCCCTCCCCGCTGCAGTTTTAAACACATCCCAGTTTGTGCAGCCAAAGCAGTCCTGAAGTACTTGATCAGTTTCTTCATTCCATACTTTAACTGCTGTACGTACAGGGGGAGCTTTTTTAAGAAGTTGTCTGTATGTTGGATAAAGGAATATAGAGATGTGGTCAGCCTTTCCAAAGTGGGGTCTTGGAACAGCCTTCAAAGCACCTTTCATGTTGCAGTAGACTTGGTCCAGGATGTTATTTTCCCTTGTGGGAAAGCTCACATGCTGGTAATATTAGGGGAGGACAGTCCTGAGGTTACAGTGGTTGAAATCGCCAGATATAATGAATACAGCATCTGGGTGTTTGGTCTCGTGTTTATCAATGATGTCATGCAGGAGGCCTAGTGCATTAGCAGTGTTAGCTCGTGGTGGGATGTAAACAGCAGTTAAATACACAGCGCTAAACTCACGAGGCAAATAAAAAGGTCTGCATTTCACCATCAGCAGCTCAATGTCCTGCGAGCAGTGCTTTTCCATCGTCTGTACGTCTGTGCACCACCGTTTGTTTACGTAAACACAGACGCCGCCACCTCTGTGTTTACCAGACGCTAAAGTCCGATCTCCCCGGTAAGCAGCAAATGATTCCAACTGGATCGCCGAGTCCGGTATATCCTCCGTCAGCCAGGTTTCTGTGAAGGTGAGGACACAGCATTCCCTGATCTCACGTTGAGCTGTAATCCTTGCTCGTAGTTCGTCCATCTTGTTTTCAAGAGAGCGGACGTTGGCTAGCAGCAGGCTTGGTAGCGGTGGCCTCGTCGCTCTAGCTTTTAGCCTAGCATGCAGGCCGGCTCGCTTGCCTCGTTTACGCCTCGGATGCTTTGCTCGCCGGGTATTCAGCTCACCAGGTCCGCAGGCTGCTGCGTTCTCCCGGCGCAGAAGAAAGGCAAAGTCTGAGAGGCTAAATGAAGGTTCATGGTGAACCCTGCCGATGTTCAAAAGTGTCTCTCTGTTGTAATGTACTGCGTGAGTGTGTTGAATGTCCAAAATGAACAATAAAATAGCAAAAAATAGAAAAACACGGGAGAGTGTCACAGAGACGTCTGCCACGGAGGGCGCCATCTTTGATTGAAGAAGTCTTGGAAGTAAAAAAAAAAGGAACAAGGAAAGCTCCTAATACTAACATATGTGAGTCTATATATCTTATTTTCTATTATTATGTTTACTATATTGGGTAATACAAGTGTTAAAGTGACTATAGGGGTGTTAGTTCATGTCTAGAGGGCTCTAATAGTGTTAAAACTCGTATTTAGAAGGTTGTAAATATGTTTTCTGTGCTATAAATACAAAAATATTCCATTTATAAATAAGGAATCTTATTTTGCGGAAATTCATTTATTATGATCGGGTCTGGGACCAATTAACGGCGAGGGATGACTGCATCTGAAACATGATCACATTTGTAATAGTGACTCTCATTTGACCCCCAACATATTTTCCGTAAACACAAGGATAATAAAAACCAAAATAAATATTAGCATAATGCTGGGGGGAAAGAGTGCTTTATCCCATAGAGAGACTATAGTATCAAAACACAACACAATGTAAAATCCCATGACGGAGCGGCAGTTTGCGTAGAAAAGCTAATTTCATGATAAATTAAAAAACGGGCTCCCTCTCATGAGATGTCATTACCTTGTATTTATTTTATGAAAAGGAATAAAATCACTCTTATCGTATATTATCTTAAACGTAATTAATAAAACATTAATTTCCGGGTGAATACAATTTCTTTGTTTTTCTCCACACTGGGGTTCAATTCTCTCATGAACTCATTTGCATATCTCACAAATACAAAGGAGCAATTACTTGATTGTGAGTGTTCCCTCCTGAGCGTAGACCACCGGCATTAATGTCATATTTTAACATTTGTACTTAAAATAACCTAGAACCTATTAATTTGAAGTGTAAATTTGCTTTGGTTGTAGCCTTGTAAATATACTGCAAGTAATTAAAGTAAGTAGGTATTATAAATACTATAATGACTTATTCAAATAACTTGTATTACTCGCATTACTAGTACTCACAGGACACTGTTTTGAGGTATAGCTCATATTTGCAAATAATGACCAGTTTTAAATGTTCAAAATGTTCTTAATTTTATCCCTGTGGTTTCTCAATAATGAGACCACTGTCTGTTTCATAGAAGAAGATCTTTTCACATGTTCACAGATACCATCATTATCTTTGACGATGGTCGTGGCTTGGACTTGCCATGCAGTCAGTGTTGATTGGCGTTTCTCCACTAATCATTTCACTAATTTGACTAATTTCGCTTCATTTTGAATTTCACTCTCCTTTTCTTTGACGCTGAAGAGTCTACCTGACGCTATAAACAGGCTTATTGATCCAGCTCTTGGACTGGATTGCAAGAGGCTGTGTGCCCAATATTGTGGTCGTGGAGTGTATAGAGCATCATTATTTTAGGTCACTAAATCTGATCTATCACAATATACCTGTAGATATTTCATTTATTTCCCTTGCATCTTATGAATTATGGCTGTTCTGCATTCTGCTCTTAACTGACTTCTCGCGCCTTGCAGGGTAGAAATCCACAGAATAAAAATGGAGTCAATAGATCATGGACGATACTTAACTGTGGACATCTGTGATTACGAGCTACGGGGATGTGCCACAAACATACTCTGCGCCAATATGTATTGCTTACACTTATAATAAATGTTATCTTTGGGAGGAGAAAAAAGCTGTCAAGTTGATGAAAGACGCAGATGAGCATCTATATGGCTGACCAACCGTGCATAGATATGCACAAATGCAGTTTTCACGTTGGAAGTGTGTGCACGAGGGAAACAATTCTGCGATGATACCCCATTTTGATGAGTTTGAGCTATTGTCTTGCTTGTAGGTTTTTTTTTATAGTCTTAGCAGTGGCGCACAATCTAATTAACACATATGGAACGTAACAGAAAACCTTTGGGTAATTGCTGACGTGCCTTTCATATTTCCCTTGATGAACATATCAACTTCTATGGTAGGACTGCACAAACATTTTACCATTCTATACTGAATAAGTTGTTTTCCGTTCCGATTTAGCAAATACGTACATAACGGATGGCAGAGGCACAGATAGCACTGTTAAAAGTAAGAAAGAATACCAAAAAAGCGGGTTTAGAATTGGAATTGGTGTGGAATTTGTAAAAAATATTTGTTAAGATTTCAAGGCAATTTTCCACACTTTATCCAAAAAAAAAAAACATTTGGGAATACAGGGCCAACAGTTTAGTACTGACCATGAAAATCTAATTTGACTTAAGATGTACCCAAGGTCAGTTTTACCCCTTTAAATTCTCATGTGTGCATAAAAAATATAATTAATTCATCTGTCTCCATATTAATCTATTTATTTTTATGTTGTTGCTTTTTTTTTTACTAGAAATTGTACACTGCAACACACTGTAATTTCCATGGAATTTTGTTTTCTTTTCATTGGCCTTCTAAACATAATAATAATCATAGTAATAATAGTATAAATAATAATAATGGATTTGATTTTATATACAGTATTTCAAGGCACCCAAACCATTCACAATGAAGTGAACCCATTATTCATTCACTCCTCAGTCACACACTGGTGGTTGTAATCTACATACCCGTATGCACCCACAGCTGCCCTGGGGGAGTCTGATGTAAACGTGGCTGCCAATTCACGCTTACGGCCTCTCCGACCACCACCAAACATTCATTCACATTCATACACCAGTGTGGGCAGCACTGGAGGCAACATTAAGATGGCTCTGAACTGTAACTGTGTCCAACAGAGTCATGCTATCCTATTTTGTTCTTTAAATGTTACAATGACCGCGCTTAGAAGACAACAAGACTTCCCGTGTCTCTCCCTGCTCCATTGTCTTGGTTTGGATCCATGGCAGAGGTGTTAGAAGCTGTACTAGTTGGCGGTAATGAATATGTTTGCCTTGACGGGCATATCAAATTGCAGCGATAACATGACGTAAAGAAAACATGAGATGGTCTTGAAATTTAAACCTGTCTCTGAATATCACTGTGGTTGTTCCCTCTCCTTACCTGACTTAAAGGGTCATTGATGTAACCTTTCATTACAAACACAAATAAGCCACTCCCTATGGCCACATGTTTAGCAAGTACTACAATTGAGCTCAACCTGCCGTGGTACAGTTTTAAACCTCAGCCTCACTTGTGTGTCCATCGCAGGGTGTAAACAGATGGGATGGTGATAAACTCTTGGATTACGTAAATAGTATGACATCATAGCTTTACTACTGTTTTACAACAGATATTTGCCAGAATAAAAGTCACACACAAGACCTTGTTTTGAAGAAGTGAAAATTAGGACAAAGTTACATTTGTTATCAAGAATGTTGTTGCCTTTAGGAAATGTCTCAGGAGAAAAAGGTTTTACCATACAGCCAATGCTCGAAATGCTCCAATTTTTCAATTTTGCCTCGATTCTCATATACCGTACACACTGTTGCATGTAACAAACTGTTGTATTTTACCTTTTGGTACATTAAATCTTGTGGTATTGCTAAAAATGTGGGCGGACAATACTCCATCTTGGATCACACACCCAACACCAAATCTTGCAATACTTACTGTAATTTCCGGTGTATAAGCCTCAACTTTTTTTTCAGACTTTGAACCCTGCGGCTTGTACAGTGATGCAGCTAATTTTTGGCTAAGTACTACATTTTCCATTGTGCTTGCTTCAGGAAGTAGTGGCGTGGACGAGTTAAGTGGAAACTAATAACACGTTTTGAATCTCAAGTAAGTTTGATCAAGTGTAGAATTACTACAGCTTCTGTTTGGACTACTCCTACTGGCAAACCGTCCACTATCACCAATGGTTTTCGAAAGGCAGGACTGAACGAAAAGGATAGCTCAAGCTAGATGGCTAATTTGCCTGGAGAAAACGAAGAGCAACAATGAAAGAGAGAGAGAGAGCGACTGACAAAGTGTGTGACGAAGGAATTATGAGGATGTTCAATTGTGATGCTTGTCAAGACGAATTGAGTGGTTGAAGTTCCCAGGAGGAGGAGGATGACGGCAATGAATGACTTTTCTGGTAGGCTACTGTTGAACTAGCCACATTACACTCACTGTTCGGCACTCTTTAACTTGCCATGTTACAAGGCACCGTTCGACACTCTGGAAAAAAACATTTATTTAATCAAAAGTTTAAAAAAAAAGTGTGTGTGTAACATCTTTCTGTGTTCTAAATACCCCATGTGACGACGTGGACACCTGTGGCTTATATGTACAAATCTTTTTTACTAAATTTAAATTTAAACTTTAAATTTTGTGGATGCGGCTTACGTACCAGTGCGCTCTATAATCGCAATATTACGGTATTTTACACAACACTACAGTATCCTGTAAGGTACATTCATTTGGCAACTCAAATGGGAATTTTACACAAAAACTAGTCCGTTTGCCGCATCAACAATAAATGCCATACTATCAAAGAAGGAAAGAAATCAAGGAAGCTGATGCCGAGGAAGGGGTAAAAGCGTTAATGAAACAAAGATCATGAACGACTGAAGTCGGTGTTGCTGTGGATCCCCCTCCTCTCTCTCCTCCCCTCCTTGCTTTCCTCCTCTTCCCTCAACTTCCTAACAAGGGTCTTCAATAAAGGTAAAAGTGATGTCAAATGTTCATCATCATGTTTATCCATTTCATTTGTCATTTATAATTGTTTTGCATTGTTTTCTGAAATGGAAAACTATAATTATTCTCTTTAAAATGTTTTTTCTTTTGGGTGTCTGGAACAAATTAATTGGATTTACATTATTTCCTATGCTTCAGTTTTTTGTGCTTTGTTATTTTGTTCATTGTTTTTTTTTTTCTCTCTCTTACAGGAAGCTTTAAATAATTACCATTAATATGCTCTGTTTTCATATTTTTTAAACCACACAATGACTATATTTAATATGAAACATATGAAACAATGGATAATGACAATTAAAATTCAAATAAAAATCACTTAAACACAACCATGGGGATGTGAAGTCATGCGCTTAATTCAATTAACGTGGATCCTCATTTACTTTAACCAATGCATGTTCATATTAATATTGTATCATTAATTACCATTCTATAGGTCACATGCATACTATATTATTGTGCCGCAGGGCATGATCAGAGCTTCGGGATGATGAACTCTTCCTATACAGCGCATCCAAGTGTGAAGTACAAAAGGTACAGTGTGGGTATGCCTGTACAGGTCATTTGGACCATTATGACTAATGATAGGAGTACATTTAATCTACTACATAAAGTGTCCAGTTTTCAGGATTCATAAGTATCTCAACATACCAACTTATTGTCCTTCAAATGGAAACTTGTCTGTGACACAAAACTCTGTGACATTTACAAGTGGCTGGTCTACTGTGGCATGTTTCCCCCTGAATACGCTACCAGCGAGGCAACACGGGACTGCCCAGTCCAGTTGTCTTGTGCACAAGCCCCAGGCCAACCCTAAAGGAGCCCCGCTTCAACATCACCGCATAAATACATCATTCTATGTAGTATTTGTTCTGCTTCAATACAAAGCGAACACAATTTGTCCCATTGATACAACTAACTTACTGATGTCAAATCAATATTCCTAAAATAAACTTAAATGAGTTAACGCCAGCAAAAAACATAATCCGTCTTTTACCTTATGAGGTATGCATGGTTTAATGGTTGTGGCAGGGCTTTGAAGTTGCATCATTATAATCATTCATAGGGCACTTGTGATGTTTGGTGGTGATTTGGACCCCAGATACAGAGACAGAGGTGGCATATGACGAGTATTGTCCTTAAATGTCTATAAGCACAGGTACACAGGTATGAAAAATACTGAAGACAAAAAAAATAATAATAATTAAGGGCAAGGGTGCAAAAAGGTAGAACATGAAAAACGATATTAACTAAGCAAGTAGGAATGAAAACAGGGGCAAAACAGTGAGGCTTTAGCAGGAATACGCACCAGTATTCATTATTCTTAACCATTCCAGAGCGGGTTAGAGGTGCTGCTTTTTTGTGGCATGTACAAAAGAATTTATGCAAGGGTATGCTGAAGGAACGATCCGGTGCCTTACTGATTGCCAGTCAGCTCCAGGAGTCTATGCTCCACCCCTCTCCAGAAACCAGGTGATATGTAACGAAAAACACAGGAAACAGCAAATGGAAAGCAGTACTACAAAATAGAACACAATGGAAACATAACAGCACTAAGACTGAGTGAAACTCTAAAATTAAGATCAAACAATCTTCAAAAACATTGTCATGAATCTACGGTATTTGGTTTTCTTCATTGACAGTCAGAGTAGATTGTTGCCAGATGTTTCAGTTCACGTTAAGTTGTTTTTATTTTTTTCCGGTGTTAAGATTTCTCTATTGTGGCAAATGTTATGAATATTTTTAACAAATAAAGACCATAGGCCTAAATTTTGTCTATCTAAAAGGTGCCTTGAAATACATTTTTAGTTATTTGATTCTTTATAAGAATATGGATGCAATTTTTATTATTTTTGGATTAACTCAATATGGCTAATCTAATTTGTTGCAGATAAAATGAACATGCCTCTAAGGTTTTCAAATTCGAATTGTCAATCTAGGATTTTTGAATTTAACCCACAGCTATTTAGAGTAACTTGCTTATCGCCCAATTTAATCTTGCATGTGGAAATATTAATACAACACCTATTTCAACTGCATCACTGCCCTTCTATGACCATTCTTCAAATATTTATTAAGGATAAGGTTTTGTACTGTATTTTTGAGAAGTTCAATATACAGCCAAAACGATTTCCATTAACAAAAACCTGTACAAATTACTAAAATGCAAGTGACATAATTAACTAAATGATGTACATGACAGGCGAGTAGTTGGCGATAGCTCTTTATAAAAATAGTGTTTGTCGTCTCGGCCTTATCCAAAACTGTCTTAAATGCCCTTTGTTGGCATTTGTATGTGGGTTAAGAGCAATGGTGTGAAGCCAGCAAGGCCTTCTGTGCTGGCCCAAACACTATTAGAAGCACTGAACTACAACTTAAATTCTAGTATTTGTTCCATGAAATTGTATTCATTTATTACCAACAGTCTATAATCTTAATTTGGCAGCGTGTTTCTTAGCTTCATTGTTTCCACTATATTTTGATTTGATTTTTTTATGTTTTTTTTGTTTTTTTTTTGTCCACATAGATTTCATCTTCTATGTGTTGCCATATCAATGTAATCTGCCTTCATCCTCTGACTGGTTAATCAGAGTAAAACTGTTTGACAAGCCAAGTTCCACCCACATTGGCTGACTGAGGAGGAGAATTTGACATCTCTCGTGAGTAGATGTATTTTATTTAAATGTTTTATGTTTTTGTCATGTTTCAAGATACTGTAAATATTGATTCTGAACTGCTCCAGATGATGTTGTAGTCCAGAGGTTTGGAGCTGTCTGAACCCTTAACATGGAGTTGTTACATTCACGCTCTTTACATTTGGCTGAGTGCCAAATTTACAAGCACCGTTGATCAACGGTTGAAGTTACTAATGCTCGAAGTTACTAGCAGAATGAGAGTCAGGCGTATCAGTGACGATGTATTTAATGATAAGGGCTTAATTAGGTGTCTTGCTTTGTTACTAATGGTATTGTAGTGACCTGGCAGTTACTGTATGTATAGTGCTAGAGTTGTTTTGCGGCTGTGTGGCAAAGGGAACTGGGGTTCGAATCGCAGAGTGAGTCACAAAGTACATAATTTTTTAATGATCCTGTTGGAAGGTGGGTCTGTATTCGGCTTCACACAATACCTAATAAATATGATAAATTAGTTCGCTATGTACGAAACCCCGAATATGGTTGTGACATATTTGTACCTGCCTACACAGAACTCTTAACACAGACGGCCATGTCCTCTGTTTTAACAAACTATAATTGTCAGCTTTTAACAAGAAATGATTCCACTTTGAGACCTGTCTGGTCTTGGACTAAGGTCTTCACATTCTTTTGGAAGTCTGGTCTGAGTCAAACTAATGGAATCATTTCTGGTATTAAGTTGCAGTTTGACTAAATGTGACATAACGCTTGGATTAAGATCGCTCATCAAATGTATTTATTTATGTTTGGGATTAGTTGAGATCCTTACAACAGTTGATGTAACCAACCAGTTGTATTATTCATCCAGGTATTTAACTAGTTATATTTTACTTTGAGTTTTCAAACTGAAAAATCCTAATCAACATAAATACTACTTCACAATGACTTGTGTTGGCTCCTGTTTCTACTCTTATTTCATTTCTTACAAATGTGTAAAAGGAAGAGAAACAGTCCGTGTTTATACTTTAAACAGCTTCTTTATCTCGATAATTGAGATGGGTCCTCTGAAATCACAAAGCGTAAATAAAACGGAAGCCCAGAGTCATGGAAATGTATTATAGTGCTTAAACCCCCTTCCTCTCAGCTAATGCTCATGCCGAGATCGGCGCTATAGACAAGAGTGCCCACAACTGTACATAATATAGTGGCTCCTAACAAGCCTGTCTGAGCCAGTCCAGATAAAGACTCATCCTTTATATTCCCTCCTTATCCCATTAATTCCCTCAGTGGCAGTAAAGGAAAATGTTATAAACTCCAAGCAAATGCTCTGATTGCATTTCTAAAGTGATAAATATTTCAGTAGCATTGAGAACATATTTAAACCACATTCAAGGTTTCCCCCACCTGTGAGATTAAGATCCTGCTCTTGCTCTTTTAGAGATAATCAATGACTCTTGTTATCCCTCTCGCTACAGCCCTTTATGCGTGTTGAATGGGGCAAAAATGAAGTGCGAGCATGTGTGTGTGCGTGTAATGAAAGCTTCAAGATGAAGCACGCCGTGAGTACCATTAATCTACATGTTCTGGAAATATAGCCAATTGTCAAACAGACACCAAGAGATATTCCATCATCGATGCAATTGGCTTTTAGCCAGCACTACAATTCATTTGCAGTGTAATGCCCCCAATAAGATATATTCTGACTGCTCTTTTGATTGTAAAATAGCTTAATCTTTCTTGGGAAAAGGCACTATACATATATATTTTCATTTGACATATTGTGCAGCACAGAGGCATGTATTCCAATATTTTCAGTAGCACATACAGATTGACATACAAATGACAACGTGTGTTTAAAAAAAAAATAGAATTTAAACACTGGGCTATATAATCAGCATATAAATCTAAAGTGAAACAATGTCATTAAAACTATGGTACATGTTGCCTGTTATGGCCCAATGTCTTTCAAAATGTGAGTGGAACTGTGCCTCTCATTGGTTTGTTGAGCTATACACTGCACCTTTTAGGGACCGTCCGAACAAACCAGTGATATTATATGTATCTTTTAATCCCTCCAGTCTTCCTCAACTGTATTTACAGGAGTCTCTCGGTTCACATCTCTTCCGCCTCCTCCCTTTCCTTGTGTCTTTCCGCCTACTGTAAGTGTGTGTTTGTGTGTGTGTGTGTGTTATTAGCCTCTTTTCCACATTATCTGCAGCCATCTAGTGTCTGATTTGTGCCCTAGAATTTATGCTCCCTTCTTGGTGGCATTGCAGTTGAAGTAGCACTGTATTCAGTTACAATGTAAGGCTCAGTTGATGCTTGAAGGCTATTATTTTATAGTATTCCAAGAATGTAAATGTTTTTGGGCTATAAAGGCTGGTTGTACTGTATGTGGCCTAATGAAAACAAAGTGAATGAATGAAGTGATATGCACTGCAATTTCCTCTAGTAGTTATAAAGATGTCATGTTACGCCTCTAAACAAAGTCTTACACAAAGTCATACAATGTCTGTACACATGCATAGGAAAGCTAGGAGGTGACGAGACAGACACATTACAAAAGTCAGTTAGACAGCTCTGGCAGGTAATTATGGCTACAAACGCACACGTTACATTCTCCAATATTTGGGCTGATAACGCACCAACTGAGACAGACAGTTAACAATAACTATGAACACCTGGGCTGCCTCCAGGCACTACACCCCAGCCCCTGGGGCTCTTCACCTGAGACAGGGGGGGCCCCATGTAGCTTCCCTCGCTGCTTGAGAACTGCCTCCAGCGGGCCGATTATCACATAGGCACCCGGGAGGGACATGAGACCCGGAATTCTGCTTTTACATTAATCATCAGTACAGTGACAGTCAAGTGAGGAAAGAGATACATATCTAGCAAACAAGAAGTAAACTTTTGAAAAGTTAAAGTTAAAATAAGACTTATGCATCTCAATCTGCTACACAAAGTCTTCAAATCAAGCGAGTGAAAACTTGTGAGCGACTGTGTTGTTTTGACTGTTCGTTTTGCAGTCTGAAAATGTAAACATTTATCAACGGGTCTCAGATGGAATTTTCTGAAGACGACAAAGTTATCGTATCTGTTTGAACACTGAAAATAGTAGTTTATGAAAAAGACAGCATGCGCATGTGTGTTAGTACTTCAGTCTCGGTACAACCAAATTAGTAGCAGAACACGGTACAAACATTTAACATACTGCTACTGCTTCACATTAATTAAATACTTCAAATTCTAAACTCATATACTGTATATCCATGCCGACAAAGGGTATTCGAAATGTGGTTTATTACAAGCTGGCTATAAATACTACAGAGTTTTCAAATAACTATATCAACACACTCAATGCAGGAACATTGATATCATTTTAAACAATGAAATGTATTATTAATTAAGTAATTTAGCAAATTATTTGTGTGTGTGCGTGTGTGTGTGTGTGTGTGTGTAATTGTCTATCATGCCATTCATATTGTGAACATTTGCTATTAATATAAGTGTCCAGAGGGTTTGGGCAACAACAAGTCAGAACGTCGTCAGGAAGGTTTTAGCCGCGCACGGTGGATATTCAAAGCAAAGGTGTTGACATGGAAAAGACATTACCATTTCATCTTCCATTCTGTTGTGTTTTACCTGTCAGCTTCAAGCTTCGCCTTTGACACACTGACTCAACCTGTGTGTGTGTTAAGGGGTTAAAAATGATTGACTTCCAAAGTAATACTACTTGTATTTCAGTGACGTCTGAGCGGTTTGAACAAATACACAAATAAGTAGATTCTAAATGATAAATTAAATGCTATTTTATAGATGGCAATAACCACCAACAGAAGACATGGTATCACAAAAGAACAATTTATTAACTTTATACACATATAAATATATATATACTGTATATAGAATAGTGTAGTATAGTATAGTTTTAACACATGGAGCACATAAATCCAAACATGACTCATAGGCACAAAAAATCCTTTACACCACTGTGTTTGCCTCTATTGACACTAGGAATCCAGGGCCAAATGAAAAACTAATTAAATGAAAACACGTGCTACGCCGAATGGTGTATGTGCTTCTACTGTACACACATTGCTCTGTTGAACAGTTGTAACCTAATTCTGTTATGTTTCAATTACCAGATGCACCTTTAGAGTCCACAGCAAGGTTAGGTAAACATATCCAAGTTTAAGCTCAGGCTTGAGGTGCACACATCTCTATTCCAAATGCTCCTATCTGCCTATTTAATTACGTTTAAGCCCAAGCTTATGGTAAATATGAAATAAGGCTGTTCCATGAGAAGCTGGTATAATTTGGGCTGTGGTCCTGAACCTTAAGGTCATCCAGAAGTCATTAGCACTAAAAGTCAACTTCATTACAGTTTAACAACCACACATCACTTTCCTTATTATCAGAGGTGTAAATGTCAACTTCCTTCAAATTCTTCTCCACAAACCAAGACAATGAACTAATTAGTTGGTGGGCAAATAGTCTTTGTGCCTTTGGTCAGTCAGGGCCCAAGTCATTTGGTTCATCAAAACACGTTTAATAAGAATTCATAGGGATTTCAAGGTTTTGGAGGGTGAACTGCATAACAGGTTCTGTTTAAGTGTGTCAACTTCACAATTGCGAGTCCCTAGCCAAGGGCAACTGATTCCCTCTTGAAACACTGTTATTGTACTGAATAATTGATTATATGTCTGGCTAAGGCTGTTATGTGTTTATGTGAGCCCCTCATTTTATGTTTGGATAGCCTTAAAACCCCGTTACAGGAAGAAGGAAATGAGGGACCACCAACGTTTTGTGACATGGTCATCGGGGTGAGGGATGTCAAAGAGAGCACGATTCTTTGGCCTTAAAAACAGCGTGAATTGGATGCAGGACTAACAGATCACCTTTGTTTTTGCACTGATCATAAAAAAAAATTATTTGGGCAGTGTGGTATTTTAGCATCTATAAATGGGTTGATTTGTCTAGGTTTGGACTAACTGAGTTGTTTAGACAGGCCACTAGCAAGCACAACATTGCAATAAAAGAAACTCTTGTTCTAAATAAAATTTATAGCACCCAAGCAAATACAAAACATCCACCAAGGCCCTCAACTAATACCAACATCTTTAGAATGTAAGAAATTCAGTGTTTTTCCTTTTGTAACATACGAGCAAACGGTGCTGAAAAAAATACATAAATATAACATATAGTATAGTTTAGTACCCTGGAACTTTTAGGATTTGGTTTTTGATGAATATTATTGCCAGAAAATTGTCTTGATTTTATATACACTGTCTCGGTTATTACCGTCATTTCCGGTGTATAAGACGCACCAGTGTTTAAGCCGCACCCACTAAATTTAGAGAGAAAAACAGATGTGTACATATATAAGCTGCACCGCACTATAAGCCGCACTTGTCCACGCCATAAATATTGTTATTATTACTAATAATGATAATAACAATGACGCTTTAGCTTGGTTTTATGTAAATGGGGCTTTGCTGGCACGAGGCCTGTCACAGTAACAAATTTTGCTGGTCGATAATTGTGCTATAAATTATCGTCGATAATCAATGTTATCGACAACATTTTGTTGAGACCATTTTTTCATCAATTGTTATGAGAAGTGTAATTCACATTTAAACCACTAGATGCTACTCAAGTATAGTGTGTGAGCCAGAAGTTGCCTGTATATACATGTATGTTGTTGTCTGAGTTGCAAGCTGTTGACAGTAAAAGACTTTCGAGATCAACCATTATAATTCACGGAAACGTCACAATTATATGGCATAAAATTTATACCATATAACCGTATTGAATGGTTGCATTTCTTTTGCAATGTAATGAGCGACACTGTCTTTGAGCATGCACCATTTTGCACTGTTTTGTTTATATTTCCTTTGCCGACCAAACGCCTCGGCAAGCGTTGACTGTCGGGAC
Organism: Dunckerocampus dactyliophorus; assembly: GCF_027744805.1. Taxonomy (NCBI): domain Eukaryota; kingdom Metazoa; phylum Chordata; class Actinopteri; order Syngnathiformes; family Syngnathidae; genus Dunckerocampus; species Dunckerocampus dactyliophorus. The sequence continues at coordinate 18,194,204 of NC_072825.1, forward strand.
AAAGGCTCTGCTGCCCGTGGCACCTCAATTAGTAGGTTTTTTTTCCCCAGTTGAACTGTCCGTGTTGGTCGCCTGTGTTCATGTGCTCACCATGTTCATTCTGTTTAAAACCGAAATATTCCCACACTGGGGCTGTTGCGTTCGCCTTAGAAACCATCGCTTTTGTGCCTTCATTCATGTTAGCATATGCTTTCTCATGAGGTTAATTTGGTGCTAGCACTCTTGTGTCCACTCACTAGTAGCCCCGCCTCCACAAAGAGGCTGAATCTGAGAAGATGAGGGTTCACTCTCTCCGTTCATTCCGCTTTAGAACCAATGCACACAGACAGATGCAGAGTGAACCCTCTTGTCATCCAGCCTATGTGGGACAGAGAGAAGAGCAGATGAAACACACACGCATACATGCACAAGTCAATTTCTCGACCTGTTTGCTTTTTTTTTTAATCGTTTATCAATTATCGTGACAGGCCTAGTTGGAGTCTTTTTCAGAAGGCTTTATAAGCAGAATAAGTGTAATGGCCTCTCTCTTTTGAGCTGTTTTTATATCTTTAGAACGCACAGAAAAGAGAAAGACGTGTTCATATCTCACATAAGGATTGTGGATGATGGGCAAAATTCCAAAAAAGTGCAGTTTTCCTTTCTGACGAAAACCGAGGTTCCACTGTATATGTTCACTGTGGGTTAACTACAAGTCTATCCAAATGGGATGATGTTCATTATTATTATGCTTATTCAGAAATATTTATGGTTTTAATATGACTGTGCATTCAAGTCAATATGACAGCTACTCATTGCTGAAATGTGATTATTGCATTTTAATTTCTTTTCAAATACATTATCACAAATCCTTCTACCAAATTACTGCTATATGACTGCTGAAATTGACATAACACCCTGATTGCAATAGTGTGAAGTGCAATTCTTAGCTCCCTGTTTTCCTTCAACAGCATGTGTGGGTTTTCTTTATCTTAGATCTTAGAGAGATAAATGTGATTTAAATTAATAGCTGCCACTAAATAACTCCTCAGCTGGTAAATGATGCATTCATCAGATACAGACAGCCAATATCCTGTGATTCATGACATCCCTTCCCATGTGACGGGTGCCAACAAAAATTGTTATTACATTTTAATAAAGTGTACCCCTCACGAACCCGCTCATTAATCAGTTGAAGGCAGTTGGTTTGGAGTGAGCCAGTGTGAATCTGCGTGCCTGGTTGCTCTGATGAAGAGAAATGAGTACAGCGTGTAAGGAGAGCGAGGAAGTCCATGCAGGAGGCTCTAATTGGTGATGTGACCATTGTAGCATTGACTCGAGATACTGTAGATGATGGGTTTATTGGTAAACTCCGTATTTAAGAAACAATACAAAATTGTCAAGATACAGTAATGCTACTTCAAATTGGATTTTCTCCTACTAGCTACTTCATGGTTCTTGAAGGATGTCTTAAGACATCACAAATGAAAGGAAGACCCATTTTTGATTCAGAGGTGCAGCACCAAAGTCGCTCAAACAACAAAAAGCGAAGAAATCTGCACCTTCTTCCAGATCAGCAGAAAAATGAGTGGGTCATTTCTAGTCCCTTACACCACCCCAGGTTTTATGGACATTTGTTGAGCAGTCTTTGTGCAGTCCTGCTATTCACTTCTGGCTGTTTTTGATAACAGTACATAACAACATAACATTACATCAGGGCGTTCTGTGTTATTATTACATTTTAGTATCAACATTTCAGCTTGTTCTCGTAACATTATGCATTTTGTTTTTGCAGTTTTTTAAATTGTACAATGTGCAAAGAAAACGAGTCACGGGCGCAAATGGCCCCTGGGCCGCACTTTGGACACCTCTTTCATATCTTTTCATCAGGGTTGAGTGTGCGACTTGATGGCAGTTCAGTGGGCAACCACACCACTTAGCTCATTCGCTTCCTTCGTCGTGACCGAACAATGGTAATTAAAGAGGCAAGGGGAGTATTCTTGCAGCTAGAACTAACCTCAGTCATTTCTGGTGCAAATATTGATTCGAAATTGGAGGATACAGCGTCATGGAGGTGGGCAGTACGCCCTCTGAACGAATCATATACACACAGGAAATAATGTTCTACAAGCTGACCAATCAAATCGTTTCCGGTCCGCATTCCCACATCGCAAGATTGGATTTTTTTGGAGGTGCACGTCCCGCTCCACAAGAGGGTGGAGTCGGGTGACTTTCATGCCTAAGAAACATGGTCTTTAACCTTTTGTGATTTGGCCTTACATAAATACAACTTTATTTAATTTGCAAAGAAAAAAGTGCATTGACGTAAGCAACAAATTAAATGGGAATCAATGTTGAGTTTCAGGCTGTACCAATTTGTGTATTTTTACTAGATTGTTGGAATAAATAAGTGCCAGTTGATGGGTTTTTATTGTGAAAATAATAATAATTTTAGCTAATAATTTTAGTTTATTTCCTGGAGTGCTCTCTCCAGGTTTGGATAAAGCCAACCCTGTCAGAGTGGGTGACTAAAAATGTGTCTCAACCTGGTATCCTTGACTGTGTTAAACCTTTTAAAATTCCTAAAACAAACATGCCACAACTGATAATTTAGCATTTCAGCTGAAGTCTAGAGGCTGTGAAATGATTCCCCTTGTGTCTGGGTCAATGTTAAGCCTCAAGAACAGGTAACAGTCAATCCATTAACCTGAGCTTGTAGTGGATGTTTCATGTCACTACCTCTAAGTCGTGCACACACATACAAATGTACACTGCCATTTTGGACACAAGCACTTACACACGCGCATACACACAACATTTGATCGGCAATGCCTTGAAAAGGTCAGTTGATCTCTCGACATCAACTCTGCCATTGTAATAATAAGCTTGTTTTTTTTTTGTTTACTGTTTCTTCAACATCAACAACAGCCTATCATTGTGTCTAAAACCATGCACCACCCATGTCGGCTGTGGACCCATACTGGACCACAATTTTAAACACACCCACAACTATACAAAAAGCTAAAAATGGGGAAAAAAATGCTGAGATGCACATACACACTCTCACATCCCCCATGGCTGGTGTCAGCAGCCATCAGCTTGGTAATATGAAAGGGCTTTTAAAGGCAAGGGTCATGTTAAATTGTAACACAAATGTTTTTTTTTTCTCAATTATCCTTCGGGGGGGAAGTGTCAACTGCTTCAGGGGGAGTGAAACTGGCCTGTGTGAGTGTAGGTTTCCATTTATCTGTTGCCTCAGGCTAAAGACTTCTAGTGTCCACTTTTGTCCAAAACCACGCCCTGAACCCCTGTATTAGTTGTGATTGGGAATTATGAAGTAGGATAAGCCACCTTGACATTTGCACAAATTTTGTCTCTGCATTGTCCCGGAATACCCTGAGGCAATACATGTCATTTAGATAGTACGCCTGAAAGGGTAAAGACTTGTTTGTGCACTGTTTGCGTTCTGGGTGTTCATTGTCACCGCCACTTCCCGCATCCGTGAAGCAGTCGTGGCATTATTTGGTCCCACTTTGTTCTGTGTGACGCCACGCTATAGCAGGCATCACCCCTCGCTTCATTAATTCCCTTATTAGCAAGGGACCTACCTACATGATGTTGAACTCCAAAGAAGCTCTCATTGCAGAAAAGAAAAGGTGTTTGATAGGGGTGTCTTAGAATCGTAGACTATTTGACAATTCCTTCAAGTCTGATTCAACTATCATATGAAAATGTCATGTGATCAAGATTGTACTATGTTGACTACATGGGGGGTGCCCACAGCTGATGCTGAGCATACATTTTTACATAGAATGTATTTGTTTTTGTTATAAATAGCCTATTTTGAAGGGATGAGCCAGATACTCATTTCAGACGAGTATCCGTTGCAGATAATGCATTTTTGCCAAGTACGAGCATGAAACGAGTACAGCTCATCATTATCCGTGATCGTAATGAAGGAAAATCCTCAATGAATACATATAATTTAGATGGGTGAACAGATACAGACATAGGTAGTGGTGTACTCGCTCATCCCTACTATTGTGATGCTAATTCAGCCTAATTTGATGTTCATAAAGAATTGAAAATGATGTGTGTGTTTAACAGAAGACCTATACTTACGCAAGACGGCAGCACGAACACACAGCAAAGCCCAGCATCTCTTCCAGATTGACGTTTTGTAGTTATTATTTTGCTCAAATTGGGTCTGGTTTAATATGCTCTTTTTGATATTGGGTTTCATAGAACCAATGTTTACATCAATGATCTTCAAGTTGTAGTACCGTAGTCCATACGCACCACCCAGCCGGGTGGAAATGCTCACAAGCGGAGTTGAGAATGTAAACAATGGCAAGGAAGGAGCGGAGGAATAAGCTAAACTTAAGCGAACACCGCACACTCTACTGACAGATCATTTTCCTCGCTAATGTGCGGTCTTTAGTGAATAAAATGAATGAGTTACGACTCCACATCACCCACAGAGAGACTTTTGGACGGCATCATCATAATTTTCACCAAGACATGACTAAACAGAAAACACACACACACACACACACACACACACACACACACACACTTCGTGCTGATAGAACAGCGGCTGACCAGAGGCGAAGGATTATGCATCTATGTGCTTTTTGGGTCTCTAAATTAATAAAAATAAAGGTACTGTTTTGTTTAACACAGTAAAGAAAAATTTTACCATTTCAAAATTTTCTTTGCATACGGGCATACAGCACTTCACACCAGTTTACAACAAATTGACTCACTGGCACGCAAAATAGTGTACCATTGTACCAGGACAAAATAACAATACATTTTTACTCCAAAACCTCACTGACTGTGCTGAACCTTATGTTATACAAACCAGTGTATTTAGAGAGTATAGCAGTTCAGGTCAAGTATATTTCCCGCACCGTGCATGTGGGCATGTTTAAATGTAGCAATGAGAACCAAGTCAGCATTTCCACCCTAGTTATTTACAAAATACTCACCCCCATCCCATAGATTTTTATGGTGACTGCCCCACTGGGACCTGGGGAGTTTCTCAAGTAAATGTAATGAAAAACCTCCCTGTGATTGGCAGTTGAATGCCCAAGCCAACAAAGGATTGGCTCAATGTGGGGTCAGAAGTGAAAATAGCATTGGCCTTTGCCAGTGGCCTCCCCTGCCTGGCTCACTAGATATTACAAGTTACCAAATTTATATTTGCAATAACAAATTGACTCCAATTGGTCTAAGTGGGGATCAAGACCTGGCTGGAAATGTGCAGTGCCTCTCGGAAATCGGTTTGTGGACCTTTTGTAGAAACAGGAGGTCATCAACAGACACCTAGACGGGATACGAGGACAAGCAAAGAGAGGACGCACGCTCAGGTTTTTGTATCTCTGCGTAAACATTTATATACACCATTTAAAAAAAAATATTGTATTATCTGTTAAATGATAAATGAATCAAATAGAAATGTGCCAACAAGTGTTGAGCCTGCACGATGATCATAAACATTTTACTCTGACAGTTGACAACAAAAAAATGATCTGACCCTAAGTTTCTGAAATAATTATTTACACTAATAAAGTGTGTCCAAAAATGTTTCTTCTTTATCTGCACATCAATCTAAACAGCGCCCTCATCATTCTAATCAGATTGTTACACTGTGCACTGCCTCAAAGGTTGCTATGATTTATTATCTATGTTTGGCTGTGGGACCCACCATCACCCCTTAATGACAAGCATCAACCCAAATTGTGGAAATATTTCAACTCAAATTTCTCAAATATCTTGTGTGCCAGCACAAAATAAGTTTAATGAACAATTTCAGGAACAATATGTTTTCATCCACAAACTCCAAAGTATTACAGCAAAAAGTGTCTGTAAAGGTTCTCTATTGTGCTCCCGCTTTGGTCTCTACTTGCCAGCTCACAGTGATGTGCGGTGAGGTTCATGGCTGGTGAGACACTGACTCCTTTGGAGTTTGTTTTTATGCTAAAGGGGCAGCATGGCTCAGGTGATAGAGTGGTCGTCTCCCAACCTGAAAGGTTGTGGGTTCAATCCTCCATCCTCCTGTAATCGTGTCCTTGAGCAAGATACTGAAACCCGAGTTGCTCCTGATGCTGCGTCATCAGTTGGTAAATGTGCTAACAGTGTCAAAGCGCTTTGAGTGCCTAGCAGGTGGAAAAGTGCTATTCTCTGCTTCTGCTTCATCCAAATATCTTGAATGCATTTGATTTTATGCTAGCTAGTGCTAGTAGAAAGAAAGAAACAAACAAAATCGCTGGCTTTTCCTCTGTAGAAGGAAATCAGTGACAAGCACCTTCCAGCTCATGCACGCCCACTCTTTCAGGATGCAGCAGTATTGCAAGTGCCTCCTGTATGACATTTCTATGTCGTTTATTGTCTTATGAGCACAAAAAAATAATGTCACACTTACATTAAAGATATTACACAAAGTCGTGGTGTTTCATAAATGTTTCTGCAATGTTATATTAATGGTGACATGCTGATAAACAGAAACTGGTAGCCACCATCAGCCAACTCAGTGTGCACTCAGATGGTAGGCGGGGCTTGTCGTACATACAGAAAATACATTTATAATACAGTTCAATATTAATTTTATGTTATTATTAATGTTTGTATTTTTCATTATGCCGCCCCTGATCACATGTACTATAACTGCTCAGCAGAGTGGGCAGACAGGTTGTCAATAAAGATTCCAGTTGAGTTCCATTGTAGAGCCTTTGCTTTGAGCCTTTTACGATCAACATAAACAAAATGCATACTGAAACGAAATTTAAACAAATGCGCTAGCTGAAAAGCCCACAGACGTGCTAGCGATTAGCATTACAATTTTACATGGTGCTTTTGAACAAATCCAAACATGACAATTAAATATATGCACATTCTACTTAAACAGCTGAGATTAGCATAAAATACTGTTACTTTCCAAAACTTATTAACATACAGGACTGGCACACACTACCAACAAATATTATTGGTCTTCTTCTATGACGGCAGGTTTCAAATAGCACTACAGAGCATTGTCGCCACCTATAGGGATATTAATAGATGCTCCCTGCTGCACATAAACATCCCACTGAAAACGGGTCTGTGACACACTGACGATCACTGATCTAGTAGCATCTGCAAATCTCATAGTATTCACACAGACATTCTGAGGGAATGGCAGTTTCTAGTTGGAGTAATGTTTCTTCAAAATGTTGTTTTGTCACTAATAATGGTGATTAGGATTGTACTGGTGGCTGCAGGCACACTCCTGTCAGGGACAGACTGTTCTCAGCTTTATCATATCCTCTTTCTTTTATTCTGTCCTCACATCATTTCTCTCATCAATCTGTATTGTAAGAACAGTTGGTTTCTTTCACTCGCTATGGCCGATTGTATCGTGTTATCAGTGTAATAAAACTAAAGTGGCGGGCCGGAAATTGAAAGTGTATTCATACAGGAAATAACAGTGCTCCGTCATAATCTACAGGCGAAAACATGTGTTCACCCGCGTATTGTTTCCTTATCTGATGCTGAACATTTTTTTGTGGTCTTCCATCTCTTTTTTATTTATTTTTTGGTCTTTTTTTTTTGCACACTCTTTATGACCAGAATTTAATATTGCCACCGTGGAGATATTGTCTAATCTTACATCTATTCTCAAATGCTGTGACAGTGACCAGTAAACCCATCTTTTCTTTTGCAGTTAAATGCAAAATGAAGCACACAGGCGACTTTCTGATATCTTGGCCCCTTACTGTCTTGTATCCAGGTTACACTATACAGCTTACTAACATTTCTCAGAAGACCAAAACAGCATAAAAAAAAAAAAATAACCTGGTAATTAAAGTGGGTATGCATAGAAAGAAAATCAGTCTCATATGATCTGTTGACATTGTTTTCACAAGTTCTAATGCAAAAAAGGCCGATACTTTAACGACATAAGGAGAAAAGTATATAGCCTATGCAAGTCTAATACATCTTCTTGATTCTTTACTGGCTTGTGCAGCCAAGGAGAGACAAATACTTGCGCCATGAGAGATGAGAGCTGACTCAAGGCCGCCCTCTGTCTGAAGTCATAGCAAACTCACTCTGTTGCGCATGATGCATGGAAGGTGCCTCTCACACTGTGTGTTACTGCCAATGGCTTCGAATAACAAGTACCATCAGAATATATTAAAACGTTAAAGCAAAATAACACAAATGAACTGAAAAGGAGAATAATCTTAAAAGGCGACACATGAACAAAAGTGACATAAGGCTATTCCTTTCCTGCACTTCCACAGTGATTTATGCTAAATCATCATTATGAATCACTTTCTTCTCATCTTTTCCTCTTCTGGTGACATGCTGGCTTTCTAATGGGCTGATGATGTACAGCAGTAAAATGGCAATGTCTGAGACACAGTAAAAAAAAAAAGTAATTTGCATTCAATTAATTAAAACTTGCTGCTGAGATGTCATAGACTTTATCAGCAAATGTATATCAAATATTTCACTCATAGTTCCTTTGCTCAATACAACACAGTGTCTGTTCTCCGTCTAATATGTGTGTGTGCGTGTGTGAGGACACGATGCAAAGCTCTGCTTCTTAATTCTAATTGATGTAAAAGAAAAGAGTGGCAAAGGCTTGGCAAGGGCTGACCTTGTTCTATGGGGTGCCTCACCCCAATTAATCACAAGATCCGAGCCCAGATGCTTCAAGCTAATAAACAGCACTGTGAATCCAAAACGTCTTTCAGTTGCACACCCACTCCAGTGATTGCCCTATCCACTACAGATTATAGCTCCCTGCCAGGGCAAGAGACACTTCAAACAATGCACTGTAGCAGAATGACTTAGTCTGAGAAGCCAATTTCTAGTATTTATTTAACCATTTAAACACTTCATTTCATGTCAAATTATCCTTGCAATGAAATATATTATCCTTTTTCCTTGTGTGAACAATAATTTTCCATCTGTTTTGTGCCCTGTACTTACTGGGGATTTTAGGGATTATGGCAACTAAATTATTTCACACATTTTAAAGGGATTATTTGAACAATGTGTGACATGACAGTCTACACTACGGCATACAATGGCCTCTATGTGATTTTACCATTTGAAAACACTACGGAGGCACAGACAATTGAAGATTTGGGACTTTATTGTGTTTATATCATAATCAGGCTACATTTGGCATGCCCCCGTGATCTTTTAAATGTCACTCGAATAGAAAGAAGACATGCTTGTGGGAAACGACCATGTCTTTTTGAAAAAAATTTAAAGGTGAAATGCATTGTTTCAAGGAATTTGTCTCCAAAAATCTTTTTTTTGGACAAATATAATCTATATAATACAGTGGATCCCAGCATATTCACGAATCATCAAAAAATGTATTTATTTTTTCTCCAAAAATAGGCAATTTTTAAAAATATGTGATAATAAAGCATAATATATATATATACATATATATATATATATATATATATATATATATATGTATGTGTATATATATATATGTGTATATATATATATATATATATATATATATATATATATATAAGCTTCAACAGTCATCCTTGTTACAATCCGACCTCAAAGTTTGCTCCATGGTGAACACAAACTAATATATGATCATTAATTGTCACTGGAATTACAACGGGCAAGCATTGTGGACTATGTGGACATTGGAGAAACTCCTTCTCTAGCCTGCAAAATGAATTAGTCAGAGAAGCTACATTGTGATTCTTATAAAGTGATCCCTCGTTTATCGTGGTTACTAGGTTCCAGACACGACCGCGGCAAGTGAATTTCTGTGAAGTAGGATTCAATAATAATAATAAACTGAATATTTTTGTAGATAGAGCATAGAAAACCTGTTATGACTTTCTCAATAATCCGGACGTGTGGACAGGAAGTGATGTCGGGGATTCAGATTAAATAATAAAGCCTGTCATTGGCTAGTGTGTCGTCTAGTGTGACACTAAGTGGCCAGTGTAGACAGTTCATCAATGTCTTGCATCGGCTTAAACTGTGTTTGTATTTTACTTCATTCAGAACATTTTTATGCTGGAAAGTACTTAATTTAGACCAAGAAAAACCACGTTAGACCGAGGGAGCGATGTTCGAACCGCAATGGAGCGAGGGACGACTGTACTATTTTTTCATAGATCATCTTACATTATTATTCTCTACTAGTTAGTATACATTTTATCATTTAAAATGCATTTAATAAGTGTGTGATGCATATTTAGAGCTTTAACCTGATTGGGTTGCAAGTGAACAATGGCAGTTGAAGAGGGACAGGGAGGGAGCTGAATCGAATGTAATAATTATAAAGATATAATAATTAACTTTCACTGTCACTTTCACTGCACATGTTAATCCAAAAAGGGAGAACGTCAACGTCGAGCTAGCAGGAGGATTTGGAGGGGAGCAAGCCATGTGTCAAAAATTTGCATTTTTTGGGTGTCTCTTTTGTGTGCGATTTTTCAGCATCGGAATGATCTACTGTATATTTAAATTGTCACTGTCACTGAGAAATACAGGTGCTAAAGGCAGAGTGAGTACAGACAAGGGAAAAGCAGATGGGAAGTGAGAAAGTCGTCCCAGGATACACCAGCTGTTGTTGTAACTTCACTCCACCGTTTTTGCTTCCTTTTTAGTCGTTAGGCTACACGAAGGAGAGCAGACGTTATTGTCAGCCGGTCCCTAGGCCAAGTGTTTATACATACTAAGCTACTGCCACCCCAAATGGCTGATAGTTGTTGTCAGTCTAATTGCTTCTCACAGAGACCTTCACAATACACACACACACACACACACACACACACACACACACGTTATTATACTATACTTCTCTTATTTTTAACGCCTTTTGAATTGTGTGATCATTGACTACTTCTCCAATAGCAACGCCGTCCAAAGAACCAGGAAGAAAGGCTAAAAAGAAGCAATAGTTGTTACAATATGAACACTGATAACTCTTATGGCCCTGAAGAATGCACTTGCAAGAACCTGGTGCAGTTTGGGTCACTCCAGCTAGTATGACCACAAACCAAACACACATACCAACGACAACAGAAAGCATAGAGAAATCACACATACAGTACATAACAATTAAATCCAGTTGTGTCATCTCTTTGCTGCATGTCTCCATCTGTGAAGTACTTTTACAATTTTATATACAGTCGGGATGAGCGAGTACACCACTATCTGTATCTCTGTTCACCCATCTAATTCATCTGTATCCTATCTGTACTTGGAGTGGGAGGGGTGTAAACCGGAAGTGGGTATTGTTTGACCGGAAATGGCTGTGGCTTAAATCGGTACATTATTTTAAGTCAGAAATTAGATGGATCGAACAGAAGTTGCTATATTTATTGTTTATTCAGCTATATGTGTACTGTGTATGTGTGTAAGTGATCTGTAAGACTTTATTATTTTATTATTTTTAAAGATCTGTGTGAAGTTGGTGATTCATGCAAACATCCAGTGATGGCAAACAGGGAAATAATCTGTCACTGTTGTTCACTGTGGTTTTCTCAAAAGCACCGTGTTCAATACAACGAGCAAAGTTTTCCAACTGACTTTATATCACCAGCCAAATTAGAAGCAAGCAGACGAAAAAAACAACAAAAAAAAACACGTTCAGTGACCGACGCAACACGGGCCGTTCACAGCTCTGTCTCGAAAACCTAAAAAAACCTTAACAAAAAAAAAAAACCATCCGGAGTGGAGGCAGTGAACAATGCGACACGAGCCGTCTTGTCAAATGCACCGCATAATCCTCCCTTTGGCTGTATGGAGTCTGTCTAGATAGGGGTGGTCGTGTGTGTGACTTGCCACTCACAGAGTGTGAAGAGTGACTACATCAGTAGTTACCCAATGAGAATTTTCCTTCATCACCATTACGGATATGCAGATACTCAGCAACAATGCATTATTTGTAACTCATTCCTAATATACAGTATAGTAAGAGCTCTCATTACATCACAGATGGTAAATAATATTATTGATTATTGAAGTCTAGTAAAATTGGGGACGTCAACCACACAATGGCGAGAGTTTCAAGTTCTTGTGACTTTAGAGTGCACATTTTCCCCCAAAATATTGTTGACATTGCAAAACTTAACAAGCATCTGAACTTGAAGGTGTTGTTCTGTTTTTGTAATAGTTTTTTTTTTGTTCCAGAAGGCTGGCAAACAGCTTTTACCCACAGGCCGTCAGACTTCTCAACGAAGCACTCACACACGCTGCACGCAACACACTCACAGCACTTCATTTATTTATTTATTTATTTGTATTAATGTCTCTTCTGTTGTTGCTTAATTTATTGGTATTAATGTTTCTTCTGTTATTATTAATTTTCTTGTGTTTTCTTTCTTTTTTGGGGAGAATGAACAGAATAGGAATTTCATTGCATAGTATAACTACCTGTTTTACTGTGCATATGACAATAAAACTCTTGAATCTTGAATCTTGAATCTTGAACAGTTTTCCTTTGGAATTTGTGTTTTTGGTTATGGATCTATGGAGAAACACAGCTTATGTAATCCTATCCCTTCTCCATGTCTCAGCAATTACTGATAGTTTTCCAAAACAAAAGATAAATAAAATATGATGTATAAAATATACTTAGGTAATAAAACTGCAAATGTGTTGTTAAAAGAAACACTTATAACATGTTTGCTGAGATGTTTTTTTGTCTTCCTTCAATATCAACAGTTTACTGTGACTTAATGGCAACTGTACTAACTTGCTAACCCGATCAGCTAAGAATAATAAAAATAATAATCACCTTTTGTCAAAGACCTGTAGTTCAAGTATACAATGGCAGTCAAAACAGATGAGGAGATGCAAAGGCAAAGCAAGTAGCTTAACATAAGGAAACCAAAGAAGCAGTTGAAAAATTAATGAACCAACATAAACAGAATGAACATGAACATAAACAAAGTGGATTGCTTCCTATTTACATGACATTTGTGTGTCTCTGTTCGTGCACGACTGAGCAGGTAGAGGTGTGGACAAGAGGTTTGTGCAGTGACGTGCACACCTCTCTCTTTGCGCATCAAGGTCTGAGACCCGTTGGCTTAACTTACATTTCATCCAATTAGCTGGTAGTATTGAATCGGCCATGAACAATAGCTGCTGCTTTACGTGGCTCCATTGTCACTTGATCCCAGGTAACCCAAAGCTCATGCATATGAGCACACACATACACACAACACACCAACACTTGATAGCTTGTGTTCTTGGTGTAATGATGAAAGGGAGTGTGCACAGATGTCAACAGCATTAGTGAGTGGAGGTAAGGATAGGTACAAAACTGATGTCTCACAATAAGGCGGCCATTGTAACAAACGGAATTTGTCGTCCTATTGTCTGGGACAAAAGATGTAATAGAAGCCTAGCCTCTTGCTCCTTGTCCGTTGCTGTTTTTGGCGTGTTCGGTATGCTTTGCGATAGGCTGAGCCTCACTTGGAGTGAATTATTTAGATGGGCAAGGAGCGACAACTGAACAAGAGGGAACAAAAAGGCCACGGACGTCCAGAGTTGCATGACATGTTGAGCGCTGTTGGAGTCACATAACAAATATACATATATACGTTTTTATTTACTGTATATAAAAAACTCCACATTGTTGGTTATTGTTTACATATTATCCGATACCGGTGACAAATATATACTTTTTGAAATGGTGCCTGAACTGTAACTTCAAAAATGGAAAACATACACATTTTGTTCAAACGATGCCTTTATTTTTACAGATTTTTGTGACATGCAAGTTGAACAGAATAGTAAATTAAATACTGCGTGCGGTGAGGTTCTTGGCTGGTGAAGCACTGACTCCTTTGGAGTTTTTTTATGTTAATACAAGTTGCCCCACAAAAAGAGAATACAGTGTTCCCTCGCTAAATCGTGGTTCAACTTGCGCGGATTCGCTGTGTCGCTGATTTTTTTAAGTGCAATTTTGCATATTTTTTTTAACTGAATATGAATGCACACTGTGTTCTGTGTCCTTGTGGTGTATTTCAGTGATATATCGGTGCTCTGTTGTATGTGTCTGTTATTTTATTTACTACTGCTAACAGTGGAGGGTGTCGTATACTGTTGTATGTTGAAGACGTGTGCTCCTCCACCTGGTCTCAACATGTGTTTATGTGCCTGGACGAGCATATAAGGAACCCAGGGTAGACAATAGCAGGCTAAATATAGAGCCACAACAGTCCTTATTGGCTAAGGGAGAACTTGCCCATTGTGTTCTGTGTCCTGATTGGCTGTAGACCATTGTCAATCAATCTCCTTTGTGCAGTTTTCTGTTGTGTTCAGTAGTATGTGAGCTGCTGGAACCGCCAATAAACAATAGAAGAAATGAACATTTGGTTGAAGGAACAGGACGAGGAGGAGGACGATGGCAGGAGCAATATGTATTGCCCTATAGTACTCACTCCTATTGTGATGAAGTGCTTTGAAAGGATAGTCATGCTCCACATCAAAAAGAGCATCCCGGCAACTGTGGACCCTCTACAGTTTGCATACCGCCAGAACCGGTCCACGGATGATGCAGTCAACACTGCCATCCACACAGCCCTTTCTCACCTACAGGGCCAGGACACATACGTCAGAATGCTATTTATAGACTATAGCTCTGCTTTTAATACAGTCTGCCCCCACAAACTCACAAATAAGCTCCTCACACTTGGCCTGTCACCCTCCCTCTGTAACTGGGTGTTTAACTTTCTCACAGGCAGGCCCCAGTCAGTCAGAGTCCACAATCCCACATCCAGCTCAAGAATTGTGAGCACTGGGACCCCACAGGGGTGTGTGCTCCGCTCCTCTACACGCTCTTCACCTATGATTGCGTGGCCTCCCAGAACAACACCAGCATCATTAAATTTGCGGATGACACTACAGTCATCGGACTGATCACTGATGGTTTTGAAACGTCATACAGAAGAGAGGTGGCGGACCTCATAGCTTGGTGTCGTGATAACAATCTCCTTCTCAATACAGAGAAGACTAAAGAGATGATCATCAACCCAAGAACAAGGGAAAAGGAACCACATAGACCCCTGTTTATTGATGAGACTGAGGTGGAGAGGTTGAAAACCTTCAAATTCCTTGGCACATACGAGGACCTTACCTGGTCTCACGACACCCAAAAAATTATCAAGAAGTCCCAAAAGAGACTGTACTTCCTGAGGAGACTGAGGAAATTTGGTTGCTTCTGCAGATGCACTATGGAAAGTGTCCTTACCGCCTCCATCACTGTTTGGTACGGTAACTGTACAACACGTGATAGGAAGGCACTCCAGCGGGTGATCAAGACCTCACAGCACATTGTTGGGGCAGCCCTCCCCTCACTACAAGACATTTATAAATCTCTCGTCCTACGAAGAACAAACAACCTCATCAAGGACAGCACACATCCACAACACTCATTATTCACACTCCTACCGTCAGGCAGACGCTACAGGAGTTTGAAGTCCAGGACCACACGACTGGCAAACAGCTTTTACCCACAGGCCATCAGGCTTCTCAACGAAGCACTCACACACGCCGCACGCAACACACGCACACTCATAACTCTATTTATTTATTTATTTATTTATTTATTTATTTATTTATTTTGTTATTTATTCATTCATTGGTATTCATGTCTCTTCTGTTGTTGTTGCTTAATTTATTGGTATTTATGTTTCTGATGTTCTTATTCATTTTCTTGTGTTGTCTTTCTTTTTTGGGAGAATGAACAGAACAAGAATTTCATTGCATAGCAGAACTACCTGTTTTACTGTGCATATGACAATAAAACTCTTGAATCTTGAATCTTGAATATAATAATTGCAAACAAATAAAGTTGGCTACTTTGCAGATTTTACTTATTAAGGGCTATTTTGGGAACCTATCCCTCGTGATAAACGAACGAGAAAATGCTGTAATTCACTTTGGTTAAAAAATGTTTTTAAAAAGTCTTCAGAAACTTCTTAGACCCTTTTTTTTAATGGAAAATGAAAGCCATTTGTGTTCCTACCTTTTATTTGTATATGAAGTACATGCAGCCTGTTCTTCTACAGGGTATATTGAATGCATTTGATTTGAAAACAAAAATGCGGGCTTTTTCTCTGTGGAAGGACATCAGTGACAAGCATCGACCAGCTCATGCACGCACCCACCTCTTCAGGATGCAGGAGTACTGCAAGTACCTCCCGTATGACATTTCTATGTATTTTATTGTCTGATTAGCAAGTATAATGACATCACACTTACATTAAAGACATTATATAGGCTGCAGAAACTCATGGTATATAATCAATATTTCTGCAACATTATATTATTGGCGACATGCAGACAAACAGAAACTGACAACGCCATGCGCCAACTCAGTGTGCACTCAGACAGTAGGTGGGGCTTGCACACTAAGTAGAGAAGCCACGCTCACGGCCTTATCTTAGGTTTTTTCCCTGCATTTGATCAGGAAATCTGTAAATTCAGAGATTTTTACTGAAGAAAATGTTGAAAACGATTGAAATAATACAGAAAATACATGTATAATACAATGCAATGGACAAATATGAATATTTATCTTATGTTACTTTTCGTCGTTGTACTTTTTATCTTCCCTGACCGCACGTCGATGGTGTGTTGGTGTGGAGAGTGACAGAGAAGTTATCTGCATGATGTCACTGTCTTGTTGCAGGTGGCTAAGTCAGCGTTAATTTAGTACCGAAATGAGGCATTCATAGCTACTTACAGGGTATATGGTTACTACCATTAACAGTGGCACCGGTGCCATTACGTTGCTGAGTTTTGGTACGCATCCGAAAAATGAATAAACAGTACAGTATTTTTTTACGATGACAACACCATATTTTATCATACTTTTGAGTACAACTATATTCTTACATTTTTTCATGATAACATGAAACTGTTTCAAGTAATCCCAAGAAAGTCAGTTTTCTGATAATTACATTGTAAAAACTAGATTGTGATAACATGAACTTTACCGTTACCCCGACTGAGCATTTGAAGGTTTTTTAAGGGCACCTCGTGTCCCTGTCTGAATCTTTTTACTTTGCATCAGTTTATGCTATGTGAGGATAAGTTCAATATTGACATTTCAAATTATAGAAATTTCCTCAATTTCACCCTGGCAATCACAGCCCACTGCCAGATACTGTCAGAGGACATTGTCACATTGTACGACTAATTTGATTCACTTGATCCCGCTTTCTTCCTCCTCGCAGTCTCGTTTCGACCATGACTCTCAGCCTTTGGGTTCTCTCCGTTGGGTTAATTCCCCAGAAGTCAATGGCAGGGCGATTTGCTGCGCATGAAGGGGGTGTACATGTAAATCTCTGAAGGAGTCAGTGGCTCACCAGCCATGAAGATCACCGCACGTCACTGGTACAATGGCCCTTTAAACAGGGTTGTATTCCTGAATGTATTTAATGCAACAACTTGTAGTCATGGAAAAAAAAATAAACCTACCCTTGTTTCTTCAGTTTCTTGTTCATTTTAATGCCTGATACAACTAAAGGTACCTTTGTTTGGACAAAAATAGCTCATAAGAGTTAAATTTTTTGGCAGTACAATGCTATTCATGTAAGAACTTAAGTGATTTTGGTTATTATCAAGAAAACCATGGAAGTTGCTTGATATCAGCTCTTATATTCAACTGTTATGAGCTATATTTGTTATCATCATTATATTTGACCAAACAAATGTACCTTTAGTTGTACCAGGCATTAAAATGGATCAATACACTGAAGAAACAAAGGTGGTCCAATCATTTTTTCCATGACTGTATCTGTGTCTGAGACAACTGCTGTTTATAGCTCACCATCCCACCACCATCACCCTGGTTTCTGTTGAGATTCATCTCTCTCATCAGCTGTACTCTGGTACAAAACCGACGTGAGGGGTAGGTGCACTCAGACAAAGTCTCACTCTGTGAACACAAAGCCAGGATGGTTCTTGACATCTTGTGAAGTTGTCTCCATCCCTGGGTTATACCTTCAGGGAGGCAGGGAGCATAGTGGGAGCGTTAGCACTGCTGAGACCATCGGGCCTGCTATACTTGCCAGCCGCTGAATATTTAATGTGCAAGGCCCCCACAAATGCATGGACAGCCTGGTGTTGTCACCCCAGCATATTTTATCACTGATCAAACATTAGTCGGCAGCTGTTGTAAACTTGTAGCTGTCTCGGTGGCAGTGGCTGTGACAGGCTGTGACACACTGCTGAGAGACTGAGGCCCAGCTGGCTGCCGTACTTACTTACATGCTGGTTTTGTGCAAAGTTAAATAAATAAGTACTTCTTTCCTCCACCTGAAGCAGTGGTCTCGCTCTCTGTCACTCATTTGCTCCCCTTCTCTTAACGGTTCTTCTTGTACTTGTACTCTCCTTCCCGCTACTGTTTCGATCTCTCTGTCATGTCTTTTGATTTTTCCCAACTGTGTGTTTTGTGTCCTGCTAGTGCCTTAGTGGAGACACATTGTGAACTGCACAGTGGCTACCGAAAGGTGAAAAAACATTGTCTCCTAGATTGTCGGAGAAAAAAGAGAGACATTTTGACAGCATGAAGACTGAATCTGTGGGGGAAAACAGACAATTGTTTCAGCGAAGCTATATGCTTCTTTTTTGTTACATCTTTTACAAAAAGCTGTTGCCATGGTGGTTTAAGAGGATTTTATTAATAATCTATAAATATGATATTAATAAAGTAATAAATCATATTCATTCATTGATATATTTATTTTCCCACTGTTTATCCTGTTTAGAATCACAGCTGAACTGGATCCTGTCTCAGCTAACTTTGGACTCCCTGAACGGGCCACATGTCAATCACAGGGCACATATAGATAAACAACCTTTCACGATTTACCACCTGGCAGACATGTTAGCCGCATGATTCATCATCATGCTGCCTCGTTTGTCATTCATGGACAAATATTACTTGTCACGGTATGTTTTAAATGTATTATTTAAGCTACTACTGCCCATTTGGATGCAGCTTTTCTGTTAGATGTGTTCTGTTGTCTTATTCTGCAGTCAGTACAAAATGCTGCATTTTTTTTTTTATAGAAGCAACTTATAGTAGGAGCTTTCATACATTATTTATGACATGCCATTGTTTCTTATTAAGTTGCTACCATCTATAACTGGCACAGGGGCAAAGCTGTACAAATGTGGGGTCAGGATTTGTCCAGAACGGCTTATGAAGTTTTCCCAATAAATTGATAAAAATGTGTTCTTAGTCTTAGTATTTCTTAATTACAACACAGAACATGTAATATGAACATATAGCTTCACAATATAAAGTCTGTATTGCTAATAGATAGATATATGCATCGTGTAGATGTATTGCTGGGTGCATGTTTTTGATGGGAAACATCATTCCAAGCAAAATGATCAATATTTCATTTTGTCATTTATTATGTAAATTCCTCAACTGAATATTTCAGTAATTGGTTTGGACATAAGACTCCCTTCCTCCCCTCCTGCATGTGTCTGTTTTGCATTAGAGCAATGGTTGGACAGCGCACTGGTGGGAATTACCTTATGGATGGCACTAAATAATTTTATTTTTAATTTAGCACATGACAATGGGCACGCGCAAAGGGAGAGTCCCCTTGGCTAGCGCAGTGCCTTGTTGGCAATGATTGATGACCCAATATCTAATTAGCTGAGATCCAATCACTTATTATGCAGAGTGTGGGACAAACAAACTGAAGTCAACTGTCAGGCGATTGATTGATGACTCTCCCAATACCTCTTTTGTTTGCTCTAATGTCCTGATGCTTGTTACAACCACGAATGCTCACTTGGACAATGCAGGCTGTCAATCTAACAGGGAGTTGCTCGCCTTTTTTTTATCCTCCAAAGGAAACATTCATTTAAGTGCATGCGTGCATCTATATTATGTTTGTGCATGATGTTGTGTGGGAAAAGATATTAAAGGTGACAAAGTGAGTGTTATCGTGTTTTTGGTCTCATTAAAAGGAATGTCTTATGTCCTTAGGGAAGTTTGGTTTTTCAAAAAAGGTTAAAGAGTTAAGTTTTTGTTTATTTCATGAACACAGATGTTCCGTAGTTGTTTTGCGTCTCAACTCCAACAGTATCATAGAGGTGGTCTTCAGGTTACACTGTGATGTAAGTCGAGTTTTGGTGTAATTTTGGTGTACCTTCATTAACTCCTATGTCACTCACCCTGTACACAGAACACCTGAAGGACATGAAATACAGTAATAAAACACTAAATAGAAGAATTCAATAAAAAAACGTGATAAAAAATAAAAGCCAAAGTAAAAAAAAAAAAATAAATAAATAAAGTCAAACACAGCAGTTATGTGTTTTGTCATTTCTGACCATCTTCGAACGTGATGCGTTCTGACTGTGTATGTGGCTGCGAAAGGAGGACAGTTCAGTTTGCTGACAGCAGCCTGTTTTGTTTTTTGCAATAAAAAGATTGTTGATCGACCACCTCCTTGTCATCCAGGTAGACATTAAAATCCGATCTTTGTCCTTATTTGTCTAGAGGAGAAATAAAAAAAAAAAAAAACTTGAAACATTTATATGCTCGAACAACACTAAAAGCCTTCAGCATATCAGTATGTGGAATCAAATTATGGAACGTATTGAGTAAAGAACTAACACAATGCACTAAAATGAGCCATTTCAAGAAACAGTGCAAGCAGTTGTTGTTTACAACAAGAAAGAAGAGTCCTGAACCAGTGTGTACATACTGTACATTGCTATGTCTAATCACTCTTGCGCTTACTACTTATTTCTCATTTCTTAGGACTACTTGAAGTATTACATTGTCTGTACTCACTCAACAACAAACTATGCTTCTGTCAACTATTAACTTTTCATCACTAATTATTAGGGATGTTCGATAATATTGGCCCACTGATAATATCGGCCTGATGTTGGCATAAAAATGTAATATCGGTCAATATTGGTATGTTTTTTTTTCCCTATAATGAAAGATTAAATGACCCTTTAAGCACCACAACCAACATTGCTGTTGCAATAACAGTCCACATGTACCATATACTTGAGCCGATGCTTTGCTTAACCGTGTTTGGAGCGGCAGGACACGGTGGGTTGTGAAAACACTGCTAATGGTGAGTGGGGTAGTTCACAGACATATATATGTAGACGCCGCATTGAGCGCAGAGCTGTATGCCAATGTTGCCACCATATTGGATGTGGCAAGAATCAGAGCGGAGGAGATGCCTCATTCATGTGCTGCAAACCAAATCCCAGGGAATAACATTTCACAGGCAGTGGCGGGGCTACGGGAGGCCAGGGGTGGCCGTGGCCACCCTTGGTCACTCATCGGCCACCCCACCGGCCAGCTAGACAATTCAGGTATCAACTTACTGCCACCCCTACAGTATGTGAGTAATGGTCTTACCTTGGTCACCACAATGAAACATTTCTGGGTTCGCCACTGTTCACAGGTAAGACTTAACAATTACATTTGATAGTATTTGGCTTTTGCGCTTTTTCTGGTAATTTGGTAGGCGGACCTCTGTTTTTTTTTTTTATTGGATTTACTTATTCATGTGTATCTTTTTTGTTTATTGTATTTATTATTACTGTACATATGGATCTATGAATTGGGCAGATGTGTCTCTCTCAATGATACCCAGGATATAATCTAAACACTCTCATGTTTAACAGCCTGTTAGTGTGTCCTTTACTGTGTCTACTAACGCTTTATTGCATTTGTATTTGATCTAAAGTTCCTTTTCCTTTCTACAGCAAACAGCGAAGCGAAATGACAATTTGACATCATTAAAAATTTAGAGCGACTCAGGGGCCTTTGAGGCTTCCATTAGTAAATAGGGTCGAAAACTCACTCCAACACACACGTTTCAAGGTTCAAGGATGAGAGCCTTTGAGATCCAGATTTAATTTATTGTGAGATATTCAGCATCTGATCTTGGTGACAGTCGCCTCTGGCTTCTTTCATAAGAGCTAAAACGTCTTTGCTCTAACCTCAGCGTGTGTTTGTGTGCTTGTGCATGCATGTATGATACTGAGTGTTTTCTGTTTGAGTGCAGAAAGGTCGACAGGGAAACCATCAAGATCGAAATCTCTGACATACATCAAACAAGTCAAGATAGATGCTGGGACAGTGTTAATCAAAACTTCTCCATTTCCTGAAGAATTAACCATTAAATAATTCATTTAGCAGCTACAGGCAGCAGTTTAAAGGGGCTTGTGCCTTCCCGCTGGTTAGAATTAGTCCTTGTCACGGCACAAGATTGATATATTTATTATTTATCACATTAATCATGGCCAGAGACATTAGGGTCCACTGTTGGGATCATAGCTGTTAAAATGTAAGAGGAGCTGGATGAGAGAGGGAGGGATCAAGAAAGAGATGCAGGTGGCAGCTGTGTTTGGTGATTACAGTGCAAGGTGATCAAGGGGATGCTGGAGGGTCTGGATACACAGACACACACACACACACACACACACACACACACATGCATCATTGAAATCGAAGAGGTTTGGCATACACGGTGTGTTGGAGTTTACGAAGTAGTTTTGAAAATCTGTGCAGCAGAATAGAGAAGAATGAGGAAACACAAAGATTCTGTTCACCTAGTAGGTTCAAAGGAGGTCACAGCAGGTCTTGAAGGGGCTCACTGCTGTTCACCAAAAATATCTGAAGGATAACTCTTGAGCTGTGATGATTGACAGTTGAAACGTTATCTTTTCGGGAGTGAATGCGGATTGGGTGTCAAAAGCCCCCCACAGGATCATTTGGTACCAGGTTGTACAGACAGAATATAGATGTGATTTAAAACAATGACCA
This sequence comes from Dunckerocampus dactyliophorus, assembly GCF_027744805.1. Lineage (NCBI taxonomy): Eukaryota > Metazoa > Chordata > Actinopteri > Syngnathiformes > Syngnathidae > Dunckerocampus > Dunckerocampus dactyliophorus. The sequence continues at coordinate 18,217,002 of NC_072825.1, forward strand.
CTTCCATTCATGCCCCTTCCGCACGCTTCACTTGTCTTTGTGAAGTAAATGTCTGGACAACAGGTGGTGCTGTAAACTTTCACTGTTCAACTATTTTATGAATCAGAAGACAAAAGAAAGCAATTTCCGGTACAACTTTTTAACTTCCGACATGATATCAATATTGCAAGCTTTGGCGACCATCTGATCCCGATATTTATCCGATATCAGTGTGAGTCCGACGTACTTTTATGACTTGGGCGGAGTGGGCGGAATTGGTGTGCCAACACCCTCCTCCTATTGGTTCCTTACACTAAGCCTGGGCGGAGTAGTGGTATAATCCTTTCCTGCTATTAACACCTCCGATAAAAGGGAAGTGTCGCTCCCTGAGTTGGGTATGAACGACTCTGATACTGGCTCGTTAGCATCTATTGTTCAGGCTCGGCCCTGGCTTCACCTCATTTGTAAGACTAAGAGCTGTGGGTTTTGGTCTCAGTAACCTGCTGAACACAGGGTCCAAATTAAACCTTTTTAGATGCAAGCTGATATAATTCGATACTCTTATTTTTTTTCTGATATCGGACCGATATCCAGGATCATAATCCGATAGTAGTCCACACTACATCGCAGTTCGAACATCCTCCCTCACTCTATTGCCGTTTTTTAAATATTAATTAATTAATAAATGATCGCTGTTTCATGGTCGAATAAGGCCTATTATTAGTAAAGCAATATGAATGTTGAAGCAAATTGTACTTATTTTGGCCTAAATTAAGCATCTTCAAGCAAAAAAATGGCTAAATGAACTAAAATACAAATACAAGGCAAAAGAAGCATTTTAATTGTGAATGTAGTACTGTATTCTACATTGGACTAGGTGTCAGTAATTGTTTGGTATGACAGGAACTAGACTCGTCACTAAGCTTCCCTAGGGAACACATTTACTGTAACACTGGTCGAGCAGAAGTTTTAATTACATCTTAAATGGCTTATTTACTGTTATTATGTCTACTATATTGAGTAATATGAGTGTAAAGCCATTTAAAGGCACCATTAAAATACAATTACAATTTATGTATTGTAATGGTGGACGTACCCTGGAAGTACAACGTCCAGAAAAAAGCAACTATTGAATATGTCTTATTTTCTCAAATTATATCTACTATATTGGGTAATACAAATGTTGTTGCATCTCTTAAAAAAAACATATTTAGAAAATATTCTAAATATGTCTAATATTCAATTTATTAAAACTGAATCCCACTTCATGGAAATTGACTAGGTGCTACTGTATAACGGATCGGCAATGCTTTTTCACATACTTTAAATAAGGGGTCACCAACGTTTTTCCTTGTGAGAGCTACTTTTACAAAATGAAAATGGCCAAGAGCTACTCATTTTTGTAACATTGATTTTCAGAGCTTATTTTAAACCCAAACAAAGCGAATATGCTTGTTTTACCAGAACATGAACAAAATGCTGGTGTCCACAACTCACATTTTGTATTTCAGAATGCATTTCTTTCTACTGTTCTTTCATTATTAACTGAAAACCTGAATGAAAAGCAGGCTTGCGGGCACCTCATGTGGTCGTGGGGGGCTACCTGGTGCCCGCAGGCACCACGTTGGTGACCCCTGCCTTAAATGCTATTCTATATGTGCACCAATTGTTAGCATTTTTGTTGTAAATATACAATGTCCAACTGATTGTTTGAGCACATGCAAGACTTCTTCTGATTATGAATAATAGCTCTATTTATCTCTGACGCTTCCAGTGTCATTCCACAAGAGATATATTTAAACTGCTGGTGCAGTTATGCTTGCTCCAACATGTTAATTGATGCATCAAGAGGGACATTGCCGCTCTACCACATTCAGCTTTCATCTCCGCTCTCTGCTCGCTTATCTCACAAATTGATCTACCCAGCAAATATGGAGACATAAATGAACATCCTGAAAGGATAAATTAGTTATATATTCGCTGGCACACACATACACTTGATAAAAATGAATATATTGATTTTTACCACTATATTTCTCCAAGCTATTTTATTGTAGCATAGGATACGAGTCTATTTGGTCAGGTTTAAAGTGTCACACAATCACACATACAGTCGCCATTGCGCTTGGGTTTTCGGCAGTACGAGTGGAACAGGACAGATGGAGCCAGGACAGGCCAGCCCTTGATGTGTTGCCATGGTGACCCAAGCCGAACCCCCTTTCCTTGACCTGACGGGGCAGAGACACTAAGTATTGCTGGAAGTTGGAAGACAGTATCTTTTTACTTCAATCTATTGCAAAATCAATCTTGAGTCTGTGAGTCTGAAATTGACAGCCGCTTGGTATGTTTTTATGGGCAATGAAAAGCTCTCGCGCAAGCAATCCTAACACAGATATTAGGAAGTGAGAGGGCAATGGCTGAACAATGCCCTGCTTATTTCTTCACGGACATAATCAAAAGATTGTCTTATGTTGGAGTGAAGAACATATTTGTGTTCAAAATATCACACTATTAAAGGGCTAAATCACTCAGTTACCATCTGTTTGACAATACATGGCCTCATTAATGGGACGACTAGACTCAGGTCATTCTATATGAAAGGCTACCAGCTGAGAACAAACGGAATGGGTGGATGAATGGAAGGCAGAAACTCACAATGGATGGATGAATGCAAGAGAGGAAATACCCATTTTGCAGAGTGGAAGAATCCATTTTGCAAGATGATTTGCCTTCAAATCTTCAGGGACTTACCCTTGACATGAAGTCATATTGTGTTGGAGTTTTAGCCCTTAAATGTATACATGAATTATTTACCATCAACCCCGATTGTTTAAGTGTAGGAAATTACTTGGGATGGGTATTTTCTCTCAGGCAGAAAGAATGTGATACAGCGGACATATCCCAGCTAATGTGCCAGACCCAGTGTCCGCACAGGGTCTATGGGAAGAATTATTTATGCATTGGAAAACAGTGTGCTGGGGCAACAGAAAAAAAGGCAGACACATTATTTTAAACCTTTCATAACACATATCAATATTTTAGCAGAAATAAATAAAGGATGGTACGTTTGTTTGGAGGACAGCTGTAGCTTGCCTCACTTGGCTAGCTTGGAATGCCATGCATATCGACCCCGCCATCTCTTTTTAATCATCCACTTAGAAGAGGGGGGCTACAGGGACCGTCAAGGTGAGCTCTCCTTGGTATGAAGGCAGCACCAGAGCCAAACCAACATTTGTTTGGGAAATAAAAGATTGATTACTTATCTCAATTATTTTCACAGCGGTGGTTTCTCAGCATCCCTTGTAGCACCATTTACTTCTGCCTTGCTGGAAATTAGTCCAGTTTGTACTTTGCTTAAATTGTCACCATAATTTCCTATTAAACTCTCATGAGCACATCTTCTGCAAAGATGTGCTTGTCCAATAAAGTATTGGTTCTCATTATGCTACTACAGTATACATCCAACACCATTCAACAACACACATTGTTTATATAGTGAAAATTCTAAACTACTAAAAAAAAGCCTTGCAAAGTAATGGAAAGTTAATTGTGAAATTGATTACAGTGCCATGTCTACCATTTCTCCATGGAACCAAATAATTCTGTTTTCTGATTTGTTCCCCTGCATTTGGAATAAATCAATTCTCCAAGGAGCAGGAGAGAGAGTGTGAGAGGCTTCTGTTGCCGGACAAGGTGTAATGTGTTCCATTACAATCCCAATTGTGCCAGCAGGATGTAAAATTAAAGCTCATTTAAACGGTCATCCGCATAGTGAAAGTAAACCCAGCCAACATGGCTTTCAGAGATGTGTGTGTGTGTTTCGTGGAATTGGTTTCTCTCTGCCCAGCTGCCTGAGTCTGAGCCACAAGGTGGTAGGAATGAACATTTTCCCCCAACCTCGTCAGTGAAATACGATGGAACCACCAAAGGCAGTTCCAAGATGTTGGTCAATGACCAATTTGTTATGATATTATAATATTTTTTACCTTAACATTGAGTATCACCATTATAAAACATTTAACTATACAGACAATGTTTGAAGTAACATTTTTACTTGTAAAACAAGTTTAAATAAAAATCCCACTGTATAATGGTACAAAAAATAAATAAAACCTCTGAATAAGGCAAGGCGAGTTTATTTATAGAGCACAATTCGTACACAAGTGCTCTACAGAAAAGAAGGGTAAAATCACTTCATAAAACATAAAATCATTCTAAAATAATTAAATAAAATTCCATCAATCATTACATAAAACAAAAAGTGTAAAATTTATTAAAATTGAAGAGTGCAGATAAACTACTTTCAGTTGTCAACTTGAATAGAAGTGTTTTCAGCCTGGATTTGAATATTGCCAAAGTTGAGGATTGTTGCACATCTTCTAGAAAACTGTTTTTGGCAGCTTAAAACTGCAAGTAAATCTGCAGGACCCTGTTCACCTGTCGTAGTATTGTCTGCATAGTTGTGGTAAGACACATTGCAGCTCTGTATTAGCTGGCCTAAAGGAAGCATGTACAGACTGACCCCTGGGGAACTCCACAGGTCATAGCCATTTGGTCTGAGACACAGTTACCAATTTCAACAAAGTAGTTCCTGTCCTCCAGATAGGACTTGAACCAGTTTACGGTAGTACCAGAGATTCCCACCGGTGTTCTAACCTCTGTAATAAGATCACATGGTCAACTTTGTCAAAGGCAGCGCTGAGGTCTAGAGGAACTAAAACTTTTTTTTACGACTTTGCTTGCATCTGTGTTCAGACGGATATCATTTGTCACCTTGATCAGAGCCGTCTCACTGCTGTGGTGGGGCCTAAATCCTGATTGAAAAGTATCAAATACATTGATGAAAGTCAGTAAGCTGTTGGTATACAACCTTTTCTAAGACTTTCCCCAAGAATGGCATGTTTGATATGGGCCAATAGCTGTTCAGTACTGTGGCATCAAGAATGCTCTTCTTCAGAAGAGGATTAATGACAGCAGTTTTTCGGGCCTTTGTAAATATTCCAGTGTTAAGTGAGATGTTAAATTAGACTCTAGTGGGTAACTCATCAAAGCAGCACATCGATGGACTCAGACTGCAGATGATCTCTTTGACTGTTTTGCCAATAACAGGTGTGAAATGTGGGCCGCACGGTGGTCTAGTGGTTAGCATTTTGGCCAACACAGTCACAGTCTGGAGATCGGGAAGATCTGGGTTCGATTCTCCCTTGGGCATTTTTGTGTGGAGTTTGCATGTTCTCCCCGTGTGTGCGTGGCTTTTCTCCGGGTACTCCGGTTTCCTCCCACAGGTTAGGTTAATTGGCGACTCTAAATTGTCCATAGGTATGAATGTGAGTGTGAGTGGTTGTTTGTCTATGTGTGCCCTGGCTGGCGACTGGCCTGTCGCCCGAAGTCAGCTGGGATAGGCTCCAGCGACCCTAATGAGGAGAAGCAGTATAGAAAATGGATGGATGGAGGTGTGAAATGTAGCAACTCTAGGTGTCTAGCTGGCTGCAGAATAGTTGTTTGTGTTTGCACTTAGATGTACAGTATGTAGAAATGATTTATAAGGGCAGTGAAACTGGAGGATTTGTTAATCTTAACTGTAGCAAACAGTACACAAGAGTTGTTACTACAGTTGGTGATAAATTCAGAAAATTAACACTCCCTTGTTCTACGCAAAGGTTTGGTTGAAAACACGTAGCTTTTCTTTATAAACATCATAGGGTACCTGGAGCTTTGACTTGCGTCATTTCTGTTTGGCTCTCCAGCACTCTCTTTTCTGTGCCGTGACTGACTTGTTTTTTTTGTTTTTTCCATGGTGCTTTTTGCCTACTTTTAACCATCGTAACCTTGACAGGAGCAATGGTATCCAGAACATGTACAACATTTGGTGTATAAGAGCTCAACAGATCATCAACGTTAGAATATGGGGAGTTTTCAAAACTATTCCTTGCCATAAACTGCGTCCTTGTGCTGTCATTAATGAGTCTTCCCCGAACAACTGCAGAGCCAACTGCTGCTGTGGGTGTAACAGACTGGTCAAATAAAACACAAAAATGATCAGATAAAGCAACATCCACAGCATTCACATTTGAAATAGCAGCTCCCTTACTAATAATCAAGTCAAGAGTGTGCCCTCTGCTATGGGTGGGCTCAGTCACATGTTGAGTTAAACCCAATATTTCAAGGACAGCAGTGAGTTCTTTAGCATGCCTATCATTGGCTACATCCACATGCACATTGAAGTCATCAACCTCCTGTGTGGTCCCGATCCCAAAGACACCACGTCCCAAGGAGCCTAACCACTTTAGGCCTGTTGCCTTGACCTCTCACCTGATGAAGACCATGGAGAGGATTATCCTGCAGCACCTGCGACCCCTGGTGGGCACTCAGCTGGACCCCCTGCAGTTTGCTTACCGGCCTCGGATCGGAGTGGACGACGCAGTGATCTACCTGCTGCACAGATCACTGCTACACCTGGAGGACAGCGGGAGCGCTGTGAGGGTCATGTTTTTTGACTTCTCCAGTACCTTCAACACCATCCAGCCGGCACTACTCAGAGTGAAGATGGAGAGTGTGGGAGTAGACCAACACCTGACTGCATGGGTTATAGACTACCTCACCAACAGACCACAGTATGTGAGGCTCCGTCACTGTGTGTCTGACATGGTACTCTGCAGCACAGGTGCCCCTCAGGGTACGGTGCTCTCCCCTTTCCTCTTCACCCTCTACACCTCGGACTTCACACACAACTCCACACAGTGTCACATCCAGAAGTTCTCCGACGACACAGCCATCGTTGGTTGTGTTTCAGAGGGGAATGATCTGGAATACAGGACGGTCATCAGGGACTTTGTCAGCTGGAGTGAGCTTAACCAGCTGCTCAACACCAGCAAGACAAAGGAGATGATCATTGACTTCCAGAGGAAAACATCTCACTTTACACCGGTGAACATCCAGGGAGCAGACATAGAGTTGGTAGACAGCTACAAATTCCTGGGTGTTCACCTTAACAACAAGCTGGACTGGTCCGTCAACACCCACGCCCTCTACAAGAAGGGCCAGAGTCGCCTTCACCTGCTGAGGAGACTGAGGTCCTTTGGTGTGTGCAGGACTCTTTTACGGACCTTTTATGACTCTGTGGTGGCCTCAGCCATCTTCTATGCTGTGGGCTGCTGGAGAGGGGGCAGCACGGACAGGGACAGGAGCAGGATAAATAGACTGATCAGGCGAGCTAGCTCTGTCCTGGACGGTCCTCTGGACTCCGTGGAGGAAGTGGGGGAGAGAAGGATGTTGGCTAAGCTGACATCCATCATGAACAACACCTCTCACCTGCTACATGACACTGTTGTTTCCCTGAGCAGCTCCTTCAGCACCAGACTGTTACACCCATGGTGTAAGAAGGAGAGGTTCCGCAGGTCCTTCATACCGACCGCTGTCAGGCTCTACAACACCTGTACCACCTGAACCATGTTGTAGACACTATGCTTTCTTTACACTGTTCTCTTTACTTGTCTTGCTGCTGTAACAAGTAAATTTCCCCGCTGTGGGATAAATAAAGTACATACAATACAATACAATCTGTAATGATGAAACAGTCAAAATCAGTGCACACACCTGAAAGTAAATTAGTAAAATTGTCAATAAAACAAATCTGTGGTGGTTTGTAAATGGTAATATAAAGTATGTATAAGTATGTCTTAACACCATTTTGAATGACACATATTCAAAAGAACAAAAAAGCCCAAATGACCAGTTTTGGGTGAATATATTGTCCATGAATCTGGCATAAACACCCCCACCCCTCTGGTTTTGTCGTGTTTCTCTCTGTTTGTTATACACTGTCACATTTGGCTCATACAGTGGTAAAAATCAGTTTGTTAGCTTTATTTCGGGTGATGTCAAATCTCCACAGATACGAGGAATGAGCAACTATACCACGATCTGTATCTGTCTTAAATCAGTACATTATTTTAAGTCTGAAATTGACATGGATTGATCAGAAGTTGCTATATTTGTTTATTTGTAAATTATTTACAGAACCGCATGAATATTTTGATTTAAATTACGTTTTTCATCACAAAAGTAAAAGAACCATTTACTGAACATATTTTTTATTATGTTTTTGAAGTGTTTTAATTATCTGTGTGAAGTTGGTGATTCAGGCAAACATCCACTGATGGCAAACAGGAAAATAATCTGTACGCCTTGTTCACGGTATTTTTCTCAAAAGCACTGTGTTCAGCACTACAATCAACGTTTTCCAACTGACTTTATATCACCATTCAAATTAGAAGCAAGAAGACAAAAAAAAAATCGCCGCCAGTGACCAATGCAACAGGAGCAGTTTACAGCTCTGTCTTGTCAAATGCACCAGATACGTAACAAAACATGTCTACCAAATAACTTTAAATATTATACAAACCGATAAGGAGCAGCAAGCGCTTATTATTATATTATTATTCAAGCACCACGAGCAAGCAGTGCGTGAGCATTGAGTGATCTTGCACGCGCAGGGAGCAGCAAATTCAGACATTGTGAGCGCAAGGAGAGTTGTCTTTATACGCGCAATGTTTTTAAAAACAGTGACATCAGCGACCTGTCACCGTCACGTGACCAGAGGTGAGTTCTGCCGACACGCCGACATAAGATCTGACTGGCATGACTCACCCCATTCGACATTCTCCTAATATTTTGTTGTTTTATGCTCCATAATGACTAGCAGAAGTAATTCCACTTCTCGTAAGTCTAGATGAGCCTTGGAAAGCGGAAGATGACGGACTTATGCGCATGCATTCTTCTTCTATGGTTTGGTGTGTCACATGGTTCCGTCTCCGTGTCTGTTCACAACGCCACACGTAGATGTGCCTTGTGTATTACATCGTTTTCACTCAGTGATGCGATCCCATCTGGATGCATCTGTTTAGTAATCCGGCATGGTGTGGATTTGAATTTTTTTTCAACCCGCCAAAAAAAAATATCAAGAGCGTTCCCGTGTAGACAGGGCCTAAAATGAGCAAGCTTTCACATCATTTACATGCACAGGAAGTGATTCACCTTCAGTAACCGGCGATTTCACCAAAGTGTCGGACTGAGCGGTACAAAAAGACATTTCCGCCAACTCTTTCATATCCACAAATATCAATATACATTTATGCAAGTGTGCATATACTGTACTCTATATGAAATGTTAAAACTTAAACAGTTCATTGGTGGTGTAAAAATAAAAACAACTCCTGGATATTTGCACCAAAAAAAATGCAGCCCACCAGCAAATGGCAATGATTTTACTTTACATGTACTGTGTCTGTCTTAGTAAGGCAACGGCATCTGTCAACGGCACTTCACATGGGACTGTTTTGTGAACATGGGCCAATATGAAGCTTGACTATCTGCCAAGCTGTTGCTGAAGTCCGACTTTCCAACGTTACTTGGTCGTGTTGAAGAGTCAGAAGAGCAAGCTATAAGTAACAATTGTATTGTATTGTATGTACTTTATTTATCCCACAGCGGGGAAATTTACTTGTTACAGCAGCAAGACAAGTAAAGAGAACAGTGTAAAGAAAGCATAGTGTCTACAACATGGTTCAGGTTCATACAACAATGTATCAGTGTCTGTCTTTAACTGTTTATTTTGTGTCTGTAATCGGACGAAAGCGGTTGTCTGTGTAGCATTATAGAGTGTGCATACAGCGAGCGGGGGGAGTGTGACCAATCACAGCGGAGTGGGCTCGGCGAGAGGCGTACCTGGAGGAGGGTCAGCGGTGGAGTAAATTACACAGACCCTTTTGGGTGGGAGGCAGGAAAACCAAGGAAATTCTGCAGGAAGACCTGCAGAGTCTGGAAGATCTAGAAATCTTTCTGTGCGGGTTCGCGTGTGTAGCTGCTCTACAGTGTAGGAGTCCAGAACTCAATACAAAGGCCCGAAAATGAATATAATAGGTCTCCTTTAAGAGTAAAACAATCAAATATTGATTACTCAATAAACTCAATTCCTTTTACTCGACGGGGCTAATGCAGTTATACAAATGCAGTCAGAGGAAGAGCTACACAATTAATGACATGTTACCTGGGTTCCTTTTCTAATTTAGCTAGCTTAGCAGGGGTGAGTAAGTGAACAAGTTAACGGAGGAGAGTACTTAGAAAACTATTGTGTTTTGAACAACTCATTTATGACTCACACATCTCAAATGTATTGAGTAATCTTTTTGGTTAACATAATGCATGAGATGCTCAAAAACTGCTTAGGTTAATGCCTTGAATCAACAGCATTTCTCACATTGACGCAACTGCTTGACAATATCCTAGCTGATGTAACCAATATTCCATTTGCTCCTCATACATCTCAGTGTGCACAGCTTTATCAGACTTCATTGAGGAGAATGGAAGGCTGATTTATTCCCTCCTCCAGGCCTGAGGCCAATAAAAGGTGCCAGTTTGAGTCTTTGAGATTTTTACACCCTCACCCAGCGCTGCTCTTTCCACACAATAAACATTCCCGTTTTATGCGTTTTTAGTTCACCCACTTATAATCTGCGGTAGATAGGTTCCTATCCATAGCTGCAAGCGGTATAACTCTTCCTCGCTTGGCTTTATCTCCATGTTCCTACAAGCCAGCTTGAATAGGAAAAACCATTATCTCAGGGCTCACAAAGGAGCCAGACGTCGACATTCAAGATGTTCTATGCATGATATATTGATCAATTCACAGAGACTAATAGCATTGTAATGAATGGAGGAGAGGACGGAGTAATGTCTGCGGGGTTCATACCAACTGCAAAGTGCAAATGAAGCACTTAAGTGACACAAAAGGTCTGGTCCGATGAATTATAATTTGACCCTACATGCCTCAATCATAGTCAAGGGGTTGGTGCTGAGCCCTTTGCCTAATTTACTACTGACTTCTATGACAGCCTAAAGAAAAGACGCTGACTAGTCAAGGACTAGATAGTTCACGCTTTAAGAGTCCTGCACTGTTTAATAGAATGCCTATTATGTGATCACATTGAAGCTTTCAGTGTACTCTCAATTGATTGCTGTTGGCATAGCTTTACTAATAAATGTTGGCTAAACAAACCCATTGCAAAGCCTCAACTGTGCTTTCTCTATTATTCTATTCCAGAGGGCTTAAAGGAAGCTCACACGGAAGCTTGGGAAGTGGAGACGAGGAGAGACGCGAGGTGCCAGAAACAAGATTAGCCTTTCAAAACCCTTCTGAGTGTTGCCGCTTTCAGGGAACTAACTGACTATGCTGAAAACCATATTTTCAATACATTTTCCGCGGAGGAGGGGGTTTTGGCCAAGCAAAACTGTTCAACTGCAAAGCATTTAATTACCTCTAGCACAAAGACAGAAGGTTTAAGTCACTTAATTAATAAAAAAGCCAATTTAACCTTGCTTTTTTTCATGTTCTTCTTAATTTGGGCAAAAGAGACAGAAATGGGAATGTTTTGTTTTTGTTTTAAATGATATGAACCACAAAAAAGGGAAAGAACTAAAAAACAAAAAATCAGGAACACTAATCACAATGAGCGTTTTAGCTAAATACCAGTTTGCAGAAAATTACATAATATATTAGTTGAATTTGAGCCATTTGTCTATGTCAATAGAACAATGTTCACGTGGATACAACCCCGAGGATATAAATTCATAACAATTGCAGATAAAACAAACACATTAGATCATATGTAACTCCTGTGTCAACTCCACAGCCAAGTACATTTTTTTCAAGACCATCCAACACCTTTTAATCTCCTCTACTTTATGAATAATGCTAAGTATATTAGTCACTGACAACAAGGACTCTCCTCTCAATATGTTCCTGCAGCATCACAGCACAGAAAACAATTTGTATCTTTCTACGCAGGCTCTCAGCAATAGATGGAGACGTAGGGGGGCGGAGGGGTCTGTAGGCATCTGATATGCTTGGGTTTAGTTGGTAAGACAATGGGGGCCTCTGGAGTAATGTGTGATTTTTTTTTTCCTTTCAGAGGCCCCTGGAGTAATGGTGTGTGATCCCCCCATTTTTTTTCTTTATGGAAAGCACTCAAGGCAAAGCCCACCTACAGCTCGACGTGCAAACACGCCTCTTTTTCTAATCCTCTGCCATTCATTGGGAAAGAGTGCTAACAAAGATGACTTTTGACAACTCAAGGAATCAAACCGCAGCTGTCAGAGCTTTTCATGAAGAAAGAGTGGGGGGGGGACACAGAGGAAAGAAGCAGCCTACACAGTCAGCTCTCTTCACGCTTACCCTCTTCACTTTGCCAAAACACACTTTAGTTCCTGGAAGTCCTGTCTCTTCTTCTGCTGCTGAACAAGAACTTTTGCTGACACCTTTTCTCAGAGAAGGAGGTAAAAAAGATATTGGAAAGGCCAGGGAGTAGTAGAGAGAGATGGGTGGAGGGGGGAGAGCTCAATGAGGACTTTAGTGACATAGATAGAGAGGGGGAGAAAAAGCATCTAAACGGATTAAATAGAGAATTAGTTCACGTTTCAGAGGGCTCACTTTGCTGATCTGGTGAGCATTTCAGTCAGAGAACCTCAATCCATCACTCCTCCTCAAGTCTATTTTACCGCCTCAATAGGTTGGTAGAATTAGTGGCACTCTTGGCAGTCACTCCAGGTGTCATTTCGTAGGTTTGCTAAGGGCATCGCTGCATCTTTTTTCTGCTTTGAGGTCGATGTTGCTGTGGTTCAAGTGGAACAATGGCTGCCCTGCGAAATCACGTCTTGCTTGGGGGGGTGGCTTGTGAAAAATGTTGTTCGGGGGCCCCTTGCCTCTTGAATAGATTTGTTAAAGCCCCTATGGTCGCTTTATGCTAAACAGTGCAGAGGCATGAGGGATAGGGCCAAGACATGCCCAAACCAGAACATCACTACTTTGTGAGCGCCCCCTCACTAACCAGCGCAAGCTTTGATGCCTTTTTTTCCTCTTTTTTTTAAGGGGAGATGCCCACTGAAATCCAAATCTCTCTCCCCCTCTCGTCACTTTCTTGTTCCATCCAACCTCCTTCTTCAGTTCCCCCCGCTTACCCTTTTCTTCTCTTTCTGCCATGCAAAGATAATCAGGTTTATGTAAAGTATGTATGCTCTTTTGACAGTCGGCGATACCTCATTAATTCAATCACACCAAGCACTATTGTTCCCAAAGTGTTTGAAATGCGTAACGGGGAAGGGGGCCTTTTTTAATCCTGTCAATCAATGTTAACATTTTTCGAGCTGTTGCCATGGTTGAGGCCAGAGTTCATGAAAACAGTGAATATGGGCCAACAAAACAAGAATAAAGACTTATTTGGGATTGGTCTTTTTAAAAGGACATCTAGCATGCACAAAAACACGAGAGGCAAATGTAGACAAGTTTGGGCACTATAGCGTGGCTGAGAGGGGGTGAGAGAAAAGAGCATTTGGAGACCAAACAGGCACCATAAAAACTTGACCTGGGAGGGCTCTGGGAAAAACCTGATGAATCGCACTCCGGAAGGGCTGCGTTTTTTTTCCTCCCCCTGCACAGTCTCCTATAGCGCAATGAGCAATATATTTCAACACACTGCCGCCACACTCTTGTTCTTCCAACAGGGAATATGATGTCTGTCATACGGCAACATGCAAAGCATGTGTCTGCATGTGTCTCAATGTAACCATATGCATTTCGACAGCTGTTTATAAAGAAAAAACTTCAGTTAACACATTAAACAATTTAACTCTCATTTTACAATATTATAAATATTATTTGGATCAAATTAAGGGCACACTTGTTGCAATTAAAAAAACACGAGTGGTAAAGTAGTAAAATTAAAGTGGGCACAGTACGAACCCACGTCCACACCGATAAAGCACATGCCCTATACATAAAACTAATAGCCATGTCCTCGGTCTAGTTGCCGTTCAGCCCCAACATGTACACACTCACATGGTGCAATTTAACAATATATGAATAGCAACAAACAAATTAAATTAGTTTCACAATCTATCACTCAATCACTCACTGTACTGCAAAAAAGATCGGTGAGGATAATTCATTATGCCGCGTATGGAGAACGTAGAAACCCTTTATTTTTGAAATTTTCAAACTGCTAAAATAATGCATAAAGTTAACAATAACTTGCTACCCAAAAACGTCATACAGTATTTCTCTATAAGAGAGGAGAAATATGATCTTAAAGGAAAGGATCTTAAATTAAACTTAAAACATTTATATGCGAGAACACTGAAAACCCACAGCATTTCAATATGTGGAATTAAATTATGGATTAATTACGGATTGAGCGAGGAACTCAAACAATGTACCGAGGCGAGCGAATTCAAAAAACAATACAAGCAGTTGACGTTTGCTAAATGTCTAAGAGTCCTGAACTTGCTTTATCATGCTTGCCTTCATCTTATTTATTTATTATTATGTTGATCATGCTTGTTTTTATTTTCTATTATTTATTTATTTTTACACTGATTATTATATGGAATAATATCACATGGAATACAGGAAGTGAATAATATGTACTGCACAAGATGTGGAACGGATTAAATAAGCTTTGCTTCTTCCTACTCCTTTCGGACATGTTCAAATAAAATTAAACCAAACCCAACCAAACCAAACCAAAACAAACCAATCAATTCATTTGTTTCCCATGTAATAATTAAACTTCATTCCATTTTGGAATGTTAATACTTAATGTATCTTAAACAACAGGTTTTAATCCTCACTGACATTGCAGGATAGAAAGAAAAGCTGCACAGGATGAGGAGTGCTATAACATCCAAATGTACTGTATAAAAATATCTTCACATGCAAAATGTATGAATGATCTGTTTTGAAGATCCCATCCCAAAATTCAGTCTAAATGTTTCACACTAGTCTGATGCTGACTACAGAAAAAATTGCTTTGCTAAGTCAGACACAAACATAAACATTTGAACCTGTACAGACACCCCAGGCTGATCTATTATAAACCACAAAATCATGTTAGGGTGGAAAGTTCTAGTGTCAAGGAGATCCCAATCCCCTCTTCTGTGTTCATTTACAACATAATCTGTTGTGAGAAAGTGAAAAAGCAGAGTGAGAAAGAGGCAGATTAAGCCATTGAAGCGCTGGGGGTGCTTCCTACGCATCACCGACTCCTTTCAGACCAATTTAAACACTGTTTGTTTATTAGTGTCTTACGGATGGCATTAGCGTCCTGGCTTATCTCTGCACACACACAGAGGGGCACAATACGGCACTGTTCAATGCCCAGATATCTCTATGCTTGTGTGTGTGTGCGTGTGTGTGTGTGTGTGGTAGCTCAGTTGTTCACATTGCTGCTCTGACCTTGTGTAAGTAGTGAAAGACCATGTGTGACGCAAATTATTGGACTCGGATGCTCTTGTGCTCTGTGTAAACATGCTCCACACACACAGAGGCTACACTGCCTCTGTGGCACTGACAAAAGACTTAAAGGTGCACTGGAGAGATTTGTTTCAAACTAATCTATCAGGACTGATTTCCATATATGCATGGACCTATCAGCTGCTGCTCCTGCCACTTCATGAGAAATACCTCTGGTTCCCCTATCTGATCCTGCTAGTAATGTGTAATCTGATTTTGACGCCTCTCCCCTTCGCTATACTTTTTGTCTTAACTTATGTCTTTTCTGTTTTTATAGTAATTGTATTATTTTAATGTTCTTTGATGATGATTACAGAAGTGAATTGCCTTAGCATGACCCCGCCGACCACCATAAACGCACACTGTAGTTTAGGGTTTTTTTTACTATGGTTTGTGAATTGTGTTGATTTCATTTTGAGTTCGTGTTCGCTGTGGTGCACAATGTACGCAACAGCATACAGTAGCTCCTTACCGACGGGACAGGTCTGTCCTCCAATTTGTCCAACTTTTACTAAAAAAATGAATTATTGCATGAATTGGCTTAAAATCGCGTTTTTCAAAGGCATGTAAACACCTTAATTAGATGGTTGGGTTTTTAAAAGAATCAGATGAACATACCTAGATTAGACGAATGGAAAGTAGTTTTCTCTTGCATGAACACGCTATCATTGAAGCAAACTTTCTACGCATGTGCCTCTCTCATTTTTGTATTCACAATCGATAACAACAGTAGGGCCCATAAAAAGTATGTGCACAAAAACATTCACAGCCATCAAACTTATCATCCTTTATTGAGTAAAGTAAGAATGGAATGTCCATATACAACAATTTACATGTCGTTGACATGTAATCCAGCTATTACAAAGATAGCAGAAAGCTTGTATTTAAATAGTTAAAGCAGTCCACCGCAGTGGTGATTTTTTTCTATGCCTCTGAGGCAACACATTAAAACATTACCAACAACACAAAATAGCTGTGGAAAGTTAGACGTTATTAGCCGTTAGAAGGACGGCTTCTGAAGTGATCACTTTGAGCATGTAGGTTCCTCTTCCTCTCCCCACAATCAATGACCACAATCATCCCCTAGCATTTCAGAAGCACAGAGCATTCGGCCAACAATTGCATTAGAGAGTGCGGATGTTAATTGCATGAGAGCACATGTATGCACAAAAATAGTCAGATTACCGAAATAGTTTGGTTTTTCCCATCATTGTGAAGTCCCAGTTTAAATGGTAAATGGTCTTTCACTTGTATAGTACTTTTCCATCTCCAAGGCACTCAAAGCACGTTGACACTGCTAGCACATATACCTACTGATGATGCAGCATCAGTAGCACAACCATGGAAGGACGGACGATCGAACTCACAACCTTCAGATTGGGTGACCACCACTCTACCACTTGTGCCATGCCGCTCACCCTCCTCAGCCTCCCTGGGAAAGTCTATTCCAGGATGCTGGACAGAAGGGCATGCACCTCGGATACAGGAGGTGCAATGTGGTTTTCGTCCCAGTCGCGGAACACTAGACAGGCTCTCGTTTGCCCAAATGGTCTACATCTGCTTTGGCGGGGTTCTCCAGGAGTACAGGATTGGTGGCGCACTACTACGTGCCATTCGGTCCCTGTACGATTGGAGCAGGAGCCTGGTTCACACTGCTAGTGGCAAGTCGAACCTGTTTTCGGTGAACGTTGGCCTCCGCCAAGGCTGCCCTTTGTCACTGATTCTATTCATAATTTTTATGGACAGAATTTCTCGGCGCAGCCAAGGTGTCGAGGGAGTCCAGTTCGGGGGCCTTAGGCTCTCGTCTCTGCTATTTGCAGATGATGTGGTCCTGATGGCCTCATCGGGCTGTGACCTTTCAGCGTTTACTGGGGCGGTTTGCATCTGAGTGTGAAACTTCTGGGATGAGACTCAGCACCTCCAAATCATTGCTCGCCCACTACACTCAGCCAACAAGACAAATAGTTGTGGTTTGCTCATGAAGCAACCCTAACCCGGACCAAGAACCACAAAGTATTGGTGTAGGGGCAGCCAGAATGCATCTCAGAGGCCATCTACGCCCGTGGCTCATTTGTCATTGCATCACTGCAGAAACCAACAACTAATAATAACACATAGCATATGTTATGTTGTAATATATATAATTTCAGCATATATATACAGTATGTCCCATTTGCTGGGGGGGTAGATCTTGAGCAGGTTCACGCCAAGACCATGGATCTTGGGCTCAAAAAGTATGGTGACCACTTCTGTACACCGTTCCTGATTTGATAAACAACAACAAACATAACATTAATAAGCTATTTGGATTTTAATTATGATGGTTTCAGCAGAGCAGTGAGTGTGTATTTGTGCACTACTTACACACAAAGTATTGCAGGTCGCCTCTGCAACACTTTGCCACGCTTTCTCTTTTTGTTTTATAACTGTGATGGTGTTGTCTTTCTTTTTTTATTTGCTCTTTTGCCTCCTTGTAAGCTTCCGTTGCGGGAAAGTACGGCGTTCTCGTTGCCATGGTGGATCGGTTACTCTGTGATCGATAGCGGGGTCTATTTAAGGAAGCCGCGTACTGGTCTGGGATTGGTTTCATTAATCCGTGTCTGCTCATCAAGGCTTGGGCCAACAAATTAAGCCTAGACGTTCTTGTTTTAGGTTGGTTGAGCTCAGCTCAGTCATTTATACTGGATGTCTGAATCCTACTTTCATGCAATGAGCCCCTTGTCCGGTCTCCCTCCTTTATTGTTGTTGTTGCCTAAGAGACAGGTAGTGACATCATTTAGCCATTTTTATGCTTGAAAATGCTTAATTTAGGCAAAAAAAAATGTTCAATTTGCCTTATTCAATCACAACACAAAATGATTTTTTAATTAATATATGTTTGAAAACCCGTGATAGAGTGAAGCCGAGAAATGTTAACTGGGATGTGGCGAGAGACGATATTGCAAGGTGTGCCCTCAGAGTTATGGTCCGGTTCTTGCATGGCCTGCAGTTTAAATTGCGCAGATGACCAGGCTGAAGTGTCTGATGATTTTTCACCCCGTTAACCGTACAGCATATTAACAAACCCCCGACAAACGGCAGAGAGACTTACAAAGAAAATCAACCAATGCACATTGGAGATACGGGAGTGTCACCAAATTGGATCAACAGCAAGAGAGGCTAGCTGATAAAGTGAACATGCAAAAAATAAAATCATATCTACAACAAACGATATGAATAAATTGGATGTATAATACATGTAAATGCAATAGCTCGACAGAAATTCTTTCCAGTTAACTTTTTCCTTTATTTTATTTTATGTCTCCAATGTGAGGACAGATAAATATGGATTACGCAGTATGTAACACACGTGTCAAAGGCAATCTGTGCTCCAGAATCAGAGACATCTTCATTGTGTGGGTGAAGACAACATCCATCAATGTTGCATGAAAATAATTTGCCAGCTTTATTCAATCTACATACATCTAGCCCCCACACCCCTTTTGCGCTACCTCTAAAACTCACTCAGATGAGACGCCTTGAGATTGTTATCATGCCGTGCCTTTGTATGAAAATCAAATTGGGAATTGCTTTTTTTTTCCTTGATTCACTTCCATGCAAACAAAGAACTTGTTTTCTTATTTTCATGTAAATGTCTTTTTCATAGGAGACGACAAGTGTAATCAATCTTCTTCAAGACAAGGTAGGAGGGCCTGCCAAGGGGGGGAATTATTGGTGCTTAGTAGCCCGGGGATCATAAAACAAGGAAATTGAAAGTGATATTTAATTGACACTGCCATTTCCACTGCATGCCGAATTCTCGTCTCCCGTCGCTGCGCCTATCCCACAGACTCGACCATTTCATTCTCCGCAGGTGAAGACAGGAGGAGAGAACGCAGCATATATTCTTTGCAACCCTCCTCCTGAGAGCAGGCTGTCAATCTCAAAGCACAGCGCTGTGAAAAAGACAAGCATTGGAAAGTTTCTACTCTGAGAAAATGTCATCTCATCTCTGCAGTACTCTGTATTGAAGTGTAACGTGATTAACTTTGTGTACAGCCGACGTTCCCAGAGTGGGGTACGCGTACCCCCAGGGGTACGCCAATTGTCACTGGGGATACGTGAATAAAAATGAAAACAATTAGCGGCTAACACTCACAACTACGCCTCGTAGCACACAGCGCACCTTCTTAGGAAGGAGACACGAAGTTCTTCATTGTTCTGTGTGAGTTATATGTGAGTTATATGTTGTGAATTGAGAAATAAGAGTTTTGTCTTGAAGGTTTAACTTATGTTGGTGTTACAATCCCGACACTGTGAAAACCTATCAATGTATGTGGATAAGAGAGGGTAAGAGGGTGGAGATTCCCTTGAAAATGAGGTTTTATCGCTCCTTGTATGTTTTTTTGTACTTTGGATATGCTTTATCATGTTTCTTCAACTTTCCCTTTCAACTGATATATGCAGACTTAAATCGTAGCGATTGCAAGTGGACAAAAGTGAAGCTCAAGTAACCCATTCAAAGGGCAGGATCCCAACATCCAGCTGAAATAAAATATATCTAGGACAAATACTTAGATACTTTATTAACCTCCAAGAAAAATTCACATCTTATCTATTTATCAGTGCTTTTATCAAAAATTTTACCAGGCACTATACGCAAATTTTTGAATCAGAATTACTTACTATAAATTTAATTCATCAAGTTTAATATTTCAGGCTTTCTATCCACCCCCTCCAAACGACAGCTTCTTTGCGTCACTTCCCACGATCATTTTTGACAATTAACGCTTTACAAATTAATGTGTCTTTCATTTAATAACCCTGACAGTCGCTAGTCTCTGGCATTGCACAGAAAGGGGAGGCGAGAAGAGAATCACCAGCTGAGATAATGTCCCTTAAATGGAAAGTGACACTGTCTAATTAGGGTAAACTAATGAGATTAGAAGGTGTCTTTGTCCTGAGATTTGTAGTGAAACAGGAACTGGTTTGACTCCGTGACTTTTTAATGTTATTATGCAATCCAGTCTATGGACTCACTGTAGTCAGCCATGATGTGCATTTGTCTTATATGGTATTTTTACAACAACAACATACAATGACGTTTTAAAACTGTTTGTTATGTAATTGTTTTCTTTGTAAGTGTGGCTTGCAAAATTAAAAAAAAAACACTGCAGGTGAGTCAAGTAGGCAGAGCAGTAATGTGCAGATGCAATAAATCCAGTTTGAAAATATAAAATAGACTGTTTTGGATTTTTTATCCAATGGTCCACTTTTCACACAATACAATAAACCTGTAAGTGGTATAGAAACACCTGCTTGGCAGACGTAATTCATACTGCTCTAGTTTTGATATTTAAGGCTAAACTGATCTAGTTCTTGCCTCTTTCAAAATGACACCTTATTGTTTCTATCTAAATGCTTTAGTCTGTGAAAATGAAACACCTGAGAAACATGTTAAATCAGGGGTGTCCACACATTTTCTGCTGAGGGCCACATATGAAGTAATTAAAATAATCTGTGGCCACTTTGATATTTTTACCTTTTATTTTCTATCTTTGTTGAACACCTCAAACCCACTCCAGCGCAGGTCAAGCTATGCTAAACTGTTAATTGTGTTTACTCATTTTTGCAGGTCTGTGTCAACGGCATTGACAGCATTGACAGCATTGTTGTCTGTTCTTCAGCAATTTCAATATTTCCGTTTTTACTATTGACTCTTAGCATAAATGGTTTGCGGGCAGCGATCTCTTTATGTGCACTATTTTCTAAATGTGTGGACAAGTATTCCTGTTTAAGGTATCTAATGGTATTGTTGTCACTTGCTCTAGTGCTGCAGCATGATTGAGTCAGTTTGACTGACAAAAGCTGTTTAAAGAGCTTGCCACTGACCTACAGAGGCATCAGCCAGGCTTTAGGGACAAGCAGAAATTGGTGTCAAATGAGAGGCCAAACAGCAATGATTTATAGCCAGGAAGATGTGACTGGCTGCTACTGCTTCCACAATTACCGTTTACTGCTCAATTCACAAGCTGGATGCTTATTGGCTGCAGTCACATGCAGTGGTTCATACTAACACACACGCACGCACGCTCTTTAGTGCTGTTTGTGTTTGAGTGGTCAGGCCTCTGCTTTGGCCTGCCTTGCCCACTTAAAAGGGCATTAATCAACTGCTACTTTATAAATCAGGGGGTCCTTGCAGGCTTAAAGCGATTATGAGGTCAAGGCTCTGCAGAAGTACTTAACCAATTCCCAAACCCACACGGTCTTGATATATTTTGCTTCCTTGAGGCCAGGCAATTCATCATCATTCTCCCACTGAGGCATAATGGACCAGGCAGCAAGGGAGGACTGGATGTTAAGCAAAGCATAGAAACTCAAAGGGGACTATCTCTCACCCTCCATTAGCTGCCTATTCCTTTTTTTACTCATCTTCACGTGTGTCTCTCACCGCGGTTGTAAAATGAAAACTTGCTGGACACTTAATACCGGCCAGGCACACTCATTCCTATTTAATAGTTTCATACTAAACTCAGACATTTTGTCTAATCCAGCATGAGGTAGAATTACAGTATTTTTGTTATTATTTACTCATATTTTTTCTCTTAACACCCCTTGTGCGACTTTAGTTTTCCCGAAAAGTTTGCTCGGTTTTTTAATGTAACAACTTTTGGGTATTCAAATGTTTAAGTTCCACTGTAGGTTACCTTTAAGAAAAGAACAATGTCAGTGGTCATCATCATCGCTATCATCTTGTATCATATGAGCATCGTAGGGATAATGATGGCTTTATAAACAAGAATCTTGGTATCTGAACGAATGTCCCAAGGTGGTACTGGCACAGCTGAGTCAATGCGTCCATGTCGATATCAGTGGTCACAGAGACATGGCTTCCAAGTTATGGGAAGTATTGTACGTTTCCCTTAACTGTACTGTATATTAATTTCAAAATGTGGCTCAACTTCCGCTACCTTTGGGGGCGGTTGGAAATGTCTTTGGTCATCCTAATGTTTAGCTCAAGGCCAAGGGCTCAGGCTTCTGTGAAAATGGTCAAGCTGGTCTGAAGATTATCAGCAGAAAGAGCTCACACGACTTTGTCATCAGTATACTGGCGTTCTATCACAGAGGTCTTTGCTTTCAGCCTGCTACAGGTACAGTCGTCCCTCGCAATATCGCGGTTCGATTATCGCTCCCTCGCTCTATCGCAGTTTTTCAAAAATTAAGTAATTAACAAATAATCGTTGTTTTGTGGGTGACTATGGCATATTGTTAGCTGTATATATAGTATTCTGGACACAAGGAGTCAGTAATGTTCCATTATTGATACATTAGATTACTGTGAGCCATGGCATGTCCGACATGATAGATTGAAAAGATGTTCTCTTCCCATTCCATGTGGAAGCTGTAAGGTTTTGACTTCTTGGTCCTTTTTTTCCACTCTGTTTTAAACCGTTTCATAAATTTAGGATTCAGTAAATAAATTGGAGGCTAACTACTTAGCTCGCTACCATGCTAATGGTTAAAGCTATGGCCATCTCTTTTGTCCCTGCAGTGATCGCGTAGCCTGCGCATTACTGTTGAGCAATGTGTTGAAAACAAAGAATAATAGGAGTGTAAGATTCTATTTACAAAGTCCATTAATATTGATTAATATACCAATTAATGGCAATAAACGAGGGATGACTGTATAGACATTACTGATGCCGTCAGGTAGTTTTGTCTTTGACTAAATGAAGGATCATAGAGATGAAGATCGGGAACAAGCTGGGTGCAGTTACTCATTCTTGTTTGACACCAGTAGGAATATCAAATGCATCACTTTTCCAACCAGTTCTTATCAGCACAAAATGGCCTTCATGCCATGATGTCGTAGTCGAACGATGCTAATGAATTTAACACAGCATGTGATTTTCGACAGTCTGGTCCACAGAGCCTTGTGATTCGACATGTCAAAAGCCTTTGGTCGATCTACGATAGCCATGTGCAGTGGGACACTTGTCTTTCATACAACTATTTGATGTTTTTTTTGTTTAACTTGTACATAGTTTGGTGCAACTTTTAACAAGAGTTACCTTTTATACAAATAACCTGATCTACCTTACAAACGAAAAATGCCAGTGCTCATAGAGGTAAAGCAAACTGGGCAACAGCCAGTCGTTAGTGCTCTCTCAAGAACCAAATCAAATAGAAGCTTCAGTGCATTGGTTATGGGTGTAATGTCCAATTTAGCTGCACAGCCGGAGGGAGTACACCACAGTCATTTAGCTATGAAAACAGAAAAGAAGACAAAAGGCAAAAGTAGAAAGGAAGTGAAGGATCAGCAAAACAATATAGGGACATAAAAGGTGAGGTTTTGACAGTGTAAGAGAGGAGCTGGACGTAAAGTGGAGAAGACAGTTTCCATTACCCCTGGCAACCAGCTGAAAAAAATGTACTCGGGCTGGGTAAATTGTGATTTAAGAGGTGTAATGATGTGGAATCATTTGCTGTCAGTTGTCAGTAGTCGATGATTATCTTGGAAAAGCGAAGAGAAACACCAGCAGTTACAAGTTGCCGGACACTTGTACAGATATGATAGCAATTTCAAACTTTAAAATTCACATGAGAAAATGTGAGTACTGCAGTAAATAGTGAGTACTATTTGTGCTTCACACAAATAGTGGCTGGAATATTTGATAACTATTAAATGTAATACAGTGTAACATCTAAGAAAACCTACATCTTTCTATTTATAGTTAGAAACAAGTGCTGAATGATATCATAGTCTATTGTCCTAGGGCTCAAAATACGGGCCCTCAACAAAAGACTTTTATCTTTGACACATGTAATTTAAGAAAAATAAAGCACCCGCCTCACTTTTATCAAAGCCTCATCACAAGCTCCAATAGAGCAGGGAATCATGAGCTTTGAGTGATTGCATTTACCGTTTAATGCAAATTTGCATAGACGTGCACCGCCTCAAAAGGAGGAGACTAAAAATCAAGTGGCAGGTAAAGAAAATATAAAACTCCATCTGTCAACTTGTAAGATGCAACATATTGTTAAAAAAAATATATATATATATATATTTAAGGATTTTGGAGATTAATTTTAATTGGTCATTGTGTTGCAGAGTACGATTCAGTTCAATTCAGTTTATTACAAAGACCATGTTGTATGATCCACTAAGTTAATGTTATGTCATCACCAGTCAATGTAATGTAATTTCATATACTTAAAAAAAATTGTTTGTATATACAATCAAATATATATTCAAATATCGGAAGGCATGAAACAAAAAACAGCTCTGCAGATAAACGCAGGATTCATACATATGTTTATCGCAATAATATCTCTAATATCTGCATAATATATTCATACACAACAGCAAATGCTATAAATCACAATGAAAATGAAATAGATGCCAATGCAGCACTGTGAATAAGCGGCACTGGCAGGACTAATTCAACATCCTTAGTTTGTGCTGTTTGGTATTAGACATTTGCTAAATTACAAGAACAAGCCCTGCCATCTTTTGTTTTATTCCACCCTCTCTGTAATCTGTGTCTCAGTCTATCTGTCCAGCTGCTGAAACCTAATGCTGTTTGATCATAAATTGTTGAAGTGCAATGACTTGTCTCCTCCAGTTTCACACAGTGGTCCTACTAGTACCAAGAACATATTAAAAAGTCGGCCACACTTTCCAAGCGGTCTCAGCATACTATTAGCATATATATGAGATTTGAGACATTTTGTAATATTCTCCAGCAGGACTCATCTGTCATGGCCCGCCGATGAATTATAAAATGCTTGTTTGGATGTAAAGGGACCTGAAAAAAGTGTCAATGTGCCTTACTTCAATAACCTTTACTTTGCCAGAATAAAAAAAGACGGGCAACAGATTCATTCAGATTCAGGGACATTTTAATTTAAAATAGCTTTGTGTGCATGCCATTACCTATGCTATTGTTTAGTGTATGTGGCAACCGTGTGGTAAATATATAATGTTACAGACGAATGGGGGTGGCAACTGGAATTTGAATTCAAAAACCTGTGTTGTTTCAGTTACAACTTATCACCACAAGTACATTATTTACAGTAGATGCCCACTACTCGCAAGGGTTGCGCTCTCAGACCACCTGAGAATGACAAAAAAGCGAGTAATTGAGACAACCATAAAAACGTCTATTTTGGCATTCCAACGTCAAAGTCAGTCATCAAACCAAACGCCTCTCTCAACTGTGGTGCAACCAAAAATAAGACAAGCTTTACCTTACGAGCCACCTGAAACAACACCAACGCTACGATGGTGTTTCGAAAGCCTCCGAAGATGCCTGCGCTGCAAAAAAAAGCGGCCACAGAGGTAGCCACACTGGACGACCAGTCCTTTACCATTTTCGAAAATACAGTAGCAGCTTTTGTCGGCTCGCAAACCACTTAGAGCCATGGTTTGTCCTTCAGAGCCACCGCTATTTTTCGGATGTAAAATACAAATACGACATGATCGCCACACTCCTGCATACACTGATGGAAATATTTGCTTAGGACAAATGTGAAATCAGTTTGTCTAATCCACCTTTGAGTTTCTTACTTCCTTTGTGTGCACAAACTACAATTAAATCTAAAATATATATTTTTTTAAAAGCTATAAATAAATTATTGGTTATCGTATCGGTATCGAGAAGCACAAAGTTATCGCTATCATTTAAAAAAAAATACCGTGCATCTGTAGAAAAAAGTATGACCTTTAGTAAACGCTTACTCTGTAGTCAATCAGAACGATTAAACGTGACTCATTAAATCAAAAAATGTGGGTTTTATGAAGTGTGTAAATATGGTAAGTTGAGGTGTAAGGATGTGTTGCATGTAAAACAAATTACAACATGTGCAAAGTATTCTTCTTTTATTTCACTGTAGAGCAAGTTCGTCCGTATCTCATGTTGTGACTGTAATACTTTTGAAAGCATAATATTTGAACTCTTGCAAATATCCATGTGTTAATTAAATTGGTAAAAAGTGCAGTGGCCTGTGTCCTAAATTAATTGCTTTCTATTAGATTACCTTATGGTAGATGAGACCATGGTATAATGCTAACATTGTTATACATTCCCTTACATTCAATTTCCTTCAACATGATTGTTTATAGAACCCGGCCTATCTTTCTCCGTGGCGTCCCTCTCTCTCTGTCTCTCTCTTGTTCTTCCTTCTCACGCTTGTTCCAAATGTGTGTCATGGTGCTTTCTGCTCAGTTAATTAAAGCCAGCTAAAGTGCAGTGGCCTGTATCCTATTGCCATCAAATCCATAGCTTGGAGAGAAAACATTTACATGAATGTGCCATTAATACCTACTATGCCGACTTTTCAATTCCCGCTAAGTATGATCTTATACAATAATTACAGTGCCTGTGTGGCAAAAAATCGAGAAGGTCTCATGAAAAGAGAGGGAAACGTGGATGCTACCAATAATTAAATGAAAATAAAGTGCACTCGGCTGTGTCTTTGAAAACAGCTTTGTGTAATCATGAAAACATGCCAATATTCTCTCTCTGTTCCTTTCAATTCAGTTTTGAATGCTATCAGACACTGTAATGGACTTTGGAAATGGGAACTTCTTGATAGCTGTCAGAAAGAAAGAGAGAACAGACAGCAGGCCTTGTATTTAATCCTGTGTTTTAGAAAACAACTGATCTCAGCAGTCTGCATCCTATCTCAGCTATCGAATCTATGGATTGGATTATTTTACATTTTGATTGAAACGATGTCCACGCCAGATAAAAGCACAGACCCAGCCGTTGTAATTGAATCAGGGTGGAGTTGTTTATTCGCTTGATCTACAGCTGTGATTTTCTTGTCCTAACACCCAATGCATAAAAGATCCACTCTTGTTTAACACAATGCTGATTAGATCTGTTTAAAATAACGAAACAAGAGGCGTCCGTGTCCAGAGATGGGCCGGTATAAAGATAATACATATAACGACATCAGGAGATGGGGCGGGGAGGGGAGTACCATCCTTCCTAGCTCCTTGATGGGGATGTGTGTTTGTCTAAGCGTGTGTGTATGTGTGTGTGAGAGAGATGTAGCACCATCTGGATAACTTTCCAGGTGTGACCAAAATGTTTACAAAATAAATTGCACATAGCATAGATGCCAGATGAACATTATGCTTGAATAACATTTAAATGACATGTGAAGTTCACAAGTGAAGTTCATCTGAGATGAACTTTAAAATAGCCTTTGCAGATTTATGCACTCATATGACTAAAATATATGTACTCAATAAAAAGTAAAAAACCAACAACAAAACAACAAACGGGCTGAGATTTGCCATGTTATTTCAAGTCTTTAAAGCTATTTTAGGTAGCTATTTTAAGTAAGACATATTTTAGGTAAGTTTAACTACTTGATCTTGAAAGCACTGATCAATATTCCAACTTATCTGTAGAACACAGAGTGTACTTTATCAAAATGTCCTTAGCGCTTTTGATGTCAACAAGAACGTAAAAGAATTATTGTCCTAATTCTGCTTCAACAAACCAAATTTCTGACAAATGATCAATCACGGGCCGATTGACGGCTATTTTTTTAATTATTTTTTTGCTTTGGTAACTAACTCTGCAGACACGACACAACAGAGGGGGCGAGTTGGCACAGTCAGAGCAGCCCCTCCCTACACACTGAACATGCGCTGCCCGTAGAGCCCCACAATCCACGGGGTAGTTATTTTCCACAAGGGGGCGCATTCTCGGCACAATGCGCAAAAGATGCACATCGCTGCTGTGATGTACGCATGGAGCATCAAGTCAGCCTGAGGCTCTGTCACCAAGTAGAGAATAACCTTTTTCAGTGAAGTAAGCTGCATAGAAAAGCCTATTTGGTTGAAAAGAAGATGATACGTAAATTTGTTTTTTTTTAAGTATCTGATTCCGTCCTGTCCAAAACAGCGCTCATCTGTATTGATGTTGTTTGAAACATTTAGAAATAAAAGTATTTATAAAATAACGTCAATTTGTAAACAAAGAAATAATTGACATAATTCCGAATAAAGCTTCGGCCACATAAAAATAATTATCAACTTGAAGTTCCCCCTGTTGGTATTATAACAGAGAAATGCAAATACAAATTAATTTAGAAACGTTATTTAGAATTTTTTATGATTTTTAAAATTTTTTTTTTTACATTTTTACATTTTTACATTCTGTCTCTATCCTTTACATAAACGTTCTATACTGTTCGTCTTTGCACTCTGATCTTTGTAAGGGGGTAAATTTACAAAATCAGCAATCCCCCAGGGGTACTACTAGTACCCCCTTTTGAGAACCAGCGATTTCGTAAACTGTATTTATGAGGACTAGTAAATGCATGCTTACAATGGATGGCTGATCATCAAATAATCACTCTTATCACTTTGGGAGTAGAATACTCATCCATCATGCTGAGAAAAAGGTGACACATGCACCAGTGAACAATGCATGCTGATTCCACTTCTCCAGGGACTGTTTATTAAAGTATCCCTTGTATAACAATAACAGTGTCAAGAATACAGTATAAGCTAATTCTCAAGTGTATTCACATTTGCATTTTTATGTAATTGTGAATAATACCAGTAGGATGAACAGTGACAATAGACTAATTTGACCTTTTTACGGCTTCTTATGTCAACTTTCTATTCCTAAAACACACAAATGCCATCCGTTATGCTATATTTGATATGTACAACACACTCACAATTATGATAGATGACAGGGAATTTATTTCCAATCACAAAAAAAACCCAAAGAATAGATAAATAAATACAACAGTCAAGTTTGGCATACAGTATGAAACTGCAAACAGAATATGTATCAACACTGAACTTTACTTGGGACAGACACAAAGCCACTGTGTAATCTGTGACATTTACTGACATTCAGATTAGGCCAACATGTGTCACAAAGAGTAACCTTTGTCCTTACTTGTATCTATGCCATCAGCATTTTATTGCATCTGACTGTATCATATCCCAAACACAGCTGGGTTTTTTTTATGAAAGACACTGATCATGTTTTTTAATAATTTCTGCTGTTACAGATGCTGTTGGGTTACCCCGCTATAATCAATCATCTCTATTAGCGGCCATATCTCGCGCTCCACCAGCCATGACCCCAAGACAGCTGAGCTCAGATGTTATCGCAGCATGCATGCAGCGTTTTCCTTTCCCTGACGCCCCTGTGTTACTGTACAACTCTCTCTCTTGTCTGCTCCTGTGGTGTTATGAGCATCCAGTTGTCTTGTAGGTGTTTTATCAGGCTGCTGCAATTGCACATTTTGGCACCTTGTAACCCATACAACCTGGAATATCTCTAGTGATTGAACTGTGTAGTGCGTGGTGAAAATAGACAATCTGAAACAGTCATGTGTACTCTGTCTTGACTCAATAATTAATGATCCACTTATTATAACATTATGGTTTTTGCACAATTATGTAAACTCTCAGTGCAACAATGTGTAACTGTGTAACTGAATCTAAACGTTCGGCTCCAGTGAAAATAATAATAATAAAATTATATAATTTGACACTAGGTACTGATTAAAAATGTAGATACCTTTTAAGCACCTCAAAACATACAGTAATCCCTTGTTTATCGCGGTTAACTGGGTCAAGACCATGATAAGTGAATTTCCGTGAAGTAATTATTTCTGAATGGAATATTTTCATAGTTAGAGCATAGGAAACCAGTTTCCAACCTTCTAAATATGGTATTTAACATTATTAGAGCACTCTAAACATGAAATAACACCCCTATAGTCACCTTTACACTTGTACTACACAATATAGTAGACATGATAACAGAAAGTAAGACATATTAGACAGAAATAAGACATAACATAGACTCACACGTTAGCATTTGTAGAGTTTCTTGTTTTTTTCTGGACAGCATACTTCTTGCTGTGGCTATTGTCTCATCAATGTGATGTAATGGCGGCTGAATGCCAGCACGTCAGGATGGCTATGTTAGTCAACCTTTTTATTTGAAATAGACACAGAGCATGCAGATACACACAGATGCTCAAAACACAGAATGAATAGTTCAACACGTCCTAGTTGTCTTCTTCTATGGGCTTATAATCCTAAAAGCTAGCGCCAATTTGCAGAATGTCACTGCCATCTATAGCACAAACTCTAAACAGCAGCTCAGAGCTAAACATTACACTCGTCGCTACGATAACTTTACTGACAAGTAGTGACCAGTAGTATTCTGCAGAATACTACATATCTTTAATTCATCTTCTTTTTAATGCCTAATATTTGTATTTTGGTTAATTTAGCAATTTTTATGCTTGAAAATGCATAATTTAGGCCAAGAATATATAAAATTAGCTTAAATATGCATATTTTTGACTAATAAAAAGCCATATTGAACCACATAACAGCAATAATTAATTTATTAATGTATTTTGAAAAATCATGATCGAGTGAAGCTGCAAAATTCAAACCATAAAGTGGAGACGGACGACTGTCATTCATTTGCACTGACTGAGATGTTGTACAATAGCTGATGTTTTTTTTTTTACTGATTTATGCAAAAAAATACAAAGATAAATCATTTATATTATTGGATTAAAAACAAAATAATATAATAAAAAATTAAATTTGGAGATAAATGAAGTGGGATGGTTTGCTTGAGAGATTAATGTGCACAATTTATATTTATCATTTAGTGCTGCCAAAATAAAACGTACGGTAATTGACATGTTCACCTTGGACTCCTGTCTAACTTCCTTGGACTCCTGTCTAACATATTGTTGAGCTTTATATCAATACACATCAGGAAAAAAAAGCACAAGTAAGACTTAAACAGAGATGTTTACATGCAGATGCCAGAGTTTGACCTTTTTGCTCACGATTGGCGTCAACTCTTTCAACACCCACAAAAAAAACACCTACACACAAGCTTTAATGGAGAAAACCCTCAAAGCAATAATGTGGAAATGTTAACAGCTTACAATTAAAAATGTGATTTATGTTCCGAGCAGCTGTTAAATGACACGGCTGCCCCAACAATATCGATTTCCATATCATTAGCATGATAGTTTTATTGTCCTATAATTGCTAAATAAAACGGCTCCTACCTGGCAAACCTTTATTGCATATCAGGGCCTCTTAAACGAGCAAAATGTTGCTTCACAGAAGTAACATGGGTCAATTGCAGCCGGGGATAGTCGGGGGTAATGATTAGATCATTAAAATTTAGTCTATGCTTCACAGAGCATGGAGAAAATTAACTTCCCCCCACCAAACCCATTTTTCTGCTGAACATGAAATAATGATTTTCTGCCAGTATAATTACAAAGCTAACATCTGATAGAGTCAGCATCCGGGGGGGAGGATTATCACATGCATGAGTATTAGACCTCATTACCAGGTTGACTGCAAAATTATTACATCTTGTAATTGGATGGTGAGATTTATACACAGATTGGGCCAGGGTTCCTCGGTAAGATTGTAATTACAGGCTTCGCTGGTTCGCTACTTATCACACTGCATGCAGGAGGGAGGAGGGACAAAAAACAAGCCGAGAAAAGAGAGGAAGGAGGAGAGGAAGAACCGTGTCATTAAGCAGGGCTCCCCTATCAATGGCAGAAAGGCGCCGTGGCCAAGCTGTACGGATGGGGCGAGTGGGGAACATCTTCCCTCTCCTGCTCTATTTATGAAGCCAAACAGCCGGGGTGTTTGCAGAAGGGGGTGTGAAGGGGGTGGGCATTTATTATTACTGGGGTTCCTCTTCCTGACAAATGGGATTTCATTTATTTAACCCCCGCTGATCTATTTCAGCAAAACGTATAAACAAGCCATCCATTTTTTTCCTTTTTTTTTTTTTTTTTACGACCGCCACCGAGTCAATGCCTCAATTATCTAAAGGCTAACTGAGTGTTAAAGTGAGCCATCTGCCAGTGGGAAGCCCATTGATTTAATTTGCCTTGTAGTTCTACCCACCATGCAACCCAGGCTCCGAATTGTGTCCGCAGAAGAATAAGCGACAGACAAACATATCCCTCATTGAACTTGAGTTCAAACATATCGTTCATGGGAAGCTGATGCAAGTATGTCATGCGTACACACACATACACACATAGATCCATCCTCATACAATGCCTCTAAACTTCACATGGTGCTGTGATATTTAAAATACAGTGAGAAAACAAAGGGTTAGGTAAATCAATATATAGTTTACATTTGTTGAGGACCATTTCAAGCTGTCTGTAGATACATGAGTTCCCCTGTAGCCAGCAGATGTCTGCGTGTATGCTGAATGACTATTGATGCTATATGGGTGCATGCAAGTGGGTACGTTTGTTGTCCCTGCATCCATGTTCCATGATACCTGATTGGGCGATGTGTCAATTGTACTGTGTACTGTATATATATATGTGTGTGTGTGTGTGTGTGTGTGTGTGTGTGTTTTGAGCAGTTAATCTTATAGGCCACCCCACACACTAATCAGTGTGCCAGAAGTAATGGAGTTGTTATTGGAGTCCATTACCAAGAGCCCGGATTGGATCAATGGTGGTATCAGTGCTCACAGTTGCAGCAGGTCTGACTCGTGCAGACCTGCAAGTGCATGTTGGGATGGTTACTGTCCATGTGTGGTATAATATTGTGTGCTAATTTTCAAAATACACTCAACAAAAATATAAATGCGACGCTTTTGTTTTTGCTCCCATCTTTCATGAGCTGAGCTTGAACGTTTAAAACTTTCTATGTACACAAAAGGCCTATTTCTCTCAAATATTGTTCATAAATCTCTTTAAATCTGTGTTAGTGAGCACTTCAGCTATGCCAAGATGGTCCATCTACTTCACAGGAGTGGCATATGATGACCCTGATTAGACAGCATGATTACTGCACAGATGTGCCTTAGGCTGGCTACAATAAAAGGCCGCTGCAAAATGTGCAGTTTTCTTGCACGGCAAAATACAGTCAAACGAATTGACTAAGGGTGCTTTCACACAGTTTGATTTCTCTGGTCTCGATGAGTTGTGTTTGTAAATATGCCATTGCTCTCTTCTCCAGTTAAGTCAGCTGTGGAGTCAAGAAAGAATGTACACAGAAAGAAAGTTGGAGTAGTGAATGAAATAGCACCATTAAACACAACATTGGGCAAAAAAATTGTTGTTTGCTGGTAACGTGGCTAATAAAATGGACAATCTTTTTATAAATAAGGAATCCTACTTTGCGGACGGTCTGGAACCAATTATCCACGATAAACGAGGGATTGCTGTATTGACTTAATCTTTAATAGAACACACTAAATAGCATGCTCTGGTCCATGAAATAATTTGCAATTTTTTTTTCCTTTTCCCAGTCTTGCTCACTTGCCTCTTTTCATTTCCCCCTCTTTCTCTTTCCATTTCTGTTCCCCCAGAGTCCCTCTGATAGTATTTAAGAGGGTGAGGGGCCCATTAACCGTGCCAGCTTGCGTCTCTTCTCTCCTCCATTGATCAAAATGCACACAGGAGATATTTTATTACAGCTGCGTGTGGGACACTGACACAGCCGTTTAAGCATCTCTTCATTTTTAGTCATGACGGAGGTGGATAGTGTGTACACGTGTGTGTGTGTGTGTTCCCTAGGGATCTATCAGAGGAAATTATGAATGCAGTCAGACCGAGTGAAAATTGTTGAAACAGGAAACCTGCAACAATGCGCGTGTTGGTTATTTATTCACATGGCTTCAACAATTTCTTCATATTATTAAATCCTTTGTCTTATTTGACAATTAATTGTTCATCATGATTGAATGTAACATTAACATATGATTAAAATGCTTTGCCTGCTCTTTTCAAAATGTTTTCACATACTTCTTAGACACATTTATTTATTTTTTGTAAACTGAAAAACATTTTCGTTCTTACCTTTTATTTGTATATGAAGTACATGCCTCACATACAAATACATACTTTCCCTTCCCCAGGAAAAGTTCTGATACTTTGTGGTAAAAGTCTGATCACTTCCTGGTGAGTTTGGGTATATAACCCTACATCTTGGCAAAAAAGACGTTTCCTCTGTGGAAGGACATCAGTGACAAGCAACTTCCACCTCACACATGCCCCCCACCCTTCAGGAAGTGCCTCCCTTATGACATTTGTACGTCATACGTACATTACGTCACACTTCCATTAAAGACATTACACAAGGTGTTGAAAGTCATGGTGTATAACAAATGTTTCTGCGACATTATATTATTGGTGACATGCTGACAAACACAAACTGGCAGGTGCCGTGAACCAACTCAGTGTGCACTCAGACGGTCGGCGGGGCTTGCACACTAAGCCGAGAAGCCACGCTCACGGTGGCCTCACCTGAGGTTTCCTCCCTGTATTTGACTCAGGATTTTCATAGTCAAATCCGATGTGTTACATTTTGTCATTTGCAACTTTTTCAACCTCAGAGAAAATGGCTAAAACACTCAAATAAACAAATGCGGTAGGTGTGCAACAATTTTACCCCTATTTTTATTTATTTACACAGAAGCAGAAAGCAGTTCACATAGATGCACACCTCCGGACCTGCCGGTTTCAGCCGCCGTTCTATCAGTCTGTATTGTTATTGTTACTAATACTACCAGTAAGTATTACAGTCTCAATACAGCATTATCACTGTAGCTGTTTATTACTATTATCACTATTGTGGACACTATAGTTGTCATAGACATTTGCTGATGTAGTCTTGTTGTTGTGTTGCTGTTGTTGTTGTGTTGGCCTCTCTCTGCCATGTCCTGCCTGCTTGTCCTCACACTAACCCCCTCTGTTTCTTTCTCTTCTACTCTATCCCCTCCTGCGCCAGTCCGACCTCTCCAAATACGCATCACAATAAAACAGCAAATACTGTAAAGTCGTACAAACTATGTAACAGGAGATGAGTATCTTACACTTTTCCCTGGCAGAGCAAATCTGTTGGCTGGACAGGACAGGTTAAAAATTATAATAATACATTAAATGGATGCTATATCTCTCCATAACAAAGAAGGTCATCCAAAGACATTATTTATATATATATAGGAAAGAACATACTGATCTTTAATGTCACAACAATTGCAAAAAGGGTTACAAGTAAGTGTTACAACGTGAGTGTACAGTTAAAATATGTACTTTTTAACTCACCAACCATTTGTTTCAGCACTTATTCATTCCAAGTGTGTGGTATTGTGAGCCACAGTAGTATACAGGACCACATGAGGAGATAATGAAAGAAATAAGCCTGGGGAGAAAATCAAAACAAAGTCATTTAGTTGGTTGCTGAGCTCAGCAGTTCTTGGCATGTGAGGCATTCCTGATTCGACATGTAGAGTTAGGATTTTATTGTAATAAGAACACTTCCTCACCGAGGCATGTACATAGATACATTGTGCAGCTTAAGGGACATACACATACATTTTTATTGCCTAAACAAGAACAAGTCTTGAAAGTGACAAGGGAGTAAAACAACTCAATGTAAAACTATTCAGGTGAAATAAAATATTTTTTTTTGCTGTTTCACACTGTGTGCCGTCCATAATAGATTGCACTGTGTACCCTATTGTACAGTAATGAGTGAGTATGGGACTTGACCAAAGTGAGATCTCAATCATTCACAGAAAACATTTTATTGTAGTTGTTGCTGACATCTCCATGTTGACACATTGTCAGCAAGAAAAGAAAGCAAGAGAGAGCACTTGGCAGCTTCATTGTGTGTGGAAACAAAAAAAAAAAATTACTGGACGTGGAGTCAGTTCAGCACAAGGAACTGGCCAATTATTTCTGAAATGGCAAGGGAGTTTTTGAAATGTGAGAATTTCCCCTTTTATATCCAACCACCGACGGGGAATAAATGACAAGCACATAAACAAGACATTGAACTGACGACTTTTCCCTGCCCCCACTCATTTTTTTCCTACACATACACACACATAATAGACAGATATAGATTGACTCAGAACTGACTGCTCAGTAATACATTCAGTAATGTGTGTTCGCTCATAGTGCACACACACATTCCATTCACCTGAAGCTGTGATTGAAAGGTTTGCTTGTGTATCATAAACTTGCGCTGTTTGACATTTGATTAAATAGCGTTACTGCCAATCAGCAGAGTGAGATGCCGAGCATCGGGTCACAAGGGTTGTGCAGTCCTTGCATCAATGTTGACAGGGTAAGCACTGTAAACCTGAATAAAAGTGCTTGGAAAGAATGTGCAATGCAGCTTATGTTTACTGTTACATGCTACAGAGTCTTTTACAGTAGATCCCGCTCTTTGCGGGGGTTACACTACGGGAGAACCAGTGAACACCTGTGAGTAGTTCACTTGTTTGGTAATAATAATGCCCCAGGATGATTTTAAGGACTGTAACTAGTTCAGGAAATATTTCAAATCGTTTTGGGGGGTATATAAACATGGCTATGTAACTAGCAACTTAAGCTGACAGATAACGGTAACAGTTTTCAAAAGCAGGAAAAAAAAGGTGGCCTAAATTGCATACTCACATTTTTTAAAAATAAAAAAAGGATGTGGAGGTTTGCCTTGGGCCCCGAAATGTCTAAATACGCCACTGATTATCTATGAAAAACAACAGTACATATAAAACAACCATACCTATAAAACAGTACAAACTATAACAGCATCATACATAAAAAAAGCTCATGTCAGGAAAAAAAAACTGACTCTTGTGTACAATTTTCCTGGGATTATTTTGAAAAGATCTTCTACTGTTTGATTCGCTTAAGGAATAAGGCATCCTATTCCACTGAATAGCAACCCTATACAACGCTGTCTTGTGTGCAGAACATGTTCTTGTCACAGGGACAATTATGTCCATTTGTTTGCTGTCTGGTAGAGTGGCCGTGTCTTTGATAACCATAAATAATTTTAGAATGCAAGATTTTAGGCCTCATACTGGTACGAATAGTATAAAAAAACAAGAAGGTTCTTTAATAATCTATTTTCCACTTGTAACCATGAGCGTTTGAGGCATTCTGTCAGTTTTAGTCCGTAGTGGTCAGTTCAGTGCCAGTGCTGGTCACCAGGTGTCAGTAATGTGTCTGTAATGTTTGTCGAGGCGCACAAGCACGAGACTTGATCGCTGGAACAACAAGTTTTTTTGCACGTTTGAATTATCTCATTACAGGCACAATAATCCCTAATAAATATCTCCTGATTGGCTGAGCAAAGCAAAACTGTTAAGCCCACAATGGCTGACTGAAGAGAAATCTCTGGTAAGTAGATATATTTTACTTAAAAGGTTTCATATTTTTGTCATGTTATTACATAAATATTGATTGTGAACTGCTTCAGATGATGTTGTAGTGTGGATGTTTGGAGTTGTCTGAACTTTTAATCACCGAGCCTTTCTATTTATGCTCATCTGGGTGCCATGTTTACCGGTGTACCGGTGGAAATTTGTCACTAACTCGACGATATTAGCAGGAATGTATTGGTAGTTGCTCTGTACGAGCGACTGTGGTTTGAAACCACATCGTGGCACATATTTATAATTTTTTATACTGGTTTTTGATACTGACTCTCATGGTGTCTGGGAAAAAAAATTCAATCTGAAGGCCCAGGTACCAAATGCACCGTCCGCCACTGGCTCTAGTAATGTTAAAAACCGTATTTAGAAGGTCGTAAACAGGTTTTCTATGCTCTAGCTACAAAAATATTTGATTTATAAATACGGAATTTTACTTACCACGGTCGAGTCTGGAATCAATTAACCCCGGTAAACGAGGGATTACTGTATATAATATGCTAGTCCACAAACCATTTCACCATAAACACTCAGCATATGAGCTTTTTGGTATAACATCCACTGAGATTTTTTGTAACAACAAATAAGATGCTCAGTGCTCTGCTATCTCTGTCTAATGCTACTTTTCAGCCAACTGCCACTAAACAAGGTTGGGCTTTCACCCGCTGACAATCTAACCACAACTAAAGTGTCAGATATCAGACTAAATGAGGGGGGCACAAAGCAGAGATATTTATTTGTTTTCAGGTCAAGCTTCTTGTACAATAAAAGGTTGACCCATGACCCCGCCATCCATTAATCAATGTAAAGATGAATAAATAAGTGGTATACATGGCAGCCACCAACAAGCTGTCCGCAACTGCCCAGATCACTTTGGAATCATTTGCCAACGGGAGGCCGATGAATCAGCCAAATGGAGTTTGAAACCTAAAGGCTGGCCAGGGGATTGGAGAGTAAAGGAGGGGGGCGCTGGGAGCGTGGCAATCTGCTACTGGTGTGGGAGGTCTCGCTGACAAGGGGACAGGGCTAAAAGGGGTGACAGAAAAACTGCATGGAGAAATTGAGTGGGGGTATTTTAGTGGGGAGATGATGTACGAAAGACAAGTAATCAGAAAGAGATACTACTAGATAACATGTTGTTGTGGGTGGTCTAAGAGGGACGGGAAGGGTGAGACTTAAGCAGGTTGGTGAGGGGAGGAAAGTAAAGGACCTCTGGAGGTGAAAATGCAGTTTAGGAATGACTTAAAAGACATTTGATATAGTTTCACTTGCAAAAGACAACACTGTTAAATCAATCCCTGTTCGCATGAACCTGCAAAAACACATTAAAACATTCCTCATGCCATACCAGTAGATGGCATTGTCATTTTGTAATGAAACACCACCAACATGTCCTCTCCAATCAGATCTGTCTTTTGAATGCCCTTTTTGCTTTGTGTGGGTTTACAATTGTATATATTTAAGTAACTGCAGTGCATGTACTTATGCATGCATACACTGAACATGTCCTTTGTTTTCTCATCAAACCATCAGTTAAGCGGGAAAACGACAAAAAAACACTCACATGTAAAAAAAGATCGGCCCAAAAAACCCACATTTTTGTCTCGTGTAGGCGACCACTCGATATCTGTCTTCAGTAGACAGGATTTTTAGACAATCGTGTTGTGAAAGAACATAAAAAGATAGATGGAGGAGACAGAGAAGAGGGAGTAACAGAGCACACTGTTCCAACCATTATCGATCTGGATCTGACACCACACGTGGCACCAGATGTCAACCAAGCAGTTTAAGTTTCTGTTGGCCCATTAAAAGCTGCCAAACCTCATATCACTCAAGTCAGCTACATTTTTCCCCCACAAAATCTCAGATATTGTTTTCTCCAGACAGATTTTATTTCGTGCATGTATTGACCACTACAGTTTGATATGACACTCTTTTTCTCTTTTTCTACTTTTGAGTGACTTCTCTCTGTTTGATTGACTGTTGTTCTAAATGTTATCTTAATGTTAAACGTATCATTACTAATGGAAATGTGTCTTTGATATTGTTTCCATCATGCTAAACCGTGTCTATAATAAAATCCTGTCTATAATATACCATTGGGCACTATTATGTGTATGTGGATTTATCTGAATGACTGTGTGCACTCGTGCATGCAATGTATGTGTATTGCATCAGATATGGTAAGTGGTATTAAATCACATTTCATTTTGCATGGTGCAGATGTGATGTCCACACCGGTGTTGAAATGTCGCAGCATTAATACGGTGTGACTAGGCCCAGTCATCCATTAAGATTTTGATGTCACATTATAGAGTGTTTAGTTCTGCCTTGATGGGCTGCTGCGCATGAGAATGTTACATTTACATGACTCGATGTGCAATTAAGAACGTGTTGTTATATATTTCAAATTATGTTTGAGTTGTAGAATACCTGTGAATTTTGTCAGCCGTTATATAGAACATTCTGTATTTAAATCCACAGCATTTAAGTTAAAATGATTATCATTATCATAATTGTTTTTTTTATTACTATGAATTACTGTTTCCTGAATTTCCAAAATAGATTCATAATGACTTGAGTTGTAAAACTAAGTATGGAAATCCAATCCCTGAAGGGTGTGTGTCCACTGCAGAAGCCTATGATCCTTACATTGTATCTTGATGCTTTTTCTCGAGTTGAGCTAAATGGTTGCAATACTTCATAAAACCAGGAGGTGGCAGCTTTTATACTCTTTAAAGTTCCCCCAAGCTCCTAACTGAATAAAGGGGGGATTAAACACCAATAGTAATTTTTTTCCTGATTAAAATTTAGAAGTTTAGTTATGATGTATATAATTTTGTAATTAATGTGTAATTATAAGATATATAATTCCAGTCTGAACACAATTTGTTAAACATGCATATGTTTATATGCTTAAAATATATATAAATTATAACTTATTTGTGGTTTTGCTGATTTTAGGTTATTCCAAATTTCAGCACAATACTACCCAAAGGTGACTTGACTTTCAAACGCCTGCCACTATCACCTTGTTGTGTATTTTGTATTTGATTTTTTTTTTTTTTTGTTTTCATCTGAAGCACCAACTTGCGGTAACATCAAAGAACAATCAGCCATCACTATGTCTATAAAGCTGTTTTAGTTACATTGAGAACTCTCCCAGGGGGTGTTTTGTGGCCATTTAGTCTCCCGCATTTCTCTGTGAGAGGTCACACACCCACACAGCCAGTTTACATTTCCTCTGTCACAAAAGCAATACAGTGCAATTTCCCTGCACAAAATACCCCCTCTGGTCACTTGCAACACAATGACCTTTTCATTCTATCTACGGACCTCACGCTCATTCTCCCTCTTGTGATTTAAACAATGACAATCCATCTTTAGATGAATATACACCGCTGTGTTTCCCCACCACAGATCTCCTCAAAGCTTTACAGGAATTGCGGGTAATCCTCTTGAAAGAAACACAGCAAGGTAGAGATGGTGGATGTGCATGCTGAAAGCAAAGCAGGAGGACTTCATAGATGACCTTAGTCGTGCAAGCATAAGATGGGCAAAAGGAGTTATTCCCCCTTGACTTCACCCTCTCCTTTCCACACTTCTCCTCTCCTCCCACCTTTGCAAGCCTTTTCCTCCACCTTCCCCTGAGTACCTTCTTGCCCTTCCAACATTCTCTCTCCTTCCCCTCCTCCTCTTCCGTTTGGCTTCAATTTCTCATCATTATTATTATTACTTTTTAACTCTTTTAAGTTGTCTTAAAAGTCTGCTTCTTGTCCAAATATGCCTGTTTTCTGTGACAAGTCGATTTTTCGCTCTCTTCTTGTATGGGCCCCCGTTTATTTCACTACTTCCCTCCCTCCACCATTCCCCCTGCTCCCGAGTCCTCTGCTTTCAACCACAACACACATGCATGCACACACACGTCAGGCCGTAGAGTGCTTTCTTACCTCCTCTCAGATGAACACCAGGTCTTTCCAGCCCGGTGCCCTTCCAGTTCCATTGTAACAATGTGCTCACCGTGATTTGATGATGGCCAAAGTTCACTTGCTTTTGGATGTGTCTGTATGCTATTAGGGTGTGTGTCTGCATGTGTGTGTGAGTACTGCATCTCTAAGCCCGCTCCTCTAAACAAATGCAGCAGTGTGTAAACTGCCAAACAGATCGGTGTAAGGCCTTATTGAAAAAGAAATAGGTGAACTTTTGTACAACATAAAAATACAATATGAAAAATATCAGAAGGATTTTGTCATTTTAATGTTATTGATTTTCTTATTTATTTCTGGCCTTGTTATAAATTCACAGTTTGTGGGGGTTTTGTTGCTATTCTATCCTGAATTTGTCTGTTTCTCTACAACCTTACTGTTTTCCAAGTTTCCATCCAGTTTGTGTCCATCCTCCCATGTTTTCTGAAAAACTTGTCCAAAGTTACCTTTCATAATAACATTGTGTTGATCTTTTTAAGCAAGTGCAGGCATTAAATCACTTAAGGTTGGGGTGGGTATTGACTAGACTGTGTCCCTCCCACACTTGTGTTTGGTCTGTAGGCAATCTACCAACTGTCAATCACAGAGAGGCGACCCAAGTTGGGAACCATCAAGCAGTCTGACTTGGGGTGTCAGTGCTGAGGGGGATCTATTTGAGCGTGACACGCCATCAGCTGCAAATCTAAAGAGGGCACCATTGTCAGGCTCGATACACATATTCATGAATGAGCTACACACAAATGCATCTATAGAGATGTTTTTCTATGTTTTTATTTTCTTTTATCATTGCACAGTGTTTATTGAAAAATATCATGATATAGTCATGGAAAAAAATTATGACACCACCTTGTTTCTTCAGTTTCTTGTTCATTTTAATGCCTGGTACAACTAAAGGTACATTTTTTTTAAATACCGTATAACGATGACAACAAAAATAGCTTAATAGTTTAATTTAAGAGCAGATATCTAGCCATTTACATGGTTTTCTTGATAATAAACAAATTCTCTTAAGTTCTTACATCAATAGCTTTGGCACCGTACTGCCAAAATATATAGCTCCTATGAGTTATTTTGTTCGCCATCATTTTTTGTGGTATCAGGTGTTAAAACAAACAAGAAACTGAAAAAAACAAGGGTGGTCTGATCATTTTTTCCATGACTGTATGGAGTAAAGATATTAATAGCGTAAAGGTCATTTGTCAGATTGCCTTTTGCACATCATTTTTTGCATGCTTATGTTTTGTTTTCAGTTTCTGCAATTACACATAAGTGATTAAATTGAAACCCATGAATTAGATCAGATTAAGACAAATCGAAGCAGGTTTACTTCCTCACGACTGTTTCTTAAATTGCTTTGAATGAGACTGTATTAAATCATTGATGCTCCCCTAGGCTTATGATCATTTGAAATCGATTGATAGAAAATGACTTGCCCCCCCCCCCCCCCCCCCCCCCCCCCCCCCCCCCCCACATAATAAAGCATCACACTTTGCCTAACCTTTGAACTTTGGCCACACTTGCCCCTGGCTCAACAGCACTGACTGGTGCTGGAGTTCAATGTGACATCCAGATGCATTTGATAAGTGCGCTCATGCTTTTAATATGGATGTCCTGGCTTTTCTCCATCAAAATGGATGAGTAAGTAGGTATCATCGCTGCATGATAACAGTTACTGTTTTGTAATGAAGCAAAAAAACGTTTCTAAAATAATACTGACATCGTACAATAAGTAGGCACATTTCGACCTGGGTTGTAACAGCTCATAATTTTTTTTGTACCTTATTTAGCTATCTAGCATGAAATACATATTTTTTAGACAGCTGGATCTTTCGTTTAAGCATGATTTAAGTCCATCCAGCCAAAAAAAAAAAAAAAAAAAAAAAGAAAAAAAAAGTCCATCCAGCCATCCGTTTTCTATGCCGCTTGTCCTCACTAGGGTCGTGGGGGTATGCTAGAGCCTATCCCAGCTGACTTTGGGGGTGAGGCGGGGTGCACCCTGGACTGGTCGCAAACCAAAGCATGATTTAAGTATACAAGTAAGTTCTTATTGATTATGGGAAAACCATTAACACCTTGTTTTATATCTTATTTTTATTTCTATACAATCTCGATCATGAGTGCTCTCAATGCTCTTCAAATTGAATGATGATGCAGACATGAGAAACAAATAAGGTTGGTTATGATGCATGGCAACAGTGTTGGTGTAGAGGAGGGATCACTAACTGGTGGAGAGCAGTCCAAGTCCAGACCCAGACGACTTCCAAAACAGACCTGGACCTATAGTCAATAAATGATTTAAGTAACCAGCGCATCTTTTTTACACTTGTTAAATATTATTACACCTATAGATTCAGTCTAATGGCTCAGTGTATTTTTTTCAGTCTAATAGCTTCTCATAGAAGGCCTACTTGACACACACTCACGTAGTGCAATCAGAGATGAGCAACATGTACATATGACTGTTGGAAAAATACTGGGAGACACACAACAAATGCCTTGTCACTCACACAAGCTTAACTTTCACTTGTACACCAACTTACCTTTCACTTTGAAGAAGGGCGCAGCAATTGCTAGATAGACTCTGTGCCTTCATTCTGGGCTCCTCTTCAGTCTTTCTTATTGGTGATAGAGTCCAGCGCTGTAACCAAATATGTTGCTTTTACAGTATTTTTAAATACAATTTGAAAACCTTTTAATTTGTGTGATCATTAACTACTTCTTCAATAGCAATGCGGCCCAAAGAACCCAGAAGAAAGGCTAAAGAGATGCGATAGCCTGACAGATTTTGTGGTACTAGTTGATCAGCTCAGGAAATCCACTGACCACTGATAAGAAATCCCACTTGGTGCTACTCAGCCAAATTTGGGGATTGGCACTCAACAGTGCGACTCTAAATACAACAGAGACAGATGAAAGAGGAGAGAAGCGAAGCAACTGACACAAACGAACGAGTGAGACATAGAGGAATACGGATGCGGATAAAGAGGACAGCAAGACCAAAGAGACAGCCACCCCCAGCTGACTACTCCTGCCCTCCCTCATCCTGGCCATCAGCAATGTGGGGGAGTGAGAAGACAGTGAGACAAGTGAGCTGGAGACAACAGAAAAATGAGTACCGATGGCATTCTCTAAAGACAAAAGGG
The DNA here is from genome assembly GCF_027744805.1 of Dunckerocampus dactyliophorus. Classification (NCBI taxonomy): domain Eukaryota; kingdom Metazoa; phylum Chordata; class Actinopteri; order Syngnathiformes; family Syngnathidae; genus Dunckerocampus; species Dunckerocampus dactyliophorus. The sequence goes on from NC_072825.1 coordinate 18,261,676, forward strand.
GACAGTGCTTTCAACTCAAAATGGACGGACTCATTTATGTTCATTCTTCATTCATTCAACAAAACCAGTGTATGCTCAGACACTGTGGCACTCATAAAAAGTGGCAATGTGAAACTATGAGACGAAGCACAACGTTTTTGACCAAACATACCCACTCAAGTCTGAACTCAGGTCACAGAAAACATAGCACAATATGAACAATTCACCCGAATCCTTATCCTGAACGTCGTTGGTTTTCAATCCAACCTTGCGGTGTCCAAAGTGCATCCTGGGGGCCATTTCAGACTGGATCAAACCTTCGCTTGAGGAAATGTTCTGTATATAAACCTATTTGAATTATAGTTGAATACTCCTGGTGTAGAGTCTATGCTGGTGGATTTCCATGGTTGCATTCCAAACCAACAGTAACATTAGTTGTAGTGTGCGGTAGACCACCATCCTTGAAAAGTGATTCACAACTGTAATCAGTTTCATTCTTATCGCTTTCATCTTTGACAAAAAGTGCAGAATTAAGGCACTTTTTTATTAGAAAGCACAGTATATTTTGCTGACATATCAAAATACCGAAAAATAGCCGGAGTCACACAGGTATAAATGAGCGCACCTCCATCAGGAGTGTATGTTGACAGAATGAGAGATTGTACTTTTGAGCCATGAAATTACAGGCTGGTAAGCCCAAGGCGATCGCCAGGTGTGACTGATGCAACCAGGGCCTGCTTGGACAAATGTAGCAGAGCGCACCAACATTCCTACCTGTCAATCATGTTATAGATCTCCATGATATATGTAGACCAAAGTCTTGGCACACACCTCTAAATCAATGAATTAGTCAATCGGTGACATGGCTAGACCCCCCCATAATTTCCCATCTTAAATCTCCATTTTACCCCAAAATTTTGGACAATTCTACGCTTTTAACTTGAGATTAAATGACATCACTCTGTTGGGACTGTGGTTATTGGTTGTATAATTTGTACTGCAACACCATTTGAAGGAACTAAATGGTTGCGACGTCAAACTACCTCTCTACGTGATCTGCAGTGGAAGCGGCAGCACTAGACAGTGACAGTGACAGTGCCAAGGACCACAAGACAGTCATATATCACCAAAAGAGATTAACTGAAGGTCAGTTCAAGCTAAATGCAAGCAACATATATTAGACTTGAAGAGGGTTTAAGGTCTGTGTGGAGCCAACAGTGCTGAGCTACTGTTACTGTACTGTAACAATTACAGAATGACCCAAAGCTGCTGTGTGGTGGCTTTAAATGTCTCCTTGGATTCCCACACCTGTCTTTAGGCCACGATAAGATTTATGTTGTTGTCCTAGTTAGAAACCAGTGTGGCGTTTGTGTGTGTACTCCATATAAATGCTTGTAGTACTTGCCTTGCTTGACACCCAATAAAACAGTTAACAGAATTTACTATGATAATTCGCAAAGTTAACTTCTGCTATTCAATTCGTATGCCAACTTCTACCTGCCTTTCGCTTAGCTGAGTGAGTATTAGCCACATTTGATGAGTGTCCTCCCCATTAGAAAGGGAAACACGAGTGACTTTTTTGGGCTCTCAAAACGCCAACATCTGTTTGAATCAACGCCTTCTCAGGGCTTCTTTCGCACCTTCCTGATGGTGATATTATTGCAGTTGTCATAAATATGATGGGCTCTTACCGGACCCACGGGACTCTGCATAAATCCATGTGAAATATGCATACAAGGGCCATGGGGAGTGCAGAGCCATGCCCTATAGAAAGAACATCACAGTTTAATTTAGCCCTATTTGATACAGTCTGTATAAATCCGAGTGGGCATATAAGTGTGCTTCGTTGTGAGACCAATATGCATATTTACTGTATACATTTTTAAAAATGTATTGTTACCATTATTTGTAACCATTCAAAATGTAGATTGTCAACATGCAAAATAAATAGCCTTTTGAACATATTTGTAGTATATTTAATTCATTCTATTTGTTAATTATTTATTTGACACTATTTGTATTTAGATATTAGAAATCATACTCCATATCTTTGAATTGGTGCTTTATAAAAAAAAATGCCTGTGTAAAAAACTTGATTTAAACACACAAATAGGTTAGTTTGATCTAAATTATTATCAATAATAATGAAGTTTCTCTGCTCATCAAAGCAGACGGAAGACTCCAAGCTACTGAAGATTGAAGTTGAGACAAAATATTGACCTTTAAATGTCAGCTTTTAAAAGGTAAACTGAGTCAAAATGCTTCTACCAATAAATCGGCCTCCAGAGACCAGAGGGGATGTGTAGCAAGCAGAATAATACAAGGTGGGTGGGGGGGTTAATGAATTGGAAGGGATGTAGAAAATGTGGAGCGCTCAGCATGGCCCTTTGAAATGTACAGGGAGTGCTCATAACATCATGCTCAAATGGCCACTGAAGCATCTTCAAGAACCAGAGATGAGTATCCCCCAGCTGATTATGTTGTTCGATGGACTCATTGAATGTTTGTGCCATTCATTTGCATGAGCATTATAGTCAGCCTATAATGGGGGTAATGAATTGAAAGGGATGTAGAAAATGTGGCACGGTTAGCGTGGCCCTTTGAAATGGTCAGGGAATGCTCATAAAATCCTGCTCAAATGGCCACTGAAGCCTCTTCAAGAACCAGAGAGTAGTATCCCCCGGCTGATTATGTTGTTGGGTGGACTCATATTAGATGTTGATACCATTCTTTTGCAGTCAGGCTAAGCATTATTATAACCACCTGCACAGTTCACAGTTACAGCTTCTTCTTTTTTGAAGCTTTTAAGACTACAGTTTAAGACATTTTCAATTAATTGCAGACACGGCTGCTGGTGTTAATTTCAGGAATGTAACTGAACTATTCAACTGTTTTCTGTCCACAGAAAACAATACTGCTTAAATGATCCAAAATCCCCCTGCCGTCATCTGAACTCTATTTTACAGGGCAAAACATGGGACTACATAGTAATTGCAGTATGCAGTATGATCTGCAGCTGAGGATTATATGACATCAAGCCATTTAAAAAGTGTCTCAGTGTTCTTGTTTCCATTGGACATTGGCAACGTTGTCCAAAATCAGTAAGCAGCAATATTCTTTCTGTGACGCAAAATAAATTAAGGAAATTGATAGATGCTTTGCGTTTTATTCTCCAAAATCACATTTGAATGCAATTAAAACATGTGCAGCGCAAAGCGACCCACAGATGCTATGTGTAGTGAGCCAATGCGGTCTGTCTGCAGAACCAAATCAGTGATGATGGACAACTGTAAACGCTGGTCCTCTTGATGGGAAATCTGATTATGAAACAAAAGGAACAATGAAGAAGTGTGCACACTCAGTTCAGTTCACTGAAGCAATTTTAGCTTCAATTACCACATCAGTCGTATTGGTCCCACATTACTCCCTACATTAGTCGTAGGGATGGGAATCTCTGATCTCTGCCCGATACGATATACATCTCGATGGATACATCTTCATCAATTGGCGATTGGAATAGATACGATTTTACCTCCTGATGACGATGCATCACGGTTCAAATATGCCTAGTTTAAAAATGTATTTGTTAGGGTCTGTTTGTGGTCCTGCTTCATTTTGTCTTGTCACCTTTTGACCTCTGCTGTGCTTCCATTTAGATCCCTTCACTCCCTGAGTGGGCGGCGCCACGAGGCGCACCTGTAGCCACTCTGCCATCAAGGGCTCTTAAAACACCTGGCTGCAGGAGGAGGATGTGGGATTGTTGCTCCTGTTCGTTTGCTGTTGTTTGTTGAGCTATTAGGCTGCTGTGTGTGTGTGTGTGTGTGTGTGTGTGTGTGTGTGTGCGTGTGCGTGTGCGTGTGCGTGTGCGTGTGCGTGTGCGTGTGCGTGTGCGTGTGCGTGTGCGCGCGCGCGCGTGCGCGTGCGCGTGCGTGTGTTTAGAGCCTGTTCCATGTCCTCCTTGTGACGCCGTCCTTTCGCTGCCATTAGTGCAGTAATCCTAATCTTAACAGTATAACAATACTGTAAACATTTTTCAAGTATGACATAAAAACAAAGGATGTCCAAACATCCACAGTTGATGCAACTTTGTGGGACACTATTTAGTGAGCGAGTAAGGGCAATTTTAACATTCTCGCACAGCTCTGGTATTTCTTTATCTCCAAATAACTTTTGACTGGAAATTTTGTACCGAGGCTCTAACACATGGAACATGTAGTGAAGACCCTTGGTCTCCGTCGTGACGTAAAGCTGGATGTCTGTTACAGATAAAGTAGGCTATAGCATCCATTATGGCTTAGACGCTAGTGGAGTTAATAGCCAGTTGAGCACATTTTGCACATTGTGTTTGTTTTATCAAGCTTCCCTTTTCTCTTGAACCTGAAGTGTTTCCAAACTCTAGAGTTAAAGTGCGGAGGTGAACGTATCGGCTCTACAGTAGCCGTGCTTGCCTTGTTGTTGTATGTTGTTACGTTACCCACAATCCTTAATGTTGACAAAATGGAAGTTCAAAAAAACAATTTAGGTAATTATTTCTTGTTAAAATATATCAAAACCAAATTTAATCGATACGAGGTAAAATTCGATGCACCTCGAATTTTCCCCCTAAATCAAATCGAGATTTTACGTTGCTCTACTGATGCATGTGCGTGTCCACGGCTCAATGCAAATGATGAAATTTTCTATCTGTAATTAGTCAGGGATTCCTCTGCAAGCACTTTGGCAAAATCCACCCAAAACCAGGGCCTCAGTAAGCCCACCGCTCACAAATCGACTGACAAAAAACTGCAGACTGGTTAATATCAAGCGATTAACACAGGCTTTGCAAGTTTTTGTAACATGCATCGTAACATGCATTGTTCAAGGTGCCATTAAGAAGCACAATAAAGACAAAACTGAAACCATTGTGGCCCAGTGATTAATTTATTTTTTTTAAATATATTGTTTGACAGTAATAATTATATATTATTATATAAAAATAAAAAAAACTTTAATCATTTTGTACTCATGTGTGTAAATGTGTTCCAGATGTGTGGAGGGAAGGAAGTGACGGGGGTTCAGAGGTGAATTTTAGCTCGGTATGGGTCACAACCGCAACAGTAGCCCGTGTTGTTATTATTATGATTGGTATTATCACAATTATCATGTTATTAATATTGTGCCTTTTGTGAGATACTTTAAAAGCCTGTTGTTCCGGCAGTCAAATCTGGTGCTAGTGTCATCAAACATTAAAGTAACATTACTGACACCTAGTGACCAGTGTAGAATGCTACATTCACAATTTGAATGTGTTCTCTTAATTGTATTCTAGCCATTTTTATGCTTGAAAATGCTTAACTCTATGTAAAATTTAATAAAACTTAAATAAGGATTTTTTTTAAATTGATAAACCGTATGTAATCACAAAACAGTATTATTTATTAATTTGTTTATTTTTGAAAAACCCTGATAGAGTGCAGCCGTGAAATTCAAACCGCGGCAAGGGACAACTACTGTTACCTACAAGGGAGGAGTGGAACTTCAGGATATTTTTGCTATGAGAGCATGTGCATGTGGCATAAATGTTCAGCCATTGCACTCAATTGCTGAGACGGCATTCTGGCTAACTCTGTATAGGTAGACTTTTGCATACCGATCGTGTGTTGGACTATTACAGTTGTGCAGGTGCACCTGTGATTAGCTATATTAAATTTAATATGGCTATTAATATGGCTGTAGCTTATATGGTTGTAAATACAAAATACTGACAAAATTCAGCGGTAAAACTGGGAAGTGCAAAAACTTTGGGATTTGTAACTATATTATTTTAAAATAAAATAATGGGCCATATTTCCAAAACTGATATGCATTTACACAAAATTTGATGTAGTTATTTTAAAATGTGTATTTTTTTTTTTTATCATCGCACCTGAAAGCTTGGCCCCACCCACGGATCGGAACGGAGCTGCAGCCCGCTGGTTGGAGAACCCAGATCTATTTGGCAACGCCGTTCCAGCTGGACTGAAAGTGGTTTTTTTTGTTGTTTTTTTTTAAACGGCTTCCATAGTGAGATAATCTGACAGTGTGGACAAGCCAAAACTGAGAACGTCGCCGTCACGTAACCAGTTGTGTCTGCTTCCGAAAAACCAACAGCCATCCATCCATCTTCTATGCCACTTCTCCTCATTAAGGTCATGGGGGTAAACTGGAGCCTGTCCCAGCTGAATTCGGGCGACAGGCGGGGTACACCCTGGACTGGTCGCCAGCCAATCACAGGGCACATATAGACAAAGAACCATTCACACTCACATTCATACCTATGGACAATTTAGAGTCTCCAATTAACCTAACATGCATGTTTTTGGAATGTGGGAGGAAACCGGAGTACCCGGAGAAAACCCACGCACGCACGGGGAGAACATGCAAACTCCACACAGAAATGCCCAATGGAGATTCGAACCCAGGTCTTCCCGATATCCTGCCTGTGACTGTGTGGCCAACATGCGAACCACTAGTCCACCGTGCGGCCCCAAAAACCAACATAATATGTGAATATTCCGACCGGCATGACTGTCAGTCGACGTTCTCCTGATGTGTTTTGTCTCATACACAAAAGTTAGTTCGAGAAGTGATTCCATTTTGTTGTCAGTCCAGATAAGCCGGACAAGCGGAAGACGACGGTGCATGCTTTCTTTTTTTTTCTTCTGGAGGTTTGGTGTGTCACGTGGTCTCTGTTCGCAGTGCGACACAAAGGTGTGCCTTATGTATTACATCGTTTTCATACAGTAACTGTTTACTAGGGATGTCACTAGATATTGTGAGATTTAAGTTATCTTATCTTAAGTTATCTTTATTATTTATTACCGTAGTTGGCTGTTTCCTGGTGGGATTTTTGAATACGTTTACTTTGAATAATTATGGTAGCATTTTCAGCACATGGAGCATGGATTTTGCTCCTCACAGCACTTTTCTTATGGCAATTTTGTGCAAGTTTACAGCATGGGTTTCCTTGACAGAATACAATCCAAAGTAATTTGGAGAGTGAAACTCTTGTGTTTATTTCTTGTATTTTTTTTCCATCAACGGTGTTGAAAAATAGATGGAATTGGGGACAGTGCAAGGTGTTGTATTCAATATGGGCTTTCATGTGATAAATTGAATGTTATTCATATATGAGTGCACACTGTTTTTGGTGATTCTGGAAAGAAGTTGCCTCTTGCTACCCAGGGACCCTTTTCCTTTTAAGTGAGAAGCAGTTGAGGGGCGGTTTAAGCGGGGAAGGAGGGGGCTCCGGGGCAGGCGGGTGGGGAATCTCTACAGACCTTGATACAATTACTGTGCCTTCCCCTCTCCTTCTGCACCACTTCTGGACTTGCTCTCACTGCGCCGCTGGGAATAAAAAGGCCCAGCTATCTGGCAGAAGATTTGGTCAGTCAGGCATCAAATGCAAGGCCCTCTTCTCACACTCTGTGCCGGGGGTTGGCACACCGGGGGACCTGCATTGTCCATTTTCACACACTTCTCTCAGAGGGGCTTTAGGAATCCTTGGCCTTCGAAAAGGAAAAGTGGAAAGAGAGGCAGATGTAGAGGGAGAGTGATGAGGAGAATGGGAGAAAGAGATGGACCTAGAGTGAGAAAACTTGAGGGAGGGAGAAAACGGGAGAGGGAAAGTCCAAAGGCAAAACAAAAAGCATCGTGGCTTCTAGCAAACACAAAGAGACAAACAACAGCTCAATGAACACACAACTAAGTCCTTTACTTTATTTTTTTTGACTGTGGAGGTTGTTTTCTTTCTGTTCGTATGGAACCCGCTGTTTTTGATCAATATCAGTCTATATATTTTTATGACAGGTATGTATCGTTCTAGGTTATTCAATGGCTGAAATACATCGTTTAACAAGCAAGATTTTGGGGGGAATAGTAAATACAGCGACAAGGTTGGACTTAATTACTAGCTCACCCTTTTTGTCCACCCTTTTATCAAGAAAACCATGGAAATTGCTAGATATCAGCTCTTAAATTAAACTCTTATGAGCTAATTTTGATGGCATTATATATATATATTTTTTTATTATTTAAACTTACCTTTAGTTATAGTAGGCATTCAAATTAACAAGAAACTGAAGAAATACATAACATAATTGTTTCCATGGCTGTATCATTCCACCCTAACATCACCACCTTCCATGTCTTTCAAAGGCAGGGATGCTTTATTCAATAGTTCACCTTTGGTGGGTGCATGACGGTAATGGTCAGGGTCAGGGTGGAAGCAGGGGTATGTATTTCTACTGATGCTTTCATGTCACTGTGCTTGAATCATCGACGAATTGTTATTATGAGGAAGAGAGTCAAAATGTAAAACAAAATTTGTTTTTTATTGATTATTTTTGTTTGTATGCATATCACATAACATTACAGGCTTTGCCACTTTCGTGTGTCATTTCCAGCTAAACCAAATAAAAATTCACTATGCCTAACTATTAATTCATTTTTAAACAGGACTCAACTTAAAATAACAGAATAAAAGCTCCATACACTGTAAAAAAAAAGATATACTTCCATAATGAATGAACACACAAGAAGCTCAGTGTAACTTACAGATTAGAACCAAAGCATATTGAAATAATTAATTTTGTTATGTTAGACCTCTGAGTGACAGAGCAGAGCTCACTGGGGCGTTGCAGGTTTAGTGACTCGCAGAAGAATCTATGAGGCAAAGCGATTAAATACTGCATTTCATTTGTCATGTTCACAGGTTTGTTTTGGCAGGACTTTGATATGAAGAATGTTCTTTTTTATCATTTTAGCAAAAACACAGGCATTGCAATAATGAAATGTTTTTTTGATTAGGGAATAAAGTGACACTTAACATTGAATGATCTCAAGCTGCTATGTAAATTTGAGATTAGGGATGGTCTTTGTTTCTGCAGAGCGAATTAATTCATGCAAGAGAGATATAATATGACTTCCACTAGCCCACTATTGCACAGTGCATTGCCACTATAATTGCAGGCCATCACTGTCAATACATTCATGTAAAAAAGGGCTAATTTTGTTGCGCTTTACGTCTCGAAATGTTGGCTCCCGAATGAACTACGATTTTATCCTTCACTGTTTATTTCCTATCCTATCTACTGTAATAGGATTTTCATATCACATTGGCTATTCACACACTGACTGATATCACTCTTCTTCACTGCCTCAAAAAGTTGCTCTTGTACTGCCTCAGTGTCATTCAAACTTGATATATCTCCCTTACTAACATCCACACAGAGACCACTTCGAGTTGTGTATGAATATTATTACTGTTGTGCATCTGTGTGAGAAAGGGAGATAGACTTCCGAGGCATCTTTATTGCGGTGTTCAGGCCCAGGTAATGCCTCCGAATAATGCATGATAAGGCAAACAGAGGCACTCCTTTCAAAATATTCAAATGTGAGCACTGGAGTGGAAAATAAAGGAATGCGGATGGGTGGAATGACTTCCTCTTATCCGTACTCCTTTATAATATTAATATAGACACTTGCTTCCTCTTTTCTTTTCCTTTTTTCTATGTGACCCTATCACTCGTGGAGCAGTATTGTGTTTTCAGGGACTTAATATGACTCCTGAGGAAAATTAAATGTATCCACTTACAGTACATCTTTATCTGCAGGTTAACACCACCATTTTGCATATGCTTATAATGGATAATTTTATTTCTATCTATTTTCATTATTTTATTTATTCAGTTTTGGTCCATGCATCCCTGTATGCTTGTGTGGCACCTTCAGATTGATCCTAATGCTGAGTTCACACCACTGGGGTTTAGCCCTGATTTTCCATTTGCAGAGAGCTCCTGGGGCTTCGTGAAAAAAGCCCCAGATCAGAGCCAAAGCAGCACCTCGGAGATGTGTGCACGCTTATTTGTTTAAAGTCCAAAATGCCGTGTAATTTGCCCTTGTGTCTTGTTTTGTTTCTTGAGCAATATTGATGTGATGTGGTCAATCACAGAGCACATATTGACAAACAACTATTTGGACTCACATGCATTCACAATTTAGATCCTCATATTGTATGTTGACACGTGCCTGTTTATTAAATACATCAATGGAGCTTGTGCATGAAATAGTCCAGATCTCACACAGTGCTCAACGTTTTGCATAATTTCCTGTTGAAATCCTGTGGGACATTGGGCAATTTTCTACAATGTTGCATTATATGAACTTCAATGAGGAGAGGCTGTTTCCTTTCCAGTCCACATAATTGATGAATGTTTACTGTACTGTGTCATGCTTCTTAAACATTCTACACATTGCTGTGTTCTAGCTGTTCCAGACGGGGCAGTACAGATCACGGGAGGGGCTGAAAAGTACGTGCTAGTTTGAAATGTCTTGCAAACATTTTGTGATTGCTCCATTCTTTTGAGTATATGGCATCATCAGACAAATACATACTGCGTACAAAGGATCTTTACTGACTGACTTCTTACAAGTCACGACCTGAGACGGCAAAGTAAAGTGTTGAATATAAAGCGCTTAGTGTACAGTGAAACCTCATCATTAATCCGTTCCAGAAGGTCTGACTCAAACCCAAACGTACTCCAACCAAATCAGGTTTTCCCATAAGAAATAATGCAACTCCAATTAATCCCATTAATTAATTAATTAATCCGACACGCAAAAAATGTTAACGCAAAACACTTTTTACAATAGTTTTACAATTATAGGTTTGCATGCAGAAAACAATTTGAAATGCATATAAATGATGAATATAAGGGATAAATGAACATTTAACATCACTTTTACCTTGATTGTTGACAAAAACAGCTATGAGGCAGCGAGATCCACACGGACACCACCTTCGTGTTTTGTTATGAGTTATTTCTTGAATACAGTGGTGTTTCTCACCTTCTTTACCAAAATGCTGGCACTTGCAACTTTCTTTGGCCTCATTGTGATTATTTGCCAGCCGCAATTAATAAGAAAAGCAGAGACTTGTGTTGTAACTGTGTTAGTTAACAAAGGACTAGAGAGTCAACCACTGATTATGTCATAGATGGGCGATGAGTTTGGGGACAATAACGTCCGGTTCCGGTTTCTATGTTAACACGTTGTTAACAGGGAGGTTTTGTAATAAAAATAAATTACGAACACAGCTGGACTCATCCAGTGTATTAATAACACAGCAAGACACCACACTGTATGCTATCCGGACATTTATGCGAACCAAGACAAAATGTTTTTTTCAATGTAAACTGAAAAGTACGCTGACTGAGGTTCGACCATATCTAAAAACTACCTGTAATTTAGAACAGAATGAAAACAATACAGAAAAAAAGAACGAGATCTTCAGATTGCAGGGAGAGAGCAGTTCAAGCAACGATTCAACTCGGGCAATCTTGCAGACATGCTTGGTTGAAAAACCATGTCATGTCCATACCTGCCAAAGTCACTCCCACATTACCTCCCTGCTTTTTATGCAGAGCTGCAAAAGTAAGAGGCACAAAAAGCAACTACATGTTAAATAGCTATTAAATTTGTATAGTTTTAATACTTTCAGGTAGAGGAAAATATTCAAATGCATCCATTCCCTCTTGTTCAGGTTTAGAGTGATTGAAGGAACTTGTGATTGGGTTTCCACATAGTGCTCCCATCTGCACATGCCAGCCCTTATCTGCCTTGATATTAACATGGGTCTTTCATTAGAAACCAACCCATTTTCTGGTTTATGGGTAAAATAAGATGCAGAATGAGACAATAAAGTGCATTTGTGTTTCAGTGGCTGCATTATGAATAAGTAATTGTAAGTGCCTGCCTTGGCTGCAGCGTCCTCAGGAAGATAATCACGGCTTATAACACATTCTCTATCCCGTAACACGGCTTTGCCTGATGTACTAGCTATATTATGTAGGTGAATATTGAAACGGGGATCATGACTTTATAATATCCACGTGGATCAGCAGCTCTTTAGAAAAAAATGGAGTGATAGAGGAAGCTGATGAACATAGGGTCACACCTGGCCCTTTCATTTGTAAAACAGGCAAAATAAGCTCATAAGTGGAAAAGGAAAACATGAAAAAAATTAACTCAAGTAATAAAGCCTCTTTAAAAGTCCTTGCTTACTTATTATTTATCACAATCGGCTTTTACTCAATTATTCAACCAATCAAATGTTGGGGTCGGATGCTTTGTTCTCCCTAATTATTTGTCATCCCCAAGTCATTTTGGAGAATTATATGCTTTCAACTATATGGGAACAGTTTTGTCAATGTCCTTTTCTCTTCCAGCATGACCGTATCCCAGTGCACAAAGCAAGGTCCATGAAGTATTTTGTAGTTTGTTGTGGAAGAACTTTCGTTCAACATCAGTGACCGCTGAACTTAAAAACATTCTTCTGGATCAATGGGCACAAATTCCCAAAGACACACACACATACACACACAAGTCTTATAGAAAGTTATCCCACAAAAATGTTCTTCTATTTCCAGCTCAAATAGGTGCAATGACTAGGTGTTTCAATACATTTGTCCATATAGTGCATTTTAATCCTAACTAAAAGGGATCTTCTAAAGCTCATTTCTACAAAATGTCCTAAAAGTAGAAAGAACTTGTCAAACAGTTTGTATGGTTATAGAATCCAACACGTTTGCCGCAAAATTGAAAATGCAAAGGGAATTCAATAACTGGTGGTGCTGTATGGCTGCAGTCGCTTTGGCCACACTGGTGCTGGTCGCAGGTGTTAAGGGAGTCCTCGGTTGGTCATGACAGAGAGAGCAGCCACCTGGCCCCCTGGGTGTGAAAGCATCACACCGCGATCAGTGTCATTCCAGTGTCAGACATGATGGCTCTGAGCCTGTGACACGTGCACACATACACACTAGGTAGGACACATTCAGGCAGAAAGGTGATTGGCAAGTCCTTTTTGTCCAGCCAGCCACACCATTTTCAATTCCCTTCCTTAAAAATGACCAGGCAGGGAAAAGGAACTGGAATAATAATTATATCAGGATTTTTTTGTTAAATGCACTTCAAATGCTTCCCTCAGCGTAATGTAATTATGAACACCACACATTTGAATTAAGTACTCAGTAATGACATGAGTGAATGAAATGGTTTGCAAGATGCTGCAAGTAGGCAGATTGTTGTTGAGTTTTGTGTCCAAATATACTAACAGTCAATGACAGCTGCAATATCTTTCCCAATAAAATTCCTGAGATGAACAAAATGTATGAGTCTGGTTGGGAAATTTGTCCTGAAGCTAAAATAACTTCCACTAGCTGCAACCTGCTGGTGCTTAATATCCTGCAAATTAATCAAGAGGGAACACACTGGAACGTTCAAATTGAACCCTGGGAGAATACTATCATTTTTTGTTTGCTTTGATGTGTATCGTCAGCTATAAATGTAGTGCACTGAAACTCCTGTTTTCGTTAATAATCTGTTCCAAAAAGTACGACAAAAAATGAAATAATATAAATAATAATAATGAAGAAATCATGTGAATCCAATTCATTTCTCCCTGACATCCAAAAATCTTTACAAAAATATATTATTACATACAGAAAACATATAAATTATTATAAATGACAAATGAACACTTAATGTCACTTTTACTTTGGTTGACTCTTGTTATTGATGACTCTTGTACAGAGATGTTCCATATTGGCTTTCTTACCAATATCCGATATTGTCAAGTACTGAATTACTAATACCGATATTAACCAATACAGATGTGGGCAGCAGCTCGTCTCTCAAACTAATGTCGTGTAATGACACACATTCTGCTTCTTTTGCTGTGTTGCCACTGGATACAGTTCACAAATAGCTACTGTTTGTGCAAAATAAGACAAATACTGCAATATGCATTGTAAGTTATAGAAAAAGTGGCAAAACGCTGCATGTGACTCAGAGTGATTCTTCGTGAGATGCGATATTAGATTAGAAGGATTGATGGAAGACGCCTTACTCCCCCTTGCGTAACCAGCGCTTTATGTCATGTTCCACATGACAGGTTGGACTTTAGTTTTGGCTTTCCTTAGTTTTCACATTGTTTCCGGTTTGGTGCTCTTATTTTGGTTTTCTTTTTCCTGTTTGGCGTGCTGTTCTGCTGCTTTGAGGCAGTACCTGTTTCTCATTTGTAATCAGCGCTGCTATTTAGGTGGAGCCGCATTACATTATTGTATTTTTATCAAAACAAAAGAACGGTTTATTTTTTCATAACTGTATATCCAACCCAAGGTGCATGAACTGGCTAGGTCAAAGGTCATCGTGAAACATAATTTTATGTCAGTGTTTTCCCTTACGTGATTCTGATGAAGTTTTCCAGGAACTTTCCCCAAGCGCACTTACATAGTCAGTTTTCCATTTTCCACAAGTTATAACTGTCGTCAACATAGCATGTTGTAAAATGTGAGCAAAGAATCTAATTTCCTCTATTGATCACTGGTTTGTGGTTTGTGTTTGCTGTAAATAATAGCTTTGGTTAAATGCAGCGGTCTAGTTTTGTGAAATACATGTTAATTTAAATCCATGACAATGACGTTGTGTTTTCTGATTGACCGGTAAACAGTCCAGGGTGTAACTCGCCTCTCACCCAAAGTCACCTGGCATAGGCACCAGCTCACCCATGACCCATATTTGAAATATCTGGACATAGGTGTTAAAATCTACAATACACACCTTTTCAGAGAAAAGATATTGCCTCACGATGTGTTCATGTTTATTTTCTAAAAACTTCCACTTCTAGAGCTATGTTTAATCTTCAAAATGTTGTTGTAAAAAAGGGCCCATGCAAATGGCCCCAACCCTTCCCTCCTCAAAGAACTGCAAAGTAACTAAAATAACAAAACATAAAACCAACAAAAAGATACATATGCATTACTTGACAGCATAAAGGATCTCTCTTCGATGTCACACTTGTGTTACAAGACATTTGACTGTGTCACCTATGTCATGTATCATGTAATGGTTGGGCATCAACATCCGGAATCTAAGAACACAACCAGTGAACAAGGACCCAAGGCTAAGATTTACAAGACATCGGTTCCACGTTTTTAGGGCTACATACAGTTCCTCTTTCTGTTTTATGCACCGGCCAGTTTCTAGGGGAACACCTGAAGATAGCTAGTTAACTAAGTGCAGCAGAGATGCTCCCATTGTGTTGATCAATTATGGATGAGTGAGAGAACTTGGACATGTTAAACCTCTTAGAGTGGAGGAAGAGGCAGAACAGTGAGAAGGAGAGGCGGCTGAAGAAAAACAGACAGACAGATGGGTGATTTCTGTCAGACAATCACAATATGGTTAAAAAAAAAAACAGAAGGTGCACTTGGAAACAAAAAACGATCTTTGCTTGGCATAATGCCCATTCTTCTGGGTACTAACACGATGCGATAGGGTAATGCAGTTGAATAGCCAAAATAATAATATACTGTGTTTAAAAGAATGCAAACACACAGTGGTGTAAAAAAGTGTTTGCCCCCTTGTTGATTTCTTATTTTTTGTATGTTTTTCACACTTAAATGTTTCAGATCCATCCATCCATCTGTTTTCTATGCCGCTTATCCAATTGTTTTTTGAAAATGCAGTTTTGAAATGATTTTTTTTTTCTTAAGGTAGAAAAAAATAGTGCACACCTACATGGCCTCCTGTGATTGTCCCCCTGTTAAAACATAATTTAACTGAGATTAATTGAGATCTATCAGTCTGGAAAAGATTATAAAGCCATTTCTAAAGCTTTGGGACTCCAGTGAACCACAGTGAGAGCCATTATCCACAAATGGCAAAAACATAGAACAGTGGTGAACCTTCCCCACCAACCAAAATTACCCCAAGAGCACAGCCACGACTCATCCGAGAAGTCACAAAAGACCCCACAACAACCAACCAAAGAACTGCAGTTCTCACTTGCCACAGTTAAAGTCAGTGTTCATAACTCCACCATAACAAAGACACTGTGCATAACCAGCCTGCATGGCAGAGTTCCAAAACCACTGATGAACAAAAAGAACATTAAGGCTCATCTCAATTTTGCCAAAAAACATCTTGATGATCCCCAAGACCTTTGGGAAAATACTCTGTGGTCTCATGAGACAAAATCTGAACTTCTTGGAAGGTGTGAGTCCCATTATATCTGGCGTGAAAGTAATGCCGCATTTTACAAAAAGAACATCATACCAACAGTAAAATATGGTGATGGTAGTGTGATGGTATGGGGCTGTTTTGCTGTTTCGGGACCTGGAAGACCTGCTGTGATCAATGGAACGCATGAATTCTGCTATCTACCAAAAAATCCTGAAGGAGAATGTCCGGCCATTTGTTTGTGATCTCAAGCTGAAACCAACTTGGATGCTGCAGCAAGACAATGATCCAAAACACACCAGCCAGTCTACCTCTGACTGACTGAAGAAAAACAAAATGAAGACTTGAAAATGAAGACTGGAGTGGCCTTGTCAAAGTCCTGGCCTGAATCCTATTGAGATGCTGTGCCATGACCTTAAAAAGGCGGTTCATGCTCGAAAACTCTCCAATGTGGCTGAATTATGATGATTCTGCAAAAATGAGTGGGCCAAAATTCCTCCACAGGGCTGTAAGAGACTCATTGTAAGTTATCACAATCCAACCAGTTATTAGGTTCAGGGGGCAATCACTTTTTCACACAGGACCATGTAGGTTTGGATTTTCTTTCTCCCTTAATAATAAAACGTTTCATTTAAAAACTGCATTTTGTGTTCAGTTGTGTTGTCATTGACGAATATTTAAATTTGTTTGATGATCTGAAACATTTAAGTGTGACAAACATGCAAAAAAAATTGGAAATCAGGAAGGGGAAAAACACTTTTGGACACCAGTGTATTACCGGCAGCACCATGAAGCATGTGGTTAGCAAGGCAACCTCACAGCACGAAGATTCTCGGTTTTAATCTTGGCTTGGACCTACTGTGGAATTGTTATGTTCTCCCGATGCTGGTATGGGTTTAGCTAAAAAACCACGTGTTGTAAGGTTAATTTCATTGGAGACTAAATTGCCGATAGGTGTGAGTTTCAGTCAATGGTTATCCACAAAGGTTGAATTGAGGCAACTGGACTCTTCGCGTTCGTTGAATATGTTTCACCTTCAATCCAAAAAGCTTCTTCAGTCTCCCTGTTTATGTCCCTTGTGGGTGTTTGCCCTGGTGGTGGTCACAAAAGAGCTGATGTAGTGGTTGTTGCCAGGTGTTGCCGGGTGTTGCATGGCTGGCGAATGATCGTCCTGCATAACAATATGTCGTTCGTCTGCCTGGTGACAAAACAGCTCATTAGTGGCCACTCGTCCCGTGGAATGAGACAATCATTGGGGGAGAGATGTTACAACATTGGTTTTAAGCAGACGATCACAGCAATTAAATCCTGACGGATTTCCATTACCTGGATGACTGAGAATCTACCCAGACATAATGTGAATGGTTGTCTATAATATGTGTGCCCTGTGATTGACTGGCAACCAGTCTAGTGTACCCCACCTCATGTCCAAAGACTCCAGCTCACCTGTGATCAGAAAATGGATAAGTGAATGCCAATGAATGAATGCATCCTTTTTTTTTACCTCAACCAGAGTTAACTTCCATTTGCTTATACTGTATTACTGTAAGTAATGTTAGATTATTGCATACTATTATGCAACAAGTATGCACTCATGTTTGACAAAACATGAGTGCATACCCCAGTGAATAAACCAAGTGAATAAACCCCAGTGAATAAACCAAGGATCCAAAAAATCCAGAAATACACAAGAGTTATTATTGGTTAGTACTGGTTATTACGGGTAAAGGTTATAATTTTTCAACCTCGGGGTCCAACCTAAGGTCCGCGCGCTACTTTTTATGAGAAAAATAATGTCTTGTTTTTCATATCCATTTTGGCAACATCATACAAACATACAACACTGGATTGACTGAAATTACCCAAGATAATCTTACAGAGAACAAAAAGGGCACTGTTTTTAAAGCCACCTCAGCTCGAAAAACAAATAAAATGTTGACTAGTTTGCACAATTTACCAACTAAACATATTGATCAGCCCACAGAAGCATTTCAGAGATCTTCAGCAAAAAAGAAAAAAAGAGTCCCCATTCTATAGAGACTGCCCGGAGGATGAGGAACACTATTCTACTCATGCAAAAACCATTAGGGCTTTAGGGCCCAACTAAGAGAAATGGGAAAAATCATTGTGTTGTTCAAGGGAAGAAATAGGAAATACATTGAGAAGATTGTTGGAGATCAATATTCCATTTGGACTCCATGAGTAGACAGGACAGTAGACAGTCTAATGTTTTGCAGGATAAGCAGTGTGTTTGTGTGTGAGAGTGTGTGTTTCAGTGTGTGTGAGTGACATAATGTTTGCACCTTATTTCTACGGCTGTGGAAGGAGGAACATGGTCACTACTGGAAAGCCTCAGAGCAGCTCGGGGCTTCTTGTCACAGACTGAGTCAGTTTGTGCAGCTGTCCATATCTATTGAGGTCAGTTTGGCTTTCTATATTGTTGATGCCAAAAACAGCACCTGGAACACTGGACCATAAGACATTAGTGCACTGGAGCATTGAAATGAAATACAATGGAATAATACAGAACTAACATATTATTGTTGGACCAAATGGCCTTCAGTGGCACCACAAAGCCAACCAAAATCCATAGAATGCTTGTCTTTTGACAAAACTTTAGTTATACACTGTTGTTAGCACAAAAGAGCATGCAACATTTTTATGCCATCAATTTTAGCTTGGTTTGTTATTCCACATTCCAGTGAATCACTTGTTCAAGGCACATTCAATTATTCCCATGGTAAATGTACTACTAATGAGTTAAACAATCGTTGCTTTTATTCATATGCTTTTCTTTCATTACATTTAATTGCAAGTTTGTCGTTATTATTAACTGACGTTGAGCAAGAGGCGGGATACACACTGGACCGGTTGCCATTCCATCACTGAGCACAATGCTTGTGGCATCCATTTATACTAGTTAGCTGCCACCTGCGTAAAGCTAAACAAGTTAAACCAAGAATCGACCATTACATTACATCACCTGCACAGTTTGACTCTTCTGTCTCAGCAAAGTTTTGATTGGTTCCATAAAATATGAAGTGATTTCACTGTAAAGACAGACAAGAGTTGTACCAGAACTTTTGTGGGAAGTTGGATTTTTCAAATGGCCCTTAAATTTATTATTTTTTGCCATTGATGTTATGTTTGAACTGCAAAGCATGTTTGTAAACAGCAGTGTTGCAATGTGATATTGGTGTTTGTGATGTATTGGTCCATGTTGCTCGGGGGAATATGTATCCCCTGTGTTAAAGTAGGTCTGGCTACGCTTGTACATTGTATTGTTAATCCACACAGCATTAAAGTTGCAACTACATTCTCGTAATGTGAGATCAGGTGCTTTGTCATCGTATTAACATGATGCTCTGCTCTTCTACCCATGTAGTGGGGGTATCCTCAAAGAACCCTAAAACGCACCGAATGAAATTTGGGAAGTTGACTGTTTCACAGCCCTCCTAAATCTTTCTCACTTGTCCTCCACTCGCACCCCACATCCTCCACGATGTGTACACACACATAGACGCAATCATGCACTCCCCTGCTCATGGTGACTCATTAATCAACGCCAGATTATCAGGAAAGTGACAGTTTTGTGATTACAATGTAGCTGGGGAACTTTCTTTAATATGAGTTTAGTTGTAAAGGAGATGCAAATTAGCAGGTTTACTTGAAAGTGCAAGGCTGGTTATTATTCAGGTTACAGTACTGGAGGGTTTGTGTCAAATCGAAGAAATGGAACTTGAATGTGTAACGAAATAGATAACATGTCAACAACTTAGAGCTTGCATTTTTGCACACTGAATAAATAGAGTAAATAGACCATTTGTTTGTATATAATCTAGAGTTGATTTATTATGGTGCTAATGAAAGGTGAGGAATGCTCTTCCACTGACAGCATTCCCAACATCTCTACAGTGAATGCTTAATAGATTGCTGTTGTTGGCTGCTAGCTTTTCAAACACCACCAGTTTTTGTAGGATTCAATTTTCGACAAAAATGTTCACCAAAATGTTGCCTCGGTTCTCGTACCCTATCTCGGTTATCAGACGATATTGTGTGTAACAAACTTATATTTTACCCTTTATTACCTTGAATCTTGTCGTGGTAATGAAGATGTGGATGGATGGATGGATCACACACCCAACAGCAAATCTTACAATACTTACTGTAGCTGACACAATAACACAGCACCAGTAAGGCACATTAATTTGGCAAATTCAAATGAGAATGTTACACAAACTACCCCAATAAGTTCCATCCTGGTTGTGCACTATTGCAGTAAGGGACACGGCAGGGGCACACTGCTCGTTATTACACCAGTCCCGACTACGATGGTGCGCTGGAATGCTCCAGACACATGATAATGCAGTGTTGCGAAGAGTTTTTCCATAGGAGATATGGCATGGCTCCTTTTTGTGACTGGCTCCAAATCAGCCCTTCCAGTAGCTCAAAAATGGCACTGCCGGATATGTCTTTACGATTGTTATTTCTGACAGTCCAAATATGTTGTCTGCCATTTGTCATTGCACATATGCCTTCTTCTCGCCACAATGACTGCAGCCATTGGTGCGCACCTGTCTTTCAAATGTGCTAAATGTAGATGCAAAAGCACCAACCGCAAACAGTTTCAGATTTGATGAATCACATTGCAGGTGTTATATAATTCCATTTGCGTGGCCTCCTTCCAGTATTTTTGTGTTTTCTGATAATGTGCATATATTCTGCATATTCATGAAGGCAAACACACAAAATAGATTGGGAGAGCTATTTTGCTTATTTGCAATCATTGGTTCATCCTATTAGTAGATCAACTTTGTGTGCGCTATCAAGTTTGCACATGCTTTTATACATGCAAACCTTTCGTAGATCAGGCCCTTAGTGTGCTCCAAAGGCTTAATATAAAGAAAGAAATGCAATCAAGTTTGTCCTTCTCTAATGGAATCTCATTATGCCTGCACTCTGTCCAAACATCCCTCCTTCCCCACATCTGTCAAAGGAAAAAAGAAGCAACTCTTTTAATCTTTAAACGCTAAACAAGCTTGAACTCCTGCTGTCGCCTTCATTTTCTGTCTAAAAGCATATACTCGTGTGCCTAAATATTTCATTACACCCGCCCGATAACACTGGGTAAAGGGATGGATAATCAAAGGTAGACCGTACACACCAAGGAGGGGGTTTGTACTGTATGTATGTAGTATAGTTTGTCATGTGTCTAACACATTTTCTATCTCCTGATTAATTCCATACATATACAAGAGCAAAGGTCAGGATAAGATTATGCTACAGTGTGTGCTCTCACAATCCCCAAAACCAACATGTTGACACCGAAAGCTCGCAAAGAAAGCATGTGTGCGCCTATGGTTGAGCGGTTTGTGGTTGTTAAGGGCAAGGTGGCTTAATGTAAATTAAAAAGCACCGCCTGATCCCGTTTGACCCTCCCGCCCCCTCTGTTCACAGCCTTAATGCGACCATTTGCTCCGAGGTACTAACCCCCTATAATTCAATTTGTCCAAATAAATGAGAGTGCCAGGCGTTTTATGCAGGCAATATGCTCTCACACTTCAAACCTTCCACTTAAAGAAAACCTAAAAATAAAAATAGAAGACAGAAGTTACCTTCAGACAAACACCGGCCTTCTCGGTTTCTAGCCCTTTTTTACCTCTTTCATCTGTAAATGAAAGCAAGCAATTATTGCAAGGTGCCGGTATCATATTATTATGTTGGCCCTGGTCCCCTAGATAGTCATCAATCACTCTCAATCGAGCTGTCACCGGTAGGCAGAGATCCAGCTGGAGTGCACTGGAAAAGGAGAGGAGTGGAGGTGGTGAAGGAGGGAGAGAAGAAGAGGAGGAGGGGGTGTACATCATCATTAATTTGAAGAGTGACCCTCGGGGCCTTTCACATGTCTCAACCCGGGACTCGAAGCAAGCACAGTGTATGAACTGGGGCAAGAAAGCTTGACTTTTTTGGGTGCTAAGCAGTTTGGAGATGACAAAAACACACGATAGATAGATAGATAGATAGATAGATAGATAGATAGATAGATAGATAGATAGATAGATAGATAGATTGATAACTCCTAATAAGTTCTGAATTTAATTGTTGCACTGTGTGCATGTGCTGAGGAATGATAACAATGTACTTAATACCCTCATACATATATTTGCATACTCTCATTGCACTGATTGGCCAATTCATTGATTGGGTTTGTAAATGAATTAACCAAAAACACTAACTTCCTGGGTAATTATTTTTTTTAAAACATCTCGTCCCCATTTTCACATTTTAACTCTCTAACAGTTGTGTTATTGTTATCCCTAGCAAAAAAAGCATATTAAAGTTAGAGTCTGATCATTTTTTAGACTGAGCAGCGTGTGACGTCATAGCCACATCCTTTTAAAACAACCTGCCTCTGCAGCTGACGTCTTTTATACTACTTTTTTTTACAACGCAAAAATATGTAACTGACAGCAAAGTTACCATTCGGCCCAAAGACATCATTTTTTGTATTTATCCGACAGAGACATTTTTAAGTCGCGCTGCTTCACGGTTTTCTCAGTTTTATTTTTTATTTTTTTTCTTTGAAAGGTGGTGGAGTGGCGGAGCATTTTACACAAATTAAACATGCTACTGTGCTTCGCCCTATAAGCATCCAAGAAGCCTGTGCTTCCCAATCAATTGGTACAGTCAAGCAGCAGCAGGAGCCTGCGTGACAGTGGAGACCTTCAGTCTCGCTTCCTTTCTGGATATTGGGGGACCTCTCTACAATGTCATATCCACAATTTGGATATCCCTATTCGTCTGCTCCACAAGTAAGTCAATGCATGATGCGTCATTGAATAAGTGCGTTCGGCTTTCAAATGCGATTGATTATCTCATCGATCTGAGTTTGGTGTTTTTTACGCACTTTGCTCAAGAATCAGCGACGCTGTCGAAAGTGGGGAAGGTGTTGCTTTTATTCTGTTTGGCACATGCAGAGGTAGTAAACGCGAGTAATATGAAACTCCTGTGTATTGAATTTCAAAGAAAATGATCAGCTTGGTTACGCACATGACAACTTGTTTTGCACATGCGATGTTTGTGCTGGTGTGGTGCAGTTTTGTTTTGGCTCCGAGCCACGGACAGTCATTTAGTTATCACTTTAAGTGTTATATGTTAACGTTACATTAGATTTGGAGCAAAACGACGCATTTAATGCAGAGTGGACGTAATACTGCTGATGTTTTATTATTTAGTTTTATATCGGCAATGCAGTTTTGTTAAATATGGTCCCGTGCTAAACTTTCCAAATATCATTTCTACATGTAATCCCCCCCATGCAGTTCCTGATGACAAGCAACTCTCTGACCACTTGCTGCGAGTCTACCGGCAGATCCATCGCCGACTCCGGAGTGGCTGCGTCCGGCCAGACGCCGGTCTACTGCCCGGTGTATGAGAGCCGGCTGCTGGCCACCGCCAGGCATGAGCTCAGCTCGGCCGCTCTGGGCGTGTACGGGAGCCCCTACACGGGCACTCAAGGATACGGCAACTACGTTACATACGGCACGGACGCCTCTGCTTTCTACTCGCTGGTGAGCGCCTTCTTTTTTGGCATTGATGAATGGAGCCTTGAGATCTCTCTGCCTACAAAGCTGCAGCAGTCTGCATGCTGTGCTCATGTATTCTCCTTATCACTTCCCATAAGTTTGCAAATTCAATAATGGGTAACGATTTCCCACGTGAAATTGTGTGAATAGTATGCAGGGGCAATTAAGGATATATTTTTATGAGATTTGAATAATATTTAAGAATGGGAAGAAAAAAGAAGGGAAATAAATCAGTGGCCAGCTCAGAAAGATATGTGATGTCTGAAAGAATAGACTTCTCTTTGTATGCTCTAATATGTTTGGAATGTTATTTTCTATTTGCTGTGAACCTGCACTTTGTATGAAAGGTGCTCTGCAGGAGGACTATAATTACTTTTTTTCCTGCATTTCCTGCATATTCCCCCTCCTTTTACATTTAACTCTCTTTTAGAAACTCCTTAACATTAGTCAAATGGATGTGCAAAGTATAATCTCTATGTTGGCCTCAAGAAGATGACATATTTTACAATTCCCTCTAACAAGGTTCCAAAAGCTCCAGTGCAGTATATTGTGACAATATACTTGTTGGCCACCAGTTTTCATTAACAAGTGTCAGCGTGAATTCTAGTCTTTCTAACCAATTGTTTTTTTTTTTTGTTTTTTTTTTTTAATTGATTGCAGGGTACATTTGATACAAAAGATGCCACCGCCTCTGCACATGCAGGGATAACCCAAGCGACAGCCTACTACCCTTACGATCCGACCTTAGGACAGTATCAGTATGACAGGTAACAACATTTTGTTGTTGTTGTTGTTCACAAATGTCATTAAAAAAAACATGATAATGCAATGATTGTGTATCGCATGTATTTGATAGACCTTTGTGTGTAATATTTTCTAAAATAAGCTTTGGAGATGTGTAGCATGTGTTTCACGAAAGGTCTGACATCTTTTGGAATGACAAACAAAAGAAGAAAGCTGCTGATGTATTGAAAGCAAGTGTGGTTAAGCCATTTGTACCCTTCATGACGATAACTTTAGGTATGCGGAGAGTGTACCGCAGCGTGACATTTAAGTCTCACTTATTGCATGTTGTTGCTCATTACCTGCTCAAAAAGCATCCTACTCGGGTTTCGATTGGTGAAAAGTGCTTATGTTTATTTCACCAAAACATGGCTTTCAATTAACAATATTAAGTGTCAAAACACGACATGAGCGCACATGAGCAATGAGTGGGCTGTAAGAGACTCCTCCAAAAGTTCCTGGTTCCAGGGTAAACTTCCTGCGGTGCAAATACAGCACTCAGAAGAACAAAGAGGCCTTCAGCAGTCCCACTTTATCTGTCTGTCTTTTACCTGAGGGTTCATCATTACACTCCATAAAGCAATTTTACAGTCTATTTTATTTGCCAGAGAACCAAATGGAATGAGGAAAGGTGCAGCTCGCCCCTTTTGAGTCCCATAGCAGTGCTTGACCTGCACTAAGCTATACAGAGCAATAAGGCCTCATAAAAGCCTCCCCCGAGAGGACTTTTACAGCTCTCTGCTGACAGACTATCAACACTGTGCATTTTAAATGGAGGGATATGTATGTGGGAGTGGGTGGGGGGAGATGAACTCCACTTTGAAATTGTCTAGACAGTACACTGCTCCTGTAAATTGGACTATTTCACGTTATAAAAGTTATGCATGACAAATGTGTGTCATGGTCATTGTGGCTGTCAGGCCTTTGTTGAGTGATTGTTTTGAGGACATCAATGTGCAACACACATTGTCCTTGTGTTTCGTGCAAACCTTGAAACTGCACATGGTCCTAGATGGTGCCCTGTTTTTTCAATTAATAGGCCATCATAGTATTAAAAGTGCTAGGAAATCAAGGAAGTGGAGTTCAAGAATAGATGGTTATATCTTCACCTTACAGTACTTCCCAAAGACCACTGCAGAGAGATTGCACAATACATTTCAATATGAGATGATCTCATTACCTTTGTGTTTGTGTTCCTCTCATGAGCAGATATGGCTCCATGGATGGAGGACCAAGGCGGAAGAATGCCACACGTGAGACAACCAGCACCCTGAAGGCCTGGCTGCAGGAACATAGGAAAAACCCATACCCAACCAAAGGCGAGAAGATCATGCTGGCCATCATCACCAAGATGACTCTGACGCAGGTGTCCACGTGGTTCGCCAATGCCAGGAGGAGGCTGAAGAAAGAGAACAAGATGACATGGCCGCCCAGGAATAAGGGCTCAGAGGAAAAGCGATATGACGACGATGATGACGGCTCCCAGGAGGAGCAGATAAAAAGTGAAAGTAATGAAAATGGTCAGTGTCTCTGCAGTGCGAGCGGTTCGGATTTCTTTCCAAACAGTTTTGCAAAACCTGTCAGATGTTTCTTGTCTCATGGCCATGATGCTTTGAGGGGATTTATGACATCTTTACAAAAATACTCTGTCAAAGTCTTGACAGTGATGTTTCTTTTTTTGAATGCTGTACAAATATAAGCCTTATTGTTTAAGTGTATGAACAATGATTCCTACAAAAAAACAGGGAGCAATTAACATGTTTATGCAAGTTAGTGTTTTAAAGCACAATGTAATGTTTTATAGTAATTTTTAAAAAAGTCAATGTTCATAATTTAATATGATTTGCAATTCGAGGATGCATTATACTATTACAATAGCATTTTCATTGAATACTTTTTGTAGGCCTTATCAGTACACACAAATATGTGCTCATCCAAGTGCTTTAAATTGATCATGGTATTCAATCTGGAGTTGATCATATCTTAACATTTGTGATTCATATAGTTCAGTAAAGTGGATTTAAAAAAAATGTGTTGTTTTTTCTTAAAAAAAAACGTATTTTGTTGCAGTCCTCCAGATAAAAAAAGGTTATTATTTAGACACTTTTTAATATGCACTGTATCCATAATAATAATTTATTATTATTGATTAGCACTCACTGCACGAGTTAATGTACTTAATTAAACGAACAGCATTATTTTTGAATGGAAATGAACGAGGTTTTTCTTTGATATATCATTTTCACTCAAGGAGTGACGATCTGACTTTCTGCTTTCTGTCGTTTTCTCCATGCAGACAGTCGAGGTCGATCTAGTAAAGATCTCCAGCTGAGCGATCTGGAAGACTTTGACACTCTAGAGTCAGAGAGTTCGGAGTGTGAGTTGAAGCACAGATACCACATGAACCCTCACATGACGACAACAGGCGACTGCCCCACGGAGCACCTCATCAAGGACGTGTCCATGAAAATCACCGGTCCCGTTTCCCTCGCAGGGGAGCAGGACTTGAGCAAAAGTTGCCTCAAAACGAACCAGGAAGATTTCCAGACGGAGAGCAGAGCGCAGCCAAAGTCTTGTTACAACCAACAACCGCAGCACCACATATTAGACGGAAAGCCACGGATCTGGTCTTTGGCACAGACCGCGACCTCCTTGGTCCAGACTGAGTACCCGTCCTGTATGCTGCGGTGCCAACCACCGCCCTCCTCCTCCTCCTCCCTCAGCCCGCCACCCGCTGCTACCTCACCCGCCACCGGCCCGGAACACAGGCAGGACTCGCCCGTCACCACACTGAGGAACTGGGTGGACGGGGTCTTCCACGACCCCTTGTTTAGGCACAGCACTTTGAGCCAGGCCCTGACCCACACCACCGTCTCTTGGAGCAGCAACGCCACCAAAGGATCCCTCCTAGATGCGGAGAAGAGCAGCCTCGGGATTCTGCAGCAGGAGGGATCCAAAGACAGTGCCATGACATTCCCCAAAACTCTGAACAAACTCTTCTGTTCGTAACAATACCAAATAGAACGATTTATTTTGAAAGGACAAACGTATGTCTCTTGTGGCTGTTACATCCTGTAACATAATTGAACTTAAATTCCGTTCACTTTTTTAATTATTATTTTCAACGCACGCACACAATTCATAGAATTGTATAATATGTTTACATATTGGGAAAAATACCCTGAGGTTTACAGTATTTATTATTTATTTGACTTTTTTCGTATAAGCATGCATAAATGATTAAAAAATCATTTGGAAATCACTATTAAATAAAAACAATGAGTATCACGGAAGCACAGTGCTCCAAAAGTTGAAGCAATTTCAATAGTGTTCACTGAAAATAAACCCAAACAATACAGATGTTTTTTGGGGGCTGGGGAGAAATTGTGGCGTTCCTTCCGAGTTGCTGTCCATGGTGCTACAGCCTGTATATATACGTTATAATATAATTTCAAAAATAATGCAAATATTTGAAAAGTGAATTTATTTCAGTAGTTAAATTACACTAGTGACAATCTTATAATATCCTATAGATTCACAACACACAGTGAAAGATTTAAAGAATGAATTATTCAATCATGTGTATCATATAATAATGTATCTCTTAATAATTCCCAGCTGATAAAAAAAAAACTAAATTCAATATCTCAAAAAATGTAAAAAACTTATCAGAAAGTTCACAATTGTAAACTACTGGTTCGCACTCAGCCTTTAATTGACGTCTTAGTCTGGATTGAACTTCTGAAATCAAACAAATTTTGCACAATATTCTAATTTATCACACATAGTCTGTAGATTTAATGCGTTTAATAATCTGTAGTTTTATTGCATTAGTTATTATCATTACTATATTAAATAAAGCGTTTGCATCATTTTGAAGCCCCCAAGAAAGCCCGGCATCTAAGATGCATGCATTCATGCCAGCAAACAGGCTGTAATTGGGATGTTGGTGGACATATTTCACAGCACTTCATTGATTTCCCCTTTTACCCAAACATCTCAACCTGGCTCATGATGCAGCTGTCCAACTGCTCAGTTATTCACCATGCATTCATTAGGTTCAGGAAAGGATCATTTTGACACTTTCCCTGAGACAACATCCACAGCAGGAGAAAAAAAATCTCCCCTGGAAAGAAAGTGAAAGGTAGCCACTCATGTCGTCTAGAAGTGAAAAGGGCAAAGGAAGTGGAATTAGTTGTTGCAGATAAAAGGGCAAAAAATGGGGGGAAAAAAGAGTCAAGGGTACTTGACAGTAATGGCGAAAGTGGAGCTCTCATGGGACTCTGTCCTGCAGGAGAAGAGGAGGGAGGAGGGCCTGCTAAGATGAATTTTAATGGGGAAAAGCATGAACGACGAGCCCCCTTCTTCCTCCAGCAAAAACAGTGTGCTGGTCAAAGGGGATTTACTTTATATTGGAGTCAGCGTTAATGTTTTTGTTTGCTTTTATAAAAAAAAAAAAGTCAGCATTTTGAGAGCAAAGTTGATTTATGACAAACATATAACCTGACACATAGGTGGGGTTAATTGGTACTTAATGGATTATTATAGAACACAATGGTTGCCTGATAAGACAACCCTGCCATGATGTTTAATTAATTTAGCGTGAAGGTAGATTTTATTATTTTTTATGAGAGAGAATACGAGGAGGAGGAGGGAGTAGAAAAAAAGAGGGAGTGTAGAAGTAAATCATTCAGCCATGTCAAATACGAACACACAGAGGGAGCGTGATGGTAAATGAACAGGGCGCTTTTTACATAGAGACCATATAAAACTGTAATCAGCGACGCGTTACTTTTCATTAAGCGGCTTTGACAGCAGCATATTCAGGAGCGAGGGGGGGTCCGGGCTCCAAATAAACTGAAACAGAGAGTCATAAGATAATTCCTTAAGCTCCATTAACAACTCTTAGCCGCAGGAAATGGTCTCCCCAGAAAACATCTCCAAATCTAAAAGCTTTATCGACCTGGCAAACCTCAGCTGATGGTTTTTTCCCCAGCACCCACTACCTCCCTACCTCTCTCAATCTCCCCCCACCCCTCTCTTTTTAAGGGACCAAAACGTCCAAGTGAGGTAATAGACTTTGACACAACACATTAAACGGGGAATGAGAAAAGTGTAGAAGAAAGGGCACTCTTAAATGCCTTTTAAACGTTACCAATTAGAGGTTTAAAACTTGAATAAGATGAAGGCCTTTGGCATATGGCTGAATGATGGGACATTTAAGTGACTATGTTCTCCGCTTGGTACAAGCTTGCAAATGTGGGGAAACTGATTCAAAGCATTCATATCAAGTTTTAAGCGTGCGTTCACGCCTGTTTTTTTGGGGGGGCCGATAAAAATGGACTCTAGTTCCGTAAGTATGGTTCGTTTGGTCAGGTGTGAATGCAGTCCAGGACCGGACCAAACAGGGGAACCGCGACCACCTGGGAGGTGGGTCTCCATCCGCCTGCCAGACTTTAGTCCTGAGTGAGACAAGTAGCATACCTGGCTCCTTTCAACAGCGGGGTCGTGTTGATCGTTACAGTCCGATAAATGAATCAGAAACTGAACCTTTTTGGCATCTTGATGCATTTATACACAATACTGTATATGTTTATACATTTATCCATCCATCCATTTTCTATGCCGCTTCTCCTCATTAGGGTCGCGGGGGTATGCTGGAGCCTATCCCAGCTGATTTCGGGCGACAGGCGGGGTACTGTACACCCTGGACTGGTCGTTTATACGTTTATATACAGTATTTATATACACAAATCCAGGTGGTGACCTTTTTGGGCCAAGCGGTGAAGTAATGAATCTACCCATGAAAAGTTTCCAACAATCTCCCTTAAAAACAAGCACTCACACACACTTGTGATGGGTCCACAAAAGCTGACTGCAACACAGAACAATCAGCGGCCTGGAGCATCCCATGAGAGGCACAGTCTGGGTCAGGTTAATGCCACTGTGACCCTAAGCCATAAATATATTTACACACCATTACACATCAACATACACATCCTCTCTCTCACTCGCTCTCTCTCTCTCACACACACACACACACACACACACACACACACACACATACATACATAGAATGATTCCTTTAAAAGGCTCATGAGGCTTAATTGAATATTTAATCTATTGGCTGACAAACATTAATAAGATTAGAATAGCAATGATGTGTTTGGAACATGAAGCATGACAGTGTGAAGGGAACACACATACACAACGCTCTTAGGTGGCCTTCATGACCCCGCTAGAGAATCATTGGAATGGCCTTTCGTTGCAATTAAGATACAATATACAAATTCCTCGGCTACAATAAACAAAACAGCCTGCAGGTTTGTTATATCAAACTCCTATTTTTTTTTTTTTTTAGATTAAATGACATCTAAATGTCAGATGACGTGAGTTCTTGGTTGACCATTGCAAATTAATACAGTATTGACTGAACACAACACGTGTGGGCTGGACTTGGTGAGGTTTGCAGAGTTAAGTCTAGAACAAGGAAGAACCATCACACAGAGAGAAAGAGACAGTTTCTGTTGTTAAGTTTACATAAAAAGTACTTAACCGCTCTCTGTTTATACAACACTTGGTGGACAGGTGAATCATGGTAAGACAATTGGTGGTGGTGCGTCTATTGATTTTTTTTTCCCCACTTCTGTTACATAGTGACAACATTCGAGATGAGTATATATCAACGTGTGCAAATTAACCAAATTAGGCTGGAGTCAACTGAGTGTCACTGTAGTTTAATTTTGCACTTGGGTAAGTAAGAGATGTAAATAGTGGTGTGTCCTTGTCATCAGTCAGCCGACACCATGGTGCAGGTGCAGACTTAGAGTACACTCACCCCCGCCACTTGAAGATTTTAAGAGCGTATTCCTCTTCTACTGTGTGTCTGTGTATGCGTGTGTCTGTGTTCAGAGTTCTGCTGCCAAAAGCACGTGTCGACGATGTGTCTTTAGTCCCTGGGCCCCATTGCCTCTATCGGAGCCAGGCTGCCATCACCTCCCTGCAGTCATTCCACAGGTCAAGAGGAGGGGCTTTGCTTTTCACCAGCTTAACTGCTTCTCCAAAGTCTGACTAGATGACTGAACCGTTCATGAACACCACCGCTCTTTCCAATGCCAACAATAGAATAAAATAAGTGTTACTTTATTTTATTTTATTGTATTATGTATTATTATCCAGACTACACTGTCATAAATGGGGTGATAAATGTAAACATAGAAAGACAAATCCCGCACAGCATGTTCAAAGTGGGCGGCTCGATCCAGATATTAATATCATCGATACAAGGGCAGTTTCTTTATCGGATTGATACAAGTTATATGTCCATCCCTCCATTCATCTTCGATGCCGCTTATCCTCACTATGGTCACGGGTATCAGCTATCCTAGCTGACTTCGGGCGTGAGGCGGAGTACACCCTGGACTGGTCGCCAGCCATTTTTTTTTAATGCACATTTAAAAAAGTAATAACAAATACATTTTTTCATTTTTGTAAAATGAGAAGTAGGAAGATCGAAATGTGGGCAAGCCAAGTAGTTGCAATTCACCATTAAAAACACTCACGACTGTGTACACCAAAGTGCATTTCTGGCCAGTGGCTGTTTTTATTGGCCCACAGCACATTCCGAAAGTATAATTTAACAAGAAAACTAAAAAAAAAGAACAACAACAGCAAAAATAAAAAAAAAAATCAGCAGTAATTTTCCAAGAATAAAGTAAAAATACTGAAAAAAAGTTTCAGTATTCTGAAGTCGTAAACTGGCGAGAAAAAGTCTTAAATTATAAAATAACATTGTAATATTATGAGGTAGAAAAACTTACAATGTTCAGAGAATAAAGTCCAACTATTATGGGAATAAACAAAAAAAATTACAAAAAATAAATTTACAAGAAGAAAGTTGAAGTGAATTTCAAAAATAACTATTTTACACAAATAAAGACAAAATAAAGTATTGTAACGAGAAAAAAGGCGCTATTTTACAAAATACATTTATACAAAATACATTTGGAAAATTAGGTGGGGTAAAAGTTGTAATATTATTGGAATAAAGTCAAAATATTACGAGAAAAAATGAATATTACAAGAAAAAAAAACATATATTATTTAAGAGGCAAGTTTAAATATTTGAAACATTTTTTAAAAAGCGCAAAGACCAAAGTTGATATTAATAATAAACTGTTTCACCGATATCACAAAGCGGAGATGCTTGAAACATATATAACTTTTTAGCATATCTACATATGTTGGTTTACAAAATATCAAAGTGGCCCTTGCATCCTTTTAATTTGTCAGTATGTGGCCCTTGGTGGAAAAAGTTTGGACACCCCTGGTGTGCACGGTATACGTACTTACCAACACTGATGTAAGTATTCAATTACAATTCAATTCAGTTCAATTTGAGACACAGCATATGACTCACTTACAGCTTGGATTGATTTAGCACTTGGCTAATTTTACGTACTACTTCCTTTGTGCACAGAAAGTGATGTAATTCAGACAGCCGACAGAAAGTTTAAAGGAAAAATCACATGAAACATAAAATAATACTAACATTTTAATTCCCTGGGAGGCAAAACATAAACACAAACGCTGTATTTTTGTGTTGGTTACTTTTTTGAAATTCTAAATATATGCTGATATTTTAAATAAAGGAATGTGTCACCTTAGGAGGGGTCATAAACACATAGCATACAATGCCTCGACAATGACGGCCGGTCATACTTCTAAAATTAGATGTTGTCAGTATACCTCCCAGTGGTTATAATCTGTGGGATTGTTTTTTCACTTCCCCTCTAAAGGTCAAGAGGGTGCGATCATGGGGCATCAGAACACACTTCATCTCTGTCTGACAACTTAAACTCGGTAAAGCTCACCAGCAGATAACCCGTGAGTTGTTCCCAGTCTGGCTATTTTTAGAGTGAAAATCTTTTTTAGCCAAGGTAGTGGCATCACTTGGCATTATTAAATTTGTCCATCTGTGTTGTTAAAAAGCCCACAGTGTTCACATGTTTATGTTTGTGTGACATCATGACGTCTGTGTTGTGATGCTGGTGTGCATATTTGATCAGTGTATAATCTGAGGTTCATTTTATTTACTTACTTCCACCTACCAGTTCAATCTATGTTTAACACATTCATATTCAAATGTTATTTTAATTATGCAGCCCAATATTCTGATTTAAATCTTGCTGACCCAAAAGATGTTCACAGAAAAGGTGTAAATCATGGTAGCAATATTCGTCCACGTACAGTACAGGCACTGCAAAAACTGCGTAGACGTAATTGCTAAAGGTCAAAAGAGACTGTGTTTTACCAACATTCTTGTGTTTATAAGTCAATACAGGTCAATAATATACTGTTGTTCAAAGAACAAAAGCCAGAGGAGACTTAGTGCTGACCTTTCCAGCCTTTTTATACTGTGTTCCGAAGGTCCAAAAACATACAAATTAGGCCCGCAGGTTTCCCTCAACACAACTACTTGTAAGTGTTGAGAGGGGGTTTAAAGATGCCATTTGTAAGTTATAAAATCAGCAAGTAAAGTTGCTATAGTATCCTCAATGCATTGCTACAAAGAGGGCGTGGCCCTGACTGAATGTTGTGTCATTTAACTCATACATTTTGTGATCATGCATCCAGCATGGCTCCCTTTTTCTCCTTAAACCAAAAAGAGGTTGGTATTTTTTTGAGAGAAAATGCAACTTCCACACCGAGGCCCAAGTGAAGATTTCAACCCACAACCATTTGGCTGTAATGCAGACATGTTAACTTAATGCTCCACTGTGCAGTTTGAATGAGAAGCATTTAGCTCCAAATTAGATTTGTTTTTCTCCCCAAAACATGAACAAAATAATTTTTGTTGTTTACATTTCAAAAAACTCAAAAGTGGGGAATCATGCTTTGTATTTGTAAACTATATAATGAAATCAATGAATTATAGCAACTCCGCAGCTGAAGTTGCCCTGCAGCAGACAGACTGAGGTTCCAAAATAGTTCCTCTAACAAGTCCCGCAGAGAGAGGTAGCGAGACACCTTTGTGGGCCCATCGCTCCTGGGCTACAACATGTAGTGTGACGACTCAGTAACTCCAACAGGTCCGCTATAGACTACTTTGGGCGTTTTGAGAGACAGCTCGGCCAAGTGTGAGGATGTGCTCACAGTTAGGTGATTCACCGCCTGCCATGCGTCTCAATCAAGCCTAATGTCTGCTTCTTGGCTTCACTTACTACCAACTTTACTCCTCTTAGCTGTACTCTCGGCACAGGTAAAAACAGGGGGATTAATTTCCCCTTCAAATTGTTCAGATTGTGATGAGTCAGCCAAGCGATGTGGTTTCCACCTGTTTTCAGAAATAAATGGTCGACTCAGCTACAAGCCGTACATTTTCTTGACAATCCAGAGGGAGGAGAGAGAGAGGGAGAGAGAGAAAGACGGCTTCTTTGTTTGCAGGCTTGTACCTAAAGTGGACTGGAGGTGGTTCAGTTTACTGTGTCCACAGGCTGTCAGGATAACTGGGACTTCAGAATGGCCAGTTCGGCAAGAAATGTTCAGGAATTTATTTATTTTCACAAAAAAAATACTAAATATACCCAACCAAATTAACACAAAGGGCATGGTGTATTAATAAATCTTTTTTTTTCAATCCAGAGTAGTATTTCAAATTAGTTTTACATTTTTCATAACAAAAGACATGTCAGTTGAGCTTCTAGAATTGTATGTGAAATGACAATACATTAGAGATGGTGAAATAGTGAACAAGTCGTTCAAAACTCGCAAGTTTTTTTTACTGAACCGGAACTCACTGGTATTCGTCACTGTGCACTCGTTCACTTACCCCTGCTCCCGACAAAATAGCAAAATGAATGACAAAATTACATGTCATTAATTGTGCAAATGCTACTCGAAGCCCTAATTCAAGTGTTGCATATAAATGTAACAACCAGTTTACAGTCCAAACAAGATCTACCTTTCACAGGTAAGACTGAAAAATGTCCATCCATCCATCCATTTTCTATACTGCTTCTTCCTCTCGCGGGGGCATGCTGGAGCCTATCCCAGCTGACTTCGGGCGACAGGCGAGGTACACCCTGGACTGGTCGCCAGCCAATCGCAGGGCACATATAGACAAACAACCATTCACACTCACATTCATACCTATGGACAATTTAGAGTCTCCAATTAACCTAACATGCATGTTTTTGGAATGTGGGAGGAAGCCGGAGTACCCGGAGAAAACCCACGCGGGGAGAACATGCAAACTCCACACAGAAATGCCCAGAGGAGAATCAAACCCAGGTCTTCCTGATCTCCAAGCTGTTACTGTGTTGGCCAACGTGCTAACCACTAGACCACCGTGCGGCCCTGAAAAATGTCATCATGGAAAAATACAAAAATAATGATAACATAAATACATATCAAGATTTGTCCATTGATCTGTGTTATGTGTTATAAATGCATTTCCTGGATGATTTCAATATTTTTTTTACATTTTCTTGAATAAAAATAGCTGAATTTGCACATTTCCCAATCAGGGCAGAAACCAGAGGTGAAGCAGCAATGAGCTGAGCTTCACCTCTGAATGTGCAATCCTTCACAAACTGGTTTGTGTGGCGCTTGCCCGTTTCTGTTTCTAAGCATGTCATCACTAGAATGTTTGCAGAAAGACTTATTATGCACCATGTAGCACCGCATTAGGTCATAACGGTGCACTATGTAACAATGTAATCAATTTTCACCTCATTATGTAATAACTCTGCATTTTGTAATAATTGCTGTATTTCGTAATAAAATTCTACAACGCATTTTGTAAAAGCTTGTTACATATTGCAAAACCTACTACTTATAAACGGATGCTGCACTTTTTTGGAGAAGAAAATATAAGAATTTTGGCACATTTTGTAATAAGCCATTTAAAATAGATGCCTTAATTAGAAAAACACATCTTTAAGCATGTCAGCTTATTTGGAATTAATTTGAAAAAACTGGTAGAATTTTTTATTTCATCAAACCTAAATCAGATGTATTGATTATAATGACGAATGTGTTTGCAAGCTAGATACAAAAGCTGCACTAATTAAGTATTATTGATATGGATATGAACAGTGCACTGAAATGTTGGACGACATTCATACATCCAAAGTGGATTATGTTATGCAAAAAATATACATAACAAAAAGGATAAAAAACACAAATACAAATATGAAACAGAAAAAAAAAATCTTTATTCCATAAATGACCAATTGCATGTTGTTCTTTAAAAAAATGTTATGATGAAAATATAAATATTTCATGTAATATGTAATAAATAATGTTTCCCTTTATTTATACACATAATTTTATGTTTAATAATTTGGACAAATTTCAATTCTCTAATTGGACTATCTACTAATCACTTTATTGTCCTGACAGTATAGCAATGGTAGAATGATAGCAATTAATACCATGAACACATGCAAGCAAGTACACATACTAAACTGTAGTAGGAAGGGAAACACAGCATACAACCAGCCACCAGGGGGCAGGTCCAGACACTAGAAATATGCAATACCACCATTTATTCTCCGATCCGATACTAAGTAAAACTGCAAACTAAAATGCAAAGTAACACTGCATATGGGCCTGTCACAATAACTAATTTTGCTGGACGATAATTGCCCTACAAATCATTGGCGATAAATGATATGATTGTCAACATTATTTTGACAACATTTTTTCATTCATTTCATTTTCATTTCATTTGATAATATAGGACATAATAATTAGAGGACACCGTATCAATGGCAATAAACTTTCATTTCAATATTAAACATTGTAATTGGATCAAATAAATGAAACAAAAAAAATAAAGAAAACATTAATTAATAAATATTAATACATTTTTTTTAAAAAGAAAAAAAAACAATGAAAATGAAATGGACTCAGTCTCTTTTCACAAAAATTGCACTTAAATAAAAATCATAACTAAAAACAATTACATTTTCTCTGTTAAGAAAAAAACACACACAACAATAAATAAAATGGCGTTGAGGGGTTCCGATTTGGTGGCCGCAGGATTGGGTCTCTGATTTTTGCAGATGATGTTGTCTGCGGGCTTCATTGAGCCATGACCTTCAACTCTCGCTGGATCGGTTCACAGCCGAGTGTGAAGCGGGTGGGATGAGAATCAATTCCTCCAAGTCCGAGTCCATGGTTCTCGCTTGGAAAAGAATGGAGTACCATCTCCGGGTCGGGGATGAGATTCTGCCCCAAGTGGAGGCATTTAAGTACCTCGGGTTCTTGTTCAAGAGTGAGGGAAGGATGGAACGCGAGATCGACAGGCAAATTGGTGCAGCATCTGCAGTGATGCAAAGCTGTCAATTTACCAGTCGGTCTACGTTCCTACCCTCACCCATGGTCATGAGCTTTGGGTAGTGACCGAAAGAACAAGATCGCGGGTACAAGTGGCCGAAATGAGTTTTCTCCGTAGGGTGGCTGGGCTCTCCCTTAGAGATAAGGTGAGAAGCACTGTCATCCGGGAGAAACTCGGAGTACAACTGTTGCTCATCTGCATTAAGAGGAGTCAGATGGTGGCTCGGGCATCTGCTCAGGTTGCCTCCCGGTCGCCTCCCAGGGCACGTTTGACTAGTAGGAGGACTCGGGGAAGACCCAAGACACGTTGGACAGACTATGTCTCTTAACTGGTCTGTAACACCTTCGGATCCGCCAGGAGGAGTTGGACAAAGTAGCTGCTTAGGCAAGCTTCCCCCGCGACCCGACCTTGGATAAGCGGTAGAAGAATGGATGGGTGGATGGATTATGTGGCGCTATTACATAATGAGCTGAAAATGTATGACATTATTACATAATGTGGTGCTACACACCATGACTTTCTAAAGGCTGTAATGTATTTAATATTAGTGTGTGACATAATTATTCTTGCTGACAATGAACAATGAACTGCGGAGTGAATGTTACATTCAGCCTAGGCAAGGCAAAGATGCAGAGAATGACACACACAGCGTTGTAACAAAAAAGATATTCTAATACAAAAACTGGCTCACAGGGAGCAACCAAGGGAGTAAAAATATTTACAAAAAGTTGCAATGGGTTTGCCAGTACAATGGTGGTTGAAAACCAAATGCTGCTTTGAATGGGGACACGCTAGCTTGGATGAGTGCCCCCACTGCAGCACATCCACCCGCTGGGGGAAGCAAGCACAAATAACTTGTTCTCTGGGCAACCTGCAGGCGACGCCACCCCGGCAGCAGCCTCGGTCACCTTCCTCTCCACTTCCCACTGGAGAGCCCCCAACACCCTGGCTACAGGCACGATGGTTTCTGGTGTCTTGTCCGTAAATCCTGGACAGGTCACCCGGTTTGATGTTGTGCGAATCAGGTCTGTAAGTTATGGAGATGTTGAAACATGTCAAGGACAGTGACCAACGGGCCTGACGGGAATTGAGTCTGTGAGCAGTTCTGATGTATGTTAGATTTTTATGGTCCGTCATCATCACGAACAGCAAGGCTGCGCTCTGCAGCCAATGCCTCCACTCCCTCACCGCCAGAACAAAGGGTCTTGTCCTTCTTCTCCACAAAAAAGAATCCAGCTCCTACGGGTGAAGAAGAAGGACGTATAAGGTCGGCAGCAAGGGAAGTGGAAATATACTCCTTAAGAACTTCAAGTTCAGCACCAGAAATCTTGTACAATCTGGCGTTGGGTAGCAATGCATTAGGCACTAATTTAACTGTCTTATGAGCGGTGCAGAGGCAAAGACTGCTTGGTCTTTACTAAAAACCTTGCTGAGATCGTGATAGCTCGCTGGAACGTGGGATAAGTCGACTCTTTAATCGGTTTTGACAGTGGTGGTAACTTCCGTTACTGCAGAGCAAAGGCAATTTGTGTGTCAAAACAGGCTCCAATTACTATGCGTGTGCTTCCCCAATCGATAACCGCATTGTGAAGTTTAAGCCAAGTAAGACCCAGGACAATCAGCGCGGATTGCGAGGGTGTGATAAAAAAATGTAATGGTCTTGTGGTGATTGCCAGATAATTGTGGCGCCAAAAAATCAGTCTGGTGCGTAACTACCACCAAGAGACGCCCATCCAGCGAACGCACCTCTTTGGGAGCCAAGAGCTTAATGCGCTGTATACCATGCTTATCTACAAACCCCGAGTCCAAAAAACAGTCATCCGCTCCTGAGTCAATAAGAGCGGTCACTGGTATTTTTCTGGCCCCTCCCAATGATAGTCCCGCCCACTTGTAGTCTCTGATTACCTGGAGGTGAGTCCCACTTATTGGCTGCATACTCAAAGTGTGCCGGCGAGGAACGATCCCCGGCATCGAGTCGATCCCGGGTTGATTTGGGCTCACCCTTAATACCGTCTTCATGCGATGAGCCGGCGCGACGAGGCAGCCGTGCCGAGCACTTGCCGATGTGGTGATCGGACTCCATGCAGTACAGGCAGAGACTGAGATGGCGGCGCCGTGATCTCTCGGGCGAGGTAAGGCGTCATCCTCCCAGTTGCATGGGTACCTCGGTGTTCACAGGATTGATCTTGCGGGTTCTGTCTCCATGGCGCTACCGTCGCCATCCTGTGTGGTGAGCGCTGCTCTAGGTCAGCGTGTTCACGGTCGCGCTCCTGCAACCGGTTGTCCAAACGAATAGCTAGGTCTATGAGTTCGTGAGTGGTGTCGTCGCACACAGCTAGCTCATCTTTGATACGTGGATGGAGAGTTTTGTGAAAAATGCCTCTCAGTGCCATCTCATCATAGCCACTTTCGGCCCAGCAAAACACGGAAGTCCATGGAAAACGAGGCAACAGAGTGACTCTTCTGTCTCATATCTAGTAGGTGGTTGCCAGCCTCACGGCCCCTAATAGGGTGATCAAAAACCTTTCTCATTTCCGCTAAAAAAAAGGGAAGGAAATATGTGTATCAGGATTAGCTTTGCGTATGGTTCCAGTCCTGAACGCGACAAGTGAATTTTCGCATAGTAGAATTCAACATTAATAAATTGAATATATTCATAGTTAGAGCATATAAAACCTGTGTATGACTTTCTAAATATGTTTTTGTTTCCATTATTAGAGCCCTGTAGATATGAAATAACACCCCTATAGTCAGCTTTACACTCCTATTAGTCTTTGTTTACACTACATTGCTAATGCGTAGGCTGCAGGGTCACTGCAGGCACACAAGAAAAGACCACGGCTTTAAGCATGGCATGCTAGCGAGCTAACTAGTTAGCATCCAGTTTATTTATTCTAAACTTAAGAAAGACTTTCTTTAGACTTTAAGAAGCCAAAAACATCACTTCCACACGGAATGGGAGGAGAACTTTTTTCATCATGTCGGAAATGCCACGGGTCACTCACTACATGCAGTGTCAAGGTAATGTATGGAATGTCATGTCATGTCTCATCAATATTTTCTGTCATTACTGACACCGAGTGACCAGGATACTACATAAGACTTGTCTTGCAATATTTTTTGACTAATAATGGACCATAGTCAACCATAAAACAGCAATCGTCTATTAATTAATTAATTTTTGTAAAAACGCGACAAGATTCAAGAGAGTTTTATTGTCATGTGCATAGTACAACAGCAGTTATACCATGCAATGAAAATCTTATTCTGTTCATTCTCCCAAGAAAAGAAAGAAAACAAATGAAAGAATAAGAACATAAGAAACATAAACACATAAACATATATACCAATAAATTAAGCAACAACAACAGAAGAGACATTAATACAAGTAAATAATACAAATAAATAAATAAATAAAGTGCTATGAGTGTGTGCGTGTGTTGCGTGCGGCGTGTGCGAGTGCTTCGTTGAGGAGCCTGATGGCCTGTGGGTAAAAGCTGTTTGCCAGCCTTGTGGTCCTGGACTTCAAACTCCTGTAGCGTCTGCCTGACGGTAGGAGTGTGAATAATGAGTGTTGTGGATGTGTGCTGTCCTTGATGAGGTTGTGTGTTCTGCGTAGGACTCTAGATTTATAAATGTCTTGCAGTGAGGGGAGGGCTGCCCCAACAATGTTCTGTGAGGTCTTGATCACCCGCTGGAGTGCCTTCCTATCACGTGCTGTACAGTTACCGTACCAAACAGTGATGGAGGCGGTAAGGACACTTTCGATAGTGCATCTGTAGAAGCAACTCAGGATTGTGGTGGACATGCCAAATTTCCTCAGTCTTCTCAGGAAGTACAGTCTCCTTTGGGACTTCTTCATAATTTGTTGGGTGTTGTGAGACCAGGTGAGGTCCTCGCTGATGTGTGTGCCAAGGAACTTGAAGGTTTTCACCCTCTCCACCTCAGTCTCATCAATAAACAGGGGTCTATGCGGCTCCTTTTCCCTTGTTCTTGGGTCGATGATCATCTCTTTAGTCTTATCTGTATTGAGAAGGAGATTGTTATCACGACACCAAGCTATGAGGTCCGCCACCTCTCTTCTGTATGACGTTTCAACACCACCAGTGATCAGTCCGATGACTGTAGTGTCATCTGCAAATTTAATGATGCTGGTGTTGTTCTGGGAGGCCACGCAATCGTAGGTGAAGAGCGTGTAGAGGAGTGGACTCAGCACACACCCCTGTGGGGTCCCAGTGCTCACAATTCTTGAGCTAGATGTGCGGTTGTGGACTCTGACTGACTGGGGCCTGCCTGTGAGAAAGTTAAACACCCAGTTACAGAGGGAGAGTTACAAGAGTTAGGGAGCGATGAAACCGCAATGTAAATATTTTTTTCATCTGCAAACATATAGTCAACATAACCGGTTGTCGAGATAATTTAGATAATTTTTTAAACAGTTAATATCATATGTAAAACTGTCTTTCAAATCAAATAAAGACAACTGATAACTGGTAAAAAAAAAAAGTCAATCTGCAAGTCATAAGAGAAATGTTTGCCCAAACTTTTACAGCTGGACTGAGAAATTTGTGTGCATCCTAACTATATATTTGCATGGAGTCTGTAACTCCAGTATCCAGGAATTCAGTCAAACCAGAGTAAGGTTTGAAAATGTCTGCAGCAAGAGCTTGCTTTTATCCCCCCTCCCAAATGTAGTTGTAGGTGTTGAGGTTGGTCCGTGCTTGAGCAGAGTGTGTGACTGGTACAGTGGCTGCGGCTGACTGACCTGCCTCCTCATTAAGGCACTAGCGAGCCCATTTGGCCTGCTCCTGTAATGGGAGCCTGTACAGTGTCAGAAACACTTATTTGCTCCACAGCCATCACAGAACATTAACATTCACGACAGCCCATCACCTGAGGAGGCTGAGGGTGGGGGTCACAGGGCATGTTCACTGGCGCAGTCCCACACACACACACACACACACACACAGAAATAGTTTTCACGTGCACACACAATACAGAATACCAAACACACACAAATTATTGTTTTCCATTAAACACATAAAACTTTATACGCAGTCCCAGGCTCCTGGAAATGATCTTCTGTTCTCATTCTCTTGTAGCTCTTCACAACTTGGAGATCAGATGCTCTCTGTGAAAGCACACACACTTTAAAAGTCTGCGTTCTCTCATGCACTCTGGAAAATATGCAATCAGCCCTCTAAGTAAAGGTCACATTTGCAATGCAGGTGATTCAAGCAGAAGGCAGCAGGTAATTGGCTGACGGGACAAAGAGCGCTAATATCTCATCTCTGGAAGATAATGTGATGGATGAGAAATGCTTGGCATCGGCGTCATCAGATGTGTTTGGGGCTAGCATAGACCAGACCAAGGTCTCCACTTATTGTGAGTAGAAAAAAAGAGCTTGACAAGGTCGCATAAGTCATCCACTCTGGTTGGGAGACGCAAGCAGAAGTAAAATGTAATGGTGACATTTAATTGGTGGGAGTAGCAATGCAACACTTAGTTCGGGTATCTCAAACCCATCAGGGTTTGCCAGGCTAGAAAACATGAAAGACATATCAAATATAGATAGATATAATAGATAGATAGATAGACAGATACAAAAAAAAGACCACTACACTACACTGCTTGGGTAAGACTGTCCATTTCATGGTGGAAGAATATCATTCCACTTGTTCAAAGATACCATCTTTATTCTTTATAATGGTCGCCGCGTTTCAGCAGCTTGGTCCGGGCATGCAGCCAATGTTGACTTTTCCACTGAGCAACTTGAAATGCCTAATTTCACTTTCACTTTCTTTTATGCGCTGCCATCAGATGTGCCCGCCTCACTGCCTTGGGAGACACAATGGTCCTTAAGGTTAATTAGTTAACTAAAACAACATAAGTGACGTTGTCCTTACT
This sequence comes from Dunckerocampus dactyliophorus, assembly GCF_027744805.1. Classification (NCBI taxonomy): domain Eukaryota; kingdom Metazoa; phylum Chordata; class Actinopteri; order Syngnathiformes; family Syngnathidae; genus Dunckerocampus; species Dunckerocampus dactyliophorus. Next base: position 18,305,314 of record NC_072825.1, read on the forward strand.
CTCAGTGTAGCGACGCCAGTACATGTTACTCTGCCAGTCCCCGAATGTATTCATCTGCCAACTATTGCTATGCCAAGCACATGTAACTAGTTTTTAGTCCTAGTTTTTTTTGTACAGTACTATTAATATATGGGAGTGTATATGTAACCACAGAATGTCATAACTCAGAATGCTGTAAACCGAGGACCACTAGTAATTGCTTGGATTCTTGTTATTGTTCTTGTTCTGTGCTGGGTACTGCACAGTAGTGGAATCCATATATGCCTGCACAACTCCATGTTGTATTGATAACACAAGATAACTGCATTAATATGAATGCTCATGAACAAATGCCACAGACAAATCCCATCCCAAACTAGAGAGTGCATTATGCTGATTGGTCGATTGCCACTTCTGTGCAATACTACAAATGGAAGAATACAATACAACTTAAAAAATAAAAAAATCAAACTTTACTTTACATTTCTTCATGTAATACTGTTTAGTTGTTTTTTTTAGTTGTCACAGCTATTATCAGCCTGTCAGACACCCCACAGTTTACTCAGCTTGGAGTACGGCATCACTCACACTATTCCTGAGACAGAATTGTCCTTGATGGGGACAAAGTTAGTGTGTAAAAAACCCAAACACTGGAAAGTACTTATATTAACTTTAAGTGATGCAGTTATGACAATGAGAATATCTCACAAGAGAGATTTTCCAAGTTCTTTGCCAAAAATGTCCTAGATCTTACTTTAAAATTGGAATATTCACCAAAAGAGATCGAACAACACAAAGTGGAGAGCAAGGCAAACAAGATGAAGCGCATATGCGAATGAAGAAGAACCATACTAAGTGCAAGCCATTGTAATTGAAATGGACCATCGCTGGCAGGGTGAAACCCTTTAAGACACATACATTATTTACATAATGTGCGTGGATGTGTGGGCCTTCGTGTGTGTGTGTGTGTGTGTGTGTGTGTGTGCGCATGCGCGTGCGGGTGTGTTTGCGTGTGTGCATATGAGAGAAAGAGAGAAAGACACCCTGTATCACACTTCCTTTGTAGAGGGAATATATTCTGTCACTAGTGTCCATGTGGAAACAAGAACTCATCATCCGTACATCCTTCTAGACCACAGACACACTAAGACAAAGGCCAAATTGCATTGTTACCGCAGACTGTCCATAAAACTTTGAAAGGAAAAAATAGTTTACTCTATGGTCATATTTCTTGCAGAAAACACATCACAGTAAGGGACACACTACAGTATATGCAATAGCATGCACACGCAACATAATCTCACAAACAGTAGCAATTTCCGTATTTTCCCTTATAGAGGCCATCCCGCTAATAGATGCCGTAAAATTGCCTCCCTCATATAGACTTTTTTTCCCCTTAGAAACAAAAAAAAAATGTACTTGTAAATACCACAGTTCATAGACCAAATCCAAACTGAATCCAACTGAATTCATGCTGGCCTCTCCCTCAGAGGGTCGAGGGCTCGAATCTCCACTTGGGAATCTTGTGTGGAGTTTGCATGTTATCCATGTGCGTGTGAGGGTTTTCTCTGGGTACTCCAGCCCTGAGGAATAAACGCCCCTCAGGGAAAATAGCCTACAGTAGCAATACAACATACTCGTAATTATTTCTATGAGTGTGTCAGGCATGCTAGTTTGAGCTTTACATGCATGCATAAACCACTCCAAAACAATGGCAGGTTTATTGTCAAGGAAAAAAACTATAAGAACAGCAACTTGGGTTAGTGCTTACTATTGAGGTAAAATTCAGTAATATGCCTCAATATACATTGCATTACTTTTTGCCCATTAACAGACTAACAGGCTACTAACAAAGTGATAATATGAAAGAAAAGAAGAGAATTTTAGAGCAATTTGCTGTTATTTTGCTATATTTACTTGATAGGAAGTTGAATCCCTCGACTCCCTCCTCACCCAACAGGTTATGCGATGTGTGCAAATAAGATTAGCAGGTCGTATTTTCTCAGGTCTCCACATCGAAACAGTAAACCTGGCTGTGCATATAATTAGATAGAGATTATGCCAAGGTCACTGCCAATGATCACAGCCAGCTGACATTTGTGCGTGTGGGATGTGTGTATTGGCTTTGATTGTTGGTCGGTGGCCTCTCTCTAATCGCTGTGTGATTGGGATTGTGTGGGTGCCGCTATGCAAGTGTGTGTTCAGGATCACAACAGTAGGAAATCCAGGAAAACGGAAACAGAAATGTAGTATATGGTAACAAAAATAAGTACAGGGATAGTGTAAAGTCACCCAATGCTATGCATTTTCTTTTTTTAAGCATCCATGTCAATTATATTACGTGTAATAGGCTTGCATTGTTACTGCTGGTGTAACACCACCCCAGTGTAAATATGCACTCCTTTGAACTTGGCAGATGTCAGTAGTCAGGGTCCTGGTTGTTGGAGTGTTTGAATTTTCCTCCATCAATATCCTGTTTATTCAGTCTGCATAGGAATAATCACTTCAGCAAATGCACATCACGTTGCAGGATTTATAGGTCAGCGGGTTTCCCTTGTTTCGTGTTCATGTTTTACCTTTATTTCTTTATTTGTTTTAGTGCACACAACATTCCATTGCAATTAAGAGTAAGGAAGAACAAGTAAGTAAGACATAAGTTTGTCGTGAAATTTCACATGAAGTGCCCTGACAAACGTTTGTTTCTAAATATGGGATGATTCAGTTTTTCCAGAGATGGCTGGCAATCCTACCTGGGGGCTGAGCCTCCCCTGTCTTTAAAACCTGACACCTCTGGGCTCGTAAATGTATGTCTTTGTATGTATGTATGTATGTATGTCAAAAACTGAATACAATGCCATTATCACTGAAAATGAGGCAATAGTGGTAAGTGGTAAATAATTTTCCTCGGAAAGTTCAGTAGGAAGATGGTAGAGAGATGTATGCAAACGAATAGCTACGCTCAGTTTTTGAAGATATTTAAGAGAACTGCCATCTAACTTCATTAAAACCTCAATATTTGTCAGTAGTGTTCTTTTGTGATCCTTTCCTTTTTTATGCATCTACTGCATCTTGTTAAGAAAATACTGTGGAACATGAGCAACTGCAGTCATTCAATGGGACAATGCTCTTCTCCTCTCTCATTTCCCATCTGCTTCCCATCACTCCGTGTTGCTTGAAAGTTACTAAATAATAGAAGAATTATGGGTATTTTATTCGGCCAATTTTCACGCACAGTTTCACATAAATTTGCGCTCAGAGGGCTTTTCTAACTGACTGAAAAATCTTCCCCGTGGTTTGCCGTCGCCTCTCCTAATAGATGTCTCACAGCTGCCCGCTCTTGCCCTTCACAATTAGTTTCATTGAATGCTATTGATCTTTACCACCTTTCGAATTACACACACAAAAGTCTGCACCATACCACCAAGATGTTTGTGGTAATTAGGAACTGTTCTTTGTGTCTTCTCCAATACTAATTATGTCTGGCTGCTGGTGTTTGCTATCCTCTGTGGTTAGAAAGGGGGAAAAAATGAAAACTCCACAAGGGACAAAAAATAGAATCACTACATGCACCAGTGGAGATCTGGGGTCCTGTCACGTTTGTGCATGTGTGTGTATGTGAGGGAGTGTCTGAACGCATGGCTATCCTGCCACCATGAAGCCTATGGAGAATACACCTAATAAAATAAATATGACTTGGATAAGGAAAAAAGTGGAAAGTGTTTGTCCCCTGGCACGTCTCCCTCAGAGTGTGTAATCTATTGTGTTCTCCATGGCCTGGCATTTCTCCTGCATTGTTAAAGAATGTCTCCACAAATGTCTTTGTCGTATTTAATTCAAAATAAATCCTGACATTAAAGGGCAATTTCCTTTGAACAGAACTGAGGATTTACAATGAAAACTGTGAAAAGACATAAAATAAAATTGAAAGCATTTTTGGGGAGTCACCCAGATCAGCTTTTTTTTTCCATGATACATGAAACCTGTGACTGATTGTCCTCATTTTAATATGATATTATACACCGAATATTTTGTATTATCATTATTAAGCGATAGCTATCACACATAATAGATGTATTACGTGTTATGATAGCGATCCTCTCCCTTTTTGCCATCAAGTGAAACTATTGCACATTGTGTGCAATCCATGTTTGAACTACCTTCTCTCCTATATTTACTTGTCCTCTAAACAGGAGTGGCATGCTTATGTACAAAACAGATTTGGCTGGCATCTCTGAGTTCAGTCATTCTGCCCTCTCGGTATGGCAGCCGTTCAATGAGACTTCAATCAGTGGCAGAACATGCAGAAACCTTTTTCAAAATCTGTCACCACAACATTTTGCTAATGTTCATGACTTAATAGTTTGAATAATTGCAGTTTGTTATCAATTATCTGTGTTGACTTTCGCCAACAGCTTCATGCCCAAATACATAAACAGAAACAGTAATGTCCTGAAGTTACAAGAACACCACTGCAATGGATATGTAGTAAAACAATCAAGATGTGATTGAATTGTAAACTTTCAACTGCAATTTTGTGCAGGGTACCTCGATTTATTTAACTTAATTTGTTAAATACTTGCAGGAAATGAATTTGCAGTCAGTGGCTCCCTATAGTCTGGAGACCGTGGACATCACCAAACCTCTCCCCTGCCAGGCCTTCACTTTGTTGATCGGGATGCCCTCATTTTTCTTTTCAGTAAACAAAAAACATGCTCTATTAAGGCTGAATTATGCTACAGCGAAGTCACTATGCTGGCCCGTCTGACAGTGTATTGATCCATTTATAGCCCTACACCATGGGCGAGCGATTGACTTTCACCACCCGTGTACTAAGTAACAGATGTCCAACAGGTAGACCAAGGGAGCAACATCAGCAACAACCTGCAGAGAGCAGGAGTGACTGTATCACTATCTACTGTTCATAGAGGACATGAACAAAAGTACAATGGCTATACCAGCAGATGCAAACCATTCATCAGCAAGAAGAATAGGAAGGTCGGGCTGGAGTCTGCTAAAAAGTACAGACAGCTCTGCGGCCCGTGTCACCGTTAGAAGTTAGAATTTTTTGTAGGTGCACAGCAAGCTCCGCAGGACGGTTTGGAGGGGAATGTGGAGCTAGTCGGCGTCGCTTGCACTGGCTTTGGTTGAGATGTGGCTACTGACTGCACATTGAAGAATATTTCATTTATTTGTCTTTAAGTAAAAGTAAAAGACTTCCCAAGTGAAATGGATGAAAGCAAAATTGTGTTTGTTAGGAAAATCCCTTCAAAACACCACTGCACAAAGACTCTGAAGAAGGTTGGCCTGTCGTCAAAATCTATGATGAAGACACAGTCACACGGTGGGTTTTCAACAAGTTGCAAACCACTGATAACATTTAAGAACAGGAACGCCTGATTCGTCTTTGCCATTGATAAAGACTACAGTATTCAAGGTCAACTTGTGTCACGATTATGGAAAGAAAGTATGGGGAAGGAAAGGAAATGATAATGATCCAAAGTATACCACATCCTGTGTCAACCGGTGCAATTGCATGGCCATGTATGGCTGCTAATGGAATGTGCTTTTGAACTTTTGCTTACATTCACAGACATGCTACCAAACTGGTAGTAAGCAGTGAAGAAAGATACAAATATTACAAAAGCAACTGAAGATTTTTAAGGCAAATCATTGGACTATTCTTCAATGGCCAAGTCAGTTGGCTGATCTCGACCATACTGAAAAGACAATTGACGGGGGCAACACCCACAAAAAAGCACTCTACTGTAAAGTGTACAGTAGTTTCCTTTGTACCTTAGAGGGACAGTGCGTTGTGACCTGTTCTGAAGACAGCGCGCACGCTGCAGCATGATTCACTTTATAATCCCTACATGACTACTCCATATTATCCAATCAAAACAGCTTTCATATACAAAGAGTGGGACCGTCTTACCTCACTCAGCCCTTCAGAACAATATGGCATATTAAAATATTGTCAATTGTCATTCCTTATTTGTGTGTTTTCCCCACACATTTTGATTTAAGTTCTTTGTGTTAGTGAATATGAGACTGTAATACATTTTCCTCTGACATCAAATTAGATCAGCATGTTTGACAGCTGCATAGACATGTCTAAGATATAATATGGTATAAGGTCTGGTACATCAAATTAAAAACCAGATCCACGCTAAAACTTGAATGTGTCACGTTAAAGTAAAAAAAAAAGAAAATCATCTAATTATGATGAAGGCTGTGAACGGGTGTCGCGTCGCACTCTTCCTTCACCTGCTGCTCACTTGATATCTGCCTTGTCACATATCACAAAGTGTTACTTTGATAATTACACTCCAAAATCACTCCAAAGTTCCCTACTTGGTGAAAGGCATCACAGGGCTTGACATGCCAATTTACCTTCAAGGACTTTTAACAAGGTAAGTTAGGAGTATGCCATTTAGTCCAATTACAGTCTGTCATAATCCCCTGACATTATTTTGGATTAAATACATTCAGAGCAAAAGATTCTCAGACATTCTGCTGTCTATCCCAACAGCTTCTGTCATGGCTCAGTTTGTATCGCTATTGTGCAGGCGGGAAGTAAAGTCTGTCATGACATTCAGTGAAACAGATAATTAACCAATCTGAGGGTCCAAGGTGATTTATTTATTTATATCTAAAGACTCAGTCGGGAAAGAGCATGTTGTGTTTGTCAGCTGATGGAAATTAGACCTCAGGGGGAGAGGGGTACAAAGAAAATGAAATGTTGAGTCTCTAGTGAGTTCTACAGTGTGTGCATGTGCGTGTGCATGTGGGGGCCCAGACCCCCAGAACAGGCCAATAGAGCTTGAACATTTGGCACTCGCAGTTCAAGTGTTAAACGTGTGCATGGTTGTTGGTGTGTGTAGAGGTGTGTTGAACTTGCTTCGCATGTCACATGGACACTTGCACACTTTGTATACTTTTACACAGCATGTCAGGTTAAATAAAACACACAAACATATTTTGGATGTGTGTGTCCAACTCAACGCAAGCAAACTGGATGTGAGTGAGAAAGTGGATGCACAGGCTTTGTTTCTCTCTGAGATGAAAATAGCAAAAAGTTAACATAATTAGAATGAATAAGAAAGTTTCCATCATATTACAATCATACCAACACACAACACGCAGACATGATTTTACAACTGTTTTTCGGGCTTTGGGGCATTTTTTTGCAATGTCATGCATGTGAAATGTACTGACAGGAGCTTTCATCCGGGAGCCAGAAATAATTGTGAGCCCCCCCAGAAAAATTTTGGCCCTGAGCTAGAGCAGTAACCTGAACAAAAATGGCATATCACGTTACGTTGTATGATTCTTTAGGTGGATAATTGTTTGTGAGAACATATGTGGGGGTTGAAGTACAGTTACTCCCTTGTGCTAAACAATTCCTAAAACATTCCATGATGACTTGAACAGAATGTTTATGAAATGCAAATAATGGCTTTCATCTCGCCATTTTTCTAAATTGTGATATGTGTTAAAAAAATATACAAAGTATCACTGTTTTGCATGGTTTTCTCAGTGATGGAAGAAGTTTGGATTTAGAAACAAAAGTGATGTGCGTCCCGTATTGAGTTGAAAAGGGACACACTTTATTTCTGTATTGCGGTGAGAGTCAAAAATTTGTTTTAAAATGTCAGTGGAATTAATGAATGGCAAGGGGATTTATATGAAGTTTTATGGCAAACGTATTCTCTGCCCTTTCCTGCTCAGTCACCAATGAGAGAGTAAAGCAGCAGATTTCACCAACTCTTTTCTTAATCCCTTTGTGATAGACGATTTGCTTCGAATCTAGCTACATAGGTTAAGATATGATTCAAAAACGATATATTTTAAAAATAGAATGATTCGATACAATTCGATGCAGTGTACAAACGATACAATTTGATTCGATTCTATGGTTAATATTTGTGAATGTAGACATTAATCATACATTCTAAAATAAAGATGCCACTTATATGAAAGTGGCATTCTTATGGTATTTTCAAATGTGTAATCTATTTATCTATATAAACTATAACAATGAAAAAACAGAAGGCTTAACCTTCAGTCCAATCAGTAATACAAAATAAATAAACAAAGCCCCTTAAATAATGACACATGTCTTCCAAGCATAGAGAAGTAAATCGAAACATTTAAACGCTGCATTAGCTTGGAAACGTAAACAATCCAACACTGAAAATGTCATAGCATAGTGTTTTCAACACTCCAGGTAGGTAACAAAGGTGCAACATTTCAAAGTAAACAAGTTACAAAGCAAAAAACTTACCATACTCACCTCCGTTGGTCTGGCTGGTCACGTTTTGCGCCCGTCTTGTAAATTCGAAAGACGTTCCAAACTTTCGATTTTTTTTTTGTTGATGTGTTGAAAACCTTCCACGGTGAGGTAGCTAGTGCGCCTGCTACTATGTATTTACATCCGTTCTCGTCTTCACTCATGGCAAGCTGTGGAGCATGCGTGCATGCCTTTCGCCGGCAGCCCAGGCTCTCATGTTGTTTGAAAGACACTCTGTCAAAGATTGCTTCTCTCGCGATACCCGGTGCATGTCTCCACAATCGATTAATGTAAAGTTTTATGGCTGATTCTTATCGATACAGGAGGCTTCTACCGGCATAGCTGAATCGTTCGCTTGTCAAACCGGATATTCGGTCGCATCGTTGACAACCCTAGTGGTGCAATGGTACACGCTTCTGCCTTTTGTGGCAGAGGATGCACTTTTTATCCCCGGTCAGGGTAACGTTACGCAGTTCATCCGGTGTAAACATTGTGGTGAGCCCTGACGGGGAAAGTTCAATGACAGTTGTTTAATAATTATTATTGTTATAATATCAAATTAATTTAATGTAGTAATAATAATATAATAGCAGTATTGTTATTTAATACAAATAATAATAATAATAATAATAATAATAATAATAATAATAATAATAATAATAATAATATATTATACATTATTTATATTATTATTATATTTTGTATTATTCTAATAATAATATTGTATATATATATATCTTATTTTGTATTATTATTATTATATTTTATATATTATTATTATTATTATCATTATTACATTATTTTTGTACTTAAAATACAGTACATTATTGAACAATTTGTTTCCCATATATCTGTATTACATAGATTTAATTCAGTATGGTTAGAGTCAAATAACAATCATTTCACACAAATAAAAAAAATTACCATGCCGGTCGGTGTAAAGACAATCAGGCCGGCTGGCCCCTGTCAACAAGTTGTCGCTTATCCATTTTGCGTGACTCTAACTAAATCAAAACTGCTTCTATCTATTCTTGGTGGCACTCATGCAGATATTGTTTTTAAAGGCTTCCATGGCTTTTGAATGGCAAAAATCAAAAGTGCTTTATCCAACCTCCGTCAAACAACGAGCAACAGCACTGATTGGACAAAACATTTTTTAGGGGTTACACAAAGTCACCAAACTTGGATCAGTCTGAAGACTGTCATGACGGTCTTTCAGTCATGTCCTACTGCCACAACAAAAAAGTTCATTGCGGGCGCATCCATCCATCCATCTGTTTTCTATGCTGCTTATCCTCACTAGGGTCACGGGTATGCTGGAGCCTATCCCAGCTAACTTCAGGTGAGAGGAGGGGTACACCCTGGGCTGGTCGCCGGTCAATCGCAGGGCACATATAGACAAACAACCATTCAAATTCACATTCATACCTATGGACAATTTAGAGTCTCCAATTAACCTAACTTGCATCTTTTTGGAATGTGGGAGGAAACCGAAGTACCCTGAGAAAACCCACACACGCACGGGGAGAACATGCAAACTCCACACAGAGATGCCCAATGGAGATTCGATCTTCCCGATCACCTGACTGTGTGGCCAACATGCTAACCACCCATCCACCGTGCGGTATTGCGCGTAAAATTTTGTTTAAGTGCAAATACTGTAGATTCAAAGCATTTAGACACATCTTCAAGGGCATTACAGTACTTCCTTAAATCCGGATATTTATTTAAACTGACGTTTTGTGGTACGAAGCAGGAGTCAAACCTCATCTGGAATCATATAATGTTGGTTTCAGGCTTGACCTATGCCCATTTTAGCATGCTGAGCCATGTTCAGAGAAGTGCTTTGCAAATTGTTTGGGGGTTAGTTTGAGGTTACACTTTTTTTTACGTCAAACTCATGTGCTGTTAAAATTCAAATGCTTCATCTACTAGAATCTTAAAGCTGCTTGCTAAAAATACTGTATATAAACCACAAGGGCAGCTCAAACTTATTATTTTATGTTGCAATGCCACAATGACAAATTAAAGTTGAGAGATAGTTTAAAGGAGGAAAACAACCAGTAGATATGATAATATTGTGTGATGCATTTAATAAGAATGTAGAAAGCATTTGTTTCATCTGTGCATGGGTAAAGGTGCTTCAACATAGGACCGAAATGGCTACTTCATGCAGTATGTAAAGCAACAGTGACCTCTATGGTTTGAAAAAGGTACTAGAGAATAAATGGACAAAAGTTGGGCAAAGCATTAAAAATGTATATTGTTCTTCTTAAAAGTTACCTTAATTGGGTATGGTTTACCCTCTATTAACTAAAAAAATTATATATTTTAATGCCTATTTGCTATGTACATATATTGTTAAGTTTGTGAATGATTCACATCAGACATTTCCTCATAAATGCAGCATAACAATGTAAATTAAAAAGCGCAACATTTAGGATGGCATTGTGACACAGTCTTTGTCCGCATCTGTCAGTCAGCTTCATGGGAGTGTCGGAGAGAGTCAGACTACCTGACTGAATATCTGTCACCACTGATACCCACAATTTGCTGGAGGGAAACATCCAGATATTTCTGCTTGACCGTACAGCCTCCTGACCAAAGACAGTCTCTCTCTCTCCGTCTCTCTCTCTCTCTCTCTCTCTTTCTCTCTACTTGGCCTCCTCGGACTGCGGTGCATGCATGTGTGTGTGTGTGTGTCTGCTTTGTGCGTACAGAAGTCAGGCCATGAAAGAAAACATGTGTGGCCGGTTGGACAGTGATTTTGGAATCCGTTTCACCCCCAGGTGACTGTCAAGCTGTCAGAGAATGGAGGCTTGGTCCAGCTTAAAATGTACCTTGCCATGTTTATATTTGCAGTTATTTTCCCCTTTGAGTGCTTACATCTTGTTGACAACAGTGTGTGCACAAAGAGCGGCTAGACAAGTAAATAAGTCACACACTTCTCCCCATCTGCAGTGTGTCAAGAGGGTAGAGACAATGAAGGCATGGCAGGAACATCCTGTACTTTTATTTATGCACTACAATGTCACAATTGATGTGGATTGCTTATTTGACTTTATTTTACTTTTATGCAAATGTGTGTCTGACTGAATGAGTGGAATAAAATCCCTTTCTCTCTTCTCGCCTACTCTTGCAGTTCCACACCAGGATGTCGGCGTCCCGCTGCCCCAAGTTTACTGTACTTCATCAGCAACAGAATGACCAGTTGCATTTTTAAGTACAGTCCTCCCATCACGCTGCAAATTTCACTCTATTACGGTTTTGCAAAAATATATTAATAAATCATTGCTGTTTTGTGGTTGACTAGGGCCTATTATTAGTCCAAAATATGCATATTTAAGCAAATTTTTACGTATTTTCAAGCATAAATATGGTTAAATGAACTAAAATACAAATATAAGGCATTCAGAAGACACACTGAAAGATATGTAGTATTCTATGTTGGTCTAGGTTATCAGGTGTGTAATATTACATGATGCTCCACTAGTAAGACAATAGCCACTGCAGGAAGAACTGTCCAGAAACCGCAACAAAAACAAGGAACAATGCTAATGTGTGAGCCTATATTATGTCTTGAATTTTCTCTGATTACATAATACGATATTAAAACAGCATTAGAGCAACATGTGGCATCCGGAACAGTGTTATCAGGAATGTTACTGCGAAAGCAGATTACCCTCAATATTTCACAGATGAAAAAGCCAAAAATGATCATATGAACGAGGTAGTTGAAAAGGTCAATAACTACTTTGTAAATATTGGCCCAAACCTGGAAGAAAAGATCCCAAATTTGTTGTCAGTGGAGGAAGGGAATGAAATTGTAGACAGCAATCCCAACTACATGTCCTCACTGATGTGACAAAAATCCTTGATATTGTCAATAAATGTAATGCAAACACATCAACTGACTGTAATGGAATTCAAATGGAAATAATAAAAAGGGTCATTAATGAGATCATGCAACCACTGATGTACATCAGTAACTTATCATTTCAGACTGGTATATTTCCAAACAAAATGAAAACAGCTCAAGCAGTAGCAGGTTTCAAAAATGGAGTCAAACATCACTTCAAAAAACACCAATGAACACTCAATGAAAATCTATTCAAACAGGTTGGACAAATTTATAAAAAAGAATGAATGACTGGAAAACAGCCAATACAAATACAGAACTAACATTTAAACTCTCATGGCACTAATTGAAATAGCCGAGGAAATTAACAACACTATAGACTGCAGAAAAATTGCAGCTGCAGCATTTATGGATTTCACAAAATCTTCTGATACAATTTATCACAATACCCTAATTACAAAACTAGAAAGGTATGGAATTCGGGTTAGTTTTGAGCTGAGAAAAAAGCTATAATAAAATAATAAAAATCTACAATATGAATCCGCGAGTTTAAATTTATTGTGTGGCGTACCCCAGGGGTCAATACTGGGACCAAAACTGTTCAATCATTACATTAACGACATTTGTAAAGTCACAAAAGACCTAAATCATTTTGTTCCGGAGAAAGCACACAAGAGCTAACAAAAAAAAAGTCACAAATTAATTGACTATACTAAAAAGATGGCTTAATAAAAACAGATTATCCCTGAACCTTAGTAACACTAAAATAATGCTATTTGGTAATAACAGAAACAAAACTAATGCGCAAATACAAATTGACAGGGTGAATGAAAATACATTTCTGAGGGTCATAATAGATGATAGTATGAGCTAGAAATCTCACAATAAACATATACAACATAAAGTGTCATAAAGTGAATAAAGCAAAATTTGCTCTGGACCAAAAATCACTCAATACGCTCTATTGCTCTCTCGTATTACCATATCTCAGTTATTGTTTGGAAATATGGGGAAATAACTATCATAGTACACTCGCTAACCGTGCCACAAAAAAGATCACTTAGGATAATCCGTAATGCCACTTATAGAGAACATACAAACCCTCATAATTACTCAAATTTGCTGATCTGGTAAACTTTCAAACCATTAAAATTATGCATAAAGCAAACAATAACCTGCTACCCAAAAACGTAATACAGCCCTTCTCAACAAGAGAGGAGAAATATGACCTTCTGGAAAAGTGTAACTTAAAACATTTATATTTTTAAAAAACATTTTTTTAAACCATTGATTTCACACATGAACAGCGGTGGAGCTGCGGGGTGGCCAGGGATGGCCGTCGCCACCCTTGGTGACTCTCCGGCCAGCCCAGTGGCCACCCCCATGGCTGGGGGACAATTTTGAGAAACGTGGCTCTGTGGTGCAGAATATTAGTTCAGCCGAACCGCCGTTTGGCTAGGACGCATTTCACTGCAGCACACAACTTTCCGTGTGGAGGAGCTGTCAATAAAAGTGCGTCTGGCATGAACTGCAAGCGGTTGGTAAGTTTTCCATGATTACTTTGGTCCGCTTCGGTCAAGTTTTCTCATTATGTTGATTTTTACTTAAATTCTGAAGCGTGATTCAGCACATAAATCTGTTCATATTGGAAGCTCTCTGTAGCAGTATGAGTGGGCATTTAAACCAAGGAGTCTAGAGTTAAAACAGGTGTGCCCATCGGTATCCAATTACGTATTACGCCCTGTGCGGGTTTGGCCGCCATGATGGGGGAGCAGAATCCAGAAACTAGGCATTGTAAGCATGTCTTCGGCACACCGCTCAGCTATTAATTGCTCTGATAGATGGTCCAAAAGCAGTGGCGGAGCTACGGGGTGGCCAGTGGGTGGCCGTGGCCACCCTCGGTCACTCCCCGGCCATCTGGACAATTGCGGTATCAGCTTATTGCCACCCCTATGTGAGTAATGGTCTCACTTTGTCCACCCCGATGAAAAATTTCTAGCTCCGCCACTGCTCATGAAGTGAAAAAAATGTACATGTACAAATGTACAAAAGTGAAATATTGTAAGCGTCAATGTGTAAAAAATTCTGGTGTGAATGAATTACCAGTAACAAACATGGAGAAGGGGTAGGATGAAATACACTCTGCTTCTTTCTACTCCTCTGAATTGTTCAAACGTAATCATGATGTTCCTTAATGCAACTTGAAACAAATAAACCATACCATACGACGCCAATTAAACAAACCAAAATATTGTGACGATGAATTTCTAGCTATTTACTGTCACAATGTGCATGAAGTCTAAAATCTAGACACAGTTATCTCTTAATTCATGGAATTTGCTCATATCGAAAGCGAAACCCCAAAATAGTTGTATAAGCATCTTAGCCATCCATGCTGTGTGTCACTACAGATTATAGTGTGCCACTATGCTATTTATTGTCACCTCACCCTGGGTGAGTGTGCCCTGCTCGTCATTGTGCAATAGGGAGCCTCTGTGGGAGCACCTGATTACCCATTACCCATAACACTATTGCGACCATTTGGGAGAGCTTTCATCTAATAAAACAACAAATAAACAAACAACACATTTTTGGCGTGAACAAGTTGCAAAGAGTTTTGGATGAACAACAGTCCTATTTTTTTTTTTTTATGATCCAGGATTGTAATGAATGAAAGCATGTGAGATTACTTCAAGCCTGCATTCAAAGCGCTTGCTACAATGGTAGCAAGCGATGGAACAGGCTTGTGTGAGACAAAGTTTGTTTTTTGTTGTTTTTTAATTTGCAAAGCCTTCTCTGACAGTCGCCCGGGGAAACGATTGGCCTGACACAGGTCCATTGTTGCTCTGTGTGGGTATGAACACAAGAAGGCTAATGTGTCTGTTGTTTCTGGTTCATTGCAGCACTTCCCAGAAGATAGGCGATCAGAGATGGAGACAACAGGATGCCAGAGAGATATCACAGAGAATATGAGGATTTACATCTGCACCCCTCATAAAACCAGTGGCGTTTACAATGCAGCTCACATGGGTCCACAAGGACGTGCGCAAAACTGTGAGTGTACAATGGATTTGCAGCTCCGAATCACTCTCCTGCTATTGTCTGCTCTATGTGCAACACCTATGGGAACCTCAACGGAAATAGCCCTATCAACAATTTCACACAAAGGACCAAAAGAGTAGAATTATGCTTTCAAAAACCTCTGTCTCATATGCGCACAAATGCCTCATGCAGAATCCCACAAACACACGCATACACAAAGTTGCATAAACACATGCGATCACAGTGCACAGAGGGAGGGGATTATTTCCCCTCAGCCAGATTAGACAACATCAAATCATTTCACTTCTCCAATGCCAGTTGTTGCTGTTTAATGCCGGCTTTTCAAACAACACAAGGTTTATTGTGGGCAGCGCTACAAAGCAACAGTAACACTTCTGGTATTCAGCAGGCGGAGCAGGCCACTTACACTGGCTGCAGCTAAGCTGTTTATGTCTCTTATTCAGCACTTACACAGGCCAGTGTGTAAACACAACTGTATCTTTTTAATTGTGCTGTTTCAAGTCTCACTCCTCCGTCGAATTAGGATGCAGACCACTTTCCATCCCCATACCAGGCTGACAGATTAGGAGGCCTCGCTGTAAGAAAATGCTGGGGTGGCTCGGTTTGAGTTGTCACCGAATCAGCTTAAACTTTACTCAGCGAGCATGGCGGAGAGCGATAACAACCGGACTCGTGTTTGTGGTGTAGAGATGCTGCAGAAGGGGTGCCCGGGTGAAGGCGTGCGTGGGCATGTTTGTGTCTGTCCAGCAGATGTTTCTGCTTGTTGTCCTCTTATTTGTTAGAAAGCCAGCGATAAGCAGAAACAGTCAGCGTACGAGAATGAGACACATGTACTGTGGAAGCGTGTGACTTGTGAGGGATAAATCCTTCACGGTGGACACACTGGACTGAATGCATATATTTCCAGAATTTACAACTGGGGAAATCATGATTACTGCTGCTGTGGGGAGGAATCATGACATGAGAGAAAAAAGAAAAGGGTAAACTTACCACAACAAAATGGCAGTTTCATGGCACGTGACTGTTCTAATTGAAAACTTGGAATTTTTTGTGTACAGTGGCTCCTCTCACATTAGCGATTTAGCATTCATGACCCCGCATATATGCAGAATTTTTGTCCAATTTTTTTTTTCACTGAACTAGGCATTTTTTTTCACAGAAAACACATCTCTTTCACCTGAAATTGATACTAACTGTACAACACGTGATAGGAAGGCACTCCAGCGGGTGATCAAGACCTCACAGAACATTATTGGGGCAGCCCTCCCCTCACTGCAAGACATTTATAAAACCAGAGTCCTACGAAGAACACACAACCTCATCAAGGACAGCACACATCCACAACACTCATTATTCACACTCCTACCGTCAGGCAGACACTACAGGAGTTTGAAGTCCAGGACCACAAGGCTGGCAAACAGCTTTTACCCACAGGCCATCAGGCTTCTCAACGAAGCACTCACACACGCCACACGCAACACAAGCACACACTCATAGCACTCTATTTATTTATTTATTTGTATTATTTATTGTATTAATGTCTCTTCTGTTGTTGTTGCTTAATTTATTGGTATTTATGTTTATGTGTTTATGTTTCTTATGTTCTTATTCTTTCTTGTGTTTTCTTTCTTTTCTTGGGAGAATGAACAGAATAAGATTTTCATTGCATAGTATAACTGCTGTTTTACCATGCACATGACAATAAAACTCTTGAATCTTGAAAGCATAAAATGTACAATATATGTATATATATACTGTATATATATATATATATATATATATATATATATATACATACATATACAGTATTCATTCATCCATCCATTTTCGATACCGCTTATCCTAGTTAGGGTCGCGAGGGTATGCTGGAGCCTATCCCACACCCTGGACTGGTCGCCAGCCAATCGCAGGGCACATACTGTATAAGCAAACAATCACCTATGGACATTGTGGAGTTGCCAATTAACCTAACATGCATGTTTTTGGAATGTGGAAGGAAATATATACAGTCATGGCCAAAAATATTGGAATGCCAAAGAGGCCAATGT
The DNA here is from genome assembly GCF_027744805.1 of Dunckerocampus dactyliophorus. Classification (NCBI taxonomy): domain Eukaryota; kingdom Metazoa; phylum Chordata; class Actinopteri; order Syngnathiformes; family Syngnathidae; genus Dunckerocampus; species Dunckerocampus dactyliophorus. The sequence continues at coordinate 18,322,553 of NC_072825.1, forward strand.
TTTTGATGCCAAATTAGACTGATTTTTCATTATCCCATGAAAACATTGGCATCTACCCCATTTCTGTTTCACGTCAATCGCTTATATATATATTGTCTTTTGCACTTGCTGTATTCAACATGTACTGCTTATCAATTTTGAAATGATATAAGAAAATGATAAAAGAGTATAACAATACTATAGGAGTTAAGATTTGTAATGTACAGATAAATTATGTAACATAACGTAATAAATAATAAATATATAATAATTATTACTGAAAAGTTCATAGTTGACAGAAACGTAGTTCGTTGTTGAGTGTGAACAGACAATGTAATACTTCAAGTACTAAGAAATGAGAAATTGTAGTAAGTGCATTTGTGATTAGACATAGTATTGTATGTACACAGTTGTTCAGGACTCTTCTTCCTTGGTCTTTGCAAACATCAACTGCTTGGACTGTTTTTTGAAGTGCCTCACTTTACTGCATTGTTTGAGTCCTTTATTCGATCCGTTCCATAATGTGATTCCACATACTGATACGCCGAAGGTTTTTAACGTTCATGCGTATAAATGTTTTAAGTTTAATTTTTACCTCAGGTCATATTTTTCCTCTCTTGTTAAAAATTGTATTACATTTTGGGTAACAGGTTATTGTTTGCTTTATGCATAATTTTAGCTGTTTACTCATTAGGCTTACTTGATCAGAAAATTTTAAGAATTGTGATTTTAGTAATAAAGGGTTTGTATGTTCTCTATAAGCGGCATAATGGATTATCCTAACTGACCTTTTTTGTAGCACAGTTAGTGAGTGAACTGTATTTTTGTAGTTATTTCCACATATCTCCACACAATAAGTTAGATATGGTAAAACCAGAGAACAATGGAGGGTATGGAGTGATTTTTGGTCCAGAACAAATTTTGCTTTATTCAGTATTGAAGTGTTTTTTGCCACTTTATGTTGTATGTTGTTAATGTGGGATTACCAGCTCATTATAGTGCCTAGAAATTCATTTTCATTCACCCTGTCAATGTCAATGCCGTCTATTTGTATTTGCGCATAAATGTCCTTTCTACTATTACCAAATAGCATTATTTTAGTTTTACTTAGGTTCAGGGATAATCTGTTTTTATCAAACTATTTAAATATCAATTTATTTTTAGTATAGTCATTTCATCTGTGACTTATTTTTATTAGCACTTGCGTGCTTTCTCCATAACAAAATGCAGTAGTGCCGTCTGCAAATAATACTAGCTTTAGCCTTTTGTAACTTTGCAGATGTAATTGATAAATAGGGTAAACTTTTTTGGTCCCAGTATTGACCCCTGGGGTACCGCGCACAGTATATATTTAAACTTGCAGATGTATATTCTCTAGCTTCACATATTGCATCCTGTTTGCTAAGTAGCTTTTTACCCAGCTCAAAACTAACCCTCTGATTCCATGCCGTTCTATGTTAATTAAGATGTTGTGATTAACTGTATCAAATGTTTTTGTTAAATCCATAAATACTGCAGCTGCACACCTCTGCGGTCTAGTTTAGTAAATCGATATTTGTCTCCAGTTTTGGAAATTAGGGCTACTTTCACTATTTTAATTTTGTTTGGAAATGTACCTGTTGGAAATGATAAATTACTGATGTACATCAATGGTTCTGAGATCTAATTAATTAACTTCTTTATCGTTTCCATCTTAATTCCATTACAATCAGTTGGCGTTTTTGTTGATATCAAGTTTTTCCTCTTTTGTCACACTGATGAGGAACATGGAGTTGGCTTTCCTGTCTATACTTTCATTCTCTTTCTGCACTGACAAGGAATATGGGATCTTTTTTTCCAGACTTGGCCCAATATTTACAATCTTTATTGCAAATGTTGATCCGAAATTGAAGGAGAATTTCAATGTCAAGATAGCAGAAAGTGTGTGGAGGTGTAGAAGGGAGCCGTGTGTCAGAAGCTGGCATTTTTATGGCCGTATCAATTACTCGTGGATAAAGTGAAGGCATCTTTGGGCTTATGCTTATGTCCTGTGAACATTACCGTCGAAGTGCTTATTTTGTTTATTCCTTCAGCCTGGTACACAATATCAAAAAAGTATCCATCCACACTTTTATAACTTGACTCATCCATTAATCCCCAGGAATCTTAATTATTTATCGTACGAAAAAATGTTGGACAATTGTATGCATCCAACTTTGTGGAACAGTCTGGACAAGGCTTTTATGCTCAAGCATACCCGCTCGAAGTCAGCTGGGTAAGCTCCGGCATACCCCGCAACCCTAGAGCGGCATAGAAGATGGACACACTAGACACACGAGCATCTCATAGAACGTCTTTCCAGAAACGTGTAAGGTATCACCGAGCAAGAACTATATTTTCTCCCATTTAAACTTTTTGTCGGTGCAGTGTCTCCTTATACACTAAGATTGGTAGTGGTGTACAGAATAATCAGCTCCAGTTAAAGAGGGTTGGGCGTGTCACTTTTAACAAGTATTAACCATTGCATTTTAAATATGGAGCAGGAATATAATTGTGGTGGTTGAAGTGAGGTGTGCACATTAACCTTTTCAGTATTTAAGAGCTGTGGAGAAGAGACAAGAAAGTATCTCACTGTCACTTCTGGCATTCAGGAGAGTAGAGAGGAGAAAAGGGGGATGGGAGGAATCGAATGAACCTCATGAATATATAACAGAAATGACTTAAATGGCCTCACACATTGTACTGTTGTGCTAGAGATATAAGATTGAAATAATAACCGCACTGTAATTACAATAATTGTTACTAAGTGGTCTGCAATTACAATTTACCAGGATAATCATGTAAAACATATGTCTCCTGTAAACAAAAAAATAAATAGGGATATTCTAGGAGAAAGGGAAATTAATCACAGATACACTCCTGATCAAAATGTGAAGGCCAGTTGAAAACTTGCAAAAATTTACATTAGGCACTGTTGGATCTTGTGGTGGTTCTAGAGCTTCAAAATGCAAAAGGAAGAAATGGGAGTGGGGAAAAACATTTTTGAGTAAGCAATTAATTGCAAACAACCAGTAAAGTGAAATAAGCTCTTTATCAGCTGATCAAAAGTTCATAGCAAAAAAACAAGAACACTTTTTGCCTTTGCCATCAAGAGATCACGACATAAAATTGCTGCATAATCACGGTCCGGTACCTACCTTGGTTTTGAGGTCACAAGGTTGGTTCATTTTCAGTACAGTAAGGGAACAAAATGCACAATAAAAACTGCTTAGCTTTTGTGTCAGGTAATTCTTCTAACAAATATATATGCATCCTCAAATATAAAAAAAAAAAAAGTATTGTATATGTGTATTGTAGAACAGCTCAGAGGACAGCTCTCCACAGGATCATCAACGTGACCCGGTTGATCATCGGCTGTCCTCTCCTTACATGGGATGAACTGCATAGTTCCCGTCGCCTCAAAAAACACTGTTGTGTTATCGTTCACTTTTCCAGCTCTTACCATCAGTTTGATGGTACATGGTGTAAATAATTTTTTTAAAATAAAGGGAAGTGCAGGGATGCGGACCAGTAACAATAACAGTTTGAACAGTCTGAATTACTACTTTATTTGGTTTATTCTAGTGCAGATTAATAGCTGCATCTTGCAGACCCTTTCCCAATCACGACTGAACAATGCCTCACACTGCTTTTGTTTTATCCACTTGTATTTGTCCATTTACATATTTCTCATGGGAAGGCAAACTGTTCCCAAATAAGAGACTTTAAAGATGGAAGAGGATTTACAGTACAAGCCCTTGGCACTATTTCTAGCCATGACTACCACTAGCCAAAGGTGGGGCTGCACTGTGTTTGTTTATGGAGTAGATGCGTGACTGTCACAAGGCAGTTACACCTCGTGCCCCTGACTCAAAGCGTTCCATGTGGGAGCACGGTATGCCTCTGTACCAATACTGAATGTTCTGTACCGGAAAATCTGATTACGTTACACCCCAAGATTGGAGTATCTAAAAGTTTTAACATGTCTTTTGTCAGTGACTTTTTATGCCTTAATCGTTGGGCATTGTTCTGTCATCCCTAAACTGAAAGATTATCACAACAAGATTCATATAATTTCCTTGAGTGGCTTGATATTTTATTTTTGCTGAAGAAATTCTTATTTGTGGTTCAAATAGGTTGTTGGTTAATGTCTGAGTCTAGTGTCATGTCTTTAAATGGCCCAAAACGTTAATGTGTAGATCCCTACATCTCCGTGTGGCTTTAAAACTTGTCATTGTCCCGATTTTTAACTGTGACTGATATGCTCTTGGCCGGAAAATCATTTTTAAAAAAACATCTTATAATACAATTCAGAAAAAAAGGAATTTCCAAAGGCAGCACAAACACATGGTTCGGAAAAGCACTGAGGTGATGCCTATTAATTCCCTTATCCGACAGCAGCGTTGAAAAAGGTAGAATACTGAAACGACAAGCCCCTAAAAAAGTGAACGAGCACACTTGAACGATTTCTACTACAGCTCCCCTCAACCATGCCTGTGGTTTTCAAAAGGAGGCGAATATGGTGAATTCTGTCTGTGGACTGATGCAGAGCTGAATGGACAGGCAGGTAATAGGAGGGCGAGGCGAGAGAGACAGGCGTGGAGCAATCATGAAAATGAATGCAAATGGAGTCAAGGCAGGTCCAAGAGCAAGGGGAAGGGTATCGTTAAAAAATAGGGTCTCACCAAAGCGCACCAAGTAGGCCAAACACATGAACATATAGACACAATTGGAAAGCTTAAGTTCTTTAAGTAGCATTTTCAACATATTCTTAGGAGAACTTTGTAGGATATTCTATGAAAAGTGAATCACTATACTGTGTTATGTTGATATGTCTATTATACAGATAAATGTTTGCATCCACATCTGCCTTTTGAAATGGGGTAGTCCATTGAAGGATTAAAAAAGTGACTTTTGAGCCTGCTTAAGCCTATTGCATTATTCTATGAGTTACCTCAATGGTCTAATTCTTGTCATCCACAATTCACCAATACAGTATTTATCTTGCTTTGCCTTAATTCCACGTTTGTGCCCTACCCTCAATAAGCCAACCTTTTAAAGCCACACCCCCTCTTTGTTTTAACGTCCACTCAGAATGGATGCAGGCTTTTCTGCTCAGTCAACTGACAAGCACCTTGAAAAAAAACCCTGTCATCTTTAAAAACATGACGCCCTGTGACCTTCAATCTCATGCCCACAGCAGATGAATGGGAATATACATCAAAACTTTGAGTGTGTTGGGGGGTTGGCCTGCACACATCTGAATATACAAAGTGTGAACAGAATGAATATATATGAGTTGGCCCGTTTCATTTCAAAGGATCCTGCGCCTTTTTAAATGAGGAAATATGACTAAGAATGCTCATATGCAAGCAACTGCACACTGGTTCAGTCAGCGCACAGTAAATAAGTTGAAAAAATGTGTTATTTTGAAAATTGCCTTTGTTCAACAAATACAAATAAATACATTATTGCTGTCAAATGAAAAGGAACAATACAAAAACATACATTTTCTATGCCGCTTATACTCACTAGGGTCGCGGGGGTATGCTGGAGCCTATTCCAGCTGACTTCGGGCGAGAGGCCTGGACTGGTAATTGTTTTTAGAACGGTTTGCTTGTCTACACAACAATCCGACGTTATAAGATTTTCGCACTCTCTAAGCCATTTTCCAAAAATATCGTTTAACACTCGAACTCCCAAGGCAGTCATTTTGACTGTTTTCAAAATTTACCCATACCCATAGGACTTTTCCTGACTTTTCCTAAATGTGTGTATATTTTATTCTAACATTGTTTTATCATTAAAATTTCAAAACACAAAAGAGATCTGAGTATTACTACCTCGAATGACTATAGCAGTCAAATTGAGTGCCTGCTGTCCCGGACACCCTGACAGAATATGACACCCTGACAGGGGGTGTCATATTTCACTATTTGCTACATTTTTCGCGCCCTTCCTCCTGCTCTATTGGTTGTTTGTTTTTTATGCTCTGTGATGCTAAAACCTAGCTGTAGCTTCACTCTAAACCCAAGAGAGACAAAAATGACAAGTAGAAAGAAGGTGACAGCTATGGAGGCTTTAGCCTTGCTTCAGAGAAAATGGTTGCAGTTGGAGTTTGCATGTGTAATTGCAGAGAAGTTATGTTGTGTCAATTCAATCAAACACTCAATCACTATAGGTTTCATTTAGTGTCCTGATGTGTTTTTTACCTATTCCACCAATTTATTTTTAGATCTTTTTAATGATAATCTAAATTATATACAAAGAGTCAAAATGACTGCTATGGTCATTCTAGTAGTTGCAGAGTTCTGGTAGACCGAGTGTTAAAGCCACACAGAATGCCATTGCCGTGTGGATGAAAGGCTGAAACAATAAAATACGTTGCCCTTCCGACCTGAAAACGTTCTCGTGTGGACAGCCGCTTAGGCGGACCCTTTAAAATGGATAACAAAAACTGTGGTTCCACTGTATTCAACAATTTCACTTCTTGTAAAGAAAGGCAAAATACAGGAGGGTTGACGGGTGTGGTTCACGTTGACTGTGCCATCTCATTTGTCCGGTGTGATATAAAAAAGGCTTTTTTCCTTAAAAAGCATACTATACTACACTGACACTAAAGAGTGAATACATTCAACAAGAAATAAAAGCTACAAACTCACAGAAGGACAGAATAAACAAAGGGAGCACACACCCTTTGGAGATTTACTGATGAGGTGCAAAATTCCATTCTCCTTCCCTTCCACGTCTTAGCACCACAGGTTCTGGCCTTCCTGAAGATTTGAACATCTCAGCTTGTGGGAGCAAATTAATAAAACAGGAAATTAATGCATTTTGGATGAAATCGTCTCAGCTGGGGACACGTTGCGCCTCATTAAAGTCTGTATTATTGATCAGATTCGAAACCTCTGCTACCCTTGGAACCAAACTATTAACTAGGAGCCCGCCTGCTCCTCCTCCACGAAGAAGGCTAATTGCACAGAGGTAATGGATTAATAGCTAATTGAGCATATTTTCAGACAAATCATTGTCATGGCTTGACACTAAAACGAATTCCTTAAATATGCATGGGCCTTGTCACAAACAGTTAACGTGGTAATATTATGTGCAAGATTTTAAAAGGTCTTACAAGATCAAAAAATCATTGAATTAATGACTTATGACAAGTTTATAAAAAAATCGAATAAGTATGAAAAATGACATACAGCTTCGTTGGCATATACTCGCCCCTCGCCATATTGCAGTTCCAATTTCACGGCTTTACTCTATCACAGTTTTTAAAACGTGTATTAATTAATCAATCATGCTGTTTCATAGTTGAATACGGCCTATTTCTAAAAATAAAACAATGCATAGCAAATGTTACATATGTTTTGCCTAAATTAAGGATGTTCAAGCCTAAAAATGACTCATTGAACTAAAATACTAATACAAGACATTAAGAAGACACATTCAAACTGTGAATGTATTATTCTATATTGACTTTGTGTCAGTAATTGATTATGTGTCAGTAATTGTTCGGTGAGACAAGCACCAGACTTGATCGCCGGAACAACAGGCTTTTATTGCAGGATTAAATTATCTCACAACTAGCACAATGATAATAACATAATAATCATAATCACAATAATCATAACTGTTTCAGCCGTAACTTACAACAAGCTAAAACTGAACTATGAATCCTCGACGTCACTTCTTGCGACACACACAAGGAGTTTTATTTATGTCTTAAGTGACTTATTTTCTCTGATTATAACTACTTGGGTAATATGAGTGTAAAGGTGACTATATGGTTGTATGTCTAGAAGGCTCTAATAATGTTAAAAAATAACATATTTAGAAGATCATAAACAGGTTTTCTATTCCATAATTACAAAAATATTTCATTTTTAAAAAAGGAGTCCTACTTCCAGGAAATGTACTTATCATGGTCTGGTCTAGAACCAATTAACCACGATAAACGAGGGATTACTGTATTTACATATTTTGTGCCTAATGTATTGGGTGTAATGGTTTAGAGGGCTCCGTGTGACAGTTGTTTGGCATTGCATCTTTTGTTGTCTTCTCTTTGGTCAGAGAGTGTTTTGTCCCCCCTCCCAAGCAGCTTGCCATAAAAGATTTAAAAGATGCTAAGTGACTAATGCATTTTCTCCACCGTGTGTTGAGACAATAAAAAATTAACAATAGAAATAATTAATCTTGATTGGTGTCTGCAGTAGTAAAAAACTTGTGTTGTGCCCTTATAAGTTATTCATATCTCATGCAAATCCTCTCCTTCACTTACATGCAAAATAATGTTGCTTCCATGTTATATAAATTCTGAAAGACTTCTGACTTATGTTCCAGCATGTTGTGATTAGAGTATGCCCTCATGCACCGTGGATGGCTTGAAAATGTTATTTGCTTGTGTTCTGAAGTTTCAACCCAGTCATCTAATATGCATTTAACCAGAGGTAAACATGATTCCTAAGTAGGATTTCATTTTGTAACTATTAATTCTTACCTTTCTCCTTGGCATGGTTTATTGTCATAGTACTGTAAACATCGCCCTTTTGTTTTGCAGCCTGCTACTTGGCATATTGCTCCAAGCACCGCAAGCCTTAGTTTTAACTGTCATTTCGGCTAATGCAGCATCCAGTTCTCCTTGTTTACATGATGTTAGCCTGACGGCGACCACTGTGGCTATGTTAATTTTGTCTGTTTTTGTTTGTTGCTAAAGTGGTGTAACAAAGAGATTTGTAGTTACAAAAATACCTGTTGTGTGTGTGTGTATCTATACAGACAATCTTTCTTTTTTGTCTAGGTGGACTGAAGGGAAGCGGACCTTCTTTTTTTCTGTGCATGCTTAATATATTATAGTATAGCACATTTTCTATTACTTAAAATGAGTCAGAACTACATCATAATAGTCACGTTACCTCGACCTATATTAGCCAGTTGTCTTGTGTTTTTGCAGTAAAAAAATAGCATTTTAGTGCTGTGATGTGTGTCATCACTGAAAGCCACATGTGCAAGGAATTGATTCGAGTTAACATACAACTATCTATCTATGTACAATATATTATCTAATGTAATGTACATGTTTGTTTTCGTCATGAATCAAAAGGTCAGATGAAAACCTAAGAGTACGAAAGCTAAACACATACCAGACACCCAAAAATATGAACACAAAACACATTTTATAAAGAATAATTCTAGATTTTCATGTTGAAAGCAAAGCATAATACATATAAATGACAAATTAAATGTATAAATCCACATTCAACATCACTGTTACTTTTGTTCAAGACTTGCTGGTGAACACGGAAATGTGTGGAGGAACGAAGGAACGGGAACGAAGAGCCACGCGGACGCTGTTTTACTCTAGTCCGTTACAAACTTAACTTCAATGTAATCTTCAAAGTAAACTTCAGCAGCAGGTACAATCATCATTACACACACTTGCACCGCGTACTTTTTGTAATGTATCTCCCTTAAAAACCGTTCGATATGCAACAGATGCTACTGTTATACTTTCCTTTCTTAAATTCAATAGTGCTTCTCACATTCTTTATCAAAGTTGTGGCATTTGCAACTTTTTTGCAGCCATATTCACACTGTGCAATAACCGAGACACCATACAAAAACCAAGACATATTTTTGACAGTATTTTTTATCAGCAACGGAATCCTACAAAAAAATGGGGAGTATGAGGTAACACTGAAATCTAAACAAGAAAAAATACAGTCTTTTTATACAGAAATCACAGATGGCTGTTATTTTACTTATAAAAGTCTTGGGCTATCTCTAGCTTTGTTGTTTTAAACAGCAGGCATTTTGACACAGTAAAAACAGTTAACACGTCCTGCTACAGTTGATACATTTAGCAGGATTCCACAAAAAATGCACAACTGATTTGATAGACAATCAAGGTAAATGTGGATAATTTCTTTTCACTAAGTCACTATATTATCAATGGAACTGTCCACCCTCCAATTCTCCAGTTCTTCTGAGGGGCAGTCTAGTTTTATATGATCGTAAGATGTTTGCCTAGTACTAGTACAGTACATATAGAATGGTGCGGTAACGGCATCCATATTTCCTCCATTCTGTCGACACAACACTTACTGAGACGAAAGGTAGTTACACAGACACATAAACGCACACGCACTTCTTTCTTCCCCACATGATCCCCCATGTTATCCCCATATGGTGTCTTGCTGAATGAGTGAATCCATCCTGACAACAAATGGAACATAACACAAAGAATATGTTTCTTTTCACTCTGCCATATTACTAATGGATAGCCTGTTGGGTTGCAAAGCATAAATACTTTAACCACGTCACCGCCATTTGTAACTTTGTGGCCCAAACAGATTCAAACAGGAAGGTATGAAATATGAATTGGCATTTTATAATGGCCTTTTTTGTGTCTGTGTTTTTGTGGTCATGCAACCCTGTATGTCCGCTTGTGAACATTGTGTTGTTGCCCAGCAGGCAGACTCCAGCCCTTGAGACAAGTGAGGCAGAACAAAGAAAGTAAATTTCTGTATATTCCAGCAAGAAGTTCCCGACCGATACATACGGCACACACAAAAAAATGTTGTGTTGGTTTTGCTTGTAAACAGTTAACATCGATATAAGAATAATATAAACTGTGGATGTGGCATTGTTAATTTCCAATACCATAGCAAAGTTTTGCTGTGACTGTGTTGCACAATTCATTCAGAATTTGAGCATGTATTTTGTTTTGGTGTCATTTTCCTTACTGTTTTGCAATCTCAATAAAGTCCCAGATAAGACAAAACATGCATAAAATTAAAGATGACTATTAAACTGACAAATACATGTAGCAAAGATAAAAAAAGGAACCGGAGGATAGATGCCAGAAAGCTGCCCAGAGGATGAAAGTGCTGGTTACTTACCACAAGAGGAAACCTAGTTACAGCACAGCAAATGCACAGAGCATGTAGACCAGAAGCAACATGGTTTCTTGGAGCTTGTACAACACTCCTGTTGGACATCATGTCAACCCAAGGCTGATCCATCACACTCACACACACACACACTCACGGGTTGTGCATCTCAACCGCAGATCTGTCATTGTAAAAGCTGTAAAACATGGTGTTGGGCTAACACGCACACAAGAGCTAAACTGCTGTACTACATCTTGAATCACATCTTAAATCACAGGTCCATCTTCGTAGCGGATGATGGACATCAATTCTGTCTTGTTGAGAAGTTAAGACTACAAACTGACACAATTATGACACACGCAACTTTTGCCTCTTCCAGGGACATTTTTAAATGAAAAAAACATATGCAACACCAACCAATTAGGAAGGCTACATACTACAGTGAAAAACTACAATACACTCTCACGGCTTGTATTTAGTTTCAGTTGCTTTTTTGCCATTTAAATAGCACGGACAATAACTCATTTGTGATGTGTTACAAAACTTGGCAAAGAACACAACTGGCCGCAGCAACAAGCAGTAGATTGCACCAAAATGATTCAATTTGTTTTTGGGCAGAATGCATTGCAAATGCATTGCACTGCACTGCACAAAAAGCAGTGTGTAAATCATTATGAGATTACTTTCTTTACACACATTAACAGCAAATCAATCACTGCAATGTATTAAAGATAAAATACGCAGGTCAAAGGAATAAAATCTTCACTATCTGACACTGCACATTAAAAATGATTTCATTCTTTTTTATTTTTTAAATTATTTTTTTGGATACATTACATCTGAAGCACTTGGCAATATTTATTGGAATGTGGCAGCATTTATTAAAAAATGTTTTATTCTTCCCTGATATGCTTGTAAAAAGCAACTGATGTTAACTCAGTTATACTTGTATAACTGAGTATACTTGGTGCATTGTTTTTGGCCAACTTCCTGTCCAAAGTCAATCAAACCTAAAAAATTAAAAGTCACATCTCTATCATGGCTTTTCTGCTTTTCTTTTCTTGTAGTTTTTGTAGCTGTGGTTAAATATTATTACATTAACCTTTTATATTCAGTCAGTTAGCTCCGTTTTGAGCATTTTGAGTCTAATAGCTTCTCATACTGTAGAAGGCCTTTTTGACACACACCCTCAAATAGCACAATCAGAGTTGCACAACATGCAAAAATGACTGATGGAAGAGGCAGACATACAAAAGATGCTCTCTTACATAAACTTAACTTTCACTTTGTAGAGGGTTGCAGCAACTTTATATGCTCTGTACACCTATCATCTCGTAGCTCTCAGCACTGAAACCATATATATTTCTATTATTGTTTAATAGGATTTGAAAATCTTTTAAATTGCATGATCATTGACTACCGTAAATTCTGGTGTATAAGCCGCTACATTTTTCTTAAACTTTGAACCCTGCGGGTTATACAGCGGTGCGGCTAATGTAAGGCTAAATTCTAATCTTGTGATGTCTCCTTTGCTTCAGAACTACTACTAATTTTTTAAATATTGTGCTGCTCGCAAGTCAGTGAGGAAACGATAGCGTTTTCTTTGGCACGAGCCAATCTAGAGCTATCAATGCACTCACAAGAAGCTTGTCAACTCATCAGAAATCACAGATCATTATATACATACCAGTATAACAACATAACAGTCAGACTCAAGGTGTCATCTTTCAAAGAACACTTTACTAACAACACTAAATTCATCACACAGCAACCTAACACTCAAAAGGTGTATATACAAATACATAAACATGTCTCAATATGAGTTTGAAAAAAAACCCCGAACATTTTAAACTTTTCCCACAAGACATTGCATTGCATTGCATCATTGGGGCGCTGTAATTACGTCTGCGCAGTTTTCAATGCTTTCTATGCTCCTCCAATGAAATGGTTTTCTCAAACGAAATTATGGGAAAACTTTAAAATGTTGTTTTTTTCTATGTTAAACTCGCATTGATACATCTTTCTATATTTCTGAGGTATAACGTTTGAGTGTTAAGTAGCTGTGTAATAAGTTTAATGTTGTTTGTAAGATGAAACCAGACTGAGTAATGACTCACGTGATTTCAATCCATCCATCCATTTTCTATACTGCTTCTCCTCTTCAGGGTCGCGGGGGCATGCTGGAGCCTATCCCAGTTGACATTCACACGCACATTCATACCTATGGACAATTTTGAGTCTCCAGTTTACCTAACATGCATGTTTTTGGATGTGGGAGGAAACCGGAGTACCCGGAGAAAACCCACACACACACACACGGGGAGAACATGCAAACTCCACACAGAAATGCCCAGGGGAGAATCGAACCCAGGTCTTCCCGATCTCCAGGGTGTTACTGTATTGATTGACCAACATGCTAACCACTAGACCACCGTGCAGCCATTGTGAGTTTTTCCATAGCTCATAAGTTCTCCACTATCTGTATCTGTATCTCAATCTGTTCACCCATCTAAATTATCTGTATACATATCTGTACACGGAGTGGGTGGGGCATGAACCGGAAGTGGGCGTGGTTTAACTGGAAAAGGGTGGGGCTTAAATTAGTAATTATTTTAAGTCTGAAATTCACCTGGATTGATCAGAAGTTGCTATATTTATTGTTTATTATTCAGCTATATGTGTACTTTGTATGTGTGTAAGTGATCTGTAAGACATTATTTAATTATTTTTTAATGATCTGTCAACTGGGAAGAAAAGCTAAATAAAGGAAAGAGTTTTACACTGTGATTTTGTCGTCAAGATGACTCTGTTGAACAAGCCCCATTGGAGAACATATCAATCTACAACCAAAAAACAGAAAGGCTTGATTGAGATGAGTCATAGAACAGGTAAATGTCCAGGGTCACAGGAGCACAATGGCCATGCTCGAATAGTTTGGCCAGAGCTTGAAGGAATTACAGAGTAATATACTTCATTACCCTATAGGCCAACATGAGTGTTTTTTTCCTGAATGCAGGAAGAAAGAGGGAGGAAGGTTTTGCTCCAGGGCACATTTAATTATGAAGCATCTCAATGTGCAAGAGGGAGCAAGGGTAGTGAACAAAGTGTAGTGGTAAAGTGGAATGCTAGTACGGTTCAGTATCTGGCAGAGGGCCACATTGCAAACGTTATTCATTGAAGGCCAGCGGGAAGATGACAAACTTGGAAATCTCTCTTTGTTCGAGTCAATAAACACTTCTGTAATGCCCATACCTTTGCAAGACACATTTTTGTAAGTGGGGAAGAATAAGTGTCTCTAAATCACAGGTGTCAAAGTCAAGGCCAGGGGGCCACATTTGGCCCGCCACATTGTTTTCTGTGGCCCGCCTGGAAATAAAGCACGTCCAACGTTTGTTCTGTATGTAATTGTTTTTTTTTATATTTTTGTTGTTCTGGTGGTTTGGGTGGAATCACTCTCGTTCCCATGTATTTGTATTTGTATTTGTACTTTACTTATCCCACAGCTGGGAAATTTACTTGTTACAGCAGCAAGCAAGATACGCAAGTAAAGAGTACAGTTTAAAGAAATGCATATTGACTACAACATGGTTCAGATGGTGCAGGTGTTATAGAGCCTGAAGGACCTGCGGAACCTCTCCTTCTTACACCGTGGGTGTAACAGTCTGCTGCTGAAGGAGCTGCCCAGGGAAACAACAGTGTCATGTAGCGGGTGAGAGGTGTTGTTCATGATGGATGTCAGCTTAGCCAACATCCTTCTCTCCCCCACTTCCTCCACGGAGTCCAGAGGACCGTCCAGGACAGAGCTTGCTCTCCTGATCAGCCTATTGATCCTGCTCCTGTCCCTGTCCGTGCTGCCCCCTCTCCAGCAGCCCACAGCATAGAAGATGGCTGAGGCCACCACAGAGTCATAAAAGGTCCGTAAAAGAGTCTCAGCAGGTGGAGGCGACTCTGGCCCTTCTTGTAGAGGGCGTGGGTGTGTCACACTTCAGAGCATCTTAACGACTGCCGTTTTGCACCACAAAGGAGTGAAACCAGTCTTGGTTGGGACATGCCTCAACCTGAGACAATAAATGCTTGGATCTTGCACCATCCCCTCAGATTACAGCTGTCCTATCTAGTCTTTCAGCATGAACTCATGAAGCCTGCTTGGATAAGAGGCAAAAATGTCTTCTAAGACAACCTGAACAAAGACAACACACACATTTCAGGCAAAGCTGCGGCCCTTTGAGGGCAAACAGCGGCGAAGTGGCCCGCGGTGAAGATGAGTTTGACGCCCCCGCTCTAAATGAATGGCTTAACATCATCCACACCGCACACTGACCGACACTGAGGACAGCCCTGACCTCAACCCCATCACCCTCTTGTCAGTGGCCTGGAATCTGTTAGGGCTACGTTTCCCAATACCAAACCCTGTGTAGTGTATACCTGCGGGGACATATACAAAATGAGACAAAATAAGCATTTCTGAAAGAAGACGACACTAATATTCACGATGTGTCTAATCTCAACTGACTGACATCAAAACAACTGCAGCTGACTTGGGAGGAGGGATGGGTACCAGAACTTGTTTCCACACTGGCACAGATTCTAATGTAAATAGTAGTAAAAAAAAAAAAAAGCTCTGGGTTCCTAATTTTGATGCTAAAGTAACGTGAGCTCAGCCACCTATAAGTGCTTGAAGATGATATTGTGCCAGTAAAGTCCTTGGAACTCTTGACAGACAAACACAGAGTCTGGCGGTCTTTATAAAAATGATTGTGTCATGATCCTGTGCTGTGCTCTCTGCTGCTACTGTACTTTTTCTGCTCTGCACGGTGCCTTTTTTTGGAGTTCCTGGGTGGAACCACTTGCTGCTACCTGCTTCACACCTGCATGGCATTTTCACTTAAGCATTTAGAAACTAACTTCTGACTGCAGCGGACTGTCTTCTTGTGCATGTGCCAGGCCACGTGCCTTTTTGCTGCATTTGTTACCTATTGCCTTGCTTTTCTTGTGCCTTGTGCTTTAGTTTTTTGTGGCTTTGCTTAGTTTTTGCTTTTCGTTTTATTTAAGAGTGTTTGTCTTTTTCTTCTGCAATTGAGCTACTGTAACCAAGCAATTTCCCTTGTGGATCAATAAAGTCTGTCTAAGACTTAGCTACTGTAACCAAGCAATTTCCCTTGTGGATCAATAAAATCTGTCTAAGTCTAAGTTTTTGCCTTTTCTTACCTGCTGTCCTCCACTGCTACATTTCTGTGTCCTGCTTTGGAGTCCCATTACACAACTGTGCCACCTTGTGACATATTGCATACTGCATACTTCCTGGTTATCCACAGTTGTGAGCGGGGTACATTCACGAACAGAGGAATTCTGAGCATCACACACAGCAACAAAAGGGTGGCATTTTGTCCCCACATTCTCTGTGTTCTGTATTGCTGCTGGTTTTGCTGTAATAATTATGACAATTTGTTGTGGATTGTATTTCATATTGGTGAATTTATTACTTATTTTATTTATATCATGGAAGTATTTAAATTACTATTCTGGTCAACTAGCAAACATGTTGCAACATTCTGTAAAATTAAAAAGTCATTGTTTTTGGACAACAATTATGTAGCGGTTTGGCCACAATATAAGCATAGGCACAGTTTCAGAAGTACCGATTTGACACCGGTATCAGATCAAATTTAAACGATACCCATCCCCACATGGGAGTTAGGCTGCACACAAGATTGAATCACTCAGTGGTGTGTGGCGAAGCATTGATTCCGCCAGTCAGATTTACAAATTTATGAACGCAAAACTGTAGCTTATATTATCTTGCTAAAAAGTATGTTTTCTGCTCACATCACGGGGCTCACATCTCCCCACAGTACCATCTGCCTTACCATGTGTCTTTTGCTTTTACTGTATATCTGATCAGCAAGACTAAATAAGTATACAATCCTTAAAGATATTAAGCCGACTGTAGAAAGTCATAATGTGTAATAAAAGCTTCTGCATACATATCAGCAACACACAGAGACAGCAACATCAAGTGCCAATTGCATGCATCAACACAGTGTGTGCAAGTGGGGTAAGGTGTGGCTTGTTGCATTTAATGAGGACTCCCGCCTCTCTTGACTACACGTTAGTCCTACACGGAGTGTAAAATGCTCATGCCCATCGATCGATGAAAGTGCAGGAATCTGGTTTTCAATCACATAGTTTGCGTGTTTTAATCTGAGCGAAGTTGAACATCATCTAATTAAGGTGTTTACATGTGTTTTTAAAAACATGGTTTCAACCAAATTCATGCAATATCTTGTTTCTTTTTGTGCGTGTAAACATTGTGAATGTGATGAAGACTCATAAAAAGAAAAGGAACCAATAGTGGACTAGAAGCTGACTAGCAAGGAGAGTGCTGTCCATTCGAGCTGAGGAGGACCAGTTCAGATAGCACACCAACCTTTTGATTTTCAGATAATCTCCTTATCTTTTCCTTTGGGATAGGTTGACATTGGATTTATCTGGAGTGGCTCACTGCTGCTCGATTGCCGTGTCTGACACACACACATACACTCAAATTGCAGATGTAGACAGACCTTCAGCAATACTACCAAACTGATATACTGATTTTCCGACAAGAAATGATGGAATTACAATGAATGTATGTCAGCAGTCAAACTAGAACAGTTTAAATATGGTTCAGAAAATATTTTAAATAACATTTTAGCATAGCTAAATGTCATGTTAATATATAGCACCTTTGTTGAGAACATTTCTTTATGTTGTCATTAGGGATGCTCAGACCAGCATTTTTGGCCGCCAATCCCAATCGGATTTTGGGTCTCAGTTCCAATTTTCCAATTTTCGAGTCCAGATCCAATACTTTGACAAAGTTATTATACTGTATATTATGGAAGTGGAAATGTTTTAAATAAGTTGCTAAGGGGCTATCCACATGGAAATGTTTTCAGGTCAAAACGGCGAAGTATTTTATCATTTCAGCCTCTCATCCACACAGAAACAGTGTTCTGGATGCCCTGACACTGTATTTTTTGAAAACGGCTTTCATAGTGGGAAAACCTGAAAACGCAGGTTTGTCATTTTTGTGTAGACATCCGACACAAAAACAATAACATCACTGACCCACCGCCACCTCGTCGCCGACACGTGACCAAAATTGAGCTTTGACTACAAGCCAACATAATATCTGAATATTTCGACGGACATGACTCACCCAAGTCAACATTCTCCTGATATTTTGTTGTCTTATCCTCCATAATGACTTGCAGAACTAATTCCACTTCTCGTAGGTCTAGATGGGCCTGACAATGCTTAAGACTACGGACTGATGCACATGTGTTTTTTCTTCTTCTACAGTTTGGTGTGTCATGTGGTTCCGTCTGCATGTTTGATCACAGCGCCACACGTATGTCTGCCTTGTGTATGACATCGTTTTCACTCAAGTGATCCATTCCCGTCTGGATGCAACTGTTTACTTTAATTTTTTTCAACTCACCGAAAAAAAAAAACATCTCAGGAGAGTCCCTGTGTGAACAAGGCCTAAAGTAAACACAACTCATTTTAAAAAGCTTTTTTTATCAAATTTAGAATTTGCCAGTATTGTTGTAAATCCCATGAAATAAAACTCTTAAACAGAATTAAAGGTCAGCTTGACTTTAATATTTTAGAAAAATAGTCAAATCACACTTGGATTTACAGTATTATAAAGAGCCCCCCACAGTTTTCATCTAGTAACTATTTACTAGGTGTCACGAGACCTCACGAGGAAAAAACGTAACAATATTTCTCATTTAGAGAAAATTTGTATCGTGGGAACAGGTCAGCCAGAAGTCTATCAGACTGTGAATTATGGTATCGTTAATGTGAAGAATAACACACGTAACATGGAAGTGGCAGCGCGCAAGGCAGGATCGGAACTGCATTGCAAGGTTTATAGTGTGCTTTAGGCACACGTCTTTCTAAAGAGAGAAAGCATGTTAAAGCAGTTAGCATGAAGGAGCTAACAATGCACATCATGGGACACACCTATTTCAACTATAAAGCCCTCTAAAAAAACACCAAAAACTATTTTGACGTATTTTTATCATTTTAAACATTACCGGAACGTCTTTCCTTAGAGCATTGAATTTACAGAGCCCATTGAAAGGAACTAACAAAAACATGTGTCTGTTTGCAAGTACTTATTATGGCAGACGACAGCTACGTCTGAACAAATGAGGATCCAGAACCTTATCTTTTTGAGTCTGAATATACGGAGGATGAGCTACAGGTTTTAGAAACTGTGCCAGCCAGAAGAGAGAGTGAAACTTTGTAGCAGATGGGGGGCAAGTCATTACACAGGTATGAATTGGTGGTGTAAACGTGGAACTTGCTAAGCCATGCCAACAGAAAGTGACACCTGCACTAAGTGGCATACAGTGTTACCATCGTTGGGAAGGCTTTGTGTGTATGTCGAGGAGGACATACACAAAAGAGATTGCATCACAACGAACAAGGAATTGTTAGCTCTAACAAGCCCTGCACTGATAGAAACTTTTTTCCACCAACCCAAAATAAACTGGAAAAGACGCTCCAGACCAGTCCGACCAGGATGACAACTGTCCATCGAGTAAGTCACCAAAATATTAATTGTAATGCATGGAGCACATTGTGCTTGATATCACCACAAAGTCCCTTTGTGTATAAACAAAACATGGAAGGTTTACATGATAATTTCGTTGTCTCTTTGTAGTTGTTCATATGCTTGTTCTTGGTTACTCGTCAGTACAGATTGGTGTCCTATTACATCGTTTTGGAGTGGACCCGTTACATACGGTAGCGGCATGAGGCGCTGCGTCACTACGCCAGAAAACTAGTTCTTTGTGTTCTGCTACAATAACAATGTCGCTGTAGGTTGGTTTATGTACAGGTCATTTATGTAAATAGAACTTTGTTGGCGTTTTTTTTGGAGGGTTTTTTTTTTTAGGGCTTAATAGTCAAAGTAGGTGTGTCCTGTGATGTGCATTGTTATCTCCCACATGCTAGCTGTTTTCCTCTCTTTAGAATGCGCAGAAAAGCGGAAGACGTGTGATCATGTTTCACATCCCATATGGAATAAATCGTATAAGTTTGTTTGTCTTTTGTGTGAAACTTGTATGTAATGCATCAGACAGTGAAACCAGGTATAAGATCGTTAGTAAATTTGTACAAAATGAAATGATTTGGGTACTTATCAGGAAAATATATGATAAATGATTGTCTTGCATGAAAAAAATGCAAAAGTGGCCACTTTGAAGAGTAAATCATATAAGTCTTATATGATGCACAATATATGAAACAAGACTGAAAGTTTACATTTTTTATCATTTTTTTCCATTTCTTTTCCATATGGGATGAGGATTGTGGATGATGGGCAAAATTCCAAGAAAGTGCAGTTTTTCTTTAACTGTACTGGATGGGTAATATCCAGTCAGCTGATAATAATAATAATAATAATAATAATAATAATAATGATGATGAAAAGTTTTGAGAACCCCTGCCTTATAGGATGGATGGCATCACATTTAAGCAGTTAACATACCAACAGTCATGTTTTTTAATGTATGTCCGACTCTGTCGTCTCCACCCTACAGCTGCTGTGAGAGATATTGCAGAAGTTTCTGCTAATGGATCAAATGAAAAATGGGTCTTTAAAAGGGGATCAGCACTCCACAGGCGGAGTGTGTCTTTGGGAGATAATTGGATGATAAATTCTAAATCTGATGATTTTATCATATGCCTTTTGTATTAATCCCGAAGCAGAGGCACTCTGTTACTGTTGCAGTTACAAAGTGTATCACATTACACATATACATCATGTTCACAATGACATTTTCTGCAGTACTTATGTTGCATCTATTGCTACACATAATTTTGCAACAAAACATGGGAAGAGGTGTATTGACAACACCACTTAGGTTTAAGCAAGCAAACACATCCTTCACTTGCATGTATAGTTTAAAATGGTAAAAAACAAAAACTTAAAAATGCAAAAATGTGTAAAGTTCTAATGCAAATTTGATGAATAAACTAAAATATCATCTTGTAATTGTGGATTCTGCACAATGGTATCAGCGGTATAGAAAATGGATGGATGGGTGGAGGTTTCATACATGTTGAGAGACCATCACCGCAAAAGGAGGAACTAGAGTTAATTTGTCAAATGTTATTAATGACTCGCCAATTTGCATTTGCGGTACAATTAAGCATTCGCAGGTGAACACAACCGATAGGCACCTTGTTTCCTCAGGCCCCAAATCGAATGAACATTGATAACATCAGTGGCATCCCTCTTTTTTCCTGCACTTATTCATTCTGCTCTTTTTTTTTATTGTGCTGTTTGCAGTATGCTGGTATTCTGCTTGGTTATCAAACTATCAGCTAAATTTGCTTGCCTGTGTAACACGGTCGAAAAAGGAAGGGTGTAGAGTAGAGAAGGAGAAAGGAAAGAGCCTAATTACTTTAGGCTGTTTTAGTGTCAGGTCATTAATAAAGCCTAGTTATCTACTTGTGACGCCAAGCCAGGAGCATCACATTGTTTTATCTCCCCCTATCTATGATAAAAAAATATTTGATTTTTTTCCCCCTTAAAAAATAATTTTGCTCAGGCATCTGGATATTAAAAAATACTGTTCATGCACAAGATATTCATGGCATGTTGGAAAAGTCACACTTGTGTATGTGTGTGTTGATGCATTTTGATGAGCATGTTGGTGTGTGTGTGTTCCAGTCGGATAAATGTGCTAGAATTACACTGGCCCCAGCTTCATAAACATAGATGGATCTGGGCAACCTGCAAATGCAGATAAGCACAGAGGGGGGAAAAATCACTGTGGAAGTGTTTAACTTCTTCCCCACTGTATATTTAAATAGAAATATATATGCTATAGGTTACATAAACATTAATATTCCCTTGTCCGTATCTGTGACAAGCTGGGAGAAATGAATAACAATAATAATGTGGTGGGGGTTGTCTCAGGAATGGACTCTAGTTTAGCATATTTTTACACCCATCTGTATCAAAAGGAAATAGTTATGTGATATTGAGTTCATTTTCCAGGGGCGTAACCTCTTTGGTCACCTTTCCTTGCAAGTAGAAAGCTTTTTACGTCCAATTGGGAACATGGTGCGGTATCATGTAGCCACAAGCCTGTAATAAAATGTTCTATTAGCTGAGAAAAATGCTCACCAGACTTCTATTTGGAATTTCTTTTGTCTTTATATCTGCAGTAAGAAAAGAAAGTAATTCCAGCCAAACTGCCCCAGCGAAGCTTCCAAAAATTCTCAGGTTCTGCGCACACGTGTTGTTTATGATGTTCCTTGGCTTTCTGACACAAGTCATAATACTCACCCATTAACTTGCGCTCGCTCCCCTGATGACAGATCACTTCCAGCTGCTTTGAAACTGTAGCTTTGTCAGCTGCGGAGACCTCTCCGGGCACACAAGGACCATATTCAGCGGGAAATTGAGTCACCGGATATCTGAATATGGCCCACACAATATTCTGATGTAACTCAACTCAGAGGGCAGAGGAGTGAGGAGTTCAGACCAAGTGTCTGGAGAAAACACGAACAGGTGTTATAAATAAAAGTAAAAGAATGCCTATTTAATTTTGGTTGCTTCGATTGAATCTGTTGAGTCAAAATGTGAGTATCACTCTGAAGGTCATGTTTTTTTCTGGAGGTAATTTTCATTCATTCATTCATTCATTCATTCATTCATTCATTCATTTATTTTCTATGCCACTTATCCTCATCAGGGTTGTGCTCATCAGGTACTTTAAATACTTCAAAATCAAAGATTTTGCCAGAAATTAAGAACCTTTAACATGAAGCTGTCACAGTTGTATTGCAAACTGCTTGGATGGAAACTGGACAAAGCATGCTCATCCCCAGCACTCTGGTCATGTGACGATGACGAGGCAGCGTTCTCAGATTTTCCTACTCTGGAAGGTGTTTTCAAAAAATACCGTTTCAGGTCACCCAGAACGCCATTCCCGTGTAGATGGCTGAAACGATAAACTAGTTAGCCGTTTTGACCTGAAAACGTTTTCGTGTGGATAGCCCCAAAGTGTTTCTGCAACTTTTTATTTTTGGCGACATGCTGACAACCAGAAATTGGCAGCCACCATGATCCAATTCAGTGTGTACTCAGACAGTAGGCAGTGTTTGTGCCTTAAGCCAAAAAGAGACGCTTGCAGCATTCTTACCTTAGGGTTCTTACGTCTATTTGATCAGGAAATGTGCAAATTGAGTGATTTTTTTGTGAAGAAAATGTCAATTTATAGAACTTAATTTATAATACAGTTAGATGGACAAATATTTATAGTTATTTCATGTTATTATTTGTTTGATTTTTTATCGTGACAGGGGAGGCCTCTGAATGACTGATTTAGATTTATTTGCTTAACATCTGTTGTGTAAATTAAATTTGTTGTGTAAATTTTTTTTTCATGTTATGCCGCTTTTTCTGTTCAGTGTCACAGGGAAGCTGGAGACTATTGAAGCAGACTTTGGGCAAGAGGCGGGTACACCTTGGGTTGGTCGCCAGTCCATCATAGGGCATACATCAATTATAAATAAAATGTACATACGGCCTCAAGTTCATTTTTTGGCTGGCCCAATGGATCAAGTTAACATCACAGCTGATGTCATGGGTTTGATTCAATCACTCTTCTAATAACACCCTCACCCCAATGCTCGCAGATAATTCAGCCCCTTATGATTCGTGGTCAGCCATGCCCATCTCCCCCGCTCTGCATTTAGGGCTCATGAATAAGTAATGACATCTCTCATCACTGCAGAGCACTGACAGTCAGGCCAAGAGCTTTCATCTGCTCCAGCCCATGTTCCATGTTAATGTTTTTCTTCCTCCCTGATCATGTGACAGACAAGCAGCTGACCCGAAACTGCCATAAACACAACCAATCTTTAAGGACATGACGGCCAAGAAATGGAAATATCTTGCTAGATTATTTGTTTTTCATTAGAAGTCCTCCCGTGTCCATACTTTGAGTTTGCGAACTTAAAACAATGTCAAAGTATAAGACATAAACACGGATTATACAGTATAATCGGGATAGGGTCAATGTATATTAGAATTAATTATTGTTAATACATAATAATAACAAAGATTTAACATAAAAGTAATCATCAATAAAGAATATGTAATGAGAATGCTCTCGGGGCAGCTGAAACAAACACAGTGGATATTCAATAAAGGGACGAAAGCAACAACTGATGCTCCTGTGTTCATTGACTTTCTGGACAGTTAGGAACCCATTGATAGACGGTTTTGTAAGAACCGCAAACATATAACATTCATTAAGTGACCATGTCTATAATCAGGGCAGCAGGGCAGCAACAAGGGTCACCCAAAGGTCACAAATGCATGACGTTGCTTGCTATAAAACCAAGCAGCTAATACATGTTTGGCAATCCACACAGTGTGTAATCGGTAATGTTCACATAGCTTCTGGAATGATGAGGAATCTTTTTTTTTCATTTAGTAATAAATGAGTGAATGACGAGACTGTACAGTTAAGACCATTAAGATCATGTGACGTGTCAGTGTCCTGGTGGCTGTGGTCTAGTGGGCTCCTGGCGCATACGGCCCCTGTGATAGCGTTTCCTCACCTGGCTCCTCTGTGCTCAGCCATATGTTAATTATGTGGGTAAGTGTGCGTGCGTATGTGTGTGTGTGTGTGTGTGTGTGTGTGTGTGTGTGGTTGGGGTGTGAGAGGTATGGGGGAGAGGGTTATGGGGAACATTGTTTTTAACTCTGTATAGCACATTGGGTTGCATTTTATATGGATGAAAAGCACTTTATAAATAAAGTTTGATTTATTTTATTTGAAAATAGTCTTGACACTAAGACTAACAGTCACTATGCCACTTTAAACCTCTTCAGAGCAAAATGTTTTCTAAATAATATTTGTATTAGAATAGCTTTAATGCTGGAAACTTTACAACAAAATATATCATCACTAGAGATGCTCGATATTGTCTGATACTGTATACTGATGTTGTCCAGAACTTCATTATCGATACTGATATCAACTGATATGAATATTGGTAGCAGCTCTTCCCCCAAACTACAGTAATGTAAAGTCACATTTTGTGTACTGCATGAACACATTATTCTTCCTTTACTGTGATGCCACTGGATCTGTTTCACAAAAACACTTTTTGTGCAAAATAAGACAAATGCTGCCATAAGCAATGTTATAGAAAGAGTTTCATATTTATTTTAAACATTTTGTCTCAATAAAAGTCATTAAAAATCATGACCAATAGTACATTTGTAGATTTACGGTGTGAAAAAGCGTTTGCCCGCTTCCTGATTTCTTATTTTTTTGCACGTTTGTCACCCTTAAATGTTTCAGATGATCAAACAAATTTGAATATTCATCAACGACAACACAATGGAACACAAAATACAGTTTTTAAATGAACCCTTTTGTTATTAAGGGAGAAAAAAACATCCAAACCACCATGAATTCTGTTGTCTACCAATAATCCAAAGGCAAAACTTGCAAATAATTCCACACTGTGGACAAGACTGAGCTAGCAAGCTTGTTGCTGTGTGGAACACCACATCATCACTCGCTCGCCAATACCATTATGGGTAGAAAAAACTATACCGATATGAACCAATATAAAATTTTAATGCCAATATCGGCATCGGATGATATTATCAGACATCCCTAATCATCACTATTCAGTCGTGTTGAAGTTGTGAGGCTTGGGGTTTTCATGTGAACATAATTTGTGTTTTCATTGTGTAAGTGTCTAAATGCTAATGATTTTTGTTAAAAAGAACATGTAGCATGTAATATGACAAAGGCTTTGACATACAGAGGATGTAAACATGTTTCTCCGTATTATGTATGTTAAGAAAGCCGGCATCATATATTTTTAGTACTTAATACAATATTTCCAAAACATATCCTCCATGACAGTCTTGAACCTGAGACTATGTTGCATTTAAACTTTGTATTATAAAAAATGATACACTGTTGTCTTATACCTGAGTAATGTGTTTCCACACTAGCTACATTTATGTGTGCAACTATGATTTGTAATAATGAATATGGCTGCAGTACATCTCGACTGCCATTTTGAAAATAGTGATAAGACGTAGTGTGATGGATTTGCCTGAAAGATGAAAGTGTGATTATCAGAACTTGTAATTAATACCAAATACCCGTCCTCCTTCCATGTATTTGTCCTACTCTTTAGCCATTGTTGGAAGGGTTGAACAAGCCGAGCTCCACCCCCTCTCACTGCTGCATATTCATGTCATGTTAAATTGATAGATTAAGTTATCCCTGGCTCAAAATCAATCGTGGCTCACGTTCCCGTATTCTTTTACATTGGACCACAATCCCAGGGAGAGGGCGAGAGAATGAGGGAGAGGGAGGAGGCGCTGAGACACTGATAAGGCCCAGTCCCATTATATGTCATTTTAAACAAAGAGGCAAAGCAGCCTGTGGAGACTCCCTATCAGCTATTAAACAGAGACGTAGCATGCAGGCTGAGATTGATGATTAGCATTTCCCCTCCTAGAATAAAGATGCTGGCCTGGACTGCCGATAAACACCAAGTAGAAAGAAATGCACTCTAGTTTCTCCTTTATTTTCCTCCTTTTAGGATTTTTTTTTCTCACTGTCTATGGGGCCATCAGCACCCATATGTATAAAATGTGTATTTCTTTTTTCCCTCTCTCTCCTATCTGTCTCTCTTTACGGAGGCAAATAAATGCACAGGCCAAGTGTCTGTCCCTTTGTCTCGTGTCCTTGTGTAATCTTTTAGAAATGGACAACATGAAATCCCTTATGTCACAGCCAGAGACTTGTAAGTCCCTTCCAGATAGAAGGCAGAATGACACAGAATGAAAGCGGGGTAAAAGAGGGGATTTAAGGTAGGGTTTGATAGGAGCATGTAGGGCCATTGTTTTTTTTGTTTTTTTCCCCGACCACAAGACCAATGTCAAGCATTGTGCTGTGACAGTTTTAACACCATGTCAGAGCTGTTCGACAGCTGGATTTTACACAAGAAAAAAACGATGTTACCACAATGTCAGCTGTTGAATAACGGCTGGACTGGAAAATCTTACCTTCAAAAGTTACTTGTTAATTGTCAGAGTTAATTGTCAAAAAAACCTCACATCTGTATGGCTCTTTAACAGTACATTAAGTATGATACCTTGCGCTAGTGCAATGCATGGTGCACACTCAGACAATAATCCAGTAAGTAACTTGGATTTTGGACCACGAGCTACACTTGTTCACCTGCGTTCCATAAGTAATGCTGGTGTTGATAAATTTCCAGAAAGAAACCTGACAGAATTCAGCTGTCATTTCCAAAGTTCTGATACTTAGACCATCGGGGGTCCTTGACCTAGTTAATGGCATCCAATTGAACAGGGGTTCTGGTCTCATCCTGGCACCCACATTTTACAATGGTCACTAAGTCGCGACCCACGTTTATTAAAGCAAACCAAGCAAATGTATTTGTTTTTCAGGTCATCTTTTTAAACATTAAAACACATAATTACATGTCCACATTGCATTTAAGATGAATTTATTTAGGAAATGAAAAGGAAGCGCATGTATGTAAAAAATAAATGAATTAAAATTTAATTGCACTAAATTGGCCCACAAAATGTGATATTTTACTTATGACTCTGCAGTGAGTTCATGCCAAGGAAGAAGACGACTAAAATATTACCAATTTTAACACAAATAAATAAAAAAAAAGTCACACATTAGTTATATATTACATATTTTAATGGCATTTTTGACAAGCTGTCTAAATGCCATCCCCCCAGAATGGGTCCGCAACCCAATTTTGGGTCCCGACACAGCAGTTGATAATCACTGCAATAGAAGAGTTGTGCCAGCGGTTACAAAATATTATTGATTACCTGTGATTACATTGTCAGCGACCTATTAAGTTAACGTCATCTTTTTTTTGTTGTTTTGCAGTTTGTCTAGGAACTGCACTTAGGTGTTCCTATATAAGATTTTGCAGGTGCACCTAAAGTGGTGGCTGGAGAATTTTAATATACACAGATGTATATAAGTTTTTTGCAGAATATGTTTCCCTCTTTATCTGCCCTGTAGTTTGTACATGACTTTATTAGGGCACCAGACATATTTAACAATGATTTGTGTGCGTGTTTGAGTCAATGAAAAAGCAACTTCTGAATAAAATAATGAAAACAATAATATTTCTAACCATTTGTTTGTAGGTGATAGAAATAGAATTGGCGCTGGTAGCCTACAATTACAAAATCGCATGTTGGAACGTGCATACAAAACCACAACAAGCTGAATTATGTTCCCCAATTACGTGAACATATGTGTGCAGTAGTTTACATGCAGAACGTACTGCAAATGCGGTAACACACATTCTGTGACTTGGAGGCTTCTACACACACCCGTGCAAAATGTTCTCACACGCAATCAGGTTTCCTTGCAGTCCTACCAGTCGTCTTCCCAAGTGGTCAAAAAAGCATCACTAGAGCGCCTTCATTCGATCACTGTTAGTACTGCAGTAATGAGTGGCACTTGGTTAATGCAAAAATCATTTATTGTTAAAATATTTAGTATATGTCATTTTATTCAAAAGAAAACACATATTTTGTCTTATTATGAGCAATATGTACTGATATTAAGCAGTGATTTTTAAAACTATATAACTATATGGAAGTGTTTAACTTAAATAGAACTTAAATATAATAATAAACATATATTTTTTAATATGTATTTTAAATGATTCATTTGCAGTCAATATTCATCATTTTTCAAAGGCAAATGTATAAGTACTACTTTCAAAACTATGAAAAATGTAATAAAATGAGTAAACTAATGACAAAAAAATACAAATAAAATAAAAATCATGTGAAACGGTTGTTTTCCTTGCATGGGAACAACACCTGTGAGGAAGAGGAGGAGGAAAGATCAGAGAGGTTCTTGGTTCGTGTTTCTAAATTCCCAGGTCTCGTTATTAGAATTGGCTAACATGTAGTCATAATATACCTCCAAGTTGTCACCACTGGGGGTGGGATTACCCAGATGACAGGAAAAGCCAGCACAAAAGAAAAATCACATTGCTTTGATCATCATTATAGATGTTCAATTAGGCTTAATAGTCTTTTGCCTTACAGATGAGGACATGGTGACAAAGGGTGTCTGGGAGAAAGAGGGAAACAAGACACATGTTGCAATGCTGACAGATGCGGAGACGTGGATGGACATTTTCCCCTCAGAAAACTTACAAGGAACATTTCACTAAAAACAAGAAATCTGATATCAGCCTTTTGCCGACTGTCAAAATATGTGGTGATATATTTCAGCACGTGTATAGTTTCTGCAGCAAAATACAGTGGTACCAGGAAGTGTTATCTCTTTCTTTTAAAAGTGAAAGTTACTCACATGTAAAAGATGTGGATTGAAGTGATGGCTGGCCCTTTTAGTCAGATGCATTTTAGCCAAATGATATGCATAATGGATTATTCCTACTAAATTATGAAGCATAACACCTGCCACACTATGATGTTGTTGGTGTTGTTTCATACTTCAGGAACCAGAGCGACGCTTGTTGAGAGGTCCATGTACTGTGATAGTCTGGTACAGGATCATTGTTACAGGAAATTTGAACAAATGTATTAATGGATAGCCCCTTGAGAGGAACCATTTCGTTTTCAAGGGGGTCCAACATACAGTAAAGCATGCAATACAATACAAATTGTTAGTACATTAAATAATCCCAACAAACAAAGTTGCCTACTCTGTGGTCCATTTTATAAAGACTCTAACTTGTGTGGTATTGACACAAATACACAGGTCACCTGAGTCCTTGAGCCTTATCGTGCCTTTAACCCTTGCATCACTGGTTTCTGTCAACTAACACTCAACACATGATGATAGTGTAACATGCTACTTTTGTATGTTTGTGTGTGCACAGAAAGTATGCAAAGGTTATTTTTCCGTCTTCCTGTCGTCTATCATTCACACATTCAAAAGACACGACCACCACACTTAGTGGAGACAACAGTTTGGCACTGGATTCTGGAAGAATGAACATATATTGGCCCGTCCATTCACTTTTAAATGTTCGCTTTTCTCAAGTCATGGTTCTTATTTGAGGATTAAGCAGCACAGAAAATGGATGGATGGTTGGTTTTCATTTGCTCGGCGAGTAAATGATTTCACTTGCTCATTTTGAGTGACGGTGCCATGTTTGCTGTCACGTAACCGGAACAACTGAAGTAATTACGCCCGCAAACTGCAAACTCTGTGCTCGGTCCACGAGTATGATTACGTATTATTATTATACTTCCCATTCACTTTAATTGGTCACAGGTCCGTCAAGGGCCATCACTGGGTCCGGAGCCGGACCTGGCTGCTGTATAGTGTAACATGTTATATTTTGGTATGAATTCCAATTGGGTGTATCACTAATAATAATGTATCAAGCTGTTTCAAGTTATCAAAATTGTGTCTATTTGTAATCATTACTTTTTGTGCAAAATGCAACGAAATTTAAAGACAGTCTTCACAAGATAAGGATGTTAAAGCTTGTGTTGTGTCTGCAATAATTAAATGTTTAATATGTTAGTCATTGCTTAAATAAAAAAGGCTGAATTTGAGATACAGCTCTTGTATTGGATCTCATTAGAATGTGCCAGTGGTAATTATCGTTATGTTGTGGACAGTTGGTGTGGCCAAAACACTTGACATTGGCTTGTCCAGTATTGGCCTCACCTCTCGGGAAGGTAGCGTTTGTGTCAGCAAGAAGGATCCCATCAAAGAGAGGAGCATCAGCAGGACCCCATGAAGAAAATCACAAACACAGGTCTTGATAATCCCTCTTCACACATTGCCTGCCTTTGTAGGGTATTTGTGTTTGCCTGTGGAATATTACAGTTGTACGGGTGTCCAAGTCCAGCAAAGCAGTGCTAAGAGACGGGCATGCACAAGGACAGCCAAGCACTTGTGTTTGCCACAAAGATCTTTCTTGTCTTACAACTGGCTGTGTCCTGCCCAACATGTGGCTTTGGTTACAAAAGCAGCTCTCCAAGCAGGAGACCCTTCATCTCCCTCGGAACACGGTGGACGACGGAGGGTGCTTTCCAAACATGATCTGCAAAGGGGCTTCCTCTTTCAAAGGACCGTGGGTGTACATGGCTCACAGATTCCTGTGTTAGCTGGAAGATTGCGAGGCACCTGGACAGGCCAGACAAGAAGAAAGGATGAGGAGAGGAGGGAGAAAAATGAGAGAAGCCTCTTAGATTTGATTCCAACAAAGAGACAGGCAGCTCTCTCAGGTTTCAAATATCCATGTGAAAATTTGGATTAGAACACTAACTAGCAACAATGATTAACTGTAATCTGCCCTCATCATGTACAGTATGCATATACTGTACAAAAGACACTCGGAGGTTGAACACAAAATGTTCTGGGACACTGGTTTACTTTTTTTTTTTTTTTACTCTTATTTGTTTGCATTTTGGAACACATTTACCATAGGAAATAATGGAAATAGAAATACTATCACCATAACTTTAATAGCAAAGTGTATTAATCATTTGAAAAAAAGATGCTACTCTGCTTTCTGTACCCTGCCAATTTGCCTTTGAGCGAGACAATGAATCCCCCAAAACTTGCATCAATACCACTCTAAAACTGAAATATTTCATTTACAGAGCAAAAAAAGGACAAAAGTAAACTTCTTTGACTTGAAGGCTTGGGACACAAGCAAAAACAA
Organism: Dunckerocampus dactyliophorus; assembly: GCF_027744805.1. Taxonomy (NCBI): domain Eukaryota; kingdom Metazoa; phylum Chordata; class Actinopteri; order Syngnathiformes; family Syngnathidae; genus Dunckerocampus; species Dunckerocampus dactyliophorus. Next base: position 18,354,226 of record NC_072825.1, read on the forward strand.
TGGGCTTTATTTGATTGACACATCCACAGAGTCGCCTGTCAGTCATGCGCCCAATCCATTTCCTCAAGCCAAAGTGTTTTCTCTGTGTGTTGAATATGTTTTGGAACACGGTGGGCATTGATTGACACGGGCGCAGGGGCTAGTAAAACATTACACTAGTATGAAGCAAACAACGGTCCTTCTGTCACCCAGCCTCAGATGTTTGGCCTGAGGGGTTATCCTGGTTTAATAGTTCCTCAAAAACCGGGACTCATAGTTTAATTTTCTCTCACGCATTTTCTCTTCGTAACATCCATGGCTACACCAAATACATATATTGAGCATACATTTGTATTTGCTAGATATATTCCAACCCTTTTAGTCTGCACTAACGTTTATTCCTTAAACTTTTTCCACTGTGTTCTAAACATACACTGATCTTGGTTCGTTTGTTTATTAGTCCTTAGCATCAATATCGGTTGAAATGTATTTTTTTCACTTCAGATTGAAAGAAATAATTTGTCTGCTTTTAAAATGACCTAAAACAACATTAATTATGCTATTACAGCCTCTCTGGAGTGCATGACATACAGCTTAAATGTAAACACTATACAACAATGATAGTGACATATTTAAACTTGTCTAGGATATTGAAACTTCCCACCCACCCTCCCCCCCTTAAATAGTTGGAAGGCATAGTATTGCAACACAGTGTGAGTCACCACCTTGCACCTTTCTGTTACCAAATGAAAACAATAAAGAGAAAACACTGCATGTATAAAATGTCCTGACACTTGTGTATTTCCAAAATGTCATATAGATTGATTCAACACTGGCAATACAATTTTAATCAGCAGCGTAGAACCAGGTGTTAAAGCGCGGCGGCAGCCCTCCAGGCCATAAGAAATTGGACAAGGCACCAGGAAATTGTGTCTCCCCCAGAAACAAGTGTTTTCTGATTGTTTACCCCATGTCTTTAAATTGCATTTCTTCCTTTTTAATTTAAGCACCTCAGCTATGGGATTAAAGAGAGAAGGGAGGGGGGAGAAGGTAGAATGAGGATAAGCTTTTCTGCTATATTTTCTCTCTTTCCATCCACCTTAACATTAACCATATCTGATGTGATCCCTGTCAAATGTAAATGTCACGACCTGATACGGTCAGCCTACAGGGCACTCTGAGTACACGTGCCACAGAAAGGAAAGTAGGAAGTGATGCCTGTTTATGTGCGCATGTGTGTGTTTGTGTTGCTCCAGACTTGTAATTACAAAAGCTCGATAAAAAACATGATGACAGAGAGAAAACATTAATTGAACAACTTCCTAAATGAAGTAAATTGGTCACACAGGGCCTTTTCTTTATGAGCTGCTGATTACACTGTGCAAATCAGTAAGTACTGTACTGTGTTTTATGGATGGATGGATGGATGGATGGATGGATGGATGGATGGATGGATGGATGGCTCTAATAGTCTTAGTCTGAGAATTGCAGTGTCCAAAAGAGGGCGCCCTTCATCCATTCTATGTAGGGGACTCTAATTCTATGTATGCGCCTTAATGTAATGTGAGGTTGTTGCCACTAGATAGAAGCACATGATTAGTTATGAAGAGCATCTAATCCTCAATCAACGACGCGTCAAAAATCTCAAACATTGGACAGGTATGGGATGTGGTCATTAACACTATTGTTTTTGCCGTTCATGTTTCTCTGTATCCAAGTCCATCTTGTGGTCGTGGGGATATTAATGTTAATAAAATTAAAAATTGTCACATAACAACAGGTGCCCATTAGATGTGTTTCCCTTCACTTATGACACTATAAGCAATTGTAATTCTTGTTAGAATGCGACTTAACTTCTCTTAATATTTTGACGTCATTCTCATAAAATTACAGTTGTTTTTTTCCATTTCTACTGTTTTTTTTTAAATTTCGTCTTGTAATGATGACTTTATTCCCATCATATTTTGACTTTGTTGTTTTAAGATTATGACAACTTGCTGCTCTCTAACAAGCACGACCGTCTCTAGGCTTTTTGAGACCCTAAACAAGATTTTGTTTGCAGCCTACCAAATAACACATACTACTACAACTAAACAAATACACATATATGCTGCATTATGAAGCTAAGAAATTAATTAATTGCACATATCTATTTGAAGAACATCCATTACCTTTATCATGCGATTTTCCATTTCAAATTTTCTCTTTTTCCACCATTCAGCACCACTCCAACCTTTTCTTTCTGTCCCCATTTTGGTCTTTAATATTATTCGGGTTGATTTTATTCGTTGCTAATCAAATTGAACCCTCCAAATGCCACGAGTTATTGAAAATATAAACAGTGCACATCTAAATTGACTTGAACATGGTCAGGGCCTTTCTGATCATGTGAGGTGGCAATACTTTTGGTTCAGGGTGTTTTAAAACTTGAGTACCGAAGGTCAAATCAAACATTGGTCAAATCATACATGTGTATGTGAATGGTTTTCCACTAAGAAAAGGATTGTCAAACTGTTTGTGGTGACTGACACAACATTTAAGATAGATAAATACATAAAACATACATGCCACAATTAATGTGGTTTTATTTGTGATTTGCAGTACATACGGATAGTACAACGTATATTTGTGGCAAATAAATATTTTTGCTTCAGCCCTGTAGGATGGTTGTACGCATGCGCACAAAGAAGACGGCGGAATCGTGGCTCGGTTAGCATCTTGAGCTAACGGACTGCTTGGAGGAAACGCACTGTGGAGGAAGGCGCCCTGCGTAAAGATAAAAGGCTACTTCAAATAACCCCGGCTAATCCTGTAGCTAACCATTATCCCTCCATGGTGTCCATGCAAGGCAGATAGCGTTAATAACCCCGCACTGCCACCGTAATTAACCGCTGTGCAAGATACAGACTGGGGTGCAACTGCGTTCCCCGTGGAGAGCCTCCCTTTTGGGGTCTTATCAGTGTAGTGATTTTAAAGTAAAGTCGACCAGTATTTGTTATCAGGATGAAGTTACCGACTCACAGACAATGTGCGATGGAGGGAGATGGGAAGAAAATGGACCAAGCGCCTCCGTTCAGAAACCCTTTTGTACACGTTTTGAAATTCACCCCCATGGAAAAGGCAAAGGTAAATATTACGTCTGTGTTCATGTGCTGTTTTAGCTATTTGTGGTAAATAGTGCGGTAATGCTGTCAACATCTTTTAAAAGCAGTATTTCATTCTCATTGCATGTATCCTAATCAGCTGTGTGCGTGCTAGCCAGTGTGCTAACTTTAGCTAAATACATGTTGCATTCCTTACCCTGCCTCTTCTTGGCTGTACGCCTCGATTTTTAGATGGAATGACTACAGCACATCAGAAATTTATCTACTATGTGCTACACAGAAGTGGCTAAATAAAACCTAAATCAAGCATCTTAAAATAATAATCACCCATGAAATAACGTTACACTTTAAAAGAGCTGGCCGTCCCTCCACGGTGGGCCTAGCTTGTTGCTCCGAATGTAATATTTTTCTCATTTAAAACAGTTGGGTGTTTGCGTTGCATGCGTTTCAAATATTTTCTGTTGTCACAATGTTTCTCGATCCCCATGTTATTTCATTGCACTGGTGGTTCCAGCATCCCATTCAACACGTGTAATAAATGTTGGGTTGGGTGACAGTTGTGTCATTACCCACTTAGAAGAAGTGTTTTCACACAAGAGCACATCCACATATAATATACATTTTACTGTCATAAAACATGTAGAAAAAGAGAAGCAAGGACAGTTTAATAGGTTCAGTCCTCAGTAGAAAGCTACTTTTCAGCCACAAGTTGCATTTGATTTCTATTAGGGAAGATATGGAGCTTTAACTGTTCCAATACGCTTGTATATAGAATATCAACATTTGTATTGCTTATGACTGACTGTCACTACTATAATACAGATTTAAAAAAACCTCCTCCAGTTTTTCCTCTTAGACATTTCCACTCTTGAGTCACTGGTCAGACAAAATGAGTATGTTGTGTGAGTTGCTGTAATCTGACTCAATTACGTGATTTTTCAGTCACGTTGTGTTTAGATGAGCTTTTGAAGTGATTTTTGGCCTTAGATGTGCATGTTTATAAATAACAATTACATTGTACTTCTTAGAGGGACTGTATGAAACTTGCACCACATTAATTATTTTGAAACCAAACAACAGAACCCCACCACCGACGGCTAGCATATGTTACCGATAGTGGTTTAAAAGAACAGAGTGTACAAAAATGTCTATATATTTCACAATTAAGAATTAAACGTAAATGTACTTTTTTGTTTGGCCTGAACAAAATAACTGGAGTTCATGGCTGTCACTCACGGCTGTTGGTATGCACTTAAATGTCTGTGGTGCGTCCACACACACAAGCAGTCTGAGAGAGGTGACCAACAATTTACATTCGTGTTGTTGTTACGATAGGCTATACATTCAATGGTTAACGGTTAATTGGTTCCAGACCTGAATTACAGTAGGACTCAATATTAATGAATGGAATATTTTTGTAGTTAGAGCATAGAAAACCTGTTTGACTTTCTAAATCAGTATTGGAGCCCTGTAGACATGAAATAACAATCCTATAGTCACCTTTACACTCCTATTATTCTTTTGTTTACAACACCTTGCTCAACTATAATGCGCAGGCTACAGAATCGCTGCAAGGACACGAGACGGCCCCTGCTTTGAACATAGCATGCTACCGAGCTACCAAGTTGGACTTATTTATTCAAAACTTAAGAAAGGGTTTCAAATGGAGGGGGGAAAAAAGGTCACAGTAAGAAGCCAAAAACTTACTACTTCCACACGGACTGGGAGAACTTTTTTCCCACTCTGTCGGACATGCCATGGCTGACTACATGAAGTGAGACGATAATCTAATTTTACGGCATGTTTTATCATTATAACATTACTGATGCCTAGTGACCAGAATACTGCATATGACTGGTCTTTCAATATTTTCTGACTAATAATAATGCATAGTCAACCACGAAACAGCAGCCGTTTATTAATTAATGAATTTTTGAAAGACTGCAAAAGAGTGAGGCGTGATGTCCGAACCGTGATGTAGCGAGGGACGACTGTATTCCAATTTCCAACCCCTACAGGCATTTCATACCCTCAAAAATAAATGGAGCACTTAGTTGATAGAAGCGTGACTGACTCGAAGTTACACTGTGACAATCTGGCCAGTTAAGAAGCAAAATGATATTATGAATCAATTTAATCCACTGTTGCACAGAAGGGAGAGACAAGAGGTGGAAAGGAGAGGTACAATATTTAGAGAGAGGGCCCCTAGTAAAGGCGGGGTTCTACTTTCTGCTCAAACGAGCCACACGGAAAAGATGCGCTCAAGAGACCGTGTGTGACTTTGTACTCCGTGCGGCGTCTGCTCCCAAACTGCAGAGGGCGGTGTATTGAAAACACGTGTCTACCACGGTACTAAACTAGAGCGGAAGAAGTTTGCCATTGTTTACTTGACTTCCATCATGGCGACACTTGAGCTTCTACTTCTTGAAGAAGTGGAATTGTGTTGTATTTATTTGCTGCTGCGATAGAAAAGGAAGAGAAGGTGGTCCACTCGTCCTTTGAATAGGAGTGCAGTAATCACAGCTCATCATTCTTCCCTGCCCCGACAGGAGAATGTGCTTACAAAAGGGATGCTGAACACGGCAAACGGAAATAAAAACCAAACAACTTGACTGAAAACACAGTGTTTCAGTGTTTCTTTATGCTTAAAGTACTGTGCGCCAGGGTAGGCTGCCTCATACAGTATAATTGCCGATATTTCTGTACTTCAGCTGCAAGGATCTCCTGCTCGTCTGCCATTTTTTTTCCACATGTTTCCGTCTGTGTAGTTAGAAAAATTTGGAGGTGCGCGCAGCGGGAATTTTCCACATGAAAAGGGCCGCTTGAGGAGGCGTGGGTACAAAAATGACGTCATTTGTCCGCACGGACCTCGCAGATGGGCAAAGCATAAAACAGGCTTAACACTTTGTTGTTAGGACGGCCTGAAAGTGGGCTGTCTCCTGTTAGTTTTTTTTTTTTTTTGACAAAGCTGGGATTTTACACTGCCTCGTTTGTGTTTTGAGGCGTGTTATGAGCTGCTGCAAAGTTTAGTTTGTTGAGATTTGAATGATTCCAGGGTACTATTACATTTACATTTGCATGTTGCATGCAACTTAGCCGTGTGCCGCAAAATTGAGAGCAACAGTGTGATGGGACACGCTAGCTAGCACGGCTCAAGTATCACAATCCTCACGTATACAACTAGCCTGGCTCTCTTCCGGTGCAGTGTCACACTCAAAACGTTCCCACTGTGGAACACACGTAAACAAGATGGCCGCGGCACTTCATCACATACACGCGAATGGAGAGGCGGCAGGGACACAGCGGGAGACAAATACAACGCAGAGCGATTTGTGAAGTTAGATTTTTTTTTTGAGGAGGCATTTTTATGATGCAAATGCGTTACTCTTTTGAACGCATATTGTTTTGAAAAGCCAAACTCTTTACTTAAATGACCCAGCAACTAAGCAGAACTATGTTCCCCGTCACGGAAATCCGACCAGAACTAGACTCGCGGGACCAAATGGGGTAGGGTAAGCCACTGTTGATATAGTCTACTGCTGAAGGGGATGTCATACAGCTTCGTGTTAAAAAAAAATCCAAACTATCCCTTTAAGCAATGCGCCATCCAAACATTTAGAAACAAGCGAACACCAATGCATCAAAGGACAACTGCACGATCCTTATGTGAGACATGAACATGTCATGTTTTTTGAACCCATGCTGGGTTCATGCAGTAACAGGTACATTCATGATAATATGTAATAATTAACAGTATTTTGCCATACTTTGGTCATTTTAAGCATTACTGGAACGTCCTTCCCTGGGGCATTGATTTCACATACCAACATAGACATGAACGCTACTCCTAGTGTTAACTTTTCCATACTCAAAAATGAACACAGCATCAGCTCCAATATGTAACAATAGCTTTCATGAGTTGCCTGTGAGCAAATGTGTGGTGAAGCTATTCACTAGCCGGCTAGTAGCTAGCCGGTGTGATGTGGCGAGGTGTTACTACGCCAGTAAAGTTGTTCTTTGGTGTAACAATTTTAATAAAAATAATAACAATGTCGCTTTAGGTTGGTTGGTATATGGTATGGTATGGTATATGCAGGTAACATTATGTAAATGGCTATTTTTTGGCGTTTTTTTCTATTCAGAAGGCTTTATAGGCGGAATAGGTGCATCCATTACATGCATTCTTAGCTGTCTCTTTTCATCAGTTTTTAGATCTTTAGAATTGCACAGAAAAGAGGAAAATAATGTGTGTTCATGTTTCACATAAGGATTGTGGATGATGGGCAAAACTCCAAAAAAAGTGCAGTTTTCCTTTAAAGGGATAATTCAGATTTTTTGACACGACATCCCCATCAACAGTGTAGTGCATTAACAGTGACTTTCCCCCCACTTCGTCCCAAGAGCCACGTTCTGGTCGGATTTTGGTGATAAGAAAAGTATTTCCAGTTAGTTGGTGGGGCCACTTAAAAGTTTGGCTTCTCAAAACAGTGCATTCGAAAGAGTAATACATTTAAATCACAAAAATGCCTCCTCGAAAAAATCAGCCCTCAATCTCTCAGCACTATTTTCTTTCCTTTGGTATCACTGCATGCTACCACAAGCTGTCAACTTTTGGGCACATTACATGACCAGCCTCACGATGTTTACTGCTGGGATAGTGAACGTAAACATGTCCGACTACGAAACAAGTGATGGCAACATTCATTTTTAGCACAAAGCCAAAGGGATACCTATATGAACAGGAATACCCGGATGCTGAACTTTGTTGGATGGAGTTAGAACGAGCAGAGAGAAAGAGGAAGGACAGCTGTAGATGTGAGCAGACTACGCCGATGTTGACTTTTTTTCCATCTTATTTTGCCTGCTTTCCAAATTAGTATAGCTAGTTCTTACCTTGCACAGCAGATTTCTTCAAAACATGTTTCTTTCCTCTGTCTTGGGCGTTTAAGAACGTAATCCTTCTCGCTGTGTCCACTATGAAGCAATTTCATCCTGGCCACTTATACACATCGAGTATACGGCAAGAAGCCAAAGTTGTCTAATGTCCGTGACAGGAAAACGATGGAATATATAGGGCGATTCAGACACATTCTTGTTGTTACAGCCCAGATAACTACAAGTCCGCACAATTTTATTGAGATATTTTCTTATTTGACAATATCACTCTAGCGTAGCTGTCACTTTCAATCTCTCGCGTCGCAGTGGTCATCATTTGCGCATTTAAACACTGTGGACACATACTCAACAATGGATAAGTGGTAGCGCGCAGTGATACCAACGGAGAGAAAGTTCACAGAGCGATTGAGAGGCCTGATTTTTTTTTCGAGGGGCCACTTTTGTGATGTAAATGTATTACTCTTTTGAGCGCATATTGTTTTGAGAAGCCAAACTCTTTACTTAAGTGGCACCACCGACTACTTTCCTCATCACTGAAATCCGACCAGAACTTCGCTCACGGGACAGAGCGGGGGGAAAAGTCACTGTTGATGCACTATACTGCTGATGAGGATGTCATATAACTTCATGTCAAAAAATCCGAACTATCCCAAAGTGAGATAGCCATGATCACTAAAAGATTGCTGCAATGCCAATATTCTATTGATAATAATATAAGTCCCCTTATCTTCAAATACAGTCACCAATACACCTGACTTGCATTACTGCTAGTAACTTTGAGTAAGTGACCGATTTCCACCGATGATCAGCTGTACACCGGTGCTTGTAAAGTTGGCGCTCAGCCAAATGAGACAAGTGTAAATAGAACGGCTCAGTGATTAAAGGTTTAGACAACCTCAAGCACTGCGACTGACTGGGGACCAGTCCGGGGTGTACCCTGCCTCTCACCCGAAGTCAGCTGGGATAGGCTCCAGCATACCCATACCCTAGTGAGGGTAAGTGGTGCAGAAGATGAATGGATGGACAACTTCAAACATCAAACTGCAACATCATCTGAATCGGTTCACAATCAATATTTGTCTAATAACATGACAAAAATATAAAAACGTAAATAAAATACATTTATTCACCAGGGTTGTCAATTCTTCCTCCTAAGTCAGCCATCGTGGGTGTGAACATGGCTCGTTGAACAGTTTTGCTCTGATCAACCAGTCAGACGACGACAAAGTTTGGATATCACTGTGGGCGGGCTAGTTGAACCTGAGAGGTGAATGTGAATTCTGATCGACGAAAATGAAACAGCCCCATTGCTAATAGTGTGTGTGACAGGGGCCAACACTCCTGATTCTGAAGGCCCTCGGCAGATTGTATTGAAATGGCAACACACAGAAGCTGATGTCTGATCGGACAAAAAAAAACAGACATACACATACGCTAGTGGAAGCAGTGCATCCATGAAACACTCTACTAAATGAAGATATAAATCAATGTATTTTAGTGGAACAAATACTACAATTTACATTTTAAATGTAGGTCAGTGCTTCTGATAATGTTTGCTGGCTCTGACACCATTGGTATACAGTACACAGTAAATAAAGATATACAGGTATATATAAAAGCATAAAAAAGCCGTCTTCTTTTGAGCTTGCTATTTCCTGGTCAAACATGTAACTTTAAGAGCATTTGCACCAAAACATTACCGCAAAGTAGGCTGGGAACAGGACGTGCTCCCAGCGACGCTACAATAATTTAAAAAAAAGACATACGCTAGCATGCATGCGGCAGCGGGAGCAAAACTGAGTTCGGTTGTATTTAATTGAAGTATTTTAGAATGTACTCACGTTATTTTTGATCAATCCTCATCCACAAATCTATCAAAGTCCTCATCTTCTGTATTCGACACAAAAAAAGCCGTCTTCTTTTCCGTTCGCTGTTAACTTGTCAGTGTTATTCAGCTCCGAAGCAAAGAAGGAAACTTCTCCTGTTGCTTCTGCCAATTTTATTAATTGAACGCGGCCAGCAGACAGCAGCTCAGAACACACACATCTCTCAGCATTGTCTCTCCTTCCTGCTTGCCCACAAGGCAAAGGTTAAACAAGCCCCACTACATAGCTGTCCAGGCAATGCCTGTAACAAGTGACACCGTTTATTTCCTGGTGTGAGACAATGTGCACGATGTGTGTCAATACTGTAATGCCGCTTGTTGTGGGGAAGGAGAGACTCATGTCGCCGATGCACTTTAATCGCTTTATTAACAGCAGAGAACACTGCAGAACTTTACATCCACACCAACATAAACACACTTCCCAACTCTCTCGAAACTCACAGCTAGCACTAAGCCTAGCTCTCCTGATGAACTAAAGCTGTAATGACACTCTGCCGTATAAAAAGTAAAATATTAAAAACAAGCGTAAGACATTACTAGCACAGCTTTGTTCTGTGGGTCGTGGATAACAACGAGCCTAGTAGTGCTGTACAACTTTTATCCGCAGTCCCACAGAGCCCGCTACTGGTCAACATTATTATTCTCCCCCCCCCCCCCCCCCCCTTTTTTTTTTTTTTCTTTAAACTGGACGCCAACCTGTCTATAGAGGCCACCTGTCTATATCGGCCACTTTTGCAGTCTCCCTCTAGTGGCCGCTATAGACAAGTTTGACTATATATATATACACTGCTCAAAAAAATTTGAGGAACACTTTGAAAACACATCAGATCTAAACTGGGGGAAAAATGATCTTGAATATCTTTCCTGATAATAAGTTGGTGATGTATTAGTAACAAAATGATGCCACATAATTTGATAGAAATGAAAATGATCACCCTATAGAGGGGGGAAATCAAAGACACCCCAAAAATGAAAGTGAAAAAATGATGCAGCACACTGGTCCATTTGGCTAAAATGTCATTGTAGCAACTCAAAATGATTCTCAGTAGTTTGTGTGGCCCCCACGTGCTTGTACGCATGCCTGACAACGTCGGGGCATGCTCCTAATGAGACTACGGATGGTGTCCTGGGGGATCTCCTCCCAGATCTGGACCAGGGCATCACTGCGGTACCTGGACGCATGGAGGAGATTCCAGGAGACAGGTAGTTACTCCAGGAGAGCTGGACAGGGCCATAGAAGGCCCTTCAACCCTCAGCAGGATAGGTATCTCCTTCTTTGTGTAAGGAGGAACAGGATGAGCACTGCCACAGCCCAACAAAATGATCTCCAGCAGGCCACTGGTGTGAATGTTTCTGACCAAACAATCAGAAACAGGCTCCATGAGGGTGGCCTGAGGGCCCGACGTCCTGTAGTGGGCCCTGTGCTCACTGCCCAGCACCGTAGAACTCGATTGGCATTTGCCATAGACCACCAGAATTGGCAACTACACCAGTGGTGCCCTGTGCTCTTCCCTGATGAGAGCAAGTTCAACCTGAGCACATGCGACAGACATGAAAGGGTCTGGAGATGCCGTGGAGAACGTTATGCTGCCTGCAACATCATTCAGCATGACCGGTTTGGTGGTGGGTCAGTGATGGTCTGGGGAGGCATATCCCTGGAAGGACGCACAGACCTCTACAGGTTAGATAATGGCACCCTGCCTGCTATTAGGTATCGGGATGAAATCCTTGGACCCATTGTCAGAACCTACGCTGGTGCAGTGGGACCTGAGTTCCTCCTGGTCCACGACAATGCCCGACCTCATGTGGCTAGTGTATGCAGGTAGTTCCTGGAGGATGAAGGAATTGATACCATTGACTGGCCCCCACGTTCACCTGACCTAAACCCAATAGAACACCTCTGGGACATTATGTTTAGGTCCATCCGGCGCCTCCAGGTTTCTCCTCAGACTGTGCAGGAGCTCATTGATGCCCTGGTCCAGATCTGGGAGGAGATCCCCCAGCACACCATCCGTAGTCTCATTAGGAGCATGCCCCGACGTTGTCAGGCATGCGTACAAGCACGTGGAGGCCACACAAACTATTGAGAATCATTTTGAGTTGCTACAATGACATTTTGGCTAAATGGACCAGTCTGCTACATCATTTTTTCACTTTCATTTTTGGGGTGTCTTTGATTTCCCCCCTCTATAGGGCGATCATTTTCATTTCTATCAAATTATGTGGCATCATTTTGTTACTAATACATCACCCACTTCAGGAAAGATATTCAAGATCATTTTTCCCCCAGTTTAGATCTGATGTGTTTTTGAAGTGTTGCTCTAATTTTTTTGAGCAGTATATATATATAAACAGGCCTGTCATGATAATCAATAAATCAATTAACGATAAATAAAAAAACAATACAATGATAAATAAAAATGAACAAAATTTTGCCGGCCTCGATATATTGACGTGTACATGCATGTTTGTCCACTCTCACTACCAAACAGGCTAGAAGACAAGAGAGTACACTCTGTGCATCTGTGTCAACACCTTGCTGCGTTGGTTCTATAATGGAATGAATGGAGTGAGTGAACCCTCCTGTCAGTCATTCAGTCTCTTTGTCCCAGCGAAGAGAGGCGCATTATGCGCTAGCAACTGCAGTATTTGCCAGCTGTGTCATGTGCTACACGATCGAATATTTTCTTCGCACCTGTTGTGTATAAAACACAATGTGATGTCAATTTCAGCCTGTTTGCGTATCGTCATTTTCTGACATGAAAAAGCTTGCGACAAAGACAATTAAATAAATAATACAAAACGGTGGAACTTACATTTCTGTGATTCCTGAAGGGTAACACTTCATTGTGCACCAAACTCATTTTGCGGCATGTACTTTGACCGAACTCCGACAAAATGTTACACCTCATGAAACGTAAAAGTGAATCAAGAAAGTGTATATGCAATTGAGCTGACATCTGCATTGATGCACAATGTGAACATTATTTCCATGTTTTTTTCTCAGTTGTTTATCAGTATTCAGACAAAAACAGAAGTGACTGATTCAAAATCAGAAATATTGATTGATTATGATTTTTATTTAAGTGCAATTTTTGCTAAAAGAGACTCTGTTTCCATTTTATTTTCATAGTTTTTTTTTGTCTTTTTTGTTTGTTTACTGTATTAAGTTGATTGTTTAATTTATTGTATTTATGTGCGCCTGACATTCCAATTACATTGTTAAATACTCTTGAGAAATTAAAGTTTATTGCTTTTGATGCTGTGTACTTGCATTATTATGCCATATATTATTACATTAATTAAAAAATGGCCTCAAAATGATATACTGATTATATTATTTGTGGGACAATAATTTGTAGGACAATTATCGCTTAGTAAAATGTGTTATTGTGACAGGCCTACAGTATATATAACTAACGTAAAAAAGCAGCCAAAAGTGTTTAGTTTTTTTGTTGAAACTGATAAATTGCTTGAATTTGACAATACTGCCAGATAAGAACTGTCTTCAGATAAGATAGAGTTCCCCCAGTGCTATATGCTATGAAGACAAATATTGACAAAAGATAAGCATTGGCATCAGTCACGGGAGCACAGCCATTTCCGGGCTATAACATGCTACTTTTTTCACACGCTTTGAACCATGATGCTTAGAGTGCCGACACAGAAAGTAGTGCATTTCCACAATAGAAGCTAATAACACATGTTTTGAAGTCTTATGCAATGATTGTGTTTTGGTCTGACAAATTGTAAGTAAGTTTGATAAAGTGTAGTGGCTCTTTTTTCCTCTTGTTTTGTTTTAAATGTGGTGGGTGCAGTTTATATTCAGGTGCACTCAATAGTCCGGTAGTCAGATTTGATATAGCCATTTTTGTATTTGAATGGAGACATGAAAATGCAAGTTGAACTTAATTATTTTTCACTTGTTTACACACATTGTAGCTGGTAGATAAAGTTGAATCGGGGTGTCCCGATAAAACGTTCACTTCCAATATGATACCGATATTGCAGCCTTGAATAATGGCCGATACCGATATAAATTCCATGTTAGCACAAATCATACAAACTTTTATTGCCTATTTTGTAGTGTGGAATTTTAAAAGGCCTGATCAGGTGGTATTACTCAAACAGAGAACAATAATCAGCAACAGTAAGTATGAGAAAAACTCAACTATTTACTTCTTTATGCATGTGGTGTATATTTTTATCAACAACGTAATGGCAGCTAGCCATAATGTTAGAGGTCCTCAATGAAGCGTTTAAACCAGATATTGCTCGCCACCGAATGAGCTTTTGCCATGGCATGGGAGTTTCCCGTGTGTTGACACTTCAAATGCGTGATGATGTTCGTCATATTACTTCCCCGGTTTTGTGCCACCACGGGAAACAAGTTTTTCACTCGGCTACAACGTCTTTTTCAGACTTTAAAGAAAATTACTGCCAAACAGCTGACATCTCCTACTCCTTGCTACTAACATGTTGGCACATGCTGTTGTGATCATGTGGGCTCTATCTAGTCTGGAATTGACTGCTTGTAATTGAGTGCCAATATCAGAGATTTTTTATGCACGATTGCCGTTCCGATACTTGTTGGGTTTTTTTTGCTGATATTGGTCCGATATCAATTTGATCGGGACACCCCCAAAGTTAAATTTGTAAATCAAGTCCCTGTTAAACTTATAATATCATGGTACTGCTCAGCTAAATAGTCTGTTTCATACCAAACTATGTCACTTTGGATTCCCAGTGGGTTTAATTGATTAGATACGAGAGTACTTTATGGGGGGTTGGGCTGGACCCCCTATTTGCCCCTCAACCATAAAACGTTACTACACAAAGCCATTTGAGGTAATTCTGTGCTTCCAACATTATAGGACCATTTTATTTCACCACGACCGCACCCTGAAGTGGTTTTCAGCAGTCATACTGAACAATTGATAAAATGAATTGAATTCGATGTGTTTTAGTTACCCATATATTTCCTCTCATTGTTTACAGATAGCAGTCATGACAGTCACACTATTCCCCATCCGTCTACTCATAGCTGCATTCATGATGCTGCTGGCTTGGCCTTTTGCCTTCCTGGCTTCAGTGGGACGCTCCGAAACAACCGTTGAACCCCAGTGCCTCTGGAGGAGGTGCGTACCCTGCTGAGTGTGCATGTTTGAAGTTTAAGTTCTATTTATATTCTGTAAACAGTGGGTTTTGACACGTCATTATTGGCACTGTAAGAGAACTTCCAGTCTTGCTTTCATCATTGACAGAAATCAGATATAAATACTACTTCAGTTACACACACACACACACACACACACACACACACAAACACACTACTACAATGGGGTTTGTTTCATTTGAATTCTATTTATTCTGACTCTTAAGTTATGACCTACAAAATGCTTTCTTTGAACAATTTAATGTTGGCCAATTGCAAAACTGTTTCACATATGATATAAATGAGGCACTCAAATCTAATCCTCATTTTCAGATTGGTCGACATCATTCTGAAGATCATCATGCGGGTCATGTGGTTTGCGGGTGGTTTCCATTGGATGACTGTAAAAGGGAGAAGGGCATTACCTGCCGAAGCACCCATTATCACCCTGGCACCCCACTCTTCTTACTTTGATGCCATCCCAGTCACCATGACAATGGCCTCCATTGTCATGAAAGCTGAGAGCAAGGATATACCCCTGTGGGGCAGTGAGTAACTGTTACACAAAAATAAAGCTTCCTTTTTTTTAAATTTAAACATTTAGGGGTGTAACGATTCGTTTTAATAACTATTCGGTTCGGATCATGAGTCGTGATTGCCGACGATTCAGTGGCGATGTTGGCTCATTTAGAAAGATACAATCCGAAACGATTCTGTAACTTTAAATCGATTCAGTAAATTTTTAGCCAAAAAATTCAACCAGTGTGAGTGTGAAATTCATATCCGGATTCTGGACAGTGCAGGTGAAGTTTCCTAGATTCCAGTTGTTTTTTGTAAGGGAATCGGGTGTAAATTAATTATGAATATAAACGAACAAGTAAACAACAGTTAATGGCAAATGCATTCACATTTTATTTGAATAATGAGCCCTCAACACTTCAGGTTGAATTAACAGGTTAACCTTTTCTGCTCTCATTTTCAATATTCAATAAATGTTCAATAAAAGTACAGTAAATGCAACCAACATTTCAACAGTAGGGTTACCTGCTACTTCTGCTTGGTTTTCAACATAAAAATAATACTATATCAATATGTGATGAGAGGTAGGGTCTTCTGACGCGGGAAGGAGCCCGAACTTGTGCGAGAGGTTGAGACATTTGGACTAGATGTAGTCGGACTCACCTCGACCCACAGTTTTGGTTCTGGAACCAAACTCCTTGAGAGGGGCTGGGCCTTGTTCTATTCTGGAGTTGCTGCAGGGGAGAGGCAGCAAGCTGGTGTGGGCACCCCAGCTGGTGACTCTGTCATTCTACTGGGAAACTTCAACGCCCATGTGGGCAATGACAGAGTGACCTGGAGGGGTGTGATTGGGAGGAATGGCCTCCCCGAACTGAACCTGCGCGGCGTGATGTTATTGGACTTCTGTGCGAACCACAATTTTTCCATAACAAACACCATGTTCGAACATAAGGATGTCCACAAGTGCACTTGGCACCAGGACACCCTAGGTCGCAGGTCTATGATCGACTTTGTAGTCATATCATCAGACCTGCGTCTGCATGTTCTGGACACACGGGTGAAGAGAGGGGCTGAGCTATTAACTAATTACCACCTGGTGATGAGTTGGATTAGATGGCGGAGGAGGATGCCAGACAGTCCTGGGAGACCCACACGTGTAGTGAGGGTGTGCTGGGAACGTCTGTAAGAGGTTCCCAGCACGTTCGTCGAGTCTTCAACTCTCACCTCGGGCAGAGCTTCGCCTGCATCCGGGGGGAGGACGAAGATATCGAGTCCGAATGGGTCGTATTTCGTGCCTACATTGCTGAGGCAGCCGATCGGAGCTGCGGCCGCAAGGTGGTCGGTGCCAGTTGTGGTGGCAAGCCCCGTACCCAATGGTGGACACCGGAGGTCAGGGCTGCTGTCAAGCTGAAGGAGTTCTATCGAGCATGGATGGCTTGTGGGACTCCTGAAGCAGCTTAAAGGTACCGGCAGGCCAGGCGGCTCGGAGCTTCGTCGGTGGTTGAGGCAAAACTCGGGTGTGGCAGGAGTTTGGTGAGGCCATGGAGCACGACTTTTGGTCGGCCTCAAAGAGGTTCTGGCAAACCGTTCGACGCCTCAGAAAGGGGAAGGAGTGCACGGTCCACACTTTTTACAATGGGGACGGGGGCCTACTGACCTCGACTGAGGGTATACTGTAGTTGGACGGTGGAAGGAATATTTTGAGGGCATTCTCAATCCCACTGACATACCTTCCATAGAGGAAGTAGATTCAGAGGACACGGATGCGGACAGTTCCATCACCCTGGCAGAGGTATCTGGGGTAGTGAAAACGCTCCACAGTGGCAAACCTTCGGGGCTGGATGAGTTTCATCCTGAGTTTCTCAAGGCTGTGGATGTTGAGGGACTGTCTTGGCTGACAAGTCTCAACATTGCGTGGCAGTCGATTTATTTCGAACATCTCCTTTTACAAAAGCCAAAGTGTTTCCACACACTGGACAGCAATGGTGGCTGAATTATTTCTTGCTCGCCAGCTTTTCCTGTGCCAGTGGTCATGCTGCGTTTTGTTGTCTGCCGCGTGGTGATGATGTCACAGACAGGCAGAGTAAATCGAGTAATGTTTATTGTCTTCATCATTAAAGTGCTAAAGAAAAACACATCCATATAAAGCCTGCCGTGCTTAAATCCAATGCTTTATTTCCTAGTATCGCTGCTATCGACTGATGCCCTTATAAACGATGTTAGATCGATATATGTCGTCCGGAATGGCAGCTTGCCAAACACAGATCGATGTAGTTGGATCATAGGAATATAAATTGATACATAGATGTAGTAGATGAATCGTTACACCCATACAAACATTACATGCATTATTTTTGCACAAACATGCCAATAAAATGAAAAATATCAAGCAAAGCGAGTCATATATTTTAAAGAAGCTATAGATTTATTGTGAATTGTGTCAACATAAGATACCTGGGAATGTGTGAACATATACTCAATTCCTAAACTTTTATCAGCCTTTTTTCATTGCTTTCTCAAACGTTATACGTTTAATAATATGATGTACATATTTGTTTAACTTTAGTCTGACTTTTCCTGAGATTTGTGGGAAGAACCAGACACCAGTGCAGAGTTGAACACGTTGAATCCAGAATAGGCATTAAGACCTGATCAGCCTCAGTGACGTGTGCAGTGTCTCTCAGGGTTGTAGTTAGAGTCCTAATCCCTTTCCATCAGCTCACAGTTGGAATCATTTGCTACTTTTGCGTTGCCTCACTTGTCCTATGCTCCTCGACTTATGGCTATTATAAAAATGTTCCCCTTATGTGGGTCAACTATGTTCAACTATGTTTTAGATCTCAAAGGCGGGATTTGAATTATTATTATACACCATGCAAATTATAATTATTCTTCTGCGCTGATTAAATGTGGTACTCCGTTTGGCCCTTAAAATGTTCCTTGATGTAGTGTTTTCTTGTTCAAGTGTGCAAATTATATTAACACTGAGTCAGCTGACAGATTTTAATATTGATTAAATGTTATTCACCAGCCACACAAATCAGCACTTTCTGAAGACCATGTGCTTAAATCTTGAAAATACTTTTGTCAACGTGATTTTGAGTTAAATCCTGCTTTTTGTAATTATGCTTTGTCTCTGGCTGTCTTTTTTTTCCAGCTTTGATAAAGTACATAAGGCCAGTATTTGTATCACGATCAGACCAGAATTCAAGGAAGAAGACTGTGGAAGAGATCAAGCGGAGAGCCCACTCTGGAGGTGAATGGCCTCAGGTAAATAGATGGAATGACCAAAAAAGCAGAAACTTTTGAGTTTGAATGATGATTGAAAAGTGGTTTAAACTGAACATTCATACAATGCCTCTAGTGTTAGACAGCTGGGAGTACAGTATTTACCAGGCCAATAAAATGCTGCAGTAGGGAATGCAACATCTCCATCTCCATATAGCTGACCCAGGTCAACTCATGTATTTTACAGTTGTATAATTATACACTGATGTAATCATTCGTAGTCCTTGGATATGTAACATTTTACACATGGTGTCTTCGGTGTCATTTCTTTCATTCAGATAATGATTTTTCCGGAGGGAACGTGCACCAATAGATCCTGCCTCATCACTTTTAAGCCAGGTAAACTCTTTATTATTTGGTAATTGTCTTCTTTAGCTTTGTTTTGTTTTCTTTATTCAGTTTAAAAATGTTGTGGTTGTAGATAGGTCTGTCACGATAATCGATTAATCGAACGATTAAAAAAAACAGGTCTAATTATGACACCCTCGACAAATTGACACGCGCATGTATGCGTGTTTGTTTCACTCGCTCGTTTCTCTGTACCACACACGCTGGATGACAAGAGGGTTCGATCTGTAGCTGTCTGTGTGTGTTAGTTCTATAGTGGTATGAACGGAGAGAATGAACCCTCATCTCCTCTCATTCAGCCTCTGACAGAGAGTGCTAGAACCAAATTACCCTCATGAGAAAGCATATGCTAACATGAATGAAGGCACAGAAGGGATGGTTTCTAAGGTGTGGGAATTTTGGCTTCAACCAGAATGAACAAGGTGAGCGCATGAACACCGACAAACCGATATGTTGCATTTGTTTGAAAGTAGTGAGGAGGAAACCGTGGAACATGATCAATTTTTATGCACACCTGAAATACAACCATCCTTACATACAACCTCCAAAAAAAACTACCGCTGGTGGTGCAGCAGAGCCTCCGTCCCAACAGTCGACGCTTACTGAGGAGTTTGGTAGGCAGAGCAAATATGAACAAAATAGCGCAAAATGGTGAGCGCTCACAGACCGCATCACTCGCTACATTGCAAAAGAAATGCAACCATTCAGTACGGTTGAAAAGACAACATTTCGGAAAATGTTACAAATGTGACAGGCATTTTATGCCTTCATAATTAAAGAGAAAATGGGCTCAGAATTTGTCTGTATGATACAAGCAACTTACGTGTCAAGCTAATGTGGCTCACACAGGCACACTATATTTGAGTACCACCTAGTGATTCAAATGTGAATTACACCTCTCATGACAATAATTAATGAAAAAATAGTCTAAAAAAATCACAATAATATCAATTGACAATCATTTGTAGCACGATTATTGACCAGAAAAATGTATCGTGACAGGCCTAGTTGTAGATCTATCTAACCATAATTAAGCACTAAAAATCAATTGTGTTTTTATTTAAGAGAAAATATGGTATGCATGACTGTCGCAATTCGTTCTTGAGTTATAAAATTGTGCGTACTCTTGGTTTTAACACGAACTGTGTATTTTGTGTTAAAGTTACCAATTTGTGTTGTCTGTTGTCTTTTAGGGGCATTCATCCCAGCTGTACCAGTACAGCCTGTCGTGATGCGGTACCCAAATAAACTGGTATTATTCTTTATATCTCAATATTACTATACGTTGCAATTAAGAAAACAAACGACTGCTAATACCAAACTAATATGGATACCACAGCATATGTTTTCAAGCCAATATACTGTATACTCAACAAAAAAAACTCATGCAATGTCATGCATGAGGTGATGCCCGTGGATGAATGGCACAATGGGCCTCAAGATGTCGTCACGATATTTCTGTGCATTCAAAATGCCATCAATAAAATGCACATGTTTGTTGTCCATAACATGTGCCTGCCCATGCCATAATCCCATCACCAACGTGGGCCACTCGATTGGCAACACAAGACATCAACATTTATATTTTTGTTGGGTGTATATAGTCGTCCCTTGCCACTTCGCGGTTCAAATTTGTGGCTTCACTCTATCATGGTTTTTCAAGTAACTATTAATTAATAAATAATGCTGTTTTGTGGTTGAATATGGCCTATTATTAGTCAAAACATATGCAGAATTAAGCATTTTCAAGCATAAAAATGGCTTAATGAACGAAAATACAAATATAAGGCTTCAAAGACGTTGACTTAGTTCCTTTTTACAGACCAGGCTTAGCTTGTACGTCACAGGAGCATCACATGACCACTCTGAGGAAGACTGCAATTGGGCAGTCAAAACTGTCAGGTACTAAAAAACTAGCTAACTGACTGTTAGAATGTTTAGAATGTACGAATGTTAGACCAAATGAACCTCATTGGATGTTGATGTAGTATTCGACACATGTAATGTTTCTGTAATGTTCGGTGAGGCACACAAGTGCCAGACTTGATCGCCGGAAAAACAGGCTTTTATTGCAGGTTTGAATTATCTCACGACAGGCAAAATAATCCTTCCTAAAAATCCCTAATAAAAACACGGGCTACTCTTGCGGCCGGGACCCACGGCAAACTGAAACGCAACTCTGAACACCTGATGTCACTTCCTGTCCGCCTCTCACTCTGCTTCACAAGCAAGAGTCTTATTTATGTCTTATTTATAAATATTATGTCTACTATGTTGGGTAGTACGAGTGATTTATCAGCTTTGCTTAAATATGTTCCATATTGTTTGTAATTTTGTTGTATGTTGTTCGTTTTTTTAACGTAAACGGTAAATTTGTAAAACTAAAATTTTTGTACGTGGCGGGTGCCATTATGGTCTGAACGCCTGAACTAGCATGTCTGATGTGGACATTTTCCGATGACAAAGACATGGAGATGAAGAAGACTGGTTGGCTTCAAACACAGAATGGTAAGTGTAAATTACCTTGGAGTTGCTTGTCCTTCAATTGTTGTTTTAAATCGGCTTCTTAATGAGCGTAAAGGAGTCTTAAGAGCCTTTTTTTACTGTACATTTCGTCGACGCCCCGCCGTCAACATATCACTGTGAAACTATGTTTTATAACGTGTTATGCTTTGAATGCTTGTCGCTATGGTGACATAGTGTTTAGAATACAATATGTAAATAAGACATGACTTACTCTGTTCTGTGGAAAACTCTGACGCCGTTCTCCTTTTTTCCTGTGTAGCATAGCAGCAGGAATAGCATCCTAGCATCCAGAATGCGTTTGTACTTCGAGCCAAATGTTTCTTGTAAAGCTGTTCCTTCATAGCAGTCTTCAGTGAAATGAACGCAAGGCGATGATCCATTTGTCTCTTGTTCCCTGTACTTGCTTTCGTTCATTGTAGTCTTATACTTTCGTCTCTTGGAAAAGAAAAACGTGCAGTATCACTCTGACACTGTGAACAGCCAGTGGCAACACAACGTTTTGGCATGACTACTTTTTGATGAAAAATATACCAAACAAAATGGACGAGCTACCTCTAGAAGGGTTTGTTTTAGAGCTGCGCCTTTGCCGCCTGTCACATACAAAAATGTAATTTTTACGAATTTACCGTTTTCTTTCAAAAAACAAACAACATAGAACATAATTACAAACAATATACAACAAAGTTGATAAATCATGTCAGTGACCCTTTAAAACCGCATTTAGAAGGTCGTGGACAGGTTTTCCATGCTCTAACTACGAAAAAATTATATTTTTAAATAAAGAATCCTACTTGGCCGAAGTTGACTGGTCACGGTAGGGTCTGGAACCAATTAACCTCTAAACGAGGGATTACTCTATAGATTTGTTGTAGATTCAGTTCAGTTTCTCTCTGTCGTTTAACTGAAAGAATATTTGAGGGTTTTTGTTTTTTCTTTCTTTCTGATCTAATTATAAATCATTTTAAGTTATATCAATCTTTCAAGTTCAATGGAGCATGATGCTTCTGGTGACATTGGTTGACAGATTAGAGGTGTTTTCAGACTGACTTAAATTTATTCTAGTGTGCTTATATTCATTGCATAATAACAATATGCACGTGTGGTATAAAGGAAACTAGAAAAGATGTGCTTGAAATGGATGATGTGTATTTCTTTTTTTTCCTTGTGAAGGACACAATCACATGGACATGGCAAGGGCCTGGAGCGTAAGTATTTTTCCTTCATGTACAGGAACATATTCTATGGCATTTGACAGTAACACTGTGAAAGTCTTAATGTTTTTTTGTGGTTATTAACAAGGGGTGATTAAAACATGACAAGATTTCTCGTTTGGAGAAAAGCTGTATTGCGAGAACAGGGCAGGCAGAAGCACAGGGCCCATTTGTGGAATAATGTGGCTCATTGCAGAAATAAAATAAACAAAAACTCAGCAAAAGTGGAAAATGGAGCAAAAAGGCAACTAGCAAAAGCTCAAATAATAACTAACTAATAACTTATAACACAAAAACACAAAGATTTGTCTTTAAATGTATATGCATATGTTTTTTTAATTCTAAATTGTATTTATTATTTTTTTTATTATAAATATCAAAGGACAGCTCTGACGTGAATAGACAAAGTCAAGTAGATAAGAGAACAGTGAGCTGTATTAGTATTATTATTATTATTATTATTATTATTATTATTATTGTAATACAGTGTATTATTGTAGCAGTGGTTTATTTGGTCTAAAAAAATGTTGACTATTTTTGAGTGACAATAAAAATTTCAAAATGCACCTGCAGTCTTTTGTGGCTCCGTTAAATTTTAAAAGTCTGTTTGTTCAGTCATATTTTTTCATTGTACTTAAAAAAAAAAAAAAATGAATGTTAAAATGTCATCTTGTTTTATTCTCGTTGACCCAATCATGTGCATCGTCTCATCTCATGAGTTGGGTGACTTGTGACACTCCTATTATTAACACTATAACATTGTTTGTTCTAAAACATCAGGTCATTACTATAGTCTTTTTGCCACGCCATCTCTCAAGCTAAGCTTTGTATATGTGTTGTTTTCATTCATTTTTTTTTTTTTTACTCTAGGTTTGAGATCTTGTGGTTGACACTCTGCCAGCTACACAATGAGTTTGAAATAGAGGTAAGTGTAAAAGCATTTGCCAGTACCATTTGCATATAGAGTACCTCACAAGTGAGAACACCCCTCACATTTTCGCTGATATTTTGTTATATCTTGTCATATATCTTCAGCACTGAAGAAATTACACTTTGACCCAATGTAAAGTAGTTGGTGTACAGTTTGGTTAACAGTGTAAATGTACTGTCCACGCAAAATAAGTCAACAGACAGCCATTAATGTCTAAACCGCTGGCAACAACAGAGAGTACACCGCTAAGTGAAAATGTCCAGATTGTGCCACAAATGTTAATGTTTTGAGTGGATGACGTTACTGCCTTTTAACTCTCTAGGAAATGGGGTTTACTAGAATTTCACAGGTTGCCTCTGGAATCCTCTTCCTCTCCTCCATTATGACATTGTAAAGCTGGTGGAGGACACCTTGCACTCCTCCACCTTCCGTTTGAGGATGCTCCACAGCTGCTCAAAAAGGTTTAGGTCTGGCTGGTCCATCACATATATTCTCTGCTTTTTCAGCAAGGAAGTGGTCGTCTTGGAGGTGTGTTTGGGGTGATTATTTTTGACTACTGTCCTCTGGCCCTGTTTTCCAAAGGAGGGGGTCATACTCTGCTTTAGTTTGTCACATTCCATGTTGGCATTTATGTTTCCGACAGCCGTTTGACGCAGAGTTCAACGTATGGTCTGAGCATTGACAGGCTGGGCCCCCAAGCAATGTTGGCAGAACTCCTACATCTATTTTCCAGATACAATCTCTCGATGTGACTCAAAGCAAGTGCACTCAATTTCTTTTGGTGATCATGGCAAAGCTTGTTTTGAGTGGAAGCTGTCCTGTTAAACAGCTCTATGGCCACCGTACTGATGCTTGGTTTCAGGATGTTGGTTTCAGGATGTCTTATGACGTGGAAAATCCTTATGTAGACCAACAATACTTTTTTTCACATCCTTAATTTGCCAGGAGGTGCCATGTTGAATTTCCTGTGACCAGTATGAGAGAGTGTGGGAACGTAACATCAAATTTAACACACTTGCTCTCCATATACACTTGAGACTTTGTAACACTAAAGGGTCACATGACACCGGGGAGAAAAAATGGTTAATTAGGCATAGGGGTGTACTCACTTTTGTTGCTAGCGTTTTCAACTGTAATATAAGGTGCTGTGTGTTGAGGTATTTTGAGGGGGCAGTAACTGTACACTGACTACCTTAATTTTCGGTGTATAAGCCGCTACTTTTTTCTTAAACTATAACCCTTTAGCGTATATAGCGGTGCGGCTAATTTATGTCTAAGTTCTAATCTCATGACATTTCCTTTACTTTAGAATTACTACTAATCATTTAAATACCGTGCATTGCTGACACGGTGAGGAAACGGTAGCTCTTTCTGTGGCAGGAGCCAATCACGAGCTATCAGTGCACTTACGACGAGCTTGTCATCTTCCAAAGAACCCTAAACTCATTACACAGTAACTTAACACTCAAAAGGTGCACCTAAGAAATATACAAGTACCAATATAAGTTTAAAAGGAAAAAAATACAGCTATTTCAAGTTTTCCCATAATGCATTGCGTCTGAGCAAAGCATTCATTGGTGTCTGCCGGGCGCTGCAATGATGTCAGCCTCCCTCTGGGCTCCTCTAGCTCCCTCTGGTGGACATCCATCGATTTTCTATGCCACTCTTCCTCCAATGAAATACTTTGCTCAGATGCAATGCATTATGGGAAAACTATAAAATAGTTTTCATTTTAAACTTAAACTAAACGTATTGGTACATGTTTGCATATTTTTTAGGTATATCTTTTGAGTATTAAGTTACTGTGTGATTAGTGTTCTTTGTAAGATGACACCGTGAGTCTGACTGTTCTATTGAGTATTGATCTGCAATTTCCAATGGGTTGACAAGCTCGTCAAGTAAAGAGCTGCCTGGTCCTCATGGACTCGTGCGTGCAACAATATGCCACTTTATGATGTGGTGATTTCTACGCCGCTTATCCTAATTAGGGTGGCGGGGGTATGCTGGAGCCTATCCCAGCTGACTTTGGGCGAGACAGGGTACACCCTGGACTGGTCGCCAGCCAATCGCAGGGCAGATATCAACAAACAACCTTTCACTCTTACATTCACACCTATGGACAATTTAGAGTAGCCAGTTAACCTAACATGCATGTTTTTGGAATGTGGGAGGAAAACTGGTAGGAAACGTGGAATACCAGGAGAAAACCCACGCATGCACGTGGAGAACATGCAAACTCCACACAGAAATGCCCAAGCGGAGATTCAAACCCAGGTTTTCCCGATTTCCTGACTGTGTGGCCAACACAGTGCTAACCACTCATCCACCGTGCGACCCCTGACGTGGACATGTGCAAGTCCGGTGTGGCCTATATATATACACAAATCCATTTTTTCCTCTAAATTTAGTGGATGCGGCTTATACGCCGGAATTCACGCTACTTTACATTGTATGAAAGTGTAATTTCTTCACTGTTTTCCATGAAAACATACTAAAATATTTGCAAAAATGGTGTACTCACTTTTATGGTGTACTGTATGCACTTCACACATTCCTGTCATTGTTTTTCCTGTCCAAATTTGTAGTCCCTGAAGTGAGTAAATTTGATTTCCACTCTTCTGTATATACAGGCCTATTTTTGGATATGTCTGCATTTCACAGTTGATAATATATACAGTATCTATCCTTGCCGGTTTATGTACAGTACATTAAATCCACATCTTCTAAGTCTTTGACAATAAATTGTAACTTATCTTAATCATTTATTGAGCAATCTCTTTCTGCAGTTCCTTCCAATTTATACACCCTCTGAGGAGGAGAAAAGAAATCCTGCTCTCTTTGCCATCAATGTGAGGCGTGTCATGGCCACGTAAGTTTTGTAAATAGTGTTTTGTGTATTTGTATTATGTAGGTATCATTTAATTGATATTAATAAGACGGGGAAAATGCCAAGTCAAGTGAGAAATTTTAATTATTAAAACTAAATATCTAAATGCTACTAGACATAAGGTGTGCATATTTATACTTGTAAATTACTGCTAACCAGCGTACAACAAAGGTTACAATTGACTTCCGTCAACTCATCTTCTATGCCGCTTATCCTCACTCGGGTCGCAGGTATGCTGGAGCCTATCAAAGCTGAGAGGCAGGGTAAACCCTGGACTTGTCGCCAGTCAATTGCAGACAACCATTCACTCTCGCATTCATACCTATGGACAATATAGAGTCGCCAATTGACATGTTTTTGGAATGTGGGAGGAAACCGGAGTACCCGGAGAAAACCCACGCACGCACGGGTAGAACATGCAAACTCCACACAGAGATGCCCAACAGATATTCAAACCCACATCGTCTTGACTGTGTGACTTTGTGGCCAACATGCTAACCACTAGGCCACCATGCAGCCCAATTGACTTCCAGTTTACAGCAAATTAATGTTGTACTCATTCTTATGACTTATTAATGTAAAATTCACAAAAGTGAGTACACCGCTCACATTTTTGTAACCATTTTGAGTCTACTATATCTTCTCCAGGCATGCTATAAAAATTAAACTTGGATATACATTACTTGAGATTAGCACACATAAACAGTACGGTAGCCTAAATAGCAGTATAGATTTACTACCCACTGAAAACTACTCAACAAAATACCGTAGCTGGCCACACAAGTGTCTGCCAGAGAGACAGACAGTCAGGCATGGTGGTTGTAGTGTCATGGTGCATGAGTGCTTCTTTCAGTGGGAAACTACAGTTCATTCATCCAGCAAGTACTGTGACATTGAAGTACAGTGTGATCCCCTCCCCATTGCATGTTTGCCAACATAATAAGCTTAACACTCCAAAATGATAATTGCTTTGCTGAGGATGGTGATGGAGTGGCTGAGTATGTCTCCAGAACTGAACCCAATTGAACACCAGGATGGCATCCTCAAGCGGACGGTGGAAGTACACAATGTGTCTTAACATCCACCAGCTCTGTGATGTCATCATGGAGGGCTCGAAGAGGTTTTCCAGTAACAACCTGTGCAGCTCTGGTGGATTCCATGCCCAAGAGGATTAAGGCAGTGCTATACAACAATGGTGCTCACACTAAGTATTGACACTGCTCGCAATCTGGATACGTTCACCGTGAGGTGTACTCACTTGTGTTGCCAGTGATATTTAGACAATAATAGCTGTGTTGAGTTACAGTATTTTCAGATGACAGTAAATCTGTATTGCTGTACAAACTATACACTGACTATTAAATACAGAGGAACCTTGGTTTGCATCACTAATTTGTTCCAGAAGGTCAGACTCTGCCCGAAACGGTTGTTAACAGAATCAACACCGACAGTAAGTCTAATTAATTCCAGAAAGCCAAAAATGTTAACACAAAACACGTTTTTATAGATTTACAATTATAGTTTTACATGCAGAAAACAATTTGAAATACAAATAAATGATGAATGAAATGGATAAATGCATATTTAAGGTGGTGGTTGACCTCACTGCCACTTCATGTCTTTGAACAGTCACAGCTTCAGTGAAGGTAAAAGTAACTTTAAATGTTCTTTTATGCCTATCCATCCATCCATCCATTTTCTATGCCGCTTATCCTCAATAGGGTCACACTTTTATGCCTTATTTGTCATTTATATGCATTTAGAATTGTTTTATGCATGTAAAATTATAATTATAAATCTATGAAAACATGTTTTGTGTTAACATTTTTAAGCCAACCGCTGATGACGTTATAGACAGGTGACGTCATTTCTGGTTTCAGTTGCCATTTAGTTTAGCGTTTAGCTAGCTAATAGGACGCTAACAAGGAAGGATGTTTAGTGCTAAAAATAAATTAAGAACACAGTTGGACTCATGCAGTGTATTAACAACACGGCGCACCTTATTGTACGCTAACCGAAGAATGCATGCAAACTGAGGCAATTTTGTGTAAATTTTGGATGTTAACCAAACATGCTAATCAGGGCGGACGCTAACAGAGGTTTGACGGTATAGCCAAGTTTTCTTTCTATAATATTGCCTCTTGTAAAAGATACAGTACAGTAATCCCTCGTTTTTTTCGTGTTTTTTTTGGTTCCATTATTAATAATACCTAATTAAATAATCATAAAAAATACTTAACTTTTGTGAGATGCTGTATGTACATTGAAGATCTGCTATTGTCTTCACTTTGCACAGAGCCCTAGGAGTGCCCATTACAGATTATTCATTTGAGGACTGCCAGCTTGCCATGGCAGAAGGCCAGTTGAGACTGCCAGTTGACACCTGCCTGTTGGAGTTTGCTAAACTTGTCAGGAGAATGGGGTAAGTTATTCCAACTTCTTGGTACTTGGAACTGAGCACGGACAAAGTTGGGAAAGTGGCATTTTTGGTTTTGTAATTCTATAATTTACCTGAGTATAAATAAAGTAACTATATATTGATTAAACATTCTGACACAGTGGCCTCTTATAGCAAGTCAGGTTCCTGGAAAACCAATGATCCATTAAAACAACTGCTTTAGAAGCCATGCTGAAATTAATTTAATTTACAAGGTTTAAAAGGTTGTGCGAGGAAGTCAAATAACTGACCCATGGTGAAAGAGTCTTATTTCTAAATTCTTTGCTTTTCTGAATGGTGTACAGTATTGATTGAACTGTATATACCATCACAGGCTTAAACCCAAAAACACTGAGAAGGTTCTGCAGGAGTATGGGAACCGTTCCAGGAAGCTGGAGGGACAGAAGCTGTGCTTGGATGGCTTTGCTCAGTTCTTGGATGTGCCTGTCTCAGACATGCTACGAGACATGTTTTCCCTTTTTGATGAGGTCAGAATTTACTGTCTTACTGTCTCTTCATCCTATAAAGTACATTTGAGGCACTTACAGATGCAGGGATGGATATGGTCACAGCTATTGTGTTCATCTTTGATAATACAGTATGTACCAACCTCACTTTTCCAGCATGAAGAAAACCGCATGGATATCAGAGAATATGTGATTGCCTTATCTGTTGTATGCAGACCTGCCAAAACTCTGGAAACAATGAAATTGGCCTTCAAGGTATGTTGCATTTTAAGATGTAAAGTGTGCCTGACATGAGTCATCAACTTTGCTTGATTATATATTGTTTGTAATTATGTTCTACATTGTTGGATTTGTGGAAAGCGAACGGTGACTTCGCAAAAATGACATTTGTAGTTCATGGCGCCTAGCCATGACGAACTAGTTCTTGCATTTCAGCCTCATTTTTGGATGTGATACCGCTCAGCTACACAAACACAGCCGTGTATGAGACAGAAGATGTTTACAGTGATTCTAGCGAAGATTTGGGCAATATGTCAATAGTTTGAGGAGGAATAAACATTTGGAGATGAGGTAGAGAATTTGTAGAACAGGGACTTAAGTCTTAAGGCATGGAGAAGGACGTTAGTGACCTTTAAAACACAGAATGGTACGTTACTCTGGGGTTGCTTATCCTTCAATTATTGTTTGAAATCAACTTCTTAATGAGCATAAAGGGGTTTTTATAGTCTGTTTTAATGTACATGTGGCGTCAAGTTGACGAATGATTGCCGTTGCCGCTGCAGCCCCCCAACCCACATGTATAATGCTTTGCAGGCTTGTCACCATCGTGAAATACTGTTTCGAAACATCATGTTAACAAGACATGACTTACTCTGTTCGGTGTCAACTTTGATGCAGTGGTTGTTTGTCGTTGTTTTGATGCTTTTCCTGTGTACGGGTGGAATAACATCCCTTTTCAAAATGAGTTTATACCCTACTTTCAAGCCAAATGCGTCTTGTAAAGGTGTTTCTTCGAAGCAGTTAGTTAAATGATCGCTGCGAAGGACAGAACTTGAGTTGGACGTTGCTTTGTCTGTTGTTGTCTTAAACCTTCATCTTTTGGAAAAGAAAACAAACTTACAATGTCACTCGGATACTGTGAACATCCAGCAGCAACACAGCGTTTTCGTGCGATTACTGTTTTGATGAATAATATACTGAACCAAGTTGATGATCTGTAGCTGAGAAGCTACTTTAGCTGAGAGGTATTATCCTCATTACGTCACATCTGGAAATGATGCTGAGCTGCGATAACTAGTTTGTCATGACTGGTGCGTTGAACTACAAATGTCTTTTTTGTGAATTTGCCTTTTTTGCTTTCAAGAAATCGAACAATGTAAAACATAATTACAAACAACATATAAAAAGCAAAGTTGATGAATCATGTCAGGGGGATGTTAAGCCCATCTAAGTAGTGGTTTGATTATTTATATTTGTTTTCATGAAAACACCCAAGCGTTTGAATCAACAAAGAAGCTTTTGGAGATTCTTGCTCTCTCTTTGGTGCAAAACGTACTGACATATGTTTGAAATGTTGTCCTGTAATCTTAAAAAAAAAAAAAAAAAAAAAAAAACTTGTTGCATGAAATAGTTTGAATCATGTTCATGATAACACTTGAATAGCATTTGCAATGTGCTCTATGATTGTGGGACGCGTGAAACGTTTCAAAACCACTTTTGAAAAAAAGAAATTTAAGATATTTGATTTCAAGACATTTAATGAGACATCTAATCCCAGAGTCTTGTACTTTCATAACCAAGGTAAAGTAGGTGACAGCAACAGTTCAAGCAATGGAGTGATGTGTTTTTCAGATGTTTGAGGCAGAGGAGGATGGTGCTATCACACAGACAGAGTTGGCAGTTATTCTGCAGACTGCTTTGGGAGTCAGTCACCTCAGTGTAACCCAACTGTTTGCTGCCATTGACAGTGAAGACACAGGGAAGGTTACATTTGGTAAGAACTGTAACAATCCTGCAAAAATACAATGCATGATTAACAATTTCATATTGAACACTACAGATGACGGACACATTGCTAGACCTTTGCAAATTTCGTGCTTATTAAGGTTGTCTGCTGTTTTGCTTTTGGCGCCCTCTCGTGGTGTCTTTGCAGAGAATTTCAGGAGCTTTGTGGAGGAGCACATTGACTTTGCAGAGGAGTATCTATACACAGAAAATGCTGGCCTCCACAGTGGTACCTGTCAACATCAGACAAAGCCAAGACTGTCCATCCACAGCGTGCATGCCACTGCCGACACCAAAATAACTAATGGTATATGCCCTGACTTCAGCCCCAACGACCATGAGAGCACAATAGATGGACTCCTAAAGAAACACAACTGAAAGCGTTGATAATGTGGTGGGGGAAACAAACATCTCTCCGGGCGAGAGGTTGTTGTGTGACGCATACTTGGTAGTAGTTGTATTTTTTTTTTTTTTTTTTTTTTTTTTTTTGAACTGTAAGGGACTACATTTCAGTAACTACAAAGCAGTTGTTTACCTTACCTTTTTGCTAGTATTATGTCCAGACATTTTTTTGGGGATCGGATTCTGCATGATAGCAGCTTTAGAGGTTTCTTTGACATGAATTTTTGATTTCTGTAGCAAGGGTGGAGAAAAGGCCAACGTTGGCTGTTTCAGACACAATGCGTAAATACTTGAAGGGCACTTAATAGTCACAGGGCAATTTTTGTCCATTTTTTTCTCGTTGCAATTTTGAGTAGACTGTGCATGTTTCTGGCAGGTTGAAATCACGCCTTGACAATGAAAGGAACAAAACTGGGGGAAATTTAGACTTTGTTTTTTGTTTTTATTACCTCTTTGCAGTTTTTTTTTTTTTTTTTTTTTAAAGGTAAGCGAGTGCAGTATGTTTGGACGAGTGTTATTTTAGGGCCGTATTAAGGAATACTTATGTAACGACAGACACCTGAGTTGACCAGTGACAATTGTTGGATCACTTGAAGCAATTTTACTGCATCAAGCCACATTTGAGGTGAACTCAGGTCACTAAGTTGACATTTTTGCTATGAGCTTGTTCTATACATATATTTATACAATATTTTTCATTTAGCTCAGGGTTCAGCAAAACAAAAATGACAAGTATACATGTATGATGTCATCATTTTTGACTGGTTCTGTGCATGTCTTTTTCTTCATTGTAAGACATCAGTACTGTTCTACCCAGTCATTCTTTCACTCATTCAAGTGTCTTTTTATGCTGTGATGACACAACGTGGACCAAAAATGTGTTTGGTGATAAGATGTCACCTACTATGCCTGTACTGTTCCTTTCAGTCAGTGGTGTAATGGCTTTAAAGGGAAACTTAGGTGTGGCTTTTGAAAGCACATTTGTATTGCTGGCTGAGATGCATTTTATAAAGGACACGTCATACCTAATTCCCTTTCTGCCTTACATTGCCGTACATTTTTAATCATTCCTATTCAGTTCACAGCATCTAAAGCTAAATCATGCTAAAGGGTCCTATTTTTCTATTAATTCTCCGTACACTGACATGCAACCGTTGGTCAGTAATAAATAAAGAAATGTTTAGAACCAGTTCCTGCTGCCCAACAATGAAAGCTAATTTTATGGTCTCAGTTGTTTTCATGTTCATTAAAATTGTGAAAGGGAAATTAGCACCTATCTTGAACAGATTAACCTTGGATGGGTTGTTTCCTAAAGAAATGTGTTTTTACCTTTTTAGTTTATGACACTGTTTTTGATTTAATACCATGTTTGCATGTATTCCTGTTCTGGCTTTCAGTGAAGCAATATTTCACTTTTTTAAGCCTTCTCAAATATTGTACTTCTGAAGAGTTCTAATATGTATTTTGAATATTCCAAATGCGGGACATTTTGTGAATTTTTGATATACGTATATGACTTATTTTTGATTATTTTTATTATTTTCACTGCCATTACAAATATCTGTGATCTCTGCAGATTGTATTGCTGGTGGGGAAAAATGAGCCACATTCCGTTTTATTTTGTTTCTTATCTGATACTGACGTTAAGTGCTGTATTTCTCCACCACGGTGTTAAATTATTCCTTACTGCTTAGTTGACTGCTCCAAAACTAAATGCAGATTTTGTAGGGAAACCGATAGCCTTGAATCTATATAATTTTTATGCTTAATAAGAGAATGTATAGACAATCTTGTCACAATCAGAAGCTACTCAAGCAAAATGACATTTTGTTTTCAGTTTTGTACACTTGTTAATCCATTTCTTGACTTAAGTTTTACGTTTAGGGCATACATGCTGAGCTAAGCAAACTATGAGTGCACGAGTGTGTCAGGCCTTGAGATGACACCAGCATCGCATGACAGGCCGCATCACTTACACCCTCCAGATTGTACGCACATTTAAATATATATATCTCATATTGAATCTGATGCTTTCCCCTCCCATTCTCCTTTGCTCCCTCAAATTTGTATTTGTCCTTGCACTTTAGTTTTCTTTATTTTATAAAGAGAGTTCACATAATAAAGCATGTTAAGTTAGTTTTCCTTTTTATTAGGAATAGTTCTATTATATGCTACAGTAATAGGATTAGGCAGTAAGAAGAAGCTGCACCTATCCCTGTTCAGAGGGAGTTTTGCTGACGGATGCACCGTTTAGACCGACTCTTCTGCTTTGTCTTGGATTGTTGAACATTTACAGCATGAAAATGAATGACTTTGCAAGCTTGGCATTTAAATGAGTAGAAAAAGGTTGCACCACAGAGTGGAAATGCATTACATGTTAACAGGTTTTTAATTGGATAATTTCCAAGTTAATGTGAACAAAACCATTCAGATTTTGTACATCTGGACAGGAGAGTGACTGTGAAGTACTACTGAAACACAGTGGCAAGGATTTTACTTTAAATGCAATGTTTGGAATCACATAAAATCATTCCTCTGGTTGTATTGGATGCCGTACTTCAAAAGCTTAACTTACAAAGGTAAAGATGTAGCTTATGTCTGTATTTACGCCTGCAAATGTCCTAACTGGGGATGTAAACTTGCTTTTTTCTCCTTTTTTTTTTTTCTGTCTCCTTGCTGTCATTCGGAATCTTGTATTTATGCTGCCTGCTTAACACTGTTTGTCCAACATTGAGCCTAAGAAGAAAGATGTTGTGTACTCTTTACAGAGCGATATTGTCTTTCTGATGGCTCACTGCTCGTGGTCTGAGAAACTGTTTCCTTTGTAGCTTTACTTGAACTCTTTGTCTATACTCAACATGTTTTATTTTAGCAGTGCATTTTGATGAAGAGTCATTATGGCAAGCTACTTTGAATTTGTCTCTTAAGGACTGCTATGATGTAACTTGTTAATGTGACTCTTGGATTTCATTAAAAAACAAAAGCGAACAGCAGGTATGATTGAACAGGTCATTGTGTGGTGGGGGTGCTTGTGTGTTTTGTATGTTTGACGGGAGGACTGGTGAAATTAATCTTAAAGTGAGTTGTCGCTTTTGTGTTTACAGTACCTGGTATGCAGAATTTCACTTAAAACAGCTTACAGAAATTGATCGGCTCTGTCCACATGTGCATCTTTTTAAGAGAAAAAGTAATGAAAGTTGTGAAAAATACCTGGCTAGGATTGAAGTAACTCCTGATTATAATATTGAATACAAAAAAGCTGAAGTACGGTTGTCCCTCCCTACTTAGCAGTCCGACTTTCACGTCTTCACTCTATCATGTTTTTAAAAAATATATATTTATTAAAAAATCATGCCGGTTTACACAGCCTACTTGTAACAACTTATGCATATTTAAGCAAATGTTATATATTTTTTGCCTAAATTGAGCACTTTCAAGCATAAAAATTGCTAAATGAATTAAAATAAAAATATAAGGCATTCAAAAGACTCATTCAAAGACGTTGACGTATTTTACACTGGTCACTAGGTGTCAGTAATGTTACTGCAATGTTCACTGAGGCACACAATCGCCAGACTTGATTGCCAGAACAACAAGCTTGTATTGCAGGTTTGAGTTATCTCACAACAGGCACAATTATCCCTAATCAAAATAGCGACTGTAACACACGGCAAGATGAAACTCAACTCTGAACGCCTGATGTCACTTCCTGTCTGCCATTGACTCTGCTATCCCTAGGGAACGTTTATAGCAACACACACAAGCACGAGTCTTATTAATGTCTTAAGTGGCGTATTTACTTTTATGTCTGCTATTTTGAGTAACACGAGTGTAAAGGTGATATAGGGGTGTTAATTCATGACTAGAGGGCTCTAATGTTTAAAAAACGTAGAAGGTTGTAAATACGTTTTTCTATGCTTAAACTACGAAAACATTCCATTTATAAATAAGGAATCCTACTTTACGGAAATTCACTTATCTCGGTTGGGTCCGGAACCAATTAACCGCGATAAACCGCGGTAAATCTTTACTTGTCTTGCTTGTTTGCTGCTGTAACAAGTAAATTTCCCCGCTGTGGGATCAATAAAGTACATACAATAAAGTACATACAATACAATACAATACAATAAACGAGGAGTACTGTATAACACCTAGCAGTATCTACTTGTGATTTCATGTCAGTGTAAAATCGGCTGTGGACACCAGTGTTCCAACAGTTTACAGTTCATGGCAGGCTTGGGCCATGGTGGTACATAGGTTGTTCCTAAATATCCTACCCAAGTTCCTTTCAGCGGAGTATGGGTCTTAGAGACCACTGCAAAGCGGTGACACATCTATATAATTTGCCCTTATACTGTATGTACAATTGTTTGGACTGATGACATCGGAATCTGTAGTTGAAGTAGCAGAAATGGATCCAAAAAAATTTACAGACTTGTCTAAATCTATATTTTTTATTCGATATTTAAAGTATTGGTTGACTCAATGAGTGCTATCAAATTATCTTATGTTGCCAAAGAGACCCTGCCAGCTGCAGTTAGGCGTGATCAAGGGCCTGGAACCTTCAGCACCACTTACTATAATATTTAGGTGTCTGTATATTTGTATCTGCGCATGTACTATATCTACCCTATGTAAGTTCCAGAACATCCAAATTAAATTTCAAAGTGTGCTCTCAATCATTGTTTTTAAAAACCCATGGCATTCTATATCGTTTTCATTCTAGCCTGGAAAAAGGACGGTTAAAATAAATCATTAAGGGGCCCAATTTAAGAAGACATTCAAGCCCATGATGAGTGTATGTACACTTCTGACCAGATCTGTACTTAGGCAATTCTTTATGTAAACGGAAGGCCTTGGCAGTTGGTGCAACTAATTCTTACAGGTGTTCCAAGTTCTGGAGTACTTACTACCTCCTCTGTCTGCATAAAACCAGTGTTCAGAACACAGTGTGGTACTATACCCTTGTGAACAGCAGCGGTAGTTTATAGACAGTATCTCACAAAATTGTTTGATTTATACTATGCATACATCTTCAGATTTAAATCAAATTGTGTTAACTTTTCCACAGACTGCGAGGCTGTTGCAATAACTACTCTTAGGTCAGACGAATTCTTGCAGATTTGAGCACAGCCTTTAGTTGACTCAAACTAACGGAGCCTCTTTACTCCGCAATGATATACTTTTTGTATACCCTTTGTGTAATGTCTCCCTCTAGCGGTCATTTGGTGAACACTACTGGTGAATTGGTGAACGCAGTCGTGAATTTGGCATTTAAATCCCACGTAAAGTGAGCCTATAATAAGCAAGTTGTTTTGTGTTTTTACTCTTAATAGCAATTATAAGGTAATGAAAAGGCTTTTTGTTCCACATACATGGAGGTTTATGTTTTTACGTGGCGTTATTTTATCCCTGAAGAAGATACTCTAATCTCAAAGACAGCATAAATAATTCCTGATACGTCCTAAAAAAAAAAATCAGAAATGATATAACAATGATCAAGTAGACACAGCAGCATCAGTGAATTTTGGCTAATGAGTGTGTAAGCAGACATCCAGTGGATACTTTCGGTTGAGTGAGTATTCACTAAGTAAATTTTCTCTCTTCACCATGAATGATTTGATTTTATTTCTCCCCTTTTATTACACTCTTAGACTGCATTAAGATCCCCCACTGTGCTTCTCAGCAGGTAATCGGGTAGTTTGTGTTTCAGGGCAACATTTTAATTGTGTAGAAAGGCGGTGATGGCCTCAATAGACAAGGAATGTGTCCCCATTCCTCTCCACTATTTACTTCTACTTTTAAGATTTGGATCCGGCTAGGTGAATGCTGTATGGAACTTGTTGGAATGGAAATAACGCTTTCAGTGTAAGCAGGATTTATGTCAAACACTGAATATTGGATGTTCATCTTCTACTTTTCCCTTATCCAAGTAAGCCTTTGGCAATATTCTGGAATATCTATGATACCTCGAAGCTGGAAATTATACTTTGTGCTCAAGTAAAATGAGGAACTCTTCACCTCCTTTTCTTGTCCTTCCGCCCCATTTCACCTTCTACCATGCCACTTTCTGTTGTCCCTCCTCTGCCTTCAACTCATGCCTTGCTCTTTCGGTGCTCCTTGTTTTCCTGTCTCTGGGTCACAGCTGTTGCATTTATGAAAACAAGACACTCTATTATTGTCACCTCGCTGTCGGGGGGAAAAACTCATCCGTCCACCACGGATTACATTGACCCAATGATTTCTGATATGAGGCTGGGTGTGTGTGTGCTTAGGTGGCCATTTAGTGGCTGATTGATCATTATGATCGGCTTGCAAACAGGCTGAACATGAAAATCATAAATCTGTACGTGGGGAGCGGGCTGATTGTGTTATTTGCTGCCTCCGGCTTGTTATGGTTTAACCCCAAATGGGTGAGCTTGAGTTGTCAGAACTGGCCATCAGTCAGTTGGACATTGCGAGAAATGAGACTTGCAATTGTTCTCAATTATCCCATTGGATCTGTTTTATGGCGTGTGCGCGTTTTTGTCGTGGATCATTTCTGTGTTCGGCTCCTACTAGCCACCATAGTTGTTTGTGCTGTCTGTGAAACGGAGAGGAATAAAAAATCCCTTTTGTAGTA
Source organism: Dunckerocampus dactyliophorus (assembly GCF_027744805.1). Taxonomy (NCBI): domain Eukaryota; kingdom Metazoa; phylum Chordata; class Actinopteri; order Syngnathiformes; family Syngnathidae; genus Dunckerocampus; species Dunckerocampus dactyliophorus. The sequence continues at coordinate 18,392,887 of NC_072825.1, forward strand.
GGCCATTGTCATCTAAGCATAAACTTACAAACTGCTGTAATGATCCATTCATACAGTGGCTCCAATTATTTTCCATAACGCCCCGTTGGGGGACAGAATTTGTTTGTGCCCACCCCCACACCTCCGAATTGAAATACTATTGAGAACGCACATAATATGTGTTCATTTATCTGTACAAACCACCGCATGAGTTGGTGGTACTGGCATTCTGCATACAATCACCTCGTTTATCAAAACCGATGAATAAAATGACGCAAAGTGACGTCAGGGGTTCAGAGTGGAGTATCAGCTTTGCGTGGGTAACGTAGCCCATGTTTTTATTATGGATTTGTATTAGCGATTATTGTGCCTGTTGTGAGATCATTCAAACCTGCAGTGAAAGCTGTTGACGATCAAGTCTGGTGATTGTGTGTCTCGAGACCTCGTGACCAGGGTGTGTGTGTGTTTGTGTTGAAACGGGTGTATGGGGGAGAGGTGGTACTGGGGCAGTTTTAAATTCTTTGTGTTGCATTTTATGTGTAGGAAAAGTACTAATTATAAATAGCTTGATTGGTTGATTTTTCTGCCCTAGTTATTAATTATATACAGGTTATTAATTATATACAGTACATGTCAACTAATACAGTTACACTAGGGATGCTCCGATCAGGGTTTTATGCTGCCGATTCCAATCATCCATGAGTGAAATCGGCCAATACCGATCACATGAATTAACTGTACATTTTTTAGTGTATTTATGAGTACTATTGGCCAGGGGTGCCATATAAGGGGAGCATAAGGACAATTCCAAGGTCCCCTGACTGTGAGGGGGACCTAAAAATAGTAATTATTAAAACATATAACAATTGTTGTTTCACCATTTAGACAAACATATTTTGCTGACTTTTTCAAGAGAACATGTGAAAACTTAGAGAGGATGGGACGCCTTCTTGAAGGAGATTTTGGATGTGAGTGCATTGTCAGATGAAGCTCTAGCCGGACGTGCAGGTAGCACACAGCAGGTCTCCAAGTGAGAGAGAAGTCGGCAAACCCGGGGTCTTCTACCGCTGTGAAAGGCTGCTCATCTGGTCCGATACAATTATTACAATTATTTTTCGGGTTATTTGCTTAGCCTTCTGACTGTCACGCACATACGTGCGAGTGCTGTTCAGCGTTTTGGCTCTGTTAGCTACTGTCTGACTGATGATCACATAGTGAGCCTCGAAAACTAGCCATACTCTGTCAAGTGTTTGTTCTTCACATACTATCTTAAATTAACGCTTTTTAACGTGCTACCCCTGCAAGATAGCTACAATAGTTCGAGCCAGGGGTGATTGGCTTTTGGCTGATCAATCAGAGCATCTCTAATTTATACACAGAAGCACCCTGTGCTATAATGTGATGAAGAAGCAGATCTGGTGAGACAAACCAGATGAACAAAGAGAAATGTATTATACTGTAACTAGAAAGCATAAAAATAGGTCGGTCGCCCTGTTAGAGGGCTAGTTCAGATCGGAAGCACTTCTGACGTGAGTCTGGCCAGCAGTCAGACTTAAAGGTTTTGCAAACCATTACTTCTCCTGACATGGTCAAAAAGTTGTTTTGACGTTGACCATCGACTGCCAGTCTATGGAATCATGGTGCCAATCTGTCTAGCATCTTTGAGGCTTTGGACATTTCTCAAACATTACCCAAGTCTGGAAAGTTTAAAGGATGCACAGGGGCCTAACCTATGGTGGGGCTGGTGGGACACTGTTGTGTGTATGTTAGGTTTTGTTGCACCTGATTTAACACTCGGTCTACCAGAATTCTGCAACTACTAGAATGACCATAGCAGTCATTTTGACTCTTTGTATATAATTTGGATTATCATTAAAAAGATCTCAAAATAAACTGGTGGAATAGGTAAAAAACACATCAGGACACTAAATGAAACCTATAGTGATTGAGTGTTTGATTGAATTGACACAACATAACTTCTCTGCAATTACACATGCAAACTCCAACTGCAACCATTTTCTCTGAAGCAAGGCTAAAGCCTCCATAGCTGTCACCTTCTTTCTACATGTCATTTTTGTCTCTCTTGGGTTTAGAGTCACGCTACAGCTAGGTTTTAGCATCACAGAGCATAAAAAACAAACAGCCAATAGAGCAGGAGGAAGGGCGGGAAAAATGTAGCAAATAGTGAAATATGACCCCCCTGTAAAAAGCAGGCAGTCAATTTGACTGCTATGGTCATTGGAGGTAGTAATACTTAGAACTCTTTGGTGTTTTGAAATTTTAATGATAAAACAATGTTAGAATAAAATATACACACATTTAGGAAAAGTCAGGGTCCTATGGGTACATAGGTTTTTTTTTAACCAAGTTATTACATTGCGAATTTTGAAAACAGTCAAAATGACTGCCTTGGGAGTTCGAGTGTTAATGGCATGTCTAACAGTCCAAACTGATATACTACTGCTTACTGCTCAGGCTGCGGGAGGAACTCTGGCCATTAGTGGACCACCTGGACCACGCGAATTATACAATAATTGTCAGATAATGCCGTCTCATGTACCAGATACTACACTATAAAAGCCAAAGTGAGTCCACACTTTTGATTAAGTATCTTTCCGTTTAACTTCGCAGGTCGAGTCCGCCATTACGCACCATTTGTTTATTTTTTTAGTTCTGCTGTCATTTCTGCCTCTGTGACTTCCGCCCAATTTTCTGCCACTCTGGAGAAGAGGTCCTCCGAGATGACATGTAAAATGGTGACTTGACTCACTGAGAAGGAACGGTGAAATATGTTTATAGCAGCTATATTTTAATGCAAATCCAAAAAAGATACATAGTAAGTATCGATAATCCATAGTAGGGTTTAATTTGGCAGTAGTTCAAAATATAGATTTTTTTTTACAACCCATACCGGGAGCGATGCTGGCTTCCAGCATGCATTGTGGCACTTGGTTTGTAAAAAGTTGCTGAAGTTACATGTCTATAGTTGTTTATTATTCCCCACAGCAGTAGTTGACCTATGTGTGTTTACTTACCTGTTACATTTTGTGCTGTCATTTTTTTTTTTTTTTGTTAGCAGCGCAATTGTAGGTAGTCTAGTGTCCAGTGACCCCGTTCATTTCTTTGTGACAAGCTCGTTCTCCCCGTGCGTGCGTGGGTTTCCTCCCACATTCCAAAAACATGCATGTTAGGTTAATTGGAGACTCTAAATTGTCCATAGGTATGAATGTGAGTGCGAATGGTTGTGTGTCTATATGTGCCCTGCGATTGGCTGGCGACCAGTCCAGGGTGTACCCCACCTCTCGCCTGAAGTCACCTGGGATAGGCTCCAGCATACCCCCGCGACCCTAATTAGGATTAGCGGCATAGAAAATGGAGGGATGGAAGCTCACTTTGAAGTCAATAGCCTAAAGATGGTCAAGTACTGACCGCGTTGTTCAAAACTCACAAGTTTTTCACTGAACTCCACCCTGCTGCCACTGTCTAACTTAAAAAGGAAACCAGGTAACATGGCATTATTTGTTGCACAAATAATGCCATGTTGCTCCTCACATCAAATCAATTCTCCTTTCCGCTTCCTCTTCCTGTCTGAGCTGCTTGCTCGTTAACACCAAGGCGAGCACAAAGAATTAAGGTACTCGCGAACCTAGACTTATTGCCTATTAACATCACAAATACTATGAACATCATAAGGTGTACATCACTACAGTATAGTCATATCTACGCTCCCCGCAGTCAAGCTGTCTATCTGGTTGAAGCATTGCTGTCCGGCATAGCCTTCAAGAGTTGTTGTTCTTCTGAACTGTAAGTTACACCATCAACATTTAGGCTGAATCCTGTGCTAATGGGTGTACGTCCCTAGAAATCAAGTGTAGTCAGGGGCCAGACTTGAAATGAAGGGGCAGGCGGAGTCTACTTGGATACCACTCTCCAGCTTGCAGAGCGGAGACCGAAAGAAGCATACGAATTTAAGTAATTAAACAGAATGATTGATTTTCACAGTAACGTCACTCATGTTTTATTCGATATCCGATCATTCGCTATTCCACGTTCACCGTGTTTTCAATTGTTGGTTGTCGCTAGTTATAACTAACCGGCTAACACCGATATCTAACTTCACTGCAATCTACTGCATTTCATAAATGATTAAACTATGATTAGATCACGACCACATTAGCCTGTTAATTGTAAGTTGTATTTTAAAATCGCTCGCTAGCTCTTTACTACAGTTCAGAATCTACATTACTGAACTGAACACACTGAACATTGAAGGAATAGTGCGTATCCTCAATTCCCAAAGACAGACATGATGTTTCTCATCAAAGAGGGAATTGACACTGACTTGGCTAGAAAGGAGGAGGAACAGACAGGGAGTGAGTTGGGAGGGGTGAGAGTGACGGTGTAGGGGGTGTTGTTGATTGTTTCTCATATTTCAAGAGTGGTCCTGCAGACAGACCACCACAGCTGCAGCAGACCACATGGTCCTCTGGTGTCTGCGGTTCTGAACTGTAACCAAGGAGGCTGGCACTTCATCAGACTACCAGTCCTCAACTTTACCCTAAATCCTCACTGTCATTTTTCTTCTGTTTTTGTTTAATTTGGTTTCTACCTTGAATGTTTTCGTTAAATAATACGATAACTCATTTGCAGTAAACAGAGGAACCGCAAAACGACTGGAAGTGGACTGACCACATTGTAGGGAGCTTTTCACCTGTTCCTTGGCAAAGGTGAGTTTTGCAACCAAAAACACTTGATGTTATATTTTCCCTGTTATGAAATGCTAATACATTGAAAAGTTGGTGTTGTTCTACTGGTTTAACGTTTAACAGTGTTTAAAAGAAGTAAAAATTGTAAAAATGTTGATGCATGCTGAATTTAAAAGATTCACTATGGGATTAATATTGGTGCTAATCTGTACACTACAGCATATATGGTATTATATGGCATGTTACATGCAAAATTCATTTCAGATAAAGGTGATATTTTTCTTTGATAAGGTAAATGATGTATTGTATTTGTCATGGTGCGCAAAATGGCGATCGACAAGTGTGAAGTGTAATGAGCGTGCAGTGATGGCCTTGAGAGACGTCCCCCATGCATGCATATGTTTTTTGTTTTTTTTTTTAATTATTAAGTCTTAACAATAAGCAGCTCAACCCGCGACCCTAGTGAGGATAAGCGGCGTAGAAGATGGTTGGATGAATGGAATAAGCAGCTCAAGATGTGGAAGTGCTCATCATTAATACTTTGCGTTAACTTTCCCCCACTTCCATAACCAGTGTCATTTACCTTCTGAAAGCCGTGCACCCCTCCATGCTGAAGGAGAGAGCCCCAGTAGCCTGATGTCATCAGTCGTAGCCCCAGAAAAAAACCTGTCCAATACTATGGGTCCCCAAGAGGTCAGTGCACATGTAATGCATGCATGTTAACTGCATTTTGAAGAGTTGAATAACATTCATCTTGAAAAAGTTCATAATTGTACATGAAGCACAAAAAGTGATTGTGTGTGGCGTGAAAGAATAATGAATAAATTAAATGTCCTGTCATTATCGTTCTGTTAATAAAATACAAAATAAAAATGGGCATTTTTCAGGCATCGTTGCAAATGTAATTTAGAAATTGATTATTCTGATAAAAAAAAAATTGACAGCCCTAGTTTTAATATTTAGTTATTTTATGAAGTGACATTAGGGTACAAATTTGAACAGTTCTCAACATATGCAACAAAAATCCCAGTAGCTTTGTAAAGGATTAATTTTGACTCTTGCAGTGGATCTTGCTGGCTTGTGCAGGGTTAATGCTGTGGCTGCTCAGTGTTATATGAGCACATATGCAGTATGATCCTTCACATCCATCATCATACAGTACATGGAATATTATATCAGAAAGTGGACAACTGTATGAAAAAACAGTGTCTGGCTTTTGATAGAAGTATCCTCTCATGTCAAAGATTTGTGCATCTAAAGAGTAATAAGTGTCATCAAATATGACAACTGTTGTGTATGCTTCTAACCCTCCAGGTGGAGCTGATCCTTATAAAGGAGCAGAATGGGGTCCAGTTCACCTCCACCACCCTTGTGGCTCCGTCCACAACTCAGACTAACCCAAGCGGTGAGGAGGAACGGGAGACCTGGGGGAAGAAAATTGACTTCCTACTGTCCGTGATCGGATTTGCTGTGGACCTTGCCAACGTCTGGAGGTTCCCTTACCTGTGCTACAAAAATGGAGGAGGTGAGGTCGATAGGGATGAAGGAAAGGGTGTGTGAGAAAATCAGCCTCTATTAGATCAGCTCAGGTGGAACTAAAGGAGTGATAACGTGTCTGTTTATGGTTTTATTGAAAAGGTGACTTGAAGGTTAAAGATTCATATGCTTTTCTTGTAGTATTCAATCATGCACCTAACTGTGTGTGTGTGTGTGTGTGTGTGTGTGTGTGTGTTTATCAGCTTCTTATATGCACACTGGCTGCTTTTAAAAATCTTTCAACCCTTCACAGAGATCAAAATAAGGATAAAAAAGCAACCACAGCTGTTGTGAATAGATTAGCGCCAACAATCATGGCCACTAATTATGGCTGTTTAACATAGAGCTCTCATTAGGTTTACACCCTGTTCTGAAGGACACTGCATGTTGCTAAATGTGCAATATTGACATACATGTCTGTACTTGGGAAAATGAAATTGTTTGCGTTGCGTTTGTTTATAAACAGGGACTGGCACACATCATTAATGCATTTAAAAAAAACAAAAAAACGACAAGAGCATATCCTGCATTTTGCATTATAGAATTTCAAAAAAGCAACTTCTATGTGTGTGTTTGTTGTGTGCAGGTGCATTCTTGGTGCCGTACCTGTTCTTCATGGTGATAGCAGGCATGCCTCTCTTTTATATGGAGCTGGCTTTGGGACAGTACAACAGAGAGGGGGCAGCAGGGGTCTGGAAAATATGTCCCATATTCAAAGGTAGGACTACAACACACATACGTATTGCACACTTGGAAGTATTACAGGAAACCTTTATTTTGATAGGAATAAGCAGTTTTGATGATGACGGAGATGAGCATACTGCTAGTTTAATGTCAGCCAAAACTGCATCATTGCTTTTGTTTATGCAGATTTGCTTGATATTCAGTCAAACCATGTTTTTTTTCTACACCCCGTTTTTTTGAGTCGGTTTTCGTCTAAAATTTTGCTTCGTTTTTTTGTGCAATATTGCATACAACAAACTCGTTTTTCGGCAAAATGAAGTGCCCAAACAAAGCACCCTATGTTTTGCTGGCTCACTGTGCGTGCACTTTTTTATGAAGTGCCACTGCTCAATAACCCACCATGGGGCCAAAGAAAGTTTTGAGTGCCAGCAATTTGATAAAGAAGATGAAAAAAACTATTGAATTTGATTTCGGCAGTATGTACGGGAAGTCCGCATCAACAACAAGTTTCATCCATTCGTCATGATTCACTATAACATGTATTTTTTGTTAATTGGATTTGCATTATGGGCCGCACGGTGGCCTAGTGGTTAGCATGTTGGCCACACAGTCAGGAGATCGGGAAGACCTGGGTTCGGATCTCCATTGAGCATCTCTGTGTGGAGTTTGCATGTTCTCCCCGTGTGTCTGTGGGTTTCTCTGGGTACTCCGGTTTCCTCCCACATGCCAAAAACATGCACGTTAGGTTAATTGGAGACTCTAAATTGTGAATGGTTGTTTGTCTATATGTGCCCTACGATTGGCTGGCGACCAGTCCAGGGTGTACCCTGCCTCTCGCCCGAAGTCAGCTGGGATAGGCTCCAGCAAACCTATGACCCTAGTGAGGATAAGCGGCATACAAGATGGATGAATGGATGGATTTGCATGATTTCCGATGTAAAAAATTGCCTCGGTTTTTGTATCATCAGTTTTTGTATTTGTGTCATCAGACTTTTTGGAACGACTTCACCGATGTGCAACTGGATCTTATTACAGTCGTCCCTTGCCACTTTGTGGTGTGAATTTCACGGCTTTACTCTATCTCAAAAATATAGTAATTGTGCTGCTTTGTGGTTGCATATGGCCTATTATTTTTAAAAAATACACATATTGAAGCAAATTTTACATATTTTTTGCCTAAATTGAGCATTTTCAAGCATAAAAATGGCAAAAGGAAGTAAAATACAAATATAAGGCATTCAGAAGACGCATTCAAAGACGCTGTGAATGATATGTAGTATTCTACACTGGTCACTAGGTGTCAGTAACGCTACTGTCACAACAAACTACTATGCTACTGTCAAGCACAATAGTCCCTAATGGAAACACGGGCTACTGTTACAGCCGCAACCCACGGCAAGATAAAACTCCACTCTGAACCCCCAATGTCGCTTCTTGTCCACCCGCCACTCAGCGCCCCTAGGGAAGACATTTATAGCAACACACACAAACACAAGTCTTATTTATTTCTTAAATGTCTTATTTCCTCTTTATGTCTCTTGGTTATGTCTACTGTATTGGGTAATACGAGTGTAAAGGTGACTATGGGGGTGTTAGTTCATGTCTAGATTGCTCAAATAATGTTATAAACTGTATTTCGAAGGTCGTAAACAGGTTTTCTATGCTCTAACTACAAAAATATTCAATTTATAAACAAGGAAACCTACTTCACGGAAATTAACTTATCATGATCGGGTCTGGAACCAATTAACCGCAATAAACGAGGGATTAGTGTATACCGTGTAGGTGTATATGTCATGGCATGTCAGTGCATGTGCATGTTTTGCATTAATTGTCCACTGAATCAATCAATGTCAACCTCCTGTCCATTAGTCCATCTACCTACCCACTACACTGTCAGCTAGTTGACTTCCCTTTGATATCGACATGTCTATGTGTCTGCTAGCATGCCCACTTGCTTGCCCGTCCACATGTCACTTCGCCTTTTGTTCGCTCATCTGTGTCGAGCCGCGACAGGCATTGTTTATCCTCCCAGAACATCAGGTTGCAGTGGCACTCAGATGGAAGGAAAATGAAAATTAGGCTTTTAGACTCTTGTCCTGATTGTCTGAATGCATTTTCCCGACATTGGCTGACAATCTCTACAGGTACTTTTCACAACAAGGGATAAGCAAAGAATCGTTTGCAAGGATGTCATTTGTTTGTATTAAGTTGCTTATACTTGATTTATGAGTACCTATTTTCTAGAATGTAAGTATAACACTTCTTGACATTTAACGTCAATTATGCATCTGAAATCCCTCTTCAAATGTTATTATGGAAAGACCATCTGTTGCATCTCAGCATGCCACCATACCTCTATCTGGTGTCCAATAATGAATGTCCTTGTAAGCCTGAAGGTGTCTCACAGTTGTGCATCTGCCTCTTGAATTTGTGTGTGTATACAAGTGTGGGTCTTCTGCGTGTGTGAACATGTGCCGTCCGTCAGGGTCCCACAGAAGACATTGACGTTCTAATCACACGCTTCACACACTGTCATTCTCTGCCTCTCACTGGGGAGATAACAATAATTATTCAAATACACACATACACATGCCAATATTGACATAATTATTCTGATCAACAAGTTGGTTTCCTCTCGAGATCAATGCATCTGAAGAAAAAGAAAAAAGGGACAGAGTCGGGTGGGGATGCAGGCGACCATGACGGAATGTGGTGCTCATAACAGCCATCACTCTTGCACAAATATCACATCCACGCTAGAAAATAATCAGTAAGTCACGACAAAAGGTTAACAATTACGTTTAACTGTAGATGGTGAACTATTGGAACGTCATAGAAAGTGTTGATAAGTAAAACGTCTTTAGATGTGGGGGTGTTGTTTGAATGTGATAATAATCTGATTAAGAGGATTTCTGAACTCTGGAAATGTTTGACTTCACATTGCAAACAAGACATTCTTATCTGCCAAGTGTAAAAAGAAGTTAATCAATGTGAAACAAAAAAACAAAACACCTTAACTTTGCAAGTGATAATGCAAATGGGGACAGCGAAGTCTTTAATGTGAGTCTGCTGATCTTGCGTAACTTCTGATGGTTAGTGTTCCATTCTGACCTTCTCGTTTTAACACACCTTGTTGAGAATAGTCCTACTTTTGGATTACGTGTCACAAAAAGCAAGGCGTGCAATGCTTTATCCTTTGCTTGATTCTTTCTGATGGAGTTGAGGTACGCTGAGGTCTCACACAGTATTCTGCAGTCTTGTGTGATGTGGTCCATTGTTGTGTGTCTATCATCCAAAGTTGTGTCCAGCTTGTATTTGGTAAAACATTTTGGAAAAGTACTCTTAAAAGGAAAAAAAAACAAAGCACAGGTCCAGAGATAATCCATTGAGGCTCACAGAACTAAGGTGAGCTCACCCAATATGCTGCCATCTTCCTTGAAGTCATGCACAATCGAGGCCTATGTTTGATTTTAGTTGTACGACCTCAGCAACATTTGAGTTTCTACTGTAATTTGCATCGGTTTGGAAAACTACACATTTAAAACAGGTTGTGAATTAACACAGCATACTGCAGCACAGCATTGGTGACATGCTGCCAACTAAGTGCACTCTGACTTTTTGCACACTAAGCCGAAAAGAGACACTTGCGGCAGCCTCATTTTAGGTTTCTGCCCCAGGAAATTTGAAAATTCTGTGATTTTTACTCAAGAAAATGTTAAACAATTAGAATCATACAGAAAATAAGTTTTATAATTTCTGTATAATTAGAATAGTTTCATGAACAAATATTAATATTCATTTCATGTTATTCACTTTTTGATTTGTTGTCATGACAGGCGAGGCACAGCCCTCCCTGACTGCACGTCACTGAAGGCAGTATAGAGTGGTTTTTACCCTTCTTAATTGACAAATATTTACCGTACTTCAAACTCAAACCTGCTTGTCACAATGTTAAATATCTGATTTCCCTTGAACAGGTGTAGGATTTACAGTGATCCTCATTTCACTCTATGTTGGCTTCTACTACAATGTCATCATCTCCTGGGCGCTCTTCTACCTCTTCTCCTCTTTCACTGTCGAGCTCCCGTGGGTGCATTGTAACAACACATGGAACAGCGAAAACTGCTCTAACTGGGCTGACAACAGCACCATCAGTGACATTGACAAGGCCACTCCAGCTCAAGAGTACTTTGAGTAAGTCGACCCGTTATATATTTATACATTTGATATGTATGACTATTTGCTGGGCATTACTAAACAAAATATTTTGCATGTTTACAGTACCTATCAGGATCTCTTGTGGAGCATCTAACTTGTTAGAAGTTGTGTGACAGAACCAGTGTTGCCGAGCCCGCTTTTTGTGAGAACTTTGGGCTTGTATTTTATTTAAGTTATTAAACGTTTTTATGTTAACTATGTTTGCTATAATTTGGATGTTGCCTAACCATAAAGCAATAGTTAATGATATACCGTCATATTTTTCACAATGTGGTGAGTTGCCTGTTGGGCTTGTTTTCAGAGGTTCTTTCTTGTTTGTCTTGCGACACCAGGCAACATTGGACTAAACATGAGATGCAGTGTTGCGGATGTGTTTAGAATACGGATGCTCCGATCGGGGTTTTATGCTGCCGATACTGATCACATAGATTAAGTGTCAATTGTGTAATTTACCATTTACCATATATCAGGGGTCACCAACGTTTTGTGAGAGCTATGTTTACGAAATAAAAATGGCCAAGAGTTTTGCAGCATTTGCAGCATTTCTTTTCATAGCTTATTTCAACCCAAACAAACTGAATATGCTTGTTTTACCAGAACATAAACAAATGCTGGTATCCACAAGTCACATTTAGTTTTTCAGAATGCATTTCTTCCTAGTGTTCTCACATTATTCATTGAAAGCCTGAATGAAAAGCAGGCTTGCAGATGCCTCATGCGGTCGTGGGGGGCTCTCTGGTGCCCGCAGGCACCATGCACATTGGTGACCCCTGGGCTATATGATATGAAAGGGGAACTATAAAATTTAGGTAAAAACATGTTTGACTTACTTTTTCTAAATCACTGGTGAAACCTAGAGGATCAGGTGCCTTATTTAAGGAGAATTTGGATGCCAGAGCAGCTTGATGGTGATCCAGCAGGACCCCCAGGCAAACCCGGTTTTCTTTAGTCTGACGAATCGAACCACTTTTCCTGCTATACGCCTTAGAGCTCCGACTGCCACAGACACACTGGCGAGCGTCCAGCATTTTGGCTACATTAGCCACTGCCCGACCAATGACCACATCACGAGCCTTGAAAACTCACCACACCCTGCCAACTGCCTGCCCCCCCAATTGTTGCACCAAACTAAAGCTTTTTAACACGCCACACCGGCAAGACATTTTTCATGGCCTGTTTTGCAGGGTGCAACACTGATATCACTTCTTACAACGATAGGAAGTCCGACACAGCAAACATGCTTGTTTTGGCTCTGTGAAGGGAAAGTGGGCGGGAGACGGTCGCTATAGGCTGGATGCTGCAATGTGGGTGGCGGTGATCGGCATTATAAAGCAAGTATCTGCATATGCTGATACTGTGCTTTGTCACGGAACTTGGCCGATTGATCGGAGCACCCCTAGTTTTGCAAATAATTAAATGTAAAATATTCATATAATATTGAACATCTCATCCTCAAAGATGCTTGAGGATCAAGTGAAGTGCATGTAGTTTCCCATTCTTTGTGACCAGGTGCTGGCCAGGTGTCTTCTATTCCTGTGAGCCAGGGGTTGTTTTGTTGTGACAGTTGAAGCTTTTCGTCCATCCTAGTTGGAATGGCAGTGTGCTATTTACATCAAACCACCTGCAGATAATTCAACTGCATGTGCAAAACATGTTATTTAGTCTCATCTGTCAGTCTTGATTGTACTAATGGCATCAGACATTTGTATTTATCTTTCTTTTTAAATAATGCATTTTTTTTCAATATTCTGTCATACGTTAAAATATGTCACTGCATTATCACCTCTGCTGTTATAAGGTTAGGTCATAGAGTGTGTGACTTTTCCTCCCTATAGCCGAGGGGTCCTCCACATTCAAGACAGCAATGGTATTGATGATCTGGGTCGCCCACGTTGGCAGCTGACTTCCTGTCTGGCTGTGGTCATTGTTCTGCTTTACTTCAGTCTATGGAAGGGAGTGAAGACCTCTGGCAAGGTAGAGATTTGCAACCCATTCTGTTTTTTTTATTATATATGGGAAAGAGGGCACTGTTACTTCCCGAATACCTGCTATGTTGAATTATATTTAGCAAATTGTGGGCGAGGTAAACAAACAAAGCATTCACAGACCTGTGTGTGGGTATCACTAGGTATTTTTATTCAAACTAGCACGCATGCATATGGCTGAATCTTTCTCATGTGGCCATCTGACTGCATCTAACATGCGCCTATTCTAATTGTGTGTCTGTGCGTGCGTGTGTGTTTGCCTTCTGTGACCCTCTCAGGTTGTGTGGATCACAGCCACCATGCCCTATGTGGTCTTGACTGTGCTGCTGCTCCGAGGAGTCACCCTGCCTGGAGCCAAAGATGGCATTAAGGCCTACCTGTCTGTAGACTTGGGGAAACTCTGTGATGCCAAGGTAAGAACCAAGTGGATGCAGAGACATGTAAGTGAAGTAGATGCTAGAGGTGTGGAAGGAGAAGATGGGCTGTAGGAATACAGCAATGATTGCAAAATAGAATACATTTTACTATACTTTATACTATAACATTTATTGTTTTTCTATCGCTTATTATATTATTTTATTAATTATCTATCTATTTCATGTGGAAGAAGTCTAAAATGGGTAAAAAAAAAAAAAAAGTAATAGCTTATCCGTCCTCAACCAGCCATACATTTTCATTTCAAAGAGATTTGATCTATTGAGCTATAAGGCTGCTTGAATGGAATACTCACATTCACACAATGACAAAACATGTCAGTTTTCATAAGAAACGCATTCAAAAAGATGTCACAGAATGAATGAGTCCCATAAACTGAATTATGTGCGTTAAATTTACAGTGCAGACCAATAACTTACACACTGGGTGAAATCTGTTCAATCCTTTCTTGAATTACCACATCCTTTAAATGTGTCACATCTTATTTATCTTTTCTTGCAAAGGAGATCAAGTACCCACACATAAACACTTAGTTATGTACAAAAAAGGGGGAGTAAGAAAAAGAGAGAGATGCATTGCAGCAACTAGGAGAATTAGATTTTATTGATGCTTGTCGCAGTAATTTGCAAAATTACCCCCTCCCCTCTCCGTATTCACAAGCGTCTTTCATCTATTGCCGTTGAATGAGTTTCCTGCAATTATCCCTAATAATGGCTTTTTTCCTCTCCTGTGCCTTTTGTTTGCTGCTTCACACAAGTGCGTCTGTTCTGTCGCACCCCCAGGTTTGGATCGATGCCGCCACGCAGATCTGTTTCTCGCTGGGAGTTGGGTTTGGTGTGCTAATCGCCTTTTCGAGCTACAACAAATTCAGCAACAACTGTTACAGGTAAAGAAACTGGCAGATGGGAAGTTGAATTACAATAACCTTTGAAGCCCCTTGAAACCTGCCATGTCTTTGACACCCCGCTGTGGAACAGACCGCAGGAGCACAAGTGAAAATGGTCACACTTTAAAAAATCATCAGCACCCCTGAGCAGGCTTTTTTTTGTCCTCTCAATACTTTGGAAGGTCCTGTGAAAATATAGTGGAAGAGCAAATCTGTTTAGCATGTAAGGGCATTTAGATCAACACTACTATCTGCCCCAATGCCTGGACAGGACCAAAAAAAAGGAAATATACTAGTGTAGTGGAACTGTGGTTAGCATAATTAATAGGGATGAGCGAGTACACCACTATCTGTATCTGTATCTGTATCTGGACTGGAGTGGGCGGGGCATAAACTGTTAGTGGGCGTGGTTTTACTGGAAATGGGTGGAGATTAAATAAGTACATTATCTTAAGTCTGAAATTGGCATGGATTGATCAGACGTTGCTATATTTATTGTTTATTATTCGGCTACATGTGTACTGTGAATGTGTGTAAGTGACTTTATTATTGAATTATTTTTTAATGATCTGTGTGAATTGGTGATTCATGCAAACATCCAGTGATGGCAAACAGAGAAATACTCAGTCAGCCTTGTTCACTGTAGTTTTCTCAACAGCACCGTGTTCAGTATTACAAGCAGTTTTTCAACTGACTTTATATCACCCGCCAAATTAGAAGCGAGTAGACGAAAAAAAAAAACACCGGCAGTGACCGACGTAACTCGTGCCGTTTACAGCTCTGTCTTGTCAAATGTACAGTGTACGTAACAAAACAAGTTTACCAAGTAACTTTAGATCCTAGCTGAGCTGATGAAAACCTAAAAAAATCCGTCCGGATTGGAGGCAGTGGCCAACGCTATACTGTATGAGCCGTTTTCAACTCTGTCTTGCCAATTGCACCGCATACATGAGCAAGGCACGGCTCTTCTCTGACTGCAGCCTGCAGCAAGTCTGTCTAGGGAGGGGAAGTCACTGTGTGTGACTGGCCAATCACAGAGTTTTACTAAAGCAATTCAAAATACATAGAAATACATATAAATCAGTCCTGTGTGGACAGGGCTTAAGTTATTGATTGCCTCGCTGAGACTGCTTTTGTGTGTATGGATGCATGACCGACTTGAATACCAGACAGCAATGAGTGACCAATCATCTTATTTGGGGTGAACAACAATTTACACCAATTTTTATGAACTTGAATTCACAATTGTGGAAAAACATTGACATGTTTTTGTTGTTTCTGTTCTACCAAACTACTACTGCTACCATATTTTAGCCGATGATGGCGTTCTTATACGTTATGGTTGAAATAATGTAATCTGGAGCCAGCTGCATACTATCTAACATATCTACTGTATCTAGCTGATTGGTTGTGTTACTGTTGAGGTTGTCAACTCAATGATGTATTCATTTTAAAATGTTCTCTTTTACTTTTCAATTTTCATTTTATTTGGTTTTAATGATGCAGGGATGCCATCATCACAACCTCTATCAACTCTTTAACCAGCTTCTTCTCTGGCTTTGTGGTCTTCTCCTTCCTTGGCTATATGTCCTACAAGCACAATGTCCCCCTGGATAAGGTTGCTAGAGACGGTATGTTGCTGTAGAAATGATACCTCTATGAATTTCCCTCCAGTGAATCAACTGCATATGCCATTTACGAACCAGTTCAATGTAGCGTTGGTCGCTGTGCAAACAGTCAGCTACAGAGGGTTTGTTGGGCTGAATGGGCAAGTCTAGGGGGGTATACTGCGAAAGTGGCTCAACAAAACCAGGCTTTGTCGTCAAGCTGCAGATCAACAAAACCTAAATTACCCAAACAGAAGTAAACGGTACTGCAACGATGGTTATCAACTTACCTTGTCAAGTCCGGTTTTTGTCTTTGTGCTCATTGCGTGTTCACATAAAAGGAAGCATTTGAAGTCATATTATTCTACTTCTGCGCAAAAATGAAGCAATCCCAGCCGGTGCGTTTTACACAAGATGAGCAAGTAATTATTATGGAGCATTATGAGCAGTTCAAAAAGATTATCATTGCCAAAAAGCAACACTGTCGCCGCCAACAGAGTGAGGGAGGACAACTTTTCATTTTTGAATGATGTCTGTGTTGTTTTCATATTTTACTAATCTCATTAATAGAATTTGTGTGTGTGTGTGTTTTATTGAAAGCAAGGCTGACTGTGTGCAGGCTAAAAATGTTTTTTTTAACTGTGTAGAGATGAACACACAAATCTACTGTCTCTGTACAATGACAATAAAGACTAGTGACTATACGTAAGACACTGATCCGTTTATTCATGGCCATATCAAAGTGAAATAATGAATTATACTTACTATCGCTGACAAATAAGTACTAGGTCGACTGATGAGTTGCATCAGTGTGCAAATGAGACATCCTCGTGATGACCACTAGGTAGCAGTGTTGACGTGTTTTGTGGCAACTTTTCCTTTGTGACAACTTTCCTTTTTGTTAAAATAAACTAAAATAAAGTGTTTTATTGCAGTTGATTGATGCCTCGGAGCGATTATTCCTCCAGCAAATATTGTAATATAATAAAACTAACACAAGGACTGATGTGACATACATATCTGCTAATGTTGGCCATATTAATATTTCATATTGCATTTTATTCCTGACGCTCCGCTCAAAAAGTTAGCATATCTAGCATATTCCCTCCCGCTTACAGATGGATCATTTCATCAGGGAATGCCAGCGGATCAGCCCCCCCCCCATGGTGCTGCTGGAATTATTCTTGCTCCTAGGTCCACTAGGTTCTCAATAAATGGTGACGCCATCTCCGAATTACTGAAACAGTGAAAGAGTGGCACTTTCATTGCTCATTTTAAGCTGAAAGTCTGGACATAACCTAGTCGGGAGTTTAGCCTAAGTTACCATGGTGGAACAGCTACTTTAAAAGAGCTACCTTCGTAGAACAGGCAAGCCCGGTTTTACACTCAACACACCTCATTAACCCATTAAACTCACTTCGCAGTATACCGACCTAGTCTAGTCTTGACTAATTGATCTGTTATCTGTCTGAGCTCTGTGCAACAGGCATTCATTGGCTGCCAATGTGTCTGTGAAATGTCAGTAGCTCTTCACTGCCTTGTCTTGAAAAGCCCATTGTGCTGTCCATGGTTTTTAAAAATTGAATCTATTTTTTGGATGCAATACAGTATTTAACATACACTGATGGTAACAGCAGCACAAATTAAATATGGTAAGATTTTTTGTAGTTGCCTCTATAACCAATGATGCACACATGACTAAAATATACTCTGAATAGGGATGCTCTGATCTGGGTTTTATGCTGCCGATTCTGATACCGATCATGCATGAGTGAAATCGGACGATAATCCAAGATAATTACTAATAAAATTAGTAATTAATAATAAAATTAGTAATTAGGGTGGGTTTTTTGTTCATGGGGCTCAGAATTCCTGGCTGCACCCCTTCTGTTGGCTATATGATATGAAAAAAACCCCCATAAAATCACCGTAATGTAAACAAAAACATACAGTCATGGAAAAAATGATTAGACCACCCTTGTTTCTTCAGTTTCTTTTTCATTTTAATGCCTGATACAACTGAAGGTACATTTGTTCGGGCAAACGTAAAAATAACAACAACAATAGCTCACTGTCAGACTGTCACGCACATACGAGCAAGTGTTGGTCGGCGTTTTTGCTGCGTTAGCTGCTGTTTGACTGATGATGAAAACTCACCATACTCCGTCAAGTGTTTGTTCTTCAAATGCCGTATTAAATTAAAGTTTTTCAACGTGCTAGCCCAGCGAGATAGGTTGGTGGCTGGTTAAGTTCCTCACGGCAGACATTATTGCTTTTGTTTGGTACACCTGCGCAGTGTGAAGGAAAGTGAGAGAAGGAAGCTACCCACGACACTACACTGCATGCGGTGATCGATCGGCTTTTGTGATGGGTGTTGAAAGGTATTTATCGGCATATGCCGATCACGTGATTTTTCATGGAAATTGGCACTGACACTGGTCGGTGGCTGATCGATCAGAGCATCCCTAACTCTGAACCTACTTGAATGTAAACTACTTACAAAGCAATTTGATTATGATTCCATTTCTTCTCTTCAGGGGCTGGATTAGTGTTTGTTATTTACCCAGAAGCCATCGCAACATTGCCCGGGTCATCAGTGTGGGCAGTAATCTTCTTCATCATGCTGCTGACACTGGGCATTGACAGTGCTGTGAGTATGCAGTTATATGATCTATGGATCACATTAAACCGCATAACCGAATTTTGTTTCACAGGTTTCTGATTATAAAGTAACATTTCTTTAATTACATTGTTTTGCTAATTTTATGATACATATACAGTGGAACCTCGGTTAGCGTCCGCCCCAGTTAGCGTGTTTTTCCATTAACTGTTCACGCCACAGTTTTGCCTCGGTTTGCGTGCATGCTCCGGTCAGTGCACAATAAGAACCTTGTCTTGTCATGTTGTTAATACATTACGTGACATTACATTTTTTTGTCTTTTTTTTTTAATCACATAACGTCCTTCCTTGTTAGCATCCTATTAGCTAGCTAAACTAAATGGCAACCAGAACCAAAGTCCCCATCTATGATGTCAAACACGTTTTTGTAGTTTTACAATTATAGTTTTACATGCATAAAACAACTGTAAATGCATATACATGACGAATGAAAGAGATAAATGAACATTTAAGGTTACTAGCAAAATCAACCACCACCACCTTCCTGTTTAAATTGTTTCATGCACGTAAATGTATATACAGTCAAACCTGTCTTAGCGGCCACCTTTATAGAACGGCCACCTGCCAATAGCGACCACTGAAAAATCCCCCGCTGAAAATTTGCGTGTTATAGAGCCTGTGTATAGCAGTCACCTGTCTAACGCGGCCAGCGGCCACCCATTTTGTATCCCTTGGTCAATATCTGGCTGCATATAGCGGCCAAAATGCCGACTCAAGCAGAAGCTTCACGCACGAAAAAGTTTTGTTTTTTAAGCAATGAAGCCGTCGTGTGTAGACTTTAATTACTGAGTCGTAGCTCAGTCACAATCATTCACAAGATCCACACAAACTGTCAGTTATTCGACATAAAAAAAAAGCCGTCTTCTTTGGAGCTTGTTGCAGACAGTGACACCATTTATTTCCTGGTGTGAGACAATGTGCACTGGTCAATACTGTAATGCCCCTTGTTGTGGGGAAGGAGAGACTCACGTCATCGATGCACTTTAATCGCTTTATTAACAGCGGTTTATTAACCTAGTAGTTCTTTACAACTTTTATCCGCAGTCCCACAGTGCCCTCTACTGGTCAACATGTAACAGTATAATTATATGTATCTGCAAACACAACAAGCTTCTAATCACAGACATGTTAATATGTGAGCGCACCTGCCTATAGCGGCCACTTTTGCCGTTTCCCTTTAGTGGCCGCTATAGACAGGTTTGACTGTATATATAAAAAATGTGTTAACAGTGTGTTAACATTTTTGGCTTTCTGGAACGGATTAATTGGATTACATTATTTCTTATGGGAAAATTAATTCGGTTAACATCTGTTTCGGTTATAGTACGACCTTCTGGAGCAAATTAATGATGCTCACCAAGATTGCACTGTACTTACATTATAACATATGAATAAGAGAATGCGTAGTGGGATTGTTAGCATTGCCAGTTTAATTGTGCATTGGGCAGCAATGTAAGACTTTGGTGACTTACTGCAGTCTTCCTTCGTCTTGTAGATGGGTGGGATGGAGTCTGTCATCACGGGGCTGATTGATGAGTTCAAGTTCCTCCACAAGCACAGAGAACTGTTTACCCTCTTCATTGTGGTCGCCACCTTCCTCATCTCCCTCTTCTGTGTTACGAATGTAAGTTTTGCACCATAAGTGCGAGTTAATGGTATGACATGGGCACTAGATATATATCTATTTAAATTTGATGGATGACTCTTTGTTTTTTCCTCTGTCACTCTAGGGTGGGATGTATGTGTTTACCCTGTTGGACCACTATGCAGCAGGGACATCAATTCTGTTTGGAGTGCTTATTGAAGCTGTTGGGATTGCGTGGTTTTACGGTGAGAGAAACTGAGAGATGAAAGGAGGGGAAAAAGGATGATTCATTTTGTCGTGGCCAGCAATGCTGATGTTGTATTAGGGTTCTGATGAAAAATATATTTGTATGGGTGTGCTGTGACTCTATGTGACCTAGTTCTATTAGAGCTCCTAGAATATCAACAAACATTAATGGCTTTTGCCCCTTCAGTCTCTGGCGGTCTCAATGTGCCACCTGCTTTGAACATCATTTGCCCATTAAATGAACATTATTGTGTTTTCATGTTCATGTTGACGTATTTCAATATGACTGCTACTGTAGTGCTCCATTTGATTTACTCACTTATCTTAAATATGTACCCGTAAGCTCAAGCCGCTGCAAACGCAAAGTAGTCGAGATGCAGAACAATGAGGAACAGCAAACTTTATAAAACAACAGAATTAACAACCACTACTACTACTTCTACTAATATTATAACAATATAACCCAACGATAATAATGGTAATTCTTAATGATGATAATAATAATAATATTATTAAGGCATGCAGTACAGTCACATACCCAACAGGGAATATGCATACCACAATGCATACAGTAGGTATATACAGGTGAGGAACATAAACTAATTTGTCCATTGAAAAATACAAGCAAGTACAATAAATACAAGTATGTGTTATAAAGTATTAAACAATGCTGGCTGCCAAACATTGAACTTGCAAGTCATTGTGGTCCTAATGCCATTAATATCAGCAACTGTAGCAGTGATAAGCAGCTACATGTGTGTTTTGTTGCGGCACTTGTGACGTTTGTGTTACTTAGCAATTGTGGTCCATCTTCCAGAGATAACTGCATTTGGGAAACAGGGAATTCCCATTTGTCATGAACTACTCAGCTGACTGATTGCCACATTGTTACGGCTGACAACTGTGGTGAACTCAATTCACCTTTGGCACTCTATTTTACAGAGGTCTCCTACACTGTTATGAGCGACTCCTATGTGTCATTTAGCCTGATTTGTACAATTTACATCTGTATTGTTACACTACATGAGATAGAAGGGTTTTCTCAAGTATGCATCACACTGCTTGGAAATTAGCCTTTTTCTGAACTTTATGTATACTATGTTTTTTTGGTTTCATTCATTTAGTAAAGAAATTTGAATTAAATATAAATGTTTTCTGGTTTTGTCCATTTTGCCATAGTTAATGGTGTGTCAATGGTGGGTCATTGTAATCCACTGTATAAACAGATAGGAATGTTTTCATAGTAAGTGTGTTGATGATTGGGGCTGACCCATTTTGAAACATGAAAACAAACTGAAGGTCAAAAAAAGACAGACCTGAACTTCTTTCTTGGGTTACTTTTCACATGTCCACACAGCCTCAATACTCTACTCAATGCTAACTCTCCCTCGGGCAGTGGAGTCTGTGTATTGCCCCACTTTGGTGGGTCTCGACCTTGGCAGGCCTGATAAATCAAGCTTGAGACCTCTGTGAGCCTTTTCTTTCTTATATGACAAGAACCTTTCCAAACTCTGCCCACTGTGGTCTTTCGTTCTGCTGTCCAGCTGAATAAAAACCTTAGCAATGAGATATCCCTTCTGGGTAGGAAGGCTACTGTGATTATATTCACTAATTCTCTTTCGACTGTGCATTGCACAAGAACACATTCAAATGGTCTCTCTGACCAACATGAACCATATTACCGGAAATGCAAACGTGTTATGTTTTGGAATTTGGTAGGATTTCTTTCAAACTGGGTAATACTAAAAATAGGACAAATCTCCATGTTATGAGATACTTCAAAAACAGTTATTCCCGAAATAATACCCATACTGTAATGGCTTTGAAATTGTGAAGAAAAAAGTTTCTTTGTTGTAAAATCCATCCATCCTAAGGAAAAGGAATAGCTTTGACAGAGTCATTAGTTTTAAAATGAAGTCCTGATGTCACAATGTTTTGTGTGCTGGTGTCGCAGGAGTGGACCGTTTCAGTGACGATATCGAGGAGATGATTGGTCAGAGGCCTGGCATATACTGGAGGCTGTGTTGGAAGTTTGTAAGCCCGTGCTTCCTCCTGGTAAGTAAATATCAAAGATTATAAAAATAGTACTGGACTATATGCAACTTGAGCCAAATGGCATTTTTTAAAAACAGAAAATATAAGACAATGTAATACTTAATAAAATGACAATATAAAACACCACCTGTGGCTCCAAAATGACAACACTGGCATGGCTTCTTAAAGACGGGCGCTTTACTTTGGCTTATCAAATGCAGTGAAATTACAGGACATAAAATACCGAGACACATAATCAAGTCGCAGGCAACATGTGTTTAGGAAAAAGAGCTACCTTGTGGCTGCCTGCCACTCTGGAGGTCTTAGGTGAAAATCTTAAACATGTGCCTTCTAAACAAACATATTACAACAAATAGGTAACAAATTTATACAGTTACCACAATCCAATGATTATAAATACCTTATGCAGCTTCCTCTTACTCAAAACCTTCAAAACCCAAACTTAACATGCCCTTTATGTAACACCTTTGTGATTAAACACTATCATGGCTTACATTCTAAATAATTTTCAACAAAACATTTTTAACTATGGAACAAAATGTTAAACACCCGTTGCATTTCAATGTGATTTGTGTCAAAGTCAAGAGTGTGAGTCTGTTTTACTGTCTGTGTCGGTCTCCAGCAAAGTCACAACTTTGTGATTAGGTCTTTCTCTGTGTTTTAGTCTCGTCAGTAGTTTTGTTTCACTCAACTTCAGCTTCACTTTTCGAACTTTGCCGTCTGTGCTTTCTAGAGTCTTGATTACTTGAGATAGTTTCCATTTTGATCTTGGGGCATTGTCCTCCTGTAGTATCACAATGTTATTTACTTGCAGGTTTTGTGAAACTTTCCGCCATTTCTGTCTGTTGGAGATCTAACAGATATTCTCGCCTCTATCTTTGCCAAAATTCATTTGTTAGAAACTGTGCCTTTCGCTATCTTTTGTTCGAGTACAAATCCTCTCTGCAAAATTGCCTTGGAGGAGGGAAAATAACTGAAGACTTCATCGTTAATATATGATTGGGAATTAGTGGTTCCGGACCCATGGGATCATTTGGATATTCTATACTTAAGGGTCGATTGCCATGGTCTTGTAAAGGAGTGTTCTTAGACTAGTTATATTGAGACTGGCTGAGGACTTGTTTAGCATTGCCTCCCATGTGGCTGGCTGATGGAACGTTCATCACAAGCTCGCAACCAATAGCTTGTTATGGTTCTTGATCTATATCCTTCATCAATTCCAAAAATTCTCTTTTGGCACCCATAAAGTTTATCTTGGTCGCATCTTAGTTGTCGGACAGGACCTCTTAGGGCTATCAGAGTTCGAAGGGCATTCACAAAAGCATCTGTCGATAAGTCGTCGAGTGTTTTGATATGCACAGCTCGCATGTGTGTAAGCATGTGAACAATAACCCATATCGTTTGACTTATTTTCTTCCTTCCTTTACAACAAATTGTCCAAAACAGTCAAGACAGCCACAGTCACATGTTAGTAAGGTAGATTAACCTTAATGTCACTGATTTGCTCTACATTAATGTCACCTTGTCTCCATTAGGGGGGAGGTGATGCAACATATAAGATGTGCTGTTGTGGTATGTAAGTGCCGCGTTACAACGGATACACGTCGTGGTGTTCAACTTGCTGTTTATCCACATTTTCTGTCTGTTTTTTAAAAATTTTGTTCCTTCTCTTTCATGGCCTTGTTGCATTCCGCCACACCTTCAAACTGCTGCTTTCTTCTTTGTCCTCTTCTTGGGTAATGTAAGCGCGTTGGTGACGTGAGAGATTCCTCGAGGCAGAAAAAAATCTTTGATTATCTTTTGTAATCGAGGTACTATTATTTAGAATTATTCGAGGAATCATTACACCCCATCTACGTCCTAAAATTCACATTCCATTTGCATGCAATTCATTTAAAGTCATACCTCTTCCTCGGGGATGTACACGTTCATGGTGGTGTTTGACGAGAAGAGCTGACACGTGTGATTCTTTGGGAAGAATTGCGTGTGTTTGACATCATAGTGTAAGGATGATTGAGATAATCTTCCTCCAACCCTGAGAACTTCTGACTTGTCCAGGAAAGCATTTAACTTTCTTAGTCTGTTGTGCTTATGCAGGGCATTTTCCCTTTGCGATCTGATTCTCTGTATTTCCTCAGTGAAAGCTTCTTTTTTATGCTTACTTGATAATGAATACTTCTGTGTCTTTTCTCTCTTCGAGGTCTGTGACTTTATTTGTTCTTTGTTGGACACCTTTATACTCTGTGATCAATCTCTTGAGTCTGGCAATAGCCTTCAATGCTGTTGACCAATCAGAAACCTTCTTTCAGCAAGCAATGGGTTTGCTTCCTTTGACTGTACAGTGTGCGTTTGATCTTTTGCAGAGTTCAGTTAGGGCTGGGCGATATATTGATATTATTAATATATCGATATTTCTTTTAAGCACAATATGAAAAACAAACATATCGTTCATATTGAGCAAGATTGGATTTGCACTGTAACTCTTGGCATCTTGATGTGGAGGTCTCACTCATCATTCTGTCTATGAGCACCACTGAGTGGGGCTCCTGCCCCGCCCCCCTCTGTGCATGATCACCTTAAAACTTGGCACAAACTCCCCGGCTGCACATCACCAAGCACTGTTTGCTTGCTTTTTCCTGTTGCGTTTCTCATGAAAGGAAAAGTGCAAAGTGTTGTGCTATTACTAAAACGGTGTCCTATCACATTGTTAAAGTTATGGTCCCCGTTGCAACAGTGAAAAAAAAAAAGCTTTAAACCTGCTGAACGCAATGGACTAGCAATGTCCAGCGGGCTTCCTAGTCGCAATTATTTTGCACAAGAAGCTCTACCACAAATGTACAAGGAAGTCAGACAGTTTCGACAGGTTGGTGCTCCTGGCTCTGGCCGAGATCAGTTAGTTGTGCGAAAAGCTGATTTCTTTGCCTGCGATAACTTCTCTTTGTAGAAGGGCTTGATAACAACTATAGGCGATAAGTAGACAAATGTCACAATCAAGCAATGGCGGTAACTTGTCTGCCAGCTTTTCAAGATGAGGCCACTTTAAGGCAGTTTCAGGTGTCGGGATATTCGCTCTGTCAACTGGGATAAACTCGCTTGACTGGTGGTAGTTTGATTTTCCCTTCATGCTTACGTATATCCTCTGACTTGAAGGTTTACCAGCTTCTCACATGGTATAACAGTGACTTGGGGAACATAGTTGATAGTCGCAGATTGGCTTTACTTTTATCCCTGTTGCAATCTTGTGCGATTTCTTGCAACATGAAAGCTGTATCGCTCTGAGAGTTGAGCGCATAAACTAGAACTTCTTTGTCTGGATGATTTGTGGTTGTCTCTTTTGACGCTTTTCACATGTGCTCCTTTTGTCGCACTTCTTTGAATGATGGCCAGTCTTCAAACATCCAAAACACAGCCTTTCTGTCTGTGTGAACTTGATACGATCTTAAACCGTCTTTTCTGTTAACTTGAAACATTTATCAAGTCTGTGACCATTTCTTTTATAGTAGAGGCACGTTACGTTGTTGGTTGAGGCACTTGAGTTTGTTGTTAGCGTTTTTGCTTGAATGACATGGTTTTGTGAGTGTTTGGCTTTGCTTGATTCCAAGCCTTTGAGCACTTGCATTGAGGCTATAGGGTTGCAAGCTAAGTCTGATTCAGTGGATACAAAATCCACAAATGTGTGAAATGATGGATACCCATTATTTGTTTGTCTTATTTTCGTAGCTGTGTGGTTCCATCTTGTGGTCAACCAGTCTGGAAGTTTTAGCAAAAGTCTCTATGCAGTCCATGCAGTCATTGAGAACTTGTATTGCCTGGAATGCCTTTAAGTGTGGCACCGCAGATTCACAACTTACAAGGAAGTATTTTGAGCCAACCGTGACGCTTGTCTCTGAAGCATTTACGGATGGTGAATAGATTTCCAAATATCTTTCCCAGCACTTTCCAAGCTGAATCATATGCTTCATCTGTGCCTACTCTTTTTGCAGCTGCTCTGAGATACTTCCTGAGATAGTAAAGTCAGTCATTCTTGGGAATGTGCTTTCTTTCAATCAAGGTTTTAAATGACAGCCTTTGATCTGTAAAGGTTCTCAAGTGAGCAATGAAGGTTCTGGAGGTGGAAGAGGATTAACACTTATTGATCCGGCTAGATCAGAATTTGGCTGGTGTTGAGTTAGAATCGTGGGAACTTGTACAGCCTGAGGGACAAATGGTGGACTTGATGCTTTGAGTGTTTGACTTGCGGTGGCCTCAGGTTGCATGACAGAATTTTGCTGAGGTTGGTTTATGAACGTAAGGGTGTGTGGAACAAATTCAGGGCTCATAGCATTAATAGCATGGAAGGAGAGTGTGTGGTGTTTTAGTTTCACTCGCTGCTTCACTGCTGTGTAACAAACATTGACTTTCAGAAAGATTTTTGGCTTCATCATAAACCTTTACTTCAAGCTTTGGCAGCTTTCAGTTTTTTAACTTCTTCCAAGCGTTCAATTTTTTTGTGCTGCTCTTCCAGTGCTTGCTGTCTTGCCAAGTTCTCACGTTCCAGCCTTTGTAGTTCAGCTGCTTCCTTTTCTTGCTCCTGCATCACTGCTAATATTTCTTGAGATGCAGCTGCCTCAGCTTCTGCTTCTTCTGGACCTTCATGATTCTGACCTTGATTTAGAACTTTCAGATCCTAAGCATGACTCAACATTTGGCCACGGTTCTTCATCTTCAAAATCTTTAGCCTCTAACTGTTTTTCAGCTCTTTTGACAATGAAGGTGGAGAACTAAGTGCATGCATCTACTTTGCACCTCATGTCTGCTTGAGGACTTTGTATTTGGCGTATTTGTCCATAAATGGTTTGTACGTCCTTGGAAAAGTTTCCTTTCTTAACATTACTTTGCTCAGTCTTGCCTCATATCTCCATTTTTCAAAAACGACTGCATGTCTGTGCTGGAGGCCTTTTAAGTCTCTCCTCTTGAAAGTCTTTACCCTTTTCGGTTAGTGTTCTTCCTCTTTCACTTCCATGAAGAGTTTGTACTTCTGTAGCTTGCTCAGTGTCATTTTCTTCAACTTCAGTAAATGGCACAGTGAAGTTCTCTTCGTTAGCATGCAGTCATCTTGTGAGTCTTGTTAAATGTCACTCGATGCACTATACTTTGTAAATACTTCACAAAATGTGCAACTTGTTGTACAGTATATGACTGCGTTAGTATTACTATTACTGTATACTTATGCTAAGAGCTTCTCTCTTTATACAGATGTACTTCAACTCCTTTGTAACTTCAACTGCAGTTTTGACTTTAAGCAAAATGCTCAAAACCTTTCATAATTAAACAAAAATTAGTCTCTTTGAGGTACAATAGAAATTTTCTACGAATGTGCTATAGAAATGTATACCTTTTAAACCAATCTTATTATTCTTCTAACACAGTCCTTCCCTAATTTCTACTTAACTTCTTGATAACGTTATTGATGTGATGCTTGGCTGCTTGTGAGAGATGAGCTTTGGCAATGGCGCCCTCTTGTGTTCTACATCAGCACCGTCACCCGAGCTGGGCTGGGCGAGTTTTCACTGTGGCTTCAAAATGACAACACTGGCACGGCTTCTTAAAGACGGGCGCGTTACTTATGAAACACCTTGTAAACTACAGGACATAAAATACAAAGACTTAAGCACATAATCAAGTAACCAGTTTATACAGTTAGTGCAATACATTTATTACAAATACATTGTGCAGTTAGCTAATTGGACCAGCTGCTGCTGATGGCTGGGTCGAAGTCTCTGCCAAGCAAGGTGTCTGGAGAATAGATGTGCTGAGTCAGCCGCAAATCAATGGAACAGTGCGTAGTACGCTGTGGAGGAGAAAGGCCGCCATGATGATAAGCAAGAGAGGCGGACAATATTGTATAATGTATTCACGAGCTCTGAGCTGAGTATAAAATAAGGTTATACACTGTGCGTACACTTTGATAAAATGGATGAATGTTATTTATGGAAGACAAAGGATTTATATGTATATATATAAATGTGTAAACATCCATTATGCTTCAGAAATATGACCTACATGTACAAGTAGTAAACCTGAGCAGCAGTATGAAATAAACCTTCTGCTTTTTTGCAATCAACGTACAAAATAGTAATAAATCATAATCATTTTAATTAATAAAATAAGTAAATCATTTAAATAAATTTAAAAACGTATTTTTCCTTCCTTACAGTGTTACTAAATCTTAACAAGCAATTCATTATTATATATTATTCAGTATGTATATAATTGAACAATAACAAAACAACCTGCAAGTGTTCGTAGAAACACACATGGCGTCATTCATTATCATTCCACTAATCCATTAATTACCATTCCAGTAAGTTGATCATTTTATTGTATTTTTCATGTCCATAAGGAACCACAGAAATGTGATTTCAAAGTACTTATATTATATGGATATTTAACTGGAAGTATTTACACAATGCAGCATTTATTTCAGTAATGGCATTGTTAATACATTTGATAGACTCTAACCTAAATCATCATCATCACTGGCCTGTCATGCGTTCAACTAATCACCCAGAGAAACAAATGAGTTTAAAGCTATATTGTGTGGGAGTCCCACACAATATACACGTTGTGAGTCTTGTCCAATGTCCTGTTTATTTACATCAACTAATGTTAGAACTCTACAACATTTTTATGACACATACCTGTCTTACTTTTTGGGGAACTTGAAAAATGACAAATCTGGTCTTTTGGACCAATTAATGGCTGAGCAGTGTTCCTAGGATATGTTGTTTACAATACAACGTTTCTGGATTCTGCTCACCATCACGGAGGCCAAACCCGTGCAGGGCATAATATGGAAGTGGAAGTGGAGTCAAGAGTTAAAACGGCACACCCGTTTTAACTCTAGACTCCTTGGTCTCTTTATGACTGCGTGAATGCAGTCTGTCTTACTCAAAACCTTGCAATAATAGTAGTGTTACCAAAATAAAACATGCCTTTTATGTAACACCTGACAATAGCTGACAATAAACATAACTAGCGCACATGCGTGTGTTACGTCAGCATAGCGAAGCAGGAAGAGGCGGGATATAATGCTTGCCATCCGTTTGGATGTTGCTGCCTTCTCGGCCAGTGATTCTCAGCTGGCTTTTGGGTCGTGGGAGCCGTTATTAGTGGGTCATGAGGTCTTTGCCGGTAAAAATAGTGTCTGTGAACGCATCTCGCGCCAGCGCTATTCGCTTGCTATGCCACCACAAGGTGCATGCCATGTTTATGGGTGACTTGAGAAGGGGAAGGACATTGAGTGTGGATTTAGTGCGGCGCCTGTCCGACACACTGCAAGATGGCGACATGTCTGCTGGAGGAGAGCGTCGCATAAAGCAAAAGCTCACGTTGTGTAGTTGGAATTCCTCCAACTACACAACGTGAGCTTTCGCCCGCAATGAAGACTACCAGGTACACAATGACTGTACAGTTTAATGCCCAATTCGATCTATTGGCCCAGGAAGAGGGGTGGTCTACAAAAGAAATGATCCTCCTATTATTAAACATACCTACTGAGTCTAGAATAGAGCAAATGCACTCGCTTGATTTTTAACTACTTCTTTCGATTCTCATCCAGGTCTGTGTACAAATGCTGTAATTCAACTCAATATGACGTGCAAAAAACCTTTACACACCCCTTTTTCAAAATAATTTTGAAATTTGTTCATAAAAATGTACTGTATTGTTGCTGAACTGATTATGAAACTGGTTTTGTGCTGGCACACATTTGTTATTTTGCACTACCTCAAATTCAAACTGCCTCAAAAATACACCGCCAGTGCTCAGCAAAGGCTCTTGTGCATGTTTGTGTTGCTTGCAACATGTTCAAAAGTTAGGGCCCCCTGGGCAGCCACGTAACCGTTGCAAACAGTCTTTTTACATTTAACATTTAAATAAATACATGTAATTTATTAAGATTCAAGATTCAAGAGTTTTATTGTCATATGCATAGTAAAACAGGTAGTTCTGCTATGCAATGAAATTCTTGCTCTGTTCCTTCTCCCAGCAGAAAGAAAGAAAGAAAAACACAAGAAAATGAATAAGAACAAAAGAAACATTAATAACAATAAATTAAGCAACAACAGCAGAAGAGACATTAGCTTTTTCAAAATGGGGACTTGGAAGAGCCTTCAAAGCACCTTTCATCTTCCTGTAGACTTGGTACAGGATGCTATTTGCCCTCGTGGGAAAGCCTACATGCTGGTAACATTCGGGGAGAACAGTCCCGAGGCTCTGTGTCCACAAGACGCCGAAGTCCGATCTCCCCGGCAATTAAATAATATATTAGAGAAGTTTACATTTAAAAGTTTCCGCAATGTGAGTCATCACTTGTCATTGAAAGATGATGGTGGGTCCCGCAGCCAAACCAGTTGAGAACCACTGCTCTAGGCAGCTGGAGGATCCTGCATAGAAGTGTCCACCCGCAGACTCATAATGACTCCAAACGATGTTTCATCAGCCTCCATTTACTAGGAAGTAGCCTGATAGCTAACAAAAAAAAGACAACGCACCTATGCCACAATGTGTTGTTTTTTAATTATTATCAGTTTAGCCTCAGTGGAAGTCTGCGCTATACTAAGCCTTTAACTCCAATAATTAAAGAAAAAATGCATTTGCCGTTGATGATTGTTGGCTTGATAGACTTTGTATTGGTGTGACTCAGTACTAGACCACTGACCTGAATCAATACAACTAGTATTCCAGTGATAGCAGACA
Organism: Dunckerocampus dactyliophorus; assembly: GCF_027744805.1. Taxonomy (NCBI): domain Eukaryota; kingdom Metazoa; phylum Chordata; class Actinopteri; order Syngnathiformes; family Syngnathidae; genus Dunckerocampus; species Dunckerocampus dactyliophorus. Next base: position 18,424,231 of record NC_072825.1, read on the forward strand.
TAAAAAGTATGTAAAAGCATTTTACCAGTTGAACTAATGCTTTCTCCAAACCACCCTCTTTTAGTTTATGGTGGTAGTGAGCTTTGCAACGTTCAACCCTCCCAACTATGGCTTCTACATTTTCCCTCCCTGGGCTAACGTGCTGGGATGGTGTCTGGCCATTTCATCGATGACCATGGTGCCACTTTACGCCTTCTATAAACTGTGTACCCTGCCTGGAAAGTTTTGTGACGTAAGTCTGAGATACTACATGGCTCTTAATAGTGTTTGCATAATAAAACTTGTTTTGTTATTTTATTTGTTATTTATTTACATAATTGTGCATGTTGTTTTATTGGAACAGAGACTGGCTTATGCCATCACCCCAGAGACGGAGCACCATTTGGTCGACAATGGGGAAGTTCGTCAGTTCACAGTAAGTGCTTACTTTGTGTTTATTTTATTGCTGTCATGCTCAAAATGAGTGACCAGTTGACACTTTCGGGTGTTTGCTGTTAATTTAATGGCCTCATTTTTGTCTTATTCCACAGCTTCATCACTGGCTGGTTGTCTGAAAGCTAAGATAGGAAGTGAAAGTCTGTATGAGGAGAAGGGTGTTGAATGCATGCACAGCAAAGGTCTGAAGAGGAAGAAGAGGTATTTAATTTAGAAGTGCCAGGAAAAAAGTTTCAAGACATTGTAGTGTGATTATAATTTCAACTGTGCACGTGTGAAGCTGTGCTTAAACCCATTTTGGTTTGACATTGCCCTTGCAATAGTTAACTTATGTTATTGAATAACCCACTAAAGGGGATAGTGTCAAGCTATAGTGCAGGGGTGTCCAAAGTGTGGCCTAGAGGCCATTGGCAGCCCGCAGAGTATAATTTAAGAAAAAAAGTTATAACATTATGGGAATAAAGTCATAATGTTAGGAGAAATATTTAGAATATTTTTAAAAAACTAAAAAAATGTTAAAGTCATCAGTAATTTTACAAGAGTAAAGTCAAAATGTTAGAAGTTGTATTCTAACGCTAAAAAAAAGTAAACAATTTTACAAGAATAACAATCCATCCATCCATTTTCTATACCGCTTCTCCTCATTAGGGTCGCGGTGGCATGCTGGAGCCTATCCCAGCTGTTCTTTGGGCGGCAGGCAGGGTACACCCTGGACTGGTCGCCAGCCAATCGCAGGGCACATAAGAATAACAATATTATGAGGAAATTAAAATTATGAGGAAAAATAATCTAATTTTAGAGTTGAAATATTAAAGAAAAACGTTTTTTTTAAGTCGTTATATTGAGGAGGAAACATAACAAAGGTGTAATTAAAATTAGGTTGGGGAAAAAGTTACATTATCACAGGAATAAACGCACTATCACAGGAATAAAGTCAAAGTATAATGGGAATAAAGTCATATTATTACGAGAAGAAAATTTACAAGAAGAAATTTTAAAATAACTGCAAAAATGGGGGGAAAAGAGCAAAAAGCGAAGCTCATACTAGTAATATAATTTTTCACCTATATCGCAAAGCTGAGATGCATTTTAAAAATATTATATATATATATATATATATGACTTGTTATACAAAATATCAAAGTGGCCCTTGCAACCTTTCATTTCAGTATCTGGTCCTCGAAGACATTTTGGACACCCCTGCTGTAGTGGGATGCACCAAGGTACATGTGACATGCCGACCATATGTATGCATGGTACCATGTAGAATAAAAGCTTATATTTTCTTAACAGGAATGTATAGTGTTCCAAAACAAAGAAAGAGGTTTTATTGCATAAAGGCATTGGTTTACGATGAGCATGATTTGTTTCCCAATGGTTTAAGTTGCATAAGGATGCTTAAAGTAGAAAGTTGATTTACTCTGTTTGGGGTAAAAAAAAAAAAACCCTGTGTTTAACAATCAGTCATGTGATGACATGTTTATAACAATACCTGCATCATATTTATTCCATTCATGCACCATCTTCTTTTAATGACTGTTAGCACACATGCAACTCCTGCAAATGCCACATAGTCAAAAACATACAGCACCTTTGTTTACATGTAAAGTATTTACAGGAGAGCAGTTCTATAAATTATATAGACAAGCTCAACAATGCTATTTATTAACGACAAAAATAAACACAGGAATGAAGTACTACTGAAAGAGCTGGTTTACATAATAAAAATAACAAACAAAAGTCATCTATACGAAGGAGGCTTACATTGAACAGAAAAACAATAGTATGTGAATACAACCACAGATAATCATGTTGGAATTGCGGGAATAAAGCTTCAGTATTATTGCGTTATTGTCACAATTCTGCAAGAAAATAGTAAAAATGTTATCAGAATATCGTTGTCATATGAAAATGTGTTTGCTTGTGTTAAACTAACGACTGTTGAGGATCTTGTCAAGTTACACTGAAGCATCGTTGAAAAAATACATACTATTAAATGTTACGTATGAGCCGTTCAATGTACAAAATATCTACACTTTCACAGAATAAAACTGCCTCTTCAGTTAGTCAAAAAAAGCCATAACTCTTTCATTTATATATTTAAAAAAATTACCATAGCAACACATTTTATCTGCATTGATGCTTAAGTCAATATACTAACAAATTAGCTGGACTGTTGATTTAAACAACCAAAGATGAGGCAATTAATTGATTCATTTTTCCTTATAAAAGATTAAGCTAAATCTCACTCAGATTTAACCGTGACTGAGCGACAGTATTTTCCTTTTTATTGTTAGTGTTTACATATTCCGTCACTGATGTGACAGATGTCAAATTTCAATCAATAAAGGCAATATTTTTTTAATTTTACTTATCAAATATCATTCAAGACTGTTTTAAAGCTGCTCTTTGCTGACCTACTAAGGTATGTGGTGTGTAATGTAAATCATGAAGTCAATTTAAATATCAATATATATAAATATACTACAAATATATACACATACAGTACATACATTGTAGTATATTTATATATATATATGTATGTGTGCGTGTGTGTGTGTGTGACTGTGTATTGTAGAGCGATTGTCTTGTATTTTATGATAGTTAAAAGATAAACAAAACCATCCATGACATATACAGTACAGTATAACTAATTTGTTACTGTGAAGTTGATACATATTAGCCAGGGGTGTAACGATCCGTTTCAATAATGAGCCGATTCATATCACGATTCGTGGCTGCAGACGATTCAAGGACGATATTGGTTCATTTAAAACGATACGATCCGAAACGATTCAGTAACTTTAAATCGATTCAGTAACTTTTCAGCCAAAACTTCCACCAATCTGACTGTGAAATAAATACCTGGATACCAGTGAAGTGGAAGGTGAAGTGTCCTAGATTAATGGCAAATGTATTCACATTTTATATGAATAAAGTGCAACCAACACTTCAGATTGAATTAACAATGAATGAATTAACAGGTTAAATTTAATGATTGGCAACTTGCTGAACACAAATCGATGTAGTTGGATCATAAGAATACAAATCGATACATTGATGCAGTGGACGAATCGTCACACCCCTAATATTAGCCTTAAGGATGTTCACGACATTACATTACACATAAGCGTTTGTCTGACCAAAAATCATGAAAGCCCTTTTCAAATGAGTCAGTCATGACTTGTGCTTCAACATTGTGGTGCATTCAACTTATTGCAGGGTTCAAATTGTCCCTAACTGTATGCCCGTGCTGCTGTATTGTGCCTTGTGGTGTTTCTGAGTGTATGACTTTCACAATGTCATATAAAGTACAATTACTTGAATAAGTACATTTGCATTGCCACTCTTTATTTCTACCTAGTTGGAAAATTACAACTCATGCATTCATATTTAGATGTTTTTTCAAATCCTATATGTACTGTTTAATAGCCTCATTTTTGATGGATTCATAGTTCATCCACCTCACAGCTGTGGCATTGAAAGATGCTGATGAGACCGCATGATTATTGCACCCGTGCTCCATAGGTTGACTACAATAAAAGGCCACTCCAAAATGTGCAGTTTGTATGTCCTGTGGGGGGCCAGTCAGCATCTGGTGTACCGTATACGTTGATCAAGAGCATCCCAAACATGCTCAATGGGTAACATGGCCGGTGAGCGTGCTAACCATGCTGCAACATGAGGTGATGGTTGTGTATGAAGGGCACAACAGTGGGCCTCAGAATCTCATCACGGGATCGCTGTGCATCCAAAATGCCATCAATAAAATGCACCTGTGTTGCGGATCAAGTGGCCCGTGTTGGTGGCGTTACAGTATGGACAGGCATATGTTCAAAATTGACTTTAATGGCACTGTTTTTTTTTGACAATCGATTCACATGCACACGTCCTGTTTGAACCTCGGCCCAAACGGTAGTTTGAGGAAACGCAGCGGTGGATGTGGAGCCACAAGCCGGAACAAATATTGATCAGAAATGGAGAAAGAAAAGGGTATTTTGAATGAATGGTAAGTTTAGCTTCAAAGCCCTGGCAGATGACTCTCGCAACAAGACCAAAGTTATTTTATCTACTGTCACTGAGTACATCGACTGCCAGAGAGAAGTGAGAAGGTACTGAAGCACTGCTGGTATTTTTTAAATTGCCATTTATACAGTGGTACCTTGGCATAGAGTAACGAGTGCTTTTTTTAGATGCGAGCCATCTCTCGGCTGATGTTTTGCTTTGAACTGTGAGCTAAAATTTGGGTTACGAACTGCTCGTTACCGGCAGCCATAGCGGAGTACAGCTATTTGGGGGCATGTGTCAATGTGACCATGACTAAAGACAAGAATGGATCTAAATAGCATTAGCAGTGCGCTACCTAGTCACCGGGAAAGATTTTCAACACATCAGCAAAACATACTTACATACTTACATTTTTATCCTATTTATTATGTATTGTGTAAAACTAAGACAGGAAGCAACATCAAATTAAAAGCACTAAATGGTTATGAACACCATCCACCAGCCAGTACTAACCTGGAGTTTGTTTTTCAGAGAGGTGCACCGCACAAACATGCACGTTAGCACTCAATAAGGTCATCAAATCTTACCTTTATGCATTCCCACATGGTATCACCATTTGGGACCAAATATGAGGTGAAGAAAAAGGGGGGAAATACAGTATCGTTTATCTGCAGCGAAGGAGAAAGGTTTGTTCAAGGACCGACAAAGTGGGACTAGTTGCCGCTTGCATTAAACAAGCAAAAACTGAGTCATTTATAAGTGTATATTATTTTTGAAATAAAATAATGGCCCATATTTACAAAATTCCCTTTACATAAATTTGATGTATTTACACATTATTTTAATGTTTTGTTTTTTTTTTCATCATTGCACCTTAACGTTTCTTGTGGCCCAGCGGTTTTTGACCCCTGCCTTACAGCATTCTTGGGGACATGATGTGCTCTCTTACACATTTCAAAATACTGTAAGAATGCCAATTTTAGAGAATTAGATTCTTCATTTTATAATGTGTGATTGTCTACATCAACAAATGTAATGTTGAATTGTATCGAATCGTTCTGCTTAAAATATATCATCTTTGAATTGCATCTTAACCCGTGTTATCTAGATGCATAACGAATCGTTTACCACAGACATCCCTACAAGTATTCATAAAATCGTGTTTCTATCTGCATTTAATTGTGATTAATTATGAGTCAACTATGGACAAAATGCAATTAATCACAATTAAATATTTCAATTGATTGACAGCCGTAATATATATACTGTATACACACACACACACACACACACATACTCCTGAAGACCAGTTGAAAAACTGCAAGAATTTACATTTTGCACTGTTGGATCTTAAGGAGGAATTTGACAAAACAAAAAGTAAGCATTTATTGCAAACAGCCTAGTGTTTAAGACCATACTTCAAAAAATCCAGAAACCCTCCTAAAATAGAAAAATAATTAAATTAGAAATTAGAATTACAAAAATAACATTTTAAAGGACTCAGCAATGAGTAGCTGCGCCATTCTTGTTAATCACCTCAAAAATTGGTTTGGGCATATGCTTGTTGCCAGTGTTTCCAGAGGGCGAGTGGGAATGTTGCTCCAACTGCAGAACACGGAGGCTTCCACCGTCTGGAACTGCTGTCCTTTTTTGTAAACTTCCCTTGCCATCTATCGCCAAATGTGCTCAATTGGATTTCGAGCAGGGGAACACGCAGGATGGTCCAAAAGAGTGACTTTATTCCTCTGGAAGAAGTCCTTTGTCAGGCAGGCCTTGTGAACTGCAGCATTGTCCTGTTAAAAAAAACCCAGTCATGACCACACAGATGAGTTCTTGCAGTTATAAGCGATGCCCCCAGCAACATGTCTACATAGCCATCTGCCGTTTGATGCCCCTGCACAACCTGAAGCTCCATTGTTCCATTAAAGGAAAAAGCACCCCAGATGATGATGTTGCCCCCTCCACTGTGCTATGTGGAAAAAATATCAGGAGCAGGTGGGATGTCCTTGTCATGCCAGTAACGCTGAAAGCCATCAGGACTGTCAAGGTTATGTTTTGTCTCATCAAAGAATAAAACTTTGTTCCCCTTTTCAATATCCCATGTTTGGTGCTCTTGTGCACATTCCAGAAAGGCAATTTTGTGGTGTTGAAGATGAGGCCTTTGAAGACATTTTTTCTTCAAACCCTTTCGCAAGTGCCGTGAGATGGTTATTGAATTGTACTCGGCACCAGTAACAACCTTCAATTGGGCCAAAGATCGTCACATGTCTGGACGGACAGGTAATCAGATTCTCCGGCTCACGACTGCTGAAATGTTTTTGGGTCTATCACTTGACTTTTTGGTTTCATAACCCCCAGGATCTTTGAACAAATTTAAAATGACTGCCTTACTACGTCCAACCTCAGCAGCAATCGCGCTGCGAGAGGTCTTCCTTTTGCAGCTCAACGATCCATTCGCGTTCAAAGACAAAGCTTTTTGCCTTTGCCATCAAGAGATCATAACAGTGTGAATATCTGACAGAATATGACATTGAGGGCTGCATGGTGGCCTAGTGGTTAACATGTAGGCCTCACAATCAGAAGATCCTGGGTTTGAATCTCTGCTGGAACATCTGTGTGTGGATTCTGCATGTTCTGTCCATGCATGTATGCGTTTTCTCCGGGTACTCCGGCTTCTCCCCACGTACAAAAATAGGCATTGTCCGCAGGTGTGAATGTGAGTGAATGGTTGGTTGTCTACTGTATATGTGCTCTGCGATTGGCTGCCAACCAGTCCAGGGTGTACCCCGCCTCTCGTCCGAAGACAGCTGGGATAGGCTCCAGCATACCCAGAACCCTAGTGAGGACAAGCGGAATCCATATTTGAATCCACATTTTTGCCAATATTATGGCTTTTAAAGGCTGTGGTCTGAAGCTTTTGATCAGCTGATGAACAGCCTATTTCCGCTGAATGGTTGTACTCAAAATTGTTTTTGTCTCACTGCCATTTCTTAGGTTTGCATTTTGAAGCTCTACTTAGAACCTCCTTAAAATCCAACAGTGCAAAATGTAAATTCTTGCAATTCTTCCACTGTTCTTAAAATTTTAATCAGGAGTGTTTATATATATTTGTGTATGTATTTATTCATAAATGTTCAAAATCGTGTAAATAGTATATCCCTTATGACTATTGTTGCATGTTGACTTAATATTAGTGAGTTTCTAATATATCTTCATAGCTTTTAATAAAATCAGATCTCATTTGATCTTATTTCATAATTAGTTTTTTCTATTCTACCTGGTACCACAGTATCTACACAACTCTGGCACCATCAAGTGGCTTCAACTATAACTGCATGTGGTATTAGACAACGCGTGCTACAGTATGTATATAATCAATCAGTTATTATAGTCTTATAGGTCACATGAGTCTTTTTTATTGCATCGAAGTGGGTGAATTTAATGAATGTGGCACCCATTTATGCAGCACAAAGGCGTGACATGCTGCGATTTCTGGCTGCTAATAGAAGTAATTGTCCAAAATAAGGGGAAGCAAGGGCATGTGTGAAGGAAGGGTCTTTGGGGAACGCAACATGAAATGTGGACGTAACAACAGGGTGTGAAAGAACATAAAGTGCAGCTCTCTCTGTTGCTGTACTGCGCAATATAGTAAACAAAACAAGTATGTTTTTGTCCTACTTTCAGGATGTCACTGGCAACCTATGGTTTCCATTTGGTCTCCTGATGCCCAATTAAAACATTCTCTGCTGCTCACTTGAAAGCAATCTAAATACCGTATACCTAATATTTAGTTTGTTTTTGGCTGTTTATACAGTTTGCACTGTGCTTTTTTTCTGCCGGTTGCTGCACATTTAAAACATGCATTCACTTAATTGTGACCCCCTGCTAGCGCAACCTGTTGATTGAGGCTGGGAAATACAGCGTGTTACCATAGATACATCCCAATAAATGAGCTCTCATGAGAGGTAGCGCTTTAGCAGAGGTCCTCTTTGGTGCAGCCACCTGCGGCGCAGCAGTGCGCACGACAAGCACCACTGTGAAGAGACCACGCTTTAAGGATGTCGTCTGGCCAAGATGGACTTCCTTTAATGCCCTTCTGATGGCTTACAATTTCTTGTCCCGCATTTCGGATCATACTTTGTCATAAAACCCCGCTTTAAATCGTGTGCAAAGCTACTTTTTACGCACCAAGATGGGATCAGAGAAGCCTAACTTTCTGTCCCAACCTGTGGTGAAGAACGTCTTCATGTACCGCAATGGTGACCCATACTACGAGGCTCGAAGGATTGTGATTAACCAGAAGAGAGTATGCAATTTTGAGACCTTGCTGAGAGAAGTGACGGGTGGCATCAAGGCGCCTTTTGGAGCGGTGAGGAACATCTACACTCCTCGTGGAGGACACAAAGTGGACTGTCTGGACAGCCTTCAGAGTGGGGAGCAGTATGTCGCTGCTGGGAGGGAGAGATTTAAAAAGTTAGAGTAAGTTCTAAATGCGTTCTGAACATTTAAAATACGTGTGTGTGCATCTCTTGTGACTCAGTTGCAGCCATGCTGAGTCACAGCTTTGAGCAAATAAGATCAGGAGAGGCGCGTGCCTTGCTATGGCCTAAAAATAAGAGAGCTCTTCCTGTAGATAGGCCTAATGGGATTTGTGCTGTATAGAAGTCCACGGTGCTGCAGCAGTAAATCATGTTTGCAGCCATGTTTTACCAGTGCAGCAGACCATGAAAACTGCATTATTGGCAACAACATCAGTTATAATAGAAAGAAGCTATAGCAAACATTCTGCCCTAGCAAAGATAATAATGCCAAGTTTTGATGAACTATGCCAGTGAGGTATCATTTTAACATTATTGTGGTTGTTTGTTGTACAGTAACCAGAAAGTAACCAAAATAAACATCTGTCTGTATGGTGCAGTGCATTTCGCACCACCAGAAACCACAATGATGAACTTCATGTTAAACCTCTCTGACAGTATCAACCAATTATACACATTATCTTTGTAGAGGCATACTTTGATACAGCTCATAATAGTTGGTGTATGTGTGTATTGTATATTATGTATATGATATGAAGGATGCCGGGGCCATTTTGAAACACTGTACATTAAAGATGTTAAAAGCAATCCAAGGTACAGTGCTTAAATGGATTTATTAGACCATCTGTCATAAAAAGGAGAAAACAAAGCCACAATTTGGACACCCTGGCCTTACAGTGACAATGAAAAAAATATTTTGGTAATGATTGGTGCTGTTAATGTTCATCAGCTCTGGCATAAATATTTTTCTCGTGACCTTTTTTCCTTTCACAGTGTCCCTAAAACGTCTTGTAAAGTTCCGATGCCGCAAATGGCCCCTGGGCCACAACCTTGTTATATAGAGTTATATTAAGTCACCTGCAGTGTTACTTCAAGGCATTATTTGACTGCATACCGGGTTTCTTTCTCTGTAAATGGGGATCATTTTAGGGAATATCCGTGGTTGACAGTATTCCTTACACATAATAATTCATCAATTTATACCAAGATAATATATTATGCTTTTACTGTCAATCGTATGTCTTGCACCTGAACATTTATGATAAGAGGGGTATGTGGTGTAATAACAGTATTTGAGAATAATAAAAAATATTCTACAATTATTGTGTTAAAGGACTGTTTGGAAGTGGCTCGAAGTTAACTTTTTTAAAGAAGAAATATAACAGCACCACTACCAGCTAGCACACGTAACCATTAGTGGTTTGAAATAACTGATTGAAAAAAAAGTGTATATTTTTCACAACTACAAATTAATTTCAATAGAAGTTGTTGTTTGGCCCGCATAAGATGATTGGCATTCATGGCTGTACCTCGCAGCTATCTCACATGCACATACACAACAGCAGTCTCAGCGAGGCGAACATCAACTTGCCGTCATGTTGTTGTTATCATAGGCTTCCCTTATAATAGGCTTCATTCATCCCTTGTTGATCACGGTTAATTGGTTCCAGACTCGACCGTGATAAGTGAATTTCCAAAAAGAAGGATCCTTATTTATAAATGGAATATTTTCGTAGTTAGAGCAAAGACAACCTGTTTATGACCTTCTAAATAAGTTTTTTTTAACAGAATTAGAGCCCTCTAGACATGAAATAACACCCCTATAGTCACATTTACACTGGTTTTACCGAATACAGTAGACATAATAAGAGTAAATCAGCCATTTAAGACATAAATAATACTCATGCTCGTGTGTGTTGCTATAAATGTGTTCCCTAGGGGACCTAAAAGAGAGGCGGACAGGAAGTGGCGTTGGGGGCTTTAGAGACGAGATTCAGATTTGTGCTGGTAATGGCCACAACAGTATCCCGTGTTTTTATTTGGGATTTTTATTAGGGATTATTGTGCCTGTTGTGAGATAATTCAAACCAGCAATAGCCGCCTGTTGTTCTTGCGATCAAGTCTGAGCCTTGTGTGCCTCACTGAACAATACATTAACATGACTAACGCCTAGTGACCAGCGTAGAATACTACAGTTCATCAACGTCTTTTAATGTGTCTTTTGAATGCCTTATATTTGTATTTTATTTCATTTAGCCATTTTTATGCTTGAAAATGCTTAGTTTAGGCAAAAAATACATAACATTTGCTTAAATATGCATTTTTTTTTTTACTAATAATGGCTTGTATTCAACCGTGAAACAGCAGGATTTATTAATATATTTTTGAAAAAACGCGAGCGAAATCACAAAATTCGAAGTGCGAAGTGGTGAGGCACGACTGTACATTCAATGATAGCTAATGTTAGCAGCTAAAAATCGCTATTATCAGCTGACAGGTATCATAACTAGTGTGTGTGTGTGTGTGTTACGTGGGGCGTAGCTTACATGCTTACAAGTCAGGAATGGGTGGGATATAACACTTGCAGAACATTCTAAAATTTGCGACCTCGAGGCAGCCGTGTAACCATTGCAAACTGTCCCTTGAGTTCTTTCTGTCTTTTGTCTGTAGTTATTTACAGATCGGTTCCAGAAAGAAGAGGATGTTGCAAAATCTTCCATTTCAGGTAAGCCAAAAAGTATGTTTGATTTATTTTGTGCTTGTATTTGTTCATCAAATGTAGTGCACTCAAAAAATAGGAAACAAATCTTTTATTGCCAAATGCCATAATAATATATATTAATGAGTGGGTTTTGTCAAATGTTTTGATGGGCAAAAATTAACATTGCAGGTCTCATCAGCACTTAAATATCAATATACTAGTATATTATGTGGAAAACATACCATATGTATGATAAGATTAAAAATAGACATTTATGTAGTATTGACATACACCTGTAATCTTTGGTACTCTCACATGAACGAGTTTGCCTCGCTGTTTGTTCATTGCCATCTAGTTGGGTCGTTAGAGGGAACACAGGGTCAGACCAGCTTCTTATTCAGGTCTGAGCAGCACAGTATTTTTTTCTGCTGTCCAGTCGAACTATTAGGAAAATGCTCTTTGTGTTCTTGATTTGGTCTTTCCTTTTGTGAGAAAGAACCCTATAATCACAAAAACGTAAGTATTTTAGTGTTACTTGATTACCTCTTACCATTAATGGAGCCAATCATCTAAAAGGATTAACCTGACTGATTGTGTCAATCAGTGTGAAGAACTCTTAGCTGTTTGGCTAGGTGGCTTATCCTTACTTTTTATGAAGAAAATTGTGTAAAATTTTAATATCATTATGCAATGTTTTATTCTCTCTTGTTTGGTACATGCTTGAGGAGCCACTTTAAGAAGTGCATTGAGATTGTTTTTGGTGAAGGATAATCTTAAAACATTACATTATTTTGTCACAAGTAAACCCAACGTTACATAATTATGTTCTTTAGATCTTTCTCATATCTGTCATAAATTCAATCATTAGGATCCATATGCTAATACAGTCTAGAAAGTACTAGAATGTACAGTAAGAGTGTAGACATATAATACAGTATATCATATATGATCTCAAACTGTTATTTCTTGGAGGTGTGATTCTCACCTCATCAATCCATCGATCCAATCAGACGCTCCAAGTTTGAGTCCATAGTTCTCGCCCGCAAGAGTGCCATCTCCGGGTCGGGGATGAGATTCTGGCCCAAGGCGTTTAACTACCTCAGGGTCTTGTTCACGAATGAGGGAAGGATGGAACGCGAGATTGACAGGCGGATTGGACTCTCCATCGGTCTGTTTTGGTGAAGAGGGAGCTGACCGGAAGGCAAAGCTCTCAGTTTACGTTCCTACCCTGACCTAAGGTCAGGAGCTTTGGGTAGTGACAACAAGATTGTGGGTACAAGCAGCTGAAATGAGTTCACTCCGTCGGGTGTCTGGGCACCCCCTTAGAAATAAGATGAGAAGCACTGTCATCCGGGAGAAACTTGAGAGTAGAACCGCTGCTCCTCTGCATTAAAAGGACCCAGATTAGGTGCCTCGGGTAGCTGCTCAGGATGCCTCCCGGACACCTCCCGGGATAGGTGTTCAGAGCATATCTGACCAGAAGGGGGCCTTGAGGAAGACCCAGGATACGTTGAAGAGAAGTATGTCTCTCAACGGGCCTGGGAACATCTCGGGATCTGCCGGGAAGAGCTGGACAAAGTAACCAGGGAGAGGGAATTCTAGGCTTTTCTGCTTAAGCCACAAGATAAATGGATCAATGATGTTATTGCCGATTTACATTAGCTATTAGGTGTTATTAGGGTTTTCCATACAGACTGTTCCTTAAGTTGCTTTGGTGCTGTGGTGATTTCAGAAACCCAGAGGACTAGGCTTTTATTATACTACCTCCCTTATCTGTGTTCCTCATCGGAGCAAAAGGTAGAGTCACAGTGGATTGCTGTGTGTTTTGGGACCAGCTGTGCCTTCTCTATGCAACCACCACATTATATTACAGTATATACAGCTTGTTTATTTCTCTGAAAATCGGTTAGGTTTTAGATGGAGCAAATCAATATGAACCAAAAACAAACAGTTAGTAGTTTGGTCCGCAACATATCAGCAAAAAGGCAATCACTGTTGATCATTGTTTTCCAAAGTCAAAGTTGATGTGTGTGAATATCTTGTTTTGCCCAAAACACAAAGATCTGCTTTCATGGATGACTAAGGAAATTGAAGCGTATTTAACATTTGAGAGGCTGAAATCAGAGGATATTTACATTTTTAAATAAAAAAAACAATTAATCGAATACTGTGGTGGGCACTACGGAGCATGTTGGGTTGGGAGCGTGTTTGGGGGCGGGTGAGCAAGTGTTCCATCTTCAGCAATCTCCTGCTACCATAATCCATCCATCCATTTTCTATACCGCTTCTTCCTCATTAGGGTCACAGGGGCATGCTGGCGACAGGCGGGGTACACCCTGGACTGGTCGGCAGCCAATCGCAGGGCACATATAGACAAACAATCATTCACTCACATTCATGCCTATGGACAATTTAGAGTCGCCAATTAACCTAACATGCATGTTTTTGGAATGTGGGAGGAAGCCGGAGTACCCGGAGAAAACCCACGCGCACACGGGGAGAACATGCAAACTCCACACAGAAATGCCCAGGGGAGAATCGAACCCAGATCTTACCGATCTCCAAGCTGTTACTGTTTTGGCCAACATGCTAACCACTAGACCAGCCTACTACCATAATAATGATAATAATAATAATAATAATGTATTTATATTGTGCTTTTCGAGGGACCCAAAGCGCTTCACAATGAAGTGAACCCATTATTCATTCACTCCTCAGTCACATGGTGGTGGTGGTAATCTACGTCTGTAGCAGCAGCTACCCTGAGGTAGTCTGACAGAAACGTGGCTGCCAATTTGCGCCTACAGTCTCGCCGACCACCACGAAATATTCATTCACATTCATACACCAGTGTGGGCAGCACTGGAGACAATCTTGCCCAGGGACACAACGACCGTGACTGGGGGGAGGGCATGATGATCAAACCGCCAACCTTCCAGTTTCTGGACGACCTGCTGTACCTCCTGAGCCACTGTCGCCCAATACTAGAATAGTTGTTGCTTAATTGGATTAATCATGGATTCGTCGATTAATTGTTACAGCTCTAGTTCAGGTATTCCAGCTGGTTTCCAGCTTCTTTTTGGTATTTCTTAATTATGGGTTTGTAAAAACAAGCAAGCAAGCAAAAAAACATCCAGATCTGCGTCCCCATTGCATTCATTTTGGTAATGGGGTGTTCCATTATTTTCCTCTACTAAATTTCCCATAGGTTCAAATGCAAATGTTGACAGGTATGGGCAATAACTACAATGTACTGAATTCAGCAACAGGTGGCAGGCCCTTTTGAAATTTCCACTGAATGTTTTCTATTTAGTTACTGTCCACATAAGTGCAGATCAAGTTTAGTTTCTGGCTCTTACATGATTGTTGTATAGCAAAGCGAGGACCTTTGTGATTTTGTATGCTGTGGAGTGTAACGGATGCCAGCCAGTGTGGCTATGTGAGTGTCCCTGAACGTTAAGAGTCGCGCTGGGCGTCAAGTTGACAGGGCGGGCTGATAGCTCGACGCCTCGTGCTCTCGACTCTCATTCCTGAGGACCTTTGTTTGAGCCTAAGGTGGTGCATCGGGCTGGCTCAACTAGGCATGTTACATGAACACTTCCAATTTTGCGCCTTTCTACAACAATTTCATTTTTTTATATTTTCCAGCCCAAACCACTTCCATCAAATCGGATATCTGTGTCAGCCAGATTCCTGAAACCAATTAAGGAGCCATGTCCAATCTTGTGAGTCCAGTTACTTTCTCATACGAAACATTACACGATTATTGTGCCACAACATTGCAACAGAATGCATTATCCATGCATATCTTGTATATGTTAGTAAGCAGATATGAATGTGCCAGTTCAATTTAATAGTAATACCAATTCATACAGAATGTAATATGACAGTAAGTACCTGAGCTCAACATCACTAACTGCTAATGCACCACATGAACTGCTGAGTGAGTAAACCAGTCTCCACTAATGTAATTGCTTCACTATTATGGTATTCTCCGACCCAGTGTGGTGGCTAACGGGGACACTCTGAACCCTGCGATAAGGCTGCTGATCCACCAGAGGATGCTGAGCCAGTTTGAAAGAATACTAGAGATGATCACAGAGAAGATGGGTTTGAGAGTCCTTGGCGGCGTGAGAAGGTAGATTTTTTTTTCAGTTGGAAGTTTTGCTGAATCAATCATAATAATTTTACAAAATATCTGCTTAGTTACGAAAACTGACCGCAGAAAGCTTCAGGTTCTTACTATATACTAAATTTTTGAATCCCAACCACTCTGCCGCAACAAATGAGTGTGCCGTTAGGGATAATCAGCTGCGGTGCTGGAAATTATCCAATTAATTTAATTGTTCCAAAAAATGTTATTTATTTACTCCAAATAGTCTAGGTTAGTTCATAGTTATAGCAAAATAATTAAATGCTTTTCTGCTTGTGGGCAGGTTTTACAGTACATGAGTAAACCTGTGTATCCGTCCATTCCATTCATACGTGTTTGGAGGTGTGCCGTGAGATTTTTTAAAAAATGTAAAATATGTGCCTTGGCTTAATAAATAAACACCGCTGTATGGTGTATATTGTATTTGATTCTGTATATTTGATGTATTATCCATGTTGGCGGTGCACAAACATATTTTCCCTCTTTCTCTGCGGTAGTCTTTTCACTTATGAAGGCCAGCAGGTGACCGATGGCACTCAGCTGGAGAGTGGTCAGCTGTACGTGGCCGTGGGCAGAGAAAGATTTAAGAAGCTCTCCTACAGTGACCTCCTCTTCAGCAAACCTCGAGGGGCGCGGAGAGCCAATGGGTATGCACTTTCTGACACTATATGAACTGTAACACACACTGCAAAGCCAGAAGCCAAACAGAATTTGACAGTTTTGATTTTTGACGCATTTCTATGACTTTTACTGATAAAAACCTCAATTTGAGGAAAACACGTTTATGCGTTTGGCACCACAGTTAATTGGAGGCTCTAAACTGTCCATAGGTGTGAATGGTTGTGACTGTGACTGGTCTATATGTGTGCTGTGATTGACTGGTGACTAGTCCAGTGTGTAGCCGCTTCGCTCACCCAATGTTAGCAGGGATAGGCTCCACCTCACCTGTGATCCTGAGCAGGATAAATGGCAGAAAATGAAATAATACATGTTTTAGATGATGTTTTCATGACCTTATTTTTTGAAGAAAAAGGCTTATTGAATGGACCTGCCAGGGAACAAAGTGAGCTCGTTAAAAGATTTGTGTCATAAACCAAATTACAACTAATAGTGTATTTTGTGTTTTGAAGTGGTTTTTTTTTACTATGACCATCATGTTTTGAAAACCCGTTACTGTTGCTTTAAAACAAATCTGTTCCCCTAAATGTAAGCATAAACAATAACAAATTAAAAATATTAACATGAAATCTGTACATATATACAGTCCTCCCTCACGACTTTGCGGTTAGAATTTTGTGAATTCACTGTCATAGTTTTTCAAAAAGATATTAATACTGTAAATCGTGCTGTTTTGTGGTGGAATATGGCCTATTATTAGTCAAAACATATGCATATTTAAGCAAATGTTACATATTTTTTGCCTAAATTAAGCATTTACAATCATAAAAATGAATAAATAAACTAAAATACAAATATAAGGCCTTAAAAAGACGCTGATGACAATTCTAAACCCCCAACATCACTTCCTGTCCGCCACTCACTCTTCTCCCCGATGGAACACATTTATAGCAACACTAATGAGCACAAGTCGTATTTATGTCTTAAATGGCTTATTTACTTATTATGTCTACTATATTGGGTAAGATAATGATAATAAGATAATAAGATGTTATGCCATGTCGAAAGGCTTCTAATAATGTTAAAAACTGTATTTAGAAGGTCATAAACCAGTTTTCAATGCTTTAAGTACAAAAATTCACTTACCATAGTCGGGTGTGGAGCCAATTAACTGCGATAAATGAGGGATTACTTGTTTGGTCATTTGAAAAAGTTCGGACCCCCACTGTAAAAAACATTTGTGGCACCCAAATGCTTTGGAAGACATGCTACCATACATTTGAAACATATATTATCAAACCTTCAGAATCATGATTTGGGGTGTAATAACGCCACCATGTGGCCACGTGAGACAGTTTAGTTTTACCCTACTAATGATGTGTCCTGGCAAAAGTAACACGTGGTGTATTTGTCAGGAAAATAATAGTCCAGGTAACACAGTAGGGGTGCATGTTTTGCCAATTTGTTTGCCCTTTGCTGTACAGTAGTTTCAGAAAAAAACAGTCCATTGGACACCCGATGCCTCTATTCTATTGTGAACTAAGCACCATCTTGATGAACTATAACTAAAGCAATTTTGTTTGGTTGCAGAATGAAAACGTGCACTCTGCCACCAATCTACAGATTCCCAAAACAAAATGGAAATGTAAGAACTAGCTCTTTGCCACTTGTATTCCAACTTGATTTTAACACAACTTGAGGTGACATTCTTTTACCTATACTCAGTGGTGATGTCATGTTTTCTTTTGTAAGTATTATTTACTTTGTGTATGTTAGTAAATTATAGTAATAATAACAATGTTTTGGACTTACAGTATGTTGCTTTTTTCAACATGCTCAAATTTAATGAATTGAAATTTGCTCCCGATATTTTGTACATAATATGGTATTATTTCTGCAGCGCTTAGCACACAGTCTGATCGTATCTAATCTTCCTTCAGAGTAAGTCGGTGGTCCGGTGCGGTGACAGTGGAGGGAGTGAGTCGAAGGCCTCGCCTCCAAGCCACAATGGCAGCAACAAGGAGCACCTGTCCTCCATCGTGAGAGAGATCTCTCAAGCCAGACTCCTCTCCCTAAGAAAGAAGAGGAGCGGACAGAGCATGAGCCTGGGTCTCTGTGACAATGGTAATATACCAAAAGTTTTCTCTTAACGCTTTCACTATTTCACATAACTAAATGAGGTACACCTGTCCGTTTGATGGAGATTAGTCTATTCATCTGTCATTTCTTTCTTTTCTTCCACTTACATGACATTGATCTCAACACTTTGGGCACACAGCCACGTGTCTGATGACGTAATGCTCATACTTTGGAATCTTAGGTTAACCTGCTGCATTCCTAAGCGTCCACTAAGAGGCACTGTTGCTCTGCGGCAGCGGGTGAAAATAGGTCTGGCTGGCATGATGACATCCAACACTTTTACAAGAAACACATTACGTCATCTTCACTTTGCTCTGATATAGTAAATATGCCCGCAATTTCCGGTTAAAGCACACTCATTTGAAGTTTACAGATAAGGGGACTGACAGGCTATGTCTGACCTCAATGTGACCTCTATTGCAGCACGAGTCACATAACATCATCCACTGGTTTGGCATAGATGCTGGCTGTGTTTTCATCTTTCATTAGGCTTTTGGCATTTAACAAAAATACATGTGTGCGTGTTTCTTTGTCAAGAATGTGCGCAACTAACAATCTATGCTGCTTTAAAACATATTCATTTGATGCACCTGGTTTTATTGTAACTGCAGAAGACTACAGTATGTGACATTTATCAGTCCCCTTGGGTGACATTGAGCAGACTCTAGACAAAGAAAACAAACAGGCCGCTAAGAAAACAACATTCTAAATATGTAGAGATGATATTTTCATTCGCTCTCCATGCCATAGATTAATTTGAAAAATAATTTTAAAAATAATAAAAATCAAGAAAAAAATAATATAAATGTAAATAAATAAAATTAATCCACAATAAATAATAATAATTAAAAAATATTACATTTAAAAAAGGAAATTTGACTTTAGCTGTCATTCCCAGAGTAGTCATGCTTTCGTACACTTTAGTGCCCCAGTAAGCATTGTATTCAATAGCCTTGATGTTTAGTGATCCGTAACACATGTCAATCTTTCAGAGGTGTTATTTTCTTTTTAAGAAATCCTCCCTTGGCTTCCTCAGATGTAAAAACAAAGCCAGAAGGTACAAAGACAGAAAGATGTCTGACTGGCAGAGGTTGTGGAAGTAACACAGCAGGAAACGTCCACAACAGATGCTGTGAAGCCTGACCCTTACAAGAAAAAGTTACCATTGTAAAAGTCATTATTAATATATTGGTGACAAAAAGGAAGCGGGGGGTGCGGGGGGTGGGGGTGGGGGGTCGGGGGGGGCAAAAAAAATTGAAATGTGAAAGATGACAAATAAGATACAGCAACCCTGAATCTTAAGATTATGTGTCTGTTCAGTGTTGACTATGTGACAGCGAGGTCACTTTTTGTGCATGTCGCCATTATTCACTGTCTATCAGCTGGTTGGAGCCAAGGGAAGAAAAAAAATCCAGCGGTTTCTGCAGGATGTCTTGTAAAGCTTCAGACTTTTCTGCTTCATTAGAGTGAACACAGATGCAAGTGACAGTGAAGACAAGGGAGCAGGGGAGGGAGTAGTGCAACAACTCATGCAGCAAAGGTCATTGAGTGTGTTTTTCTCTTTCTCAAAAAACAAACCAAAAAAGAAATCCACTTTTTCATTGTGGAGACAAATTGCTGGCACTGCTATGCCAGAAAAGACATGCAATCTGGATGTGTTTTCTCCTAAAATGTGGCCAGCTTTCTTTAATTACACTTGATTAGCAATGACAGCAGAATAAGTAAAGAGGAGGATGTGTTATGACAAGTTGAGCGAAAGGGATGTTATGTAAGGTGAACAAAAGGAGAAGGAAGATGGAACCTGAAAACAGAGTGCATGTGCAATCAAATATGATGAATAGCCTGAGATGTGAAGCCTGAGTGTTGGGGAGGGAAAATGCATGAACATATTGAAGGCCAGGAGATGCTAAAGGGGTTTGGATAATTGCCTGTCATTTGGTTAATCTCTCCATTTAGAGTCATCAAAGCAGAAGTGAACTTGCCTGTGCCCCTTGCTGGGTCCAAATTGCTGCTCTGAAAATCAACAATAGAGCCTTTTAGTCCAGGAAGGAGAGGCCAGCAGATATGACCAAGATGATGGAGAGGTGAGGTAAGGTGAGGTATCGGAGCAAGGATGCTGTCTACTATTAAACCGGCTTAACTGTAATCTTGATGGAAGAGTGTTCTGAACATGACGTGCATTGATTAAAAAGCAATTGCAGGTCAGGCTTGGTCAGGTCCCATCTTTGCACAGCCACTTGTTGATTGGCAGAATTTTGTCATTTGGGCCCCACATCCTCATTTTAGAAAATGGCACACGGCAATTACAGTACACTCTATAGGCAGTAATCCTTGGCAATTTGGGGCAGAACGGTACGCTGCCCCACATATGAGAGAAAAAAGGCAGAATGAGTCGGCAATGCGACAAAGTCAAAAAGACACACACAAAGGAAATCACTCCAATATGTGAATTATTTTTTATTCACGTCCACAGTAGTACAGTGGATCCCAGCACTTCGCAATTCAGAATTCCCGAGCTTGCAGATTTGAAGATTTTTGGTAAAAAAATTCTTCTTCTTCTTTTTTTCCTAAGAAAATAGGCTGCTTTTTTCCACAAAAAACACATCTCATTCACCGTAAGTCGGTAATCATTTATAAATGTGTGATAATACAGATCAAATGTAAAAAGGCCTGTTTGAGAGCCAATAATTTGTACACATTTCACAAGCTTCTTTTTTGTCAAGTATTGCGATTATGCACATTGTTCGGCGGCCCTTGAACGCACCACGCACAAAAGTTTGTTTGGTTACAGAAGCACCAGCTTCGACAGCCAATCCAGCCTTAAAACTTGCAGCGAGGCGAAAACAAGTTGCAATATGGTCCTAAGTTGTTACTGGAATTACAACAAGTAAGCGGGGTGTTTTTTGTTCATGCAGCTTGGAGAAACACCCTCTCAAGCCTGCTAGCCTCTAGAACTAGACAACGAGGCTGAAGGTTACAATCCCATCTATTCATCAATCACATTGTCATTCATTAGTGGTGAGTATGTGTTTATTAAGTGTGTGAGCCATATTTAGGGCTTAGACCTGGATTGTGTCGCAAGTGAACATTTCATTAATCCGTTACGGAAGGTTCGACTCCAACCGAAACATACTCTAACGTATCAATTTTTCCCATAAGAAATTGTGTAAAACCAGTTAATCCATTCTGGAAAATATTTTGACACAAAACATGTTTTTATAGTTGTACAATTATAGGTTTACTTACAGAAAACAATTCAAACTGCATATGAATATATATAAATGATGAATGAGAGAGCTAAATGAACATTTGATGTGATTTTTACCTTGAAACTAGAGCCAAAGAAAGTTTCAGGTGCCAGTATTCGATAAAAAAAAGTTTGAGTTCAAGAAATAACTCATGGAAAAACACAAAGGCGGTGTCCGTGTTGATCTCGCTGCTACATGGTGTGTTTCCAACAATCGTGTCTTCAGTGAAGGTAAAAGTAACCTTAAATGTTAATTTATTCCTTTCATTCGTCATTGATATGCATTTAGAATTGTTTTATGCATGTAAAACTATAATTGTAAAACTATAAAAATGTGTTTTGTGTTAACATTTTTGAGACTTGTGGCGTACGCAATTGTTAGTTAACAAATAACGACAAGTCAACCACTGATGACATCATAAACGGGCGATGGAGCTGACTCTACCAGGGCTCTACAGTACTGTATTTATCAATCAAATAACTATTCTGTATTAAATTACAAGGACACACCGAAATAAAAAGGGTAACTATAGTTTATCATCACTGCTCCAGCTACCGGATCCTCTGTGGTGGCCAACGGTCCAATGACGGTCTTTGGACCACCCAAGACACGTCACATGTTGTGTTAGTGCTGGTGTGAGTACCTACGTTACATTTCAGTGTGGCTGTAGAAGTATTGACTTGTTTAGCCAACAAATGCATGATTACCTTTGTTGATTTCTTATATATTTTAGTGGCTCATAAGTAAATGTCACTTGACAATTAGTGAAGGGTAGAGCTTTCTTCTTGATCTGTTCAAAGTAAAGAGCAACACAATTTCCAAAACAATTTCAGGAAGCTTGTGTAATTGTGTGGTTTTTAATCAGCATTTAGCCGCCTCAGATAATTACCATATAGGGTATTCTATATGATGGTGGTATCAGTGCTATAATACCAGTTGGGATGCTCCGATCAGGGTTTTATGCTGCCGATTCCGACACCAATCATCCATGAGTGAAATCGTCTGACACCGATCACATGGATTAATTTAACATTTTTCAATTTATTTATGATTATTGCTATTGCCCAGGGGTCGTGTATAACGGGGAAAAGTACGGACAATTCCAAGGTCCCCTGACTGAAAAGCGGCCCAAAAAATAGGTAATTACTAGTAAAAATTACTAATAAATAAAAGGGGGGGGAAGCCTGATTTTTTTTTCACGGGGCCAGAATTCCTGGCTGCAGCTCTGCTATAGGTTGTATGATATGAAAAAAAGGAACCATAAAATCACCTTAATTTAAGAAAAACACATTTGATTTACTTTTTCAGGAGAACATGTATCACTCGTGAAATTTACAGAGGATGAGACGCCTTCTTTAAGAAGACTCTGAATGTGAGAGTACATTGGTGGAGCGCTAGCAGGACATGCAGGTAGCACATAGGTGGGCTCCAAGTGAGACAGCAGTCGGTGAACCCGGTGTCTTCCACTGCTGACAAAGGCTGGTCGTCTCGTCTGATGAATTCAATTATTTTTTGGGTTATTTGTTTAGCATTCTGACTGTCACGCACATGCGGGCGAATGTTGTCCAGCGTTTTGGCTGCGTTTGCTGCCATTTGACTAGCCATAGGTGATTGACTTTTGTGATTGCCGTTGTACAGCATTTATCGGCATGTGTCGATCACATGCTTTTTCACGGAAATCGGCAGATACTGATCGGTGGCCGATCAATCAGAGCATCCCTAAATACCAGTGTTAGAAATGTCTTACCTGAATGGTGCGTCTTCCCTACCTTTATGGAAACAATTGAGACATTTACAAGATGGAGTGTCTTAATAGGAACCATGAAGACAAAATCTCCCATTATCACACACTTCCTCATATCATGAAAATCCCTTTGACTCAGAGATGTCTCAGTGTAGAAAACGACTACAGTATTTTACAATTAAAGGACGAGAGATGCTTGAAACCCAGTCACTGATAGACCAAGGTCTTCTTTGCAAAAGTGTCTCTGAAGAAATATTACAGCACCTTTGTGTCAGACCTCTTGGAAGTGGTGGAGGTGTAGAGTGATTTTCAAATAGAGCCAGTTAAGGCAGGGCTAGTTTGGAAGCCTCAAGGACATTCACTCTACACAAAAACCTATTCATGAACACAGCTCCACCTTTTAATGCAGCAGGAGCCAATTCAATTTACCGTATGTCACATAATGGAGCCACATTATGTCCAGTAGTGTTATTTCCTCTCCTATTTCAAGGACAGAATTTGAAGGTGACCACACAAACACATCCATTTCAAAAATGTGCAAAATTGTGTTTTGGTCTGCTGTGCACATATAACAAAAGAAAAGTTTTTAAAACTTACCCATAGATGGGAAAACTGTCTTTCCCCATAAATGTTTGTCTTTGTAGTTTTGGTAGTTATATGTTGTATATTTCAATCAATCAATTATTTCAACTTGTACATTTTCATTCATATTAGGGGTGTAACGATTCATCCACTACATCGATGTATCCATTTATATTCCTATGATCCAACTACATTGATCTGTGTTTAGCAAGTTGCCATTCCGGACGACATAATCGATCTAACATCGTTTAAAAGGTAATCAATCGGCTTCATCGATATTAGGAAATAAAGCATTAAATTTAAGCACAGCAGGCTTTTTATGGATGTGTGTTTTAAATGTTACTCGATTCTGTCTGCCCGTCTGTGACGTCATCGCCACGTGCCAGCGTGACAAAAGGCACAATGGAATTTCACACAACGCTGACTGTCCAGCGCTGACTGTTTTTTTTAGGAATTCTGTCTGCTGTCATAGGGGCTGAGCTAACTAGCAAGCTACTCCTCCAACAACGGTGATATGATTTAATGCACCAACTAATGAACAAAACTCAGTAAAGCTGGGATTACGTATATTGCTTACAATGTAGTGTGTACAAAGTGACAAAATAGCTGTGGAATTGAATCGTTGTGAAATAATTTACTCCAGAAGAGACTTCACGTCAGCTTTGACCACACCTTTTCCATAGACCCCCAGTGGACCTTACAGTATAGAAGTTACATACAGTATTCGTAGCAATCACGGATTATTACTGTTAGGAATGGAGTACTATCCACTCTGGTCTGGATGGGTACTGCAACATATGTGCTTATCTACAACAGAGAGATAACACAATCACAAGACCTTTCACTTGGAACAAACACACCCTGTTCTTTTTAATTATCTCACACACACACAGTTTCATTATGAGTCGCCCTGCTGTCTACTGGCTGGGACGCCCAGCTGCATGGCCAAGACTGGTTGAAACCAGATCAGACCAATACATCAGAAAACAGTTAAAGGGAAATTTCCTGATCATTGGAACTGCCTCTACAGCAGGCTTATAAGGAAGAGGAACTCAGTTTTACATTAGGGACGGCTTGGGCCCTGGACCTTGGCTGGGTGGCTGACCATTCTCTCCAGTGCTGGCATTACATAGGCTTGTATTCACTCCAAATAGAATAAATTGTCAAACTGGCGTTTTGGCTAAGATAATTATTTCACAGAACCTTCTAAAAAGGCCGTCCCGAACAGTAAAAATTAGTAAACTTCAACAAATAAAGCTAACCTAAGAATGACAATCACAATATATTACTTTAATTACTATAAATGAGAAATGTACAAAAAATAAAACAATTATAAGCAAATGGAAAAGGTGTAGTACGAAGCTCAGGCATATTGCAGACATCTCGCTTTTTAACAGCCTTAATTGCCACACAAGTGTAAAAACACCAAAGATAACCACTGTTAATAGTATAAAATAATCAATAAAACTAACTTTTCTTCTCTTAAAAAAATATTGTTGAAATTGGTCCTTTTGGAATAGGTGTTGCAAAAAAGCCAAATAAAAAGCAAAGCACACAGAGAATGAATCCTTTGATACCTACTGAGTGTCTTGCATGATATTTTGCTTTTTGGGTTAACATAGAAGCATATACAATATCTCACAAAAGTATGATAAGCCTCACATTTTAGTAATCATTATGGAATATCTTCTCTGTCAGTCTTACGGCTGGGGAAGCACTACAGACTTACTGTCCTCCGAATATAACCAAACACTCAGCCATTATAACGATGCAGTGCTAATGACAATGCTGTCCGTCAGAATGTAACATTACATGTTGGAATTTGTGTTTCCCTCAATGAACCGCAGCTCTCCAGTGTCGGTAGCACTCATGCAGCCCCAGGCCATGGCACTATCACACCACCACCGCTATGCATCTAGGCAAGACACAATTATCTTGCTACTGACTTGTGTGGCCAGATATTTAGACAATAATGGGTGTGTGTCGAGTCATTTTTAATAGATAGTAAATCTACACTCCGATAGCTGTACACTGACTAGTCTAATGCATATTCAAGTTTCATTTCTATAATATTGCCCATTCAGAAGGTAGGTTATAAAAGCAGTTGCTGAAATGTGAAGGGTGCACTCACTCTTGTGAAATACTGTACATTCCAAATATATTGGTCTAGTTCTGAATTATAAAATCTCAGGCACGTTGAACTTTCCACGGTAGTTTAACAAAAATCCAACCCCTGTATGTAATAGAAATTTAAATATAACCCAAGGAAGGCTGCTGTTTGAGAGTCTGTGTATGTATATGTGTGTGTGTGCCTTCTTCAATGCTCAAGTCATCCAGTCAGATCAGCCAAATGCCTCTGGTGTCATAAAATGCGATCCTGCCAGAGGGAATTATCCATGTTAGCATATGTATCTATAATGCCTGTCAGAGGGGAACAGAGTTGAAAACAGCTTTAGGAGACAGGAGGCATATGCACAAAGACAAATATGGTGGGGCTGTGTTAAAAAGAGGATGAGGATGAGTGATGCAACATTTAAATTATTATTTTTTTCCATTTGCAGAGATCATTCTTAGAAATTTTGTGTAGGTGTGTGCGTGTGTGTCTGTGTATTACTGGAAAAACGGCCATCCTTCCCAATCTCTTCCTTTCTTTTGGTTCTTCTATCTCCCCTTTTCACAGCAGGAAAAGGTTCTTCATGACTCTTTGATGCAGGATTAGGGGATTAAAGTGCAGGGTGGCAGCACTAATCTGCCACATTAATCTGTTAACAAGTGTTTTAGATGTGACACATAACTGAGCTAAGTGTGACATGCAGAGTGTAGGGTCTGACACACATTTTCCTCATGTCTGTCATTTTTAATCTTGCCTGCTTTGCATTGAGACTCTACGAGGTTTGTTCATATCTGTGCTGAATGCTCAAACGTTTTTGTATAAAGGGCAAGAGCTTGCATTTATTGAAATCAAAAGTTAACTTTTTGTGTAAACTGAATGCAGGAGCAGACCAGTTATGGCTCTTACAATTGAACATTGGCTGCAGATTTTATGTGTATCCGTTTTGCATTACGTGGCATTGACAGAAACAAAACACAACTGTCAGGAAAATATGGTTTGTTATTGCGCTTATAAAATGTTTTGTGTCCATTATTCTATTACATATTACAATTATGTTAACATACATATGTTTTTTACGTATGTATTTACGCAGTGATACACATTAATGTCACACTGACTTGCTATGATTATCTGCTCAAGGCTAGAAGCCTAGTGTCTCCAAAACAAGTCCCCCACATGCTTATCACCTGATTCAAATAGCCTTGGGTGTCTCGGCATGTTAGTCTGTTAGTTGTCATTGTCTCTGACCCTCGTAGCCTTGCATACTATAGGTTGTATATACAGAGGTGTTGCAAAAGTGTTTGCCCCCTTTCTGATTAATTTTTTGCATGTTTGTCACACTTAAATGTTTCAGATCATCAAACTAATTTAAATATCAGTCAATGACAACACAACTGAATACAAAATGCAGTTTTTAAATGAAACTTTTCATTATTAAGGGAGAAAAAATATCCCAATCTAAATGGCCCCGTGTGGAAAAGTGATTGCCGCCCAAACCTAATACCTGGTTGGGCCACCCTTAGCAGCAACAACTGCAGTCAAGCGTTTGTGATAACTTGCGATGAGTCTCTTGCAGCACTGTGGAGGAATTTTGACCCATTCATCTTTGCAGAATTGTTTTAATTCATCCACATTGGAGGGCTTTCGAGCATGAACAGCCTTTTTAAAAGGATACAGGTCAGGACTAGGCCACTCCAAAGTCTTCATTTTGCTTTTCTTCAGCCATTTAGAGGTGGACTTGCTGGTGTGCTTTGGATCATTGTCCTGCTACAAAACCAAAGTTAATTTCACCTTGAGGTCACAAACAGACCAGTTTGGTAGACAGCAGAATTCATGGTTCCATTTATCACAGCAAGTTTTCCAGGTCCTGAAGCAGCAAAACAGCCCCAGACACTACCACCAAATTTTACTGTTGGTATGATGTTCTTTTTCTGAAACACACCTTCCAAAAAGTTCAACTTTTGTCCTTTCAGATCACAGAGTATTTTTGCAAAGGTCTTGGGGATCATCAACATGTTGTCTGGCAAAATTGAGATGAGCCTTAATGTTCAGAAACAGTGACAAACATGCAAAAAGAAAAAGAAACCAGAAAGGGGGCAGACACTTTTTCACACCACTCGATATATTAAAGAAATAGTTCCGATTTTTTGACATGAAGTTGTATGACATCCCCATCAGCAGTGGACTACATCAACAGTGACTTATCCTCCCAATTGGTCCTGCAAGTCCATTTCTGCTCGGATATCCGTGACGTAGAACGTAGTTCTGCTTAGTTGCTGGGTCATTTAAGTAAAGAGTTTGGCTTCTCAAAACAATATGCGTTCAAAAGAGTAATACTATAATATAATTATTTCAAGATGTATTTATTTTTTAATTTATTAATGACACATTTAATTAATTATTTAAAGATGTATTTATTGATTTAGTTAATTAATTATACATTTAATGAATTATTTAAAGAGTTATTCATCCATCCATTAATCCATCTTCTATGCAGATTATCCTCACTAGGGTCACGGGTATGCTGGCACCTATCCCAGCCAACTTCGGGCGAGAGGCAGGGTACATCCTTGACTGGTCGCTAGCCAATCCATATAGACACATATAGACATACAACCACTCACTCTCACATTCACACCTATGGCCAATTAAGCTAACATGCATATTTTTGGAACGTGGGAGGAAGACAGGAGGCCGCACGGTGGCTGAGTGGTTAGCATGTTGGCCACCCAGTCAGATCTGCAAGACCTGGGTTCAAATATCTGTGAGGAGTTTGCATATTCTCCTGGTGTGTGCGTGGGTTTTCTCCGGTTTCCTCCTACATTCCAAAATATGCATGCTAAATGGCGACTCTAAATTGTCCATAAGCATGAATGAGAAGTCCAACAGGCCACCGTGTGCAACTTGCGTGCAAGTTGTATTAAATTGTACCTCTCGTTATTCTCAAAGAACTTGTCTTGTCTCTTACCTATTTTGGAGGTCAGAGGTCTGAATAAAAGAGCGGCAGACGATGTTTGAAAGGTATGACATGATGTGCCTGCGTTAATTACGTAAAATAGTTTTCAAGTAATGAATTTTATAATTTCATTAACATTGTTAACATGTTGTTTTTGACAGCCCTGGTTGTTAAATGGATACTTAAAGTTAAGATTCGTTCTTACCTTTCTGGCTAGTTTCTATACTTATGAGATGAAATGCCAGCAGTATTAACATTAGCCTCTGCAAATAATCTATTGGAAGGAAGGAAATTAGTGCCTTACCAGAGCTAATTTTATGTTTAAGAATGATAGATGCAGTGAGTGAGTGATTTTTAAAAAAAATCCTAACCTTAAATTCACTGATATGCTGAATGTGCTGATTATATATATTACAATCTTATGAAGTGCAAGTAATAAAATTGAACTGGGTTTAGGTGTGTGTGAGCGAGAGACTATAACAGATGGAGCAGCAAATCCATCAGCGTATATATACAGCAGATGGATTTGTTTTTTTCTCACTGTGTCAAATCGCCATAAACAAGCTAAGAGCCTCTTGTGGATTCAGGCTATACTCTCATTAAATGTTTTAACAGGACTCTGGTCAGTGAATGGAGCTTCACTTGCTGAGTGGCAACATTTCTTAATTGCCATTCAGAGTTAGCGTTCATGTTGTTTTACACACCACCATAACTCAGCCATGTGCTTGGTGGAGTAATCCAGCCGGGTGTAAACAAGAAATATACTTGTTGCATGATGATGTGCTGTGTGGAGTGATTTAGGTTCATTAAGTGCTACATCAAGACGTGGCTGCGTAAACTGTGGAGTTAAAGTCATAAATGCAGAATTGGCTTTTGCGTGTGTGTGTTTTTTCTGTCAATACAATTACATCACCGCTAGTAAAAGCACTGGAACATCTCTCAAAGACAATGTGTTCCAGCATTCCGGCAAACTTCTGATTTGTTTGGATTTCAAATATATTTTTCTCATAGGAAATGATAGAAATAATGAAAAATGCGTTTCAGGGTCAAACTGTTTCCCTCATAAAATATTTTATGAACTTTACAATAACAGGCAATCTCGATTGATTTATTGATGGATTGACTTGAACATTTGAACATTCTTTTTTTTCCCTCACATTCTTGTGACATCAGTAAACCTCTGATGTCACAATTCCAAATGTCCAAAAGGAACAGGAAGAAGCAGAGCCTATTCAATCCTACCCCCTCTGTTTCACATCCAATACCTAATACATGTCACAATTACTAATACATTTCACATCAACTGCTGATACATTTGTTCATTTCCCATTCAACATGGTCCCTTTACTAGTTCTGAATAACATGAGAACACGGTAAAGCAATATAACAACGTGTTACAATGAAGGAGAGGTTTGTAAATCCGCCAGGGCAAACCGCTGCAAATCTCCCACAGTGCAGGTGTCATATGGCTTAGCATAATATCTCTCTGTGCTTCATGATTCTTCTTCCTTGTATTTTCTTTCGTTGGGCATCTCTGTGTGGAGTTTGCATGTTTTCCCCGTGCGAGCGTGGGTTTTCTCCGGGTACTCCGGTTTCCTCCCACATTCCAAAAACATGCATGTTAGTTTAATTGGTGACTCTAAATAGTCCATAGGTATGAATGTGAGTGTGCATGGTTGTCTGTCTCTCACCCGAAGTCAGCTGACCGCGACCCTAATGAGGATAAGCAGCATAGAAAATGGATGGATGGAACTGCTTGTAGTGTCTTTTGTCATTTTAGTGCATTGTTTGAGTTCTCCACTCAATCTTTATAGCATTGTGCGGACGTATGTAAGTGTCAAATTTTTTCATAAGATCATATTTCCTCTCTCTCTCTCTCATCTCTTGTCTCTCTCTCTTGATAAAAATAATCTTATTACGTTTCTGGTTAGCTCGTTATTTTTTGCTTCATGCATAACTTTAGCTGTTTGAAAGTTTACCAGATTAACAAATTTTAGTAGTTGTGATTTTAGGAATGGGGGTTTCTACATTGTCTATAAGCGGCCTTATGGATGACCCTAATTGATCATTTTTGTAGCAAAGTTAGTGAGTGAAGTCTGCACTTGTAGATATTTCCCCATATCTCCGCACAATAAGTTAGATATGGTAATACTAGAGAACAATAGCAAGTATGGAGTGATTTTTGGTCCAGAACAAATTTTGCCTTATTGAGTATAGAGATGTTTCCAGCCACTTTATGTTGTATATTTTTAAACCATCTTTTTAGTGTCGTCATTTCATCTGTGATAATTTGTATTAGCCTTTGTATGCTATCATCAGAATAGAATGCGGTTGTGTCGTCTGCAAATAATACTACCTTTAGGTCTTTTGTGACTTGACAGACGTTAGTTATGTATAAGTTAAACCGTTTTGGCCCCAGTATTGACCCTTGGGGTACGCCAAATGAGATATTTAAGCATGCAGATGTACAGTATATTCTCCTAGCTTCACATATTGCTTTCTGTTTGCTAAGTAGCTTTTTAACCAGTTCAAGACTACTCCTCTGATTCCATACCTTTCTAGTTGGTTAATTAAGATGTTGTGATTAATTGTATCAAATGCTTTTGTTAAAACCTTAAAAATTGCAGCTGCACACCCTCTACGGTTTATAGCATTGGTAATTTCCTCAGTTATTTCGATCAGCGCCATGGAAGTTCAAATGTTTGCAGTTTCTGCTGTTATTAAATGTATTTAACGGTACCGGTAACCCACAGTATGGTCCATACCTCGGTATTTGGACTACAGTTTTTAAATGAGGGAACATGATCTGGTGTTCTAATAAAAATAAACACACACACGTGTCACTACACAACCAATTTCAGTGTTCCAGTGCAAAGTAACACAAAGTGTATCCTTGTTTGTGAATAATGGTCCTGTTTTAGCTGCTCATCCACAGCTTCCTCCATGCACTCAATCGCTTGGCTCTTTAGCTTAATGAATATGAGCTACTTCCATAAAATATTCTTAGAGGTCTGTTATTATTAACATAACGTTTAATCTTCCAGCGTAGCTAAACCTCAATCAGTTTTGCATCTGAAATGCCTTAAATGTCTTCCCAACTCTTCTTATCTCCATCAAGTCAATTTGTGCTGTAACTGCTAAATGGAAGAAGCAAAACTCCCGACGTTAATTAACGGTACTCTGTTTTGTCTTTCTTGTGTTGCTCATTTCTGATTTGAAATTTCACATTCATGCAGTGTTTTCCAACAAGTGTGTAATTACAGTGTTTATCAGAGCGAAAAGTTGCATTCCTTGACTGGCATTTAGGGTTAATTACGCTCATGTCTTTGATGTTGGTGTAAAAGCCGAATGTGTATTTGTTTTGCAAGCCATCAAACCTGCTTTCCCTTATTGATTGATTCAAGTCAACAAGCCAATCATGTATTGTCGTTGTGTTGCAGAATGATGTCCTTATTCTTTGGTTGGCTTTTTACAATATCCATATATGATCCACACAAAAAATGACCATAATGGCAAAAGTAAGAAAACAGCTGCCAACTACAGTATAACATTTAAGGTTGCAGTAAGGAACAATCAGGCTCCACCACAGTTTGTCATTTTTTTTTTAAACCAGTGTGGTTAATTTAAATTTGTGATGTAAACACACAGAATGAAAATGCAATCAGGCTAACTTTTCTGTTGAATCATTGTTTATTATAATAGCATTACCACTGATGATGCTGATTTGTGGTCACCATGGTAATGACCCCGACTGTATTTCACTTATTTCAAGACAGTGTTCCACCAATATGAATTTAGTATTGCAAGGTGAAATTATGATCTATCGTTTGTTTAATATGAGGAAATATATATACATACACACACACACATGCACATATATACATACATACAGTATATACTGTATATATTGAGAGAGAGAGTAGGAGTAACATTATGTCATACACCTGACTCATTCAGCACTGGTGAATACAATGCCAGCATTTATATGACATTTACTGTTTTCATCTGCCTCCGACTTTCAGCTTTCCTGACGTGATCCTTCCCCTGAGAGATTTTAAAATGTGTTTACTGGCTCTCCCTGGAACAATTCCATTGTCTGGGCATGTTGTTTACTTGCATGAAATCGAGCGGGGGGTGTATATTTTTCCTGACCACCAGGTGTCGCTCTTGTGTTGTGTTTGTCCATACCTTAGAGAGAAATGTAATTACTACAAGGGAAATACAGTGTTAGAAATGTTTAATTCAACTTGAGAAGAGATGGTAGTCAGAATGTATGGGAACTTTAGGCTATAAGGTTTGAAAACTAACATTAATATGTATATATAGTATATTGTATATTGTATATTATATATTGTAGCTTACATAACTAAGGTTATGAGATTTAAAAAAAAAAATTGTTGCACTTGACTAAGAAAATAATTCATGTCATGGGTGATGGTTTTCAAAGACATTTTTCTGAATTCACGTGCTGTGCTCAGTGGGCTAAGTGAAAATAGTGTTCATTTCCCCCCTTCTTTTCTCTCTTTCTCCTCAGATGACTTAGATTCGAAGACTGATGGTGGAAATTGTGATCGGCAATCTCCTCAAGACCAGCCAGCTGAAGAGGTACAGTAGTATACCATAATAGTAGACCACAATATATGATTGAAGGGATGCTTGTGCAATACTGTCTGAAGGCATGTGTTGTTTTTGCAATAAACAGCTGATGTGCAGCCTTTCATCCAACATTTGAGCATGGCTGTAAAAAAAAATATTACTTTTATTTACATATGTTATAGTTTAATTACTCACACTTTTGGTTTGGTAATGGTAATGGTTTAATTCATCTTGAACATGCACACAAATTTCAGTAGAGCACATCACACAACACAATTCACAGTTCCGCATGTCCAAAAAGTACGCAAAGTTAACAGTGTGCTTGAACGCATCATCACATGAACAGTGCAGCGCTTAATTGAGCTGAAGTCTTCCAGACCACTGCTTGGCGAGTTGATTCTGAACTTCTCCAGATGATGCTGTAGAGTCGAGGTTTGGAGTTGTTTAGAAACGATGTATTCAAAGATAAAGTTTTCACTGTGTTTTTTGCTTTGCTGAATAATGGTAGACATCCACAATTCTGCATTGTTATATTGTGTTTTTGTATATTATGGATGGTTTGTATAGTTGTGACATGATATTGGTGGTATTAAGAGGTCGACTGGGTGTTCACTGAAGGCCCAGGTCTGAAATGCACTGCCCGCCGCTGCTAGTATCCATTTTATGTTTACTAGAGAATTATGTAACATAAGTATTTATTAGTAAACAACCCATAAATTATTAAGTGGCACAACAAGTTGTTGTGGTATTGTGTTGCAGGAACCTACATCAGGTGATACAAAATCATCAGCGGGCAATGATGAAAAGGCTGAAGAGGAGGAAGCCTCTGATGAAAATACCACTGACAAGGACACTTCCGTCAGTAAAGAAGAACAAGCAGATAAGGAGATGAATGGTCAGACAAAGGGAGACACAGAGGATGAAACTGGGGCAGCAAAGAGTGAATATGAGGAAGACGTCTCTGAAGAGCAGGCAGGGAAGAAAGAAGTGGAGGAGAATAAAGAGGCCTTGGATGAGAGTAAGGATGCCGTGCATGAGAGTAACGAGGCCTTAGATGACTGCAAGGATGACTTAGATGAGGACAAGGATTCCTTAGATGAGAGTACAGAGATTTCAGATGAGAATGAGGAGGCCCCAGATGAGAGAAATGAAATCTCAGATGAGAATAAGGAGGTTTTGGATGAGAGTAAGGAATCAGTTACACATGAGACTGAGGGGAAGACTGCAGATGTCAGTGAGGGGGCAGCAGATGAAAGTAAGGATTCAGATGACAGTCATGACGACAATGCAGAGAACAGTAAAAAGGAGTCTGCAGACGAGCAAAATGAGGAGGTTGCTGATGAAAATGAAGAGGTTGCTGATGAAAATAAGGAGGAGCTTGCAGATGAGCGTAAGGAGGAAGACACTAATGAGAAAAAGGAGGCGCATGCAGATGAGAGTAAGGAGGAAGACACTAATGAGAAAAAGGATGAGCTTGCAGATGAGAGTAAGGAGGAAGTCACCAATGAGAATAAAGAGCAAATCACAGATGAGAGTAAGGATGAGGTAGCAGATGGGGTTTCAGATGACGAGGTTGATGATGAGGTTACAAATAAGAGTAACGGTGAAAATAAGTCTCTTCCACCTTCTGAGGACCAAAATAATGAGTGTGACGAAAATATTAACGACAATACCAAAGATCACATTCATAAAGATGAAAGTGGTGAGGATCATAACGAGAACAAACAGCACAGTGACCAAGAAAAAAGTCAATAGCAGAAGAAGCAATAACGAGGAAATGGAGCCCTTCATTGGAAGACTAACATCTTAAAGATTCCACCTTAACTGGAGATAGAAGTGCGACTAACAAATGATGATGATGGTGGGATATACCGATAGTAATCTACATTTAATCAAACAATAAGGTAGAGAAGTAAGAAATAATCACAAATACAAGATTAGCTTAAGAATGGCATTCATATTTTATAGTCAGTTTTAAAAAAGAAGCATTAGATGGATAGGAACTCAATACTTGACCATAATGTTGCTTTAGCTTTGGATGGCTGACTGCTGAATGGTGATAAGATGTTTGGAAGACGTAATACAGGGGTCACCAACGTGGTGCCCGCGGGCACCAGGTAGCCCCCCACGACCACATGAGGTGCATTCTGAAACAGCTATGTATGTATTCTGAAACATAAAATGTGAGTTGTGGATACCAGCATTTTGTGAATGTTTTGGTAAAACAAGCATATTTGATCTGTTTGGGTTGAAATAAGGTATGAAAATCATTTCTACAAAAATGAGTAGCTCGTGGCCATTTTCATTTTCTAAAAGTAGCTCTCGCAAGAAAAAACGTTGGTGGCCCCTGACGTAATAGAAAAAATATATCTTGACAACCACTGACACTAATATAAAATCCTATGGGTTTTTTTTTTGATATTTGTTGATTGCAGAGAGTGCTTTCCTATTGATATAACATTTGGTGACATATTCACATTTTACATTTTCACTTGAAACTCAAGGAAACAATAGTTTCACTATACGACCTCACACTGTAAGCATTAAAATGTTCTGCATTACAATATGATAACATCTTCTTTGTAAAACTGTCTAACCACTGTGTGTACATGAATCTGTTGATGATGACATTAAATTATTCTTTGGTTCGGTTGATTGACTTGAGTATTCCTATGTATAAGTGTGTGTGTGTGTGTGTGTGTATGGGGGGGTATAAAACTGTGTATAAAACGAAGACATCCACAACATGAACTTCTAAGCACAAAATTAATACAAACCATTCAATATCAGTACAAGCCTGACATTTGTAATGGAAGATTGTACTGTTGATTTGGATGAATATGCTTCTGCTGTTACTGGCTACATTAGCACATGTATAGAGACTGTTACCACCACCAAGTATTACAGAAAATACCCTAACCAAAAACAGTGGATGAACTGTGATGTAAGGGCTAAGCTACGTGCTCGTTCGACTGCATTTGTCATGGGCACCGCTGATGACTACAAAAAGGCCAGATATGACCTGAGGAGGTCCATACGAGAGGCCAAAAGACAGTACAGACAGAAGCTGGAGGGCTACTATTCCACCTCAGACCCTCGGCGCATGTGGGCGGGGCTCCAGCACATCACAGACTATCGACAGCAGAGTAGCGTAGCCACGTCCAGCCAAACCACACTTCCTGATGAGTTGAATGAGTTCTACGCCCGCTTTGACACCCAAACTCCTGATGAGCAGAGAGGGTGGCTGAACCTGGGGAGCACACAGGACTCACCTCTCATGGTGACATCAGCTGATGTGCGCAGGGTTCTAAACAAAACAAACCCACGAAAAGCAGCAGGGCCAGACAACATCTCAGGACGTGCACTTCGGGTTTGCTCATCAGAGCTAGCTGATGTGCTTGCTGACATATTTAACCTGTCGCTTGCACAAGCATCTGTACCGACCTGCTTTAAGTCCACCACCATAGTGCCCGTACCCAAGAAGAGCAACGTGACCTGCTTGAATGACTATCGCCCTATAGCACTCACTCCTATTGTTATGAAGTGCTTTGAAAGAAAACACTAATGACCCACATCAAAAAGAGCATCCCGGCGGCAACTGTGGACCCTCTACAGTTTGCATATCGCCAGAACCGGTCCACGGATGATGCAGTCAACACTGCCATCCACACAGCCCTTTCTCACCTACAGGGCCAGGACACATATGTCAGAATGCTATTTATAGACTATAGCTCTGCTTTTAATACAGTCTGCCCCCACAAACTCACAAATAAGCTCCTCACACTTGGCCTGTCTCCCTCCCTCTGCAACTGGGTGTTTAACTTTCTAACAGGCAGGCCCCAGTCAGTCAGAGTCCACAACCGCACATCCAGCTCAAGAATTGTGAGCACTGGGACCCCACAGGGGTGTGTGCTGAGTCCGCTCCTCTACACGCTCCTCACCTACGATTGCGTGACCTCCCAGAACAACACCAGCATCATTAAATTTGCGGATGACACTACAGTCATCGGACTGATCACTGGTGGTGTTGAAACGTCATACAGAAGAGAGGTGGCGGACCTCATAGCTTGGTGTCGTGATAACAATCTCCTTCTCAATACAGATAAGACTAAAGAGATGATCATCGACCCAAGAACAAGGAAAAAGGAGCCGCATAGACCCCTGTTTATTGATGAGACTGAGGTGGAGAGGGTGAAAACCTTCAAGTTCCTTGGCACACACATCAGCGAGGACCTCACCTGGTCTCACAACACCCAACAAATTATGAAGACTGAGGAAATTTGCCATGTCCACCACAATCCTGAGTTGCTTCTACAGCTGCACTATCGAAAGTGTCCTTACCGCCTCCATCACTGTTTGGTACGGTAACTGTACAACACGTGATAGGAAGGCACTCCAGCGGGTGGTCAAGACCTCACAGAACATTGTTGGGGCAGCCCTCCCCTCACTGCAAGACATTTATAAATCTAGAGTCCTACGAAGAACACACAACCTCATCAAGGACAGCACACATCCACAACACTCATTATTCACACTCCTACCATCAGGCAGACGCTACAGGAGTTTGAAGTCCAGGACCACAAGGCTGGCAAACAGCTTTTACCCACAGGCCATCAGGCTTCTCAACGAAGCACTCACACATGGCGCACGCAACACACGCACACACTCATAGCACTTTATTTATTTATTTATTTATTTATTTATTTGTATTAATGTCTCTTCTGTTGTTGTTGCTTAATTTATTGGTATTTATGTTTCTTATGTTCTTATTCTTTCTTGTGTTTTCTTTCTTTTCTTGGGAGAATGAACAGAATAAGATTTTCATTGCATAGTATAACTGCCTGTTTTACCATGCATATGACAATAAAACTCTCTTGAATCTTGATAATGTCATGGTATGATGCGACAAATGTGCATATTAGATTATCATCACATCATACCTTTATGCATTCCCACACAGTATCAGCAATTGGGAACAAATATGAGTTGAAAGCCGAACGAGAAAAATACAGTATAAATTATACGGGCAGTTTTAGAGAACGCAACTATGGTGTATTCAGGGACCATCGAACAAAGTAGGAAGGGTCACTGCTCGCCGAAACCCGAAACATTAACTTGCAAAAACTTCCAAAATTGGTATGCATGTACATAAAATGTGATGTAGTTATTGACAAAATTATTTTTTAAGTGTCTTTTTTTGTTTTATTGCGCCTGAAAGTTTTCCACTGCCAGGTACCGGTGTGTGGGCATGGTCAAACAGCCCGGTGCTTGGGTACCCCTGTTGTAGAGGGTGAATCATTGTCAATCAGAAATGTAATTTTGCTAACATTTTGGCCAAGTGTCAGACAAATGCAACTTGACCGTATAATCAATGCAACCATTCATATTAAACATGTCAAACACATATTGTATTCCCTCATTGGACTGCATCACCAATGATCCATCCATCTACTGTATGTTCTATACCAGATTCCCTCCAGGGTTGTGGCCCAGTTGATGTCCGGCTAAAGGCAGACAATACCCTGGATGGGTCACCAGTCAATCACAGAGTACACACTGTACAGTACTGTACCGAGACAGACATTTACATTTGTCTTTCGTCCAAAGTCAGCCGGGATAGGCTCCTCCGTCCCTGTGACCCTGAACAGGATAAGTGGTAGAAAATTGTGATGGAAAGATGGTTGCCTTTTAATTCCATTGAAGAAAAACAAATTGGGGGGCTATCAGCTACCAGCTTACAATGAAATGTTATTAGATTCTATGTGGGTGATGGCCTCACTTTCTCTCGCCAGCAACTTTTCTTTTTAATTTGGCATCTGTGCAGTCTTGGTGCTTGTGAGTCATCATCTGTGTGTGTGTGTGTGTGTGTGTCTCCATGAGTCACTTCTGACTGCTCAAGGTGATAGTCCTGTGGGTGCTATTTCCGATTATGCCATCAATTTTGTCTTATCTAGTGTGGAGGTCCCTTTTAGCGTGTGCTTGGCTGAGTTAATGAGACCCCGAATAACACACTTATTATTCAATACCTCCCCTTCCTAAATGACCTTTCTGATGGATTGCAGTGAAGACTTGTAGACTAATGAAAGCTTGGCTATGCTGGAACATCATTTCAAGTTTGAGATAGTTTGTTCATCAGATTCATCAGAATATATTGCCAACAAATTAATGGAGTGTGAGAGTGGCAGTTTACGTGTACTGTATATGCACAATCTGCGGACAAAAGCTTGTAAAAAAAACACAGTGTTGGCCTGCAAATATTTCACTTTTATTATCTTTGAAAATAGACATACTGCATGATGGATATTTATATGCTGTTCTTAACTGCAGTTGTAATTTATGCATTTTACCTTTCCTATTGGAGAATGCACAGTTACAGTACATGATGAGACACACTGAAAGTCTAATTAAATTACAAGATTCAACCTGGAATAACATCTTTGTTGATAGTTACAGCAAAAATATGTTCAATGTAGAAATCAGCCTTTGGTCAATGAAAGTATAAATAAAAATGATACACAATTCACAGGATGGAACTACTAGTGAGCACATTTATTGATCACTCGCTAACTCTGGCTACAATGGGGAGGTGTTAGAACAACCTTTTTAACATCTTAGTGTGTGGTTTTGAACAGTAGAATAGCAGTTTATGCATGATTGGGTAACATTTAAAATATTGATTATTAGAATAGATACTGTCTATAGCTTTGTGTATGTGTGTGTGAAAACAAACAATATTGAATTTGGTGAGTGAAGGAGAAAGGGGGTCGTGACAGCGTGAATGTTAGTAAAAGGTCAACTTACATGAACATTGTCATTGCTAATGCAGGTTTGCTAAAGGGACCTGCACCAGTGATCCAAAAAAATGACATAAAGACAACTAAATGGCAACTGGAAAGCAACTTCTGTATTATTATTGTAAAGCAGCATTGCTCAAACCATTCTTACAATAGTGTCGTTCCCAACCACTCCCAGAAAACATACTGTGTATCTTGTTCTTCTTGCATCTTACCAACGTTACACAGTGGAACTACTGAGAATTAAGAGCACCTTTGGAGCCTCCAAATTCAAACACAATCTGTTAACAGACACTGTTTTGCTTGGAATTTTAAATATATTTGAAATGAGCAATGTAAAGCTTGATGTCACAGATTGTCGGAATTTTCTGTTTATCTGAATCTGTTAATCACACATTCATGTTTTATGAGTGTGTACAGTAACGATGCATGGGTGCTGACAGGCTTAAAGGCAAACCACTTTTTAAAAATTTTGCTCATCATCCACAATCCTCATGTGAGACATGAACACACGTCTTTGCCTTTTCTGTGCAATCTAAAGAGAGAAGCACATACACGTAATGGGAAGCACCTATTCCACCGATAAAGCCCTCTACAAAAAAATAAAACTCAAAAAAATGCAAACAATGTTCCATTTACATAACGTGACATGCATATTAACCAAGCTACAGCGACATTGCTATTGTAGGAGCTAACGTAGAAGAGCTACTTTTCTGACGTAGTGACACAGTGCCTCAGGCCACGACCGAGAGGTAAAATAAACAACTGGAGCTGCTGCATTGCATGTGAGTTTGGAAAAGTTAATGCTGGGCCTCACACGGGTATAGTAGAAGGTTCTGGCAACAAGCTGAAAAGTTGGTCAACTTTGAGATTCCACACGCTACCAACTAAACATCCGGACAGACTGAAGCAGTGGATACTGGCTCTCACATGGCTAGAAAGACTTGGCTAAATGCTTGTTTGCTCTCAGCATTTTTTTGCCTTAGGACTACAGTATGCTGAATTGACCAGCTCAATGCGGAGCACAAGTCTTGTGCTGAAAGATACAGCAATCCCATCAGTCGGTATCCCAGTAAGAGCGGACATTGTAAGTGACTGTTTTATTATGGTTTTATTTTGTCAATGAAACGTTTAGTCCCAGTGCTACATGCTAATGCTGTGAGAATGGCTTAGTCTTTCACCATAGCTGAATCTGCCGATCACCCAGCAACATTATTCTCCGCCTGCGGGGTGTAAAAGTAAAAAGTAGTAATTGGCGGCGGCTCTCACAAAGTCTGCCATCATTAGTGGTAGCAAACGCTCTCTCTATGTTGCTGTTGTTGACGAAAGGAGCGTTCGTTATGATGAGCTCTGTGAAATCAATGCGCTCAAGAAGGAAGCTCCGGTAATGCATAAAATGACCAAAATACGGCAAAATACTGTATTACTGTATATAAAACGATAAAATAGAGAGATTTTAATAGAGGGTTTTAGAAGCGGAATAGGTAATTTCCAATTACATTGCATTATTAGCTGCCTCGTGCTAGCAGTTTTTCAGTATTTACAATGCGCAGAAAACACAAAGACGTGTGCTCATGTCTCACATAAGGATTGTGGATGATGGGCAAAATAAAAAATAAGGTGAGGTTTTCATTAAAGCAAAGCATCCAATTAAACACCATACAACTGGTATTATGATAATAAAAGAATCATGATTGTACTGCACTGTTACTGTTACTCTGTTTTTTAGCCTGCAATAGAATTTGGGTTTTCTACCGTAGTGCTCCATGACTAACGTTTTTATTTTAGAACTGTGAAAAATATTCATGTTTTTTCAAACAACCTGTGTTCCTACGTGTCTGCAAACGTCAGGGGCAAAGGAAGATGCATAACGAAGTGTCATCCAATATAACTTTCAATATATTGCTTGGACTTACAAATCTAGTCAGAGGTTTTACTGAAGAAGACAAGGTGGAAGATAATGTGAGAATTGTAAGCATGCTGTTACGACTAATCCTGTCTAATTTGCTCCAGTGGTTCTCAATTATCTGACGCAAACCGGTGAGGCCAACATTTCCTTGTCTTTATATGTACAGTATACTGTATAATTCTGGTGACTTTACGAGTCAAAAGCCTGAATAGCCTTCTATATTGTGAAACTGTGACTGTTTGTCTTCAGTGCTTTGACCATTTTTAAAATGGAAGCTAATCATCAATAATAACTGCTGCTCCCCTCAAACACAATGTGACACCATTTAAAAGAAAAGTGTTAGCTTGTTCAGTAGCTGTGTTTTATTGATTTGTTCTTAGGTTGCTTTGTTTGTCGTTTTCTTTTTTGTGTGGGTAGTGCTTACAACCTCTCTGATGCATAAAGATGTCTGGCACACATGAAACTTCATTTTTTTTGTCTGCTCTAAACTTTGTAATCCTGATATTGAATTATGTCAAACATAGTGAGAAAAGTGACACTCT
This sequence comes from Dunckerocampus dactyliophorus, assembly GCF_027744805.1. Classification (NCBI taxonomy): domain Eukaryota; kingdom Metazoa; phylum Chordata; class Actinopteri; order Syngnathiformes; family Syngnathidae; genus Dunckerocampus; species Dunckerocampus dactyliophorus. The sequence continues at coordinate 18,467,088 of NC_072825.1, forward strand.
CATGTCATGTAAGGTGACCTTTTAGGTGATAACATCTCTGCATTTATGGACATATAGTATACAGTAGATCCCCACGTCTCTTTTTATGTTCCAGTGTCATAGATGCCAGCCAGCTGTGCAAGTGTACGTTAGTAAACATCACTACCACAGCCTTAAAACCAGAGCTGAATGTTGAGTTGACTGTCCAGGTTTTTAGCTCTGCGGTTAGCACTCTTGACTCCCATTCCAAAGGTGCTGTTTTCAAGCCCTGAGCTGGGCTGGCTGAAGCAGGTGGGTTACACCATGGCCACCAGCAAATGGCTAAAATATGCGTGTAATTCAGACACCCGTAAAAATGTCTATTTTTCACACACAGTTCGCTCCGCCTCCCCCTCCAAACCCTCCAGCTAGCTTGACGTTGACGTTCTCCTCCGATTCTGGATATGATGTTTTCAATAGGTGTGATTGTTGTAATTATTAGATCAGATTCAGCTCCAGAGCCCTCCCTCGGTTCTCATATTGCTCATACACTTATTAAATGCATTTTAAATTATTAGAGGTACTCACCACTAATGAATGATAATATAAGAGGATCGATGACCAGATGGAATTGGAGTCATGGTGTAGAAGTTATATATAAGTTCACTTTTGCACCTCACAGCAACTAAGAAGCGTTCAAGGACGCCGAACAAAATGTGATTGATATCTCAACACTTGATGAAAAACAATATCAGTGAAGTATAAAGACATACTCTAAACTTGTAAAAATTGGGGGCTTTTTAAGCAGTGGTACATGTATGCTGTACATCTTACCGATATTATCATGTAGGTATAAATTGTTACTGACCTAGTTTTTTTTAAAACGACCTATTTTCTGAAAAAAAATCAATAACATTTTTTTGGACCAAAGATCCACAAATTTGCAGCGCCATGAATGCTCAATGTCGAATGTGTGGGGATCCACTGTACACTCACCCATAGTCGGTATCCCATTACGGTACTCAACATATACACAGTATTTGCATCCCCCATTCAGCCAGACTGCTGTCGAGTCTCTGTTTTGGGGGTTACCGGCTGGATGTTCTGGACTTTGGAAAGTGTAACTGGCACCTTTCCTTCCCCGGGAGTCGGTGCTCTCATTATGGGTGTCCCTGTGACAAAATCATAGGTGTGGTGCTTGATAGTCATGCAAAACAGTGGAAGAAATTGATCGCACATACATTTTTAACAGTAGTGCGTCTTTTGGTGAAGAATTCAACCTTACCAACTGTTGAATGCAAATCAGCCAGCCTTTCCTTAAACTTTTGTTGCAGATATAATTCCTCTTTGGAGTAGCTTTTGGCAAACGCAGACAACAGGAAACCGACAGCCATTGACGTGCCTCCCACACAGAAGAGTACAGCCCCAGTCAGTTTGCAAACATCCAGTGCACGGTTGAAACTGACTGCCTGGCTGTTGAAGAAAGAGATAGGTGTCTTATTTGCATTGTACGGCAAAATGGCATTATGTTGACTCCATAGCTGAAGGTAACTGGAGTAACTAAGGATGATGAAGTGGAGTAGCTCAAGATCTTGCAATCATGTTAGAACCTTGTTTGAGTCTTAGTAGATTAGCAGAATTGATAACATTTTGATCAAAACATCTCAAGTCTCAGGTTTATCAATGAAGGGATCCTCCTCGACATCCACCCATTATGACACATGGGTTGCTCTGACAATCTCTATCATCCATGTCATGACCTTCTGCCTGGTGACCAAGTGGAGATACACAGACAACAGGGACTTGATACCAAAAGAGGCCAGTCTTAGTCTCAAGTCACTAGTCAAATGTCCAGGATTTGCATCCATAAAGTTAGGCCGAAAACACCGAGACTCTTGGGCTGGATTTACACTACATGGCTCATGTGACAAGATTCATTGTAATGCACTCACGTGGCACAGTTTAGATATGGGTCATGCAAGGATAAAGGGTAAAAAATATATATAAAATATATAAAAAACATACATATATAAATATAAATACAAATAAAATCAGATGGTAGTCAGGTATCGTTTAACGGTGCACAATCTTGTCTCGGAGCCACTATAACTCCAATGTCCAAATACTTTTTATACGGCAGTTCCCTCGGGCATGTTTGTCAGGTACCTGTCCACAAAAAGGAGATCATCTTCACCAAATGCTTCAATCCTAGCCGGAGTAGCATAGCCCACTACGATGACAATCAGGCCAGCAAACAAGATCACAGTGCCAAACGCGAGACAGACCTGAGGTAGGAAAAATAATGAAAGATTTTTAAATATTTGTTGGTATTATTTTGTTTTAAATGTCATGATACCAACATATACGTTTCTGATTGAGCTTACTAAAGGTTAACCTCACCTTCCAGAGTAAAGAGCTCCACCTGCTAGGTGATCTCTGAATCTGAAAATCTTCATCACGTTCCCAGATGGAGGCTGTGCACTCCTCATAAAACTGGATAATAAAGACACTATCATTCATTCATATTCTTTGAGTAAAGGTTTATGGCTTTGTTCTACCTGGTGTAGGTAGGAGCGGACACCATACTGCTGGTAGTTCCCGCTGACTTGGGCTTGCTCACCATACTCAGACCCACAGATCTCTGAGCAAGACGCCATCCTTCACATCTGTCTGCCTGCTTGAGCAAACACAGATAGTAATGCATGACTGAAGACACTCACGCAGATTTGCACTCTTTGCATGATAAGCGTCCTCATCTATGCATCAGAAAACACATTTACCCCCCTCCCCCCACTCACCAACCAAACGTTATGCAACAGACGGTACATATGCAAGCTGTATGTAAATTCCGGTGTATAAGCTGCTACATTCTTAAACTTTGAATCCTGCGCCTTATACAGCGGTGCAGCTAATTTATGGCTAAATTCTAATCTTGTGACATCTCCTTTTCTTCTGAACTACTACTGATTGTTTGAATACTGTGCCGCTTGTGAGTCAGTGAGGAAATGGTAGCTCTTTCTATGGCAGGAGCCAAACATGAGCCATCGGTAAACTCAGAACGAGTTTGTCAAACCACTTGAAATTGCAGGAGGTCATTATATATAACAGTATAACAACATAACAGTTTTGACTCATGGTGTCATCTAACTGAGAAGAACACTAAATTCATCACACAGCAACATAACACTCCAAAAGTATACTTCAGAAATATAAAAACATGTACCAATACAAGTTTAAAATGAAAAAAAAACATGTTAAAGTTTTTCATGTGGCATTGCATCTGAGCAACGCATTCATTGGGGCGCTCCAGTGACGTCAGCCTACCTCTGGCCTCTGTGCTCTGGGTTCTTATGGCTCCCTCTAGTGGACAGAGGCAGCATTGCAGCACCATCCATCTATGTTACTTGTCCTCCAATGAACTGCTCTTTTGGCAGTAATGCATTCTGGGTAGATGTTAAAATAGCTGCTGTTTGTTATTTTAAACTCGTATTGGTACATGTAATGTATATTTCCTAGGTGCCTTTTCAGTGTTAAGTAGCTGTGTGATGAGTTTAATGTTGTCAGACTGTTATATAGAGTAATGACCTACAATTTCCAATTGGCTGACAAGCTCAGGAGTTTTTTCATAGCTCATGACTGTCTCCTGTCAAATAAAGAGCTGCCTGGTCCTCACGGACTCGTGTGCGCCACAATATGTCATTTTATGACGTGGACAGGTGCGGCTTATGCACCGGTGTGGCTTATATATGAAGAAATCTGTTTTTTCCTCTAAATTTAGTGGGTGCAGCTTATACACTGATGTGACTTATACACCGGAATTCACGGTATATTGAATATTATTGATGTTTTCGATTGTTGAGAAATAACCCCTAAAATATTATACTCGTTCGATGCACTGTTCATGCACTGTTGTCAGGTAAGTTCTGACTTGCATTTTTCTATTCATTTATTTTACACATACAACATTTAACTCTACTATGGACAGAAGTAGTCAGTCAGAGGTTGGACTACATTCACTAGATTAGATTCTGTGGGAAAATTTGGTGTCTTCCTGGAAATGACATAGTAAAGGTCATGTTAGTTGAATACTTTGAATGGGGACACAGTTTACTGTTTGTTCATCAACAAAACATTGTTATTGTCTTTGTGTAAGTAAAGTTGTTACCAGAGATGATATGGCTCAGGTGCTAGTGTCGGTGTCTTGCAAATAGAATATTGCAAGGTTGAGCCCCCCCCCGAGTCCCTTTAAACCACTTCAAGTACCCTTGAAGAAGAAGGATGGCAGTAGCTGAATTTGTAAAGACAGGCATGGGACTCACTATGACTCAAATAGGACTGGTTGATGGAGTACCTTTAAGCAAAACACTGACCACCCACCTGCTTTAAGGAGCTGTACAGTGCCCTCACTTTGACACCTCAGGGTGATTTCCCCTTGATAGTTTTCCCCCTGAAGTACAGTAGTACCTTTGTGGAGACTGAGTGTGGAAGTAGAGGGGATTATCTTTATTTTTTTTTTCTTCAAGAACTGAACATAAAAATAAAGTTCACATTAACACTACTGGGTAGTCTTTTCCTCTGCAACCTCAGTGTATTTCATGACTCACTGCCTCGCTACATTTGAGCGTAATGATGTTATATGCTTTTGTCAGCTTGCACAAAATGTCATCTGCTATCTCCGTTCAACTATAACTGAATTAAATCAAGTAACAAAACAGAAGGGGCAATAAAATATGGTGTGGAAATATGGAAATAGTTTTTCTTGGTCATTACTCATCGGTTTCATGGTGTCACTTTATTGTAACATTTTGCTAGACTCACAGAATACAATTTCATACTAGAAAAAAATATGTCCGGTTAGAGGCAGAAAGTGATTGAAGCAAATGGGGGATGGTTACTAAGCATGTTTGTCTAATTTGAATCAAGTATGGCAAAAAAAGGACACAGGGTATGGTGGAGGTCTGGATGGGCCCTTCTTGTGTTATTAGTCATCCGAAACATATGAGCAAAAACTGTGTTCAATAAATTGCTATATAAGACAAACCTAACGGCAGTTTGGTTGTATCGCTCCATATTTGTGTCCTGTTTTAAGCATTGTGTAGATTGGATTTGACCAAAGTGGTGGACAAAAAGAACGTTTACATGAATTAGGATTGTCAGGTGTCAATCACAAGCAATAAAACATCCATCGCTGATCTATTTTGTAAGAATTTATTGATACAGTTTAAATGTCATGCCTTTCCCGCCATCAGTATTGCACCCATAAACTTGATTTAAATTTTTCAATATTTGATGGCACAGTATTAATCACTGATACAAGTCACATTTAGCCCTGTCTTGATAAATTAGAGCTGACTCCAAATTCTAGGAAAGCTGCATCAGTACATCACTGACTGTGCGGAAGTGTAGCAATGACAAGCTTTTCACTAAATGAGCAAACTCTGTGTTTGGATTACAATGAGGTCCTAGTACAAAAAAAATAAATTCACCATTAAAACTAGGAACATAGTTTCTTCCAGACCATTAATCACATTAGTGCTTCATTTGTCCCTGTACCTGAGAACTGTGAACATAGCCAGATGCAAGACACTCTGTACCAGTGTTTGCATATTTATTGCCTTTAAATATTGATGACCCACTCTAGACAAATTCAACTCCATAATATAAATAATAATAAACTCTGAATAAAATAACTGGCCTTCATGGCTGTCACTCACTGCTGTTGATATTCACATACATTTCCGTGGAGCGTACACACACACAAAAGCTGTCTCTGAGAGGCAATCAACAATTTGTCCATCAGTCATGTTTTTGTTATGATGCACTATACATTCACTGATGGCTAATGTTAGTAGCTAAACATTGCCAAATCGCTATCATTAGCTGACAACAAACGCCGAGTTTGTGTGTTACGTTGGCGTAGCTTTCAGACTCAAAAGCAGTAAGAGGTGGGATATAATGTTTGCTGTACCTTTGAGTGTTGGTGGCCTTTTGGCAGCTGAAGGAACCTGCTGCATACAGTCCTTTTAGCTTAAACCAGTGTAACTGTATAAGTAAAAAACACCATTCTTTTCCTTGAGTCAATGCTAAGAGTGGTTGGATCGATCCAGAATATCAATAGTATCAATACCAACGGTGGTACCAGGATTGGCTTGATACTTTTGTGATGAGATCAATATTTTTCAGTTCTCTTCGGTTTATTTCCACAAATATATGTGTTTTTCTCTGTTGTTCATATTGTTACATTGTTGATCTTATTATATTGTTTATAAACTCAGGGAATAAATTCTTAAGGCTTCGGGGGCAAAAAGCCAACGGATCTGAATGAAAGTAGTTCAAATCTTAGTTTAGTTGTCTTTAGTTGCTATGTACTCTTGACTCTATTTTACTGAAACAATTGCAAACAATTGTATGTCATATATTACATATTGTATATTTAATTGATATTTTTACATAGTCAGAGCTGGGTTCAAATCACCGTTGAACATCTCTGTGTGGAGTTAGCATGTTCTCCCCGTGCGCACGTGGGTTTCTTTCGGGTACTCCGGTTTCCTCTCACATTCCAAAAACATGCATCTTAGGTTAAAATGGCAACTCTAAATTGTCCATAGGTGTGAATGTGAGTGTGAATGGTTGTTTGTCTATATGTGTCCTGCGATCAGTTGCCAACCAGTCCAGGGTGTACCCCGCATCTAGCTCAAAGTTAGCTAGGATAGGCTCCAGTACACCTCCGCGATCCTAATAAGCGCCAGCACAGAAAATTAATGAATGTTACTCAGTCTTATATTGTTTTATTTGTATAGAGTAATCCCTCGTTTATCATGGTTATTTGGTTCCAAACCCGACCATGATAAGTGAATTTCCACAAGGTAAGATTCCTTATTTATCAATCGTAAAAAAAATAATCATGGTTAGAGCATAGAAAACCTGTTTACGACCTTCTAAATATGTTTTTTTTTTATATTGTTAGAACATTCTAGACATAATATAACACCCTTATAGTCACCTTTACACTCATATTAACTAATAAAGCAGACATACTCAGAGAAAATAAACCATTTAAGACATAAATAAGACTCATGCTCCTGAGTGTTGCAATAAACGTGTTCCAGATGTGTGGAGGACAGGAAGTGACCTCGGGGGTTCAGAATTGAGTTTTAGCTGGAGTGGATTACAACCGCAACAGTAGCCCGTGTTATTATTATGATAATTATTATTGTTATTATTATTGTTCATGTTGGGAGATCATTCAAACCTGCAGTAAAAGCCTGTTGTTCGGTTGACCAAGTCTGATGCTTGTGTGCCTCATCGAACATTACCATAGCATTACTGACACCTTGTGACCAGTGTAGAATACTACATCACATCTTTGAATGCATATTCTGAATAGTTTATTTGTCCTTTAGTTCATTTAGCCATTTTTATGGTTGAGAATGATTAATTTAGGCAAAAAATACATACAATTTGCTTAAATATGCAAACTTTTCACCAATAATAGGCCACATTCAACCATAAAACCAGGATGATTTAGTAATAAATATATTTTTGAAAAAACGTGATAAAGTGAAGCTGCGAAATTCAAGCCACGATGTGGCGAGGGACGACTGTATTGTTAAATTGTTCAAATAAATTAACACATAAATCATCCCATTATTACCTTATCCCGAATAAACCATTATAACTGAACATTTACATCTTTGTTACTATATTGTATTTATTTAAGCACCTCAGTGTTTTCCAACTTGCCAAACTTGGATAATGATCAATCTCCACACAAATGTTTTCTTTACACAACAATTATGGACTAGTAATAGACAAGGATTAATTGAGCTCTGGTTCTTCCTACTCCTTTTCGGACATGGTGGATTATGCCAGGGTAAAAATGTGATGTCCCTAAATGCAACTTTGTTAAGCATGTTTAAAACAATTAAACCATTACCTTTATTCTCCCTAATACTCTTGGTAGTTACAGTACTAAAGGCAGTCGTTGGGAGCTGGCCTTGGTGCTGAACGCCATGACAACCCCAGATGAAAACATGCCTACGTCACATATGACGCTCATCTGAGAACATATCTCATGCATGCGTGCTTCCCAACCCCACATGAGACATAAATAGACACACAGCACGTTCATCAATTCATTTACTATAATTGCATTTGCGTGACATCCTGGCCGAATTGCAATCCACGTTCACAGAACGAGCACCAGGAAGACAGACGTAGATTAAGTATATATCGTTTCTTTTGGTTTGTGTATCTCATGATTAAATTTAATTGGCAACGTGACAACACACACACAAATCTAATGCAAAACTGCTTCCGACATTGCCCCTACCCACCATAAACGTTATTACAATATGTGAGAGACGTCATTTTTACACCATGGCGACGAGAGTAATAGTCAAATGAGCTTTGTTGTTGCATCAAAATTAATATTTTGAAAAACTGCAACCGAAATTTACCTGTCATTAGCAGCTCGGAGAGTGATCACTCGCTCCTGCTTGCTCAGCCGGCTCCCATCACTCTGAAGTCACCTCTCTCTCCCTCTCTCTCCCTTCTCTGTCTGTGTGGTTGATTCAGAGTCTCTCGTCTACTGCGCATGTGCGAGCTCCATGACAACATGATGATTCAGAGCTATATATATATGTGTATGTATATATATATATATAATTAACCAGGCAATAACTGGATAGGACTGGCAGGGACACTCATTCAAGATTCAACAAACCTATGCATGATTAAGAGAGATACATAGATACGTAAAGAGATGGAATAATATAATACAAATGTTTCAGTTGTTATATTCTAAATATGAATTCAATGCAACTGCATTCAATGCACTCCCAGCAACATTTACATCATGTACTCGGGTCTTTTTTTATTTAATCCTCATTTTCCAGGAATCTGCTGCACTTCAAGGACTACTTTTTAGCATGCCTTAAGTGGCTTTTTTTGTCATTAATTCAATAGTCATCCATGCCAAAGTCTTATCATGAATGACATTAATTATTGTCATGCAAGCAGTCCAGAATGGCCTCATGCTTTCTTAGCTCAGTATTAGAATGAATGTGTTTTTTTTTTCCTTTTTAAGTATGAAAGTGGTTAAATGTAAAAAAAAAACGAAAAAGTGAAAGTAACGCATGAGAAAATGGGGACCCCAGCAATCAATGGGAAATGCAGTGCCCGGCCAAAAAAAAGTATCTCAACATTTAATCTCAACATTTATTTATTAGTGGAATATATGCTTTACACTGTGTGCACAATTATTAGGCAATTTGCATTATTGATTATTAGTTTTATTATTTAACATTAACAGTGCTCTTGGTCAATCCAAAATGTTAATAAACCTCAAACTTGAATATTTAAGGAAGTGAAAGTGAGGTTTTGGCTTTTGTTGAGAATATTTCTGTGTGCACAATTATTAGGCAACTCAAAGAAAAACAAAAATATTCCCATCTCACTATTTTATTTTCATTTTCTTAAGTCAGAATGATAAACGAACAACACGAATTTTACAAATAAATATTTCTGACATTTCCATAAACAAAACAGTGACTAATATAGCCACCCTCATTTTCAGTAACACGGAAAAGCCTTCCATCCAGTCTGTCAGTTTCTTGATCATTTGACCATCAACTTTTTGTGCAGCAACAACCAAAGCCTCCCAAACACTGTCCACAGAGGTGTACCTTTTTTATTCACTATAAATCTTACCTTTAAGGGCCCAGAAGTACTCAATATAGGGTTGAGGTCAGGTGAGCAAAGAGGTCATGTCACTATTTTTAACACCTTTTTAAGACCTTTACTAGCTAGCCACGCAGTGGAGTACTTGTATACATGAGATAGAGCATTGTCCTGCATAAAAGCCATGGTCTTCTTGAAGGATGCAGACTTTTTCCTGGACCACTGTCTGAAAAAAGTGGCAGTAGGTTTGGAAATTGAGTTTGAGTCCATCTTCAACCTGAAAAGGCCCAACAAGATCATCTTTTAATCACTGCAGCCCTTATCAGTAGCCCACCTCCACCTTGTTGGCGTCTCAGCTGGGGTGGAGCTCTCTGCTTATTGCTGATGCAGCCATGGGCCCATCCTTCAAGAGTCACTCTCATCTCATCAGTCCATAAAACTTTTGGAAAATCTGTCGTCAGATATGTCTTGGCCATGTCATAGTCTTTTAACTTGTGTGTCTTGTTCAGCGGTGGTCAGGTTTCAGCATTTCTTAACTTGGCCATGTCTGTGAGCACTGAACACCATGTACCGTACTTCTGGACACTCCAGGTAAATTACAGTTCTGGAAAATGACAGCACTAGAGGATAATGGGGGGCCACACGGTTAGCATGTTGGCCACACAGTCAGGAGATTTTGAAGATCTGGGTTCGAATCTCCGTTCGGCATCTCTGTGTGGAGTTTGCATGTTCTCCCCGTGCGTGCGTGGATTTTTTCCAGGTGCTCCGGTTTCCTCCAAAAACATGCATGTTAGGTCAATTGGCGACTGTACTTTGTCCATAGGTATGAATGTGAGTGTGAATGATTGTTTGTCTATATGTGTCCTGCGATTGGCTGGCGACCAGTCCAGGGTGTACCCCGCATCTCGCCCGAAGTCAGCTGGGATAGGCTCCAGCATACCCGTGACCCAAGTGAGGATAAGAGGCATAGAAGATGGATGGATGGAGGATAATGGGTTCCTGGGAGCTTCATGTTTGATTTTACTAAAATCTTTGGCAGTTAATTTGCATGTTTTTCTCTCGACACGCTTCTTGGATCCTTTTGTGCACTTGAAACAAAACATTTAATGGTTTTGTGGTCACGTCCTAATATATTGGCAATTTGGCAGATTCAAGACTGCTGCATCCCTATGAAAGATGTTTTACAGTTCTTGACTTTTCAGAGTCTGTTAAATCTCTTCTCTGGCCTATTTGGCCAGAGGAAAAAAAGCTGCCTAATAATTATGCACACCTAAAAAAGGGTGTTGATCTCCTAAAGCCACACTCTCCCTCAGTACACACATGCACATCACCTGGTATGCGTAAACCCACTAGGTATTCAGTTTATTCAGTTTGGGGTTGGAAAATACGCATAACAATGAGAATATGGTCAAATACTTACTTGCCTGATAATTGTGCTGTTATTCCACTGTGGAGGCACTCGTTTCATTTCTCCAGCTCATTGATTCATTCATTCAAACCAGGAACACAATGATTATGTATGTATGTCAGGGATGTCCAACCTTTCACATTACTAGAGATTGTACTTTGATTAGATGAAATCAGGCAAGGGCCACTTGTGTTTTATGTTTTTGAATTGCAACTTTCTCTTTTTTCTCATTAGCCTAGGTCGAACAAACAAACCAAAGGTACTGTAATAGAATGTCACATTCCCATGTGTCTGTCGACAAATCTCTATTTCACATAATTTCCCCAAGCAAGAAATCAAATTTATACGGTCTTTTAAAAGATGACATAGTTTGACCTCATTAATTGGAGCGACATGGCTCGGCTCGTAGAGTGGTCATCTCCCAACATGAAGGTTGCTGGTTCGATCCTCCGTACTCTGACTTGTGACCTTGTTGAAGTATCCTTGGGCAAGATACTGAACACCCAGTTGCTCCTGATGCTGCGACATCAGTAGGTAAATGTTGTCACAGTGTCAAAGTGCTTTGAGTACCTTGAAGGTAGAAAAGTGCTATACAAGTGAAATTCCATTTACTTTTACCATTTAAATTACCATTACCATTTGTATTGGATTTAAATGTCAGGAATCACCACCTTCAGGAGACAGGTAAGCACAAGCATATGAGAAAGACTGGTTCAAAAAACATGGCTTGTACGGCATTTGTTTTATTGTTTGCCTATACGTCATTTACCATTTGTCTGTTTTAAAACATAGAATCATAACTGTATTACGTGTATAGTAGTGTGTTATTTACCGTCATGTGAAAAAAACAATTATTTCACATCATGTTAGGCTGATGCTGATTGCATTATTGCATTATTACCTTATTGTGCTTTATCACACCACTAGGACACTTGACTCCCAGGAGTTGGTCATTCTTCTTTCCCAGAATCCTCAAAACTATGTTAGATATCAACACATTCTATATTCCAGAACTGTTTTTAAATTTCCTTTTTGGATTAAGCTCTGAGTTAAGTGCTGACTCAGGCTTGTCATAAATTATGCCCCTTAATCTGATTATACTGCAGCCTGTGTTTACATTCATATCCTGTTGCTGTTGTTTTACAACACATCATCTTCTCTCTCTCTGTCACTGAGGAGCAGTCAATTTCTAAACCAGTCTTATTGCATTTCATCCCCTGCACTTCCTATTAACTGTTCACTACTACTAACCACTACTAACTATCCATTGTGGCAGACTACTTTTTCCAATGTGTCTTCCTGTTGAAGAGGAGTTTTCTCCTGACGCTGTTGCTTAGTGATTGCTCATAGGGAATTTGAGTCACTTTGTTTGCCTGCCTGGTGGCAATCTTTGGGGGAGAGATGGAAGGACATTGTTATAAGCAGACAATAGGAGATGCCGCAAACCTCCTAAGAGGTGTGAAAGAAGTCAGCTATGAAAAGGCCCTCACTAAACAGAGGAGAAGGTTTGCGCCATCACTTGCCATCTGTTTATAACATTTTCATATCTCTCCCCCAACAACTGTCTCTTTTAGTGGCCACTAAAGAATTGTTTTGCCGCTAGGCAAGCGAACGATTGTTATGCAGGGGGTCATTCACCAGCCACGTCGGGCCACAATAATAAAAACAATCCTATTGTGACCACCCACAGGGGACACACCCATCAGGGACATAGCAGTGACAGGCAGTCAGAAGAGACAGGTGAGGCGTCATGATAAAAACTATGATTCATGATGAATAATGATAACATAAAATAAATATTAATGTGTCTACTGAACTGTATGTACATGTATTTTCTGTATATTTGCTCTCTTGTTTGCATTTTTTAAAAGTAAAAATCACTGAATTTGCACATTTCCTGATCAAATACAAAGAAGAAACCTAAGGTGAGGCTGCCGCCATCGTCTCTTCTTGGTTTAGTGAGCAAACCCTGCCTATGGTCTGAGTGCACTCATTGAGTGCACTGAGTTGGATCATGGCGCTTGCCAGTTACTGTTTATCAGCATGTCGCCAATAATATAATGTTGCAGAAACATTTATTATACACCATGACTTTCCAGACACTGAGTAATGTCTTTAATGTAAGTGTGACATCAGTATTCTTCCTAACTTGACAATAAAATACATAGGAATATTATACAAGAGCCAACTGGAAAGCAGCAAGTCAAATGCAAGATATTTTTATGTTCTACTGAATGACTTAAGTTGACTGGCAAGACGGAGGTTTATATAGCCAAGCTCACCAGGGGTGATCAGAGTTTTTCAGTTAATAATAACATTTAATACATTTCATTTTATAAATGGGACAATTTGAAGATTGTTTTTAACCAAAGTGAACTTTTTCTTAGTATCCTATTAATGAGCAACCTGTATTAAAACCTAAAAAAAAAATCCAAAGGAGTCAGTGCCTCACCAGTCATTAACTTCACCACACATCGGTGTAAAGTAGAGTTAGTTTAACAATTAGTTCATTACTATGTAGTTGGAGTTTGCAGCGTCTCGAACTGTACTGCATCATACTGTGAACTATTTCTAATATTTTGCTCCACACTAACTAAAATGTCACAATCTAAAGCTCCCCTGTTTACTTTTTTATCATTTAATTTTTTACCTATAATTAGAGATGTTCTCACATCAGGATCGACCCGATTTTTGCCTATTTGAAAGTGCCGTAAAGTGCTTTGTCAGCCGTGTGGAAGTACTTCTAGATTGTAAATGAACATAGTCCTACAGCCACTTGCAGTGTCTGTAAAATGACAATTTCAGTGGGTATAGCATTAGCACAGCTGCATTCATCTGAGGACCAAACATACAACGGAGTATAAAGTGGTTAGCTCGGTCGCTGAAAAAAAGCCTGCTACGCCAAAGCAAGAAACTCTGAACTTTCAGAGGACAGACAAATATCCAAAAGAGAGCGAAAAAGCAAAGCAGATCACTGAAAAGATTTTCAGTGATCTGCAAATTTATCGGGCAAAGCAGATTTTTCTGACAATCAGCCCTTCTCCGTTGTGGAGAATGTGAGGTCTTTTAGAATGCATGGATCCATGTTATCTTCTGCCATCACGACACTACATTGCCGACACTGCCTTACTACAGCTGTACAAATAAGTACAGGGTCCCCCAGGGAGATTCCAGACCAACAGGAACCTGGCGGCAAGTCAGTACACCACAAAGAAATCTGTCCCTTCATCCGACTATCCTGTAGAAAGCTAACAACTCACTCAGGGGATACTGTGTTTACGCGTCACCACACCAATCAGAAGAATCAGGACTGACCAACCTATTATCAGAACTCAACATGCCCCTAACTAAGGAGTTCTAATAAACCTTAACTTGAAGACACATATTTCCACATGGAATGTCCAAGTAATCCTTCATACTGGGGCTGCAACACTGCTGTCCTTGAAACGCTCCCATTGTGACATCACACTAGCAGACTTCTGCAAATCACGGTGGCAAGGCAAAAGTGTATTCACAGCAGGAAACCATTGTTTCATTTGGAGAGCGGTACCTATGTTTGACGCGTCTTCACAAAGTTGTACTGGCCATGCTGGATGTATGCCAGCCGCTCATCAGCTGGAACCCAATCAGCAACAGGCAAGATGACTGTGATTGCCCCCACAAATGTTGCAGATGACTCACACAATGATGCATTCTTTGGCCAGCTTCATCAAATCGTTGGACAAGCTCCAACACCACTATCTCCACCAGAGACAGACCATTGTACCCAACTTCCCCACAACCCCCTTCACTGACTGCTCTACCAATGCTCCTCCGCCAATCACACAGTCTTGATTGTATAATGTGACACCTTAAGACTTCCTGTATTGGCTCTGATTGTCGTTGTATATAATGTCGTGGCTACTGTGTTGATTGATGGTATATCCAGACAAAGGACATAATATTTTTTCCATAAATTATAAAAATAGAAGCTATAAGCAATTGTTGACTTCAAGTGCCTATATTGATTTGAATCATTAAATGTGAATTGCCATTTCATTTGTGCACGTTACTGATGCACTTTTGTTGGGGAAAAAAATGCTCTGATTTCCTCCTCTAGCTCTCTCTCCCTCTGTGTGTACACAGTGAGCATCTCAGTATAGAGTGAGGCGGTTTCTATGGTGACATGAAAAGGTCACCTTCAGGGAGCTCTCTGTGAGCGTGTGCAGAATGCCAGTCGAATAATCAGGCTTCCTGTAATGACTGATAACAGACCACAGCTCATTACAGAGACTGAAAAAATAGAGGGCTGAGGGCTTTTAGATAGATTATTAGCACCTGAGCAAAGAAGGTATTGTTGCACTTGTAACTATTATGTTTGTGGCTTGTGACACTTTTGGTTTGGTTTGACAATAACATATTAACGAAAGTACACAATATTACTAGATATACTGTATACTCCTGTTACATGTCATCAGTGTTATTGGACAAATATTTACAGTACAGTAACTTGGGAAAAGTCAGAGTCATCAGAATGAAAAGCATAATATACATAACAGTCAAGAACGGAAATAACACTTAATATTTAACATAAAAATATTCCAAATATGCTGTATTAGTATAAATGTATACATAGTAAATCTAACAGAGCACACATAGTGGCCTCAGTAGTTGTTCTACTCAATTACTAAAGAATCAGTAATATCCCCAAGGTAATATATCATCCAACATTAATGAACTGCGTCTAAAATGTTAAGATAGTGTACTTAAAATTCGTTTGTCAGCTATTTGTCAAACAAAGAACTGCACTGTAGCCTACATGGAAAACGGCTCAGAAATATATATTCCTTGGTAACAATGCTGACATCTGCTGGACAACAAAAGTATTCATCAAGCAATGAAATGTACTGATTTGATCCAGCCATCCATTTTGTATATAATCCATACAGTATTAGTGTCGCGGGTGAGCTGGAGCATCTCCCAGTCGACTTCCGGCCAGTCAATCACAGAGCACATACAGTTTAGACAAACAAGCATTCACACTCACATTCACACCAATAGAGCAATTTAGAGTCTCCATTGAACGTAAACAGCATGTTTTTGAATTGTGGGAAGAAGCTGGAGTACTCGGAGAAAAACAGTGCAAGCACAAAGAAAACATGCAATCTCCACACAGAGATTCAAACCAGGATTCAGAGACTGTGAGGCAGCAGTGCAAACCCGCTATGTCACTGATTATAGTGGTTTTTAACATACTGTATTATTATTATTGGACATGATTATGCTCCTGAAGACATTTCAATTTTCTTATAATGATCAAAAAAGAGGCAAGGCAACAGAGCAAAACAATGTGTCCCATGAAGACTCATTCTTTCTGTTTCATCAAAGCTTTTAATAGTTTCTGAGAAATGGCCAAACTTCAAATACCAAATGTTTGCTTTATTTCTTTCCAGCTGAAAAAGTTACAAAACGTGAATGGAAAGCACTGCAGTACTTCTGATCACATCCACATTCTTTTGCCTACCGTCGCCCGTCCCACATCACATGATAAATGTGATGTAGGCTGATGCTATCTATCCATCTGAAGTACCTTATCCTTGGCAATGGTGTCCATTCTTCATCTTATTGATTCCTTTGTCATCTTGCCAGAGCAGGAAACTCAGACATCCACAGTATTTCATATTCGACTGACTGGAGGGGACAAAACTGTGACGCTCCAATGGAAGTGATCGTTTTTTGAGGCACAACACTGTCAAAAGTTAAAGTTGCACAGAAATTAAGCTGTCGTGACATTTACACCCTCTGCAGAAATGTTGTTTAGAATTTGAACTAAAAGTATCTAAAAAAAAAAAAGTTAACTAATGAGGACGCGGTTTTTCAAAAATGTCTTCATTAATAAATATGGTAATGGTACTGGTAATGGTTTAATTTTATTTGAACATGTATACAAGTTACAATGGAATACATCTCATAATTCAACATACAGTATGTCAATATATAAATAACTAATACGAAATAAATATGACCTATTATTATAAGAAAAATATATGCATATTTAAGCAAATTGTACAAATTACTGGCTTAAATTAAATATTTTCAAGCATGAAAATGGCTAAATAAATGGCTAAAAACACAAATATAAGACATTAAGACATAAGACATATAAGACATTCGGAAGATGTGATATGTAGGAGCGGGGAAGTGACGTGTGTGACATCAGCTAGCTACAATTGAGTGTTTTTAGCTGAGTTTTTGCAGCAGTGGAGCAGAGTCACTGGTGTGGAGAGTGTAGTGACTGGCGTGAGTTGTGGCTAACACAAAATCCTGTGTGAATGTTCACTGCATATGTGTTCTTTGTTTGTGAATACAGCAATTGAAGTGCATTGTGAGTGTCACAGTGGTCACATTGGTCACTGAGACAATAGCCACTGCAGGAAGTAGGCTAACGTATGAGTCTATGTAGCAAACAAACTAAATGCATAGAAGCGCAATCCAGGTTTAAGCCCTAAATATGCCTCGCACACTTATTAAACACGTTTTAAATTATAAAATAGTTACTCAGCACTAATGAATGAAAATGAAAGATGATAGAAAAGATGGAATCAGAGTCATGGTCTAGCCTTATTGAGGTCTTTCAAGGCAACCCCTCATTGCTCATAATAACACGGTTTAAATGATTGTGATTCAAATGTTCTGCTGCTATTAAAGAGACTAGTGTTAGTCAAATAGATTTTATGACTCGTGTGGTATCTTTTAGCTTGATTGACATATTCAGTTCATTTGGAGCTGTTAATACATACAAATAAATATGATGATGTCCTGTCATTTAAATTTCTGTTAATTAACTATAGTAAAAATGGGCATATTTCAGACATTGTTGCTAATGGTGATTAATCATAATTAATTCTTTTCAAAACTGTGATTAATTACAATATATATCATTATTGAGCAACACATACACAACATCAAAACTTAAAACTGAGCACAGTCATCTTTATAAGGCAGACCTGTAAGCCCCAGTGGACTTCTTTAAACTGTACAGGTAGGGCTGGCGATATGGACCAAAACTCATATCCCAATATATTTAGGTTGAATATCGATCTACAAAATATATTTTCTATATTTTTTAAGCAAAGTGAGTCTAGACAAAATCAAAGCCAAATGTGTGTGTCAAGTTGTTTCATTAAAATCAATACTTAACATGAGGATATTTTTTGAAATTTTAAAGCTTCATCCAAGATGCACATTAAAAAATCGGACCTAAAAATAGCCTCTAAAATAAAGTAGGCAATTCTCTTTTTAAAATATTGAAAAAGTCAAATATAATCTTTTTTTTTAGAACAAACCTTTAGCTATGCTCAAATCCTCATCTAATAACGAAAGGAATATGAAGGAGTGCCCGGTTTAAGAGGAAATTTTAAAATGTCAGCAACTCAAAAATACTTTAAACATTTTTAGAAGACACAAGAATGTCCTTATTTTGTACCAGGAACCCCAACCTGTCAAATGTATCAGGTTAGCAACTTTCTGTCTAACTTCCTTGGACATTTGTGGTAGAGCTTGTCGTGCTCAATAATTGTGACTGCGAAGCGCACTGGTCCATCATTTTCAGCAGGTTTTTAAAGCCGTTGTTTTCCACTGTTGAAACGGGGACCATATCTCAGCAATGTGATAGGACACCTCTTTATAATAGCACACCACTTTGCTTTTTCTTTCATGAGGAATGCAACAGGAGCGCGCAGCTTCACACATTCCTCCTATTGGGGTTTGTGCCAAGTTTGGTGAAGGTGGCAAAAACTATTTTTTTATGCTCTGAATTCGAATTCCCACATTCCAAAAACACGCATGTTAGGTTAATTGGTGGCTCTAAATTGCCCATAGCTGTGAGTGTGAATGGTTGTTTGTCTGTATGTGCCCTGTGATTGGCTGGCGACCAGTCCAGGGTGTACCCCGCCTGTTGCCCGAAGTCAGCTGGGATAGGCTCCAGCATGACCCGCGACCCTAATGAGGAGAAGCGGTATAGAAAATGGATGGATGGATGGATGAATTCAAAGTACCTCCACATTACTGAGCTACCGCTTACTCCTTGCTGACTAGTTCTTCACCGCAGATGCTGTTGCTTGCACTGGAGCCGCCGAGCTTCTACAACGCAAATCCAGTCTATATCAATATCAACGATATGCTTGGTTTTTGTATTGTGCTTAAAGTAAATATTGATATTTAAAAAACATTTATATATCACCAAGCCCTACCTTAATGTTTTGTCTATCCACATTTCAAGGTCCTCCACTATCACTTTTAGACTAGACTCAGGGTGTCCAAAATCTGTTTGACAAAAAGATCTTACACTATCCTGGTTTCTACTGTATTCTTCTGCACTTGTATTTCATCTACTTGACTACCCACCACTCTCAACACACCAGGATAAAGACCAAACTCTTGCTACACTGTAGTTGTGATGCGAAATGAGTGTGTTGTTTGGGATGTGTTTACATTGGTGGCTACATGGTTGGTTGGCTCGCAATGACTGCTGTAAAAAATAGTAGTGGCCTGAGACATTTACCGTACTATTTTTCAGAACTGGGCCACACGTGAGGAAAAACACTACAATTGTGTCACTTGAACCATATCGTGTAAAACCAACCTAAATGAAAATGACCTGAACATAATACTATACATCATACAACCTTACACAAAGTGGGCCTTGAGGTTCTGCTGGAATTAGTTTGGTTTGTCTGGATTAAGCATACCATGCAAGCAGTACATCTGTATTATACTGTTGTTTTTATGTTGCACAGTTCCATCTGTCAATACACTCACTCTTTTCTTTTGTTTACTTCCTTTTTCTCTGTGCTCCTCTCTCTGTAATTGGTAATTTAAATGAAAAAGCATCAAACTGGGGATTAGAGTCACATGCATGCATCTCGAAGTTATAGAACAAAAGCATCTGGGGAGGAGGGTTACCATGGTTACAGCAGCCATGTGTTGGACAGTCAAGCTGTTGATATACTGCATTTGAAAAATGTTTTTGAATTTTACAGTTCTGATGAATAGGTCATCTTTCAGATCCAAAATGAGCCTGATATAGATCATCTGTACTGTTTTTTGTGTTCACAGGAGTATGTTAAAATGTGTGTGGACAGGCAGATAGACAGGAGACTGGCAAGCAACTGTCACCACGTGGCAACAGCCAACCATGCTTCACCAAAGCGCTTCCAATTACACAAACCCACTATGCAAAAAGTCCCCTCTTTTCCTTTCAATAGATGGGATTTCTCGGCTGCATACTCTGCCACACACACACTTGCCTAACCCCCTCCTTCTCTTTTCTCATGGTGCACCTGCCTCTCCACTCTCCAGGCCAGCTATAGTAGTCCTATCAAAGGAGTTGGGCTCTTTTTTTCTTGCAGACAGCTAATCCAACACCTGTCTCCAGGCTTTATTCAGCAAAAAGAGAGCGGTACGTGTGTGTTAGTTGTGAATGCAAGAGCAGTATGTGGAACTGAAGTGGAATGGAATATGTGTGTTTTTAAGAGCGGGGTGGGGGGTGGGGGGGTGGCACAGTTTGTAATTTTTACAAGATCAAGAGCAAAAAGAAAGTGTACGACGCTTTTGCTTGAGCATTTGAGAATGGACATATGGAGATACAAGGGAAGCTGGACTCTTTTCAGCGGTAATGTGGTATCAAAGGGCTGTGGGGAATGGATGGCAGGGTTTCATTTAGCAGGGGGTCAGATAAATACTAACACTAGATCAACAGAGGTTTTTGTCTGTGTTCTGAATGATGCCCACAGTAACTGTTGAAAGTCACATCCTGGCGAGATTGATTTCAATTGTATTTCTTACCTCCTTTATCAAATTGCTGGCTCTCGCAACTTCTTTTGGCTCCATGGCAGGTTATTTAGCGGTCACACTCAATTAAAAAATTGTGTTTTGTGTGTTGTGTGTTGTGTTTCGCATGAACAGTGAGTCAGCAGCGTGTAGGGTGTTTTGTTTGGGCACCTTATTGTAGAGGGCAAAATTACTACTTAGTTACGTGCAATGTTTTACGTTTACTGAGACGGTGTATAAAAACCGGGGCAACATTTTGGCGAAAATTTTCAACAAAAACCAAATCATATAAAAACTACGGCATATCAACCAAGGTTTGACTGTAATTACAAACTTCTACAGATGTCATTGGTTAACTTTCAGATTGGATTTATAGTAAGTGATTGATTTCGCCCATGTGCACAAAACACAGAACATGTTGGTTTCTTGTTAAGCCATTAAAGAACATCGGGAGCCACGGAAGTTTTTTCCATTTTTTAGGACAGACTTTAATTTAGCAAGACGACTCGCTCCATCAGGGTCTCTGAAGATTCGCCTCCAGCAGTGGGGGGCTCTCAAATTGGAAATTGGAGGTAAAATAAATCTAAGATTGCTTCTCTCTCTGTAGAGTCCCAAACATGGCTGCAGGGGCGATATTAGAGAGATGGTTGAGCAGGAGAGTTAGATGAATAGAAGGCAACAACATCCAAAGAAAGAAAAACGAAAAAAAGGGAATGAATAGAAAAAAACAAAACATTAAAGTATAGAAAAAAAAACTGAGGGATTTTTTAGAAAAGAGACAAACATTTAAGTTATGGATCTCTACTCACTTTATCCATGCGGGGCTGAAGTAGTCATTTTACCAGCAAAGATTTCTGAAATCTGATGTGTTTGTGTGTGTCCATCAGCACAATTCAGTGGCAGTGCAGTCCATGTCTGGATGGACATCTTTTCTGGAAGGATAATATATAACATAATGAGATTGTTGGCACATAAATGTGATCACAGCAGCATGGGGTTTACCAGTAAGGCATATCATCTAAATGTATTAATGTAACAAGTCTCAGATGGCTAGATATTGATTTTTCCACAGGGCATCTGATACTTTGAGCACCAATCCAATGCACTTTTCCTTGTTCAAGGTCTAGAATTTCCTACTTCCCACTTGTCTGAAATGCATCCTTACATTACATGGCTCAATTGGCACAATTCAGATTTTTTCTTCTAAGTGACAATTCAAATGGATAATGGTATCATACCGAGGAAAAAATGCATGGCATTGGATATCATCAGATCAGAATCAGGCCCCTTTAACATTTGCATCCAAATTTGGTATGAATTGGGTCACTGCTAATATGATTTGCATAGACAGACCATATCTATCCAGTCAATGTGAGCCTAACGGCATCAAAATTCACACAAACAACACAAATGTAGTGTGCATACCTGCAGTGCAGCGCTACTACACTATAAGCGCAGACCATGAAATATGGTATAATATAGTAAATTTGAGTGCACAGTCCATTACATGAGGAAAATGATTGCCAATGGTGGCCAGTGAAGTCATTTTGAGATTACCAACATTATCAAATTGGGGAAAGATGCAGTCCAGGCTAACTGAAATATTATTTGATATTGCCTGATGTTCATATTTATCAATTTGTTTTCCCCTTATACTCATGGAGAGTGGTGAATTTAGGAACAAAGTTGTGCAGCATGTCACAAGAGAATCCAAACACTTTTTTCTATTTATCATATCATTATACATTCGAAATGACCTGACTCAGTAATGCTAAACCTGAACATTAGCCATTTACCTTCTGTTCACCAGTGTACCACAAAATGCACACAAATCAACCATAACATCTGTACTCCCTTGTGCATGCATATTTCAAACAAGGATGCAAATTATTTGTACTTAACATTGACTTTGATTATGCACCATCAACTGTAAGTTTTTGTCATTTTTCTCCCTCTAACTTGCTGCTGCCCTCTCTGAGCATGTATGGAAGATGGCAATAATATAAATGATAGCACACTGGTGTAGCCATGAATTTCTTATCACACTGCATGCAGCACAGGGATGTGGTTTATCTATTTTAGCATTGGTCTGTGTGCCAGACAGTGCACATCAATGATGCTGCAAATGAAGGACATTTACCAATCAGGCACATTTTGAAGTCAACAAACATACAAAATACCTAATACACACATGGGACTGACTGGACACAATAATATTCTGTTTATCGCAATCGTAAACACACAGTAATACACAGTATACATCAAGAAATGTCACGGGTATGAATATAAGATAGCGTACTGTGGCATTACATTCGCATTTTTGGAATTTTGGATTATCCCGATAAGGATCAAGAGAACACATTGCATGGTGTCTAAACAGCATATCAGCATGGTGTAAATTGGATGTCCCTCACCCATCTCCTTTCCATGGTTTCCTTTCCTCAAGGATGTATTCCTAACATGTAAATATGCATTATGGTTTATCTCAAGTTCTTCCTCACTTCATTCATCATAAAGCAATGCATTTGATAACACTGCATATTACTGCATAGAGTTATATTAATACAAAATCACACACTTTGACTGCAACATACATGTATTCATTCTGTAAGGAATGCTTAATAAACTGTTTGGATTATGATTGATGATACATTATGTTTGCTAAGATTGACACACTCAGCACATTACAACACACGAACCACACTGACATGCACTCAAGGTACTAATTTTTCTAACGGACACATAGTTTCAGAGGATGAACAACACATAACAATACTATATATGTATTCTAAAAACAGCAAGAAGAGGCTGCAGAGGGAACCGGAAGGAATCTGTAGACTGCCCGCCAACCGAGGGGCAACAGGGAGTCACATAGGTGGATCTTTTCTAAGCAGATACAAAACACGTGTAAACTGTAGTTTTCTGGATCATCCTGGAGTATGTGTTGTTTTTCTCTCCCAATGGCTTACCTGCAGACATTGTTTCATTGGACCACCTTCTAGTGATAATAAAATGACGGTGAATTAGATTCCACAATCTCACATCTCATACATATTTCTGTGACCCATGGACACGGATGTCCTATTTGAATCGATTGCAGTTCAAAATGTTAGAGCCATACATAATCATAAGAATGACCTGGTAGAAATGATCCTGAAACATACTGCACTGATTCCTATGAATCTACATTTTAGAGTAACTTAGTGTTTTCATTTGTCAGAGCCTAATGGTGCTATTAAGGAGCTCATTGGCATTTGCTGGCCCGCAGAATAAATTCATGCATGCTGCATGGCTGTTCATGCCAAAAAGGGACTGTAGGTTCCTAGTTACGAAGCCTTAGCTTGACGCTCCCAATTCTTCCCTCGTGCTCCTCTGCTATCAGCAGCATGCAAAAAAAAACACTCCAGAAAACTCCTCTTGGTTTGGTTCACTTTACTTCCAAAACAAACATTCTATAGTGACAAAAATACAAAACGAGAGTTTCTAAAGGCAAAAAACAACGAGAGCGAGATAGAGAGAGAGAGTGAGTGAGGTCAAAAAACTGTGTGGCTCCGTTCCACTATACCTCATAATTCCCTTCCAGGTTACATCACCTTGTAGATACTTCCGGGTCAACGCAATTAAAGATGTACATACATTACATAGGGAAGTCAAAACATTTCTTCAATATTAGAATGCTAAATGAAATAGTACACCTTAAACTATCCACACACGAAGTACAATGAATTAACCTTTAACTTACTGTATATTTGAACTATCATCATTTCGCTTGTAAATAATGTAAATAGCCAATTTTTAGCTGAATAAACCTAAATCGCCTTTTATCCTAATATCATTTAACTTGGAGTATTTAGGCTCCTACAGGGACACACATATATTTATAGCCCTAACACATAGACACACACACTGCTGTGTGTGTTCCTGTATAGGTGCAATAATGTATTCAGCCCACTGTCACCTGTCAGGGTAATTGAGATTTGCTTGCTACTGACCACCCATACCATCTAACTGACACTCTCCCTAGGGTATAACAGTAACAATACATACGGTCATTTAAACAGATAACGACTATATGTGTATACACGTTTCCAAGGACACATTAATTACTAGACATCCTGCAGTGATCCAACAGCTTCATTAAATAAATGCTGAATGAAATATGCATCCTTCAAAAAAAAAACACCTGTGAGAACATGTATCCAAACGATAATAAAAGTAATCTAAAAATTCCGTTGGATCGCTGCAGTATATGGCATGGGTGGATTGGCCATTGGGAGTACCGTGAGTTTTCCTGGTGGGCCGACCAAAAATGGGCCAATGGACGGCCGTTTATTTATTTATTTATTACTGCGCCTTACTGTTACACTATATTAAATGGAATGTGACACGTGCTTTGCACTATGACTAATCTGAAAACGGACGCTCAAGTTGAAGACCGCCAACAAGCTCATCAATTGGCTCTTCTCGTATCCTGCTAACGTGTGATTGGCCGTCCCCGCTGTCACTCATGAGCGCTCAGAGCTTCTCAGAGGTGTTTTGCGAGTTGGCGACAGTGTTGCCAACTTGGTGACTTTGTCTCTAAATCTGATGACATTCCAAACCCTCTTGGCGATATTTTTGCAAAAGCGACTGGTGACAAATCTACTTTTTCTGGTGTCATTGGAGAGTTTTCTGGTATTTGGGGACTTAAAGGGAAAATTTATATATTTTTTTTTTAAATTTTGCTCATCCACAATCCTTATGTGAAACATGAGCACACGTCTTTCTCATTTCTGTGCGTTCTGAAGAGAGAAAAACAACATGAGGGAGCTAACAATGCACGTCTTGGGGTACACCTATTTCAGCTATAGAGCTCTCTAAAAATACAACATTTTATCGTTTTCTACAGGTACATTAATGACAACATGCAATAATTACAATATTTTTCCGTATTTTGATCATTTTAAACATGACCACAACTTCTTTCTGGGCACACTGATTTCACATCTAGTACTACTTCCGCCTGTAGCCTGTCAAGCGCATGTCTGTTTGTTACTACTAATCATGGCAGACTTTGTGAGAGCCGCCGCCGATGACTACTTTTGGACAAATGAGGATCCAGAACCTTATCTTTTTGAGCCTGAATATACGGAGGATGAGCTACAGGTTTTAGAAGCCGAGCCTGCAAGAAGAGAGAGTGAAGCTTCAAAGGTAGCAGATGGGGGCAAGTCATTACACAGGCATGAATTGGCGGTGTAAATGTGAAGCTTTTCAAGCCATGCCGACAGAAATGGAGTGTGGCATACAGCGTTACCATGGATGAAACGACTTTGTGTGTATGGCGAAGAGGACATTGCTCCAATAGATTGCATCACAACGAACTAATAATTGTTAGTGCTAACAAAACCTACAGTGACACAAACTTTTTTTCCACCTACCCATAATAAATTGGAAAAGACTAGCTGAACCAGATGGACAACTGTCCATTGGGTAAGTCACAATGATATAGATTGTGATACATGGCGCAAATAGCACATGACATCACAACACAGTCCAGCTAGCCATGTATAAATAAAACATGGAATGTGGGCTAATACTTTACAGATAATGTGGTTGTCTATTTGTAATTGTTCATATGCTTGTTCTTGTTTCCTAGTCAATACAGATTGGTACCCTATTGCATTGTTTTGAACAATGTCCTATAGCACTGTTTTGAACAGCGCTTGATAGAAGTGTGAGGCGCTGCACAACGACGCCAGAAAAATACCGCAATTTCCGGTGTTTAAGCCGCACATGTCCATGTCATAAAATGGCATATTGTGACGCGAACGAGTCTGTGAGGACCAGGTAGCTCTTTATTTGACAGGAGCCAATCATTAGCAGAAATCGCAAGAGATCATTACTCAATATCACAGTGTCATCTTAGAATAAAAAAATCATCACCCAACAACTTAACACTCAAAAGGTAGGTAAGAAATATACAATACAAGTACCAATATGAGTTTAGAATAAAAACAATTATTTTAACGATTTCCAATCATGCATTTCTTTCCAGGAAAGTATTTAATTGGTCATGGCTACAGGGGCGCTGCAATGATTCAGTCAGCTGCCTCTGTCCACTCTCTCTAGAATGCACAGAAAAGAGAAAGACATGTGTGGCCACGTTTCAGGATTGTGGATGATGGGCAAAAATTCCCCCAAAAGTGCAGTGTTTCTTTAAAAGTGAAAAGCACTGTCTATACACTGTCTCTGGCCGACATAAAATATTAAAATTATTTTATTTTGATGAAGTGATGGCCAATTTTAAATTAACAAAGACTTTAATTTATTTCTAGTTGTAAATGTAATTAAGGTGTTTTTACTCACTTTTTTGGTCTCTCCTACAAGGTTATGTTTTTTCCCTACAGCACGTTACATTATATGCAAATAATATGCAAATTAGCTGATTACATCATCTGGAGACTTCTCGGACAGCCAATAGCTAATTTTCTTGCTGAGGAGGTGGCACCAGTGGCTGGCAAGGTGTTCGTGTTCATCTGCCTCTGTAAATTGTTAACATGGTTTGTTCTGCCTGGATCATAATGTTAATATCAGAGGTTTGATTTACATTAATATTTGAATTTGTGTGCATCCGTGTGTTTGGTGGGGAACACCGACGTGCCACTGTAAATGGTGCACAGCAATTGTTTAACTATCTATGAATTTTACTTGACATAATACATAGCAAACATGGGGTGGTGTGTTACAAGTCAATCTAGTTATCGAAAGTATTCAAAAACAATAAGAATACTATACTGATTCATTGATGATTTGCTTTTATGAAGCACTTAAGTGATACTTATATCAAATGGATGCCACATTGCACACCTCAAGCTTACATGTCACATGTTTCAACAGGATGTGTTTTTAGCCTGTAGAGCTGCTATTTTTACATTTTGTAATTTTTTATACCTACGATGAGGTCCCCCCTCAATCATGTCACCTGCAGAGTTCAAGTGTTTAAGATTTCAACATGCACCTTTTTTTTTTATTGCCTACAGTTCAGTTTGCATCATGAGGGACATCGATGTAACATTTTAAACAATATGCTTCACATATTTTTTCAGTCAGGGTTTATGGTTTATTGTCCTTTCAACAGTTTGACATTATACATCTACAATGACTAAAACACTACTCTAACAATAATAAAATCAAATCATATTGTTATATTATTGTTTTCCATACTTTTGCATGTAAACTTGTTCAGAACTATTCTATACAACTCCTTGGATGAGGGATGTTGCTTAACATAGTGCCTTCATCCTACTGAGTGAGGTCTGATTCGACCCTACTCAGTAGGAGTCAGATTACAGTGACACAGAGTCCTTAATATTGATGTCAGTGATCATCCTGCAGATCAAAATGAACCTGAAACTGTTAGAGACAGAAGACTTGCCCAAGTTTGTGGCCAGGGCAATAGTCAGGGCCGTGGTTGAGGTAGGGTCAGAAGCCGTGGACGAGCCCACAGACGTGGAAGTGGACAGGCAGGACCATGATGAAGATCAAGCTGATCAGGATTCTGCAGATCAGCATGACATACAAGACATGCTAGTTGGACAAAATGGCACTGTATGGCAGAAAAACCCATCCAATGTAGGTAGACATCAGCCTCAAGATATCATCAGACAGGCGCCTAGCATAACCAATGTGGTGAACTGCACTTCGGTCTCTTCATTTCCCCCACAATGATAGATCTTGGTGTGTTGGAAACCAATCGAGAAGCTTGACGGCAAGTCACAGCATGGTATGAAACCAGTCCGGACAATCACAAAACTTGGATGGCTCTTGATACAGATGAAATGAAGGCAATCATCGTATTGTGCATCTTGGCTGGTGTTTTCAAGTCTAACCATGAACCAGTGGCATCACTTCGGTCAGAGAAAGAAGGAAGGCCTATCTTTAGTTATCTTTTGTTCTATGTTCCAAACAAAAAGTGTAAATGGTCGTGTAAATGATGAAATTGTCATTTTTCTTTCACATTAATATATCTTTGTAGCCTAAATGTCAGGCGGTGATAGAATTTTTAGATAAATGTACAGTAGACGCCCCTACAACGTAAATAATCCGTTCCGAGAACCTTTATGTTATAGGGATTTTATGTTATACGAAGCGTAAAATACATGTAAATAGCCTAATCTGTTCCATGATCTTCCCAAACTCACCCCTTTGGCCCTTCAAAATATTCAAAGTCCACCAAATATAGTGGGAAAATATAAGACGACGTTAGCATAAACATATAGTAACATTCCAATATAAAATAAGGTAATAAATAAGATTACTGTAAATTAATAAAACTGAAAAACAAAAACAATCCTACCGTTCACGAGATGTCTTGATCAGGAGCGCAAGTGGAGGCAGGAAGGAGGAGGAGGACTAGCCTGAGTCGAAATGCGACTCAAATAGTCTAAGAGTCAGCTGGTCTCACAGACAAACGCACACGCACTACACGATAATGCTGTGTACAAAATTTTAATTTGTAACTTAACTTAATTGTTTAAGTTAGTTTAAGGGCGACTACGAAGAGGAAGGGAGGTTGAAGGGACAAGCCTGTCTCTCACACAAACTGACGTAATTGCTGTATAAGTCAGCCAATGAGATGAGAGCGTAGGCGGTGCCCCGATAATCAGCCAATGAGATGAGAGCGGAGGCAGTGCCCCAGTAATCAGCCAATGAGATGAGAGCGGAGGCGGTGCCCTGAAAATCAGCCAATGAGAGCGTAAAGCGTCAAAAGCCATCACCAAGTGTTAGTCTGAACTTGCGCCGACTTGAGGCATTAATAAAGTTGATTGAAAAACAAAAAAAAACTTGCACCGACTTGACGTTTTACGTTATATGGAATTTCTTCCATAATACGACAGAAAACCTTTACATACATTCTTTACGTTCAGTGGAATTTACGTAAAAGGAGGTTTACGTTATGCGAGGTACTACTGTACTTTGTTTTAACCAAATAAAACATTTCAAGTAAAAAAAAAAATGTTACTGCTAAATAATCAACTTAAGGGATTAATATTGTGTGGGGTCCAAACAGACCACAGTTGGTACTATTTGTATAATAAATATGTTGGTAGGATGAGGGTTAAGGGCTTGTGTGTTTGTATGACATCAGTGGGCTAGTGGGCACAGTACAGTATATGCGTGTGGATTATAGTGGGCCAGTCTTGACCAAAAAGTCCTGGGCCAAATATTTGTCCCATTCCACCCCTGGTATATGATGACCCAAATGGATGGACATCTAGTATGCAAAAACATGGTTCCAAATACTTTTACCAAATGATGCAATTCCCAAAAAGAGAAAAAGTAATGTAATGTGGAGAGCATTATGTTAATGACATGTTGCACCAGTTTTTAGATTTTATTATATGTGATTTTAGATTTAAGTGTCCCTTTTCTTAGTTTTTTACTCATGCACGTCCTCCGATCATATAGCTTATTTTACTCTTATTTTGAAATATATAAATAATTTCCTTCTTCCCCACTCTTTCTCTCTTGCCTTTCTAATTTACCTCTATGACTGATCCCCCACTTGCTTCACATAATAAGAAACTCCCACTGGCCTGCAAGACTCATTCACCAAGCATCCATCACTCCCAGAGTCACATTAATGCCCTTTACAAGCACCAGGATGTTTTTCTCCTTAATTGTAGCGGTATACATACCTCACCCCCTGTAATAATAAATGGTCTTGTCCTCCATTATGGCCATTAGGGAACTCATACTGAGAGCAGCACGCCGCCCACAGTGAGGAGAGCTTGTTCTGCATGAGCTGTTGCAGGCAAGCCATGAAAAACATCTCCTGTTTTTGAGACACATGTTAGGGAATTTAGTATGTTCGCTACAACATTGGGCTGCAGTTCTAATTTTACTCCCTGTTCCTCTTTCCACACAAAGTCACACTGAAGTGGAGACATCACGTTGTTCGGTAGACAAAGACTCCCAGGAGCAATGCTATTATGTGTCTGCAACCAGATGTCTCAAAGCAGCAGCCAGTCTTTAACCGTGGAAATGAAAGTACCCTTTTTGGTCAGAAGATGACACTATATTACCATCATATTGCAAAGAGCAAGCATGCCAACCTAATCATAGAACTGCAGCATGCCTCAGCAAAGAGGCATTTAAATGAGATGCCCATTGGGGTTGAATGAAAAGGTAAATGTTGAATGAGTGCCTAAATACGTGGCACTTTCATCCCTTTGGCATTTATATGTTGTTCGCACTATGCAGTAATGCAGGCAGGGGTAGAGATTAAGAGATTAAAACGTGACAAGATTTCTCGTTTGGAGAAAAGCTGTCTTGCAACAAAAAACTCTAGAATAAAAACTAGAATAAAGTCAAAAATTTACGAGAAAAAAATCATAAATTTACGACAATAAAGTTGTAACTTTGTGTTACAGGCATTGCCTGAGACAGCTATGAAAAGGGGGCACTTATGTGACTTTTGGCCTTGGGCATGTAATGTTAAAGTCTTGTCTCGTCCCGTTCTCGTGGACCCGATCTCATGTCGTCTCATCTCGTGACACCCCGACTATTTATGTAAAACCTGTGTTGACAAAATAAGTTTAGTGTTGTAAATATTGTCTGAAGGCACAAAACGTTAATTAATGATATTATTTATTCATTAATACAAACATATTCGTTTACTGCGATTGGCTGGCGACCAGTCCAGGCTGTACCCCACCTCTTTCCCCAAGTCAGCTGCGATAAGCTCAAGCATACTCTCGACCCTAGTGAGGACAAGCTGTATAAAAAATGGATGGATGAACATATTTGTTTACAGCTATTCCCTACTATTCTTACAGTTTTTACAATCACGGTTATTTTGTTAAAGATGCAGTTTGTGAACGAAGGGTCTGAAATTTTAATTCCCTGTCCCCTGTGCGAGCATGGCAGCTAAGTCTGCTTTCCTGCTGCTGGAATGCTGCCTGCTCCTCCACTGTGCCACTAATAGTGTGATCTTATTGTGTTCACCGCTACGATGAGCTTAAGCAGGAGTCAAACTGTGTACAAATTTTTGACAATAAAATTGTCTTAATTATGTTGCTGAGGCTGGCGGAAACCTATGAATAAAGTTCATGTGTGCAGTAACTTTACTGCACAAGAAAGCAAGCTCTGCAGTTTTAATATGGAACTGATGACGACTTCTTCCATTGAGAAGGGTAGACATCTGCAGCTCAGCGGGCAAGTAATGTGTTGCCATATAACTTTGCCATATGATGTCGACATGGAATAACACTCTTATAGTCACTTTGACAAGGCATAACAACTCTAATGTTTGGGAAAGTTCCTTGTTCTTACAGAATCTCAAACGTAATGAGGATGTATCGCATGGCATAAAAAAAAAAAAGATCGAAATTAGCCAATCATTCATCTTCACAAGCTTAGTCAGCATTAATTTAGCACCAAAATGAGGAAACAGAGGTGGGCTAAACCCACCACAAACATGGCAAAAATCGGAAATTTTCCGATCGGTTGTTTTCCCAAACCAGAAAAGTGATGTTTCAGCAACTTGAAAAAAACTTTAATATCGCGCCAAAAAACGGACGAAAATTGACCCGTCGGAAAAGCAAAGTTTTTTGCCATCTTTGGGTCCTGCCGGGACCCCAGATGAATGTGTGAATGTGGAGCAGAAAAGTGTCGTTTTAGCAACTTGAAAAAAATGCAATGTCGCGACAGCCGCGAGTGGCATTTAAAAAACGGGCGAAAATCGACGCCTCGGAAAAGTTGGGTTTTTTGCATTCGTTGGGTCCTGCCGGGACCCCCGATGAATGTTTGGGGGGTTTGGCGCACCTCCCGGGCCGGAAAAGTGTCGTTTCAGCAGCTTGAAAAAATGCGATTTCGCGACAGTGCCGGCACTGAAAAAACGGGCGAAAATCGTCGCCTCTGAAAAGTTGGGTTTTTTGCATTCTTTGGGTCCTGCCGGGACCCCCGATGAATGTTTGGGGGGTTTGGCGCACCTCCCGGGCCGGAAAAGTGTCGTTTCAGCAGCTTGAAAAAATGCGATTTCGCGACAGTGCCGGCACTGAAAAAACGGGCGAAAATCGACGCCTCGGAAAAGTTGGGTTTTTTGCATTCGTTGGGTCCTGCCGGGACCCCCGATGAATGTTTGGGGGGTTTGGCGCACCTCCCGGGCCGGAAAAGTGTCGTTTCAGCAGCTTGAAAAAATGCGATTTCGCGACAGTGCCGGCACTGAAAAAACGGGCGAAAATCGACGCCTCGGAAAAGTTGGGTTTTTTGCATTCGTTGGGTCCTGCCGGGACCCCCGATGAATGTTTGGGGGGTTTGGCGCACCTCCCGGGCCGGAAAAGTGTCGTTTCAGCAGCTTGAAAAAATGCGATTTCGCGACAGTGCCGGCACTGAAAAAACGGGCGAAAATCGTCGCCTCTGAAAAGTTGGGTTTTTTGCATTCTTTGGGTCCTGCCGGGACCCCCGATGAATGTTTGGGGGGTTTGGCGCACCTCCCGGGCCGGAAAAGTGTTGTTTCAGCAGCTTGAAAAAATGCGATTTCGCGACAGTGCCGGCACTGAAAAAACGGGCGAAAATCGACGCCTCGGAAAAGTTGGGTTTTTTGCATTCGTTGGGTCCTGCCGGGACCCCCGATGAATGTTTGGGGGGTTTGGCGCACCTCCCGGGCCGGAAAAGTGTCGTTTCAGCAGCTTGAAAAAATGCGATTTCGCGACAGTGCCGGCACTGAAAAAACGGGCGAAAATCGACGCCTCGGAAAAGTTGGGTTTTTTTGCATTCGTTGGGTCCTGCCGGGACCCCCGATGAATGTTTGGGGGGTTTGGCGCACCTCCCGGGCCGGAAAAGTGTCGTTTCAGCAGCTTGAAAAAATGCGATTTCGCGACAGTGCCGGCACTGAAAAAACGGGCGAAAATCGACGCCTCGGAAAAGTTGTTTTTTTTGCATTCGTTGGGTCCTGCCGGGACCCCCGATGAATGTTTGGGGGGTTTGGCGCACCTCCCGGGCCGGAAAAGTGTCGTTTCAGCAGCTTGAAAAAATGCGATTTCGCGACAGTGCCGGCACTGAAAAAACGGGCGAAAATCGACGCCTCGGAAAAGTTGGGTTTTTTGCATTCGTTGGGTCCTGCCGGGACCCCCGATGAATGTTTGGGGGGTTTGGCGCACCTCCCGGGCCGGAAAAGTGTCGTTTCAGCAGCTTGAAAAAATGCGATTTCGCGACAGTGCCGGCACTGAAAAAACGGGCGAAAATCGACGCCTCGGAAAAGTTGGGTTTTTTGCATTCGTTGGGTCCTGCCGGGACCCCCGATGAATGTTTGGGGGGTTTGGCGCACCTCCCGGGCCGGAAAAGTGTCGTTTCAGCAGCTTGAAAAAATGCGATTTCGCGACAGTGCCGGCACTGAAAAAACGGGCGAAAATCGACGCCTCGGAAAAGTTGGGTTTTTTGCATTCGTTGGGTCCTGCCGGGACCCCCGATGAATGTTTGGGGGGTTTGGCGCACCTCCCGGGCCGGAAAAGTGTCGTTTCAGCAGCTTGAAAAAATGCGATTTCGCGACAGTGCCGGCACTGAAAAAACGGGCGAAAATCGACGCCTCGGAAAAGTTGGGTTTTTTGCATTCTTTGGGTCCTGCCGGGACCCCCGATGAATGTTTGGGGGGTTTGGCGCACCTCCCGGGCCGGAAAAGTGTCGTTTCAGCAGCTTGAAAAAATGCGATTTCGCGACAGTGCCGGCACTGAAAAAACGGGCGAAAATCGACGCCTCGGAAAAGTTGGTTTTTTTGCATTCGTTGGGTCCTGCCGGGACCCCCGATGAATGTTTGGGGGGTTTGGCGCACCTCCCGGGCCGGAAAAGTGTCGTTTCAGCAGCTTGAAAAAATGCGATTTCGCGACAGTGCCGGCACTGAAAAAACGGGCGAAAATCGACGCCTCGGAAAAGTTGGTTTTTTTGCATTCGTTGGGTCCTGCCGGGACCCCCGATGAATGTTTGGGGGGTTTGGCGCACCTCCCGGGCCGGAAAAGTGTCGTTTCAGCAGCTTGAAAAAATGCGATTTCGCGACAGTGCCGGCACTGAAAAAACGGGCGAAAATCGACGCCTCGGAAAAGTTGGGTTTTTTGCATTCGTTGGGTCCTGCCGGGACCCCCGATGAATGTTTGGGGGGTTTGGCGCACCTCCCGGGCCGGAAAAGTGTCGTTTCAGCAGCTTGAAAAAATGCGATTTCGCGACAGTGCCGGCACTGAAAAAACGGGCGAAAATCGACGCCTCGGAAAAGTTGGTTTTTTTGCATTCGTTGGGTCCTGCCGGGACCCCCGATGAATGTTTGGGGGGTTTGGCGCACCTCCCGGGCCGGAAAAGTGTCGTTTCAGCAGCTTGAAAAAATGCGATTTCGCGACAGTGCCGGCACTGAAAAAACGGGCGAAAATCGACGCCTCGGAAAAGTTGGGTTTTTTGCATTCGTTGGGTCCTGCCGGGACCCCCGATGAATGTTTGGGGGGTTTGGCGCACCTCCCGGGCCGGAAAAGTGTCGTTTCAGCAGCTTGAAAAAATGCGATTTCGCGACAGTGCCGGCACTGAAAAAACGGGCGAAAATCGACGCCTCGGAAAAGTTGGGTTTTTTGCATTCGTTGGGTCCTGCCGGGACCCCCGATGAATGTTTGGGGGGTTTGGCGCACCTCCCGGGCCGGAAAAGTGTTGTTTCAGCAGCTTGAAAAAATGCGATTTCGCGACAGTGCCGGCACTGAAAAAACGGGCGAAAATCGACGCCTCGGAAAAGTTGTTTTTTTTGCATTCTTTGGGTCCTGCCGGGACCCCCGATGAATGTTGGGGGGTTTGGCGCACCTCCCGGGCCGGAAAAGTGTCGTTTCAGCAGCTTGAAAAAATGCGATTTCGCGACAGTGCCGGCACTGAAAAAACGGGCGAAAATCGACGCCTCGGAAAAGTTGGGTTTTTTGCATTCGTTGGGTCCTGCCGGGACCCCCGATGAATGTTTGGGGGGTTTGGCGCACCTCCCGGGCCGGAAAAGTGTCGTTTCAGCAGCTTGAAAAAATGCGATTTCGCGACAGTGCCGGCACTGAAAAAACAGGCAAAAATCGCCCCCTTGGAAAAGTGGCGTTTTTTTTGCCAATTTTGAGTCCTGCCGGGACCCCCGATGAATGTTGGGGGGTTTGGTGTCACGACAGCCATTGATCGAAAAAAATTGCAGAAAATCAATCCGTTGGAAAGTGCCAAATTTTGCCATCCATCTTTGGGTTCTGCCTGGATCTCCGAAAACATGTTGGTTTGGGGTACCATTTCCACACAAAATGGGAGGAATTTTTTGTTTTCACTATGTCATTTCTCATCAATGTAACATTACTGACACTAGTGACTTGTTTTTCAGGATTTTTTGTCTAATAATTGGGCATAGTCAACCACGGAACTGCGATCATTCATTCGTTAATTTCAGAAAAATCATGTTACAATGAGGGAGCAATGTTTGAACCACGATGTAGCGAGGCACAACTATACTTACACGGCATTTTCTGTACAATATGACCTTCAAGCACTTCTTTCAGTTGGCTGCGCCTGCATTAATTTAGCACCAAATTGAGGAACTTATAGCTGCTTTTTTTTGTCTACAGTTACCACTACCTCAGCACTGGTGCCATTACAATTCCGACACTACGTAGGTAATGTTGGAATGTTGATTGTTTCTTGTAGCCTATCGGCTTATCTATCTGTTAAATAAACAAAAAAACCAGTATAGGCCTCCCGCCACTCACACACATTTTTGCAAAAAGTGCTCTTCTCTCTTCAACAATACCTGCACTTTTATGATTGATTTTTTAGTGCTACTCTGGGACGACCCATCTATTTTCCAGCAGTCTGCTGTCATGTATGTCACTATTTGTGCTCGATACCAACAGGCCAATTTACAGACGGTGACACAAGAAACGGACAAGGGAATCATTCCAGACAGTTTCATAAATATCAGCTGCTCTGTTTCTTTTAATGGTCAGGAGTCCGAAGTTTACGGTGTGGAAGTCCCGGAGCTAACAGACTCAAGGATAGATCAATGTCAGTCGTCATGGGGGAATGAAAGCCGGTATAGTGAAAAAAGGGGGGACAGGAAGGAGCTTCAGGCACTGGAAAGTCATATCATAAAGTCGTCAGGGTGGGCTATGGTGGTTTCAAATCATGAATTCTTTAATGTACTAAGTCCAAATGGTCCCCTGTGCCCCCGCAGTGCCTTGCCTGGCACTCTGAAAATAATTGAGGACTTGAGCTGGAGAAGAGGGAGGTGTGAGTAAAGAGAGAAAATGAGGACACAGAACAGCCATATCAGGATAGAGGCTGAGGGACAAAATGAATAGATGACAAAAAGAGCGAGAGAGAGAGCGAGAGACCCTGCTATTTACAAAAATTACCTTACATCTACACTTACATCACTCTCTTGTGACTCATGGAGCCATCATTTGTTCAGTCCTCCTGCCACTATATCACCTGCACTGATGACAAAGCTCTCCTGGTAGACGGGCGGGGTGGGCGGTGGTGTGTGGGCAGGGTTGGTGGCGGTGTAGTAATCTCGTGGTATTTTCGAGAATGGACCTCAGAGGATTACTTCTTTCATCTTAGGTCATTAATCGCAACGTTCAATCAGTTTCTAGATCAATTGTGCAGTCCTGTGCTAGAAAATGTAGGCATGAGAAGTGATGGTAGAATATAAAAACATGTTTCCCATGAGCAACAACCGGTTGAGTCTGTGAGTCAAAACTGGTGTTAATGTGCAATTCTTAGTGGTGAAAAACTCGCAAACACACAATGCGTGTTTATGCCAACCCTGTCCAGGGGCACGGTGATATCAGTCCCCAGTATTCCATTCAAACATCAATATACATTTTTTATAGGGCTGTGATGAATAAGCCCTACAAACCCTGCCTAGCAACATTTTTCTCTGTGATATTATTGTCATCGGAAAAGAAATGGGAATTTGTGAAAAGTACATCAGAAATACTGCATTGTAACAGGATGCAGCCGTCCCTCGCCACTTTGAGCTTCCAATTCCACCGTTTCACACTCACGTTTTTTCAAAAATACATCCATTAATAATGGCTGTTTCGCAGTTATTTAATAATGGCTGTTTCGCAGTTGAAGGCAGCCTGTTATTTGTCAAAAATATGCATATTTCAGCAAATGCTACCTTTTTTTGCCTAAATTAAGCATCTGCGAGCATAAACATAGCTAAATGAACTACAATACAAATATAAGGCATTCGAAAGACACAGTCAAAGATGCTGATGTAGTATTCTACATTGGTCACTAGGTGTCAGTAACATTACTGCGATGTTCAGTGAGACACACAAGGATCAGACTTAATTGCCAGAACAACAGGTTTTTTATTTTGAATTATCTCACAACAGGCACGATGATACCGACTATCCCTAATAAAAACATGGGCTACTTTTGCAGCTGCTACCCCCGCAAAGCTGAAACTCAACTCTGAACCCCTGATGTCACTTCATATCCGCTCCTCTTTCAGGTCCCCCCAGGGAACAAATTTATAGTAACACAAGAGCATGAGCCTTATTTATGTCTTAAATGGCTTATTTACTCATATTGTGTATACTATATTTAGTAATTTCATGTCTAGAACGTTCTAATAATGTTAAAACACGTATTTAGGTGGTTGAAAAACTGATTTTTTTAAGCTTGAACTACAAATATATTCTATTTATAAATAAGGAATGCTACTATGTGGAAATGTACTATTTACGAGGGATTACTGTACTGTAATTTTTCTGGCTTGTATCCTACTTCATCCCCATCAATGTAACATATGATAACGGGGATATTACACATTGACATATTTAATGTGTAAAACCATGCTTCTAAAATAAACGTTAAAACATGGAAATACTTGCTGTTTGGGAACATTGTTAATTGCCTTTTCAGGTTTCTCACTTCAGTGAGTACTGGCCACTATCTCTTTCTGCTGGTTGGGCACTCATTAGAAGTCGCCATTCAGTAGTTAGAAAAAAATTGGAATTTTCATGAAGCCCATTAAAGGCCAAATGTCACCTATGTAACTGTGTGCAAGGCTCATAAAAGAAGCCATGCATGATATTGATTTTCAGTACCTTTCCATTCTTTGTAAGCACGCAATTGTGCAGTGTACTCTGAATATCTCACTTTAAATAGACCTGTAATGAGTCTGTTTTTTTCAGATTGTGTGTGTGTCCACTACATTTTGGATCTAGAATTACTTTTCTTTTCAATTTACCGCTCTAAACCATGACTTTTATTAGCGATAGTTTATGAAATTAGAACTATTAATCCCAGCTACCATTTTCTGCAACAATAAGAGCCCAAATACTTGCTTAGTCTGTGTGTTCAGCATGAGGGGACAAATAACCCACATCAGCACCCCTCCCAACATAGCCAAGAGGGGAGGAAACGAAAACGGGATTGGGTTATTCCAAAGATGAATGTGCCTTGCAGCTTTTGGGCACACAACACAAAGCCAGCGAAAGGGAACATCGGCATCATTTGATGAGGCATTCCAAATGTCTCCCGGGAACCGAATTGCCACAGGCTAAATGACAAATATATGTTGTTGTTGGTGGAGAGTGATTCTGCTGGCTGCCCTCAGGTGTTCTGTGGCTGCCAGCACTATTCTATTTGTCCTTGAAGATGTTGGCTGAAAATGTTGTCATCTGCTCGTATCGCCTCCTTTGTTCCTGGTTTATCGTGTGTACAGTACCTACTTCCAGTTGCTCTACTCTTATTGTAGCTGCAACATGATTTTCACATTTTCTCAAATTCTCATTTTTATGACTGTAATAGTATTTTTTTTCTTCCCACCTTCACTTGTGTATGATCAAATTAGGCCATTCACGAAAGAACATTTCTCACTGACAAATGATATGGTCAATAGTATATACAAGGTAGTTATAGAATAGTTATCTCACAAATTGAAGTCATTAGAATATAACTCAGTAGAGTTCAGAACTCCGCCAAAGTTGGGCTGTGAAAAAAAGTAAAAAGAGAAGATGGCGGTTTTATATAGTGTCACCGAAAAAACTAAACAGATAAATATGCTTGTGCCCTCAACAAAAATATAAACGCAGCAATTCAATTTTTGCTCCCATTTTTCATGAGCTGAACTCGAAGATCTAAAACGTTTCTATGAACACAAGTGGCCTAACTCTCTCAAATATTTTTTACAAATCTGTCTAAATTTGGGTTAGTGAGCATTCATAATTCACCCACCTCACAGGTCTGGCATATCAAGATTATGATTAGACACTCTGATTATTGCACAGGTGTGTCTTAGGTTGACCACAATGAAAGGTCACTCCAAAATGTGTGTTTTAACAAAATGGGGAGATCCAAAAACCAACATTTGCCTCAAATACCGTACATGCTGATCCAGAGCATCCCAAACATTTTCAATGAGTAACATGTGCGGTACAAGAACTAGGATGTTTTCAGCTTCCAGAAATTGCATACAGATCATTGTAACATGGGGCTGTGCATTATAATGCTGCGACATGAAGTGATGGATGTGGATAAATGGCACAACAATGGGCCTCAGTATCTTGTCGCCGTAACTGTGTGCATTAAAAATGCCATCAATTAAACGTGTCTGTTTTGCAGAGCGTGTGACCTATGGTGGTAGTGGGGTTATGGTATGGGCAGAAGTACGTTATGGACAAAAATCTCATTTTTGTTGAGCGTAAAATGCTACAAACTTGGTGCAAATAAAATAACTGAGGAACATGGATGGCTACACATTTACATACTGTGCAGAGCTTATCTTAGAAACATCATCACTTGGAGTCAAATAAAATATAACCAACAATCTAAAAATAATCTAATCTAATAACAAAGACTATTTAACAAATTTGAACAAAATACACTGTTCCTCTGCAACTGGCCCACTGACACACTTTAATTGGTGCAAACACATCAGATGATGTTTCCTTTACTATAAAGCAAATGTACTTTGACCCTGAACAGGAAAAGCTGTAGAAAATTGAAGGCTAGGATGGATTATTTAATGAACCTACATATAATTGAAAATAAACAATGATCAAATTTAACATTACCTGTGTTTTAATTAGGGCTGTCAAAGGCAACACGATCATAACGAGTTAATGAAACTCTCCTTTAACACCACTATATTTTTTTTTCTTACAATTAACATGTACATGTCCTTTTTGACCCTCGGCCCACACCGTAGTTCGTGAAAGCACATAGTGGTGCAGTTGATGTTGAGCCACAAGAGAGCACAAATATTTCAGAGAAATGGACAAAGAAAAGGGTATTTTGAATGGTAAGTTTAGCTTCAAAGTCCTGGCAGATGGCCTTCTCGACAAGACCGAAGTTGTTTGTGGCTACTGTCACTGTGAGTTGAATTGCTGCACTCAGCTGGAGAAACTGAAGAATCTAGAGAAGGTGCTGGAGCACTGCAGGTATTTGTTATTGTCATTTATACAGCGGTACGTTAGCATACGAGTGTCCCAACTAACGAGTGTAAAAGTTGCATGTGGTCATACTTCCACTGTGTTGAAGTCGCCAGACAAAGAAAATTGTGATAAAGTGTGTGTAAAAGAGTGTTTGTGTGCGTGTATGTCCCTGTAAAAGAGTGTCTCAAAAGTGAAGTATATACGACAGTATACGGGCGCAGTCATAGTTCTGTAAATTACTGACTGTTCTTGAGCAATTTATTTTTTGTAAGTTGTCGATATTTATTTTCTAACACCCTGCTTTCATTTCACTTAGTTGGTGGGTGTTTTTGTAAACCTTTATTTGTAATGTTAGTCACAATTATACTTCAGATTTTGTGAGATTATTTGCTTGAAGACAATGATATTTGAGTGATGGCCAGTCTACCTTACCATTGTCGTACATTTTGGGTTGAGCTGTTTAAAAAGATTAAAAACTTTAAAATTATCTTCCAAAAGGTACACTTCTCATAGATAAAAATGCTTTCTATCTGTGATTGGGATATTTGTCTGCAAAATAAAATGAATTAACAATTAAAGTTAACTGTGAGTATTGGTGTACTGGTGTAAAGAAACATATACTCCTGATCAAAATCTTAAGACCAGCTGAAAAATTGCTAGAATTTGCATTTTTCACATTTGGATCTTAATGAGGTTTTAAGTAGCGCTACAATATGCAAAAGCAAGAAGGGGGAGTGACAGAAAAAGCACTTTGGAAAAGTAATTTATTGAAAACAACAATTAAACTGAAAGAGGCTGTTTATCAGCTGATGAAATTTTAAGACCATCACTCAAAAAATAACAAAAAAACTCTCCAAACCAGAACAAAAAATGTTCTCAGTAGGACTCAGTAAGGAGTAGCTCCACCGTTCTTGGTAATCATTCCAAAAATTGGTTTGGCCATGCTTGATACGAGTGTTTCCAGGCGGCTAGTGGGAACATTGCTCCAAGTGGTGAAGATGGCTCCACGAAGGGCATCAACTGTCTGGAACTAATGGCCATGAATGAATGACTGATTTACTGCACCCAACCTCAGCAGCAATGGCACGCTGCGAGAGGCCTTGCTAGGGCATGACAGTGTGAACGCCTGACAGAAAATGAAAATTTGGAGCAGATTTTGGCTTTTATAGCCTGTGGTCTTAAACTTTTGATCAGCTCATAAACAGCCTATTTCAGTTTAACTGTTGTTTTCAATAAATTACTTTTTCAAAATACTTTTTGTCTCACTCCCCCTTCTTGCTTTTGCATATTGTAGATGGCGCCCTCCGTGGCAGACGTCTCTGTGACACTCTCCCGTGTTTTTCTATTTTTTGCTATTTTATTGTTCATTTTGGACATTCAACACACTCACGCAGTACATTACAACAGAGAGACACTTTTGAACATCGGCAGGGTTCACCATGAACTTTCATTTAGCCTCTCAGACTTTGCCTTTCTTCTGCGCCGGGAGAACGCAGCAACCTGCGGACCTGGTGAGCTTAATACCCGGCGAGCAAAGCATCCGAGGCGTAAACGAGGCAAGCGAGCCGGCCTGCATGCTAGGCTAAAAGCTAGAGCGACGAGGCCACCGCTACCAAGCCTGCTGCTAGCCAACGTCCGCTCTCTTGAAAACAAGATGGACGAACTACGAGCAAGGATTACAGCTCAACGTGAGATCAGGGAATGCTGTGTCCTCACCTTCACAGAAACCTGGCTGACGGAGGATATACCGGACTCGGCGATCCAGTTGGAATCATTTGCTGCTTACCGGGGAGATCGGACTTTAGCGTCTGGTAAACACAGAGGTGGCGGCGTCTGTGTTTACGTAAACAAACGGTGGAGCACAGACGTACAGACGATGGAAAAGCACTGCTCGCAGGACATTGAGCTGCTGATGGTGAAATGCAGACCTTTTTATTTGCCTCGTGAGTTTAGCGCTGTGTATTTAACTGCTGTTTACATCCCACCACGAGCTAACACTGCTAATGCACTAGGCCTCCTGCATGACATCATTGATAAACACGAGACCAAACACCCAGACGCTGTATTTATTATATCTGGCGATTTCAACCACTGTAACCTCAGGACTGTCCTCCCCAAATATTACCAGTATGTGAGCTTTCCCACAAGGGAAAATAACATCCTGGACCAAGTCTACTGCAACATGAAAGCTGCTTTGAAGGCTGTTCCAAGACCCCACTTTGGAAAGGCCGACCACATCTCTATATTCCTTTAACCAACATACAGACAACTTCTTAAAAAAACTCCCCCTGTACGTACAGCAGTTAAAGTGTGGAATGAAGAAACTGATCAAGTACTTCAGGACTGCTTTGGCTGCACAAACTGGGATGTGTTTAAAACTGCAGCGGGGAGGGAAGATTGTACTGTTGATTTGGATGAATATGCTTCTGCTGTTACTGGCTACATTAGCACATGTATAGAGACTGTTACCACCACCAAGTATTACAGAAAATACCCTAACCAGAAACAGTGGATGAACTGTGATGTAAGGGCTAAGCTACGTGCTCGTTCGACTGCATTTGTCATGGGCACCGCTGATGACTACAAAAAGGCCAGATATGACCTGAGGAGGTCCATACGGGAGGCCAAAAGACAGTACAGACAGAAGCTGGAGGGCTACTATTCCACCTCAGACCCTCGGCGCATGTGGGCGGGGCTCCAGCACATCACAGACTATCGACAGCAGAGTAGCGTAGCCACGTCCAGCCAAACCACACTTCCAGATGAGCTGAACGAGTTCTATGCCCGCTTTGACACCCAAACTCCTGATGAGCAGAGAGGGTGGCTGGACTTGGGGAGCACACAGGACTCACCTCTCATGGTGACATCAGCTGATGTGCGCAGGG
Organism: Dunckerocampus dactyliophorus; assembly: GCF_027744805.1. Taxonomy (NCBI): domain Eukaryota; kingdom Metazoa; phylum Chordata; class Actinopteri; order Syngnathiformes; family Syngnathidae; genus Dunckerocampus; species Dunckerocampus dactyliophorus. The sequence continues at coordinate 18,511,250 of NC_072825.1, forward strand.
TTCTAAACAAAACAAACCCACGAAAAGCAGCAGGGCCAGACAACATCTCAGGACGTGCACTTCGGGTTTGCTCATCAGAGCTAGCTGATGTGCTTGCTGACATATTTAACCTGTCGCTTGCACAAGCATCTGTACCGACCTGCTTTAAGTCCACCACCATAGTGCCCGTACCCAAGAAGAGCAACGTGACCTGCTTGAATGACTATCGCCCTATAGCACTCACTCCTATTGTTATGAAGTGCTTTGAAAGAATAGTCATGACCCACATCAAAAAGAGCATCCCGGCGGCAACTGTGGACCCTCTACAGTTTGCATATCGCCAGAACCGGTCCACGGATGATGCAGTCAACACTGCCATCCACACAGCCCTTTCTCACCTACAGGGCCAGGACACATACGTCAGAATGCTATTTATAGACTATAGCTCTGCATTTAAAACAGTCTGCCCCCACAAACTCACAAATAAGCTCCTCACACTTGGCCTGTCTCCCTCCCTCTGTAACTGGGTGTTTAACTTTCTCACAGGCAGACCCCAGTCAGTCAGAGTCCACAATCGCACATCCAGCTCAAGAATTGTGAGCACTGGGACCCCACAGGGGTGTGTGCTGAGTCCACTCCTCTACACGCTCTTCACCTACGATTGCGTGGCCTCCCAGAACAACACCAGCATCATTAAATTTGCGGATGACACTACAGTCATCGGACTGATCACTGGTGGTGTTGAAACATCATACAGAAGAGAGGTGGCGGACCTCATAGCTTGGTGTCGTGATAACAATCTCCTTCGCAATACAGATAAGACTAAAGAGATGATCATTGACCCAAGAACAAGGGAAAAGGAGCCACATAGACCCCTGTTTATTGATGAGACTGAGGTGGAGAGGGTGAAAACCTTCAAGTTCCTTGGCACACACATCAGCGAGGACCTCACCTGGTCTCACAACACCCAACAAATTATGAAGAAGTCCCAAAGGAGACTGTACTTCCTGAGAAGACTGAGGAAATTTGGCATGTCCACCACAATCCTGAGTTGCTTCTACAGATGCACTATCGAAAGTGTCCTTACCGCCTCCATCACTGTTTGGTACGGTAACTGTACAACACGTGATAGGAAGGCACTCCAGCGGGTGATCAAGACCTCACAGAACATTGTTGGGGCAGCCCTCCCCTCACTGCAAGACATTTATAAATCTAGAGTCCTACGCAGAACACACAACCTCATCAAGGACAGCACACATCCACAACACTCATTATTCACACTCCTACCGTCAGGCAGACGCTACAGGAGTTTGAAGTCCAGGACCACAAGGCTGGCAAACAGCTTTTACCCACAGGCCATCAGGCTCCTCAACGAAGCACTCGCACACGCCGCACGCAACACACGCACACACTCATAGCACTTTATTTATTTATTTATTTATTTATTTGTATTATTTACTTGTATTAATGTCTCTTCTGTTGTTGTTGCTTAATTTATTGGTATATATGTTTATGTGTTTATGTTTCTTATGTTCTTATTCTTTCATTTGTTTTCTTTCTTTTCTTGGGAGAATGAACAGAATAAGATTTTCATTGCATAGTATAACTGCTGTTTTACTATGTACATGACAATAAAACTCTCTTGATCTTGATCTCTTGATCTTGTAGCTCTACTTAAAACCTCATTAAGATCCAAACGTGCAAAATGCAAATCCTATCAATTTTTCAACTGGTCTTAAGATTTTGATCAGGAGTGTACAGGTGTTTCTCAGGTTACATTGTTCTGACTTTCCTCATTTCGTGGTTACATATGAACCCCCATAATTAATTAATTCCTGAATTGTGGTCCATAAACGCTGAACGAACTTGTTTCAACACACATAGCAGACAAATATGCACTGATAGGTGCAGCGAGACTCATTGGAAAAAGACACAGTATGTTTAAAGAAAGCAAAGCAGCTAATTAGAAACAAAAAAACATTCACATATCTGCAGTTCAAGGAAAATCAAGGCAAGGGCCTTGCAGCGTCTCACCGCCGTGGATGGATACTGTAAAGCAGTGATTCCCAAGCTTTTTACAATCGCATGTACCCCCTACTCCTGCACACTTAAAAAACATAGAAGGGGGGGTAAACCTTTTTATCTGAATTAACTTGAAATAGTGAACATAATTAATTGTTTAATTATTTTTATAGTAATTCCGGGTCAAATATGTGTGTTTTGCATGGTCACATTTTGATAGCGTTTCACATGAGCACTGTTAAATCGATAAGTAATCATCTTACATATCTTTTATTCAAGTCTGACGTTGGTATTCTGCCTTTTGAATGGGATGAATTTGAGCTTCACTTTTTTTAATCCACTCACGATGGCTATGGTTTAAGTCTGCATATTCATTTAATACAAAACTGAAGGGGAAAGTCTAACAGTCACGGTAAAGCATTATCCGAACTACAAAAGTACATACAACCAACGATAATGCCTCATTATCGGGGGAATCCCCACTCACAGTGACAGGTTTTCACCGCTGCGCCATGCAGAGGTTGGAACACCAATATATATGAAATCTCCAGGATTAAACACTCTTAATGCACAAAATAATCACCAAACTTACTTAGTTGTTCATATAATGCACACAGAGTAATGAACAACTTCATGCACTGTCTCCTTTCTGTTGCGTTAATCTCTGTGTTAATCGTGAGTGTTAGGCACTAATTGTTTTTCACTTTTATTCACATACCCCCATCACAATCGGCGTACCCCTGGGGTACACGTACCCCACTTTGGGATTGAATAACGTCTCCTATTATTTAAATTTTTGCACTGTATTATGCCTACCAAGATTAAGGTATGCTCCGATGGGGGGAAGCGCGCTGAGAAAAAGAAAAGCTATCACCATTGAAGCGAAAATAGACATAATCAGAAGGTCTGAGAGAGGAAGAACTCATACCAATTGTGGCCGCACGTTTGGTCTGAGCCGTGACTTAACTGTGACGTCTGATTAAGGATAAAGATGGTATCCTTGACCATGTGCAAGGATCTGCTCCTATGAAAGCAAAAGCAATAAATAGTCTTATTGCTGACATGGAAAGGTTGCTTGTGCTCTGGCTGGAAGACCAGAAACAACACTGTATCCCAGTGAGCCTTATGTTGATTCAGGAAGTGATCCTGTACTCCCAACCACAGCACCTTCGGCAGCTTCTCCTGCCTCTTATTCTTCTTCCTCCCAATAAACCACAGGGATAAAAGTTGTTCTCCTTTTATTATTGTTTGATGTAATGTCATTCTTGTACAGTATGCAATGTTTTATTACTGTATTTTATGTCCCTCATGTGTTCTGTGTACAGTGTGAGTGACTTGGGAGTTCATTTAGGTTCAATTTAGCTATAGACTCGACTGTCCTCAAACGTTGACTTACATCACAGTCTAAGAACGGAATTTGTACGTAATCTGAGGACCCCCCCCCCTTTAATGGAATTAGATCTTGTTCTTCACTGGGGATGTTTTGTATGGCCGAGCCACAGGTGCTTTTACTTCAAATGTAACTTTATGGTTTCACCACAGCTGAATACATTAAGTTAGTTGGAAGCCTAAATGACGATTACTGAACTGTGACATTCACACTCATGGGCAGCGTGAAGTCTGAATTGAGAGTGGAAATGTCCTGATTGCCTTTTTAGTTTTGTGTTACAACAAAGAAGCACAACTACTGAAGGAAAATGATTACTATTGGAAGACATGACATTATAAAGAATACATGAGTTATTTTCATCTGATACCGACAATCATCTATATCTTCCACAGTGTGCTGAAATTATTTAACAGAAATCCTAAACGCAACGCACAAGACTCAGGAGCATTTTAAATTTTAAACATTTGTATGACATTTTCATCATAACATAATGCAATTTCAAACATAGCGTTTCATTAGTAGTGCCATTTTCACCATGAGAGACGTTGTTCCCATTTGAAAGTTTTGTAACTCTAAAAGGCTCAAACTTACAACAGGCATAGAGATAAATAATTCTTTGTGGGTAGGCTTACACTCGCCTTTCATTTTTTTCTACCTATATGCCTGAATTATTGATATAAGTTTCAAAGAATGTCTTCCCTGTGCAACGTGGATTTTCCATGCTTATGCCTAAAGACAAAACATGATAAAAACCTCCATCAGAGGTTGCGCGATGGAGTTTGAATATTTACAGTCACTTAATGACATTTCCATTCTGTGTGCTTGTCAGAAATAACAAAGTCTCGCATTTACCCTCTGCATCTGCTTAAGTCTCTTTCCTCCTCTCTGTGCCCCAAGTGGCTCAGAAATCCTACTTTATAGCAGAGAGGTGTCAGAATTTTAAACAGGCCCCGTCTTTATACCCCTCTTCCCCGAGCTCTTTCCTTTTAATTCCTGGAAGACTAGACCGTGGTCGCCTTTTAACCCTCACCGCTTCCTCTACTAGAATAATGTTGGCTTGGGGTTGGTGGGTGAGGGAACGGAGGGGAGGGGAGGGGATGCAGGGTGTGGAGGGGTGATGGCGAGAGGTGGAAAAAAGGAATGCTATAATGGAACGCTGATGGAAGACAGGGGAAAAATGCAAAGAAATACTGTAGATGCCTGAGTAAGAACATTTGAATATACTGGTGGGGGGGCCGATAGCAAAGGCTGAAGTTCTATTATTCTCTGATGGGACGCTGACTAGACACTTATCACACCTGACTGTAAAAAGAACAGAAAGGAAAAAAACACTGCAGTTCTTTATCCCTTTCCAGACAAACCTGATGACAAAGCACTATCTACACACAATGGTAACTCCTATTGTGGAATTTAAAACAACTTTATAAAAGAACTAAAACAAAGGGGGATAACGGCCTTTTTTGGGGGCAAAATCAAAGTTTAACTGTATAGGAGATAGCAAGTTGAATTTTCCTTTGACTGTTTTTACCTTCATATTATCTTTGTTGATGATTTGAACTACAATTAACAATATAACCGATATAATATTAGACTGTGGATATTAATAGAATACAATATGTAAATATTATATATACTGTGGATCCCCTGCACATTCTCGATTCAGCATTCACGGCCTCGCAAATTTGCAGATTTTTGGGAAAACTTTTTTTTCTCCAAAAATTGGCAGTTTTTCCACAGAAAACACATCTCATTTATCATAAGTCGGTAATAACTTATAAATATGTGATAATACAGGTAAATGTATACATGTACCACTGTTAGCAACCCCACCATTTTTATATGTTTTTTTCATCAAGCATGAGATTTCCCACTTTATTCGGCCGTCCTTGAATGCACGATATTTGTGTGCTGTGGTTTGAGATGCAAAAGTTTACTTGTCTACGTCTGGGAATCTCAGGGTACTTCAGGAAACAATATTATCCGAGATACGTGGCTCACGATAAAGATAATACCTCAACACTGTGATCGGGTGAAACAAAAACAAACAAATAAATTAATTTCATATGTTCCAGCATAATTTAACCAGAGTACAAACAGCAATACTGCAAAAACAATGATAGTGTTTTAGTGCAACTTAATTGTAAACAGGATTTAGTTTTAGGTTTCTGACAAATGGTGACACTACGTATTAAACCAATTCAGAAAATATGACCTCTCATGTCTCTCAAGTTGATCAAATCTATTAAGTAGAAACATGAAAAAAAAATGCTCGGGCATCGAGTTCGGATGCCTCCTTGGTGTTCCGGGCATGCCCAGCCTGCAGAAAGTCTCAGGGTAGACCTAGGACATGCTAGAGGGATTATGTCTCACAGCTGGCCTGCGAACACCTTGGTGTTGTCCCGATGGAGCTGGAGGAGGTGGCCGGGGACCGGGAAGTCTGGGCTTCCCAACTGAGACTGCTGCCCCCGCAACCCAGACCCGGATAAGCGGAGGGAAATGGATGGATGGATGTTAAAAATATGTTTAATATTTAGCATTCAAATAGAAAATGGATGACATGTAAAATGGTCACTTGACTCACTGAGGAGGAACGATGAAAGAAATTTATATCGGCTATATCCAACCATCCATTTTCTATGCCACTTGTCCTTATAGTGGCTATATTCTAATAATAATTTCAAAAGTGATACATGGCGAAAGCATATCGATAATCCATCGTAAAGTTAAATAGTTTGACATATCGATATTTCATCACACCCCTAGTAAGTACTTTCAATACATGTGCAAAAAAAAAGCAAAGGGCTTAGACCTGGATTGCGTCATGAATGAACAATGGCAATTAAAGAGAGAAGGGGAGGGTTGTGGAGTAGAATCTAATCTAATAATTGCAACTCACAAAATAACTACAAAGTCACATTTATTGTAAATGTTGCTCCAAAATCGAAGGAGACCGTCAACGTCAACCTAGCAGGAAGGTTTGGAGGCGTGCATTAATTGCTCGCATTTTTTTTACATTCACTGTTGGTTCCGGAACATAACCCGCCTTTACTATACAGTATATAAAATATATCACAACATGCTGAGACAAAATATGTTGATCTTTGCACTAAAAAGTTTCTATGTAGGACATGTATATTCTTTTTAAATTAGCCTGGCACTAAAGGACACTAAATTGGCAGAAATCTCCAAATGAATTGTCTTTAAATGATATTCCGCTGTATGAGTAATTGCCCGAAATTCACTCCCCTTTGAGTCTATCTCATGTGTGAAGTCAGCGCTGTTAATTAGACCTATTTTCATGTTCAGGGAACCAGCTGAGCCTGCTCCGCTCTCTTTTTCTCCCTTGCTTTCTCACTCTAGCATTTGTCCTTAATTACTGAGGGACCGCTGTCTGCCTGAACAAGGCATTAGAAAGACATGTAATGTCATTAGCGAGCACAGAAAAAAATAAAAGAATTTCTGGAAAATATTAATTGTCTCACTTATTTATCTTTTTTAAGTAAAGTGGTGTAGACACGCTTAGTAACAAATTTCTATACTACATGTATTTCATACCCACACTTGCTGACATGCTATGCACTATTCAAAACCTTTGAAAACAACAACAAAGCATTAACTTGCAGTCTACTGCTAACAGCATCCTTTGTGACTTAGACATCTTTTTAACCCCAGAGTTTAATGAGCAAAAATGAAAGCAGTGTTCTTAATTATAATGATGCAAATGGAGCGGGCACAGTGGAGGTTGACATAAGGCACACAATGACACCTACTGGGTGTTGAAAATTGGATTCTCACCACAGTGGTTGGTTCCGTTTGTTGTTCAGTGCAGTGGAGTGAGCGGAAAGTGTGGATATTGAGTGGCAGGATAAAGCACGCATTCTCACCAAAACACACGTACGCGCAGGTTTTGACACTTTTGATTGCATTTGACACCACAGGAGTCCACGAGACATGAAAAGGTGGAAATTATCCATTGATTACAGACCTCTGTTACAGGTTTTTATATGTAGTGAATTGAATCAGTCATGGTTTTCATCGCCTTTGCAATGCCTGAAGTTATTGAAAAAAAATCATAATTTAATGCAGCCATAATAGCTTCAACAGCAAAATGCAGTTGTGTGCTTGAGACTGATATATTTGGCTCACTCAGTTCCCAGAGGTCCATGGCAATTGCATGATTTTGTTGATGACAAAATCTGTACTGATTTGGTTTACTTTATTACTTTGTTGCCTTGAGGACATTAAATTATTTTTCAACCAAGTATTATTTCAGACCTGTAATCAATTCAACCACACTGATTGAAGTTTTTTTTAACAATCTGAAATAAACAGCTAACTGCCTCAAGAGATGCGGTGTAACTTCTAAAGGCAAATGCGCCTACATTTTCAACAAAATCACAAAAAGTTGCATGTGTGCAAAAAGGTAAGACCACAAATGAAAAGTATTAGATTTTTTTTTAACAAAACTGAATTATTTTCCTTTTCTTGTTGTCCTCTTAATGAAAATCTGTATTAATACTATATATACATACATATACAGTATATATATATATATACAGTATATATACACTCAACAAAAATATCAATGCAACACTTTTGTTTTTGCTCCCATTTTTATGAGATAAACTCAAAGATCGAAAACTTGTTCCACACACACAATATCACCATTTCTCTCAAATATTGTTAAGATAATCCATCCCACCTCACAGGTGTGACATATCAAGATGCTGATTAGACACCATGATTAGTGCACAGGTGTGCCTTCGACTGCCGACAATAAAAGGCCACTCTGAAATGTGCAGTTTTGTTTTATTGGGAGGGTGGGGGTTCTAGGGACTCAGAAAACCAGTCAGTATCTGGTGTGACCACCTTTTGCCTCATGCAGTGCAACACATTTCCTTCGCATAGAGTTGATCAGGTTGTCGATTGTGGCCTGTGCAATGTTGGTCCACTCCTCTTCAATGGCTGTGCAAAGTTGCTGGATATTGGCGGGAACTGGTACATGCTGTCGTATACGCCAATGCAGAGCATCCCAAACATGCACAATGGGTGACATGTCCGGTGAGTATGCTGGCCATGCAAGAACTGGGACTTTTTCATCTTCCAAGAGTTGTGTACAGATCCTTGCAACATGGGGCTGTGCATTATCCTGCTGCAACATGAGGTGATGGATGTACTGCCAAATTCTCTGAAACGCCTTTGGAGACGGCTTATGGTAGAGAAATGAACATTCAATACACGAGCAACAGCTCTGGTTGACATCCCTACTGTCAGCATGCCAATTGCGCGCTCCCTCAAATCTTACGACATCTGTGGCATTGTGCTGTGTGATAAAACTGCACATTTCAGAGAGGCCTTTTATTGTGGGCAGTCTAAGACACACCTGTGCACTAATCATAGTGTCTAATCAGCATCTTAATATGGCACACCTATGAGGTGGGATGGATTATTTTAGGAAAGGAAAAGACCTCACTATCACAGATTTAGACAGATTTGTAAACAATATTGGAGAGAAATGGTGATATTGTGTATGTGGAACAAGTTTTAGATCTTTGAGTTCATCTCGTAAAAAAATGGGAGCAAAAACAAAAGTGTTGCGTTTATATTTTTGTTTAGTGCATATATACTATATCGCCAAAAATATTTGTTCACCAATCCAGATAAACTGAATCAGGTGTTCCAATTGCTTCCATGGCCACAGGAGTACAAAATCAAGCACGTAGGCATGCACCAGTGCACAAAGCAAGGTCCATAAAGACATGGATAACAGAGTCGGGTATTGCACAGAGTTCTGACCTCAACCCGATAGAACATTTTTGGAATGAATTATATCGGCGACTGAGAGCCAGCACGTGATAAATATGTATTTATGGCATTGCTTTATCAATGACCACATGTTGCGATGTAGTCAAGGTTTTTGATGCATTATGCTCTAATGACAGTATTACACTAAGGAGTTGGTTAATGTCGGATCATATATACTGTAAGAACACAACTGTGTGTAATAATGAACAGAATCAAATTGCATGTTTTAGTGTGTAAATCAACATGTTTATTGTTAATATGACCAACACAAAAAAAGGAAAACGACCAGTTACAGTATGAATGGCTAATCCAGCCAACTGTTGAAAACTGAAGGGGAAACAAATGTGCTTAGGCGGAATGCTGTTCGCTCTGTAACACGCATGCAACAAATGCATCCTTAGGAGGGTATCGTAAGGTCATCACCATTCCTCGCAGCTCACTAGAGCTGTAAGTTGATAAATTCAGAGGGGCATTTGCCCTTCAAGTTGTACAATTTGCTAGCAGCCCTGCCTCTCTTAGGCCTGCCCTAATCTAATGCCAACTGTCTGCCTGTGAAGAAAAATGAAAAAAAATTTTGTGAAAAATGAGCGTCAAACCTTTTTCTTCAGCACCAAGACCCTAATCAGAAATACGGTCAGTGGTAGCATTTATTGGGCATTTGAGGATTTTGTATGTTTTGCCCTCTAAGGAGAAGTAAATGTAGGCAATTATAGATGTGATTGAAAATGCTGGTATTCTTTATTTGACATAAGAGGCTCATTGTAAAAAGAGTGCTAAGGGGCTATAGCATCTCTTGCAGCATTATTGATGCTGTGTGATATTTGACAGTGTCTTTAAATATAAGAAGAAAAATAAAATCATGCGCTGTGTGTTTGTTAGTTAAAAAAATACAAATACATTATATTATACAATATTATACAAAATAATAATATAAAATATATATTTAACAAGGCTGCACGGTGGCCTAGTGGTTAGCATGTTGGCCACATAGTCAGGAAAATGGGGAAGATCTGGTTCAAATCTCTGTTGGGCATCTCTGTGTGGAGTTGTGCATGTTCGCCTCGTACGTGCGTGTGTGGGTTTTCTCCAGGTACTCCGGTTTCCTCCCCCATTCCAAAAACATGCATGTTAGGTTAATTGGCGACTCTAAATTGTCCATAGGTATGAATGTGAGTGTGAATGGTTGTTTGTCTATATGTGTCCTGCGATTGGCTGGAAACCAGTCAGGGTGTACCCCGCCTCTCGCCCGAAGTTAGCTGGGATAGGCCCCAGCATACCCGCGACCCTAGTGAGGATAAGCGGCATAGAATATGGATGGATATTTTTAAAAACTACAACAAAAAAAAACAATATTAACAAGAATAACAAGTGAGGAACCAGAATGTCCACTGTTTCTGTTTCACAGGAGGAAAAATTAATTTCTACTGCTGTGGAACATTTATGGGTGAATACCATATACTGTATTAGTCCAATTTTGATTTTTTATTGTTTTTTAATCACTGGAAAAAAAATCTGGAACGTTTCCATCACAAAACCTCTACTAAATGTACAATGTCTTAACTAACACTTTAACAAACATGCCACTTTTGTTGCTACGCCACAGCTGTTGTGAAACAAGTTCAATTTATGTTTCTATGGTCGTCATCACACATTTCCTCTAAGTCATCGCTGCTACTCTTCGGCATCACAGAAAGCAAAAGACAGTTTTTTGAGTTGCACACTGAGATGAAGAAGATTCAACTTTGGCATTTTTGTGGCACTTTTTGTGGTCATTTTCCAAACAATTTCCTAACTAACAATTCTTATATTAAAAAAAAAGAAAAAAAAAAGTGTTTTTTATTCAACTTATTATTTTTGTAGGTTTTTTTTCCCCCTCCCTAATACAGAGGTGTCCAAAGTGCAGCTAGCTTTTTTTATTGGTTGGTGGCACATTCTAGAAATGTAATTCAAGTTAAAAAAAAATTCACCAAAAAAAACCTGCAAAAAAAGGGAAAAATAGAGCAAAAAGGCAAAATGTAAAGCGAAGAGGCTGACATGTTGATACTAATAATAACACAAAGCTTTGTCTTTAAATACAGTAAACCCTTGTTTATTCCGGTTAATTGGTTCCAGGCCCTACCGTGATAAGTGAATTTCTGCGAAGTAGGATTCCTGTTAAGGTCGGCCATGGCCGTGGTCAAGGAAACCAAAATGCAGAGTCAATAATCCGTGTAACAAAAAGTATTTAATACAAAAACAACACAAAAAGCAAAGTACAACAGAGATACCTCCGGACCTAGTCACGGGAATAGATAACTGAAAACACTGCTAGCACGGAAAACTAAGCAGGGAAAAAACACTGGTCCGGTATGTAACGAAAAGAGCTGCTAACAAGAACTAGCAGAAGTACCAAAAGCGTAACGCTACTGCTGAAGGACGTCTTGCAGGTAGGGTAGTACTTACGAGGGCTAGAAGAGCAACGGGTAGAAGGCCAAATGCTAAGCATAACAAGGAGTAGCAAAGGGTACAATCTGGCACTGGACATGAGTTTGCAGACAGCTTAAGTAGCTTTTCCAATCAGCCACAGGTGAGGATAATCAGCTCATCAGGATGCTCAGGGGTGTGCTGCAAAAGAGGACAGGTGAATGGCAGCAACGCAGCACACAATACTGACAATTCCTTCTTTAAAAATTGACTATTTTTGTAGTTGGATCATGCAAAACATCTTTAGGACATTCTAAATACAATATTTATGAGAGTCACCTTAACACTCGTAGTCCCCAATGTAGTAGAAATAATAACACAAAATAAGCCATAATCAAATAATAAATAAGACTAGTGCTAATTTGCGATGTTATAAATGTGTTACGTGGGGAGCAGAGTGAGGGAAGGACATAAGTGACGTCAGCGGTTCACAGTTGAGTTTCACCTTTGTGTGGTTACAGCAATAGTAACCCTTTTTTATTAGGGATTATTGTTCCTGTTGTGAGATCATTCAAACCTGCAAGATTAGCCTGTTGTTCCGATGATGAAGTCTGATGCTTGTGTCTCTCACCAAACATTACAGTAACACTACTGACACCCAGTGACCAGCGTAGAATCCTACATATTATCACAATGTCTTTGAATGTGTCTTATATTTGGATTTTAGTTCATTTAGACATGTTTTATGCTTATGAGAAACATTGCAGCCTGGCAGCAGATTTTCCTCATGTCAGCTTTAGTCATGCCTCACACAAACACACATGGAAACACATCCAGGCATGAGACATAACACAATCACCGACAGGCGGACCATCACACACACTACAACCTACCACCCCCATAAGCGTCTCTTCTGCATGCCTCTGCCATAACTAACTGGATAGAGTCAGCTACAATCGATTTGGCACATGCTATCAAAACCAAACGGCCAATCTCCCCTCCCCTGTCCATCTCAGCACCACGCTCTTTCTCCCCCCTTTCACCCGCTCCTTGCCACTTGACTTTTTTTTTTTTTCATATCCAAACCGCTTTCCTTACTCCATCTGTCCTCTCCTTTCGACTGCCACTATCACCCCATAGCTTTTTTTTTCCAACCACCACCTCATCACTCATTCCCCACCATGTCTTTCTTCATCACTCCCTCTTTTGTCCCAATTCAACGGATTCTACTCTTGCAGCTTTCCTCATTTCTTTCCTGATTTCTCCTTGCGCAGTTCTACTTTCTCATTAACACCCATTCTGCTGCCTGTTAATTTTGCCACAAAGGCTTCCCTTGCTCATTGTCCCTTCGTCGGCACCTTTTACAATAAACTTTTCCCGCGTTCCTCGTCCTCTGTCCTTCACCATGACTTTCCCTCATCTTCCTCATCCCCCCACCCCTGCCATGGTGCCACACTACTGCTCACCACGCATCCATCCAGCCATTTTTTTTTTTAATTCACCAGCCAAATCGCTCTCTAACAGATGCCGGCCTCATTCAGTCGGCCTCCCAAGTGTACGGGTGTGTGTCTGTGTGAATATCAGTTGTGTCGGCGTAATTATGCATATGTGTGTGAGGGAGCACGTGCGGGCATGTGTGCATGTGCGTGTCTCGCCGGAACAGGCCCGGCCAAGGCTAATTGCTGCCTCCTACCTGGTGGTGACAGGCCTAATCAAGGATGATGAGCTCACGGCTGGTCTCTCTCTCTCCGTCTCTCACTTACTCTCTCCCTTTCACTCCCTCCTCTTTTGGCAGAAAAATGGATCGACAGCCTCCAGTCCCCCATTATGGGTTGTTTTGTTGAGAGGAGGATGGGAGGATGATGGTGGAGCGGGAGACAAGGCTTTTCATTTTAGCTCTCCTCTCTGAAGGGGACAGCATGGAGGCAAAAATTGGCCAGAGTGCTTGAGGGGTTGGGGTACACAGGTTGCAGCACAATGGGTCTATTCACCCCCTCTCACACAGTGAAGAGGCCAAAAATGATTGGATGAATGAATAAATGAATGAATAAACTTAGTTTCAGGCTAGTTTGGGGGAAAGGTGAGGTGATTGCAAGAGAGTGGGTGTATGTACAGTAGATGCAAGTGTGTGTGTGTGTGTGTGTGTGTGTGTGTGTCTGTGTGTGTGTACTTTCAACACCATTACAGGTGTGTAATGGTGTGCGGAAACATGGGATCCTGACAAATATGGGTGTTTGGCCAATGGTTCTTTGAATTGATATGGATGGTCTAGGTGCCCTTCAAGCATGTTCTAGATGTGCAAACACAATGGCTTTAAAGGTGCTGTCTGCCATGGTTAGGTACTGCAATTGGGCGCTAATGTTTAAAAGTACAAGTATATCTTGCCCTGTTCCTGCTCAGCCATGACTGCTAGTTGTCAATATCATTTCTGAGAATGTGTTTATGTGTATGTACACGCACACTACGGGTATGTGACAGCCATGAATGGCACGCCCCTTTTTCAAGCCGAGCAACAAATCTCTAAGTTGAACTCGGAATTGTGAAGAATATGGAATTTTTTTTTGTACAGTCTGTTCTCTGAAACCACTATTGGTAACATATGCTAGCTGGTGCATTTTTTGGCTGAAAAAAGTAACGGTGGGCTGGCACGTATGGCGTGTGTTACGTGGGGCAAGGTTTGCAACGCTGAAGCAGTTAATTGGTTCCACACCTGATCGTCATTAGTTCATTTCCACGAAGTAGGATCCCTTATTTATAAATACAATATTTAGAAAACCTGTTTACAGCCTTCTAAACACAGTTTTTAACATTCTTAGAGCCCTCTAGACATGCAATAACACCCCTATAGTCACCTTTACACTCGTATTACCAAATATAGTAGACATAATAAGAGCAAATAAGACATATAAAAGGTGTAAAAGACTTTGGGAACATAGGCAGTAAACTTTAAAAAAAATCCTCCTCCAATGTATTTTTTTGCACTGTTCTCCCAACAAGGCAACAGCATTCAAAAAGAGCTCTGGGTTGAATGTCAAAACGTACAGCAAGTGGTAACACGTATCGGGAAGAATAACGACGGGCGCACTACTTTTTAATCTGACTGTGGCATATTTTCAAAATTGTCACACCTCCGAGAAACTGACTTCTCAAAAATCTAAATTCCAACAGATATAAACAGAAAAATCCAATTTCCAAGGTCTCTGAGTAAAATGTAACACATTTAACATGATAGCCATCAAAGCCTGCAGTGGACTCCAGGTATAATAATGATGGCATCGGGAAAGCCTTGGTGTGTGTGTGTGTGTGTGTGTGAGCGTGTGCGTGTGCGTCCGCGTGTGCATGTGTGTATGTGTGTCTCCCAGTATTGTCCATATCTTTCTCGTAGGTGCTGATCAAATATTGGCAGGATTCTCACCGATGGTGTTATCTTGAAATGTTATCTGGCATTTTCTTGAAATGAAAGGTAAAGGAAGATTGAACTGACCTTTATTAGGTCATCTCAAGCTAATCTTTATATATTTTTTTTTGTAGCGTTGATATTGCTTTACACAACACAGTGGGCATCTCAAATTCAAATCTGGCCAGTTGGGGCTAATATTTGCACACTGCTCTGAAAAACGCTGTTTATTATTCACAGCACAGTATGCCATCTATGTCACTGTCTGTTGTTGGTCTAATATTTATCACTTTGTTTAATGCTATTATTAATAACCTTCCAATGCAAGTTTATCATCTTGAGCGCTGTAAGCATAATGTAAAAAGTATTTTTTATGAGTTAATCAAAATGTGACTATGGTTGTAATAAAAAGTCATTTTTCAAATATCCACAACACACTATAAAAGCATATTTATGCATGCAAGTGATTTACGAAAATAATCTATGAGAGCAGGCAAATAATACTTACTAAAATGCAAATATTTGAATAAGGTAAATGTGATATTATCAAACAAAGGTTATTGTTATGTTGATGATCTTTTATTTTTGCATTTTTTTCTGAAGATTGTGCTGCCGACAGTGCAAAGTGTCATTTCAATTCCTTCTAAAACACTAACAGACGTTAAAGCACAAACGTAAAAAAAATTAAATTAAAATGGTTAAGAATTGAAAAAAAAGGAAAGGAAAGGAAGGAATGGGTACTCATGAGCATTTGGTGCATTCAACCACCTATATTTGAAATGTGGCTTTATTTATGCTTAATTGCTGAAGTTTTTTACAACATTAGATCAGATTTTTTTTTTTATTTCCATGGCCAGCATTTGACTTTTATGTTCTTTGAATCAGCAGGCACGATAGGAAAATCTTGTTTAGCTGAAGGTTGCTTTTGTCTTACACAAAGAAGAAACACATTGATGCAAGTATTAAATAAAATCAGTGTAGGTCTAAATTAGAATCTAAAGTGCACTTTATTGTGATGATTGTATTTTTTTTGTAAAGATTGTCCAATATGTTTCATTTAAAAGTGAAAGTACATATTGTTCTACAGTTTCTGTTGTCACTGAGCAGCAGTAGGTCCTGCGGCACACTGAGGGGCTATCCACACTAAAACGTTTTCGCGTCAAAACGGCCAAGTACTTTATCGTTTCAGCCTCTCATCCACATGGGTGTTCTTGGTGACCTGAAAAAGGATTTTTTGAAAATGGCTTCCAGAGTGGGAAAATCAGAAAACCCCGGCTTCTCGTTGCTGTGTAGACAATACGAGAACGATGATGTCACTGACTCACCGCCGCCTCGTCAGCGTCACGTGACCAGAAGCGAGCTTTGACGACAAGCCAACATGTCTGAATATTTCGACTCCCAAAATGACGCACATGTAATTCCACGAGCCCTGAAAAGCTGAAGACGACGGACTTATGCGCATCCGTTCTTTCTTCTTCTATGGTTTGGTATGTCACGTGGTTCCCAAGAATGTTCCTCAGAGCATAGTGGAGTTCTACGCATGCGTGAGGCGCAATGCTGCCGGGGTGGATCTCACCCTGTTTTACAGAGTGGCATCTAAAACGTAAATGTTTCTTAATATTCATTAAATTACTACTCATTACACTTAAGCCTCATTTGGACTCCGTCACTTACCTGTCGGTGTGTCAGAACGTGTGATGGAAGAACGTTGTGTGATAAATTACACAAGTAGGCCTAACTGCAAGATAAAGGGTGGAGGCTGGACACAAGTCCGAAATGTAATTATTACACTGTCAAGACTTTGAGAGGCGCTGGCCGAGATAAAATATTAGATTAATTTTATTTTGATGAAGCGATGGCCAATTTTAAATGAACAAACCAAGATTCAAGTTAATTTGTAGGTGTAAATATAATGGTGTTTTTATTCAGTTGTTTTTTCTCTCCTACGAGGTTATGCTTTTTTTCCCTGCATCATCTGTTACATCATATGTAAATAATATGCAAATTAGCCGATGGCGTCATCTAGTGACTTCTAGGACAGCCAATAGCTACTTTTCTTACTGAGGAGTTGGCCGAAGTGGTAAAAAACAAATATTTTATTACTGACACAGTAACAGTTGACCTCACTGATCACTCATTGATGAACCTGTTAGAATGTTTTCTTTACGATTTGTATTCATTCATCCAACATTGTATTGCACAAGCGCATGGAACACCAATCAACATTTTTTTCAGTTTCGCTTTACATTGTGTTTGGTTATGTTTGTTATTGTTATTAATTGAACAAGCAGTTCGCAGTTCCAAGTGTGGTTGAGTGCGACGTTAGGAAACAAAGGTTAGGAGTTTAGGAGACAAAAGCTGTGAATTGGCTTTTTCCCTGTTTCTGGGTGGTGCCCTGAGGTGATTGATGAAAATAGCAATATGTTCTTGTCATATAACACCATGATTGTGGTGGTCTATGTTAACACTAATCACATATGCAAACGAAAAAACAACCTTTAAAATTGGTGCATAATGATTATTTGTTGTTGAGTTTGTGTCTTCCAAAATAAAAAATACAACTTGTCTTCAACTTTTACATTCATTGTTTTCTTACATTTCACAAACGAAAACACGCAAAACATAAAGTACATGCAGTTAGTGACTGTACAAATTTAGTATTGGACTTCAATTCTGTCTGAAGCATCGCAATTAAAATACCAAGCTGCCGTTATTGGATGGTGTGTTCATTAATGTCTACAATGATTGAATTGTCTGGGCTTACACTGTTGCTCAATAATGAGCTTATTAGCATTGAGAACCCACAGCACCGCAGGGGCAAGCAAATCAGACCAACAATTAGCCATCAGTGTAAAGACAGTGATATTGGGGCCATGGAGCAGTGGCATTTTATGACAAGAGTGGTCAACTCATTTCCATTACAATCAATTAGTGCTTGGCCTAATTTGATTGAAGAAAAAAATACAATTAACCATTGACATGTTGGTAACATGGAGACTATTTGTTTGAGTTTGTTGCCACTGTAGTGATTCAGGAAATTGATTATTCATTAGCCTTCGGTCTTAAAAACCTCCACACATTTTTCTTGACAGTTTCTCAAAACAAGAAGCGTTCAAAAGAGTAATATATTTCCATCACAAAAATGCCTCCTTGAAAAAAAAATGTCAGACCTCACAAATCGCTCCGCGTTATATTTGTCCCCCGCCGTATCCCTGTGCCTCTCCATTCTTGTGTATGTGATGAAGACACTTGCATCTTCTTCCGCGACGGAGCGCCGGGCCATCTATTTTTGTGTGTGTTCCACAGCGGAAGAAGATGCCAGCATCTTCATCACATACACAAGAATGGACAGGCGACACTGCGCATGGATAGGTCAGGAGACAAATATAACGCCGAGTGATTTGTGAGGTCAGATTTTTTCGAGGAGGCATTTTTATGATGCAAATGTGTAATTATTTTGAATGCATATTGTTTTGAGAAGCCAAACTCTTTAAATGGCCCCAGCAACTAAGCGAAATTACGTTTCTCGTCACGGATCTCCGACCAGAACTGGACTCATGGGCTCAATGGGGGGGTAAATCACTGTTGATATAATACACTGCTGATGGGGATTTTCATACAATTTCATGTCAAAAAATCCAAACTATCCCTTTAAGACAGGGGTGCTCACATTTTTTCATCCTGTATGCTACTTTTAAAATGACCAAGTCCCAAAGATGTACAGTACCTCCTACTATAAATACAGAAAATATACATTTACTCTCTTGATAAATATGAGTATTTATGTACATTGTACATGTATGTCGGGGTGCACGCACTTTTTCAGCATGCAAGAAAAAAGTCAATATGATTTATCTCTTACTATAAAACATATGACATACAGTATATATAAAATCTAACCAGTAAACATTTGAACTACTACACTAAATACTAATGATTAATATGTCTCATTCACAGTTTCAAAGTTTACAGGTAATCAAAGTAGCATTCACAAATAATATGGCAATAAAGATCATTACACATAATTCCATAATAGTTGTGTACATAACCTAAGTACCCACATTATGTCTGCGTACGTAGCGTTCATTAGACACACAGTTAATGTCTTACGTCCAGTTAGCATCTGCTATCAAACATTACCGATATACAAGAAATGAAAATGATTATGCAAAAGGCAATGCAACCGAAGTCAAGGCAACATATCAAATAGGTTTCAGTTTTCCAAAATTATCATGAAATAATAGTTTAAGAAAGGGAGTAGAAAAACACATTTTGATGGTGGAGTTCATGACGTCAAACAAAGCCATCAAACAATTGACTTTTTTTCTACATAACTGGCTGCTACAAGCGAACAGATAACTTTTGTTGTAAGTGAATCAGGAGGGGAGTTTAATGTCAGCTGACTGATGTCATATGACATCTTCAAAGTGACATTGATGCGAGCGACCCAAACTACTTTCAAAATCGACCAGTAGCTCCCGATCGACAAGTTGGGCATCCATGCTTTAAGACATAAATAAAAGTCATTCTCATGTGTTGTATAAATGTGTTGCCTCGGGGAGCAGAGTGGAGGGCGGACAGGAAGTAACATTGGGGGTTCAGGGTTGAGTTTTAGCTTTCTGTGTGCTACGTCTGTAACAGTAGCCCATTCTTTTACTAGGGATTTTTATTAGGGATTATTGTGCCTGTTGTGAGATCATTTAAACCTGCAATAAAAGCCTGTTGTCCGGCAATCAAGTCTGGTGTGTGAACACTACTGACAACATCACCGAATATTCCTGAGAGCTAGTGACCAGTGTAGAATACAACATACCATTCACAGTGTCTTTGAATGTGTCCTCTGAATGCCTTGTGTTTGTATTGTAGTTGATTTAGCCATTTTTATTCTTGAAAATGCTTGATTTGGGCAAAAAATACATACAATTTGCTTCAATGTGTATGTAACAGTTTTCAACCACGAAACAGCAAGCTTTATTAGTTAGCATATTTTTTTAAAAAGTTGAGGGACTGGTGACAAGTTCAGGGTGTTCCCCTTTTCTCGCGCAAAGTCAGCTGGGATAGGCTCCAGCATACCCTCGTGACCCTAGTGAGGATAAGCGGCATGGAAGATGGATGGGTGATCGTGTGAAGCCGAGAAATTGGAACCGCAAAGTCGCAAGGGACAACTGTATTTGTTTTTCCTGCACTTATTATTATTTTTTTTTTATCAAGGTGTGGAAAACATACATTTTGAAAGAACAATAATTTCATTGTGACAGCTGATATCAAAGCATGTTACAATTTGACATTTTACAATGATGACATTCATTTTCACAATCAACAAAATGCTTAATATAATTTTAAGATATTTCAAAATTAAATACCAAAACCATCTGCAAGCCATTACTTACACAATCCACCAGAGCCCAGCAATATGACCACGGACGTTTCATGTGTTTTTAAAAATTAACCAATCTCTGAAGGCCACCCTCCAAGACAAGCCACTCAGACAACATTATACTAATTGTCACATCTTGTCTTGTTTCCCCAATGTACTCTTTGGTCCTCCCATACGATGCTAATATCTTTGTTAGAAGTTTGCAATCTACCGTATCTCATTAGGGCCAAAACATGCCAGAATAACACTAGCAGAGCAATTAACTTAAAGAACGACAATGACTGCCCCTGTAGATTTAAGTCCCTTGCCAAATGTCCTTAATATAAAAGGAGCAAAAAAGAAAGATACCTCCTAATTTATTAAAATACAATGTTACATTAATTCACATAAATTAGTAGCCCTCCTTATGAGCAAGCATTTTTACACACCTGTGTTGAAATCTATTAGTGTGTGATCACTTTGGCATCATTTAGCTTTTCACTTAATTTATCATCAACCCGCATCCATCTGAATCACTGTGACATCAATCAATCACAACTAAGTTATTAATATCTATGTTCAGCTTTATGTGCCGTGCTGGTGCCCCCACAAGACCTGAACAAAAATGAATAACTTTCTCTGTCAAAAGTACTTGCAGACATGCGCCTGGGAGTTCTAACACTTACGAAGTATTGTCTCGTTTCTAGCTACCTTATCTTTTCTGTAAAAATCCCAGCCAGAAGGAAATGTCTACAGTAGCCCCAGGGAGAAGGACAGCATGTAAAGAGATCCACGGTGAAATAATCTCCCCGGTCCAACTAGTGTGTGATGACAGTGGCAATAAGGCCTTAGCCCCTTTCCCCTTCGTCTTCCCCCTTCCCTTCATTTCATCATCACCCTTCACCGCTTGTGGGCTGTCACATAGGTAGATGAGATAACTCAATTGTTCATAATAAAAGTTTTCTACCATAAAGTAAGGTGCACGCATTTCTACATTGTTTCAGTCTTATATAGCCGACTTCAGAACACCTATTTTAATAAAATGCACATATTTTTAGAAACTGTTACATTTATTGTAAAACAACAAACTGTTATCATAACCAGCACTCTACATTTATACAAATAAAAAAATAAATTAGAAAATGTATCAAACATACATATGAAATAGAAATAACAATATAACAAACTTAATGAACATCAACACATGTAGAAACCATATCAACCATTACTTCAAGGTTTAAAAACCTCCCTGTTTTGGCCTCGCTCTCCTCCTGTCGTTGATGTTCTCCCTCAGATTCTTTTTCAAGAAAGTCCAGAATGACATTTTGTTGCACTTGATTTTTCAATACTGCGGTTGCACCTTTTGAATGGTCCTGAAGTGCTGTGTGGTGTAGCAGAAGGCTGACTTCCGTTGGCTCAGCATCTCCTGCAGTTAATGACACATATGTATGATTGCTGGGGTACAACTATTAACTCATTGTAAATACAATAATTATAGGAATAGTAGTATAGTAATAGTGTGCTGAAAACAAATATAGAGTATTGGTAAAAATTAAAAAAAAAAATGAGATTAGACAACATTAGATTCCAAAAGTTGAATAAACATTGATAATGTGGTGTGCTGTCCACATATGGCCGTGTTGTTTACATGTTTTATTTGGCTCACTTCCTGACCATTGATACTGTATGCCGAACACAATAAACATATCTCACCATGAGAATTGTTGGTGGACTAGGGTGGCTATAATTCACAGCAAACAGACTTCACTACGATGTGCTGCGTTACATGAGGGATTAAATAGCTATATGTGACGTTCACGTTTTATAATATAAAAACCAAACGTCACAGTACAGTTCAGTAATGTAGATTCCCTTTGCTAGCGAGCGAATTTAAAATACAACTTACAATTAACATGCTAATGTGGTGGCTATCTAATCATTGTCTAATCAATTATGAAGTGCAGTAGATTGCAGTGAAGTTAGATTTTGGTGTTAGCCGGCTAGTTATATACACGTGTAACTAGCAACAACCAACAATTCAAAACATGGCAAATATTTAAGTGGAATAGCAAAGGATTGAATATCTAATCAAATATGTTACTGTGAAAATCAATAATTATGCTTAATTCCTTAAATGTATATGCTTCCTTTAGTCTCTGCTCTGCCACTGGAGTGTGGTATCCGAGTAGACTCCGTCTACCCTTTAATATCAAGTCTGGTCCTCAACGACACTTGGTTTCTAGGGCTGTACACCTCTTACCCCTTGATTTAAGGAGAATTGGGACAACACTTGATTCTCATGAATGTGAAAAACCTAGGGGTAAGGGGTAAGATAAGGGGTAAGGGGGAGAATTGGGATTCAGCCTAAGGCCACACAATAAGCATAATCCTTACAATTAACTTCAAAAAAGGGTGTAATTTGCTGACCAGCCTAAGGGAGGCAGACAAGACCTTTGTAAGAAAGGATACAGTAAAACAATCATGTCATCATTTAACATGTTGACTGCAGAAGAACAGCCTGATTTACCAGAGCTAATGAGACAACAACCACCGACATTTACACTCCCACCACAGGCATTTTGTTCATGTTCATGTATGTACCACTAATCCAGTGCACGGTACTTCAGAAAGTGACACAATTTACAGTCATGGTAATGCAATATTTTGTTCTTTTGATACGAATCATGAACTACTCACCTTTTCATCAACTTTAAACACGTCAGAGCATGTAATACACAGTGTAGTTCCAGTAATAACCATATCAAGAAACTGCCCACTTTATTCCCACGTTATCACCATGGAGTCAGTGTTCATGCGTTGAATCCATTGTTACAAAAGAAGATAGATAGACCTCTTTTTTGTCTAGGCTGTCTACTATGTAATACATTATGTAAGAATCAGTCCTTGACATGGTTTTGGGCACGACCCTTCCCCTCTAAAGTGATATTTTGAACCAATGTTCAACAAAAATTTAAAAAAATCACTTCAGTGTATTTGTGTGTACACAAAATAACAAATTTTGATATGACTGCATTTTTGTCTGTGTCTCCCTTGCGCTAAATTTGTTGGTGGTTCAGAGCAGACTGATGCTAGGTCCCTCCAAGCACTTATACTGCTGTTGGCCAT
Organism: Dunckerocampus dactyliophorus; assembly: GCF_027744805.1. Lineage (NCBI taxonomy): Eukaryota > Metazoa > Chordata > Actinopteri > Syngnathiformes > Syngnathidae > Dunckerocampus > Dunckerocampus dactyliophorus. Next base: position 18,534,728 of record NC_072825.1, read on the forward strand.
TCATTTGCCTCCCCTCCACTCATCTTTTTACCTATTTGCCTTCCCTTCCCATTTTTTTTCTGGTACATCTCTCTCTCTTTTTCACTGGTAACCATCACATTCTGTTTTCAGCACATCCTTTTTTGTGCGGATGCTCATGAATTTATGGATTTCTGAAGGCTCTCTTCCAAGAAAAAAATAATTTTGTAGCCTGCTGTGTGGAATATGGGTAGGAGCTCAAAGCATCAGACTACTGTTTTGTCCTTGTCCATTACCTGCAACAGGAAGACCCGACCCACCCCCGAATACAGCAGTTAATGACCTTTATATTAGAATAAGTGAATTACAAGTGGGTTGCATTATGTTGAAAGCCAATGTGGCCATCAGGGTCACAATTCTCCAGCCAATTTTTAGAGGTGTCACATTTTAGCATTTATTGTGATTAATTAATTACAATCATACTGAGTCACATTCATGTAATTTTTTATCTTTAACTTGTCTTTTTTTCATTTGTATGCATTGGGCTTCTTGTGGTTAAGTTGTTGGGGATGGAAACCAATGTTCAGTCACCCCCTGAAGTGGACATTGATTGGCATTATGTTTGGGCTTGTTTAGCATCAGCTCATGGACTCACGTTGTAGTTGGGAGGGCAAGGTGAGGAGTGGTGAGTAGCGGAGAGGAGACGTGAAAATGGAGGCGCATGTGAGAGCTGTTGGTCCAATGAATGGGAAATTTACATTTCAAAAACGGCCTGACGGCACCATTGACAAAGGTGATTGATATGCCTTCTTTGTAAGGAATTTGCTTACAACTGCTTACCACAGCAGCTCAGGTTTTGCCTGCCACATAAGCGCGAAGGATCCTGTCATGAGTGTGGCCACAGCGAAGACGTTAGCAATTTAGCGAGCCATAAAACTATTGTTTTACTCTTGAATTCCTGCTCTTTAGTGTAAATAAAGCATCTTGCTTTTTGATTGAATAATACATATACTGTAGAGTGAAAGTGAAAACATCAGTGATCCAGAGCTACTAACTACATCATACAAGCAATAGCACCATCTCCACAGTCAGTGGTGAGATGGTAAGGACTTGAGAAATGAGAATAGTTTCCTGTTTTTAATCAATGTGCAGATGACTCATTGTAGGTGTTCTTGTTTCCTTCTCTTGATCTTTAGATTGCCTATATATCTTTCACTAACCGCTCCACTTCCTCCTCTGTGTATCCTCTAAACACATTTCAGTTTATTCTTCTCCAAGGTCTTCCCTTATGATCGCAGCACTGACTCGGTTCTGAAGCTCTCAAATTGACCATAACTTTTATGTAGGCCAAGCCACCTGTATATCACAAAGCAGAAGAACTCATCTGAACCAGCTGTCTTCAGCATGACAGAAACACTCGACGAGATTAACACATGTTGATTTTATCACAGGTTTTAGAGATGTATACACTAAAAAATACATTTCAAAATGATAAGAGGGTCACTGGTAATTACAAAAACAGAGACCTCAGTTTCAAGTAAAAAAAAAAAAAAAAGATTCACTTCACATGCTGGTATGTAATAGACAGATTTGGGCATTGTTTGAATTTTAACGATACCGGTTTTGATTTTGGTTACTCTTTTCGATTCCAGTACCGAATGATTCTCAATCCCGATTCATTTAAGAGTCATAAAAGTTTGCATGGTTTAAATGAGCATGTGCATGAGGGCGCATCATCAGTCGACTCACAGTCACGGCCAAAAAAACTGGCATCTTTGGCTTGCCAATATTTTTGGCCATGACTGTATTTTACAGCAGTTATGGATCATGCACCAACAGGCAACCCGATTTGTGCAATAAATGTATAAGGCTTACGGTCCTTTACATTGAAATATCATGACATGTGACATCATAGAAGCTCCATCATAAAATTGTGAGTGAAGGAAGTGATGTAGGCCTCGCACATGCACAGAACAGATCGTGTTTCTGGTACGGAACAAGTGGTGCCATATCAGAGAGTTGTTCTGTTTGTCACACGCCCAGGGCCTCCAGGGAAGGCGGGGAAGTTCAGCATCAAACTCGGCCTCCAGCAGCTCAGAAATCATGCAGGGAGCCAGACTTCCAGTCGGTGGACTGGGCACCGAAACTCGGAATAAAAATTTACAAATTTGAACAATTCTGGGAGAAACGGAATGTTAGTCCCGGTTCCCAGCGATGCCCGAGAGTCAATGCCCAACCATGGTAATATAATTAAAAATGAATTAAAATGAATTAATTGCATTTCTGCAGTATCAACATTATTACTGTGATTATAATTGCAGAGGGGGGGGGGGGGGGGGGGGGGGGGGGGGGGGCTTTCCCCATTTAATGACATCATAAGTTCTAATTTTGATTCATGTTTTTAACATCAACTTCTTATAACTAAACAGCCCATCATGTCTCTACACCATTAATATTAGCCTACTATCTGTATTCTGGTAGCAGCTTGCACATTCAACTATTGAAAAGCTGTTGATGTGAGCCAATTCTTTAGCTTTTATATTATGTCAAACAGCATCAGAACAAAGGCTAAGAAGAGGAATGGCTCAGTTACAGCCGAATAAATTCATATATATAACATGTCAATCGTGTTTGAGAGACACAAAGTAAAGGATAAATTATCTCTCCCTACCCGCGGGAGTAAAGAAAAGTTTCCCGCTTAACATAATCCTACATTTATATCTTTCACAGATTGATGGAGGTTTTTCTATGAACAGTTGTTCAGGAAAATGAAGGCGCAAAAGAAGGCCAACTCTGTTTGGAAAAGCCATTTTTAAAGCTTGTTCAACTACTTGAATTATTCATTTTTATGTCTTTGGAATACCACAATAGCTGAAGTTTTAAGATATCTAGTACATAGAGAGATATCGCAGGTCTTTCCTTCCTGGAGCTGCAGCAACTTCATAATATAAACTGCTCCAAAAATCCTGTACAATAACCGTGCAATAAACAGTGCAATAGCCATGGAATAAACAAGTGCAATAACTGTGCAATAAACCTGTGGCTTGGTCAACATGTACACAGCTGTAAACGGTGTATATAACTTTTTGATTTGTATTACCGTGATTTTGCACTTTCTACGCTCTTGTGTTCTTTTTGTACTCTGCTTTTGCTGCTGTAAATCTGGAATTTCCCCTTGTGGGACTAATAAAGGCATATCTTATTTTATCTTATATAGAATGTTAGTCCATAGGGTTGGCCTTGGCTCATCATTTGTGATGTTGATGCCAGATCTTTGTTGGGCCCATTTCTCATGCAATCTTCTTTAAAGTTATCAGATTTGATCCCAAAGCAAGAACTCTGTTGGCATGAATGACAGTCATAATCCATTTTCTGTACCGCTTATCGTAAATAGGGTTGTGGACAGCTAGAGTCTATTCTAGATTGGAAAAGACGAGTCCCTGGACTTGACGCCAGTGAAGCATCAGGACTGAGTAAAATAGGGCAACTAAGTTTAAATTTATGTATGCAACATGTTTAACATAAAATGCAAAGTATATAATAAAGAGTCATGTCGGAAATTTATTTGCAGTGCGAACAAAATATGAGAACATTGTAGAAAACAAAAAATCCACACACACAAGCACTGGCCTAATGGAGATTTGATGCACCTCATCATGACCTTACTGGTAAATATACCTTTCCAGCGCAATGAGCAAACTCAATAAACCTCTAAACCCAGTGGTTGGGTCTGAGAGAAGTGTGGAGACAGAACGGAGGGAGGGAGGCAAGAGGAAGCGCTACAAAAAATGTAGACCAATAAATAAATAAGGAAACAGATGGGGGAGAAGAAGATATTGAAATTGAGAGAGACTCAGGCAAAATATAAACCAGGGAAGAGAGAGATCAAAGACAAACAGTGAAGCAGCTGAGACAAGGAGAGATACATTGAACCAGGAGAGGGAAACCCAATGGTGGAAAAGTAATTCAGTGCTGGAGGGAGAAGTTGTGTTCCGTTTCTGCTCTTGGCCTCACCAGCTGTAATGAGCCTCAGATTACATCTAGGCCTCGACCCTGACATGTGCAAAAGGCATTGCTGCTCGGGCTGGCAAAGCTGGAGACGGCACTCAGAGAATCCGCTCATCATTAAAATATATTGCCCTCAGTCAGAATAATTGAAACTAGAGATGGGTACTGTACTTTTTCAGAAAGAAGATACACAATGAGATTGAGAGTCTATGGACACCGTTATTTAGGAGACTGGCATTTCTTTCTTTGATATTTAGGCATGCAGCATATTAGAAAATGAGACTTGTCTCAAAGTAATGGAATTGTTCAATAAACTTATATTCATATTGTATTGATCAAATAAAATATATATATATTTTGTATAAATTGGCCAAAACCTTTAATTCATGCTGCAATTGTATGTTGCAATTAGGCTGATCTGTGTCTTGTGTCTGCCATAGATGAGTTTGTGTTTTTGTCACAACTGACTTAAATTAGTCTGAACACTGTTCTTGCTTCCATGCAAAATGGAATACATTCACATTATTGACAAATGATACATGTCCTTCTAAAAAAGGTGATACTGTATTAATAGGTAGTCAATAAGAACAATTTTTATAAAATATGTACTCATTTGGCCCTACTTCACTGTGCAACGAAATTATGTTATGACGCCAAGCAATACTGCAGCCCCAGTGGGAACATTCCCTCACATACACAGCAAGTGAAATTTTACAAAATGTGAAATAGAGCTAAAGCACAAGGGAAATATGTAACACAATTCCAACAAACACTGTAGCAAGGCAATTGTGAGGCAGACAGAAAATGAAAAATGCTGTTGTATTGTAGTACATGTGCATGCTCAAATCGCTTCATGCAAGTCCAGTGATGGAGTATATTGATGTGTGTTGTTTCTCAACTATTGTGTACGTTTGCATGTTATACCTTCTGAATATTGCATTGCCTCACAATTTACATCCTTACTTTAACCATTTTGCAACCCAGTGACACAGTTTCATCCATCCACATTGTAATGTGCCGTTTTTGTCAACGTACGCATGGACAAACGAGTATTTGGCTAGTTTCCTCTTTAAACCTCAATACTGAAGGTATATACAGTGGAACCTCAGTTAGTGCCATTAGTCCGTTCCAGAAGGTCCAACTCAAACCAAAATGGACTCTTTCCAAAGCAAGTTTTCCCATAGAAAATAATGTAAATCCAATTAATCAGTTCCAAACACCCAAAAATGTTAACACAAAACACATTTGATAGACAATAATTAGTTTTACGTGCAGAAAATATACAAAAATAATTACAAATGACAAATGAATGGACAACTGAACAATTAACATCACGTTTACCAAGTTTTGAGAAGAGGGCAATGGAGGCTTGGAGGGCAATCCCATTTTATGGGATATAATGCCACAAACATGACATATGTAATGGAGAAGTTAACATTTAACATCACTTCTACCTAGTTTTACAAAGAGGGATGGGGAGGAGCTGCGATCATGCTTGGAGGGTAATCCCTTTTTTATGTGTTACTACACAAATGTTGCACAAAAAAATCTATGCAGGGAGGTCTGTTAAAGGCTTTTTAACATGCACAGTTTTAAGTTAAAAAAAGAATGCCACAAACATGACAAATGAAAGAGATAAATGAACCTTTATCTTGATTGGAGACCTTTGTTAACAACGATGACATGTAGTGAGGGTGGAGAAGAGGTATCTACACGGATGACACCTTCATACTTTGGTACGAGATATTTCATAAAGATTTCTCCAGAAAAGGTTCTGATAATCTGTTGTAAATTATTGTACATTAGCACCTCCAATCAAAGAGAAGTGTAGCTCATACCCAACTACAGGGAGCTACACTTCTCTTTGATCGGAGGTGCTAATGGGAGGAGAGGATTAGACCACCACTCTGCCCAGTCTTAGTGTAAGGAACCAATTGGAGGAGAGTGTTGGCACACCAATTCCGCCCACTCGTACTGTATTTAAGGCCTAGGGTACCAGCACTTGTTAGTTCGCTGACGAAGCTCTTCGGATGAGGAGCAAAACGTCCGACACATTCTTCACAGAAGTACAGATGACGTCTCAAGAAGCCTTTCCCTCGATGGACAACTCCTGTACGACTGAGAGCCTACACAGACGCACCTCCTGGTGATACATATATGTGTATGTATGTAAATATGAGTTTGGATGCAGTAGTAATATTAAACGAGGATAATTAATGAAAAAAACAATAATAAAAGTGATATAATAATACGTAATGATAAATGTTATTTACCTTTGAAGAGGAGTGGTCGAGCATACGTCGTTGTGGTGGAGTTGGAGGAAGAGATATTGGAAAAAAAGGATAAGTCGTTGTCGTCGTTAGACTCTTCTAAAAGAGGTAGTGTTCTGTGGGTGGTGTAGAATTAAGCAGGCCTATTAACTCTTCATAAACTTTAATCACACGCTCTGTCCCGGTTGTACAATTTAGCTTTCCATTTAGCTTTACACTGTATCTCCCCAGCTAACTCTTCCTCTGTTGGTCTCATTAGCTCTTGGTCTGCCTCTTGGTCCCATTAGCAGTGTCACAGTGCCCTCTACTGGTCAAGCATGTACAGTAGCAGTATAAATATTGATTGAGCGACTGCAAGGCAAAATAAAATAAAATATAGAACAGTCGGCTTGTGCTCGTATCCACAAGTATTCACAAGTCGGGTGTTCGTAAGTTGGGGACCTAGTGTATAATCCTCCATTTTAGCAGTCAAATTCATTCATTCATTCATCAGATTCTAAAAATGTATTTAATGCATGTGATTTTCTGATAGCCATTGCCGGCAGAAAGAAAAACTAATTTGATAAATTGTCTGCCATCTTTGGTTTCCTCTGGAGACTGGTTACTTTCAAAGCAAGAACCTCCTATTGATGTTCTCTCAGCTCCCACTGCTATGTCACAAGGTAAAACCACATATTTTCTTAAAGCTTGCCTCATCCAAAAATTGGAATCAGCATAATTCACTGCTGATTGGTAAATATAGCAACATAATATACCTTCCCTGTTTTGCAAAAATATGCCTCTGTTGTCAATCATCAGTTCTATACATTTTCTTCATCACAGCGCAATTGGCAAATTTCGATTCAAAATATTTCAGGCGGGCGTTCATTTAGTGGTATGATTTGGTCTGTTTTCAGTTAAGAAAAAATAAGTAATAATTCAATATTACATGCAATTCAACTATTTTGTTGAAAACACCAAAATACATTGGTACTATATATGTTTAATGGAAGAGGTTAAACTAATCCCCACCCCTGGTGGTGCCTCAAGTTAGGAAATCAAAAGGAATTGTCTTTGTGATTTAATGCAATAGGAATCTGAAAACTGTTGTCTGCCAGAAGACAAACACACACATGCACATACACTGGTAGACCTGTACACCCTTCAGCACTCATGCTTGTTAAGACCCTATCTATCTCGTGAGAGCGGGTGAGAGCCCTTTAGCCATACTCACAGGGCTTATTTCCATTCCAGTACACAACAACACACACAAAACATATTCTCATACCACACATAACAACACACATACACACGGATACACACTTGTGATGGGATTCTCCAATCACCTGTAGATTGGAATGGGACATTGAGTTCTTTTTGACCTTGCATGCACCAGAAAGTGGGGCTTGTCAACCTCCAGGAAATGTGTGCTTGAGATCTATGTGTGTTTTGGTTCTGGTGTAATATGTTACGCTTCATCTCGGTGTCCCATTGTGTGTGTGTGTGTGTGTGTTTGTTTGACACCAAGGCTGTATACTACATTGAGCGGACACCTGCTGCTGTGGTAACTAGGATATCATAGGAGAGCTTCATAAATATATATTAGAATCAGAGCTGATATTAAACTTGAGAATAACCCGGGGAATGATCTTGCTTGGTCAGTCTGATGTGGTTTGATCTCTCCTCATCTTTCATCCCCAATGTCTGTCTTGTCATTCTGTCTTTATGTATCACCATTAAATTATGTTTGGATTTATTATTTTATAATTCTGAACACTTTATATTTTGCCAGTTAAACTAAACTCCCTTCAACACTTTCTTCCCATTTCATGAAGTGTTTTGACACTGCGTTTTTTTGAAAATGTAAATGATACATGCACGTTCTGTGAAAGCTCCATTAGACTTAGTATTCTGACACCTTATCTTTATTTTTTATAACGAATATCCAGGCAATACACTATTATAATATAATAGATGAATGACTCATTTAAATGATATTTTAATGACAATCGCTTATCTTGCAAGTTGCATGCCTGGTCGCAAATAAGTTACTGTATTATTTGTAACTGAAATAACCTGCCTAGTATAAGCCATAAAGTTTACGACTAAATAGAATGGAACCTCGGTTGCCGTCCACCCCGGTTTGCGTGTTTTTCGGTTAATACAAAAAAAATGTACACCAAAATATTGCCTTAGTTTGAGGACATTTTCTGCTTAGCGTACAATGTGGCTTGTGTCTTCTCACATTACTAATACACTGCATGAGTACAACTGCGTTCTTAATGTATGTTTATGTATTTTTACCACAAATGTCCGTGTTAGCAAAGCTTGGCAACCGGAACTGAAAGTCAGCTATGTTCCTCGTCTATGATGTCATCAGTGGTTGACTTTCAAAAATGTTAACACAAAACACGTTTCATAGTTTTGCAATTATAGTTTTACATGCATAAAACAATCGCAAATGCATATAAATGATGAATGAAATGGATTAATTTCATTTCATTGAAGACGTGACTGTTCCCAAAGATAAGATGTGGCAGGGAGAGCCCACACAGACACCATCCTCCTGTTTTGTCATGAGTTATTTCTTTAATTAAATTGTGTTTCTCACCTTCTTCATCAAAATGCTGATGCTTATGACTTTCTTTGGCTCCATTTTGGGTTATTGAGGTGAGAAACATTATTGAATTCAAGAAATAACATGCAAAACAGGAAGATGGTGTCCATGTGGTGTCTCGCTGCCACATTGTGTCTTTGGGACCAGTCATGTCAAGAATCAGGTCTTCAATGGAGGTCAAAGTAAACTTAAATGTTCATTAATCCCTTTCATCATTTATGTGTATTTATATCCATTTCAAATTGTTTTCTGCATGTACCACGATAATTGTTAAACTATAAAACTATTATAAACTATATTTTTATTTTTTGTATTACAATAAACTATATTTTTGTTAGCATTTTTGGCTTTCTGGAATGGATTAATTGGATTTACATTATTTCTGTTACACAATTTTTTAGCATCCATTTTGGTTAGAGTTGGACCTTTTGTAATGAATTAATGACGCTAAAAATGGTTCCACTGTAAAGTAAAAAAAAAAAAACTTAAAATAAGGGTTGAGAGCCCCATTGACTGGGAATTCAATTTTTCCAGTGCTCTATAAATTACCTGACTAATATCAGAAAGCACAATTGCAACATTACCTCATGCTAAAGACAATATATGGACTTTAAAGTTGATATATAGCTTACCCTCAGGGCGAATCCATCTTGCTTGACAGACAATGAAGCTACTAAAAGATATAAAATCCTATCAGACTCCACCATTCGACTGTAATTAGAAATATAATGAAATGGTCGAATGCGCTTAATATTGGGGGATGGATATATGGATGGGATTCTAATTGATCCTAGATAGTATGGTGCGGGCAATTCATTTTCTATCTGAAGATGTCTATGAGATTCCTTTAAAATTAGATATGTCATGTTTGTGTATGTTAGCTGTGTGTGTGCGTATGTGAAACACCCTATGTTTTCCAAAAAAAAGAAAATGCAGAGCAGAAGCAGAGCAAACTGATGAACAATAATATGGAATGACATGAACACATTTAAGGTAATAACGCCTTTGCGGTGTTAGAATACACCATATCTCAAAACAAAACCAAATCCAGCTTACATTTATGTTTACACGTGCCAGGCCGTGCAGTCACTGTTGCCCTCTCTATGTTATATCATCGCTTTATGAACAGAACGCATAAGGATTATATTCAATAAAGTGATAGTGAGCTCAAAATCATTTTTCAAGCTTATGGAGAAAATGTCTCAATTTACAGTAGTTTCACCTTGAATTTGGTAGATGAAAAACATTCCCATGCTTTAACCAGTCACCTTGATTCAGTGACTTGCTGTTGAAGTCACCAGTTCATCCCACGTCTACGTTATCCGAGATGACTTGCTCTAGGTATATGTGGAAAATTGGCGACTCGGTCAGTATATTTCTCGAGGTAAATAATTCCTTCTTCATGTTTTTCATTTGCTCACTGTTCAGGGCTTTCCAGGAATGCCAGAAACATCAGTTTTAAGACAAAATGAGACATCGATTGAAACTCTTCATGTCTTTTCATTATGTTTCTGAAGCATCTGACTTTATAAAAGGCAATAAAGGTAAAACAATTAATAAAGTGGACCTTCGGTGAGTGCATTTTTCGGTTAACGTAGAACATTTATGCCAGAATTTTGCCTCTGTTTGCGTACGATTTCCGGTTAGCGTACAACATGGCACATGTCTTGACGCATTATTCATACACTGCATGAGCCCAATTGTGTTTTTGATGTATTTTATCGCAAAATGTCGCTGTTAGCTGCCTATTAGTTTGCTACTGCATGGAAACAAGAACTGGAAATCAGCTGTTTCTCAACTTTCTTTGGCTCCATTTTGGGTAATTTTTCAGTTGTGATCAAAAGAACAGCTTGAGGTGGCAAATACTATTGAACTCAAGAATTAACTCATGACAAGACACAAAGGTGGTGTCCGTGTTGATCTTGACTTGAAGACAGTCAAAAGTGATAATTGTACAGCAAAGCATGCTGGGAAGCGTGTAATCCACCCATTCTATAGCTGCAAACTCTTCTGGGTTATACATCTCGCCGATTGTGATGTTTTTGTGTGGATATAAAATACTGTAGGTTTTGCCGGGACGTAAGGTGGATCACGGCAAGGTGGTCGATCAACAATCATTTTACTGAAATGAACAGCCACACCAAAACAATCATAACCATATAGCCACAGCCGTCTCCCATTCCTTTTCCTGGCTCATCCAATCACCAGTCAGGATACATTCATGGCCTCAGAGACTATTGGAAAGTACAAATTTCCAGCAAGAATGAACGGACACAAACAAGATACTTAAAAAAATGCACATTTCCCCCACTCTGAAAAAAAAAAAGTCCATCCGTCCATCCTTTTTTCAAAATATGACCATACTAACTACTAGGTTGGATTATTGGGGCATGTTCTTTCATGTTCGCAACATCAAACGAGTATCTGTGTGTGTGCACTGATGATGCATATGAGTGTGCTACATTAATCAATTATGTTGGTTAAAAGGTCAAAGAGGGCCGCGCGGTGGCCTAGTGGTTAGCATGTAACACAGTCACAGTCTTGGGATCGGGAAGACCTGGGTTCGATTCTCCGTGCGTGGGTTTTCTCCGGGTACTCCGGTTTCCTCCCACATTCTAAAAACATGCATGTTAGTTTGTCCATAGGTATGAATGTGAGTGTGAATGGTTGTTTGTCTATATGTGCCCTGCGATTGGCTGGCGACCAGTCCAGGGTGTACCCCGCCTGTCGCCCAAAGTCAGCTGGGATAGGCTGGATGGAAAAGGACAAGATGTTTTCAGGTTTTTAATACTTTCAATATGCAGAAATTTACAACTGCTGAATAGATGTTCGGACTTGTCTGTACCCTTAATCACCAAGCGATTCTATTTACGGCCGTTATATTTGGAACTTTAAAAGTTCCAGCGATCACTGGATGACACACCTCATACATAGAAGAGATCCGTGTTGACAATTTAGCGACACTGTCACTATACTTAGGGAGTAGAGGTGCGAATTAAAAGTGAAAGTCAGGAAGTGTTTCTTGCTTCAAGTATCCAAAGCATGGCACCTCCGATTGTACATAAATACTGCCAGTCGAAAAGTTGCATCAACCCTTCTATACACTCTAAAAAATACTGTAATTAATCCCCTTAGTAAATATCACAGCTATTTAAAAGTTAGATTAGCTCAATAAAGTCTCTGGATATTGCAAAAGTTATTGTTTTTTTATTGAGAACAATAAATAACATGGCTATAATTTTAACTGTTCATTTTGTCTTAGTGGATATCATTTTCAAAATTTCCATTAATTGAAATCAGCAAGTAAATAAAAAAACAGAATAGTTTACTTAAATTCCACTCTGAATAATTGTGTATTATGCGATGGTGAATATTCGTTTCAAACACTAAAATGATGAATCATTAAGATGACTCCATCAACATAATATATTGAGTAAATCGTGATAAACGTTGTGACGTCATTAACGATTGCGACCATGTGCTCATAGAAAATCTGCGCCCTCTGCTTGGCGCTACAGGAGGGTGCATGAAGACAGAGCTACAAGGACTTTTTTCTAGCAAAGCCCAGTAAGTTTTTTTACTTGTAAATTGAATGTAATGTTGAAGCAGTATTGATGTTAATGTAGCTTGATTGTGTTTTATTTTTTTTAAAGCCACACAGCAGGTATACATTAAAGCATTGTTGAAAGGATGTTTACAATTGTTTGTTGTCTGCAGAATGTGCCTGTCAGCGTACAAGAGGAGCTTGCAGAGGAGGTGTTGAAGATCTATCGGCTACGGAACCAGGATGGATCAGTCAGTGAACCTTCTGATGTCGGGATTGTGATTGAGGGCAACATTGTCCTCCACAGCCTTGGGGATCTCAGCAGGGCCTGCTGCTACATGTTGGGACTAACCAATGCCTTGGATGTGAGATACCCAAAGAACCTCAAATACTGTATACTTTTGAGGTATTCCAAATGGTGCTGCTCGAGCTGGATCCTGGAAACCTTTCAACCTTTCAATGGTGCAGAGACTGGAAAAACTACCTGTGTTTGTAGTTACTAACTGGTGAGAAACTTCGATTTGGCATCAGCACCTAATCAGCACCACATTGTTTACATATTGAGTTTTTCTTCCAGAGACTTAGTAGTACTATTTCCTTTTGTAATTTCAATGAAACATTTTATCTTAGTCTTGGTGGTTCTGAACCGCATGAGAAGTTATTACCACATGTGTTTTTTGGACTAAACAAAATTCAGAGTTAATTTACACAAAGTGACCAACTTCTTCCAAACAACTTTTGATTTCAAGTGGCTTTTTTTGTTATTACATTTTATGGCAGTTCTTGTGGTTCTTTTTTTTATTTAACTGCTATTTGCTATGTATCCACTCAGGCTCATAGTTTTATGCCAGGCATTGGTTATACGTTTGACAATGGTTTGTTGTTAAATTCGTAAGTGTTTATCACTTACATTATAGTAACTTTATAGTAACTTTAATGTAAAGTTTTTTGTTCTGCGTGCAATTCAGCCACATAAAAGAGGTCATGTCAGGACTTATTGTTGTAACTGGTTACTGGACCTGAGTTCAAATGCTAAATGTTTGCTATTACAAGTTGTGAAATCAATTAAGTTCAAAGGCTTTTTGGTTTTGTTTTGTGATGACCTGAAAAGCATCGTTCCTAAAATATTTAATCCTTGTTAAATTCAAAATGCTTTGATGTATGCAATGTTCCATTCGGCTGATTTTAAAGTAGGAACTGTTTTATGGCCATTTGCTAAGTGTACTAGAGTACAGTAGTACACTAAAACCAGTGTTAAAAATAAACATCCAGTTGAAATGTGTTTTGTGTTGTGTTTGTTATACTTGGTTAAAGGTTAAATATATTAGGATTAATTACAGTAAGTCATGGGGCGGGCATGGCTCAGGAGGTACGTCGTCCAGGAACCGTAAAGTTGTTGGTTCAATCCTCGTTACCTCCACCCACTCAAGATGCTTCACTCACCTTGCTTCTACAGCTCCAGCTCCAAATTGTACCACTGGACCAAGCTGGTGAAGCCAAGAGGACAGAAGGATGCCTACATATATATTACCTACAATTAAGTCACTATAACAAATTAAATTGATAACTCAAAAATATAACTAGTTATCAGTTATTTGATTTGTCCACAAAAGTCTAATTTTAAGTAAAAAAAAATGCATTCTGAACAAAATCTAATCAAAATATTAATGATCTTTTCCATGATAACTTAGTTGCATTGACTTAGGATATTTAAGATATTTACACAAATGTATGGGTTATGGTTAAAAATAAAGATTACTGAGAGCTACTCCATTCCATTTTCCTAGGCTTATCCGGGTCCGGGTCGCGGGGGCAGCAGTCTTAGTAGGGAAGCCCAGACTTCCCGGTCCCACCTCCTCCAGCTCCACCGGGAGGACACCAAGACGTTCCCAGGCCAGCTGTGAGACATAATCCCTCCAGCGTGTCCTAGGTCTTCCCCGGGGCCTTCTCCCGGCTGGGCATGCCGAAACACCTCACCAGGGAGGCGTCCGGGAGGCATCCGGACTAGATGCCCGAGCCACCTCAGCTGGCTCCTCTCGATGTGAAGGAGCAGCGGCTCTACTCTGAGCTCCTCCCGGATGACCGAGCTCCTCACCCTGTCTCTTAGGGTGAGTCCTGCTACCCTACGAAGAAAACTAATTTCAGCCGCTTGTATCCGCGATCTCGTTCTTTCGGTCACGACCCAAAGCTCATGACCATAGGTGAGGGTGGGAACATAGATCGAACGGTAAATTGAGAGCTTTGCCTTCCAGCTCAGCTCTCTCTTCACCACGACGGTCCGGTACAGCGACCGCATTAATGCAGACGCTGCGTCGATCCGCCTATCAACCTCACGCTCCAACCTTCCCTCACTCGTGAACAAGACCCCAAGATACTTGAACTCCTCCACCTGGGGCAGGACCTCATTCCCAACCCGGAGGGAGCAATCCACCCTTTTCCGACTGAGAACCATGGCCTCGGATTTGGAGTCTCATCCCAGAAGCTTCACACTCAGATGTAAACCGTCCCAGTAAACGCTGCAGGTCACAGCTCAATGAGGCCATCAGGACCACATTGTCTGCAAATAGCAAAGATGAGATCCTAAGGCCCCCGAGCTGGACTCCCTCAACACTTTGGCTGCACCGAGAAATTCTGTCCATGAAAATTATGAACAGAATCAGTGACAAAGGGCAGAGGCGGAGGCCAACGTTCACCGGAAACAGGCTTGACTTACTGCTGGCAATGCGAACCAGGCTCCTGCTCCGGTTGTACAAGGACTGAATGGCACGTAGTAGCGCGCCACCAATCCCATACTCCCGGAGCACCCCCCACAGGACACCGCGAGGGACACGGTCGAATGCCTTTTCCAGGTCCACAAAGCACATGTCGACTGGTTGGGCAAACTCCCAAGTACCCTCCAGTACCCTTGCAAGGGTGTAGAGCTGGTCCAGTGTTCCGCGACCAGGACGAAAACCACATTGCACCTCCTGTAGCCGAGGTTCGATTAACGGCCATACCCTTCTCTCCAGCACCCTGGAATAGACTTTCCCAGGGAGGCTGAGGAGTGTGATCCCCCTATAGTTGGAACACACCCTCCGGTCATCCTTCTTGAAAAGGGGGACCACCTCCCCAGTCTGCCAATCCAGAGGTACTGTTCCCTACTTCCACGCAATGTTGAAGAGACGTGTCAGCCAAGACAGTCCCTCAACATTCAGAGCAAATAAAAGAAATGAGTAGCTCTCAGTCCCTCAACATCCAGGGACTGAGAGCTACTCATTTCTTTTATTTGTTTTGACTCAATTAATTAGGTACATGTAACAGATTCAACATCATTTATATTGACTCAATATTTTTTAGTGTAAAAATATTTCATCCAAAAAATTGACTACAGCACAGTATTCATTTTTAGAGTATAATGCAGCTCGACAGACCCAAGAAGGGAGAGTTTGGACACATTCAAAGTCAAAGACTTGCCTTCCTGGCGAAGCCAAGACAGTTTGGCTAGCCAAACATGCCAACAGTGGCCCAGGGAATGTGGCCCATTTCAGAAATAAAATAAACAAAAACACAGCAAAGGTGGAAAAATAGAGCAAAAGGGCATAACATAACTAGAAAAAGCTAAAATATCAAGATTCAAGAGATTCAAGAGAGTTTTATTGTCATGTGCATGGTAAAACAGCAGTTATACCATGCAATGAAGATCTTATTCTGTTCATTCTCCCACGAAAAGAAAGAAAACACAAGAAAGAATAAGAACATAAGAAACATAAACACATAAACATATATACCAATAAATTAAGCAACAAAAACAGAAAAGACATTAACACAAATAAATAATACAAATAAATAAATAAAGTGCTATGAGTGTGTGCGTGTGTTGCGTGTGCGAGTGCTTCGTTGAGAAGCCTGATGGCCTGTGGGTAAAAGCTGTTTGCCAGCCTTGTGGTCCTGGACTTCAAACTCCTGTAGCGTCTGCCTGACGGTAGGAGTGTGAATAATGAGTGTTGTGGATGTGTGCTGTCCTTGATGAGGTTGTGTGTTCTGCGTAGGACTCTAGTTTTATAAATGTCTTGCAGTGAGGGGAGGGCTGCCCCAACAATGTTCTGTGAGGTCTTGATCACCCGCTGGAGTGCCTTCCTATCACGTGTTGTACAGTTACCGTACCAAACAGTGATGGAGGCGGTAAGCCTCCATCCATACTGATACTAATAACTAATAAAATCATAAAGATTTGTCTTTAAGTTTGAAAGATGAATTGGCTTTGACAAAATACACACCACAAACTCCAATTCCACAACTTTACAGAGTGAAAGATGAAATTAAAGGAAATATTGCATTACAGTATTATTTTTATTATATAATAGATATCATAATATGCATATAATTATGATTTATTATATATTATCATAGCAGTGGTTTATTTGGGATCAAAAAATGTAGACAATAATATCGGTTAGCATCATTTGTGGGACAATAATCATGTCAAAATGCACCTGCACTGTTTTGTGAATCAGTTAAATAAACAATTATTTCTTAAAAAGTATTGTTAAAATCTCGTCTCATCTTGTTCTTGTGGACCCAATATATGTATCGTCTCGTCTCATGAGTTTGGTTTCCAGTGAAAATCCTAGTGATTAATTAATTAATTTATTCTTACGAGAGTTTTTTGTCTGAACGAGACATCTTGTCACATTTTAATCTTGCCAGATGTCGTGACAGCCCTAGTAATAACTAAGCAGCACAGTGTTTTTTTTGTTCTCTCTGTTTTTTTAATAGTTTTATTTAATTGTTGTAGTGTTTACCACTGTTATTTATGCTCTTCATGTGTTTCGTGTACGGTATGAGTTCCAACTTACAGTAAAATTCAATTCAACACATCGTAGGAATGGAGCTCATTCATAACCTGGGGACCACCTGTGCTGTATATCACGATGAGGCGGCAAAACCTTATGGGTATGTAAACTGACTCACTGAATTATTAGAATAAAATCAAATTAAATGCAGTTCCAATATCACAATACTAAAGCCAAAAAAAGCTGTTGTGCTACAGGACCATCTTTAACTGTCCACATGACATATACTATATGAAAGTATCTTATCACTTCGCAGTTTGAGGACAAGTCAAAGTCAAACCTATAGCTCATTCCATGTGTGGGTGCCTCGATTCATTTTCTCTTGACTTCCAATTTAGAGAGGTAAAAAAAAAAAAAAAGTAAACCCCATGGCAGTGACCTCTGCTGTAGGGCCATGAATAATGGAGACTATTAGTTGCAAGATACTGCACTTTAAGGGGGGAAAAAAAAGTCATTTCTGCCGCAGGATGTCTAATTTAGACGTGGGATTGAATGAGACCCCTCCAAAAATGTTTTGCATGTTGAAAAATGTATTTCTACTTCTGTATGTAGAACATGCTCCTGGTAACAAACATGTATCTCTATTGGTTGTTTCCTCTGTCCCGCATGGTGCGCTTTTCAATTTCATTCTTTTTTTTTTCCTTGTTCCGTGTGGCTGCACCCTATTTCACTAAGACACCATGACTTGTACAAAATACAAAATAAGCTTTTCATGTCTTTTTCTTTTAACTATTTCGAGCAACAAATACATTGAAAGTAATTAACCAAGTGAAAAAAAATGATCCAAACCAACTCATATGAAATCATCAGGTGCCACCTCAACCTTGTTTGCTTTCATTTCTGCTTCTCTTTCTGTGTCTCTTCCTGTCCTAATCAGTGGACACTCATTTGTGGTAAAGTTCACACTTCATTAATTAATTCATCACCTAAAAGCTGAGTATTGATTTCCAGTAATGGCTTTACAAATCTGCCGCGCACCGAGCAGCAGACATAATTAAAAATAATGCTTACTTGCAATACATCATCTTTAAAAGGGTTAAAAGTCTTCAGGTCAACAGGGAGATAGGTTACAATACCAACAAACAGACCATAATAGCCACTGGTCATTCAGGACACCAAAGGACAGCTTTTACGATTGTTATTTTTTACTGCAGTAATGTCAACCAAAGTGATCCCTAATGGACTGAGGAAACTGATCTGTCACAGAAAAGAAGTGATGAAATGTTGGAAGGTTATTGATCAAGTTAACTCAATACAAGTGACTAAACACACTGTAAGTAAATGCAGATGGACAATCAAGTCAGTATTTGAAACCAACTTAGATATTTTATGTACTTTTTTTTGTATTAGGTGCTTTAGAAACCCTATAAAGGTTTATTAACTTGAAGAGTTTAGTTTTTAGTAAGATTTATACTGTGTGTGAATAAAAGGATGAGCTTTACCTGTTGTTTTCTGTTGTGTTTTAGATTGCACTGTTGCTTTTTGCCCATTATTATTCATCCTTCCATCCTTTGTATTCATGGCTAATTCTTATCAGGATCCATCACTAATTAGTTTTACCATGATTTTACCACATTTACACCCACCATCCTTCAACTTCTAGTTGAGTTAGTTTGGTATTGTCATTGCAGCAACAGCATGCATGAATGTCACACTTTTAATATAAATGCTGCTACAAAGTGTGAAGAGAATGTATTGATTTTTTAGGGCCGATAAGATGTTTAATACCCTTCTCAAAATGAAACATTATATGTTCTTAAAAGACATCAACACTGTTAATCGAGCCACAAGCAAAAGGATATTACTGCTACAAAATGGTTTGCAGATCGTCTTCAACAAAATGACTGATGATTTGACTCAATGTCAGTGTCTCAGTAAGAAGTTTTGATTTGTTTACAACTGTTTTTTTTAAAATACATTTTCTAGTTCTGTAAACCTATTTCAGAGTTTGTTTGGGTTTGTTTTTTTCCCACAAGTTTACCATCAAAGAACCCAATGACTAGTGGACATTATTATAATAGATGTAAAATAAACATCTCCCAAGTTTTAAATAACACAAGCATTCATATTTTCTCTGACTGTAGGAGTTTAACATTTCTTCAAAAAGCAGCATACTTTTTTTTTATCTGTCTATGACAAAGGTAATCCTGACAGGTTTTGGCCTTGCTGATACAACAGTTCCTCTAAGCAGGCAAGTAAGTTTTGTTTATTTGTTTCCAGTAGGCCACCTTTCTTGGAAAATGTTAGTGTTGTAACTTCATTAAAAGTATGGTAAGAGATGATCCCACATTGTATCAACAAATATGAGGTGGATGAAAAACCAGTAAAATACAGTAAAGTAGTCTTATCTGTGCATCGGGGGAGAGGACGCATTGCAAAGTTAAATGGTGCGTTCATGGACCGTGGAACAACACAACACAACAAACATTGTGGGATTTCTAACTATATATTTCCCTATTTCCAAAATGTGTATCCCCTTACAAAAAATTATGTAGTTATTTACAAATTATTTCATGTTTAACTTGTGTGTGTGTTTTTTAAAAATAATTGCACCTGAATGTTTCCTGCGGCCTGGTGGTTGGGGACCCCTGCCTTACAGCATGCTCGGGGCTATGATGTGCTCTTTTACACATCTGACTGTAAGAATGACGCTTTTATACAATTGGCTTCTTTATATTATAATGTAAGACTAACGTCTACATCAACAAACGTAATCGTTGAATCATATCAAATTATTTCGTTTGTACACTGTAATGAATTGTTCTGTTTTTAAAATATATTATTTTTGAATCGTATCTTAACTCGTGTATCTAGATGCGTATGGATGGATGTGTTTACCAAAAAGAGATTTACTTATTATCGATAAAAAACACTATCTGTGATTAATTGTGATTCATTATGATTTAACTATGGACTAAACGCAATTAATCATGATTCAATATTTTAATCGATTGACAGCCCTAATATATATGTCTATATGAAATACCATAATTTCCGGTGTATAAGCTTATGCGGTCAAGTTCTAATATTGTGACATCTCGTATACTACTACTAACCATTTAAACATGTATTTCGGCAAACACTGCTACTAAAATAGTCCGTCATAACAGCAAAAAACTTCAGGAAACAATGAAAAAACGCAGAGAAGCCACCTTTCTCTGTGTTTGCTAACCCTGTTGTTTTATTTGAGTGGAGCCGGGTATGCACGCACAAGCTCCAGTTTAGAGTGAGCAACAACAAGCACAATTTAGACTCAAATCAAATGTAAAGCATTGTTGGATTTGGATTATTCAATGGATTGCAAAGCCTGTTATGTTGAATGAAAACAAAAAGGGAAAGTATCATATAAAAGAGGGGATGTATAGGAGTTTGTGCAGCGATCGCGTTGTTGACACGTACCTGCATCCACCAGGGGTTCTATGCACTATTATGACTCAAAGGCGGACCATGGCATCCCTGATCCCACTGTACCGTGGTTCTCATGAAGCCCAGAGCGATAACTCCAGCAGGCCGAAACAGTGTGAAAAATACAGCAATTCCCCAAGTGACCCTATGTAAATCTTATGCAATGTATCTAGCGCCACAGGCGTACACATCACATCGTATACTGTACATCAATAACTACAAATACAGATACAAAAACCCATATAAAACAAAACATACAAAGCCGTGTTGTTCTCCTGGACATGAAAAAAGTATCTGTAGTCACCTAACACTGATTGCCGAAAATAGGCGACCGAATGTAGACGCGTGCTTCTTCTTTTTGTTTATGGTGGGTTGCAACCAAAGTTTAAGTGCATACCGCCACCTACAGTACCGGAATGTAGACGCGTTGTGCACATGCGCATTTCATCATGGACGGTCACAAGGATGTAGATGTGTTGGCCGCATGCGCAGTGACAACCCGGCAGTCACAATCTGCCATCATGGAAAACACACAAAAGAAATGGATATGATGCCATGATATGACACTTTCAAGTTAAAGGCGGTCGATTTGGCTGTCAAGACAAGGAAACATGGCTGCCGGAAATGGGTGTGGCTTAAATCCGTACATTATTTTAAGTCTGAAATTGACATGGATTGATCAGAAGTTGCTATATTTGTTTATTAGCTATATGTGTACTGTGTATGTGTGTAAGTGATCTGTCACTGTCTGTATTGTGTCTGTGTGTGAGAGCCATGGCTCCTCTCTCTGGCTGTAGCGAGTCTGTCTAGGGAGGGGCGGTCTCTGTGTGTTACTGGCCAATCACAGAGCATGAAGAATGAATACATAAGTAGTTATGGTAATGGTTTAATTTTATTTGAACATGCATACAAGTTACAATGGAATGCATCACATAATTCAATTCACAGTTCCACATGTCCAAAAGGAGTAGGAAGAAGCAAAGCTTATTTAATCCTACCCCCCATCCGTTCCACATCTTATGCAATAAATGTATTCACTTCCTGTATTCCATATGTGATTTTTTTAATACATAGAAGAACGATAAAGTAATGTAACAATATGATGTAATTATTACGATTTTTTTCACAGTAAATATAATTATCAGTATAATAATAAATAAATCATAATGCATTGAGACAAGCATAACAAAACAAGTTCATGACTCTTCTGCCTTGTATTTTGCAAACATCAACTGCTTGTATTGTTTTTTGAATTCGCTCATCTTGGTGCATTGTTTGAATTCCTTGCTCAATCCGTTCCATAATTTAATTCCACATACTGAAATGCTATTGGTTTTTAGCATTGTTCTCACATATACAGTAACTGTTTCAAGTTTAGTTTTTCCCTAAGATCATATTTCATATTATATTATATAATATCACTGATAATTACCCAATGAGGATTTTCTTTCATCACGATTACGGATAATAATGAGCTGTACTCATTTCATGCTCGTACTCCGCAAAAATGCATTAGTTGTAACAGATACTTGTCTAAAAACGAGCGTCTGGTTCATTCCTAGTATCTACACAGAGAGCAGACGGCCGCATGTGAAGAGCAACTTTTGCAGAAGTCGGTCGGTGGATCCGTACAGCAGTGTAAAAAGATCATCAGCGTTTTCGAAAGGCTGGACTACTGACAGAAGAAGAGTAGGATAAGGAGAGCAACATCGAAAGAGAGAAAGAGACCGACGACTTGTGTGAAGAAGGAATTATGACACTGTTCAATTCTGACACAGAAAAGGAAGACTTTTGTGCTGGTTCCCAAGAGGACAGTGATGAATGACTTTTCTGGTAGGCTACTGTTATCCTTGTTACATACACCGGAAATTACAGTACTAAAAATACAAAAATAAAAGAATAAGAATAATACATGTCTTTTTGACGTGCATTATTTCTAGGCTTTCGCGGGCCACATAAAACAATATAGCGGCCCAAATCTGGCCCCCGGGCCTTGAGTCTGACACCTGTGCTCTAAATTGATTGGTTTTGACCACAGCTGTTGTCTTAGGTTAACGGTAAAACAATAGGGAGTGACAGCACAATATCGCACAACAAAAAAGAGACAGAATGAGTGACGAGACAGCGTCCTCCTTCCCTATAATCAGGTTGCCTAAATACTTCTGGTTACGAACAGGTTAAAGGCTCGCCTCATGGTACCGCCCCTCACCAGAAGTCAGGGAATCGCAAAAGCAAGCACAGAGTGGCATATAGGTGGAAATAAAAGCATAGTATTATAAGGGGCAAAAATAAACAATAACAGAACATAACATGATATTTCCAACATAAGTTATAAGTTATTCAGCGGTTAAACCAAAATGAACTCATGCAAATATGTATGACACAATTGTTCTAACTAAGCAGATGAGTGATGAGTGATGTTTTTTTGCCCGACTGCCACTGCAGGTGACGACAAGGGGTTTTATGATGCATAGACATCCTTCATTTCTAATTAACCTTCATGGCACACTAATTAATTACATTCTTGCAAGGTCAAGCTTTCTTTAAGTGACAATTATGTGTCTTTCCCGTACATTATTGCAAGGACCAAATGTGCAGGTAAGTAACCAAAGAAAATTTGGTATTACAATAGCCCTTTTGTCAAAAGTGTACTCTGGATTTTTTATGTTTCCATAAAACTGCTCTTGTCAATCTTTTTTTTTTGTTGATTGACAAAGGACATTGAAAATATATGATTGAAATGTGCTTGTCTTAAACAAGGGAGAATAGCTTCAAATTCAATAAATACGGTAATCCTCTGTTTACCGCAGTTAATTGGTTCCAGACCCGACCGTGATAAGTGAATTTCCATGAAGTAGGATTCCTTAGTAAAAATTACAAATTTTTATTATTATGTTTTCATAGTTCGAACATAGACAACCTATTTACGACCTTCTAAATGTGTTTTTTTTAAAACCCTATTGGATCCCTCTCGACATGAAATAACACCACTATAGTCACTTTTAAATTGAAATTGGGTGTGCATCGTTTGAACGATTCCGAATCCGATTCCTCGTTTAGATTCTGTTTACTAACTATTCTCGATACCGATGCTTTTTTATGAATTTCTCACAGATCTAATTTCACAGGAGCACACTTTCACAAAAGATGTTTGCTTTTAAAAAGCATATAAACATATATTGTTGTTTATGTGTTAGGGAGTGTGTGGTGATGCTGCAGGCACTTAAACATGCACTTACCTGGGTACAGAATATCAAAGAACTTGATGCAGGATATACTGAACATCGCTCTTTATTTGAAGGCCAGCCTTGTGTTATGTGGGTTGAGAAGGTCTCTTGGCTTTTGCTAAAAGAGACGAGCTGTGTACATACTGTAAATAAACTTGCATTCTGTGGCCGTAGCTCCCGCACTTTATTTACACTGAACTTCCATGACACTACCGGGCGTACTGAACCCTTGGTTGCATTGGCACGAGACAGACGTCATTTCTTTGCCTTCCCTGATTTTGACTGCTTAGAGCAAGTCTGACGTAACACATCAAAAACAGGGCACTGTGTTAGTGCTACACCATAAAAATTAGCTTAATAATGCATAATTTTGGACTAATCATAGGCCGTACTCTAACCCCAAACAGCAATGATTTCTTTATTAATATATTTAAAAAAAACATGATAGAGTGAAGCCACTGATTTCAAAGCACAATATGGTGAGGGACGACTGTAATGGCAAAACACATTGTTATTCTGAGCCAATATGTTTGAACAGCATATTTGAATTTGTGATGATGGGTGCAAGAAATGTTAATAAATATTGTTAGAAACACATTTGAAAATAAACACAAAAGTGGATTTATTATAAATAGATGTTTGAATGACAAGTCAGGAAATTGCACTCGCATGAGTGGACAGATCCATAGTGGCAGGTGTGATGAACAGGACAGGGAGTACAGCTTATGTTCAAGATAAGCTACATAATTATTGAAGCAAATGAGAGTACGCAAACACATGCAAACATAATCCTTTATGCAAAAACATATGCTCAGTACAGTACAGTACAGTACATGTCTTTAAAATTTGCATGCACCACATTCACACAGCACATAGGCGCAGGCAGTGGCGTAGGTATCATTTAAAAAGAACATTCTCCATATGCACGCAAGCTTATATCTGACTAACAGTGTGGAACCAACCAAATGTGGCAGCCAACTGTTCCTCCTCCTCAGGATATCCACTCACTTGGAGCTTCGTCAACATATTGTCCAATTGTAGCATGGCCCTCTGTGTGTGCATGGGGGGGGGACTTCAGACTGACACACAACAGTGAGTTTGTCAGTTAAGATGATATTCACAGATAGTATAGAAAACTCATTCATGCAAGGGCTCTATGTGTTTGCAGAGTATGGTTACTACCATCCCTTTTCATGTGATTACACTCAAGTGGATCAATGTCAGACCTCATCATAAGCGTGGAAACAATTAGCTGATTCCTTGATTAGGCCTTCTCTTGGGCAAGCTGGTTATACCAATTGAGCATCCAAGGCAACTAGCTGTTTGGCTTCCACAGTAAGTAAGCTGTCTCTGTTGTATTGCCGAGTTGCACTTGATGTCACATCTGGTTGCAGTCGCCACCGACTCAAACACTTGGGTGTCAAACATGCGTATTCGTAGCTAAACGTCAAGTGACGTCAGAGCGGAAATGTTGCATACATGCTCTGTAGAATAGAGATTTCGGAAAAAGTTATTACTAAGATAGTAGGTCCATCAAATGCAGAGAAAGTTGGAGTCCAGTTTGCAGTGACCAACAACAAGCAACATTTCTACAAAAAATAAAGTTAAAATATTGTTGGAAGTAAAAAATGCTCATGAAAATGGGAAACGCAAAAAGAATTGCTACACAACAGAAAACTAAAGATTCAACATTTATTCAAATCTTCATCTTCATCTGATTTCTACAACTGTATAAGTGTCCAATTATTCTATAAACACCATAAATATACCGCCAAGATTACAAAGCCTGCTTTGTTGCAAGAAAATAAGATGGAAAAGTAACAGAAATAGAGGGGAAAAAGAGGCCGCAAGTTTTCATTTGCTACATTCATTCGAAAACGAGCTTTTACCACTGTTTGATCACCTTGTTTTCAACTGTTTCATGTCATCATGCAACACACCATGTACACTCACAATTGGTGCAAATAAGGTCAATGGCATGCACCGTTATTCGCATTAAACTGCCAAACACTGTACAAAGTTACTGAGCGTGGCTGTATTGAAGTGAACATTTGCCCCCATCTGAGCACTGGAAGTAGCACTTGTAGGTCAGGTGGTTACAACCCAGTAATTGTATTATAGCTGACATGAAGCAAAGTGAAACCAAATTAGATCAACATGTTATTTTTACATTTAGAAGTGTTCCAATACAAAATACAATGGTACTTAGACGTTCTAAAGCAAAAAAAAGCCGTACCATTAATAATTTCAGCAAATGCACTCCTGAACAAAATGTTAAAACTGGGTTTTGAATATGTAAATTGTAAAGCTTATAATTATGGGACAGGGTTTTTTAAAAGGTGTGTCACATTGTACTAATGCGAATTTCTGCTTTAATCCCATCTTTCCGCAGATTGCTTTAGTGTAATGAGCATAGATCCTTTAACGGCCATAGATAAGCATAGTTTGTATAAGAACATATACATTACACAATTTATAATTTTTGCTTAACCAATTGAAGCTTGGTGCTTTTTAAAAAAATAACAATTGGCCAATGTTTTCCGAACTTGGATCATCCTTCAGTAAGTCCTGAAGCTGTAGCCCCACTTCCTCTTGTTCCTTCAAATAGTTTCAAAAATCCCTTGACCAAAGAAACCAGTCAGTTTTCATAGCCTCCCTCACTGCAGGGTCTACACAAAGGATTTTACGTGGATTGATGTTTGCAGCCATTATAGTTTTGAAAGTCAACTTTTCAGATGTGGTTCTGGCACAAAGCGGTCACTATCTGTAGCAGTAGTAATGGCTTTTCTGCTTTGGGGCCACCATTCTGAACTGACCCTGCACTTTTGTGTCTGTGTCTTCATAGTTAGCTTGCCGATTGAATTAAAAATGTAAAAAAAAAAAAAAACGACAAAAAAATTATTTTCTTTCATCTGGTCCTCATCATATTTCATCTGGGTTCAAATAATCTTTTAGAGGCAAATCAGTGACTTGTCATACTCATATCCCGCACCAAAAGCCAGTAAGCTGTACGTTTTTTTCATTTTGTTATTTGGCTTGTTCAGTAACAAATAGGGATAAGCTAGTACACCACTATTTGTATCTTTTTACCAATCTAAATTATCCATATCCGTATTTGTACTTGGAGTGGGCGGGGCATAAACCGGAAGTGGGCGTTGTTTAACTAGAAATGGTGTGGCATCGGTACCTTATTTTAAGTCTGAAATTTACATGGATTAATCAGAAGTTTCTATATTTATTGTTTATTATTAGCTATATGTGTAAGTGATCTGTAAGACTTTATTATTTCATTATTTTTCATGATCTGGTTGAATTTGGTGATTCAGGCAAACGTCCAGTGATGGCAAACAGCCTTGTTCGCTGTAGTTTTCTAAAAAACTACAGCGGTCAGGACTATGAGCAAAGTTTTCCAACTGACGTTATATCACCAGCCAAATTACAAGCAAGCAGACACAGTCAGTGACCGACGCAACAAAAGGCGTTTACAGCTCTCTCTTGTCAAATGCAACAAGTTTACCAAGTAACTTTAGATACAAGCTGCATGGCAGAGTACCAAGACGAAAACCACTGCTGAACTGATGGTCTAGGGTTGTTTTGCTGCTTCAGGACCTGGGAGCTGTGATAAATGAAACCATGAATTCTGCTTTCTACCAACAAATCCTGAAGGAGACTGTCCAGCCATCTGTTTGTGACCTCAAGTTGAAAGGAACTTGGGTTCTGCAGCAGGACAATGATCCAAAACATACCGGCAAGTCAACCTCTGAATGGCTGAAGAAAAACAAAATAAATACTTTGGAACGGCCTAGTCAAAGTCCTGACGTGAATCCTATTGAAAAAATTTAAAAAGGAGGTCCATGCTGGAAAACCCTCCAATGTGGCTGAATTTCAACAACAACAGCGCTGTAAGAGACCCATTGCAAGTTATCGCAAACGCTTGATTGCAGTTGTTGCTGCTAAGGGTGGCCCAACCAGTTATTAGGTTTAGGGGGCAATCACTTTTTCACACAGGGCCATGTAGGTTTTCATTTTTTCCCCTTAATTACAAAAAGTTTCATTTGAAAACTGCATTGAGTTCAGTTGTGTTGTCATTGACTAATATTTAAATTTGTTTGATGATTTGAAACATTTACGAAGACAAACATGCAAAAGAAAAAGAACCGAGGAAGACATTTTTTCACACCACTGTATTTCTATGCATTTCCAATTGTTTTGTGCTAAAACTATAATTACTAAACAATAAAAAAGTGTTGTGTTAACATTTTTCAGTGTCTGGAATAGATGAATTGAATTTGCATGACTTGTTATGAGAAAACATGATTCGGTTACAGTACGTTGCGGTTAGAGTCGAACCTTCTGGAACAGATTAGTTAAGCTAACCAAAGTTCCTCTGTACCGGCTCGGGCACCATTTAAGCATCGGAACCCTTTATTAGTACTGATTGATTCGATAATATGCAACGACACACAACCATAATGCCCATCCCTATCAATAATACAACTCAATCCTCAGCACTTGGATTGTGTATGTTTTTTACAATTACTAATCGGTGCCCTCAATCCATTTGTTTGTTATTGTCTTTAACTTTCTAACAACAGTGCTAATTATGCTTGCGGAGTGTTACTGGTTTTGTAGTTTAGTGTGAGTTTGTTGTGGACTATTAATGCTGTTGACTGATCATGCATGATTTCAAATGGATGAAATGCAGATGTTTACGGATTATAATCTCTTAAAAGGCTAGATTGAAGTAAAAGTAATGTAAATTTGAAGTATGAAAAAAATGAGGTAATTACAGAAACCATACTATATGCATTACGCATTCTTCCACATGGAAAAGCATAGAAGAACAATACATAGTCACATGTGGGAGCAGTTCTTCTGGAGGTGCAATTTATTAGGAGTTGATGGTAGATAATATGGATGCATTGGTTCACATAGGAAACAATGTCTTGTCCGGTTACTGTTACATTTCTTACACCACAGAGGGCTTAGATTAATGATACCCCTGTTTGGTCTATATGAGCTGCACATTAAAACAGATTGGCTTGCATGTATGTGAGGCAATTATGAGATGGAGAGTGGGGGCTGGTCAGGTAAAGATAAATTAAAGTCACTTGTAGGAGGGTGTGAAAAAGGTAAAGGGAAAAAAAACAACATTAAAGTGTAAAACAGAAGAGAAGGATAGAAAAGCTGCATGCAAGGAGGTGGCATTACATGAAAGACACAAACGATATTGCCATGTAGGGAAAGAGGGAATCATTAGACATCAGAATGTACCAAAGTGCTCCCAGAAAGCACTAAATAAATCAGATATCTGTACAAGGAAGCCACAATGCATATATTAGTATCACAGAGGCCATTGTCTTGCGCTTACTATAAATTAATGGCCTTTACAAAGAATGGTTCACACAAAAGACAATAAAGTACAACTATCAGGGGGGGCATTTATCTTGCATAATGGCCAAAAGACATTACAGCTATTGTCATTAAAAACACACCCACGCACACGCAGACCGATGTCTCGATGAAGTTCATGTTAAGATACTGTAAATTAAATGAGGTAAAGTTTGCGAATATTGCACTGTAATACTACCCTCACACACTCCTGATCAAAATTTTAAGACCAGTTGAAAAATTGCAAGAATGTACATTTTGCACTGTTAGTTGTGAAGGAGGTGGCCTAGTGGTTAGCATGTTGGCCACACAGTCAGTAGATTGTGAAGATTGGCGTTCCAATCTCCGTTGGGCATCTGTGTGTGGAGTTTGCATGTTCTCAACGTCCCCGGCCACTCCGATTGTTTGTCTATATGTACCCTGCGATTGGCTGGCGACTAGTCCAGGGTGCACCCCGCCTCTCGGCCGAAGTCAGCTGGGGTAGGCTCCAGCTTACCCGCGACTCTAGTGAGGATAAGCGGCATAGAAGATGGATGGATGGACAGGTTCTTAAGGAGGTTCTAAGAAGAGCTTCCCGGAGAAAGCCCACGCACGCACCGGGAGAACATGCAAACTACACACAGAGATGCCCAAGTGGAGATTCAAACCCAGGTCTTCTCTTCGCTCTCTTGACTGTGTGGCCACCGTGATCATGATCATAATAATAACACGGCTACAGTTGTGGCCGTACTCCATCTAAAATTAAACTCTGAATCCCCAACACCACTTTCTGTCCACAAGTCTGGGAGACATTTATTGAAACACACACAAGCATGAGTCTTTATGTCTTAAATGGTTTCTTTTCTGGTGTAAAGCTGACTGTATGGGTGTTATTATACTGTATAGTGGGCTCTAATAATATTTAAAAAAAACGTGTGCAGAAGTTCGTAAAAAAGGTATTCTATGCTTTAACTATGAAAATACAGTATAATAAAATAAGTCCTACTGAGTGGAAATTCATCTATCACGGCCAGGCCCGGAACCAGTTAACAAGGGATAAATGAGGGATTACTATAACAATAATATATATATGCTCCGATCAGAGTTTTATGCTGCCGCTACCGGTCATCCATGTGTGAAATCGTCCAATACCGATACCGATCACAGAGATTAAGTGTATTTTTTTAAATTTACTATTGGCTATATCATGTGTCACCAACGTTTTTTGTTGTGAGAGCTACTTTTACAAAATGAAAATGGACAAGAGCTACTCATTTTTGTAAAATTTATTTTCATAGATTATTTCAATCAAAACAAACCGAATATGCTTGCTTTACCAGAACATTAACAAAATACTGGTATCCACAACTCACATTTTGCATTCCAGAATGCATTTATTTCTAGTGTTCTCACATTATGAATTGAAACTTGAATGAAAAGCAGGCTTACGGGTGCCTTAATGTGGTCGTGGGGGGCCCCCCAGTGCCAACGGGCACCATGTTGGTGACCCCATGGGCTCTATGATATGAAAGGGGAACCATAAAATCACCTTCATTTAGACAAAAACATATTTGACTTACTTTTTGAAAATCAGCGGCGAAAGGATCAGACGCCTTATTTAAGGAGACTTAGGATGCAAGAGCATACAGCTTGATTGCGCTCCAATAGGACCCCCAGGCAGTGGGCAAATCCAGTTTCCTCCACCACCACCGACGGCCAGCCATCCTGTCTGACAAATCCAACCACGTTTCAGGCTATCCACCTTGGACCACCGACTGCCACACACACACGGGCGAGTGTGCAGCATTTTGGCTACATCAGCCACCGCCCGACCGATGATCACATCGAGAGCCTCGAAAACTCATCACACCCTGCCAAGTGCCCGCCCCCAAATGCCGCACCAAACTAAAACTTTTTAACGTGCCACCCTGGCGATACATTTCTTGTGGCATGTTTTGCAGGGTGCAAAAGTCCCACACGGCAGACATGTTTGTTTTGGCTTTGGCACACCTGTGCAGTGTGAAGGGAAAGTGGGCGGTAGACGGTCGCTACAGGCTTAATGCCGCCATGGTAGGAGGTGATCGACTTTTGTGATCTGTGTTTTAAGACATATACCGGCATATGCCCATCACATGCGTTTTCACAGAAATTGACCGATCGATTACTTTTACTTTCATTGAAGACGTGATTCCTGATGACTGTCCTCAAAGAGATGATGTGGCAGCAAAATCAACCATCACCACCTTAGTGTTTTTTTTTTTGTTTCATGAGTTGTTTCTTGAATTCAATACTGTTCGTCAATACTGTAACCTAAAATGGATCCAAAGAAAGTTGCAAGTGCCAGATTTTTGAAAAAAGAGGTGAGAAACAAGATTGAATTCAAGAAATAACTCATGACAAAACAGGAAAATGGTCTGTGTGGTGTCTCGCTGACACATCGTACCTTTGGGAACAGTAGTTTTCAATGAATGTAAAAATAACCTTACATTTTCATTTATCCCTTTCATTCGTAATTTAGATGTATTTAGAATTGTTTTATGCATATAAAACTACAATTAGAAAACTTTTAAAACCTGTCTGAACATATGTTAGCATTTTTGAGAGTCAACCACTGATGACATCTTAGACAGGTGACATAACTTCTGGTTCCGGTTGCCATTTTGTTCCTTAGCTAATAGGCCGTGAACAAGGAAACACATTTTCTGATTAAAAAAAATATATATTAAGAATGTGATGTTCTTGAGAAGGTTTGGACCCCAGAGGCAGAGAGCTCGTGGAGCAGTTCAAGTCTTTTAATAAGGCAGTGTGCAAACAAATAGTCCAAAAACAAAAATAGGGAACACCATGAAACAGTCTCAACAGAGGTAAAGAGCTGACTGGATAACCTGGAAACAACTGGGCTACCCTGGCCTAAACCAAGAAACTAGGAATAGCAATTCACAGAGTAGGAGTCCACGTGTGGGTGAACGGCAAGAGTCATAACAAAGACCTAGCAGCCACCAACTGCAAGCAGTCAGCCTATATAGGGGACGAGCAATCAGCCACAGGTGTGCCCAGCCTTCCCACCTCCAGCCTGCTCAAGGGTATCTGCAAAAGAAAACACAGACCAGATGAAGGCAGGGACTAGAACCAAACTGACAGAAAGAGAAGGCCACTGAAGAATGTGTCAAAAAATACAGATGGACTCATTGGTGTATTGTGCTCATGACACCAAAAAAAGTTGAAAAAGACAATAACAAAATGAAAGTGCTTAGTTAGTAAAAGATTTTTGTCATACCGCTGTCATAGATAAATAAACAACAAAATAAGTGTGAAATGAAGTGTTGATGTAACACAATTTTGACACGTTCCCCAGCGAGTTTTCAGAACATCCCCCATCTTGGCTGTGACATCACTGCCAGAATATGTTCCGGCACCCCAATGCAAACAAATGCCGCCATGAACTCACGGCAGAGGTAAGAAAGTGACATATTCACAACAATAACATAATAACATAATGACTCACAAGTACACACAAATAAGTGACACTGACAACTCTATGCACACGCAAAATACAATACCAGTGGGTAGCGATCGCTGCTTATCCAGCCCTGGCATGAAACCTCATACTCTTATTCTAAGATTTGTAGAATAGATCTAGTAAAAGTGGACATTATCAGAAGCTTTGAGAGAGGAGTATTTTGGTCTTAGCCGTTCAACTGTGACGTATATCATTAAGGATAAAGATCGTATCCTTGACCATCTAAAAGGGTCTCTGCTCCGATGACAGCAACAGTGACAACAAAGCAACATAGTGGTCTTATTATTGATATGTAAAGGTTGCTTGTGCTCTCGAGGAGAAGAGGAGGTTACAGTATCCTTGCAGA
Organism: Dunckerocampus dactyliophorus; assembly: GCF_027744805.1. Lineage (NCBI taxonomy): Eukaryota > Metazoa > Chordata > Actinopteri > Syngnathiformes > Syngnathidae > Dunckerocampus > Dunckerocampus dactyliophorus. Next base: position 18,567,804 of record NC_072825.1, read on the forward strand.
CTAGCCTGGGACAATACAATATTTTAAGAAGGCAGAAATGCCTGTAGCGAGCTATCCTGTACCCTCTACATCAGCACCTTCTGCAGATTCCCCTGCCTTTTGTATTTCTTTCTCCCAATAAACCAAAGAGATAAAAGCAAGTTGTTCTCTTTGTATTTCTATTTCATTTCATTCTTGTATTTAGTTTAACAACAAATATGTTGTATGGTTCCTCACAAGAGCGTATACATGATACTGTACATACCCATGTGGATAATCGAAAGAACATGTCAGATCATTTGCTGACCTGGGCAGTTTTCTTCTTTCACTTTCTTTTGTTTTGCATATGTGCGTACGTGTGTTGCCTAAGAAGTGATAATGGGCACATGTGCAATAGAGGGAAAAGAACGAAAGCAAATAAACAACTCTAATAAATGAAGATGAACATTCCAAGGCCTCTGTTCTCTTCCTTTTTTTCCCTCTCCTCCACAGCCAAATGTGCATTGATTTCCATGCATATTTATAATGTCTTGTGATCTACTTGGTCTCCAGCGTTTTCAGAGGTGATAGGCCTGCTCCATAAAGCAGAATTAACTTCAATAAACATCCAAAGTCTTCCCGATCCATCCTGTGTTGATATACAGTATTAATTCTCTTTTCTTTGTGTGTCTTTCGACTTTAGTAGGATTTCACATGGAAATACTCTGTAGGTTCCAACTCACAATAAAACAATACAATTTTCTCGTACCATTAGACGTACAGTAATACCTCATTTATTGTGGTTAGTTGGTTCCAGACACAACGGTGATAAGTGAATTTCCACGAAGTTGGATTACTTTTTTCTAAGTGAAATGTTTTCGTAGTTATGGCATCTTCTAAATATGTTTTTTAACATTATAAGAGCCCTCTAGACATGAAATAACACCCACATAGTCATGTACATACATATTAACCAATGTAGTAGACATAATCAAAGAAAACACGCAATTTAAGACATAAGACTTGTGCTTGTGTGTGTCGCGGTAAATGTGTTGCAGAAGTGTGGACAGGAAGTGACTTTGGGGGTCCAGAGTTGCCTTTTAGCTGGATTATGGCCACAACAGTAGCCCATGTTATTATTATGATTATTATTATTATTATTATTATGTTATTATTATTGTGCCTGTTGTGAGACAATTGAAACCTGCAATAAAAGTCTATTGTTCAAGTCTGGTACTTGTCTCGCTGAACAATTACGGATACCTAGAATACTACATTAACAACTTGAATTTGTCTTCTTAATGGCTTATATTTGTATTTTAGTACATTTAGCCATTTTTATGCTTGAAAATGCTTAATTTTGGCAAAAAATATGTACAATAATGCATATTATTTACCAATAATAGGCAATATACAGCATGATTTTTTAAAATTAATATACAGGGTGGGCCAGGTGAAACCGATAACCGTATCTGTTTCAACTTAACAATTACTGTAAGTAAATGTAACCCTATTTTTGGCAAACCCTGTATGTTTTGATAAACCGTGATAGAGTGCAGCCATGAAATTTTAACCACAATGTGGTGACGAAATTTTAACATGTGTGTACTGTGATGAACAATTGCCTCACTATATCGTTATTCTGTGCATACACATAAACAGTCATGGAAAAATCATATTGTGCACTATTGTGCTCTATTTATTACAAAGTATGGATGGTGAGGCTTTTTCTGTGACGTTTTTTTGTCACAGCTTACCATTTTCGGCTGACCAGCACGTGACCTGATGACGACGTAATTTGACATAACACAGAGCTAGTGGATGGATGCTGCTTCAAACCCCATCTGAAACGCAATACTGTGTTCTTCAAAGCATTGGTCGTCAGGACAAGAATAACACACTTCACCGCAGAAACGTGATGTAAAACAATAGTTACCAAAAGTGTATTGATTATAAAAAATAGAAAACCTCACTGGTTCCTCACTGGTACTCATCGGAGGTTGCGACAGAACTCAATGTTGTAAAAATAAAAACACCACTTTTTCGACCGGTCAATTTTCACCGAAGTTGGCAAAAAAAACTCCTCTTTTTCGACGGGTCAGTTTTCGGCCTTTTTTTTTTTTTTTTTAGGTCTGCTGCTATCGCAAAGTTGCATTTTTTCAAGTTGCTGAAACTACATTTTTCTGGCCCGGAAGGTGGGGGAAACCTACCATACATTCATTGGGGCCTTCCAGGAGAACTCCCCATATTTATATTTTAGTTTATTTAAATATTTAAAATATTTAATTTAGGCAAAAAATATGTCAAACTTGCTTAAATACTTTAATATGCATTTTTTTTTACTAATAATAGGCAATATTCAACCACGAAACAGCATGATTAATATATTTTTGAAAAACCGTGATAGAGTGAAGCAGCAAAATTCGTAGTGGTAAGGGACGACTGTATTTGTTTTCAGCAAAACCGTACACGGATTAACACATTATAAAACATTTTGAACACTGAATGGTAGTGGGGATCACATCATGTTTATAAGCTGTTTGTGTTCTATCAAAGGGTGAGAACAAACAGATGACATCTTCCTTGGGGAGACTTGGTTGACTTCTTCTATTTCCTGTGCATTAGATGGGATTATATCTTCACACCTTTGTGAATCTTTCTTTAGATGTATGGTGTTGCAGAGATAACAAACCTCCACATTTGCCCCACATGTTTAATTCCCCTCTAATGTTGTTATGATTTCTACTTTTACATTAGCAATTTATATATGTCTACTATGCCTTTAACATTTAATACTAATATGTCTTTTCAAGCTGAGATTGAGTACAGCCATAACTCCCTTGTTTATTCCCAATTGAAAGGCTCTTTGAGTAAAGAGCTCTCAAAGGGGAGCCCAGGATGAAGACAAGAGACAGGTCCCCTAAGTGGCTCTTCATCTGCCTGCTGTCAGGCTTGACCTTGTTCTGACGACTTGGCAAGTGTGTGTGTGTTGTGCACGTCTTATGCTATGTGTTGTGAAACTGAATTTGTGTGCTTGCCTTTGTATGCTGTCCTTTATACCTTTGTATTGGGGTTGTCTTTCACTGTACCACATATTTGTTGAGCCAATATTATTGGCAGAGCATTTCTTTGGCTTCAGAGCTAACTGTCATAAATAGGTGAACTAGTCTTGTGGTTTTGCAAAAAATGACATCTGTAACATTTTTCTTTTTGTGACATCCCCTACTTTTTTTCTGTTCTGTCTTCAGCAGGGTGATTAAATGCTAGGTGAAGCATGAAGCACTAATGGCTAGTGGGAAGATTTCCCCTGGTGTCTGTTTTCCTCAGTCACTGTATCAAAAATGAGACAAGTGATGGAAGGCCATTTTTGCCAAAATCTATACAACATGTACCAAAAGCAGTACAAGTCGGTTTAGCCTCACACACAACCTTTTAAACATGTCTGTGAAGAGATGTTTGATATTTTCCAATATTTCTATTGAACAAATGTTTTTGTTAAATGTAAGGGGATTTGATTGTAAGGGGATTTGTACAAACCAAATATACATACATATGGAGAGTTTGCTGTTATTTGGGGACTTCTATTTGGAAGTACCTATTGATCTGCAGTTTCTGTTCCCACTGAACAGCCGCCGGTGCTGCTGAGAGTTTCGCCCCGCCCCAAAGCTTTCACAAGCCATCAGCGCACAGTCAGCTTCCGCGGCACACAGAGCGTAGTGGAGCGCTACACAGTCATGAATCACACATGCACAAGGCGCGATTCTGCCGGGTGGATCTGGCTGTTTTACAGAGCGACATCTACAACGTAAATGTTTCTTGAGCGTCATTAAGTTACTACTCATTACACTGGAGCCTCATTGGGACTCGCTCATTTACCTGAGCGACACAAGTGTGTCAGAACATATGATGGAAGAACGTTGTGTGATAAATGAAACAAGTAGTCCTAACTGCAAGATAAAAGGTGGATGCTGGAGGCGAGTCCAGATGTAATTGTGCTGTCTAGACTTTGAGAGGCGCTGGCCGAGATCAAACATTAAAATTATTTTATTTTGATAAAGTGATGGCCAGTTGGAAATTAACAAACCAAGAATCAAGTTTATTTGTAGTTCTAAACATAATTAAGGTGTTTTACTCACTTTTTTTGTCTCTCCTACGAGGTTATGCTATTCCCTAAAGTATCTCTCACTTCATCCATCCATTTTCTATGCTGCTTATCTTCACTAGGGTCACGGGGGTATGCTGGAGCCTACTTACAACATCATAATATGCAATTTGGCCAATGATGTAATCTAGAGACTTCTATGACAGCCAATTGCAACTTTTCTTACTGAGGAGTTGGCAACAGTGGATTTGGGGAGACTTGGCTGCTGCTGACTCATTTGTTGTTAAATATTGTAATTGGAGAGGGGAAGTGATTTAATAATACATGCTAAACATTTACCTGTCCTTATTAAATGTTGGTTAAAAAGGAGTGAGATGTAGGCCAACACAAAATGCTAACACTGTTATCTTATTTCATTGTGGACATTAAGTTAACAGGTTAATTTCCATATTGACACCCTTTTCGTTTGCCTTTCTTCTCTCACCTTTCTCTTTCCTTTTTTAAATCGCAGACATTTTTTTACCAGGTACTGGCAGAATTGTTTCACTCTGCTCTGCTGCAACTGCCGACTGACAGACAACACACTGTAGCTAGGAAGCACGGTGAAGGTGTTAGTGGATCAAAACATGTCATGTAGCTATCGGGGGTGCTCAGTCAATATGGGAGATTACTTTTTAAAATATAACAAATATATTTTTTGTAAATATATATATATATTTACAAAAAATCACCAGATAGTAAAATTATTTACCTACTGTAACTACTGGGGCCTTGTCAGTCATGGGAACTTGGAATCGTCCTAACTTTTGCCCCCGTTATGGCGCCCATGGGAGAAAGTAACCAGTATATTCATTTAAAGCAAAAATAACTTTCCGTAAATTCCAGTGTATAAGTCGCACCCACTAAATTTAGAGGGAAAAACAGATTTGTACATATATAACATACAGGGACTTTGTCAGCTGGAGTGAGCTTAACCAGCTACAACTCAACACCAGCAAGACAAAGGAGATGATCATTAACTTCCAGAGGAAAACATCTCTCTTCACACCGGTGAACATTCAGGGTGCGGACATTGAGTTGGTAGACAGCTACAAATTGCTGGGTGTTCATCTTAACAACAAACTGGACTGGTCCGTCAACACCCACGCCCTCTACAAGAAGGGCCAGAGTCGCCTCCACCTGCTGAGGAGACTGAGGTCCTTTGGTGTGTGCAGGACTCTTTTACGGACCTTCTATGACTCTGTGGTGGCCTCAGCCATCTTCTATGCTGTGGGCTGCTGGAGAGGGGGCAGCACGGAAAGGGACATCAATAGACTGATCAGGAGATCGAGCTCTGTCCTGGATGGTCTTCTGGACTCCGTGGAGGAAGTGGGGGAGAGAAGGATGCTGCCTAAGCTGACATCCATCATGGACAACACCTCTCACCGGCTACATGACACTGTGGGTTCCCTTAGCAGCTCCTTCAGCAGCAGACTGTTACACCCACGGTGTAAGAAGGAGAGGTTCCGCAGGTCCTTCATACCGACCGCAGCAACAAGCACCTTCCAGCTCACGCAAGCCCCTGTCTTCATGATGAGAAGTACTGTGCATGGCAGCATATGACATTACTCTGTATTTTATTGTCCGATTAGCAAGAATAATGACGTCACATGTACATTAAATACATTGCAGGCTATAGAAAGTCATGGTGTATCGTAAATGTTTCTGCAAACATATTATTGGCGACATGCTGACAAACAGAAATCACCATCCGCACTCGGACGGCAGGCTCACCTCGTACACTTAAGCTGAGAGGAGAGCTTCTGCTGTTGCGCGGCGTGCGCAGGAAAGCAGTTTGTAATGGATCCCAAGATGCAGAAGACAAAAGAGGTTGTAGGACAGGCTTTAATAGTCTCTGTTACCAGTCAGAACAAAAAACAACGGTGCACTAAGAAAACTCAAAAGGGCACCGCGACAAAAAGGGAAAAACTGTACCAGGCTGGAAGGAGCTACGGGACATGTGGCAGGACTGCTCAGGAGAAGAACTTGGAAGCGTGGTGTAGCCTAGTGATCCGTAGGAATAGCTGAGTGCCGGAAACAGCAACAGGTGAGTATAAGTAGGTAAGTTAATGATGAGCAGCTGCAGCACATCCCGCAGCTCCGCCCCAGGCAGGAGGGACCAGGGTCTGAATACAAAACATCAGCCTGAGTAAATGCACCATAACAGAGTGACAGTCAATGACCCAAACATACCCGTAGTGTCACAGCAAGGTGTGACAGTATTCCCCCCCTCCGTCAATGGACGCCCCCTGGCGGACTACCGGGCTTGTTAGGGAACCTGCGGTAAAAGTCAGAAATAAGTGTTTCGTCAAGAATGAGCGACCGGGAAATCCATGACCGATCCTCTGGACCGTAACCCTCCCAGTCGATCAGAAACTGCACACCCCTGCCTCGCTTCCTGGCATCCAGGATGGTTCTCACGGAGTAAGCAGGATGGCCCTCTATCTGTTGAGCGGGATGAGGGGGCGCAGGTGGGGGATTCAAGGCGGAGGACGCCACCGGCTTAAGGCGGGAGACGTGAAACACTGGGTGGCACTTGAGGGATGCTGGCAGTTTAAGGCGTGCTGTGACAGGGTTGATCATCCGCTCCACTTCGTAGGGCCCAATGAATCTTGGGGCCAGTTTCTTAGACTCCCCCCCCAGGGTGATCTCCTGGGCAGATAGCCAAACCCTCTGACCGGACTTGTAGTTTGGGGCTGGTTTACGATGGCGGTTAGCCAGTCTTTGGTTGCGTCTGGCGGTGCGTAGTAGTGCGTCCCTAGTGTTGCGCCAGACGCGGTGGGCGCGGCGGAGGAACGCTGCCACTGAGGGGGTTGTACAGCCCGCCTCCTGGGATGGAAAAAGTGGAGGTTGATAGCCGTGGACAACATGGAAACGGGAAAGGCCTGTGGAGGAACAGACGAGTGTATTATGGGCATACTCGACCCACGGAAGGTAGCTGGACCAGGAAGACGGGCGCTGGTGACACACGCACCTCAGAGCCGCCCCCAAATCTTGGTTGGCCCGTTCCGACTGTCCATTCGACTGGGGGTGATGGCCGGATGATAAACTGGCTGTGGCGCCCAGCGACTTGCAGAAGGCTTTCCATGCAGCTGACGAAAACTGTGGGCCTCTATCGGAAACCACGTCCTGGGGAATCCCGTGAAGGCGAACCACGTGTTGGATCAACAGCTTGGCGGTCTCCAATGAGGAGGGTAGCTTACGGAGGGGGATAAAGTGCGTCCATTTGGAAAACCTGTCCACTATCGTCAGAATGACTGTAAATCCTCTGGAAGAAGGTAAGCCAGTGACGAAGTCTACTGCAACATGAGTCCATGGTCGGGAGGGAATGGGGAGGGGTTGGAGCAATCCCGCAGGAGCCTGATGAGAGGGCTTGCTCCTGGCACAACTGGTACAGGCCGCAACGAAGCTTCGTGTGTCTGCTTGAAAGGTCGGCCACCAGAAATGCTGGGTCAGAAGGAAGGCCGTCCGCTTAGCTCTCGGATGACAGGCAATCTTGGAGGCGTGGGCCCACATCAGCACCTCGGAACGAAGCGCCGCCGGCACAAACAGTCGGTTGGGAGGACAACCTGCTGGGGGAGGGAAACCCTTGCCAGCCTCAGCGACGCGTCTTTCTACCTCCCATCGGAGGGCCCCCAGGATCCGGGACTGGGGAAGGATGGTCTCCGGAGAGGAATCCTCTACTGCGGGCGCAAACATCCTAGATAGTGCATCGGGCTTCCCGTTGTGTGAACCTGGGCGAAAGGTGATGCAGAAGTTGAATCTGGTTAAGAAGAGTGCCCACCGTGCCTGTCGGGGGTTCAAGCGGTGGGCAGCGCGGATGTAGGCCAGGTTCTGGTGGTCCGTGTAGATGGTAAATGGCTGCGTAGCGCCCTCCAGCCAATGTCTCCATTCCTGAAGGGCTAGTATCACCGCCAGGAGCTCCCGGTTGCCAATGTCATAGTTCCTCTCTGCTGGGGACAGGCGTCGGGAGAAGAAGGCGCAGGGGTGCAGTTTCTGATCAATGGTGGAGCGCTGGGAGAGCACGGCCCCTACCCCTGAGTCGGACGCATCTACCTCAACAAAAAAAGGGATAGAAGGATTAAGGTGTATCAACACCGGAGCAGAAGTAAACGCTGCCTTAAGACGTTTGAAGGCCCGGTCCGCCTCCAGCGACCACACAAAGGGTAGCTTGGAGGATGTAAGCTTATTCAGAGGTTCTGCTACCTTACTAAAGTTCCGTATAAAACGGCGGTAAAAATTAGCGAACCCCAGGAACCTCTGCAACAGCTTCCTTGATATAGGAGTAGGCCACTCGACCACTGCCTGGATCTTGGCAGGATCAGGTTTAAGTTGACCCTTCTCCACCATAAATCCCAGAAAAGATACGGAGGGTGCTGGAACGTACACTTCTGGGGCTTTGCAAATAACTGGTTCTCTAGGAGTCTTTGAAGGACCATCCGCACCTGCTGAATGTGTAAGGAAATGGAAGGGGAAAAAATTAAGATGTCGTCCAAGTAAACAAATACAAAACGGCCAATAAAGTCCCGTAAAATTTCGTTAATAAGGCACTGGAAGACGGCCGGGGCATTGGTAAGCCCAAACGGCATCACCAAATACTCAAAATGCCCGAGTGGTGTATTAAAGGCCGTCTTCCATTCATCCCCCTCTCTCACGCGCACCAAATGATAGGCGTTGCGCAGATCTAATTTTGTGAAAATTACGGCGTCATGCAGTGAAGTAAAAGCAGAATTGAGAAGGGGAAGGGGGTACTTATTCCTAACTGTGATCTTATTGAGGGCGCGGAAGTCGATGCATGGCCGCAACGAACCGTCTTTCTTTTTAACAAAAAAAAAATCCGGCCGCGAGAGGGGAGGAAGAAGGGCGGATATGGCCAGCGGCCAGGGCGGTGGAAATGTACTCCTCCAGGGCTCGGTGTTCGGGTTGAGAGATATTGTACAACCGGGACGAAGGTAGTGGTGAACCAGGTAATAAGTCTATGGTACAGTCATATGGGCGGTGAGGTGGAAGTGTCATGGCTCGGTCAATAGAAAAGACATCGCTAATGGAGTGGTACTCCCTAGGAACCGAGGACAGGTCTGGAGGGGTAACAGGTAGAGACTTAACCGGAGGAGCGGGAGAAGATGCGGTGCGAAGGCAGTGACTATGGCAGAATGTACTCCAATTCGAAATCATTAATGTTTTCCAATCTATGCCGGGGCCATGCTGGCGAAGCCATGGTAGCCCGAGTACAAGCGGTGCTGAGCGCGAAGGCATGAGAAAAAAATTAATAACCTCGCGATGGTTACCCGAAAGAAGCAACGATAGGGTGCGGGTTTGATGGGTGATATTAGCCAGGAGACGTCCATCGAGCGAACGGACATTCTTGTGATTCATTAGCTCTATAGTGGGAATATTCCAAGTCTTTACAAAATCACAGTCAATAAAATTCTCGTCCGCTCCTGAGTCAATAAACGCACTAACCGGGCATGCTCCCCCTGACCAAGATAGCATACCTTCCACCTGAAGTCGGCCCACCACAGCCGAAGGAGCAGCAGACGCTGGTGACACCGATGGCAACTGTTGAGGAATGTCCCCGGTGGAAGAGGAGCGCTGTCTGGCGGGTCGAACCGGGCAGCGGGAGATGAGGTGTGCTGCGCTCCCGCAATACAGGCACAGCCGCAGACGTAGCAGTCGACTCCTCTCAGCTGAAGAAAGGCGACTGCCTCCCAGCTGCATGGGCACAGCGACATCCTCTGGTGGCAATCCACAACTGGAGGAGGGGGGGAGGAGCGGTGCAGGGAGGCCCCCTGGAGGTGGAAGAGGGAGCTGACGTGTCGTTTCGGAAGGTTCCGCCCTCCGCTGAGCGCTGCGTTCCCGTAAACGGTTGTCCAGGCGAATGGACAGCATGATGAGCTCCTCCAGCATCTGGGTCTCGTCCCGGGAGGCCAGCTCATCCTGTAGGCGCGAGCTGAGGCTTGCCCGGTACGCGCTTCTTAGTGCCTTGTCATTCCAGCCGCTTTCTGCCGCCAAAATGCGGAAGGAGATGGAGTGATCCGCCACTGACGAGGAGCCTTGAAGTATCACGAGAAGGCGGCTTCCTGCTTCTCGTTCTCTCAAGGGGTGATCGAAGACACTCCGAAGTTCAGTGACGAAGAGAGGCATACTGGAACACAATTCCGGCTTGGAGTCGCACACCGCCATTGCCCATCTGGCCGCCCGGCTGGAGAGTAAGCTGAGCATGTACGCCACCCTGGCTGCATCTGTTGTGTAGGTGTGCGACTGCTGTGAAAAGACCAGGGAGCACTGGTGAATGAAGCGCTGGCACTGTCCAAAATCCCCTTCATAGCGCATTGGATGGGGAATGCTAGGCTCCCGTGATGAATAAGTGGCCGGTACGGCGATGTCCGTGCCTCCGGCGGCGAGCGGCGTGTGGTCGGCAGAGACGGCGGGAGGTGCACCTGCCAGCTGAGCGTGCAGCTCCCGGACGAGTGTGGTTAGCTCGTTAAGGGTTTGCTCGTGGTGGCTGATACGCTGGCCATGAGCTCGGAGCGCCATTCTCACACTTTCATCCTCCGCGGGATCCATAGTATTGACTCAGCTATTCTGTTGCGCGGCGTGCGCAGGAAAGCAGTTTGTAATGGATCCCAAGATGCAGAAGACAAAAGAGATTGTAGGACAGGCTTTAATAGTCTCTGTTACCAGTCAGAGCAAAAAACAACGGTGCACTAAGAAAACTCAAAAGGGCACCGTGACAAAAAGGGAAAAACTGTACCAGGCTGGAAGGAGCTACGGGACATGTAGCAGGACTGCTCAGGAGAAGAACTTGGAAGTGTGGTGTAGCCTAGTGATCCAGAGGAATAGCTGAGTGCCGGAAACAGCAACAGGTGAGTATAAGTAGGTAAGTTAATGATGAGCAGCTGCAGCACATCCCGCAGCTCCGCCCCAGGCAGGAGGGACCAGGGTCTGAATACAAAACATCAGCCTGAGTAAATGCACCATAACAGAGTGACAGTCAATGACCCAAACATACCCGTAGTGTCACAGCAAGGTGTGACATCTGCCCTGTATTTTTGATCAGGAAATGTGCAAATTCAGCTTATTTTATTGATGAAAATGTTAAGAACTGTTCAGTCATACAGAAAATATATTTATAGTTCAATGGACAATTATAAATATTTATTTTATATTTTTATTATTTTTTTTTATGATGATAAGTGAGGGCTCCCCTCACTGCAAGTCACTGGTCTTTTCCACTGTCGGCAAAAACTTTACTTATCTTCTTCATATGTAGAGACATTTTTCACTTTCAGTAGTGCCCTCCGGTGTAATCACTAAACTAAACGTTCAGTACAACGCAATGGATGCGTACAATTATAAGAGCAGTTAAAACTGTTTAAAATCTGCTTTTGTTATGAAGAGCATAACGTATCCCCCTGACACACTGTATAGTACTTTTACTACGGCTGACAGCTCCGAACAACAATATGTTTTCACATAAAAATCTTTTTTTGGTAGAACTGCAAAACGATCTGGGTTTAGGGCGTGTATTTTTTTTTTTAACTACAGCATGCACCACATACAGTATGCTACAAGTATATGTACTGTAAGCATTGCTCAGTGCATGTGAGGCTGTCAACTCATTGTTCTTTCTCAGTGACAGAATGATTTATCTGACTACACTAAAGTCCTGATGTATGCTGCAGAAAAGATTCATCATAGCAAGTTCAAGAAAGACACATCCACATGCCAAAAAGGCAATGCATGTGTGAGGGTGTAAAATTGGGGTAGGGAGACTACTACCGACCCCCCTCTGACAGGGGTCCAATGATGTAGGGCCCTTGATGGTGGACTGATGGATAAAGTGTCATATCTGATGGTGGAACTATCCAGAGAATAGATCTGAAATATGGATGTGCAACAATAATACACTGAAGCAATTGCACTGAGGAAGTGTCATAATAAATGGGTAGTTGTGGAAAAAGTACAGAAAGTAAAAGAATGAAGAGAGGCCACATCAAAATGCCCATCTCTCTCAAATACTGTTCACAAATCTGTCTAAATCTGTGTTAGAGAGCATTCATCGTGCCTTAGGTTGTGTGTGTGTGTGTGTGTGTGTGTGTCTGTCATATATATATATATACAGTCAAACTTGTCTATAGCGGCCACTAGAGGGAGTTTGCAAAAGTGTCCGCTATAGACAGGTGGCCTCTATAGACAGGTTGGCGTCCAGTTTGAATGTTGACCAGTAGAGGAAAAAAAAGAAAAAAAAAGGGAAAAAAATAATAATAATAATGTTGACCAGTAGAGGGCACTGCGGACTGCGGATAAAAGTTGTACAGCACTTCTAGGCTTGTTATTATCATGGTTCATGGTTCATGGTTTTAATTCATCCTGAACATGCATATGAGTCAAACAGTAGCACATCACATAGTACAATTCACAATTTTGCACATCCAAAAAGGAGTAGGAAGAAGCAAAGCTTATTTAATCCTACCACTCATCAGTTTCACATCAGTTACAATACATTTATTCACCCCTTATTCTTCCAAGTGTACTTTGTAGGTCTACATGACAATGTAGTGCAATCATAGCCAAGGTTTTTACTTACTAAAAGGAAGCTAGAGGCTTAATAATAACTGATAGAATATATCCACGACCCACAGAACAAAGCTGTGCTAGTAATGTCTTACGCTTGTTTTTAATGTTTTACTTTTTATACGGTAGAGTTGTCATTACAGCTTTAGTTCATCAGGAAGTGACGGGAAGTGACGGTGGGCGTCCCGAGCAGGAGAGCTAGGCTCAGTGCTAGCTGTGAGTTTCGAGAGAGTTGGGAAGTGTGTTTATGTTGGCGTGGATGTAAAGTCCTGCAGTGTTCTCCGCTGTTAATAAAGCCATTAAAGTGCATCGGCGACGTGAGTGTCTCCTTCCCCACAACAAGCAGCATTAATGTATTGACCAGTGCATACCAGGAAATAAACGGTGTCATTTCTTACAGGCATTGGCTGGACAGCTATGTAGTGGGGCTTGTTTAACCTTTGCCTTGTGGGCAAGCAGGAAGGAGAGACGATGCTGAGAGATGTGTGTGTGTTCTGAGCTGCTGTCTGGTGGCCGCGTTCAGTAAAGAAAGTTGGCAGAAGCAACAGGAGAAGTTTCCTTCTTTGCTTCGGAGCTGAATAACACTGACAAGTTAACAGACTAGTAGCGAACGGGAAAGAAGACGGCTTTGTTTGTGTCGAATACAGAAGATGAGGACTTTGATGGATTTGTGGATGAGGATTGATGAAAAATAACGTGAGTACATTCTAAAATACTTCAATTAAGTACAACCGAACTCAGTTTTGCTCCCGCTGCTGCATGCACGCTAGCGTATGTTTTTTTTTGTTTTTTTTTATTGTAGCATCGCTGGGAGCACGTCCTGTCCCAGTCTACTTTGTGGTAATGTTTTGGTGCAAATGCTCTTAAAGTTACATGTTTGACCAGGAAATAGCAAGCTCAAAAGAAGACGGCTTTTTTTGTGGAACAACTGACAGTTTGTGTGGATCTTGTGAATGATTGTGACTGAGCTAGAACTCAGTAATTAAAGTCTACACACGACGGCTTCATTGATTGAAAAACAAAACTTTTTCGTGCATGAAGCTTCTACTTGAGTTGGTAATTTGGCCGCTATATGCGGTCAGATATTGATTGACCAAGGGAGACAAAATGGGTGGCTGCTGGCTGCGTTAGACAGGTGACTGCTATACACAGGGTCTATAACATGTAAATTTGCTGGGGGGATTTTTCAGTGGCTGCTATAGGCAGGTGGCCGTTCTATACAGGTGGCCACTAAGACAGGTTTGACTGTCTATATAAATAGACAGTCAAGCTTGTCTATAGCGGCCACTAGAGGGAGACTGCAAAAGTGGCCGCTATAGACAGGTGGCCTCTATAGACAGGTTGGCGTCCGGTTTGAATGTTGACCAGTAGAGGAAAAAAAAAAGAAAAAAAAAAGAAAAAAATTAATGTTGACCAGTAGAGGGCACTGTAGGACTGCAGATAAAAGTTGTACAGCACTACTAGGCGTGTTAATCTCCACCACCCGCAGAACAAAGCTGTGGTAGTATTGTATTTTGTTATGCTTCTTTTTAATATTTTACTTTGTATACGGCAGAGTGTCATTACAGCTTTAGTTCATCAGGAAGTGACGGGAAGTGACGGTGGGCATTCCGAGCAGGAGAGCTAGGCTCAGTGCTAGTTGTGAGTTTCGAGAGAGTTGGGAAGTGTGTTTATGTTGGCGTGGATGTAAAGTCCTGCAGTGTTCTCCGCTGTTAATAAAGCGATTAAAGTGCATCGGCGACGTGAGTCTCTCCTTCCCCACAACAAGCGGCTTTACAGTATTGACACACATTGTGCACATTGTCTCACACCAGGAAATAAACGGTGTCACTTGTTACAGGCATTGGCTGGACAGCTATGTAGTGGGGCTTGTTTAACCTTTGCCTTGTGGGCAAGCAGGAAGGAGAGACGAGACGTGTGTGTGTGTTCTGAGCTGCTCTCTGGTGGCCGCGTTCAATAAATAAAGTTGGCAGAAGCAACAGGAGAAGTTTCCTTCTTTGCTGGAGTCAGGTCGCCACTGTAGTAGCGAATGGCAAAGACGGCTTTTTTCTGTATCGAATACAGAAGATGAGGACTTTGATGGATTTGTGCATGAGGATTGATGAAAAATAACGTGAGTATATCCTAAAATGCTTCTATTAAGTACAACCAAACTCAGTTTTGCTCCCGCTGCCTTTTTAAAAAGCATTTTTAAAAGTGTTTTAGCGTGCAGGCAGTATTGTATTGTATTGTAGCGTTCCCTGTTCCCAGCCTACTTTGCGGTAATGTTTTGGTGCAAATGCTCTTAAAGTTACATGTTTGACCAGGAAATAGCAAGCTCAAAAGAAGACGGCTTTTTTATGTGGAACAACTGACAGTTTGTGTGGATCTTGTGAATGATTGTGACTGAGCTAGAACTCAGTAATTAAATTCTACACACCAGGGCTTCATTGATTGAAAAATGAAACTTTTTTGTGCATGAAGCTTCTACTCGAGTCAGTAATTTGGCCGCTATATGCGGTCAGATATTGACCAAGGGAGACAAAATGGGTGGCCACTGGCCGCGTTAGACAGGTGACTGCTATACACAGGGTCTATAACATGTAAATTTGCTGCGGGGGATTTTTCAGTGGCCGCTATAGGCAGGTGGCCGTTCTATAAAGGTGGCCGCAAAGACAGGTTTGACTGTACGTATTTGTGACAATATATTTACTAGGGATGAGCGAGTACACCACTATCTGAATCTGTTCACCCATCTAAATGATCTGTATCCCTATCAGTACTTGGAGTAGTAGGGGCATAAACCGGAAGTGGGCGTGGTTTAACCAGAAATGGGTGGGACTTAAATCAGTGCATTATTTTAAGTCTGAAATTCATCCATCCAATTTCTATACCGCTTCTCCTCATTAGGGATTGACATGGATTAATCAGAAGTTGCTATATGTATTGTTTATATTTCAGCTATATGTGTACGGCATATATGTCTGAGTGATCTGTAGGACGTTATTATGAAAACATTTTTTAATGATCTGTGTGAAGTTGGTGATTCATGCAAACATCCAGTGATGGCAAATGGCCTTGTTCACTGTAGTTTTCTCAAAAGCACCGCATTCAATACTACTAGCAAAGTGTTCCAACTGGCTTTATATCACCAGCCAAATTAGAAGCAAGCAGACAAAGAAAAAAAAAAAAACACCGGCAGTGACCGACGCAACACGAGTGGGTCTGTAGTGGGTCTGTCTAGGGAGGGGCGGTCGCTGTGTGTGACTGGCCAATCACAGAGCATGAAGAGTGAATACATAAGTCATTACCCATTCATCACCATTATGGGTAATGCTCATGGGACGAAGTGGGGGGAAACATCACTGTTGATGCACTACACCGCTGATGGGGATGTCATACAACTTCATGTCAAAAACTCTGAATTATACCTTTAACTGAATCATGTTTTCCCATAATAATAAGAAAACAATTTGAAATGCATATAAATACATATAAATGATGAATAAAAGGGATAAATTAACATTTAAGGTTACTTTTACTTTCAATGAAGACGTGGTTCTTGACGTGACTGAGAACAGGAAGGTGGTGGTGGTTGATTTTGTTGCCATATCGTGTCTTTGGGAACAGTCACGTCTGCATGTAAAACTATAATTGTAAAACTATAAAAACACGTTTTGTCTTAACATTTTTGAAAGTCAACCACTGATGACATCATTGATGGGCAACGTAACGTAGTCACTTTTGGTTCCAGTTGCCATTTTGTTTTGCTAGCTAATAGGTTGCTAACAAGGAAGGACATTTTGTGATTAAAAAAAAATAAATTAACAACACAGCAAGACTCACAAAGTGTATTAACAACATGACAAGAGGCGCACCATATGAGAATGCACGCAAATCAAGGCCAAATTGTGGTTTCAATTTTTGACGTTAACCGAAAAACATGCTAACTAACCGAGGTTCCACTGTATTGTACAATACTGACTTGATAACTTCATTATTTTAATTGAAATTTTCTTCCTTATACCAAAACCCCATACTACTGTCCACCCTGTGTGCCACACAACCTATTTGTTTATGGCACATTTATTTCATTCTTCCACCATTCTTCTACAGCCTCTCAATTATTGTCGGCCTTTTACATTTGTCACCTGCTCTCCCCTCTGATGCCTTAACCCATCACTCTCTTTCCTCTGCTCACTGGGGGGTCAAGTGCACAGGCTTTTGTCTAAAAACATGTGGAGGGAATTAAT
Source organism: Dunckerocampus dactyliophorus (assembly GCF_027744805.1). Lineage (NCBI taxonomy): Eukaryota > Metazoa > Chordata > Actinopteri > Syngnathiformes > Syngnathidae > Dunckerocampus > Dunckerocampus dactyliophorus. The sequence continues at coordinate 18,584,712 of NC_072825.1, forward strand.
TGGCACTGGCGCTTAGCTCTTTTCACCCAGCTGCTTCTGTGCGGCTGTCACCTGGCTCTCGCTCCTCGCTTGCGCTCCTCATCTCTTTCTTATTCCTCCTCATTTGCCCTTGTTCTTTGGTGCCTGCTCATTCTTTCACCCACATGCTCTCTACGCCGTTTCCCTCCCCTTGTAGGATCAAGCCCTCTGCTGCAGCTGAAGGGCTCTCATGTTGCGTCTAATAAGGGAGGATAATGTGTGCTGTTGAAGTTGATGGATAAGTGGGACGTGAAAGACAGTTGAAATGGATCGACAGAACGTGGAAGTACTGTAGATGTCAAAAGACATAAACAGGTTCATATCATGCAAAAATTAAGATAACCTTCACCCAGGCCTACTACTGTACATCTTCTCTTGTTGTCTGTTTATGTTCAGAAGGAACATACACAAACACGACATATTTAAACATTTGAATGTATTGGTGAAAGCTATGTTCGTTACAGATCATTGACAACACACCAGTTCTCTTTCACTCCATCCTTTTTACACCCGTCTAGCTACTTGCCAGTTCCAGAATGAAGAAGGGGGTGGGGGGGACATGTGCAGGAAGGCTGATATAAAATCATCTCATTCCACTTCTTGATCCCCTTTTTATCCCCTTCCCATCAGACCATCCAACCACCGCTTCACTCTCTGCACTCACACCTCATACTTTTGATGCGTTAATTTAAAAAAAAGGTGCTCATTTCACCTCTAGTTTTCTTGTACCCCAATTACCAGACCCCCCTGTTCATATTATTCCTCTCCATACCATCTCCCAGAAAAGTCTACATATTAATTGTATTCAAAGGGGGGCCATGTGGCTGGCGTACACCCTGTTTCCATGACAACTGGCTTGGAATCCATAAAGATTAGAAAGAAGGGGTAAATAGAGCTGGGAGGAATGGGGGGTTCACCCCAAAAGAGGATAAGCATAATCACAGTGGGATAGAAACAGTTGAGAACGATGAAGTCTGTACGCAAGTGTCCCAGCCAGACAGCCATTGAATACCATCTGCTAAGAAATCAATATCTTGGTGTTTGTGTAAAAATGTTTTTTAAAAAATGCCAACCCCACACCCTCAGCGTTTCCTTAAGTCACCTAAAATAACATTACTCATTCTTCACTTGGCATATATTCAACTGGTTTAACACAGCATACAGCTTTATTTGAGAACCAATTTAAACTAGATAATGTTTCTGTTGGTTTTTTTGTATATATATATATATATATATATATATATATATATATATATATGCACACATATCAATGGTAGTTTTGGGATTTGGAAGCTTCCCATCTGTTTAGTTGGGAGTGAGCGTGTGTAAAGAAAAGGAGATCAAGGCTTGCAATATATAGTATTGTACCTAAAAATACTTAATTTGTAATATATATATTCTTTTGAATTCACATTAAAGGTTTTTCCTTAAATTGGCAACTTGAGGTTAGAACTCTTCAACTAATACCATTGATGGATTAAAGGAAAACTGCACATTTTTTTGTAATTTTGCCCATCATCCACAATCTTTATGTGAAACATGACCACACTTTCACCTTTCTGCATGTTCTAAAGCAGGGGTCACCAACGTGTTGCCCGCGGGCACCAGGTAGCCCCCCATGACCACATGAGGTGCCTGCAAACCTGCTTTTCATTCAGGTTTTCAGTTAATAATGAAAGAACACTAGAAAGAAATGCATTCTGAAATACAAAATGTGAGTTGTGGACACCAGCATTTTGTTCATGTTCTGGTAAAACAAGCATATTCGCTTTGTTTGGGTTTAAAATAAGCTCTGAAAATAAATGTTACAAAAATGAGTAGCTCTTGGCCATTTTCATTTTGTAAAAGTAGCTCTCACAAGGAAAAACGCTGTTATCATCAATGTACTTGTTAGTGCATGGTCACAACATGTATAGAAAACACTAGAACGTTGTTGGAGGGGTTTTTTTAGAAAGCTTTATAGTACCATGACGTGCATCGTTAGCTCCTACTGTTTTTCTCTCTTTAAACGCACAGAAAAGGGAAAGATGTGTGCTCATGTTTCACATAAGGGTTGTGGATGATGGGCAAAATTCCCAAAAAAAGGGCAGTTTCCCCTTTAATTTTATATGGTGTCACGCCCCTTTTCAGGCAAATTCAGCTACATGCAGCAAATATTCACTGAAACACGTTTAGAGAATCACAGACCAGTGGAGAGATGTTATGTATTATGCATGGATTTGCTTTAATTGCAGAAATCTTATTGGCATCACCTGTTCTAGCTAGATCAAAAACGCTCATCTGTATTGCAAACGCCTTACTGTAGCTTTGGGCAGTGTTACGGCCCCCGTGGCAGTTGTCTAGGGAGAGAGGGACACGTAACATAAAAGGACAGACAGGATGGATGATTTGTCGTGATTTGATTTTACTCACTAAAGAAATGCGGTTTAGCACCAGTCCATTAATTGAGCAGAAATCCAACATGCCAACTAGGCCTGAGGCCACCGATGGAAGAAGGGTGCATGGAATGGTTCAGTCGCTGCGGTGTGGCGAGGACGCAGTGGTCGGAGCTGTGGTGCGCTGGCGTGCGTCGTAGGAGTGAGAGAGAGAGGGAGCGACGTCTGCCTCCAGTGCTTTATCTTCCGGCTCCGCCCCTGACTGGCCAATCCAGACCTGCAAACAATTAAAGGTTACATACAAGCAGCCGGTGCGCACGTAAACGGCACGTAACAGGCAGGTTTTGCATTTGTGTGATGTGAAACAATTAGTACGTGTAATGTCAGCAAACACGTCATTGCAGCATACAGTATAGAAACATCATTGTCTACATAGTCCGTGCATTTGTATGCCCAGTACATACTGAGTCCATCACTGAACAAATATGTTGATTGCATGGGGATACGTTTGAAATAGAATGTGTTACAAACAGTGTTCAGAGTAACACATTACAAAAGTAATGCAATACTTGTACATTTTTACACTTACAGAGTAATGTAATGCATTACTAATCAAGCATTTTAACTTGTGGTGAGCAGATGTTGTCTTTCATCAAAAATGTCCCCCTGGGATTTTATAATCCATCACAATTTCATTCCCACGGAATTTATTCTTCCTCTTGCTTAGACTTAGGTTTCTGTTCAAGTCCTGCCTTCCCAGTATTGAAATAGAAGCCAATCATAGCAGTGTGCCAACCAATAGCAGATTGGGGGTCTTTTGCACAGTGTGATGTTACGTGTCTTTACAGGTGTCGGGTTATGTTCTTCCGACTTTTGCCAATTTGTGGTTACGTACACACCCCCATAAAAAATAATTAATTACTTAATTTTGATCCATAAACACCGGACTAACTTGTTTTAGCAATCCCAGTGGATGAATGCCCAGGACCTTCTGCAGCTTCTTCTGCCTCTTGCCCAATAAATTACAGGGCGAAAAGTACAGTAAATTTCGGTATATAAGTCCCACCAGTCTATAAACCGCACCCACTAAATTTAGAGGAAAAAACAGATTTGTACATATATTAGCCGCACATGTCCACATCATAAAATGGCATATTGTGGAATAGAACTCATATGCAACCCGAGGACCACCTGTATATATTTTTTACGTTGTTTGGCATTGCCTTGTTAAACGCCATTGGTCGGTTAAATTTAAATGATATACTTCAGAAATATGACATTTTGACTAAAGTAGTACTCATGTAACACAGAAGTAGTAACAGAGACAGTAATATGATATAACTAATTACTTTCAAATAATAGGAACTAGTAACTTAACATTGTATTGCATTCTCAAAATTTCTCAAGATTCACCTTTGTAGGAAACTCTGAGGTCAGTTTCAGCTAATATTCAGTGTTTTATTTGAAAATACATGTTTATTTTTAACTGAAGGATTTTTTAAAAGCATAAAGAAACTTGTTTTGGGAAAGGACCCTAGTTGAAACATGAACATTGTTTACACTGGAATTGTATCTGCAATACTTCTGACTATCTACAGCATTAATGTTATTTACACCTTTAGCGATATGACACAGTTAAAATTATATATGTTGTAGCTCAGTTCTTCCACTCATACTTGCCTCAAGATTAGCGCTGTCGCCTCAGACCCTAACTCCAAACAATGTTTGATGGATGAATGAACGAACAGACAAATGGATGGAGGGGATCGATGGACCGATAAACGAATTGGCAGACAGATGGACGGATGAACAAATGGATGGTTGGATAACTGGCTGAATTAATGGATGAATGCAGGATATGCTTTTTTTACACATGGCTGTCAGTCTCAAGTCCTGTTAAGTCCAAGGCTGGTTGTTCATGCATGTGTGTATGTAAAGGTTTGTGCATCCATGTGTGCATGCATAGATAGACAGCTTTCGTTTTATCTGCATGTGTATGCACGTCAAACAGCTGTATTTAGCAGACAGTTTGTCTTGGGGGGAGGATGTGCTTCAGGTCAGATGATATTTATTCAGAAATGCAGATTAGATTTTTGCTTCAACCACTGACAACGTTAGGTGTAGTGTTGTTAAAGTGCTGCTCGATTTAAGCCATCTTTGAAAGATGATAATTTGAAATCCTTATGGAAGTTGAGAATGAAGAACTCTGTGATGCTTGCTGGACATGAAAGATGTGATCAGGTTATGAAGGAAGGCAAAAAGCCCAACACCTTTTGGTACCTGGAGACCTTAAAAAGTCCCAACTATAAATAGTATGTAATATATTGATATACTGTAGTGCTGTTTGATCTTCAGTTTGTTCCACTTTACAGAGGAATGGTAATATATTTTTTCAACTCCTAAGAATATTTTACAGTTAGTTAGCATTTTAAGTAATAAAAGTAACTGACAGGTATATTGACAAAAGCCCTAAGAAAAAATACATACAAAAATAGACATCACAACTAATTTCCAACTTTTTCTGCATTTTTTGTTGTTGTTGTTGTTGTTTTTTGCTTGGACTGGAAAATTTTGGATGACATTTCAACTTTTTGTTTGGAATGACGCTGTCCAGCAACTAAACTCTTCTAAGTTTGAGGACCTATTTTGGCATTGTCCTCTTCCAGGTTGTGTGGCACCAGACATCTTGATATCATATATCATTGAAACGACCAGGTTGGTTTACCCAAGGAGAGATCAGACAGACACACTTTTCAGTCTTTTAAATCTTTTAGTGAAAAATGTCTGGACAATGACAAAAGTACAGCATGCTGGACTCCCGCTCACATTAGCAGGCAGTGATGAAAACCAGGAAGTAGCTAGGCTAAGTGCTATGCTTGACACACGTTCACACAGGGGTGTGTACTCCTTCCTGAGAGGGTCAGTATTTGATTTATGTGTAGGTATTTAAGTGGTTCGAGCTTGTGTCAATCAAGGGTGCAAGCAGAGAATGTGATAAGGTTACCAGGCAACCTGTCTGCCCCACTGGCCTCACCCCCACCCCTTCACAGAGAGGCCTTTAAGCAGCCTGCCTGCACAGAAGTGAGAGCAAGCCCAGCACAACCACAGAATAACTCCATACAATACTACTTTATCTATTTCTATCAACTCTAACATCATCATATCAATGATTCAAACAGTGCTTGTTTTTCCAACATAAAAATAAATCCATGAATACTGTTAGGTTCTGTTATATGGTGGGCCCAGATGCAGAGACGAGAGACAGAGAGTTGCAACAAAATATACGTATATATTCTTTAAAGCAGTCCAGAAAGGTTCAACACAAGGCAATAGGGCAGAAGGCACACCATGGAGCAGTCCAAAAACAAAAGAACTCCCAAACACGGCTGGAGGAAGCCGCAGTCCACTGGTCAGTAGTCAGGAGTCAGTAGTCAGTAGTCAGTAGTCAGTAGTCAGTAGTCAGGACTCAGGACTCAGGACTCAGGAGTCAGGAGTCAGGAGTCAGGAGTCAGGAGTCAGGAGTCAGGAGTCAGGAGTCAGGAGTCAGGAGTCAGGAGTCAGGAGTCCAAAGTAGTGTCGTGCTCAAACTACAAGAAAAAGGCAGCGGAAAAGGTTTAAATACCAAGGAAGACAAAGGAATAATCCAGCAATACTCAGCTGAAAGCAGTCAGCCTAAGTAGCTGCTGCAATCAATTACAGGTGTGCCCAGTGGAACCGCCTCTTGCCAGAGAAGGGAGTTCTGTGGAAAAAAAAGGAAAGGAGGAAAAGGCAGGGACAAAATAATACGAACAGCAGGCGTGCAACAAGAGAACAAAAACACCTGATTCTGAAATGCCTCATACATTAACAGCGTTATAGAGGCATCCCAGTCTAAACTGAAGTCTTTGAACCTAATAAACCACCTCCATCCCGTGCTATTTGTTAGGATAGCACATTTCTTAAACAATATGTGAATTAATTTGTGTTAATATCATGCTAATTTAATTCTTCACCGGTATAAAATGTTGTTTTCTCTCTCTAGATTGCATATTGATCACATGTAAAAGTTTGAAGTTTGTTTTAAGTGTGTGCTGTGAAATATGTCTTTCTGTAGATAGCAATATGGTGAAGACTTAGTCATTGATTACAGGGCACTGTGTGAGTGCAATCAATGAATTAGTAGGTGGCTTGCAGTGCTTTAGACATAATAGAGGTGACTAAATTGAGATTCTTCCTCTTTACCCGCATTAGCATTTGTCTCTGTTTATTTCTGTCCTTTGTCCGTCTTCGCTTTTCTTATATACTACATGTGCTCTATCCATATTTACATATCTGGAGGTGAGAGGCGCTAATGCGCACTATCATTTGAGTGTCAGTCTTTGGCTAATTCTGCCCTTCCTTCAAGGAAGGAAAATCTTTGTGCATTTAACAAAGCAATGACACGTGCAAGATAATGACACCTATTACTGACAGCTTTTTCTTTGAAAATCTTGCATTCCAAAAGCAACAAAAATGTTTTACATGAATAAGTGAAAAGTGTGCTTCAAGAGTATGAATGTGATGCTTTGCAATGTATGAAATGGATATTTTTTGTTTTATTTTAGGTTGGTAGCTCTTTTATCAGACTTAACCATTTATGAGAATAACGTCAAAACATTAGGAGAAAAAAGTTGTTTTCTAACAAGTAAAAAGTCATCATTTTATGAGAATAACCTAATATTATGAGGAAAAATAAAGGCTATGTTCATACAGCAGGTCAAGTCCGTTACTGTGAATAGCACAATTTAGATTTTTTCAAATGTGACTCAGGTCCCATTCGTAAGTGGATATAAAGCCAATATGTATTCAATGCAACTGCAGCATGAACGGTCAGGTTGCATATATCCGACCTATACGTCATCAAAAGGCGTGTATTGCCATGCTTACCGAGGATTTAATTGTTCACCGATGTAGGCAGTCATCGTGGTTTATTGTGCAAGACTTGGATAAAGATACTCACCGATGTTGGCAAAAGTTCTTCTCATCCGAAATATTTTTTAAAATGGTTTAGTGAACCAGCTTTTTTTCAGAACTTTTTTTCACTGTCATGTCAAACATTCCATGCGGTGTGAAAGTAATTTAACGTAATGTCATGTCTCATCAGTATAACATTCCTGACGCCTAGTGACCAGAACACTACATATAACTTGTCTTTCAATATTATGATTCATAATAGCCCATAGTCAACCATGAAACAGTCATAAACAACATCGCAAAGATATAATATGTATGTTTCGAAGCGTCGCTAAAAGCAATTACTGCAGTCCTTCACAGTCCTGAATTAACTTTCTGGTAGGAGTTCATCATATGCAGTCGTCCCTCACTCCATCGCAGTTTGAACATCGCTCCCTCACTCTATCACCGTTTTTTAAAAAGGAATTAATTAATAAATGATCATTGTTTTGTGGTTGACTATGGCCTATTATTAGTCTAAACAATGCATATTTAAGCAGATGTCACATATTCTTGGTCTAAGTTAAGCATTTTCAAGCATAAATATTTTCTAAATGAACTAAAATACAAATACAGTTTAAGGTGGTCATGACACCAAAAAAGTTTGAAAAGAAACACTACCTGTACACTAAGTCCCCAACTAACAAACACAATTGGTTCCAGACGACCGTTCTTAAGTTGAATTGTTCTTAAGTCGGGGAAAAGGTAATATTACCAATAATATAGGTACTACATGTACGTGTATACATATACAGTATATGTGTATGTATGTAAATATGAGTTTGGATGCAGTAGTAATATTAAACCAGGATAATTAATGAAAAAAAACAATAATAAAAATGATATAATAATACGTAACGATAAATGTTATTTACCTTTGAAGAGGAGTGGTCGAGCATACGTCGTTGTGGTGGAGAAGAAGGAGGAGTTATTGAAAAAAAAGACAAATCGTCGTCGTTCGACTCTTCTAAAAGAGGTAGTGTTCTGTGGGTGGTGTAGAATTAAGCAGGCCTATTAACTCTTCATAAACTTTAATCACATGCTCTGTCATACAACTCTTAGCCTTCCTCTCTCCTCTTCCTCGTCTTCCTGTATCTGTTGGTCCCATTAGCAGTGTCACAGTGCCCTCTGCTGGTCAAGCATGTAGCAGTATAAGTATGGACTTATAAGGCAAAACACATGAAAAAATAGACCAGTCGGCTTGTGTTCGTATCTCCGAATGTTCGCACGTCGGATGTTCGTTAGTAGGGGACTTAGTGTACTGTGATTTTGAACTGTGGAAGGAAGCTGGATTTTGACACGCCCACCAGCAAGTTTCCTGAACCGACACCACGTCACCGTCTACAGTCTACGACTACATTCCAGGAACCAGATTCAAACACTTGCAACCATGAACTCACAGCAAAGCCAAGAAAGTGACATAATCACAACAATAACACAATAGTAACATTCACTGATATTGTATTGTGATAACTATAACACACAAAAAATGTGTTATAGGTATGGCCGTAGGTATGTTTTTTTTTTTTGTCAGTATGTGACACAGACAGCTGGAAAATAAAAGACCAGTTAGCCATGGAATGAAGCCCCTTAGTATTATTCTATGATTCATAGAGTAGATCTAGTAAACAATATATATATATATATATATATATATATATATATATATATATATTTACTTACTGAAACTTCCAGATCGACTGCAGGATGATCAGTCATGAACGCATGCAAAGTGACATTCACAACAATAATATTTACTAATATTGTGTTGTGAGCCGTATGATATGTTTTATTGGCAGTGATAGCTACAACAGGTAGCACATTAGCTGCCTAGCTAGCGCGTCAGGAATCCACACTGCATTAGCTGCCATAAGCACTAGACTGGTAACTATGAAGCATATTAGCAGGAGAAATGTGACTTGACTTACTGCCACCTTGGCTCACTTTTCCACGGTCGAACGTCTTGGGTTTTTGACTTTTTATTTCCATCTGCGGGGCAGTATGGAAACATTCGCGGCGAGGGGTGTCTTTTAGAAATGTGAACAAGCATACTTCGTCTCCTTGAGTATTCCAGCAAAAGCCTTCAACACAACAATTATTATATTATTATTTTATAACAATTTATCTCACAACAGGCACAATACTAACATCATCATAATAATAATAGTCATCATCATAATAATAATACACGCTACTGTTTTGGCCGTACTCCAGCTAAAACTAAACTCTGAATTGCCGATGTCACTTCCCCACATGTCCACACGTCCGGAAGACATTTATCGAAACACACATGAGCATGAATCTTATCTTTGTTTTAAATGGCTTATTTTCTCTGGGTAATCATATTGGGTAATATGATCGTAAAGGTGACTATAGAGGTGTTATTTCATGTCTACAGGGTTCTAATAATGATAAAAATTGTATTAAGAAAGTCATAAAAGGGTTTTCTATGCTCTAACTACAAAAATATTCTGTTTATTCATATTGAATCCTGCTTTGTGGAAGGTCACTTATTGTGGCCTCGTCCTGAAGCAATTAACCGCGATAAACGAGGGATCACTGTATTGAAAAAATATCCACGTGCCTGAAATGCATTCTGTTGACCATGCTTGGACTGTGTGCTACACAGAGATACACCATTGGCCCCTTGCTATAAACTAAGCAGGTGAGAGGTGGTCAATATCTGTTGACAGCTAGTCAATCTTGGAGACAAGCACCAACGCTGGTCTTCTTAGAAAGAATCTTCCTCATGCACATTCAATCCGAACAAGGAAGATATAGTATGTATGTTTCGGGGTGGGAAGAGTTTCATGTAAATTGGACTGAGTAGGAATAAATTGCTTGGCAGCCTCACTAAATAACTTTACGTCCACCTGTCCCTGGTGGTAAATTGGTTGATGACAACGTGTACTGAAAGCATTTGCATGTGGGCGAGCCTGTGGTGGTTTTACATGCTTTGACTCCAAATGAATAGAAATCCTGACACATCAAGAAACTGGCTGAATCTTCTAAGTCTTAAAAAAAGCCCCTCAGCAATGGGCTGAGAGTGTTGACACACACGGAGAAAAAGCAATTTCAGTCTTTCACGGTACTTGGATAAATCAAACGATGCATTTCTATGTGCATGCAGGACTTGATTTATCAAGCAATATCAGTGTGTGGCAGGAAAATCCTCCATTAAGCTTAGGTGCATGTTATCTTTTGGTTCACTGCCCTGAAAAAGAAATTCAGATTTTAAAGCTGTTTCACCTCACAAGGCTTGTAAGTTTAAAATTGTTTGGGCTTCTTATTTAACATAATTATGTCCTCAAATATAGCCTAAGCAACACTTTGTGGTGTAGGAGACTTAATGTTTCAGTAAAGTCAAGCCTACATATTCCATCAACCCTCTGATATTTGCAAACAAGTAAAATAAATGCTGTATTACTAAGACAAATACTGAAACATATGAAAACTGAAGCAATATTTCCCATAGGAAATAATGTAAGTTCAATTAATATGTTCCAGACACCCAAAATATGAACAAAAATACATTTTATAAAGAATAATTCTAGTTTTACATGCAGAAAACAATGGGAAAAATAATTATAAATGACAAATTAAATGGATAAATGAACATTTAACATCACTTTTGCATTTATTGAAGACGCTTGTTTGCAACGTCACTGAGGAGCGGAGAGGGAGGAGGAGATCCTCCCTCAACTTCTCAACATCTTTGATCGCTGTCTGATTTGTTGCATCTACTGTATATACCTACCCATTTTAACGTTAGCTTCTTTGACTTCTTCTTGGCCGGAATGCAGCTTATTGTTGATGCGGAAAATGCACGTGTTTGTGTAACATTCTCATTTGAGTTAGTCAATTAAATGTGCCTTAAAGAATACTATAGTAATGTGTAAACCACTGTGAATATCACAAGATTCTGTGTTAGATGTGTGGTCCAAGATGGCTGAATAATCAAGCAATGCTGGGAGTATCATCCATTCACATCTTTATTAATACCACAAGATTCAACGTACCAAAGGGTTAAAATACGGCAATTTGTCATGTGTAAAATTGCACAATAATGAAGATAGTGCACAAGAACAGAGACATTTTTGTTGAATCATGCAAAAACTGGGCGTTAGTCAAACCAACCAAGGTTTGACTGGATATTATTTTTCTACCACTACATAAAAGTATGAGTGTCAAATGATTCAAATTTTTAACCAGATTAATCACAGTTTTCAAATAAATTAATCATGATTAATCACCATGTGACACTGTCTGAAATATGCCCATTTTTACTGTTTTTTATGGAAAGAAAGATAAATGACAGGGCAGGATTATATATATTTTTATGTATTAACGGCTCCAAATTAACAGAAAATGTATATCAAGCTAAGAGATGGCACACGTGTCTGAAAATCTATTTACCTAACACTGGTTTATTTAATAGCCGAATATTTGAATCAGACTTTAACTGTGTTATTATGAGCAATGACAGGTGAATTGGTGCGTCATCTGCAATAATGCGGACTCTGCATTGGTTCGTTGTGGTGAAGACAGAGCTCAGCCGAAAGGCAAAGCTCTCAATTTACCGGTCGATCTACATTCCTACCCTCACCTTTGTTCATGAGCTTTGGGGAGGATAAGATCGCAAGGACAAGGTCAAAAGGACAAGATTGCGGGTACAACAACGAGTTTTCTCCGTAGGGTGGCTGGGCTCTCCCTTAGAGATAAGGTGAGAAGCACTGTCATACGAGAGAGACTCGGAGTAGAACTGCTGCTCCTCCACATTGAGAGGAGCCAGATGAGGTGGATTGCACATCTGGTCAGGATGCCTCCTGGACCCTCCCTGGAGAGGTGTTCAGGGCACGTCTGACCGGTAGGAGGCTTCGGGGAAGACCCAGGACATAGGGGAGAAACTATGTCTCTCAACTGGCGTGGGACTGCCTCGGGATCCGCCGGCACGAACTGGATGAAGTGGCCGAGGAGAGGGAAGTCTCGGCTTCCCTGCTAGGCTGCTGCCCCCACGACTCGACCTCGGATAAGCGGTAGAAGATGGATGGATGGATGGATGGATGGATGAATGGATGGACGGATGGATGGATGGATGGATGGATGAAGTTGTGTTCAAAGACACCACATCATTTAACTTGAATTCACATGTTTTGAGTGAATTTTCTAGGATGTCCGAGCATACTTAAATGCAGCAAATTGTACTTGCATTAAGAGCTACAAAGTGAGTGGTTTTTTTTTGCATTTCTGTTTATTTAGACCACACATACACACATAATAAAGACGTTGTTGTGATGTTTGGAGTGTTTGTGAATGCATCTTGCAGTCTGTTCAGTGACAATGACGAAGCGTCGTTGCAATAATGAATGGACTAGAGACGTGTTTGTTTAGAGTTGGATATACATATATGGTTTTGGAATTGCACTGCCGTTGATGTGTTCAGGTCAGAATAAAGTTATAAAAGAGCGTCAGACTCTGTGTAACTCTGTTTCAGCCAGCATTAGATGGCGGACCTCGGTCCGGATACGGACCCAGTAGTGACCCTTTACGGACAAGTGACTAAAAAAGTGAATGGGAAATATAATAATAATATAAAATCATGCTCGCGGACAGATCGCAGTGACAGTTTGCGGACGTAATTAGTTAATCAGTTATTACTGTTACGTGACAGCAAACGCGGTGAGGTCACTCAAAATGACCCTATGAAATCGTTTGTTGACTTGCCAAGAAGTGAATGAGAGAACCGTGGCTTGCTCAAAAGTAAGAAAAGTTGATGAAGAAAGGCGAACATTTCAAAAGGAATGGATGGACCAATATAAGTTCATTCTTTGCCGTGCCAAACCACTGTCTCATATGCTCTGAAACTGTAGTGCTGGTCAAAAGTGCAAATGTGACACGCCTACATTACAAAACACAGATCTACACAAATCTACGGAAGTCATAACACATTCATTTATAGCACAGGAATGTGGAAATGAGTGTTCACGAAGGATTGCATGGATATTGGAGCAAAAGAAAGCATCCTTCACTGACGGGAGAGTTGTGAAGTAATGCTTCTGCTGCAGAGATCTTACTCAAAGGTAAACAAAAAGAGAAATTGTGTGACAAAATCAGGCAAATCCCAATGTCAGCTACAACAATCACAATAAAACCTCAAACTTTAAAAGGGTGTACTGTTAAAGTTTTCTGTTAAAGAGACAATGAAATTAATATTTAATATTATTTAATATTGAATATTATTTTTTTCAAAGAAACCGGTGCAGTTTAATTTAACTTAAAAATAATCCTCGTGTTCATCCATTGTTTGTACAGTCAAACCTTTTATTATTTATGTGAAATTTGATCCTGGTTTCTTTTTTTTTTTAAATACATTGTGTGCGCCAAGATAATTGTGTTGTATTGAAACAATAGGGTGATGTAGAGGGTTTCATTAATAGTTCATATTCATATAAGCTAGTCTGTTTGATGCATCCATCCATTTTCTATGCCGCTTATTCTAATTAGGGTCGCGGGGGTATGCTGGAGCCTATCCCAGCTGACTTCGGGCGAGAGGTTAGGGTACACCCTAGACTGGTCGCCAGCCAATCGCAGGACACATATAGACAAACAACCATTCACACTCACATTCATACCTATGGACAATTTAGAGTCGCCAATTAACCTAACATGCATGTTTTTGGAATGTGGGAGGAAAACCCACCCACGCACGGGGAGAACATGCAAACTCCACAAAGAGATGCCCAGCGGAGATTCGAACCCAGATCTTCCCGATCTCCTGACTTTGTGGCTTGTGTGACTGTGTGCTAACCAATCAGCCACCAGGCGGCCTGTTTGATGCAATTTAAGGCAAAATGAGGTTCGGACCTTCACCGAGAAAAAAAATTGCAAAAACAGACCCTACTCAATTTTAATTGAAGACCCCCTGCTCTATTTGATTAATTTCCAAAGCACAATCAAAAATCTTAGCCATTATAGCTGCAAATGTGGAACCCATTTCCAAAGTCTAATAATTCCCAATTGATTCTGGAAGCCTACACTGTAATAAGTGCACTGCAACCAACCATTACTACAATAAATATAAACTGGTTTTACTATGTAATGGGTGGAATCATCCATGACACAATATTCTGGCTGAATTCACCGTAAGAGTTGAAGTAAGATCAGCTCACTGTGTGGAAAATACATTGAACACATCACCTGTATGTGCAGTCAGCAGTCAGTCAGTTCTTTTCCCTGTAGAGAAAAAAAACAGTTGAAAAGTCAGTGACCTTGAGAGAACATTCTTGACAACATTCAATGACAACTACTGTTGTTTTGACAAGTCCTGCCCAATCAGACCTCATTTTTTCATGCTATTGACTGTACATCATCCATTGTGGGTATCTGGCTTATGGGTGACATTTATTTTTAAATTGTGTGTGTGCGCGAGTGTCAATGACTGAGGGTTAGGGATCTTGTTTTAGGGGGCAATTTGCCGTTGGTGCTCATTCTCAACTGATGACAGTGGCATGACGAGAGACAGCCAGAAGCCGTAAGACCTTCTGCTGAATAAAAAGACTTCCTTGTGTGTGTTTGTATGACTGTATGTGAGCAGGAATCCATAGTAACTAGCACCAGAGGGAGACATTGCTGTACCCTTCCGTTCAATGCTGTCCTGAATCCTAAGAAAGAATCTTGAGCTGATAGTTCATAGGAGCGCACAGGGACCAGTTGTCCTCTGTGTGTGTGTGGTGCTGGGGGGTAGGTGATGTCAACCAGTGACAGGTAATTTGGTCTCAGCCGTGCCCCCTGGGACCAACAACACACATATACTTATCTAACACATACACTTTTTTTGAACTAATGCACAGCCTGATACTGGGATGGCAACCTCTGTCCCAGCATCATAGAAAGACATTGGTTTGAAAGACCCATTGGTACTGATTTGTTACAACACATTACAGTAGAACCTTGGTTTTCAAACACCCTCGTTTTCGTATGATTGTGTTTTTGACAAACTTATCTGACAAAATTTTGTCTCGGTTCTCGTATATTGTATCGGTTCTTGTACAATTTTAAACATAAACTGTTGTATTTTACCCTTTGCCATGCATTGCTTTTTTATTCAGCTCTCTTGGATCACACAACCAACTCCAAATCTTGCGATATTTAGTTGGTACAATACTACGGCATCCTGTAAGGCTCATTCGGTTGGCAAACTCAAATGAGTGTCTTAAACAAATTAGTCTATTTGCCTGCATATCATTTCGCGCACTCAAGTGCCTAACAAAGAATCTCACTCTTTGGTGACTTAGTCTTGTCGTATTATTAATACACCGCATGAGTCCACCTGTGTTCGCAACATCTTTAGTAATCAGTAGCATAACGTAGCATAACTTTCACTTTGACACTAGGAGGCAAAATTCAGACAGTGTTCCAACACAGCTGTCAAAATTAAGACACAACGGGTCACAGCTGAAAACACCTTTGCCAATGAACTGCACACTATAAAAACTGCTGAGAAATACAATTAGCAGTTCAGGATGGATGTCAGAAGAGCAAGAGGTCATGATGGAAGAAGAGGATGTGGACAAGCCAGGCCACGCCCAGAACCAGAACCAGAACCTGGACCTGCCCATGCAGCTGGTCCAGAACATGGACATGCCCATGCACCTCGTCCAGGACCGGACAAAGAACAAGACCAAGACCTAGACCCACGCAATGAAATACATTTCAGGGTTAAATTCGTGCTGCTATCATTGATAATGTGCTGATTCATGAAATGACAATGAAAGAAGCAGGACAGAGTGACACCCAACCTGAGCTGATACACAGTGGGATCTATTATTGGATGATTTAAAGAGGACAACAGGTATGGGCAACTCCATTATACACAGACTTAACAGTATAGCAGGTGTTTTGCCACAGCACGCAGTCTTCCGGTCTTGAGAGCCAGCAGAAGGGAGGCAGCTATACATTCTGGAAAATCTCTGGAAAATCTCTTGCAATCAATGGTCTTGGCATGTAATGATGTTTCTGTTGATGTATGTCAGGCTGAATCAGACACAGTCTTTCTTTCCACATTGCCTGGCCAGAGAAAACCGAGCTTGTAATGTTGATGAGGTCCTGTGGCCTGACCAAGCTGAAAGAATTTATGCAGACGTGATGTAAATATTTGCATACTGTACTATGTACAATACAGTGCTGTATTTTTTTGTGTAGCATTATTTTTATTTTGTAATGTGCAGTCAGGCACTGTAATGGCCCCCTCTGATTTATTTATAGAATGCATTTGTGTTTACGTTGACACAAGTGTGCAGGGCTTTGTGAATTGTGTTCTAATAAAGAAAATAGGTTGCAGTGTTTTGTGAAATGTGCTATTTTTCAAAAACCGTGTCTTATCAATAGAGAAAAACGGTAAAATCATTTAACTGCATTGCAGTCAAATACAATGTCCCTTTTTATTGCTTTTTAAACCATGCCAAGTGTCACAATTTTCAGAAGAAAATGAAGAAAATATAATTTCTTTAATTGAAAGCTTACATTTATGTGTAGGGCATTTTTTTTATGATTGGCCTTGAGGTCAGTCCTCCTCACGTCAGTGTCTGTCGCATAGCAGGTTTTCTACGCTCTATCCCCTAGTGAGTGAAATGTTGTCAACACGCTATCTGGCCTGGTCAGCACTGCTCTGGCCTCTCTGGACTTACTAACACCATAGCTTATGTCTGTCTGTCTACCATGTGGAACCCTTTTGCCTGGTTTAGCTATGTCCCGTCTGTCTCCCGAGCAATTATTTTCCTTGCCAAGAGACCCTGTGACCTCCCCTCTCCTAGGGCATGGTCACTCTGGCTTGTGCCTGGCTTTGAATGTTTTTTGCTTCTTAAAAAGAACAGAATGCACCAGGACATTCCCATCATCTGTGTTGTTCAATATGCTAATGTGAGTAATGTACAATTTTCAACTTACTCTGCAGTCACTGATCATCTACAAATTCCATAAGATGATCCCTAGGTAACAATTTGCAGTAATACTATATTGCATCATATCTAAGACGTAATTTTATAATTTTCCTAGTTTTCTACAATAATTGGTGTGTGTACATTTTCGCCCTTGTGTGTTGTGATAAACTACGACTGCCCTGGCATTTTTTCTTACCTGTCTGTCTTTACGTCCAATTATCTTTCCCAGGCCAAGACCTCAGACCCTCTGGAGAAGTGAGACGGAGGAGTGGTCCTGTGGAGGGTCATACTCTTTGTACAATGTGCAAGTAATAGCAAACACACACACACACACACACACAACCTCAGCCAGAAAAGGACACATGGCCCATTATTTTCCTCTGACAAAAATATCTCGCCTATCACTGAGTAGAGTTACGTTTTGAGGTTTGCCAGTAGACAATTGTATGTTCACGCACATGCATATACACACACACTGTGTACGTGCATTTTCACTCTAATGAGTTCAAAAGAGTTCAATGTCGAACCTCTTGGTGTTCGACATGTGAGAGATAAGCTAGGGTGAAACAGTGTGTATGTGCAGCTTCCTGACAGGCTTTCATTGGGCCCTATGAAATCAGTTTTATTTTTCCCCAAATTCCATTTTATTTTTTCCTAAATTCTGTTTTCAATTTTTTTTATCCTGTTTTTTTTTTAAACACTTATTTTATCACCACAGATGTTGTTTTTACTTGTGTCGGTGAAAAAAATCCTTACATTTATTGATGCAATATGTCAGTGGACAATTTTGCCCAGCATTTTCAAACTTTTCATTGCAACAGAATCCTCAATGAACAATATATCCATGGTTGTAGTTAAAGAAGATGTAGTTGCACCTGCAATTACAATCATTTTATTAATGTAAGCTATTTTTTTAAGACACCTTTATTTTATTGCCACTACTACAGGTTATGTGCTACTCTTATGTTGAAGGCCATAACTATGGTGTGTGTTAAAATGTATTTTGACTGTCCTGCGAACAGTCAGAGTTCGGCGGGTCACTTGTTTGGTACTGTATATAGGATATCTCTTGTGGCTTGGATAGGGGTATAGACTAAACTTGGCCTTATTAGAGCTTCTTGTGAGTGATGTTCCGGCCGGCCATCACCTCGGCTAAATCCCTTAAATTGCTGGTGAACAAAGCAATAAGCTTCAAGTACAGGTTCACATCATGTTTAGGCCAGGGTTAGCCACAAAGGTTCCCTAAATCTCAACGTTGTCACCTTCTAGTGTTAAAAAACAGTAACGTCTCAGGGTGGATGGAGCTCGCTTGGCAGGCAGTCCATCTAGCTGAGGACCTCACTGTCACTGTCAAGAAAACCACAGTGTTGCGCCGACACTGGTGAAATACAGGGGCTTCTACGAAGCTTTAAAGCAGTTTATGACCCCTCGCAGCAAGTGGTTAGTCCCCTGCGTAGTACAGACAGCCAGGCGCTCCTCACAGATAAGATGTCCATCCTGAACCGCTGGGTAGAACACTTCCAGACCCTCTTCAGTGCCGACCACTCCATCGACAAATCTGCGACCATCAGATACCTCAGCAGCCTGTGAAAGAAGAGCTGGATGAAGCGCTGGGCCTCGACAAGGTCTTAAAAGCCATAAACCAGAGGAAGTGTGGCAAGGCTGCGGGTGTCGATGGCATCTTGCCAGAAATTTGGAAGCATGGTGGAGAAGCACTGACTCCAAACTTCATGACCTCTTCCCATGCTGCTGGGAACATGGGAAGCTACTTCAAGACCTCCAAGACGCTGTTATCATCACCCTGTACAAGAACAAAGGGGAAAAGTTTGACTGCTTAAACTACTGGGGGATAACTCTCCTCTCCATCGCAGGCAAAATCCTAGCAATACTTCTCTTCAGACTGATACTTGCTGTGGCAGAACTCCATCTCCCAGAGAGCCAGTGCAGCTTCAGAGCAAACAGGGGCACCACCGACATGGTCTTCGTGCTCAGGCAGTGCCAAGAAAAATTGCGCAAACAAAACAGGATTCTATATGTTTGTCATAGATCGGACGAAGGCTTTAGATACTGTGAGCAGAAAAGGCTGGGAGCATCTTGGCTGTCACCCAAAGTTTCTCAGCATGGTCATGCAGTTGCATGAAGATCAGCGTAGCCAGGTCAGAAACAGGAACGACCTCTTGGAACCTTTCCCAATCATCAGCGGGGTGAAGCAAGTCTGTGTCCTCGCACCAACTCTCTTCACTATCTTCTTTAGTATGATGCTTCAACACGCCATGGAAGACCTCTGTGACGAAGATGGCATCTACATTCGACACCGCACTGACTGTAGCCTCTTCAACTTACAACGCCTACAGGTCCACACCACAACTCTAGAGCAACTGATTCAAGAGTTACTCTTTGCTGGCGATGCCGCCCTCGTAACTCGTGTAACATCTTGCTTTGCAGAGGCCTTGAAGTCAGCCTGAAGAAGACAGAAGTTCTCCACCAGCATGCACCCAAGGAAGCGTACTGCCCACCCTACATTAAAATTGCAGAGACAGAACTGAAGGTAGTCCAACATTTCACCTACCTGGGGTGCACCATCTTCTCTGATGCAAGCATCTACAAAGAGGTGGACAACAGACTGTCAAAGGCAAGCAGTGCTTTTGGCAGACTCCACAGTCGTGTCTGGAACAACGACCACCTGAAGAAAGCCACAAAGATCAATGTATACAAAGCCATGGTACTAACCACCCTCCTGTATGGCTCAGAGTCGTGGGTCACTTACAGACACCACCTACGATTCCTGGAAAGTTTCCACCAACGGTGTCTCTGCTTCATCCTCAACATCCATTGGCGCGACTACGTCACAAATGTTTAAGTGCTTCAACAAGCGGGCATCATCAGCGTCAAGGCCATGTTGATGATAAAGCAGCTACGCTGGGCAGGGCACGTCTCCAAAATGGAGGATCACCGCCTACCCAATATTGTCCTCTATGGTGAACTCTCCACCAGATGCCGTAACAGAGGAGCACCAAAAAAGAGGTAAAAATCCCTGTCCACCTGCCACATGGACCATCGACAGTGGTCAGCCCTTGATGCTGACCGAGGGGCTTGGCAACATGCCGTTCACTAGTCTCTCCTCCTTTGAGAGCATCCATAGGACTGCGCTCGAGGAGAAGCGCAGTAAGAGGAAAAACCGTGTTGCCACAGCACAAACCCCGGATTCGTCATTCCCCTGCCTCTGCTGTGGCTGAGTGTGCCTGCCACGAATCAGCCTTGTCATCCACCAGCGAGCCTGCATCAGATGTGGTCAATGCCCTTAAATCTCTGTTCAAGAAGCCAAGCCAAGACTACAAGAGGGGGCTGGTTAGTGTTTGTGAGGACATGCTGCTATAAATGAGTGGTCCGCTGAGGAATTATTTTCCCACACAAATGTTCCTTCTCCAATTACAGCATTTCATTGACAATATGTCAATATCCGCGACATTCCACGTTTAACAGTATATTCCGTTTTTATTGGCCAGTTCTGCTATTCCGTTATTATCGAAATTATAGGGCCCTACTTTGATGATGTAACAACACAATACTTCACTATATGAACGTAAACAGCCACAGTAAGCCTTTATGGATACTAAACAAAAAAGGGCCTTTCCCAAACTGTTCCTTCAAATGTGGAAGATCTATGATCCAATGTAAATACTGTATACACTAATCCCTCGTTTATCGCGGTTAATTGGTTCCTGACTCGATCGCGATAGGTGAATTTCAGCAAAGTAGGATTCCTTCTTTATAAATCAAATATTTATATACAGTATGTCATGTTCTGTGTTGTCGCTCTGCTGCCGGCTGTCTTTATTGTGTTGTAGTGCATGCTGTCCTGCAGAGGCGGAGCTGATTGCACACACCTGCGACCAATTACCTTCACCTTCGTAATGTGCTGTGAGGCAGTAGTCAGACACCAGTTGTTCCTTGCTTTCACCTGCTCACCTACAGCTGTGTTTACATTTCTCGTGTATTTTGATTGTCACAGCGTGCTGATCACACAGTAGTCCAGCCTCTCGTTGACGTTAGTTTTGGTATTTTTTCCTGCAGCTCCTTTCGTTATATCAGTGTTTTCTTCCTGCCTTATTTTTCCTCGGCAGTGTTTCTCTTTTGGCTGTATGCCCAGTGACTTTTTGTTAATATTTTGTACTACCTTGGTTGTTCCCAGTGAGCCAGATTTTGTATTAAAATATATTTTTTGTTACGCTGTGTGTATCATTCTCTGCATCGTGGGATCCAAAACCCGGCCTAGGCCGAACGTGACAATAAATACAAAACCTGTTTACGACCTTCTCAATACGCTTTTTAGCATTATTGGAGCCCTCAAGATAGAGCTATAGTAGAAATAATTATCCAAAATGTGATGTACTAGACATATATATAAGATATAACATAGACTCATACTCACACCATGACAGCATATTTCCCTTCCTGTGTCATCAATGTAATGTTACTGACACCTATTGACCAGTGTAGAATACTGTCTGTGGACTCACAATGCACTTCAATAGCTATATTAACGAACAGAGAACACATATGTAGTAAACATTCGCACAACAGCTGCTGTCGGCTAAGCTCTCGCCAGTATCTGTTCTCTCCACACTTCTAATCAGAGACACTGCAGCTAACAATCAGCTAAACACAACCCTAAACTCTAGCTAGCTGACGTCACACCACACGTCACTCCCCAGGCCCCACTCCAAAGGCGCACAGAAATCGCACAGAAATCACATACATACAGTATGTCTTCTGAATGCCTTATATTTGTACTTTCATTCATTTAGCCATTTTTATGCTTCAAAATGCTTAATTTAGACCAAGAATACTGACGATTTGCTGAAACATGCATTTTTTGTTTTTAACTAATAGGTTCGTATTGAACCACATTCAACAGGAATCATTTATTTAATTAATTTTGAAACAGCGATGTAGCATGGGCAGACTGTATACACATTTTATTTTTGACAAACCAACCTTTTAGATTTTTTGGGGCATTTGACAGTGGGGATTTTGCTCGCTTGAAACATTTGTCGAGAGATGTCGCATCACCACAAAAACAAGACAAGCAAATGCTTGTCTACATTACCTCATTATTCAACCTACTTTCCCTCTCTTTCTTCATCTCACTCTCTCTGTTACCCTCCCTCCGTTCTTCCACACACATCCTCAATTCCCTTGGTGGCAGCCAAGACTCCAACTGAAATGCTTCAAGGGAGACCAAGAGGAAGGAAGATGCCAAGACAGAGAACGAGAGAGAGGTACATAGTGATATGCAACCCTGGCACCAGAGAGCATTGTTTTCTCTCTTTGTCATGTTTTTTTTTTCACTACCTTTGCCACCCCCCGCTCCCCCTTTTCTCTCTCACTGCTCTGTCTCTCTGCTTTACTTTTTAGTGTGTAGCGCTGCAGGCACATCAAAATGCAACTCACTGATGTGTGACTATCGTTAGGACACACAATACAGAGCGACAACTCCTTGATCATAACTCCATTTAACAATGGTAACGTTCACGGCAAATAAAAAATGCGAAAGACACTGTAAGGAAGGAAGCGACAGAGAGGGGGGTTGGTGTGTTATTCTGTCTTCACGCACCATCAACCATTCGGCTGAATGTCATGAAATTGGAAGACAGAGCAAATATATCAAGAATAATTGTTATCTTAAAATTATATAGAAATTTAAAACATTCTTATTTGTGAACTCAGTTTAAGTTTGTTGTTACTATAAAGGCTCAGAGGAATAATAACTTACTATACAAAAGGACAATAACCCAATTTTAAATAAAAATAAATGTGAATACTATTCCTAAAAAGGCTATTCAAATATGAAGATCCAACAAACAGCCCCCTCGATACCAGCTAAACCTACTGTAGTGGTGTGTTTGGGCTGTCCACACAGAAACATTTTCAGGTCGAATCGTATTTTGTTGGTTTGTTGCAGGAATAGAGCAGCCAGAAGTCTTCAAATTGTGATGTCATCGCTACAGTGACTAACACACATACTATGGAAGTGGCAGTGCGCGAGGCAGGATTGGAGCCACATATGTGCTTTACGCACACTATAAACCTTGCAATCTTACCTACAATCGGTGTTCCCAGCGTAACTCACTCACGACACAATTTTTTTTCCATCCATTCGAGTTCGACAGCTGCCGTGGTGTTACTGTCCAAGCAGAGGCTGTAGTAATTCTACATTTGATCAAAGTTACTTAAGATTTGTGAGATCAAAACACGATTTCTGCATATGACTTCTATCTTACCCTCAAGCATTATGGGAACCATAGCATAACCATAAAGCTAATCTACTGTAATCTGCAGTCTTCTTCTTTACATTTGTCTTTACATATATAGACATCAACTTAAATGATTAGTATTATTTTAAGTTTTATAATTTTTAGTTTTTGTTTGAATTTGTGGAAAAAAGTTCAAAGCATCATTCTTAGGTCATTCAAGCATTTCAAAACCTTATTTCAGTGACCATTGTGTTCTTTTCTTCCTTTCACAGCAGGGTACCAACAGTTTTATCCATGTTTTTGTATTTTCCCTTTGACTGGCAACCAATCCAAGGTGTACTTGCCTCTTCCCCAATGTCAGCTGGGATACATTCTTTATGAGAGCTCCCAAAGTTTGCAACACTCACACCAAAGAATATCCAACCACAGCAAGAGATAACAGGAAAAGAATGCCTGAATCAAATGCATTTTAAAGTCAACGAAGAACCCCTTACAACAAAAAACAAATAAAAAAAAGAAACACCTAAAACGGAATGGAGCACGTTGATTCTCTGTTAATGTCTTAGATTTCATTATTAATTGTGAGCTAAATTGGAAGAGGAAACAGGTCTAATGCTGAATGTGCTACCTTATCATAAAAAAAGTTTGACAAGTAGGAGTAAAGGTTACATCTCAGACATGTTTGTGTGTGTGTTTCTGCCTGAAGTACCTCTCTCAGCAGGTGGCCTCCTGTTCATGCGAATACCCAAAAAGCTCAGGCTTCCTGTCAACACTCACAAACTGCAACAAAAGTGAGAAGGGAGAAAATATTTTGCTTCTGTTTCTGGTTTTGTCAAAACATTGCAGATGAAACAATAATAATAGCTGTAATCAGTAATTTTAGAGAAAGTGTGTTTATGGAAAGAATATTCATGATTTTTGTTTGACTATTTGCCCAAAGCCGGTCTTTGTGTTTTAATAAGATTCATGACCAGTGTTGGGCAAAGTTATATTTTAAGATATTTTACAATATATTTTACAAACTAATGTCTCTTACCCTTTTTCCCATTGTGGCTGGTTCACAGTTGGTTTTTGAGCTTTTGTTTTCCATTCTCAAGGTTAGGAGTGCCACACTGGAGATTGTGTTTTGTTTGTTCAACTCTCACTATAAAAGATTTCTGAGCTCTGGCCCTGTCCACACGGGAACACTCCTAATATTTTTTGGGGGGCAGATTGAAAAAAATGTGCGTGCACACTGTGCCGGATTTTTAAATAGTTACATCCAGATGGGAACGGATCAGAGTGGAAACGATGTAACACACAAGACACACCTATGTGTGGCGCTGTGACAGCAAACCACGGACTGCGCATAAGTCCGTCTTCTGCTTTCGAAGGCTCATCGAGACTTAGGGGAAGTGGAATTACTTCTGCGAGTCATTATGGAGTATAAGACAACAAAATATCAGGAGACTGTTGACTGGAGTGTCATGCCAGTCAAAAAATATTATGTTGGCTTGTCGTCAAAGCTCACTTACGGTGATGGGGTGGCGGTGGGTCGGTGACGTCATCATTTTTGTGTTGGCTGTCGTTTGTGTTGGCTGTCTACACAATTTACCTTGATTTACCTCCATTCTGTTTTTCTGTTTGCAAATTTTTTGTTGAAAAGATGTTAAACGCCACCAAAACCTGGGTGCTCAAGGAGACCTGCTGATTATTGCCCATTTCGACATCCGTAGAAGTCCAAAAATTATTTGACACTGCGACAAGAACCCGGCCAATATTGGAAAGCATTCGAGGTGAAATGGCTACAGTCGGCATTGTTAGGTGACTCAAACAAGACCATCATCAACAAGCTGAAAAAGTTAAAGGACTAGGAGGGGGCAGAAGTAGCAGTGGTCAAGGATAGTGATGGGTGGATTGACACTGAAATATTGATACTTTTGAAATCAGTTCTTTTTTTTTGTCCTCTCCAGCCATTAGGGCAGATAGTATTGTTGATCTAAATGCCCTTACGTGCTCAACAGATTTGCTCTGCCAGTGAAAAATGTGTCTAAAATTAATTCTCAAATCAAAAAATTGACACTTTTGATACTACAGTCATTTGAGGTAATGTGTACCATTATCAGGAACACAGTGAAAAGTCACAAAATGACTGAGATCTTGTGTAAATGATATGCAATTAGTGGGAACTACTTTTTCTTCTACCCAAGTAAGTGCTTAATGTGTAAGTAACACGTCTCCGTCAGTCAGTCTAAACTTGTTGAAAGAATGACCGATCGTAAATGTCGTGCGAGTTGTGAATATGTTTTTCATTTTTATAGTAGTAATAATGAATAATTTTGATGGTCTTACTATTTCACTTATTTTATTTTTTTATTATTTAAAATACCATTTTAACATATTTTATATGATTTTGTCCTCTGATTTTTTTCAGTTGTTATATGGCTATACAATGTTCCCTCGATCTATCGTGGGTCACCTTTTGCTGTTTTGCAGCATACGAACTCTGTTACAGGCCCAGACTGGCCCTCTAGGAAGATTTGCCTTGTGGGAACTTGAGTGTCTATCTCTTCCCTCTCTCGTCTGTCTGCACCGTCCATTGTACTGATTGGCTGTAGAGCATTGTCAATCTCCTGCCATGTCTCCTTTGTCATTGCTAGCTTGCTTGCTAGCTTGTAAACTAATCTTGAGTTCACCTGCAGCAATATGTTTTATTAAGTATACAAAAACTTGACAGTACAACAGAACGGCGCCAGGACAAAAAGGCATAGTCAGAGGAGTGAAATATGCACGAGCAACTTAAGTTCTTGTGTTGATCATTAAGGTCATTAAATTTCAAATTCAAGGTTTGAACTTTTTTGAGAGTGTTTAAACAAGAGAGAAATGTTAGAAAATGTTATTGCCTGTCAGAGAAAAGTGTATAAAGTGTATGGTGAGTGGTTTTACAGCCTTAAAACATATAATAATTGTAAAAAAAAAAAAAGAAGTTGCCTACTTCATGGCTTACTGTACCTATCCCCGCGAAAAAAGAGGGTAACACTGTAAAGTAAATCGCCCCACTACTGTCACGCGCTACGGTGACACCTGTCGCCTGTTTTAGTTTTGTGCTGTTTTTTCATTATGATGTATATTATTGCTGACCTCTCCTCTGTTTACTTGCTCAGACTGTGACACCTCCTGAGCTGATACCTTATTTTGACCAGCAAGATGTGGTCTTGGGCAACAGTCAGCATGGCAGCTTTACTATGCGACTACAAGTTCCTCCTACATTGTGCACAGCAGCAATGACAGGTTAAGTAGCCACAGAGGATTCAATTATATGACGGTGCTCCCCACTGGATAGACTACTGTCTTTGTATTACCCAGTCTGAAGGCAGAAAGATCATATATTCATCATTCTTATGTGTGTGAGAGGGGTAGAGAAACAGAATCCCTTTAACTTCAACTAATGTCCTTTTCTGTCATTTACATTTCTGATAAAAGTAAAAATCACATGTAAAGATACAATAGTCAATGTATTGTACGTTATCTGTGTCGAAAAGAAAAACAACATTTTCCATAACATTTTATAGTCCTAGAAACTAAGTTTCAGACATGGTCTCACCACACCTGTATACACACACATAAAAAGAAAAGAAAAGCTGCACAGGTTGAAATATAAACCAAATAAAAAGTACAATCCCCTGTTAAAGTAACCTAAAAATACGATGCAAGTACAATTATTCGGAAACTCAAATTTGTCAGGTTTAATTTTACTGTTAACCAATTACCATGTTGCTATTTGATCCAAATTTATATTTAACTTCAGGATTTTAATTAATGTATAAAGCATTTTAGCTTTCTAAGGAAGGTATATGAGTTTTTACAATTATATGGAAACTATTATTATGCAGAATTATTAGGAAGCAAATATTCACATGGCATTTTACTTATTTTCCCCATCCATCACAACACATACATTTTGTAATTTCAGAAATATTCAGGAAGCAACACAACAACCTTTCTTTCAACTGTCATAAACCTTTAATTTTTCTTGTCAGTCGGTCAACTTTGGCTGAGGCAAAAACCACAGCCTCCAAAATGCTGTTTAAAGATACGTATTTTCTTCCTTCAATGTTTGACACCGTTGACCACTATGTGCTACTATAAAAACCTTTTGACATAGGAATGACACCTCATACTGTAAATTGGTTCCAGGGCTACTTGACTAATAGTGCGCAATGTGTAAGGGTTCAGAAGCAAAAATCCAACTTCCTAAAAGTTATATCAAGTGTGCCTCAGGGCTCTACTCTTGGACCACTTATTTTTATCTATCAGTGTGAGAGTACAGTGTGTCCTGTACTCTCAGTTAGACTGGTCTTCTTTATCATTCCGGAGACTGAAGCACTGGTACGTTTTTAATTTATAAATCCTTGGATTGCTCCCGCTGTATTTCATCACCTCACTGACCTGTGGAGCAGCAGCAGCTAGTCTGTGTTTTCAGGAAATGCTTCTGCTCTCTGTGCACAGGGCTTGCACTGAACAGGCAAAAATAATTTTGGATTCGTAGCACCTTACTCTTGGACTGAACACCCAAAAATTTTATAATAAAATAACTGGTATCACTTAATACCTTTAAGGCCCTTTTAACTGAACTTGAAAGTAAGTTATTTACCAGCAGTTATTTTAGTTAACTTTGTTTTTATTGTAGTTATATTGTATTGTTATTGGTGTATTTCATTTTGTTTAAGTGTGTGCAAGGATGTGTGAACTTTTGTGATTTACAGCTGCGGCTGTGGCCAGGGCACTCTTGCAAGAGATTTGTAATGCATGTAAAGCATGTTGGCCACATAGTCAGGGGACAAGAAGATCTGGGTTCGAATCTCCGAATCTTCCGTCTCTGTGTGGAGTTTGCATGTTCTCCCTGTGTGTGCAATACTGTGGTTTCCTCCCACATTCCAAAAATAGGCTAGGTTAATAGTAACTCTAAATTGTCCATAGTGTTAGATGTACACTAAGTCCCCAACTTACGAACATCCGACTAGCGAACATTCGGCGATACGAACACAAGCCGACTGGTCTATATTTTCATGTATTTTGCCTTATAAGTCCATATTTATTTATATTTAAGTCCATATTTCACATGCTTGACCAGTAGAGGGCACTGTGACACTGCTAATGGGACCAACAGGTGATGAAGTCCAGCGGGAGGAGACGTGAAGAAAAAGCTAAGTTGTAGCTGTACCATGCAACCCGTCACAGCTTGTGATTAAAGTTTATGAAGAGTTAATAGGCCTGCTTAATTCTACACCACCCACAGAACACTACCTCTTTTAGAAGAGTCGAACGACGACGACGATTTGTCCTTTTTTTCAATATCTCCTCCTCCTCCACAACCACAACGATGTATGCTCGACCACTCCTCTTCAAAGGTAAATAACATTTATCATTACGTATTATTACATCATTTTTATTATTGTTTTTTTCATTAATTATCCTCGTTTCATATTACTACTGCATCCAAACTCATACTGTATTTACATACATACACATATAATGTATTTGTATACACGTACATGTAGTACCTATATCATTAGTAATATTACCTTTTCCCCTACTTAAGAACAATTCGACTAGCGAACGGTCGTCTGGAACCAATTGTGTTCGTTAGTTGGGGACTTATTGTAGTTAGATGTAGTCTCCAATTCTGTTAGTCAATATAAATTACAGTCATCAGAATTTTTAAGCCATCAACCTTTAGAGTACAATTTGAATGTTACTGGACAAACCTCCCAATAATACCAGTATTTTTTTCAAAAATAAAACTTCAAAAACACTTCCACAAAAACACTTTATGCACAACAGAGCTTTGAAGCCTTTAACTGGTTAAGCACCGAAAATTGTTGAATTTGGAGGTCATATTTACTGAAAGCAAAAGCTATTTCAATCACTAACATTTTAACAGGCCAAGTCAGTTATAAACTCTACATACTTTGCTGAGGTCATTTTCACACCTCCAATGACAATCAAGGGCCTACCAGCTCTTTCCCAATGATTCTGATCCAAAACATGACTCAGCCGCCTCCTTGAGATATGCTGGCCATACTCTACCTCATCTATTTGGACAACCCAAGGTTGCACGGCCCTCATTAGTAAACAGGATTTTTTGAAAATGAATCTTCATGTATTTGTTGGCACACTGCAACCGTTTCTGCTTGTGAGTATTGGTTAGGGGTGCCCAAATAGTAGGTTCATGCATAACTGCAAACCTCTGGAGGATACTACACCTTGAGGTTCATGGGACTTCAGAGGTACCAGCAGCTTCAAATACCTGTTTGCTGCTTTATAATGGCTTTTTAGCAGCTGCTCTCTTGATTCGATAAATTTGTCTGGCAGAAACCTCATTATGCCTTTATCAGCACAATCCCGGCTGTCATCTGAATCAGTCACAAATTTCTTCACCGTACAAACGTTTTTGTGAATTACTGAATGTTTTCATTCCTTATCCAAGGCATTGCAGTATTTGACGCTTTTTTGTCAGCAGAGAGATAATGTGGAACATCATTTTTAAGTAGTTTTCTTTTAATTGGGCTCACCTGGCAAACTAATTATGACAGTTGTCCGAGATTGATATCAGTAATCCAAAGAGCCTCCAGACATAATTCCATCCATGAATTTCATTGAAAAACAAAAGAAATTATGTTTATATACTAAAATCCTATCTGCATAATAATTTTGAACACAGTGTAGGCCTCTCTTGGCACATGATAGCGTGAAAAGAGCAGACTGTCTAATCGCTGTATCTGTATCTCTTGCGCTTGGCCTTCATCTTATCCCTTATCACAACCATTGGCACACTTATGATTGACTGGCTCCAACCAGCTAAGAGCACTGTGTCAGACACAGAGACACGCATCAGGATGTCCCCCCTGTGCGACGGGGGCTAAACTAGGTAAAAGGACATCTGACCTGAAGTGCCTCAAACTTGCTCCTGCACCCATGCGGAAGACGAGTCCCCGCAGGTGTGTTTCATTCTTCCTGTTACATTAAACTGTTCAAATTGAGCTATCGTTTCAGAGACTTAGGCTGAATCCTAATTCTACCCTTTAGCCCTTCCCCTTCGTTTTATCCCTCCCCCTACCACTTAAAACCTAAGAAATGGGACACTACTTGATTCTCATTACATCACCCTTCACTTGCTGGCTGTGACACAGGTGGATGAGATAATTAAATTGTTCATAATAAATGTTTCCTATTATAAAGTGATGTACATATATTTCTACATTATTTAAACCTCAAAACACCTTTTTTTTCATAAAAGGCACACATCTTGCAAGCAGTGACATTCATTGCCAAACAACAAACTCTAATAAATAAGAGCTTACAACTAGCACTGTAACAACATTTATAAAAATAGAAAGTGTATCAAATATACATATGAAATAGAAATAACAATATCTTCTTATAAAATAACTTCATCAACAAATGCATAAACCTTATTATTCATAATTTCAAGGTTTAAAAACGTCCCTGTTTTGGCCTTCCTTTGCCCATGCCCTTGATTCTCTATCAGATTCTTTTGTAAGAAAGTCCAGCATGGGATTTTGTTGCATTTGACTTTTCCATACTGGGATTGCAGCTTTTGAATGGTCCTGAAGTGCTGTGTGATGTAGCAGAGGGCTGACTTCACTTGGCTCAGCATCTCCTTCAGGAATGACACAAATACATGACTGATGGGCTACAACTATTAAGTCAAAGGTAATGCGTTAATGACACATTAACAGAAGTTTGCAATTTTTTTTGACGCGCGATTAACGTGCGCACGTCGTGTTTGACCCTCTTACCACACCGTAGTTTGAGGAAGTAGCTGTGACAATGGAGCCACAAGCGGGAACAAATATTGAGCGGAAATGGACACAGAAAAGAGTATTTAGATTTGGAAAAATTAGCTTAAAAGCCCTGACAGATGGCTCTCCCAACAAGACCAAAGTTATTTGTATCTACTGTCGCTGTGATTTGAATTGTCATGCACTACGTCGACGTGCCAGAGAGAAGGGAGCTGGGAGAAGGTAATGAAGCCGATATTGTTTTTATTGTCATTCATGCAGTGGTGTCTTGGCATTCGGGTGTACCAACTAACGAGTGTTTTTTTAAATGCGAGCCATCTCTGGACTGATGTTTTTCCTTTGAACTGCAAGCTAAAATTTGGGTACGAGCTGCTCGTTAACGGCAGGCATAGCCGAGTACAGCGGTTTGGGGCTTATGTCAATGTCACCAAAGCTGAAGAGCTAGCATTAGCATTAGCACTGCTGACAAGCTAGACACCGGAAATGCATAAAACATACATACTTTATAGCGACCTAATTTATCTTATTTATTATGTATCGTGTAAAACCATGACGGGGACAACATTTAATTAAAAGCACGAAATGAATATAGACCCACCATCCACAAGTACGAGCCTACACTTTCAGGGTTATTGTTTTTCAGAGACGTTGTGCACTGAACAAATATGCACATTAGTACTCAATAGGGTCAGCAAATCTTACATATGCATTCCCACATAGTATTAGCATTTGGGACCAAATATGAGGTGAAACAAAAACTGTAACAATATAGTATAGTTAGTCTATCTGTACAGCGTGGGACAAAGTTACGTGGTGCATTCAAGGACTGTCAAACAAAATGGGACACTGACAACCGATAGCTAGCGGGCGTTTGAACGCCGAAGTTTGGAACATCTTTGGATGAATTTCAAGAAGGGTGACCAGCAGAGGCGCGTATGCTAGCTAGCTAGCCGTCATTTGGACACCAACATCTTTGGATTAATTTCAAGAAGGGTGCAAGCAGAATTCACCAAACGTTGGATTGTTCACCCATTAATAGGGAACGTAGGACCAGACAGACCAACAGAGGCGGCTATAACTTTTCTGACTTGTAGCTGATTACTTTGAAATGTTGCTGGAGTGTGCTCGCTATACTCAGTCTGAAACGTTGCACCATTACCATTGTTACATTATGTATTTATTTATTTTATATTATTTATTGGACTGAAGATTAAGACTTGTATTTTTTTTGTTATATTTTAGCTAAATAGATAGATAGATGAATTACACTTTCATATAATTGGCATGCTTATTTTATAATGTAAGATTAATATGTACATCAACACGTACAATAATAATAGAAATAGTAGTATAGTAATAGTGTGCTGAAAACAAATATAGAGTCGTATTTAAAATATAGATGGGACAACGTTAGATTCCAAAAGTTGAATAAACTTCGATAATGTGGTGTGCTGTCCACATATGGCCGTGTTGTTTACATGTTTTATTTGGCTCACTTCCTGACCATTGATACTGTATGCCGAACACAATAAACATATCTCACCATGAGAATTGTTGGTGGACTAGGGTGGCTATAATTCACAGCAAACAGACTTCACTACGATGTGCTGCGTTTCATGAGTCATAATATAAAACGCAAACGTCACAATACAGTTCAGTAATGTAGATTCCCCTCGCTAGCGAACGATTTTAAAATACAACTCACAATTAACAGGCTAATGTGGTGGCTATCTAATCATTGTCTAATCATGAAATGCAGTAGATTGCAGTGAAGTTAGATATCAGTGTTAGCTGGCTAGTTATAAGTAGCGGCAACCAACAATTCAAAACATGGCGAACATTTACGTGGAGTAGCAAATTATTGAATATCTAATAAAATATGACTGATGTTATTTTGGAAATCAATAATTATGCTTACTTACTTACATTTATATGCTTCTTTCGGTACACCCCTTACCCCTCAATTTAAGGAGAATTGGGACACCACATGATTCTTGTGAATGCGCAAAACCTAGGGTAAGGGGTGAGATTAGGGGTAAGAGGTAGAATTGGGATTTGGCCATATTTGGAAGATCATCCATCCATCCTCTATGCTGTTTATCCTAATTAGGGTCACAGGTATGCTGGAGCCTATCCCAGCTGACTTTGGGCGAGAGGCGGGGTAGACCCTGAACTGATTGCCAGCCAATCGCAGGGCACATGGACAATTTAGAGTCGCCAAACTAACATGCATGTTTTTGGAATGTGGGAGGAAACCGGAGTACCCGGAGAAAACACATGCACGGGGAGAACATGCCCAATGGAGTTTCGAACATAGATCCTCCCGATCTCCTGACTTTGTGGCCAACATGCTAACCATCGAGGGCCATCGTGCGGCTCTTATTTGGAAGCATTAGAGATAACAAACTATAAGCAACAAAAACTTTCAATAGGTATGAATGTGAGCGTGAATGATTGCTTTGATGAAAGTACCATGTTGACAAGGCATTAATTGAATCATTGTTTGTCACATAAAACATTCCATTTCATTTATATCCATTTCATATTGTTGACAACAAGCAGCACGATAATGTTTTCCTGAATTCTTATCAAAGTAAGAGAGTAAAGATACCTTTACCCAGCGTGAGCAGAAGTTCCTTGTATGACAAATTTCGAATTGCAGACGGAGTATCACACTTTTCATCTGTACAAAACATAGTTTACATAATAAATTTTTACATTGCTTTCTTGTTAATAGAAAACATAACTTGGTCTCTTGGTCCTGTGATGTATAATTAAACAAGAGTAGCAAATTATTGTTTCCAACCTTTGTATCTCAGACTGCTAAAGCCTTTTCAGAACCTATGGATGGTGACGTTATATGGCCTTGGGCATATGCTATTTATTGGAGCACAAATTAGTCACATGGTGAGGCAAATTAAATCTGAAATGACCATGCATATTCAATTTAGGCCAGTATTTAGGTTTGCATGGACACACAAGCATGCAGACACACATTCAGAGAGAGTGGTTCATTGGTAAGTATAGCCAGAAGCTTGTTTAATACAAATTCCTAATTTAGCTTTTCCACTCCAGGGTAAGAGCGTTAATAGTGTACTGTAAGATTGTTACATTATTATGTGGACTTGCAATTATAATATAGATTATAGTTGCTTGGTTACTGCATTTTTATGAAATGAAGAAATGTAATATGTATATGAATGGCAATTGCATGTATAAAAAAGCAATACAATATTGAATCAATTGTGGATTCAATTGAATGTTAATCTTCAATCTTCCAAATTAGATTTAAATAAAAGTAAGAAACCCAATTGTCATCTTTGGCAAACAATATGAACAACAGACGGATAGGATTGAAGATATACATTTCTTATGTGAATAGAACAGAGTGGACAAGTTAAACACTGTAATACATTCTTTACTGTGACAGGAATGCAATTGCTTTATGTTAGTGAAACTTAAAGACAGGCAATTATCTCCACCTCAATGACATCTTCATTGTTTTATTACTAGGGGTGTAATGATTCCTTTTAATATCGGTTTGATTCGTGTCATGATTAGTGGTTGCCGATATGATTCAAGGACGATATTGGTTCATTTAGAGTGATGAGATCCGAAATGATTCAATAACTTGACATTGACTCAGTAACTTTTAAACCAAAAATTCAACCAGTGTGACTGTGAAATAAATATCAGGATACTGGACAGTGCAGGTGAAGTTTCCTTGATTCCCATTGTTTTTTGTAAGGGAATCAGGTATAAATTATTAATAATGCTGACATACTTAAAAATAAATTGCCAACGAGTACAACAAATTTGTTAAAAATGCAATACAAAATGAGGATGAACAGAGGGTGGTATAGCTTGCCATGATCAATTATTTATTTAAAGTAGTGCAATCCAAACCTGCACTTTGCACCCAAAGGCGAGGGACATTATGCAAATTCCTCAGCAAATGAATGTGATATAGTATCTTTAATTAGGTGTTGAAACTTTCTCACCTGTACAGGCCGATGGAGGCAGAGGCGCCGTGCAGGAAGATGACGTCAATAAACGTCACTGCTATTGGACCGTTAACTACCGTTTAGGGTGTACAAAACGTCCTTACTTTGCACATTGTCCCTGTTACGTTTGTCTCTTAAGAACAAAGCAGGTACAGCTGTGTGCAGTAGTATATCTCAACTCTTTATTCTCGGTCAGCACAGCGTACATACTCTTCTGCGTTCCTCCCCTACGCTATCCTCATGGGTAATGTTGTAAATTAACATTAACCAACACAGTCCCCATAAATGTCACTTAAAAGGACTTTAAAATAAGTAAAGATGAGTTAAATATGAATACTGAATGAAGTGAAGGAACTGACCAAAAGAAGAAGCAGCAAATCAACTGTATTTCCCATAACCACCACATACCTGGAAGACGATGACGTCACAGACAGGCAGACTGAATTGAGTAATGTTTAACATCTTTATCATTAAAAGTGCTAAAAAAACACACATCCATATAAATCCTGCCGTGCTCAAATCCAATGCCTTACTTCCGGGTATCGATTCAATCCATTTATTACCTTTTGAATGATGTTAGATCAGTATAAAGGTATGTCGTCTGGAATGGAAACTTGCTGATCGATGCAGTGGAGTCATGGGAATATAAATCGATGCATCGATGTAGAGGATGAATCGTTACACCCCTATTTATTACAAATCATATGTGGTGGTGTAAAATGGCATAATCATAAAAAACTCATGTCACGCCAAATACTTGTTGCTCCAACTATGTATATCAAGGGTGGCACAGTGCGCCTTGCTTCAGAGAGTATAATATGGTTTTAAAAGCTTTCTACACTAATCAATCCATTTTCATACTTAGGCTCCTTAGTTAATGGCACAATAACTTGTAAATTGAGTGTGTTGTGAAACACCAGTCTTGTGTGTGTTGAACACGATGCCCTAAGCGCCTCCTGAAAACTGACAGCATCCTCTCCTACCTGGCTTCTTCTGGGTATTCCCTTACTACCGTTGTTTTTCTTCCTCCCACTCCTTTTCTCCATCCTGTTTCTTTTTAAAGCACTGGAGGCCACTCCGATTTTAACATATCAACCATACAGAATTTTAACAACTTTTGTGGGAACATCCTGTTTTCAGTTTTGCTTGAAAACAAACCAGCAAACAAATCTTGAAACAAAACAATGCATAAAAATAAACGTGCATTCAACACATTCAGCGTATTTTGCCTCTTGAGAGACTGATAGCTGTTGGAAAAATTAATTTAAGACAACAAACAAATAACAACATACAGTAATATTGAGTATGATGGTGGCCCTTTTTATGCAGCTGTGAAGTTAACACATTACTCATATTGTTTAAGTGAGAACAACTCGGAGACAGATCTAGTTAATCATTACATAGTCATTTGTTATACTTAGCATGTATGCTTTATATAATAATTCACTAATAGTACTGATTGACTGGTGACCAGTCCAGTCCAGACCAGACCCTGCCTCTCGCCCAAAGTCAGTTAAGATAGGCTCCAACATACCCTCGCCAACAATGTTTGCCAACAGTGTGTCTTAAAATGTGCATTACTGTAGAAAAATGTATGTTATGGTATAACAATATGTGCCCTGCAATTGACTGGCAAACAGTCCAGGTTGTAACTGGCCTCTCACCCAAAGCCACTGAGGTATGCCCACATCACACGTGACCCTAATGAGAAGTGTTGTAAAAAATGGATGGATAAATAGAAATACCACAACAAATGCAGTTCACTGAGCAACTGAATGCAGATAAGTGCCACTGTGAGTGTCTATGATGCCATTTGACTCATATCAATATCTACGGTAACCTTTTCACTCTCTTATATAACGTATATATCAATATATCACTTTGTATTTTGTCTTCAGTTGTGTCAGGTCTTGGAGGTTGATGGTTTGCACTCTTCACATGGACTAGTCATTTATTGATGACAGGAGAGGAAGGCCTCCCCAGATGCTTCTGCCTGGCCCCCCTCTTGGTATTTAGTCACACACACGCACACACATATTAATAAACACATTCAGTGTCTACATCACCTCAGAGGACAATACACTGGTGAACGTTCATATCCTGCAGACTTCCTCAGAATTTAATGTTACAATTCACTGGTCTGACACACATTGATTGTTGGTGTGAGTTGCTGATCATTGCAACTACAAACGCAGGAAGAAGAGGAGAAATACTTTCAAACCTTCAAAAAGACCAGTTTGTTTCCCATATGCTGACACACAAACAAAATTTCCCCTTTTGTTGTTTTGCAGTGTCACACATTTCTCCACCACCTCTGCTGTCAAGTGTGATTTTGTGCCGCACTTTTGCATCCACCACCTCCATCTGCCACTCTACCTGCCTCCAGCACTATTTCACGTCCTGCTGTGGCGCGACTGACTCTGTCACACAGGAGCAGACAGAAGAGACAGAAACTTGTGTCGGGGAAGAACTCTAGTTCTTGGAGGAGTTGCAAAAAGGTACCCACTATATAATTAATAATTTACTATGAAATCCACCTTATATCGAGTGGCTGTTTATAGTATTTAATACAAGTACAAAGATAAAATATGTCCTCAAGTTAGGAATGATTTCTGTTCCTAGACTGTGATGTCAGTTTTAAAGTAGGTTGTAGCTTACACCTCAATTATAACCAAATGAACACCTAAGCCATTCATACTGTACAAAGAACACATTAAGGACATATAAAATATAGTAATAGAAAGATAAAATACAAGAATTAAACAAAAGAGTAATAAAAAAAAGACAACACAACAATTGCACACTGTAAGGGGCATTGCAAGGGAGAGAAAGGCTTATTGGAAGGAGGAAGTTTCAATAAGGAGACCTCTACGATGCTTAGTTATCACTGTCCATTTCACAGTAGAAGATCTTTTCACATCTTCAAGAATACCATCTTTATCCTTTGTGATGGTCTTGGCGTTTGAGCATCTTAAAACAGGGATGCAGCCAATGTTGATTTCTCCACTGAGCGTTTTACAATGTCTAATTTAACTTCACTTTTGCTTTCCTTTTCTTTTACAAGCTTCCTCAGAAGAGCCTGCCTTATGCTTTTCATGTTTGTGGTAATATGATGTAAAACATGACAAAGAAGAAACGAGCAATGGAAGTCTTACTGCCAATCAGGGTTGGGTGTTACATACATATTATGTTTTGTCCATAGACATTCATCCATTCGTTTTCTATGCCGCTTATTCTCACTAGGGTCGCGGGGGTATACTGGAGCCTATCCCAGCTGAATTTGGGAGAGAGGTGGGGTAAACCTTGGACCGGTCGCCAGTCAATCGCAGGGCACATATACTCAAACAATCATTCATACTCACATTCATACCTATGGACATTTTAGAGTCTTGTACATAAAACAGTGCCTTTTTATTTTTAGTTTTATGACATGCAATTTGAACAGAATAATAGCTTATGTACTTTGATAATCGAAAATGATAACTATGTAATAAATTCACCAATATGAAATACTAAGTTGTCACAAGTTGTAATAATTATCACAGCAAAACCAGCAACATTACAGAACACGGGGAATGTGAAAAAAATAAAGTACATACATTCTGCACAATTCAAACTCGATTTGATAATCGATACTCAATTCTGGCAATGTTAGACTCCTGTTGCAATTGTAATCCTGCATGTATGAGTTGTGTATTAATTGAGCAAAATGAAGTTACTGTAACAACATGCTTGTGTTGTAATGTTGATGTTCAGAATACTGGTGTTTGCGAATGCACCTTGCTGTGAAAGTGATTGGTGGATAATGAGGAAGTGTTGAAGATGTTGTGTTTCAAGTAGTGGCCGTAGTGGCCTCTTTGACGGCCAGAAGTTCTTCTGGCCGTCAAAGAGGCCGGGGGTGTCTGGTACCGTGTAGTTCCTTGTAGTGTGAGAAATGTGTGAATGAGTTTGGAACTGAGTGCTGCATCTGCCGTGTTAAGGTGAGCAATACATTTTAAAAAGCATCTGTCGGCACATTTCATTACTTACAAGAAATTACTTGAAACAATATCACCTTTTACCTTTTACATTTATTATTCCATCATAGAGTGTGTGCTTCTTGTGTCAGTGAATAAAATGTCCATTAATTGCATGCAAAAATCCTTATTTGTTGATGTAATACATCATTTAACAATTTTGCCCAGTATTTCAGAAATGGATGTAGCTTCACCAACTTTCCTAATGGGATGTCAGCCTCTGCACACATTGCTACAAAATACTCATCAAACTGCAATGCCTGTGCTTGTGGTTAAGGAAGATGTAGCCAACGATTCAATTCCAATCGCTTAGTTAACAAGCGGTAAAACACAACATGTTGTAAACACACTCATACAGCCTGCGTTGCTCACACACAGTCGCTCTAGCATGCTCTGCTAAATCAAGTTAACCCAGCTAGCTTCCACTCACACTCTGTGATGAGTAAGAGATTAGTTTCCAAGTTTTTTTTTGCCGACTTATCCAGTGTTTCAGGTGGCCGCTTCACCATGTTGTTTAGTTCGGAAGGGGGTGGGTTAATGTTTGTGAGGAGATGCCACTCGGAATTAGGGGTCCGCTGGGGATATCTTTCCTCACAAAGAAGCTCATTCTCCTCACGATGACAGTATTTCATTCGTCAAATTCCACAGTAGATTCCATTTTTATTGGCATATTCCGCGATTCCGCAAGCCCTAATTATGGTACCAAGTTTCAAAATGCATCACTGCTGTCAATGCGGAACAGCAATAAAGTCTGTATAAATGGAACACACATTTAATTTGCAATTGCCTTTTTAGGTATGCCATACACTTTTTTTTTTATTAGGTTTTCCTTTTTGATCCCCCACCATGATTTTTTAAGTATTTTCAAATTAACGGAAATGTTCAGGTACAGACACAAATACACTATGGCCAGAAAGTTTTCAAAGTGTTTCTGTTTCTTGTTAGGTGAAGGACACGAGACATGTTAGCATGCATGCTTCTTCGCTCTTGGGCTAGAGGGGGTTCTCTGCTGGTCTCTTATACCCAAACCACAGAGAAACTTACTGACATACTGAAAGGAAGAGGACAGAGAGAAGGAAGGTGAGCAGTATCGCTGTGTACGTCCATGTGATATAAAGACCAGCGTAAACACACATGTCCTTCCTGTAACTGTGTCATAAATAGCCTGAACCGTGCATGTTGCCACTTTGAAGTTACACATGGGAGACAGCTGTGATATACAGCTGGCTATAGCTGGGCTACCCCAAGAGATGCATGAAAACACACACACACACATATGAATATATTTCATGATACATCACATACACTGACACACACACCCACACACGCATGCAACAACAACAACCTTTCTATTACCCCGGAGG
This sequence comes from Dunckerocampus dactyliophorus, assembly GCF_027744805.1. Taxonomy (NCBI): domain Eukaryota; kingdom Metazoa; phylum Chordata; class Actinopteri; order Syngnathiformes; family Syngnathidae; genus Dunckerocampus; species Dunckerocampus dactyliophorus. The sequence goes on from NC_072825.1 coordinate 18,625,460, forward strand.
TGCTGTTCATGGTTACACACATAGTTACACACCAGGAGGGTCATCCTACCTCTGCAACCTGGAGAGACGCTGAATAAGGAAGGTTGATGTGTGTGTGTGTGATGCCATGATGAGAAAGAGGTATTTGACAAAATATCAACAAGAAATAATTTACTGACCATCAAATTTAATATTCTGAGACATTCAATGTTTAATGCAGGTTTCATGCATGATACCTACTAATGCACCTCTAGGTGGCACCATTAGCGTTGTTAAAGGGCTTTGGATGCTTCAAAGTTTTTCACAAAACATTTTTTTTTGTATGTTTTTACCCAGTCCAGCTGTTATAAGAAAGCAAAATCAAAGCAACAGGGCTTCATGAACAAAAATAGATTAAATCATTTTTGAGGCACTTAAATGAAAATAATCAGAATAAAAAAACAAAACAAAAAAATAAAAGCTCTGTTCTGAAGCTCAGGATGTGTTGCCCAGTAATTGAGGCTACACCTTGAAATAGAATTATGTGTGCATGAGAGTGTGTGCCGCCACATATTAGTGACTGACGACAGGTTGACAGTAAAAGCAAAGAACTCTACCTGTGGATTAATCCCTCATAGGTTACTAGGAGTCATACAGACAGTGTGCACAAGTTTGCATGAAAAATGATGGTCTTCATGTGTAAGCAAGCAAATAATCATGCACATGCTCTGTATGATTCAGACAGGTACACAATATTTATAATACAGTGCTTGACAAAAATGCCATTCCACCTGGCAGGAAGTGGATGATATATGGATTCAGTCTGCCCTTTGTAGCTTTAACAACTTCCACTCTTCTGGGAAGACTTTCTACGAGATTTTTGGAGTCTATCTGAGGGAATTGTTGTCCATTGAAGAAGATTCGTGAGGCCAGAGGTTACTAATTCGAAGGCCTTGGTCACAGTTGAAACAATGTTACCTGAATATGTTACTATTGTATCAGCCTGTTTTCAGGCCATAGAAAACTCACACTGCACCATGTAGACTAGGTTAAAACTATAGACAAGGTCTCCTATTACATCACCTCCTTTGCTATGAGTTCATGTAGAATATAGTTATCCCTTGTTTATCGCGGTGAATTGGTTCCAGACTCAACCATGAAAGATAACTTTCCACAAAGTAACTGTGATACTGTTTAGAATCTTCTAAATATGTTTTTAACATTATTAGAGCCCTCTAGACATGAAAGAACAGCCACATAGTCACCTTTACATTCATATTATCCACTATAGTATATACAATCAGAGAAAATAGTGTTAAAAAATATAATTATATCATAAATAAACATTTTAACAAAACTTAAATAAAACTTGTGCTAGTGTATGCTGCAGTAAATGTGTTCCGGTGCTAGTAGGAGAGCAGAATAGGAGGAGGACAGGCAGTGGCGTTGAGGGTTCAGAGTTGCGTTTTAGCTTTCCGTGGGTTACTGCCTCAACAGTAGCCCATGTTATTATTATTGTGCCTGTTGTGAGATCATTTAAACCCACAATAAAAGCCTGTTGTCAGAGTGGACAAGTCTGGCACTGGTCTCACTGAACAATTACTGACACATAGTGGTCAATGTAGAATACTGCATTCACTATTTGAATCTTCTTTTTAATGGCTTATATTTGTATTTTAGTTCATATTTAGCCATTTTTATGCTTGAAAATGCTTAATTTAGGCAAAAAATGCATTATGCAAATGGTTTAAATATGCATATTGTTTTACTAATAATAGGCCTTGAACCATGAAAAAGCATGACTTCATGAATGTATGTATGAAAAACCATGATAGAGTGAAGCAAATTCAAAGAAATTCGGCATGTGTCAAGGGACGACTGTGTTAAAGATGTTAAAAAGTCAAGAGAGTTCTGAGGGGTGTGTTGCCTAAATAATAATAAAAAAGCCTCCTCAGAACAGCTCATATTTGTACTGTTATATAAGGACAAATGCTGATTGCGTTGTCTCAAGTTGAACTCAAGCATTCCTTTTAGTACTACAGGTTGCACTTTGGTATACTAGACCACTGTCGTTTAATACTAATTCATAACTTCATTGTAAAAACAACTTCAAACATCAGAGCAACTTTTTTCAGCTCACCTAATCACACAGTGTCACTAAACAGGATGTCACACTATCAAACTGCATATACTTTTTGAGAAGGCATTCCAATATCTTGTAACATACAGTATGTTACTGCTGTGGCTCAACACCATGAGCAATAATGAACCAGATATTTTACCACTAGCCAGCAGGTGGAGCTATTTCACACAAGATGAACAATGGACAGTAGATCAAGCATGTGCCATTGTGAGGCCTTGACTGCAGTTTGTTAAATGTCACTTCAAAATCTGGGATCACTTGCAAGACAGGTGGCCGCATTGCAGCATATGTGTTATATTCCGTGCTCGGTTATTGGAAAGTTTTCCATACGTTTGTTTACAGTCACGGTTTAGAATAGCACAGGAGGTGAAGGTCAAGGCTTTGAAAGGCACATTTGCAGCAGTAATTCCAAAGCATGCACACAACCTGGTGCAGCCACTTGTTTGAGGAACACAGAAAAGCTGATTGTTTGAGTTATACTAATTTCCAATTAAAAGAAAGCATTTAAGACATTTAAGACAATTTGGCGTTTGCTTGATTATGCGATATTATTTCTATTTTGAAGAGTTCTAGTAATAGTTTCAAATAAATCAAAAAGTTTAAAGGTTAAATGTTTTTATGGTCAGTGTGTGTGTAAAAGAAAACACATCATGTGAGGCAATCCGCTCATCATCTCACATAAGTTCACTTTTTTACCCTTTATCTACTCTCTGCCTGTTAACACTTCTTCATCAAATGTCTTTGAACAACACACTCTTTGAAGGACATTGCCTTTAGGTCCATCTGCTTTCAAAGTCCTTGTGTCTCTTGTTTTACCCCCTCCCCCTGACTCTTTAATGCTAAGCCTGCACATGTGTAGCAGAAGGACAAAACTCCTAATTTCACATGCCCATTGTTCAAAGACCTGTGTGCATACACATGCACAGCTGTGTGTTAATGCGTGTGTGTGTGTGTGTGCGTGTGCGTGTGTGTGTGTGTGTAAGACACATAGAGAAAGAGAGAAAAGCCAGAGCCTTTAAATTGGTGTTTAGGCTGAGAGAAAGTCTGAGCGGCTGAGACTGAGTTTTGTTAGCTATTATTACGATTACACTTTTAGATTCAGTCTAATATCTCAGTGCATTGTCAGTCTAATTGCTTCTCATAGAGGCCTTTACAATACGCACACCCACTTAGCACAATCAGAGTTGCACAACACTTACACCACATATGACTGATATAAAATACTCAGAGACACACAATAGATGCGTTGTTCACGCTCACACAAGCTTAACTCTCACTTCTACACAAACTTAAAGTTCACTTTTTGCTATATATGCTCTGTGTACTTTCATTGTAGGCTATTTTTTGATCTTCCTCATTGATGACTAGCATCCATCAGTCCAGCACTGTAACCAAGTATATTGCTCTTATTTTTTTTTTTACTTTTTACTTCTCTGATAGCAATGGAGTCCAAAGAACCCAGAAGAAAGGCTAAATAGAAGAAATAGCGTTTACAGTTTGTACCAAAACGCCAGTAAAGACTGACCTGACTCCTCCTTTCAACTGGCGGGTCCTATCACACATACTCACCCAGAGTTGAGATGGGAACAAAAAAATGATTTCTAGAATGAAAAAAACAGGAAAGGTGGTAGATTTTAGTTGAGAAACAGAAAGGAAACACAGAGACTCAAAGAGAGTCTAATCATAATGATTTCTGATCAGATATAAGTGTGCCCTAATCTGATGACTTGTTAGGATAGTGCTTCATCTATTTATTTACACTTTTGCAGATTTGAGAATTGACACAGTTTTCAATTCAGTTTGTTTTAACCATGAATATCAAAACCTTATTTTGCAGCAAAGACATGCTTAACTACCTGATAACGCAGTGCTCCTAATTTGATTTATTGTAGGAAATGTGAAGCACCAGCTGTTTAGCTGTTCACACATTCAATAAATTGTTTCTTTTAGGACACGGTGTGATATTAACTCAACCCATAATCTTTCTCCTCACCACATGCACATTATGTGGTCCTGTCAATGACTGCAGGTAAGGGTGCCAGATGACACACTATTGTGTTGTTTTAGAGTGCATGAACTTTTTGAGGGTAAGAAAGAAATCGTTTATGGTGTTTTTTGAACAGCAGGGGTGCTTGCAGGGCTGCAGTGTTCCGAATCGGCATTAACATTGTACAAATCTGGCAGGAAAACTGAGCCGCAGGACTGTGAATCGTCTAATGTGTTACTAATGACAGTTTTACATGCACTTTGGGAAACATATGCACTGTTCCCTCGCTACATCGCGGTTCACCTTTCATGGATTTTCCCTTTTTTGCGGATTTTTTTAAAGTGCAATTTTGCAAATTTTTTTTAAACAGTGCATGCGCCGCACGCATCACACACACACACACACACGCACTCATAGCACTTTATTTATTTATTTATTTATTTATTTGTATTATTTATCTGTATTAATGTCTCTTCTGTTGTTGTTGCTTAATTTATTGGTACATATGTTTCTTATGTTCTTATTCTTTTTCTTGTGTTTTCTTTCTTTTCTTGGGAGAATGACCAGAATAAGAATTCCATTGCATAGTATAACTGCCTGTTTTACTATCCATATGACAATAAAACTCTTGAATCTTGAATGAATGCGCATTGCGTTCTGCTTCCTTGTGGTGTATGAGTGATCTATTGGTGGTCTGTTGCATGTGTCTGTTATTGTATTTACTACTGCTACCAGTAGAGGGTGTTGTGTACTCATGTGAGACTTGATGACATATCCTGACTGTCCTCTTTGCCTGTGTATAGAGCCACAACAGTCCTGATTGGCTAGGGGGAGAACCCGCCCATTATTTTCTGCGTTGTGATTGGCTGTAGACCAATCAATCAATCTCCTTCGTGCAGGGCTGCCTATTTCCTGTTTAGCATCGTACATGCTGAATGAAGACAGAAGTTAGGCAGCTGTAGGGCGCCTAGAATACTGTAAATGAATCTTCGCTTCGTGGAGGACAGGGAGGGGGTACACCCTGGGCTGGTCGCCAGCCAATCGCTGGGCACATATAAACAAACAAACTTTCACACTCACATTCATACCTATGGACAATTTAGAGTCGCCAATTAATATTTACTTAATGTACTTTAAAGTATATTTTTAGAGAGGCAGCACAGTGAAGCATACAGTTGTCTGAATCCAAGCTTGGACCTCTGTTGTTTGAATTTGAATGTTCTCTCCGTGCTTGTGTGGGTTTTCTCCAGGTACTTTGGTTTCCTCCTACAGTCCCAAAACATACATGTTGGGTTAATTGGAGATTCTCAGAGCGTACTCACACAAGGCCGTTCATACCGTGCTGGACTTGGCCGCGATTCCCCACACCCCCCTCCTGACCCTCACTGACCTGTGCTCATCATGCTGTGGCGCGTTTTCATTCCCCATCACTTCTATTGTACTGTTTTATTGTACTTTTTCTAACTTTGTGAAATAGTTCCATAATATCATTATAATATCATTATATGATTTCTTTTGAACGGAGTTGCTGCTGTCATTAATAACTCGCAAGGGATGCGATCGCATTAATTCAATGAAATGTTCTATTCTGCTGTATTACAACAGTCTCTCAACGTATGTTGACTATTTTCACCCTTATTTTGAGTCGTTCTGATTATTTATTGTGTACAAGTTTGCCACTGTTATTCATTTTCGCAAGTGGAGCACCTGAATTAAATAACACATCTTCATTACGCACAGTTGAGTGAGCGTGCTGTTGGTTTTCACGTTTGTATTTTATTTCTTTTTATGTTCGTGTTTTATTTCTATAATGAATTGTATCGGTTATCGTCAAATAATCTGCTATGAGCGATGGCAATACAGTCATTGATGTGACTCCTCTAATTTGCGCGCGTGCGTGTGCATGGAATCGTGTCCGGGCCCTAGGCCGCCTCTTCCAATTGTGCCGCGAGTGGATGCACACCCATCAGATGTTCCATGCTTTCGGTTTTAAGTGGGCTGAAGCATGGAACAACTGGCCTCGTGTGACTACGCCCTAAATCGCACTTAGGTATGAATGTGAGTGTGAATGGGTATTAGCCTGTATGCGTTCTGTGACTGACTAGTCCAGTGCAGGTTGTACCCCACAACTCGCCCAAAGTCAGTTGGGACAGGCTCCCGGTCACCTGTAGCCTTGGTCAGGACAAGCAGAAGAAAATGAATCAATATTGTAAGACGTGGAAATAGTTGGTCTTACAATGTAGAGTATTTTTAAGTATGTAAATGCCATCAATATATTTTCGTAGGAAGGTTTTTTTCACTGACGGTCTTGTGGTTGTCTCACGTGATTTCAGTGAATGAGTGTGAATGATTGTCTGTTTTTATTGTATGTGCCCTGTGATTGACTGGTGACCAGTCCAGGGTGTAGTCCACCTTTCATCCGAAGCCATCTGTAATGAGCTCCAGCTCCCGGTGACCCTAAACAGGATAGGCGGTAGAAAATGGATTGATAGATGGATGGTGTGTTTTGATAAAAATCAAGTCTATCACTAAGAAAATATGACTTGCCTGTTAACACTTTCTCTCAATGAAAACAAGCTTATGAGAGAGTGATTTACTCATTCAATCATCAGTAAATTTTAAAAAGCTACAACTGATATCTAAAATAATATGTGATTTCAGTGGGTCTTTTCATTGCATATTCTGTGTAGTGCACTTCAAAGTAGGTTTCGGGTTTAAAGTACGACGGAAGCAGCTCACCGGGTGAAAATGATATTAAAATGCAGATTAGGAGCTTCAGCTTCTGAACAAAAACACCTCTTAGTTCTGTGACAACTGTATGCTGTATGACAGACACACACAAATAAACTAGCATGTATGTGAGCTCGAACTCATACAAATGCACAATCACAACCGCAGCAATCCATGCGCTGCCCGCACACAAACATAATGCTTTACTCACGAGGTTTGCACAGTTAAATCAACCTGATTTGCTTCCATTGTGAGTGGAAATTAGCATAACAAGGATGGGATCAAATGAGGTAGTTACAGATTGAATCATAAATTACAGCCTGAGTGAATGTGCTGCTGCAAATGGGTTGTAGTTCATATCAGTATTCATGAAAAGGCTAAAAGTATGCTTCAAAATGAGTTTTTGGTGTTGTTTATTTTGTTTATTATGTATCCCAATATGGGTGTCATTTTCTCAATGAATAGTATGATGGCTTAAGGACCCATGTACAGTGTTTTGGACAGCACTGTAAAGTTTCAAATGTTTGTGGTATTGGTATGATATTATTAACATTATTAACATATTTACGATATGTGTCCCATGTGTCTCATACCCGTAGTACATATACGTATTCTGGCCAAAAATACAGTTCATATACTGTATATTGTGTGAATAGTCGTATAATTTGTGACTATCTGTAATGCAATACAGTGGTACCTTGGTTAAGGTCCACCCAGGTTAGCTAATTTTTCGGTTAACATCTCAAATTTTTGCTAAAAGTTTGCGTTGGCTTGCGTTCGCCCGCTTGTTTAGCGTCCAAACTGACATCCGGTTTGTTTATGTCGTGATCTTGGATCACGCGGCTCAGACGAAATGTTGTGATACTTGCATGTGATCACACAATGCATTGTGGGCCGCAAGCGCCATTGTAGAGCAACAGCGTTTGTTTTGATCAGATGTGCTGCCCTAGAGGTAGATACACGATGTATCACAAAATACATTGGCCGCACAAAACAGAAAGGCGATGGACCGTGCCAAGACAGGGGTGCAAGACCTCCGAATTTTACAGCTTAAAGAGAAGACAGTTGTCATTTCAGAGCTATGGCTCAGAGGTGGCTCCATCATCGGCTGCGATGCACACACACACACACACACACACACACACATCTCCGGTTCCCACGAAACAGTCTATCAAGCCGGCGGTGCATGGAGGGTGACACTCTGTGTTTCTGCCTATCTCAACTCACTCCTGGTTCCAACAAAAAAACATGCATTCAATTTACCGTAGCATGTCGTCACTGCGTCAGTGTTTTTTTCATTTTCTATTTTAAATGTAAAGGTACATGTTTATTGGTTCTAGAAGCAGATTAATATTTATTTTGTTTTATTTTGTTAATTGATGTTTTTTTTTCCCCCCAACAAAACTAGGTAAAAGTGATGCTATATGTTCAGTTGTCCATTCATTTGTAATTTGTAATTATTTTTGCATCATTTTCTGCATATAAAACTATAATTATTGTCTATAAAATGTGTTTTGTGTTAACAATTTTGGGCGTCTGGAATGGACAATTGGCTTTAGATTATTTTCTCTGGGTAACTTTTCTTCGGGCCACTTTGGTTTGAGTCAGACCTTCTGGAATGGATTAATGACGTTAATCAAGGGACCGCTGTAGTTATAAGTTTATGCTTTACTCCTCCAACTTTAAGTCCCCAAGACCCAACACCTTATGCAGGACTCCCAACCTGGAGGTGAAATCCGACTGAGAAACATCGCTTCAGATATGGCGGTGCTGATGTCCTGGGAAAGAACACAGTTAGATAAGGATGTCAGGACCACACCATCCAAAAACAGCAGAGATCAGGTCCTCAGGCCAAACAGGACACCTTGTACTCCCAGTCGGTGTTGAAGGGACATGTCAAACAGGATATTTACACTAAAATCTATTTCAAAATATCACATGCATACAAAATACCAAAAAGAGACACACAATAAAAGTACATAGACAACAAAGTCATCCTAGAAACACATTTGTTGGTTGCCCAAAAATGGGTGGCTCCAAATGTACAACCACAATTACAAAGCAAGAGTATGTTAAAATAACCACCTGAAAGAATCACCTGATACCCCAATGATAGCCACACTGACGCTTCGTTTCAACTTGCGGCGAAAATACGAACTGACGATTGAGTCTTTAAATGATAAACTGGAAAATCTGATTTATAATCAATAATGTTCACCACAATTTTGTCATTGTGTTGTCACGCAGGTGGCCGCTTTCAAAGAAAAAACAAATCAGCAAATTAAACATGACTTCCTATTGGTGGAAAAATGCTCAATCAATCACTCAAAGAATGAACAGCTGTTTGGTTGCAGAGGGAAAGGAGGAAAGATGAGCCATTAGTACTGAAGTTTGAAGGTCATTATTAGGGATGAGCGAATACTTTACGAAACAAGTTTACCAAGTTACTTTAAACCGAAATAGAGGCGAGCTGAGGAAAACCTAATAAAGCAGAGACAATGCCACACGATCCGTTTTAAACTTGCCAATTGCACCGTGTACGTGAATGAGGCACCGGTCAGCTCCTATGTGGCTCAAGCCTGCACAGTGTGTCTCGGGAGGGGCGGTCACTGTGTGTGACTTGCCAATCACAGAGCGTGAAGAGTGAATACATAATGAGGACTTTTTTTCATCACGATTACGGGTTATGAGGAGATGTATGAGTTATTAACGAGTATCCGGTCCCTCCCTAGTAATTATTATAATTACTATTTGACTACATGTATTTTTGTTGTTTGCTAAATTTGTATGTGAGTTGTATATTTGAATTCTAAGTTATAAGAAGGGTTCAAATCAAAAAGGCTTGAATTGGCCTAAGTTAAAGGGTTGGGTGTGTTATTTTAGGTACTGCTCTTAAGAACCTACAGTATGTTCATTGCAAGAGAAAACTGCTGTCTCTGTTTTGCAAGGGCAAGCTGAAGGGAGACCACAGAGCTACTGAGATTGTGACACCATCACTATATTTCATATCAATAAGTCAGCGAGGTACACATAAAGCCATGTTGTTGATGCAAATGACAGAGAGCAATGGGGGCAATAACCAGCAGCCTACGCCTCTGTTCTCTCCCTTCTGCACACACATGCCCAAACACACACACACAATGTGCAGGATCAATGAGCAGGAACAGACACTCTAAAACGTCTTTGCTCCTTGTCATCAAGTTAGCCTCTCACAATGAGTCTGAGGGGACATCTAACAGACCATGTTAGCCAGTGTGTGGTGTGAAGCAATTGACGGTCCTTATAGTGTTAAAAGCTCGGGAGAGATCAACACAACAGCGTGAATGTCCATTTGGTTCTATAATTGAGTGTTATATGCCAGTAATTCATGACCTGAATCTGAAAGCAATAAAACTGGTGTGATGAAGACATTTGTAAAGTACTGCCTCCAGTTAAGAATCCCAAAGGATTTTCTCATACTCATAAGCAACAGAGCTGAGAAATATAATTTGGCAGTGGTCCACTTGAGACTTTTTTCCTTTGCTGTTTTGTCATCAACTTTGTTGCAGTGAGCAAAGTTACAGTGAAGCATAACATGATCTATAGCTTTGAATACTTAATGAAAAAACAAACACATTTTAGGACACCGAAGGGAGAACAGTGCAGTCTAGTAAATTAATAGTCTGTTAATAAAGAGTCTCGATGGCCATGTCCGGGCTCTGGAGAGTATGATTTAGTCTGATTTCTGTACCATTCAAGCTGTTCAGCCTAATTGGCAAACCAGATTCTATCCCAGCTGACTCAGGAATGAAAAGATGACTACAACCTATAGCCAAAGTCCTGCCATAGCCAACAGTCCTGCCCTTTTCCTTCTTAATCACCTATGTGAAAAAACTTGGTTAAGAAAATGTTGACTCCGGTTGCACAAAATCCTTGAAATTGCCATAAATGGGACAGACCACAAATGACAGACATTTATACTCCTGATCAAAATCTTAAGATCAGTTGAAAAATTGCTAGAATTTGCATTTTTCACATTTGGATATTAATGAGGTTTTAAGTAGAGCTATAACATGCAAAAACAAGAAGGGGGAGTGAGACAAAAAACATTTTGAAAATGTAATTCATTGAAAACAACAATTAAACTGAAATAGGTGATTATCAGCTGATCAAAAGTCGAAGACCATCGCTCAAAAAATAACAAAAAAATCTCCAAACCAGAACACAAAATTTTCTCAGTAGGACTCAGTAATGAGTAGCTCCACTAGTGATGTAATGAGTCGTTCGTTGGTAATCACTTCAAAAATTGGTTTGGGCATGCTTGATGCGAGTGTTTCCAGGAGTCTAGTGGGAACATTGCTCCAAGATGGCTTCACGAAGGGCATCAACTGTTTGGAACTGTTGGCCATTTTTATAAATTTCCCTTGCCATCCATCTCTAAACGTTCTCTATCTGATTTAAATGGGGGGAACATGCAGGACGGTCCAAAAGAGTGATGTTATTCTCCCTGAAGAAGTCCTTGGTCAAGCAAGCATTGTGAACTGCAGCGTTGTCCTGTTGAAAAACTCAGCTGTTACCACACAGACAAGGGCGTCAAGAGAGATGCCCGCTGCAACATCTGCATGTAAGCAGCCGCTGTTTGACGACCCTGCACCACCTGACGCTCCAGTGTTCCACTGAATGAAAAAGCACCCCAGACCATGATGGACCCCCCTCCACTGTGCCGGGTAGAAAACATCTCAGGTGGGATCTCCTTGTTATGCCAGTAACGCTGGAAGCCATCTGGACCGTCAAGGTTACATTTTTTCTCATCAGAGAATAAAACTTTTTTCCGCCTTTCAATGTCCCATGTTTGATGCTCCCTAGCAAAGTCTAAACGGGCAGTTTTGTGGCATTGAAGGAGACGAGGTCTTTGAATTAGTTTTTTGTTTTTTAAACCCTTTTCCCGCAGATGCCGTCTGATGGTTATTGCGCTGCAGTCGACACCAGTAAGGGCCTTAATGTAGGTCGAACACCGCCCTGTGTCTTGATGGACAGCCAATTGGATCCTTCGGCTCAGCGCAGGTGTGATTTTTTTTTTTGGGTCTACCACTTGACCTTTTTGTTCCATAAGGCTCAGGATCTTTCAAAAAATTTAGATTGACCTATTTACTACACCCAACCTCAGCAGCAATGGCACGCTGAGAGAGGCCTTGCTTATGCAGCTCGACAACCCGACCACGTTCAAAAAGAGAAAGCTTCTGAGCTTTAGCCATCAGGAGAGCATGACAGTGTGAATGCCTGACAGAAAATGAAAATTTTGAGCAGATTCTGGCTTTTTTTAGCATGTGATCTTGAACTTTTGGTCAGGTGATAAACATCGTATTTCAGTTTAATTGTTGTTTTCAATAAATTACTTTTTCAAAATGCTTTCTGTCTCACTCCCCCTTCTTGTTTTTGCATATTGTAGCTCTACGTAAAACCTTATTAAGATCCAAATGTGCAAAATGCAAATTCTCGCAATTTTTCAACTGGTCGTAAGATTTTGATCATGAGTGTACTTCGGTAAACACAGTCGCACGTGTGTGACGTCTGTGTTTTGTGCGCATGCGCATCACTTCCTGGACGCATTGCCTTCACTTTTTACACAAATACAAGTTGCATTTTTTGGTAATGCGAACAACTAGATAAAAAGATTGGATTTTACAAAAAAATCCAGTTTGGTCATCATACCCTGCAGTGTGAATAGCCTAAGTCATCTGTCTCATAAATTTAAGAAGCTATCCGGTTGCAATAGAATTGGTGGCCATTTACCACAACTCCTTATATTTGATGCTAAGAACTGTAGTTAGAGGGAAGATGCCCAGATGGATCACACATGGACAGAATTTGGGAGAATAGCTTTTCTCATCCCCCTTGCCACAACTTGTTTCATTCTCTCTGTTTCACATAGTACTTAAACCTATTTGTGTCCCACAGAGCGATAACAGCAACAACAAAGTCAAGGAAGTCAAGGCAACAAACCAGATACTTTGTGATTACAGAGGAGGGTTTGGTTAGAAGTGTTGCAGACAGTCGCTTCATATTCATTTTCCTCTTAGTGAGTCTTTTATGTTATGCTATTATCACTAAGATAGAAGGATGATTCAACTTTCTGTTACAGTATGTCTAAAATGCATTGCGTATCGCCAACAAAGTCAGCTTCCAGCCACAGTAACTACATTGATGTTTGCAGTGGTGGGCCCTCTTTGCTGGCCAAACCACTATCAGAAGCACTGACCTACATTCACAACTGAAATTTTAGTATTTGTTTCATGAAATTGTATTATTTATTCCTAATGGATTATTTTCATTTTGTGTTTTTGCTGCACTGCTTCCAGTAGTACACATGTATATTTTTTTTTTGTCCAATCAGATTTCAGCTTGTATATGTTGCCATGTCAATCTAATCTGCCCAGGGCCTTCAGAATCAGGAGTGCTGGCTCATGTCACTTAAACACTTTTAGCAATGAGGCTGTTTCTTTAGCCAATCAAATTTAAGGTAGCTCAGCATTTCAGATTGATTGATCAGAGCAAAACTCTATGACAAGCCAAGTTATGCCCACAAATGTTGATTTAGGAGGGGAAATTAACATCTCTAGTGAGTAGAGGTGTTTTATTTAAAAGCTTTTGTCATGTTCTGAGATAAATATTGATCCTGAACTGCTTCAGATGATGTTGTAGTGTAGAGGTTTGGAGATGTCACAGAGCCGTTCCATTTACGCTTATTACATTTGGCTGAGTGCCAAATTTACAAGCATCGGTGATCACCAGTGGAAGTTACTAATGCTCGAAGTTATTCGATGCTGATGACGTATTTGAAGGTAAAGGGTTAAGTGGGTGTTTTGCTTTAGTAGTGCAGTCGTCCCTCGTTTATTGCGGTTAATTGGTTCCAACCCCAACCGCGATGGGTGAATTTCAAAAAAGTAGTATTCAATATTAGTAAATGGAATATTTTCGTAGTTAGAACATAGAAAAGCTGTTTATGACCTTCTAAAAACATTTTTTAACATTATTTGAGCCTTGTAGACATTAAATAACACCCCGATAGTGACCTTTATACTCTAATTACCTAAAATAGTAGACATGACAAGCAATAATAAGAAATAACTCACTGTTAAAATGGGAAAGTTCCTTGTTGTTCAGTCGACATCACCCTATTGTCACCCATTCATCCTCCATTATGATGTTGGTCACTTGACTGATATACAGGACAGCCAGTCGAACATTAATATGCCATACATGGACGTACACGCCGACAATACTGGTAGCTTTGTTTACACCGCATTGCGCACCACTTTTGTGTAGGCTACGGGACCTCTGAAGTAACACAAGAGATCCGCTTTTAGCATAACAATCTACCGAGCTAACTAGTTAGCCTCCAATTTATTTATTCTAAATATAAGAATTGGTTTGGAACTGTGTAGGGCAGAAGAACAAAGTAAAAAGCCAAAAACGGACCACTACCACAGGGAATGGGAGGAAGACTTTTTTTCAATATGTCATGCCGGACTCTTCATCCATGGCTAACTTAAAGGGATAGTTCAGATTGTTTGACATGGAGTTGTATGACATCCCTTTATCAGCAGTGTAGTGCGTCAACACTCCCGTGAGCGGAGTTCTTGTCGGATTTCAGAGAGGAGGAACGTAGTTCTGGTTAGTTGCTGGGGACATTTAAGTAAAGAGTTTGGCTTCTCAAAACAATATGCGTTCAAAAGAGTAATACAACTGATAACAGTAATAACAGTAATAAAACTGTTGGTAACAAAAATGTCAGACCTTTCAGTCGCGTTATTTTCTCTCCGTTCATGTCACTATGCGCTCTTGCCTGTCCATTGTTGTGTATGTGTTCCACAGCGGATCGAGACTGCTGCAACATGAGAGTCTCCCGTCGCAGCAGTGTCAATCCCCGCATGTAAACACTGTTGATGCATTACACTGCTGATGGGGATGTCATACAACTTCGTGTCAAAAAATCTGAACTATTCCTTTAATGCAGGTAATTTCTCAATGTAACATTACTGATAACACTATCAGAACACTACATATGACTTGTCTTTAAATATTTTTTGACTAATAAAATAGTCAACCATGAAAGAGCGATCATTTATTAATTAATTAATTATTAAATTAAAACCGCAATAGAGAGGCAATGATGTTTAAACCGCGATGTAGCGAGGGACAACTGTAATGGTATTGTAGCAACCTGGCAGTTATGTATAATGTTAAGAGTTAAACATTTTTCTAAGTGGCTGGGTGGATACTGATGCCGGAGCTTGGCAGAGGGGACCACGGTTTGAATCACAGTTAGGGTGAATGGCAACATAACATATACAGTATAGCATTTTTATTATTATATTTTTAACAATAGCAGCCTTCACAGTGTCTGCAGAGAAAAATTCTGGTCGTTTTTCTGACCCCACTGAAGGCCCAGGTACGAAATGCGCCACCTGCCACTGGATGTTTACTTTTTACACAGAAAAAGAAATAGTCGCAACCAAGTTATATAACATTTTATAGCAGTTTTGATCATGTGGCAAAGAATGAAAATATTCTTAAGACTGAATCCAAGGTCAGCTCTTGACCCATGACTTCTTACAAGCATTCATTTTGCCACAATATCAATAAGCACATCAATTAAAAATAATCAACCATAGTTGATGATCATAACACATTGATCATAACACATCTACTAACAAAATCTACTAACTAATAACATGTAAGGTTACTTTCCGGTCACTTTTATTGACCTCTATGCTGACACAAGATCTGGATTTTGTTGCTGCGTGTGACACAGTAGCTGCTCCTCCGGGATGGTTTAAATGCAGACAAAAAAATTTGCAGCAAATAGTACCCGTACCTTTTTTTTCCTAACTTTGTCTCTTGCAAGTCATAGTGTATAAACTGTATTTATCAATAATATTATTAGTAATATTAATAGAAATTTTAAAATTATATTTTTCTCATGGTGAGCTTTAGAAAATATATTTGAAAAATGACAAATTTCCCTCAGCATTAAAAAACAAACAAACAAAATATATATATAACAGGAGGTTGTGGTGGGTTATGTTATGTTAATTGTCTCTCTTTATCTATTTCATCATAAACTGTCTTAAAGTCTGAATACTGACAGAGCTGTGACCTCTCTTAATTAAAAATAACAGACTGCCATCTCCATAATTGTATCTTGATTAATTAAACAGATGTACACTCCTATGTGTCACCCTATAGCAGCTGTATAAGGGACATACAAGATGGGTCATGCCTCCTTTGGTGTCAGCCTTCATGCAGTATTCATGAAATGCAATTTGGTGGGAGTGTAAACTTCATATAATAAAGTAAATATTGCTGAGCTCAGTGACATGAACCTTGTGAAAAAATGTTTTGAATGGGATTATTTACTCAAAGAGAAACATGCAATGGATGATCATAAATTTCATTTTTAAAATGCATTTCTGGATGCTCATAAAAACTTCACATGGTGTCAAAGTAGTATAAGCGATAGTATATGTAAAATAAATAAATAATGCACCAACACTACTGACATACAGTCAGATTCAGAAATATGGTGAAGTTCTGTTATTAGAGAAATGTTCAGTGTTGATAACTTGCATAATGAGTGCTTCAATATCAAAAGGTTAATGCCATATTCCTGTGTGACATTTTGCTTGCTAAATATTCACCATCCTGGATTTGGAGAGCTTAACCTTCTATATGAATATGAGGTTATTGAAAAATACATTGCATCCTCCAGTCAGAAACCAGATATTAGCTAATAAAACTTGCAAGTCAAAACAGAAAACTTTAGTTTTAATCAAAAAAGCCTTCATTACATATTCTCCTCCATGGCTGATGGTGACGCTTCTGCGACTGTAATTAAACTTGCGCCTCTGAGGATAAAAAGTAAGCTTGTTAATACGTCCTGGGAGTGATGAAAAAAATAAAGACAAAGAATAAAGTACACACATGCACTGCCTACCATTTATTGCTTCAGAAGTAATATTCTATCTAATAAGTCAGAGAGTTGAGAACATAAAGCAGGCCATCATTATAATAAAAACACCTGGCAATTGAAGGTTAGATGACAGAAGATACTGTACATGTGGTAGGAAGAATAGAAAATAATTAAGTGGAAGACCGGAACAAGTGTAGTAAGATCGAGCTGAGAGGTTTGTTAACATTGATGTGATGAAATGTCTTTTATTTTCATCTTCCATTACAAAAACTAATTTAAAGTGCTCATGATACCAACAAATGTTTTAAAAAAGCAATAAAAAGATAGAAATATTCCACTAATAAAACTGTCATCTGCCAGTAACAACTATAAAATACGAGTGAAATGAAGTTGTGATTATCAAACAATGTGCCCTGGCCACCAGTCCAGGCTGTACCCTGCCTCTCACCCCAAGTCAGCTGGGATAGGCTCCAGCATACCCTAAGGAGCGACCTAATGAGGATTAAGCGGCATAGAAAAAGGATGGGTGGATGTTATTGTGCATGGCAAAAATAACAACATTAACATGTGTTTCCGTATCATGAGCACTTCAAATGAGTATGAGAAGGTTGCATTTTTAGGTTTTATTACAGTGATATTCTTGCATACAGTCGATGCATGCATTGGATGGCATGTTGTTAAACTGCATACAGTGAATGTTCAGTGTCAGTTTCACTTCACAATGATGTGACATTTAACATTTAACTACCTCTGCTTTTTGAAATAGCCTAACTTATTTTACCAGATCATCTAATTCCACACCAATCCCTTAATAATAGAATTCATAAAATATTTGTAAATATGTCATCTTAGAATTAGAGGTTTTAGATTATCCAATTATGAGTTATTAAATATACACAAAGTCAATTATTCAGACTGAGTTCTTAACCTCTTTTTTGTTAAAGCAGAATGGTTTAACTAAGTGGGCTCATAAAGTTCATTCAAAATCTCCCTTGAAAAGATAAATAAAGGATAAAAAGGTGTAAAAGAAAGTATCAACATATTCAGAGCCTCGGGTCTGCTAAAAACCCAGAATAAATTTAGTAAACATAAAACGCAAATTAAATACCCAGCACTGCACAGTAGCACATTTCAATGTGTATGAGTGTGCAGTTTAGTCAAACATGAACACACACACACACGCCGACTTTAACACATTGGTGCTCCCCTTTTGAAACCTGCTTTTCTAAGGGAAAAGGCAAAAAAAAAAATAAGCAGGGATGCAATCCCTTCAGCAGCCTGGAGTCCTTACAGTGAGTTACTCTGAGGTCGGCTGGAGAGAGATGGAACATAGTAGCGGCCATGGATTGTAGTAATTGCCACTGCGTTTGTGTATGGGGTAGAAAGAAAAATGTGTACGTGTGTGTTGTGTGTATTGCCTTCACCTCCTCCAGGCTGAACTGATGAGCTCATTATTTTTGCTCCCAGAACCCCCTACAGTCTCTGGAACTGCAACACACAGCAGAGCTCCACATGTGTGCTTGCCGGTGTGTGTGTGTGTGTCAGCATGGCCTTTACTTTGGAGTTGTGCCTCTGAACTATTTATTGTAAAAGCAAAAGGCCTTGACAGAGATGTGAGAGAAAGGACAGCAAGTGAGTGACGTGTGATGTCATCAAAAGTGAGAGGTGATGGGAGATGAGTAAGCTGTTTGTAAAAGTGTTACAATGATCAAAATAAATATAAAAGCCATATAAAGCGGTTCACACCTGGTACAGATAAAAAAAAAAAAAATTGTTACATGTTAAAATGGTTATGGTGGTTATGGTACTGTAATGGTTTAATTTTATTTGAACATGCATACAAGTTACAGTGGAATACATCGCATAATTCTATTCACAGTTCCACATGTCCAAACGGACTAGGAAGAAGCAAAGCTCATTTAACCCTACCCCACGTCCCATCCGTTCCACATCTTATGCAATACATTTATTCACTTCCTGTATTCCATATGTGATTTTTTAATACATACAAGAATGTTATGTGACAAGTGGCTATGCATCAAGTGCAAGGACCCTTGCTGGGCTCAAAGCAGAGGGGGGTACACCTGGGACGTCAGGTGTTGCCGATGAGCTCTCTGGAGGTGTCGTGGGCCTACCAGTGGGTCTATTATCGAAAAACCAATGAAGGAGGGTGCCCACCTGGCAACCCTAATGAAGTTTGAAACCCATCCCCCCCCCTGCCCTTACCCAAGGATAGGGTGTCGGGGTAAGAGGGGAGGTTCAGTGACAACTCCGTCTCGTCCGTGCCTAAATTAAGCATTTTCAAGCATAAAAATAGCTAAATGAACTGAAATAGATATATAAGCTATTAAGAATACAATTCAGATTGTGAATGTAGACACCAAACTCACGAGACGAGACGATGCAGTAGGTTGGGTTCACCAGAACGAGATGAGACGGGATTTTAACATAATATTAAGAAAAGTACAATGAAAAATATGACTGGACAAACAAACGTCTTCATTTAACCGATTCACAAAACAATGCAGGTTCATTTTGAAATGTTTATTGTCCCACAAATTGACGTTATACAATATTATTGTCAACATTGTTTTAGACCGAATAAACCACTGTTATGATAATATATCATAAATAATAATCCATCCGTCCATTTTTTATGCCACTTATTGCGCTTATTTTATGGCACTTAGAGTCACAAAGTATGCTGGCGCCTATCCCTGCTGACTTCGGCTGAGGGGCGGGGTACACCATGGACTGGTCGCCTGCCAATCGCAGGGCACATATAGACAAACAGTCCTTTACGCTCACATTCATACCTACAATTTAGAGTCGCCAATTAACCTAACACGCATGTTTTTAGAATGTGGGAGGAAACCGGAGTACCCGGAGAAAACCCACGGCTACACAGTCAGGAGATTCTTCCCAATCTCCTGACTGTGTGGCCAACATGATAACCACTCGTCCACCGTGTGGCCCATAAATAATAAGATATCATAATAATGCAATATTTCTTTTAATCTGTCACCTTTCACTCTGTAAAGTTGCGAAAGTGGTGTTTGTGACGTGACAATTTGTACGGTCTATCAAACATTTCTTGAAATGCTGGCTTTTCAATAGGGGTGTCTGCATTAATAGTTCCAACTTGTATTGAACAATGTTAGCTTGTTGTTTTTGTTTGATCTACTTTTGTCTATTTACGTCACGGCTGGTATGATTAAAAAAAAGAAAAAAAAACCCAATGTAATACATATATTTCAGGATAAATCTTTGTGATTTTATTAGTTATTAGTATCAACATTTTAGCTTTTTCTAGTTACATTATGCCTTGCTCATAGTACTGAACGCGGTGCTTTTGAGAAAACTACAGTGAACAAGGTTGATAGATTTCCCTGTTTGCTGTCACTGGATGTTTTCATCCAACTTCACACAGGTCATTAAAAAATAATTAAATAATTAAGTCTTACACATACACAGTACACATATATCTGAATAATAAACAATACATTTTGCAACTTCTGATCTGATTTGATTTGATTTGAACTTCTGAATCCATGTCAATTTTAGACTTAAAATGATGTACCAAATTAAGCCCCCCCCCCATTTCCAGTTAAAGCATGCCCACTTCCGGTTTAGGTCCCGCACACTCAGAGTGCAGCTACGGATATAGATAATTTAGATGGGTGAACAGATACATGTACAAATAGTTGTGTACTCACTCATCTCTAGTATTGTAGCATTAAATGTAGTATAAGCACCAGACTTGATCGCCGGAAGAACAGGCTTTTATTATTTTATATATTGTTATCTCACACTAGGCACAGTAATAATAACATAATGATAATAATAATCTTAATAATAATACAGGCTACTGTTGCAGCCATGACCCACAGCACGCTAAAACTCAACTCTGAAGCACCAATGTCACCTCCTGTCAGCCACTCATTCTGCTCCCCTGCTAGAACCAGAACACATTTACTGCAACACACGAGCACAAGTCTTACTTATATTTTAAATGGCTTATTTTCTGAGATTATACATACAGTACCATATAGGGTAATACCAATGTAAAGGCGACTATATGGGTGTTATGGGTGTTATTTAATCTCTAGATGGCTCTAATAATGTTAAAAAACATTTAGAAGATCGTAAACAGTTTTTCTATGCAATATCTATGAAAATATTTCATTTAGAAAGAATGAATTCTAATCCTAAGAATCCTAAATTCACTTGTCACGGTTGGGTCTGAAACCAATTAAACGCGATAAACGAGGGATGACTGTAGTTCCAATTTACACTAAAACTCCACTAAAATGCCGTCATAGGAACAGAACTCGTACATGGACCTAGGACCCTCTGGTATATGTTTTTATTTTGTCATTCCTAGTAGATCCTCAAAAGTTACAATGATGTGGTATCAAACTTGGCACACTCAGAACCGTACCGTACCACACTGTACAGTACATGTAGAGCCTTGTAGTACCTACTGTATTTGCCAATGGCAAAGTGACAGTTATGAGTAGGTACTGTTCAGTGGAAAAGGCACATTAATACAATGAGTTGTTAATGTGGTAATCCACATACTGTAGTTACTCAGTACACAGTGTTATCTGTGTCACATTTGAATCCGGAGTGCAGTGAATTGTTAATATTCAGTCACTTGGCAGATGAACAGGGGATGAACTCTGTGAGGGAATGTCATACAGGGAGAGAATGTCATACAGCGGGCATGCTGGTGTACGAGGTTGATTCCCAAATAGGAGCATAGTCACTGTGTAATTAGAATTTAAATGTTTTCTGCATAACAAGATTAGGGAGGTGCATATGCAGGCAGCGACACCAACATGTATCGTATCCGATCCCTATCATTTTGATAATTAGTGTCAAAATAATAAAAGGCAGGATGTTCTAAATTGGTCGAGATAGACATATGTTAAGTCAAGCTGCTTGATATAAAACAGACACACCCCCAGCTGTGTTCTTATGTGGTTTCATGAGTGTGATGTATGTGCATCCCTGTGTGTTTACTTATGTTTCACTTCAGCACGACTGAAGAATACTTTTTGTCGATTACAGTTTGTGTATAAGTATTGAAATTATGGACCCATCATCTGTGAAGCTAGTAGTCTTGACTAGTGCTCGCATACCAATACATGCAGTATTATACAGTAATACCCCTCAGCAGTGATCATGTGGTGAGGTTAATGTCTGGTGAGGCACTGAATCCGTATGGCGTTTTTTTTTTCAATGTTAATCCAGGTTGCTCATTAAGAAGATAAGAAGAACAAGACAGTAAATGACTTTGGTAATGGCAATGGTTTAATTTATTTTGAACATGCATACATGTTACATTGGAATACCGTATATCACATATTACAGTTCACAATTCCACATGTCCAAAAAGGAGTAGGAAGAACCAGAGTTTATATAATCCTACCCCCTCTTGTACCCCACTTGCTAATACATTTGTTTACTTCCTGTATTCAACATGTGAATTTAACCTTTAACCTTATTTAACCTTCGTAATAAATAAAATAATAAATGTATAATAATAAGTGATGAAGAAGTTAGTTAACGGACACATTGTTGGGTGATGAGTGCGTACTGAAAATGTATTCCTTCATATAGTCCAAGGAAATGAAGACTAAGGAGTAAATGGTTCCGTGTGGTTCAAGATTCTTCTTCCTTATACTTTGTAAACATCAACTGCTTGTACTGTTTCTTGAAATCGCTCATTTTAGTGCATTGTTTGAATTCTTTCCTCAGTCCATTCCATTATTTAACTTCACATACTCATATGCTGAAGGTTTAGGCTTTGGATAAAGAAAGAAAAAAATCCAATTGTTTTCAAATACTTCTGAGTCTCATTTATTCTTATTTTTTAAAAATAAACTGAAAAACATTTGTGGTCTCACCTTTTATCTGTACAGTCATTCCTTGCTGCATCGCGGTTTGAACATTGCACCCTCGCTCTCGCGGGTTTTTAATTAATAAATGATTGTGTTGGTCTTTTGTTAGCACAAAAATATGCATATTTAAACAAATTGTACATTGTCTTGGCATAATTTAAGCATTTCAAGCATAAAAATGGCAAAATGAACAAAAACACAAACATAGCATTCATAAGACGCGATGTGAATTATATTATTGGCGACATGCCTGACCGCACGTCACTGCGCCTCAGTCTAATAATATGTTATTACAAATACTATGTAGTAGGCTGTGGTCTTAAAAAGGGTGAATGACTGACTAATGTCAGCTACAGTATGTGACTGACTGGCGACCAGTCCAGGATGTATCCCACCTCTCGCTCAGTCAGCCAGGGTCGGCTGCAGCTCACCTGTTGTCCTGAATAGATAAACAGCAGCCTAAGCAGGGAAGCCCAGACTTCCCTCTCCCTGGTCACTTCACCCAGCTCCTCCCGGTGGATCCTTAGACGTTCCCAGGCCAGTTGAGAGATGTATTCTCTCCAACGTGTCCTGAGTCTTTCCCGAGGCCTCCTACCGGTCAAACGTGCCCTGAACACCTCCCCAGGGAGGCATCCTGACCAGATGCCCAAGCCACCTTATCTAGCTACTCACAATGTGGAGGAGCAGCAGTTCGACTCCGAGTTTTTTCCGGATTCCAGTGTTTCTCACCTTATCTCTAAGAGAGTCCAGCCACACTATGGAGAAAACTCATCTCGGCTGCTTGTATGTGGATGTTGTCCTTTTGGTCACTATCCAAAGCTCAAAGATGAGGAGTACCATACATTTTAGCACAAATGAACAGAGTAATTCACCTTCATGGAGACAGCAGATTTGGCTGTGTGTCTAATATGCAGTGATAAAATACATTTTAAAAATAGATGAACCGGTCAAATATAAAGCGGTAAATATCCAGCGGTGAAGACCCGGAAGAAGGCATGCCAAGACTTACTCCAAAGTGCAAGCTAGCCAGCAGCAACTCCGTGCATGGTCGCACGGGGAAACACAAGTGAAGAACATAACTGCAGCGGTATACTTTTCCCTCACTTTTAATGAGTCCACCAACATAAACCATACAGCACCAGAAAGCACATTAAATGGTAAGTATTTTTTTTATTGATCTAAAAACATTATTAAAAAGAATAAATGCAGAGACTTACTATATGCTATAATTGTTGGTCTTGCCTAAAAATGCACATATTTATTTGCATTCATTGTTAAAAAAAATCTTATATGGCTCTCAAGGAAATACATTTGAAAAAATTTGGCTTTCATGGCTCTCCTAGCCAAAAAGGTTCCCGACCCCTGGACTAATATGATTAGTCACTTCAACTTTAAAGTTCCTCCTGATCTTAACAAATAATCCTAGTTTCAGCCCTTTCTCCAATTTGTCTACATATTTTTTTCCAACTGTAATAATTATTTTTCTCTCAACCAGGGGTTACCAACGCGGAGCCCCCCAGGACCACATGAAGCGCCCTCAAGCCTGCTTTTCATTCAGGTTTTCAGTTAATAATGTGAGAACACTAGAAAGAAATGCATTCTGACAAAATGTAAGTTGTGGATACCAGCATTTTGTTAATGTTCTGGTAAAACACGCATATTCAGTTTGTTTGGGTTGAAATAAGTAATGAAAGTAAATGTTACAAAAATTTGTAGCTCTTAGGCATTTGCATTTTGTAGAAGTAGCTCTCACAAAAAAAAACAAAAAACGTTGGCGACCACTGCTGTAAACCACCCTTTTTTAAAGGCACATAAAACAGTTAATGGATGAGTAGCATCTTGTCAAAGATTTGTGGTGTCAGTTTGCATCTGTATATTAATGATAACGTAGTGACAATGTCCAAAATCTGCTTTTCTCAGGCTATGAACCTCAAATGTTGTGTCCTTGCCAACAGCTGGAGCTGCAAGCCTCATTTGCTAGATTCAGATCAGTTGTATTGCACCACGGTTTAACTGCTGAAAAATACAGGAAAGGAAAGTAAGATACCATCTGGACTGAAAACAAACCTACTGAAATGACCACAATGCGTGGCTATTATTGTGCTGCTCAACGCTTTGAAAACTTGCCAACAGTAATATAGTAATTAAGTCTTGTTTGTCGGGATAAAATGACTGAAACATATTTCTGTGGCTGCCTTATAATTCAGTGATTCAGGTTTTGCTTGAAGGAAAAATAGAATACAGCAGTGATGATACACAGTGTGACATTGATAACCGGTTTTGAAGAATGTTGTCAATTTTGCCAATATTAATTAAATGACAGTCACCTAAACTTGATTATGCACAAGTTAGATCATCATGAAGGCAGACTAAGAGCACGAAGCATACTGAGTCACCCTTTTTCAACTGCTAGATGTCAACATGTTCCTTCCACTTTTTGGTGAACTGGTTGTTATTTCATTAACAGAATTGGTAGCAGAATTGATTTTTAGTTCACCATCCTTTGTTTTTCCTACACAAAATGCGCTTTTTGCAGGAGTTATGTTCGACAGCCAACAGTGAATGGCCAAAAACCATGAGTAATTCATACGATCATAAAATGGTCCATTTTGACACAAAGCTCAACCCCCACCCCAATCCCTCCTACTAGCTTGACTTTGACATTCTCCTTCAATTTTGAATCAAAATTTGCAATAAAAGTGGCTGCTATAATTATCAGATTAGATTGATTGCCAGAACTTCAACCCTTCCTGTATCACAGTTATTAAACAGATTTGAAATTATGAAATGTATATACACTCACCACTAATCAATGATGATTTAAAAAGACTGACAAACAGATGAACGCTTCACTTTTGTGTTTCATAGCAACTATGGTGCATTCAAGTGGTGCATTTAAGGGCTGCTGAACAAAGTATAAAATCTCAACACTTGACAAAGAACATTATCAGTGAAGCATAAAGAAATAAATATTTTATTTTTATAAATAAATAAAAAATAAATATTTTATCAAAGTACATTTTTTATTTTATATTTTTAAACAGTGGTACATGTATGCAGTGCATGTTACATGTATTATCACGTATTTACAAGTTTGTAATGACAGGGTGAATGAGAAGTGTTTTGTGTGGAAAAAAAACACCTATTTTCTGAGGGGAACAAAATATGCTAATTGAAGGGGCCATGAGTATGCAGATCCACTTTACTATGTAATATTTACAGATGGCCTGTTCCAATTCATATACTGTACAGTAAGATAATTGATTTTCAAATGCTAATCACCAGTATGAATAGAACAAAGAAAATAATATGGCTATGAAAATCTGAGAAGTCAAGTAAATGTCAACATTCAGGTTGACAATATCCTTCATTATCACAATATGGAAATCTTTGTTCAAAACAGGTTTGAATCTCCATTGGGCATCTTTGTGTGGAGTTTGCATGCTCTCCCGGTGCGGTGGGTTTTCTGCGGGTTCTCCGGTTTCCTCCCATATTCCAAAAACATGCATGTTAGGTTAATTGGCGACTCTAAATTGTCCATAGGTATGAATGTGAGTGTGAATGGTTGTTTGTCTATATGTGCCCTGCGATTGGCTGGCGACCAGTCCAGGGTGTACCCCGCCTCTCGCCCGAAGTCAGCTGGGATAGGCTCCAGCATACCCACGAACCTAGTGAGGATAAGTGGCATAGAAGATGGATGGATGGATAGTTCAAAACAGCTTGTTGAACAGGGAAAGGGAGAATAAGTTGAAACTAGAGTCAAATAATTTTTGTATGCACAGGACATTTCAATTGCATTTTCATTTTATTCAACAAAAATAACAGTTGTCTGCAAAGGTCTGTCTGTTGGAACTGCGGCGATAACTGCTTGGAAGTACAGCAAGAGTTGATGGTAAGTATAGAATATTATGCAAAACAGAGAGTAAAGTAGATTCTGCTTCCTTTTTTTCACTCCTAAAAAGATTGGCATTGGCATCCTTGGAGTAGTTGGAGACAGCTGGACCTGTCTGATGGATTTTATTGGAAGAAAATATTTTTTTTGCAAGAATATGGAAATGTGAGTCTGTAGTGCTCTTATACTGAAACATTTTGAAAAGAGCTTAACAAATATATGTTACACACACTACACACTCTTTGGATGTTGGCATAATAATTGCAGTCCAACATGCAGTGGCTTCTAGCTCGGCTCAGAAGCAGACTTTGTTAAATTAGTTAAGTTTGTTAAATTAGATTTTGCGTAAGACCATGAATCAACAGATCAAAATACAATTGGCACCTCTAATATATCTTCCTTAGGGGAGAATTTGCAATTCAGATCGCTACTTGTTTGTTTGTTTTGGAGTCATTTTCTTGAGTGGTAAAGTGTTTTGAAACTCTAAAATACAGTATGTTCAGAAACTAATTTGAAATTTGGTAGTTAAGAGCCACCCATTATCAGAATGTCTTGCATGTCATGTCATCATGTTTTACTGCAAACCAGGTTAACCAAGTTGATTTTGTAATTCCTTGCAATAATTACCGTACCACACACTGCCATGACAATGCAATCATAATACTGCAAACAGCTATTCATCTTTGAGCATGTGACCCCGGCATAATACCTCTTTCTGGTTTTGGGTCAAAATCAATCCTGACTATCTTGAAAGCAATCAAACTTTTGAGTCACAAAGCAAGGTAAATAAATGACAATATTGCAATTCAGATAATTTACAGTTACAGGGCTCATGACACCAAAACACATGTTATGGCCATGTAAAATAACATATTTATAAATAACATGTAAGCATATTTCCTGTTAGATGTGTGCTCAAATGTTGACATATTTTTGCCACGGAAAAACAATTCCGTCGGAGACTGGAGAAGATGGAGGAAGTGATGTCGCTTCAAGAACACGCCCTCTCGGAACTATGCATGGAATATATTGTTTTCATATTGTTATGGTGCATTTTTTGTTGATTTTCTGCTGTTATATATTTTTTTTATTTTATGACCGTTCGTTATGTGGCAGGCTTTTGCTGTAATATTTGAGCAGCCGGAGTAAGCCTGTTCACTTTCATTTCTAAAAGCCGCCATTCGCTGCGTCAGATTCTTTGGTATTATGTTCGGCACATTTTGAAGACAGTTGTTTTGATAATGTGTCTAAAATAAAGGAACGTTTAGGGCTGAATGTGTATCACAGGAGGGTGCTTCTACAATTAGCTGTCCCCACTATCTTTCTTCCACCCAGAAGTTTGACCATGTATCTAAGGTGGCAGTAAGTAAATCCAAATTTGTTCCACTAGATCAGGGGTGTCAAAGTCAATCGCACATGGGGCCAAAACTCAAAGCCTACTTTAGGTTGTGGGCCAAACTGGACATTACCCCTCACCTCACCCTCCAACTTTGTATCTTATTATTTGTCCTGAAATTTTCAACACTTGCATGACAGCTGGTGAATGTGTTTTTATGTGTATACATTTTTTTTTTTTACACCGCAGTAAGGGAAATGTGCATTTTTTTGTGTCCATTCGTTCCTGCTTGAAATTTCTACTTTCTGATAGTCCATGGATATAGGACCATGGTTGTTTTGCCCACCTCTTCGTCATTCTCTCAATGTCCGGGCAAAAGCTACAGTATTTTTTATATCAACAAAAAAATATCACAATCTGCGAGATGTGTAACCCAGAAGAGTTTGTGGAAGAGCTGTGGAATGTGCAGATTACGCATTTCCCATCATGCTTTGTTGTAGTTAAAATGGTCACTTTTGACCGTCTTATGCCACTTTAAGGTGTTATTTTGTAGTAGTGTAGTGCTGCCATTTATAGTATTGAACAGTTAAATTATTTTGACTTTTGGTGTGAATCTGGCATCCTTATTAAGAATGGCTGTGAATTTCATGCTTTATACAACATTTTTTCCACTTTTAAAATTAAAATACCCAAGAGTAATTTATACCAGAGAAACCGCTTAATTACGTAGACCGCTGTAAGCACTTTGTTTGATTAGGTCAGTTAGGTGGGCCAAGTCAGTGCTTTTTTCCAAACAGTTTCGCGGGCCGCGTGAAATTGCAGTGTTGGCTAGATTTGGCCCCCGGGCCTGAGTTTGACTCATGTGCAGTAGATATATTCTACAAATCCATCCATCCATCCATTTTCTATGCCGCTTCTCCTCTTGGAATAATAATATGGGTTTTCATGGCGAATTTCATGGCCAGCTAAACAAGTTCCACTGTCACTTGCCTTTTATCTTGCAGTCTCTGCATATATCTGTCAGTGTCAATCACTCCCAGTCAAACAACATATCTGTTGTGGCCGATGCTTTATCTATGTTAAATCAGATGTTATATCAGATGCTCAATGAACTGCTTTGCCAACATGTTTTGTCCGAAACTGACATGGAGCCAGTCAACAGTGCTTGTTCTGTAAATGTTGAATGTCGAACTAATGTATACATGTATGTAGTAACAATGTACAATGTATTAATAACTACTCATCACAACACAATATCATTAAATGTTCTGATTTTGTTATTGTTGTTAATATGCCACTTTCTTGGCTTTGCTGTCCTCTTTACAGCTCAAATGGCGGCAGTTCAGAAAACTCACTGGGGGACAATTGACAATCACAACATAATTTTACTAATATAGTTTATAGTTGTTTACTGGCAGATGACAGCAGTATGACAAAAATATGAGTATGTGAATAATGAAGGGAATACTTTTTTGTTGTTTTATCAAACATTTTTCGGTGCCATGAGAACTTTAACTTTTGTGTAATAGTACATTAGTGGTGTATATAATATTAGACAGTTCCTGCAGGAGTATTTTTTAGTGATTGTTGCGGTCTGAAATGCCTGAATTTGCAGTAGCTTATTTTT
Source organism: Dunckerocampus dactyliophorus (assembly GCF_027744805.1). Lineage (NCBI taxonomy): Eukaryota > Metazoa > Chordata > Actinopteri > Syngnathiformes > Syngnathidae > Dunckerocampus > Dunckerocampus dactyliophorus. The sequence goes on from NC_072825.1 coordinate 18,654,991, forward strand.
TTTTCAATAACACTGAATCGTGTGTTTTTACCAATTTCTTATCAGTGTTTTACAGTAAACACTTTAGCAGTGCACGCTAATCATTTTTACACTCTTACACTTGCTAACTCCTGTGTACAGACGCGCACACACACACACACACACACACACACACACACACACACACACACCATTCGAGATGCAGACAAACAAGCACGCCTAGTTTCACTAACGTTTTCCACATTTACAGTATATTTTAAAGTTACTCATTTTGTTTATTTCGGTACATGGAACAGATCTGGGGCTTTACTTATAACACTGTGCGTGGAAATCTGACTAAAAGTCTGCGTACGTTAGAAATCCAAAATTTGCGTACGGACAAATATATTCAGACCTAAAAAAAGTGCACACACGCAATTTGTGCTTCACCTGCTGTCCAAATGTCCGTACGCAACTCCACCCCACGTCACGCCCTCTCCACGCCTTCAATTCGCCATAAATGGTCAATGCAAAGTGGCTCAAGAATCTGCTGTCCATATTTAATGACCCTTGATTGTATTTCACTCTATTCTTCTGAATCAAGGCTGTGAGAAGCCAAAGACGAAGAAGCTGAACTTCACTGAAACTGAGGTGGAAATCTTAGTTGGAGAGCTGGAGGCCTGAAAAAACATAATATTTGGAGGACACAGCAGTGGCATTATGAACAAGAGGAAGGTGAGCGAGTCTGCTGTTAACAGCGTCAGTAGAACGGGGCGCACAGTGGTCGAACAAAAAGAAATAGTTTTCGGACATCAAGGCACACATTTTTGTGAGCATGTTTGTACATTCTCCAAGCTTAGCAAAATCTGTTTCATTTAAAGTTGGATGAAATGACTCAAAATGGGGATGAAGTTGAAAAATAATTGCTGTAATTACAGACGGATAGTTTAAAAATATTTAACTTGATGACATATACACCATCAAAATATTAGGTATATTATAATTATTATTAGGTGTATTTTATATACAGTATTATAAAGAGGAAGTTTATGCGTACAGCCCTGGCACTGTTCACACAAATAAAGACTGCGCATGGTAAATAAATGTTGCTATTGATGACATAAGTGACATATGCAACAAATAATTATTTTTTGCTAATTATTTTTTGATAAATTGTCCAAAAAAATAGCGCAAAACAGAGCACTAAGGACATATTAGCGCTGTGTCTTGTAAACGTAATCCCTAGAATTATTTAATTGACAACCTGATGTTTGTTATGTTATGTTATGTTTGCCAAATCATCTTGCAAGAAATAAACCATCTGCACTATTTTCAGGTCTTGAGATCTCAAGAAAAGGTAATGATGCTCTTGGACTGGGATACACTATGATAAGCAAATATGCAAATAAAAAGATGTCAACTAAGGTGCATTCACTGGGAACTCGGATGTTTACCCCCTGAAAACAAAATCAAAGTGTGCATCATGTAAACTTCAAGACAATAGCAGTGGATGAGACTGCAAGACACTTTGTAAGAAATAAATTGAGTAAAATAAAAAGAGAAGAAGAGCGAGGGAGAGAAAACAAATGGTAGAAAGAATAATAGGCTGAGGCAGCAGAGAGATAAGAATGAAATGTGAAATGGAGGCTTGATTGGGAGGGAAATGAGATGACACAATGAGACTGAGAGGAAGAAAATGGATATGACATTCACTCACAACGGATACACACATACGTTCCCTTATAAACAATTGATCCATATAACACACTTAACTTATTCCACACCATATGCTTGTCCTATTTACTTATGCTCTCACATGCAAGCAGCGCTGTGACTATAATTTAACAATAATTTGTCCCTGCTGTTTGATATGTCTGCATCGTATTGCTACCCATATGGCCAAGCAGCATGGCATTCCGTCTCCACACTGTATTGACTCTATTTTCAACATCTCTATCAGATAACATTCAGGACAGTCACACATGATATTGGATGGCCTCTTTCTTTCTCTCCTAGCACGATGTCTTTCTGATTACTATCAGAGGCTATATAGGGCACTGCAATTCACTTGCAAATTCTGCATGTATAAGAATGCATTATGCTTTTATTGGCAACTGAAAACATTTCTAATGTAAGGACAGACAGCAAGGGGGATGAATAAGAAGGCAACTTTGTAGTGCAATCTTTAATAATATAATTGTGTTCCACTGCAAGAAAAGACTCCCCCCTATGCTGAAGAGGAGGAGAGCGTCAAACGAACAAATACTGTAGTTGTGTGGTTTTGCTTATTTTATGCAATGCGGTGTGTATTGAAACAATATACAGGCGATACATTCTTAACTTAACTAAATTTCCAATTCACAAAACTGTATGTAAACTATATAAGTTTATGTGAATGGTGGCAGGTGGATCCAAATGCAAGTATATAAAACAGCAATTCACACCTTTTCTTTAATTAAAATTAGACATGCTTTGAAAGTGGTAATAGCCCAATAGAAAATTGTTAGAAAATAGAAAATAATACAAAATAACATCTTCTTCTACAATGAATATAACACAATAAGCCAGGATTTCGCAATAAGTGACCAAAACTGGATTATTATCGACACTCTTAACCATACAGAATGATACACAGCTTGTCAGACCACATGGTTTGGGAGAGGGGAGGGTTGATTGGCTGAGATATAGGAGGGGTGGGACAAACAGATAAGACCATCTGAAACCACTGACAGAGCACAAGACAAACAGACAAAATGTCAAAAAAAGGACAGGAGAATTACACCGCAAAAACCAGAGAGATAATGAATGATGTTCGACTGAGATTAAGAAAATCAAGTACTAAAATCTGACGTAAAGTAATCAAAATGGCCAACAGAACAGGGAAATATGACTTGCCAAAGTGCTATCAGCTATGGAGCTTTTCAACATAAACAGTAGCAACTCCACCAGAGGTCATGTGTGTCAGAGTATTTCAGCTGAGTTATTTACATTGAATGTCTCAAAGCCAACATTTTTTACAGTAAGTGGCAGGAACTGGCCATATAGACACCTGCAGCAACAGAGTCAATGATGAAAATTGCCTTTGGGCTGCGCTGTAGGAGTGAACAACAGAGAGAGACTATTTTATGAGAACATCAGTGGCAGACACACACACACACAACCCCTCCCATGTACAGTACACAAAAATACTCACATTGATTTTTTACACATGCACACAGCACCATAGGTGGTCTGACAGAGGCGCTTTATTGTGCATGAATGAGCCCCAAATATCACTATGTTGCATCAACCTGCCAAATGTCTTTTCAACTTGTTTGCAGCAACAAATGAAATAGTAGTGTGCAATTTAAATGGAAAACAGTATATATTCAACTGAACATATATTCTTATGGGAAGAAGTTAAAATAGTTGTTGTTTTTTATTTTTAACTCGTATCGGTACTTGTCTTGTATATTTCTTAGCTAGCTTTTGAGTGTTAAGTTGCTGTGTGATGGTTTTAGTCTTCAATCTAAGATGACACCGTAAATCAGATGATGAATTAAAGTGAGTAATGACCTCCTGTGATTTACAATGGATTGACTCACTCGTGAGATTTCTCATAGCTCATGATTGGCTCCTGTCAAATAAAGAGCGGCCTGGTCCTCACAGACTCGTGCGTGCCACAATATGCCATCTTATAATGTGGACATGTGCGCCTTATAGTCCGGTGCGGCTCATTTATGTACAAATCGTTTTTTCTCTCTAAATGTGGGTGCAGTTTAAACACGGGTGCGTATTATACACCGTAAATTACAGTAAGTAAGCATATCTGATAATGTCAGACAGAACCATAGTAAGACAATAAGTCTAAGTGCCCAATCCCTTAAAACTGTCTTTGTATTTCGACATTGTAGCGACCCATATCTGATAATCAATGCGCTTACATTTTCTGAACACCTGCATGCATGGCCAAGTAAACAGCTATAATAATGTAAGCGATGACATCAGGCAGTCACAACGTAAAATTAAACGATAACGAACAAATAATAAAGATAATAACTACAGTATTACACACCGTTTCATTGGCCAGGACTGGGTTACTGTGGTTAAGTGCATGTAACCGTCTGCAACTGTTTTCCTGATCTACGCATCTCTGACATTCCTTACTCAACAGCCATGCTTACACTGTGGTATTTCTTCACTACATTTTTTCCCCCTGTTTAAGATGGACGTATTGTTTGTGTAGATGAAACATATTTTGATGACACTGACAAAGTATGTCCAATCTGTCCACTTATACTGCCGTCATATTAACAGCTGCCTGATTTGTATCCACATTTGAATAATTCCTGATTCTGATCTGAATATATTTTATTCCATTTTTTTTTTCCCTTTAATGCTGCCATGGGAGTAAAATATCGCCAAGGCCAGCGTTTAATAAGGAAACCACTATTATGAGATTAATTAATTTATACACACTAATTTTGCTGTTTAGTCATTCATATTTATTAATATTATGACACATAATGAAAAGTAGCCAAGCCATCTGGTCGGGCAAAGCTAAATTACCTCTGGTGAATGAATTTCTTTTGCAGGTCTACCAAGCAAAAACAATTCTATGTTTGTAAGTTGAAGTTACTATGGTACTTACAAACAGCTACAGTTTCTGTGTATCATATCAGAAGGTTTGTCTTCCAATATCGGACCTGCCAACCTTGGAGACATTCTAGGAATAAGACAAAAAAAAAACAGTACATGTTGGCAGGTCTGCAAAAAAATAAATCAAATATAACAAAATGTGTTTACACTACCCTACCCTATACTACCTTTACATTGAGATTGAGTGCTACACCTAAAAGAATGTGCTGTGTTCTCAACTGGTTTGCCTGCGGGACCTACCATCATCCTTTAATGGCAAGTGGCGACCCAAATTGCAGACATTTTTCAACTTTTCTCTTTCTCTACTGTGTGATAAGTGCAGTTTGAATTTAGGTAGTGCAAAATAACACAGTGTGCCAAGTTAAATGAGCATTTCATGAGCAATAGGTTTTTTTTAATACACAATTTCGAAATTATTTGAACAATAAGTGTCTGTAAAGGTTTTTAGTACATGATATATCTGAGGAGTCCAGCTGCTTTGGTCAACTCTGTGCAATTCAAAAAGATTTAACTATGCAAATTATACTTTTCTTTTGATTAACTCAGTAGATAGGGGGACATTCCCTGAGCACCACTGACATTAGAACCGCCACTGATATAAAAACAGACATTGTCACCGCGGGTCTGCCTCCTGTCGTAGCATGTCTGTCCACCAAGGTAGCATGTTAGCTATTGTATAGCTCAATGGCTGAGTCCGGGATGTCGTCGTTATATTTCCGAGAGTATGTGTACACAACATTCTCTCACAGTCCGTTGGGGGGGATCTCAAAAGGTGTACATTGTCATTGTGTTGTACTGTGAGCAAACATTGGCCAGGATGATCAATGGAAAAACCGGATTGTATGGGTTGGCCGTTAGCCTAGCCCGGATCCCTCTGCTTCCTCTCACACCGCCTGCGGGGCTTTCTCTGCGTTTGTAGCGCAGTAGTGAGCGTCGAGGCTGAGGTGGGCCTCCGGAGGATGCCTAGCTTCTGTAGTTCCCTGGCGTCCTCAGGTTTTAAAATGCACAAAGAAGTGCTGCCAGTGTTTAACAGCAACCTCTGACAGTACACATGTTTTGGTGAAACACAGTACTTACAAAAACATGTGAACACATGAGTAGTACCACTGCGTCCAGTCGTGCCGCCATCTTACCCCTTCAGAATAAAAGCTCAAAATTATTTTTGTATGATTTCTTTGGCAAAGATCTGCAACCCACTGAAAACTGAAAACCAGTTGAGAATCACTGATGTACAGGATTGGTGCTACACTGCATCTCGACTGTCTCGGTTATACAGGGGATCCCAGCACATTTGCGCTTCAGCATTCACGGCACTGCAATTTTTTGATCAAAAAAGTATTTTTTTCATTTTTTAATTGTTTTATAAATTGTTTTATAAACTGTTTTATAAACAATTGTTTTATAAATTCACGATAATACAGCTAACATGTATAGCATACATGCACTATGTCTTTATGCTTCACTGATAATGTTTTTCGTCAAGCATTGATTTTTCACACTTCGTTCGGTATTCCTTGAAAGCGCCATTGTTCTGTGCTGTGAGATACTAAATGTTTTTTTTTTTTTATCTGCGAAGGCACTGGTTTGACTGTCAATCGGGCCTTAAAACTAGCAACAAGGTGAACACAAGTTAATACATAAAGAAAGTTGTTACTGGAATTCAACAAGTGGTGTGGATTATGTAGACCCGTCTTGGAGAACCGCCTTCTCTAGTCTTGCCAGCGTCTCACACTAGCCAAAGGCTACAGTGTGACTCAGATTTCATCTGTTCATCAATCATCTTATGTTATCATTCATCAGTGATGAGTACTTATATATTTTATACTAGTGATGACCCGATCCGATCTTCAAAATCGGGATCAGTTGCCGATCCACTGTATTTTGAAGATCGGATAATATCGGCTTCCGCCACGAGTTCGGGCCGATCCACTTGCCGTACCATGTCCGTAACTCTGAGCCACACTACAACATTGCAGGTGAAGTAGTAGTGCACCCCAAAGCTGGTTGCCACGCAACACCAAGGAAAGCCAACACCACCATGCAGACATGTCGGTGGTGTACCGTGGTGAAGTTAGTTTCACGTTGGACGTCGGATATTCGGCTCTGTGCCTACAGCGGTAGTTTCCCATCACTGTGCTCGGACTGCTTTGTCATGGTGAGGTCAGATCGCACGCAATGGCGGAGCTACGTGGTGGCCAATGGTGGCCGTGGCCACCCCACTGGCCATCTAAACATTTCAGATATAAACTTATTGCCAACCCTATGTGAGTAATGGTCTCACCTTGGCCATCCCAATGGAAAATTTCTGGCTCCATCACTGCTCGCACGGGAAGTGCGGCTCTAACCGCTGGTTTGTTATACTAGGGATCATCGATAAATGATTATTCCGCTGAAGCAAGTTTGTTAAAAAAATTAATATAAATCTAATTCGCAAATTGATTTATAACCATGTCAAATGATTAGTCCTACCCTAAAAGTATTTTGCACACCAATTTTTCCAATTTTACCCTTAATTGGATGGACTTTTTGCATTGGATGGATCTTTTATTGGATTCGAGACCTGACTCACATAGATTTTTTTACAAAAGCCAAACAATACTGCTGGTCATGATGTGTAAGTACATTCAGCAATACTTTAGTTGCATTATTTTTAATGCTTTGAAGAGCTATTTTCATAACCATATTCTATTCCACAAATTTATGTTTGTAACAACACTTATTATTAAAAAAAAAAAAAAAAAGAACGATCGGTACTGGATCGGATCGGCAAGGCTATAAAAAAAAATCTGATTGAATCGGGACATCCTTATTTTATACTTCACATACATTCGATAAGTGTATGATCTTAAATCTGGATTGTGTCACAATTGAAGAATGGCAGTTGAAGAGAGAAGTGGAGGGTTCTGGAGCTGAATCAATTGTAGTAATTAAATAATAATAAGTCTTTTTTGTTGTTGTAAATGTTGATCCGAAACCGGAGAACATCACCCTCAAGCTAGCAAGAGAGTTTGGATGGAGGTGAGCGACCTGTCTATTAAAAATATACATTTTTATCGGTATATCAGTTATTTGTGGTTTTGGTCCAGGACATAATCCTCGCAAAAGGCGAGGATCTATTGTAAACAATTTACTGCAAATGCAAATGTTTCATCTTTCAGCTGTAGCTGCTATCACTGTTCACAAACTTATAATAAGCTTTCTTGTTTTCAGTTTTACATACAGCAAAAACTCTTACTCGTGTGTGCATTTTGAGATACATGTACTTTCTGCTGTCAGGCCTTCTTTTGTCAATGAAGTTATCAAGTGCCGTCTTTCATCAGGGGAAAGAAAATAGGTGGAGGATATTATGACAGTTTCACATGCACAAACACTGACTAAGACCCAACTCAGCTACTATTTTTAGCTTGCGAAAAGGTATCTTTGAACAGCATTAGTCCCATAGTTAGTTTGGAATCTGCTTTTCTAATCATTTATTTTACACCCTCTCTCTGGATAACTGAACTCACTCACACACGGTTTTAGCATCTAAGTATCAGGTGCAGTGAATGTCAGTTATTACTCTGGTGTCAGTGGTTCAGCTCAGGCGTTACCTCTGTTTAAGGCTGATCTCATTTATTGCACATTTCCTCTGTTGGCTTAACGGCTGGCACACACACACACACACATACACATCCTGATGAGAAACAGGAGGGAAAACAAAGTGGGACTGAATTGCTGCATGCATTGGAAGACAAAAATGTCACATGTGTTCGATAACTGTTCAAATGTCTTTTTGTGTAGTTTTAGATGAAGTACGTGAATAAAAAGCTCAAGTTAAAGACAAAAAATGTTGTTTACCTGATAGTTTGTAGCAGTTGTTTGTATTGCACGAATAAATGAAATGTAAAATATTGTGCTGTTCAAACATAAATGCCACCGTTAAATACCTGCTTAAAGATTTGAACTCAACAAAGATTTTAGACTGTTAACATGCATCACTCATTCATTATTAATACATTTTCATACATATAGAATATATTAATATAATTCAACAGGAAATGTCAAATGTCACACTTATTTTAATATGATCGAAAGGGACAACATATGTGCTTTGTCCTGTCTGGTTGTCACTCAGTTTGTCACAGTTTGTCACGATGGTCCACTTCTACATCTACACCACTATTAGGAAAGTCTTAACCCTTAATAAGATATACAACTATGGCAATCTCAATTAGGAAGGCATTTGAGACGAGGTTGGTTTATCAACACAATTCAACCATATCGGCTATTTTCAGATAATAACTATACGAATTTTAAAGTCAAATGAACTTATAAAACAAGATTTGAAGAAAATGTACAAACTATTGCAGCGAAACATGCTTCAAATCACTATTACATTAATTGTCTTACCACAGTGTCTACCAGTAAAACAGGGCAACTTGGATTACTTGGTGACCATTACAGCCATTGCAAATAAAAAAAAGAACATATGGATGAGTTTTGGCTCTAATAAGACCATAGAGCAGGGGTCGGGAACCTTTTTGGCTAAGACAGCCATGAAAGCCACGTATTTTAAAATGTAATTCCATGAGGGCCATATAATATTTTTTAACATTGAATACTACTAAATGTGTGCATTTTTAAGCAAGACCAACAATTTAGAATATAGTAGCTCTCTGATTTTATTCTTTTTTATAACTTTGTTATACTGAAGCTGACCAATAATAAATAAAATACTTCTTACCATTTATGCGGCTTCTGGTGCTGCATGGTTTTGCACCGTACTCTGGACCATTCTTTCTTTTTGTCATCTTCTTTGTCAAAAGGGTTTGCCCTGCAAAATTAGCTATCTGACTATTTGATTAAAAGAGGGAAGCTTACTTCTTGACCTCTAAATGACTTGGGTAGGCTACCACATTATCCAGTAATAATCAAGTTTCGGTGTCTGACCTAGAAGACAGAAGGACAGCTGGCATTGGCTCTGGCCACCCACATTGACAATGCATGAATGGATTCAAATGCATAAGAAAGTTTTGGATTTTGAACTTTTTATTTTAACACTGTGATTTCTGTAATGTTTATTGTAAAATGCCAGCATTTTTTTTTTAACAAAATAAATACATTTTATTATATTAAGAAACGTCTGAGAGCCAGATGCAGTCATCAGAAGAGCCACATCTGGCTCCCGAGCCATAGGTTCCCTACCCCTGCCATAGGGTCTTGTTGAACCTTTCCCACACGATTGTTCATTTTTTCAGCAGTATGTTATGATTGTTTTTTGTGCCAACAAATCAAATCACATACAACAAATTTAAATTTAAATTTAAATTTGACAATTTAAATTTGGGTTGTCCGATATCAGCCAGATGATATTAGTATAGTGTTAATATTAGTATTAGAATAATATGATGATATTAGATCATATCAGTATTGTTTTTTCTGTCGATGATATTGGCACGCGAGTGATGACGTGCTTCAGAGAGCAACAATTTCAGTACTTCCGTAGTCTGCAGTTATTTACAAGTTTCACCTTCGCATTGTAAATATTCAATTTAAAATGACTGCAAAAATCGCTGCACGCGCTTTCCAACAACGACAAAGCAAAACAGGAAACCTAAATACAAAATAAGAGCATAAAACAGGAAACAACATGAAAACTAAAGCAAACCAAGTTTTACCTGTTATGCGGAACATGACATACAGCGCTGTTTATCCAAGGGGGTAGGTAGTAAGGTGTCGTCCTTCAGTATTTCTAATCTAATATCACACCTCAGGAAGGATATCACTCTGAGTCACATGCAGCGTTTTGGCACTTTTTCTCTAACTTATATTGCTTTTTGCAGTAAACAAACAGTGTTTATTTGTGTAATACATCCAGTGGCATCACAGTAAAAGAAGCATAATGCGTTCATTACACGACATTAGTTTGATGATACTGCTGCTTATATCAAGCATTTCTAATTTAAATGTATGAAAAGCTTTACATGAAAAGTTATCAGAAAGTATATATAAAAAATTTGGGCTGTCAAAAGTAAAGTGTTAACGACGGTAACTAATTTATATAATTAATTAATTATAATATAATGAATTAATTAATTATAATATTTAGCATAATTAATGCATGAGCATCATGTCAATCTCTCTGTTATGACGACACATTTGCCTCCCAACAGAGTCACGCAGAGTCTGCCGCTCTTTTCAAACTTCATTCTAACCTGAACACATCAACCGCAGTGCAATTCCAACACCATATATGTATCAACAACTTACAAACAATATCTTGTCCTCCTCGGAATGAAACTTCCTCATTGTCATGAGACAACAGTGATGTGCCTTCAGGGACACTCCGAACATCCCAAAATGTCTTAATTATGCATGTATGTGTGGTCTAAACAAACAGAAAAACAAAGAAAAACAGTAAGTGGATATAATGTATAGCTAAAGTAATGTTTACTGTGGAGTACAATTTGCTGCATTTAAGTGCTCAGAAATCGCAGAAAATACATCTACACTTAAAACGGGAATTCAACTCTAATTACGTGCTGTCTATTAATTCAACCCCTCATTGCTCACAATAACACAGTTAAAGTGTGACTCAAATGTTCTGCTACTATTAAAGCGTTAGGCAAATACATTTTCAGACATGTACTATCAACATGCGCTATTTAAATTTACAGTTTGTTTGGAGCTCTTAATACAAACAAATACAGTCAAAGTTGTCTATAGCGGCCACTAGATGGAGTCTGCAAAAGTGGCCGCTATAGACAAGTTGGTGTCCAGTTTGAATGTTGACCAGTAGAGGAAAAAAACAAGAAAAAAAAAAAGGAAAATACAAAAAATATTATAACAATGTTGACCAGTAGAGGGCACTGTGGGACTGCGGATAAAAGTTGTACAGCACTACTGATGTTCTTATTCTTTTTCTTGTGTTTTCTTTCTTTTCTCGGGAGAATGAACAGAATAAGAATTTCATTGCTTAGTATAACTGTTCGTTTTACTATGCATATGACAATAAAACTCTTGAATCTTGAATCTACTAGGCTTGTTATTATCCACCACCCACGGAACAAAGCTGTGCTAGTAATGTCTTACGCTTGTTTTTAATATTTAACTTTTTATACGGCAGAGTGTCATTACAGCTTCAGTTCATCAGGAAGTGACGGGAAGTGACGGTGGGCGTCCCGAGCAGGAGAGCTAGGCTCAGTGCTAGCTGTGAGTTTCGAGAGAGTTGGGAAGTGTGTTTATGTTGGCGTGGATGTAAAGTCCTGCAGTGTTCTCCGCTGTTAATAAAGCCATTAAAGTGCATCGGCGACATGAGTCTCTCCTTCCCCACAACAAGCGGCATTACAGTATTGACACACATTGTGCACATTGTCTCACACCAGGAAATAAATGGTGTCACTTGTTACAGGCATTGGCTGGACAGCTATGTAGTGGGGCTTGTTTAACCTTTGCCTTGTGGGCAAGCAGGAAGGAGAGACGAGATGTGTGTGTGTGTGTGTGTGTGTGTGTGTGTGTGTGTGTGTGTTCTGAACTGCTCTCTGGTGGCCGCGTTCAATAAATAAAGTCGGCAGAAGCAACAGGAGAAGTTTCCTTCTTTGCTTCGGAGCTGAATAACACTGACAAGTTAACAGACTAGTAGTGAACGGAAAAGAAGACAGCTTTTTTGTGTCGAATACAGAAGATGAGGACTTTGATGGATTTGTGGATGAGGATTGATCAACAATAACGTGAGTACATTCTAAAATACTTCAATTAAGTACAACCGAACTCAGTTTTGCTACCGCTGCTGCATGCATGCTAGCGTATGTTTTTTTTTTATTGTAGTGTCGCTGGGAGCACGTCCTGTTCCCAGCCTACTTTGCGGTAATGTTTTGGTGCAAATGCTCTTAAAGTTACATGTTTGACCAGGAAATAGCAAGCTCAAAAGAAGATGGCTTTTTCATGTGGAACAACTGACAGTTTGTGTGGATCTTGTGAATGATTGTGACTGAGCTAGGACTCAGTAATTAAAGTCTACACACGACGGCTTCATTGATTGAAAAACTGAACTTTTTTGTGCATGAAGCTTCTACTTGAGTCGGTAATTTGGCCACTATATGCGGTCAGATATTGACCAAGGGAGACAAAATGGGTGGTCGCTGGCCGCGTTGGACAGGTGACTGCTATACACAGGGTCTATAACATGTAAATTTGCTGCAGGGGATTTTTCAGTGGCCGCTATAGGCAGGTGGATGTTCTATAAAGGTGGCCGCTAAGACAGGTTTGACTGTGTACAGTCAAACCTATATACAGTCAGACTGTATAATTATTGTCACGCTTCGCAGGACAGGAGCGTGTACTTCCTGTCCTGCGCCATTATTCTGGCAAGCGATGCTTCCGGGGTGGTAGAAGGAACTGCCACTCCACGCCTGGTGGCCGCACAGCTGCAGTCAATTCTAATCACTGACAGTTAAAAGACCAGCGCCGTTGTATGCGTCGCGCTGGTTCATTGTTGTTGTCATTTCCATCGTTGATTTTTCCGTGCTGTCACCTACCTGTTTATAGTTTGTATTATTTTTCCCACAGAGTTTTTCCTCTGTCACTTTTAGTTTGTTCCTGTCCTGTGCAATAAAATTACTTTTATTTTTGCACTTTGCCGCCTTCTCTCTGCACCCTGGGGGTCAACCTGCCGACAGCTTCAACGTATCGTGACAATTATTGTCTTATTATTTAACTTTCTGTTCATAAAATACTGTAAAAATGGGCATACTGTGTTCCCTCGTTTATCACGGGGGATAGGTTCCCAAAATCACCCACAGTAAGTGAAATACGCCAACTTAAATTTTTTACAATTATTTCATATGTTTTAAGGCTGTAAAACCCCTCACTATACACTTTGCACACTTTTCTCAGACAGGGGAGAACATTTTTATCACATTTCTCTCTTGTTTAAACACTCTTAAAATAGTTCAAACCTTTGTTTTAATTTTAATATTCAACCTTAATAATCAACACAAGAAATTATTAAGTCACTCCCTCACTCCTGTGACCGTGCCGTTTCGTCCTGGCGCCGTACCGCTGTACTGTAGCATTTTTGTATCCTTGTTAAAACATGTTGCTGCAAACGGACTGAAGATTAATTTAGAAGCTAACAAGCTGGCGATGACACAGGAGACATGGCAGGACGGCATGAAGGAGATTGATTGACAATAAGTCTACAGCCAATCAGGTTGTAGAAAACAATGACCAGTGCAGACAGACGAGAGAGGGAAGAGATAGACACTGAACTTCCCACAATGCATTTCTTCTTAAAGGGCCAGGCTCGGCCTGTAACAGCGTTCAGACGCTGTAATAAAAAAAAAGAAGCACAAAAAAAAAATCTGCAAAAGGTGAACTACCATAGAGCGAGGGAACACTGTATTTCACACATAGTGGCAAATGGTAATTCATCGTGATTAATTAATTTGAAAACTGATTAAGTTGATTAAACTTTCTCTTCATTTGACAGCCTTAATAAAAATATGTCTACTTTGACTTGCACCCTGCCTCTCACCCAAAAGTCAGAAGGGATAGGCTCCAGCTTACCCAAGGTCTGAATAGGATTAGAGGTAATTTGCTATAACCTGTTTTTACTCTTGTGAAGCACCTTGGGCATTATTGGCATGTTGTAAGGTGCTCTACAAATAAACTTTGATTTGATTTGATTTGAAGAGGTCAGAGATTATTTAATAAATATCAGATTTTCTTTTTGTCATTCCATTTATCACTCTTCTCCTCTTCTTTCATCACTATTTGTTAGGCAGTAGAAAAAAATAACGGGCTGATCAAAATTAGGATTGTCGTGCCCTGGCAGAGGTGTGCAGCCTTCTGGTTTGTACTTATTTTGCTGCCTCACTGTCTGGCGACAACAATTCCCACCCACCCCCACCAGCAGCACCACCAGCAGCAGTCCATTCTTTCTGTCAGTATCTGTCTGGCTCTGTATGAACAGACAGGCAGAGACAGGGAGACGTTGTTGTGCTTGCAGTCTGACACTATCAGCTCATAAATTCCTGTCAACAGCTTGTATGTCTCCTCCTTCCCTAACTCTCTCCCTCCCTCAGTCCCTCCACTGGTGAAGGAGTGGAGGAACCCAATGACCTCACTGTCTCACACAGGCAAATGTTTCGAAATGTGACAAACAAACAGAGAGACATGAGGGGATAGCTACATCTTTGTATTTATTTTGATAAATAGATACTGTAGATAGATACTGTAGATAGATAGATACTGTAGATAGATAGATGGATAGATACTGTAGATACATAGATGGATAGATGTTTTTCATTTAAAATCCCACTGCCTCTCTCCGCCTTTTCCTCCCTTCCTGTATTTCTTTCCCTCAGGCAGTGTTTGCCAACAGACAGTCGTCACTGACAAGCACTTCCTGTGGTTGGGGGTAAACACCTGGCTAATGAGGCTGTCCTGCACAAAGAAAAAACTTTTACTGCTCTCACACAATATTTGTGAATTCAGACAATCGGGTCATGCAAGCAAGATCGAGGCACCTCGTGCTGTATTACACATACACACACAGAAAGCCATCAGGAATGCAAGCATGGGCATGGATACACACGGACACATAGCACGACATCTGCTAAATTAGCAGTGAGCCAACACAGCTGCATCAGCCAAGGCCGAAAAATCCATACTGACTGAAAAGCATTCTGCTTTGAGTCGAGGTGAGGGGGAACGAACCTAATTCACACATCCTCAGCTCCGTTTATTCTCCAAACTTAGCAACAACGCCCACTCCAAGTGTTGACATTGAGAAAGTTAGTTTGAACAATTTGCTGACCGAAAGCCATGCTGTGGTGATGCTTGAGAGCCACTGCAGTGAAGCATCAAGCTGAGAGTGGCTGTAGTGTTATTGGTGCGGTTTGACTCTTCAGAGTGTGTTCACACATCAGGATCATTAATCCAGACCAAAGCCAAATTCCATGCATGGTGCAGTTTCTGTCATATACTGAATATTGTCTTGGTTCACCTAGACATCTGTAATATTTGGCAAAAAATGAATTGGTCTACCGCCGATCCCGTTTAGGGTCACAGGTGAGCTGGAGCCAATCACAGCTGACTTTTGGTGAGACGGGGGGGTACACTCTGGACTAATCACACGGCACACAATCAAACAATTCATACTCACATTCACACCTATGGACAACTGAAGTATATCAAATGAACATGCATGTTATTAGACTGGTGGGACTACAGTAAACCCATGCAAGAATGGAGAGGACACAAACTCAATGCAGGTCCAATCAAAGGTTCGAAACCTAAAACCATGAGGCAGACCCTAACCACATGCATACTCACTGGATAAAATTTACCAATAAAAGGCAAATAGATAAAATCATAGACCAATTGGAAAACATACCTAGATGTGAGTAAAATAAGTATTTGAAGTAACTGTACTGAGCAAAATTGACAAGAAAAGCAAGTGTGTTTGATTGAATTGATGCCTCGTTGGTCAGAGCAACATGCGTATTTCAGTGAAAAAATACACATATATAACAGAGTTTGCAGCATTTTTTGTTTTTGTGTGTTTCTGTGTGGCAGCAATTCCAACCTCGCCGTCTTCAACACCACTTTCCTGTTTTGTCATGAGTTCTTTCTTGAATTCAATGGTGTTTCTCACCTTCTTTATAAATATGTTGACACTTGCAACTTTCTTTGGCCCCATTTTGGGTTATTGAGGTGAGAAACACTATTGAATTCCAGAAATAACTCATGGCAAAAGAAGGTGGTGTTGAAGAGGAGGGTGGTGATCTTGCTGCCACATCATGTCTTTGGGAAGAGACACGTCACGAGTCACGTCTTCAATGAAAGTAAAAGTAACCATAAATGTTTATTTATCCCTTTCATTTATTTCATTTCATTCATGTATTTCACATTGTTTCCTGCATGTAAAACTATATTTGTAAACTGTAAGTGTTTTGTGTTAACATTTGTGGCTTTCTGGAACGGATTAATTGCATTTACATTTGTTATGGGAAATATGTATTTGGTTAGCAATCGTTTTGTTTAGAGTCGGACCTTCTGGCATGAATTAATGATGCTAACCAAGGTTCCAGTCTATGTATGTATATATACACACACACACACTCACACATACAGTAGACACCCCTACAACGTAAATAATCCGTTCCGAGAACCTTCATGTTATAGGGATTTTATGTTATACGAAGCGTAAAATACATTTAAATAGCCTAATCTGTTCCATGATCTTCCCAAACTCACCCATTTTGGTCCTTCAAAATATTAAAAGTCCACCAAATATGGTGGGAAAATATAAGACAACAGCATAAACATAGTAGAGTAACAATCCAATATAAAATAAGGTAATAAATAAGATAACTGTAAATGAATAAAACTGAAAAACAAAAACAGTCTTACCGTTCACGAGATGTCTTTATCAGGACCATGCAAATAGAGGCAGGAGGAGGAGGGGTAGGGGAGGACTAGCGTGAGTCTAAACACGACTCAAAGAGTCTAAGAGTCAGCTGGTCTCACAGACAAACGCACACGCACTACATGATAATGCAGTGTGCAAAATTTTAATTTGTAACTTAACTTAATTGTTTAAGTTAGTTTAAGGGCGACTACGAAGACAAAGGGAGCTTGAAGGGAGCAGCCTGTCTATCACACACAAACACGAAAGTGCTGGTTACGTCAGCCAATGAGATGAGAGCGTAGGCGGTGCCCCGATCATCAGCCAATGAGATGAGAGCGTAGGCGGTGCTCCGATAATCAGCCAATGAGAGCATGAAGCGTCAGAATTTGTAGATAACTTCCTGCTTCTTTTCGATCGACAACTTTTCCCTTTTTTCTTATCACTTACACTTGGTTTAGGGCCCATGACTACGGTAATTTTAACGCAAAGAAAAGTAAAAAAAATAAGAGATTTCAATGCGTGCAAACTAAGAGCGACTACGATGAGGAAGGGAGCTCACAGACAAAAGGACACGCTGGATAAGTCAGCCAGTGAGATAAGAGCGTAGGCGGTGCCCTGATAATCAGCCAATGAGAGCGTGAAGCGTCAGAAGGCGTCACCAAGTGTACTGTTCGTCTCTCGTCGCTTGCACCGACTTGACACTTTATGTTATATGGAATTCCTTACGTAATACGATGCAAAAACTTTACATAAATTCTTTACGTTCAGTGGAATTTACGTAAAAGAAGGTTTACATTTTGCGAGGTACTACTGTGTGTATATATATATATATATATATATATATATATATATATGTATAAAATATGACATACTTAGAGTTATTTCACACTTTACATAGTTCATAGTCCTGAGAATCTACAATGTAAATAGTCATGAAAGAAAACACATTGAATAAGAAGGTGTGCCCAAACTTTTGGCCTGTACAGAGCAAATTAGACAGCAAATTTAGTAGGACATTGTCCCAATAATTAAGCACCATATGTTTTTTGTGGATATCTTTTTTGCTGCACCTGTACATGGTCTATGCACAGATAAAAAGCAAACATCTGTGAAACCTCTAAAGTCAAACACTGAATTCTGAATCTTCATGAATTCTCATGAAAACAGGCTCCATGCTAACTAAAACTATATGACTTACAATTAATTTGTAACTGTCAAACATTTAGAATTTAACAGCAAAAAAAAATGGTGCGATGGTATAACTCCCCTTTAGCACTGTCTGTTTCTATACAGTACATGTGTTGCGGTTTAAGAATATGTTACAGTTAAGGATAATAATTTAAAGGGAAGTTAGATCATCATGTTCATTGCACTGTACTTAGTGTAGATTCGTGCCTTTTTCTCTTTTTTTGTGACAACATAATTATATCTCTTTCCTCACCCACCTCACAACATTGTTTACATGAAGCCACAAAAATGTTTCATTTTAGAGTGGAAGTGATTCACACAACTATCTTATTTTAGCATAGTTTTAACTGCCGTATAATCACAACCATACAATGCTGCTGACTGTTAACCACTGTTTCTTAATGAATTATTAGTATTTTTGTGTTCGAATGCACTACACTTATTTTGTGCACATGCAGTTGACAGTAGCTACACATGTACATTGTGTTATTGAGGCCCACAAAGGAAATAGCTGACAGTGAAAAATGTGGCCAATTCCTGTTTTAATTGCTAATAAAAAGAGAGGCTCTCTCAATATTTATGGGCGCTATTCAGGCGAACAGGGGAGGCGAGTTTAAGCATGAAAGCATATTCCTTATCACAATTAAAAAGTGATTTGACATGTCTGCAGACCTTTGAAGTTAGATTAACACTAATATTGGACAGATCAACTTTGGCTTCAAACAGCTGTGAATTGGCTAAGGGAAATTATTTAACAGAGCAAAGGTATTACGTCTTTTGATTGTCTTTTTTTCCCAAGTTAATTCAGCTAGATTTTTCTTTTGGAGCCAATGTTTTTTCCTTTCAACCAAAAATGACTTTTCAATAGACGTGAAGAAAGTGCACATGCTTAGAGTGTAAACTAGGCATATGATTGATAGGAACAAAGATGAAGAAAGAAAAGTAATTTGACAGCACAGTCTGAAATCCTTTTTTTTTTTTTTTTAAACCATTTAAAGTGTTGAGTGACAGAAAATCAGTCATACATCAGGCACATCTGTAAAAAGGACAATTATTGTAGAAGGGCCTTGATTGTGAGCATTTAAAACCATATAGGAACTGTGTTTAGCCACCATTAAGTGCAAGTTTGAGACTTAAAACTCATCATAAGAAAAATGGCATTCAGCTAGAATATAGAAACACAGGAAGTGAAAGATTTGCAATTAAAGTGAAAGAAAAGGACAAAACACAACCTCAACACAAAAAGAAGACTATTCGAGAGGGAGGACAAGGTGACAAGGTTATGAAAAATCCTCCTGGGCTCACCTGAATGTGAAAAAAGTGCAACAAGGAGGGGAAAAACCCAAAGGCCCAAACAGCTGCTGAGGATTTACATGCTGTAAATTATTCATGTAATCAGCTGGAAAAAGATGGAGACAGAGAGACGCATGGAACAGATTAGAGAAACAAGTCACACACAAAGACTAGAAGGTTGAAGGATTATGTATAAACACTGACTTAAACTATATCTATAGAATGATAACAATGGTCCCTCTTGACCCTGTGACCTTTACCATTCACCACATTGCCAAATCTGAAAGAAACAATGATTGTGTCGATATTTTCATGTACTATTTGTCTTGTTTTTAATAAGCAGCTGCTGATGACAGATTTCTGCCACAATTTAATTCATTCATTCCAGGATCACACTGTTGCCGTCATAAAACATGTATTAACTATATAGGCAATGTCTGAGGTAACATTTCAACATTGCTCGTCACGAGATCTCATAAGATTAAAACGTGACGATATTTCTCTTTTCGAGAAAAGCTGTCTCGTGGGAAGACGACAGCCAGAAGTCTGACAGACTGTGAACTATGGCATTGCTACTGTGAATGATAACACATGTATTATTTAAGTGGCGGTGCGCGAGGCAGGATTGGAACTGCATATTAAGTGCTTTATGCACAATATAAACCTTGCAATCCTACCTGCACTCTGCGTTCCCAGGGACAGTGGCTCTCGACTTGTGATTGTTTTTTCGTCTGAGTTCAACAGCTGCAGCGGTTTTAATGTCCAAACAGAAGTCGTAGTAATTCTACATTTGATCAAAGCTACTTAATATTTGTCACATCAAAACACGATTGCTGCATATGCTTCTATCAAAATGTGATAGCAGAGTATAATTTGGACCTACTTCCTGGTATTGCACTCTATGCATCATAGGAACTGTAGTTCTTTTAGCATGAACATAAAACTAATTTACTGCAATCTACAATCTTTTACATATGTCTTTACATAAACATAAATTCTTAGTATTGGCAGCTACAACTGCTGTCAGGTAACTTAGCTATTAAAAGCATCATGCTTAGATCATGCATGCAAAATTATAAAACTTTAAAATGTACCTGCATTGATTTGTGACTCAGTTAAACAAAACAATCTGTTTGTCCAGTCCTATATTTTGTCATTGTAGATTTCTTAAAAGTAATGTTAAAATATCGTCTCGTCTCTTTCTTGCGAATCCAACATAGTGTAACGTCTCGTGAGCTGAGTGCATCGTGACACTCCTAATTGTTATTGTTATACAAGTGTCAAGAATTTAACTGTAACAACTGTAACAAGAATTTAACTGTTGCTGGTAAACTTGAAAACAATAATTGTGTACTTGCCCTTTGATGATGAGGGATGGATGTGGGAAGGGTGCAAGTCTCTTCACTCTTCACTAAACTTTTTGCTAAACACGAAACACAGCACACTTGCTACTGCATATTAGTGAAGATTAATTGAGGAGATGTTGAAAGTCTTAATACAAGGTGTGTCAGAAAAGTTCCAGGACTGGTGTCACAAAAGATATAGTTCAAATCCAAACCGCAAACTACAACTTCCGGGATCCTCTGCAGCTCCATCGTCACAGCTATCCTGATGTCATCCTCATCTTCCAAAAGGGTATCAGCTTGGGAAAAAGGAAAAAAAAATCACAGGGAGCCAGGTTGGGTGAGTGCACAGGTGATCCTGAGCTGGCGCGTTGTCGTGGTGAAGCAGCCATGAGTTTTCCTGCCACAACTCTTACCTCTTCTCAGCGAAGCATACAGGATCTCTTTGCGTAGCATAACTACGTGTTTTACTGTGCATATGACAATAAAACTCTTGAATCTTGAATCTTGAATCTTAGTTGATCGTCTGGCCCTGTTGTAAGAAGTCTTAGTGGACGGCGGCCCTTACATGAAAGACAACAGTCCTGGAGCTTTTTGATACACCTCATATAAGCAGACACAATGCAAGCTGATATAAATTCTTTATAACCCCTGCTCACTTTTGCTGTAGCATGTTTGGTTTTATTTCAGTTTTATTTCAGGTTGGTAAGCAACAATACGTATACATTAAAAAAGCTGCACCCAGCTGCATCTTGACCTGCAAATTGCACAATTAAACACGGCTTAGAGTTGCGCCTCACCCACTTTGGCGCAGTAGATGCTGACACACAAAAACACATGGGTTACACATTGGTAAATCAGAAAAAGTAAGAACATACATTAATGTCCATATGTTGGACTATGCGGCCTAAAACTGTGTCAAAGGCACATAGCTGTATATTTTTGTGGGTGTTCACAGTAACAGTGGCAGTAAAACAGAGACCATGAACTGCTGTAAAAAGTTCATCTTGTGTCTTACTGTGATGAGTTAGTTTGAAAGTGGGACAATAAGGATAAGAGAGAGAACAAGAGCAGATGAAACAAAAGAAAATAACTTCAAGATGTGAAAAAAAGACCTCAATAATCACAGGCCAGTGGAAAGGGAAACACCAACCACTCAACAATTGAATTGTCTCTACAGCACATGGTTTTATGGGAAATGCCCACATTTCCACATGAGTTCCTCTATATCGATGAGTGTGTTCTGATCACAAGTGGCTTAGTTTTGTTTCTAATTAGTGGAATAAGAAACCAGGAAAAAAACAAAGAATAGTCTAACTAAAATTGCAGAGGGAAAACTATTTGGAATGTAATCAGAAATCACAGTGCTTTGTGTGCTTTTCAAACCTTCTGCTGTGTGTAGAGAAAAAAGCCAATTTATGCTGAAAGCTGTCATATTTATGAAGTCAGAGGACACTGATGTTAGACAAGAGGGCTTGGTTGGCTCACTACATTTTCTATTATAATAATGTTCCTTGCCAATGCATTTTATACCATTGGAAAACCAACCAGTTTCATTTTTGAATTATGCCCCATTTGCACATGTATTTGCAGCACAAAAGTACAGTAATCCCTCATTTATAGCGGTTTCAGACCCGACTGTGATAGGTGAATTTCCGTGAAGTAGGATTCCTTACTGCATATATATATATATAGAGATAAATAGATAGATCTAGATAGATATATATATATATAGATCAAATATTTGTGTAGTTAGATCATAGAAAACCTGTTTAAAACCTTCTAAATATGGATGTTAAGATTATTAGAGACATCTAGATATGAAATAACACCCCTATAGTCACTTTTACATGCATATTACCCATAATAGTAGAGATAATAAGAAAAAATAAGCCATTTAAGACATAAAGATGACATGATAGACTCACACATGTTAGCATTGGGAGAGTTCCTTGTTCTTTTTTTACTTCCTGGTCCGTACAGTACTTCCTGCGGTGGCAATTGTCTCATCAATGCAAGGTAATGACCCTTAGGAGCTTTATTATTGTGCTAGGTGTGGGTTACGGGCGCAACAGTAGCCCATTTTAGGGATTATTTTTGCTTGTTAATAATTGAAACCTACAATAAAAGCCTGTTGTTCCAGCGATCAAGTCTGGTGCTTGGTGTGTCTCCCAGAACATTACTGACACCTAGTAACCAGTGTAGTATACTATACATATCTTCACAACAT
Organism: Dunckerocampus dactyliophorus; assembly: GCF_027744805.1. NCBI lineage: Eukaryota > Metazoa > Chordata > Actinopteri > Syngnathiformes > Syngnathidae > Dunckerocampus > Dunckerocampus dactyliophorus. The sequence goes on from NC_072825.1 coordinate 18,678,035, forward strand.
CTTTGAATTTGTCTTCTGAATGCCTTATTATTGTATTTTAGTTAATTTAGCCATTTTTATACTTTAAAAATGCTTTATTTAAGAAAAATATATGTACAATTTGCTGAAATATGCCTTTTTTTTTTACTAATATTAGGCCATATTCAACCATGAAACAGCGATGATTTATTAATTCACATGTTAAAAAAAACATGATAGAGTGAAGCTGCAAAATTCGAAGCGCAAAGTGGCGAGGGACTACTACACGACCTAATGTAAAATGTGCCAAATATTCACTGCCTATGTCAAATAGCTTATTCTACTGTTGCTTTTGATGTTTTGTTTTGTTTTTCTGTCGATTGGATGATCGCAGCTTTATCAGTAGCACGAAAGAAACAAGACATACTGTATGGGCAATTTTACTATTTATTGATGGTTAGTTTATCGCGGGGGGAAAAGACGTGTCTGTTACATCTCAACCAACACACCATTGCTTTCTATGTGTCTTGTTAAAAGGAACAAACAGATGCATTTCTTGCTCCTTCATTTTTTGCCTTCTCCTGTTCTGTTACATGGCGGGATTCTTGCAAGCTACATTTTTTTTCTCCAAGCCATATGGTCCAAATGTGCTGACATGTGCTCCTGGAATTTTTGAGGAGGCAGAACACCTTCTAAGTAGAATGGAGTTGACTGACAGGTGGTGAGTCAGGCAACAGAGTGTGGCGTATGACCCAAAAACAGAAGAAAGAAAGCAGAGAGTAGAGCAAAGTGACATTATGACTGATTGACAGTTCCCACTGAGCAATTAGTGAAAATTAATTGAGTGACTGTCACTTCATTTGACTATAATTACTCGGGAAATGATTTAATTGTATGCCAATTGGCATATGACAGCACTCTGGTGGTATTACATTACAGTGCACATGACTTGCTTCTGTTGGTTAACAATTAAATAACAATTAAATAAATGGTCGCCAGTAACATTTCGCTTATACAGTCAAACCTGTCTTAGCGGCCACCTTTATAGAACGGCCACCTGCCTACAGCGGCCACTGAAAAATCCCCCACAGCAAATTTACATGTTATAGACTCTGTGTATGGCAGTCACCTGTCTAACGCGGCCAGCGACCACCCATTTTGTCTCCCTTGGTCAATATCTGACCGCATATAGCGGCCAAATTACCAACTCAAGTAGAAGCTTCATGCACGAAAAATTTTCGTTTAATCAATGAAGCCGTCGTGTGTAGACTTTAATTATTGAGTCCTAGCTCAGTCACAATCATTCACAAGATCCACACAGCCGTCACAGCCGTCTTCTTTTGAGCTTGCTATTTCCTGGTCAAACATGTAACTTTAAGAGCATTTGCACCAAAACATTACCGCAACGTAGACTGGGAACAGGACGTGCTCCCAGCGACGCTACAATACAATACTGCATGTTAAAAAGGCAGCGGGAGCAAAACTGAGTTCGGTTGTACTTAATTGAAGTAATTTAGAATGTACTCACGTTATTTTTGATCAATCCTCATCCACAAATCCATCAAAGTCCTCATCTTCTGTATTTGACACAAAAAAAGCAGTCTTCTTTTCCGTTCGCTACTAGTCTGTTAACTTGTCAGTGTTATTCAGCTCCGAAGCAAAGAAAACTTCTCCTGTTGCTTCTGCCAACTTTATTTCTTGACCGCGGCCACCAGAGAGCATCTCAGAACACACACACATACGTCTCGTCTCATCTCTCCTTCCTGCTTGCCCACAAGCCAAAGGTTAAACAAGCTCCACTACATAGCTGTCCAGGCAATGCCTGTAACAAGTGACATTGTTTATTTCCTGGTGTGAGACAATGTGCACTGGTCAATACTGTAATGCCGCTTGTTGTGGGAAAGGAGAGACTCACGTCGCCGATGCACTTTAATGGCTTTATTAACAGCGGAGAACACTGCAGGGCTTTACATCCACGCCAACATAAACACACTTCCCAACTCTCTCGAAACTCACAGCTAGCACTGAGCCTAGCTCTCCTGCTCGGGACGCCCACCGTCACTTCCCGTCACTTCCTGATGAACTAAAGCTGTAATGACGCTCCGCCGTATAAAAAGTAAAATATTAAAAACAAACGTAAGACATTACTAGCACAGCTTTGTTCTGTGGGTCGTGGATAATAACAAGCCTAGTAGTGCTGTACAACTTTTATCCGCAGTCACACAGTGCCCTCTACTGGTCAACATTCAAACTGGACACCAACCTGTCTATAGAGGCCACCTGTCTATAGCGGCCACTTTTGAAGTCTCCCTCTAGTGGCCGCTATAGACAAAGCAGCAACATGGGGAATAGATGAAGAGGGGGAGGACGTCAAAAGAAAAAAATGATGTGAGTGGAGTGGTTGATATCTGGAAAAATGTGGTTACACAATCATATAACTGGATGTAAGGTATTTGTCTGGCTTTGGGGGTCGCAGAAAATAACAAAGTAATTCCCCACAATCAAGAGTATTGGATGTTAAAGTGAAGACTTGGACTAGATTAAAGTTACATACTGTATCAGATCAGTAGCTGTTGCACTCTAAGTCTACTAATGTGATAGAGGCGTGATTATATGTGTGTGTGTGCGTGCATTTGTGCGCGAGTTGAGGTCATGGAAACTTAACTATTATGGCCTGCGGATTAGCCAGGACATGCTTCACATCTGCCTGGAATGTTTCTTTATCACACACACACTCTCTCACATTCAGTAGACCAAACTTAGAAAGTGCAACATTGCATGGGATGTGATGACCTTGTCAGCTTCCAACCAGTTTAAAAGTTTATTCTTGTTAAATGGGCCCTCCTGTCAAAGCGCTAACACATCTCCCCTTAAATGTTATATTGTTGAAGCTCATTATGTATTCATAAGAAGTGAACTCCCTCACTTTATGTATTTCTACCACTTTAATGTTTAGACGTGTGTTGAATATTTGATCATTTTTTATATAAAATTAATAAAGCAGTTCATTGTTGTGAATAAGAAAAAAGAGGATGTACTTTTAAGTCACTGAATTAATATTTTGTCATGCACGGAATGTAGTATTTATGTTATGCCATTCTTAAAGATTATATAAAGATGAAAGGAGCATTCAGACACCAAAAAAAGACTCTCATAGAGATTATCGAGGAAAAGGCTTCTTGAGACGTCATCTGTACTTCTGTGTAGAAGGTGTCGGACGTTTCGCTCCTCATCCGAAGAGCTTCGTCAGCAAACTAATAAGTGCTGGTAGCTTAGGCCTTAAATACAGTAAGAGTGGGCGGAATTGGTGTGCCAACACCCTCCTCCTATTGGTTCGTTACACTAAGCCTGGGCGGAGCAGTGGTATAATCCTATCCTGTTATTCACACCTACGATAAAAGGGAAGTGTCGCTCCCTGAATTGGGTATGAACGACTCTGATACTGGCTTGTTAGCATCTATTGTTCTGGCTCGGCCCTGCCTTCACCTCATTTGCAAGACTAAGAGCTGTGGGTTTTGGTCTCAGTAACCTGCTGAACACAGGGTCCAAATTGAACCTCAAACCACCATTCCGATTCAATGATGGGTTCTGTTGTTTGACAAAAATAGCTTCCTTTACTCCTCTTTCAAACCATCTGTTTTCTTTGGCCAAAATCTTTACCTCGCTGTCCTGAAAAGAGTGATTGGTAGCTTTCAGGTGTAGATGTACTGCTGATTGAGGACCACTAGCATTGTCCCTGCGATGTTGATAAAGCCTTTTTTGGAGCATTTGCTTAGTTTCCCCAATGTAGTGCTCTTTGCATTCCTCATCTTTACAGTGGATGGAATAGACCACATTGCTCTGTTTCTGGTTTGGAGCCTTGTCTTTAGGATGCACTAATTTTTGTCTCAGGGTATTTACTGGTTTGAAATAGGTAGGAATTTTGTGTTGCCATAAGATCCTCTGGAGTTTTTCGGAGACCCCTGCTACATAAGGGACTACCACTCCTCTCCTTTTTGCTTCTGTGGGCTTTTGGGTTTCTTTCCCTACTCTCTTCTTTTGACATTTGTTAAAAGCCCACCGTGGGTACCCACAGGTTGAGAGCGCTCTCTGGACATGTTGTGTCTCCTTTTTCTTTCCCTCAGCACTAGTTGGTATTTGTTCCGCTCTATGTTGGAGGGTCCTAATAACCCCTAGTTTATGTTGTAGTGGATGGTTTGATTCAAAAAGCAGGTATTGGTCAGTGTGTGTGGCCTTTCTAAAGACCTCTGTAAGTAGCTGTCTGTCCTTTCCTATAATTACCTTGCAGTCTAAGAAGGCTAGTTGGTTTTCTTTAGTGTTCTCGCGAGTAAATTTGATATTGGTGTCCACCGCATTGATGTGATCTGTGAAAGACTGAATTTCTTGTTTTTTGATTATGACAAAGGTGTCATCCACGTATCTAAACCAGTGCCTTGGTTTTGTCCCTGAGAAGGATGTGAGAGCCTGTTTCTCCATCTCTTCCATGTACAGATTCGCCACTATGGGTGAGACTGGTGAGCCCATAGCACAACCATGAATTTGTCTGTAGAATTTCCCTCTAAACTGAAAATATGTGGTGTTAAGGCAAATTTCCAGTAATTGGCAGATGTGGTCAGCACTAAGTTTTGTTCTCCGATGCAGAGTTGAGTCCTCGAGCAGTCTCTTCCTCACCACCGAGACTGCTGCTGAGGTGGGGACAGATGTGAAAAGTGAAGTCACATCATAAGACACCAAAGTTTCCTCTGGCTCCAATCTGAGGTCCATCCACTGTAAAGATGAGGAATGCAAAGAGCACTACATTGGGGAAACTAAGCAAATGCTCCAAAAAAGGCTTTATCAACATCGCAGGGACAATGCTAGTGGTCCTCAATCAGCAGTACATCTACACCTGAAAGCTACCAATCACTCTTTTCAGGACAGCGAGGTAAAGATTTTGGCCAAAGAAAACAGATGGTTTGAAAGAGGAGTAAAGGAAGCTATTTTTGTCAAACAACAGAACCCATCATTGAATCGGAATGGTGGTTTGAGGTTCAATTTGGACACTGTGTTCAGCAGGTTACTGAGACCAAAACCCACAGCTCTTAGTCTTGCAAATGAGGTGAAGGCAGGGCCGAGCCAGAACAATAGATGCTAACAAGCCAGTATCAGAGTCGTTCATACCCAATTCAGGGAGCGACACTTCCCTTTTATCGTAGGTGTGAATAACAGGATAGGATTATACCACTGCTCCGCCCAGGCTTAGTGTAACGAACCAATAGGAGGAGGGTGTTGGCACACCAATTCCGCCCACTCTTACTGTATTTAAGGCCTAAGCTACCAGCACTTATTAGTTTGCTGACGAAGCTCTTCGGATGAGGAGCGAAACGTCCGACACCTTCTACACAGAAGTACAGATGACGTCTCAAGAAGCCTTTTCCTCGATGGACAACTCCTGTACGACTGAGAGCCTACACAGACTCATAGAGATTAGATACAATAAAAGTTTTGCAAATTATCTGACATAAACTTCAAGGACATGGTGTAAATTAATTAGGAATAATAAATGAGTTTTCCAGGTGATAAAGATACAGAGCATCAGTACAGTAATTTGCATCTGAAGTCATGTTTACATGGACTAAGTAAGTCAGCACGCAGAGGGGCGTACTGCGAAGCAAGTTTAGTGGGCTAGCGAGGTCTGTTGAATCTAAAGCCAGGCTTACCTGTGCAACGACGGTAGCTCTCTTTTATAGGACCTATAGTATATCACCATAACTTATGCTCAATATGTCCAGACTTTCATCTTTAAATGGGCTATGAAAGCACCGCTATTTCACTGTGGAACTCATTTGGAAATGGCATCACGATTTCTTGAGAACCCGGTGGACTGGTGGGAGCAAGAATAATCAGCACTACGACAGAAGTTGTTTTTTCAAGATCACACGGATCCGCGAGCATTCCCTCATGAAATTCTCTATTAGAGATATAGATTTTCAGCCGAGGGAATACGCTAGATTTGCTCAGTTTTTGAGCTGAGCATCGGGAATAGAATGTAACATGAAATGTTAATTCACCCAATAATAGCAAACGTATATGTCACAGCAGTCCTCAGTACTCAGCCCGCTGGTCTTCTTATACTACAATATTTGCTGGAGGAATAATCACTCTGAGGCATCAGTCAACTGCAACAAAACACTTCTTTATTCTAACAAAAAGGAAAAATGTGTCACAAAGAAAAAAGTCGTCACAGAACACGTAAACACTGCCGCCACTGGTCACTGGTAAACACTGGTCACCATGAGGTACAGCATTTTATACTTCAAAGCAGTTAAATAAACAATGTAGATATTTTGTAGATGAAAATAACAGTTGTTGCTCCCGTTCATTTATTTTTTAAATGAGTAAAGGTTCATTTGTCAAAGTTGCACAATGTTGCGCGATCATAAAGGAACGCACTAGCAGGGTATAGTTCGTATAATAATCTGAGTTAATTTGCGCATTTACATGCTCAGCATTATTCTGCCAGTGGTCCTCCCTCACTCTATTGGCAGTGACAGTGTTGCTTTTGGCAGTGATGAACTTTTCAAACTCCTCATAACGCTCTATAATAAATACTTGCTCATCTTGTGTAAAATACATTAGTTGGGATCGCCTCATTTTTACGCACAAGTAGAATAATATGATGTCCATCGTCCCCTTTTATGTGAACGTGCACTGACCGCTAAGTCAAGAACCGAACTTGACAAAGTAAGTCAGTGATTATCGCGGGTGGCTGAGGTTCGAAACCTCACTATGGTACCCAATAACATAGTACGATTCTTCTCAACCATAGAGGAGAGGTGCGACCTTAAAATTAAAACACTTATGGGAAAAACAACTATAAAACCTTCAGCATTTTAGTATGCGGAATGGATTGAGGAAGGAACTCAAACAATGCACTAAAATGAGCGATTTAAAGAAACAGTACAAGCAGTTGATGTTTACAAAGTGTAATGAAGAAGAGTCCTGAACCACTGTCAACTGTAACAACTATAAAACTATTTTCACACTATTATTTTATCCATCCATCCATTTTCTATGCCGCTTATCCTCACTAGGGTCGCGGGTATGCTGGAGCCTATCCCAGCTGACTTCGGGCTGGGTACACCCTGGACTGGTCGGCAGCTAATCGCAGGGCACATATAGACAAACAACATTCACACTCACATTCATACCTATGGACAATTTAGAGTCGCCAATTAACCTAACGTGCATGTTTTTGGAATGTGGGAGGAAACCGGACCGCAGTACCTGGAGAAAACCTACACACACACGGGGAGAACACGCAAACTCCACAGAGATCTGATCTCCTGACTGTGTGGTCAACATGCTAACCACTCATGGACTGGATGACTGTTATAGGGCTGCACGGTTAGCATGTTGGTCACACAGTCAGGAGATCGGGAAGACCTGGGTTTCAATCTTCGTTGGGCATCTCTGTGTGGAGTTTGCATGTTCTCCCAGTGTGTGCGTGGGTTTTCTCCAGGTACTCTGGTTTCCTCCCACATTCCAAAAAAATGCATGTTAGTTTAATTGGAGACTCTAAATTGTCCATATGTATGAGTGTGAATGGTTGGTTGTCTATATGTGCCCTGCGATTGGCCGGCGACCATTTCAGGGTGAACCCCGCCTCTCGCCCAAAGTCAGCTGGGATAGACTCCAGCATACCCACGACCTTAGTGAGGATAAGCGGCATAGAAAATGGATGGATGGATGACCCTTATTTATTCAATATAAAAATTTTTATTTTAATTTTATTTAATTAGAATTTTGTATTCTACACTGGTCACTAGGTGTCACTAGTAACACATGCACCAGACTTGGTTGCCAGAACGACAGGCTTTTATTGCTGGTTTGAATTATCTCACAAAAGGCACAATAATAACATAATAGTCATAATAATCATAATCACAATAATAATACTGGCTACTGTTGTGGCCGTAGTCCAGCGAAAACTCAATTCTGAACCCCTGGCGTCACTTTCTGTCCCCACATCCCGAAGACATGTATTGCAACACACACAAGCGTGCGTCTTATTGGCTTATTTCTTAGATTATATCTACTATATTGAGTAATTTGTGTGTAAAAATGATAGGGTGTGTCATTTCATGTCAAATTGTAAATAGTTCATGATGTTATATTTGTAAATAAATTGTTATTTTGATGTAAAACAACCCATTTTTGTGTTGTTTATGTTTGTATAGTTGTTTAGATATTGCAGTAGCCATAAAAGCCCCAAAAATTATTTGGGTCAAAGTGAAAGTTATGCTTGAAATGTATCTTTTCGCAAAAAGCTGTTTTTCTGATATTTTCCTGAAACTTACCTATGTTTTACTGCTATTTACTAAAGAACGGAAAAAGGTAGAAACAAACCTTTTTTTTCTGATGAAAGACGGCAGTCTAATCTTTGTTTTGGTAGGTTCCATTTTTATTTAGCCATAAAACACAATATTCTGTGTGCCTTGAAAGATCAGTCAAAATCATTTCAAATGGCCGGTACTGAAGGGGCTGCCTTTTGAAAAATTGCTGGGATTGAATGAGTTAATTAATGTCAGTAATGCCAAATGTCATCTTGGGGATGGATGATAGGCTGATGTTGATCTTTTTTTTTAACGCCATGCAATCAATCCATATTGCATTAGAGATACTACAACAACAAGAAACTTTCCCAATGCTAATGGTGAGTTATTATGTCCTATTATTGCTTAGAAATATGATCTAAGGGACCCTACTGAGGAGAAGCCGTATAGAAAATGGATGGATGAATGACTGTGGAAAAAACATGACAATCATATCACCATATTGTTACATTACCTTATCACTTTTCTATGTATTAAAAAGATCACATACGAAATACAGGTAGTGAATAAATGTACAGCAACAGATGTGAAACAGATGGGGGGGTAGGATTAAATAATCTTTGCTTTCTCCTACTGCTTTTGGACATGTGGAACTGTGAATTGTATTATATGATGTATTCCACTGTACCTTGTATGCATGTTCAAATACAATGAAACCATTACCATCACTATGTTAAGTAATACGAATATCAAGGTGACTATCGAGGTATTATTCCATGTCTACAGAGCTCTATTCATGTTAAAAAAAAAAAAAAAAACATTTTAGGAGGGTCATAAACAGGTTTTCTATGCTAAGGTAAATATTCACTTTAATAGTAATATTCCATTTATTAATATTGAATCCTACTTCGCGGTTGGGGCTGGAACCAATTAGCCGTGATAAATGAGGGACAACAGTACATGATCTCTCTGAAAACAAACCTACTATAGAAATTATGGGGGATAAAATATTTCCCACACTGGATTAGATTTTTTTTTTTAATGGATTGGATTTTTATATACAGTAGCAACTTTGTGGACACCCAAAACACTTAAAACTGAACTTGTTGTTAATAGAAACGCTATTTGGGTAGATAAACAAGTGGAAACATTCAAATAAAATAATATGACGCGATAATGTAAGAACAGGTCTTATTAAGTACTGTAAAATGAAAAGATTACAGATAAAACTCTGCCTCCACCTGGAAAGCATTACAGTACCTTACAGTTAGGCTTATGGTTCTCTCAGCAGACAGGAAATGGCTTATTTCTTCTGAGGAGGGCCTGCCTGAACCGAGGAAGCGGCTCACCACATGAAACTAACGTGATCCAGCGAGTTTACATGCAGACATTTGCACAGGTGAAAGATGAACACAGCCCAGCCTTGTTTAGCCACTGCTGCTGAGCAGGAAAAAGTGCTTGGATAAGTCATGAATTCATGTCATTCATACGTTTCGGAATTACATATGCTCAAGTTTTAATTCATATGTGCAAAGTAAATACTCCCAAACACTTTTGAGTTGTTTTAATGGGTGGACGTGTCCTGCAGGGTAACATCAGCGGGAAAAAAAAAAAAAGGTTTAAAAGACTATTATATTTTCTATTTTTTGTGAATCTTTTAAAATCTTGTTCAGACAGATTGACAATAGTTAAATTTTACTGGTAGATGTATTTGTAGTGTTGGTTAAATAGCTCATACACATATTTCTTTTTTCTTTTTTGTTTTTTTTTTTTTTAGTACATGTGTTGTGTTCATGGCCTTATTGCAACACATACTTTTAACACAAAAACATGCTTTTAAACATCCCACCTGCTTCTTAGGTCCAAAGAAGTCCACTAAAAAAGGATACCACTCAACATGAATTTACAAATAATTTTCCAATTATTCTGTATTAGTTCTCTAAAGGAAAGCTGATTACATCTGATGCAACATTGTTCACAAATTGAAGAACACAAAACATACTTGTAGGTTTGAAGGTCTATTTAACGTGTAACAAATTGGTTTTGAATGTAGTGAAAGCGGTGTGTAGCCTTCCTCTTTACAGAGAATGCAAAAATACACTTTTTCTTACAAATCTATTAAAGCACAGGATTTAAATGCAACAGATAATTACTGTGCCTCTCTCAGTGATTAAAGTACAGTTTATCTCATGCAGAATGAGAGAACATTAAGGAATTTATGAGGAATATATTTGAAATGTCTTCCTTTAATGGGATGGAATGGTGAATGGTTGGCTGGTGACCAGTCCAGGGTGTACCTTACATCTCACCCCAAGTCAGCTGTGATAGGCTCCAGCTCACCTGTGACCTTAATGAGGACAAGCGGTACAGAAAACAGATGAATGGAGAGTCAGCCCTCGCCACGTTGTGGTTCAAATTTCTTTAAAAAAAAAAAAGCAAATTAATAACTCATGCTGTTGTTGGTTGAATACAGCCTATTATTAGTAAAAATAAATAAATAAATACATATTTCTTGCCTAAATTAAGCATTTTCAAGCATAAGAATGGCAAAATTAATTAAAGTACAAATATAATGGAAGGCATTCAGAAGATGCATTCAAAGACACTGTGAATGATACATAGTATTCTACACTAGTCACTAGGTGTCAGTAATGTTACTGTAATGTTCAGTGAGACACACAAACGCCAGTCTCGATCACCAGAACAACAGGCTTTTATTGCAGGAATGATCTCACAACAGGCACAATAATCTTTTATGTTCTGCTGGAGTTGCTCTGCTGCTTCCTATCAGCTCTCTCTTGCAGTGCACAGCTGGTCCTGCCGGGGCGGAGCTACCTGCACGCACGCACCTGGGAGCAATTCCAATCAGCCTTCATAAGCCATACTCCCATACTCGCTTCCAGCTCAACCATCTCCTCTTGTTGTGCTACCCGCCGTTTATCTTTCTCGTTGGCCATGTTTTACATTTTTGTATCATGCACCTTGTACCTTCGCCCTGTTTTTCTGTTGAGCATTGTTTTTCTGTGAATTAGCTTTTTCCACTCCTTTTGAGTAGACTTTTTGTTGTTAAACGTTGTTTCTACACTTTTTTTGTTGTGTCTGCTTTGGGGTCCAACCTCTGGCTATTAGCCAATCCTAACATAATCTCTAATAAAAAAATATGTAATAAATACACGGGCTACAGTTGCCGTAGTAACCCACGCCAAGCTCCTGTTTTTTCCTTCTTCAGATGGATGACAAGACCACAACAAATCAGATCAAAAATGTTACTTTGTCAGACATTATGGGGTTTGTAGACGAGTGCACATGGGAGAAAAGTTTTCAAGGAAGGCACACACATCAAATCTTTATTTTTCAGTTTAATTTTCACTGCAAACTCCTTTCAAATCCAACTTGCACCTGTTTGACTGTATGACTTGCCCTATTTCTTTTCAAAGTGTCAAATTTCATCAAGCTTGAGCAAAAAATGGAAGAAGGTAAAGGGGAGTGAGAGGGAAAATTGTGGTAATAACCCGATTTTGCCTCAGTTGGTTTTGATTTAAGGACAGAAGAGTGTGTCAGAAAAACAGCAGGTGCTCCTCTGTCTCGATTCCACGCCAGATTTTTGAATAGGGAGACAGAAAAAAAGCAGAGACCAACTGAGCAAAGATAGATATGAACGGTAAATCACAGCCCATGTCGATAAAAGGAGCTGAACTTACACAAAGAAACACATTGAGAAAATGTACTTCAGAGGACAAGTAGGGAGGGTGTTACCAATGAATGAATTTTAATAGCTTTGGATTCAGCCAGCAGCTCAATCATATAAACCCTCTATTAATAAAAAGTGCAGCTGCAGCACATTTTCTTGACCAAGATTATTCCTAATCAGTCAGCAAACATGACAGTGTACCTGACACCAGAAAGAACGAGGAGAGACCCTGGAAATGAGACAGACAGGGACAGTGGGGCTTATGGGTAAATAGTGAACCGCATGCCACTCACACCACATAAACACCACCGCTTGATTACCCCAGGTGTCTGTATTCACACTTGAAGAGCATTTGAATTTTAAAGTCTTCCCCCGAACATGTGTCAAGCATCGCCCATCTGTCTGTCACCCTTCTACACCCTGACAATACCACCAGCACAATTAATGGAAATCTGTCAGGATGAGCCAATTTACTCCCAATTTTCTGCTTGCTTTTCAAATGTGTTTTTTTTCCCCCTGTACCATAATATGAGGCATGTCATTTTATTTGCAAAAAGAATCTCCATTTCAATAAGGATGTCCCAATTTGCCCATTTTGGAGCACATCCCAATTTGGAGCTTACAATTTGTGCATCTTTATTCAAATATGCAGCTTTTATCGCTACATGCGTTGCATTTTTCCGTTTGAAACTCTGTATTCAGACACCATTTTTTAAAGGTTTACCATAAGAGCAAATGCATTTTTGTGTGATTAATTAACGCAAGAAAGTTATATTTTCAGCATGTCAGGCATTTTTATGGGTGTCTCATTCTAACACCCAATTGATATGGTAACATAATGCAGTAATCCCTCATTTATTGGAGTTCTTCTTTATGAATGGAAGATTTTCATAGTTAAATCATAGAAACTCTGTTTATGACCTTCTAAATACAGTTCTTAAGATTATTAGAGCCCTCTAGACACCCCATAGTCACCTTTATACTCGTATTACCCAATAGTAGACATACAAAAGAGTAAATAAGCCATTTAAGATATAAATATGACTTATGTTCATCTGTGTTGCTAGAAATGTGTTCCTTGGGGGAGCCGAGTGGTGGGTAGACAGGAAGTGACAGAGTTGAGTTTTAGCTTGGCATGGGTTATGGCTGCAACAGTAGCTCGTGTTTTTATGAGGGATTTTTAGTAGGGATTATTGTGCCTGGTGTGAGATATTTTAAACCTGCAATAAAAGCTTGTTCTTCTGACGATCAAGCCTGGTGTTACAGTAACATTACTGACATCTAGTGATCAGTGTAGAATACTACATATCATTCACAGCGTCTTTGAATGCGTCTTCTGAAGGCCTAATATACTGTATGTGTTTTAGTTCATTTAGCCATTTATGCTTGAACTCATTTTAGGCAAAATATAGGTAAAGTTTGCATCAGTGTGCATATTTTTGCCTAATAATAGGTTGTATTCAACCACAAAACAGCATGATTTATTAACTAATAATACTAATAATAACAACTCTCTGACAGAGTGAAGCCGCAAAATTCAAACCGCAAAGTGGCGAGAGATGACCGTATTCCCATACAGGCAATGAGTGGCATGTTTAAAAATGATGCAGCGATCCTTTATCTTTAATGTATCAATGTTAAGTTTAAACATGTAGTTTGTGTTGATGAGAGGCTACAAAGCATGCAAATAGACTGGTGCTTTGGTTAGCATCATCAATCCGTTCCAAAAGGTTCAAACTAAAACAGACTCTAACTAAGGCAAGTTTTCCCATATAAAATAATGTAAATCCAGTTCATCTGTTCCAGACAGCCAAAAATGTCAACACAAAACACATTTTACAGACAATAATTATAATTTTTCATGCAGAAAATGATGCTAAAATAAATACAAATTACAAATCAATGAGCAACTGAAAATTTAACATCACTTTTACCTAGTTTTGCAAAGAGTGAGGGGGAGAAGAAGAGTTTCTGCTTGGAGGGCAAACCCTTTTTTTTCAACTGTTACAGCACTCATGTGGCACAAAAAAAATCTATGCAAAGAGGTCTGTTAAAGACTTTGGAACATGCACAGTTTTACATTTAAAAAACAATGCCACAAACATGACATTAAATGAAGAAATGAGCATTTAACATAATTTTACCTGTAGTGGACACCCTTGGCAAACAACAACCAGACATAGGAGGGATGGACTTTGGAGGCATGTTTGTCTTCACTTGCAAACTAACGAACGTGTGTATGCCTTTTCTTTTTTTAAAAAATGTTCGAACCAGCTTCTGCTTGCCTTAAATTCATCAACAGACTCACTCGTTTCAGTTTTCTTTGTTAGATCCGCATATAGCAGCCTCTCCTCTGAAACAGTGTCTCCTGCTAGGTCCCGCTAGCCGTTCATCCACACCAGCAACAACTTCTCACTCATCTCTGATGGTTTGTGGTCTCTGTTTTGTTAACACGGTTACTGCTTTCACAACATTAGCTCACTTGATTGTGTTGTTATTCTTCAGGATGGGATTATTGTTGATGAGGGCTTACAGTACATCCTGATGAGATCGGCAGCACGGACACCATCTTCAAACTTTGTGATGACTTCCTTCTCGAATTTCGTAGTGGTCTCCACCCTCTTTGGAATGTTGTCACTCGCAACCTTCTTCGGACTCATAGCGGCTTATTTAGAAGAGTTTGTCCTACTCAATGAAAAAAATGCACGAACCGAGGTACTACTGTATATGTCCTACAATCATGCATAAAAAAGCATAAGCCATGCAGTAATGCTACTGAAGCATCTTCTATGTTAAAGCACCATCATATCCTCACAAGACTCCCAGTAAAATAAATATGTATTGTTAAAAAGAGACCATGCAGCCTCCCAAATCATGTGTATGCAATTTCTGGAAACATTTTGCTGTCCAGCAAATCAGTGTCAAAGCATGCGCAGAAAATTCAGTAATCATCCTCTTTTTAATCCAAATGAGATTGGTTTAGAGCCAAAAGCAGAGCGACACAGATGTGTTCTTTGCATGTCACTGATGGAATTCAAATCACTCGACAACCTGCATAAGATGCATAATATTTCTTGATGTGTGAGGTATGTGCTGCTTTGCATTATGATTACAGTTTATCATTATTTATCTTAATTCCAGTTATAGAAATACTGTACAGTGGCTCCCCACACAACTTGCAATTCACCGTTCACGGCTCCCTTTCCAAATTCGTAAATATTTGGTCAAAAAATTATATTTTTTATTTAGAGTCTGCTTCAATTGTTGTTCTTATGGCATAGTCATCTCAGTTTATGCTCCTGTAATAAGAGACAAAGAACAGTTTCAAGGCACCAAAAATGATTTCATCCTTCTTTTTAGTACTTGTGACCCAGTTACAAATCCAACTAGAAACCAACTATGTATCATTGAGTTGTGGAAAGGCTTTCCTTAGCAGTACTACTTGTAATAGCAACAGCAGCAATCCTCTCTACATGTTCTGCTTTCTTCATATAAAAATGGGAGAGATGTGTACAGTGTGAGATATTACATTAAGAACCTTGGATGAAATGGACATTTGTAACATATTTAATGATATTGTGTAGAGGTGGCGCTATTCCTTCATGCACCGACCCTCATTATCAAGGCACTCACAATGACTCAAATTAAAACACCCATTAATCCGTCAGTGTAATCCTTCCATTGCATGGAGCAGCCTATTCAGCCCTAGTGTGGATTAGCGAACACTGAGACCCCATGTTGGTGGTCACTGGTGTATAACACCTTATAAAGATAATGCTGTGTGTACGTGGGTGTCTGCATGTGTGTGTGTTTCCTGCTGTGCTGGTGGTCAGCATTGTATAATGTAAGAGTGCGTGTGTGCGTTGGGTGTATGTTGTCCATGTGGATAATGTGCTTTTTTTCTTCCTTTGTGGTTACCTGGTGAAGGGGAAAATCCCTGTGAGGTGGTCTTCTCACATTGTGGACTGCCGAGATGGCAGCTTGTAATAGAGGAAACAGTGAGTTAATAAAATAAGCCCCCCGTGTCGAACACTATTTCGAGTTGAAGGGCTTAGATGTGGACCAAGGGGTGGATCTCATCGTATAAAAGGCCGCACCTCACACAACATGCGACAATGTGACAGTTTTCTTTTCTTGTCGATCGCTGAGCACCGATTAGTGAGTTTAAATAAACCGATAACTGGTCACGGTGACTGGTTGTGATAGTGATTTGGAGGAAAACATGGATGTGTGCACTGTGTTTGCGCAGTTAGAGGTCGATGCTTTGCCAGTTTGCAAGTCGGACTGTTGTTGGCGTACAGTAGGTTAAGGCTGACAGTAACCTGCATTTGTCAATAAAAGCAACAGCTGTGTTTCTATCCGGACACTAACTCATTAACACTTAGCATGAAATCCACAATTTCAGGATCCGTTGTGAGTTTTTATTTTTTATAGCTTCAGTATGAGAGATTGCAAATGGCTGTCTCGTTTTAAACAGGCACCATCCCACCTTTGTTGCGGATCTGATCCTACCTCAGAAGGCAGAACAATACTTTCCCCCATTTGGTGTCGGTCTCTATTTTACAGGACAGTGACCTGGGAAAAGGAAAATAATTGTTGAGAATGATCTTTCTTCAGGAATAAATACAGTGAAGCCTCAGTTTTCGACATGAATCCATTCCAAAATATCACAGAAAAAACGAAGCAATTTTTTCCATAGGAAATAATATAAATGTAATATAAATGATGTAATGATGGCCAGAAATATCGAACAAAAACATATTGATGTATTTCTTTATTGTAAACTTCAGAAGCAGGTGCAATCATCATTACATACTGGCCCGGCTCACTTTCGGTAATGTGTCTCCCTTAAACAGTTCCCCCTGCAACCTGTGTTTGAGGTTCCTATCTTTACATTACAATCCCATTGTAACAGACACTACCTTTGTACTTTGCTACAACTTCTTTCTTGAATTTGATAGTGGTTCTCACCTTCTTTATCAAAGTTCTGGCATTTGCAACTTTCTGTGGTGTCACGGTGGGTTATTTTGCAGCCGTATTTTTTTTTTTTTAAAGCACAAAGAACACTCACAAATCCACAGTGCACTTGAACGCCTCATCAGGAAGGGCAGACAGTGCTTAAAAGGAGGAAGAAAGGAGACAAATATGAGTTGTCAATTGTTCTGTGCATTGTTCTATGAACAAATAAACCACACACACACATAATACAAATTATTAAAACATTCCATGGCCAAAATTTGTCTATAGTGTCCCCACTATTCATTCTTCACAGAGACTGACCCATCAACACATAGATGCTTTGTTTGGGCACTGTTTGGCCGTATGATAATCAAGACAATGTATTACAACCGAGACATATTTTTTGTCAATCATTTTTCTCAAAAAAACAAATCCTACCGGGGGAAAACCGGGGCGTATGGAAACCGAGGTTCCACTGTACCACCAAAAGCCAAAGAAAAAGGAAAACCGCAGCAATCCCTTAACTTTTGCTAAACATTGACCTCATGAGGTACGCTTGCATGACATCATGCATGGCGAAAGTTCAAATTCAAAGTTTTGTATGACCTAAAAAGTGTACTTTGATTGCATTTAGAAACGCTTGAGAAATGTTTGACTTTTCGAGTTCCAATGTCTGTTTTGTTTGTCAGGAGCACAAAGTAGTTTATTCAACCCAAAAATAAAACAAAAAAATAAATATTAAGACAGATTAACCATCAGGAATACAGTATAAATCAATTTTAATAGCCATCAGTGTGATGTTTAATGTGCTGAGATTTACCAATAAATCGGTGACATAAAGTGTATATACCGTAAATTATATTATTCTAATTCTTCGAAATACTAATGAGTGCACTTGAATATTAGCCGCACCCAGCAAATTTAAAGAGAAAAAACTAATTGTACAAATGTAAGCCGCACTTGTCTGTAAGCCGCAGGTGTCCACTTTGTAACATGGGATATTTACACAGAAAGACACTATAAAGCTTGCAATCCTACCAACATTGTTCCCAGGATCACCCATCAGAGTTCAACAGCTGCTGTGGTCTAAGCAATCCAAGCAGAAGCTGATCAATCTACATTCTACCAAACTTACTTAAGATTTGTCAGATCAAAACAGAATCGCTGCATAAGACTTCAAAATGTAGTATTAGTGTCACTACTTTATGAATCTGCATTCTAAGCATCATTTGAAGTATAGTTGATTTACCCCTAAATTACCCGTATGATTGTTTAAGCCACAGGGTTCAAAGCATGTGAAAAAAGTAGCGTCTTATAGTCCGGAATTTACAGTAATGGGATTTTTGTTAATGGCTTTTAATGAATGAAGGAGAATAGACACTTTGGCATTATATAAAAAATATTAAATGGACACTCACAGTTATCATTAGACATACAGGTTTGCTGGTATCACTGCTTTTAAAGCGTAACGCCAATCGTTCTTGAAAAACAGAGCAAATTGGAAATGGTGAGCAAAAATATAGATGGTGAAACTATGATAATAATAGCCATTTATATCCCTCTGCAGCATTATAGTAAAATCTATACTCGCCATATAATTGAAAAGATATTGACCAAAGATGCACAGCTGCACATCTTCTAGAATGAATATATGCATAATACATTGCTGATGCATACCAACACCCTAAAAATGAAAAAAACATTATTTGAAATTATGATGAATAGTACTTTGTGGCTGTGTATGTGTGTGAGTGTGTGCCTCTATAAAGAAGTTTACAATATGTATAGTACTGTTTATTCATGGAGGGCTTTTGTAGCCATTAAAATGAGGCCCACTGGTGCATAGTAGCAAACAAGGAAATATTATTCCATTCCACTGTGAGTTTATGGAAGCATAAAACTGAATGGTTATAGTCTATTCTACCGAAGCCATCAAGTCAAGTATGCTTAGAACTAAACACTATGAATACACATTTGCTCTATAGTGGTCTGGTGGAGAAATTGCCTTTTTCAGCAGATAATAAAAAGGACAAAAAATATTCAAATCTTTGGTGGTTGGGAAAATTACAGAGTTGCATTGTATCCTATGGATACAACTGATTGTTATTGCGTTACCTCCACCAAGCTTAAAATCAAGAGAATGATAAGTAATGTTCAGCTCGCTGTATGTTGATTGTTGAAGGATTACGTAAATGCTGTTTGAGTCACAATGGAACCATTCCCCTCAACCTGTGTTGCTTGTGTTGAGTTTTAATTACACCATTTTAAGTTGCAGTAGGAGTTAACTGTTTGTTTGCAAGAAGGAGAACTCTGTGTTTGTGTGTTTCATTTCACAATAAATAAAGGCTTTTCATTGCTATGTACTGCCTTGTTAAAACTACAAAGGATAAAAGGTGTAATGGTAAATAAAATTTTGCGATTTTATGAAATCATTGTGTTTTACTCACAGTCTCCTCCTGCAGTGGTGAAGTGTAGAAGCAAGAATGAAGAATACTTAATATTATTGCTTTCAAAAATGTTTATTATCAAGTCTATCTATTCTGTTAGCTGTGCCACCATCACCGTCTTCCCATCAGTACTAGTCACTAACCGTAGGTCATTCTCTGCTGCAGTTTACTGGAACCCTTCTCCAGCCCACTAAACCAGAAAATCTGTTTCCAGAAAATCTTGCAGTATTAATGCTGGACTGCTGTGCAGTGGTCATGCTGTAAAAAACATGGGTGGGCACCCATAAAGTGTCAGGTACAGTGCTGAACAAAAATCTCCTAATCCCCTAACTCTTAGCTATTCATTATTATTTCACAGGGCAGTCGTCCCAAATACATAAGGCCCCCTACCCTTCTGGGCTCAGACTGCCAAACTCCAACTCTGGGTTTGATGTTTCTCCAACATCCACCAGGCTATGATTATTTCATTCTTTTTTATCAGAACACATTAATTATTCAACCTTTGCTAGAGCGGATTTGATTTTTTTTTTTTTTATTATTATTGAAAAAATGACAGTGTGGGTATGTGTGACCACTCACCATCAAAGGAATAGAAAAACATGAATAAACATACCTCACATCTTGGATGACTGATGGGTGGGGAAGGAAAAGGTAAAAGTATTCTGGATGATCAGATTAGTTCTTTTTTCAGTTCTTCATAAATTGCCTCCTATCCGTCCTACAACTACAACCGCGACAGTGGATGATTTCTCTTATAATCACTGAACCGGACCAGATTTTACAGGTTCTTCTCACACATATACTTCACAGCAAAGCACACTCTCTCATGAAAATGCATGTACACAAATATTGGAACATACCTGTGACTAAGTTAATTGAGGTGTTTTATTTATTCCCAGTACAACATAGATACAGAATTAAGCCCGTCAGATATACTAGTATGTGAAAGCTGTGTTCTTCTGGCGAACACAGTAAATTCAACCACGGTTCTGTCACAGGATGAAAGCCAGGTCGTAACATTTTGTTCCTGATTTATTTTCCCATGGTCATCTTGCAAGTGGTCATATTAAAAGTGTTTGGGAAAAACAATAACTCAGCCACAAAGTGGTAGACCACATAAAGTCACAAAGCTGGGTCCTTGAATGCCGAACACATGGTGCGTAAAAGTCGCCAATGCTCTGCTGACTGAAGAAATGTAGTTCCAAGTCTCTTCTGGCATGAAAACTGAGTGCAAGAAGCTTCAAGGCCATAGCCGACCAGCTGCGTACAAGGCTTACATCACCGCGCACAATGCTAAGATGGAGTAGTGTCAAGCATGTCAACCACTGGAACCTTAGTACATGTGCCAACTGTAACGTTTCAGAGGTGGAGCAATAGTTTGGACTGTTTTTTCAGGGTTTGAGTGTATGTGTTTTAGTGAAGGGAAAACTTAATGCTTCACAGCATACCAAGACCTTTTGCACAAGTCTATGCTTCCAATGTTGTGGGAACAGACTGGGGAAGGCCCTTTTCTGTTCCAACATCACTATGCCCCAGTGCACAGGGCAAGGATAAAGGCGTGTCTGAGGTATGGCTGATTAATATTTTGAACCAGACCCTCTCATCTAACATCAAAGACCTCTGTGATCTTACAAATAATCTTTTGGATGAGTGTAATTGTAATTGTCCAGTCTCCTTGTTTATATTCTCACATTTTAGCAATCATTTTATTATATCAGGGACAATAGAAATTAAACTTGATGTTTACCTTTCCTTTTTTTAAGTACCGATTGGGGCACCGTTTAAGCTCCGGCACCATTTCAAAATTACCGATTTGGCACCGGTATCGGATAATATGTAAACGATACCCGACCGTAACTGTGAACATCTCCAAATTGCAGCCTAAGTGTAAATATTTAGTGTGAGCACCGTTGTTATCTTGCACATCCTTAATCCTTTTGGGCAGTTCACCAGAGCAGCACAGATTGTTACTGGAATCCTCTTCCCTCTTCCACATGATGACATCACTGAGTTGGTCGGCGTTAGACACCTTGCACTTCTCCACCTTCCACTTGAGGATGCCCTACGGGTGTTTAATTGGGTTCAGGTCATGCCTGCGACATGCTTGGCCACTCCATCACCTTCAGCTTACTCAGTGAGACACATGTCATCTCAGAGGTGTGTTTGGGCTTGTTACCATGTTCGAAAACTGCCATGCGGCCCTGTTCGCAAACGGAGGGGATCATGTACTGCTTCAAAATGTCATAGAACAGTTCATGTTGGAATTCATGTTTCAGTTAACGCACCACAACTCCCCAGTGCCAGCAGCATTCACGCAGCCAGCCCCACACCATGATGCTACCACCACCGTTCTTGACTTTTGGCAAGACGCACTTATCTTGATACTCACTTGTGTTGTTAGGTTTTTAGACAATCATGGAAGTGTGTTGAGCATCCGGCTTTTGCACAGTAGTCATTAATATGATATAACATGTGATTATTAAACACAACCACAATACACAATACCACGACTCACAGTTTACAGACCAGTTAAGTTCTTACTTGATTCACACTTGGGTAACTATACAAAACTTATTTCAAAGTATGCCAATGTGTTGACATTCTAGATCGTTAAATGATTTATCTTGTGGTGCCCAGGCATCTCATTAAGTCCTACCTACACATAAAATCATTATCCTATCCTTTGGCCTTATTTTTTCATCGGTTTTCCACGTCTCCACTTCTCACTCAATCCCTTGCCATTTGTCTCCCGACATCCTCATTTCTGCTAATGAGCCCACTTAAATCTATGCCAAAACACAAACAGGAAAAGGAGAAATAGGTACAGCTCTCACTAGATGTTCTGTTTGTTCTAGGATTCATCATGTGAGCTATTTTCAATAAATAATTGATGCAAACGCTGACTTTTGTCTGCAGACGAGACTTCAGAACATGAATTATGCATTGTTATTCCTGGGTAGGGCAAAGCAGGGACAGTGTGGCGGTCTCAGCATGTGTTGTGTGTGTGTGTGTGCACACTGTGACTATAATTTCTAAGGCTTACAGTCAAAGCTCCAATGTGGACTGAGCTGACTGTGATTACACAACCTAAGACGTTGCTTTGTGTGTAAATAACATCAGCGTCCAAACTTAAAATTCCGGGAAGCTCATTTCGGATGCAATGAAACTTTAATCAAATGGATAAAAATCTGCTTTGTTTGAAGTAATATCAAGAGTTTATTTTGTTCTAATCAAACCTCCTGATGAGCAGAATGATGCCGAACAGAATGTTTGTGTTTTTACTTACTTATATGTGGGAGGTGTTTCCACCAGCACATTTGGCTTTACAGTATTTTTTCCATTCGATCTCTGCTCTTTTCCTCTTCTTCTGCCCTTCATTTTCCTGCTCTGCAATCGTTGCAACAACAAAGGAAGCTACATTCCCACAAACAGTGGAAAGGTTCCACCTGCAATGCTAAAATGTTTTCATCTGCTTCTTGACTGCTGTCGCCAGGGAACTCAAGTGGAAAGGAGGGGAAAAGAATTGATTGAAAATCAGAAGAAAAGGGAATAATTACAAAGAAGAGAACGGCTCCCATCCACCTGCGACAGCAATCATCAGTGATCTCCGCTGTCATTTCACTCCGCTGTAAATAATTCATCAAAAGAAACAAAAGGGAAACAAATATGCAAATAAACCTCAAACAGGGCCAGTAACATAGGCCTGCTGCCACCAGGGAGGAATACTAGTGGATTGTTACCAGTGCAGGTTATGACTGTGATGAATTTGAATTCATCTTGTTTCATCTACCTTGACAGTACTCAAGTCACACATACACAAGGAAAGGGTGGGGTTGGTGGGAGGTTTTGAGGGTTTGATTGAGCGGGAAAGTGGGGGGGGGAGGGATTAAGGACAAGGGGTACGGAAGGATTTGGGGAGGGGGAAGGAGAGGCAGGGAAGAGGGGCCAGTCAACATTGGAGGGCAGAAGAAAGAGATTTGGCAGTGGAAGGGTGGAAAAGAGGGAGGGAAGCTTTTGAGGGTGCATTCGTCAGTGCTGTGAAAGGTAGCCATCCAGGGCTTTGATGAAAAGTGCAAGCCTTCTAAAGCTTACCAGTGACAGCATATGATTTGGTCAAAGCATGAAGCTTTTCAAAGGTAGACATTTTCACTCCCATTCATCTCTCTCGATTTCGGCTTGAATATGACTTTTTTTGGGCTGAGCTCTGGCAAAATTCCAAATGGGTTCGACAGATTGGCTGCCTGCAGTATTGTACCCCTGACTTACAGACAGTAGATTGTCGGGAAATATAGACATCTCGAAATGAAGGGATTACATGTAATGTTTCAGCAAATGGTCCTAAATCAGAAATTATGGAGAAATCCACATTCTTATTAGGCAAATGACATAGGACACATGATTCTGTATGCAGACCAGGAACCTCATTATCTTTGCCCTTGATTCAGAATCGGCCGCCAAACACAACTGCCTTTTAAAAGAAAAGAAAAAGCTAAACATGTGAGCTGGAATTTGCCTGTCACGTCCCAAAAATACATCTGTTAAAACCCATATCGACTTTTATTTATATATATAATGTATATATATTTATACTGTATATACAGTAGAGGTCAAAAGTTTGGACACAACCATTAATAAGGCAAGAAATTTTACTAAGAAACCCAGACAAGGCACACCTGTGAAGTGAAAACTGTTCCAGGTGACTCCCTCATGAAGCTCATTGAGACAACACCGAGGGTTTGCAGCGCTATCAAAAAAACAAAGGGTGGCTACTATATATATATATATATATATATATAAAAGTTATTCCACACTTTCTATATATATATATATATATATATATATATATACTGTATATATATAAAAAGTGTGGAATAATCAACCTCCATTTCTGCAGAACAGCTTTAAATTGTTGACCCATTTTGTGGTCCCTGAAACAGGCCTTTTTGTATATTTCTGAAATACACACTACTTTTCAGTTTTGGGTAACCTTACCTTTTTTTAACCTCTGGCACTTCACCACTTACCTTTGTACCATTTCAAACTACTGTAGTCATTGGACTTGAATGACTTGAATTAAAAAAAAAAAAAAAAAAACTTTGTTAATACGATTTTTACCATTATTTTTACCACAGCTCTGGAAACAATAAAACCCTATAGTCACCTTTACACTGCTATTATTCTTCATTTATGCCACATTGTGCAACTGTCATGCGCAGATTGATATTGTTTGATCCCGCAATATCACGAGGGATGTCTGTGTGGCTCTGTTAAAACATAACTTAAGATTAATTGAGATTTGTTAGTCTGGAAAAGATTATAAAGCCATTTCTAAAGCTTTGGGACTCCAGTGAACCACAGTGAGAGCCATTATCAAAAATGGCAAAAACATGGAACAGTAGTGAACCTTCCCAGGAGTGGTCGGTCAACTAAAATTAAAGCGACAACTCAACCAAGAGGTCACAAAAGACCCCACAGCAACATCCAAAAAAACGCAGGCCTCACTTGCCCCAGTTATGGTCAGTGTTCATGATTCCACCATAAGAAAGACACCGGTCAAAAACGGCCTGCATGGCCGAGTTCCAAGACAAAAAGCACTGCTGAACAAAAAGAACATTAAAACTCGTCTAAATTTTTCCAGAAAACATCTTGTTGATCCCCAAGACCTTTGGGAAAATACTCTGTGGTCTGATGAGACAAAAGTTTAACTTTTTGGAAGGTGTGTGTGTCCCATTACATCTGGCGTAAAAATAATGCCGCATTTCAGAAAAAGAACATCATACCAACAGTAAAATATGGTGGTGGTAGTGTGATGGTCTGTGGCTGTTTTCCTACTTCAGGACCTGAAAGACTTGCTGTGATGAATGGAACCATGAATTCTGCTGTCTACCAAAAAATCTTGAAGGAAAATGTCCGGTCATCTGTTCATGACCTTAAGTTGAAACGAACTTGGGTTCTGAAGCAGGACAATGATTCAGAAGACACCAGCAAGTCCACCTCTGAATGGCTGAAGAAAAACTAAATGAAGACTTTGGAGTGGCCTAGTCAAAGTCTGAGTCCTATTGAGATGCTGTGGCATGACCTTAAAAAGGCAATTCATGCCTGAAAACCCTCCAATGTGGCTGAATCACAACAATTCTGCAAAGATGAGTGGGCCAACATTTCTCCACAGCGCTGTAAAAGATTAATTGCAAGTTATCACAAACGGTTGATTGCTGTTGTTGCTGCCAAGGGTGGCCCAACCAGTTAATAGGTTCAGGGGGCGAGCACTTATTCACACAGGGCCATGTAGGTTTGGGTTTTTTTCTCCCTTAATAACAAAAAGTTTCAAATAAAATCTGCATTTTGTGTTCAGTTGTGTTGTCATTGACTAATATTTAAATTTGTTTGATGATCTGAAACATTTAAGTGTGACAAACATGCAAAAAAATAAGAAATTGGGAAGGGGCAAACACATTTTCAAACCACTATACATAAATTAATAAAATACTTTGCCCTTTTTTTGCTCTTGAAAAACTTGGTAACATACATTGTAAACATTGGACTATGGCAATATTTAGGATTACCTTTGTTCCCTCAGTAAAATTTCAATTATACTATGTCAACAATGCCAACATTGTATTCAGCTGCAGCTGTGTATTAAAATAATTTTACTGCCTTTTACTATGACAGTCGGCTAGTTCCTCGTCATTACCACACACCTCTCATAAATGTTGTATATGTTTCCTTCGTTTGGCAACACCTGAGCAAATGACCACTGCTGGGCCAATATAGCTGACATCATTTTTTTGGAGTGATGCCCGAGGCTTATTAGCAGCCTTGGTTACAGCAATATGGACAGGCTTTCAGAGCTAACAGTCATTAAAATTAAGGGTTGTGGTTTACTGTCCTAGGTCAGTGATGACACGCAATACACCTGTCAGATGATGTCCAACGTGCATGCACACAAACACACGCACACACACAATATTTTGAAGTCATTTTTCACTTGCAAACACACCAAAACAAACACAACTCAAATCTAAACTATGTCCACAAGTGAAGCAACATGCCTTTGAGTATTTTGCCTGAGAATGGTGCCTTGGTGTGTCCTTCTCATAGTTACACACATACGTACAGAGATAATGGGGTCTAATTTAGGTCGTCATATCTACAGAGTCCTCCAGAGGACGAGACCTCATCAGGAATATATTGGTGACCTACATACAAGGAGCACACACAGACACACCAGCACATGTACTGCACTGTAGGGCACACATATTGTCGACAGTGTTGTCTACATGATGTCTGCATAAAGACACAGACACATTCATTATGCAAGTATAAACCTCAAAGAACCACATATACAGACATGCAAACATGCCCATATGCTGTATACAGCCACCCACTCAACAAATCGCACACAAAGATGCTGAAACAGATGCACATCCATATGTATGTTGAGAGTAGTCTGAAAGTTAGTCAATTAGAGTTGAGTAAAACACAAAATGATTCATACCCTGGCCAAAGTTTTAGGCAAAGGGAATTCTGGTGAATAGGTGAGTGGAATAAAAGAAAGCGGCAAAAGACTGTATAACTGCGTCATACAATATACACTCCTGATAAAAATTTTAAGACCAGTTGAACAATCAAGTGAAATAGGCTGTTCATCAGCTGATCAAAAAAAAAAATAACCCTGACGGTCTTGATGGCTTCCAATGTGTATAATAATGGCATGGCAAGGAGATCCCACCTGAGGTGTTTTCCACACGGCACAGTGGAGGGGGTACCATCATGATCTCGGGTGCTTCTTCCTTCAATGGAACAATGGAGCTTCAGGTTGTGCGGGGTTGTCAAAGGGCAGATAGCTATGTAAACATGTTGCTGGGGGCATCCCTCATGACTGAAGGCCCTCGACTGTGTGGTAATGACTGAGATTCTCAACAGGACAAGACTGCAGTTCACAATACCAGCCTGACAAAGGACTTCTTCCAGAGGAATAAAGCTCTCCGTGAAGCCATCTTCACCACCTCAAGTAACATTCCCGCTAGCCTCCTGGAAACTGTCATCAAGCATACCAAAATCAATTTGTGAGGTGATTAACAAGAATGGCGCAGCTACTCATTAGCGAGTCCTTTTTTTATAATTGTATTTCTAATTTAGGGAAGGTTTTGTGATTTGAGCTATGGTCTTAAACTTTTGATCAGCTGACGAACAGCCTATTTCAGTTGAATGCTTGTTTGCAATAAATTGCTTACACGGAGTGTTTTTTGTTTCACACCCCATTTCTTATTTCTTCTTCTTGCATTTTGAAGCTCTAATTAGAACCTCTTTAAAATCCAACAGTGCAAAATGTAAATTCTTGCAATTTTTCAACTGGTCTTAAATTTTTGATCAGGAGTTTATTGTTCCGTCCTGCTGTGTCTCAATTGGTACTTTGTGGTTTTGTTCACTTATTTCAATTCAATTCTTAAATGACTTCAATTACATGTGTTTGTGTTCTACGCCTAAGATTTGCAATTAAATACAAAAATACATTTTACATGACACGTTCTCCAAACGTGCAGAGATCTTTTACAAGGATCTTCTATCCTATGGATATTTTCAAATTGCTGATCTTAAATGAAATGCAAATTCCATGCTTGTAATAGTTACAGTGAGGCGTAGTGATGAGAAAATGAATTTTGGGTAAGGTTTGGTGTTCTTTTGATTGACGATTTAATGCTGGATATTGGAGAAAAAAAGACACAAAAACCTGATAGGAATATCTTGGTTTTATTGAGTGGCTCGGATATTACCTGTAATTGCATCCTGTAAAATGTTTTGCAGTGGAAGTCATGACTGATGTTGTGTTGTTTGCTAAATATGCACACATTTTCTGCTACACAGATAATATTGACAAAGTACAGGAACTTTGGAAATCCAATAACAATTGTTACCTTTTGTGTCCACTGTCGTCACATGTTAATTTGTCTTTTGTTTTGCTTCTAACACACTCCAAAGCAAGAAGCTAGGCTATAGTTTTGGGGCCAAATTGCGCCATGTGAATAAAACATTCATGTATTGGGATATAAAAATCATGTGGCGTCCATTGTTCATCATAGTTATCGTTTTTTATGATGTGGCGGTGATTGGACAATGCACAAAAAAAGTTTTGAACGCACCTCAACTTTAAATTTTGACACCCCATTTTCGGCTTTTAGTCAGGAGGTTCGGAGTGTCATATACGATAACACATACTGTACTTTTCATTCAAAAGCATGCAGCATGTTTGACATTGCTTTGTTCATTTGATTGCCAGCATCAGTCAATATTATTCCTGTGCATTCTCTCTTAGCCCAGTTAGTAGCTATTATTTGCCAGGAAGTTCTGAATGAGTTTGGCAGATTGACTGCATGACTTGAAGGCTACGATTAGCAGGGTGAAAATGTTCAGTCGACATCTTTAATTAGAGAGGATCATATGGTTTCAGAAGACTTTACTGTATCAGCAGCTTGAAAGCCACTTTTTATTAAGGAAATGATGTAAAATATAGCATGTAATTCTGTACGTCAAAAAAAAAAATCTCTAGACATATGACGCGAGCAGGCTTGCCCACATGGCTCTGTCATAAATCATTAAACCGATAGTACAGAATTACCCTGTCTTTGTAAAAGTCTGGTCCAAAGTAACAAATCATATGTTCTTTAAAGCCTCACTGAAAATAAGTATATTGTACATACAGTATACTTTAATTCCCATATGGTTTAAAATTCCCCTGGAGAGGATCTTCCAAAATACTGTTTTGGGTTGGTTTTCTGGAAATAATATGATAGGATTGGTTAAAGACTTTAATAACCTCATGTCAACAAAACACTTTTTCAAGCATTGCAATAAAGAGGAAACAGTCGAATTTATATAAGAATAAACGGAATATAGGTACAATATATTACTTATTTAAAGTGTTTATTGAACTTGTCATACTTTTCACTGAACAACAACAGTACACAAATATACATATTACCCAGTCAGGATGGTCTTTTTTAAACAGATTTTAGTATTTGATGATATTAAGATAGATGTTCCACATAGTGCGGATAGCTGATAGCTATTGGGATGAAGAGCATGTGGTAATGTTCCTTCCTGCACTGTGGATGTCTCAGCTGGGGAATGAAAGGGATGATCCATAACTGTGTCAGCTTACTGTAGTAAACTTCCTTGCAAGCGCTGGTGCTTTTCTGTAGCCACAGCAAGGTTCCAAAAACAACCATTTTCATATTTTTCATGAGGGAAAAGAACAGGACTATCGACTGTAATCTATTGTGTTTTATATGCATTTTGTTGGCGTGCCAATGAGTAAATTGATCGTAAATAGGTGTGAAGTACTGTATGTGTAAACTGTGTGGGGCTGCATGCTAGTGTGCAAAGAAATTTAGAAATGAAATTTAGTTGTGTGAACTAGTCATGGAAGCAAAATGAACACACCTCGAACGCACTGCAACATCTGTGCAAACAACGCGGGCGGTGTATACCAAAGCGTGCCTCTGTGTGTTTCATTCACATGAATGGGTTAACTTTTCCACCACCTCTTAGAGTAAGTTGGGGGGACAATTCTCAATTAATTTCTGTAGCCTCTTGTATCTTCCTTGTGATTTTCTATTAATAAGTGGTCATAATGCCCAAAGAGATGTCTTCAAGTCAGCAATTTAATCTCCCGCACTGTCAGCGCCTCTTTTTTTCTAGTTTATTGCCTCCTTCCTGCTCTTTGCACATTCTCTATCTGCAGCTGCAAGAAAATATAGACTTACCTTTCTTTATTGCATGAGCTTCCTCTCTGAAGTTCAATATCTTGTAGGTCAAGATATTGCAAATAGAGGAAGTCATGAAGCTAGGGGTGATGCCTGCTGTTGCGTGGTGTCACGCGGTACGAAGCGGGACCAAACACGACTGATAATGCATACCCATGCGGGAACAATGAGCGTCGCACGTACTATTACAATGCACTAGACTTACACAGTACTTGACATGGTGTGAATAAGTTGTGCGGGAGCGGGGTCATTTCGTGCCATTGCGTATCATTTTTTATCACAAATTGCGTGCCAAGTGTGTAATTTAGCATCTCCGTCAGTAGAGACACTGGCTACAGTGAGAGACAGAGACTTAAGCGGCGTTTACACTTGCACGCACTTTGCCTCTGCATTGTCCCGCAATGTGCCATGGCAATATGTGTCATTTATTTATTTACTTAGGGCACAGCTGAAAAGCGCACTGTTTGCACTCTGTTTACGCATACATCACGCACTTGACACGCAATTTGTGACCGAAAATGGGGCGCATTGGCAAGAAATGACCACACTCCCGCACAACTTATTTACAGTAATACACACACAGTGTGGGAGAGGGAATTGCTGACTAGAAAACATTGCTTTGGGCATTATGATCACTTATTAACAGAAAATCACAAGGAAGATCTGAGACATTCCAGAATTTACTTGAGAATTCCCCGCCAAATTGTTCGAAGAGGTGGTGGAAAAGTTAACCCATTCGTGTGAATGCAAGAGGCAGAGGCACGCTTTGATACGCACCATCTGCAGTGTTTACACACAGGTTGCGGCGCGGTCGTGTGGCGTCCACATTGCATTCACGACTCCTTCTCGAAATCTATGTGCGCCACAAATTTTGAACATTTAAATATTTCTTTGCGCACTGGCAAAGAACAACTACACCGAACAACCAATTGACTCATTGGCACGTCACTGGCACGCAACACTGCATACCACTGTGGGGGAAAAGTGCATGCAAGTGTAAACGAGGCTATAGACTTGGAAGATAGGATTGATATGCAGAAAATGATGCAAAAAGAATCACAAATAACAAATGAATGGACAAACTGAACATTTAACATCACTTTTAAAAAGTGTAAAAAAACAACCACTGGCGGCAGTGACGTCGTGAGGTGGTGACGTGTGCTATGTTTGACTCGGGATGCCGTGAACATGCGACAGTAAGTTGGAATGCTTATGTGTTGTTGGAACCAGAAATGAGTGTTATGGATGTAAAATGAGACCGGCAGAAACACAGAGTGTCACCCTCGATGTGCCGCTGGGTTGATGGACTGTTCCGCGGGAACCGGAGTAGTACAGCCGATGACGGAGCCACTCCGGTCACATTTACATAACTTTGAAATGACGACAGTCTTCTCTTTACTGTAAGCCATAAAATTCAGAGGTCTTGCCGCCTTGTCTCAGTACGGTCCATTGCTTTTCTCTTTCGTGCGGTCTATGTGTTTGTTATGTTGTGTATCTCTATACAACTCTAATATAAACAACCTAAAATGGTTCCCGATGCCCAGAATGCACTGTGCAATCACATGCAAGTATCGCAAAATTTCATCTTGGCCATGTGATGCAAGATGGTAAGCAAACCGGAGGGTATTTGGACGCTAAACAAGCGGGTGAACACAAGCCAAGGCAGAATTTTAGCAAAAACTTTGGTTGTTAATTGAAACCGGGGTGGACGTGAACCGAGGTACCACTGTACTTAATATAATATAATAACCCATATGAACTATAGTCAGTCTGTCTTTGTGCCTGACTTCGGAACTGAATGTTTTTGCACATCCAAAGTGCAGAGATCCCGGATGTAATGTTGAAAGTTGACTACATTTTACACATGACAGTGTCATCATGTTTTTACTTGAAAATTGTACAGTATTTCAATTGGTTTATTTTCCAGGAACATAATCATGTGACAGCTCCATGGATAAAACTCCAGAAACAGCATACATGCTATTAATTAACTGGTCTGAAAATGTTAGATTAAAATAAAATGTAAATAAAAATCAAAATATGTAATTGTCCATGTCATAATGCATTTCTTTTCATGTGACTAAATGCGCAAATGGTGAAAGTGAGGATATGATATAAATATTAAAAATAGATACCTGAATGACTATAAAATCCTAAATTAATAGTTACTATTCTTTTAATTACAATTAATTTTAATTAATCAATCAATTAATTAATACTACAAAGTATGTTTAATCATTACTATTTAATTAGTATTAATTTAAATGAATATCTACCATTAACTTAGATCACTAAAATGGGGCAAAAAATGAGTTGTAGTTACTGCAGTGTCAACTGACATGACTGTATTCTGCTTGATGTTGCCTGTAGGATTATCTAGCGAACAGTAGTCTAACATCACCAGAACTGAAAACACCGGTATCGGGTAATGTGTAAACAATACCCAAACCTTGTTTTCTGACTTCCTGATGTCTTTCCTGTAAAAAAAAATATCTTACCAGTGGCAGCCAGAGCCACTGAAACTGGTGTAATAGAAAAGGAGGAAAAGCTTTTCTCCTTGAGACAATACCCGGATTAAAATGAACTGATCTACACACAATGCATATGATGGCTCCAAGGTAACTGCAAAAGTATGACCACAAAGCTTTCGAGTTATTTTTGACTATATGACCTTGTCAACAAATGCAAAGTGTTGTTTGCTGAAGTTGTTTCCTGAGTTTCACAGGACAGACACTCACTTTGTCTCTTCCTGCCTTGAGGCAAAACTGACAGAAGAAAAATCATCTGCACACCTGCACTGAGCGGCCCGCTCTTGCATTCAGAGCAGTCATCCATTAAGTTTGCAAAAAGTAAAACAAAGTAAGATTGTAAACTAGGAAAACCTGTCTTGACAAATATGGAATCAGTTAGCAAGGTACAAACATATGTGAACTATTAAGATAAAGCATCATTAGCCTGTTCCAGAAGTTCAGACTTAAACCAAAATGTAGGCCAACTGAATACATTTTTCTCATGAAAAATAATGTAAATCCAACTCATCCGTTCCAGAAAGCCAACATGTTTTAAAACAAAACACGTTTTTATAGTTTTACAATTTTAATGTCGAAATGCATATAAATACATATAAATTATGAATGAAAGGGATACTGTACATGAACATTGAAGGTTACTTTTACCTTCATTGAAGACGTGATTGTTGAGAAAGACACGATGTGGCAGCGAATTCAACACAGACTCAAGAAGATGAGAAACACTGTTTTTGAGACCTGTGGCATAACTGTGTTAATTACCAAAGAACTACAGACTCAACTGCTGATGATGTCAGAGATGGGTGGCTCCCAGTTCCTGTTTCCATGTATTAGCATGCTAATAGGCTGCTAACAAGCATGTTTTGTAATAAAGAAAATGCAATAAGAACACTGTTGGCCTTAAGCAGTGTCTTAATAACCCAACAAGACACGCACAATATTATACGCTAACTGAAAAATGCAAACAAACCAAATTTTGGTGTAAATTTTTAATGTAAACATACGCTAGCGTACCGAGGTTCCTCTGTATATGTCAGTGCTATGGGTCCCTAGAAAGAATCACATTTTGGGAGTATAACTGAAAGTTTGGGAATCCCTGGTATATAAAGGCTAATATACATGCATACGGTATATCGTGTATAAGGTGAAAACTGTAATCCATAGGGCACAAAAACATGTTCTAATATGGTCCTCAACACTGGACACCTCACAATCCTTCATTTTGTTGTTGTTCAAAATGTTGTTTGATTATTTTTTTTTCACGGAAAAATATAACTAATTGCTAATAAGTTTAGAGCTCAGTGGTAGACTAGGGAAATCACAAATAAAATCATTGCTTTGACAAAAAAACAAATATCAGCTAAAGTTAAAAAAAAACAGGGGTTCCTGATCAACGCCCAGTACCCAGCTGTGGAACACTTATAAAGAATTGTTATTTTACAGTACAGTGGTGCCTTGATTTTCGGACGCCCTAGTTTTCATAGGATTCGGACAACAAAAGACAAAAATGATTGCCAAAAATGTGTTTCAGTTTTCGGACACCATCTCTGGTATCTCTGGGGTAACTAGTCTGTTTGCTTGCATATCATTTAGCGGAATCGAGTGCCCATACAAAGCATCCACACGCAGGTGACTGAGTCTCTGTGAAGACTGAATAGTGGTTCTTTCGGAGTTGAGACACTATAGACAGATTCCAATAATCCTTTACTCATCTTTATTATGTGTGTGTGGGTTTATTTGTTCAAAAAACACACAGAATGATGAACAACTCCATATCTGTCTCCTTTCTTCCTCTTTTCAAGCACTATGAGCCCCGCCTGATGAGGCGTTCAAGCGCACTGTGTATTTCTTAGTGTTAAAGGAATAGGCTTTCAGACAGTCTGTGTATTTTTTTTTTATTTGGTATGGCTGCAAAAAAATGTTCCAGAACTTTGACAACGAAGGTGAGAAACACTAACGCGGACTAAATAGATTTACAACTTTTTAGAAAGAAAATCAAGGTTCTATTGTATTTACATTTGTTACTGAAGAGCTTTTTTGAAAATTGTGTGGACCAAGGTCAGATACAGACAATGTACGATAGGAAGAAAAAGACAGTAAAGGCAACTTTTTTTCTCCATCATACACTGGGCGTGTGCTGTAAAAGAGC
The DNA here is from genome assembly GCF_027744805.1 of Dunckerocampus dactyliophorus. Lineage (NCBI taxonomy): Eukaryota > Metazoa > Chordata > Actinopteri > Syngnathiformes > Syngnathidae > Dunckerocampus > Dunckerocampus dactyliophorus. The sequence continues at coordinate 18,712,845 of NC_072825.1, forward strand.
TGAGCCACTCTTATGTAAACCAGAATGAAACATTCATAAGCCAGCCATTGTGTCACACTCAACCCACTGGGATGGTACACGAATGATCCATATGGTGGTTTGGCTACTCTGAAACTCATCTATCGCAAATGGGATCGCTCTGACAGGTCCAAGAGACTCTGCTGTGTGACATGTGAGTGGGCAGGAAACGTGAGATTTTGTTATTGGTATGAATAGAAAGATGTCACATCACCAGGGCCACAAGGGTTTGATTCAAACAGGGTGGACCAGAGTGAGGAGGTGATCAACAGAAGGGAGCCTGGCGCCATGCACATAATGCATTCCTGAGAGCTTTCAAAACATAGTGCTTGACCCCAAACCTTTGCCCTTAGCTGGACCCAAGGCCAGTTGCAACCTTGTACTTTGTTGTGATATTTTAAGAAAAGTTTGCATTCCCAAAATGATCGATCTAACAAAATTCTATCATCTGTTTATCTCCATCTAAGTGTGTATATGAGTTATATTGTGGGAAGTTGTGTCACAGCTCCTGGAAGTAATACCCCCACCATCATAAAGAAAAGAGGCCTTAATAAGCTTTGGGCCTCTGTTGTGGTTTCTTAAACTCTTTCTCTCTCTCTTTCAACCAAGGCTTCTTACTCTATCTTACTTCTTGCTGTTTCTCAGTCCAATGATCTGTTACTTCTCCTGCCTTCCTGCATTTGCTTCCCTTTTATCCATCAAAGTCTGCCTCACCCTAAACCCATTGATCTCTTTTATAATACAAATCTATGAAAAAAGTTAGAAGCAATTAATTCGATGATTTCTCAATAGGGCCACTCAAATGCACTCTGCTTATTAAGAATGTTTTGTTGTTTTATTCAATTCTGAGGATCTACCGGCAGGACAACATGACTAACAACAAGGTCCTTGAAAGAACTCAATCATCCGGCATTGAGGCTCTACGACAATGGCTTTATCACCTGCATGTTTGACACAGGGATTCCAAATTAGATATTTTAGAGCGAGCTGTTCCAAGGTTGCCAAAAATAAGAACCCGAAGCAAAGACTCCTAAGGTAGTCAGCATCACTCATTCAATATAATTCACACTATTTTCACTACTGACTCCTCAGCGAAGTCATCTTAGTGTGACAGCTGAAATATGCAATGTGTATTCTATTATTGATGACTCTGTAACATACTCTCTCGTTTTCCACGGGAAACTCTTGCATTTTGCCCTTCTTTCCCGGCAACCTCCTGTTCCTGTATTTTTACATCGATATCCTGACAAATGGGAGGCTTATTGTCCTTACCTAAAGAAGCGCAGGGTCGGACACACTCATGCTTTTTGTAAGATTTCTAACGCTGCCAGGAGAGGCTGTGGGGGGTGAGTGATGTTCCCTTATTTTCATCTATTTTGCTGGGAAATTCCCCATATTTTTAAGTGGAGCAATTAGCTTTTTGAACCCCAAAGGCGAATGGAGTCAGGCGCATCGGGAACTCAGTGACTGGCCATGCACTGTAAGCTATAATAACCACTGGCAAACTAGCGACACAGATACAGTACATGTGGTAAAATCTTTCAAATCTACATTCTGGACTACTGAAGTGTGTCATAAAACTGCCACTTTAACTTGATTCAACAAAGTACTGTTTTTTGCAATGCATTCTTGTTGAAGTATTAGCAACGCGTGTTATGCTGTACATAAACTGGACTTAAAGGGTATAAATATGCTCTTGTTATTGGAGCTATTGGGTTGCTGTCCACTTTAAATTTCAGCGAAAAAAGTTGTTGTCATAAAGAACATAATGGATTTGTCATGTGTGTTTTTTATGTCCTCCAATGCGACCCCAGGAGGAGTTTAGATACTCGAATGAGAACCTCCTACCAGATAAACCGCACTGCTGTGTGATCATGAGATGGTGGATGCGATTGAGGTTTAGAGCCTCTGTTGTGGTCACTTTGGTCTTTGGTGGAATTCTTCATTATTATTTTTCCAGCACTCCTCCATAACTTAAGCCATCACATAAGCTTCTCAGCCTCGTCTCTTTATTCTTTGTGGAAGTGTATCGTTTCAACATCCTTCAATGGTTTGAGAGTGATATGAGCAAAAAGCAGAACTTTATTTTGCCCTTTGATTTCCTCAGACTGCTAACAAGTTCTACTGTCATCCACCTTCTTCTTTCTTGTTATTCTTGTGGAAAGCTCTGAAAGATTGTGGGAGGAAAACATCACGCCTGGTCAAACTTGAGAAGAAGTTTTAACCCAAATTTGGTGACACCAGGAAGCACGGCGAGTCAAGTTGGGTTTTATTCCGTTGTGACATGTATTTACCCCCACACTTTCAACACTGCATATGCTGCCCGTTGTTGTGGGTGCACTTATCCACACATGCGCGTGCACCTACATACTGCCTTGCTGCCTCTTGATTCAATTAGAAACAGTCAAATCTGGATGAGGTATACCCTTTTGAGGTCTGTGTGTGTGCGTTTGTAAAACTTCAAGACGTCCTTCTCCAGAGCCCTTCCTGCACGTTGTGGTAATGGACGGGCGACCTTTGACCCTCTAATACATTCTATGCCTGCCTCTGGGCTCCCTGTGTTTTTTATTCCCACCACCTTAATTTTTTCCCCCTCTATTTCCTGTCTATCTGTTTCTCTCTCAATCTTTCTTCTCTAATGAGACGGCAACTATCCTCCCTGTGGGGAAAGAGGTCAAAGCCCCTGACACACACGCACACAAACACACCGACATAGACTTCACACATGCATACACACACAAATGCACACATCATGCACTTAAAAGGACAAACCCCAATTGCCGACCACCCCAGCAGCACACACACACACACACATCACAACATTAATAGTCACAGAGAAACACACACACACACATTGACCCAGAAATCCCATCTCTATTATGCAGAACATCAGTTAGCTGATGGTGGAGCTGATTATGCAGCTACCCTCCGCTAGCCCACAACTCCCTGGTGGATGTCTGCCTTTAAAACCCCAATCCCAAATGTCTTTTTAGCATATCAATAGAGAATTATATATTCCTAAACAGTAGGACTAACACACATACAGCTTTTCACAACTTTCTCATCTCGTCGTGTCAAAGTAGGAAGCGATATCAAACTTGTTAATATATTAGACAAACATTTCACACAAAAAGAAACATTAAACTGTCACACTAATGCTGCCATGATTTCTTACTGCGTGTATTAGCACATAGTCTATAAATATTTGACAAGTAAATGCAGATGTGTTGTTTTACAAAGTGATAATGAGTAAAGGGTGCTGTTAGAAGCACAAGTTTGAAAAACTCTTGAATATAAGTCTTCTCTGGCGTTGATGAACTCGGCAAGTAAATTTTTAGAGGTAGAATGATTCTAACCTGTGTTGGACTCTAATGCTGCAAATCCCACAACCCCTCTCATAGTGTCCTGGGTGTTTAGTACTTGTTTAGTACTTTAGTACTTCATGAGGATCATGGTTGAGCTAGAGACTGGGCTACACCTTGGACTGATCGCCAGTTAATTGCTGGACACACATAAACAACCATTACTTTCACATTCACACCTCTGGTCGATTTAGGTACTTTAGCTTACGCACACGAGACCATTTGTACCGTGCTGGACTTGAGCACGATTCGCCGGTCTTCTTCCCGCCCCTTCTGGTCTGTGCTCGCACTGAGCATTCATGCTTCAGCCCGTTTGCTTGTGCCATCACTTCTACACTGCCGTATTGCTGCGATTTCCCGTACTTTGGATTATTTCCAGTGTTATTTCGAGTCGTTATGATCCCGTCGGCTGTCTTTATTTTCTTACGAAAGGAAAAATAGCATAAATTAATTGCGCCCACGATTGTAGCGAAAGGAGTAATTGCATAAATCGGGAGTGTCCAAAGTGCGTCCAAATGCCCATTTACAACCAAATGGTATTTTTGTATTTGCCCTCGACATGTTGTAAAATTATTTAGAAAATAAAAATAAAACAATTATAAAATCAAACAAATTTCTAGTTTTACAAGAATAAAGATGAACTATTAAGAGAATAAACTCATAATATTAAAAGAAAAAAAATAGAATAAAGCTGAAATATTAAAGGAAAAAAGTTATTCAAAAAACACACACAAAGTTACAATAATAGGAAAATTAAATTGGGTAAAAAGTTATAATATTACGATAATAAAGTCAAAATATTGTCACAATAAGAAGAAATTTACAAGGAGAAAGTTTAAATATTGTAAAAAATGTAAAAATGGCTGGCTCATACTTTGATTTTTCAGTATGTGGCCCTTGGTGGAAAAAGTTTGGACATCCTTGGCAAAAATAAAATTAGCACAGAAAAGTATTTGAGTATTCTGTTAAAGAAGCGTGCTGTGGGTTTTGACTTTTTAATTACTTTGAGTCTTTTTATATATTTTCAAGGAAACGTGTCGGTTATCATTAAGAACTTGCGAGGAGCGATCAACTTACAGTCATCGTGTGCCCTGGCACGCCTCTCACCCAATCGAGGAGGGGAAGTGCGTCGAACTTCAGCACTCACACTCGCCAAGTGTGACGGACTTTTGGTGTGAAGTGGGCCCAAGCACGGTGTAATTGGCCTAGTGTCGGTATACCCTTAGAGTGTCCAATTAGCCTAACATACAGTTCATGTTTTTAGGGTTGTGGAAGGAAGAAATCCCACACAGGCACAGAGAGAACATGCAAACTCCAGACACAGGGTGCCAACAAGATTCAAACCCGGAATGGCCATGAGGCAGATGTGCTAACCACTATTTCACGATACTGCCCTAATTATAATATAATCTGTCATATAATAAATCTAATATATATTGTTGGAAGTTGTATTATATTCTTGGTTGTGTTTGTCCTGCGTGGAATAAATCCACTCTTCCAGCTTTGTGTCCATCTCATTGCTGACTTTCTTTCTAGTAGCACCTCCTGCCATCAAGGCATGTATTTGAGGTGTGGGGTTTATGAAGGAAATAGGACATACGTACATACAGTATATCCTGGTCAAATTGGGTCTTTTTCCTTGTTGGGGAAGCCTCATTATACTAACATTATTGGTAATATAAAGTTATGTACACACACACATATATATATGTATATATATTATTAATATAACAAAAATACTGTATGTTAACTACATCCATCCATCTTCTATGCCGCTTATCCTCATTAGGGTTGCAGGTATGCTGGAGCCTATCCCAGCTGACTTAGGGCACCCTCTCACATTCATACCTATGGACAATTTAGAGTCGCCAGTTAACCTAACATGCATGTTTTTGGAATGTGGGAGGAAGCCGGAGAAAACCCACGCAGAACATGCAAACTCCACACAGAGATGCCCAACAGCGATTTGAACCCAGATCTTCCCGATCTCCTGACTGGCCAACTTGCAAGCCACTAAGCCACCATGCGGCCTGTTAGCTACATATGAAATATAATATTAATATTGTTAAAAATTCATGTAAAATACATTCATGATGCCAAACATTTTTCCCGATGAAAGCGAATTCCACATTTGTTTAAGACATTAAAATGAACATTTGAAAGAAACTTATTTTTATTTAAAAGAGAAGACACGGTGTGACATTTTCGAAAGGCAGCATGCTATTGAAATAGTTTGGAGTAACGTAAATTATGTATGGAGAGGGACAATATATTTTGTTGTTCATTTTTCACTGTGGACAGGATAGACTGGTGCGGTGCAGCAGTGTGAAGCGATGACCTCCACAAGGACTGCATGCTTAGCACATAAGCAAAATAATGTGCATGAGTGTGCATGCATGTTTCCATGCATGCAAATACGTTCCTCCGTATACGGTCCTGAGTGTGTGTGCGTCTACTTGTTTGCTTGCTAATAAGCAGCTAAGAATGCTCTTGTGTTCATTGATAATGCCATGCATTGCATTTCTCTATGTATTAGCTTGGTAATTGAAAGGCCATCTGTGGTCTACTGGGGAGCTTTAGTAAAGGGTAAAGTATGAGACTCATTATTTTTTAGGAGAAAAATGCTCCCACAGGCCAAAACAAATTAATTTGTGTCCAGTTTAACCTTCAAAAAAACTCAATTTAGGTATGATGTTAATATGCACATTATTCAGGCATGTTCTTGAGGAAGTAGAGCAAACTAACACCACACCATGTATAGTGTTCTAAATTCATGCTAATTTTGTCCATATTATTACACTATTGACTTAAATAACAGACAAATTCATTGGCACAGGTAGCTACTGACTTTTTAAGTAGAGTGGAGCTTTTCCTTAATGAAATTGTTGCAATGACTTTTGATTAGTGGGTGTCCAAGAGAAAATAGCTAAAACTCTGGTCGAATAGCTTTCCAAAGAAATCAAATCAATAACACACGCTCAGTGTGTGAGCTTATGTGTCTGCTAGGTCCATAAACTTGAGAAGAGACATGAGCTGCATGTCTCAGCAGTTTCCTGTTGTAAGCTGAGCTGTGCTGCGTGTCCCTCTGGTTCTACCGTCACTCGCTTGGCCTGCAGTGCAACGCTTTTCACTCTACTATGTGTGAGCCAGCACATGTGTGTCTGCCTTCCCATGAACGCGCATTTCCTTCTGTCTCCTGTCACCAGCAGTCCCAGCTGCACCATTAGGACCTGTTAGGGTCAAGGGTCAATGCTACAAAGGTCAAAGTTCCTCCTTCGAAAGGTGAAAAGTCACAAGGGTTAGATTTGGTGTGAAGTGATGCTGGACAAGCACACAGCTGCCAACTTGACATGGGATGAATTCAATTCAAAACTGTGTAAATGCAAAAGTGTATGTATGTATTCCAGATGTATTCCAGTGCAGCGACCATAAACTCAAAATGTGTTTTTATGCTGCCAGATGCCATTATATGAGGCATACGTCTTCAGAGTGTTATTACTTTACTTTATTTCAGTTTTATTATGTCATCGTTAGCTTCACTCCACCCTTCTCAATGTTTTCATGAGGATCGTTACTTTTCTTAGTTGATTATCGGAGATAAATCGGGAGGCTCTGCAGCCTTGTCGTGAGGCTTGTGTCATTTGACTTGAGTTTGGCCTGACCGGTTATAGCCTTTATGTAACGGATGCCAGCCTGTGGGGCTGTGCAAGTGTACGTTGGTAAAACCTCACTCCCTCTGCCTTAAGAACTGCGCTGAACACGCGGTCGACAGTCCGGGCTTTTGGCCGTCAGCGCTCTCGCCTCCCATTGCAGAGGTGTTGTGTTCAAGCCCCGGTGCGGGCGGTGCGAAACACGGCAGGTTGTCCTGTCCATTGTCCTGCTGCAGAACCCAAGTTGGTTTCAGCTTGAGGTAACAAACGATGACCGGACATTCTCCTCCAGGATTTTTTGGTAGACAGCAGATTTCATGGTTCCATTTATCACAGCAATTCTTCCAGGTCCTGAAGCAGCGAACCAAACCCAGACCATCACACTACCACCACAATATTTTACTGTTGGTATGATGTTCTTTTTCTGAAATGTGGCGCTACTTTTACGGCAGATGTAATGGGACACACACCTTCCAGAAAGTTTAACTTTTGTCTCGTCACACCACAGAGTATTTTCCCAAAGGTCTTGGGGATCATCAAGAGTTTTTCTAGCTAAATTGAGATGAGCCTTAATGTTCTTTTTGTTGAGCAGTGGTTTTCATCTTCGTACTCTGCCATGCAGGCTGTTTTTTGCCCCAGTGTCTTTCTTATGGTGGAGTCATGAACACTGACCTTACCTGAGACAAGTGAGGCCTGCAGTTCTTTGGATGATGTCGTGGGGTCTTTTGTGACCCCTTGGATGAGTCGTCACTGCGCTCTTAGGGTCATTTTGGTTGGCCGGCCACTCCTACCCCTACTGGTTCACACGCTATTTAAAAACTTAACTGAACTTCTGCAAATATGTTTTGCACGATATTCTAACTTATTGAAATAGGCCTGTATAAAAGTTCATTTTAAAACTCCCACGCTCGATCTACAGGATTGCAGACAATGTTGGCAGCTCTGGGCATCTGAAAATAAATGTCGTCATTCATATAGACAGTGTACTGCCTTTTTGCGCATCATATTTTCTATATATTTTATGTTCAAATTGTTCATATGCTTGCATCCAGACTGTTACAGCAAACATGTGCACTTCAAATGCAATATATTTTTTACATAATTTCCTCCTTAGTTCTGCTAGGCCATAACCTTTGGTGCATCCTTATGCTGTTTAATGTTAAAAGTGACATGGAAGTACCATTTCCAATTACCCAATTTCCTAATTTTCCACAAAAAGAGGTTTTAATCATATGCAAGCTCATATTAAGAGTTTCTGCGCTGCAGTTGCATGCAGCAAAAGGCTATATGCGTGATAAACATCAATGTGAGAGCTGAATGCCTGAGATGACTCAGTTAAAAATAACTCTGTCAGTCTGTGTGGAAAGACTTGAAAGGAGGGAACATTCAAGTTCACCCTGGATTTAAGGATAGGGGCTGTTTGTTGTACACACAAAGATGTTTGCTGACATCTGCACACTCTCACAGAATCCCACTAACAGACACACACAATGGCCAAAAACATATGTAGGGTTGGGCATCGAGTCTCCAGCAGATCCTAGACCAGAAGAAATAGCCGCGAACACCAACGAAGAAGAAGCCCTCGAGCACCAGTGAAGAAGAAGCGGTTAAAAAGTGGCGGTGGGCTCAGTGCAACATTTGCAACACAATGATATCATGCAAAGGAGGGTGCACGATTAACATGATTAACGTTCACACATTCATGGTGTAGAAATTGCACAGTACCTCGTCTTTCATACACTACGCCGTACTTCCTCTAAGCAGTCAGAATGAGAGAAGTCAAAGAATAAATGACGTCTTTCTCATGCCAATGTAACTGGTTTCAGGATGCGAGCTGATATGGAAGTTTTTGATGTGGACTGGTCGCCAGCCAATCGCACATTTAGACAAACAACCATTCACACCTATGGACAACTTAGAGTCACCAATTAACCTAACATGCATGTTTTTGGAATGTGGGAGGAAACCGGAGTACCCGGAGAAAACCCACGCACCCACAGGGAGAACATGCAAATTCCACACAGAAATGCCCAAGGGAGAATCGAACCCAGGTCTTCCCAATCTCCAGACTGTGAGGCACACATGCTAACCACTAGCCACCACCGTGCGGCCCCAAAGAAACATCATAATATTTATATTTAAGTTGAATGCGTTGATATTTATATGCTGCCTCTTGAAACCACCAGAATCGAAACAAGGAATCGGAATCAGAACCCTAATTGTGCAAATTCAAATGATGCCCAAATTTACATATATGTCAACCTATTCACCAAGCTCCAGTAGCAAAGCTACCCTCTAGCTAACCCCGAAACCTAATTTTATGTCACTCCTTTCCTTTTGTTGTTTTTTCTGCACTTGTTGTTTTCTTGCATCGTCAGTAGCCTGATTGTATAAAATACTACTATCAAGTAATACACTGACAATAAAACTGACACAGACAACACTGTACAGTATGTAGTCTCTCAAGACTCATCCCTTGCTTGTTCGAACATCACTCCTTTGCTCTACCGCAGTTTTTCAAAAAATTATTAATAAATTATTGCTGTTTCTTGGTTGACTATGGCCTATTATTAGTAAAACAAAAATTGAAAGACAAGTCATATGTAGTATTCTGGTCACTAGGCATCAGTAATGTTACATTGATGAGACATAGATTACATTACCTTAACACTCTGCACGGAGTCAGCCATGGCATGTCTGACATGATAGAGTGGAAAAAAAAGTCCTGTGTGGAAGTGGTAGGTTTTTGGCTTTTCCTTCTTCCCCACTCTGTATAAAACACTTTCTTAAGTTTAGAATAAATGAATTGGAGGTTAACTAGTTAGCTCGGTAGCTTGCTATATGCTATAAACGGTGGCCGTCTCTCATGTCACTGCAGTGAGCCTGGCCATTAGTGTTGCGCAATGTAGGTGTAAACATAAAATAGTGTAAAGAAGACTATAGGGGTTTTATTTCATGTCTACAGAGCTCTAATAATTAGGGATGAGGCAGATACTCGTTTTAGACAAGTATCGGATGATGCTTTTTTGCCGAGTATGAGCATGAAACAAGCACAGCTCGTTATTATCCGTAATTGATGAAGGATAATCCACACAGGGTAACTACTTATGTATTCACTCTTCACGCTCTGTGATTGGCCAGTCACACATAACGAACGCCCCTCCTTAGACAGACTTGCTACAGCCAGAGAGAGGAGTATGCAGTGCATTTAACAAGACAGATTTGAAAACGGCTCGTGTCGCATTGGTCACTGCCTCCACTCCGGACGGGTTTTTTTTAGGTTTTCCTCAGCTCAGCTCGTATCTAAAGTTACTTGGTAAACTTTTTTGTTACGTACGCGGTGCTTGCTTTTAATTTGGCTAGTGATATAAAGTCAGTTGGAAAACTTTGTTTGTAGTACTGAACGCCAATTTTCCCATCCAATTTTTCAAGCATCTGAGCATGCACAAAAATGACCTGAGTATTCCTTGGACCTCTGTGAACAGCATCAGACGTGCACACTGGATGTTTGCATGAATACCAACTTCACACAGATCATTGAAAATGTATTCAATAATAAAGTACATCACTTACACACACATACACAGTACACATATAGCTGATTAATTAACAATAAATAAGGCAACTTCTGATCAATCCATGTCAATTTCAGACTTAAAATAATGTACCGATATAAGCCCCACCTGTTTTTGGTTAAACCACGCTCACTTTTGTTTTATGCCCCACCCATTCCGAGTACAGCTGCGGATACAGATCATTTAGATGGGTGAACAGATACAGATACACATAGTGGTGTACTCGCTCATCCCTCCTAATAATGTTTAAAAACATATTTGGAAAGTCATAAACAGGTTTTCTAAGTCTAACTACAAAAATATTCTGTTATTACTCGAGTGGTTCTCAATTATTTTCTGTTACACTAGTGCATTGGACAGAAATGTGTTTTTCTGATTTGAAATACTGAACTATTGAGAATGTGATATTTATTTATTTATCTGTACAAGCCACTGTATGAGTTGCTGGCATCAGCATCGCTCAAGCATGAATAAAGACAATAGATAATAAAGACAATAAAGCAGTGCTCTTCACTTTACGCCCCCATTCTACCAATTTAGACCTGCAAGGATGGCAGAGTTACATATGGGTTTAAGGTGACCAAATGTCCTTTTTTCCCAGGGCATATCCTGTTTTCGCGCCTGTCCTGACTGTCCCGTTTTTTTCATTTACAAAGGGGTGAAAATGTCCTGGTTTTCATTGTTTTTCATTTCATTCACATCCATTAGGGCACTCTGCTGCACGTGACGTAATTCCCCAGAGGCTGCCGTGTGGTGGCTTTTTGTATTTGTGTTGCCAAAACATGGAAAAAGTCAAAGAAAAAGCAAAACATGTACACAGTGTTAATCCTCGACGCGTGCCGATTTGGAGTCCTGTAATATTGTGGACGCCATGCACAACTGCAACATTAGAAGGCACATTTTTCCCAAAAATATTGGTTACATTCCAAAACCTGCCAAGCATTTGACCCCAGGTTACTGTGTCTGTTTTTGGAATCATTTTTGTTGCCAGTTTTTGAACTTCCTTCCTTTGGCATTTGTTTATAGATAGTATACTGCTCAAAAAAATAAACACACTAAAATAAGACATCCTAGATCTGAATGAATAAAATATTCTTATTAAATACTTTGTTCTTTACATAGTTGCATGTACTGACAACAAAATCACACAAAAAATATTTATTTATTATTATTATTATTATTATTTTATTATTTATTTATTGGGGGTGTCTTGCTGTCCACCTGTTGTCTATTCCATTTGCACAACAGCAGGTGAAATTGATTGTCGATCTGTGTGTCTTCCTAAGTGGACAGTTGGATTTCACAGAAGTGTGATTGACTTGGAGTTACATTGTGTTGTTTATGTGTTCCCTTTATTTTTTTAAGCAGTCTGTTTTGTAATACAACAATTTTCTATCCATAAAGAGGAGGTATACGTCAGATGTAGTGAAATTATAAGGCATATTTGTGTAGACTTCGAGTATCTTTTGAGTATCTCATTGCCATGCCCTGGTTTTCGGTAATCAAAGTATGCATGATGCAAACTACAAAAAAAACAAAAAAACAAAAAAAAAAAAAATCAACCAAAAACACATCATACATTACGCACAATAAATACTGCTTTGTAATGAAGACTGAGTCGTGGGTAGACTAGCACATTTTTAACACAGGTGCACATTGGAAAAAATAGACAGTATTATTAAATTGATTTATCAAAAATAAATACACAACAGAAGAGGTATGAATTAATTTCCTCTTGCTTCCCTAAGGGGATTGTACTGGTTTGTGGCTGCCTGTGAAGCCATCTACTTTGAGAATGAGTCTCTCAACTTATTGCCTTGACAGCAATCACCTACATTTTCAGGAAGACTGACAAAGAGCACAATAAAATGAGCGTTACATTTTCCACATGTTGAGGGAACATAAACGTGTTTAAATAGAAACACTGTGTGGCCAAAGTGGTTGAGGCAACGGTTAGGTTTAGGGGCTATCCACACTGAAACGTTTTCAGGTCAAAACGGCAAAATACTTTATCGTTTCAGCCTTTCATCCACACGGAAACGGCGTTCTGGGTGACCTGAAACTGTATTTTTTTAAAGCAGCTGCCAGAGTGGGAAAACCTGATTACGCCGGCTTGACGGTTCCTTGTAGACAAGCAAACCACAACGCCACCCCTTGGCCGTCACATGACCAGAAGTGAGCTGTGACGACAAGTCAATATAATATCTGAATATTTCCACTGCCATAACTCACCCCAGTCGACTTTATCCTGACATATTGTCGTCTTATACTCCCAAAATGACTCGCAGAAGTAATTCCACTTCGTCGTAAGTCCAGGCGAGCCTTGGAAAGCGGAAGACGACGAATTTATGCCCATGCGTTCTTTCTTCTTCTACAGTTTGGTATGTCACGTGGTTAGTGTGTCTGTTTACAGAGCCACATGTAAGTGTGCCTTGTGTATTGCTTTGTTTTTACCCGGTGATCTGTTCCCATCAGGATGCAACTATTTACTAATCCGGAACGGTGTGGACCCAAATGTTTTTCACTCGGCAAAAAAAAAACCAGGAACGGTTCCATGTGGACAGGGCCTTAATCAACATGGTTCAAGTCAAGCTCCAGGAAATGAGTCTAAGTCAGGGTAATGTTTCTCTGAAGTGTGTGGGTGTATGGGTGTGCATATGTATGAATGTGTCCATCCTCTCCCCAGTTGAACAGGATGTCAGAGGTCAGACTAGAGGGGTGAGAGGTTAAAGCCTGACTAAATAATTACAAGATACTGTTTCCAGTGTCAGTCACACAAACACAAAGCTCCATGACTATATAGCCTGTTATCTTTGAGGTGTCTGGACAGTGTCTTCCTCTGTGACCCCCCTTAGCAATACACAAACACACACTTGAACATGCTCTCTTTCCTCTCTGTCTCGGTGACTTCCACACACCCACGCGTCATACACACACACGCGCACGCACGCACACACACACACACACACACAATGCCCTAGCCTGAGAGCTTGTCCCACTGACAGGCAATCAGTCAGGAAACAGAGGGGAGAAAAGCAAGAGAGGCCCAAGCAGGAGAGGTAAGGTGGCTATATTTAGCCTGTCAGTCACAAAGGGTCGAGGGTCACGCTGAAAGCCTACTGACATGTATGCACTCACACACGCACATATACACGCACACACACATGCTGCAGTGTTCATCAAAACAAGGTCAACAGTGGAGGGCAGGCAGCTGGCTATAGGTTTACAGAGAGAAGGAGCGAGCAGACAGCTGCCTGGTTTTACTGGTGTCTGCCCTTTGAATTGGGAGTAGAGGAAAGTTTAAAGAGGACAGAAGTGAATGTTTACAACAGGGCAGAAGAGTGCAAGCACAAATGAGAACCATGCAATGCCCTGGCCAAAAGTAACATATAATTACATAAATGCTTTCATGAGCTTTGTACATCTACTGCTGATCTAGATACTGTTTACAGATAGCTAAAATATGTGCAAAATGGATTGCACATTTAATGGTGTCTTACGCACCACCGCTGTCTTTATAATCGTGCTCATTTAGATTCTACCTCTATTAAGATCATTATCAAAGTATAGTTGTGTTGAGGCTACATCAAGAGTGAAACTGTCTAAAGCGGAGGTGCTCATTACGTTGATCACGATCAAGGTAGTGTGGGTCGATCGCATGTGTTCCCCACGTCATAAACGTCACTTTGTAAATGTCATACGACATTAGTCAGCTGACATTAAACTCCCCTCCTGATTCGACGTTGCCCCTCCACGGCAAAGACTAAGTGGTGAACAGACGATTCATTAAGTGGCACACGGAAATGTAACTTTCATCTTTATTATTCAGTAGTAAGATGCCTATATGTAAAATAATAATATAATATATAATATATATAAAGTCACACAAACACCCCCCCGCCCTCCCGGTGCCCCCCGTGGGTCAAAAAACATTGGGGACCACTGCAATACATGAAGTGTGTGTATAATGAACGTTACGTAGCTATTTTGACTCTTATGACGGCGTCTTGATCCTGTTATAGGATCAAGAAGTGTGAATCTATGCACTAAGATGCTCCTCAGTTTGCTGCATTGTTTCTTTTGTTTTGGCGGATTTAAAAATGGTTCTTTTGCAGCAGGGAAAAACAGTAAAGGGTACGTACCGGAAATATACTATACTATATATACTGGTGATTGTAGTGCAATATTCACTGATGATGAATAGGTATGGTCATGCCTGTGTAACATTTACTCACATCAGATTGTGTGAGCACTAGATAAGTCACTGCTGCGGACATTGAAAGTGAAACAATTGTGGTGAAAATCAAAACATTTTCAAGCCAAATCAATCATCATTTCTTTCCCAGCAGGATTACATTTCATGGCCCTCCAAAATGTAATCCACGTCCATCTGCAGTGACCTCACATGAAGCCCCATGTCACAAGGATGGTAAACCTTGATAAACCCTAAATAAGAGCTGTCTTCTTACGTGATGCTGTGACTAATTGTGCATTTTCTGATCTATGAGCCTGTCATTTGTTTTTTGACTGGATGCACTGACTAGTTAGTCTACATGCAGTTGAAAAATAAGACACACGATTTTTGGAGCAACAGATTAAGAACAGAAAAACCATACAGAACATACAATGCTTTCATCAAACATCGTTTCTCAGCGTATCAGTGACATTGCAGAGGATGTTTTCACTATGACAGTTGAGCCCGAGAATTTTTCACACTACAGCTGAATGAGTCAACAAACATAGACATAGACACACACATGTCTAGTGTATGTGCGTACATTCATGAAAGGACAATTAAGGAGGACATGTTCTTCTGTAAAAATTCTGTTTCCAAAAAAATCTATTATAGAATTATTAGGGCTATCAAGTAAAAAAAAATTATGATGGGATGATTAATTACCATTTGCATCTATGTCTGAAATACGCCAATTTTGAGTGTATTTTATTAACAGAAAGACAAATGACAGGGCAGCATTACAGTCATCCCTCGACACATTGCAGTTTCAAATTCGCAGCTTCGCTCTATCACATTTTTTCAAACATATATTAATTAATAAATCATGCTGTTTCCTGGTTGAATGCAGCCTATTAATAGTAAAACAAAAATATGCCTAATGAAGCGAATTATGTGTATTTTAGCCTAAAGTAAGCACTGTCAAGCATAGAAATAGCTAAATGAACTAGAATACAAATACAAGGGATTAAGAAGCCACATTCAAATTGTGAATGTAGTATTCTATAGCGGTCACTAGGCGTCAGACTCATTGTTCGGTGAGACAAGCACCAGACTTGATCGCCGGAACAACAGGCTTTTATTGCAGGATTAAATGATCTCACAACAGTACACAATATACAGTATACAGGGTGTCCTAAAAAGTTGCACTTTAAATAATTGTAAACTAGGTGTTTATCATAATTTGGCAAATTTTCCAAGTGTGAAACAATTTACAAACATCATTTTATTGTTTTGTCACAGACTGTTCTCAAACTGACGTCTGTTGTGGTCCAGCGCGAAGCAATGGAATCGCACACATCACGAAACAATTCCCTTGGTTTTTGCGTGCATTCACGTTCAATGGCTTCTCTCAATCCAGCGACTGTTGCAGCTCTCATAGCGTAGACTTTGCCGTTTAGGTATCTCCATAAAAAAAGCCTAGTAGTGTGAGGTCTGGTGAACGCGGAGGGGATTCAACGAAACCCCTCCGTCCAATCCACCTGTTTGGTAAGATCTCATCAAGCAAGGATTTAACGTCACGATAGTAGTGTGGCCGTGCTCCATCTTGTTGAAAATAAAACCCCTCGTCTTCAAATCCTTCAAATCCTTCTCTAATACGTGCTATGACAGACTGTTGCAGCAAGTGCATACATTTTTTGTGACACCTTGTACATATATATTTATTTCAAAAAGTCAGTCATAGATCAAGATCAAAGATGGCGCCCTCCGTGGCAGACGTCTCTGTGACACTCTCCCGTGTTTTTCTATTTTTTGCTATTTTATTGTTCATTTTGGACATTCAACACACTCACGCAGTACATTACAACAGGGAGACACTTTTGAACATCGGCAGGGTTCACCATGAACTTTCATTTAGCCTCTCAGACTTTGCCTTTCTTCTGCGCCGGGAGAACGCAGCAGCCTGCGGCCCCGGTGAGCTGAATACCCGGCGAGCAAAGCATCCGAGGCGTAAACGAGGCAAGCGAGCCGGCCTGCATGCTAGGCTAAAAGCTAGAGCGACTAGGCCACCGCTACCAAGCTTGCTGCTAGCCAACGTCCGCTCTCTTGAAAACAAGATGGACGAACTACGAGCAAGGATTACAGCTCAACGTGAGATCAGGGAATGCTGTGTCCTCACCTTCACAGAAACCTGGCTGACGGAGGATATACCGGACTCGGCGATCAAGTTGGAATCATTTGCTGCTTACCGGGGAGATCGGACTTTAGCGTCTGGTAAACACAGAGGTGGCGGCGTCTGTGTTTACGTAAACAAACGGTGGTGCACAGACGTACAGACGATGGAAAAGCACTGCTCGCAGGACATTGAGCTGCTGATGGTGAAATGCAGACCTTTTTATTTACCTCGTGAGTTTAGCGCTGTGTATTTAACTGCTGTTTACATCCCACCACGAGCTAACACTGCTAATGCACTAGGCCTCCTGCATGACATCATCGATAAACACGAGACCAAACACCCAGACGCTGTATTCATTATATCTGGCGATTTCAACCACTGTAACCTCAGGACTGTCCTCCCCAAATATTACCAGTATGTGAGCTTTCCCACAAGGGAAAATAACATCCTGGACCAAGTCTACTGCAACATGAAAGGTGCTTTGAAGGCTGTTCCAAGACCCCACTTTGGAAAGGCTGACCACATCTCTATATTCCTTTATCCAACGTACAGACAACTTCTCAAAAAAGCTCCCCCTGTAAGTACAGCAGTTAAAGTATGGAATGAAGAAACTGATCAAGTACTTCAGGACTGCTTTGGCTGCACAAACTGGGATGTGTTTAAAACTGCAGCGGGGAGGGAAGATTGTACTGTTGATTTGGATGAATATGCTTCTGCTGTTACTGGCTACATTAGCACATGTATAGAGACTGTTACCACCACCAAGTATTACAGAAAATACCCTAACCAAAAACAGTGGATGAACTGTGATGTAAGGGCTAAGCTACGTGCTCGTTCGACTGCATTTGTCATGGGCACCGCTGATGACTACAAAAAGGCCAGATATGACCTGAGGAGGTCCATACGAGAGGCCAAAAGACAGTACAGACAGAAGCTGGAGGGCTACTATTCCACCTCAGACCCTCGGCGCATGTGGGCGGGGCTCCAGCACATCACAGACTATCGACAGCAGAGTAGCGTAGCCACGTCCAGCCAAACCACACTTCCAGATGAGCTGAACGAGTTCTATGCCCGCTTTGACACCCAAACTTCTGATGAGCAGAGAGGGTGGCTGAACCTGGGGAGCACACAGGACGCACCTCTCATGGTGACATCAGCTGATGTGCGCAGGGTTCTAAACAAAACAAACCCACGAAAAGCAGCAGGCCCAGACAACATCTCAGGACGTGCACTTCGGGTTTGCTCATCAGAGCTAGCTGATGTGCTTGCTGACATATTTAACCTGTCGCTTGCACAAGCATCTGTACCGACCTGCTTTAAGTCCACCACCATAGTGCCCGTACCCAAGAAGAGCAACGTGACCTGCTTGAATGACTATCGCCCTATAGCACTCACTCCTATTGTAATGAAGTGCTTTGAAAGAATAGTCATGACCCACATCAAAAAGAGCATCCCGGCGGCAACTGTGGACCCTCTACAGTTTGCATATCGCCAGAACCGGTCCACGGATGATGCAGTCAACACTGCCATCCACACAGCCCTTTCTCACCTACAGGGCCAGGACACATACGTCAGAATGCTATTTATAGACTATAGCTCCGCTTTTAATACAGTCAGCCCCCACAAACTCACAAATAAGCTCCTCACACTTGGCCTGTCTCCCTCCCTCTGTAACTGGGTGTTTAACTTTCTCACAGGCAGGCCCCAGTCAGTCAGAGTCCACAACCGCACATCCAGCTCAAGAATTGTGAGCACTGGGACCCCACAGGGGTGTGTGCTGAGTCCACTCCTCTACACGCTCTTCACCTACGATTGCGTGGCCTCCCAGAACAACACCAGCATCATTAAATTTGCGGATGACACTACAGTCATCGGACTGATCACTGGTGGTGTTGAAACATCATACAGAAGAGAGGTGGCGGACCTCATAGCTTGGTGTCGTGATAACAATCTCCTTCTCAATACAGATAAGACTAAAGAGATGATCATCGACCCAAGAACAAGGGAAAAGGAGCCACATAGACCCCTGTTTATTGGTGAGACTGAGGTGGAGAGGGTGAAAACCTTCAAGTTCCTTGGCACACACATCAGCGAGGACCTCACCTGGTCTCACAACACCCAACAAATTCTGAAGAAGTCCCAAAGGAGACTGTACTTCCTGAGAAGACTGAGGAAATTTGGCATGTCCACCACAATCCTGAGTTGCTTCTACAGATGCACCATCGAAAGTGTCCTTACCGCCTCCATCACTGTTTGGTACGGTAACTGTACAACACGTGATAGGAAGGCACTCCAGCGGGTGATCAAGACCTCACAGAACATTGTTGGGGCAGCCCTCCCCTCACTGCAAGACATTTATACATCTAGAGTCCTACGCAGAACACACAACCTCATCAAGGACAGCACACATCCACAACACTCATTATTCACACTCCTACCATCAGGCAGACGCTACAGGAGTTTGAAGTCCAGGACCACAAGGCTGGCAAACAGCTTTTACCCACAGGCCATCAGGCTTCTCAATGAAGCACTCAGACACGCCACACGCAACACACACTCATAGCACTTTATTTATTTATTTATTTATTTGTATTATTTACTTGCATTAATGTCTCTTCTGTTGTTGCTTAATTTCTTGGTATTTATGTATATGTGTTTATGTTTCTTATGTTCTTATTCTTTCTTGTGTTTTTCTTTCTTTTCCTTGGGAGAATGAACAGAATAAGATTTTCATTGCATGGTATAACTGCTGTTTTACCATGCACATGACAATAAAACTCTCTTGAATCTCTTGAATAACAATAGCTACTTCATGTTTTTCTTTTCTGTTTACTTAGCCCACACGTACACACATAATAACAATGCTGTTGTGATGTTCGAAGTGTCCATGAATACACTTTACGTGACTACAGATGTGTTTGTGAGTTGGAGATACATAAAGTATGTGGTTACAGAATAGTTACAGAACAGAAGAATAGAAGTTATAAAAGAGCAACAGACAGCGCGTGTCTATGTGGGGATTCTACACTGTTCCTCTGTCTGCCATCATAACAGAAAGCTGTGGCTTGCCCATGCATTAATTACACAAAAAAATAACGTAATTAATAAAGCCAGGGCCGAGCCATAACAATAGATGTTAACGAGCCAGTATCAGAGTCGTTCATACCCAACTCAGGGAGCGACACTTCCCTTTTATCGGAGGTGCTAATAGCAGGAGAGGATTATATCACTACTCCGCCCAGGCTTAGTGTAAGGAACCAATAGAAGGAGGGTGTTGGCACACCAATTCCGCTTACTCTTACTGTATTTAAGGCCTAGGCTACCAGCACTTATTAGTTCGCTGACGAAGCTTTTCGGATGAGGAGCGAAACGTCCGACACCTTCTTCACAGAAGTACAGATGACGTCTCAAGAAGCCTTTCCCTCGTAATTAATAAAATCAATTTGTGGGTTATTTTTTGACAGCCCTAGTAATTACAGTCGGGGAAATAAGTATTTGACCCCAAGCCAATTTTGCAGGTTTTCCCACTTCCAAAGAATGCAATTATGTATAATTTTAATGATAGGTTCATTTTGACAGTGAGAGACAGAATATCACCAAAAAATGGAATTAGACATTATTTTCGGTCAAAAATCAGTATAAGTAAAGTGTGCTAATATTTTGTGGAAAAGCCATTATTGGCAGATGTCAAACGTTTCTTACAGTTGGTGACAAGGTTTGTGCACATTTCAACAGGGATGTTGGCCCACTCCACCCTGCAGACAGCCCAGCCTCCAAATCATTCAGCTTACGAGGCTGTCGCCTGGCAACCCGAATTTTCAATTGGATTCGGGTCTGGAGACTGGTTAGGCCCACTCCAGAACCTTGATGTGATTTTTCTTCAGGCGCTCTTTTGTTGCTTTGGTGGTCATTGTTGTGCTGAAACATCCATCCTGGACCCATCTTCAGCTCTCTCACGGAGGTGCTGTTCTATAATTCCATGCTCTTCTCAATGCGAAGGAGTTGTCCTATCCCCTTGGCTAAAAAGCACCCCCAAAGCTAATGTTGCCACCACCATGCTTGACTGTGGGGATGGTGTTCTTTGGGTTGTACTCGATGTTCTTTGCCCTCCAAACACAGAGTCTTTTTAGGTAAATCCCATGATTTACCTAAAAGTCTTTTTAGCCCAAAAAGATGTGTTTTGGTCTCATTTTTATTTTTATTTTCTTTTATCCCAGGTCGGGACATTACTGCCTAACTCATCTCCCTCCGCTTTCCAGGCACTACTTTATTCATGATTGGGCATGGGACACAGGCTCAGGCTTGATCACCCTGTAGTTGGCCGCCTTTGATGAGGGCGTCTAGTGTTTAAAGGCCGAAACACCCACTGATTCAAAGGTACACTACTGATGATGTGTCCCAAAATTTACACCCTTCCCATGGCTGAGATAAAGTTCCCACTCCACTCTCAACATCCACGCCTCATGTGATTACCATCTATTGGCACAAAGGCCTTTTTCCATCAAGTCCTGTGTATTTATGAGCATCTGACCACATCACCTTCAGGGGGACCTTGCATGTGCTTCAGGATTTCAATCTATGACGGCATAGTGTGTTACCAACCATTTCCTTTGTAACTGTGGCCCCAGCTGTCTTCAGTTTATTAACCCGTTCCGCCTTGATCAGGGAAACCCCACGAGGCGAGATCTAGGTGGAGGCCCGGACAGAGGGAGGTTGGTGGTGGTGTGGTGCTTCTTTCATTTCCTGAGAACTGCACCGAAAGATTATCTTTTCACTCCAAATTGCTTTCCGATTCTCTTGTAGCCCAACAATCTTGTCCCTGATGTCCTTAGACAGTTCTTTGGTCTTGCCCATGGTGGAGATTATGGAATCTGATTGTTTGGGTGTGGACAGGTGTCTTTTATACAGGTAATAAGGTGAGGAAGGTGTATTTGAGGTAAATAATTACTTGGGATTGTGGGTAGACTAACCGGCTTGTGTGAGTCAGAATACTTGCTGTTTGGTAGGGGGTCAAATACTTATTTTTCCTCATCAGATAGTCTTTTAATATGTTGATACGTATGTTTTATATGTTTTAGGGAGGTAAAAGCCCCTGGCGTGTTTGGTACTGACCATGGTTGAATGTTATTCCACAACTCCAGCATGCTATATGAATTCTAACACAGACTTGCATTTTAAAAGGCAAAGTCAGCATCGTGTGGCATCTCCTTAAAGACAGTGTGTGTGTAAAGACTGACAGACAAACTAAATTTGGATACTCTCCTTAATGTTATGCTGTCTTGGTTATATATGAGTTCTTTTCACCACTCACAGTGATACATTCCTTGGGTAATCGTCCAATGAATGAATTCCTTGGGTATTTACATTATTATCTCTCAACCCTGGTTGCAGAAACATGAATAACAAGTGAATGTTTGTGTGGTTAAAAATTCAACAAAGATAAGCTATATTAGAGTACACGTCTCCTAAAGGTGGAAAGGGATGCAATCATTTGCAACATCATTTATATTTTTTATAAGGTGGTGTCGTGCACACTGCAAAATCCATCCATCTTAACAAGTAATTTCAGTGCACGCTCAGTTTTTATGTGTGCGTGCGGTTGGTTTCAATACGGCAGCTGCCCCCGACACAGTTTCTAATAAAACCCAGCACTCTCCCACAGGACAAACAAGGAACATATTACCCTTATGGATCTTTTTATTCTAAGCAGATGCAAATGCATATACTGAGCTCAGCCCTCTTTAGATGACTAGCTGTGTGACATAAAAATCACAACCAATCACTGTCACATTTTAGATTATGGACCATGTGCTCTTTTTAAAATAGATAAACATTTTTGATGCAATAGACTAAAGGTATATGCAAAGTGAATGTAATTCCAGCAATTTAAACTATTAATATAGTACTGTGCAAATCTCTTAGACCAGGATATGCAACGTGTTTTGTTATGTTTTGATCTGACAAATCTTAAGTAACTTTGATCAAATGTAAAGTTACTACAGCTCCTGCTTGGACATTAACACGGCGGCAGCTGTTGAACTCAGATGATAAAAACAGTCACACTTTCTGAGCGAGTGACGCTAGGAACGCTGAGTGCAGGTAGGATTGCAAGGTTTATGTACAGCACGCAATGTGCGGTTCCAATCCTGTCTTGTGCACTACCACTTCCATATTACGTGTATTATCATTCACAGTAACGATGCCATAGTTCACAGTGTGGTAGACTTCTGACTGCCCTCTTCCCATGGAACACATTTTCTATAAACGAGAAATGACAAATCTATAGTTTTCTGTTGTTTCTTTATTTCCTATTTGCATGAGAATTTTTTGAGTTCCTATGGTTTTATAATATAATTTTTTTAATATTAATATATATAATTTTGGTATACATTTTGCTTATTGTTGTCAGTCAAACTGGAGCGTGTTCATACTCCGCTCCACTCGATGAGAGACACAGGTTCAGCTGCTACATTTCTGTGGTTTTTTTTTGGTTGTTTCTCAAACATGTTTCCTATTATAATGGATAGGGGCGTCACAAGATCTCATGTCACAAGATCTGCGATATTAAAACATGACAAGATTTCTCATTCAGGGCACTTGGCTGTGATGTTAAAAAATAATGAAAATGAACAAAAAATGTTTCACTTGCCATGTGGGGCCGCACGATGACCTAGTGGTTAGCAGGTTGGCCACACAGTCATCGGAAAGAACTGGGTGCGAATTTCCGTTGGGCATCTCTGTGTGGAGTTTGCATGTTCTCCTCGTGTGTGCTTGGATTTTCTCCGGGTACTCCGGTTTCCTCCCACATTCCAAAAACATGCATGTTAGGTTAATTGGCGACTCTAAAATTGTCCATAAGTATGAATGTAATAGTGAATGGTTGTACCCCGCCTCGCCCCCGAAGTCAGCTGGGATAGGCTCCATCATACCTGCGACCCTAATTAGGATAAGCGGCATAGAAGATGGATGGATATTGCCATGTACACGTGTGTCTGTTTTCCTCGGCTTTCGCTCCAAACAGGCAGGAAGAGAGTTCACTCTGTGCACTGGTTTCAGCACCTTGGCGCGGTTGTTCCATAGAACAATGGCATGAACGGAGTGAGCCCTTTTCTTAGCCATACAGTCTCTTTGTCTCGATGGATGGAGGCGGAGCTGCTAGCATACACACAGAGTGCAACGTAGTAGAAATTTAATTAGTAGATTGCAATATATTGTCATGTATCACTTTGTTGTACTTTTCTTAAACATAATGTTAAAGTCTTGTCTTGTTCGTGCAGACCCAATTTTGTGTATCGTCTCACACCGAGTGTCTCGCGATACCCCTAATAATGGACTAGCAATAACTTTTTCCGATATCCCTATTTGAACGATTTCCACATACGAGAACAGTGCATGCATGCAGCATTTTTGATCTAACTTCACTTGATATCTAGATACAAATACGCTTGTCTGGCTCCCAACTGCTTGAGCCGGTTGTGACTGCAACCGCCTGTGATGCCATGTGCAACCCAGCAACTTCATGGCACCAGAGATATTACAGTCATCTATGAAATGCTGTGTTCAAATACAGCTTCCAACCACTTGGTGGCAGTAATGTGTCAGTCGGTTGTTTAACAAGCTCCAATAAGCAGAAGAAGCCAGACACAAAGTCGTGAAAGTAATGGAGAAGTACTGTATATCAAACTTGCCAAACGCCATATCTGTCATGATATAATTTTCAATGGTATTTTTCAAAGACTCAAGGAGGAGCATCACAAACACTGACATTTTACTTACGGTTTCAACCTGCACTGCTGCTGGCATGAGGGCTGATGCTTCCTTCTCACTGTCCCCAAGTAGTACCACCTACAACTGCCATCATTATTTTTATGATAAGTTAAGATATGATAAGTTTTATCATTTTTAGTTTTTGTTTCAATTAGTGTTCAACAGTTAAAAGCATCATGCATAGGTCATGCATGCAAAGTCATAAAACATTTCAAAATGCAACTGCATTGTTTTGCGACTCAGTTAAATAAAAAAGTCTGCTTGTCTAGTGTTATATTTTGTCATTGTAGTTTTCTTAAAACTAACGTTAAAATATTGCGAACCCATTATTGTGTATCGTCCCGTCTCGTGAGCTGAGTGTATCGTGGCACACCTAGTTAAAAGCACTAGTTTCATGCTACATTCATTATGTATCATGCGGTACATAAGATTTCACCGCTGCTCTATTGGCTCGTTTTCAACTATTTCATGTCTTTATGAAACACACCATGCACACTCACACCATTGGAGCAGGTCATTTCAACAACATGCATTGTTTTGTGCATTAAACTAACAAACACTGAACAAATATCCTGAGTTTGCATTTGGCCGTATTGACTGCTTGAACCCCAAGCATCATAATGGAAATGACGCAAACTAGGTTACGTAGTGGCAACCCAGCAGTTGATAATGTATGCATAACTACTTTTGACCTTTTTCAGGCAGTAATTTTTTTCACCAGAATTTATTTTCAGTTTGAGACCGTTTATTTTTACTGTCACTATGGCATCACTTGAGCTATAAAACCTAACTAGTCATAATGAGACAGCCTGTCTGTTTGTGAGCTTTCATTATCAGACAGTAGTCTTACTACAAAAATAAATGGACGTTGCCTCACTAAACAGCTGACAGAAGTCTGGTCTCAAATGAGATATTGTAATTGTACTATGTTGTCATTGCAAAGCTGATCTAAAACAGAAAATCTAAAAGATAACGTGGTAGTTTGATACTTTATTGATCTTCAAGAGAAATTCACATTTCCAGCAACTCTGCAAAAATGTCATAATGAACTTAATCACTTCAATCACAAAATAAAATAAAACAACCAAGGCAAGACATGACAGACAAGAAAAATAAGAAATAGAATAAGACTAGACAACAATAAATAAGGATATAGTTGGGCGGTGGAAGGAATACTTTGAGGCCCTTCTCAATCCCACTGACATACCTTCCATGGAGGAAGCAGAGGCTGAGGACACGAACGCGGACAGTTCCATCACCGTGGCTGAGGTATCTGCGGTAGTCAAAACACTCCCCAGTGGCAAAGCTCCGGGGGTGGACAAGTTTCTCCCTGAATTCCTCAAGGCTCTGGATGTTGAGGGACTGTCTTGGCTGACACGTCTCTTCAACATTGCATGGAAGTCGGGAACAGTACCTCTGGATTGGCAGACTGGAGAGGTGGTCCCCCTTTTCAAGAAGGGTGACCGGAGGGTGTGTTCCAACTATAGGGGGATCACACTCCTCAGCCTCTCTGGGAAAGTCTATTCCAGGGTGCTGGAGAGAAGGGTACGGCCGTTAATCGAACCTCGGCTACAGGAGGTGCAATGTGGTTTTCGTCCTGGTCGCGGAACACTGGACCAGCTCTACACCCTTGCAAGGGTACTGGAGGGTACTTGGGAGTTTGCCCAACCAGTCTACATGTGCTTTGTGGACCTGGAAAAGGCATTCGACCGTGTCCCTCGCGGTGTCCTGTGGGGGGTGCTCCGGGAGTATGGGATTGGTGGCGCGCTACTACGTGCCATTCAGTCCTTGTACAACCGGAGCAGGAGCCTGGTTCGCATTGCCAGCAGTAAGTCAAGCCTGTTTCCGGTGAACGCTGGCCTCTGCCAAGGCTGCCCTTTGTCACCGATTCTGTTTTTCATGGATAGAATTTCTAGGCGCAACCAAGGTGTTGAGGGAGTCCAGCTCGGGGGCCTTAGGATCTCATTTCTGCTATTTGCAGACGATGTGGTTCTGATGGCCTCATCGGGCTGTGACCTGCAGCGTTTACTGGGACGGTTTGCATCTGAGTGTGAAGCTTCTGGGATAACTCAGCACCTCCAAATCTGAGGCCATGGTTCTCAGTCGGAAAAGGGTGGATTGCTCCCTCCGGGTTGGGAATGAGGTCCTGCCCCAGGTGGAGGAGTTCAAGCATCTCGGGGTCTTGTTCACGAGTGAGGGAAGATTGGAGCAAGAGGTTGATAGGCGGATCGGCGCAGCGTCTGCAGTAATGCGGGCACTGTACTGAACCGTCGTGGTGAAGAGAGAGCTGAGCCAGAAGGCAAAGCTCTCAATTTACCGTTCAATCTATGTTCCCACCCTCACCTATGGTCATGAGCTTTGGGTCGTGACCGAAAGAACGAGCGGCTGAAATGAGTTTTCTTCGTAGGGTAGCGGGACTCACCCTAAGAAATAGGGTGAGGAGCTCGGTCATCCGGGAGGAGCTCAGAGTAGAGCCGCTGCTCCTTCACATCAAGAGGAGCCAGCTGATGTGGCTCGAGCATCTAGTCCGGATTCCTGCCGGACGCCTCCCTGGTAAGGTGTTTCGGCATGCCCAGCCGGGAGAAGGCCCCGGGGAAGACCTAGGACACGCTGGAGGGATTATGTCTCACAGCTGGCCTGGGAACGCCTTGGTGTCCTCCCGGTGGAGCTGGAGGAGGTGGTCGGCGACCGGGAAGTCTGGGCTTCCCTACTAAGACTGCTGCCCCCGCGACCCGGACCCGGATAAGCTGAGGAAAATGGAATGGAATGGAACAATAAATAAACCAATAAATATGTCAAGTTTGTAGTGCAATAATACATAATGAATAATAATAATACATCATAATAATAATTTAATACAACATAATAGTAATACATCATGATTTAATACTGTGAGTCCAGTCCTGTGTATGTAAAAGTCCTATTGCACAGTACTCTATATGCCCAAACCACAATGGGATGTACCTTATATATCATTTTAGATATGATATTTTGAACCCTATCGTATGTCATAGCAGTCCAATTAATTTATTTGACTGTGGCATTCCTTTTGCAAACATAGTGATAGTATGATGCCTCTTAGGTAACAGCTGACTTATCTGCAAAGCCCATATTTATGCAGAATTTTCCATGTTGTAATGGGGGCTTCATTTTCATACAGATAAGAACATATTTCAGTAATGTTTCACATACTATACGGCTGCTAATGCACAGTTGCTTTGCCTCACACAAAATGGTTTGACGAGAACGTGCAGCACACAGATCTACCCTTTTTACTCAAGTACCGTTATCTGCCTATTCACGTTCATCTGAGCCAGACTATAATAGTGCATTATTACCATGTGGTGTGACAATCCAATCTGATGGTAGGAGAAACTCCACCCAACCTCAATGGGAGTGGAAAGATTGCACGCAAACGGCGTCTCTCCTGCTAAATCAGATGAGGGGGAAACGACACACAATGGGCCTGTTGTATTATTAGACCCTTTGGAGGAAGCTACATTTGTCGGATTAGACTCCCACAAAAAAGTAAGTCTGGGAAAATATCAGCTTCCTGACAAGTGTTTGCAGTTTTGCCTCTCTGGCTTCTGCGTTCACTTTCTGACCCTGTTTCACTGTAATTCTCCTCTCTCTCTCTCTTTCGCTCTCTCTCTACAGTTACTTGGCCCAGTCTTTGTTTACTCAGATCAAACTTGTCGGGAAAGCCAAGTGGTTTTAAACAAGCACATGCACACGCACTCAAGCACACACCAATCAAACTTAGCTGGCACTGAAGCACCATTAAACATCACTGATAAAAAATGAGCTGCACCAGTATCTGATTCTCATAAAGAGCACGAGAGATCAGTGGAGTTTATGCTGACATAAATAAATCACTGTGTTTTTTTTGTGCACACTGGAGATGGGTTAAAGATGTGAGGGAAGCCAAGAAAAGATGATGGAGAAAGACGGCATTTCATTTATTACCGTTTAAATATTATTAGCTCTGACATTTAATTTTCCAAAGTTTCTGCTTGGCCTCCATCGTTCAATGGAAGCAACAAAAAAGGAGGGAATAGGAGCCTCCTCTGACTTATCTAGTTGGTATCTTGCGCGCTCAGTCGGTTTGACCTCGACTGAACTGTTTGCCATCAGTAGTCTTACTGCTAATGTTGAGCTGAAAGTGCAATGGTTAGCGCCAAAGACAGAGACAGACAGCCCTGACTCAGAGGGGAAAAGCAATCCTCCTTTTAAATTGCTGTCTTAACTCTCAGAGAAAGTTTAGCAAAGTATATTTCTTCATTTATTGAACTTTCTTGCATTATTAACAGGACTAAATATATAGAAATTCCATAATGAATAATAATCGTTACAAAGTTAACAAGAATGGATATGAGTTCCATTGTAATCCATCCATTCATCCAACCTTTTTTTTTGGTCACATTCATATTGTATGTGTGTTTGTAACAGAATCAGAATAGTTTTTTTTTATTTCCATTGTCAGTGTAGGTTACACAAACTGGGTACTTTTTGCGGTGTGGTGGTGCAACATAAAATAATAACAATTAAATAAAAAATAAATAAAAGGAGTAATAAAACTATAAGTGCATGCAAAACACAATAAACACAATATAAGATAAATATACTGAACGTTTTATGTACAAAAGGTACGTTCCTTCATAACAGAACAAAACAGATCAACGTGAACCTGCGTATGTCAGTATGATGAGGGGAAAAAGCTGTTTTGTGGTGGGAGGTTTTACTCCGAATGGAGCGTAGCCTCCTGCCTGAGGGGAGAGGGACAAAAAAATTGTGTCCAGGGTGAGAAGAATCAGCTGTGATCCGGCCTGCACGTCTCCGAGTCCTGGAGGCAAACAGGTCCGAGAGAGATGGGAGGCTGCAGTCTGTTCCTGACCCTGGCAGTGGCCCCAGCATACCACACGGTGATGGAGGAGGTGAGGATGGACTCAATGATGGCCGTGTAGAACTGCACCAGCATCTTGGTTTGCAGCTTGAGTTTCATCAGCTACCGCAGGAAGAATATCCTCTGCTGGGCCTTTTTGATGAGGGAGCTGATGGTCGGCTGGAGATGGGAGAGTCCGTCAAGGTGAAGGGGGAGGGAGGGGCT
Organism: Dunckerocampus dactyliophorus; assembly: GCF_027744805.1. Classification (NCBI taxonomy): domain Eukaryota; kingdom Metazoa; phylum Chordata; class Actinopteri; order Syngnathiformes; family Syngnathidae; genus Dunckerocampus; species Dunckerocampus dactyliophorus. The sequence goes on from NC_072825.1 coordinate 18,742,674, forward strand.
GTGACTTTCCTGAAGTTCATAATCATCTCCACAGTCTTCTGGGTAGTCAGCTCCAGACTGTTGCGGCTGCACCAGGACACCAGCCTGTCCATCTCCCCCCGTAGGCAGACACATCACCGAGATGAGCCCAATGAGGGTAGAATCGTCTGCAAACTTGATGAGTTTTTATGAAATTTTTTCATAGATTCAATATGCGAAAAATGACAGTTTCACCAAACTGTTATATTAAACATCTTTTATGGTACAGAACATAAACGTATGCCCAATACTACCAATACTCCCATTATAATGTGTTTACATTTATTGGCTTGTGAAATGGGTTTCGTGTGATGTAGTCTACCCTAAGTAGTCGGTTCTCACCAAGGAATCGTCTTGTTCGTATGGAGTTTTTTCTTTACCACTTTTGCATGTTTACTCTTTTTGGGGTCTGTTGGGTCTCTTTAATGTAAAAATAAGATGGCTTTAATCCTGCTCCACCTGAGCACTGAGATAACTTTGTAGCTACAGTGTGTAAGTTGGACTTTTATATAGTGCTCATTAACTTCACTTCAGCGTCTCACTGCCTCACACTGACCTAAACACATTTGCTCATTTTAAGTTTAAACAACATGAATTTAAAAGTCTGTTGAGACTGATGGAGTCAGCATTCAGGTGGAGGACAGCATGACAGAAGAGTCAAGGGAAGGGAGGAGAAAAAGCATGAAAAGGCAGAGCGAGAGGCAGGAAAGAGTGGGTGTTTATACGACATCGAGTACAGGAAATGATAGAGTTGGCACCTGGGAGCAAAGGTAGAGAGTGGAGTGATGAGTTTGGCACAAAAGTTCAGGAAAGGCCTTGGAGCTAATCAAAAAAATGTTTTTGGATCCATTTTTTCATTGAATCTAAAATGATGTTTCACTAGATACTTGCTCATTGCTAAGCACCCACCTCACTTTGGGATTGGCGATTCGTTTTGAGAAAAACACTTCATGGCCTGAGATGAACTGTGCAGGTTCTGTGCAGCTGCAAGAAAGTGGTCCAAGACAAATTCAACATATCGTATGTGCTTTCTGCTCTAGCAAACCTTCAACTATTACAGAAACCCCTTGTTTATCACTGTCTAATGGTTCCAGACTTGACTGCAATAAGTGAATTTCCGCGAAGCAGGGTTCCTTCATTATACTTCTAATATTTTCTAGGTTAAAGCATTGAAAACCTGTTTACGAGCTTCTAAATACATTTTTTTTACTTTATAAGAGCCCCCTAGACATGAAATAACACCCCATAGTCACCTTTACACTCGTATTAACCACTACAGTAGACATAATAGGAGGAAATAAACCATTTAAGACTCGTGCTCGTGTGTGTTTCTATAAATGTGTTAGGGGAGCTCGTGGGGGGGTGGACAGGAAGTGACGTTGTTAAGGGTTCGGCGTTGGGTTTCAGCTCGCCGTGGGTTAACGCCGCAACAGTAGCCTGTTTTTTATGATTTTTACTAGGAATTATTGTGGCTGTTGTGAGATAATTCAAACCTGCAATAAAAGCCTGTTGTTCCAGCAATCAACTCTGGTGCTTGGGTCTCACTGAACATTACAAAAACATTACTGACACCTAGTGACCAGTGTAGACTGCTACATACAGTATCTTCTCGATGTCTTTGCATGTGTCTTCTCAATGCCTTATATTTGTATTGTACTTCATTTAGCCAATTTTATGCTTTAAAATGCTTAATTTGGGCAAAATGTATGTAATGTATGTAAAATGTGCTTGAATATTAAATATTTTTGGCATGATTAATGTGATTTTGATAGCGTGAAGTTGCGAAATTCAAAGCACAAAGTGGCGAGGGATTACTTTGTAATCGAAATATTATTCAGTGAAGTTCGTGGGTGGTGAGGCCATGATTCCGTCACAAATAGATTCAGAAATATATGAAGCCTGAAGAGTAGCTTTTAATTAGTGATGCTTGATATCGGCTTTACCGATATACCGGTATTGTCCAGCACTTCATTACCAATACCAATATCAATCAATACCGATATTGGCAGCAGCCCTTTCCTCAAACTAATGTCATGTAAGGAACATATTATGCTTCTTTTACTGTGATGCCACTGGTTGCATTTCACAAAAAGAAACCCTAAAAAGCGCCATATGTATTGTAAACATTTTGTCTGAAGTTCTTTAAAAAACATGACCAGTAGTCAAGTATTTTGATGTCCTAACATGTCCTCCTATTATCAAAGGCAACAATACAATTTGACAGCTGCACATTTCTATGTGGCACAAACATATATATAAGAATCTTATCTGTATAAAGTGTAAAGTATGAAACACTGAACCCATACAATTAGTGAAATTATCAACTGGTTATAACTGGGTAGTTTTTTCCAATACTGCTTGCCAATTCTTACCATTATTTTGCTGCATAGCGTTGTGTGTGACCCTGAGTGATTCTTCCTGAGGTGTGATTCGATTACAAGTATAAAAGGAAGACGCCTTATTCAACCCCCCCCACCCCCCCCAAAAAATTTACAATATGAAGGCAAAACTAATTCAGACTGTGGATATACTGAGCTAGCAAGCATTGTGCTCCGTGGAGCATAGCACAGATCTCACTCATGCACCGATATCAGTAGTATAAAAACGATACCGATATGATCTGATATCTCATTTTTATGCCAATATCAGCTGATTATATCTCTACTCCACGGTACTGTCAGCCCCGTTGTGTGTCTTTTTGCCACAATTTTATGTTTGATCAGCAAGACTACATACAGTATGTGACAAACATTCCTTCGAAATATCAACCGCGGACTGTGGAAAGTCAGGATTCTTAATAAACGCGTCTGCAAACCTTATACTGTGACACACAGATATACTATAGTACAAGGCTACATACTAGGAAAACTGCTGTTGTTTTTGTCAAATCTAACTGCATGTACTAAACCACATAGCCAAACCGTCTGCAGGTGCAGAAATTCAGTTCAACAAAATTTTTCAGATTCTTTTAGAATTCCTCCTGGTTATGTCACACATTTGCAGGGACACTTTTCACAGGGCTTAATCACAACTGCCTCGTAGACCAATAAAATATCAGCCCCTTTGCCAGTCACACCCACTAGGGCGTTTGACTGGCAAAGTAGGGGCTGATGAGGGCTGATGATACCGTATGCAGAGCCACCACTGAAGTAGATGTCTGCATCGCACATCTTAGTGACAATGGAAAAGAGCATTATAAGGTTCATTTGAAGTTTCTCAACACCATTAAGACAACATGTGCGGAAGCCCTTTACAAAGTCATGTTGGCATGAAAACTCTCACAAGCACACGTGCAGTGCGGCTGTCTGCCTCCCACATGCAGTGTATGTGACACATTGGAAAAGTCATTAGACCCGCACTTCCTCTCAAAAACACAAGAGAGAGACATAAGGGCCGTCTTGCATGAAACACACAGGAAATGTGTGGGTGGCTGCATTTATGTGTGCCTGTTTGCAGTTGCTGTGTTCGTATTTGTACATCCATGTGTCCCGTTCTCACGTTCTGCCCTCAGGGCTGGAGACCAGACCATTTGTAATTGCGCCCCTTGGATTGCTTTCATTGAGTAGACAACAGCTACAATTACAGCAAAATTAAGAATGTGCACAGGGATGGCTGACTCAGCAGAAAGAGCAGCATAGCATCAATTTGTGGGTTCAGCATTTTGCGCAAAGCATCTTTTCACATTGACACTTCCAGATCATAATTATTTGTTGTCCAATCCTGTAAAATGTCATGGAAACATGGTGGCGCCGTCCCACAAAAAACTAACTGATGGTTATGGTGGCTGGCAGCTCTGACCTTTACAATTCTAGGCTGGTCCATGATAAATATGCTTGTCATAAATGTAGCAAACTGCACAAGTTTCACTTCTCCTTCCAAAAAGGTACAAGCCGTTAGAACTTCTGCTTTTTAATCACTTGACTTATTGGTGTGCTACTGATGTGTGCTACATGTGTCTTCCTACATGGGCCAGCATCTTGTGCTTGGCTTTTTTATGTTTTTTTTTTTTGTTTTTTTGTTGAGGGAATGCATGTCAGTTGGCATCAACATGCTTAAATGTGTGTGTTTTATGCATGTGTTGTGGGACATCTGCTGCTGCCTTTGTGAGTGCAGGTGGAGAGCTTAGTTTTTTGCACAAAACCATTTTTATTGTAATACACAGTCAAAATGAAAAAAGAGCATAACATTAAACTGGACACAGCACCGCATCTTCGCCTACCACTGCCATGAACACCCGTCACCTCAGCCAGAAACAAACTATCAAACATGCAAATGTATCTTTGCATACAGACACAAGTGCACAGGTTTCCTTTGCTTAGAAGATGTATCCTTAGCCACACAGTTCTTACAAAATAAAAGCAATACAGTACACTAGGTTCTCTACTTACGAACATCCGATTTGCGAACATTTGGAGATATGAACGCAAGCTGACTGGTCTATATTTTCATGTATTTTGCCTTGTAGTAACTCCATATTTATACTGCTACATGCTTGACCAGTAGAGGGCACTGTGACACTGCTAATGAGACCAATAGGAGAGGAAGACGAGGAAGAGTGGAAGGCTAAATTGTAGCTGTAGATGCAAGCCGGACAGAGCGTGTGATTAAAGTTTATGAAGAGTTAATAGGCCTGCTTAATTCTACACCACCCACAGAACACTACCTCTTTTAGAAGAGTCTAACGACAACAACGATTTGTCCTTTTTTCAATAACTCCTCCTCCTCCTCCACCACCAACGACGTATGCTCGACACTCCTCTTCAAAGGTAAATTACATTTTATCATTACATATTATTATATCATTTTTATTATTATTGTTTTTTTTTTATTAATTATCCTTGTTTAATATTACTACTGCATCCAAACTCATATTTACATACATACGCATATACTGTATATGTATACACGTACATGTAGTACCTATATCATTGGTAATATTACCTTCTGTTCGACTTACGAACAAATCGACTTGCGAACGGTCGTCTGGAACCAATTGTGTTCGTTAGTTGGGAAACCTAGTTTACAATACTGCATGTTGTAAGACTTGAGAACATTTGGTCTCCTTGAAATTCCTTGAGGTGAACTGAAACCACCTTCACTGTGTTTTGGGACAAATAAGGTGGTTTGACAACAGAAAAGAACCATTCGACCAGACCATGTGTGCGTCATCAGGTTAAAAAGTAGATTTTAAGTCATAGTACCAGCCTCCTCTCTATATTGTTAGCTGCAAGCAAGTTAAATTCTTCACCCACCGTCACTGACCCCACAACTTCATCATTACATTTCCATCAAGCAGTTTATTTATTTCAGTTTGAAACGGTTGGGTACAGGGACTTGTATGTCCATTGCGGTGTATTCTTTGGTGTCTAATTCCGTCTGACAACAGTGTGTTTTAGCTCCACCAAAGTGCCACAGCATTCTGCTCTATTACTTTTGATACACCAACATGCTCACTGAAAAGTGGGATAGCAAGGGTCAGATATTTTGTACCAGAAAATGCATACTGCACCAAATCAAAGTGTTTGGTGGAACAAGGCTATTATTGTCAGCAGTATTACACTGTTGGCTTAAAAGACTCTCTTCGCTTACATGATCACTTTGTGTTGCAATTTGCATATAATCATGATTTTTAATATATTTTTGTGCATTAAAAGGCTGGCTGTGGAATGGCTGCTCTAAGCCTAAAAATAAAGGTGGTTTGCCACCGTCTGAACCTTCTTTACCGATTCTAGAATGACGCAATATCTGTAAACAAATAAGTTTGGTGTTATGAGAACAATGTTACAAGTTTCTCCTTGTAGATATTCCACTTACAAAACAACTGGAAATCCCCTTTCACCACAAACCAAAACACAAAGTTACAATTTTCCTGAGCCACTGGAATTTATTGCTCGATTGATCTAAATCAGGGGTGTTCACACTTTTTTAGCCTGCGAGCTACTTTTAAAATGACCAAGTCCCAAAGATCTACCTACTACTATAAATATAGAAAGTATATATATTTAGAATATTTATTTTAATAAAATATGAGTAGGTATTTATGTACGTTATACATGTATATCAGGAGTGCACGCACTTTCTCAGCATGCAAGTACAAGTCAAAATGATCTACCTCTTTCTATAAAACATATAACGTATACAAAATGTAACCAGCAAACTCTGAAATTCTATTGTAAATATGAATGATTAGTATTTCACATTTTCAAAGTTTACAGGTAACCAAAGTAGTTGCTATCATAATTCACTTCAATAAGGAAATAAAGATAATTCCACATAACTCCTAAATAGTTGTGTACATAACCTGAGTACTGGTAATATGCAAGTCAAATTAGCTATGTAACGTTCATTAGGGCACACAGTTCATGTATTACATCCAGTTAGCATTTGCTATCAAACATTACCGATATACAATCATTTAAAATGATTATGGGCACATTTTTAATTTCATCATGAAATAATAGTTTAAGAAGCGAACGTGTAGAAAACACTGATTTCTGTAGTAGAGTTCATGACGCCAAGCAAAGCCAGCAAACAATCCTTTTTTTCTACGTAACTACAAGTGAACAGATAACTTTAGTTATAGATATAGACATCTTACCGCTGAGTTAGTTCATCCATAATCACAATAATAAAGATGAAAGTTGCATCTTTGTGTGTAGTTTGAAACGCTGCGGGGGAGCAAGTGCGAATCAGGAGGGGAGCTTAATGTCAGCTGACTGATGTCATATGACAACTACAAAGTGGCGTTTACGCGATCGACCCAAACTACCTTGGCGATCTACCAGTAATCGACGTAATGGCCACCCTGATCTAAATCATTATCTGTCAGATTAGTTGGGGTCTTGAAATGCCTCACTTTTTGATGTCACCCTAAATTTGTATTGATGAGTGGGAATGTACACATGAAATACATATTACCTTAAAATATCCAAATCACAGTAGATATCCACTATTCACAGGGGTTACGTTCCAAAAAGTTGTAGTTTTACGACAGTGTAATATTAGGAGGAATAATGTCATTTTGACAGCATCAAATTTAAATATTAAAGAAAAATGCATTTTTTTTAAAGTCGTAATATTATGAGAAACATAATTTGTAAAATTAGGTTGCATGAAAAAGTTACAAAAATGTTACGAGAATAAAGTCACAATATTGTGGGAATAACGTCCATCCATCCATTTTCTATACCGCTTCTCCTCTCCTCTAGTCTCTCCAACGTGTCCTGGGTCTTCGCCGAGGCCTCCTACCGGTTGGACGTGCCCTGAACACCTCCCCAGGGAGGTGTCTGGAAGGCATCCTGATCAGATGCCACAGCCACCTCATCTGGCTCCTCTCAGTGCGGAGGAGCAGCGGTTCTACTCCGAGTTTCTCCCAGATGACTGTGCTTCTCACCTTATCTCTAAAGGAGAGCCCAGCCACCCTAAGGAGAAAACTCATTTTGGCTGCTTGCACCCACGATCTTGTCCTTTTGGTCACTACAAAAAAAAAAGTCACAATTTTACAAGAATAAATATATATTATATATTATAATACAGGTATATAATCAATAATATTGTGAGGAAAAATAATTTCATTTTAGTAGCAGAGAGATGAATGATTAAAGAAAAAATATGCTATTTTTTAAAAGTCATAATGTTATGAGAAACAAACAAAACAAAATAAAGTTGTAATTTTTTGAAAATTACGTTGGGGAAAAAGTTGTAATATTATGGGAATAAAGTCAGAATATTATGACAACTTAATTTACAAAGATTATTTAAGAAGAAAGTTCAAATATTTGGAAATTAAGACCAAAGTTCATATTAATAGGGCAAGGCAAGTTTATTTATAGAGCACAATTCATACACAAGGTAATTCAAAGTGCTTTTCAGAAAAGAAGGGTAAAATCACTTCATAAAATCATTCCATGAAAACATAAAATCATTCAAAAATCATTACATAAAGTTCCACACCGATGTACTTTGGCGCAAGACCATCAAAAGACTCGTACACAAGCAGAGCTATTTTAAAGTCTATTCTCTGAGCAGCAGGAAGCCAGTGCAGAGACCTCAGTACTGAACTAATGTGGTCATATTTCCTGGTTCTAGTCAGGACTTGAGCAGCAGCATTCTCGATGTATTGCAGCTGTTTTACAGCTCGTTTAGAGAGCCCGGTGAGAAGGCCGTTACCGTAGTCTAGCCTGCTGGAGACAAAGGCATGGATTAGTCTCTCTAATTCTGGTTTAGACACTATTCCCTTGATTTTGGCAATGTTTTTCAGGTCGTAGAAAGCTGATGATGTTATTGTTAAAGTTCTGAATCCATTATTACCCCTAGATTTCAAACACGATGATTAAGGTTTTAGAGAAAGCCTCTCAAGGTGGCTAAAAACATTTTGTTTCTGTGGTCCAAAGATAATGATTTCAGTTTTGTCTGAGTTTAGCTGGAGAAAGCTGTTTTGCATCCACACACTCATCTGTTTGATGCAGTGACAAAGTAAACCTGCAGCACCATGTTTACCGGCCATCAGTGACACGTAGATCTGTGAGTCGTCTGCATAGTTGTGGTAGGACACATTGCAGCTACATATTAGCTGGCCTAAAGGAAGCATGTGCAGATTGAACAATAGGGGTCACAGGATTGACCTCTGGGGAACACCACAGGTCATAGCCATTTTCTCTGAGACACAGTTACCAATTCCAACAAAGTACTTCCTGTCCTCCAGATAGGACTTGAACCAGTTTAGAGCAGTACCAGACATTCCCACCCAGTTTTCTAAGCTCTGTAATAAGATCACATGGTCAACTGTTTCAAAGGCAGCGCTCAGGTCCAGCAAAACTAAAAGTGAGACTTTGCCTGCATCTGTGTTCAGACGGATATTATTTGTCACCTTGATTACAGCTGTCTCAGTGCTGTGGTGCGGTCTAAAGCCTGGAAAGTATCAAACACGTTGTTGAGAGGAAAAGGTCAGTAAGCTGTTGGTATACAAGCTTTTCTAAAACTTTTCCCAAGAATGACAGGTTTGCGATGGGCCAATAGTTGTTCTGTACTGTGGTATCAAGACTGCTCTTCTTCAGAAGAGGCTTAATGACAGCAGTTTTTAGGGTCTTTGGAAATGTTCCAGTCTGAAGTAAGATGTTAACTAGATGCATGAGTTGTGGTAGCAAACTGCTCAGCACAGACTTTAGAAATCTAGTGGGTAACTCATCAAGACTGCACATTGATGGAGTCAGACTGCAGATGATCTCTTCGACTGTTTTGTCAATGACAGGTGTGAAATGTGTCAGCTCGAGTTGTCTAGCTGGCTGCACAATAGTTATTTGTGTTGTGGAAGTGATTGCATTTTTTTATACCTTGAACTTTGTCATGAAAGAATGTTGCCAACTCATTGCACGTATATGTAGAAACTGGTAGGTTTGTTAATCTGTTAACTGTAGCAAACAATACATGAGAGTTGTTAGTACAGAAAAATAACTCTCCCTTGTTCTACGCAAGGCTTGGTTGAAAACATAGCTTTTTTTTGTAAACCTCATAATGGAGCTTTGACTCGCGCCATTTCCGTTCGGCTCTCCGGCACTCCCTTTTTCTGTGCCGTGACAAACTCTTATTTTCTCCCTGGCACCTTTTGCCTACTTTTAACCATTCTAACCTTGATGTATAAGAGCTCAACAGATCATCAGCATTAGAACAGCGAGTGTTTTCAAACCTAATCCTTGCCATAAACTGTGATCCTGTGCTGTCATTAATGAGTCTTCACTGAACAACTGTAGAACCAACTGCTGGTTTGGGTAGAACAGACCGGTCAAAGAAAACACAAAAGTGATCAGATAAAGCAACATCCACAACATTCATATTTGAAATAGCACCACCCTTAGTCATGAGCAAATCAAGAGTGTCCCTCTTCTATGGACAGGTTCAGTTACATGCTGAGTAGGACAACAGTGAGTTCTTCAGCATACCTATCATTAGCTACATCCACATGCACATTCAAGTCCTCGTAATAACCAAACCGTCAAAATCAGTGCACACAACTGAAAGTAATTCAGTAAAATCATCAATAAAACAAATCTTTGGTGGTTTGTAAATGGTAATATAAAGTATGGAACTCAATTTTAACACCATTTTGAATGACACATACTCAAAAAAAGAAAAAAGCCCAAATGACAATTTTTGGGTGAGTATATTGTCCCTGAATATGGCACAAACACCCCCACCCCTCTGGTTTGTCGCGTTTCAGAAACAATGTTGGAGGACTAGACTCAATCAGGAGGTGTTTTTGTCGAGCCACGTCTCAGTTCAAAACATTGTAAAAGGAAATACAATTATTAATTAAAAATAATGTGTTACTCAATGGTCATTAAGTCCAGTATGTTTAAAATTAGCTGTGTTCATGCAAGGGATGTGGATTAGATTGTTTTGATCGGACAGTCTAACTGTCTGTCTCTTAACTAATCAATGTAGTTTGACAGTAGCTATTGTTTTAGGCGAAAACACTTCCTCCCTGGGCCTCCGGTTGATATATCAGGCTTAGCAACGCAGAGGCCCTTAGTGTCCTGGATAACAACATGACACTGTTGGGAATAACAGGCTACGGGCACCGATGGTGGAGGCTGAGCTGGGGGAGCTTTGGTTAATACGCTTTTCCACCCATATCCCAAAGGTGAGATGCAGTTTTTTCTTGAAATACTGTACATATAACGTTTTACACTGGGCTAAACTGTTGATGTTTAAAGTGGCCAAAGGCATGGGCTTCAGCATAATATGTGCAATGCCATCAAGACTCTCATGACGCACTACCATTGATGCAATTTTGAAGGACATGGTACATTTCTAGTAAAAATCCATCAACTTAGCACTTTACCTTAATTCCCCTGAACATTCCAGTTGTCGCTCCGGAGCCAGCGAGGATTCCTCTAGTCTTAATTAACCGTCTGTCTTGGAGAAAATTAAGGTCGTGATCCCCCACACCTCACCACTCCCACAGTGCCTAAGAAGAGAGATGAAAAGAGACTTAATGAAGGAATAAAAGGATGAAATTACTTAATGAACAGCTTAACGAGACCTGCATATATTTAATAAGACTTCATGGAGCTTAATTAGAGAGTAATAAGCTGACTTGTTTGGAGTCACTCATTGTTGACTTGCGACTGGGGTTTTTATGACACACAAGTGTGTGTGTGTATAACATAGTGTAACGTACTCGTCATATAGTCATATACGGTAGATCCTTCATTGCTCCACTGAGAATATCAGAACTGTCCTCACTAATTAAATAACTGTGTGATGGTATGATCTAAACCGTGCGATCATCGTTCAGAGTCTGACACAGTGAAATTGTTTAATGGAGCTTGGCAAGAGGTCACATGGTTTGTCACCGAAATGATTCAGCTGTCCTCACTGCTTCAAACACTGTTTCCTCTGTTGAGCTCATCATGACTCATGTTAGTCTGAGATGAAGGTGCATTGTGCAGTGTTTGCTGAGACAAATGAAGAAGCTCTCACAGTGACGTCAGAGAACATCACAGCGTGTTGTTGTAGTGGGCGTGTGCCTCTATATGAGGGCTGTCCATCCCTATGTCACAGTCATTTATTTTATGACCCTATTTCAGATTGGTGATGCCCACAGGCCTTAATTTGCGGACAGGGATAGTCAGAGGTCTCAGTTTGGTAACTACAGCCTGACCATGTGAGTGCCTCAGATGACGCAGGCAAACAAAAAAATCGGAGTCATGAAGTTTACGGAATTCTAGTTTCCATAATGAAGATGGACATTTTTAAAAAGGTCCTCCAAGGCAAAGATTATGAGATTAGCTGTTGTGATTGGGGTGTAATTTCTAAAGACTTCACTCTAAGACATTTCATGAGTAACAGGATTGCTTAAATGGTGTTGCCCTGCACCTGGGATCCAAACATTTTCCCATTAGAAGACAACCCACTTCACCACCTGAGCCACAGCTAGTACACAATGTTGTCTGTATGTCTTTCCCTTTTTTGTGTAATTGAGGGATTACACTCAAGGTAGAGGGATTTTGTCCTATATACGTATACACTTGCTACACCTATACATCTGCACAATGTAATATGATGATCACATATTTAACTTAGTTATGAACAATTTATAAATCCTTTATAAGAGTAGCGTTACTGCAGGGCAGGGGTGTCCAAACTTTTTCCACCGAAGGCATACCAAGAAAAAAACAAAAATTCTGGATTATTATTATTTCTTTTTTTTACACAGGGTAATACCAACCCACATAGAAATGTTAAAACTTAAACATAAAATACAGCCTGCATGTCAGTGCAGTGTGATCAACAATGGGATGCAATTAGAATAGAAATTAAAACTGCAGTTCTATGCTCCTAATAGCTGAATAGATACACGCATTGTGGGTTTGTGATTGGCATAAAACGACTCGACTAAAATGTTTATTTCAAATACTGTATTATCCAGACATGTAAAATTTTATGATCACTATGATCAAGGTGTCAGGCACCTTCTTTTAACAGCACAGATGGTAAAACTAGGAAAAAAGCAACCCATCTGAAAGCAGGATGACTTCATTGCGAGGTCATCTATCTAAACACTGAACAAGTGAAAGCAGTTTTTTGGAGGCACATCATCTACCTTAAATATACACAGACAAGCGCTTCTTGGAAACTGCTGACGACAAACAAACACTAGCACTCTGGTCATCATTTCCCAGCATGCTCTTACTTTTCAGGTGCAAGTCCACCAGAGGAGCTCCAAACGACATCAATGTTAGCCAGTTCACATTAGTAGAGCCAAAAACTTATGTTCCACTTTGCTTTTAGTTCAATGCAGATTGGGGATTCCTTTGAGGAAATGTGGCAGCGCAGCCCTGCTTCCGAGTTTCACTAATTTGCTCTTGCAAATTAAAATTATTCGAGAGGTTTGCTGAGGCTTAACACTGTTTGATGAGTTTGGCTTTTTTAATCTTGAACGTTATGATTTTTTCCAAATGTTGATCATTAGTTTTACACTATGCTGCCAACGTCTGGGAATTTGGTCTGTGAGCCAGAGGGCATAAAGAAATCAGACTCCAGAGGGTATTAAATGATTTTATACGTTATAGTGTTGATTCACATGGAACATTACACAGAAATGTGGGACAGGCTTGCATAAGGAAGGTCTGAACCCTAACAGTCCTAGTTCATGAACTGTGTCTCTGGTTCACTGCTGTGGAGAATCACTTTAATCCTCTCTCAAAGTTGATTTCCAGAAGGCTAGACAGCTGACTGTTGCTGCAAGAGAGCCAATGATTTCCATTGCTTTCATTTATTCCATTTGTAAGGACATATGTCAATTCCTTGTCGGGATTAGGGTTTCTAGCCATTGTTGTGCAGCATAAGAATGATGTCAGCATTCCTTCTGGGCCGCTTCTGTGAGAATTTTACAACAGCGCAGCTGAGAAATTTGCAAAGATGCCAATATGTCACTTGGTGAAAAAAAATGTGTTTCCTTGCTGAGCTGCACACAGGAGAGTTATCAGCAGGGAAAAGAATGATGTCATTCTTTCAATTTATCCTTAGAGGGTTTTTTTTTTTTTCCCGTTGTCCTGCTCAGCCATTTGGGCAGATGGTATTGTTGATCTAAATGCCCTTACATGCTCAACAGATTTGCTCTGCCAGGGAAAAGTGTAAGATACTCTTCCGCCATTATACTGTATAGATTTAATTTGCAATGACGTGGCTTTAGGGGTAAGAGCACGTGTTTCTCTATCCTTAGAGTTTAAAACTGACGCATTGAGCTCTGAAGGTGTGACGATGACGACGGTCAGTATAGTATTTATTGTGGTGATAACAATGATGTCATCCTCCCCAAAGCTTTTTTTCCTTTTTAAGCTGTTAAACAGGAGCAGGTCATGACTTCAGACTTTGCAGGAAACATCAGCTCCCCTATAGGCTCAGCAGATTTATCATGTCCACAAAAAAAATGCTTGCTGAGTGGAATAAACATGTTTTGGGTGTTGAGTCTCATCTTAGGTTTTACAAAAACGTCCTACTCCTAAAAGCTGAGCAATAACATCCCCTGGAAGATTACCATCTGTTAAAATCATAAGGGCCCTTTCAAGTCAGGGCTAAATCCAATCTAAATGTTAAAAAAGCAGATGAAGCAACCCAGTATTTAATACTGTGCACTGATGAGACATGCTCAAGTTTCCACTGAGTCAGTTACAAGATCTCATAAAAGCCAGTTTCACAAAAACAGCACCAGCTCCATTGTTAATCCCATATAATCACATTTGATTCCCTGCTTATATTCCAGTCAGGGTCCCCTTTAAAACTATACATTTTATCACATTGCCTCTGGGCTTCTTGCTCATTGTGGATAATTGGACTAACTATAAAAAGTCAGTGCTACCTTGAAATGCAACACTCATTTCAAAATGACTCTACACTTTTGCCTTCATTTAGACCAATTAATATTCAGTACTATGCACATTTATTAAATACATCTCCTCTGCACTCAGTGACCCTAACTGAAACAACACTGCCATTAGATTTCGCACATTTTGGAGGCCTTTAGCAACATGTGGTGGGTTTATTAGAAAAAAAACTTTGTCAAGAAGTGTCGACATATGAAAGTATTTTGGGAGTTGATTAGCACTATATGTTTACTTTGCCCCTAATACGTCTTTTCGCATTAAAAAAAAATACCACAGTGAAATGCTAACAAGGTTAAACCCTTGACTTTCGTTGAAGGAGATCTTAAGCTGTTCAAGCTGTTTCAACACTAAACAGCTGACTGTGCCAGAGTGTAAAATGACTCCATGCAAGAGAATCAATTTCTTTGGATATATTATAAGGAGAGCATCAATACTGGCCAGACTGTCAGTATCACAGTATGTATGGCATTGTATTAGATGCAACTTTCCATACATACAAAATTCTTAAAGTATATGTCGACACAGTGTGCATGTTGACTCATTTTCATGGGGCATACAAAACCATGGAACGGTTTTCCCAGTTTTCGAAGGATTCGGTTTTCAACAAAAATTATTGACCCAAATATGTTTCCGTGGACTGTCTTGGCTATCGTACGGCCAAACAGTGTGTTTAACAAATTAGTTGAGTACCCAAACAAAGCATCCAAAGCATGTGAAAAATGGAATATATACAGTATATATATATATATATATATATATATATATATATATATATATATATGTCTTAGTTTCTCAACAATTGTTTGATGACTCTGCTTCATTGATCACTAGTCACTTACAATTGGCATCATAACTCCTCCGTTGTTGTTCGCTAACGTGAGTAGGTCTCTATGTCATGGCTGCATCACAACAATTTACGGCATTTATTATGCAGTTAAAAATATAGACATTTTTGTGTTCAATCGGTTCTTTTCAACCACTATTGTTAACATATGCTAGCTGGAGGTGGGCTGCACGGTGGCCTAGTGGTTAGCATGTTGGCCACACAGTCAGGAGATCTGGGAGATCTGGGTTCAAATCTCCATTGGGCATCTCTGTGTGGAGTTTGCATGTTCTCCCGTGCGTGTGTGGGTTTTCTCAGGGTACTCTAGCTTCCTCCCACATTCCAAATATTCATGTTAGACTATTTTGAGACTTTAAATTGTCCATAGTATAAATGTGAGTGTGAATAGTTGTGTCTGTATGTGCCCTGTGATTGGCTGGCGATAAGTTGCCTCACACCCAAAGTCAGCTGGGATATACGCCATCATACACTAATGAGGATTAAGTGGCATAGCAAATGAAAAAAAATGCTAGCTGGTGGGTGGTGTTCTTATTTTTTTGGTTGAAAAAAAAGTATTCTTAAGCCGGTGACATCCCGGATTTACTTTATCGTTTTTTGTACGATTTGATTTTCGTCAGACCTTTTGGAATAGATTACCAACGCAAACCGAGGTACCACTGTACCCTGATGATAACATACATGTTCTATGATAGAAGGCTGACTTGTCTGAACAGTGAGGATTCCTTTTAAAATCAAAACTGTGACTAATTAATAGCATATTGTTTCGCTTTTTAATTGTTTTCCGTTGTTTGCAACAATCTGTCTCACTTCCTACATTTTCCTTTCACCCCAACATGGTAAACTAAATCCAACTTTACACAGGGAATGATGTCATTCTGCCTGAGGGGCTTTCCCACATCCATGGCTCAGCTGATAACACGTGGTGGAGAAATGTGAAAACACATGGGTGTGTAGCAATCTAAAACTGAGAACCCGTATCAACCTTCCCTGAAAACCAAAGCCAGGAGAGGCGATGGCAGTAAAAACAGGACTTTTTCCATTCGTTTTCAGCAACCAGCAGCTTAAAAGGCCATCTAGGCTGTGATTAAGTTGGCTGAACACAACGACCCAGCCCATGTTGTTGCATGCTGGCTACAGCTGTGCTTTGCTTAATTTACCCTCATCTAAGTGTCCACAATTGTTTTGCTTTAACTGGACTTATTAAAGAAATACAAGTTCCACTTGAATAAATCTCCTGAATGCTTAGCAGGACCTTTAAATGGTCAAAGACAGAATTCGATATTCTCAGAGACTGTTTGACATCAGCGTTGGCTGTGGTTGCACATTTAATACACACTGCTGTGCAAACACCAAGCCACTGCAATGTCAGCTGCTTTCATTTAGTTGGACTGACTGTGGCTGGAGGAGAGTCCACACATATGCAGTGATTGATCACATCTGACTCAGTCTGCTCTTCACTGAAGCGGTATCTATTCCCATTTTTTGGCAGCACTTACAGAATTGAAACAAAGACTTTCTATTGAAAAGTAAATAGCCGTTAGATTCAGCTGCAGAAAGTGATTAAAAGCTAATACTGAGTTTGGATATGTGCGGGGGATGAGGGGAACAGTAAAATCATCACTTCAAGGGCACTCGACAGGATAAACTCCACTGATAAGGACTCTGGAGAGGAAGCCGGGGTTGTTTTTGAAGGAAATGACATCATTTGGGTTGGATGGAACAGTGACTTCATGTTGACAAGATAATGGCTGAATGAGAGCGTGGGCCCAGTTTAGACCATATATAGATTAAAGGGCTAAAGGGCTCTAAAAACACCATAACTGATTATTGCACTATTTTGGATACAATGAAAACTCTAAGGTCTAATTCCAGCCATTTTGGGGCGCTGGTCAACCCATGATTTTTTTCTGATGTCAAAACAACAGGAGAAGAAATAACGGAAATAGTTTTGAACTAATCCATTCGGCATTTTTAAACACATGAATCAGTATTGGTAACTGACATACATGTGGAAATAAAATTTCTGTATGCAAAAAAATCTTAATTTTATCTACAATTACAACAATCTTAATCAATGTTCCCTCTAAGGTGCGTGCATGCACAATCGCGCACTGTTCTAGTGCACAGCACATCGATGCAGCACACAAAATATAACAATAATAATTTATTTTGTAGCATTTTGCAATGCAGTTCCATGAGTGGTAGGCAAAAACAAACGGTAACAACGTGTAGCACAATGAGAAACCCCGTCCAGACCCTGTGCGCACATATTCACTGACGTAGACAATCAATTCATTAATAGCGCATTATGTACTGCATGCCGCTGTTTTGCAGGTTAGCGTACAGCTAATGGTGCAGCGGAGTTAAAAGAGCTAATTGGTGCTTCTAACCCGTATCATGGCGAAAGAAACGGGCAGTAACACATCCAATCACCTAGCTAAAGTAAAAAAAAGTTGTTATCAGGTGGACTGGCTGTCGGCGTACGCCGGTCAACCGTTTTAGACCACTCTAA
This sequence comes from Dunckerocampus dactyliophorus, assembly GCF_027744805.1. Lineage (NCBI taxonomy): Eukaryota > Metazoa > Chordata > Actinopteri > Syngnathiformes > Syngnathidae > Dunckerocampus > Dunckerocampus dactyliophorus. The sequence continues at coordinate 18,760,435 of NC_072825.1, forward strand.
TTTTCTGGAGGAAAAAGACACATTTTTAAGTGTTAAGATGGTCTGTCTGTCTTCCATTGTTAATTACCTTTGTCTTGCCATTTTTGTAGCAACATTTTTCTTTCTCTGTTTCTCTGTTTGCTGTTCAACTGATGTTCCAAAGGGTAAAGTATCACAGTGTTTTCCGAAAACTGTTTTTATGCAGACAGAGGAGGTAGTAAGTACTCCAGAACTTGGAACACCTGTAAGAATTAGTTGCACCAACTGCCAAGGCTTAATCAACCTCCATTTCTGCAGAACAGCTTTGAATTGTTGACCCATTTTGTGGTATGTCTTTGTGGTCTGAAATACACATTATTTTTCTGTTTTGGGTAACCTTTTTTAACCTCTGGCACTTTACCACTTACCTTTATACTTACCTTTCAAGCTATTTATTGGACACGAATGACTTGAATTTCAATAAATAACTGGAAAAATTGCGGTGTTCTAACATTTTTGACCGGTAGTGCATGTGCAAGCGGAAGAACAAGAGGTGAATCTGGGTGAGATGTTTTTCTTTTTCAAATGAGAAAGGGCTGCTTTGAAAAACATGCTGCAAGGTGAAAGTAGCAAGCCAAGAACATTGGTCTTCATCGTCCCACAAAGTGTCCTTATGTGTGTATATATTTTTTATCAGCATATGCTTGGTCTTTCACGTTCCAAAAAAAGCGCGTGACTGTTTTTTGTGGGGGCTTCTGTCCTATGGGAGTGTTAGATATTATTATTACTGTTATTATTACACATTTAGATTCAGTCTAATATTGCTCAGTGCATTGTTAGTCTAATTGCTTCTCGTAGAGAATTCACAATACACACACACACACACACACATTTAGCACACACACACACATTTAGCACAATCAGAGCTGCACAATACATACGACTGATGTAAGTAAGAATACTTATATCATGTACTGTACATATACAGTCGTCACTCGCCACATCGCGCTTCAAATTTTATGGCTTTTTCATGAATCATCTCTGTTTGCTGGTTGACCATGGTTAATTATTCATCAAAAAATATGCATCTTTAAGAAAAGTTACATATTTTTTGTCTAAATCAGGGGTCTCAAACTCATGGCCCACGGGCCATTTGCGGCCCGCCCTCACATTTTGCGGCCCGCGACTTGACAGGAAAGACTAATGTAAATGCGGCCCGCAAGCTCTAAGTCAGGGGTCTCAAAGTTGTGGCCCGTGGGCCATTTGCGGCCTGCCGAGTCACATTTCGCGACTTGCGACTTGTCTTCAAAGATTACTGTAATACGGCCTGCGACAAGCCAGTGTTACACGTAGGATGCACACATAAGCCTACACTGAACTAAGAGTGAGTGAGTCACTTAAAAAATGTGGTAAAAAAATTCCACCCATTTTCCATACCGCTTGTCTTCATTAGAGTCACGGGTAAGCTGGAGCCTATCCCAGCTGAATGCAGCAAAATATAAACTGTGAAATTATTTATTTATTTATTTGATTCACCGTATTACTGTATCTAGATATTATTGTTATTGTGAGCCATGCATCGTGTGTCGTATCATGAGGTACCCCGAGATTCCCAGCCCTACTCCCAATACTTGATGCAGCCCAGCCTCACTCAGACTCTACCTCCAGCGGCCCCCAGGTAAATTGTGTTTGAGACCCCTGGTCTAAATGAACAATTTTCAACAAAAACATGGTTAAATGAACTAAAATACAAATATAAGGCATTCAGAAGACTCATTCAAAGACAATATATGCAGCACTCTACAGGGGCGCAGCAACTGCTATATAGACTCTGTGTACTTTCATTTTGGGTTCTTCCACAATGATAGTGCAGCACGGTGATAGGGTCCAGCGCTGTAACCAAATTTATTGCCCTTAATTTTTAATACAATTTGAAATACTTTTGAATTGTGTGATCCTTGACTACTTCTACGCAAGCGATCCGAAAAAACGAGAAGAAAGGCTAAAGAGAAGCAATAGCTTTTACAGGACATTTATGATTGAGCTCCATATTGTTAAAATAACAGCACGGGGGTAGTCTACAAGCATGCAGAATTGAAAACATTAAAGTGACAAGTGACTAACAACCAGTGACGTGTGGTCAGGTGAGGCAGGTGAGGCAGAGCAAAAAACCAAACGAATAACAACATAAAATAAATATTAATATTTGTCCATTCAACTGTATTATAAATATATTATCTGTAGGATTTCAGTAGTTTTTAGCATTTTCTTACGTAAAAATAGTTGAATTTGCACATTTCCTGATCAAATACAGGGAAGAAACTCAAGGTGAGGCCACCGTGAGCATGGCTTCTCAGCTTAGTGCGCAAGCCCCGCCTAACGTCTGAGTGCACACTGAGTTGGCTCATGGCGCCTGCCAGTTTCTGTATGTCAGCATGTTGCCAACACCATAATGTTACAGAACCATTTATTATACACCATGACGTTCTACAGCCTGTGTAATGTCTTTAATGCAAGTGTAACGTCATTATTCTTGCTAATCGGACAATAAAATACATAGAAATGTCATATGGGAGGCACTTGCAGTACTGCTGCTAAAAGGGGTGGTAAGGCCAGCATTTTGTGTTTTTTTTTTTTTCTTTCTGCTAGTACTCAGAAAATGAAACACATTCAATATATGTTTATGCTCTGCCGAATGACTGAATGAATTCGGTTGCCAAGATGTCAGGAGGTGATCAGACTTTTACAACAAAGTATCAGAACTTTTTACCTGAAAACAATTTGAAAACATGTTTTTAACCAAAGTGAATTGGAGTAGTCCACAGGAGTAAGTGCCTCACCAGCCATGAACCTCCCTGCACGTCACTGCTAACAATCAATTGCAGCGCTTGAGTTGAAGCTCTGGAAAGTTGTAGGTAAGTAGTTAGCCTCGTACATGAAGACGTAATTAATACAATCAATTGATCAAACGACCATCATTAAAACATGTCAGAATTGAAGGGTTATGGATTTACTGTAAATGAATGCATACACAGACTATTGTATTTTCTCGGAGAAGCATGACTCCAGGGGGATTTTACATGATGCTTTTCTAAGTAAAAATGGACAAATTCAAATATAAGGCACCTATTTCTGTTTTTGTACTGTGCCTCTCACAAGGGACCTTTACAACTTTCCAAAATAAATGTCTGTTGCTGTGCAATTTCTTTAAATTACTCCTATCACGTTCAATTGTCCTGGGGATTAGGCCAGCAACATTGAAAGTAATAATAATAAAATAAAAAATCCTTCAAGCCAAAAAAATGACTGGAGGGGTCTGAAGGAGCTATTGGACCTCCCAAGAGCAGAGCTGGACTAAGGCCCAATAACAAAGCTTGCTGCTTGGTTAAAGGTCTTAAAATATACCGTGGGTTATGAAGCTAGAGCACCACAACATACCCATGTGCAGTGGTGGAAATGTAATACAAACTTTTACAACTTGTTAACTGGGTTAACAAGAAAGACTTTGTTATTATGGTTACTGTAATAATTGTAATATATACACACAAAATAAAATACAATTTGGGCAAATTACTTTAAACAAGGTATGAGTTATAGCTACTAGTTACTTTCCCACAAAGTAATTGAATTAGTAACATAATTACACCTTCATAGATGTAACTCGTTACCATGGAAAATAATTATTGCATCACTTTTTGGAAAAACCTTCCTGTGTTATGGTAGTGAACATTAGGTATTTCAGATCGCAGATATACTGTAGATGTCAGTGCATGATAACGCGCCACATTTTACTGTACAGTCGGTAACAGTAACGGCGTTGTAACATTGGAAAAAGTAATTAATTTGATTACCCGTTACTGTGGAAAACAATAACGGTGTAACTCTCAACAGTGACATAATTATATAAACAACCCTGAACAAGATAAGCATGTTTTTTTTTCAGTTACGTTTGCGATAACCATATAAAAATGATTTATTTTCTACACATTCATTTAATGGGAAGTAACTATCATAAAAAGGCTTCAGAAACACTTCTTCAACTCAACAATAGTACAGAATATTATAATGATCAGAAAATCTGACAAAATAAATACATTTGAGGGTTTATCTATTCCGTCATAGAGGAAGAGCTTTTATCCTGAACACAACATTTACAGCATACTGACAAATAATGATCAATAAAAAAAATACATCTCAAACAGACACGTTAGAACCAACATAACTAGCAGAAATATATTTTTTGCTCATGGAAGGCCTACAAAGATGATCCCACTGAGTGTGGTGGCAAAGAAAAAAAGGGAGTCAATTCACGCAAACAGAATGGCTCCATCTGGCCTGATTAGCATACTACATTGTTAATGCTAACTTTTAATGATGTGAGGATCTCACACACTCATTTTCACAGAATCCTTAATGAAGAATTAGCATATTAGAACAACATATTGTCTCCCACTAGCTCAGAGGGAGGCTGACGAGTGGTGAGGGGGGCTGCACAATTTGGTGAAATATTACATTTTTGTCTTGAGCTGCAATTTCATGACTGGTGTTGATTCAGCCAAGGCTCATATGAAAAAGGTGCATGTACAAATGTTTGAAAACGGTCAAGAATTTTTGTAATGTATAGCTGCTGCTTTTTTTATGGTAAGAATTTTCCTGTTATTTGTTTTAAGTGTTTCTTTTCCAATCAATGTGTCCTCAAAATGCATTTTGGGGTTATTACTAGAGGACACAGTAATCCCACGCCACTTCGCGCTTTGAATTTCACGGCCTCAATCACGTTTTTTCAAAAATATATTAATTTATAAATCACTGTTGTTTTGTAGTTGAATACGGCCAATTATTATTTATATTTAAACGAATGTTATGAATGTTTGCCTAAATTAAACATGTTCAAGCAAAAAAATATAAGGAATTTAGAAGACGCATTCAGACATGTTGTGATATGTAGTGTTCTACACTGGTCACTAGGTGTCAGTAATATTGATGAGACAATAGTCACCACAGGAAGTAATGTCCAGAACAGGAAGTCAAAAAACCCAACAAACCCTCCCGATGCTAATGTGTGAGTCTATATTATGTCTTATTTATGTCTAATATGTCTTATTTTGTCTGCTATATTGGATAATACCAGTGTAACATTGACTATATTGTGTTATTTCATGTTTCGAGGACTCTAATAGGTAAAAATTGTATTGAGGACGGAAACAGGTTTTCTATGCTCTAACTACAAAAAGATTCATTTTATAAAATAATAATTATTCATAATAATAACAATTAATCCTACTTCACGAAAATTCACTTATCACAGTTAGGTTTGAAACCAATTAACCATGATAACAAGGGGTTACTGTATACTCTTTAACAGTATATCAGTTATTCTTTGCCAACCATTTTTCTTCTACAACAAACATTTTTCCATAATTTGAGCTTTGAAAATGTAATCAGTGTCAGTGCACACGTACCAATGATTGATCCGCCCCTGACACACAAACCCACCCCCTCATATGCCAAAAAAGTGTTCTCTGGAGAATCTGCTGCACTAATAAGTATTGCACCATGAGAGGAGGAGACATTTAGAAATAAAAATGCAAATGAATGCGACAGCCCTTTAATGTTGCAATGAAGGACCAGGTTTTTAAAGCAAGTAGTTAGGTTTGTAGGTCATTTTGGTTGCTAAGTGGGCAGGTAGGCATGTTGGTTTGATGTGAAAGTAGGTGGGTGGTTGGGTAAGTACAGTATAGTAGGATAGTAGGTAGGTAGGTTGACTAGTCTGTCAGTAGAGTTGTTTGGTAGTTTGGGTCGGTTGTTGGGTACTGGGTACTGGTTGTTTGGTGAATAGGTCAGTTGGTTATGGTTGGGGAGGTTAGTTGATAGGTAAGTAGGTATGTAGGCACAGAGCGTAATTAGATTGTTTTTGTAGGTAAGTAGGTTGGTGGGTAGATATGTCTGTTGGTTTGGTTAGCAACAATATACTGTAGGCACGTTAGTTGGTTTGGTTAAGTACAGCATGTCGGTAGTTTTGTTTTGTTAGCTTGTTAGGTAGATTTGTTGGTTGGATGGTTGTGTAGGGATCAATAAGTAGATTTGTAAGTTGGTGGTCTTGGTAAGTGAATAGTTCTGTTGATTTGCATTGTTATTTACAGTAGTGTAAACAACACTAGGTAGTGATGGTGGTTAAGTTGAATTGGATAAGTAGATTTGTAGGTGGGTAGGTATGGTAATTAAATTTGGCTCGGTTGGTGATTAGGTGGGTAGGTTATTTATTTTGGGTTGATAAGGCTGTAGATGGTTAGGCTGGTTAGGTAGGTAGGTTTGTCTTTTGGCTGAGACTGAATGTACATTATATATGTATAAGTATGCAGGTAGTTAGGTGGGTTGTGATGGATTGGGAAGGTAGGTAGGTAAGTCAGTATGTAGAGCTGTCAATCAGATGAATTAGTAAGTTTGTTAGGTGGGTATTTAGTTAGTCAGGTCTGTAAATGAGTAGCTTAAGCAGGAGTTAGGCTGGTCAAAAGACCGATAGTAACGATGAGTGTCAAAGCATACACAAGGCTTTTCAACCCGGAGAGGAAAAAGGCGACAGGAAGGGGTGGACAGGTGGTACAGAGGCTGATATGAGGAGGGAGCCCATATATTTCACCCCCATTCACCTGCTGACACGGCCTCTCAAAGAAACCTTTCATTAGACCCTCAGAACAGTCGACTTAGCCGTTCCAATGCCGTCAATTTAGCTGTCATATTACAGTGGCTCAATTTCTGCGCTTTCATCTTGGGGATTTTTCATCTCATGATGTTCTTAAGGGGAATTGGCAAAGGAGATGCATGAGCAGAAAGCCTCAGAAGTCGGACCATCGGTTAAATGATTTACAGTCTGCATGGATAACCTGCACACATAGAGAAAGTGCCTAAGGAAGTCATAGATTGAAAGAAAGTCTTTCATGATATATGAAATATTCATTTACATGCATATAGAGTCATATTGTGTTACTTTAGTCATCTTAAAATGCTTATACACCTATGACATAGGAAAAGGCCATAATTCATATTTTTTACTCGCACACCAAGTGTGGCCTGCCAACATGTTATACCCCCAAAATTCATTACAGTTTTGAACTGACATTGTTAGGTAGAACTGAACTTAGGCTCACATATCGCCTCTCAATGGGTCCTTTCAGAAGGTGATAATTTAATCTGCCAACACCTTTTATAAATCATTAACTTTCTGGAAAGTTTGCCACGACAGTTTATTTTATCACATAGTTGGGAGTGAGGGGAATGTTAGAAGCGAACCCGTAAACGTGAGATACCAAAAGGCAGCCAATAGAGACTAAAAGCTTTCACCTTAAGAGTACATAAATAACATTCTGATGTTGATTTAGGGACTTCAGAGAATGGCTGTTTTTTGTCAGACAACTCACCTCTCTCGCACAGTTAGACGTTTAAGCCCACCCACAGATCATACAGCAACTCTCTTTACTTCCAAACTAAAGAGTGATGTCAGCAACATCCCCTCAAGCCAGTGCTTCTCAAATGAAGCGAGGGTACATTCACCGTCAATGTTGTTCTGCTCCCGCTAACGTTTGGTCTCTGCTTGCTAGGTCAGCAGACAAGTAACCGGTTCTCAGGAAAGACTCTAGTTGAGTTAAATTAGTTGAATAAGTCAATTATGACTTACATAAAATACAAATAATTTGTCTGTGACATTCGACATAAACGAAATGCATTAGCATGATGCTATTTTACATTGGAAGTCCTATATATGCGCTAGCGATTAGCATGAGTGATTTACATGGGAATTTTGGACACCTCGAAATATGGTAGCTAATTAACACTTAAATCTACATTCCACTTTTAAAAAAATGATGCAAAATAGGCGTAGCATGCGTTCTTTCAAATTCCGGTGTCCGGGGGGGGGGGGCACAACAGAATATAATTGAGACCTCGCCTTATCAGGTTTTGTGACCTTCACAACTTTATAATGCCCATGCAGTACAGTCAAAATGGGGTGCACACTGTGATTAAGAAACAGCTGTTGCAGTGCAAAGATTTATGCATACTTTTATCCTTTTATGGGTACATTTGTATTGTATTTCTGTTTTCTTTTAATTCATGGGTAGATTTTTGATAGATAAATGTGTATTTTATTTATGTTTATATTATTTTTATTACAATTTTTAGTTTTTTAAATTTATTTTTATTTTATTCATGGGTAGATTTTGTGTAGACGAATAATTTTAACAAGCTGCCCACCTGTGACCATTAAAAAAAAAAAAACACTCACACACACACATAAAATATATATAAAAAAACGACTGACAGGAAATAATGCGCACGTATTCCGCATAGTAGACAATCCACTCAGAACATCCACTGACAAATCCATCCAGTAAGCCAACAAAAATAAATGACATCTATAACAAATAATGCAATGTATGTTTTATCAGCAGTGTATTTATCCAAAAAACCCACTGCGGTTTGTGAGAACTTCACACTGCAAAAATATCAACTACTGATACTGTTCTGTTGGTTAAGAAAGAATTGGTGAAATAAATACAATATGGGTCATGGAAGGTCGGCGGGTTCGCTCAATGCTACACCTCCTTAGAGACATTTGTCCACAAAGAGGCAAACAAGCATAAATATACAGGCAACTGCACACGCAGACAGGCACACACAAACTCACAAACCTTGGCCACCCAGGATGAGAACGAGAGAGATGGAAACTTTAATTGTGTTTATAACCCAACTCTGGATTATAGGGTAGACTGACAAGAGGGAGAGTGAGGAGTTTCAGTTGCTCAGCTGTAAATAATTAAAACGCAGCCCTCCTCTACTCTGTCTCTCACTTCCTGTCTCCCACAAACACACACACACGGATCTTAACTCGCACACACAGGAGCCTCCATTATCTTTATTATAACTTTCCTTCCTGGTATATGTATATTTGAGATTGATTTTACAGAGAAGTCTTAAAGAGGAAGCACAGCAGGCTATCTTGTTCAAACACAAGGTGTGCGCGTGTGCTTTTGTGTAGTTACTAAGCAACTAAGTATCAAATCTAACAAAAGAAGATACTGTAGGTGTCTGTATACATGCTGATTTGATCAAGCTCACACAGACAAATGTTTTGTACTGTCAAGATGTATGATACTTGTAGAAGTTTGTGATACAGTGTAAGATCGGTTTTCATAGAAGGGGATCCTTTGATTATGTCTTTTATGTGTGCGGGTGGTTCATTCGTTCATAGAACGCACACTGAACTATGAACTCTTATCTGTCTCCTTCCTTCCTCCCTTCAAGCACTGCGCCGTGCGCTGAAGAGGCGTTCAAGTGTTTAGTACAGGAATCTGTTCCTTGTTACAGTCAAACCTGTCTTACCGGCCACCTGTATAGAACGGCCACCTGCCTATAGCGGCCACTGAAAAATCCCCCCGCAGAGAATTTACGTGTTATAGAGCCTGTGTATAGCAGTCACCTGTCCAACGCGGCCAGCGGCCACCCATTTTGTATCCCTTGGTCAATATCTGACCGCATATAGCGGCCAAAATGCCGACTCAAGCAGAAGCTTCATGCACGAAAAAGTTTCATTTTTTTAAGCAATGAAGCCGTCGTGTGTAGACTTTAATTACTGAGTCGTAGCTCAGTCACAATCATTCACAAGATCCACACAAACTGTCAGTTGTTCGACATAAAAAAAAGCCGTCTTCTTTGGAGCTTGTTGCAGACAGTGACACCGTTTATTTCCTGGTGTGAGACAATGTGCACTGGTCAATACTGTAATGCCCCTTGTTGTGGGGAAGGAGAGACTCACGTCGTCGATGCACTTTAATCGCTTTATTAACAGCGGTTTATTAACCTAGTAGTTCTTTACAACTTTTATCCGCAGTCCCACAGTGCCCTCTACTGGTCAACATGTAACAGTATAATTATATGTATCTGCAAACACAGCAAGCTTCTAATCACAGACATGTTAATATGTGCGCGCACAAATTCAAAATGGCGGCCAACCTGTCTATAGCGGCCACTTTTGCCGTTTCCCTTTAGTGGCTGCTATAGACAGATTGACTGCATTTAGGACGGCTGCAAAAAAGTTGCAAGTGCCAGAACTTTGATAAAATAGGTAAAGAAAATAGATGAATACAATTGAATTAAAAAAGAACTCACAGCAAAGTACAAAGGTAGCGTCTGTTACAATCAGATTGTAATGTAAAAGTTAAATGATGTTAAATGCCCATTAAATTTGTCATTTATATGCATTTCACTTTGTTTTCTGCATGTAAAACTATAATTAATCTCTATAAAATGTGTGTTTCATGTATTTTTATTTTTCAGTGTCTTGAAGAGATTAATTGAATTTACATTATTTGTAGGAAGAAACATGTACTTGTTTTTTGGATGTTTTGGTTTTTGTCTGACCTTTGGAATGGATTAACGATGGCGCTACTGCATATGGAAAGCAACCAATTCTGGTTACTCACTTTCATGACCACATGTCCAAACATACTATTGATGTTATTTGACGACCACAATGACTATGTGAGCATCAAATCATTTGAAATTGCAGGTAGTTTAACTTAACTTTCCTTCCCACTGATGATGTCATCTAAGTAGCTGATTGCCTGGTAATGCCCTATTCAAGATCAAGTGTAGCATTTCTGCCCCCCCCTCGTGGGTTTTCTCCGGGTACTCCGGTTTCCTCCCACATTCCAAAAACATGCATGTTAGGTTAAATTGGTGACTCTAAATTGTCCATGAATGTGAGTGCGAAAGGTTGTTTGTGTATATGTGTCCTGCGATTGGCCGGTGACCAGTCCAGGGTGTACCCCACCTCTCACCCAAAGTCAGCTGGGATAGACTCCAGCATACCCCTGCAACCCTAATGAGGATTAAGCGGCACAGAAAACGAATCAATGAATGAATTTACATCTGTATTAAACACTAAGGCTACTGGAGCGCTAAACAATTAGTATTAAACAAAAGATGTCTTGATGTATAATCATTTACAGTTTTTATGACTTTTGGAAGAAAAGGAAATCCTACCCATGATCATTTTATTATTCAACTTGCCTTTTTGAAGTCAGAACCAATATCCATTCTCTTGTTATTGGCTTTAAAAAGTCTGTCTCCTCTTGGCCCTGCATAAACAGAGACTTAGTGGCGTTGGGGATTAAAAAAAGAGTCGATTAATTACTTTGGAGGAAATTCTATCCATCATAACATTGAGTAATAGTGGTAAAGGCTCGCTGTAGCTTCAAAGTTGGAGAAACGAGGCCGGCTGACTGACACACTGCCAGCGTGGAGATCAGTATTCTTGAACCCGCAAAATAAATTTTGGTTGCATCAGAAATTATTTCAAAATGTTTTAGTTGCTATGCATGAAAGTAAGAGGCACAGGGACGGCAAGCCTGCTGCCAAGTCTTAAACACCATTACTGACAGATCCAACGTACAAATCTAAGTTTTACTGATGATAGGCATAAACTGTGCAGGGAATGAGATCTCATGAAAGTCTTTATGGCCTGCAGACCATTTCCAGAATATAGCTGAACTTTTTTGGGTTGAACAATATCTGTTATGGACTTTTTTGTCTCAAACTTTCACCATCTTAAAAAATTTATTGACTGTACAATGTAAAATCACAAAGCGTTGACAGAGTCGAAGGTTGCAAAATGTTAAAAAGGGAAACATCAAAGGACAAACTCCGTTAATCCAAATTTAATCATGTAGATGATAACAAAGCTGAAGTCTCACAAGATTTGCTAAGGTGTCATGCATAGGTACTTGGTGACAGTTGTTTGGCTCCACCTTTTTGTCCAGTTTTAGTGGGAAATTTTTTGCTCAAATTCTGAACTGAATTGTACTACTGCTGGAGGCTCCACTATATAGTCTGTACTCGGAAAAAAAAGACATTATTGTACCTTTATGGGTTAAATGGCAGGATTGGGTCTCTGGGTCTCTCTTTTTGCAGATGATGTGGTTCTGCTGGCTTCATCAGGCCGTGATCTTCAGCTCTCACTGGATCGGTTTGCAGCCGAGTGTGAAGCAGCTAGGATGAAAATCAGCACCTCCAAGTCTGAGTCCATGGTTCTCGCCAGGAAAAGGGTGGACTGCCATCTCCAGGTTGGGGATGAGATCCTGTCCCAAGTGGAGGAGTTTAAGTACCTCAAGGTCTTGTTCAGGAGTGGGGGGAGGCTGGAAGGTGAGATCGAAAGGCGGATTGGTGCGGCGTCCGTAATGATGTGGTGAAGAGGGAGCTGAATTTACCATTCGATCTACGTTCCTACCCTCACCTATGGTCATGAGCTTTGGGTCGTGACCGAAAGGACAAGATCATGGGTACTAGCAGCCCAAATGAATTTCCTCCGTAGGGTGGCTGGGCTCTCACTTAATAGATGAGGTGAGAAGCACTGTCATCCGGGAGAGACAGTAGAATCACTGCTCCTCGGCATTTAGAGGAGTCAGATGAGGTGGCTCTGGCATCAGGCCAGGATGCCTGCCGGACGCCTCCCTGGGGCGGTGTTCAGGGCACGTATTAACTGGTAGGAGGCCTCGGGGAAGACCCAGGACACATTGGAAAGACTATGTCTCTCAACTGACCTGAGACATCTGCCAGAATGACCTGCATGAAATAGAGAGGGAGAGGGAAGTCTGGGCTTCTCTGCTTAGGCTGCTGCCCCTACGACCAGACCTCGGATAAGTGGAAGAAGATGGATGGATGGGTAAAATGGCTTTTTTCACCACAGTACAGGCCTTAACATTACTGCTACTGTAACAGTGGTCATGCCCACGCAGTTCAGCCCCGTACACTGCCCAGGCCCAATGCCGCCACAACCAGTCTTGTCGAGTGCGCTAACCAAGAGACTAAAAGGCCAGGCTGTCAACCCACTGACCAGTGCAGCTCTCAAGGCATTGAGAAGTGAGGTTTACTTAACGTACTACTGTGCCCTTGACTTTTGAAGTTGTGGAAAATGCATGTTCCCTTGTGGTCCTGGTTAAGGTACGCTGGGTTCCAATGATTAGAGTGTAACTTAAAGGAATGCACTCCTACCACTGTTTAGGATTGTGCACCAAAAAGGTAATTATTTTCTCAATACATTGGTGCGTGGTTCAAGTGGAAATACATTATTCAGGTGTTGAAAATAAGACAAAAAGGGTTTTGTATGATCTCCTGATGCACTTGAATGAGTTCCAAGGAGAGAATGCTGTGCACAGCACACTTCTCTCACACATGCATACACAAAGCAGCCTCACTTACACACTTATCACAAAACATTTTCTTCAAGTAAAACACACAAATGACACTATATTATTATTATTTTTTGGCCTTAACTTGCTTGTCCCTTGTCAAGATATAAAATGTTTCCATCCAACTGAAAGCAAACCAAGATAAAGTTCAACAACACACATAAATGCAACAAACCGCACAAACACTACAACACTTACACACATCATCGTCCTTTCTGTTTCCTCGATAGCCTGCCAATAGCAATGTTTTGCCTGAGCCAAACATTTGCGCTGCTAGGGGTTGAAGGTTCAGCTCATGTCAAGCATGCATCTCACCAAACACACACACACACACATGCACGCAAATACTACAGTATAAAAGTACCTCAGCCAAGAATGTTGAAACCTGTCATGACCTCTCTCAGTGTTGAACAATGAAGTGGTGTATATCTTGACCACATAAACAAACAAAGTGTGTTCATCTATGACTGGGCTAGGGAACCTATGGCCCGGGAGCCAAATACGGCTCTTTTGATGACTGCATCTAGCTCTCACACATTTCTTAACACAATAAAACGTATGTACTTTTTTTTTTTTCGCTGACATTTTAAAGTAAAACATTACAGAAATCACAGTGTTAAAAATAACGTTCAAAATATAAAACATTCTTATGCATTTGAATCCATTAATCCATTTTTAGCACAATGCAGGTGGCCAGAGCCAATGCCAGTTGTCCTTCCGATATTTCTGGGTCAGACCAAAACTCAATTATTACTGGATAACGCAGTAGCCTCCCCGGATCATTGGACTTGTCACCTAGCTAATTCTGCAGAGCAAACCCTTTTGATGAAGAAGATGGCAAAAGGAAGAAAGATATGGCAAGATGTGATATGAAAGATATGATAGCCATGTAGCAACAGAAGTGGCATTAATGGTAAGAAGTATTTTATTTATTGTCGGTGAGCTTCAGTATAACAATGTTAAAAGCAACAATTCAGACACTTATTATGTTCTAAAGTATTTGGTCTTGCTTAAAAATTCACGCATTTGGTTTTATTCAATGTTAAAAAATGTGATATACTATGATATTAAAATATGTGGCTTTCATGGCTCTCTTAGCCAAAACGGTTCCCGACCCCTGATCTATAATAATTGCACTATGGCAGCTTTTCATATTTGCTCTTTAACTTTTGTAAATTATCACAGACAGAAAAGGACTCATTCATTTTATAGCTCTTTATTTGATAGCTTACAGAATTGCACAAAAGTGAGTACACCCCTCACATTTCAGTCACCATTTTAATATATCTTCTCAATGGACAATACAATAGTAATTGAACTTGAATGTACTTTAGAGTAGTGACTGTCCTTGCAGCCATTATTATCTAAATAGCTGGCAACACATGTGAATACACCTTACAATGAACATCTCCAAAGTGTGTCAAAAATGTGACTATTTAGTGTGAGCACCATTATTATCTAGCACTGCCTTCATCATCTTGGCCATGGAATCCACCAGAGCTGCACAGGTTATAACTGGAATCCTCTTTCACTCCTCCATGATGGCATTACAGAGCATTTGCACTCTTCCACCTTGTGCTTGAGGATGCCCCGCAGGTGCTGATTTATGTAAGAAGTATGTCTGGAGACATACTTGGCCATACCTTCACCTTCATCTTCAGCTTCCTCAGCAAGGTGCTTGTCATCTTGGAGGTGTGTTTGGGCACAGTTTCCCAATGGAAGGGATCGTTCTTTGCTTCACAATGTTGCAGTAAATGTTGGAATGTTTGTCTCAATAAACCGCACTCTCCCAGCCCCACGCCATGCTTGACTGTAATTATCTTTTACTCACTTGTGTTGCCAGCTATTTAGACAGTAATGGCTGTGTGTTGAGTCATTTTCAGTGCCGAAGTCTATATTGCTATACAAGCATCCAAGTTTCATTACTACATTTTCCTTAATTTTACAGCAAATCCACAAGTCATACATTTATGTAGATGGTCATTATCTGAATATATGGTCCTCGATACTTACAAGAAAAAAGTAAATATATGTACAGTAAATGGCTTAATTAAAATAAGAAAAAACACAACTCAATTTTTTTTTTTTTGCAATCACAGGAACTCCCCCTGCTTACCATCCTCATTGCTTCCCAATGTCAATATGTGGATTCAAAGCTCCAAGACGCTATGTGATCTACCTGCAATGACAATGACAGAGACAACAGAGAAAATCAGCACAAATGAAATTACAAGAACCCACTTCGCTTCCTCACAATACAGCAACAGATCTTGAAAGCTAGACCTTAGTCGTGACGAATCAATATTTAAATATAAATACCACACTGTAAAAAATAGCCCATTATCAACTTCCTGCATTCAATCCATAACTAGTTCCAAGTGCGCCGGGTGTCTAACGGAACATATCACTTCCCCTGGCCATGTCCACAGAGCTTTTTTGCAGTATTTCCATAATCCGGCTAATTGAAAGATAGACAATAATAACTAATATTAGATGGAGAAGAGTTTTTTTTGGTTATGGTTTAATTTTTGGAGCATGCATACAGTTTACATTGAAATGCTTCATGTTGCAATTCACAATTGCAAATGTCCGAAAATAAGTAGGAAGAATTAAAGCTTATTTAATCCTCCGTTTCGCCTCAATTGCTAATACATTTGTTCACTTCCTGTATTCAACATGCACTAATTCACTATTAACATTCTTCTTCCATACAATAAAAACAGTTGAACATTTTCTTTCTAAAAATGAGTGAATTTGCAAATTTCCTGATCAAGTTAGGCGCAAGCGTGCCTGCCTTGGACCTTGGCACCTGCCAGTTTGTGTTTGGCAGCATGTCGCCAATAATATAATGTTGCGGAAACATTTATTATACACCATGGCCTTCTATATGGCCCACGTAACGTATTTAATGCAAGTACAACATCATTATTCTTGCTAACCAGACAATAAAATACACTTGTCTATTGGAGGCACTTGCAGTACTTTTTTATTTAAACAAAAGTGAATTATTCTTTTTTTCCATGTTATCCTATTAATGAGCAACCTGTATTAACATAAAAAAACCCTCCAAAATAGTCAGCACCCCACCAGCCATGTGAGCCTCACCGCATGTCACTGAGACACACCTTTCTCCCCATAGCATGACTAAAGAAACATCAAGAAACATTCATTCATTCCTTTTCTATGCCACTTGTCTCATTAGGGTCGCTGGGACATCAAGAAACATTAGAAATAATACAATATGGAATACAAAGTAGCCAAAATATGCATAAAAGAACTTCAATACAATTTGGGAGGAAAATGCGCCTGTAAACTTGGAGAAACAATGTGAACCGTTGTCACGTATGATGTCGACCTTACAATAGTTCAATTCAGGGAGCATCAAAGGACTAAGCACGCGTGTGTTTTGCTTTTGCTTTTTCTTTTGCCAACACTTATTTGAAGACTGAGTCTCAGCATCTGACCAGCAGACTTTTGGACACCCCATGTTTGTATAGCCATGTGTCAGGGTTGAGCACATGATGTGACATCATCTTTGTGGGCAACCACAGCTCTTGTCAACTATTTTGCTTGTTAGCTTCCTATTGTAATTAAAGAGAGAAGGGGAGTATTATGCCGATGGAACTAATTAATGCGTGACAAGTCAGTAGATCGTAACTCAGAGGAGAAGGTTTTCACAGACGTGGGCCATACGCCTTCAAGCCGACCAGAGAAATGCAACAAAATGTGTACCTGGAAGTGCAGAGTACGAAAAATGCGTAAAGGTTGGCAAGTCTGAAAATGGATTGCATTTTATTCATTAAAGAGGCACTTTAAACTAAAATGGAGAATGTGGAACGAGAGGAAGAAGAGATGCAGAATATGATGAGTGGTATGGAAGGGGAAGGGACACCAGAAGAAGAAGACAAAAGAGGAAAGGAGGAAGGCACACCCTTTTGGAGCTGTACTGTATTATCAGAAGAGGTACTTACATGGAGCCAGATAGCAAGGGAAAGCCAATTGGGTTGAATTGGCACAGAGCAGCAAACCATGTCATATATTTCACTCCACAGGCTTGTCCCCCCCATTTCATATATATTAGCCCCTCCAAATGTATTCATCCATCCGTCCATCAAGGCACCCCTCTTTCCTTCACTCTCTCCCTGGCATACATTTAACCTTTGCATTGTACAGTCGTTACTTTTTCATTCCAAGCTACACAATATACCCTTAGCCATTTTACTGTCTGACAGCCACAGCAGCAATGATTACAATTTAAATCACCTAAACAGCCTTCTGCTTGAAATACTAATTTTCATTTAAACCTTTAATTTCGCTCTCAATCACCGTAATTGTTCATTTTGTCCACCACAAAGGGGCCGTTAGGTTCACACTGGACTGACAAGGATTCAAAATGGGCCTTATCGTCCCAAATAATGAAAATACTTTTTACGTTGACCTTTCGCTGTGTTACAAATGGAGGGTTAATAATCATGATTAAAAATGTGCGATTGTTCACTTGTGGTAATTATGTTCATTTACTGCTGCGTATAAAGCAAGTGTTAGAGGTTGAGCAATGGCAAGAAACAGACCACTACTGATGAGACCTCAGGTACATCAGCATCCTGTGTCTGTGGACGGTATCCCCTTATCATTTGATAACCAACAAAGCAAAATTCCGTACGGTACAGTCGTTTCACACAACAACACGGAGAGAGCATTACTAACAATGCGCAGTAAGAATCGTGACCTATTAATCATTAGAACTGTCTTCCCTCGCCTCACCAAAGCATCCCCTCTTTCTGTGCCACCCTTATCGCCACTAAAGCTATGCTTATCTCACAAATGGGCCCCATACAGACATATAATCACCAACTACTGTATATCAATGACACCATGGGGGACAAATACACAAGATCACAAATGCACACATTACATTAATGCGACTGGACGTGATCTTTTCTTTTTTTTACTGAACTTCGTTTGTAGTGAACGACACAACGCATTAAAAAAAGAGTGAGAGAAACAGAGACCCTCTTTGGCCAATGAACTGAAAGGCTCATGTTTCAGCAATCTGTCAAAGCCAGTGAAGGTTCAATGGTGGGTCAGTCTACCAGGGGGATTTTCTCACTATTTCCTTTCACATGGAAGTAAAAAAGAATATATGGAGAGGATGGCTGCTGAGAAATAGAGAAAATATTGGTTTGCTCAGAGAGAGATGGGACCGAAGATGACAAGGGCTTCTCGGGGTATGTTTACCAGACCACAATCGAGTAAAGAATAAAAAGGTTTTCATTGAGGGTTTCGGGCACAGACAACAAACAAACTACTAACATGGACATGCAAAAATGAGTGTCATTGGTAATTGTCACTTTGAAAGGAAAAACTGTGTACCAAATGAGGTGCTCCCATGGTGACAAAACACTTAAAGCTAAATACAGTACATCTAGTTAGTTCCTACATTTTCAGAGAGGAAAAAAATCCATGCCCTGATTTATTAAATATGGGCATGCCTCAACACAGGCATTTCCAATGTTTTTGTAGATTGAATGCTCTATATCAGTGATCCCCAACCCCCGGGCCGCGGCCCGGTACCGGGCCATGGGTCATTTGGTACCGGGCCGCACAGAAAGAAAAAATAATTTCCATGATGTTTTATTTTGAAAAGTGGCCGGATTCTCTCTGTTACATCCGTCTCACTTGACGCATGTCCATTGTGCGTGTGCTAACGTTCTCTCGCCGCACAGATAGACTACTACTGTATTTTTAGCATTTTTCTTTCACCTCATATTTGCTCTCAAACGCTGATACTATGTGGGAAGGAATAAAGGTAAGTTTTGATGACTTATTGAGTGCTAATGTACACATTTGTCTCAAGTTAATTCATGCGAGCACACTGCCTTTTACCACACACGCCAAACAGTGATGTAATAATGATGGGTTGGCATTCAGATGTTGTTCCTGTCTTTGTTTTACACAATACATACTGTAATAAATAAGATAAATTAGATTGCTATAATGTATGACCCCCGCCCACCCCCACCCCCCGGTCTATGGGTCAAAAAAGGTTGGGGACCACTGCTCTATATTATGCTAGAAGTTACCAGGATTAGCTCGAATGTATTTCTTTAAATTTGGCATATCATAAAAAACAATAGAAATGGTGACTATTATTTTTCATGAATGTATCCAAACTAAATTGTCATTTTCAGGTAAAAGAGATTTATTCATCCATTCATTTTCTAACAGTTCTCCTGTCCAGGGTCTTAGGTGAGCTGGAGCCTATCCAATACAGGCGGCATACACCCTAGACTGGCTGTCAGTCAATTACAGAACGCATATAGACAAACAACCATTCCCACCATCTACTACCCACACATGATGAGTTTGTCTGAACTGAGATTGAAACCCTGATGTGCTTATCACGTGTGCCCCCATCCTGTTGAAATAAAATTGACTTGAACTGTAAACGTAGCCATGGCATGCCACACAGAAAGCAGAACTGTTTCATTCTCAAATATTTGCACTTTGTGGGTCGTTTTTTTATGGTTTGCATTTAGGGTTCAAGAAAAGCCCGGATAAGAGGTGGAATTGGGATTCAGCCTTAGTCATTTCAAAGAAGGACGATTTTTACTTTTCAATAGAAAAGACCGCCAAACCTTCCCAAGTAAGGTCCTCCTTCCACAATAATTAGTCTAGTTTGGAATGGTACACATTTTATGAAGTGAGAAAAGCCGCGAAAGGTAGCAATCATAATGATTTTGGCTCAATTGAGGAACGGTAACTAAATGGTGGAACACACCAGTCCATTGACTGGTTAACAGAAAATCCCAAAAAATAAAAATAAAAAAAAAATAAAAATAAATACATTTATAATAATAATAGCTGAAGCATTGAGAGTTGGTAGGATTAAATAAGCTCCAACAAATGAAACCATGACCGTGACCATTAAAAATGGAAATGAAACCAGAAGACCAGAAAACTACCACCTTACTTTGTGCTTATAATAAACAGCCACATGCCTAGAATAAAGAACTAGAAATGCTGGATCCCCTCCATGGTTGTTCTCAGTTTACTGTGTCGCCTTCATCGTCTTTGTTGAATTCAAAGTTACACTGCGTCGCCGTGTTATGTAACACTATTTACGTCATTGACGTAGCTATCACTATGCTTAGACGCCCTGCAATGGAAACACGAGCCAGCTAAGGGTTTACTTTCCAAAACTGTTGCACGGTGAGCAGAAACACATTAAACATGTATTACTTTGTGAAAAAGTGACGGGGCGTTTGCTGCAAACCAATTTAAGTCAGCAACAGGAATAATTCCAAATGAAGATTTGGCGTGAGAGAGACGAACTGAATCAATGACACATTTCATTTTTGAGGGAACTTTAGAGAGACAGAGAGCCAGAGCAGACAGAGGGGTGAATGGAAGGTCAGTAGGCCGCTATCATCATCAAGGTGATATCTCGCTGTACAATGTTCCACCTCTTTTTCCAATCCATCTTTCTCACTCGCCACGGTTCTCTCATCCTGTTACTCTCTACAGCCATGGCGTCCTCGGCAGAGCTCTCTTTCTTTTCTACCCCCTCCCCCTCCTGTTTCAAACAAGCCACAGTCAGTTCAGTCACCAACTGAAAATGACCGCAGGCGTTTAGAAAGAGGAGAACAGCATTGTGGGGAGTATTGGAGTAGTGGGGGGTTGGAGAGAGGTAATGAGACAGAGAAAGAAAGGTGGTGTTGAGGGGGGCTGTGACAGACATAAAGGGGAGCAAATGAGAACCAGTGGCAGAAAGAGTGGGGGGACTCCTCCACCCAATGAACGCTGGGGTTAAAAAGTCGGAGGCATCAGAAGCGTCAGAGCTGTGCCACAGAGGCCATTCTTTCATCTGTTTATTCCGTCTCTTTGCTGCAAATAAAAGGCTAATGTGAAATGTGGTACATTCCTACTGTCAAAAGATGGCTTTCCTGGAAACCTAGTCAAAGACCCAAGTACATTTCTTACACCTTTTTTCTTTGTCACCCACAATATTATGCATTTTATTATGCTTGACTTAAATTCTGACTGGTGGTGGAATACAATGTCAGTGCTTTGACCACATTTGCAATGATTTTTAAATTAATGTATCAACCAAAAGAGTCGCTGCTTACAGGTTGCTGGGCAACCACCACTTGTTTAGCTACTATCCAAGGACTTTTGTGAAGGAAATAATTCCATTTGAAATCATCTTTATTGGTGAAATATGACCTACACTGTCATCCGCTATGTATTATCAGACTTTTATACATACAATAGTAATGGAATGCAATGCATGCTGTCCGTGCCCTATTCCTTTATGCGCAACTAGGAATTATTACTGCACAAAGGAGATGACTCGGGTCAAACAGCCAAAAAGGCATATATAATAAAATTTGCGTTGCACAGAAAATAAGCCAGTGCCTTAACGTGTGTTAGGGCAAGTTAAAGTTATGGCTGGGAAAATATAGACTACTTTCATTTATTACCATACACAAATCAGAAAACTGGCCGCACGGTGGATGAGTGGTTAGCATGTTGGCCACACAGTCAGGAGATCGGGAGGATCTGGGTTCGAATCTCCGTTGTGTGGAGTTTGCATGTTCTCCCCGTGCGTGCGTGGGTTTTATCCGGGTACTCCGGTTTCCTCCCACATTCCAAAAACATGCATGTTAGGTTAATTGGTGACTCTAAATTGTCCACGACCCTAGTGAGGATAAGCGGCATAGATGGAAATTAGAACCCCCCCCAAAAAATGCAAACTTAGAATTACTAGTAGTGTAAAAAGACAAAAAAATGTCGTTCTACACTGAAGACTATAAATATGTCACATTTCTGAGTTGAGTAGATATGTCCTCCTAATGCATTCCAGAATTCCATTCTTTTTATGTGGATGTAGTTTGAGGCTTTCTTTGAAGTGTTCCTTCTCCTTCAAATTTGGACACGAGACATCAAGAGTCATTTGCTGACAAAATGTTACCGTCAAGTACTTCCTCATCTCATTCAACGCACCCAATTAAGTTGTTTGTGGCACTGGGGAAGAGTATGACTTTCATATTGAACCTGGGTGGTCTCAGTTGGAGAGGAAGGTGAAACAGTTGGAGTAGATATACGTGATTTTGTGGGCATAATGTAATATTTGTTGGAAGATATATTTTTGAGGAGGAGGAAAGTTTATGAGCGCTGTTCCTCAAGAGGGGAGTATCAGTCAGTGTATTTGAAACAAGGAGTGTTTGCTGTTGCTATATTCCAGAAACCTAAGAAGTCAGCCATCTGAAAAAAAATCCTTGAAAAAGAGCAATAGAAAGCTAGCTAAGTCAGATGTCTTATATGTCAAGTCATGAAAAATGAATTTTCTGTATTTTCCGGAAAAGAAGTCACACTAATGTCACAGTTTGGCTGGTCCTGCAACTTATAGGCAGGTGCGACTTATATATCAAAATATAATTTAACATGCTCTTAAATGTTAATTCATACTGACTGTTATGAACCAAGGAATGAACATTACAGTGGACCGCCTCAAAAGGGCACTTGAGGTTAGCGACACAGAGGATGAGGAAATCAATGAATTCAGTGATGTGAAATGAGACTGGGAGCTTGGTGAATTTGCTTACTGATAACCTATTTGTTGGACTCACTTGTTATGTTAATTTAGTCTATTTAGCCTCCCAGGTATGCTCTTTAGCTATTGTGTAGCTGAACAACTGTCAGTGTGTTATGGTAACATACCAGACACCTAATCAGCCTACTGTTCTCTGTGCTGTTGTGTAGTTAAATAATTTGTCTTTCCAGATTAAATGATCCCGGTCTTGAATTTTGTGAAATACATTTCTAAATATATGCGACTTATAGTCCAATGTGATTTATATGTGGGTTTTTTTTCCTCTTCATGCATTTTTTGACTGATGTAACTTATACTTCGGGGTACGCATTGGCCTGTTACCGGTTTCAAGGTATGGTATGAAAAAAAATCACAGCTTCAAAACCCCTAAAATTGTGCATCTTAGCATTCCTGCGATATGAGAGAAAGTAGAGGTCCGGTGCGGCCACTATGTGGAAATACTTTGTCACTTCCTGTGTTATTCCTCGCAGTCGTAACTGGACTTCGATGTGTTGAAACCACATTAGCTTCCTTGTTAGCGGCCGCGCTGTTGTTGGTCGGTATCTTACTCACGTCGAGGGTCACCAAATGTGGAGATGTGATTCAGAACAAGACATGAGTGGAGGATAAGACCTTTCACTCTCTCCTGAACAACAAGCAACAACCACTTAACAATGTCTCAGTTGCTAACAACAATTACAAGACCCGGAAACGGAAGTTTGTGGACTAGTATGACCTGCCACTATGAAATAACGTAATATTAAGATTTTTAAAAAATTATTTATGTTGTGACCTTCTTGAGCCACTTGATTGCATTTATTTGCATTTCGCTTTTTTTTTTTTTAACTGAGAAACTATTGTGTTGTGACTTGAGTTGCAGGATTAGCCACAGTAGACTACAGTAAGAACTACATTTTATTTATTTAGAAAGAACTCAGTTATCTTTTGTTATTTATTTTACATACATATGTTCCACTTTCATCGCGTTTTCGAGCTGTAATTAAACCGTCAAACCATCATATTTTTGCCCAAGATTATCATACCGTCAGAATCTCATACCGGAATGAATGCTTACTCCGGAATGACTTATAGTCTGGGATATATGGTATACCAATGTCACACGCTTGATGCTGTTATAACACGGAAGCGACCATTCTCGGTCAACCAGTCAACAGACAGCACTGTCTTCAGCTTTGCATGTGTACGATACCGTATTGCTGCAACCAAAACCCCAATGAAATATGCTGTTAAGTACTGTAGTAGGAAGCAGGAAGCAGTAGTTAAGTAGTAGTTTTTTTGTACACAGAACACAGGTTACAGCTTCATTAGAACCACATTAGAGATTTGGTGTGTTTGTAACAGTACTTGAGATCTCAACATGACACACTTACACAATTATTATCCAATATGCAATTTGAGAAGGCCTGGTGGATTACATTATGACCATCTTTATGTGTTTCTAAGTAATAGCATTTCAACATTTCTAAATAATAAGGAATTCAAACACCTTTGAATACTCACATTTACTCTGATATTGAAACGGTACTGCGACCAGACTGCTGTGTGTGATTTGAAATACTGTTGAGAAACTGAGAATATTTGTTTATTTATCTGTACTCTACAGACCCCAACCCCAACGCCCCCCCACAGTTCACCGCCACTATTTGATAAGCGCTGCTCTGTGCTGACACTTGGATGCAAGTGTGTTGCTTACTATAGCAGCAAGAGGGAGCAGCAGTCCAGAGCATGCAAGCTGCAGAGCATCATTTTTGACTGCAGTGATGTCATTCTTTCAGTCAATACCAACACTGCTTGTGACAATAGGTGAGTGTTGGCGTGAGTACTGATTGAAACTGAGAGTCAGCCCTGCTTATGGTTCAACCCGTGTCTGGTATACCTGATTTTGAATATTCCGAGTGAAAATCAATTGTGAACTTGAGAGATGCACTTAGTATTTAAATGAAAAAGACAACACATTGTGTTGTCTCAATTCCTTATACACTCACTGGTCACTTCATAAGGTACACCTTCACAATCAATACATCCTAACAAAGATGACAATACTCACTTATTTTGATTGTCACTGTCAAAGAGATATTAAATAAATGATATGTTTATTATTGTGGTTGCGTTGGCAGGTTTTGCATCATACAGGGAGGGGTTTAATATGTTGCTCTCTAGTAGCTAGATACCAATATACAGTTAATCCGTGCTTTTCGTGGGGTTTCATGTTTGAGACCACCCGCGGATCACGAAAAACACACCCCTCACTATGATTTAAGTCTGCATATTCATTTAATAGCAAACTAAAAGGAAAAGTTTAACAAGCGTAATAAAGCAGTATCCAAAGTATAAAAATACATACAAGCATCGTTTTCGGGGTAATGGCCAATCTCTCACCCTGACACGCACACGGCTGGGGATTGGAACACCACTATAAAGTAAATCTTCAAGATTAAACGCTCTTAATGCACAACATAATCATCAAACTTACTCACTTGCTCATACAACTCACACAGAGCAATGAAGAACTTCATATTGTGTCTCCTTCCTTCTTTCTGCACTGACTATGCTTCTGCTCTGTGAGGCGTTCAGGCGCACTTGTAATTGTGACTGTTGGGCACTAATTGTTTTTCATTTTTATTCACGTACCCCTTTGACAGTTGCGTATGCCACTTTGGCAACCAAAGATGTACTCTATGTACTATTATGCTGTCCGTTTTAAACTTTATTATCACGTATTCATTTTATTATGTATTATGTATTTATATTATTACAGACCAAGGGTGAATGAAATATGTTTTCTGTGAAAAAAAGAACTAATTTTTGGAGAGAAAAAATCTATAAATGAAAATAAAAATAATTACAATGTGCAGGGATCCACTGTACTTGAACCATGATCTCGGTTCCAGTCAACAACTAAAGTACAATCATAAACATATGAAATTCAAACCTCTCTGACCATGTCAAAACTATTACACTGTTCAGGTGCATCTAATGTTGTGGCCAATGTTAGTGTATCACTAAAGGTTGTATCCTTACTTACAGTATGTGACCCTTAAGTTTTTTCCCCATAAGGGTTCAAACACAAAACACATGCCTGCAAACATCGACAGTGACAGCAGGAAAAAACAGAAAGTGAGCGAGGTGTCTGGTGAGATTTAAGAACTGTTATTTTCACTGGGATTTGCTGTGTGATGTTTCCTCCAACAGGCTGCTGAGCGCTGCAGCAAGAGGATAGTCACGCTAGAGCTCCTTTGTATGAATAACATTTCATGTGCAATAATCTGTGGTTTTCTTGTCACAAAATTGCACATGTGCACAGATGGGAAATGGCTTCAACCATTGCCACAATCACACATTATGTCTCTCCCGTACACATGCGTCAACTCTGAAGTTGTATTTTACTACAATTTACCTGAGCTTGGGGATTATTTCCAGTCCTATTTTCAGTCGTTCTCATGATTTCATTTGTGGAAGATGGCGGCTGTCATTAATTACTTGTGAGAGGAGTGTTAATTAAATGATATGTCCCTTTTATGCACATGAATGTAGTCCTGGGTGGCGTGCTGTGGGTTTGACTTTCTGGATAAATTTGAGTCTTGTATTTGTTTTATAAATTGTTGGTTATCATTAGGAAAAGGAGCAATCGCAAAACAGTCATTCTATGACTCGGCTATGTTGCACACATGCATGAGTGTGTGCATGCATTGCCCTGGCCCACCCAATCCAATCATGCCAAAGGAGGGGAAGTGTGCTGTGCTTGGGCACAGATCAGTGCACTCCCACAAGGTGTGAGATGAACCCAAGCACATTACAATTGGTCTAGTGTGAGTAGGAAACTCGTAAAATATAAGAACTTGTCATGTTTGGGTCTTTATCACTGTGTGTGTGTGTGTGTGTGTGTGTGTGTGTGTTGTCTGTTTTCAGACTAGCGAACACATCCGGATGACCAGATGCACCTTTGAGGTTGAACAACCTGTTAATCAAGTAGATTTTGACAAGGTGTGAAAGCCTTTGGGAGGAGCGGTTGTGTCCTAACATGTGTGTGTGTGTGTGTGTGTGTGTACATCAGTGAACTTCCAGTACTCCAATTAACAGTCAAAGCCAGAAAAAGGTAATTACAAAGCTGCACAGGAGACTTGAACTCACACTGAGGCGCACATTGCCGAGAAACACACACAGCCACACAAAGTAACTCAAACGGATACAAGAACACACACGCATAATTGATGAAAACTTAGCCAATGTGACAATTACACGTAATTACATGTTTTCTTGGATTATCCATAGGATCTCCTCAAGGACAAATAGTATTGGGTTTAGTCAAAGCCAGTGCAGATACGGGAATCATCAAGCCTAACCAGATTAACTAAGAAAAAAGCAAATATACTGTAAAGTCACTGTACAACCTTTAATGAAGCTCATATCTATAGTTCATTATAATATGCAATACAACTGCAATATGATCATACCTGTAATGTATTACATGTATAAGCAAACTTACTGTATAAGCACTCATGGTTATGTCTAACACTTCCCACAACAATTATAAGTAATTAAAATCAAATTATGATGACACGATAATCAAATGTACTTTATATGGAAACAAGTATTGTGATAACCGACCATTTCACATACCTGTACAGGTAGAAAACATGGAAAATATGGAGTAGATCCTACTGGATGTTGGAGTGAGTTTGTGGGAATTTTTGTTCACTTCTTCAGAAGAACATTTGTGAAGTCAGAGGTCACAGATGCTATAATCTTGTCCAAAAAGTGTTTTGATGGGGGTAATGTCAGGGTTCTGCATCGGCGAGTCAAGTTCTTCCACACCAAACCTGTCACTGTTGGGCTGTCACTGTTGATGCACTACACTGCCGATGGGCATGTAATACAACCTCATGTCAAAAAATCCAAACTATCTCTTTAATCTTACGAGATCTTGCGACACGAGATGTTGTGACACCCCTAACACTCATACTGTACATACAAAGGTTAAATGTCTGAGACCATGTGCACCAAAATACAGGTATTATCAAAAAAGCATATATTTCTGAACGTTTGGCCTCTCGTTCACACACAAATGTATGTTTTGCTGCTTTTGCCCTTAGGAAAACTCCAGTCAGAGTGAAGATTTTGAAAAACTCCAGTTTTAGGGTTTGTGCATGGATGGGTAAAACTGAGATTTTTGGTTTGTGTCATAAGTAGGGCTGTCAAAAATGGCATTAATGGCGGTAACTCATTTGTTTAATTAATAAATTTTTTTAGTGTATTTAACGCATGCGCAGCATGACAAGTCACACCTCTCTGTGGTGATGGCAGTCAACGGTGGTTGCTGTTTTCAGGTTTCTGATTGATAAAAATGCCCCCGACAGCCTCTGAATGTGTTTTTATGTGGACAGACATTATTTTAAAGCAGTTGGGGAAGTGTGCTTTTTGAAAATATCTGGTTCTGTGTAGACCTGGATTCACATTCTAACCGAGACTATGATGCGTTGGTTTGTTGTTCCTGATCACCATAACATCAGGTGAGACATGTCTCAGCCATGAACCACAAACAACCACAAACACACGTTGGAACACAACTGCGACTCCCAAAGGTTTTCACACCTTGACAAAGGGTCCCCGTTGAACAAGTTGTTCAATCTCAACGTTTTATCGGGTCATCCAGATGTGCAACCAGACCGTTGTGGAACAGGAAAAGAAGATATAGAATCCAGGTCAACCGGTGCCGCACGTTTGTGCTTGTGTCTGTAGGCATCTACAGATCAAGTGACAACAAGACCAACTGCACAACATGTGAGCACCTGCACATGTCCACACATGTCTGAAATGATGCAAAAATGTGTTGGAGTGCATGAATGAGCATCTTGCCTGAAAAACAACTGCTTTTAAATAAGTATTGAGGGACATTATTAAATATTTACTATGGCGTTGGCATGCAAAGGTCAGACCTTGACAATGTTAAAATGTATTGAGTTAATGAGTGCGCCCAGAATGTTTCTCCTTAGTCACATAAAGTCATTGTTCCACACATATGGAGCTATTTACATAGAACAGGTGGTGGGGGAGCTAACACCGACAAGTGTGACATCAACACATGGACACACACGCTCTTGTTATCTCACTACTTGTTTCATTTACGGCCCTAAATCAAGCATTAAAAATGACACTCGACCTCATGCTGAATGGAAGAAATGGAGGATGACTGACGAGCAGCTGTCTCCTCACAGATGTTGCTACATGACCATCTTTATTATAAGACACAGTATAATTCATAGAGCCACAACATTACACACAGACTATAGACAAACGTATTCGGAACCCTCGTTGCAAAGGAAGTCATCTTGGAGTTTGTCCACCTTTGCAGCCGTAACAGTTTCCACTATTCTGGGAAGACGGTTTGAGTCTGTGGGAATC
Organism: Dunckerocampus dactyliophorus; assembly: GCF_027744805.1. Taxonomy (NCBI): domain Eukaryota; kingdom Metazoa; phylum Chordata; class Actinopteri; order Syngnathiformes; family Syngnathidae; genus Dunckerocampus; species Dunckerocampus dactyliophorus. The sequence goes on from NC_072825.1 coordinate 18,789,655, forward strand.
CTTGTCCATTCATTTTGATTGGTGTTGATTGAAAATCTGTGTTCTAGTTCATCCCAATGGTAGGCCACTCAAGTTCTTCCACTAAATTCATCCATGCATGCCTTTATATGGACCTTATAGGGCAACGTCCCACTGAAACAGAAAGACCTTTCCAAAACAAGCTCAGTGTAAAAAAGAATATTCAAAGAATATTCTAAAATGCTTTATTAAGATTTGGAGGGACTTAAGGGTGTGATTGATGAATTAATTTACGATGAAGAGGTATGGTATGTCCCAATACTGTGAACCGTATCTGTCACTCATTTAGTCCCTTTTTGTCACTTGAAAAGCTTGAAAAAAGTTCCCATACATGGATGAAAAGCCATACAGTGGACATACAGTACAACCTCGATTAGCGTACGCCCCGTTAACGTATTTTTTCAGTTAACATCAACAACTTATGCAAAAACTTTGCCTCGGTTCGCATACATTTCGGTTCGCATCCACTGTGTGGATCTCACTGCCTCGTAGTTGTCTTTGTCAACAACCACGTCTTCAATGAAGGTAAAAGTGATGCTAAATGTTTATTGAGCCCTTTCATCCCTCATTTATATTCATATATTGTTTTATGCATGTAAAATGATAAAAAAAAACTGTTTTGTGTGCTGATTAATTGGATTTGCATTATTTCTTGTGAGAAAAATTAATTCGGTTAGTGGATGTTTCGGTTTGAGTCGGACCTTCTGGAACAGATTAATACCGTAGTTCCACTGTATATTTTTATATCCACTGTACTTTTTAATTTCGTCATATTTAGAAGACCGTTATTATAGTTTGTCGTTTTGTCTGCCTGCGTCTTTCTGCCTCTCTGTCTCCTTTTCATTTGTATACTTTTAAAATCAATTCAACTCTAATCTAATGCAAAAAAAACCCTCCATACATTTAAAAAATGGAAAATAACAAGTTTGCCATGAATGAATATTTCAGCACGGTATTTCCTTCTTATTTACGCCACTCTGAGGCTGCTGCCGCCCCAGGAATGACAACCCTAGTTGGGATTCTGTCGCATCAAGCCAGCAGATTTGAATGCTAAACCCATTAGCCGAGCATCACTCACAGTCAGAGCTGGCGATGATAAATAACCCAACCAGAGAAATCTGATTAGGGGAGATGGAGGCAGGAGATCTGAGGGAATGAGTAACAGCAATGTTGCAGTTATCAGGCCTCCGTCAGATTGGAAATCGCATAGCGAGAAAACATGAAATGTTCATCTGCAACGGGTGGTGAAGGCTGGTTTCCCAAAACATGAGTTGGGACCAAAAATTCTGGTCTGATGCTTGTCGCGAGTGGGTTGCAATTAAATGAAAGCTGAACATTGCATGTGTGTGTGTGTTTAATCCAGTTGATGTACACAACATGCAGGCGGCTTCAAGGTATACTCCAAGTGGAAGAATGTGAAAGTTTTTAGGAGGCACTGTTGCCTTGAGGGTAAGGCCGCGGGCGAGTAAATCATTCACATTCACCTGGCAGTCATCCTTAAATCAAATACACTTCTCATTGAAATTCAAGGGCACGAGAGTGAATTTTTCAAATTAAATAATCTTATTAGTTTTCAATGGGTAGCGTATGGCCTCCAGTCATGAAAAATACACAACATGTAAATTTGAAGTTTCATTAATCACTGGTATTCTCTCCACTTAGGGGAGCTGATTTAACTTTTCTAAAAATCCTTCACTCATATAATTTATTCATTTGACTGAGTCCTGATCTTGTGCGCATTAAAGAACGAATTGTTGAAAGGGTGGGACCTCTTTGCGGTTTCTTCTCTGGTATTCATAGCTGACCTCAGCCTCACAAGTTCTGTCTCTCCGTATTGCCAAATTCCCACCAGGGGAACATGTTAGCAAACAAAACTCAGCTTTGAGGTTATGTTACATTTTTAAATATATTTTCAAGGAAAGGTTCAGGCACAGTGCACTCAAGACAGGCTAAGTACACAAGTATCTTTTACACTCCGGCTCAGACCAAATACACTCACGTTGCAATGTTTTTTCTTTAAATCGGGGATGTAATTTGAGGAAGAAGGTGGTGCAAGAAGAAAAACAGCCAAAGATAACAATCTGAAAAATAGCAAAACGTGAAATTAATCATGTGTCATTTTGGGTGCAGTCAATGTAACAGTTTTTCAGTCATCGATTAATTCAATTAGCGTGAGTTTTGTGGGGCATCTTAACTGCCATACAAGTGTAAAAAAGAGGCTAAAATGGTAATAAATTTAATGATGAGTGACGGACAATATGATGTGGTGTTGTTTTTTTTTAACATTCTTAAAGCTGCTGTACTCTATGTCACCTATAGGCAGCCGCCTAAAGGGTGCAAACGTTCGAAGAACCGCCCTCTTCCTGCTTTGAGCACGTAAGCTACGTCCTACGCAACAGATGCACGCGCATTGTTTCTTGTCAGCTAATAATAGCAATTTGACAAACTTTAGCTGTTAACATCGGCTATCATTGAAATGACAGTCTCCTCGCAACATCACAGTTCCAATTTCACAGCCTTCACCCTATCACAGTTTTTCAAAAATATATTAATAGTCTATTAATAGTCAAAAAAATTGCAAATGTTACACATTTTTGCCCAAAATAAGCATTTTCAAGCATGAACATGGCTAAATGAACTAAAATACAAATATAAGCCATTCAGAAGATAATACACAGGCACAATAATAATCACATAATATTCATTATTATAATATTAATCATAATAATAACAGGGCTACTGGCCATAATCAACTCTAAGCTAAAACGTAACTCTGAACCCCAAATGTCACTTCCTGTCCTCCACACGTCCAGAACACATTTATTGCAAGACACAAAAGCATGACTCTTATTTATGTATTGAGTGTCTTATTTTCTCTGATTATGTCTACTATATTGGGTAATATGAGTATAAGGGTGATGCTGGGGGTGTTATTTCATGTCGAGAGGGCTCTAATAATGTTTAAAAAAGTATGTAGAAGGTTTTCAATGTGTTTTCTATGTTCTAACTATGAAAATATTCCATTTAAGAATGCTACTTTGAGGAAGTCCACTGGAAGTAATTACGTGACAAACAAGGGGTTATTGTATATAACATATCGTAACAACAGCATGACTGAAAAATGCTGATCGATCCTCTGTCCCGTGTGGACCTTTTGTTCTTTTAAACCACTATTGGATAACATGCAGTATGGGGGGGTTTAATGGGGTTTGGTCGAATTCTGAAATGTAAGATCTCAGTGGACACATTCACACACTTTCACACTTGAAAAAGTCAGCCTGGCATCCAACACTTAATCTGCACCATTGATTCAAACATTCTGAGCCTGATCAAATATAAACATTTGACTTCTTTATCATGTGAAGTCAAAGTGATTGCAATTACATGAGCTACACCTATGGCTAAGGTGACTGTGTGCAAATGAGCATACTGTAATCTTTACACTTCCATAATTGGATTTCAGGTAATAACGAATGTAATGAATGGCCACTAGCACCAAATGTTAATTATCTACTGATCTGTGAAGACGTAAATGACTCAAACATCCTTTCTTTTAAATAAATAAATGCCAGGCGATGAGTAGCGACGACTTTGGATCATAACACGTACCGCACTTGACAACATACCATCATTAGTAAGAGTTTTCCCCCTGCAGCCAAGGACACACAAACACAACATAACACTAAACCATCAGTCTTGGTTAATTATTAAGAGCAAATTCAATTTAGCACCACTAGTTCAGTGACAGGCACGTCTAAACCTCCTGTAAAGAGTCACTAACAGGTTTCATAAGCCTTCCCTGTGAAAAAACAAACACACATTCACATCCATCGATTGACCTTTCCCACCGTGTGTTATTAATACATGCAGGTTGCATTAGGAAAGGTTAATGAGCAGTTGGGTCAGAAACACCCACATGGAAGACAAACATGACATACTGTACTTTAAGTCATGCACTTTTTTCACAAAATCATTCATATAACCTCTTTTTTTCATATGATAAGTCTTTATGTCATACATGTAACGACATTAGGTACACCTGCCAATCTAATGAGATACACTAGTAAGATAATGTCTAATAAATAGATCAAACGAGCTACAGCAAAGATTTTGCCAAGACAAAAACATTGCTTTACCGCTTCTGTGATCAAACTTGATATACGGTTGTCCCTCTCCACTTCGCAGAATTTTGCAGTTTCACTCTATCATGGTTCTTCCAAATAAATTCATGAATAACTTATCGCTGTTTCTATTAGTCAACAAACACGCATAGTTAAGCAAATTTGACATATTAAGCATTTTCAAGCATAAAAATTGCAAATAACCATTACACTGAAACAGGCTGTTCGTCAGCTGATCAAAAGTTTAAGACCGCAGCCTTTAAACAAAATGTGGATTCAATGTCATCTTCTGTCAGGTATTCACACTGTTATGATATCTTGATGGCGAAGGTGAAAAAAAAAGCTTTCTCTCTTTGAACAAGTTGGGATTGTTGAGCTGCATCAGCAAGGCCTCTTGCAGACCAACATCGCTGCTGAGGTTGGACGCAGTAATTTGTCAGTCATTTGAAACTTCTTAAAAGATCCTTAGGGTTATGGACCAAAATAGTAGACGCATAAAAATTTCACGGGCCCTGAGCCGGAGGATCCGATTGGCTGTCCATCAAGACATTGACTAATGATCACTGCAGGGACACCAGAGACAGCCGTTAGCATAGCAAACTACCACGCTAACTAGTTAGCCTCTCCAATTTATTGTAAACTTAAAAAAGTGTTTCAAACGGAAGGAGAAAGAAGGGGAAAGTAAGAAGCCAAAACCTTAACAATTCCAGAGTGAATGGGAGGAGAACTGGGAGGAGAACTATGCCGTGTCAACATGCAGTGTGTAGGCCATCCAATCTAATGTTATGTAACATTACTGACCAGAATACTACATATAACTTCTTTTCAATATTTTTTGACTAATGATAGTCCATAGTCAACCATGAATCAGCGGTCATTAATGAATGAATTAATTTTCGAAAAAACGCAATAGCGAGAGGGAGTGATGTTCAAACCGCAATGTAGCGAGGTACATCATCTTCACTCAATAACCTGTGACTATTTACGGATCTGACACTATGTGGACGTGATTTTTGTCAAACCCCCAGAAAAAAAAAATGTTTGTCCATGTGGACAAGGTCTTGGAATGTGCAAAGAAGCAATATTATGTTTTCAGAGTTAAATATTTATTGGGTAATTAAAAAACATGACTTTTTCAAATAATGACCTGGCTGACTGGCTCAGTTGCATGTATAATAAACTGCAACCACAGCAGGTGCCATCTGCCTACATTCACAGGATACAGTATATAAATAAATTACCTGGTGGCACACTTTCTCTTTTGCAAGTTTAAAGAAATGTCACTCATTTGTTACATATGGTATGCTAATGCATCTCTGTTCCTTCTATATTCTAAAGTTTCTATGTCGGTCTCAAATATTTTGCAGGGTGTGAAACTGCTTAAAAAGTGGCAAGAATAAATGGCAGACGTGACTGACATTAATCTCTCTGTGTCTTTCTCTGTCGCACGCACACACACACACACACACACACACACTGTATGTGGGTCAGTTTTTACGACAGTGTCGGTGTCTGGACTGAGCAGCAGCATATTTGCATCAGTCATCCTAACTAGACCGTGAAGAGAGACGGATTTCCCTGCTCAGCTGTGCCAGTGAGTCAGAGAAAAATACCTTCATAAAAGCCTGCTGGACTAAAGTGAGGCCTGAGGATAACTTGGATGGAAGTAATGAGATGAACTTCGGGCTCTTAGCTTTCGGCAACGCAGATCCATTGAAAGTAGAAAGCAACATGTAATGAGATGGATGATCAAGCAGAAGTCGTAAATATTACTATTACCGGATGCAGAATAAGCATATGATGTGTGGCTATAATTGATCTTGCTCTCACAAGCGTTTTCCTATCAGACTTTATATAAAGAGTAATGAACGATAATTAGTAGAAAGGTGCCCTAATTTGATCAGGCTTGCATTTAATTATTTAAACTGAAACTATAACCACTTGCATTGCCCCTTAATGAACTGCTTATTCAGACATCGTAAATCAATGTTTGAATAAGAAGTTCATTAGCCGAAATGATAACGGAATAATGTTTTTGTGACACTTTTTGAGAACATATTGTCACTTCCCAATGAATAAGGTGTGCAATAGAAAACAAGGTTTTACAGCAACATCCATCCATCCATCCATTTTCTACACCGCTTCTTCTGGACTGGTCGCCAGCCAATCGCAGGGCACATATAGACAACCAACCATTCACATTCATACCTATGGGCAATTTAGAGTCGCCAATTAACCTAACATGCATGTTTTTGGAATGTGGGAGGAAACCCGAGTACCCGGAGAAGACCCACGCACGCACAGGGAGAACTCTACACTCGTTCGAGAATCGAACGGTTTTACAGCAACATATCTGATAAAAACCAGCGGTGTGGACTTGGGTCACGTGACTCGGATTCGAGCCAGACTCGAGTGTTTATGGCATTAGATTCGACAATATCATCAAAGACTTGTAACTTAACTTTGACATCAATGACTTGGGACTTGATTCTGACTTTAGCCCGATGACTTGAAAATACTTGAGATTATCAGTGAGTGTGTTGAGTAAAACGTGTCCACATTCAGTATTCAACTAACGTGAACGTCATTATGTCATTACGAGAAAGAAACTAAATTTTCCCACAGAATCTGATTGAATGCATCTATTATCCACTCGAGTTTAAGGACAAACAACAAGGATGTGGCTTACATTTCTGTTATCACCAGACTGCTGGAAAGTGGCAGGGATTAACACCGGGATGTGTCAACATGCTACCAAGGCTAATTGTTTAATTTGCATTCGCAAATTACGAGGTCATGGTATTTTCTTTGGTAAACATTTAACAGTGCATACAAACTCAAAAATTTCAAGCCAATGACTTCGGACTTGACCTGTCTTGTCTTAAGTTGAGACTTGACGATTTCGACTTGTGCAACTTTACTTGATAATTGACTTGAGACTTGGAATTAAAGACTTGAGACTTACTTAAGACTTGCAAAACACTGACATTCTCCCACCTCTGATAAAAAGACATGACAAACGCCTGTTATTAGCCAGATTTTGCACCAGAAACATCCCTTTTCACAGTCAACCTTGTATTAATATACATGAACATACTGTCTGCTTAATAATGGCTCTATGACAAATTTGCTCTATGACAAATTTGAGACTTGCTTATGGTGCTCTCATGTTGTAACAATGTTCCTATAAAGCTCACCATATCTTCACAGCAATGCATTTACTGTACATTTGACATTAAAATTGTGTGATTGTTCATTTAATGGTGAATTTTGCCATCCCGTTTTGACCTGCACACATCAGACTTGGTTTCATAGGAATTTGTACAGTAGTTATATGTTATATCTATTTATAATGCCCATACCCTAAATACTGGATATATTTGTACATACATATATAAATAATATATACAATGCACTTCTGGATTGGATGCTAAATAACTTTTTGTGAGTCTGTACTTGTGCGTGTGTAACAGCAATAAAATTGAATCGTAATCCTAAAATATATATTTATCATCAAAACATTACATTCCGAATCCAAGGCTGTTGACACTTCGTCATTAAAATAAAATTTTTAATTTCCTCTTCATTGTTCGTCTCCAACGCAAAGTGAATGGGGGAGATTCGGTCTGACGAAGTACCGACGTGCCTCGCCACTTTGCGCTTCGGATTTCGTGGCTTCGCTAAAACGGTTTTTCAAAAATATATTAATAAAATAAATTGCGGTGTATCGTGGTTGAATATGGCCTATTATTAGTAAAAAGAGTACATATATAAGCAAATTCTATGTATTTTTTTGCCTAAAATGAGCATTTGCAAGAGTAAAAATAGCTAAATGAACTACATTTTTTGTAAGCAGGCTTGGAGAACATAACATATACAGTACAAAAAAGACACTTCAACATGTTTTACTTCATCTTTATCAAAATAAGTAAAGAAAATCAATTTCTTAGTCCCCAGTTTGGATTGCATCAGAAGAGGTGTGACAGGAAAAACATGCTGAGCTATGAGCTGTTTTGCAACACTTCTGATTGTATAAACCTAATTCTGCTAAGAAACCAAAATAGCCTTTCAGTGTGCTTTAGGGTTGAATGTCACCTCACTTGTGCAGCCAATGCACAGCAACCAAATGCAACCTCTAATTAGGCATGTCCATTCCAAATTTAGAAGGATATGGTAAAAAGAATGCCCATATAAGAAGAAGCCTCAGGGCATCCCTAAACTTGAAAATTTGGCTACGATTGCAACTGTGGGGCTCAATTAATTCAACATGCAGGCTTGTCAGGTCATATAAAAATAGTTTGAGATGCTATTACAGAAATATGATGAGGCGGAAAGGTGGTTAATTAAAGTCGCAGAGAGTTGTAATTGCAGTAGCCATCTTGACTCCTTCTTTCACCTTTGTGTCATGAAGAGTTTGCTTCTTTGACAAGTGTATGGAATGACAGAGCCCTGAAGAAGAAATCCAAGCTCGAGACAAGGGATGGTTATAAACACAGAAGCAGTGATAAAAGTCCCTCTGACTCATCACCTCAGTAACACTCCATCCCCGCCCACTCACTCCTGTCTTTTTCAAGTAACTTACAGAACTTTCCCAAGTTGGAAATTGATGTCTTCTATATATCTTTCTTTTTAACCTGGACATAGGTCAACTGAGAGTCAGCCATCTGAGCCTTGATCTTAAACTCCCATTCTGGTAAACTTTCAACTACAAAAAGACCCCCTATTGCTACTTTTAAGTCCTCATCTCGCACCGGTGCTCAAAGAGCTTTGTTGATAAAGCCACTTTGGAGTGAGGAGATTTTGCTCACCTTCTCACACTGTTTGGGGATAAGCGTGTTCGCTTCAAAGATGCTCATATGTGTCAGATAAGTTAAAATGGAAAAATGATATCAGATCCCAATGCAAAAACACTCCGATGTCAACATGAAGCCACTGTCAACAGCAGGGGGCAACACACCACTGCTACAATGCACACATATAAAAGTATACAATGTAATGAATAACATGAACCAGCACTCATTTAATAATCCTCAGCGCAGGCCGCCCAAAGATGAGATGCAACTTGATGTTCAGAACACACAGTGCATGCACACACACAAGTTTATCAGTGGTATCACTATCTGTGCACAAAGAACAGTTTTTCTGCCAAGGCAGCATTCTGTTGGCAGACGCTGTGAGAGTCTGCAGTACAATCCTCTGCTCACTTTGCACTTCACACACATGCTGTCTTTATCTGTGTTACTCACTGAGCAGAAGCATGAGGAGTATGCAAAGGACTCTGTAGAGCAGCTCAAGAAAAACAACAAAAGCCCTTCTTAGGATGTTCAGAAAAACATTTTAAATTCATTTCTGCAGTCTATAAGATGCAGAATTGACCAATAAAGTACCCTACAGGTGATACCCTTGCTGCACTTTCAGCTAAGCTTGCCCAGGAGAGAAAATGTTGCAGTGTGAGCCACAAGGGGGCCACTAATCCAGTGTGCCTGTCAGTCACTGGCCAAATACAGTACATGCAGTAATTGCACACACTAAAGCAGCTTTGGCCATTAGTGGCTACCACATTTGATACACTTGTGTTATTTCACTATTATTTCATCTAGATGCCATTTTCACCTTTTACTTAAAAAAAACACAAAAGGAAAATTGAATGGCAAAATTGAGTGGTACAACACATGCCTCCATCAAGACTCAACACTTTGTCCTGTTAGTGGCAACAATGCATTTATACTTTTAATTTTATATTGTTTTAGATTTTACTTCTTTTTTTTTAATCCAGAAACAGGATGCGCACCCAAAATGTGAAAGTTTTGTCCAAGGTCCGTCCATGTCACACCCCTTCACAGATTTAATGCCACTCACTTTCAGCAGTTTTAGATTTAAAGTTACATTTAAAATGCCAGTCAGCTGATTAACTGAGAGTATGATGAGTAGAGTAGCGAGAGTAGAGTATAATGAGTTGGATACTAAAAATTGGCTTATCGAGACCAACGCTGATAACTTTTTACATTTTGATGTTTTTTAATTTTTGTCCAAAAAGAAACAAGACGCATTATCCAAAAAACCAAAAAAATAAAATAAAAATCCAAGGAACACGTCTACCAATTGGTCCATAGGAAGCAGACAAACACATTACAACACCTGCACCACCTGAACCATGTTGTAGACACTACGCTTTCTTTACACTGTTCTCTTTACTTGTCTTGCTGCTGTAACAAGTAAATTTCCCTGCTGTGGGATAAATAAAGTACATACATACATACATACATACATACATACATACATACATTAAATACCATACCAAAACAACATGACACTACAACTCATACTCACAAAGCTACTAGTAAATGAAAAACTGGGACTTATTTTTTCTTTTCCCTCAAGACAAGACAACACGCAAAGACAACACAAAACGACAAAGACAAGACAAAGACAAAACATTCACTCACACATTCACCCAGATCCCTTGTTGCCCGCAATGTCTAGAAAATAGCATAGTTCGCTCCAGATAGCAATCGATTTAGCTCCAAACCAGAAACAGAGCAATGTGGTCTATTCCATCCACTGTAAAGATGAGGAATGCAAAGAGCACTACATTGGGGAAACTAAGCAAATGCTCCAAAAAAGGCTTTATCAACATCGCAGGGACAATGCTAGTGGTCCTCAATCAGCAGTACATCTACACCTGAAAGCTACCAATCACTCTTTTCAGGACAGCGAGGTAAAGATTTTGGCCAAAGAAAACAGATGGTTTGAAAGAGGAGTAAAGGAAGCTATTTTTGTCAAACAACAGAACCCATCATTGAATCGGAATGGTGGTTTGAGGTTTAATTTGGACCCTGTGTTCAGCAGGTTACTGAGACCAAAACCCACAGCTCTTAGTCTTGCAAATGAGGTGAAGGCAGGGCCGAGCCAGAACAATAGATGCTAACAAGCCAGTATCAGAGTCGTTCATACCCAATTCAGGGAGCGACACTTCCCTTTTATCGTAGGTGTGAATAACAGGATAGGATTATACCACTGCTCCGCCCAGGCTTAGTGTAACGAACCAATAGGAGGAGGGTGTTGGCACACCAATTCCGCCCACTCTTACTGTATTTAAGGCCTAAGCTACCAGCACTTATTAGTTTGCTGACGAAGCTCTTCGGATGAGGAGCGAAACGTCCGACACCTTCTACACAGAAGTACAGATGACGTCTCAAGAAGCCTTTTCCTCGATTTAGATTTAACTTTAGTTTGTGCACACCTGGAGGTAAGAACAACTCAAACAATGTTGGACTTAACAAACTGTACCTGTTTATTTGTCCTTACCGAATATCGTGACATTATACACTATTAACACAACATTAAAAAATAGTGGCAAAGGTACAAACCGTGGCTCCAAGGGGTTTACTACCCGACAAAAGTTGGTATCTTCAACAATGGTATAAAGCTAGTTATAGTGCCATCATTTTCATTAAGATATCACAGACCCCTTGGGTCATCTCTGGCAAACTTTTTTGCACTTTTCAAAAGAGGCGGCCATAGGAACAAGCCCTGGGCAACAAAGCGACACTTGCGTTTCTGGTGGCTAATAAGGTATGATGTGTTGAAAGTTTTTTTTCCCTCATTGCGAAATGTTACCAGTGCATTTCGAGCATTTGGCAAAATGTCTTCCTAAGGAACAGTGAAAAGTCCCACACGATCGACACCATGTTTGTTTACAAGTAAGCTCAGAAGAAGTTACAGGCTGTTTGCAGCAGGTCACAGAGAAATAGCGCTTGATTTACTCACGCTCACCAATCTACAGCACATTAGAATATCCCACCCATTGTTAAAATAGTTGAAATAAATTAAAAACAAGCACAATAATGACACACCCTCATGGGTGGTCATGTACAATACAGTATACAGTATATCAGTATACAGTGGTACCTTGGTTTTCATTATTAATTGTTCACAAAAACCACTATGTACAAAAACCAAGGCAATTTTTTAGCATAGGAGATCATGTAAATCCAATTAATCTATTCCAGATACCAAAAAATATTAACAAAAAATATTTTTCGTAGAGAATAATTTGTTTTACATGCAGAAAACAATACAAACTATATTATAATTGACAAATGGATGGAAATTATTGTTACAGCGGACTTCCCATACATCTTGATGAGATTGAATTCAATATTGTTTCTCACCTTCTTTATCAAATTGCAGGTAAATTGCAGGCTCTCAACTTTCTTTGGCCCTGTGGCGGGTTATTTGGCAGTCACACTCAATAAAAAAATGCAGTAAGCCAGCAGTGCGTATGGTGTTTGGTTCGGGCATTTGATTAAGCAGACTGGTAGAGTACAGGGCAAACAGACTAGTGTGTGCATTATTGTACGAAAACCGAGGAACAATTTTCAAGAACAAACAAATCATATGAAAACTCGAGCGTAAGTCACTACTTTTTGTGTCTTAATGAAACCTAGATTAGCACTTTTAACAGATAGCGGTCATGTAGCTGATAATAATCAGCATCTTCATAAAACAGCAAAGCAATGTAAACTGTCAAAAGTTGTTAAAGTAATCACAATGTGCAGTTACTTCTTTGTAAATGTAGATATTTTTCAAAGTATGTATATACAGTATTTATAAAGGTGACGAAAAACTAAAATATCCGTGTAGGTAGCTTTAGGAGAGATGAATTTCTTGCCTATTTTACTGAAATGCCTAAAGTACAAATATTTCATTTAATGCATAACTGTCCAACCTATGGAGCTATAATCTCCTGCCTTGGGTCATGTTTCCCCTTAATACAGAGACATAAATAAACACAAATGAAAGGTTTAATGTGCGAAATTCAACATTGTTTTTCTTCTCTAGAAGGATAGAGCAAATATACAAAATTGCAGCAACGGCAGAAAAAAATACAACTCAACAAAACAATTTAATTTTCAGTGAAAGGTGTCATTTTGTACTGAATGTCACCATAAAATTGCATTTAAGTAAAAAAAACAACAACAACATGTACTGTTCTTATTACATTAGTCCATACTGTGCCCTCAAGTCAAAGTGGAATAGAGGGCAAATATATGTGGAAACACATATAAGTCATATAAAGCGGCTAGTGAGGGTTCCAGTTGACCCCTTTGACCTGCACCAAAATCATATTGGATGCGAGCAATAGCGCCGTGGGGCAGCGCAAATGTTTGTGTGGGTTAATGGGCAAATGAGAGAAATAGGTGTGCAAGCATGTGTGTTTCAGTCTGTTTTTGTGTGTGTTTGTGCATATGCATGCTTTCATACATGTGCACCTCCATGTGTAAGTGTGTGTGTGCATGTGGCTGTCAGCACTAGGAGCAACAAACCCTGAGGCTGTGACAGACGGACTCTAAACCACGTTACCCACACACCCCAATGCCTTGCTTAATAGTGCATGAGATAAGAACACTTGGATTTCAAAATACGCCCCCACCCCTTGCGAAAGTCTGTTCTCAAGTTGGAGACAATGCTTGCTGTCCTGGATGGGTGGGCTGACAAACCAAATGTGACTTAAACTGCACGACAGTCCATATTTTGGATGAAATAGCACATTTTATACAAACACACAAGGGGCCGTATATGTCTACATAGAGACAACAAAGACACAGACGTGTGAATAAACAAACACAGATGCACCAGCTGATACACTACTTACATGGACATGGACACGTGGACACTGAGGGATGCAAACAAGCTGTCGTTTACATAGACAAAGCAAACACAAACTCCACCGTATTCAACCATTTATTCTAACTGTGGGAAAAATGTTGACTTTACCTGCTTTACTCTAAATATCAACTCCAAATAAGTTCAGCGAGTTTGGGGTTTGCAGCTCTGTAATAACAACAACTGTCCTAGCCAGCTCTTGGAAGACTGGTTCATGTAAAGTGCAGTAAAAGTGGTAACTTGAGATAAGTCATGCTAAACTTAAAGAAAGTGATGAATCATCTTCTAATGTAGTTAGAGGTAATTTGAGGAATGGAGACCGCTAAAGCTGCAAACTCCCACAGGGATCCCATTAAATGTGGCTCTGCATGACAGCGACATTCAGCATACCTTTGCATACCTATGAAAGTACCGGCTTATCACAGTGGCACATTATATAAGAAAAATGAGCAGGCGCACCTGGATAGACTACATACAAGCTCTCTTACAGCCTGATGCAGTTGTTTAATATAGTGCTGTCAAGAGATTAAAACATAGAGAGATTAATTAATTATTCTCTGTAATTAACTGCCTAAAAATTATGGAGAAAAGCCCTCACCTTGAAGTGTTTTTTTTAATTTTCATTACATTATTGTGGCAGATCAAAATACTGATATATAACAAAACGTTAGCTGTGGCTGCACTTGCAACTGAACTCCTTCTCACAAAGAAGGATATAACTCTTCCTTTATAAATGGTGCCGTCGGGGGGGGGTTTTGAAATGCACATTTTCCATTCATTGGACCGACAACTCTCACATGCGCCTCCATTTTCACGACTCTTTCCGCTCCTCACTTTGCCCTCCCAACTACAATGGGAGCCTATCAGCTTATGCTAAGCAAGCCCAAACACAATGACAGCCAATGTACACTTCAAGGTTGTGATTGACCATTTCCACCTCGAATAAATCAAACACAAAAAGCACAATGCATAAAAACAGATTTTATAAAACAGCAATTTATACAGAAACAGTAATGTTAGAGATTAAAAATTAGTTTATACCATAAAAAAAACACTAAATATGACTGGAATTAATTAATCACAATGAATGCTTTAATTTGACACCCCTAGTTTTATAATCAAAATTCACATTCCAATGGTCAACATAGACAACAAAAACAATCTACACCACTCTATATAAAATGTAAAACATTAAATTGGGGGAAAATTTATCATTTTAATTTCTTTCAGCTTCAGTCTGACCTTTGGAATGGATTAATGATGAAAACTAAGGTTCCAGTGTACCAAGAAAAAAAGTGATCGTACTGGGTACTACTTAAAAGTCCCAATGCAAATATTAAAAGACAGTTGCTTTAAGCACAAAGGATAACTCCATCCCTAATCATCAATCATATATTCTTCAGATCCTGTGTAGGGTCACACGGGGGCTGGAGTCCATCCCAGCTCAAACAGTGTAAGAGGCGGGGTACACCCGGGACAGATGGCCAGTCAATCACAGGGCATAGAGACAGACAACCATTCACACTCAATTTAGAGCTCCCAATTAACCCAATGAACCATGTCTCAGCATCATGAGAGGAACCAGCATGCAAACCCCAGCAAATGTTGGAGGGGAGGATAGCCAATGAAAGGAAATGCAGTAATTTTGTTGACATTCTAATGTTGATCCAGCTACATAAATCTCAGTGGTCGTTTACACAGACCTGAAGCAACACAATCCATGTTGCCAAGAAACTTAATATTTTGCCATAAATTTCAGAGCATATTAACTAATCATTCATACTAAGTCTACAAAAGCCCAGACCCCTGTTGCCATGAGATGACAGTCCAGACCACTTGACCACTATGCTTTGTGTGCAAGCTGAAAATAACATTTTTATTTAACACAAAACAAAGTAGAGTATAGAAGCCAAAATTGAGCTTTACACTCTTGCAGTTCAACAGAAAACTTAGCGCACATGTCAAGGACGACATGTCTTTCTTCCATACTTCTCCAAGCCTGTCAGCCAACAGGATTAACAGCCATCCACAATGTAAAATATGGCTGCAGTGAACCATCAACCTTGATGGATTAATAGAATTTTCACAAGGACATCACAAGACTTTTCAAGTATCACTAAAACTTTGTGTCCAGATTGATTGTGAGCTACCGTTGTATAAAAACAATGATGCCACTTAGTTTCTTGAAATTATGGGTTTTTTTTCAGATTTATCAGGCAGGGTAGAATATTTTTAGATTCTTTGGACGCTCCTGAGACAGATGAGTCAGCACAAAGGGACTGCATCTATTCATTCTAACAGATAGACGTTCCTCTGAGGCAAGAATTATACAGACGCTTGTCAAAAAGTCACAAGTTACCCTTTCAAGTGTATGCAAATTAGTACCTGAAGTTTTTTTGTTGAGGAGTAATGTTTAACATTTGCGTCTGGTAACTCTTGCTGTCACTGTCAAATTTGCATTTCTGTCAGGCATCATTTCTGTCTATGTAGCGACAAGTGAACTGGAGGTGAACTGAATGGGGGGGGGGCATCTCCTCTCTCTTCCTGTCTATTGTGGAGCTGCGGCGTGTCTGTCTGAGATCAAGACAATCAGACAGAAAAATTAAGCCAAAGATTGTGATAAAGAGCTGCAGAGGCAGGGAAAGGCAAGTGGGAATGAAAAAAAGGAATACATTATGCGGGGAAACAAACAGCTAGTGTTTGGCGAAGAGAGTAAACACCTGACTCCGGGCTTCATTTATCTATGTCTCTGGCCACAGTTCACTGTGTCAGCAGCTCTCATTACCACACACAGATGAGAGCATCAGGGATCTTACTAAGCAGCTGGCAATGCCACCACTGCCGATGCGCACACACACAACAGGAGCATAGAGACTACAACAAACACAACTGGCGGCCAAAAGAGTGGCAAATATATAAACACTGAATCACATATGCACTGTCAAAATGATGCACTGTTGAGGTAGGGAATGGAATGGAATGCAAAAATCCATGAAAGTGCACAGCAGACACATCGCTGACCACAATATTAGGTACACCCGCACAATCTACAACAATAACTGCCTTAAAGAAGATTACAACAGCAATCAACAGAGCACAGCTCTCCACAAAGACCAATCAATGATGCCAGATAGTGTCAAAAGCCTTGCTTTAAATTTCTTCCACTCCAGTCCTTAAGGTAGCTATAATGCATATACAAAAGTCACATATAAATGTCAAAGCTCATTTTACTGTGCAGGTGCACTGAATAAAATATCTTCGTGAAGACAATGTCATTTTAGCTAGAAAAGCCTAGTTCTTCCAGGATAAGTCATGATATCACCATTGGTCATTTGAAATAAAAGCATGAGCCATGTAAAACAAACTCTTTAGCTCAGTTTGGAGGCTTACATTAGGACACATAAATAGTAATTTGGTCCTGTTTATAGTGTGGTGACCAAATGTCCTGTTTTCCCAGGACACGCTGTTTTCACATTCTGTCACATGGTTTTTTTTATATATAAAGTGATGAAAATGTCCTGGTTTGCATTGATTTCAATCGGCCCATTAAATTGAGCGGTATTGAGCGGGCACTTTGTTGCAGTCCTTGTCAGGCTGCCATATAGGCGGCTTTTTTAATTAGTGTTGCCAAAAAGCCATAAAAAGCCAAAGAAAAAGCAAAACACACACAGAATTAATCCTCTGAGGCGGGTGTCTTAGAAGAGTCGACTATTCGAAGAGCTGATTCGGAGGAGTCTGATTCGGCTATCAATCTTGCCATTGAATCACATAAAAATGTCATGTGATTAAGATCATCCGTTTCCAACCAACGATCGAAACCATCCGTTTCAGTGGCACAATCCAAAGGAGCTGAGGTGAGCGTCGAGATTGACAAGACTTATTGGCTCATAATGCTACTAAAAATCATCCAGAGTGTGGAAGTATTTTGAAAAGGTTACAGAAGGTTTCCAGAAAGTGAAGTGCAACTTGTGTCAGCAGCTTTTTGCATATTACACGATAACCAACACTGTATCATTTGAAACGGGTAAGGATGTTGCACTGACTTCATTTTATCCCAATAGTGAATTTTAATGCAGGAAATTAGGCTGGGACTGAGAGTTTTGGTAAATTGTTGTTTTTCAGGCAATGTTCAAGCGCCGGATTTCAGTTGTGTTCGTCTTGCTCTCTGTGTCACTAAATAAATTAAGCTACTGTTGTTGTCCACCTACTATGTTTATTTGTTTATCTGAGTGTTTTCGCCTTGCTCTTTGAGGTAGAAAAAGTCACAAATGAGATCTGTTTACTTTTCGGGATCACCATTAGCTCTGCTCTTTAAAAAAACAAAAAAAAACAATTGAATGTTAGTCGACTATGGACAAAATCTAACAAATCAGATTTGACTATGAAAATCCTTTGTCAAAGACAACCTTACCTCAGATGTTTGCAAAGTTGAAGACTTATAAAATTGGGGACGTCATGCAGAACGGTGGTTGAAATTCCCAAGTTCTCGCAACTTTAGAAGGCACATTTTTCCGAATATACTGTACTGGTTACATTTCAAAACTTACGAAGAATTTGACCTCAGGTTCCTGTGTTGTTCTGTTTTTGGAATCAGACTTCTTTGTCAGTTTTAAGATGGTTACACGAGAAACACCTTTCAGTTGATTTACTTTAGCTGATTTGTACAATAAGGCCTGTTTTATTTTTTTGGGCAGTTAAATCGCCATTTTCCGGTTTTAGTGATAACGTGCCAAAGGATTACAAGGTCACTTGTTAATCTAGTCTTGGACAGCTATCTGGAAACTAACCATGCCTGTCTATCACAGTGTGCAGGGTAATGCATAATTGAGAGCATGACTCATGCTTACTCAGCTCATTTCTCGGCGGAAGATGAATCCTTGACCTTGTCAGGAAACAAATTTGAATCCACTGTGATTCAGCACCGAATGGTTAGGCTTCCAGAACACCAAACAACAACTCAACATGTGTGGGCTGAACAGTGCCCATGAGTCAAAAACGCAGCATAACCACTTGGCATGCAAATCTAATTTTATTCAGTCAGGACATTTACAAGAGCCATGACTGTGACCTTGTGTGCCAGTCTAGCAAGAATGGCTATCAGCGTATACATTGTAATGTAATGCATTTTGATTAGAGTGAGTTATAACAAGTACTTATTCAGCTGCATTCCAAACAAAAATGACACATGAATTTCTAATGAATAAAGATGTCTGCCTGTGTCCATTGTTGGATCTTAATATTGTCTCCAAAGAGAGAGACGGCATGTGGTAAAGATATGCTGTATCCAGTTAAATGCACTTCATACAAAATATAAACTCCTTTTTAACCATCATGCGCTGGATGTGAACCATGTAGTAATGTGTCCCGTATCCAGCTGTATCCCAGCATGCATCTCCTACATTATTGAGAGCTAGGCACTTACTCGGGCTTATTCATCCCATTTCCAGCCACTCAGATTATGACTCTCACTAGACTGGAAAATCGTGTCATGTAGATTGTCTCATGGGAAGCTTTTCTTAGTCTCGAGTATAATCTGCCCCCAGATTTGTTTTTCTGTGCGTTAACAGCCCATGGCCATAAATGTCACATCCATACGCCAAGATTCTTGATATGAGACATTTTTGAAGATAACTACCTCAATCATAGACAAGTGAGAACTCCACAGTACCCGTGTGGCTACAATACCACTACCGATAAGTCTTGCTTGAGAAATTAATTTGTTGTATTTTGTCATTTGTTTTTGTGTCACTCATTTAGTGGTTGGTATATCTTAATTATAAGGGAATAAGTAGGAATCTCTCTAAAATGAAGTTGGCTCTAGTTTATTTTCAGCTACAACTGATCCGTGATGTGCGGTGAGGTTTACGGCTGATGACGTAACTGACTCCTTTGGATTTTTTCATGTTAATAATACAGGTTGCTCATGAAGAGGATAAGAGAATAATTCACTATTGTTAAACCTTTGTGTTCTCACCTTTTATTTGTGTATAAAGTACCGTATATATTTATTGAAATTGACTCGCGGCTCTCCCGCTGGTGCTGCACTGCTGTTTAAAAAAAAAAAAAACGTTGACTTTTCCTCTCTATGGAAGGATGGCAGTGACAAGCACCTTGCGGCTCATGCATGCTCCTGCCACTTCAGAATGAGGAGGGTACTGCAACACCTCCGCATGACATCTCTGTGTATTTTATTGTCTGATTAGAAAGAATAATGATATCACACTTATATTAAAGACATCGCATGAGCTGTAGAAAGTCATGCTGTACAATAAATGTTTCTGCAACAGAAACAACAACAGAAACTGGCAGCCGCCATGATCCAACTGAGTGCACTCGCTGAGTGCACTGAGATGGTAAATCAAGAGGCAGCCTTATCTTAGGTTTCTGTCTTGTATTTGATCAGGAAATGTAAAAATTGTACTTAAGAAAAGGCTCCAAAACATTATTGGAATCATACAGGCAATACATTTATAATATGGCACAGGTATATATATATATACCTTTATAATATGGCCATCATGGCACAGGTGGTAGAGTGGTCGTCTCTCAACCTGAAGGTTGCTCGTTCGATCCTCCGTCCTCCTGTTGAAGTGTCCTTGGGCAAGATATTGAACCCCCAGTAGCTCCTGATGCTGCATCATCAGTAGGTAAATGTGCTAACAGTGTCAAAGCGCTTGAGTGCCTTGGAGGTGGAAAAGCGCTGTACAAGTGAAAGACCATTTACCAGACCTTTTACAGTTCAAATATTTATTATTTAATTTATGTTATCATTATTTGTTTTTTAAAAAGAGTAAAGGCTCTGCCTCACCTGTCTCCCCTCCTCGCATGTCCCTGATGATTATGATAATTTGCTGTGGATTTTTTTTCATATTGATATATTTATTACTTTGTTATAATTTTGTTTATATTACTGTATTTAAGTATTAT
Source organism: Dunckerocampus dactyliophorus (assembly GCF_027744805.1). Lineage (NCBI taxonomy): Eukaryota > Metazoa > Chordata > Actinopteri > Syngnathiformes > Syngnathidae > Dunckerocampus > Dunckerocampus dactyliophorus. Next base: position 18,810,390 of record NC_072825.1, read on the forward strand.
TTATTTAAATTACTATTATGTTGAACTTGCATGTCACAAAATTCTGTAAAATGAAAAAGGAATTGTTTTTGTACAAAATGTGCATGTTACTGGCAAAGTACTGGCTTGGACACCATTTCAGCATGGGCAATGTTTCAAATGTACAGATTTGTCCCTGGTATCGGATAATAGGTACAGTAAATAATGCCCAACCCTATTCATAAATGACTTACAGCCGAGATCAGGAGAAGGTAATTTAAATTGAGATTTAACTGTAACAACATTTAACTTTAACAACTAGGTTACTCCAGTGGCTGTAATTGACTTTTTACTTAACAATAATTTAGTGCAGGATGAATGTAAAAAGCAATGGTGAATGTGCAAAAGAGAAAAAAAAGCAATATGAAAGTAGTAAAACGTGAATGTATAATAGTCAAAATAAAAAATAGAAAGTTATTGAAAGGCCAGAGGACATGGAGTCCCCTTGGTTGAATGCATGAATTCCACATTGTCATATCAGTGTAATGCCAGGCTGCTTGTTTGTATGTATTTACAAAAGATGAAAACAGTCTCTTTTGTCCAGGGAAGCTGACACTGTCACCATTGGATATTGCAAGTGTTGCGGTACATAATCTTATTTATCACACTATTCCCAGGTAAGTTAAAAAAATATATCTCCAACAAAACAGAATCCGATTCAGTACTACTCAACCATAGTGCCCAATTCTGACAAGGTATTACACAGAATAGAAAAGATATGATAAAATGGAAAAGATACTATTTTGGATTAGGCTGCTAAGGATCAGTGCCCTAACCATGGCAGATATACAGCATCACAATACCACACACACATATGATGTTTCTTCTTTAACGCCCAGAATAATCTGACAGCTGGATCTACACAAGATTATTGTTATACCGCAGTGAAAATAGTGTTAGCAGACACAAATCACTGGGTATGAATTATATTATTGGGACCACATCTGATTATAACACCTGCTTATAGATCTAGTTTTAAATAAGGTTTTCCAAAGTGATGCAAATGTGAAGATAGCTTCTGAGTTAAATAGTTTTTGTTTTTTTCAAATTAATTTCAGTCAATAGGACTGCTGTTAATTGCTGATCATCTCTATTAATGCAACACTTTTCACTTTTCTGTAATATTTCTTGTTTTGGAAGCAAATATTACGTATATATAAGAACTAATCTGTGAATAAAAACATGTAGCAAGCAGAAAAAGTTTGTCTTCGCTCAGTTCTGTTCAGACTACTTTCCACAAATTGTACATTCAGGAAAATAAACAGTCAGTAAATGGACGCGTTCGTTTCTGTCAAATGACCAACTGTCAAGGACAGCTTGTCCCGTGAAACTGTTGTGTCACATTCCAAACTTATAACATAGCCTGGCATGAGGAGATACAGCATCGCCTCAGCAACTGTATCAGCAACAGCTGAAGGTTGATAAAACCCACATGCTGGCATGCCTCAGAGGACAAGTTGACTCAGGGTGCGAACACCAGCTATATCACCACCCACATATGTGTGCCCTTTGCCGTGAGTGAACTGAAGGTCTAGGACCCATAGAAATGGAAATACAGGGGGGAAAAACTACATAATATACTAAAATGAAGGATACTGTGCCACATTACCTTAACACTGCATATAGTCAGCCATGATTTAGATGTGGAAGTGGTATGTTTTGGCTTCTGAATTTGTTCGTCTTCCCCACGCCGTTTGAAACCCTTTCTCGAGTTTAGAATAAATAAATTGGAGGCTTAGTTAACTCGCTAGCATGCTATACTCTTGTGTCCTAGCAGTGATCCCGTAGCCTGCGCATTAGCAATGTGTTGTAAACAAAGAATAATAGAAGTGTAAAGGTGACCATGAGAGTATTATTTCATGTCTACAGGGCTCTGATAATGGTTAAAAAAAAAACAACGTATTTATAAAGTCATAAAAAGGTTTTCTATGCTGTAACTCCGAAAATATTCTATATATTAATATTGAATCTTACTTCGCTGAAATTCACTTATCACGGACGGGTCTGGAACCAATTAACCGCAATAAATAAGGGACGACTGTACAGTAATCTATTGCCACTTTGAACTTCAAATTTTGCGGTTTCACTCTATCACGTTTTTTCAAAAATACTGCATATTAATTTTCAAAATCATGCTGTTTCATTATTGAATACAGCCTATTTTTACTAAAAAAAATATGCCCCCTTAAGCAAATGTTACATATTTTTGGCCTAAATTATTAAGCATTTTCAAGCATAAAAATAAAATGACCAATAAAATTTATAAATTTAACTAAAATAGAAATATAAGGGATTCAGAAGATGCATTCAAAGGCATTGTGATGATATGTAGTTTTTCACACTGGTCACTAGGTGTCAGTAAGCACCAAAAATGGTCGCTGAAACAACAGGCTTTTATTGCAGGTATTAATTATCTCACCACAGACACAACACGCCCTAACAGGGGCGACTGTTGCAGCCATAACCCAAGCTAAGCTAAAACTCAACTCTCACCTCCCGACATCACTTACTGTCCTCCGCCCACTCATTTCCCCTAGCACTGGAACACATTTACAGCAACACACATGAGCACAAGTCTTATTTATGTCTTAAATGGCTTATTTTTTGTTATGACGTCTACGATATTGAGTAATAAGAGTGTAAAGGTTGGTTTAGGGGTGTTAGTTCATTACCAAGAGGGTTCTAATAATGTTAAAAAACAAATTTAGAAGGTTGTACACAGGTTTTCTATGCTCTAACTACGAAAATATTTGTTGTATAAATAAGGAATCCTACTTTGCGGAAAGTAACTTATCATGGTCGGGTCTGGAACCAATTAAGCGTGATAAACAAGGAATTACTGTATTGGTCTATACACATTTCTGACTTTTTCTACAACAAACACAATCAAGTCAAAGGCTTGTCTAATTTCAAAACCAGAACGGTTTACAGATTACAGATACAGCATCACATTGCTTTTAAACGTATACAGTATACTGTCAAGGAGGAATTATACAAATTAAGCCTTGCTGTTGCATTTTTTTGTGATTTGCCTTGAAAAAGTGTGTATTCCTCAGTTTCAGATACTTTCTAAAAGAAAAACAAACTTGCAATAAGCATTCTGGTCATACAAGATTTGCTTGGGGCTGATCAAGCATTGGTACAAGCTCATTGGCAAATTGATTTTTCTTCTGGCTAACAATTTTTTGGAAATCTGACTGAACAGATTGGTGTGGTCCAAAATTCAGCTTATTTTTGGCATTAAATTACCCAAGAGCAAGTAGCAATCTTAAAATCCCATCTAATAATTCCACCATGGATGTTTTTCTTTAATATGACAGGCTTGGGTAAGATAACCATTTTTGAAGTAATAACACAAATAAAATGGACAGCACAAGCCATAAAGTAGTGGAAAAGCTATGAATGAATTGAGGTGTATTAAATGTGTAATGCAAATACACAAAGGAAATAAAATTGCTCTATAAAAGCTGTCAGCCATATGATTTACTGAGCCACTATCACAGTAAAGCCCACCAGTTCAGATATCACTATGCAAGCTAGTGTTCATGTTCTAATGGCAAATGGCTGTATCTGCTGGTGTCTATAAATCACTGATTTATAATCTCCTAACTACCAGACAATAACAGATTTGTCTGTGATGAAATCCTAGTCTTTACACCCCGTGCCTGTCTTCTGAGCTAGTCTATCTACATATGTAAGTCTGTGTGTTCCCATGTGGCGAGAACTGATTCATGTGTGTGTGCGTGTGCGTGCGCGTGTGTGTGTTGGTGTGAGCAGCAGATTTAGCTTTGACAAAACCCCAGTCTTTAGAGGGATTATCGTTCCATCCCCAGACAGCAACACGCTGTGCATTTGTGGAGGTAATATGCTGACCTGTAATCGACAGACAGACAACAGACTGAGCCCGTTGTTACGAATAGTGTGTTTACATCTATACCTGGGCCAGGGCAAATGAGGAGAAGAAAGTAATATCTTCAGGGACTTTTCGACCCAGTGTGAAACATACCATGCAAGTGCTCCAATCCTGTGAATTTTTTATCCGCTGCTACTGTTATGTGCTTTTCTGGCTGATTTGTCATGCAGAAGTGAGCAGTGCACTTTCGACTTTTATTAAAACCCTAAAGGCCAGCGTACAAGCAGCAACATTGGACGGCACTGTGGAACACAAAACAAATGATTTGGTTCTAGACTCTTTCCATATTGTCAATATCATCAAGCCATGTTGTCTTTAATATAGAGTTATCTTAAATGTTTGCTGCAAATGTTTATTGCATTGCACCTACAACCAATTCTGCATTGGAAAAGATTCATATTTAAAATCTAGTCCAAATGATTTGATGCAGGCACCAGTTTGAATTGTATCGTTCTTTTATTATGACATAAGTAAAATGCATCTGTTTTTGGATGGACCCATTAGTAAGTTACTAAAACCTGAGACAAATAAAGTACAATACATACAAAAGCCTCTTTACACAAAATAGCCTCTGAACCGTGACAGAAGATAAGGCAATAGGCCATCTTTGCTTTTTACCCAGAACCATAAGAACAACAAATCTGTGGCTTTGCCCATAAAAATTTAAGCAATTTAAACAAAGTAATTGAAAAAAAGGTTGATGTTAGCAGTGACAGCTATGGGTCAGTACTTAGGAGCCTCGGTTGTCAATCGGCCCAGGTTTTATATGATACTTTTGTCAGGAAAAATATTGCCTTGGTTCGCATGCACTGCATCGGTTATCATACAATATTGCGCATAACAAACTTCTTACCCATGGCATGTTGAAGTTTGTGGTACAGTTGTCCCTAGTTTATCACGGTTAATTGGTTCCAGACCTGACTGCAATAAGTGAATTTCCATGAAGTAGGATTCAATATCAATAAATGTAATATTTTCGTAGTTACAGCATATAAAACATTACAACACCTGGACAACACCTTACATCAGTGATTCCCAAACTATTTACGTATTTTGCAGTTTCATGAGCACTGATAAATAGCTAAGTTATTTTCCTTCATATCTTTTATTCCAGTTTGATGTTGGCATCCTTCCATATGAATGGTTTGCATTTGAGCTTCACTGTTTTTGTCCATTCACGATGACTATGGTAAGTCTGCATATTCATTTTATCCCAAATGGAAGGGGAAGGTTTAACAATCATGATAAAGCAGTATCCGAAGTACAAAAATACACACAACCGACGACAAAGCCTCATTTTCGGGGGGAATCCCCACTCACAGCGACAGTGAGATGAAAACATGAAACACTCTTAATGCACAAACTAATTAATCATCAAACTTACTTATTTGTACATACGATGTGCACAGAGCAATGAACAACTTTACGCTCTGTCCCCTTTCTGCTCCGTTCTGCTTATGTCGTGAGGTGTTCAGGTGCACTCATAATTGTGTTAGGAGCTAATTTGTTTTACTTTTTATTCACGTACCCCCATGACAATTGGTGTACTCCTGGGGGTACGCGTATCCAACTTTGGGAACCTAGGTTTTACATCACATTAAGCAGGCAATGGGATCACTGCAGGGACAAAAGATGGCTGCCGCTAGCTTAGCAAGCTATCGAGCTAACTAGCTAGCCTCTCTAATTTACTTATTCTAAACTTAAATAAGTTTTTCAAACAGAGTGGGGAAGAAGGACAAAGAAGCCAAAAACTTACCACTTCCACACAGAATGAGACGAGAACCTTTTTTTTTCAGCCATGGCATGTCGGCTCGGCTCTGCTAGCTCAATAGCCAGTGTCCATGCTGTGCGAAAGGTAATGTACTTCTGCCACTTACTGACCGAGAGCTCGGCTGGGACCAGGAGAAGCTCGGCAGGGACCAGTAGAGGACCGAGAAAAACACATGACAGGACGAGGAAGTGGGAGAGCGTGGAGGAGTGTCGCATGCAGAAGGTTACACATTGTAGGGAATTTTTAATGCATGCACACACGCGCACGCACGTGCACACAAATAGTTCAGTTCCAAATGTGAAAATGTGTTCATGGTGTTATATGGTGTAAATAAATTGTTATTTTGATGTTTAATAAAAAAAAACCTATATTGTTTATGTTGTGGTATAGTTGTTTAGATATTTGAGCTGTCACAAAAGCAAAAAAATATTTGTGTCAAAGTGAAAGTTATGTTTGAAATGTATCTTTTCACAAAAAGCTAGTTTTCTCCATTTTGTAGTCGCCAACTGATATTTTCCTGAAACTTGCCTATGTTCTACTGCTGATTACTAAAGAACGGAAAAAGGGTAGATTTTTTTTTTTTCTTTAATGAAAGACGGGAGTCGGAAGGTTCCATGTTTATGTAGCCACAGAACGCAATATTCTGTGTGCCTTGAAAGATTAGTCAAAATCGTCTAAAATGGTCGGTGCTGAAGGGGTTGTCTTTTGAAAAATGGCTGGTATTGAATGAGTTAAGGACTATCAAGGGGAAATCACATTACACTCATTCTACTGTATGACTCGGCTATGGTTGCTGTACATGTGCATGCGACCTCTTCCAATTGTGCTAGAAGAGGGAAAGTGTACTGAACTTGAGTGTGGATCAGAGTACTGAAATGTGAGACTTTATGTGTTAAGTGGGCCCAAGCATGGTATAATTGCCTAGTGTGAGTACAGCATACCCATAGATTACAGATGGCTTTTATTTGATCTGTCTCATTCATTCACTCAGTTCACTTATGTTTCTTTCATTATTCCATTCCATATTCCATAACATTGAAAGTTGTGTCCGACTGCTTGATTATGATATCATTGATCAGATTGGTAGATTGGAAATGTCATTTTGATCGGATTTCACCAGTTGCATATTGGCTAATTATAGGTGTCTCGTCACATACGTGTGCTTTTACACAGCAACTGCCGTTGGCCAGAAGAATAAGGATGCTTTAACCTAGAGCACTCGGGTTCCATACCCACACATTGAAATACAAAATGACAACTTCACCCTGTCACTGTGAGAGAATCACTACAAACTGAAGAGAGACTGATATAAGGCGCTGTATAAAACATTCAGCTTGTCTTAAGACCGTCCTTCTCATCCTTTTTACTTTTTATCCCATCTCCGTGTCTTGTCTCACTCACAGTTTCCTCACTGTTTCCATTCTTTCTTTTCTGCCCATCATTTACACTCATGTCACTTTTCCCGTCTTCATCTCCCTATGTTCCCTCCCCAGCTCTGCATCCCCTCCTTCAAATGTTCTGCCTGCTGAACAGTCATAAAAAATAATTTATTCCTGTCCCCCAGTGTGGGGATGTATTAGCATGCCAGCAGAGCATGCTAAGTTATCTCGGAGCTACAGGCGCTGAGTGGTAATACTAAGCTCAGATAATTTGCAACAGGACGACCACGGGATGTCTGTGGCTCAGAGAATTAGAACTGTCCCTGCAATTCGTCATGCTGGGACTAATGTTTAACTGCACTGTAATTTACTGTACTGAAGTCACAGAGTACAGTAGTGTGTCCTGTACGGCTCAATGATATGCACATAGGGAACACCAACCAAAATTCAGCACGCAAGGGAAATTAAGCAACATTATTGTTGCTGCATTTTCTCAAAGCTCCTGTTTTCCAATTTGGACTCTTTTTCTTTCAAATCACACGCCAAATGCTTCTCAAAAATCCTACTGAAAATGTTGGAAAGGTGGTGTCTACACTGCGGCATTGTAAAATTTGACTTCAGTTGGATTAACCTTACAAATCGTTCAGGAGAGACTTTCCAAACATGTACGACATGTTTACATGACAATCACCCAGTTAAAAAGGTAATGTACTGTAAATATCTTCTCTTTTATGTCTGCATTTTACTGAACATCCTCTATATACATATTAAAAGGACAGAATCATAGTTAAACAGTCCATTAATATTTGATTGCACTGAAACTCTTATCTGAGTGTAATGACAGGCAGATCCCGTATTGAGTACCTAGTCTGTACACATACTATTACTTACAGTAAACACAACAATGTCACAAATTAAAATGTAATGAATGAAACTTTCTTTTCTTGATATATTTAGGTCACGACAATAAATACCGTGATTTGTTTTTCCTCATGTGATTGAATGAATTACAAAAGAAAAACGTGTAATCTTAAGCAGCAATACTTTAATAAAGACTAAAAACCATAAAACCTAAAGCTCTCTATCCAATGTATCACATTAAGTTTTAATTGAAAGAATATTTGACACTATGCTTACAATGTTGCCAAATCTGGCGACATTCCAAACGCTCAAACATATTTTCTCAATAAAAATTTCTAGCAACTTTTTCTGGCATCGTTGGAGAGTTTTCTGGTATCTGGGGACTTAAAAGTGAAAACACGTATTGTTCTGCACTTTCTGTTCTCACTGAGCAGCAGTGAGTTGCTGGTGAGAGGTCCACCCTGCCCCAAAGCAGTCAGAAGCTGTCAGTGCGCAGTCAGCTTCCGCGGCACAATGAGATCATAGTGGAGCCCTACGCATCCATGAATCACGCATGCGCAAGGCATGATGCTACCAGGGTGGATCTCGCCCTGTTTTACAGAGTGTGATCTAAGACATACATGTTTCTTAATCTTCATTAAATTACTACTCATTACACTCAAGCCTCATTCAGACTCGATCACTTACCTGTCAGAGTGTCAGAGAGAAGGTTGTGTGAAAGTAGTCCTAACGCCAAGCTAAAAGGTGGAGGCTGGAGGCGAGTCCAGATGTAATCATTGTGCTTTCTTGGCTTTGAGAGGCGTTGGCTGAGATAAAATATTAAAATTATGTTATTTTGATGTGGTGATGGTTAATATTAAATTAACCAAGAATCAGGTTTATACAGTATATATAGTCTAAACATAATTAAGGTGTTTTTACTCACTTTTTGGCACTCCTACGAGGTTGTGCTTTTGTATGCAAATAATAAGCAAATTAGCCAATGGCATCATCTAGCGACTTTGAGGACAGCCAATAGCTACGTTTCTTACTGAGTTGGCAACAGTGTATACTTAGTATTGTTAGGCTATTTGGTCCAGAATGATTGGCCGTTAATACTCTGCTGCTCTGCTCCAACGCAGAAATATGCTTTTTTGTTATCTCAAACAGAATAAAGAGCTTAAATTAGTGTGATAGCAAAAGCAGATGGATGAGATGCTGTGAAACCAGTGCCCATTTTAATGAGCACTCCAGCTTAGCCACACATTTAAGCTTCATAGCGGGAAGATGACACAGATTAACGTGCTAATGTTGTCCTGTGTAACTCAGTGGATCAGCTTTAGAACTCATCTCCCACTGAGACAACGCACAAAGACTCACTTCCATAATACTCCCCCCAGATAAGTAAACGTTATGAAAATTTAACTGTATTTGATAATGGTATTACAGATAAGCAATGTAATTACGCAACACAAAGTAGAGCAAATGCAATGATGCTAGTTAAAGGGTTCTTGTCCTCAACTTGATCTTTCTGTTTCATTGAGAAATTCGATAACTGGGTCTTGAATGTAAAAAGTGTCATACGTATAATGTAGGGCAGCATATGGAAAGTCCTCAGAAAAGCATCTTATACTATAAAGTAGTTCAAGTACTTGTATGAAGTAGTAGTAGTCAAATTCCCTTTCCCAAAGTCAGCTGTGATAGGCTCCAGCTTACCCGTGAACATGGATGGATGTATATCTCCGCAATGGACAATACTATAGACATGAAACTTGAATATACTTTAGAAGAGTCAGTGTACAGCTTTCATAGCAGTACACTGTATATAACAGCCATCCCTCACCACTTCCTGGTTCGAATTTCGTGGCTTCACTCTGTCATGTTTTTTCAAACATGTATGAATTAATAAACCATGGTGTTTTGTGGTTGAATTCGGTTGAATTACTGGTCAAAATTATGCATATTTAAGCAAATAGTATGTCAAGCATAAGAATGGCTAAATGAACTAAAATACGTATTAAATACAGTGGTCCTTCATTTATTGCGGTTAATTGGTTCGAGACCCAACCGCGATATTAATAAACGGAATATTTTCGTAGTTAGGGTATAAAAAAAACTGTCTATGACGTTCTAAAAACATTTTTTAACATTATTAGAGCCCTGTAAACATGAAATAGCATCCCTATAGTCACCTTTATACTGATATTACCTAATATAGGAGACATGACAAGCAATAATGACACATAATAACTCATCGTTAGCATTGGGGAAGTTCCTTGGTGTTGTAGTATCTCGAGTCTAATGTGGGTCGATCGTGCATGACATAAAAAAAAAATAAACTTCAGCCTTTCATCCATCCTCCCGATGATGTTTGTCACTTCATTGATATATACATGCTAGTCTAGGGGCCTATGATTTCTGCATAGTATAGTATCATAGTATCTATGATACTATGTTACCATAGGTATGATTAGCAATGGTGTAGACATATAATGTACAAATTAAATATGAGAAGCAAAATATTAGAAACTCCTCTTGGCATGATGCAGTACAGTTCAACACCACAGATTTAATTATTTAATTCTTAATTAGCAAAAATTCAGGTGGCGGACAACAGTGAAGCAATAAACATGGCTGCACAGTGGCCGTACTAGCAGAGTTCAGTGTTCGGCCCCGTGCATGCCACAAAGACATGCACACACCCTTTCCTGTTTCAACAGCTCGACATCTTTTTCCGAACACACACACATCTACTATCCCTGCTAACCCTGTCTGCATGACTCATCAGCTGCCATTCTCGACCACTGACCTACATCTGTCCTACCTGTGTGTCACCATACTGCTGACTGACCCACATTCCACTGATCCAGGCACTTCCAGGCAGTGACCTGCGTGAGCCACCCGAACAGCAGTAGGAGTATAAATGCTGTTTTCTGGTGTGGCATTAGCAAGTGTAGCTCAATTATTGATAAACTACTCAAACGTACCTGTCACTCTCACTTTCTTTCCTGCTGAGCTCGGTATTTTAAGTCTTCAATTTGTTCAAACTTATTTTCAAGTAATTTGGAGGAAAAGAGAAAGACAGTAATTAAAACTCGCACAAATCGAGCATCCTGGCAGAGATCGTGCTCAACCTTTGGGGCTCCAGTGTATGAGTTGCCTTATATGTTGAAAGGTTAGCAGCCGTATAGGCTTTCAGCTGTCATTTTAAACTTTCAATATGTCATAAAACATGTCCTCTGCATGCCACACAACCAAATTTGTGTTTTTAATAATTAAATACACAAAGCGTCGAGCACACATCTTTATGTCTCCCTATAGTGAAAATGTGATGTTGCAGGACCATGCGGCCTGCAATGCAAAAAGAGAGACTGGAGGCGGTGCTTGGATGCTGACAAAAAACACTGCTTGCTCTCATTGGTTCTCAATGACATCATTGATAAGGGGCTGCAGAAAGAATGGAAATAGTCTCTCTCACTCTCCTTTACACACATTATTAGCACTGATTAAAAATTATCCTCCATCAACCACTCATGACCTTTGCCAGTACAATCAGGCTTGTCTGATTTAACTTCAACCAATAAAATTATGCAAATAAATTATGCTTTGTCTCACCTGTTTCTCACAGAAATGAAAAGTTTGAGCCCACAAAAGCAGTGGCAACAAATGACACTTAACAACTGTGCCTCTTTGATTCAAAACGCCGTACAAAATGAGCATGTAGTCTGAAAATGTACACCTGAGGATATGTTTGCCAGAATGCAACAAATAGAGATGCTAGTTGGCCCACAGCCTTTCACTTTACAAAACACTGGCCTGCCCATACAATACCAATTACGAATGAGCAGGGGACGGAACAATGCAACATGCAGATGTTGATCTTTTTACATACACTAGGTCTTTATGATTTTTATGTATTTTTGAAGTGTATTCCAAAAATGCGTTAGCCAAAAGAAAAATCAATTTGCCAACGAGCATGACTTGCGTGTACCAGTTGTTGATCAGCCCCAAGCAAACCTCGCAAGACCAGCATGCTTACTGCAAGTTTGTTTTTCCTTTAGAAAGTATCCGGAACTGAGGCGATCCGCGCTTTTTCAAGGCAAATCATTAAAAAATGCAACGGCAAGGCCTAATTTTTGTAACCCTTCCTTGATAGTATACTGTATACATTTAAAACCGATGTGATACTGTATCTGGAATCTGTATATCTTACTGGTTTTGAAATTTCACAAGCCTTTGACTTGATCATGTAGGATTCCTTATTTATAAATTGAACATTTTCATAGCTAAAGCATATAAAACCTGTTTCGTGCTTGTGTGTTTTGCTATAAATGTGTTCCCTTGGGGAGCTGAGTGGCGGGCAGACAGGAAGTGACGTCTAGGGTTCAGAGTACAGTTTTAGCTTGTGGCATGGGTTCCGGCCGCAACAGTAGCATGTAGTTTTATTTAAGGATATTTATTAGGGATTATTGTGCCTGTTCATTCAAACCTGCAGTAAAAGCCTGGCGTTGCGGTGATGAAGTTAGGTGTGGGTGTGTCTCACCGAACATTACAGTAACATTACTGTCACCTAGTGACCACTGTAGAACACTACATATCATTCACAGTGTATTTGAACGTGCCTTTTGAATGCCTTATACATGTATTTTAGATCAATTAGCCATTATTATGCTCGAAAATGCTTAATTTAGGCAAAAAAAAAGTTTTAATATGCATATTTTTTTTACTAATAATAGGCCGTGTTCAACCCCGAAACAGCATCATTTATTCATTAATATATTTTCTGAAAAACCATGATAGAGTGAAACCGAGAAATTCGGAGCGCTAAGTGGTGAAGCATGACTGTAATGAAAAAGTTGTAGAAAGAGTCTCAGTTTAGTAAATGCGGTCACTTACCTATTATGAAGGCTCAAATTGCAATATTCTGCCATCCTGGGGAGTTTAAGCCAAAGTGCAGAAGGAAACCATCACATTCTTATAATCTCCAAAGTATATCCAGGTTTTTACATTTCCGAGTATGCCTTGAATGCATCCCTCCAGGCAAAGCTGCTTCTGCTCAGGTTTAAATCCTTAGGAGTTCTTCATCGTTTCCAAAATAAAAGTGTTCTGTCTCTTAATCCTTAAAGCTTCTTCACAGATGACTCTGGAGTTCCTCCATCCTTCTCCACAAAATTTGGAAAATATTTCTCTGTCAGTCTGGCTTTAGGGATCCAGCTAAATTCAGGAATGATAAGGGGAAAAAATGAACCGTGTGTTGGTGAAACAAAATGGTACCATTTAAATAATAATCATAACAACAACAACAACAATAATAATAATAATAATAATAATAATAATAATAATACTATATGGAGATAAATATATTGTATTGGAGTTGCCAATTGGTCAAAAGTTTGCACAAGTTGGGTGAGTTTGAAACTACTACTACTAAGTTGTTCAAAATGCAATATTAATATTAAATAAATTCTAAAGTACAACTACAATAATTGCTTTAATTGGATGCAAAAAAAGAGAATCCTGCTTATCTTTTTCCGATTTTAACTAAAGCATTGGAAGGTAGTAAATGCAAACATTTAGCCACACCTTTCTTTGTCTAGAAAATATTTAAATAACATAAAAAATAAGGTACTGTAATAAACTTCAACTTAAGTCAATCATTTGTCGTTTTCAGCTCCCTATATGCTTTATTGTTTTTATGTTTTTAAAAGTAAAAGTAAAATTCACTTTGGGTGTTAAAAAAAAAACTTGAAAATAATTTGCACTCCTTGGAAATCTTCTTTGGCATCCAAAAACCTGTTTCCAAGTGGATTTGGGCACCTTCCTGATAGTTTTCTTTGCATGGACTGAGAACAAAGGAACCTTTACTGTAACAAAGAAGCTGCTGCGCTTGTACCTGTTGATCTGTTTCCAGTAAACAAATGTGAAGTTTTGAACTAATATTTAAGTTGGATGTATTTTACACATAATTCTTTAAACGACAGTGTCTGCAAAGATGTTTGTTAATTCGTGCAACAAGTTCAATTGTCTTTCCTACTGACTTGACACCTGATTACATTGTTCTGAATTCCCCCAGTGAATTCGAAACTTCGCAGGGACACGAATAAAAAGAACTAGCTGACAAATTGAGCAATCGATTCATTTCATTTGCATGATGACGATGATGAACTCCATGCAAACTGTCAATTAAATAACTAGGCTTTTTTTTTTCCTCAAAAAAGTCGCATTCGCTATGAACTTCTGCCGAGCATCTGCTTTGTCTTGAGAGTCGCACCATCCCGAAGAGACAAAATTCGGCAAGGAAACAAACTCATTCTCACTTCCATTAAAGTTAACAATAACGAAGTGAATGAAACATACTGTGTGATGGTCATGATGAAGTCCGTTCAAGTAGTGTCCAAAAAGCCTGAGACAGAGCATCAGACAAAGGAAAAGAGGACCGCTCTCTCTCTCGCGCTCTCTCTCTCTCCTGGCTGCCACTGTCTGTCTACGTCGCTCTACCTCCGCTGCTTTGTGCTCAACTTTGTGCGCTGACGCACCAACAAGAGCGGTAACTTTTACTGGAAAAGAACACACAAAATCCCTCCGGGAGTGCACACATACACACAGAGAAGTATTTATCTTGGAGGCAACTCACTTGAAGGTGCTCTGCTCCGTGCGTGTGGCCGTGCGTCTTGGAGGAGAAGAAATAAAGTTTGGAAGAACACATGCAGCTTTGTGTTGTGGAGTCCCCCCTTTGTCTACACGTGTGATAGATGGATGGGGCTCGTTTTGGCCGCGCCTAGTTCATTGCGCTCTCCAAACAAGAGTCCCGCCCTCTAAGTACTACTATGTGCAATAAAGACGGGCCATGCCAGTGACTTACTACACCAACAATCTTTTGGGCTTTTAAGTGATTTAGTTGTGTTATCTTAACACATAAACTTAATCAGACAGGAGTTGTATTGTCATACGCTCTTCTTAATGTGTAAATAGTAAATACAAACAAATGTTTTGATGAAGTCTTTCTCAATGTAATTTTAACTCAGTGGTAGTCTATAGGTCCTCCAATGCCGCGTCTACATAATCCACACTGAGCCAATGCTCTGCCTTTTATATTGTATACAGCTTTTCACTAATTCCAGTGGAACCTTGGTTAGCATCATTATTATGTTCCAGAAGGTCCGACTCTAACCGAAAAGATCGCTAACTGAATACATTTTTCCCTTAAGAAATAATGTAAATCCAATTAGTCCATTCCAGAAAGTCACAAATGTTAACACAAAACACATTTTTTGAGTTTTACAATTCCAGTTTTGCATACAGAAAACAATTCGAAATACATATAAATTTTATTTATATAAATGAATTTTTGACATTACTGATCCCAAAGACACCATGTGGCAGCAAGATCAACACCTTCCTCTTTAACACAATATTCCGGCTTTGCCATGAGTGATTTCTCGAATTCCATAGTGTTTCTCACCTCATTAACCCAAAATGGAGTCAAACAAAGTCACATTTTGATAAAGAAGGTGAGAAAACTATTAGTGTTGAAACATCATACAGAAGAGAGGTGGCGGACCTCATAGCTTGGTGTCGTGATAACAATCTCCTTCTCAATACAGATAAGACTAAAGAGATGATCATCGACCCAAGAACAAGGGAAAAGGAACCGCATAAACCCCTGTTTATTGATGAAACTGAGGTGGAGAGGGTGAAAACCTTCAATTTCCTTGGCACACACATCAGCGAGGACCTCACCTGGTCTCACAACACCCAACAAATTTTGAAAAAGTCCCAAAGGAGACTGTACTTCCTGAGAAGACTGAGGAAATTTGGCATGTCCACCACAATCCTGAGTTGCTTCTACAGATGCACTATCGAAAGTGTCCTTACCGCCTCCATCACTGTTTGGTACGGTAACTGTACAACACGTGATAGGAAGGCACTCCAGCGGGTGATCAAGACCTCACAGAACACTGTTGGGGCAGCCCTCCCCTCACTCCAAGACATTTATAAATCTAGAGTCCTACGAAGAACACACAACCTCATCAAGGACAGCACACATCCACAACACTCAATATTCACACTCCTACCGTCAGGCAGACGCTACAGGAGTTTGAAGTCCAAGACCACAAGGCTGGCAAACAGCTTTTACCCACAGGCCATCAGGCTTCTTAACGAAGCACCCACACACGCCGCACGCAACACACGCACACACTCATAGCACTTTATTTATTTATTTATGTATTTATTTATTTGTATTAATGTCTCTTCTGTTGTTGTTGCTTAATTTATTGGTATATATGTTTATGTTTCTTATGTTCTTATTCTTTCTTGTGTTTTCTTTCTTTTCTTGGGAGAATGAACAGAATAAGATTTCATGGTATAACTGCTGTTTTACCATGCACATGACAATAAAACTCTCTTGAATCTCTTGAATGCAAGAAATAACTCAAAACAGGAAGGTGGTGTTAAAGAAGGTGTTGATTTTGCTGCCACGTCATGTCTTTGGGAACAGTCATGTCTTCAATAAAGGTAATAAAGTAATAAAGTAACCTTAAATGTTCATTTATCCCTTTCATTTGTCATGTATATGTATTTATATTTGTTTTATGCATGTAAAACTAAGTCAATCATTGATGACATCATAGGAGAAACGGCATAGCTGACTTCCGGTTCCGATTTGTTAGCAAGCCAAAGATGCTAACAAGGACGCTTTGTGATTTGAAAAAAAACAAGCATATTAAAAACAGAGTTGGACTTACGCAGTGTATTAATATAATCTGTGTATTAATTGTATGTTAACTGGAAAATTTATTCAAACAGAGGCAAAATTTTGGCGTAAATTTTTTAAGTTAATCAAAAGACAGGCTAACCAGGTGGACGCTAACCAAGGTTCAACTGTACTACTATTGAAAGGTGGAAAACAGCACAGGAGTAAGTGCTCCAACCAGCTGTTTCCTGCAGCCAAGTGTTCAAAGTGTGTCTCCAATGTGTTTTTTTTTCAAAAATATTTCTGTTTGTGTGAATGCAATCCGACAGGAACTTCTCCGATATTGACTGTGATGCTCAGAGAACTAAATATGTTAGACACTTCCTGCTCCCTCTATTATCATATCAGACATATTGTACTGCATATAAAGGGAAATACTGAACGGGACGGATTTGACTCAATAGTCAAAACAGAAAAAGCAGAAATAGAAATAAAGAGAGAAATACTCATAGCACTACGACAAACCCATCCACTCCACCTTGAGATGAGAGTTGAGCAGATATGCTGACAGAGATACAGTCATGGCTCTCTTCACCCACCCTCTAGCAGAGCTCTTATCCCCCCTGCTGTGGTTTTACTGGACCACTGACTCCAGCAGCGAGCCTGTTCCGCTCGACTCTGCTCTGCCCCAGCTCATGCCTGCATGTCTCCCACTGAGGAGTCAGCTGAGCCATGCATGAGCCATGCATGAGCCTGCACACTGAACAGGCTTCATAGAGCTTGGAGGAGCTTAATGCACACACTGAGGTGCTGGTGCTCTTTGGAAATGTGCAAGATTATATGGCATACTGGTGATATTATGTCCATGCATGATACATATTTATGACCGGGGGTTAAGGAATAAAATAATATACAATAGAGATCACAGAATGACTGCTGAAAGGGATGTGAAAATATTTATATTAGTGTGGAGTCAGTAATTACACCCAGCCATGCACTATTGGGATAAAATGGATAAATCAGTGAATTGATGTGGCACTGCAAGGGCTTCAATGGTTGCTTGAAAAAAAAATCAGTTCAGGATTCATCAAGTTGTGCTGTGATCATTATAGCAACACCTATTTTTGTACACAGCAGCAGTACTGCAGTACATCAATATTTTTATATGTTTTGTATATGTAAGACAACTCTGGTACTGTGCATTTGTTACCAATTTACTATAGGTCTTGCTCCTGGAGTACTCTATTACAAACTGACATTTTGAACAAGTTCTACGTGCTGCATGCAACATTGCATAAAAATGAACAATCTGGACAGATGATTAAATGAATGCACAGTACAGGCCAAATGTCTGGACACACACAACACAAGTCATGGTCCCAACCCCATCAATAAGGCAAGAAATTCCCCTAAATAACCCTGACAAGGCGCACCTGTGAAATGAAAACCATTTCAGGTGACTACCCCATGAAGCTTATTGAGAGAACACCAAGGGTTTACAGCGCTATCAAAAAAGCAAAGGGTGGCTATTTGAGGAATCTACAATATAAGACATATTTTGTCTTAGACGTGTTCATTCATAGTTTTGATGCCATCAGTGAGAATCTACAATGTAAATAGTCATGAAAATAAAGGAAACGTGGTGTGTCCAAACGTTGGGGCTGTACTGTAATTCAATTCAATTCAATCCAAATACAATAATACAACACAACAGGAAATGGCCACCACTCTGCATAATAGGTCAACAGGCAAACCGTTTCTAATTTCACGTAGCTAATTAAGTGAACTGTATAGTATCCAAGAATATTACATCAGAATGTGATTGGTGCTCATTCAAAGCACTGTGTCTGATGGGAAAGCAGGACCAACCATCAAAAAGTCATCTGCGCTACATAAATCATCAAGGAGGAGGCAGACATACAATGTCTGCTCTCACTGTAGGGATATCCTTGTCCTGTCATTCATTTCATGCAATAAAATTTTAGCCATCACGCACACACACACTGTAGATATACACAGACTTAGACAGGCAGACATGCTTGTCAGCTTGCTGGAGGGCCCTTGGCTGACTGCTACTAAACCAGCCCTTCCCCCACAATAAAGATCTGTCTGGGAGAGGGGGAAGGGAAATCATGACTGTCTGAACATCAGACAGCCAGCATACAACATAACGTGCTAGAATACAATCTCTTTAAATACATGGCGTCAGAGTGTACTCAAAAGGGGCCCTGTGACAACAGCTGATGTGATATAGTGTTAAAAAAGATCCTCATAAAAGCCTCATATTTCTGGTATATTTCCGAATGATGCAAATGCATATCATACATTTGGATGAAAGCAAACCGAAACATGCTGCCTAATTGGCTGCTCCAGGCTGCACTTCGTATATGAGCTGTGTGATTTTTTTTATTTAATTGACTGATTCTGAACTTTTTATGGGTGATGCACTGTGAGTTGCAGACACACACGTCAGTCTTATCAGCAGATGTGACCTTGTGCATCACAGTCTGTGTTTGTTCACCAGACTGTGATCTTACCATCTATGCATCCATTGCTAATACAGTACATTGTGCTGCAGATCACACTCAGTGAAATGTTTATTTGCTGTGGAGCTATTTTTTTAGACTGCAAGATAACTGTCATCACTGATGCAGATTCGACTACATTTTATTCTACTGCCAGTGTGTAATATTTTATGTTTATACTGTAGTCAGTCAGTCATTGTTACTTCAGTATTTTAACAATTATGCATTTAGCTGTTAACCCTCCAAGCCACAAATGAATTTACAATGTATGAAGTATTTTGAGACAAGTGTAAAAGCAAACAATATAACAAAGGTGTTGCTGAGCAAATAAACACCAGACCGAGGCACTGTCCACAGGGAAACATTCCTGATTTTTTGTTTTGGCAGGTTGAAAAAAAATTGCGTCTACGCTGTGTCGGATTAGTAAATAGTTGCATCGGGAACGGATCACTGGGTGAAAACGGTGTATGGTGCTGTGAACAGACACATAGACGGAACCACGTGACACACCAAACTATAGAAGAAGAAAGAACGCAAGGCATAAGTCCGTCGTCTTCGTCACTTACAACGAAGTGGAATTACTTCTGCGAGTCGTTTTGGAGTTTGAGACAACAGACTATCAGGAGAATGTTGACTGGGGTGAGTAATGGCAGTCGATATTTTTAGATATTACGTTGGCTTGTCGTCAAAGCTCACTTCTGGTCATGTGACGGCGATGGCTCTGTGACATCAGCATTTTCAGAAAAAAGTGGAAACGACAGCCGGCGTTTTCAGATTTTCCCTGGGAGCCGTTTAAAAAAAATACAGTTTCAGGTCACTCAGAACGGCATTTCCATGTGGATGAAAGGCTGAACCGATAATATACGTTGCCGTTTTGAGCTGGAAATGTTTCCGTGTGGATAGCCCCTGAGGCATCCAGGTGTCAGGGCAATGCAACTAAAGCACATGTATGCGTGTCATCGATTCAATATCTGTGCAAATGTACACTACATGAATATTGTATCACATTGTAGCCATTTGTTGAAATCATACATTTCATTCAGTTTCTACTGGCAGATTGGTAAAGGATGTATAATCCATACAGACCTCCCCTAAATTTGTCAAAGTGATCAGATGAAAATTAGTGAAGACAAAATGCATTTAGTAATCCATTTACGACAAACAATATAACTATTGATATACAATAAGTTTGAAGTTTGATTTTTTTAAGTCTGTTGCATCTGAGGCTTTTATTGTAGACAAATGTGCTTAGCTATGATGTGCCTTTTTTTTGCAGGTATACTGGAGAAAAAGATCACAGTAGAACAGGTGCATTGCTTTAAGACTACCGGTAGTAATGTTTGTTATTGGCGACCCTAAATTGTCCATAGGTATGAATGTGAGTGTGAATGGTGTGTTTTTTTGTCTATATGTGCCCTGCGACCAGTCCAGGGTGTACCCCGCCTGTTGCCCGAAGTCAGCTGGGATAGGCTCCAGCATACCCCTAATGAGGGTAAGCGGCATAGAAAAACGATGGCTGGATGGATACGCTGTGATTTCCAGTTTTGAGTAGGGAATGCAATATCTAAAAAGGTACCACATATAAGAAAATCAAAAAGTTCAAGAGACAAGAGTTTTAGAGCTTCAGTTCCAGCTGATATTTATTTCCTTCCATGAAAAAGTTCTGTACACAAGTTTATATCAACAATCTGACAGGCAGTGAATGGACACAGTTTAGCTGGCATGAGTTCTCTCCCTTTCACTGAGTCTCAAAAAAAAGGTGGTTCCTTTGTTTATGGCATGATCAGAGACAATACATGATAATTCTACACAGCATATTGCACAGGATGGATGAAAAATAAAGTTAATATATTTAAAAACGCTTTAATATATATGTATAAAAAAACAGTCCTGAACTGACCACCTTAAGTGTAAGTAAGGATGTGTAAAAGATAGTCGTTCTAGACAGTGCCTGTCCTTGATAGTAACAACATACATAAACACACAATCTTTTGCTTTATGATACAGTCAAATATACAAAGGTTGAGTATCATTTTCCTCATTTTTTTCTGAAAAACACAACAACTAAGTAACCTGAATCCGAAATACAAATGCTATTCACCATGCCATAAAGTTACTAAACAATTATTATCTAATAGTTAGCCAACAAGTAGAAAAGATTATATATTCAAATACAATGAGAAACGCAGTACAAGTAGATGTTGCGGAACTCAAGTCAGAAATTTGAATAAGCTTGATGTTATCATCCTTGTTTGCTTTCTTAAAAGATAGCCTATTCGATCCAGTGGCTGGTGGATGAGTTTGACATCAGTTCATGAAAACATCAAGAAATAAGTCAAATTTAAAGCTACAATCTCCTCGTTTGTTTTCGTAGGCAAGATATCAGAGAGAAATGTTGAGGAAAAAAAGTGGCTGCTTCAGAGAGTGACTGTTAAAACCACATACTCCACAGGAATAGCCTCTGGCAATAATCAGTTCATGTGTCTTTACGAAGCCTGCAGACGGGCACTGTAAACGTAGAAGGTAGTCTGACACAAAGACTGGTGCTGCCTTCATGTGCTATTGGGCAAACTGGTATTGCATGTACAGTGTATACATGAATGGTAAAACCTAATTGACAATATCAGATTTGGATATGTTTAAAATTTTGACATCATGGACATCTTAATTGCTGGTGATACTTAAAAAAAGAAAAGAAGCCAAATGAATAATCAATCAGATGTCAACAAATGACCACCACAGTGTACTAAGGTCGTTTTGCTGGCTCCCCTTGCAAAGATGCAGTACATGAACTGGCAATTCAACAAAAGAGTAAGTGTGAGCTTTCCAACAGCACGTGAAAGCAGCATGAAAACCAGCCATCAAGGTTTTAACTCAGGAAAACCAATGCAGCTGAATGAGTATAGGCTAGGCTACACACATCGATTGTTGACTCCTCCTTCTCCATATAGATTTGTACAAAAATACACTGAGAAAATAAATCAAACTGTTTCCTATCTTTTAAGTGTCCAAAAGTGTGTCCATTTAAATATAAAAAAGAAATCAAGGTTGTGTGTTTTTAAAAGTCTAGCCCTTCGCCTGAGAAGAAAACATGACAAACTGACAAATAATTGTGAGAAAAAAAAAACAAAACAGGACTTTACAAGAAATCAACAGTCAAAAATGCTTGGCCCTGTATATAAATACAACATCCCATACAAAATGGCATCTGGATACATGTACAAAACAAATCTCTGGTGATGAAAACAATGGGTGAAGCTTTTATCTAAAAATGATAAATTTGGTCCTGAATAGTAAATAACACAAGTATAAAGTTCAGCACTGATTTGTAGTTGCGTTTGAATCCTGAAGTTTGAAATATTAAAACAGCTGGTGATTATTTCAGTGTCCTTTTATCGTAAAAATAAAAAGAGAGAAACTGAAATGAGGCTATCTATTCTTTTAAGTAAACCTAATACTAGATTTGTAACTGCTTTGACAGTCTCACATCAAATGTTAGCACAAGATAGGAACAAAGTAGGCTATCATGCTTAACTTTTTTTGTTGTTTTGTTTTTTTGCATTGAGAAAATAAACTTAAAAAAAACATCAACCCACCTCTTTTCATTTTAAAAAAATCCCTCAGTGACACACCACAGTAAAAAAAAAAAAAAAGGATAGCAAGTTGTGTACCTTTTTAGTGGTGAAATTCACTTGGCAAATCGGTAAAAAGCTGTGAGAAATGTCCCTTTAGAAATAGATCAGCAACAACATTGATTAAGTGAACCGCGGACCGCATAACGTGCAAATCAATCACAGTAAAGTTGTTCGGGTCAACCAGTTCACCACCGAGCGGTTCCTTCAACAGGAAACCGAACCAGTGTCACATTTCTTCCCTTCTCTCTTGTTTTGCACCTCTCCATGCTGGCCTGTTATTCGGCCCTCCACGGTCCGCACATCCAAAGCGAAGTTGCCCGTCAAAAGGCTCGTTTTCCACTTTAAAAGTTGAGCTTTCCAAGCACTTGCAGCCGAGAAGAGACACCAGGGCGCTATGTTTGAGTGGGTTCTTACTTGTCTGCTAGTTCGGAGACATTGCAGGAGCTTCCCGTCCACTCGTGTCCGGAACCCCGGGGGCTGTGTGTGGTTGTCGGCGTGCCCCACTTCGTTCTCAGTACGTGAACACCAAGTTGGAAATGGTGGACTCCAGCCAGTCCCCGGAAATCATTTCGCTAACTTCAGGCGTGCAGTAGTCGGGGAACTCAAAGTGGGAGCCACCGGAGCCGGACTCAAAGTTCAAATCTAAGTCCCTGTCCAGCACCGAGGAGCCGAAGCTCCCCAGCGACATGCTGTCAAAGTTGGGGCTCGGATTCATGTCGAGCAAGTCGTCCTCGAACTCTTCGTCCTCCGAGGAGGAAGACGACGACGAGGAGGCGGAGCAGTGAGAGCCGGAGGGTGTAGGGGAGGAAGCCCGCCGACTGCTGTATGTCTGCCCGCCGTGACGCTCCGAGGACCCGCCCAGGCTGCCGCTGCTGCTGCCCGGGGACTCGCCGCCCTCCTCCCTGCCGCTGGCCGCGTCCTCGTAAAGGCTGAGGGGGTCGCTGGAGTCCGCCGAGCTGCTCAGCGTGGGGCTGGCAGGGACTGTGACTGAGGACGCGGGGCTGATGCTCAAGCCGCCCCCGTAGACGTGGTACACCCGCTTAGCCCTCTTTCCCTCCGGTACCTGCTTGGCTGTTGACTTGGACTTGTAGAGGGAGTTGTGGTGGTGCTCTGTCGTCTGCTCAGAGTTCAACAGTGAGGCTTTGGTGCTACTGCTGCTCCCGAAAAGTGATTTATGGGCTTTGCTGCTGCTGCTGGGTGATTTGGATCCGTTCTTCCTCGAAGATGAGGACGACTTAGTGCTGGTGGTGTTCGAGTTAACTTTCTCCCCCTTCTCCCCGCCACTCCCCGGCTTGGAAGTGCTCGATTTCACCTTCTTCCTGGGCCGGTACTTGTAGTCGGGGTAGTCCGCCATGTGCTTGAGCCTCAGCCGCTCCGCCTCCCTGATGAAGGGGATCTTGTCGCTGTCTCTGAGGAGCTTCCATCGCTTCCCCAGCCGCTTGGAGATCTCGGCGTTGTGCATGTCTGGAGACTGCTCCATAATCTTTCTCCTCTCGATTTGGGACCACACCATGAAGGCGTTCATGGGTCTCTTAATGTGGCCGCTTGGAGTTTTACACCACGCCGGGTTGTCTCCAAGCTTGTCCCCAGCGGTCGAGGAGGCTGTGGAGCCCGGGGAGAGAGGCGAGGCAGCTGGGTCCAAATCCATGCACGCCCCGGAGCTCGAATCCCCACTGAAGAAGGAGGAAAGCGCCTCCGCGGTGCTCTCTGTGTGGCTCATCTTTTGCACCATGCTGCCTCTCTTCTCCGTGCACTTAAAGGCAAACTCAGCTTTTTTTTTTTTACCTCCAAGAGTGTGAGTTGACTTTAAAAAAAGAAGCGTCACCCCAGTGATGTTTAGTATATAAAGTCTTAAAATTCTCAGTCCAGTGTGGCCAGAAAATAACACGAAGTTTAACTTCCAGAGTCTTTTGAGTGTCTGATCAATGAGTCTCTTCCTTCAGTGTAGTAAAAATCAATAAAGCAGTGCACAGTCTCATGCAGGCTGCAGCCTGAGTGGCCCACTGCTACAAAAGGCTATAAATGCTTTTCTCTGCATCAGCCTGTGTCCTCTCTCCTAGAGACAAAAGCCATGCATGCTGAGGATGGAAAGGGGGGAAAAAGGAACCTAGAGTGAATAACACAGTCCTCCCTCCATCTGCAGACTTGTAGCAGAGTTTCAAGCAGCCCTACAGTCTCGTCTCCCTTTGCATGCATTTATCCCTTCCACAGATACAACGGTGATAAAAAATAAGCCAATGGGAGGCTGTCACTAGCCTGCCTCGGCGCCAAACCGACGCCCATCTCGACGCTGATTGGTCTAAAATAGAATCTAATAATAATCAGCGCGTGCAATGAGGAGCCTCGTGTCTGACCTCATTCCAGAATACAACAAGAAACTTCCATTTTTTTAAAGAGACACTGGCTTATGTTATCACCCCCTCCCCTCTTTTCCTACCACCAAGACCATGTGTATGCTATTAACATACAGCTATAAGGGAAGCTAAGTATATTTTGCCATATGGAATGTTTGAGAACACTTTGTACCAGTGGGTAAATGTGAATTAAAGAAATATGTGTCTTGATATATTAATCTTTTTTATATGTTCCATATATAACACATAATAGGCAGATTCTGGAGTCAAAACACTTGTCTGAACTGTTTAAAGAAATTAAAAAATATGCGCAAAAGAAGAAAATGTACAATAAACTTAAGAAAATTAAAAACACCATGATCTGTCCATGCTTAACCTTCTATAGGGTTAAACATCTATCCAAATTTTAGTGTCACGGCTCACGTGTGCAAGGACTGTTGAACAATGCTGAGCAACAGGGAAGTTGAGCCCTCACAGAGTAATGTCTACCACCTCAGATGGTTGGCTGATTTGAGAAGTCTCTCTCTCTTTCTCTCTGGTTGGGCGGTCTTTTGCAGAAACACAACAGACCAACCCCTCTGCACAACAGACATAGAGAAGAGAGAGACGGAGAGGGCTGTATAATGTGTGCACACTGCAACTACACATCTGAATCCACACCAATCACCCATGTAAAATGACATGAACAACAAGAAGGCATGGGAAGCTCATTATTGAGCACCGAAAATAAACATGAACACCTTACAACACAACAAAGAGAACAAATTTTATGGTTTCAACAATTACTTTAAAAACGTGTTGCTGTGCCAGTATTTGGTCCTGTCGAATGGAGACGACGTTTAAAAAAAACAACTGCTTTTGCAGGTAGCTACTGTAAGGAGCCAAACGGGAGAGAAAGAACATGCACTTATAGACACAGTGCCTCTGACTGCCGCTAGATGGCGTCGCAGAGCCAGACAGGACTAATCTCAACTGTGTTGCACAGAATTTAGGGAGGCAACAGAGATTAGACCCAGCATTTAGAACAGTTACCAAGGGTGAATTACATAATGCCTCTGTGCCACAGCCATGAGAATGTGAGTGAACTTATACATTTCAAGGTGGATCAGCTTGGATTGGGATGAAGTGAAAAATTTCTATTGTTTTGGCCCATTCTCATCTTGGGACAGTTTCAATATGACTGTGATCAGAGTGAAGAATCTAGTAAAAATAAACATAGTTTAGAATCACATCTGTTGCCTTTCTCACCACCAATATGTGAAAAGAGTGATGAGAAACATTACAAGAGGTGATCCCATCTTCTGCTTCTTAATGAAAGTCAGAGGTGACTTCGACCACCGGTGGGAAATTAGTATGGAAGTATAGTCGCCAATGTTACGGGATGCATTTCAGTGGTTACAATTATACTCAATATGGCCTCATATCTGCAGTGCATCCAAGTAAAGCAATGGGTAATTGGGCTCCAATTTGTGTGTTCATGGAGCAGAACAGCAATGGAAATAAGAATGTTAACTCATAAGCTCCTAAATGCCATTTTAATAGGAGACTGTAGGAAAATGTAATAGCAGGTAAATATGTTCCGTAGAAGTACCTTGTTGGAGTGTTGGCATGTATGGCAGCCTTCAGGAAATAGGGCGAAAGAGGTGGAACACAAACACTGCAGTCGACTGACTGGTCAACAAGGAATAATCACGCATGCAGGTATTATTTTAACAGTATGCTCATAAATACGGTTGCAGTTTTTTGTGGTGTAGAACTATTCTGCATATTTTACATATTTGAAAACTACGACAACAGTATTTTTAGGTTGGTTTTATGCGACGGAATCCCATTTGATTCTGTCCATCAAGTATAATGTCGATTACGTCTATGTATGAAGGGTGGGTGGTAATGTACTGCAAATTTGGGTATCGACTTGATACCATTAAATAAAGGGCCGGGATTGCAGATACCAATACTTTTTACTTGGTATTTGTCAAGATTGAATGATTTTGTGATTTTCCTTTTAATTTGTTGATCATAATTATTGCCCTGCGATTGGCTGGCGACCAGTCCAGGGTGTACCCCGCCTGTCGCCCGAAGTCAGCTGGGATAGGCTCCAGCATGCCCCCGCGACCCTAATGAGGATGAAGCGGTATAGAAAATGGATGGTTGGATGGATC
This sequence comes from Dunckerocampus dactyliophorus, assembly GCF_027744805.1. Classification (NCBI taxonomy): domain Eukaryota; kingdom Metazoa; phylum Chordata; class Actinopteri; order Syngnathiformes; family Syngnathidae; genus Dunckerocampus; species Dunckerocampus dactyliophorus. The sequence goes on from NC_072825.1 coordinate 18,837,682, forward strand.
GTAATTATAATTACAATATAACACAGGACAAAGATTTTAGGCAAACATAACTTATTTTTATCAACAAACCTATGTATTTATATAACTTATATACAAAAGCAAATCCTTTAGTTTTTCATGTTTTCATTCAAATCCTCAAAACCCCTCCTGTGTCTAAAGCAGGGGTGTCCAAAATGCGGCCCGGGGGTCATTTGTAGCCCACAGCTTGTTTTTTCCTAGCCTGTGGCACACTGAAAATTGAAACCAAAAAACCCAGCAAGAATTGGAAAAATAGAGCATAAAGGCAAAATGTAAAGAGCTGAAGCTGCAATGTTGATACTAATAGCTAGGGATGCGCCGATCAGGGTTTTATGCTGCCTATTTTGATACCTATGATCCATGAGTGAAATCGGCCGATACCGATCGCACAGATTAAGTGTAAAGTTTGAAATTTACTGTTGGCTATATGATGTGAAAATAAAATCACCTTAATTTAGACAAAAACATATTTGACTTACTTTTACAAGAGAACATATATCACTGGTGAAACTTATAGGATGAGACGCCTTCCTTAAGGAGACTTTGGAAGAGAGCGCAAACAGCTTGATGGCGCTCCAGCAGGACCCCAGTCGGCAAACCTGGTGTCCTCCACCACCGACAAAGGCCGACCATTTATTCTGACGAATTCAACCGTTTTTCAGGCTAACCGCCTTAGACCTTCGACTGCCACTTTGACTGCCACAGGTGAGTGTCCAGCGTTTGGCCACATCGGCCGTTTTTGATAGGTGGCCGATCGATCAGAGCACCCCAACTAATAACTAATAATAAAACAAAGCTTTGTCTCTAAATATACAGTATATAACTTTTTTCAGTATATACCTTTTTTAGCCTTTTTACAAAATGGAAACACAGCCCACATAAAAATATCAAAGTGTCCGCCAGCAATCTTTGATTTTCAGTATGTGGCCCTTGGTGGAAAAGGTTTGGACACCCCTGGTCTAAAGACTTCCCCAAGGTGACATTTTTTGTTTGTAATCACTGTGGCAATATATAAATATAACAATGTAACAATACGAACAACACAACAAAAAAACACACAGATACTTTTGAAAATAAACATAGGCAAGAACTGAAAAATATCCATCTCATCACACTACTACCCTTCTTATCAATACTATCAACATTTGGATTGATCCACCCACCCCCTACACATACTGCACATCACTTCTATATTCTGGAAGTATTGTTTATCTTTCTCTTGCTTCCAGCCTTTGGGAACACATTGTACCTGTGAATAACATCTGGTGAGCTTGAACTAACACCCTATTCAAAATCTTAAGCAGGTGTTCTCGCTTCTATTCTATTCTATTCTATTCTATTCTATTCTATTCTATTCTACAGCTGAAAACTATATAAGACATTTTACATACTTTTGGCTTCAGCGTTACTTTGATTGCATGTCTTTTTCTTGGCTAACATGACCCAGTCTTTTTCTTTCTCCCACTGTGTACACATTAGTATGCTGGGCACACTCACACACACACACACGCACACAGACTCACAGACTCACAGAGACATACACGGTCTGAAAGGATAAGTACTGCTTTCAAACTTTCTTCTTGCTTTTTCTGTGTCTCCCTTTTACTGCCATTGTTCTAGTGTAGTGCAGCTGCCACGCGAGTCGGCGTGGGTCGCGTGCCAACTCTAATCTCAACAGGTGTTCTTTTGGAAACCTCCCACCGCCCCCCACAACACCCCTTCGCCCCCCTCCCTTCTTCTTTGTCATCCCTCACACACGCCCTCTCTCTGGTTATGGGTTCCCCTGCCCCCATCTTTTGGTTGTCTTCCCACTTTCTCTCACATTTCATTCCTGACTTCACCAAAACACTTGTGTTTATGCTTCATATCAACCATTGAACAAAATTCACCTATAATGCAAAACATATTTAAAATACCTTGTTAGACTGATATGAGGTATTGTAACACTAACCTAAAATTAGATAAAACTGAACCAATGTTAGTGAAAGTGTTGTGTTTGTCTCGTCCTAGTGGGGAGACAGGCCAGGATTATCCTAAATGGCCGATTTGTTCAGTGTCCTCCTGAGTCCTCCTCTCCAGCACCACTTCACGTGTTTTATCTTCTACAGCCAATCACAGAGACGGCTGTCTTACTTGACTGGTTAGGTCATTGTCTCCAGTACCAATGCAGTAGACTTCAGTGAAGTGCAGAGTATGCAATGGCCACCCAGACTGATTTCAAGCACCATGCTGCTTATGCTGAAGGATCACACGTTGAATCCCAGTCTTCTTCAAGTCAGCCATGAAGTGAAATTTCATGCAGCAGGTACATGCACTAAATGGAAACACATCTTGGGACACAATTAACAAATTAACTAACCGATCAGAGGCTTTTTAGTCACACCACTTAATTTTAGTTATTCATTTTACAAAGTTACTTTCACCTTAGTTGAAAATGCTGGGGGAAGGCCCTTTTCTGTTCCTGTATGGCTGTGCTCCAGGGTCCATACAGGCATTGCTGGATCCGTTTGCTATGGAAAAATTTGAGAACCCTGACCTCAACCCCATCAAACACCTTTGGGATGAACTAAAATAGAATCTTATTTCCAGACGGGTGCAATCTGTCATAGCGGCATAGGCAGCCCAATACTTTAGTAATGGTACTGTCCCATTGCTTTTGTCCATATGGTATATTTTGCTCTCCATGGGCATTTTTTTATGTATTTATTTATTTGTCAATTCAGAACTAACAGGCGGAACTAAACTTTTGGTGTTGCAGTAACTTCAACTAATTTTAGGGACGTACAACAACAAAGTATATAGTATAGGTCTGGAGAGTGAAGCAGATCTGACAGGGGAATTTTCTTCCTTCGAAGTCCAAACCTCAACTTGCTCAGTGTATCTGAGTTTCTCATCTTTAATTGGCATGCTAGAGGAACAGTGCTGCCAAAAAGCCCTCCTGCCCCCTCATTTTCCCTCTCAAGAAACTGATCCGAGGTCATCTGTTATTTAGAGCAGGGGCACCATATGGTCATCCACCCACTCACTCTATACAGTCAGTTTCCATGAAAACTTAAAATCTCCCTACATGAAATATTAATAGTGCTGCACCGAATCTGTTTAAACTTTATCATACAACACAAGCTGAACCCTTATCGCAAAACTATTAAATCAATTCCACATGGAAGTAGATAGTTGGAGACCTCATTATATGATATATGAATGCTTCAATTTTTGTCCATTGAAACTCTATTATTGTATCCTCTGATTTAACAGAAGTATATATTTGATGTCTATACTATACCTATGAGAGGGAGTATACAGTTTATCACAAGGCACATACAGACCACACACAGAGGTCCAAGCCAAGATTAAAAGCCAAAGCCACCTGTGGGGCAGACCACCAACAAAACCAACACCATCACCAACAAAATACTGCATACATAATATAATAAAAACTTTGTTGAAAACACTGCCACTAAATTGGCAATATACAAGTAATTACAGTTGACCGCCTCACACAATTTAGTTTGCATGGCAACAAGCCCTGTAGCATTACATATACTACTGAACGACACGGCACGCACCTATGCTCTTTGATTTATTATATTTTCCAAGTCATCAAAGTCAGCGCTCACAACACAGACCTTTACAACCCTATAACAAACAGATGGCTGGTTACTGTATATATGAAATATATTTATTCAGTTGTATTTCTAAAGCTTTGTTTGAACAGGTGTTTTCAGCCACAGATACAGACAATGATACAGACATAAATACACATGCAAGAACACAGACACTCGGCAGTCACGTCTTATCTTATCCAGAAAGAGCAGCTGCAAAGTATGACCCGAGCTGAGCTGTTAATGATTGGTACTGGTGTATAAGTGTGTGTGTGTGCGTGTAATCTCACCTCTTTACCAACTGACAAGAGCTCTTTATTAGTGGTCCGGCTTTGATTTGTGAAGTTTAGCTAGTTAAATTTGAACATCTGCTGCATTTTTTTTTTTTCTGAGTAATGTCTAACTACATAAAAGCACACATAAACTTTAATGATGTAACCATTATATGAACAACACATTTTACTAACTAATAATAAAATAATAATCATCATCATCATCATATTTTGCCATGTTTTTTTTAATTAATGTTTGTGATCAGTTGGTCTAACTGGGACTGAGGAGGGTGTAAAGTGTTCATGCTGATGACAAAATGAATATTAGTGTTTCTGTCGTTAACAGCACTCCAGGTATCACTTGGCATTCATGCACAATGAAAGCTGTGCATCTGAACTTGGTGCTTGAAGTGCCACTGGGTGAGAGCTGCTGTGCACGGTTGAAAGGTGTCTTCACAGATGAATATGTGTCCATATGCATTTGCACACTTCTGTGTGTGCAGGTGTGCAGCATGTAAAATTTGCATGTGTGTGCATGTTCACAAGAATGTGTGTGTGCCTGTGCGTGTGCGTGTGCGTGCGTGCGTGTGATTATCCATTCAGAGGTGTCCACTGTCAGCAGGCTATGACAGAACACAGAAATCACAGACATGGTGTCACCTTTTCACCTCCAACCTTTACTTTATGTGTGTGTGTGTTTATGTAGGTGGGTGTCAGTCATACCTCTCTTGAGACGTTTCAGTCCTCACCCCAAAAACTGCATGGATGATACGATGAAGGGTCCCAGGAGTGACATTCAGGTGATGAGGTGGCAGGTGCTCACTATTACCTCCTTTAGGGAATGGATGACTCACATGATGGTTTTGGCATAGTTGAGCTCTGTAAGGAGAGTGGAGTGCAGTCAGTCGATACCGGGGGTCATGGGGAGAGCAGGTCATCAGAGTGGTAAGTTAAAGGCTCCAAACCATACATAAATTGATTTAACAATATGTTGATTCTTGTAATTATATTTTGCAGTGGTGTAGAACTGCATTTTATCATACTGAGTGGTGTTGGTTAAAGTTGTATTTCGCCCCTTTGGTGAAATCATTAGATAGATAGCATTTCTATATCCCATCATATTAGAACCACACTGTATGTACACTGCATCCAGCAAAGTGACAGGAGTGCTTTCTCACCAATTACTGACTACCATGTCCTCTTCACACCTGGCAGGGGGAAGACGTGCTTGACAACCTGTTTGTGTGTTTGTGTGTAACAGAATAAGAAGGAGACGGTGAATGAGACAGATTATGTCAGAAAGAGAGATTTTTGAAAGACTTGTCACTTGTATTTACCTTTCTGTAGACTTCATCAGGTGGTTGACATGGCATCAGCTCAGTGATGCTTCTTATCCCAGTCTTCTTTTGTAACAATTTGCCTCGGCTGAAGGGTTAACAATGTTGCCAGTGATCCATGGGCCTCTGCTTTGATTTTCCCAATCATCAAAGCAATATAGTTAGGGAAGTCAGGGATGACAAGAAGAATCCAGTAAACAAAGCAGTGACATCACTAACCAGTCAGATGAAATCACTCCCATTGAGAATGAACGCCATCCAGACAGTGCTAAATATTTCTGAGCTGTAGGCACTTACCAATACTCTTACCAATCACTTGAGAAAAGGGGGGAATGAAATACTTTCCTTGCACTGAGGCCTATGTTGGCAGAAGACGGAGGAGAATGGTGATGAGTGTAAAATAACAGGTTTAGCTGAGATGGAAGTCTGTTACTTCTTCTGTGATGTCGTATTTCAGTCTATCCATACCGGATGCTTGAGAGTCAAGGGCAAAGCAGTGTCTTGCTTTACAACAACATGAAAGAGATCCTGATGGATCACATGGGTACTTGAAATCTTCTGAGAGTGTCAGCCTCACTTGCAATAGGGATGCAGAAGCCATGTCCACATCATCTTTTGTTATTTCATTTCTGAAAAAGAATTATTTAATGAATAATGAATTCCGTTTCATTGGCATACAAGCTGTCATTGAGTCTTAAATGATTAAAACAGTCAAAAGTTGTATCTGATCAAGCTTACAAGCAGCTATTTACAGACATTGATGCATTTAGTCAAGAAAATTCTAACTGAAGTTGAATGCAAGTTTTGACTATCACAAATAATGTCAGTTCTACCAGTGACAACCTTGTTAATGTGGCTAGACAGTGACACGTGGCAATGGGGAAAAATTAAAATTCATTAATGACAGAAAATAAATATTAGTATTTGTCCATTGAACTGTATTATAAATGTATTTTATGTATGATTCCAAACATTTGTAACATTTTTTTAAGTAAAAATAGCTGAATTTGCACATTTCCTGATCAAATACAAGGAGGAAATCTAAGACGAGGATGCCGTGGGCATCTTTTCTCGGCTTAGTGTGAAAGCCCACCTACGGTCCGAGTGTACTCAATTGTAGATAGATCATGCATCTGCCAGTTTCTGTTTGCCAGCATGTCGCCAATAATATAATGTTTGCAGAAACAGTTGTTGTACACCATGACTGCAACCTTTGAAATGTGTTTGATGTAAGTGACATCATTATTCTTGCTTATCAAACAATAAAATACATAGGAATGTCATACGGGAGGCACTTGCAGTACCACTTCATGCTGAAAGGGCCAGGCGTGTGTGAGCTGGAAGGCGCTTGTCACCTGTCACTCATCACTGCCCTCGTTACATAGAGGAAAAGATTTTTTACTTTATTGCCGGTTGAAGCTGGATTTACAAACAACTGAAATTCAAAATACTGTCATGGTCTGCTAAATGAATGACTGACTACGTTTACATGCTGTCAATATTTGGGTTAAGGTCAATATTCTGGTTTCTGAAACATTCGGAATAACCCTTTTACATGCGTGACGTGAAAAAAACAACGATGGGTTTTTAAAAAGCGGAATATGAGCATATTCTGGTTTTTCAAAAGGGTTATTGGTGTTTACATGGCCATGCGCAACCGGGTTATTGCTAATATTGCAGTTATGATAGGGTTATTTGACTGCATGTAAACATACTCAATTATTTTGACTGTCAAGGTGGAGGATTATATACCCAAGCTCACCAGGAGGTGAGCAGACTTTTCCAACAAAGTATTCAAGCTTTTCCTGGAGATGGATGGAGTGCATATACTTCATATACAGATAAAACGCAATATATATATACACTGCTCAAAAAAATTCAAGGAACACTTCGAAAACACATCAGATCTAAACTGGGGGAAAAATGATCTTGAATATCTTTCCTGAAGTGGGTGATGTATTAGAAACAAAATGATGCCACATAATTTGATAGAAATGAAAATGATCACCCTATAGAGGGGGGAAATCAAAGACACCCCAAAAATGAAAGTGAAAAAATGATGTAGAAGACTGGTCCATTTTGCTAAAATGTCATTGTAGCAACTCAAAATGAGTCTCAGTAGTTTGTGTGGCCCCCACCTGCTTGACGCATGCCTGACAACGTCGGGGCATGCTCCTAATGAGACTACGGATGGTGTCCTGGGGGATCTCCTCCCAGATCTGGACCAGGTCATCAACGAGCTCCTGGACAGTCTGAGGAGCAACCTGGAGGTGCCGGATGGACCTAAACATAATGTCCCAGAAGTGTTCTATTGGGTTTAGGTCAGGTGAACGTGGGGGCCAGTCAATGGTATCAATTCCTTCATCCTCCAGGAACTACCTGCATACACTAGCCACATGAGGTCGGGCATTGTCGTGGACCAGGAGGAACCCAGGTCCCACTGCACCACCAGTACAGTATTTAATGTGATGACTCCAACCCTACACCCATTTAGCCCCCCACAAATAACATTTGTTGGGACAAAAGACGACAGTGACTGTGATTGATAGCTAATTGATGGCCTCAGCTGATATGCAAAATTGTAACGATGTAGGCAGCCAGCAAACAACACACACCATACACACAAACACAAAATCTCAGTTACACAAACACTTTGTGCCAGTCTGCCAGCACAGAGTTAGCAACAGTGTGCGTTTTGACTCTCTCACCAGTCGCTCTGCACTGCGGCAGGCTGGGGAGGCAGACACACACTCTCACACACACATTTTTTCTTCACTCCCATATTTTTTGGAAGGGAAGCAACGAGGAGCGACCGAAAGCTCCACAATTTTCCTGTGTTTTACTCAAAACCTGCCGCTAAACCAGTCTCGCCACTGCATAAGGAATATACACGATTCAACCTGCCAACCAAAACACAAAAAAAGAGACAAAAAGTGGGAAGACAGAAGAGGAAATTTGGATCGATGTGATGGATTATTGGAAGCAAGAGAATATGGACTCTTCTGGGTGTCATATTTTGGACGAGTGTGATGTGCCAGCGGTTTCTCACTGCTCTGCTTGGAGAAAATTCGTGCAGAACGTGACCCCTTCGGGCTCTGGCTATGGCCAGTTTTTGCCTGTGTCCTGCAGCTGATAAAAGCGATGGAAATCTCCCACTCTCATTCCAGGATATAGATGCAATCGGGCCTTGTGCAATATAAAAGCAATATAAATCAAACCCGGTGCAGCGGTTTTCAGCTAGGCAGGTTGTCCAGCTAGAGGCACCCAGCCCAGAGAAATTGCAGCCCCAGTGGGGGGAGAAGAGAATGGTGGAATTGTGGAGAGGGAGAGAGGAGCTTCCAGACAGGGTGACCTACATTCAGCACTGTCTGGAGTCAAAGACTGAGGAGAGAGGGAGGAGATGGGGAGAGAGGGGGATGGAGGGATACAGTAGAAGAAAGAAGAAGGATGAGACAGCAGGAAGGTGCAATGATGGTACACAATGGAAACGATCCATAAGGAGACTAAACTTAATCGGACATCTAAGTGCACCCTCTACCTGCTTTTTGATTTGTCACCGCTAACTGGGAATGCCTATATGCATGTGCTGTGCAATCAACAATGCATTATTATTATTTTTTTTTACAAATGTGTTGCTTTAGCCAGTGCTCTCGCTCTTTTTTTTTTATCTTCATCCAATATTTGTTCCACTCTCCTTCTTCCTCTGTTTGTACCCCATTCTTCCACTCTTATCCCAGCACACTATAACCCCTCTTCGCCCACATTTATCTCTCTCCGCCTCCTCCTCTATCGCCATTTATCTAGCCCTTGGTAGCGCTAACAGTATTTTTATGGTGGATTACTTTGTCTGGCTACATGCTGTTATCTGGGACAGTAGAAGGGAAGAAACAGCAAGCAGCAGCTCTTTATCTCCGACTGTTTGAGCTTGACTGGTTAGCTTAGCTACATGTTGTATCTATCAGATGTAAGGATATCTGTGTGAAAACGTCTGGTTCACAGGAATTTTGCTGACATCATTTCACTTTTGTACATTTGAGGCTTTTCCAGGTTTCAGGACCTCCTTTGACTTTGTTTAATTGACTTTGTAACTAACTTGACTTCCGTATGTGTGCATAAAGACAAACACGCCTGGTTTCCGTTCACGCTGCCTTCTCACTTTTTTTTCCCCACCTCGCAGCCACTTCATCATTTCACCCCACATGCATGTCAGTCCTTCGGGATCAGTGTTAAGGACATGAGAGTGGATTGCAGCTGAAGAGGAGGAAATGACATGGCTAATGGAAGAGGACACATAGCCACCTGTCAGGGAAAATCGAGGGTACAGAGTGAGAGGAAATGAATAATTCACAAGACAAAATTACGCTGCTTTCACCTTCTTGAATGAGACTAATCAAAATTCTACATTCACAAGTGCACATTTGTCTTTCCAGTGCCCCTCATTTCTGATTTCCAGCAGCATTTGGAGAGAGCCTTATCTGTTATTTATTTAAAATGACAGCAAATTATTGATGCTTTAATTAAGTTCTCTTTTTACTCACTAGTCAATGCAACATTTCTGAAGACACGGTTACTGAATATTTGAAGGGAATGTGAATAAAGTGTTGACATGTTGAGTCGTACGTGCATCATTACCATTACATTGTGCTCTTGCCATTTTCCTTCTGGTTTTAGTCACATAGTGTGGTTTGGAACCCTGTGCTATCTCACATTCTCACTGCATGTGTGAAGTTTGCATGTTCTGATGCCTGTGTTTCGACGTTTGAGTATGTACGTCCAGTACACCAAGTACCTTGACATGTCTGATATTATCATCGATTTTTATGATCATCACTATTGTTTTGTCAGCCCATATGGACATCGGGGTGCGAGTGACACCTCATGAAACTGCACCATATGTCAGTATGTCCGCAGTCTGAAATTAAGGTATGGTATTTCCAAGTTTCAACTTCGGATTGGAAATACGCAATTTGCAACGACTGTAAAGGGGAAGTTAAAAAATGTTACCACAGGAAATCATTGTAGTGCATTACACAATATAACTTTTGGCAGGGAGAAATCACAGGCATGTCCTGCCTTTGTAACCTTTTGAACTCATAAGTTTACCAAATTAAAGTTCTTAGCTCTGCTGTTGTTCTTACCTTTTACGTAAAAAAACTAATCCCAATTCAAATCAGTTGACATTGATGTTATTAAAAGCAACAATTATTTACTGCTATTTAAACTTCCTGGTAACTAGTCCCTTTATGGAATTATCAGCGCTCTTTGAAAAACAAAAACAGTAAATAGGTGCATATAATAGTCTTTATTAGGAATCAATGTAAAGTTATAATGTTATAATGTAAAGAAATAAAAATAAACATTTAAAATATGACTAGAAATGCATTTTGCTCCAGAAATACAGGATGTTCTGAAAACATGAATACACCTTTCCACTTGCTGCAACAGCCTGTCATGCCAAGTATTAGAGAAGAGTTTTATTTTCAGCAAAATGGGGTACCCCCCACACTACCATCGCAATGTTAGCGCCTTCCTTGATGAGATCTTGCCAAACAGGTGGCTCGGACGGAGGGGTTTCCTTAAATACCCTTCGCGTTCACCACACCTCACACCACGAGACTATTTCTATGGGCATACTATGCTACGCTATGAGATCTGCAACAGTCGCTGAATTGAGAGCAGCCGTTGAACGTGAATGCACGCAAATACCATGGGAACTGTTTAGTGATGTGTACGATTCCATTGCGTCACGTTGTCAGCAGTGGCTGGAACAGAACGCATATCGGTTTGAGAACAGGCGGTGACAAAACAATAAAATGATGTGTTTAAATTACATTTTGAAAATGGAATGAATTATAATAAACACCTGGTTTACAGTTATTTAAAGTGTATACTGTATTTGGACAGTGGCATATTCTTGATGATTTTGCTTTTATATACAACCAGTTAAATTAAATAAAACATTCAATATAATTTTATGTCTTATCGGTACTTATCTGTTTTCGGGGGTTCAAAAGTATTTGGACATTTCACATAATTGGAGGAAATAGTCTTCAGTTGCTTTCATAGTATGTTTAGAGTCATTATTCAACTACATTGTGGAGTGCCGCGCTCTCATTTTTGCAGCATTTGTCTGAATGTTAGCAGCGAGTATGGCCGTGTACGCCTCACAATTCAACTAGTTGCGTCTGTCACATCAACAAACACTTGACATCATTCCATTATCAACCATACATGATCATGTCATAACCCTGCTTCTACCATATTGGACACATGACGTGGTATGCTTCGGATCATGATCATGTTCTTTTCACTCTTTATACCTTTATGTTTCTATTATTCTGTTATAAGTTGACCTGATATAAGTTGATTCATTATTTTTCGTATTATTATTAATAATTGGCAAAACCATAAATAGTGAGAAGTTGAGTTGCCAATATAGTTTCATTGCATTGTATTTGTTCTTACCACCAGAGTACGTACGTGGGCTTTTAAACAGAATGTTATTTTCCCCGTTTGTTCGAACTAGATAGAGTGTAAGTCATGACTAACTCTAAATCCATCCTCTGTGACCCTGACAGAGACTTGCTTGTCGTAGTTGACAGCCTTGTTTAGACCACTGTGCTCTTTCTATATCAGCATAATAAGCTTGACCTTTATATAAACATGCATCCAATGAACCAGTATCACCCCCACCACACACACAATCTTTTCCTACTGTCTCCTTCCCACACAATATGACAAGTCCATTATTTTCAAATGGCAAGTACACAGAATATCCCTGGCTTTAAGCACGCACTCACAGGAAGTCACACACTCTTTGCTGTCTTTCTATAGGTTCACATTCTTATATAGGCCTTTAATTCATTTTGTTTCTCTCAAGTCTTGGAGGAAGCATTGGAGAAAACGGCATAAATAAAGGCACCTTTACAGAGTGCCATCATTAAGTTTGTTCCAGTTTCACGAGTACATGGAAGACCATCAGAGCAGCCAATTACTGTAAAATAATGTGAAGATTCTCCATTGGACTTTGTAATAGATCGAAAAAGCTTTTTGGTGTTCTCCTTTTAAAGTAAATAACATCTATTTGTGGCTGGTGGAAGTGTGGTGCGCTTGTGATGTGTGTTTCTCATGTCCGTGTCGTTACTGTGTGTTTTTTTCCTCCTTCATTTCTCACATTTTAAGTTATCTACGCCACTTAAGGCTTCATATTTATAAGATCTAGTTGTACTGATAAGATACATTTTCTGGTGATGTTGTTTATTGGAAGGATTCAGAACATCATCACTCAGTGACATGGGGTCAGGGGAGGCAGGGGAGGCAGAGCCTAAAAAACAAATAATACAGAATACAATAAATATTAGTATTTGTCTATTGAACTGTAATCTAACTGTATTTCCTGGATGATTCCAATTGTTTGTAACATTTTCTAATGAGAAAAAACACTGAATTTGCACATTTCTTGATCAAATACAGGGCACAATCCTGCCGCGGGTGTTTCCTCTCGGCTTAGTGCGCAAGCCCTGCCTACCGAGTGCACTCAATGAGTTGACATGTCAGCATGTCACCAATAATATAATGTTGCAGAAACATTTATTGTACATCATGGCTTTCTGCAGCTGGTGTAATGTCTTTAATGTAAGCGTGACATCATTAGTCATGCTAAACGGACAATGTAACACAGAGAAATATCATATGCGGAGGCATTGCAATACTCTCCTCATCCTGAAGGGGTGTTTTTTTCACAACAGAATGAGCTAGAGCTCGATTTAGCAACACGCTGAATGCATTGAAAATATTGTTATGCTCTGCAGAGTGAATGAGTGAATACGATGGAGAATTATTTATTCAGTAACAGCACAAATGTTTTTCAGTTGATAAAATAAATAAATGAATAAACAAATAAATAGGAAAAGTATTTGAAAACAATTTCAAAATATTTTTAACCAAGGTGAATGATTCTCTTCTTTTTCCTGTTGTCATCTCAATGAACAACCTGTATTAACATAAGAAAAACACTCCAAAGGAGTCGGTGCCTCACCAGCCATGAACCTCAACGCACGTCACTGATCATCACCGTATACAAGAAGCATGAGAATGAGAACATTTTCTCAGTTTGATGCAATATTTTACAGTCACTTAGTTATGCTGTTATGAACTGCCTGTTGAACATTACACTAATAAAGCTTCGATTTTCTCGCCGTTTTCAAATCACATCTCACATTACATGAATTCATAATTACATTACATCTTTCTGTGTTTAACAGAGCTCCGTTCACAATAGTTGGCCATTAGTGCTGCTGTAAATCCTCCTCATCTTCCTCCCGTGCTCCTATGATGTCACATTTTCTTCTTACATTTATTTACTGAAGGAGTTTGCTTCAACTTTTCCAATAAAGGTTTTTTAATGTATTTCTTTACCTCAGATTTTTTCCAATTATGTTTGTGTAACACAGGAAGCTGCATTGGGAAACAGGTGAATTTAAATGTTGTGATTATGACAGTGTGGTCGCTTTGGCCGTTAGCTGCTGTGTGAAGTGACGTCTGACAAACTAAACTGGGGTACTGATCAGAATGTATTTAGGGAACAGTCACAATGATCCACTTACGACTAGAATTTCCATTATCCGCTACCACCCTGGTCATTTTATTCCTGCCTTTTTTCTCAATAGTCAGCATGTAGGATCTCTCTCTGATGGTTAATAGCATTCATATTTTAATAGAGTATGTCTAGATTAATGCATCCAATGAAGTGGGGAGAGACGACTCACAACCCAGCAGGTAGCTCGGTGCAACCAAGCATATGAAGTTTTAATGGTCTTTATTAGATATAATTTGCAACTACTTTCAGCAATAGATTAGCACAACTGTTATTATATGTCTGCTAATTTGTGCAATTAAAATGATTTGAAAGCATACATTTGTCAAAGATATTTTATCTTTCAGCTGAAGACAGGTAACAATTAAATAGTCAATGTATTCAATGCATTCTGACAGGCTAATAGCGATTCTTAGCAATCGTGCGTCATGATTTTCTCCATGGAAACTAGAATTAGGAAATTGGAAGAAGCCACTTACACTTTACATTAGTACAGTGGAACCTTGGTTAGCATACGCCCCGGTTAGCATATTTTTCTGTTTACGCTGAAAATTTACACACACATTTTGCCTCGGTTCGAGTACATCTCCCGGTTAGCGTACAATATGGTGTGTTATTAATACACTGCGTGATTCCAACTATGTTCATAACGTATGTTTGTAATGTATTTTTATCACAAAACGTCGCTGTTAGCAGCCTGTTAGCAAAGAAATTGGAATCGGAAGTCATTGCCCTTCAGCTCCATTGCCTGTCTATGATGTAATCAGCGGTTGACTCTGTAGTTCTTTGCTCACTCAACACAATTACGCCACAAGTCTTTGCTTTTCATATTGATCACAGCTGCAAAATAACCCACGATGTAGCCGAACAAATTCGCAAGTGCCAGCATTTGATAAAGAAGGTAACAAACATTACTTAATTCAAGAAATAACTCATAGCAAAGCACAAAGGTGGTGTCCGAGTAGATCTCGCTGCAACAAGTTAAAGGTGACATTAAATGCTCATTTTTCCCTTTCATTGGTCATTTAATGCATTTCAAATTGTTTTGTGCACGTAAAACTATAAGAAAGAGTTTTGTGTTAACATTTTCGGGTCTCTAAAAGGGATTCATTGGATTTGCATTATTTAAACTTAATTCAGGTAGAGGACATTTGGGTTTGAGTCGGACATTCTGGCACAGGTTAACGGAGGTTCGATTGTACACCTAATAGGGGGAAAGCCGGAGTGAATTGTGGCTCTGAAGTTACAAAGGAAAGTCAAAATACTCGCTTCAAATTGAGTAAGGCACTTTTCAATTTCCAAATGTTTTCCATACTGCTCTTTCTCTCTATTCCATGAAGGGAGAAACAGGTTTCATGTTACAGTCAGGTCAAACCTGCTTCAAACCACTGATGAAACTGTATGTTGTGTCAACAGACAGTGATGTGAAAAATGGCAACATATGAACGTGCACACAAAAACACACCTCGCTCCCGTTTGAAGTGAAGAGTGTGCACTTTAAAACCAGACCAGCATGTAAATGATCTGTTTGTTCAGTTTAACAGATGCAACTGCTGCATACACGTACACGGGAACACAAGTATCCTCCTAGATGTTGTTGAAAACATTGTCACAACTTGTTTTATCATCTAAAGAGAGCAGAAAAGCTACTTGAATGTCTGTGTAAATATCATCACTGCATAGTAAGTAATAATTTCATGTTTATTAGGTATCAAACTGAGGCATTAGCAGCTTCCTCACATTTTCTAGCCCGTTTTTCTCCTCACTCACTATCACAAGAAGTCTCGCTGTCAGAATTTAGAAAGAAAAGTAAAATATTTGCTGTAGTTGAAATAACCACTGAGTCTGCTCTCACAAGAACCTAGCAGGCTTTTGTATGAAAAAGAATACAGTGGAACCTCAGTCTTCATAGGATTTGCTTTTCGACAGAAAATTACTGCCACAAATATATCTCGGTTGTCCTATATTGTCTCGGTTATTGTGCGGCCACACTGTGCCCAAACAAGGCATCCACACGTTGGGTGACTCAGTCTCTGTGAAGAATGGATAGTGGCTCTTTTAGAACTGGGACACTATAGACAAACTCTGACCAAATTGATTTGGTTTTTGCACGTTTCAGTTTTCGTCTGACATTTTGGAACAGATTAATAACCACAACTGAGGTTTCCACTTTACACTGCATTAGTATAGCGCAGTGCAGGAGGACGCTCCATTGTGCTTAACTTTTCAGTACATTTACTGCAGAATTGTTGTGAGAAAACAATATTTTATATGATATAACACAATTGCACACATGTACAATATGTACGTGGGCTGTTGTGTAAGCATGAAGGCTTATCTTTTAAGGCATTTGTGTGTCTGCCCGTACATATGCTGTAAACATACCAGGCCCGTATCCTTGTTCTCATGTCTTGTTAACGGAATGAGTGTGAAAGGGGCGACACAATGACAGTGTGTCCTGAGGCCGCTGTCACAGAATGAGCACACAAGCACCGTGTGCACCTTAAGCAAAATATGCTTTAATGATATGGGGGTTGACTTGAAGATGCAGATGGAGGGCAAGTACACTATGCCGAATGCATATTCCAGTCAGTGTAAACACACCAAATGGGTGTGTCTTCCTTAAATATTAACACATTTGGACTATTCTATGCATCCTTCCACTTTGGGAAAGCGCATATTCAGCTTCAAGTGTACAAGCAAGGTTCCATAAAGGCGTGCATGGATGAGTTTGCTGTGGAAGAAAGACAGAACCTTGACCTCAATATCATGAAATGTGTTTCGGATTAACTACACCATAGGAATCTTGTGGAAAGAAATGGTATGGTGGAATCGGTACAGCCGAGATAGTTGGACCAGCTCCGTACTATGTAAATAGAATTTCACATCCTGTATGTGTCCTGGCCTGGTGTCCCAATACCTTTTCCATATAGCACACATTGTATGGCGACTTGATTATTTAGAACCCTACTGACAAATTTACACAAGAGCATTATAGGAAACAAACTGCATGGTCCACTAAATTTAAGTTTGCACTCACAATGTGACTTGTTCATTCTCACATGCACACAACGAGCACATCAATACATTCGGTGCACACTGTCAGTCATGACAAACAAACACACACACGCACACACACACACAAAGACACACCTCTCCCAGACAGTCCCATATGGACTCATTAGGGGCCAGTCCATGGCCACCTGTGCACTGAACAGCCCAACGGACCAGCTTTGACGCTGACAACGGACAGGAGCTGTGCGGGGAATATATTCGCACACATGCAAACACACACACACATTCACAGGTGTAGCCCATCATGCATACATATGGATGCATATAAGCTTGTGTACACATGTCGAAATGCAGTTGAAGACAGTTTAGGGACATTGTGCCATTGCTGAAGGCAAACTTTAACTCCTTATATACTTTGCGTGTCTGTGTGTGTGCGTGTGTGTGTGTGTGTGTGTATGTACAGGTATGTACATGAAGATACATCACAGCAGACTGAGGGGGTAAGGGATTTTTTTTTTTTTTTGCATGGGGGTGCCCAACTATAGTAGAAGTAGTAGTGGTCAGAATTTCAATATTCTATCAAGTAGTATTGGAATAGTCTAGTGTCATTTGCCTCCCACAGCCTCAATAATCTAATATTGTTTCATAACCAGAAAATCCATACATGCATTAAATTAGCTACATCAGATGACTATAATACCCTGTAGTAAAGGTTTAGACAGAATTAAAAGTAGGAATTTAAAGATAAACCTTGGAATTTTCGATCATACCGTAATTCCTTGGCTATTAGGGGTGTCACGAGATGAGAAGATGCATGAGATTGTGTCCACGTAGAATGAGACGAGATTTTAACACTAATTCTGAGAAAAGCACAATGAAAAAATATGACTGGAGAAACAGACTTTTTTATTTAACTGAGTCACAAAGCAATGCAGGTGAGTTTTTAAATGTTTTTTTTTTCCCCACAAATTGACAGCAAACTATATTACTGTCAACATTTTTGAGACCAAATAAACCGCTGTTATGATAATACATAATCATTCAAATTAATACAGCTGACAGTTTTTCTCTACTTGTCTTTGTCTATTTACATCAGGGCTGTCCAGCTTTTCTTTGATATTTATAATAAAAAAATAAATAAAATAAATAAAATGTATATGTTATGTATATGTATATGTTATGTTATATATTATATGTATAATAAAAACAACATATACATACATTATACATACATATAACGTCAAATCGTTGTGTTTTTATTAGTTATTAGTATCAACATATTAAGCCTTTTTGCTCTGTTTTTCACAATTTTTTCAGGGGCTGGGTTGTACGCTGGAGGGTTTTTACAGCTTTCAGACGTGCATAGCATGGCATTACAGAAATGGAGATCACCACCGCTCGCCTGCTCAGCAGATTCTTCACCTTTGTCGATCGCTTGTATTTAATTACCGAACAAATGCATGACTAAAGAAACACTTATACGCGCACCCTTACTCGCTAAATATTGCAACAATGTTGCTAAATTGTCAACACTGATGTTTTTTATGTATGAGATGTGTTATACAACAGGACCGGTGATCGCCTTTAATTGAAATTGGTGCTGAACCAAATGTAGTGAGTGTCAATACAGTACAACCACTCGGTGGTTAAGAGTGTAGACAAGTCCGAACTTCTATGTGGGTTGATCTGACATAATATAAAATTTTATCCAATGTAGAATTACTACAGCTTCTGCTTTGATATCAACAAGTGACAAGCAGCTGTTTAACTCCGGTGGAAAAAAACAGTCACACATCATTCGCTGAGGCTGGGAACACCAGGGTAGGTTGCATTGCAAGGTGTGCCTAAAGCACTTGATCTGTGCTTCCAATGTTGCCTTGCACATTGCCATTTCCATATTGTTCATTATCATTCATAGTAGCGATGCCACAATTCCTGGCTTCCCAAAGTGGGGTGCACGTACCCCGAGGTGTATAAATAATAAAAATTTAAAAACAATTACCACCTAACACTCAATTACGAGTGTGCATGAACGCCTCACGGCACAATGGGAACGGAGCAGGAAGGAAACCGAGCGTAAAGTCGTCCATTGCTCCGTGTGCATCATATGAACAAATACAGTAAGTTTGATGATAATTTTGTGCATTAATAGCGTTTAATCTTGAATATTTAATTGATATTGGTGTTCCAATCCCCGCACGGCGCAGCAGTGAAAACCTGTCACTGTGATTGAGGATTTATCACTGGTTGTGTGTATTTTTGTACTTTGGATACAGCTTTATCGTGACTGTTAAACTTTCCCCTTCGATTTGGTATTAAATTAATATGCAGACTTAAACCATAGCCATCATGAGTGGACACAAAAAGTGAAGCTGTAAGTCAATCCATTCAAACAGAAGGATGCCAACAGCAAACTAGAATAAAAGGTATGTAGGATGATTACTTATCTATTTATCAGAGCTCATGTGAAACTTTAGAAAAATGTGACCATTCAAAATACTCGTTTTTGACCCGGAATTACTATAAAAGGTTCATGTTCAAGTGTGCAGAAGTAGGGGGTATATGGCTTCAGGTCAAATGTCTGAAGGGGTACGCCACTGTAAAAAGTTTGGGAACCACTGCCATAGTTCACCAAACGAGAAATCTAAACACGTTTTAATCTGACAAGCTCTCATCACACGAGATTTTGCGACACCCCTATCGGATAGTACACCTTCAATTGTTATTTTCATGACTACCCTCTAGCCAAATTGTGGACAAATTCTGGTTCTGAGTTTGGCATTGTAAAGAGGATTACAGTCAGTGTCCCTCAGGTCTGCAGCTCCTTGCCTGATGATCTAAAGATTGACATCTTCTTAATTAGTTCCCTAAATTTATCTGCATGAGTTTGCCACTTGCATTTAATTGTGATGACTGAGATTAAATTAACAAATTAAGCATACCAAATTAGCTGCAATTAGTTAGGGGACACTGTCATGATAAAATAATGTCAGTGCTACAGCCTTTAGAGGCATCCATACGGGGTAACTCCAAGTGCGTAAAAAGATTTTTACACACTTCAGTTAATACTTTAGAACTATCAATTCATTTCAATTTTATTTCTATAGTGCCAATTCACAACAAAATTGATCTCAAGGCACAGGTAGAGCAGGTCTAAAACCACGCTCCTCATACATTTAAGAGAACCAACTGAACCCCACATGAGCAAGCGATTGGCGACGGAGGAAAGGAAAAACTCCCTTTAGGGAAGAGACCTCAAACGGAACCAAGGCTGTGTGCGGCGGCCGTCTGTCCTGACCAGTTGGATTGTGATAGAGAGAGCACAGTATAGGCACAGACGGTAGAAAGAGAGCAAAAACAGGACATAGGGGTTTAGCGATTGTGGGAGGGGCAAGACAACAACGGGCACAACAACAGATTCAAGATTCAAGAGAGTTTTATTGTCATGTGCATAGTACAACAGCAGTTATACCATGCAATGAAAATCTTATTCTGTTCATTCTCCCAAGAAAAGAAAGAAAACAAATGAAAGAATAAGAACATAAGAAACATAAACACATAAACATATATACCAATAAATTAAGCAACAACAACAGAAGAGACATTAATACAAGTAAATAATACAAATAAATAAATAAATAAAGTGCTATGAGTGTGTGCGTGTGTTGCGTGCGGCGTGTGCGAGTGCTTCGTTGAGGAGCCTGATGGCCTGTGGGTAAAAGCTGTTTGCCAGCCTTGTGGTCCTGGACTTCAAACTCCTGTAGCGTCTGCCTGACGGTAGGAGTGTGAATAATGAGTGTTGTGGATGTGTGCTGTCCTTGATGAGGTTGTGTGTTCTGCGTAGGACTCTAGATTTATAAATGTCTTGCAGTGAGGGGAGGGCTGCCCCAACAATGTTCTGTGAGGTCTTGATCACCCGCTGGAGTGCCTTCCTATCACGTGTTGTACAGTTACCGTACCAAACAGTGATGGAGGCGGTAAGGACACTTTCGATAGTGCATCTGTAGAAGCAACTCAGGATTGTGGTGGACATGCCAAATTTCCTCAGTCTTCTCAGGAAGTACAGTCTCCTTTGGGACTTCTTCAGAATTTGTTGGGTGTTGTGAGACCAGGTGAGGTCCTCGCTGATGTGTGTGCCAAGGAACTTGAAGGTTTTCACCCTCTCCACCTCAGTCTCATCAATAAACAGGGGTCTATGCGGCTCCTTTTCCCTTGTTCTTGGGTCGATGATCATCTCTTTAGTCTTATCTGTATTGAGAAGGAGATTGTTATCACGACACCAAGCTATGAGGTCCGCCACCTCTCTTCTGTATGATGTTTCAACACCACCAGTGATCAGTCCGATGACTGTAGTGTCATCTGCAAATTTAATGATGCTGGTGTTGTTCTGGGAGGCCACGCAATCGTAGGTGAAGAGCGTGTAGAGGAGCGGACTCAGCACACACCCCTGTGGGGTCCCAGTGCTCACAATTCTTGAGCTGGATGTGCGGTTGTGGACTCTGACTGACTGGGGCCTGCCTGTGAGAAAGTTAAACACCCAGTTACAGAGGGAGGGAGACAGGCCAAGTGTGAGGAGCTTATCTGTGAGTTTGTGGGGGCTGACTGTATTAAAAGCAGAGCTATAGTCTATAAATAGCATTCTGACGTATGTGTCCTGGCCCTGTAGGTGAGAAAGGGCTGTGTGGATGGCAGTGTTGACTGCATCATCCGTGGACCGGTTCTGGCGATATGCAAACTGTAGAGGGTCCACGGTTGCCGCCGGGATGCTCTTTTTGATGTGGGTCATGACTAATCTTTCAAAGCACTTCATAACAATAGGAGTGAGTGCTATAGGGCGATAGTCATTCAAGCAGGTCACGTTGCTCTTCTTGGGTACGGGCACTATGGTGGTGGACTTAAAGCAGGTCGGTACAGATGCTTGTGCAAGCGACAGGTTAAATATGTCAGCAAGCACATCAGCTAGCTCTGATGAGCAAACCCGAAGTGCACGTCCTGAGATGTTGTCTGGCCCTGCTGCTTTTCGTGGGTTTGTTTTGTTTAGAACCCTGCGCACATCAGCTGATGTCACCATGAGAGGTGAGTCCTGTGTGCTCCCCAGGTTCAGCCACCCTCTCTGCTCATCAGGAGTTTGGGTGTCAAAGCGGGCGTAGAACTCATTCAACTCATCAGGAAGTGTGGTTTGGCTGGACGTGGCTACGCTACTCTGCTGTCGATAGTCTGTGATGTGCTGGAGCCCCGCCCACATGCGCCGAGGGTCTTAGGTGGAATAGTAGCCCTCCAGCTTCTGTCTGTACTGTCTTTTGGCCTCTCGTATGGACCTCCTCAGGTCATATCTGGCCTTTTTGTAGTCATCAGCGGTGCCCATGACAAATGCAGTCGAACGAGCACGTAGCTTAGCCCTTACATCACAGTTCATCCACTGTTTTTGGTTAGGGTATTTTCTGTAATACTTGGTGGTGGTAACAGTCTCTATACATGTGCTAATGTAGCCAGTAACAGCAGAAGCATATTCATCCAAATCAACAGTACAATCTTCCCTCCCCGCTGCAGTTTTAAACACATCCCAGTTTGTGCAGCCAAAGCAGTCCTGAAGTACTTGATCAGTTTCTTCATTCCATACTTTAACTGCTGTACGTACAGGGGGAGCTTTTTTAAGAAGTTGTCTGTATGTTGGTTAAAGGAATATAGAGATGTGGTCAGCCTTTCCAAAGTGGGGTCTTGGAACAGCCTTCAAAGCACCTTTCATGTTGCAGTAGACTTGGTCCAGGATGTTATTTTCCCTTGTGGGAAAGCTCACATGCTGGTAATATTTGGGGAGGACAGTCCTGAGGTTACAGTGGTTGAAATCGCCAGATATAATAAATACAGCGTCTGGGTGTTTGGTCTCGTGTTTATCAATGATGTCATGCAGGAGGCCTAGTGCATTAGCAGTGTTAGCTCGTGGTGGGATGTAGACAGCAGTTAAATACACAGCGCTAAACTCACGAGGCAAATAAAAAGGTCTGCATTTCACCATCAGCAGCTCAATGTCCTGCGAGCAGTGCTTTTCCATCGTCTGTACGTCTGTGCACCACCGTTTGTTTACGTAAACACAGACGCCGCCACCTCTGTGTTTACCAGACGCTAAAGTCCGATCTCCCCGGTAAGCAGCAAATGATTCCAACTGGATCGCCGAGTCCGGTATATCCTCCGTCAGCCAGGTTTCTGTGAAGGTGAGGACACAGCATTCCCTGATCTCACGTTGAGCTGTAATCCTTGCTCGTAGTTCGTCCATCTTGTTTTCAAGAGAGCGGACGTTGGCTAGCAGCAGGCTTGGTAGCGGTGGCCTCGTCGCTCTAGCTTTTAGCCTAGCATGCAGGCCGGCTCGCTTGCCTCGTTTACGCCTCGGATGCTTTGCTCGCCGGGTATTCAGCTCACCAGGTCCGCAGGCTGCTGCGTTCTCCCGGCGCAGAAGAAAGGCAAAGTCTGAGAGGCTAAATGAAGGTTCATGGTGAACCCTGCCGATGTTCAAAAGTGTCTCTCTGTTGTAATGTACTGCGTGAGTGTGTTGAATGTCCAAAATGAACAGTAAAATAGCAAAAAATAGAAAAACACGGGAGAGTGTCACAGAGACGTCTGCCACGGAGGGCGCCATCTTTGATTTTGATTTGCCATTTGATTTTGAACAGTTGCATCATAATAGCCCCATGTTGACAGCAACGTCAGCTGTCAGCTTCCAGCGTCATCATTGCCGGCCTTACCACCGCCAATAACAAGCAGATGAATGTGAAGGTGTAATAGTGCCCTTCTTGACCACATCTGCAGGGGCAGGGAGCACCAACCACAGGGAAGGGGGAGAAAGACACAGAGCGGGGGTTAGTAACACACTAAATGAATGGTAAGTATTATTGAGATTAACATTTTGGTATTTATTGGGAATGGGGGCAAAGTTGGGGGTTCAGGGAAATACCTAATTTGGGGTGTGATGGAGTTGAGGGTCAGAAAAAGGAAGAGCCAGTTAACGTGCCGATTAGCATTTTACAGCAGTGTTATGTAGGGCAAGGAACCATACAATGAGATGCAGTATGATATTATTACAATATTTCCAATGATAACAGTACTACCGTTCACGGACTGGGCGATAATAGATACCATATAAAAAATGGTGGCCTCTTCTCATCTACATGCAGCCACTGCCAGGTGGTGCCACTAGGTACTGGTAATTGCCTACAGAGGCAACGTTTCCACCAATCTATACCATTAAGTTCAATGCGTTCAATACCTGTTACAGTCAAATCTCGGTTTTCGAGTGCCCCGGTTTCTGGATGATTTGGTTTTCGACAAAGATGTGCCTTGGTTTTCAGACTCTAAGCAAATGAGCTGACCCCTGCCTTGACACACGATGTGTGCCTGTTATTTCTCCGGTTTTGCGTCAAAATTCAAAAGTCAAAAGGCACACTGATTCAAAATCAGAACTATGCCGTAATGTCCAGGATACGTGTTGCCTTCAGGATTTCTACAGATCTATGTTTAGTGCACTTTTTAGTACACTTTTGGTACCCCTCGCAGAAGATCCAAATGCACTTTATGTTGAATGTCACAAATAAATTATTTGTATCTTATGTAAGTCATAAATGGCATGCTTTATGTCTGTATGTTGAGTTTTATAGTGCTTCAAAGTCAAGGCTCTAAAATGGGAGTCTTTATTGAGAACCTGTTATCTGCTTTATCTGTATCTCTGGCGGGACACGCCCCACTCTTAGAGAAGCACTGCTGAAATTTTGTTGTTTCACTACCATGACAAATTAAGTGTCTTATAGGGTAGTTCACTTGCATGATTCAGTAGCTCCACTGCTCCAATGCTTTCATATTCCATTGTAGTAGATTGGGGCCACACCATTCCCTCCTGCTTTGCAATCGGTCATACCTCTATATGGAAAAAACTTTCACCATTCCCACATGTGCTCCTCATATACACACCCAACCCTAATAAAAGCATAACCTTTACAGTGGCTCAGATCCTAATGACTCCAGATATTTCATCACACTGAAGTGAGGTGAAAGATCTTGTTTTCTCATTTCCAACTTTTTCAATTCTTTTACGGCAGATTTTTTCACGTTTGCCCCTCGGCCTTCCTCCTCTACCCCCCCCCCCCCACCCCCACCCCCACCCCCACCCCCACCACCACCACCACCACCACCAAACTGGCCTTTGTCTGTGAACTTTGCTTGACCCTCTCCCGTTAATCTGCCATGCTCTGGAGAAGCTGGTGTCAAAATGTGAAGCTGTAGGAGCTAAGAGCTAAAGTAACGCAGTGAGTTTAGGGAATAGGAGATGGGTGTTGATGCCGTGACTAATGCCAGGCTCCCTGAGAGCCATTGACTGGGCTCTGCTATCATTCATCAGCTCCTCTCAAGGTGAGAGAGACCCAACCATTTTAATTACAAGTGTATAATTAAATCCACTTTCTTTAATGCTGCTATTCTCATTAAAAATATTTTTCATCCAAACCAACATATGGTTGTCGATAATACTGAGGAAGGAACAGCAATCCACTGGCTGTTTACATTGTAAATGTGCCAATCAAGTCTTTTCTAAACAGAGCCAACAGACTGGAAACTGCACAATTCACAGTTAGCACTTTCATGCATGCGTATCAATATAAATGCAATCCTTTCACACTTGGTTAGCAGGCACGCTTACCATTTTTCTGATTTAAATAATGAATATGCTTCCACTCAAAGTACCAAAACTTTGCTGCAGACATCACTTTTAGAGGGCAAAAACGTGCCATTGGTTACACACTTCAGCAAGGTCTTTTTGGTGTGTTGCATCATTTGGCATTTATTCAGATTGTGAATGTCAACGTTTTTTAAGAATTAAGTTAGAATTTCACTGCATAGATACTTTGCTGGAAGACTCCAATTTTGTCTTTACTCTTTAAAAAAATACAGGGGGCAGCTTATTTTAATAATAATACAATAATTTACTAATTCAGGTGTATGCACCATATAAAAACTCAAATTAAAAGACAGATAATACAGTTATCTCTCTCAACTTCAAATGTTGCTGCATATTTAAGAAAATATGATGAATTTCTTTGCATAAACTAAGCATTATCAAGTATTAAAATGGATAAATTAACTAAAATACAAGTATAAAAAATGATTGCCCCCCCCCTGTTAAAACATAACTTAACTGAGATTAATTGAGATCTATCCGTCTGGAAAAGGTAATAAAGCTATTTCTAAAGCTTTGGGACTCCAGCAAACCACAGTGAGAGCCATTATCCACAAATGGCGAAAGCAGGTGAACCTTCCCAGGAGTGGCCAGCCAAACCAAATTACCATCCATTACTCATCCAAGAGGTCACAAAAGACCCCACAACAACAACCAAAGAAATGCAGGCCTCACTTGCCTCAGTTAAGGTCCGTGTTCATGACTCCAACATAAGAAAGACACTGGGCAAAAATGGCCTACAAGTCCACTTCTGAATGGCTGAAGAAAAACAAAATGAAGACTTTTGAGTGGCCTAGTCAAAGTCCTGACCTTTTCAAATTCACTTATCCTGGTTGAGTCTGGGGCCAATTAATCACGATAAACGAGGGATTAATGTAATAATGGAGATGATGATAATGATTATGCAAACTCTCCCTGTCCTTTTTCTGCTGTGTGGGACAGCAGAACCCAGAGTCAACTTTTGACTTTTGTGCCATGCAAATCTTCCCTTGCAACCTTGATAGCTATTATTTATGCAGAATTTAATACAGCTATTTTTTTTTAAATAATACACTAACCCCTCATTTATCACAAATAATTGGTTCCAGACTTGACCGGGATAAGTGAATTTCTGAGAAGTAGGATTCCTTAGTTATAAATCAAATAGTTTCGGAGTTAGAGCATAGAAAACCTGTTTATGACCATTTAAATACGGGTTTTACCATGATTAGAGCTTTTGAGAGATGAAATAAGACCCCTAAAGTCACCTTTACACTCGTATCACCCAATATAGTAGACAAAAAACACAGAAAATAAGCAATTAAATGGAAAAATACTGCTTGTGCTCATGAGTGTTGCTGTCAATGTGTTCAGGGGGTAAAGGAGTTGAGTGGGGTCGTACCGGAAGTGAGGTTGGGGGGTCAGATTAGAATTTTAGCTGGGTGTGAGTTACAGCAGCAACAATAGACTCGGTTAGGGATTATTACTGCTGTTTTGAGATAATTCAAACCCGCAATAAAAGCCTGTTGTTCCAGTGATCAAGTCTGGCGCTTGTGTGTCTCACCGAACATTACAGGAACATTACTGACATCCAGTAACCTACCTTTATCTGGCAAAAAGAATATGTAAAATTTGCTAAAATGTGCTTTTTTGTTTTTTTTTACTACATTGGGGGTACATTGAGCAGGAAAAAAAGCATTAGACTGTCAGAAAAAGTATTTATTTAGATAATTCCCTGGACCCAAGTGATTACAACCATTACAAAAAAGAAGGCTCTTGCAGTGCATTGGCATAGGTTTTATTCAAAGATCAACTTTCATTTACTGTATATAGTTGTCTAAATACAGTAGGAAAAGACTTGGACAGACAAATATGCAGCTGAAAAGCTTTTAATTGTGCATATCAGCAAGGTGCGTGTGTACGTGAATATGTACATGTGTGTCATGTCCTGGCACATCGCCAGCGACTCAGTCATTAACATTCTGCTTAAGCGCACACACACACACCACCGGCCCATACGAAACACACATCAAAATACAGACATGCACGCACACACACACACGCACACACACACTGCCAGCCAACACCACAACACACGAGCCCCACTGAAGAGCATGCACATTGTTCCACGTGCGTATGTGTGCACATGCGTACGCGCGCACTATCCCATTCAATTTCACACATGTCAAGGGAGACTCCCCACCAGGCAGTCATATTAAACCGGCTCATTATTTATGCAAGGGGAGAGATTGCCAGACCCCGATTTGCCTCATAAAATGTTAATATATTCATCGGGAAATTGTAGCCTTTTAATCTGCCCCACCAGAAAAAACCCCACTTTTGCCACCATGTTGTACAGTGTTGTACAGTATTATATTATAGTATTATATCATACTCTCCCTCACCACACATTTGTCTCTAACTGTTCATCCTTACATGTGAGGCAGCTGTATAACACTTTTAGTGTCTCTTGCCTTAAAACCACCACAAATATTAAATGAAGTTGAAGCAACATTAAAATGCCTTTCCTTGGGATAATTGTCTCTTAAATCATAATTAATGCATCATTGATATTTTGAACTTGCAGTGATTTGATTGGATAAAGACAGCTCCTTTAATAGGAAATATGTTTATATTTTTTTTAATGTGTAACTTCATCATAATAGATTTTGTGTGGAATATACAAACACATCTTTTGCACAATAAAGAAAAAATGATTAAATGCATCCAGATTTTTTCCCCCTTTTCCTTTTTCCGTAGAGCTGGCAGCCAAAAAATATATATATATCCTCGCAATTTATGTTTTGTAAACAAACACACACACACATTTCTATCACCTAAAATGAAGCAGCACTAGCTAGCTGAAAATTACCTTGGTTGCTAAGCAACCACAGCATCTGTGCAAAGCCCTGTCATTTTCCAAGCCAAACTAATATCCCATAATACCCTCAAATAAGCCCCCTCTGTGTGTGTGTGTGTGTGTGTGTGTGTGTTGTACTATAGGTCCAAAAAGAACTGAAGAACCAATGTTAAGGAAATAATGAATTGCTGTATTCTTCGTCCGTTAATAGCATAGTTCCAAAATTGGGTCACTGTAGCAGCAGGCTGAGTGGTGTAACCCAGGTGTCCCTCTATGCCATCAACACACTCCAGCTCGTCCTGGGGGAGATCCCACATCAGATGATCTTAATAATCCCTGCAGCGTGTTCTGGGTGTAACCCGTGGGCCTCCTGTCATTTTGACTAGGCCAAATGGGGGGCTGTCCCAAATCTGAATGATGCTGGTCAATGGGGGAAACTCATTTTAAAAGCTAGTATTTACATTTCTTTTTGTTCATTTTTTGACCATTTACCAAGGATTACTACGGCTATTAAAGCAGGGTTGCAAATAAACACTGAATAAACTGTTTTCGAGCGTTCACAGATCTGCAAATTTGCTGTTTTTTTCTTTTTTTGAAAGTAGGCGTGTTTTTTCTTCAGACAACAAATCTCATTCACTCAAAGTCTGCAAAAACGTATAAATAGGTGATAATACAGTGGAACCTCGGTTAGCATACACCCCAATTCGTGTTTTTCGGTTAATGGCGAAAATTTACGCCAAAATTTTGCCTCAGTTGACATACATTCTCCGGTTAGCATGCAATACGGTGCGTGTCTTGTCGCGTTGTTAATACACTGTGCGAATCCAACTGTGTTCTTGATGTATTTTTACCACAAAATGTCCTTGTTAGCATCTTATTAGCTTGTCATGATGTAGAAACAGAAACCGGGGTCACCAGTCTATGCTGGTATCAGCGGCTGACTCTCAAAAATGTTAACATAAAATGTGTTTTTATCGTTTTACAATGATAGTTTTACATAAAACAATTGTAAATGCATATAAATGTAGGGTTGGGCGATATGGACCTTAGCATGTATCATGATATTTGACAATTGAATTAAATTCAGCAGAGTCTTGTATAAAAAGCTACAAACCTTAACCCAAACCTTAATACACTTGTCTCAAATTGAAAAGCACATATTGGTAATAAACTGTATAATACAGCAGTGCATTTAGTGTCTACCAAACTAGATCAGTGCAAAGTATTCAGAATTCAAGTGTACCGTTTAGTAGCAACCTCAAATAGCAAAATACAGTATAAAGGCATCACGTCTTTGGCTAAATAATATGACACTGCATCAGTCAGTTCATGCCATCATTTGCTTTTCTTGTCGTAAGGAAGGCCATGAGCAAAAGTGTTTTGTATTTTTTAAGTGGGTAAGTGTAGACATGCTCTCTGACTCTGTCTCACGCTTCATGACACACTCTACGTGCTCAACTCTGTGCTTAGATAGTAGAACAAATTTGTTGTGCTCCTACCTTTTGCCGTCACCGTTGCTTTGCAAACTTCGCATGTCATGGTCTCTTGCTCCACTTCTGCTCTATCGAAACCAAACCCCTTCCATTTTACAGAGGTACCTCTCCGTTTAGCAACGATTTCTTTGTCTATAGTCTTCGCTTCTCCTCCGCCTTCAGCCATGCTCATTGTCTCTTTTTTGCCACCGCTGGACCTTGTTGTGGCACACGTAAGGCACCAGTGCGCCAATACAGTGTGCCGCAGTGCGCAGCCACATGAAAAACATGTCACCAACTCTTTTTTTTCCCCATTTATGATGATTTAAAATGATGATTTATACCGGTAAATCATTTTCTTATCATTGGAAGAATTTATACTGGTATACCGGTATATAAAAATTATCGCCCAAGCCTATATAAATGATGAATGAAAGGGATAAAGGGGCATTTAAGGTTACCTTTACCTTCATTTAAAATGTGGTTCTTCCCAAAGACATGATATGGCAGCGAGCTCAACACGGACGGCACCTTCACGTTTTGTCATGAGTTATTTCTTGAATTCCATAGTTTTTCACTTTCTTTATTAAATGCTGGCACTTGCAACTTTCTTTGGCTCGATTTTGGGTTATAGAGGTGAGAAACACTATTGAATCCAGGAAATAAATCATGACAAAACAGCAACGAGGTGTCCATATTGATCTCGCTGCCACATCGTGTCTTTAGGAACAGCCACATCAGGAGTCACGTCTGTGAAGGTAAAAGTAAACTTAAATGTTCATTTATCCCTTTCATTCATCGTTTATATGTATTTATATGCATTTCAAAATGCTTTTTGCATGTAAAACTATAAAAATGTGAACTTTTTTAGCTTTTGGAATGGATTAATTGGATTTACATCATTTCTTATCGGAAAAATTTCTTCGGTTAGCGTCTGTTTCAGTTAGAGTCAGACCTTCTAGAACAAATTAATGACGCTAGCCAAGGTTCCACTGTACAGGTACAATGTACCCAATACATGTACCACTGTACCACAAAAAAAGCCCACCATTTTTATGTTTAGGCTTTATGCTTCACTGCATGTATTTTCAACAAGTGTTGAGATGTTGCACTTTGTTTGGGAGTCCTTGAATGCACCGTCGTTGTGTGCCGCGCTGTGCTGAGTACCATTTTACATTTTATCATTTAAAATGTAAGTGTGTGAGGCATATTTAAGTCTGAAACCTGGATTATGCGTTTAGCATTTAGCTCGTCACCTTGCGTGCCTAATGATCAACGGCAATCGGAGAGACGGGGTTCTGGAGGAGTACGAGAGAGCCGTACGCCGGAAATAGACATTTTCATTGGCGAGTCAATTACTCGTGGATTTTTGCCATTCGCTGGTAGCATTGGAACGTAACTCTCGCAAAAAGTGTGGATCTATTGTACCAGCAGACATAATGTCTGCTCATCTAGTTCTATAAAATGGCGTCTTTTTTGCCGCCCTTTTTGCACAACCTAACAAACACAGTCACACAAACCAAACCACCTTCATTTTGCGTCAAGTGAGCTGGGGAACACGTGATATATCTCTAAGCGCAAAGACATCCTGACAGCAGCGTGGGAGGCCCATCAGCGTCTGCCATAGCTGCGGCCTCGCTCAGATTTATCACAAGGTGTTGAGTGTGGTGACACTCTGCTGCACGTGTGCCATTTGCAGGATGATAGCTTGTGTTAGTGCTAATCACGCAACAGAATTTGGGTGCTGACATGGTGGCAGGAATCAATGAAGGCCATCAAAGTGCAGATAGCGGCACAAGAGCAAAAGCAGTGGTTGGAAATAACCATCTGGATGGAATCGTCCCGTATTTAGAAAAAAAGTACACAAAAAAAAGTCCCATATTGAGTTGACAAGGGACGCACTTAGTTCCTTATTATGGTGTTAAGTTTTCAGTCTATTGATGACAGCTTGTCACAGGCTAAGCCAATGCCAGCGTGTCTGATCACACACCTTTCAATCTCATTGCCAATTCTCCTGTTCTGCCATCTTTGTTTACACACTTTGCCTGGCTGTCACTGCGCCTCACATTGGCGGCTAGCTAGCTAGAGCTGTCTGCCTAGCTTCTGGTTTGATCAAATGCTTCTTTTACCACAATTACATTTTTGTCTTGAAAACAAACAAGTAATGCGATTAGTTTGGAGCTCGTTTTTGTCCCACGGGGAAGCTACAAGTGGCTATCACGTTCATAAGGTATGTGCTGCCTTACTTTTTTAAAGTGTCGTTTAACAACTTTGCTTTCTTGTTATCATTATAATAAAGTCTCCAACCAACAGCCTGCTCTAAAACATGCATCAAATTGAATTCAGGTTCGCATCAAATAGTGCAAAACTTGTTTCAAACACATAAAGGCAAAAAAGAATAATAAAAATAACAGTCAGGTCTTGTATGCTTTTAGTATTGAATAGTTCAATGACATCAGGAGACAACACCGCTTTACTTTAATATGGCCTACAATGAAATCCTATTGTTGTTTGCCAATTTAAAAATATGTACACTTAACAAATGCTTCTAAGAAAAAGTAAAAAAAATAAACAAAAAAAATGACAAAAACATTGTTGAGAAGAGCAAAGCCAGTTATCTCAGTGCATAATTGAATTAGTATAGATCCAATATAACAGCTGTATAAAATATTTAGCAGTTAAAAAGTTGAAGTTTTGCATTGACACGGTTCCTCACTGCATACAGTATACAACAAGATTCCGCAGTAGCAACAAATGGTTGTCTTTGTAGTACAGGGTGATTGAAAAGTAACTCCCTATTTTAAAATACTTCTAGTATTTAACCTTTTTTTTTTTTTTAAAGAAGATATATATGTGATGAAAACGATTGGCATGGAGTTTTATTTGATTTATTTTATTTTTAATGTATTTATTAATTAATTAATTTATTATTAATTTATTTAATTTTATTCATATGGGCACCAGAATTTGCTACCGACTCCTCAAAGCGCCCAGGAATCGTGTTAACTCATTTCAGCAGGAATTCTTGTGGGATGGAGGACAAAAGTTCTCATACTCTCATATTTGTAGGGCTTCCAAATTTCAAACAACAGAGGCAATCTAGAGTTACTTTTCAATCACCTTGCAGTAAAAGAAGTCAATTGCATACAATGCAGTTCCAGGATTCTCAAATTCTTCAATATAATCATTTTAAGTAAAAACATACAGAAAAAGTTGGTGGAATGATCAATCAAAGTGAAAACAATATTGCACAATATATTTTGTACATTAAATATATGAATACTTTTATTATATTTTATACCATTATTACAGTTTATAGTGGCATAGAACTGTACTGCATCATACATTGCAGTTCGACACCGCTGCAAATGACAACCATAATAATAAAAATATTATTAAATGAGTAACTTTCTCACAGTGTCAATCAAAAGTGAGTATTATTACCTTTTAAAAATTTAAATTACATTCAGTTCATGTATTGGCTCTCATTAGATGTTGCAGGTAAACTTAAAAAATGAGTAATCGAATTTTCTACATAATCAATCTACTTTACAGTGAGCTAATAAAACAACTAATAAACAAGTACAAAAGAATAGTTACTGTAAAAAACAGTTTGAAAAAAAGTGTCAGTCACTGCTTTTCTTGTTCAATACATGCCCTATCTACTTCTTTTCCAATCAGCCCTTTAAAAAAGTCATTTTGGCTTTGAAGACACTCCGTGATTTACGTCCAAGTTACACTTGCAGCTCAAACTTCAATCCCAACTTTCTTGTGAGGAACAACGTTGGCCC
This sequence comes from Dunckerocampus dactyliophorus, assembly GCF_027744805.1. Classification (NCBI taxonomy): domain Eukaryota; kingdom Metazoa; phylum Chordata; class Actinopteri; order Syngnathiformes; family Syngnathidae; genus Dunckerocampus; species Dunckerocampus dactyliophorus. The sequence goes on from NC_072825.1 coordinate 18,871,343, forward strand.
TGACAGCATGTAACAGCCTGACCTTCTGTACTTTCCAAATATCAAAAGACTCATTTCAACACCCATTCATTCAATTTCACACATTAATATAACACATTCTCTGGTACAATAGGCCAACATACAAACACACGCAGATGGCAGGCGCTGGGACTAATCCAGTGTGTGTGTGTGTGCGTGTACTTGTGTGTCTGACTGTGGCTGTAGGAGGTTGACAGGCAGAATGTGTGTGTGTGTGTGTGATTGTACGTCAAGCCCAATTCCGTCTACTAGTTTATCAGCCGGTGTTTGGAGCCTTACAAGTCAAGTGACTGTACAAAAAGTAAAAGGTTGTGAGGTGTGTGTGTTAAAGAGGACGACATGCAAACACGTACTCCCTGCTTGTGGTTGAGTGTCAAACAGCTGCGTGCAAAGACAGGCACCGATACAAAAACAAGCTTTACCCGGTTGCTCTGTATTCCTGGCCCGTGAGTGATAAGCCTCTTGAAGGCATCATGGTGAATAATAGCCACCAGACTGCCTCCATTCTCCATCCAAGCCTCTCTGGCTTGATAAGATTGTGTTAGCCACCACCTCGCTCCACCTCAGACTTCAAACACTTACACATTGCCCTGGAAATTGTTGAGGGCTACGCGTCAAGCAGATAATATAATTTCTGATCATACATGGGGTTCAGTTTATTTATAGTTCAGCCATGCCTTGCAGGCGGAATGAAGGAGGGCTGGCAGGAAAGGACAGATGGAGTGAAGGAAGAAGAATGTGATGGATGAAGGAATGAGGAGACATTTTGCTACTGACAGCTCTCTCGGTTCTAGACTTACTCTTATCCTTCCACATTTGACACCCTTCTTCATCTCAAGTAAGTTGCAAACATTTTTATCGTGATACTTATTTTACTTGTGCAGGTCCAGATTACTTATTAAATAAGTACATTATTATTATTAATTGCTTATTTGATTTGTTACTTGAATTACTGCTGGTCTGCATTAAAACGTTTTTTTACAATGACAATATCGGATTTAACATCTGATTTTATGTGAAATTCCAGCCTTTCATCATGTATACCAGGGTTGTGCAAACTTTTCCAGCGAGGGCCACATACTGAAAAATGAAAGGATGCAAGAGTCACTGTGATGTTTTGCAAAGCAACACATGTAGATATGTTATAGAAGTTCTATATAGTCTAAGGAAAAGCTGCATCTCAGTTTTGTGATATAAGTGAAAAAGCATATTATTAGTATGAACTTTGCTCTTATTTTTACCATTTTTGCTGTTTTTTTTTCAATTCCCAAATATTTTTACTTTTTCTTAAGTAATTTTTGCACATTTTCTTGAACTTATTTCCATAATATTATACCGTTTTTCCCCCCAAACTAATTTTCATAAATTACAACTTTATTTTGTTTTGTTTGTTTCTCATAATATTACAACCCTAAAAATACAAACATATTTCTTTAATATTTCAACCCTATGCTACTAAAACACAATTTTTCCTCATAATATTACATTATTGTAAAATGGCGACTTTTTCCTCCTGAGAATGCGACTTTTTTCTCTTATTATTTGGCCCTTATTCTTGTAAAATTATGGCTGCTTCTTTCATTTCTGCTGTTGCATTTTTGATTTTCCAACTATTTCAACATCCTTCTTGTAAATTTTCTTTTCGGAATTATAACATCATTCCCATAGTATTTTGACTTTATTCTCGTATTCTGTCTGCAACCAAATTTTTCAAAAAATTACAATTTTATTTGTTTTTGATAATAAAATTATATTATTGTAAATTATATTTTTAGAATGTACCGCAGGCCATTAAAAAAAACAATTGTGGGTTGCAAATGCACTTTGGACACTTCTGATGTACGCTATGGCAGCAGAAACACGCAAAACAACTGCATATACACTCCTGATCAAAGTCTTAAGTCCAGTTGAAAAATTGCTAGAATTTGCATATTTGGATTTTAATGAGGTTTTAAGTAGAGCTACAATATGCAAAAACAAGAAGGGGGAATGACACAAAAAGCATTTTGAAAAAGTAATTTATTGAAAACAACAATTAAACTGAAATAGGCTGTTTATCAGCTGATCAAAAGTTTAAGACCACCTGGCAATAAAAGCCAAAATCTACTCAAAATTTACTGTCATTTTCTGTCAGGCATTCACACTGTCACGCCCTCCTGATGGCTAAAGCTAAGAAGCTTTCTCTTTTTGAACGTGGTCGGATTCTCGACCCAAGTGTAGACCCAAAAAACAAAATCACACCTGCGCTGAGCCGGAGGATCCGATTGGCTGTCCATCAAGACACAAGGCGGTGTTCGACCTACATTAAGGCCCTTACTGGTGCCGACTGCAGCGCAGTACAGTAGTACCTTGCATAACGTAAACCTCCTTTTACGTAAATTCCACTGAACGTAAATAATTTATGTAAAGTTTTTGCATCGTATTACGTAAGAAATTCCATATAACGTAAAGCGGTGCAAGTTCAGAAATTCTATTTGAATCGAGCAACAGAGAGAGGGAAACATTTTCCATGACTAACAGAGTACACTTGGTGACGCCTTTTGACACTTCACGCTCTCTGGCTGACTATCGGGGCACCGCCTACGCTCTCATCTCATTGGCTGATTATCGGGGCACCACCTACGCTCTCATCTTATTGGCTTCCTCATCGTAGTCACCCTTAAACTAGTTGATTGTTTTTGTTTTTCAGTTTTATTCATTTACAGTAATCTTATTTATTACCTTATTTTATATTGGAATGTTACTCTACTATGTTTATGCTAACGTTTTCTTATATTTTCCCACCATATTTGGTGGACTTTGAATATTTTGAAGGGCCAAAGGGGTGAGTTTGGGAAAATCTTGGAACGGATTAGGCTATTTACATGTATTTTACGCTTCGTATGACGTAAAAACCCTATAACGTAAACTTTCTCGGAACGGATTATTTACGTTGTAGGGGCGTCTACTGTAATCATCAGACGGCATCTGCAGGAAAAGGGTTTAAAAACAAAAAACATATTCAAAGACCTCGTCGTCTTCAACGCCACAAAACTGCCCGTTTAGACTTTGCCAGGGAGCATCAAACATGGGACATTGAAAGGTGGAAAAAAGTTTTATTCTCTGATGAGAAAAAAATGTAACCTTGACGGTCCACATGGCTTCCAACGTTACTGGCATGACAAGGAGATCCCACCTGAGATGTTTTCTACCCGGCACAGTGGAGGGGGGGGTCCATCATGATCTGGGGTGCTTTTTCATTCAGTGGAACACTGGAGCTTCAGGTGGTGCAGGGTCGTCAAAAGGTGGATGCTTACGTGCAGATGTTGCAGCAGGCATCCCTCATGACTGAGGGCCCTCGTCTGTGTGGTAACAGCTGGGTTTTTCAACAGGACAACGCTGCAGTTCACAATGCTTGCTTGACCAAGGACTTCTTCAGGGAGAATAACATCACTCTTTTGGACCATCCTGCATGTTCCCCTCATTTAAATCCCATAGAGAACATTTGGGGATGGATGGCAAGGGAAATTTATAAAAATGGCCGTCAGTTCCAGACAGTTGATGCCCTTCGTGAAGCCATCTTCACCACTTGGAGCAATGTTCCTACTAGCCTCCTGGAAACACTCGCATCAAGCATGCCCAAAGCAATTTTTGAATTGATTTAACAAGAACGGTGGAGCTACTCATTACTGAGTCCTACTGAGAACATTTGTTGTTCTGGTTTGCAGAGTTTTTTGTTATTTTTTGAGCGATGTTCTTAAACTTTTGATCAGCTGATAAACAGCCTCGTTCAGTTTAATTGTTGTTTTCAATAAATTACTTTTTTCAAAATGCTTTTTGTCTCACTCCCCCTTCTTGTTTTTGCATATTGTAGCTCTACGTAAAACCTCATTAAGATCCAAATGTGCAAAATTCAAATTCTAGCAATTTTTCAACTGGTCTCAAGATGTTGATCAGGAGTGTATAAGCATTATTTGTTCCCTTTGCAATTCTAGCATCCTAAGCCAAGTGAGCCTTGCAGGTGGTTCACAATGCTCACTACATCTGGCCTCACTTTCCCACTGGAGCGCCTTTCATAGCAGAGGAATTTGATGGTAGAGCTGCTAACTTTCATAATTACTTGTCTTCGGAGATAATTAAAAATTCCATTTACATTATTGCGAGCTTTCTATACATACTGTTTATCAATCATAGAACCCTAGATAGAAGTGGTGTTTTTATGTGACTGCAATACAAAGTATGGCGACTGAGAAGAGGCAACACAAAAGCACAAGCCCACAGGAACATAAACAGATACTTTGTATTGTAATATAAAATGCAAAACTGCTGCTTTGTGTGCGGAGCATTCATGCCTCAGAAAGTGTGTGAAAGTGGGTTGAGCGACATAAAGCTTACTGGGCAGCATGTTGTGCATCTTCACACTACAACATGTAAATAACAGCAGGTAGTCACACTCTTGAGGGGAACCAAGTGAGGAGAATCTTAACAGTTTCTCACATTGTAATCCACACTTGTTGTGTATGAACCATGTCCATCTTTCTTGTATTTCCCAAATGTGGAGAAACGCTTTATGTCCAAGTCACACATTATATAGTTAAAAGGTACAATTATATATCTATTTATTTTATTTATTGCACTATTGTATTGTTATCATCAATAATTAACTTTGCATGATTTATTTATTTATTTAGCATGAAATTGTACATGAAGTGATAGCATATTTGTACAGAAAGTTGGACATTATATTTTGTTGAACCTGAACTATTTTTGCAAAACATGAGCAATGCAAGCAGAGTGCATAGGGTAAGTGCAAGCCTCAAACAGGAAACATGCAAATGTATTTGTCCCAAAAGCAAGTCAGCTGTTGTAAACTGTTGCTAAAAAAAAAAAAAAAATATATATATATATATATATATATATATATATATATATATATATATATATATATATATATATATATATATATTCAAAATTGTCAACTTTTAGACATGCAAGAGCGCGTCGTGATATGAACGGGGAGAAAATAACTCTAAACGACTGAGAGGTCTGACTTTTTTGTTAGCAACGGTTTTGTGATACAAATGTATTACTCTTTTGAGCGCATCTTATTTTAAGAAGCCAAACTGTTTACTTAAGTGGCCCCAGCAACTAACCGGAACGACGTCCCTCCTCACGGAAATCCAACCAGAACTCTGCTCGCGGGACAAAGTGGGGGGTAAATCAGCGTTGATGCACGACAACTGCTGATGTGGTTGTCACACAACTTCATGTCAAAAAATCCAAACTATCCCTTTAAGTGTATGTATAAAGAACACTACGTAGCTATTTTCAATGACATACTATGTACACAACTATTGAGGAATTATGTGTAATTATCTTTATTGCCATATTGATTTGAATTGTGAATTACTGAATGATATCAATTATCGTAATTTCCACTTTATAAACTAAGCCGCTACCCTGCAGTTTATACATTGGTGCGGCTTATACATTGGTGCGGCTAATATATGGTCATGATCTAATCTCGTCACATCTCGTATACTTCAGAACTACTACTAATCATTTAAATATGTATTTCGGAAAATGCTACTTCTAAGGCAACGACGAAAAAGTTTCAGGAAACGACCAAAAAACACAAAGAAGCCACCTTTCTCAGTATTTGTTTCACCATGTTCACCTAGCTGAGTGAAGCTGAGTATGCACACACTCCAGTTTACAGTGAGCAACAACAAACACAATTTATACTAAAATCAAATGTAAAATATCATCGAAATTGGATTATTCAATAAACACCATAAATATACCACCAAGATTGCAAAGCCTGTTAGTGATAACTCCTGCAGAATTACTGTCGAATATCAAGCAATTCCCCATGTGACCCTACATAAAACTTATGCAATGCACGTAGCGCCACAAGCATACACGTCATATCCGCTGACGTATGCTATACATCAATAAATAGAAATACAGGTACCACAAACCATGTAAAACAGAACATAAAATGCCATGTTGTTCTCTTGGAGATGAATAAAGTTGGTATCTATCCATCTTTTTTTTTTTCTATCTATCCATCTAACACTGACTGACGAAAAATAGGCGCCCGGATGTAGACGCTTCTTCTTCTTGTTCTTTTTGCTTATGGCGGCTCGCAACCAATGTTTAGATACAAAACGCCACCTGCTGTACCAGGACGTAGACACGTTGTGCACATACGCATGATGATGCTTTCAACTTAAAGGCGATGGATTTGGCTGTCAGAGAAGGAACTGTGCAACTTTTGCACAATCCTGTCGGTGGATCCTTTAGCGTCCTTTACATATCATACAGCCAGCGACTTATTTAGAACATCTCTCTCTTTGCAAAAGCCAAAGTGTTTCCACACACTGGACCACAATGGTGGCTTAATTATTTGTCGCTTGCCGAGGATCTGCCATCCGGCATACTATGTTGTGTTGTTTTATCTGCTGGCGCGTGGAGATGACAGACTGAATCGAGTAACGATTAACGTATTTATCATTAAAAGTGCTAAAAAACACACACATATAAAGCCGGCCTTGCTTAAATCCAAGGCTTTATTTCCTAGTATCAATGTTCAAGCCTGTGAAAACGACCTTAACGTTGACACTATTACCGACAGTAAATAAAAAAAAAAACAACGAGCAGCAGCAGCACGACACAGCAGAGGCAGACCGCCTCCCATGCAGCCCACTACCACAGCTTAAAAAAAAAACCTAGGGGAAACCCTGCATTCCTGCCATTTTAAAATGATTAATAGTAAAAAGATTTGCAATCTCACAGGGAATCGAACATGTGGAGATGGTGTAGGGCTGACAGCAAGCAGGGCAGATAGTGACAGTTACGTCAGCGCATTAAGGCTGCAAACTCTCACTTCCTCACAAGCGCTGGCATCGTGACCTTTTCAGCCACAGGATGTTCTCACCGCAGTGCAGGTGACAGCACGTGTCAGCTGATATGCCAGGCAAGCAGTGCCCTATATAGGTTTAATGAATCAATTAATGAATGCTTTATTAGGGCAAGCTGCAGTGCTGACAGTTGCTGAAAGGACTACATGCTGGGAGGAAAGGAATGTGAATTTTATTCTTTACTGCCACCATATTCTAAGAAAAGCATAGGAATAAAAATATGATAGATATGTGTAGTAGAAGAGACGGTAGTAAAGGTAAAAGCAAGGTTAAACACACACGTTTCCTCACTTGTAGTGGCTGCTAGAGCTTTTAAGTTATGACAATTATTCTGCAGAACATTCCAGTAAGTCGGCTTGGCTTTTAGTAAAAGGCATTCATTGCTGGAGAGACTTTTTGAAAGCTATTTTGCAGTCAGTACTGTACATATTAGGTTTTCAACTGCCTAATTCCAAATAACATATGTAATAAAAAACAGTATTAAGAGTGCGAATAGCTGTGAGTAAAGCCATACATATACTGTAGATGCAGTAGGTTAAGGTAGATAGTTTTTTTTTTACAGTGTTTAATTTCTTTTTGGGAATTGAGAATTTTAAAAAGTGAGACGCATGAGGCTCATCTGCCACACAATCACCTTCTGGGATGCAGAATTGACTTTTTAATGACTATATAACAATAATATGTGTCCCTTGAGCCTGCTTATGAGCACCACACATGAGAAAAATCCTATCATCTACTTTTGAAAGACAGAGAGAACTGTCAGTTTTGAACTTCTGGGGTTTTATGATATCATAAATGAAAAAGCTCCTTCTTCATAGGCATAATACTGTATCTGACTTGCTGCTGTGACTGTCATGTTACCACTGTATCTAATATAGCTATGGCAACATTTGTGTCTTGTCTATTATGTCGCACAAACGAAAAGTTACAATGTATGTGTAAAAAGTGGATAAAGTGCACAATAGCATTTCTTGGAACCACACACTCTATCAGAGACAGGCTGGACAAACAGCTCCTTAGCATTAAAGCCACAGACAAACAAAAGGTAGTGTTCCCTTTATGGTTTACGAAAAGCACTTTTAAAGTTTAAAATATCAGCATCAAGGTCACATTTTGGCAAAACACTTTGAATATGCTATTGTAGGACAGCTGAGTATTGTTGAAAACATGGTATCATAGGTGTCCCTCTTAATATTGTGGTTCAATTATCGCTCCCTTGCCATATCGCGTTTTTTCAGAAATTAATTCATTATTCAATGGCCGGTGTTTTGTGGTAGACTATTGTCTATTATTAGTCAAAACATATTGAAATACAAGTAATATGTAGTATTCTGATGACTCGGCAGTAGTAATGACACAAAAGTTGATGAGACATTACCTTACATTACATTACCTTAACACTGCATGAAGTCACCCATGGCATGTCCCATATGACAGAGTGAAAAAAAGATCTCCTCCCGTTCCATGTGAAAGTGGTAAGTTTTTGGTTTCTTAAGTTTAAAAGAAATACATTTGAGACTAACTGGTTAGCTTGCTAGCCAGCGGCCGTCTCGAGTCTCTGCAGCAAAAGAGTTGCAATGTGGTGTAAACAAAGAATAATAGGAGTGTAAAGGTAACTATAGGGGTGTTATTTTATTTCTACAGGGCTCTAATTATGGTAAAAACCATATTTAGAAAGTCATAATCAGGTTTTCTACTACATGATCACCTCAAAGAGCCGTTTCGTTAAACATATCACTAGTTATTATGTCTTTTATTGGTTTTACGTCTTATCAAGGTTTAACTTATTTTTACACACGTATGATAGTGGGGAATGTTAAAAGGTTTCTTAAAATAATACCTGTAAATGAATTAATTCAAGAATAAAGGTTTTTGTGACATTTAGATTTGATTATTTCCATTTCCATCATTTCCTATACTGTAGGTTTTACAAATCGGGAAAACCACAAGAATACATAATACAGCTCTGACCGTGTTAATCAAAACTGAGCAGGATTATCCTTAAACAGCAGAATGTTTGATCGTGCTCTTCTCATTAGATTGTTACAGTGTACTTTATGAAGTGACCAGTAAGTGTTCAGAGAGGGATGAATAGACACAGTGTCATGTGACAAGGTAGAATGGGCGCGGGGCTTGCAGATGGGGTTCATCAGTGTGTGTCAGCAGGATTTCAGGAGGATGGCAAGCAGATAAGGAAAACATTTGAGGTTTAGTACGAGTGATGAAAGTGTGGACTGTGGCACACATGTGGTAACATGTTAGAAAACTTGCCATAAGAGCTCATCTATTTTGTCTTTTCCACTTTCCTTCAAATCGTTGCCTGAATGCCATCACAGCAGCGCTTATTCTCTTTTACGGTCATCTTCTCTCCCTTTTCTCTCAACTCCAGCCCCTCTCTGCTCCATCAGCATACTCCTCCTTCCATCATTTAATCTTCCTTGACATCGAAATGAAAAGACACGTCAAACCGCAGATGTTTTTGTCAACCAGAAATCATCCTTGTCCTTTGTCACCCCCATTCCTTCCCTCTCTGCAATCATGCGGCCCTCCTACTTTCCATCCCTACACCCGTCTCATTCAGCAGGGATTTGAAAAGAAGAGCTAGTGGATCACGGATCTTATTGATATGATTCACTGGCTTTAATCTCGCTGATGTTAAAGAGATTATCTTCGGAAAGCTGCGTCTATCTATCTGGGTGTTATCTAACACTATCCCACTTAGCATGCATGATATTGTGTGAAAGGATTTGATTGATATGGGAAGTGACATGCGTGCGCTGAGAAACCTGATGCTGTAACACGCAGAGGATATTTGCATACACACTCTAGGTCAACTCCCACATTGAAAGGGTAGAATGATGCAGAGGCAGAGATGGGGAACGATAGATAGGGTGAGAGTGAGGGCAATGGATGAATTAGAAAACTAAGTCTAGAGGGCCTAACTGTAAGAGTCATGAGATGGTAGAAGTTCTGTGGCATTCTACTCAAAATGTATGATCTATATTTCCTAGTTCATCTAACAAGGCAGAATACATGGCTTGCTTATAACAACTAAGCTGTGAGCCATGAACAGGTGTATGGCTGGTGAGGCACTGACACCTTTGGAGGTTTTTTTATGTTAATAAAGGTTGCTCATTAAAGGGATCTGTATGACATCCCCATCAGCAGTGTAGTCCAGCAACATTGACTTACCCCCCATTTGGTCTCCTAAATCCAGTTCTGGTCGGATTTTGGTGAAGAAGAATGTGGTTCCGCTTAGTTGCTGAGGACATTTAAGTAAACAGTTTAGCTTCTCAAAACAATATGTGTTCAAAAGAGTAATACATTTGCATCACAAAAATGACTTCTCAAAAAAAATCTGACCTCACAAAACGGTTGCCGCTAAATTTGTCTCATGCCGCATCCCTCCGCACTGTCGCCTCTGCATTCACGTGTATGTGATGAAGACACTCGCAGGGATACAGCAGGAGACAAATATAACGCCAAGCGTTTTGTGAGGTCAGATTTTGTGAAGATATTTCTAAAGCTTGAGGACTCCAGCGAACCACAGTGAGAGCCATTATCCACAAATGGTGAAAACATGGAACAGTGGTGAACCTTCCCAGGAGTGGCCGGACAACCAAAATGACCCCAAGAGCACAGCCACGACTCATCCATGAGGTCACCAACGACCCCACAACAACATCAAAAGAACTGCAGGCCTGACTTGTCCCAGATAAGGTCAGTGCTCATGACTCCACCATAAGAAAGACACCGGGCAAAACGGTCTGCATGGCAGAGTTCCAAGACGAAAACCACTGCTGAACAAAAAGAACTTTAAGGCTTGCCTCAATTTTGCCAGAAAAAATCTTGATTATCCCCAAGACTTTTGGGAACATACTCTGTGGTCTGACGAGAAAAAAATTGAACTTTTTGGAAGGTGTGTGTCCCATTACATCTGGTATAACAGTAATGCTGCATTTCAGAAAAAGAACATCATACCAACAGTAAAATATGGTGGTGGTAGTGTGATGGTCTGGGGCTATTTTGCTACTTCAGGACCTGGAAAATTTGCTGTAATAAATGGAACTATGAATTATGTTGTCTAAAACATTCTGAAGGAGAATGTCCGGTCATCTGTTTGTGACCTCAAGCTGAAATCAACTTGGGTTCTGCAGCAGGACAATGATCTAAAACACACCAGCAAGTCCACCTCTGAATGGCTGAAGAAAAACAAAATGAAGACATTGGAGTGGCTGAATTACAACAATTTTGCAAAGATGGGTGGGCCAAAATTCCTCCACAGCGCTGTAAGAGACTCATTGCAAGTTATCGCAAACGCTTGATTGCCGTTGTTGCTGCTAAGGGTGGCCCAACCAGTTATTAGGTTTACTGGGCAATCACTTTGTAGCTACCATGTAGCTTTGGATTTTTTTTTCCTTAATAATAAAAAGTTTCTTTTAAAAACTGCATTTTGTGTTCAGTTGTGTTGTCATTGACTAATATTAAAATTTGTTTGATGAGCTGAAACATTTAAGTGTCGGGGCAAGAGGGCAAACACTTTTTCACATCACTGTAGTTGTGTCAACTACATAAATGTTGTTCCCATACTAAATTTCTATCAAGCAATTATTATAAGCAATTGTCCACTATTACACTTGAAACCTTCCATAAGGGCATCAAATTGTGATACTTTACAGATTTTTAAAAAATAATTTCAGATAATGGGAAAAAAAAATCATTCCATACCATTGGTGTAGCCTGGGTTGCCAGCAACCAGATTGAGTTAATTACATGTGTCTTCTCAGCTATTGACCTGCAGCATGGTCCACTGGTCCATTATTGAGCGTTTAGGGCCATTGTAATTCATGTTTGTGTCCGGGACTGCAGAAGTGAGCCAAAAGAAGTCAGCGAATATAATAATCCGCATCACATCTCTTGTTTTTGACAGCGAGTGTCTGGTCTCCCTTGGGAGGTGCCAGAAAACCAGGGTAGGTGCAGCAACTTGACAAAAATAAAGAAAATATATTATTTTAAACCAGCTAAGCTAACTTCAGTTTTTAAGCAAAATGAATTGATTTTTCGTTCCTATAGTGAATGGCTAAACAGCGTCATGCGGTGAGCAGAAAATGCCACAAAATGTGCTCCAGAAAATCTCTGTTTCAACAAGTAGGGGAGGCCCACTTCATCACACTTGAGAGCGTACACACGATAGGCCGGTTGCACTGTGCTGGACTTGGGCGCGATTCCCTGTCTTTCACACTGAGCATTCGTGCTACGGTCTGTTTTACTGTAATTTCCCCAACTTGTTGATTATTGCCGGTTTTATTTCGAGTTGTTCTGATTATATCTATTCTGCAAGGTGGCGACTATTACTTTGCAAGGGGATCAATCGTATTGATTAAATGACATTTCTTTATTACACACATAAATGAGTGAGTGTACTGCAGGTCGAACGTTTTGATTATTTTGAGTCTTTGTTCATAAAATGTGTTGTTATCATGAAGAACCTGCAATTACCAGTGTTGTTTTTTGCAGCCATTTAATTTTTATTTAGTCTTTTGGACGGAAATGCTTCTTGTTTTTGTCACATTTTACTCAGTTTTATATGTGGTAGTTTCAGTCCAGTTTTAGTCGAAAAAAAAAATGTAATCTACTTTTAGTCAGATCAGTTTTAGTAAAAAAAAATATATATATATATATATATATATTAGTAGTATCGACAATATATCATCGTTGACTAAAACAGCAATCGTGATTACAGTCATTCTACAGGTCAGGCAAAATGAGCTGACACATTTGTAGGTTAAATAAAAGGCAAATAAAGTAAAGAAACAAAAAAGTGTTTTGATTTTCGAAAAGTACATATAATGCCATTTTTTTCATACAATGCCATTTTGCTTTGTTTCTTTATAATGCCATTGTTTTTCGTTTCTTTTTCAGTTGCTGCCATGAATTGGACCAGTGAGCATTGTGCTTTCATTGTGGAAACGTTTATCAAAACAAACAAATCTGTAACTGCAACACAACCAGCGTTCCGTTTGCACTTCAATCTTGGTAGACATGATCCCGTACCAGCTCGAAACTCCATCTTGTTATGGGTTACCAACTTCAGAGTTACTGGATCTGCATTGAGTGTGTGGACAATAATGGATCCCATTTGACTGATTTCATTTTTAAAACATAATGAAACAGAATGGCATTATATGTACTTTTCGAAAATAAAAAACTTTCTTGTTTCTTTACTTTATTTGCCTTTTATTTAACCTGCAAATGTGTAACCTGACCCTGTATGACTAGGGTATGCAATGTACTATAGTCATAGAATGCATGGGTGCATGGGTATGTGCATGCAATAGTGCCTTGCCCTGCCCTTCCTATATTACAATCGTGCCAGAGGGGAAATGTGCTGTGATTGGGCCCAGATCAGAGCACTCACATTAGCCAAATGTGCCATACTTTAGGTGTGAAGCATTTATGATTGGCCTAGTGTGTAGTGTGTATCTAATACAGTATGTCCTTAAAAATTCCGGGTTTATGGGATTGCATCATTCTAAAGCTGACTTTAAGGCAGCCAATTTTGTAAAATGTTATAATCGAACATAATTACAAGTTGTATTGATTTAGTAATACAATTAAAACTAGAGGTGTCTGATAATATATAATACAATGTAATAATATCATATCAGTATTGGCCGCTAATGATACCGGCGCAATGATATAACGTGCTCCACACACAGCAATGAGCTTGCGATTTCATTCAGCATGTCCACAGTATGGAATTATTACCAAGTTTCACCTTTGGATGGTAAATACAGTCGTCCCTCGCCACGTCGGTTCGAATTTCACGGCTTCACTCTATCACAGTTTTTAATTTAATTAATTAATTATTAATTCCAGCATACCCCCGCAAGCTTAGTGAGGACAACCGGTATAGAAAATGGATGGATGGGTGCTGGTTTGTGCATAACGCTCCTGGAAAACAACAGTGACGATGGCATATGATATCCTATGCAAAGGTCATAGAAAAATCCAGTCATAAGAGAGACTATGGATTAGAAGGAAAAAGTGAAGAGACAACCATAATAAAAGCATACATTATTAATAAGAACATCATTATGGCTGCTTAACAATGCATTGTCCATAAAAGGACGCGAGTCATTAGTGTTGAGTGCTGACTCGAATGAAAAGGACGAAGTAGATTGTTAATCACCTGACAGTACGACTCCCACCGACACAATTGATGCTCAACTGCTGTCGACCAATCACAGAAGTGACGTCTGAGCGATTATTATTCAAGTCAACTTAGCGAAGCCGTAAACATTACACAAGGCCCAGATACAAGTGAGGTAAACTGGATGAAGAGATTTCAGCAGAAAGGTGACTTTATGAGGCATGAAGTCGGCTGCATAAAGCCAAGCAGTTGTTCTGCAGAAAGCAATATGATGGATATGAAAGTAAAGAGACAGACTGTGGTACCTTAATCATTCTCTCCCACCACCGAACCCACCCACCCTCTTTCTCTTTTTGTATGCCTTGCGAGACACTTTCGTCGCGATAATCCGCTGAGCGTTGCTTTAATCACATCTTCGTGGGTCTTCACTTTTTAATTAAGGTCCGTGTTTCAGCTCATTTCACTGCACATATTTAGAGAGCCGGTGGGACGCCGAGGCATTCATTAGACAGATAGTCTGACAGAACAGCGTCAGGCTGCTCCTGAGCACGGATCTTAAAGACACTGATTGGGTTTTGAACCAAGGGCACATGAAGGCGCACTGGCACAATTATAGACTTTCAGAAGATCACCGCACATGATGTACTTGCCGATGGATGCATCTTTTTATTTCACATAATGTCACGTTGGCCAGTGAAGCAAAGGGCAGCCTTTTCAAATAACCTAATCAAACATTCTCTCCAAATAGCCTTTCCATCAGATGCACAATATTTCTACACTAACTTAAATTATTTAAATGAAAATATTATTGCTAAAAGTCAAAAGTTTCATATTAATTCACATGCATCACATGGATGTCCATGGAGACGTCTCTGCAAGCGCATGCACCTGCACAAACATGTTTTTGGTCTTCTTATATTTTGCACCTTAAATCAGAACCAGGATTTCATACGCACACCTCCACACATTGCTCCATCAGTGATCATCACACAATCTCCCATTAACTTCACAGCAAGCGCTTTTCCATCTCCTCAGACTGCTCTTGTTTGTCATCCTAAGCTCTGCCTTCAATCATGTTTGCCCACGCCTTTACAGCACATTGCCCATTTAATTGGATTGAGAACCCCATTTTGAATATGTAAGAGCAGGAGCTGCATAGTAATCAGTTATATTCAAATGAAGGACGGTGCTGTTAATTGACATTTCTGCGTGCGCTGAAAAGGACAGAAAGTCCGCATTTTTAAATGGAGGGTTAGCGGTGATGGTGGCTTTGTAAGAGGTTTGCTTTCATATGAAAAATGTGTAATCAGAATTGTCCGTGTCATAAAAAGAATCGACAGATGACTTTTTGTAGCCATTTTCCTCTTGCCACTTTGCCTTTAAAGTCTAAATATTATAGTGCCGGGAAATTAAGAAGCCCATTTAGACACCTTTTTAAAAAGCCATTTGACTGTTGTGTGTCCATAGAATTCTGTCCAATTTGTGAGATGATGGGAAACCATTTTACCTTGAATGTAGCAGTAAACAGAGATATTTTGTGCTCCCATGGACCATATGGTACTTTGAAAATTGTGGTCGATCAGTCAAAGATAAAGACGACTAATGCTAAT
Organism: Dunckerocampus dactyliophorus; assembly: GCF_027744805.1. Classification (NCBI taxonomy): domain Eukaryota; kingdom Metazoa; phylum Chordata; class Actinopteri; order Syngnathiformes; family Syngnathidae; genus Dunckerocampus; species Dunckerocampus dactyliophorus. Next base: position 18,887,026 of record NC_072825.1, read on the forward strand.
GTCAATATGAGCTAAACCAAAAAAAAAACTTGAAATCAACATATTTGGATGTTTTATTGTGCAATGTTTGTGCATTAATGCACTGCGCACTAATGTGACCAGCAACATTAGCACTTATGCTAGCAATAACACAGCAGGAGAGGTTTCCTGGCTGGTCCAGCAATATTATAAACCACTAAAGTAGGTGAGTAGGTGAAAAAAAAAAGACGTAGGTGAGCTGGAGTAACCCTGGCGATGACTGACTTGATATTGCCTTTGTAATGTCTACATTAATTTCAAGTAACATTACTACAAGCTGTTGCTTTAAAGACACGTGTACTCAAAGGAAGAATTAAGTGATTCAAGGAAACTCAGACCATTTGTCATAGAAATTACTAATAAAAACTGAGAAGGTAATTTATGCTTATTCATAACATTACAGACCACTTCCAGGATAATGAGTACAGGGCTGCACTATTTTTGTTTTTGGGCAGGGCATAAACTTCATTAGCTAGCAGGCTACTTTACGCTTCATGGAGGATGATGAAAAATGTTGCAGTTAAACGTATGGGACTGATGTCACACAAATTGCAAAAAAAGGGACAACAAATTCCTCTTACTTTTAGTTTATATGCTGCGCTGCTCCATAAAGTTTCCTGGAAATCATGCGAGGAGTTTTTGCATAATCCTGCAAACTAACAAATGGCAATCTAAACAACATCTGTACACGCCTTTAAAAGGTCCTCTACTGCAGAAAACAGACTTTTAATGATGCTCGAATATACTGTACAGTAATCCCTCGTTTATCACGGTTTGTTTACAACCCAATAAAAATATGTTTTTTAACATTATTAGAGCCCTCTAGATATAACAGCCCTATAGTCACTCGTATTACCCAATATAGTAGATGCAATAAGAGAAAATAAGCCATTTAAGACCGTCAAACCGTCAGTCAGCTCGAGATGAGAGCGCAGTAAGTTTGGTCATTTTGTTTTTCATCAGCGCAAACAGGCTAACTACCATGCTGTATTGTTAGCACCGTAGCTGACATAGCTACAGTATACTAGTGTTGCTAACTTCTGTGTCCTCCTATCCTGCTCCATAAAAGTCGATAAGCTTGGAGCCACACACTCTGTCGGAGACAGGCGTAGACAAACACACGTCAGCATTAAAGCTACAGACACGAAATGATGTGTTCCCAGAAGGGCTTACTAAAAGCACTTTTAAACTGTCTAAATTTTAGCATCAAGGCAACATTATGGGACCTATTGAGACTTATTTAAAAGAATAATAGTATAATATGAGACCATTAAGATTAAATACAGAGTACTTTACTATTTGTATTTTGGAGCAATGGGCCTCATTCACGAACATCTTCTTAAAAGTCTTCTTAAGAAGTGTACTTAAGAAGGCGCGGGTTGGAAACTGCGCCACATTCACGACACGTTCTTAAGTAGGGATAATCGTTCGCATCGGTCTTCCTAGGTTGATGAATGCCAATTGCGATGCACGTGCATGTAAGGCCTAATTTGCATAGGTCGCCCCCTATTATTTCCTATATAAGGTAAAAAATGTGCCGTGCGCAACAGGCAGCTGGAGGCGGAGATGGCAACGCGCAAGGGCAAGACTGAGGAGCAGCTGGACAACAAACAGAAGAAAAACTTCAATTCTACTGAAATAGAGGTGCTTTTACAAGGAGTGAGCGAACACAAGACCACCTTATTTTCACGTGTATCCACCCGTCATCAGGCCATCCAAAAAGAGTCGGCATGGAGCACCATTGCAGGAAACATAAATGCCGTTTCCACGGAGAAACGCACCACCGCAGAGGTTAAAAAGAAGTGTTTTGACTTAAAATAGACTAAAAAAAAAAGATTGGACTGCACCGGAGGGATCTGGAGGAAACGGGAGGTGGGCCATCAATCAGAAACCAAACCATTTCGGAAACTCTAGAAAATATTTACACAATCATGATGGAAAAATAAAGTCAAAATACATAGTTTGTGTGTGACTATTTATTTTTTCTGTGGTTACATTTGATTAGACGCTGCCTAATTAATACAGCAGCCCCGTGCTCTGGCTCAAGACGTGGCTGGGGGCGCATGTCGTTATCTGGGGGTGCTACGTGCGCAATAGGCACACCACGTTTCATTGCGATGTTATTCTGATGATCCTGCACACCTGCAAGAACAGAGAGGGAAGCCTGAAGCGGGACATCAAATATTCGTGGCTTTCAGCAAATAAATCTAATGGTCCCTTTACATTCTCTCTCTGCGCAGCGCACGTCCAGCCAGCTACTTTTTTTTTGATGAATTGGGATTTGAATATATATTTATCCATGGAGTATATTTTAGTTGTTTTGATGATAAATAATTGTTGGGATATTTTGTTTGCACTACATTTTTTGGGATCAGGTTGCAAAATCCATCATGAGGGCGATTGCGCATTGAAAGTGCAAGCTTTGCTCCTCCTGAGCGTTCGTAGAATTTGTTCTTAGATCTAAGAACTGTGAGTTAAGAACATGTTTCGTGAATGCCAGAAATCTTCGTAAGAAGGCTTTAAGAACACATTTGTGCGTAAGAACGTTTCGTGAATGAGGCCCAATGTTCCTTTGTGATTGAAATGGTTAAATGGGAAATAAAAAATGAAATCCTCCATTTTCTTTTTTAACTCCATTTGCACCAAATGTAATGAATTCCTGTTCTTCAGCACATGTGCCACCAATCCACAGAATTTCATGGAAAACATTAGTGGGGTTTTGGCATAAATTTACACACTAATAAAAAAAAAAAAGTCGAAACAATACTGGCCTTTATGCTTTCATACTTGATGTAGATAATAATGAAGTATACTATGTTCAGTGTATGTTGTCAGTAAAGGTGCTAAAAAGCATCAATGAGAATAAGACTGGACACCATAGTAAAGTATTTGGGTTGATTTTTTTCTGAAATGGCTTAACATCAATTATCGACATTCTTGGCAAAGGCTGGGTATTGACGTCCCTAACGGTGGCCACACGTTTATGTTGATTGGGTGAAGGTCTGGTCCATGGAGTCAAAGTTCACACCTTAATGACATGAATGTGTTTGGCCAAATAATGAAAGACGACCATCACCGTAATCACTGGAGGGGAACAGCGAACAGAGAATGGCGCTCTTCAGTGAGTGGGAGGGAAGAAAGGATGGATGGATGGATACATTGATGAATGGGGATAGAAGGATAGATAGGTCTCCCCGCCTGGTGACAGCATGACAAGACGCTGACAAATGTAAGGAGCTGCAGCTCTTGGATCTTCGCCTTGTGCTTTGAGACCAACCACTTTTAATGGTGATTAGAGCTTCAGCTTCTTTTGGGACCACATGCATAGAGCTTGTGTGTCGAGAGGAAACACCTGCCGCCGGTTGCAGCAATTAAACACTTTAAAAGCGCAGTTTGGCACACTGCTCGATCCGTATGCCTTACTTTGGTGTGCACGTTGTCTTGTTGCACTCGGAGAACTCACTAGAGGGAATGGAAGACATGAGGAAAAGATGAGGAGCATTTAATACGAAGCTGTACAGAGCTCAAATGGAGCAAGAATACAGACAGCATAGAGTAGTGACTTACAACAAAGTGACACAGTTCAAAACCGGGCCGAGGCCTCCTGTCTCCTCATTGCTTTTGTCACAGATTCACACACACACACACACACACACAGACACGTGCACGCACGCACATACACGCACACACACTAAGGCTGACAGAGAAAAGTGTGATTCCATTCCTCAGAGGTGACATAAAGATCAGTGTTTCATAGCCCAGGCAGCCTACTGAGCGTGCTCACTGTCATCTCCGATACTTCCCAATGCTGTTGCTGCCTCAGGGACAAGATCCTGCATGTGTACACACACACACACACACACACGCACACACGCACACACGGAAACTACTATAGGAGCCATAAAGTGAATGACAAAGATCTCGCGTCATCACTTGCAAAGCCGAGTCAAACTATATGTGTGTGTCTATAGCGGCACGCAAAGTGTGTATGATGGTGCCCTTCCACCTCATCGGCAAATGCCAGCAAGAAGCAGAGTGTCAGTACGTGTGCAAATGCCAGTCATGATAAGACAGAAGGGCAATTACCACCAAAGGGCTTTAGAGACAGAACACTATGCCTTTTGAGAAAAGGCGTACGCATATTAAAAGCATCAATTAGATTTTATTAAGCTCCCGATCATCTCTTATGTTCTGAGAATCCCCCAAATGCTATGTTGTCCTGAATGTCTTGTCATACATTATCATATAAATTCTTCTTTCATAATCCAAAGATGTCAAATTTGAACACAGGCAAGAGGTTTGTTTGCGTTGCAAATGTAAGTCAAACTTTCCTATCACATCTATGACACCGTCTAAAACACAGCCGTCTGACCACAATCTGGCTTCCAGTTTTAATTGAATCTAATTCAAAGATGTGAAAGGGGATGTACATTAATTTGCAAATATTGGAGAACAAATTTAGCCTGTGGGGAACCTGACTGGACCAGTAATGTCTATGACCTGATCTTTACGCAATGTAAAGCTACTTCCAATGGGACACTTCCATTAAGTTCTATCCCAGTCTGTAGTCAAATCAATGTTGGTTTACTCACACAATGAACTCAAACTGGTATATTTGATACATACTGGCATTTGAATACATTTAGTTATTTTTAGAGCTGTGTGGGGCTGTACTTCACAGCCATATTAGCTGCATTTCAAATCCTATGTCCCACAAGTTCAGTGTAAGTGTGAACCTTAGTGGGAGTGTGTCTTTATTCGTCACATCTGCCCTTGACAGGCCATGTGTCCAGGGAGTAACCCCTTGACTACACAGTTTAAGCAGCGTGCTCTAGGTGGTGAATGAAAAACCCTTTCAAAATTAAAACAGATCTCACTGTGTAAAACAATCTCCTACATCAATTTAGTAAAACATCGTACAACCAGTTAGTAAGCAGTACACAGTGTACAATAGTGTTGATTTAGCTGTTTAGTTTGCATAGGGAAAAAGTATGGACTTTGATTTTATCTGTTTAAAAGCTTGTCTCTGGAAATGGAGCACATGTAGAGATGTCGATGTCGAGACACAAAGGACAACAACAGCGCCCATTTAACGCACTGCTGCTGTATTTAGTGGAGATACATACGCAGTTATACACAGGGGTGCCGCCAGGAATTCTGGACCCCTTTTTATTTTTTAATTGTCCTAACTTTCCCCTATATGGCGCTCCTTACATGCATACCAATAAAATAATAATATATACATGCCAAATTTGAAACCCACACATGCCAAAGAAAAATTCTTTATGCAACGATACTGGCCTGACATGTGTTTTATAGCATTTTCATTTGATTTTGCCTGTCTGTGTGAACAAGTATTGTTTCCAATATGTTTCTCAGTACAGTGGAACCTCAATTTCCATACGCCCTGGTTTTCGTAGGATTCACTTTTTGACAATATTTTTTACCTAAACTATGTCTCGGTTTTTGTACACTGTCTCAATTATTGTACGGCCAAACACAGTCTGTACGAAGACTGGATAATGGTTCTTTTAGAGGTGGGACAGTATAGACAGATTCCGGGGAACCCTTTAATCATCTTTATTATGTGAGTGGCGGTGGTTTATTTGTTCATAGAACGCACACAGAACGATGAAGAAGTCTGTTTCTGTTTCCGTTCTTCCTCCTTTTAAGCAATGCGTGCCCAGCGCTGATGATTTGTTCAAGCACACTTCATATTTGTTAGTGTTCTGCATGCTTTTTTTACAACGGCTGCAAAATAAACCACTAAGGCACCAAAGAAAGTGCCAGAATGTGAGAACCATTTGAATTCAAGAACAAACTTGTCGTAAAGTATGAATATAGCGTCTGTTACAACGGGATTGTAATGTAAAGGTCACACTGCCCTAACTTTGCTGTAGCATCCCTGGAGCGGTGAAAAAAATCATCACCGCTTGTAACCGCGCACAAAATGGGAAAAAAAAAAAAAATAGAAAACACGGGCGTTGTCCTAGCGATGCACCGCTGAAGCCGCCGTTGCGTTAGTGTTGGTTTAACGGTAGCGAACGTTGGTTTAGCGGTGACGCGAGCGTCGATAGAGCGGCGTTCTGCGCATGCGGGCTGGTGGCATCCTCATGACGCTGGAAGGCTCGTGGATCCTCATTCACAGTCCCACAGTGCCCTCTAGTGTGTCTCTGCAAACACAACAACTGTCACAACAACTGTCTGATCCAGCTTGTTGCAATCTGAGGAGGTTCTGATTTTGCCGTTGGACTAGTGCACCAATCATAGCAAGTCTCTCAGCATTCATGGTAGTACAGTTTTACTGTAACTTTGAGCAAATTAGATTTAACTGAGGTCTGCACTCAACGGCTATTCCAAATGGGCTCCCTGTATTTATAGCGAAATTCTGCTCCGCCTCCGACACCTCCATACCAATGGCAAACCAAAGTTCATCACCGCAATGGATCGCTGCTTCATCGTTGCTTCAACGCCTGACACCGTTCCAGCAATCCCGTGTCCGCTCGTAAAACGCTTACAGCCGCTCCAACTAAGTTTGTGCAACGTTTAATCATCGCCCGGGCAAAGCTGGCAAAGCAGCAGTGGTCCAGCGTTCAAGATTTCTGCGTTGGCGTAGCGGACCCAAGCGTCCACAAACTTCCGTCTAGCAGCGCCAAACTTTGACTGGGCGTTGTTGGAGCGGTGATGAACTTTGCCGTAGCGGAAAATTGCCCGCTCCTCACCGCTCGCAATATTTTGTGCAGCTCAAAACTTTCGGCGCGGTAGGACGGACCATCAGCAGTGGCCGAGCGTATATGGCGTTGCCTTAACGGGGGCCAACTTCTGTTAAACGGTAGTGCGCAGTTACGAGCGGTGATGATTTTTTTTCACCGTTCCAGGGACACTACAGCAAAGTTCGGGCGGTGTGACCGGGGCTTAAACAGCTCTAACAAGCCACTCTTTAAAGTTACGTTTGTAACGGACTAGAACGAACAGTTTCCGTGTGGCCCTTCCGTCCTTTCTTCCTCCCTCCACTTATCGGCGTGTTCACCAACAAGAGTCTTCAATGGCGGTAAGAGTGATGTTAAATGTTCAGGTATCCTTTTAATTTGTCATATGTTTTCTGCATGTAAAACTATCAGATTCTCTATAACATATGGTTTTTGGTGGTTATGGTTCTACTCTGAGCTCCTCCCGGATGACTGAGCTTCTCACCCTATCTCTTAGGGTGAGTCCAGACACCCTACGGAGGAAACTCATTTCAGCCGCTTGTATCAGCAAACTCGTTCTTTCGGTCCCAACCCAAAGCTCATGACCATAGGTGAGAGTGGGAACATAGATCGACCGGTAAATTGACCACGACGGTCCGGTACAGCGACCGCATTACTGCGGTACTTCAGAAAACCTTATGAATAAACGTAAGAGGAGGGACTGCACCTCGCCCGGACGTGGGATACCGGGGTCTCACCCTAGAGCCAGGCCTGGGGGAGGGGTTCGCAGGCGAGCGCCTGGTGGTCAGGCCCTCAGCCGTGGGTTAGTCCGAACAAGCTACACAGGATCTCCCCCCGTAGACCAACATAAGCATAAGGGTCCGGTGCAATGTGTTTTTGGCGGCGGTGGAGGGTGGGTGCCTGGACGACCTGGTCTTCGGCGGCCAAATCTGGTTCTTGGGACATGGAATGCAAAAGGGCGCCCTTTATACATCCTTTCCATGAAAACACTTTTTTTATCTCTTAATTTCGAGGTAATCATGTAGTTAGAACTGGGGGTCATTGAATTGCATTCATTGTTTGGGAAAAAAAAAAAGAGGAAAACATTTATTTTTTGTATTTGTTACAGTCAAGTGTAAATTCTCGAGAGAGCAAGCTTAAATAGAACACACTTCTGAAAGACGAAACCCTTATTTCACACAGTGTTTGCGTCTCTGTGGCATAGTTTATAAAGTTTACTCATTTACATATGATTCTGGTGTAGCGGGAATAATTCAGTGTTATGTCATGAATCAAGATGTATATGTATTCTGGATAAGCAACTTGAAACAGTAAGTGTGTTTAAGATTGTAAAAGCTGCCTTAACCGTATACTTCCTTATTGTGTATTCCATGCACATTTGCATCAACCTGTGTGTGCTTAAAGCCTCCTGCAGGTCTATATTTATCTCCGTGTGTCTGCATGCACATAAAACCTGGGTACACATTTCAAATAGGATTGGGGTCGCAAGTGTAACGAGCTCTGTTGTGCCCACATGGTCACTGAGTCGCCTGTTAGGCTGAGCAGACGGAACCACACACATCTACACACACAGGTCCCCCTGGAGCAGTGTACATATAGGCGACATGTTGGCACTGATTAGGGCAGACAGTTCGCCCCCTACAAATAGACAGGCCCAGACAGGATGGCGTGGTGCCAGCAGCGTCTACAGCATTGTGTGTGTTTGTCTATGTTAGTGTGTGTGCGTGTGTGTGTGTTTTTGCATGTGTTTATGAGCTCCGGCCCCCCCCAAGTGTCCTACTGGGAGTCAGGCTTGATGTTATAAACAAACAAGCAAGAGCACATAGGACAACAAAAACAGTGACAAAGATAATAAGATGACATTCACATTTGCTTTCATCTTTCAGGAAAAGAATGATCAAGCCAAGTCATGAGGCCCTCTCTTAGCTTTACATGGTGCCATTCAGAAAAAAATGTGAGTGTTTGTGTGTGTCTGAGTGTGGGCGCCCGCCTCCCAGATTGCACACTTTTGAAGGTGTAAATGAGATTCAGGCTGCAGTCAGAGGCCCACTTCTAAATACGACAGAACGAAAGAGCAAACGAGGCGGAAGACTGACATTTTGTCTTTTTAAAGCTCTTTTCTCTCACGTACGCACCTCCAACTGAACACGCACACACCAACACTCACTATGTACCCCGCTCAGACCCCCTGTTGTTCACTGCACTAGCTAGTTATGCAAATGCTTCCTCTCACTCAGATTGTCAAAGCGTGGAACTAGATTAGCATAAAGTTGATTTCAAAGCACAGACGCACAGACACACACACACACAGACTAAAAGACACAGGCATCTGGTCTATTCAGAATAATCATGCCTCAGACTCTATAAGTAAGCAGTGTACACATCATAAATAACATACATGATGTGTATGTAAAAGCAATGCAATTCTGGCATATTGAGTATAAAACTAAACTATATAAAATCAATCTTACAGTTTGCATTTTTCCATAAAATAGGCTGTGATAAAAGAGGTAGTGTTAGGTGAATGAAAAAAAACAAAGGTATGCAAATATAGCTGAAATTGCAATGCTAATAACAAAATCAGAGGAGTATGTTTATTTTTGTAAATTACAACATAGCAGCATCGGCCTCAGTGGTAATCATTTTGCACTTAATAAATGTTAAAATAATCTAACATCTCGGTGTGCAGTTCTTAGGAAATTATATGGCAAGATCTGTAATTTCAAAAGTTATTAGAGGTACAAAATCAGTTTGCATTGAAACAAGCAAATCTGAAGGTTTAGTATGAACTGCTGAGACATTGCAACATGCACTGACCGGACAAAAAAAAAGTCACCAATGTTAATATTTAATTTAGCTTTGACGACGACACAGATTTGCTGTGGCATCGTTTCAACAAGTTACTGCTGTCACAACATTTATTTCTGGCCAGAGTTGCATTCAATCTTTTAAGAGCTTGTACAGGTGATCTGTGGTTTAGAGAAGTGGTCCCCAACCCCCGGGCCGCGGCCCAGTACCGGGCCGTGGGTTTTTTGGTTCCCGGGCCACACAGAAAGAAAAAATAATTTACATTATTTCATTTTTTTATGTTTTATTTTGAAAAGTGGCCGGATTCTCTCTGTTACATCAGTCTCACTTGACGCATGCCCATTGTGCGTGTGCTAACTTTGTCTCATATGCCGCACATAGACTACTACTGTATTTTTTTTACCATTTTTCTTTCACCTCATATTTGGTGTCAAATGCTGATACTATGTGGGAATGCATAAAGGTAAGTTTTGATGACTTGTTGAGTGCTAATGTACACATTTGTCTCAAGGTAATTCATGCTAGCACACTGCCTTGTACCACACACGTCAAACAGTGATGTAATAATCTCTCTGGAAACACTTGGCTGGAACTTGAACTGGTGGATGGTGGGTCAGCATTCATTTTCTGCTTTTAATTTGATGTTATTCATGTTTTAGTTTTACACAATACATAATAAATAAGATAAATTAGATCGATATAATGTACGACAACCCCCCCCCCGGATCTGCGGGAGATTTGTGGGAACACAAGCCGGTCCGTGGGTCAAAAAAGGTTGGGGACCACTGGGTTAGGGTGTTCCGTGGGTACAAACGCACAGCGCAAGAGTTCAGCCTGTGCCTGTGCCTCATGCTGGGCGGAAGAATACAGGCCGTGAATTCAGCCACACTGAAGAAGAAAAGAATCGCTTGTTAAGATTGTTAAGTTTTTGTAACCGTTACACGGCCACCTAGAAGTCGCTAAATTTTGAGCGTGTTGCAAGCCTTACATCCGGGCACACAACATGGACATTACACAAGGTTTTTTTGGCAAAGAGCCCACGACCCACTGAAAACGGCTCAGTGGGTCGTGGCCCACCAGTTGAGAATCACTGCCCTAAAGTGACCAATTAGTAAAGGGCACACTGCCTCACATATTGTAATTTTAGGCTATTTACAAGCTAAAATTGTGAATTAATGAGACAAATATAAAAGAGGAACTTGTGAAGGCTTACGTAATTACCTCGCTCCCACACACAGAGAGCAATCAACATAAACGACACCTTGTTAAACTACACAAGCAATCAATAAAACCCAACCCACTTTGTTAAAATGTCAGCTTGTCAGGGAGGATGCACTCACATGCTAATTGTGCATGTGCATAGTTCACTAGGCTGTGAAAGGACGAATAAAGTGACTTCTCCGATTGCAATATCAACATTTGGGCATTGTTAAATCATTTAAGAAAGAAATCCAACTTCAACTGCTACAACTTTGACAAAGAACGACTAATGTGTTGTGCAATGTATAGGAAGTGCCAGATGGATGGCGGGGAGTGTGAAGAGAAGGAGCAGGAGTAGAAGGTGGAAAAGGAGGAACGAGATTGCTTATCTCCTTTCTCTCTCATTTGAAACCAAACCGTATTTCGGTGCTACCATATGTTACTCTTTCGTGGAATATTTGTACTTTATTTATCCCACAGCGGGGAAATTCACTTGTTACAGCAGCAAGCAAGATACGCAAGTAAAGAATACATAGTGACTACAACATGGTTCAGGTGGTGCAGGTGTTGTAGAGCCTGACAGCGGTCGGTATGAAGGACCTGCGGAACCTCTCCTTCTTACACCGTGGGTGTAACAGTCTGGTGCTGAAGGAGCTGCTCAGGGAAACAACAGTGTCATGTAGCGGGTGAGAGGTGTTGTCCATGATGGATGTCAGCTTAGCCACCATCCTTCTCTCCCCCACTTCCCCCACGGAGTCCAGAGGACCGTCCAGGACAGAGCTCGCTCTCCTGATCAGTCTATTGATCTTGCTCCTGTCCCTGTCCGTGCTGCCCCCTCTCCAGCAGCCCACAGCATAGAAGATGGCTGAGGTCACCACAGAGTCATAAAAGGTCCGTAAAAGAGTCCTGCACACACCAAAGGACCTCAGTCTCCTCAGCAGGTGAAGGCGACTCTGGCCCTTCTTGTAGAGGGCGTGGGTGTTGACGGACCAGTCCAGCTTGTTGTTAAGGTGAACACCCAGGAATTTGTAGCTGTCTACCAAATCAATGTCCGCTCCCTGGATTTTCACCGGTGTGAAGAGAGATGTTTTCCTCTGGAAGTTAATGATCATCTCCTTTCTCTTGCTGGTGTTGAGTTGCAGCTGGATGTGCCGTATGCTCGGAAATTCATCAAGCAAAGGTCGAAAACACTCATTGAGACTTTATGTTCAGTCAATTAAAACCTAAAGCTGAGTTGTAGGCCGGTTTTCCTTTAAATATAAAAAAAACGTATTTGCATATCTACATACGATTGAGTGGCATAGAAAATGGTGGGTGGATGGGTGGATGGGTGGATGGGTGGATGGATGGATGGATGGATGGATGGATGGATGGATGGATGGATGGATGGATGGATGGATGGATGGATGGATGGATGCATATCTACATGGGTTGGCCCCTGCATCCTGAGACCTTTCAGTATGTGGCTCTCAGTGGAAAATTTGGACACCCCTGGTCTAGGGCCTAACCAATTACTTGATTAATCAAAGCAACAAGCTTCTGTTTAATTGAATTAAATTGTTAGTTGCAGCCCTTGTATCATGTAAATACATTACAGAATTAATTGTTTGCTTTCATTATTCTGAATATGTATTCCATCATGTCAACATATTATTTCCAGGAGATTATAGCTAGTTTATGTAGCTCATACAAGTAAGAGTTGAGGGAGTGCTGACCATTAAACTTGTCAATCTTCCCAAATGTTTTCCGGGATGGGTCAGCCACTGTGTGCTCTCACACATATTAGCTCCCCGAGCAAGTGCCTTAGAATAACAGATCAATCTATTTCTTTTTTGTTATTTATTCATAATTTTATCTTTTAGAAAACACAAAAGTGGTAACAGTCTTGGAAACATTCATATTTTTCCATATTTGAGTTTCCATTTTCCATACTTTTCCAGAGCTGGAAATGTATAAAATAAAATTCCATACTTTTCCATACTTGTGCAGGAACGCTATCATTACTGTATTAATAATAATACTGGAGTAAGTAAAGTAATATTATATTTGATGCATATTTATGCATATTTTAATTGGTGGTATGCAACTCTATGGTATCATTTTGGTGTACAGTCATCCCTCGTTTATCGCTGTTAATTGGTTCCAGACCCAACCGCGATTTCCACAAAGTAGGATTCAAATATTAATAAACTAAATATTTTCGTAGTTAGAGCATAAAAAACATTCCTTCTAGACTTTCTAAATATGTTTTTTTTTACCATTATTAGAGCTCTATAGACATGAAATAAGACCCCTTTAGTCACCTTTACATTCCTGTTATTCATTGTTTGCACCACGTTGCACAACACGAATGCACAGACTACAAGATCACTGCAGGGACATAAGAGAAGGCTGCCGCTCATAGCATACAACAAGCTACCAGGCTAACTAGTTAACCTCCAATTTATTTGTTGTAAACTTAAGGAGGTGTTTTGAACAGAGTGAGGAAGAAGTAAGTAAGTAAGAAGCCAAAAAAGTATCACTTCCACGCGGAGAACTTTTTTTCCACTCCATCATGTCAGACATGCCATGGCAAACTACATGCATCGTTATGTAATGTCTCTTCAGTGTAACATTACTGACGCCTAGTGACGAGGACTACATATGACTACATATGACTTGTCTTTTGATATTTTTGACCAATAACAGGCCATAGTCAACCATGGAAAAATTATAATTCATTAATTTTTGAAAAACAAAAAGAGGGAGGGCGCGATGTTCGAACAGCGATGTAGCGAGGGACGACTGTATAAATGTTTTCAAAAATAATTTTGATGTTTGACCGCGCGTTCACTTTCAGGTCTGATACTTTGAGTAAGAGGTGGTGTACACACTGGACTGGTTAGAGCAATTTCCATGAAGAACAAGCTGTATTGACAAGGGACCTCTGGTTTAACCAAATAAAAATCTGTCTGTGGGCACGGATATTGTTCAAACCCTCCAAGATTTCCTAACTGCGCCAATTCACACAACTCCTTTGTCCAATTTCTGCAACTTCCTTGCACATTTTCTTCAGGCATTGTCATTTTCACCATTTAAATTTTTCAAACACGCACGTTTAACTGTCTAACCCGGGGGAGGGAACCAATGGCTCGCAAGCCAGATGTGGCTCTTTTGATGCCTGCATCTGGCTCTCAAACATTTACACAATCAAATGTATTTAATCCTTTAATCAAACAGTCGGCTAGCAAATTATGCAGCGCAAACCCTTTTGACAAAGAAGATGGCAAAAATAAAGAAAGATGAGGAGTATCACAAAGTTGTTAAAAAATAATTCAGAGACTTATTATACATGCATTGTAAAAATAAAAGAAAAAATAATTTGTAGACTTATTATACAAGCATTGTAAAATTGTTGGTTTTGTTAAAACTGCACGCAAACAGACAAACACTCATTCATTATTGAGGGAAAGGCTTCTTGAGACGTCATCTGTACTTCTGTGAAGAAGGTGTCGGACGTTTCGCTCCTCATCCGAAGAGCTTCGTCAGCGAACTAATAAGTGCTGGTAGCTTAGGCCTTAAATACAGTAAGAGTGGGCGGAATTGGTGTGCCAACACCCTCCTCCTATTGGTTCGTTACACTAAGCCTGGGCGGAGTAGTGGTATAATCCTATCGGGGGGGTCTCCGAAAAACTCCAGAGGATCTTATGGCAACACAAAATTCCTACCTATTTCAAACCAGTAAATACCCTAAGACAAAAATTAGTGCATCCTAAAGACAAGGCTCCAAACCAGAAACAAAGCAATGTGGTCTATTCCATCCACTGTAAAGATGAGGAATGCAAAGAGCACTACATTGGGGAAACTAAGCAAATGCTCCAAAAAAGGCTTTATCAACATCGCAGGGACAATTCTAGTGGTCCTCAATCAGCAGTACATCTACACCTTTAAGCTACCAATCACTCTTTTGAGGACAGAGAGGTAAATATTTTGGCCAAAGAAAACAGATGGTTTGAAAGAGGAGTAAAGGAAGCTATTTTTGTCAAACAACAGAACCCATCATTGAATCGGAATGGTGGTTTGAGGTTTAATTTGGACCCTGTGTTCAGCAGGTTACTGAGACCAAAACCCACAGCTCTTAGTCTTGCAAATGAGGTGAAGCCAGGGCCGAGCCAGAACAATAGATGCTAACGAGCCAGTATCAGAGTCGTTCATACCCAATTCAGGGAGCGACACTTCCCTTTTATCGGAGGTGTTAATAGCAGGATTATACCACTACTCCGCCCAGGCTTAGTGTAAGGAACCAATAGGAGGAGGGTGTTGGCACACCAATTCCGCCCACTCTTACTGTATTTAAGGCCTAAGCTACCAGCACTTATTAGTTCGCTGACGAAGCTCTTCGGATGAGGAGCGAAACGTCCGACACCTTCTTCACAGAAGTACAGGTGACGTCTCAAGAAGCCTTTTCCTCGATGGACAACGCCTGTACGACTGAGAGCCTACACAGACACTCATTCATTATTATTCATGTAGACAAACAACCTTTCACACTCACATTCATAGCTATGGACAATTTAGGGTCACCAATTAACCTAACAGGCATGTTTTTGGAATGTGGGAGGAAACTAGAGTACCCGGAGAAAACCCACGCACGCACGGGGAGAACACGCAAACTCCACACAGAGATGTCCACTGGAGATTCAAGCCCAGATCGTCCAGATCTCCTGACTGTGTGGCCAACATGCTAACCACTCGGATACAGTGCGGCCGAGTGACCATATTTTGATTACCAAAAACCAAGACACTCGGCCCAGCAATGAGATAGTAGATAGTAGAATATAATTTTTCATAATTTATAATAAGTATGCCTAACCAGTATGCATAGACAATTGTTACATTAAAAAATACTATAAACAAAGACACAAATTCCAAAGAACGTTAAAAAAATATTCAAAAACCAGCACAAAAATGATTCCAAAAATAGAACAACAGAGAAACAGGCTTAAGTTTTGAAATGTATTTTGGAAAAAATGCGCTCTCTAAAGTTGCAAGAATTTAAGGGATTGAACATTGATAACAACTCATGAAAGCTGATGCAATGTTACTTATCAGGCGTTTAAGGCTGCTAAACAATCACAAAAAAGGACTGCAAAATCCTGGAGGGACTAATTGTTGCGTGCATGCTATGGCATGTGGCAGACCTCTGAATGTGGCAATGTTGGGGTGCATGGGAACTTGAGAGAGGTGAGAGGTGCTCCGATGAACTTCCATAATGTTCGTCATTGCAAGTCAGACGTTTCCAACGCAATACGAGTAGTAGGTGCAATTGTTGCTGCACAGCGTGTAAATACTTTTTCATTTGGCAGGACATCTTGTTTATAATATTTTATGTGGTGGACAATGCTAATGCATGTTTGTCATCATCCTGCAATACTTGATGTAATTGATGACAAAAATCCCAATACAGCAAAAACTTCATCCATGACTTTGCTGTGTCCTTCAGTGCAAAGCAAAATAATGCAAAGATAAAAAAAAAACAAAACATATAGAAGGTACAGAGGGGGGAAACAGGCACTATAAAATTCAATATGTGCCTCCTCCGGAAAAATAAAATGTTTTCAAAGCTGTTTCAACGTTTATGGAAATGCCGCAATAACACTGAAGACATAGACTTTGAAAGACGTGAATTTCATCAGGAGGTTTTTCAAATCAACTCTGTGAGTGAGAGTGAGGCGGGGGGTGCCCCAAAGGCCTTGCCTTGATCGAGGGTGGAGGTATATATACACAGAGCTGGCATTTTGATCCTCTCTCTCCCTCACTCTCACTTCTCTCACACACGCACATGCAGTAATAAGGTTGCATCTTTGCACAGATGTGATAGGGGATCATGAGCATGTGGTGAAAGAGCCCCCATGCCCCAAACACACACACACACGCCTTGGCCCTGCCTGTCTGCCACGGGTGTCAGTACATGTAAAAGGTCTCAACATAAATGGGATTAATGCAGTCTCTTTCCCATCGGCAATCATTAAGTATTCTGTTTAAAGCGCAAACACACTCAAAATAAACGCACTTCCACCCTCCCCTGCTGCAGTAAATTATTCAAAGAAAAAAAATTAAAGGAAAGGGAAAAAGAGAGAGAAAGTGAGACAGGGGACTCTGCAAGAGGGGCGCTGAAAAGAAGAGACAGATAAATAAGGAGGCAATGGGGTGGGGGGGCATAAAGGAGTTGTTTTAGAGCTGAGAATCCTAAAAAGCAAGCGGATTTGTCACTCAGGAGCGATGGATGCTTTTTGCCTGAAGTCCAACCCGAATTTCCTTTTTTAAAGACTGTTTCTTTGTCGTTGTCTCGTGATAAAACCAGCCGTACCCCCCACCAGTGTGCTTCAATATTCCTAATCCCCGCTTGCTTTATGACTGTTTACTTCCCACTGAGAGCAATTAGGCAAAGGCTTGTTTTTTTCACTTTCATATTCTTCAACTTCTGTAATCCAGGCTCATAGTTTTCCATTTATGTTGCTCTTCTGGTTAGGATGGCCGTTTGTTGATAGTTTTGTAATATTGGTAAAAAGAAAGATAGCACTGGGTCAAGCAGTTTTCCAGAGGAAGTCTTGGCTTTGCGTTCTTTCTTTCTTTTTCATCACAAGTTCAAATAAAATATGGCTATCTCTTGCATCTGAATCTGCCAACCAAATTGGCAAATTGAGAATGACAGAACAGATCGTCACATTTCAGTTCCTATTATTTTGTCACCTTAAGAAGCAAGCCATGGCCTTTCTTCACATCTAAAAAACAGTTTTTTGTGCTTTAACAAATCCCAAAGAAAAAAAAAACACTGTTAAAACCGTCTTTCAGGTATGAAGATGTGGTACGCCTAAAGTACTTCAAATTGTACTCCAGTTGAAAGCCTCTTGTTCGAAGTGAGACTGCAAGATGTTTTGGTAGCAATGAAAAGTGAAAAAGGTAAATTGCTTCACTATTCAAAGCAGACCATTTAATGACCTTTACTGAAGTGCAGCATACTGACAAGCCTTTTAACTGATGAGCTCGATGAAAAAAGACAAGAAAACTGTCAAACAAAAATATTTGGTGAAAAAAGATACTTCTAAACAGACGTACTGTAAGGGGCAGGGGTGTCAGGTGGAGCAGACCCAACCCAATGTGGCAGCGAGGGTGAGGCATAAGGCCCGCTGGTCTGCAGGTCCAACAGAGGATGTCCAATCACATATACTGCATTAACAAAGGAAAGTCTGACAAATAAATACAAAAGACAAAGTGGAAAATGATACAATTATGTTTACTGAAGGCAAGTTTTTAAAAAGACAGTTACTTATTTCCACAAATCTTTTTTAAAAATGCAAACACTAAACACCACTGGCTGTAATTTGGGGCGTTGCGAAGCAAATAAGACAAACAAAACACAGCCAACTAATAATAACAGCAAAACCAAACAAAATACTAAGAACAAAAATCAAAATAAATCAAACTCCCAATTAGATCAAGCTAAAGTGCGTATGTGCTGAACTCGCTGTCGGCCAGGGCCGAAGATGGGGCTGGCTAAAGTGCATACAGTCACAGATCTAAACTGAAACATGTAATTGACGCAAAAATATCTGAGACAGCGCACACACTAAACGAACTTTTAGAGCAGTGCCAAACAAGCATCAATTTAATCAAGAGCTAACTTGCATTCAGACAGTGACGTGAGAGCCAAAAAGACCAAGTAAGCAGAAATAGGTTACCTACGAGCGAGCATAACAGAGGGTATAACAGAGGGAGGTCACTGAAAAACAAGATGTAAACAGTACTACTACTAGTATAGAAGGTATAAAGATTAGGGATACTCTGATCAGAGACGGCCTGCATATAAAAACACTCGTTAGTTGTTAGTTAGTTAGTTAGTTTAATGACAATAAAAAACACCGGCAGTGCTCCAGTACCTTCTGGCAGTCAACGTACTCCGTGATGACTCAACTTACAACGACAGTAGATACACAGAACTTTGGTCTTTGTGAGAGAGCTACTGTATCTGCCGGGGCTGGGAAGCTAAACTTACCATTCAAGTATCCCTTTTCTTTCTCCATTTCTGCTCATTATTTGTTTCCGCTCGTGGCTTCATATCCACCACCGAGTGTCAAACAGGTCGAGCGCATGTTAATCGTGCGTCAAAAAAAAAAATAGTGCAGTTAAAGGAAATTTCCGTTAACGCTTTATTAACAGGATGTTTAAAGATGTCATTAACTTTGACAGCCCTACATAATAATATAGATTATATATGTATATAGCCCTACATTCTGTGTTCCTCATGTTTCTCAAGTATATTGCAGAATGTCTCCCTTCATTTCACCTCGTATTTCGTTCCTGCATTAACACTATCTGACTTAATTGTATTGTCTAGTTTGTGATCACATCTTTGAATCGGAGAAAAGAAAGCCAACTTCACTCATTTTATTATTATAACAGACAAGCACTGATGAAATATAGATTTTTAAATTATATTTTCTGCATTCTTATCTTGCCCACGTACGTACTGTCTTGCCTTTTTTTCTGCTCGTCTGCAATTCATCAAAGTGAATTAACAAGTAGACGCTGTGATTAACTTCACATGTAATATGCAGCCCCACTGACTTGAAACACATGAAAATAGATATATATTTTCCAATTAGCTGGGACTTTGCTGTGTTTAATTGCATTTCTGCTGGCTCAAAAGCGAGATAGAATGAGACTTCTAAGTGTAGATATACACTCCACTTATCTGTTCAACAGCGATTTGAGAAGCTTCAAGATGAAACAGCACAACTGTTGAGCAATTTTCTGCCAGTGGAGGATTTCATTTCAATTCTAAATCGGCACATCATGTTAACAACAGCAGGACTGACTTTTAGGTGACTTTTGTAAAAATGCACAATAACCACAAACAATAACAAACCGTAATTTAGATAACATTTTTACAAGAGGACGAACTGGCAAAAGGGCAACCACGTAACCTTCATTTGCTCATTTCAGTGACATAAGTCAGCACTGTACCATGCCTTACTGCCACACAAGTGTGTAAAAAAGCTAAGTTCTCTTAATTGTAAAAACAAAATCTACATTCAACCTTAACTTTGTGACAGGTGAAGTACGTGCAGAGGGACGACTGAAGAATTGTTTTTGCATGACAATACAGACACCGATACCAAAATAGTCAGCAGCTCTTCCCTCAAACTACATGGGTGGACTGGCCGTTGGCCATTGGGAGTACTATGAATTTTCCTGGTGGGCCGACCAAAAATGGACGGCCGTTCATTTATTTATTGCTGCACCTTACTGTTACGCTGTATTAAATTCAAATTGATCATGCCAGGCTCTAGGTCCAATTGGAAAACGGCTGCCCATGTTGAGTTGGAGCCTGTTTACCTTTAGACTGCCGACAAGCTCATCAATTGGCTCTTTCCGTACCTTGCCAATGTGTGATTGGCCGTCCCCGCTGTCACTCCATGAGCACTTGGACTTGCTCATGGGTGTTTTGCAAGTTGGCCAGGAGTTCGCTTTCATCTCACTCTGTAAGTTGTCAACATGTTATGTTGGCCTTTTGTTCTGCCTGTCTTGTCGACTAAACTGATTTTAATATCAGAGGTTTTATTTGCATGAATATTTCAATCTATGTGCGTCCGTATGTTTGTGGGTAAAACCGAGGTGCCACTGTAAATGGTTCCGAACAGTTGTTTAACAGTCTATGAACTTTACTTGACATAATACATAGCAAACATGTGGTGGTGTCTTACAACTACATGTAGCTACCCAAGTATTGGAATACAATTAGCATACTATACTGATTCATTGATGATTTTTTTATGAAGCACTTAAGTGATGCTTTCACCAAAGGATACCAAGGATACATCTCCAAGCTTACAAGTCACGTGTTGCAATGGGATGTGTTTTGAGAACGTAGATCTGCTATTTTGTGATCATTTCTATCTATAATGACACCCCCCCCAGTCATGTCACCTGCAGAGTTCAAGCATTATGTATGCTTTTCATATTTTTTCAGCCATGTTTAATGATTCACATTGTACGGTCACAATGACTAAAACACTACTGTTATAGCCAACTAGTCAAAGTCCTAATTGGATGCAAACTCTTTTTTTTTTTGCATGTAATCTTATTCAGAACTATTCCACACTATTTATCTACTTCTCGTACCCAGATTTGTGATCTCCTGTGGACATGACCTCACGAGAGACCCCAGCAGCCCAGAGAACCCACCCATAAATGATTTTAGTCTTTATTTATCCAAGGCTCCAGAATATAGGGGGATATTGTTGAGTCTAATGTGTTATTAAGGGCTTGCGTGTTTGTATGTACATCAATGGGGAGAATTGGCACAGCATATGCCAACGTAGTGGGCCAGGCTCTACCAAAAAGTCCAGGGCCAAATTTTTGTGCCAGTCCACCCCTGGTGAACTGTGTATAAAAAAAAACAAAAAACGTCACATGCTAGTTTCTTTCCCTCACATATCTTTTGGTCTCCTCTCTTCTTTTTCTACCCATCTAACAATTGCGAGACTCATAAAAGTAGCCGTGAAGAACTGTGCATTGAGATACAGCCACGTCTATGACAAGCAAGGTCTCTAGACGCAAGCTTTGATGAAATATGGTTAAAGGGATGCGGCTATAACATCCATACCTTCATCTAGCCTCCATCTCCCTCTCTTCTCTTTGACTTTCTCTTCATTCATAAGTAATGGTACACACTGAGACTCATCAATAACCTACAGCGCTTCTCTGTGAAAAAACATCACGCTCATAAATGTTATCATTACCCCCAATGTATAGCGCCAGACAGTATCATATATCAGCCATATCTTGGTGCCGGCATGTGTGATTATGTTTGTGTGTGTGTAAAAGAGAGACAAAAGAGGTGAAAAGGAGAGAGAGGGAGCACAAATGAGCCATGAATGAAGTTATTCTCATGTATATTTTACAGTATGGATGTATGTGTTCCCATGGGTGGAGACGGAACATTTCTTTTCTTGAGTGGGAAATCTTACATAGCTTGAGGCACGCTCACCTTAGTGACCACACATACCATTAGATCTTTGTGGAATGACACGCAGGGCCAGTGGAGTCCCGCATTCATTATGTTAGATCAGGATACATTCGATGCTGTGCAAAATACTAACAAGAGAACAAACACATCTTGGGGAGATTGATAAGCCTTTTGTTTTAAATAGGATTTGATTAGTTTAACTGTTACATGTCGTGTTAAGGCAACCCAAAGGTTGGGAAGCCCACGCACACACTTCCAACATAAAATTTCCCAGCATGCCTTGCGGGTTGTAAAATGCTAGTATTGTTTTCCGTGTCTAATAGTGTGTAAACGTTTATAATAGTGTTCCATCCATTTTCTATACCGCTTCTCCTCTTTCTTATGCTGGAGCCTATCCCAGCTGACTTCGGTCGCCAGCCAATCGCAGGGCACATATAGACGAACAATGATTCACACTCACATTCATAACTATGGACAATTTAGAGTCGCCAATTATGTGTGGGATGTGGGAGGAAACCGGAGTACCCGGAGAAAACCCACACACGCACGGGGAGAACATGCAAACTCCACACAGAGATGCCCAAGGGAGAATCAAACCCAGGTCTTCTCGATCTCCAGACTGTTACTGTGTTGGCCAACATGCTAACCACTAGACCACCGTGCGGCCCAGGTTCCCGAAACAGCCCGCAATAAATTAAATCTGAGAAGCAGCCAACTATATATATATTTTTAACAAATATTATACATATGTTTTAAGGCTGTAAAACCCCTCACCATACACTTTATACACTTTTCTCAGACAGGCGTTAACATTTTCTCACATTTCTCTCTTGTTTAAACACTCTCAAAGCTCAAATTTCATTAGAATTTTAATGGTTAACATACTAGGTTGGACATAATGGATTATTAAGTATTTCCCTCCTTTGACCGTGCCTCGCCGTCCTGGCGCCGTTCGTCTGTAGCGTTTTTGTATCCTTATTAAAACATTTCCTCACACGGTGAGCTTCTTCTGTTTCTTCTGTTGGCGATTAGCAAGCAGCTCACACGGTTAGCTAGTTTGGTAGCCATGACCACAGCAGGAGACGGCACGAATGAGATTGATTGACAATGGTCTACAGCCAATTAGAAGACAATAGGTGGTGCAGACAGAAGAGAGAGTGCTAAAAAGTACTAAAATTGCACACAAAAAATCAGCGAGTCCGCAAAAGGTGAACACCGATGGCGTGAGGGAACACTATTTCGATTTGAGTTTTCTGGGCAGCGCACTTCCTGCGGTGGCTATTGTCTCACTGACACCTAGTGACCAGTGTAGAATACTACACATGTATTTTCGTTCATTTAGCCACTTTTATGCTTGAAAATGCTTAATTTAAGCCAACATATAAACAATTTGTTTAAATGTCCACATTTTTTGACCAATAATAGGCTTCAAAACCATATGAAAATGTCATGTGACCAAGATTGTACCATTCTGAGTACACAGGGGTGCCCACGGTACTGCTGAGCATACATTTTTACACAGAATGTCAGCCTCATTTGTGTTAATAAAGAATTGAAAATGACTTGTGTGTTTAACAGAAGACCTATACTTAAGACGGTGGTGTGTACACACAGCAAAGCCCAGCGTCTCTTCCAGATTGAAAGATTTGTAGTTATTATTTTGCTAATAGAGCTAACAGTGCAGCTTTGGTTTAACATCCTACACCCAACAGGAGCCTGTGGATATTGGATTTCGCAGAGCCAATGCTTTTATCACTGATGTTCGACTCATCCCTGAGATCTCCGCACACCACCCAGCCGGGCGGAAAAGCTTGCAGGCGGCGTCGAGAACATAAACAATGGCGAGGAAGGCACGGAGGAATACGTGCTAAACTCAAGCTAACACCGCACAGACGCACAGATCTAATGAATCAGATTTGACTATGAAAATCCTAAGTCTAAGGCAGCCCTACTGTACAAACAAAAGAAAAAACTATAGTAACATTTTTAATAGAATAATTCCGCTTTTCATCACTTTCTGTGGAAATTACAACACAGATCAGTGGTTCGCGGGGTTCACATTAGCTGAAGTAGCGGTGTTGGTGGTGGGGGGTTACAATCACTGCATAGTACTGAACATGTTGAACATATTAATTAAGAAACCATGCCACAATGTGGCATCATTTAGTCCCAGTAAAAGATCAAATTAAGTCTTTTGTTTATCAACAGTGGAAATCATGAAATTTGTATCTAGTTAATGAAGGCTTCGCTTACATTCTAATGGAAATTGAATACAAGTAAACAATAGTATCATATATGAATAAAAGTCAACAATAGTATCAGATACCCAAGCTGTTTTTTGGGCAGGGGGAGATGAGCAAATGTATATTTTAAGAAATCATCAAATGCAGCTAACACATCACATGGAAAAACACCTTGAAGTCACCACACCACTATAGCCAATTTAATTTCCATACGCTTATGCTAATTATCCTGAAATAATCAAGCTAATTTAGAGAGCTGCGCATGTGTTTGAGGGTGGGTTCATTAGCAAAATGGGCTGTTGCATACGCGTGCGTGCATGTGTGTGTGTGTGTGTGTGTGTGTGCGCCTGCGAGAGAGGGGGGGTAAGAGCAAGAGAGAGAAGAAGAGACAGGTGGGTTTCATTAGTGAGGCTCCAAAGTGTGAGTAGGGGAAAGCGGACAACATTGATTTTGGCAGCTGTAGCATTTATTTCAGCCTCTGTGTGATATAAATGTATTTATTTCTCCTCCGCTCCCTAATGCACAGTCTTAATAAATTACTCAACTGAATATTAAATGTTCTATGATCCCTCTGAAGTTTAATTACATAGCATGAGATTATGGATTTGATCCACGTAAAAATAGTATCCAGGCGTAAACCGAGGGTAAACAAGCATAAAACCCAGGAAATGGAAGCTGTAAATGTGATTTTAGTATGAAAGCGTACAAAAAGTCAAGCTCTTCATGACATTCAAATGTGTTGCAGCAAGTTATGCAAAAATTATATATATAAAAGTAAAGGGTAACTTAGGTTAGGGCAGGTTTTTCCCAAACTTGTCAGCTAAATTGGACAGTAAACGCAGAAAACTAGCTTTATCTTGCCACATCAGGGGACTGAATGTGCACACACACTGATTGCAGTAGTATGTTTAAACATTCAGATCGACACACAGTAACACATTCCACCCACCCCACCGTACTGTACCTGCTCCCTAGAGGCCGGGCTTCAGTGCCATTGAAGGTTGTAGCAATTAAAAACATCATCCTAGACTTGTCACAAACATGATGAATTTATAGCACCAGAGCAGTAAGCCATGACTCTCCAGAACACCACCACAATATGTCACTTTTTTTTTTTCTTTTAAGACATGTTAGCAGATATATCACAAAATGATCTATCTTGCTGCGGCTGCTTTTTTCCACCTAGAAATGGATCACAATTGGATCAAACAGGAGCTTCAGTCCCTCTTTTGGACGGCGCTACATCGCAGAAGACATGTGCAATCAGATTCAGTCATTGCCGTGACAACTACTGTGCAAATAAGCACGTTTAAAGGAACAACAAGTTTTCAAGCAATACCTAACTTGTCATATGAAGTGGATATTTGTCTGGAGGTCCATCCTTGAAAAGTCACAATCATGTGGAAATTGGCATATAAAATAGTTATTTTCCAATTATTATTATGTTTTGGCAGACACTACGGGGAATATCTCTCACCAGTCAGGTAGGGTTGGGGACGCAGTTCGTTTTGAATGCACACATGTTGGCACCAAATAGAAGTTTCCTGTCTTTTCATTCATTCTGTATGGGATGATGCTGGTCGTCCATGATGGAAAGGAGCCTCCTCAGTGTCCTTAGCTCTGCCACAGATGTCAGGCTGTGCAGTTCAGTGTGTGGTGTTGTGTGGAGTCCTTCTTTTTGAGCTTGCTCCCCCAGCACACTACGGCATACAGGAGGGCGCTAACTACCACGGTCTGGTAGAAGATCTGTAGCAGCATCTTGTGCATGTTGAAGGACGCCAGCCTTCTGAGGAAGTACAGAGAGCTCTGCCCTTTCCTGCGCAGAGCATCCATGTTGGCAGTCTATTCCAGTTTATCATCCAGATGCCAGATGTCCAGATGTCACACAAGCTGACAAAGTGCTGGATCATTTTTTTTGTACTCATCCTCCTGTCCATTCCTGATACATCCCTTGATGGCCGTGTCGTCCGCGTACTTCTGTACATGGCAGAGCTCATAGTTGTGCACAGACGTGCACACGGTAAACAGAACAGAAGAGAGCACAGTTCCCTGTGGTGCTACCGTGCTGATGGTCAGTGTCGGACCTTCAGTTCCCCAGTCACACGTACTGAGGTCTGCCAGTCAGGTAGTCTGTGATCCATCAAAAAAGCAGGGCGAGCTCTAAAACCAGTGTTTTAGTCTTGTGACTTTTAAATGGTTGACAAAGTACTTCATTTAAGACGAACACATGGTATATGTAATAGCTGCAGTCAATTCTCACAATGTAGCATCTAAGTGTGAGTCTGATTTTTATCTCCAAACAGGAGACCCGTAGAAGAACAGGGCGTGGCGTCACATGGACTGCTGCTTGTTGAAAGCTCAGTGGCTGCGTCTCATCCCGCCAGCATTTAAATTGGCCAATCGGTGCACACATTTGCATAAAAAACTTCACTTCCGTTACCCGCGGGGGAACGCTTTTTACGCAACTTTGTGAAGAAAGTGGATGATCCCAGTTGTTTTCAATAGGCTCACTTTAATGGCAAACAGACGAACAAAAGAAGAAAAGAGGAGTTTGTACAAGGCTTTCCAAAGCTGCAGAGCTGCTTTAGGGGAAAACACCCGAATTGAACATTTGACATTTGCAATCGAGACTTGTGAACATACTAAAAAGAAAACAAACATCTGGAGTCGCTCTTGGAGAAAAGCTATTTAACATATGGCTGCTGTCCTCTTTGCAAATGCATTGGATTTGCACCAAAAATGGGGCCAAAATAAGCTAACATAGGAAGCCAGTCGTCATTCGTCTTATTGAGGTCATGTCAAGATGAACACGGTTATTTTCAAAAATGCACATTTGCTCCTCCCCGGTGTCAAAAAAATCTTCAACCACACAGTGGCGTTTTAAAACTCTCTCTGTGCACAAGAAAACATTCCCAGTCTGTCATGCGCATGCAGCCGTGGACTGTTAAGGCAATTTTAGCCAATTAGAAGTGTCGATGACGTCATTTCCGTAGACGGCATAATAACAAACATGGCACTTTGTAGGAGAACATACAAGTGGACTGCTAGCGAAGTAGAGTTACTTTTCAGTAATTTATTGTCATTATATTTGTCAACAAAAATGATTGAATATAAAACCGAAAATGTATGAAACGTATGTTTTTTATTAAAATATACATGTAGCAATGTTGATTATCACGACCATGCTGTGAAGTGTAGTTCATTTATCATTAAGACGGAACTCCATCAGCTGTGACGCTATCATTTGTGTGTCTGGCAAACTGTCCTTGTTTGATTGCCTCCACGACAGCAGTTAAGTAGCACAAAACTGGCATATACTGTATAAAAGAGAAGCTTTTAATGTGCGGGTGAAGCTGCTCAGTCAAACGCAATCACAATCCTTGCCATGCCAACATTTGCACGCCATTCTTCCAAAATAACGACATGCTTGTCAAAGTTGTCCCACCAGCTAGAGGTGCGATCGAGTCTTGTTTCAAATCACCTTCGCTGGCGGAAGCATCATAGCAGTTTTAGTTTTGTATGTAATGTAATGTTTTGCACACATTAAATTATACTTATCTAATGTGGCACATAATTGTTAGGTCATCTCACCGCAACAAGCCAAAATCTCCGTCTTCACCGTCTACACACATATGCTGAAGCCGAAGATTGCAAAATCTTCACCCTGACAGGAGTTTTCCAAAAGCTCCGTTTTTAAGGACAAAGCTCTGCATTTGTGTGTGGACCAAAGGCAGAAACGCATAGAAAATTATGTGGTTTTTTTTTTAATCTGTATTCATGTGGACATACAATATAGACAACTGCAAAGTTTTCCCTTGAAATGAATTATTTTAGCATGCAAACCAATGTATAGCAGCATATTGCCTCACATCATCACAATACAGAAGCGTTACATGTATACATGATGGAGCAAGCAAGAGTGCATTAGTGCCTAAGAGCTGCTTAGTACTTCCGCCAGGCATGCAAAGTGTAACGACGCACTCACATGTGCAGCGACCACACGCGTGTGCCTCATGTTGGAAGGTGGCAATAAGAGTTTAAAGAAGTGACCATTGTCAGCTGGAGGAGGATGTATGATAAATTCATACTTAATCTGGTTACATCACCATACGTCTCCAGAGGCCCAGATGTTTGTACATGTGATCATGGATGTACAGTCCTCACATCAGCTGTCTGAGTCTGACAAAGTTCTGTCTGTTTTCAATCCTGCCATGACGCACTTTGTCATCCATGTTTATTGTACCAATTATGTCTAATAAACATCTTTATTGA
Organism: Dunckerocampus dactyliophorus; assembly: GCF_027744805.1. Classification (NCBI taxonomy): domain Eukaryota; kingdom Metazoa; phylum Chordata; class Actinopteri; order Syngnathiformes; family Syngnathidae; genus Dunckerocampus; species Dunckerocampus dactyliophorus. The sequence continues at coordinate 18,915,288 of NC_072825.1, forward strand.
CATCGACATCTGAGCTTTCAAAATCAGAAATGCCATTTCCAGTTTTGTTTACCTGCAACTTTTTACTATTGCCATCTCTACTGAGCTTATTAACTGGAAATGGTTCAAAAATACACATACATAAATAAGTAAAACACTTAAACCACCGGTAAATATACAAAACACCTAGGCTCAAATTTTTTTGGTTATTTTTAAAATTGTACTCAAGTCAGTAAAAGGAATCGAGTTTCCCATCACTAACGAGTACCTCTGAGTTCTGATTCAGTAAAAAAATTCACAGTCATGAAAGACTCGCACATCTCTACCACCCATGCTCCAATCTCATGAATGGGTTCAAGGATGATTGATGTTATATGATTCATTCTGTATGTAGTAGGCCGGTCTTTCACTAGCATAAAGAATGGATGTAATTGTTTGGAAATGTGCCATTAGACGTATTTTGACTATACACTTTTGTTTTCGTTCACGTATAACGATGGATTGCACTTAAATTTGCCGTATAGCACTATCAAAACACTTCATCAGCATTGGTGATTTGTTAATGGAACCTAGATAGCCCCTTCAGGTTCAAATAAGTCATTAATCCAAAATCAGCTCCCTGATATGCAGCTCATTGGTAAACAATCAGAGCATGTGAAGCTCCTTGCCTTGTTTGTTAATTACACCGTTGCTTGTTAACTGAGCGATGAGATAATAGACCTCTAGTGTGTGTCTAATTTTGGGGGCTGTCTTTCTATCTGCCTGATTGTTTATTGCTTCTAAATGTTGGGCTTTGAAGACAACAATCCTCTCTCGGTGGTTTATTTAGGGTGCCTCGCAGCACTGACAGTATTTGACAGTTTGACTAACTTGTTTTGGGGTTTTTTGGGTTTGTTGACTGAATTTTTTTTAAATGGTCAAACAAGTGTAAAAAGAAGTTAACCACTGTCGAACAAAAGCAATAAAACACTGCTTTAACATACTGTATGGTGAAACTAGACAAAAAGTATTGGGACATTGCTCTGCTCTAAATGTGATTTTGCTTACTTCAGTGGCATGAGGCAGATGAGGCATGAAAAATGGAAAAAAAAAAGATAACTGATCAAATTTGACAATTGAACTGTTTTATAAATGTCTTTTCTGTGTGATTCAAATTGTTTTTAACACTTTCTTAAGTAAAAATCACAGAATTTGCACATCAAATACTATAGGGCAGAAACCTAAGATGAGGATGAGCTTGACGGCAATTTTGGTTTTCAGCATGTCACCATCATGATGTTTGCAGAAACACTTGTTTTACACCGCCTACGTGATGTCTTTAATGTAAGTGTGACCTCATTTGTCTTGCTAATGGGACAACAATATGAAAGTGAAATGTCACACAGGAGGCACTTGCAGTACCACTTCATCCTCAAAGGGCCAGACGTGCGTGAGCTGGATGGTGCTTGCGTAACAGGACTACTTTGGTTATTGTGATTCCACTTGTTCTAAGTATGGTTGGAACGATTGCTCAATAGCGCCCTCTCTCACTCATGGGCTACATATAGGGCAGCGTGTCATTACAACTTCAGTTCATCTGCCGTGTGACCCAAGGTGAGTAGCCGAGCGCTGCTCTATGCAATTGTGTGGTTAGTTTCGATGCTAATGCAACTCATTGTAGTATGTACTGTAACACAAGCCTCACTGTATTGACCAGTGCACATTGTCTCACACCAGGTACGTGTTTATTATTGTTCACGTGTGTTGTACATTGCCAGTGTGTCAGTTCATCAGCAGGGTCATTATTACACATTGTCTCACACCAGGAAATAAACGCTGCCAGTGTCTGTCACAAGCTCCAAGTCTCCTGTTAATTCCCACCAATAAACACAGCTCGGAGCTCGGGAGACCTGCACCACCGAGAGCTACAGTGCCTCCGGGGGGGGGGGGTTACACTTGCCATTGCCATACCTTCCATAGAGGAAACGATATTGAAATACACAAACAGCAGTACCGGCTAGAGCAAGATTTACAAAGAAGTCACATTTTTATGCTGTGCTGAATGAATGAAGTATGTCTACTTTTTCAAAATGTGTCGCAGTTTTAGGTTGCACTCACAAACACACAAAAAACTCACTTCCCGCATTCGTGGTTGTGCATAAACATTGTTAAACAGTCAGTATATTGTAACCCACAAAAATTACCAACCTTCCCAACAATACAATCAAAGGTTTAGACACTTCTCCAGTTTTTGCAGCAACCTCCATAAATCCATAAACAAGAAGAGGTTTATGGAGAGACGTGTTGCTCCTCCTTTATGATCGTTAAGTCTCTTATAAATCTTCGTCAATGTGTGAAACAAACCCGATCAGTGTGGATTTGATTTGCATTCTCTAACACGCCATTACACACTGAAGAAGATGTTGAGCACTTCAAGGCTGTTTTTCTATTTCAGAGCGTGGACAAATACGTAGCTTCAGCTTCCAGGGCTTTCAGAGGCTGAATGGTTACATGAACATGTTTGGATGTTGCAGCAGGTAATTTGGTGTACTGGCCTCAAGCCTGCCACAGAGCCATGCCAGCTGAGAAATAACACACTCAGTCAATGATGTCTGGTCTTATCAGAAAAGCCTTTTCTTTCGAGATTTTATTTTTCTTACAGGCTGTTATCGTCATGTTTTTATGTCAAAGGCGTGCTTTTATCTGTGTGTTTTGCAGGGTGCTTAAAGTTATTTACAGTGTCGGGGGATGGGGGTACATTTGTGTAAGCGACAACGCTTAAGAAGAGATGATGCAAGACAAGGTGGAAATGTGACATCTGTGCCGTGATGTTTCTCTTCCAGCATGGAGCAAAATTTAACGGTGGCCTACTTATCTTTGATCACGAAAAGCGGCTATTGATTCGTGGCCAAATGTTGACATAAAATGAGTCAAATGTGCCGATGACCTTTCTGAGCCTCCCCGAGCTGAGGAAGGGCTAAGGTACAAAAGCTGAGAGAGTATGTGGTAGAAATTATTCCTCCTTGACATTTGAAGAGAGTCGGCCCTCTGCTTTTTAACATTCCAGCCCAGGCACCAAAGAGAAAATGTCACCTTTTTTATTTACTTAGGGGGATTCTCCAATTAAATGTGACTTTAAGACCATTGCAGGATGGCTCCTTCATACAGCTGTCATGGCTGCTCTTGACCAAACACACACACATGCGCATACACACACATATTAGGGATAGGTCTTCATCCGATCAGTGACATTTTAAATAATGCTGATGCTTGACCCTGTTGAGGTAACCTTTCCCACACGGGATATTCAGAATTAATCAGTGCTCCTTCATAAACTAACTGTGGTGACCTGGTGGGGCCAATGCTAGAACTTTAAAGGTTCTAAAGACTGGTCACTAGAGAGAGAGAGAAAGAGTGAATGGCCTTTACTTGTGACTGAAACAGCGGTACAAGCGAAATTGTGCAATCACCCGTCCATAGATACAGAACATACTATACAATTTGGGGGGCGCAGACAGGACAGGATGACTGGGCGATAGAAGAGGGAGAGGAAAGGGGAGACCAAAGGAAAGGGGAGGGAAAAAAAAAAGCCCAAAATTATGCTCCTGCGGGGGTAACAGACACAAGCACAGCACAAATAAGCACACATTACAACATAAAACTCCAAACTAAGTTATTTCACAACTTTCCCCGTTTAAAACATTGGCTGCTTTTACATACAGTAGACAATTTGTTTATGATGGGGATTCACATGAATCAAAGTATTTGGACACTTAGCTTTTACCCTGACAGGAAATGGGAAGTTGACCCCCCCTCCCTGCCTCCTGGTATATCTTTATGGAGTTTGCAGAAAATGGCCTTCACCAAGCTGTTCCCACCAATTACCAATTAGAAGCCTAAAATTGTTGAAGAATTAAGGTTGTACTCACTTCTCAGAAATTGGGGTGGGTCCCCCTGGGCGGGATGCAGTGAGTCTGGGAGGGGGGTGGGATTGGTTGCTGAGAGGAACAGGTCACCATACTATATACTACTGTATATTCTAAACTATACTTACATTTTTTTCAAGGTCGGCAGGTCTGTTAGTGTCTTTATTCATGCTTGGACAATGCTGGTGCCAGCAACTCCTACAGTGGTTTGTACAAATAAATAAATATCAAAGAGAAGGAGAATCAAGTACAACTTCTGAAATGCATGTAAAATTACCTGCTGCCAGATATAACAATGAATAAAGAAGAAGAAGAAGATATACTTACTGGCCATTACTTGAGGGACAGTGAGGAATTTTGCATACATTCAACACACTTATCCCCTTTGCCAATTTTTCTTGTTTCAGCAAGTGCTATGGAATCATGACTTGATGTAAAAATGTACAATTTTATGCAAGAGGCATCAGATCAAAAATAACTGATGCAACTTGTCAAATTGGACAGGAAATGCCTGAGAAGCACAAGGGATCTCCATCTTGTTCCCCAGCTTCTTTCACTCATGACGCCCCCCCCCCCCCCCCACCCACCCGCCCCCACCCCAACCCCGGTTGGTAATTAGTGCATTTTTTTCTGTATTTCGATCATGTTTTCATCAGTGTAGCACCATTCTAGGCCCAGCTGACGCTCCTCTGTGGCTGTTAATGGTTCTCATGTCTCCCCTGGACTCGTCTTTAATTGCTCTGCTCTGCCTGCAGGGTCATTATTACTCTGATCAAGTGTAACACTTTTACATATATATACGTGTGTGTGTGTGTGTGTGTGTGTGTGTGTATGGGTGATTCTCCTAAAAGGGATAGCAGGGAGGGTGCCGTCACTTCGAGGGGCATGACGATCAGACTACAGTCATTTGAAGCTATAACCAAATAAGAATATACTGCAAACACAGGGGACATAGTGTTGAATACTTTCTTCATGTCTGTTGTGCATAAAACACGATCTGATGTCAATTCCAGCCCGTTTGCGCGTTGGAACTTCGTGGCATACAAAAGTATGTCACCGGGGCTATTAAATATGTAATACAAAATGGTGAAACTTACGTTTCAGCTGCTGTGGTTTCTGACGTATAACACCTGATTGTGCACCAAACACATTTTGCTACATCCAAACTGACCAAACTCCAACATGTGTCGATCACATAACCTGCATAGCCCGCACACAATGTAGCTAAAATTTAATCGAGGAAGACGCACAATGTGAACTTCAGAGTATTTCTGGGTTATTTCTCCGCTCTTTTGCCAACAGTTCAGACAATAATGTGTGACTGACACTGATTCATAATCAGAGATATGGCGTAGTGTCCATGATACACGTTACGATCCGTTTTTCTACTGATCTACTTTTTCTAATCAATACACATTTGGGAAGTATTGTTTTACATCATGTTTCCGCAGAAGGTGAAATGTGTGCGAGTTTGAAACACGGTCCATCCAGTAGCTCTGTTACGCGCAAGAAACTTCACCATTAAGTCATGTCCTGGTCAGCCCAACAGCACCAAAAATTGTAAGCTGTGAAAAAAAACTTCTAAAAAAAAAAAGCCTTATCATCATGAATTGTAGTACATTGAGTGCAAAATATTGCACAATATCATTTTTGCATTAATTTTATGTGTATGCACAGAAAAGATAAAGAAACCTTGAGACACTTAATCACACTGAAGCCCATCTAAAAATGTCGGAATTATTCTTTTTTCAAAACCTTTGACTTAAACACATTTATTTATTCATACAAATTGCAAATAATGCATTTATAAAAAATAACAAATAATTCTGTTCATAACTTTCCATGGACACAATTTCTAGGCGCAGCCAAGGTGTTGAGGGAGTCCAGTTCGAGGGCCTTAGGATCTCATCTCTGCTATTTGCGGACGATGTGGTCCTGATGGCCTCATCGAGCTGTGACCTGCAGCGTTTACTGGGACGATTTGCATCTGAGTGTGAAGCTTCTGAGATGAGACTCAGCACCTCCAAATCTGAGGCCATGGTTCTCAGTCGGAAAAGGGTGGATTGCTCCCTCCGGGTTGGGAATGAGGTCCTGCCCCAGGTGGAGTTCAAGTATCTTGGGGTCTTGTTCACGAGTGAGGGAAGGTTGGAGCGTGAGGTTGATAGGCGGATCGGTGCAGCGTCTGCAGTAATGCGGTCGCTGTACCGGACCGTCGTGGTGAAGAGAGAGCTGAGCCGGAAGGCAAAGCTCTCAATTTACCATTCGATCTATGTTCCCACCCTCACCTATGGTCATGAGCTTTGGGTCGTGACCGAAAGAATGAGATTGCGGATACAAGCGGCTGAAATGAGTTTTCTTCGTAGGGTAGCGGGACTCACCCTAAGAGATAGGGTGAGGAGCTCGGTCATCCGGGAGGAGCTCAGAGTAGAGCCGCTGCTCCTTCACATCGAGAGGAGCCAGCTGAGGTGGCTCGGGCATCTAGTCCGGATGCCTCCCGGACACCTCCCTGTTGAGGTGTGTCGGGCATGCCCAGCCGGGAGAAGTCCCCGGGGAAGACCTAGGACACGCTGGAGGGATTATGTCTCACAGCTGGCCTGGGAATGCCTTGGTGTCCTCCCGGTGGAGATGGAGGAGGTGGTCGGGGACCGGGAAGTCTGGGCTTCCCTACTAAGACTGCTGCCCCCGCGACCCTGACCCGGATAAGCGGAGGACAATGGAATGGAATGGAATAAATAAATAAATTAGAGCAGCCGCACATTTGCGATAACTTGCAATGAGTCTCTTACAGCGCTGTGGAGGAATTTTAACCAACTCATCTTTGCAGAATTGTTGTAGCCAGCCAGGAGGGTTTTCCAGTATGAACCACCTTTTTAAGGTCATGCCACAGCATCTCAATAGGATTCAGGTCAGGACTTTGACTAGGCTGCTCCAAGGTCTTCATTTTGTTTTTCTTCAGCCATTCAGAGGTGGACTTGCGGGTGTGTTTTGGATCATTGTCCTGCTGCAGAACCCAAGTTCATTTCGGCTTGAGGTGTCAAACAGATGGCCGGACATTCTCCTGCAGGATTTTTTTGTATACAGCAGAATTCATGTTCCCATTTATCACAGCAAGACTTTCAGGTCCTCAAGCAGCAAAACAGACCCAGACCATCACACTACCACCATATTTTACTGTTAGTATGATGTTCTTTTTCTGAAATGCGGCGTTACTTTAACGCTAGATGTAATGGGACACACACCTTCCGAAAAGTTCAACTTTTGTCTCATCAGAGTATTTTCCCAAAAGCTATTGAGGATCATCAAGATGTTTTCTAGAAAAATTGAGATGAGCTCATCTTGGAACTCTGCCATGCAGGTCGTTATTGCCCAGTGTCTTTCTTATGGTGGAGTCATGAACACTGACCTTAACTGAGGCAAGTGAAGCCTGCAGTTCTTTGGATGTTTTTGTGGGGTCTTTTGTGACCTCTTGGATGATTCATCACTGCGCTCTTGGGGTAATTTTGGTTGACCGGCCACTCCTGGGAAGGTTCACCACTGTTCCACGTTTTCGCCATTTGTGGATAATGGCTCTCACTGTGGTTCACTGAGCCCCAAAGCTTTAGAAATGGCTTTATAACTTTTTCCAGACTGATCGAGCTCAAGTCATCTCAGTTATGTTTTAACAGGGGCCCAATAACTTTTTCACACAGAGCCATGTAGGTTAGGATTTTTTTCTACCTTAATAATAATAGAAAATCATTTAAAAACTGCATTCTGTGTTCAGTTGTGTTGTCATTGACTAATATGTAAATTTGTTTGATGATTTGAAACATTTAACAAAAACCTGCTACCCAAAAATATCATACAGTTCTTCTCAACAAGAGAGGAAAAATATGACCTCATTGAAAAATTAAACTAAAAAAACGTATACGCGAGAAGAACGCTAAAAACATTCAGCATATCAGTAGGTGGAATCAAATTATGGAACGGATTGAGCAAGGAACTCAAACAATGCACTAACATGGGCAATTTCGAGAAACAATACAAGCATTTGATGTTTGGAAAATACAAGGTAGAAGAGCCCTGAACCAATGATATGTCAAATCACTACTTCACTTCATGCTTGTGAGGTCATTGTCAGTACTCACCCATGATCCCACTATGTTCTGTTATGTCTATTTTATACTTGTTGTTTATTATGATTGTCATATGAATTTACGATGACAAGAACTTTGACTACTATTTTACCGAATTGATATAACCGTAACATTTTCCTATGCATTTAAAACTATCAAAGAGTACATTTGGAATACAGGAAGTGAACAAATGTATTGTAGTTGATATGAAGCGAATAAGGGGAAAGATTAAATAAGCTTTGCTTCTTCCTACTCCTTTTGGACATGTCACATTGTGAATTGTAATATGTGATGTATTCCAATGGAACTTGTATGCATGTTCAAATAAATTAAACCATAACCTTTCAACCATAAGTGTGAGAAACATGCAAAAAAATAAGCGACCAGGAATGGGGGCAAATACTTTTTCACGCCACTGTATATTCCGCTTTTTATGAATACCATTTTGCAAGAAAACTGCCATGGTCATATATCTGTAAATGCACGAGCATTCTTTGCATTTTCAAGACATGTTTTAGTTTTCAGATGCACAAAGCTTTGAAAACATTTCTTTGCACTCATTGAATTGCTCTCATGACGGTTTATGCTTATGAAGAGGTCAGGCAGGAAAGTGAAGTTGACCTTGTAAGATCAGGAAAACAGAACTAATATGGAAAAAAACATATACTGTATATATATATATTGTATTGTATTGTATGTACTTTATTTATCCCACAGCGGGGAAATTTACTTGTTACAGCAGCAAGACAAGTAAAGAGAACAGTGTAAAGAAAGCATAGTGTCTACAACATGGTTCAGGTGATCTCAAATAATTTGTAAGTTGTTTGTTTTATTTTATTTGGCAGCTAAGCTTGCTTTTAGACCTACATTACTATAGCTAATTTTATGAAAAATGAACTCATGGCATTTAAAACTCCTTCAAAGTTTGACATATTGACAACATGCAAATTGTTATGAAAGCCCTTCAGAACATACATTGTTGGCTAATGCACAGTGGGAGAAACAACCTGCCAGAAATCGACTTTTCTATATTATTATGCTTTCTAAATGCAGTAATTATGGTCGAAACAGTGACACATTCTTGTTGTGAAGCACCCCAACACAGATAAACATAGAATTATGCACTTCAAAAACAACCAGCGGGTTTTGTAAACTATGTTTCTAGTCCCATTTATGTTTTATGTATGGTTATTTTAATTGCATACATGTTCACCTCTTTTTTTTATTTACTGAAAAGGGGCCTTCCTCTAGAAATAAATTCAGTAATCGGAAACAAAGAGCTGCACACGTGTGTATGCATCCACTTCATTTTTCCTTAATGATCCTCAAGCATTAATACTTACCCTGAACAATAGAAATCATGACCCGCTTTACATCACATCATATGAACCTAATTTGTTTGCTGATTGTATGTGTGTGTGTGTGTGTGTGTGTGTGTGTGTGTGTGTGTGTGTGGGCGCGGGTTATTCTAAGGTTATCGTGAATAACAATTTCAGCGTCTTTCCTAAATCCTGTTACAAGTGTAATTATTTATCAATGGCGTCCTGCTGTGAGTGGGCTCTCGCCTCATTGCCGTCTAATAAACACAGCAAACAGATAACAGCAATTGGATTGCACAAGGAGCCTCGCCTATATGCACGGGGAGGATGTGGATCACCCATTAGCATGCACATTGGAGGATAGCTGCCTACATCAGTCAAAACTAACAAAAAAGTTAAATGTGTATTTATGGTTGGGAGTTCATCCATCCCTCTCGTTCCAGTTATCTATTGAATAAGGATTAGGATTGGGATAAAGTTTGGATTATGTTGTAAACTGTAAATTGAGTCAGGGTTTTAATGATGCTGAGATTAAAAGAGGTCAAGTGATTGATGATGTAAGCAGGAAAGGGTGGCAGGTTTTTCATCTGATTGTGAGTTTTGATTCTTATTTAAATCTTCTCTTTTCTTATGACTTTCATTGGAGTTTTAGGAGTTTTTGCCGTTAGATTTATATTTTACGCCTTACTTCAGTGGAACACAGTCCATTTTGGTACGCCGTAACATTTTTTACTGTCACACGAATGTAAAACTAACTATAGTAATCTCTCGTTCATCGTGGTTAGTTGGTTCCAGACCCGACCGTGATAAGTGAATTTCCTCAAAGTAGGATTCTTTATTTATGAATGGAATGTTTTTGCCTCACCATGAAACTCACCGCTCGACACTGGTATGTAGGCTTTACAGGGTCCAAAAAAAACCCAAGTATGGTCTTAAGGCCCTGTCACACCTTGACGATTTAGTCAGCGTACGCCAACGTATGAAAAAAGTGGCCAATACGCTGGCGTACGTCGAATAAGTTATGGATAAGTTTTGTATAAGTTAAGAGCACGCTGAAGCACGCAGGCATACGTCGTAGTACATCCAAGTCGTCCAAAAATTTTGTGCATGCACAAAACTTTTCGACGTATGTCAACGTATGATTCATACGTCCTGCATACGCGGGCAATAAGTTATGCGATCGTTGACGCCCGTTCACACACGTTATTTGTAAGTTACGCACAAGTCATAATACGTCAAGATAATATCAAGCGTACCTTTGCCTTCTTGTCCACTCTCCGGTAGTCAGTCTTCTTGATGTCCCAGAGGATGGTGTTCTCACGAAGGAAATCACACATAAGCTGCTACACTTGGACATTGAAACAAAACTGTGTCTTCTTGGCTCTCTTCTTGGCAAGGATTGGCTGAGAGAAGATGGTGGCCACTGGGGTAGCAGCTTCCGATACCATTGATGATGCCTGAGAGGCATTAGAACCTGCATCAGTTCCATCAGAGTGAGAGTGGGAGGGGGAGGCTGTGGGTGGTGATGGATCCTTCTTACGTCCATGTCCTCGCCCTCGGCCTCCGTCACTGCTCTGATACTTCTTGGCAGCGGTCTTTGAAATTTTCTTCGGCATGATGGTGATGTTGACACTGCGATGTCGAGTGAGATTAAGATTTGAGTCATCAAGTGGCAGCCTTTTTATGGGCTACGGCACGTGATCGTCGGCCATACGCTGCCACGCGGTTTGCATAAGTTCGACTGGCATTGGGCATAAGTTGTGAACGCCGGCAACACTCTACGCATTCGTTGGTATAAGTTGTCTATAAGTTACAGAAACGTTCTATGTAAGTTACGAATACGTCATGTATACGTCGAATTCGTTATAAATACGCTATGTATATGGCCAAAATTGAAAAAAAACGTCGACAGTTCAACGTATGCCATCAAAATAATCACGTCGGGCATGCGCTGGCTAAATCGTCAAGGTGTGACAGGGCCTTTAGATACAAGTATGGTCAAAGATACAACAGGAATAAGTTTAAGCTGTTTCACCACTTAAAGAAACACAGTATTGTAACTGCAAAAGAAATACAAACTAGTTAATTACGCAAGAATCACATTTTGTGTCTCACGTAGAATGCATTCTAGATAATGGCAGCCTGGTAATACTTTCATTTCTGTTCACTGCACTTCTATATTATAAATGGACATGTATTTTATTGGAAGTGCCTCAAGCCTCTCTGTGGTCTCTGTGCATTTTATTGATTAACATTGTTTGTCCTGTTTTTATTGATGTGTGTTTTTCTATTATTAATATTGTAAATTCCTTGGTTGCCTTTTTTCATCTTGGTTGGTTGTTGTTGCCTATAATCTGACTGTTATATTTAAATCAAAACAGAAATACACAAAATCCAGTCGTTGTCCTGTGAATGTAGTATTCTGTAAACGAATGTGTTTATCATTTGTTGTTCTCACACATACTAGAAACATCCCTTTCTGAAGCTATTGTATGCACTGAGGCATCCCGAAGACATAATGTCAATACATCACAATTCAAACTGACTCTGCCAATCAGATCGCTTCCCCATGGGTCAATCAGATGTATTGGATTTTAAGAGGTCAGGGTTCATCCACTTGAATTCTATTGCATCAATACATCACAGTGTACTTTTCAGTCAGGATCTTGGCTCGTGTGTGTAGATGTGTGCTCCCAGCAGACCTGCCAAGGACCTGTTTGGACAATAGACCTGTGTACAATCCAGCAGGGAAGAAAGTCGTCCTATGATTGCACCACTGATGTCATCAAACTTCGCAATCGAGAAGAAACAGCACGCATCCATCCATCTTCTATGTCGCTTATCCTCATTAGGGTCGCGGGAGCCTATCCTGGCTGACTTTGGGCGGGGTACACCCTGGACTGGTCGCCAGCCAATCGCAGGGCACATATAGACAAACAATAATTCACACTAGCATGCATGTTTTTGGAATGTTGGAGGAAACCGGAGTAAACGCACGCACGCACGGGGAGAACATGCAAACTCCACACAGACAGCGGAGATTCGAACCCAGGTCTTCCTGATCTCCTGACTGTGTGGCAGTGACAAAACAATAAAATGATGTTTGTAAATTATTTGAAAATTTGAACAAATTATAATAAAGACCTAGTTTACAATTATTTAAAGTGTGTATACATTTTTTGGGACACCCTGTATTTGTGTTTATATACAGGGTACACACAGACACACACACGTCACATCAGCTAGCATTGCTGATATGAATGTAGCAGGCAGGAAAGAGGTCTCCCTTTGAATACTCTTGAATTGCACAGTGTGCATACTGCACATGAGGATGTTTTGCTTTGTACATAGTTAGGCACATTACACACATCGGTGATCAGAGGATAGATAATTGGATGCATTTTATTGATCTTTGGTGGGAAACTATTATGTGGAAGCAGTAATATCCAGATAGAATCTCACAGACCTTTGTTCCTTCTTGTCAAAGGAACATAGGCTACGCAGTACTGCGCAGGGCCGCCCCTACCTACACGCACAACATGCGTTGTGTGTAAGGCCCCACAATCCACGGGGGCCCCCATTTGCGCAGGATATGCATCATTGCCGTGATGGATAGAGCACCAAGTCAGCTCAAGGCAAGAGAAAAAAAAAAAAAGATGAGTAATCTACCAACGCACTAGTTGCCACAATGCTTGACAGCAATGTCAGCAGAATAAAATGGCAGAATTTACCCCTTCACCTGTGATGATGTAATGGCACAGCTGCCGCCCATCTATTCGTATTTCTCCACAACGTGAATATAACTAAATTCAGGTTCAGGTCAAATAGTCTAAATCTAGCCTTTATTGGGTCTGTTAGGCCCTAAAGATGTGGTGACGACAGGTGACTACAGTTGCCCGTGCTGCTCCTGTTTGTGACACATTTTGTAAATCTACTTCAAAGTAAGGACCTTATTAGGAAGCTTTGTTGACATATTACGTCACATAACTCAAACGTTCTAAACCGAAATACAATCTGCTGAGTTGAATAATCTGCTATATTAACCAGCCTAGATTTCACTAAAAATTTGTAAAATACAGCATACTCTTAAAGAGAGTGATCACACACAGAGGGCGGAAGCAGAGCAGAGACCAGTAATGCATTTTCCCTTACATATTTGTCATTTCTGCATGCTTTTTGCTGTCATTTTAACACTGGTCTGCGTCTGTGGTCCGTGTAGCGTTCACATTGGAGCTCAAATGAACCAAATCACACCAGAGTTCACTTCCAAGCAGATCGTGACCCATCTCCCAAGTGGTCTCCGTCCACTTGTTTGGTGCACAACAAGGGTTCGAATGGTCGCGTTCACACTTGACCAAACAAACTGGACTAGCAGAGGAAACGCGGCGGAGTTCGTTTTAACCAAACCAAGCATCCACAGATGAACCAGACTGTATTTCCAAAAATGTCTGGTCCATCTTTTGAATTATGTGACGAATCAGAAAGGCTGCTGAAAAACAAAACAACCAGAGAAACATTTATTACTCTGACATCTTTGAGTTAATGTTGTGATGCTGGAATGTGGGCCGTCTGCCATCCGAGTATGATGTCAAGAAATGGGTATTTTGATAAGGACATCATGCACAAAAACAGCTTTTCATTGCACACACATACATCGTTGATGAAACATAGCATTGAAAGACAGGCTGAATAGGACCAAGCCGCTAGAGAAAACCTTGACTGGATGCCTGAAGCTCCAACAGCTCAAACTGTCACAGCAAACTTATTTTGTCTGTCAAACAACTCCATTAAAAGATTTTGGCAGTGGTAATTTATTACTGTTGATACCTATTGCATTAAAAGTGTCCTTATTAACTGTGAATAAGCAGTAGAAATGGGCGTCTTTCATGTGTCACACACACACGTACACACCCAAAGAGACACACAATAGCATAAGTAGCACAAGAACAAGGAAAAGTTATTTAGCGAAACCTCATCCAAGTCTATCAAGCCATTAATCCTACAAATAAAAAAGACAGAAAATGCTTTCATACTGGTGTTTTCATACTGACTGCTATGCAGTACGTTGTAGGCAACGAGGCCTCAACATGAACATAGGACACTCATAAACGTGAATGTATCGTATAAATATAACATAGAAAAGTGGAATATGGTGTACTAGAGAAGTGCATCGGTGTGACATGCAGAGTAGCGTGTATTTGTACAGTATTTAATCATGTTATCTAGTGCAGTTTTGCATCCCAAAATCAGTTATGCATATTGTGTTTTATTATCCATGGGTATGCAGGCAGCATATATGAAATTTGTATGGAGAATTTATAATATAGAAAAAATAATCATGTTGATAGCATCATTAGTGTAGTATTATATGAAACTGGTAGGTAGTATTGAAGGGTAATCCAATTTATTAGTATAAAGTACAAATTAGGTAGCTACAAAGACAAGTGAGTACACCACCAACTGTATCTGTATCTGTTCACCCATCTAAATTATCTGTATCCTATCTGTACTAGGGGTGGGGGCAGTGGCGCTTAAATTCGTACATTATTTTAAGTTTGAAATTGACATGGATTGATCAGAAGTTGCTATATTTATAGTTGATTATTCAGTTATATGTGTACTGTGCATGTGTAAGACTATTTATTTTTTAATGATCTGTGTGAAGTTGTTGATTCATGCAAACATCCAATGATAGCAGACAGGGAAATCTGTCAGCCTTGTTCACTGTAGTTTTCTCAAAAGCACCGCAACGATCAAAGTTTTCCTACTGACTTTATATCACCAGTCAAATTAGAAGGAAGCAGACAAAAAAAAACAAAACCAAAAAACACCGGCAGTGACCGATGCAACACGAGCCTTTTACAGTTCTCTCTTGCCTAATGCACCGCGCACGTAACAAAACATGTTTTTCAGTTCATACAAATAAATAAATAAAAGGGATTTTTGAAACCAAAGTGAATTAGTCTCTTCTTTTTCTTGTTATCTTCACAATGAGAAACCTGTATTAACCTTAAAAAAAAAAAACTTCAAACAAGTGGCTCACCAGCCATGAACCTCTCCACACATCACTGCCTCTTTTACAGTCTGTAGTTACTGTGAATAACAGTAACTATCCACAGACACATAACCACAGTATGTAAACATTAAGCTCCAATTGGATCATTTGGAGCTTTCCAAATGAGAAGTATTCAATCAGCATGAGTGTGCTACTTTTTAATCTATGTTCCACATGCTACCTTGTATCAGCCAATGTGTATAGCATGTTCAGCGGCCCTAGTGAAGATAAGCGGCATAGAAGATGGATGGATGGATGGTGTAGCATGCGTGTACATGTGCGTTTCCCGTTACATCAATATATTAACTGACAACATTTACCATAGTTTTGTTTTTAAACTAAAATGGAGATGTGAAATACAGTATAGACATTCCGTATTCCTTTCTTCCTACAAATATATTGTAATTGTAAAAGTACTGGATACAATATGAGGTAAAAGGTGCCCATTGGGAGTCAATGTACAACAAATGCACACATAGCAACTCACATACACTCACATCCGAAAGAGAATGGCCAGCAGGACTGTGTTAGTTCGGACATGTACACCCTAATTAAATGTATAAGGGGCCCACAGACAAGGACAGAATAAGAATGGGACCCATCTACTAACACATACATACATTTTACACTGATGTGTCACTGTTAGCATGAAAGTTATTGCAATATTCCATGCAAACGACCTAAACCAGTGATTCTCAACTGGTGGGTCATGACCCGAAAGTACGTCGTAGAGTTGTTTTCAGTGGGTCACGGGTCTTTGGCTGGGCAAAAATAAATAATGTATTGTCCCGATGTTAGTGAATGTATCTCGCTTTCTTGTGCTATTTCGCTTGCTACGCCGCAACGAGGTGTGTGCCCAGGCAGCTGTGTAACCGCGGCTAACATTCCCCATAAATATGAGATACAGTATTTGAGAAGTTTGAGTAGAAACTTTTCCACAATTTGGGTCACCGCTTGTCATTGAGAGGTGATGGCGGGTCCTGCAGCCAAACCTGACCTAAAATTTCACATGATGATGAACATTCAGATGTGCAGTGGAGAAAGTTTTCAGAGTATTCATTTATATAATGAATGCGAAAGTGTGTTTGCATGTGCAACCAAATCCATAGGGTTTCTCCGGGGGAATGCGTCTCTGGAAGAGAGTCAAACACAGTGAGCAGGACCTCATATATCTAGCATGACGAAAAGGATTAAATCTGACGGGGGAGCGAGACAGATAAAGAAAGTGGTGGTACAGACAGACAGACAGACGGGGAAAAGGAAGACAAATCAAGTTCATACCGATGAAGGAAATATAGACATTACTAAAGATTAGCAAAAGAAAAACAAGATATAAAACCTTTTAAAGTATTTATTAAGTCTGGTCTTATACTTTCATACTTCAAAAAGAATCATTAAAACACTAGCAGGTTTTTAAATTACACAAAAAATACACAAACCAGATTCAGATTCGTCCATCTCATTTGTTCCTTCTCTGTTTACACTAATATAATTATCATTTTACAGTCGCCCCGCATGGTGGCTGAGTGGTTAGCATGTTGGCCACAGAGTCAGGAGATCGGGAAGACTTGCGTTCGAATCTCCACGTGGGCATCTCTGTGTGGAATTTGCATGTTCCTCCAACATCCGGTTTCCTCCAACATTCTAACAACATGCATGTTAGGTTAATTGGTGACTCTAAATTGAATGGTCATTTGCCCTGCGATTGGCTGGCTAGGGTGTATCAGGGTACAGGTACCCCGCCTCTCGCCCGAAGTCAGCTCGGGTAGGCTCCAGTACACCCCGCGATCCTAATAGAAAATGGATGGATGGATTTTACAATAGCAAGAATGACCATTTCCCAATACCAATACTCAGCAAGGGGATAGAATAGCTGAGGAGAAGCAAGAACAAACACTCTACAGTAGAACAATTACAGTATGTTTACAATATAGTAGAGATTTAATCTGTTTCATCCATCCCCACACGAGGCTCAAACACAGGACCTATGGAATGGACGTCGAGATTGCTAACCACTGGGCTAAAAGCCTCGACAGTCTACCCAACGTTCAGCCCGGCTCTTAAGGTTGAGGGAGCGAGGTTTACCAACGTACCCTTGCGCAGCCACACTGGCTGGCATCTGTTACATATTGTCCGAGTTGTGATTCAGGGGTTGGGCTAAAGGGCGATAGCGTTTGCCTGCTAGTTAGATCCATCTCAAGAGAGAAGACATGCCGGGCCGAGTTCACAGTGTCTTGCCGTAAGGCAATTTTCTATTATGCCACCCAACAGAAGACAGAAACCCCAGACAGAATTTTTTTTTGCACCGCCCAAATTGAAATACTATTGAGAACTTCCTAATATTTATTTATATGTACTATT
Source organism: Dunckerocampus dactyliophorus (assembly GCF_027744805.1). Taxonomy (NCBI): domain Eukaryota; kingdom Metazoa; phylum Chordata; class Actinopteri; order Syngnathiformes; family Syngnathidae; genus Dunckerocampus; species Dunckerocampus dactyliophorus. The sequence goes on from NC_072825.1 coordinate 18,933,022, forward strand.
TATTTTTATGTATATGCCTATATGAGCTGCTGGCACCAGCATTCTGTAAAGCATTCAATTTATTTTTTTCAGGGTATTCAGTGGGATTGAACCCTCTGCCTTTAACGGCAGCAGCTGTACCATTACACCAACAGGGACTCACAGGTAAACAGGTGAATTCTGCCATTTTATTCTGTTATCCTGCTGTATGCTGTCAACCACTGCGGCAACAACTTTAGTATCAGATTTTTTTCTCTGTTGCCTCTGGCTGATTTGGTGTTCTATGCCTCATGGCAGCAATGCACCCTCCTGCACCAAACAGGGCCCCCCATGGCTCATGGGGCTCTACGCACAGCATGTGTTCTGCGTGTAGGGAGGGACGGCCCTGAAAACCATGGCAGGCATGGGTGTAGAATCCAGGTGAATACTGTCATTATTTTATTTTTAAGCTTATGTTGCACTGAGCCGCACTGTGGCCTATTTGACTTGATGACTTGTTTTTTTGTTTTTTTTATTATTTTGTTTAATTATTTTTTATTAATTTTGTACTTTTTAAAAAAACTTTATATATATATATATATATATATATATATATATATATATATTTTTTTTTTTAGGACTTTTTTTTTAACTTGATGACTTGTTAAATATAGACGGGTTGACGAATAATAAGATTGACTGACTTAAGCGGGTTCTACCGTACTTAGGAAATGGACAAAGCCACACTTCTTCGACCTTTAACAAACCATTAATTGGTTCTTTTATTATGAAAATAATAACCTCATACTCAAACAAGAGATTTGTTAGGCAGAACACAGAGATAGTAAGACCCTTGACCTGAAAGCTTTTGTCACTTTTAGTTCATTATCTTTAATGCTTCTAAATAAGTCTCGGAAACGATAGCGCAATATGAACAGTTTAATGTACCAGGAAGAATCACACACAGCTGCGGGGACTCATCGTCTACACGAGTGCAGGAGCAAGTCCGAGTCATTTTTCTGAGCTTAGGCCCCCCTCGCGCCGGGGGTAGGCCTTCCAGTACTATGTCTCTATGTGTGATCCAGTGGTCTTAGCTGGTTGGAAACGGTTCATACTGAGTGTGAGCAAAAAGGGTGCGACAAGGATAAAGCCAAGGCCAAGGGAAAACATACAGTGATGAAACAAGTCTGGTCACGCTATCTAACCATGTGCCAAGAGAGGTCTATATGTAACTACATCTAACAGACCTTTAAAGTGAGAATTAATGACAAAAACAAAGCAAGAAAAGCATATTTTAAAGAGTTAAGAGAGCGCTCATGTCTCCATGTCTTGTCCTCTTTTCCTGTTCACATATATGAGTGACGCTTCTTCCTCTATTAGAGCTTTAGCTCACTTCTCCCTAGAGCAACGTAGAAACACTTTCACGCTTTAATACCCTTAACATCATTTAATGCGCACACTCTGGTGAAGACAACAGGTCAGTGAGATGTGCCATTCCTGATCTTGCAGCATCAAATATTATGAAATTATTATTAAATGCGTTATTCAAAAAGACTAAGTAGGAGCGAGAGATAAAGCCTGCACTGTGTGAAATGTGTTTTATAATTCTTGTCGACAGAAGTGGGAGCACTGTTCAGCTGGAGTTTACACACTGCAACGACTCATTCAACACAAGCAATGTCACTTTAGAACTACATTTGGAGTGGGCACCGTATTTCATGTACTAGCCACTCTTGCTTAAGAGGCCGACAAGTGAGAGAAAAAGACTTGAAAACATGAGGACAGAAGCACTACATCGTGATGATGGACGTGAAGGAGTTGAGCTGGGGGCGGTCTTTAAAAAGCATGGTGAACTTTGCACTTTGGGTCCAACCTGTTTATACAGGGGGACTGTGTGAGAGTGGTGGGCTGCAGCACTCATTTACCCACCTTGCTCCAAGTAGTCTGCACCTCCATGTTTGTTTGTCTTCTTCCTTTCTTCCTGTTCAAGCCGAAATGAAAGAAAGACAAAAACTAAACTAGAAGTCTCTCCAGAGTATGAGCACTATCAACGGCATAAACTAATATTTAAAAACATGCTAAATCATATATTTGTACGCAGTTGTCTCTCGCTACATCACGGTTTGAATATTGCTCTGTTTTTCTCAAATTAATGAATAAATGGGCTGCTGTTTCATGGTTGACCATGGACTATTATTACGCCAAAATATTGAAAGACAAGTTTTATGTAGGATACGAACAAGGCCTGAGTCACATTTGAAAAAATTGGAATTGTACTGTTCATACGAACATGAAAAAAAAACAGGTCACATATAAGCAAAAAAAATAAAATCAGTGTGAATATAGCCTTATATTTGGGAAAATACAGTAACTGCATGAGGCAATCCTGGTGTGATTACTGCCATAGTATTCTGTTTCATAGGTCTGAACGCACATAAACAAAGTTAAACATAAGCAGGATTAATCAAAACACCGTTTCCATCTACTGTATGTATAATAATACAACAACAACAACACTCTCCACCGGGGTTTCCAGAATAATGGACCAAAAACAGGTTCTTGGTAAATTTTCATTTGGATGAAAACAACTATAAACCAGACCAACAATAATAAACATACAGTCAACCTTGTTTTTCGAACACCCCAGTTTTTTAGGATTCAGTTTTCAACAAAAATGTAGGGATGAGCGAGTACACCACTATCTGTATCTGTATCTGTTCACTCATCTAAATTATCTGTATCCTATCTGTACTTGGAGTAGGCGGAGTATAAACCAGAAGTGGGCGTGGTTTAAGTAGAACTGGGTGGGGCTTAAGTGGGTAAATTATTTTAAGTCTGAAATTGAATCTACTGAATGGATTGATCAAAAGTTGCTATATTTATTGTTTATTATTCAGCTATGTGAGTACTGTGTATGTGTGAAAGTGTAAGACTTACATTATTTATCCGTCCATCCATCCATTTTCCTCCACTTATCCGCGTCTGGGTCACGGGGGCAGCAGTCTTAGTAGGGAAGCCCAGACTTCCTGGTCCCCGGCCACCTCCTCCAGCTCCACCGGGAGGACACCCAGGCCAGCTGTAAGACATAATCCTGCCAGCGTGTCCTAGGTCTGCCATGGGGCCTTCTCCCGGCTGGGCATGCCCAGAACACCTCACACGGGAGGTGTCCGGGAGGCATCCGGATTAGATGCTCCAGTCACCTCAACTGGCTCCTCTCGATGTGAAGGAGCAGCGGCTTTACTCTGAGCCCCTCCGGGATGACTGAGCGCCTTACCCTATCTCTTAGGGTGAGTCCAGCCACCCTACGGAGTAAAGTCATTTACACCCGCTTGTAGCCGCGATCTCGTTCGTGATCTCACGTCACGACCCAAAGCTCATCACCATAGTTGAGGGTGGGAACATAGATGGAACGGTAAATCGAGAGCTTTGCCTTCCGGCTCAGCTCTTTCTTCACTACGACAGTCCAGTACAGCGGTCCAGCTGGGCCAATCCGCCTATCGACCTCATGCTCCAACTTTCCCTCACTCGTGAACAATACTTGAACTCCTCCACCTCATTATTGAATTATTCTTTAATGATCTGTGTTAAGTTGGTGATTCATTCATTCATCCAGTGATGGCCAACAGGGAAATAATCGGTCAGCCTTGTTCACTGTAGTTTTCTCAAAACCAAAGTTTACCAACTAACTTTATATCACCAGCCAAATTAGAAGCAAGCAGACAAAAAAAAACAAAAAAACACCTCTGTCTTGTCAAATGCACCACGTACGTAACGATACAACTAACTTCAAATATACAAACCAAAATACAGCAAAACAGAGAACGTGAGCTGGAGTCGAGCCAAGCAAGCAGAGAGTCGCTGTCTGTATTGTGTCTGTGTGTGAAAGAGTGGCAGGCATGGCTCCTCTCTCTGGCTGTAGCGAGTCTGTCTAGGGAGGGACGGTTGCTGAGTGTGACTGGCCAAACACAGAAGACTGAAGAGTAAATACATAAGTAGTTACCCAATGAGGATGTTCCTTCATCACAATTACGGATAATGACGAGCTGTACTCGTTTCATGCTCGTACTCGGCAAAAATGCATTATTTGTAACGGATACTGGTCTAAAACTAATATCAGGCTCATCCCTACAAAAATGTTGCCCTGTACAACAGTGTGTGTGAGAAACTACTCAGTTTGCCTTGAACTGTATGATTCCAAAAGAAATTACAGCAAAGTGCAAGATGGCGTCCGTGTGGCCGATCCCACCAGGATGTACGGGAAGTCAACAACAAGTTCCATTCTGGCAAAGAAAGAAGAAATCAAGGAAGCTAATGTTGCAAAAGGGATAAAGAGATCTGAACAGAAGTCACAAATGATCGAAGATGTGGAGAAGTTGGTCCCCATACCATCCTTCCTGTCCCCTCCTCATTGTCTTCATCAAGAAGGGTCTTCAATAAAAGTGATGTTAAATGTTGATTTATCCATTTCATTTGTCATTTTTAATTACTTTTGCAATGTTTCTGCATGTAACTATATTTATGACCTGTTACTTAACTATAGTTATTACATAACTATAATTATTCTTTCAACAACAATTACAGGATTTACATGATTTCTTTTGGAAACTATTGCTTCGGTTTTCTTACAATTGGGTTTTCGTCTGACCTGAACAAAAACAGTCGTGATTCTCACATTTTTCAGCAAAATGCTGGCACTTTCTTTGACTCCATTGCGGGTTATTTTGCAGCCATGATCAATAAGAAAAGCAGACTTGTTGCATTACTGTGTTAGTTAGCAAAGAACTACAGAGTCGACCGCTAATGATATCATAGACGGTGCCCGTAGACGGGGAACAATGATTTCTGGTTTGGTTTTACGCGATAACGGGACATTTTTGGGATTCACGCAGTGAAATAATAACACGACAAGATGTGCACCATATTGTACACTAACCGGGAAATGTACGCAAACTGAGTCATAATTTTTTGCACATTTTTGACCGGGGCGTAAGCTAACCTAGGTTACACTGTATATGCAAACGACATACTGTATAAAAATGGCTATATAATACATAAATGGCCATACTGTATATAAATGGCTGCCAAAAAATAAATCTATAGATACAGTGTTAATGACAGTTGTTGTGGTGTGTCTTTATCAAGACTTTCCATTTAAAATACTTTTATTGCTCCTAAAACAAAAACAAAAAGGCGACATACACAGTTCATTGGACAGCGATGATAAACAATGCAAATGCTTTTAATTCTGACAAGTCGGACTGTGTACTTTCATGAACATATATTGTTACCTTGCTAATATTACGGTGGCTTGCGCCCATTGCGTCGCGACATGTAGACTTAAAAAAACGTATGCATCAAACATTTTTATGCATGCATTGCCATTGCTCAAAGGATTCCAACTTAATCAAATAACAAAAAATAATGCTTGTTTAAGACGGGTGAACTATTATTTTTTTCAGTATAGACAATAGTTAATTAACCATTTCTGATGGAATTGCAAAAGCAAATGTCTGAGCAGGATTTCCACTTTGCAGCGCCCTGTTGGGAAAGTCAGCAATGGGAAAATGTGATCTCTGTTGGCTTTCCATGAATGAATAAATGGATGGAGGTTGATCCTCCATAAACGCTCACGACTGATACAAATACTCTGAGATTATAAGGTGCTTGTATCCCGCAAGGAATCTTAGAGGAGCACTGGAAAATGGAGATTATATATTATAATGGGAATACACAAAGATGAACTCTGGGACTTGAAAATGAAAGCCCACATAGACTATAAATCTTCATGATTGTAAATAATGCAGGTAGACAAATTATATAGGAGAATTTTGGTGTCAAATAATGCTGCTAGACTGACTCAAAGATCTTCATAGGGAAGGAAAGACGAAGACTTCTATGCTTGTAGAAGCTGCACACTGAAGAAGATGTATGGAGAGGGCAAAAAGAGAGATTAATGATGACAGCAGACAGCGTATAAGAGACAGATTAGAAGTACTTTTCTTTTGCAGGCTCATCACAAACAAATAATCGTCAACACCCAGCCAGGCAATTAATATTTAAGGAATTAGTTTTCTTTTTAAGAAAAAAAAGAGGTGGTGGAAAGGGATTTAGTTTTTTTTTTCCTTTTTGCCATATGAGGATCCATTTTGTGAGCTTAGGCTATAAACAGCTTGAAATCACTTTGACAGCCCGCTCTATCTCTTGCACTGCACTCATGCACACACATGCACACGCACATACCACGGGGGATTTTAATTTCAATCTGTGAAATTGTAATTGCCTCTCCTGTAAGGAGGCAAAGGATTGTGGCAAGGCTGAGTGCAGCTTCTCAATTCTTGCGCTTTATTTTCATTATTATCTATTTAAGATCTGTTTTTTACCCCTTGATGTTGTTTTCTATTTTTCTTATCTTACTGCTCCTTTTTTTTTTTTTTTAAACTTCCTGGCCCACACCTATCATTTCTTCCTTTCTCACACGTTGCGCTCATATAAGCTCGTCTCAAAGTGGTGAGCGGACATTGAATAATCAGGAGCTGTGAAAAGAAAGAATGGAGGGATGCCAGGAGAAGTACGAGTGACAGTGGAAAGTAAAAAAGTGGTTAAAAAAAACAACACAGGGTGAAAACTCCCATGACACAAAATATGGTGAAAAAGTCTTTAGGGTCTTTTTTTGAATGCATTATTACTATTTGTCTGCTTTTGTTTCATTTTATGTTCAAGTTTTCCGGCTGAAAGGCTGCCGTGTGAATGTAAGTGTTTGGCTGCATGTTGGAACCGTTTCAGCAGCCTGCTGAACAGGAAGTCAAACTACAAAGAGACTTCAATATGTTTGTAATTATTGTTTTATATTGTATTTTATTGTATATTAGGGATGAGACCAAACTGTACACGGGTTGTTCAGTTGGCCCTGCATTGGACAATCCACCTTATGGACCAGTGTTTTTTCCAATACATTTTACACTCTGTGTGTGTGCGTGCCTGTCCAGGCTGGTGAAAAGCCCTCCCCGCGACGAATATCCCATTTCCCACACTGTATATATTTCGAGTGTGGGATGGTCTGCCCAAAAGTGGACAAAAAGGTGAGGCAGTTGGCGACGAGTATAAGAGAATATATATCAGAGTTTAGGCAACAACAGCCACATGGTCCCCAATGGAATGCACAGACTCGGACCAGGAGGATCTACATGCCCGCTGTGCCCGCGCCTCCTGGCCCTGACGTTGAAGTGCGGTGCACCTGTTTTTGAACACTTCACTTCTGTACACAGACAAAGTTGAAAGTTGAAGATGAAAGCAGCATGCTGCCATTGTTCAGCATGAGAATGGTGAAGCACACTGCAACTACTAAAGCTGCACTTCAGGTAAGGAACTTTACAAAAAATAAAATAACCATCACTCTGTTCAATCTTTTTTTGTTGCACTTCCTAAAAATAAACACTGTAAACCAGGGGTGTGCTGCACAGGGGCCATTTTCGGCCTGCATCTTCTTCTTTGTTCTTTGCAACACCAAGAGGAGTCCAGCACACATTCCACTCTTGCGCCTCCGCGCTTCAAGCCCCCGCCGCCCTCCTCATACTCTCCCGTCTTGTACGCAGTGCAAAGCCAAGAGGAGGGCCGCATTCCAGTCCCCACGGCAAGGCGCTTCAAGCTGCCGCCGCCCTCCTCCTCTCCTGTCTTGACCCCAGAGCAAAGCCAAGAGGAGGCCCGCATTCCAATTCCCGCACCAGGGCACTCCAAGATCCTGCTGCCTCCCACCTTCAAATCCACGTTGCCTCCAGCGCAACTCCAAGTGGCCAGTCCACCTCTGATTCCTGTATCTCGGCTCATCAAGCCACAGACCCTCCGAGAGCCGGCCCCACGTCGCCTCGGCACTGCGTCTCAAGCCACCAGTAGTTTCGGCCGGGGTCAGAGCGGGAGGAAGTTGTGAGCCTCCTCCAAGTCTCCCTCCTCCCTTCCCTGGTTCCAGTTTCTGCAGTGAACGGCATCTGGGATCCGCTTTCGGAATGGGGACCAAGTACCACCTGCTGAGCGAAGGAGGAAGCCAGAGGGGTCCTGCCGGCTCCACCTCGCATGCCGTCACAGCCGTCTCCTGGAGGTGTCCCACCAGCTTCACCAGGCTCGTCGTCCCGGCCAACCCTTGGATGGGTCCCTCCGATGACCCACCTACGGTCCCTCCAACACCCACCGACCCCTCTTTTTGACTTTGGACTTTTTGCATGTCTGGGATCCGTCCTTTGGGGGATACTGTCATGCCCTGTTTGAGCTAGCCCGCGAGACAGTTCGTTTATGTTGCCTTTTTATGCCTTAGTTTGTGGTTTAATACTCTTTTTGTAGTACTTCCTGTTTTGCCCTGTTCTGTGTTTCCCTGCTTTGCTTTTCTCTCATCACTCGCACCTCCTGCTTATTTGAGTTCCGCTTCTATTTAGTTCAGGTGCATGGTCCTTAGTTTGTCCGAACATTGCCGTTTGTCATGATTGCTCTTTGTGGCCAGATCCTTGTCTGGCTCTGCTACAATAATTAATAAATATAAATTTTTACCTGCAATCGGGTCTCATCTCTCACATCCTGGGGTTGCTGCCACAACGCCAACATGCCGGGACGTAACAGACAGGCTCATACAGCTCTGAAAACACGCTGATGAGTCACAGCACCAAGAATAGTTCTCATTGAGTACACAATATGAATGATCTTGAAAAATCTTCAAGATTAAACACTTTTAATGCACAACGTCATCGTCATATTTACTTATTTGTTCATCTAACAAACACAGAACAATTAACAACTTCAGGCTGTCACCTTTCTACTGCACCGTACTACCGGCTATGGCTGTTCACATGAGGCGTTCGAGCACATTGCGTAAATCTCAGCATTCAGCACTAAGGTAGTCAAGTAGTTTTTAATTTTTATTCACGTACCCCCTACGGCAATCTGCGTACCCCTATGGGTATATGTGTACCCTGTTTTAGGAACCTAGGTGATATTATTAGATACAGTCATACCTCGCAATATCACGGTTCGATTATCACTCCCTCGCTATATCACTTTTTTTTTCAGAAATGAATGAATGAATAAATGACCGTTTTGTGGTAGACTATGGTCTATTATTAAACAAAACATATTAAAATACAAGTGATATGTAGTATGCTCGTCACCTGGTGGGATTAATGACACAAAACATTGAGACATGCCTGACCTTAACACTGCATGAAGTCATGAAGTCAGCCATGGCATGTCTGACATGACAGAGTGAAAAAAGTTCTCTTCCCGTTCTGTGTGGTACGTTTTTGGCTTCTTAAGTTTAGAGGAAAGGCCGTCTCGAGTCCCTGCAGCATAAGAGTTGCAATGTGGTGTAAACAAAGAATAATAGGAGTGTAAAGGTGACTATAGGGGTGTTAGTTCATGTCTACAGGGCTCTAATAATGTTAAATACCGTCATTACAAACAGTCATAAAGTTTTTCTATGCTCAAAAATAAGTCAATTTATTAACATTGAATCCTATATCTCGGAAATTAATTTAAAGCGGTTGGGTCTGGAACCAATTAACTGCTATAAACAAGGGACAACTTTATTCTTGTACAGTAAAATAATAAAGAGAGAATTTGTGGAGGAAAAAAAGATGTTCTCTTTATGCATAAAATGCAATGAAAATGGACTGAAACTAGCCCAAATACTGAGGTACGGAATGTATCATGGGTTACCTTTACTATTGCACCCTTCGTAGTAATAGTATATTATATTTTATTTTATTGTTATGTTCTTTATTATATGTAAGTATACCCACTTAAAAGACATGAGCAGTCCATATATTTCCAATAGGTTTATTTTAATAGAGAAAAAAAAAATAAACAACAAAAAAATAAAGAAGATAAATTAATTTGTATTAGATTGAGTAAAATAAGTACCAACCAGAAAGAATTCTGACCCTCACAGAGCGGTTATATACCCATTCCTGAAGCACACAGATCGTCGCTTCAGGAAGAAGCCAATGTTGGCGTGGTATTTTGAAATTGGAAGAAATGCAAGATACAGTAACAGTCAATTGCCCTCACTCAGGAGCTCCCTGCAAGATCTCGTCTCGTGGGGTAAGGATGATTCTCAGAAAGAAGAGGAATCAGCCCAGAGATACATAGGAGGAACTGGTTAATGATCTCAAGGGAGTTGGGAGCACAGTCACCAAGAAAACCATTAGCAACACACTTCACCATAACAGATTAAAGTCTTGCAGTGCCTGCGAGGAACACACATGCACAGTACAGACTAGTTTGAAGTTTGCCAATAAAAACCTGAATGATCCAGACAAGGCTTGGGACAATGTGACCAAATGTGGTCAGATATGACCAAAATGGAGCTCTTTAGCACTTGTGATTCCAGGCAAAACAATGCTGAATATGAGTTCAACATTACCATCACTACTATCAAACATGGAGGTGGAAACATTCAGTTTTGGGGCTGTTTCCCTGCTAAGGGTCCAGGAAGACTCCACCACATAGAGGGCCCAATGAACGGGGCCATGTATCGTAGAGTCTTGGATGAGAACCTCCTGGCCTCAGCCAGAACACTGAAGATGGGTCATGGACAGCTGTTGCAGCACGACAATGACCGAAAACATAGGACAAAGGAGTGGCTCAAGAAGAAACACATTAAGATCCTGGAGAGGCCTGGTTTGTGACCACATAGAGTAGACAAAAAACACCTTTGCTGCAGTATATTTGTAAGGTCACTAAAGTACTGATTTTGTTCAGGGAAAACAAGGAAAACAGGGAAAACAGAGCGAAAGACTCAGTAGTCCTTCTTTTGTCGACCTGTGTTTCCTCAAGACAAACCAAGCAGAACATGGGGCGAGGAGAGCAGGACCCCAGTCTGGTCCAGCTGAAAGGGTCAGAGGCAGTATTAGCAGGGATGTTAGGTATTTACAAGGTAGAGTGCTTGAGACACATTTCTTTCTTTTATTGACTGGATAAAAATATTCTCACTAAGTTCGTTCCTACTGGGGGCACAAACTACTAACAAATACATGATGTATTGCCATAACTTTGGCATATACAGTGCATGTAAACTAATCATGACAGTAATTCATTGCAGCAAATGTCATCAAACAGTTGTCATCAAAAACTATTTTGTGAAATATTTGCTAGGATTTTTTACCCTGAAAATTTGAAACCCAATAAAAACTGACAAGGGACTCTTTTTGGTTTGGGATAGGCTGGTTGCCGTATGACATTCGTAACTCTGGGCCGCACGGCAACACGGTAGGTGCGGTAATGCGCCTCAAAGCTGATGTGCTTTCCCGCCACCCGCAAGAAGAAGAAAGCACAACGCTACCATGTCCGTGGTGTCCCGTGTTGAAACTAGTTTCACGATGGACATTACTCGGCTTCATAGCTACAGCGGTAGTTCCTCTTCACTGTGCCCGGACTGCTGTTTCATGGTGCAGGGAGCTCGCATGGGAAGTGTGGCTGTAACAACTGGTTGTTTATACTAGGGACCGTCAATAACTATTGCGTTGAAGAGAGTTTGTTGAAAAAAAATGTCAGATATTCTAAATCACACCACAAATTGATCTATAACTATATCAAATGATTAGTCCTACCCTAAAAGTATTTTGCATACCCATGTTTTCCAATTTGATCTTTTATTGGATGGACTTTTACTGGATCTTTTATTGAATTAAGGGCCTGACTCACAGAGGTTTGTTACAAAAGCCAAACAATATTGTTGATCATGCTGTGTAACAAAACAGTAAATTCAGCAATACTTTGGTTGCATTATTTTTCATACTTAGAAGAGCTATTTTCATAACCATATTCGGTACCACAAATTAATGTTTGTAACGTAAGCTTATTTAAAAAAAAAAAAAAAAAAAGATCGTTACCAGATTGGATCATCAAGACTATTAAGCCAAAAAATGTGGAGCGGGACATCCCTAGTTGCAATTATACATTCTATCAATAATATACAAAATAACTTCTCTTTATTGAAGCAAAACACAACCACGCCAAAATAACATCAGCAAAACATAACGTCTTTTTACACTTTTTAAGTATGGCATAAGTATAGCAGTTAAGAATAATAAATGTTACTGAAAGCACCACCACCAAGGTTTTATGATGGCTCCAGTTCGAAGTCAAACCTAAGTCATGATGCAGGTTATGCACACCAAGCACATATTTAACTGTTGTGGGTCAAATAGTGTCTTATTCTTTCATCAGTGCTATTTGTTGGTCTCGGAACTATCTCATTTCTAATTAGCAGGCAGCAGATTATCAGCACTAGACTTTGGTCTCGTGGAGTGTAAGTGTCTGTAATTCCATCAAACATCAGCTGACAGCCTCCTTCCTCAGTTCAAATACGACTTGCCATTGATTAGTTTTCATTAGAAAGGCTATCCGACAAGGTCATAGCCAACATCAGCGGGTCATGATTGATTATCCGGCGACACATTGAGTGACTGCTACTAAATCAGCACACATCAATGCATTGTTAGAATTAGTAGGTTTCCCAAAGAAGAAAAAAAAAACAGAAGGCCACGAAACAACATTTGCTTAGACGGAAGTGACACAGGCCCTCTAAATGGGCTTCCGGCGTGTGCCATACACTATCCTATATCGTCTACGCAATATTGTCGGCGCCTTTGGAATTACACTTTTGTAATTACTGCCAGGAGTGCTAGAATTGAATTTCTACATGATGGGCTTAAACATTAACGATGTAGTTATGTAAAGGAGCGTTGTTGCATGTGTGGACGATTCCACAGGAACACTTCACCATGGCAACCAGGCAGCCCTCAGGACTCTCATGCAATGAAGTTATTACTACAACATCATTAAAAGTTTCAGGGCCGCCAACGGAAGACCTCTAATCAAATATTAACACAAGGAAAACAACAGCCGCAGGTCAATTCCTACTTTCTTTGCACTTTTTCTTTCAATAAGTCACCATCTGATATTAAAATGTGAATTTGTGTTAATACAACAATACCTTAGCACAGCACTAAAAATGACAGAAACGCTATAAAAATTAGTAGACAATTGTAAATTAATTAAATTTTTAAAAAATAATAAATTAATTAAAGCTTTTACGATGGTATGATTCTTTTTTTTCTGACACATTACACTGAGGAACATCACGTTTACTCTTTACTGCACAATTCAGCATGGAAAAAACAGAAAGAAACATAGCTTACCGGTTTCTACATATTTATTACTGATAATTCATCCACACCATATGTTTTACATGTGGACATGTACAATAATTAATGTCTACATTTTCTCATTAAAAAGTTTGTCCACTTCCTGTTTCTAATTAGCAGGAAAAAAATTGATTGTGTAGCAATTAGGGCTGTGAAATGATTACAAACTTTAATCTAATTAATCACAGTTTTCAAATGAATTAATCATGATTAATCACCGCAACTATATGTGAAAAATGCTCATTTTTACTGCATGAACAGAAAGATAAATGACAGGACATGAAATGTATGTATTAACAGCTCCAAATGAACTGAAATTTTAGTCAAGCTAAAAGATACCACACGTTTGAAAATCTATTTGCCTAATGCTAGTCTCTTTAAAAGTAGCAGAACATTTTAATCACACTTTACCTGTGTTGTGAGCAATGTGGTGTTGCGTTCAAAGACACCATGTACTTTAAGTTGAATTCACGGTTTTTGAGTGTAGATGTACTTTTTGGGACGTACTTCTTGCAGTAAGAGTTACGTTAGTGAGTGAGAAGAATATCCACCTACTGTTTTACTTTGTATTCCTGTGTATTTAGACCACACATACTGTACACGAAGACGTAGTTGTGATGTTCGGAGTGTACCTGAATGCACCTTGCTGTCTTCTCTGACAATTCGTCATTGAACGACATCGTTCTGAAGAGGATTGGAGACGTGTTTTTTAGTTGGTGATACATATAAACCGTTGGAATTGCACTGCTGTTGATGCATTAGGATCAGAATAAAGTTATAAAAGACCGTTAGACTCTGTGTGACTCTGTCCGTCACAACAGAGCCATGTGGCTTGACATGATGCGCATGCATTAATTACGCAAACATTTTTAACGTAATTAATGAGATAAACTAGTTACCGCCATTGACGCGCTATTTTTGACAGCCCTAGCAGCAATAGATTGATTGCTTCCACAGTGACGAAATAAAAAGGAAGAATAGAAAAAGGTGTTGAAAGAATAAAAAATGAAATACAAAATAATCACATGGAGTATAAAAGTGTAGTGTTTTGTTTACAGTGCAGTCGTCCCTTGCGCCATCGCGGTTCAGAAATCGCTCACTCACTCTGTTTTAAAAAAAAATTAATTAATAAATGATTGCTGTGTCATGATTGACTATGGCCTATTATTAGTCCAAAAAATGCATATTTAAGAAAACGTTATGTATGCTTGGCTAAAGATTAAACATTTTCAAGCATAAAAATGTTCTAAATGAACTCAAATCCAACTAGAGTTCAAGGCAATACAAGACGGTGATGAACCATAGCCTGCTAGCCGCTAGCTGTCATTAGTAACACGCACCAGACTTGTATGCCAATGACAGGCTTTTATTATTATATGATAATTTATCTCACAACAGACACGATAATAACATAATAATAATAATAGTCATCTTCATCATCATCAGAATAACACGGGCTACTGTTGTGGCCGTACTCCAACTCAAAATCTCCGACGTCACTTCTTGTCCACACGTCCGGAAGGCATTTATTGGCTCACACACAAGCACGAGTCTTATTTATGTTTTAAATGGCCTATCTTCTTTGATTATATGTAACATATAGGAAAATATGTAAAGGTGACTATAGGGGTGTTATTTAATGTCTAGAGGGCTCTAATAATGGTAAAAAATAAAAAAAAAACATTTAGAAAGTCATAAACAGGTTTACAAATATTGAATCCTATTTCACAAAAATCACTTATCAGGGTTGGGTCTGGAACCAATTGACCGTGATAAAGGAGGGATATATAAGGCCAACCATTCCACGGTGTATCCTGCCTCTCACTCAAAGTCAGGTTGGATAGGCCCCAGCTAACCTGTGGCCCTAAAGAGCATAGTGGTAGAAAGTAATGACTTTAGAGGTTGCACTGTTCTCTCAAGCATAATGTGAAAGACTGAACCTTATCGGCCACAAACCACTGGTGATAGACTTGGAAGTGTGTGCTTCTGCAATGAAAGAAGTGTATAAATACAAGCGTGATTATAACTTTAAAATGTGTCCAGTGAAGCGTTGCATTCAAAGTCTTGAAAAGCACATTTATTGCCCTCATTCCCAACAATTGGGCATCAGTGAAATTGCCAGAAGCAAGCTGGCCCACATGAGTGTGACCAATTAATTTTTGCAATTTTGGGGACCAAACATGCTTTGTTGCTTTCTATCGCCACCTCCCACCTACTAAAACACCCACCCCCCTCCACAGCCCCCCACACACTACCATCCCCCATTCCTCATCTCCCTCTGCCTTCTCTTTTCTATATAGGCTCTTCACTGCACTCCAGTGCCTTCTGGAACAGAGGGGAAAATTACTTGGCAGGCATATCCATTCCTAATGTCTGTGTGTGCGTCTGTGTATGCGCACACGTTCATGAGTGTTCAAATTCAAGCCTGTCTTTGGTTTGATGGACCCTATGCCTGCATTCAGTGATTGTTGGGATTTATCCACACACACACACACACACACATGCACACACTGTTGTAGCTGCAAAGCAAACTGAGTATTTACAGTGCACTAGGGAGAGATTGGCTGTACTTGAGCGTCTCTGTGGTTTGCCAGTGCTGTTTTGTGTGTGTACGTCGTTTGTGTGTGCTTTTGTTGTGTATGTGTGTTTGATGGGCCTCCACATCTTTGACTTGGAGCGTTTTAAAGTGTTTGTACTCACAAAATCAATACTTTAGCTCAGCACTGCATTGTTCTTGAAAGCTCTTTAATAACAGATATTAAATGTAGCATCAAATCGTTTTTTTTGCTTAAAGACTCAACTCCCTGTAAATGTTTCTGTTATGCCCCGTAGTGGGTGTGGCTGCTTGTGTGTGTGTGGCTGTTTTTTTTCTCCTCTCTCCTATGCAGAGTGGTGACGCACCTGTAAGGTGCATCCCAGGTGTGGTGGATTGGCAGTCAGGTGGAGCTGGCATAAAGGAGGCAGACAGCAAGCACCTCTTCCCTCCGATTTGCTCTCTCAACCATTACGGTGTGTGTGACCAAACCAGAAGCGCGCCTTGTTATTTGTGCCGTGTGCTCAGCCATTTTGTGTATAATTGTGTGTTGATTGCCTAGTATGGCCTGTTTAGTTCCATAGAAGAGGTGTACTCACTCTTTTTGCTTCACTAGTTGTTTTATGTCCTGCTTTTGAAAGATTGTTTTTTGTTCCATCCCCAGTGTTTATGGGTATTGTCTTTTGGTATTCCTAGAATTAAATACCTATCAGTGTGTAATTTTTCCCTCTTACACTCTTGTTCGGCCCATCCTAGCCTAGATATATCTTTGGGATGTCCATCCATCCATCCATCCATCCATTTTCTAAACCTCATACCTCCTCATTAGGGTCGCGGGGCATGCTGGACTCCCAGCTGACTTCGGGCGACAGGCGGGGTACACCCTGGAATGGTCACCAGCCAATGGCAGGGCACATATAGACAAACAACCATTCACACTCACATTCATACCTATGGACAATTTAGAGTCACCAATTAACCTAACATGCATGTTTTTGGAATGTGGGAGGAAACCGGAGTACCCGGAGAAAACCCACGCACGCACGGGGAGAACCACACAAGGGAGAATCGAACCCAGGTCATCACGATCTCCAGACTGTTACTGTGTTGGCCAACATGCTGACCACTAGACCACCGTGCGGCCCGCTCTTTGGGATATAACGGTTTCAATTAATATAGAATAAAGCGGTATCTCACCACATTGCGGTTCAAATTTTGCGACTTCACTCTCACGGTTTTTCAAAAATATAGTAATAAATCATGTGGTTTAGTGTTGAATACGGACTAAAGGTTTAAAAGTATGCATATTTAAGCACATTCTAAGTTTTTGCCTAAATGAAGCATTTTCCAAGGATAACATTGGCTAAATCAAGTATAATACAAATAAGACATTAAGAAGACTCCGTCAAATGGTTATATGCAATATTCCACACTGGTCACTAGGTGTCAGTAGGTGAAACATACAAGTGCCACACTTGATCACCGGAACAAGAGGCTTTTATTGCAGGCTTGAATTATCTCACAACAGGCCCAGTAATGACATAATACTTGGTGCTGTCAAAAATACCATGTTAACGGCAATAACTAATTTATTTAATTTCATTTATTTTAACATTTTTTAGCATAATTAACGCATGCGCACCTTGTCAAGTCACACCTTTCTGTTATGATGGCGGATGGAGCCACAATAGTGTCCCCACACCAAGGCTGTCGCTCTTTAACAAAAGACTTTTGCTTTTTTTTTTTCCACGGGAGCTACAAGATCAAAGTCTTTTTCATCTTGTGTGTGAATTTCTGACTTGTAGGCAATGTACTGTATTTCTGTCCCAGTTGGGGGCAACAGTTCTCTTTTTCCTCCAACCGGCAGCGACAGATTGTCTATGAAGAAGACAGATTGTGGGTTGAGAGAGGAAAATGGCGAAACACATGCACAAATCAAATCAAATAAAAAAATACAGGCAGCCAACACTGCTTGTCTGGTGGTGGATCTGCCTTTAGTAGTGACGCGATCGCGAAAGATAGAGATGACATGGGTGATGCAGGTGATGGAGACACAAATGCAGTGGACAATGGCAGCCGAAGCAACAAGGTAGTGGTTAGCGTTGTTGAGACATGTGACACCGGAGCCTGACACCAGAAGCAGTTCAGAGTCAGTTGACTTAGAACCCCCACCCTGATTCTTCTGACGAGTGGCTGCCGTCTGGATCGGCCAGCAGCAGGGATTCATCCCCACATCCAGCAGACCCCACCGTCACTCTGCATGAATTTGCTTCTCTGCAGAAAAAGCTTGTTCTGTTTTTTGGTTAAAATCAGGTGTTTTTGCTGAAACTACCCTATATTCTACCGCCAATATCTAAAGACCCAAAGAAGAGTTTCTTTAGATAGTTTCAATGTTACGTAGTCCTAAAACTCAATATTGTGTGGGTCTTAAAAGATCAGCAAAAAAGCCCAAAAACTCTGGCAGTATATACAGTATCTGCTCTGAACATGGCTGGCAGTCATTGGGTTAATAACTACAGTATATTCTGACCTCAACACAACAGCAGTGCAATTCCAACACCATATATGCATCTTCAACTCACAAAAACGTCTCTAGTCCTCCTTGGAACGACACTTCCTCATAATCACTAGATGACAGCGAAGTGCACACAGGGGCACTGCGAACATCACAACACGTCTTTAGTATGCGTGTATGTGTGGCCTAAATAACTTTTACTGCAAAGTATAATTTGCGACATTTATTTATTTACGTATGCTCAGAAATCCCAGAAAATACCTCGGCACTCAAATCAACTTTAAAAAAATGTGCTGTCTTTGAACAAAACCCCATAATAACGTGGTTAAAGCATGATTCAAATGTTCTACTATTAAAGAGACTAGTGCTAGGCTAATACATTTTCAAACATGTAGTATCTTTTAGCATGGCTTACATTTTGTTCTGTTCATTTGTCTGCTACAGTCCAATTTAGCTCAGAGTAACCGCTCTTTTTCAGAACTAGTCCATTAAAAAATTAAAATTAAATTTTCCCCCCCGCTGCATGTTTTATATCAACTGGAGACTTTAATGGTGCACTTTCTGTGTATGTACTGTATGTTTTTTTTTCCTGATTATGTACTGTATGTGTGTCTTGAGGGTAAGAGGTCTTTTTAGCCCACAGGCAGAACCTGTACGTTTGTGTATTTGTATGCTAATTAGCAACCACTACCTTGACCCAAGCATATTTTGATATTTCAAGAACAAGGATACATAATACCCTGGGAATATTATTACATTGGGTATGTGTACTTGTATTTGTTGTGTATGCCGCTGTTTTGGTCTTGTGAAAGGCTCACTTGGTGAATGTTTAATTTGGGTAGTGAAAAGGTTTGGTTTCAGAGCGAACAGATTCCAATGCTAACTGAACACAAACGATGGAGCTTTGTGTTTCACTGTGTGCCATTTTGTATGTACAGTCATGGAAAAAATATTAGACCCTTGTTTCTTCAGTTTATTGATCCATTTTAATACCTGGTACAACTAAAGGTACATTTGTTTGGACAAATATGATGATAATAAATATAGCTTTTAAGAGTTTAATTTAAAAGCTAATATCTAGTAACTTCCATGGTTTTCTTGATAATAACCAAAGTCACTTAAGTTCTTACATGACTAGCTATAGCATTGTACTGTCAAAAAATGTAGCAATCCTTATATGAAATATGAGCACACGTCTTTCTCTTTTCTGGGCATTCTAAAAAGAGAAAACAGCTAGCATTAGGCAGCTAACAATGCATGTAATGGGACACACCTTTTCCGCCTATAAAGCCCTCTAAAAAAAAACTCCCCCAAAACGCCAAGAATGTTCTATTTACATAATGTGATCTGCATATTAACCAAGCTAAAGCGGGAGCTAAAACTGAAGAACTACTTTCTGGTGAAGTGACACAGCACCTCGCTCACAGCGCCTCACTCCTAACACCTCACGCCACTGCCTACCGACAAGTAAGCTAAGCTAATGGAGTTGCTGCATCACCTGTGAATTTTAATTGAATCGACCAGCTCAACGGGGAGCACGACTGTTGTGCTGAAAGATACAGCCATCCATCAGTCGGCATCCCAGTGACAGCGGACATTGTAAGTGTTTCGTTATGTTTTTTTGTTTTGTCATTGAAACGTTTAGCCCTAGTGCTACATGCTAATGTAATGCTATCGGAATGGCTTCGTGTTTCACTACAGCTGGATCTGCTGAACACCCAGAAATGTTGTTCTCTGCCTGGGGGGAGGAAAAGTAAGAAGTAGTCATCGGCGGTGGCTCTCACGACGTCTGCCATGATTACGGGTAGCTAACGCTCTCTATATGTTGTTTCTGTTGACAGAAGGAGCGTTCGTTGCTATGGGCTCTGTGAAATTAATGTGCCCAGGAAGAAAGCTCGGCAAAATACTGTAAGTATTACATGTTATCATGAAAGTACCTGCTACTACATGTTACTGGAATGTATATAAAACAAAACGTGAGTGGAGGTTTTTGGAGGAGGGTTGTATAGGTGGACTAGGTGAATCCCATTACATGTATTGTTAGCTGCCTTGTGCTAGTAGTTTTTCCTCTATTAAGAACGCAAAGAAAATAGAAAGACGTGTGTTCATGTCTCACATATGGATTGTGCAAAATTCCAAAAAAAGTGCAGTTTTCCTTTAACGTCTACCCAGACGACATAAGGATGACTAGGAGGTGGTCAATCAACAATTTCTATATTGCAAAAAAACAGGCTACTGTCGGTAGAACCATGCCAAAACAACATCAGCAAACTCAGCTGTCCTCCTTAGCAGGGCTCGTGTCAGGTGAAGACGTCAAGTCGGAAATCACAAAACTCTTTAACGCTACACATAACTGCTCGGTCTCTGCGAAATGAGCTGCTCATCTGGGAGCTGAGTGGCAGGTGGACAGGAAGTGATGTCAGGGGTTCAGAGTTGAGTTTTAACTTGGCACGGGTTACAGGAGTCCATGTTTTTATTGAGGATTATTGTGCCTGTTGTGAGGTAATTCAAACCTGCAATAAAGGCCTGATGTTTTGGCGATCACATCTGGTGCTTATATGCTTCACCGAACATTAAAGTAACATTACTGACACCTAGCGAACAGTGTAGAATACTACATCTTCACAGCATCTTTGAATGCGTCTTCTGAATGCCTTATATTTGTCATGTACGTAATATGTACAATTTCCAAAATGCATATTTTCCTAATAATAGGCAGTAATCATCCACAAGACTATGATTCAATAATTACCGTAATATATTTTTTAAGAATTGTGATAAGGGAAGCCATGAAATTCGAACCGTGAAGTAGCGAAGTATGACTGTACTGCAACGCCACAGGAATCAAGTGATGGCTTTCAAAAACGGCTTCCACACATCAAAATATTACATACAGTACATCATATACAGTACTCTATGTAGCGGTGCCAAAATTGGAAGTTTTACATCATGAACTGTGGATTTTGGCATTGATGACAATGATCACACACAGAGGTATGCAAATTTGTTGTAAATGTCATGAAATGTGCTCCAATTATAAATCTATGCAGACAAGCAAACAAGCAGGAGCTATAGAATAATCAAAGTGGCAAATGGAAGCGCTGTTGACTCATTTAGAGCGTTAGCACAAATGAAAAGGTCACAGTCGGAGATGGAGGTTAATGAGCAACTTGGCAGATGTAGATCACGTTCCTTCTTATTTGCTGCGTGCATGGCAGTTTTTGTGTGTGCATAAAAACGATGCATGCAATTAACTTGAAAAGTTGTTCAATTGCACTGCTAGGAAAAAGATAGCATCATATAAGTGAACAATGTGAAGAAGTACAGTAGTACCTCGCATAACGTAAACCTCCTTTTAAGTAAGTTCCACTGAACGTAAAGAATTTATGTAAAGTTTTTGCCTCGTATTACGTAAGAAATTCCATATAACGTAGAGCGTCAAGTCGGTGCAAGTTCAGAAATTCGATTTGAATAGCTCGCGCGACAGAGAGAAGGGAAATATTTTCCATGACTAACAGAGTACACTTGGTGACGCTTCACGCTCTCATTGGCACCGCCTACGCTCTCATCTCATTGGCTGATTATCGGGGCACCGCCTACGCTCTCATCTTATTGGCTGACTTATACAGCGCGTACGTGAGTTTGTGTGAGAGACAGGCTTCTCCCTTCAACCTCCCTTCCTCATCGTGGCCAAAGGGGTGAGTTTGGGAAGATCTTGGAACGGATTAGGCTATTTACATGTATTTTACGCTTCGTATAACGTAAAAACCCTATAACGTAAACGTTCTCGGAACGGATTATTTACGTTGTAGGGGTGTCTACTGTATATGCACGTGATTTTTGCAACTGAAATAAATGGTTTTGTTATTTTCATGGCCATATGATTGGGATATTAAAAATTCATGAAATATTTACGACTTTATTCTCTGAGGATGATTACATCTTTTTAAATTTCTTGTCAAATTGAATTAATTACCAAAATAAAAGTTACAATAAACACCTTTGTTCTGAAACAATTCCAACATTCCTTCATCACAATGATTTTATGTGGTCCATTACAATGGAACCATGAATGATGAGGAACAGTAAAACCCTTACACCTGTTGACATTTGCATTCTCAAATAATATTTCCAGCAAATAACAGCAAATGAGGAAAAATAAGGTCAAGTCTGGTCCGACGCAAAAAAAAAAAATCCAGCTGGGTGTGGATGCTGTTATAAAGATCCGACTGCCTGCTGCGGTGTTATTTTCCTGGCGTGCTTGTATATTGAAGGCTTCACTTTACCAGCTGCAGCAGGGGTGTCGGCCTATCGTACAGGGGGGCCAAAAGTCAAAGCCTACTTTAGGTTGTGGGCCGAACGCGTAGTCACGTCGCTACGCTGAGAAGTTCTTTTTAGTTAACTATTTAAGTTTAATCTCTGCTATGACTCCCAGGCCAGTGAGGCAGACTGATCTGGTGGCAGCGCATAAAAGAAAGTGAAATTAGACATCGAAAGATGCTAAGTGGAGAAATCAACAGCGGTTGCAAGCTGCTGAAATGACCATCCAAACATCCAACGACCAGTCAAACATAATGAAGGATACAAATGGTATATTTGAACATGTGAAACGATCTGCTCCTATGAAAGGGACAGTGATAACAGCATACGCAGTGTAATGGTATCGTTGTTGAGACTTTCTCCTCTCACTAAGCCTGTCATTAGACACTTCACTACTTTTAACATCCCTTAGTGTGCAAGGCAATCACTGGGTTAAAAGTAAGGAATTGTTCTGTTTTATTAATGTTTCATTGAATTCTTGTATGTAGTGTTTTATTACTATATTTTATATGTCTTTCATGTGTTTTGTGTACAATGTGAGTGAACTTTGCTGTAATTTATGTAGAAGATCTGACTTACACCAAAAATAGACTTCCATCACAGTCTAGGAATTCATAAGTAACCAGAGACCACCTGTGATGTACAGTATCCTGGTAAATTCAAACATAATCTAGAGCACAGGTGTCAAACTCAAGGCCAGGGGGCCAGATGTAGCCCGTGAAAGCCTGGGATTAATGTGTAAATTGTACTGGATGTCAGTTCTTCTAAAATTGAACATTATCTGCTATGCAACAAGACCTTTTTTGTGTAATATAATGAGGTTACATTCATATATATATATATATATATATATATATATATATATATATATATACTGTATATATAGACAGTTCCAAGTGGCCCGCTGAGGGCTGCCATAACTGTGAAGCTTGACACTCCTGGTGTAGTAGATGAGTTTTATCCAAGAGGAGACAGTGGGCAGCAAGAAAACTGAGCGCTGCAGCAAAGTGGAGACAGTGGACTGTGATACTGCAGTGCCCAGAGATGACCCACAGCAATTGGAAACCCAAACAGACCACTACTAGGAAACAGTACCTCCACATAACTGCTTTTGCTAATAGAAATGCAAGGCGAGCTGCGTTGTGCCAATTAGGTACCAAGAAGTAGAAAATGCGAAATTATCAGGGGATTTGGAGCAAATTTTGTATTCAGCTTAAATGAGGGATGCGTTTGATAAAAGGATAATAAAACTCATCAAGTTATAAAAAGATTTGGATTAAATGTGCTTTAGCTGCGGTTTGAGCCAAGGATGAATCGAGTAACTTTGGATCATGATTTGCAATCCAACGTTTTTGTGCGATGTGGCCCTCAATGAAAACGACAATGACACCCCTGATCTGGGGGGTTTTTCGGTTTTGAAAGATTTGTGAGATGTGCTTTCTCACAAAAAAAAACTTTAGAGGCAGCGCAACAACTTGAAAAAAAATGTTGTCCCTGGCCAGGACATGACAGAAAATAATTGACAACCGCATTTACAATCACCACAGCAACACCAACAACAGTTAGCTTCGTATATTAGTTTTCCACACTTTAGCTGTAACAAAAACAAACAATTATCTTGCCACATTTCCTTGTGATTAGCAGCATAGAAATGAACGAGTCAAACGTGTATGCATGCATGCATTCAACTTGCATGCATTCGTCTGGAGTCTAATGTTGCTTCGTTTCACATGAAAAGGACGTCTCACCTCCGATGACAAATTGACAACAGCTGCAACTGAGAAAAGAAGTCAGAAAGTGTCGCTTTTATTAGAAACAACTGAAGGGAATGATGCAAAGTGAATAACGATCTCCTCTCTACGGTTCCCACCTCAATATTTCATAGTAAGTGATGATGTACCAAACATAAAGGGTGTCGCAGCATTCATATTTCATTGGAGAACAATGCAGTGTAACTGACACACATGCAGAGGAAATGTGCTTACAAAGCATCAAAAGAAGTGTCACAGTATGGATGGTGGGAGGATAATTTAGGGCACTGCTGGATGGTGTAACAAGCTTCATGGTGACACGCATCATTTGATCGCATCATACAAGGCTACATTGTGTGCGTCTGTGTGTACGACACGCATCATTTGATCGACTAATATAAGGCTTTAGCGCCTGTGTTTGTGTGCAACTTGACTTGATGTGCATCATTTGCCTATATGCTCCAAAAGTGTGGATGCAATGTTTATGTGGAAAAGCCGGGCCAGATGCATGCGCTGTGTACGTACGACATGCATCATTTACTGAGATAATACAAAGGCACCAAACACACGTTTGTATCTCATGTCAGGCTTTTGGAATCAAGAGGTGAACTATCCTGTCAGTCCTGAAGTACACACACACACACATATCTACACACTGGCCTTGTGCTAAATTAAGCATCGGGGAACCTATAGGCACCGCATCAGAAAGTGCAAGCATGCATAGATGCACACAAGCTTGACAGGAAAAGAAGCTTGCAAAACAAGCTAAGAAACAGTGGAAAGGTGCGAGCACGCACACACGCACACACACACAAAAGTGCAGGCACACTGACAGAGACACATGTGGCAGTGCAATGCGATATAAATTGGGGCATACATTATTAAGCGTGTGAGATTTCAGTGCATGCTGGGATGGCTGCACCTTAAACCAGGAAGAGATTAGACAGAAGCATAGGCAGGCTGGCTGTGTATGCATGTGTGTGTGTGTGTGTATGAAAGAGAAAGTGAGAAACAGAGAAATCCATTCTGCTGGCAAGACTCAGGAGAGACTTCAGTGAAATTCTATGGGACCTTGTTTAGACTCCATAAATCTCAGAGGTCTGCATGTTCTGACAGGAATTTAGTTGTGAATCATACAAAATGTTAAGCACAAAATCACGTTACGTTTTTCAAAAACAGGAGTGTTTCTGCACCTGCACAAGTTTCATGCACATGTGCACAACTAACCGCTATAAATGAGGGACGACTGTACAATGGAACCTCGGTTAGCAAAACGTCAAAAATGTATGGCAAAATTTAGCCTTCATTTGCGTACATTATTTGAGTAGCATACAATATGGTGCGTTAATCTATTATCACAAAACGTCCTTGTTAGCATCCTATTAGCTTTCTACTACATGGACAGGAAACGGCAGGCAGCTCTGTCGCCTGTCTATGATCATTAGCGGTGGACTTTCAAAGATGTTTACACAAAACACATTTTATAGTTTCACATTTATAGTCTTACATGCATAAAACAATTCTAAATGCATATAAATTACGAATGAAAAGGGTAAATGAACATTTTAGGTTAAATTCGAATACGTCTTCTTGCGTTTGTTTAGTTAGTTCATTTAGCCATTTTTATGCTTGATAATGCTTAATTTAAACCAAGAATACCGTATTTTCACGACCATAAAGGCGCACTTAAAAGTCTTAAATTTTGTCTAAAATGGCCGGGGCGCCTTATAATGCGGCGCGCCTTATGTGTGTACCGAGTTCCAAAATCTGTAAGTGTTGCTGTGTGACTTTTATGAGCGCTCCGCTCGACTGACTGGGAGCGTCTCCTGCCGACACGCTGCTTATATAGAGGAAAGGTGGACGTGACTGAGGACGCTAAAGGCACGCCCCAGTAGTTATATAGGTATATTTTATGAAACGGCGCCATCTATCCATCCGGGCAAGGACTACCGTGGCGCAGCAACACTCAGCGGATTACAAGGAAAGCTGGCCATCTTCCACTCCTACTGCAGTAAAAAAAATTGCAGACAAACACATCCAGCCCGACTACATCACCAACATGGACGACGTGGCGCTCACTTTCGACATCCTGGTGAACCACACTGTAGAGAAGGGGACCAGCACAGTAGCGATACACACAACGGGGCACGAGAAGTCGGCTTTTACTGTTGTGCTTGGTTGCCATGGTAATGGCCTGTGGTGATTTTTAAGAGGAAGATGCTGCCTAAAGAAAAGTTTCCAGCCGGTCCAATCAAAAGGGCTGGAAAGACTAGGAGAAAATGGCTCAATGACGTGTATGGAAAGAGATGTTTTTTTCCCATGCGTCACCACAGCTGCTGTGAAAAAACAAGTGCAGCAAATGAACTTGGAGCTTGATGAAGGAACTCCAACCGCTGGACATCGGTGTAAACACGACGTTTAAAGTGAAGTTGCGAGCGGCGTGGGAGCGATGGATGACAGCTAGCAAACACAGCTTCACTAAGACTGGGAGGCAGCGCCGGTCGAAAATTTGTGAATGGATTATGAATGCTTGGGCTAACGTGCTCATGCAATGTTCGAGCTTTCGCAAAAGCCAGCATCATTTCTGAGGCGCCGCATGGCAACGAGACTGACTGACAATGACGACAGGGAACCTGGCGTGTTTGATAGAGAACTTGCCCCGCTGTTCATTTGGGATACAGAAGGTGAGGACTTTGATGGATTTTTGGATGAGGATTGATAAAAAATAATGTGAGTACATTGTTAAATACTTCAATAAAGTGCAACCGAACTCATGCTAGCGTATTGTAGCGTCGCTGGGAGCACTTCCTGTTCCCCAGCGTGCTTTGCGGTAGTGTTTTGGTGCAAATGCTCTTAAAGTTACATGTTTGAGCTACATAGTTGTCAGTTATTGTTCTGCAAAAATAGCGGTCGTGTCTTGTCTGTTTTTGCGTTGCTGTGTGATGCTTTTAGTTGTGCACCATGACTGAGACTGTTGTGTTGAGTGACGACCATCCTGATTTCAAGTGGGTTTGATAAACTGAACGAGAGTTCTGCTCTTAATCTGTCCAAAGAAATAAAGCATTGTCGCTTCCTCACTGACTTCTGAGTGACACAGTATGTTTTAGTGTGCATACCTGCGGCCAATAATACGGTGCGCCTTGTGTATGTGTTAAATACAAAAATAGCACCTGTAACTGAGACTGCGCCTTTTAATACGGTGCACTTTATGGTCGTGAAAATACGGAATGTATAATTTTCTTCAATATGCATATTTTTTATTGACAACGGGCCGTATTCAACCACATAACAGTGATCTTTTTTTTTGTGAGGGCGCCATGTTCGAACCGTGATGTAGTGAGGGACTGTATATCACCACCTTTAGACAACTCATCAGCAAAATATAAAATGCCTTCCAGAAATATCAATATATACTGTATATTTATTATATATATATATATATATATATATATATATATATATGACATAATATACTGTATATTCTAAAATGGAATATATATAATGTGTGTGTTTGCTTAGTGTGACAAAATGCTGCATTTAATGATTAACAATTTAACAATGGCCAACACGCTGGTTTGTTCAAATGTTTTCCTGATGTAGTTCAGTTCAAATAAATACATTGACATGTAAGGGACAAATTAAGTTTAATTTGACTGTGACACATGTTGCTCCATTGTTCCATAAAAGAATTGTCACACTCAAGCAAGCTGTGTTTATCATCTCTGTATAGAGCGCTGTTGTGAAGAAGCAGACTACCCAGTTTTATCATTAAAGGACTATTAGAAAGGCAATAATCAGTTTTATGAAAAGAGTTGAAACAGCCTTTTAAGATAGAACCAGCATGTACCAAAATATAACTATAAAAAATTTGTATTCACTCTTAACTGAAAGAGGACAGCATCATTTTTTTGGAGTCAAAACATGCCAAATGATGAGCTGTGACCTGAAATTAAAAGTAAAAATCAAAGTATGTCGTCCTTCCTCTTTGGATTCATTTAAAAGCAGAACATAAGTGGGAGAATTCAATGAGCTTCAGCCCATTCAAAAATGTTGTTAAGGCCCCTATTATGTCTCCATCCTCCCCCTTGGTTACGGCTCCTCTCAGAGCACACAGTTGCACCACTAATACAGCCTCTCCACAATAAAAGCCAGTAAGGCTGCTGCCAGCGCCAGTCCGACCGCCAGCCTCTTCAATAGCTCCCGGTCTACGCTGTAAGACCCAATCAACAAAACAGAGGAAGACATAGAAGAAGGACCTTGGACACCATTTGCCATCTGCTCCTGTAGAGGAAACACACAAAGAGAAAAATAGCTTTTCAACATCTCCTATGGCAACAAAAGAATGTTAATTTTTCCACAAAGAAGTGGAGGGTCCAGTAAATGACTTGTTGGAATAAAGTTGACTTGAAGGTCGCCGTGGTGACCAGCTGCAGTGTACGTACGTGCGGTACAAGAAGATGAACACAAGCTGGTGTGGTGCAGAAACCAAACCTCTACGAAAATCAGGAGTTGAGAGATGCAAATATGCTATATCTAAATTTTGCTCTGCATTTAATAACACAGCTTGTGTCTGTAATGTATGAAATGAACAAAATAATGACTGGATGAGGGTGAAACAGCAAAGGAAGACGTAAAGCTGTCTTGCATAACTCAAAAGTTATTTTGTTACACAGTGGTACGGTTTGCATACACCCTTGCTTTCTCTGAATATTATTGCCAAAAATATATCGGTTTTCATAAGCTGTCTTGGTTATTGTACAGCCAAACAGTGTGCCTAACAAACTGGTCTGTTCGCCCGCGTATCATTCTGCAAGATCAAGTGCCCAAACAAAGCATCAATAAGTGGATGACCCAGTCTCTGTGAAGAATGGCTAGTGGTTCTTTTAGAGTTGCTACTCTAAATGCAGATTGCAGCCAGGGAATACTTTAATCTCTTTATTATGTTTGTGTTGGTGGTTTATTTGTTCATAGATCGCACATAGAATGACGACTCCCTTCTTCCTCACTTGGCGCCTTGCACTGATGAGGTGTTCAATCACACTGCGTATTTCTGAGTGTTAGATGAATAAGCTTTCAGACAGTCTTCGCCTTTTTATAGTACGCCTGCAAAATAACCCGCAATGGGGCCAAACAAAAAGTTGCAAGTGCCAGAAAGAAGAGAAACACTGTTTATTGAATTCAAGAAAGAACTTGTAGCAAAGTACAAAGGTAGTGTCTGTTGCAAAAGAATTGTAACATAAAGGTTCTTAGTTAACACAGGTTGCAAGGGGAAGGGTTTAAGGGAGACATATTACAGATAGTGAGAAGGATAGGTGTGTGGAATGATTATTACTTATGGGACAGATATTTCATTATGGGAAAAATGTATTCACTTTTCTTACGTTTTGCTTGTTGTCAAAGATATTAAGAATCTGGATAAATATTAAAGATCACATCACCATGACAACAAGGACATAGGAGAATACAACCCACAAACAAAGAACAATACAGTTGGAAGATGACATTCAATAATATTTGACATCATTACCACGCTGCAAGGGCCTGCTTAACAAGAAGTACTGGAATTAGGAACTCATGTATCTCACAGTACTACACGAAAGACGACAGGACACCCTTCAGCTACCATTGAGTTGGAGAATGGTATACAAATGGATAACACCAAATTTATTTTTTTACAAACTGCTTTTATTATATGGAAGAATAATGTAAATAGTGCATGTTGAATACATGAAGTGAGTATTAGCAATTGATGTGAAACGAAGAGGGGGTAGGATTAAATAAGTTCTGCTTATTCCTACTCCTTTTGTGGAATTGTTAATTGTAACATGAGGCATTTCAATGTAACCTCTATGCATGTTTGAAATAAATGTAACCACCACCACAAGTTGCAAGTGCCAGAACTTTGATAAAGGTGAGAAACACGATTGAATCCAAGAAATAACTTGATTGCAAAGTATGAAGGTGTCCTCTGTGTGAATATCTCTTCTCCATCAATGGAGTCTTTGTCAAGAAAGGTCTTCAGTCAAGGTAAAACAAATGTTAAATGTTCATTTATCCCTTTCATTCGTCATTTAAATGCATTTTAAAATTTTCTCTTCATGTAAAACTATAATTGTAAAACTAGCAAAAAAAAAAAAAAAGTGCTTGGTGTTAACATTTTTGGGTGTTCGGAAGGGGTCAATTGGATTTACATGATTTCTTACGGGGAAAAATGTATTCCGTTAGGAGTATGTTTTAATTTGATTTGGGCCTACTGGAACGGATTAACGACCTAAATATATACGTAATATATATATACTGTATATATATATATATATATATATATATACACTAAAATGAAATAAAAACTAAAATAAAGTCAAACTTCTCGCCCGTTGAAGAGGCCAGACAGATATATAATGGCATTGAAGACCGAAGGTGTTTTCAATGTTATACAGTCACCAAGGGGTGTTATGTAATTGATATTTATGAACTACGAAATGTTTTCAGTGCAACAATTTCAGGTTGTGACCTGAAATCTAATGAAATTTGCAGTGATGTGACGCATGACGGCAGTTAACCTTTAAACTAAAAGTTGTTACACTGGATTGTAGAGTCTCCCTACATCTTTTTTAACACAAATTTGTGTACAGCTGTAATCTTTTGGGGCATATTTTTAGCTTTAAGAGATACTAATTAAAATGCACATGTTGAATCCGTGCACTAGTGTTGATATCAGGACCAGAAGATTGTTTGAGTTGCTATCATTTCACTTTTCACATGCATTTCACCTTCTGTCTCCCTCCATCTGCTTCCTTTTGGCAACCATTTTAATTTGATGATAACTAACATGATAATGAAGCAAACCTGATACCTTGTAGATGAATGCATTCATGGAAAAAAAAACAGCTGTTATTTTATGAATAAATGCAGAATATAAGTGAGTGTAATTAAAGCACGATGCTGTAAAGCAGTCAGTGCTGTTTGGTGGTAATCAAATTATTCCTGAGCACCGCCTGCTGAATTAGAGTTGATGTTGACAATGAGCTGTGATGGGATGTGTG
The DNA here is from genome assembly GCF_027744805.1 of Dunckerocampus dactyliophorus. Lineage (NCBI taxonomy): Eukaryota > Metazoa > Chordata > Actinopteri > Syngnathiformes > Syngnathidae > Dunckerocampus > Dunckerocampus dactyliophorus. Next base: position 18,964,329 of record NC_072825.1, read on the forward strand.
GAGGAAGGCAACGCGAGTCTTAATAGATTTTTATGTTAAGTTACTTTTCTATCTGTTGCCTCTTTAGTCAGGAAATCACCTTTGAATGATTCCTATAGTAACTCGGAAAATGTATAGACATTGACATATTGTACTGCTTGTGCTGAAATTGGGCAATGTTTTGATGTTGTTTATTGAAAAATGGATGCACATTTGGTCAAATTGCATATGTACTTTCTGTTCAGTTTTTAGAGAGGCAAATCGGTGCAAGCTTAAGGTATTGATCTCGAAATAAATAAATAACGACTCCTACGTGTCAATTTGAGTATTGGGCACGTTGGATGAGAGGATCTGTGAAAATGGATTGGAATGACCTTGAGGTGGTTACTGCAAATCTGCTGCACGACAGTTGATAAAATGCCTTATCACCATGAAGGTAGATTATGCAGAGGGAATATTGAGCAATTGATCAGCGGCTTTCTAAAATAACCTTTCATCAAGTCCATAAGGGACCACCTCACACACTTTGGCTTTCATATTTACCAAAAGTGCATTGACTTCTTCTCTCAGTTCGTGCTTTGCTCTTCAACTGGCAAATCTTTCGTAATGATCGTCACCCTGAGGTGCCTGTATCTTTTTTCTACTAAAGTTTTTCATAGTTTTATAGTTTAAAGTTTTCAAGTATCTCTCAAAAAATATATGAAAAACTTAGAAAAAGTGAATATCTTTGCACGCCGACTGCACTTTTGACCCCAAAGTGGGAGATAACCAACAATTACACGTATGCACAGTGTTACAGTGGACGCCCACACGTGTTGCGAACAGCTGCATAGTGTCTGTCCAACACACTGCTGAGCTCCCCCATCTTGTCCGCGACTTATACCTCTGCCTCAACCTTCACATAGTATTGTCTCCTCTTTTGCCGTGCACAATGGTGGCTGGCTAAAATAACTGGCAACGCCTACATGACACATCTTACCAGTAGTGGTGGACAATAGGCACAAGGGAATCAGTATCGGAGGTCTAGCTGACACATCAATGTTTGCTTCGTGTTCAGCTCACTGCAAAGTTCCCTGGTGAAAATAAAATACGCTTTGTTTTTGTTGTCGCTTGAGCAACGATAAAAGTGCTTCCTACAGGTTTACGCCATTAAATACTCTAGAAATGCCATCATAACCATTTATACTCTTGAACAGTTGAAAAATTTGCAAGAATTTACATTTTGCACTGTTGGATCTTCAGAACGTTCTAAGTAGAGCTTCAAAATGCAAAAAGAAGAAGAAGAAATGTGAGTGAGACAACAACAAACGGATGCAGTAAGACAGTTATTTGGAACTTCTTCAAAGATCCTGAAGGTTATGGAACAAAACAAGTCAAGTGGTAAACCTAAAAACATTTCACCGACTCTGAGCCGGAGGATCCGATTGGCTGTCCGTCAAGACATGGGACGATCCTCGGCCCATATGAAGGCTGTTACTGGTGCTGAGTGCAGTCCAATAACCATCAGACGGCATCTACGAGAGAAGGATTTTAACAACAAAAAACACCTTCAAAGGCCAATGCCACAAAATTGCCCATCTGGAATTTGTATGAGAGCACCAAACATGGGACATTGAAGGGTGGAAGAAAGTTTTATTCTTCCAACATTATGCTTCCAACATTACTGGCATGACAAGGAGATCCCGCCTGACATGTTTTCCACATGGCACATTGGAGTGGGCGTCATCATGATGTGGGGTGCTTTTTCGTCAATGGAACAATGGAGCTTCAGGTTGTGCAGGGGCCATCCCTCATGACTCAAGGCCCTCGTCTGTGGGGTAATGACTGGGCTTTTCAACAGTACATCACTGCAGTTCACGCTAATGCCCGCCTGACCATAGGCCATCCTGCAAGTTCCCCTGATCCAAATCCAATTGAGAACATTTAGTGATGGATGGAAAGGTAAGTTTACAAAAATGGAGTTCCAGACAGTGGATGCCTTCTGTGAAGCCATCTTCACCCCCTTGAGAAAGATTCCTACTAGCCTCCTGGAAACACTGGCATCACTCAAACCAATTTTTGAGCTGATTAATATGAATGGCGCAGGTACTCATTACTGAGTCCTTTTTTTGAACATTGTATTTTTATTTTTTTAATTTCGGGGTTTTGTTGAGTCATTGTCTTTAACTCTTGATCAGCTGATGAACAGCTTATTTCAATGTAATGGTTGTTGGCAATAAATTACTCAAAAAAATGTTTTTGTCTCACTCACATTTTTTCTTTTTTGCATTTTGAAGGTCTAATTCAGAACCGAGTTAAGATCAAACAGTGCAAAATGTAAATTGATTGATCAGGAGTGTATGAGTTCCTCTCAAGAAGACACTTTGTTTATTTGACTAGCAGGTCACTTCCTGCTCCATGAAGGACAACAAACAGACGGATAGTAATGTTATGATTCTGAGGTGGACAGTTCTATTGTTGCCATAGTGACTCAGTGACATTTTGAAATCATATACAGCGGATCCTCGGGTAGCGTCATTAATTCATTGCAGAAGGTTCAACACCAACCAAAACGTACATTAACCCAATCAGTTTTTCCCATAGGAAATAATGCAAAACATTTCAAAATGCAAACAAATGACGAATGAAAGGGATAACTGAACATTTAATGCCACTTTTACCTTGACTGAAGACTTGGTTGTTGACAAAGATGGCTAAAAGGCAGCAAGATCCACTCGCACACCACCTTTGTGATGAGTTATTTCTTGAATACAATAGTGTTTCCCACCTTGTTTATCCAAGTGTTGGTATTTGCAACTTTCTTTGGCTCCATTGTGGGTTACTTTGCAGCCGTGATCAATAAAAGCACAGACTTGTGGCGTAACTGTGTTAGTTAACAAAAAACTACAGAGTCAGCCACTGATGGGGGTGACGGATATGGGGGACAATGAGGGAAATATACATAATGTGCATCGAATTTTGACCGTTTTACCAACATTTTAATGATTTGTTTTTTGGCCCATGTACCACACCTTCTGCATAATCCTGCTAACTGTATCGGTCCTAATTATTTTTATGAACTGTTCCATCAATTAGCTGGATCAGCGAGTTAACCTCTCAAGAATAATGGAATAAGTAACTGTTGTCTAATTTCAAAGCTTTACTTACCAAAATGTAATTGGAGCAATCATTATAACAGATGGTAAAACAGTTAGGATGCTAAGTCTTGAAACAAAGTAGACAAAAAAATTCAGATTGATGTTTTCAAAGCAGTTTTATCGAAACTGGACAACAACTTTTCATGAAAAGAGAAGCATAGAAAGAGAGTTTAAACTTCTATTGTGTGTTGATTGGAAGTTGACTGTGCTGTATTTTAACATGAGTCTAATCTCGTTCCATCTGTATATTTTGTATTTTTAAGTGCCTGTCCTTTCTACATTTTCTACTATGTTTCTGACAGTTTTGCAAAGTGAGCTCTTTTGGAGGAAGAATCTGTCTTTGGTGACAAACAAGTTAGGTCGATAAACACAAGTAAAAGTGACGATGACAGGAATCATTTCATCTGAGGACAGGAATAATTTAATCTGTAAGTAAATGGAGTACTTTGACAATGATCATGTACAAACCCCCCTCAAAATAACAGGTAGCCAGAGAACACAGATAAAGAATGGGGGCAAAAAAGGCAAACTCTGGAAAGCATTTTTCTATATGCCTACTGCAGCTTTCCAAAACATGACGGTGAAATCTTGCTGTCAAATAAAAAAATGTTCTTGAATATTTTGAGTGGGGAAACTTGATATATTAGAGGTAGAAATTATGCCATAGGATATTTATTCATGAAATTGGAGACAAAAGAAAAAGCAGAAAAAGGGCAGATGAAACTGGAAAAAAACCATCATCTATCAATGCTGGCAGGCCCAAGTGTTCCTTCCCCATCCATCTATTTAGCTGTCTCTCTGCAGGTGTCTTTTAACAACAGGGTGCCAGGAGAGACTGGACAGTGCCGTCTAAAATCTATTACTAGTAGGGAGGATAAGTGCAAATCCAAGTGCCAGTAGGTACATGTCAGCGCAGTTGGAGTGGAGAGAAGAGTGGAGAGAAGTGAAGTGAAACACAGAGGAAATGAGAGACAGACAAACGCCATAGGAAAAGATGTGCTATTGTGTGGTAGTTCACCACAGTGTGTGTGTGTGTGTGTGTGTGTGTGTGTGTGTGTGTGTGTGTGCAGCGTGTACATGTGCAGGCCTGTGGAGCACGATGTCGCTCGCTGCTCACAGCAGGAGGGAACAGAGCAAACATAATCATCCGGAAAATCATCCAACACTTCATCAGTGGACTGGGATAGATAAAATACTCTTCTTTCATAGTCTGAGACACTAAAATGTTACTTTTGTCCCTCGCTACTGCAATCCTACACCAGCACCACGAGGGACAGAAGACAGAGAAGAAGAAGAAAAAAAAAACAATACACGGTGGTCAAATTTCTCCCATGATCCTCACCAGCTGTCAGTGTCACTCTAGACACGCTGAAGTTGTGTGTTTGTGTGTAAAAAGATACTGTATTCGTCAACGACAAAATCACAGTCACAATCACAAGCTGTACTTGTATTTGCCACTGGACAAAGTTTGTGTATGCTTTCAAGCAGCCCTTATTTGTAGGTACATTAGCAGATGTAACGCGTGCATGCAGACTCACTCATAACATTTTGGTACAACAGCTCATAACAATTTGGAAATGTTTAGCTACTAACGTTAGCTATTAGTGAATGTATAGTCTATCGTAACAACAAAATTAACTGCAAATTGCTGGTCGCCTCTCAGACTGCTTTTCTGTGTGTTTACGCTCCACGGACATGTATGTGAATACCAACAGCAGAGAGTGACAGCCATGAACGACAGTTATTTGACCATTTTTATGCAGTTTAATTAAAAAAAAATAGACATTTTTCATCCAGTCTGTTCTTTTAAACTACTATATTGGTAACATATGCTAGCCGGTGGTGTTCTTATGTTTTCTGATTTAAAAAATTAATTTGGTGTGAGTTGCATACACTCCCTTTAAGTTCCCCTGGTTATCCGAAAGGATAAAACGCACACACAAAATAGTCAAGTTACATTTTGACATGAGTTGTAACCAAATGTCAACGTGCATGTGTCCATGTGGACCAGTGGTCTTTCCAACACAAGTTAAGAGTCTCTATGGACCTAGCAAGACAAATACTGTTTTTTTTTTTTGTTCTGTTGCGTTAACTTTGTCTCACGTGAAATGCATGTATGCAGTAAATACTCTCAGTCGACACATGATGTTCACTTTTCTTCCATTTGTCCTAATTGTTATTGTGCCTATAACGGAAATCAGCTTCTTTGGGCTTCTTATTGGCTAAAATGAGATGGGAGATGCACTTGACAACCTACAAATGCCTTTTTTCTCTGACTGCAAGAAAAACAAAATGACAACACGGCGTAAAACAGAGCTAGAAATGTAGTTTTGTTACCCACCAAAGAATTAGTATGTTTTAGAAACATTTCTAATTCTATTTGTAACCTTTTTTTGGTGAGATCTTAAAAAGTTCCAGAATCACGACAAGTAGTCTCTGGTGCATTTTGATAAAAAGCCTCCTTTGTACAATTAACATTTGCTCCCACACAGAAGCAGAGCATGCAGATGGGCTGCATAAAGACGCTTTATGGTCATCTTAATGAAATACAGTGAGACTCATTTGTGTAATTGAGGCCCAAGCAAACACATGTCGTGCACATGACAGCCACTATAACCAACAGGAAATATAGCTGATGCTTTAGGCTCTGCAGTGACCTGAGTTACGATTACTTTCACGACATCCTGTTTGGAGATGCACACGCATATGGCTTGTTGGACAAAGACTTGATGAGAGAAGGTCTTAAAGTGTGTGTCCTTTCTAGGCTACTTAGTACATGCACACACAGACAGGAACAATACAGATTACTCTTGTATCTCCCCTTACTCCCGTTGTATTGTGTCATTCCCAGAAAACACATTTTACTTCCAGTGACTTGTGGGTAAATGCTCTGTGCCACTAATCTTAAGTGTCCAAGGTGATTAGGTAGTGAGGTGTTTTGTGGAGCCTGAGATTAGAGCGAGGCCAGATCATGTTTCTCAGGTGGATCTAGGAACACTGTAACAAAACAGCTAAGACATTCACGCACCGATAATTCAAAACATATTGCAAAGCCTCCAGTCGTCACTGGATAATTGACTGAAGAAGGTGATTGTGGGTGGGTGGTGATTCCAACCTTCTATGTTCTAGTGTTGTAGTCATAGTAAAGAGCACAGAAAGATCTATACTAGACAAGAAGTAAGGCTGGGGAGAAATACTGTACTGTTGCCAACTAAGAACACCTCTGAAAGGTATTAGCAGCTGCAGAACCGCACCAGTCTAATTAACAAAAAGTGTAAACGAGGGTTGACGACTGATCTTATCACATGAGAACCATCCAATTCAGCTTTGACCTTTGACATTGATCCTTTTCAGAAATCCCCATTTTAAAAGTAACACATTAGCTGCATCCAACTCAGGGGCTGCATTTGAAGGCTGATCACACAATGCAAAGCCTGTCCAAATTCCAAGGCTCCTTCCAAAGCAGACCACAAACGTGCGTTTTGTTTGGAACATACACTATTGCTGTCCTTCACGGCCAAAACACGTTCTGAACACAACACTGTTCAGCTCTGCAAAATGTTCAATATGGTGACACAAAGCAGAAAAGTGAGTATTCAGTTTAATTCATTCGAACACCTCCATCCATCCATCCATTTTCTATACCGCTACTCCTCTATAGGGTCGCGGGGGTATGCTGGAGCCGATCCCAGCTGACTTCGGGCGACAGGCGGGGTACACCCTGGACTGGTCGCCAGCCAATCGCAGGGCACATACTGAATAGACATACACCTATGTGTGCCAATTAGGTGAAACTTAACAATTGCGTTAAAATGATAACGTGTAGTCACCTAGCATGATCACATAAAGGTAAGGGTGTGAACATGTGATACAACCAGGTCATCTCCAGAAGACTAGATTGTCCAATTTATCAAGGGGCAATGCAGCCTTTGGAGGTGCTTTATGTGTGTATATATATATATATATATATATATATATATATATATATATAAAAGCAAGTTTTTCCAGAAAGATTATTACATCGCTGTTTGACGTGTGTGGTAAAAGGCAGTGCGCTAGCATGAATTACCTTGAGACAAATGTGCACATTAGCACTCAACAAGTCATCAAAACTTACCTTTATGCATTCCCACATCGCATCAGCATTTGACACCAAATATGAGGTGAAAGAAAAATGGTAAAAATACAGTAGTAGTCTATCTGTGTGGCATATGAGACAAAGTTAGCACACGCACAATGAACATGCGTCAAGTGAGACAGATGTAACAGAGAGAATCTGGCCACTTTTCAAAATAAAACATAAAAAGAATGAAATAATGGAAATTATTTTTTCTTTCTGTGCGGCCCGGTACTAAATGACTCGCGGCCCAGGGGTTGGGGACCACTGCTCTAAAGGGTACACAGCTAAGGTATTAATTTATTCCTAATAATTTTCAATAACTTGACATTTCGTCTCCCTTTTGTGGAATGTCAAGATTCAAGCAGGAACCACCACCACATCCTGAAGCACTTTATTGCATTACAAGAAACCAGAAAGAAAAATAAAATGTGACATTTCTTCATAATCTCTCACAGGGTTTTAGTTTTGTTGATTCAACTCTGAGCAGCACAGACTCACGTGTTTAGTTTAATTTTGTTGAGACGGTGCAGACTTATACAGATGTAAAGATGACCCTTTAGTCAAACTCTCAAAAAAAAAAAAAAAAAAAAAACAAGCTGAGGACTTAATGACAAAATGTTGTTCCTCAGCAAGTGACGGCCGTGTGCTGTTATTTATATTGCTCATCTGTGGTTCAAAGGCAAACTCATAGCACAGGAATATAAAACCCTTCTGACATGAAATAAACAAAACAGAACAAGACTGTGTAATGTTAGTTGGCATATTTGGTTAAAATACTGAAAAGCAGACATGACTAATATTTTGATGGCGTAATAATTCCTCTATTATTGTGATTTTGGTTCCTCAAAGCACAGGCCATGTAATAACATTTGACATGCCAAATGAAATGCTTAAAATAGCTACGCCTGCTGTTTTGAAGCTGCCAGAGAAAACAACATGAGACAGAGGCCAACCAAAACCTTTTGACATTGCTCAGAAAAAAAGTTTAAAAATAGAAAATAGATCAGCGAGGAGTAACGCTGTGCTATCACAAAATAACAAGACAACTGTGTGTCATATCAAACAATAAACTTGTGATGTATCAGCCTCCTTCACCATGGTAATTGTGCACATACAATGTAGCATACTGTATGTGTGTGCTTTCATGATTGTGCGTTTACAGCCATTGTTTGATATTGCCTGCAGCTAGCATTTGTCTGGTATGAACAGCAGGAGGTTGAAATGGGGCCGTGTTGGTGTAGAGAAGGTGTCTGTTTTAATTACATTAGGGGATCAAAATATTACAAACATCTCTCAGCAGGACAAAGTGAAGTTCTACAGTATTGCAAACCAAAACTATAATAATAAACATTTTGTTATATTAATACATCCCCATTAAAACTGATTAGAACTGGGATTTTAGACTCACCTCTTGTAGGTGTGCCTAATGTTGTGGCTGTTAAGAGCAGCGTTTCCCATAATTGAATATCGACTGCCACAAATAGATTTGGCAGTACCTGTTCACCCTTGCTCATAAACACATTATAACTCACTTGGTCTGCTAGAGAATAAGAAGCGACTGTCGCTATATTTGATGACTGACATTAAAGCATGTATCGCAATGCTCAACGAGCAGCGCGTGCTGCTGTGGGCCCCTCCCCCACTAAAAGCATTCATAGGCGGCTTAGTTGTAAAGCGACGGAAGAAAGTTAATTCATAGTTCTAAACTTATTTGTTTTGATGTTCACGTTTTTTTGTACTCTCTAATTTGACGACCACCGCCACAAATAAATTGGAATCCGGTTGGAAACACGGAAGTGTGTTTATGTAAAAAACTGCGTATGAGCTTTTCTAGTCAAGCTGTAACATCTGTTAACGAGTACAATCAAAAATGATGCAAACTGCAAACAAGCCACCCGTTTAATGCAACATGACAATGTAAATGGGGGGAAAAATGCCACCGCCATGTATTGTATGTTTGGATAGTTCCCTCTTGCTACTGTTTTAAGGACCCAAATAAATAAAATACAACCACAAACTGCTTCCTTGGACTAACCAGTTGAGTGAGAGACAACCAAATAAATGTAGGGGAAAGTATAATTAAAGGACACTTCATAAGAGTACAGAGCTAAAAAGGTGTGAGATAGGAATAAAGATGAGGAAATTTAACGGACGATACGAGACAAAACTATGGATTGAAAAGAACAGACTCCTTACGTTCTTTGTGAAAGGAAAGACCAGTAAAAGATAAAACTCCAAGATATTTATCCATTCATTTTGATTTGGTTAGTTGTCAAGGGAAAGGAAAAAAAAAAAAAAAAAAACATTTTTTTTTTTTATCACTCTTATTTTTTGTTCTGTCTTTTATCCAGGCTGTCAATTTGCTGCCTTGTAGAGGGAGCAGAGCTGTCCTTCTCCCTCTTCCATTCTCTGTGTCTCCTTGAGAAAGTATGCTGTGAAAAGAGCTGATTATTATTGGATGGCACTCAGGTTGCTTTTGCTGTCTCCTGATCTCTTATTCTACCTCGCACTCTCTTTCATTCTTGCTTCTTTTTTGTCTCTCCTTCCCCTTCTATCATTTAATTTCATCTACGGATGAGGACTGGTGAAGATACTTTCTCATTTTCTTCCTTTACCGTGCTGTTGAGTGCTTTCTCGACTATTGTGTCCCACTAAAAGACTCATTACTGTCCTTCCCCCTTTCCACGGGAAAGTGCGGTTTCTGTGAATGAAGGGTTGACAGATGCCTATGATAGAGAGACGGAGAACAAAGGAAAGCAAAATTTTCAGGTGCTCTTGTCGCTCTGAAACCTTGGTCTTCTTTCAGTGGACTGAAATAGCAAAAAATGTCATGTAAAATGGGTAATATACAACCCATAACAACCTTTCCTGGGATCATGCAGCTAAATGCGATGTCTAGTTGCCAATTTTCCACCAATGAGAAAAGTCATGGTATAGTTAGTGTAAAACTGAAAGAATTTTTGGCAATATTCTGGACTATAAAATGAAAACAGAGCCGAGTGCTTCAATTGTAGTCCTCTATGTACACAACAGAAACTCCCTAAGCTTTAAGCTGATATGAGTGTGGTTCGAGAAAAATTGATAGGAATGTCCAGATAGGTGCTAGCAAAATGGGGGCAATTTAGGTTGTCCTCACACTAATAGTTTGATACTGTGATCCGGACCAAACAAATATATGGTGCGCACATTTGGTCCAGTTCGCTTTGCGTTCACACTGTATTATTTGTCATAAAACCAAAGGCTGTGGTGTAAAAAAATATATGTATACAATCTGATTGGGAAGCGTTTACGATCAAATATACAGGAAGCAAACAACCGTTCTCACTCACATTCAAACCAATGGACAACTGAGACCCTCCGCCTAACCTAACACGCATGTTTTTGAACTGTGGGAGGAAACCGGAGGACCCACAGAAAACTCATGCAAGTATGGGGAGAACATGGAAGATCCACACATAGGTCCGAGATGAAATTGGAACTCAGAAGCTGAAACTATACTATGAACTCCAACGATTGAAGCTGTTGTTTATTTCTGATATGAAGCTCTAATTTGACTGTCCACATGTATCTGTTGTATTCGTCTATTCCTCACATGTTTACATCCGTACTTAGACATCTACTTTCATTGCACAGGCAGCAGAGCCAAGCATCGATCCAGTCCTTATTTGCTCTGCCCGCATGCACATCTGTATGAAAGCTGGCTGGTGTGCAATCATTTCCTTTTGCAGCTTCAAAATGACAGATGTCTCACTTTGTTCTACTTTGGGAGGATAGACATGAAAGACGTTGGAAGGTTGATCTGCCTTTCCAATCAGTCAGTACTATCATCAAGCAAACTATCATGCTCCTATGATGCATCACGCCATCTCTCCCCCTCTTTTTTTCTTCTGTTTGTCTACTGCTCGCTGCCAAAAGCCTGTAATTTTAGACACGATTGCAAGACACGGGGGTGAAAGTCTAATTATTCACTCCTGTCACACACTCACACACACATCTCAGTGTGTGGTGGACTCACGCAGAGACTGATTGATAATAGATGGTCTTCAAATATGTATAGGCAGGCCAATGTGAACATACTATAAAGTGTGAGTGTGAGTGCACAAGCATGACATATAATAAGAATCCAGATTCACACGTAACAGAGGGCACAGTTGCCAGTGTGTGGTGCGTGTGTGTGTAGATATTGTTAGATTTCCATGCCATTAGGTCATTTAACTATTACTGATGTGCTGCAGTGCCACAGTGATGTCATTGGGAGGTGACAGTGCAGGTCTAAAGGGATTGTGTGTCAGATCATCAGTGGCATCACTGAATATCATTTAGTACAATAATGTGTTCAATGTCGACATGCTGTGACATGCAAAAGCGAGAATTGACGACTCTTCGCACATCAAGACACTACACAATTATGGCATACATTAACATACTTTATATATCAAATATTATCATTACAATTACAAAATGGTGTATTATTTCAGGCCCTTTCGACTACTTGCCCAATTTTGTCTTTGAATAATGTTAAATTATAAAACATAGATTAAGAAGTGACAATTTGGATGCCTGCTTAGACTGTCGAGACCAGGTTTAAAGACTGTGATGGACTAGGAGTTGTCCATCCATTTTCTATACCGCTTCTCCTCATTAGGGTCGCGGGGCATGCTGGAGCCTATCCCAGCTGACTTCGGGCTACAGGCGGGGTACACCCTGGACTGGTAGTCAGCCAATCACAGAGCACATATAGACAAACAATCATTCATTCACACCTATGAACAATTTAGAGTCACCAATTAACCTAACCTGCATGTTTTTGGATGTGGGAGGAAACCGGAGTACCCGGAGAAAACCCACGCACACACGGGGAGAACATGCAAACTCCACACAGAAATGCCCAAGGGAGAATCGAACCCAGGTCTTCCTGATCTCCAGACTGTTACTGTGTTGGCCAACATGGTAACCACTAGACCACCGTGCGGCCCACTATGAGTTGTGAACAAAAAAATAATAAAATTGGGGCAGGTTCTTGTTTCTCGTGGGAAAAGTGCTTGGATGTGATACCATTTGCATGTACAGTAGATCCCCGCTATTCACCAGTGAATGGTGAAAAAACGCAAGTAATTGAGAAGCCCATAAAAATGGCAACAGATAATATCATACGCGGTCTAACCTTTGTTGGCGTCATTAATCCGTTTCAGAAGGTCTGACAATTCTAACCGAAAAGTACTCAAACCCCAAAAAAAATTCCCATAAAAAAATGTTAATCTGTTCCAGAATGCAAAAAATGTTAACACAAAACATGTTTTAGTTTTACATGCAGAAAACAATTTGAAATGTACATAAAATATGTATATGTACATAAATGTATATAAATATTTAATCACAATTAGTCACATTTTGCCAATAGTTAATTCATAATTAATGACAATTAATCACAGATAGAAATAAGTTTTTATAATAAATAGGGATGTAAATCTCTTTCTGGTAAACTATTTGACATGCATCTAGACAGATGGGTTAAGATACGATTAAAAAACTATACACTCTTGGAGGGGAGTGCATATTCTAAAAACAGCGATTTATCACGATTCGATACAGCAGGGGTCACCAACGTTTTTCCTTGTGAGAGCTACTTTTACAAAATGAAAATGGCCAAGAGCTACTCATTTTTGTAACATTTATTTTCAGAGCTTATTTTAAACCCAAACAAAGCAAATATGCTTATTTTACCAGAACATGAACAAAATGCTGGTGTCCACAACTCACATTTTGTATTTCAGAATGCATTTCTTTCTACTGTTCTTTCATTATTAACTGAAAACCTGAATGAAAAGCAGGCTTGCGGGCACCTCATGTGGTCGTGGGGGGCTACCTGGTGCCCGCGGGCACCACGTTGGTGACCCCTGTGTACAAATGATATGATTCAATACAATTCAACGGTTACATTTGTTGATGTAGACATTAATCTTACTTTAGGGTTTTGGAATGCTTACAGAAAGTTTTGAAAACGTGTGCTAATGTCAAGACTAGTCGTACTAATGTTACAAAATGTTTTTAGCAAAAGTAGGCTGTGTATAGTAGTATTACTCTTCCACAGTGTGAGAAGCTTCACGTAAGAGTCCGTGGGGAAAGAGAGTGCATGTAATTCTATACAGTCAAGAAGAAATTCTTGAGTGGTTTGTGAGGATGTATTTTGAAAGAGGGCATGTGTGGGTGAATTTAGTGAAGGGGGAAAGTGCGTGTCGGATGGGCCGTGGACTTTAAGAAGCAACTTTAAAAGGTTTTCTCCACTGAACTTTTCATTGCAGAGTGACCTGTCGCTCGGCTTAACGTGAATGCCTTCTTACTCGGCCACTCTGCCATTCATTTCCCTTTCTTTTCCTCTCTCGACTTGTCTTCCCTTGATCGCTGCGCCCCCTTCTTTGCCTCTGTTCTATGCCTCCCTACTCTGGCTGTCTGGCAGTAAAGGTTGATGGAGTGTGAAATTAGAAAGTGTATCATATTCTGCTCTGTGGCTCAATGTCCTGAGCTATAAGCTACGGCTAGTCACGGTGAAAAATAACATGCACTGAAACAGATACATTAACATGGTGTTTGTGCGTGTCTGTGCAAGTCTGTGCATGTGTGTGTGTGTGTGAGAGAGAGAGCCAGTTTATCCAGTCACAGCTTATCTTACGACTTACCAGTGGCTGTTGTTCCAGAGTTGGACATAAACATGCACACACAATTTGTTTTATTGACTGACAGCACGGTGGTATTCCTGTTATAACTGCCTCAGATTACTCATAACCATTGGAATACATCAGAATCAATTACAGTTTAAAATGCTAGAAGCTCTATGAACCTGCCCATTATACTAAATAAAGTTGACCGTAAAAGTTGATGAAAACAATATGTGCTGGTTGAGAGAAAACTGCTTAATACTGAACTACTTGCAGAAATGTAAGAGCTTTTTAAAAAAAGCTTTTCTGAATATGCAGTGCGACAGTACAAAAATGAAAAAGAATATTGTGTCAATTTGTTTACCTGCATCAGCCCAGACACTTCTCCTTTTTGAAAGGGTGTTGCAATGGAGGGAGTGAAAGGTTTACTGTCTTCAATTGGTCGTCCTTTCAGGAAGTGTTTTCCCGCCTCATAGATGTTTACTTCAATCATTTTCCCCTTGAACTCTAACTTCTTGGGCACCAGTACCTGCAAATAAAAACAGATGATAAATCATTCAGTGGCTGGACGAGACTCTTAAGTGACCCCTGACTATTTATTTCAAAAACTTTAACAGCGTACTACTCACCTGCGCTCAAACAGAGCATTTGTGCCATGAGTCGATTGAGTATATATATATATATATTCATATTCATATATGGAGTCATTCTGCTTCTACATTTTGTGCAAGGTGGCCACTGTCATTAATACGCAACAGCAGCAATCACAGGAATTAAATGACATGTGTTTACTACGCACATACATGTAGTCGCAGGGTATACCTTATGTGTGTTAAGTTGCTGTGTGATGATTTTACATCAAAGATCACCGTGTGTCAGACTGTTATAGTGAGTAATGATATAATGGGTTGATAAGCTCGTTGTGAGCTTTCTCATAACTCATGATTGGCTCCTGTCAAATAAAGAGCTGCCTGGTCCCCACAGACTTGTGTTCGCCACAATATGTCTTTTTATTATGTGGACATGTGCGGCAAATCTGCTTTTCTCTCTAAATCTAAAGGGTGCGACTTAAACACCAGTGCGTTGTATACACTGGAAATTACAGTACTTCCTAATTCACTAAAACAGATGACTGTGTGTTGATTGAGACCAAGCTGTGGTCGGTTTAATCATAATGCAAAAGAATGGATGAAGTGAAATGATGGCGGTGTTATTGCTGTGGCAGCACTATTAAGGTTGGCTCAGTACTAATCTGTCAGTCTTTATCCAGTGGCTGGAATATGATAGGCGAGGGAGACGAGGCTGGAGCAACTAACACCAGCCAGCGCCACACCTGTCCAATCAACACACCTGCTGCTCTGCACACTGGGGAAGTGAGTGTGCGTGTGTGTGTGTGTGAGAGAGAGTGTGGGCGAGAGCAAGCAGCCAGCAGACAGAGGTGAAAAGGCGGCTGTGGCTGTGGAGGAGGTATGCGATAGCATGTGTGTAGGTGAGGGTCATTTGAGGTCCATTAAAAGGAGATTAAATGATGAAAGAGCTTGTCCTATTTCACTGGAAGGAAGCCTTCACCACCCTTCCTCCTCCTCCTCCTCTTCGTACCCTCACTTCATCGCACACACAGGTGGGGCGGCTGCCTGTTATAAGCGTCAGGTTAGATATCCATCTGATGGTGTAAAAGTGAGAGCGAGTGATTTGTTCCCCTTCCTTACTTTCCTTCCCTACCACAACCCACCCACATCCGTTCCACCTCCATTTCATTGCTCCCATCACACCACTCATCTGACTTTTGACCTCTCTTTGTTTGCTTCCAGCCCTCAGTGTGTCCACTCCTCAGGGATCAACAGCCATATTGTTTCATTTTTTGATCCTACTATGCTACTTCACTACTAATTAGAAAAATCTAACACATCTACACATCCATTCCAGTACGCTGGTCGAGCTTTTGGCTGTATAGATGTAGAAAACAAGTTCATTTCTCTTTCTCTTTCATTATTATAAAGGTGTAATGCATAATGAGGAGTCCAAAATATGTCTCACTTTCTAACTAATTGTCGTAACTTCTGGTGTATAGTCTTCTTTTCTTAACCTGACTGCTAAAAAGCCACAAAAGGTCAAAGAAAATGTTAAGGTATTGTGTGTATCAGGAGGATATTCAAAGTACAGTTATGCTTAAACAGCTTGGAAGTGTACCTTTTTTATGGTAGAGCAAAAATCCAAAAACTAACACCTGTCATGCTTTTATTTTTGATTTTCAGAGTTTGATTATAGAGAAAGTGTGACCCCTGAAGTAGATTTATTCTACTACCATTATTTTCTATATACAGTACGTATAAATCAAAGACAAAAGGGACTAAAGAAGGGGTGTCCAATATGACGCTCAGGGACCAGTTGTGACCTGCGGCGCACATTACAGAAATAAAATCAAGAAAAAAAAAAAAAAAAAAAAAAAAAAAAATGTGAAAATAGAGCAAAAAGGCACAATTTCAAAACAAAACGCTGAAATTATACCTTAATAACACAAGGCTTTATCTATAAATATATATTAGAGAGAAACCCTGCATATTTGTGAAACAGCATTCGTGTCACGGCAAAATCGTGGATTTTTGGTTAAAATTTTTAGTTTTTTTTTTTTCCCTCCAAATATAGGACATTTTTTTCCCCACAGGAAACACATCTCATTGCCCCAAAGTCAGTAATAATTTATAAATACGTGATAGTAAAGTGTAAAATGTACAGCTTAATAATACATACTTTTTTATTATTTATTTATTTATTTTTTAGCTCTTTGCAGTATTAAAAAAAAATATAGAAAAATATCAAAGTGGCCCCCGCATCCTTTGGTTTTTCAGTGTGATCATATTTAACACCCCTGGAATAAGGCAATGGATTGTGGTTGACTTTCGAGGGATCACTGTACGAGCAGAAAGCTTGTGCTCTTAAGGAGTCAGTGCACACACACGGAAGGCATGAAGTGTGCACTCACGTAAAAGCATGCATGAAGCAAGCGACACTTGCAACCAGAGTTTATAGCCAGCAGAAGTAGGTAGGAGGGGGAGAGCGCCAAGAAGGGAGGGGAAAATTATTGCCATTCCCTACCCTCCCTGCTAATAAAAAGCACAACTTCAAACATGTTTCTGATGATAGTTAAAGCGAGGAGGAAATTGATTTATTTGAAGATGTTTTAAAGTAAATTTTTCACAGGTTCAGAGAGGTTCTTTGAAGACACGTTCGATGAACAGCTGTGTGTTGGACGGAATGTTCATGGCTTTAGGGCTGACCTTAATGTTTGTACTCGAAGAAAAAAAAAAAAAGGCAAAAACACATCGCTGCTATCAGCTGCCAAATGCTCTTATGACCACCGAAGGGTGCATGTACACATTTGTGAGTGTGTGTGATATTACAGCTAACCTACTTTATTGACTATATGAGCTTAAACTAGTGACACCTGCAGTGAGCATTTCAGTGACATGTACAGTAGAGCAAAGCCCCTGATCTTATTTGCTACTGTAAGTGTAAAGACATAAAAGAGTCCAATTATAAACATTGATTCACAGCTAGTTCGCTTTGACCTACCTCCTACGTTATTTTATGGAACTGTTTAAGTGATAGTTAGGATTTTTTGAAGTGGTATGACATCCCCATCAGCAGTGTACTGCATCAACAGTGACTTACCCCGCTGCTTGGTCCCATGAGCCCAGTTGTGGTCAGATTTCGGTGATGAAGAACATAGTGGGGCCACTTAAGTAAAGAGTTTGGCTTCTCAAAACAATATGCATTCAAAAGAGTAATACATCTATTGTATTGTTGTGCATGTGATGAAGCGCTGCAACGCTCGCATCTTTATTCGCTGTGGAACACATACGTAAACAAGATGACTGCAACATAATCTTCATCACATACATTACAATGGACAGGCGATAGCGCGTATTGATAAAAAAACGGAGATAAATTATTGCCGAGCGATTTGTGATGTCTGATTTTTTCGAGGAGGCATTTGTATTACTCGCAAATGTATTACTCTTTTGAACGCACATTGTTTTGAGAAGCCAAAAGTGGCCGCAGCAACTAACTGGAGCTATGTTCCTCATCAACAAAATCCCACCAGAACTGGGCTCACAGGAACAATCTGGGGGTAAGTCACCATTGATGCTCTACACTGCGGATGGGGATGTCATACAAGTTCATGCCAAAAAATCTGAAATATCCCTTTAATCATAATGGTTGCATTAAGCAGGCACAAAAAGATACTCTTAAATCAACAGCCAAATTTCTACTTTTAGGTATTAAGGTATTTTAGGTATTAAGGATATTTTTTACCTTGTGCTTTTTGGTTTGAGTCATAAAATGATACAATTACGTTATTGACTTAAATTGAGTTAGACACACGAGCGTGCGCCACATAACGCATGCGAACGATTAAAATAACATTCATGATGGGTCCTGAGCTCCGTGTGAGCAGGTAATGATTTCAAAAATAATGTAAACGTCATTGTACATCTAATAGCTCACTATATTGATGATTGATGATTGTAATGTGCAGTCAGTTGTGGTATCTTTGCTTATGGTTTAATTTTAGTTGAATATGCATGCAAGTTACAGTGGAATACATCACATAATTAAATTCACAGTTCCACATGTCTAAAAGGAGTAGGAAGAGGCAGAACTTATTTAATCCTACCCCCCATCCGTTCCACATCTTGTGCAGTACATTTTATTAACTTCCTGTATTCCACATGTGATTTTTTAATACATAGATGACATTAATGACAAGGTATTGCAACAATATAATGATGTCATTATTGACATTTTTTCACAATTAAAAATAAATAATAATAAATCAAGACGAGCATAACAAAACAAGTTCAAGACTCTTCTGCCTTGTATTTTGCAAACATCAAGTGCTTGTATTGTTTTTTGAATTCCCTCATTTTGGTACATTGTTTGAGTTCCTTACTCAATTTGTTCCATAATTTAATTCCACATAGTGAAATGTGTTTTTAGCATTGTTCTCGCATACAGCGTAAGTGTTTCAAGTTTAGTTTTTCCCTAAGATCATATTTCTCCTCTCTTGTAGAGAAGTATCGTATGACATTTTTGGTTAGCAGGTTATTGTTAACTTTATGCATTATTTTAGCGGTTTGAAAATTTACTAAATCAGCAAATTTTAAAATTTGTGATTTTGAATTTGTCATTATGAATTATCCTCACTGATCTTTTTTGCAGTACCTTTAGCGAGTGAAGATAGCTTTTATAGTTATTACCCCATATGTCCACACAATATGTTAGATATGGTAATACCAGAGAACAGTAAAGAATGCGGAGCGATTTTTGATCAACAACAACTTTTGCTTTATTCAATATTGAAGTATTTCTCGACCACCTTATGTTGCATATTTTTGATGTGAGATTTCCAACTCATTTTTTCATCTATTATAATCCCCAGAAATGTATTTTCGTTCACCCTTTCAATGTCCACTCCGTCTATTTATATTTGGCCGTACGTGTCCTTTCTGCTATTATCAAATCGAATTATTTTAGTTTTACTTAAGTTCAAGTATAATCTGTTTTTGTCAAACCACCTTTTTAATATGGCCAATTCATCTGTGACTTTTTTTAATTAGCTCTTGTGTGCTTCACCTAGACCAAAAGGCAGTTGTATCATCCGCAAATAATACCAACTTTAAGTCTTTCATCACTTTACAGATGTCACTGATATATAAATTGAACAGTTTTGGTCCCAATATTGACCCCTGGGGTACTCCACACGTAATATTTGAACTTGCAGATGTGTATTCTCCTAGCTTTACAAATTGCTTCCTGTTTGCTTGGTAGCTTTTAACCCAATTCAAAAAATCAGTTTCAGGCTTCTGACAGACGGCAAATGTGTTTTTATGCAGACAGACATTTTTAAAACTCCTTTTAAAACTGGGGAGATTTTTATTTTTTATTTTTTAAACACTGGAGTCGGTGAAATGTGTGTTTTTTTTTTAAATATGTAGTGTAGTGTAATTTTTAATATGTAGTGTGGCTTTTAGTGTGGTTTTTAAATATTAATGTGGCTATAGCCTTAAACAGCTGTCTTACCTGCTCATAGAACTTGTTGTGTGCCACATAGTATTGGGCATCAAAGGACTCCTCTGTCACCAACACGTGTTGCCTCTCCCCAACCTAAACACACAAAAACAGAAAATTGCATGACTCTGAAGAGAAACATCCATTTTTTTATGTATTGCTGACTGGCTCAGAGGTTTGTCCCCTAAATAAACAAAGTTAGATCAACAGAGTTACTTTGTAAATCAATCATATCTTCTTTTTCATTCTTGCCACTGATGACATAGGCTGGCAATAAATTATAGAGAATTCTTTTGTTACATCAGGTTATTTTACACCTTTTTTCAAGCTTTGATTGCTTTTACCAACATAATTCCTCCATTACACTACATGTTTATGTTCATCATGATCTATTGAATCAAAGTTTTGCTCCACATTTTTCTTTTCCCAACAGTCGCTTCAACATTTAATTACAACCTCAAGGTTCCCGAGCCACTTCAGTTTCAGTGCCCCGCCTCAGAACATGCAGTAGTATTCATCCCTGGTCTTTAGAAAATGTAAAAAGTGGATGAAAAGAAAATGGAAAAAAGCAAGGCTATGAATCAAATACAGAAAATAGTCCCTTCAAGATATCAGAAAATCAAAAACAACACAATGTCAAGGCAAGGTCGCTTCGCATTTCCATGTACGATTCATTCAACAATATGCTATTCAAAGAGCTTTCAAGAGTTAAGAAATATAATAATACTGTGAGTGTGCAAAGTGTGCAAAGGCACAGAGCGGCCTTACAAAATGTAACTAACAAGTAGGAAAAAGCATACAACCAACCGTGATTCTTAAGATGACATCTTCAACTACATAAAATGACAGTATTTATTCTTGTACAACACTTTCTATTAAAAACTTTGGCAGAATTGAGTCTTGTCTCAATTGATCTGGGATGGTTATCCATGTCTGTGTCGCATGATCACAAAACACGGCTTCAATTTGTGTTGTCCTGACTTTTTTTTTTACAGGCAACAAGCCAGCCCAGATGTCCAAAAGCTCACATCAGGATCTTATGACAAAAACAGATGTACAGCATTTGGATACAGAGCCACACAGAGAAAAGAGAAGACATTTTTAAATAATTTCTCTCAATGTCTGATCAGCATGTAGGCAATCTTGTTTTGTTATTGCTTGATAAAATATAAATAATAGAAATAGAGGAAATACGCAGAGGTTTATATGAAGCAACTGGACTTTTCGTTTCCAGTTGCGTCAATTCAACATTTGCGGATTACAATGACCTGTATGACTGAGAATCTGCACATAGGTGTGAGTTTTATTTTGTGGTATTTAACTCTTGGTCATCGATGGTGGTTTCACACTTTTTGGTTTTCAACTTGGTCCAGTTCCCTCGGGTTTGGGTTATCTCCACAACGTAAAAAAATCAAAGAAAGTATTTGAATTATTGCAACCATGAAAACAACCCCTTTGGTCTTTAAAGGGAGGAGGATTTACACTTTTTTTTTCAAAAGAATTTATTAAAAATGCATTTCTGTGTGTGCTTTTAAGGTTTGTTCTTAATGCTGACATGTTGCCAAAGACTTTGGCCTGAGAGAAAAATGTAAATGGTCATGTCGCTCAGGGAATCAACCCAAAATCCCAACAATTTTGGATAGCACTATACCTCATAAACTAAGCAGTGGGGTAGAATATATCCTGTCATCCTTGTGGTCAGTATTTGTATTGTCATACTATTTCAAACAAGCCCTATACATAAAAACAGGGCTGTCTGATCATTTTCCAATATGTCTTAGAAGACCTTAGAAGTAAGGCACTATCACTTGCATTTCCGTAGACATCTGTCCTTTCTTCCTTCTTTCTGCTTTTCAACCTTTAGCTTGAGTCGTCGTCTGGGCATTGGCTTTGCAATGTGTGTGTTCTAAAACATGCCCCACCTGCATAAGCATGCTGACAAGCTCCAAAAGACCAAATAAATTACTGGCTTTAGCAAACAAAGCAAATTTCAGAGGCAGAAAAAAACCCTTTGAACATTATCAGCGCATGGCAAACATTTGGATTATTTGCTACTTGGATTGGAGGCAGATGTCTTTGTGAGACTTTATATCTTGAGTTTATGAGAGCACATACTTTGAATACTATGTACTTTAAGAAGCCTTGCCTGCATACATTTTTATCATTTTAGTACCAATAATTACAAGGTAAAAAAAACATAGCTTTTTATATAGTCGGTAAGCAGTTTTCAGTCTTAGATTGAATACTAAAGATGTTGTTGATGATGTATATGAATGTGTGCATCTGCCTGCCTTAATAATATATAATCCCCACCTAAACAACTAGGAAGCAGCAATGATCTTGTCTTAAGGTATGTGCTGACAGAATTATCATGCATGGACACACCCCTGCATAGACAATCACATGTATGGAAATACGTCTGCAGCAAATCAAAATTTGATGAGCTTCCTGTGTCAATTACACATGGCTTGTGTGTATTTGCATGCAAAATAATATAAATTGGCCTTTGCTAGAGCACTTCCTGCTTTTGAGTGTCTGCATTTAGATTTGTGTTTACCCCATCTGTTGAATAGCAGGCCACCAAATAACATGTCTTTGCACAGTGAGTTTTAATTTACATCAACATCCACAACACAACATCCCATGGTACATGGCAGATCGGAAACAGATTTATGGGATCATGAGTTTAATTGCTAATTAATCCACATCATAACACGGGTAATGACGGCACTGTGGCTTTGAATTTGTAATCAATGTTTTTATCTGTGTCATAAATAAAGGAGCAAGTCACTCAAACAGCATCCCAAATCCCTTGCCATGTTGTTGGCTTTTTAAGACATGCAAATAGAAAATGGCAATCCCAACTGAAATGGAGGCGGACCACTACAATGACTTTTTTGTAAGGAGGTTAAAAAAAAAAAAAGTCACATTGTGGTACACCTGTTGTCGCAAGCCAGTTCTATCTGTTTATCATTATTCTCCATGTTTGGAGACCAACTGAAAGAATCCTCTCACTGAACTTCCATTTATCATGCATAATTCTGTGTTACTGACCCACAAGTTTTTATTTTTTCACTCATGAATTCATTATAGAGTCCTTATCTTGCACACACACACAACTGCAGTACACAATAACACTCACACAAACACACATAAGAGTATGGGTATTTGATAGGCCTTCCTCCTGTCAAACCAATGCAAATTTATCATATACATAAAAATCACCAACGCTGCGCATAAATCTGTAGCTCCCCTCACACACAGCACTCAACGACCCCTTATGAGAGTCATAGTGGAGACTCACAAGGTAAAATATTTCTTTTAGTGAGCATGCTGAAAGAAGACGGCCACAGAAGAGATGAAACTCTGCAGTTGATTTGGACAGGTTGTCGCAAAAATTCATACACCCTGTAGCAGCTAAGAACTGAATTGTTTGTTTTTCTTTGCATATTAAACTGAAATGAATGATGACTGATGAATGAAATGAGTTATGGCGGCCAGACTAAACTTTGAAGAAGGGAAATTCATTGTAAAAAAAAAACAAAAAAAAACAAACATTCACACAAACACCAAGAGAATTGATCGAGATTCCATTGCTTCGCGTTGTCAGCAGTGTTTGCACCACAGTGGATGTCTGTTTAAAAACAGGCAGTGACAAAACAATAACATGTTTGTAAAGTCTATTACATTGTGAAAATTGAACTAATTATAATATACACCTAGTTTACAATTACTTAAAGTGTGTATTCCTTTTTCCGACCCCCTTCATATACTGTATATATACTACACAACCACTACACAAAAAACATGACCCATTCAAAGCAGAATACAAAATATATTGAGTAATTCTCCAGCTTGATGTTGCTGACAAATATTTTCTCAGATCACACATAAGCTTCAGTGGGGATATATGTGATTTGGCGCCAGTGCAATGTTCAACAGCGACAATTGCCAAGCTAGAAATAATTAATGTCCTAATTAAACAACACTGCTGTCTAATATACCACATTTTTCAAATCACACAGGTATCATATAATTATATATTGCACATTACTTACAGACACACAGTCCCCAAGGCAGAAGCCTATTAGAAAGTATTTCACAACAAAAAGCGTATGCTGTGGCCACCAGGTGTCACCGAAAAAAACACCCAGAACCCCACTAACTTAAAGGCGGCACACGTTAAATTCTATAATGTATATATTTTTATACATAAGTTGCAGGATCAGCCAGCCAAACATGCGGCTTATACCCTAGAAAATACAGTGCTCATCAAAAGTAAGGCATGCAAAAATGCTTCATGTAGCACTAAAATGGAAATTACCAAATCTAAAATGCTACCTAAAACATTATCTACAATATTCCAACGTGGCACAAATGAATTACATTTCATGTATGTCTCCTGAGAGGAAATTCCTTTTTTTTTAAAAAAAAAAAAAAAGAAAAAAACAACCCCCCAAAAAAAATCACGTACTGCAACAGCAAATACTGTTGATTATGGTCAAGTGCCAGGGTCACAAGACCTAAATAAAAAAGGACCTAACAGTTCCCCCAATAAATGTTCCTACCAAGTAGGTACCAAATCTACTTACGTCCATGTGCAGGTTATACACAGTATATGATGAATGCATTCACTGGATCAAACATGTAATGATAACAGGTTTGTCAACAGGCAAGAGGTTACCATGAATAGACAATCTTATCAGGCTACTGTACCTCTACTATCTCTGTTAAATTAGCCAAGTCTGAATTACTGATGATTACTGCTACTTCATAAAGTACTTCAGTGTGGATGACGATTGTATTGTGTTGTATATACATTTCTGACTGCCGTTGTACTTCTGACAGTTACTAACAGAAATATTGTTCAACTTCATCGCAGAGGAAAAAGAATAACAATGAAATGTGGAAATAATAAAACGGGAGTCTGGAAAACATTTAGGGAGATTTCATGGAACTCCACACTATGAGGTTTTTCTTATAATCTTCCAAGAATTTGCACTGGACCAGTTCCATTGTTCACTGGGTTTTAGGTGATATGCAAAGCGTATACTTTAATAATGACTTTATTGTGCTAAAACGTGAAGGGAGGATGGCATTGACTAGTTACCATAATGTGGTCTACAGTATATTGGTTGGTGTCACAACAGCTAATAATTAAGGCTTTAAATGCAAGTGACCGTTGCACAGAAACGGTAAGGAAATAAGGAAATAGGGACTACAGTGTTCCCTCGCTACATCGCGGTTCACCTTTCATGGATTCGCTCCTTTGTGGATTTTTTTAAAGTGTGACTTAGCACGTTTTTTTTTTTAACAACGTATGAACGCGCATTGTGTTCTGCATCCCTATGTTGTATTAAAGTGATCTAACGGTGCTCTGTTGCATGTTGTCTGTTATTGTATTTACTACGGCTACCAGTCGAGGGTGTTTTATACTCATGTGAGAGTTGAAGACGTGTCCAGTTGTCTCAGTAAATATATTGTAGAGCCACAACAGTCTTGATTGGCTAAGGGAGAACCCGCCCATTGCGTTCTGCGTTCTGATGGCTGTACACCATTGTCAATCAATATCCTTTGTGCAGGACTGTCTGTTTCCTGTTGTATGATCGCTAGAAGCTAGCGATCATACTTGCTGAGTGAAGGCAGAAGTTATGCGGCTGTAGGGCGCCTGGAATACTGTAAATTCATCTTCAGTTCATTGAGGATGAGGAGGAGGAATATGTTTTAACAATACAAAAACGCTACAGCCTGACGGCGCCAGGACAAGCCACGGTGAGTCAATTTCTTCCCAAGACCTTTGGGAAAATACTCTGTAGTCTGACAAGAGAAAAGTTACACTTTTTCGAAGTGTGTGTCCCACTACATCTGGCATAAAAGTAACGCTGTCGTAAAAAACAGTAAAATATGGTGGTGGTAGTGTGATGGTCTGGGTCTCTTGCCGTGACTTGCTGTGATAAATGAAAGCATGAATTCTGCTGTCTACCAAGAGATCCTGAAGAAGAATGTCCCGCCATCTGTTCGTGACCTCAAGCTGAAACAAACTTGGGTTCTGCAGCAGGACAATGATCCAAAATGCACCAGCAAGTCCACCTCTGAATGGCTGAAGAAAAACAAAATGAAGACTTTGGAGTGGCCTATTCAAAGAGTCCTGACCTGAATCCTATTGAGATGCTGTGGCATGGCTTTAAAAAGGCGCTTCATGCTCAAAAACTTACCGATGTCGCTGAATTACAACAATTCTACAAAGGTGAGTGGGACAAAATTCCTCCACAGCGCTGTAAGAGACTCATTGCAAGTTATCGCCAATACTTGATTGCAGTTGTTGCTGCCCAGGTTAGCCTAACCAGTTATGAGGTTTCGAGGGCTTTTTCCACACGGGGCCATGTAGGTTTGATTCTTTTTTTCCTACCTTAATAATCAAAAGTTTCATTGACTAATATTTACATTTTGGGATGATCTGAAACATTTAAGTATGACAAACAAATAATTAGGAAGGGGGCAAACACTTTTTCACACCACTTTATACAACTTCTACAAGGTGGGTAATACTTGAAGGGTGTACAGATTTGTAGTTAGTTTGTTAACGACTCTGTAAAGACTACTTAATCTACATCAGTTGCTGAATAGTTATCCCACATTTATATCAACTTCTTTGCAGATTTATTAGTTAGAAATGGTAGTAGCATATTAATGATTGTACAATAAGGATCAATTATGTTTGTTGGTAAAAATTGAAGCTAATGGTGACAGTACAATTCAACGAAAATTAAACAAAAAAGTTGTATACAACTGATTATACACGGTGTAATTTTGCAATTACCCAGCTAATACATAACAAAAAAAGGTTAGTTTATGGTTCTCCAGTGGTTAGTTAGAACCAAACCACGTTAGGTAGCAAACTAACTAGGTCTAACATTCCCTAAACGTTGAGGGAACCAACGAACAGAAATGTTGCGCTGTGGGTGCAGCACAACATTGGTTTGGTTTTTGACTGGTTGTTTTGACTGGTTGCCAACAATAAAGTTCATGTTCAGGCTATAAATCATCTGAAAAATGTCTCAACTCTTCCAGTTTTAAATAAATACTATTGCCTGATTCCTTTTGCTGACTGATCTTTTATTTTTTTTTATCTCTTTTTATTACCTTAATTATTTAATCTTTTTTACCAAACTTTTTTTTACTGTCATGTGCCTTTTATCCTTTTCATGTATTATTTTACTTGTTTGCTACTTTATGTTCAGCACATGGAATTACATGTGTGAAACGACATAAATAAATCTGCTTTGCCATAGGCTACTAATTTGCTTGTAGTCAAGTGTACAAAGTGGTGTGATGAAGGGACAATGTCAGCCATTGGGAATGCTATTCAATTGCAGACATTCCTTTGTCATGTTAAATGTGTGATTTGCCTACATGTGTGTGCATACGTTGGCTTTAGAAACTGGATTGATAACCATCATCAAAATTATCATTTACACAATGAAAAGAGAATTTCACAAGTTCTTCTAGCCTATGTGGCCATCGATTAGCGACATCAAATACAGCATGGAATCCTTAAAAACTGCTACCATCAGCAAATTGCTGATTGGTTAGGTCACCTGATGCCTTCTCATTGGCTGGAAGACGTTAGCAGGAAAATCACTTCTTGGTTTTGTCTGGGGAAAAAAAACGGCTCTACTACTTGTTTGGACTTAAAGCTACACTTACAAAAAGGTAAGATGCAATTTTATTATGTTTTGTAATACAAGTGTTGAGTGGTTTGCTTTATTTTTCAAAGCGTTGTTACATCTCAGCATAGTTAGGAGTTCCATGACGTTACAATGCGTGGAGGAAAAGGAGGCAATGTATTGTTGTTTCTTTGCATCCGGTGTCACGTTAACCATCCGGTAACTTACTTTTTTAGTTTTGTGATGATGCAATACTAGTTAGTACCGAGCCTTTTCCCTCAAAGGCAAAGCTTTATTGTTTTCCAGGTTTTTACAGACTATTGCATTTAATACAGTTTCATGACCAGGAAGTAAAAAAAAAACAAAAAAACATTACTTTTTCTTTAACAACAACCACAAATGCGGGGGCGGCAATTTATCACATTTTGGACAATTTACAGTAGCTTGCAGGGCAGAAGATTGACAAATTTTTCAGCGTGTGAAAATATTGTCATTCTTGACTGATGAGGTTTTGATGTGTAACTTTGCTTCTTTTTGTCTACTCCAGCGGCCGTTGTAACAAAATATCCGAACCAAACAGAAGCCCAGTTGGAGGAGCAGATAGGGCTTGCACTTAAGTTGGCCCCACACGGATGGTAAATTATTATAAATCCATTTGGTTCGGTCAGTCTGCGAATGTTCAAAGTCATTTAATGACTTTTTCCAATCACTTGTGATCAGAAAATTCATGGTCAGTAGTAGGGCAATTTATCACGCTTTTATGAACTTGTGCTGAAAGTTGCTCTTGTTTTTAGGTCCGCTGGGAATGAATGAGGCTGGACCGAGCAATTTGCACACTATGACACTCATTTATTTTTTTGACACTTTTTTTTATTATTTGTAATATTTGTCATTTGTATTTGTATTTTTTTTACATGTATATTATTCATAATAGCCTTAAATTTAATTATCTATTATTTGTTTTCTTTGATTTTTTTTTTAATTTTTATACATGTTTGTCCTCTTTTGTTCCTTCATTACTGTCAGTATGCACATGGGGGTACAAGTGATAAAATATATATAATTAATATATATATCAAAATCACATTTGGGGAACCAACATGCACCCAACACATGACGTTCAAAAAAGGTTTCAGGAACGCAACATGTAACCACCACGTAACGTTCGCAAAACGTAACAAAACC
Organism: Dunckerocampus dactyliophorus; assembly: GCF_027744805.1. Taxonomy (NCBI): domain Eukaryota; kingdom Metazoa; phylum Chordata; class Actinopteri; order Syngnathiformes; family Syngnathidae; genus Dunckerocampus; species Dunckerocampus dactyliophorus. Next base: position 18,993,145 of record NC_072825.1, read on the forward strand.
TTACACTCTAGCCAAGGGGCAACCAGCAGATGCCCCCCAAAAAACCTTCCTGCTACAAACATGTTAAGTTTTCATAAAGTTTTGGGAACATTCTGGTAAGCAAAAATGGCTAGCTGGGTAACTGACTTACAATAGCACTTCATAAACCTTATGTGAGGAAAAGTGGTACAGCAATAGATTTTGAAGAAAAGTGACAAAACACTTGGCTCTGCTCACTGTTGAAGCGTTTCTATTATCATTACAAAATAATCCACATTCTACTTTGCTACGGCAGTACATTTTCTTGCTGCCCCCAATTTTGTCTTGAATAAAAATCTTCTCTGTACTGCGGTTAATAGCCAATGATAAGTAAATACAGAAGACCCTCATTCTACTCCATTGTTCTTGTTTGTTAACATTTCTTGTGTTTTGGTGACGCGTTCGACGCAGTGTGGATTTATGGTAGGTTACGGATAAACCAAGGCAAGTAAAGACATCCAGAGTTGAACCAATGGCACGATGCAATGAAAAGCAACACAATATTAAATTAAATTCCATGCCCTTGTGGTGTTATCATACATTTCTTGCTTCTGCTGGAATGGCTTCAGCTAGTAAAAAGTATTCTCAATTAAACAAAAAAAAAAGGAAAAAAAACCCACAAATAGACAAATTTATTTATTCATCGAGTGACTGTGTGCAGGTGTGTGTGTTCGTGTCCGCAGGGCTTGTGGGGAACCAAGCCTCTAGCATTAGAGCGCCTATATGTTTGCAACTGCTGCATCAATCAGAGGTAGGCTGTGATTGTCAGGATGATTGTCCATTATGTCTGTGTGGGCCTAGAGGCCTTGGATTGAGTATGTGTTGGAAGGACTGAGGGAGCATGAGCGGCAGAATAAGTGAACACGTAATGCGCACATCTATACATCCACATTAATCTATAATTGAGGCTGAAAATAATGCCTTGGCAATATCTGAGTATGATTATGATTACTGGGGGCCCCACCTGAAGACAGCAACTCATACATGCAGCGGAAAGCCTATCTTGTGAACACTTTTGATTGCAGTTGAAGGCTAGCCCTCCAGTCGTTTTATTAGGAGAGAAATGTATGTATGTGTTTTGATAAGGGAGAAAATAAATTCCAGGCTACAAGGCCATCCTGGTGGCTCTGTGGATAAGGCGAGGAGTGTGTGTTCCCAATATTTGATTAGGTTAATAGGCAGCACATCATCTTTGATGTATACTCTAGTGCTGTCTCCTCCCTTTCCATTTTGGACTTTTAATATACAATTATTGAGATAGTAATTAAATAAGTGATGAAAGTGTTGGGAAATTTGCTAGGAAAATCATTTGATTAAGTTGATCTTTTTTCCCCCCAAAAGGGATGATAAAAACAATATGTCACTGAGTGGACAACATGATGGATTTTTAAAGAGAAGTCACTGACAACATGCTAGATCTTTAAAGACAAGTCAGTAATACGATTTGGAAATACAGGAATTGTGGACATCAAACTGTATTGCGTAATGTCGCCATAGCACACAACTATGCCTCATACATGGACCATATTGTAGCGTTTTTGGGCCCACTCCACGCCTAACGCCCGGCACGTTTGGCTAGTATGAGTGCTCTGATCTGCGATCAAGTTCAGTACATTTCGCCTTCTTGAGCTTGATTGCATGCACATGCAAATGCATGCATAAAATGACTGCAATTTGATCAGTCCATGACATACTGTATATAAAATTGTAGCAACATCAGGGAGGACTGTCAGTCTTAGCCATAAAGAAGGCGGGAACCAAGTTGCTCATGTTGTAAAAAAAAAAGCACGACGACGTATAATGTTAATTCAGAGGATAGCAGTAAAGTAGAAAGAAAGTAAAGAGAAAAGTTTCAGTTAACTGAATAGCTAGAGGGATTTTATTAGTTGAGACTCTGTGCAGCATGGAGAGAACATTGGGTGGGAAAGCGCTGACAGTACAGATCATATATGTGTGATCTGTAGGTCACACAGTAATGGAAGCATGAAGCCCAGAGAACATTGTTCCCTGTAGGGAGATGGTGGGCTGGGAGGTGACAAAAGAACGCTAGTTGAGCGAGAAAACAGTTTGAGGTGTCAGTAGACTATACCATACAGGTTAGATTGCCCACAACCAGTGTGAATGAATTAATGTCAAACATACAGCATATACAGTATATACAGTAACATAATAGCCTGCTTTTTACATTCTTTAACATTGCTTGTGTTTGTACTGTGCTGTGTGTTCTATGTAAAGTGCCATATAATTTGAGTTGTTATTAGGCATAAAATATTTATAAATTTATGCACATATCCCACTCTTGTTCCCATTGTATCAAAAGTCATCAGTCAAAGTGTGTGTTCAAAATTCACAAACCGTGATTTTGATTTTTCCAGTTTCCAGATCCATTTTTATTCTAAACTATCTGGGGGCATAAATCCCTGAGAGATTTGAAATCAAACTGAACGCACAGAATTCGTTACAGTCAGTAATTATTTACACTGACAACCAGAAAACTGTATTTTTGTAGAGATTGAATCACAGCCCAATTGTGGGATTGTGTAACTTAAACTCTTAAATCCAACTCCAGAATTCAATGTCTAACTCGGCCTGTGGCGGGCCGTGGATTTGGTACCTGGGCCTTCAGTGGAGATAACCGATTTAATCCACATCTCAATACCACTATCGCATCACAACTATACAAACCATCAATTATATAGAAAAAAACCAATACAGTATAACAAGGTGTGGCATTAAAGAGAGGCATTTTGTGTTGTGAAGATGAATAACATTATTACTAAAGCAGTGAACATGCTCCAGCATACCCACAATTCTAGTGAGGACAAGCGATACAGAAAATCTGAGTTACATTTCTGCTTGTAACTTCCAGCACTGAATTTTATGTAAATACATATCAATTTTGGAAATAAAAGGTATTTCCTATCTGAACAATAATATACTGTTAGAAAGCCCATAGTTTTTCATGTTTACAGTAAATTCCGGTGTTTCAGCCACACTTGTGTATAACCCGCACCGACTAAATTTAGAGGAAAAAACAGATTTCTTCTGATATTAGTTGCACTGGTTTATAAGCCGCATGTGTCCATGTCATAAAAATGTCATACTGTGGTGTGTGCAATTCCGTGAGGACCAGCCAGCTCTTTATTTGACAGGGGCCAAGCATGAGATATGAATAAACTCACAAGCTTGTCAACACATTTGAAAATGCAGGAGGCCATTATTCAATATAACAGTCTGACGCACGGTTTCACCTTACAAACATTAAATTCATCACACAGCAACTTAACACTCAAACGCGATACCTCAGAAATATATAAAAACATGTATCAATACAATTTTAATGTGAAAAAAACAAAATTTTAAAGTTCTCCCATAATGCGTGCAATGCTGCCTCTGTTCATCAGAGGGATCAGACGACCCAGAGCCCAAAGCCCAGAGGGAAGCTGACGTCACTGTAGCGCCCCGATGAATACGTTGCTCAGACGCAAAGCCTTATCGGAAAACTTTCAAATGATGTTTTTTTTTTTTAAATTTTAAACTCATGTTGGGACATGTTTCTATAATTGTATATACACCTTTTGAGTGTTAAGTTGCTTTGTGATGAATTTAGTGTTGTTAGTAACATGTTCTTTAAAATATGACGCCGTTAATCAGACTGCTATGTTGTTATACTGCTATATACTGAATAATGGCCTCCTGTGATTTCCAATGGGTTTGACAAGCTTGTTGTGAGTGCACCGATAGCTCAAAGAAAGAGCTATTGTTTCCTTACTAACTCGACATCAGTGACATCAGCCATTACTACTGATTCTGAAGGCCCTCAGCAGATTAGGTTGACATAGAAACATAGTTAAAATCTGATTGATCACAAAATGAAGGTAAGAGACTGCTACGAATAAATGAATACAATATCATAGAACAAATAATTTAAGTTGTAAATGTAGGTCAGTGCTTCTGATAGTGTTTGGTTGTTAGATGTTGGTTCCCGTTTCTTCAGGATTGTCGAGCACCTTTAAGTGTGCGTTCACACTGGCAATGTGATACTCTGGGCTGGACCAAAAATTGGAAAAAAAACATTGGTGTGCATTTTACAAGTTGACCTGTAACAACAAGGATATAAATAATATGTAGACATCAAAAAGGTTCCCAGATTTCCTCCGTTTACACATAGATGGGGATGTGCTGCAGGGAGACAGCATTTCCGATGACTTCACCAAATTGTAACGCAACCCCTTTGTTGAAAAATGTCGGAATTGTTTAACTACTGTCTTTATGCTTCTGGGCTTACATTTCACAATTTTTCATGATTTTTACTCACCTTTCATTAGGTTTGATTTGGTGACATAATACGCTGTGTTGTGGTGCTTTGGTGTGATTGGCGTTCACACTTGCCTTACTCAGCACGGGAGTCCACTTGCACTAGAGACCCATCTCTCAAGCATTTTCGGCCCAGGGTTTGGTGGACTGCGTTCACACTTGACTAACACATCATGTCTGAATTATGCAACAAGAGAACCAAAAAATGTTAGTTGCTTTTAATTAATCTTGTTTGTTGTTCTATATTAACTTGTCAGTGTTAGAAGCGAGCCACTTATCGCTCAAGTTTGAGTAAAAACACAAACATAACTTCATGTACGGTTAACTAACTACAGTATATGCATTAGCTGATGAAATTGGCACCCCAAAAGAAAAAGCCATAGAATGACAAAGGAATTCTTTTCAAATTCTACAAAGACGAAGTAATCTTCCATTAATGCAATTGGAAAGCAAATCACATTCACTCAGGGCTAAGAAGACATTAATGTGTGGTGGCTGCTTGGTGGCTACAGGCGAACAAAAAAGAGCCACCCTTATGTAGAAGAATGCTTCCTGGCCAATGATAGCATGACAGTCAGGCCTTCATATTTATTTAATATGTCAGAGAGAAGCGGTCTTAATGTTTGGAGGGAAAACTGAACATAATATATGTCCTACTAGAGCAATTTTATAATTTTTTTTTAAAGATAGGTGACCAAGTGTGTTATAAATAAAATCTATTCTTATAATGAAGACTTGTACAGCAAATGTTAAATGGCAAAAAGCTGACAAACACCGTAAAAAGGAGTATTTTGCAGAGTATTTGAAGCAGCAAGTTAAAAAATTGGACTGTACCTGAATGTTATGTATTTATATCAACGTCACAAACAGTGTTGGGAGTAACAGCTTTAAAAGTAATGGAGTTACTAAAGCTGTTACTGGTTTCCAGTAATGGGCAATCTAGTTCATTCCAATTTCAAACATTACAACGCTGATACCGTTACGGACAGTGAAATGTGCATTAGGTGTCAGCCATGCAGGTGCAGACAGGAGCTGCAAATAAAGTATTTTTCCTGATTGTTCTTCTTTGGTGAGGGGCGAGGGGTGACAAGCATAAGTAAAGATGACTGGCTAAAAGCAGAATACAATCTCATGGTAAGACGATCAATGCCATAGTTGAGGCAGGTGGGTGTTAATCTCAAGGCGCCACGCACACAAGAGACTAGAAGTCAATGCAACAATTGCGAGTCCGAAGCGGACTGTGGAGTGAAAACTGTCGTTTTTAGAATACGTGCAGACACTACTTCAATGTCATTGATGTAAAAGGCAAGAACATACATGTGAAGTGTACATTACGTTCCAGAGCAAAGCATTTGTCTGCGTCCGTTGTGAGTAACTGATCATATGTCAATAGCACTACAAAGCTAAATCCTGGTCCTTTGGCATATTTTAAGGTTTTTCAAAAAACATCGTAATATTTACTTTCCATGGTAACTATGGTAACTTCTAAACTATTGAGCACACCTGAATAAAAGCAGGACCTCAGCAAATTTAAAGAAAAAAAAATGTTTATACAAATACGGTCATGGAAAAAATTATGAGACCACCCTTGTTGCTTCAGTTTATTGATCCATTTTAATGCCTGGTACAACTAAAGGTACATTTGTGTGGACAAATATAATGGTGATATAGCTAATAAGAATTTAATTTAAGAGCTGATATCTTGCAACTTCCATGGTTTTCTTGATAATAACCAAAATCACTTAAGTTATCACATTAATAGCTATAGAATTGTACTGCCAAAAAAATTAACTTTATGAGCAATTTTTGTTGTCATTGTTATATTTGTCCAAACAAAAGGTACCTTTAGTTGTATCAGACATTAAAATGAACAAGAAACTGAAGAAACAAGCGTGGTCTAATACTGTTTTCCGTGACTGTATAGACCGCACGTCGTAACATGGGATATTTACACAGACACACTATAAACCTTGCAATCATATCTACACTCGGTGTACCAACGTCACCAGGTTAGCTCCGATGAGTGAGACGTTTTTTCATCAGAGTTTAACAGCTGCCGCAGACTAAGCAGTCCAAGCAGAAGCTGTAGTAATTCTACATTTGATCAAACTTTTGATTTGTCAAATCAAAACATGATTGCTGCACAAGACTTCAAAACGCGATATTAGCGTCCACTTCACTACTTCCTTAATCTGGACTGTAAGCATCATGGGAATTGTACTTCTTTTAGCCATAAATTGGCTGCATCATTGTTTAAGCCGCAGACTTCAAAGTGTGTGAAAAAAGTGGCAGCCTACAATATATGGAATTTAAGGTAAATGCATGGAAAGAGTAATGCTGCTCATAATTCAATTACTTTTTTGGGAAAGGAATTAGAAACTATAAATATTCTTTTTAAGTAATTTGGCCAACACAGGTCACACATAAATGGATGTGAAATACAGGCATAACACTGCAGGAACATTGAAAATCTATTTCATCTACTTTACACATATATACACACACACACACACACAATATTTATTGGTTGATTTGGACTTATGTTAACCAAACACATACAGAATGTAATATTTTATTTAAAAAAAATAAATCTAATTGGCTAATAATCTGACAATAAACAGCACATTTTTACCTTATCTTTGAATGTATGACATTTAGGAATATTAAAATGTTACTTAAAGAATTTCCTGTACAGTAATATGCTGGTGACAAATTCATTTGAATTTTTTATAATATATAATGGGAATTTGGTCATCAACCAGCATCATGGAACATATTTGACCTTGGAGGTTCGACTACTAAGAACACATCCCTTTCCTTGCTTGAAAATTGAAAAATTGAAAATATCACCCAAATATCCAAAGATCAAAACAGACAAGTCAAAATTATCATCAGTAAAAGTTGCATTCAGCAAGATGTGAGTCAGAGGAGCAAATGGCTTTGGAATGGGGGTGATATTAGCAATTCAATGGTGTTGATTGATTTATCCTGGGGGAGGAGGCGGGGCTACTTCAGGTTCAAACCGACTCAGAGAGCGTACACCCACAAATAGTGAACATTAATCAAAAGGAACAGGTAGTAATCAGACTGAGGCAAGCCTGCTAATGCACAGCTGTGCCTTTCAAATCAACAGGCATCCCAAGCAGACCAGACAGATAAAAGCACAAACCATCAGCGCTGAGCAGTTGAGCTCAGTGAAGCAAACTGGCAGCAACAATCTATGGGCACACTCACACTAGGTCAGTGGTTCTCCCCACTGGGGAACAGAAATGTTTTGAAATACTATTGAGCAACTGATAATATCTATTTATCTGTACTGTACAGACTGAATTCAAAACTGAAACCAGCGAAATGCAACAACAGTGAAGCACACAAGCATACACTCCTGATCAAAATCTTAAGACCAGTTGAAAAATTGCTAGAATTTGCATTTTGCACATTTGGATCTTAATGAGGTTTTAAGTAGAGCTACAATATGCAAAATCAAGAAGGGGGAGTGAGACAAAAAATATTTGGAACTTGTTATTAAAACAAACAAAAACAAAAACTGAAGGTTGTTTATCACCTGATCAAAAGTTTAAGACCACAGGCTATAAAAGCCAAAATCTGCTCAAAATTTTCATATTCTGTCAGGCATTCACACTGTCATGCCCTCCTGATGGCTAAAGCTAAGAAGCGTTCTCTATTTGAATGTGGTCGGATTGTCGAGCTGCATAAGCAAGGCCTCTCGCAGCGTGCCATTGCTACTGAGGTTGGGCGCAGTAAATCAGTGATTCAACATGTTTTGAAAGATCCTGAGCATTATGGAACAAAAAAGTCAAGTGGTAGACCAAAACAAAAAAAATCACACCTGCACTGAGCCGGAGGATCCGATTTCCGTACGGACTACAACAATGACGTCGCCGCCCCATCGCTGTCACGTGACCAGAAGTGAGCTTTAACAAGATAACATAATATCTGAATATTTCAAATGTCATGACTCACCGCAGTCGACAATCTCCCGGTATTTTCTTCTCTTGTGCTCCCAAAATGATGCACATGTAATTCCACTTTGTCATAAGTCTAGACGAGCCTTGGAAAGCAGAAGACCTCGGACTTATGTGCATGTGTTCTTTCTTCTTCTATGGTTTGGTGTGTCACGTGGTTCCGTCTGCATATCTGTTCAGAGAGTCACACTTTGTCTGCGGTTGCAACGCAGTAGTGGGGAGGAGGATGTCTAGCTGTAGTTCCCTGGCGTCCTCAGGTTTTAAAGTCCATTAAGAGGTTCTTCCCACAGGACAGTATACATGTTTTGGTGAACACGAATTCATGTAAACACATCGGGAGGAGAGGGGCCGCTACATCCGGTTGTGCCACTGCTCAAGTTTATTTTTGTATGACTTTTTTGGCAAAGATCCGCGAACCACTGAACTCAGGTTCGCAAAGCACACATGCTCGAGCGCAATTTAGCTGTGTTATAGAATAACTGTATCCATGCAGGTTCTGAATGATAACCGACACAATTCTTAATAGTCACAATTCATCAAAGGTCGAACCCACAGCACATTCACCGTGTTGGACAAGTATATTGATGACAACAAAAACAGTTCATAAGAGTTAAATTTAAAAGATGATATTGAGCCATTTCCAAGTTCATTTCAATTCTAATAATTCTTTCCATGGCTGTAGGGTTTTAGTTAAATCTGATTTGATTTTTTTTTTGTGGAGTGCAGATTCAGAGTACAAATAAAAGCTCAAATTGTTAACACATGAAATAACGCATTTTTGGGACTGTATTGCGATAAAACGGAAAATGGATCTTCATTGAAATGAGCGTCAAAGTATTTACTCCAAAGAACCAGCCTCAACAAGGGGTGCTGGTCAAAATTAACTATTAACTATTAACAGCTGTTAACTTGTATCATGATTAAGAGCGCTACAATGCGAATTAAAACATTGTCTTGATATAGTTTATAAAGGTTTTACAATGGTGAGAGTTATACTGGAATGGATTTATTTTCCAGAATCCCCCAAGTGTTTTGAAATCTGAACAAATCAGCTCTTTGCTACTGTACCCATGAAGGGCTATTTAAAAATAGAACTAGTGAGTCATTATTTAGCATATTATTCTGGATAAACTAAACAAAGAATTAATTATCCATAGTAGGGGAGTAGGCGTTACACCTCTCGAGTCTGTTGTGTAATAAAATATGTGTAAAAAAGTATGGGTCAGCATTACTGCATATATGTATTACATTAGCAATGCAAGTAATGGTCTCGGGCATTTTTTTCCAGATAAGTCACTTATGTGAACATTTTTTTGTCCAAAATGACATTTTCTTAAAAGTGTGATGATATTTCAGTATAAAGGAACAAAGTACTACTGACAGAAAGTCAATGTTTTGTAGGTACACAGATACAGATCAAAAGGAAACTACCTTGTTTGTTCTACTGCATCCATTGTTGCATATTCTCACAAACAATATTGGCCACAGGATAGAACATATAAGCTGGCATGTTAGCCTGTGGTGAACGTAGCCTGTGTTGCCGACAAAAGCTGATGGCCATTTTGCAAGCTCTATACATTGGCCCCCTAATGAGCATGAGCTGTCACACTTTAATGTCAGTGGGCATTTAGTCATATACAGGTCAGCACAAGTGAAAATGACTACATCGAACATTAGATTAACAAACTAGCCTCTTGTCCTCCAGAAGCCGTCATAGTTTGATCCACACTTGGCAGAAAAGGTTATGAATATATTAGACATACAGCATAAACAGCTTGGCATCGCTTGGCTTGAAGGGTTACAGGCACCTTCATCACATCCTGACACAACTGAACTTGTGCGGAGGAAAATGCAGCCGACATACGACAAATGCCTGTTGGGGGTTTTGCCAATGTTATACTATTTTTATACTGCAATAGTAGCTGAGATATTTGCATTTACAGTCCTGAACAAAATCATAAGCAGTACTCACATTTTGCGCCAGTGGATTGTAACCAGATTTTAATTAGAGCATCAAAATCATTTACTGAAAACTGCATTTAAACTCAAAGAGGCTGTTCATCAGCTGACCAAAAGATTAAGATCAGAGACTTAACTCAAATGTGGCTTTCCAGTCATTATCTGTGTGACATTCACACCATCATGATCCTCTTGATGGCAAAGGCAAAGGGCTTTCTGTCTTAGAGCTTGGCAAGACTGTTGAGCTGCACGAGCAAGGCCTCTTGTAACATGCCATTGCTATGGTGGATTAGATGCAGTAAGACGGTGATTTCACGAGGGCTGTCCGCTATTCGACAGTTTGATTCGGACGAGTCTGATTTGACTATCAATCTCGCGGTCAAATCATATAAAAATGTCACGTGATAATTTGTTTTTGTAATAAATAGCCTATTTGGATACAAAAACAACATCATTTTTTTTTAAGAAAGAATTGAAAATGACCTGTGCGTTTAACAGAAGACCTATACTCACCACACATTAATAAAAATCACCCGCCTCGGCGCCACAATCCAAAAGAGCTGATGTGAGCGCTAGCTTTGAATGCGAGGAAGACCGTCGACATCAACAGACTTATTGGCATACAGCGACTACTAAAAAATCATCCAAAGTTTGGAACCATTTTGAAAAGTTTACCTCTTTCAATACTAAAGATGTATTTATACGTTTTTATAATCCTGAACGCCTGATCCCAACAATGTATTTAAACATATTTTACATTTTTTTGCGCGACATGCAAAAAGAGGTGATTATGCAACTCTCCAGTAATGCATTAACATTTCAGAGCACTTTTAAGCCCTAAAAAAACCCACAAGGTGGCAGAAGTGCGTTTGATAAGAGCTCGGCAAGGATCACACACATAGTTCAGATCCAAATGGAAAAATTGTAAATAGTTCATGGTGTTATATTTGTAAATAAATTGTTATTTTGATGTAAAACAACCCCTTTCTTGTGTTCTTTATGTTGGTATAGTTGTTAAGATATGTTGTCACCAAAGCAAAAAATATTTGCGTGAAAGTTATGCTTCACAAAAAGCTGTTTTCCCTCTTTTATAGTCAGGAACTGATATTTTCCTGAAACTTACTTATGTTCTACTGCTGATTACTAAAAACGGAAAAAGGTAGAAACACTTTTTTTTTTTTTCCTGATGAATACGGGAGTCTAATGTTTCTTGGTAGGTTCCATAATTATACAGCCATAGAACAAAATATTCTGTGTGCCTTGAAAGATCAGTCAAAACTGTATAAAATGGTCGGTACTGAAGGGGTTGTCTTTTGAAAAATGTGTGGGATTGAATGAGTTAAAAATGACTCCAGAAAGTGAAGTGCAACTTATGTCAGCAGCTTCTTACGTATCAAGAGACAACCACCACGATCACTGCATCATCACTCGTTATCATTTAAAACGGGCAAGGCTGTTGCTCCAACTTACTTTATATCCCGACAGTGAATTTTAAGGCAAGAAAATGGGCTGCGTACTGAGAGTTTTGGTAGTTTGTTGTTTTTCAAGCCATGTTGTTCCTATTTTATGTGCACTTTTCTGATGAGTGCCTACAGCAACTTTGTTCCGGTTTCGTTCGTCTTGCTTTCAGCGTCACTAAAGAAAGGTGCTGTTGTTGCACACCTACAATGTTTGTTTACCTGAGCATTTTCTTTGAGGTGGAAAAAGTCACAAATGATTATGTTTAGTTGTCAGGATGGCCATTAGAGCTGCTCTTAAAAAAAAACAACAAAAAAACAAGTTAGTCGACTATGGTATAGATCTTGAGGGTTAGCGGACAAAAAAGTTGATTGGTACGCAGAAAACCTGAGCTAAGACTGAGGATCCGACAGGCATGTACGTGAAGACATAGGTCATTCCTCAACCCAAATTAAGACTGAGGCTGACTGCAGCCTAATAATCATAAGAAGGAATATGCAATTGGCATCACTAGGAGATACAGTAAATGGAGATGGTACGATATCAGGTGCCATTAGGTGCCGTATCTTGGAATACGTTTTTACAACTACACACATCGTTTGCAGAGCGGACATGGCATGTATAAACCTGAAGATCAGAGGACGTTTTAATGAACCAGTCCAGGGTGTGCTCTGCCTCTCACCCGAAAACAGCTCCAGCTCAGCCGACTCTCGAGTAATAATGGAGGGATGATCATAAAAATGTATTTAAAAACTCTCTCCACCAATAAACACCTTATAGAAGCCTAGAACTCTCTGCCGTTGAGTAAATGAATGCTCTATATGAGGAAATACGGCATGTAGCAATTAGAGAAACACACTTGTTCTACAATGTACACTGTTTCTTCCTCTGTTGGTAAATTCTGCTGGTTGTGTTGTAATTAAGTGTTTGCTTGAGGACTTGCATCTTTTGTCTTAATCAAAAAACACTTTGCAAACAAAGCGATTACGATGTGACCTTGCTGTGTGCCTCAGAATATGTCAAGCCGCACTTACTAACAGCATGCATGTGCAAAGGCAAACATGCGGTTTTGTTAAAGTAATATTGCGATAAAGATAAAAACAACCACTTTCTTGTGCTTTCAAAAAAAAAAAAATCCTCATTGCTCACGGACATATTAGCCTTATGTCATATTTAAGGTACACATTCACACATAGCTGGAGCAGCACATCACTACCATTGTGAGTGGTCACCTTTCTTTTGTGCTTTTCCATTTCCATTTTATTCCATCTCTGAAGGAAGGTACAAGTTAGCATGAGGCCGCAAAGACTACCACAAAATGGTGTTTAACGATGGATAATGTTCTGTATTGTATACACTACCACAGGGGTCACCAACGCGGTGCCCGCGGGCACCAGGCAGCCCCCCACGACCACATGAGGTGCCCGCAAGCCTGCTTTTCATTCAGGTTTTCAGTTAATAATGTGAGAACACTGGAAAGAAAAGTATTCTGAAACATAAAATGTGAGTTGTGGATACCAGCATTTTGTGAATGTTTTGGTAAAACAAGCATATTTGATCTGTTTGGGTTGAAATAAGGTATGAAAATCATTTCTACAAAAATGAGTAGCTCGTGGCCATTTTCATTTTCTAAAAGTAGCTCTCACAAGAAAAGAACGTTGGTGACCCCTGCACTACTAGTTAAAAGTTTGGAGACACTTCGTCACGCTATTGAATGGGAAAATGTGTCCACACGTTTGGCTGGTAGTGTATCAAAGCAAATGCATGGACATACTGTACTTAATACACAGAACCTTTAAACGGGAAACCACATGCACGCACATTTGCACACAGGTGGCCATTAAAGCGTTTGATCCTCACCGCTTTCATTCAGCTGGAGCTTCATGTCATCACGTTCTCTGACAAGCCTGGAGGGCGCTGCGCTTACCTTTTCATGGACACACTCACTCTAACAATATGACAGAAATAATGTCAAATAAATGAGAGGGATGAATGCTTGATGAAGAAAAGGAAGAAAAGGATGGGGAGAAACTGCCAGATCATCTTCATTTAAAAGAAAAAAGTGCATGCTTCTGCTTTGATAGTTGATAAAGTACATAGAAATGATTTAAATATATATCAAATGGTGATGCTACTCGTATAAACCGAGGGAGATGAATCACATTGTTTGAAAGTAAGGGTAAAGAAACAATACTGGTGTGAAGGATTAGTGACAAAATGCAGTGTGCGTTGCAGAATGCTTCTCAAATGAACACAAAAAAATGTTTTTATTAGGGAATTTCTCTTTATTTGTAGTATTATTGATTTAAGTAAGCAAGCAGTTTTACACACCAGCCTAACAAACCAAAAGCAGGTCTTGTCAGTGGGGCAAATGACATTACTAAAACTATACAGGAAGTAAGGATTGTGGGGTTTCAGTTGGTTTCATAGATCTATATCTTATGTGTAAGGTGGCTTGAGATAACTGTTTTTGTGATTTGGTGCTATATAAATAAAACTGAATTGAACTTAATTGAATTGTAAGGCTACAAATGAGAAGTATTTTTATTCTTCTTTCTGGTGCACAATATATACATCTGATAGCTGCTAATTGGTGCATTCTAAGTGTGCCCCACTGAGAACTCAATGAATGGGGGCTGCTTCAGAGCTACATCTGCACCATCCTTGTGGGACATATGATAATCATCATATTTGTACAATAATTTCACCCACTCTATGATCAATAATTCCAAACGTTCCATAATGTACGATAATTTGAGCCCTTCAATACCTATTAGCAAACACAAAAAGGATACATCCTGCACTGCGCCTGGTGTTTTGCACTGTCTCAGTTGCCTCTTCACAGCTAACGCACAAAGTAGCACGAGTGGCGGCGCACGGTGTACCGCGGAAACGCGAAACGTAAACAGTGGACGATGAGCGTATCGGGGCTGCGGCACAAAAAGAGGGAGCATTAAGGAAGGAGTATTAACAGATTAAGCCTCAAAAATATTTGTGACACAGGACATTGGTACTTGATGATTAAGAAGGTGGTTAAATATGACTGATATTGTGCAGTGCTGTGGCTCATCCTGCACGCCACACAGCTGTTCTGTCAGTCGCAGCTTTTTCCCCACAGTGCTGTTTATTTAAAGGTAAAACTGCATTATTAGCTATAACATACAGTGTCCATGGTAATGTTTTACTGTAGCAGATGGTCCTGAGTAATGTCAAATCTGGTATGTGCGATGATTTTCCTCAGAATAAAACAATTTTAAGCCTCTGGTTCAATAATTTATCATTTCCCATGTGGCAACACTGATCTGCACCTATTCACCTTTTATTTACCTTTCTGACTGCATGAAATACAACCAAGGATGAAAAACTAAGCTGCTCTTGTCAAAGAAAAGAGAAAATCCCTGATGTGTCTTGCTGGTTTAAAAGAGCTCTAAGTCCATTTTTTTTCTCCACTGGCAGGACTTCAAACAAGTCTCTTCAACAAGTCTGGGCTCTTACATATCAACACTCAGGGATGTGCAGCAATGAAGAGGAAACAAAGAAATACAGACGGTAAAAGCACACGTGAGGGGCTGTATAAAAATTGCAGGCTATGATGGAAGACAGAACTAGAAAGTGTCTCCATTTTTTGTCACTCTTTGATGGCTAAGAGTCTTTTAGACTCCAAAGAAAGAATGTAAGAAATGATGGTAAAGTGTGGAACAGGTGCTAACACAGTATAATTTGTCATTTTTGACAGGACTTCAGACCACTTTTGATTTTAACAGAACATTTTGTTACCACTTTTTAGAGCAAGGGTGTCAAACTGGTTCTCATCGAGGGCCACATTTATGGGTGTCTTCAGAGGGCCACTTGCAACTGTAAATATATATGAATATAAATCTGAATATAACCTCATGATATTATTACACAATTGCCCATGCATTGGATTATTAGATTTGACAAACAAATTGATGGATAAAAGTGAAGTGAGAATGTCAAGCAGACTTTCACGTATTTATTTTTGATAACAAAAACTGCTTGGGATATGTTGTTGCATGATCAGATAATGTTGAAGTTTAGAAGAACTGCACACAATACAATTGTTCTGTCAAAATGAAAGCACAAACACATTTAGAAGGAAAAAGGTGAAGTGAATTATTGACACATTATTCCCAGGCGTTCACGGGCCACATCGACACCTGTGTTCTACAACATGTTAATGATAGTTCCAATGATAAGTCAACGTCTTTGTAAAAGGAACAGAAGGAGACTATTTGGTTTAAATCATTTAAAATTGTAGTCGCATTGAGATCATCCTTTCTGGCCACAATCAGAATCAATTTACTGGTGTTCCTCAGGGTTTTGTTCTCAGGGCTCTTTTATTCATCATCTTCTTACTCACAAACCCGGCTTTTTTCTGTATTACCGTTATATTTGTAACATCAATGACCCACTGCTGTGTGGCTAACCACCTCAGACCAATTTCTACATGCCCACCAAACTGGTTCCCAAACACAAATGAATCTCAAACTGAAGGGGTTGCGCTTCTGGGGGTTTTGGCAATTTTCTCTTACCGTTGATCTTAACTCTTATCTCTGGTGTTAGATCTAAATGTAATTCTGTTTTGTGAGACAATTTAGACTACTTGACAGCACGTTTTAATTATTCAGAGAGATTCTGCACATTTGACTGTTTGCTGTATTATTTTGTACTTCTAAAGCCTTTTGCCAACGTAGGTCCATGACCCAAAACTTGGGGCCTTGGGTGAGTATTTAGTGGGTCACCAATTTTCTTTGGTGAGTACAGTGCTTTTCAATTTATCATCATGCACATATTTTCTTGGCAAAGGGCTCGATTACTGTGAAGTGTTACCAATGCTTTTCTTGGCGACTGTGATTGAGATCATTAACCGGCTCCTCCCTGGTAAATCTGGACTAATCCCTCACTTTCCTCAGTCATCCTTACCCCGCAAAGTGAAATTTTGCATTGAGCTCCAGAGCAAAGGCACATTTTGTCCATATCCAAATTACTGCGCCAATAATAGTGTCTTTTACCCCCACCAAGCTTTTTTTACTGATGGTTTTTGAGTCTATTCCAGTATTTTACAGGTCTACAAATTTATCCCATTTACGACTTGTGATCAGGAGACATTTCCCAAAAGGACAGGACTAATTTTTGTGCTTCATGGGCACATAACTGGTTTGTGAGGGTCAGTATGCTTGCTGGTTGGTATGGCATGAAATACTTATTTCCCTCAATCAAATACAAATTATTTACAGCCTCCATTTAATGTTTTTTGTTGTCTCTCTCAGTTATAATGAACCAACCATACAAATTCTGGACTGTTCATATCTTTGAAAGAGAGTAAACTTACAAAATCAGCAGGGGATAAAATATTTATTTTCCCAATGAACAAAACAATTCAGGTGAAAAAAGTTGGGAATGCAGTCGGTTTCCCCGTCTCCATCGTGTCCTTACCTTATCTACAGAGGCCTGTTAATTACAGCTATTTATTAGCTGCAAACAGCCAATTAACAGTCTCTCAGAAAAACAAGCCGACACACTAATCTATACACAACACATGGAGAGATGACTCCACCAAGAATAAGAACAACAATACAAATAAGAGGGGCAAAGATGTGAATAGGTGTTGAACGCTTCTAAAAAGGGCCATTGTTTTCATTTCTCCTGAGTAACTTCATTAATAATCACTTCATCCAGTATTTGTTTTCGATCTTTTGTTTCACTTCATTTGAATGTGAACAGGTATATATTTCGCACCCTTATCATTTAATTATTTGCTGTGACCACTTTTAAAGGTTATTTTATCAGTTGGAAGGGAGTGAGCAAATTGAAATTAAATGGTTTGTTCTATTATATAAAAACAAATTCATCTAGATACTGAACGCTAAGGATTACGCCAGTTCAAGTCAATGAAGCTCTTTAAAACAGTGGGAATAAAAAGCATCAACTAGGAAAAAAGGGGCATACAAAAAATTTGAACTACACTAATTTCAGTTCGAAGTCCACAAGAATAGTGGGTAGCTGTATGTGCAGTGGTGTGAAAAAGTGTTTGCCCCCTTCCTTATTTTTTTTTTCATGTTTGTCACATTTAAATTGACATTTAAGTTTCAGATCATCAAACAAATTTAAATACCTGTCAATGACAACACAAATGAACATAAAATGTGCAGTTTTTAAATTAAACTTTTCATTAAGGGAGAAAAAAATCCAAAGCTACATGGTCTTGTGTGAAAAAGTGATTGCCCCCTAAACCTAATAACTGGTTGGGCCACCCTGGGCAGCAACAAATGTTTGTGATAACTTGCAATGAGTCTCTTACAGCGCTGTGGAGGAATTTTGGCCCATTCATCTTTGCAAAATTGTTGTAATTCAGCCACATTAGAGGGGTTTTGAGCATTAACCACCTTTTTAAGGTCATGCCACAGCATCTCAATAGGATTCAAGTCAGGACTTTGACTAGGCCACTCCAAGGTCTTCATTTTGTTTTTCTTCAGCCCCTCAAAGGTAGACTTGCTGGTGTGTTTTGGATCATTGTCCTGCTGCAGAACCCAAGTTGGTTTCAGCTTGAAGTCACGAACAGATGTCCGGACATTCTCCTTTAGGATTTTTTGGTAGACAGCAGAATTCATGTTTCCATTTATCAGAGCAAGTCTTCCAGGTCCTGAAGTAGCAAAACAGCCCCAGACCATCACACTACCACCACCATATTTTACTGTTGGTATGATGTTCTTTTTCTGAAATGCAGCGTCACTTTTACACCAGATGTAAAGGGACACACACCTTCCAAAAAGTTAAACTTTTGTTTCGTCAGACCACAGAGTATTTTCCCAAAGGTCTTGTGGATCATCGAGATGTTTTCTGGCAAAATTGAGACAAGCCTTAATGCACTTTTTCTTAAGCAGCGGTTTTCTTCTTGGAACTCTGCCATGCAGGCTGTTTTTGCCCAGTGTCTGTCTTATGGTGGAATCATGAACACTGACCTAAACTGAGGCAGGTGAGGCCTGCAGTTCTTTGGATGATGTTGTGGGGTTTTTTGTGACCTCATGGGGTAATTTTGGTTAGCCGGCCACTCCTGGGCAGGTTCACCACTGTTCCATGTTTTCGCCATTTGTGGATAATGGCTCTGTGGTTCGCTGGAGTCTCAAAGCTTTAGAAATGGCTAAAAAAATCTTTTCCAGACTGATAGATCTCAATTAATCTCATTTAAGTTATGTTTTAACAGGGGACAATCACTTTTTCACACAGGGCCATCTCCCACCACTATGTGCTTCAAAATTGTTAAATTCACTTGCTGATGAATTATTGATCAGAGGTCTACACCACTCAAACCATTTTGGCATTATTATTTTTCAAATTAAAATGAGAACTACTTCACCACAATACAGTACAGTACTGAACAGAAATTAGCCTTTAGCGTAAGAATCAATCCTAAACTCAACACATCCATCAAATTTAAAAATATTACAAAATAGACACCAACTGAAGTCAAAATAAGCCAATAGGAAAAAACCCTCCTTGTTAAAAAAAAATACAAAGATAATGTAAACAAATCAATCTTTTACTCACTCACACATACTGTATACCTGCACCTCAGACTTAATAAATCACTTTTCCCTCCTGCTGTGTCCCACTTTTGTTATCCAGCTATAAAGAGAACAAAGCTGTACAACAGAGAGTTTTCAGCGGCCCTTCATAGTTTTTGTATTCGGCGGTATGTAGGAGTGTATGTGTAAGGACATTAATCGGTTTACAGTCCCAATGTGGGGACTCGCGACTAGGGGCGTCACGTTATCTTGTGCCACGAGATCTCGCAAGATTACAACGTGACAAGATTTCTCGTTCAGAAAACAAAACAGCCTTGCAATAATAAATAAATTACTTAATCACGCAAAGGAAAAGGAACTTGATCATTTTGCCGGCTTCCATATACGGCCATGTGCATGTGTGTCTGTTTTCCTCGTCTCTCGCCTCCAAACAGGCAGGAAGAGAGTTCACTCTGTGCATCGGGTCAGCACCTATACGCTTCATAGTACAATGGCAAGCAGAATGACACCTCGTCAGTCATGCGGTCACTTTCTCTGTGGGGGGAGGTGAGGCCGCTAGCATACATCCACAGCAAAAGAGTGGAGCTTCGTGAGGAACAATGCAAGGTAACAGGAGGGAAAAAGATGTTTTCAAAACCCGATGCCACAGCCCCGTGTGACAACATTAGTAATGAGCAAAGTGAACCTATCAACACAAACGAGCCAGTATGCCAAATTTATTCGAAAGTGGTAGCAACAGAAAAGGCAACAAAACAAACTTGCCTCTCCAAACATATCCACCCAACCCAGTCTTCCCATCTGGAAACAAAACTACACGTTGAGATAGTCTTTGTCCCAACAGCCAGCAGTCACTACAAAGCAAATACAAACGGAACGGCACAAAACGGTGTGCGTTCACATAAAGCCACCGCAACATGAAGGTTGCGGGTTCGAACCTCCGTCTTCCGTGATCGTGTCGAAGCGTCCTTGGGCAAGATACTGCACCCCCAGTTGCCCCTGAAGCTGCGTCATCAGTAGGTACTGTAAATGTGCTAACAGTGTCAAAGCACTTTGAGTGTTTTGGAGGTGGAAAAGTGCTACACAACTGAAAGACCATTTACCATTAGCATATTCTTATTACTTATTATTATGTATCATAACGTTAGTAGTTTATTTGGTCTAAAAACATGTTGACAATGATATCGTTCAGCGTAAATTTGTGGGACAAACATTTTAAAATGTAACTGTATTGGTTTGTGATGTGATTAAATACAAGAAAAAATTGTCCAGTCATAGTTTTTCATTGTACTTTTCTGAAAATTAATGTTAAAATCCCATCTCGTCTCGTTCACGTGGACCCAATCTCATGCATTGTCTCATCTCGCGATTTGGTTGTCTCGTCACACGCATATTTGCGACCCTTTATCCCTTTACCCCTTCTCAATGTAAATCTTTATATTTTAGGTTGCAAACTCAGTGGCTATGGTAAGAAGCAGTACAGTAGAACTGTAGATGTAGATTACAATCCACTCCATGATGCTGTTTGACCTCCAATTTGCTGGGCTTCAATAACAAAATGCCGTAACAAGTGAGTATGAAAAGGTGTGTCATGGATGACTAAAGTATCATTCAATCAAACACCAATGTGAGGTTATTAAGACACACTGTAACACACAAAAACACCTTTTGATTGCAAATCACAATTTAGGCAGCGCTCCTTCTAGTCAAACCCCACAAACCGATCGGACTCAACTGCTCAACACTAGTCACAGAAGATTCAAATAAAGTCCTCTGTTCACAAAATAAAATAAAAGTGGTAACAGCAATGAATATCGCTTAAAAGTCAACATCAACACTTCTGCTCACATCCCCTGCCTGCTTTACCAGCTGTCTTACCTAACCGAATGGCACATCCTGTGTGTGTGTGTGTGTGTGTGTGTGTTGTACATACATGTATGCAGGTGTAGGGAGTTAGTGACTGCTGACTAAACAGAGAGAAAGCAGATGTGGAGCGAAAAGTCCAAGACTGTTGTGACTTGCCTCAGGTGTTTTCCCACACAGATGAACAGATAAAAGTATAAACCTAAATCTCTTAATCTTAGTCATGCTTATCAATGGTATCGTATCTTCTAGAGGAAATGACATAAAAGGCAGAAAACTTTTTGAAATTTCATAATCCATATTAATTGTAGGATATAGATCAGAAAACAGTCATATGAAAAAATGAGGACATCCAATGGTATCCCATCTATGCCTCCATGGGGTGCGGTAATTTGATTGTGAATGGAATGAGCACTTAAAGGCAAAAGAGGAAGTGTTATTATATTTCTTTAACAAATCGTTTACTTACATTGGCCACGTCCACACAAACAAATACAACAAAACTACTTTAAAAGCATATAAATGATGAATGAAAGGGTATATGAATATTTCACGTCACTTTTACCTTGATTGGAGACTTGATTGTTGACAAAGACTAAGACGTTGACGAAGTTTTGCAAAAAAGTAAATTGTAGAATGGGCATCAAGTGACTAAGCTGCATTCTTTCCTTCGTGTTTGTCGTTTCCTTTTCCTCAAGTTTTTGTTGTGTAAATTAACTGTCTGATAGATGCACTTGACAGCCTGGATATGTGTTACATATACATGTGGACTGAGAAACATCTTGTATAATGCATTAAAAATGATATATATGTATGTTGTGACGAGCTTTTAATAGCTCAAAGGTGCCTGTTCAATATCCAATTACTTCCAGAAAATTCTTCAGTATTTCTATAGTCCTAAGATAAAAGGAAAAAGGTAGCAGTTTACTTGTTTAACTGTAACAATATACAGTGGATCATCACATATTTGTTGATTTTTAATGAAAAAAAAAACATTTTCTTATTTGTGTGTATAATTTCCATAATTAGGCCATGTTTTGGTGCAAACCCCATATCCTTTGTCCTATATTGGTCAAGCTGGAGAAGCCGACACACATGCCCCCAACAAGAAGTTACTCAGCATACCTTGCAGGTTATACATTTGTATAAAATAGCATCGTTTTGTATGTATATTAGCGTGTTAGCGTTTATTTCGATACCCCACATAGTCCATGTGGTGCAGTTACATTGTGTGTTCCACATGCAGAATTTCTGCTACATGTAATGGAGTGTGGCGCACCGCAACACCTTAATTTTTATTTTTAATTTTAACTTGAAAACAATGTCAAGTAATATATTGTATGAATGTATATACTGCATATGCTATATATATTTATACTCACATATAGCTTACACACATATTGACCACAATTAGTTTGAAAACAATTTAAAACATATCATTTGTATTGTGGTGACCTGAAAAACACTTTGTTCCTAAAATATGTCATCCTTAACTTCTAAATACTGCATTTGATATATGCAATTTTGTTTTCTGTATGTTATACTTCTTGTATGTTAATCAAAGTAACTAAAAGGCTAAATATAGCAGAGGTAATTAAGTCACTATAACAAATTAAATTGATAACAAAAAATATAAGTAGTTATCAGTTATTTGATTTGTTAATTGTTAAGTAAAAAAAATGCATTTTTAACACAATCTACTCAAAATATTAATGATTTTACCAGGATAACTTAGTTGCATTGACTTGGGATATTTCAGATATTTACACACATGTAGGGGTTATGGTTAAAAATAAAGATTACTCGGGTCTACTCAATTCTTTCAATTGTTTTCACTCAATTAATTAGGTACATGTAACAGATTCAACATCTTTTATATCGACTCAGTTTTTTTCAGTGTAAAAATGTTTCATCAAAAAAGTTGAGTACAGGACAGTATTAGTTTTTAGAGTGTATTGTGTTGTATTCAAACATGACATCTGTAGTTAATGAGAAATAAGCACACTGAGCGAAGATGTGCTTTTTAATAAAGTGCAGTTTAAATGTTGGCAGTCACATAAAACACATAGTTCGCCTCTCAGTTGAAGTGCTCTTAGCAGCTTTACCATTAAAAACAGTTTTGCAATTTTACCCGTTCATGTTCTGCTGGTTGTTGAAAAGAGTCAAATAAATAAGTTAAGAAATAAATAAGTCATAAAAATAGTTTGTCATAATAAAAAAAATTTAAAAAATTGCAGACGCAGCAACGGCAGTCCCATGCAGCCCACCACCACAGCTTCAGAAAATCCTAGAGGAAACCCTGCACATGTGTTATTTGTTTGGTTTGCCACCTGAGCGAGGGAGACATTTGGTTCAGTGACCTCAAGGTTTGTGTTGTGTGAGTATGAGTGGAAATGTCAAGCAAATTGATGTTACATATGGTAGCTCCGTCACCATTGACTGAAATGTCAAAAATAAGGTACAGAAATTGACTAAGATATTCCTGAAGTTTCCTCAGACAAGTGAACAACCTATACACTTAGCATTCGTATATGGTTCACGGAAAAGCACCGCAACGACCAATCCAAGTCAATAAGTAATGCAAGATTTCAAATGGCGTTAACATGTAAACACGTGTACACACGCTATAAGAGATAAGCTCTCCCCAGCCTGTTTAATGAAAAGCTGAAGTGGCTAACAAAGAAAACCGATGCAGTTTGCGTCTCTCAAGGCAAAGTGAATTAATCCTGCAGATATTGGCTGAGTTATTTGGCTGTCTTAGCATACTGTGTGCAACTCTGTGATAAAGTGATAAACGGGGATTTAAATGGAAAGGGGTGAAAGCAACAGCCAATCCTACAACATGCGCAACATCAGTGAGATAAATAACTACTGTAGCTGGATCGTTCATCTGTCCCTCGTGTTTTTGTGCTCTAAATAAAGGCCGATTCTGAATGAGCGAGGAATTCCTCGGACGGCGAAGCAGAGACAAGTAACAAAAGTCAAACCTGTTTCTGTCAATAGCCTGAGACAATGTGTCTGGATTTCCATATAGATTGTAATGATTCTGTTCAGGCAGGCTTCACATATTTGTATAGATTAGCTGTGCTAAGCAATTTGGGACAGAGAAACAATTAGCCAAATGAGGCTACATTCATAATAAACCTATACTCCTATTTGGCATGATCATGTCCATGGTGGCCGAGTGGTTAGCATGTTGGCCACCACAGTCAGGAGATCGGGAAGATCTGGGTTCAAATCTCCATTGGGCATCTCTGTGTGGAGTTTGCATGTTCTCGCCGTGTGTGGGTACTTCCAAAAACACGTATGTCAGGTTAATTGGCGACTCTAAATGAATGTGAGAGTTTGTCTTGTCTTGTGTTTGTCTATATGTGCCCTGCGATTGACTGGCGACCAGTCCAGGGTGTACCCCGCCTCTCGCCCAAAGTCAGCTGGGATTGGCTCCAAAGTCAGCTGGGATTGGCTCTATCATAGAAGATGGTTAGATCCAAGGGTAGATTACGACATATCGGACCACCAGGGTCCTATCTACCATTACGCACCAAAACCGTGACGAAACACTCACCAAACATTGTGCAACAGATTTTTTGAAGAGACTAAATACAATGCGTACAATGCATTCATGATTTGTTTTCTATTGTTTGGTGAAACCACGGTGGCCTAGTAGTTGGCCACACAGTCAGGAGATCCGGAAGATCCGGGTTCCTATGTCCCCGTGTGTGCGTGGGTTTTCTCCAGGTACTCCGGCTTCCTCCCACATTGCAAAAATATGCATGTTAGCTTAATTGGAGGATCAAAATTACCCATAGGTATGAATATGAGTATGAGTGTGAATGACTGTTTGTCTATATGTGTCCAGGGTGTGCCCCGCCTCTCGCCTGAAATTAGCTGGGATAGGCTCCAGCAAACCCCCGTGACCCTAACGAGGAAAATGGGCATAGTAAATGAATGAATGACTGAATGAAAATCACTCAAAAAAGAAAAAGAACCTCATGTAGCACATTTTGATAAAGAAGTTGAGAAACACAATTTAATTTAAAAAATGACTCATAGCAAAATATGAAGGTGGTGTTGATCTGTAATTGTCCCTGGACTCTGCCTCATGGCCGTATTTGTCAAAAATCAATTTTCTATCAGGGTAAAAGTGACGTTAAATGTGTATTTATCCCTTTCACTCATCATTTATAATCATTTAGAATTATTTTCGGCATGTAAAACTATCATTGCAAAGGTATAAAAGTGTTGTGTGTTTGTTATTATTATTGTAATTATTAGAGTTAAATATTATTATTATTAGTATTAGTGTTTTGTGTATTGTGTTTATTCATTATTTCGTATGGGAAAATGGATTTTGTTTGAGTACGTTTCAGTTTAAGTCGGACCTTTTGGAATGCAGTAATAATGCTAACCGAGGTTCCACTGTAGCAGCAAATCACAGGAGACCTCAGTTCAGCAACCTTTAAAACAAATCCAAATATGTTGTATAGATGAAGGATGACCTGTGAGTGGCTGTTATGCTTTTTTTTGTGTGTGCGACAGTTATTCCAAAAGAAAGACCATCCATCCATCCATTTTCTATACCGCTTCATCCTCATTAGGGTCGCGGGGCATGCTGGAGCCTATCCCAGCTGACTTCATGCGACAGGCGGGGTACACCCTGGACTGGTCGCCAGCCAATCACAGAGCACATATACCATTCACACTCAGTCATACCTATGGACAATTTAGAGTCTCCAATTAACCTCACCTGCATGTTTTTGGGAATGTGGGAGGAAGCCGGAGTGCCCGGAGAAAACCCACGCGCACACGGGGAGAACATGCAAACTCCACACAGAAATGCCCAGGGGTCTTCCCGATCTCCAGGCTGTTCCTGTATTGGCCAACGTGCTAACCACTAGACCACCGTGCGGCCCCAAAAGAAAGACCATCCTCAAAAAGGTGTGTTAAGAGTGAGAGTATTAACAGTGGTTAACTTCTTTTTACATTAATGTACCATTTGTTACAATGTTAAATGTTACCAAGTGAGAGGCACCTTGTGCACAAGTTAACATAAATGTCAGATTAGTCTTTGTCATTACTCATTTCTCTGGGCTATTGTATTATTTCTTTTAAATTATTTTTGATAGGATTTCCACAGGGTGTACCCCGCCTCTCGCCCAAAGTCAGCTGGGATAGGCTCCAGCATACCCCCACGACCCTAGTGAGGACAAGCGGCACAGCAAACGGATGGATGGATGGATGATTGCCACAACAGCTTGACACACTGCCTGTACCGTTAATTCATGTTTTATGACGCAGACTTTTGACCCTGGAACTAACATTTTTTATTTCCATTGGGAAAACCGGCAAATCAGAGGTTGACCATCATATTGCACCAGACTGTGTTATTGGTTAATTTCCTGTTGCAACAATGTCTTCCACAAACCATGGGAAGGCTTTTGATTGCAATTACGCCTACTGTTGTTCAGATTATTGGCTCTTTTTATTCCATTTTCACATCCCTATGGTTCCTCTGCTTCACACTGGAGCCATGCTGGGAAGACAGTTCTGTATTATCATGCAAGACAAACACAATGAAGCGACAACGTGGAGCCACACAGATTAGAAACACAGAAAAACTGGTTCCAAATGAAGCCAAGGCCCTCATGTGCACTTGGAACATTTGCTGGGCCGTATATGTGCACGTGTGTTTAATAAGTCCCTGTTGTGTAACTTTGACAGATTGAGAGCAAGTATACAGTACATGTCTATAGAACTCTGCTGTGCAACAGTAAAAGAAGAGACAAGCATGTCTTTGCCAGGCAGGGTAACAATGTGGGTGGAATATTACAGCACACAAACACACATGCATTCACAAGAACACACCAACAAGTCTGGCTGCATTTGTGTTGCCTTTGATCAAACAGGAGGTGCAACAGTACCCTGTAGAGTACGTTATTAAAGGTATTTTTTGCTAAGTAAAGCCAAAGAAGAATGTGTCACTTTTACAACCCATTTCTTCGACAACACGACTCAATCATCTTAAAATGCATAGGATCGTCCCCAAGTTGCACATCTGATTTCAATTCAAATGCACTGAAGTAGTTCTCAATCTAAATTGGAATTCAGAGTAAAAACAATGCCTGATGTTTTAGTTAGCTCGCGCCAGTGTTGTGAAGACATGGCAACAAAGAGGATACTAAAGATAACACCAAAATAGATAAACAAATGGAATGTGGCGAGGAAACAAATCACTTTTGTATTGTCTCCTCCCATTATTTGTCTACTCAAATTGTAAATTAATTAACAGCAAAAAAGAAATGGCAAGAAAATGTCAAGTTTGACAAAGACGCAGGTCGTCTTTTCACAACGGAAAGCAACAGCTTGAAAAAATCCCTCAGCAAATAAACGTAATTAGGAACCCCAAAGGAGGGGGAAAAACAGAATGCTAATTGTTGAAAATATTAAAAGAGATCTATTGGGGAGAGAGAGACTTGTTAGTCTAATTAACATCTTCCATTTTGTTCCTTTCGCAGTGACAAATGATAATTACGTCAGCATTCATGAGGCAAAGAGGGATTTCACAAAACCTGAAGGTGGGACGGGCATTTATTGTGTGCAATTAAGTTTTATTTTCTGGGAACGCTTGTTTGCTCTTACTGGTCTTTTATTATTAACCACACATTTAACTGCCTCTGCCTCTCGTCTTTTCATCTTCAACCTGCATTTATTTATATTGTGTTCTCTCCCTCTCTCTTTTTGGTGTCCCCAGTGGGGGCTGAGCAGGTGCAACGGTCCATGTTGACAGCTTGTCCCTTTTCTCTTGCTGCAGGGGAAACTGTCACTCTTGTCATTCAGGCCTTTGCACACCGCATGGAGAATGGATGTGGGCGTGTGTGTGTGTGTGTGTGTGTGTGTGTTCTCAGGAGATTATGACAGCGCAGGGTGACGGGGGCAAGGGGCACTGTAAGCTCTGCGAGAACCAGCTGAATGCGTGCACGCACACCCGGGCATGAGTCTCACAACTCTGACCTGGCAGGGCCAAGCCTGCAGGGACGAAAACTTAAAGATGCAGAGGTGTCAGTCTGTGCATGGTGTGTTTACACATATGCACAAACACACCCACAGTATTCTCTGTGCTTACCAAAGTACGTTTTTCTCAGGAGTCTAGACAAACAAAAGCTTAGAAACCTCACTGGTGGCTGACTATTCCCTTGATAATCTCAATGATGGAGTAAAGAAAAAAAATACTATAATTACTAAAAACGTGATCACAGCACAGGAGCCGCCAGGTAGAGCAGACTAAGACCTTTAAATTGCAAGCTAAACCACACCGGGAACAAGCAATAACATCAATGTCTGTTTTAACCAAGAGTAGATAACATTTCCTGGTTAGCGTACGATATGGCACGTTATTAATAGAGTGCGTGAGTCCAACTGTGTTTGTAACATTTTTTTTTAATAACAAAAAACAATCACTCTTAGCATTGTGTTAGCATACTAACCTGAAATGGAAGTCATTGTCTCCCAGCTTTGTCACCTGTCTACAACATTGTCAGCGGTTGATTCTGTAGTCCTTTGCTAACTAACACAGTTGCAAGTGCCAGTATATCAATAAAAGAAGTAGGAAACATAATTTAATTCAAGAAATAACTCATCACACAACATAAAAGGTGGTGTCCATGTGGCTCTCACTGCCTCATAGCTAACAATCAAGTCTTTAGTCTCTCAAGGCCCTGTCACATCTTGACGATTTAGCCAGCTTACGCCAACGTATGAAAAAATTGGCCAATACGCTGGCATACGTCCAATAAGTTATGGGTAAGTTTTGTATAAGTTAAGAGCACGGTGAAGCATGCTGGCATACATCATTGTATGTCCAAGTCGTCCAAAAATTTTGTGCATGCACAAAACATTTCGACGTATGTCAACGTATAATTAATACGTCCTGCATCCGCGGGCAATAAGTTATGTGATCGTTGTCGCCCGTTCACACACGTTATTTGTAAGTTACGTACAGGTCAAAATAGGTCAACATACCTTGAGACAGAACTGTCTTCTTGGCGAGTGAAGATGGAGAGGAGGAGAGGCTGTTGTGTTTGTATTTGCAGGTAAGTTTGCAGCTTGACCAGTAGAGGGCACTGTGACACTGGGAATGGAACCAACTTTTGATTTTTTTTATCAACTTTATTAATGCATTAGCGAGTCACAAATCCATGAGTGGTAGCGTATGCAGCCTACACCAGGGGTCTCAGACTCGCGGCCCCCGGGACGATAGTTTGCGACCCCCGTCTTAATATGAAAAATTAATATTTGTGTGGCCCGCAACTTTGATTATGAAGGACACTTGTCGTGTGCAGAGCTGAACGAACCAATCACGGTGAGGTATATGGTCTCGAGGGCGGGACCTTGACCGAACAAACCAATCACGGTGAGGTAATGTCTCGAGGGCGGGACCTCGGCCGAACGAACCAATCACGGTGAGGTATATGGTCTCGAGGGTGGGACCTTGGCCGGGCAGCACGTCCAACGCCTCACCGCCTTAACTCGTTCACTCGCTCATTCATTCATTCCCCCACTCAGCTGGGCCGAGGAGAAGCCGTGAAGCCGCTCCGCTCTGTCTCCGACTCTTTAAGGAGACAGTTCTAATGGCTCGGCTCACTAAAAAGAGCCGGCTCCTGAGCTGCATCTTGGATTTTTGAATTCTTTAATTAATTTATTTATATAATTTCACTTAATATACTAACGAAAACAAGTGTTTATGTGTTTAAGCGAGTGCTTTAAGGAGTTTCTTTATTATATTTGCCCTTTTATCAGAACACCTTTCCAGTGTGTTGACTCTTTTGTCTCCCTCCCTCCTGTCTCGCTCTCCGTCTCTGTGCGCTTGTACAACGTCTGTAACCGCCACCACTCCCCTTCTTGCTAAGATGCCACATCACGTACAGTAACTGACCAATCATGTGATTGGGAGGAAAAAAAAAGCTATATTTTATCATTATTGCCTTACTAAACCCCTGCAAAGATGTTAACGCTTTCTTTTCTTTTTATTACAATATATTGATGCACTGGCACAGTTCATTGTTTTAATGAAAACAACACACTTGATTTCGCTACAAAAGAATCGTCTCTGAAATATGGAGTCTCTAGAAAGGAAAAAAACAATCGTAATCTGTATTCAAAAACTATACTGATGTGGAGCATTGCTCCGAGTGTGTGTTTGTGTGTGGTGTGTCTGAGAGGGAGTGTGTGCCTGGTGCAGGGCACTGGCCCTGACAAAGTGCTCTGCCAGGTTTCTGCCCACTGGTCTTTTCATTGCTGATGGATGGGCCTTGTTCAGCACCATCTGGCTACAGGATACTTCGCATTAATCATTACAAACACACACGGAGGCACACACACTCACAATGTGACTCAGAAAACACACGCCGGGGGGGATGTGTTTAACACTGTATGTATATAAACAAAGTGTATAAGCTTACGGTCATATTTAGATGTACAAGCCTTGATCAACTAAATGACAGGAAGACAGAGAGGCCAATAAAGAAAGAATCAAGCTAATATTTCATGAATGCCATTGAGTGTCAATGTACGTCTGTATTCAAAGAGGACATTTGCTTCTGTTGTGGTTTCACGTTAGCCATGGGAGGTTAGGACACAATCTTGGTAATAAAACAACAATTAGTTCATTAAAAAAGATGGTTTCATTTGGTTGGTAGCCTGGAGCTTAGAAACAATAAAGCCCCACAAATGCAACAATCACTCCGCAACTCAGTCTTTATTAATGACCTTTTCCTCCGTTGCCGAATGCATATTAGCTGTAATGGGCGTAAAGACACCAATTTATCCCTACCCTTTATGTACATGCCTTCTCCCTGCACACACACCACGCACTGATATAAACACACAATATCCTTACATAAACTATAAGCGGAAAGGCCAGATCCCAATCGGAGTTTAATGCAAAATGAAGGACATTATCAGACTTCATTTATTTCTATCTAACGGCTATGTGGGCTTAATAAAAGCTGATTTGCCTCAACGTGTCATCAGTCAATGGACATGGGCAAGGACAGGCATATCTTGGTAGATCTGGGAGGACTCACGCTTGACATTAGATCTTCAACCATTAAATCATATCTCATGGCTATCTGGGCTTATAATGCACAGGGATTTATTTTGCGCGTCAACAATCTCTGGAAATGGAATAAGACCTACATGAATACGGGCACAGATGTGCGATGAGGTTAATGGTGGCGATGCACTCCTTTGGAGTTTCTGCTAACGCAGGTTGCTCATTAAGAAGATAGCAGGAAAAAGAAGATTCAGTTCGGTTAAAACATTTTATTTTCAAATACTCAGACCCATCTACTTATTTATTATGAAGTGAAAAACATTTGTGGTCTTACCTTTGTTTTTTATATGAAGCACATGCACCCTATCCTTCTTCAGGAAAAGTTCTGATACTTTGTTGTAAAAGTCTGAGCTTGGATATATAGTCATGTATAATTATCCATCCATCTTCTATGCCGCTTATCCTCATTAGGGTTGCGGATATGCTGGAGCCTATCCCAGCTGACTTTGGGCGAAAGGCAGAGTACACCTTGGACTGGTCGCCAGCCAGTCGCAGCACACATACAGGTATAGATCATTCACACTCTGTAAGGTTCCTTGTTTAATTCCCACTCCCTACATTCCACTCACTGCTGGTGTGTCCTTGTCACAGTTAAGAATGCCCCCTCACCTTTAGCAATCTTCCAGTTTGACTGCTTCTTTACTACCTCGACATGTCATGGAAATCAAAGTGAGAACACAATTTAATGTTTGTGAGTCTTCACTGGTCAACTTATTGTTACACTTTATGGCAGCTCAAAATGTTAAAGTGTTAATGAACAGTTTAATCGGAGAACAATCTACCTTCCATTATTTGCTGGAGGAAGATTGTTTCATTTTGAGAAGTTCCACTGTGTAGGTGCCGTGTGTTTTTGTCTTTCACAGGACAAGGGGTCTCATTCAAATATCTGATTTACTCACAACTGCCACTGAGTAAAGTAAAACAAAAATTATTCAAATATACTTAGAATCTCCGACATGCACACATTATCCACTCCATGGTGCTTGTTTCCTTGTACTCTAATTAGGGTCGCGGGGGTATGCTGGAGCCTATCCCAGCTGACCGTATGTACCATTTCGTTTTGTGAGTATCCATTAACATACTGTATAGTTAAACCTTGAGCATCCTGCTCAAAGCAAAAGTAATCATTTGCAGGTGACCAGTGTGTTTTAGGGGCTCTGTTGCAATCAGGAGCCAACACTTAACATACTCTTATCCACAATTTGCTGCCAAGAGATGACCCTACAACAAAATCACCACAGTCCTTAAGGCAATACAAGAATAAAGACTGAGAACATCAAATGTCAAGTGAAGCCTTCTTCTGAGGCCCATTAGGGAAGACAAATGTTGAAGATGAAAAAAGAGCAGACTGATAGAGATGGGCAAAGAACATCTAAACAGCTGAGAGAATAGTGAAAAACATTCTTACCTTGTGGTCATAAGGGTTGTAGGAGTGAAAGAGTTGAGACAGTTCTTTTGTTCGTTGTTTCTTCTGTGAGTATTAAAAAACACACATGGGATGGCATGTTAAAATATAAAGATACAGAGTATATACTGTAGCTTAAACACTGGCTTGGGGAATGGACAGGGCGCCACGGCAGGCGGCGCATGTCATACCCAGGCCTTCAATGGGGACTTAAGCGACCCGATCCACCTCTTGGCCACCTCCATCTATCAGGTTACAATTATACACACTAGGGATGCTCTGATCGATCAGCCGCCAATTAGTATTGGCCGACTTTCGTGAAAAAGCACACGATTAGCATATGCCGATCAATGCCTTTCGAAGCCAATCCCAAAAACGGATCACCCGTTAGCTCGTACTATTTCGGCCTGCTGCCTGCAGAGAAGAACCCTGTGTTGTCTAATGTCTTGGGTAGTGTGTCCCTCCCCCTTTCCTCCACACTGTGCAGGCGTGCGGCAGCAAACCCAACATGTCTGCTGTGTGGAACATACATGCCATTTGTGAGAGTGATGTAAAGTATGCATCCTGCAACACATGCCTTGAAAAATATCTTGCTGTGGTAGCACGTTAAAAAAACTTCTTCAAATACGTCATTTGAAGAACAAACACTTAACAGACTATGGTGAGTTTTCGAGGTTCAGTCAAACGACAACTAACTTAGTCAACACTTGCCCGCATGTGCGTGATAGGCTAAGCAAATGACCCATTCTTCCGATTAGATAACCAGCCTTTCTCAGCAGTGGAAGACACCGAGTTCTGCCGTCTGCTCTCTCACTTGGAGCTCCGCTACGTGCTACCTGGAAGGCGAAGTTTCGCAAGTGATATATGTTGAAAAAGTAAGTAAAATATGTTTTTGTCTAAATTAAGGTGATTGTATGGTTCCTTTTTTCAGATCATATAGCCAATAGCACGGGTGCAGCCATGAATTCTTAAATTTACAGTTAATACATGTGATTGATACTGGTATCGGCTGATCTCACTTATGGATGATCGGTATTGGAATCGGCAGCATAAAACCTTGATTGGAGCACCTCTAATATAGAACAATAAATGATATACAGTGTTCCCTGGCTACATTGCAGTTCACCTTTTGTGGAATCGCTCTTTCACAGATTTTTTAAAAGTGCAATTTCATGTTTTTGGGGTTTTTATTAACAGCGTATGAATGTACACTGTGTTCTGCGTCCTTGTGGTGTATTAGAGCAAACTATCGGTGCTCAGTTGTATGTGTCTGTTATTGTATCCTACACATGTAAGAGTTGAAGACGTGTCCAGTTCGTGTCTGCATGTGGAGCCGGCTGGCTGTAGTGTTTAAACCTGAGAGAAATGTGAGAAAATGTTTTTGCCTGTCTGAGAAAAGTGTATAACGTGTATGGTGAGAGGTTTTACAGCCTTAACACATATATAATAATTAAATAAATATATAATTGGCTACTTCGCGGGTTTCACTTATTGCAGGCTATTTTGGGAATCTATCCCCTGTGATAAATGAGGGAACACTGTACACAAATGCAATATAACAAAGCGTGGCATTAAAGATCTGGAGATGAATAGCATTATTACTGAAGCAACAAACCTAGTTAACCCTTTATTTTCAAATACATCATCTCTAAACAATTCCACTCGCCACACTCTACACTACAGCATCATCTGGAGCAGTTCAGAATCAATATTTATCTAATAACATGACACAAACATTTTAAGAATGTAATAAAATGCATCACACTCAAACTCATCCACTCAATTGTACCCACTGGTCTGGAAAGAAACCCTTTTCCAGTCCATGTTTCACACATAAAATATGTACATATAAACACACTTATTTGTTCATATAACGCACAAAGAATGATGAACACCACCGTGTCTGTCTCCTTTCTTTGTGTCGGATCAAGACATATTAACTGCTGCACTGTTGATGTGATTATACTATACGTTCAGCCGCACTGGTAATTTTGAGTGTTCGGCAGTGGCTTTCAGACATTAACCAATCAGAGAATGGGAAAAAAAATGACTTTACTGTACAGCAGTTAGCTGGTCCTGTGAGGTGAATCTGAAATCTAACTGGTGAAAGAAACAGCCCCATTACTAGGCCTGGGACAATAAGCAATAACTCAATTAACCGAACAATAAATAAAAAATTATATAATTTTGCTGGCCTCGATAAATTGACATGTGCATGCACACGTGTTTGTTTTCCTCATCTCTCTTTACCACACAGCCTGGATGAGAAGAGGGTTCACTCTGCGACAATAATTTGTAGGACAATTATCATCCAGGAAAACGTATCGTGAGAGGCCTACACATTACTACTAGTACATAAATCGACACATACACAGGCTGGAATCCGTGCAGCCAAGAGACACTAGAGCAGGGGTCGCCAACCCGCCGATTGTGAGCTACTAGTCGGATCTTTGGGAGTATGCCTGTCAATCGCAAAAGAACATTTAATAATAAAAAAAAAAGTATTATCAAATCAGTGCCCTCACTTCCCGGAGAGCGACCAACAGGCACGCATTTTGTCCACTGAAAACAGCCATACGCCTCGCCACTATTCAGGCAGCTACCCGCAAGCCCCAGCAAGGAGCCCAGTCCCCAAAACCCAGCCGGAGGTACACTAGTACATCGGCTTGCCTCATACACCGAGTGCCCCCCCCACACACACACGGTAGCAAATAGGTCGAGCGAGAGAG
Organism: Dunckerocampus dactyliophorus; assembly: GCF_027744805.1. NCBI lineage: Eukaryota > Metazoa > Chordata > Actinopteri > Syngnathiformes > Syngnathidae > Dunckerocampus > Dunckerocampus dactyliophorus. The sequence goes on from NC_072825.1 coordinate 19,028,535, forward strand.
GGAGGGAGTGACAGAGCGCTGCCTGCGCACACACAAGCATAACTACTGCACATTAATCGGGCTCAAAATCTGCCTTTGCTACCTTAAAGTTAAGGCACAAATATAACTCCATAGACATGCACCTCCACCTCAATCTGCATCACTCGCCCACCACACTGAGCCAACAAGCTCAGGGTGGGTTGGATCTTGCGTGAAATCGGGAATGTTGGTCTCAAAAAGGTTGGCGACCCCCGCACAAGTGACACTACAAAATGAAAGTAATAGACTGCTGGGAATATATTAGATAAGATCTGTCATGTCCGCTCGGTCTACTTTTAGATAAAAAAAGATGACATTTGCCGTAAAGATGTGAGACGTGATACATCTTGACTTATTAACTTATGGGGTCACTCCAGCAGATGGAGAAAAGTCATTATTACTTAGAGCAATGCCTACAGTCATTCATTCAATTTGTAAAATATAAAATGGACAAAGAATAGGAAGACGGGACATATTTTGTGCTGAAATTCCATCCTTAACATTTGCAATGCCATAATGTGCAATAAGATGCACATGACTGTGATGTGACTGTTTGATATGTGGCAGTTGTTAATCCAATCAGTTACATGAAGCTGACGCACATTACATCGAGGCGTAATTAGCTCACTGATTAGGCCACGTCTGGCTGTGGGGAAGAAAAGATGTATGTATGTATATGCCACTATCGCTAAAAGGGACTTTGTAACCATAATCATTTTTTCTCCAGCTCTATTCTTATCACTGCTGATATGTAAAGAGTTGGATCCAGTGTCCTCAGGCCAGTTTTGTACATAGCGATCAGACAACCTACAGGTCACTCTGCTTCCACACAGACATCATTGCAGTTTCAGCTTCAAGATAGACGCACCCTGCCGGAGGAAGACCGGATGAAGAGTGGGGGAAAAAAGATTTACCGTAAGTGTAGTCCAGCAGACAAAGACAGATCACGTCAGGACAGATGCAAAACATCGGCAAACCGAATGAAAGAAAGGACAAAATCTGACATGGGAGGAAAAAGTCCTGTATAGCGAAAAGGTACATTTCAGTTAAACGGGATCTTATGTCACATGTACAATGTACTGCAAAATTTCATTTAACCCGTCCATGAGAAGCAGTGGGTGGGACCCATGTAGCATCTGGGGATCGACTCCCGATCTTGTGCCAGAATCCTGGTCATGGGAACTGGTTGGACAAACAAAGGTAAATTTTAAGTATTAAGGCATAGCTTCTAGAAGGAGCCAACTGTTGCTGTACTTTCTTTTTTCGGTCTCTTGCATCCTCTATTCACCCATTACTTCTTCCCAATGGCCACTCTCTATCTCCATCCCATTCTTTGTTCACCCAAGGCTCTTAGACCATCCGATCCTATAATTATTTCCCGTGTTCATCTAGCTCACACTTTCTTTTGTTTTCACCTGAATCCCTACAGCACCCTCAGTCAAAGGGGCTCCCCAGAGTCTCAAAACCTGTCTCTATCAATCTTTTCTTTGCCTCTCCGCATATCCCTCGGTAGCCTCACTTCTTCCCCTATTCTATCCCTTATATATCTCCACAGGGAGGGAGAACTCATACTTATTCACTCTTCACACTCTCCCCCAACCTTCTCCCTTAGTCGGTGTCTCTCACTCTATCTGCCTGGAGCACCTTAGGTGAGAGCAATCCTCTCATCATCTCTCCTCACAACCATTCTGCCTACTTCTGCCACCCCTTCATCCCATCAGTGTGTGTGTGTGTGTGTGTGTGTGTGTGTGTGTGTGTGTGTGTGAGAAACCCAACAGAGATGTAACCGCAGGTTAGGATTTCTCAATCCCCCATAAGCTTCTACAATGATTCACACTCACACATACACACACAGTGGTTTACACCGTGAACTTAAAATTGACAGATAATACAAAATAAAACCACAGTAATGCATAGGAAACTCATTCTGAATAATGTGATCTTCGCCATCAAATCAACGGAAGGAGCATCTCAAAGTAATGTGAAAGTGTCACAGGCAGATTTCAGCATTATGCATGTTCAATTAACCTTGCAGCTCAGCTAACATATGCCAGCCTGGGTTGATTGGGACCACATGTTTTTTTTTAGAGAAAATGTTGAAGTTAATCAATTCTTTTCACTCTCGAATACACAGTTTCCGTCAAATTGATGGATTAATATGCACATTTTACATTTATATCACAAGTAACAATTCCCATGTTCTTCATTATATTATAATGACGAGAACTTAAGCTGGGCAAGTGGTGCGGTTGCTTCAGTGTGTCGTTTGTAAGCCAGAAAACTTGATCTAGCATGCTGTCGACGTGGTGTCAGTGACAACACAGCAATGCGAAGGCAGTGTGTGTTTTCATGGATTTGCTCTCAACGTGATGGGCAACAATAGTTGTTACCATGACATCCATCTGGTGTTGCCTCAGAGACAGATGCTGTGACTAACAGGAAGTGACATTACACGGATGTCTACACTCACATGCACAATGCAGAAGCGAACACATGTAAGGCTGCCAACAACTCCAAACATCCTCATTTGATGAATAACATGGTAGATGCGTGTGTGAAGACATTGTTGACATTGCAGACAACACTTTTGGTGCAAATAGGAGATGACTGCCAATGATTGCCCTCATGAGGGCTTTGGTCTTTTCATGGGAGCACAAACTTCTGCCAAGGCTAAACATACCCAAGTCACTTGTGAATCTAGTGAGGGTAATCCTTAATAGCAACGAGGTAGCAAAGTTTTGTCAAGATCAAAAATGTTCTCTGGATCCAACGAAAGGAAATAAAAACCACACAAGTTACAAATTAATCTGGAAAGTTCTGACAGAGATATACAGTCACACTCAAAACATTCAAGCCTCATTATACATTTTTTTGCAAAGTTTTAAAAAATTGCAGTAGTAAACCAACAACAACAAAAAAAAACAATTTAAATGGCGCAACATATCCATTATTATAAACAAACCTAATTTTTTTTTGGTCACCTATTGAAAGTTTGTACGTTTTTAAATACATAGGGGCGGCCAAAAGTAGGGTTAAAGTTACTTCACTGTTAAGGTGAAACAGATAATGAAGTAACTGTAACCCTATTTTTGGCCCACCCTTGTATATCGTATTGTTTTGAGTGCAACTGGAAATTTATGAACACGTTACTATCGGATTTTGCATTTAAAATGACATGGTTGATTGAAACTTGGTTGGGATTACAGCATACACATTTCAAGATAATATTTCTTAAGATATTAGACATTGAGAAACATTATTGTTTTGTTTTTTCCTAATTTACATCATTTGGATTCGTTTTCATTGTTAGTTATTTTTTTCGCCACCATAACACACTTGGTTGATAATAAAGCCTTGTTGATTGGTGTACAGTATCTGCTATAAATTTGCTTCTCTTTCAAGTCTGTATCTACAGTTGGGTGATGGTGTTTTAAGAAGTTTGGATTCCTAAAAACATATATCGGAAAGATTGGCTGTACAAGATTTCTAGAGGTATAGCCATGTGGAAAAAAATCTTTTGATGTGATTGGAAACACTAATGAGGATGATATGAATGAGGTAGTTAAAACGTTTAACAATTATTTAGTAAATATTGGACCAAAACTGGAAGAAGAAATTCTAAAACTCTGGACAATGGACGAATGGAAGGAAAACGTAGATATGAATCTCAATTCCATGTTTCTCACTGATGTAACTAAAAAGGAAATCACTGACATTTTCAAAAATTTTAAAGCAAAAAAATGAAAACAGCTAAAGTGGTTCCAATTTTAAAAAAAATGGAGATAAACATCAATTTACAAATTACCGACCAGTTTCCTTATTACCCTGATTTTTTTATTATCGAGAAGCTATTTAATAACAGGTTGGACAAATGTATTAATAACAATGAATCACTAGCAGGTAGTCAATACGGATACAGAGCTAACATTTCAACTTCTATGGCACTGATTGAAATCACGGAGGAAATTACTAATGTTATAGAACACAGAAAGTGTGCAGTTGCAGTATTCATGCATCTCACAAAAGCCTTCGATACAATTGATCACAATATTTTAACAACAAAATAAAGCTCGGAGAATACACATCTGCAAGTTTAAATATCACGTGTGGAGTACCCCTGGGGTCAATATTGGGACCAAAACTGTTCAATTTGTATATCAACGACATTTGTAAAGTGACAAAGGACTTAAAGTTGGCATTATTTGCGGATGATACCGCTGCCTTTTGTTCTGGGGAAAAGCACAGAAGTACTAATTAAAAAGGTCAAGGATGAAATGGTCATATTAAAGACATTGTTTGATAAAAACAGATTGTACTTGAACTTAAGTAAAACTAGAATAATGCTATTTGGAAATAGCAGAAAGGATATGTACGATCAGATACAAATAGACGGAGTGGACATTGAAAGAGTGAAAGAAAATACATTTCTGGGGATCATAATAGACGAAAAATGAGTTGGAAATCTCATATCAAAAATATACAACAAAAGGTGGTGAGAAACACTTCAATGATCCCTCCCTTCAATGATTTATGCAGTCACATCATTAATCATGTGCAAGCTCTACCTGGCCCCAGACAGCAACTTAAGCATCACCTCACACTTAATGCCTGTTGCCTCTAGTCAAAGTATTATTGTCTCCCATGATATGTGTTAAAGAGGAAGAGTTTGCATTTGGGACAGACCTGCATGTGTTTTCATGTGCATGCTGGGGTAGATGAATGATAGCAACACTCGAAAATGGTGCTACCAGTAGCTGGCCAGCTGTTTTACTTTGACGGCAGCTGCACCGATGCCTCATGGGTAATGGAGTCCTTAACCAATTACAATCTAGGGAAATTAAAAATGCGGTCCCACCAGAGCAACTAATCTCTTTCAGCATCACTTTTTTCCCATCCTCACTCGCTTCAGCAGCTGCTCACTCAAAACTCTTTCTTGCATTCAAACAGCCTCACACACCACCCCCCCACACACAGACACAATTCAGCAAGTCCATTTATCAAGGCTAAGTTCCGGTCACCTGGGGATGATTATGGAGATCCAAGCTAATAGCATTCACATCCTTATATTCTCTACATGCACCCGTCTCTCCCTCCATCCCTGTGGTCTTATTTTCCTTCCATCTGCTTCGGCTCTGCCCTCCATGCGGCTTTCTCTCATACATCACAGACTACAATAGGCAATAATTTACAGATACCACAAAGCACCTGGACCTCCTCACAGCTGGACCATCTCCAGCTCTCGTGTGTTTTCTTTACTTCACTAATTAGTGGGTTGGCTTGGACCACTGTCCTAATAGATCAGCCTCTGGCGGTTGCATGGGTTGATCACCGGTTGCCTCTTTATGTGTTGTTGATGTTAAACAAAACAGTGTATTGACTAAGACTAAATCACACTTGAGCTCTTTTGAGTTCTTTTTTGCAGTGCAAACATGTGGCAGATTCTTACTCAACGCTACACGTTTGCAGAAATGGAAAATTACTTTTTTTAAGGAGTTCTTATCTAAAGTTTTTCCATTTTTATTTAGAGTCGTTCTGATTATGTATTTTGCACAAGGTGGCCGTGATTGATTTTCCTGAGAAACCAAGTACAGCGGATGCCCGCACATTCACGATTCAGCATTCACGGCGCCGTACATTTGCGGATTGTTGGTCAAAAATGAAATTAATATATAATTTATATAGATATATAATTTGCCCCTTCAAAGTAGGCTATTATTTCTGCAGAAAGCACATCTTATTGACCATACCATACCACCCACCATACCAAATGTCAACCAACAATGTATTTTTTGCATATATACTGTGCAAGGCTGTCTGTTATAATAGATGGGGTAAGCACATCTATATTTTTATTCTTTATTTATTTTATTTTTTTTCATTTTTGCCACCTGGGCGGCATAGCTCAGGTCGTATAGTGGTCGTCTCCCAACCTGAAGGTTGCGGGTTTGATCCGCCGTCCTCCGTGATCATGTTGAAGTATCCTTGGGCAAGATACTGAATCCCAAGTTGCTCCTGATGCTGCGTCACCAGTAGGGAAATGTGCTAAAGCGCTTTGAGTGCCTTGGAGGTGGAAAAGCACTATACAAGTGAAAGACCATTTACCACTACCATAAGATAATTTATAAATACGTGATGATACAGGTGAAATGTACAGCATACATGTACCACGGTTACAAAGCCCACAATTTTTACATGCTGTTTATGCTTCACTGATATGTTTTTTTCGTCAAGTCTTAAGAGTCGTGTGTCAAAAATAGACAAGCACAGTTTATGCACAGTTTTTCTCCATTTGCTGGTGGTCCCAAATGGTAAGCCACATCAAAAGCGGGGATCTGCTGTACTACAAATAGCAATATGACTAATTTTTATCTATCTATAAGATATCATCTTAAACATTCTACACATTAACAAACATTTCAGGTGAGCATTTTTTAAAAGCACAGTGCCACTCCAGGCCCCACTGGGTCCTTGCCCATTTTTAGGGATTCTTTTCATTCTATTCCCAACTTCTTTTATACTTACTCCTCTTAGCCTGCCTCTCCGCTCACTACTCCATCTACTTCTCCATCCATCCCTCCCCTGGCTATTCTGCACAGTTGTGTTCCCAGACAAACCATCTGGTCCACTTTATTAATGACTGACCCTACATGGCCCAGACGTCGCTGAGCTGCCACCAAAGTGTGTGTGTACGTGCATGCGTGTGTAATGTGTAAGAACAGGTGCATGCTGACTGATGATGTAATGCACTTCTACAGCTTTGCCCACTGAAGCAGGTGTAAAGCTACTATGAACTGTAACACCATGTTTTCACTCTTGTCACATAGGCTGGATTAACACTACGAGTCTAACTGCCCGGTTTCGATTAGCTGTCTAGATCAGATATATCTTTGACTCTCTATTTACTATTTACTATATGACTGTGAACATCGGGAAGCGACCTCATGGAAGTAAACAATAAATACAAATGTTAAATGTTACATACATTTTAATTGGCCTGGACTGAGATTTACCCCAAATCTCATATAAATCATATGAAGGTAACTAGTAGAATTACTCCACATTACTCCATTTTTTCCATATCCATATTTAGATCACTGATTGGCCCTTTGTCGTAGTTTTGATTTAGTTTGATGTATTTATTATTTTTCACGAGGTCCAACCCATATTGTGCAAAATTGACTTTTTAATGATTGTATCCAAGTAATGAGCCTTGAGATCTTGTTTATGAGCACCACACGAGAAAAATCATCTCCCTCACTTGTGCTCCACTTTTCAAAGAAGAAACACTAATAAGGTCAGTTTTGTGCACAGCACTCTGTGGACAACATCTTTGTGTAAAAAAAAATAAAATAAATAAAAACAAATATATATATATATATATATACACACACACATTCACAGTCAAACCTGTCTATAGTGGCCACCAAAGGGAAACGGCAAAAGTGGCCGATACATTATAGGCAGGTGGCCGTTATAGACAGGTTGGCGGCCATTTTTAATTTGTGCGCGCACATATTAACATGTCTGTGATTAGAAGCTTGCTGTGGGAGAAGCTGTTTTACTATGCACATGACAATGAAACTCTCTTGTATCTTGTATCTTGTGTTTGCAGATACATATAATTATACTGTTACATGTTGACCAGTAGAGGGCACTGTGGGAGTGCGGATAAAAGTTGTAAAGAACTACTAGGTTAATAAACCGCTGTTAATAAAGCGATTAAAGTGCATCGGCGACGTGAGTCTCTCCTTCCCTACAACAAGGGGCATTACAGTATTGACCAGAGCACATTGTCTCACACCAGGAAATAAACGGTGTCACTGTCTGCAACAAGCTCCAAAGAAGACGGCTTTTTATAATGTCGAACAATTGACAGTTTGTGTGGATCTTGTGAATGATTGTGACTGAGCTAGGACTCAGTAATTAAAGTCTACACACGACGGCTTCATTGCTTAAAAAACAAAACTTTTTCGTGCATGAAGCTTCTGCTTGAGTCGGCATTTTGGCCGCTATATGCGGTCAGATATTGACCAACGGATACAAAATGGGTGGCCGCTGGCCGCGTTAGACAGGTGACTGCTATACAAAGGGTCTATAACACGTAAATTCTCTGCGGGGTGATTTTTCAGTGGCCGCCATAGGCAGGTGGCCGCTAAGACAGGTTTGACTGTGTGTGTGTGTGTGTGTATATATATATATATATATATATATATATATATATATATATACATATACATATATATATATATATATATATATATATATATATATATATATATATATATATATATATATATATATATATATACATATATATATATATATATATATATATATATATATATATATATATATATATAGGCTATATAGGCTACACATCTGACCCTGGTGCTCTGCCAGCTATACATCAATCAGCTACAGGCGTGTGAAGTGCATGTTACAGCATTTTGTTTTTCTTGAGCGGACAGACCTAACATGATGTTGCTGTTAAAATATGACTGCAAAGTCAGCTCACACACTGTAGCTATGCTAGTGGTCCTCACGCTTGTGTCCTCCTAATGGTACATTGCTGTATCTGATACATCACACACTAGACAAGTGCAGAGTTCCAGTGTACATTTAAAAAGTGGATAAAGTACACAATAGAGCTTGTTTGAGCTGCACACTGTCTCAGGGACATGTGTGGACAAATGCATGTCTTTAACAGTAAAGCTACATACATGAACTGCCATGTTGCCAGTAGGGCTGAGGCAATAATTTACCGCAAAGCACCTGAACCTCCTCATAGATGGGCCATCTCCAGTTCTCGTGTGTTGTCTTTACTTTACTAATTAGTCGGTTGGCTTGAACCACTGGCCTAGTAGATCAGCCCTTGGCTGCTTGATCAAAGTGATCTAATTCTGCATAGTCACTTTTCAGTACAGTCATCCCTCGTTTATCGTGGTCAATTGGTTCCAGATCCAAACCGTGATAAGTGAATTTTGGCAAAGTAGGATTTCTTATTTATAAACAGAATACTTTTGTAGTTAGAGCATAGAAAACTTGTTTACAAACTTCTAAATGTACTTTTTAATATTAGAGCCCTCCAGACATGAAATAACACCTATATAGTCACCTTTACACTCATATTACTCAATATACATGCAGTAGAAGAAATAAAAAGTAAACAAGCCATGTAAGACATAAAGACTTGTATGTGGTAATATAAATGTGTTCTTTAAGTGACCTGAAAGAGAGGCAGACAGGAAGTAGCGTCGGGGATTCAGCATTGACTTTCCGTTTTCCATGGGTAACGGCCTTAAAGTATCCTGTGTTTTTATTAGGGGTTATTGTACCTGTTGTGAGATCATTCAAACCTGCACTAAAAGCCTGTTGTTCCGGCGATCAAGGCTGATCCATTTCATCGTCTTTGAATGCCTTAAATGTGTTAGTTCATTTGTATGAATATAAACATATAAAATACATACATGTAAAATGCTTAAACATGCATATTTTTGACTACTAAGTATTAAAAAAAAAAAAAAAAACATGATCAGAATGAAACCGCAAAATTCAAAGTGCGAAGTGGTGACGGATGACTGTCCATACTGTAAAATTAATCGCAGAAGAAATGCATATTAGGAGTAGGAGTACACATTTAATTATTAGTCATTTGCTCATGAAAAGTTTGTCAAAGAAACAAACTATTAAAATAAAGTCAGGGAAAAGTTACATTTGTTATAAACAGTTTCTACAAGCTCTTGCATTTTTCCACTGTCTAACTTTCAAAGCGGTGCTTGTGGAAGGATGGTTTGAAAAGATGCCTGCTTACATTCCACCCTGACAATAAGAGTCGGATGAGACAGATTCGAGAGAAAGAAAAGCGAGCAGAAAAAGATAAGAAGCGGAGCAGCTGTGCGGTTGCCTTGGGATTGATCCCTCTAAGACGCACTCAGCTTCTCCTCGGAGAATCGAGTGCGGGGGGGACAAAGGGAATGACTTATGAAGACACCCCACATGAAAGAGATGTGTCAACACTTTGATGGTAAAGAGTGAGAGGGTGTAAATGCAAGGAAAATCTGAACATAACATGGAAGGTGCTGTATAAGAGGTCACACTCGAGAAGAAAGGTCAAAGAAAAGAAGAGCTTCCGTGGGAAAATAAGCAAATACATTGTGCGCCCATGGTTAAGTTCCACATGAAACCTGATGAATTATGCGGCGCACTTAGGTTACCAACCCGGGGATAGACAGATTAATGGCTTCATACTCACCACCAAGCACTGTATAAAAACACTGTTGTAGTTCTTTGAAGTTACTTCAAGATGATACCAAATTAAATGTCAAGGCCTTGAGGTAATGCATCTTTACTGTACGGTAAGTGTCTCCAAGGAGAGAAGGAGAGCGAAAGATCTTCAGAACCATCTAACTTGTGCTGCACTCAAAGGCAATGTCTTCTGAAATGCATTTATTGACATTTTTTTGTATGACCTCTAACACCTCGAACGGGTTTCTTTGTGGCAAAAAAACATTCCAATTTATAAAAGCTGCGAGCAGGTTTTTGGATAGTTGCTTGACTGACAGATGTCTCGTCCTGTCACCTCCAGTCAGAACATCTGCTAATCCAAAGTAAATCCCAGGCAGGTAGTTTCTACGTGGAACTCACAAGAAGGCTGTAACACGTACAGTAAGACATTTACACATTAATACTTGGTGCTTTCAAATAACAACTATATATGAGTGCAGTTTGTCTTTTGATAGCTTTCAGGATTAGCAATATTAGAAGCATGGAAGTTACAGAGGCACGACAGAACTGGAGCAGGATTTTTGGATTTTCGCATGACAAGAGGCAGGCATGTGTTTCCTCTTAACCCACACATGCAAATTGAAGTGTGTAATTCTAATATCTTTCTATGCACAGACGCAGGAACATCTTACCTGAAATAAGCACACATCACTCCTCACATTACAAACTTCAATGCACTTGTGGTTTGGATTAAAGTTGGATTAAAACTGAGTTTTTAATTTGGTAGGATTTGAGTTATTGCCAGTCAGGTTGTGCTGTGCTATTAATGGCAGTCCTGATTTCTTGATGTTCTTTTTCACTGGGTCTCTTGCACCAGCAATTGAATGTCCATGATTATTTGTAAATGATCGTTGATTGTGTCAGATTTGATCAATCTTATTTGAATATCAACATGATTATCTATCTCTTTTTTTTATCCTTTTCTGTCCCTTTTATTTCTTTTTAGAATATGGCAACCCCATACATGATAAACACAGAAAGTGAATCAGAATTGCTGAGACTCAGAAGACGTAAAACCGTTTGAAACCGTTGACTGACAAAATACCTCAAGTCGGCATGTCACCTGTGGGCTCTAAATGCTAATGCTAAAAACATTGCTAACAGAAAAGCAACATGCCGCTCTTAATAGTGTACAGTAATCCCTTAATAAATGGAATATTTCCACATAGAAAACCTGTTTTGATCTTCTAAATATGGTTATTAACATTATTAAACCCCTCTAGACATGAAATAAAAACCCCTAGAGTCACCTTCACGTTCATATTACCGCATATAGTCGTTATAATCACAGAAAATAAGCCATTTAAGACATCAGCAAAACTTGTGCTCATGTGTGTAGCAGTAAATGTGTGCCACATGAGTGGACAGGAAGCAACACTTGGGGTTCAGAAGTGCGTTTTAGCTGGACTATTGCCACAACAGTACTAGACCGTCTGATTGTTATGATAATGATTATGATCCATATGATGTTATTGTTGTGCCTGTTGTGAGATCATTTAAACCTGCAATACAAGCCTTCTGCTTCGGCAAACAAGTCTGGTGCTTGTCTCACCGAACAATTACTGACACCTAGTGACCAATGTAGAATACAGTCGTCCTTCACCACCTCAGTTTTCACGGTTTCACTCCATCACGGTTTTTCAAAACAAAAAAATTAATACAATCAGTTTTGTGGCTGACTATGGCCTATTAGTCAAAAATATGCATATTTAACAAAATTCTACATAAACTTGGCCTAAATTAAGCACTGTCAGGCATACAAATGGCTAAATAAAGGTAAGGTAAGGTATTCAGAAGACGCGTTGTAGAGTAATATCTGTGGCATGTTGTGGGGCTGGGCCTGGAAGTGAGTGTTTTTAGTGCGAGTGCGTTTAGCAGTGTGGAGACTGCATGTGACAGGCGTGAGTTGTTGCCGACAGCTGTTGGTCACTAGGTGTCAGTTACGTTACATTGATAAGACAATAGCCACCGCAGGGAGTACGCTGCCAATGATAACGTGAGTCTATGTTACGTCTTATTTATGTCTGTCTCATGTTCTGTTTTTATATCTGGGTAATATGTGTAAAGGTGACTATAAGGGTGTTATTTCATGCCCAAAGGGCTGTAAAAACCGTATTCAGAAGATTGTAAACAGGTTTTCTATGTTCAAACTATGAAAATATTCCATTTATACAGAAGAAATTCTATTTCGCGGAAATTCACTTATCGCGGTCGAGTCTGGAACCAATGAACCGTGATAAACTAGGGATTACTGTACTACATTCACAATATCAATATGTCTTCTCAATTCCTTATATTTGTATTTTAGTTCATTTTGCCATTTTGCTTGGAAATGCTTAATTTAGGCAAAAATATGTGCAATTTGCTTAAATATGGATTTCGTATTTACTATTAGGCCATATTCAACCACAAAACAGCATGATTTATTAATTTCTATTTGTTTGAAAAACTCATCAAGTGAAGCTGCGAAATTCGAACCCCAATGTGGCGAGGGATTCCTTTACGTCTACTTTAGTAGGCCGTTTTTCGAAGCTGAGTTTTGAACACCTCTCCAATGTGGAAGATGATTGTGGCAAGCGGCCACATTTCTCACACGCCAGACATTCAACTGACGGTCGTACGATCAGTCGGGTCGGCCAATCGCAAATCGTATAACCATGTGCACTACACGACTGATGACATCCGTTAAGATTTGAAATCAGCGAAGTTAATTTGTGTATAACCTGCAGAAAGCATATCATCACAGGATATCGCACATATATTATAATACTAAAATGAGACAAAAGGCAAACACCAAATTGGGAACATCGCAGTGGTAAAAACAGAATAACAGGGGTGCGCTTACCACATGTGCCGGCACTTGTTCCATCTTGGCCGCCGGTGTCCCTGGTCTGGGGTAGAACTGATTGATGAAGAGACTGGGGAATCGATAACATTTCACCAGGTCTGTAGTTTCTCTGAAGTCTTCCTGCGTCTCGCCAGGGAAGCCGCAGATGATATCTGTCGCAATTGTTACACCTGGGACCCTGAGAGAGAGACAAAGAGGAGAAGAGTGTGTGACAATGCCACTTTAACAACACGTTTAAATTAATGACAGTGGCATACAATAGATAGGCTGACCAGGACTTTTTGCTGTTTGAAATAAACACGCACTACAAAACAATAGCATCAAGATGATTTTTTTTTTATTTTGCTCAGAACAATCATTTGACCGAAATGAGGCATTCTACCCGCGTTGGAGCACACCTCCCAATCAACAATGAATCACTGGGAGTTTAGCTAGATCTCTTAGCTCAATCTTAATCCACTCAGCATGTTGCTTGGTGACAACATAAGACACCTAATCTTAACCCGGTTAAAAAATTTATGGACAAACTAGAATACAGATTTTGAGGCAGGAAGTAGAATATACAGTACAGGGCAGCGTTCATATTTCTGTTTGGCTCCATCAACAATAAACTGTAATAACATCTGAAAAAAATAACCATTGCAGAATAAGACAACTTGTGATATAATTACGACAGATCCACAGTGACAAAACGACCACTGCTTAATCAATTTTCTATGGAAAAAAAAAATAATAATAAATGAGAGGTTTGCGATTAACCAATATTTTCCCACTGCTGTAAAACTAGATAAAGCTCTGTAGCTTTACAGAAGGCCACAGCTATTCCCCATGGACTAATTCAGCCAATCAAAACCCAATTTGAAATCCTTTTGCCAATTGTTTGCTATTGAATATTGATTTGGTTGCTCATTGGATTAATCATAGCCAGTGGGAAACTGGGATAAATGAATTGGTTTGTTCTGTCTATTTTGTTTGTATTGGCAAGTCTGGGTCAGCAGTGCCTCTCTAGAGTGCATACTTGACATTACAATTTTAATGTATGCTGTTTTCACGTGTTGCAATACAATTTTAATGATTAGGCCAAATCCCTGAGGAATTTGTCTTTATGCCTGATGGCTAAACTAGCCGTCCATTACTAGAAAAAAAAGCAAAATTAGCAATAGGAGAAACAAAATTCAGAAAAGTCCAATACATGAGTAACAAGTTGGTTTTTCGGGTTCCTCAATTTGAATATATATTTATTTGCAGACAGAGACTGAACAGTACCCATTACACAATTGATTGATTGGCAATCAGTCTGAATAAAAACAAACCATTGATTACAGCAACACTGTGTTCTACACTTTATAAACTCTGCACTTACATATGGCAACATCTTCAGTAGGTTCAGAAATAAAAGCAAGGAAGTGATTCAATCTTTGATATTTATCACTCGCATTAAGACAAGAAACACAGGCAGCTAGAAAAAGACATTACGAGTGAAATGTATCTGCAATCGACAACATGATGCATCTTTAATTAGATTAACTTCCTGCATCTGCAACCTGCTGATAACCCCTGACCTATTGATAGGTTCCAATTGGCTGATGGTCATTAATATTAACCACTGGCCTGTGGGGACAAACATCCTTGACCTCGCTGATTTTACTGATAACTATTACAAGGGAGGGAAAAAGAAATGAAAAGAGCATATATTTACAATGGGTGATCATATTACAGTGGATCCCTTCACATTCACAACTCAGCATTCACAGCCACGGAAATCTGCAGATTTTTGGTAAGGACGTTTGAAAAAGTCTTTAATTAATTACTGGGAAAACAATAATCCTATATCTTGTATCAGTCACATTGTAGATTACGTGAAGCTCATGGGATACAAATGCATACATCTTTCAAAAAAAGTCAGCACACATAAATAAATAATAAATTGTCACTTTTTATTCCTATTTAATGGTCTTGTCGCTAGAGTGTATGAGCATGTTCCTTCAAGCCATTCTATTCAGTGGGAGGGGAGGTAAATAAAATTAGCAAAGTGAATAAACATGCATATTTCCCTGGCCTGGAAAGATAACTGTTTTTGAATCTCCAAGGCGCTTGTTTAATTTGTCGTATGTAGCCTTTGGTGGTGCGGGTGGGTGTATGAGCGTATTTGACAGCGAGTGGTTTATTTATTTATTTGCTAAGAACATTCATACCAGAGCTGGACAAAAATGTACAAATCAGGCCAAGGTGTAAAGCAGCACAGGGAGACAAAATACTGCAAAAAATAAGTGGAAATCGACTTTGGTGGATTAGCTGGAGGTGGAGGCTGCGAGTAAAAAAAAAAAAAAAAAAAGCAAAAAGCATACACACACAACACACTGTCATTTTGACACCTCTGTCTCTCTGAGATCTAAGGGTGATAGAGGTGTGATGTGGGATCCTAATGAACGAAGGCCGCATTGATACGCTCCTTGTTAAAATGAGACAGAAAGGAACACATCTTGTTATTGTTCACCTTTCAAAACCTTGTGTAGAAGAAACGGGGGTGTGGGGGGGGAAATGAGGACACACTCCAGATGAGCTTGCAGCTTCCACTTGCTTTCAATTAAGTCAACACGGGGTTATTTTTAAAAAATGCAAAGCAGGCAAAAGAACTTGGAACACGAGAATAAACTTTGTCACTGTGATTTGAACTTCATTTTAATAGTGGATGACTTGGCTGTGCATTGGCTTTTTAAAATGCTTTGCCATTTCTGTACTGCAATGTCAGTGATGCATATGCTTATGGAAAATAAGAGATAAAGATGGCAAACTGAGAATGAGCCCAAAAGGACTGACTGCAGGGATTAATGTCTGGTGTGAAGAAAGGCGATAAAGAGATGGAGCGCGAGACAGAGAGAAACAGAAACAGAGAGAGGTGAACATCTATCAAGGGAGGGAATTATAATCATTGCTGTATCTAATATTCTGACCCATTTGCTGTATATTTGGCCCATATCGAGAGTTCAAATACCGCTACCAAGACATACAATTTGAACGGCATCCAAACAACACTGTGACCTGTGTTCCAATCAATTGTGAACCCATAGTATTCCAGGTTCGCCCCAGGTGGGATACAATTATAGTCCAAGATAGAACTGAAAAAGACGCAGTGAGCATTTCTTAATGTCTTCGCAATAAGTCCACAAATCAAGAGGCATAATTGGGTAGTTTAACAGATATTTAATATTGTGCTACAAATATGTGCATCCAGTCTGAGCTTGCATATACACTAGAATCTGTTCATAGGAGATGACAGTCTTTTAATTAAAACCTTAATCACACAGTCACTCCCCATCTGCCTCAATAGGCTGAATTAAGCCTCATAAAAACATACCATTGTCTTCTGCACATTTATTATCAAGTCTTTGTTTGCTGAGGCCCTTGTGTGTGTATTCCTTTCCATTTACTCAGTCACCCTCTTCATCATATATTCAAACTGTGTGCACGTGGATGTAAGCATGTTTACCCAACAGATGCCTGTGGGCGGGCACCCCATGATAAGATAAAGATGGACCACTGGGAGAAAAGAAGGTGACCAAAAAAACAACAAAAAAAAATGAGGGTGCCACGCAGGTATGGCAAAGAATGGGATGGAGGATGAGAGCGGAAGAGACAATCTGGGAAGGTAAATATTTACCTATTCATGTGTTGAGAAGAGACCATGCTACCCATCTGTGCTGCACTGTGTGTGTTTTTTTTTTTTTCTTGAAATGGTAATGTGTGGCACTGTGGGCTACTGTGATGCAGGAGGTGGACATCGAAAGAAGAGGGAGTTTAGGGAGATTTGCTGTGCAGACTTGAGTTCCAGAATATTATAAGTAATATAAGTATAATAGTATATAATATAAGTAGTGATGCACAATATATTTTTTTCAAGCTGATACCAAACAAAGTTTGCTATCAAAGACAAAGTTGGATCCGACAAACTACCAATAGATTTGTCCCTACCAAATGTCATGACATCAATACTACAAAGAAAAAAACAACTGAAAAAATAATAGCAGCTTGGTACAAACTGTGTCTCCAAGGGATTTGCTTGCAAATCCCTTGGGGGGGCTGGTCCGGGCTGGTCCGGGGTGGTCATCCAGTACTGTCATTTCCTTGATGAAATCACAGATCGCTTCAGCCCTCAGTTTGTCTCAGACAAACTTTTTTGCACTTTTCAAACACCGTGGCGGTAGGAACAAGCCCTGGGCGTTGTTGCAATAATGGTGTTTCAGGTGGCTGATAAGGTTTGATGTGTTACTGTGTTGAAAGTGAAGAGTAGAAACAACAAGGCCCACACAATGGATGCCACGTTTACAAGTTAGCTCAGGTGTGTTATGATCGTTTGCAGCATGTCACAGAAAAGGAGCTCACACTAACCCACCTACAGCACAGTACGAGGTAATCCTGCCTCATTGAAACTTGTTTTTTTATTGGTCATCAGAGCTGTTTTTCAAAAAAATACCTGTACACTTTTAGTATTTTAATGGGGATGCCAACATTTGATTTAGATTACTGGTATATAATGCTTGCAGTTCCAATCCCTCTCTGTTACTAGGCCATGGTTACAACACATTAAAAATAAACTTGGTATCATCTCTACTACAGATGTCTTGCAAAAAGAATGCAACCTTTAGAGCCCTGAGAAACAGTCCTAAAATGGAAACATAGCCTATCAGCATTCGTCTTTCTACATCACACGGTATACACAGCGGCAGACTTTAAAGGTCATTTGTGTCTTCATTTTCCGTGATCTACAGAGATTAAACAAAACCATGCACACAGAGAAAAGCATGTGTCATATGCTTAATGCAGACTATTAAATGCTGCCTCAAATACTTTCAGAAGCTCAAATAAACAGTTGTCAAGTTCCTGGAAGTCATGAGGACCATGGGTTTGTACGTATTAAAAGGTGCTGTCTGTTATGGTCAGGTACTGCGATGGAGGCACTAGCATTCAAGCGTACTATATCCCACCTTATTCCTGCTCAGCCATGACTGCTAATTGGCAATAGCGTCTGTGTACGTGCGTGCACACTACGGTCATGTGCCTGTGCATGAGCCATGAGTGACAGCCATCAACGCCACTCCCCTTTTTGAACGACCACTGTCATTCCGTTTAACTCGTAATTGTGAAGAATATGTGCATTTTTTTTGTACAATCTGTTCTTTGAACCCACTATTGGTAACATGCTAGCCTTTGGTAGTTTTCTTATACGTATTTTTTAGGTGAAAAAAGTGTAATTTGGAGCCAAGAAAAGACAGCACCTTTAAGTCTACAGCTCTGGAATTGCAGCTGCTTTTATGCTTTTATGCAGAACCCAGTGAAGTTGGGAAATGACCACAACGACCACCCGGATTCAGACTTTTTCCACCCTTAAGTCTTGTTGGTCGGGAGTAATCGCTTTAAACACAACAGGGCAGGAGAAGTTAATGACCAGCGGGAGCTTAACTGCGGTCCTGGTAGACTGGACATTTACACAAGAGTCACCCCTGCTCTTTTATGGTTTTGATAATACCACACACTGAAGGCAGAGTATTGATGGAATTACTTGGTTCACCTTTTCAGTGCAATACATACAAAAATCAAACAACCTAAGCTTGAACGGTGGCTGTAAAGAGGGCTTTTGGTACACTTCAGCTCAGCGAACATCTGTTATAAAGAAGATTGGTGATTATATTTTACTTTTTTCTATATTTATTTCAAAAAGATAATGGACTATTTGATTTTAGCGGCTATTTTTCTATAAGGTTTTTTTATTTGAATGAAACAACTTTGCATGCATATTTGACTCTGTCTAAAAATATCGGCATATATATCGTATATCTATATTCAACACAAATATATGGGGATGTGGGATGTGAATTTTGGTCTACTGTATATCGTCCAGCCCTAGCCAATACTGATCGATGCCTGATCGATCGGAGCATCCCTAGTGTACAATAATAACACCGTTCCATGCAAAATTATTCAACTACCATTTCAACTTGTATAGATTCATTTACTGAACATTCAGCAGTGTGCAATGAACCAACAAAACAATGACAGGGTAAGTAGCTCAAAAGAGCTAATATTGCAAGCAGTCACTCTTAAGTGGCAGTGGCCATGTATTTGAAGTGCTTAAACTTTCTATTTGAATGTAAAGTGCAAATGTATAAGTAGTTCAGATTGTGAGTGTTTTTCATTTCCATGCAGAGCGAGATGCACAAGAGCATGTTGGCTTGATTTACTACTGCTGCTTAGGGTAGATACATATTCTATTAACTCAAGTGGTCTGTACAAGAGTGTTAACAGTTTCTTGTTGCCACTACAGCTGCAATGATAAGTGAACATAAAAAAAAGACAAGTTGGCAGGTGTATTCATTTTGATGTAAAATGATTCAGGAACTCAAGTATGAAGAAGAGGTTAATGCTATCCAGAGCACATAGACAAGAGTTGAGGGGTGACAGCAAAGTGATTGGTGAAGAGAACAGCCTGCAAACCATCAATAAGGTTCCCCTGCCTGCAATTACCCCACATTATTTACTCCTATTTGCTTTTTCTCAATCTGGTTTGCAATTTTAGAGAATGGATGGTGGAATGATTTTTCCCACCTAGCTACTCTCCAGCACAATAGGC
The DNA here is from genome assembly GCF_027744805.1 of Dunckerocampus dactyliophorus. Lineage (NCBI taxonomy): Eukaryota > Metazoa > Chordata > Actinopteri > Syngnathiformes > Syngnathidae > Dunckerocampus > Dunckerocampus dactyliophorus. The sequence goes on from NC_072825.1 coordinate 19,048,313, forward strand.
ACTGGAGCATTAAAAGATGCACTACGTAAGCATTAACACATGCAAGAAACACACACTTCAGATGACTGAAAGCTATTTATCTTCACCTTGTAGCCATCATAACTTTGGAAGACAAATCAATGCATGTCTTACTTATGCAAACAAATGATTCACAGGCGGTGAAGACTTGCTGGCTGTGGCTAGTTGCTCACAGGGAACACAAGCCATTTGTCCGGGAACCTGCAGAGCACAATAACCTCTGTGCTTGTGTGCATTGGGTCATTTGTAAAGATCAAGGGTAGAAAGGGGGAGCCACATAAATAATGATCCCACTGGAGTCATCAGTAAACTTTATCATTTAATGAAATGGCCTGAGCAGATCTGCAGTTCAATTTAAGTTGGGCACACATGCAGAGAAACACATACTTCATTAAGCTTGGACAAGCTTTCTGAAATCACACACACACACACACACAAACAAACGCACACGCACACACATACAATGCAATGGTCACTGAGAACGACCGATGGCCAGACAGACAAAGGCTAAGTTTACATGCACTTAAACAGTCAGAATCCCAAAATAGCTTGGTCTCTGTGGTCATTTCAGCTGTGTATGTTTCTCATGGACGAGGAAGAGAATGCTACATGCAAAGAGATGTGACTGGTAGAAGCCAGGTGGTCAAATACAGCTCTAGTGTGCGGTCGGTCACTTTTTAAAAAGGTATTAAATGGCATCTGCTTTAAAGGGTCACAGGCATGACTTTTCAACTTTGCTTAAAGATGTTCTATATTGTTTGTAATTATGTTCTACGTTAAATTCGTAAAAAATACATTTTTGTACATGTCGGGTGTCATTTTGGCCTCAACTCCTTAGAAATGGGGTGTTTCCCAGGTGACGTCGGCAAAGGCGCAGCTCCCAGCTAACGCCTGGTAAACAAAGCCTTCAGGAGCTCGTCGACTTCGGTATATTTTTCATCAAAACAGTAGTCATGCCAAAACGTTGTGTTGCCGCTGGCTGTTCACAATGTTCAAGTGATAATGAACGAAGCAAGTACACAGACAAGAGAGAAATGGACCACTGCCTCATTCTCGTTCATTTCACTGAAGACTGCTATGAAGAAACACCTTTACAAAAGCATTTGGCTTGAAAGTACAGTATCAATGCGTTTTGGATGCAATTGCTGATGCTATGCTACACAGGACTGGAGTGGATTAAATAAACAGTGATGGCTTGCTTTGACCAACTATTTAAAGAACAAACTTTCAACAAATAATTGAATTCTTGGTTTCATTGTCAGCAAAGCTGCCTGAATTGTTGTCTATGGGAATACCGTTCTTGCTTCACTAAATAGATTTCATTAGGTAGACGGTTGTACCTGTTATATTTGTATATTTGTACTTTATTTAGAGTGGAGAAATATTTTGATTAGGGATGCTCCGATCAGGATTTTATGCTGCCAATTCCGATACCATGAGTGAGTAAAATCGGCCGATACCGATCACACAGATTAAGTCTACATTTTTTATTGATTTATGATGAGTGCTACTGTCCAAGGGTGCCGTATAAGAGGGACAACTTAGGACAATTCCAAGGTCGCCTGACAGCCAGGGGGGACAAAAAATGCTTGCTTTTCATTCAGGTTTTCAGTTAATAATGAAAGAACAGTACAAAGAAATGCATTCTGAAATACAAAATGTGAGTTGTGGACACCAGCATTTTGTTCATGTTCTGGTAAAACAAGCATATTTGCTTTGTTTGGGTTTAAAATAAGCTCTGAAAATAAATGTTACAAAAATGAGTAGCTCTTGGCCATTTTCATTTCGTAAAAGTTGCTCTCACAAGGAAAAACGTTGGTGACCCCTGGCCTATATGATATGAAAACGGGAACCATAAAATCACCTTCATTTAAACAAAAACATATTTTACTTACTTTTTCAAGCGAACATATATCACTCGTGAAATTTACAGAGGATGATCCGCCTTCTGGAAGGAGGCTTTGGCGTGTTATCCAGCGTTGGCTACATTAGCTGCCGTTTGACTGATGATCACATCGTGAGCCTCGAAAACTCACCATACTCCATCAAATGTTTGCTCTTCAAATGCTGTATTAAATTCAAGCTTTTTAACGCGCTATCCCGGGCAAGTGGCATGTTTTGCAGGTTGGAAAATGCATATCACTCTCACAAATGGCAGATAAGTTCCACACGGCAGACATGTTTGTTTTGGGTTTGGTACGCCTGCGCATTGTGAAAGAAACGCTCCTCTACAGTCTGCATGCTACAATAGTACCACCCCGAGGTGATTGAAAGGCATTTATTGGCTTTTTCACGTAAATCAGTCAATATCGATCGGTGGCTGATCGATCGGAGTATGCTTCATTTTTACGTTATCTGCCACCGTTGTTGGTGTCTACTTAAAGCAGACGAACAAAATTTAAATATAGTATTTTCAGTCCATTTAAATTGAACACCAAAAATACGTTGTGGTGTTACAATACGCCTGTTTGATATGTTTCTAGCCACCCGGGATGTGTTTAGGTGTCATTTTACGTATTAAAACTGGATTCTTCTAAAATGCTCTGCCACTTAATAAACAGGTAGGCTTTTATTGTATCCATACACTTAAAAAATAATCACATATTTCAGTGTCTGTAGTATGATAGCCTCCTTGTTGGTGTAAACAGTCCCACTCCCTCTGGCGTCATCTTCTACTTCTGCTGTGAATTAAATGTTGTAAAGTCTGTGCCATTTGTCCTCCACAGGGACTGGCACATGCATAGAAAGCCCCACAATGATCGACTGATACACGTAAGAGGGATCTGGTTTCCACTTGCATTGTTCTAATGTCTCAATCCCGTCCTAAAAAAGTCTAACACAATCCAATTAAGGTGTTTACATGCATTTTAAAAAGCTGGGTTCAACCAAATTTCTGCAATAATTCAGGTTTTTTTAGAGCATGTAATCATAGTGAACGTGTGCATGCAGCAACCGTCTTGCCAGACCGTCTCTTTGCACTCAAACCTTTATTGACATGCCTGCAGCAAATCATTCATCATGCCTTTAGTTGTGTGCTGTTCTGACCCGGGCAGTTATGGATTGGATCAGTGCACCGGATAAATGATGAAAATCTTACGTGAAGCAAATGTATGATCCACTCGCTTTAAGAGGAGGCTTTTGTTTTTTTGTTTTTTTGTTTTTTTTTTTTTTTTGGGGGGGGGGGGTTGACAGCCATAAATATGATCCATAAACCACTGGGAGAAGAATCTGGTCAGAATCAGTATGTCTTTTTTAAAAGTACTTAAGTACTTATTTCATGTTGTCAGTGACCAGTCCGCAGATTACCCGCCTCTCGCACAAACTCAGCGGGGATGGGCCCAAGCTCATCTGTGACATTTTTAATTGGGAATAAAAAAAAAAAGAAAAAAAGAAAAACTCCACAATGCAAAAAAATGTATTCTTAATTATGGCATTTTTAATTGCCCTTTATTAAAAGCATTATTGGTACATGAGTAAAATTGTCATTGAATAAAACTGAGAGCAGGTAAAGTTCCATCAATTCATCCATTTTCGACGCCGCTTGTCCTTACTAGCGTCGCGGGGGTATGCTGGAGCCTATCCCAACTGACCTTTGGGCGAGAGGCAGGGTACACCCTGAATTATTTTAAAGTTGCTAGGAAATAATGTGTATGTCAGTGTTACTTGACATATTGTACTTGCAATATGCTGATGAATTAAATTCAGTGTACAACGTCACAGTAAGCGTGTTGAAACAACATGTAAGAGTGCATTCTTAAGGCCTGAATAGCGACTAGACGTAACTTAACCGGTAAGCTCACTGCTTTGGCGGCACAGTTCCCTCCTTGTAGACAACAGAGTAGGAGGAATGCAGAAAAACAAATGTGAGCACTGAAGTGGCAACGAGGCAGCGCTGTCTGTCAGTGGCAATCCACTTCGGTGGTCAAAAACACAAGAGTCACACAAACACGCACATGCTTCAAGTCCTCGCACGCAACCGTGTGGCTGAAAATAAGCCAAAGCCCGGTGACTCAACAGAAAGAAACATGATGAGACTGAGAGACCGGAGGGTGAGTCAGACAGCGAAACATGACAGTGTTGTCAGATATACCCGACTATCAGCTGTTCTTGTGTGTGTTGGTGTGTGCACGTGGACCGTGCGCGCACATGGAAAGTGAACACAGTGCCGCCTTGATACCTGGTTTTCAAATACACGAATGACTCACCTGCTCACATCATCTTACCATTCTATATGACTAGTTATAGTGCTTTCTCCGCCCCTCCTTGTGTTTGTGAAGCAAACAACATAAATGAGGAGTCGCTTAAAAAGTTTAAAAGTTTAAAATAAAATGAATATAAAATAGGTTAACCTATAGTATACAAAAAAAATGTGTTTGTCTCCCCTTTGCAGTTAAGATCTATTCTACTGAGACCAAGTTCTACGAGATTTGGGAGTACGATAATCCCTCAATTATCTCGATTAATTGGTTCCAGTCCTGACCGTGATAAGCAAAATTTCCGCAAAGTTGGATTCCTTATTCGTAAATAGAATATGTTCATAGTTACGACATCGAAAACCTGTTTACGACCTTCTACGTACAGTCCAGCTACGTCCAGCTCTCTGGACATGAACCAGCACTCCTATAGCCGTCTTTACACTCATATTACCCAATAGTACACATAATATTACCCAATATAGTACACATAATGAGTAAATAAGCCATTTAAGACATAAATAAGACTTGTGCTCATGTGTGTTGCTATAAATGTGTTTCCTTGTTGAGCTAAGCAGCGGGCGGACAGGAAGTGACATCGGGGGTTCAGAGTTTTAGCTTGCCGTGGGTTATGGCTGCAACGGTAGCCTTTGTTGTTATTAGGGATTTTTATGAGAGATTATTGTGCCTGTGAGATCATTCAAACCTGCAATAAAAGTCTGTTGTTGACGTGAGCAGTGAAGAATACTTACACGTCATTCACAGCAACCTAGAACGCGTCTTCTGAATGCCTTATATACAATACGTATTTTAGTTCATTCAGCCATTTTAATGTGAAAAAAATGCTTAATTTGGCTTTAATGTTTTTAGTTTGCTTTTTATTGGTTAATTATAAGAGGTATCTCTAAATATGTCTTTCTCGCTAGTAAGTACTGTATGTTCAGTGTCCCTTTGCTGTTTTTTTTTTTACTTTGCTACAGAAAAAAACTGCAACCTTGAGGTAGCATGTAATTGTTGACTTCAACCTATCAGCTATCTTTAGTAGGAAATTTAAAATCCATAGGTTTTCTTAATTTGGGATGTGTATAATAATCGAGAAGAATTCCCAATTCGGGACCGAGGTGGATAGATTATCTTGGCAAAGGAATAGTGCTTACTAACACAGATTTACACAAATATGTGACCAATATTTGAAACAAACAGGCATTTGTGTACATAGAAAAAGTTGATTAGTTTATGTTTTTGTAGAGTGTATGTCAAATATAATAATTATTTGATGGTTAATTGTCTCCATAATGGGAGTACACCTCCATCACTTTACTGGAACTGCAAGTACTATCACAACATGTGACTGTCAGAATTTTAGTTGTCTTATTAAGTCAAAATGTTTCCACGTAGCGTGATCATGAAGAATGAGGATGCAACAAATTGGTATGCGTTACAGATCAGAGTCATTGGTAGGTGGACTACAATCACTTGAGAAGCCAGTGAAGAGTCACACTCCTAATGCTAAGCTGAGTGTCGATACTACTAAGTGAATCTGTTCTTCTCTGCATGTGTGTGGGTTTGTGTATGGGTGTGTGCATGTGTGCGTGTGTGTGTGTGGGCTTCATAACAGGAAGGTAAGTTAATTGGGTCTGAGAAGTGAAAAAAATAAACACCACTTATGAAGGACAAATTATTTCAGGTAATTACGGTGAAGGTGTATGTCTACTTTGTGTGTGTGTGTGTGTGTGTGTTTGTGTGCGTGTAAAAGTATAAGATGTATTCCAGAGGAAGTGACAAGACAAGGATGTGACAGAGCTGCTAAGACTCACAAGTTGCGCCTCTTTCAAGTCCACACATATTGTGACTTTCGGATTGTTGTGAAGTTAATGATTCATTCTCTGCAGGTTTCCTGTGTGAGACCAGCAACCACAGACACTTAGGCATGTAAACAGGACTTTTGCTCATATGTTTACTGATAAAGCCTTAACTCTGCAACCAGTGACGTGAGTATGCAACTTCAGTTTGGAAGGCTAACTTGCATTAAGCCCCCAAAAGTTGATAAACAGTAGTAAGCGGTAAATGTGCACTTGTTACGACTTCCGAGCCCTAGTTAATGAATGTACTGCATATACAACAACATCACGTCTTGACACTGAATGTTAGCACTAGCGATGACGCAAACAAGAATTCATAAACCACTAACTTGGGATTGTGTATTTGATGGGTTTTGATTAATTTACTTATGTGGTGATGCACAGTAGAGTTAAGATATTCACCAAGTTCCACTTCCTTTTCCGGGTCATGTGATTGTTGTAGCAACTGTTGCTATCTGGTTTTTGCTTGTTGTTCAGTGGAGAGTAAACGGTTTATACCACTTATCCTCAACTTCTGTCTTGTACTGAATCACGTCTCCACATTTGGTGACCCTCGACGTGAGTAATATGTTGAATGACAATGATAACAGCGCAGCCGTACCGGTATAATGTCGACACGTGCATCCCTTTCGAAGGAATCTTTCACTTGAGCAGGTTTTTACTAAATAATGCAATATTAGTGTATTTTGTCATTGACTATACATTTTACGCTGCAACATGTAGTGTCAGTATGTGTTAAAGATGACATTTACAACTTATTTGGTTATGATATTCTCATCAACATGTCGAAAATGTACTTAAATAGTGTTATGTGCTTGCATATTAGTTCAATAGCTGTCAGGCCAGGTGAAATCCACACTAAATCTACACGCTCGCTACAGGATGCAGAACTCTACAAGGGCTCGCATCACGTCATTACACCAGTGCAGCTCGATGCTAACCAGGCAGCAGTTAGTGCTATTTATGCCGTGATGGTTAAGTTGCCCGACTTTTCGAAACACAGCTCATGCCCACAGTTTCGACAGCGAGGAATAACACAGGACATGACAAAGCATTTCCACATAGTGCCCGCTTGGACCGACACTGTCTGTCATACCATAGGAATAATATGACTTAAAATGTTAATGGTTTTCAAACCTGACTTTTTCATACCTCGGTGTACCTTGAAAGCGGTAACCGGCCCATGCCTTGTCCTGACATGTCATTTTTAGATTCAATCAAGATGTGTAGACGGTATCGGGGAATTAGCCAAATATTTGGAGTCAACACATGTTCCAGACAAGCAAACAGTCGTTCCATATCAAATGAGTCATGCTGTTTTGGCATTTAAGTTATCACATTTGGATGAGCTCCAAAAAAAACAAAAAACAAAAATGAGGCACTTAACACTAATGAAGCTCTGGGGCAGACAAATTGTAAATTATCACAAACTTGGTGTCTGTCATTGGTTAAATGAGCAATTACAAACCAGTAAAACCAAATGTGGCCACAGAATAAGATCGCTATTATGGCACTAAGGCAATTTTACAATCAACATAAAAATAGGCTAAATTGCTACCTTACAAAAACACCTGATGGTTGTTAACTAGTTGTTAACCAAACATCTCTCTGACAATGACTTCCCAGAAACAAACCAAACTGACTTTATAGTTCCACATCTCATCCATTTAAGCCTTTAACTAGTGAAACATACTTTAACCGAAGCCAAATGAACAGAAATGGTTCTGGAAGGATTCAGTCGAGGCAAACGGTCTTGTCCGTCTTATCTTATCTGTCCAACACTTGATGAGAAAACAGTTGTGGTAGCAACAGTGTGGTATTAAAGCTAAGAAAGAGTGGGATTTTCTACCAACATTGAAGGGCTGTTACTATTGAAACGCTGAATCAGCGTTAAAGACAGAGATATACATAGCTTGCTGAGTCATCACATGGATGAAGAGGAGAAAAAGAAAGGAGGGGGTCAAATGCTGCAAATTCCCGCCAGTGAAACCGGGCCAGACCTGCCTCGCTTGTCGCTTCCCGCCTCCCTTCCCTCCACTTGATTCCCTCTTCTTTTTTTTTTTAACGCCTCTCCTGTCTCTTCGTTTTTTGTTTTTTTTTCTTGTTTTCTTTCCTGCTCCTTAGAGAGAGTGACACTCCTTCTGCATGCTATTCCGGTGAAACATTAGCCTCTTCTGATACCTTAAACCTGAAAGAGTGTGACCAGTAAACCAATGCAGTCTAGTCACCAGCGACACCCACACACAGATGCACACCTTCACACACGGACACACACACAATGCAGTCACGCTATGGCTGCATGTGTCCTCTTGTAACTTAGGGAGGCCTGATATCACCCTGTCACTTCTCCTGACTAATAGAGATGACTAACACATGAACACACACAGACGAAACACAAACACAACCATCTTGGAGCCGTTTGGAGCCAGTCACTATACTCGAGAGACAGACTGGCGCACTGAAAAACACACACACGGTTTATCAACAGATTCCATCGACAGTCAAACGTATCAACTCTGCAGACAGTTTGACAGCAAAGTACAACAGCACTGAAAGTGTTCAGCAAAGTACAGTTTGGTACATAAATGTTACCAAACTGAAAAGTAAAAAAAAAGAAAAATCTTGGAATAGCGAGTAAGGAGCAGCTGCATTTTTGGAATAAGTACACACACTTGCAAATATGCAAATAATGTCATGAGCATTTTATTAATATCAAGAATACTGTAACCCCACACAGTAAAAGGCTAATACATGAATGAAATATCTGTAATCAAGGCCAGCCGTGTTGTAACATTGGAAAACAGTAATATCTGGTAGCAGAGCAAGAACATGTGACCTGCCAACACTTGAAACAAAGACACAGTAAACAAGTAAACACGTAAACAAGATCACCGCTATTTGTGGGGGTTACGAATGGCGAAAAAAAGCAAGTAATTGAGATGACCATAAAAATGTCTATTTTTGTGGTGCTTTGCTCCCGCTGGGTTGTCCAACTACCTGTGCGAAAAGGCTTTTCTCCAAACCTCGTCTACATTATCCACATTGCTTGCCTGTTATAATTACTGACCATTTACGATCATCTGTGTGCACTGTCATCCGGGAGAGACTCGGAGTAGAACCGCTACTCCTCCGCATTGAGAGGAGCCAGTTGATGCCTCCCGGACGCCTCCCTGGGGAGGTGTTCAGGGCAAGTCCAACCGGTAGAAGGCCTCGAGGAAGACCCAGGACACGTTGGAGAGACTATGTCTCCCAACTGGCCTGGCAATGCCTCGGGATCCGCCGGGAGGAGCTGGACGAAGTGGCCGAGGAGAGGAAAATCTGGGCCTCCCTGCTTAGGCTGCCGCCCCGGCAACCCAAATCTTGGATAAGCGGTGGAAGATGGATGGATTGGCCGATATTCAAGCCCTAGTATTTATTAATTATTACAGATTTTGGGTGAATGACACATGCTTTCAGGAAAAAAAAAACAACTACTTTTTGGAGAAATAAAATATTTAAAAATATTTTTTTGAACAAAAAAATCAGCAAATTTGCATGGTCGTAAATGCTGAATTGCAAATGAGCATAGTCACTGTAATGGAGTCTATCCATTCATTTTCTATGCCGTTTAATCCTCACTTGTGTCGCAGGGATATTCTGGAGCCTATCCAGCTGACTTTGGGCGAGAGGCGGGGTACACCCTGGACTGGTCGCCAGCCAATCGCAGGGCACATATAGACAAACAACCATTTACACTCACATTCATACCTATGGACAATTTAGTGTCACCAGTTAACCTAACGTGCATGTTTTTGGACATGGAGGAAACCGGAGTGGTGTTTAATGTTGGTTGCTTTGTTGGGAGATTATTTAGGTTATTTTAAGTAACACGGAATTTACCCAAATATAAGACAACCCCTAATTTTTAAGAATCTTTTTTTTTTTAGCTTAAAATAAATAAACAAAAGGCAAAATGTACATGTTTTCAACAGCAGAGATATAAGAGTGCATCACCATGTTTGTGGAACACCCAATGACCTCAACCAATGAGGCCAGTGAGCAAAAACAAGAGATTGGTAACTAAATCCTCAAATGCAGATTGAAAGGAGAGTGTTGGCTTCCTTCAGGTCATATTGCAGGTCACGGGTCATTGTAGCATCAGACAGATGAATCACTTGTTGACCAACAGTATGTAGCTCATTCCTTTGGGACTCCAAGAGCAAACTAACCTGGACGCGACTTAAACATTGGTATGAAGAAATTCAAATGTGGACGTGAAATCCTTTTCCTTTAAGTGTTGGTGGTTGTTACTTAAACTATTACGTGTAAACTTCAATGAAAACAGGCAAAGCCAAATCCTGAGGAAGAGAGGTTGTCTTCTGGGTAGAAAGATGTCCCTGCCTTGGGTGGACAGGGATTTCAGAGGTCAGGATCGCATAACCCTCAAGGGAAACAACCCTGACAGGAACTGAAGAATGCCTGTAAGCCTCTCGTTGTCCAGCCCTCCCCCATCATCAATACCTTCCCGGAAGCATAATGGGGAACGCCTCCACTTCTCTACTAACACAGCCAACTAGCCTTGCGGTTATGCATTAAAACATAACTCTGCTCCTCTGTGAACAGACTGCGCCAATCAATCCTCAGACACTTGCAGGTGTTTCATCTTCGGCCCCTGTGGTTCAGACATGCTTAATCCAAAAGAGTACTTGGGGTGTGGAGGGGAAATCCCTGATCATATAACAAACTATAAAATAAGTCTGGAGAACCATCGGACCATGCTCACTCACTCTCTAACCGCTTTATTCCACCATAACAGGATTTTCTCCATACATCATTGCATAAGTGCAGCACTTCATTATTTGATTTTAATTGATAGAAACGGGAAGAGAAGGATGAAAAAGTTGGCAGACGATGACAAATTAACACATTTAATGAAATAATCACTCCACTTACATTTTGAATTATGCATGGTAGAAAACACTTGTGTTCTTACAGAATGTAAGAAATTAGTTACGATGTCAAGGACAGAACATTTATTGTAATGGTTTTCTTTCGATGATTCGCTGTCCCAAAACAATGGACTTGATAATGTGAGCTAATTTAAACCCTTTTTGAGTATAAAGCCCAGATGTCTGGTAAGGTGGAAACACTGGACAGCCCATCAACACAAAGGCTTTCTTGCAAAGAGCAGTGACTTTTACTTTGTGCTCGATGTAAGGAGGACTGCACTGCCTTTAGAAACAGCCATATTTTGAACTTTTACAAAGTAGTAAAAAAAATAAAAAATATTAGGGCTGTCAAATGATTAAAAATTGTAATCACAGTTTTTAAATTAATTAATAATGATTACCGCCATTTGCAACTATTTTGGAAATATGGCCATTTTTATTGTATTTTATTTACAGAAAGTTTAATGACAGGACACGATTACTGTAAATTCTGGACTATTGAACACAACTGAATATAAGCTGCACCCACCAAATTTAAAGTATACATAGACCACACTTGTCTGTAAGCCGCAGGTGTACATGTTATAACATGAGATATTTACCCAGAAACACACTATAAACCTTGCAACCCTACCTACACTCTGTGTTCCCAGCATCACTAGTTAGCTCAGATGGATGAGACATGAGACACTTTTTTGTTTTAAATCAGAGTTCAACAACGTCCACAGTCCAAGCAGAAACTGTACTAATTCTACACTTGATCAAACTTACTTAGTCCAGTTTCCCTACTTCCAGAATCTGCACTCTAAGCATCATGGGAACTGTAGTTCTTTTACCCATAAATTAGCTGTCATTGTTTAAACCACAGGGTTCAAAGTGTGTGAAAAAAGGCTTATAGTCCAGAATTTATTTATTTATTTATTTATTTACATATAAATATCTCTATATATATATCTATATCTCTATATATATATATCTATATCTCTATATATATATCTCTCTATATATATATCTATATATATATACACAGTATGTGTATGGTGAGTTTAGGGTGAGGGGTTTTACAGCCTTAAAACATACATAACAGTAAAAAAAAAATAAGTTGGCTACTTCGCGGATAAACGAGGGAACGCACTTTAAACATTTTTCAGTGTTAAGATGGTATGTCTCTCTTCCATATTTAATTCCATTTTTTCTTGCCATTTTTATAGCAACAAATTACTTTCTCCAGGACAATGCTGTTTAACTGAGGTTCACGAGGGTATAGAACCACAGTGTGTTCTCAACACTTTTTTTATGCAGACAGAAAAGGTAGTAAGTACTCCAGAATTCGGGACACCTGTATGAATTAGTTGGGCCAACTGCCAAGGCTTGATCAACCTCCATTTCTGCAGAACAGCTTTAAATTGTTGACCCATTTTGTGGTTTCTCTAAACAGGCTTTTTTTTGTATAATTCTGAAAAACACACTATTTTTCCATTTTGGGTAACCTTACCTTTTTTTGTTTAACCTCTGGCACTTCACCACTTACCTTTGTACCATTTCAAGCTATTCATTGGACTTGAGCGACTTGAGTTTCAAAAAATAACTGGAAAAATTGGGGTGTTGTAAAACTTTCGACCAGTAGTGTATATAACATTTGTAGCAAATTGTAATTCCACATTAAGAGCTATGCAATGCTCTCATCGTGTGCACAGCACATAGCCAGTACAGAGCACAGGGCTTAAGTTCATAGTTAGGTTCTGCTCCAACAACAACAACAACAACAAAAAAAGAGACAAATATGGAGGTGTTTACCATTTGTGTGCGTTATATGAACAACTGAGTGAGTATAAGAGCGAGGTACTTTGAGCGGTAGTGATAAAAATATCCACTTGCTTTTTCTTTGTCTTTGTTTATTTAGACCACACATACATGCATATTTAAGACAGAGTTTGCACGGAGTTTGCAGTGTCCGTGAAAGCACCTCACAGGAGTGTGGTGGAGAATGAAAGATGTGTTTGCGAGTTGGAGATACACACAGTGTTGGAATTGAGCATTGGTGTTCTTGTGTTTAGGTCAGAATAAAGTTATAAAAAAGAGTGTCAGAGTCGGCGTGACTCCGTGAGGACGCTACACTGTGCCTCCATCTGCCGTCATAAGAAAGGTGTGGCCTACCATGAGGTGCATTTGTTACATTAAAAATGTTTATGTAACTAATGAAAGAATTGAGCTACTGCCGTTAAAGCATTATTTTTGACAGCCCTAAAATGTATACAGTCACACTGAGAGCAAATAGCAGCAAGAGAGTAGACATTCCTTTTATCCCCATTTTTATTCAGATAGGCACAAACATTAGACGTGTTCTTAATGTGCACATGTCCCAGCTAGAGAAATATAAAGCATATATAAAGAGTTCAACTGTGAAGGATGTCAAGGAGGGAGGTCTGTATGCGCGTCTGCATGTTTTTTGTGATTACGAAGGCCAGAAGCGTTTGACCCTTCACGACCTCCACAAGGTTGGTGGTACTAAGCTGTTTGTAAAGAAAAAATATATTTATCTCCTGCTGTGTGTGTCCGTTAGATAAACCCTGACCTTGCACATAACTGAACAAGAGCTTGTCTGTCTGTTGCTTTGTGGTGAACTTCATACGGCCTTACAAAGCATTAATTGTTAGAGTCTAGGTCATCTGTGACGCTCACAGCCCAACCACCTGCCAACCTTTATTTGGACACACAGGGAATAACCTTTCACATTTAGTTTTTCAGCATCTGAGTCATTTTTTGACTCCTGTATTTACACAAACACTATGGTTGACATTTCTAGTCTTGTCAAGTCTGCAAACAAAGTTGTGATTTAATTATTATTGCTTAGGTGGGGCAAATCGATTGTTTATAAGGGCTGTCAAAAATAACGTGTTAACTACGGGAACTAAATTATTGAATTAGAGGGCATTAGTAGATGAGGGCACAGTGCAACGTCCTCATAAGAGTCTGACGCTCTTTTATAACTTTATTCTGATCTAAACACATCAAGTACAACAGAATATTGCTTCAACTTTGAGCCCTGCGGTACACAGCGGTGCAGCTAATTTATGGCTAAATTCTAATCTTGTGACAGAACTACTACTAATTGTTTAAATACTGTGCCACTCGTGAGTCAGTGAGGAAACGGTAGATCTTTCTTTGGCAGGAGCCAATCACGAGCTATCAGTGCACTCACAACAAGCTTGTAAACCCACTGGAAATGGCAGGAGGTCATTATATATAACGATACAACTAAATCACAGTCTGACTCACGGTGTCATCTACTTTTATCATCCATTTTCTTTGCTGCTTGTCCTCCAATAAAATGCTTTGCTCAAACGAAATGCATTATGGGGAAAACTTAAAACTTTGTTGTTGTTTTTTTTAATTTTAAACATATATTGGTACACGTTTGTATATTTGTAAGTATACCTTTTGAGTGTTAAGGTGCTGTGTGCTGAGTTTGGTGTTTGTGAGATGACACCGCTAGTCAGACTGTTATATTGAGCAATGAGCTGCGATTTCCACTTCTTTTTCACAACTCATGATTGGCTCCTGTCAAATAAACAGCTGCCCGGGCCTCACAGACTTATGCACACCACAAAATGCCCACGTGGACACATGCGACTTATACACCGGTGCGGCTTATACACCAGAATTTACGGTATATAATCATGTCCTGTCATTTATTTTTCTGTTAATAAATACAGTAAAAATGGGTGTATTTTAGACATTATTGCAATTGATGATTAATCACGATTAATTTAAAACAGTGATTAATCTGATTACATTTTATCATTTGACATCCCTAGTATTTACTCTATAAGAGGTTATTGATACACTAGTTGTCCCATGTTTTGAAACTTTTGGAGGCCTTTTCCCCTTTTTTCATTTATTTAGACTTTCATTAAAGCTAAACGCATAATTCTAAGTCAGACAGATCAAATCCAGATACTGAATTCAACACAAACAAATCCTTTAGATTACTTTAAACCAAAATACAATGTTTTGACCACAATATTCATAGAAAGAGAAATCTAATTAAAGTGGTTTCAAGCACAGCTTTGTTCTTCAAGATGACACACAGGCATAGTCTCACACAGACAAAACACACACGTGCACGCAAGCCCACTTTTTTATGAAGGTGAAAAGAGCTCATCATAGCAGTTTCCTTATGTGAAACAGCCACAGGGAATTGTCCCCCAATAAAAGTAGGACATCAATGGTTGTGCCAAACACATAGAAAGACATGAGCACGCACACACACACACACACACACACACACACACACACATGTTGTACATACTCTCACGCCATCAAACAGAGGGTGTGTGTTATAGCTTGTCCTGGCCTCTCTCCCAGACATACAGCTACATCCCAGTTATTACTGCTGCAGCTAAATTGAGCCAACCACTACATGAGTACCAGCAAAGAGTTCACAAAACCAACATCATGTTTAGGTAACAGAAGGCAGCAACAAACTGACCACACATAAATATATAGAACGAAGACTCGCACAGCGGGGTAGTCTGCCAGCATAAACAAGATCTGATGACATGATGCACTGAGTGGGGTGAGCTTGTGTGTGTCTCCTTAGACTATTTGCCACGGTCTTTTAGGATTTTCGGATTAGTGTCACTGTGTTGAATTTCAACTGAACACTAAAATAACAACTGGAGACAGAGGAGAGAGGCCTCTACTAGGCCAAACAATCGTCTAAACCACAAATCAACACCTCCAGGCAAGAGTCGATGACAAAGTGGTACCAGTCCTTAACAGAAATATTGAATTGTAAAGTCTTCAACCACAGTGAAACACAGACTGTGACTAATCAGACGTCTACAAAGTTTAAAGATAGGTTTGACGGACAAATGGCAAAAGAGGGAAAAAAAGTACCAGAATAGTGACACAGCAGTAGGAAATGTGAAACCGGACATAAATTCTATTGAGAAATACGGGACTGTAAAAGTGTCAAACAAGTTGTATAACACTGCCGATGCCTAATAGTATGTTTCAGACAAACTGTAAACATCAGGACTGCAAAGTACTGATTTTGTTTTTGGACTACAGAAAAGCCTACGTTTATCCTGACAAAATTAGGCTGTACTGCTTTGAGGTGGCAAAAAACCTTTTAGAACATTTTAGACAGGAATTTGATCGAAAGCAGTGGTTTTCAAAGCGGTGTGGCACCACAAACATCCTAGTTTTCGTATGATTCAGTTTACAGATTCAATTTCTGCCTCCGTTTTTTTGCACACTGTCTCGGTTATCATGCAATATCGCATGTAACAAACTTGTATTTACCCTTTGGCTCGCTGGTATTAATAAAGACTCTGTCACGGTGCGGTTGGGTGCCGGTCTGGGAACTCCCAATGCAGAGGCTGGAGGCAGGTAGGTGAGCACTGAATTTATTCTGTCCCAGAACTCACAACGAAAAGCGATGGTGACAAAACAGATACACCATGAAAAAATGAAACACAAATAATGCCGGTTGGAGGCAGAGTCTGCTGAGCGCTAGCAAGAGACTGGGAACAATACGAGGCTGAGAGACACACACGGCTGGAACGTGGTGTAGCGAAGGAATAATCCGGCGTTCTCCAGCTGTCCGTAGTCAGTTTAAGTAGTGGCGTCGGCACTCAATTACAGGTGCGTTCAGCAGCTCCGCCTCCAGCCCGGAACTAAGGATCTGGACAGAAAACACAGAAAAGGCACGGGAGACGAGGGCAACGAGAGAGAGCCCTGTGAAACGTGACAGTATTTCCCCCCCTTAACAAAGGGCGCCACCTGGCGGCCTACCTGGCTTCTCCGGGAAGCGACTGTAAAACTCTGATAGTAATTGGGGATCCAGAATGAGGGCACGAGAGATCCACGAGCGGTCCTCGGGGCCGTAACCCTCCCAGTCGACCAAGTACTGAAAACCCCTGCCCCTTCTTCTCACATCCAGAATGGCCTTGACCGTGAATGCGGGATGGCCGTCGATGAGCCTGGGAGGAGGAGGAGGCACCTCCGGAGGGCTTAGGTTGCTGACACTGACTGGTTTGATGAGGGACACATGGAAAGTAGGATGAATTCTGAGGGAGTCCGGGAGCCTCAGCATGACGGCCGAGGGACTGATGACCCGTTCCACAGGGTAAGGACCGATGTACTTGGGTTGTAGTTTCTTGGAGTCCGTGTGCAGGGGTAGATCGCGAGTAGATAGCCACACCCTCTGTCCCGTCTTGTACTCAGGGGCCACCGACCGATGTTGATTGGCCAAACGCTGGTTACGCTCGGCCGTACGTGCCAGTGCTGTCCGGGTATTCCGCCAGGCTAGGCGGGCGCGGCGCAGGTTGGCTGACACGGAAGGGACCGCCGACTCCGCCTCCAGTGAAGGGAAAGCTGGAGGTTGGTACCCGTAGGCCCCGTGGAAAGGTGAGAGGCCTGTGGCTGAGCTGACCAGGGTGTTGCGCGCATACTCAATCCACGGCAGATTGAAGGACCATGAGGCTGGCTGCTGGTGGCAGACGCAGCGGATGGCGGATTCCAAATCTTGGTTAGCTCTTTCTGACTGGCCGTTAGTTTGTGGGTGGTAGCCGGAGGACAAGCTCGCTGACGCACCCAAGGCCCTGCAGAAGGCCTTCCAAACTGCCGAAGAGAATTGTGGTCCCCTGTCCGAGACCACGTCGCAGGGAATACCGTGAAGCCGGAAGACGTCTTTGACCAAAAGTTGAGCTGTCTCCAGTGCCGAGGGGAGCTTGGGGAGGGCAACAAAATGGGCCATTTTGGAAAAACGATCCACGATGGTAAGAATGACCGTGTTGCCATTGGATGGTGGGAGACCAGTCACAAAGTCCAGTGCCACATGGGACCACGGTCGGGAGGGGATGGGCAGGGGGCGCAGCAGCCCCGCTGGGGCTTGATGGGACGGCTTATTCCGGGCACAACTCGCACAGGCGGCCACAAACTCCTTGACGTCCGAGCGGAGGGAAGGCCACCAGAACCGCTGAGACAGGAGGAAGATTGTGCGTGATACTCCCGGGTGGCACGCCAGCTTGGATTCGTGAGCCCAACGTAGAACCTCCGGGCGCAGCTCTGCGACCACAAACAGGCGACCAGCGGGGCAGTCCCCCGGAGGAGAGGAGTCCTTGGTTGCCTCCGCCACTCGCTTCTCCACGTCCCACTGTAGGCCTCCCAGGATGCGGGACTGAGGAAGGATGGTCTCTAGTTGAGGTAAGTCCACAGGTGGGGAATGCATCCTGGAGAGTGCGTCCGGCTTGCCGTTCTGGGATCCAGGGCGGAACGTTAGCGTGAAGTCAAACCTGGCCAAATAAAGTGCCCAGCGCGCCTGCCTGGGATTAAGTCTCCGGGCAGATCGGAGGTAGGCCAAGTTTTTATGATCTGTGTGTACAACAAAAGGGACCTCCGAGCCCTCCAGCCAGTGCCTCCACTCCTGCAGCGCCAAGACGACCGCCAACAGCTCCCTGTTGCCAATATCGTAATTACGTTCTGCTTGGGTCAGGCGGCGTGAGAAGAAGGCGCAGGGGTGCAGCTCGTGATCGATGGTGGAGCGCTGGGAGAGGACGGCCCCGACGCCGGTATCGGAAGCGTCGACCTCGACAACAAAAGGAGAGTGAGGGTTAGGGTGAGCAAGAACCGGAGCAGAGGTGAAACAGGACTTAAGCTTCTCAAAGGCGGAGTTAGCGTCTGGGGTCCACATAAACTGAACTTTAGTAGATGTGAGCCTGGTCAAAGGTTCTGCAACCCGACTGAAATTCCGAATGAAACGACGGTAAAAATTTGCGAAGCCCAGAAACCTTTGAAGGTGCTTACGTGATGTAGGAGTGGGCCAGTCAACCACTGCCTGGATTTTGGCAGGATCGGGTCGGAGTTGCCCCTTCTCCACAATGAACCCCAGAAAAGAAACTGATGAAGAGTGAAAAGTGCACTTCTCCGCCTTAACAAAAAGCTTGTTCTCGAGAAGTCTTTGGAGGACTAACCGAACCTGCTGAATGTGTTCTTCGAGAGAAGTGGAAAAAATTAAAATGTCATCTAAATACGCAAAAACAAAACGTCCAAGCATATCACGGAGGACATGGTTTATGAGACCCTGGAAAACTGCGGGAGCATTCGTGAGGCCAAAAGGCATAACTAAATATTCAAAATGACCCAATGGTGTGTTAAAGGCGGTCTTCCACTCATCCCCCTCGCGGATACGGACGAGGTGGTAAGCATTGCGGAGGTCAAGCTTGGTGAAAAAATTTGCAGAATGCAGAGAGTTAAATGCGGAATCTAATAAAGGAAGTGGATATTTGTTCTTAACTGTGATATTATTAAGTGCGCGATAATCAATGCAGGGGAGTGACTTGTCCTTCTTTTCAACGAAAAAAAACCCAGCGGCAAGTGGTGAGGAGGAGGGGCGGATAAGACCGGAGGCAAGTGAGGAGGAGATGTAATCTTCAAGTGCCTCTCTCTCAGGTTTAGAAACATTGTACAGGCGTGAGGAAGGGAGAACCGCACCCGGGTGGAGATTAATACAGCAATCATAAGGGCGGTGGGGGGGGAGTGATGTGGCTTTATCCTTACTGAAAACCTCTCTGAGATCATGATACATGTTAGGAACCAAGGTGAGGTCGATACTTTCCTGCGAGGTGGCGCGAGCGGCCGCGGACCGAGGCCACACCCCCTTGCAACAGTGCGTGTGGCAAAACACGCTCCAACCAACAATGGCAGGTCTGGCCCAATCTATGTGCGGATTGTGTCTGCCTAACCATGTAAGCCCCAGCACCACGGGAGCAGAGCGCGAGGGGATGACAAAAAATGTCATAATTTCACGGTGATTACCAGCCAGACGGAGAGAGAGGGGGCGTGTCTTGTGAGTGACATTAGCCAGGTGACGCCCATCCAGGGAACGAACCACTTTAGCTGTTGCTAGCGGAACTACAGGTATAGCGGAATTAGCAACGAAAAGTTCATCAATAAAACAATCGTCCGAGCCCGAGTCGATAAAAGCATTGATATCGACATTGATATCAGACCATGCGAGTGTACCTGGCAGCTGCAATCGGGTGGCCGCTGGAGCAGCAGGAGGCGGCTGCGTAGTCCGTGAGTCCATCGGCGAACTAGGATGAAACGAGGGGGAGGTCTGGAAGCGTTGGTGGCCAGGTCGAATGGGGCAGAGGGAGATGGTGTGGTCCGCTTGTCCGCAGTAGATGCAGAGGTGAAGCCGCATGCGCCGCCTCCTCTCTGCTGGGGTGAGACGGTGCCCACCGAGCTGCATGGGCTCCTCCGGCGCCAGCAACGGCGTGGTTCCCGTGGTGGATGGCGGCCGGTTGTAGAGAGGGCGCTCTTCAAAAAGGCTCCGGTCGTAACCTGGTGCTGCTCGACGGGACAGGCGGTCCTGCTCCCGGTGGTCCAAACGCTTCTCTATTCGCACGGCCAGAGCGATCAGTTCGTCGAGATTCCCCGGAGTCTCCAGAGGGATCATGTGGTCCCTTATCCGCTCAGCGAGTCCGTCAGCGAACACATCCAAGAGCGCGGAGGGGTTCCAGTCGCTCTCCGCCGCGAGCGCACGGAACTCGATTGCGTAATCCGCTACGCTGCGGCGACCCTGGCGCAGCCTCAGGAGGGTCCGGGCCGCCTCGCGGCCCGGTTGATTCCGCTGGAATATCTGCTCCAGGGATTTGGCAAACGCGGAGAAGGAAGAACAGATGGCCGATCGCCGGCTCCATTCTGCCGTCGCCCAGGCCGCCGCCTTGCCGGTGAGATGCGACGTGGCGAAGGCTACGCGAGCGCGCTCCGAGTGGAAAGCGGCCGCTTGCAGCTCGAAATGCAACTCGCATTGGGTCAGGAAGGTGCGCACGTCACCAGAGTCCCCGGAGAATCGCTCTGGCCTGGAAAGCTGGGGGCACACGACCGTCGAGCTGGACTCGGGGGCAGGAAGGGGCGCAGGATCCGGAGCGGCGTCAGCGGCTTGTGGTGGAGTGAGAGCCGGGTGACCCTGGAGGGCGGACAGCACAGCGTTGAGCTGCGACTCAAGTGCGGCCATACGAGCGTCTTGTCGCTCGGCCAACCCCTGCACACTGGCTCCAAGTGCACCGAACTGCTCCTCTTGCTTAGTGAGGCGCATCGCTTGGAGACGAAGTGATTTCTTAAGGGGGTCCGTGTCACCAGGTTCCATATTCTGGCCGGATTATTCTGTCACGGTGCGGTTGGGTGCCGGTCTGGGAACTCCCAATGCAGAGGCTGGAGGCAGGTAGGTGAGCACTGAATTTATTCTGTCCCAGAACTCACAACGAAAAGCGATGGTGACAAAACAGATACACCATGAAAAAATGAAACACAAATAATGCCGGTTGGAGGCAGAGTCTGCTGAGCGCTAGCAAGAGACTGGGAACAATACGAGGCTGAGAGACACACACGGCTGGAACGTGGTGTAGCGAAGGAATAATCCGGCGTTCTCCAGCTGTCCGTAGTCAGTTTAAGTAGTGGCGTCGGCACTCAATTACAGGTGCGTTCAGCAGCTCCGCCTCCAGCCCGGAACTAAGGATCTGGACAGAAAACACAGAAAAGGCACGGGAGACGAGGGCAACGAGAGAGAGCCCTGTGAAACGTGACAGACGTGGATGGACTACTCCCAGCATTGCTCCTTTATTCGCCATCTTGGATCACACACGCAATACCAAGTCTCGCAAGACTTTTTTTACATGATACATTCATCTGGCAAACTCAAATGACAATGTTACTTTTTTCCTGCATGTAAAATTATAATTAAATGATATAAAAAATTGTTTTGATGTAACATTTGTGGGTGTCCGGGACAAATTAATTGGATTTACATGTTTCCTATGAGGAAAATTCTTTCAGTTTTTTGTGCGACTCAGCTTTAGATGGACCCTTTGGAACACAAAACACAAAAACCGAGGTTCCACTGTTCCAATTCAATCAAATGCCAGATGGCATCATGGAGGGACAGCAGCTTAAGAAAAATAAAAATAAACCTTTTCCACAACCTGCTATGTGAACATTGTTCTTTGTTTTGTTTTGTTGTTTTTTTTAAAGGCAAACTGATTTCTACATCTAACGGTGAGAGAAAGGCCAAAATATATGCTCCACAAAATCAGTTGTCCGGGGGAATACTGCAGGTGAGATCCCAGCATAAATATTCTCTGAGGGCAGGCTCACCGTAACGCAGTATGGAAATCTATGCTCTAAACAATTGTGTGGGGAATGGTGTGAGGCCTATAAGCTTGCGTGACTTGAAAAACTACAGTATCCTACGCCCTCCAAAGTGTAGACGTAGAGATGTTTAATGCATAAGTTTAAAATAGTAAATCGAGATGAAATGTAACTAGCAGGCAATGTCATATTGCATTTTATATTCAAGCCTATGGCTGGCTGACCTACATGAAGGAGTTACTTAAATACATACATCTACTGATCGCTCCAATAAATGGATTTTGTCTGCTTAAGGCAAGCTCTAAACACGCTAACATCAGAATAAGCTAGATGGAAGATAAAATCAAAGCAATACAAAGCAGGGTGAATGGTAATGTAATATTTTGTCAAACACACAGATACCTCAACGCTTATCTTAAAACATGCGTGCTTGTCATTTAATTCCAGGGAAAAGCCTTACTTCTGGATAAGAGGTTATCATCTGGCAAAAGCAATACCATCCTTGCATACTATACACTTGTTACTCCTAAATTACTCAGTAATACCAAGTGATTTGGTCCAGATATGAGGCCTAAATCCATTTTTATATGAATCTCTTCATAGTGTATTATGGTGAAATCATATTGGTATTAGATGTCCACTATTACAATTGATCACAGAGAGATCATTTTTCATACAGTTTGCATTATGCTTTACTTTCTGCAAAATGTCATTGGGGACATTCGGTTTTACCTTTAATAATAATAACTTTAAATAATAACAATAAAGCTATTTATTTATAGGTGCCTTTCTAGGGGGTAAACTGCTGTGAGCATGTTTGTCAAATTTAACAGTGTAACATCAAAATTAAATCAGTGTGAAAGGGGAATGTTGATGCAATTCATAAAATATGTACGCTCTGCTACCACAGACGCGTATATGAAGTATGTTGTATGTTTTTGCTCCCATGATGCACCTGTAGGGCAGTTGCCTGTCAGGCAAAAGCTGACTGTGTAATGAGCTGCTGTCTTTGTAAAACAGATGCTAAAAGATTGCAAATTCAATCTCCAAAAAAAATGTAAGAAACATGAGCAAAGCCTCATTTAGTTGATCGGAGGTGGCTCCTGTCCGTCATAGAGAGATCAAGGCTACAAGATGGCGATGTATATATGAGCATTTCCAAAAGGCTGTCTTAGAGGACAGCATAATTGACAGAAAGCATAAAAACATACTAATCTCAAAACGTGAAAATCCAATGGACTGTATTCAAAATCACGAATGGACAAACGCACCGCATGCTGCTTTACCTCTCCTTCAAGAAGTCGACCACTCTTCTGAAGTCATCAATGCAGTATTCTCTCTTCATATCCATGAGGACACTATCTGAGGCTGACTGCACTGGAACATGAAGGAAGGCATAGACACGCGGATGATTCAATATCTTCGCCATCTCCTAAAGAGGCAGAGGAGAGTCCCGGGATAAATGGTCACATTTGTCAAATGTACAAGTATGAGGGGGCTTTAGTCATAGAAACACAAAAGCAAGAAATTGGCCCGAAACCAACAATACCAGGTTGTAAAATAAATAAATGTGTTAATGTGTTTACATAGTTTACATGGTCAAAAGCTGTTTAAACTTAGTTTATTAGTTATTTCCAAAAGGCATTCATTTGTTTTTAAGCATTATAGTCCAATAAACACAGGAATAAACAGCCGCAGACTGGGAATACAATAAAAACATTGAAAGACTTTAAAAAGCACATCTTACATTCCTGTGTTTAGACATGCAATAAATGCTCTGACAGACCAAAGTTCTTATTTGATATCTGTGAAATAGGCCTCCTATAAAACCCAAAGCCATTCACCGTCCCCATCCAAAATAAATACATAAAAAAGTTGATGTGATTTAAGAACGCTGATAAAAATAATGCACTGTACATTTTAAACAAAAAACACCATTTGGTTAGAAATGCATCCAATTTAGTTAGATGTTTTCACTATTTGAATAGTAAAAAAAAAATTCAATTTTTCGACATGTTTTTTTGTGCTGCAGTTATCACACTTTTAAACTAACATGCTATTTAATTTAATATGCCGTATTAATTAGGAGAGTTTGCTGGGTTATTATATTTTTCCCCCCCATTTTTGCACTATAATTTCCACAAGTACAGAACTGGAGAGACCACAGATGTCAGATTTGTCTGATGGACATAATCAGGGTGGTATCATTAGCATGCTAATCACCATAAGAAGGAGAGAGAGAAAAGGAGAGGTTAGAAAGAAATGATTTAATGATTTCCTACAAGAATGTGCTGATTGCAGGCCGTCTTCTCATTACGATCTATTGAAGGACGTTCCCTACTTCATACACAGACACAAACGCAGACGTGCGCATGCACACACACACACACACACACACACACACACACACACACACACACACACACAGAGCCACAGTTCAGTCGCAGTGCACCGCAGGGGGTCGACCACTGCCAGCTCCAAATTAGAAAGAATTAATTTGGTTGGAAAATGGCGCTTGATTGGTGACAGAAATCAGCCCACTGCAAGTGTGTGAGAATGTGCATGTGAGAGCAGGTTGAAAGAAAAACAATTTGTGTAATATTTGCTTTAAATGCTGTGTGGAGGACTGAGAGCCAATCAGTGTATTATTGCAAAATTCCTCCCGAGCTACTCTGAATGCATTTTGTCAGAATTAAGTTTTGCGGTATCAAAGGTGATGCTAGAAGACCAACTGACTGCACCCCCACAACTACTTTACAATTGAACCGCCATCTGAGGTAAAGGTGACTCGATAATGAAGTGTTTTAAAATATACAGCAGTTATAGCACTTACAATGGCACTTGGATGACTTGTTAAAAAGTGTGATGCATGTCTCTGGATTTAGTTTTAGTAAGGCTAACTCTTCTTCACACCTGCAAGGATGTTAAAATGTTACTTAGAACTTGAGGTGGCTCAAGCTGATATTGATATTGGCCCAATATCAGCAAAAGAATGACTGTATGGGGGAGTAATCGGATTATATCAGCCTGAATCAAAAGGCTTTGATATTAGCACTCCACTACAAGCAGTCCATTCTAAACTTCACTCCAACACATATCCAGTAGCGCCAGATCCAGCATGCAGAATCCATGTGATCACAACAACAGTGCCAAGGAAGGAGCAGGACTGAATGGCCAGGTGGCGGAACCCCTTGCTAAAGTCCAAAAACAACGCTGCAGCCAAGCGCAAAACCGTCATGCACACGTCCCCCATGGTGGCTCAGAACCAGTACAATTCAACACAACCAACCCCATCAAGAAATCTGAAGCAGCACCAAAAAAAAAAAAAAACACGGCCTGATTATCTTCACAGGTATGAAAAACTAGCCAACGCTGGTCTGAACAAAACCGCTGTTGTAAATGTTTGTACTGTGTATTTCTGACCTATTATAATAATTGTGTCCCAAGTATTGTTTCAAAAGAGAATACAAATGTGTCGTAACGTGCATGCTAAACAACAGCCAAAGTGCTCGTAAAAAAGAAGACAAGTCGAAGAAATCCTTGGAGGTCCGGTATCATCATGACACTCATGTCCAATGTGAGTGTAATTAGTATGTGCAGGTCACAGTAGCCACACTGGAGATGAAGCCACACTGTCGCCTTTAGCACTTTTGAACTGAGCTGAGTGAGATGTCAATTATTTTGACAGGGATAGAGTCATCTGTCTGTAGGTCAGCAAGTGATAGCAGTGGGAATTCCATCCATGTCTGTTCCAGTCCTTATTTTTGAGTGACTGTATTTAAATATGAGTTCACATCGGTCGTGTTTTTAGTATGCAAGCAGCATGCATTCATATGAAAAGCAATATGTTGCATTCTTATTAGATCCCCTATCAATGATGGCTCCCAGATGCCCAGGATGCGTGTGCACGTGTCTAGCGGAGGGTGAATGAGGTCTGAACGTGCTAGTTTGAGAAGCAGGGCACCGCTGAAGGCAACTGGCGATTAATCTATAGGGGGAGGACTTTTCATTCACATGAGCCATTTATCGTGGGTGTCTGACACAGAGCATCCCATCCTCCAATCATTATCCCCAACCACGATATGAATCTCTGTCGTTAGCAATCCCTGTGGAGTGCAGGCCGTTTTTAGTGCTTACGGACACTTTAGTGAGTCTGCAGTGAAAACGATGTTGCGATAAGGACAGCGCGTCTCCGCATCACCGAGTGGAACAAAAAAAAAATAACTTCACTCCTGGGCTGATGAGCATTTTCTGTTAAATGTGAAGCGAGTGCATTTTTGTTGTGGGTTAGTTGTGTTTATCAGTTTAACATCAGAATAACATTGTTGTTTTTTTTACTCTCTGCATCGCTCCTTTCCCTCCATCCCCCACTAAGCCTATCGCTCTTATTCGCACAAGCTAGGCACTAAATCCTTTCATCTTCAGAACATGGGCTCAGATAGACACACAAACCACAAAAGGTTCTATCTTAACTGGCTTAGCTCAAATGATCTGATATCTACCCCCTTAAAATCAGATAGGAGAAAAAGGAACACATATGTAGTGGTGAGGAAGACGTGGAAAAGAATCCTCAGTGAAAAATCAAACACTAACTTTTATGTTATGTCTCTCCCCCCCTCCAGAAACACAGTTCTGTAGAGCCAGTCTTTTCTTTGAAAATTCAGTTTGAGGATTCTGTATTCTTTAATTAGATTTTTAGTTGATTTAGTCAGTCTGGCCCCATTCTTTCCCAGTGCTAAACAACAACAAAAACCCAAGCTGCAGGTACACTTTGTGTATTATTACAATGTGTTTGATCGTTTGTTCAAATGCTACATGTTTTTATTAGATTTCCAGGGTGAGTAAATGTGAAGTTATAAAACGTGAGCTGTAGTTCAGGTGATGTGCATTCCCTTTATCCGTTCAGAGATTCCAGCGTAAGTGTATTCGTCACTATCATGTTTTATAACATGTTTATTTTTGTCGGGAATACTGAAATACGAAAATGTTGGTCACGCAAACCAAGATATCCCTGAGCATGATATACAGTAGCAGCTCTCTCCAAAAACTGCCCCACTGTTCGAGTGTAAAGGATTATCTTCAGTCATCTAAGTTAACATCATTAATGTGTGTGCTGAACATCAGTAAACACAAGTCTTTGACACATACACAAATGCGCCACCAACCATATAAGAACAGAAACAGTCTGAATCATACATACATTGCCACAGGTTGTAATATCCGGGACACCCATGGGAGTCTAACATGTTCTACAATCGGTTCCCAGGATAATAAGTCAAATCCCAGTTGGTGGGAACTGAATTCAGCAGCCGCCAAAAGAAACCAAGCTCCTTACGATGTTATACATGTCAAACACTGCACTTGATTTTCCCTAGAGGATACACCCAGCATGCAGCACCGCACACAGCACAGACACAATCTATGGATTGCACAACACAGTGAAGTACATTTGTAGCAATGAAACCTGCATTTTGTGACTGATCCGACTGTGTCAGGTAAAAGAAGAAAACAAAAAGCCAGATTCAACAAAAAAAACAAAAAAACAAATGTAGTTCTTTTATATGGTTGCCAAATTTCCACTAATTAATCTAAACATTTAGGTTTTGCAGTTCAATCATTTGTTAACCAGAAGAAACAAGATATCCCTTAGTAAGGTTACTTTAATCATAGGCAAGTTTACCTTATTTTCATTCAAACAGAAATAACAGCGGAGGTCACAATGACAAGTCCAACAACAACAATTTGTTGAGCTTGCTTTCAAATTCTAAGCCTGCTTTAAATGTATCAGACGTCATCATTCAGGATTTTGTAGCGATGCACTACATGGATTAAGTGCTTTGGATCTGGTTTTCTACAATAGTCACATTTTGGGTTTAGTTGTTGACTGCAAAAGTCCAAATGATACGGCGCAAATGACTGTAACACTATGATAGGCCTTTCCTTCTGTTCACACTAAGAAATAAGTTCAACAGCTGCAAAACATCCCAACTTTGAAACATCTGTGTAAAAGTGTCTATAAGAACAGTGAGACTACAGTGAAGACCAGGCAAAGCCAATGTTAGACTCTACTAGGCCAGGGAATGCCAAACCTGAGAATGCTGGCCAATTCTGAGCTGAGGGCTTTTTGAAGCAATAGAAAAATGAATACAGGCATATTGCACTGTTATAAGTTATAGTCATATTACAGTTAAATGCCTATAATTTCAGAAATACAATTGTAAACAAAACCAACTTAATTAAATGTAAACAATGATATATGATGCTCTGGTGGTGTAATGGCACATGCTGCTTCCTGCCTTTTGTGCAGACGGTTCCCAGCCAGGGCCCCAGCACCCAGCCGTTGGAGATGTCCAATGCCAGTCCCAAGCCCAAATAAATGGGAGGGTTGCATCAGAAATTACATCCGGTGTAAAAAAAACAAAAAACTAAGCCAAATCAAACATGCGATTGACTTGCTACCGTGACAAAAAGCCAAAAGAGAAAGTGTCTCTAGCCTCTTCCGTACAGTGAAGTGCACAATGTTGAAGCAACAATGTGTGCTTTCAGAGCGACGGGACATCATATAAGAAGATAATTCAATTTGTTTATAGTGACTCCCGGGTCCGAAGCTTCAAACCCCAGTCTCGGCATTGTGAAAAACCCGTACACACAGGTGGTGTCCTGCGTCTGTTATGGCTCTGATGCTACCTTTAAAGCCGGACAATCCCTCATTCCATGCCAGTGCCTTTTGTATAGAATAACGACACAGGAAAAAATATTTTACAGGCAGTGTGAAAAGGCTTTTGGCAAATACGAGCAGATAAAAAGAGTTTGCAGGAGGACTTTTGTGTGTGTGTCTTATCTGAACAAAACTGACCAGGGAGGAAATATTCAAGACTTTGGGTGAATATATGTTCACAAAACATTTGGATGCATCACTGACAGCTGCATTTGATGGTATGTTGTGCTCTCGGTCAAAAGGTGTTTTAGGGAACCCCCTGTAGAAAAGTTACAAAGCAGGACAGGTCCAACGACATGTAGAAAGACTGTGTTTTGGAAGCACAGCGTGTTTTTGAATCAAACAATCCCAAATAAAAACTGTCTGTTTCACTTTGTGAAAGGTCACTTCATAAGTGAGAATATTTGCTCAATAACGTCCCAGTGTAATGTGATAAAACTACAACCTGCGAGTTTACCCACGCCCGCAGCAGGACATTGCAAAAACGAACTGCAGCCAAGTGGAACAAAAATGAATCAAATAAAAATGGGCCAATTAAAACAACACTTTCTCAACAAAAAAGAAAGGTGTCTGCACCGAACTGCTCTGAAGCGTGTAGCACGCCTCTCCCTTCATCTACTGTGTTTAGTGAGATGGAGCAAAACAGACAGGAAACAGCTGCATCTTAGCAAGATGTGGCTTGTTAAAACGGTAGACGACAAGCCCCCCGCTAAAGTATGTGTTCTCTTATTGCATTTTCAGGGTTTTATTTTGCCCATAATTGCCTACAATGATATTAAAATGAATTAGAAAATGGTCAACCCCCAACAACCACATCTCCTACGGTCCCTTGAAAACCTTGAAATATGTGGCAGTCGTACGGAAAACAGAATTCTATGCGGGAAGGCAGGGCTTGTAATTTAGAGACATATGGGAACAGTTTTACTGTGGGGCTTCATTTGGTATCAGGTCCCTCACACAATGCTACATTAAGCCGCTAATGTGAAGAGGCCCCGAAAGGCTTCATTAAAATGAAAATGGTCTTGGAGGGATGGCATCTATAAGTGTGCGCTCATCTAGCTTTGCTTGTGTGCAAGTCTTAGTGTGAAGGTGAAAGATGGGTTGATGTCTGTGCACATGTGCGTGTTTGTGTGTGTCCCTACAACAGTAACACGCACCCTAGGTATCAAAACATTCCCAGGACACAATTTCATCATTTCATCAAGAGCTACTTGCTGGTTTAGTATATTGTAGTATTAAGTGTACAAATGTATCGCTTCAATTAAGAAAACTTGAAAATTTTTCACAAATACCTGATTTACGGTCTAGTAGAGGGGTCTCAAATTGCGGCCTGGACAGATGGTGAGGGGCACTTTAGCTTGCTTGAAAGGAAAACTGCACATTTTTTGGAATTGTGCACATCATCTACAATCCTAAGACAAGAACACTCATGTCTTTCCCTTTTCAGTGTGTTGAAAATAATGAAAAACTGCTAGCATGAGGCAGATAATGATGCACGTAATGGGTTTCCCCTACGCTCTTTCAAAAAACTTTCAAAAACATTTACATACCATGACATGCATATTAACCAAGCTACAGCGACATTGTTATTGTAGGAGCTAACACCGACGAAGTATTTTGTGTCATAGATTGACTGCGTATATAACTGTTCACTATATGCTCCATGTATCAGAATCAATACCATGGTGATTTACTCGTTATCCGCGTGGTCCAGCTGGCCCGGGGCATATTTTCCAGTTGATTTTAGCTTTGTTTGTTGTGATGCAGTCTATTGGCCAGTGCTCCCCTCTCAGATACACAAATAATTTCCACTGATAGTAAGTCGATGTGTAACGATTAGTTTTAATGACAATTTGATTCATATCACGATTCGTAATTGCAGATTCGATTCAAGGACGATATTGGTTCATTTAGAACGATACTATCTGAAACGATTCAGTAACTTTAAATCAATTCAGTAACTTTTTAGTCAAAAATTCAACCAGTGTGACTGTGAAATAAATACAATCCTGATCAAAATCTTAAGACCAGTTGAAAAATTGCTAGAATTTGCATTTTTCACATTTGGATCTTAATGAGGTTTTAAGTTTCAAGCGAGCATTGTAGCACTGCACTGCAGCGTTGTCCTGTTGAAAAACCCAGCTGTTACCACACAGACGAGGGCCCTCAGTCATGAGGGATGCCCGCTGCAACATCTGCACGTAAACAGCCACCGTTTGACGACCCTGCACCACCTGAAGCTCCAGTGTTCCACTGAATGAAAAAGCACCCCAGATCATGATGGACCCCCCTCCACTGTGCCGGGTAGAAAACATCTCAGGTGGGATCTCCTTGTCATGCCAGTAACGTTGGAAGCCATCTGGACCGTTAAGGTTACATTTTTTCTCATCAGAGAATAAAACTTTTTTCCACCTTTCAATGTCCCATGTTTGATGCTCCCTGGCAAAGTCTAAACGGGCTGTTTTGTGGCGTTGAAGGAGACGAGGTCTTTGAATTCGTTTTTTGTTTTTTAAACCCTTTTCTCGCAGATGCCGTCTGATGGTTATTGCGCTGCAGTCGGCACCAGTAAGGGTCTTAATTTGGGTCGAACACCGCCCTGTGTCTTGATGGACAGCCAATCGGATCCTCCGGCTCAGCACAGGTGTGATTTTTTGGGGCTACCACTTGACTTTTTTGTTCCATAATGCTCAGGATCTTTCAATTTTTTTTTTTATTTAGAATGTCTTACTGCGCCCAACCTGAGCAGCAATGGCACGCTGCGAGAGGCCTTGTTTATGCAGCTTGATAATCCGACCACATTAAAAAAAGAGAAAGCTTCTTAGCTTTAGCCATCAGGAGGGCATGACAGGGTGAATGCCTGACAGAATATGAAAAATTTGAGCAGATTTTGGCTTTTATAGCCTGTGGTCTTAAACTTTTGATCAGGTGATAAACAACATATTTCTTTTTTTTGTTGTTTAAATTACAAGTTCCAAATGTTTTTTGTAGTTCTACTGTACTTAAAACCTCATTAAGATCCAAATGTGAAAAATGCCAATTCTAGCAATTTTATAAATAGTTTTAATTCCAAAAACATGCATGTTAGGTTAATTGGTGACTCTAAATTGTCCATAGGTATGAATGTGAGAGTGAATGTTTTTTGTCTATATGTGCCCTGCGATTGGCTGGCGACCAGTCCAGGGTGTACCCCGCATCTCGCCCAAAATCAGCTGGGATACGCTCCAGCATAACCACGACCCTGGTGAGGATAAGCGGCATAAAAGATGGATTGATGGATGGATGGATTTTGCTCCCTCGAAGTTGATAACAATTCTGTAGTTTGGAAGAATTCCTTCTTTGTAAAATGTGTTAAACATTACAATGCACAAACGACATTAAGGTTCATTGGACTTGAGCAGTAGACTTTTGTTAAACTGACCAAGATTTGGTTAAATTAAGCAGAGTGAAATGTAAAGTAAAACCTTCATGCACAGTTACAGTATAAGCCCACTACTACACGTCACTCAGTGTGTGGTGTGTGATCTAATGGATCTCTGGTCAAACCTGGAAGAGCTGTGAGGAGGATGTTTAATGGACAAGCGCAATTTCATTCATCTCAGCCTGGCTGATTGCTACGTACGAGGCTACTTTCACACCTCATTTGCTGCTAGCATGCTCAATTCAATCACACACAGGCTTGCAAAAGCAAGCCGCAGGTATCATCATGTGCACACACAGACAACTTACACGATCAAAGGATAGACTGGTGCACCTTTGACAGCCATTTAGAAAGTTATAAATAGGTGGATAGGATGGAGAGCAGGGATGACTGGCTCAAAAATATGAAGTGCAAAGCGTAAAAATGCCAGAAATGTGAAGAACAAAAATGTGGCATTTTACTTAAAACTCCTTTAAAAGGAACCACTGATTGCTCAACGCAATCAACTAAAATGTCAGAGAGCAGAGGACCATGAGAGGCGAGTGGGCCTGTAACTGCTCCAATCAGCAAATGGTACCGAGGTTGTCTGACAGAAAGATGAAAAAAAAAACCCCAAAAAAACAGGCAGTACATAAGAGGAAATTGCATGTTCTTCGGTGACAGAGGGAGACAGGGCACAAAAAAATGTGCGCAAATGCGCTCGCAGAGGTGAACTTTTGAGGAGAAGTGAAGAGGTTACTTAGAATTTTCAGCTTCAATCATAGCCATTCGCTATGATGCTGTTTTACTGTATAAATGCTGGGGGTTTTCAAATGAATGCAGAGCAGGGTGTAATTTGGCCTTCACTTAAGATGACAGATAGATCCACTTTTGGCCTTTTTCATCATACCATTACTATTGCTGTGATTTCCATCATGGGGGGAAAAAAAAAAAAACAATGAAAAGGGAGTGGTCAAAATGTAGTGTGAAAAATTTGAGAGAGTAAGAAGATGTCTATGAATATACTCTTTCGTCCAGGTAGAGACGCCCCGACCGAGAGCGGTTTCACGCTTTGGTGGTGCAAAACAACAGTCGTTAAGGTGCAGTGGAGTAAGGCCATAGCCATCCAACAACAGTCATTTGGGTGGAATCACCTTTCTCAGTGTTCTGTTCAGTTGTGACAATGGTCAGAGTGAAACCATTCTTATAGAGCAGGGGTGGGCAAACCCTTTCACTTGCGGGCCACTTTGAGCTAACAAAATTGGCTGGGGGGGGTCAGACTATATATTTGATAATGCGCACTATTTTATGCTTATAATTCTAACAGTCCACCTGGAATTATTTGTTTTATTTGATCTGTAAAAGTGTCATACAATCTGCTATATGTGCTTGTGTCCCTTTTTTCAGGAGCACATTAAACACCAGACCACATCAAATAACAAAATCTAATTTTACAGTGTTTTTTACTGAATACGACACCCGCAATGTACATGAATAAAGTATGTGTGATATACAAAATGAACTATAAACGGTAAAACATTGACTATTAAAAAATATGTGAAAGTCCCTCCTTTTTTTACTTCCCCGTCCAGTGGGTACGTTAAGTCGTGTGTCACACATTTGTTGACTTGTGTTTGTTTGGCAACATGGGTGATGTAGTTGTCTGGATCGCTGCATGTGAAAAGCTACTTAAACCATCAAAAGGTTGTCTCAGATTGACTCTGACTACTTGCAAGTCATGTTGCCAGCTTGTATGTTAAAAGTTTACATTAAAATACTTTGGAAGCAACTAGCGGCCCAGATTCAAACGCTCGGTGGGTCGTATGTGGCCCCCGAGCTGTAGTTTGCCCACCCCTGGTGTAGAAAAGGGTGAATTGCACCCATAGGGTTGGGAGTGAGGTCTTTCCCCAGGTGGAGGAGTTCAAGTATCTCGGGGTCTTGTTCACGAGTGAGGGAAGGCTGGAGCGTGAGATCGACAGGCGGATCCGCGCGGTGTCTGCAGTCGCTGTACCGGACCGTTACGGTGAAGAGAGAGCTGAGCCGGAAGGCAAAACTCTCAATTTACTGGTCGTGCTATGCTCCCACCCTCACCTATGGTCATGAGCTTTGGGCTTTCTGGACTTTCCTACTAAGACTGCTGCCCCCGTGACCCGGACTCAGATAGGAGAGTCAACCTTTATGAAATATACATGAAATATTTTAGCATTCTTAAATAGCATACACATGTAAAAATAAGTTAACCACTGAGTTATTTTATTATTATTATTATTAATATTATTATTATTATCCTAATTAGACACACTGTAAAACAAACATACTGTACTGTATGTCAAAAATATGTCAAAAACAGTCTGACTTTCTGCTGTCCATTCCATTCTAGCAATACTCAGAAGCAGACGGGGACATTTGACGGTTCCACCTCCAACTTTTTGCACAACATCTGAGGCATAGTTTTCGTGTAAGCTTCAGTCAAGTGTTTCAATTTGGAGGTTCCACTGTGTACTGTATATAGTCATAACAAGTACACACCCATCTATTTTCTGTACTGCTCATCCTGTTCAGGGCCGAAACAGGGACTGGATCCTATTTCGCCTGACAGCAAAATGCAATCAGGAATGATCTTGGGTCAGTCACATGGTAACTGCGAATGAAGCATTCAACGGGAATCAATCGTAGCTGCACGAC
The DNA here is from genome assembly GCF_027744805.1 of Dunckerocampus dactyliophorus. Taxonomy (NCBI): domain Eukaryota; kingdom Metazoa; phylum Chordata; class Actinopteri; order Syngnathiformes; family Syngnathidae; genus Dunckerocampus; species Dunckerocampus dactyliophorus. The sequence goes on from NC_072825.1 coordinate 19,083,274, forward strand.
AGGAAGTGGAAACCACTACACTACCAATAATATCCCCTCCAAAAACAGAAAAAGTTCACATTGGCCTTTAAATAATCATCAATATAGAGCTTCCAAGTAGGTCAAGAAAGTGTGTGCAAGTGAGTGGGAAACAAATCAAGAAGTAAAGTGGGGTGCAAGGGGAGTGAAGAGAGGGTAAATGGGGGACATGAGCAACAAAAGGCAATGATAAGTTAAAGAAGATGACTCTTATCTTTTCTTATGTAGGTTAATTGACTGAGGAATTAATAGAAAAAAGATAGATACAATTCAATGTGATGCATGGACATTAACAATAAAAGGGCTGGTAGCATAAGGAATTATTCTTAACACACACACACACACACACAGACCAAGCCCGTGTGTCATCCAAGCATATTTCTAATTATCGGTTAATTGTTATTCCCTATCATTAGGAGGGTGGTTTTAATTGTAATGTAGCCAAGCAGAAACCTACCTATACATGTGGGGGACAATTAGCCACCTCCATTAACCCCTGGTTAATTACAACCTCCACTGCTACATCCCACAGCTCTGTTCCCACTCGTCTTTACCCCTCATATCTATCCCCGGGCCTTCATCCCCAGCTTTTTTTTCCCCCAGTTGTGCCCTCATTTCCAGTCATCTTTGATTGTTTGATTCAAATGCACATATGTTGTGAACTTTACAAGCCTTTTCAACAAAAAAGCTCTTTTTTTCTAGGTTAAGATTCCCTGTTTGAGCCCAACATGTACTCCCTTCCTCCCTTTTTAATTTGCTACTCTACATTTCCCAATACATTACATCAGAAACAATCAGCAAGCACAAAGACAACATGCAAAACTAAGTAGTAAAAAAAAAAAAAAAAAAAAAAATCCATCTTCTATGCCGCTTATCCTCACCAGGGTCGCTGGTATGCTGGAGCCTATCCCAGCTGCCTTCAGGCAAGAGGAGGGGTACACTGGTCGGCAGCCAATCAACAACCACTCACGCTCACATTCATACCTATGGACAAGTTAGAGTCACCAATTAACCTAACATGCATGTTTTTGGGATGTGGGAGGAAACCGGAGTACCAGGAGAAAACCCACAAACACACAGGGAGAAAATGCAAAATCCACACAACGGAGATTCGAACCCATATCTTCACGAGCTCCAGCCTGTGTGGTGGCCAACATGCTAACTACTAGGCCACCGTGGACAAGTGCAGTCTTTTACTAATAATTTTTGATCCTTCGATGTCTGTTCTTCCTTTCATTGTGAAGCAGAATTCACCAAGCGTTGGATTGTTCACCCACGATTACGGAACGTGAGCTGGGATTAGACTGTCATGAGACAAGTTAGTGTTACCCTACTGATTAATTTTTTATAATTTTTACCAAATTAAAATTTTATTTAAACACACATTATAAGCAAGTAAATGCAATGTTTGAACATATACATTATTGATCATATCAATCATTATTACTAATTATTCTACAGTGCTGCATTTACTGTATGTTTTTAGACTCATTCTGAGAAGTTAAAGAAGACCAAAAGGATAATATTAAACTAAACTCTGGTCGAGCTTTGTTGGGTTGAAAGATTTCTACATCGTCCTGTCTAGACGTTATTGAAAACCAAATTTATTTATAGACTGTATATCAGGGGTCACCAACGTGGTACGCGAGGGCACCAGGTACCCCCCACGACCACATGAGGTGCCCGCAAGCCTGCTTTTCATTCAGGTTTTCAGTTAATAATGAAAGAACAGTAGAAAGAAATGCATTCTGAAATACAAAATGTGAGTTGTGGACACCAGCATTTTGTTCATGTTCTGGTAAAACAAGCATATTCGCTTTGATTGGGTTTAAAATAAGCTCTGAAAATAAATGTTACAAAAATGAGTAGCTTTTGGCCATTTTCATTTTGTAAAAGTAGCTCTCACAAGGAAAAACGTTGGTGACCCCTGCTGCCAGATTGTTCGACCACAACTTGTCAATCCCCCAACATCCCATGTGACATTTTGATATTACGGTTTCTGTTTCCTCCCCTCGCTCCTAAAACTAATGTGCTGTTTGAAAGCAGAGGCTAGCAAGCCTATTGACAATGGTGAAAACATGATGTGCCGTTACCACTCACAGACAGACACAATGGATTTAGAAATGAATCAAGATAGACGGTCAGAGTGAAAATTAGGAGATTTAAATGATAGTAAGTCAGACTGACAGACGCATGGCGAAGTGCAGATTGAATGAAGAGAGAGAGTGGATAACAATGTCCATTGTTCCATTAGGGAAGGCAATAATGACTGATAAAATGAGGCTACTAAAGAGGACACAATGGTCCTTAATTGACTCATTAGGGAGAGAGGAGAATGAACTGCACTAATGAATGGAGGTTTGCAACTATTCTGCTTGCTAAGCAAAACCGAAAGACATTTAGTTTATTAAATCTACACAAAGCAATATTTGTCCACTGGAAGGGATAACACAATAAACCACAGGGACAAAACAAAAAGGAGACAAAAGCTCATAACTGGTAAGTTGGTCTAAAGTATTTGAAATGTCTTAGAATCTATTCGAAGCTACAATATTTCGTGGTACTATTGAGTAGAATGCCATCAATTTGCACTGATTTTTGATTAACTCGTTTGTGCTTTACATACCTCGAGGTGCTCCAGGATATAAGGTGGATTGGTCATGCCCAGCCTGAGCATGGCCCCTTCAGGAATCTCTGCCACAAGCCTCCACAGCAGAGTGGGCAGGTCGGTCCCGATGTCTCGGCCATACGCTCCCGTGTCTTCACTGGTCAGCCAGATTTCACACACTCCCTCTGCAGTGACACACAAAAAACATTTGATCCATCACCTAAAGCAGATCACAGACCTCATCAAACAACGTCTTCTGAAGACAGAATTTAGACATTTCAAGCAGTAATGAACAGACACAACACGGATATTTTCAAAAATGCACAAAAAAAAGTCCTTCCACACAAATTAGGTTTTTTTAAAAAAAAATGTATGTCCACATAAAAACACATTCACCGGTTGTCATGCCCACTTTGTCCCAGCCTGACAGCTGGCTGGCACATTATATTGGTATGTTCCAATTCCAAGGCCACCTGGGATAAAAGGTTTGTAGGTTTCAGTGCTAATGTGAGATCTTTTCAAAATCTGACCATACTAAATACTATTTTTTGAGCCTGGATAACTGCGGCATGTCCTGTCATGTTCGCAACTTCAAACCATCATCTTAGTGTGTGCACTGATGATACATACGTGTGTGCTACATTAATTAACCATTTCTTTAGGTTAATAAGTCATGACGTTTTTAAGAAGGTTTTTTTTTAACTTTCAATATGAAGAAACGTACACGTGCTGAAAATATCTGATAAATAATAAAGACACAAAGTGTCTTGTTTGGCCAGCTACCTATAAGCCGGCTTTGCAATTGGGTTTGACACCCCTGAACTAAAGCATGCATTTTTTTGGCGCTCCTATTGCACATGGTTCCAAAATACAGTCTTGTCCACCCAACATTGGCTAAACGTACTGTTACTGTAACTGACCATTGTCACTTCCGCATTACAATGTAATATAAGATGAAATAAAAAATGGATCAAAAGAAACAGCAGTATCTGGATTACAACAGTGTGTTTTTTATGCCGTTGGGTCATTTATTTGGGGTCGCCTAACTCTATCCCCTAATGTCAGGTGACTTGGTGAGTTGTACGCAGTCTTCCTGCTAGTCCCACTATTTATGCCGCTAATACCACCATCTAACATTGAACCATTACTTACTGTAAATGCATAGATAACCCAACCTTATTGTTGTAACTATCACGCAATACCCTAGAGGACATTCTTTACTGTGACTAGAACCCCTCTTCAGGGAATCCCATGTTTATCATTAATTGGATGTGTTATAACCTCAATTTCAGACCTACAACCTGGAATATGAATCAACAGGGATAATCAGTTGCTTATGCTGTATAAACTAGACAAGCCGTTATTTCTAATTATTAAATCCGCTTATACCAAAATTAGTTTTACAACTTCAAAGAGTCAACACGTTTGTCATTATAATGCATTTGAGAAATGATCTAAATCAAATATAGTAAACTATGAGAACCAGCGTATCAGCGACATGACGGAAATGTGTCAAATGAGTGTCATCTCCTGCACAAGACAATCTGTTATGTTTATAGCCAGTCATTTGTATCAGCTATAATATAAATTAAGAAAAAGTAATTACACTCGTGTTGAACAATTTGGGAGTTCAGCTACAGTAAATAAAATTCCTAAGTGTGGCTACATGGAAAGTCCTGGCAGTTTATGCCAAAACGACAACTTAAAAAGTTGATCGACCAACACAATTACTCTATTGTCATTGAATGTGTGCTCCAAGGCCGACAGCAGCTCATCACCTAGCTCATCAGAGTCACTCACAAGAATTAAAATAACCAGCCACCTTAAATGCATGCATTCCAGGAAAGTGAAGGTCACAAACAGCAACAGGGGACTTATCTGGCTTCATGCTAAATTAGAGCAACATTCACTGCTAGAGTTTAATGAGCTATCTGTCATTTGGCTGCAGGTCTGGAAATGGTTGATTGTCTGCCTAAGCTATGTGTTATCACAAACCCTGGATCATGCAGGCAAATCTAAAGACATTTACACTTGCAGGAGGGCAGTGGCCCGCACAAGTACACACACACAAAAAACACAACTGTCATTATCATTAGCCGAGTGGAGACGGACAGAAAGATGCATGTGGTCATTCAGAGAGTAGAGCCAGTGTTGGGCTAATTGGAGTGTTTGTGTGTGTGCGAGTCTAACAGTTAAAGAACACATTTAAAGGCGTGCACGGGCCAGAAAGATTAAAGATGATGGTGGCATAATTGTACAGATTGAAAGAGTTTCCAAGGCCCATCATCTTTGACAATGGGATACACTAATGACTTCCAGCTATGCCTAAAAACACGTCCATCAATCACACCCGATCAGATACAAACCATAATACACATACAGAGAGAACCTTTGCTTCAGTATGCAATTAATTGAAAACAGTTAACCTTGGTCTAACAATCAAAATACCCTGGTTCATTAAATGTACTTAATCACTTGCTAAAGATATTAAATTACATTTTAGTTTCAGCAGTGTCTGTGAAACTGTTCTACACCTGGAGGTCAAGTTTAATGAAGAAAACATTGCATCAACTGCAACCAATGTGGAATGAATAAGACTTTTAAAGACGCTTGTTTGTTGCTATGTATATTGAACATGTTAATGCAGTTTACACAGCATCACTTGTGTTTAAATGTATTATGGTAAACACAGCAGCCCCACACAATGGATCACACACTGGAGCAGTGGAATATCCATGGTGTTTGATCGTGCTCGTACTTACAGTTGAGCAACACTATGTGATAATTCTGTTTTGTATCCGTAAATATGAGCCATATTTCCAAATGATTGCCGAGATCCGGACAAAAATGTGATTTATGATTGCAATTCTACATGGGAAAACCATACACATGCAAGATACGTAGCTGCATTAGTCACTCAGAATAGTTGTAGGTGTCATGCTTCAATGGACAACCACTTGGATATCGTAGCCAGTGCACTCAACCTTAAAGCGGAAATATGCTACAGCGTACCCACTACGGCATCTTGATCCTGTTACAGCTCTTTGGTTGGCGCGTGTGACTTGCAAATATCTCCCAAAACATTAGAAGCGTCATTTTCCTGAGCGTTAGCAACCACAATAGCAGTGGTAGTGTGCAATGGCGACTGAAATGACATCCAGATCGTTATTGGAGCTGGAACTAATCGCTGTGGAACATCAGTCACTTTTATTGTACATGTTGCTCTGAAATGATTCATATTTGTGTCATATTCATACTGTTCATATTTGCATATTTCTTGTTGAGACGCTCCTCCATTTGGACCATTGACTTGTTGGTGCTTTCAGAGGAAGGAAAAACTGGACATTATATCATTTTAAAAAGCTGACTGATCATAGAGATCGGTTGAAAAATTGCTAGAATTTGCATTTTGGACATTTGGATCTTAATGAGGTTTTAAGTAGAGCTACATTATGCAAACGCAAGAAGGGGGAGTGAGACAAAAAGCACTTTGAAAAAGTAATTTATTGAAAACAACAATTAAACTGAAATAGGCTGTTTATCAAGTGATCAAAAGTTTAAGACCATCGCTCAAAAAATAAAATAAAAAAAAACTCATCAAAAAAACTATTTTCTCAGTAATGAGTAGCTCCACCGTTCTTGTTAATCACTTCAAAAATTGCTTTGGGCATGCTTGATGCGAGTGTTTCCACGAGGCTAGTAGGAACATTGCTCCAAGTGGTGAAGATGGCTTCACCAAGGGCATCAACTGTCTGGAACTGATGGCCATTTTTATAAACTTCCCTTGCCATCCATCTCCAAATGTTCTCTATGGGATTTAAATGAGGGGAACATGCAGGATGGTCCAAAAGAGTGATGTTATTCTCCCTGAAGAAGTCCTTGGTCAAGCGAGCATTGTGAACTGCAGCGTTGTCCTCAGTCATGAGGGATGCCTGCTGCAACATCTGCACGTAAGCAACCGCTGTTTGACGACCCTGCACCACCTGAAGCTCCAGTGTTCCACTGAATGAAAAAGCACCCCACATCATGATGAACCCCCCTCCACTGTGCCGGGTAGAAAACATCTCAGGTGGGATCTCCTTGTCATGCCAGTAACGTTGGAAGCCATGTGGACCGTCAAGGTTACATTTTTTCTCATCAGAGAATAAAACTTTTTTCCACCTTTCAATGTCCCATGTTTGATGCTACCTGGCAAAGTCTAAATGGGCAGTTTTGTGGCGTTGAAGACGACGAGGTCTTTGAATTCGTTTTTTGTTTTTTTAAACCCTTTTCCCGCAGATGCCGTCTGATGGTTATTGCGCTGCAGTCGACACCAGTAAGGGCCTTAATTTGGGTCGAAGACCGCCATGTGTCTTTATCGTCTGGCTCAGCGCAGGTGTGATTTTTTTGGGTCTACCACTTGACTTTTTTGTTCCATAATGCTCAGGATCTGAATGACTGAATGACTGTCTTACTGCGCCCAACCTCAGCAGCAATGGCACGCTGCGAGAGGCTTTGCTTATGCAGCTCGACAATCCGACCACGTTCAAATAGAGAAAGCTTCTTAGTTTTAGCCATCAGGAGGGCATGACAGTGTGAATGCCTGACAGAAAATGACAATTTTGAGCAGATTTCGGCTTCTATAGCCTGTAGTCTAAAACTTTTGATCAGGTGATAAACAACCTATTTCAGGTTGTTTGTTATTTTTAATTACCAGTTCCAAATGTTTTTTGTTTCACTCCCCCGTGTGCCTCTGTGGTTCGCGTCAACATTGACACAACGTTGGAATTTTTTGGAGATACACGTCAGGCGGTTTAAAGGGAAGAGAAGCCAGTGACAGTAGTATATTTTATCCTTTACTGACCACTAAGCATTTGGACCATGGTGACTACTGGCAGACAAGCAGGAGAGAACCTCAGCCTATTACCTTTAATAATCTGTAACAGGCAGACTGAACAAAATATGTACACATAAGTTGTCAAATAACACGGGCAAACATGGTCAAAAGGTCTAAGAAAAAGTAAAATTCAATCAACAGTAGCAGTCCAGACACATATTCCAACAATCCAAGGATGTCAAGCAAGACAAGTACTTGTTTCGTCAATGTTTTTGGACATAGACAAGTGAATAACTGAAACCGCATTGCAGTTGCTGGTTACTTCTTTATAGAAGAAACATGAGTTATTTTTTCTGACAATGGTGAATTTAATGGCATTGTTTTACTTTCCATTTCCACAAAATTCACAGCTGCGCTAAAGTTAAATTGTTTGGATTCAAATAAATCAGTCTCAATGCCAAGGTCTTACACTTGCTTGCATCATCTACATCCCATAATTGAACGTATTCCTGTAGCCACCAGAGAAAAGGCATCACTTTTTTGTGTCAGTTAATTGCTAGCCTCATGCTTTTGAAATAAATGACTAGACCTTCTTTAAATGGTCCCAGGAGCTAAATCAGTGCCTTTCAAAACAACATTCCAGTGAGTCATTTCACATGCTGCTGCCAAGCCAGTAGGCTTGAGCATTGTCTGATATTAAAATGTTTCAAGTTCCTGTCTTAATTATGCTTTGAAGAAGGGGGCGGAAAAGGCAGGGTTCCAGTAACCTGCCCAGTAATTTGCCCTTTTTGCTTGACCCATAGTATTTTTTGCAGTATCACGCCGGCCATGTTAACATTGGCAAAAGACATAGCTGTTTGCGCTGGAAATGTTCACTTGGACTCTCACTTGTCTGCACAGATACAAAGCAGTCCACATGCAGCTGTTTCCTTTGGTTTTAGTATGTGTGCAGTGGAGAGAGGGGGCACAAACTGTATCGGGGTTTCATTAATACACAATCTCTAAAATAACTAGATGCAATACTGGGGAGAAAAAGACCAGCAGGTAGTCGTGCCTGTCGAAATACACTTGACCTTGTACCACGAGAATAATGACATAATGTGGTAAAAACTAAGTGCAGTCGAAGTAAGAGCAACACAGTAAAAATGGGAAGGTTTTTTTGTGTTATGCAAAATAACATTGTCCAATTACTGCTGTACAAACATTTTCTAAAAATGCTTTTAAATGCATGCCAGGCCAATGGTTGGCAATGCCACTTTATAAAGATACTAACTACCTCATATTGCTTTTATTCCTGGGTCATTTCCGAATTCAAATTCACTTTGTCTATATGTGGGTTCACAATTTAAAGTATTGAAAAAGTATTGCGGCGCAGTCTGACATTAACAGTAGAGTAAAAAGTACACTTTCCTGTCGAAGCAAAGGGCAAAAAAAAAATCACCTTATGTTAAGCTTGGATATATAATATTCCATCTTGGCACAGTCAAGTTCATTCATTCAGCAGTGCATAAAAATCAATTTAAAGCGGGCCTTACATCCCGACATACATTTTACCACACGCACAGGCTCCGCAATTTTTGGGAAATTTGTTGGCCATGGCCAGCATGTAGAGGAAGTAGGGTATCAGAGAGGTTGCGAGTGTGTCGTACTTATGGAGCAAGTGATTAGGGACACCCACGTGCGCTCGCCCTCCGTTGGTAGCTTTTAGATCGTGAGTGCGTGCTCGGTGCGCTTCATGTAAGGCAGTCGTATGTTTTACTCACTAGGGACGTACTTGTGTGGGCATTGTACGAGGCTCGTGCAGCCCACTCTCTTAGATTGCAAGATGGACGTACGGGCTCTCTGCAGAACCTATCGAACAGAACTATCGTTACCGGGAGAACCAGTGTACACAGCGGAAAGAGCTGCCCGCTGTGGCCGTGTAAGGTGCATTAATGTCGGATACACTATGTGAGCAGGTCGGGAGAACCAGAATGTACAGCTGGAGGAGTCGCCTGCCGCGGGAGGAGCTGCTGCCGTGGCCGGGCAAAGTACACAATGTACTTTTAAACTTGCGACACACGAAAGGGTTGCCCTTGTGACCTGGGTGCGAGGTTTTCATGTGTGATGTGCATGCAGAAAATAATTTGCATCCAAAATTTCTTCCTCCGGGCTTTGCGTGCTGTCTGCGGGTTTGAAAATCCATGTGGGCCACGTGCATGTCTCTTGCGATTTTCCCCATTTCTGGACGTAGGAGCACGTACGTCGGCAACAACTGCAATCAAGCGTTTGGGATAACTTGCAGTGAGTCTCTTACAGCGCTGTGGAGGAATTTGACAGACATTCTCCTTCAGGATTTTTTGGTACACAACAGAATTCGTGCTGAAGCAGCAAAACAGCCCCAGACCATCACACTACCACCACTATATTTCACTGTTGGTATGATGTTCTTTTTCTTAAATGCAGCGTTACCTTTACGCCAGATGTAATGGGACACACACCTTCCAAAAACTTCAACTTTTGTCTCGTCAGACCACACAGTATTTTCCCAAAGGTCTTGGGGATCATCAAGATGTTTTCTGGCAAAATTTAGCAGTGGTTATGGTCTTGGAACTCTGCCATGAAGGCCATTTTTGCCCAGTGTCTTTCTTATGGTGGAGTCATGAACACTGACCTTCACTGAGGCAAGGGAAGCCTGCAGTTCTTTGGATGTTGTTGTGACGTCTTGGATGAGTCGTCGTTGCACACTTTTTCCACACAGAGGTTTTTTTTTCCTCAGTAGGCGTGTCAGAAGATCGCATGTCACAAGATCTTGCGAGATTAAAACGTGACACGATTTCTCGCTCATAAAAGACACTCTCGTGGGCACTAGGCCTCGGATGATAAATGAATTAATTCATCACACAACAAACAAACATGAACTTGATTTTGCCGTCCTCAATACATTGCCATATACATGCATGTCTGTTTTCCTCGTCTTCCACCTCCAACTCCCCTTTGTCAGTCATACAGTCTCTCAGGGAGAAAGACGCAGAGTGCAGAAGAATGTAATGTAGTAGAAATTATATTAGTAGATTGCAATATATTGTCACATTTTTATATATATATTTTTATTGCACTATTAATATTCTTAAAACTGATTTTGAATTCCGTCTTGTCTAGTGGACCCAATCTCTTGTATCGAGTGTATCGTGTCACCCCTACTGCACAGCATTAATAGTCCCCGAATTTTGGCACAGCTTGGCAAAGACAGCAAAACAACGGAAGTCGGAAAAGAGACAAAGGGTGGAGATATTAAATACGGGGCAAAAAACAGCAAGGCCCACTTTGTTTAGGGTATCAGCCTTCTGGTTTCAAAAGAGAAGTAGAAACACACAAAACAAGAACACATATCAGCAGAGGAAACAGCTCTGTGTGGGCTCGCAGTTCTGACGAATATCAAATAGTGTAGTGGAACTATGTGAATATACACTCACCAGCCACAACATTAGGTGCACCTCCACAAATCTCATTACATCCAGTGAGAGAGCAGTGTCTATAAATGGGCCTTTACAACATTAATTAGCCTGTTTTGATTGACACTGTCAGAGAAGCATTATTATGATTATCATGACATGAAAGTTAATATTTTGGTCGTAGCTTCTCTCCACATGATGATATGATACAACACTCACAGGACCAATACTGCCTATATGTTACATTTCTCCAGACTTGTGCTATTATTTATATATAATTTATCAGGGCTTTTTCTATCTGTGCTCCATTTGAACTTAAATGGATCAGAAGGCAACCGCAGGAGAAAGTAGAAGATGCTTTGATGCATTTACTTTGAAGAAGCGTGACACATCCAATTGATTCAGGTGATTGGGAGCTTATGTAAAACCCAGCGCCAAAACACTAAAAAGGTCTTGAGACACAAGCGACACAACATGGCAAACTATTTTCCTGTCATGCTTGATTCTATTAGTTTGTACACATTGGCTGCGATTCCTTCAAATGCCACAATCCAGTGGTCCCGCGCCACTTCAGTTTAGTTTGAATTTCATGGCTTCACTCTATCACGGTTTTGGAAAAATATATTAATTAATAAATCATGCTGTTTTGTGGTTGAATACGGCCCATTTTTAGTCAAAAGTATGCATACTGAAGCAAATGTTAAATTTTTCTGCCTAAGTTAAGCATTTTTAAGCACAGAAATGGCTAAATGAACTAAAATACCCCCAATCCATCCATTTTCTATGCCACTTATCCTAATTAGGGCCGCGGGGGTATGCTGAGCATATCCCAGCTGGAACTAAAATACACATACAGTGTAAGGCATTCAGAAGATGCATTCAAAGACGCTGTAAATGATAGGTAGTATTCTACACCGGTCATGAGGTGTCAGTAACGTTACTGATACACAAAGACCAGACTTGACCGCTGGAACAAGCGACTTGTAATGCAGATTTGAATGATCTCGCAACAGACACAAGAATCCCTAATAACAACAAAGGCTATTGTTGCAGCCAAGCTAAAACTCAACTCTGAACCCCCGACCTCACACCCTGTCCGCCCGCCACTCAGTTCCCCCAGGGAACACATTTATAGCAACACACACGAGCACTCGTCTTATTTATGTCTTAAATGGCTTATCTTATTATGTCTACTATATTGGGTGGTACGATTGTACAGGTGACTATAGCGGTGTTATTTATTGTTAAAAAACGTACAGAGGAACCTCGATTAGCATAAACAAATTACGCCACAATTTCGCCTTGTTTTGCGCGTATTCTCCTGTTACCATACAATATGGAGCGCATCTTGTGTTAGCAGTACACTGCGTGAGTCTGTGTTCTCAATGTATTTTTAAAGCATAGATTGTTCTTGTTAGCATCCTATTAGCTAGTTCAACAAAAGGCAACCGAAACTTCGTTAAGTCACCATGTCATCAGTGGTTGACTCAAAAATGTTAAGAGAAAACTCGTTTTTATAGTTTTACAATTTCAGATTTACATGCATAAAACTATGTTAAATGCATATAAAAGATGAAAGAAATGGATAAATTAAAATTTAAGGTTACTTTTTCCTTCATTGATGGTCACACATGACCGTACACAAAAATACAGTAGTTACTGAGGAACTAATGACAAACTAATGAACAACTAATGACTAAGGCACATACATTAAGACTAGTTACTGACAAACTAATGAAGAACTAATGAATTAATGAATAGAGTAGTTACTGAAGAACTAATTAAAAACTAATGACTAACTAGTGAGTAGTGGTTAGGGTTACACTTTGGTAGGCTCGTTCCTCATCAACTACTGTAATTTTGTGTACCTTATTGTGTGTTACCATTGTCTAATACATTGTGTTAAAATTGTTGGGCGTGGATTTACATAATTTTCTATTGGAAAATTTTCTTTGGTTAGATTCTGTTTTGGTTTGAGTCTGACCTTCTGGAACGGACAATGACGCTAACCAAGGCACCGGTGTATTTCTTATGGGAAAAACTGATTTGGTTAACCTCTGTTTCGGTTAGAGTCGGACCTTCTGAAACTAATTTATGATGCTCCACTGTATTTAGAAGGTCGGAAACATGTTCTCTATGCTGTCACTACAAAAATATTAAATTCATAAAGAAGGAATGCTACTTCGCAGAAATTCACTATTCACTATCACGATCAGGTCAGAAACCAATTAATGGCGATAAAAGGATTACTGTATTCCTTCAAATATCACACACATGTATGCAATCATTTTTAAACAGGATTAGCACAAGTGCATTGAATGAGAAAAACATCATGCTGCATCTATACTTGCTGGTACTCTATTTGTTAGCATCAACAAATTCATCAAGTGTTAAATGTTGTTTGTTCTCTCCTTAAGTCATTGAGAATACAATAACCATACATACTCAAGTGCTGTACTATTCCTCATAATCTATTCAACATGACATTCTGATCGCTACCTCCTTTGAAAACATTATGCTTTATGAGTAAGGCCGAAACCTCTCAGTTTACTGGTCGATCTATGTTCCTACCCTCACCTATGGTCATAAGCTTTGGGTAGTGACCGAAAGGACAAGATCGCGGGTACAAGCGGCGGAATGAATTTTCTCCGTAGGGTGGCTGGACTCTCCCTTAGAGATAAGGTGAGAAGCACTGTCATCTGGGAGAGACTCGGACTAGAACCGCTACTCCTCCACATTGAGAGGAGCCAGATGAGGTGGCTTGGGCATCTGGTTAGGATGCCTCCCCAACGCCTCCCTGGGGAGGTGTTCAGGGCAAGTCCGACTGGTAGAAGGCCTCGGGGAAGACCCAGGACAGGTTGGAGAGACTATGTCTCGGCCTGGGAATGCCTCGGGATCCGCCGGGAGGAGCTGGACGAAGTGGCTGGAGAGAGGAAAATCTGGGCCTCCCTGCTTAGGCTGCTGCACCCGTGACCCAATCTCGGATGAGCGGTCGAAGATGGATGGATGCATGGATGGATGGATGGATGGATGGAGTACTAATCTTATTGCAAACAAATCTTTAAAATACATAGTCAAATTTACTTTTGTTGAGGCTCAATTATTGACCAACATCACAATTAATGAACCTCTTGTATACCAGTATTTATCAGGAATGCACGTTATGTTTGTGTGCATGACTTTAGACAAGCAGTACATGATATATTGTACAATAGGGAACATTGTATATGTTCCAGCCTCTGTACATTTTACATGTATTGTTCTACCTCTAATCTTTCAGAATGATATACATTTCCAACTGGTTGCCACTGGCTACAAAGTTGAATTCTGATCATAGATTACATGAGCATGAAAATGATCCCATTAAACTGCAGTAAAACCCCATTTTCCGTGACACAAATCAACCAATTGCTATGCATGTTACAAAACATACAGCACATTGAGGGCGAGTTAGCATAAAAAAAAAAAAAACACGGCTCAATCCATTACAGGGCTTTGTATTTTTAATATACTCAAATATAGTGACGGTGTAAACACAGATACCGTATATGTGGTCTTGAGGCTGGTATATGTTCAATTACAAACTCACACACCCTCACATATCACAGTGGCTTAAAACATAGCTTAGCTGTGGGTTTGCTTTGTGTTGTGGAAAACAAGGATTTGATACAGTATAATAGGATCAGCATTATGTGCCTTATAATCTATAATCTAATAAACATTACCACTCACGCAACCAATAAGAAAGCGCATGACCTCATGAACAGCAATAACAGCTTAGTTAGATCCCTTTGCGCATATTAGCTTAACAGATCCAGTGGCATGTACAGTATGTCATTTGTTCTGTGTTTGTAATTAAAGCATTTTGATCTCAGAAAATTTTGGGTCAAACACACTGGGAACCACGCGGGTTAGTTGGAACAGATCTTGACTCAGATGGGTAGCCACCATAAATAGTAACCTACAGCATGCTTAAATAAAGAGCAAGTACATTTGAATTATTTAATTAACCGTTAACGTCAGAATAGTCAGTGTAGTCTGTGGAAAGAACAACAACTCGCTCCCCTTGATTTGACCTGTGTCAATACTCTACTTGTCGATCCCCATGGAAACCATAATTAGACAGAATATAAATATGCACAAACACACATCTGCCCAATGCAAAGAGCGAGAAGGATAAACACAACGCAAGGATCGATACGTTCACCCAAGTGCATATTCAGCTTGTTAACTCACAAAAATCTACACAGAAACAGAGCTAAAAATAGAATACCAATCGAATTGCACACTTGTCTTATCTTCAATTTATAGACTTTTTATCATAATAAACGACAGACAGTAATTAGCAACATTCTCATGCATGTGTTCACTTGCAATTGATGTTAACAGAAGACAAAAAAAACAAAAAAATGATGCATAATCACTGACTATTAGGGGCAACTGGGGCTTCAGGATTTTCTTCAAGGGTACCAGGAGTTGAACTCGAACCAATTAACCGCCATACACGAGGGATTGCTGTGCAGTGTTCCTTTGCTCTATCGCGGTTCACCTTTGGCGGATTCGCAGTTACGCTGACTTTTTTAGTGCTACATTTTTTTTCCTTAGTGTATGAACTCTGTTACAGGCTGAGGCTGGCCCTTTAAGAAGAACTGCATTGTGGGCAGTTGAGTGTCAATCTCTTCCCTCTCTCGTCTGTCTACACCGCCCATTGTTTTCTGTGTCCTGATTGGCTGTCGTCAAACAATTGTCAAACAATCTCCGTCGTGCAGCACTGCATGTTTCCTGTGTCATCGCTAGCTTGCTTGCCAGCTTGTAAATGAATCTTCGGGTCGTCTGCAGCAATGTGTTTTAACAAGGACATAAAAACGAAAGGGCACGGCCACAGGAGTGAAATATGTGTGAGTGACTTTAGAATTTCTTGTGTTGATCATGAAGGTTGATCATTAACTTTTCGAGAGTGTTTTAACAAGAGAGAAATGTGACTAAATGTTAATGCCTGTCTGAGAAAAGTGTATCGTGAGCGAGTTTACAGCCTTAAAACATATGCTGTATAATAATGGTAAAAACAAATACGTTTGCGGATTTAATTTATTGGGGGCTATTTGGGAACCTATCCCCCGCGATAAATGTGGGAACACAGTATATTCTGGCGGCTCAGCACATTATGGCTAAAATGACAGTCAAACAATGATTAAAAAACATACACACAAAAAAAAAATAATTTACTCCACAAAGTCAGCAGTGTTTAGTGTCAATATGACTCACTCCCCGGTGCGCACAGTAACTTCCCTCTACCCATTTGTTATACTTCGACTATCAGCGGTTCTTTGTATGCTGAAAAGACAGTTATGAATGTTAAATTGTTAGTTGAAACACTGTCTGTTCATTTACTACATGTTTTATAATGGCAGCAGTTGGACAATGGAACACGTTATTTCCGAGGCGAAAAGTAGTTTTAAAATGACCAAATAAGAGGATAAGGCCGATGCATACAGCAGCTATTGTTGAAAGATGCAAACATGTGCATGAAATAGATCGGACGGGCGTCGTAATTATATGCATTCTCCCACATTAATTTGAATAAAATTGTCAAGAAATGATTCATTTCTTAATCATATAGCGGCAGAACACACATGTATCATACATACGCCAGGCAATAATGTTTGTGCTGTGCCACTGACTTGAAGGCCTGTCTGACCTTCAATCACATTAGTCCTACCCCCACCCCCCATCCAACAGTCGAGACCTCACGGCTACTCTGCCTTCGCAGGAAACCTCTCCACTCACTTCTGGAAAGAGACTAGACAAGAAGGCCATATGTCAACAACGGTATCTTGAGCAACTGTACAGCAGAGACAGGGTGCAGGCTATTGCCAAGGCTATTTGTCATTGTCAGCATTAACTATACTGTATGTGTGAGTGCTTTTTGATTTATGTACCGCTTCCTGACAACAATTTAACTCGTGAGACACTATTTCATTAGAACGTATGAGAAATATTTTTTCTCAATCATTTGATGCTATGCCTTTAATGTTTGAACCACAAATCAAGCTAAACTTGAGGCTTTTGAAAAGATGATTAGTTTTCGTTTCTGACCTGCATCCTTGCAGGATACGTGTTACTTCCTCTATAAGAAGACGTCCTTGGAAGAAGCATGCATATTTGATTCCACAGAATGAATAACATAATGAAGCGGTATATTTAACGACACAAACGTAGACGTGATCCCTGCCTTTAGCCGAGCTATACCCATTTCCATACATTTCCACAGGAATAAACAAACACCACGCACAGAGTTTAACTGCCATAATTAAACAGCTTAATTTAGAGTAACACGTGTTGATGTGGCGCGTGGGCAGCCTGGCAGGTAGCATCAACACGCACTTGTATTATGCAAATACTCCCTCTCGGGCATGTTTACATTAAAAAAAAACATGCATGTATGGGAGCACACGCATGTGCACGGGTGCACACTCGCATGCGGACGCACTATATGCGCGACTTTAAAGAAAAGCCTACAAAATCCTTTAAACAACATGTCAGTTTTAACCTACTTTCACAGAGTTTCCAAACTACAGGCATGACCTTCTGTGCACGCCTGCACATGAGATAAAGTGCCTGGGTACATCAAAGCTTCTGCTGGTGTATTTGTGAGCATGTTCGTGTGCACGTGCAATGTATGTGAGGGGGAAAAATGTGCCATATAATATATGGGTCAGACATATTGTATGGATATATCAGAAGTAATTGGCAGAGGGGCTCTGGTACTGTGCTTGCGTATGTGTGTGGGTATATGTGTTTGCATTTGCGGCTGTGTATATGAATGTATAGAGTATTGGAATTGATGTTACATCTTTACTTTCATCTTTTCTGTGGGTGCGTTCAAGAAGGAAGTAGCTTGTGAAGTTGCCCGAGCAGATGGACAACTACATAAGAGGAAAGTGGATCTGTAGGGACAACACCAGCCCTTGACATCACCACAGAGCTGCAAGCTATGAGTACTTCCTGTGAAATCAGAGTGGAGTAATAGTGAACAAATGGACAGAGAAAAATTGTGGAAGAAATTGAAAATCAGCAGACATTTTGTCAGAATTTGTTCCACTGCAAACAGCAGCAGTTTGGTTTTCTCACTTATCTCCAGTTTCCTGCAGTGTGCTTCAGTTTAAAAGGCTTTTTGAAGAACATTCAAATGCTCCACATATACGCAGTTGGCTGTAGATAAAATGTAAACATCTATGAATAATATATCAAAACACACATCATATGTAGACGATTAAAGGACTCTCCACAACATATATGAAAGTATTGAGACGACTTTGTGGGAACATATTTGTTCAACGCCCTTTTCTGTTATGGCATGACTTTGTTGCAGTGCACAAAACAAGGTCTACAGAGATAAGTGGATGAGTCTGTATCGTTCTGATGTTCTCCTCTCACCCAGAGGCCAGCTGAAACGGGTTCTAGGTCGGCTTCGATGAAATTGTTAAATGCCTTTCAAATTGCACTGAATATAAAACAAAACTGTAATTTGATCGAAGAAGAGAACTAGGAAGTGTTAACTGTTCATGCTGTGTTTTGAGAATCCGCCTGCAAGACACACTGCCCTGTGCCTATTTCAAATAAAGAGGCTGACTAATTTACAGCTATCCTATTGGTGTCATTTCATGACGCTGTAAAAGCTACATAACGTTAAACGGAGGACATTGAACTTTAGGCCACGCTGACCATCAAGAACTGGATTTGGACAATGACATGCTGTCGATCACATAGTTTCCTTTCAGTATTAGCAGCAATCACTTTTTAGTACACGAAGGAAAATAAGGAATAGAAACACACACTGAGAATAAATTCTCATGAATTAATTTCATCAGGAAACTCATGTAAGCCAATTTCAACAATATCAAGCTACTGTATATATTTAATTCATTCATCATTTCATAGTAGGTCATGCAGTAAATCCTGTATGTATTTATTAGATTATTCGTTTATCTTTAATCGCATTATTTATTTTAATGTTTTTTTTATTATTTCTTTTCCCTTCTGTTTATTTTGTATGCATTTATTTATTATTAACTACTGATAGGGTAGGATTTAAGAAGCACTGGTTCTGATTCTGATGTTGAATTGTGTAACTGTAACCATGTGGCGTTCCTTATTGGAACTTGTTAAGCATGTGCACAACAAATAAAACCATGGCAAAAATTAAGGCAGAATCCGTAGACGCCGTGAATCACGTTAAAAACTAAACAAAGCTTGAAAAACATATCGGATTGTCATCAGTACCTTAATTGAAACTCATATTCTTTTACTCCTGTAGTATGCATCGTATGAATTACAATCCATCAACCAGGAATTATCCATACTTGACCCCAATGTCAGTCTATCAGGATAATGAACTTGTACAATGCGTCATTAAAAGTGCATGAGTTGAAACCACAGGGAGGACGAATGTCGACGGGGCGCATTGGATTAGAGGACGGAAAGGCTTAGATGCAGCGAGTGTCAGAGGGTCTAAGAGTCATAGGAAGCTGTAGGGGGCAGATCACATCTCGGTATGCTTCACAGAGCCAAAGAACAGGAAGGCACCGAGAGCACCACGTGCACACCCACACTCACAGACATATGGAAATGACTTCCGATTAAAAAGTCATTGAGGTGGTAATAGTTAATATCTGCTGTCAAAGAAGTCAAGGCAATGGACGGACACACACACACACACACACACACACACACACACACACACACACAAGCACGGTCTTCTGATTAATCAGACATAATAAGGTTTAACTTTAATTTAAGGCTGTCGACCTAATTTCTGTTCATAATGTGCGAAGATGTGTGTGTGCTGGCCTGTGTGTTGTGCTGTGTAAGGGGACTAATTTGATAAATAATAATATGTCTGGTCAGTATTTATGCTAATGTATTCATGACCCACCGGCAGGCATCATGTTTGTGTTTGTTAATTCGCTTAGCCACAGAGTGTGTGTGTGTTTGTGTGCGTGCGTGCCTGTGTACAAAATGAGTTACTGTGGCAAATCCTGATGAACTTCACTTGCACCGTGTCTCTTCATATGCGACTGTGAGTACAATATAATGCGTGTGTTACATAGCTGTATTGAGAAATTTGCATGGCATTATCACAAGTGTAGTTGTGATAACACACTGTGTGTATATGCTAATTTTTACTATGGCCCTCTAATATAGTTTTAATCATGTAAATATTGGATTTTTTTATGTAAATGTTAACATTTTTATGTAAACATGCAGGATATTCTGTGTTATTGCCCAGGGCTAATGACTTAATGAATGTGGTTTGCTGCCAAAGTTTAACAGCTGAATGCAGTTTTATCAGAACCAAACATTGCTTCTTAACAAGACAAGCGCTGTTAACACAAAAATGCGTTTTAGTAAAAATCACATGAAACATACATACAGTACATACAACAACATACTCTTCTAACTTGTTGAAACTATTTTTTAGAGGATCTGTTCATTCCGAAATGGCTTTTTCCAGATTAATTTATGATACAAAAAGCTTTGCATCAGATTTTCTATCAACATTGTAGTGCCTAATGATGTGCGATACTGCTGATTTCTTTTCCGATCCGATACAGAGTAAAATTCAGGCAGGTATCGGCAATACCAATCAGTAAATTTTAAAAAGTAATGTATTTCAAAATATACTGTAGTAGCGTCCTATTATTTCCGCATGAACGTAATCGCGGAATTGGCCAATAAAAACGGAATCTATTGTTAAACGTGAACGGAAATTGACATCATGATGAGAGGTAACATTCGTGTGGGGAAATATTTCCCCAGCCGACCACTTAATTGTAGTGGAATCTTCTCACCAAGACTAACGCGCCCCTTCCCGAACTAAAAATGTCCAAGAGGCCACCTGTAACACCGGCAAAAGTTTGAAAAAAACACTTTGAAACTCACTTCTTACGGCGTGTGAGTGGAAGCCGACGAGGTTAGCTTAGTTTAGCGGAGCATGCTAGTGTGGCTGTGTGTGTGCGACTCTGTACCAGTGTGTTGAAACCGTGTTGTGTTTTACCGCTTGTTAATGTAAGCGAGCGTTTTAGGACGCCATAATTGCACAACTGTCTAATTGTGTACTGTCATAAGAAATATCCTACATTAAGAACACAATTGGAATTGCATAAGTGACTACTTCTTCCTGAACTACAAATACAAGCACTACAATTGGTTGAGGATTTTGTAGCAATGTGCAGAGGCTGACATCCTAAGTTAGCAAAGCTACATCAGTTTTCTGAAATCCTGCGCAGAAAAAACAGAAATAGGGAAAACATAAAACAGATTTCCTCGGGTCGTAGCACAGCTCATAAGTCTAGGTCACAACCGGTCGTACACTGTGTTCCTATTATTGGGATATTTTACCTCAAATGACTCAAGTATCAAAGTATCAATATTTTGATTTGATCATGGATCTTAGAGCTGAAAGGTATCAGAGGTATCGATATTTCAGTATCAATCTGCATATCACTAGTAATGGCAAGTTTTCCAGTAGTTAACAATGGAAATTATTACAAATTATTCACTAAACCACAACAACCAAAACTGAAGTAAGGGTAGAATGAAGGTGTTTTGAATTTTTTGCAGGCTATTCAATAGACTTGACAGACTAAAAGGCGAGAGAGAAGAGAGAAAGTGGATGGGCACACAAGCGCACACACACAAACACACCATTTCATCAACAAGGGAGAGTTTTGCCCCGAACCCACACACGCAATGGGGGTCAGAGGGAATCAAAGAGCTGGGTTTTCTCTGGCATGACAGATGCGAGGAGAGGCCATCTTGTCAGGCAGAAACACTCAACAGCTTCTTAAGCTGAAAACCTGAAGTGACATTTACTGGTGCTTGAGAGAGAGTCAGACATGACAGCACAGTCGCAAATGCATAAACAAGCAAACAGGAAAATTACACTACACTGCAGAAAGTACAATCCCAGCAAACATTTTCAGGACTAGTATAGACCTTAGACATGTTTGGACTATATTAAACCTAAATCATATTTTACACCAGTTTCTACCAACGCATCCCAAGTTGGCATATTGACAATTCAAATTACAATATTTAGATTCTACATGCAATGAAAGTTTTTCAGAAAACAACTCTAAAAATGCAACTATTATGCAAGTTACAACACTTTGTGCCTGATATTTTTCCATGAAGAAGTGTCAGTGTTTAAAGAAGTGACTACATATGCAAAACATTGGCAAAAACCGCCGTGAATAACACAATGTGACTTGTCAAAACACCATTTCGCTTTCTTTCAAGTCAAATTATCCTGTTCCATTGGCAAATTATTTTGCTTATTTTAATAAGAAATGTAATACATATACTGAAAACATATAAATGGATATAAAAACATCTTGTAAGTAAAAAAAAAATAAAAAACAAATAAATAAATAAAGTATTTTTCACCCTTATTTCTACTATTTAAGCTTGCTTACATTTGTGGTTTTGCAGCCTACAGATTTTATTTTCGCTGTAAGGCAAAAGTAGTGAAGACCATGTGCAACCTGAAGCATAGAAAGAGAGCAATTGAGTTAAAAGAGTGGAAGGGAAAATGTACTGGAGGACGTGCTGAATAGATTTTCAAGCATTTCTCAGAGCGGGTATGAGCGTGTGCATGAGCTGTCGCCCCGGTAGCCTATTTGTGTCACCCACCACTATGGGCTCAGGGCTCTGGCCATGGGTGGCCCACTATGTGAGAACTGGTCCCTGCAGGGGGTGTGAAAAAAAACAAAACAGATGATATCACAATATACAGTAAATCACAGGGAGGACATACAAAAACAAGCAAGAATGCGGACACAAACATTCAGAGAACCATTGAGACCAAAGTCATTTCTGTGAAATGCTTGAAGACATCTACTGTATGTAATCATCATTTCTATTTATTCAATTTGTACATAACAAACACACTCACTTGAAGGGCCAACCTACTTAAATACATCACTTATACCACAATCTCATAGCCTGCAGGTTCATATTCTGTAAATACACACCTCTACAATAAAATTAGAATCGGAACACTTATTCATCTTGTGAAATGTTGTGCTTACAAAGGCCAAGTCCTTTTTTAAGTCGGTTGTACTGACTTGTCTTGGCAGTTTCCTGTCGCCTTACTCTTCACTTGTGGATCGTCAAGTGTTTTGACAGATGAAGACCGCATCAGACATTAAACCTTCAGGCTTGAATGTTATTTATATCCTTGGTGATTTGTAAGTGATCTATACAGATGTCTGGTTTTACTCAACTACGTTCATCTGTACAGTGTTATTGGCTCAGAATCCAAAAAGAAGATGCAGATATTTTATTAAGAGCACTGGAATCTTTAGAATTGACGCTTTTGGTTAATAACTTGCAGATTTAACATTGATTACCAAAGTGAAATGCTTTTAATCAGTGTCTAACTTTACTTTTTGGTCCACTAATCGGTAGTAACAAAGAAGTTTACTCCGCAATCATGCTATGCCCCAAGCAGTAGTAGTCTCTGCACAGGGTGTTGTTGGGCACACATAAACAATGTCAGACAATCATTTTCTTAAATTCCAGTGTGTTGCTCGCACTACATCTACTTTACCTGGTGGGCATTAGAGTTCTTGTTCTACAAAGTTAACTATACTGTTCAAATAAAACATATTCAACTCTTGCAGACTGCTAACTGTAAACAGTGTGTGAACATCTTACAGTTCATTCATCATCCAAGTCAGGGGTCACCAACGTTTTTCCTTGTGAGAGCTACTTTTACAAAATGAAAATGGCCAAGAGCTACTCATTTTTGTAACATTTATTTTCAGAGCTTATTTTAAACCCAAACAAAGCGAATATGCTTGTTTTACCAGAACATGAACAAAATGCTGGTGTCCACAACTCACATTTTGTATTTCAGAATGCATTTCTTTCTACTGTTCTTTCATTATTAACTGAAAACCTGAATGAAAAGTGGGCTTGCGGGCACCTCATGTGGTCGTGGGGGGCTACCTGGTGCCCGCGGCCACCACGTTGGTGACCCCTGATCCAAGTGATGCCAGCTCCACGTTTTTCCAAGTATCAGGTAATCAAGTCAACTTCAAAGTTGTAAAATAATGGTGAAAAAAAGACTACAATTTGTGTTACATTTTCTGAAATCAAAAGTATAAGGTTGCCATATAAACAGTGGTGTACAGTCACGGCCAGCAAAGCCTTCTCTGCTGGCCTAAACACGACCAGAAACACTGACTACATTTACAACTTAAATGCTAGTATTTGTATTAATTGTTTTAGTTTACTTCATTTTGTAGCGTGTTTCTTGGTTGCACTGCTTCCAGTGCATGTAAGTGTATGTTAAATGTGTTTGTCAAATCAGATTTCTACTTCTGTGTGTTGACATGTCTTTGTAATCTGCCCAGGGCCTTCAGAATCAGTTGCGCTGGCCCATGTGACTTAAACACTATTAGCTATGGGTCTGTTTTTTGTTTGTTTTTTTAAACCAATTAGATTTCAGATTCTCCTCACTGAGCCAGCTATAGCAGGCGTACAGTAACAGCAGTATTTTTTCCGTCCTCTGATTTTTTTTTTTTGAAAACCTAATGCTCAAAAGTTACCGGTGCGTGTGGACGTCTCGCCACATGAACAGCGCAATGCTTAATTGATCCTATTCTGACACAACAAAAGTAGACAAACACTGTGTTGTTCATTATTGTGTGCATCATATGAACAATTTGAGTTTATATATATTTTAAGCATGCCGGCATGGGAAAGGGTTTGTTCACCACTTCCACTGGAAGTCTTCCAGACCTGTCCTTATGAGTGAGTGAGTTGTGTGATTTATTTATTTTAATTTTTTTTTAATGATGTGGTATCTCATGTTATTAGATAAATATTGATTCTGAATTGCTCCAGTTGATGTTGTAGTGTAGGGGTTTGGAGTTGTTTATGGAATATATATTTGAAGGTAAAGTGTTAACTCGGTTTCGTGCTTTAGTATTAATGACCTCCATCCACAATTTTGAAATGACACACACTGTTATTTAGCATTTTTGTATTTTTTTTCAGTTTGTATAATTATGATGTTATAGTGGTGGTATTACGAGGTGGGTTGGGTCATTTAAGTTCCCACTGAAGGCCCAGGTGTGGAAATGCACAATCCACCATTGACTATAAAACACCACTGATTCCTTGCACTTGTTATAAGACAATTACACCATACTACTTCAAACCTAAATAGAAACAATCAATGATCACATATTCCCATAACCGCAATATCATCATTGCATCATTATGCTTCTGGGTTTCCCCTATTCATGCTGCAGTATGGGAACTGCTGATAGTGAATGTGCCTGGTAGAATGTGCTGATCTTTCTCAAAAGTACTGTTTTTCTCTCTTCGTATCAATGCAGATAAGACAAATGTGGCAAAGTATCAGACGTTTAAGACACAAGGATCATACAATGTTCACTTGTTGATCAAAGACAGCGGGCGCTGCAAGCAATGGTGTGATTAGAACCAACATAGAAAATATGAAGACGCTAAAGAGACTGGGGTGGATAGAAAATGAGGGAACATCAAAAAGGGAGACGGTAATGACCGACAGAGAGATTGCAGGGGAGCCAAATAAAAAAAACAAAACACATGAGGATTGAAGCATCACAGAGTGGTGTGGGAGTGAAGTGATGGGATGGATTCAGGCAGGGAAAGAGACAAACAACAGAACCAAAGTGGGACAGTTGCATAATGTCTCAATTTAGGAAAAAAACAAAAAATCTCAATTTCTGTATGTTAAACACTTCTCATGAATGTGTCGCCATGAAACAGTGCAGTTATCACTCAGGTTGAGATTACCCAGCAAGCACAATTAAGTCGCAACAATTAATCTTATATTGCTTTCTTTTATTCTATTTCTGGCATAGGTATTGACATATCTTTTCTGATGTGAGCTTCACGGTAACCTAAGGCGGGGTTTACTGGTCATGACACACAGGAGTCTCCTCAGAAATGTGTGAAGGATCTTCACAGCATTACGTGTTAGGAAACACGGAAACGTTTTCTGGTCAAAACAAAAGAGTATTTTTATTTTAGAGTTTCAGTCTTTCATCCACATAGAAATGGCCTTCTGGGTGCCCCGAACCTTTGTTTTTTCCAAAACGGCTTCAAGACTAGGAAAATCTGAAAACGCCGGCTTGTCGTGGCCGTGTAGACGACCAAGCCGCTACTTTCTGAAAACGATGACGTCACTGCCTTGTCACAGTCATGTGACCAGAAGTGACAAGTCAACACGGCAACATGAACTCGGAATACTTCGACGGTCATGACTCGCCCCAGTCAACATTTTCCTGATATTTTGTTGTTGTATACTCCAGAATGACTCACACAAAAAATTTCACAATGTTCTTTCTTCTTCTATGGTTTGGTGTGTCACGTGCTTCCGTCTGTGTGTCTGTTTACAGCACCACACATAGGTGTGCCTTGTGCATTGCCATGTCTTTTTTCCAAACTGCAAAAAAATAAAAAATAAACAAATAAAAATAAAGATCCCAGGAATGTTTCTGTCTGGTCATGAAAATAGCCTCTTCGATCCCACTACAGTGACACAACAAGCACAATGCAGGGTTTCCCCTAGGATTTTTTTAAGCTGTGGTGGTGGGCTGCATGTGAGGGCGGAATCCTTTCACTCTTAGCACCATTGTTACCAGACAGAGTTAGCAGTTACTAAAAGTGAAAAACTATGATGAACTTGCATCCAACTTATCACCCAGGCTTGCATTATCAACCAGCTGCCAAACAACAGATGACCTTAATCCCTTTCTTCAAATGACCGTTTTCACTGCTTTTAAAGGGGAAAAGACTGACAGGCTGTAGTCAAACAATAAAACAAAATAAAATAAAATGTAGTTTCATTTAATTTAAAAAATGCAACATACATAAATCTGGATAAAAACACTCAACCGCCTTCTGTTGGCAGGTACGACTTGCTACCAAGTCAAACACACTTAGTATAATTGTACTGTGGAAACAACTAAAGATGAATGCTGCTTATCTTTTTACCTTTTCCCTCATCTGAAGACGTTTTTGAGCAAACCAAGACGGGAAAAATGTGCCACACAGCAGAAATCTTAGGTATTAATCAGGATTTCACTTGGTGACACACGGCCAAAAGGCTGAAAGGGTTCAGACAACGGCTTGTGTAGATTAAACAGCCCAATTAATCTCTCCTTCTTCAGCCTGCCAAGCTCCAGGTCTCGACTTCAAAGCATACACAAAGTTGAGAACTTGAGCCATTTGTACATTTTTTTCACTGATGTGTGACTCAATGGGGCTTACGGAAACAACCTTGTAGTCGTGTAGTCTCTTCTCTTCAATAGTGGAGTGACTGGCTATGAACGATTCAGAGCAGAGTGCAAAAGATTCCCTCTGTTGCCGGAGGGAATAAAACCATATGGAAGAAAAAAAAAAAATCCAAGTTCAAGATTAAATCACATCAGTGATCTTGTGACATGAAAAGGAAAAAAAATAAATGTGACGGAATGTATGGAGCAGCTGCACACAAAGCCATGCTGGCAGAGAAGAAAATGACAGGTAACAGGATGGGAGAGGAAAGTCATTTGGGATGTGAAATAAAGAAGTATGAAAAGAAGTATTTATTAAAGAGGACATAAAAGTCCAACATAGTAAGAAGAACAACACGTAATAGCTACTCCCTTTGAGGCAAAATACAATGATTATACTGAGGTTATTGAACATGCTATATAACAAACATATGCACCTATCAAACTGGATACTGATGAGGAGACAAACTGAATCTAACACACATTTCATCAGCTTCTCTTTTCATGTGATGTAATCATGTGGAAATTTGTATTTTCATGTCCATTCTTGTCCTTCTCCAAAACCTTTCATCCGTCTGAATATGTAAACAGGAGCGCTAACTGTTATTTTTACATGGAAGCGAAACCAGAACAAATATTTATAGGTCTATAAGAACAAAGAAGGTGACATCTATTCTTTCTAATCCACTGGGGTTTTAACTGACTATAACGGAATAACTAGGAGGAAGTAGGAAGTTGGTATTACAAACAAGAGAGTGATGGTGTGCTAAACAGCTTGAGAGAATGGAAACACACACACACACACACACACAGAACACACCCTGACAGTGGTGTTATCATGGGGGGAGAGCCAAATGTGAGTCAGAGGATTGAGAGGAGTTAAACATTTTAACAGGCACAAACCGACTCTTACTACATGCATGATGCATGCATGCGTGAGTGTAAAGCCTTACAGACAATGGCAAATTCAGTGGGCTGAACACATGGCCTTTAGCCTAAATCTAAGTGTTGTACTGCCACCTATTGACTAAATGTGCAACTGCACTTCCCCTCCCCCACGGAGCACTCACACAGAACAGCACAGAATGGGGAAAACAAGCGTAGTGGTAGTTAAATGCAGTTTAAGAGAAGGCAGACTGCTGGAAGAGAGGGAAGGGGAGAACAACAAAATAAGTAAAGTGCATTTATCAGGACTTAAAAGTTTATATACTCCTTAATAGGAGTCACTTAACTGCACATTTGAATACACAAATGAGCATATCAAGCTCATCAAGTGGTGCAGTTTCCTAGAAAATGGAGGGTTAAATCTGCTGTATAAACGTGAAGTAATGCAGTCCAAAGAGAAAGGACAGAGGAAAAAGATGTGGATACAAGTTCACAGAGGACAGAGCAGATGGTGTCTACTCCACTCACACAATAAAACACACACACATGCATATACACACAAGCACACACTGGTGACATAATAGTACCATGCCAGGTGTGCAGTTGGTGGCCCGCAGTCTGGCATTGACTGGAGTTGTGTGTACATGCGGGAGAGTGTGCGAGTGTGTGTTTGTCTCGATCCCTTGCTCTCTTTGTGTGAGAGGGGCCCCCTATTCACTGCACTCTGCTGCCAGCTTGGCACTTAATCACAGGACAACACGATACACACGCACACACACACGCGCAAACACCACCCTCTGTTGCCTTTTTGTCCAGCCTACGGAGAGACTGAAAAGAAGTCAAAGAAGAATCCAGAGAGAAACAAATCAAGGATAATGTTACTTCGGCTGAACTTTTAAATGAAACTGTAAAGAAAAGAGGCGGGGAAAAATTATAAATGTCGCCTTGCTCCTACACTGACAATGAACTGACGCTACGCGTAGACGCGCACAATCAGGACCATGGTCATGCATAATGGGTGGTGGTACAGGTGAGACAACAGCTGTGCTGTCCAAATCGTGCCCCAAGAGTGCCTGAGGAAAGTGTGTATGGCTTTCCATCTCTGTGAGGAAAACTAAGGATTCAAAGAGCACTGTGAGGACAGCTTGAGGGAGTTGTCGCTACTTTAAGGGACACTTTTTGAAGAAAAGTTTGGGTAATGCAGTAGTCTTGCATCCACATATTAACATACATACAGTGGTGTAAAAAATGTGTTTGCCTTTGCCTGTTTTGGTCAACCAAAATTACCCCAAGAGCGCAGAGGCGACTCATCCAAGAGGTCGCAAAAGACCCAACAACACCACTCAAAGAACTGCAGCCCTCACTTGCCTCAGTTAAGGTTAGTGTTCACGATGCCACCATACGAAAGACACTGGTCAAAAACGACTGACATGGCAGAGCTCCAAGACAAAAAACACTGCTGAACAAAAAGAACATTAAGGCTCGTGTCAATTTTGCCAGAAAACACCTTGATGATCCCAAAGACCTTTGGGAAAATACTCTGTGGTCTGATTAGACAAAAGTTGAACTTTTTGGAAGTCCCATTACATCTGGTGTAAATGTAACACCGCATTTCGAAAAGAACATCATAAAAACAGTAAAAATATGGTGGTGGTAGTGTGATGGTCTGGGGCTGTTTTGCTGTTTCAGGACCTGGAAGACTTGCTGTGATAAATGGAACCATGAATTCTGCTGTCTACCAAAAAATCCTGAAGGAGAATGTCTGGCCATCTGTTCGTGACTTCAAGGTGAAACCAACTTGGATTCTGCAGCAGGACAATGATCCAAAACACACCAGCAAGTTTACCTTTGAATGGCTGAAGAACAAAAAAAGAAGACTTTGGAGTGGCCTAGTCAAAGTCCTGACCTGAATCCTATTGAGATGCTGTGGCATGACCTTAAAAAGGTTGTTCATGCTCGAAAACCCTACTGTCTGGCTGAATTACAACAATTCTGCAAAGATGAGTGGGCCAAAATTCCTCCACAGCGCTGTAAGAGACTCACTGCAAGTTATCGCAAACGCTTGATTGCATTTGTTGCTAATTATTAGGTTTGGGTGCAATCACTTTTCACGCAGGGCCATGTAGGTTTGGATTTAATTTGTTTAATGATCTGAAACATTTAAGTGAGACGAACATGCAAAAAAAAAAAAAAAAATCAGGAAAGGGGCATACACTTTTTCACATCACTGTATGTACCATCATTTCTCAACTAGCGACAAATTTAGCAACAAATCTTTCGGGCGTTGTTGGAGCATTTTCTGGTATTTAAACTTAAACTTAAAAGTGAAAGCACATATTGTTCCGCAGTTACTGTTCTCATTGAGCAGCAGCAGGTGCTGCTGTGAGATCCGCCTCGTCCCAAAGCAGGCACAAGTGGTCAGTGTGCAGTCAGCTACTGAAGCACACTAGTGGAGCTCTACGCATCCATGAATCACGCATGCGCGAGGCATGATGCTACCAGGGTGGATCTCATCAAGATAACAACTTCAAGATCATGAGTGGTGTTTTTTATTTACATTGTTTGCTTTAAAATTACTAATACTTGGTGTACGTCATATGTATGGCACAGTAAATTCTCCAAGAATAAAATATCCAAGAATAAAATACATTATACACATTCAAGGTACGAGCTAATACTGAATTCCAACGGCTATAGAAGCGTACATCTAGACATCTAAATCAATATACGGAAACTCCAAACAGTGCACAGGAAGTCCACAACATTTCCGAGGTATGCAGTTTTCCACTACACAGTATTAGTGTTTTTTTTGCAACTAAAAAGGATCATAAACGTATATAACACTTACAAAGATTTGTTTTCATTTTTTCAAAATATATACCAATACATACCCACAACAATGAAGCATAAGTACCACTATGGAGTGGGTATTTACAGTCTGGTTTGCACTTTTAGTGAATTGTTTCAGCTCGATTCGCCGTGATATGATTCAGATCAGTAAACCATGGTCATGCTCTTCGAACCCGCTTGTATGCAGGAGTGTAATAGGTGCATTTACAAAGAACTGACAAATAAGTCAGTAATTAATTAATGGATTAATTAAATGACAGAAATGTGATACAGTACAGTGCAATGTACTGACTACAGCTTTGGCTCCTCTTTATAACATAATCCACAGTATTTTGTAGTAATACTGTAAACTATTTTTGTTTTCCTCACATTCAGTTAACACTAATTGACCAATCTAGCTTCTATCTCCACAAGCGCACCACTGCAACCACTTAAAGAGAACAAAATGCGGACTGTGTCAGACTGAACTTATCCCTATCACTTAGTGGAAACGACTTTAGAGCAGTGGTCAAAATCAGTGGTCCCTGGACCTGAAACTAGCCTGGATGTACACCCCAGCTGGAGCACCTCATCCACACAGCTGCTCCAGTCGGAGAGCCAAACGCAATGGAACATTTGATGGGCTTCATTAATACAGTTCAGATTTCCATCCAGTTGGCTGATTTGACATTGAATAACGTCTTGATGTATCATATGTATGTATCCGGTATCATTTATCAACAAAGCAGACAGACAAACATATACTGTATACGCTCATTTCAACCACAGCTGGCTAGATGGTTCGAATGTGTCATTGCTCCCAAGAAGGACTCTTAGATGGCCTGCAAGGTGCCTGGCGTAAAAAAAAACAAAAACAAAAAAAAAAACAAAGTCTTCCCTGAACAGTGCCTGCACTAAATATAAACGTATAATTAGGGAATTTACAACAGTGATGGCCTGGGTAAGTCCCAAAGATTGACTGGTCAATCGCAATCGATGGGTTGGTGAACCCTGCTTTAGAGTCATTTATATCATCCATGTGTTTTTTATTGGGTCTTCAAACTTTCCAAGTCTTTAACCGTTTTGGTGCGGTATTTGTAGAGCTTCTGTACACACCAAATAGAAGAACTGAATTGCAGAACTAGAAAAGAACTATTTGCCTCACCCCTAATACATTAAGCTGCAAAGATTTACCAAAAGCCAAGGAATGTTGCTAGTGGTGGCATACATGTGAACTCTGCTTTGAGTGTGTTGTTTTGAATTCAGTGGCTGGACAAGAGCCAGATAATGAAAAACTGTTGCTGGAGTCTAAACTATGTCTGAGTGCAGGAGAGCAAACATGGGGAGACGCTTCTGCTCGAAAATAACAACTTCTCAGTCTGGAAGAGGTTCCATCCAGAAATCAATTTTTAGCTCCTCCATGAGAGCTCTAGTCTAGGATAATGACTTTGGCTGGAATTTGTTTAGCAAGCGCAGCAGTTTTGTGTTTTTTCAAATAGGCAGAACATGGTGGTGACTCAACTAGAATCAATACAGCTCTGTCAATATTTCATGTCTCTGCACTTATCTGTCATCTAGCCATCAACAGAAGACAAATTACACTGAGCCTTCACATAGACATCTAGGTCTTATGTTCATCCTTTTATTAAAATCAAAGCGATCCATCCTATAAATCTAGCAAATGACACAGTTTCCTACATTGACCCACTCTCCACAGCTCTAATCATGCCATTGTAATGCCTGGTGCTATTCACAGAGTGAATAACTGTAGTTTGGGTGCGTGATTCCAGTACCCACCAAACAATCATAAAAGTGGTAGAATCACTGACCCGTGGAGGATTGTTCCTGGCAAACATTGGCAGCCTTGTCTGCCCAAGTGTCACGTTACAGCAACAGCAAAGGTAAACAGGAGCTGACATCTGTCACAGATGTTGCAGCTAGCCAGTGAGCTTTCCCACATATCTATCTGAGGCTATCTGTCAAATGGCATCCAGCTGATGCCAGCAAAATAAATGGTGTCATTCTTGCTGTGTTTGAAATTGATCAGTCATGTGGAAGTGACATCAAAGGGAGCTTAAACATGGAAAACATGTGATCCATATAGCCTTGGATATGTTCAAAATGGGTCATTTCTACTTTAAAGTAGTCAGTGTACAGCTTGTATAGCCATATCGGTTTAAAATTCACTGAATTCACTGTTAATTGAAAAATTACCCAACACGCAAACTTTAT
Organism: Dunckerocampus dactyliophorus; assembly: GCF_027744805.1. Classification (NCBI taxonomy): domain Eukaryota; kingdom Metazoa; phylum Chordata; class Actinopteri; order Syngnathiformes; family Syngnathidae; genus Dunckerocampus; species Dunckerocampus dactyliophorus. The sequence goes on from NC_072825.1 coordinate 19,116,433, forward strand.
TGTTTAAACAGATTACAACACGTGAGTATCAAGATAATTGTGTCTTGCCTACAGTCAAGCATGGTGGTGGTAGTGTCATGATCTAGGGCTGCATGAGTGCTACTAGGGAAACATGAATTCCAAAATAGTATGAAGCAGAGCACAATCCCCTCACTTCAGAAACTGGGCCGCATGGCAGTTTTCCAACATGCTAACCATCCCAAACACACCTGAGAGATGACAAGTGCTTTTCATATACCGTCTCGGTTTTCGTACAATACTGCATGTAACAACCAAGTCAGTTTTCCCTGTACTCTATCGGTTCACGAAATCCGTTTGCCCCCACCCTCCAAAAGCACTCTATACATTGCTGAGTCACTGTCCCTGGATTTTTTATTGACTGTGACTGCTAAATGACCCGTCATGGGGCCAAAAAAGTCGTGATTGCCAGCAACTTTATAAAGAAGGAGAAACACTATTGAATTCAATCTCACCAGTATGTACAGGAAGTTTGCATCAAAAATAAGTGCTATTAGTCATTTTTCATTATGTCACATTGTTTTCTGCATGTAAAACTATAATTGTAACATAATATAGTATAGTATAGTATAGTGTTAGATAGATAGATAGATAGATAGATAGATAGATAGATAGATAGATAGATAGATAGATAGATAGATAGATAGATAGATAGATAGATAGATAGATAGATAGATAGATAGATAGATAGATAGATAGATAGATAGATAGATAGATAGATAGATAGATAGATAGATAGATAGATAGATATACACACACAATTTTGGGTGTCTAGAATGCATACATTGGATTTACATCATTTCCTACGAAAAAAAAAAAAAAACAACTCAATTTTTGTACGTTTCTGTCTAACCTTTTGGCAAAAATTTATAATAAAAACGGACGTACCACTGTACCTTGCTGAGGAAACAAAGTAAAGATGATGGAGTGGCCAAGTACTGTATGTCTTCAGACCTGAACCCAACAGAGCACCTGTGGGGCATCATCAAGCTGAAGGTGGAGGACAACTTAGTGTCTTACATCCACCATCGGAAGGGGATTCCGGTAACAACCTGTGCAGCTCTGGTGAACTCTAGGCCCAAAATAATTAAAGAAGAAGCTAAAAGAAAATGTAAAACCCAGAAAAAAAACTGACTGAAAGACAAGGGAATAAGAGAGATTTGCTCATTTTGGCCTACTTGGTCTTGACATTTCAGAACAAATTCCAAGCTGTTCAGCTTCTAACCAGTTCACATACAAGGGTTTATTTGCCATCCCTTTGCAATAAAATCGTACATTTTTGTTATCTAAAATTTCTCTTTAAGAATAAGGCTCATACAGTATTTAAAGTTGACTTTCTTGTTACGTTGCATCATTCGAGGTTCTGTTGAAAATGCAGTGCATCAAACTTTCTATTCACGAAAGACATCCACGAGCTGTTAAAAAAAAAAAAAATCAGACACTGGTTAAAAAAAGGGGGGGTGGGGTGGGGGTGGGGGCTTCAGATGTTGGGCTGGAATTACAACACTGGCTGGAAACCCAAGCGATGTCGTGATCCTGGGGATGCATGTCATACACTAATGTAATGTGTCATGCTGGAATGTTAGCAGTGTGTCTGTATCTATGAAGTGTCACGTTGTGTTGTACTCAGGATATCCAACTGACAGTTTCAAATGCAAAGGTGACAGCCACAGTGGGGGATAGGAGAGCCCGACAAAAAGTGAATTGTCTTCACAGTTGTGGCCCCTCCAAATGAGGAGTTTATCAAAACATAGTATGTAGTACAAGTAAGACGCATCACAGATACAACAATTGCTGGAGGATTTCAAGGGATGGCTTAAAGTGCTCATGTCACCAAAAAACATTAAAGTCACTGTGAAAAATAACATCGAAAGGCCTATTTCCTGGGTTAAATGTGTGCTCCAATGTTGAAATATAAACCCTTTTTCCCCCACTTTTCGTCATTGAAACGAGTCCTTACAGTTGCATCCAGATGGGAACGGATATGAGTGAAAACCATGTAATACACAAAGTGCACCTACGCTTGGCCCTGTGAACTGACACAGACGGAACCACATGACACTCTAAATCATAGAAGAAGAAGGAACACATGCGCTAAGTCCATTGTCTTACGCTTCCCAAGGCTTATCTCGAATGGAATTACCTCTGCAAGTCAGGAGAATGTCAAGTGAGGTGAGTCATGTCAGTCGCAATATTCAGATATTATGTTGGCTTTTTGTCAAAAATCACTTCCGGTCAGGTGCATTTTCAGATTTTCCCGCTCTGAAAGCAGTTAAAAAAAAAAAAATACCGTTTCAGGGCATCCAGAACGTGTGCATTTCCGTGTGGATGAGAGGCTGAAACACTCATTTCAGTGTGGATAGCCCCTCAAACAGTCGAGGAGACAGACTAAGTCTGTTCACATTTCGTAACATTTCAAGGACAATTATTTTGATAAAGTTTGGGATTGAACGGGTATTACTGGAGAGTGCTTCTATTATCAGCTGTCCCGACTATCTTTCTTCGAGCCGGGAAAAACACAAGAGCTAAAGAACACAGATGCATGCAAACCACAAGACATTCGACCGTGGAAAAAGCGTGCCAGGGTGGAAGTAAGTAAATCCACACTTTTTTCGATTAGATATATTCTACAAATCTTATAATGGTAATACTATTGGTTTTCAGATGACCTGACCTAAAAGATTCAAGAGTTTTATTGTCATATGCATAGTAAAACAGGCAGTTATACTATGCAATGAAATTCGTATTCTGTTCATTCTCCCAAGAAAAGAAAGAAAACACAAGAAAGAATAAGAACATAAGAAACATAAATACTAATAAATTAAGCAACAACAGGGCCGCACGGTGGTCTAGTGGTTAGCACGTTGGCCAATACAGGAACAGCCTGGAGATCGGGAAGACCTGGGTTCGATTCTCCCCTGGGCATTTCTGTGTGGAGTTTGCATGTTCTCCCCGTGTGCGCGTGGGTTTTCTCCGGGCACTCCGGCTTCCTCCCACATTCCCAAAAACATGCAGGTGAGGTTAATTGGCGACTCTAAATTGTCCATAGGTATGAATGTGAGTGTGAATGGTTGTTTGTCTATATGTGCCCTGCCATTGGCTGGCGACCAGTCCAGGGTGTACCCCGCCTGTCGCACGAAGTCAGCTGGGATAGGCTCCAGCATGCCCCCGCGACCCTAATGAGGAAGAAGCGGTATAGAAAATGGATGGATGGATGGATAAGCAACAACAACAGAAGAGACATTAATACATACAAACAAAAAAATAAATAAAATAAAATAAAGTGCTATGAGTGTGTGCGTGAGTGCTTCATTGAGAAGCCTGATGGCCTGTGGGTAAAAGCTGTTTGCCAGCCTTGTGGTCCTGGACTTCAAACTCCTGTAGCGTCTGCCTGACGGTAGGAGTGTGAATAATGAGTGTTGTGGATGTGTGCTGTCCTTGATGAGGTTGTGTGTTCTGCGTAGGACTCTAGATTTATAAATGTCTTGCAGTGAGGGGAGGGCTGCCCCAAGTGTTCTGTGAGGTCTTGATCACCCGCTGGAGTGCCTTCCTATCACGTGTTGTACAGTTACCGTACCAAACAGTGATGGCGGTAAGGACACTTTCGATAGTGCATCTGTAGAAGCAACTCAGGATTGTGGTGGACATGGCAAATTTCCTCAGTCTTCTCAGGAAGTACAGTCTCCTTTGGGACTTCTTCATTATTTTGTTCGGTGTTGTGAGACCAGGTGAGGTCCTCGCTGATGTGTGTGCCAAGGAACTTGAAGGTTTTCACCCTCTTCACCTCAGTTTCATCAATAAACAGGGGTTTATGCGGCTCCTTTTCCCTTGTTCTTGGGTCAGTGATCATCTCTTTAGTCTTATCTGTATTGAGAAGGAGATTGTTATCATAACACCAAGCTATGAGGTCCGCCACCTCTCTTCTGTATGATGTTTCAACACCACCAGTGATCAGTCCGATGACTGTAATGTCATCCGCATATTTAATGATGCTGGTGTTGTTTTGGGAGGCCACGCAATCATAGGTGAAGAGCGTGTAGAGGACCGGACTCAGCACACACCCGTGTGGTCCCAGTACTCACAATTCTTGAGCTGGATGTGCGGTTGTGGACTCTGACTGACTGGGGCCTGCCTGTGAGAAAGTTAAACACCTAGTTACAGAGGGAGGGTGACAGGCCAAGTGTGAGTTTTTGGATTTGTGAGTTTGTGGGGGCTGACTGTGTTAAAAGCAGAGCTATAGTCTATAAATAGCATTCTGACGTATGTGTCCTGGCCCTGTAGGTTCAAAAGGGCTGTGTGGATGGCAGTATCTTGCTGTCGATTTGTCAGTATCAATCACTGCCAGTCAAACAACATACCTGTCGTGGCTGATTTTTTTGTGTTATATCATACTCATCACGACACAATATCAGTGAATGTTACTGCAGTCATCCCTTGCCACATCGACGTTCGAATTGGGCAGCTTCACTCTATCACGGTTTTAAAAACATATTAATTTATATTAATTAATAAATCAAGCTGTTTCATGCTTGAATATGGCCTATTATTAGTCTTAACATATGCATATTTAAGCAAATGATACATATTTTTTTGCTTAAATTAAGCATTGTTAAGGACAAAAATGGCTAAATGAAGTAAAATGCAAATACAGCGTAAGGTATTAGGAACACCATTCAAATTGTGAATATGGCTTTCTACACTGAAAGGTGAAGACATGCCAGCAATTCAGCCAAAAGTCAAGCAAATTTCAAGAATCCAAACGGAACATAATAGACTGTACGCTCTGGCAACCATGGTTTAAAATGCAGTTGAAAAAAAACTGTTAAAAAATCCCACTTGGTTATCACAAGGCCATTGTGTACATGTCAGTCAGACTATCCTTCCTCTCTGATTGGGATGAAGTACCCATGCAGCCCAACAGTTGTATAGGTATTGGCAAAATGGATGGACATTGGCTTCCTTCTTTCTGCTCATCTTTGATGGCAATAGTAAGGACAAAAATGTTTCAATTTACACTTAGTTGCACACAAATGTACAAACAAGAAACCCAACTTTCCTCATGTCTGCAAAACACATACACAATGTACATCTGCCCAACACAAATACACCCATCTTCTATTATCTGCATACATTAACAAGCGTCTGTTTGTTTTCTGAATCATTCAGAGAATTTATAAAGCTGTGCAGTCACTCTTATTTCCACATAGAAATTGAGCTATTTGCCTCAAACAACATTTGAATAAATCCCGCAAATCACTTCAAAGTTACCGAGATAAACCAATCAGACTCCCAAAGCTGTCTGACTGACCAATCAACATTACCATTCGTACCTGTAGATTGTTTTATTCTATTTGGCACCAAACAACAAATCAAACTGCATGATTTATTTGGTGGTTTCTATTGGATTCAGATAAAAAAAATGAAAATAAATAATAAATATATGCCATATAATATATAATATAATATATGAGATAGATATACATGTATATATATTGCTAATTGAGTGAGAGTCAAAGCAAAACTGAGCATTTCATTTGGCAGTAATGTAATTCCAAAGCTCAGAGTGGGCCAGTGTTTATGTGGTGTATGATTTATTTAAAAAAATGAAGGGGATCTATAGCAGGGTAAATGGTGATTGGACGGCCAAAGGCGTGGGGACCAATTATGCCCCAATAGAAACCTGGTTATCACACTCGTGTGTGTGTGTGTGTGTGTGTGTGTGTGTGTGTGTGTGGGTGTGTGGGTGTGTGTGTGCGCGTAAATCTGTTTCCGTATTCACATTAGTGAAAGGGAAAATAGGTTCAGGGTTCTGAGGTGTTGAGGGTTAACTCCAAATGATCTGGTTCTTACAAGCGCTCCACGTCTTATCAGGACATATGAGATCTAATGTTGTGGACCTAAACACCTTCTCTCAAAAATTGTATTTTGCCTGTGCCGCATCCACTGGTTCTTAAATGACGCACGAGCCCTTAGGTTCCTCTTTCTCTGTTTTGAAAACAACAACCGTCACTTACTATCATGTTTCCTGTTTTATAACGGACCACATAAGCACATGTTACATCCGATCTCAAAGCTGAATTTCCTGCTTTGTGTTCTTTGACATAAGTTGACCATCCTAGTTTGAAAAGGTGTGAATAAAGTTTGACTAGATTGCCACTGTGTTTATTATCTGCTACAGCAAAACTGACAGAGTAAGCACTCATTTTTATATGAATTTGTATTACATGATTGCACCTTCAGGACACTTGGCATAAGAACGGCAATGTATAACAGTCTTACCACACTTCCAGAATGCCCAATGCAACCCAATGTCTTTTAAACTGCTCAAAAAGTGTAAAGGGCATCTTCAACCTGCAATGGTTTCTATCTTACATGAGTACACACACGCAAACAGCAAGGTCTCGCCAGCTGGTGAGTTCGCCCTTGAATGCTCACCCTCAGGCACTGCTGTAGTATGCATGCAGCTGTTTTAAAGAGTTCTGGATAGCTTCGAAGCAAAAAAAAATACAAAAAAAAAAAAAAGGTCTTGAGTTCAAATCTAGGCTGCGGCCATTCTGTGCTGTTTGCATGGTCTGCTTTTGCTTGCGTGGGCTTTCCTCCCACGGTCCAAAAACATGTATGCTAGGTCAACTACAGACTCCAAAGTGCCCATAGGTGCGAACATGAGTGGGAATATTTTGCTCTGTGTGTCAGCCCTGTGACTGACGGGTCATCAAGAATTTCACCCAAAAGCATCTGGGATAGTCACTGCCACAGGATAAGCAGTAGATGAGTGAGTAGTTAGACATAGCATGTACATTGTGGTGTCTCTCAATCAATTAAATCATAAATTGGGATTGGGCTGGACACTTTAGGCTATGTTCATACTGCAGGTCAATTCTGATTTTTTTTTGCTCGTATGTGACCTGCATTTGGTTTTTTCACGTCAGTGTGAACAGCACAATTCCGTTTCTTTCACATGCGACTCAGGCCTCATTCGTATGTGGATATAAATCCGACGTGTATGCGATGCCCCTGCCTTATGAGCGGTTAGGTCGCATATAACCAACCGATACCTCATCGAAAGGCGTGTATTGCCGTGCTTACTTGATGTACGCGGTCATCGAAAGGCATGGTTTATCGTGCAAGACTTGGATAAAGTTACTCACCAATGTAGGCAAAAGTTCTTCTTATCCGAAAATTATTTTTAAATGCTGTTCGTGAAACAGCTCTCGTCAATGTTTCACCACTCCTGCCTCAAGACATACACCCACACGCACCTTGGAACAGACGTGGCAGCAAGTTGTCGACGAACTGCCATAGCCAACTTCTTTATTCCTCATCTACTGCACGGGAATCAATTGGTTGAGAAATAAATACTTGAAATTGCCACAAATGCGTTAAGGACAGCGTGCTAGTAATATGCGGATTGATACTGGAATATCGATACTTTGGGATACCAGCTCTTCATGCTCTAAATTCGATTCTGATATCAAAAATATTGACAACTTTGATACTTCAGTTTGTCCATTTGTTTTTGTGATGTTGTATATTAGCTATATTGTAAATCACCCCACTGCTTCAGTATACCTACCTCAGGGTTTAAAATAAATCAGTAAATACTAGAATGCCTTATATTCTTTATGATATGATTTGAAATACTGTATACTTCTTTTTAACATTTACCAGACACATTAGGTGAGTTTGCACATAGTATTAGATCGGTATTGCCAATATCAGCCTGAATTTTACCCAGTACTGGCTCGAAAATTAAATCAATGGTATCCGTACATCACTAGAGCACGCACTGCAGCAGTCTTTACTTCAGTAAACACACGGAAATGCAAGTGATGCCATGCTTTTGCACATGCACGTCACATTAACAAGTCTAATTTGTTTGGTAATGTCAGTGGCAGTTGTAGCTATGGGCCACATGGGCAATTGCCCAGGGTGGCGAGGGGGGAAAGAAAAAAAATCCTTTTGACTAATGTTTAGCGCTCATCATATCCTCATCAAGTCAGCGCATATGTGTGGCAGATAGGCGCCCTCTGCAGGCGTGATACTTATGCCTCCAACTAGCAGCAACTCGCAACTCGCTGACCAAACCAAAGGAGTAGCGAGGGGGCAGGTGCCGCTGGGCCTCAGTCCTCAGGTTACCATAATTACAAGGTAAAAAAGTGTAAATTACAACAGTAACTGCAAAAAAAATTAAACATATTTAATTGCTAATATTACATTACATAAATTATATGGGTGGGGAGTCAGTGGGTTTGGGGGCGACACAGCTTCGGTCCACCCAGGGCGTCATTCATGCCAGAACCATCACTGGGCAATGTGAACCACCACATAAAAAAAATTTAAAAATCCGAATGAGGCATCACACCCTGCAGGGTGAGCGTAGCCTTAGTTTCCTCTGAATCGTAACTCTTTATCATACCAAGACATTTTGAGGTATTTGCTTGCAAATCTGAGGGGAAAAAAAAAACGTTTTGTGTTCCAGCATGAACAGAGAGGTATGCAAGACGTATGGATGAATGTGATGGGAGGAACTTGGAAGCCCTGACCTAAACTCCATCAAACACCTTTGGGAGGATGTGGAGCGGAGATTACTTGTTTGGCCGTCACATCAGTAACCACTTGCCTGCCCCTTCGATGTCACTAATGTTCTTACAGTATACGCAAATGGACTTCAAAGTTTACACAGTAAAATTTTGCAGAAGCCATTAGAGCAGCAAAGAGAAGACCAACTCCATAATACCAGTTTCAGTAACTGGATAATAAACACACGGCAAACAGGATTGCAGTAGGTAGTCGATTTGCCCTTGACTGACCCGCCTGAGGGTCTTATTGAGCCATGGCCTGCTGTGCAGTAGTGGAGCTGGGAGTCTACTCTTAAGGAACAGATGCCAGGGCACAACAGCTGCTCATCTGGCATACAACCAAGCCAACTGGATGGGCACACAACTCGTGAACAAAAACATCAACATGTGTTACTAAAACCTTTTCCCGCCTGATAGGACAGCCACACGCACAGTAGACATTTGGAATGAACATTAATGCGTAAATACTTTAAAAACGTATTATTGTTGGGAAAACAAGGACCTCACCTTGGAAAGACTGCCGGGCTCTCTCTACTAGCTCATCTATAGGATAGCTGGCCAGGTCTCCTCTGGCATGCTTCGTCTTGCAGTAGGTGCATGCATTCAGACACCTGGACAGGTACAAGACAATGGACAGGTACAAGACAATGGTTTTAATGTGAAAGAAGCACTCCAATAAAATGACAGTTATAGTGCACATTTATTCCTCAAGTATACTTCATAAACGTAATATACATGTAAAAATAGATATCCTTACTTTACATATGCACACACACACACACACACACAGTCGTCCCTCGCTACTTGGTGGTTCGAACATCACTTTGTCACTATATGAATTAACAATAATTAAAATAATATGAATTAATATGTGATCGCTGTTTCGTGGTTTGGTCTTATTACTCCAAAAATATAGAAAGACAAGTTATATGTGGTATTGTGGTCACGAGACGTCAGTAATGACACAAACAATTGATGAGACATGGCATTGCATTACACTTCCTTAACACCGCATGTAGTCAACCATAGCTTGCCCGACATGATAGAGATAAAAAAAACCCTCCTCCCATTCAGTGTGGAAGTGGTAAGTTTCCGGCTTCTTACTTTGTCCTTCTTCCCCACTCCGTTTGAAACCCTAAACCCAAATAAATTGGAGGCTAACTATTTAGCTCACTAGCATGCTATGCTTAAAGGCGTGGCCATCTCTTGTGTCCCTGCAGTGATATTGTAACCTGCGCATTAGCAATGTGGTGTAAACAAAGAATAATACAAAGTACAAGGAAGCAGAATCCTGAACCACTGTGTACATGCAATGTCTAATCACTCTTGCACTTGCTACTAATTATTTTTTTATGAGAACATTGTTTGTACTCACTCATCATCCAACTAGTAAACCTTTCATCAGTTATTAGTATGATATACTTAGTTTATGACTGTTATATGAATAACTTACAGTGAATGCAAACTTCGATTTATATTTGACCACATTGTTGTACTGCCTTATCATTTTCCTATGTATCCTGGCAAAGAGTACATTTAAAATATAGGGGGTGAATCAATGTATTGTAATTGATGTGAAACGGACAGGGTAGAATTGAATAAGCTTTGCTTCTTCCTACTCCTTTTGGACATGTGGAACTGTGAATTGTGACATGACCTATTACAATGTAACTTGTATGCATGTTCAAAAGAAATTAAACCGGAATCATAATAGGAGTGTAAAGGTGACTAAACAGGTGTTAGTTCATGTCTACAGGGCTCTAATGTAAAAAAAAAAAACAGGTTTTGTATCCCTAACTTCGAAAATATTCACTTTATTAATATTGAATCTTACTTCACAGTATATATACATATACATATATATACATATACATATATACATACATACACACACGCACGCACGCACCCACACACAGTATATATAGTTACTTTTTGTTAAGTTAAAAATGTTACATGTAAACAATGACTTAAAAGGTTCCAATCCATTTAGTTTAGCAAATTTGTTTACAATTTTAGTTAAAACCCTTTATAAGTTGATAAGGAAAAAAAAGATACACAAAATAAGCAAATGGAAGGCAAACCAATGAAGGAACAAGAAGGAGTTAGAAATCACATCCTATTAAACATGGTTTACTGTATATGCAAAGAAAGACCAAGTATATATACAGTATATATATATTTAAAAAAAACACCTCTTTGATAGCAGTCTCCGTAAGCAGGAGAAAAATTTAAAAAATATATATACATATCAAAATATTTTGGTGGATTTCATCCATCGGTGTCCAACTTGTGATCTTAATTTGCAACACTGAGATATCAAAATAACCAAACTGTGACAAGTAATTGACCTCAGTCCAGTTTCTGACAGAAAGCACCCTGTGTTGGCTCACTGTATGCTTTTCACACAAAACACTGATCAAAAGACACAGTTGCCCTCTTATTCAAATTGGTTTTCAGTGGAACGTATACACTGAAATGCCTTGATAAAAACAGCTTACTAATGTGCCAGAGAATGTAGTGCTGTGGTATGTAGCAACTACCGGTAATGTCATCATGTCTTCTCTACTGCTACAGAGAAAAAGATACAGGGTACAGTTACAGGAATTCCAAATGACCTCAACAGAAGGACAAAGATACAAAAGTAATGTTTAAATTTCAGGTGACTTTCACACAGAGACTCTGCAAAAAGCTCCATCAGAGCTGTAACAGAAAAGCAATAAGCAGCCTTTGCCGTTTACTGTTCATACAGCCCAGCGAAGACAGGATAACAAAAATGTGACCACCACTTATTTTTGCCCCCATTTTTCATGAGCTAAACTCAAAGATCAAAAACCTTTTCTATGTACACAGGAGGCCTATCACTCTCAAATATTATTCACAAATCCTGACAAAATCTGTTGTATGGCATATCAAGATGCTTATTGGACGTAAGTTGGCCACAATAAAAGGCCACTACAAAGTGTGCAGTTTAACTGTATCGGGGAAGGTCAGTATCTGGTATGCCCACCATTTGCCTCAATTACTGTATATGCCGATCCGATCCGAAGCATCCCAAACATGCTCAATTGGTGACATGTCCGGTGAGCATGATGGGCGTGCAAAACTGGGATGTTTTCAGCTTCCGGTAATTTTGTACAGATCATTGCAACACACCACCGTGCATTATTATGTGCAACATGACGTGATGGTTGTGAATGAATGGCTTCACAATGGGCCTCAGGATCTTGTCACAGTATCTGTGTACATTCAAAATGCACCTGTTTTATTGTCCATACCATAAACCTGCCCATACCATAAGCCCACATAACCCCCCACACACTGTCCGCCATCTACCCTGTACAGTGACAACTGAGTTATTCATGAAAAGAACATCTTTCCAAAGTGCCAGACACCATCAAACGTGAGCATTTGCCCATTCAAGTCGGTTATGACGACGAACTGCAGTCTGGTCAAGACCCCGATGAGGATGACTAGGATGCACACAAGCTTCCTTGGGATGGTTTCCGACAGTTTGTGCAAAAAAACAGTGGTTAAACAAAGTGATTGTAGCAGCAGCTGTCTGGAGTTAAGTTAAGGAGTTGGAAGTTAAAATGCTGGATGCGGTGGTCATGGGATGGTGTGGTTACACATGGTACCATGTACTGCCAGATTCTCTGAAATGCCTTTCCAGATAGCTAATAGGAGATGAATCAACATTCAATTCACGGGCAACAGCTCTGGTGGACATCCCTGGAGTTAGTAGTATGTCTTACTATTAGCAGTGGTTAACTTATCTTTACACTTGTATGGCTATTGGAATGTAAACACATCGTCGGTTGTACTGTACTGTATTTCACACACTTCCGCAAGTTTGTCTTTGGAGACAAAATTGCAACATTCATTTGGATAAAATGCTTGGCTTTCTACTAATTTACTTACTTATACTTTTTATCTTATAATAAGATTTATTTTAAAGTTATATATTATTACAATATATTTTAAATCCCTACTGAGTTCCAGAACGGTAAAGACCATCTCAAAAGAAAACCCTAGCTCCAAACTCCATTTGAATCCAACTTTTCTAATGTAATGTTCAAAACATCAAGAAGAAACAGTGAGATTAACAAATCAGCAGTGGTTCACCAATTCATTTATATACAAACAACATGCATTGAGCATGTGACCAAAGGGGTGAAATTTTGTAGAAAATATGTGTTTAATCTGTCTTTCCCTGCCTCTCTGTGTGTTGCTTATCCCAGTTGAGGGCGCTGAAGATGGCAGCTAGGTCACAAAACCTCGCTCTGGAGAAAACAGAGACAGATGGGGCCCTGCAAACACACAAAACAGACACACACACACAAAACAGACACACACACACACACACACACACACCAGGGCCACCACCACCAGGGGGTCCATCCATCTTAATGTGATCAGGCCCAGCTGAGTGGATCACACCAACATTAATCTCAAGAGACAGTCAGTGGTCTACTTGCCTTTGTGTGTGTGCGTGCGTACATCAATTATGCGTATGTGTGCATGTGACTTTGTCAGTGTGCTGCTGCTGAACGTTTGTCCAATATCACGACAACGCATTAGCAGTTTCGACGTCCCCATCAGCCTAAACAGTGTGCGACAACTGGTCAGCACTCTGACACAAACAGAGGATGGAGCAGAGGAGCAGTGTCACACTGACACTGTCTGCCCTGCATAAATACAGATGCCTACTATGCATTTAAATCGTGTTGGGCCTCAGTAAAAACGATAGTTTAGCTTGCCTCCTTATCACTTTTATTTCCTCTTTTATTTTGTTTCTCACATCTTCCTCCTTCTGTTTCATACTGGCTAATTAAACCACAGGCAACTGTGTAGTTTATCAATGTGTTACAATGAGAGGGGCTACTTCCCCAGTGCGTCTGGGACTGGCCTGTGTGTATGTATGCCTGTTAAAGGCGCTATTGTGTTGCAGTCTTGAAAAGAAAGCCCTGCGGTTTCTCTATACATTTGTAAACCTCCCTTGACACACACACACACACACACACACACACACACACGCACGCAAACACACACAAACAAGGAATTTCCTTTAGAGAGCTTGTGCAGAATCTTAAAGACGCACACTTGGAGACAGTTCAGCAGGAAAAGGTTTTCTCAATGATAAGCACTTAGGGTTTTACACGTTAATTAGAAAACTGCTCCATACATAAACAAATTGGGCCGTGTGTGCGTGTGTGTTGTGTTCACATTGTGCCAGGTTGAGAATGCAATTATCAAAACAAAGCTGAGACTGTGAGGGCAAATGTGTGACTTTTTCAAATGCAAAGCAAGGTTATTCGGTGCACTTATTGTTCACACTGAGATAGGATGGAGTGGGTGAGAAAGCCAACAACTTTAAGACTATTATCATATGGGTGAACAAAACTGAGGTGTGCAAGTGTATGGTTGTATCATGTTTTTTGTTCACTCTTGCAAACGTGGTTTGACAATCATGGGAACAATGTGAAATACTGTTATTAACGTAAGAATCATCCTTGTTGTTTGACATGGTAGTGGTTGCATCATGATCTGGGGCTGCATGAGTGCTGCTGGTACTGGGGAGCTGCGGTTTGAGGGAAACATTAGGGATGAGCCAGATACTCGATTTAGACGAGTATCCATTACGGATAATGCATTTTTGCATTAGCACGAGCATGAAACGAGTGTAGCTTGTCATTATCCGTAATCATGATGAAGGAAAATCCTCACTGGGTAACTACTTATTTATTCACTCTTCATGCTCTGTGATTGGCCAGTCATACACAGCAACTGCCTCTCCCTAGACAGACTCACTCCAGCCAGAGAGAGGAGCCACGCCTTGTTTTGTTACATGCACGGTGCATTTGATAAGACAGAGTTGAAAACGGCTTGTGTAGCGTTGGTCACTGTGTCCACTCCATTTTTTAGGTTTTCCTCAGCTCAGTCCGTATCTAAAGTCACTGGCGGAAACTTGTTTCATTATGTACGCGGTGCATTTGACAAGACAGAGCTGTGAACGGCTCATGCTGCGTCAGTCACTGTCGTTTGTTTTTCCCCCCCATCTGCTTGCTCCTAATTTGGCTGGTGATATAGAGTCAGTTGGAAAACTTTGCTCGTAGTGCTGAATGCGGTGTTTTTAAGAAAACTACAGTGAATAAGGCTGGCGGATGATTTCCCTGTTTGCTAACGCTGGATGTTTGTATGAAGATCACAGATCATTAAAAAAATAATTCAATAATACAGTCTTACAGATCACTTACACATATACACAGCACACATATAGCTGAATAATAAACCACAAATATATAATCTTCTGATCAATCCACGTCAATTTCAGACATAAAATAATGTAAGCCCCGCCCATTTCTGGTTAAATCACGCTCACTTCCGGTTTATGCCCCACCCACTCAGAGCACCGATATGGATACAGATCATATAGATGGGTGAACAGATACAGATACAGATAGTGGTGTACTCACTCATCCCTAGGAACCATTAATTCCAATAGGGACTGTGAAAACATCTGTTCCATGTATTTTACTTATGTGGCACCTTAGTGTTTGGCATAAACTTTAGACTAAGCAGAGTACCTTTATCTCATTTTTCTTAATAGATACACTTTTATAACAACCTTGATAATTGTTTTTAACTGTTCTTTGTGAATTACTCCACCTCTTAATACCGCCACTATCACGTCGTAATTATACAAACCATCAATAACATACAAAACAGCAATATTACAAGGTACGGCATCACAGTGAGAGAGGCATTTTGCATATTGGAGTTGAACACCATTACAGTAGTCCCCCGCCACGTCGCAATTTGAATTTCGGGGCTTCACTCTCATGGTTTTTAAAAATATATACAAGTATATATCAATAAAAAAATCATGCCGTTTCGTGGTTGAATTCGGCCTATTAGTAAAAAATATATATCATAATATTTAAGCAAATTGTATGTAGTTTTTGCCAAAATTAAGCATTTTCAACACATTGATGGAATGTAGAATTTTACACTGGTCACTAGTAATGTTACTGTAACGTTCCGTTAAGCACAGATGCACCAGATTTGATCACCGGAACAACAGATTTCCATGGCAAGTTTGAATTATCTCCCAACAGGCACAATAATAACAACATATTCATAATAATTTTTTAAAAAATCATAACACGGGCTACTCTTGTGGCCATAAAACTCAACTCTGAAGATTTGTTGCAACACACACTAGCACCAGTCTTTTTTATGTCTTAAATGGCTTATTTTCTCTGATTATATCTATTATATTGGGTAATACGAGTGTAAAGGTGACTATAGGGGTGTTATTTCATGTCTAGAGGGTTCTAATAACTTTAAAAACTGTATTTAGAGTAAAATTTTGTAAACAGAGGGTTAGGGTTCGGGTCGACCCTAACAATAACGCTCAAACTATGAAAATATAATAATAAGAACTCCTACATTGTGGAAATTAATTGATCACGGTCGGGTCTGCAACCCACTTTCCGTGATAAACTAGGGACTACTGTATTACTAAAAAAAAAACAACAAAAAACAAAAAACAGTTAACTATCTTTAAATACATCTCCACCAGTACATCTGACTTACAGTTCTGATAGAAACGCTGAGCATTACGTAGCTATCACAGGTGGAAGCTGCCTGCAAATTTGGCACTCGGCCAAATGTAGCAAGCGTTCGACAAATTAAAACCTCTACACAACATCATCTGGAACAGAATTCATATTTATCTAACATGACAAAAACATAACTCACCAGAGTATGCTCCTTAGAGCCTATAAGTCAGTTGTGCCGCTCATAAGCACTGGTCCGGAAGTGGCGAACAAACACTTCACCTGAGACAATCCAGCTAGCTTCGGGGTTTTGGCCAATTCTCCTTAGAATGTCTGGTCCGCCATGAAAATGGATATTTAAGAATGTCCGACACCAAGTCATGTTCTCCTCCTTCTCTGTCAGTCATTGTGTGCAAATCTCTAAAGAGTATTCAGCTTGTCAAACTTGGCCTTGTATTGTTCTAATCAACCAATTAGAGGACGGGAAACTGCTGTTATTGTGGGCCAGCTAGCTTGCCTTGTGAGGTGAATCTGAAATGTGGTTGGTTAAAAAAACAGCCCCATTGCTAATAGCATTTAAGTGACATCTGCTAGCAGTACTGATTCTGAAGGCCCTGGGCACATTGGCATGCCAACACAGAGAGGCTGAAATCTATTCCATTCCATTCGATGAACATAATAAACTGTTGGGAATAAATTAATACAATTTCATGAAATAAATTTAGAGAATTTAAGTAGCAAATGTGCTTCTGATAGTGTTTACGCCAACAGAGAAGCCTTTACTGGCTCTGACTGCTCACCACTGACTGCTAATAACTTTGGACATTTCAAGTTTTAAATAAACATCCCTGGTGTGTTCATAAATGGCTTGAATCAAGACCTTACAATGTAAACGTGTGTGATAATGGACATTCAAAGATGACAGAAACATGTGTTCTGCTGTCTTTTTTTTTGTTGTGCCAATAATTATCTCTGGTCAAGGTATAAAGACTGAGAAACATTCCCAAGGTTCTCTCACTTTTCTCATGAATAACGTGTGTGTGTGTGTGTGTGTGTGTGTGTGTGTGTGTGTGTGTGTGTGTGTGTGTGTGTGCCTTTTGTTGAATATGTATAGAAGCATGCACACAAGCACATGTCTGTGTGTGTCCTTCTGTGCATGTGCATGTTTGTGTTAATACTAGCGTTGCACACAATTTGTTCAATCCAGCCTTTGTGTATGAATTCAACTATTTAGTCATGTTACAAACTGAAACTACTGCATGCGATTCAGACAAAGAAAAAAAAATAAAAATAAATCACATGATGACCTTAGAAGTCCTATCACTACGACAGCATTCTAGCTTGTTGTTTTGACTCGGAAAGAAAGAGCACGTGCACAGTGCATGTGTGACCGACCACAACCTCATGTCAACGTGGGAACTATGAATGTTTTCATAACTTCTTGTTTTGTCTGTAGGCAGACCTCGAGACTGCACTTTTACGAGATCAGTTAGTTCATTGTTACAGGACAAGAATGGTGTGTTTGTGTGTAATGAATTAGTCAGAGATTCAGATTTCCAAAAAGCATTGCAGTTTTGATATTTTAGTGAGGATGAAAAATAGTTTACCTTGTACTAAATATAATGTTTGTTTGTCCAGTCATATTTTTTCATTGTACTTTTCGTCCCGTCTCGTGGACCCAATCATGTGCATCGCCTCGTCCTGGGAGTCTCGTGATACCCCTATCAATTATATACTGTATTAATAGAATTAAAAATTGGCACCAATATTTTCACTTTTACTGCAAATGAATATTGGCTCCAAATATTGGTTATCGGCCTCCTTGGCTACTAAAAATCGGTATCTGTATCGGCCCTGAAAAAAAAAAAAAAACATAGTAAAGATTTCAGTTTCCCTTATATATTCTACTAGAATAATCGATTCGGTGTTCCATTGTGTTGGAACTGATAGGTTCCACTCTATTCTTTTTTGCCATCTATCGCCACAAGTGAGGTGGGCTGTAACAAAAAAGGCAACAAGAGCAAACTACAAACCACTGCCTTATCAGAGAGAATCAAAATCATCATTGTGAGACATAAACAGCAGTCACGCTTTGTTTGACTTTAGCGGATGACTTATGAAATGTGCAAGCTGTGAAACAATTGCAGTCCGTGCTGCGACAGCCACCTATCAACAACAACCAGCTCATTGCAGTCCAAATCATCAGAGCATCACTGCTGCTGTCGACTCGCCACTTGAGTCAAAACTCCTGGTCAGCGCTGAAAATGAACACAGGGAGACAACCGCCACTGTTGCTACCTACAAAGTTGCCAAAGTCAACTTGGCTGGCGAGTGCTGAGCACGCTAATGTCAGGTTCACACAAGTTCAAAACTTCTTTCCTTACACTGGGGAAATCTGGGGGAAAAAAACACCTGACGGGGAAACATGAAAAAAAACGGTATATGCAAACAGTCTGCGAGACAATCTGTTGTGTGAATGTGTGTGTATGTAATATGTGTTTTACTGTGACACGCTGGTGTTAATTCGGTTACTCGAGGGTTCTGTAGCGTAATGTCTTGTAATGACATACAATCTCATTTTGTCCAAGGAGACACATCAATCTTTTGGATTTACTGCAGGGAGCACAGCCTCTCCTGGTGAGTGAGGGAAAGCAATATGTGTGTATGTGAGTTTAACACATGCATTTGTGTGTTAAACAGTGGGAAAGAGGGAAATGGAATAATATGTTCAGACCAGTGGAGCTGAAAACTACCCCTACATTGGTTTGATAAACATCAGCAAGGCCACTGTGGTGCACTGCTCGAGGAGGTGAAGGTGTGACAGCATCTGCCTTTGTGGGTTTTTTTTGTTTGTTTGTTTTTTTTGGAGGGAAAAATAAACAAATAACCGACAATTTCTTTGGGGATTTTGTGTGTTAAGGTGCCAAATGTAATGAGATTCTGTCTACGGTGTGCATGCCTGCATTGTCAATCTTACAAACAGAAGATCAGAAACCCCTGTGTTAACAGTGCTGCACGTTGGAGTAGTCTGTTATTCTTTTTTTTCTGTTTGTTTTTTCTGTTTGTTTACCGGCAAGAACACAAATTTACATGAGTTGGACTAAATGTCTCAAGTATATGTTCTGTTTTGCACTGTGCTTTAGAAGAACAGACCAAAAATAAAAGATTGAAGCTCGACTGTAGCCAAAGTCATGCAACAGTAGTTGCTTTTGACTTGTGACATGAACCGTTAAATCAATACAGAATGTGATCAATTCCACTAGTGGATATTACATCTTGTATGGCAGTGGTCACCAACCTTTTTGAGACCAAGATCCATGGTCTCGGCTGTCAACCTGCACAAGATCTACCAAGACCTCACCCCCACCCCCCCAAACAAGCGAAAAAAACACATACATACTCACACATAACATATATGCTTTGTGATATTATTGGTTGTTGGTTTCAATATTTCAGCTATTTCCCATTGTACCTTTTGCAGTGTTTTTATCATTTTTGCTGCTTTTTTCATTTTATTTCTTTTGACAAATGAGTCACAGGCCGCAGATGGCCCCTGACCCGCACTTTGGCCACCCCTACTCTCCCACTTCTGTGGCTTTTGGTTGGGGTTGTGGCATCGGCTTCATGAGCAAACCATAACTATTTGGTTTGTTGGCTCAGTGTAGTGGCCGAGTGTTGCAGATTGAGGAGAGAGGGGCTGGTCAATGCGCTACAACAGTCAGCCCTTAACTAGCACCGGCATCGTTTTTTTGGGAGGTGCACGTCTGTGGAGTTATATTTGTGCCTTAACTTTGAGGTCGCAAAGGCAGACTTTGAGCCCTATTAACGTGCAAAAATTACTGTTGTGAGCGCAAGCACATCATTGCAGCGCTGTCACTTCCTCATGCCTTCCTCCTCTCTTACTTGAGTTTTTTGCTGGGGGGGGGGGGGGGGGTATTAGTGTACCTCCAGCCGGCTTTTGGGGACTGGGCTCCTGGCTGGGGCTCACCTGTTGCTGCCTGGATAGTGGCGAGGCGTACGGGTGTGGTCTGTGGACAAAACGCATGCCCGTTGATCGGAGGTGAGGGCACTGATATGATCATACATTTTTTTTCAAAATGTTCTCACAATTCAACAACTCCAAAAGAAGTAGTAGTATACATGATCGACGGGTTGGCGACCCCTGTTGTATGGTATTCCCCAACTAAAATATGCTTATAAACCTGCATTGATTCGCCTTCCCGGCCGCCAGCCTCCCTATGTCCTGTTTGTCCTTTTCCATGTATTTTATTTATTTATGACTGTCTGTTCCAGTCTGATATCTGAGAACTCTTTGCAACACAAACACCAAAAAATGTGTACCTAGCCAACTAAAGTGAACAGAACAGTTTAGTGGAAACAAGGCCTTTGTTGTCGTGTAATATTAATGCCTTGAGCATAGTGCAGTAGTACCGTGGTTTTTGTGTGACCCTGTTTATGTAGGATTCTGTTTTCAAAGAAAATTATAGCCAAAAATCTCTCGGTTTTCGGGTTGTCGTAAGCTGTCTTGGTTATCATACAGCCAAACATTGCGCCAAACAAACTAACCTCATGCAGCATCCACCCACATGTTGTGTCTCTCACATATGCTTTCTACAAAAAAAAAAAAAAAAAAACACACACACAAACAATGTACCTTTGCTTGGGTAAGTGAGTGATTTCTGAGAACTTTTATATAAACTCCACAGTGGCTTTTAAACGTGCTGAATTTTCTACAGTCTTGTTTATGTCTAATTTCTGGCATATTTTCTATTACAATATAGTACAGTATTATGCTTACTGTATTTGGCTATATGAGTGTAAAGGTGATTATGGGGTGTTATTTCAATTCATGGCTGTAATAATGTTAAAAAATGTACTTAGAAGGTTTTAAAAATGTTTTCTACACACAAAAGCACAAAAAATATTACATTTATTAACATTGATTAATATATCCCGGAAATTCATGTATCTGTCTGGAACCAATTAACAGCGATAAACAAGGTATTACTGTACATTATTCCCAGGCTTTCGCGGGCCACATCTTGAGTTTGTGTTCTAATGATGTCAGCATGGTTGACTCTATACAGTACTTCTTTGCTAACTAACACAGTTACACCAAAAGTCTCTGTTTTGCTGCATCAAAATAACCTACCCTTGGGACCAAAGAAGGTGGCAAGTCCCAGCACTTTGATAACCAAGGTGAGAACCCCTATTGAAATCACCCCTCCGCCCTTGTCGCTTATTGCCAAGAAAAACTGAGTTGGTTTTGGTACGATTCAGTTTTTGACCCTATGGAACGGATTAATAATGAAAATCAAGGTACCACTGTATTCAAAAAGACAAAATGTGTTTACCTGTGTTAACTGAAAAAAAAGAAGAAAATGATAAAGGAAATAAAGCAATGTCAGAGGAAGTCCTGGGGCACATGTACTGTGTAACATATCCTCTCCTATCACCTATTGACCTTAAGATCACAGTGCTATTGTTTCAGCTTCTTATTTTTACGGTAATAACTCTAATGTTGACAAGCAGGACATTTGTGTTGTGGCTGTGGCTTCACGGGTAGTTCTACCCGTGGTCCTCCGAGTCTAACGGTTCATTGTTTTCCTTCTGCATCTACTTGTCTGTGACCCCAAACTTACCCTTCTCAGCTGGCTAAAGCTGTTAACATTGCACCTTGGTCACAATGCTTAACACAAATCTATGTTAAGGTCAGCGGCGAGGTTGATAAGACCCCATTATTGTACTGTGTCGGCCCGGAGAGTGGACGGAGAAGTTGTGGCGGCCAGACGGAAATCACAGGAAACCTGCAGCCAACTCACTTAAGGCCTGATGACATAACAAAAACATATTGAAAAATCTACTAACAGTTGCACACACTCTGCTTTCACAGTGGGTCTGTGGGCTGTAATTGCAACGTGTGCATGCGTGTGTGTATTTTGGTATGGTTGGGCGATAATTTTTATATACCAGTATAAATTCTTGCAATGATAAGAAAATGACTTATGCCGGTATAAATGATAATTCATGACCTGTACTTCCTGTGACTGCGCACCGCACTGACTGATGCAGTGTCATTATTTAGCCAAAGACATGATGCCTTTATACTCAGTCGAAAAGAACAATATTTAGCTGGATTACTGTTTTGCAATTTGCAGTTGCTACTAAACTGTATACTGGAATTCTGAATACTTTGCACTGATCCGGTTTGGTAGACACTGAATGCACTCGCTGTATTGAACAGTTTGTCACCAATAAATGTGCTTTACAATTAAAGTGTATTTAATTATATGTGCATGGCTCAGATCAAGGGTACCCTTTGCTGTCTTCAACTTCACTTGAGTAGTATTTGAAATTGTTGTTCTAACAATGTGTACTATCCCTATTACTCTGACGTTTATAGAGTGAGGAAGCTTACCAAACCATAAATTAAGCCTGTTCATGTTTTTATTTTGCGCTAGCACGGCTATGTTGTAAAACGTGTCTATATTTGGACATTGAAATGTTACATGTAAAGCATGTCTACTTTTGTTGTGAAATAAACAATATTTTCTCTGATAATTCGGTCATGATTTCTACTTAGAATTAAAGAATGATGTCTGAAATTGGTTTCTAATGTGTTTTATTCAAATATTCTCAGTGTAAAAAAAAAGAAAATAACTGTCGCGTAATCATTAGTCAAAAGTACATAACCTTCGTGTCCGCCTGAAGAACATAATTCCATGCAAAAACAAACCCCATGATGATTACAATGGTATATATTCATGGAATAATTACTCAACTCTGCAACTAAAGTGATTTTTGTGTATAAAAGAGTCAAATAAGATTATTTGAACAAAAGTCTAACACCGAGTGGACACTGAGTTATGTACTTTACATTTAAGAAAGAGTGAACTATGGAGGGTTGCTATGGGAAATGGAAGATGTCTCGAGCTCTGGTATGTTGGGTGTGTGTGTGTTTTGCAATGTTTGAAGTTTGTGTTGATAACATTACCAAGGTCTATCCACGAGTTTGAAATTTTAAATGTAACACTTGGGTACCCTTGATCTGAGCCATGCACATATGGGTTTGGGTTTGGAGCTTTTTATACAAGACTTCGCCATCCAGCATAGCCCCGCCACCCTAATGAGGAGGAGCGGCATAGAAAATGGATGGATGGATGGATATCGTGATCCATTCAAAAAATATTGTGATACATGCTAAGGTCCATATCACCCAACCCTTGTGAGGAGGGTCACTTATGAGGATTTAGCAGTAATAAAAGAGGGAGGGGAGTTAATTTTGTCTATTAAACATGCAATTGGATTGTAGATAACTGTGCGGTGTGCCTAACAGCAAATAATTAAAAAGGTTTTTGCTTCAGCAAAACATTCAAATTATGTTCTAAAAACCACTGTCTATCCTTTTCAACCCCCAACAATGACATCAAGGCACATTAAAAATGAATTAATAGTAGACTAAAAAGCTTAGTGTCAAGGAAATAAACATATCAGCAACAGGGCCAGGAGGTGAGATGAAAACGGCAGACTTGAAAGGAAGCAAATGCACAAAGAAGTACCTAAAATCTCGAACAAGCAGCAAGGTTATCTTATCTTTTTTCTTTTTTACACCTGTGAATAGGCCAATCAAAGTTAATAAATAAATAAATATATAAATATATAAATAAATAAATAAATAAATAAATAAATAAATAAAAACATGGGTCTTGATCTGTAAATCTTAAATGACTGCTTTCAATGAAAACATGTCAATTACTTTGTGTAGCCTTGAAAGCATCAGAAAATGATGTACAAGAGGTGGTTGACTTCAAAATTAGCACACCTGAATAGTTACTTAGTAAAACATAGATGGACCTTAATTAATGT
The DNA here is from genome assembly GCF_027744805.1 of Dunckerocampus dactyliophorus. NCBI lineage: Eukaryota > Metazoa > Chordata > Actinopteri > Syngnathiformes > Syngnathidae > Dunckerocampus > Dunckerocampus dactyliophorus. The sequence continues at coordinate 19,140,455 of NC_072825.1, forward strand.
CATTGCAATGCGGCTGTTTATTCTTTAATGTCACTGCCAGAGCTGTCATGAAAAAGGCATACCTCCGCTTCAGACCACACCCTCATACTCACTTTAGTGTGCGGGACACCAGATGACACAACATATTGTGGTGAAAAGCAGATTGCCTTCGCTTTGTTTTAATGACCAAGTGTCAACAACTTTGGGTTATGAGCGTACTGTTTTGAGCAGATAATTGACAAATAAAGGCATATACTGTATTTGGTAATCTGAGCCTGGTGTACAGGTCAAAATCAGGCGGTCAAATACACCAATCAACTAGTAATCAATGCCAATAGAGGGCAAAGAGGAAAAATGTGATTCACCAAAAATGGAAGTTATGGCAACATTGCAAAACGGACGTCTGTTCTGGCTATTCAGTGCAATATGGTCAAGTCAACAGTAATAATTTAACAAGGACTGATCACGTCTCACAAGACGTTTTGCCTCTCATCCGAGCAGGCGTCATCAGTTCATGCTTAAAGACTAGGTGGGAGACACACCAGTCAGTCTAGATAGGACAGCTCTAGTCTGAGACCTGGTGCAAGATCCAATCTATTTATCCTCTAAAGCAGGAGGCCGGTCCAGACAGGAATGGTTGGCTCTTTAGTGGTGTCAAATGACATTCAGATGTAAGGTTGATCATGGACCCATCTGAAAGTCTTTTAGGAAGGGATGAAAAGACAGCATTATATATGGGAGAACGATGGTGTCGCAGACTAACCCCCCGTTCAGAGATGGTTTCTTCACTTTAACGTAGTTGGCTTCCCTCACTCCTCTTTCAAACCATCCTTCTTCTCTGTTCAGAATGGTACATTTTTGTCCTGAAAAGAGTGGTATTTCTCTTTGAGATGCAGGTAGACCACAGAGTCTTTTGTTCTTTCTGGAAGGAGATGCACCTTTTGCAAACGACCAGCTGGGGTCGTTTTTTAGTCGTTTTGTTCATTAATAAAAAGAGATTACAACATGACAAGATTTCTCGTTTAGAAAAAACTGTCTTGCGATAAAAAAAAAATAATAATAACCTCACGATAAATGAATATTAACTCAATTTTTCCGGCCTACATATATTGCCATGTGCATTATTGCCTGTTTTCCTCATCTCTCATCTCAAAACAGGCAGGACGAGGGTTCACAATGAGTATTGGTTAAGCGCCTACACAAGGGGTCGGCAACCCGCAAGCCATATCTACATGCGGCTCTTCAGCCTCCTTGCTGCGGCTCCCTTCACCAAACTCAGTGCTTACACACTGCTCAAAAAAATTAGAGGAACACTTCGAAAACACATCAGATCTAAACTGGGGGAAAAATGATCTTGAATATCTTTCCTGATAGTAAGTGGGTGATGTATTAGTAACAAAATGATGCCACATAATTTGATAGAAATGAAAATGATCGCCCTATAGAGGGGGAAATCAAAGACACCCCAAAAATGAAAGTGAAAAAATGATGCAGCACACTGGTCCATTTTGCTAAAATGTCATTGTAGCAGCTCAAAATGATTCTCAGTAGTTTGTGTGGCCCCCACGTGCTTGTACGCATGCCTGACAACGTCGGGGCATGTTCCTAATCAGACTACGGATGGTGTCCTGGGGGATCTCCTCCCAGATCTGGACCCGGGCATCACTGCGGTACCTGGACGCATGGAGGAGATTCCAGGAGAGCTGGACAACTTTAACAGTAGTTACTCCAGGAAAGCTGGACAGGGCCATAGAAGGTCCTTCAACCCTCAGCAGGATCGGTGTCTGCTCCTTTGTGCAAAGAGGAACAGGATTAGCACTGCCACAGCCCAACAAAATGATCTCCAGCAGGCCACTGGTGTGAATGTTTCTGACCAAACAATCAGAAACAAGCTCCATGAGGGTTGCCTGAGGGCCCGACGTCCTGTAGTGGGCCCTGTGCTCACTGCCCAGCACCGTAGAGCTTGATTGACATTTGCCATAGACCACCAGAATTGGCAACTACACCACTGGTGCCCTGTGCTCTTCCCTGATGAGAGCAAGTTCAACCTGAGCACATGCGACAGACGTGAAAGGGTCTGGAGATGCCGTGGAGAACGTTATGCTGCCTGCAACATCATTCAGCATACCTAGTAGCACCCTGACTGCTACTAGGTATTGGGATGAAATCCTTGGACCCATTGTCAGAACCTACGCTGGTGCAGTGGGACCTGGGTTCCTCCTGGTCCACGACAATGCCCGACCTCATGTGGCTAGTGTATGCAGGTAGTTCCTGGAGGATGAAAGAATTGATACCATTGACTGGACCCCACGTTCACCTGACCTAAACCCAATAGAACACCTCTGGGACATTATGTTTAGGTCCATCCGGCGCCTCCAGGTTGCTCCTCAGACTGTCCAGGAGCTCATTGATGCCCTGGTCCAGATCTGGGAGGAGATCCCCCAGGACACCAACCGTAGTCTCATTAGGAGCATGCCGTGTCAGGCATGCGTACAAGCACGTGGGGGCCACGCAAACTGCTGAGAATCATTTTGAGTTGCTACAATGACATTTTAGCTAAATGGACCAGTCTGCTGCATCATTTTTTAACTTTCATTTTCGGGGTGTCTTTGATTTCCCCCCTCTATAGGGCGATCATTTTCATTTCTATCAAATTATGTGGCATCATATTTTTTTACACCCAAGTGGAGAAAATGTGCATTTTCTCAAAGAGTTTGAAATATCCGACTCACCGCAAATCCGTGAATGCTTCTAGACTGTGTTCTGACTGCAGATTGGATGACCAGGAGAAGCCGGGATGGAGTCCAGTGTGTGCAGTGAGACTCGAAGAAGACATCTTCTTGAGTGTGCTACCCCCACAATAAGCTATCCATAACCATGAATACTAAAAAGAACAATGGCAGGTGAACATATAATTTAATAAGTTTAATTCTGAATGGACATATTTTTTGGTCTTTACTGCCAACGGCACTGGCTTACCAGTGTGCTTGATTTTCAAAACATTTTCAAAACAAGCACTCCGCCTTTTCTGAAAAGTAGCCAACTGCAGATGGGTGTAAGAGAGCGATTTTAGAACTACTACGAAGGTTGAACAGAGCAAACATATTTTCAAAAAGTGGATAAACGCTCCAAACTCAATTAGAGCTGCTAGTGTGGCTGCACTGCAGATCGTAAGGAGGGGAAAGCCTCTCACAGAATGCATGAAATAATTGTTCATAAGTCATTCATATTCACCCCAATGAAAAAAAAATACACATGAAATTATTCAGAAAAGTAAAGAAATGCCTCTCTGCAAAGACAGTCAAGGACAGGATAAATAGAATGCCAACAAACATCACCACGAGGCAAATTGATTCAGCTGAAGCATATTGAATTGCCTGTGATGAATCAAGTGATGTAAACGATACTGAGCAGACACACTGCAGCTATATGTGACCCCTGATGGGCCTTTTTATGTTAAAGTTGGCTAATACTTTGTTTAAATTTCACACAAACACGGGAACAACATACAGTAGTTCAGTGTTTTAATTATTTCAAAGTAACCAAACACATGCACGCTGCACTTCTGTTGTTGGAAAAGGTACTATTTTAAAAAGATTACAACTTTTAAACCTTTATAAGCTGTGTAACATTGTGTGGCTCCAGACTACTTTTCTTTACAAGAAGAGGAGGCAAAATGGCTCTCTTGATGGTAAATCTTGCTGACCCCCTGAAAGAGACGCTTCATCCGCTTCATACATACATGAGACGTCTTGTCAGTCATACAGTCACTTTCTCTGTGGGGGAAGGCGGGGTCTCTAGCATACACACACAACAAAAGAGTGGAGATTCGTGAGGAGCATTGCAAGGTAACGTGAGGGAAAAGGATGCTTGCAAAGCCAAATGCCACAGCCCCTGTGTGGGAATATTAATAATGAGCAAGGAGAGCTCACCAAGTTTTCCCATCTGGGAAAAACTACACACTGTGATGCAGAGCCTTCATTCTGACACTCAACACTCACTGAGATGTTTGGTCACCAAAGTAAACACAAGCGGAACAACACAAAATTGTGTGTGTCCACAGGAAGTCGACAGAAAAAAAAATCATTTTTTTGTAGTGCATTACAAACTAGAATTTCAAGAAATGCTGCAAACAGCATTGTGAGAAAATACATGTCACAAACAAAAATTCCACAACTTTACAGAGTGTAAGACTTGCATGATTATCATTATTATCATCATAACACAATTCATTGTCCGCGGACAGGCAACACATACACAGAGCTAACATACAGAACTTCCATGACACTAATCAAAATGACCGAGGAAATTATTAACGCTATATACCACAGAAAGTGTGCATCTGCAGTATATACGGAAGCGACAAAAGCTTTTGATACAATTTATCAAAAATCCTAATTACAAAATTAGAAAAGCCTGGAATCAGAGGGTTAGTTTTGAATTGGTTTAAAAGCTACCTAACAAACAGGAAGCAATGTGTGAAGCTAGGAGAATACACTGCAAGTTTAAATATATTGTGCAGCGTACCCCGGTGGCCAATGCTGGGACCAAAACTGTTCAACCTGACATCTGTAAAGTTACGAAATACCTAAAGCTAGCATTATTTGCAGACGATATGTTCTGGAGAAAGAACACAAGAGCTAATAATAAAAAGTCACAAAGGAAATGACCAAACTAAAAAGATGGTTGGATAAAAACAGATTATACCTGAACATAAGTAAAACTAAAATAATGTTATTTGGTAATAGCAGAAAGGATACTTACGCGCAAATACAAATTGATGGTTGGACATTTAAAAGGTAAACAAAAAAACATTTCTGGGGGTCATAATACATGAAAATATGAGCTGGAAATCTCACATTAAAAATGTATAACATAAAGTGGCGAGAAATACTTCAATACTGAACAAAGCAAAATGTGTCCTTCACCAAAACGTCACTCTATACTCTCTATTGCTCTCTGGTATTACTATATGTAACTTATTGCGTGGCAATATGGGGAAATAACTATAAGTACACTTCACTCGCTAAATGTACTGCAAAAAAGATCAGTTAGGATAATCCATAATACCGCAAATAGAGAACATACAAATTCTGTATTTCTAAAATCACAATTATTAACATTCGCTGACCTAGTAAACTTTCAAACAGCTACAATTATGCATAAAGCAAACAATAATCCGCCACCCAAAAATGTCATACAATTCTTCTCAACAAGAGGAGAAATATGACCTCAGGGAAAGAATTATCTTAAAACTCTTATACGCGAGAACAACACTGAACCATTCAAGCATTTTAGTTTTTGGAATCAAATTATGGAACGGATTGAGTAAGTACCACAAACAACTTAAAGAAACAATACAAGCAGCTGATGTTTACACAGTGCAAGGAAGAAGAGTCCTGAAACACTGAGTACATCCAATGCTATGTCTAGTCACTACAATTACCATAACATTATTGGTTCATTTGGCCTCAAAAAATGTTAACAGTAATATTGTTTAGCATCAATTGGTGGGATAATAAACATTTCAAAATGCACACATTGTTTTGTGATGCGGTTAAATAACGTTTGTTTGTGCAGACATATTTTTCATTGTACACTTCTTACAATTAATGTCAAAATCTCGTCTCGTTCTCTCGGACCAAAAGTTGTGCATCATCTCGTCTTGTGACACCTGCATTATTCATACTTAAGGAGAAGTTGCTCAGGCGTACTTACATGTTACTCAGGGTGTTCTGTCTACCTCCCATGGCCAAAAAAAAAAAAAAATCTGATTTTGATGATTTTGACGTCTGACGTAAACATTTAGACAAAGGCATACAGAATCGTTAAACATCAGTTGTGATAAAATGTTGCTTTGACTGATTGGAAATATCAACCGATTGGAAAAGCAAACGCAAAAGGAAACTGCTTTTAAAAGCCGGAAGAAAAAAGGGTAACTTGCATTCCCACAATCGTTAGCTTACCATAGATTGTTAAATGAAATATGTTTCAAAAGTGCCACATGCTTTCCTACGTGCATAAATTCCACTTCAAACTGTTTCAACAGCAGCTGACCATCTCGCCAGCAAGTGTCCACTGATGTGTTTGCAAGATTCTATCCTCCACTGGTTTATTCCCTCTGTGTTATCCCACCTGCCTACCTGTGTGCCTGGAAACAAATGATGATGCAAGTTATTGGTTTGGGGTGGGGGTGTGTGTGGGGGGTTTGGGTGGGGGTGGAATCATCAAAACCTGGCTTTAGCACACTGCAATAACTAAGAGAGATCATGACTGCCAAAAATGTAACTAAATAGAGAGAACAGGAAGGACACATAATGAAATGAAATGAGCTGCAACTGTGGAACAAATGGCTTTTTTTAATGCCTGGAGTTCAATGGCAAAGGTTCACACAAACACAGCAACACACACACACGTTTAATGACCCATTCTGACTGAGTGGCTGTAAATTCCTGGTTTATGATGCTAAAGCATCCCGATTCAGCTTGCTCACAAAGGGACTTTTCTTGTTGCTGACAGCACACATACACACACTCATACAGATAAACACAGTGAGAAGGGACACTTAAGAGTACCCTCGGGCCAAAGCCACACACACACACACACCAACACACACAGACGCACCAGCTTCACTAATAGCGTCAAGTGTTCTAAAACTGGGACACAAAACAGAGCATCAGCAAGACAAAGTGCAGACTTTTTTTTCCCAGTCGGAGGCTGTTTGAGCAATGAACTCTGCCCTCGGGCTGATCTGTTTGCAAGAAGGAGCCACGGCAGGAAGAACATAGCACAACTGCATTTGAAAGCTAAACAATGGCAAATGGAACATGATCCAATTTGAGAGCATGTGTATTTGCAGCTGGTAGAATGAGCAACTGAGGCATAGCCAAGAGAGGGGTCAAATACGTGACTTAATTGAAGCCATGAATGTAGATCTATTTGCTATTGCTTTAATCGTTACGAGAAAGAGTTGATTCTTATTTACCACACTTAGTAGTAATATTGGAAAAAAAAGACATTTAATTTACTGAGAGACAGTGAAGTCAGTTGTGTTTTGAAACCAAAATGCTGTCATTTGACTGAACCAAAGTTTCCTATAATGGACCAGATGAAAGCTGCCAGTGTTCCTTTAATATACTACCAGAGGGCATCTGAGTGCAAACTGGACTACATTGATTTTTTTTTTTTTCTCTCCCTGTGGTGGGGATAAAACTAATTTCGTCGAGGGGGGGAAAGCTAATCTAATTTGAATTTAATAGGTGCAAATGAAATTAATATGCAACCTAATGAAACTTATACTGTGAATCAATCTGAACACAAAATTAAATTTCCATTAAATTGTCCCATGTGGAAAATCTACGCCACACTGTTGTCAGGATTGGTGCACAAAAAGTGAAAGTGACGACACAGATGTTTCATTTGGTAGAGCTAGAATTAAAATACAATAATTGGAAATTAGTAAAAAAAAAAAAAAAAAAAAAAAATACTGTATGTGACATTATAAATGCTGGTGAGAGTACAATTTAGCGCTGTCCGTCTACCCCTAACCACAAATCAATGAGGGATGTCAGGAATATGCCAAATAACTAAAAACAGGGGGTGTCATAACAATGAACTGCAACCTTTTTTTGACAAACAGAAGCCAGAAGCAAGCCAATTTTGGATGAGTGCAATACGAACAACAGAGAATTGATAATAATAGTGATAGAGAAGTAGCGTTACACTTACAAAAGAAAAAAAAAAAACTTCAGAAAACAAAACATAGTCCTGCCAACCTTAAAGAACCAAGTAAACCTCCAACTTGAAAACTTAAAGGGTGGCACTGTCATATTTTTTTGATTGATTTATTTTATAAACCATGTCACGGGCCAAATGAGCCACAAGCTGCAATGGTCCCAGATCCACACTTTGGACACCCCTGCTTTTATAGCTCTTCGTCAGGGCTGAGCTTGTGATGCGACGTCAACTCTGCAAGCAACTACAACTCATTGACTATTTAGCTTGTTAGCTTCCTTCATAGTGAAAGAACCATGGTAATTAAGAGAATGGAAGTGTTACTGCAGCTGGAACTAATCGATGCGTTACAGCAGTATTTCTTATTGCAAATGTAGATCTGAAATAGCGGAGGCGTTCGCGAAGGCGGGCTGTCTGCCCTCTGAACAAGTCATATACAGACAGGAAACAATGTACTAAAGCACGTCATGCTACACACAAGACTGAACTCAAAACTGAAAGGAGCGCAACGCAACAAAATTTGTACCTGGAGAGCAGTGACGTGTACAAGTGTATTTAAGGGTCAAAACTAGGGGTGTCACGATACACTCAGTACACAAGACGAGACAATACACGCAATTGGGTCTACGAGAACAAGACGAGACTTTAACACTACTTTTAAGAAAAGTTCAATGAAAAAAAAAATCATTACACTCTTCTGCACTATGTGTATGCTAGCAGCCCCGCCTCCACCCACCGAGACAAAGAGACTGTATAACTGACAGACAGGCTCTCTCTGTTCATGCAGTTGTTCTATGGTAAAAACGCGCAAAGGTGCTGAATCCAATGCACAGAGTGAACTCTCTTCCTGCCTGTTTAGAGGCGAGAGACGAGAAAAACAGACACGCGTGCACATGGCAATATACTGAGGCCGAAAAACGATCGATAAATCATTTTCATTTATCGTGTGATAAATTAATTTATCATCGTCCCAGACGTAGTGCCCGTGAGACCGTTTTTTTCTGAATGACAAATCTTGTCGCGTTTTCGTTCTTGCGAGATCTTGTGACACGAGATCTTGTTACACCCTTAGTCAAAACGTTTCAGAGTACAAAAGATGCGTACATGTTGGCAGGTCTAGAAACATAAAAAAAGAAACATATTCAAAATAATAGCTAATACAGTATCGTACAACGTAGACAAGATACGTTACATGGAGCCCATTTGCAACATGCTGGAGAACATGAAGGCAACTTCCAATAAAGTAGGCATTCCTATAATTTGACCTTCATGTGAACATATAGATGACTGTCGTGCTTCTTGAGACTAGCATTTCTTCCATATACTGTAACATTTGTCTAAAAAAATAAAAAAAAAAATAAAAAAAATACATCTAAAGCCTTTTGTCAACTTTCCAAGATTCTCCTCTGAAGCTGTGTCTTGTTCGTATCAAACAAAGACCTCTCTGTTTTGGTCGACAAACAAATGACACCAATGATGTCACTACTTTAGAAGCATAATTAAAATGGATCATCTAAAAACAGAACACATAAAGAACAGTCTGTCTTTCGCTCACATGCGATTTTATATAACAGAGCCATGTCAAATTAGTGACACCAATGGCTGACCAAGACAGACAAAAGCAGATGTTCAGCTTGGATTTGTAGTAACACCCGTGTTATTTGGGAGAGATTTGCCAGTAGTCGGTTCACCCTGTCAACATACAGTGTATAAGTAATCCCTCAGTCTCCTAAAAGACTTCCAGTATAAAGGAATAAAAAACAAGAGGATTGCTTGTCGCCGGTTTGATCCTTCAAAACCACAACATGGACTGGCTAAAAAACAACACATGCAATGGTCACATCTGTGTTTGTTTTTATAGGGCATGTTTAGCAAGGCGTAGTCGAGTTGGTGGAACATTTCCCTGTGATACACAGAGTTAAACATATGCCCAGGACAAGTGGACATGTAAGAGTGTTCAGGTTTGCTGTTTATGTTGTGATGGATGGATGATGTTCCAGACTATTGGTCTTATTAGGCCTGAAAGTCCAGCAACACAGATCCTGACTCCTAAATTACTGAGCACTTCTTACGGACAACATCAAACAAAGGGATTATGTGATGTAATTTAGTAATTGCGTAAACCAAGCAAGCTCTTGGTGTCGTGTTTACAAGTTGTTTACTTCATTGCTTTGTGAATGACACTATTAAATGTACAGACCTTGAAGATGTTCTGGGGAATGACTGACGGATTATCATCAGTGAAGGCCCAGCACGGTGAAATTAGCCTGCACTAACCCCTTTTAAGTAGCCCACAGAGAATACAGTGCATGGGTTAGTAGATGTGTAAACAACATGAAATTAGCCCATAAAATGTGTCTGCAAGGGTTTGGATGGGCTTGTGTATCTACACATAAAGAAGGTTAACTTGATGTGATCGCGGTTGATAATTTATACTTTCAAGGCTTCTTCATGGCTATTGCAGTAAAGAGCTTTTTCAAGTCCATACTTCTGACAAAAAGTCCAATGGTATCATGATGTACTATAATATATTTACACCTGTGAATTTAAGCTGTTTTTGAAAGTTTCTAAATAGACTTGTGAACAATAAAAATGGAATCCCTGCTTTTAAAACAAACACAAAGGAAATAGACTAAACACAGCATAAATCATGTGTTTATATTACGCTTATATTTGAAAACTAAACCGGTAACTGATCATGGCAAAAGACAGAGGATTACATGCTATGAAAAACATGACAACTGCACACTATTATGAGTACCAATGTAGTATTTGGGTATTTACTGATGTCTTACCCTGTGTTAATGGATATGATTTCAATCAGGGGATTTTTCCTTATCTTGGGCAGGTCCAGTCTGGCTCCTCCCAGCCTCCGGCCTCCATCTTTCTTCTGCCCCAAAAGACGAACTGAGTGACCTGAGTTTAATACACACACACACACACACACATAAATTGGTATACTATAGTTTGCTTGCTGGAACAGAAAAGGGCATTCACCAAAATTCAAAGCATATAATTGTGGTAAAAAATATGGTACGATGTAGAAAGTAGTCAAGAGAAATTCCCATGTATCAATAATGTACAAAAATGCAATAAAACAATGTGTAGCATTGCAGAATTGGGGATGAATACCATTATTACTAAAGCGACATACCCAGTTAACCCTTTATCTTCTACTACATCATCGCTAAACATTGCAAACTCCAAACCTCTACACTGCAGCATTGTCTGGAAGAGTTCAGAATCAATATTTATCTACTAACATGACAAAAACAAACAATGAATGATGAACAACACTGTGTATGTTCGCTTTATGTGTGTTAGGCTCAGTTAAATGCTGCTCTGTTCATGTGAAGTGTTCAAGCGACCTGGTAAATTTGACTGTTAAGCATCGGCTTTCAAGATGGAAAAATGCTGACACTAATGTAAGCCTGCTAGATGGCCCTGCAAGGTGAATCTGAAATCTGTTTGGTTAAAGAAACAGCCCCGTTACTAATAGTGTTTAAGTGACATGAGCCAGCACTTTCAATTCTGAAGACCCTGGGCAGATTATACATTGACATGGAACCTGAAATCTGACTGGAGAAAAAAAAATTAAACATACACGTGCTGGAAGCACTGCAGCCAGACTGTTGGGAATAAATGAATACAATTTCATGAAACAAATAGGACAATTCCAGTTGTGAATGTAAGTTAGTGGTTCTGGTAAGAGTTAAGGCCAGCAGAAAAGGCTTGGCTGGCCCTGATGGCACTGCTACTGCTACTAATACAGCTACATAGCAAATTATGAGTCAGAGATAAATAAATGGTACGCTTTTGTTTGGTATCAGGTAGAATTACATGGTTTTCTAGTGTTACACATTGTGTGTGAAAGGGACAATATTAAGTATGTGGATGTGAAGACATTGTCGTCATTATAATCAGCTGTCGTTAACTGATGGACAACATCTTGATAGCAAACTGTAAAAGGGGAGCAGATGAAAAATCTGAATTGATTTGAATAGCTTAATGTCAGCGATGTCAAACCTTTACAGCATGGAAATGGAATTCAGTGGTCTGCCCTCTGTAACCATCTAATAGCCGTACAGAAAGATGTGTGCGAGATGGAGGCGCTGAGGGATGGAATTGTCTTGCTGTTTTCATCCGCTTTACATGAGTCTCCTGGGAGGCTGGGCTCAGGGCAGAAAGCATGGCTATCATTGGTAGATAAAAATTACAATCTGCCCCAGAGGAGGACAAAGAGCCAATCGGTGAAGCGTGACTGGTCGTAATATCCCAGTACAAAAGTCCCCTCCTGGACAGAAGTAAGGACCGGGTGGCTTTCTTGTACCTTACTTGGATATCTGTTTAGACAGAAAGCAGTGTGGGGGTAAGTCGCCAGTCACACTGTGACTGTGGGAGGAAACCGGAGTACCCGGTGAAAACCCACAGATAGGGAGAACATGCAAACTCCACACAGAGATGCCCAAGCGAAGATTTGAACCCAGGTCTTCCCAATCTTTTGACTGTGTGGCCAACATGCTAACCACTCGGCCACCGTCACCGTTTTACAATTATAGTTTTCCAGGCAGAAAACAACTCAAAGAGATAAATGAACATTTGAGGTCACTTTTACCTCAATTGAAGATTTGATTGTTGACAAAGACTGCAATGACGAGCAGCGAGACACCCAGGGACAACACCTTTGAGTTATGCATTGAATTCAATTGCGTAATTCAATAGCATTCCTCCTGCAATGTCTGTAATTTCTAAATGGTAAATGTCATGCTGCTGTGAAGCCTTTTAAATTAATGTTTAAATTATACATGTCAATCACATTTTGATCATTTCCTTTAAAAAAAATCATTGTAGTTGTATTTAAAGGCCAAATCATAGCACGACCATACTGTATGCCTTATAACCATGTTCTTTCTAGTCACTGACTTCTTTCCCAGCATTCAGTTTTTCTGGTTTTCTGTTCTTTGTTCTCATCTCTCTATAAATACAACTTGACATAAATCCTTCCATCCACTCATAACTGCCTCCTATAACATGTTGAGGAAGGGAAAGACAGAACAGATGGAGGGAAAGGTAGACGGATGGATGGCAAGGAGATGAATTCTTCACAGATGAAAGCTGTATATGATGGCCAGATGGATGGTTGGATCATACGAGGTATAGAGCTAAAAGGATGACCTTTTGACCTGCGGCTGATGTCTCATAAGTGGCGTGTCCCCAGTTTGATTGTAAGGCATCAGTGGGGGGTGGGCAACACTGGAAATAACAGCCAAAGGTGGCCGATGAAGAGAAGAGGAGGGTTTTAAATGTTTATCGTCCATCTTGTCAATATAATGGTCTAAGCGATACCTAGAATTGTACCTAACAGTTTTATTATTGTAGCAATACCACCTAAATTAATTTTATGGGATATAGCACACAACCATTCAAAAATACATTCCAGTAAAAGCCAAACAAAACGCTTTAGTGTTGACAAGCCTCTTCACAGAGCTTGGTATTGTCACACCCAGATAAGAGGTCACCGAGCATCAAAAGATATTGTTTACAAAAGCACTCTGGATTGCAATTTTAAATGTGTGTGAATGTGTCAACTTTCATTTTCTTTCTTTGCCTTCTCATACATGTCTTTAATATGAAGCTTGATCTTATTTTTAGCATGGAACACGAGAACAGTTTGTTTGTCCTGCTGAAATAAGGATCATGAGGTCATATTGATGCTATATAGCCCCTGATCTCGAGCTAAGTAGATGCATTAGCCTGTCTAACCTTGTCTGCCCCAGTTTCTGTGTCGTACTCTTACACACACTAAATCTAAACTGTCTAAACGCCAACAGAATTACAGGTGAAAAGGCATCATCTGAACCTATAATCTCAACCAGAGATCAATATCAGGGAGCCTAACAAACACATTGCAATAGTCCGACAAAAGGACAGCCATTAATTAGTTATCAATGAATCAATCTGACATCAGTGAACGTCAAAAACATATTTTCTTTTCTACATTCTGTATTAGCTCAAGGGTCTGCCCTTGCCAGCGCAAGCAGAAGGATGGAGTAATGGGACGCATTACAATGACCTGATTCCATGGCCAGTAAGTTCATATTGGTGGGTATCATATCAACTTTAACTTAAATAAAATATGCACCAAAAAAAAAAAAAAAAAAGACACGAGAACCCTGGTCCAGAGGTTATGATGGCTAATTTGGCTAGATCTGCAGATATTTTAAACAATATGGCAAAGGCCTAAACTGTACAGCAAAAGAAAACCAGTTTAGATGACGAAGCCTGTGCAACTACAATAACTGTCCTATTCAGCAGTATGTATGTGGAAACATAATGTTAAAATACTGTGTGCATGCTCAGCAACTCAGCCTGAGATAACAAAAGTCATTTACAACAGGTAGTAACATAAGCTTTACGGTTCAAGGATTCAGTAAAATTAAACACAGTTTTGCTGTGCTGAGATATTGTTATGGAGTGTCGGTTATATTCATTTTAAAACTAAGACCTAAACAGAAATTATCGTCTCACGCTTCAGGAGCCCAGATCATAAAAGCCTGCCAATCCTTTTGTCACACGGAAAAACAGACCCGCAAGTAATTTTGGTGAGCCAAAGAACAATGTCTAGCGATTCACTGGTGTACGCATTTTAGTTACCATTACAAAAGGCAAATCCCCCAGTTTAAAGGTCTCCTGGCCTCTGAGTTGAAGTAACAGCTCTCTATTATACGAGGTCATAAAGAACAGTAATGATACTGGGGAAATTAGTTTCTGTAGGGCGGGAAGGAGATGGGGAAATGTGAGGAAAGAGTCAGGATAGAAAGGGGCAAGAAAGAAGAATAAAATAAAGGACTAAAGATGTTGAGGGATGGATGATTAAAAAAATAAAGTAAGAGATACAACAAACTGGTAATCAAAGGCACAAACTCACAGTGTATGTGTGCATGTGAGCAGCCAGACAATTTAGTTGATCCCCTGATCCTAAACAGCAAAGCATTGTGATGACCAAATCATTTCAAATGATGATCTAATGGTTGCCATGTGAGTCTATGCTCTGAAACAGAAAGCCCTACTAAACCAGCTGTTTCAGAAATCACTGGAAGTCACATGAATGGGGTGGACGGTTCGGTATGTACCTCAGTTCTAAGATCACAGTACCGATCATTTTCGGTACGGTAAGGGAACAAAAAGCAAAACATAACTATTTAACTTTTGTGTTTAATGATTTTTAAAATGAAAAAAAACTAGGGGTGCATGATAGTTATCAATAACAATTACAATCAAAATGATCAATATGACGATATTATGAAGTCATACCAATACATCTGATAACATAAAAAAAATATATTTCCAACAACTGATTAAAATAAACCCCAAAAAACGCTCCAATGAGGCGAAATTAGCTGTACTGTGCTGAGCCGGAGTACCCGGAGAAAACCCACATATACACGGGGAGAACATGCAAACATGCACAGAGATACCAACAGGAGATTCAAAACATCAATCTCTTGACTTTGCGGCACAACATGCTAAATAACATGTTAGCTACATAGCATGCTAGATGCTACACATATAAAATTTTCACAAAAAGAAAAACAAATATAGATACAGAAAAACTGAAGGATGTGGAAAGCCACTTTAACACAGTTTGTGCATTAAAGTTGCTAAAAGCAATCCATCATAGGTAAATATACTGTATTATAAGCTATATCAGCTTTGTGTTATTTGTATGTGACAAAGCAAATTAGTTAATAAATCTGAAATCACAAGGTTTATATTTAGAATAAGCCACGGGGTGATAGAGAACATGCCGAAAATGGCCCACTGGTCGCACTTTGGACACCCACGGTTTACAGTTTATTTTTAGGAAAGTGCAAGTGCAATAGCAACGGTTTGAACAGTGAGAATTATTATTTCATTTTCAGTAGGGGAAAGTTGCTTACTACCTGAAGTGCAGCATACCACACTCATTATTCACACTCCTACCGACAAGCAGACGCTACAGGAGTTTGAAGTCCAGGACCACAAGGCTGGCAAATAGCTTTTACCCACAGGCCATCAGGCTTCTCAATGAAGCACTCACACACACCGCACGCAACACACGCACACACTCATAGCACTTTATTTATTTATGTATTGGTATCAATGCTTTTTCTGTTCTTGTTGCTTAATTTATTGTTCTTATTCATTTTCTTCTGTTTTCTTTTTTTGGGAGAATAAACAGAATAAGAATTTAATTGCATAGTATAACTACCTGTTTTACTGTGCATATCAGCTGGGCTAGGCTCCAGCATGCCCCCGCGACCCTAATGAGGAGAAGTGGTATAGAAAATGGATGGATGGATGGCAATAAAACTCTTGAATCTGAATCTCATTCTCAAGCTCTCCTGAACGATGCTAGCACACTGTTTTCGTTTTATCCACTTTTGTATTTGTGAATTTACAAAGTGTTCAAAAACAGGAGACGACAGACGAGGGTCTCCAGGCTCTAGATTGTCCTTGGAACCATCACTGGACATGACTCTCGTTAGCCAAAGGCTGTTTTCATCTGCCTGGGCCGTTGCTTCTGTGCCAAATGCCTCACATTAGGTGCACGATCCAGGCTTGTTGAGGTGCATCGCAACACCGAATGTCCATTTGCACCACAAAAATGGCTTCTCAAACAAATACCGTAAAGCACCGTGTACAAACCACACTTTTTTTCCACCTCTAAGAAGCAAAAAATCGGGGTACGGTTTATACACGATGACAGGTCTGTGACCAGACTCGGACTGAAAAGTAATAGACAACGCTTCAGCGGAAGATCACTCGTACTACAAGTCCGGTCACACCGCCTGAACTTTGCTGTAGCGTTCCTGGAGCGGTGAAAAAAATTAATCACCGCTTGTTCACCACCGTTTAACAGAAGTTGTACCCCGTTAAGGCAACGCCGTATCCGCTCGGCCACCGCTGATGGTCCCTCCTACCACTCCGAAAATTTTGAGCTGCACAAAATATTACGAGCGGCCAATTTTCCGCCACGGCAAAGTTCATCACCGCTCCAACAACGGCCAGTCAAAGTTTGGCGCCGCTAGACGCAAGTTCGTGGACGCTTGGGTCCGCTAGGCCAGAATTTGGTTATAAATACAGGGAGAAATTGACCAGAAGCGCATTTGGGAAGCCGTCTGTGGGTTAGACAGTTGCTTTGACTTTAGCGCTCTCTGCTGTACAGTTGCTGAAAATGCTTGTGTTTGCTTGAATAAACGCTGGAGTTTATTCAAATTCACACTGAAGCAATACAGCATTATGTAATTCCATTGCAGATGAATTGATGGACGGCAGATTTCTCCTTTCTTCTTCTTTTTGAAATTGCTTAGTACCTTTACGCATGCTGATTTGAGATGAAAGAGTTGGCAAGCATTTATGAAATAAAAAAATTTATTTCCCCGCTGTGAGCCTTAAAATGGGGGTGTGGTTAATACACGGTGCTTTATGGTAAATACAAAAAATCAGACCTCACAAAACTCTTGGCGTTATATATTTATCTCCCGCCGTATCCCTGCGCACTGTCGCCTGGGTGTTCATGTGAATGTGACGAAGACACTCGCATCTTCTTTCGCTGTGGAACACATACGTAAACAAGATGGCCACGGCGCGCCGGCGCTGAAGTAGATGCGAGCGTCTTCGTCACATTCACATGAACACACAGGCGACAGTGCACAGGAATACGACGGCAAATAAATACAGTATATATGGCGTTTTGTGAGGTCTGATTTTTTTTTTTTTTTTTTTTTTTTTTGAGAAGGCATTTTTGGGAAGCAAATGTATTAATCTTTTGAACGCATGTTGTTTTGAGAAGCCAAAGTCTTGACTTAATTGGCCCCAGCAACTGAGTGGAACTACGTTCTTCATCACGGAAATCTGACCAGAACTGGACTTTGGAGACCAAGTGGGGGGTAAGTCGCTGTTATCGAACTATAATGCTGATGGGGACGTCATACAACTTTATGTCAAAACTTTGAACTATCTTCTAACTAACTATTAAAAAGGAAGCAATAACCAGAAGTCAATGGGTTCGAGTGACTAGAAGACACGTTCTATCTATTTATAAAGTCTGATGATAACACGTTTGGTGTATGTGCAGGACTTTTTGTGTGTGTTGAAATACCTTTAACAGCCTCGTCCACAACCTCTACCACTCGATCAATTTGTTGAACCTAAAACACACAAAAGCACGCACAGGTTTATCGACGCTGACAGGTCCACGCATTCAAAAAAAAGCCTAACACTGAGAGTATAAACACAACTGATCCATATTACAACAAGTTGTAAATGCAAACACACTCCCAGCCAGCACACAAACAATCACGTTCAAACATATAAAACCAAGTTGTGTTCAGTATTCCCAATCCAGATTAGAAATGTATAGCTTTGCTAAATGTCACAGTGTCTGCACCATTGCTTGGATATAGATATGGAGATCTACTGCTCGTGGGGAATGTGCCTGCCATTTCATTCCTGATAACGTTTGAGGCGACGCTATTAAACAGTACATTGAATTTCCACCTGTAAAAGAGAGCGGTCGGGCTCAGGTTTTAAAGTGGCCATTAAGCAATCGGAATGCTGTTTCCATCCCTTTCCATGCTGGCATAAGCCATCATCATTGTAAATGTGAATAGAGGTATTAGGGAGCAATGTGCATTGGAGTATATTGACGTTTAAATGTAGCACATTATGGTATTTAGCATGTTTTGATTGGATGAACTAGACTAAATTGGTGAAGGACGGGATAACAAAATGGTTATCTAAACTACTGAGAATACTAATGATCTGCACACCCTTGGATAGCGAGCAAAATGCCGCCTGTGAATATTCTTATTCAAGTTCTCATAGCAAAATAGTTAGGGATGTACAATATATATATTTTTTTTTTCAAGCCCATACTGATAACTTCCTGCTTCTCGACACTGATAACTTTTTATATCTATTTTTTTATTTATTTTGATTGGCAACAGGAACAAGCCCCGGGCCCCGTAGCAATGCTGACGTTTCAGGCAGCTGATACGTTTGATGTGTTGAAGCTCGATGTTGTTTTCCCTTATGGCGGAATGTTTGCAGAGCATTTGGAGTATTTGGTGAAATGTCTTCTACTGAAACAGTGAGAAGTCCCACACGATCGACACCATGTTTGTTTACAAGTGACAAGCCGTTTGCAGCACGTCATAGAAAAGGAGCATTCGATTGGCTCTCGCTAACTCATCTCCAGCAAAGTACAGGTAATCTCGCCTCATTGTATTTTTTTTTTTTTTTTGGCCAATCGTTTATCAGAGCTATTTTTTTTTTTTACGTTATCAGAGTTATCGGAATGGCGTCATATTTCTCATAACGGCCCGATAATTACTGTTCACCCCTAAAAATAATGCATTGGAAAATCCCATCTCAGCTTGGTTTTGCTTGCGTTGGTACAGAGCTGTCAATTTTATACCTAAAAATACTGAGGGCAACAATAAGAAGAACTGCTGCTGCAAGCAGAGACTGTATCATCCACAGCAACAAGGTGAGCTAACATGACTGTGTTTATATTTACACTTTCTATCCATTGTGTATCCAAAGTTGGATGACACAGCGATGACAAATTAGCTTGACCAATGAGCAACCAGCAGTGGTTTACTGCACATTACTGATACTGTATAGTTTGGCTTGGAACATCAGCGGATGAAGTACACACACACACACACACACACACACACACACACAAGAAAAACTAATTAAAAACAGCCACAAAGGTGGTGTGCGTGTGGATCTCGCTGCCACATTGCCATCCTTGTCAACAAACAAGTCTTAAATCAAGGTAAAAGTGAAGTCGAATGTTCATTTATCCCTTTTATTTGTCATTTATATGCATGTCAAACTACAATTGTAAAACTACATTTTTAAAAAAGGGCTTTGTGTTGACATTTTTGGGTGTCCGTAACGGATTTATTAGATTATTTCTAAAAGGACAAATGTATGACAAATGTAATACTAATTAATTCCACATTCAAATTCTGGACCTGCACAAAGAATGAAAATTACTTAATTAAAAAAAACAAAAAAAACACAAAAAAACAACAGTTTTTTTTTCTTTTTATGCTATGTAAGTGAGGTGGGTTTTTTTTGTTTTTTTTAATTCCCCTTTGATTATCTCCCAAAACATAATAACAGTAGTTGGTAGTGTGAAATGTGTACAA
Source organism: Dunckerocampus dactyliophorus (assembly GCF_027744805.1). Taxonomy (NCBI): domain Eukaryota; kingdom Metazoa; phylum Chordata; class Actinopteri; order Syngnathiformes; family Syngnathidae; genus Dunckerocampus; species Dunckerocampus dactyliophorus. The sequence continues at coordinate 19,160,374 of NC_072825.1, forward strand.
TCTGTTAGACACGTTGCTGAAATACAAAGCAAAGAATAAAAGAACATACACAGAGTACAAAAATAAGTTAGCTGAGAGGGCGGATGTGCATGTACTGTACCTCTTGTTTACAGCATTTGCTTACACACTGTAATTCTCTGATTACGAAGCCAGAGTTGCTTTTAGTGATGTGTGAGATGTGTGATGCATCTTAGATAAAGGATGTGACATGTCTAGTTCAGAGACGTGAAACACTGAGGGCTTGCGTGACTTTGTGTACCTTGCACACAGTACACTGTCACTCATTTCACAGCAACGTTTGACAGTAAAACAGAAACAAACACACCATTATAATCATGCAGCTCATGCGAACAGGAATGCATTAATTCAAATGGTACTTTTAAGCACCCCCCCCCACCTTGCCGTTAAGAGAAATCACTAAACAAAAATTCACCACCGGTAATTTGAATCTGATTTTCATATACCACCAACTGTCACGACTGTTGTGTGCTTTGATAAGAGGGCACATGAAAGAAGTGCGCATGCACTGGGACGCCTCTGTCTGTGATTGTTGCCATATGTGCCCTTTCATGCATGTGTGGCTTTCTGTCTGTCCGTTTGTGCGTGCACGTGTCTGTATCAATGCAAAATCCAATCTATTCATGACAATAGAAGTCACAGCAGTGGTAAACTTCCCAGCTGTTTCTGCTTCACCCTAAAGGCGTACGCGCATACAAGCTTGTTTATCTGAATGTAATTATATTATACATACATGCCACTTGAATGTGATTTGAATGTAATTATGTTACACAGTGGCATGTTTACTTAAAGGGAATTGCATTATTCATGGTGATGGATATTTCATGCAATATTTGAGACGCTCCCTGCTCCCAAACAGTATATTCAAAAGTCGAATAGTCAGGACTGTACAGTCCCTGACAAAATTCTTGTCACTTATCCAAGTTGTAGGAACAAATAATATGCTCACTTGCAGTTACTCATTTGGATTCAGAAATAGCTTATATGAAAAGGCAAAAGCCTCTAGATCACCGGTTACCGACCTGTTTGTGACCAACATTTCAGCTTTTTCTCCATCCATCCATCCATTTTCTATGCCGCTTCTCCTCATTAGGGTCGCGGGGGTATGCTGGAGCCTGTCCCAGCTGACTTTGGGCGACAGGCGGGGTACACCCTGGACTGGTCGCCAGTCAATCGCAGGGCACATATAGACAAACAACCATTCACACTCACATTCATACCTACACAGCAAATTGAGGAGTGTTAATTTTTTGGTGTTGATGAGAATCTTGAAGTTGGAGTGTCAATCTTACACTATTTGGAGTTGATCTAACACTGCATTTTCTTAAAAATGTTAAATTTAACACTGGATCATGAAAGTGTTGTAGTTAAAATGGAGTGTTGAAAATGTTTAAATCTTGTTAGTGTCACAATAAAGACATTCAACACTTCCACACTCCATTTAACACCTAACAGTGTTCACGTGCCCACGGACATTTCATTTAGACTCCACCCCTCACTTCACGTTGCTGATGGAAGAAGTTGACAATTAGGAATCATTTTGCATCAGTAGGTAAGTAAACGTTTAAATACTGTAGATGAACTAATGAATTGTGTTGTACCTTGTTTACACATAAAAAACGTTAGTTTTTGGTGTGATATTTAAGACTAATAAACTGAGGCAGCTGTTTCCACCCAAAGCCTTTGCTAATGTTAGCTCGTGTTTTTGCTAAGTTATATTTTCTATTAAGTGTTGCTGTGAGCTGAATCGGCACTGCCTGTGCAACATTTGTCAAAGTAAGTGAACGCTACGTTATATCTTCATTTTTAATGAGCTAATGGCTAACTAGCTAATTGGCACGAGGAGCCCCCACACGTAGGCCTGCTGGCCCCCAGCAAAGGACTTGATATGCTGTACAAGATACAAGATATCAAGGTTGGCAACTCTAATTGTTACTTTAACTTAAAAATAATTGTCAGGCGTGTGTTGGAAGTGAACTACACAAATTTTTTTTAGAATGATGCATCTTTATTTTTCTTCTTGATTCACAGCAAACCTTTCCTTGAGACTTACATGAATGTGGTAAGTAATATCTTTTTTTTTTTAATCAATGCATAATAAGCCCTGCAACTGTGGCAATTCCATATTTATTTAATTATTTTAGTAGGATGTTTTATATTATTATTATTTTATTTATTCTTATTCTCAGAGGTGGATGGAGATGTGTAGACTCCACTATCCCTTCACCCCAGTTATCACCAGTTGGTGGCGAGTCTCCACTCTTGCCGACTACATCCCATTCATCAGGTTCGACAATTTATCCTTCAGCCCACAAGAGGAACCCAACAGAACCAATGGATCAGGATGAAGCATGACGGGTAAGCTTTGAGTAAATGAATGTAAAATTAATATTATCAATGATATGTAGTGTTTTTATGCATGACATTGTTTTATTGAAAAATCCTCTTGAATTCCCATGAACACACTATATATCATTTTAATATTTTTGGCAGAAAGTCGGTGGTGTTTTGAGGGCCAATCCGAAAGGTGAGGAAATCTTCAAGGAGTGCACCAAGACTGAAACACTAACCGATGCAAGGTGTAAACAGATGGTGAACATCCTGGCTGCAGATATGATGGAGCTGCATGGGTAAGAAGAACTTCCCCCTTTCCATTAGAACAGTCATTCCATGTAAGACCATGTACTGTGGGAATGGTTCTGTCTGTGATCATTAACTATGATTTGTTTTGAAAGGAGGGTTCCGCCATCATGTGTGATGAGAAATTACGCCCTGAGAATTGTGACTTGTTTTCCATACCTAAAAGATCCATTCTCCAAACCTGGATATGTAAGAGTCTTTTCAATGTAAAACCCAAAGTACTGTTTTTGTTTTTCCTTTAGGTGTGTAGTTTGTATTAAACTCTTGTTTCAAATATGTTCATAGGATGCTTAGCTTAGCGGCAGTGGCTCAAGAGGTAGAGCAGGTCGTCCAGAAATCGTAAGGTTGGTTGATCTTGCTCCCTCCACCCAGTCACTGTTGTGTCCTACACTTCTCCTGGCTCTCAAAGCCGTTCCAAGACTGTTTCTTCATGATGGTCCAAAAACCAGAGGAGAATATCTGTTAACTGGTCAACAGCTGTTTGGTGAGGAGTGCAGGGAGGCACTATCTACAATAAGACATTCAACTGATGAATCCGTGGTCAAAGAAGATGAGAGCAACTTTCCAGTATCGACAGAATATGATCCAAGCACAAGATGTATCATCGTCTGTTCTCAATGTGTTCCCTCGCTTCCTTGATGTTCCTGGATTGGTAAGGAAATCTTGAGTATTTGGACTATTTCAGTATTAGATTACCCATTACATCAACCATTTGTAAACCTGTAGGCCAACAGTATATGAAATATTCATGTCTTGTTTATAGATTGACCAGGATTTCTCAATGATGTTTGGTGATGAAGTATCTCAGAGGTTCCTGGCTAAGTGGTCAACTGTCTTCAAACCAAAAGTCATTGCAGACTTCAAGACTCTCCCGCAAAAGCAGAACATTGATGAGTTGCTGTCAGGAACTGAACCTCAACCTGATGACAGCTGTGGGTGAGAAGTTACGGTATAGATTACCATGTTGGTGTGTTCATATGTACTGGATGTAGCTTTGATCTACCTGTGTTCAAGAAGATCTGTGATATAATAAAACACAAAGAATGTGCTTTCATAATAGCCTGTAATGTAGAAACGATGTACTATGAGGACCTGTTTAACGCGTACTGCATAGAAGACCAAATGCTTGAGTTTTCTGTCATGTGTTTAAATGAACTGACTCATTTCAGACCATTTGACAAGCAGTGCTCTAATGACAGTTGTCAAAGAGCAAACATACTATAGTGCCCTGCTGTTATTTAAGCTACTGTCTGTTGGAAATGAAATGTTTTTGAATAAAATGTATGAAGCAGTCAACTAGTCATTTTTAAAAAATGTTTAAATTTTATTTTGAAGTAGTATATTAACACTTTTATAGTGTTAATGTTGCAACTCCTTTTGAGAGTAAAATGACTATAAGAGTCAATAAATGACTCTTAAGAGAATTAATTTGTGACACCTCACACTAGTGTTAAAAAAATGCAACACCGGTTGGTGTCGAGGAGTGTTAAATTTTAACTATATAAATAGTTAATATTGACTCTACAATGGTGTAAAAATGGCTACACTTTCAAAAGTGTTAAAATAACACTTTGTAGAGTGGACCCCATGGGACACTTTGAAAGTGTTGAGATTAACTCCTACAGTGTCAATTTAGGCCTGCTGAATTTGCTGTGTATGGACAATTTAGAGTCGCCAATTAACCTAACATGCATGTTTGTACCTTATTTGTGCCTCATTGTTCTATATTTTTACCATTTTTGCTGTTTTGTTTAATTTATTTTATTTTTTGTTTCTGCAGTGATGCAATGGCAAATGAGCCACGGCCCGCGGATGGCCCCCGAGCCACATTTGGCCATCCCTACTTTTGTGGATTTTCGTCGGGGGCCGGGTTTGTGGCGTGGGCTCTACGAGCAAACTACATCTCTGCTTGTTGGCTCAGTGTCATGGGCGAGCGATGGTGAGGAGTGAGAGACTTGTCAACGCAACTCAGCCCTAATGAGCAACAGCTCGAATATTTTTTTGGAGGTGCACGTCGATGGAGTTACTGTATATTTGTGCCTTAATTTAATATTGAGCCATATTAACATGCAATAACTGCTGATGTGAGCACAGGCACGTCACTGTGCTCTGTCTCTCACTCACTTAACCGCTATATGCTTGGTATTGGCACTGTACGTGTGCCAATACCTCCGGTCGGGTTTTGGGGACTGGGCTCCTGGCTGAAGCTTGCAACTCCCAGACTTCATCAAGATTTGTTGGTTTCATCTTCCAAGCCTCCTCCTTCATCTAACCCCAAACTTGCTCAATAATGTTCATGTCTGGTGACTGGGCTAGCCAATTCTGGAGCATCTTTGACCTTCTTCACTTTCAGGATCTCTGATGTGGAGGCTGAAGTGTGAGAAGGAGCACCATCCTGCTGAAGAATTGACCCTCTCATGTGATTTGGAAGGTATTGGGCAGCATGTATTTTTGATACTTCAGGCTGTTGACGTTGCCATCCACTCTGCAGATCTCTTGCACACCCCCATACTGGATGTAACCCCAAGCCATGATATTCCTCCACAAAACTTGACTGTTTTCTGGGTGAATCTTGGGTTCATGTTTTCTGCAGCATTTGTGGTGATTGGGATGCAGTTTAATGAATGATTCATAAGAAAAAGCAACTTCTGCCACTTTTCTACTGTCCATCCTTTCTGCACGGGGTGGGCCTTGGCAAATGCAACGCCATTGTTTAGTTCGCTCTAAACTATTGTTGCCCATTACCTTCCAAATTACAAGAGAGGGCATTTTTTCCACAGGATGGCACCCCTTCTCACTCTGCAGCCTCCACATCAAAGTTCCTGAAGGCAAAGTAACTGCACAAGTAAATCAGACTAAGGGCGTAGTCACACTAGGTCATTTGAACCGTGCCAGACTTGGCTGCGATGACCTTTCCTTCTGTGCCCGGCTGGCCTATGCTCACACTACTCTTTGAGCAATCATACTTCAGCCAGGTTACTTGTGCCAATGCTTCATTGCACACTGACATATTACTGCGAGGTTCAAGACTTTGTGGTTTATTTTGAGTTGATCTACTGCGCAAGCTGGTAGTTATTTAGAAATTGTAGTCAATCGTTATAAGACACGTTCCTATTACGCACACATGTACTTCTGCGTGAGCAAGCTAGTGTACCATGGGGTTAAGATTTTGTGGATTACTTCCAGTCTATTTATATTGGGAAAAGTGGGGTTGGCATTAAGAACTAGCTCGGATCTATCGCATTATTGTCATTCTATTACGTATCTATGTTGCATGTGTGAATGTGCCGATGCATGACCAATCTGGCACTCACTCCAGCCAAATGTACCGGGCCGACTTCAAGTGGGGCCACCCACCCAAGCATGATCTGAATGGGCTTGTGTGAGTACGTACTCAATTTGAAGCTCTTTCCATGGTTCTGATTTCAGTCCTTCTCACACATCCTGCAACCTTTTCTATGGCACAACTGTGTTCATTTTAGGGCTGATGGTTTTCTCTGAAGGTTTATTGATTCACAAAACAGTAGGTGGGCAAGACTCAGCATGGTGGTAGCCAGTTGACTGGCAGGTCAAAGTGTGTGCGTGCATGCAAAAAATACAATTTCTTCAAAATAAAATATATAAAGACTGTTATTTCAATAGTCCAAAGTGGGTATATAGTAAAGAGAAAGCACATGTTGCACATACCCCAATGATGCTGAGCCCTTTGAGATAGTCCATTCGAGGTTGGGCCTGGGGAACACATCCAGCTACTACCACCTTTTTCTGTTGCTCCTGGGCTTTTCTGCAAACAAAAATGTCAGACAATATATGACATTGTGCTTTGCACCATTGTGCAACCAAGCTTACATCAGGAATGTGGGATATTCTTCAGATGTACTACAGCATTTATGTCATGTTAACTAGTGCATTTCTGAAACCAAAAAAACTCCAATTAACAAAAAAAAAAAGACAGTGAAACACTCGAAATGTGCACATACGTCATAAACAAAAATAAAACTGGCAAGGTTATGTTCATACAGTATATTCACACAGACACAAACACTGCAAATAACTGTTATGTCTACACCAGAGTTTGAAAAACCTCAGTATTAAAAAGGAGCCATTGGAGCCCATTTCCACCTAATTAAAACCCACTTGGGAGCCAGAAAACCTATAGCATTTGGCCAATGAGTGGAAAGTAACAGTATAATCTATTTAAATGTATGCTTTATATATGATAACTACAGTGTGTTCATTGATGAAATCAAACTACAAACAGAAAATGAACAAAAAAAGCAGAAATGTATATTTTTTACAACACAAACTTATTTTGAACTGTGAAAGGGAAAAATACACTGGCATTTGTAGATTTCTTTTCAATTATATTATTCAATGCAGGCCGCACTCTGTCTCTTTATTTGCCAATGTTCACTAGCAGCGAAGGACGGTAACAAACTAAATAGTAGGGGTGTAACGATTCATTCACTACATTGATGCATCGATTTATATTCCTATGATCCAACCACATTGATCTGTGTCCAGCAAGTTTCCATTCCAGACGACATACAGTATATCGATCTAACATTTTAATTTTATAAGGTAATCAATTGATTGAATCGATACCAGGAAATAAAGCACTGGATTTAAGCATGGCAGGCTTCATATTAATGTGTGTGCTTTTTTTAAATTATATATATTTTTTTATTTTTAGCACTTTTAATGCTAAAAAATCATAAAAATAAGACGTTAATTGTTACTTGTGTAACAGTTTGATTTGGCGTAAGTTGATTAGCCATGCCTGTTGAGTGGGGCGCCCGGATGGCGTCATATAAAGGCGACTGTTGTGGTTACCAAGGGGGTTACATGTGGTTGGCACATGTGCAGTTGAATAAACGGAGCAGACACGTCGTCTCCAAAGAGCACAAGTTGTTTGTAGCAATATGGACTCATGTATGGGTAAATTAAGAGTGGTAATTCTGATTAGGATGCTCACTTTGTAAGTCCGTAGTGACTAAACTGAAATAGGAATGTATTACACTATTTAAAGCAGCTCTTCATCTGTTATCTTTATCAGTAAACTGATCCAGGTGATTAAATAAACTTTATTACATTCATTTATTCCTGAGGTTTTAACTAAATGGTGCATTCAACAGTACAAAAGTAATATTTGGTGAAACGTGGTTTACTTTTGACTCTGACATCCCCTTAAAAGCTTATGCATGCTATATGATGTAGACCAGTGGTCCCCAAGCCCGGGCCGCGGCCCTTTACCGGGCCATGGGTCATTTGGTACCGGGCCGCACAGAAAGAAAAAATAATTTCCATTTCATTTTTTTTATGTTTTATTTTGAAAAGTGGCCGGATTCGCTCTGTTACATCCGTCTCACTTGACACACGTCCATTGTGCGTGTGCTAACGTTCTCTCGCCGCACAGATAGACTACCACTGTATTTTTACCATTTTTCTTTAACCTCATATTTGGTGTCAAATGCTGATGCTGTGTGGGAATGCATAAAGGTAAGTTTTGATGACTTATTGAGTGATAATGTGCACATTTGTCTTAAATTAATTAATGCTAGTCCACTGCCTTTTACCACACAAGTCAAACAGCGATTTAATAATTTCTCTGGAAACACTTGGCTTGAACTTGAACTGGTGGATGGTGGGTCGCCATTCATTTTGTGCTTTTAATTTGATGTTATTCATGTCTTAGTTTTACACAACACATAATAAATAAGATAAATTAGATCGCTATAATGTACGACACCCCCGCCCCCCGGTCCGCAGGAGATTTGTGGGAACACAAGCCGGTCCGCGGGTCAAAAAAGGTTGGGGACCACTGATGTAGACAACCAAAGTATACAGATAACATACAGCACAACTCTTTGTATGCACCTGTTTGTGCATATGGAAAGCATTTAGATAAACATGCTGAAATCTAAAACAAACTTCCATATACAGTATATATTTTGGCGGCAAAAAAAAAAAAGGTGATGCAAATCCAGTCTATGCTCCAACATTTAAAATCATATTCCAAGTCAGGCATATGGCAAGTATATAAGATTCTTTATATAATTCTAAAAGAACGTGAAGTGTGCACATACACATGCGTGAAGGGGGGGGTGTTTATGGGAGTCTCTCCATGTCACCTCCAGTTAGTGGCAGTGAGATTTGAGATACTCTGTCTGTCTGACAAAAGCTTTTGGAGGCGCTGCCCAGACTCCACCATGAATCTTTAATAATGAAGCCTCCTGACAGCTGGAAGCAGAAAGGGAGGGATGAAAGGAGGGATGGGGGGGGGGGCATGGATGTGAGGAAGGAATTAGTAGAAGTGGAGGAGGGGAAGGAGCAATGAAACTGGATGCAAACTGTCAGTTGTGTTTTGATTCAGAGTGTGTTTGTATTCTTCAGCAAAACAAAGACCGAGTTGGAAGATGTGCGTGTGTGTGGGTGTGTGTGTGTGTGTGTGTGTGTGTGTGTGTGTGTGTAGAGTGGAAAAAAAAAAATGACGGCACATGTTGAAGGAAGACAAGCAACCCAATTCATGGCAGAAGCTAGCGAAGGAGGAGCGGATGAAAGTAAACGTGAGTGAGAGATGACTGGCGTGTAGCAGTGTAGGTCATTTTAGCAGTTCTTCTATTTCAATTAAAATATCGGTGCATATCAGGAAACACAGCTTGTTGGAGACACACCGCAGGAAAACATTTATTTTAAAGCATGTGAAAACAAAGATATGGATCCAAATCGGCTTCTATTGATCTTATAATATGCACCATGTTTAGAGCTTCCCTCCTCTATATTTGTCCTACATTTAGAAAGGTTGAATAATATGCAGGGTGGTGCAGCTGCCTGACTCTTTCTTGATATATAGTGGAACATTGGTTAGCATCATTAATTTCTTCCAGAAGGTCAGACTCCAACCCCGTTCGCACTCTACTCGAAACGTAGTCTAACCGAATAATATATATAGTCTTGTGGGTTCAACTCTCCATTGGGCATCTCTGTGTGGACTCCTCGTGCGTGCGTGGGTTTTCTCTGGGTACTCCGGTTTCCTCCGACGTTCCAAAAACATGCACCTTAGGTTAAAATGGTGACTCTAAATTGTCCAAAAGGTATGAATGTGAGTGCGAATGGTTGTTTTGTCTATATGTGCCCTGCGATTGGCCGGCGACCAGTCCAGGGTGTACCCCGCCTCTCGCCTGAAGTCAGCTGGGATAGGCTCCAGCATACCCACGACCCTAGTGGGGATAAGCGGCAGAGAAAATGGATGGATGGATAGCCGCTAGCTAGCTAGTTGCCCGCTAGCTAGCAGCTGAATTCACCATATAAACGTATTAAGTGTGGTTGGAAAAGAAAAATAAACAAAAAATAATAATAATAAATTGCAATATCGGGAAGAAAAAAATAATCTCAATTACATTGTTTTCCAAATTGGGCAGCCTTGCATTTGACTTTGGATGTGGTAGTCTATTAAGGAGCATATGTTTGCCTGAGTATGTAATGAATGCATCTGGTTCCCTACTGTGTATCTATTGTTATATGGCCAGGGGTGTCAGACAGCAGCACAAGTCATAGAGAGGATAGAAACACACACATGCACATACTACTCTGGAGTGGGGTGGATTCCAAAGTTTAAAAGACTACCAAATGGTAAACGCGGAATATCACGTGGTGCTGTGGTCGGGGTTTTCAGAATTACATCTGCCACAACCGGAGAATGTACTGTTTCAAACTTTTCTGCAACCAGAAAGCCCACAATTTCTTATTTTCAATTAATAGTTCACTTATTTTAAGTGGCAGTTTTACCAAAGTTTGAGATTCCCTGAGATGTTTTGCTCTTTTACTTGAGAGCTTCTTACAAAGTTGTAGAAGCCACTACTATACAGTACTGTATATAGGTCACGCACTGTGCTCTCGCCCTGAGTCATTTAACATTGTATTTACAGTAAAGGGCTTATCCAAGTCAACCTGATCAATTCAGTTAGACATTTAGTCTGGTCTAATTTGACTGATTCACTGTGTCCACTCAGCTGTTAACAACCAGTATGTACAGTGCAGCCCTCCTTACCATATATAAATGCCACACAGGTCATACATGTATGCATAGCCTGTTACATCGCCATCCGTGACTATTGGCATGCGTTTGTACAGTATGTTCCAGGCATGTGGTTTGTTAATACCCTGTGTGTGGGTGCCCATGCATGCGTGTGATCCTCAGGCAATGGAGAGCAGCAATTCAAAAGTTGACGAGGTCTGGAGACGTTAACGGCGGGATGCCAAACAAACATGCCTGTATACACATGCATGCACGTACGCACACAAACCCCTCGTCCTCTGATCTCGGGGGACAGCTGCTCTGGTCCGGGTCACTGGCAGCGAGTGCTCGGTTGGGCTCAAAAGTATCACCACGGCAACCGCATCGCAAAATCCCATTCCATCTCATCCCACCCAGGAGCAGTGTGAGACAAGATTGGCCTGTCCCCCCTGAGGCGATGAGACAGCGACTCGGACGCTGCCTGCTTACTCACTGTGTCAGCAATGTCTATGGGCAGGGAGCAAGTAGCGTAATACAGGAATGTTTGGCACATTTTGGCAGGAGATGGTGTGAATTATGCAGGCGTACCCCTACTGTGTGTGTGTGTGTGTGTGTGTGTGTGTGTGTGTGGTGCCAGTGTAAGTAATGTATAAAAAGTATTGCGAAGAGAACAAGATACTCACCTGCAGCTACAATGTTCTGTCACTTTGTCATGTTTTCCCTCACTCCAGCAAGCCATTCAGATCATCTCCATTTTATCATTATAGTGGAACCTCTAAAATTCTAACACTCCTAATATCCCGGGACTAATATGTCTTAAAAAGGCAGCACCATGCACTACTTAAGCGGGATGTTGGTAAATGTTCCCAAGACTCGACTCGACGTTAGTTCACCCGGTATCAAAACATAACTCAGCAGGTGTGTTTTGGCTTCTGTTTGGGTTTTTGGGGGGGGCATTTTGTGACACTTATTCCAAAAGACATCAGAATTCTTTGTATTATTAACTTCCGTTCACAGCAGTAGCAGTCTCCATCGAGTCAGTGCCATGTTTGCCAGAGATGAGTCAAAGTTGAGGCAGGAGTTTACAATTGATAGTCACTGGAATGAAACTACTATAATGTACTGTAATGGACGGGGTTGTGTTTGCATTGACAGTTATGGGTCAGTAATCTTATTCATGATAGTGTTTCAAAATCTTGAGAAAAAAAAAAAAGAGTTGAGTATAGGAACCTTAGGCATGACTAGGTGTCAGAGTGACTTGTGATTGGCGGGGAAAATGTCCACTGTCTTGACTGGTAGGTCGTTTTTGGCGTACATTACATGTTTGGTCAGTAAACCTTCTAAAAAGCCACAGCGTCTTGGTGTCTCTGTCGGAACACTACAGCACGAACACATAGCAAGCACTCCACTGTTGCCAGAGTGATTCTCCCCATGCCATTTTGATATAATGTCTTTTGCACAGGCATCAAGTGACTGCCTTGCAATCGCCTATTAGATTAGAACATGGTGTTATACAATCGCAAACACAATCATCCAGGGCAAGTCAATTGTTCCTTGGCGCTGTAAAATTCAGAATTTGACCAACAGACCAAAGGCACCAGCTTATCTTGCGAGACTTCAGCAAATTTTGTAAGTTTATATACAGGTCATCAAAGAGTGGGCACTTTTAATTAATTTTAGTTTCATTTAGATTTAGTGCACAGCAGTTAATGCTGTGCTTGCGTATGTAAACTACGCCCGACGTAACGCACACACTAGTTATGTTTGTTGTCAGGTAATGATAGTGATTTGGCTAAGTTTAACTATTAATGTTAGCTATCATTGAATGTACAGTCTATGGTAACAACAACATGACTGCAAATTATTGAAGCGTCTCTGAGACTGCTTTTGTGTGTGTGGACACGCTGCGGACATGAATCAGAGGTGTCGACTCAACTGTGTCACGCGACTTGTACTTGAGTCAGACTGGAGTAACAATTTTGATAGCTTTGGACTTAACTTGACAATGTCATCAAAGATTCACAACTGGACTTGGACTTTGACATCAATGACTCGAGACATGACTCTGACTTTAGTCACCTGAACACCTCCCCTGGGAGGCGTCCAGGAGGCATCCTGACGAGATGCCCAAGCACCCTCATCTGGCTCCTCTCAATGCGGAGGAGCAGCGGTTCTTCTCTAACCTTCTCCCGTATGACAGTGCTTCTCACCTCATCTCTAAGGGAGAGCCCAGCCACCCTACGGAGAAAACTCATTTTGGCCACTTGTACAAATTATTGCATGTATTTTGTCCATAAAAGTAATGAACACAATCAGTGACAGAGGCAGCCCTGGAGGAGTCCAACCCTCATTGGAAACGGGTCCGACTTATTGCCGGCAATGTGAACACTGGTCTTAAATTATTTCAAAAATAATAACAATTCAACATGCATCAACTGTATTTGTCAAATTGAATAGATTGTTACATTGTTAAAAAGGCATTTTATTTGGGAGACACTACACAGTGCTTATGACTTGAAAGGACTCGAAAATTTCAAGCCCATGGCTTCAGACTTGAGACTCCACTTGGACTTGCATGTCTTTGCTTGACACTTGGGACTTGCAAAACACTGATTTGTTTCTCTGATGTGAATACCAGTCAGCCGAGAGTGGCCAGTCATCATATTGGGCTGAACGACAATGTATACCAATTTTTATGCACGTTAACTCAGAATTGTGCAAAAATTGACATTTTTTGTTCAGTCTGTTCTTTTACTACTACTGGTAGTACCATCTACCACTGCAGTGGTAGTGTTCTTATATTTTTTGGTTGACAAAAAATGAACCGGTGAAGTACAGCAGCCTTAACACATCCGTAGGCTTAATGAAGGTTCTATGATGGTGACTGATCTATTTATTTTTTCATTAATTTGTAAGGTTAAATGGATTGTAAATTTGAGTGATTCATAGATAAGCAGCTTGCCAAAAAAAATTGTCTTCAACTCAGGTGCCGCTTTAGACAAAAGCTCAGGTGCTGCTGTAGACAAAAATATTACTTAACAGGATAGTCACTGTGCAAATTACTTCTCACTGACATGAGTCCCAATTCAGTTTTATGTGTTGTATGGGTGAAATAGTCCATATATGTTGTCTTTAAGTGACATATCGTCATTTTAAAAGAGTGTTTCTCCTTTCCGTGTATATATTTCTCGTCCTTGCTCATGTGTATCATCCCCTTGCTCATCCGCTCATCTGCACTCAGTCGTTTCCGGCTGAGTTGACAGCCAGCCAGCCAATCAGCACACTCCTGACCTTTCTGCATTAGCGTAAGCAGCGAGACGCAAGGTTAAGTACCCATCAAGCCTCAGTAATTAAGATATGAGCTGGTTGGTGGTGCAAGTGTGCGAGAGAAGTAAAAGGGAGAAGGGTGAAGGAGTGGGATAAACTGCATTTGTCTTTGACATCTACTGTATTTTCCTCACTGCAATAAACTTTTCTGGCTTAAGCGAGAGTTGTTGTGTTGTTGGATTTGTATTGCCCTAATTTCAATTCCACAAGGGATACTGCAATTCTTTCAAATACATAAACTTACGCGAGCTTTACTGTGAGCTATATGTCTATTTGTGTAATGTTTTATTCACGCTTCCACATTTGTTTTTGTTTTCTGGCAGTAGGGGATGAATCACCATCTGTGATTGACAGCATGGACAAACTAAATGTAGAGAAAATACACTGTTTCTCAGAAGAACATTACAGCTTCTCCTGTGGGAATAAGTTCTGCCTAGTTTACTAGAAAATTAAAAAAAAATACAAAAACAGCTAACTCTTTGCCTATGGGATATGACTGCTGACTAAATGTAATGAAAAGCTGTCAGTGCATGACATCATCACCGAAGGGTCATAACAAAAGTTAAAGAACAATGAGCAACACTTTACAGAAAATGTGGGGATTAGTGAAGACGACAAAAGCTGGGAAAGGTACACTGGTGAAATAAAATGGGTCTGTTATTATGTATGAAGCCTGTTTAGGAACAAGAAAATCATGAAGCACACACCTTAACATACAATGTGTCTCAAAAACAAACATGGGCCGTTTTTGGTTGAAGTAAAAACCAAGAGGAGTAAATTGAACACCAAGCATGTAGAAGAAGGATGACTCCAAAGAAAATGAAGCGAAAGGACAAGAGCATAGAGGTTGTGAAGGAGGATCGTAATTGAAGGATGAGAGGGATTTGATATAATCCCCTGGGATCTCTCACTCTTTCTCTTACACCTGAGCAATAAAACGGCAGCAATGTGCAGTGGCTATAATGACTTCTTGAAAAGCAAGGTGAAGATTCTTGCAAAATGTGTTGTATTGTTTCCTTTATATGCATTAAAAAGTCTGCCTGCATAAAGAAATATTTAGAATGCCTCATGTTTACAGTTGAAGGAAAAAGCTACACACACGCAACCCCCTTGGCCTCATGTCCCAATCAAAACCAGACAATTTTGAAGTCATGGTTTGACCCAAAATAATTAATAAAACTATGCACACAAATTGTGTTAATAAGCTTTCTCACTGGGGTTGCTTTAAAAAAAAAAACACATCCCAGGACATGGGTCGATTATTTTTTTGGATTAATCAATTAATCGGATTAAAAAAAAAAACATTTTTAATTTCTGCCTGTTCATTCAGAAATAGAAGATTTGAAGTGACAGCAAATAAGTGTACAAACACTAGGTCGCCCCTTGAATATTTTGTTAAAATAATATTAAATCCAAAATGTTTGCCAAACAGCTTCAGCAAAACAATAAATGTACACAAAAATACAATCATGATCATTTCCCTAGTTGATTAATCTGAAGCTTGTCGTTTCAATTAATGGAGTAAGCGATCAGGCCATATACTGTATGGACCAAATGAATATGAAGCAAACACCTACAGTTAGTGGTTGGGTCCACAGCATATCAGAAAAGAGGCAAAAATGCCCATCACTGTTTTCCAGAGTCAAAGCTGATGTGTGTGAATATCTTGTTTTGGCTAAAACACAAAGATAGGTCTGCTTTCATGGATGACTAACAATATATAGATTTTTTAAATCACATTTGAAAGACTTTGGGTAATCAATTAACAATCGTTGAATTTTTGCAGCGCTTGTCCCTTGTGTGCGGAAAGTAGCAAATTGTTAAATCATTTTGGATTAAAAAGGAACTATCCAGAATTGTCCTGGTGTCCTAAAGCCGTTGTGGGCATCCCTGACTGGATTCTTGACTGGACACCAAAACTAACTATTTTCTATAGTGTTCGCTCACTCGCTCGCTCACAGTTCACCTTCGTGGATTCGCTGTTTCGCAGGATTTTTTTGTGTTTTTTAATTTTTTTTTTTTTATTACAACATATAAACTGTTACAGGCCAAGCCTGGCCCTTTAAGAAGAATTGCATTGTGGGAAGTTGAGTGTATGTGCCGTCTCTCGTCTGTCTGCACCGCCCATTGTTTTCTGTGTCCTGATTGGCTGCAGACCATTGTCAAACAATCCCCTTTGTGCCACCCTGCTGTGTTTCCTGTGTCATTGCTAGCTTGCTTGCTAGCTTGTAAATGAATCTTCGGTTCGAAGGAGGACTGCAACAGGGGTGGAATACACATGAGTGACTTAATAATTTCTTGTGTCGGACCTGTAGATTGATTATTAAAATTCAAACGAAAGTTTGAACTTTTTTGAGAGTGTTTAAATTTCACTTATTGCGAGCTACTTAGGGAACCTATCCCCTGCGATAAACGAGGGGACACTGTATAGTTAAAACAGCATTGTAACACATTCAATAAGATCATTTAACGGTCAAAACATCTAAGACCTTATCAAAACTGAATTGTCTTTTTTTCTTTACAATTTACAAGAATCCTTTTGCCATTACACATTAATCACTATTGTGGCCAATAAATGATGTTGAGTTAAACCTGTGTTTTACAGGTTACCACCAATCTGTTGTGTGATCAATAAAGCTATAACATGTAGTTTATGGCTACTTTGCATGGCCTTTGGGTCGACAACAGATAGATTGCAGTCAATTGTCAACATGGGCCTTGTAAAAAGCATATGGCAGACGTTTTAGTCTTTCATAATCTAGTTTCTTAAAAATGCACACACCCTTAATCAATAAAAATAGATGACTTGTGTCTTGTAAAAATCAGGTGGCTGTGCCATAAATGTTCCACTGGTGGAAAGCTGCAATGTCTGCTACATCGGCTCATAATGAAAACGGAAGACTGAACAAAAAAAAAAAAAACAAGAGAAAATTCCCAAATCAAAATCCTGACAGATATGCATAAAATGAAATTACAATTGATCGGTTGACTCACCCAACATGGGGTACGGCAATTGGCATAGGGCCTAAGTTCCCAAAATGGGGTATGCGTACCTCCAGGGGTACTCCAATTGTCATAGGCGGTATGTGAATAAAAATGAAACAATTAGCACCTAACACAATTACGAGTGCACCTGAATGCCTTACAGCGCAGCACGCACAGTCAAAGCAGAAAGAAGGAAGGACACAAATCGTGAAGTTCTTCATTGCTCCATGTGAGTTGTATGAACAAATAAGTAAGTTTGATGATTATGTTGTGCATTGAGTGTTTATCATGCAAACTTTTGTCATGCAAAAATACACATTTTTTTTTTTTTTTTACAGAGAATTACTTACTTACTATAAAATTAATTAACCGATTAATCATGTTCAATATTGAAGATTTAAAAAGATGTATGTTTTTAAGTGGAGCAGGAGTAAGGTGTACATGGCTTTAAGTCAAAATTCTGAAGGGGAACGCAAATGTGAAAAATTTGGAAACCACTGTGATAGGGGGTACGTGAATAAAAATTGAAAACAATAAGCGCCTCACATAATTACGAATGCAAGTGAAGGTCTCACAGCGTCTGCACAGAAAGCAGGAAGGAGACAGAGCATGAAGCGTTTCATTGCCCAGTCTGCATTATATGAACAAATAAGCAAGTTTGATGATTATGTTGTGCATTAAGTGTGTTTAATCTTGAAGATCTGCGCCTGGCTGGCGCCCAGTCCAGGGTGTGCCATGCCTCTCGCCCAAAGTCAGCTGGGATAGGCTCCAGCACACCTCCATAACCCTAATGAGGACACGCAGCATTGAAAATGGATGACTGGATAATCTTGAAGATTGAAGTTATATTGGTGTTGAAATCCCTACACTGCGCAGCGGTGAAAACCTGCCACTATGTGTGCCTGTGGGATTTCCTGAAAATTAGGCTTTATTGCTGGTTTTATGTACTTTTGGATTGGATACTGCTTTATCATGTTTGTTAAACTTTCGCCTTCAATTTGGTATCAAATTAATATGCAGACTTAAACCATAGCGATAGTGAGTGGACAAAAAGAATGACGCTCAAATTCAAACCCATGTAAACGAAAGGATCCCAACATCATCCAGATCCTCATCAAAGTGTAATGGAGTCTTCCATGTGCCTGTGTCACCCCTCTACAATGTTTGGTGGAAGTCTGTGTTTGACTGCGTCATAATGACTTCTGAGAAAAAGTTCATTACCACAATCAAATTACTGTTGGCTTCTGCACAGTACATATCCCAATTGTCTTCATAGTCAAAGGAATTTATTCAAATGCCCATCCCTCATATGAGCATAAATGTCATTATTTGTTAAATTACACAGGTCAGGTCACAGAGTAGACTTCAAAAGGAGGAAACAAATCAAGCTGAAAACACGTGAACATGTATGTTAAAACAATAAATAAATAAAAAATCCATGACATTGCTTCCTGTATGTGACTCCATGGGCGTGTTTTGTGTGTGTGTGTGTATGTGCGTGCATAGTGATTCCTAAGTGGAGACAACTGGGAATCCTTACCAGGCTGACAGAGGTGAAAGGGCATTCGTGGATGAATGAGTCGATGCAAAATTAGTTCAAGCATAAACAACCATGATTGGTTTCAAGATCATGAATTATTACAAGCGAGGGGTTTGTTAAAATGGAATGGCACATGCTCAGTGACCTGGGATGCATCAGCAATCTTGGCAAATCAACACTTTTTCCCCAGCTCACAGAAAAATGCACATTTTCTCACAGACAAATTAAATGCTATCAACTTAAATTTTAGCCACTAAAAGGTTTTAAAATGGGGTTGCGAGAGGAGTAACCAGCATGGAAATGCCTTCTAACATGCAGTACACACGAATGTAATATCACAATAAGGCAAAGACGAAACTGACAACACATTGCTTCAATGTCTCTGTTGATGGTAGTCAACAAGACCACTGTGAAGGAGTCATTTTACTCCAAACTACGAAGACTATAACCGATGCAGAACTTTTTGACGCCCGTGAGTGTTTGTTCATGACACTTGATGCACTGCAAGTTATTAGCGCAATGTGAGCATGCATATGAAAGCAGATATGTGAATACATGTACAGTGGGCATGTTTGGGGACGATGCAAGCGATAAGAAGTCTCATTATAAAGCAACAATGTCTAAACATCTATTCAGGCTGTTAATTTCCCCGGCTGATGTCTTCTCCCCCGCGCAGCCTCAAGTAGCTCCTTGGTGGCTCATCAGTCCCCCTAAAAGGGCTTCTCATTTAACCACAGAGCCTTATTTATTCTAAATAACATTCATTTAAAAGCCAAGCATGCAGTGCATACAAAGCCAACTGTCTGATTAAATTTATATGCAGAAGCCCATTACTTGGATGTTTAAAAATAAATAAATAAATAAATTACTCCTTTACCCCCATGTGTACAACTGTTTGAGCAGACACCAATTAAAAGGAAGGTTCAAGGCAAGGTTTGAAGGGAAATGAAAAGTGGAAAAAATGCATTTGGTTTGTTAAAAGGAGAGAATCTGGAGATGAATAGAGAAGCCTCGGCTTCTTTGTTGACTCAAATCCCTTCCTTTCATTCAGTAACACTGAAGTTTAATAAATATGTTTATTTAGGCTTCTACTCTAATTCAATATGACTAAAAAATCTGTCCACATTTTCATGGTAAATCACCACACAAACCTTCAAAATGCAATTGAAAGCTTTTAAAAGAGGTAACACCAAAATGTATTTTTCCATTAAGTATTCCAAAAATGTTTTGTGGTTGACTATTGCAAATTATTAGTGAAATACAAAAGGTATATGTAGTATTCTGGCCACGAGGCGTCAGTAATGTTCCATTATTGAGACATGACATTAGATTACAGTCACACTGCATGACAGAGTGAAAAGAAGTTATCCTCCCATTCCGTGTGGAAGTGGTATATTTGTGGCTTCTTTGTCCTTCTTCCCCACTCTGTTTTAAACCTTTTAAGTTTAGAATACAGTAAATAAATTGGAGGCTAACCTGTTAGCTCACTACCTTGCTCATGGCTAAAGCCATGGCTGTCTCTTGTGTCCCTGCAGTGATCCGGTCGCCTGCGCATTACAGTTGAGCAATGTGGTGTAAACCAATAATAAAAGGCGTGTAAGGGTGACTATAGTGGTATTTCATGTCTACAGGGCTCTAATAATGGCAAAGATTGTATTTGGAAAGTCATAAACAGGTTTTCTATGCTCTAAGTACAAAAATGTTTCATTTATTAATACTGAAATTAACATTGAATCCTACTTCGTGGAAAATCACTTATCAGGGTCGGATCTCGAACCAACTTACCTTGATAAATGAGGGATGACTGTATATGCGTGTATATACGTTTGCGTATATATATATATATATATATATATATATATATATATATATATATATATATATATATATATATATATATATATGACTTATTGAGCCTTGATCCCAATGGCCCAATGCGGCCATTTGTAAAACAGGAATATCAAGAAGCTCTTTGCTGTACATTAAGTCTCGCTAATTAACTTCAGTGATTACCACCAGTCCTATCCCATTACACCAAAAGGTTCTTTGTCTTCTAAACCAATTAAGCCAAAAATAATGTTATCAATAAGAGTGCACTGACTTTATGATTGGCCTTTTTCTTCGAAGAAAAAGTAAAGTGTACTTTTTATTACACATCACACTTTTTTCACCCACATACTGACTGCTGATAATGTCAAATTGTTGGAGAGCACAATTGCAAAATATTTTATTTCTTCCAACTCGTCCAACTCATGCTGTTATTGAGTTGGATGACTGGAGTATTCAAGTATTCAAGTGTGTGCAGAGGTGGGGTTTTTTTTGTGTAATTTTCAAAAAAAAAAAAGAGAAGCTTGGCCTACATGAAGAACAGAGGGAGCATAAAAATATTAAATTGTCTTGTGTGCTTCTTACAACAACACATGTACACTTTGCAATTTTGATTCACAACAGGGATGGCCATTTCACGATAGTGTATTTCCTTGACTGACTATGGGGAAAAACGGTGGGGAAAATGTTTGCATTAATTTTAGATAGAATAATAAAGTAGGGGGTCGCACGGTGGTCTAGTGGTTAGCATGTTGGCCAACACTGTAACAGTCAGGAGATCGGGAAGACCTGGGTTAGATTCTCCCTTGAGCATTTCTGTGTGGAGTTTGCATGTTCTCCACGTGCGCGCGTGGGTTTTCGCCGGGTACTCCAGTTCCCTCCCACATTCCAAAAAAAAAACATGCAGGTTAGGTTAATTAGTGTGAATGGTTGTTTGTCTATATGTGCCCTGCAATTGGCTGCCGACCAGTCCAGGGTGTACCCCGCCTGTTGCCCAAAGTCAGCTGGGATAGGCTCCAGCATGCCCCCGCGACCCTAAAAGAGAAGCAGTATAGAAAATGGATGGATGGATGGATGGATGGAATAAAGTAGGGGTGTCCCAGTACAACTTTTTTTACTTCTAATACGATTCCAATATTGCAGCCTTGACTATTGGCTGATACTGATATCGATCCGATATCAGCACAGCTCTACATATACTTTTATTACTTGTTTAGTAGTGTGGAATGATAGAAAAGGCTTGACCAAGTGATACTACTCAAACAGAGAACCATAGTCAGCAACAGTAAAGATGAGAAAAGATTTATTTCTCGATGCATCTGGTTTATAATTTTATCGACAATAGCCATAATGTATCAAGGCTCGAGGTACTCAATGAAGCTTTTAAACCCAACATTATTCACCTCTAAGCCTGCCATGATAACAATTTTTGCTGGACAATAATTGTCCTACAAATTGTCAATCGATATTATTTACAGCATTTTTTAGAACATTTTTTCATTAATTATATGGCATAATAATGGGAGTAAATCATATCAAAAGCAATAAACTTGAATTTCTCAAGAGCATTTAACATTGTAATTGGAATGTTGAGAGCTTTAAAAAAAAAAAAAATAACCAAACAACGTAATAAATTAAACAAAAAAAGACAAAAACAAACACAATGGAAAATAAAATTGCACTTAAATACAAACTTCAGAACTTCATTCACCATAAACCTTTTAAGCAGAAAGTGCAGAGATTGCCCTGAAGTCCAATGAAATCCCCTTTCTCTAACAATACACTGTACAGTACAATTATATACACATCACAAGTCGCTGCTGAGCTACAGTGATATCCCGGCAGTCAGGGAACAGAGTAGCCCATATACCACATGTGGCCTGATTTCCCCACAGCAGTATTCCTTCCTCCCGTATCCAGCTATCTGTCTGTTTGTTTATAGCACCTCAGAGGTTAAGGACTGCCCCGGGTATACTAAAGCACCTACCCAATGACCTTATGCCTTGCAGAGGTTGGCATCTTGCTGTGTATGTGCCTGCACTTCCATCATTCTTTGCGCATACTGTATATGCACCTATAGCCAAGTTGTAGTCCTGAGGCTTGTGTCACTCCAAATACTGTTTGGTTAAATTGCTTCTTGGCTTGGTTGCAGCGTCTCGCTCAGGTTTCTTAGAAAATAAAAAAGAAATCCACCTTTGCAGCCCCAATATACTGTGAGTAAGTTCTACCCAATCAACAATTAGCCATTACCTCAACTGTGACCTCTTTATATCCCCTCTCCTCATCTTTATGTTGAATAAGCCATCATGCTGTCATTTATTTCTATTTCGATTACATCTTCTGCTCCTCTGCCACTGTGAACACCACTTCTACAACCCCCCTGGAGGTTTCAGCATAAGCCATACAAAGGTCAAAAGTTCTACTGTCATTTTGCATGACTTAACGTATATCAAGAATGTCTGGAAGCTTTAACTTATTGAGGATGGATGTGACATCGCCTGAGAAGTCAAGTGTATTATTTCTAGGTCTTACTCAGAGTGTGGCACCACAACGTCTCTGTTGTCAATTGTTACCCTCAAGGTGCACGGGGGATGGCAACATTTAGAGAGGAAGACAATGTTATCTGTAATAAGTATCGCATTATGTCGGGCAGCATCTAAAATCTTTGATACACACACTTTGATGTAAGCAGTCCATTCCAGACTCCGCTCCAGCACTTCCCGGTAGGGACATGCCGATCTGATTTTCCGACCCTCTGTATTTTGAAGATCGGATAATATCGAGACTGGGCCGATCCGGTTGCCGTATAACGTTCGTAACTTTCGGCCACACTCCAACATGGTAGGTGCGGTACTGCGTCTCAAAGCCGATTGCCACTCGACTCCCGCCACCCGCAAGAACAAGAAAACGCAACACCACGATGCAGACATGTCTGGGGTGTACCGTGGTGTAGTTTCACGCTGGATGTTGGATATTCAGCTCCTAAGCTCCCCCTCACTGTGCCCGGACAGCTGTTTCATGGTGCAGGGAGCTTGCACGGGAAGTGCTGCGCTACCCGCAGGTTGTTCATACTCGGGGCCGTCTATGAATAACTATTGCTTTGAAGTTTGTTTAAAAAAATAAAAATAAAAAGTCACATATTCTAAATCGCACCACATTGATCTCTAACCATATCAAATGATTAGTCCTACCTTAAAAGTATTTCACACATCCATTTTTTCCATTGTTATCTTTTATTGTATCTTTGTTCATTTTCTGCTGATTGTTAAAAAAAAAAGGTATAAGTTAATAAATTAGGTCATAAAAAATTGCTATTTGTCATTTAAAAAAATGCAGACACAGCAACGGCATGACACAGCAGTGGCAGTCCGCCCTCACATGGAGCCCACCACCACAGCTTCAAAAAATCCTCGAGGAAACCCTGCAACAGCATGCAAAACCGTGTCACATATTTCTTTCCTTTAGGACAATCTGTGAATTAACCGTCATGGTTGTGGTAAAACACATCAAAGATGCATTAATGCTATGTGTTTATGGCTGCTCAGGTTTATGCTATTCACACTGTATGTGTCCATTGATGAACAGATCCAGGTGGGTCAGGTTGCAGCATCACTGTTTGGTCGAACGTCATATCCCTCTGTGTGTAACTACAGACACTTGATGGGAACACAGCAGCTGCTATGCAGGCTGGTAGGCGTACGCCCACCTGCCACCTGAGTCGGTCACTCCCTCATCTCACACATTTACAAACAAACGATCTAAGACCATAATGGCCACCTTCGCTACTCGATGACGAAAGCGACCACACAAACTGAGGAGCAGATTCCTTGCACCGCATTACAGTTGGTGCCTTTCATGTCACTGAAGCAGTTTGACAGAACAAGAGAGGCAGGTGTTGCATCGGTGCAGTGTGTGCGCGTCTGTGTGTGTGCGTTTGTGTATTTGCAGGGTCAGTGCAATATTCTCCATATGCCAGCTGTCAGATCAACGTCCTCTCACACTGACATTTCCCTTCACACAGCAACAATGTCAAGCTACCAATTCAATAGACAGACATACATACAGTATTTTGGCTCACTCGTGACTGATCTTTTTCAATATATTTTTCAATATATTTACACAGTAAAAATGTCAATGCCATGGTACATGGTTACACGTTGAAAGTGTTGCCTTTGTTTTGACTTTGTGGATTATTATTTTTTTTACTTTCTATTGCTTACTTTTGGGGAAAGCTGTGGTTATCAAACATAACTGTCGAAAAGCGATGACAAAATACGCATGTGTGAGCACGTCTGCGTCGGTGTTACTGACACAAGATGCATAAAAGTACCTGGGGTTATGTCTGTATGTTTTTGTCGACATTCTACCAGTTGCAGTTGGCAAAGACTTTCCTCAAATAAATATATTTCCGTCCAAGTACGTTGGCTATTGATTTTGAATGGTATCCCATCCAAGATGACTTAAGTAGTTGAGGCCAAAGGTCGACGCCTACTGAACTTGATGCAGACCATATGTTTGTCTGTGAAAACCACCTGTCAACCCCATGTGTGATATCTTCAACCCCGTGTCTAAAGCAGGAAATCCCCCTGATGCTATAGAAAGCAGCCCTGCGTTATGAACTGCCAGTCATAGGCTCACTTTAGATTATTATGTAATGGCAGGAAGATTAGTCGTAATATTACAAGGGGGGGAAAAAAGGACAATTGGACAAATAAGATAAAACAAAGCAAATGGATCATCAACCAGTAAAGTTTTTACCAATAATGTGAAACCTTGGTTAGTGTCATTTCCAGAATGTTCAACTCAAACAGAAACATACTCTAAACAAATACATTTTTCCCATTAGAAATAATGCAAATCCAATTAATCAGTTCCAGACACCCCAAAATGAACACAAAACACTACTGTAAAGTTTTACAAGTACAGTTTTACATCTAAAAACTATTCAAAATGCATATAAATGATGAATGAAGGGGATAAATGAAAATTTAACGTTACTTTTACCTTCATTCAAGACTTGATTAAGACAGCTGTGAGGCAGCCAGCGAGGGATGAGCAGACATCCACACGAACACCGCCTTCAAGTTTTGCTTTGAGTTATTTCTTGAATTCAATAGCATTTCTCACCTTCTTTACCACAGTGCTGGCACTTGCAACGTTCTTTAGCTCCATTGTGGGTTATTTTGCACCCGTGATCAACAAGACAAGTAGAGACTTTTGGAGTAACTGTGATAGTTAGCATAGAACGATAGAGTTGGCGGCTGCTGACGCCATTAACGGGTGATGGAGCTATGGGACAATAACTTACAGTTCCGGTTTCTATGCTGACACACTGCTAACAAGGACGTTTTATGCTAAATATCGGTTGAACTCAACTAGACTCACCCAGTGTATTAATAACATGACAATGTGTGCCATATTGTACGCTGACCGGGAAGTGTATACGAATGTTTTCTACGTAAAGCAAAAAACATGCTAACCAGGGCGTACGCTAGCCAAGGTTCTACTGTAATTTTATGCTATTACCCACTCATTGTACAAAATGCGGTTGACAGGCTAAAAATGACATTCATATAACTTAACTTTATTAGATAAATGTTACTTTAAGCAATACAATTCAGTTACATTACTGTTTTAAGCAATCACTGAGCACACATTTCCAGGAACTCAGCTTCTGGTTGTACCCTTACTCTTTAACCCTGTGCTCAGGACATAAATCTCCAGTCTGATGGACATGACCTGCACTGGACTGTCTCATTTAAATCAGTCAATCACTCGTTTTTTTTTTGTTGTTTTTTTAAATGAGGTGTTCAGAGTTATAACCCTCATATGAATCAGATTATACCACATTAGATTAAAATATTAAATCCACTGTTCAAAAAAATCACCCAAAAGGCTTACACTTAATTCTTTTAGAGTGTAACAACATAGTTTGACCGTGACATCATGCTTCTAAGAAAAGACAGGCTTGTCAGTGTCATTTATAAGGTAATATCCAACAATATCTCAGGGGCTTCAAATGTGAAACCAAAGACTAAAGAGAAGCTCACATGGACAGTTTAGAGTGAAAGATGGGGAGAAGTAGAGTCACCAGGGTGCGTGAAGGTGCAGCAAGGATAAGTGTAAGACAGAATGATAGACAGAAAGTGGTAATTGAGTGACCTTGTGCTCATCTGTCATCACCAGCTGAGACAAAAATGGCCCGAAGAAGAATGCTGGAGCACCTGAAAACACATCAAAGTGCACTCTCCTCAATTATCTTTAAAGCTTAGAAAAAGATATAGTTCCTTGAAGTTATTCAACTATATGATTAGATTGTAGATAATAGATAATTGTAGTCGGGGGGGGGAAGAAAAGGGTTACAATTTATCACAAATTTTTCATTTGTCTGGAAACTGGAAACCCACGCATGCACGCACGGAGAGAACATGCAAACTCCACACAGAGATATCCAAGCGGAGATTCAAACCCAGCTCTTCCCGATCTCCTGACTGTGTGGCCAACATGCTAACCACTCAAAAATGAGGTCTAGCTACTGCTGTGACAGTGTTACGCATTGCCGATCATAATTCTTTGCTTCAGTCCCAGTTCCTAACGAATCCCGATCCCGATGCTTTTTAGAGGCAGGGTCATAAAAGTTCGCATGCTTTAAAAGAGGGCGCTGACGAGAGTTATTTTTGTGTTAACTGTCTGAAGTCTTCAATTAATTGTTTGATATGAACTTTTGATCAACTTCACTATGAATTTCTTACAGGACTATTTTGAACCGGTATAGACTGTACATATCAAGCCATTCAAGTTGAATATACTGTAAATGTTAAGTTTCTTTTTACAGGAGTACACTTTCACAAAATATGTTTACTCTGTTGAAAAGTACTATACTTTGTTTGCTGCCTCAATGTTGGTGTAAGCTATTTTTTTATGACACCCTTATTTTGTGAACACAAGTAAACAGGATATAAACCCAAAACGCTCTTATTTTGACAGCCAGAAATGTGTTGTGTAAGTTCAGAAGATTGTTTTAGTATATCACCACTCAATTTCTTGTATTTCTGTGAACAAAAAAAGTAATATATATGTGCACTGCTACTCAGGAACTGAAATGAAGGAGTCTCAAAGAATAGCTGTTTACAAAAAAAACATGTGACCGACTTAAATTTAATTGCAAGAAAAATTACTTTCAGTTTCTACTAACAGCCGGTTTACGATAAACACCCACACACAGTATGTTGGAGGTGGTCAGACAGGGTGGCAATGAATTCAGTAAATAATGAGTGGAGAAATGCTGTGAAGAAGTAAAGGCAATACGGGGCATTTCTTTTAAAAATCCACCTTAAATCGGAATGTTGTGTCAATGCAGTCGTCCCTTGGCACTTCACGGTTCAAATGTTGATGCTTTCCTCAAACATTTTTTTTCAAAAATATATTAATGAATAAATCATGCTGTTTTGTGATTGAATACAGCCTATTAGTAAAAAATAATAATAATAATGCATACTGAAGCAAACGTTATGTTCTTTTTGCCCAAAGGAAGCATTTTTAAGCGTAAATGAACTAAAAGACATACCGTAAATTCCAGAACACCTTAATAGAAGCCGCACCCACTAAATATAAAAAGAAAAAAAATGTACATATGGGCCGCTCTTGTCTATAAGAGGTCCACCTTGTAACATATGGAGGTGGAAGCGCTACCTCCACTCTGTGTTCCTCGCATAAGTCAATAGCTCCAGCGGATGAGACACTTCTCCCCCCCATTCAAGTTCAAACAGCTGCCGTGGTCCAAGCAGAAGCTGTGTAATGTTCGGTGACTCAATCGCCAGAACAACAGGCTTTTATTGCAGGTTTGAATGATCTCACAACAGGCACAATAATCCCTAATAACACGGGCTGTAGTTTGCTGTAGTAACCCATGTCAAGTTAAAATTCAACTCTGAACCCTTGATGTCACTTCCTGTCCACCACCCAGGTCCCCTAAGGAACACACCTATAGCGACACACACCAGCAACAGTCTTATTTAGGTATTAAATGGCTTATTTACACTTATTACCGTATATCTACTATATTGGGTAATGCAAGTGTTAAGGTGTAGTGGTGGTAGTTTATGTCTATAGGGCTCTAATATTGTTAAAGACCATATTTAGAAGGTTGTAAACATCTATGCTCGATCTATGAAAATATTACTTTTAAAAACCAGGAATCCGACATTGTGGAAATTTACTTATCACAGTTGGATCTAGAACCAAATACAGTCAAACCTGTCTTAGCGGCCACCTTTATAGAACGGCCACTTGCCTATAGCAGCCACTGAAAAATCCCCCGCAGCAAAGTTACATGTTATAGACCCTGTGTATAGCAGTCACATGTCTAATGCGGCCAGCGGCCAGCGGCCACCCATTTTGTCTCCCTTGGTCAATATCTGACTGCATATAGCGGCCAAATTACCAACTCAAGTAAAACTTCATGCACGAAAAAGTTTTGTTTTTCAATCAATGAAGCCGTCGTGTGTAGACTTTAATTACTGAGTCAGTTGTTAAACATAAAAAAGCCGTCTTCTTTTGAGCTTGCTATTTCCTGGTCAAACATGTAACTTTAAGAGCATTTGCACCAAAACATTACCGCAAAGTAGGCTGGGAACAGGACGTGCTCCCAGCGACGCTACAATTAAAAAAAAACATACGCTAGCGTGCATGCGGCAGCGGGAGCAAAACTGAGTTCGGTTGTACTTAATTGAAGTATTTTAGAATGTACTCACGTTATTTTTCATCAGTCCTCATCCACAAATCCATCAAAGTCCTCATCTTCTGTATTCGACACAAAAAAAGCCGTCTTCTTTTCCGTTCGCTACTAGTCTGTTAACTTGTCAGTGTTATTCAGCTCCGAAGCAAAGAAGCTCAGAACACACACACATCTCTCAGCATCATCTCTCCTTCCTGCTTGCCCACAAGGCAAAGGTTAAACAAGCCCCACTACATAGCTGTCCAGCCAATGCCTGTAACAAGTGACACCGTTTTTTTCCTGGTGTGCACTGGTCAATACATTAATGCCGCTTGTTGTGGGGCAGGAGAGACTCACGTCGCCGATGCACTTTAATGGCTTTATTAACAGCGGAGAACACTGCAGGACTTTACAGCCACGCCAACATAAACACACTTCCCAACTCTCTCGAAACTCACAGCTAGCACTGAGCCTAGCTCTCCTGCTCGGGACGCCCACCGTTACTTCCCGTCACTTCCTGATGAATTAAAGCTGTAATGACACTCTGCCGTATAAAAAGTAAAATATTAAAAACAAGCGTAAGACATTACTAACACAGCTTTGTTCTGTGGGTCGTGGATATATTCTATCAGTTATTATTAAGCCTCTAGCTTCCTTTTAGTAAGTAAAAACCTTGGCTATGATTGCACTACATTGTCATGTAGACCTACAAAGTACACTTGGAAGAACAAGAGGTGAATAAATGTATTGCAACTGATGTGAAACTGATGAGCGGTAGGATTAAATAAGCTTTGCTTCTTCCTACTCCTTTTTGGACATGCAAAATTGTGAATTGTACTATGTGATGTGCTACTGTTTGACTCATGCATGTTCAGGATTAAAACCATGAACCATGAACCATGATAATAACAAGCCTAGTAGTGCTGTACAACTTTTATCTGCAGTCCGCAGTCCCCTCTACTGGTCAACATTATTATTATTATTATTTTTCCCTTTTTTCCTCTACTGGTCAACATTCAAACTGGACGCCAACCTGTCTATAGAGGCCACCTGTCTATAGCGGCCACTTTTGCAGACTCCCTCTAGTGGCCGCTATAGACAAGTTTGACTGTAACTGCGATGAACGAGGGAATATTGTAGAGCTAATGATTTTATACTGTACATGTTTAGCTATTTTCAGACAAGTTTTAGGTCTATTTGATGGTGTTTTACGTTTACATATTCAATAACAAGGCAACATGGACCTATTTGAGCAATTATGGTTTTTATAGTGATGACGGTGTGGCCCTTTTAATTACTATGGGAAAATGTAGTTTGAATGGATTGTGTTCAAATTTAAAAATTATAACATTTATGGCAACTTAATTTGTATGGCTAGATTATGTATGATATTAATAGAGTTAAACTGCTGATAAAGTTCAAAGATGAAAGAATATCTGAAGATGACTTTTAGAAATGGTGAACTCTGGAATGATACGGCATGAACATTTCTGTATTTAAAATGTAAATCCACTCCCAGTCGTTCCAGTGTCAGTGGCTTTTGCGTCTTTTAATAAGATGTCAGTGTTTCTTGAGAAAAAAAAAAAAATCACGTGACAAGTCCATCCTGCCTCCCGCTGAGGGATTTAGCTCACCCTCGTTTCTTAAAAGCCCACATAAGATTGAGACTCTTTCTCCAGAAGGAGAGAAAGCTATTAACATGAAACACTGCTAATCCTGTCCTTTCCTAAAGGGCGAATGTACACAATACTAAATAATATCTACTTCCCAATACTGTCAGTCTCAAATGAAGGACGGTACAGCCGATCTAACAGAGAGCAGAAAGGTTGAAAAATATGATATTTCAATGGTTAGTAAAAAACACACACACACACACACACACACACACACACACACACACACAGTGGCTACTTCATGGTAACACATTTTATGAATGTTTTATTAAACAGGAGTCCAAGAAAAACATGTCATAACATGACACCACCGTCAATGTATGCTTCATAAATGTGATAACCCTTTTCTAGTTCGAAAACTCGTAGTTTCAAAATGTCAACCCTTATCTTAGTGACATTCCTTAAGAAACTGAAACAGCCAATATGCTTACTGAGCCCTTCAGTATGGATGAGATGATTCCTTAAAGCACCAAAAGTAACCTCCAACTCAATCCCTTTAGAAAAGGCAGAATTTAACTTGGGGATTCAACTGTATAGACTCAGTCATTTGCAACACACCAGGGTGAAAGGTCCCCTCTCTAATCGCCAATCCTATATTAACTTGTCCTCTAATGGCTTAAATCCACAATTGACAATCGTCTGAAAAAACATTGGAGCCCTGTGGGGTGTCTTAAAAGCAACCAACCGTCTGAGACTGTGAACGGATAAAAGCCTGGGGTTATTTGTGACTGCTGTTCTGAAAAGCCTTATAAAAGCCACAGCCACAATGTGACAGGCTGTGATTATGCAGCCATTCATTTAACCAACCACTCATGTACACACACACACACACACACACACACACACACATCCCGAGAGTAACACAACAACATACGGACACAGAAGGATACCAGTTTGTCCATGTGTGGGATAGGGCTGCCCTCAATTTGAAAACAGACTTTAAAATGTCTCACAATGCATTGAACAGCTTTACATGTACTGTAGGTGATATTTATCTCCAAATATAGGCTCTATCATCATCATTATCATCATTCACTTCGTTTAAACATCAAAGAAACCATATAAACTACTTACCATATAAATTAAATCGCAGAAAACCAACATAACTGTCCGGAGTAAAAAATAAATAAATAAATAAATAAATAGGTGCTTCCTAATTTTGGCCAATAATAACGATTGGCATTTGACAACATTTCCTTTATCAACTACAGTAGACGTCCCTACAACGTAAATAATCCGATCCAAGAACCTTTATGTTATAGGGATTTTATGTTATACAAAGCGTAAAATACATGTAAATAGCCTAATCCGTTCCAAGAGCTTCCCAAACTCACGCCTTTGGGCCCTCAAAATATTCAAAGTCCACCAAATATGGTGGGAAAATATAAGAAAACAGCATAAACATAGTAGAGTAACATTCCAATACAAAATAATTTAATAATAAGTTTGATTATTGTTTGTAGGGTCAATGGGGAACGGCCGTATAGTCTAGCAACATCACTTAATTTCATACCACCTTCATGCTTCTGGATCATTTGCTGCTTTGTTTCGATCGACAACTTTTCCCTTTTTTTCTTCTCACTTACACTTGGTTTAGGGCCCATGACTCCGGTAATTTTAACACAAAGAAAAGTAAACAAATTAAAAAGAGATTTCAATGCATGCAAACTAGTTTAAGGGCGACTACGATGAGGAAGGGAGCACCATGTCTCTCATAAACACACCGACGCGCTGGATTAGTCAGCCAATGAGATGAGAGCACAGGCGGTGCTCCGATAATCAGCCAATGAGAGCATGAAACGTCAGAATTTCTGCATAACTTCCTGTTTCGTTTCGATCGACAACTTTTCCCTTTTTTCTTACCACTTACACTTGGTTTAGGGCCCATGACTACGGTAATTTTAACACAAATAAAAGTAAACAAATTAAGAAGAGATTTCAATGCGTGCAAACTAGTTTAAGGGTGACTACGATGAGGAAGGGAGCTCACATACAAACATGGACGTGCTGGATAAGTCAGGCAATGAGATAAGAGCGTAGGCGGTGCCCCGATAATCAGCCAATGAGATGAGAGCGTAGGCGGTGCCCCGATAATCAGCTAATGAGAGCGTGAGAGCACTAATGAGTCTCTCTGTCGCTTACACGGACATGACGCTTTATGTTATATGGAATTCCTTACGTAATACGTTGCAAAAAAATTACATAAATTCTTTACGTTCAGTGGAATTTACGTAAAAGGATGTTTACGTTATGCGAGGTACTACTGTATAGGGGAAATTTTATTTTTTTTTAAATAATACAAATGATACTGTAATATATCTTATTCATAACTTTTTATTCCACACAATATCAAAGTGATACAGTAAAAACAAGATTTTAAAAAGATCATTGATCAATAGTTGGCGCTTCAACATGTAAAATATGCCGCAAAAACTTCGCAACGAGAGAAAAAAAACACCCTCAAAACATCCAACCGCACCGGCCATTCAAAACGGCAGCATTGCCACGGCGGCGCCCTAAAAGCCCATGAAGACGCTCATACCACCAAAGAAGCTGACCCTAAAGCCAGCCACAAAGAAA
Source organism: Dunckerocampus dactyliophorus (assembly GCF_027744805.1). Lineage (NCBI taxonomy): Eukaryota > Metazoa > Chordata > Actinopteri > Syngnathiformes > Syngnathidae > Dunckerocampus > Dunckerocampus dactyliophorus. The sequence goes on from NC_072825.1 coordinate 19,193,697, forward strand.
GGCCCGCGGCCTGCTCCCATCTCCGTGGCGTCCTCCAACATCACCAAATACAACAAACCACTCCGAGCCACGATATGTACTTCTGAGTCGCTGCTATTTTTTTAAATATTTTGTTAATAGCACTGACGTCATTCTTACCTCCAGGTAGGCACACCTTTCAGTTAAATCCAAATTTAGGGAAAAAAACGGCCATAAAAAGTTATCGGTATTGTGCATACCTACTAAATATTAAAAGCACAAAATGTACATTTTATACTTAATACTACAGTGCAACCTCATTTTCGTATGCCTCCGTGAGCATGTTTTTTTTTTGTGTACGTAAAAAATGTATGCCAAAATTTTGCTCCATTTCACGTACATTTTCCAGTCAGCATACAATACACAAGCGTCTTGTCGTGTCGTATTAATACTCGGCATGAGTCCGACTCTGTTCGTCATGTATTTTCCACCAAAAACATCCTTGTTAGCAGCCTATTTGCTTGCTAACAAAATGGAAACGGATCTCCATACAGATGTTTTTAAGAGGTAATGTCATGTCATAAAAGTTTGGTTTAAATGGAGGCACTAAGCAGGGTTCTTTTTGGATGAAATGTCTGAACTTGTCCATGATTCGTTTACTTTTATGAAAGTTGTAGGTACTTTACTATGATTTTCTCACAGGACTATTTTCAATCAATATAAAAATATCAAACCATTTAACTTAAATAAAACTTTGCAGAATATCAAACAAACCAAAACGAACAACTTGCACTGTAAAACGTTTGTCTATGAAAGTAGTACTCAGGCTAACGTTAGCTGGATAATTGAGTTGACACACCATATTAGCACGAGTATAACTTGTTTGCTGCCTCAATGTCGGCATAAGAGATAAAATATATAGTTTTACTTACTGTATTTTGACTGGTTAGGGCGGTGCAGCGTAACAAAATTGTCATGTCTGTGTGCACAGTACAATTCAGATTCAGAAAGGCGTGGTTTATAATGCAAGGCTATAAAAAGGTACTCACCGATGTTGACAAAAGTTCTTATTTTTAAAAAGGTGTCAGTGAAGCGGCTCACGGCAACGTCCCACCACTCCTGACACCCAAAACGTTCCTAGGAACAGACGCCGAAGTTCTCCACGACCCACCGCAGCCAAAATTTTTGTCGTCTTTCTTATTAAACTCCTACGTGGAACCATTTGGTTAAGAAAGTAGACTCCCGTTGCACAAAAGCCTTGAAACTGCCACAAACATGTTAAGGAGAGCACACACTGTTTTCCTTCCGCAAACACAAGGAAATGTGTGCTGTTGCACATGCACGTCACTTCCCGGACAAGTTGTGTTAACATTAACAAGTCATTTATTTATTTATTTTTTTGGTAATGTGACCACATAAAAAAATATATCATTTTAACAAAAAATCTGACTTGGGCATCATACCCTCTAGTGCGAACGTAGCCAAAGACAGGCACTCCGTTACTTGTACACCTTCAATCCGAGGGTGTTTAATCATGGTCGTGCACACTCCTATGTGTGATATAATTGTGTTGCAGATGTTGCACTGAGCCAACCAGACTACTTCTGTATTTTCTTGGTTACAATGGCCACACACACTTCCTGCCGATTCTTCTTTGCCAGTGTTCGGTATCATCTTCTCTGCAGTTTGGTCTGCGGACAGAGCATCGTAACTAGCAATCAAAAGTAAATCATTCCAATGATACCGGGGGAATCAGAATGTCAGTCCCAGTTCCCATCGATGCACGAGACTCAATGCCCACCACTAGTCTAGAGATGTTTAAACTTAACCGAACCTGAAACAATCAGAATAACAGCTCTTTCGGTAGGGTAGAGTGTTTGCTGGACCTCTAATAATCTCTCTCTTTCACAAGTACCCTCTGGCTGTATACTGTGTTCATAAAATAAATGTACCATTTGCATGTGTGCTTGTGTACTTCTTCAAAGCCTATATTCAAAAATAGAGTAGCTTCAGACAGAAAGACTTGACTAAAAACATCTTGTTTTCATGTGTTTGCAAATCCAAAAACACTCTTCAGAGTGTTGTAGGAAAGTATGTTTATCAGGAAAAAAAGAATAAAATCGGTTCAGGATTAAACACGCTGATGTGCATATGAAGTTGGGGAAAACTGTTCCCTCCAAGAAGTAAAAGCCTAAAAACTGTTCAAACACAGCTAAGTTGCCCCTGTAGAGGTGCTGTTAAACTCAATGTCCTCTGACTTGACATGCCATTACTGAAAGCCTGTAAAACTTTTCAGTGCCTCTGGAAATGAGAGCAACTAATACCTGGCCATTCAAAGCCAACAGAGCTGATAAAAGGCAAGTCCATTAGACAGGGATTTGAACATTATTAGCCTTCCATCCCTTCTGATGCCTGCTTTGCCTATCACCTATTCTGATAAACGAGCTTAAAAAAAGGCTAAGACTTATTTCACTTTCAACGTTCATTGCACAAAATTATATCTGACTGTTGTTGGGGCTAAATGTCTTGAAGGTTAAGCAGAGAGCCTATTGATAGGATCTGCCTTGACAAAAGGTACATTACTTTAAAAGGATAAGTCTGTCTGGGTATGGAATGGAAAAAAGCTGACCTGATTGTTGCAAAAAGGTTGTTGTTAAGACGTACACAACAATCTACCTTTCCTGTATGAAGAGGGGTCTCAAATGGAAAACCCTTTTTGGATTACTTTCTCCGGAGTACGCACGCATGCACGGGGAGAATATACAAACTCCACACAGAAATGCCCAAGGGAGAATCAAACCCAGGTCTTCTCGATCTCCAGGCTGTTACTGTGTTGGCCAACATGCCATCATGTGGCCCCGCTTTGTTAGTGATTTCCCAAAATCGACTTAATCGATTTCCACAGAAATTTGTGGAGAGAGGGGGCATGAGCCAAAGAAGAATTATTGAAATTTCGATGTCGTTCTGGATAATTGTGTAGATCCAGGCATCATTCAACATTCAAACATATGCTTGGAAGTGTAGGAAGTAGTATCAGTACAATTGTACAATTTGGGCCTGCGCTGTATTCAAAGAAATGTGTGTACTTATCCTTTTGACAACCATGACTACACGCAAAAGTACAAGGTAGGCTTGAATAGGAAAGAGTGTGGTTGCATGCAGGAAGGCATTCATAACATCTGTACATTGCTAGTTGGCACGGAGCAAAGCCTGAAGGTCTCAGGGTCTTTACAAGAGATAAATCAGACATCTGACACAGCTGATTTTGGTGACAACAAAGGAGAAGAATGCTTGTTTTGTCCACTCACATCATATTGAATCAGATGTGGCATTTCACCTTACATTCTCTAAATGAGAACAAAAAAAGCCAAAATGAGTAGTAGTAAAATAATCAGTTTTTCATTCTAGAAATCATGTTCATTTTTTTTTTTACTTAAAAAACAAGCGTGCAAAGCCAAAGTAGTGAAAATTGCATCCTATTAGCATTATTGCAAACTGCATCTTGCAAACCCAAGTCAACATCCTCAATGTTTTATTTAACGTCTTCACTAATTCAAATGTATTCCTATTTGTTATTAACAATTTATTCCCATTTTTTAAATGTTATTTATTCCATTTCCTTAACACACAAGGTTTATAGTGTCATTATTTTAAACCCCGTGTACTCGATATTTCTTTAATACCATCCTCTCTTTTCAGGAAGTGGAGACAAAAAAAAACATGTAAATGACAAATGTAGGAAAGTGAAACATTGTGTCAACAAGTCAAAGTTATATTGTGAATGAATTGTCAGGAATAGACATTGGGAAGGGGTAGGACTAAATGCAGTCATGGAAAAAAATGATTAGAACACCCTTGTTTCTTCAGTTTATTGAGCCATTCTAATGCCCGGTATAACTAAGGGTACATTTGTTTGGACAAATATAATGATAACAAATATAGAGCTAGAGTTTAATTTAAGAGCTGATATCTAGCAACCTCCATGGTTTTCTTGATAATAAACACAATCACTTAAGTTCTTACTGGCAAAAAATGTAACTCTTATGAGCTATTTTTGTTATCATTTTTATGCGTGTCCAAATAAAAAGGTACCTTCAGTTGTATCAGGCATTAAAATGAACAAAAAACTGAAGAAACAAGGGTGGCCTGATCATTTTTTTTTTCCATGACTGTATGAACTCTGCTTCTTCCAACTCCTCTTGAGACATGTTGAATGTAACCATGTGATGGTCCTTCATGTAACTAGTTACACATGTTAGACAAAACTTAAGATATCATACCATACCATCCATTGCCAACATTACTTTTCAGGCATCCCTGAAAGAAAGCACAGCACATGCTGACAACACAATGGAGGACATGAAAACGCGGGCTTGCACAGCTCAGCCTTGACCTTGGTGTGGTTCTCAAAGAGCCCGAGGCTCCCTAAAGCCAACACATTGATGCCTAAATTTGGGAATACACATTTTGCACCCCGTTCTGCCTTTTCACTCTGCCAATCTCACTCCTTGCTGAGTATTTTTGTGTTTGTGTGTACCCCGAAATGTAGGCAAATGCCCTGCAGAACTGACAGTTTTAATGCCAATCCATGGGTTGGACCGAAACCAGCCCTCAGCAGCAAGTGTACGCGTGTGCGCGCACATCTGTTTGTGTGCTTGTGTGTCGAGTCAATGACAAATCAGTCTTGTCTGTGTGAGTCAGTGAACATGGACTTAAAACAACTGCCCTGAGTAGAAAGAAACTCTAAAAGGTCACTGCCGATTTCAGTCTGTTTATAACTTGTTGTCATACACAAGGGGGGAAAGGAAACATTTCTGGCCTTAATGACCTTAATGTCAGTCGTGCTTTTTGTCAGTTTATTTATAACGACCTTTAAGGTAAAAATATACATTCAACTGTAAGCCGTAGCTCAACACATAATCTACAGGGTGTCCCTAAAGTCGAGATAAATGGGCAAAAATGTATATTTTCAAGAAATGATTTTTTTATTCAGTTGGAATATTAACAATCACTGGAATTTCGGCTTTCATACGGCCACTTTCATATGATTTGGTTTTCGACAAATACATTTTCGCTAAAAATGTCATGGTTTCCGTACACGATCTAGGTTATAGTAAGGTCAAACACTGTGGCTGACTACTCAGCGAAAAAATTTGAAGAATGGATAGTGGTTCTTTTAGAGTTGAAACACTGTATACAGATCCCAGACCAGAAATCCTTTATCATCATCATCATCTTTTTTTTTTTTTTATTATGTGTGTGTGGGTGGTTTATTTGTTCACAAACACGCACAGAACGATGAACAACTCATAGCTGTCTCCTTCCTTCTTCTCATAAGCACAGTGCGTTGTACGCTCATGGAGCGTCCGCAAGCACAGTGTATTTCTGAGTGTTAGAGGAATGTCTGATTTTTTTCTGATAAATAAAGGTGAGAAACGTTGTAATGCAAATGTTCCTTTGTTAACACAGGACGCAGGGGGGATGGTTTAACAGAAAGAGAGCCGGACCACTGTGTGTGTAATGACTGTACTTGCTAAAGTTTACAATAAAGTTCAAATGAGCTCTAACCGTCCACTCACTGAAGTTATGTTTGTAATGCACGAGAGTGAAACAGTGTCTGTGTGGCACGTCCGTCTCCTCCCCTCCTCCCTCCACTCATCACCGTGTTCACCAACAAGTTTTCGATGAAGGTAGAAATGTTGTTAAATGTTCATTTATCAATTTAATTTATCATTTTTATGTATTTCAAAGTTTTCTGCATGTAAAACTATAAAGTAAATGTGTTTTGTGTTCATATTGTTGGGTGTTTAATTAAAGGGATTCACATTATTTGTTACAGGAACAGTTGATTCGGTTTTCCTCAGACGTTTTGGAACAGATTAAGGATGAAAACAGAGTTTCCACTATAACATTGTTGATATGATTTCCAACATCCGATGCAAAAGTTGATGCGCCGTGCAAGATTTAATGCAGAGATTTGATGCAATAACACAAATGTCCCTTTGTCTTCAGTATTGAGGGACACCGTGCATAACATGTGATCTGTTATCATACCGCAAGCATTTAAAATTACATTTAAATTACATTTATGGGGACAATATGCAAAGTAAGGACGTTTTGTATGCCTATGGATGGTAGTTTACAGACGTCATCATTCGGTGTCCAGGTCAAATATATACGCTTACGTACTAGGGGTGGGAGAACTAATCGATTCATAACTTCATTATGATGCCGACATTGAAGATTACTAAATCGATTCATAAATGTCAATAATCAATGCTGACCGAACAAAAAAACAGAAGAAAAAGACTGAAAGCGGAAGTGCCGCCGGGACAGACACTTAGTGGTGCACCTAAGTGTAAGACGCTACCAGAATGGCTGAGCGTAAACTCCCACCCGCACCCGCTGGATTTAAATTGAGCGTCTGGAAGCATTTTGGCTTTCACGTAGTTGAAGGTAAAAATTAGCTGGATTTTTTACTATTTTTTTGTACTCATTGATTTATTGGATTTATTATTTAATTTATTCTTAAGTTTGTCAGCATGATTAATAATTTATACCCGATTCTCTTACAAATACTGTCCAGTATCCAGGTATTTATTTCACAGTCACACTGGTTGAATTTTTGGCTAAAAAGTTACTGAATCAATTTAAAAAGTTACTGAATCGTTTCGGATTGCATCGTACTAAATTAACCAATATCGTCCTTGATTCGTATCGGCAACCATGAATCGTGATACAAATCTGATCGTTCTTAAAACAAATCGTTACACCCCTATTAGACAGTCAGGCAGAAGAATCAGGCGACTAGATTATTTATGAGCTTTACCGATATTAAAAAAGGCTAATTGTTAATTGTAAATGACAAAATGAAGTCAATTCCTGTGAGGATTTTAGAACCCATTGGGGACAACACAAACAGGTTGCATCGCCCTCCATGCTCGGGCTCCAGCCAACTTTGCAATGATTTTTCTTGCATTTTTGTTATTAGACTTCCTGCCAGAAAATGGAAAAGCAAAAGAACACTCAACTGGGCTACAGTCAGATGACTGTCTTTGTCATTGTAAAATATGCATTTATGTATTTTCCTTTGCCCCGAGACTCAGTGTTTCTACTGTAAAATCACTTTCCTAACATCAGTGGACATATGACTAATGAGCAGATGCAGCTAAGGGCTATGATATGCATATTCAGTACTGAAAAAGTGGCATAGACACTGTGTGTATGCCACTGTCAGTGTGTGACACTAATTAAAATCAGCAAATTAACTAAATACTTATAGCTTATGGTAAATATCATTCATTATTCAATGGTATTGCTTACTATGAAATTGAACAAATTGTATAATCTTTTGTTAGTTCAAACATTCTATGCATTCCTGTTTTGTTTTTTTTATCATTTTCCAATGTTAAAGATTCAAGATTATGTTTCTTTTAAGCTCAGTTTTCCAATACACTTAAAGAAAGTAGTCTACAACTGATAAAAAAAATAAATAAAAAGTTCAACGTCTGCCGAGGCATCACAGTGCCAAATAGAAGAATGTTTCCAGGGGCCATAGTAATTACTTGCAACACCAGTGCACACATCTGGCTAAATACACAATATAAGCACAGCATATACAATTTGGACTAAATCCAAGTGTTCATTCTGTGTGCTGTGTGTCCCTTTTCAATTAAAAAGAATGTGTTTTTTCCCCTCTCTCTCTCTCTCATGGTTGCTTCATGAATATTAAAATTATAATGAAATGAATCTAAATAAAACATGGGAATTGGTTTATTTTAAAAATTGAAGTACAGAACTCAGAGTTCGGTTCTAATTCATTAAGCACACAGTCCCTTGATCACATAAATTACTAGAAACAGCCAAGTGGAGAAATTCAACATATGCTAAAATGCAAGCACAAACAGAGATGTTTAATTACACGCTGTTGAGCAACATCTTCTTTAACACATTCTGCGTTCATTGATTTGAAAGGCGCCTGACACCGAATCAAGCTATGGATTTTAGCATAACATGCATACATACGCCCAAATATCCATACTAATTTACTTGTTAGTATTCACAAGCTGCTATATTAACAGCTTATATAACAAAGTGAGCAGGAGAAGTAGAAAGTACGCGAGGTATGGTTTCGTCAAATGGCATGTGTATTTTCAAAATACCACGCAAAGACACATGTTGAGGATACAAAGTTTTGAAGGTTTTTTTCTTTTTTAATCCACATCCCAGTATGGCTGCTCTTTGAGTCGTATAGTTTCCTGCCGGGCCTAAAAACATTTAAATTAATTGCTGTCAAGAGAGGTGGTATACATAAATATAGTGGATGAATGAACAACAGTGTACACAGTCTTTATCCCCATCTGCTCCTGTTCACTCACAAAACATCCATACTTGGCAAGGAAGATAGCAGAGCCCCAGTTCTCCAGAAGTAATAAACCGTCTTTTCATTCTGTCTCTCTAAACTGTGAAAGCGGGTGGCTGAAATCTCAACTCCCACTAATAATTCCTGAAAACTGTAACCAGCCCAGTGGCTCTTAGTAGGGCTGGGTGACACGGACCAAAACTCATATCCCGATATATTTAGGCTGAATATCGATTAATAGTTTAGACAAAATCAAAGCCAAATATGCGTGTTAATTGTCAAGTTGAACAGCATTATTTATTAGGTAAACATTTTTAGAAGACACAGGCATGTCTTTATTGTGTGCAAGGAACACCAACCTGTCAACTCCATCAGGCTTAGCAACTGTCTGGCTTCCTTGTGGACTTGTGGTAGAGTTAGTCGTGCTAAATAATTGTGACTGCGAAGCTCGCTGGACATTGTGAGTCCATCATTTTCAGCAGGTTTTTAAATATGTTTATTTCCAGCGTTGCAACGGGGACCATACCTTTAGCAAGGACACCACTTTTGTGATAGCACACCACTTTGCTATTCCTTTCATGAGGAACACAATAGGAAAAATAAGTGAACTTTGTGTTGTGGCAGGAGTTGTGCAGCCAGCGCGGAGCTTCACACATTTCTCGTATTGGCCTTTGTAAGTTTTAAGGTGGTGAAAAAGAGAGATACAGCACAAATCCAGTCTATATCAATATGAAAGATATGGTTTTTTTTTTTTTGTTTTTTTATATTGTGCTTAAAGTAAATCTCGCTATATTAATAATATTGATACATATCACCCAGCCCTAGGCTCTTAGCCTTGTGTGAATGAGTGTTTGTGGTAAGTACATCCTACAGAGGAACCTCTGAAACAAAAGTGGGCGCACTCCTCAGTGAAAATGCCCAAATTACGCCCAATTATTAATTTTCCCTCCTGATGTCATCTGACTCGTTTGAGTTATAAAGTCTCAGGTGTGAATGGGGAGCAGTTGTGTTCTTGCGCTCACACGTTCTCATACTGGTCACTGGAAGTTCAACATGGCACCTCATGGCAAAGAACTCTGAGGATCTCAAAAAATAAAAAATAAAAATGCTGCTCTCCGCATCAAAAGAGCCATTTGCGCCAGTTTCCACCAAATTTAACCCACAAAACCTATTTGACCACTAAATTATAGGTAACACCATTTACAGTTTACTTAAGTGTTGTCGCATGCCTTTTCTGTCTTCCTGATTCAGTGACGAGTCACACCTGTTGCCACATGGAAATTAGGCATGTTAAGTGTTGTCTTCAGGCTCCGCCACTGATTTCGGATCAATATTCCCAATGTAAGTGTTGTAACACATCAATTAGTTCGAGTACCACTCTCCACATTGCTTTAGTTGTCATTGTTCATTAGGGACAAAAGAAGCTTAACAAGCAAAAGAGTTGGACACCATCATGGTTTCTCACCTAGTTCACACAACAGAAAGCATGGCCTCTAGCACTTTGGCGGAGAATTGCACGGCACACACTCAAATCTGATGCAGAACGTTGAAAAGCACAAACCAGCTGGAGCCCCGAGTGGCGGAAGTCTCCTCTAGGCTGTCAGAAAATTGCCAAAACCCTGAAACTGACCGCAGTTTAACAGGACAGGTTTCACTCAGAACAGGTCTCGCCATGGTTGACCAAAGAAGCAGAGTGCAAGTGTTCAGCGTCATATCCAGAGATCGTGTTTGGAACATAGATGAGTGCTGCCAGCAACAGTGGTGTCAACTTTTTTTTTTTTTAATATATATATATTTATTTATTTTACTTCCGATACCATTCCAGTATTGCAGCCTTGAATATCGGTCGATACCAATGTCAATCCAATATGAGCACGAATCATATAGTTTTTGTAAACTACTTTACTACGTTTAGTATCATGAAAAGTTAGGAAAGGCTTCATCAAGTGGTATTATTCAAACAGAACAATAGTCTGCAACAGTAGAAATAGAAAAAAACTGTTCAATCTACTTCTTGATGCATCTTATGTATAGTTTTATTCACAATAGGCAAAATGTAGCAAGGTTCGAGGTGTTCAATGAAGCTTTAAAACAGGCATTACTCACTTCTTACAGGGGTTGGTTCTTTTCTGTAATAGCCAGTGACTTTTTGCTGTCCCGTGCGAGTTTGTCACGCTTTGCAAATATGCCAACAGCGGTGTATGTTTGAGGAAGTCGTGGTGTTGGGCAAATTCTGCTTCAAATGTGCGGTGAGGTTGTTTAATTTAAACTTCCCCGGGTGTGTGCCACCACAGCAAATGTCTGTTTTGTACTCAGTTGCGTCTTTTTGGGACTTATTAAATGATGTTAATCAATATTGATTAATATCAGGTCACCCCTAGCCACTGTTGCGGCAGAGGTTGAAGTGGTGTGGGAGGTGGCGAGAGTGATAGTGTCTTTTCTTCATCTAAAGCTAGCTTTTTCTTAGGAGACTGAAACAATGTGAGCAATGAATTTATAGTCATCATCCTGATTATTTCCATAGTATTTCCGGCATTTTAAAAACTGAACAATGTCCAATATTTCCAACATAAAAATTAAATTTGACACATGCAATAACACACTTAACATTTAAATTCACTTAAAACACTTTGGTTTTAAAATGTTTTCAGCAGCAAACACCAAAAAATTGCCGTCACTCAGTGACTCGTTGTTTGCTCACACTAGTACAATAAGTACACACCCGCCAGGTGTGGGTGTGCCACTGATGGTAGAAAATTAATCAAAATGCAAAACAGTTTCTAGCTTAATTTCACTGTGTTTATGCAAATGTAGCTCTCCGTCTTCCATTCTGTGTGCACGTGTGTGCAATGTGCATTAAAACACCAGTGGAATAGAGTAGGTGAAAACACCCATGTAGCAGTTTAGCAGTCCCAAGAAATTATTCTTAATAAGCTATGGTTGGATGGGCTGCCTTTAAACCAATATTTAAATGAATAATTCACATGGTATGAAATATAAAATGTCAGTGGGGAAAGTGTTTGTGTGTTCAGTACTTGATTGAGTTTCTGAAGTGGTCTTCTGCAGGGTTTTTTACAGTGCAGCTGTTCAGTAGCCACAGGTCTGCTTCTGCTGGGTCATCTATGAAAAGATCGAAGTTATTAGTACCTTCGGTAACACAAATCAAAAAAGATAAAACTTGGTTGTATATCAAACATAAACAGCATTTAAAAAATCCAAGAATGCAAAAATGCTTCCATACTAATAATACTTGATACATGCAGACATGTGTTCAAGTCCCCCTCTAATTAGACTTAGTGATTCAGCATCCAAGTATGCACATACAAAATTTCAACAACTATAAGGCACACTGATTAGGAAATCTCTAGAAAGTTAGATTTGCATAAGATTTGCATAGGAACGGAGGTACAGCCAATGGCAAGAGAGTGGTTTGCATTTTTTTTTGCATATCATAGCCATCAGATAATTATGAGAGATTGTTACTGCAGATGTGCACCAAAAAACAGTTGACTTATCAGATGAAGAAAGTCCCTTTGGGTTGAGACATGCAACCTGGAATGGTTAGGAATGTGTTCGGGGAAAAAAAAAAAGAGAAAAAAAAAGTGTGTCGACGGTGAATGTGCAAAAGACCACATGCTGGAATGTACAGGTTGGAACAGTATGCTACAATCCTTCAGAAAATGGAAAATTGAGTGGACAACCACATATGTAATTACATGTAAGGTCTATCCATCCTTTTGAGAGCATATGCTGCTCAAGGTGACAAGGCAGCTGGTTTTAAAAGCAAATCAAAAAACAAAAAAACTCTACCACAAAGTCAAAATGCAACTTTGAATACTAAGTGATTGTTTGCCAAGATTTCACTGCTAAAGCTGTCACCCATCTGACATTCAGCTAACCCTGCATATTCTGACCACACTCTTGCTCGCCCTGTTTTGACAAAGCTTGCACAGTATACTACTGGCCAATCACCGATTTTAAAAAGGTAACAAAACAGCAAACCGTACTGTGCTGTATGTGTGTTATGGTGAGCAAATGAAGCGCTCCTTTTATCTTAAGTGTGACATGCTGTTAACGGCCTGTCGTAAACTTCCCCTGAGCTCACTTGTAAACAAACATAGCATTGATTGAGTGGGACTTCAGAGGAAGACATTGACAAATGCTCTGCAAACATTCTGTGATGGGGGGGGGGATCAAGCTTCAACACATCAAACCCTATCGCCAGCGTCACTACGATGCCCGGGGCTTGTTCCTATCGCTGCAGCGTTTGGAAAGTGCAAACAGTTTGTCCGAGATGACCCGATGACTAACGCGATCGGTGATTCCATCATGGAAATGATGCCGCCGGACAACCAGTCCTTTACTATAGGCAAGATATCAGCTTTCGTCGGCTACTAAACCATTTGGAGCCACGGTTTGATCTTCTGAGCCATGGCTATTTAATTTTTTTTATGTATTGTTCATAGCAGTAATGTCATAATTTTAAATCTACAGGTACAGTTTGTCAAATCCACAAACTAAAGTTAAATCCAAATTTAAAAAATAATACATATAAATACGTTATCGGTTACTGGTATCAGTATCAGAAGCAGGACATTATCTGTATTGGCTTGAAAGTAAGAGATCCACATACTACATTGTGCTTCGAACATCGCTCCCTCGCTCTATCACGGATTTTCAAAAATTCATAAATGATCGCCGTTTCGTGGTTGACTATGGTCTATTATTAGTAAAAAAAAAATAAAAAAAAAAAAAACATTGAAAGACAAGTCATTAGTATTTTGGTCACTAGGCATCAATAATGTTACATTAATGAAACATTACCTTAAATTGCATCACCTTAACACTGTATGGAGTCAGCCATGGCATGTCTGACACCATACAGTAGAAAAAAAGTTTTCCTCCCATTCTGTGTGGAAGTGGTATGTTTTGGGTTTCTTATTTTGTCCTCCTTCCCCATTCCGTTTTAAACACTTAAGTTTAGAACAAATAAATACTAGTTAGTTAAACTAGTTAGCTCAGTAGCGTGCTATATCCCTGCAGTGATCCCGTAGCCTGCGCATTAGTGTTGCGCAATGTGGCGTAAACAATAATAGGAGTGTAAAGGTGACTACAGGGGTGTTATTTCATGTCTGCAGGGCTCTAATAATAGTAAAAAAAAAAAAAAAAAGCATATTTACAAAGTCAGAAAGGTTTTCTATGCTTCAACCACAAAAATATTCAATGTATTAGTGTTTATTCCTACTTAGTGGAAATTAACTTATTGTGGCCGGGTCTGGGGAATCAATTAGTCGCAATAAACGAGGGACGACTGTATCGTGCATGCCCAAATGCAGCAGCTTTGTGGCTATTTAAATGTTACAATATCAATCTAAAATATATTTCAACAGCTTACACGACAGGACAAAACCTCATAAAAGTCAAACATTGAAGATGAATATAAACTCCATAATTTTCCTTAAAGTAGCTTTGCTCTTTCCACTGCTCAAAAGTGTTAACAGTGGGGCGCGCCAGCTTTAGCTGTAGCCTTAGCTTGCTTATTAGCTTCATTTGCTGCATACTCAATGGTGTAATGGTTTCTTAAATGGCGAATGATGGTTGTTGTATTGAACGTTTTGTTTGTGGTCCCACCCCAAATTATTTCGGCCTTACATCAATTAGAAACTGTGATTCTTTGCTCTTTTTCTTTTACTGTGTCATGCTGCCAGACTGACAACACAGTGACTGTTGTTTACTCGTGTAGCAGACGCACGCAAGCATGCACACATGACCTGGTGGGCGGGCCTGTCAGTCTGCCGAGGCAAAAGGGGACAGTAGCTGACTTTCAGACAACATCGGTGGATAACATCGGTTTCATATGTAAGTGAGCAGCCTATAGCTGATCCCCCAAAATTAAGAACATCAGCACCACTTGATCGGTGCACTTTTACACAAAAAAACGTTAAACATCTTAACATCTTGGTTATTCACACATCATGAATTTAATATGGACCCTGTTGGCTATCACTACTTTATCCAAAGTACCTTCAGAGTTTGCCTCAACTGTTGCACTACAACTGTTGTGTACCTGCAGCATATATAGACATAACACACACACACACACACACACACACACACACACTACTATAAATCATAAACACCAATGGAAACCCTTAAATGAACCTTGTTTTTTTTCATTCAATATAAAAAATATTACATTTGACAACAGCTACACAAAAGGCTGACCCTCAAATAAATTGGTATGTGTGCATGTTTTGGTTATTTGCACTAAAAAAGCCTGCGTTTTATATACACTATACTGCATACGAAAGTGACCTTTGACATCGTGACCATTTGTTTCAATGCGTTTATTCATATAAGTGAATGTGCATGTGCGTTTATTCATTCAAAAGATTTCCACAAACTGATTGAAAAAGGTCAGTCCATTCCATGAGCCATTCTCCATCTTCCTATGTTTTCTGTAGGTCTATATCTTGCAAAGATTCCGAACAATCCTATATGAAACAGGCCTGGCTGACATTACCAAGGTAACAACAGGGGTCAATGTGTCTATGCATGCACACATTTACTCAAGGTCATGCGGAACACATTTCAATCACAGACTCACTATGGAGATGAGCAGAGAGGGCTAAAGGTGTGGGTGAATTCGTGGAATAAACACAGAGAAAAAGCCAAAGTTAAAAGCAAGGAAAAGCTAATGTATCAGACAGGTAGCGTTAAAGAAAGCCTAAGTCGTCATCCAGGGAGGAGGTAAACAAAGAGCGAGCCAGAAGTAGTTACCATCCAAATGAGGTCTAAAAATGAGGTCTAGAATTGCCCAAAAAAACCTAAATTGGGCATTCTGCACAGTAAGTCTGTTATTGATTTAACCACAGGTGTGTGAAGCACCCCACAGAGAAAGCAAGATGAGGCTCAGCTGCAGGGTCAGAGAGCAGGGATGCACACAAACGGAAGAATGGGCAGGATGGGAATAAGATAATTTCCCCAAATTCCACATATGCAGATGTGCCAATAGACAAATGCGGTGTGTAACCTGTTATAACAGCTCACTGTAATTAAGAAGACAGCTGGTTTTCACATTTACCTATAAAGTTCAGCTGGATTTTTGTGTTTGTTTTTTGTTAAACTAAGGTGAATTCCGATATATAAGCTGAACCCACTAAATTTAGGGGAAAAAAAATAAATTTGTACATATAAACTACACCAGATTATAAGCCGCACATGTCCACGTCATAAAATGGCATATTGTGGTGCGCACGAGTCCGTGAGGAGCCAATCATGAGCTATGAAAAAAAACTACGAGCATGTCAACCCAATGGAAATTGCAGGAGGTCATTACTCAATATACCAGACTGACTCCCAGTGTCGTTTTACAAATAGCACTAAACTCATCCCACAGCAACTTAACACTCAAAAGGTATACCTAAGAAATATACAAACCATGTACCAATGAGGGGGGGGGGGGGGGGGGGGGGGGAATATTTTTAAGATTTCCCATATTGCATTATGTTTGTGCAAAGCATTTCAATGGAAGACAAGTGGAATAGAAAATGGATGGATGGATGGATGGATGGATGGTGCTGCCATACTGCCTCTGTCCACCAGGGGGAGCCAGAGGAGCCCATCGGGAGGCTTAGAGCGGCACTTCCCGTGCAAGCTCCCGACACCATGACACAGCAGTCCGGGCACAGTGAGAGGGATCTACCGCTCTAGCTACGGGGCCGAATATCCATGGACATGTCTGCATGGTGGTGTTGCATTGTCTTCTTCTTGCGGGTGGTGGGAGTCAAGTGGCAACCAGCTTTCAGGCGCATTACAGCACCTACCATGTTGGAGTGTGGCTCAGAGTTCCGAACGTTACACAGCAACCGGATCGGCCCGATCTCGTGGCGGCTTTTCACAAATACAGCGGATCAGCAGCCGATCCCAATCCTGAAGATCGGATTGCGACATCCCTAATTTAAAAGATTAGTAGTCATTCTGAAGTAAAGGAGATGCCACAAGATTAGAACTTAAACCTAAATTAGCCACACCGCTTTGTAAGTCACAAGGTTCAAAAGGTCAGGAAAAAAGTAGTGGCTTAAAGGTCGGAAATTACGGTTAGTGCAAAAGCATTTGGTGTTGGTCGAACAGTGCAAAAACATGCTCTCTAAGCCTTCCCCGTCTGTTTTAGTAACCACAACACCAAATTTTGTTGACAGAGGTGTGAAAAGAAAAAACATATGATGCTTCCAAGCACTAAGAAGTCCCCGAGGGAATTATTCTATGTAACCTGCTGGGGTTTTGGAGACAGTCCGTGAAGCTGAGAGCAATCAGATCTTATATATCCACGTTAGATGGAGCGCTCTGGAGACACTGCTTTCCAAGCAGCATAAACCTTTGATACACATCCCTTTAATTGTCACTCTCAATTATGGATCCACATCATGCACGACTACCCAAATTCCTCTGCCATCTTGGTTGGTCATTTGCTCCAGCTATATTTACTGTGCAAAGTTGGACTACTCTAGGGTACACTAGATGTTTCTACATGTTTCATTCCAGTGTGCTCTGTCTGGTAGCTGGTAAATGCTGCTGCTAGTGCAAATGTATTGGTGTGTGTATGTTTTTGTGTGTGCATGCATGCAAATGTGTGCGCGAGAGACACAGAAGAAGCAGACAGCGGCCACCCTGGGGCTCAATACAATACTCCTGGAGCTTCGCACACACATATCATGACCCACTTTTCCATCCGATCCAACACATCGCTTCATGCACGCGCACACAAACACATTTGTGTTGTCATTTCTGTCTTCTGCCCTCCATCCTTTCCACCCCACATCTCAACCACTGCCTTCCTCACACCCACCCTCTTATTACACACACACACACACACACACACACACACACACACACACACACAAGGCACACACATAGGACATGCTGACCTTGGGATACAGTGGCATAGAGGTTTATAGGAACCAGCATTCTGGTGCAAAGGGTGGCTTTGGGGTGAATAGATACACTTGACTGAGCTAACAAGGCCTGTCTGGCCTTATTGGTTGACCAGACAGCTGGATGCCAGGCTGGCTCAAAGGACAGGTAGACCGAAAGGCAGAGTAGGCAAGTGACCCCAGTGGGGTGCATCAAAGCTAAGCGGGAAAGTGAGATTTACTAAACTATAATTGTTCTTGGATGAAGAGGAAGCAAGCAGTGTACGTCTGTCATGATAAAAAATTTTGCTGGGCGGTAATTGTGCTAGAAATTATTGCCGATATGATTGTCAACATTATTTTGAGACTTTTTCTTCAATAATGCAATAATATATGTCATAATAATGCGAGTACACCATATCAAAAGCAATAAACATTAATTTCTCAAGAGTATTTAAGATTGTAATTGGAATGTCAAGGGCTTTTAAATAAAATGAACATAAAAAAAAGACAAAAAAAACCTGAATGAAAATAAAACAGACTCTGTCTCTTTTAGCAAAAATTGCACTTTCATAAACATCATAATAAATGACAATTCTGAATATTGACAAAAAAAACGGAGAAATATTCTGAGGTTCACATTGTGTGTTAATGCGGACGTCAACTCATTTGCATGTCCACTTCCTTGCTTCACTTTTAGCAACACTGTGTGTGGAATTCGCCGTTTACTTTTAATGGGGTGTAAAGTTTAGTCTGAGTTTGGTCAGTACATGTACATGTTTTGGCCGCAGCAAAATGAGTCTTTGTCACAAACCTTTTCATGTCACAAAATGGCGACAGGCACACAGGCTGAAATTGACATCAGATCGTGTTTCATACACAACAGGCACGAAGAAAGTATTCGATCGTGTAGCACACAACACACACAGCTAGCAAGTAGCGCACTCGCTGTCCCTCTCCTCACTGGGACAAAGAAACTGCATGACTGTTCGTTCTGCTATAGAACCAACGCGCCCAGGTGTTGAGACAGATGCACAGAGTGAACCCCTCTTGTCATCCAGCCTGTTTGGTAGAGAGAGAGAGAGAGAGAGAGAGAGAGAGCCTTTTTTGCAGATAAGTTAAACCAGAATTAACTTGATCAGTATTAGTGGACACACACACACACACACACACACACACACACACACACACACACACACACGTAGTACTTAAGCTGAGGACGTTTTGCACTCAAAATACATTAAAAAACACATCTGGACTCACGCAGTGTATTAATAACACAAAAGGACACGTGTCATTTCGTGCTCCAACCGGAAAATGTACGGAAACAGAGGCAACATTTTGGCGTAAATTTTGACGTTAACTGAAAAGAACACTAACCGGGGCGGACACTAACCGAGGTACTGCTGCATGTGTTTGGACCTATAGTGTTGTGTGACTGCATAAATCTATACGTGTCATGTGTGTTAGTATACTACGTGTGTGTGTGTGTGTGTGTGCGTGTGTGTGCACACATTTGCCTTACTGACTTGGCAAACCATGAATGGGCCTAAGAGGATTTATGGCTTTCACCTCCAATCAAGTCACACACATACACTCAGACACACATACAGGCCTGAGGCTTCGGCCGTTGAAGCTATCAGTCTAGCAGGGTAAGCAACCACTCAGGCATGGATGATAATGCAATCAACTGTCATTAGAGGAACAGTGAACACACACACACACACACACACACACACACACACACACACACACACACACACACACACACACACACACACACACACACACACACACACGATGCTCTTTCGGCTGTCAATCACTTGTGGAAAATCACACATAGGCCATTTAGCAACAATACATTTTAGACCGTACAAGGTGACAACCATGAAAATAATATTTCATCTGAATATTTGAAAATACAGAGGAAGAGGCACCATCAACAGCCAAATTACAAAACTCGGAGTGTACACGCTTCCTTAACAATTAATCAGCTGATGCAACTGCATGCCCACCGAATTGGTGCATATTGCTTTCGAGCTGCACAATATCGCTTCTTGTTTGGTGTGACTGTCTGAATGTCTATTTCGGATTTTGCTACATCACCATATTGAAACAGTATGTACTGTAGAGGACAAACGCGCGTACATCGTATCAAATGCAATAAACTTGAATTTCTCAAGAGTATTTAACATAATGAAAAGGATGATTGTGTTTCAGGTGCGCATACAAGTTGGCCACGTTCCCCTGCTTCCTTGTCACTACTTTCGAACAAGTGTGCTCATGCGCTCACCTCGTTCATTCTGTCTAAAACCAAAAATATTCCCACACTGAGGATGTTGCGTTTGCCTTAGAAACCACCGCTTCTGTGCCTTCATTCATGTTAGCATATGCTTTCTCACGAGGCTAATTTGGTGCTAGCGCTCTATGTCTCCACTCACTGGTAGCCACGTCTCCACAAAGAGGCAGAATGAGAGAAGATGAGGGTTCACTCTGTCTGTTCCTTCCACTATAGAACCAATGCGCACAAACAGATGCAGAGTGAACCCTCATCTTCTCTCATTCAGCCTCTTGTGTAAAATGCGGTTGTAAATTCGCTATGGAACTCGCACTTTGCAGCGAAATGATGAAGGACACATACAAGAATGTATTTATGCAGACTGATGTGGTGTTAGAATGTTGGCACTTGTGAGCCATCATGTGATGACGAGGAACGCACACTCTCACGATAACAAAACCGTTTCTTATTATCACGACAATGAAAAATAGTCAAATGTGGAGTCAATTGATGAGAGCTTGCCACAGGCTAAGCCTATCTATGCCAGTGTGTATGAGATCGCTCACGTTTCAATCTTATTTGTCTTTCTGGTATCTTTGTTTTGACATTTTGCCTGGCTCTCACAGCCTCTCTGGCAGCAGCGAGCTAGTCCTTTTTGTCCCAAAGGTAAGCTAAAGGTGGCTATCACGTTCATGTGGTACATGCTAACATGCTTTTTTTTTGTTGTTGTTTTTTTTGTGTCACTTAACAATCCTACTCTTTTGTTATCATTAAAATATGCATGTCTTGTCTTCAAAACACTAGTTGTGTGTCTAAGTTGTTCAAAATAAACACTTAGTGTGTCCAACTTTAAGATAGTGATGCTAGTCTCCAACAGGCAGCTCGTAAGCTAGCAGTAGCTCACCAGCTGATGTTGAGCGGTTCACCGAATATTTGCTTCAACTCTTAGTATTTTATAAGTGTTCTAATCAAACATGACACCTGTATTTAATGGCAAGTGCTTTGTAAATTAACTACACTTTAAATGTTGGCAGTCACATAAAACAACTAGCTTACCTCTCCTTTCTTTTTGTCAAAGTAGCTTTAATAGTGCTGCAAGTTGGATACGCCTGTGCTATCATAAACCTGGACTGAATGTATACGGTTTTATATAGGACAGATTTCTATTACAAAAAATATTTAAATTCTTATTTTATTTTGTAAAGTGTGTTATTTTGTACAAAGAAAAATGCATTTCCCATGTATTCATATTACTCTAAATAGGGCATCAAATTAAAAACAGGTTTCTGCCAAGTACTACAAAATGTACTTTTGTACTAACAGTCACAGTACTATTTGGTTAAATAGGTCAGGTAACAAAAGGAGGCTCAATGTTTTAGACTCAGTTTAAGGGCTTTCAGCAACTTAGACATTAAATTAACAGTTGTGCAATGTTCTCGGTTCATGTTCTGCTGGTTGCTGAAAAGTTAAATAAGTCATCGAAATTGTTATTTGTCATTAAAAAAAAAATGCAGACGCCGCAGCGGCACCACACATCGGAGGCAGGCCACAGAAAAAATATGGTGGAATATAAAGCAGCATAATGTAGTGTAATGCGGCCTAAAAATATTGTGATATCCGTGATAGGCCATATCGCCGCCTTGCAACAATAAGCTCTTTCGAGAGACACTCAAAAAATGGGGTCACGGGATGGCACACAAAAGCAGCTCGTGAAAACAGACCCTCAAGCCATCGTGGCTCCAGAGGGAGCAGCACAAAATCTGATAACATGCCCCCTGTTATGTCCCTTGTGGAAACCCCTGTTGGGGCTGAAGATGTTGAGTTTTTTTTTTTTTTTAATGAAAAGAAAGGAAAAAGTAAGCTTGCAGTCATCTCTGCTAGAGGCTAGTGGGGTCTAGACTAAAATAACTATGGTGAGCTGCTGTCAATAGCGGGTGCGAAGCTGTGACTGGAAGGATCGCTATAGATCACTGCAGAAAAGACAATCAATGCATAATCGAGGGTCTCTTGGAAGAGATATGTATAGCTGTATGTGCAGGTATCACTGTGCATCATTGCTTACTCGGAAGCCTGGAGTGTACGCCAAGTCAAGCACAGCGGGGGTACAGCAGAGCTCTCCTACCCGACAGTTTGACAGCATCTTAAAAACAACCATTCCCTTGCGATTGTCTCCAGTTCTGAACAACTAACTGAGTCCATTACTGCTGCAGACAAGCAGACGTCATATCCCACAGAGGAGGAAAGTGGGGAGGCGGGTATATGAAAAAAAAAAAAACTATTCTGTAAAACTGAACCAAAACTAACATATGGTAATTAATAAAAAGGGAGATTTTGGGTGTAGGGACCAAAGAAAGAAAAAAAGTAGCAACATATCGCAAATTCTGCCTTTGTTCCCAATTGTTTATTAAAACTGAACATTTGTCTGTTTTAATGTTAACCATTACCTTACTACACTGTTAAGAATGTTAAAATGAGACTTCAAACATTTTACCTGTTGAATCGATAAGGTGTAAGGCAAGTAAAGCTTAAGAATGAGCAGGAATGATGACTGCTATGATGGAAGCCAAGCACTCGTTTGGCTGGCAATGGGTATACCTGGGGAGCAATGGAGCCCCAGCTGGGAGTAAAACAGTAGAAACACTACAGTGTGTGCAATAATGTTACTCTCATAGTGTATGTCCACATTGAGCATTAAGATAAAGAGCAGAAAAGGACATGCGCATATGGGCGGTTACATATTGGAAAGATTCCAGCAGTGACGATAAAACCCGATCGTGGGTTCAATGTGATTTTAAATCCGCATTATGGGTGATTTATTGAGCTGCGTAAAAGGCAGGGGATAGGAACCGGGCCTGAAAAGATTTTTGCCATTACACGTCTCACCTTGCATAGAGACGATGATATGAAGCCTCAGGTTCACACACTAATTGGGGCCAATCACTAGTCTGCAGCCCAGACGGAAAGCCATTATGGTCATCAGTGCAGGCATGAAAAGATGTTCCACATAGCAGGGGAGAGATTGTTAACAGTCAAGGGCAAGGAAGTCAGTGTGTCTGGGGAAGAGAAGGGTCTAGGAAGGGTACAAACAGACAAAGTAATTTCCCAGCGATCTCACTTTGACCGCAGGCCTCAAAGTGAAATATGGCACCTTCGAGAGGGAGAAGGTCTGCTTTTCATAAACATGAAGTTACATTTTGACTGGCTGTGCGAAGATCAGCACTGAGCAACTGTTAAAGTCGGGAACAGATGTGCTGAAAGTAAAAAAGTACATTTATTAGCTATTTATAGTTAGTTTGTATTTTAGCGTGATCCAAGCAGCTGCGGTATGGGGTGAAAAAAAGTAGTTAATATAAACATTTGTTACAAAAAAAAAAGCGTATGGCATCAAAGTGTAAAAACATACTTTACAAAAAGGCTTAAGGATTTTCTTCAAATGTGTATGATTAAAAAGAACACACTATATAGTGCAACCTTGGTTAGCATCATTAATCCGTTCCAGAAGGTTAGACTTTAACCAAAACGTACTCTAACCAATTCATTTTTTTCCCCATAAGAAATAATGTAACTACAATGAATCCCTTCCAGAAAGCCAAAAAAAAGTTAACACAAAATGTTTTTTATAGTTTTACAAGCAGAAAGCAATTCAAAATGCATATAGGTGATGTGTGAAGGGGATACATGAACATTTAAGGTTACTTTTGCCATCACTGAAGATGTGATTGTTGACAACGACAAATGTGGCAGCGAGATCAACACTGACACCACCTTCATGTTTTGCTATGAGTTATTTATTCTCAGGTTTTCTTTTGATCACATCTGCAAAATAAACCAAAATGGAGCAACAACAACAACAACAAAAAAAACCTGCAAATGCCAGCATTTGATAATAAAAAGGTGAGAAACACTAGTGACTTCAAAACATAACTCATGACAAAACATGAATGCGGTGTCCGTGTGGATCTCGCTGCCACATCGTCTCTGTCAACAATCATGTCTTCAATGAAGAAAATAGTAACCTTAAATGTTCATTTATCCCTTTCACTCGTCACGTATTTGTATGTATATGCATTTAAAATTGTTTCTTCATGTAAAACAACATTGTAAAACTACAAAAAAAACATGTTTTGCGTTTACATTTTTGGCTTCCTGGAATGAATTCATTGGATTTTAGTTTTAGAGACGTTTGATGTTGTAGCTTACAGTTTGTTTTTGTCTTCAACATCAAAGTAAGATCAAATATAAGCAGAACAAATCAGCAACAAAGCCGCAGCTGTCATCATAGCTATCACCACTTAAATGTACAAACTGCAATAAGTAAATAATAAGAAAATGACTTTATTAGCAAACAGTACAGAGGATGCACACATGGTAAAATGCTTACTTTTTCATTCCAGGGAAACTCACTCCAACAAGTTACAATTTCTACAAGTACACGGCAAGGTACTGACATAGTGTTTTATTATGGATGGGGATTATAATCAATGAGTCAATTTACGGCTATACAAATTGCTGATTGTGTTGAACTGATTGTTGATGAATGGCATGTTAAAACATTGCCATAAAATGTAACGCACTTGGTCAGTCGCAAACGTTTTGCAAATTTTTGCAACAAAAACAGCCATGCTACATTCGTGAGCATATTCTGTTACAAAAGTAACTTTCCCCAACAGATGAGTGAAATGCCCATCCCTGATGTTTATCTTTATGCTTTGTTAAAAAAAAAAAAGAATTACCCATATTTAGAAATTATTTTGAAATCCTAAATTAGCATATCGTGGGAGACAGGGTTACTTTCAACACCTCGAATCTAACTGTCAAAATCATGCACGCCATGGTAACCGCAGCCAGTTCCCCAATTCATAACAATAACACAGTGGGTAAATATTGATGCACCACATCGCTGACATTACAAATGTGATCGTGTTTGCTGTCTGCTGATGGCAGTTTACTTTCAATGAGGGGTGCGCATGTGAGCCGCCTGTTTGTGTTGGGTAAAGTATATGCAAAAAAAAAAAAAGGTCAGACACCAGTTTGCATTGTACATAAAATAATGGGATGACATGGGTGTGATAAAAAAAAGAAAAAAAAAACATGCAGGTGTGTGTATTTTATTCCCCGTCTTCCAGGTTTGTCACCTGGGAAAAAAAGAGACAAAGAAAGACATAAAAGCCACCTGTATGTAAAAGCTCACCTGTCCTAGGAAAACATTTGTGGATGAATTGTGGCAGGTGGAGCTAAAGCTTATACTTGAATAAACATGGATATGACAGTATAGTGGCGCTGACGTCAGCACTCAACCTATACAGATGAATGCTACACTATACCATACAATATACTACTGTATACTATACTAATCCAACTACCACAAAAGAACTGTCAAACATAAAAAAAAGAAAAACAAGAGTTGTTAAAAATGATTTCTAAAAGCAAAAGGCGCTTTCTGACAGTACTAAAGTAAGAAAGTGAAGGACAATATCTTGCAAGTTGCTCTAACACACACACGCCATTATCTTCATGTAATACTAGTTCACTCTTCCTTGCCTTGTTACTACAACTAATAAGGGCTGGCAAATGATTAGACATTTTAAATCAGATTTTCAAATTCAGGTTAATCAAGCTAAAAAGATACCACAGGTCTAAAAATCTATTTGCCGAACACTAGTCTCTTTAATAGTAGCAGAACATTTGAATCTCACTTGAACCATGTCATTATGAGCAATGAGGGGTTGCGTTCAAAGACGCCACGTAATTCAAGTTGAATTGGCTTGTTTTGCGTGCATTTTCTGGGATTGCATTTATTGCATTTTTCTGGGAGTACATTTAAAGGTTGCAAATTGTACTTCTTCACTTTGAGTTCAAAAGTGAATGATGAGAACACCGACGTATTGCTTTTCTCTGTCTTCCCGAGTATTGAGCCCACACATACACGCATGATGAAGACGTTTTTGTGATGCTGGACATGTCCATGAATACACCTCGTGCAAGTGTTGTTCCGAGGATGGACGGAAGGACATGTTTGTGATTCGGAGATGCATATATGCCGTTGGAATTGCACTGCTGCATGTCAGAATAGTTATAAAAAAAGTGTGTCGAACTCTGTAGAGATGTATCACTGGGTCTCAACAAAGAGGGATGGCTTGACATGATGTGCATGTCATGCCAAGATGCTACAAATTTTAACAAATAATTTAGTTACCACCGTTAATGCGTTACTTTTGACAGCCCCACTCATAACCCTTTCCAGTATTTATGCCTTCATATGTTAAGTAGCTTAATTTGATGTGATACAAGCCCTCCCTCCACCTTTTTTCCCCCCATTTATAAGTGGAATAGAAACAATTTAGGTCATCTGGCCCCACAGTCCCACATCCAAGCTGAGGGACATGCAAATCAGATGCAAATGCGACAAAAATGTGAAAACTAGTCATGGGCCTGAGTAATAAATACTGAATTTAGCCTCTTGGCATTCCAAAAACAGCCAGTTGGGGTTCAAATGCAAATTGTATGCAAATAGCCCAGATGTAGAGTGCTTTTATTTTTCCTGATGCACTGAGCACATGGGGCATCCTGGTGGCTTAGAAGGCAGAGGCTCATAACGCGGCCATATGATACGATGGGTTTGAAGCCAGCTCATCTTGCCATCCCCAGGTTCATTTGCATTCCATATAAAATTGAAGAAGTTGTCAGACTAAACTGAAAGAAGACAGCATAAAATATACGAAACATGTAATGAATGTGAGAACAAGAGACATGAGGGCGCATGACAATATAGTTTCAAAAAGCAAACAGCAGACACATGATTAGAAGATCAGTGTGCAGACAAAGGCAGCGGCAGGAAGCAAAGATGGGCCGAGTGAGAGATGCAATTCGACTGCAGGAGGGACGAAAGTCAAATCAAATAAAATTGAGGTTGAACATGACAGTAAAAAATGTAAGATACTGAAGGAAATGAGATGGAGTGAGTTGCTGAGACAACCGCTTTTGCGGAACAGGAAAAGCCTTAGTAATGGAGACTAAAGAAGAGCGATGGTCCAAAACGAGACATGCGTGAAGTACAATAGTGTTTCTAAAACAATTTTGATATGTGAAAAACTGTTTGTATCAAATATGATTTAAACACACATGGAAAGTATTCTTATGTAGCTTGTTCATAAAGATGAAAGATAAAAGGTTACATGTGGTAAATTAATCAAAGGGTAACATTTTACAGAGTAACACAACACATGATAAGCTTAGTGGACCACCTTGCTCAACTGGCAATGTCTCCTCATATTTTACGCATCACTGGCCAACACACATACACATGTCGTCTACATGCACCTGCAGGTGTACCACATTAGAAATAACTGCTTTAATGTTCTTAATTGAAACCCTGTTCTGCCCAGAATACATTACCTGATCACTGCCTGCAATGCCAACACATTTGAAATGAACACTGCAAAGCTCTTAATCACAGCCTCCAACTCTCCATACAAGATTATTGCCCATCAGCTTAGCAGAAAGTGCTAAAAGGAATGTGAATGTTGGCAAGAGGCTGTTTTCCTCAAAGCTTGCCAACACACACACACACACACACACACACACACACACACACACACACACACACACACACACACACACACTCTAGTTTAAAAAAAAAAAACTCTGATTTTACTTGTGCATAACCAAGAAACGCTGGTATGTTTGTTGGCCTTCTATGTCAAGCTTGCTGGCTTTTGTTCATCACAACAGCTAAAATCTTGGGATTATAAGCAATCTGAATGCAACACTTGTTGAGTCATTAAATGTGCATTCAGCAAATAAAAGAAATAAAGACAAATGAGTCATGTGAAAAAATGGGGGAAATCACACAAAGATATTACACAGATTTTTTTTTTCTTAAATAGAAATAAATACATTTCTTAAATAGAACAGTGTGTGTAACACAACGTTAAAGAGTGCCAAACAGTGTCTGTTTAACTTTAGCCTGCTTAACTGTAGCCTGCCATGGCTACTTAAACAGTAGTTTACAATAAGTCATTCATCGCCATCCTCCTCCTCCTCCTTGCCCTCCTGGGAACTAAAACCACTCAAGTCGTCTTCTTCAGCATCACAATTGAACAGCCTCGTCATTTGTTCATCACACACTTTGTCAGTCTCTCTCGTTCGTCGTCACTCTTTGTGTCACTTTTTCCCCGAGCCATTAGCCATTTGGCTTGAGCTAAAGCTCTTCATCACACAGTAGTCCAGCCTTTCAAAACCCATTGGTGATAATGGACGGCTGGTGGTCCGAGCAGTCCAAATAGAAGCTGTAATAATTTTGCACTTAATCAAACATACTTAACATGTGTCAGATATACTGTAGCTGCATAAGACTTTAAAACGTGATAT
This sequence comes from Dunckerocampus dactyliophorus, assembly GCF_027744805.1. Classification (NCBI taxonomy): domain Eukaryota; kingdom Metazoa; phylum Chordata; class Actinopteri; order Syngnathiformes; family Syngnathidae; genus Dunckerocampus; species Dunckerocampus dactyliophorus. The sequence continues at coordinate 19,221,577 of NC_072825.1, forward strand.
TAGCTTCCACTTCACTCGTCCACGGCACTACTTCCTGAAAGTGCACTCTAAGCATGGGAAATGTAGTTTTTAAGCCATATTAGCCGCACCACTGTACACGCTGCAGGGTAATAGCATGTGAAAAAAGTAGCAGCTTATGCACTGGAAATGACGGTATATCGATGAATCCAATAAAGTAAACTACGTTTGTGTTTTTAGTCTCCGCTCTGAATATATTGATATGCTGGAGTGTCCCCTCCCTGGTTTGGTTCCTTTTCATACAGTAAAAAATATTCAAGTCAACTAAACTCCAAAGCATGTGACATCGCTCTCTTTCTTATTGGTCGGCGGTGGACGAACAAAACTGAAACCGTGCTGCTAAATGTTAGATAAAATAAAAAGAACCAGTAGAGGTCAAAAGGGCCGAAAGGCATTCATTAAGGGCATACTCACTAGGCCAGCTGTACCATCCTGTGGTCCACTTTACACATTTGACTAGTGCGAGTGCTCTGATATGTCTTCAAGTTCAGCACACTTTCCCACATTTGGCACAATTTGAATAGGTGAACCAGGGCAGGGCACGATTGCATGCACATGCATTTGCACGCGCATCACATAGCCAAGTCATAGATTATCATGACGAACTTCCAAGGAATCAATCAACACATTTCATGATGGAAACAAAAACACTGGGCTGCATTGTGCGCACTAAAAACATGCTCAATAATCAATGTGCTCTATTATGCCACCTTACACAAAATAATCAATCCATCTTCTACGCCGCTTATCCTCACTAGGGTCACGGGTATGCCTTTCCCAGCTGAGTTTGGGATAAGGGTACACCCTGGCCTGGTCACCAGTCAATCGCAGGGCACATATAGACAAACAACTGTTCACATTCACACTTATGGACAATTTAGAGCCGCCAATTAACCCAACATGCATGTTTTTGGAATGTGGGAAAAAAACGGAGTACCGGGAGAAAACCCACGCACGCACGGGGAGAACACGCAAACTCCACACAAAGATGCCAAACTGAGATTCGAAACCATCTTCCCGATCTCCTGACTGTGTGGCCAACATGCTAACCACTACGCAGTAATTGCAGTAATACAGCAGTATACAGTATAAGTGATGGGACAACCAAATGGCCTGAAGCATGAACGCTGAGTGCGAGCGCAGGCAAGTGTGATTACACACTAAGAGTGTACTATGTGGACTATTTTCACCCTTATTTTGAGTCATCTTTGATTATTATTTGTTTTTAAAGTCATTGATTTTTGTGAGAGGAGTGTAATTGAATTAACTGAATTGTGTCGCTTAACATTAAATAAGCAATAGAGTAATTCCACTAAGCAGTGCACGTGCATGTGCATAAGCAAGGAAATGGACCCTAGACCACCTCTTCCAAAAACGGGGAATGGTGATGCGCCTGGATGTGATAGAATAATAGTGTGTGCTCACAGAAGCCAAATGTTCTGTGCTTTAGAGGCACAAAGTGTTCCCAGGTATGGTACAAGTGCCCTAGTGTGAGTACGCCCTAAAGCTCCTGTTTCATAATTCATTACCTTCAGTTAGGGCACTATTATGCTTTTCAGGGACAAACCAGATTATATCATTTGTCATTTGGATTGGGATCAACATTGGATGATGACTTTTTCACAAAACAAACCACGCCATGTTGGTTTAGAACCGTACAGTTGATTTGGTCCTTACCCAAATTCGGTTATAGTATTCCCACCAGACTAAACAAAAGGGGAAAAAAAACTAGAGTTTAATTAACAACACCACAAACAGCAAAAGAACCCGCAGTTTTGGATTTATGTCAATAGAAAGCCCATTTAAATAGAAACAAAAACATTCACACATTTCTTATTTACCGTAATTTCCGATGTATAAGCAGCTACTTTTTTCTTAAACTTTGAACCCTGCGTCTTACACAGCAGTGCGGCTACTTTATGGCTATGTTCTAATCCTGTGACATCCCCTTTACTTTGATACTGTGCCGCTCGCAAATCAGCGAGGAAACTGTAGCTTTCTTTGTCAGGAGCCAATCACAAGTTATAAGTGAACTCATTATGAGCTTGTCAACCCGTTGGAAATCGCAGAATGTCATTACTCAATATAACAGTCTGACTCACGGTGTCATCTTAGAAAGCACGCTAAAATCATCACACAGCAACTTAACACTCAAAAGGTAGCTAAGAAATGTACCAATACAAGTTTAAAAGAAGCAACTATTTTAACGGCTTCCCATCATGCATTTCGTCCCAGCAAAGCATTTCATTGACATGGTTGCCGGATTGCTGCACTGATTTATTAGCTGCTTCTATCCACCAGAGGGAGCCAGAGGAGCCCAGAGCCCAAAGGGAGGCTCTCCATTTACAAGCTAGAAGGCAAGCAAGCTAGCGATGACACAGGAGACACACAGGGTGGCACGACAGAGATTGATTGAAAATGGTCTACAGCAAATCAGGACGCAGAAAACAATGGGCGCTGCAGACAGACAAGCGAGGGAAGAGACACTCAACTTCCCCAATGCAATTCTTCTTAAAAAGGGCCAGGCTCGGCCTGTAACAGCGTTCATACTCTGTAATATATATATATATATATATATATATATATATTTTTTTTTTTTTTTTTTTTTTTTAAAAGGAAGCACAAAAAAAATTCTGCCAAACAGCGAATGCGTGAAAGGTGAACCGCGATAGAGCGAGGGAACACTATGCTTGGATACAGCCCTCTGAACAAACTGCTTTTGCATTATTATTATGGTATTAATCACCATCTTCTGGACATGTGACAAGTAAGCAGTCTTCCCCATGATGGTGTAGCCTACCGACCCAGGCTGAGATACCATTTAAAGACTCAAGAATCCTTTGCAGGTGTTTTACGTTAATTAGACGATTAGGGTGTGACACCATTACTTTCCAATACTGAACATTTTCACAATTTTCTGACACACTGAAGTTTGGATTTTCATTATCTGTAAGCCATAACCATCAAAATTGCATGAAATAAAGGCTTGAGATATCTCAGTCTGTTTAATGAATCTACATAATGTATGGGTTTCACGTCCTGAAACAAGTGACAAAAAAATATTGGACTTTTTCCATGATGTTCTCATTTTTTAGATGTACCTGTTTATTCCAGAAATTCTCTTAAGTACAAAAGATCCTATAGAATCTGTATATGTGTGAACATCCTCAATCGCATGACAGCCTCCATGCATCTGTGCTTGAATACATTAGCGAGATGGTGCAGACATGAAGCCAGATCCCAAAGAACGTGCCTCCTAATTAATAAATCATTGCAAAATGAAACAATTTGAAGTGTTTTCCGTACTACATAATACATGTATTGGTTCACGGCTTGTTCGTGAGGAATAAGTTCATGTGGAATTGAAACAGGAAAAAGTGGAAAACTACACACTCAAACAGACACTCAAACATGCATACTGTCACACATCACCCACTAACAAATTCCAGTGAAAGCAGATGGCATCAGAATTATCGGATGTCCTGTCAACGCCTTTTCATATGCTAATGCAGTGGCTGCACACATCTGAGTCCCTTTAATGTGATATGTGGTCAGGAGCTAAATCCAGCCGAGGCAATCATGCTGTGAGTGTATAACAATACACCAAGGTAGGAAATCTGAAAGCAATGTACAGTATCAAAAGAAATTGTTCAGCCAGACTGTACTTTATGTATTTTTAGTGGACTCACAAATTGTTCCGAGGGTTTCTCAAATTACTTTCACTTATAAAAAGGGAATAATACCTGAAATTTGGATCACCAGGACATAGTGATACGCAAGGACTCATTCTGTCATTCAAACAGCACAGCAGGGGTCCCTGCTGTCAACTGTTCAGCTCCTAAGTCCAAGTTGATGAAAAGATGATCGTTCCCAACCTCAAAGTGAAGGCGGTGACAGATGCTATGTCTTCCTGTAAAGCTACAGAATGATTACTAAAAAAGTTCATTTAAAAGTAAAATGTGTTTGTGAACTATGCAAGACCACACAGACATCATCACGTCTTTGAAACTGCAGAAAAAAAAAAAAAAGGCCACAAGATGAACAGGCCACTAGATGTTATAAACTGCTGTCCAATAAGGGGCCAGGATGCCATTGTGTGCATGAGACACATATTTTAGTACGACAGGAAATAACAGAGGCGGCTTTGAATATTTCAGATTTTAGACGTCTTGCTGTGGGGGAAAAATGGGTGTGGTAGAGCATTTACAAAAGTTCCCATGCAACATCATAGCAATGACTACCAAGTGCAAAAGTATTGATGCAAACACATTTTGTCAAACTTGTTCAAATTTCCAATCAATTTTTCCAATATAAAATAATACAAGTAAATTGTGGGTCAATCTGTCACATAACAGCTTGTGTACTCACCGTGTGATAAGTGGCAAACACAGTAACAAATGTGCAGATGGAGATTACCGCTTCTGCTTAGAAGATGAAAGGCTTCACACTAAATGCAACTCACTTTCCAGTTTACATTCCATTCTTCTTTTATCACTGTTGTCAACTTAGCCACCTTGTACTGAGCATCCAGAACATAGAAGTGTTTTAGGTACCAATTTGGGTTCTATGGTCTATGGTTCTGTGGCCATCAACCGTACTCTTTTGTTGTAGCATTACAAAACAAACACAAAAAAAGATTAAGGCAGTGATGCTCACACCCAACAGTGTAAAATGTAAATGTATGCAATTTTCCAACTGGTCTTAAAATTTTGATCAACAGTATATTTGAGAATCACTGTTAAAAAAAAAAAAAAAACAAGATTAAGAAAGACTCTTATTCATAGACCTCATATTCAGTCATGAGATCTTTATGAAGGAGGGTGTGATTGCTTGTCTTTTTTTATTTCAATTTTAGACACACCATATCTAAATAATTTTCAAATGTGATTCAAGTCACAAGCTGAAACAAACTGGTCAACCAAAGGTTTGGTGGAAAATGACCTTTGGTACAAAATGACCTTTTCTAAAGTCAGACTGCCTCAGCATGACTAATTTAAAACTCATTTCACAACAATTTTGAGAGAGAAGGACTTCTCATTGGCGTCCTTATCAACTGTTAAGCAAAAGTCAAAACACTATCACAAAATAAGTTTAACACTGTAAAAATCAGTAAGCCTCACACACACGCATATATAGGAAGAATCCGCAGGGACTCTGAGGATAGATTTACTGTGTTCATCCTTAGGAGCCGCACACAAAAACTTAATCATCAGATCAGATATCAAAAGGCAGTGTCTGTCTGGAAGATTAGAAGAGCCATCTGTCTTGCTGAAATAAAACCCCAGATTATCAATAAACTTCACAATTCCGTATGTTTTTGCATCTCTGTGTATGTTCGATCAAGCATCGATTGAGCACAGCCATCCCCTTATGACGTGTGCATTAATTACATTAACTTAATCATCAACTTTATTAATAAAAAGCATCGAGTTGCTCTTTTTGCCTTGGAATGATTGTCAAGTAGAAGCATACATGTTTGATAGATAGTCCCTCGAGCCAAAAAAAACATTGCATAATTAAAAAAAAAAATGTATTGGTTGTTGAGCAACACTGACATGCAAGGAGGACATGACAAACACTTCATGCTTTGTGACGTATCCTGATTTAGGGATTTCATCATGGAACTCACACTTGCACAAAGAGGGCTGGTGGGGGTCACAATTGAAGAAGAATGGAACGGTCATGACAGACAACATACCGTACATTCAAACTACCGGTACTAATCAAATGAGTGACTTCTACAGAAATCACATCCACTTTTGCTGCTGCTGCTGTTATCTCGCTGTTGACATTTTCCTATAGTGTAGAGATCCATACTGCTTCACTCCACAAGAAACGAGACTGTGTGATAAATATGAACGTATCATCGGACATCAATTCCACCTCGGACTCACCTTTGTGCAGCACAATAAAATGGCTTGCTCTCTACGTCAATGTGTTTGAGAGCACAATAACAAAGCTAAGTCAATACGATGCATAGAACTCCACATACACATGTCAATAGTTGGGAATTTGTTTTGCAACCATACTAAAAAGGCAAATGATCCAAGCTATTTCCTGGTAAAAACACCAATAATTCAAACAGAAACAATGAAAAAAAGTCATAAATGTCCCAAATTGCAGATAATGCAAATCAGTGGCGCATGTGGTTAGCACTTCTGCCTGACAGCAAGTAGGTTCTGAAGGTTCAGATCTTGGCTATAGTAAGTGCTATCACAAACAAATCTTCACGGTAAAAGAGTGAGCTTAAGCAATGTTTAGACAAAAACAATCTTGTAAAAAAAAAAAAAAAAAATGAATGCAAACACTAAAATGCATGCCAAATGTTTGCATGTTGTCATATTCTAATCAGTGTATACAGTTAGGAGAGTAATAGTAAAGTATTCATGCATGCACATAGCCATTGCTTTCAAAGATAAACATTTTCAATAATACGCATTTTCAGTCTTCAAAAGGTCTGTTATTGGATAAATAAAGTAACACCGTTTCTGATCTGTTTTTAGTTTAAAACGTTCCAAGGCAAAATGGCCCTTACACGATTCAGGTACAGGAGTCCCAATATATGATATACTGTATCCACAAAAATTATTACCAAAAATGTGTTTCGGTTTTTGTACACCGTCTCGGTTATCGGACGGCCAAACACAAAGTGTGCCGAACAAAGTAGTCCCTTTGCGGAATCGAGTGCCCAAACAAAGCATCCACGGGTTGGAGACTCAATCTCTGTGAAGCATGGCTAGTGGAGAATAGATAGATGTCACTTTGCCGATGTCATATGTCAGCTGACATTAAACTCCCCTCCGGATTCACTGTTGCTCCTCCACGGCAAAGATTAAGTGGTGAACAGACGGCACACGAAAATGAAACTTCCATCTTTATTATTCAGATTCTGAATAAAAGACTATGGATTGTAGTGGCTCTGTATTTGCATTGCGTCCTGAACTCCACTATAGAGATGTGTGTTTTCTACACTTTTGTTTGTGAAACTTATTTCATGATTAATTGGAAAATGTGCCCATTGCTGAAACCTTTTTAATATGTTGCCTTGACTTCGGCAGCACTGTCTTTTGCATAATCGTTTTCACTTCATGTATATCTGTAATGTTGGATAACAAATACTAGACATTTGTACATGAACTGTGTATTCACTCAGTTGAACGCTACATATCTATTTTGACTCACATGCAACTGTTATGTACAGAACTACTGATGAATTATGTGTAATTATTCTCTGTGTTTATAGTCGGAGGTAGTTGGGATTTGGACATTTTAAAAGTAGCTCGCAGGCTGAAAAAGCGCAGGCACCCCTGCTATAGACAGATTCCGGCCAGGGACTCCTTTAATCGTCTTTATTATGTGGGCATGGGTGGTTTATTTGTTCTTCACGCACACAGAATGATGAACAACTCTGTATCGGTCTCCTTTCTTCCTCCTCATGAGCACTGTGCGCCCTGTGCTGATGAGGCATTCAAGTGGAGTGTCAGCATCTGTCACAACAGGAGTGTGTGGATTGTAATGTAAAGGTTTCGAGTTAACACAGCCTGCAGGGGGAACGGTCCAAGGGGGAAATATTACAGAAAACGAGCCAAACCAGTGTGTGAAATGATGTTTGTACCTGCAAGTACAAGTACACAAGAGCAAGAGCAAGTACACAGCTCTAACCGTTCACTCTTTAAAGTTTCTTTAAAGTTAAGTTTGCAACGAACTAGAGTGAAACAGCGTCCGCTTGAATCCAAGTCATATCCCCATGTCCATTGGAAGTGGTAGGCAAGAATGAAAGCACACAACAGTTCTTGCTTAAACATATACAAATATAAACAAGCTGGATTATCACGTTATCACCATGCCAAGCAGTGTGGCCAGCCGACAAATTATGAAGCTTTACAGCCCTTGGACAGCCACACATTACTGAAAGCAAACACGCATAGAAAAAGGTTCTTGTATTCATGCAGCTTTTCTCCGGCCAAGCAACGGCCTGGTGATACCTCCAATCATTTTTTTTCTGCTCGGTGATCAAGGTTACTTTGCCCGATGCTGATTCAAATTAAACCCGCTGCTCAAATCATTCACAGCTTTTAAATCCACTTTATCTAATATCTGTGCTCTCACATGGAAATCTAGCACATAGCCAATTCATTTATATGTATGAAGGAAAGATTAGTCAGAGACACGTGTAGAATTAATTTATTACAAAAGGAATGACATGCCCTTCCATGCACGCATGCACGCACGCACGCACACACACACACACACACACAGGTACACATTGTAAAATATTTGAATTCTTCCAACTTCCCAACTGCTATCTTATTTTCTTTTCCACAGATCTTCCTATATCATATGAATCTGTAAGCCCAAACAATGTCTGTGTTCAGTCACAGGTAGCAAGGGCTTTCATTTCAGCAGGCAGTCTTACATGAACACACACACTTTGCTTTCTATTTCAGCAGGTGGTCAGCAAATAACGATGCTGGTGACCAAATACTGGATACTCTGATAGAAGGCAGGAGTCATCTTCCAAAACAACACAAAAAAGGGGGGCTTAAAGGCAGCTTTGAAAATAATTGTTGCATGTCCTTGAAGGCCTCGCTCTAGATTTCTTTTGCCTCCTACCCATCCACACCCCCGCACCATGAGCTTCGCATGTCACATTAATTGCTAATGTCTTTCAAGCATTCATGTCGTTTTCATGAGAGAAATTACACATGTGTTTTGTTGAGTCAAGATGACAGGGGAAACAAAGAAGAAGAAAGAACAAATTAGTGGAAAGAAAGACAAAAAAAAAAAAGGATCTGCTTGTAATGTAATTATTCCAAAAGAGTGAAAATGAAAATGCAACAAAGAAAATGTCAAACAATATCAGTCTGTCTTTGGTTCTTTCATTGCGACTGTCAAGAAGTCAGGTACAACGTCTTAAAGTTTGTCCTCCCACGAAATCTTCATTTGACTGCGAGTAACTCTGATGAGCACTTGCTGGCTCTGTTCATCGTGCATTAGTGCCTCAACTCTCATCCTAGTTGAACTTGTGTTACCTACTGCTACTTTGTGTTGCTTTAGGAACAGGTTAAGCACGAGACCAAAGTGGAAACCACGAAAGGTTGCAGTTATTTTCCTCCATGTGTTTCAGGGGTGCACGATAATTAACAATAGCTCCGACAACCAATTAAAAAGTCAAAATGATTACCCGTACTTTGCTGTACGTGGGTTAGGCTGAGTAAATCATGCGCACCTTTTCTGTGATGGGCTGCAAACGCGTAACTTCCCTTGAGCTCATTTGTAAACAAGCATGCCGTTGATCGTGTGGGACTTTTTACTGTTTCAGAGGAAGACATTTTGCCAAATGTGACTGGCTCGCTGGCTTCTATGGGTAATGGGGAATAACACTCAAAACGTAATTCCTTCTTTATGTCCAGCTACATAATTTAACTTTCAAGATTAATTAAGTTTTTCCTATTGTTGCGCTTGCACTCACGTGTGTGAAAAGAGACATGTTGGGTTAATTAGTTAATAGTGTCACTGCGCAATACGTACCCGGAACGCAATCGGTCCAGCACATGCGCATGGACTACGTCACTTACTCCTTTAGCTAATTTTTACGACACCACTTCTGCGACGTCACGTGCTGTGGTAGTTATTTTTTTTTTTTAAATGCATGAACGTAACTGGTCAATAACCATACTTCATATGTATAGTAATATGTTGGGAGGTTATTTTATAAGTGACTCTTGTTATAATACTTTTGCATGGGGATGTTTCTATTGTCTTATTGGGGTTCGTACATTATTTATCTTATTTATTATGTATTGTGTAACACGAAGACAACATCTGAATGCCGACCCACCATCCGCCAGTTCAAGCATGGAGTTTTTCCAGAGAGATCATGAATCAACTTGATACAAATGTGCACATTAGCACTCAATAAGTCATTAAAACTTACCTTTATGCATTTGACACCAAATATGAGGTGAAAGAAAAATGCTAAAAATACAGTAGTAGTCTATTTGTGCGGCGAGAGAAAGTTAGCACACGCGCAATGGACATGCGTCAAGTGATACGGATACACGGATCCATACGCACATGCACATTCAATTATGGAACATGCACAAATCCTACTATAGTTGTAATGCAATCACTCGCCACCGGTTCTTAATAATAACAACCAAAGAATTGACTAAGTCATAAACCACGACAAGCTTATTCACTCGTGAGTATAATTCATTATTGCAATCACTCGTATTGCAATTACCTAACAAAAACAAACAGAAAAACTTCAAATAAGACAAAAATTGTCATAATACAGTGGTGTAAAAGTGACGGCACAAGAATGTTTTGATAAATCTCAATACAGATAAGACTAAAGAGATGATCATCGACCCAAAAACAAGGGAAAAGGAGCCGCATAGACCCCTGTTTATTGATGACACTGAGGTGGAGAGGGTGAAAACCTTCAAGTTCCTTGGCACACACATCAGCGAGGACCTCACCTGGTCTCACAACACCCAACAAATTCTGAAGAAGTCCCAAAGGAGACTGTACTTCCTGAGAAGACTGAGGAAATTTGGCATGCCTACCACAATCCTGAGTTGCTTCTACAGATGCACTATCGAAAGTGTCCTTACCGCCTCCATCACTGTTTGGTACGGTAACTGTACAACACGTGATAGGAAGGCACTCCAGCGGGTGATCAAGACCTCACAGAACATTGTTGGGGCAGCCCTCCCCTCACTGCAAGACATTTATAAATCTAGAGTCCTACGAAGAACACACAACCTCATCAAGGACAGCACACATCCACAACACTCATTATTCACACTCCTACCGTCAGGCAGACGCTACAGGAGTTTGAAGTCCAGGACCACAAGGCTGGCAACAGCTTTTACCCACAGGCCATCAGGCTTCTCAACGAAGCACTCACACACGCCGCACGCAACACACACTCATAGCACTTTATTTATTTATTACTTATTTATTTGTATATTTATTTGTATGAATGTCTCTTCTTTTTGTTGCTGCTTAATTTATTGGTATATATGTTTATGTTTCTTATGTTCTTATTCTTTCTTGTGTTTTCTTTCTTTTCTTGGGAGAATGAACAGAATAAGATTTTCATTGCATGGTATAACTGCTGTTTTACTATGCACATGACAATAAAACTCTCTTGAATCTCTTGAATGTTCAGTGTGAGCGCAGGCCAGCGGGGCCAGGAGAGGGGAGTACTCCATCGTATGTGTTGACACAGCAACCACCTAGTAATAAAATGTTTATTTTTTTTCCTTTTCCATTCTGAAAAGCTTGCACGTACAGTTGACAATGTTGTCAAAACGATCTGCAAAAACGACCAAAAACACTGTAATATGCATGCCAGGCCAGTAGTTGTTGATAGCACTAACATGCCCATCAACCGCTTGTCCTCTCAGACGAAACCGTTTTTTTTTTTTTTTTTTTTTTTTTTTTTCTCCCCTGTCCTGTCCAGCCTTTAAAGCAGATAGAATTGTATACCTAAATGCCGTCAAGTGCTCAACAGATTTACTCTGCCAGAGAGAAGTGTGATATACACTTCCCCTGTCATACAAAATTTATTCGACCTTGATGCTTGTTATAAAGCAAATTTGGAGCGCCCGGACTGGAGCAGGAGGGGACAGAGAAGAAGAGAAAAGGAAACGGAAGCACCCGAAGCACCAGCACCGCCCCCCGGAGACCGCCGAACCCGCCCCAAGAGCGCAGAGGCGCCCGCGGCACGTGTCAGTCCAGGGGGGGCACCGCAAGCCGCCCCCCCCGGCGCAAGCCCCGGCATCAACAGGCCCCAGAGGGCCACCCCAGGGAAGGGCAGGTGAACCAGACAAGGGCACCCCACAGGCCAGGCCGCCCCGGGCGAGCCACCGCGACGGCCAGGCCCCCGGCCACACCGCCGACCCTGGCGGGCAGACGCCGAGGTGCACGAGGCACCCCAATCCAGCCCGCCCCACCCGTGTATGTGATAAGGTGTGATAGTGTCTATGATGCAATTAAAAAAAATAAATAAATAAATAAAATAAAATAAAAGAGGATGGTGTATCTGTGTGCATGTATATGGAGTGTATGTGGATGATAGCTAATGATGCAATTAAAATCGGGGGACAGCTGCCGCTCGGAGGGCCCCTCACCTGGCCAGCCCCCCCAAACCCTAAGTGTCTACTCTGCGATTAAAATTGGGGGGCAACAGGTCAGTGGCACAGCAGGAGCAAAGGAGCCCCGCAAGGCAGCTCCCCTCCCCAATCACGCCCGACCGTAGGCCACCCCCCAATGTCCTATATATATGTGAGGTGGTGCAGTGGCACAGGAAGGACGGGGGCCCCACACCCCAACGCCGCCCAAACCGAGCAGGGGGGGGACCAAGGACACATGACCGACCGGCCGCCCACCACAGCCCAGGCTCGGGCGTGCCGCAGGACACACCACAGGCCCTACCCGGCCCGCCAGGATGCCCAGTCCGGCCCACCCAACCCTCCAGAGGCGATACCCCCAGTGCCCCCCAACACCGGAGCCCCACCGGAGGTAGCGTTCACAGCGCCACCCCCAAACCGCCAAACACCACGGACAAGCCACACGCCCCCAAGGCAGATCCGACCGCCACCAGGACAGCGGGAGCCGCGCCCACGCGCCCCCCGCATACCACCACGGCCGGCAAGGGAGCAACACCACGACGACCACAAGAGCACCGGACCCCACATAGAGCGGAGCACGGCCGCACCCACGAAGCACGCAGGCCAGAGGCGCCAGGGAGGGACAGAGAAGCAAGCACCGCACGACCGGGCCCGCGAGAGGAGCGGCCCCCGCCCGGCGCCCAAGCAGATGCCCCCGCCCGCCCCGCCCACCGCCACGCCACAGACCGGCCACCGCCCCACCCCCCGCCCATCCACCAACACGCCAAGGGGGAAACCCCGGAGGGAGGGAGACAACCGCCGGCCCGGAAGCAAGGACCAGCCTGACACCAGCAGGCAGCAGGGACCGCCCGCCAGCCCCCCGCCAGCCCGACCCCCAAGCCCCCGGCCAAAGCCACCCCCCGACCGCCCCACCCCGGAGCAAGCATCCTCCCGCCGATCCCGGGAAGCACCACGCAGATGGACACCACGCCGCCCGCCCCACCGCGCAACCCGCCCACGGCCCCCACACGCCCCACCCACCGAGCCACAGCGGCCCCGTCCCTGAGGGGAGAAAGCAAGGGATCCCCCCCACCCCAGCACCACGCACCCCCCACCCCGAGCCCAAACCGCACATCCGCGACCCCCACCTCCGCGCCCCCCGTCACCCGGGGGACAGCCACAGGCGCCGGAGGATAACAGGCAGCTCCCACCTATCACACATACACCACACACATAAATCAGCGAAATAAAATAAAATAAAATAATTTAAAAAAAAAATAAAATAAAAATAAATAAATAAAAAGGGGCAACCCAAACCACCCTCCCACCCAGGGGAGATGGCTCCGCGGGGGCAGCTGGGCTCAGGCACCCGCGCCCCCACCAGGGGGAGAGGCCGGCCCCCACACCCCACACCGGACGGCCCCACGCGGCAGCCGAGCAGGAGGGCCCAGGGCAGTCCCCGCCCCACCCCCAGAGGCAAAGGAGGCGAGGGAGAGCCAGCGCCACCAGCCGCACACGGGCCCCCCCAGCAGCAGTAGGCGCCCGGCACCAGCAGGATGCAGCACCCCATCCACCCACCACCCCGGAGGCCAACCAACGCCGCCCCCTGGGCGACCCCCCCGACCCCGCCCCCGCCCCATCACCCAACCCGGACCCCTCCCCACCCCCACCCACCAGCCCCCCCAGGCAGGCAGCCCAGCAAAGAAGACCCGGGACACCAAGCCCGCCACCGCCCGCCACCGCCCGCCCCCGAGGTACCAGGCCCACCCAGCGACCAGGACCACACCCCACGCCAGATGAACGAGACCCCCAGGGGCAGAGACAGATGCCCTCACCCCCCTGAGAGTCAGGTCAGGGAATTAATTATTGGTGCCCATATAGACTGAAATTCTGACATTTGTTCTTTAGATTCAGCAGACATTCTCTCCATAGCTATATGATCTAACAAAAGATTTTTGTAAAGAGCTATGTTCAGTTTCTTCCTTGATTTCCAATTGATGAGAATGGTTTTCTTGGCGATGCTTAATGCAGTGATGAGAAGCTGTGTTTGATTTGTTTCTACATCAATTGTGGAGAGATCGCCCAGCAGGCATAGTAAAGGAGAGGTAGGAATGGAGAACCCAAGTGCCAAAGATAGGTACTCACACACTCCGTGCCAAAAATTTTTAATGGGAGCACAGGTCCACATGGAGTGTAAGTAGTCATCTATTCTATGGTCTGAGCAGTGTGTACAGATGTTAGAGTCAGTTAAGCCCATTCTAAACATTCTATGTCCTGTGTAGTGTACTCTATGAAGGATTTTAAACTGAATCAGCTGTAGGTTGGGATTATTGATTAACCGGGAAGCATTAAGACATATTTGCTTCCAAAATTCAGGGTCACAGCTTGTAGATAAATCTGAGCTCCAACCGTTTTGATGCGTCTCATCTGTTCGTATGTGATATGTGAATGCAAACCTTGATTAGTAAGGTTTCACCGCTGCATAAATGAGTAGAGACGTATTAGCAGTACAGTAAATGTGCAATAAATGTATTGTTAATGTCCAGACTAGGCGCTTAGTCAGTCCCTCCAAGATTACGCTGGCTTTTTTTGTGATTGTCGCAGCTTTAAATGCCTGATTTTGCAAATGCTTGATCAAAACTTTGCTGCAAAAGTTGTGATGGTTTAAGGTTTATTTTAATTAATAACATTGCATCAGCTTGTGATTTTATGAATTTGTTATCCATGGTTTAACTATTCTAATATTTACCCCAAAAAAAGCACAGGATTTCAGCAAATTAACAACTTTACTTGCACACAAAAGTGTGCATAGTTTGGAAACAAATATTGATGTTTCGCTTGTTTCATTACTACACATAGTAACAAAACCTAACTCACAAGTAGACATTAGATGGACAGAAAATGTACATTTCCTGAACTCATTATGTCAAATTGCGGTATTATAAAAACACCAACAAAAGTTCCGTTATGTGTTCTGCAGTCCACAAGTTCCACACATTCTCCATGTACTGTATGTTTTACGCTTGAAAAGTGCTAGTCGATCGTAAACTTTCACTTCTGGATGAAAATGTTCCTTCACTACATTACCCAGACGGCTTAGCACTGTAGACGGGAACGGAAAAGGGTCTGAACTAAGAGTGTGTACGAGAGGTGTGCCATTAGAGCAATAAAGAGTTACTGTTCCATGTTGCTGTATCTGCTTTGGCTGCAAAAGAAACAAACAGAAGTTTTGGTTCAACAGCTGACGTGCGTGTTTCAGCACTGCTCAGGGAGAAATTAAACTGGCAAAAATTGAGATTTTTCAAAATGTGTGGGGAAAGTTGCGAGACTGTACATAATTAAAGTGGACTGGTTGAATTTGCATGAACTGGCGCATTTGCAGCATCGCAACTCTAGAGGGTCTGCTTAATGCACTTCCCATTCCACAAACTGTTTTCAGTATTGCTGTTTTTAAACACTTATCCTTTTTCCCTCTAAGCGCCAATGTCGCAAAATTGAGACAAGCAACATTTCTGAATTTAACAAGCCATTTCTGCAAATATGGTGCCTCATGTAGTTAATACTTTACACCAGGAGATGGCGGACATCTGTAACTACAATCTGAGCAACATTTCTGGGTGTGTTTTTATGCAAAGTTCAGGACGTTATAGACTGTGAACCACCGTGGGCATGTGGCAGCAAGTCCACACGCAGCATATACTTGAGCGGATGCTTTGCTTCACCGTGTTCAGGGTGGCAGGAGGGAACATGGCGGGTTCTCAAAACACTGGTAATGGTGGGGGCGGGGGTAGCAGACTTAAATTTTCCTTTTGTTTTCGCTGACATTTTAAAAAGAAAAACGTTACAGAAATCAGTGTTCAAAATCTAAAACATTATAATGCATTTTAATCCAGCTATCTATTCTCTACCGCAGTGTGGATGTCAACTGTCCTTCCGATCATTTCGGGGTCAGATACCAAAACACAATTATAATTGGATAAAGCGGTAGCCTACCGGGTCATTGAGGGGTCAAGCAGTAAACTTCCTGCCAAGCCAAGCCAAAGAATAAATGTAGAGACTTACTACATTCTAAAATGTTTTGTCTTGCCTAAAAATGCATGCATTTAGCTGTCAAAAAAAATATTATATGGCTCTCACGGAAAAACATTTTTTGGATTTGAAATCAAAGGGGTGATAATAGCTGTTGAGGCAGCAGTGGTGTTCAAGATCCCGCTGTAAATGACGATGATGGCCGGGTTTGCTTGAGAGATGAGTAAGAGTATCACAAGTCTGATCAGACATTTTGATGACCTGGTATCGTGGAGACAGGGATCTGACAAATTCTGAGCCTGGTGACATAATATGCAAATTAGATGGGTAAATTTACTCCCATCACAAACTTTGGGTCATACAGTTGATTTTTCTTATTTATAGTATGCCTTTATCTCTAACCATTTTCAAGCTACAACCTTTTAAAATAGTAATGTCAAAACTGGAAAAAAAAAAAAAAATCCTGGCGCCTAAAGGGTTAAGAACCATTTTCAAACGTTTGTGTTTTCAGCTATCCTGTAAATAAATTTTCGGTTAAAAAAAAAAAAAAAACGGTCATGTTTATGGCCTTACACCAATTTAACTTCCTGTACATTTTTTGTAGCAATAGCAATTTTCATCAGATTTGTGATGTGGTCCAAATTCCTATCCTTGCAGTAATCAATAGATGAGATTGAGCGATGATCCCTCCTTCCCTCGTGCTATCCCACTTTCTTCTTTTATCCATCCCCATTTCTCTCAAGGGAATTTTAAAAGCAGGCCTGGCTGGGTTACCTAATCCCATTGCTTCTAAAAGGTTCCTGGGTGCTGCATACACGAGGGTCACCTTGTAGGATCACCCGGACACACACACGCATGTGCATACACACAAGGCTTGGGATCACTCCAATTTCCTGGCCTCTAAATGGTTACACTTGACTGCTTGGACTCATGGTCTATCCGTAGGCTTTAGATGAATTCAAGGCCATTGGAAATGTTTGTGTGTGTGTCGGCGAGATGTAGCATACAAAAGACACAAGTAAGGGGTTCTGCCTACATCACTTTTACCCACTTAGAGCCTCGCAAGGATAAAATGACAAATAAAGGTGATTAGTTATGTGCTTGAGACTAAATAAATGTGCCATTTTTAAGCACAGTGAGTCAGTAAGAGATAATTAGGCGCTCCATGTGTTTATGTGACAAATATAATATTCTAAAGGGTTGTACCTCCTGTCAACATATGAATTTGCATATCCATATTTACATATTAACAGCCATTCCAGACGTCAAACGTCCACTTTGCGCTTATAGTCTTAGTATAAATAGCACCAAGTGTAGTTGTAGGCATGTAAGTGTACGCATTTAGTTCTGCATTTCAGCATACGTTATATTTCTTGCAGCAAGTGTCTACTTCAGTTTTCTATTATTACCTCGTTGCCTTTAAAAAGTGCCTGCGCTACTGCAGCATGCCGTCACCACAGCATCTCACTAGTCCCTGCTTCTGCCAGACTGTCTGTTGCGCTCGATGTTGGGTTCAAGAGCATCTGTCTCTGTCGGCTACACCCTTCATCCATTACTCTGCCCTCTTCCTCACAGATACTTCCTCTCCTTTCCTTGCATCGCTTCCACACCCCGTCACTATTTACCCTTTCCAAGTCTGCAGAGTGAACTGTCGGACATATAGCAGCGCAGCAGCAGGAAGATGGAGAGTGTATTTCTCACACAAAGCAGTCCGTCTGATCTTGCTGACTGGCGGCTGTCAACAATGACACGCAAGTTACATCACTCTATATAAAACCACTTCTCATCACCTCTGCTACCGTGCGCCTGTCGAAGCGTTTGTAAATGCGAGAGGCGGAGTCAGAGACAAGATTTTAAAGCTTCACTGGCTATGACACGGCGGCAGTGTAATGTTGCGTAGCGTGCAGTCAGCCAATCAGAAAAATCCTCACCCTCCGTTTTGTGAATGAGGTGCCACTTGTGCGAGGTCCATGCGCAGACACTTAAAGCGAGAATACTCTAACACAGTGATGTAATACAAATCACACGGAGTAGCAGGAGCGTCTGAAAAACAAGAGTGGTAAAAAATTTTAAAAAAAACAGACAAATTAACCAAGACAAATTTTTCAAATATAAATTACAAATGTGTTGCATACGTTGAAAAAAGGTGAGTACTTATTAAGGAATGGCATTTCTACACACTCCACATTAGAATTCACAGAAGCATCATTTTTTATAAGCTAGAGTAAATTTCAAAAAATGTTGGTCAGACCTACAATACCTGTGCATCCCAGTACATTTTATCAAAATACACCGCCTCTGTGAAGTCATATCCTCCAACTGCCTGTCCAAACAAGGAACTCGGCACACCTTATTTGGCTGACATTGTGTACAAGGGAGTCATTTTGCCTAACCGCTATGTAAAAATCATAACTGAAGTGTTGTGTGAGGCCCGGTTGGCAACGACAAGGAACGGGAGGGGAGGAGGACTGCATGTGTGCGTTTGTGTACACGCCCATCTATGAAGTCAGTTTCTGGCATGCTGCTCCACTATAGTTCATTTGCTGGCAGTGTACTATCGTAGGTTAACAGTGCCCTCTTTGGTCGCACTGAGAGAAGCATTGAGTGCTGGCCAGCATGTGCCAAGTGCAGGCAGTTCAGCAGGTGTAAACACAATGAAAGCAAAGAAGCCTGGTAAAATCTGACGTTTTGTTCAAGCGATCGGGACAAAAGACAAAAACAGGAGGTGTGAGCACTTCAGCTGTTCCTCATCCCCCCAGCATCTTCAGTAAGTACAATGCACCGGTTTGATTACTGATATTCTATTTTAGCAAGAAACAAATAAAGCACTATACTGCGCCCTTCAACTGTTTGGCTCAATTCACATTAATGAACAAAAAGTTACACATTTGAAACTGTGAATGAGAAGGACATGGTGCATTGTTTTTTTTTTGTTCCCAAATACATGACCTCATCTTTTTACACTAAAAACACGCCGTCTCTTGAGGTAAGGATGCCATCTAGAGGCCGCCACCACAACTGCTACTACGCATCACACCAGGTGATGTCATAGTTTGAGAAAGAATGAAAGAGTTAGGGGAGGGGAGGGGGGGGGTTGTGAAAACCAGAGAGAGAGGAGGTGATGTCATGTTTTCATAGCATGGTCTTTGTCTAAAACGCCTTAACGCAGCATCGCATTGATATTCACATGAGGTCAGCTGTTTTGTTCGCCGAGGACATAACACATACAAAAATGAAAACTTTCCACCTGTTATGCTGCAGACCAGACACTACATTCTCTCAGTCCTTGGCATTCAACGCTCATCCACTCTCCCATACACTTGCAGCAATTTCATGTCATTCGAGACAATTGCACTGCATTCCACACAGCACTCAAAACCCAGCATATAGCCTTAACACCGTCATCATTTCTGATTGTGGCCCTGACAGGCAATTTCTTCTTCGAACAATCTCAGGGTAAAGAACAATACTCACCCTGAAAGCAAAAGGCGTGTGTCTGTGAAAATGTGATGTACAGAAAAAGAGACTAACTAAGGGAAATTCAAATGAGACACGAATCAAACAGCGACTGAAACTGACAAAGAAGGGAAGCATTATTTCCAAATTGTTGATGAAGTCCACATGACAGCGTAATAAAATACCAATCAAGATGGCTCATGACAGAAACTCGACCATTACGCCACTTTAACCTCTGTCAGAGGGGGTTCCGCATCATGCAATGCCAACAACATATGGATGTGTATCATAATAATACAAACAAATACTGATACAATTGCTAATTAAGTAAGGCCCTATGATTTCCGCGTAAACGGAATCTCAGAATTGGACAATAAAAACGGAATTTACTGTTTAACAAGGAATCTCACGGAAACTGACATAATGTGAATGAATGTTGCCATTGTGAGAATGAACGTTTGTGTGGGGGAATATTTCCCTGACGGATGTGTCATTCGTGGAGGAATGTCATAAACACGACCTTAACATGTTGAAATGGTGATAAACTCCGGCAAAAGTTGGCGGAATCTCCTCTTACAGAGCGGGAATGGAAGTTAAGTAGGGTTAGTTTAGCTTAGCATGCTATTGCGGCCGTGCTTAATGTTTTACCGCTTTATGTAAGGAGCGTTTTAGAATGCCCGATGACTAAGTGCAGGTTCTGAGTGGGGGGGGAAAAAAAGACCAGAAGCGTGTTTATTTTTGCAGCCAGCTCGTCTTCGCCGTAAAGAGACGTTCAACACACACGGAACACAAGAACAAAAATAATTCAAAATAATTCGGCCCATATCCAACTACCCAAGCGTGTGATAAAAAATATCTTACATATGTAGTTAGAATTGTATCTGTGACTACATATCTCTTAATCACAAGCACCGGCATTGCAGTTTCATGAAGAATGTGTAGCAATGTGGGCAGAGGCCGACATCCCATTACAAAAGTTAGTCAAGCTACACCAATTTCTCAATTACTGGACAAAATTGTCCATTGACGTATTGCATCAATAAATGTAAAGGATTTTTGCATTTAATTAACGGACGTTTTATTCACCAACCCAAAAAGCACACACGCCCAACCCTATAAAATACACAAATTGTCATGACTATCACAGCAAAACCAGTAATACTATGGAACCAGAATCTGCAAAAAAATTTAATGTGGTTGTGTTGCTGCTTGTGATGTTCATAATTCCACCTTTTGTGAAAGCACCTCGTTCGCCGTGACAGAGATTGGTTGATCAGTGTTGTGTTGCTGTTGTGAAGAGTGCTCCGGCGAAATGTGTGTGCGGTGTTGGAAGTGAGCATTGCTGGAGGCGTATTAAAAAGGTATACAAGTTTAACAAAAAAAATTTGTCAGCAACTCTCCCAAGAATCATGGCTGCCAAATACCAGGTCGCCCAGCCGCCTGCCCTCAGCCACCACCCAACACACAATGCACCAAACCCTTTCCCTTTGCCAAAAATAAAACCCTTTCCCCCCTGTAAGTGGTGGGTCTACGGGGCGGTGATCCCGTGAGGCTTCTTCAGGCTGGTCCCAGACAAGTTCCACAGGTCCAATGGGTGAAGCCCCTCCCCCAGGCCTGGATCCAGGGTAAGCCCACAGTGTCCCATGTCCGGGCGAGGTGCGGTCTCTGCTTTTATCGGTTCTTATAGAGCCTTCTTGAATCACTCTTTGTCTGGCCCGTCACCTAGGACCTGTTTGCCTTGGGAGACCCTACCAAGGGCATATAGCCCCAGACAACAAAGCTCCTAGGATCGCTGGAGCACTCAAACCCCTCCACCACGATAAGATGGTGATTAATGGAGGAGTTTCCTTCGTTGGGTCGCTGGACTCACCCCAAGAGATAGGATGAGGAGCTCAGTCATTCGGGAGGAGCTCAAAGTAGACCCACTGCTCCTTCACACCGAGAGGAGCCAGTTGAGGTGGCTGGGGTATCAAGTCTGGACACCTTCTGGTGAGGTGCTCCAGACATTCCTGGCCGGGAGGAGGCTCTGGGGGAGACCTAGGACACGCTGGAGATATCATGTCTCAGCTTGCCTGGGAACCACTGGTGTCCTCCCGGTGGAACTGGAAGAGGTGGTCGGAGACCGGGAAGTCTGGACTTCCCGACTGACACTGCTGCCTCTGCGATCCCGAAAAGCAGAAGAAAATGGATGGATGGATAGATTGTTAAAATGTGGCAGCAAGTTGGAGTGCCCGGGGAAAAAAAAAAAATTGAGATGTTCCAGCGTACATTCAAATATAGATCTTGTGACTGTGAGGCAGACACGCTAACCACTATGTCACCATCCTGAACTTTGGGCATAAAGCCCGTATCACCAGACAGGTCATCCATGTGACCCCAAATTATAATAACATAAATGATTAATAACATTCAAATCCTAGTTATTGGCATGCACAAAATGTAACCTCTGCATTTAGCAAACATGAAGAAGGTCCAGGGATGGCATGTGTTTCAGTACAGTAAGTAGAGAAAGCCAACTCAGCTAATAGAAAACAGTACCCATAAGAGCACGTTTTGATCTTATTACCAAGACGTTATTACATTACGCTGTACTGAATTGCACCTTTATCCGCTATAGACCTTAAAACCTCTACAGAAGCAATATACAGTAATCAGATTCTGAGAAAGGCAGATATTTCCCGCACAGGAACAAGAACAGGAATAGAAAACAGCTACACACCTACTTTCTGAGAAAGAAAAAAAACTGTACTTTTATTTAATTATAGATTTAAAGTAGGTCTACGGTAAGGCAACTGGCATGCTCACTATATGGTCTTGGATTTTTACACAATATCTCCCACTCAGTCTACAGTGCAAGCCACACACCACATTCACTCAGCCATGTGCTCACTCTACAAGTACATCAGCCACATTGGCAACCTGTGTTCTCTTGTCTTATAGTCCCCCTAGTGGTAGAGTATACATAGCACATCTGTTTCTACACAGTTTGATGTTGACAATTGCTGACAATTCATGCAAAATCCACAAGTTTGGAATTGTGATGAGCTGATCAGCCCATCTAAATAAATAAATAATCCATACCCGTGACCCTAGTGAGGATAAGCGACATAGAAAATGGATGGATGGATTTCCATCCATTTTAGTGGCTCGGGCCACTAGGGTCGCAAAAATGATTGACATGCCGCTTATCCTCACTAGGGTCACGGGTATGCTGGAACCTATCCCAGCTGACTTAGGGCAGGAGGTGGGGTACACCCCCGACAGCTCTCCAGCCAATCGTAAGGCACATATACACAAAACCATTCGCACTCACATTTACTGTACTATATCATATTTGTTGCTCCTAACCAATCTACTTTTTCATGAATTACACATTTTGACATATTTATCTAAATACATTATGATGTATCCACTCCTTTCTATATTCAAAAGTTCTATTGAAACTTCAGTAAATTAAAAAAAAAAAAAAATGCTGCAGTTGGATATAAAAAGGTCGTCATGAGAGGCCTCCCTGTTCCTTGTCTGGTTTCCATGCTAAAGACATGCAAATACTGTGACCTGACACCTGTCTGACGTTTCTGAAACTTTTTTTAGATTACTAAAACATTTGTTGTATTGCCACAACATTCCATAATCTGTAATCCATTTCAGATGATAGTGCACAGCAAGTGTAATTCAGAGCACAACAGGTATCCTGTTGAAGTGACACATGACAGTGCAATACTGCCCTCTTGTGTTCTGTAATGTAATGACACCAATTCAGACGCCACATTGGATACATTTAATAAAATGTTAGATGAATGCGGTGCAACTGCCAGGGAGTTTGATTGTAATTCCTATTATCAGACCACGAGTGAACAGTGACTTACCAGTCATTTTGTATCCACTGGCAGCAAGCTGTCCAGCCATGTACTCTCCATCAGAATTGTTGTGACTGCAGCCCCATGTTTTCATCCAGATTTTCTGGGTGCCAGGAATCAGGCTGGGAAAAAAACATTCATGGGTTCATGAATAGTAATGCCAAATATTAAACCATGTTTACATAAAATAGTTCATAGTAGGGACGCATACAGGGTTTTTTTTCAAACCGATACTGATAACTTCCTGCTTCAAGACTGATATCGATAACTTTCTATAGCTATTATTTTTTTACATTTAGATTAAACTGTAGTTTGTGCACAATTGGAGGTAAGAACGACTCAAAGTTGGATTTGACAAGCTGTACCTGCACATTTGCCCTTTCCAAATATCAAGATATCGCTACTATTAACAAAACATTTCAAAAAATGGCGGCGACTCAGAAGTACAAAATGTGGTTCCAAGGGGTTTACTAGCCAATAAAAGCTGGTATCTTCAATGATGGTAAGGGGCTGATCATCCGGCACCATCATTTCCATGATGAAACCACAGATTGCTTCGGACCTCGGGTCATATCTGGAAAACTTTTTTGTACTTTCCAAACACCGCGTAGATAGGAACAAGGCCCCTAGCGTTGTATCGATGCTGCCGTTTCAGGTGGTTGATAAGGTTTGATTTGTTGAAGCTCAATGTTATTTTTTGTGGAATATTTGCAGAGCATTTGGCTTCCTCTAAAACAAGTCCCACACAATCAAAGCCATGTTTGTTTACAGGTGAGCGCAGGGGAAGTTATGACAGGCCGTTTGCAGCACGGCAAAAAAAAAAAAGGAGTGCTTATTTGCTCAGCCTAACCCACTCACAGCTACAGAACAGTATGGGTTCTCTCACCTCACTGGAGCTTTTTTTTTGCACCTTCTTTGGCACTCTAGTTTATAGTAACAATAGAATTCTAAACAAGAACAGACACAAATTTAGATATACAGTCAAACCTGTCTTAGCGGCCACCTTTATAGAACGGCCACCTGCCTATAGCAGCCACTGAAAAATCCCCCGCAGCAAATTTACATGTTATAGACCCTGTGTATAGCAGTCACCTGTCCAACGCAGCCAGCTGCCACCCATTTTGTCTCCCTTGGTCAATATCTGACCGCATATAGCGACCAAATTACTGACTCAAGTAGAAGCTTCATGCATGAAAAAGTTTCGTTTTTCCAATCAATGAAGCCGTCGTGTGTAGACTTTAATTACTGAGTCCTAGCTCAGTCACAATCATTCACAAGATCCACACAAACTGTCAGTTGTTCCACATAAAAAAGCCATCTTCTTTTGAGCTTGCTATTTCCTGGTCAAACATGTAACTTTAAGAGCATTTGCACCAAAACATTACCGCAAATTAGGCTGGGAACAGGACGTGCACCCAGCGACGCTACGATAAAAAAAACAAAAAACATACGCTAGCATGCATGCGGCAGCGGGAGCAAAACTGAGTTCGGTTGTACTTAATTGAAGTATTTTAGAATGTACTCACGTTATTTTTGATCAATCCTCATCCACAAATCCATCAAAGTCCTCATCTTCTGTATTCGACACAAAAAAAGCCGTCTCCTTTTCGTTCGCTACTAGTCTGTTAACTTGTCAGTGTTATTCAGCTCCGAAGCAAAGAAGGAAACTTCTCCTGTTGCTTCTGCCAACTTTATTTATTGAACGCGGCCACCAGACAGCAGCTCAGAACACACACACATCTCTCAGCATCGTCTCTCCTTCCTGATTGCCCACAAGGCAAAGGTTAAACAAGCCCCACTACATAGCTGTCCAGTCAATGCCTGTAAGAAATGACACCGTTTATTTCCTGGTGTGCACTGGTCAATACATTAATGCTGCTTGTTGTGGGGAAGGAGACACTCACGTCGCCGATGCACTTTAATGGCTTTATTAACAGCGGAGAACACTGCAGGACTTTACATCCACGCCAACTTAAACACACTTCCCAACTCTCTCGAAACTCACAGTTATCACTGAGCCTAGCTCTCCTGCTCGGGACGCCCACCGTCACTTCCCGTCACTTCCTGATGAACTAAAGCTGTAATGACACTCTGCCGTATAAAAAGTAAAATATTCAAAACAAGCGTAAGACATTACTAGCACAGCTTGGTTCTGTGGGTCGTGGATATATTCTATCAGTTATTATTAAGCCTCTAGCTTCCTTTTAGTAAGTAAAAACCTTGGCTATGATTGCACTACATTGTCACCTACAAAGTACACTTGGAAGAACAAGAGGTGAATAAATGTATTGCAACTGATGTGAAACTGATGAGGGGCAGGATTAAATAAGCTTTGCTTCTTCCTACTCCTCTTTGGACATGCAAAATTGTGAATTGTACTATGTGTTGTGCTACTGTTTGACTCATATGCATGTTCAGGATGAATTAAAACCATGAACCATGAACCTTGATAACAAGCCTCGTAGTGCTGTACAACTTTTATCCGCAGTCCGCAGTGCCCTCTACTGGTCAACATTATTATTATTATTATTTTTTCCCCTTTTTTTTCCCTATACTGGTCAACATTCATACTGGACGCCAAGCTGTCTATAGCGGCCACTTTTGCAGACTCCCTCTAGTGGCCGCTATAGACAAGTTTGACTGTACATAGTTACAGTATATGTAATCATCTATTTCTGCACATTTCAGATTTCACACTTTGTCCATATTGTACTGACCAGCCTGGACAAACTTGTACCCATTCCATTGCTATGCTAGTCCTATGACACAATAAGTGCTATTTCAGGGTCTGTGACTATCATCACATTTCTCTTCTTTGCCATCACTCAACTTGTGGTGGAATGGGATCGCAAAAAAAATAAAGGAGGAAAAGGACATCTCACATAATGGCTGTTCAACCTGCAAGTTTTTGTGCAATTTAAGAGGTGATTGTTTTCCTTAGAATTGTGGTCAGTTTTCAACCTGTCCAATTTAGGGGCTTTCTATTTTGAGGTTCTCCTTCTGTGGGTTTTATTGACATGCGAGACAGACATGACCCGGATAAGGTTCAGCAGCACGACAATATTGATAAAAGACGTAAACTAAACATTTGTCATTTTTTGAGAACGAGGTGGCTGTGCATGTCTGCCCGTGTGTCGTATTTTGTGACACTTTTTGTCCTGCAGAATTCACCAAGCGTTGGATTGTTCACCCACTAATAGGAAACATTAGCTGGTGAGACAGGTTGGTTTTACCCTACTGATGATGTGTTGTTGCAATAGTAATCCTGCTCAGTCCATCCACACTTTTGATTTCAACTATACTGGTGCATCTTTCCCTTTAACTTTACCGCCCGAGTCTGCCATAGGGCAGCATTTGCTTATTTTTATATCCTCTGCTTTTTCTTCTTCTTCTGTGAATTCTACCCAATGCGACGCCACTCTCACGAGGAGATCCTCCCGAATAACACGCAAAATGGTGACTCACCGAGGTAGAACGATGGAAGACGTTTATAGCGGCTGTATTTTCATTAATGATGGGAAAAAAAAAAAAACACGGCGAGAACATATTGATAATCGCAGGGTTAAATATCATGACAAACCAATATATTGTCACACCCCTACAAATTATCTCAACGGCAAAAAAACCCCACATTTTCTGATTATATATTTAAAAATAGTGATGTACCTGTCAGCTTGGAGTTCCTCGTTGAAAATATCTGTTTTCCTCCTGGACCTAGGTATGATACTCCTTCTAGCAGACTGCCTCTCGTGAGGAGTGGGGTCGCTCGAAGACACCATGTCCTCAATGTCATCAATTAGGGAGTCACAAGCTGAAGGCATGGTCTGAAATCACAGAAATCTCTGGTCACAAACCTGTTTTTGTTCAAGCTAATTGTAATGGCTCATTTAAACATCAATTCAATCGTTATCAGTTTATCATTCATTCATACATACATACATGCATACATACACACATACATACATACATACATACATACATACATACATACATACACAACAGGGACGAAATAAAATGCAAGATAGTTCCACTTTGTAACACATTTCGCACGTGTTAGTGGAAATTAATGAAACCTTTCGAGTTAGGTTACATCGTTTGTCTTGTTCTTTGCATTGGAGTCGCTCATATTAAACAAATACAATTGTTAACAACGATAATAAATTACATTCGCATTGCTAGTACTGCATTGCTTATCGCAGGTGCTAAGCTTGTTTACAACTTTCGCTGCATCCTATTAGAACATGCACCATCAGTTGCAATATTGACCCCAGTCATAATCAGTGCACATGTATAACAAGCGTACATTTTACTGTAGAATAGTACATTGTTTAGTACGATAGCCTCTTTTAAATGTTTTGTTGTTGTTGTTGTTGGGCCCTGCTAGCTGTTAGCTCGCCCTTACTTGATGTAGGTTTGCAGCAAGTGCCCACGTGGGGCAAGTAGATAAGCAATACTAAAAAAATTGTCGCTCTTACCTCAGTTGCAACGTTGCTAATTATTCACTTCAAGACGAATTCAGAGACCCGAGGGTGTCAGAGACGAGAAAATAAGCATTTGAAGGGCCAAATCAGACGTACTAAAAGGTTCTGTCCGCCATGCTTTGAGTTTGTAATGTACGGTAAGAGAAGAGGAACAAACTTGTAGTTGTTTTCGCGTATCAGACCCACCATAGACTTACATAGACGCCGCATCGGGCTCTGAGCCGTACGTCAACGTCACCGCCATAATGGATGTGTAAAGGCTGCGTTGTAAATGAAGTAAATTAAATTAATTCCTCTCCTATCCATTCACACACGCGCTAATATACTTGGAAAACAGTTAGGCACCAACAACAACGTATTTGATCTTTGAAACGTTTGGTGCCTAACTGTTTATGTATATTATATACCATTAGTGTGTGGATGAGTATAAATGAGGCATTATCTTACATTTCTTTGTCGAAAGGTGTTTTATGAAGGTAAGTACTGTTACTTGTATTCATTTACAGCGCAGCCTTGACACATCCAACAATTCCTCTCGTTTATACCCTCACACACGCACTAATATACTTGAGATGGAGTTCACAATCACATTGTACAAAAAAACAATCAAATTGTTTTTGGTGCCTAATTGTTTCCCAGGTATATTAGTGCGCCTGTGAGCGTATAAACGAGAAGAATTAAATTAAATTTATTTGTAGAAAGGCGCTTTATGAAAGTAAGTACATTTACTTGCATTCATTTACAGCGCTGCCTTGACACATCCAATATGGCGGCGAGGTTGACGTACGGCTCAGCGCTCGATGCGGTGTCTATGGTTTAAGAG
Organism: Dunckerocampus dactyliophorus; assembly: GCF_027744805.1. Taxonomy (NCBI): domain Eukaryota; kingdom Metazoa; phylum Chordata; class Actinopteri; order Syngnathiformes; family Syngnathidae; genus Dunckerocampus; species Dunckerocampus dactyliophorus. The sequence goes on from NC_072825.1 coordinate 19,250,366, forward strand.
ACCCATCTTTTGCTGCATCCCACCACCTATTGTATCGTAATATGTAGCATAGCCTATGGAATCTACTTTACATTACCTACTTCTATATTTTAATCTAAATTATATTGTACAACCTTGTATCCGTCTAATTTTCAAAATCAGCAGTGTTTTAACCAATCTATTCTTGAAAAACATCCCCGAGAACATTTTCTCCTTTCTGCCCTTATGTGCTCCACGTATTATCAACTCTGTTTCTTTGGTTTAATGTTATGCATGCTGTTATGTTGCTCCTCATTTTTTTATACTGTACTATGCAGTGAAATGCGCTTCGCACCATGTAGTTTTGTATACATATTTTTAAATCTGTCTTTAACATAGCCTAGTAGTCATCTTTTGTAAAGTATTTAATGTATTTTTTTTTAATATAAAAATATATTTTTAACTTAAGAGGTATGGGAAAATAGGGAGAGAAACTCCATACACACAAACCAAAATGTAACTATTTTCGCTCACGTATATTTCCTTTATTCAAATGTTCCATTACAAAGCCTGACAGTACAATAGAAAAGTCCCATTTCACCCTCCCCCCAAACATATACAACCCTCAATTCCTCATTTAACAGATGTTAAAGGAAAAACGTATGAACGCACATCAAAATACTAAACATTAGACATCACACCAACAACCTTTCACCCAAATTGTAAAAGCAAATAGTGTATTACAGTTTTTTTTTCTTTTAATAGAAGCAGACAGTAAATATATTCCTTTTTTTTAAACCAAGTATTATTTAACCTTTAAGAGTATTTCAGTTTACTGAATTGGTGACAGATTTAGAATAACCATTGCAAGGAAAGCAGTACTATTTCAATATTGGCTGTTTACTGTAATTCCACAATAATTCAATTTGCAGGAGCTTCACATCAAACAGTCAAGAGACGCACAACTGCACCCTGTGAAAGAAACACTACAGGTTTAACTGTGCATTACAAAAATATCAACATTCCTTTTTGAAACCTCAATGGAAAGACATTCTTTCCAAGAAGCAGGTTTCAACAACACAAAAGCAGATAAAACAAAAGTTGACTTTTCTATGTAAGATTTTTAGAGAGACACTGAAAAGAAGCTGTAAAGTTACAAGACAAAAGTAGTTATGTTGCTAGGGAAAAGCTAATGTAACTCTTTAGTCCTGTTAATTGTGTGACTATCAGCATTTTTTTTTTCTTTTCAGTGTAGCCCTAATACTCCTTTCTCTACAAAAAATAGACATATGCATGTCATTTGTTCACTTATGGTAAAAATACCAGATTTTCCTAATCTCAAAAGATTGGGAACAAAGTAAAAGTTAATTGACATGTAAGATAAAAAAAAAAAAAAAAAAAAAGCCTAGAGTCCAAAAAAAAAAAAAAAAAAAAAAGTAAAACGGACACACAGTGTCACAGAAGCAAAGCTAGACACTTCAGCAGTGGACAGAAGTCACTGATTCCAGTCCAGTGGAGACATAGTCATGTCTTGTAATGGCCATCTTAAAAGGGCACATAAACTCACGGTTGATAACTGAATTGGATTTGGGGTCACATTATTATCTGGAAAACAAAACCACACAAACATACAGTCATCAAAGGCGCACCCCAGCACTCAAATCTGAGATGTGATGGGGTGTAAATCTGATTTTAAAAAGGTGGAGGAGTGGATGCTCACACGCAACTAAAAATCCAAGTGCGGCACGATAGCCACCTTTGCTGCTAATAATACAAAGGTAACCTCCAAAACACAATAAGCTATACGCTCAGGCTGTGACATTTACATCCATCTCTTTTTTTTATTTTTATTTTTTAAACTATTGTATTGTCAAACAGTAAGCGAGAGGTAGCCAGGGTACCTTGTGTACGGAACATTTTTAGTAAAGAAAAGAAAAAAAAACACTTACTGTACACATGGCAGGCTTACTCATGAGCAAGCAAGATCTTCTAATATAAAACACACACACTACTACACAAGCACACGTCAATCAGATGAGGGAAGAGTTCATACTAACAGCAGCAATACTACCCGCAGCCGCAGGTTTTCCCGAGTTTAAAAACTACAGATTCCGACAAGACAATTGTGTTTTACCAGCACGTGTCAACAAATCCAAGGAGCCACTGGAAGCAAACCGAAGTGGCTTTTATGAGAGATATATTTTACGTAGTTTTAAGATGTTCTCCCCGTGCGTGCGTGGGTTTTCTCCAGGTACTCCAGTTTCCTCCCACATTCCAAAAACATGCATGTTAGGTTAAATGGCGACTCTAAATTGTCCATAGGTATGAATGTGAGTGTGAATGGTTGTTTGTCTATATGTGCCCTGCAATTGGCTGGGGACCAGTCCAGGGTGTACCCCCCCTCTCGCCCAAAGTCGGCTGGGATAGGCTTCAGCATAACCGCAACCCTAATGAGGATAAGCCGCATAGAAGATGGATGGACAGTTTTAAGATCTAGATTATGGCTGTGAATAATAGCTCAGTTGAAGGCCAGTGATCCCATTTTTGATGATGAAGATATTACTAGTTCAGTCTACGGTTTTTAAAATCAATTAATCCTAAAACTACTACTCACCTAAACTGCCTTGGAGAAAACTGCAAGTGGATAAGTAAAGCCACTTCTTGACACGATAAATTGAAGTTTGACCATCCAATGTGATAACAAAATAAATGTATATCGCAGATTGTTTTAGAAAACACATTTTTTACAGCACTGCAACTGTACCTAGAAGTGCAATGGCCCTATATCATCCATGCTGTAACACCCAGCCTCAGGTTATCAATCGTGTCCAAAATTTGCTGATATACAGTCGTCCCTCGCCATTTTGCGCTTAGTCTTTAGCGGCCTCACGCTTGCGTTTTTCCAAATATATTCATTAAAAAAAAAACTCATATCACTGTTCCTCGCTGTTTCACGGTTGACTAAGGCCTATTATTAGACAAAATTATGCATACTGAAGCAACATTTTACATATTTTTGGCCTAAATTAAGCATTTTCAAGCATAAAACTTGATAAATGAACTAAAATACAAATACAAGACATTCAGAAGACATACTTTACTCATACATTCAACGACAAAAGCCTGGCGATGCGTATCCAACATAGCCCAGCCCGGCCACAGTAAACAAAGAGGCATTGATTCTGATGAGAAAACCTGGAGTGGAAATGAAATTTTGTAGGCGTCGAGTGTGACTTATGTTATTTGATGACTTCATACAAGTCAAATGAAAGCAACCGTAGGCTAGGGGTAAGCCTGTGTGTCTATATTAGTCTTATTTTCTGTTATGTCTACGATATTGGGTAATAAAGTCTAACTGTGACTATAGGGGTGTTATTTCATGTCTAGAAGGCTCTAATAATATTAAACATATTCAGAAGGTCAAACAGGTTTCCAATGCTCTATGAAAAATTCCTATTCATAAATATGGAATCCTACTTCACGAAAATTCACTTATCACGGGTCTGGAATCAATTAACCACGATAAACGAGGGACGACTGTAATCACTCACCTGTCATGTTTTCAAAAAGACCACAAAATGACCTACCTAACAGTGCAAGTACGTACACATTTCTGCCACATAACAGTAAGAACTTTTCCTCACATTAAATTGTTTCGGGTTGTTATAGTTTTCCGTTTCTTAGCATCAAATAAATTCCTTGTATCGTGTTGTGTTCCTTCTGATCGGTCAATATGAGGACTCCAATCACTTAAAAAAAGGCATATATTCCTCTCTAATGTGTATCGTTACCAAATGAGACAACATTTTAAGTACCAGTCATGCTACTCTTCAGATTCACTGGAGTTCTCCCAGAGCCTGAGCCAAAGACATCTTCACCTGAATCTCTATTTGTGACACCGTGAGTAAACATGCCGTTTTGTCTGCCTGGGACTGGAGAAAAAGAAGCCCTTTTTGTAGAATTTTCTTGTATTTAGAATTGGCTTATACAAACTAGTCACAGACCTCCAAGCTCACCGTGTCTAACGCACTCCAATGCAGTTGATGAGGATTTAGATCAGCTAGCGCTAGCTGCACAGGAGGTCGTCCAGGCCGAGGGAGGGCATCCTATCAAAGTCACAGGCCTCAAATAAGTCGCTGATTCCCTGGTCGTCTCCAAGACCTAATAAGTAGTCATCTTGTTCCAGGAGCGGGGGCCCCAGGTTCAAGAAGGGCCCCAGGGAGGCGGGGATCTGGTCTTCCGTTTGCTGGAGAAGGCTGGTGTACGGGGACGAGATGGGCGAGAGAGCTGTGACAGAGACAGTGGTGACGGATGATGAGGGTGTTGCCAGGGAGGTGCTGGGGGACTGAGTTGGGATGCTGGGATCTGCAGAGAATTTAAATCAGAGTTTGGAAGCAGGTTATGTACTGAATTGAGGTGTTTGGAAGCATAAATCTTTACAAGACCGGAAAGGACTATGCCGGTAGGAGGGACATACATTTCAGACCTGCCAACCTGGAAAATACAAAGATTCGAGGTTGGCGGCACAGTTGTAGTTTTTCTAATTTTGCTGTTTTGTTTTCTCATTACATTACTCTTTTTCAGGTTTATTTTTTTGGTTAATTTTATTGTTACAAAAAGTTATGTGGCCAATAAGCTAAATTCCATAAATGGTCCCTGGGCCACACTCTGGACAGCACTTAAGTGTTTCCACGTACCCCCTGCAATTCACTTGCGTTACTACTAGGGGTACGCGTAACCCAGGTTGGGAATCACTGTTCTACAGTATGTGACAGTTGTACTATACGTACTGTAAGCGTGACATCACTCAAAACAAGCACAAGAGACAATTAACTTAAAATAACTTGGATTATTCACACAAAGTTTAGTGACACAACACAGAGAAAATGACTGTGCTTTATGGAAGCTGTGTTGGTGTTCATTCGTGTAAGAATGATTGGAGTAAAGCTGTTATTTGATTTACATTAGGTATTTTACATTTAATACATTTGTCAAGTATCCATGTGGTGATCTAAAAATATAGGACCATGTATGGCATATAACAAGACACAAACAACCCAAACCCAATGGATTCCAGTGGGATACAGTTACATGCATTGGTTTCATGAGCATAGAGTGACTTTTTTGTTCTCCAACATACCTTGAAGGACTTTGAGGAACGGTGAGTTCCCATTGATGTCAGTGCTTCCATTGTTCACAGGACTACTGTGGTCATTCTCCTCGTCAGGACACAGAAGAACTTCGATAGGACCCCTGGTGCTGGTCAAGTGGATGGATAAACTCTGCAGAAAGGAAGAAGTCTCAATCAACACTATGCAGACATGTTTTTAGTCAGTCCAGCAGGGAACCTCTAGGTTCGCGATAAAAGGCTCACGATAACGATTATCTCACGATATAGCGATTATTGATGTATTGGTCAGGATATCTGCGATACTACTATTAAAGAGAAAAACAGATATTTTCAAATGAGAAAAAAAACATGTTTATTTGGCACCATCACTTCAACACTTCTCATCTGAACAGTGAGAATATTTTAGTGCAGCGTTTCTGTAAACAAATGTGTGTTCTTAAGACACTGTCATTGCAATATTCCTGTAAACAAATGAGTGTCTTTCTCACACCGTCACTACTGTAGTGCAGCATGTCAGTAGCAAACCTATGGCTTATTTTATAAACAGTGACACCATTTCTGTGTAACACTGCTGTAAAGTGCAAATTGACTGCAAGGCATCTACCTGCACATTTTGAGGGAACCAGCAAAATTTGATAAACCAGCTGTTGGTGAAATGTTTTCGACCGGGTATTTCGTAGCGTGGCTCCAAAGTGCGCATCATAAGGCGAAACCCATCATTCTCGACAACACTGTACGGCCGCCAATCCTTGCAAATACACACAGATGTGCCGTGAGTGATCGACGTTGACAAATACACACAGATGTGCCGTGAGTGATCGACGTTGACCTGGGGGAGTTGAAAGGGAGTTTTGCTTGAAGTAGAGCCCCCACGGTGGTCTGGCAAGGCACAGGAGCCAGGCTCACAGCCATGGCTTTTTGGCTTACTAGCTCTGGGTGATGGCGCTGCACGTGGCTGTGCATATTCTTTGTGTTTCCAGTATACTTAACTTTTGTGAAACAGTTACTGCATGGAGCAAAGTCCTGCTCCAGCTTTGTTCCATCATCAGTACGGTACAAAATGCATTGTAGGCTGCCGGTGCATCTTTCAACTTCTGTTTTTCGCTCGTGTCCGCCATGTTCTCTCCTGTTGTGCGTTTACTTCGCTTGCCGACTTCCGCCGACGTTCCCGCGAGGCGGGCCCCTAGCGGACCGCCAAGGAATGGTGCAAAAGGAACTAATAAAGAGTGAGGCAGTTTATAGCGAACGTATGTAAATCAAAACTATCGATACTTGGCGGGCACATATCGATAATAATCGATAATCGCTAGGGAGATAAAATATCGGGATATATCGCCATATCAAGATATTGTCACACTCCTACAAGCAGCTGCATGAAATAACACTGCAGTGTTTCCTACAGGACTGCAATCTATATGTGGCGGTGGGTCGCCGAAGGTCAGGGGAGTGGGATTTTACCAGACATCTCGTTATGATGAAAATTTAAGATTTTATATCAAAATCCTTCTTCAATGAGTGTAAAATTGTCAATATGCAGTACCAGTCAAACGTTTGGGCATATTTTCTAGGAATGCACCATAAATATCGCATGGATAATTATAGGGCCGATATGAGGAATTAGGACATCATTCCCATAAATCATGACCGCAAATGAAAAAAAAAATGCTCCAATGAGACGAGATTACCCGTACTTTGCTGGCGATTAAATCAAGTGCTCCTTTCTTCTTCTGCCTGTCATGTTAACGACCTGCTGTAACTTCCACTGAGTTCTTGTAAACAAACATTCACCGTTTCAGCGGAAGACAATTTGCATGTCGGACGCACCAAATACTCCGCGATGAGGGGCACAAATATCGAGCTTCAACACATCAAACCGGGGATGATCGGCTGCCGATCCGCTGTAGTTTGAAGATCGGATAATATCGGTTTCCACCACGTGATCGGGCCTACAAATTCGTAACTCTGGCACACACCATCATGACAGGTGCAGTAATGTGCCTCAAAGCCGGTTGCCACTCTACTGCCACCACCCGCAAAAACGCAAGACGACGAAAATGCAACACCACCATGCAGTCTGCGGTGTGCCGCCGTAGCTACAACGGTAGTTCGCCCTCTCTGACTACTGTGTCACTGTGCGGGGAGCTCACAGGGGAAGTGCTGCTCTAACCGCTGGTTGTTTATACTAGGGGCAGTCAATAAATTACCATTGTGTTGTTTTTTTTTTGTTTTTTTAAAGTCGTATTTCTAAATCAAACCACAAATTGATCTCTAACCATGTCAAATGATTAGTCCTTGCCTTAAAGTATTTTGCACGGCTATTTTTTCCAATTTCATCTTTGATTGGACGGACTTTTATTGGTTCTATTATTGGATTAGGGACCCGACTCACAGAGGTTTGTTACAAAAGCCAAGCAATATTGTCAATCATGCTGTATAATAAAGTAAATTCATCAATACTTTGTTTGCATTATTTTTAAATGCTTTGAAGAGTTATTTCCATAACCATATTCAATTCCACAAATGCATGTTTGTAACAAAAGCTTATTATTATTAAAAAAAAGAAAAAAGAAAAAAAGGATTGGTACCGGATTGGGTCGGCAAGACTATAAAAATAATCGGAACAGATGCCAAAAAATGTGGATCGGGACATTACTAGATCAAACCTTATCAGCCACCTGAAATGCCAGCATTGCGACGAGGCCTAGGGCTTATACCGCGTCATTTGAGAAGTGCAAAAAACTTTGCCAGAGACGACCCAGTGGCTCAAGCGATCTGTGATTTCATAATGGAAATGATGGCGCTGGATGACCAGCCCTTTACCATCGTTGAAAATACCGGCTTTTGTTCCCTGGTAAAGACATTGGAGCCACGGTTTGTACTTTTGAGCTGGCGACATTTTTTTTTTTTTTTTTTTTTATTTTGTTAATAGTAATGACATCATTATATTGGGTTAGGGTAAATCTACAGGTACAGTTTGTCAAATCCAACTTCACTTGTCCAGGTTTGCACAAACAAGTTAGTAAATATAAAAAGTTATTGGTATCAGTGTCTGTATTGAGAAACAGGAAGTTATCAGTAACAGTTTAAATAAAAAAATTATTGTGCATTCCAAATATTTTCTCATGGTATTGAATAAGAACACCTATCAAAAATTTTGCCTGTAATCGAATACCCTAAAAATAAGGTCTGTACACTTTAAAAAGAGGCTGAATGCAGCACAGCCACATGTTTGCAAAGTGTGTTGCAACAAGAGTTGCCATTTTTACTGCGGAACTGTGGGAGTTTGTGTAAGCAAGACAAGAACAGCAGAAGAGAGAATTTAAACACACAGTACCTCATCAGGATCTGGTACTTCTAGCTTGGTGTCTGTGGGCGCTTTGACAACAATAACAGTCTGGTCTTCAAGGTTTGCTAGTTGTTTGATGTCTTCATACGTGACATAGGCATATGTGGAGGTCAACAAGTCAAAGAAAGATCTTGGCATTCAAAGGCAGAAGATAGGTTTAGCAGCTGCATTGTTCATACTGATAAAAACAAAAACATGCTTGTGAACTGAACCAGTTTGGGGAGTTCCTACGACATAATTGGTAACAATTATACAGAGGTGCATACCACCTAGATTACACTTTTTTGGGACCGCTATGCTTATTCCAGTCAAAGCTAAATCATATTACAAACACCATGCACATGGTGCATACAGCATGCATGTATTCCTGCAATAAAACTGTAGATGCCAGCAGCCTATAACCTATGCAAAATCAATGTTAATTAAATATAAAATACAGAGATCTCAGGGTGCTGAAATTGCTGTTCATCAAAAAAAAAAAAAAAAAAAATTAAGTGTACTCTATTTGTAACACTTACTGGATCTTCTTGCTTGCAGGCATTGTTTAATACTTGAGGTAATTACATTAAAATACAAGCAGTGGTTTTTCATGGAAGACAATGAAGTCTGGTTTAAAGGATGTGGAAAGAAAATACTGTGGTGAGGTGGCTAAGAGCTTGAGGGGAAAAAAAAGGATATTTCTGGTTGCTTGACGACTCGCTCATGTGCCTCGAGTCCAGGCTGCATCGCTGGATGAGCTGCTCCAGCCTCTGCTCTTCTTCTGCCAGCGCAGAAACTTCCGCGGTCAGTCTTTGTCTTTGGTTCAGTGACCCCTCGACCTCCAACAAACTGCAGCCCCTTTGAGCAGAAATGTTTGTTTTAACAAGAAAGGTATTCATAGAGCGCAAAACCTCCACACAATAGGATTCCTGGCAAAACCCATTTAATTCACACTTAGTGTGCAAGTGTAAGTGAATTTATAAAGAAAAATGGCCTGCAGCCACACTGCTCTGCACTCATCCATGATTCAGCAGGTTTACTTGTGCCATCAATCAACACTGCAACTCTTTTTGGATTATTTGCGGTCATATGACAGTCTGGGTTGCTCGTTATTATCATTAACAACTGGTAGTAGGAGCAATTGCATGAATTATATGGCAACGCAACAAGAGAAAACGTCATGCATCCACATGTTTTATTCCCACTGCCACCCAAAATGAAACAGGTTGGTTTTTGCTAGGCACATGCAAGTTTCATGGAAATTACTGCTGTACTTTAAGAGTAATCCTGCTTTACTACGAGTGATAGCATAACATTTCAACGCTAACAAGATGATTTTTTTTTTCTCCCTGCAGGCAGAATCTGTCCTAGTGATACTGACAGTGAGAAAGAGGAATTTGAATACACTGAAAAGAAGTTTTTTCTTTTACAGGTTTGCCTTTATTTTTTTCAGAAACACGTGTTCAAAATAACCAGTTTGAGACCTTACCTAACCCCATTTCATATACCGTATTTTCACGACCATAAGGCGCACTTAAAAGTCTTAAATTTTGTCCAAAATGGGTGGGGCGCCTTATAATGAGGAGCGCCGTATGTGCGTAGCGACTTCCAAATTTTTAAGTGCTTTTTAAAAACATACAATAGCACGCGTGCTAGCGTATTGTAGCATCGCTGGGAGCACTTCCTGTTCCCCAGCGTGCTTTGCGGTAGTGTTTTGGTGCAAATGCTCTTAAAGTTACATGTTTGAGCTACATAGTTGTCAGTTATTGTTCTGCAAAAGCGGTAGTGTCTTGTCCGTTTTTGCGTTGCTGTGTGATGTTTTTAGTTGTGCACCATGACTGAGACTGTTGTGTTGAGTGATGACCATCCTGATTTCAAGTGGGTTTGATAAACAGAGTTCTGCTCTTAATTTATCTAAAGAAATAAAGCATTGTTGCTTCCTCACTGACTTCTGAGCAACACAGTATGTTTTAGCGTGCATACCTGCGGCCAATAATACAGTGCGCCTTGTGTATGTGTTAAATACAAAAATAGCACCTGTAACTGAGACTGCGCTTTTTTAATACGGTGCGCCTTATGGTCGTGAAAATATGGTACAGGTTTTTCTGAAGTTAGGATTAGGCATTCCAAAGACACTGATACACCCTTGACACACAGCCAAAGCAAAGTCCACATTTTCCTTTGCTGCATTATGCAGCAGTTCCTTGCTTTTATGACAAAAGGCCACACATCAACTATTTTCACAATTTCAGTCATTACAATTCAATGTAGCCTGAGCTACATACGTTAGAAGAGGGAGTGGTAATTGGTGATTTCACTCATGTTTATGTTGCGACTAGGCCAGGGATTGGCAACCTTTACCATCAAAAGGAGCCATTTTGCCTCCTCTTCCAGTAAAGAAAAATAGTCTGTATGCTGGATCCTATATTGGTTAATGCAAATATAAAGGTGACTCTATGGGTGTTGTTTCATTTCTAGAGGGCTCTAATAATGTTAAAAGCCGTATTTAGAAGATCAGGAACATGTTTACTATGCCATAAATACAAAATATTCCATTTAGGAATACTGAATCCTAGTTTGCGGAAATTCACTTATGGCAGTCGAGTCCGGAACCAATTAACCGCAATAAACAAGGGACAACTGTATTCATGGGTATGAATAGCTTACCGTGGGGGTAGTACACTCAACAAAATATCTCACACTGGCCCCCTAATCCAATCAGCAAGCAGAATGCTGTCGAGATGCATTCAGGGACTTGCGGTGAGTTGGATATCTCCAACTCTTTTCAAAAATGCACATTTCCTCCACTTCGGTGTAAAACAAACAAACAAAAACAAAAAAACCCACCAAGCTCAGTGAAAGAAGATGCAATATGAAGGCCTAAAGACCCACATGTGGCTCCAGAGTAATGGGTTGCCGACCCCTGGACTAGGCTAACGTTTTTGTTCACGGAGCCCAGAGTTAGAATTGTATCCTGGAACGGCGCGTATCGGTTGAATCTCAGTGAAACTGATGCTCGGAACGCAAGTTGGGGAAAGTTGGACGATTTTCCGGTGGGAAGTCACATAAGAACATAAGAACAGTGTACTCACACCAGGTCAATTAACACCTCAAGTCCAGCACATCTGGCTGGAGGGGAAGACGTGGACCAAGGCACGGAGCGATTAGTCATGCCTGTGCACGCCCACAACGTAGCCGAGTCATAGAATGACTGCAGTGTGATGGTTAATCACAAGTTAAAGACGACCACCAACCTTTCATAGTACAAATAAATAGAAAGACTGTAAATAGTCTAAAAGTACCATGGCACACATGCTGATCCACAAGCACATTAATGACGTGTTATTTCATTTATGGAATCGCTCCTCTCAAGTAATAATGACAGCTGCCACCTTCCTCAATTGACACAACTGGAGTCACAGAAATTGGGGAAAAGTGCACTTTTTGGGGGGTATTTTGCCCATCATCCACAATCCTTATGTGAAAAATGAACAAATATATCTGTCCCTTTTCTGTGCGTTCTAACGAGAGAAAACGAGTTAGTATGAGCCAGTTAACAATGCACATCATGAGAGGTACCTATTTTGACGATGAAGCCCTCTAAAAAAAAAACCCTCTAACATGTTATTTTATATACACGTTGTGATCATGCATTAACATACATTGATGATAACATGTAATACTTACAGTACCTTGCTGTATTTTGATGATTTAAAACAGTACCGAAACTTCTTCCCTAGGCACATTGATTTCACATAGCCCATATAGCTAACGCTACTTCAATCAACAGCCGCAGCATAGACACAGCGACGACATGTATAATGTCGGCTCCCAGTGGGATGGCTGCGACTTCCAGCAGAGTCTCCGCAGCGAAATTGAGAGCCAGTAGTATCCACTCTTCTGTCTATCCCGTTGCAGCGACTTGAGGCGTCGTGAGTGATGCTGAGACGAGCGAGGCGTCGTGTTATTCCGCCAGATGTAGTTTTTCGTGTTAGCTACTACAAATGACAATATCGCTGTAGCTTGGTTAACATACAGGTCAGTTATGGAAATGGAACACTGTTGTCGTTTTTTTGTAGGGTTTTTTGTTAGGGCTTTAGGTACGTCCCATGACGTGCACTGGCTCATGCTAACTCGTTTCCTCTCGTTAAAAAGCACAGGAAAGGGAAAGAAATGTGTTCATGCTTCCCATAAGGATTGTGAATGATGGGCAAAATTCCCCCCCAATAATGCGGCTTTCCTTTAACATATCGGCTCAGATTTGAATATTGCATATTATTTGCTGAAATGCTGCCGGAGTGAGTTTTTGGCGCTTTTGTGGAAGCGAAAACAAAAAGCCTACAAAAAGCCTGACCGATCACAGCGCTGTGGCCCGCATCATCGTTGATGCCAAGTTACAATTTTGTTGGAGGAGCACGCCAAGCTCCGCCGGAGGGTTTTGGAGGGGGAGGAGCGAGCCTGCGTCGCTTACGCTGGCGCCGTGACGCTGATGCATAATTGAGGTTTAAAAGTCATCACTTACATCCACTGAATGTTGTTCTTTGACTTCTTCTTGATGAGATGAATGCCCTCAAGTACATTCGTGATGTCATACAGCCTTCTTTTCTGGACCTGAACACAGAAAAGTACATCACTTGAATGTCTGGAGGTGGGATTTTGAATGACACATCGACTGTAACTCCATCTATGTGACAACCTCCAGAACTTTATAAAGGCTTTACAAAGGTAACGCTCAGTTTAAGAAGTACTCATTTCATTTCTCACTGTACTCCAAAACTGCACTGCATCAAACTGAAAAAGGTATTTCTGATATTGTAGTCATTTGACAATAACTGTCCATATTCAGTATGCAAATGTATACATTTTATAATTGTTACTGTGCATACAGTGTCTGGGGTCTGTCATGTATAATAGCAATTACACAAATAGCATGTTATGGCCCATTGATAAAGTACTACAGTACTTTAGCAGCCATTCAGTCATTTTCTGTACCGCTAGTTCTCATTAGTGTCACAGTTAAGCTGGAGCCTATCCCAGCTGACGTTGGGTGAAGGCGGGGTATTCCCTGAAATGATCAGCAGTCAATCACAGGACACATTGAGACAAACAACCATTCACCGCTCCAATTAGCCCAACATGTATGTTTTTTTTTTTTACACTGTGGGAGAAAAGCCACAAAAGCGCAGGAAGAACATGCAAACGCTATACGGTGATGCCCCAAAGAAGAGTCAACCCCTCGATTATCATGACTACAAGACCAACATGCTAACCACTAGGGCACCGTGCGACCTACTTAAGCAGTCAATAATCCACAATTTAAGCAATCAGTTCGGTTCGGATGAGCAAATTACCTGCAAAGTTTCTGCTGCAAGGTTTAGGTCCAAGACTCCATCGGAAGACTGGGCCAGCAGGTCCACGAACTTCTTGGTTAGGAGGCCCAGGGAGGTGTCATACCGCGTCCTCTCTGGTGGAGACTTGGGCGCTACAGTGGAAGGGCAACATAAGCTATTAAATACTAAAATATTTTAAAATACTAAAGTACCATCCATCCATTTCATACCGTTTGTCCTAAATCACAAGACCACAGGCAAACCATTCAGACTCACATTCATGCCAATTTGGGATGTGACAGCAAAGCACCAGAAAACTATGAAATCCTGGGGAGCACACAGCACAGCACAGCGACACCGCTGTGTTTCTATAAAAAAAAAAAAAAAAAAAAAAAAAAAAAGGACCAGTAGATGACCATAAATAAAATAAGTTTGAGCTGTTTTCAAATAGCGACACGCAAAGGATTTACACAAATGACAAAGAAACTTAATTTTAATAATAAATGCAAGGTTGCCTTTTCAATGACATCTGTAGGAGGCAAACAACTATCAACAACCGTGTGCAACAAAAAAGTACTCTTCTTGTTTGGGGATTATTTTGTCATTCGTAGAGTCGTGTTAGAGTCCAATTGACACAAAGTGTTTAAACGGCAGTGACGATGACAGCGCTTCAACTGCACACATTTATTTCTGTGTGTACAAAGACCATTAATAAATGAAGCTTATCAGCTAATAGTTCCCTCACCTTCCCATGCGGGATACTAGCTTTACAAAAATGTACATCTGTGTATGCATGCATATATACTGTATATATGGAGTCTGGTATTCTACAGAACGCCAATTGTGTGGCCACTGAAAAATGACATTTTTAGGCCCCACCATAAACATCTAGCTCTTACTTGCCAAACCTGACTAACTGCATCTTTATCCTCATCCCCGAAAATGAAAAAACAGTATGAATTTGACACCCGGTGAAGAGACGACGACTTCCAAGGATCATCTGCGGCAACGAGAACACTGCATGGAGAATGGCTCAAGATTGTTAAAGAGGAACAGCAGTCTACTGCAAAATACTGGACATTTACTTTTATTGGCATCTCATGTCCAGATGGAGCTCGCCAAGGGGTCTCCAAATCACTATGACAACTACTTAGACAAAACAGGAGAGAAGTTTCTTTGTTTTTGATTGATAGGACGGGCAATATTTGATTGTATCGTCTCGACAAAGAATATCTTCACTCAAATACTGTGGTCACTGGCTTCTTGTGCTAGTTAGAGGTAATTTGGCATTTAACAAAAGGCATAATGTATGAATTGCACAATTACAAAACTACTAAGAAAGCACATTTATGTACATACTACACACACACACACACATATTTAAAGAAGAAATACCGGTAAACAGTTCCCAACTTTGTGTGTTTCACATACAAACAAGTCTTACTTTTCGGTGTCTTTAAATGTGTCCCATTGGTTACAGGGGCACCTCTGCCTCTCGACGACCTCGAGGGTTCTGACTGGTACTGGTGGTCTGAATCGTCGAGGGCTAACCTCCTTTTGGCCTGGGACAATATGGAAGGGAAGAGGGTGAGCTTTGAATAATGTAGCATGAGCAAAAACTGAGTGATTGACAGCAATAGTAGTACTACTGCTTTGACAGAATACGTGTGTATTCACTTCTTTGTATCGTTGAACACAAGGTCCTTACAACTTCATTACACCTGGTTGTCTGAAGCCCCTTTTCTACTTTTGCAAAATGTCGGACTTGTGTATCGTCATGTGTTGCAATCAATTTCTGGAAACATGGTGGAACTTCGCCTTTAAGAACCACTGCAAGCAGACTACATTTTGTGCAATGACTCCTGGTTTCCCCAGTCCCTTTAAATCACTGACAAACAATTTTTTAAAAAGCCTTTTACATCAACTGAGCTATATGCATACATTAAGATGGTCACCATTACATGCTCAAGTGACTTCATGGAGCCCTCAAAGTTTCTTCCTACAAGAATCCCAGTGTGGGTGTATTATAGGGGTAAGCAGCAATACCAGTATCCTGGTGCCACATCAGCACATCCTTCAAACTTTATTTAAGATACTCTGTGAGTAGTATGTCCTTTCTTGACAGTCTAAATGTCAGCCATTTTATACCAGCCAGCAGCTGCCCTCATCCCCTGCCTGCTCATGGCTCCAGCCTTAAACACGAGAGTTCACCTCTCCACATCAAATCATATGTAAAACACTAAAGTAAAGACAAATCCACGAATGAAGCATACGCTACTTGTGTGCTTTAAGCAGGTTATGCACACAGGAAATGTGCAAAGTAGCACTAAAGCAACAAACGAGTGTCACAATGAAAGGCATCATTTTGCA
Organism: Dunckerocampus dactyliophorus; assembly: GCF_027744805.1. NCBI lineage: Eukaryota > Metazoa > Chordata > Actinopteri > Syngnathiformes > Syngnathidae > Dunckerocampus > Dunckerocampus dactyliophorus. The sequence goes on from NC_072825.1 coordinate 19,266,480, forward strand.
CTTTATTCAGAGCAGAGATAAATATACACTTGTGCAAACGTAAGTCGGAGCCGTCAACTAATGATTTCACTTTGTTCATTAACATTGCTGCTAGCCATGACAGCTAACTCATTTTCATGCTTCATCCAAGTTGCATCTTAATGGACGATTTGAAGCTGCCGACTGGAATCGAAGCTGAAGTGAGGCTAAAGTGCTATTAAGAACAAGAGTTGCAAGTATAAAAGAGTCGACGGTTAAAACCGGGCTAACATGAAGCAAAAATGATCCCCATCCCCAACCCCCCAAATTAAAAAGACTATGAGCAGCCACTAGGCCACCGCTAACGTTGCTGATCTCTTACCAATGTTTCCATCTGGCTGAAGCGAACTCAAAAGCATCACGAAGTCCGCATACCAAGCTGCTCACGGATAAGTCAATGTATTTAAGTGAGTGCTAAAACACTTTTTAAAAGGAGTCGTTGCGTTGACAGTCACATAAGACACATGAGGGCTCCACTTAGACAACTTAGCCAGTGGTAGTTAGTTAGCTGCCTGGCTAAAGAGGCTAGCAGCTAGCTGGCAGAACAACAAGCTCGGCTAACCTTAGCAGGCTAACGCTAGTAAGGGGGAAAAGACATTCAAATGTGTTGTGTAGAAGATTACCGGCGGTCTTCCTAATGCGGGTCGATGTCCTGCTCCATTTGCTGCAGTTTGCTGTGGAGTTGTGTAAATGTTGTTTATCGAAGGCTCGGATAAACATACACTTGGGGTATGTGTAACGTTGCAAGGCGGGGGTGTCGTTATTATTTGGATGTAAGTGGCGTTGGCTTGAGTGGGGTTTAAACGATCCGAGAGAGCTGTTAAAATGATATTATTGTCTAAATGAGAGCCACCAACGCCCGCTAAAATCACTTTGTCCGGAGCCGAGGAGATCCCTCTTCTCATCTTGTTCTCAGGGTAGCCCCTTTCTTGTCTCGACACTTACAAGCCGCTCCGGTTGCTAATCCACCGCAATAGTTACAAAAATATTCAGACCGAAGTAAAGATAAAAGTCTGAATCATCGACTTTTGCAACGTATGAGTCCTCGTGAAAGTGCATTTAGGCAGATGCAACGGATTAAAAAGTAACCCAACTCTCGTTTCCCCGGTCGAGAAATGGCTTCAGGAAGCGGCCTGATGAATGAAGGGATACGGTTTACGCGCTCAAGAGCCCTCCCGCGAAACTCAGATTTCCCGGGAAGTTTTCAAAAGGAATTTACATGACCGCCGCTATTGGGTGTTCATGTCAGAGTCCCCGCCCTATTTTACAACCCATTCTGTCCAATGGCAGCGATGAATTCTGCGCTCCACGTGCTCATTGGCAGTTGTAAACAGGTAACGTCATCTGTCACATGTCTTGTAATTCCACACAAAGGCACTAGATGGCGGAAGCAACCAAACTGTACTAAATGAGTTTGAAGGTGCAGCTTTTTACTCAAAAACTCGACACTAGATTTTATTTCTTTTTTTGAAATCTTATATTTTAAGTCTTACTTGTCAGAAGTTATATCTACATTTCTAAACCCGTATTTTTCATTTTCACATTAGACATGAAAATGACTAGATCATCTTTGAACGTTGCATACTGAATATCGTGTTGTTGTGAAACAGGTGTGGCAAAGGACAAAGTCAGCTATCAGAGATTGAAATGTTCTAAACCAGATATAACTGAAAATACTTACCCCATGTGAAAAGTTATCAAGAACAAGGGAAATACCTTTGGAATGATGTGGAAAATTATGACAAAAAAACAGCATATGCAACAAAATAAATAATTCATTGCAGTGGGGCAAATAATTATTTGATTCCCCCTAGTAATTTTCTACAAAAACATGAACAAGCAATTATTTTTTTTATGGTAGGTTTATTTTAATAGAGACAGACCAATATCAACAAAAAAATCCAGAAAAAGTAAAAAAAGTTATATATACACACATTTGTATTTGATTGAGTGAATAAATATTTGATCTTCAAGCAAAATGTGACTTAGTGCTAAGTGGAAAAACCCTTGTTTCAAACGTTTCTTGTAGTTGGTCACCAGGGTTGCACACATCTCAGGGATTTTGGCCCACTCCTCTTTACAGATACCCTCCAATTCCTGGAGGGATAGAACCTGAAGACTTTTAAGCCATTCATTGATTACCTTGATTGTATGTTTTGGGTATTTTCCATGTTGAAAGAGGCATCCATGATCCATCTTCACTGTTCTGGCTGTCATCCAAGATTGCATGGTACATGGCCCCATTCAATGTGGGAAAATCTTCCAGTACCCTCAGCAAAGTAACAGTCCCAAAACAGAATGTTTCGACCTCCATATATGACAGTTGTGATGGCGTAGTTGATCTTGTCTGAATCATTCAGGTGTTCATTGGCAAACCTCAGACTCTTCTGTATGGTCTGTAGTGCTTTTTGACCAGGGGGACCTTGCAGACATTGCAATTTAATCCATTATGGCGAAGTGTATTACTAATGGTTTTCTTTGTGACTATGGTCCCAAGTCCCTTGAGATCATTAACCAGCTCCTCCCGTGTATTTTTCTAAAACAAGGGTTTTCAACCTGGAACCCAATGGTCATTTAGTCGCGAACCGCTTTTATTAAATTAATTCATTAAAATATTTTTTTTATTGATTTGTAATTATGTTTTACACTTTTATTTAAGTACTTTTTATTATTATGTATTTGTTGTTTTTTTACACTTTCATTTGTCATTTTTAAATATTTTAAAATGTATGCTTTATTTATTTATACTTGTCTTATTGAAATCGAACCAAGCAGATGTATTTGTTTTTTTAAATTTACCAATGTCATCTTTCGAAATATTAACACACATAATTACATGTGAAAAGCACATTTTTTAAGAATTTGTTAAGGCATTTTGTCAAGACAATGAGGAAGAACATAACTGCATGCATACAAATAATGCATAATTTAAAACTGCACTAAATAAGACCACAAAATCACATATTTTGCATATAAGATTACTAAAATGTTGCTCAACTTTACGATTAAAATAACAATTTAAAAAAACAACATCTCAAACATTGATTGTATACTACATATTTTAATGCCATTTTTGACTCGCTGTCTGTGACCAACCCAGAATGGATCAGTGACTCACTTTTGGGTCCCGACCCACAAGTTGAGAACCACTGCTCTAAAACACATGCAGTAATTCCACAGCACTGACATTAATGGTGTTTTGGATATCCTCAAAAAGATTCACATAAATGAGTTGCGTTTTCTTTATGTTATCACACTAGTTATACTTCGTTCAACCAGAAGTACACAATTTCATTAATGATCCAAATGCATTTACGTTCAAATTAAAAGTGCGGGACTTAATTTTTTTCAGAGAACAAAAAACATAACCTACCTTAATGTGTGTAGACTACATGAGAGCTATATACGCTTTTAATTCCATTTTGGGACAACATGTGTCGTCACAAAATGGAGCACGGTTTGTCGTACAACAGTCGAATATACACCACCAGTATGTGTTTTATTTTGGAAGATGTTTCCGGAAGTTGTGTTCATCTTCATTCATTCAGCCCTGGCTGTCGGACTTCAATTGTGTGAGGAGGAGGAGGAAGCAGGGCTGGGAGTTCTTTACTTGGTCTTGGGACTGGTTTGACTTTTCACAGGACCTTCATTTGAAGGAGCAATGTGTTTTATTCACATAAAACAGTAAATGTCTCTTTAATAAGGAAAGAAAATACAAGTGACCTGGAACGAGTCACAATAGTGTAGGATGGGCGAGCGCGCGGACAATGTGTTTAAAACCACTGGTTCTCAGTGGCTGCTGCCTGTCAGTGAACACTTGGGATTTCCTCTTGACCAGGTAAGGAGAGTCAGTACATTATTATCTGACGAAAAAGTCCAAAACATGGCATAGGTGACTTATCAGCAGTGGTGGAAGTGAGCAGGTTGACCAGGCGTTCCTGTTGATGGTCATTTCCAGAAAACGCTTGTTTTGCACCTCGGTTTGGGCAGGTGCTCCTTGTCAAGCTGTCACATAATATAGTGCTAGCATGGTTGATCACTTAACCCCCACCCGGTCGCGTTACGCGGGCGTTTAAAACAAACCCTGTGTAATAAGCTCGTTAAGTGACCCTAAACGCTGTATGTGCTACAATATGTGCAGATCCTATTACGGGAAATTACAATTTAGATAATTACGTCATGGGTTAACTAGCACTGCTTTGGTCGCTGTCATCGGAGGTGATGGGGCTAAGTTGAGGACACACCTTCTGTTTTTCCCAATATGTGAAACTACAACGCAACCACATAACCTTAATACATCATTTGAGAATCAGTGGTTGTAGTTATTTTTTGCTAATAGAAGCATATTTATGCAACATTTTCACACTGAACTCCAATAATATTCCATTAAAAAATGTGTCTGTTCCCCACAGGTGAACTTTTTGGCATGTCAGCTGTTTGCTCTGTTGGCTGCCTTCTGGTTTCGTGTGTACCTCAGTCCTCATCATAGCAATCCCCTAGTGAGGCATGCTGTGGCCACCCTACTTGGCATCACCTTCCTCATCTTCTGTTTTGGATGGTACGGGGATCGTCCACACTACACTCATATGTGAAGAGGCTAAACACCTTTTTATAAATCCTACTTTCCACAACATTTGACTACTGAAGACTTTAAATTATTCTTAGTGAGTCTTTCTGACATCAGTCCAGTTCTACGGGCCTTTAAGTATAGTTAAGTATATGCATGTGCTTTTCAATATGACAACACTTTCTCGTGATTAAGGATGCAGCACAATCAACATGCACTGTTGCTCTATTGTGTGCATATGTGCTTCTCTGCAGGTATTCCGCTCATATCATGATAGTGGTGCTCGCAAACTACTTGATCATTATCCAGGCTGACATCAGCAATGTACACAGGTAAAAACATGATTTTGGTATTATTCCATTTAATTTATATGCACTCATTGGCCACTTCACTCATTAGATGGATTGTTCAGGTTTGGTTCCAAGCTCTATGAAGAATGTCTGACTTTCTGACACCTCACAGCACAACAAGCTAAATAATGTAGCCAGAATATTTGAAAGAACTCTCAGGACTGCGCAGGTTTACTTGATGTTATGTCAAAAATGCTCTATATGTCTTAGAGTGGAAGGTATGAAGAATCACAGCAATGCAGATCTGGAATGTCCAAGTCAGGCAATCACGATCGCTTGTGGGGCAAATATAGAGTTCTTTTGTTTCTATTGGCAAAGTCACTTGACCAGACTGACCAGTCTGCCTGGCAACACGCTGACAGAGAGTGATGATGCGAAAGCAGCAAATTTCACGATAGTGACTATTACTTCTCTCGTGTTCAAGTCAAACTTGACCGTCAAGCTCAGCCAATGGTCACCTCTGTGAGGAGGTAGTTGAGGTAATGGCTAAGACATGAAATGTGCAGTTTATTCACTCAGTTACACACATTCCAGCGTGATGCATTGTTGCTCTGTTTAAAGGCAGCCTGTTGTTTAAAAGCATGCAACCAAGGTGAAAGGCAGCTTGACCAACCAGTCTGCTAAATCACGAAGACAGTGGAATGTGTGTATGGCTAGGTGCACAAGTATTTTGGACAATGACTGAGTATAATTTTGCCTTTACACACCAAATAAAATAAAAGATCAGATAGAAATGGACACTTCCAGCTTTAATTTAAGAGGTTTCACAAAAATACGGCATCTACTATTTAGGAATGACAGCAATTTTACACTCACTTCAGGTGCTCATGGTTCGTAGTAGTTTAGGCTTAGTGTGTTCACACATACTCATATTTACTGATTGAGAGCGAAAAAGAAGTTTATGACTGTTTTCTGAATGGAGTGGTGTGCATCGAGGAAAGTGGTGACCTGCAGGCACAGATTGTTGAGATTGTTCAGTAATTCACGTGGAGGTGTGTAAAGCTTAAGGCCCAGTGCACACTGATGATTCAAGAAACATTCACTGTTCACTCAAAATGAGTCATCATAAAATGTGACTTTCTTGTAGAAAGTCAATATTTGACATGGGCGGTGCATTTCGTACATCGGACTTGGCAGTTGACTACTGTCACATTCATATACAAAAAAGCAATATAACAATGTGTGAGTTGGGTATGAATAGCATTATTACTAAAGCAAGAAACCCAGTTAACCCTTTATTTTTGAATACATCATCTATAAACAACTCCTCTACACCGCACCATCATCCGGAGCAGTTCAGAAGCAATATTTATCCAATAATGACAAAAACATAAAAAATAATAATGAAAGACAAGCTAGCTAGCTTTGGAGTTGGTCCGTCTCTCCTGGCGATGTCTAGCTTTTCCGGAAAAGTCTGCCTTGAAAATGGATTTTTAAGAAAGTCTGAACAAATACTAGAATTTAAATTGTAAATGTAAGTAAGTCTTTCTGATAATGTTACGGCCAGCAGAGAAGACCTTGCCGGCCCTGATTGCCCACCACTGGACGCATCAGTGTACATTGTTTATAAAGACAACACAGCAAAATACAGACATTGCAGGCTAATTCATACAAAGCAAATTATGACGACTCGGTTAATAATCAGCTGCCTCATCAGCTTGCCTTTCCCCGGCTGCTTCGAGTAGCTTCTCCCAGCAGATCCTGAGGCCTTCCCAGGCCAGTGAAGAGACATTGTCTCTCCAATGTATCCTGAATCTTCCCCAAGGCCTTCAACCAGTTGGATGTGTTAAGGACACCTCCCCAGGGAGGCGTCTGGAGCCACCTTATCTGGCTCCTCTCACTGCGGCGGAGCAGCAGCTCTACTCTGAATTTCTCCCAAATGACAGTGCTCCTCACCCTATCTCAAGGGAGAGCCCAGCCACCCTACGGAAACTCATTGTAACTACAATCTTGTCCTTGTCCTGTCTGGTAAATTGAGAGCTTTGCCTTTCGGCTCAGCTCCCTCTTCACCACAGCGGACCGATGCAGAGTCCGCATCACTGCAGTTGCCGCACCAATCCGCCTGTCGATCTCACGTTCCATTCTTCCCTCATTCTTGAACAAGGCCCCGAGGTACTTTCACTCCTCCACTTCGGGCAAGATCTCATCCCCGACCTGGAGATGGCACTCCATCTTTTTCCGGGCAAGAACCATAGACTCGGACTTGGAGGCGCTGATTCTCATCCCAGCCACTTCATACTCTGCTGCCAACCGATCCAGTTAGAGCTGAAGATCATGGCCTGATGAAGCCAGCTGTACCACGTCATCTGCAAAAAGCAGAGACCCAATCTAGAAGTCACCAAACTGGATCGCCTCAACGCCCCGGCTATGCCTAGAAGTTCTGTCCCTAAAAGTAGGCAAGGCAAGTTTCTTTATAGAGCGCAATACGTGCACAAGGTCATTAAAGAAGGGTAAAATCACTTCATAAAATCATTCCATAAAACATAAAATCATTCTAAAATCATTACATAAAATTCCATAAATCATTCCATAAAAAGAAAAAATTTAAAATGAAGAGTGCCGATAAAATACTTTGGAAAAAAATAAAATAGTTTGAAAAGTAATGAACGGAATCATTGACAAAGGGCAGCCTTGGTGGAGTCCAACCCTCACTGGAACTTAGTCTAACTTAATTGCAGTTTGCTTTGCTTAATTAAGGACTATTAATGAAAAAGAGCATCCACTGGTTGTAACTCCCAAATGTGAATCGTTTTGAAATTATGGCATAATACAGTGGAAGCTTAAAGAACACAATCCATAAGATGCTGGCTGACCTCTAATGATTTCAAACAATTTTGTGTTGATCATTTTACCCTATTTAAAGCTTCAATTCTTGTGAGAGCATGTTCTAGTTTGTCTTGCCCATGTTGACCTTATTATCACAACAAATGATTCCCAGCTGATCTTGGAGCTTTCACAAGAACCCCTTCCTTTTCCCCCCAAGGTATTCCATGGTGATCGCAATGGGATACCTGACCGTGTGCCAAGTGAGCAGAGTTTTCATCTTTAACTACGGAATACTGTCCACTGACTTCTCTGGGTGAGGAAACCACACCTTTACCATGAGAGCCTGTTAGTCATTTCACTTTGAGAGTGGTTCACGTGTTATCAGTTAACTTTTCTGCAATGTGCTCTACCAGTGCCACAGCCTTGGGTAAATACAGCGCCGCTGATTAAAAAGCAGCAGTGTGGATTGTTTACCAAACTATACTGTCTGTGCAGGTGGACTTCACACAGCCTTTTTGGCAATTGTCTTATTTTTTCATTAAACTGATGTAATCTATTGCGTGCATCCCCCAGGGGATGACAAGTCACTCATGTGTTGTTATTAAATAAATCAAACATGTTTTGTGGATACAACACAGTGCAAGTCCAATATTATGACAGCCATACAGTTAATCAGGGGTGCTAGCGTGAGTTGTACCCAACAAGTGTGGAGGAAAAAGGCATTCACTGAGTGCAGCTACACCGCTAAAGGTTAGAAGGTGACTTTGCGAGTCAGCACGTTCTTTGCACAATTCTCAACGGGTTGAATATTCTGGCAGCCTCCCATCACTGCACATGACTTTGGAATGGGCAGCCAGACCTGTGAGTCAGCATTTGCAAGGAATGAGTGACTGTTAACAAGTTTTAGTTAGGTAGATGGTGAATTGCAGAGATGATGTTACTCTACGAAGATCTAGGTTTGAATCTCCGTTGGGCATCTTTGTGTGTGTGCGTGGGTTTTCTCCGGGTACTGCGGTTTCCGCCCACATCGAAAAACACACGTTAGGTTAATTGGCGACTCTAAATTGTCCATAGGTATGAATGTGAGTGTGAATGGTTGTTTGTCTATATGTGCCCTGCGATTGGCTGGCGACCAGTCCAGGGTGCATCCCACCTTTTGCCCAAAGTCAGCAGGGATACCAGAATACCCCTGCGACCCTAGTGAGGATAAGCGGCATCGAAAATAGATGGATGGATGTTACTGTACGTGGCGCTCCTGGGGGTAAAAGGGGAAGTTAGTGTGATTTAGCTGGTATGTTGTTTTTTTTTCCATTCCATTTCCATTCTTGACCCTGATACTTGAAGTTGAAATTGCCTGAAGCTAACCACCAACACTGTTTGTACTGGCACTGCCTGCCTCTTAGCCAGCCTCTCTGTGCACACAATGTAACACACATAAGTACACACAGTGGTCTCTATCTGTGGCCATCTGTGGCTTTTTACCCAGCTGAAACTGAAACGTAAACTGTGTGGCTTTTATGGCTTGATACTACTTGCAAGAATTGGTGGATGAACAGTGTCTGCTTTGTTTACATTAATGTTATAAAATGCATGATGTTGGACTGCTAACATCCTCTTACTGCTTATAATATAGAGACTTCTTTTAATTAGTCCTAATGACTATTGAATTATCAGATGACTTTATTGTAAGCTGCACACTGTATATATAATGCAGTGTTCGTCTTAACGTGTGTATCATTTAATATAAACTACCAATTAATCCAGGCATACAAAAATTTGAATGTGAATTTTATAGTGACTAAATATAGCTTTACATGCAGTAAATAATGCAAAAATACATATAAATGTAGAAATGGTAAATGAACATTTAACATCGCTTTTGCCTTTATTGAAGACTCTCATTGACGGTGAGGAGCGGGTGTGGGGTGGGTTGTGTGGGGGATTAGGTCCACACCAACAACAACTTCTCAATATATTTGATCATTTGTGATGTCTGTTTTACCTTTACTCCTTTAGCAACATTAGCTTCCTTGATTTCTTATTTCTTCACCAGGATGGAACTTACACTGTATTGTTGATGCGGGCTTTACCGTAAATCCTGGCGAGATCGTACTTTGCGATGAGTTATTTTTTTTTTATTTCCAACTTTCTTTGGCCCCGTGGCGGGTTATTTAGCAGTGTCACTCAAAACATTTATGGACAGTGAGTCCACAACGCATAGGGTGCTTTGTTCGGGCACTCAATTTTGAGGAATGATATAATACAGGGCAAACGGACTTGGCAAAATTTTGACGAAAACTGTCATTGAAAAACGAATCATACCTAAACCAGGGCGTTGGAAAACCGAGCTTTGACTGTACTTAGTTGTGAAGACATACAGTATGCTACTGAATGAAACAATATCATATTTTCTGCTCAGCCCACTGATGATTGTGACTCAGAAGATTACCACACTAGCCTTCCAGCTCCATGACGGTAAGAACACACACATTGCAGAAAGTCCCCGTCAACAGTGAACGAGAGCTTATGGTATGTTAAAAAGTGTCTGAAAAGTTGTCAACAAATTCTCCTTTTTTCAGGTATGTGTAAGAAAGCTGAACAACTTACCTCAGAACAGAAGCTACTATCTATAAAGTAAGTTTAGATACATTTAGCATACTTATAGTGATCACATGATAGTGTTTCAAGGGCATGGAAGAGTCATGTTGTTTGCTCACACTGGTTTCATTACCAGTCTATCAAAATACAAACCAACGCATTCTTAAAAGTGTCATTGTGGAATTAGAGAAAGGTTGCTCATAAACTGCCCACCATTAAGTTGTTTGCCAGTGGAATGTTGGAAACAATTCAGCATGCATGCCATAGCTTTCTCACCTTTTTCTCATTCCTTTCTTACTGCAAGATTCAAAGCTAAATAATGCTATTTACATATACACTTATACAAGTACTAAGAGTTTTTATGATTTATATATGTTATAACCACCCACCACAATGAATGTATGGAGAAGGGAGTTTCAGGGAATCAAACGATCATTGTAAATACCAAAGTCTTGAGACCATGGACATCAACTAATCCTGAGTTTATTATATATTTCTGTAATTTATAAGATATTATTTCACAGTGATGTAACTGAAAATGTATGTAATTTGTAGGCGTCATGAGACACAAGACTGGGTCTACGAAACGAGACTTTAACATTACTTTTACTGTACTTTTATGTAAACGGAAAAAGTGGCTGCTATAGGCAGGTGGCCATTATAGACAGGTTGGCGGCCATTTTGAATTTGTGCGTGCACATACTGTATTAACATGTCTGTGATTAGAAGCTTGTTGTGTTTGCAGATACATATAATTATACTGTTACATGTTGACCAGTAGAGGGCACTGTGGGACTGCGGATAAAAGTTGTAAAGAACAACTAGGCTTGTTATTCTACACCACCCACAGAACAAACCTGTGCTACTATATATACGGCAGAGTGTCATTACAGCTTTAGTTCATCAGGAAGGGAAAGGAAGTGACGGTGCGACGTCACGAGCAGGAGAGCTCGGCTGAGTGCTAGCTGTGAGTGTCGAGAGAGTTGGGAAGTGTGTGGATGTTGGCGTGGGTGTAAAGTCTTGCAGTGTTCTCCGCTGTTAATAAAGCCATTAAAGTGCATCGGCGACGTGAGTCTCTCCTTCCCCACAACAAGCAGCATTACAGTATTGACCAGTGCACATTGTCTCACACCAGGAAATAAATGGTGTCACTGTCTGTTCTATACAGGTGGCCGCTAAGACAGGTTTGGCTGTATAATGAAAACATTAAAATATTTGACAATTGCAAGCTACTACTCTACACTCTTCTGCACTCTGTGTGTATGCTACTGGTGCCGCCTCCACCCACCGAGACAAAGAGACTGTATGTATGACTTACACAAGAGGTCACTATGTTCATGCCGTGGTTCTATAGAACAAACGCACCAAGGTGCTGAAACCAATGCACAGACTGAACTTTCTTCCTGCCTGTTTGTAGGCGAGAGACGAGAGTAAAAGACATGCATGCACATGGCAATATATTGAAGCCAGCAAAATTAGGGCCCTAGGGAATCCGTTTGATTTTTTTCCTCGTTTAAATTTTGTAGAAGTCCGTGTTTTTTTACATTTTACACTTTCCTAGAAAAACCAACTAATGCCCGTCCTTGTGATTAATGAACATGTAGTCACCGATGCAATTCCAACTGATATTTTTTATGACACTCTTATTTTGAAGCCCGGAAGTGTGTTTTGTGTGTATTGAGTGTCTGTAAGACGAGCTGGGTGCAAGAATAAACATGCTTCTCGTCTTTTTTTCACTCAGAACCTGCACGTCGTCATGGGGCATTGTAAAACACTCCTTACATTAAAGTGGTAAAACACAAGGCGGTGAAAATATGCTCGTCCAGCCCAAGTGGCACACACACAACTGCACTGGCATGCTAAACTAAGCTAATCCCACTAGCTTCCATTAACGCTCCGTAAGCGGAGGTTCTGTCAACTTTTGCCGGTGTTTATCGCCATTTCAACATGTTTAGGTCGGGAGGAAGCGGTTTAGTGTTTGACCAATACGATTGAGCGGTCCGCCAAGTTAATACTTCCCCACATAAACATTCCGTCTCCTCACGATGACAGCATTTCATTCACATTATGTTAATTTCCACGAAATTCCGCCTTTAACAGTAAACCTACCAAATGATCTGAGTACATTTTCATTTATTGTGTGATTAATTAATTTATTTATTATCATCCCAGGCCGAGTGCCCATGAGTTTTCTCTCCACAACAAATCTTGTCACATTTCAATCTCACAAGATCTTGTGACACTCCTAGTAAACTGTAACATTATAAACATTGTAAACAAGAAATTTTTGTTTCATTCCGAAATTGTAAATGCCATATTTTTGTGAAACTTCTTAAACTAAACATGTCCACAATTCAATCACATCCTGTTTTATTTTAAATGCATTGTGGTGGTGTATACAGACTAAATCGGAAAAACTGTATTCAACTCAATGTAAATGACAAGTCACAAATAAAGTTATTTTGGTTTTAATCCATGGTTTTCCCACTACTCAAACTTTGTTTTCAAACCAGGGTGTTTTGTATTGCGGGATGGTTGCTTCTGAATGATTAACAAAATCTTAAGAATGAATCATTCTCTTTCTCCCTTTAGCTAAGACGCACAAGGACAAGGAGATACAGCCACGGTGAATAGCTTGTTCATGTACTGTCAATAGCGTCATTTTGCATGGGAAAGATTGCATGAGAACAGATCGAAATATGTTCCACGCATGTGTGCATTCACCACACAAATAAACAGAAGAATATCACAGGAATCCTGCACTGCTGACTTTCATATTACTGATATGAAAAAACATGTTTAGGTATTGTTTACCCTCAAATCAAAGTTTTGGATACCCATCTCAGCACAATCATCAACATCGGTCATGTTTTATCATGTATTTGTGGGAATATTTAATTCCCACTGTTATCATTTTGAAATGTGTACTTTTATGGAACATGAATTCCTTTTTTTGGTCCAGAATTCAAATTGCCCACCCTTCTTGCATCTTGATCCAGCTTTACCTGTTACTGTACCTGGGGTTCACCATATAATGTGTTTTATTTCTGTCTCTTTGCAGCGTGAGACCTTCTCTCATTGAATATCTGAGCTACAATCTCAACTTCCTGAGTGTGTTGGTGGGTCCGTGTAGTAACTATAAGGACTATATCGATTTCATCGAGGGCAAACACATCAGCAACAGGCTCAGGCGACACCATGGCACTCGTAATGGCAAGAACGGCTACCATAAAGTCCCAGACCCCTCACCTCTGGTAAAGTTAGATTTTCTTCACTCACCAAACAAATGAACAAACAAGAAAATACAGTATATAATAGAACATAAAATATTATAACAAAACATTGTGTGTCATTTTTAGCCCAAGTACATCACATTCATGGAAAGGTTCTGAATTTTTATATAATTGTTGAACCACACCACAAAATGTAGTATTCTACACTGGTCACTAGGTGTCAGTAATGTTAAATTAGCAACCACAAGAAGTCCCAGAAGTAAACCAGAAACTTTCCCAATACTAAGTCTACATGATGTCTTATTTTCTTTTGTCTATATTACTGAATTGGCGAATTAAAGTGTAAAGATGACTATAGGGGTGTTATTTCATGTCTAGAGGGCTCTAATAATGTTAAAAAAAAAAAAGATTTTGAAGATTGTAAACCTGTTTTCTATCCTAACTATGAAAATATTGTCTTCCATTTACAATTAAGGAATCTGGCTTCATGGAAATTAACTGTGGAAATTAACTTGGAACCAATTAATTGTGATAAACGAGGAATGACTGTACCTCTTCTTTTTTTTTTTTTTTTTTTTTTCCTATTGTAGATTTTTTTCTACCATCGGTGTAGCCGTTTTGATGTCCAGGGTCTGCTAAGGTTTTTAACTACAGCAGATCCTCGCTATTCATAGGGTTGTGTTCTGAGACTACTCCTCGCACACGACAATCAAACAATCCAATCTTCAGGCTTGCACACACACACACACACACACACACACACACTATAGGTACTGTAGGTACCACTAATGAATGGTAATGAACGATGATGATGAAATTTGCTGTGCAGTGTGACGGTGATGAAGACATGTTCGGAACAGCACGAGCTGACAGTGCTTCTGATTTCCGTCCCTCATTCACGCCATAATGGCGACTTGCGGCGGTAAAAGTTTATCCTTTAACATATTCAGAAGTTCAACCTTCTCCTGCAGCATTATCATCGTTTTCTGGCACACCTTTCCCGTGGATATGGCACCACCATCAGGAAGTTTAAGGTAGCATGTTGGGCAAGTGTGTGCGGGCTTCCCAGCATGCCTTGCGTTGGGTGTGATGACCCTCTGTTGTTCTTCTGTGCTTTGTGTGTGAGTGCTTGAGCACTTCCTTAAAGCAATTTGAAGTTTGCCTCTGGCCATTTCCTGTGCTCATGGTCAACTCATGGTCGCCACAGTATGCTGTACTACAATTTAGTTGTGTGCTATGCTGACATTTTATTCTTATCACATAGCTGTAAGTTATTACCGTCTTAGGGTAAAATAGATGGGTTTCTGCAAGGAAAAAGAAAAAAATTTTGGCGCTAAAAAGCACAAATAGATGGGATTTCTTACGGAAAAATGTTTTGACCATCAATCTGCAAATTTGCAGAGTTGTGAAAGCTGAATATAGTGGATCCACTGTTTACGTTTATTATTTTTAGTTTAGAATTATTGTTGTCATTCTGATGTCGAAGCTATAATTTGTGTTTGTTTTTATGTTTTTTTTTATCTGTAGTATTTTATATTTTAGCTATGCTGATGTCCTGGTCCTCTTTCGGTTGTCTTTTGTTTGTTAGAAAACAGTTGGGATGATCCAGTGGTCAGTGACTACATGTATATTTGTGTTGTGGCCATCATCTCCACAGAATGCAGTCTGTCAAAAGTTGCTGGTGTGCTGCGCCTGCATGCTCTTCTTCCTCATCATCACGCGGTCCTTGCCAATAACGCACAACGTGCACCCTGACTTTGTCGACCACGCCCCTTTTGTCACCCGGCTCACATACGCCTTCTTTTCCATTCAAGCCGCAAGGCCCAAATTTTACTTCGCCTGGACGCTAGGTGAGCAACCAGGGCCTCGGCGTGATGTAACATGAGCTACATTTTTGTAAGTAATTTGACTTTCTTCCATCCCATCAGCTGACGCCGTCCACAACGCTGCCGGTTATGGTTTCTTAGGGATGGATGAGAATGGAAAATATTCCTGGGACCTCATCAGTAACCTGAACATCATGAGGATTGAGGTAGTCAAAATGTCTTTTAGTTACTTGCTTCAAACTGCAGCTCACCATTTTACTATTTTACTGATTTGTTTTTCAGACAGCAACCAGCTTCAAGACATTCATAGACAACTGGAACATACAAACAGGCAATTGGCTTAAAACGTATGCACTGCTTGCAGTCACTTCATCGGATACTTTGATTTCACTATACTCACTTTCACCGCTCATCAGGGTGTGCTACGAGCGAGCACTGCGACACCGGCTAGCCCTGACTTTCATCTTGTCTGCCCTGTGGCACGGCGTTTACCCTGGATACTACTTCACCTTCATCACCGCCATCCCTATCACGCTGGCTGCACGAGCTGTAAGTACAGTCAAATGACAAAAATACAAGAGGGTGTCGTCTCATGCATGTTCTTCCCCATCTTTATCCACAAGGTACGCAAGTCTTTCCGGCACTACTTCCTGGGATCTCGAGGTTTAAAGCTGGGTTATGACATTTTGACATGGGCTGCCACCCAGCTGGCCATCTGCTACACCGTCATGCCGTTTCTACTCTTGGCAGTAGAACCCACCATGATGTATTACAGGTACTTCTCATCCATCATTAATCATCTGGGCCTCACACATTAACGATGTGAGAGGTTCAGGTTTGTTTGAATTTTACATCATTATAAATAATGCAAGAAGAGTTTCTTTTTTGGTTCTCGTGGCACTTTTTTTTTTTTTTGGTTAATCAGTGTTTCCCGCAGGACTGCAATCTATCTGTGGCATTTAGTTGGGGAGGGTGGATTACGTCCTTGTCTAATTTGCAAAATTGGCCTCCGCAAACAGCAGTTGTCAAAAACTCTGTCCCAGTGTGCTTCTGTGTGGACGGGTAAACCAGTGCTTTGTGGAAATGAGCACCTCATGTTATCTCATGTTTTTAAACCTTATTTAACAACAGAATATAAAGATTTGGACTTGCGGGTGTTGGTTCCATTTCATGCAGCGGTAGACACGCATGCATGCGCCTTATAACACACATGGCCGATTAAAACAAAAATAAAAAATAAAAATCCATGACGTTTCCTGGCTTCCATGTATGTGTGTGCTAATTTTAAAGACAATGTACACATCATTGTACATCTAATATATCACTGCTGGAAATGTGAATAAAGTATCTACTGTATGTAGCTACCTTTCTATATTGATGAACAGATCCGTTTATAACGCACAAGAGTAAGTTGGCTGTGGCATGTACATAATGTGTTGAAGCATGGTTATGACGCCATCTACTGTACGTAATTGTAACAACAAGAAGGTGAGGAAGATCAAGTAGTGCCAAATCTAAAAATAAATAAATAAATAACTGTGGCGCCAAATCCATCTGTGGCAGTCCAAATGCATTAGTGCCGGGCCACCACAAATAAATGAACGTATGGGAAACACTGCTAGTATAAACACAAGATGGCAAGATGAGTAATACATGCGGACTTTGAGAGAATCATGGAAGATTCGCAAACCTTTTAATGGTCCAAAAACACGACACTAAAGGCATTGTTAAGATTATAATATGTATTCTATTACCGAAATGTTATTTTATTCAACTTTTTGTATTATTATTATTATAAGTGGTAGTTTCTGCAATGGTGTTTATAACTGTACAGACAAACAACCAAAAAGACACACGTTTGTTTCCACCTTTTTGCCATTTGAGTCATGTTAAAAGCCTGTCTGACTTCATGGTATCTTAGTTTGTGTGGCACACTCTATCACTTCATCTTCAGCTAGGCTTGTCATTTATGTTGACTGATGTTGTGCTTCGATGATAAGATTTTCAAGGCCATTGATCGCCATCTACTGTGTCATTCCTGTCAGAGCGCACGCTGTTGATTGCAGAAAAGGGCTCTCACAGATATGGTGCTTCCGTATATTTTGGTTTGTGTTGTGTTGTGCCAGTTCGGCCTTGACTGAGTCTAGTTATTAAATGTGAAAACAGCTGCCTTTATTGCCACATGCACGCTGACACATCCTGTCCTGTCACCTGTCTTCCAGGTCCATGTACTTCCACGTGCACATCATCAGCTTGGTGGCTGTTATTGTCCTGCATCCCAAATGCAAAAGCAAAGCACCAAAAGCCAACGCAAAACCCACAGACTCCCTGTCAGCGTCATGCCTCCCCCAGTGCCTTCCTCTTCACTGTAACAACAATGATGAAACAAACTAGAGACTCCTCCCACACTATGCTCAAAGGAACAATCCCGAAAAGGCTTCCAGGCAAGCAAAAAAAGGGGCAATATAGTGTGTTATTTATTTTTTAAGGACAATACAGGTCTTTGACTGTACAACATGATGATGTTTGTTTGCCTATACATCACCTACAGTGACAAAAGGGTGGACTAGACAGGAGGCTCCTTGTCTCTGGGAAGAATTCAGGCCAGCACAGTGGGAGTGTGAAGGCTCACGCACACAAGACTCAAATACCACAACACAAGACATGATAGTTCAATTATATCCATCCACACTTGCTCTTTGTGGCAGTGATGGCACAAAAAGGTCGCCATTGTGTGTAAGTGTGGCTGAGAAGAGAGTCACTGCACCCAATGGAGCTCCGTTACCCACAGTAACAATCCACGAAACTCCCCCTACGGACCCTCCCGTGTGTGTGTGCAGTGTCATCTTGTCACTGTTGGTGCTGGATGCCCAAAGTTAGAAAGTAGCAGCTCTTCTTGGTGCCACTGTACGGCAAAAAGGAAGATGTTCTATCTAGGAATGTTTACCTTACTGACTGAATTTGTCACATTGCAGGTTCATCCCAATAGGATTAGATTTTCTAATATTATTTATTCATCAGGGTTTTCTAGATCTGACTTTTACTTTACACAAAGAGCACTTCACGAATTGAATAGTTTTATAAACGTTCCCTCCACTCCACCACAGTCACACATGGTGCACGTGCATTGTCTCACGTAATTGGTGTTATAATGGTATCTGTTATCAGCGTAGAAATAAGTCCTCACATAATTCAAAGCAACTCCCTCTGGCATGTTTGTGTTCAAACGTTGACTTTGCGTTAGAGAATATATTGTTTGGACAACATTTGAAGCGCCAGTGTTGATTTTTGGATGTTCTTTTGTTCCAGTTTTGTACAGATGTCTTACCTCTTTGCTTTAGTGCCTATATGTAGAGGTGGCAACACTTTATCTACATTTGGAAGTACGGACATACCCCGCATCATCCCAACTTTCAAGGCAAACGATAGGAAGTTGACACCTTTGTCTGTGGCCATCCTAGCATATTGTTATTCTTTGTAAAATAATAACAAAACTAAATCTACTGAACACATGAGCGGCAGGTAAAATGAACAATGTTAGCAAGTTGTACTTTTTTTTTTTTTGTCTTTTAAACTCATGTATGTTTTTACGGAGTCCATTAAAGATTGTCTTCTTCTTACATGGTGAACATGTTATTTCAAATGTCATGATCTTCATGTACTTACTGTACATGTTAAATTCATGTTACAAGATTACACATGGAGTTATTTACAGTACCATTTCATTTGCTTGAGACACTTCCTGTATTTCTAGTTTTGGAGAGCACTCCACCATTATGCTCGATACATTTTAGTGCAGCTTTTTACTCCATTCATGTATGGACTGATTGACTGATGAATTTCACGGCTTCACTCAATCACGGTTTTTCAAAAATATATGAATGAATAAATCGTCGCTGTTTCGTGGTTGACGATGGCTTATCAGAAACAAAATAAGCAAACCTTACCTATGTTTTGCCTAAATTATCAAGCATAAAAATATCTAAATGAACTAAATACAAATGTCAGGCCTTCAGAAGACGTAATCAACGATGTGATAAGTAGTATTCTACACTGGTCACTGTGTCAGTAATGTTGTATTGATGAGACAATAGCCACTGCTCCAAGTACTGTACAGAAAGCGGAAGTAAAAAAGGAAGAACAAGGAACTCTCCCAATCCTAACGTGTGTGAGTCTCGGGGGGGGGGGTGTCAACTTTTTCCACCAAGTGCAACCAACTGAACAATGACAGGACGCAAGGGCCACTTTGATATGTTGTGAACTAACACAGAAGTTCTATATATTTCACTGAAAAAAACAGCAAAAAGCCTATTATTAGTATGAACTTTTCTCTTCACTTTTTTTTCTTTTAATTTTCCAAATATTTCAACTTTCATCTCAAATAATCTTGGTAAATTGTCTTATATTATGACCTTATTCCCGTGATATAATAACCCAACCTAATTTTCCAAAAAATGACAATTTTATTTTGTTTTCTTGGTTTCTCATAACATTATGATTTTAAAAGAAAACATATTTTTTTCCCCAATACTTCAACTCAATGATACTAAAATATATTTTTTTCCTCATAACATTACAAGTTTATTTTTGTAAAATTGCAACTTTTTTTGCTTGTTAAAAAACAACTTGTTTCTCATAATGTTTTTACTTGTAAAAAATATAAAATATTTTGACTCTTTCTGCCGCTTTTCCAACTATTTCAACTTTACTCTTCTATTTTTATTATGACTTAATTCTCATAGTATTATATATATATATATACACACACATAATATTGTCAACTTGTTTTGTTGTTTTGTTTGTTTTTCATATTAATAATAATTATAGTGTCTTTCTTTAAGATTTCAACTTAATAAAACGGCTGTACTACTAAAACGGCATTGCCTGTGAATATTCTAATTCATTCAAGGTCGTTGTATTCTCAGCGTATTAAATCCATCGCAACCGGACTGTTCATGTTTTCTTTGAAGACGTTTCGCCTCTCATCCGAGCAGATTTCATCAGTTCATGCTCAAAGACTCGGTGGGACACACCCCAGTCAGACTAGATAGGACAGCTCTAGTCTGAGAACTTGGTGCAAGATCCAATCTATTTATCCTCTAAAGCAGGAGGCATGTCCAGACAGGAATGGTTGGCTCTTTAGTGGTGTCAAATGACGACTGGAGGGTACAACGATGGTCGTTTGGGTGGTATCACTTTCGTTAGCATCCCATTCAGATGCAATGATGGTCCTAGTCTTTGAGCATGAACTCATGAAACCTGCTCGGATGAGAAGTGAAACATCTTCTAAGACAAACTGAACAGTCCAGTTGCGATCGATTCAATGACCTGACAATAAAGTGATTTCCTCATAATATCACGTTGTTCTTGCAACATAACATCTTTTTTCTCTTAATATTTTTTTTACTTTATTCTTGTTAAAAGTACAGTTGATTTTTCCATTTTTAAAAAAAACAGCTGTGGGCCGCACTCTGGACACCCCTGGTCTATATTATGTGTTATGTACGCCTTGTATGTCTTATTTAGTCTGATTAGATCTACTATATTGGGTAATACAAGTGTAAAGGTGACTGTACGCCTGTTATTTCATCTCTAGAAGGCTCTAATAATGTTAAAAACTTAATTTAGATGTCTGGAAACCCATTTCCTATGCTCTATGAAAACATTCCATTCATAAATAAGGAATGTTATTAGGGTCAGGTCTGGAAGCAAGTGACCGAGGGAAGTGAGGGATTACAGTATATACGTGTGTTATGTTCAAATATTTCTGTTATCCTTGACTTTGTATTTCGATAGTAACCTGCCTCAGAATGTGCTGATTGGCTACAAGGCGCTAATCTTCATGGTCGTGGTTTATTTGTTTCAGACATGTTACAGTAAAGAACATCACACTCACACACTTCAGCATGTCTGAAAAGTCTTACGAAGAAGCTCTCATTTAATCCTACCCCTCCTCCATGTCTCTTACGTACAAAAATGCATGTGTTTACATGTCTTTTCAAAAGGTTGTTCACTTCCTGTGTTTAGCTACTACTGCTTAACAATAGAAAATGTGGAGCAACATGTGAATATTGTATGCAGTGATTAAAAAAAGGAAACAATGTTAATGAATACAAATACGCGAATTAAAATTACAATAAAACTGAAAAAAATTAAAATAATTCTTAAATTAATTCATTAAAACAAATTCAATTTTAATTTGTTAAAAATGAATTTAAATACAGGAGCAAAAACTGACACATGTTGTATAATGCATACATAAATGTACAATATAGGTGAAGGTAAGTGAAGCTTGATTTATTTTATTGTTTATTATTTGGCATCCATGCTTCTGCTGTTGAGATAAATAAAAGTCTAAATGTAATATTGCTGCTGTGTTGTACCTCAGTAACTTCATGTTTTAGAAGTACAATGTACTGGGATTTAAAACATATTACATATTGCATATGATAAGGTTTAGAGCTGTCCAAACTTTTTCCACCAAGGGCCGCATACTGAAAAATCAAAAGGATGCTGGGGGGCCACTTTGATATTTTTATATATATTTTATTTTGATAAAGCTGAAAAAAACATGATATATATTAGGGATGTTAAAGTTAACAGGTTAACTTTAACACTATTTTTTTGACGTGCGATTAACGTTCACACGTCCCGTTTCACCCTCGGCCGACGCAGTACTTTGAGGAAGCAGCAGTGACCGTGGAACTACAAGCGGGAGTAAATATTGAGCAGAGATGGCATTTTGATTGGTAAATTTAGCTTTAAAGCCCTGGCAGATGGCTCTCCCGACAAGACCCAAGTTATTTATATCTACCGTCGCTGTGATCGCAATTGTCACAGACTAGGTTGTCGTCGACTTGCCAGAGATAAGGTACTGAAGCGTTGCCGGTATTTTTTTATTGTCATTTATAAAGTGGCACCTTGGCATACGAATGTCCCAACTAACTGTTACATTCCATGTCCTCGCTTGGTTCCTGCCTTCTCCTTGTTTTCCCTCTCTCTTCAGACCCCACACTCCCAGCGGGAGGCGGAGCTGCTGGACGCACCTGACTCCAATTGACACCGACCTACTTAGGCCCTGTGCTGCCAGCTGTGAGGCGTCGGATTATTGAACCTGCTGCTACACCAAATGCCCGAGCTTTGTTCTCGCCGATTACTTTTTGCCTCCAGCAGCTACCTGCCTCAGCCAGGGTAAATTGTGTCTTTGTTTCTCATGGTACGTTTTTCACCATCGCTTTTTGTTCAAGTTTCGTCCATTAAAGACTCTGGCAAAAACCTGCGCCTCTCCTCGCCTCTGCATCTGGGGTCCAAACAAACACACGCCACACCGTAACAGAATAATCCGACCAAAGGATTATGGACCCCGCGGAGTCCGACCCCCTCAAGCGAGCACTCCACAACCTTGCGCATCGCATGGGTCAGCAGGAAGAGCAGGTTGGTGCACTGGGCGCCTGTGTGACCAACATGGCCGAGCGACAGGACTCTCGGTTGAAAACCCTCGAGACCCAGATCAGCGCCCTCCTGTCGGCCGTTCAGCTCAGCGCCGCCTCCACACCCCTTCCTGCAACCGACGCGACCCCTTCGCTCCCCGACCTTCCCGCGGCCCCTGACGCCGGCTCGCCCTCCATTTGCTCCTTGCTCTCAAGGCCTGAGCGCTTTTCTGGGGACACCGGTGACGTACGCTCTTTTTTAACTCAGTGTGAACTCCATTTCGAGTTACAAGCAGGGGCCTTCCGCTCTGAAAGGGCCCGGGTGGCGTTTGTCACCTCTCACCTGTCTGGACGAGCGGCGGCCTGGGCCACTGCCGAATGGGGGCGCCAATCCCCCGTCTGCTCCTCCTATGCAGTCTTCTCCCGAACTCTGGAACAAATCTTTCAAAGGACGCCGCCAGGCCGCGAGGCTTCACGTGCACTCCTTCGTCTCCGCCAAGGACGGCGCAGCGTATCGGACTACGCCATAGAGTTCCGTGCGCTTGCAGCCCAAAGTGACTGGAACCCCGCGGCACTTCTGGATGCATTTTTTTCCGGACTATCAGACGCCATCAAGGATCACATGATCTCTGTAGAATCCCCTTCGGACCTGGACGACCTCATTTCCCTGGCTGTCCGGATGGATAAGCGCCTCGCCGCCCGAGAGGAGGATAAAGGCCATCGACGGGCGCCCTCAACATTTCCTCACGCCACAAACGATGACGGGGTGCGCCACTCCTACACCAAGTCACACGGTGCTCTCCCGGGCGACGAGCCCATGCAACTTGGAGGCAGCCGCCTCACGCCGGCAGAGAGGAGTCGACGCCACCAGCTGCACCTCTGCATCTACTGCGGCCAAGCCGATCACCCCATCGCCCGCTGTCCGGTTCGCCCGGACCGCCATCGCTCTCCAGCAGCCAGCCCGCCGCGTAGGAACTCCTCGGCGCCGGCCCCTGCTCCCAGACTCGCCACATCGACGCTGTCGGCCAGCCGCCTACAACTCCCAGGTACGCTCTCCTGGTCCGACAAGGACATAGACATCATGGCGTTTATTGACTCTGGGGCGGACGACTGCTTCATTGATGAAGCCTTGATTAAACGCTTTTCTATTCCTGTAACTCCGTTGCACACTACTAAAGTAGTTCGCTCTCTCGATGGGCGTCCTCTGGCTGACGTCACCCGTCAGACTGATTTTCTCTCGCTACGCTTATCCGGCAATCACCTCGAATCCGCTAGGTTCTTTGTTATTCCATCTCGCTCAGCCCCTGTCGTGTTAGGTCTAACCTGGCTTCTCAAGCATAACCCTCACATCGATTGGGCTAAACCCGCTATCCTCAACTGGAGCGCATTTTGCCATATTCATTGTCTTAAGGCTGCTCGCCCGCGCCTCGCCGCCACCCATTCCTCCACCCCCGAAGCTATCGACCTATCCGTAATTCCTACTGCCTATCACGACCTCCGGGAGGTGTTTAGCAAAGATCGCGCTCGCTCACTCCCCCCCCATCGCCCGTATGACTGCCCCATTGACCTGCTGCCTGGCGCAGCACTGCCGGCGTCACGCCTTTATAATATTTCCCGACCAGAGAGGGTGGCTCTGGAAGAGTACATTTCGACCTCGCTCGCCTCTGGCCTCATACGCCCATCCTCCTCACCTTTAGCAGCAGGGTTTTTTTTTGTGGAAAAGAAAGACAACTCCCTCCGCCCGTGCATTGACTACCGCGCACTTAATGACATCACAGTTAAAAACAAATATCCTCTCCCTTTACTAGACTCTGCCTTTGACTCCCTCCACTGTGCAAAATTTTTTACCAAACTCGACCTGCAGAACGCCTACCATCTAGTTCGGATCCGGGAGGGGGACGAATGGAAAACCGCTTTTAATACCCCTCTCGGTCACTTCGAATACCTCGTCATGCCTTTCGGCCTCACTAATGCCCCAGCTGTATTCCAAAATCTTATCAACGACATCCTTCGCGATATGCTCGGCCGCTTTGTTTTCGTTTATTTAGACGACATTTTAATTTTTTCCGCCACCCTAGAGGAACACATCCAACAGGTCCGGCTAGTCCTCCAGAGACTTCTTATAAACCGGCTGTTTGTCAAGGCCGAAAAATGCACCTTTCACGCTTCCTCTGTTTCCTTCCTGGGGTTCATTGTGGAGAAGGGGCAGCTCCGAGCCGACCCTGCCAAGATTCAGGCTGTGGTCGAGTGGCCCGCTCCTACAACAAGGAAGCACCTTCAGAGGTTCCTGGGCTTCGCTAATTTCTACCGTCGGTTTATTAGAAATTTCAGTCGAGTTGCAGAACCTCTGACTAAGCTCACATCCACTAAAGTACCTTTTCACTGGACCCCAGACGCCAATTCTGCTTTTGAAAAGCTTAAGACACTGTTTACTTCTGCTCCCGTGCTCATTCACCCTGACCCCGCCTCTCAATTCTTTGTCGAGGTGGATGCTTCCAACACCGGTGTGGGAGCAGTTCTCTCCCAGCGCTCCACCTCCGACCACAAGCTGCACCCCTGCGCTTTCTTCTCACGCCGCCTGACCCCCGCTGAGCGGAACTATGATATTGGCAACAGGGAACTATTGGCTGTCGTCCTGGCGCTGCAGGAGTGGAGGCACTGGCTGGAGGGTTCAGAGGTCCCCTTCATCGTGCATACGGACCATAAAAACCTTGCTTACCTTCGATCCGCTCAAAGACTGAACCCCAGACAGGCACGCTGGGCCCTTTTCCTCAATAGGTTCAATTTCACACTGACGTTCCGCCCAGGCTCCCAGAACGGCAAACCAGACGCCCTTTCCAGACTGCACTCCCCTCCCTCCGAAGAGGCTCGCCAGGAATCTATTTTGCCCCAGTCCCGCATCCTCGGGGCCCTGCAATGGGATGTTGAGAGGCGGGTTGAAGAGGCCTGCAAGGACGACCCCCGCCCTGAGAACTGCCCTGCCGGGCGCCTGTTTGTAGTCCCGGGACTGCGCTCAGAGGTACTGCGCTGGGCACATGAGTCTAAGTTGGCGTGCCACCCAGGAGTGTCCCGCACCATGTTCCTTCTCTCGCAGCGGTTCTGGTGGCCTTCCCTTCGCGCGGACACAAAAGCATTTGTGGCAGCCTGCCCCATCTGTGCCCGGAACAAGCCGTCTCATCAGGCTCCGGCGGGACTCCTTCGCCCGCTGCCCATGCCCTCCCGTCCATGGTCTCACGTGGCTCTGGACTTCGTGACAGGCCTCCCACCGTCCTGCGGCAACACAGTCATCCTGACGATGGTGGACCGATTCTCCAAACTGGCCCACTTCGTCGCCCTTCCCAAACTCCCCTCTGCCCTCGAGACGGCTAACCTGCTGGTGCGCCATGTGTTCCGGCTCCATGGCATTCCCCTCGATGTGGTCTCGGACCGGGGGCCACAATTCTCATCTGCGGTGTGGAAGGCTTTCTGCAAGGCGCTAGGAGCGTCGCCCAGCTTGTCGTCTGGTTACCATCCTCAGACTAATGGCCAGACGGAGCGGGCCAATCAGGACTTGGAGGCCGCCATCCGATGTGTGTGCCATCAACAACCCGCCTCCTGGGCCCTCCACCTACCCTGGATAGAGTACGCCCGTAACACCCTGGTTTGTTCTGCCACCGGCCTCTCCCCATTCCATGGGGCCTATGGATATCAGCCTCCGGCCTTCCCCTCGTTGGAGTCGGTTTCTGCAGTTCCCTCTGTGTCGTCCCACCTACGGCGTGCTCGCCAGGCATGGCGCAACACCAGGGCAGCGTTGGCACGAACGTCGGAACGGAATCAACGCCTGGCCAACCGGCATCGCACAGTCGCTCCGGATTATAAACCTGGACAAAGGGTCTGGCTGTCCTCCCGAGACCTTCCTCTCCACACGGATTCTAAGAAGTTACAGCCCAGGTACATTGGCCCATACACCATCGAACGTATCATCAATCCCTCCTCCGTTGTGCTTCGCCTCCCGGACTCCCTCAGGATCCACCCGGCGTTCCACGTCTCCCTCCTCAAACCGGTCACTTCCAGCGACCTGAGCCCTCCCGAGGTGCCTCCCCCTCCTCCCAGGCTTGTCGATGGTCACCCAGCATTCACGGTCAAGGCCATTTTAGACGTGAGAAGAAGGGGCAGGGGTTTTCAGTACCTGGTAGACTGGGAGGGGTATGGTCCCGAGGACCGCTCCTGGATCGCTCGCGCCCTTATCTTAGACCCCACTCTCTTGGCAGACTTTTACAGCCGTTTCCCGGAGAAGCCAGGTAGGCCGCCAGGCGGCGCCCATTGGTAGGGGGGGATACTGTTACATTCCATGTCCTCGCTTGGTTCCTGCCTTCTCCTTGTTTTCCCTCTCTCTTCAGACCCCACACTCCCAGCGGGAGGCGGAGCTGCTGGACGCACCTGACTCCAATTGACACCGACCTACTTAGGCCCTGTGCTGCCAGCTGTGAGGCGTCGGATTATTGAACCTGCTGCTACACCAAATGCCCGAGCTTTGTTCTCGCCGATTACTTTTTGCCTCCAGCAGCTACCTGCCTCAGCCAGGGTAAATTGTGTCTTTGTTTCTCATGGTACGTTTTTCACCATCGCTTTTTGTTCAAGTTTCGTCCATTAAAGACTCTGGCAAAAACCTGCGCCTCTCCTCGCCTCTGCATCTGGGGTCCAAACAAACACACGCCACACCGTAACACTAACGAGTGTTTTTTTTAGTTTTTTTTTTTTTTTAGATGTGAGCCGTCTTTCGGCTCATTTTTTTGCTAGGAACTGCGAGAGCAGAGTGAGTCCCTGAGGGAGGTAATCACTGCAAATATTCATTTGAAATCAAGTAAGTCAACGATCATACCTGTCACCCGATGTCTCACTCGAACTCTTGCCTTACACATTTGTGGCCAAATTTAGATGTAAAAAAACCCTCTCAAGGGTTGCGTGTTGAAGATAAAGTTCATACAGGGAGTGTGAATAACATGCGTGCGTATTACTGGCTCAATTTTTAGGTTGCATATCTCACACACATTTGGGATCAAATACCGTAAGAGAGTGTGCGTGTATGTGTTACAGTATTTCCTCTGCATATTTTCGAATATATATTCATGGTTACATTATATTTGCAGCACATGTGTGTCGCATGCGTTCCTGCCTAGGGATGATGTCACATGGGTGGCTGGAGGTTTCGTCCCTGCTGACAGTCTCAAAGTAGATACCTATTTTTCCCTCATGTCACCCCTGCCCCTTCTCTCTGACAGTGTGACACCCGTGTGTGTGTGTGTGTGTGTGTGTGTGTGTGTGTGAT
Organism: Dunckerocampus dactyliophorus; assembly: GCF_027744805.1. Taxonomy (NCBI): domain Eukaryota; kingdom Metazoa; phylum Chordata; class Actinopteri; order Syngnathiformes; family Syngnathidae; genus Dunckerocampus; species Dunckerocampus dactyliophorus. The sequence goes on from NC_072825.1 coordinate 19,294,576, forward strand.
ATTATGATGCATCCAGAGCTCATGATAACCTGGGGTAGAAAAATGAGTCTAACTTAAAAATTAAAGATCCAATTGAGGCAACGGTGTACCAACACATTTTAGTATATAGTATATTTAGTATATATAATTTAAAGTACATATTACTGTTTTAATCAGAATTCACATGCTTAAAACTCGTACTGTAATTATATTTCCGACCGCTCCTCTCTCCCTCCTCATGCAATAGACTCTGCACATGTGCAGATTCATTCAGGAAGACAGTAGGAAAACCAACTTGTTGGTGCGGTTCGGAGAAAAATGAAGCAGAGTTACCCCAGTCTAGCGGAGAAGAAGAGAAGGCGAGAGGAAAAGGTGTTATCCTTTCTCAGTCACCACAAACGTAGACACACAACGGCCGTCAGTGTCAGCTGCGGCGAATGCAGTGGTTCTAGAGATGGAGCTGAGTATTAAAGCGGTAAACTATATTAAATGTTGCTTAATGTTTTTATTAATTGCAGTAAAAGCGTTGAGATGATTCACTTGTTACATAATAATAACTCTACATTGTCCACAGGTATGAATGTGAGGGTGAATGGTTGTTTGTCTATATTTGCTAGCGACCAGTCCAGGATATCCCCCGCAGTGGGTGCTATTGTGGGCCCCTCCCTCATTAAAATCACTCACAGGCGTCTCTGTCTTGTTTGTGACATTAAAAAAAAATGACAAACACAAGCAACAGAACAAAGTTCATTTTTCGTTCAACATATTTGTTTTGCTTTTCATGTTTTTCCACTCACTTTTCGCTAACGCATCATGGTCACTTATGTGAATGTGGTGATTACGTCACCCCGCCACAAATAGATTGCAGTCCTGTGGGAAGTTAATAATTCATTAAAGACATTGAGTGAAAACGTGCCAAAAGTCATAAGTACGACAAAACTTGTACAGTGTTCCCTCCTTTATCGCAGGCTAAACAAAATAGCCAGCAATAAGTGAAATCAGGGAAGTGGCCAAGTTTGTTTTTTTTACAGTTATTATATATGTTTTAAGGCTGTAAACCCCCACACAATACACTTTATACACTTTTCTCAGACAGGCATTAACATTTTCTCACATTTTAGACACTATAAAAGTTAAAATGTTGTTTGAATTTTAATAATTCAATGTACTAGGTTGGACACAACAAATTATTGACTCACGAGTGACTGTGCTTCGTCCTGGCGCCGTTCGGCTGTAGCGTTTTTGTATCTTTGTTAAAAGATATTGGTCCTGCCGTCGTCCTCCTCCTACTCCTTGAACAGAAGATTCCTTTAGCCGGTTAGCTTCTTCTTCTATTATTTATTAGCTGTAAGCAAGCAGCTCAAGCAGTTTGGTAGAGACCGCACTAAGGAGTTTAATTGAGATTGGTCCACAGCCAATCGGGACGCAGAACACAATGGGCGGGTTTCCCTTAGCCAATAAGGATTGCTGTGACTCAATATTTAGCCGGCTGTTGTTTACGGTAGGTTGCTAATATGCTCGTACAGGCAGGTGGAGCCGCACACGTGTCCAACATGAGTGTACAACACCCTGTACTGGTAGCAGTAGTAAATACAGTAACAGACACACAAGAGAGCACCGACTGATCGCTCTAATACGCCACGAGGACGCAGAGCTCAAAGTGCGTTCAAACGCTGTTAAAAAAATATGCAAAACTGCACTTTACAAAATACGCGAAACAGCGAAAGGCGTGCATACAGGGAACAGTGTACTACAAAACAGAACACGTCATCAAAGACTGGACACACACCGAGAAAGTACTGACCTGATCTTTGACCTTAAAATGGGTGAGAAGTGTTTAATAAAAGCAGACAAAAATGCAAACAAAACAAAACAGCATTTCCTTGACAAGTCATATAACATGCTTCAATTAGCATGCAGCTTACTGCAACCACTTTGCAACAAAAAATGTTCAGTCGCCACATTCATTTCCAAACCTCCTTCAAAGTAACAGTCGTCATGACAACAAAATCAATATTAACAGCCATCACCACACCTTTAAGTCACCTAAAAAACATCATAATCAATATGTAATAGTTCTCTTCCGGTGTCTTGTCTAAAAATAACATGACAGCAAGTCAACTTGGAATATTTACGATGTTAAATATAAGTGTAAAAAAAAACAAAAAACAATTCAACACATTTTTAAGCGACACCATCATTCATAAATTCTTGTGCTTTGTTCATTTGAATATTCCGTTCAATCACATTGAGTTGTGATATTTAGCCAGGTCATGAAGGCAGATTAATAATCCATAGTTTGTTTTTTTTGTTTGTTTGTTTTTGCTGTGTTATCATCTGTGAAGGGTAGGGTAATTACTGATTGATTGTAACAAATAAATATACACAATAAGATTTTATTAGTAGTGCATGCATTGTGGAGGTCCGACAAACAACAGTCAAACTTCATTTCTTTTCGGGTCATCAAAAATAACAATGATTAAATAAATGGAGCAACAAAGTTAATTAGGTTGTAGTACTCGAACAAAAATAAACACATTATACTACAGTCTCCCATTCTGGAACAAACAAATTGCGAAACAACAACATAAGAACAATTTAAAATGCTGAATACAATAAAATAAGATATAAGTTAAGATTTGTGAGGCTGCAGATGGTATATATATATATATTTAAAGAACATCAATATTGAACACACAATCTGGTCATAATATAAAGCTCAGTTTTGACTGACAAAAAGCTATTTGTAATATTTCGGTTGCTTTTTAGCTACACAAGAAGGGCAAAATATCAGAAGTAGCAGTTGTACACGTCTGCAATTGGGTTTTATTCGTTGGCAGGGGAACCTAATATTGCGGTCTCTTGAGTGTGCGGCGGTGCATCTGACAACCAGTAGAGGGCAGTAGAGACACAATATACGCCTTAACGTATTAACGTTATTAAAAGCTGCTACATCATTAAGCCTCCTGTCAAATGTCAAAGGAATGCCATGTTAGTGTTACCCCGAAGACCAAATGACAATCAAGAGAGCTGATTTTGTCTCATTTAGTGATTCAACTGCAGGGTAACCCCCCCCTCCCACTCCCCCCTTAGAAAACCCACAACAACCGAAGCCAAAGATGCTGATTATTGATTCTGTTCTAGCAGCCGAAGTTTGGGATGTGCTTGATGCAAACGGTATCTTTCTCCTCTCTTACTGAGCCATCATGCAAAGTGACACCACACAAATTAACAGTACACAACCAAGCTTCATTTTAGTCCAAAAACAAGACAAACACTAAACTGGTCTGTGTTCCTGTTATTAAATAAAACTCCTCTCAGTCCTGGCAGAGAGAAGAACCAGGTCACAGTTTAGTATTTTGGAGCAAAAGGAGAGTGAATAGCAGCAGGCTGATGATGATCATGTGTCTTCGGGAGATGTCCACGTGCTCCACTTCAATGAAGCACTAACATGACACCTTAAGTCTTCAGGTGTCTTTTTAACAATGAGACTATTTTGGGAGTTGACGGACATTTTGGTCCACCAATCCAACTCCAAACTGTCCTGACAGGGTACTAAACAGTCCTTGACGTTGTCACTTCTTGCTGCCCTCCGTTGTCACAGCTTGTTCTTGCATCTTCTCATTTTTGCTCTCCTTCTTACCGTCTTTCTTCTCGTCATCGTCCTTGAAAAAGAGGAGAGGGAACATGCCAAGGATGCAGCCGATCCCCACGCCGATGGCTTTGCCCTGCACAGGACACCGATAACATGTTGATCAAACCGCATACATACATAACAAACCTGATAATAAATAATAATACCATCAAACATCATACCTCCCCTTCACACGCATCATACACCACATACTGTACATCAGACATCACCACGCCCTGTATCATCCATCATCATGCCATACTTCACTATGATAAATGATATATCATCACATCATGCCTCACTATAACGTACAGTATCATGCAGTATACCATACCTCACTGGCACATAGAGTATATACACATCATCATACATACTCTGTGCTGTGAAAAAGTGTTTGGACCCTTCCTAAGGTCTTCTTTTTTCAGAATCAACAACTGCAATCAAGCATTTGCGATAACTTGCAATGAGTCTCTTACAGCGCTGTGGAGGACCCTGTGGTCCACTCATCTTTGCAGAATTGTTGTCATTCAGCCACATTGGAGGGTTTTCCATCATGAACCGCCTTGTTAAAGGTCATGCCACAGCATCTCAATAGGATTCAAGTCAGGACTTTGACTAGGCCACTCCAAAGTATTCATTTTGTTTTTCTTCAGCCAATCAGAAGTAGACTTGCTGGTGTGTTTTGGATCATTGTCCTGCTGCAAAACCCAAGTTTGTTTCAGCTTGAGGTCACAAACAGATGGTCGGGCTTTTTCCTTCAGGATTTTTTGGAGGACAGCAGAATTCATGGTTCCATTTATCACAGCAAGTCTTCCAGGTCCTGAAGCAGTGAAACATCCCCAGACCATCACACTACCACCACCATATTTTACTGTTGGTATGATTTTTTTTTAAATGAGGCATTACTTGAACGCCAGATGTAATGGGACACACACCTTCCAAAAAGTTAAACTTTTGTCTCGTCAGACACAAGAGTACGTTCCCAAAGGTCTTGGGGATCATCAAGATGTTTTCTGGCAAAATTGAGACAAGCCTTAATGTTCTTTTTGTTCAGCAGTGGTTTTTGTCTTGGAAATCCAGCAATGCAGGCCGGTTTTGCCCAGTGTCTTTCTTATGGTGGAGTCACAAACACTGACGTTAACTGAGGCAAGTGAAGCCTGCAGTTCTTTGGATGTTCTTGTGGGGTCTTTTGTGACCTGGATGAGTTGTCGCTGCGCTTTCGGCGTAATTTTGGTTGGGCAGCCACTCCTGGGCAGGTTCACCACTGTTCCATGTTTTCACCATTTGTGGATGATGGCTCTCACTGTGGTTTCCTGGAGTCCCAAAGCTTTAGAAATGGCTTTTATAGCCTTTTCCAGAGTGAGCGAGCTCAATTTTTTTTTTCTTATTTTATTTGTTATTTTATTTGCTTGATGGTCTGAAACATTTAAGTGTGATAAACATGTCAAATAAAAGAAATCAGGAAGGGGGCAAACACTTTTTCACACCACTGTATAGATACATCATCATATCATACTTTAACATAACATACTACTGTATATCATACATACATTATCTCATTATACCATACTGTATCATACATTATACCATATCACACCATATCATACTGTATCATCCAACATCATACCACACCTCACCATGTACTGTACCATACCTCAGCACAGCATATACTATATTGTACTACAGTATACATGATAGCTTTCCTCACCATACCATACAACAACATACCATACCTTACATAATAGCTGGTGAAAATGAGCGCTACAGTGACAAGCCTATAATCTGTCAACTCTGGACTTTGGACGTTCTCGATGAAATATATGCATTGTGTTTTGGTTTTTGAATGAAATAAATCAACAATTCCAGCACATAAATGTGGACAGGCACAAGTTAGCTTCCTTTGCCTGATAACGAGAAGTCAAAATGCTGAATAATATCAATGTCCTGCCACACCTTTCTGAAAAGAAACCACATTGATTGGCGTGAACTTTAACAGTCAGCCTTTTTAGTGTCTGATGAATCAAGCTAATGAAAGCTAATTACGTCTCACACCTCACAGGCCGCCCAGCATTGGAAACCGTTTAGGTGTCATTTTTGTGCGGACAATGAATGATTAACAAAACAAACAAACAAAACATTAGCGTTGTTTACGAAACAATGCACCACAAATTAAAGCCACCAATGGCTCTTTATAGCTGATTACATAGCGAGTTAAAGCACTGCTAAGGAATAATTGTTCTAATTCATTTATTTAGTCGTGCTTTGGCGTTCTTGCTGTGGTTGTGAAGTGTAATTTACTTTTTCATCACCATGTTGGGAGGCAGATTGAAATGACCACTCAATGAAGATATAATTTAAAATATATAATTAACACAAAAAAGCTATATAAGTCAACCAAATATTTAAAGAATAAAATATTTTGTTTGTTTTGAAGTAATCGAAGATCATTGTTGGAAATTTTCACATGCACCGCACACAACGCTGAACCGTAACCGTACCACAGATGGACCAGGCAAGTCCACCATTACTTTAGACCACCAAAGTCGGTGATTTCACGTCACTATGACAACAGCAAAGACACAGTTCTCTTTGAAACAAGCCAGTCTACAATCAATATGATTTTCACGCTGCTATTTTAATGGTGCCATTGTTACATATTGAGTCTTTAATGATTTTGCTACTCATAACTCATATCGCGTGTATTGTAACACAACAACCAACCGTGTGAGAGCTGACTCTGGTCTGCCACATGTCTGCCTGCTTTGGACTCAGGTCAGGAATCTGCATGCCCAGTCGAGATGCTAAAGCCTCCACGTAACCTGCCAGCCTGGAGACACACAAGGACAAAATAAGTCAATACAATTCACATGTCGGAAAATCTCACCAGATCGCACGTCGAATTTTGCGGCTTCACTCGATCACGGTTTTTCAAACATATTAATTAACTAATTCAATCCCAGCCATTGTTCAAAAGACAACCACTCAATACCGTCCATTTTGGACAATTTTGGCTAATCAATCAATCAATCAATCAATCTATCTGATTTTCCAAGGCACACAGAATATTGTGTTCTATGGCTACATAAACATGGAACCAAAAGAAAGATTAGACTACCGAAAAAAAGTGTGTTTCTATCTTTTTCCGCTCTTTAGTAATCAGCAGTAGAACACAAGTAAGTTTCAGGAAAATATCAGTTCCCGACTAGAAAAGGGGAAAAAAACAGCTTTTTGTGAAAAGATGCATTTCAAGCATAACTTTCACTTTGACAGAAACTTTTGCTTTTGTGACAGCTGAAATATCTAAACAATTATACCAACATAAACAACACAAAAAAGGGGTTGTTTTACATCAAAATAACAATTTATTTCCAAACATAACAACATGAATTATTTACAATTTTCACATGGAACTGAACTATGTGTGTGCACGCGTTAAAATTTCCCTACGGTGCGTAACCTTCTGCACGCTACACTCCTCCACGCTCTCTCACTTCCTCCTTCCTGTCATGTGTGATTTGTCCATTAACATGATCCCTGCCAAGCTCCTATCAAATTCATTTCTGCCACATGGTGGCCCTTTTTTACGGCTTAAGCGCTCTGAAGCGTTACTGCATTAGTGTGGAGAGGTGCATCATCACCTCTTTTTGCCTCTCGCGGAAAAAAACCCCGTAGAAGACATATAAATATGTTGTTGGGATCAAGCGTTCGGGATTATAAAAACCTATAAATATGTCTTTGGTATTGAATGAGTTAATAAATCATGCTGTTTCATGGTTGTATACAACCAATATGCATATGCATACTGTTTGCCTAAATTAAGCATTTTCAAGCATAAAAATGGCGAAATGAATTACACTCAACAAAAATATAAACGCAACACTTTTGTTTTTGCTCCAATTTTTTATGAGATTAATTCAAAGATCTAAACTTTTTTCCACATACATAATATCACCATTTCTGTCAAGTATAGTTCACAAATCTGTCTACATCTGTGATAGTGAGCACTTCTCCTTTGCTGAGATAATCCATCCCACCTCACAGGTGTGCCATATCAAGATGCTTCCAAAAGAAGCCCGTTTTCACCACTGAAAGAAAAAATATCCCCATGGTAAGTCATAATTTTGAGATATAAAGTCGAAATTACGAGATTAAAAAGTCATAATTATGAGATAAAAAGTCTAACTTATGAGATAAAAAGTCAAAATTACGAGACAAAAGTCATAATAATGAGATAAAAAGTTGAAAATATGAGATACAAACTGCGCATGTGCCGCCTTCTTCACATGACACTCAGCACATGTGCAGTTTATCTCATCATTTTGACTTTAGAATCTCACAATGATGACTTTTCTATCTCATAATTATGACTTTTAATCTCGTATATTCTCGACTTTTTGTCTTATAATTAGGACTTTATCTCATAATTTGGACTTTTTATCTCATAATTATGACTTATCATTAGGATTTTTCCTTTTTCCAGTGGCGGAAACAAGCTGCCATAACTTTCACTACGTTAAAGTCAAAATGGACAAACAATACACAACAACAGGAAGACTTGGAAAACTCCTTACTCACATGACTCCACCTCATTAAGAATATGTGACTAAACTTTGTTCATTGTGAAAAGTGTAAATTGACCATCATTAAGTGATGTTACCCAATTAGGTGATAGAAGAACGACCATCACTGGGGCTCATTGCTTCTTAATGAACAACTGGAATCTCCAAAGCAGGTTATGAACCTTCCTGTGTGTGACAACTTGATTGATACACTCAATTACTACACCGGGCTTTAGGGAAGGATTTAAAAAAATAATTCAATCACCTTGTAGCCACAAAGAAACTGGAGGGCGTGTGGGGCCAGGTGCAAACTTTTTGACAATTTGCCAGTATTTCCATTTTATAAGAACAATATAACTGCTGTACAGTAATCCCTCGTTTATCGTGGTTAACTGGTTCCAGACTCGACTGTAATTAGTGAATTTCTGCGAAGTAGGATTCCATCTTTATAAATGGATTATTGTTATACTTAGAGCAAAGAAAACCTGTTTACGACCTTCTAAAAACATTATTAGAGCCTTCAAGACATACAATAACAACCCTATAGTCCTCTTTACACTCGTATTACCCAATGTAGTAAACATAATAACAGAAAATGAGACTAATAGACTAATAAGACTAATAATATAGACTCACCTGCATTGCGAGTGTTCCTTTTTCTCCATTAGGAGATTTCCTTGCTGTTGTTTTACTTCCGGTTTCTGTATAGTACTTCCTGCGGTGGCTATTGTCTCATTATTGTAACATAATGTAACATTAATGACACCTAGTGACCAGTGTAGAAAACTACAAATCAAAACGTGTCTTTCAATGCGTTTTCTGAATGCCTTACATTTGTATTTTCGTTTATTTAGGCCATTTGTATGCTTGAAAATGCTTAATTTAGGCCAAAAATACAAAAATACAAAAAACAAGCGTAATCCTGCACGTTTTGAGTAATAATCAGCCGTATTCAGCCACAAAACAGCAATGATTTATTAATTAATATATTTTACAAAAAACAGGATTGACTGAAGCCGCAAAATTCGAGAAGCTATGTGGGGAGGGGGCGACTGTATTTGCTCATCCAGTGTGAGAAAAGCACTGGTGACATTTTACGCTAAAACTAGATCACGTATTTAATGGCTTCTCAGATCCTCGGTGCCACACAACTGTAGAGTCAGCATAGGTGACACAAGATGACAATATGGAATTGCTATAATTATGTAGGACTGACTTGTTATTATTAAAAGAAATGGATGCTAGTTCCTGCACTAATATTCTCATTTGTTTACCTTTGGTATCATGAAATAAGATACAAATGTGATGATAATGCATCTCCACTATGTGCTACAAATCAGCTTGTGGATCATCATAATAGGCTCCCTTGTGTGTGTGAGCAGGAAAATATTTCTTCACACTGCTATCCCCGTGAGCTAAAAAACGGTGTTCTGTTGTCCCATTTTTTTGATAAGTTGGCTGTGTCCTATTATTTTTACAGTGGTCAGGCTGTGCTGGAAAGCAGCAGATGAATTGGCCCATTAAAGACAACAGCAGCTGAGACTGAGCTGGCCAGGACACACACACACACACACACACACACACACACACATGTAAAGCATCACCACATCTAAATGAGTATGCACATGCTATTGCAACAGCAAGAAGAGGAGCACAAGAGTTGTCTTCAGGCTTCAAGAGCAATCCTTCCACTGTAATTCTTGTAAAGTTGAATGGAAAGGCTCAAGAGGAGCATGCTAGTTCCATCTATTCTCCCTCTTTGATTAAAAAGCAACGGAAATGATGCCTTTGGGGATTGGAACTGACTTGCTATCTAACATGCATTAGCTTGGACAACTGTGATTAGTCAAGTAAGTCAATGTGTCCGACAGGAGTTGAGTGAAATCCATGCATCTACTTTCTATCCAGTTTACCAACCTCTGACGTCGGATACGCCTGAGGTCTTACAATGTGGAGACTGAAGAAGGACATTAGCATACAGTATAGCATCAGAGCTCAGTGCACCTCACAACATATCAATCCAGCTACTATTAAAGGATTGATTATGACTTGACTGGGTGTGTTAATCCAATATACTGGAAATTCCACAAAGTAAGCAGACTCGCATTCAAAGACTCCAGCATAAAAATGAACACTGTCACTTGTTATCAAAGTTATGTTTTACATTGGCTAACTTCTTTGAATGTTGAACGATGAGATGTCTGAGGCGCATCTGCCTTAATTTGTCATCAAAGTCAAGACTCACTGTTTTAATATTTTTATGTTTTATAATTAGCAAAGTTTAACTTCTTTGGACACTTATGTGGCACATAAGGCCATCGAGCAGAGGTTTTCAGAGGGTAGCACAAAGAGCCTCCCCCTCGGAGAATACAGTCGGGCTGGGGCCTTCCCTACTCCCCCTTGAAAACAGAAAAAAAAAAGTTTCTTGCTTCATGCTCTCACAGGTAGGTACTTTTATAGCGATAGCAATTGAAGTTATCTTAGAAAGTTCAAAAAAGAAAAAAACAAACACTGCCACAAATGCAGTGGCAAAACCAATTAATTGAGCTTTTAATTTGGTGGTGACAATTTCAACTAATTAATGTTTACTGCAAGAATGTGGGATATATATGGTGTGCCAAGTGCAACACAGCAAAGTGTTGCACTAAAAGTAAAAGACCAGCCAGTAATGTATGCAAATATATGGGTGCAAGGAAAGGTTTTGCTATTTGTCACTTGCCCTTCACTTGACAAGACAGGGCTGCATAATTAATCAATGTGCACAATATACATATATGATTTCAATTATGTGCAGGAGATGCAATTGAACACCGGTAATTTGACTTTATGGACCTAAGCAAGAGCAGTGTGCTGAAAAGACAATGTAGTTAACTGAAATGCACCATTTTCTGCTCTCTGACATAAAACATGGCGTGTGACACCATTGTTTCACTACAAGCAGCCCACTGCGGGTGTCCTCTCATGTCTGACCTAGTCTCACCTTGACAAATCACTCCTGAGGGTTTCCAAAGTAGGATAAAGATGCAAGCACACAAACTCATGTGAGGAGACGTGTGTGTTTGTGTGTGTATCTGCAAAGGCTCCAGCAATGTGTGTCATGCATCAGAGCATCATAACACATATCCTCATTGACGACTGTGTACTGCTTGCTGCTTCCTACAGTGCATGATACACAGTAACAAGGTGTAACGGTGCAGATAATGACCCCATCACAGCAGGCTGGTGAACGTTGAATCGGCTGGTCTGTCTGATAGGCAGTTTGGAACACTTGCACTAATGATGCAAAAACAATCAACAAATAATGTTGCAACAATTATTTCAAAGGCCTCATAACTTTCCTCAGGATTCCTCATTATGCAAAGAGAGAAAAGCATGGGCACAGCTTATTTTTTTCCCTATTCTGCTTCTTATTTAATGCAAAAGCAGTCCCTAAAATCCTACCGAAAATCTTTTTTTTTTTTTTTACTTATTTCAAGCATTTTGGCAAGTCAAATATTCTTGTTCTGTCGGCTGATTATTTTGCTTATTGTAAGTATATGCCAATATTGTTATTTAATTTATTTAGTAAATTTGCTCAAAATTCAGTTGTACAGCGTCTGTGACGTTTGAGACAGCGACCTCTAGTGTCTGCCTTTAATTTTAACCCTCAACCAGTTGAACGCTAATTGGTTGCTCTGTGCACAACCATGATGGGAGCAAAATATGATGCAATGTATGGAAAACATTATTCATGACAATAACAATGATCTTAATCATAGCAAACTATGTAACTAAACTCAACTAAAGGCCGTTAGCATTGAGAAGTTGGGGGGATCATACATAGTGATACAATATTACCATGCTAAGTGAAAGATTGACATCATCACTTCTGAAACTTTCAAAAGACGTATTGCCAAATGAAAAAAATAACTATCAAATGAAAAACATAACTATAAGCGTTGTTCTCCAAAGTTAGTAATAGGATGCATTGTGCCTCATGTCAGACCTTCAGGCGTCACAATGAGTCACAAATCTCAAGTCAAGTCAGTGTGTGTGCAGTATAAGGGTGTCTGGAGGCGTGTGTCTGTGTGTTGATGTGTGTGCTGGTGAGAAACTCTTACCCGAGTCCTGCCAGATCAGAAACCAAGTTGCCGAGAGCAGCAGCTGAGGGAGGAAGACGAAGAGAAGACGAGAGTGAGATTCAAGTTTGAAGTTAGAAGACTGAGATTTGCATGGAGCATTGGCCGACAGGCACAATGATAAGACGCTCACCCACACATGCACACAAACACTGGGCTTGTAAGAACACACAATACAGCGTAATATCCCAACAGTGACAGTTCATCCACCTGACTAGAAAGTAATGACCCTCCCTCGTTTATCGCATTTAATTGGTTCCAGACCCCAATGTGAATTTCCGTGAAGTAGGATTCCTTCTTTATAAAAATATTTTCTTAGTTATGGCACAGAAACCCTGTTAATAACCTTCTAAATACGGGTTTTAACATCATTAGATATGAAACAACACCCATACAGTCACCTTCACATCCGTCTTACCCAACACAGTAGATCAAATCAGAGGAACAAAAGGCATTTTAGACATAAATACAAGCCATGCTCATGTGTGTCGCAGTAAATGTGTTCTGTATGGAGGACAGGAAGTGACACTGGGAGTTCAGAGTTGAGTTTTGTCGTGTTGTGGGTTACGGTCGCAACAGTGGCCCGTGTAATTATTATGATTAATATTATTATGTTATTATTGTTGTGCCTGTTGTGAGATAATTGAAACATGCTATAAAAGCCTGATATTGCGGCGACGGTCTCATCTGGCCTGGCGCTTCTCTCATCGAACAATACTGACACCTAGTGGCCAATGTAGAATATACATTCACAATTCAAATGCATCTTCTTAATAGCTTATATTTGTATTTTACCTCATTTCGCCATTTTTATGCTTGAAAATGTTTAATTTAGGCAACAAATTACAATGTGCATAAATATGCATATTTTTTGACTAATAATAGGGCGCATTCAACCACAAAACATCATGATTTATTCATTCATATGGATGAAAATCTGTGATATAGTGAAGTTTGCAAAACTCCAACCGCGATGTGGGAAGTTTGGGGGAGTTGGGGTCGGAGAGGGGGGGCACGAGGGACGACTACTGTATATTTTTACTTTGCTTAGCAACATGAGGGGGCAAATTATTAGAAACACCTCTCAGTATGATGCAGTGCAGTTGTGCACCAATAATGAACATGTTGTTAAGTTACCCATTTGACAAATGCTAGCATGTTGGCCACACGGGAAGACCTGGGTTCGAATCTCCGTTGGGCATCTCTGTGTGGAGTTTGCATGTTCTCCCCATGCGTGCGGGGTTTTCTCCGAGTAGCTACTCTAGTTTCCTCCCGCATTCCAAAAACATGCATGTTAGGTTAATTGTAGACTCTAAATTGTCCATAGGTATGAATGTGAGTGTGAATGGTTGTTTGTCTATATGTGCCCTGCCATTGGCTGGCACAATCGCAGGGCACAATGCGCCTCTCGCCCGAAGTCAGCTGGGATAGGATCCAGCAAACCCGTGACCCTAGTGGCATAGAAAATGGATGGATGGTATTGGAGCACAAGAGTTTTACAGACATGCTTTATAGTATGAAGTCCAACAACTCAGCAACATGGCAGCATATTTGTTATTTCTGTTTCTGGATGGTACACCTGCACATCTGGCCAAATGAGCCACAGAGGATTCCAGTTAAGTGAAGTCAGTGTGCTGAGATGAAATGGGCCGCTGCTGCCAGCTGGAAGGAATCATCACTATACTATAAGCTCCAGGTCAGCGTCCAGCTTGGCTCCGATTATACATGTGAGCTTCCGCTACTCTCACAGGAGACCATCTAATGTTTCCAAAATGACAGTAATGCCACGCTTCTCCTTCCATGCAGCCCACACCTACATCATGAAAACATTTACTTTTCAGCCCGCCTCCACATGTCGGTGAGAAGTGCAGTCGCACTCTTGGCAAAAATAGTCATTTTCTAGAAGCGCTGGCGGTGTGCAACATCATGAACGAAAAGGCAGGGAGGAGGTCATGTTTAAAAAAAATGATCTTCCACCTTTCATACACAAAAATGGTGATCAGAAGAACATTTGTGTGGCATGGCAGTAGGAAGTGTAAGGTGAGCCTACCCAGCAGACTGCAGGGGTGCAGCAGCTTGAGAAAAATAAAGAAAAACTACTGCTAAGTAAGCTTCACTTATGTTTAAAGGTGAAATGAATTAAAGTGAAGCTCAGGTGAAGCCCACTGCGCCACACTTTTGAAAACCCTGATTTAATGCATGCAATCGCTGTGAAACTCAATGTTTTTTTACATCACAATCACAATAGTTAGCTTGTATTTGTACTTTATATATAATAATACTAATACTTGTAATATTACTACATTCCAACAGTACAGCGCTTCACTAAAGGTGGTCACCTCGGTAAAATTCGCATTAATAAAGAGTGTTTTATTATTATGATGCAACAGAACCTGGATCTGGTTCACTCTACTTCCATTATTTCCTAAACAAAAAAAAATATTTGAAATCCGAACAACCCAGTGTCTTGGAATGAATGGTATTTGACGTTAGAGTTATTATCTGCATTTGCAATAATACACAATATGGTAAATGGTCTTTCGCTTGTACAGTATAGCGCTTTTCCACCTCCAAGGTACTAAAAAGCGCTTTGACACTGCTAGCACATCAACTACTGATTGACGCAGCACGAGGAGCAACTGGGGGTTCAGTATCTTGCCCCAGGACACTTCGACACGATCACTGGAGGACAGAAGATCGAATCCGCAACCTTCCCGTTGGGAAACGACCACTCTACCACCTGAGCCATGCCGCCCGCTAAATAGCCAAGAAAATCTCCACAAACATTTAAAAAACAAGCACTGCACTTAAAAAGCAATTATTTCTAAGCAGTTAGAGGATTAGAGCTAATAATTGTTGTATGCAAAAAGCTATTCGTTTTCCACTCATTACAGTGCATTCATTTTTGTGGCATATCCTAGTAAATTGCAATGAAAACAAGTTTAATTAAAGATAGATGTGCATCTTTTGTTGGACGTAGTGAATGGTATAAAGTAATGTTTGTTTTATTTTAAAGTAACATAAATGGACACGCAGGCTAGTTTCTTGCACAAGTTGTAATATAATTTTTAAATAAAACACATATTGTGGTGGTACGCTCCATCTCTCTGCCTCTACTTGCCGTCAATCTTGAGATTCTGTGTGCAAGAATATTTCCCAGTGAAAAAATGAAGCATGGGACAAAAGAGGATCTGCATGTCTTCACATTGTAACAGCGTGCTGTGGGTCATAATGTTCTCACACCCAATATACTGTAGGTGCAGCTTTTCTGAAGCAATCAAAAATGCAGTTTTTTTTACTTCTCAAAAGCCATAAAACAGACATATTTATTAGCATGGAATATTTTGCAACGGTGGGGCCTCCATCTGTGACAGCGTGAACTCATCCACAAACATTTGCATCCCAGAAATGGTGTGATTGGTGGACTTCACTGCAGTCTTGACACTGGCACTACATCACTCTGGAGTGGGCACTACAAGGACAGCCGTTTGGAACTTGAATGTCACCAGAGTTGCAGAAATGGCGTCTCAATAGTAGAAGAAGTAACGATATTTCATATACAGTATATGTGACTACGTTGGCTTACAGGATCAAATAATGCAGTGGAAATTTTAGTCTAATATGTACTCAGTCAGACCTAACAGGCAGTGAGTGTTAAAGTGCCTGCAGCTTGTCTAAAATCAGCATCTAACACATCTCTGAGCTTGTAGGTCTGACCACAAATCTTCCTTGCCTGATCTCACTTATTTACATCCAAGTGACAGGTCCCACATGGTAATGTATTGGGGATGGCCTTTTAGAGACAGTCTGTACAGAAACTGTAAACACAGTCAAAGCAATGCAGCAATACTGATATGCCAGCCTGTATAAACTCACGCTATTCACTTTTAATCAGTTGGGCTACAATGGAGGCGGGAGAATTGCTTTTTGAGTTCTGAACTCCTGTTTCCATGTCAGTGATGCTGCCGTTATGGCTCAGACGTCCTTTAGAATGACTAGGCTTGTCACCATTGCACTAACAATTCTTGTGTGTAACTAAGAGCAGTGTGATATTTCAAATGCATTGCATGACACACAACATTAATATCACTTTTATGGAACAGGAAGTGATCATGTTAAAATGCAAATAGGCCGTTCATGGAAGCGGATGTTATTGCAGACATTTGTTGGTCAACATAAGAACCCTAAGAACAACAACAGGTTTGTGTCACAGTGGACTTCCAATTTGTATGTGTGTCATTAAAAGGTCATCAAGTGTCACTGTAGTAACACAGGTGGTGACTTGTCGCTTACCCATTTCATGAAAAGTATGATGATTTAGTGTACCATTGTTTCAAAAGATAAACTGTCACAGTTTTAATTCATTTATTTTCATCAAAGATGCATTAAAATGCAGTGATGCTCTTACCTGCCATAGTAGAAATGCCAAGAATCACACCGATGGACAACTCAATCTGTGTGCCCTGAAGGGTAAGAAAAACACAATAACTTGTTCATCGCAGTCTTTTGTCTTTTTCCATTTTAAAAATATAATCTGACCACTTAAATTTAAATATAAACAAAAACTGTAGGTAATAACTATACAGACGCCTGCTGGTAAGTTATTAAAGCGAAAGTGAGGAGCTTTTAAATTCTTGCCAATAAACCATTAATGTGTGACAAAACATCAGGCATTGGTGGTTGCTCATTTCAGAAGGTTCACATTATTGTCTCAAAGTCTCAAAGATGGCGCCCTCCGTGGCAGACGTCTCTGTGACACTCTCCCGTGTTTTTCTATTTTTTGCTATTTTATTGTTCATTTTGGACATTCAACACACTCACGCAGTACATTACAACAGAGAGACACTTTTGAACATCGGCAGGGTTCACCATGAACCTTCATTTAGCCTCTCAGACTTTGCCTTTCTTCTGCGCCGGGAGAACGCAGCAGCCTGCGGACCTGGTGAGCTGAATACCCGGCGAGCAAAGCATCCGAGGCGTAAACGAGGCAAGCGAGCCGGCCTGCATGCTAGGCTAAAAGCTAGAGCGACGAGGCCACCGCTACCAAGCCTGCTGCTAGCCAACGTCCGCTCTCTTGAAAACAAGATGGACGAACTACGAGCAAGGATTACAGCTCAACGTGAGATCAGGGAATGCTGTGTCCTCACCTTCACAGAAACCTGGCTGACGGAGGATATACCGGACTCGGCGATCCAGTTGGAATCATTTGCTGCTTACCGGGGAGATCGGACTTTAGCGTCTGGTAAACACAGAGGTGGCGGCGTCTGTGTTTACGTAAACAAACGGTGGTGCACAGACGTACAGACGATGGAAAAGCACTGCTCGCAGGACATTGAGCTGCTGATGGTGAAATGCAGACCTTTTTATTTGCCTCGTGAGTTTAGCGCTGTGTATTTAACTGCTGTTTACATCCCACCACGAGCTAACACTGCTAATGCACTAGGCCTCCTGCATGACATCATTGATAAACACGAGACCAAACACCCAGACGCTGTATTTATTATATCTGGCGATTTCAACCACTGTAACCTCAGGACTGTCCTCCCCAAATATTACCAGCATGTGAGCTTTCCCACAAGGGAAAATAACATCCTGGACCAAGTCTACAGCAACATGAAAGGTGCTTTGAAGGCTGTTCCAAGACCCCACTTTGGAAAGGCTGACCACATCTCTATATTCCTTTATCCAACATACAGACAACTTCTTAAAAAAGCTCCCCCTGTACGTACAGCAGTTAAAGTATGGAATGAAGAAACTGATCAAGTACTTCAGGACTGCTTTGGCTGCACAAACTGGGATGTGTTTAAAACTGCAGCGGGGAGGGAAGATTGTACTGTTGATTTGGATGAATATGCTTCTGCTGTTACTGGCTACATTAGCACATGCATAGAGACTGTTACCACCACCAAGTATTACAGAAAATACCCTAACCAAAAACAGTGGATGAACTGTGATGTAAGGGCTAAGCTACGTGCTCGTTCGACTGCATTTGTCATGGGCACCGCTGATGACTACAAAAAGGCCAGATATGACCTGAGGAGGTCCATACGGGAGGCCAAGAGGCAGTACAGACAGAAGCTGGAGGGCTACTATTCCACCTCAGACCCTCGGCGCATGTGGGCGGGGCTCCAGCACATCACAGACTATCGACAGCAGAGTAGCGTAGCCACGTCCAGCCAAACCACACTTCCTGATGAGTTGAATGAGTTCTACGCCCGCTTTGACACCCAAACTCCTGATGAGCAGAGAGGGTGGCTGGACTTGGGGAGCACACAGGACTCACCTCTCATGGTGACATCAGCTGATGTGCGCAGGGTTCTAAACAAAACAAACCCACGAAAAGCAGCAGGGCCAGACAACATCTCAGGACGTGCACTTCGGGTTTGCTCATCAGAGCTAGCTGATGTGCTTGCTGACATATTTAACCTGTCGCTTGCACAAGCATCTGTACCGACCTGCTTTAAGTCCACCACCATAGTGCCCGTACCCAAGAAGAGCAACGTGACCTGCTTGAATGACTATCGCCCTATAGCACTCACTCCTATTGTTATGAAGTGCTTTGAAAGATTAGTCATGACCCACATCAAAAAGAGCATCCCGGCGGCAACCGTGGACCCTCTACAGTTTGCATATCGCCAGAACCGGTCCACGGATGATGCAGTCAACACTGCCATCCACACAGCCCTTTCTCACCTACAGGGCCAGGACACATACGTCAGAATGCTATTTATAGACTATAGCTCTGCATTCAATACAGTCAGCCCCCACAAACTCACAGATAAGCTCCTCACACTTGGCCTGTCTCCCTCCCTCTGTAACTGGGTGTTTAACTTTCTCACAGGCAGGCCCCAGTCAGTCAGAGTCCACAACCGCACATCCAGCTCAAGAATTGTGAGCACTGGGACCCCACAGGGGTGTGTGCTGAGTCCACTCCTCTACACGCTCTTCACCTACGATTGCGTGGCCTCCCAGAACAACACCAGCATCATTAAATTTGCAGATGACACTACAGTCATCGGACTGATCACTGGTGGTGTTGAAACATCATACAGAAGAGAGGTGGCGGACCTCATAGCTTGGTGTCGTGATAACAATCTCCTTCTCAATACAGATAAGACTAAAGAGATGATCATCGACCCAAGAACAAGGGAAAAGGAGCCGCATAGACCCCTGTTTATTGATGAGACTGAGGTGGAGAGGGTGAAAACCTTCAAGTTCCTTGGCACACACATCAGCGAGGACCTCACCTGGTCTCACAACACCCAACAAATTCTGAAGAAGTCCCAAAGGAGACTGTACTTCCTGAGAAGACTGAGGAAATTTGGCATGTCCACCACAATCCTGAGTTGCTTCTACAGATGCACTATCGAAAGTGTCCTTACCGCCTCCATCACTGTTTGGTACGGTAACTGTACAACACGTGATAGGAAGGCACTCCAGCGGGTGATCAAGACCTCACAGAACATTGTTGGGGCAGCCCTCCCCACACTGCAAGACATTTATAAATCTAGAGTCCTACGAAGAACACACAACCTCATCAAGGACAGCACACATCCACAACACTCACTATTCACACTCCTACCGTCAGGCAGACGCTACAGGAGTTTGAAGTCCAGGACCACAAGGCTGGCAAACAATTTTTACCCACAGGCCATCAGGCTCCTCAACGAAGCACTCGCACACGCCGCACGCAACACACGCACACACTCATAGCACTTTATTTATTTATTTATTTGTATTATTTACTTGTATTAATGTCTCGTCTGTTGTTGTTGCTTAATTTATTGGTATATATGTTTATGTGTTTATGTTTCTTATGTTCTTATTCTTTCATTTGTTTTCTTTCTTTTCTTGGGAGAATGAACAGAATAAGATTTTCATTGCATGGTATAACTGCTGTTTTACCATGCACATGACAATAAAACTCTCTTGAATCTTGAATTATTGACCTGCATAGGTTACTGGCCTGCATGGACCTGCTTGGGATGAGAACTAAATGACCAAGGCATCAATAACTCTTGACTTGTTAGTGGTGAGACATCTTATTCCAAGAAGAAATGCAATACAATTCTCCAAGCATCAATACGAGATGCTGACAAAAAAAAAAAGAAATGTGACATTGCAGAGACTGAGTGAAACATTAATGAGCAACGTCGTCATAGCAGAAGGCGGTGCATTGTACGTTATTGCATGTCTGAGTAGCAGCTATACTACATGAAATTTGATTATTTTGTTTGGCTGGTCTTCAGTAAGATGAATGAATGAAGATTACAGGAGCATGAAGGATGTTAGGAGACAGCTGGAGACACTGTGAAACAATGACAGAGTAGTAACTGTCACAGTCCCATCTGGGCTGTTGCTTTTCTGTCTAGTCACTTTGTCTGTGATTTCATTTCTCTGTTTTTGGGTTCACCCACTTCTCTCAACCTGACCAACAAAATTCCTCCCAAGTGTCCTACTGAGCTGTGTGAAATGACATGTAAAGATGTGACATCCTCACTGTAAGACACATACTAAAGACAAAGGCATTACACTGTGTTTCTTCATGCTTTCTGTCAGGGCTATACATCGTGTTTGCAACGACGTATCAGTACGTATGAGCCTTTCTTGAACACTTACGGCAACAATCATGATGCAGTTGTCCAGAAATCCAAATCCAACGAAAGGGAGTGCATTGTGCAGTAGAACTGAAAAATAAATAATGAAATAAACACAACAATAATTCACCAACAAGAACCACTTAGTGGTTAATAAACAACAACCATTTGATTCGATCGTGCCTTGTAGGGTGGAGTAGAATAATAATTGAACAGCTCTCTGCTGAGAGTAAAATGAATATAAAGTCACAGTCATGGGTGTTAAAAATGTAGATGACCTTATACAATTCCAATTTTATCTAAATATTAGAAGACAAAAAAATCAAAGATAGAAATAATTAATCTCTATAGTTACTTTCATCCATTACAAATACATATCAATTGCACTCAGTGAAGTTCTACATATTCTACACCACAGAAAAGTGCAAAAACAACATTGAACATACTGTCAAATCAATGATTTCTGTGAGGTAAAAATGAGTATTGCATCTCATGAGACAAATGTATCTAATGTGATGTTGGGACAGCATATTTGGAACCAACCAGTGTGAGGGGAGTCTTTCACTTACTTGTGATCCTGTTTTTAAAAGTTACATTTTACCATTGTTATTCTCCTGTCAAAGCCATCTGCTATAGGGCAAGGGCAAGGTCAGGTTTTTGTTTTCCCACTTTTTCTAGCAGTGTTGAAACCCTCACTGCAAGATCTTAATCTCCTGTCTAAACACCCACAGCAACAATTTAATCCCACAACAAAAATACAGACAGTCTCCCGACTGCTAGATATGAAATGCTTCACTGTTTTTGTTTTTAATATCAGTCTGAAGTCAGAGGCAAAGATAATTTATACAGATTTTGAGGGGCTTTCATTTTCCAAATTGTTGAAGTATTATAAAACCTGGGTGACATCATGGGGTTGTGTGCTGTGTAGGATGTACAGTGTTAATATGTTTTACTATAATCATCTTAACCAAGAACTCCGATTTTATTTTGAAATTGTCACTTCAAGTGCTTTGGCGTAATGCATGTCAAAGTAGAGAAAAGCTTGACTGCGTCTCGTCTTGCTGTGAAGTAACACCACAGAGTGATCAGAATCATATATATTTTTCTAAAGTTTGGAGAGAAGTCGTGCTTTCAAAACTGTGGTTTTGATTTAAAAAAATGACCATATTAACCTCTGCAGAAATGTAGTTTAGTCCAGAGGCAGGCTTATTTGACTCATAGCACAGATAAGATGACCCTCTTGGTGAGAGTCTGGTCCATTTATTTGCTCTGTCATTATCTGTGCACCAGGCCGTTTCCCAAATCGGCCTGCATTTTAATGTGGCTATTTCATTTACATGAAGGATTTTCCTACAGTGTTGATCTGGAAGCAAATCTCCTGTTTGCCACGCACCACCTGATGTGTTTCTGTGTCCCACACTTAACTTAGTTAGACAATAACTTGCTTTGTTGAGTGCAACATTCAAGTACTAGAGATTGCTGAATGACTAGTGTTGCTTTTACGATTACTGTTTACCTACTGTTTCTGATAAAGCAGTAAAAACAGCAAAATTTTCACTACTACATGGGAAACACTGCGCTTTAGATGGGAGGATTCGTACATTGCATCCAGTCCAGTTTAAAGGTCTTCCTTAAAGGGGTAAAAGAATTATGCATGATACGGCATATCATTTACACTAATATAAAAAAAATACCAAAATAAATACCAAAAATAAAAAAAAACACTTCTTACCATATCTTAACTGTGCTGCGGTAGGTGGCGCAATCTCGAGCTGCCCTGTTGACAAAGAGAAGATGAACATATTGCAGCTAGAAAAGGAAGAAAAGTCTGGCATGCTTTGTGACACAAATGTACATTTTGGTACTCAAGCTAGCATAGAATATGGGGCTAAAAAGCACATGAAATGTAGATATAGAAGTGCATCAGAGAAATGGAAGTATGATGTCAGAAAATGATACACAACAATGGACAGGTGACAGCGTGCAGGGATACGGCGGGAGACAAGTCGCTGTTGATGTACTACACTGCTGACGGGGATGTCATCCCACTTCATGTCAAAAAAATCCAAACTATCCCTTTAAGGTGCAGCCATATTGGCTAGGGGTGTCGCAAGATCTTGCAAGATTAAAAAGTGACGATATTTCTCATTTGAGAAAAGCTGTCTCGTGGGAACAGGTCATCCAGAACTCTCAGACTGGGAGCTATGTATGGAATTGATACTGTGAATGATAATACATCTAATATGGAAGTGGCAGTGTGTGAGGCAGGACTGGAATTGCACATTAAGTGCTTTACACACACTTTAAAAGGGAGATGGATGGGTAGGTAGGTACTGTATGTGCAAAGGACATGATACCGACCCTTCTACTACTACTATTACTACTACTATTAACGCAACTACTACTGTTGGACACTGTCAACAGAGCGCTTCACGACCAGTTCAGTTGTTTTTAGTTGCTATGAAGAAAAAGAAGAAAACTGGGGAGAGGACACATCCCTAAGGGACACCGGTACTGATTACGTCGAAGGCTGGAAGGTCTATTCCCTACAATTAACCTGTCAGGAAGCTTGTAATCCATTGACCGATGGCTACAAAAACATTGAGCTGCCGTCGGTTAATACATATCCATCTTGAGCGTGTTTGATGTGAACGACTTTTCAGGAGATGTGGAGTAACTATGGAATGTCACATGAAAAAAGATGTCACATGCACATTTCCACTTCAGGGTGTGAGATGGAGATCAGCAACACAAATAGTGCGACAATGCACCGGTGCGACAAAAGTGTAACCTGCTAATAAATTACATAAAAAGAAGCAAAGGAACGGGACACAGTGCTGCATCGTGACATTAACCAAAAAACAATCCTCACTCATTGTTATTCACTATATTTCATAAAATGATGCAATTCATGTTCTTCCCATATCAGTTCATTCCCATGGTGACATGCAAGTGACGACTGTGACAACTCTCTGTCAATCACTCAACAGATAATGTGTCTAGCTCCACCTTACCACTACCACACTTCAATCTCAGGGAAAAACTCAACTTAAAAACATTTATATGCGAGAACAACGCTAAAAAACCACAGCATTTCAGTATGTGGAATGAAATTATGGAACGGATTGAGAAAGAACTCAAACAAAGCACTTAGATGAGCGATTTCGGGAAACAGTAACAGCAGTTGATATTTGCAAAATAAAGAAAGAAGAGTATTGAACTTATTTTATGTTTATTTGTATTTATTATTTATTTTTTATTATTATATTGATTATTATATGATTAATATTTATTATGAATGTGGAAAAACCTTGACAATTATATCACCATATTGTTACACTACTTTATCACTTTTCTATGTATTAAAAATATCGCATATGAAATACAAGAAGTGAATAAATGTACAGCAACAGATGTGAAACGGATGGGGGGTAGGATTCAATAAGCTTTGCTTCTTCCTACTCCTTTTAGACATGTGGAACTGTGAATTGTACTATGTGATGTATTCCATTGTAACTTGTATGCATGTTCAAATAAAATTAAACTATTACCATTACCAGACCACGATGGTTCTTAATGCAACAAAAGTGAAACCAAATTTGGCATGACTGGTTGTTTTAGTACAATTTACAACTTTGGATGTAAAGTGTACCAAAATACACTACACGACTTAGTTCCAGCTGTGCTATACAGAACAGTAACAAGCCGATAACTCCAGTCAGTCGCTTTGAAGGCCGAGGGCAATAAAGTCGTTTCCTCTTGCAGGTTCTGTGAAATTGGATTTGTTTCACGCCGATCTGTGGAAATAGGAGTCCAATTTCCACATGCGGACGTCTATTTTCATCTGTCACAGGCATTTCAGAGGTATGCCAGAAGAAAACACCACTTGTTTTAACCTGCAATTTCGGATTGGTGTAATAGAGTCACGTTATTTTTTTCAAATTCGATTAAACATGAGTGTTTTCTTGACTTCATACCGTGTCAGCCTGTTTTTTTCCTCCATGTGTAGCTTCAAATCCTGTTCTCCTTTCCTTTCAGGATGTGGGGTCACATGACACGTTTCCGTCTCATGTTGCTGAGAGACATATAGATGAAAGATCTCGAACAGCAAATTGTGTGTTTGTCATCAAGTCACATTTCGCGAGACCACACAGACATTTGTGAGGCTACTGCAGAACCTCTTTGTAGTTAATCCACACATTAACTTCTAAACACACCAGATAAGAGATTTGTTTTTCTCTCCTATCTACTGAACATCACCTCGCCATTTATTGGCTGACATGGCTAAAGGCCTGCAAGGTCCCCTGGTGTAAGGCATTGATTGTGTGGTGTGTCAAATCCCGCAGCGCTGCCCTCCCGCAAGAAATTGGGCTCAGCAGGAAGGAGCGGGAAAAGCCTCTAATGGAGTGTGATGAGCAGCTAACCACGGGCAGGGACTCGGCAGCGGCCATAGACTATTGCCTTAATCTTGCATTTTTGTCCTAGAGCAATACTGCAGATAAATTGTGGCCGATTATGGCCGCATTGACAGATAAGAGTTTAAAAGGTTGGAACTGTCAATGGGCCTGTCAGTTACAACAACCCACCAAGAAGCACTTTCACATCCTTTAACAAAGTGTTTATTCTGAGAGGTTAAACTGCACCCACCCAAGCATGCATTTCAATGCACTACCCAATGCAACAAGCTAAAATATGCTCATGTATGGCATTACGCTTATCCCTTTTGTGATATGGTGATATGTAATAAATACTCTTCAGAAAGCCAGAGCGCATTTACTGTACATGATCAAGCTTAAAAATATTTCCGCGTCCATTGAGCTGACTGCATATAAACCAGTGGGAAACTAAATGCAATTTTGAAGTCACAATGTGTCATACTGGATATGTTTTGATACATTTCATTAAGCAAGTGGGTCACGTGGGAAAGATAGCACATTACAGGTTAATCAACAAAAATATGTACAAAAAAACTGACATGTTAACATCTTAAGTACAGTTACAGAAATAACTTTTTTTCTGTGATAGATGGAGACACTATTAGCACATTTTAACAACTGTTAATGACTCTTAATGCATTACATAAACATATACTATAAGTATGAAAATGACTTATTATTTTGATATGACGATCGACTTCTCGGGTACGGAATAAATCCCAAAAAAAATAATAAAAATGCTGGCTTGACGATCCTCTTCAGGCTCAGGTGTTACCGAGGCAGAATACAGAACATTTGCAGAGGCGTTGTTCATCTCAGACTGTGGAATATCATTCTCTGCTCGGTGTGTGTTTTTACTGGCAAATGTCATGCTCATTTCCCCTTTGGATTTGATCCATTTTGTGCTTTCTCATTAAGGAAGCATGAGATGCAGCACACACGAATACGAACCGATGCTGCATTTTCATTTTTTTTTGGCACATACTGTACTGCTGCATTATACTGATACGTGGGGGAGAGAGAGCCATTCACCAAGCTCAAAGCATTGCAGTATTTTTCTATGATTTATGAGACAGAACACAAGAAATTACCCACACAGAATATGGGCCACAGTGACAGTGATGAGGAAAAAGACAGCTGAAATGTAACACTTATTGTAGGAAAAATAATAAGATAGTCACATTTGTACTCAGCTGGTATGTAGTACAAATACAGTATGTGAGCAGAACATCACAAGAACATTAATCAGTGTGACTTAAGAGGACTCTAAATACCCGCTTCAATCCCCAGAAACACCAATTAGGCAGCAGAATACAAAGAGACAAAACAACAATAAATCCTTGAAATATTGCCCTGACTAACAAGACAGGGGAGCAGCTTCATACTAGTAGGAAATGGCAAAAATATATTTTAATTGGGCTGTTTAAAACATCTCCAAAGACAGTCTACAGTGAATTCATCTTCACTCTGACCATAAAGAGATGCTGTTGCAGTTCCTCAGAGATGATGATGATGATGAATCCATGTGCACATTTGATCTCAGCCTCAATCCATTTTCATGTTGATGCGCTACCATCTGCTCGGAACAAAATTACAGTCAATGCAGCTCATTTGATTTTATATTAGGATGACTTCTCTCTCAACGCAACCTCAAGCAGCTTAATGGAATTTGGATAATTATACAATTTCCATGTTTTGACCATGAAATAATTTTGGTCCAGACCCTTTGCTAATAGCTATTATTACACTTCCACATTCCAAGCTCTATGTACTGTATGAGGGGCTGAACAAAGGCCTTTACAAAAATACACAGTTCAGCTTGTTTTCTCATTTCCAGGTGGAACGTTTGTGGTCAATGTGCATTACAGCCACATCTGCCCACACAAATTCTGGTGTAAAGGTTCTGATGCAAAAAGAGTCAAACACAACCGGCCATGTCTGGGATAGAGAGAGAATAGAGGCTTGTGTTAAAGATTTGAAATTGTTGTGTTAAATTAAATTCTTTCACATTTCCCACAGGGGGGCGAGTCCACTAATTGAAAGTCGTGGAATAATTAAAAGTCTTGGAATGATATTTAACCTGTCGCTTGCACAAGCATCTGTACCGACCTGCTTTAAGTCCACCACCATAGTACCCGTACCCAAGAAGAGCAACGTGACCTGCTTGAATGACTATCGCCCCATAGCACTCACTCCTATTGTTATGAAGTGCTTTGAAAGAATAGTCATGACCCACATCAAAAAGAGCATCCCGGCGGCAACTGTGGACCCTCTACAGTTTGCATATCGCCAGAACCGGTCCACGGATGATGCAGTCAACACTGCCATCCACACAGCCCTTTCTCACCTACAGGGCCAGGACACATATGCCAGAATGCTATTTATAGACTATAGCTCTGCTTTTAATACAGTCAGCCCCCACAAACTCACAGATAAGCTCCTCACACTTGGCCTGTCTCCCTCCCTCTGTAACTGGGTGTTTAACTTTCTCACAGGCAGACCCCAGTCAGTCAGAGTCCACAATCGCACATCCAGCTCAAGAATTGTGAGCACTGGGACCCCACAGGGGTGTGTGCTGAGTCCGCTCCTCTACACGCTCTTCACCTACGATTGCGTGGCCTCCCAGAACAACACCAGCATCATTAAATTTGCGGATGACACTACAGTCATCGGACTGATCACTGGTGGTGTTGAAACGTCATACAGAAGAGAGGAGGAGGACCTCATAGCTTGGTGTTGTGCTAACAATCTCCTTCTCAATACAGATAAGACTAAAGAGATGATCATCGACCCAAAAACAAGGGAAAAGGAGCCACATAGACCCCTGTTTATTGATGAGACTGAGGTGGAGAGGGTGAAAACCTTCAAGTTCCTTGGCACACACATCAGCGAGGACCTCACCTGGTCTCACAACACCCAACAAATTCTGAAGAAGTCCCAAAGGAGACTGTACTTCCTGAGAAGACTGAGGAAATTTGGCATGTCCACCACAAGCCTGAGTTGCTTCTACAGATGCACTATCGCAAGTGTCCTTACCGCCTCCATCACTGTTTGGTACGGTAACTGTACAACACGTGATAGGAAGGCACTCCAGCGGGTGATCAAGACCTCACAGAACATTGTTGGGGCAGCCCTCCCCTCACTGCAAGACATTTATAAAACCAGAGTCCTATGCAGAACACACAACCTCATCAAGGACAGCACACATCCACAACACTCATTATTCACACTCCTACCGTCAGGCAGACGCTACAGGAGTTTGAAGTCCAGGACCACAAGGCTGGCAAACAGCTTTTACCCACAGGCCATCAGGCTTCTCAACGAAGCACTCACACACGCCGCACGCAACACAAACACACACTCATAGCACTTTATTTATTTGTATGAATGTCTCTTCTTTTTGTTGCTGCTTAATTTATTGGTATATATGTTTATGTTCTTATTCTTTCTTGTGTTTTCTCTCTTTTCTTGGGAGGATGAACAGAATAAGATTTTCATTGCATGGTATTACTGCTGTTTTACTATGCACATGACAATAAAACTCTCTTGAATCTTGAATCTTGAATGATCCTTCTTCGAGTTTTCTTACGCTTAATATGTCTTTGAATCTCTTTCTATTTAATGTACAGCAGATGAGAAAGGAGACAATGTTTTAGGGCAATGATTCTCAACTGGTAGGTCGCGGGTCTTTGCCTGGGCAAAAAAAAAAAAAATGTAATGACCCGATGTCCAAAAATGCGCCTTGCATTTCTTGTCTGTGCTCTTTGCTTGCTAGGCCATCACGAGGTGTGTGCCTGGGCAACAGCAAAACTATAGCAAAAAGTCCCTTTAAATGGTCCCTGACGCGATTCATCAACTTTGCTTAAATATGTTATACATTGTTTGTAATTATCTTCTACATTGTTAGATTTTTGAATGCGAACGGTAAATTTGAAAAAGTTCCATTTATAGTTCATGGCGCCAACTAGGTCGTAGCTCAGCCTCATTTCCGGAAGTTACGTCATCGGGGTAACGCACCTCAGCTATAGCAGAGTAAACAACTTCTCGACATAGATCGTCGACTTGGTTCAGTATATTTTTCATCAAAATAGTAGCCATGCCAAAATGTTGTACTGCTGCTGGATGTTCAAAGTATGCGATTAATACTATAAGTTGGTTTTCTTTTCTAAAAGAGGAAGGTTTAAGACAACAATGGACAAAGCAAGTGCAGACAACGAGAGACAGATGGACGGCCACCTTGAGTTCTGTTCTTTGCATCATTTCACTGATGATTGCTTCAAAGGAACACCTGACAAGAAGCATTTGGCTTGAAAGTACTGTACTGTATGAACGCATTTTGAAAAAAGATGCTATTCCATCAGTGCACAGGAAAAAACCAAGACAACAAGAACGACCATTATGCCAAAGTTGGCACAAGAGAGTAAGTCATGTCTTGTTTACATAATATCTTCTATACACTATTACACAAAAGCGACAAGGCTGCAAAGGATTATCCAAGTTATATCTTTTGACAGTGATATGT
The DNA here is from genome assembly GCF_027744805.1 of Dunckerocampus dactyliophorus. Classification (NCBI taxonomy): domain Eukaryota; kingdom Metazoa; phylum Chordata; class Actinopteri; order Syngnathiformes; family Syngnathidae; genus Dunckerocampus; species Dunckerocampus dactyliophorus. The sequence goes on from NC_072825.1 coordinate 19,324,421, forward strand.
TTCCTGTGGGGGGCGGCAGTGGACATTCATCATCTTTGACGAACGGCCGCATATACAATAAAACAGGCCATAAAAACCCCTTTACGCTCATTAAGAAGCCGATTTAAAACAATAATTGAAGGATAAGCAACTCCAGAGTAATTTACACGTACCATTCTGTGTTTTGAAGGCAACCAATCTTCATCTACATGTCTTAAGGCTTAAGTCCATGTTCTCCAAGTTCTCTATTTCATCTCCAAATGTTTCTTCCTCCTATAAAACCACAGCTCAAATCTTCGCTATCATCACTGTAAACATCCTCTGTCTCGTACACCGCCATGTTTGTTTACTATTATTCTGATGATGTCACTTCTGGAAATTAAGGCTGAACTGTGAGAGCTAGTTTGTCATGGCTGGCACCATGAAATATAAATGTCATTTTTGCCAATTTACCGTTCGCTTTCAAAAATCGAACAGTATACAACGTAACTACAAACAATAAACAACATATTTTAGCAAAGTTGAAGAATCATTTACAAGCGACGTCATCCTGGCAACGGCCATCTTTCAATACAAACATTACTATCTGCACTAATGATTGGATGTTAGAGGCACACCTCTTCTTGGCATACACCACAGCAAGGCCAGAGAAAACAAATATAGTGCCTTGAGGATAAACAGAGTGAGTGATAGCATCTTGCTTGTTGAGTTTTACCACAGTCAGCTTTATCTTTTCTACTCGTCTCTTTATACTGTATTTGGAAAAGATAATGACATTCAGTAGAAGGCTGAACTATCTGAATCAGAATATGTACCAATATACATAGATATACAGTACATATTCTGCATAATTTACACAATGACAAAACACCTTCACCGAGGCAATTGATACTATATTCATCCAACAGCATTGAGCAGACCCATTAGACACCAAAGTATTCCTGGACTGACAATTTCCCTTTTGCAAGACTAATAAAGACTTATTCTGTTCTATTCTATAAAGTACAAATATGGCACAAGTCATCTGCAACGCCCACATAAGGTGTTTTAGTTTCATTAATAATTCTTCGTGTACAGTCCTGGATGCCATTTTCCATGCTGGTTCATGAGGCTGCAGTACCAAGTCTGGCCACTACACCAAATGGATGAATCCCCGTCTCTGGGGGTTTAAGCTTTTCATTTGTATGCCACAAAAATAAACCGGTATGAGCAAACAAGTCCATAAATGTAGGACAGTAGAGCTTTTTTCACCTTGATATCTATCATTAAATATGTATAAACATGTAATGGAGCTGCAGTGAATGATACATTCACTTTGAATGTGCAACAAAGTAAGTTAGGCTCAAAGGGGCCGGGTGATGAGTAAGCGTGACAGTTAGGAATAGAGCACAAGTTTTAAAACAAACTAAAAAAGAAGCTAACTTAAATTTTACTGGGGTTTTTTGGAGGTCATGGTGTCCCATGAAAGCAACAGTGAATCTTGAATATGATTAGCATCAAAGACAAAAAGCATTATGAATATCACTATCCCAGTAATAGTATTACCCAAGCGTCGGTGGTGCCACTGTAATTAGATATATTAAGTGATCCGTCTGCCTCAATTTTGCAATAAAGTTGAGCCCTTTGCACCACTTTTCATTTTGAATACAGCCAGCTGAGGAAATGCATACGTATAATCAATTATGGTTGTTTTGTAACTTGGTCTTCTTCCTAAATTCAGAACAGTTACTGGCACTTTAATTTAAATTTGTTCATCAATTTAATATAAGGACAAGTCTCCTCAAAGTGGTACCAGGGGCATGACGCACAGACTAAAGGGATTTGCAGCTCTAACCAAATAAAAATATATTGCAAATACACTGAATAAACAGAAGAAACAATGTTGAATATTTTCTTAGTGTCCGTTGTGTATAAAACACGATCTGATGTCAATTTCAGCCCGTTTGCACATCGCCATTTTGTGACATGCAAAAGTGTCACAAAGACAAATCAATAATACTAAACGGCGGAACTTATGTTTCAGCTGCTGCGATTTTCCGAAGTATAACACCTCACTGTGCACCAAACTTGTACTTTGACCAAACTCTGACAAAACGTGTATGTGTCGCAAACGTCACCAGCGTATTCTGCACACAATGAAACTAAAATTTAATAGCAGAAGAGAAAAGGCAAATGAGCTGACCTCTGCCTTGGCACACAATGTGAACTTCAAGAGTATTTGCGTGTTATTTGTCCAGTTTTTCATCAAAAATTCAGACAATAACAAAGGTGACACTGATTAAAATCAGAAATATGGAGTACTGTCAAGGATATGTGTTACTGTCAGGATTTCTGCTGATTCCTACTTTTTTTTCAAATCAATACACTTTGAGATACTATTTTTTTTACATCATGCTTCCGTGGAAGGTAAAGTGTGTTACGGCAGTGCTAACTAACAATGTTTTAAAGAACATGGTGTTGAGTCTCGCACAGAGTTTGAAACGGGGCCCATCCATTAGCGCCGTGTTATATGCAAGATACGTCGCCAGTTTGTGGTTTAAGGTAAGTTTATAGCATTTACATTATTTTACTGTGCTTTCATTGAATGTTGTATGTTCAGTAAGCATTGCTTTGTTGTTTAATGGGGGTTGTTTCAAGTAAAAGCGGAAAATGTAGGTTGTTGCTTGTTCTGTCATGCTTTTGGATTCCCTTTCAGGAGACTGACCCACACATTAACATAACAATGAAAACGTCTTTTTTTAAAAAAGATAATGATGCTCAGTCTCAACTGACACTGACAGAGAAGTATTAATTTAAATATGGGTTTATTGCACTGTTGCAGAATGGCACGGCATCACACCCAGAGGTGTTTCGATTACAAAATTTGAGGAGTCACAATAGAATAAAAACATGCCTTTGTATGTGATACAGTGTTTCCCACAGGACTACAATTTATCTGTGGTGTTGGCTTGATGATGTCATTGTGCTAATTTGCCAAATTTACCATGACGCAAAACCCCGGCTAGACTTCGTGGACGGGTAAAACTGAGCTTTTTGATTTGTGTCATAACAAATGTGCGACATTATCTCATGTTTTTAAACCTTATTTAAATAACAGAACATGAAGATATTGACTTACTAGTGTTAATTTTCTGCCTTTTTCGTGACTTATAATAAAAAAAAGACATTGAGGAAGTTTCCTCAGTTCTGTGTAAATTGTACATACATTTATACCTCATATTTATAATGGGCAACCAAGTCAGCTGTGACATGTGCAGTTATGATGGCATCTACTGTACAAAGTACAGCTACACAGACAATCCCATAACAATGTGTTTGTGAGGAAGGGCAAACAGGTAAGGCCAAATCTAAAAATCAGAGAAAGCTTTGAATTAAACTGTCTTGATCAAGTGTCCACAAAAAAACGGAATCTAGACCTAAAAACTGGTCAACTCTAGAAGGAGTACCGTAATGTGACTGTACATATTTAAGTTCACGTGTTACGTTTGAAGAATAGAAACGTAAGTATACCAATGTCAAATGACACACACTGGATGAGAAACTAATAGCAGTTGTGTCTGCCTGGCATGAAATTGTGTTAAATCATTCAGGAAGTCATTCTTGTTTTATATCAGCATTAGATGGTGCCCTTTTGAACTGCACATTTGTGTTTGTGTGAGGATCACAACGGGCTGCCTAATGTATGACTGTGCGGGACTTAAATGAGCTGAGGGACGATGGAAAACTGGAAAGGTGAGTACTCAGAGAGCACAGAGACTTAAATACTATTCATAATATCAAATGTTGGTCATATGCAAAAAAGGATACATAGACAGATTTCTCTAGAAAACACTGTGAAAAAGACTGGGCCTCTTATATTCTGGGTCTAGAGGTTTTTCCATGCAAACCAACAGGATGTTGTAGCACGGTCCAGCAGTGAGCGCATTGGCAGAACACACTGCCCTATGGTCAGGGTACCTACAGATTTGATATTTCAAAATTCCATACTTTTTCCAGACTACTTCCAGACTCAGTAAATAGATGTTTATCATTACAGCTGCAATAAATAATTGATGAATAGATGAGTAATAGATTATCCAATTAATCGACAACTATTTTGGTATTTGACGACTCTTTTTTTTTAATGTAAATATCCTGTGATGTCAGCCTCTCAAATGTGAATTTTTAAAATAAATTTTGTCATTCAGACCTATTATCTTGGTGTTTAAGGCAAAACAAGATATTTACACACATCAGCTTTGTTTACACCGTCTTTTACCGCTTGTTAATGTAAGCAAGCATTTTACGATGCCCGCTGACATTGTGCAAGTTATGAGTGAAATAAGGAAAGAGGCACGCTTATTCTTTCACCCTGCATCTTAGCCGTCAACAGACATTGTCAACACACAAAATACACTTCCGGACTTGTATCGATGACTACATCTTCCATAACCACAAGCATGGGCTTTACAATTTGTTGAGGATTTTGTAGAAATGTTTGCAGAGGCTGACATCCCATTCGAAAAGTTAGCCAAGCTACGCCCCTTTCTGAATTATTGGGCAAAATTATTTGCATTCCTCCGCGCCTTTCTCACCTTTGTTTACATTCTCGACGCCACTTGCAAGCACTGTGTGTAGACTCCTGTACTTCAAATCCAATATCCAAAAGCTCTTCTTGAGTGTAAGATGTTAAGCCAGACCCGATATGAGCAATATGATAACTACAAAACTGCAAATCTGGAAGAGATGCTGGGCTTTGCTGTGTGTATGCGCCACCACCTTGCGTAGGTATAGGTCTTCTGTTAAACACGCGTCATTTCCAATTCTTTATTAACACAAATGAGGCTGATTTTTTTTTGATCAAAATAGACTATTTCTAACAGAAAAACAAAGATATTCTATGTAAAAACGTATACTCAGCAGCAGCCGTGGGTACTATCTTGATCACATGAGATTTTCAGGTTGAAAGTCGAATCGCACTCCTCTGAAACGAATCGTCGACTATTCTAAGACAACCCTACTGCAGGTCGTTAAAAACACAGTCTGCTATACGCAAAGTTGCACACAAAACAACAAACAAATTATGAAAATATAACATAAGAATGAACCATGAGCCAAGATGGCAACACACTGTGTGTGGCTTTGAGTTAGAACAGTCTGATGATAGATGAAGTAAGACCAGTGAGGGTTGAGGAAAGCTGTAAACATAGGAAGACAGAGATGGAGAAGTTGTTTCTGTGCAGCCTTCAGGGGTCATTGATGTGCCATCAAAACAAAGTGACAAGGAACACCTTGCTACACTGCTGACTTGTGTCTTTTACAAGTAATTGTCAGCCTCCACAGCACTCTCCATCCTCTGAGCCATAAAGGGAAAGAGTCTCGTGTCAAGTATCCCTGTTTTTGCAGAAAACTGTGGTAAAGTCACACCATGCATGTAATGTGTAATTGTGTAATGTGCTATATGGAACACAAACATCAGTTTGCTGCTACTTAATATCCTCACTGAAAGTACTCTAGACTTACAACACATTATACAATAAAGTATTGTTATGCCATCAACTTAAAGCACTATCCAGAAAACACATGACTGGAAATCACCACAATATTTATAACCAGGCAACTTCGAGGTTTTATTTTAGAGGATGAAAAACTACCATGGCGTGGTTTTACTAGGTATGATAATAAATTATAGTGGCCTCAACTCACTGCTTAGAACAAAGTGCAAAAAGCATGGTTGTAGATAACCACAATGCATCCCGTTGTGCATCCTCAAGCTGTTTCTGATACTGTATGAATATGCAGTATGAAAGTTGTTCAACAAAACACTGGGGCTACTATAGTAAGATCAGCTCAAATTCGATTGCTAACTGTCTTTTGAAATACAAGAGAGAAAAAAACGGTCATAAATTAATAGAAACAAATACCGTTTCCTGACAAAACTGACATCTCAATAATTGTTGAAAAACATGTGAACAAATTGAAAATACAATTGCGACCTGTAGCCTTTGGGTTAATTGAAAAATAACCTGTCAAAAAAAATCCCAATGGGTGACTTGACTATTCACTAGTCACTGACTCAGCCTGTCTTTAGGTATGCGTAGTAAAACCCGGTATCATAATGGCACTGGTGCAGATGCAAACAGTGAGGCAGACTTTGTCTGGTGGCAGCGTGTAAAAGAAAGTGAAAGTGAAATTAGACATGACTCGGTGGACAAATCAACACTGGCTGCATCCAAGCTGATGAAATCCTCATCAAGGCCTGTTTATCGCTCCTTGCAACACGCCTCAGTCTGCAAGACAACCACAGCGATAGAAGTAAGTTGGTCTGTCTTTTTCATGACTCTTTCGTCTGATAATTGTATTTCATCTTTCTATTACTGTATTTTATATCATTCACTTGATTGAATTTACGTATTTAGGTATCAGATCTGACGTACATCAAAACTCCACTTACATCAGTGGAACGGAACTCATTCGCAACCCAAGGACCACCTGTAGGCCTACTACTGTAGGTGCCTCATTTGGGTGCTAAATTAAAAGTTACTATTTATTTGGTGGCAATGAAATGACATTGCCAGAATTGTGTATCAGTTTCTGCTAAAATTGCTGTGAATCTATGCACTTGATACTGTAAAATCTTGCAGTGCTTTGCACAGTCCCTGTGTTCTCTATTGCTGCTGGTTTTGCTGTGATAATTGTAAAAATGTTTTTTGTAAATTTCATTTCGTATTGGTGAATGTATTACTTATTTATAATTGTATTTATATTACTGAAGTATTTAAAGATAAATACTATTCTGCTCAACTTGCATATCACATATTCCATGAAACTAAAAAGGCGTTGTTTTTCCACACAATTTGTACAATATCCTTTTTTTCAGTACTGATTTGGGCACTGCTTAAGCACCGGCACCGTTTTAAAAGTACTGGTATCGGATAATATGTAAATAATACCAAGCTCTACTTGTCTTCAGCCTTCATAGGTAGCAGGTAAGAGAATCCCTGTGGGATTTTAAGCAGGTGAACGTGACGATGTCAGCAGACTTCAGCAGGTCAATCAGGTCTTGTACAAGAAAAAAAAAACAGCTGACCTTTGCATAAAGATAGCCCCTATATACAGTAGTATAAGTATAGCGTCTAATGCTATTGTAGTTTGACTTTGACTTTTAGGGCTTAATATCAGAAAAAGGAAAAGTAATTGTGTCATTAAGGGTTAAATTGTCACCTAGCGTTCTTGTAATTAGGGGTCGGTATAGTTGTCAGGGTACAGCTGTCCCTTGTTTATCGTGGTTAATTGGTTCCAGACCCGCCCGTGATAAGTGAATTTCCACAAAGCAGGATTCAATATTAATAAATGTAGTATTTTCATAGTAAGAGCACAGAAAACCAGTCTAAATATGGGTTTTAACGTAATTAGTGCACTGCAGACATGAACTAACACCGCAATAGTCACTTTTACACGCCTATTATTCTTTGTTTACATCACATTGCGCAGAACGGGATCACTGCAGATGGCCGCCTCTAGCATAGTAAGCTAGCGAGCTAACTAGTTAGCCTCCCCAATTTACTTATTCTACACTTAAGAAAGTGTTTCAAACAGAATTGACAAGAAGGACAAAGAAGCCAAAAACATACCACTTCCACACGGAATGAGAAGAGAACCTTTTTTTCACTCAATCTCAGCCATGGCGTGTCGGCTCGGCTCTGCTGGCTCAGTAGCCAGTATCCATGCAGTGTGAAAGGTAAAGTAATCAATGAAAAAGTATGAAAAAGTCACGTTTTCAAAACCACTAAAATTGTGTGTCATACCGTTCCCATGATATGAGAGAAACAGGAAGTCCAGCACGGCCACTATGTGGAAATACTTTGTCACGTCCGGTGTTATTCCTCGCAGTCGGAACTGGGCTTTGATGTGTTGAAACCCTGGGCGTTAGCTTCCCTGTGAGTACTGAGCGTCGCCAGCACGGCCGCGCTGGTGTGGGTCGACATATTACTCACGTCGACCAACACCAAATGTGGAGGTGTGAGTCAGACCAAGACATGGTGGAGGATATAAACCGTTTACTCTCCACTGAACAACAAGCAACAGTCCCTTAACAACGTCTCAGTTGCTAACAACAATTACACGACCCGCAAATGGAAGTTTGCTGTGACCTGACACTAGGAAATAATAATGTAACATTATGAGTTTTTAAAAATATTATTATTTATATTGTGACTTTCCATTCCCTTGCATTTATTTGCATTTTGTTTTTTTTTTTAAATAAGAAAATATTTATTGTGTTGAAAATACAAAAGAATATAGAGATATAAAGAAAAAGGCAGCGGCACGGAAACTCATTCAAAACCGTGGGAGACTCGTACAATTCGCTCTGGATGTGAGCGTGTCATTTGCCAGTGTAGCTGGTCACAGCCGCTCGTCGCCACCCGTGTGCAGGTTTTGTTACACGTTGGTGATTTGTTTCGGGTTTTTTTTCTCTCTTTCTGACATTTAGGAATCGATTAGTAATCGTTAATGTCTGCATCGCAATACATCTAAGAATCGATCATTTCCCCCACACCTACAGTACATGGCCCTGTGTGAAAAAGTGATTGCTGCCCCCCCCCAACCCTGGAATAGCTTATAAAGTCATTTCTAAAGCTTTGGGACTCCAGTGAACCACAGTGAGAGCCATTATCAACAAATAGCGAAAACATGGAACAGTGGTGAAAAAACAGTGGTGAGTGGCCAGCCAACCAAACTTACCCCAAGAGCGCAGCAACGACTCATCCAAGAGATCACCAAAGTCCTCACAAAAACATCCAAAGAACTGCAGGCCTTACTTGCCTCAGTTTAGGTCAGTGTTCATGACTCCACCATAAGAAAGACACTGGACAAAAACTGCCTGCATGGCAGAGTTCCAAGACAAAAAACACTGCTGAACAAAAAGAACATTAAGGCTCATCTCAATTTTGCCAGAACACATCTTGATGATCTCCAAGACCTTTGGGGAAAATACTCTGTGGTCTGACGAGACAAAAGTTGAAAAGATTAACTTTTTGGAAGGCGTGTGACCCATTACATCTGGTGTGAAAGTAACGCCACATTTAAAAAAAAAGAACATCATACTAACAGTAAAATATGGTGGTGGTAGTGTGAGGGTCTGGGGCTGTTTTGCTGCTTCAGGACCTGGAAGACTTGCTGTGATAAATGGAACCATGAATTCTGCTGTCTACCAAAAAATCCTGAAGGAGAATGTCAGGCCATCTGTTCGTGGTCTCAAGCTGAAACGAAATTGGGTTCTGCTGCAGGACAATGATCCAAAACACACCAGCAAGTCCACCTCTCAGTGGCTGAAGAAAAACAAAATGGACACTTTGGAGTGGCCTAGTCAAAGTCCTGACATGAATACTACTAAGATACTATGGCATGACCTTAAAAAGGCGGTTCATGCTTGGAAACCCTCCAATGTTGCTAAATTACAACAATTCTGCAAAGATGAGTGGGCCAAAATTCCTCCACAGCGCTGTAAGAGACTCATTGCAAGTTATCGCAAACGCTTGATTGCAGTTGTTGCTGCCAAGGGTGGCCCAACCAGGTATTAGGTTAAGGGGGGCAATCACTTTTTCACTCCACTGTATTTCAATGTGTGTTCCACGGTAGCTTGAAAATAAATTACAAAGAATTAGAGGGGAGCCCTTGGGCAAAAACAATACCGTAATTCTGGCACTATCAACTATCAACTGTGTATATTTTTAAGTTTTCAGGCTAAAAAAATACAGTCCCTTTGTGTTTGGAATTTAAGACAATCAACGTTCCCTCATGCTGTCTCATCTTGTTATTTCTACAAACACAAAGTGTTGCAGCAACTTGATGGAGACTACAATATGGGACTAGGGGGGCTTGCTTGGAAACTGGGGAGGAATTTGCACATTAAAGCGGTTATTTTTACTTGGACGCAAAATGTGGAGCTCAGAGGAGTTTCATATTGGGGTCAATATTTATGCGGAGAAAGGAGCTTTGTTTATTACATTACCTGTGTCAAGGATGTTTTTGTCAGTGTTTGGTTGTTAGAGAGTAGGATTACACAAAAATGTCACAACATCTGATCATTTCTTGAATTTCTTAGTGAATAATGTATGAATCTTATCATCTACATGCACCTAAATGCTGATGATTAAAGTTGTTGCTGAGCTTGCAATGCCAGGATGAAGTACAAATCCATTCAAGCAAACGACTCTGCGCTCTGAAAGGCAGCAGACAACACAAGAATCATTCTCTCTCACACAATGCTGAGAGCCCGTTCTCATTTTTCTCCTCTCCTGACTCATCGATCGGATCTAATGATCGATGCATTTCGTCTCTTGGCCCATTTCGAGACTTGCAGCATCATGTTTTGGTATGCCAGAACCGTGCACAGGCACATATCTTACCATGAACTCACTCTTTCAATTGTAATAATAAGGAATACTGCATACAGAACTAGTGGGATATTTTAAGTATGTGTAGTGTATTGTAAAAATCAATATGGGGGCTATCAGAGTCACAGATGACCTCCTAAATGTGCCTGCTTGAAGTGCTGGGTATTTCTTACAAATAAAGTACAACCTCTAAAGTCGAGGCTCAGTCCAATTCAGTAATTTTCCGTTGCACTTTACTGTACCTGTTTTTTTTCCCCTCGATTGGGAAGGACGTGTATGGCAGGAGCTCTGTTGAAGACACTGGAAATTTTGACTATTTTGGCACTTTCCTGACTACACCTCATGACCACAAGCTCAGCACTGCTAGCTAAATCCCCCAACTTTAACTTGAATTGGCGAGAGTCACATATTCCTTGAAATAAACTAGTTCCAGTCCAAGCGTCGATACCTGCGAGCAAGTCAGGCTAACTGGCTAACTGCTGACTGCTAACTGCGGTTGCCTTAGCAACAATGCCAAACACAAAGCAAAAATGATACTGGCTCTGGATCTACGGACTCTGAATCAGATTAAAAAACAACTCCAGGATTCAAAGATTTTCTCAAGAAGAAGACACAAGAGAACGCAGACTCGGATAAAACTCCGGGATTAAAAAGACACCAGAGTACACATGTGTATACTGTATACAGTATGTGTGGAAGTATGTGTATATATATAAATGTGTGCATATGTATATGTGTATATGTGTGTATTTGTATGCATTTGCAGTATGTATGTACGTGTATGTGTACATATACTGTATGTATGTGTGTGTTTGTATGTATACATGTGTACAGTATGTATTAGCAATTGAAGTGATACAAAGAGGGGGTAGGATTAAATAAGCCCCGCTTCTTCCTACTCCTTTTCAAACATGTGGAACTGTGACTTGTAACATGTAGCATTCAATGTACGCCGTATGCATGTTTGAAATAAATTAAACCATAACCATAACCATATTAAATCGTCCCTTTGGCCAGTGCATTTACAGTTAATAAAGATTGTATGATGGCGACAGTTTGACCCCAGAACGAATTAGTTCTACGGGAAAACGGTTTACAAAATGTAGTAAATGACTTGAAAATATGGGAATCATGTGAATAACGGTTTCGGTAATCGGAGTTCAACTTCATCCGCTGATCGTAGGTCAAGAGATTATGGCCCCGACACACAGGGAGGTCAAATGTCTTCGATTGGGCCTGCCTGCAAAACAGCACTGGGGGGCGGGGAGTGACTCAGCAATAGTGCTGTGATTCCCACTGGCTGGCCACAACATTAGGGACACCTGCATGCTCTCATGACATTCAATACGACAGCTGTGGGCAGCAAGTCTGCCTCAGAGTCAGACTCTGGAGTTCTGGGTTTGAATCTCCACTGGAACATCCCGTGTGTGGAGTTTGCAAGTGTAAACAGATGCCAGCCCGTGCGGATGGGATGTACGTAAGGCTGGGCGATATATCGAAATGATCAATATATCAATATTCCTTTTAAGCACGGAATCAAAAACAAATATATTGTTCATATCGTTATAGACTGGATTTGCGCTGTATCTTGATGCGGAGGTCTCACTCATCACTCTGCACTGTGGGTGAGCGCCACTGAGCAGGGGTCCTGCCCCGGCCCCCTCCGTGCATGAAGGATGAGAGAGGAGCGGAGGAGAGGAAGCTTCAGTCTTAAACATGAAGGAAGCGACAACGTCTGTGGTGGAGGAACGGGTCAGAAAAGAAAAAGCAGTGGCTCAGTAAATTAGAGGTACTTCGACTGTCAAGTGCAGAAGCACGACAACTATTTTTCACCACCTTAAAACTTGCCAGAAACTCCGGTACAAGTGTGTGAAGCTGTGGCGCTGAAACAGCCCCCGGCTGCACAACTTCACAAAGCTGCTGCCACAACACAAAGCTCATTGCTTGCTTCTTTTTCCTGTTGCATTCCTCAGGAAAGGAAAAGTGCAAAGCGGTGACCTATCACATTGCTCAAGATATGGTCCCCGTTGCAAGGGTGGGAAAAAAAATGGATTTAAAAACCTGCTGAAAACAATGGACTCGAACAGCGAGATTCAACTATTTTGCACAAGAAGCTCTACCACAAATGTACAAAGAAGTCAGACAGCTGCTAAGCCTGATGCAGTTGCCAGGTTGGCGTTCCTGGCACAAAACCTTTAAACGAATAAGGACATGCTTACTATGTCTTTTAAAGATGTTTGCCGAAAAAATGTAATATTCAAAGTAAAGTAGTTTTGAGTTGCTGCTGGCATTTAAAATTTAAATTTCCTCTAAAGCGGGGCACTTTATTTCATATTTTGCTCTTTTGTGTTTTTGGTATTAGCTGAGGATCTCAGGTCAAGGTTTGTAATAAAGAAAATTGAAGATTATAGTTGACTTTTTGTACATTTATTTAAAAAAGAGAATGGACTATTTTATTTTAGCAACTATTTTTCTCTAAGATATTTTTTTAATTGTAATAAAACAATAGTTTATATAAAAGGTGCACTGCTGCACACCTACCTTGCGCGATGGCAATGGACTCGAACCTGTGCAGCTCCCGCAGCAGGCAGGTGCGTTCAGACGGATGGAGGCTATAAATGAACTCCTTGGCTCCACGGGGCGAGTTGAGGGGCTCCACTGGTTCCTTCAGCGGGTGTGTGCCCAGGTGGCGCCGCGCGGCCGACACACCCGGGCTGGACAAGGAGGAAGCTTGCTGGCTGAACAGTCCAGCTCGTAGGGGCCCGCTCCCGGCTCTCATGTAGAGGACGGGCCGCAGGACTCCCCGCAGCCTGGGCAGCATTTCAAGACGCACAGGGGGGAGTGATAAGGGTCAGAAAGCTGGCGGGAGATGGAACATGGCTGGTTAGTAGTGCATGCCCCATTACACACTCAAACGGTCGCATGAAAAGACAACTAGGTTTGTTGAAGGGTTCAAAGCAGGCGTGGCTAAATCAGTAATACTGATAAATATATGGGAGTGATAGTGCAGGGAAATAATAGGATAAATGCTTTAAATCAACTTGTCTTACATCAGTCGATGCTCGGCTGTCCCGTCCAACAAGCTCCGGGATAAAAGGTCTAAAAACGGCAATCGTTTCGGCGCATACGTCTCTTCTTTTCGTCCCCTACTCGAAGGCTATAAACTAACGACAGGAAAATCGTCCAAACCGACGCTTTTAATGGTAATATTTTGGTAAAATGACATATTGGCAAGCGATACGCGAGATAGTGTAACCTTCGGTTGACAGGACCGTGTGAGGCGGATGGGAGCTGGCGAGAGTAGCTGGAAGCAGGGACACTAGAATTAGATTGGTAGTACCTTCTCAATGTACTTCCGTAGTATGCCCTGTGCGGGTTTTGCCGCCATGATGGTAAGCAGAATCCAGAACCATTATGTTGTAAACGTCCTGGCACACTGGTAAGGTATTAATTGCTCTAATAGACGGTCAATAAGAGCAGATTTATCATTTTTCAAGTTCCTCCAAAACTAAGACAGGTTTGTGTCATCAAAATGTTGTAGATTTATAACAGATTTGTAGATTTGTAAATAAACAGGACAATGGACGCAGCTATATTGTGTGGGACTTATAATATAACAATAATATAACAATATAGCTTTAGGCTAATTTGTTTCTTTGGGTGATTAGTTGAAATCATGACACGTCAGTGACGATGATGATGATTTAGGTTATAGTCCATCAAATGTATTCATTATGCCATTACTGAAAAATAAATGGTTAGCATGCTGGCCACACTGTCAGGAGATCGGGAAGGCCTGGATTCTAATCTCCGCTGGGCATCTCTGTGTGGAGTTTGCATGTTCTCCCCGTGCATGCGTGGGTTTTCTCCGGGTACTTCGGTTTCCTCCCACATTCCAAAAACATGCATGTTAGGTTAATTGGTGACTCTAAATTGTCCATAAATATGAATGTGAATGTGAATGGTTTGTCTATATGTGCCATGCGATTGGCTGGCGACCAGCCCAGGGTGTACACCGCCTCTAGCCCAAAAGTCAGCTGGGATGGGCTCCAGCACACCCCCGCGATCCTAATGAGGACAAGTGGCATAGAAAATGAATGGATGGATGTTGATTGTTCAATGTTGGTAACACTGTAGGGAGGGGAAAAAGGCAAATAATCTTTCATACTGCTGTTCAGGTTTTTATTGACATGTAGGTAGTATAATTATTACACACACACGCACACATATAATTCAGTCAATAACACTCATCCATTTCATCAAAGTGTATGTGCAGCTTATACTCAGCTCAGAGCTAGTGAACACATTGTATAATAATACACTAATAATAGACTGTTGTCCGCCTACCCTCGCCCACCTCTTGCTCACCATCATGGCGGACTTTGCGCGCCATGGTGTACTACTATGTTCCATTCATTTGCAGCTGACTCAACGGCCCAATTCAATTCTAATATCCTTGGCTGGTAGCGTCGACAGAAGTGACCAATGAGAGGGCAGTTTTCTTCCGCGCGTGCTCATGACGTCACGACTAGACGTAGTCACCTTTAGGGAGTGTTGTGTATTTACATTTTTTCATTATGAGGGGAAAAAAATCAGTTTTTGACATTGCACAGCTGCAAGAAAATAGGATAGTTACATTTGCCAGAATATTAAACCAATGAACACAGTTTCAGAAAAAATATGACTCTTTCAAAGAAAATATGACTCCTCGTGGAGAAAGCTACAGTACATACTGTATATCCACCACAGGGAAGTCTTGTATGGGGTGGAAAATGAACATCAAATATTCGTTATGATTTAATTTGTAATATCTGACATTTATCTGACGGAATTGTATTTATCTATCGTGTGTATTAAAGCATTTGCATAAAAAGCGCAATCATGCAGGCAATGGAGACGGGCACGGGCAACAGTGACCCCTGGTGGCCAAAATGATGTGTAATAATTTGTACTGTAACGCCTAACGAAATAACAAAATCAAAAAATACTAAAAGCCATAAAGAAAAGAAAAATGACACAACACCAGTCAATGAAATTTCTTATTTTTATTATATTGCTAAAGCTGTCAACAACCATTAACTATTGGGAATAAATTGCATCCTTGCCTGTTAAACTGTGCAGGGACAGGTAGATAGGTCAACTCTCCGTGAGCAGAAACTAAACTAAAAACATTTCAACCCCCCACAATGTACAGTATAGCCTTCTGATATCACTAGATACGCAGACAATAAGGAATTCTTGATATAACATGTAATTGGTATACTGGACATTTAAATATAAACATTTCTGGTGGATAATAAGAGTTTCAGTATATTCAGTGGACATTCAACAATATTGACACATAAATCATTGCTTCACCTGTACAACCATTGCTTGAAATGTAACAGTATGGAGGTCAATTGTTCATTGTTCAGGGTTGGTCACATCAACAGATTTAGATGCCTTCTTTCATTGCCACCCTTCTTAGTGTTTGATTGTAATTCATTATATTATATATCTTTTGAAAAGTAAGTCAGGTGAGATTAGACCTACATGCTCTGCTCCGCATTGTCAGTAATACTGATGAAGTACAGTATCTCCATTACAAAGCCAATATTTGTGAGCTTGTGCAGCGACCTTAAGGTCAAACAAATGTAGTAGCCTGCTATCACAGCTGTGACTTAATTTCTAACCAGCCGGCTCATACCAATTTGAGTTTATACATGTAGGTGTGAAATAAGGGACCCAGAGTGATTCATAGCACGAAAGGCAACAGTGTTGCTAAAATGGGATTCATCACACATCATCAGACCGTAGGTGCGTGAGCAGAGCTACTGTGTTACGTGGGAGTATAAAATAAAGATGTGGAAAATAAATTAAAATGCTCCGGCTGCTAAATATTTACATGTCTTGTACGTCATGAGTCAGAATGCTCTCACAGTGTTGAACTGAAACTGAAACACACAAACAGTGTGACGGGAAGCCTCCTGTTACTCTTGTGGTGGAAAAAGGAAACCACGGTATTTCTTAAATAATATAAATGACTTTGTTGCGATTGTACACACAGGACTTGTCTGGTTGTCGTCATTTCACGTTATACCTCTAACACAAGTTTGAGCTTGAATGTCCACACATGAAAGATGAGCAAATCTAATAAATGCTACATGCTGTTGTGGGTGACTGAAAAGTCCCCATTATTTACAACCTCTTCCTTATTAGGTTTGTTTATATACATTTTTTTTTTATATTAGTAAGGTTTATGCACTATATCACTCTGCAGCATGTGGCAGTATGGCTACAGCAATAAATGCTAGAGAAAAGAAGCCAATTTATAAACACTAAAAGGGGTTATACAAAGCTCGGCATGTAGATATTGTAGCTCATATTAGACTTGAACAGTAAAAATAATAAAACTAAAACAAATTCATACCCCAAGATAACGGTGCATGTACATATAGAACTTACTTTGTAAAACAAGGCTGGCGTTGTGCTGCTACACAATATTAAAACTATTTAAAGGGACCATTCTTAAAAAAAACAAACATACAAGTTAACGTGAGAAGCAGCAACACGCTTTTTGGCAACAAAGGTTCACAAGTCATGGACATACGGCAACAAATGGGTAAAGAGCACAATGTGTTATCCTTTACAGAAGAGCATCCACCATGTGATGCTCTACGATGCAGTCCCCAACCTTCACTAGAACAGCAGGCTTGGTGACTGAAAGTACACAGGACAGCTTTGAGCACAGACGCTTCAGTCAGCAGCTGCTAGAATGTCCTTTAGGTACACAGTGGATTTCAATCATGTCTCCTTCTTGTGTGAGCTTTCTCTAGATATTATCCATCGCTTTCATTGTGGCCCAATGTTCAAACAGCCTCCTAGAGTAGGAACACGAACCAATTAAATTCAATACGGACACGTCATCTTATGAACTCTGTAATAGCACAGCTATGGATTCAAATCAGCAAAAACACGTCCGTTCTTTGTCACAAAATGTCCAACTTAACATCTTCTGAGTAACGTTGGTTAACTCATGGTACAGGCGGGATATACTGTACCATTTCAGTTATTTATTTGTATACTGTATGTCATATCATTTGAGGTGGCATATGTAGGGAGGTATTGTCACAGTGGAACATTCACTCCAACAGGAAATGCGGCACATAAAACAACTGAAATTTCTTTGTCGCGTACAATAAGAATCCAAATGTCTGTGATTGAACTGAACCCTGTGAGTCTCGTGGGTCTGGGCTGTGAAGGAGGTCGCTGACGTTATGCAACACGGGGTGCAGAGCGGTCATTGGTGAGGGTCCTCTTGAGCTTGACACCCTTGCGGATGGCCAACAACATGTTGCCATCTGCCCCCTCTCCTGCCTTGTCTCCTCCTGGCTCATTGTGAGGGTGCTGCTGGGCCAGCTGGTTGGACAGCGGGACGGTGGGAGGATTGGTCGAAGCCTGACCGCTCCAAGACGCCACGGGCAGTGTGCCAGCATTCTCACCTCCTGGAAATGCGGGACAATCTGAACTCTCTCTTCCTAGCTCCTCACTCTTGCTCCCATTTACCATCCCTGACATGTCAGGCACTGTTGGAATTTTGACCGGGATGACTGTTGTGCGAATAGGAATAGGACCTGCGCCTACAACTGAGCCTGCGCGGCGGGACGAGGGTTTTGAGGAAGGGGTGCGGCGGATTGTGGCAACACCAGGGGTGACAATGACTGGACCATGCCCTGTGGAATAGGAGCCAGAGGAATTATGGGATCCAGAGTAAAACCCATGATGTGAATTGCCTGTAGAGAAAGACAAAAGGTTGTTTTTACAATTATCAGACTTAACAATAAAAAGTTCTGCGCAGGGTTTCCGCAACATGTAACTGATCGTGGTGCACCGCCACGGTAACATAAAAGCCGCCACACCTTAAAAATTTAATTTTATTTCATTTTTTTTTAATAAACGTGAAAACAATGTTAAGACACTGTATGAATGAACATACAGTATATGCTATATCAGGGGTGCCCATTATGGCGATCGCGAAGGTCGTGTGTGTCGACGTGTCACACAAATGTCACTTTGTAGATGTCATATGACATCCATCAGCTGACATTAAGCCCCCTCCTGATTCACTCTTGTGCGTCCGCGGCTAAGCAAGTGGAGAACAGATGTCTGCAGCCACGGATAATGCCAATTTCATCACTATTACTCCGATTACGGACTCAGCGGTAAGATGCCTATCTCTGTAACTAAAGTTATCCGTTCACTTGTAGCGGCTAGTTATGTAGAAAAAAAGTCAACTGTTTCATGGCTGCGCCTCGCGTCATGAACTCCACTATAGGAATGTTTGTTTTCTACATGTTCGATTGTCAAACTACTATTTCATGATTAAATGGAAAATGTGCCCATTGCTGAAAGCTTTTTGATATGTTGCCTTGACTGCAGCTGCATTGTCTTTTGCATAATCCCTGTCATTTTGTGTGTAAGTGTGATGTTTGACAGCAAATGCTAACTGGGCGTAACACATGAAGTGTATGCGTAATGAACGCTACGTCGCTATTTTGACTGACATACTACTCAGGTTATCTACACAACAACTGAGGAATTTTGTGTCATTTTCTTGATTGACATATTGAATTGTGAATTATTGAATGATATCAACTATTTTGATGACCTGTAAACACTGAAACTGTGAAAATGAAATACTAATCATTAGTGTTTAGTAGAGTAGTTAAAAAGTTTACTGGTTAGCATTCATGTTTTATAGTAAGTGGTTGATCATTTTGAGTTGTAACATGCTGAAAAAATGTGTACACCCCTGATATACATGTATAATATACATAAATACTCACATCTATAAATATACTAAATATATATATTATCTATGTTTATAGTAGGAGGTAGATCTTTGGGGCATGGTCATTTTAAAGTAGCCCACAGGCTGACAAACTGTGAGCATGTATAGCCTATTATTTACATATTGACCACAGTTAGTTTGAAATAAAATATCAAATGGCATAAAAACATTTCACTATGTTTTGTCTTGAAAAACATGCACCAGAATCACCCGTCTTCCCTGTTGGCACTTAGTAGATAAGGATAGGAAGAAAAGACGGTGAAAAAGGCATATAAAGTTAATTAATGCATTTCTTGTTAAAGACTGTGAAAACGATCCTTATGTTGACATTTTTACAGACAGTAAATTTACATCTTTTTAAAAAATGTGGTGCCACAGCGACGCAGCAGCGGCACGACACAGTGGCGGCAGTCCGCCTCCCATGTGGCCCACCACCACAGCTTCAAAAAATCATAGGGGAAACCATGCTGCATATAATAAATTCATCTGTAAAACAGTAGTAAAGTTGGTGTAAACATGTAATAAACAGATCAGGAGTGCATGTGGACTGTGTAAGATCAGCGTGTACCTGTTGGAGTAGGAGGATAAGGACCAGTAGCTGTAAATGTTCCTATGTGGGTGGGTGTGGAGGGATGAGATCCATTGGGGTAGCCCGCCTGTGCAGGAAAGGGACCCTGTGTGCTCGGCAGGCCGGCTGTGGAGGCGGGCCGCTTGGTCTGAAACATGCGTCGGTAAGACTGGCCAATGTCGCTGTTTCTGGGGATAGTGGACGACTTGTCAAAGTCAGAGTGCTGCTGCTCAGGCTCCTGGTCCCCAGCCATTGAGAAATAGTCATAATCTGACACTGGAGTGGGTAAAATAAAGAGAAGTCAGAATACCGTAACAACAAAAGTTTGAAACGTTCCTCTGGGATGCTTGGTGACTGCTTGACTACTGCACATTACCTTGTGAGGGTATTGTGTCCTCAGAGCAGCAGGGTGTGTTAGTCTGAGTGCTGTATCCACTTGAACACTGGATTGAGTCCCGACTGGACCTCTGGGTGTCCAGTTCCAGGCCTCTTGATAAGGCTAAAGCCAGTTCATCATGGGCCTCAAATTCACCAGCCTGGAGACATCAATACAGCTTGAGTACACAGCTCTCAAAGTGTCAGTACTTCAATATATCAGAGTAAAACTTATTCAAGATGAGGGATGGTGGGATGGTGTTAGCTTATTTATACTGGACACTAAGAAAGACTCAAGTCACCTTGACTGGTGCTGTCCTGTTCCTCTCTTCGACTGAAGCTTTTTGGGGTGTCTGCATTTCAGCTGGAGTTGGGGTTGGGGTAGAGTTTGGGGTAGGGGTTGAAAGGTTTTGCGGTGCAGTGCTTTCGGTGCCCGTACCACCATTAAAGTCCACTACAGCTGGAGGCCCCTTGTCTTTCTTCTTGCGCAATGTGTTGACCATGGGCTGGTCATATGGTCCTGGCTTTGCCCAGTCCTGGTAAAAACACAGTCTAGTCAGTCAGTGTTCTGATCAGAATCGACTTAATACTCTTCTGTGCGATCTGATTTAAATGATGGCAAACTACAGTCTAAAAATAGCTCAAAAAGCATGACATGTAGACCAGACTCCGGACAACGAGTAAAATACAGTGGCCTTCAAGACGAACCTTCCAGCTGGGGACGCGAGATGAAGGCACCATGAGAGAGCCCATCGGGCAGTGGTGAGGGAAGTCTGGCAGCAGTGCTGAGGCGGGACGTGACCATGAACGTGTGGGGCAGGAGGAGGAAGTGGAGGATGGAGGGAAGAAAGGGAAGGCTGTGCTGGAGCCTGAGTTCAGGCTCACACCATTGCAAGGGGAGCTGGCTGGGCTGTAGTGGTCAAAGCCATTGGATAGCTGCTTGTGTATGTCGGTGGGAGGATAACAGAAAGACATAACAGAAAAAAACAATGGGATGAATTATTGAAATGATAAAATGGAAAAATAAAAACGCATACAATATAAATAATCCAAATAGACCAAGACAAGTAAAAGAAGAAAAAAGTAACTGAAAAAAAGCAATGACAATGACATGGGGTTTCGAGTCCTTGGTTGTGACATTTCCTTGATTGATTAATTTGTGAATTGTTACTTTTTAATATTATTTTGTCCACAGCTGATGTCTTTACATTGCAAAGTAGTTTAGATAAACTCAACAGCGCCTCTGCTGGTGACGGCCAAGTAGTGCTCTCAATTTTGCCTTGCAGATTCGATTAAACAACATTAAATTAAAAAAAAACCTATTCTTAAAGATCGATGAATCGATTATTATGCTGTAGTTATAGTGGTCTAGTGATGACCATTCCTAGTTTGTCTCAGTTTGATTGTAACAAGATGATGCTTTGTTGAGCCATGTATGAGGTTTAGTACAATGAAGCTGCAGGGCTGCAAGTGCAACAAAAACATTCTTGTGTAAGAGGGGCAAAGGCCGATGGTGGATGAGCGTGTTTCACCTTGTCAGTAGTGTGCGGAGGTGTAGCAGCAGCTGCTAGAGAATGGGGTTCACTGATGAAATCACCGTGAAGCTGCCCACACTCTGACACATCAGAGGCGCTGGAACTGGCACAAGGCTGGGACAAGGGCAGCAAGCCGGACAAAAGCAGGTAGCGGAAGGACACGTAGAGACGGGCAAACACAGACATGTCAGTGTGAGATGCAGTTTGTTAGATAGCACAGACAACTTTTCCGTAGTTCTCAGCAGTTAGTCGAAAGTGCAGTCATGTGACTATAGAAGCTGTGGAGAAGGTGCAGTGGGAGTCACTACGGCATTAAATTCATTCAGTGTTATGTAGCGTGGTGTTAAGAGTCTTGCTATAAGGATTGAAGATCCCTCTGCTCTGGAAAGCAGAGGGATCCTTATTATTAAAACATGCAATTGTAGATTTTTTTTTTTAGATAATAAAAGGATCATCCTGTGCTTATTTGAATAAATCAAATAACGTTATATTCCAGAGTTACCTATCTGATCTAAAGCAATGAACCCAGTTTATCAATGACACTGTTCTTTCACCAAGAAAGAGAATCATTTCCAGAGCAGCTTGATGAAGAGGTCGGCAGTTAACTTGTAAAAACAGATTCATTGGGTCATAAAAGTTTTGTTGAGGAACCTAAAAGGGGGAACTCTGGTTGCTGGAGTGAAAACAAAAAAAAAAATAATGCAGCCATACATATGGTTTATCCCAAAGCACACGAAGCCCATACAGAGTAACCTCAGCATTCCAGCTTCTGTTTTGATTGAATTTACAGAATGAGAGTTGTGGATAGAGATGCACTCAAAAGTACTCGTGGTGCACTGTGCAGCACTTTAAATGTACATTTGGTAAAAATATTAAGTCGGAATGCTTGCGCCTCTCCAAACCACAGTCTGTCACAGCGGTCCGTGCTTTAATAGCATGACCTGCTATGCCCTGGGCTACAACAGAGGCACACTAATTTCCTTTGCAGTCAAACTATAATAACCTCACCACAATCACATAAACTTATTGCTCACGGCTAACGGCTCATGAGGTAAAGTTAATATGTGTACTTCCCACTCTGACTGTAAAGCTGAGTTTTATATTGTCATTATTACCTGCATGTTGCAGAATGGATTAAGAGTGCTTAGATTTTTTTTGTGTGTGTGTGTTTTTTTTTTTTTTTTTTTGCTCACCTTGCTTTCAGCAGGCATCGGTGAGGATGACTTGGACGATGCGTACTGGTCATGCGATGAAGAGATGAAGCCAGAGTCGTGGGAGGAGATGCTGGAGAGGCGAGCTGAGGCCTGCTGAGACAGCGTGGAGCTGCGGTACCGGTGACGGGTTTGATGGTGGTGGAAGAGGTGGTGTGAGGAAGAAGAGGAAGAAGAGGAGGAAGGAGAATGAGAGTGAGAGCCACTGGAGCCCCTGGAGTCACTACTGTTAACACTGTTCAGACTACTGTGAAGAGGAAGGGGATGAGAGTGGGATGGGGCGGTTTAAGGGGAGGCATTGACAGGTGGAGCAAGGAGATCAAGGGCACCCAAATAGCAGAATATAAGGATGGAATTTGCATAAAAGGTTGATTAAAAAAAGAAATGAGGAAGGCAGGGAATTGGGGGAGTGAGGAGGAAAAAGGGTAGGAAATATAATTAACGCAGCCCACCATGTAGCAGGCAGTGACTGAGGCAACTTCAGTCACAACAGCTCAACAAGCATGAGAGGCTTGGAGGCAGCAATTATAAGCAACACCATTGACTCAATTCATGTCTTTCATCATTTGGTGTATCAGAGTTGTACCGATGATTTGGCATATATTTGCCTGTGCCTTTTGCAAGTATGTGCATTCACACAGCGACTGACCAGAGGGTGGTGTGTTTAATTATCTGATTGCAGGAAGCCAAGACAGTGTGTGAACGCACACAGTTAAGACAATATTCCTCTTCGCTGGGTTCTGTTTATAAGGCACAGGCAAAGAAATGCCAGACCAACTGTGAAGTTTCTAATATGCCAGGATCCTGAATGAAAGAGACGTAAGTGTGTACATCGGCCAAGTCACACAATCAGTCACAATCTCAAAGCTTTCAAAATTGAAATCTGTGAGTATTGAAACATTTATGAATTTAGTACTTGTTTTGTGAAAACACTTCGTCATGTGAAAAGCCAATAAAACATTTGAATAAAAATGTGGATTGACTGTGCAGTGTGCACTGGTAATATACTATACGTTGGAAACCACCACTGCAGTACAAGCAAAGCTTAATCAATGTCCCAACACCAACATATTGACATATAAAGCGCTAAAACAAAACAGCAATGACATTCCCTATAAAGGAGCGGAGGGGCTTATAATATTTATGGGAATGTCGTGTCTTTCACCAGCGTAACACTGTGCATGTTACAATAGTTTGGGGCCGAGTGAACTATTAATAGCATCAGTTACAAAGGCAAGACAACAGTTCAATAATAGCACATATGCACCACTTGGGGGCACAAGCGAAAGATGTTTTCAGTGGAGGTAAGATTTGAAATGCCCATACAGAAGTCAGTGGTTGAATGTGCTCTGACCAATGATTCCCAACCACTCTGACACATTGTGGCACATTCGTGAGCTGTGAGAAGTGATCAGGTGTGCCACGGGAAATCAGACAAATTTCACTTAACTGGTCCTAAAACTATTATTTACTACAAATAATGTATCTTTCATTTATCTTTGCCAGCGATGTTTACAAAGAGGCAGAACAATGAAATAGTCTCCCACTAGATGGCAGGAGGTCCATAACATGACACTGTTGTTTGGTGGTGTGAGGTTTTTCTAAAAATACAATATATGCTGTGGTTCAATAAAGGTTGGGCAACACTGCACTAGATCAACATATTATTCATGTTTACCTGCACATGCTGGACTTCCTTGATATCGTGGTGCTGGGGGAAGAGGGTGGAGTTTGGTATGACCAAGCATAGTCTGAACCTTTCAGGTCCAAGATTACCTGGGTGGAATAGAAATACCTATTATACTTGTACATATGAGATGAAAAGTCAAAACAACATCTAATTCAAGTTGCAGCAAAAATCATGTACAGAGCAAAAAAATGTGAAAAGGCTTAAAATATTGGATTTCTCACTTGTTCACTGGCTGGGGGGAGCTTGTGCGGGTCTGAGGTCAGAGATTTGAGGTCTTCAGAGATTGCCTGGAGATGGGTGACCTCTCCCAACATAGAAATCTCTTCATCCTGCACCAATCGGGTAGTAGGTGGTCACAAAGAGGTATAGAACAGTTACATGAAAAACAATTTATCAGCACACAAAGAAAAAAAGGTTGATCAAGGATTGAAACCTGAAGCAGCAAAGAGCCAAACATTCTACTTACCACCACAGGCCGCAGCATGGCTACGAAAGAGCAGAATCTCTGTCTCTCCTCTATTAGGGCCTTCCTCAGGGCCTGTTTCTCAATCTCTTCCAAAAGAATGTATTTATCGCTGACATCCTGCATTGCGCTGTCCAACTGGGGCAGGATATCGCCACGACCTGCAACATGAAACGTACATACACAAATTAGCAATGAACATGACCTAACCTTTTAAAACAAAAAATTCAGTAATGTAAACTTAATGTAAAACAACTTTAAATAAATATACGCACAGACCATGGCAAACACAGATGGTTTCGCAGTTGATAAGTTAGTATGATAGCATGTATTACTTACAACCTACTTCACTTCTCCCTATCAGTCCTGCATGAGGAAGACTTAAGTGTCTTCTGATTAGAGGTGGTAAGAATCTATGTACTTTAGCTAATCTCTCTAGAAAATGTTAATGCTGTGATTGTCAATCCCTATCTGTGCACAACTCCTTGTCAAGCCCTTCAAATCTAGACTGTTTCTAGATATAGCTCAGAGGGACATTGAATACCTTGAATACTAATCCTAAAGTCTCAATAGAGGCAGAAAGGCTGGCGCTTGCCCAAGGCCGGGACATACAATTGCCAGCAATGTCTTTGATGCACCAAGGTTAAACTCTCAATGCGAGTCAGAAGTAAAGGAGTACAGATGCAATGACAAATTCACTGTATATAGTACATAATGAGGGTTTGAAAATTTCCCATCATCATACTTGGTCAAAGTAAACAAAAAGATCATTATGCATCAGATTACATTACAAGAGACATTAATGAGGGGTGACAAGTCAAGTCACCAAATATACAGTGCAAACCTCTTGGCTGTTTTGGGTGGATGCCGCAGTTCTTTACATAGCAGGGAAATGGCAAATCACAACAGACTGTCTTTTAAAATCAGAGGAAGTCATTGTCAAATAATTTTGGCAGATATATTTCTACCTAGTGAGGACAAGCAATACAGTATATGAATATTTCTCCTGAATCAACAGCACTATTAAATATAGTGGGATGCATACACGGATAAAGACTGACAGACTGTGTTAATCGCATAATCTTCTAAATATATTTATTTTGTGAGGGTTGGAGTCTACGATGAGCAAACAGAGAGGTTAATCAGTTAAAAAATGATAGATGGATGGAGAAGATATACTGCAGTAGCGAGGAAATGACAACACACAGTACATGTAGATAGTTTCAGTATCGGGTGATGTAAATGGCAAACATTATACAGACGGGTTTCTGATTACATTGTACAAGGTTTTGTGATGAACTAGTTGTACAACTGAGCCCGAGGGTGCAAAATGATCCATTTGAGTCATTTGTTTGGTTTCCAATGGAGAACCGAGCTCATGTGAGCAATTATTTTCCCTAGTAACACTTCACTCCCGCATACTTCTGATGTGATACTGACTAGAATGGGTATTTGAGGTAAATGTTATGGTTTCACCAGTGGTTCTTTGAATGTAAAATCTGCTATAATCATCAACGGCACTGGAACATTGATTAGAACTTCAAAGCCCATCTGTCTCATGGAATAGTTCTATGGTGGATCTCTGGCGTGCTGAGAGCTGTTTTTTTCACAAGTCAAACTTGAGGCAGAATTTTTAAGAAAACGAAGTGGGTTTAAAAGTACATAACTAAGTTGAGGCTGAGGATCAACATTAATTTGAGTAGTTTAAATAGAGGTTCAGTTTAAAAAAAAAATTGCATCTACAGTAGGCTACAGTCTGTCAAGATTTGTAGTTCAATATATAGTTTATGTATATACAACGGTATATCGGTATAGTGTATTACAGTTTATTGTTTCCAGGCCCAACCGTGATAAGTGGATTTCCGTGAAGTAGGATTCTTTATTTAGAAACAGCATAGTTTCGTCGTTACAGAATAAAAAGCTTTTGATGACCTAAATACGGTTATTAACATTATTAGAGCCCTCCAGACATGAAATAACACCCCTACACTCGTATTACCAATATAGTAGACATAATAATAAGAGTAAATAAGCCATTTAAGACATAAATAAGACTCTATAAATGTGTTCCCTAAGGAAAGCTGAGTGGTGGGCAGACAGTAAGTGACATCAGGGGTTCATCAGGAGTTGCATTTAAGCTTGGACTGGGTTACGCCTGCAACAGTAGCCAATGTTTTTATTAGAGGTTATCGTGCCTGTTGGGCTATCATTCAGAACTGCAATAAAAGCCTGTTCCGGCAATCAAGTCTGGTGTTTATATGTCCCACCCAACATTACAGTAACTACTGATACCAAGTGACCAGTGTAGAATGCATCTTCAGAATGCCTTCTATTTTTATTTTACTTCATTTAGCCAATTTTATACTTGAAAACAATGTGTAAAATTTGCTTTAATATGCATATGATTTTAACTAATAATAGGCCACATTCAACCACAAAACAGCATTATTGAGTAAGTAATATAATTTTGAAAAACCGTGATAGCGTGAAGCTGTGAAATACAAAGTGGTGAGGGACGACTGTATAATAATTTAGTTGTATCATTTTGTATCATTTGGTAGCTTCTTTCAAACAATCACATGCATTTTGTTGATTAACTTTCACAAAGTAACTCTTTGTCCATTTAAATTGACTCATACACTGTCAATAGAGAGTTAAAGACCTGCATGGACACAACATTTGAGCAGTAAAAAATCAAGTTAGTTCTAGCTATAAAATACTACTCGAGAGAGTACCGCCGCACCATAGAGCACACTGGCTGATTTGAGTTCTTGTATTGTGTTTCTACTTTCCCAGACACCACTTTCAGCTTTGTTTTTCCATCACTAGACATCCAGTTGACATGATGAGAGTGGGAGTTGAACTAGCACGTGGCATGTGTATATACTGTACATGTGATTTTACATGGACTTGCACATGATCCCGTGATTACATTAAGCTACAATCATGGGCTGTTTGTTACATGACTGGATATCCACACTCTGACGCTTACATCGTAAGAGTTGGAGTTAGAGCTAACCATGTTTTTTGACAACCAATTTTCATTGTTTTTGGCTTCTTCACTGGCTACAGTTGTAAAAAAATGTAGGTCACTATGTCACTAAACTCCTGAATTTCACTACCTTACTTATGAAAATATGAGTAAGACTTTTCAAAGATAGGAAGAGTTTGCATTGAGTGTACCTTCCACTTCTGTTTTCACTCAAATCTCCTTAACACACACGTCTTCACTCGGTATAACATTTTCTTTTGAAGGGTGTTTTGACCCTATCGTGGGTTTCTGTTCTTAACAATATGGAGCCTGGATGCCAGGGTAACTGGATTGTGTGACCTTTAGTTCTGCATGCTGCCTAACCGCACAGCATGAATGAGAACAGCCACAACACGACAAAGAAAAAGAGGCAGAGGAAGACACATTAAAGAGGCAGCCGCTGGGTCGCAGTTACCTTGGATAAGACGCCTACATGCTATGAGCCGAGCCATGGAAACCAAAGACCTTAAATCAAAGAGGGCATATTGGCGGAGGAGCTAAATGAAAGGTGATGATTTTATTCACAATTGAGCCAATGCTACCTCTGTGTATTGACTGACTTACCAAAAGTATCAGCTGCAGAGCAGCAGGAAGAGAAGGATGTCATCAGAAATACATGAAGACAAGGAGAGAAGAAATGTGAACGAAAAAGATGCCACCACTAAACCCTGTCGTCATGAAGTGTCAGGGTAGTATTACGTCAGACTACATGAAATATCACATTTAACAAATCCGCTGTACGGGTTGTGGAATTCAAATAATGACTGAGGAAATGTTTTTTGAAACCTCAACGCAAACATCACAAAACACAGTGGAAGCAAATTTAGCCTGACTGTTTTTATGGCATGTTTTTTCTATGTAGGTGCATGTGTTTGGAGAACATGGGCCAAGAGAACTGAACCCCACTGCCCCATGCATGCTACCAAGTAAGGTAATGTTTAGCTGTGCCAGATCTGTACCAGAAGTCTTCATCAGTCAGAACAAAGCTCTCCTGCACAAATTACTGTGATCCTAATTTGTGAGGGATTTATTCCAAAACATTAGGCTTTAAAACTAAAATAAAGTGTCTTTTTACCTTTCTTTGCTTTCTTCTGAAGTTTCAGTGTGTCTGATGACTTTTTCTTGATCTCCTGTCGAGCTCTCTTATATTCTAGTTCAGACAAACACAACAAATAAACACTAAAGTCTGCATATTTTTGTACATTCACAGACATGGTAAGCAAAGCCATAGCAGATTACAATCTAATCCTGATCTTTTATTGCTTAAAAAATGCTGACATATACAGTAGCTGCTGTACCTTTGGCATGGTCCTTATCCAAGGTGTTGACACCTCTTTTCCACTCCTCCATTTGATCTTGTAGGGGGTTGATCAGAGCCTCCAGGCAGGTCCTGTTGAAACAAATAAAAAAAAATGAATTACAGTAATCCCTTGTTTACCACGACAAGTGAATTTCCACAAAATAGGATTACTTATTTATGAATTTATACTATTTAGAAATTTTCTTAGAGCATAGAAAACCTGTTCATGGCCTTATAAATATTTTTTCAACAGTATTAGAGCCCTCTAGACATGAAATAACACCCCTATAGTCACCTTTACACCCATATTACCCAATACAGTAGACATAATAACAATAACAAAAAATAAAACATATTCAAAATAAATAACTAGCGCTGTCAAATACTTAAATGTGATTAATCACATTTTGTCCATGGTAAACTTATATTCAATTGTAATTAATCACAGATTGAAAGTTGCAATGTAAATCTCTGTGGTAAACGATTCCATATGTATTTAGATACATGGGTTAAGATACGATTAAAAAACGATATATTTTAAAAGCACAAGGATTCGATACAGTGAACTAACGATACGATTCAATAGGATTAAACTTCAATTTGTTGATGGAGACATTAATCTTACATCAAAATAAAATGTAAAATAAAGAAGACAATTGTATAAAAGTGGCATTCTACCAGTATTTTCAAATGTGTACAAGAGCACCTCATATCCCCAAATATGCTGTAAGGCAGGGGTCCCCGACCACCGGGCAACGTTCAGGTGCAATGATTAAAAAAATTAAAAAAATAAAAAAAAACACTTAAAAAATAAAATAATTTGTAAATAACTACATCACATTTTATGTAAATGGATAGAAATTTTGGAAATATGGGCCATTATTTTATTCAAAAAATAATACACAGTTAGAAATCCCCCAATTTTTGCATGTTTAATGCGAGCGGCGACTTGTCCCATTTTGTTTGACGGCCCTTGCATGCACCATCTAACTTTCTCCCATGCTGCAGAGATAGACTACTGTACTGTATTTTTCCCTTTTTCTTTCACCTCATATTTGGTCCCAAACGCTGATACTATGTGGGAATGCATAAACGTAAAATTTTATGACCTTATTGAGTGCTAATGTGCATATTTGTGTGGTGCATCTCTAAAAAACAAATTCGTACTGATGGATGGTGGGTCTGTATTTAATTTCATTAACTAATTAATTTAGTGCTTTTAATTTGATCATTGTCATTGTTTTACACAATTCATAATAATTAAAGATAAATTAGATCGCTATAATGTACTTGTGTTTGGCTGATGCACTGGACATCTTTCTTGCTAGCACACTGCTAATGCTCGAGCTGCTAATAATATTTAGATCAATTCTTGCTGTCAGTCATGGTCACAATGACACAAGCCCCCAAATAGCAGTCCTCGGCTATGCCTGTCGGTAACTAGCAGCTCTTAACCCAAATTTTAGCTCGCAGTTCAAAGCAAAAATTCAGCATCATGTCAAGCAACATCTCTATCATGACAGCAAACAGAGCCACGATAGCGTCCCCACAGAGTCACACAGAGTCTGCCGCTTTATTCTTTATTCTGACCTAAACACATCAATAGCAGTGCAATTCCAACACCGTATATGTATCTCCAACTCACAAGCCAGCGAGGTGCATTCGCTGACACTCTAAAAATCACAACAATGTATTTGTTATGTGTGTATGTGTGGTCTAAATAAACAAAGACAAAGAAAAACAGTAAGTGCATATTCTTATCTCTCACTAATGGAAGTAAAATTTGCTGCAAGTATGCTTGGAAATCCCAGAAAATACATCTACACTCATAACATGTGAATTCAACTTGAACGCAACCCTTCATGGCTCATAATAATGGGGTTAGAGCGTGATTGAAATGCTGTGCTACTATTAAAGAAACTAGAGTTATGCAAATACATTTTCAAATATGTGTGCAATCTTTTAGCTTGATTTAAATTTCCAGTTCATTTGTAGCTGTTAATATATACAAATATATATAATTGTGTCCTGTCATTCATCTTTCTGTTCACCAAATACAAAAGTGGGCATATTTCACACATAGTGGCAAATGGTGATTAATCATGATTAATTAATTTGAAAATGTTTTAATCATTTTTACTGATAGGCCATATTCAACCACAAAACAGCAATCAATACCACTGCTGAGCGCAGCATAAAGCGCAAGCGCAGCGCGGAGGTTATGTTTTTGCCCGAGTTCATCTGTTTGTTTGTTTTTCTGTTTGTGTTCAAAATAACTACAAAAGTTCTCAATGGATTTGGATGAAATTTTCAGGAATTGTCAGAAATGGGATATGGAAGAACTGATAACATTTTGGGGTTGAGGATCACCGTCTGGATCCAGGAATTGTTTAACATTGTTTAACACATGGGGGGGGGGGGTGGAATACAGGACAAATTTCCAACAGGTTCTCCAAAATATCACAGGCCGATCCAAAAAGTGGATTATTATTTTGGTGTGAATCACAATATAGGGGGAATTATGGCACTTGGCGGATGTAAAAAAAAAAGAAGCAAAAAACAACGAAATAGAAGTGGCTTCTGATCTGAGGACATATTAATCAATTATGGGATAGTCTTCCAAAATGGGTTTTATTTAAGTGTGATCCTAATGGTCAACATAAAAGCTGAAGATTTCATATGTTGGACCTTTACTCTGCAGACTTTATAGAAGTATCACACAGGCAATTGGGCATTACAACCATTAGGTGTTTTGTCCTCCTGGCTATCTAGTGTCGTTTAGTCTGCCAATCATTAACAGACGGGAGGCTGGGGAACAGTGTTGTTTATATGTGACTGCGTCACAAGGGGATGTTAGGAGCTTGCGCAGTCCTATCTGTCAATCATTACCCAACTGTGCCAGTCCTGCGACGTGCATTTTGGAGTGTGATAAAGAAGCTGTGAGTGCTCAGCAGCTGCAGGCTTAGTGTATATAACTAAAATTAGACGCCACCTCTCTCTTGCAGACATTTCTCTGTCAGTGGGTGGGTGGTGCCCCCACCCTCGTACAGGCCCTGCTACAGAGATCCAAGAGGAATCTGCTGAAATGCCATCCGAAATTAGAGCCCCTTGTCTGGGTAATGTGTGTGTGTGAAAGGGAAACAGCTATGCAGTGTATGTGTGAGGGACTATGCTGAAACATTATAGATGCCTATTGCCAGACCAATTGTCTCTTTCCCAGTAAAGAACTACAGGGGGCATTCTCACAGACAAGTACCACATGACATCAACACTTGGCGGCTATAACTGCATCACATGTGCAATCTCTTTTATTGGATGGCACTGCGAGCGTCGAAGAACACCAAATGTGTTGAGCTACTACAGACTCCATGATGGGAGGCTTGATCGTACTGTACATAGCTACCTCGACCCTCTTACATACCAACCAAGCACAGACCAAAACAGCTTTTGGCATGTAAATAAATGTCAGTAGTGTGGTACTTGAGCAGAAAGAAAGAATGGGAGCAAGGTGCCACAGACAAAAGTCAGTTCCTTACATGGAGAACTGTTTGAATTTAGCTTCGATGCTGCGATGTCTCATGCACATCCTGGTCAAAGCTGATCCAATGTCTCTCGTTCCTCCTGAAAGACAAAATAATACAAACAACATAATCAAAACAGGGCTGCATATGCTTAACAGGATTACTGAGCAATGTCTGACAAATCCATTGTTTAGTTCAAAGGAGTTCAAGTGCAGAGACTGTTCAGACACTAAATGAGCTTTTTATTTTTAATACAGTATGGAGTCAAATGCAAGGCAATGGGTGTCAGCATCACGAGATAGAATTGCCTCTTTGAAGCTTTTGATTGTGTGCTTCTCATCATTTTAAGAACCACATAGCATATCTGTAGTCAATCCGTATTTCTGATCATATTCCAGAAACACACAATTCTCTGACCATTAGGACGCCACACAAATGCTATTCTATGTGCATTTTCTGTGCAAATACATTGTTCATTTAAAATATCCTTTATTATATAGTTCTTTCACATGTGGGTTTTAAAGTGACATAACCACTGAAGCCAAAAAACATGATGAGAATTGGAGTTGGACTTGTATGTAAGACCAGTGTCATTTTCCGTCCTGAAGACCCAGTGGCTGTCCTTTGGAAGACCTCGGGCTGGGCTTCCATGCAGAGACTTTATGGTGATTGACAGAACTTTTGTGTGGCTGCTCAGTATGCAAGTTTCTTGGTGGGACTGTGTCTGCATATCTTTATGTCTGTGTGACTTTGTGTCTGCATGAGGGAGAAAGCAGGGAGGGGCAACAGGCTCTGGGAATAACTTGTGTGTTCTGTGCATACACGTGAAGTGTGAATCCCTCCAGCAGAGAAAGTCATTCTGTTGTCAGCATTGTTAATGCCACATGCCAAAATACACTCAAGATTATCACATTACACAATCGTTGAAAAGAACAACAATAAAAGCTACTTATGAGGCTTGCCTGAACTGAAAAACCATTAATGTCGGTCCAATTCAGAATATGACCACAGTAATTCAAAACAAAATCCACAGATAGTTTTTTTTATTGCGTGAGAACCAAAGGGTGTGGCTAATGACTGATACTACAAACTACAGTACAATAAAGACTTTAAGGCTCCCGGTTTCACTTGTTTCGTCATCAACCCTTCCCTCTCTCCCTCCCTTTCTCAATCCGTCCCTTCCTTACCAACCTGTCTTCGATTCAATTACTCTCCCAGTCTTTCGAGCCATGGCTCCATTCTATCATACATATATCCATCACAAAACGGCATATTATTCTTGAGGGTGGGGCTGACAGATGTTAGAGTACCACAGGGAGGCCTCAAGTGCCTCAAAAAGTGTTAGTACTGGCAAAAGCTATTCATTGCACAGTAATTGAGCAGCTCAAGTCTGCAGTGTCTGGGGAAGAGTTACGTTTCAGTTGATAATTTATTTTTTACTACCACACCCGTACATCTGGAGTTGATATGTTGCATATGAAAGGACCACAGTCGGCTTGCTGCCACGTGCCATATACCTAGCATGACTGCCTCTGTCCAGGCTTAGCAAATTGATTTATATATGTGCAATCAAGTCTTATCTGAATAGTTAGTTTTACAGAGGTCATATTTGAAAATTACTCACGCTAACAAGTTAGAAGCATTTCCACAATAGTGTCTGCTGAAATCAACTCAAGTAACACAAACAGCATTTGATCTGTAATCTAACATTTGGTGATCAAGTAGTGGAAGTCCAGCTGGTCCTCGGGTTATATCGTTCTGTGGTCACGTACATGCGGCCATAAGTTAACGAGTTACCTGATTTTGGTCCGTAAACACTGGACTTGCCCGAGAACTACTTTCAGCACGCGCAACGGATCAATAAGCGCTGCACACTCCAAGGATTAAGTGCGTACTTGTCTCACGCACCACTGATGAATACAGTGTGTGCCTCATTCAAAGCTACATGGAGTGAATATCATCGCTTATTAATTAACTTTCAGCACTTCATTATGGCTCCCAAGCGTAAAGCAGGCTCTTCTGGTGGAAATACATCACGGAAAAGAAAAGCCATCACCATGGAAGTGAAAATGAACATCACAGCTCAGAGGAGAAACACTGGCAGCACTTTTGGTATTAAATGTTGACCATCATTACGGGTAAAGATCATATCCTTCAGCATGTTGTATGGACGTATGATGTATCTGCTCCTATGAAAACAACAGTAATAACTCAGTGCAGTGTTTTTTTTTGTTTTATTTGTTCTCATGCCTCTTCTACTTCCGCCTCCCAATAAGCCACAGAGTAAATGTGAGTTGTTCTCCTTTTTTTTAAAATTAATGTTTCCATTTTTTTACTGTTATTTATATGTCCGTCATGTGTCCTGTGTACAGTGTGAGTGACTTAAGCATGAACTTACTGTACAAATAACAAAAAAAAAAATCAACTTAAATAACATTGTAGGAATGGAACTCATACTTAACCCGAGGAATGCCTTTATGATACATCCATCCATTTTCTCTACCACTTCTCCTCATTCATGTTACAGGTGAGATGGAGCCTATCCCAGCTGACACTGGGCAAGAGGGTACACCGGGGTACACCCTAGACTGGTCACCGGGGAAATATTTTTATTTTCACTTTAATCCACAGTATGTGCAGTGTAAAAGACATCAATAGCACACTGGTGGCTGAAAGTGGATGTTACAATGCTGTTTGTGAAAATTGTGGTGGCCCTTTCAGAATAAAGAGGCTGTAAACACAACACATCATCTACTCTGTCTAACACCAAGTGACCTCTGATAGAAATAGCTCCAGCTCCAGTTGTCTGACACACACATCAACACAAACATACAAAAACGCACTCGCACCAGACAAGACCAGCCCGCTGCTATATGTGTGTATGTGCAGTAGAGTACGTAGTTGGCAGTCAGTAGAAATAGCTGCAATGAGACATGCTATTTTGCAGGCTTGTAATTATACCTGCACCACCAACAGTTAACCAGTTGGAAAAAACGCACACACTCAGAAGCACGATAAGCCTCATTCTTGCGTGCAAGTGTGCAATAGTGGTAAACTTACACTTAAAAAAATACTTAAGTAGGCTGCAATGGCAAATGGTAAAAATAAAAGGAAACAAAGATCAAACTCGGCCACAGAACGGTTTGCGTAATTTGGCTCATGTTCTGAAAGACTCAGACAGTCCACTGCCAGCATGATCTTGTGTGGCCTTTAAGAATGAGTTACCAAGTACTGTAGTGTATGTCCATGCCTTCAACAACCTTCTGTATTGTTCTGAGGAATGTTATACAGTGCTTTCAAGTATAACATGTTTGTATTTGTGATTGTGTACTTTATATTGAAAACCTTTCTAAAACAACATGTTAATTACACAATATAAAAGGAAAAATGTTTAACATGGGACGGTGTTACAGATTGAATGACAATGTACAAAACTTATTAAAGTCTTTGTGTTCACAGCAGAACGTGACAAAAAATAAAGAATCAATACAATAGGA
Organism: Dunckerocampus dactyliophorus; assembly: GCF_027744805.1. Taxonomy (NCBI): domain Eukaryota; kingdom Metazoa; phylum Chordata; class Actinopteri; order Syngnathiformes; family Syngnathidae; genus Dunckerocampus; species Dunckerocampus dactyliophorus. The sequence goes on from NC_072825.1 coordinate 19,360,800, forward strand.
AGCCAATGTGACAACACAAATAAATTGCTGTATAATCATTCTTTTCCATGAGCGTGGGATTTAAATTTCAATACATTTTTTCCCCACTACATCATAGCATGAGCTAGACCTTGTCAGAATGATGCATGCGGGACTAAGACTCATGCAAAAACATTTGATTTGACCTGCTTACAGAACACGGGGGTTGGCTTAATCCCAGCATCGTGTATAGCAGCAGATGTTTGCTGTTAACTGCGGGCTAGTGGTTACACTGATAAGAGACTGGAGACCATACAGCTAGATTTAAACACACGCACACCCAGCTGGACTGAGGTACAGTGATGTGTTCACTAACAAATTAGAGAGCCGGGGGGGTCACCAAGGATGCACTAACCTAAGATGGTTTCACAATAAATAGGGTCTCTTTATGTTGGCCTTCAAAGCTAGCAGTAGCCGTTCTAATGCCATTACTGTAGTTCTTATGCAAAAAATGTTTTTGTAATATAAATAAAACTGAGGTCGACCCAGCCCAAAACGGATTGTAAATGACTTATGTCTGTGAACAATAGTAGCAGGAATGTAAAAAAAAAACAAAACAAAAAAAACATTTTTGCTTACTGCAAATAAAGTATCTGTCGGAGTGAAAACAATAACACATTTTTGTGGTGACCTGTCTCTACACATTCTGTGCATTCCAGTGTTGCATCTGAAAACATCTCTGTTTGTCTATGACACAATACTGTACACAGTCATTTTGGAGCAGTTTGTATGTCCAGATGGAGCCACACACACATGACAGTTTAAGTCTTGCTGACTCTTGTGTCAGTGTGATAGAAAATGATATCGCTCAAAAGAAAGTGTGGGTGTTTCTATGGCTCAAATGATAATTAACAGGCCAATGTTAACACGGGTGTATGATGGCATATAAATGAGGACAAGTCCTTTGGGAATAATAACCTGTTCTATATGTTGTCCTGAATGCTGGTGGACTGATGTGTTGCTCTCTTAATACATCTGATGACAAGACAGACAGCTTCCTTAGCGGTTTTACTGCGGCATCCCACTCACTCGACAGTCTGAACGTCTAGTCTCAGTGGGAACCGACACACACACGGCTGTGGGCAAGGGAACACACACACGCACCTGCTGCATGGCAGCGGGTGCTGACATGCAAAAAAAAAACTGCCTGAACACATCTCTCAACAGCTGTTGTTAAAAGACAGGAGAGGCGGACAAGGGGGGAGGGAAATATGAGGAGGTTAGCAGAGGAGTTGAAAGAAAAGTAGTTTTGTTGACAATTAAATGTCAGGGTATCCACTGCAGCTCATAAATCTGAAATCATTTGGAAATAGCCATATTTTTGAAAAGCCCAGTTTTATTTAATTTACTCATATTCAGTCTGAACATTATTATTAAATGTGGTTTCAGCAGGCAACAGTATAGACGCACCATTATGATGTTGGGCAAAGTAGCAAAGAACAAACCACATCTGAGGCAATGTCTAATGTCAGTGTTCCATATTAGTCGCTTTGATTGGCGTTCTCACTGGGCCTTAAAGAAGATTATGTACAATTGACTTGTCTCTTTTGAGACATTTGAAACATTTGAAATAAAAACTGATCCAAGCAGTGTTGTTTAAATGACAATGGCATTATAGTTAGGGATGTCCCAATCCAATATTGATATCGGGCTGATATCAGCAAAGAAAAAGCGTATCGGATTTAAAAAGTGATTCAACTCCCACAAGAAGCCATTAGCAATAACAGAAAAGATGACCGGCCCCTGTCGGTGGTGAGTAAAGTCGGGTTTTTAAACGCTTGATTAAGCACCTCGAACCTCACTATATTATGCCTAGCTGCCACGACACTGAGGGTAAAACGATACCTCAGATACTTAAAGAAGTAAACGGGTTCCTTTTTCTCATACCTACTGTTGCTGATTATTATTCACTTAATATCACTTGATCGACACTTGATTTTCTCACATTCCACGCTACAAAAAAAGTTATAAAAGTATGTATGATTCATGCTGACAAAGCTCCCGGGGATGGACAATTTTTGCCCCTAGTTCCTCAAGGCTCTGGATGTTGAGGGACTGTCTTGGCTTACATGTCTCTTCAACATTGCTTGGAAGTCGAGAATAGTACGTCTGGATTGGCAAACCGGGGTGGTGGTCCCCCTTTTCAAGAAAGGTGACCGGAGGGTGTGTTCCAACAAGGAAAGTCTATTCCACGGTGCTGAAGAGAAGGGTACGACAGTTAGTCAAGCCTCAGCTACAGGAGGTGCAATGTGGTTTTCATCCCAGCCGCGGAACACTGGACCAGCTCTACACCCTTGCAAGGATTGGCACGCTACTATGTGCCATTAGGTCCTTGTACATCCGGAACAGGAGCCTGGTTTGCATTGCCAGTCAAGTCTGTTTACGGTGAACATTGGCCTCCGCCAAGGCTGCCCTATGTCACCCATTCTGTTCATAATTTTCATGGACAGAATTTCTAGGGGCAATCAAGGCGCCAAGGGATCTTGCCTCTGCTTTTCACAGACAATGTGGTCCTGTTGGCCTCATTGGGCTGTGACCTTCAGAGTTTACTGGGGCGGTTCGCAGCTGAGTGTGAAGCTTCTGGGATTGAGACTCAGCACCTCCAAATCCGAGGCTATGGTTCTCAGTCGTAAAAGGGAGGAGTGCACCCTCTGGGTTGGAAGTGAGGTTTTATCCCTGGTGGAGGAGTTCAAGTATCTCGGGGTCTTGTTCACGAGTGAGGGAAAGTTGGAGCGTGAGATTGACAGGCGGATCAGCGCAGCGTCTCTAGTAATGCGGGCGCTGTACTGGTACCACAAGGCAAAGGTCTTAATTTACCAGTCGATCTATGTTCCCACCCTCATTTATGGTCATGAGCTTTGGGTCGTGACTGAAAGAACGAGATTGCGGATACAAGCGGCTGAAATGATTGAGATGATGCTCCATCACTTCGAGAGGAGCCGGTTGAGGTGGCTAGGGCATCTAGTCCCGATGCCTCCCAGATGCCTCACTGGTGAAGTGTTGCGTGCATGCCCAGCCGGGAGAAGGCCCCCGGGGTAGACCAAGGACACGCTGGAGAAATTATATCTCACAGCTGGCCTGGGAAAGCCTTGGTGTCCTCCCGGTGGAAATGGAAGAGGTGGCCGGAGACCAGTAAGTCTGGACTTCCCTACTAAGACAGCTGCCACCGTGACCTGTACCTAGATAAGCGGAAGAAAAGGGAATGGAATGATCCATCGGCCGATATGGATAGCAATCCAATATCGGCCGAGATTCAAGGCTGCGATATCAATATCGGATCAGAAGTGAAAAAGTTGTATCGGGACACCACTAATTACATTAATGAATTCATGAATGGCGGAACACATTGATTTTTGTTACATGTTTAAAGAGCTACATAATGCCTCTCCAGCAAGTTGAATTATTTATTGTGACTAGCGTATACAAATTACTCTGATAAACTTAATCTGTCAACCCAGTATCTTAGACTGCAAATGCAGTTATTCAGACAGGATATTATTTTTTACTTCTAATCATGCACAGATATTTCTGTCTGTAGTTTTACTGAAAAATTATACAGCAGCTATTGTTGGTTATTTACATTCTTGCCTCATCCAGTATTAGCCACGAATCGTCCACTAAAAGCAAGGAGTCCAAAAACAGTCAAAGTTTTATTTATTTATTTTTTTTTTTAATCAACTGCTGTTTTGATCTGTGGGTAATACATGTGCAAACTAATATGTCAGTGCACTGATGCAAAGCTGCATACTAATGACCACTGTGCATATTTATGACAAAATGTTTAGAATGGTAAAAGAAAGGAGGGCAACAGAGAAAGAAGAATTTATAAATCAAATCAAGGTCATCTGCAATAATGTTTATGTGGAGCATGGATGAGACAACAGGAAAATACACCTACACTGAGTTTAAGATGTTAAGTGCTGGAATGTGAAGAATTGAGGGGTAAAGATGAGCGTAAAAATGACAGGGAAGAGTAATTTCAGTCTTGCACCTCTGTGTGGTTTTACAGCATGAATGCTAACAAGGTCTCAAGACTACAGCTAAACAAGAAGAGATGGCTGACAAATGGGCTCCATTGCACCGTGGCATGTTTTCCCATTCATTTCTGTGCAGCTCAGTCCTTCTAGTCTTCCCTTCAATAAATGTTTCTGTCTCACAGAACTCCATCTATCCATTACCAGTGGATGGAATAGATGGGAACCAATTAAGATAAGAGTGCATTCTTCAAACTGCAACCATGTAAATACCAACCTTATAAATACACAGAAATGTTCGGTCGTACTGTAGAAGGAGAATAATGAAATAAATTATTATTATTATAAATTATTTTCACTTGTAAGAAATGCAAATGTTGGAGTTATACATTAATGCAAATTTAGGTTATGAATTCCCAATTGTAGCTACATTGTTGTCCATAATACTGTGTACTTCTGTAACTCAAGCCCAATAATGCATGTTCAGTTGAGGGCTCCATCTGTCCTATTTTCTATCCTGGCTTAGTCCTCCACTCCCACCAAATGCTTCTGCTGCCTCTCGGAATGTTGTGCTATGATGCTAACATAGTGCCTGACTTTATCCAGTCAGTAAGCAATTGGCTGAGTTCAATGAGCGGCCAAAGTCAGGACAAAAATAAATGTTCAAAGTTAAGTATTGAATGTTGCATGGGAAAGTACCCGGTGGAAAAACAGCTTTTTGGTGAACTCATGTAAACGTCATTACCATGGACTTAAAAAGAGGCTATTTTACTGTGCTGTCCCAAGGGAACCACCTCCCCACAAAAAAAAGAACTGGAACTGATTTACTTCAGCCATGGACAGAATGCCGATTACATTCCTGCTGCATAAACAAATGGCGACATTAGGCGTGACACGAATAATCAACCTCTAATAGTCCACAGCATTCACATTGGTATTGGATATGTGGTGCTAGTCTGATCAAAGTCAGCAAATTCACTTAAAAGTACATCTTAAAAGTAACATCAAATATAAGTCTGATGGCGAAAATTACACAAAAAACCTAGTTTCATTGGCTCATGAATGGCACAGAGAGAAAGGCAATGAGTTCTAGAGGGGATAGATCACCCTACAGACTCCCTCGTGTGCTTTTTCAGGCTGCGGTGTCCTACTTTTGTGATCTTCCTATCTGGTCTGACACACATTCGACAGACAAAGGATTAACTAGACATACTATCATTGAAATCAATTGACTAACATCTGTTCTTCTGCAGGAAAGTGAATTTAAAGTGATGCATAAAGTAGATCACACTGTTGCACACACTAAAGAGAAACCTCCTGCTTGTACTACTTGGTTGTCCAATGATTCTTTCCTTCCTAAGCCTTCTAAAACAAAGAGTGCGAGTTCTCCAGTCTGGCATACACTGGTGATAATTAAAACCAGATAAACAGAAGAGAGTAAGAAGTTTGTCTGTACAACACTACACTGGCTTGTTTGTAATAATGACCACCAGATTACACCCACCACTTGTGTGCCTGAGCCTTTGCTTGCTGACGTGTGTGTGTGTGTGTGTTTGCGTGCCCATCAATGTGTGAAAGCCCACTGATATTGTCAAAGAGCAAGTGAGGGGACATCCAACCCAGCGTCGCTCCATATCCATCCGCTCGCCCACGTACACAGACAAGAAATGCTTCACACAAGCACATCATTCATTCAGAGAGCTTCATAAAGTATCAAGGGCACAACTAAGAACAATAGGCACGCTGAAAGCTAAGTGAACTTGCTAACTGAGCTGATATATACCAGCTATATCTGATGAAGTATTTCACACATTAAATTATGTCGCCATTCAATTAATTGAGATAATGGTTCTGCGCCATTTATAAAGCTACTTGCAGCCATGCAAGGCAACAAATGCATCACTCTGACAAGCTACTGTACCTATGAAAAAGCACATTTGGAAGGATTTAGCCAGACTAGGCATTAATCAGAAATGATACTGCCTACTTCTCTGCATAGACGCTACCCGAGCTAATGACATGTTGCCTCCCCAATACACATGCAGCAAGTAAACAGAGAAGAGCCAAATAATACCAAGACACTTCTTTATTAGTTCATTTACATTCTTAAGTATACACCACCTTTCAGAAGCAGCTGTTGTTGCTCTCTACAACATATGGTCCTTCTGTTACACAGTAACAGTTTGATGGCATCCCGCTAATTTTCCCAGTAAATGTTTTTAACAAGTGTCAATCCTAGGACAATGTCAAGTGTTCCAAGAAGGTCACAAAAACCTGCAATTAAACCTTTAACTTCTGTTTCAACCTTGTACCTCTTCTGCTGTACCATTCCGTTCCTTGTGATTAACCAAATAATGACCCGGTCTCAGCTGATACACACCTGGCTTGGCAAGCCTGAAAGTAGACAGATCTGGGTGCCAATACAAAGAGAAGAGTGAACACTGGAGAAGGCAAGAAAATAAAGAATGTGGTTGATGACTTAAGAAAAGAGCTACAAGGAAAATAGGAAAAAGTCTTTCACTGTAGTCTGTATGGAAAGCCAAAGTTACTGTCAAAGTCACGTTCACCACGGCCAGATTAATACTCCTCTGTTTTATTTGGGCTCCAATCAAGGTCTTGTAAGGTAGCACCATATCTGTGCAACCTAGTGTGAGTCTGTAAGAGTCTATGTGTTCATACAGAACAGACGCTGGATTGTTGGTTGGCGGGCTGAGGTCGAAGGGGAATGTGGTCGTCAGTTCAAATGCTCAGTGTTACTTATTAAAGAGAGGAAAACCTAAATTTAGATAGCATGGACGCTTGTAAGCGCGTTTCTGTCACGGCTCACTGGTCTGACCAGGTTCATGTTTAAACAAAAACAGTGCAAACAGAGACAACACCCACAAACACTGACAGAAATTTTAGCACTTGATTATTTAGCCTACTCACCTATTGTCTTTGTCTTGAAAACAAAACTTCTTATTATTTTGTCCTTGATGCTGATAATACAGATGACATTAGTGTCCCTAAACTCCATGACATTGACATCTTGGCGCCCATCTGTGAATTAATTATATCGTAGTGTAGCTGTTCTGTAAGAAATAGAAGGCTGCAGAATCATTCCAAGACAGTATTGTTATATACCATATGTTTTGGTGCTGCCCTGCAAGAAAATAGCTTGTTTCCTGATGTCAACAATGTCAATTATCAGAAAGCCATTTATTAAGTGGGACAAAAAGAGCTAAATTGATCTATTTTTGTTAAATGCAGCTTGCACATGCACACAAGGCTGTGCAAGCTTGTGTTTGTCAAAGACATCGTAAATCTATGTGCGAGTCAGTGTTTTTTGACCCATTAAGTGATTTAATTGCTGGTTTCAGAGATTTGTAAGATTCTCAGGATGGGGTCAGGTCAGACAGAGGAGAACAGAGACTTCATTCAGAGCCACGGAACTCGTACGGAGAACGAGATTCTGGAAGGGATAGTGGACAGAAAATGTACACAGAAGAAAAAAAAAAAGAAGTACAGAGCCATTTCAAAGGGGGCATTGAGGCAGTGGACGACTTCAGCATCTGAGGCTGGTCTGTAATAAGAGGCCAAGCCATGAACTGAGCAAGGCACGAAGGAAACACCCATACATTTTTTCATAGAGCTGTATGGAAGTCAATCACAGAGAGCGCTGAAATAACTTCAAGTAATTCCACTGATGGGGCTTAATACGCATATTCAAGAGTTAAGAAGTTAAGTTTCTGGCCATTTTAAAAAGAAACTTGCTTAAGGAAATCAGGCGGATTTATAGTTGACAGTGATGAGTGCATCTGTGCCACAGAATGACACAAATGCAATGACAGGTGGCAGATGGCTGATTGATATCAGTGATAATCATTGATCAAAAATGGCACATAAAACTTATACACATACACACACTACAATTGACACACTTGATCTTTTTCACTCGCACTGATATGAACACGTGGACTATGGTTCAGTGCGCATGTAAGCACTGATTAGTGTGCAGTATTTTGGATGGATCGAATGGAGCTCATGCGGGCACACACTCATTACAAAGCTCATATAGCCCTTCTAGAGTTTGGGACCCTGCTGTTTCACGTTCCCATTTAATGAACTTTGAGCTATTAGTGTACATTAACTCAACTTTCCCACGTCTGCCTTGCAAGAACTTTTGCCGAATGTGGTCCCTCATTAAGCACAACAAAGAATTAACCTGAAAGGTCTCATGTGGATAGTAAAATTGTACATTGGGTCCCTCCGCTAAAACCTGATTTTCCTCTGAACCACATACTTTTAAAACCACAACATGCATTTATTCTATCTACTTTACTGTACTACAAGCTTTCCTGTGCTAATTATGTTTGCATGATATAAAACACCAATAGTTGCAATTAGCATGGACCAAGTATATTTTATACATACAGTACATCAGTGACCCTGTACGGTCAGCCCCCCCCCCCCCCCCCCCCCCCCCCATAGACATGAAATAACACCCCTCCAGTCACCTTTACACTCTTATTATTCTTTGTTTACATCCCATTGCTAATCTGGAGGCTACGAGATCACTGCTGGGACACAAGAGACGGCCATGGCTGCATAGCCTGCTAGCGAGCTAACTAGTTAGCCTCTAATTTATTTATTCTAAACGTAAAGGATTTCAAACAGAGTGGGGAAGAATGACAAAATTAGAAGCCAAACACTTACCACTTCCACATAGAATAAGAGGAGAACTTATTGTCACTCTTACGTCACACATGCCATGGCTGACTACATGCAGTGTGATGGTAATGTAATGTAATGTCATGTCTCATCAATGTTTTGTGTCATTACTGACGCCTAATGGCCAGAATACTAATATAACCTGTATTTCAATATTTTTGACTAATAAAATGGGCCATAGTCAACCACAAAACAGCAATAATTTATTACATTTTTGACAAACCATGATAAGAGCCAGGGAACAATATTCAACTCTGATGTAGCAAAGGACGACTGTATTTAAAAGTCACACGTCTTGGACTATTGGCCTGTCAAGAGTGTAACACACATAAAACACATGTTTCCAGAAGACAAACATGTACACATTTTGACTAGAACTTATTTCAGCTGAGTAACTGAATTCTTCCATAAGGAGGGCTAATGCTAACCAATGAAAAATGGTTGGAAGAAAGAATTAAAAGAAAATGTATACATTCGTCCCTCTCTACATCGCACATCACTCCCTTGCTCTATCGCGGCCTTTTAAGGATTAATTAATTAAAAAATGATTGCTGTTTCGTGGTTGACTATGGCCTATCATTAGTCAAAAAATACAATTTGAAAGACAAGTTAAACAGCCATGGAAAAAAATATTAGACCACCCTTGTTTTTTCGGTTTCTTGTTCATTTTAATGCCTGATACAACTAAAGATATCTTTGTTTGGACAAATATAACAATGACAACAAAAATAGCTCATAAGACTTACATATCTTGGCATGCTATAGAGCTATTCATGTAAGAACTTAAGTGATTTTGGTTATTATCAAGAAACCATGGAAGTTGCCAGATATCACCTCTTAAATTGAACTCTTATTAGCTATATTTGTCATCACCATTATATTTGTCCAAACAAATGTACCTTTAGTTGTACCAGGCATTAAAATGGATCAATAAACTGAAGAAACAAGGGTGGTCTAAAAAATGTTTCCATGACTGTATGTGTAGTATTCTGGTCATTGCGCGTCATTAATGTTACATTGATGAGACCTAGATTACATTACACTGCATGTAGTCAGCCATGGCATGCCTAGCAGGATAGAGTGAAAAGTTCTCCTCCCATTCCGTGTGAAGTTTTTGGCTTCATACTTTGTCCTTCTTCCCCAATATGAAACACTTTCTTAAGTTTAGAATAAGTAAACTGGAGAGGCTATCTAGTTAGCTCGGTAGTTTGCTATGCGAGCGGCGGCCGTCTCTTATGTCCCTACAGGGATCCTGTAGCCTGCGCAATGTGGTGTAAGCAAAGAATAAAAGGAGTGTAAAGGTGATTATAGGGGTGTTACTTCATGTCTCCAGGGCTCTTATTATGCCGTATTTAGAAAGTCATAAACAGGTTTTCTATGCTGTAACTACAAAAATATTCTGTTTATTAATATTGAATACTACTTCGCGAGAATTCCCTTATCGTGGTCGGGTCTGGAACCAATTGACCAGGATAAACAAGGGACAGCTGTACAATGAATTGTAAGGGCAGATTTGATATCTGTAGAGCCATATTAGATTGAAAAACAATTGGATCAGGTTCCTACATGCCCACCTTAGCCAGGAGTCTTTATCATCCACAAAGAATCAGACTTGTCAAAACAAACCCTGAAGTACAGCCTCTGACAGGGCAATGGGATTAGTAGATGCATAAGCATTTGCACGCGTACACATATATGTGTATGCACGCACACACACACACACACACACACAAACCCCCCCCCCCCCACACACACACACACTGCGTACATGCAAACTGTCTGTTCTAACATGCCACACAGAAGCAATACATCTGCTTATTGAGAAAATTAAGAGTATTATGAGAAACTAAATGTGTTTTCGCTACAAATCTACAAAACGACCAGTGATGTTGCTAGGTATGCGTCCTGCGTCCCTGACGCATTAAAATCTTCAGTAAACTCACTATCCATGCATCGCGGGAACACACCTCATTTTCCCCATGAAAAACAATACACTGTGAACAACTCGTGTTTAAAATCAAAGTAACTCGCAAAGGAAACCTTGTCAGCAAACTAGTCAAGCGCTGTTTCTACATTAAAAACCTAACATCACTCAGTGACCAAACCATCTTCGGTACTACAAAGACGGAAAATGCATTTTACTGATGCTTAAATTGCAGTATGATCTAGAAAATTACGTTGGTTTTGATGTTAGTGATAATTTTAATTTGAGCTCTGCACGCTTAACCTTCAGCATAATATGACTTGATCTGCGCGTGCAGTCAAGTCAGCTGGTGAAAACAAGAGAGTGCATGTAAGAGAGCAAGAGAGAGAGGGACGGAGGTGGTATTTTTCTCTGTCAACCTTGCACACAGTAGGCCTACTCGAATGGGATACAGCAGAGGGATAGCAGTGGTTTATATGCGACACACACACACACACACACACACACACACACACAGGTATGTGCACACACAAAGCACATGAGGTTAATTTTCATATTCTTTGCTAATCAAATAAAAGCAAACCATCTGCTCATTTTGGTTCTTTAGATTACCCAGTATTAACTTAGTTTCATCTGGTTAATTCCTACAATGTACAGTCAGTGTAAGCTCCACATCATCAGGTCATTGGATACAATTTAAATACATTTCTGCTTTACAAGATGTTTGTCTAACCTTCTAGAAACATGCAAAAAATATGGAATCATGCTGGAGGGAGGAGAAAAGCTGCTAAAGTGGTGCTATATTTCATGAAGTAATATATCAACAATGAAAGTTTTAGCTTAAAGAAACTTTCGTTTCTGGTGAGGATGTACACATCAGTAATGTGCTGAAACATTTTTCACGCCAGATGGAATTCCAGGAATGTCATGGATTTCACTTTCCTCACGAGAGCCACTGCTTTCCAAGCAAGTAGAGCATCAGCTCCAAGGCTCGATAGCCTATATTATAACAACATGAATGACATGCAGGCACAAGTTTTTCTTTGACACAGTAAATCTTCAGAAATTAAAAATTCATTAATTGCCCTCACTTTCCCTACAGAGGAAATTTATCTGGTTTGTGAGCAGAACAAATGCTGGAGTGCTAAATGAAACTCTAGAAATACATTTCCCGTCCCAAGAACTACCAAAATGCGGCTACTACAAAAATCCATACAACTGAACACAAAGGGGCTGTCATTACAATATGTCAGTACAATGAATTTTAGAAACTGTAATAACCACCTAAATTATGCTTGCATAATTTATCCGCTGTGGGACACATGCGTAAATAAGATGAATGCGACGCTCGTGGCGGATGCATCGTCATCACATACACAACGATGGACAGCTGATGGTGCGCGTTAATACGACGTCAGAGAAAGTAAAGCCGAGCAATTTGTGAGGTCTAATTTTTTCGAGGGGGCATATTTGTCATGCAAATGTATTACTCTTTTGAACATATATTGTTTTGAGAGGCCAAGCTCTTTACTTAACCCTTTTAGGTGCTTGTAGCTTGAAAATGTTTAGAGATAAAGGCATACCGTCAATGAGAAAAACCATCAGTTTGACCCAAAGTTTGTGATGGGAGTAAATTCACTCATCTAATTTGCATATTATGCGATCACCAGGCTCAGAATTTGTCAGATCCCTGCCTCCACAATACCGGTTCATCAAAATGTTTGATCCACTTGTGATACTCTCCCTCATCTCTCAAGCAAACCCAGCCATTATCATTTACAGCGGAATCTTGAACACCACTGCTGCCTCCACCACTATTATTATATAGATAGATATAAAGTATCTATCCATCTATCTAGCTAGCTATCTTGCCTGTGAATATTCTCATTCATCCAAGTCATTGTATTCTTAGGTCATATCTATCTATTAGTAGTGCATTTTCTGCCGAGGAGTCTCCCGCGGATAGTACGTCTGCCACTATTTCCGCGTTTTTTTTTTTACATTCCCGCTTACACCCCTCGCCATTAGCAGTGTTTAGACAACCCACCACGTCCCCTCCTGCCTCCCAAAACACGGTGAAGCAAAGCATCGGTTCAAGTATGCTGTGTGTGGACTGTCCTGGCAAGTGGACTCGCTGCCACACGTACACGGCTGTTCATAGTCTATAAACTTCCAAACTTTGCATAGAAACTCACCCACAAATGTTGCTCAGATTGAAGCTACAGATGTCTGCCATCTCCTGGTGTAAAGTATTAACTGTATAAGGCACCATATTTGCAGAAATGGCTAGTTAAATTCGGCAATGTTGCTTGTCGCAATTTTGCGACTTTGGGACTTAAAGGGTTCACACCACAGAAGCTGTTGAACTCCAATGAAAAACAATGAGTGACGCTGACAACACAGAGTGCTGGTTGGATTGCAAGGTTTATAGTCTGCGCAAATCACTTAATGTGTGGTTCCAATCCTACCTCGCGCACTGTCACTTCCATGTTAAATGTATTATCATTCACAGTAGCCATGCCATAGCTCACAGTTTGATAGGCTTCTGGCTGCTTGTGCCAGTGAGACAGATTTTCTCTGAAACGAGAAATATTGTCACATTTTAATCTCGCAAGACTCGTGACCCTCCTAGTATTTACTCTTGCATTTTAATCTAATTTGTTCTCTTAACCAACTATTTCTGTAGAACACAGCAACATCATGCTCAACAGTGAACTTTTCTTATGTTAGACACGGTCACGTTATACTTTTTTCCATTCTGGCATCAATTCCAAGCAAACATATGTGCCAAATATGAAAGTTAAATTGTGAACAGGACCCCTGCAGTCATAAAACATTATAAAAAAAGAGAAATGGTTTTGAGTTTTCTGACTTTGCTGCTTGGTACTATAGAGAATGGTGCCAGAGTTCTTCTCTTTACAACAGTAAACTATAAAAACAATGGCTGTCCCATATCAAACTCCGCAGAGTCTATAGATCAACTAGCCAATCGTTTTAACATTAGGAGTCACACCGTCAGTTAAAAAGGCGGCAGGCAGGCTGTGATCAAATCATGATATATGTGTCTTTGGCACAGGATTTTATTAGCCCCACTGCCTCACAGCTACAAGCCCCCCCCAATTCATTCCAGCATGGATCTGACTTTGGGGCCTTGCCGTGTGGAGTTTCCATGTTTTTTCCATGTCTACATAGGTTTTCTGCATAGGTCCACTTTCCTCCACCACTAAAATCATCTACACTTAATTTACAGTCAGCTTCATTGACAAAGGTGCTGACAAGATCTGGAATTCAGTCCCCAGGTGCTACATTGTTGCCACCCATTGCTTACTGTACGTTGTACATGTGACCAATGAAGTACCTAAACTTTTACAATTCTTCTTTAGCTTGTCTCAGTAAGATACAGTTTGGAACAGTAAGCCCTGTTTTATCTGTCGCCCGCTTGGTGCTTCAATGGCCAGGTGCAAAAAGTCAGGATCAGTTGCTTTAGAACCCTTTAGTACCTTATTTTGTCTAAAAACTAAGTCAAACTGCACTGCTTGGTGCAACTGGCGTGTTTGTGAAATAGCCTTTTCTACTAGATGCAGGTAAAGTCATCATCCATCTACTATGTGACCTCAGCAGCCTCTAGCTGATGAAGATATAAAATCCAAACAGGTGCTCATCAATATCAAAGCTAACTACATCACATATAAAATATACTCAAATGCTGAACAATGCATGAATAGGACAGAAAGTTGATATCTTCACTGAGTATAATGGCTGTTCCCTACAGCACCCCAAGAGGTCCATTAAATGCACAACACACACTGTAAATTCTAACACAGCAGTGTGCTTTGGTGACAAGTTAGTATGCATTAAGTCATACTACAGAAGATTTCAATCCCCAAAAGATTCTTAAATAACTGTAGTTACAAACATGTTGTGGCCCTGTTAAAATGTTGTGTCTACTGTTTTATGAGTATCGGGTTTTAAAAAATAGCAGCGGGAAAGTGGCTCCTCACATTATTACATCTTTTTAAATGTTTAAGGTATTTTTGTGTTTATAAAAAGTGGCTTTGGGGTCGCAATGGTGTAAAAATGCGGCGTTTTTATTGTCTGCTTCAAACCTCTTTTTTATTTACGACCATCTTAGAAACATTACTCATCCTACTCAATGAAGACACAATACGTAGTGACAAATGATCCAATAAATGGTGACACAAAACACTGACAGAATGGAATTTAAACATCACTGCTGTGCATTTTACAAGGGACCATGAAAGAAAACCCAAGCTCTTCCTCCAGTTACTCCCCACCACTATCACACTCTCTCCCTTGCACACTTCAGCAGGTAGAGTGATGAATGTATGTGTCTGTGTCAGCTCCTATTAATAGGGAGAGCAAGGCTCAAGTCAATGCACAGGAGGGAGGAGGTCTCTCACTCTCAAACTCACATACTTGAAGGATTTGTTTGAGAGTCCAGATGTGGAAGAAGTAAAGGTGGGGGTGGTGCACAGAGAACCCAAAAGTGGAACTACAAACAGTATACTGATAAATTTACTGGCCATATGGTAAAGAAAACAACCAGTAAGAAAGTTCTCAGCACAGCGGGGTGACTACTCTGGACTGGGTTTCATGTGAAAAAACTCTTGAAGCAACTTTATTTCTGTCCTCTGATAAACCAATACTGCTCAATTTAAATTTGCCTTTGCTTGTAAATGTGAGGCACAGGTGATTCACCACTGCTGACATTTCACATTGCTTGGGCAAAAGCACTAAGCAAATGACGCAGATTCTTACCTCTTGAATTGGTAGCCAGGTCAGCCACTTTCTGAAATGCATCCAAGAAGGCAGCCAAGGCAACCACTGTGGCCCTAAAAAGAGATAAACAACTTTAGTTACAGAAACACTTTACCGATATAAACACATGGCAGCAGAGGCAGTGCTTCCAACCCGTCTTTTAGGTTGGATAGGATATACTGTGGGACGAATGAACTCCATGAACATAAACAGCAAACGACTGTTCTATAACCAGGTGCCAAAGTCAAAGCCTGAATGTATCCTGCTGTGTTGAGAATATTAACGTGATGGCTGGGTTGTTCATCTCAAGAAAGGTGTTTAAGCAAAGTTGACCAGTCTAACAGATAAACAATTATTCCATACCTAAAGAGAAAAGAGGCCTGTGGGCAGGCTAAAACACATAGACAGCCACTCTTTGTTCTCCTGTTAAGTATATACAGTACAAACAGCCTGAGGTGAAACAACACAGCAGACCTAAGGGCTTCCATCCATTCATTCATTCATTGAGAACAGGATTTACAAAAAATTACATTTAGCTTTACTCATGTCAGACAACAATTGCAGGCTGCCGGATAGACTAGTCCTTTGGTGGCTGACAACATGCTGTCTCAGTGTCGGGTCTGCTGACTGGTTAACCAGCATACATTGACAACATCAGACACAACACACCTCTCATAATTGAGATCACAGGTTTGGGGATGAAAGCCTCTTTTGTTGGTGCCCGTGTGTGCGTGCGCATTTTAACAGATATCTGATCTCAAAAGACAAGACTATCGGTCACACATGCTACACAAAGAGATGCGAGACATTTTCTAAGGCACTTAGAGTTACAAAAGTGTTTGTTACAGAGGTACCTTTTTTGTAAATGCAACAACAAACAAAAAAAACTTCACAACACTTGGAACTTTTGACTTGCAATCAATATTTCAACACAACCTATTACATTTTGTCAAGGTTCACTGTATAGAGTGTTATTTCAAATAAGTGTTTAACATGGCTCAAGAATATGATGGCAAACAGCAAACAGAACAAAACTGATTAACTTATAGACAATCAAGTTACAGAATTTAGTTAGAGGCAAATAAAATGAAGAAAGCGTTTCATGATCACAGAAATAGCTCATATACTGTAGTATTGGCTAATAACTACGGTGTAAGGCAGAGGTGACCAATCCAAGATGAACAGGAAAAAAGACACAAACATAGCCACACAGGCTATATCAAGTGCTAGTAAACACAACAATATCTGTAAGCACTGGCCAGCAGTTGCCAAATTTGTCAGGAGGATCAGGAGTCAGTCCGACACTTTGGCCTTCAAAATAAAAGCTCTTGGGTAATCTCTGAATCACACAGTTTCTCGTTTTGTTTTTTTTTTCTTGCACTTACAATTATTGTCTGAATTCATCCTTGCCAGTTTTGGATTTTGCATCCGTCTTATGCATGATTACTGTATTGTTTCCCAGTGTGTTTAGAGATTACATGCACTACTTAGTGTTTTGACAGGTGGCAATGAACATTTTATTACACTTGCTACAAAACTATCAACCTCTGTAGCACCAGTGATAAAAAAAAAAACAAAGTAAACATAAAGCCCTGAAGACCAGGGGTAGGGAACCTGTGGCTCAGGATCCAGACATGACTCTTGTGATGACTGCATGTGGCTCTCAAGACATTTCTTAACATGATAAAAATGCATTTATTAAAATTTTTTGCTGACATTTTAAAAGTAAAACATTACAGAAATCATAGTGTTAAAAATAATATTAAAAATATAAAAATTTCTTATGGATTTGAATCCATCCATCCATTTTCTACTCCAATGCAGGTGGCCAGAGCAAATGCCAGCTGTCCTTCCGATATTTTCCTGGTCAGACACCAAAACTTGATTATTCCTGGCTTACGCGGTAGCCCACCTGTGTCATTGAGAGGTCAAGAAATAAACTTCCTTCCTTTCATGAAGTAGTCAGCTAGCTAAATCTGTCGAGCCAACCCTTTTGACAAACAAGATGGCAAAAAGAAAGAAAGATTTGGAGTACGGTGCAAAACCATACAGCACCAGAAGTCGCATTAACGGTAAGTAGTATTTTATTTATTATTGGATAGCTTCAGTACAATACTGTTAATAAAAAGAATAAATTCTGAGACTTATTCTATCCTAAATTTGTCGGTCTTGCTTAAAAATGTGCGCTTTTAGTTGTATTCAATGTTAAAAAAAAATTACATAAAATATTACTTAATCTGTTAATGCTGTGATTTTGTAATTAATTTAACTGACTGACATATTTTGCCCTTTAAAAGACGAGCTGTACTCTCTGTGTCAAATAGCATTTCGCTCTCTCCAAAAAGGTTCCCGACCCCTGTTGTAGACATGGCTCACAGCAGCAACACTGACTTAAAACTTGGATTTAAAATGTCCTAAAACACCTGTTCTGTCCTTGAAGACAACCAACCTTATCATACCTACTTCACAAAATCCGACTGTGCCAATCTCAATTCCCCATAGATTGTGGCATAGTATAGCAGAGTGCGCTTTCTGACAATGATACACTGAGTACTGCTGCCGCCATCTATTCTTAGAGCAGCAGAAACTGGAATGTAGCTGTGGTTGATTTGGACCATGCAAAGAGAGTGAATTTAACACCACTTTTGAGACACTAAATTCCAGCAATTACAATACAGAATACATTTTAGCTACGTTTTAGGCATTACCACGTGTTTGGCATTATACTGCATATGCATTTCCATAAGGCATTGACTGTACTGTACTGTCATCTCCCTTCTCAATATCTCAGCTCAAATTGATTTAATAGCCACAGTACTGCCAAACAATTTGATCTCTTGAGGTGGTCTTTTACTGTTGTAATGCTTCCAACTAGAAGAAATTGTAAGTGAATGTATGACTGAGACACAGCTGCATCAGCCATAAGCCAGCAAACAGACCAAACACGGAGAAGATAAAAGGAGACTGTGATTAGAAATCAGCTAGCCTTTATTCCACCCTACACCATTTCTTTTAACACTCAAACCAAAATGGGCAGCAAGAAAAAAAAAACACCACAGTTGGAGCAAAAAAAAAAAAAAAAAAAAAAAAGACAGATCAGTCCGAACACTGTAATTGGTCGATTTCCGGGTTGCTTTGTAAGAGGGGTGCAGAGGGGCTAAATTACAGAGTAGTACCCTAAGGACATCATTACACACACACAGACATATGCTACTACTGCTCGCTAGCCACTTATCTGGGCCAAAATGGCAAGGTGGGTGTGTTTGTGTTTTATCATGTGTGTAAGTGTGTGTCCCTCTATGTAAACTAGTCCCACACCAGATTACAGAGCTCTATGGGTGGGGGGCGGGTGGGGGGTTTAGGCTATGGTCAAAACCACTATTTTGCCAAATTTGAAGTGGCTGTTGAAAACATTTAAGCAAACAAAAAAAGCCTTATAGTAGGTCACCATTAGGACAATTAGGTAGCTCACTCCAGCAGGACTGGCATCAATACGGATCTATAGCACAAGTACTGCAGCCTGGAGCAGAGTGTAGGCCCAGTTTAACTGGGGCAAAGTTTGTATCAAATACCAGAACAGTTTGAATATACACTGGCGTGGAAAAAGTATTTGCCACCTTCCTGATTTTGTATTTATTTTTATTTTTTTTGCATGCTTGTCACACTTAAATTTTGTTTCGGGTCATCAAACAAATTTAAATATTAGTCAATGACAAAATAACTGAACACAAAATGCAGTTTTTAATGAAACCTTTTATTATTAAGAGAGAAAAAAATTCAAACCTACATGACCCTGTGTGAAAAAGTGATTTCCCTCTAAACCTAATACCTGGTTGAGCGACCCTTAGCAGCAAAAACTGCAATCAAGTGTTTGCGATAACTTG
This sequence comes from Dunckerocampus dactyliophorus, assembly GCF_027744805.1. Classification (NCBI taxonomy): domain Eukaryota; kingdom Metazoa; phylum Chordata; class Actinopteri; order Syngnathiformes; family Syngnathidae; genus Dunckerocampus; species Dunckerocampus dactyliophorus. The sequence goes on from NC_072825.1 coordinate 19,380,089, forward strand.
CAAGGAGTCTCTTAGAGCGCTATTTTTTCATCTTTGCAGAATTGTTGTAATTCAGCCACATTGGAGGTTTTTCGAGCATGAACCGCCTTTTTAAGGTCATGTCACAGAATCTCAATAGGATTCAGGTCAGGACTTTGACTAGGCCACTCCAAAGTCTTCATTTTGTTTTTCTTCAGCCATTCAGAGGTGGACTTGCTGGTGTTTTGGATCATTGTCCTGCCGTAGAACCCAAGTTCGTTTCAGCTTGAGGCCACAAACAGATGGCCGGACATTCTCCTTCAGGATTTCTTTGGTAGACAGCAAAATTCAAGGTTTCATTTATCGCAGCAAGCACTCCAGCAGCAGCAAAACAGGCTAAGACCATCACACTATCACCACCATATTTTACTGTTGGTATGATGTTCTTTTCTGAAATGCTGTGTTACTTTTATGCCAGATGTAACGGGACACACACTTTCCAAAAAGTTTAACTTTTGTCTCCACAGAGTATTTTCCCAAAAGTCTTGGGGATCATCAAGATGTTGTCTGGCAAAATTGAGACAAGTCTTGATGTTGTTTTTGTTCAGCAGTGGTTTTCACTTTGGAACTCTGGCATGCAGGTCGTTTTTGACCATACCATGTAGGTCGTTTTTGCCCAGTGTCTTTCTTATGGTAGGATCATGAACAGTGACCTTAACTGAGGCAAGCGAGGCCTGCAGTTCTTTGGATGTTGTGGCGTCTTTTGTGACCTCTCGGGTGAGTTGTCGCTGCGCTCCTAAGGTAATTTTGGTTGGCCGGTCACTCCTGGGAAGGTTCACCACGGTTCCATGTTTTCACCATTTGTGTCTCCCTGTGGTTCGTTGGAGTCCCAAAGCTTTAGAAATGGCTTCATAACCTTTTCCAGACTGATAGATCTCACTTAAGTTATGTTTTAACAGGGGGGGCAATCACTTTTTCACACAGGGCCATGTAGGTTTAGATTTTTTCGCCGTTAATAATAAAAAGTTTAATTTAAAAATTAGTGTTCAGTTGTGTTGTCATTGATTAAACAAAACAAACCCACGAAAAGCAGCAGGCCCAGACAACATCTCAGGACGTGCACTTCGGGTTTGCTTATCAGAGCTAGCTGATGTGCTTGCTGACATATTTAACCTGTCGCTTGCACAAGCATCTGTACCGACCTGCTTTAAGTCCACCACCATAGTGCCCGTACCCAAGAAGAGCAACGTGACCTGCTTGAATGACTATCGCCCTATAGCACTCGCTCCTATTGTTATGAAGTGCTTTGAAAGAATAGTCATGACCCACATCAAAAAGAGCATCCCGGCGGCAACTCGCCTAAAGCAGAACCATTTAACAGTGAACAAGGTTATAAAAAGGCACATCAAGATGAACTAGAAGTCAACCACTGATGCTGCCAGGGTGCCTTGCTGAGACACTGCTTTATTTAGGGAGCGACTACTTCCTGAAACAGGTGGTTTAAGATGACCTGGAATTAGGGGTGCTCCAATTAGGATTTTATGATGCCGATTCCGACCATCCATGAGTGAGATCGGCCAATCACTGCTGATACTGATCACATGGATTAACTGTAATTTTGTCAAATTATTTATTATGAGTGCTATCGGCCAGGAGCGCTGTATAGGCGGGTGAAGTTGGGACCATTCCAAGGGCCCCTGACTGCCAGGGCCCCCTAAAAATAAGTAACTATAAAAAAATATTGTCTGGTGGAGTTGTAGCAGTGCTACTACATGTGTGAAATATTTTCTTTCCAGGTCGCACGTAGCGGGACTCCAAGTGAGAAAGCAGTCAGAAGAATCTGTAGTCTTTGAAAGGACAGTCATCTAGTCTGATTAATGTAATTATTATTCGGGTTATTTGCTTAGCCTTTTGACTGTCATGCTCACATGGACAAGTGTTGCCCAATGTGTAGGCTGCCATGTGACTGTTGCTGCAAATTAGGTATCGGGTTCTGATACCAGCGTAATTCCCGTACCAGACATTGCGATACCACCTCTGGAAAAATTAGATCCGGCTGGTATCCCTGCGAGCTATCTGCAAGCAAGCTGCAAAATGTAATGGAGTGAGCTATAGCTAGCGCGGCTAAAGTCCAGAGAGCAACTAATCCTCACTTCCATAACAGCAAAAAAATAAATAAATACATTTCTTACAAGTATCATTATCACCAAACGAGGACGACAAATCGTGAAGCTAAGACAGAAATCACCTTTTCACCTTTTTAACACTGCCCCAGTACACAGACCCACAGAAACACCTTATTGTCAAATAGGCAGTCATTAGCAACAAGGCCACAAATGTTCCCCTGAGCGTAATATGACAGGGTCACATATTTAACCCCTAAATGATGGCCGCACCCGTACAACATATCACCATTAATCAGCCATAACACTGAGAAAACAGAGGCATGCGACACGAGAAAGTATTGTTATGTCCGTGAGCCTTTATACGGCTGTCACTCCGAGTCTGCCCAGGAGCACGTGGACACTCACACGGCAAGAGATCTGCCGTGCACTGACTGTTAGTCAAAGAATATTCCAGACTGCAGGCCATCCATAGTTACAGTATTTGCAGAACAATAAGCTTTTATCTCATCTGTCATAAGATGTTTGTCTACTGACACGTGGCCACTTAAAGCAAACCATGAGAGGTGGCGAGGATAAGCAGCCATGGTTAGGAGCAGACTGGCACAACTTGTGGAAATGCACAGCTTTAAGAAGACAAATTAGTTTTCAAAAACGCACATCTGCCCCTCTCCGGTGTCAAAAATATCTCTATCCACAGGGTGACAGTTTAAAACTATTTATATCCACAGGAATACACATGCGCAGGCTGTCATGAGCATGCCAAAGTAAGGGGGTGCTGCAGCCACGGACTTTTAAGGCAATTTTAACCAATCAGAGGCGCCGATGACATCATTCCCGTCGACGTGCCATAACAAACATGGCGATGTACGGGAGAAGCGACGCGTGGACTACTAGCAAAGTAGCGTTACTTTTCAGTACGTCATTTCACATTTGTCAGCAAACTGTATTGAATATAAAACTGAAAATTGAGGAAACATGTTCTATATTCGAATGTAGCAGAAGTTGATTATCACTACAATACTGTGAAGTGTCGTTCATTTTATCGATCAACAAAGAACTCCATCGGCTGTGACGCAATCATTGCTGAAATAATTGTGTGTCTGGCAAACTGTCCTTGTTTAATTGCATCCAAGACAATAGTAATGCAAAACAAGGCAGGCACATGTAACAGGGAAGCTTTCAATGTGCGGGCACGCCAATTTTCCAAAATAATTACTTACAATACAATACTTACAATAATAAATCCAAAATACATACTTACTTTCACGTACATACTTGTGAAAGTTGTCTCACCAGCTAGAGGTCCAATCGGGTCTTGTCCCAAATAGATAGATCGATACTTTATTAATCGCCAAGAGAAATCCAATTCAAGTTTTTTGGCGGGAGTGTCGTAGCCGTAGCGAGAGAAAGAGCAGCAGCACCCTCCGAAGCCCACAATGGCGCCTTTGTTCGTCAACGTAAAGCGAAAGTATGCGTATGTTTACTCGTATACACACAAAAAGTCATTTCAGCATGCTTGACAGCATCAATGTTATGTGTGCCATTGCACACATGATAAAAATTATACTTATCTAATGTGGAAATAACGGCACGTAATTGTTACGTCATCTGTCCGCAACAAGCCAAAAAATTCCGTCTTCACCATTCACACGAACACACTGAAGCCGGAGTTTGCAAAATATCTTCACCCTGGCCAGAGTTTTCCAAAAGCTCAGTTTTTAAGGACAAAAACCTTAGTTTGCGTGTGGATGAGGGGCCAAAACGCATGGAAAAATATGCGTTTTTAATATATCCATATTCGTGTGGACAGGGCCTTAGATTAACTTGAAGTGGACAGGATGGGCAAAAAGCTGTCAAGCTGTTAGGAATTATTGTGCTAGCTGAAGCTTGTTAGTTCACAGACACATGACCACTTTCTTCGCAAATCTTTAGGGAAATTCGTGCAAAAAGAGTTATTTTATTTTTGCAAGTTATACATGGTGAGTGGTACGCCATAGATAGAAGTATGAACATCGCTTGGCCAAGTATTAGTTGGATGGCAATGAAGACGTCATCTATCATGCAAATATGTTGTGTAAGCCCAAAGCTCACCTCAGTTGGGACTGCAGTTTTCCAGCCTTGGCGATGAAGTCCTCCCAAACAGGGTAGCTGCTCTGTAAACGAGAAGGTCATAATTTCATAATCAAGGCACATTTCACCATTCCCACGGTTACATAACATTTGAGTCAAGATTCGGTGCAGGTGAGGGCTATAATGGGCTCCCTGCTTGAACATTTTTCTTCAATCAACATCCAAATTATGTTTTTTGTAACCGTTACAAATATTTACCAATTCTGAACAATGGCATTTACCATCATGTCCTGAAAGCTGTAAAATGGGTCAGTGTCTTCTTGAGGAAAAGTCCCCACACAGCAAAAGTATTAATACTATGCCATAATGAGCCTGGATCCTAATGGGACTCTAAATTTATCCAATTCAGGTCTTCAGCTGAAAATAGAGTAATCTAGACCATGGCAGGAACCAAGTGGTGGTGAGTGTAGCGTGTAGGCTAGTGAGTGGCATGGAACTGAGCAGTACAGTATAGAGCAGCACAAGACAAAGTGAGAGAGAGGGCTTGACCAAATGTTTGACGGTTGTGTGCTACTACTGTCAAGAGCCTGAGGAATGTCATGTTATGCTGTCAAACATGACACCCAACAAAGACTTTAGCTCTTTCCCTCTAGTGATCTTCTAGCTTTCTACTGTACATTACATCACTTTTGTCCCTGCTCTGATTCAAGTAGATGGTAATGCTTACACACACCTAAACATAGTCACTCCAACAGTGTATTATCTAACTTTCCTTCACTTCCCTCATGGTTTAATAAAAGCTTTTATATTTAGTTATTTATGTTTCGGCAACACTGTATTGGGGTAATAGATGGTATACTTCTTTCTAATAATATATATTATATTTTATACAGAGCAGTGATTCAATTGTACTGCCAGGCAATTGGCCTACCGGGCAGTTCGCAACAGGTTGTCTGAAAATTGCAGCAATATTGTGCCTTATAAGTTATTTAACATGTTTTTATTAAGGTAACAGAAGTGAGTAGAAGTATTGTAGTTTTCCTGGTGTGTAACATACTCTGTGGTTGGTCTATTACTTTATACATTTCCCTAACGGCTATAAACGGATTTCGTGCCATTCAGATGTTTACTTTCAAGGCATTTTGGTTGTTGTGTTGTTTGGTTGAATCAAGATTGGTGAAATTTGCCGGACGGTATTAATTTGAAAAACATTTTAGAATCGTTCTCTCTGTTTCTTAAAATACCCTAAAATGGCAAAGCTACTAGAAAAACATGTCACATTGAAAACCTTTGAAAATGTCATTTTTGATCCCACATTTATCTTACCATTCACTAAAATATAATAATTTCCCTAAATTTGCCCACGAGCATTCATTTTTCCCCATTCAAAAGTGATGGTTTTCTTCCTGCGTATTCTTCCTCAGTGTGTCTGCCAGGCACACAATGTATTTGTCTACCCAGCAAGAGGCACGCACTGTACACTAGTGCTGCACACCGTGCGTATTATTCCACTGGCAGGGCTCCAGGCTAACTTTTTTTTTTTTTTTTTTTTTACAAAGAGTGCAGTGGCCCCCAACTTAAAATTTTAGGAGCACAAGCAGAAAATTTAGTGATGCAAACTGAAATTCAGTTCACATTTCGTCTCATTTTCACCGTATTACTGATAAATACTTGAACAATAAAAGCCAACTGTCTCCCCTAACCACCCTGTTTCTGTCCCTAGCTTCTGGAAGGCCGCCTTGGTGGCATCATATACACCTTACATGCCACGATAGGACTGTTGTGCACAATTATTACTCCTTCAATATTTACTGTAGACAAGAAACCACCAGCCTGTAATCACACCTAACAGCTTAATCATTATCATTGTATGCTGAAACATATCAAACACGGTTTGATTTTAAATAGGGGTCCCCAACCACCTGGCCGTGGCCGGGTATTGGTCCATGGGCGAGGCCAAACCGGGCATTCAGAAGCAATGATAAAAAAACATCTGTCCTATAAAAACAGTGTGAATTCAGTGTCCACGTTAATGAGTGCAGGTGTATCCAACTTCCAGCACTGTTAAAGCTACTTTGACTAACTGAAGGGAGAGATGAGCTATCAGTTTTTTATGTGATGGGCAACATTTCAATTGTACTTCGTTTACAAAGCACATCGCCACTCAAAAAGTGTACTCATTCCTATCTCCCCTATCCTGTGTCCCCTATCTCCCGAGAGCATCACTGTCTTAAAGATGGATACACTACATGATAACGTTAAAAACACCTGAGACATCCATTTTCTATGCCGCTTATACTCACTAGGGTTGCGGGTATGCTGGAGCCTGTCCCAGCTGATTTTGGACGAGAGGCAGGTTACACCCTGGACTGGTCGCCAGCCAATCGCAGGACACATATAGACAAACAACCATTCACACTCACACCTATGGACAATTTAGTCCATAGGTTGCCAAAAACATGCATGTTTTTGGAATGTGGGAGGAAACCGGAGTACCCGGAGAGAACCCACGCATGAGGAGAACATGCAAACAAAGAGATGCCCAACGGAGATTTGAACGCAGATCTTCCCGATCTCCTGACTGTGTGGCCAAAATGCTAACCACAAGGCCACCATGCGGCCCGACACACAATTAGCATGACAAAATGTAATTATTATAATGATAACAAGAGAAATTTCTTGTTAACTGCAAAGTAAGTAAAGTAAGTAAAAGTAAGTGAGCACGTACCGCATGAACGTGATAGCCACTTCTAGCTTCCCCTTGGGACAAAATTGAGCTCCGAATGAACAGTATTGTATGTTTTAAAGACAAAACTTCATTGTGGTAAAAAAGAAAAAAAAAGTCAGATTTGGAGTCTGAAGACCATATGCTAGGTGGAAAACTAGCTGGCTAGCTAGCTGCCGCCAGTGAGGCTGAGTGACAGACAGGCAAAATGTGTAAACAAAGATGCCAGAAAATGGCAATGAGATTGAAAGGTGAGTGATCACACATCGATAGGCTTAGCCTGTGACAAGTTGTTGTCAATTGACTCCATATTTCACAGACTATTCTTAGTCTTACCACGGTAATAAGGGGCAAAGGTCATCCTTGTCAACTCAACGAATGTGTACTTTTATCTGGTCGCACATCCAGGAGTACAAAATGCCTCAAATTCTTGTTGCAAAATGAGACAATTTAGTCGCAGTCTGGTGCCCTGGTTGGTGTGCACTGTAACTAATTCTCAAACAAGTCTTTTCTTTACAGACAAAAATCACTTTTTAAATTAATGTATGGAAGTGTGTTCAGAACCATGAACCATCGTAACACAGAACACCGTAAACTGAGTACCACCTGTGTAATATTTTTTCAGTAGTTTTTGGGATGCTTATATTTGTATTCCGTTGGACTTGGACAGTGCGTTTCTGTGTTAAAACTGACACTATAAATATATAAACATAAAACTGCGTGAAAACCAATGTTGCAGCCAACCATTAAACCATCTCAGGGCCAAATAAGAAGAAGAAATTACAGTAATCTCTCATTTATCATGGTGAATTGGTTCCAGACCCGACTGTGATAAGTGAATTTACGTGAAGTAAGAGTCCTTAATTATAAATTAAATATTTTCGTAGTTAAGAGCATAGAAAACCTGTTTGCGACCTTCTAAATACCGTTTCTATCATGATTAGAGCCCTCCAGACATGAACTAACACCCCTATAGTCACCTTTACACTGGTATTACCAAATACAGTATAATAGACATAAGAGTAAATAAGCCATTTAAGACATTAATAAGACGTGTGCGTTGCTAAAAATGTGTTCCTTAGGACAGCTGAGTGGCGGGCAGACAAGGCGTGACGTCGGGGTTCAGAGTTGCATTTTAGCTTAGCGTAGGTTACTGCAGCAACAGTAGCCCACTGTTTTTATTAGAGATGATCAAGTCTGGTGTTTGTGTGTCTCACCAAACATTACAGTAACATTACTGACAACTTGTGACCAGTATAGAATACTACATATCATTCACAGCATCTTTGAATGAGTCTTCTGAATGCCTTAGATTTAAATTTTAGTTCATTGAGACATTTTTATGCTTGAAAACATGTCAAATTTGCTTCAATATGCATATTTTTGACTAGTAAAAGGCCATATTCAACCACAAAACAGCATGATTTATGAATTACATTTTTAAAAAATAGTGAAGCCGCGAAATTCGAATTTGAAAGACTGTACTGAAATGTGTACCATGAAAATTATTTTTGTGTTTTTCCAATTAAAAAAAAAAAACTATGGAGTAACGTAAACATACTTGCCTTTTAAGCGTTAACCCCCCCCTGCAAAAAATATATACAGGTACTTCATATTTGATATGTATAATTCAGAGCCAGGAAATGAAGGGTTTGAATATACATTGTAGCATCACTGTGTAGAGTTTGCATGTTCTCCCTGTCGCTGCATGGGTTTCCCCTGCCCAATTTTTCCCACAGTCCAAAAACATGCATGACCATTTAACTGTAGCCTCTTAATTGTCCATACTGTAGGTGTTAATGTGAGTGTGATTGCACGTGTCCTGTGATTGAGTGGTAAACAGTCCAGGGTACAGCCCACCTCCACCCAAAGTCAGCTGGGATAGGCTCCAGCTCATCCCTAACTCCGAGGGTAACCAATATAGACAATGGATGGAGTGCCAGGTAGTATAGAGACAATGTGGACCATAGCGTGAAACAGGTGCTGAATGATGTAACAATTTTCGTAACAAACTGACGTCTGGTCATTTGACCCCCACAACCCCTTAGACCCCACAGACATTGTTCTACCACCATTATGACATTCTTTCCATTCCTTCTGGCAAGAACAGCAGCTGAGACACCAGCTAAAATGTCTCAACCAGCCGTCTGTCCAAATCATGCAGAAATAACACGTCTTAGTTTCTCTACCGCCCTCATTAACCGTACACCTGCCTTTCCCCAAACTAACACAACAGAGAAAACTGTCTAACACTTCAAATGTAGACATTTTAAACAGAAAACAGATGAAAGATGTTGGAAGTCAGCGACTGTTTGAAGGTGTTCAGAGTTCAGAGACCAAATTTTATCTAAAGTTGGAAAGCTAAAGTTTCCCGTAAATCCCTAAATAAATTTAAGGAAGTTTGCTTAATTGAGTTTACTGGAAGCATCGTGTCAGCTGTAGGATATCAAGAAAAACACGTTTTTAACTTAATCTTACCTTCATGTCTCCGATAAGCATTTGGAAGAGTCCTCCAAGCGCGCTGCAGTCCTTTTCGATAACAGCCTCCATTTTCAGGACCACCTCCAAGTGGTCGATCCCGGCTTCAAAGCTCCAGCCAGAAAAAAAAACAAGAATGAAGAAAAAAAAACCTTCACTCACAATAAGACTGCGCAAAAAAAATGAACTAAAAGAACTAAATTTCTCACACAAAATGGTGAGAAAAGGCGTTAGGTGTCTACTCCGGTGTATACTTCACTTCAAGCCAAAAGAAGCTTTTGGAACGACAGTGAAATTTAAATCCCAGTGTCCCCTCCACACCACCTTCTTCATATCCATGTTAAGACATCTATATGCACTTGAAAAGTTTAAAGCCGAAAAGAAAAATAAGACAAAATGTTCGACAGGTAACGCTTTCCGATAGCCTGACAGGTGAGACGAGAATATATCACCGACCGTGAGTCTACTCTTCGTAACACCGACTGAGTGAGAAAACACACCAAGTTTACCTCAAAAAAGAAAACGTATTTCCGGTTAGTTTCAACACAACAAAATAAAATCCCGTCAAAATGGATAACGGGTCCAGTCCAGTCAGTTTTTCAAATTTAGATAGAAACTTTGCTGACAAATTATACATTTATGTTATTCTATTTCGACACAAATGATAAAAAGTGATTTGCATTGGTTAAATATTATCAACATTTAAAAAGTTTACCGTTCATGGTTTTATTTTGAAGGCAGTCTTCCAGTTCCTGTGGCAAAACAGGTGGCGTCTGTTACAGCCAAAACATAAAGAGTACCTAATTAGTGAGTAAATATGAAATAATAATCACAGTTCCATTCACTACATGTGACAATGAAAATCATATGGACACACTGTATATGGAAATAGCCCTATACACGGCTACTTCTACTGTATGCGACTACGTATAGACAGATAACAGATAAAGGGCGACATCTAGTGGTTGAAGTCTAAATAACAACAAATAATAGCATATTTTTAAGGCTCGTTATAAACGAGTTCAACGTGTTTCCAACTTTCTAGTGCTAAGAAGTCTTTAGCGGTCTAAATTATGAAAATCTTCAAGGACAGACATTTTTTCCAAATAATGCATTAACGTTTTGCATTCATGCAACTGGTCGCCAGCCAGTCGCAGGGCACATATAGACAATGATTCACGCTAACATTCATACCTATGGACAATACAGTCTCCAATTAAACTAACGTGCATGTTTTTGGAATGTGGGAGGAAACCGGAGTACCCGGAGAAAACCCACGCACGCACAGGAAGAACATGCAAACTCCACACAGATGGAGATTCGAACCACTTCTTTCCGATCTCTTGACTGGGTGGCCAACACGCTAACCACTCGCCCCCTTCTTGCGTTAATAGAAAAATATAGTCGTGTTTCACAACCAGCCACCAGAGGGCGAAACTGAGCCATGTTCAAAATTGGAAGCGAGTCAAAAATACGTTGACCGGATCAGTATATTGATTACATCATCAATAATTAACCAGAACTGATAAACTACATTAACTACACAACCCTCCTAACTCCCAAATCTTGGAAGGAAACATTTACTTTTATATTAGATGAAAACAAAATTGACAAGACACATGTTTTGTATTTAACATCATTTTAATTCAAAATCTTTATGTCCGTATAATATAAACGTTAACAAAGGCACATGTGAAAAATCAGTCAAACAGCCTAAATGCATTTAAAATTATGAATAATTTACTATTCTATACAGCCAGTTCAACCAATACTAATAAAACAATATAGCAAGCAAGGCTGATTGAGTGACAGCATTATTACACGGGGCAATTTAATGAAGCATCAACAAAGTCACAAACTACAGTTATAGTAAAGCGTTAATGATTTGTTAAAATATACAGAAATAATGTGGATGCTATGATAGCATTCTTTAAGCATGTTTTTTTATGTTAACAGTGATGTGCAACAATTACAATATTGTATTTATTGTTGCAAAGTGTGAAGGACAAAAAGTGATACCACGCCAACTCCCCTTTTAAATAAGGGCTCATTTGAAATTGTTTCTATTCCCTTTGCATCAATCCACCACTTTGTATTTAAGTTTCATTCCAAGAAATTGTGCAACCATATTATCCATTCTGCATGAAACAAAAGCACCATGAACAGGTGGTATTTTGCTGTTTTGGAAATGGGAAATATTCCCTTTAATGCGGAAGTGATTCTAGAGAAAAAGGAAGCTACAGTGTAGATGTGAATTTTAAAAAAAGAGTTTCCTAAGCGTCACTAACATTACCCACATATTACACTTTCGATGACAGCATATTTTGTTGCATGCCCCACAATACGGCACTTCACTGTTTTCAGAGGTTAATGACCTTAAAAAAGCTTGGTCCTTCAACAAATGACTGTTGGCCATAGCTTGTGGAAATCAATATTGATCATGTAAAACACACACAATGCAACTGTTTGTTGATACGAGCTTGTAACAATACAATACAGTCTTTTTAATAAGTCGTTGTGTTGCAGGTTAGATCCTCCACCGCTTGAAGCCCATCACCAAACTGCAGCCGTAGCACAGAGTCACCACAAACGCAAATATCTGTGACAAAAAAGACAAAAACAGAGAGAATGTGGACAATATTTGAATCATCCTGACAGACATACTGTTGATGCCTTCAAAATAATAGTGTAGGTAGTAGAGGTAGATAAAGCTGCTGGATACTGACCACTCATATTTCATCCAGGAGGTTGCCTACAGCACAGTTGTTATTGCCAGTGTTTTTTGATGTGGCGCTAATTGCAGACCCGAGTGGTTATTTGCTTTTATAGACCATGCACCTGGTGACTGTTGGAGACTCATTGGTTAGCTGATAGGACGCATTAATTGGACCATTTATGGTTTACTCAAATGCTGAGTATGCGATTCAGTCGAAATCTACTGAAACACAACTATCAAGTTCTAATTATTCATGTTTCTTTATATTTAAAAAACATATTGCAAGTTCTTTCTATGGTCACATCTGGTCCAAAATACTGAAATATTCTTATCCTAGACTATGGAAGGACAGGTTTCAGCACTCAGCAGTGATTAAAAATATAATTGGGGAAGTGGTATCATGTGACCAAAAGTATTCCCAACCCCAGACACCTGTTATTGCACATATTTTCTCCACCAAAGTGAAGCAAAAGCGCAGACAACGTACGTACCCCGTCACCTGACCTCAACTACCTTGCCTGCGCTCACTGGATTGTTCAATACAAAGCCTGACTCACAGAAAGCTTGGCAATCTACCCAAAAGTTGAGGGAGTTTTTTCTTGATTGCTCATGTGGCGTTCAGTTGGTTTTCTTTAATGTCTGAAGAGGTTGATTAGAGGAGACGATCCTAGTGCTTTGACATGACTTCTGTTGTGAAGCCTCGCTTCATTAATAAAATTGACGACTTAACGTCTGAGAGGTTGAAAAAGCTTTAGTGCAGATTTTGTGTGTGCAGAGCAGACACCGTTGGAGGTTTGCATGTTAGAACCCAAGTTCCCCTCAGTGCTGCCAAACACAGAAGGGACTGTGATTATATGCTGCAATGTATGAAATACTGGTATAGTTCTTTCTGTAGGCCTTAGCTGGTGTCATGTTCTTCTTTAAAGTGACGAGACTGAACAGTGCCTCTTGTGTTTGCAGGTAAGTAGTGTACTCCATTTTCAAAACATACTGTAAGTACAGAAGTTTGGTCATTTAGTTTTTCTTCAGGAAACAGGCTAACCTGGCATAGTGTTGCTGAAAGATGCAGGCAGAATAGGTGAATCCTAATTTCATGCATGGTGAAAAACTGCCAGCACCAGGCGGCTATCTAGAATTCACAGAAAAGGGAAAGACATGTCTTCTTGTCTCATATACTGTAGGGATTGTGGATGACAGGCAAAATATTTTAAAAATGCAGTTTTCTTTTAAGGAGCACCATCTGTATATCCCCTAACACAGCGATTCACAGCCCCCGTCATTTGGTGCTGGGCCGCACAGAAATAAAAAATTATTTCCATTATTTATTTTAATTTTTTTTATGTTTTATTTTGAAAAGTGGCTGGATTCTCTTTGTTACATCCGTCTCACTTGACGCATGTCGATTGTGGGTGTGCTAACTTTCTCTCATGCCGCACAGATAGACTACTACTGTATTTTTACCATTTTTCTTTCACCTCATATTTGGTGTCAAATGCTGATATTATGTGGGAATGCATAAAGGTCGGTTTTGATGACTTATTGAGTGCTAATGTGCACATTTGTCTCAAGTTAATTCATGCTAGCGCACTGCCTTGTACCACACGTCAAACAGCGATGTAATAATCTCTCTGGAAAAACTCCAGGCTGGAACTGGTGGATGGTGGGTCCGCATTCATTTTGTGCTTTTAATTTGATGTTATCCATGTCTTAGTTTTACACAATACATAATAAATAAAATAAATTAGATCGCTATAATGTAGGAAACCCCCCTGGTCACTCTAGAAGGACACCCCAAAAAGTCACTTACCGTGGCTGCTACATTAATATTGTACTGGTTGCCAGTCAGCACTGTGAATACGTTTCCCCGAGGGTAGAGTATACACATCACAGTTCCGGTGCTGTTTGGCAGCGGTGAGATGATGGCTCCCCCGTTGGCTGCTGTCACCGCCGCCTCCAGCACGAAGGCGGCAAAGTAGAAAAGCAGAGCTATGAAATGGTAAAAGACATCCTGCGAATGAGGAAAAAGGATGTGTCAGGAACTAGAATGGCACTCAGGGGAGCAAAAGGGGGAAAAAGGGGGAGAGCCTTGCATGTTTTTGTCTGTACAGTGTTCCCTCGTTTATCGTGGGGGATAGGTTCCCAAAATAAATAAACAATAAGTCAAATCCGCAAAGTAGCCAACTATGTACTGTATATATATATTTTTACCGTTATTATATATTTAAGTTTTAAGGCTGTAAAACCCTTCACCATACACTTTTTCAGACAGGCATTAACATTTTCTCCCATTTCTCTCTTGTTTAAACACTCAAAGTCAAATTTTGTTTGAATTTTAATGATCAACCTACTAGGTTGGACACAAGAAATTATGAAGTGGCTCACGCGTATTTCATTCCTCCGACCGTGCTTCGTCCTGGCACCGTTCGGCTGGAGCGTTTTTGTATCCTTGTTAAAACATATTGGTCCTGTCATCATATTTTCCTTCTTCTGTTTCTTCTATTGTTTACAGTATTGGCGGTTAACAAGCAGCTCAGACGGTTTGCTAGTTTGGTAGCCAAGACCACAACAGCACGAAGGAGACTGATTGACAATGGTCTGCAGCCAATCAGGACGCAGAAGACAATGGGCGGTGCAGACAGAAGGGAGAGAATAGAGAGACACCGCCGCCTCCTGCTAAAGCACAGAACTACAACACTCAACTTCCCACAATGCAATTCTTCTTAAAGAATTGCATTGCTCAGCCTGTAACTGCATTCATACACTGCCAAAAAAAAAAATTAAAATTGCACAAAAAAATTTGCAAAACAGTGAGTCCGCTAAAGGTGAACCGCAGTGGAGCAAGGGAACACTGTACTGTATATTCTGTTTGTCTGTGTATTCATTGGCTGGCAGGATACTTCCTGGTTCATGGAGGATTATTTCTTAATCATTACTCATTAAGTCAACTAAAACATTATGTGTGCACTATATAAGCATAAGAATCTGCATTTTTATTAAGCTATACCATAGCATCAGTCTGGACTAGCCTATTACCTACAAACAAACAAAAATTAAAAAATGTCCAGATACTGAAAAAATTGTCACACTAAGGTACGAATCTATCTTCTTGTTTTGTTTTTCACTGTTTAAGTGGCATGCTTATATTTTGAAAGCAGACACAGGAATTGTTGCACCGATGTTTGCTGAGTGTTGTTGCCAAGCGAGCCTGAAGGTCAAAGTTGTTGCTAAAGTTGCTAATAAAGAAGCTAGCGTCCAGGAATATGCCTCGCTGTCTGTTTTGAATCCACGCATAGACGGTTCAGTCTCCTGAAAGGGGCACCAGCGAGGGTGCCGTCACTTCAAGGGGCATAACACACAGACTACATTGATATGCAGCTACCAAAAATAAAAATATACTGCAAACAAACAGGAGAAACAGTGCTGAATACTTTCTTTGGGCCTGTTATGTATAAAACATTTGCGCATTGAAATCACAAAGATGATGAAATAAATAATACAAAATGGTGCAATTTATGTTTCGGCTGCTGTGATTTCCAAACCTCATTGTGCACAAAATGCATTTTGCTGCATCCCAAACATGTACTTTGACCAAAGTCCGACAAAACATGCAGGCGTTGCAATGGTAACCAGCTTAGTCTGCACACAGTGTAACTAAAATTGAATCGCAGAAGACTATATGCAAATGAGCGTCTGCCTTCACACACAATGTGTTTGCATGGTATTTTTCCAGTTTTTTGTCCAAATTAAGACAAAAACAAATTTGACACTGAGCCAAGTCAGATATATTGCGTAATCTCCATGATACACGTTACCTTCAGGATGTCTACTGATCTATTTTGTCTAATCAATACACTTTGGGGAACTGTTTTTTTACATAATGCTTCCGCGGAAGGCAAAGTGTGTTACAGCAATGCTAGCTAACAGTGTTTTAAAGAACATAGTGTTGCATCTCGCACAGCATTTTAAGCGGGGTCCCTCCACTAGGTCGGTGTTTCATGCAAGATATGTCGCCATTTTGGAGCATCTTTGTAACAATTTAAGCTAAGTTTAAAGCAGGGGTCACCAACGTTTTTTCTTGCGAGAGCTACTTTTAGAAAATGAAAATGGCCACGAGTTACTCATTTTTGTAGAAATGATTTTCATACCTTATTTCAACCCAAACAGATCAAATATGCTTGTTTTACCAAAACATTCACAAAATGCTGGTATCCACAACTCGCATTTTATGTTTCAGAATACATTTCTTTCTAGTGTTCTTTCATTATTAACTGAAAACCTGAATGAAAAGCAGGCTTGCGGGCACCTCATGTGGTCGTGGGGGGCTACTTGGTGCCCGCGGGCACCACGTTGGTGACCCCTGGTTTAAAGCATGAATTGCTACGCTTTCATTGAATGATATACAGTATGTTCAGTAAACATTGCTTTGTTGTTTAATGAGGGTTGTATTAAGTAAAAGCGGAAAGTTTTGGTTTTGTTTGCTGTGTCACGCTTTTGGGCCCCCTTTCAGAAGACTGACCCGGACACAAGATAGGACAATTTTCACTCCTCTCGCTGCCCTTTCTCTCTGTATCTATCACTCTTCTTTCCCCATATTTCCTACTCGTTCTTCTGTGTTGCTCCCTTTACTTCTTTTTTTACTTCTTCCTTACTTTTCTTCTGTCTGTTATAACCACAAAAGAAAAAAATGAAATGCTGCGTCTGCACCATTCTCAGATCTTTGACCAAAATTGAATGGGCTCTTTGTTGGCGCACCTCCCCAAAGTCCCATTCATACGTTTTCGCTGCTAGAAACAGTTCACTGTGCACTGAAACCTGGACGAAGTATCCTTTATATTTCCTGAAGACAAAATATACAAAATAATATAAGACAAACAACCCCTAGTAGCCACATGTTTAACCAGATCCTCACCCAACTTTTTCAGGTTCTGCCTGGATACATGTGTCCCCGTTGTAAGGTGCTGTTTTGGTGTAATGGTTAATTGCTAACTAACAGAGATCAAAACAATACGTCTCGCCTTCTCGCTCGGTGGCTCAACTAAACACAGCCAGTTTCGAGGGTTTCAGGTGTCAATAAGTGAACCGTGAAGGTTATATCTTCTAAACTTGCACAACGACCCAGGACAAAGTCAAATCATTCCACATATCAATAGCAAGGTACACACCACTAACATAGCAAAAAGAAGAGGGCATCTTTAAAAAGGGCAAAAAAAAAAAAATGGCACTACACAACAAAAGAGTGAGGGACGAGTTTGTGCTGTCAATTCTGTGAGGCCTTTATTGTGTTCTGCTGTGAGATCATCCTCCATGTTGCTCATTGTTGGGATGAAAACAAACAGCAGCACACGCACGACTACTCTGAAGAACAAAGCTTGCAGCCCAAACGTCAATGAACATACACAGCACGGCATTACACTGCATAGCGCTTTGAAGAGCAATCTTATTTTGTTGTAATGATCCAATATATACAACAACACTGTTATTACTTTATGTAATTAGAAAGGCATCATTCGGCGTCTGTTACGGTAGGAAGCAACATGTTATTGCACGGAAGGTTGTGTCGTGTCCAGTTTTTCTGGTGTCAATCCAAGTATGAATATGAAGCTCTATTTATGGTCATGCTAATGGTTTATTAGTTTCACACTTAAAGGGGACCCACTCCGCGGGAGACGTACCTGGAGGAGGGCCGGGGGTGGAGGCAGTAAACACTGCAAGAAGAGGTGCAAAGTCTGGAAGATCTAGGAAGCTTTCTGTGCGGGTTATCATGTGTAGCTGCGCTACAGGAGCCCAGAACTCAATACAAAGGCCCGAAAATTTGTATAATAGGTCCCCTTTAACAAAACACATCAAGAAACATCACACGTTTACACTAGCACAATTCAATATGTCCGAAGAGTCCTTCCAACCCATTCTCTACATCTCCGCAGTTACTGACAGTTTGTTCACTTCCTGTGTTTAACTAGTACCACGTTACAATTTTCTCAACGAGTAAGAAAAGCATAAAATGTATAATAATAACTGTGCAAATGATTACAATTTTTAATCAGATTAATCATGGTTTTCAAATTAATTAATCATGATTATCACAATGTCACACTATGTCTGAAATATGCCCATTTTTACTGTATTATTTGTATGTACTGTATTAACATCGCCAAAGAGATGGCACAAATGTCTGAAAACATATTTACCTAACACTGGTTTCATTAATAGCAGAATCAGACTTTAACTGTGTTATTATGAGCAATGAGGAGTTGCGTTCAAAGACATTTAAGTTGAATTCACATGTTTTGAGTGAATTTTCTGGGATTTGCGAGAGCAAATTGTACTTCCGCATTAGGAGTTACAAAGTGAGTCATAAGAATATCCACTTATTGTTTTTCTTTTCATTTCTGTTTATTTAGACCACACATACACGCCTAATAAAGACGTCGTGATGGTTGGAGTGTCCGGGAATGCCTCTCTAGTGACAATCCGGAAGTGTCGTTGCAATGACAAATGGACTAGAGACGTGTTTGTTTGGAGTTAGATACATATATGGTGTTGGAATTGCACTGCTTTTGATGTGTTCAGGTCAGAATAAAGTTATAAAAGAGCATTGGCATCGTTTAACACGAGACATTGTAACAACATTTATACGTCAGAAAAGAGGAAAAGCATAATAGGTCCCCTGTAAGAAACTTGGCAAACTGTATTGTGATCACAAACTCATAAGATTATCTCTTAAAAAGTAGTTGTGGGAATCATACAAGGGAAGAAATAACGATAAACACAACAATCATACTGAATGTATTATTAACAGCATAATTAGTATGGTTATGCCCTTAGATCATTTTGAGTTATGCAACTTAAGTGCAGTGTTGCATTTATGGTAACTGTGCATGTTGACCGATGTGTGATGTGAAAGAGTAACTTCCCCTTTCATTTCACACGCAATATCGTGCATAACGTAACAAATTCATTTGCGGTTTTACCTCCGCTGAGTCGATTTTTTAAATTGCTGGTGTTAGCAGTAGTAGTAGTAGTAGTATCAAACAAATGTTTAAACTACTTAAAGCATTTCTGTGAAACTGTGAGGGGTTGTGCATGGGCTATCGGTTTTTAATGCAGATCCGTTTAAAGGTGGACATTCAGGATTGTTTTTTCACTGATGTTAACTTTACGACAAGAGGTGTAGACCAAGGTTAGAGTTGTCCTGGTGAATAACTGGATGAAAGTTAGGGATTCAGCAATATCTTCACAGGAATATTTTTGTCAGGTTTTGTGAGATAGGATTGGGCTGAGGAAGAATCCATTTTAGTGCGTATAAACTGGGGGAGCCATGATTTTCTTTCCCTACTTTAAGCGTAGAGATAACCAATGTAGAAACAATTTAGGTGCAGATCGGGCTAAAAGTAGAGATCCAGATTTTTTTTTGTGGTAAATTTGCTAGCCTTTTCTAATGACTAATGCATAAGCTGTGAAATATTTGAGTTTTTAACTATTTCTTTTAACTACTAAATGTTTGTATATATCCATCAAGCAACATGTTTTTTCACAGTGAGTACATGCCTCACATTTCAGCCCTTAATTTATTATATCTTCTCAAGGGACAATACTATAGAAAGTATACAGTATACAGCTTGTATTGAAGTATAATATAATAACACCTAATGCAGGGGTCACCAACGTGGTGCGCGAGGGCACCAGGTAGCCCCCCACGACCACATGAGGTGCCCGCAAGCCCACTTTTCATTCAGGTTTTCAGTTAATAATGAAAGAACAGTAGAAAGAAATGCATTCTGAAATACAAAATGTGACTTGTGGACACCAGCATTTTGTTCATGTTCTGGTAAAACAAGCATATTCGCTTTGTTTGGGTTTAAAATAAGCTCTGAAAATAAATGTTACAAAAATGAGTAGCTCTTGGCCATTTTCATTTTGTAAAAGTAGCTCTCGCAAAGAAAAACGTTGGTGACCCCTGACCTAATGTGTGTTTTCAGTGGATAGTAAATCCACTGTACAAGCTATACACTGACTATTCCAAGTTATATTCAAGTTTTATTTCCATAATAGACCAGAGAAGCTATACATGTGACGAGTGTACTCCATTTTGCAAGATACTGGAGCTGGTGAGAGCCATCAACATTCAACACATTGATCTCCTACTCACCAAAAAGTTCCAATCAGTATTGATGCGGTCTGCCAGGCCGGTGATGAGGAGGGTGAGGTAGGCGGAGGAGAGGAAAAAGGCGGTGACAGACACAAACATCACCCAGCCTTGCAGCAAAGGCACTGGTACATTGGAGGAAGCCACCAGGATCCATACTAAACCACCAAATAACTGTAAACACAAACATAAGATACTTCAGCGTGGCAATGATTTGCAGTTAAGCATTAAAGCTTCAATGTGGCAATGAAAGTCATAAAGACAGCATTTCCAAATATAGGCCAGATTGATACCTTAGTGCAGGTATAGCTATAGCTGTAATGCATTACAGCTATGACAGTATACATCTCTGACAGTGTCAGTCAAAACTAAGCATTTCTATGAGCAACGAGCAGGATGCATGGAAGAGGGTACTGCATGGTGCTGCAATCTATCACCTTGTAAATCAAAAGGTCAACAGGAGACACCATGAGCTTGCTATGTTAGCAAGCTAAAGTTTCACTATACTGTAGTACCATTGGTTCTTTATCAGGTGAGGTGACCCATGGCGCCATACTGTTCTGACTACAGTACAAGTTTACTCGGTGTGTCACTTTTGACCCCAGTACCACATTAATAATATGTTTTTTTGATATAACTCTAAAACATATCTCCGAACTTACTACTTCAAAGACGACAAGAGCTCCAGAGTACGTCCTCAACACTCCCAGTCCCAATGGCAGCGAAATGGTCGGCGCTGGGAAGGAGGTGGCAGCGGGATTCGTGGCCGGATCCGACATCTCTCCTTCCGCCTCTCTCTCTCTCTCTCCTCTGTTTTGTCGGCCTCCCCTCTGGCTCTCACCCGCTGGAAAGCCACCGGAACAAAAGACAAGAGTTGTGGGGAAATTCCTCAGGAGTCAAGTGTCCGCTCCGAACAGGTTGGACAGGTGCATAATGCCACTCCCAGACGGGGAACAATGATGCTGCATTCAAAGACACCGCGGAAACATCAACGTCAACAAGTTACCTATGTCAGCATAATAAGACCATCACAAATATAAGACTCTCCCGCTTTTTCAAAGAGTTTTTGCAAAAAAAATCATGTTTTCAATATCAGTGAAAACTGCAATAAAAAGTCTAGCTATTGGATGACTCATCACTATTATTATCTTATGAAAAACTCAGAACTAATGTTTTAATTTATTCAAATATTATTTGAAGTATAGGTTGGAGATACTACAAATGTTGGTATTGATCTGATACAATATAAACATAAAAAATCCAACATAGTTAAAAAAAAGGATCTTAAGGTCTTAAGACCGGTTGAAAAATTGCTAGAATTTGCATTTTGCACATATGGATCTTAATGAGGTTTTAAGTAGAGCTACAACAAACAACTAACAAAAAACTCTCCAAACCAGAACATAAAAAATTCTCAGTAGGACTCAGTAATGAGTAGCTCCACCGTTCTTGTTAATCACTTCAAAAATTGCTTTGGGCATGCTTGATGCAAGTGTTTCCAGGAGGCCAATGGGAACATTGCTCCAAGTGGTGAAGATGGCTTCATGAAGGGCATCAACTGTCTGGAACTGATGGCCATTTTTATAAATTTCCCTTGCCATCCATCCTCAAATGTTCTCTATGGGATTTAAATGAGGGGAACATGCAGGATGGTCCAAAAGAGTGATGTTATTCTCCCTGAAGAAGTCCTTGGTCAAGCGAGCACTGTGAACTGCAGCGTTGTCCTGTTGAAAAACCCAGCTGTTACCACACAGACGAGGGCCCTCAGTCATGAGGGATGACGCTGCAACATCTGCACGTAATCAGCCGCCGTTTGACGACCCCGCACCACCTGAAGCTCCAGTATTACGCTGAATGAAAAAGCACCCCAGACCATGAAGGACCTCCCTCCACTTTGCCGGGTAGAAAACATCTCAGGTGGGATCTCCTTGTCATGCCAGTAACGTTGGAAGCCATCTGGACCGTCAAGGTTACATTTTTTCTCATCAGAGAATAAAACTTTTTTCCACCTTTCAATGTCCCATGTTTGATGCTACCTGGCAAAGTCTAAACGGGAAGTTTTGTGGCGTTGAAGGAGACGAGGTCTTTGAATTAGTTTTTTGTTTTTTAAACCCTTTTCCCGCAGATGCCGTCTGATGGTTATTGCGCTGCAGTCGGCACCAGTAAGGGCTTTAATGTGGGTCAAACACCGCCCTGTGTCTTGATGGACAGCCAATCGGATCCTCCGGCTCAGCGCAGGTGTGATTTTTTTGGGTCTACCACTTGACTTTTTTGTTCCATAATGCTCAGGATCTTTCAAAAAATTTAGAATGACTGATTTACTGCTCCCAACCTCAGCAGCAATGGCACGCTGAGAGAGGCCTTGCTTATGCAGCTCGACAACCCGACCACGTTCAAAAAGAGAAAGCTTCTTAGCTTTAGCCATCAGGAGAGCATGACAGTGTGAATGCCTGACAGAAAATGAGCACTTTGAGCAGACTTTGGCTTTTATAGATTGTGGCCTTAAACTTTTGATCATTGATAGACAACCTATTTCATTTTTTTTGTTTGTGCTTTTTGTCTCACTCCCCCTTCTTGTTTTTGCATATTGTAGCTCTACTTAAAATCTCATTAAGATCCAAATGTGAAAAATGCAAATTTTTGCAATTTTTCAACTGGTCTTAAGATTTTGATCAGGTCTGTATTTATATTTATCCATCCATCCATCCATTTTCTATACCGCTTCTCCTCATTTGGGTCGCGGGGGCTTACTGGAGCCTATCCCAGCTGACTTCGAGCGAGAGGCGGGGTACACCCTGGACTGGTCGCCAGCCAATCGTATTTGCAAAAAGTGATCAAAATTTCAACTTTTCTCTTGACGTTGTACCTTTATGCTTGATTATGTAAAAATATTTCCCTGTTTAATGTTATTTCTACAGAGGTCCACCATTCTCCTGTGTCTAAATATGTTATACATTTGTTACTTTGTTAACGTTATTTAATCAAGGTAATTTACACCAAGATATTCTGTTTTTGTCTCAAAATGTCACTTGCCTGGACATTTCCCTCCTAAAAGCTATATAACATCGTTGCTGTGAAACTGAGATGTGGTAGGATTAAATAAGATCTGCTTCTACCTACTCCTTTTCGGACATGCTGAATTGTGTAGTTGTAAACATGTGATGTTCCTTTTAAGCATGTTCACAACAAAAAAAAAAAAAACATTTCCATTCCCATAGAAGTTTCCAGAAAACAAATATTGCTCAATTACATTTGTTTTTACAGGTCCATTTTGGTCCTGCGATTGGCTGGCGACCACTCCAGGGTGTACCTCGAAGTCAGCTGGGATAGGCTCCAGCATACCCCCGTGACCCTAACTAGGATGAGCGGCATAGAAAATGGATGGATGGAGATCCATTTTGTTTATATAAAACAAACAATTATTGTTATTACAAGAGGATAACTGTTTAGGTCAGGGGTGACCCAAGTGCAGCCCGGCTGCGGCCATTTACGGCCGGTTGAATACAACTAACCAAAAAAAAACCCAACAGCAACAAAAAAGCAAACATGAACAAAAAGTGTAATGAGAAAAAGTTTTAATGTTGATGTGAATTAAGATTATAATAATAATACACTTTGTCACCTACAACACAAAGCTGAGATGCAGGCTGTTTTTTCTTAGCATATCTACCTTGGATTGGTGTTCAAGCCTGTTAACAAAATGAAACATATTGAAGTGGCACCCGGATCCTTTTTTCAGCATGTGGCCCTCTGTGGAAAAGGTTTGGACACCCTGGGTTTAGTGGAGCGGTGCTAGATTTCAACAAGGCACATAGATGCAATCCAAATTTGTCAAAAAAAAGGCATAACAGTGCATAAATTCATTGCAAATCATTGCATAGCAGAACTCCCTGTTTCACTGTGCATATGACAATAAAAAAACTCTTGAATCTAAATATGAACACTCACCAGATGTTTTTTAAATGTTTAAAGACACCCAGTATGCCTGCCACGTAGTCATCAAATAATGAAACTGTGGTACATACTGGTTTTTTTTTCTAAGTTGCCTGAAGGCAGCAGTTGACCCTCCAGTTAAAACAATCACCCATTACTTTGGTAAGAAGGAAAGTAAGGATAGGTGTGGAATTCATTGATTACTTATAAAAGACGAAGAGAAGAAATGAAGACAAATCAGGAGACAATGGTGTGGCTACTGGTTAACTTTCACATTGAAGGAGCAGAACAAGTCAATATATTAGTCATGAAGTTAAGAGTTAAGAGTTAAGACTTTGACATTGACTGACGGTGTTTTTTGTGCTAAAACACATAAAGACTGAAAATTAAGGGTGGGATCTGCCTTGGTTAGTTACTGCAGCTGGGCGCTAACTTTTGAATGTGGGTAGTTCGCCCTCTTCCCGCTGCAGTGTTGCAAGCCATACCCCACGTAATTATGTTTGTTGTCACCTAATAATAGCAGTTTGTTGAAGTTTAGCCACCAGCGTTAGCTACCATTGAATGTATAGCCTAAGATAACCACACAATGACTCCAAATTGTTCGATTCGATTCTCTGAGACAGCTTTTGTGTATGTGCATGTGCTACGGACATGTACACGTATACGAGACAGCGGTGAGTCAACGCTATGAACGCCATTCATCTTACACGGCCCGAATGGCAATTTTTCCAAAGTTTAACTTCAAATTTTGACAAATATATATATATCATTTGTTCAATCTGTTCTTTTAATCCACTATTGGTAGCATGGTTGCCATGGTGGTATATTTTTGGGTTGAAAATTTTTTAAATTTGGTGTCAAAGCGGGACAGCACCTTGAAGGGTTTGGAAAGTAACTTTGCTGTCGTGCTAGACAGAGCACTTTAAAACAACATGTCGCTGTTAATGTTTAGCCAGGATTTGGACTATAAGAACCAATATTGACATAACCTCTGAAGGCATTCTGGCCTTCGTTCAGTTGAGTTTAGGAGGGGGGAGGCGCTACAAGGAACGACGGGACTGTGCTTCCCATCACTTGCGATCATGCTATTGTTTTTAACAGCAGTACTGCTGGCACAGCTTTATTACTGTTAACATGATGTTTTCAGGGATGGAGGAAATGGCTGAGAAAGTGGTGAAAAGCAGTTTGTCCCTGTGAGTCCAGTGAGAACACAGGAAATAATAACAAAAAGACCATAGAATAAACTACTTTTTTTTTCTGAGAGAGACTCTTCATTGTGTTTATTCAACTTTCTTTGGATGAAATGATAAACACAGCTTACCACATTTAGCCACTATTGACTCATCTTTGCAATATACGTTATGACAATATGAAAGTGCTTAATTACGATATTCATTGGATATATTTTATACGTATAGTACAGCAAAATCTTGGTTTTGTTATGTTTCTATCACATACACACAGTAAAAGTAAAAAAAAATCATACTGGAAAATAGCTTTTATATAGATTAGATGAAATACAGCAGAACCAATTTGGATTTTGAAGTGAATTTTCAGGAAAAACACGCCACTGAAGTAATGCGAAATTTAAGCAATCAAACCACCGTGCTTGATATCACTGTAGAGCTCAGCATATCTTATATCCACAGAAGGCTACCAGTGACAAAGACGTTAAATATGATGATGACCCGAGAACAGGAAATGAAACTAAAGCTGTATATACATCCCCGTCCTGGCTGCTCAGCACAACATGGCTAAAGCGACGTCACCATCACTCATAATAAAAAGGAGCACCAGAATGGACACTTGCAAAGTCAGCTCCATGCAATCCTTTTGTGAAGACTTAACTTATTTTTCCACTTGTATGGCTGTGTTTAAGGATGTTAAAAAGTGTGACACATAACAACAACAACCCTCTTGCTCCACTTTACAAAATACAAGTATTTTTACATGCATTCAGCTAGCACTGTTTCATGATGGTGACATCATAACCCATAGGTATCATTTCCTATGGAAACATTTTTCTATGGAACATTTTTTTTAGGGATTACGTTCTACTCTAGAAATTGAAATAAAGTGAAGATGTCTGATGTAATAAAGGCGTATGGATATGCAGTAGATATAAAATGATGACTTGTTCTGCACAATTAAGCCTGAGGGAATACACCCACAAAGTAGATGTTAATCTTCACAAACCCAGGATAATTTTGTGCGACAAGGCATATCATTCCATCCATTTCCTGCACGTGACACCTCTGCACAGTCCTCGTCTCTATCTGTGTTGCTGGGCTGCCCTTTCTGCCAGAAACCTTTAAAGTTCAGATTATCTCCGTTCACCCACTTCCACTCGCCCTCTCTATCCAAGTCAGACAGGCCGATCCACCTTCTGTCGTAATTTGGGGTGATGAAATCCTGCTCCTCTTTTGTGGTGATGATGGCTAGGTCACCTCCTCTGCCTTGACAGTCACTTCTACTTGCTTGCCAAGAAAGAGCTTTTCCTTTCTCAGAGATGTAGTAGCATTTCTCCTGGAATTTGACCCAGTCCGATGGACAAAGTTTTTCTATAGGAAGCAGAATCAAATTGTATATTGATCACTTCAAGGCAAGAAAAAAAGAAAAAAAGAAAAAGAAAACCTCATCAAGGACAGCACACATCCACAACACTCATTATTCACACTCCTACCGTCAGGCAGACGCTACAGGAGTTTGAAGTCCAGGACCACAAGGCTGGCAAACAGCTTTTACCCACAGGCCATCAGGCTTCTCAACGAAGCACTCGCACACGCCGCACGCAACACACACACACACTCATAGCACTTTATTTATTTATTTATTTATTTGTATTATTTATTTGTATTAATGTCTCTTCTGTGTTTGTTGCTTAATTTATTGGTATATATGTTTATGTGTTTATGTTTCTTATGTTCTTATTCTTTCTTGTGTTTTCTTTCTTTTCGTGGGAGAATGAACAGAATAAGATTTTCATTGCATAGTATAACTGCTGTTTTACTATGCACATGACAATAAAACTCTCTTGAATCTCTTGAATCTTGAAAATGTACAACAGCATCAGCTTCATAAGATGCATATGTTCCTGTCATTGCCATGACAACACAGGCTCATCTATTCAGCAGTGTTTCTCATTTGGGGGCCCAAGGCAAACCTAGTCATTGGGGCCCACCATAGCCTTCTTTTTTTTTCTTTTTATTTAGATTTGTACTAAATGTGAGTATGTCATTTAGGTCACTTTTTTTCCTATTTTTGGAATCTCTTATCTGTTATCTGTCAGCTTAAGTTGCTAGTTACAGTACATAGCCATGTTTATAGACCCCCCAAAAAACACAATTTGAAATATTAATGTTTAACATCAATTAACAAGTGTGTATATGGGGAAATTCTCCTATTACCTGAGCTAGGTAAAGTCTCAATATGCAGTAGTCATATATTTGTGATAAAAAGAGTCACTCTCAGCTTCATGTCTAAAACTACGGCGTAGTTCAACTTGTTTGTGTGGAGGACTTACCTGTTCTGTTCTGATGTAACTCAACCATGGTGTTGAATTGGCTCTGGAGGACCTCCAACTCTTTGGTCAGATTGCTGGATACCAACTTCAGACGGTCTAGCTCGTCTCTTAGAGAGTCCCGCTCTCTCATGATGGCGTCTCTCTCATTTTGGAGAGTTTCTTTCTCATTTTGGATTGTGTGTTGCTCAATTTTGAGGACTTCTTTCTCATTTCTGAGAGTTTGTTGTTCTGTTTGGAGTGTGTCACGCTCCTTCTTGAGAGCTTCCTGCGCATTGTGCAGGGTGTCTCGCTCAGCCCTTAAGCTCTCTTGCTCATTTTTGAGGGTGTCACGTTCACTGCGGAGGGTGTTTCGCTCATTTTGAAGGGTATCCCGCTCCCCTGTGACAGTGTCTTTCTCTTTAGTCAGAGAATAGAGCTTGTTCTCTACCTGGTTGTTGCTTTCTAGCAAGGTGTGGTATCTGTTTTGCAACTGCAAACATTGTGAAGTCAAATTGTCACACCCAACGGCACGAAAGAGCAGCAGTTCGATGTCTTTATGAGGGGTTGTTCCGATATCTGCAAAAAAATGAAGAGATTTTGATTTTATTTTTAAAACTACACATACAAATGCTGTCATTAACATAGTATTGATTAGGGTTGTGAAAGATAAACCCATGCAACCGGCTATCCGGTAGCAGCCTCCTGTATCGATAAGAATCAGCCATAAATCTTTACATTAATTGATTGTGGAGACATGCACCGGGTATTGTGAGAGAAGCCATTGGTTGACAGAGTGTCTTTTAAACATGGCGAGAGCCTGGACTGCTGGCGCAAGGATTGTCGCGCATGCTCCATAGCTTACGATAATGGAAGTAAATAGTCGCAGCTAGTTAGTCACCGAAAGAACGTTTTTCAACACAGCAAAAAAAACAAAAACAAAGTTTGGAACGAGTATGGTAACTCATTTTTAAATTGTATTGTGTTGTATTGTAACAAAGAGATTTACTTCCCTATTATTGATGACCCCTGACCTACTTCAGACGCGCATGTAAGCATTCTAGACAGCCACACACTGACTAGCATTGTTTGATTGCAGTCATGTCAAGGCATGTACTCACGTTGGGCCACCATGGCTAAGATGATACCCAGCAGAAGAAGATAGAGCAGCCCCAGACACACAGCAGCAGCTCCAATCCACCACACTGGGACACATAATAAAGCCAATTAGCAATGCCAATTCATTGATAGTCTTACATACAGTATATCCTGAGCATTCTTACCTGATCTTGGAAATCTGTCTCCATATTCTCCATCCGTCAAGTCGCAACCATCGGCTGTAATCGCCCCTGACTTGCTGTTAAATGTCACTGACATGTTTACAATCTAATCACACGTTAGTCACCCCCTTGTTTGTCACCCCACTACAACTTTGTGTTGCGTCAGAGCGTCCTTCTTAAGGCTCTGGCATCTGCTGAGTCAGAAAAAAAGCAATAGCCACGCCTTTTGAATGGATACAAGTTTAAGGGAGCATTCTGAACAACATGTGGTGTAAGAGGTGTATAGAACATGAAGCAAAGCTCTGTTCACAAGCTTGTCATTCTGATTACCTATGTCTGCTGTTCTCATAAGACCAACTTGCATTTCGGTGGTCTTTTATTTACGAAGGCAGGCTGAGTCTTTAAGATGACTGAATTACTAAAGAGTCAGGAAAGCTTTCGAAATTTCCTGTACCCAAGCATAAGAGGGCAATATTATGAAAGTTAATTCCTTCCTTTTTTTTGGCCATTCCTTGCTATCCAACACCGCCTTAGCTCATGTGCGTGATATTTTGGTCCTTACACTCTGGATCAAAAAAAAAATAGCTAGAATTTGCATTTTGCACATTTTGATCTTAATGAGGTTTTAAGTAGAGCTACAATATGCAAAAGAAAGAAGGGGGAGTGAGACAAAAAGCATTTTGAAAAAGTGATTTATTGAAAACAACAATTGAAATGAAATAGGCTGTTTATCAGCTGATCAAAAGTTTAAGACCACAGGCTATAAAAGCCAAAATCTGCTCAAAATTGTTTCTGTCAGCCATTCACACTGTCATGCCCTCCTGATGGCTAAAGCTAAGAAGCTTTCTCTTTTTGAATGTGGTCGGATTGTTGAGCTGCATAAGCAAGGCCTCTCTCAGCGTGCCATTGCTGCTGAGGTTGGAAGCAGTAAATCAGTCATTCTACATTTTTGAAAGATCCTGAGCATTATGGAACAAAAAAGTCAAGTAGTAGACCCAAGAAAATCACACCTGCGCTGAGCCGGAGGATCCGATTGGCTGTCCATCAAGACACAGTGCGGTCTTCCACCCAAATTAAGGCCCTTACTGGTGCCGACTGCAGCGCAATAACCATCAGACGGCATCTGCGGGAAAAGGGTTTAAAAAACAAAAAACGAATTCAAAGACCTCGTCTCCTTCAATGCCACAAAACTGTCCGTTTAGACTTTGCCAGGGAGCATCAAACATGGGACAATGGAAGGTGGAAAAAAGTTTTATTCTCTGATGAATTTAATTGTTGTTTTCAAAAAATTACTTTTTCAAAATACTTTTTGTCTCCCCCTTCTTGTTTTTGCATATTGTAGCTCTACTTAAAACCTCATTAAGATCCAAATGTGCAAAATGCAAATTCTAGCAATTTTTCAACTGGTCTTAAGAGTTCAGTTAAACTACATTAGGTACATTATTAGATATTCTACCAATCCACAAAGAGATTTAACTTTTTAAATTGGTAAATCCTTTACATTCCAGTTGAATGTAAAATTTCTTAAAGCAGTAACTCAACTTCGGGCCATTTGGGCCACGCTAAGATCCATCAACAACAGTGTGAGGCTTTTAATTGTGTGGACGACAGTAATAAATTGTCTTTAAAAAAACATACGTTAACTATTTAAAATATAAGAGCATCCATCATACGTCGTTAATTAATTTTACTTGCATAAAAGTCTGAGCAATGACTAAAGATGATGAGGTAGCCCCTTTTCTTCCCATTTCTCCTCTTTTCTGGCTTTTTTGAAACTCACAGATGAAATAAATTATCAAATGAAAAACAAAGAATAAAAATTTATATATTTTAAAAACATGTTTAAAATGAATAAATTCATTCTTGCTATGATGTAATTTTTTTCATTTTTATTTTGGTCAATGGCTCATCTAAAATGAATGAGACATTATTTTTTTTATTGCAAATACAGTACCTGTTATAAAAACATTTTTCTGAAAGAAGATAAAAAACAATGATGTTTCAGCATAGCCTCACAATCATTTCTAAATAATCAATATCATTTCGATACTGCTCACAGCATATTTGGGGAATGTTATGATATGGAGTGATGTACTAACCAGTGTCCTAAAATTCTTTCTCTGGTATTTCAGCATCTCTCAGGATCCTGATGCAAATACACAATTATGTTCCCACACCATTTTATCTCCAGGCTATGCAGTGTGTGCTGTCCATGGTACTAGTTTATTTGCGTTGTGTGTCTGTTTACGGCTGTGTGCCATGTGGCTGAGGTCTAGTGCAGTAGTCCTCTACTGGTTTGGCTAAAGGACCCAAATTGAAATTGTGCAAGTCTTCATTGTGGGCAGAATTCCCTCATTAAAACACAACATGAGCTGGAGTGGTGAGGCGCTAGTCTCTTTATAGTGTAGCAATATACGGTATATAATATAGCAATTCTCCAGTGGATATAAAAGCTATCTAGCTGTGAGTCGTATGGACGGCACGTTGAAATCCCGCTCATTGTCCTTCCCCTCCTTCTCAAGCTTGACCAAGTTGCCCATAAACCTACCACGGACCTCATGGAGGTGTAGTAAGCAAATAGCACAGATGCGAGGTGCATTCACAGACATCGGCCATTACACAATTTTGTGTATGTGACGAAGACGCTCGCATCTTCTTCTGCTGTGCAACACAGAGATAAACAAGATGGCCGCAGTGCTCCGTCATGGAAGAAGATGCTAGCGTCTTCGTCACATACACAAGAATGGAGAGGCGAGAGTGCGCAGTAATACGGCGGGAGACGAATATAACGCAGACAGTGAATGGCATTGTTTTTAACAGCAGTACTGCTAGGCTGGCAAATCTTTGTTACGGTTAACATGATGTTTTCAAATATGAAGGAAATGCCTGAGAAAGTGGCAAAAAGCTAATTTTGTCCCTGTAGGTCAGGGGTGTCCATACTTTTTCCAGCGTGGGCCACATACTGAAAAATGAAAGGATGCAAGGGCCACTTTAGATATTTTGTAAACCAACACAGAGAGATATGCTAAGAAGCTACTGTATATGTAGCTCAACAAAAAAACTGCATTTCACCTTTGTAATATAGCTGAAATGCTACTAAAAATTATGTTTTTTTCCATAATAATACTGCATTATTCTTGTAAAATTGCAACTTTTGCTCTTCATTAAATTATGATCTTTTCTTAATATTTTTACTTTATTTCTGTAAAATTACAGTTGTTTTTTTCCATTTCTGCTTTTTTTTTAAAATTTTCCAACTATTTCATTTCAGCTTTCCTAATTATAACTTTATTCCCATAATATTTTTTATTGTTTAAAAAATAATAGTGTATTTTTTCTTTATTTCAACATTGTTACTAAAGTGATATTTTTCCTCATATTACGTTTATATTATGTAAGTTTATTCTCATAAAATTGCAGAAAAAAAATAACTTTACTGTGGTAAAATTTCTGTTGTTTTCCATTTCTGCTGTTGTTTTTTTTGGTATAATTTTCCAATTATTTCAACTTTTTTCTTGTATATTTTCTTCTCCTAATATTTTCACTTTATTCTCATGTTCTGAATTTTCCCCCAACCTAAGTTTCCAAAAATTATAACTTTATTAATTGTTTTTGACTTGAAAAAAAATCTTTAATATTTCAACTTTATGCTTCTAAAATGACACTTTTACTTCTACTATAAATTGTGAAATTATGTCTTTTTTTCCTCGCTAGATTACAAGTCTGACTTTTGATTGATTTCCCATTTTTGCTGCTGTTGTTTTTTTTTTTATTTCCTTGTTAAATCACATTTTTAGTCTGTGCTGCGGGCTGCTAAAATCACAGCCACGGGCCGCAAATGGCCCCCGGACCGCACTGTGGACACCATTGCTGTAGGTCATTTATGTGAAAAAACACAGTAAGGCAGGAACTAATAACACAGGTAAAAAAAACATAGTCTCTTAATTTCATTTTATTAAACTTTATTATATGAAACAACACTATAAACACAGCTGAACAGATTTAGCCACTACTGCATAATATTTTATATATATATATATATAGTATGTGTGTATATACACGCATACTGTACGACAATATGGAAGTCCTTAATTATGATATTTGTTGAATACATAAAATATGGTTCTATAATGTCTCTTTCAAATACAGTGTACACACAATACAAGAAAATAGTCAAATTGGCAAATATTTTTATCAACAAATATTGAAGCACAGAGGAAACATTCAGAATTGCAATTTTTCCCAAATTTTGGGGAAAAATTGGCCTCTGAAGTCGTGCAAACTAAGACCTCAAATCACCATCGCGCATGACGTCATGTGGGTGTTTTGTATATCTTGCGTAACTTGTGTTTTATTTTCGACGCCATCATAGAAGGCTATCAGTAATGGCAAAGACGAGAAATGTGATGATGACCACAGAACAGGAAATTTAAAAAATAAAGCTGTATAGATATTCATGTCCTGGCTGCTCAGTATAATAGGCCGAAGCGATGTTCCCATCACTCATAATAAAAAAAAGTGCACCAGAATGGACACTTAGCTGGCTGCCCCAATTAAATTTGGAACGACACAAGTAGATTTGGTGCTACTTATTTGCCCTTGCTCATAAACACATCAGAATGGGACTGTCTGTGCAACTCCGCCTGTTAACACACATGTAATAGTAGAATATATAATTTACAGTATATAATGTAATAATAAAGTGAACATTATGTAACAATGTAATACATTTTCACCTCATTATGAAATAACACATTTGTAAAATGTTTACATTTCTTGAATGCACTTTGTAATCAAAGTTTTGAATGCATAATAAACTTTGTCGCATTTTATAATATTGAAAGTGCAGGATCTACATTTTGTAATAACCTTTACAATATGGAACAGGTTATTACAAAATGCAGCTAAGTTTAATTTTCATTTTATTACAAAATACGGGTGATAATTACAAAATGTGGCGTTATTACAAATTGAGGTGAAAATCTATTTCATTTTACATATTGCACCATTATTACATAACGTGGTGGGACACATCTTACAAGCACCGGGTCTGCCAGAGAATAAAAAGATGTAGCAGGAGGGATCAGTGTTGCCAGCTTAGTTGTCACTATATTTAAGCAATTAATCAGACCCCTCAAGATATGAAATGAGACTAATGGCAAATGGCAAAGGCTCTCAAAAGGGACTCACTTGTTTGTGACGTATAAAAAGAAGTGACAGAAGAAAGTTCCCGTGTAGATTAAAGCTATTTGTTGTGCTTTCCCTCTCGACACAATGACGTCAATAGATAGCAGTCCTGTGGGAAACAATGTATTTTGATTTTTACATGCAATCACTTAGGAACGTTAAATGCCGATGAGCTTTTATGATGGCGGTAGTTAAACCCTTGATTTCTATTTCTATTATTTCCTTTGTACTACCGTAGTAGATTATGCACCACACTAAAAGTTGCACTGTGCAAAGGAATTAAAGGTGAGGATGTCTAATTTATTAAATGGCATATGGATGTGCAGTAGATATAAAACGATGACTTGTTCTGCACAATTAAACCTGAGGAAGCAGACCCACAAACTGTTAATCTTCACAAACCCAAGACAATTGCTCGCCGCAAGGCATATCGTTCCATCCCCTTCCTGAACGTGAAATCTCCACACAGTCCTCATTTCCATCTGAGTTGTTGGGCTCCCCTTTCTGCCAGAATCCTTTAAAGTCCAGTTCTTCCCCGTTCACCCACTTCCACTTGCCCTCATGATCCAAGTCAGACAGACCGATCCAGATTCGATCATAGTATGCGCTGACAAAATCCTGCTCCTCTCTTGTGGTGATGATGGCCAGGTCACCTCCTCTGTCTTTACAGTCTCTTCTACTTGCTTTCCACGAATGAGTGTTATCTTGTTTAGAAATGTAGTAGCATTTCTCCTGGAATTTGACCCAGTCCGATGGACAAAGTTTTTCTAGTGGAAACAGAATGAAATTGTGAATTGATCACTGTAAGGTAAGAAAATGTATAACAAGAAGAACAACTTCTTCTGTAGTCTTTAACCTTTTCACAAGACTTCCACACTTTGGATGATTTTTCAGTAGCCCTTATGAGCCAATGAGTCTGTTGATGTTGACAGTCCTTTTAACGTTCAAAGCTACCGCTCACCTCAGCTCTTTTGGATTGTGTCACTGAAGCCGGTGATTTGTTTATGAATGCGTGAGTATAGGTCTTCTGATGAACACACGTCATTTTCAATTCTTTATGAACAAGAATTAGGCTGCTTTAGTTTTAAAATAGGCTATTTATAACAATAAAAAAGAAGTTTTTTGCAAAAATATATTCTCAGCTGTGGCTGTTGCCACCCTTCACGTAGTCAGAATGGTACAATCTTGATCACATGACATTTTTATACGATTTGACGGCAAGATCGATAGCCGAAACAAAATCCTCCCAATCGAATAGTCGACTATTCTGCAACACCCCTACAAATAAAGTGTCTACATTCCTGGTATTTATCCACAGGTTTCAACTTGTTGTTTGTGTGGCGGTCTTACCTGTTCTGTCCTGATTTAACTCTTTAGCCTCCTCCTTCAAGCCATCTCGACTTTCAACCACGGTGTTGAATCGACTCTGCAGGACCTCCAACTCTTTGGTCAGATTGCTGGATACCAACTTCAGATGATCTCGTTCGTCTCTTAAGGAGTCTCGCTCAGTCATGACGGTGTTTCGCTCATTTTTTAGAGTTTCTTTCTCACCCTTGAGAGTGTCTCGCTCACTTCTGAGGGTTTCTTTCTCACTTCGGAGGGTGTCCCTGTCATTTTGGAGTGATATTTTCTCACCCTTCAGAATGTCTCGCTCACTTTTGAGAGTTTCTCGCTCAGTTTGGAGGGTGTCCAGCTCACTTTTGAGGGTTTCTTTCTCTCTTTGGAGGGTGTCGCGCTCAGCTTTGAGGGTTCCTTTCTCATTTTGGAGGGTGTCTCTGTCATTTTGGAGGGATTCTTTCTCACCCTTGAGAGTGTCTCGCTCCTTCTCGAGGGCTTCTTGCTCATTTTGCAGGGTGTCTCGCTCACTCCTGAAGGTGTCTCGCTGATATTTGAGGGTGTCACGTTCACTGTGCAGGGTGTTTCGCTCATTTCGGAGAACGTCTCGCTCGTTCTGAAGGCTGTCTCTATTGTTTTGAAGGGTGTCCCGCTCTCCTGTGACGATGTCTTTCTCTTTAGTCAAAGAACAGAGCTTGTTCTCTAACTGGTTGTTGCTTTCCAGCAAGGTGTTGTATTTGCTCTGTAACTTTATACATTGTGAAGTCAGATTATCACACCCCATTATACGAATGGGCAGTTGTTCGGTGTCTTGAAGAGGGGTTTGCCCGATATCTGCAAAAAAATGTGCAGATTTTGATTTTATATATAAAAAAAAACATATAGAGAAATGCTGTCATTAATAACATGTGTTGATCTACTTCAGCGGCGCATTAAGCTTTCTAGACACACACACACTTGCATACTCATTGTTGTTTGGACTTGCAATCATGTCAAGGCATGTACTCACGTTGGGCCACCATGGCTATAATAATAATCAGCAGAAGATACAGCAGCCCCAGACACACAGCAGCAGCTCCAATCCACCACACTGAGACACATAAAACACCAATCAAGCAGTGTCCATTCATTGATAGTTTTATTATATAATCATTAGCATTCTTACCTGATCTTGGAAATCTGTCTCCATATTGTGATGATTTACAATCCGAGTCCATCAAATTCCACCCATCTGTTCCAATCACCCCTGACTTGCTGTTAAATGTCACAGGCATGTGTACAATTTGTAGTCACTCTTTAGTCACCTACTTGTTTGTCACCCCACTTTCACAAGTGTTGCGTCAAAGCGTCCTTATTAAAGCTCCGGCATCTGCTGAATCAGGAAAAAAGCAATAGTCACGCCTTTTGGATGGATAGAAATTTAAAGAAGCAGTCTGACAACCTTGTTATAATGTGTAATAGGTGTATCGAACCTGCAGCACAGCTTTGTTTGTTCACAAACTTGACTTGACTTATCTATGTGTGCTGTTCTCAAGAATTAAAAAGACTCCACTTTACACGTACATGCTAACATGGCATTTGGGTCGTCTTTTATTCACAAAAGACCGATCTTTTAGCAATGTTGCAGGAGAGTCCTAAGTTCCTGAATGCAAAAACAGAAAGTCATAAGAGTTCAATATCATGAATGTTCAATACCTCCTATTCAACGGCTCAAATAAATAAATACACTCGTGTTTGTGACATTACTGTCACATCTAAGCACTGCTGTGCACTTATTTTGGTCCTGTACTTTGTTACTTCCTGTTTTTTTCAAAGCCTGCAGACTTCCGGGAGTTGGGCGCTGGGCAGAGCCACGGTCAGCAGCTGGTTGTGAATTTCATTTTCCAATAAGGCCCTGTCTACACGTGAACGCTCCTGTTTTTTTTTTTTTTTTGACGGGTTAAAGAAAGAGAATGAAAATCATGTCCACACAATTTTGGATTAGAAGTACCGTCCACCATAGAACGGATCACTGGGTGAAAACGATGTAATATATAGGGCAGGAAAAAACTATAGAGGAAGACAGAATGCATGGCCATAAGGTCCATCGTCTTCTTCTACACAACAAACAAAAACCAACAGTTTTTTACATGTGTAATTGTTTATGCGTCTGTGCTCCATGTGTAGTTCATTGAGGATGGCAAGGTTTTGTTCCAGTAGTTACAGTGAGAGGGCGGTGACATCATCGTTCTTAGAAAGCAGTGTTTTGCTTGTCCACGCGACAGCAACAAAGCGGTCTTGTCAGATTTTCCCACCCTGGAAGCCATCTTTAAAAAAATACCATCTCAGGGCACCCAGAACGCCGTTGCTGTGTGGATGAACGGTTGAAACTGTAAAATACGTTAGAGTTTTGAACTGAAAACGGACAGGCCCTCAGCCTAGCAGTATTTGGTGGCGTCTCAATATCACATGGTTGTTGGAGTATTTTTCCTGCCTTTGCCATTTGTTTGCTGCATGCCTTCCATTTGCATTATCAATGTTTTGCTACAAGTCTTTCATTTTGTCAGCTTTTGGTTACATTTTGGTAAGCTCTTGTGTAACTATCTTTTCTTGCTCGTAGTTTCGTCCAAGCAGGGCTTTTGCATGTTTGTGTTTTGACCATTCTTGTGTATTTTTGTTCTTTTTTCGCTGTATTTTTTGTGTTTGACCATTTTCATAAATGAAAGACTATATGAACTTTGCCTTTTAGGAAAAACAACCAGCAACAAATCAAACATTGTAAGTCTTAGCCACCTTTCAACTCATTTCAACAGACATGTTCCTGGTAATT
Organism: Dunckerocampus dactyliophorus; assembly: GCF_027744805.1. NCBI lineage: Eukaryota > Metazoa > Chordata > Actinopteri > Syngnathiformes > Syngnathidae > Dunckerocampus > Dunckerocampus dactyliophorus. The sequence goes on from NC_072825.1 coordinate 19,418,351, forward strand.
CCTGGTCTAAATATACCATAGGCATACCTTTAGCCTGTAGTTCTCTCAGCCTCGTAAAACAAAGACTAAAGCTAAATTCAAAAGAAAAATAAAACAGGTTCAATCTTTACAATCTTGAGCACCTCCTCAAGAAAGGAGACATCTTGTTATACAGTAAAAATTGGCATGTTTCAGACAAAGTTGCAAATAGGTGATTAATCGTTGAATTTATTTGAACACTGTGATTAATTAAAAAATGTAATAATTTGACAGCTGTAGTTTTTACATGCAATCAGTTACAAATGTTAAATGTTTCACCCTTGATTTCTATTTTAACTATTTCCTATGTGGAAAAACACATTACAGATTACATTCTACCCGAGAAGGTCCACTGTGCAAAGGAAATTAAGGTGCCTGGTGTATTCAAGGCAGATGGATGTGCAGTAGATATAAAATGATGACTTCTTCTGCACAATTAAGCCTGAGGAAGCAGAACCACAACGTGGATGTTAATCTTCACAAACCCACGATAATTGCACACGACAAGGTGCATCATTCCATCCCCTTCCTGCACGTGACACCTCCACACAGTCCTCATTTCCATCTGAGTTGTTGGGCTCCCTTCTCTGCCAGAACCCTTTAAAGTCCAGTTCTTCCCCGTTCACCCACTTCCACTTGCCCTCTTGATCCAAGTCAGACAGGCCGATCCAGAGTCGGTCGTAATATGTGGTGACAAAATCCTGCTCCTGTCTTGTGGTGATGATGGCCAGGTCACCTCCTCTGTCTTGACAATCTCTTCTACTTGCATGCCACGAATGAGTGCTACCTTTTTTAGAGATGTAGTAGCATTTCTCCTGGTATTTGACCCAGTCCAGTGGACAAAGTTTTTCTATAGGAAAAAGAATCTGTGAATTGATCAGGCAACAAAATGTAGAACAGTTGCACCAGAAGTATGCATGTGTTTCTATCATTGCCATGACAACCCAGGCTCACCTCCTTAAGTGCAACATCATGTGCTGGACCAGCTAAGACACTTCTCATATTAGTGCTGGCACTCGCTGGCACTCATTTAAAGCTGTGTGTCGTGATAATGCAAACTTGTATCCACTTTATCTTTTCCTTAAATGGCACTAAGTTAGAATTTGGAAATTAAGTAGATGCTCACCATTGAATCAATTGTTAATAAAAGCAACACAAAGATGTAACATAAAGAACATTGCTCCCCATGGGGTAGTACTAGTATTAGTAATATTTAAAACAGGGGTGTCCACTGTCCCCCCCAAAGGGCAGTTTTTATTGGTCTGTGGCCTATTTTTAAGTAAACATGGCCAGCATTATGAATGAACATTAGAACTAAATTGAAAAGAAAAAAGGTCCTGTGAAAATGTTGTAATATTCTGTACTAATGACTAATAATGGTATTCTTCTGAATTTAAAACTCTTAAGATTTTTTCCCGACAATAAAATCTGAAAAAGATGGGCTTGTTTTCTATTCAGGGTCTACAGATTAACACACGCAAACCAGCACGTGGCGGTAAATGACTTCTCTCCAAGCGATTCAGAGCTTTTCTTCCTGTCACTCACACACACCTGGAGAGCTAATGCAATAAAGCTGTGACACAGAGACCTGTTTGAAAAAAGTATCTCAGAGGTGAGGAAAATTAGAAAACAGAAGAAGAGTTACAGTATGATGCAATGTTAGGATGATGGTGATCGATGATGCAGTCGTCAAGCAACTATTGAGCGGCTCAGAAATATGATATTCTACGACAGTACTTCTTATTATTTCAAGACTTAACAAGATTTTGTTTTAAAAATATTGCAAACACGGGTTTTGAAACAGAGCAGTCGTCTTACATTCAGGTTGATCTTATATTGGGGTCAGTAGGGTATTTGCTTTGTCACATGAATGTAAAGTTAAGGTATTGGCTGTTTTATCTTTGACTAGAATTAATTACATTGCATATCATAATCTACATTAGATTGATTTTAGTGTGGTTAATAACCAAAAGAGGAAGAACATCAAAGTGGCGCCTACAGGTGTTTACCCAATAACTAACAGGAGTAAACAAATGTTGTTTACCCATTGTGTTTAACAAAAAGGGGGCGCCTGGCAGCACATGCATGTCTGAATGCATGTCTATTATGTCACGTGCATAACAGTGGTGGGAATCCAAGAGTCTGATACGACATGATGGCCACACACTACTAATTAGACAAATAATGACTAAGATAAGATAGAAGATCTGTGTTTGTTCTGTTTCATTGTCTCACAAGGACTGATCTTTAATAAAGAATTTCCTGTGGGATCAATAAAGTGTCTACTTACCCGGTATTTATCCACAGGTTTCAACTTGTTGTTTGTGTGGCGGTCTTACCTGTTCTGTTCTGATTTAACTCTTTAGCCTCCTCCTTCAAGCCATCTCGACTTTCAACCACGGTGTTGAATCGGCTCTGCAGGAGCTCCAACTCTTTAGTCAGATTGCTGGATACCAACTTCAGAAAGTCTCGTTCGTCTCTTAGGGAGTCCCGCTCTGTCATGATGGTGTCCCGCTCATTTTGGAGAGTATCTTTCTCGTTTTGGATCGTGTCTCGCTCACTTTTGAGGGCGTTTTTCTCATTTTGAAGGGTGTCCATGTTGCTTTGGAGGGATTCTTTGAGCGCATCTCGCTCACTTTTTAGGGATTCTTGCTCGTTTCTGAGAGTTTCCTGTTCCTTTTGGAGAGCGTCATGCTCCTTCTGCAGGGTGTCTCGCTGATATTTGAGGGCGTCATGTTCACTGTGCAGGGTGTTTCGCTCTTTTTGGAGAGTGTCTCGCTCATTCTGAAGGCCGTCTCTCTCATTTTGAAGGGAGTCCCGCACCCCCGTGACGGTGTCTTTCTCTTTACTCAGAGAACAAAGCTTGTTTTCTAACTTGTTGTTGCTTTCTAGCAAGGTATTGTATTTGCTCTGTAAGTGGAAACATTGTAAAGTCAGATTGTCACACCCGACGACACTTAAGGGCAATGGTTTGGCGTCTTTAAGAGGGGTTGGCCCGATGTCTACAAAAAAAATGAGCAGATTTTGATTTTGTTTTCAAGAAAACACATAGAAATGCTGCTTGAAGTGCATGTAAGAGCTCTCGGTACCCACACACTGACATAAGCATTGTTTGATTGCAGTCATGTCAAGGCATGTACTTACGTTGGGCCACCATGGCTAAGATGATAATCAGCAGAAGAAGATAGAGCAGCCCCAGACACACAGCAGCAGCTCCAATCCACCACACTGAGACACATAATAATGCCAATTAGCAATGTCAATACATTGATAGTTTTACATACAGTATATCCTGAGCATTCTTACCTGATCTTGGAAATCTGTCTCCATATTCTGATTTATAACCCGAGTCCATCAAGTTGCAACCATCTGCTGTAATCGTCCCTGACTTGTTGTTAAATGTCACAGGCATGTGTACAATTTGTAATCACTCTTTAGTCACCTACTTGTTTGTCACCCCACTTCAAGTTTCACAAGTGTTGTGTCAAAACATCATTATTAAGGCTCTGGCATCTGCTGAATCAGGAAAAAAAAAAAGCAATAGCCACGCCTTTTGGATGGATACAAGTTTAAAGGAGCTGTCTGAAAAAGTTGCTGATGTGTAATAGGTGTATAGAACATGGAACAAAGCTTTGTTCACAAACTTGACAGAATGATTATCTTATGTGCACTGTTCTCTAGAAAAATAAGACTCCACTTTACATGCACATTCTAACTTACAGAGGAGTCAGCAAAGCTCATCAGCAAAATTTCCTGTGTGCAATAACAGGAAGTCACCAAGCATAATAGTGCAATATTATGAATGCTCATTCCTTCCTTTTTCCCCCCCATTTCTTGCTATTCAACACAGCAAATGAATGACAGTCTTGCCTCATTTGTGTGACATTGTGGTCTTTAGACAATAGGTCTTGGTTTCAGTTATAATACAGCTAGCTAGACAGTCTCGTTTATCGCTTTTAATTGGTTCCAAACCCATCCGTGATAAATTAAATTCCGCGAAGTATGATTCCTTAATTACAAATGGAATATTTTTGTAGTTAGAGCATAGAAAACCTGTTTATGTCTTTCTAAATACGATTTTTACATTTATTAGAGAACCCGTAGACATGAAATAACACCCTATAATCACTTTTACACTCCTATTATTCTTTGTGTGCAACACATTGCTCAACTGCAATGCGCAGGCTACGGCACCACTGCAGGGACACAAGAGGCGGCTGCCACTAGCATAGCAAGTTAGCGAGCTAACTTGTTAGCCTCTCCAATTTACTTAATTTAAACTTAGGAAAAGGTTTTAAACGGAGTGGGGAAGAAAGACAAAGTAAGAAGCCCAAACTTTACCACTTCCGCAGGGAATGGGAGGAGAACTCTGTCATGTCGGGCATGCCATGACTAACTACATGCAGTGTGAAGGTAATCTAATCTAATATGTCACGTCTCATCAGTATAATGCTACTGACACCCAGTGGCCACAATACTACATATAACCTGTCTTTCAATATTTTTTCACCAATAAAAGTCTATAGCCAACCACGAAACAGTGGTCATTTATTCATGAATTTTAGAAAAACCGTGATAGAGTGAGGGAGCGATGTTCGAACTGCAAAGTATTAATCAATCAATCAAACTTTATTTATATAGCCGCTTACATCAGCTCTAGCTGAACCAAAGTGCTGGACAACACTGCAAGATAAACTGTAAAAAAAAAAAAAAAAAAAACACAAGACGAACATAATTAAACAATAGATAAAATGTCAGTATTAAAATAAATAAAAATAAATAAAAGTGTCACGATTCTAGTTTGTGCCGAATGCAGTTCTGAATGAGTCTTAAGTTTAGCCTTAAACAAATGTAAGTCCGTCAATTCACCAGGTAAGACCTTCAAAAGCCTGGGACCAGCTACAGAAAAGGACCGATCACACCACTGTTTGCAATCGGGCTGAGGGACCTCAAACAGCTGTTGGTGAGCAGACCGCAGACTTCTGCTGGGGCGAAGAATGTTTAAAAGCTCACATGAATAAGACGGCGCAGCACCATGAACTGCCTTAAAAACACACATTAAAAGTTTCAAATCAACTCTGAAACGAACTAGAAGCCAGTGCAGAGAGCGCAGAGCTGGAGTGATCTAGCTCTGTCTACGAATGTTGGTCAAAAGCCACACAAGCAGCATTTTGTACCCATTGTAAACGGTTGACCTCGCGACCCTAAAAAGGAGAAGCGGTGTAGAAAATGGATGGATGGTTGGATGTAAACGGTTGAGTAAAGACTGGTTGATACCAACATACAGGGCTTTACAGTTATCAATGTGAGAACTTATGAACGCATGCATAGCCATTTCAAGATCTCGTCGATGAACAAAGGGCTTCACTTAGCTTAGATGTAGTGAGGGACAACTGTATTGTTAGACCTTCTGGTTTCTGGACATCCTGCCCTGCCTCCTGAGTCACTAAAATTGCAAGCGCATCCGTGATGCATCAGTTATTTAATTGTACTTGCATGAAAGCAATGGTAGCCCCTCCTCGGCAGTGTCACACTCCACACACACCCAGAGGTTGCTAGAATAGCCAAAAATAATATGACTTGAAACTTCATTGATCTACTAACATGGTGCGACGAGTGTTGTGTCTGTCAAATGAGCAAAATACCACAGACAATCCATTTTGCATGCTTGCTTTCACATATATGCAGAAGATATGCTGATTATCAGAACACACAATATAATGCGAGGACGACATGCAAATGTAATCATTTTGCTACCGCAATGCGATTGATTAAATCTGAAACCTGTTTGCGATCTGTATTTTTGCGTCTTTTTTTAGCACTTTTGGAAGACAGGCGCAAACTGGCAAAGCGCTATGTACGGACGCGCTCATTATGGAGACCGTATGCAATGACAGACGACGGACAGAGAGAATCTTCTGTGCGCTTTGTCAGCACACTGTCAGAAATGGAGAGCCATGCCATATCGCCTATGGAAAAACTCCTTGCAACACTGCATTTTCTTGCGTTTGGATCATTCCAGATCACCAGTGCATTAATGCCAATGTAATAATAAGCCGTGCGCCCCTGAACTTAATAGTGTGGATTTCAGTGTTGATTTCATTATATGCATCGACTGTATCTAAGTGGTGTGTAAGTTGCTAACGCTACATACTGTAAATGTAACCGATGTGTTAATTCAGTTAATTTAATTTCACCAATAATTCATTTTTCATTTCTCACGTATGTATTTGTTGTTATATGCACTTTTTTATGGGCAGTCTTTATTTTATTTGCATTCCTTTTTCTTGTGTGAACTTTGACATCGCTGTGATCTCATTTCCTGCCCTTCTTGGCCGGATCCTCTTCAGTCGCCTTCTGGACTGCTGAGGACAAGTATGTTAGTCAATAATGGCAACAATGTTTTAATATGTTAATATGAATATAAGAGACATTTCATGCCAGTGTGTGCTCTCTGTATTATGTACAGCATTTAAAGACAACTCACGAAAGTTACTGCTGTCAATTAAGCTAGGTTTGGAGAGTTCGTTTTTCATGTGGTTTTCTTTTTTTTAGGAGACGTGCGCATGAAACTTATTGAAGTTGCTGTACGTTTTATATGTTGTGCGCAGGTATGTCGGCTCCCTCTTTTTGTATATTTTGTTCGAAATGCTTCAGCCGCCTTCTGGACTGCTGAGGAGAGGAGACGTGTGCGTGAAGCTTATTCACGTTGCTGTACATTTTATATGTTGTGCACAGAGAAGACACGCCCCCTCTGGCTGGCAAGAGAACTGCAGCTGTCTCCTCGTCACACAAACGTCAAAGAACACAACGCAGAATCAATTTTTAGCCAGTGTCAGCACAGACCGGCTACATAAATACATTTTCAACATGTTTACATGAATATCATTACCTAATAAATTGTATATTTCATTATTTAATGGTGCAAAACGCAGATATTTACATGACATGTTGCAGTGTCGCCTGAAGTCAGCTGGGATAGGCTCCAGCATACCCCCGCAACCCTAATGAGGATAACCGGCAAAGAAAATTCATGGATGGATGGATGTTGCAGTGTAAAACATGGATTTTTAATAACAAAATACACTGGTCGCTTTATTATGATGATGTAACGTCTCTTTATTGCCTGTTCATTTGCATCCTCCACCCAGACCAGACCAACTATAGCTTCAAACCTCTTTTCTTTTATATATTTTTTTTACGGCCACTCTTCTCTCCCAAAATCTCCATAGGTGGTGTCCGCACCTATTGCGACTGTTCAAAATTGTGCCATAGTACAAATTGTGCCATAGTAGATGTCATAGTAGATGACATCCTGGGCAGTTTTTGTTCCATCCTGATGACAACAAATAGGAGAAACCTATTGATAAGACATACAACATACAGCCATGACATGTTCGACATCCACAAATTCCTCTCCGATCCCGTGTCTAAATGATGGGTTGGCGGTTGGACAACCACTGATGTGCATACAAGTGCGCCAGGCCAGGCGGGCAAGCACCGCAGACTCCGACTCCAACGAGAGAAAAGCCGGAGGTTGGTATCCGTACGACATGTGAAACAGACGGAGACCTGTGGCTGAGCTGATGAGGGTGTTGCAGGCGTATTCAATCTATCGATCCTTTACATTGAAGCTTCACAAATGCTGAATTACCCTCTGGGATCCAAGTAAACGGAACTTTAACAGATGTGAGCCTCAAAAGTTCTGCGACTCTACAAAAATTCCTAATAGACCAGCTATAGATGTTTGCGAAGCCCAGGAACCTTTGAATATGATGGAGGAGCGGTATAATGGCTGAGTGACGACCCGGTGGGCGGGGCAGTTTGTTGGTCCCAGGTCGGGACCTTATTGCCTAGCTCATTGCCCCTACCTCTCCCCCCACACTAGTTTATTCATGCTTGGGACACAGCTTGACATCCACTGATTGAAAGGTACACTACTGATGATGTGTACCAAAATTTACACCCTTCCCATGGCTGAGATAAAGTTCCCACGCCACTCTCAACATCCACGCCTCATGTGATTACCATTACCATTAAAAGCTCACATGCATGCAATCGTGCAATCCTTTTGTGAAGACAATTCAAGCATATGCAGTAATTGTTTGAAGTGCCATTATGGAGCGGTTAACTTATTTTCACACTTGTATGACAGTGTTAAACATGTTAAAAAGTCTGATACATGACGTCTTTCTTGTGTTTTCTTTCTTTTCTTGGGAGAATGAACAGAATAAGATTTTCATTGCATGGTATAACTGCTGTTTTACCATGCACATGACAATAAAACTCTCTTGAATCTTGAATCTCTTGAATCTTGAGTCAGCAACTCTCTCTCCATGCACAAATGCACAGGGTGAGTAGTAGAATTTTTTGTATTTTATATGTTTTGTATTGTTTACTATGAAGAAAAACAAATGATCAGCCAACCCGGTTGGGATTACGTTCTACCTCAGAAGTTCCATTCTGCAAAGGAAAATAATGTGAAAATACCTGATGTATTAAATATGCAGCACATACATGAATATGGATATGCAGTAGATATAAAATGATAAACTCGAGAAGCAGACCTACAAAGTGGATGTTAATCTTCACAAACCCAGGATAATTGCTCATGACAAGGCATATCATTCCATCCCCTTCCTGAATGTGAAACCTCCACACAGTTCTCGTCTCCATCAGAGTCGTTGGGCTCCCCTTTCTGCCAGAATCCTTTAAAGTCCAGTTCTTCCCCGTTCACCCACTTCCACTTGCCCTCTTGATCCGAGTCAGACAGACCGATCCAGATTCGGTCGTAATATGCGGTGACAAAATTCTGCTCCTGTCTTGTGGTGATGATGACCAGGTCACCTCCTCTGTCTTTACAGTCTCTTCTACTTGCTTGCCATGAAAGAGTTTTACCTTTCTTAGAAATGTAGTAGCATTTCTCCTGGAATTTGACCCAGTGCGATGGACAAAGTTTTTCTATTGGAAACAGAATAAAATTGTAAATTGATCTCTTTAAGGCAAGAAAATGTACAACAGCAACAGCTTCATAAGAAGTATGCATGTGTTTCTGTTTTCTGTTTTCCTTTCTCTTCTTTTCTATCCCCTCCTACTCTGCTCCGGCCACTCCCAAATAAAGTCAAATAAAATATACATAACAGGGGAAGAGAAAATCTGTTTAGCATGTAAGGGCATTTAGATCAACAATACTATATGCCACAATGGTTTGACAGGACAAAAGAAAAAAAAAGGTTTCAACTTGTTCATGTGGAGGTCTCACCTGTTCTGTTCTGATTCAACTCTTGGGCCTCCTCTTTCAAGCCATCGCGACTTTCAACCACGGTGTTGAATCGGTTCTGCAGAACCGCCAACTCCTTAGTCAAATTGCTGGATACCAACTTTAGATGATCTCGTTCGTCTCTTAGGGTGTCTCGCTCATTTTGGAGGGTGTCCCGCTCATTTTGGAGGGTGTCCCGCTCCCCTGTGACAGTGTCTTTCTCTTTAGTCAGAGAACAGAGCTTGATCTCTAACTGGTTGTTTCTTTCCAACAAGGTGTTGTATCTGCTTTGTAACTGGAAACATTGTGAAGTCAAATTGTCACACCTAATGGCACTAAAGAGCAGTTGTTCAGTGTCTTTAAGAAGGGTTGGCCCGATATCTGCAAAAAAAGGGGCAGATTTGAATTTAAAAAAACAACAACAAAGTGCTGTCATTAATAGCAAGTATTAATGGACACTGATCTACTTTAGCGTACTAGACACACCTTTAGCATTGCTGTTTGGACTTACAATCATGTCAAGCAAGGAATGTACTCACGTTGGGCCACCATGGCTATGATGATAATCAGCAGGAGAAGATAGAGCAGCCCCAGACACACAGCAGCAGCTCCAATCCACCACACTGAGACACACAAAGGGACACATAAAAATGCATTGTAAGTAATATGTATGTTCTAAATAAATAACAGCTATTGTATATTATATATAAATAGAAATGAATACTGGCAATTCTTACCTGATTTTGGAAATCTACCTCCATATTCTGATTTATAATCCGAGTCCATCGAGTCCCAACCACCTGCTCTAATGGACCCCGGCTTGTTGGTAAATGTCACTGACATGTGTACAATTTGTAATCAGTCGTTAGTCACGGACTTGTTTGTCACCCCACTTTAAGTTTCACAAATGTTGCGTCAAAACATCCTTATTAAAGCTCTGGGATTTGCTGAATCAGGAAAAAGAAGCAATGGCCCCGCCTGTTGGATGGATGCAAATTTAAAGGAACTGTCTGAAAAAGTAATGATTTGCTAATAGGTGTACAGAACATGAAGCAAGGCTGTGTTCACAAACCTGACAGATTGATTATCAATGTGTATCGTTCTCAAGAACAAATAAGACTCCACTTTACACGCGCATTCAAACATGGCATTTGGGTTGTGTGTTTTATTCACTAAGGCAGACTGATCCTCTAGGTTTCCAAAGTGGGGTACCCCGGGGGGACGTGAATACAAATGAAAAACAACTATCGCTGAACATCACAATTACGAGCGCACCTGAACGCCGTATAGCACCGAGCGCACCGTCAGAGCAGAAAGAAAGGACACACCGCATGAAGTTCTTCATTTCTCTGTGTGAGTTATATGAATGAATAAGTAAGTAAGTTTGATTATTATGTTGTGTATTAAGGTTTTATTGATTTTTATCAGGTTTTATTGATTAAGGTTTTACTTATATTAGTGTTCCAATCCCCGCACTTGAAAACCTGCAACGTATGTGCATGTCGGGATGAGAGAGCGGAAATTCCCCTAAAAAATGAGGTTTTATCGCTGCTTGTATGTATTTTTGCACTTTGGATACTGCTTTATCATTTTTGTTCAACTTTCCCTTTCAACTTGGTAACAAATTGATATGCAGAGTTCAATTATAGCTATTGCAAGTGGACTAAAGTGAAGCTCAAGTTCAACTCATTCAAAGGGAAGGAGCCCAACATCTGAAATAAACGAAATGTCGAACGAATACTTTAGATAATTCAGTAATCTACAAGTGAAATTCACATCTTATCTATGTATCAGTGCTCATGTCAAGCTTTTATCAAAATGGGACCATGCACAATACAAATTTTTGAACCAGAATTACTTACTATAAAATTAATTAACCAATTCGTCATGTTTAATATTTCAATTTAATGAAGTGTAAAAATGGTTTGTTTTTTTAAGTGTGCAGCAGTAGGAGGTACATGGCTGCAAGTCCAAAGTCTGAAGGGGTATGCGACTGTAAAAACTTTGAGAACCAAGTTTAAGATGATAACATGACAGAAGAGTCAGCAAAACTCTCTTAATTTCCTGTATGCAATAACAGGAAATCACTAAGCATAAGAGTGCAAGATTATGAAAGTTCATTCCTTCCTTTTTTTTGTTCATTCCTCAAGTTCAACACCAAGTGAATGACAGTCTTGGCTCGTGTGTGACATTTGGTCTTTATATAATAGGTCTTGCATGGTTTCAATTATAATACATTTAATTCATTTTTAGATATTCTACCAATCCATAAAGTGATTGAACTTTTTAAATATGCAAGTCCTTGACATGGCAGTCCAAACCCAAATTCCTTAAATTCAATCTCAGGCCATTTGGGCCACACTCAGATCCATCAGCTGCAGGGGCTTTTAATTATGTGGAGAAGGAAATGAATATACATAATGTAAAAAATAATGAAATATTTAAAATGTGAGAGCATTCATGATACATTATTTATTTTTATTTAACTGTACTTGCATGACAGTCTGAGTAATGACTTAAGATGATGTGTAGGTGTCCTCTCTTGCGCCCCCTCCTCTTCTTCTCCTGCTTTTTGGAAACTCACAGATGAAAAACATGGCAGTGTCACACTGCACATGCCCCCATGTCCCAGTGCTGAGCAGCTCCACACAGCTTGAGTTGGAGCTAGAAGAACTGAGCTCCTCATCCTGACTCCAAGCTGCAAACCCCCGGAGTGGACTGGAGAGTACATTCTGTGAGCTGTTTGTTCCACCCTGTTGACAACAAATAGGAGAAACCTGTTGACCGGCATCCCCAAAGCCTATGAATCTTATGACTTCAGCTGTGTTGATATTAATTCTGTAAAAAAAAAAAGGCACCTGCAGGATGAAATTACAAAAAATGTAACTTTTGACACATGACTTGATGAATGTGTTATGTCATTGTGTGTTATTACATTTAGGGATGCTTTAGGGCAGGGGTCTCAAACACGCGGCCCGCGGGCCATTTGTGGCACGCCGGTTCATATTTCGCGGCCCGCGACTACACATGGAGGAGTAGTGTAAATGCTATAAAAAATATTTATTTTTGATATGATTCTACTTTATTTGGTCTACTTGAGAGACATGACATGTTGTGTTTTCTGAATGAGTTTAAAATAGCTTTTCTGTTTTTCAGACACAGAAACTAAAATCCTGTTTACACTTATGTTGCTAAAACATCCTCATTCTTTTTGTACCATTGCTGCTTGTAGTCTGGTTAAAATATGCTGCACTTCAACCCGTTTTATATAGCTTGTCTTCATTAGGGTCATGAGTAAGCTGGAGCCTATCCCAGCTGAATGCAGCAAAATACAAACTATGAAATGTATTTCTTTTTTTGTTTCACCCTATCACTGTATCGAGATTTTATCATTATCGGGAGCCGTGCATCGCGTATCGTAACGTATTGTGGGGTACCCTGAGATTCCCAGCCCTATACCCAATACTTCATGTGGCCCAGCCACAATCACACCCTATCTCCAGCGGGCCTCAGGTAAATTGAGTTTGAGACCCCTGCTTTAGGGATTGATCGGCCACCAATCACCATTTCCATATAAAACACATGATCGGCATGTGGCTATCAATACCTTTCAAAACTGAGGCAGTGTCTCAAGACACAAATTCACAAGTTACCAACTGTTCTATACCAGACGCCACCCACATATTAGCATGTAAGGACATTTAGATCAACAATACTATCTGCCCTAATGTCTGGACAAGACAAAAGAAAAAAAAAGTTTCAACTTGTTTGTGTGGGGTCTCACCTGTTCTGTTCTGATTCAACTAACTTTTTGTTGGATTCACCTGCCCTACATAGTGTATTGTTACTTACTGTGTCCCTGTTGGGAGCCTGCACTCCGATGTAAACTCTTGTGAGTCCTGCCTGACCAACATAGTCTGCCATGAGGCGGTTGCTGTTGATGGTGTCCGGCATGGCCAGGGTGCCGCCTCGCAGCTTGCAGTTGGACGAGGCCTCCTTGAAATTTTTGGGCTCCTTCACCAGCAGGTAGTAGTGCTCTTCATTTTCTGTTAAGCCCAGCATGACTGGACAATAACAGAGAGGATCACATTTGAAATATATTTACTTGGGGTGACGTGACAAGAAATGTGATAAAAATGCAATAATACATTAATTCATTAATCACATAATAAATGAACTACATTAATTAAATAGATAATTTTGGCCGCCTCCATTCAGTATGTCTGTTTCCCTTGTCTCTCGCCTCCAAACATACAGGAAGAGAGTTCACTCTGTGCATTGGTTCAGCACCATAGAACGGCTTGAGACGTTGTGAGACGGAGTGAGGCCTCTTGCCGGATATACAGACACTTTGTCTCGCATACACACAACAAAAGAGCGGAGCCTCGGGATGAGCAATGTAAGGTAATGTAGTAGAAATTAGGAGGAAAAAAAATAAATGCAAAGCCAAAAGCCACAGGCCTTGTGTGGGAGCAAGGTGAGCTCATCAACATGAAAGTGGTGGCTACATAAACAAAATGAGCTTGCCCACCTAAACATTTCCACCCCACCCAGTTTTCCCTTCTGGAAAAAGCAGCAATTCCACAACTTTACAGAGTGAAAGATGACATATTAAACAAAATATTGCATTACTATGATATATTATTAATAATTATTATTATACATAATATTTGGGCTCAAAAAACGTTGACTATAATATCGTTTTAATATCAATTTGTTGGACAGTAAACATTTCAAAAGCATACATGCAATGTTTTGTGACTCGGTTAAATAAAGTTTTTTTGTACCGCCATATTTTTTCATTGCACTTTCCTTAAAATGAATGTTAGAATCTCATCTCGTTCTTGTGGACCTAATCGCTCGTCTCGTGGGTCGGGTGGCTCGAGACACCCCTAACATTTACACATTTTAAAATTAATCTTTCCGTTTGCAATACATACTGGACAAGAGGCATGGTACGTCCTAGACTGGTCACCATACTGTACATACAAACAACCATTCACACGCACATTCACGCTTATGGGCAATGTAGCTCGCATCCTTTCTTGAATCTTAAGGGTCACACTCACCATTTTTGACAAACTTGACTGCATTCCTCAGCTTGCCTACATGAACATCCATCCGTCCCATCATTCTCTTGTACCTTTCACAGTCACATGTAGTGCCTGGTTAATTGGATACAGGTAATGTGTTAGAGAGAGCATCATTATGGGCCTACAAAGCAAAGCTATTATTCCGCATACTTATTATTTATTCCATTCTTGCAGTTCAACTGAGTATGGTCAAAAAGAGTAATAGAATACTACTGTAGGTATAGTAGATACCTGCTATTCGCGGGGATTACGTTCCGAGACCACCAGCAAATAGTGAGAAAAATGCAAATAATGGAAACAACTTGGATAAATACTGCTGCATTGAGGTGCCACCGTACGTATGCCTCGCTCCTCCACCTCCAAAACCTGCATAGCTTGAGAATTTCAGATCAACATTGGCAATAAAAGTGTTGTAATTATTGGTAGGGATGCTTCGATCGATCGGCCACCAATCAAAATCGACAGAGTTTCGTGACAAAGCATGTGATCGCTGTATGCCAATAAGTGCCTTTCAATGGCGATCACAAAAGCCGATCACCTCTGACCCGTACTATTGCAGCATGCAGCCTGTAGCGAGCGTCTCCCGCCCACTTTCCTTCACACTGTGCAGGCGTGCCAAACCCAAAACAATCATGTCCGCTGTGTGGAACTTACTTGTCGTTTGTGAGAGCGATATATTTTGCAGCCTGAAAAACATGCCATGAAAAATATCTTGCCGGAGTAGCACGTAAAAAGTCAAACAGTTTGATTTAGAAGCATAATGAAACACATTTTAAATGGTAAAATGCATTGGTACTCACCACTAATGAATGTTAATGTAATATGACTGAGAGAAGAAGGCTAGAGCTGGTACGCAGCTCTGCTGACCTGCAGTCCAACATGATGCAGTCGTTCCTCACATGCTGCATAATCCACACTGCTTGCAAATTGTACTTCTAATAACAATTTACGATCATGTATTAACTTTAGAATTTTGAGACCAGATTGTAACTGCATGGTAGTGATGGGTTGCGCCATCTTTTTTTCTGTTAATTAGCCTAACATGCATATTTTTGGAATGTGGGAGAAGGTTGGCGTAACTGGAAAAAACCCACACATGCACGGGGAGAACATGCATACTCCACACAGAGATGTTCCAATGGAAATATGAACTAGGGCTGCAATGATTAATCGCTGGTTAATCCATCGATTAATCAATGGTTAATTGATTACCCAAGTAATTGATAACTTTGATAATTGATCATTTTGGAAATCGATTAATCATTTTTTGATTTAAATATGTAAATAACCTCTGATTTCAGCCTCTCAAATGTGAATATGTTTTAATTTCCTTAATCATCCATGAAAGCTGCCATATTATCTTTGTGTTTTAGCCAAAACGAGATATTCACACATATCATCTTTGACTTTGGAAAACAGTGATGGGCATTTTTGCCTCTTTTCTGATATGTTGTGGACCCAACCATTAACTGTAGGTGTTTGCTTCATATTCATTTGGTCCATCTATGGCCTAACCCAGTGGTCCCCAACCTTTTTTGACCCACGGACCGGCTTGTGTTCTCACAAATCTCCCACGGACTGGAGGGAGGGGGGAGGGGAGGGAGGGGGGGGAGGGGGGGGGGCCCTACATTATAGCCATCTAATTTATCTTATTTATTATGTATTGTGTAAAACTAAGACATGAATAACATCAAATTAAAAGCACAAAATGAATGCCGACCCACCATCCACCAGTTCAGGTTCCAGCCTAATGTTTCCAGAAAGATTATTACATCGCTGTTTGACAAAAAATAAAAATGATAAAAAAAATGAAAATGGAAATGATTCTTTTTCTGTGCGGCCCGGTGCCAAATGACCCACAGCCCGATACCAGGCCGCGGCCCGGGGGTTGGGGACCACTGGCCTAACGGCTTACTCCATTAATTGAAAGAACAAGCTTCAGATTAATCAACTAAGAAAATGATCATGATTGTATTTTTGTGTACATTTACTGAAGCTGTTTGACAAACATTTAGATGTATTATTTAACATTTTAACAGAATATTCACTCTGCAACCTGGTGTTTGTACTCTTGTTTGCTTTGTCAGTTCAAATCTTTTATTTTTGAATGAAGAGGCGGAAATTAAAAATGTGTTTTTTAAAATCTGATTCATCAATTAATCGAAAACATAATCGACCGATTAATAGATTAAAATAATCATTAGTTGCAGCCCTAATATGAACCCACATCTCCTGATTGTGCAGCCGCCATGCTAGGCTACTGTGCGGTCCTGGCGAGTTTTGCAACAACAACAAAAAAAGTTTTTGACTAGAAATCTGCTAATCTCCAGGGACCTAACACCAGTGAGCATATAACTACTGTATTCATGTTGAACTGCTACAATAACGTCAACATTTCATACCTGTTTTCCCCTTCAAACCAGACGGTCCATCCAAACCTGTGTCTCCTTTGTCCCCTACAGAAAAATATATGACATATAACTTTAGTTAACCTTATCTTTAATAGGTAATAGTTTGATTCAAATATACTCTATACCAGGGATTCTCAAACTTTTAGTTTAACGCGTACCTGATCGGTCCAACTTCAGCAAAATGATAACAATGTCATTTTTACCGACTGCATCTGATCAAAATGATGTCAGAAAGTGAACATCGGCTTCATGGATTCATTTGCAAGCGCCTTCCATCATTGTTCTCAATAAAACCAAACTCCATATAACCGTCGTCAAAATTTGTAAGACTAGCCGAGTTCACCCTTGCATCCCATCACGAAGTGGATGAACGTTAAAATATGTGTCCATTGTTCTACAAATACCACTGGTATTTAGATCAGCAGCAACAGTTGCTCCCTTAGTGTGTCCCAAGCAAATTGAGTGGTTTACCTGCTGCCTCAAAGTAATGTTAGAGAGTCATTGGCTCAGAATGTTCATTTTATTGGCCCGGTGGTTCCTATTCATAGTTGCACTTTTTAACCATATACAACTGAATTAATAGTGACAATCCCATCTGTGTACTCACTGACTTCACTACTTTTCTTGACAGTTTGGTTAATCAGATTGGATTTTGTTGCACTGATATAATAAGACCAATAGATGGCGGTATCACATGAGTATTGTAGAGTTGACGTTCCAATTTGTCTGACCATCAAAATGAATAGTGATGGCCAATGTATTGACACTGAAAGTGCACATGCACAGGTGAAAAATGAAAATGGAGTATCAGTATTGGATTAGTTGTAAATTTTATACAGTACCCTCAAATTTGAAAATAAATACACCAACGTTTTGATTTGATATATATATGAACTACATATTGGTACAGTACATGTATGTTTCAATGTATTCTAAGCAATTATGCATAATTACATCATTTATTAATTGTATGTACAAGGTGATTATGCAGTCCTGTAAAAAGTGTTATTTGGGAACTTGACGATTGTCTAACTCTGACACAAGCCAACGCTACCCCTGAAAAGGAACTTTGTTCCAGGTGTTTTATGTTTTCCTGATGCAAAGCCACTTTTCCTGTAAGCATATTAAACCTAATGAATACGGAGAAAAGCGATTGCTCACAAAGGCAGGGGAACAGTAACTTTTTAAATTAAACCATCAACCACCCAGGTGGGAGCACAATAGCATGACGTAAATTATTTTTCTGAGGGATAACCTAACATACAAGGAAATGGGGAAATACAAATAACGAATGTCAACAAACCACAAAGTGGTTGCTTATTGCAGGTGGTACTCGGGTTACGAACGAGTTCTGTTCCTAGACTGTGATGTCAGTCGCGTTTTAGTGTAAGCTGGAATTTATACCTAAATTATACCTAAATTAACTCCTAAGTCACTCACACTATACATGGAGGACATGAACGACATATTGTCTAAAATGTAGCAATAAAAAGATGAAATACAGAAATTAATTGAAACAGTAAAAAAAATAGAACTCCTTACTTTTATCCCTGTGGTTGTCACGGCATTTCCACCTTTTAAAATATTGTCTAGTCTAGTCTGGAAGCATAACCTCCTCTTCTTCTCGTAACAGTGCACAGAATCCATGACCCCGCCAGCATTCATTAGCAGTCAATGTTTATTCTTAATGATGATCTTGAGAGTCAAGCTGTTGGGAGCAAAAGTGCAGCCAATATTGGTGGGCATGTCTCCTCTCAGAGCCTCTCCATCTTCCATGGTGATGGCTTTTCTTTTCTTTGCCGCTTGGGAGACATAATGTCCGAAAAGTTAACTAATAAGAATTGTTAGTCTTTATCAGTGTGCACACTATATTCCTGTGCTGGTGCGCACTGTAATTAGTTCTCAAGTGAGTCCCGTGGACCAAAATTAAAACCGTCGTAAACCGAGGACTACCTGTATATATTTTTGTGTTGTGGTATATGTACATAACCACATGTGTAACCACATATATAACCACTTTGTGGTTCCAAATTTTGCGGATTTACTGTGTCACGGGTTTTCAAAATAAATTAATTAATAAATTATATTTTTTTTTGTGGTTGAATCGGGCCTATCATTAGTCAAAAGATATGCATATGTAAGAAAATTGGACATATTCCTGCCATAAATTAAGCATGTTCAAGCATGAAAGTGGCAAAAATACAAATACAAAAATACTAATAAGGCATTCAAAAGATGAATTTGTAGAGAAGTGATATATAGTATTCTACGCTGGTCACTAGATGTCCGTAATGTTACTATAGCAACGGGTGTATGGTTCTGAGCTGCTGTTTAGAGTGTGGGCGATAGAGGGCAGTGGTGGGTTAGAGCTAACTTTTAGGAAATAAGTCCATAGAAGAAGAGAGCTAGGAAATGTTGATGCTGTGTTTTGAGCATCTGCTGTCATGATGTGGTGTCAGCACCACTGAGACAATAGCCACCGCAGAAAGCATGCTGTCCAGAAAAAAACAAAGCTGACGTGAGTCTTTGTAATGTTTTATTCATGTCCATATGTCTTATTTTCTGTTATTATGTCTACTGTATTGGGTAATATGAGTGCTAAGGGGTAAAGGGGTGTTATTTCATGTCTAGAGGGCCGTTTCTAGAAGGTCGTAAACAGGTTTTCTATGCTCCAACTCCGAAAATTCAATTTATAAATCTTACTTAAAGGAAATTCCCTTATCACGAATCTGTAGTTCCAAAAAAGTACACCCAGCAACACTAACCAAGTTACTACCATAAGCATGTATTCACAAATTAAATTCATGTTTCTGCTTATTCTTATTTCTCTGAAATTATATGTAGAAAAAAATGTATTTTCCAAAATGCCAAATAACATAACAAGAATATCAGTATATATAACAGTTGTAAGTATGATGCAGTTTAGTTCTACAACACTGAAAGCTGCAATAACACACATGAATAAATTCCTGTCTTTGACATGCCACATTTTTAGAATTTTCGGACGAGGTAATCTTGTGATGTTTGAAATGCTGGGTCGCACATAAGAGAGACATACTCGCATTTTCATAAATAGAGAACACTGCTGTTATCAGCAATGTAAAGCACTATGCTTGAGTGCATGAACCCTCTCAGATCCAACGACTTCACTGTCATACTGTACCTTTGTCTCCACCTGGTCCCATCTTTCCCATGGGACCGAGCTCTCCTTTGAGCCCCAATTCTCCGGGTGCTCCTGGCAATGAAGAGAAAGAAGAGGAGGAGAAGATATTTTTGGTATGAAAATTCCATCATAACTTTATCACCCAGCACACGATATACAGAAAACATGGTGTGCGAGATATCTTGTTTCTTTTTATATCTTTCCGGAAATATGGCAGCCATGAACAACGATATCAAATGCCTCATTCGTCCCTGTGCTTACTAAAGAACCCATGTGTGTTGGTGCGCGTTCAAGATCTTTTTTTAGTTTCGTTCATTTAAGGCATTTTTAAGAATTTTGTGCTTAGTTCAGTTCAGTCTGTTTTTCATTTGAATATTTCTCCTTTGTTTTGGTTGCTAGTTAATTGTTCTCTTGTTTCAGATAATTAATAATCAGAAGAATACCACAGTTGTGCAATTCCATTGTTTTCACCGCGACTTGTTGGTTGGTTTGTGTTTGCTGGTTAGCTGGAATATACAAAAACTAAACCACTACATTCCACGATACAGTGCTTATTGGTGGCACATGTGGCAAATTAGGTACAAATGAGGAAAAAGGATGCATAAAAAGTTATTGCACAGACTCATAACCTGAAAACATTATGTAATCAATGCGATCTAGTCAATAAGGCACAGAAGTCATTTTTATAACGAGAGTAAATAAGCCATCTAAGACATAAGTAAGACTCGTGCTTGTGTGCGTTGCTATAAATGTGTTCCCTAGGGGAGCTGAATGTTGGACGGACAGGAAGTGACGTCGGCGGTTCAGAGTCGCGTTGTAGCTTGGCGTGGGTTACTGCAGCGTCAGTAGCCTGTGTTTTTATTAGAAATTATTGTGCTCATTGTGAGATCATTCAAACCTGCAATAAAAGCTGTTGTTCCGGCGATCTGGTCTGGTGTTTGTGTGTCTCACCGAACACTACAGCAACACAGTACCTAGTTCGTGTTAAGACAGCACTAATTTCATCTTGAATTTAGCATATAGCAATGACTGGTGCTCCCGTGCTATCGTGTTCGATGTGTCACCTCTTGCTACCAATCTCCGCAAGCACGTTTTGCATGTTCGGTGAACTTCATCCTCCAAGCTGTGGCCGTATTTTGTACGATAGTCAAGTATTCCCAAACAGCTGATTTGATCCGTAGATGGGGGGGAAAGGTTCGGGGGACTACTTCAGCCTTTATACAGTCTGCAGAGTTGTGCACAGGTGAAGGGGTCGGGATACTGCACACGACCTGAGGGATTCCTGACCTTCACTTTCTCTCATCCCGCAGGAACGGTATGACGGATAATTTTTGTGGTTTTCAAACCACGACTTTTTCATACCGTGGTATACCTTGAAACCTCACCCAGCCCAAGCCTAGTGTGGAGTGTGATTAATTCCTCAGGAAACTATTGGCGATGAATGATGTTTGAACTGACAAACTGAAGAGGCCTGTTGCCATGAGAGCTTTGACGCACACAAACACGCTAGTATTTAACACGTTCATTTTCTTGATGATTTCTGAGGATTGTTGAAACGTCTGAAGCGGTCAAATGCTAAATCTAAAGTCACTAAAAATACTTCAGCTGCACATTACGTCCAGCATATCTTGACAATTGAACCCTGTTGTGTCTTTTTTTTTCCTCAGCTATATGAAGAAATTGGATCTGTTGTTTTCTCTTCCCACTGTTAAAAGTCGATGAATGTTATTTTTCCCTGTGCTTACACTTGCCAGTTAAACCGTCCATCCATCTTCCAGATAACAGCTCTTCGTATCACTACTGTTGCTCTTTATAATGGCCAAACCCTCCAACCGGCTTAACGTCTGGATTCCCCATGCAGCTGCTAGTGGATTAACAAGGTGGAAGGGCTCATTTTTCATGAGGGAGACACATTTGAAACCACCTAGGGCTAGATCAACAGAATCACACACATGTTAAAGGGACTTTTATGACAGAAATCCTGAGCTGAACTCTTGTATTCTAGCTTGTTTGCTCAGTAACGATCAAATGCTGGAACGTGTCCCTTGCAGTGGACAGAACATAGAGACCTGGCTTCCATCAAACTAACGTCCTGAGACACAATTTCCATTTGTCAACATGTGCTTCAATGCTGGCTTTCCCAAAAGGGGCCACACAGCAATTAACTTCCACAACAACAAATTCACAGCTCAGTTTAGAGTATGTTAAAAAAAAAAGCCCACCAACATTTGTTGACATTCATAAACCAAGAACAACACATTGTTTATGTTTCCAGAGCAATAACTGTCCGGTAGTCCCTTTGAACGTTCCAAAATTAAGCCACACTTTCCTGTAAAATCTCCTAAATTAAGAGAGGGAATTTATGCATCATCTGTTGAGCTGCTGTCATTCTGCAGCTAAGAATCATGGTTGGAGGCTGTGATGTTGCTGCAGTAAGTGTAAACACACTTTAAATGGTTGGCTACTCCGCTGTAAAATCACTCGAAGATGATTTACATTCACTTACTTTCAGGACTTTACTGAATGAAGATTTGTGGAGAGAAACAAGCTACCAGTAATTAGGGACAGTCCACAGTGTGTTTGTGTGTGCGCGCATGTGTGTGTGTGTGCGCAGGTGCCATGATGATGATTGATATTGTGTGTCCAAACGTTTGAATGTACAGTATGACTCTGTGTTTTTTTGTTTGTGCAGGCCACAATTTTAGCTACACTTACACAGTTTGACAGGCTCCAATACAAGAGCTTCATCACAAATTCTGTCTTTACAAGATAGAATGGACTGGACAGCTACAGTATCCGTATGATGCAGTGCAATAAACCATCACGGCTTACAATTATTATCTTTGTAAAGGCAGCAGTTTTAAACAGCTGTTGTGTTGGATCTCGTTTTATTTCCAGTTGTACCTAATATCGTGGCTGGTAAGTATCAATTGCGAACAGCGGGGGGGTGGGGGGGGGGTTTACCAAATATGGTTACATTGTTAATTGTTAAAATATTTGGAATTGATAAGGAGACCTATTTTATAGAAATTAGTCTGCACATTTTGAGTTTTCTTGCATTTCCATTTGCTGTATTGCTGCTGTTATAATTATAATAGTTATAATTAATATAATTAGTATATACTGGATGCGCAGTCAAGACGACCAGTGAAGGGTGTACCCCGCTTCTCGCCTGAAGACAGCTTGGATAGGCTCCAGCATACCGGCGACCCTAATGACTGGTTATTGCAGGGAATTGTACATGTATAGTATAATAATACATACCTTTACAGTTTATGTGATAATTTGCAAGTCTGAACTCGTATTTGTTGGTCTGTCTTGGATGGTAACTAGTACAGCCAGTTGAATGAAACGGTTTTCAGGTTCCCGTACTTGAGAGGCTGCATACCGATGGAGATGTTGGATGAGAAGAAATTGACTTTTGAGGGGGACGATCTGTGTTATGATGCAGGATTGGCATTGTCAGTTTAAATGTGGTTGGACATCGGTGGAACTGACTTCCTTTCCACGGCAACCGCAACGTGCATTCTACACTGTCTGGGCCCCCCCCAAAAAAGGTCACGCACTTTAATATTTCATTGGACCGCCTTTACTGTAGCTTTGATTGCAGCATGCATTCGCCGTGGGATCGTTTCCACAACGTTCTGTAATGTCACAACATTTATTTCTGTCCAGGTTGCATTCTTTTTCACCAAGATTGTGTTTTTTCTCATATTGATAATGGGAGAGTCGGACCCTGGCGCAAAGTTTCCCCACTTTTTGATAATGCGTTGGACAGTTACCCTGATGTTAGAAGTTTGAGCAATCTCCTTAAATGTTTTCCAATGCTTGATGCATGCCAATAATTTGACCATTCAGAAAGAGATTCCTTTCCACGACCACAGGATGTGTCTTTCAACAATGAGAACTCACTGCATCAGTTAGGGTTAAATAACTTGTTGCCAGCTGAAACACAATCAGCCATGCAGTAATTATCCAATGGGAGGCTCTTACCTATTTGCTAAATTAAATCCAGGTGGCGACCTATTTTTTGTCCAGGCAGGATATAAAGAGACATCAGCCCACATTTTAGGCTGCCATTTTAGAGGGTGGTCGCCAGTGTTGGGCAATTACTTTTAAAAAAAGTATTTAATTAAAGTTAAATTCCAAAAACTGTAATTGAATTAGTAATTGGGTTACTCCTTTATAACTGTAATTAGTTACCATAGAAATAATTATTGTGTTACTTTTTTAAAAAACCTTCCTATTTTAGGTAATTCAAGTTTAGCTTTGGCGTTGAGTGATGTTTAATGACGCGGACAAACACTTTGCTGTGGGACATAATGTACCTTCACATGTATGTTCTTACCTTTTTATCAATGATGGTTATGATTTAATTTATTTTGAACATGCATACATTTTACACCGTATGCTTCATGTTACAATTCACAATTCCACATGTCCGAAAAGGAGTAGGAAGAAGCAGAGCTCATTTAATCCTACACTCCCCGTATCACATCAATTGCTAATACATATGTTCACTTCCTGTATCCAACATGCGCTAATTCACTGTTTACTTATTCTTCCATACAATCAAAGCACATAATGTGATAATAATAATCCATCGATCCATTTTCTATACCGCTTCATCCTCATTAGGGTCACGGGGGCATGCTGGAGCCTATCCCAGCTGACTTCGGGCGACAGGCGGGGTACACCCTGGACTGGTCGCCAGCCAATCACAGGGCACATATAGACAAACAACCATTCACACTCACTTTCATACCTATGGACAATTTAGAGCCGCCAATTAACCTCACCTGCATGTTTTTGGAATGTGGGAGGAAGCCGGAGTACCCGGAGAAAACCCACGCGCACACGGGGAGAACATGCAAACTCCACACAGAAATGCCCAGGGGAGAATCGAACCCAGGTCTTCCCGATCTCCAGGCTGTTCCTGTGTTTGCCAACGTGCTAACCACTAGACCACCGTGCGGCCTTAATAATAATAATAATAATTATTATTATTATTACTATTGTCACTATTATCATTACTTATTTTTTTTAGCAAAAAACAAAACAAACAAAAAAGTTCTTCCTTTTTCCCCCTGTTGATATCCGGATCCACTTCCTGCCGTCTCCTGGACCTCCATATAGCTTGATGTAGATTTTACCGTTGGTGCTCTAAGTGCTTTGTATCTTTTCCTGCTTCCTCAAATCTCGTGCTTTCTAGGCGATGTCAGCTTTGCGTTTTGTCAGATGGCCATTCATGTAGACGTTTGTCAGCTTCTTTCCCTGTTTCAGCAGTGTAGTTTTGAATTCCCTGTTGGTGAACTCCATGATGATGACAGTGTGGTGTAGTTTCTGCCGTATAGTGGGGTGCGATTGTCAATGGTGTTGATATCTACGTTCATCTCCTTTGATTGGTGGAAGTTGGCAATCTGTTGCTCTGTTGACGAAACATGTTGAAGTAGTGCGTGTACTTCTATCCTGAAAACGACAGTTTTAACTCTACAGACAACTCTGGCTCGCCATTGTTGCATTGAGGTATTTCTCTGTGATGTGATGCTTGTGGATAATTAGAGTCTTTTAAGTGAACAATGAGAACCGATTCCCAGCTGCATATAAGAATGATCTGCAAATTGGTTATTGTCGTTCACTTAAAAGAGACATTCAAAAGACTCAACTCATTTGCTAACATCAGAGCTCTATGAGTGAGTGGATAACAGCCATTATATATCAGTGGATATCATGCATTTCATGCAGGTAACAGTAACAGCATTGTAACATTTGAAATAGTAATGAATTAGAATACGCGTTACTAGAATACAGTAACAGCGTTACTAACGTGGTTATTTTTAATGCCGTTACTGCCACCACTGGTGGTTCGCCAACTAGCCTAAGATATCATGTGGGGTCTGTGGAAAAAAAATATAATTGATCCCTCATGGCCATTTTCATATTAAGAAGTTTCCAGGAGCAGGAAAGCAACAGTCAAAATAGCCAAGCTCTTTTGGCCATGTGTCAAGAAAATCAGGAGGACTTCTTCAAAGACTAATCACGCTGGATGGAACATAGCTCCATCGCTATGATCCAGAGACTAAAACCCAGATGAAGCATTATCACTCACCACCACCTTGGAGAAGGCAAGTGTCCAAACCATGACGGGAAAGGTCATGCTTAGTTATTTTGGATCAGCACAGTGATTTGATGATGGATTCCCTTGCAAACGTTACCACAATAACCCGAGCCCACTACGCATCACCGATGAATCAATTGACGGAGGCCATAAAAACCAAGAGGCACGGTATGCTAACCAAAGGGGTCCGACTCCTCCAACACAATGACTTGGTTTACATCACAATATTGCACACACAGAAGCATGGTCTTGTGGCTATGCGACGCGTCCACATACCCCTTACTCTCTTGACGTCCAACATTTTTCAACAATGAAGACATTTTTAAGTGCAAGCACCAGGAGCACAGCATAAGCAATGGGAGAACTGTGTTATCATTGGTGGTGCCTATGTAGAGAACAACTAATGACTCTGATAAGTTTTGTTCCTTTCAGTCCATAAGAAATGGGTCAGGCGAAATCTACAATGAACACCCTTCAACATTGTGCAAAGACTGTTAATTTAAAAGACAAAGAACTGTAATTCAACATGATACCTGGAAGTCCTGGAGGTCCACTTTTCCCCAGTTTTCCCTGATCTCCCTCTTCTCCAAGCTCACCTTGATCTCCTTTTATACACAGAAAGCATAGGTAGCATAAGAACCAACCAAACAAACAAACCAATTGAGAAAATATTCCAAAATTGAGCAGCATTAACATTTAAACGTTTGCATTAGGGATGCTCCCATCGATCTGCCACTGATCAGTATCAGTATCGGTCAGTTTCCGTGGAAGAGTATGTGACTGGCACATGCCGATCAATGCATTTCAATGTCGATCATAAAAACCAATCACCTGTGGCTTAGGCTATTTCATCCTGAAGCCTGTAGAGAGCCCTGAGTGCAATTTAGGGTCGTCCTCCCTTTCCTTCAGACTGTACAGGGCAAACCCAAACAAACTTAATCAACAACATTTGTGAGAGTGATGTAAAGTTTGTATTGTGTAACACATGCCACGAGGAATATTTCCCAGGGGTAGCACGTTAAATAGCTTTAATTTAATACAGCACAGCATTTGAAGAACACTTGGCAGAGTTTTCAAGGCTGAAGGTGCAGCATCAGTCAAACGGTAGCTAACGCAGCCAAAATGATGTGAGTGACAGTCCTAATGCTAAGCACATATACAAATAATAATTGAATAATTGAATTCATCGGACTAGATGACCAGCCTTTTTCAGCGGTGGAAAACACCAGGTTCCGCCGGCTGCTCTCTCACTGCTACATGCTACCTAGAATTTTTGACAAAGCTCCATCAAACAATGTACTCTCACATCAGAAGGCTGATCATCCTTATCATCCTTTCACAAGTGATGTGTGTTCTCTTGAAAATGTATGTAAAATAGTTTTTTGTCTGTATTAAAGTGATTTTATTATTCCTTTTTATAGCCAATAGCAGGGATGTAGCCAGGAATTCTGGGCCCCAACTAGGCCTGTCACAATACCAAATTTTGCTGACGATAATTGTGCTAGAAATTATTGTTGATAATCGATATTATTGACAAAATTTTGTAGATTATTTTTTCATTAATTGTATGCCATAATAATGAGAGTACATTATATCAAAAGCAATAAACTTTAATTTCTCAAGAGTATTTAACATTGTAATAGGAATGTCAAGAGTTTTTAAATAAATTAAACAGACATAATAAATTAAACCAACAAAAAAACTCACTGAAAAGAAAAATGACTCTCAATTTATTTTATCAAAAATTGCACTTCAAAAATCACAATCATAACCAAAAACAATAAAAAATAGGCCGTTTTTCTGTTAAGAAGAAAACACACAAAAAAGCACGAAAAACACATGCAGTTATGTAGTTTATTGTTAAACTGCAAGTTTATTGTTAAAGTAGGGGTCATATTTGAGCTGGGCCACATATCTGTGGCGGTGGCGTAAAATGCAATGTTTCTTCAATGTCTTCTTTCACTTGGTTATATAGTTCAGGAATTGCTGTTTGTGACATGTACATTCATTCCCCCACGCAATTCGTACTGTCTGTCAAGCATTTCTAACATTTCTCGAAATGTTGGCTTTTAAACAGTATTCAAAGGTTGCATTTCTTTTGCAATGTAGCGAGCGACACTGTCTGTGAACACGCACCATTTTGCACTGTTTGTTTATATTTACTTTACCGACCAAACGCCTCAGTAAGCGTTGGTCAGATCGCCCTTCTTCCTCGTCACAATGCGACATATTGGTTCGTCTGTGTTAACGCGCTCAGCTTGTTCATTCTGTTTAAAACCAAAATATAATTATTTACTGTAATTATGTCAAAATGAGTGGTGTGAAAAAGTACATTGAAATGATAAAATAAGTGGTAGTCAAAGCCTTTTGTACAGTACTTTATACCAGGGCTACTTCACTTTTAAAACCAAAGGTTCCAGTGAAGTATTATTTATGACACAGTTTTTGGAGTCAAAGACAAATGAGGTGTACATGCAAGGGAGATTTTGGCAAAATGTGATGTCTAATGCGGCTGCCAAGAACACTTTGTAGCCTGGGTGCTGGACAAAGGCAGGATAGCAACAAACCTCTCTGTGCTGGTGCATATTAACGTCACTTTATTTTTATTTAATTATTTAATTTTACTTCTGAGCGCCTTACTGGCTTCTTTGCATATGCATTCTTCCACTGAAATGAAAACATTTACGGGACTATTACTTCATTTTGGCTGTTTCCCTCCGATGAAGTCCATCAGTAATTTTGAATTTTCAGCACAAAATATTATTGTAACAATATCATTGTAGTTTTGTAAAACTGCACTACAGCAAAGTAGGATTCCCTATTTATTAATGTAATATTTTTGTAGTTACGGTAGAGCATAGAAAACCCTTCTGAATGTGGGATTTAACATTATTTTAACCCTTTATTACCCGATATAGTAGACGTAATAACAGAAAATAGGTCATTTATGACCTAAATAAGACTTGTGCTCGTGTGTGTTGCTGCAAACGTGTTCCCTAGGGGAGTTGAGTGGCCGGCAGACAGGAAGTGACGTTGGGGGTTCAGAGTTGTAGCTTGGCGTGGATTACTACAGCAACAATAGACAGAGTTTTTATTAGGGATTATTGTAGCTGATGTGAGATCATTCAATCCTGCAATAAAAGTTCGTTGTTCCGGCAGCCAAGTCTGGTGTGTGTGTTTGTCTCACCAAACATTACAGTGACATTACTCACACCTAGTGGCCACTGCAGAATACTACATACAGTGTTTGCTCCCTTCGTGATTCATTTTTTTCCATGTTTGTCACACTTAAATGTTTCAGATTGTCAAACAAAATGAAATATTAGTCAATGATAACACAACTGAACACAATGTGCAGTTTTTAAATGAAACATTTTATTGTTAAGGGAGAAAAAACATCCAAACCTACATGGCCCTGTGTGGAAAAGCGATGAAAAAGTAACACCGCATTTCAGACAAAATACATAAAAATACATAAAAATGGTTTTCCGGTGGGCAAAAAAAGGGTTAAAATATAAGGAAAACTCATAAACTGTGATGCAAAATGAGATTTTTTGTTCTTCTACGCCGCCATACCCAGATTATTCTGAAAAGATTGGTCTTGTCGGAAATGGCTTAATTGTTGGACCGTACTTTTCCCGCAACAACATCAACGGTGACGATTATCTCCGAATGTTGAATGAGCATGTCGTCCGTACTCTCAGAGGAATGCCACGTTTTCATCGTCAAGGAAATGGTCGGTTGGCACGTGCTTGGTGGGAGAACTGTAACTGACCGGCTGACAGAGCTTTTTGGTGACCATGTTATTGCTTTGAACCGCCAAGTGGAATGGCCCCCGAGGTCAGCTGATCTGACACCGCTGGACTTTTTTCTGTGGGGCCATCTCAAATCATAAGTGTATATGACACCACCGCATGACCTCGACGTCACTGACCAGCGAATCAGAGCTGAAGTTCACATCCTCCGGGGGGAATGATCAAGAGAGCAGTGCAGGACATGCGGAGGAGAGCGCAAATGTGTATCCAAAGAAATGGGGGTGATGTTGAGGAATAAGTTGACAAAAACTTACATCCATTACCCCAGTGCAAATAGCGTGAAACAAAGGGTTAATCTTAATTTTTTGGAGGAAAATTGTTTTTTGCCCACCAGAAAACGGGCCTGTGTTCAGTCATGCATGCAATTATGCAATAACTGTTGGTATGGACCGAAGGATGGTGTCCATGCCAACATATGCAAATAGACATTTCATGAAAATATTCAGTTGTAACTTTAGTGGCTACTTTTTAGAGAGTCTACTTTTTTTATACCCCCTGTATAAATGTGTATATAAAAAAACCCTTGGTGCATCTATATGAAAGCAAAATTAGAAGGTAGTAGAAAAAATGGTAGTACAATGGCAACAATGACAGGATGCATTCAGATGGGTGTATAACACTGGATAAATGCCTGACAAAAAAATGACACCTTTTAAAAATATAAAAACATGAGTGCACAGGATGTGAGAGACAAATTCTGTGGTCAGTCATATTTTAGCAGAGCTTTGTCCAAATAATCGCTTCGGTATCGTGGCAGCTGTCTAAATATACAAAGTTACAATGGGAATTTTGTTCAGTACACATAGACAGAGGTCTTAACTTCCTAACTCACTTCCACCACGTCATCTCACTTCACATTTGCGTCCTCTCGGACCAAAATTGAAGAAGTGAATGCTTAACTTCACCTTGTGTGTGTTTTATTAGGTCTGTCTGAATCAGCAGGGGAATAAGCTACTGGATGTCATAAAACGGAAAGGCATTCCCTCCAAAAGACTGTGGGGTAGCAGTTAAACTACAGGACATTACATGCTGGGTACCTTCATCATCAACTCTATAAACCCCTCGAAAATGATTCTTGGTGTTTCCTCAGAATTTTCCATTCCGTTTTTCATTTGACCACATACCGACATTTACACGACAACCAAATTACAAGACGTCAACAGCTTAAATAGCAGTTCATAAAGACGTGGGAAAGTATTTGTCTAGCTAAAGCCTACACTAAGGAATGAATGCCTTTCACAGAATTGGAATAGTTTTAAGTGGTCACATTTACCTTTAGCTCCAGGTATGAGGGAGTTGCTGCAGACTTCTGTAGATGTAGAAAGGGAGGTCGATAACACTGTCAAACAAAGTAGCAGCAATCCGGTTATGCATCTTCCTGCCATTATCTCTCAAAGACGATTGTTGTACAATCTTATGTTCATGAAAAACTGCTGGCTGTGTTGCCTCCTCTGTGCTAGTGTGTGCCTACTGAGTGATGCAACCCAATGTCGGCAGGTCAGTGAAGCACTAATGGGCAGATATCTTAAGTCAGAAAACACACTCACTAAAATGCTCACACACTCTTGTTTACACGGTCTTATCAGCTCCTTGTCATGCTATCAAGCAACACTTACCAGAGTCTCACATTCCTCTGAGCTCGATTCAAAAAGTCATTAACATGAAGCTTAAAGAGCATCATAACAAGTCATATTGAATGTATTCCATTTTGAGTGTAGTACATTATATAGTATAATACAAGAAGAAAGACCAGCATGTGAAATAAAAAACAAAACAAAACAAAATAATGCTCATCTTATTTTGTCATATAAATTCCAGTTAGGGCCGCACGGTGGTCTAGTGGTTAGCAGGTTGGCCACACAGTCACAGTCAGGAGATCAGGAAGACCTGGGGTTGAATCTCCAGTGGGCATCTCTGTGTGGAGTTTTCATGTTCTCCCCGTGCGTGCGTGTGCTTTCTCCAAAAACATGCATGTTAGGTTAATTGGAGACTCTAAGTTGTCCATAGGTATGAATGTGAGTGTGAATGGTTGTTTGTCTATATGTGCCCTGCCATTGGCTGGCGACCAGTCCATGGTGTACCCCGCCTGTCGCCTGAAGTCAGCTGGGATAGGCTCCAGCATACCCCCGCGACCCTAATCCGGAGAAGGGACATAGAAAATGGACGGGTGGATGTATGGAAATTCCAGTTAAAGCAACACTGACACATTATTACGAGAGGAAATTTGACTGAATTTGCTTGATTAATGAGAGGAGAAAAGGAATGCTCAATTCGTCAGTCATTTTAATATTCTATAATACATGTAATGTAATGTTATATGTTTTTAAAGAATGGGAGAAACTCTTATTGTATTGAAGAGAGCTGATGTAACTGAAGTTCCCATATCAAATGTCACGTTGCTATTTTTAACCGCATACTAATTGAGACATTGCTTCTAGTGGCATCCAAGTAATCATAACGATGTATTAATTGATGTGCGGATCGATACTTATATCAATGCCTCCTATTGATACTTTGTTACTTCAGTAGTTTGAGGTACTGTATATCATTAATGGGAAGACAAATTATGAAACACTAAATGAATGACATCTTGCCTAAATGATATGCGGTTGGTGGGAACTACTTTTTCTTCCGCCTTGGTAAGTGCATAATGCCAAAGCGCACTGCTCAGTCAGTCTCAGTCTGCTGAATCAGTGGTCGATGGTAAACTGAGCCATGTTTGAATTGTGAATTAGTTTTCATTCTTAAAGTAGTGTTTTTGCTTTAATGGTTTCATTGTTTTTACTTTTTCAATTGTATGAAACACCATTTTCACATTTATTTCACTTTTTTCTGTTGTTGTATATTAGCTTGGCTATTTTTTTTTATCATTATTAATCTGTTCCAGGAGGTCCGACTCTAAGCGAAATGGACCTTAACTGAATCAATCTTTCCCATAAAGAAATAATGTAAATCCAATAAATCCGTTCCAGAAAGTCAAAAATGTTATCACAAAACATGTTTTTATAGTTTTACAGTTGTAGTTTTACATGCAGAGAACAATTCAAAATACATATTGATGAATGAAAGGGATAAAATAAATTAACATTTAAGGTTACTTATACCTTCATTGAAGACGTGATTTTTGCCGACTGTTGCCAAAGACGCGATGTGGCAGCGAGATCAACCTTCCTGTTTTGACATGAGTTGTTTCTTGAATTCAATGCAGTGTCCCAAAATCGAGCCAAAGAAAGTTGCAAGTACCTGCATTTTGGCAGAGAAGGTGAGGAACACTATCGCATTCAAGGAATAACAGGAAGGTGGTGGTGGTTGATCTCGCTGCCACATTGTGTCTTTGGGAACAGTCCCATCTTCGATGCAGGTAAAAGTAACCTTAAATATTCATTTATCCCTGTCATTCCTCATTTATGTACATTTAGAATTGTTTTATGTATGTAAAACTATAATTGTAAAAATAGGTTTTGTTTTAACATTTTTGAGAGTGAAACCCTGATGACATTATAGACGGGCAATGTAACTTCCGGTTTTGGTTGCCATTTTGTTCGCTAGCTAATCGGATGCTAACAAGGAAAGACATTTTCTGATTAAAAAAAAATTACAAATACAGATTGACTCACTCTGTATTAATCTCACAACGAAACGCGCGCCATATTGTACGCTAACCGGAGAATGCACGTAAATTGCAGCGTAAATTTTCAACGTTAACCAAATAACATGCTAACTAGGGCAGATACTAACCGAGGTTTCGCTGTCCTTCAGAGTTTAACACATCACTAGTATTAATCAATTATTACGCATCCCTATTGAATTTGATAGGCATAACAACTGCTTTCATACAATCAGTTTCATAGTAACAAAATCTTTCATTGGCCCAATGTTCTTTACGAATGGTGACATTGCCATCCTGTCTCTAAAAGTTTTATAGGACCCATTCATGAATTTTCATTATGAAAACTGACTTCCAAGGAAGGCAGCAGACATGAATGTATTTGACAGACACAGACACCAGACCTGCCAACCTCGAAGAAATGTGAACTCCAAACCCCCCCGCGAGCTGACTTTGATATTTTTATCCATTTTTTCAACATTTTCAAGTGTTGCGCAACTATTAGTTATCAGTATCAACATTTCACTTTTGTCTTGTTACATTTTTTTCCCCATTTTTGCTGTCATTTTTTTTGTGTTTCACTTTATTTCGACGATGTGCCGCGGGCCGGTAAAAAAAACGAGCCAATGGCCGCACTTTGGACAACTCCTACGTTTAGCTCTGGCTACTTTATGAGCAAATGCAACTGTTGTCGGCTTCCTTCGTCGTGAGTGAAAGATGGTAATTAAAGAGAGAAGGGGAGTGTTACTGAAGCTGCATCTAATCCTTGGTTTATTTTTATTGTAAATGTTTATCCGAAATAGGAGAAGGCGTCTGCGGAGGTGGGTCATATGCCCTCTGAATGAGTCGCATACACAGGAATTAGATTAGAGAATTAGAGGAGTTGGAGGAATAGAAGAGAGAAAGAAAGGAAAGAAATATAAGGGCAGTTCATTTGAAAAAAAAGAGGTCTAATTATACAAAAAGACACTGGGAGAGCGGAGGGACAACAAGAAGTTGATAATACCAAGACAGTATTAATGAGAAAGAAAACAAATCTATCATCGTCAATTGCTCCCTGAAGGACTGAGTTTGGTAACCAAGACCTTAAAACACAGCCTCTTGAATTTGAGCTCACTGCCTGTTTCATTGCCTGTGTTATTATGCTTGGCATTTGTTAATGTTATTTGTATTTGCAGACAAAAATCTGCTGAATACCGGTGGAACGGTTGGGAAATGACAAAACATTTTTGTTTTCAGTAATGGAACAACTTAATTCAACTATTGCACACATTGTGCTCTTGAGAGGAAATGATACAGGCCTGTTACATGTTGGAGTTATTCAGTCATCACTTCTTGATGCTGACAGTTATGTTTGTTTCTTTTGGTTAATACCGAAACTCATTTTATGTCTCACACAGACAAACGCTCGAAAACAATTCAGGCTTCATTCTCTTGATACGTAGCACTGATAGAGTCAGACCAAGGTTTCTTTTGGCATCGACTCATGTTTTTTTTTAAACTTTGAAGACTTTAGTATATCATTTCTGCTGTGGAATTTATGGATTTCAAAACCTGTGTATTTTGGTTCAGTAACTCTTTTTATGGTCCTGGCTTTTAGTGTTGCTGACAATAGCTGGCTGGTTGCTGTGAGGAACAACCAATGCAAACAACATGCCTTTGTACGGCCAACACTATGCTAAACTCTTACCATTTTAAGGCCATGCTGTTTAATCTGTTCACCAGGAGTGCCCAAAGTGTGGCCCGGGGGCCTTTTACTGCTTTTTATTGGCCCTCGGTACATTCTAAAAACACAATTAAAAAAGAAAAGTTAAAAAAACAGCAGCAGAAAATGGAAAAAAGAGCAGTGATAATAATATAGATACAATGTAAAGGACGAAATATTAGGAGAATAAGGTCATAGTATTAAGAGAAAAATAAAGCATAAAGGTGAATATTAAAGACAAAATACGTAACTTTTTAACAGACGTAATATTATAAGAAACAAACAAAAAAAGAATAAGAAGACTAAAGTTGCAATTTTAGGAAATTTAGGTGAATGATAATGTAGTCAAAGTACATAAGGAGAAAAGTTCAAACTAATAATACACTGTCACCAATAACACAAAGATGAAAAGCAGGCTGTTTTTTTAAATATAAAAAAACGTCTCCGCATATCTACATGGGTTATTTTAAAAAGATTTAAAAGTGGCCCCCACATCCTTTGGTTTTTCAGTATGTGGAAAAAGCTTGGACAACCCTGCCTTTAATTGCGCATAGCCATTTGTGATTTTTCATGTAACATGCTAAAATGCTGTCTGGTCAGAGATAAACATTTGAGCAAATACAGTTAGAGCCTAAAGTGTAAAGTAAATTTTATGATTGTGCCCTCCCCACAGTGGGAGGACACACTATTGTCTTCAATAAGTGAAAAGCATGTATTTGATGAATATTCAATTGCCATGCATTCAAAAGTCTTGACTTCCTTTTCACACTACAGTGCCGTACCTAAATCATTCATTACTCATTACTCATTATTAGAGATGCGCGGTATTGGCTTTTTAACCAAAGCCAAAATACCGATATTGTCCAGCGCTTCATGACTGATACCGATATCAACTAATATCATATCTGTCACGCTCTGCAGTGACACTGTTTAGTTGCTGCAGGTGAACACCTTACTGATTTCTCTTTGTTTATTTTGGATTTGGTTTCTCCATCTTTGCTCATTGTGTTTTCTCATTTCAGTGAATGGGTGGAGCTACCAGACAAGCCACAGGTGTTCCTTATTATTGCTAGACCTTTTTAGCTCCACCTGCGTCAGCTGGAAGGGGTTGTCTGATTGCTCCAAGACTTTTGCCTGTCTGCTTATTGGTATATTTGTGGTAGCTACATTATCTTCTGTTTGTTGCCCTCCTGTCATTCTGGTAGCTGCACCCTGTCAGAAGTCCTTAGTTTAGATTACTTTAGTATATATATATATATATACCGCCTGTATATATATATACTGTATATATATATATATTTTATTATCTGTTTTTGTTGTATTTTTCCCTTTGTGGCCTCTGCATTCTTTGGAACTGCCATTAAAGACTGTTCTTTCTACTCCACCCTGCTTGTTGGTGTTTTTTGGACTCTTTACTGACTTTGTGGCGTGACAATATCGTCAGATCACATCTTGTTTAATGAATGAACGGATTCTTCTTCCTTTAATGTAATGCCAGTGGATGCATTCCACAAATAACTGTTTGTGCAAAATAAGACAAATACAGTCGTCCCTCGTTTATCACTGTTAATTGGTTCCGGACCCGCCTGCGAGAAGTGAATTTCAAGTGGGATTCAATATTAATAAATGTATCGAGGAAAAGGCTTCTTGAGACGTCATCTGTACTTCTGTGAAGAAGGTGTCGGACGTTTCGCTCCTCATCCGAAGAGCTTCGTCAGCGAACTAATAAGTGCTGGTAGCCTAGGCCTTAAATACAGTAAGAGTGGGTGAAATTGGTGTGCCAACACCCTCCTCCTATTGGTTCCTTACACTAAGCCTGGGTGGAGTAGTGGTATAATCCTATCCTGCTATTAACACCTCCGATAAAAGGGAAGTGTCGCTCCTTGAATTGGGTATGAACGACTCTGATACTGGCTCGTTAGCATCTATTGTTCTGGCTCGACCTGGCTTCACCTCATTTGCAAGACTAAGAGCTGTGGGTTTTGGTCTCAGTAACCTGCTGAACACAGGGTCCAAATTAAACCTCAAACCACCATTCCGATTCAATGATGAGTTCTGTTGTTTGACAAAAATAGCTTCCTTTACTCCTCTTTCAAACCATCTGTTTTCTTTGGCCAAAATATTTACCTCTCTGTCCTCAAAAGAGTGATTGGTAGCTTTAAGGTGTAGATGTACTGCTGATTGAGGACCACTAGAATTGTCCCTGCGACAATTCTAGTGGTAGCTACACTACCCTTAGTGTAAGGAACCAATAGGAGGAGGGTGTTGGCACACCAATTCCGCCCACTCTTACTGTATTTAAGGCCTAAGCTACCAGCACTTATTAGTTCACTGACGAAGCTCTTCGGATGAGGAGCGAAACGTCCGACACCTTCTTCACAGAAGTACAGATGACGTCTCAAGAAGCCTTTTCCTCGATGGACAACTCCTGTACGACTGAGAGCCTACACAGACGCATTAATAAATGTAATATTTTCATAGTTAGAGCATAGCATTCTACTGAGCAAACTAGTTAGCCTTTAATTTAATTATTATAAACTTCAGAAAGGGTTTCAAACAGAGTGGGGAAGAAGTACAAAGTAGGAAGCAAAAAGCTTACCACTTCCACACGGAATGAGAGGAGAACCTGTAGGACATGCCATGGCTGACTCCATGCAGTGTTAAGTTAATGTAATGTCTCATCAATGTAACATTGATGCCTAGTGACCAGAATACTACATATGATTTATCTTTCAATATTTTTGACTAATAATACTCAATGGTCAACTACAAAACCGCAATCTTTTATGAATTCATTCATTTGTGAAAAAACGTGAGAGAGTGAGGGAGCGATGTTCGAACCGCGAAGTGGTGGTTGGAAGGGTGGGAGTGTGCTGTTTCGTCTTTGGGATCTGTGTGGAAAAAAATTCCAGCCCGTGGAGATACTGAACTCGGGAGCTTGTTGCTGTGAGGAGCACATCATCACTCGTGCGCCGATGTAACTATAGGTAGAAAAAACTATACTGACATGGAACGATATCTCATTTATGTGCCATTATCGTATATTATAACATCAGTCAGCCGATGTTATCGGACATCCCTAAGAAATACAAATTACATAATTGTATTCAGAAGCCCGAAAGCAATTCCTAATTATTCCCTGTAAATATTTTAATACAATTATGAAACATATAATGGATAGAAAAGACTGCACATTTGTGTGTATGTGTGTCACAACACTCATTCTTCTTTATCCTTTTACATGGGCTTTCTCGACATTCCTAATCAATGAGTGCAATGCGCACATGTACATTACAAGCCTCCTGAAGCTAATTGTTTACACGTGGTTTTTGTTCCTTTCTCTAATTAAGTGTGTGATTCACACCCCTAAACTGAGGGGTGACGCTACATTGGTAAACATACCGCAAAACAACCCTTTTTCCCTGCTGCAAGAAATGCTATTTGACACAAAGAGTACAGCTCGTCTTTTAAAGGGCAAAATATATCAGTCAGTTAAATTCGATCCAAAATCACAGCATTAACAGATTAAGTTGTCTGCTCTGAACCGCATTTCTTTCAAGAATGACTTGTCCTGTCTGTACTCGCTGGCATCCAGTGAAAACATAACAACAGCTTTGTCCCTGGAGTGCGATATATACTGTATACTGTAAAACATGTGACCAACCCACCATGACAAGCTGAAAGCCTACTCAACTGTTTCTGATTATGGTTTAGTTTTTAAGGATGTGACGATGATTAATAATCATCATCGATGAATGAGCCTCAACAGAATTCGGAATTTTCTGCAATTGCTAATGACTCTAATGACTTAAAATAATCTGCCCAAATGAAATGGTTTATTTCAAAGAAAACCGTGAGAAAGCACAGGATCAAATCTTGAAAAGTGAGCGGACCTATCACATTTATTTAGGCACAATCAGATCAACGTGTGAACAAGTGAATAGAAACACAAAATGGAACAACATTTTTGTGAAGAAAAGTCTTCACTGAGGTCATCAAGTTCTGATGAGATTGCTGCCCAGAGAGCATTGATGCAAATCTGTGTTATTACATGCTTCAAAGAAAACCTCACTTTTTAAACATTTTGCCCATCATCCAAAATCCTTACAAGAGACCTGAACCCACATCTCTTTCTCTTTTCTGTGCGTTCTAAAGATATAAAACAGCTAAAAAGAGGCAGCTAA
This sequence comes from Dunckerocampus dactyliophorus, assembly GCF_027744805.1. Lineage (NCBI taxonomy): Eukaryota > Metazoa > Chordata > Actinopteri > Syngnathiformes > Syngnathidae > Dunckerocampus > Dunckerocampus dactyliophorus. The sequence goes on from NC_072825.1 coordinate 19,457,724, forward strand.
GAGTGCACACAATGGGACACAACCATCCCGCCTATAAAGCCTTCTGAAAAAAAACTCTCAAAAAAACCACCAAAAATGCTGCATTTACATAACGTGACCTCCATATTACCCAAGCTGCAGTAACATTGTTATTATTATCATTATTAACATTACTACGCCAAAGAACTACTTTAAAGGCGTAGTGACACCTCGCCACACCTCGCCGGCTAGCGACTAGCTTCACCACACGCTCACCCACAGCACCTCGCTCAAAATACACCAGGCCACTACCGAAAGCTAACGCTACATATTGTAGCTGCCGCCACAGCTGTTGTGTTTTTGTTTTGAGTTCGGAAAAGTTAACGCTAGGTGTAGCGTTGGTTTCAATGTTGCTACGTGAAATCAATGCCGGTTATGCTTAAAATGACCAAAGTGTGGTAAAATACGTAAGTATTACATGTTATCATGAATGTGCTTTTACTACATGGTCACAGCATGTGTATAAAACGATTAAAATGTATGAATAGGTGTGTCCCATTACGTGCATGAATGAATTCCTCTTTTTTAGCTGTCCTTTACCTTTTAATGTGTACCACATGAGAATTTGGAGCAGACTTCCATTGCATACCGCCATCTAACAAAACCATGAGTGATGGGCTGCCACAAGTCAATGAATGTATGGGAAACACTGCCATTACAGTTGTTCATCACGATAACAGAGCGGCTGTTCTCCTACATATACAGCACATTCATATAACATCCAGTGATCCTGAAGCTGTTATTTTGAAGGAGGATTCGTCTACTTTGTTGCTATGTCGGAGGTTTGAGCTCTGATTGACACGATAACATGAACAAACCACCAAGAATGGTGTCGACATGAAAAATATGGAGCAAAGCAAAGGTCGCAGGAAATGGCTTGTAACCATTTCACACTTATTGTGAAATCTCACCTAACCAAAAATAAATCTGGGGAGACGGATGGATTTCCAAATTTTCATTCCTCTCTTGGATTTCCTGAAAACAAAAAGATCACTGAGAGGAATTTGAAAACAGACATCATCTGAGGCCAACTAGTACAGTTAGACCGCAGGAATTGTTGCGCTATGAAGATCAAGGCAGCATTTGAAACATCTTTTCATTTCATTAAGAAACCCACTAACATATCCGTTTTTTGCCCCCTCAAGGGTATTACTCATGGTGGGCAACTCAACGACAGCCTCGATGCTGGTGAATCAGATGCAGACACACACATTTGGTAGGAGACAAAACTCTAAACAATGACACATCGAAACTTTTCACAAGGTGTAAAGACACTGAAATGTTGCACGTTCTCTTTGTCCAAAAACACTGACTTTGAGTCACGTAAAAGATATTTTAAGCTAAATAAAAAGGGGACCAAAATTAGATCCTTGTGGTACTCCACACACCGGTTTGGAGAGTAGACTTTGGCATGCAGCAGCAGACATTCTTGGCAAGGTAGAATTACATTTAGAAGATTGGCAAAGGCAGGCAGCAAATAATACTGTATATTGAAATGTCTATTGTAATACTATATTTGTTGACAATTATGAATGAAAATGGTAAGTGCAGCCAATTTCGAAAGCAGCTACCTTGTATAAAAACAAGTAGTCTTCTCCATTTGTCCGTAATTTCATTTGGACAGAGAAAAAGAAAAGGTCATGGTATATTTTCTTTAGCAAAATTAGACACTTGTTGGACATGAAAATGCAGCATGTGTGACCCAAAATACCGTTTTTGTGGTTCTTGTGACGGATGGGTGTTTGCATCTGCCCTAAACTTTGCTGACTTTGGTTCAATGTCCAGTGATTCTTCCAGGAAGCATTTTTACTAAGACAAGATTTCATTTCAAGACAAAAGTTTGTCTTTTTCAACCGTGACTGGTGGCTTTCCTCAAGTTTACACAACCTGCTAAATCTCAGCCATCCGTTTATTGCCTTAACCCGACCTTAACCTTGACTCAAGTTGTTATACTTGCTTCCCGTGTGACACTCGTTCATCCCTTTTCAGTTTGTGACACAAAGGTCACATGTATCACATTTTACTGTACTGTGTTTGAGGACATTTGTAAAATCCAGTCTGACACGCGATGCAAATGAGGCACAACCGGGCGTGTCAGGAGCAGTGTTACAGTTAAGTGATGTACAGGTATGTAGAGTATGTGCGTTCACACTTGGTTAAGTGTGAGGCTTTTTCGTTTTTAACTTTTTTCACCAACCATTTTTGGAGAGGGGTGGGGATCGCACGTTGTTTTAATCTGTCAAAATTAACACTGGAAGTAAAGCAGGCATTCAGAAATATGGATAAAAATAAACACACTAACTATGAAACAGCATATAAAATAGGGAATCGCCATACTAGTAATTGCTGCCTTTACTGGCTGTTAGACCTGGCACTGGAGTCACAGTCTTAGCTGCTTTTGATTATACTACAGCCTTGATATAACAAAACATAGTCCTTGTTTTGCGCAGATGAAAATGTGTTTTGAAGGCTCAGATACAAGGCAACAAGTACAAAACCAACACAGCACTGATGTATGACACTGTCTCTTGAAGACACTGTTAAAATTCAGAAATTAATATTAACGTAATGCAGGGGTGTCCAAAACGTTTCCACCAATGGCATACAGGAAAAACTTAAGGAAGGACGACTTTGATGCTAAAACCAAGTCAGTGGAGGTCAGTATATGCTAAGTCATCTGAACAATGCGTTGACAGCTTTGTGTTATTTATGATAAAGCAAAATAGTCTAATAACTAATCATATACAGCATCCTAATTAATAAATTAATTTTATCTGTAGAATTATCTGTAGAATTAAAAAAAAATGAGCTGCAGGCCGAATATGGTCATCCATATAATGCAGTGGTGTACAAAATGCGGCCCGCGGCTATTTTTTTTTTACTGGTCCTCAGCACATTCTAAAAATATAATTTAACAAGAAAACTAAAAAAACAATAACAACAGCAAAAATTGAAAAATCAGCAGTAATTTTACAAGCATAAAGTCAAAAATATTAGAAGAAAACTGCTGTAATGTAATAAGAAAAAGTCAAGAATTTACAAGAATGACGTTCAAGACCAACATTTTTGGAAAATTATGTTGGGGGAATAAAATCAAAATATTATGGGAATAAAATCCTAATTTTATGGGAAGAACATTACGCAGACTATTTGAGAAGAAAGTTGAAATATTTGGAAATTTAAAAAGAAACAACAACAGCAAGACTGAAGTTCATAATAATAATAATAATAATAATAATACGCTTTTTCACCTATGTCACAAAGCTGAGATGCAGGGGCAGACTTACCATTAGGCAAAATATTTTATTTTATTCTTAATTCACGTGCTTAACACTAGATCAAAATGCGTAATCTATCATGATCGTTTCGACCGCTCCGCCTCCCCTCTCATGCGAATGACTATTCCACGTTATTACACGTTGCTACTCTGGTAGCAGCTAACGGGGATTGATTTTAAATAACTAAACAAAAAAAGATGAGTCTATTTGACAACTTTATGGTGACAGTTTGGTGATGTTTTTCAGTTTCGGCACGACTGTGCCCCATTGCACAAACCCTTTCAAAGGCCTTTGGGATGAACTAGAACAGAGATGGTGATTCAGCGTCACTGACCTTTCACCTCACCTTTTAAAATGAATGGACAAAAAAATTCCACGGTCACACACCGATCTTACGAGGTTTGTGGAAAGTCTTCCCAGAAGAGAGAAAACTGCTCAAATGTCGCTGCAAATTGGGGATGTCATTCCATAGTATCTTCCATTTTCACATCCTTGGGTGTGGATGTCAATTTAGACTTTTCTTTTCTGCCCAAATTACCTCAAATGATCTAGTCTTGATGAAATATCAGATGGGGTAAGATGCAAACATGTCAAGTGGGCGTAGCTGTCAGAGGGATGTTGAGAAAAGCACCTCAGTCTTTCTCACGCCTCCACCTCACAGTTTTGGGTGTCACTCTGTTTTTCTAGTATACTTCATCCACACATGTGGTTGCACTCTGACACGAAACATCCCTCATGTTCCCAGTGATTGACTTACACCTAAATTCTTTCTGTGTGGTTGTAAACTACAATTACCTTCACAAATTTGGAAATAACCTCGGGATTACAGCTGTTGAAGCAACAGATTTCAAATATGCACATCATTGTGCATATAGCTTTTTTAATGTACAGGATGTTCCGCATATTCAATTCAACTTAAAAGGTCATGCTAGCAGCACGGTGGAGTAGTGGTTAGCATGACTGTCTCACAGAGCGCTCCCCGTTCAAATCTCCACTGGAAATCTCTGTATGGAGGTTGTATACTCTACCCGTGCTTGTGTGGGTTTTCACCTGGTACTCTGGTTTCCTCCTATAGTCCAAAAACATGTATGTTAAATGGCGACCCTAAATTGCCCACAGATGTAATTGACTATCCAGTATGTGCCCTGCGATTGACTGGTGACCAGACCAGGGTATACCCTTCCTCTTACCCGAAGTCAGCTTGGATAGACTCCAGCTCATCTGTGACCCCGATGAGGACAAGCAGTACAAAAAAGCAGTTCAAAAAATATTTGACCATATTTGCATAAGTCATAATCAATCTCATGTCTGAGTGAAAGGCGCTGGGCAGATGGTGTCACCTAATTTCCATACTTTCCATACTGTTCAGAGCTGTTACCACCCTCCCTAATGTTATGAAAAGAGCCTCGTGAGATACAAGGAAAACATAGCTGAATGTTATGTGACTTATGATACTCCCTGATTTATTAAAGTGAGAGATATAAGACAACAACTTAAGTTCTTGGCTTCTGACTGAGATCGTATACCACACAGCATAAATCACTGACACAACAAATTAAATTTTGTGGAAGATGACTTATGGAATGACAACAGAAGACTCGGTTTGCATTGGAAGACTGATGTTGAAGACCGCCATGTTGGTTTAGGCACGGCTGGTCATGTGGATGTGTGTTTTATAGACTTTGGATTATGACAAAAGGCACACGAGTAGTCACATTTTGTTGATGTAGACTTTAACAGGGGTTTCATCACAGTACAAAAAGTTTATAAAGCCCAAAAGATATGGTCTAGTATGACTGGTTGGGAGAAGTGTTGCGTAGCATGATGTGTGGGATGAGATGCTAACATATGGGAAAAGTGATGTTTGCGGGGCTACGTGACATATGGGTCCATGACAGTCCGAGAGAGCAGCCCACTCTGCTCTGTGCTCCCACACTCCGTCTATAAATCCTCTCCATGATGTGGCGGTTAAACTCTGACACGAAAAAAACGAGTACTGACTCCTAATGTTGACTCTGAGACGATGACGAGTAATTGATTCCAACTCGCAAACAAATTGATGTGAAGCCACAGCAAAGCGGTCAGGTTACAGACATCTTTTGAAAAAGTCCACGGATGAGAGATGAAAAACATGCATCACTGATGTATAACATTTTTTCCACGGCTTAAAGTTCCACCATGTCTTCTGTTACGTCAGCGTGAGGCGTTGGGAATGTTTATACATTAGATGTGGATTTCTTCATCCATAGTTGGCCACAACACACATGGTACAATACTGTATGTCTCACTATTGCTCTATAATTACCTAACATGGGGTTGGTATGAGGCCGCACGGTGGTCTAGTGGTTAGCATGTTGGCCACACAGTCACAGCCTGGAGATCGGGAAGACCTGGGTTCGATTCTCCCATGGGCATTTCTGTGTGGATTCCGAAAACGAGCATGTTAGGTTATTTGGAGACTCTAAATTGTCCATAGGTATGAGAGTGAAAGATTGTTGTCCATATGTGCCCTGCGACCAGTTGAAGGTGTACCCCGCCTCTTGCCCGAAGTCAGCTGGGATTGGCTCCATCCTACCAGCAATCCTAGAGAGTAAAGGGGGCGTAGATCTGGGCAAAAAATGTGGATTCAATGTCATTCTTTATCAGGTATTCACACTGTCATGATTTCTTGATGGCAAAGTCATTGGTAAGACAGTCACGGGGTAAGACAGTCATTTTAAACTTTGTAAAAGATCCTGAGGATTATGCAGCAAAAAAAGTCAAGTGGTAGACCCAAAAAAATGTCACCTCAGCCGGAAGATCAAATTGTCCGTCAAGACACGGGACGGTCCTCGGCCCAAATGAAGGTTGTTACTGGTGCCAAGTGCAGTTCATATGCGACAGAAGGGTTTTAAGACAAAAATCTCCTTCAAAGGCCACGTCTCTGTAAAATCCACAAAACTGCCTGTTGGGAATTTGCATGAGAGCACCAAACATGTGCCGTTGAAAGGCGGACGAAAGTTTTATTCTCCGATGAGAAAAAAAATTCTCCTTGATGGTCCTGATGGCTTGTAACGTTCCAGATCCCACCTGAGATGTTTCACACACGCCACAGTGGAGGGGGTGCATCATGATATGGGATGCTTTTTCCATTAATGGAACAATGGAGCTTCAGGTTGTGCAGGGCCTTCGAACGGCAGCTGGCTATGTGGAGATGTTGCAGGGGACATTCCTCATGACTGAAGGCCCTCGTCTGTGTGGTAATGACTGAGTTTTTCAACAGTACAACGCTGAAATTTACAACGCCCGTATGACAAAGGACTTTTTCCAGGGAAAACAACATGACCATTTGGACCGTCCTGCATGTTCCCCTGATCTAAATCCGATTGACAACATTTGGGGATGGATGACAAGGGAACTTTACAAAAATGGACATCAGTTCCAGACAGTGCATGCCCTCCGTGAAGCCATCTTTACCTCCTGGAGCATCATTCCCACTACGCTCCTGGAAACACTGGCATCAAGCATGCCCAAACCAATTTTTGAGGTGATTAACATGTGCAGCGACTCGTTACGGAGTCTTTTTTGGAAATTTTGTTTCTGTTTTAGGGCCGCTTCAGGGTTTTTTGGTCTTAAACTTTTGATCAGCTGATGAACAACCTATTTCAGTTGAATGTTTTTTTGCAATAAATTGCCTACTCACATTTTTTTTGGTCTCATTTCCATTTCTTCTTTTATCATTTTGAAGCTCTACTTCGAACCTCCTTAAGATCCAACAGTGCAAAATGTAAATTATTGCAATTTTTCAACTGGTTTTAAAATTTTGATCGGGAGTATATATAACAGTCCTCCACTTGAATCAAATTAATATATTATCATAAATTGTTACTGGAATAACAACAGCAAAGGAGTGTGGATTATGAAGACACAGATTGGAGAAACACCTTCTCCCACCGCTAGCCGGGACAACCCAGCGGCCTGCAGAGCCTCGTAGTACTGCTAGGTTGTTCATATTGAGGAAACAACAGACATAAGTGCGGTTGTCACGCTCGCCCGTGACTCGGATTCATCGGTTCTAGCGGTCATCGTTATTATTCAATAGTGGTGAGTACTTATACATTGTATAATTTCAAATACATGTGTGAGGGATATTATATCTTTATTATACCTGGATTTATTTATTTTTTAGCATTTAGGTTTTTAGCTTCCGTCACTAGTGAACAATGGCAATTGAAGAGAGAGGGTTATAGAGCTGAAACTAATATTTACAACAGTCACTTTTATTGCAAATGCTGATCAGAAATCAGAGGAGAATGTCAATGTCAAGCTAGCGGAGGGTTTAGAAGAGTAGGAGGGGTCAGTATGTTAAGATTTTCTATGAACATATCAATTACCGTACTTGCGGATTTTCGCCGATCACTGGTAGGCGTGGTATCTTTTGACACATCGACGTTAAATTGTTATCGGTATCAGGACTTGTGTCTGTTCTGTGATCGTAACTGCATGCCAGAGGCAGACAGCAGCTGCTTGGCTCAGACAGATGCATGATGTGTACTGTACGTTTATTTTTTCACTCATTAAAATTACTTTTTTTTTAATTGAAATTTTCTTAATGTTTAAAATTTTTTTTTCTTGAAAATGTATCCTCCTTTCTACTAACCTACCTGTGAAGGACAAAAATATATATTTTTCTTTTGGTTTGGAAGACTTCATGCCCATTATATTTGCTCCACTTACAATTCCTGACATGGGAAAGCACTTCAGGATGGGATAAATTCACTCAGTGTTTGTTATTGCTTCTATTTTACCTTGTGTAATTTGCTGTCATCTCTCCTTTTCGTAAAGCTAGCATCTGGTCAGGAGAGAGAGTGCACTAGTACCTTCCAAGGGAAGGGGCATTGGAGAAAGTGAAAATGTGGGAAAATATGAGGTTGAAAGTACAGTTGCCGTAAAAACATGCACATATATAAGCTTTGACCCACAACTCCCCTAAGCATCAGTGATCAATGACGTCAGTAGGACTTGCAGCGACCGAAAAAATAAGAAACATGCAAAAATTTGACTTTGGAACTCCGCTACCGCTGTAATCTTGGGTTGGATATCATTCAAAATGGACAGGGTTCTTCCACAGAAATGGTACAATAATCCCTGAAAGTTGAAAGAAAACAAAAAACTCTCTAAAGGGATTGGGTTGACTGTAGCCAAATTATTCATGAAGTCCCATCATTTAGCAGACTTCAATAAGGATGCTCTAATTTAATTACATTTTGTCTTATCCATTCAGTTTATTGATAGAGACACCAGATAGCCCGACAAGTATACATACATTAGCAGTATATACATATATTTATACATGTATACAGTATACATACAGTACATACACACATATACTGTACATGTACAGTAGTAGTATATACATATAGCTAATTATCATTTACACTACTCCAATGTTTTCCTTTACTCTGTCTTCCATGTGTCCATTCCCAGTCTTTTTCGAGTCTCCTTCAGTATCATGAATTGTGGCTAATGACAAAATCACAGAAAATTGTAGTAAGGAAAATAACAATTTTCAGACAATTGAAGGAAACTGCAAACAGCTGTCTTTTGACAGATAGCGTGATGGAAAGACGATGAGTGAAATTTGTCTCCGTCGATGCCAACATTTTTTGATGTTATTCTCCACAGTGTTTAAAACATGTCCATCATTTAGGTATCCATTCTGCATTGGCTGTCATTCCTTTTAAGACTTCCAGAATTACAATACCTCCGAGGGTTAAATTCCTATACTTCTCTCCTGAACAAACCTACATCATTTGGTACTTTTGTCCATCTTTCTATCCCATTTATTCCTTTTTCTGTCACTCATCCAGACAGAAATGTCAACATGTCACTTGCAGATTAAAGCGTTGAGTATGTTCTCTCTCTCTCTCTCCAAAGAACTTATGGTGAAACATAAGATACAGCACATGTCAGGAAGGGAGTACGAGGACTGGGATGATGCAAAGCAGATTTTTATGACCGATTCATTCGGAGTCATGTTGTCGTTGACATCCGTTACATTTTTGTCATCCTTATTTTGCATTCAGATGTTTTCTGTCAGAAGTATCTCTCACCAGAACATGTGGTCATGCTATTGTTGTGTATCAATATTTGTCACATGTCTGGCAGTTTGTCGTCACCTGAAGAAAGCATGTCTAGTTGAGGGAGCCAAGTTTGCCTTCAGCAGCTTCAGGTTCCAGATGATGGATGTTAAAAGTTATGGCCTTCACTTTGGTCTGTTGATATCAAAATCAGGAATGCTGTCAACAGAATACAATAAAATGACCTTCTGCTAACCTTAGATTTCAAAATACTGTTCTGTCGGACATTTAATGCCCCTGTTTTTTTACATAATACATTGATTGTTTCCTCACAAATATTTCTTTTACTTTACAACTTCCTTTATAAAACAACACTCCAATTTAGAATTATTGTACTTCCAAGTGTCAGGATGCGAAGGCTATGTAGACTCTGCAGGCACACGTTATAACAGTATCTACGGTACTCTTGGTTCTTTTTAGCACATTCAGACGATTCTCCTATGTTATAAAGCAAGAACCTTGGTGATTGTGAACGATATCCAAATTAGCTTTGTCCCATGGTATATCTCAAGAAGAACTTACTCATGTTGTACAATAATTATGATATCATATATTTGCAAATATGAATCAATATTGAATTGTTTCAGAAAAAATGTCTAAATTATTGGCATCCGATGTTTAAAGTAGCCATGTATAACAAAACTGGTGTTGCATAACTTTAGTTCTACCAGACAGAATGGTACACAGGGAATGATTGTTGAATGATGTGTGTCCAAGGTTAGGGAATGAATTAAGATACATAGGCAAGGCAAGTTTATTTATAGAGCACAATTCATATTATAAGTGCTTTACAGAAAAGAAGGGTAAAATTACTTCATAAAATCATTCCATAAAAACATATAATCATTCTAAAATCGTTACATAAAATTCAGTAAATCCTTCCATAAAACAAAAATGTAAAAAATGAAGAGTGCAGATAAAATACTTTCAGTTGTCATATGCATGGTTGAATAGAAGTGTTTTCAGCCTGGATTTGAACATTGCCAAAGTTGAGGATTGTCGCACAGCTTCTGGAAGATTGTTCCATGTTTTGGCAGCATAAAACTGAAACGCAGCCTCACCGTGTTTAGTCCTGACTCTGGCTCGAACATGTCAGAGATGTACTTTGGCGCAAGACCATGAAAAGACTTGTATACAAGCAGAGCTGTGCCAGTGCAGAGACCTCAGTACTCGACTAATATGGTCATGTTTCCTGGTTCTAGTCGGAACTCGAGCAGCAGGATTCTGGATGTACTGCAACTGTTTTATTGCTCGTTTAGAGAGCCCGGTGAGATGGCCGGTACAGGATTCTAGCCTGCTGGAGTTTGATGCAGTGACAAAGTAAATCTGCAGCACCATGTTCACCAGGCATCAGCGACATGTAGATCTGAGTGTCTTCTGCATAGTTGTGGTAGGACACATTGCATCTGCATATTAGCTAGCCTGAATGCAACATGTACAGATTGAACAATAGGGGTCCCAGGATTGACCCCAGGGGGACCCCACAGGTCATAGTCATTTGGTCTGCGACACAGTTACCAATTCCAACAGAGTACTTCCTTTCCTCCAGATAGGACTTGAACCAGTTTAGAATAGTACCAGACATTCCCACCCAGTTTTCTAACCTCTGCAATAAGATCACAGGGTCAACTGTGTCAAAGGCAGCGCTCAGGTCCAGCAGAACTAAAAGTGAGACTTTGCCTGCATCTGTGTTCAGATGGATATCATTTGTCACCTTGATTACAGCTGTCTCAGTGCTGTGGTGGGGCCTAAAGCCTGGAAAGTATCAAACACGTTGTTAGAGAAGAGAAAGTCAGTAAGCTGTTGGTATACAACCTTTTCCAAGACTTTTCCCAAGAATGACAGGTTTGCGATGGGCCAATAGTTGTTCTGTACTGTGGTATCAAGACTGCTCTTCTTCAGAAGAGGATTAATGACAGCAGTTTTTAGGGCCATTGGAAATGTTCCAATCTGAAGTAAGATGTTAACTACATTAGTGAGTTGTGGTAGCAAACTGCTCAGCACAGACTTTAGAAACTGAGTGGGTAACTCATCAAGACTGCACATTGATGGAGTCAGACTGCAGATGATCTCTTCGACTGTTTTGTCAATGACAGGTGTGAAGTGTGTCAGCTCGAGGTGTGTAGCTGGCTGCAGAACAGTTATTTGTGTTGTGGAAATGACTGCATTATTTTATACATTGAACTTTGTCATGAAAGAATGTTGCACACTCATTGCACTTAGATGTAGAAATTAGTTGGAAACTGGAGGGTTTGTTAATCTGTTAACTGTAGCCAACAGTACACAGCACTCGGCCACTTCCCTTTCTGTGTCGTGACAGACTCTTCTTTTCTCCATGGCGCCTTTTGCCTACTTTTATCCATCCTAACCTTGACAGGAGCAATGGTATCCAAAACATTTACAACACTCAATATATATATAAGAGCTCAACAGATCATCAACCTAAGAACATAGGGACTTTTCAAACCTAATCCTTGCCATAAACTGGTCCCTATGCTGTCATTGATGAGTTTTCCCTGAACAACTCTGACCCAAATGCTGGTTTGTGTAACAGACAGGTCAAAGAAAACATAGGTGAAATGCATTTGATTTCAGAACAAACTATTATTAAGAGTTCAAATGTCAACAGTTGCCGCTTGCATATTGTTTTGAGAAGCAAAATACTTTACGGAAGTAGTTTCTTCAACACCAAAAACTGACCAGAACTCGGCTCAAAAGTCACTGTTGTTGATGCGCTGCACTGCTGATAGGGATGTCATACAACTTCAAAATATCCAATCTATCCCTTTAAGATCATTTCTTCTTGTGTCTTGTCCAACACCCAAAATAACCTCTTTTTCCCCCATCCAGTATCTCACCAATTTCTATGCATTTCGTCTTTAAATGGCTTGAAAGTCTAGTGCGTTTTTGTAATCTACCCAACGGAACTATTGCTCATCTTGTCTTGTTTGGACTGCCTGGGACTCACTGACATCATCCTCATTACGGCTTCTTAAAACACACATCGTGGTTGTTCAGTCCATTTGCAGCACAGACTGTTTAGGTTTTCTGGAAGTGGGCAAATTAGAGCCACAATCTGATTACTTGCATTCTTCCTGTCACTCGTTATCGTTTTGCTATCTTCCAATTTTCTTTCCGAGGCACTGACTGTCTTTCATGCCAGCTAGTGTCTCGCTCTCCTTGTCTGATGACCTAAATATGTCAACACATGTCGCGTTGGAGAAATAAAAAGGACAGAGGGTGACTCTTTCCTGGGCTTACTGGTTGTGATGAGTGGAGCAGACAGCACTGGCACCATGACAGTGAGCCGGTCTGCTAGAAAGAAACCCTCAGCAAGACAGCACTACGTGACCAGAGCACACAAGAGAGGTCAGTCGCACCTCAGCCGTGCATGCTGTTGCATGTTTTAAAGCCTCATAAGGTTTTACAGTTTACTTGCCAAGGATGAATCAAGATATCCCTGGCCTATGGAAAAATGATGTTTGAAAGGTTTGAAGTCACAGTGAAATGTCACTTTTGTGAAAATAAACAAGGCTGTGCACTTTCCCCCAAAACAGTATGGAAGTTTTTGGGACATGTTTGTGGAAACAGTGGGTAAAATTCTGCTGTTGACGTCTGTGGAGTGCTTCTGACTTGTGCTAACATGTCAATACTGGTAGGGCACAAACAGTGTGTCATTATTTTTTAATATGGATATTACTGTACCTATTTAGATCACCGGTCTCCAACCACTAGCTTGTGAGCTACCAGAAGCTTGCCAGCCGATTTTGAGTAGCTGACGAAAGGGCCACATAATATTTGCTTCCTATAACTGTTCAAGTGAGACATTATACCTCTTTTTAACGACAAATTACTACAAAAACAAAGAAAATGACAACACGGCTTGAGTGGCGCTCTGCTTCATAAATAAAGCACATTTTAAATAACAAAGCGTTCACCTCTTCTTTCTTTTTGTCAAAGTAGCTCAAAGAGTGATGAATGATGTAGATAGATAAATCATTTTATAATATAAATTTCAGCCATAATATTTTTGGAAAAATATAGCTCCAAATTCAAACAAGACTACCACTCGAACCATTATCATGGGTGACATGAAGATCTAGTGAGGCGTCATCTTAGTAAGCATCAAAAAGTTTAATTCCACACATGTGCGCTGCTTTTTCTTTGGCTGTTTTGATGTTTTTGTGATATCACCACAGAAGGGTGCCAGTGTGGCAACAGAAGGGTGCCAGCGTGGCAAAGAGGAAAAGTGTGACAATAACCATACAACTGGAAATGGAACTTATTGTGACACTGGAAGGGGTCTGGCTGCTCAGTCAGATATGAGCAATGATTAATGATTAATTCAATATCAGATGCTAATGTAAATAGCTTGTAGCTGAAAGCATATTGGTCATCAAATGTTAAAATCAAATGTACATTATTTTAGTATGTTAGAATGTAACTTTCCGACAGGGAACATATTTTGAAAGTAGAATAACTTGGAATTCAACCAGCATCGCATTATTTTCAACTGTAGACTCACTCAGTTGAACTGGGGGCCGCTGGAGGTAGATGTGAACTCTAAACATGAAACTTTAGCATATATGTACAAAACAAATATCGCAAGGCATGCTGGGAGGGCTTCCGGCTTTCCAGCATGCTTTGCGGTACTTGTTTTGTAAAATGTTGCTAAATTTACGTGCTTCGAGTTAAAGTAGTTGTTGTGTGTTATTCCCCATAGCAGTATGCCCTATTTGTGTTCACTTACCTGTTACATATTGTGCTGTCATTTTTGTGTTGGCATGGCCTTTCCATTTCACTATGTGACAAGCTCACAGTGAGTTCACTGTTGGCTTGTGCCTGCTCTGGCAAGTGCCGGTGATCTCACCCAGGCTTTGCGTGCTGCATTCATCTAATCTTTGTTGTCAAGTAGGGGCCAAATGGGCTGAAAGTTTGACATCCCTCTTTTGCTGTATGTTGTGGGGCACTATTACTAATGGTTTAAACATACCTTTCTTCAATGGATATACAGTGGTGTAATAATTTAAAGTGTATTTAATTATCCTCCCATCTATTTTCTATACCGCTTGTTCTCCTTAGGGTAACTGTTGAGATGGAGCCTTCGTATGAGAGGTGGCGTACACCCTGGACTGGTTGTCAGCCAATCACAGGTCTATATAAATATATATATATATATATATATATATATATATATATATATATATATATATATATTTAATTATATAATCAGCTATAATAATAGTTTAGCGCTTTATTGTTGTAATTCTGCTTCAGCATTTGTTACAATATGGTTTGTTAGAAAATGGTTAAAGATTTTTACAGCCAAAAAATCCACAGTTGTTTCCAGTGTTTGGGGAATAACATTACATACAAAAACATTGCTTCACTGAAGTTTTTCATATGTTAAATTAATTAACTTGGGTTCCACTACTGGAACAAACAGAATCCCACTGCTCGGCAGTCATAAATTGGGTTTAAGTTTGAAAGATAATCATCAGAAAAATGACTGAGGCAATATGTAGAGTCGATCCATCAAACCCAACGGTGGTTTAAGTGATTATTACTGTCTTTTCCTGTTCATCTGATGTAACCACTGGAGTTTGGAACTATCTTTATCATTAGTCATGGTCGTGTGTATGGATCCACTTGGGTGTGAGTCACCAAATGGACTGATACTTGATGATGTTCTGATGTAAAAAGCAAACCACATCATGACAGGAGGATGCATGGGCACCTAGCAGGTTACAAAAAAAGCATTTATAATAATCTGACATCCAGTAGGATGCTCACAGCATGTTTTTTTCAATTGCCCGTGAAGAGAATTTCAACAGGGGAAATATTTTATAATAATGACGACAAAACAAGACACAAGTGACCCATTCATTAGGGTCTCTAGACTGTGGAGTTTCCCCTGTCACAGCCAAACACACAGTCACGCAAACATTGTGTACACTGAAACACTGTGAGAAAGTCAGTTGCTAATGAAGTAAGCGCATTTTATAAATAAGCGCTAGCTACACTAAATCTGAAAAGCAAATTGCAATGTACGTCTGTGGTGTGTTTATTTTTGTACAAATAAATTATGGACGGAATTACATTAACTCATTTGCAGTATGCATGGGGCATTTTTACACTGTTTTCAGGTGTCAAACCTCCTTGAGTGAATGTGTCAGAAAAGTACTGGTTTTAAGGTCTGGTATCAGTATCTCCCTGAGGAATGAGAACTTTCATCTTGTCTCTACCACAGGAAAAGTTGATTTGTCTGCAGTTCTGAGAGATGACGATTTATTGTTGGTCTGGAATAGTCAGTGGTGGAAATGAGAACAGCCACAAGTGTATTTCTAAGTAGACCTTGATAAGGAAAAGGAAATTAAGTAATACAGCCAGCGTTTTTGTTTCACACAACGGCTGAAATGAAAGGTCATTGTCAATGAATCATGTTGATTATCATGGGACATGCACTCGAAACTCTACCTGTTTCCTGCCTTTTCCAAGATTTTCTAAAATGTTCAAAGCTGCAACTGCTGTCTCTGGTTTTGCTCAGGCATCCATTTAAAGGTCCCATATTGGACTACTTTTCAACAATCTCATATAGGCCTACCAGAGTGACCTGAATATAAGATGGCTCACATTTTAACAAGCTAGGATGCTAGGAAAAACAAAAGCTTACTGATAAAACTTGCAGCTCGCACATTTGCAGCTGACTGACGATGGATAGCTGGCAGAGCTCCAGGCTTTATTTCAAGATGTGTAGTTGTAGGGGGAAAAAAAATACTGAGTGTGTAAATAATTAGTACAAGTAGTTTTTAGAATAACTGTTTGCACTGATGTCTATTGATTGAATTATTGTTGATTGTCTTAAAATAACTACAGTATAGATATACTGTAACTGTTTAATCAATGGCTCTAATAACTTAGTGAATGACTACAAGTAGTTTATGGAAATAATGCTTCATTAAATAATTAGCGGAGTAGATGAACATCTGTTTAAGTGTGTCAAAGGTTAAACAGAAATACTGTTGGTCACAGCTTGTGCACACCAAAGTTACTAGGCTGGTAAGGGACAGAATTAAGTCAAAACAGAAACATTGGCCGGAGCAAAGAATGTTTTGTTTATGTCAACAACTACACTAAGTGCTATCAGGACAGCAAAGGAGCCGGCTATCATCTGCTGGCGTCACGAGCTTCGTGGAATTCAGGGGAAAGTTCTCTTTGGAGGGACTGGCGCCAATGGTCTGAGCAAACAAGTATAAAAATGACGATGGGACTAACGGACGGGAGCTCTCTTTCATTTTCAGCCAGGTGATGGGCACAGGTGAAATGAAACGGGGTCCAGGTACCTGTAGACAGATTTTTAAATTATTTTGTCTGCTTTATCTTTCAATTATTATGTCTGACTTATTCTTCAAAACATTTGGAAAAAATCTAATTGGTTGTCTAATTTGAGTCTTT
Organism: Dunckerocampus dactyliophorus; assembly: GCF_027744805.1. Classification (NCBI taxonomy): domain Eukaryota; kingdom Metazoa; phylum Chordata; class Actinopteri; order Syngnathiformes; family Syngnathidae; genus Dunckerocampus; species Dunckerocampus dactyliophorus. The sequence goes on from NC_072825.1 coordinate 19,474,594, forward strand.
CTTCCTTCTCATAACTGGAGATTAAAAAACACGCAAGGGGGAGGTGAAATTGGCATAATTAATTTTCCAAAGCGGTCCTTTGACATTTAGGAGGTTGTGGAGAATTTCATCTCCAACAATTAATAGTGAAGCCCGCCTTTTTATAAAGGTGTCCTCCATGGAATGTTGAGCTGATGCACAGGGTGTGTTCATCTGTAATATGTGTCATGGTACTCTAAACAGAAAATAACACATGGGATTGGATAGACTCAATCGTGAATCAGGTCTTGATCATATGTGAATAAAATGACATAAATTGAATGATGTGTCAATGTGACAGATTAGATATTCTCTGTCAACACCACACAATACATTTCATCCCTAGTATCGTGAAGGCATTGACCTGTCTCTATGTTCAGTCAAAGGCCAGTCTGTACATAAATGGACTCGGGTCTCCTTGAGTTTCCCATCACGTATTAGAAGATCAACAGTAATTTACCTCTGAATGAGACCAGGCTGCTGTTATGTCAGCTCAGAGTTCATTCAGACATCTAGTTTGGTAGCTCCTTGACAAGATGAGAAAAGAGGAGAAGGGGAAATTGTAACAGTATGTGACCACAGCAAGGCCTTAGACCGTTTTAATGTTCCTCACTAAAAAGAAGGCAAAAGCAAGGAATACCGAAGGAGGTTTCGGCTGTGCCTCTTTTGCAAGCACCCAGGGACAGCATGGGAGTCACACAGAAGGGGAGGCATGAAAGTGGTGCCATTCCCTGCTCCATCTCTGACGTGGTTGTTTTGTGGAGTTTCTCTTCTGTAATTCCTCTTTACATTCATGAAATAGTACGGATGACACTTTTCTTCCCATCACGCCTAGTTCAATGGATTAGAGGTTCTGTCATTTAACAGGAAACCACGTTAAACACACAAAACTAAGCTACAGGAGGGTGGCCTTTTCCACACACGGCTATTCTTCATACAAATATGACATTTTCAAAGAACAAACGTGACCATGATGGATCACACAGCCACATCAACCGTCTTAACTTCCGAGAATACACGCAGATACTGGCTCAACTAAAGGCTTTATTTAGCTATTTCAATCCTGGGTTGCCTCAGAGGAATATAGTTAATCACTAAAACAGAACCTTGGAAAGAAATCCCCCCGTGGCAGGAGTCGGCAACATTGAAACCACATTTTAAGGAGGGACAAGGGCCCACGAAAGCATACTTAAGATTGTTGAACACTGCAACACACACTCACACAACCTTGCACACTCACAGAAGGAAATGCACAAAAACTAATGATAGACAACTTGAGTGCATGCCAGGCAACGTATTTAATGGTTGATGTGTGTGTAACCTGTTGAGACCCCACGAGATACCTGTGTATTTTATATTACATACAGAGCCATGATTAATAAAAATGCACTACTGGTCAAAAGTTTTAGAACACTCCAATTTCTCTGGAGGAAAAACCTAGAATTTTAAGTGTTAAGATGGACTGAGTGTCTTCCATTGTTAATTGCCTTTTTTGTTGCTATTTTTGTAGCAACGAATTACTTTCTCCAACACAATGCTGTTCAGCCGATACTCACGACGGTACAGTACCACAGTGTGTTCCGAACACTGTTTCTATGCAGACAGAGGAGGTAGTAAGTACTCCAGAACTTGGAACACCTGTAGGAATTAGTAGCACCAACTGCCAACTGCTTGATCCACCTCCATTTCTGCAGAACAACTTTAAATTGTTTTTCCATTTTGTGGTACCTACAACAGGCATATCTCCACTGCAATTATTGGCCATGTCTTGTCTGCCTTCCAAAACGCTAGATGGCGCTAGATGCTCTTTTTAGCACGGGTAAATGTTTGGCTTTTCCGATTGACCTGTTACGTCACATATACAAAAGCATGTTGCCAAATCCGCTTATTAGAAGCAATTTGGGCTTCTCTTTTTTTAATAATTTCTAAATTCCCAAGTTCCAAGTTGTTTTGGGCTTTTCTGAGAGTTAGCCCTTGTATCTCTCGCAAAATCAGGCAACACGTCTCAGCTGACAGCTGCTACAAAGACTTTTAAAAGCCACGTTGTGATCAACTATGTCTCCGTTGAAGTGATTATGCAAAACAGTTACCTGCCAGACACAACTGTTACCCGCTATTGAATTTATGACGGGCATCCTGACCTGGATGGCGAGCAGTTTGCACAGAAACAATACAGGTCGTCGCAGTGTATAATGCAGCACATGATGTAGGTATCTTAATCTGACTTTTAAAAAGCCAAACACAATCTAATGAAGGTGTTTACATGTGTGTTTAAAAGCTAGTTTTATGCCAATTCATGCAATAATTTGTTTTTTTGTACTGCATGTAAACGTACTGATTGTTGCTAGGAGCGAAAAAAATGTTTTCCTGGTATGTAGCCTACCTCACTGTTTTGGCAATAACAACTTTACAGGGTGATCGTATCAATCTATGATGGAACCCCTAATTTCAAATGTCTAAGGTTGTACAGTTATGAACTCAAGCTACATATTCTGGAAAAATATACATCTAAAGTCGCACAAAACTTGGGAGTTTAAACTGTTGTTTTGCATGACCCCACATGAGGTGTCAGAAAATTTTGAACTCTGGAGCGATCTCATACTGGTGTAAAAATGAGTTAGAAAAATAGTTAGTAAATCGGATCTTGACTGTTGTCCCGGAATGGATTTATTGGACTTTGGATTAATTCAACTCCGGGTCGGGAAGCAGGGTACGCCCTGAAATGATTGCCAGTCAATCACAGGACACACGCAGACACACTCACATATGGATAATTAACCTAACATGCACATGGGTGGAAACACAGTCCCTGCCGCAAACCCATACCAGCGCATGCAACATCCACACAGAGAAGCTCGAGCTGAGATTCAAACCCCCTTGTTTTGGGTATTTCCTCTACTTTATTAGTTGAGGCCAAGCTGTGATTGAAGGGAGGCCAATACATTACCTACAGTTTTGACTTTGTATTATTCACAAAATGTGGCATCCCTGACAAAGATGTTTGTCTCTTGAGGGCAGCACATGTTCGGCGTCTCAGCTGTGATTGTGCCATCACAGCAGAACACTTTGCAGCTGGATCCACGGTTGGTTCCAGTCAGATTCTTTTCATTTGGAGTCCATTTCCTTAAGGACTAAACGTTTTCCAGAATGCTGCTTTTGAACCAAACAATGATTACCATCACTTGCTGACATCCCTTGTTTCATCTCACATGGCCAGTTGATTAGAGTCTAGAGATTAGAACTACTGAATGACATGAGACCAATCATTTGATTAAGATTAAGAGGAAAGTGTCACAGGCCAATATATTCAGAAGATTAGAGCAGATAAACCATGTCTTGTGTATACAGTCTGTGATGAGTCTCTAGTACAGAATTTGAACTTCCATCTTCATACAACCCTATTTTCTTTTATTATTTATTGATAAAGTACTGTGGATGAATTTTGGTCAACCCATGCACACCACAATACACAAAACGGGTAGCATGATGGAGGTGCCTTGTCCTGAAATTTCACCGCTGCTTTGAACTTCGAGTTGGTTTAGAGAAATACTTAGGAGCTCAGCTCATGAAATAATTACTGGTTCACCACGAGTGACCACATTCGCTTCTCTGATGTTGCCTTCAGAAGGCCGAATGCAGCTGGCTGATGGTGCAGGCCTTTGTAGGGTGGCACATTGCAGTGGCGGTAGCCATAGCTGGGAATGCCCCGTCATTGGATTCTTGGACATGATTCCTTTATTTTATAGTGGAAAATGCCCACTTGAACCAAGTGCTATGTGCTTTGACTTGACCAACACAGACAAATATCCTGTTGCTGTCATTTTAGTCCAGTGCCTTGTTATACACTCCTGATCAAAATCTTAAGACCAGCTGAAATATTGCTAGAATTTGCATTTTGCACATTTGGATCTTAATGAGGTTTTAAGTAGCGCTACAATATGCAAAAACAAGAAGAGGGAGTGAGACAAAAAGCATTTTGAAAAAAGTAATTCATTGAAAACAACAATTAAACTGAAATAGGCTGTTTATCAACTCATCAAAAATTTAAGACCATCTCTCCAAAAATAACAAAAAACTCTCCAAACCAGAACAAAGCTAGTGGGAACATTGCTCCAAGTGGTGAAGATGGCTTCACGAAGGGCATCAGCTGTCTGGAACTGATGGCCATTTTTATAAACTTCCCTTGCCATCCATCCCCAAATGTTCTCTATGGGATTTAAATGAGGGGAACATGCAGGATGGTCCAAAAGAGTGATGTTATTCTCCCTGAAGAAGTCCTTGGTCAAGCGAGCATTGTGAACTGCAGCGTTGTCCTGTTGAAAAACCCAGCTGTTACCACACAGACGAGGGCCCTCAGTCATGAGGGATGCTCACTGCAACATCTGCACGTAAGCAACCGCTGTTTGACGACCCTGCACCACCTGAAGCTCCAGTATTACACTGAATGAAAAAGCAGCCCAGACCATGATGGACCCCCCTCCACTGTGCCGGGTAGAAAACATCTCAGCTGGGATCTCCTTGTCATGCCAGTAACGTTGGAAGCCATGTGGACCGTCAAGGTTACATTTTTTCTCATCAGAGAATAAAACTTTTTTCCACCTTTCAATGTCCCATGTTTGATTCTCCCTGGCAAAGTCTAAACGGGAAGTTATGTGGCGTTGAAGGAGACGAGGTCTTTGAATTCGTTTTTTAAACCCTTTTCTTGCAGATGCCGTCTGATGGTTATTGCGCTGCAGTCGGCACCAGTAAGGGCCTTAATGGGGGTCGAATATCCCCTGTGTCTTGGTGGACAGCCAATTGGAACCAATTGGTTCCATAATGCTCAGGTTCTTTCAAAAAATGTAGAATGACTGTTTTACTACACCCAACCTCAGCAGCAATGGCACGCTGCGAGAGGCCTTGCTTATGCAGCTCGACAATCCGACCACGTTCAAAAAGAAAAAGCTTCGTAGCTTTAGCCATCAGGAGGGCATGACAGTGTGAATGCCTGACAGAAAATGACAATTTTGAGCAGATTTTGGCTTTTACTGTATAGCCTGTGGTCTTAAACTTTTGATCAGCTGATAAACAGCCTATTTCAGTTTAATTGGTGTTTTCAATAAATTACTTTTTCAAAATGCTTTTTGTCTCACTCCCCCTTCTTGTTTTTGCATATTGTAGCTCTATATAGATCCATTAAGCTCTCATTAGATCCAAATGTGTAAAATGCAAATTCTAGCAGTTTTTCAACTGGTCTTAAGATTTTGATCAGGAGTGTGTATATATATATATATATATACATATATATATATATATATAAAAGACTATTGATGGGGCACAAACCCCTTACATACTTTTTTCCTTCAGCTACAAGGTTATGCATTCCATAGATAACATGTATTTTCAGATTTTATCAGACACAGCTTAGTACATCAAAACAGAAAACAACAAAATTGCTGTGATTACTTTACCTGGCCACGTCACACATTTGCACGGCCACCTGTCCCTGGTGGAATGTGTTACGCAAAATCATTTGTGCCCTAGAACGAAATGAAAAAAGTGGGACCCACACCACAAATTTGAAAAATTTGGGATTCTACCAAAATTTTGGAGGAAGATCTGCCTTCAAGACTCAGGCAAGGCCTTTGCAGATCTCACAAGCACTCCTGAGACCGTATGAAATCCAAACAAATCAGAGGTTGACCAGATTTGTGGTACAGATTGTCTTCTAACTTAGAGGTTTCGGTGTATTTTGAAAACCAAAAATACCAGTCAAGCTCTTTTAATCAACTAGAACACAGATTTTACACAGCGGGTGACAAAAGTTATATTATGGTTCACATGTAAAACAATGATGTTTAGTCCAAGTCAATAAACCATTCGAGAATGAAATGAAAAGAATGAAACTGAAATCTACTTTCAATACTTCTGATGCCTAATTCTGTCATGGAAAGCAGTCAGCTTTCCAGTATGAAAGATTAGACTGATATGTTGACAAACAATCATGTTTCTCCCACACAAATTTGACTTAATCCCTAATACCCACTGACTAAATTCTAGCCAATATAATGAAATTGTTCTTTATTTCTCTAGTCATTTGCGATGACTGGTACACTCTAATAGAAACAGGGTGTAGCAACCCGTGCCCAGTTTTGTGATTGCGATGGTATAGCAGCTTAGCACCAGATATGGCCTCACTGTGTGAAAAATACTCGACCACAGAGAATCCAATGATTCACACAACGAATATGTAGTCTGTCATCACAGTCCTACTCCTGGTTTGGTTTAGAGACGCAAAAGATCAGCGGTGAATTTAGTCACCACTTTCACACCCTGAGAAAACCACACCCCGCTATTGTACAACCATTTTGGGTTCAGTGAGAAGACAGCAGCTCGCACTTGATAACCTTTTCAAAATATTTCTTTGTTGACTGGTTGCCTTGTCAGAATGAACATGGGCGGTGTGGCTTGAAATCAGTCCTAAATACATAATGTCTTAAAGCGGTAAGCCTGGGCCTTAAATTTATTTTGGGACACTAATCAATGTATGTTTTGTTTTGGATGGGACTGATATGAAATACAGTCACCTCCATAACCTTCAAATATCCTGTGTCCAGCTGAAAGCTGCTTTTCCATATGCGATCTGTTTATATGTTCTTATGGACTCATGGAAGTCTATCAATACTGTTTCAGCTCGAAGTCCATATTTTTCCTGGAATTGTCAATATTCCCAGATGCGGTATTGCTCCCCTTAGCGTGCACTGTGGGGTGAACTCGCTGATTTGACTAAAGCCCCATTTCCACCAACCACTATATTGTGACTGTATTAGTATTATATATTTGTACAATTATGTATTTTTAATCAAATTCTACTTACATGTGTTTTGTTTTTCGATCAAACGCCTCACCCTCATGTTATTCACCAGTGCTTCAATACCCGCCCTGCTTTCCTGCTTCAGTAGCTGGATTATTGTCTAGCTTTTCCTTATGTGTTCCAAGTGAGTTTCCCAGGTTTTCTGGTTGGACCATCTTTTGAATTTTTGTCTCTTTCCTTTTGCCCCAGACGAATTTGTTTGGCTTCATCAGGCTGGACTCTTGTCTTGTTGTATATTAAAGCCAAATTGTGAGCTTTTTAATGGTAGCATCAGTTTGATGTCAGAAGATGAATAAATCCCTTTATATACTGGCTCATAGGAGTTCCATAACAAATGTGGTAGAAGTGTACACATTTGTATAAGAAGAAAAAGCACAATGGATCCAAGCTTCCGAAAGAAAGTCGAGCCTCATCTGGATTGAAGTTAATGCAACATTGCAAACTTAACATTTTCCAGCTGCGTCTACCACAGAAAAGTTTCTTAAATCTTCTTTTCTGTCATAAATTCGGCCATAAAATAGGAAGCTAACGAGGTGCATTTTTAATCCAAATAATGGTAGGACTTCCAAAATAATCTTCACTTCATTTCCAGGAATAATTTTTGTTCAAAGCGAGATTTCTATGCACTATAAAGAACATTTTACCCACTATTGCCGAAGTTGACTACATAGTACTTCATACTGATAGGGCCACCATTTAAATAATTCATTAAAAATAGACATCCCATATGCCAATCAAGAATAATACATTGTTTCCATGGTGACACTTTAATGGTGACATTTAAACACGGGAAGTCAGCAAACTTTTAATGACAAAATCTAAACACATGAATAACTAAGTGTACAGAATTATCTGTAACAGACATGGGGAAAGGGGAGAATTCTGCTGCTTCCTACTCCTTTTTGGATATGTTGAATTATGTAAATGTAATCATGTAATGTTTCTGCAATGGTCATGTAACTTGTTAAGCAGGTCCAAAACAAATAAACCATATTAGAGATGTGTGAGCCGTGAATGAGTCGTTCAAAACTTGCACGTTTTTTGCTTCATCGGGACTCACGAGTACTTGTCACTTACTCACCTGTGCTACTGCTCGCTAAGTTGGTACAGGAAAGTAGGGAACATGTCATTTATAGTGTGAACTGCATTTATATAAACGTATAATGCTTATTGTATTATATCTCAAATCAACTCTCCTGTCCCCTTCCTGCCCAAGCTGCATCCCAGGTGCTTGACGAAAACTCAAGTTTCGCTGACTCACGGGTGCTCAACAAAGAGTCTGATTTTACTGACTCACGGGTACTCGACAAAGACTCAAGTTTCACCGACTCAGGTCGGCAGGTCGGCAGCAGAGCTTGTGCAAGTTTTTGTGATGAGTGACTCAAGTGAATCAAGTACCAGATTCAGTAAGTATGTCAGTCAGTAAATAGAATTGCATTTGAATTCACCATACCTTCGAATTTGGGGGTCAAAAGGACAGGGAAAGCTGGCAGGAACATCATCAGACAAGGTTAGACAAACACAGACTGAGAATATTATTACAAAAGCAGCATTGTAACAATGATCAAAAAGGGTTATCAATACATTTTAGGTTTGCGACTGAATCATGACTTTTAGAATGGACAATTAATTAACTCATTTGTTATTTTTAAAAAATATCTTTACAGGGAAGGTAGAATGTTCTGAAATCCTGTTCCAATTGCAGTGTTGTATTGAGAGGAAAAATACTAACCCTAGGAGTTGATGTCATGTTGTTCTTCTTCAGACAGCAGACTAGTAAAGACAGTCCTCAGCTGGTTGCAGCCAAGTTGTGCACAATATTCTGCATCAGTCGCTTCAACATGTAATTGATTAACAATAGATTCGTTGATTATTATGAACATAATTAATATTGAGTAAAATGCATACAGTTTCTCCTGACGCAAAGACATCTGCTGGATCGAGTGACCCACTGCACAAAAAATCACAGCTGAACAAAACAATCAGTCTACACTGCTCCAAGAAAGCAATAACAAGCCATTCCCGCCGTGAAAATTCCCTTCTAATTGAAGCTTACACGTGAAGCATCATGCAGTTATTAAAGATGAAACTCTTGCCAACCATTACAGCAGCAACAACATCACTAATTATTCAGCCCTGACACATAAATGTTTTCACCACCCATTGCTTAGCTTTACCAGCACAGCTACTGGCTGGCCCACACACCAGTGCAAAGGCGGCTTGTTGTCCTGGCTGCCTCACACTGCTTTCCCAGCACCGAACCCCTTTGTGTGTGTGTGTGTGTGTGTGTGTCCACTCAGGAACACTGGTTTATGTTTACGACTGCCATTGAGTGTGGAACTAAATGGTTTCCGACTGGAGGCTTTTGCTAAACTGTTTGCAGAAGGCATCACCAGAGTGCTGCTGATTGTGGCCTCAAAGGCTGCCCTTTGGTCCAAACTGTAATTCCCAAAATGATGTTTGACATGATGTTTTAATATAATGAATCTTTGGGGAAACATTTTCTTTTTTTGTCATGAGTTGGGCAACCAAGTAAAATACACAAATCAACTAATAAACTGAAGTTTTTACCGTAACTTGATGACAAATGCAGGAATTCAAATGCAGGAAAAAGTTTCACGAGACACATACACTTGTGTTTTCCCCGGAATCATTCATATTGTATGCGGTTAAGTGAGATGACAGGACAGATTGTAAAACAATAGATTTTACACAGATTTTACACAATGGGCATGCATGTGGTAACCTCAAGTTGATCATGAATGAATTTATTGACTGGATTCTTATAACTTTTTCCCTTCACCATGCTGTCACATTTTATTTAGAAATGTATTTTTAATACATAACACATTTTCAGTAAAAGTGTACAAACATTTCCTTGTAAGTGTGATTCAAAGTGGCACTTTGGCAAAGTTCACTGTCCTCAGGAATCTACTGCAGAGGTTATTATAGCTTTGTTCACTTAAAACATTTGTTTCACATTATTTCGAATATCAACCATGTGGCAATGTAGTTTTTGTACTACAGTGCAGTGGAACTCAGAGGCGGTTTTAGATATGCGCCACATGGGCAATTTCCCAGGGCAGCATTCTCTACAGGGAGCCGCAAGGATGGAGGGATGGGGAGGGGAGATTCATTTTTATTTGTGCTCAAAACGGTCCGGATATGCATGTCAGATGGGCGCACTACTTGGGAACAAATTCCATGGACAAAAATGACGATGATTGGCCAAAATGTGCAGGAATGTTGTGAGGATTGAACAAAGTCACAAGGTCGTGGCGATTGGTTGAATTTGCAAGAAACAGCGCGATCACAAATTCTCAAAATCTCGCGCCCCTGCCGGAAAAAAATAAAAATAATAATAATGAAGTGTTTTTCTGTCTTGCCCCAATTAATGGTGGTACATGTTGATCTATGTGAGAAATTAGCGCTCCTCCCTGTTGCATGGGGTCGACAAAAGGAGATCTCACACAGGGCATCATAGAACCTCCACTTGTGGAACATCAAAAGGCAAAACTCCCTGACATTGTACTATTCGGTATTTGACCAAGACTGGGAAAAATACATACAATAATGTTACACAAAGCTTTAGATTTTGAACGACTGTTAATTACATGACTTAAGTCAATCTCAAGATTTGTTAAGAGAAGAAGATGGGAGGAGGAAGAACTTATACTCAAGACAGTAGAAGACAAGGCAGAAGAGTCTTGATCATCAACAATGATTGTTCTGTCATGCTTGTTTTTTTACTGTTATTTATTATTACAATGATTGTCATATAAAATATGAGATGGAGTGCAGGAAGTGAACAATATGTACTGTACAAGATGTGGAATGGATGGGGGGTGAATTAAATAACCTTTGCTTCTTCCTACTCCTTTTGGACATGTGGAACTGTGAAAGAATGATTCATGAGATGTATTCCATCATAACCTTCATGTTCAAATAAACTAAACCAAACCAAACCAAACATTAAGACACCAACGTGTCCCAATACTTTTGTGAAGTGTCACCATACTGTAGTACAGTAGACAACCTTTTTGAGAGGGACATGATGTTATTACTATGGTGGTTGCGCACTCCTTTTTGTCTCAGTTTCTTTAAGATGTGATTATCCATCCTTCCATCCGTTTTCTATTCTGTCCCAGCTGACTTGGGCGGATGGCGGGGTGTACACCCTGAACTGGTTTCCAGCCAGCCAGCCAACTGCAAAGCAAATATAGACAAACAACCATTAATTAACACACACAATCACAAGTTAAACTGAATGAGATTTGTCAATCTGCCCGAAAAGGGGGAGTCGTGTTCATGGCTGTCACTCACTCATGTCTTGTGCACAGGCACATGCCGTGAATCCCATATTAGTAAGCCCTTTGCCGACCGAGGCAAGGAAAAAGTCGAACAGAACCAAGACTCAACCGGGTCGGTTGCCATAGAGAGAGTCGGGGGACACAATGTAAAGAGAGAAACTAAGATAAAAAATGTGTGCAACACTAGCTGGATCACAAGTATACAATATTATATTCCTCCTCTCTCTCTTTGTGTGGTTGTGCTGATGTTTTCGTGAGGCAAGCTGTTTGACCACAGCAGAACAACCCTCAGCCCACCACCGTTGCGCTTCAGACATTAAGACCTCACGGAAAGGAACAGCTCCAGTCGATAGATGAGGTGAAAATTAAATCAGTTCTCCTCATGACAAATCTGTGTTAAACAAACACAGTACAGTGTTTTGACGGCCCAAAATCACTCGTTTTCGAACCGATCTCATTTCTCTTACTAGCCAGATTTTAGATCCATTCAGTACATCACTTTTCATGCCCTCGTCTGCAGACTTTTTCCCCACTCATCACACCTATCAATTTCTCCCTCCAGAAGGATTCAACTGTTTCCTCTGTGCCAGTTCCAGTCAGTCAGTTTCAGCCAAATTTAGCTTTCAACGCCCTTTTTACTGGCAGTGCACCCATCACTGGATTAAGCTCACACTTCTTCTGGCACAGTCAGCATGTGTGTGTCTGCCTGGCTGTGTTTTCTGTACAGTCTGTTATAGTTTCAAGCCACAGGTCATCATTTCCATAAAATTAACATGGGCCTACAGTATTTCTCATTAGAAAGACAAACAATATGATTGGTTGCAAATAAAGAAGTGAGGTTAACTGGAAATTATGTGGCTGTAAGGGTGAGCAACAAGGGAAACAGTAAAAAGCCATTAGACAGCCAATAAGCTATAATCAAACACCCAGCATGGTTTATTTAGGAAAGAAAGCAAAGCCAAATTACTAATACTGACTTTCTATTGTCAACCCCCACTAATATGTTACAACATCTAACTCAAATGTTAAGTTGCAGAATGAAATATTAACAATAGGAATATTGCTAGATGGATACCTGTGAATTTTCCCATTCATCCAGGTCATTCTATTCTAAGGACGTTGAATCGATCGCAAGAGAACAAGCTACTTACACTACCCTAACGACTGTCGTTGGCTGGCAGAGGCCCTGTCCACTGTACCTTAACGACTGTCATTTGGCACCACAAAAGAGCAAAACTATTCATGTCTGGACATGCCTCTAACTTTTGAAGATAAATACTTTGGATCTTGCACCAAAATCTCAGACTAGAGTTGTCCCACCTAGTCGTTGAGCATGAACTGATGAAACCTGCTCAGATGAGAAGAAATGCAACCTGAACAATCTAGTCAGGATAGATTCAGTGCCCTGAGAATTGCTTAATGGACTACAGAATTTAAAATAAAAATGGAACAATGGATTGAAGCATAGTCATGTCTTTTCCATAAGTAGTTGGTTTAAATCACGTTAATATAATGTAATTAGTCAGCCCATATCAAGGAGTGGTTTTGCAATAGGTCGCTACTGACCACTTACATCTTCTCATTCTTTGTGGTTGATTTTTGATTAGTTTTGCATTTCACCCACTAATAGTAGCATAAAACAGCTCCTCCAAAATGGCACAACCATATGCGCCATGGCCACGAGCTTTACTGAATCTCCCAGACAATTGTCAACAGCGTGGAGGAGATACCAGAAGACAGTACACAAGACGTGGTGGGGGCCTGGGGAGAGCAACAATCAATCAGCAGGAGAGCTATCTGCAATCTGCTCGTTGTGCAAGGAGAGGACCACTGAATAGAGCTCTACAAATTGCCTACCTTGATCAGGTCACGTTTACATGTTTCATTCCAAGCAGAAAAACAACATAAAAAGACACCATGAGAATGACATGAGGGCCCAACATCCTCAGGTGGGGCCTTTGCTCACAGCCCAACACTGTGTTGCCCTGACTGCGCTGCTCTCTGCATTGATGAGAGATCAGTGATAGTCTGGGTAGGAATATACAGTATACTTTGAGACACAGACCTCCACATGTTAGTCAGAGGTACCCTGGCTGCTAGATACCGCAACCCCACATCCCCCTGTGTCAGACCAAATGCTGGTGCAGTGGGCCCTGGGTTCCGTCCGGTACTTGTCAATGACCTACCTAATGTGGTTCCTGTCGGATTGAGGCGTTGATGCCTTGATGCAGTATTGACTTGCCCGCACCTTCTGTAAACTTGAATCCCATTGAAATCTTCAGAAATATCATATTTCATTGCATGCACCACCGCTGCACCCCAAACAAGGACAATCCAGGAGCCTCCTGATGCCCAAATGCAGGTCTGGGAGGAGATCCCCCCATTAGATCAACCATTGGACCATACCCAAGAAATTCCACTTTAATTGATTTGATTCTGAAGCCAGTTCTGAAGCCAGTCCTCGGTACATTAATGGTTTTGGTTTCCAATGATCAGTCTTATATTATTTTAAGGGGCTGCAGTAGCTCAGTCCATAAGGACCTGGGCTTCAGAACCGCAGGGTCCCAGTCCCGGTCCCGGATCCTGTTTTGCTGTGGATAAAAACTAATTGTTTGAGAGATGCAAGTTTGCTTCCTGACTACTGTTGAGGTGCCTTTGAGGTGCCTATCTATCTATCTATCTATCTAACTATCTAACTATCTATCTATCCACAGTATATCATTTTGCAACTCAGGCCTATTTTGTATTTAACAATTACCAATGTCAACTTAGCACACGCTATCACGTCCCCCCCACCCACTGCTTTGGGGTTTAACACCCATTTTACCCACAGACTGCATGTGCAACACACATGCCCACCCACGCACACTCCCCAGCACACGCTTGCATGCAGAGAGACGGGCTGTTCCTTGCAGCAGAGCACAGTGCCCAGTGCGGGAAAGCCCAGTGGCCTGCATTCCAGTGGCATCCTGGCGAGAGAGCAGGAAGCATGCTGCTGCTTCGCAGGCTGCTAGCCTCTTTGTCATCTTTTCCAAGGTAACCAGAGACTGCAAGAGATTAGCCCAGTGGAAAATACTTGCCAAGATAATAATGGGGAAAAAGACAATAAAAAAAAATATCTATGACTCAAGTGGTCACCTTGAGTATGTCAATTTTAAAATGAAAAAGCAGGCTTGAGGTCTGCTTTTCTTTTTAAAAAATATTTTTCAAAATATGCTGTGGCTCTAGAACAGTACCTACCCGGCTTTTCCATTAAAAAAACAGGTACTAGCTATAGTTTCTTGTCAGTCTGGGTTCCAAGCCAACTGATACTGTAGGTTGTTTGAAGGAGCTGTGGTGTTCCGAAAATTTTCATGCCGTTTTTTGTGACGCTGCTCAAATGCGCTCTGAAGTTGGTCGTATTAAACTTCCCCGGTTCTGTGCCACCACGGAAAACTTGTGCATGACAAGTTTTGCACTCTGTTGTAACATCTTTTTCTGACTTTAAGGAAGAATACTGCCATATGGTCGACATCACTCCTACTCTTTGCCATTGTAAACACCGGAATGGACTGCTAGTATAGGATTGCCAATATCGGAGATTTTAGATTTTATCCCATTGTACATTTTTATATGGTTTTGATGTGGCCCAAGTGAGAGATTGAAAACTAGGAATGTCCCGAAAATATCGTTTTTCCTGCTGATAATGATATCAGATTGTGAGTGTTGATGTGTTCCACATAACAAGCTTGCTAGTACTGTATGTCCACGGTGTTTATTTATTGTGTGTGTTTATTATTTCTTAGTTTTGCAAACAGACTGTAAATATGCAATTTGCAATGAAAGCTCTGGTTATACGAGGGGCGAGTAAGGCGTTTTCCTTCAATAATTCAAATCTATTATGGTTCTTTCGTGCTGCATTCATGCATGATGCCCAGAATGAGCTTAGCTGAACAGTGATCGTATTTGTCCTGAGTTCCATAGTTTGATAGAAATGTGTAGCTTTTCAAATTGTATCATTACATTACATTGTTGATAGTAGGAGAACATGTTATTTCAGTTGGTCTATTATTGGTTATAAATATATAACTGCTGAAATATATGTTTATATATGTTAATAATAAAAGATATATTAAAAAAAACCTCTTCCCTCACCCACCCCTCATCTCCCCCTGGTAGGGTGGGTGGCTGTTCATCTCATGCTTGGGTCCTCCACCAGAGGCCTGGGAGCTTGAGGCTCCTGTGCAGTATCTTAGCTGTTCCTAGGACTGCGCTCGTCTGGACGGAGAGGACAGAGATGTTGATGTTTCTCCAGGTACCTGCTGGAGCCACTTCTCCAGTGTGGGGGACATGGCCCCCAGTGCTCCTATGACCACGGGCACCACTGTTGCGTTCACCTTCCAGGCTCTCTCCAGCTCTTCCTTGAGCCCTTGGTATTTCTCTAGTTTCTCGTGTTTCTTTTTCCTGATATATATATATATATACTTTATATATAGATATAAAATACAAATTTACATTGCAGTATTTCTCATATTTTGCACAGTCTTT
Organism: Dunckerocampus dactyliophorus; assembly: GCF_027744805.1. Taxonomy (NCBI): domain Eukaryota; kingdom Metazoa; phylum Chordata; class Actinopteri; order Syngnathiformes; family Syngnathidae; genus Dunckerocampus; species Dunckerocampus dactyliophorus. The sequence goes on from NC_072825.1 coordinate 19,490,302, forward strand.
ATTTCTGAAATGCATCAAGTGGCATCAGAGGTAAAGAAGCATAATATGTTAATTTATTACATGAAATGTGATTTAGTTTGAGGGAAGAGCTGCTGCCTATATTGGTATCAGTGCATATCTGTAATTAAGTAGTAGACAATATCAGTATATTGGAAAGCACTTTTTTGATAGAAACATTTGACTCTTTTCCAGATTGGCTTCAGCAAGCAATAGTGGCTGCTTGTCAAACCAGCTCAATGTAGTTTACGCTTCTACTTTGTTGCTCTTTTCCAAACTGTTTCCATCGGCTCTTTCCAAATTCACAGGCATGTCAGGCTATTTTAGTTTGGCACGGTAAAGTTTAAGTCTACAGTTTTTCAACTGAATTACGAAATAAGTTATTTATATGGACTTTTTGAGTGTGCGTAAGGATAAAATATTAGGGTGGTTTCCACTGGATTGTGATGGTTGGCCTATGTGCTCTTGTCGCCAAATGCTACAAAGTTCTTCAAAATGAATGTTTTGAGTTTTCACAGCATTGGGGGGATTTCTGCCTGCCTGTGGGGAACACTAAATGTTTCACATTTAAAAGCGTTATTCTATATTTACGTGTCAGATTAAAGGCCAGCAGCCACTTCCTCTTTATTTAAGGGATGTGTTTTATATTGACCCTAGTTATTTCACAGTGGTGTAATGAGGGTCGCAAGGGGTGAGACCCTGTAGAGTAAAGCATAAGCACAGTAGCTGCACAGTGAGGCCATCTTTACATTGGGCCCGTGCCAATGCAGGTTACGTCCAGTGAGTTAGAATGTGTTTTGGTTAGTAAACATAAAGCACAAATACACACATTCAACCCTCTTCACATGAAACCAACACACAAACAAGGAAGCAGGCTGCTGCCGATTGCGTGTTGACTTTGCTTAAAAATGTTTCCCCAGCTGACAGCAAAGGAATATAAAATACATCCTTTTAATGTAGCTGGGAGCTTGTTTAAGAGCAGTTTCCTCATCAAAGACTTTTCTATGTACAATTTTCATTCATTTTGAAAGGTCTCTTCTCACTCAAGAGTTTGTTTGCAACATGTCAATGTATGTCTGTTAAACTGGTACTTTTCCAATGTACAGTAAGGTTAAGGTTAGAATTTAAAATCAAATTGCTTACAAGGAAGCTCTAATTTATCAGTTTTTCAAAAGACCCATAGGATACGTACATGAACATGTATCATTCAATAGAAATCCACTGCAAATGTACTCTAAACTGCATTTAAAAAACAGTAAAGTCCCAGGCCATAAATACTGTACAGACGCTTCTTAGGTGTAATTGCCAAATTATTAACGGGAGTTTTGTGTTTCATGCAATAAATGATCATGTTGTCAGTAGATTTCTAATCATGCTCTGCAGTTTCACACACCCGACTTATAAATGTTTCACTGACTTCATAAACGCTGACTGGGTGGTGTTAAAAGACAAGGTGATGTAAGACAGCGGTAAAATTCCCCTGCCCCAAATGATTTGTCTGCATTGCATATTCCATCTAATGTAACTTGCAAAGAAATTGCAAATGACATCCCTGCAATAAATAGGCCCGATGCTGCATTAAGATGATTCTCTCCGCATTTACATGTGCTTTATTCCATGTACTTTTATTAAAGTGCTGAGAAGAGATGCCACGGTGTGCAACAATATCACAGTTGAGGGTTCAGCGCTTTGCTCAAGGGCACCAGACCTGGTGAAATGACGTAAATCCCAGAATTCAGACTGATTCGGACAAGTGTTTCAATGCTAAGATGGTTTGTACAGATTCCATCACCTGTTATTTCCTCTTGTGCCATCATGAGGTCCACATTCTTGGTAGAATCTGAAAGCAAACACACTGCGCTGCAATGAGGGGGAATGGAATGTGGGGGGTGGGGAGGAAATGTTGTGGTTAACGAGGGCTGGAATGGCGATGGTGATCATTGCCCAATGGAATGGTTGATAGGCTTAACAGCAACGCAGTAGAATCAGGTGAAGCACTATTTCTTCAGGTTTCTTGGTTAATTTCAATTATGTGTGGCTTGCATTAACAGAGTGTATGTGGAACCTTTAAAGTCAAACCCTCTTCAGAAGTTGTACTATTTCAAGTATATCCGGAAAAATATGCCCCGAAAGTCAAACAAAATCTTGGAGTTCAAACCATCACCACGCGTGACACTGAGCATCTTACAGATTAAACACAGGACACAGGAAAGGGTCTGACTGCTGCGTAGCACATGTGCAATACAACTAATTACATAATTAGATACACAAATGAATTTTACTAAGCAGATACTGCACAAAATTATTAATTATTCAGTATGTCATTCATTCATTTGCCTTTTATCCTGTTCCAGGTGATGGGTCAGCTGGAGCCTATCCCTATCCCTATCCTGATTTGGGGCCAGAAGCTGGATACCCCCTGGACTAACTATCAGTCAATCACAGGGCAGATTTAGAAAACACTAATTCACACTATGGACAATTTGGAGCAGGGCTGCCGCTTGGGATTTGAGGCTTCATGAAAAACATATCAATTTGAGCCCAACCAAAAAAATCAATCACGGTTTTTCAAACATATATCAATTAATAAATCATGCTATTTTGTGGTTGAATGTGCCCCATTGGAAAAAAATCTCTCTCTCTCTCTGAGAGACAGATCAGTATTGTCCGATTTGCGTGTAACAGCACGGTATGGGCATATGGTCATGTCCAGTGTTTGTCGCTCTGCCACCGCCTGTCTGCTATCTGTTGCAGGCTGTCCTGCAGAAGCGGAGCTGATTACGCACACCTGTGTCCAATTACCTGCACCTTCATGAGCTGCTGCAAGGCAGCAGTCGGACGCCAGTTGTTCCTTGCTTTCACCCGCTCACCTACAGCCGTACCCGCTCTCCTGGTGAGTCTTGTCTTGTCTTGTCTTGTCTTTGATTCCTGCTTGTTATCGTGCAGTTACATTATTATCATTATTATCTTTTTGTTACTACGCTGTGTGTTCTCCTCTCTGCATTGTGGCCTTAGCCAAAACGTGACACATATGCCGATATTTGCTTTATAACGCCGATCACCTCCGCCCCCATTGCAGCATCCAGCATATAGCGACCGACTCCTACCCACTTTCCCTTCACAAAGCCAAAAGAAGCATGTCTGCGGTGTGGGACTTCCTGTCGTTGTGAAAGTGATTTAAGCGTTGCACCCTGCAAAACATGCCACGAAAAATGTCTCACAGGGGTGGCGCATTAAAATGCTTGAGTTTGGTACGGCGGGCACTTGGCAGGGTGTGGTGAGTTTTCTAGGCTCGCGATGTGATCATCGGTCGGGCGGCGGCTAATGTAGCCAAAACGCTGGACACTCGCCCGTGTGTGCGTCGCAGTCGGAGGTCTAAGGCGGATAGCCCGAAAAGTGGTTGGATTCGTCAGACTGGAGGAAACCAGGTTTGCCTGGGGGTCAAATATGTTTTTGTCTAAATTTTATGGTTCCCCTTTCATATCATACAGCCCAGGGGCCACCAACATGCATGGTACCCACGGGCAGCACGGAGACCCCCACGACCACATGAGGCGCCTGCAAGCCTGCTTTTCATTGAGGTTTTCAGTTACTAATGTGAGAAGACTAGAAAGAAATGTATTCAGAAAAACAAATTGTGGATACCAGCATTTTGTTAATGTTCTGGTAAAACAAGCATATTTGCTTTGTTTGGGTTGAAATAAGCTATGAAAATAAATGTTGCAAAAATAAGTAGCTCTTGGCCACTCGGCCTACTGTTGCTGTTCGATGAGTTGTCATGAACTACGTCGACTGTCAGAGAGAAGAGACTGGAATTTTTTTATTGTCATTTATACAGTGGCACCTTGACATACAAGTGTCCAACGAAGGAGTATTTTTAGATGCTAGCCGTCTCTGGCTGATTTTTTATTTCGAACTGCAAGCTAAACTTTGGGTTACGAGTTGTTAGTTACCGGCAGGCATAGCCGAGGATAGCTATTTGGGGGCTTGTGTCAGTGGGACCATGACTGAAGACGGATGGATCTAAATAGCATTAGCACCGGGAAAGATTTTCAACACATCAGAAAAACATGAAAACATTATACCATCAGATCTTTATTATGTATTGTGTAAAACTATGACAGGAGCAACATCAAATTAAAAGCACTTAATGAATACACACCCACCATCCACCAGTACAAGTCTGGAGTTTGTTTTTCAGAGAGGTGCACTGCACAAATATGCACATAAGCACTCAATAATGTCATCAGATCTTACCTTTATGCATTCCCACATAGTATCAGCATGTGGGACCAAATATGAGGTTAAAAAAAATGCAGTAGTCTAGGTAGTAATCTACCTGTGCAGCGTGGGACAAAGTTAAATGGTGCGTTCAAGGACCGTTGAACAAAGTGGAACAAGTCGCCGCTTGCATTAAGCATGCAAAAACTGTGTTGCTTCTAACAGTATATTATTTTTTGAAGAAAATAATGGCCCATATTTAAAAATGTACATCCCTTTACATGCAATTTGGTGTAGTTATTTACAAATTATTAAATTTTTTAAAGTGTTTTTTTTTTTTCACCATTGCGCCTGAATGTTTCCCGCGGCACGGTGGTTGCGGACCCCTGCCTTACAGCATGCTTGGGGATATTATGTGCTCTTTTACACATTTGAAATACTGTATGAATGCCACTTTTAAAGAATTGGCGTCTTTATTTTATAATGTGAGATTGATGTCTACATCAACAAACGTAAGCATTGATTCGTATCGAATTGTTATTCTGTCGTCATGATTAATTGCAATTAATTATGGTTTAACTATGGACAAAATGAAATTAATCATGAATAAATATTTTAATCAATTGACAGCCCGAGACACCCAATTCACGAGATGAGACGATATACGAGATTGGGTCCATAAGGGTGTGATGACATTTTAACATTCATTTTAAGTTTTAACTGATTCACAAAACAATGCAGGTGTGTTTTGAAATGATGGTCATCCCACAAATTGACACTAGACGATAGCATTGTCTATATTTTTTGAGACCAAATAAACTACGGTCATAATAATATATAATAAATAATATTTATAAATATTATTTTTTATGATTATATGATTATTATTATTGGCCGCACGGTGGATGAGCGGTTAGCATGTTGGCCACACAGTCAGGAGATGGGGAAGACCTGGTTCGAATCTCTGTTGGGCATCTCTGTGGAGTTTGCATGTTCTCCCCGTGCCTGTGTGTGTTTTCTCCTGGTACTCCGGTTTCCTCCCACATTCCAAAAACATGCATGTTAGGTTAATTGGTGACTCTAAATTGTCCATAGGTATGAATGTGAGTGTGAATGGTTGTTTGTTTATATGTGCCCTGTGATTGGCTGCCGATCAGTCCAGGGTGTACCCCGCCTCTCGCCCGAAGTCAGCTGGGATAGGCTCCAGCATACCCCCGCAAGCCTAATTAGAATAAGCGGCACAGAAAATGGATGGATATTATTATTATGTATATTATTATATATTATGATTATATATACTGTATTATATAATAAGAATAATAAAAAATACTGTAATGCAATATGTCCTTTAATTTGTCAGCTTTCACTCTGTAAAGTTGCGGAATTGGCATTTGTGAAATGTATTTTCTCACAGGCAATTCATTTGTCAAACTTAAAGACACTTTGGATGCGTGTTCAGCGAGCCAGACTATCTCCGTTTCACCAGGAAGGCGAGTCTTTGCCATGTGATGGAGTAATGTGTCCAAACACTGTCTTCTTGGGACTGTCGAGTTGCATTATGGGGGGGTTGTTGCAGCTTTTAGACCGACATCAAACTGGTATTGCACGGCGGTATTTATGTATAATCGGAGGTCCTGCGCGGTGGATACTTCAAGGAAGAAACACCTCCTGACTTTCACTTTTAATGTGCACCCCTTCTTGCTAAATATTGGTTTGGTTTGGTTTGGTTTTATTTGCACATGCGTGAACATTAAAATGGAATACATCTAATCGTTAGACCATGTCGCTAAATTGTCAACACGGCTCTCTTTTACGTATGAGTTGTGATCGCTGGAACTTTCAAAGTTGATGAATGAGTTATAAAGAGAGTAAATAGGTGCAGACAAGTCCGAATATCTATGTGGGTCGATCTGACTAATCTTAAGCAACTGATGAAATGTAGAATTAGACAAGGGCCAGTGTCGTTGGGGATGTTGAAGGAACCATCGTTGTGGGCTTTCAGGGCACTGTCGTGGCAATGCTGCCATTTCTGGTGACTGGTGGGGTTTGGTGTGTTGAGTTGCGTTAGCTAGCGAGCATGTGAGGTGTCTGAGGCAGCGTGGAGGATGATAAATACCTTCAACAGTTTGCCACTCCTAGAGCCCCACATTTATTTTGATTTGAAGCAAAACTGAATGGGTTCTGTCAAGAAATCTACACAAAACACACATAGACACATGCATTGGTATCATCCTATCATCCTCGTGAGCCATGTTCCTACATACTGATGCTCTTATGTGTCACTCCAGACACGTCTGTCTTCATAGACTTCATAGAGTTTCCCCTAAATCATTTTCAGAAACCTCACAAGAGAAAACAAGGTGACCACATCAGCTGCTGTGGAAGTCCAGGGATCCCTCTGTTGTTATTTCTTCTCTCAAGGCCACATGTGACTCACTGTTTGGACTGGCAACACTTCCAACGCTGGGCACAAGGTCCGCTGGAACACTCATTGCTCTTTTTTATGCCTGTGTGTCTGTGTTTCCCCAAGCTTCTAACCTCCACTACTGCTTCTCTCTTCACTGTTCTCATTCTGTTCACATCATTCACCCCCTTAGTGACAGTGCCGGCATCCATTTGAGGCCTATTTCACCACTTAGTAAAATAAAAACCTGTCCACCGTAATTTCCATTTTAGGGGCCTGGATACTGAAGCTATAAAGTATACTGAAAAAAGAAGTCTGGATTGGACCGCTGGACAGTGGAGAGAAGAATATGAGAAGGTCAAACAATGGTTATCCTTTCTGCAACAACAGAGCTGTGGCCCACATTTCCTGACGAGCTTTAAGCCATCTTAACTCGCAGTCTGTGGGGACAAGAAGAGTACTAGTAATAAGACAGCATTTTCTGAACATCTCGCGACTAAGCAACAGGTAGCCGCGGCTTTTAATATACTATTTGAATTATTACGGCGTCTTGCAAGACGACCGCAGTATGTGTGGCACTTGTAAACAGCTTGATGGCATCTGTCATCTGCCTGTTTTTGTTTTGGTCTTGGTTCATGACCATTTCCCACACTTCTCCAGAACTCATTACCGTAAGTGTTCAGTAGAAGGTGGACAACAGAGAGATGTTGTGAGGTCACATTGTGCCAACAATTAAGGGAAAAATGACAATTATATAACCGAAAAGCCTTAACGAGGACTTTAATATGCCTTGATACAATGATTTTTATTTTGAACTTTACCAATGACTTTAGGCACTCCCCCTGAAGATTTAGGTTAAGGCTGTAGTACTCACGCAAGGCCAATCGTACTTGGACCGACTTCACACTAAAGTCAGGCACGTTTGGCGAGTATGAGTGCTCTGCTCTGTGCTTAAATGTGGCGTACTTCCCCTCCTTTGACACGACTGAAAGAGGTGGGCCCAATTGTGTGCACACACACATGCACATGCACAATGTAGTCGTAGAATGACTGTACAGCAAAGCAATCACTCCTCACAAGTATTAATGACACAAACCGGCACATTTTATAATAGAAATAAAATATAAAGACTCAAAAGAACCCCGAACGCAAACACACAACACGTTCGCTCACATCCAACTACATTTGTTTGGGAACTAAAGATGTGTCAATTACGCCCAATTATTCTCCAAATTACCCAAATGACCATGACTGGGCACATTTGCAACCTAAAGTTTTGTTCATAGTGTAAGCACTTAAGTATGTACAGTTTTCTGGTACAGGAAGAGGTGTCGAGAGCAATTAATGATAATTGCTAGGGGTGTCACACACGACACACTCGGCACACGAGACGAGATGATACGTGATATCGGGTTCAAGACAGGACGAGACAATATTTTAACATTACATTTTAGAAAACGGCAATAACAAAATATACTGTAGGATTAGACAGGATTTTTATATAGGCTTTTTAACTGAGTCACAAAACAATGAATGTTTTATAATTTTGCACGCATGACCTAAGCATGATGCTTTTAACTGTTGAACTTCTTTCCACAAATGAAAACAAAAAATATCAATGATAAAAGTTAAAATAATGACTGCAGTTGTCGCAAAGACTAATAATTTATCTTCATGTGTAGTTACATAAAGACACATGTAAAATAGATTGCAGATTGCAGTAGATTAGCTTTATGTTTGTGCAAAAAAGAACTACAGTTTCCATGATGTTTAGGGTGCCATACCAGAAGTAGTGAATTTTCAAATTAGATGCCCTTATCACGTTTTGATAGAAGTGATATGCAGAGATTGTTTTTTGCCAAATCTTAAGTAAGTTTGATCAATTGTAGAATTACTACAGCTTCAGCTTGGACATTAACACCGCCACAGCTGTTGAACTCCAATGAAAAAAAGCACGCTGGGAACACCGAGGTAGGTTGGACTGCAAGGTTTATAGTGTGCGTAAAGCATTTAAAGTGTGGTTCCATATTACGTGTATTATCATTCCCCTCCTTGAATCACCACCTTATCGTGGTGGAGGGGTTTGTGTGCCCGAGTGATCCTAGGAGCTATGTTGTCTGGGGCTATATGCCCCTGGTAGGGTCTCCCAAGGCAAACAGGTCCTGGGTGACGGGCCAGACCAAGAGTGATTCAGAAGACCCGTATGAATAAACACACGAGGAGAGACCGCACCTCGCCCGGAAGTGGGATACTGGGGCCTCACCCTGGAGCCAGGCCTGGGGGAGGGGCTCGCAGGCGAGCGTCTGGTGGTCGGGCTTTCACCCGTGGGACCCGGCCGGGCTCAGCCCGAAGAAGCCACACGGGATCTCCCCCCCGTAGACCCACCACCTGCGGGGGCAAGCATAAGGGTCCGGTGCATTGCGTTTTGGGTGGCGGTCGAGGGCGGGCACCTAGGCGACCTGGTCTTCGGCGGCCAAATCTGGTTCTTGGGACATGGAACGTCACTTCTCTGGCGGGGAAGGAGCCCGAACTTGTGAGAGAGGTTGAGACATTCCGACTAGATATAGTCGGACTCACCTCGACCCACAGTTTGGGTTCTGGATCCAAACTCCTCGAGAGGGGCTGGACCTTGTTCTACTCTGGAGTTGCTGCAGGGGAGAGGCGGCGAGCTGGTGTGGGCTTATTAATAGCCCCCCGGCTCGGTGCCTCTGTGTTGGAGTCATCCCCGGTGAACGAGAGGGTCATTTCCCTACGCCTTCGGGTTGGGGAAAGGGTCCTGACTGTCGTTTGTGCGTACGCGCCAAACGGCAGTTCAGAGTACCCAGCCTTCCTAGAGTCCATCAGAGGGGTGCTGGAGAGCACCCCAACTGGTGACTCTGTCGTTTTACTGGGAGACTTCAACGCCCATGTGGGCAATGACAGTGTGACCTGGAGGGGCGTGATTGGGAGGAACGGCCTCCCCGATCTGAACCCGTGCGGTGTGATGCTGTTGGACTTCTGTGCGAACCACAGTTTGTCCATCACAAACACCATGTTCCAGCATAAGGATGTCCATAAGTGCACATGGCACCAGGACACCCTAGGCCGCAGGTCTATGATCGATTTTGTAGTCGTATCATCAGACCTGCGTCCGCATGTTTTGGACACACGGGTAAAGAGAGGGGCTGAGCTGTCAACTGATCACCACCTGGTGATGAGTTGGATTAGATGGCGGGGGAGGATGCCGGACAGACCCGGGAGACCCAAACGTGTAGTGAGGGTGTGCTGGGAACGTTTGGCAGAGTCTCCTGTTCGTCGAGTCTTCAGCTCTCACCTCCGGCAGAGCTTCTCCTGCATCCCGGGGGAGGACGAGGATATCGAGTCCGAATGGGCTCTATTCCGTGCCTCCATTGCTGAGGCAGCCGATCGGAGCTGCGGCCGCAAGGTGGTCGGTGCCAGTCGTGGCGGCAAGCCCCAAACCCGATGGTGGACACCAGAGGTCAGGGCTGCCGTCAAGCTGAAGAAGGAGTCCTATCGAGCATGGATGGCTTGCGGGACTCCTGAAGCAGCTGACAGGTACCGGCATGCCAAGCGGCACGCGGCTTCGGCGGTGGTCGAGGCAAAAACTCGGGTGTGGGAGGAGTTCGGTGAGGCCATGGAACACGACTTTCGGTGGGCCTCGAAGAGGTTCTGGCAAACTGTCCGGCGCCTCAGAAAGGGGAAGCAGTGCCCGGTCCACACTGTTTACAGTGGGGACGGGAGCCTGCTGACCTCGACTGAGGATATAGTTGGGCGGTGGAAGGAATACTTTGAGGCCCTTCTCAATCCCACTGACATACCTTCCATAGAGGAAGCAGAGACTGAGGATACGAACGCGGACAGTTCCATCACCGTGGCTGAGGTATCTGGGGTAGTCAAAATGCTCCCCAGTGGCAAGGCTCCGGGGGTGGACGAGTTTCGCCCTGAATTCCTCAAGGCTCTGGATGTTGCGGGACTGTCTTGGCTGACACGTCTCTTCAACATTGCGTGGAGGTCGGGAACAGTACCTCTGGATTGGCAGACTGGAGTGGTGGTCCCCCTTTTCAAGAAGGGTGACCGGAGGGTGTGTTCCAAATATAGGGGGATCACACTCCTCAGCCTCCCTGGGAAAGTCTATTTCAGGGTGCTGGAGAGAAGGGTACGACCGTTAATCGAACCTCGGCTACAGGAGGTGCAATGTGGTTTTCGTCCTGGTCGCGGAACACTGGACCAGCTCTACACCCTTACAAGGGTCCTGGAGGGTACTTGGGAGTTTGCCCAACCGGTCTACATGTGCTTTGTGGACCTGGAAAAGGCATTCGACCGTGTCCCTCGCGGTGTCCTGTGGGGGGTGCTCCGGGAGTATGGGATTGGTGGCGCGCTACTACGTGCCATTCAGTCCTTGTACAACCGGAGCAGGAGCATGGTTCGCATTGCCAGTAGTAAGTCAAGCCTGTTTCCGTTGAACGTTGGCCTCCGCCAAGGCTGCCCTTTGTCACCGATTCTGTTCATAATTTTCATGGACAGAATTTCTAGGCGCAGCCAAGGTGTCGAGGGAGTCGAGTTCGGGGGCACTAGGATCTCATCTCTGCTATTTGCAGACGATGTGGTCCTGATGGCCTCATCGGGCTGTGACCTGCAGCGTTTACTGGGACGGTTTGCATCTGAGTGTGAAGCTTCTGGGATGAGACTCAGCACCTCCAAATCCGAGGCCATGGTTCTCAGTCGGAAAAGGGTGGATTGCTCTCTCCGGGTTGGGAATGAGGTCCTGCCCCAGGTGGAGGAGTTCAAGTATCTCGGGGTCTCGTTCACGGGTGAGGGAAGGTTGGAGCGTGAGGTCGATAGGCGGATCGGCGCAGCGTCTGCAGTAATGCGGTCGCTGTACCGGACCGTCGTGGTGAAGAGAGAGCTGAGCCGGAAGGCAAAGCTCTCAATTTACCGTTCGATCTATGTTCCCACCCTCACCTATGGTCATGAGCTTTGGGTCATGACCGAAAGAACGAGATCGCGGATCCAAGCGGCTGAAATGAGTTTTCTTCGTAGGGTAGCGGGACTCACCCTAAGAGACAGGGTGAGGAGCTCGGTTATCCGGGAGGAGCTCAGAGTAGAGCCGCTGCTCCTTCACATCGAGAGGAGCCAGCTGAGGTGGCTCGGGCATCTAGTTCGGATGTCTCCCGGACGCCTCCCTGGTGAGGTGTTTCGGGCATGCCCAGCCGGGAGAAGGCCCCGGGGAAGACCTAGGACACGCTGGAGGGATTATGTCTCACAGCTGGTCTGGGAACGCCTTGCTGTCCTCCCGGTGGAGCTGGAGGAGGTGGTCGGGGACCGGGAAGTCTGGGCTTCCCTACTGAGACTGCTGCCCCCGCGACCCGGACCCGGATAAGCGGAGGAAAATGGAATGGAATGGAATGGAATCATTCACAGTAGCAATGCCATAGTTCACATCTGACTTTTTAACCATTCCCGCAAAACTGGCTTGAAAAGCGCTATATAAAATCTAATCCATTCTGATTATTAATACAGTATTGTAATTGTAATTAGTATTGTATTATTATTATTAATAGAGTATTTCATGTTGACACACACACGTGCATGATTGCAGGCTAGCAGATGGATAACAGAAAAAACATGACATGTTTGGCAAATTCCACAGTACTTCCACAATGATGTATGTGGAGCTTTACCAAAATTAACTGCAGTCTTCCTTGGAACATACCCACAAAGAAATTGTACTTTTTTTTTTTAAAACATCATTCAAACATACACATAATGTATGGAATATGTTTATGAAAGCGAATTAATGCTTAAAAGTTAAAGAAAAATAATGTTTGGTAGGGTTTTGAAACAGAACCTCAGCTTCCTAAACTGCTGGCTGAATAGTAAAATAGTATTTTTCTTACATTAAATTGTTCCATTTTAGCTTTGACTCTCCTCTGCTCTCCTTCCACGTCTTCACTCTGTCAGCCACCTGCTTCCACATCCAGCATGTCCCCGCTCCAGCTTGAGTAGGCTGTGCCCAAAGAAATGAATTCCTTACTAAAACCCCTTCCTTTTCACGCACTAACTATACTTTGGATTTTCTTTTAGGGGACTTACAAGGGGAAGTTACATGCTTCTCCTAGTATGTGTCCTAGTAGTCTCACTAAAACAAAAAAAAACCCAAACTATTTTCCAACACAGCTCAGTGATGTATACTCACTGACATGTGCATGAGCACATTTGTTTCAGAACATTGTATTACAGTCGAAGGTTGGAAGAACATTTGCGATCCATCCTGTAACGTGACCTATGTGGGTGTTCTGCTTTTGGTTTGAACCTTGATTGATTGAGGATATCATTTAAATCACTGCACTGATTGAATGTTTTTGTAGCAGTTTATTTCACATATTAAAGCGGGAGTGCAAGACAAGTTCCCAACTTGATAAATGTTATGGGCCGTTAGTAGTGTAGTGGTTCACATAGCTTGCTTTCATGCAGCTGGCGTGGGATCAATTCCCACTAAATGCTAGCATTCAAAATTGCATTGTGATTGAATGACATCCCATCGGTGACAATTGGCTCCAGATTCTTTGAGCCAACAGGATAAGCCGCCATGCAAATTCATTGCTGAGTAGAATATTGTTTCACGCGTCAGAGTTTTTTGGTATTGTATGTTTATTTAGCACGCACAGTTATTTTTGCTTCCAGTTTCCATCTATAGTTAAGAGGAACAACCTTTTAACAAAACCAATAACAATAAAACCAATAAAACCATAGTCAAGCCAATGGATATAAGATTAAACACTTTTCATGTGCACTGCACACCAGACTGTAAAGGGAGTGGCAATGATGCATACTTTGTTAATACACACCAGTTTAACTTGAAAATGATTCTAAAGTTCTTATTTTGAGGCCAACTTATGTCAAATGGCTATTTTATTATGGCTTCAAAAATAGGAGCGTCACAAGACACTCAGTTCACGAGACGAGACGTTATACGAGATTAGGTCTACGAGACAAGACAGGATTTTAACTTTACTGTTAGGAAAAGTACAATGAAAAAATATTTTTTAAATATATGACCATGTATTGCAATCTACGAATACAATTTCTACTACGTTACACTCTTCTGCACTCTGTGTGGATGCTCCCGGCCCTGCCTACACCCACAAGAGACTGTACAACAGACATAAGGGTTCACTTCGTTTGTGCCGTTGTTCTATGGACTATACGCGCCAAAATGCTGAAACCGATGCACAGACTGAATCCTCTTCCTGCCTGTTTGGAGGTGGGAGACAAGGAAAACAGACACGCATGCACATGGCAATATATTGAGGCTAGTAGAATTATGAAGATCATTTTGATTTATTGTGTAATTAATTAATTTGTTATTATTGTCCCAGGCCGAATGCCCACAAGACGGTTTCTTTTTAAACGAGAAATCTTGTCACGCTTTAATCTCGCGAAATCTTGTGACACGAGATCTTGTGACACTCCTATATAAAATGATACTACACACTAGTGGCGGGCGGTGCATTTGGTACCTTCAGTAGGGATTTAACCGGCCTAAATTTTTTTGGGCAGACACTAAAAAGATAATAAAAAGTGCCATGCCAGATTTTTGAATCAAGGTTGCCGTTGTCAAGCGCTGACAATATTATCCAACACATTGAATGGGAACGTCAACTCACTAAGTGTGCCAGATCGCTGCGATACCAATACTGCATCGCAGATAATATAATAAGTCCCCGTATCTTCAGATACATTATCATCAATATGCCTGGCATACATTACTGCTTGTAACTTTGAGTAAGTGACTAATTACTTGGCTTGTAGAACAGTTTTGCTATCATCGCCCAATCACAGAGTGGAACAGTACTGATGTCACTGTGGACCGGCTAGCTGGCCCTGGGGGCAAATCTGAAGCCTGATTGGCTAAAAAAAAACCAGCCAAACCCACAAATACACTACTGGAAGCAGAACAGCCAAGAAACACGCTACTAAATGAAACACTGTAAATATTAAATAAAATAAATTTCATGGAACAAATACTAGAATTTAAATTGTAAATGCTGGTCAGTGCTTATGATAGTGTTTAGGCCAGCAGAGAAGGCGTTGATGGCCCTGACTGCACACTACTGCTACACATTATAGTCATGCCATTGCATCGCCTGTTCATCAGTGGACCTACATTCTTAATTCTGTCTGCAGAAGTTAACCTTAACCTTATGTTGAGACACATTTGGGAGACTTCATTAGTTGTGATCAAGAACAGGTTTGCAGTTTACAGTTCCCTGTATGTTCTTAAACTGCCAATTTCCAGGAGTAAGTGGAACTTTCACTTGTTGACAGCAAACATTAAAGTGTCTCTGGAAATGAGTTGTTCAATTACGTAATGCTATGTTGTGTCATGGACTTAACTGCGCCTGTGGTTATTCTCCAACATCTATTTTCTATGACTAACACCTAATAACATGAATAAACATATGTAATAAATCATGGATGCAGGAATTTCCTTCTGTGGATTTCACCACACACACAAAAAGACAAAAATGTTTTAGGACTTGGAGCTTTGATATGTAAAGTTCGCCAAACTGTTCTACTTGTTGTCCTGCCACACTCTTTTCCATGTTTAAAAAGGATTCACTTACGGGACACACAACGAGACACGGAAGTTGGACAAAATCATTTACTGTTTTATTCACACCAATCGATATATGAACCAATTTATCAAAGAATTGACTCCCAGGTGGAAATGTAGAGTACTTGACAAGGCTTTTGTTTTGTGATTTCATTAATTTGTTTAAAACCGCTTATCTTGTTCAGGGTCATGGACGAGCTACAGAGCCTATCCCAACTGACTGTGGGCGAGGCACGCTGGACTGTTCACCAATCAATCACATGGCACATATTCACACTCACGTTCAAACCTGTGGAGTAAACCCACACAAGCACTGCAATGTTTGTGGCAGGACTGCATTCTATATATGGCGTTGGGTTGGGGTTTTTGTCACATAATATTACATATAAATATTACTTTATATTCGTAAAATGTGATTTTTTTTTTCTTAATAGTATTATTTCCTTCTTCGCATTATAATTTTACTTAGCAATGAGGACCAATGGATAAGAACTAAGTAGGATTGGGCGATGACTGCACATTCTGGAATAAAACGATACCAAGTAAATACAGGCCCAGTGGTGTAGACACCGATACTGATTCCAATACAGTACTTCTTACTTGAAAATGTTCAAGATGATTTTGAATTACTTGTAATATAAGACAGTCTAACAATATCAAGAAAATATAAAAAATTATTCCCTTTTATTGCATATTAATTATTTCCACAAAATAGAGCCCATCCATCCCATCCATTTTCTATACCATTTGTCCTCATTAGGTCACGAGTAAGCTGGAGCCTATCCCAGCTGACACCTTTGATGGGTCTCCAACCAATTGCAGCAAAATAAAGTCAAGAGTACAAAATAAGGAAACAAAAGCAGAGACTGCTATTGGCTCTCGGTGAAGTCCTTGTGTCCGAGGACATATTTCCATGAGTTTGTAAATGATATACAGTCGTCCGTTGCTACATCGTGGTTCAAACATCGCTCCCTCACTCTATTGTGGTTTTTCACAAATGTATTAAAAAATTATGGCTGCTTTGTGGTTGACTGAGGCCTATTATTAGTCAAAAATATTGTAAGAGAAGTCATATGTAGTATTCTGGTCACTAGGCTCAGTAATGTTAGATTACGTTACCTTAACACTGCATGTAGTCAGCCATGGCATGTCCGACATGATAGTGTGAAAAAAGTTATCCTCCCATTCTGTGTGGAAGTGGTCCGTTTTTGGTTTCTTATTTTGTCCGTCTTCCCCACTCCATTTGAAACACTTTAGAACAAATAAATACTAGTTAACTAAACCAGTTAGTTCAGTAGCTTGCTATATGCTATGAGCGGCGGCTGTCTCTTATGTCTCTGCAGTAATGTGGTGTAAACAAAGAATAATAGGAGTGTAAAAGTGACAACAGTTGTTCCTCGTTCATCACAGTTAATTTTTTCTAGACCAAAGAAATTTCTGTAAAGTAGGAATCAATAAACTAAATATTGTTTGTAGTTATGGCATCGAAAACCTGTTTACAATCTTCTAAATATGGTTTTTAACATTATTAGAGCCCTCTAGACATGAAATAACACCAATATAATCACCTTCATGTTTGTATTACCCAATATCGTAGACATAAACAGAGAAAATAAGACATATCAGACATAAATAAGAAAACATAGACTCACATGTTCGCAGTTACTTGTTTTTTTTCTGGACAGCATATTTCCTGAGGTAGCCATATTGGCATTACCCAATATAGTAGACATAATAAGAGTAAATAAGCTATTGAAGAAGTAAATTAAACTCCTGGTGTTCCCAAGTAGACCTTAGTGGCAGGTAGACAGGAAGTGACAGGAAGTGAAAAAACTTAATTTAGGCCAAAAATCTGTACAATTTGCTTAAATATGCATTTTTTTACTAATAATATTCAACCATGAAACAGCGATCATTTATTAATATTTTTTTGAAAGAGGAATTAGAAGAATAGAGTGAGCGAGTGATATTCAAACCGTGATATAGCGCGAGACGACTGTATAGGGGTGTTAATTCATGTCTACAGGACTCTAATAATGTTAACAAATGTATTTAGAAAGTCATAAACATGTTTTCTATGCTCCTAACTACAAAATATTCTGTTTATTAACAGTGAAGCCTACTTCGCGAAAATTCACTTATCGCAGTCAGGTCTGGAACTGCGATAAACGAGAGACGACTGCTATAAAACGCTATAAAAATATAACAATATGATCAATATAACAATATGAACAGTAGGCTACTACAACAACAAAAAAAAAACAGTTATTTGTGAAAATAAACATAGAACTGAAAAATATCGATCTCATCACGCTCGTATTGATCCCATACCGATAATACCTTTGGTATCGATACTGTAGTATCGATCCGCTCACCTCCGAGAGAGCACCGTGGTGACAAGTGGTGTTCACACATTCCGTCGTGAAGGAGATGGGCACATTTCTAGAAAGTAACACGTCTGGCATTCAAACGATTTCCTTTGATTGCAGCACGATGAAAGACTTCAAATACATAATTGAGCCACAAATTCAATATGACATCATCTCATGGTCACGGAATGTCGCGTCACGCACGGAGAAAGCTGGGACATGGCATGGAAGTGTCTCAGTGGGTGGGAATGTCCTCTCTCTCTCACTCTCTCTCTCTCTGTCTGTGTGTGTGCGTGTATTTGTGTGTGTCTCTCTGGCGCTTATAAGAGCACATTTGTGATGGAGTCCACATCAGTTCACTTTTCCGCAGCGGAGATGAGCGCTTGGATAGCGAGCTCCAACCCAGCCATGAAACTCATTTTGGTAAGTTTTATTACTTTCCTTTACCCTGAAGAGCCTGTTTTTAATGTCGAAGTTGCGCATGCGCATTTATTTAAAGCTTCTGCAGACGGTAGTGTTGTAGAGTGTTTTGTGGCTAGATGGACATGATTTCAAAAACAAAAAAACGTTTTTCATGCTAGTTCCCATTTTGATCACTTCTATACCACGTGTCAACGTGCAAGGCACCCTCTCTTCATTTGAGTATGCAGAAATATTTGGATAAAATATGTACACTGAATTTCCATTCGGTCATCTTTTTTTTTACCAGCTATATTCAGCATTAAAATGAGTTTGAATAAGTTACAGAATAACAGAAAAAAATGTACAATGCAAATACTGTACATCTCATGCAAAAAAGAGAGCTGTGTGCTGTACATATGATTCAGTTGTAGCCATTAATGAGGTATTGCTGATTTGCACTCAATAAAGGTGTATGTCTACCTGCAAGCAATACAGTGATATTTTTGTCATTGAATGAAAGGTTAACACAGGTCAGCTCAGCAAAATCTATCCCATTTATCTGTCCATCTTGCAATGTCTTTTTGCATGATGTTCCCAAACATATGGTAATGGCCCCAAAATATTAATTCAGTCAGACAAGCCTCATATTTAGCCAACTAATGAGTCAGTGTCCTTTGTGCTTCCAACATCCTGCTAATTGGCCAATCATATCCTTGGGGATCCCTAATATTTCTGGCGTGCTTCTATGCGAGCCGTGCAGCCAAGCAGGCACTCAGAGTGATCATCTTGTGTCCTCTAACAAATGGTTTGCAGTCGTGTCTGGAGACGGTTTCAGCATTAGTGATTGTACCTCATTGCACCTGTGAGCACTTCCTGTTCCCTGCATGTTCCTGACATGTGGCTGCAATATGTTTTCTGTCTTCAAACACTGTCTCCATCTCTCTGTGGAATATACATCAACATGAAATGTTTTGGAGGCTTTATGAGGACATGAGCCGTTGAGAGAAGGTCAAAGGGAGAGTTATTCTGTTGTGGATACAGAGACATCGACTTCACCATCCGCCCATCTGTCTGGCCATCCACTGACACACGCACTTATCTATTTGTCAGTTCATCCATGGAATCATCTCTCCATCTATTAATTTGTACGCCAATCCATCTATCTGTCTGTGTCTATTTTTCCATGCTTCTTTCCATCCGATCTATCAGTCCATTCTCAATCTATTTGTCTGTCAGTTCATCCTTCCATCCGTCTGTCTGCCCATCCATTCATACTTTGATTTATATGGCCCAGCATCTGTCCATCCATGCATTTGTCTGGGTGGCTGTCCATCCTGCCATCCATTTATTATTTTGTCCATCTGTTCATCTGTCCATGAGTCTATCCAAATATACATTGAGTTTTCTGTCCATCAATCCACCCACCCTTCTGTCTGTCCACGGCCTGTCCTGACAGCTGTTAATTCTGTCCACGCTGACATGCATTCATATAGTATAACCATCTACCAGTCTTATCAGTGCAGCTTTAAATCCATATGTCTCTTAGTTCATCCATCCATCCATTCTTCCATCTCTCTGTCCAAACTGTCTGACCATTTCATTGTTCATTTATCAGTCTGTCAATCATTCTTTTGTGGATTCTTCCCTGCGTCTATCCGTGCTTCCATTTGGCCATCAGACCATTCATTTTTTGTCCATCCACCCATTCACCCACCTGCTGTCCGTTGATCCGTCCCTCCATCCATTCATCTCTCCCACCTGTCCGACTGTCTATTTATCCACCTGTCCTTGCTGACCTCCATGTCTTTATGTCACTCAGTTAATTTTCCTGTCCAACAAACTGTCCGACCATCAGTTTATTTACGCATCCATATATCCATCCATTAATGTGTCAATCTGTCTGTCCGTCTATCCACGTATTCATTATTTTGCCAATCTGTCCAGGCATCTGTATCCATTAATCTGTCCAACCTTCCATTTATTTGTCTGTCCATCCATACAACTATCCATCCATCTCACTCCTATCCATCTGTCCATGTATCTCTCCATCTGTCTGTTCAATTGTGTCTCCAATCCACCTGTTTTACATGTGCATGTGCATGTGCATGTGCATCCATCCACTTGTCTATCTACACATATCATTCCATCCTGTACATCCATCCATCCATCTCTCCATTCACTCATTATTCACCCATCGCGCTGTCGTTTTTTTAATTTGGATGTTGTTTGGTGTTGAAATGCATTTGTTATTAGTTTAAGTTAATAATTATTCATGTATTTCAATTTGCTAATGCTAAAAAGCACTACATTCTTCCATCGCCACTTTGAGGTTCGAATTTCACGGCTTCGCTCTATCACGGTTTTGCAAAAGTATATTAAATCATGCTGTTTCGTGGTCAAATACAGCCTAGCATTAGAAAAAAAAACTATGCATATTGAAGAAAATGTTATGTATTTCTTGCCTAAATTAAGCATTATCAAGCCTAAAAATGGCTAAATGAACAAAAGTACAAATATAAGGCCTCCAGAACACGCATTTAAAGACATGATATGTAGTATTCTACGCTTGTACTGTAGCGATGGGTGTATTGTGTAATTCTGAGCTGCTGTACAGAGTGTGGCCTTTAGAAGGCAGTGACGTTCTGCATGCTGGGTTAGAGCTAGCTTTTAGGAACTAAGTCAGTAGAAGAAGAGAACTAGGACGTGTTGAACTGTTCATGCCGTGTTTTGAGCAACTGCCTGTGAGACATACTGCCCTGTGTCTATTTCAAATAAAAGGTCTGACTAATTTACAGCCATCCTGATGTGGTGCATTCAGCCGCCATTACATTACATTGATGAGACAATAGCCACCGCAGAAAATACGATGTCCAGAAAAAAAACAATGAACTCTCCCAATGCTAACATGTGAGTCTATGTTATGTTTTTATATGTCTTATTTACTATTATTATAAGTACTATATTGGGTAATACGAGTGTAAAGGTGACCATAGGGGTGTTATTTTATATCTAGAGGGCTCTAATAATGTTAAAACTCAAATTTACAAAGTTGTAAACTGATTTTCTATGCTCTAACTACAAAAGTATTCCATTTATGAATAAGGAATCCTACTTTGCAGACATTCACTTATCATGGTCGGGTCTGGAACCATTAACCGCGATAAACAAAGGGTCCAAAAAATGTTTTATTATTATTGATTTTATTATTATTGGATTATTGGGTTCTTTGTGAAAACAATTACTCAGTGAACTGATCAACATCTTTGTGTGCAATCATCCATTGCCATTTTAATCCCAAAGTTGGAACATACAGTACAGTACAATAATCTCAGTGTTTGATTATCCTTTATCTCTTCCTTCTTTATCTTTACACCCTCTCCCCTCTTTCCTCTCTGCTGCGGCCGTTACTGTGAGCTATAACAACTTCCCCAAACCCACATGAAGATGTGACCAACACTCTTTTGAATAAAGTGTGAGGAAGTGACAGGAGGGTCATACGAGGGTGTGCGAAGAAGCAAGATGTTTTTAAACAAACGCTCACCTGTGGAAGTTGCAAAGGTAACTTCCTCTTTTGCATTAACAGTAGAGCAGACAGCAGAAGTTTGCATGAATGGAGGGTAACTGAGGGGGCAGGAGGAAATCTTTTTCAGGAGTTTGTGGAGTGTGTGGTCAAGAGACAAAGAGAAGCGGGGGAGTATGCAAAAGAGGTGCTGCTATTTGTATCACTGTATGGCACACACTGGCCTTCATCTTTCATCTTACTTCCGTATGAGTTGCATTAAAAACAGCATGACTGATGCAAATCTGGTGAAAATGTGTGCACACATTGTTGCATACTGTTAGCGGAGTGCAATTAATTACGCAACCTCAAACATAAGACACAGCAGAAGTGCAACATTCCCACATGTTTACATGTGTTAAGACAGATAATGGTACGTTTTTCTGTGTGAATTCTATAAACATAACAGGAAAAAGAGAAAAAAAAACATCCATTCATATATTTTCTATACGGCTTGTCCTCATTAGAGTCCAGGTGAGCTGGAGCCTATCCCAGCTGACGTTGGGTGAGAGGTGCGGTACACCCTGGACTGGGCACCAGTCAATTACAGGACACATACTGTATAGACAAACAACAATTCACACCCACATTCACACCTATGGACAATTTAGAGTCTAAAATTTGTTTAAAATGCAAGATTTTCGACAGAAAACCCATCCAAGCACATGGAGAACATGCAAACTGCAGTCAAACCACTAGTCTCCTTTTCTTTACAAGAATAACAGTAAACATCTGTGCTTAAAAGTATTGCCAACATGAGATGAAATACAGTTTATTGATCCCTGACACCGAGTGTCACAGTTGTCAACGCATTGGTGGGGGTTTTCAGCAAACCATTGACTGAGTTGTTATGGTTTTTATTTTTATCTAAAAGTGGTACACAAATAAAGGAAAAAAGTAAGACCTTAGAGTTAAGGCCAAATTTTGAGTTAAAGTGAAATTGTATTTGGTGAAACGTTATATTTATTTTGGAAATAAATTGGCGAAAGACTGTAAGAAGCTGTGTTAGAGATACTAATGAAATATTAAGGGTGTCCCACTTTTCACTTCACCGATACGATACCGATATTGCAGCCTAGTATATCGGCCCATATCGATATCAATCCGATATAATCACGAATCATACATACTATTATTACTTATTTTGTAGTGTGGAATGTTAGAAAAGGCTTGATCATATTGTTCAAGTAGAGAAGTCAGCAGCAGTTGGTATGAGGAAAAACTGACCCATTTACTTCTGTATGCATGTGGGCTATAGATTCATCCACGATGTAGTAGCAGCTAGGCGTAATATAGCCAGTTTAAACTCGACATTACTCACCACCGGCAGGGGATGGCTCTTTTTTGTTATAGCTAGTGACTTTTTGCAATTCGCTGTGAGTTTCTCCTGTTATGATGTTTCAAATGCGTGATGAGGTTGGTGTTTTTCGGACTTCAACAAAAAATACTGCCACACAGCCGACATCCCTCCTACTCCTTGCTACTTTGTACTTTATACTTGTACATTACCACACACTGTTGTTGTGATCATGTGGGCTCCATCTGGCCAGCGCTGGATAGATGTGCTGGGGAGAAGTCTGGAATCGACTGCTTGTATCCGAGTGCCAATATCTGAGATTTGAGATGCAGGCCAATATAATACAGTACTTGTTTTTTTTTGCTTATATCGGCCCAATATCTGATATCGATTTTGGATCGGGACCCACCTATAAGATATATTGTCATTGGTTTTTTTTTTAACATTATTTCTATTCCTGGTCTCTATAGACATTTTTAAAGAAACACCATATTTTGCATGGTTCTAGAGTAGTGGTTCTTAACCTTGTTGGGGGTACCGAACCCCATCAATTTCATATGCCCATTCACCGAACCCTTCTTAAGTGAAAAATAATATATAATTGTTTTTCAAATTCAAGACATAGGTATATGTTTGTTTACTGGTGCACAAAATGACAGAGACAGGACGCTGACTCCCATCACGGTCGTGATACATGTGAATCCATGCTGTACATGTTTGTCCGACCAATTTCTTTTTTTGCTCCATATAGTTAGTATGAATTCAAATATTAAGAAGGAAATCACACGACGTGCTACCACATCAGTCACACGTTGACTACTTGATGGTGCGTTTCATTTGTACTCGGAAGTCGGAGTGAGAGTGACATGATCTCCGAGTTAAAAGCGTTCCAGATGCCAAGTCAGAAAAACTTCACACTATAGCAATATTTTTTATAAATTATTTATTGATTATTTACCGTTTACACACGAGGCAGCCATCATTCATTGTTAACTCAGAGGTGGTGTGGATGCTCTGACTTCCAAGTTGAACATTCCGACTTTGGGGGGCGTTTCAGTCGAGAGTTCCAGCTAGGAACTTGGAAATTCCGACTTCCAAGTACAAATGGAACACATCATGAGTGCACTAAATTCTGCGCAGCACTGATTGGCCAAGGCAAGCAATTCAATATGATTATCTGCAGCCAGTGATGGCTAAGCGGGGCATGTCATCACGAATTGACACGATGGGTCCAGTGTGTCTTAACCTCCGTGGCGGAGGCTCCGCCGAACCCCTGGGACCGACTCACCGAACCCCTAGGGTTCGATCGAACCCAGGTTAAGAACCACTGTTATAGAGGATTCTAGTAAAGTTTTACATAATTGGTTATGCATATATTGAGAAAGAGTATGACTAATTTTGGATAAGAAAAATGTTGTAAAAAATAATAAAAATAGTGTGTGTTAGTTTGTTTTTTTCTCCTAATACATCACCTTAGAGTCTTGTACCACTTTTGTGTGTTCATGCTCCATTCACCAAATCTTCATAACTATGTTCAGCGATTGCAATTTTCACCATCAAAATCTGAATTTGAATCTGTGCAGATGATTTGTGGTAAAAATGGATGATTGATGCATTTTGGGGTGAAAAGCTATGTAGAATTGGACCTACTGAGCAATGAATCAGTGTGTAATATCCTGTCACACAGCATGGAGGCATATCCCACATAACTTTATGACTTAAAAAAAAAGAGATTCCATATTCACGGGAAAACACTCACACACAAACATACTTGCAAAGCGCTGGAATCCCCCTCAGACCACCTGCGTTCTTCAGTTAACTGAAGCCATGTGCTCTGTGGACAAACTGGTGCTTTGCGGTTTGATCCCTTTGTGCTGCAGCTCCACTCCACATGACGCCAATTGATAGGTGACCTCAGGCAACCCAACGTCATTCTCCTATTTCATAGAGATACTTCAAATTCTGCCGTTAAGTTAAATATGGTTTCTAATTAGTTGTGGAAGTAATTTTGACACACACCCCCATGTGCTTGGGTCGAACTCACAGCAACTTTGCAGGCCTTCCTAGTGTGGAAGATCCCCGCGGTTCGAGATTTGTGTTCCTGCATATTTGCAGATATCTATTGTCTGCTTTGAATTATAAATATATTTGTATATCTTTTAATGGTAACTGAAATGATGAGTTTTCTCTGTAGGGCTGGGCTCTCCCTTGGGCATAAGGTGAGAAGCACTGTCATTTGAGAGAAACTCGAAGTAGAACCACTGCGCCTCCGCAATGACAGAAGCCAGATGAGGTGGCGCGGGCATCTGTTCAGGACACCCTGGGGGAGGTGTTCAGGGCATGTTTGACCGGTAGGAGGCTTGGGGGAAGACTAAGACACTCTGGAGAGACTATGTCTCTCAGCTTGTCTGGGAACGCCTCGGGATCCGCCGGGAGGAGCTGGATGAAGTAGCTACAGAGAGGGAAGACTGGGTTTCCCTGCTTTGGGTACTGCCCCCCCGCCGACCTGACCTTGACTAAATGGAAGAAGATGGATGGATGGATGGTATTAAATAGAAAATGCTTTGATGGCACTATCTGCAGGGGAAAAAGAATGCTGCAGCTATGAATCCAGCAGAGGACAATTCACTCAAGATCTTCCAGCAGGAAGATGTTTTAACAAGACATGATATTGTGTAACTGCACCTTTGTGAGTACATTATTGATCCTGTATGCTTGTAATTGTTTCTTAACTTGTAAAACTTAACTCAAAATGTATCAAAATGTACTATTAGAGCAGCAACGATTCATCGATGAATCGATGATAAATCAATTATCCAATTAGTCAACAACTATTTTGCTACTCGATTAATCGTTTCATTTCAAAATGTAGTTTAAATATCCTGATTTCAGCCTCTCAAGTGTGATTTTTTTTTTAATTTGCTTAGTCATCCATAAAAGCAGACCTATTATCTTTGTGTTTTAGGCAAAACAAGATAGTCACACACATCAGCTTTGGCTTTGGAAAAAAGCAATCAACATTTTTGCCTCTTTCTGACATCTTGCGAAGCAAACCACTGCAGAGATGTGTGCGTAGAATGTGCGTAAGAAAATTCCCACGCAAAGTATGAGATTAATCCACTTGTACTTGTGCGCAGAAAAATGCGTACATTTATGCACAACTCTTACCAGGCGTACACACAAAACCTAGTGGTAGAACAGTGAAACTACAAATAGCTATGGCTGTGCCTGTCCACTGCAAGTCATATCATCTTACTACGTACTTCACAACTTGACCATCAAGTTGACCTTGACCCCTCCCACCAGAGCAGACGAGCTGATGCCAAATGCAAAGCCTGCCCCTAAAGTTGATTTATGTGTTATTTCTTATTTATTTATCGGTGATGCACATGTATCAGTCTGCCAGTGACTCGTTGATTTGACTCGCTCTCTTTGCTATGATTTTGGAGAGGGAAAAAGTGCATTCATGCATTCTTAAAGGGATTGCTGCTAAGAGGCGGAAACTAAAAATTTGTTTTTTAAAAATCTGATTAATCGATTAATCGAAAAAATAATCGCCCAATTAATCGATTATTAAAATAATCGTTAGTTGCAGCCCTAATAACTATACCTATATAATTATATATATATATATATATATATATAGCGGCATATTATAGGGTTTAGTGTATGAAACATAGGCATTTAGGGCTTTTTATGGGTATGCCCACTATTTGTGGTTTTTCGACATTTGCGAATCCCCGGTATTAGAGGTGTGGACTTGAGTCAGGCTACTTGGATTCGAGTCAGACACAAATCACAATTTTTATGACTTTGGACTCGACATTACAATATCCTCAGAGACTTGTAACTCTACTTGGACTTCGAAATCAATGACTCGGGACTTGATTCAGATTATAGTCTGATGACTTGAAAATACTTGAGATTTTCAGTGAGTGTGTTGAATTTTCCCATAAAATCCGCCTCATTGAATGCGCCTATTTACGTCCAATCAGGTTTAAGAACAAGCAACAAGGGTGTGGCTTACATTTCTGTGAGTACCGGACTGCTGAAGAGTGGCAGTGATGAATTAACACCGGAATGTGTCAACATACTACTAGAGAATTTAATTTGGATTCGCAAATTACGGGATCATGGTATTTTATTTGGTAAACACGAAGCAGTGCTTATGACTTGTGACGACTCAAAAATTTCAAGCCTATGACTTCGGACATGGCTCGACCTGTCTTGTCTTGACTTGAGACTTGACTTGTGATTAAAGACTTGAGACTTGCAAATTACTGACTTTCCCCCACCTCAGTTTCCTCTCACAGTCCAAGAATGTAACCTCTGCTTGGGTGGTGAGTCTCTTTACATAAAGATTAAACACACTTTCTGGTGGACTCCCTTCTTTACTTATTATTATCATTATTGCTAGATTACTGTCAGTTTAGCCATATTGGTATAAGCAGCCAGACCCTTTCCTATGTGACAGTAACATCCATTTCTGCTTCTATGGTTATCATCACTCTTTGCCTGTTTGTCATCACTGGCACCCTACCACATTGGCATCACACAACAATGCATAAAAGCTCAATTTAATGCCTTTATTTAATTAACTGCCGTCTTCCATAGCTCCTAATTAGCGCCAGATCAAAAAGCATTACCATTAACAGCTGTGGCTGTAGGCATTGGGCATTGTAGGCATTTATTTAGTTTTAATTAACTCTACAAGAAGGCAATAACTGCATTTGTATAATGAGTGGTCGGCGTCCAGCAAATGTGCGTGTGACGTAAGCTGTTATTCACAGTGTTTTGATGTCTTTACAATTTACAATGCAACGGGTATTTTTGTTGAAGATGCCGATGCCAGTTACTTTATCTAACATTACATGCCAACTGCAACCTCATGCGTGGTACACTCGCCGTATTGTTGAACTCAACAGTGCTAATAATGCTGGCGGAGCAGTTTGCTCTTTACTGGTATTAGCACATGGGTTCTGCTGCTGCTGTGTTGTGCAATATATTTGTTATGAATAACATGCTCTCTCCAATTATTGCCTGCTTGCAATTATCACCTCATCCTCTTTGCAGTTTAGGTAAAAAAAACACCCTGGCTATAAGTTGTTAACATGTCACAGTGAGCCCCAGTTATCATGCAAATATGTCCCTTAGTGACTATAAGATCAAAGGGATTGAATGTTTAGTAAGTGCTATGATCTTCCAGGTTTCCTCACAGGTTTGATCCTCTGACAAGAAAAATCCAACGTTTATTGTGTCTGTTTCATTCAGGGGAACTATTATACTCATTTTCAGGCCTTTGTATTGAGTTCTGGACTCCTATAGAGCAGCTACACATGATAACCCGCACAGAAAGCTTTCTAAAGCTTCCAGACTCTGCACCTCTTTCTGCAGTGTTTCCTTGGGTTTCCTGCCTCTGTGTAATTTACTCCACCCCCGGCCCTCCTCCAGGTACACCTCCCGCCGAGCCCACTCCGTTGTGATTGGTCACACTCCCCCCGCTCGCTGTATGCACACTCTATAATGCTACACAGGCAACCACTTTTGTCCGATTACTTATAAATTGTTACTTACAGCTTGCTCTTCTGACTCTTCAACACGACCAAGTAACGTTGGAAAGGCGTTGGACTTCAACAACAGTTAGTGGATAGTCCAGCTCCGTATTGGCCCATGTTCATAAAACAGTCTCGTGTGAAGTGCCGTTGACAGATGAGCATATTTTTCTCTTTCTGGTCCGGGAATCAACAACTGCAGCTACTTCTGCCTGACGCTTGCCTGTTCAGGCACACCCGAGCAAACATTTTCTGGCAGCCATACACGCTAACACCGTGAACAGAGCAGAGCGGGGGAAGACGGGCAGCCTGTAACTAAATTAATAGGTCAGAAAAGAGGAGAAGCACAATAGGTCCCTTATAATAATTATAAGGACAAAAACATATTAAACAGCAATGTCATTATGTGATATTTAGATTATAGCACTTCTTCAGCATCCAATCTGATTGCTCTGATGTCATTACAATGCTGCTTCCCACCACTAGGGGCCATAATTACACACTAAATTGGGATTTCTTTGATGACAACCAATTTTCTTGTCCTCAATTCACTTTTTCGCCTTTGGCATTGGAGCTTGCTGACATCATTTCTCAGCATTCACACGCAATTTTACATGTGAAGTGTAATTTCTAGTAAATAATTTGGATTTAGCACTAAGAGTTATTGCTTCATATGAGCACACTTCAACAAATAGAATGTGTCAGTATGTGTGAAGTGGGAAATGGGGTGTGTCATGAACCGGCGTGACCTCGTGTTTTCAGTGCCTTTTAAGAATTAATAGTACTTACTGTTTGTTTCATGCTACTGGAAAACACATGTTGTCTTCTAAGAAACCCTTAAAGAGAGCGCATTAACTGTGATGGACAGAGGTTACATAATAAGCAGTGTGAAATGAACCAACTGTAAATAGTAATACTCTAACCAATATGTGTCTTCCCAGTAAGAAGGTTTTGGTGGCCGCTCAGCATTTGAGCGCTCATTAAGCTAAGTGTCCAGTTTGGATACTTAAAGCTAGCATCCTTGAGCGTTTGTCCTTTTGCTGTTTATATTACTGTGTTAGCATCATTACATTTTAATCTTAACAACCTCCCCATGCTATCCTTTGATTTCCTTCTCCATTTTGATACATTTCCTCCCATCTGGCTGCGTTCCATTTAGTACATTTCGCTCACTGACAGTGTAATTATGGCTGTCGGTGGGCCCTCGCTGCCGTGTAATTTGGTTTTCCAGTGATGGACGATGATGTCATCAAATGGCATCTTCAAAGACAACAAGGAGGTTGAAAAGTTCAATATCTCTTTTCGTTGCTGATACACACGCACAAACATACACACTCCACAGGGCATCTTACATCCATTCTTAAAAAGCTCAGCGTCTTGGCATGAGGGAAAGAGTCATGAAACAGGGTGGTGTTTTAGAAAAACGGGAACATCCGGGAAGCAAGAACAGGTCAGACATTTCTGTAACTAGGGGGTCAGGGACGGGACGGTACATGTCTACAATGGTGTATAACTAATCAACTTCTGGACTTTTGGACAGTTTTAGACATGGATGCTTCCAGCTTTGTGGCAACAATTTGCGGAAGGCATGGTCGGATGAGATTGGTGTGGAAGAACTTAAAAGCCCTGAACTCAACACCATGAAATACATTTGTGATCTCAGAAAAGTGAAAGCTATAACTCAGCGTTTTTTGTTTTGTTTTCAAGACTATGAAGCCACGATGAGGATTTAGGACACGTTTAGGTGGCAAAAAAACGTTTAACTTTGATGTGTTTTGATTTGAGTCGGATATTTTTGAGAATAAAGCTGTAATTTTGTCTCATTTAAAGAAAAGAAAAATCCAAGATTAAAAAAAAATCTCTTAGCTCAAATGGTATCAACCCGGGA
The DNA here is from genome assembly GCF_027744805.1 of Dunckerocampus dactyliophorus. Classification (NCBI taxonomy): domain Eukaryota; kingdom Metazoa; phylum Chordata; class Actinopteri; order Syngnathiformes; family Syngnathidae; genus Dunckerocampus; species Dunckerocampus dactyliophorus. Next base: position 19,520,608 of record NC_072825.1, read on the forward strand.
CCCACGTTTTCCAACGGTCATTAAGTCGCGACCTGCGTTTATTTTTTTTATTTACGTTGTTTTTAAAATGTCATCTTTTGAAACAAAATTATATGGCCAAAATGCATTTTATTTATTAATGCATTTTATTAAAGAAACGAGGAGCAGCATGATAACTGTATGCATACAAATAATGCATAAATTAAAATGACATATCAAAATTGCTGTAAATAAGACCACAAAATCTGATATTTCACTTTTGTCTGTGCAAAGAGGATATATAGGAAGATGTAAAAATGACTATATTGACTAAAATTTTCATTGGGAATGTATTACATTTTTTCAATCAAACGTTTGACTAGCTTACTGCGACCCACCTTTGGTTCCCGACCCACCAGTTGAGAATTACTGTCATAGATCATCATCTCAAACTGAATGATTTTTGTTCTTAATTGCGGCTCTAATACTCTGAAGGCCACAGCAACAACAAAAAACCCCCACTTACAAATAAAGTTGCATTTTTTTAAACAGAAAAAAAGTCGTAACATTACAAACTTTTGTCACATTTCACACATGAACATGCATTTATTTCTTAAGCGAAACTATGAAATATTCATATCAGTATTATCATTTTTGTATGATTATGTATTTATTAAATAACACTTCCGTCTGAAACAAACGCAACTCAACAAGTGATTTCATGGTGTGGAGTTTTTTCTCATAAAATCATGTCTTTATTAGTTGTAATTATATAATCACAAATTGTTAACTTTTCTTATATTTTCCTAGTATGTTTCTTTATTTCCTACTACTTTCTCTGCTGCCCCCAAGTGGCCAAAAAGAGCAGCTCTTCATGTGCCATATATGCTTGTTACCATGCAGTATGTGCCATATGACTCTACACTTAAAACACACTGAACCATTACCTCAATTGCCCCCAAAGTGTATTTATATGATTTAATCATAGCATAGCAACTAGTTCTCAACATTTCCCAGCATCCTGGTTCTTGTTTTTCCACTGTCTGTACATCTCTGTTACATACTACATTGCATTTAACTGTTCTCTCCCACTGGAGGCCGGCCAATGGAGAGTACTGTGTGAAGGATGACAAAAACAATGTGACCGTGACCATTTCCACATGTGCTTGTGAGCACACGCCAGTGAACTCAGTCTGACTTGTTGATGTGACGGCGGTAACTGTAACCAGATTAGCCGAGCCGAGGTCACTCTCTGTCAAGAGCTTCTCTATCGTCAACACTATCATGTCTTTCAATTGGCTGTCTGTGGTCTCATGGCTTAATAACCTTCTTAATTTATGACTATGATCACCAGTTTGATTCCCTGTGGGGCCACCCACGCTACCAACAAAGCATGCAGTCATGGTACGGCTCACAACGTCATTCTGGGTGACAACTTCTACAGAAATATCTTCTTGGTTGATGTGTTTTGTCAGGAAAAAGCACTGAGCTCGCCAGGCTGCTTGAAGCTTGTAAAACCCTTGCAAAAGTCATTGCGTTCTCTCGCAAAAGTCATTGCGTTTTCTCGCAAAAGTTCGGCTATCTATCATAAAAATTTTGTGATCTCTGGCAAAAATGTGTCTTTTGTTTACCCATCAATTTTTTTTTTCTCCATGTCCTCTCGGGGGGCTCCACAGTTCAATGACCTTTGGTGCAAAAAAAAAAAAAAGAGCAATGTGTGTTTCTAACCTCTTTCATTTGTGTGGAATTTGCATGCTATACCCCATTTTTCCCTGGTACTCCAGTTTCCTGCCACAGTCCAAAAACATGCATGTTTGGTTAATGCAGTGGTTCTCAGTTATTTTCTGTCATGCCTCCCATAGGGGACGGAAATGTTCCCCCCCCCCCCCGATTTGAAATACTATTGAGAAACTGATAATATCTATTTATTTATCTGTACTCTACAGACTGAACTTGAAACTGAAACCAGGAAAATGCAACAAAATGGAGAGCTGCGAATCATGCAAGCGTATTTAAGAGTCAAATTGCATGTTGAGTACAATAAATGTGTACATGTTGGCAGGTCTGCACTAACATTGAAAGTAATCCCTGCCTCTCACAACCCCCCAGACTCGAGTTCTCCTATGACTCTGTACTATAAGCTGTACTGTCCAGAAAATGAATGAAAAGGAGAATAAGTCAAACATTAAGAGTACTGCTTGTTTCTTTGTCTTTTGTGTAATCACTTGATGCTAGGCAGAATGCATTATTTCAAGAAATATAGCATATTGTACATTATATTTATTTTTAAACAAAATTATTTATTAAACAGAGGGCACCCAGTCAAGAAACACCTAAAGTAATTTTTGGCATCATATTTACTTTTTCAAGTGGACAGTGCACCTGACAACTAATTGAGGCAAGGCGTCTACTTGAGCTGAGGCCAGAAATTCAAGAAATAAGGTTTATTTAAATTTTTTGACATGATGTTTAAGTAGACAACATACACAACGATTAACAGAGGCATGGCATCTATTAGAGCAGTGTACATTGTTCAAAGGAATGAAGCATTTAGTTGAGGTGTGACGTTTAGTTGTCAAATCTAGCAGTGGCCACCCTTTTAATGAATAATGTATGTCATTTCTGTCATCATATTTCTTTGTTTACAAGGACGATGCAGCTAGTGATTAATAGGAAGGACGTCTATTTGAACAGAGTATATTTCAATTTTTTACATTTTATTTATCTGTTTAAGTAGAGTAGATGATGTCATAGTCTAATTTGCTTAATTGGCCATAACACATTCATTCATTCATTTTATATGCTGCTTGTCCTCACTAGGGTTGTGGGGTATGCTGGAGCCTATCCCAGCTGACTTTGGGCAAGAGGCAGAGTTTTATGGATGCTCTGGGAGACAGAAAGTGAGGAAAGAACATTAAAAGCTTATTAAAAAGTCTCCAAAAGTGTCCGGTAAGACCAGAAAAAGTGGCTAGCATTGTCACTAGTAGCTTTTTTGAAAAAAAAAATACTCCCTAACTATAGCGACAAAGTTGCTAAGTTGGTAGCACAGATCCCTCCTACTACGTCTTCTTATTCTCTGGTAGACCAGGCACGTATGAGAGGTGTTAAGAAGCAGCATTATGATGCCATCGACTGTACGGAGTGGGAATGGGAGTGGGATGTTGCCATTGTTCATTTAATACAGACACCAGCGTAACACACATAATATGACCAATGAAACAGAAGAGCACACGCCCTCAGGTTTAACAGATTTGTTATTGTGGTAGCGTATTCTTTGAGGAAAGCAGCATAAATACAAATACATGGGAGGGAAGTCAGTGGTGAATGGCAATAAAAGAGTAGGACAGAGTGTTTTGTATTCTGGTGTTGGACGGGGAAAGCCCAGTGACCTCCTACCGTTGTTGTAACAAACAGCAGCCAGGAGAGACGACCACAGACAGGACCACAGTCATAACACATATATGCATTGCACACACATGCAGCACACTTTATATGTGATATGTGAGAATACTCCCTGTCAAATGCGTTGGCCCGTTTAACAGCGAGGATGCATCTCGGCCAACGGGAAAGTCCTCAGAGCCAATATTGTAGCTGAAAGGAAGCAGACTGTTGGGTGACATCTGGTCTGCATGTGTCCTCCCTCCACTGTCTGCATGGCTGCATGTCAAACATGCTCGCTAACTGACAGCTTACTGTATATCCCAAGTGTGCTGAGAACTGTTCAGTCTGTTCACAGCCAACAAGATAAAAAGAAACAATAAATACGTAGGCTCAGTGACGGCCGAGTGTATGGGCAGTCTTTTGCTCAGTTTTGTAATAAAGTGCAACACAGTGGCCCATCGGTTAGCACCGCTGCCTCACTTTAAGAAAGGTCATCTTCGGATCTTGGTTCAAATAGCTGCACCTTCTCGAGGACCTAGCCTATGTGGTCGATGGAGGTGACGCAGTCAGTGCCCCCCATGTCACAATGTTTTACATGTTTGCATTACTATTTCTGGCACTTTTCATATATGTCTTGTGGGCGCTAGGCCTTTGATGATGATAATACATTAATTAATAACACAATAAATGTAATAAAACTAGATAATATATATATCAATATATCGCCATGTCTGTGTGTCTGTTTTTCTAGTTTGTCATCTCCAAACAGCATTGCATTGGTTTCAGCACCTGGGCATGAACGGAGTGAGCCCTTTTGTCAGTCATACAGTCTCTTTGTCTTTTCGTGATGTTTTGTAACGTAACGTAATGTTAAAATCTCATCTCGCCTCGTTCGCGTAGACCCAGTCTTGTGTATCATCTCATCTCGTGAACTTAGTGTCTCGTGACACCCCTACTAAATACTAAGTAGATTAGTATTTCACATTAACAGTTTCAAAGCTTACAGGTAATCTAAATAGTTATTATCATGCAGTCATTTACAATTCAATATGGCAATAATTACACATAATTCCTCAATAGTTCTTCACATAACTTGAGTATTATGTCAGTCAAAATGGCTACGTAGCGTTCCCTATAAACACAATTCATGTATTACGTCCAGTTAGCAATTGCTATCAAACATTACGGATATACAAGAATTGAAAATGATTATGCAAAAGACAATGCAGCCGAAGTCAAGGCAACATATTAAAAAGGTTTTTGCAATGGGTCTCTTTTTCAATAAATCATGAAATAATATTTTAACAAACAAAAGTGTAGAAAACACACATTTCTACAGTGGATGCAGAACCATCAAACAAATTACATTTTTTATGCATAACTAGCCGCTACAAGTCAACGGATAACATTTGTTATAGATATAGGCATCTTACCGCTGAGTTACTTTATCCGTAATCTGAATAATAAAGATGAAATTTGCATATCTTCACCGCCAAGGAGCAACAGCAAATCAGGAGGGGTTAATGTCAGCTGGCTGATGTCAAATGACATCTACAAAGTGACATTTATGATGTGGGGAGCACATGCGATCGACCCACACTACCTTCGGTGGATCGCGATCAACGTAATGGGCACCCCTGCGCTACATGTTATTGACATATATGCGGTATTTGATTAAACACTTAGAAACTGCTGGACATGGCAGAAGTGTATAAATGAAAACATGTATAAATCGCACTTTACTGACTATAAGCACAACCACTATTGCATCTCTGTGTTGTGCCATTACTGTTTTGAGTGTTTCATACTCACACATGCCGATGTTGTCCAGTTTTCAGCATCCAAAATTACCCAAATTAAAAGCGATCGGCTTCAAATGGCTCATTCAAAGTGTGATGCAGGCCTTGTCCTGGGAATCACCAGAAGACTTTAGTGGAGGCACAGCATCTTGATAAAAATAAAGAAAAGCCTCCATTTTTAAACCTCCCAGGTTAACTTCAGTCACGTTGGAACCTGGGCACTCTATCTATTTACCGATTAATTTGAGGTCTTTGTTGAAAACCCTTTTTTTTTACATTTAATACATTTTTTTCTCCTCTTGCTGCGGCGCACCTGCCCTAACGATAGCGAGAAGTTTGTTCCTAAGAAAGGAATAGTATCGTCAGTTGTTTGGAACTGTTTTGAGTGTACGCCAACATCCGTGGAACAAGTGACTGCACCCTGCAAGGCCTTTGCAACAAAAGGCAGCAGCACGACAAACTTATTCCAGTATCTAAAACAGCCCAGTGGGAGAAATACCACTCTTTACAAAGGGAACAAGACCGCTACAACCAACAAACTCATGCCAAAAAGCAGCTTACTTTGGTGGTACCATTTAGCCAAAGCACCATGTACGAGAGGAAAGGGGCACAATGGAGAGCAACCACTTTGCACATGGCTTTAGATATGGTGCCCACATATACTGTACCTGCACAGTGGAAAAGACTGGGTTCATCTACTTGCTGAAAACTTTAGACCCCAGGTACGGGCTACCTAGCTGCAAGTATTTTGTTCAAGTTACCTTGCACCATCTGTACAACACTACTGCAGCAAGGGGCAGCAATAATTGATTTTATTTATAGTTTTTCTAAATGAGGTTGCTTTACAAAACAAAGTCAAATAATATAAAGCACATTGGCAGCTAATGTTAAAGGAATGGGTGCAGTGGATCACACTTCTCAGCAAAAGAGAACAATTGACTGTTGTTGTTGAAGTATTTAGTTAGACTGAAACATCTGAATCCACTTACTTTATTGTCAAGAAATCATTTAGCATGTGACGAAAAGATGCCAAAGGCGCAGTGAGAGATGTAATGAAGACTAAAATGCAGGATTAAATCATACAAAAACAATTAAATAATGTTTGGAGCCATTACAAAGTGAATAATGAAGGTTAACAAGGTCCAACAATGAAGCAGCTGTTGTGCAGGGATCCAGGTCTAAGCGTGATTTTCTTCTCAGACTCTATGAAGCACTCAATTGACTTTAAGCCAGCGAGTCCACCAGGAGCTACAACTTTACAGCTCTGACCTTTCCTTCAACTCACTCTTACTGGAAGGCTTTGGGCAGGCAACTGCTCCAGCATTCAGAAATATTTTGCTCTTGATCCCAAAAAGATGTGCTGGAGATGACTTTCACTGTCACTGTTCACTCACCACCCCCTCGTTTCTTACCACTTGTGCAGCTCTTCACCGCCTCCCTCACCTGGGCCTTTCAGCAACAGGCTGCACCACCTAAGTACCAGTACCGCGACCCTGTGACCTCGGACCTCCTCCTGTGCGACCAGTGTCCTCCGGGCACAGCCGTGAAGCGACACTGCGCCGCTGACAGCCCTACGGAGTGCCAAGCCTGCCCTGAGAGGCACTTTGCTGACAACTGGCACTGGGGGAACTCATGCCAATACTGCACCTCGGTAGGTAGGAGAGGTTCACGCCGCTAAAAATGACTTCACTTCATTGTCATTCTCTCAAAGACACCTGTTTCTCTATTTAAGATTTAAGCAGATTCAAGTCTGTTACTTCACTCATTTGAACTGCTCAGGAATTTGTTGCCTTGTTATTTTTATTCGGCTTTCCCTTCACGTTACGCTTGTGTGGCTTTTCTCAGATCTTTTCCTCATGTGCATGACTATACTGTACTATACTTTATTGTTTTTACAAATCCACAAGGTAATGTTGTTGTAGGCCTTTCATGAAAATGTAGGTTCAAGTCTGCGGTTTTGCAGTGCAAGCACGTTCATGACCTACTGTGTGTTCCGTCCATAATAAATGTTTATTTTTCCATATTCTATACATCAGTGGTTTGTGACGGTGCTCCTCTGTGTGTGTTGTCTTGTCTAGGTGTGCAAAGAGAGACAGCTGGTGAAGCAGGAGTGCAATAGTACTCATGACAGAGTGTGTGAATGCGCTGCAGGTTTCCACCTAGTGGTCGAGTTTTGCATCACACACAGCTCCTGCCCGCCTGGTTATGGAGTGGCAGCTTTAGGTAAGGTGCTATTATGTCACGTAAATACATTATTATGTCAAGTAAATATGATTTACAGACTAGATTAGTTGGTCTCAACAAGCTGAACATTAGAATACTTAAAAAAAAAAGGATCATCTCAAAATTTCCATCCTTTCATCCTTTTTCTATGCCGCTTATCCTCACGGTGTATGCTGGAGTCTATCCCAGCTGACTTCAGGTGAGAGGCGGGGTACACCCTGAACTAGCTGCCAGCCAATCGCAGATGATCTAAATTTATTACAGTATTTTGTGATGATTTGACTTCAGTAGTTCATTTTAAAAGGTGGAACTGTTCTATAGATTCACTACATGCAGAGTGAAATATTTCAAGACTGTATTTCTAATATAATTTTGATGGCCATATAATAAAAGCCCAAAATTCAAAAATAAAATTTGAAAAATTGTCAAAAAGTTGGGCCGCACGGTGATCTAGTGGTTAGCATTGCTGCTGCTCAGTGAGAACACAAACTGCAGAGCAATACATGCTTTCACTTTTAAGTCCCCAACCACCAGAAAGCTTTCCAACAACACCAGAAAAAGTAGCTTGATTTGTTGCTAGTCGCCAAGACGGTTTGGGATGTCGCCAGATTTATCTACAAAGTTGCCAAGTTGGCAACACTGCCCGTTACACATGAAATAATACCCCTACTGTAAAGTCACCTTTACACTCGTATTAGCCAATACAGTAGACATTATGACAGAAAATAAGACATAATTTGTGTGTTCTGGATGTTTGAGAGTTGGGTTTTAGCTTGACGTAGGTTACTGCCGCAATAGTGTTACTGCCGTGTTATTGTTATGATTATTATTACTGTGCCTGTTCCAATTAACAACAAACCTGCAATAAAAGCCTGTTGTTCTGGCGATTGTACTGTATGTGTCCCCGGACATTACAGATTACAGTAACATTACTGACACCTAGTGACCAGAGTAGAATACTACATACCACAATTTGAATGTGTCTTCTTAATGCCTTACAGTATATTTGTGCTTTAGTTCATTTAGCCATTTTTATACTTGAAATGCTTAATTTAGGCAAAAAATACATAATATATTGCTTCAGTATGCATATTTTTTAACCAATATTGGGCTTTATTCAACCACGAAACAGCATAATTTAATAAATAATATATTTTTTAAAAACCGTGATAGAGTAAAGCCGCGAAATTTGAACCGTGATGTGGCGAGGGACGACTATATATCTTATATAGGAAAATACCAACAACCACTTTTAGGAATGACATTTTCCAATATACTGTACCTACAATTCTGCGTATTGAGCTATTATGTTTTGAGCAATCTTAAGGGAAAGGACATGAACTCACTGCTAACACTTGTCGTATCTGCCATGATTATATTGTATAGTCTGCTGCCATAATTGCCATGTGCTTGTATTTGTGTATTTGTATTGTATATATTTGTAGCTCATGTTGTCATAGTTGCATGTCTGTTGGCTTAGGAACGTTGCAGTGTGCGTCAAATCAAATAGCTGGACTTCCTCACAGTTACCTGATAACTTCCCCAAAGCATTTGTCACTCTTAGTGGGAATTAACTGTCTATTTTTTTTCCCAATACTGTACATGCGTGCGTGCCTTTCATCTTCTGCTTGTCTCTAATACGTCACATTACACCAAATGCCGGATTCTAATACGAAAATATAAAGATTGCACTGACCAAACCCTGATAGGAAAGCTTGCTCATGGGTAAAACAGGTACAAGTTTTGTTTTGTGCGTCCTCACAGACTGCACTAGAACTGTTGCAGTGCATTCCCTTGACCTGCATTTCTTTATAGTGACATGCATCAACTGCTGTTTTTCCTAACAAATCCATCCTTGTCTCTCTTCTGCGGAACACATTTAACATTAAACCTGCAACCGTTAACCCTCCATTCATCCTACCCTGTAATTCACACACTGCTGCATATAAGGTGAGAACAGAGAAGTGTTGCCTTAAAGTGTACCTTGACATGAGATAGCATTACTGGGGATTCCCCTTCCTTAAGCTGCAGGACTCATTATGTAATGGACAGAAATGTGGTTGAAGCCTTGAGAACCACAAGATGAGCAAAAACCAAAGGTTTGGCTCAGCTTCTTCCCACTTGGCCTCCTCATGTGTCCCTTTCCTGTTGACTCTCTGAATGGAAGACTGGAAGATTCTCCAAAATGTGTTTCTTTTACAAAGTGACCACGACACACAGCACGCTGTTTACTCCAGTGTGCCATGACTTTACAAAACCACTTTAAACTGACTCACATGCAGTTTGTTGTCCCACATGCTTAGTTTCAAGAATAAAATGAGGATGTGCTTTTGGCTCACAACTTCCACAATGTGACTTGTGTGCTTAGCTGACAAATTATTTTTGCAGCTTGGGTTGAAATGTTACAAAGTAGCTGTAGTAGGTTTTGAACTATGAAAGTCATACGGAAAAATTCATCTGAAAATAAGTCTTGACACATTTACAATAATTCGTCACAGCAAGTGCTCAGTTATATTGTTTACATTATATAAATTTTAAGTATTAAAACGTAATTTGTGTTTCTGTATTCATATTCTTAAAATATTTAATTTATTATTCATATTACATGGCTTTTTTTTTTCTTGGTGGCCAACTCTCGATTCCTAACCAGTAGCAACCGAGTAGGCGTGGTCGGGAGGAGACTGCGGAATCCGAGCACGTCGGCCAAAAGGAGAAGAATGCAGATTTACCATGTACACAATTTGAGATTTATGGAGTATTTTATTAGAAGAAAAATACTATATAGTGTGTCACACGGACCCAAAATCTTATTATTTAATCTCGTTATTATTTATTTGTATCAACATTACAGCCTTTTCGCTTTACATTGTACCTTTTTGCTCTTTTTTTCTTATTTTTTGCTGTTGTATCTCCTGCTCAACGTTATTTCTCCAATGTACCGCGGGCCAATATATAAACGAACTGCGGGCCGCACTTTGGACCCCCCTGCCCTAAGCTAACTCTTCAACTTCTGAAGTCCTGCATACAAAAGGATTTAAAAACGTGCACCCTTATTGTGTTACCTGTGCTATTATTTTAATGACAAATATATCCTTGAACCCTTGAAATTTCAAGAATTGCCACATTGATACACACCTTCAGGCGAGCAGCAAGTACATGTGTGTTACATGGATGCTAGCATGTGTTCCAAAGCATTTTCAGCACCAAATTTTTTTCAGTGTAATAAACCTTGAATTAATCTGTCCCAAGGTCCAACTGTGGCCATTATAAACTTTTTTACGTAACATTTTATTCTTAACAGTCATACAAGTATATAAAGACGTCAACTTCAATAACGCAAACAAACCGCTTAGCAATGATAGCTAACACATTGTGTACAGGAAAGTCTGAATTCAATGAAGCCACTGTAGTACTTCAATAAATGAAAGTTATTTCGTAGAAATACATAAGAGGTGGGTGGCACGTCTGCCTCGCAGTAAGGCAATCAGGAATAAAATCTTCGACAGAAGATGTCAATGAGTTTGCATGTTCTTCTTGTGCTTGCATGGGTTCCCTCATTCCAAAAATATGCATGTTAGGCTAAGCTGAGACTAACTTGTCCATAGGTGTGACTGAGTGTGAATGGCTGTTCGTCTACATGTGCCCTGCGGGTGGTTGGTGACTACCCCAGGGTATGCCTCTCGGCCAAAGTCGGCTGGGACAGGCTCCAGCCCACGTGTGACCGTGACACATGGTAGAAATTGAATGAATGAATATACAGTAGCGTGGGCCACAGAGCAATAAGAAATTCTTCTTATTCATTGCTTTAAAAGGGTACATCCTCATTACTTGGTCTCATTCCAGGTACACCAGTGAGCGACACAGTGTGCGAGCCATGTCCTGCTGGTCATTTCTCTAGCAGCCGCTCCTCAACAGAGCTATGTTGGCCCCACAGAAACTGCACCGATTTGGGCATGAAGAGATTGAGACGGGGGACGTCCACTTCAGACAGCATTTGTGGGAACCAAGTCATGGCAATTGATTGTGGTCATCATCACACATTGTGTCACACAGGTGAGGCCATGGTGTTTAAAGCGGGGGTAATATACAACATTGTTGCTGTCTTTATACATGTCACATCCCTACACAGACTGTTAAAATGTTCAAATTCATCAAGCTGAATTATTTTAAGCATGCCATTTTTTCCCCTCCAAAGGATTTTCTTAGTGATGTTTTTTTTTAGATTTATTGGAAAACAAAAAATGCAGAGAGAAAAGGCTTTATTTGGATTTTTATTACACAGTCATTGTGGTCCTTTTGGAATTGCAGCCAATTCATGATGGGTGAGCTCCTTTCATCCTTATTTGTTCCCAAATTATGTATTTTTACTGCAATAACATCAAAGTCGAGAAGAATTGCTGGAAGATCATAAGGTCAAAGGTCATTCCTACCTCTGTGACGTAAGTTGAGTTTTAGTGCAAGTGACTCACACTGTACACAGAACACATGAAGGACACCTTTTTACTTTTTTATCTCTGTGGGAGGGAGAGAGATTTATTGGGAGGACTACAGTATGCTCACTACGCTGCTGAGTTATCACTGTGTATTTCATAGGAGCAGATCCTTTCACATGTTCAAGGATGCTGTCTTTATCCTTGATGAAGACCACAACGGTTTCTCCACTTTCTGAGCATTTTACAATGTCTAATTTGACTTCATTTTCACTTCAGACATAGCCTTATGCCTTGGAGACATAATGATGGGAAAAAGTAAAAGAACAAAGGTGACGTACTTCCTGTCGCGATGCATTTTTCCGCCGATGTCTTTTTCTTTTTGTACAGTATAGCAACTTATGCGAGTGTGTTGCAACCACGAAACGTCGTAGCACGCAACGTAATAGTCACTATGATCTAAGAATTTATTTCTCTGGAGTTTCAACTTGACTATCGCCCTATAGCACTCACTCCTATTGTAATGAAGTGCTTTAAAAGGATAGTCATGACCCACATCAAAAAGAGCATATCGCCAGAACCGGTCCACGGATGATGCAGTCAACACTGCCGTCCACACAGCCCTTTCTCACCTACAGGGCCAGGACACATATGTCAGAATGCTATTTATAGACTATAGCTCTGCTTTTAATACAGTCAGCCCCCACAAACTCACAAATAAGCTCCTCACACTTGGCCTGTCACCCTCCCTCTGTAACTGGGTGTTTAACTTTCTCACAGGCAGGCCCCAGACAGTCAGAGTCCACAATCGCACATCCAGCTCAAGAATTGTGAGCACTGGGACCCCACAGGGGTGTGTGCTGAGTCCGCTCCTCTACACGCTCTTCACCTATGATTGCGTGGCCTTCCAGAACAACACCAGCATCATTAAATTTGCGGATGACACTACAGTCATCGGCCTGATCACTGGTGGTGTTGAAACGTCATACAGAAGAGAGGTGGCAGACCTCATAGCTTGGTGTTATGATAACAATCTCCTTCTCAATACAGAGAAGACTAAAGAAATGATCATCGACCCAAGAACAAGGGAAAAGGAGCCGCATAAACCCCTGTTTATTGATGACACTGAGGTGGAGAGGGTGAAAACCTTCAAGTTCCTTGGCACATACATCAGCGAGGACCTCACCTTGTCTCACAACACCCAGCAAACTATTAAGAAGTCCCAAAGGAGACTGTACTTCCTGAGAAGACTGAGGAAATTTGGCATGTCCACCAAAATCCTGAGTTGCTTACAGAAAGTGTCCTTACAGCCCCATCACTGTTTGGTACGGTAACTGTACAACACGTGATAGGAAGGCACTCCAGCGGGTGATCAAGACCTCACAGAACACTGTTGGGGCAGCCCTCCCCTCACTGCAAGACATTTATAAATCTAGAGTCCTACGCAGAACACACAACCTCATCAAGGACAGCACACATCCACAACACTCAGTATTCACACTCCTACCGTCAGGCAGACGCTACAGGAGTTTGAAGTCCAGGACCACAAGGCTGGCAAACAGCTTTTACCCACAGGCCATCAGGCTTCTCAACGAAGCACTCACACACGCCGCACGCAACACACGCACGCACTCATAGCACTTTATTTATTTATTTATTGGTATTAATGTCTCTTCTGTTGTTGTTCCTTAATTTATTGGTATTAATATTTCTTGTGTTCTTATTCATTTTCTTGTTTTCTTTCTTTTTTGGGAGAATGAACAGAACAAGAATTTCATTGCATCGTATAACTGCCTGTTTTACTGTGCATATGACAATAAAACTCTTGAATCAACTTGGCGCCAGCATCCCTTAGCTTTCACATGCAGTTTCTAAGAAAATTGCAATTCGTTTTAAGCGTCATCCTGAAACTACACCAAAATCGGAAGCAGACTCAAGCAGCACTGAGACAGCAGAGGAGTTAGTCAGTATTAGTTACGCAAACCAAAATTACATGACATGCTTAAAACTGAATTTCCAGGATCTCGAAAATATGGTCGAGTCACACAATACATACAGTAATTACTTGTGATTCACTCAAACACAAGTATTGCCTCCAGAACACCATGTTTTGTACAATTAAATCCCAAATCTGCATGCGCAGTAGTGTATTGTGGTGCATTAGATTTACCAATGAGTTTTGCTATCTTCTTCTAGATGTGTTCTTGTGTGAGGAGGCAGTTTTTCAGTCACTAGCCTCCCTGCAGCTGTCGTCCGTGCCCCTGGAACGTCTATTGGAGAGTCTTCCGGGCCGGAGGGTGGATCGCAAGAGTGTGGAGAGGCTGAAGAAGGCCTGTTTGCCACAGCAACGTGTCCTCCAGCTGCTGCGACTATGGAGGCAGCAGAACAAAGACCAGGATAAGCAGTATGGCATCATAAAAGGTACGGCCTCTTTGATATTCTTCACTTTTTGTTTATTAAACACGTTAAAACCAATCCAGTGGAGGTCAAGATTTGCTAGATAGTAATTGCACTGATTTAAAAGACTGTTTAGGACGTGGACAGGACAAGCAGTTATGCGAAGTATGTCTTTACACAAGTGACATCGAAAGCTACTAACCAAGCATGAACATTATGTTTGTTATTGTCAAAGGAAAACATTTGAAAAATACAACATAATCACAACTTTTTCTTATATATGTGTCGTACAGGTGTGAACCACTGTGAGCGCAAAATCTCCCGCTGCAACAGCCTAAACAACCTGACACTTGACGACCTCTTGGAGGTCACCAACAGTTTGCCGGGGGTTCCAGTTCATCGGGAGCATGTGTCGGCGGTGGTCGCGACTTGTCTTCCCAAGCAGTACATCCTCCAGCTTCTCCACCTGTGGAAGATGGCCAACTTCGACCTAGATCTGGTCAAAGGTCTTTCTCACAGTCTGAGGGTGCTGCGCAGCAAAGGGGCACCACGTTATCTTCTAAAAGGCCTGAAGAAGATCAGCCACATCATCGGATACGCCTCCACTCGCAAGATGTATGAAAAGATGTTTGTTAATATGCTTCAAGATGAACTGTGTTTTAAAACTCTTAAGCCGTTCAATGAATAAGAGCAACTACTTTTAGGGATGGGCGTATGGCTAAATGTTCTTAATTGGCTTTTGGGAAATTTATTGATCAATTACTTTCAATGGTATGCGAGAATGTCTCTCGGACATGCAAGTGTTGCAGAATGATGTTGCTCAAGAGTTGTACCATAGCAAAGGTCTTCTTTTCATAGACGATGAATCAGAGGTGCCTCTACTGGTTGCGGCTAAGTACTGCACTCCATCTTGCCTCAATAGCTTCCAGTCACAAGTCATCAACAATGAATTCCACAACTTCCCATCCCTAGTGTTTATTCAAACTAAACTTCAAGGGACAACAACACTCAAGCTGGAATAGATGCACTCTGAAACAGTCACAGTGCGATTACGTAGACATTTACTGGTCAAAACATTAAGTACACCTGAAACATGATATGAGTTCTAGTACATGAGCTGTATCCATAATGTAAAATGAACATCATCTTTGTGCATTTCTGATACATCTCTTGTATTATTATTATTATTATTCACATGTGTTGTGCAGATGTGCCTAATGTTGTAGATGTATGTGGAACAGATATGAAGTAGGTCACATGGTAGCATTTGGTCTGCAGGATGCTACTAGGGCAAATAAAGCTATACACAAGAATATAAAGAACATCCCTTGCTTCAATCAGTAGATAATTCTGAAACAAGGCATGTTCATAACTGTTGCTCTTCAGTAATTAACCAAATGCTTCTAATAAAAATAGCAATTACACATTTGCGTCCTCCATGCCGAGTAATTTTGGAAAATATTTCATGGGAACCTTTTTGAGTCTGTGAAAAGTAATAAACAAAATTATTTAAGGTGTAAATAGCACACAATTTTATGGAAAATGGGCAAGCAAATGTGTTGTTTTTTCTTATTGCTTTCTCGCTATTTGAGAGGAAGGATTTGGTTTCATAATGAAATCCAGGTATGAGCTATATAATTGTCTTTTGTTTTGTTTTGTCCGCGACTGCTGGCAAGTAAAGTTCATAGGAATTTAGTGTTGTTATTGTCAGCTTTCTGAATGTACAATTGTGTTCTATTTAAAAGGGAGTTTAACTTTCCATTCTTTGTAAAGGCTTGTTTTTATTGCTTTTAAAAAAAATACTGGATCCTAAATGCTGCAACTTCTTGAAGGGAGATGTGTTTTATATTTGGTTTTCTATCTTTTATACAAAGAAGTGTCTGTTTCTTTATGTATATATGCCTCGGGTAACACTAATGTCGAATGGTGTGTACAGATGCTTCATAAAAGATTAGACTTTTGTTTCTGCTGTGACTTATCGTTTCTTAAACAGCTCACATAGACACAAGCAATGACCGATGATTTATACTCAGTGGAAAAAACAACATTTGTGGAAAAAAGACTCGTAAGTAGCTGTAATAATCTAACACAACATGCCAAATTAGTTTTATAAGCACATGATACACACAGCATATGCATATGTGGCTTTCTGAATCGGATTTATCATCAGAGAAAGGATGACTCATTTGTAAGAGTATTAAGTTATAATTAAATTTGAAAAACATGTATTTAATGCTGTTGTGCAATAATTATAAATATTATAGTATTTATGAATTTTCTTTATTACAAAACAAAAATATATATATTTAGAAAGTCGTCCCTCACCACATCCCGCTTTCAATTTTGTGGCTTCACTCTATCACAGTTTTTCAAAAATATATTAATTAATAAATCATGTTCTTTTAAAAAATTCTATACATGCACTTCACACAGAGGGAAATATTTCAAAAGTATATTTCTTCATGTATTTATTCAGCTTAATAATGTTGGTGTTTATAGCTAACAGCTAATAAAGAAACACATTTATTATCTCAGAAAATGTTTAAGTCAAATAACTTTTGCACAATATTTTAATTCACTGAGTTGTACCTGCATTTTCTCGATTTTCTTAAAATCAGTCTTGGGTAAGAGCGGTCGTCTTATATTCAGGCTGTCTTACAGTATATTTGGGCTAATACTGTGGTAACTCATATATACATATACAGTATGTATACTATATTTGTATTTGATGAATCTCTTATATTACATTCGTGAGGACAGGCAGCATAGAAATTGGATGGATGGAATCTCTTATATTGGACTGTGCAGCTGTACCTAAGGGTACACTTTTAAAGATGGTAAATGTCCATCATTATCAACAACCAAATGACACAGCAAAAAACACATTATTGCAAGTGTATTGCTTCCCATTCAATGTTTGGCAATTCTATTTGAATTCCAGTAAATTAGAGGCTTGGTTATGTGAACAGTTTACTTTCAAATGAGCTTGGTTTTTTATTCTGTTGCTCAATTACACACAATCTAGCATTAAAGCACTTCCCAATTTTTGTATCGTATAAGTAGAAGTGGTTTGACCTTCAGTCCACTCCGTAGAGGTGCTTACGCAAAGTGCTGATTGTTCCCCACTATAAATGTCAAAGCTTGCTGTGCACGCACTGACATGTTCAACATCAGCATGGTGAGTACACACACTGTGATGCGTCCACAGGCTCGTAACAATGCAGCTCCAGAAAGTGTTGCCAGCTTAATTATTTGCATTTAGCAAGACAAGTCTTGTGACTTTTTGTGTTATTGGAGCCTTTTAGATATTCTCAGGTGAAAACAAATCGTTCTTAAACCTGGATTATACTTCTGCGTAGTCACTTTGCCGTCCCTTCGAATGCCGTCTTGAGCCTTCTATGGTTTTCCATAGAGTCAACTCAGTGAGCAACCTCAACTCTCGTTGACCCATTAGCTTGTTCGCTTCCTTTATGATAAGCGAACAATGGCAATTAAAGAGAGACAGGAAGTTTATTGGAGCTGGTACTAATCAATGCGCTACAACTAACTGTCACTCATGCAAATGTTGATCCAGAATTGCGAGTTGTATATACATACAAATGGCAAATTATGCAAATTAATAGATAGTCATTTAGCCACTTCTAGTGACTTTTCGGACAGCCTATAGCTAACCCCTTACTGGAGAGTTAGCAACAGTAGTGACTTTAGCGGTAGCAGTGGTTGCGGATGAAGATGTTGCTACTTTGCCTCTTCAGTTGTTCCTACCGTCACTCGTGGTGCTGCTATGTGGCGTTCAGAGTCACTCGGTGGATTCCATTCCCACGTACGAATACAAAGACCCGTCTACTGGTGAGACGATCTCGTGCAACAAGTGCTCCCCTGGCACGCACATGTCCGCGCACTGCACATTCAGCACGCCCACGCGGTGCGCGCCGTGCAGATGGAACCACTTCACGGAGCTGTGGAACTACCTGCCCAAGTGTCTCTACTGCAACAACTTCTGCACTGACGACCAGGAGGTGGAGACGGAGTGCAGCCCACGTAACAACAGAGTGTGTCGGTGCAAGGAGGGCTTCTACTTGAGCGAGGACTACTGCCACAGACACTCCAAGTGTGCCCACGGACAAGGCGTTCTAATCAGAGGTAAAATAAATACAGTACGTTTTTTATGTCCTGGCGTCCTTCTAATGGTTTCGGGATCGATTGAAAATTATTTGAAAACTGATTACTGCTGACGTGACTTGTTGCTAGGCAAAATTCGTGGGATACAAACAGTTGAACCAGAGAAAGGGACAAAGAGTGAGGCAAACTGCATTCCCGACTGCTGGGAAATGTCCCATTTGGGATTTTTTTTTTTTGGGGGGGGGTGTTAAGACAATTCCAAGGGTCCCTGATTGACCCAGGCCCCATAAAATACAGGTGTGGTGACAACAGCTGCCCTGGGAACCCCAATGTGATTTTTTTTCATGGGGCCCAGAATTCCTATTAGCCCCTGACTACGGTATATGTTAATGTTTCTATATCTTTCAATGCTACTTACAAAATTGTGGCTTTTTTTATGACAAAACAGAAATACATGGTTAAAAACAAGGTGTGAATGAATCATCATTAACAGACATGGAGAAGGGGTAGGGTTACATGTCTTTTTTGGACATGTTGAATTGTGCAAGTGTAAATGTAATGTTCCTTAATGTGACTTGTTCAGCATGCCTAAAACAAATAAATCATACCATACCGTGTTATAAACATTAATTACAGATAAATATAATTTACTAATAATAACACAAAGCTTTGTGTGTGTGTGTGTGTTTATATATATATATATATATATATATATATATATATATATATATAATATATATATATATATATACACACAGTCAAACCTGTCTTAGCGGCCACCTTTATAGAACGGCCACCTGCCTATAGTGGCCACTGAAAAATCCCCCGCAGCAAATTTACATGTTATAGACCCTGTGTATAGCAGTCACCTGTCCAACGCGGCCAGTGGCCACCCATTTTGTCTCTCTTGGTCAATATCTGACTGTATATAGTGGCCAAATTACCGACTCAAGTAGAAGCTTCATGCACAAAAAAGTTTCGTTTTTCAATCAATGAAGCCGTCGTGTGTAGACTTTAATTACTGAGTCCTAGCTCAGTCACAATCATTCACAAGATCCACACAAACTGTCAGTTGTTCCACATAAAAAGCCGTCTTCTTTTGAGCTTGCTATTTCCTGGTCAAACATGTAACTTTAAGAGCATTTGCACCAAAACATTACCGCAAATTAGGCTGGGAACAGGACGTGCTCCCAGCGACGCTACAATAAAAAAAAAAGATACGCTACCATGCATGTGGCAGCGGGAGCAAAACTGAGTTCGGTTGTACTTAACTGAAGTATTTTAGAATGTACTCACGTTATTTTTCATCAATCCTCATCCACAAATCCATCAAAGTCCTCATCTTCTGTATTCGACACAAAAAAAGCCGTCTTCTTTTCCATTCGCTACTAGTCTGTTAACTTGTCAGTGTTATTCAGCTCCGAAGCAAAGAAGGAAACTTCTCCTGTTTCTTCTGCAAACTTTATTTATTGAACGCGGCCACCAGACAGCAGCTCAGAACACACACACATCTCTCAGCATCGTCTCTCCTTCCTGCTTGCCCACAAGGCAAAGGTTAAACAAGCCCCACTACATCGCTGTCCAGTCAATGCCTGTAAGAAATGACACCGTTTATTTCCTGGTGTGCACTGGTCAATACTGTAATGCCGCTTGTTGTGGGGAAGGAGAGACTCACGTCGCCGATGCACTTTAATCGCTTTATTAACAGCGGAGAACACTGCAGGACTTTACATCCACGCCAACATAAACACACTTCCCAACTCTCTCGAAACTCACAGCTAGCACTGAGCCTAGCTCTCCTGCTCGGGATGCCCACCGTCACTTCCCGTCACTTCCTGATGAACTAAAGCTGTAATGACACTCTGCCGTATAAAAAGTAAAATATTAAAAACAAGCGTAAGACATTACTAGCACAGCTTTGTTCTGTGGGTCGTGGATATATTCTATCAGTTATTATTAAGCCTCTAGCTTCCTTTTAGTAAGTAAAAACCTTGGCTATGATTGCACTACATTGTCATGTAGACCTACAAAGTACACTTGGAAGAATAAGGGGTGAATAAATGTATTGCAACTGATGTGAAACTGATGAGGGGTAGGATTAAATAAGCTTTGCTTCTTCCTACTCCTTTTTGGACATGCAAAATTGTGAATTGTACTATGTGATGTGCTAATGTTTGACTCATATGCATGTTCAGGATTAAAACCATGAACCATGATAATAGTAGTAATAATAATAATAATAATAACAGTAGTGCTGTACAACTTTTATCCGCAGTCCGCAGTGCCCTCTACTGGTCAACATTATTATTTTTTTTGTTCCCCCTTTTTTTTTCTTTTTTTTCCTCTACTGGTCAACATTCAAACTGGGCGCCAACCTGTCTATAGAGGCCACCTGTCTATAGCGGCCACTTTTGCAGACTCCCTTTAGTGGCCGCTATAGACAAGTTTGACTGTATAAATATATATATATATATATATATATTTAACCCTTTTTACAAAATAATTCTTGATCGCCTCTCTGAGACTGCTTTTGTGTGTGTGTCTGAACTACTTATGCAATTTAGTGTGTATTTGTGAAAACATTTTGTTTAGTCTGTTTTCTGAAACCACTATTGGTAACATATGCTATCCGGTGGTGGTGTTGTCATATATATTCAAGGGGGAAAACAGCATTATAAGGATTTCGAGAAAAATGTGTTAATATACATTCATTTTGCAATCTAATCACTGTTCTGCATTAAATATAAAATGTATCTTCCATCCATCCATCCTTCCATCTTCTACCGCTTATCGCGGGGGTAACAGCCTAAGCAGGGAGGCCCAGATTTTCCTCTCCCCGGCTACTTTGTCCAGCTCCTCCTGGTGGAAACCGAGGCGTTCCCAGGCCAGTTGGGAAACATAGTCTCTCCAACGTGTCCTGGGTCTTCCGCGAGGCCTTCTACCGGTCGGACTTGCCCTGAACACCTCCCCAGGGAGGCGTCCGGGAGGCATCCTGACCAAATGCCCAAGCTACCTCATCTGGCTCCTCTCAATGTGTAGGAGTAGCCTTTCTACTCCGAGTCTCTCCCGGATGACAGTGCTTCTCATTTTATCTCTAAGCGAGACCCCAGCCACCCTACGGAGAAAACTCATTTCGGCCAAAATGTATCTTAAATGACAAAAAAACAAGCTCTGTTTCACCAGAAGGTCATCTGCTAGAGCACTCAGTGAACGCTGACCTCCACCCAAGGCCAACAAACCCAAGTCGGAACGAGTTTGTAATAATGTGTGTACCTCCTTGGCAGAAATAATAATGATGCATGCCTTCTGTTTTTAAAATAGTAATTAAATAAAGAAGTGGAATCTATTTGTTGTCATGTAAAATGTGAGACAAAGTAAATTATGCTCTATTGCACAACCTCTACACAACCCTAAATGCAATATTGCCTTTTTTTTAGGTACACCACAAAATGACACTGTCTGTCAGAGGTGCTCTGTAGGCTTCTTCTCCGAATCTTCCTCCGCACTAGAGGAGTGTGTCAAACACAAGGAGTGTGTCAACGGGAAGCTGGTTCTTCTCCCTGGCTCCGTATCCCATGACACAGTGTGTGGCCTCTGTGAGGAACTCGCAAATGGAGGTAATATTTATGCAACATAGAAATCTTCTACCATATCATTGTTTCGCAAGTGGGACTGACATGTTGCGATAAAGGAAAAAGTGATATAATTTAATTGCCAAAAGCTTTACGTTACGATTCATGATTACACATTTACAGACGTGACTACGTCAGGCTTTGTTTGAAGGCACACAGGCTTGTTCAGGGGCACTGCCAATAAAAGACAATGCTATACATTACTGAAAGCACTTATTAGGGCAAAACGATCCTGCAGTTTATTTGGGCTTTACTCAAAAAACACATTAAAAAACTTACAATAACTGTCAATACAGTGTTTGCCACAGGAGTATAAAACATATTTTTGAAAAAGACATATCCAGAGTGTTCTGAATACTGATGAACAACATTGATCCCTCCTGTTACATCTTCTCATTCTCTTGCACACCAGGTGCATATGAGGTGTGTTAACAAGCAGGCTTACAATGCCATCTTTTGTATAGAGTTGTAACGATAAGCTACATTCAGAGACAGTGCCATGAGCGAGGGTAAGGGTAGCACTAAATCTATTTGTGGGGTTCAAATGAATTCTTCCTTGGCCCGAAAAACACCAAAGCTTTGCAGCAATTGGCATTGTAGTTTATGTGTAATCCTATATGTCCTATAAGTTTCTTATACACTCCTGATCAAAATTTTAAGACAGTTGAAAAATTGCAAGAATTTACATTTTGCGCTGTTGGATCTTAAGGAGGTTCCAAGCAGAACTTCAAAATTCAAAAAGAAGAAATGGGAGTGAGACACAACAATGTTGAGTTAGCAAATTATTGCAAATGTTGCCCCTCCCGCCTGAAGAGGGGTGGGAATTATAATCCTGTGGTATAGAATAAGGAAGACAATCCACAATGAGTTGTTGTATTTTCACCAGCAGGATTTATTCTTCTCAGAAAAATAACACTTCAAGTATTATCAGTTTAACCTTCATTTGAACACTGATTAAACAGTTATACAACAGCATTTCTGATGTTAAGGCATTTTCTTCACATGTCGATCAAGTGACAATTTAGGGACAAAATGTATACTTATATAACATATCTTTAGCACAATAACATCACCAACACAGTCACCATGCAGATTTCAATTAGCCTGCTTAGTGCTGTTCACCATACACCAAGGCCTGTTAGGGTTAGCCATTTAGCATGTGCTCAAATGCTCAACAATACATTGTATAACGTACCACTTTACTTGTAGCTGCTTACTTTATCAACATTCTCCACTCTTTACATCTGTTTGTGTGAGTTATTTCTACTTTCTACTAACCTGTGGTATAGAATAAGGAAGACAATCCACAATGAGTTGTTGTATCTTCACCAGCAGGATTTATTCTTCCTCTGTCGTTTTAATACCTACTCTATAGCACTATCGCTACCAGCACCCCCTAGTGGACTTGCGGTATTACACCTGAACACCAACAATAGGGATTTTAATTATTTTAGAGACAAACATATTTTTAAAATATTGGGGTGTCTGTTTTTAACAACTGAATTTTACAAATCCAACATCTTTATGAATTATTACCACTTTTAACTACTTTAAGCATATTTATGCATTTTAAACTGTTTTTAGCCATGTTAACTTATTATATCCTTTTTTTTGTACCTTACACAAAGAAGCATGAAAGTGAAATAGGCTATTCATCAACTGATCAAAAGTGTAAGACCATAGCTTTTAAAAGCCAAAATATTGGCAAAAATGTGGGTTCAGTGTCATTTTCTGTCAGGTATTCACACTGTCATGATCTCTTGATCTGCGATTGGCTGGCGACCAGTCCAGGGTGTCCCCCCCATCTCACCCGAAGTCAGCAGGGATAGGCTCCAGCATACCCGCGACCCTAGTGGGGATAAGCGGCATAGAAGATGACTGGATGGATGATGGATGACAAAAAAGCCTACACTTTTTTAACACGGTCAGATTGTTGAGTTGCATAAGCAAGGCCTCTCTCAGTGCGCCATTGCTGCTGAGGTTGGATGCAGTAAGACAGTCATTTTAAACTTCTTAAAAGATCCTGAAGGTTATGCAACAAAAGTCAAGTAGTAGACCCAAAAATAGTTCACCGGCCCTGAGCTGGAGGATCCGCTTGACTGTCCATCAAGACACGGGACTGATGTTACTGATGCCGAGTGCAGTGCAATAACCATCAGATGACAGGATTTTAAGAACAACAAACGTCTTCAAAGGCCTGGTTTCCTTTAATGGCACAAAATTGCCCGTTTGGAATTTGCACAAGAGCACCAAACATGGGACACTGAAGGGTGGAAGAAAGTTTTATTCTCTGATGAGAAAAAATGTAACCTTGAGGGTCCAGATGGCTTCCAACATTACCGGCATGACAAGGAGATCCCACCTGAGATGTTTTCCACACACCACAGTGGAGGGGGCGCCATGATGTTATGGGGTGCTTTTTCCTTCAGTAGAACAATGGAGCTCCAGGTTGCGCAGGGGTGTCAAATGGCAGCTGGCTATGTGGAGATGTTGCAGCAGGAATCCCTCAGGACTGAATGCCCTCGTCTGTGTGGTAATGTATGAGTTTTTCAACAGGACAACCTTGCAGTTCACAATGCCCGCCTGACAAAGGACTTCTTCCAGAGGAATAGCCTCACTCTTCTGGACCATCCTGCATGTTCCCCTGATCTAAATCCGACTGAGAGCATTTGGGGCTGGATGGCAAGGGAAGTTTACAAAAATGGACATCAAGTCCAGACAGTGGATGCTCTCAGTGAAACCATCATCACCAACTGGAGCATCATTCCCACTAGCCTCCTGGAAACACTGGCATCAAGCATGCCCACACCCATTTTTGAGGTGATTAAACAAGAATGGATCAACTACTCATTACTTTCTTCTTTGTGCATTTTGAAGCACTACTTAGAAACTCCTTAAGATCCAACAGTGCAAAATGTAAATTCTTGCAATTTTTCAAAATTTTGATTAGTAGTGTATTCAAACAATATTTTAAGGTATAATAGGTGGAGTGTTTTACCTTAACATGTTTCAACTGGCATCTGCAGTCTTTTTCAGACCTCCAATATTATCCCTAACAAGATTGTCTGAATATAACAAACTGACCTATTTTCAATAAGAGGACAAAATTAACCTATTAGATCAATGTGTAATCCTGTCAAATAAGTAGTGATAAAACCATAACCTTCTTGGTGGTAGTAATAATAATAGTTATCCTGCATCCACACCGTATTCGCACCAAAATGTCATGGGTTCTTTTTTGGCCTTTGCCCCACCTATTTATTAAGAAAATTGGCAATGTGGTTTTTGTGTAATCCTGCAAACTATTGGTAATAAAAAACTGTGGTTATAAGACAATGGGCAATAAGAATAATCCTAGTGAATTCCTAATTCCATGGCTTCGTTGCCCAGTTTGGAATCTTGCCCTGTGTTCAAACTTTTGACTTTCCTCTCTAGGTGAAACGCTCAGGACTTTCCTCTCTGGCTTCTTTAGTATGCACAGGATGCGGGCGGTAAAAATGAGAAGATTTGTTCACAAGTGAGTCAACCATTTAAAATTCTATAACCTTCACTAAAGTAATGAATTTAAGTCACACCACTGAACCACTACTCTGCTTCTCCAACAGGTATATCAATAGGTTAAGTAAGGGAAAACAAATCATTCGCGTTGGCTTTGCTCTGCAGCAGCAGCGAGGTCATCTGTTGGATCAAATCAAGGGGTGGCTGCATCAGGCCCCAAAAGAGCAGTTGGAGAAACTGCCGCACATTCTGAGAACTACTCAGCTCTCCTCTATGGTGGACAAGTTGGACAAGCGGCTCAGAGAGATTGAGCAGCAGACACCAAATTGTAGTTTATCACATGTGTTCTCATTCAACTGAAGCTGGCTGTTATTTAGCATCACATTCTGTTGCCCTCTGTATCTCTAGCTCTCTATCTGTGATAACCAAGTACAAATGTCACTGTCCTCAAAAATTGTGAATGCTGAGAGATAATCAAATAAAAAGATAAATTAATCCTTTGAAAAATAATCCCCAGTGTTCATACAAATTAATACTTCTGATGCACAATTGCAATAATGTTATGTTGTGTTTATTATCAGGTTTATTCATACAATACACACACAACATTGGCTTTCTGCTTTTTGAATGCAATACAGCCAAACCACCAGAAGATGTCCCTCCCGCCTTTCTTTACCACTTCGATTTGCCATGAAGAAAAAGACGTCAGCAAAGCGGACATGTTTACATTGTTTTGTTTCAAAAATTGTGTCGTGTTAGTCATTATGTATGAAAACAGCAACGTTTCGAGTGATATATCTTCAGATATAAGTTGAGATAATATATTTGACAACAATGTTTATTAAATAATTTAGAATCTTTGATTTACGTTGACTTGAGATTTACGGTAGTCATTAGCCTAGCTCAGTCTCTTCCAATGTTTCCCGGCGTGGAGGCAGCCAGCGTATTATTGCTATTATTCGTCTATCACGGTCACAACCACCGCCCACTCTTGCCACGCCACCGAGCTCCAGCAGCACATCGGCTCTCAGACTGTCGCATCATCGGCTTGGGAGGGGCTCAGTTTCTCGCTCCCTCTCCACCATTGGCTGCCACGGAATAACCGACAGCTTTACGGTATAGGGGGACGGCGAGAGAGGATGTTGTCCCTTCGATCCTCCGGAGAGGCAATTCATTTGGGCTTCGGGATGCTTGTAGTTCTCCGGCTCACGTCATCTTAAAGCTGCTCGAATCACAAAGAGATGCTCGCCGATCCACGCCGATACATTGTTCGGTCACCGCGGGGGGAGAGGAGCATGTAACCGGCTAGAGAAGCAACGGCGGGGCGGCAAGAGTGGCACCACCTGACACTTCTTTCTCATTCTTTTCTTTTCTCACTCTCGTCAGAGAGTGAAGCCTCCTCGTCGTATTTGGATTTTTTGCAGTGTGCACAAAATGAGCGAGGAAGTGTCAGAGGTCCCCAAAGAGCTTATGGGTAAGAAGGATGATTATTTTATGGCCATGTGTTCAAGCCTGGACGTACTGCTCTTGTCAGTGCATGTGTCGTCACTGCACAGTGGCTCATTGTGCCCGAAAGTAGGCAATAGTAGGATTGTCTTCACTTGGGGAAAACTGGTACTTTAAATATATAGTAAATTCCGTTTGCTTACTCATCATACTGAGCTGTGTAGACAGTGACTGCACACTTTACAACCTACACTAAAGATTCAGCAAAGGGCTTCCTATTGGTACGTTTTCAAGGGCCAAAAGGTGCAGGTATGCTCCCAAGCTTTAAAACTCTACTGTTAGTAGGGTGAAAAGCATTATCTTTGTGGCTACACCCCAGTAGCAAGCCTCAGCACCCCGAAATGTACAATTATTATATTATTATATTATATTATATTATTATAGGAAACTGTTTTGAGAAGAAGAGAATATCAATAGAAGGTGATACAGGTCTGTTCCGTACAGTGAGAAAATAGGGTGTCCTTATTTGTGGCGCCCCCCCGCCCCCAAAATGCTTTGTAAAACATGCTACCAAACATCTATAGACATACAGTAAGTACGTTTTATAATCATTAGACAAGTTATCAAATAATTAATCACATTATCAACTATTGACACTTAATTGTTCCATCTCTGCCCCTGCAAAGACATTTAGTTTGATGGCAGCCATGTTATCAGTCAATCTGGCTGAAATTTTACAGACGTCTGCTTGTCAGTCCCCCAAAAGTTTCAGTGTGATTCGGCTAAATGCTCTACAGTTACAGTAGTTGTCTGCGGGGCACACTGTGTGTCAATCTGGCTGAAATTTTACAGACGTCTGCTTGTCAGTCCCCCAAATGTTTCAGTGTGATTCGGCTAAATGCTCTACATTTCAAGTGAACCCGACTTATGAGGGTATCACAGCGCAACCGAGTGGTGTATTTGTCATAAAACGAATAGTGCAGGCAACACAATAGGGGTGCATGTTTTTCCAAATGTTCACCCTTTTGTGTGCAGTAGTTCAGGAGTGCAAGAATTAGCTTATAAAATCAAATACAGTCATGTGACTGTTTAAAATACACCTCTTGTAAGACTCTCTCAGCAGTTTATGCTGGTAAATTTACTTTACCTCCAGTCATACTGCTGCTGCTGTGTTTAACTGTCTTTGTTTGGCCAAGCAGTCAGTATTTGACACATTGGTGCAATGTTGGACAAGCACAAGCGCTTTTTATCCCATCTATGGACAAACACTTCCTCCTTTGAATGGATGCATGTTTTATTATTAAGGACAATGTTGCAAACTCATAGAGGCACCTGATTAGAGATGACCGCATTCGCTGTATTAGGTAGTGTTGTGCATCATCCCCGGGTCAAACTATCTCATATCTCATTTTGTGGCATCTAGGGAAAGAAATGAAAATGTCATCAGTGTTTCTAATGCAGTATGAGAAGAATCACATGTCATTCTGTTTGAATGATAACCATTGTTAGCACTTAACGCTTGACTGGTGCCAGTGATTCAGCAGCATGCATGTTCTTCCTCTCTACGCAGTGAATGCTTTTAGAAAAACAATTCTCAACGTTATGTATTTATATGCATTTAGTAAAGTTTTCAAAGGTTTCAATTTAGCATCAGATGGTGCATTTAAAGCAAACGCAACAATGGTGTGGTTGTTTGGCCAGGTGTGAACACAGTAATCCAACTCAGACTAAATTGGTAAACATGGTCTCAGTACAGTTCCAAACATAGTCTGGCATGGTTCAGTTTTGCTCAGAAAGTTTTGAACTGTGTGACAGGATTGTTTGCTCAAGTCTTCCTCTTAATGTGCACCCAACTGTGTGCAAGTATACTGCTACCTGGTTGACAATTACTGAAGGCAATGCTCCCTTTAGGCTGCGCACATGCGCTCCCACGTTCTCAGCGCACAGCATATCCATGCAGAGCACAAAATAAAATCCAACCTGAACTGTAAATGAAATAAAGTCATAACAATTTATTCTGTAGCATTTTGCAATGCAATACAGTGAGTGACGGGTGGTAACAACATATAATACGATGAACGCTGTCCAGTCAATGATAAGATCCCGTTGGTATGTATTTACTCACGCAGCCAATAAATTCATTAACAGCGTGTTGCGTAGTACATGACGCTGCATTGCAGGTTAGCGTATAGCTGTTGGGGCAGCGGAGTGAAGAGAGCGAAATGTTGCTTGCTGATCTCGTATTATGGCGAAACGAATGGGCAGTAGTACATTCACCAAGCCAAATTAAAAAAAAAAAAAAAAAAAAAAGCTGTTCTTTTAAGGTGGACTGACTGTCGGAGTATGTGCGAATAGAAGAACAAGAGATGAAACTGGGTGGGATTTCTTATTTTTCTCATGAGAAACGGCTGCTCTAAATAACATGCTGAAAAGCCAAAGTAGCAAGCCAATTTTTGGAGTGGAAAGTGTGGAATGAATGTGTGGCGTAAGTGCATGAATTACTGCCGGACTTTTATGTTGATGGTCGGATATACCGGATACACATAGTGTTACGCCAAGTTTCTGTTGCCGAAGGGGCCGGAAGGTCGGTTGAGATTTTATTTTAATTTAATTTAATTTTTTTATTTAGACAAAAGTAAACATATACAACACAAATGGCATCGATTTCAAGTAAATTTCCAGGTGAAGCAGTGCCAGAACAGGCCGCTGCAAAACAGAAAGTGAATTAACAAAATAAATGCTAAGCAGGAAAATAAATGGAAAATGAAATTATAAATTAGGGGTTTTTCGACAAGATTCAGATAGTTAATTGTATGAGATAGCTCCACTGCTTGATTTGTCTGATGTTGAGAATGAAGAAAGCTACCTTAATTTCTGGTGTATAAGCCGCTACATTTTTTCAATCTTTGAACCCTGCAGCTTACAGTATACAGTCATGCGGCTAATTTGTGGTTGCGTTCTGGTCTCATGACATCTTGTTTGTTTCGGAGCAGTAATTTTACGTGCTCCCTCATCATGACGAAGGCATGGAGAAGTGCATGTGATGCCGCTTTCAGGCTGAAGGCGATGGAGCTAGCTGCTTTGTCTCGGGTTAGCAGGTGGATCTTGGCAGCGTGGAGCGATATTGTTGGGAGGTCCACTGTCGCCGGCGGGTTTTGGGAGGGGTGGACTGCTGCGTGGTGGGGAAGAGAGCACAGGCTCGGGGGCTGATTTGCCTTGGTGCGGTGGTGGCGCTGGGAGCAACAACGAAAGAGGGAGCCAGACTAGCGAGGAATTGTAGGGCTGTTCGGTTCCGACACTGAAGAAGACGACTTTAGTGGTTTTAGTGTGGAAGGAGAAGGATGATGACAGCGATGACAGCAACTTTTCTTGTAGGCTACTGTTTAACCAGTCGTTTTACACGCAATGTTCGGCACTTTTTGGGGGGAAAAAAGCATTTTTTAAAATTAAAAGTTAAAAAAATCTTTCAGTGTAACATCTTTCTGTGTACTAAATATCCCATGTTACGCTGTGGACACCTGTGGCTTATAGACAGGTGCAGCCTATATATGTACATGTCTTTTTTTCTTCTTTTTTTTAGTGGGTGTGCGCCAATGTCCGAATATTACTGTACTTTGTGAAATTCTCCTTGCCGTGTGTTTGAACCCACACATATACCATACAATAACGGTACAAGACAATACCACTGTGGTTGGATCGCTGACTGAAGGATGCCAAAAAGTGTTATTGTACAGATCATTTCCAAATTTGTATACTGTACCAAACATAAACTGTACTGCTTGGTGTAAAATAGTGATCCAGTTGCTTTGATGTGATCAGGACAAGTTAATAAACAGATGCAACCACAACTCATACTGTACCAGTCTGCATCTGGCATCTGACTCTGTAAACAGACGTCAATTTGAGTTTAAGGTTCATTTTCCTGACTACACTCTACAGTGATTCTAATTAGCCCTAGTGCGCATGCAGTAACTCAATCCACTGGGTAGCTGGCTGGTAAAATTAGCACCACTCTTTCAGATGAAATTAATCAAAAATGGAAATTGTTGGATAACTGCCTTGCTTGCTCCTGCTCCAGCTCATTCAAATATTCCAGGTCTGGAGGCACACTTGAGATTTTACAAATCCTACACCAGGAAATGACGCTCATGTTCTGAAGAACTTTTATCGCTAGATGAAACGTTTTCAGCTCTTTTTTCCTAATTATTTGTTTCCTTTTGATCTGAAGAAGCCTGTAGGCAAGCATATGCGCTAGAGCAGATTCTCCCTCAGAATGTAGCAGCGGATGTGTGAAGAGTGTTGAGAGGCAGCTGACCCACTTCTGCTCTCGAGGCCAGCTTGCCAAGTTTGGAGCTCCTCCCGGGTGTGACCAATCAAGCTAAACGGAGCACACAGCATAATATGGCTGTCTTTAATTGCTCCTGCTCATTGTTATTGCTAAGATTAACTCTTTTTTCCATCATTAATACATTTAATGTGATAGTTAAGATATTCTGTAAATTAAATCGGACTGGTAAGAAACAAGGGTCTTCATCCATGTTTTTAGCTTCTTATTTTGTCTTTCTTCCTCACTCTGTTTGAAACCCTTTCTTAAGTTTAGAATAAATAAATTGGAGGCTAACTAATTAACTAGCATGCTATGCAGCCGTGTCCGTCTTGTGTCTGTGCAGTGATCCCGTAGCCTGCGAATTAGCAATGTGGTTTAAACAAAGAATAATAGAAGTGTAAAGATGACTATATTTATTCCATGTCACCATGGCTCAAATAATGGCAAAAAAAAATAAATGTATTTTGAAAGTCATGAATATGTTTTCGATGCTCTAACTACGAAAATATTCCATTCATTAACATTGAATCCTACTATGCGGAACTTCACATACCGCGGCCGTGTCTGAAACCAGTTAACTGCAATAAACGAAGGACAACTGTACAGTACTACTATTACTACTATTACTAGCTGCAACCAGTAGAGGCGCTGTTGATTCAGCCTCAATTGAAGACGAAAAACGTGACCACAGTTAAAGACTAAGCAGGCTTCCGTTATGGCCTAGGTTCCCAAAGTGGGGAACGCGTACCCCCCCCCAGGGGTACTTCAGTGGTGATGGGGATACGTGAATAAAAATGAACAATAATTAGCGCCTACCATTTACAATTCCGAGTGTGCCTGAACGCCCCACACCTCACCTAAGAGTGTTTAATCTTGGAGATTTCATTGATACTGGTGTTCCAATCCCCGCACAGCGCAGCGGTGAAAACCTGTCACTGTGAGTGGGAATTCCCCCGAAAATGAGACTGTATCGTTGGTTGTATGTGTTTTTGCACTTTGGACAATGCTTTATCGTGACTGTTAGACTTTCCCCTTCAATTTGTTGTTAAATTAATATGCAGACTTAAACCATAGCCATCGTGAGTTGACAAAAAAAGTGAAGCTCAAAGGGAAGGATGCCAGCATCAGAGTAGAGTAAAAGATATGTAGGATGATTACTAATCGCTTTAACAGTGCTCATGTGAAACTTTATCAAAATGTGACCATGCGAAATACATATTTTGCCCCGGAATTGCTAAAAAATAATGAAACAATTATGTTCACTATTAATACCATATACTATTAATATGAAGTTATTTCAGATAACAAGTTTTATGTTTTTAAGTGTGCAGGAGTAGTGGGTACATGGCTTCAGGTCACATGTCTGAAGGGGTACGCGACTGTAAAAAGTTTGGGAACCACTACACTATGGAAACTCTTCCAAGTAGTATTATTCTACTCAGTGCAAGATGAACTTGGAAACAGGAGTTAAGAACATTCAGCAATCATTTCTCATGGCCCTCAATTGCAGCCCTATTGCTGGAGAGTGAAAAGAGTGACTTTATCCAGGCTAGCAAAGTTAACATGCAGGCTGCCAAAATTAGCATTACTATGTATTACTATGTATACTATGTAACTATTACTGTGTTACTTTACCTACAGTATGTTTAAATTTACTAGCCAGTTTGCAGACTGCATGCAGGTTGCATTGCTTAAATTGAAGAAACCAGTAAGCTGAGGGAGCTTTGTTTTGTTTATTGTCTCTGCTCTGTTGAGTGATTTCGATGTATTTGCTGATCGACTGCTGCTGCCAATATTGTTATGCAGTTTAAAAGAATGCAAACGTTGAATTACAATCTGTTGTCTCCTGTGTGTAGAGAGCGTGCGGGATGCGGTGGGGAGGAAGGTGAAGCTGTCACTGAGGAAGAGAGTCAAACTGGAGATCAAAGGAGACAAGACAGAGAATCGAGTCCTGGTGAGTCGACTCCTGCTGCTTTCCAGCATACACAAAAAGAAAAGACTGTCTGCTTTCCTGTCTGTGTTCATGAAACCTCCATGCATTCCACAATTTTTTTTTCCCTTGGCATTTGAAAGCTCTTCTCAGCACCACTCTTCTCGGCTCATCACAGTCAGTGAGACGTCTCAAGCTCAAACATCCTTGAACGTGAAGATAAATTCTACAGATATTAGGAGAATTCTCCTACCATAATGTCAACCCTCTCGAGAGTTGAATGCCCTATTCCTTTCAAGCAATCTGGTTTCAGAAATTGTAAAAGAAAGCAAAACCAAACTTTTTGACACCCTTTCTTTTGTGTGGCAACAGCAACGTTACATTAGTTTGTTGCGAAAGAGCGAAGCAAATCATCACTTTGGTCCTACAACAGGTTTAAATGTGAAAAAACTCAAAATGTAGCCATTAGATTCGAGCGAATTGAAAGCCATTTGTCCTTTTTGTTTATGAATAAAGGCAGACTTCTGCAGTGTGCTGTTATTGTGTTGAGTTAGTATGCTATTACATTGCTTATGTGGCTGATTGTCTGGCCGCGACACCCCATACAGTAGTTGTTGCCAGATTGAGGTTTCCTGTTGTCAACAATACCTTTGCAAACCAAACTGAACTGTTATACTTGGTGGTTTGAGTGAGGTCAGTGCAGTTTTGACGACTTAGACCAATGGGACGTGTGTTATAAAGAAGCATCATTGTCGTTCTGTCTCTCATTAGCCCCTTTGGCACCAAAAGTTTGGGAACTTTTAGTTCCTGGAACTAAAAGGTTCCTGTGGCCTTGTGTAGTTTGCATTTCCACCGCATTTTAATATTCAAGGTTGTTTATTCAAGTCAGGCATCAGGGGGAGTGGTGTATTTCTACATACAATGATACAATGTAAATAAACAGTTAAAAAAATAAAGGGTTAAATTACTTCTTGAGCCTTGATACTTTGGCAAGCATATACGGGGTGGTACTTTGTTGCACTGACAAAAATCAAACTCAAACAGTATGAAACAAACTAGCAGTCATATGTTAAACCCTTGAATGGCCTTTGCTTTATTGCAGCTCGATAGCTTGAAAGCAAAAGTAGTAGTAGTGACATACTGTATAAAACACGCATATCCAGCAGTTCAACATAGGATTGACTGACTAAAGGATCAGGGGCGATCCACGCAGAGATCTTTTCAGGTCAAAACGGCAAAGTATTTTATCGTTTCAGCCTCTCATCCACATGGGAACGGCGCTCTGGGTGACCGGAAATGGTATTTTTTGAAAACGGCTTCCAGCGTGGAAAAATCTGAGGACGCTGGCTTGTTGTTGCTATGTATACAGGCAATATGAAAACGATGACATGACAGGCTCACCACCGCCTCGTCGCCGTCACATGACCAGAAGTGAGCTTTGACGACAAATCAACATAATAGCTGAATATTTCGACGTACATGACTCACCCCAGTTGACATTCTCCTCATATTTTGTTGTCTTATACTTCATAATGACTCGCAGAAATAATTCCTCTTCTCGGAAGCGTTGAAAAGCGGAAGACAACAGACTTTCTTTCTTCTTCTATGATTTGGTGTGTCACGTGGTTTCCGCCTGCGTGTTTGTTCACAGCAGCACACAAAGGTGTGCTAGTGTATTACTGTTTTCATTCAGTGATTGGTTCCCGTCTGGTTGAAACAATATACTAATCCAGCACAATATGGATGTGACTTTTTTTTTTTCACCCGCCAAAAAGAAATCTCAGGAACGTTCCTGTGTGGACAGGGCCTCATTCATGGGGTCATTCATTAATTCTTTTAGTTATGTGTCAACATTAGACCTTTTGTGTGTCCATTGGCCAAGTAGAAACAGCAGCTCAGGCCATTATCTTTTGTCCACCGTGTAGTAGAACCACAGAATGCATAAATAATTAATTCCTGTTGGATCATTAACAGTCCACATTCCTTCCTTTAGGACAGTAGGAGGTTGCAATTCAGATGGCTTGTGCAGCATGGAGGAGATAAAGTAGATTGGTTGAATTGGCATCTAAATACTGTACATTCTCTGTTCTAGATCATACGTAAGGTGGGAGAGTATGTCAGGGCTCTCAAGTTCTTCCACACAAAACTCATCCAAACATGCCTTTATGGGCCTTGCTTTGTTCAAAAGTAAGGACTTTTCCCAAACTATCCCCTCAATGTTGGAAGCATACATTTGTCCCATACTGTATATCATGTTATGAAGATTTAACGGGATCTCGACAGCTTTCCCAGCACCTTATTGATGGTTTTAATTGATTAAGAAATGAGTCCTCACTTCACTCCGACACTGTTGGAAAGTGGGGGAGTCATCTTATAACACAAGCAGGGCAGCAGGCAGAAGGATGATCTTCACTTTTACATTTCTTGTGTTTTCTAAATGATCATGGAGCTGTGCAAGGTGGTAAGCGAGAGGAAATGAGTTAGTGTTCAAGAAAATTGCACTTGTCTGTTATGTAGAGCACTCATTAAATGGAGAGGCGGTGAGTCTTGCATCACAAAGAAATATGGGAGTTGAACTCAGAGGCTGAGAGGATAGTAAGGCAAATAGGGTGCTATCAAATCCATTTGAGTTTTTCCCAAATTCTGTTTTAATTTTTTCCTAAATTCCATTTTTATTTTTTATTCAGTTTTTTCTATTTACACTTATTTTATCACTACAGATTGTTTTCTTGTGTCAGTGAATGAAGTGAAATTAAATCCTTACATTTATTGATGCAATACTGTACACTATTGGACACTTTTGCCCAGTATTTTTATTGTATTGTACTTTTATTTATCCCACAGCGGGGAAATTCACTTGTTACAGCAGCAAGCAAGATACGCAAGTAAAGAATACATAGTGACACATGGTTCAAGTGGTGCAGGTGTTGTAGAGCCTGACAGCGGTATGAAGCGGTATGAAGCGAAGCGGTATGAAGGACCTGCGGAACCTCTCCTTCTTACACTGTGGGTGTAACTGTCTGCTGCTGAAGGAGCTGCTAAGGGAACCCACAGTGTCATGTAGCGGGTGAGAGGTGTTGTCCATGATGGATGTAAGCTTAGCCAACATCCTTCTCTCCCACACTTCCTCCACGGAGTCCAGAGGACCGTACAGGACAGAGCTCGCTCTCCTGATCAGTCTATTGATCCTGCTCCTGTCCCTGTCCGTGCTGCCCCCTCTCCAGCAGCCCACAGCATAGAAGATGGCTGAGGCCAACACAGAGTCATAAAAGTGCCCATCTATGCCCATCTATCTTTTTATAATCCTCAACAAACGATCATATCTGTGCTTGTTGTTAAAGAAGATGTAGTTGCAGAAGCAATTGCGATCGTTTATTAATGTAAGCTATGATTTTAAGACACCCTTATTTTATTACCACGATTACAGGATGTGCACCACTCTTATTTTGAAGGCTGGAAGTGTGGTGTGTGTTGAAAATTTATTTTGACTGTTAAGTGAGCTAGCTAGCTGGGTGCAGCGTTTCCCCTAGGATTTTCTGAAGCTGTCGTGGTGGACTGCATGAGACTGCTGCTGCTGTGTTGTGCCGCTGATGTGTCTGCATTTTTGTTTTTATTTTTTTATGACAAATAGTAATGTATTTTTATGACTTCATTTATTTATTAACTTATTTATTTAACGTTTTAACGCTTTAACATAAAAAAAGCTCATCATGTCAGACATTCACATGTCTGCATGTCAGTGTTGTTTGCCCAGTAGCATTTATGCCTGTGCTGAATTATCATCAGTAACCATTTTATTGGCCCTGTCCTTGACTGTCTTTGCAGAGAGAGGGATTCTTTCATTTTCTGAATCATTTCTGCGGTGGTCTAGTGGTTAGCATGTTGGCCACACAGTCACAGTCAGGAGATCGGGAAGACCTGGGTTTGAATCTCTGTTTGCATGTTCTCCCGTGCGTGCGTGGGTTTTCTCCGGGTACTCCAGTTTCGTCCCACAAAAACATGCATGTTAGGTTAATTGGCGACTCTAAATTGTCCATAGGTATGAATGTGAGTGTGAATGGTTGTTTGTCTATATGTGCCCTGCAATTGGCTGGCGACCAGTCCAGAGTGTACCCCGCTTGTCACCCAAGGTCAGCTGGGATAGGCTCCAGCATATCCCCACGACCCTAAAGAGGAGAAGCGGCATAGAAAATGGATGGATGGGATTTTTTTCATGTATTCTCCATCTGTGAATGGCTTCCCATCCTTATGATCTCATGACCAGCCCGATGTTGCCAACTTGGCCATTTTCTAACTAAATCTGATGACTTTCCAAACCCTCTTGATGACTTATTTTCCCACAAAGCAACTAGCGACAAATGTATGGACTGGTAGTTGGAGACTTAGTGAAAGCACTGGTTTTGGTTGATTAAGTGAAAGCACGCATTGTTCCGCGGTGTGGAGTCCTTATGTTATGGAAACAGAGACATGGACAAAGTGATAAAACAATGGAAAGACGTGGGAATTTGTGTTGGGGATGTGAGGAATT
Source organism: Dunckerocampus dactyliophorus (assembly GCF_027744805.1). Classification (NCBI taxonomy): domain Eukaryota; kingdom Metazoa; phylum Chordata; class Actinopteri; order Syngnathiformes; family Syngnathidae; genus Dunckerocampus; species Dunckerocampus dactyliophorus. The sequence continues at coordinate 19,558,279 of NC_072825.1, forward strand.
CCAATGGACTAACTGATGTCCTATGCAGACAGAGAGCATGAGAATGACTTGGCAACTTTGTATCAACACTCTGCTTCACCGCACTGAACAAATAAACAATGGCCAGTTGTTGCTGTATAAAACAGAGAAAGTTATTCTGGAAGAACGGAAAAGGAAAGCAACCATGAAGGGGAATTTCAACCCATGAGTCTGGCGGTGTTTGATGATTGTGCCATTACGTGGACAACTGTAGTGCACATGGTGCACAACATCAAGAAAAAAATCAAGAAAATGGAGAGAAAAGAGTGAACACACACCTGTTAAATGCCATTTAGTTCCTATGTGGCGGCTATTATTTATAGCTTGCAGTAAGTTCTATTGTACTGGAACTGGAAGCTATCATTTATAACTTGTGGAAAAGTGATTGCATTAATTAAATGTAACTCGCAAGGGAGTTAGCGTGCGTTAGGTTTGACTGCGTGGATTTAAAAACAATGTATTTATAATAAGAAAGCTGGCAATTATCATATCATTAAAAACTGGCACGTGTCCGTTTTGGTGCATGTGATATACCTAGCCTACCCCTTCCAAAAGCGCCAGAGCTGATGTGTGCAGAGAGTACCAAGGAGTGATTTTTTGTTGTTGTTATTTTTTTTAAACATGTGGTTGACAATCTTGCGATTAACCGTGATTAAAAATTGTATTCGACCCACTGACTTTTGCAGAAAGCACTGTCCACTTCCAAGGTCATCCCTTGGATTTGGATTTAGGCCTGGTCTCTGGCTGGACAATCGAGTGAAGCCATTTGTCAGTCTTCTGTTAATTTGGAGGAATTTGTAGCAATCTACCACATTATTCACAAGAATGTTTAGGATGGTAGAGGTAAGGAATAGTTTTAGGAGGAACGAGGAAGTAGATAGTAGAATATAATGGAACTAACATCCCTTAACGGCTCATAAATTATGTCACAAATATGTCCCTTTATGAATTAAATATCATACTTAACTTTTCTTCCGATGTCTAACTTATTTCTTGTGATAAGTCATTTAAACTTGATACAAAACAGCAGTTATGACCCTTTTTTAAAGAGTTGGAAATGAAATATGCATGGAAGCATAAAGCTGATGGTTTCAAATCCCTATGGAACAGAAGAGTAAGAAAATAGATTTTTAAGTAAAAAGGAAAGTAACTATCTCACACATAATTCATGAAATAGCTTGTAATGTGTCTTTTATATGTTAAAGTAGGGCAGGCTTGTTTGTCATATCTTAATTAACAGTTGATGGTGTGCAGCCCTAAACAGCAAGAAGCAAATCTATCCGGTGGCATTTGTGTGACAAAATCGTACCCTTTTTTTTGTCCCCTGTTGAGTAGAGATTCTAAATTCTGTTGTGATGAATATAAAACGGCGACTAACTATTCCTCTTGATGCATGAAAATTAAATTAAATTACACATTGTTTTTTTGTAAATATGACTCACCTGTGATGACACACCACTTCTTCTCACACCAACCAACAATTTACATGCCATCAGGCTGATAACGCAGTCCATTTGTCAACAGTGTACAATCCATGCTGGATAAATAATGACTGGGATATGGTTATTTCCACTATCAATATACTAGAATGTCAAATACACGCAAGGCTTTCCTCATTTTCATGGCAAGCGCTGCACAGACATAGAACGGAGCTCTGCAGTGCTTTAGGCGTCTAGTTAGCACTAAACAGTTGGCAGATGCACTTACTGCCTTCTTTGAAGATGACACGATAATGGAAGGAGAGATAATAGCGTCGGTCCATAAAGCATAGTCAAAGGCAGAGGGGTAGATTGGGAAGGACCTGGAGGATGATTGCGATTTACTATTGAAGTGTGACTGAGAGTAACACTCACTGACAAAGAGTAATGCTGGAGTGAATAATTAGATAGTAAACCAATAAATCAGAAGGTAGATAGATACATGTTTTGCTCATCTCTGGGATGGTAGTTAAATCCCCGTCTGCAAGCATCAATGTGCAAAAAGTGTCCTTGATCAAGACACTGAACTTTGAATCACCCTTGATTTCCATCAGTGTGTGGCTGAGTGAGAGACTATTTTGTGCAATGCATTACTTAAGCCTAGTTTACACTTGCACACATTTTGTCCTCGTGGTGGTACACAATTTTGCGTGCCAATGAGTAAATTGGTCGTAAACATGTGTGAAGTGTGTGTGTGTGAACAGTGCGGGGCTGTGAAAATGTAGAAAATGTTGAAATGTTAAACATTTCTGGCACGCATAATTTTTCATGAACTAGCCGTGAACACAACGTGAACGTACCGCAGCCTATGTGCAAACAATACAGGCTGTGTGTATCAAAGTGTATCTCATTCACATAAATGAGTTAACTTTTTCACAGCCTCTTGGAGTAAGTCAGAGCGGAATTTTCAAGTAATATCTGTAGCCTCTTGGATCTTTCTTGTGAAATATTGTTAGTAACTGGTCATAATGACCAAAACGATGTCTTCTAGTCAGAAATTCCCTCTACCACACTGTCCATGTTTTTTTTTTCTTCTAGTTTATGCCTTCTTCCTGCTCTTTCTGCAGTTGTTAGATAATATAGACAAACATTTTCATTTCTGCAATGAGAGTTTCTTCTCTAGAGTTCAACATTTTGTAGTTTCCTTGCAAGTAGAGGAATTAAATGAAGCTAGGGGTGATGCCTGCTGTAGCGTGGTGTGACGCGGGACCAAATAATGCCACGACTGCTTCACGCATGCGTGAAGTGGTGGTGACAATTGGTTTGGTTTGGTTTGGTTTAGTTTTATTTGAACATGCGTGACGGTGACAATGGAATACATCTCACGAATCATCCTTTCACAGTTCCACATGTCCAAAAGGAGTAGGATGAAGTAAAGCTTATTTAATCCTACCCCCCATCCATTCCACATCTTGTACAGTGCATATTATTCACTTCCTGCATTCCATGTCATATTTTAATATAATAATCAGTGTAATAATAAATAATCAAAATAAAAAACAAGCATGCCAGAACAATCAGTGTAATGATCATGACTCTTCTGCCTTGTATTTAGCAAGCATCAACTGCTTGTATTGGTTTTTGAATTTGCTCCTCTCGGTACATTGTTTGAGTTCCTTGCTCAATCCGTTCCATAATTTAATTCCGCATACTGAAATGCTGTGGGTTTTCAGCATTGTTCTTGCATATAAGTGTTTTAAGTTTAATTTTCCCCTAAGATCATATTTCTCCTCTCTGATAGAGAAATACTCCATGACGTTTTTGGGTAACAAATTATTATTAACTTTATGCATTATTTTAGCAGTTTGAAAATGTACAAAATCAGCTAATTTTAATATCTGTGATTTTAAAAATAAAGGGTTTGTATGTTCTCTATACTCGGCATTATGAATTATCCTCACCGATCTTTTTTGCAGTACAGTGAGTGAGTGAAGATTACTTTTAGAATTATTGCCCCATATCTCCACACAATAAGTTAGATATGGTAATATCAAAGAACAGTAAAGAGTGTGGAGTGATTTTTGATCAAAGTGTACAATATTTATCCAAGTTACCATTTATTTACATTACAGCAAGTACATTACAGTATGAAATGTTTAAACACCTCTGTCAAATAAAGCTACAGCTGCTTGGTGTCCAAGCCGTGTGAGGAAGATGAGGGAAAATGCTGGATTTAGTGTTGTGTTTGAAGTTTGACCAAGCCAATTAAACTCTTTGTTCTTTTGGCAGAGATTATGAAATGGTGTTAATCATTCATTCTTAGCTGTCACTTACAACTTTGTTACCAGAGGCCAACCTTTATAATTCAACCACCCCTTGATCTTATTGTCCAAATAAAAGGGAGTGTGTTTGTCTTTACCAGAGACTCTAACCAAGGGTTGATTGCTTTATTGCCTCACAATGTTTGCTTTCACGGAGTGACGCTATCACATCTTAGATTACAGTGTGAAACATCAGCATAACAAAATCAAAAGTAACACAGACATACTTTACATTATCTTACAATGTTCCATGACACACAAGTTCCTTGAACTAATCAGTCAGCTAATGTTTTACCCATTTAATGTCCTCCAGACTAGTGGTTAGCATGTTGGTCGCACAGTCAGGAGATTGAGGGTTCAAATCTCCGTTGGACATGTCTGTGTGGAGTGCATGGGTTTTCTCTGGGTACTCCAGCTTCCTCCTACAGTCCAAAATTGACAATATGTGTCAATGTGGGTGTGAATGGTTTGTCCAGAGTCGGTAATTTATATAAAAATATAAAACATTATAATACATGCAGGTGAGGTTAATTGGCGACTCTAAATTGTCCATATGTATGAATGTGAGTGTGAATGGTTGTTTGTCTATATGTGCCCTGTGATTGGCTGGCGACCAGTCCAGGGTGTACCCCGCCTGTCGACCGAAGTCAGCTGGGATAGGCTCCAGCATGACCCCGCTACCCTAATGAGGATTAAGCGGTATAGAAGATGGATGGATGGATAATGCATTGTAATCGGTCCATCCATTTTGTACCGCAATGCGGATGCCAACTGTCCTTCTGATATTTTGCGGGTCAGACGCCAAAACATGATTATAATTGGATAATGCTGTAGCCTACCGGGTCATTATGAGGTCAAGAAGTAAATGTCCCGTCTCGCTAATTCTGTAGCTAGCGCAAACACTTTTTGACGACAAAGATGGCAAAAAGAAAGAAAGATAAGGAGTACCCTACACTTCAGCACGAATGAACAGAGGAATTTGCCTTCGTGGAGAGAAAACGTTAGGCAGTGTGTCTCATATACAGTGATAACATTTCATAGATGAAATGGTGAAATATAACGCGACACTTCAACACAAGCCAGGCTCCATTTGCATCTAAATATCCAGTGGGGGACGGTCGGAAGAAGGCACGCCAAGAGCTACTGTCCACTTTGCTGGTTCTTTAGCAATAGTGATGAACGGAAAGCCATTCACAGATGGCGATTTTGTCAAAACTTTCATGCTTGGCATGGCAAACTAACTTATCATATCTTATCTTAATTTATCATGAACCACACACTGCAGCGTGTGGGTATTGCCATATTGACCATGTTTGGCTCTACGTATGCATGTGAGTAGTCCTTCTCACATCTAAAAAAACATCAAGACCAACCTATGATCACAAATGGATGGAATCCTCAACACCTGCATGAAGCTTAACCTCACCACCTATCAACCAGACTACCATGCAGCACCAGAAGTCACATTAAGAAGTATTTTATTTATTAGTATAACAACATTATTAAAAACAATAAATGCAGAGACAAAATTGTTGGTCTTGCCTGAAAATGCATGAATTTAGTTGTATTCAGTGTATTAAAAAATATTATATGGCTGTCAAGGAAATACATTTTTGAAAATGTGGCTTTCATGGCTCTCATAGAAAAAAAGGTTCCCGACTCCTGGTCTATATGTACCCTGCAATTGACTGGCGATCAGTGCAGGGTGTATCCGCCTTTCGCCTGAAATCAGCTGGGACAGGCTCCAGCTTACCTGTGACTCTAATGAGAACAAGCGGAATAGAAAATGATGGATGGATGTCTTCCAGACAGCGGAGCCTGATCGTTCCTTTTGGAAGTAATTACAAAATATCGAAGACATGGATATTGTCAACTCAAGTTTTGAAAAGGGCCTTAACTTTTCTTTTTGTCATCATCATCTCTTTCCACTAGGGGTCTGTCATTAGGGCCAGTGAGAAAATAGAAGTCCATATGATCACCTGTAATATCTCCCTGGTAATATCTCCCACTTCGTTTGTTAGCAGAACTAAAGCCACTCCTTATCCCTTTGCTAAAGGCTTTTGTAACCTCTGTGCTGTAGACTGGTTTTTTTTGTCATCCTTAAAGGTTTTAAAAATACTGTAGCTGTGCAGTTTATCTACGATTCTACAATTCAGGAACTGCCCGAGTGAACTAAATCTCAGTTGCCATACTTCACTTTTGTCCTGTAGTAATTGTGATTTTTAAGGAATGTTTCATCATGAAACATTGGTAATATTTTATGGTCCTTTTCCCAACAACACCTCACTTAGAGTGGTGTGAAAAAGTGTCTGTCCCCTTCCTGATTTCTTTTTTTTTTTTCATGTTGGTCACACTTAAATGTTTCAGATCATCAAACAAATTTAATATTAGTCAATGACAAGACACCTGAACACAAAACACAGTTTTTAAATGAAACTTTTTATTATTAAGGGAAAAAACAAATCCAAACCTACATCGCCTTGTGTGAAAAACTGGTAACTGGTTGGGTCACCCATAGCAGAAACAACTGCAATCAAGCTTTTGCGATAACTTGCAATGAGTCTCTTACAGCACTGTGGAGGAATTCTGGCCCGCTCATCTTTGTAGAATTGTTGTAATTCAGTCACATTGGACGGGTTTTCCAGCATGAACCGCCTTTTTAAGGTCATGCCACAGCATCTCAATAAGATTCAGGTCAGGACTTTGACTAGCCCACTCCAAAGTCTTCATTTTGTTTTTCTTCAGCCAATCAGGGGTGTACTTGCTGGTGTGTTTTGGATCATTGTCCTGCTGCAGAACCCAAGTAGGTTTCAGCTTGAGGTCACAAACAGATGGCCGGACATTCTCCTTCAGGATTTTTTGGTATTTCATGGTTCAGTTTATCACAGCAAGTCTTCCAGGTCCTGAAGCAGCAAAACAGCCCCAGACCATCACACTACCACCACCATATTTTACTGTTGGTATGATGTTCTTTTTTTGAAATGCGGCGTTACTTTATGCCAGACGTCTCGTCAGACCAGAGTATTTTCCCAAAGGTCTTGGGAAGCATCAATATTTTTTCTGGCAAAATTGGGACGAGCCTTATTGTTCTTTTTGTTCCGCTAGGTGATTTGGGTAATTTCGGTTGGCCAGCCACTCCTGGGAAGGTTCACCACTGTTCCATCTTTTCGCCATTTGTGGATTATGGCTCTCACTGTGGTTTGCTGTAGTCCCAAAGCTTTAGAAATGGCTATATAACCTTTTCCAGACTGATAGATTGCAATAAAAAGTTTCATTTGAAAACTGCATTTTGTGTTCAATTGTGTTGTCATTGACTAATATTTAAATGTGATTCATGATCTGAAACATCTAAGTGTAAAAAACATGCAAAAAGAAAAGAAATCAGAAACGGGGCAAACACTTTTTCAAACCACTGTATTATCATGATGTGCATTACAAAAAAGGCTTTTGCAAATAACACTCAACAAGACTTTTAATATGTCAGAGGACGGCCCTTTATTTGCTGCAACATTTCATAATATCCTAATGATAATGAAATAAGAGTGATGAAATGTAGTAATCCTGTCCACTCTCACAAAGATTATGAAAATCATGTTCCTGGTTTGAAATAATCCCATTAGATACACCAGTGTAGCTTTTCTTATGTTTTTATTAATTTAAATATGTTGCCAAAATTAGCACAAAAAATACACACTTGAGTGAATCACTTGAAATTGAGGATGATTTGTTATGTCACACTTTGACCAGCTCAGCTTCCACCACTACCACATTTATGAACCGGCTTACTGCTGTAGCTTGTTGAAGTGAGGAGAGCTAATTTTAACACTCTTCCTTCCCACACCGCTATCAGTCATCCCAGACAGTTTCTGCAAATTTTACTATGGCGTTTGTATGCTGTTGAACAACATGCACATCCTGCTTCCCCCGTTGTTTAGGCTTTTCATAATCATATTTTGTCAGTATGGATTTTGTATTGGAAGTTTTAGTGTGTTTGAAGCCCACAATGCCATCAGTGATGCATCCCAAGGGAGATATTAACCAACAATGAAAGCTGGCCTAACCAAAGTCATTATAGTCATTCATCTTCATGATGTCATCAGGTTCAGGGTCATAATCACTCTTTATGGCACTTGCATAAAATCATCAGCTTAATAGTTTTTTATGTGTCACAGATTTAATGTAGGCCAATTTCTGTGTGTTGTTTATATACACGAGTTACTAGAAATGAACGCGTCACCATGGATTATGTGTAAAAGAAACGTTATGATGTACCTTAAAATGGCCTCGTTGGTACTGTATCAGTCTGCTGTTATTGCTCTGTAATTGAATTGGGTTTGTAGGTCATAACAACAGTCTGCATTGATTGGACCATAATGTGATTTGTCCACTGTGTCAACTGTCATATAAACAGTCAAGTCCTATTAGTTGGATGTTTTCTGTCAAAATGCTGAACCCCAAATGAGGGGGATGTAGCTGCATAATGTGTTTTTCCAGTGCGGTTTTCCTGTCATTTAGTGTGGCTGAATGCTTGCCAGCTTGTTTCCGAGACAGAATTTTCAATTTGAAAGTGTTTAAATATTGAGCAAACTGGAGGAGACGTGAAGGCTTGCATCTCTATTGGGCAGTCAAGGATTGTGCTGTTCCATGGCACATGTACAGCTCTATGTCAGCAAAATGACTTCTGCCCTGCCACTGTCATATGCTTTTGCTGCTCGGGTGATTTTTATCATGTCCTTGAAGATGAGGCATCTGTGTTTCTATTGCCCGCTGCAAATAACTAAGCTTTTTGCTTTCCACACTGCTAGACTGTTTTTTGGTATGAATGAAGCCTGCCCTTCTTGAACTGCATCATTTTGCTCAGATGTTTTAATGTATATCTCATGGTAAATATATTGAATCCTGGATAGTTCACTTTGTGCAACTTGAAGTAATTGTGCAGGTGTTGTGTGTTTTTTGGTGCGGCAGTGGGTCAGTTAGTAAAGACTTGACTTAAGCCGAGCATACACTGTACTGTGTGGCTAACTCAGACAAATACTTCACAATCATATAAAAATAGGTCTTTGTAGCTCAAAAACAGTGGCTGAACATCTCACTTTAAGGTGGGAACAAAGGTAAACATCACCATCTTATGACCAAAGATGTACTGTGATTACAATGGTTACAATAGCATGTAAGAATGGGAAATAAATTCAACTTTGTGCACTCAGTTCTTCTTTTTAAAAATATAAACGATGTACATTGTACTCATCATTCCACCCTGGAAAAAGGGCCCAAAATATTGCATTCATCCTCATTATGAGTGTACGTATGCAAAACCAATGCAGATCTGGGTTTATTGTTGAAAGATGAAAGAAAATAAGATAAAAGCTGTAAACAGAACTGTACTGCTTCGTGAAAACATGGTTTTCTAAGAGGTTGTTTGTCTTGTTAAGGTTGGGGTGAGGCATTTAGTCTTGGTGGTTATGGTAAGGGATAGGGATGTAATGATTACTGGTATTAATGGTTACCGATGGTAAAAATCCAGGCGGTAAGTATTTTTGATTCAAATACAAATGATCATAAAACCGTGATTGATATCCGCACTTTGCAATGTTCTGATGTCTGAGCATATTTTGGATTTGCAAAGGATTCTGAGGGGAAAATAATTGTAGACAATAAACCTATCTGCAGAATATGCAGAAAAAAGTCTCAGTGAAGGAGGGTAACACTGCCAGTATGATGAGCCATCTCCATGACCACCACCCACACCTTTTCAGCGAGTGCAAGGTACCGTATTTTCGCGACCATAAGGCGTACCGTATTAAAAGACGCAGTCTCAGTTGCGGATGCTACTTCTGTATTTAACACATATATATAAGGCGCACCGTATTATTGTGCACAAGCATTGTCAAACATACGGGCGCTCAAGAGTCAGTGAGGAAGTGCTTTATTTCTTTGGGCAGATTAAGAACAGAGCTCTCATACATCTTATTAAACCCACTGGAAATCGCGGAAGGTCATCACTCAACACAACAGTCTCAGTCATGGGGCACAACTAAAAACATCACACTGCAATGCAGCAGATAGACAAAAACAGACAAGACACTACCGCTATTTGTGCGGTAGAACAATAACTAACAACTATATAGCTCGAACATGTAACTTTAAGAGCATTTGCACCAAAACACTACCACAAAGCACGCTGGGGAACAGGAAGTGCTCCCAGCGACGCTACAATACGCTAGTATGCATGCACGCTAGAACATACACTAGCATGCATGCTATCGTATGTTTTTAAAAAGGCAGTGGGAGTGGCAAAACTGAGTTCGGTTGTACTTTATTGACGTATTTAACAATGTACTCACGTTATTTCAATCCTCATCCATAAATCCATCAAAGTCCTCACCTTCTGTATCCGAAATGAACAGCGGGGCAGGTTGTCTATCAAACACGCCAGGTTCCCTGTCGTCATTGTCAGTCAGTCTCGTTGCTGTGCGGCTCCTCAGAAATCATGCCGGCTTTTGCGAAAGCTCGAACAACAGCAAGCAGACACGTTAGCCCAAGCAGCCACAATCCATTCACAAATTGTGGCGTAACTCGTACAGCACTGCCTCCCTGTCTTAGTAAAGCTGTGTTCGCTAGCTGTCATCCATCGCTCCCACGCCGCTCACAACTTCACTTTGAACGCCGTGTTTACACCGATGTCCAGCGGTTGGAGTTCTTCGTCAGGCCTCCCAGAATGATGGCAAGCTCCAAGTACATTTGCCCTCGGTTTTTCACAGCGGCTGTGAGATGGGCACGCATGGAGTCACACACAGATCAACAGGGACGGTGACGCGTGGACAAAAAAAAACATCTGGTGTCTTTACGTACACGTCACGTAACCACTCAGCCATTTCCTCCTCGTCCATCCAGCCCCTTTGATTGGTCTTAATGATGACTCCGGCTGGAAACTTTTCTTTAGGCAGCATCTTCCTCTTAAAAATCACCAAAGGTGGCAGTTTCTGTCCATTACCGTGGCAACCAAGCACAACACTAAAAGCCGACTTCTCGTGCCCCGTTGTGTGTATCGCTACTGTGCTGGTCCCCTTCTCTACAGTGTGGTTCGCCGAGATGTCGAAAGTGAGCGGCACGTTGTCCATGTTGGTGATGTGGTTGGGCTGGATGTGTTTGTCGGCAATTTTTTAACTATAGTAGGAGTTGCTGCACCACGGTAGTCCTTGCCCGGATGGATAGATGGCGCCGTTTTGTTGATCTTGAATTCTCTTGCGGCTGCTCGATTCCCATGTTCCTCCGTGTAACTGATAGCTTGCAGTTTAAACTGTGCTTTATAAGCCTGTCTTTTTGTAGGTGGCATATTCGATGGTCCTTAGCCAAACCGATGTTGTTTTGCACAATGCACATACTGGCGTGCCTTTAGCGTCCTCTTTCACGCCCACCCTCCCCTCTTTAACGTCCGCATGCTGCCCTCAGTCACGTCCCCCTTTGCTTTGCTGTCCACTCAGTCACGCCTGCCTTTCGTCTATATAAGCAGCGTGTCGACAGGAAATGCTTCCAGTCAGTCAGGCGGCGTGCTCATCAAAGTCACACAACATTAACAGATTTTGGAACTCGGTGCGCACATAAGGCGTGCCGCATTGTAAGGCGCCTCGTCCATTTTGGAGAACATTTTTAAAAAAGTGCGCCTTATGGTCGTGAAAATACGGTAAGTAAACTTGTAGTTGAATGCATAGTTTGACTGTCAAACGTTGCTATAGTTTGTTAATAAAAGAGACTTAAGCGTTATCAAACTTCTACATGTTCTTTGGCAACAGCGAGTACACCGGAGCAGAGCAAAATGTGTTATTGTTGGTATGGCTTTTTTGCTGTGTACGACCGCTGCCACTTAAGTATTGCCTACGCTGCTTCCAAATTTGGGCAGATGCATCAAGTGAGACAGAAAAGCTGACATAGATCTGATTAATTTTAATAATGAAAGACGGTAGTTCTGCTATGACCCGATACTGTGCTGTGACCCGATACTTGTTTGTTGAACAGCTCCGAAGAACAGGCAACGAGGCGATGATAGTATTTCCTGAATTTATTGTCTGACCCATGTCACATAGAAGGCAAACACAGCGCTGGTCTCAATTTGCATGTACGGATATAAAATCTTTTGCCGCAAAGTGAATGCCCCCAAATGGGTGAGGTCTTCTTTTAAACCTTGGGGGCGTCACTTCATCGAACTACCTGGTTACATGAGTTGGATGGACCTCGATCTTACATGTACTGGGTCATAAAAACTCCCTTGCCAACTCAATCCTGTTGACAAAGGCGTTGATGTTCAAATTGAGACTGTGTGGATGTTGTGCACAGGATGTGTATCTAAGCAAGATCATGATGTTCTTATTTTCAAAATCTCAGCAGTCCTTTTATCTGTGACTTTGTTTTTCCATTACAACAGAATCATAACGGCTAGTTATACAGTATATTATTACAGTACCTGATTAGCTTAAGTGTTCACACATCAAAGGTATAATAAACACGAACTTTTAAATCCATAAAATATTGATTGTGAGTTAGTTCCCCAATCAAGCTATTTTGTCACACTTGAGCATTATAAAATTAGAGACTTAATTCTAACATTAAAAACATTTTGTGCTAAATATAAATCCATGTGGAAACACTGCAACATGTTTTGTTGTTACGGGAGTAATGTTAGTATGTTTGTGCATGTGTGTGTGTGTGTGACTGGCAGATGATGATGATAATAAGTCATCATATAATAATAATTATTATATTAATAGTAATAATAATAATAGATTTGCGTTTCCCTTATTTACAGAGTGGGCGTGCAGAAGGCTACAGTTGCTGCAACTTCGTCATCATCTGCCAAGGAACGTATATTGTGTGTTGTTTATTTATGTGTGTTTTACAAATAAAACTTTGTTAATAGACTTCGGTGTATCAGTACGTTTTAAACATTTTGAGCACATTCAACAATACCGTGATAATGATAACCGTGATAATTTTGGTCACAATAATCGTGGTATAAAATGTTCATATCGTTACATCCCTAATATAGGATTGTGTCATGTCAGTGTTTACCCTCTCAAAGATAGCTGTATAAATGTGTGTTCTTGGTGTTTACTGATGTTATCCACCCACTCCAGAGGAAAATCCACAAATGCTGGCAACACCAGCGAGAGACCCCCTCCCTACTCTGTTCTTCATACTGTGCCTTTGTCTCATTCATTCCTTTCTTCTCTCATGTCATTCCCAACTGTCTCCTTCACAAAGCACGGTACTCCAGGTTGGGACAGTTCTCCCTTGTCTTTGTCACATTAACACAATACAAAAGTGACTCTCTGCATTCACCTTTGATTTCTTGCAGTTTTATATCTACCATCCCTATGTTCTGCAGTGTTATAATTTAGTTGGAAATCTCGGCCCACAAACACATACAGGGTGACTTCACACAAACACCAACCTTCCACCCCCCATCTGACTGGTATGTTGATGAATGATTGTTATCTTTGGAAACAAAGCACACACAATGTTCTTACAGGACACCCTGCAGGCTGATGACGTTCTACAAGGCAAGGAACACTTTTGATGTAGCTGCTCGAATGTCATCCAGTGTTAAATATCCATTCAGTGCTGGATTGCCAATTTTATGATGTTCATGTGGGCTGAATATTTTATATGCGCACTAAAAGTGGTGCCAGACATGCAAAACCCTCTTCTCACAAGGATGTAGTAGGATTTTATTCCAAATGTAATGCACTGTAATTGTAAAACAACTGACTAAATAGTTTAGGGGTTAGAAGGCAGTGCTTGTGAAATAGTGGGGCGGGGTCGGGCGGGTGGTGGTGGGAGGCAGGGAGGACTTTGAATATTAGTGCAGACCTGCCAACATGTATGAATTTGTCGTACTCAGCATGCAATTTGACTCTTGAATACGGATGTATGCTTCACTGCTCTCCATTTTGTTGTATTTTGCTGGTTTCAGTTTCGAGTTCAGTCTGTACAATACAGATAAATAAATGGATATTATCAGTTTCTCAATAGTTTCTTAATAGTATTTCATGTCAGTACGGACTGAAAACTGCTGGGTTATGGTTATTTTCGGGATAGTTGAGAAAGCTTCATTTTTTTACATATATTTTATGAAATGCTCTCGCTCTCGTCACATTTCCAGTCATGTTGCTGTAAATTATCAGTCAATCAACTTAATGTATGAGACTTTCTATAGGTGAGGTGATCGGTTTTTAGGGGTAAGGTGCTGATCAGGAAGGCGGCCTTTGTACAGTATTTACAAATACATTACATTACGTTACATTGCAATTTTTGAATTCTCCCCTAAAGAGGAGAAGCGGTATAGAAAATGGATGGATGGATTTTAAGTTTGAAATTGACATGGATTGATTAGAAGTTGCTATATTCATTGTTTATTATTCAGCTATATGTGTACTGTGTATGTGTGTAAGTGATCTGTAAGGCTTTATTTAATTATTTTTTAATGATCTGTGTAAAGTTGGTGATTCATGCAAACATCCAGTGATGGAAAACAGGGAATAATCCATCAGCCTTGTTCACTGTAGTTTTCTCAAAAGCACCGCGACGGGCAAAGTTTTCCAACTGACTTAATATCACTAGCCAAATTCGACGCAAGCAGACGAAAAAAAAAAAAAAAACACCGGCAGTAACCGACGCAACGCAAGTCGTTTACAGCTCTGTCTTCTCTAATAGCATATGTAACGAAACAAGTATACCAAGCAACTTTAGGCAATGACCAACGCGACACCAGCCGTTTCAACTCTGGCTTGTCAAATGCACGGCATACGTAACGAAACAAGTCTACCAACTAACTTTAAATGTCATCCAAACCGAAATACAGCAAACTAGAGAACCTGAGCTGGAGTCGAGACAAGCAAACAGAGCGTCACTGTCTGTATTGTGTCTGTGAAAGAGTGACTGGCATGGCTCCTCTCTCTGGCTGTAGGAGTGTCTAGGGAGGGGTGGTCGCTGTGTGTGACGGGCCAATCACAGAGCGTGAAGAGTGAATGCATAAGTAGTTACCCAATGAGGATTTTCCTTCATCACGACTACGGATGATGTTGAGCTGTACTCGTTTCATGCTCGTACTTGGCAAAAATGCATTATCCGTAATGGATACTCGTTTTAGACGGATAATGCATCCCTATTACTCCTTGTTTGGAGGCAGGCATGCACATGGCAATGATTTCAGGCCGGCATAATTATCAAGATCATTTTCATTAATTGTATGATTCATCCCAGGCCTAGTGCCTACAAGACATTTTGTCACATTTTAATCTTGTGCGATCTTGTGACACGAGATCTTGTGACACCCCTAAATAAATAATGATACCTTACAAAATAATTTACATTACAGTGTAAGTGAAACTAGTTTAAACAAATGAAAATAAACTTTATATAGAACATGGAGAGAAATGGCAAGAACCTAGGCAGGTTCGACAGAGACAGAAACTAAAACTCATATGAATGCTCTCCAGAGCATACGAATGGACACAATAAAAATATCTAAAATCTAAAAGTATCTAGCACACAGAAAACCTGTCTCCACATAATGTAATGCCATGTTTAATACTACAGAGCAATGTGTTTACAACATCCAAGTGGCAGCCGGTAAGACTCCACATTGTAACTTCATCTGTGTGACTATATGACTTGCTTGATAGGTGCTGCTGTTTTGGTTAGCAACAGAGTTAATGCTAGAGTTTTCACGATGAACTGTGGTATTTACAGTCACAACCAAAAATTAAGGCATTGATTTGGCGAGAGGCGCGTATTTATTTATATCGGATGTGACACCCGGCAATGATTGAGACAAAACGTCCATTGGAATGGAGGAGACCATTTTACAAAAAAATTGTTTTTTTTTTTTACAATTCCAATGTACAGATTCCAGATTTTCTCATTAACAATTCAGATGCCTTGCTGACAGTTTGCATTACGACAACAATCAAAACCGGTAGCATTAAAACCTATACTACCATTAAAATCTAACCTAATCATTAAATATGACATAACTGAGATCCACATTAATTCATTGCCGTGGTTGCCACATCTGTGGTCTGACAAGACTAATCAGTCAGATGAGACCATGAAGTAGCACCATCATGCTCACCCTTTCTGCTGTGTATTTTATCCAATAAAGTAGTTTGGTTTGGTTTGGTTTGGTTTAGTTTATTTGAACATGAAGGTTACAATGGAATACATCTCATGAATCATTCTTTGACAGTTCCACATGTCCAAAAGGAGTAGGAAGAAGCAAAGCTTATTTAATCCTACCCCCCATCCATTCTACATCTAGTACAGTACATGTAGTTCACTTCCTGCATTCCGTGTCGTGTTTTCTGTGATAGTCAGGATAATACATAATAGATAACGGTAAGACAGCCCTCCCAAAAAAAAAATAAATAAATAAATATATATATATATATACATATTCATTAATAATAATAATAATAATAACAATAATTAATAAATAAAGAACATTTTTTTTATAAACAAAAAAAACAAAAACATAACAAACCTGACAGAACAATCAAGACTCTTCTGCCTTGTATTTAGCAAACATCAACTGCTTGTATTGTTTTTTGAATTTGCTCATCTCTGTACATTGTTTTAGTTCCTTACTCAATCCGTTCCATAATTTAATTCCACACACGGAAATGCTGTAGTGAATGTAGTGAACAAAGAATTGATCTTTCTACGCTGCCCTGATGAAGGGAGAATTTTTGCTGATGAGAACTGTTTTGGTCCTACATGGAGAAAACTGATGCAGTTTTACACCTGAGCTTCTCTGTCAGCAGCCTCTTTTAGCAGAAAAAAAATGTGGGTTTCATTAAAGTGGGTTTTTTATAAAGTATCTTCTTAGACCAAATCATCTTTATGTCTGTTGAGAAGATCCTACAAAGAGTAATCTCTTCCCTGTGATGACGATATTCAATCTACCTCCATTTTCAAAGTCAATTCAAACTGTAGGCTTATGGCTACAAAACACAAGTGAGAGCTTCCTCTGCAGCTGCATCGGCTGACTAGGTTTAAATTATGTGTTCAGATTTCCCAAGATGTTTTGGCATAATTGATGCTGTGTGCAATGTTGATCAGAAAAGAAGCAATTGGTTGTTGATTCTCCTTGCAGAAATGCAGTGACCTTTATAATTCTATATGCACTTCTGCTGCTTCATATACTTCAGTTTGCCTTTCTTTGCAGATGATATTGCGTTTTTTTCGCCTTTATGATGATATTCACTAGAAGCCCAAACAATGGCTACTCTACTCTCTTAGATGGAAAGGGGCTGTACCATCTTTGATTATTAAGTCACTCCTTTTTTCTTTTCTTTTGTTGTGGCAGAAAATGAATTCCTGCTTGTTTAACGAGCATACTCATCACTATCTATTCACAATGGAAATCCGGAAAACACTTGATTTGGAATTTGGGGATTGCTTGAAAAAATACGATCATAATTATTTTTGCTTGACTGTTGTGGCGATAATACAGTAATCACATTCACATAGTCTCACTTTCCTGTTAAATGTCATGGTTTAAACAACATAGGACAAGATTATAATATTTTTATTATTTTATTATTAGTCATAATATTTTTGTAAAAGTAGTGTATTTCAAATCATAGCATATAATAAATCAAATAAAGCATAGAAGACAGAGTAATGTATTCATTTATTTTAAACAACTGCATAACATTTAGACATGGTCTCAATAATTAGGTTGCCTTCCACTGTGTTCCTGTTAATGATATACAGTACATTACCTCAAATGACTGAAGGATGAAAGTATCGATAGTTTGATTTGAGAATTGATTTTACCACTGTAAAATCACTGTTGCCGGCGGGTTTCGGGGAACTGAACTGCTGCATGCTACGGATGACAGCACGGGCTTGAGGGCTGATTTGCCTCGATACGGTGGTGACGCTGGTAGCGACAACGAAAGAAGGAGACAGGCGAGGACAGCTTTAGCAGTTTTAGTTAGGAATAGTATGAGGAGGACTTTTCCGGTAGGCTGCTGTTTAACTAGTCGTGTTACACACACTGTTCACTCTGAGAATTAAAAGTGTAAAAAAATCTTCCAGGGTAACATCTTTGTGTGTACCCATGTACAACGTGGACACCTGTGGCTTATAAACAGGTGTGGCCTATATATGTACATATCTTTTTTTTACTCTTTAAATTTAATCGGTGCGGCTTAAATACCTGTGCACTCTCGTCCGGAAATTACGGTAACTTGTGCTAAACATGTTTTTCCATTTCCTTGTCAAAACATCTCACTTGAAGAGCTACTTTATTTTCTGTAGAGCAAAAGCAGTAGTAAATTGTGGACAAACTTGATTCTGAAGATATTTTTTAATTTATCACAAATTGAAGTGACCCATCTACTAATTGCTTGAAATCCAAGTTTCATGAGTATCTAAGATAATGCCAAATGTTGTCAAATAATAGAGCATGAATGGAGACATGATGGAAGGATAAAAGCATTTTTAAGGAGGGGTGGATTGGAGGGGATTCATTTCCTGTATGTGTGTGTCACAGCTGAATGGGTACAGAAAGAGCTGAAACATTTACTGTACTGCTTGAGTTCCCGCAGAGATTTGGCACAACTGTAGGCCATCATGGTAAGATGTTCAGAGAAGCGAGACCTCATTGACATTCCACGTCAAGACTTGACCCTGCGGCACGCCTCTTTCATGCGTGACTCAGTGTCGATCAAAGTACACTGTGTGTCACAAATTTGTGCATAATCTGGGTTAGATGTTACCATAGAAACTCATTGTGTACATCATAAGGGGTTGACAGTTTAGACAAAAAGGTGAAAAGGGGTGTGTTGATGCTGTGAATGGACAACAGGCTCACACAGAGCTCCTGTCTCACTAATGGGGTTCAAGATGTTATATTCCTATCCATATTATCATTGACTGTACAATATTTACCTTCAGGGGCCACAACATTAGGTACAACTGTCACCAGGAGAGCTGTATTAAAAAATATGTTCTTACAAAGATAATATTGTGACAAAACTAGTCAGTGAACAGGTAATATGATGGTCATGTAATGGGCCAAAGAGACAGCGAATGGTGAATGTCAGCCACCAGTTGTGTTTGTGTCAGGTCAGGAGAATAAGACAGCATGATGGCAGATGCTCTCTGATCTTGCAGGCATGCTTCAGTTCTGCAACCATCTGGTTGTCTGAGTGGCGCTGAAGGCGGGATGGTGGCCAGTGTGAAATGACGGGGAGGCGCAAAGCTCTCACTTAAGAAGAGAAGAGTGAGAGGGGGGTGGTTTCTGGAACGGTCTGCGTGTTATGGCTTTGTCCACTCAAAAGGGCAGATGGAGTAAGCATGGCACTGGGAATGTGCCGAGAAGCAGCCATGCATCGGTGGGAAGAGGATTGGAGGAGGAGTCAGCGCTGAGGAAAACATGCTTTTATGCTCTCCTTCTTTATCTAAGAACTACACACTCATTAAAGTCAAGTGGAGGCTTTTTAACCTTTAGTTGATACCTCAGACAGGTATCACTTATTGACTATGATGTCAACTGTAGTGATTAGCTGTAGTACCGATTATTGTTATGTAGGACTGGTTGTTGAGGATTTATATTTAGATTGTGTGGAATTATACAGAGTTCAGAATTCTAGTGTCTTAAAGAACATCAAGATGTCGCTTACATCTGTGCAGACTTGTTGGACTGATTATGTCTCGCTCAGGGGTGTTCAAACATTTTCCAAAGAGGGCTGTACTATAGAAAAATAGAATGATTGGGGTTTGTTATTAAACATGCTCAAAACATACATGTTTTGCTTTTCATGCTTCTTTTGCTAATCTGTCATAACCATTATGCAGATTCGTCGATTTACGTCACATCGTCTCCCTGTGCCGCAACCCCCACCAATACACACACAGACACACACACACAGTTCCTCTGTGCTGTAGAAACTGCCATCAACTCAGTGAAAATTAGTTAAAAAAATTAAAGAGCAAATTAGAAAGACAGATTTATACGTAGCCTTGGCAACTGGTACTCTTTACTAGAAGAAACATTTGGCCACACAGCCCTGACTGTCTGTCTTCGTCACATCAAACCTTACTACTTGTAGAGCTCAGCCTCGGAGGGACACAAAATACTGTCCGACTGTGTTGTTTTGTTTACCTGTCTTGCACCACTCTCTTCACAAAGACACAAAGCCTTTTTTGTTTTCACTTTCCTCTTGACATTTATTTTGTTTGTTTGCTTCACTTTTATTGTATATTTTATTCCTCATATACTTTAATGTCTACCTGCCATAATATGCTTTTATGTCTTTTTATTTTCCTCTTTTCTATTCCCAGTTATTCTTTATGGATATTCAATGTTTAAAAATCATCATCAGAGATGTACTTTGCTCACAGTTTTTAAAGGTTTCCTGCTCTATCTTTGAGGGTTTCCAAGTGTCTTTGGATTTGAAATGACGGGGGAAAAGTGAGAATGAACCTCTCAAAGAGAATTACTGTCACAAGTCTTTTCTTTGTATGAGGATCCTTCCATAATTGATTTAAAGGTCAGCATGGAGTATATGGCAGTTTGTTCTGACAAGGAAATATCTGGTAGGCTTAGATAAAGCCATTTCCGCATACAGTTAGGGTTGTATCATTGCACATTGAGTGTTTTACTTTCAATTGTTGCAAAGGTCAAAGTCCTTCGTGGCAGCAGCTTTTCAATGATGAATTATTTCATGGTGCATTAATGTAACTTTCTGTCAGATTGTCACAAATGACACAATGCACAATCATGTGACATAGAGACTTCCACAGTTGTAACAATGCCATACTGTGAACATCTCAGTGACATATGGCGACCTTTCAAGGCTGATTTACAGCATTGGAATGTTAAGTCTATGCGTTGCATTTATGCTTGCTCATGCCTTAGTGCACATGTGTCAAACTTGTGCCCTGGAGGGCCGAGACGCTGCAGGTTTTCTCTCCAACCAGTTTCTTCAGCAGGTGATTTAATTGATCAAAGTGAAGGTGTTGATCATTAAAATCACCTGCTTTAGTGACTGGCTGGAAAGAAAACCTGCAGTGTCTCGGCCCTCCATGGCACGAGTTTGACACCCCTGCCTTACCTCTGCAGCCTGGCAACTGAAGCATGCTCACTTCCCAGTATGCACCTCTGCAAACAGTAACAGGGTTCTGACCAAGTGTGTAAAAAGACAAAACTGTCATACTATAATACACATGAAATATATACAATTACTGTTACAATTACATTATATGTGATTCACTAAAGCTGTGTTCACACTGCAGGTCAATTGTTATTTTTTTTGCTCATATGTGACCTGTACAGTGTTCCATCGCTCTATCACGGTTCACCTTTCGCGGATTCGCTGTTTTGCGGAATTCACAGATTTATTTATTTTTTATTACAGAGCCTGGCTCTTTAAGAAGAATTGCATTGTGGGAAATTGAGTGTATCTCTTCCCTCGCTCGTCTGTCTGCACCCTTGTTTTCTGCATCATGATTGGCTGTAGACCATTGTCAAACAATCTCCTTCTTGCCACCCTGCGTGTCTCCTGTGTCATCGCTAGCTTGCTCGCTTGCTAGCTTCTAAATAAATCTTTGGTTCGAAGGACTGCATCAAGATTTTTTTTGGTAATGTGAACGACCACAAAAAAATCGGATTTTGACAAAATATCCAAATTGGGCATCATACCCTGCAGTGTGAACGTGTCGATTTGAACGCTCAGCTTTTTTTTTTCTCTCTCTGATGGCATTTTTCCGAGTCACAAGCATTTTCATCCTGATGAGTCAACAGAAGGAGCTCTCTTGTAATCTGTGTCACTTCCTTTTTACTGTTGTTCACACTGTGTATTTACTGCTACAGAGTGTATATTTACAGCCACTCATTATTTCCCCTCTCTGTTCCCTCTCAGGCTCTTGCGCCTCACCGAGCATACCTTCTGACTGCACGTATTCCCACTAAGGTAAGAGAACGGTTAACATTAAACCTACAATATACAAAAAACACATTTTCATCTGCACTTAAGAACAAATACTCAGAAGGCTGTCCATCTCATAGTTTTGCAACATTTGCACTTGTGTTTTGCACATGTAACTGGTGGTGGTTCAGGGTTTAAAGGGCTGTGATCATTTCTGTCAAAAGGCTAAACACAGTAGTCAAAATGGAACACATGTACATTCATATTGTTCAGTCTGGGCATGCTCATGTATGCCATGGTCAAAAGCAGTAATGGCTAAACACAGCCCGTAATAAGAGTTTGTGCTTATGACACTTCTCAAGTAGTGGGTTGTTTTACCTCACTGCTAATAGTTCCATTTGTCTAACGCTATTTACAAGTGTCTATATCACATACAGTATATAGTTTCATATAGGGGTACACTATGGGCCTGGCATTTTCATAAGTCTGTGCATGAAAGGCGTCTTCGTCAAAAACACAAAATACTCTTTTGACTAGGCTGTCGTGTAAATGTATTTTTCCATGCCTGTCTCCAATAGACTAGGTATTGTGGACTTTATCCACTTTTTACGTACGGGCTGTAACTCTGCACTTGTCCAATGTTATAGCCATATACACTCCTGATCAAAATTTTTAGACCAGTTGAAAAATTGCAAGAGTTTACATTTTGCAATGTGGGGTCTTAAGGAGGTTCTAAGTAGAGGTTCAAAATGCCAAAAGAAGAAATGGGAGTGAGACAAAAAAAACAAAAAAGTAAGCAATTTATTGCTAACAACTTCGTCAGCTGATGAAACGTTTCGGACCATAGCTCAACAAAAACCTAAACCTCCCTGTAATACAAATAAAATGTCAAAAAAGGCCTCAGTAACGAGCTGTTGCACCATTCTTGTTAATCACTTCCAACATTTGTTTTGGCTATGCAATGCAATGCTGTTGTTTTCGGGAGGGTAGTGGGAATGTTGCTCCAGGTGGTGAAGATGGCTTCACGGAGGGCATCCGCTGTGTGGAACTGATGTCCATTTTTGTAAACGTCCCTTGCCATTCATCCCCAGATGTTCTCAGTTGGATATAGATCAGGAGAACATGCGAGATGGTCCAAAAGAGTAAGGTTATTCCTCTGGAAGAAATACTTTACCAGGTTTTGTGAACAGCAACATGTCCTGTTGAAAAACCCAGTCATTACCACACAGACGAGGGCCTTCATTCATGAGGGATATGAGTCATGAGGGATGTCTATATGTGCCCTGCGATTTGCAGGCAACCAGTCCAGGATGTACCCTGCCTCTCTCCCGAAGTCAGCTGGGACAGGATACCCGCGACCCTAGTGACGATAAGCGGCATAGAAGATGGATCGATTTTCATGCAGTATCATAGTCAGTTGAAGGATGCCCGGTGAGATACAATGTGGTATTTACGGCCATGCATATCCAGTTAAAATTGTTGAAGTCCCTGTTTCTATACCGTGTTTAAAGTTGTGTTAAGTCTGTTGATGACTCCCATACTGTACATCCACACACTGATGACATCACCATCGAATCATGGCTTGTACCAGTTCCAGGAAATACTTCACTGTAGCGTCTCATGTAGCTGTATTCCTTCCGGTCAATGCGTTGCCTTCAGGGACAGTTGCAAGTCATTGATTTGTTGCGTTACAAGTGATGTATAGCCAACGGTCAGGTTTGATCCTTTTTTTCTGCTCGTCACGAATCCAAAATGTGTTTGTTTGAGCAGTGCAAGTGTTTTCTCTCTGTGCGCTTTTTTAGACACCTGCTTTATGAACCACTCAGTAAAGAAGCATATCCATAATCCACTTCCCATCTTTCCACAGTCACCTTTGCGCTTCTGTCCTCTTAAGCCCAAGATTCAGCATTTTCACTCTGACCCTTCCCTCAGTCCAGATTACTTCTTGCTCTTGTCATTCTTTCCCCCACTGCGCACTGTGTCAAAGGTCAGCATGGATAACCTACAATCTCTCGTTCTGAACGTGGCACTTCAAAGGAGGATGTCCCCTATTTGTTTTACTCCAGTTTCTGCTTTGTGTGGATTGTGTGGTGTCATGTTTTGCTGTGATTTGAGTAAGTATTCAATGCAGAAAGAAAGGTACCATAGAGTGTTTTATTTAACACAAGGTCTACTCATACAGAGTGCTTGATATACAAAGATGGAAAAGTACTAAAATAACAAATAGGCTAAGATGCACAGCTAGGCTAATATAAATTCACTATGGCAAGTGGGAAGAGAAATGCACCCAAACAGGAGAATAATACCTGGGAACAAGATAACAGCTATTGAAGATGCAACGGAATGCACCCATCACACAAGTAACAAGAGTCCCAGGAAAGGTGAAGCAAAAACAATGAGGATGCAAACTGAGTTCATCGAGTACGAGCAAAAACAACAATGGACAATGGTGACTAACTGATGCCCCAGCTCAACGAAACACAGTAATAGAATTACATATCACAAGCAGGTTTGCTCCCTCTGACTAGACTGAAGTAAAGGCAATGCATACAGTGCCAAACAGGAAAACAAAGTAAAAGCACCAAACAGGAAATAATGGAGTTCAGTATAACTCATAATTGTGATAAATATAGACATTTTCTTGTAAAATGTGTTCTCTGAAATCACCATTGGTAACATATGCTAGGCTGGAAATTTTGGGGTGACAATAAGTGTCATTCGGAGCCAAGTAGGGATAGCACCTTTAAGCGTGACCACGTATTCAAACTAATTGTGTTGCCTTTTTTTCTCTATAAAGTCACACAAATACTGTGTAACATTCTGTTAATCATTCATTAGATTTCTGATTAAGATTTAATATATGATGTGGCTTTTTGCAGCCATTGTTAAAAGATGAAACCTTCCACGCTGATTTACAAAAGCGCTTAGTTCAGTACAAGTATATCTTGTCAAATTCATTTTTTGTACATGTGAAATCTATACTGCAATGCTGATGAGCCAACAACAAATGAAGCTTAGCTACTATGCTTTGTTCAAATAATATAGGAGTCAAATAGAAGAAAGAACAGTACATGTTTGATTAATATGTGTAAAACAGTTGTTTGCACAAAAGAACAGTCTGCTGGTGGAATTTAATGGGTGTTGCCCCTTTGGCTGGAGTGCAAGGCCTTGGTGTTAGAGGTTTTGTAATGACTAAAACCTCATTCACTTCCTATACTTGTATCCTCCTTTCCCCTGGGATTTTATGTTTGTGTGTCTTAGATTCCTCGACTGCATCTCTACCCAAACACAATTATCCTTCCACCTATTTTTCTTTTTAATGTATGTTACATATACCTGTGCAGTCTTCATCTTCATGTATCTTTCCCCGTCTGTTAAAGTGACAGGTGGACAATGAACGAATGAGTGAGCCGTGCAAACACTAATGCGTTCGGTCACTGTCATCATGCTGTTTTGCTTTTGGCGTGTGCACGTATATGTCAGCATGTTCCTGCAACATTGGCAGTGTATCAGTTCCGATTCTACAGCAATATTATGTACTGCATATTGTAGCATGATGCAAAGAGTTTGCGTCATGCACAACAATATGTACCATACAGTATGCATCATCTCTACTTCTGTATCATAGACTGGTGGGAATTTGATAGAATGCTTAAATAATCAGGTTGAGCTCACATTTTGGTACTGTCTGGCTGTGTAGCCACTGATTAGCATATACTCAATAACTAGTTTGTAATTTGTTAGAATCTTGCATAAACCTATAAAAATGTCCCAGCTGACTTCGGGCGAGAGGCAGGGTACATCCTGGACTGGTCGCCAGCCAATCCCAGCGTCAAGGCAAAATTTACAGTATTTTCTGTAAACACAAAAACATCATGTAACCCGGAAGAGTTTGCAGCTGTGAAATGGGAGGATTGCGCGTTTCCCAGCATGCTTTGTTGAAGTTGAAATGATAATTTTTGACTGTCTTATGCCTCTTTAAAGTGTTATTTTGTAAGGACAGGTTGTAATAGTTTGAAAGTGGTGTAGTTTTTAGTCATGTACAGTTAAACTGTTGTTACTTTGAGTCCGAATCTGGCATCCTTAGTAACAATGGTCTTAGTAATAATGGTCGCATATTTTTTGCATATGATGTAATAAATACTGTAGGAAAAAAGCATAACCTTTAGGAGAGACAAAAAAGTGAGTAAAAACACCTACATTGTGTTTAGAACTAGAAATAAACTTGATTCTTGGTTTATTTATTTAAAATTGGTCAATATTAACATTTTATCTCTTCTAGCCTCTCAAAGTCCAGCAATCGTAATAATTACATCCGGCCTCGCCTCCAGCCTCCACCTTTTATCTTGCAGTTAGGCCCACTTGTTTCTTTTATCACAGAACTTTTTTTCCATCACGCGTACTGACACACTGACAGGTAAGTGACCGAGTCTAAATGAGGCTTGAGTGTGCTGAGTACTAATTTAATGAAGATTAAGAAACATTTACGTTTTAGATCACACTTTTTAAAATAGTGCGAGATCCACCCCGACAGCATCACGCCTTGCACATGTGTGATTCATGGATGCGTAGAGCTCCACCATGCTCTCAGTGTGCCACGGAAGCTCACAGTGCACTAATGGCTTGCTTCTTTGGGGCGGGGTGGACCTGTCAGCAGCACCCGCTGCTCAATGAGAAGAGAAACAATATGTGTTGGTTTGGAATGTCGCCAGATTTAGCGACAAAGTCGCCAGGTTGTCAACACTGGTAGTATATGTTCAAAGAAATACAAGTATTTAAATTAAAAATACCTAACATTGTTTTTTAATGAAATGATTGTTTTCCAACAGTCGAATGTTGCTGTTTTCATGTTAGTCATTTCTCAATAATTTAGTTACTAATATTTTTGGTGCTGTTGTCCACATAGTTAAATGTTGGAATGTTGATTATGGTTCATTTGTGAACTGGAGACAAAACATTGGTGAGAACCAAAGACCTTCATAAAAGAACAACATACACACACTTTTATACACACACACACACACACACAGACACCCACACACACACGCTCACACACACACACCCACACACAAGAGTCAGACAGCAGTCAGACAGTCTGCTTATCATCTGCTTCCTCTCATCTCTGAGCCAATCCTAAGAAAGTCAGCTCCCACCTGGAATTGTCTGCCCTCGCTTCCTGGCCTGCTTTCAGGCACTGTGTATGTGAAAGATGCAAGTGCGGGAACATTGCTTACTTCCAGTAATACAAACAGTCTGAGGCATTTTTATAGACACAGCGATTCTCCCACTATCACATTATTGCGTGTTGTCCTTATTTGGTGTCTGTCTTTTCTCTTTCCTGAACTGCTCCTTTTAACAAATCATTGTACTGGATTGGGGTTCTGTTTTACACATACAAATATGCCTTCTATCCATTAAAGCATGTTTCATTTCATGGGTGATGTAATGTGTCCAGCAGAAACAAGAAATTACTGTCTCAACCTATAAATTATGGAAGAGACATTTTTGCGCACATTCTTCAGACAGTGACTGTCAAGTCTTGTTATTGGAAACAATTGCTATCACTATGCCATAATACATAGTCATTATGTCACACACACACGAACATTGCAAACAATTCAAGTCTGTGCATCCACATGAATATTTTACCTCCACGTTTGCCCTTAAAGGAAAACTGCACTTAAAAAAAAAAAAAAGTCATCCGCAACCCTTATGTGAGACATGAACACATACAGTCATGGAAAAAATGATTAGACCACCCTTGTTTCTTCAATTTATTGATCCATTTTAATGCCTGGTACATCTGAAGGTACATTTGTTTGGACAAACTCAGTATAATGATGATAACAAATATAACTAATACGAGTTCAATTTAAGAGGTGATATCGAGCAACTAACATGGTTTTCTTGATAATAACTAAAATCACTTAAGTTCTTACATGAATAGCTCTGGCATTGTACTGCCAAAAAATTTAACTCTTTTGAGCTTTTTTTGTTGTCATTGTTATATTTCTCCAAACAAAGGTACCTTTAGTTGTATCAGGCATTACAATTAACAATAAACTGAAGAAACGAGGGTGGTCTAATATTTTTTTCCATGACTGTATGTCTTTCTCTTTTCTGTGCGTTCTAACGATATAAAAAGAGATAAAAGAGACAGCTCATTACCGCACGTATGGGACTTACTTATTTATCCTATAAAATCGTCTGAGAAAGTCTCCAAAAAGCACCAACAACGCTCCCTTTACATATAAAGTGACGTGCATATTATGTCACGTCATCATGAATGTACCTGTTGCTACATGGTGACAGCATGTTTATAAAATTATGTTGGAGGTGTTTTAATAGCGGTCTTTATAAGTGGCATAGGTGGATCCCATTATGTATAGTAAAAGAGCTTGATCTGTTTCTTTTTATCTGTGTTTATATCATTAGAACGCACAGAAAAGAGAGACATATGTGTTCATGTCTCACATAAGGACTGTGGATGATGGGCAAAATTAAAAAAAAAAAAGTGCAGTTTCCCTTTAATGTATGTTGAAATAATTTTTGAATGTTGGAATATATTTCATAAGTATTTTTCTACTGTTTTTTTATTTTAGGTGGAACATTCCTTTAATTACTTGGAGATCCAGGGAATTGCTTGTAACAAGCCAACACAGGTACAGAACCTTTCAGTGTTTCCTACAGGATTGCAATGTATTTATGGCTTGGGCATGACATAATCATCACATTTGCATAACTGACTATGACACTTATGCAAAAGTGAGCAAAAAACATGAAAAGCAAAACAAATAAACTTTTCTTCTGCTGCTAAACAAACAATACAGAGCCGCCTTTAAGTGCTTTTAGATGGGGAAGGGCCTAAAGTAGCATTCACTGCTTGTTGAGGAGAGCGATACGTACTCTTCAAAAGTCTCTTCACCAGATTTGTTGCTAGTCGTTTTTTAAAATCTAGAGTGATATGATTGCTGTAATTTTTGGACTATAGAGCTCACCATTTAAAGAGGAAAAAAAGATTTGTTCATATGTAGGGTGCACTGGTTTATAAACCACAAGTGTCCACGTCGTAACATGGCATATTTAGTACACAGAAAGATTTTTTTTAAACTTTTGAATCTATCAATGCTTTTTTCTAAACAGCGCCGAACAATCCACGTAATATGGGTGGTTAAACATTGTCGAACTGTTTGTGTAACATAACTAGTTAAACAGTAGCCTACCAGAAAAGTCATTCATCGCCGTCTTCTTCCTCCTCCTGAACTACAACCACTAAAGTCATCTTCTTTAGCATCAGAATTGAACAGCCTCATAACTCCATCACACACTTTGTCAGTCTCTCTCTCTCTTTCATTGTCGCCCTCTTTTGTCTCTAGCCAAATTACCCCTTTAGCTTGAGCTGTCCTCGTCATCACGCAGTATTCCAGCCTTTTGAAACCCATTGGTGATAGTGGATTTTATTTAACACGCCCTAAACCTGCACTCCTACCTCCACTAAATGTTCTCAGCGTCACTTGTTAGCTCAGATGATGAGACGTGAGACGTTTTTTTTTCCTCTAAGTTCATCTGCATGGTCCAAGCAGTCCAAACAGAAGCTGTAGCAATTTTACACTTGATCAAACTTTCTTAAGATTTGTCAGACCAAAACACGGCATAAGACATCAAAATGTGACATCAGCATCCACTTCACTCATCCAATTCACTACTTCCTGAAACTGCACTCTAAGCGTCATGGGAACTGTAGTTCTTTTAGCAGAGTTCAAAGCATGAGAAAAAAGTAGCGGCTTATACACCAGAAATTACGGTACTTAATAAATATAGAACAAAGTTGGCAACACTGATCCCTCTTGCTCTGTCGTCTTATTCTCTGGCAGACCAGTTGCGTTAAAGTGTGTTTATGAGTGAGGGTGAACAGGTAGCACCAAATCTATTTGTGGCGGTTCAAATATATTTGTGGCAGGCCGACTGCGTTTCCTCAACTGTCCAAATGAAGCAAAAGATGCTATGCTGAGAGCAGAGCTAAGCGTGTGCTTATTTTGTATGTCAACACTACATGGAGCTTACTTACTTACTTACTTGAACTTTGGAATGCTGGCAAGCCTGGAATTACAAGTGCTAGGGCTTTAAAGGCAGGGGAGGTTTCTCAATGGGAGGTGTGCACAAGTCACCAAGGCTGTGAGGCACCACATGTATGCTTGTCCATGGTAGATCAATGCAAACACCTCTTGTAAATAAAAAGATTTTCCAGAAAAAACAAACATACTTATCATGTGAAAGTTCAGGTTGTA
Organism: Dunckerocampus dactyliophorus; assembly: GCF_027744805.1. Taxonomy (NCBI): domain Eukaryota; kingdom Metazoa; phylum Chordata; class Actinopteri; order Syngnathiformes; family Syngnathidae; genus Dunckerocampus; species Dunckerocampus dactyliophorus. Next base: position 19,588,260 of record NC_072825.1, read on the forward strand.
TCCAACAGTGCTGCACCAAATATATTCGTCAGATTGTTAGAGTAAAGAGAGTGAGAGTAAAGCTCTGAAACATGTCTTGTGCAGATCTGCATATCCTCTTCAATTTGGCTTTGAGCTGTCAGGATGATCTACTTTATAACATATGATAATCTGTCAATTTACCAACTTCCTGCAGCTCAACCTTTTTACGGCTCATCTTGAAAGATGTCAGTCTTCTTAATATTTGGACTAATGTTCTCCCTGGTTGAAATACAATCTTGCAGGGATTATGCTAATTTCGACCCGCAGAGGTGACATGCATTCCTGTGCATTTGCATAATTGAGGTCAACGCTGTAATGGTTAGCCCATCTTGGTAAAGGTCATTAAATCTCTGCTTTTACTTCAATTGTGGCTGCATGGACAGATGTTAGAGCATTAGTGTGGATAGATTTAGTGGATAGCAATAGAAAGGCTTATAAAATTCAAATGAAGGACATAATCATATAATAGATTCTTCTCTATCATCACCTCTCAGGTCAACTAAGTGAGTGTCCAGAAAAAAATCCCTATCGGAAACAATCATTCAATAAAAATTGTGTGTCTCTTCAGCTGTTTATAGAATACGAGCGAGGCTCCTTCTCTCTGAAGCTACTCTCCACTGAGGAGGTGAATGAGGTTGTTGCTCATGTCGGAAACTGTCTACTTAGAATATGTCCTGGTCTTCCACCCGGGTAAGTCCAACCTACTTTTAACTGTTTATGTTCCATTTTCCTTGTGTGTTAGCATGCTTGCTGTGATAAATGTATTGTATGTATGCTCATTGAACTAAACATATACAGTTGAACCTTGGTTAGCGTCATTAATCCATTCCAGAAGGTCAGACTCAAACCAAAATGTACTCTAACCGCATCAATTTTTCTCAGTCTAGTAAATCTACTTAATTTGTTCCAGAAAGCAAAAAACATTAACACAAACCACATTTTTACAGTTTTGCAAGTACAGCTTCACATGCAGAAAACAATTTGAAAAGTTGCAAGTGCCATTATTTGACAAAGAAGGGGAGAAATACTATTGAGTTCAAGAAATAACTAATCGCCATGTTTGTCAACGATCACATCTTCAATCAAGGTAAAAGTAACCTGAAATGTTCATTTTCATTTGTCATTTATATACATTCATCATTTATATAAATATTTGTTTTGTTTCATCTCTGTTCATTTTTTAGACTTGTGCCATAACTGTTAGTTAGCAAAGGACAACACAGTCAGTCAGCCACTGATGACATCATAGATGGCCGATGGAGCTGACTTCTGGTTCCTGTCTCCATGCATTAGCAAGCTAATAGGCTGCTAAAAAGGATGTTTTAAAATTAGGGCTTTCAAATATAGTGCGTTAACGGCGGTAGCTAATATAGTTCATTAATTAAATACATTTTTTTTTTGCGTAATTAACGCATATGCATCATGGCAAGCCACGGCTCTGTTATGACGACAGAAGGCGCACAGTGTAGCGTCCCCACATAGTCACAGTGTCTGATGCTCTTTTATTATTTTATTCTGACTTTATTAACCTTTATAAGGCATTATTATCCATTACCTGAGCACTATTGTCAATAAATATTCCATTAATATGAGTAAATACACTCTGTAATAAATCCTTATTAACACGCTTATTAACGCAAATAAGCACTTAATATTTAATGTTATTAATATAATAACAGGCTTATTAACTTGAATCACTATTTTATTTTGGAGTAACGGTTTTTACTTTAACCATAAAACACCTTAACTGGGGCATACACTGACCGAGGTTCCACTGTATTAGTAGGTCAGGTTTTGTTCATGCTGAATGTTATAGAAAATGGGACTGGTGCTTCATATTCTTGCAAGTGTTCATCTGACCTCTCTCACATTTTAAGCAGGTATACATATGTATTAGACCTGTAGGGGATCCTGCATTGCAAAGCTCTTAAGTTTTCACCATAGGATGTGAGTGGAGCAAACTGCAATAAATTGCCTCATAGTGACATCATCCATCCATCCATTTTCTATGCCGCTTCTCCTCATTAGGGTGGCAGGGGTATGCTGGAGCCTATCCCAGCTGACTTCGGGTGACAGGCGGGGTACACCCCGGGGGTACCATTGTGTGGTAGCATCACAAAAATCAATTCCAAAGAACAAGCAAAACACACTGGTGGAGTTAATCCTTTTAGATGCTCACTCGAGTTTCACAAAGAGATAATATAAAATAAAATAAGTAAATAAATAAATAAATAATTTTAGATGCTCAATCGAATTTCACAAATAAGATGAAATCAAGTTTTGCACTGGCTTTGGATAGATTCAGAATTGTACAAAAGGGGCAGTCGACTTTGGAAGCTCGACTGTACTGTCATTTTATGATCCCATCGATAATATGATGACAATTGAATGAAAAATGTCGTACTGAATAATATTGTTACTCTTTTCTTTTTTTCTTCACTTCAGTAAAGTGATGAAGAAGCTCAGTGTGGAGCCTGCAGACAGGCTGACCTACCTCCAGACCTTGTGGGAGACTAATAAACCTGACCCTGGACCATGTGGTAAGTAGTAGAGAATGTGACAGAACTCATGGTGGCATGCTTCTACATCATTAATCACATTACATGGCACTGCAGGACTTTGTCAGATTTACGTTTTCAATGTGAAATTGAAGTTTTGTAGTCTTTGTTGTTCCAGTAATTGTCTTTTTCTGCATCTTTGCTCATTCTTGCTTTTGTGGTGTAGGTGGTTTTTCACAGATGTACAGGTGTGTGTGTGACTGGTTGTCGCTGCCATACAGAGAAGAGGTTCAGTGGGTCAGTATTGTTGCATTCATCCTTGTTTGCGCAAAGTCGAACATTTGATGAGTAGGACAGCCATATCAGTGTATGGCATGCATTTATGTCCTTGTATCTTTTCCTCAATTAAACCACTTGTTTTATTTCATTAAGAGTTCGTAGATATTTCTTTAAATCCTGGCTTTAAAAAGTATTCTTTTCCCAGGATGTTGACACCATCTATTTGACACAAGACAGCAGAGAACTTAACTTGCAGGACTTCAGCCATCTTGAGAACAGGTGATTCTTAGAATCATGTCAAAATTAATAGGACAAATGTGCAAAAATAAGATTATGAATTTGACCTTTTCATTGCTGCCTGTGTGCTGCTCCTCAGAGACTTGGTGGCCATAATCGCTGTGCTAGAGTTCAACCATTGGTTCACCAAGCTCGCCACTAAGGACTACAAGCTGGTAAGGTCCCTTTCTCTCGCCACTGATGATGTGTTTGGTGGTCCAAGGAATCCAAACAACAATTCTTGTCGTTTTTGGTAGCTGACTATAAATTAAGGTGCCCCTCCATTATGTCCACAAATAGTGAAAAGACTGCAATCATGTGGTGAAGTGTGTCTTTGTTTTGGGATTCTTGCTCTGCTCACTCGTTAGTTTAAAGGGAGCACAGTCTAGTGCTGCAGCTCCGCCTTGGTGGAGATTATAGTGTTCTGTGTTTGGTAAAACCTTGACAGACTCCTGTTCATTGATTGTTCATCCTGGTAGTTTTTCATTTTACCACTATTATTGGTTGCCACAGGATTGCCAGGTTTGGTTAACTAGTCTAGTGAGATATGAAATGTGTGTTCTCAGTCTTGTGCTCACGCTTGCAGCTATGCAGCTATGCAGCTATTTAAACATTTATGTAATTTTTACAGGGATCTTTTTATTTACTTTTCTTTGAACTGTTTGCCATGGCTATTTATAAAAAATGTTCTATTGCAAAAGGGTTGCAGCTATGTCATGGCTGTTTATCCAGTCCTAGCCTATATACAAGTATTATCATCCCTGCCAAGAAGGTTATATTTTCACTCATGGCTCTGTTGGTGTGTCTGCCAGGAGGATTAAGCAGAAACTGCTGGGATGATTTTCACTGCACATAGCATTTAATTCTAGGGATTTCTTTGGGTTTTCCCTCTGAGTATGAAAAATAAATTAATTCAATTTGTTGTACCAACATATATCCACATTTAACTTGTTTTGTATTTGTCATACTTGTTTTTTCTTGATGTCCATACTTTCTGTCTGCACAATATTACAACTCTGATTCCACCTTGTGCATACCTAATACCATCTCTCAGTATGGTTATGTGTCTTTTGTTTCCCACATCATCCACCCATGCTGTTTGACTGTGAGGATGAGTCCAGTGTTCTCATGTGATAAGACTCCAAAATCTGAGTGAGACAAAGGGGCTTCATGTCTCAGGCTGCTGCCCCCCTGCAGGTCTCCATTACCAACCGTCTTGTCTTCAGGCTTCACACCGTCTCACCAGTTACCACACTTGGCTTCCCCAGTCTAAACCATTATCTGGCGCCTCTGTCATTGCCAGTTCCTTTTGTATTGAATTTTTAATCCCTTTCCTCACCACCCTGCCATGCGCGTATTTAGGCTCAAACGCTGGCGGGGGCTCAAGAGTTTAACGTGTGCCTTTTCTATCCCAGATTAGTGGGTATTAGATGGTCACTAAGACCTTTTGTGTTTTAGCTGGTCTTTTTTCAATTATTTCAGTGGACAAGTTTTGGGAGGAAGTAGCATCTACTATGTAGTTAGACAATATGTTGTAAATATATTATGCCGCTAACAAAGTTATACAACTTTTGCATTATTATTATTATTACAGTTTAACCAATTATACACTTAGATCATAATTATTATTCTATGTTAATGGATAAGGTCAAAGGTCAGATCAGTCATTGTTCAACACTTTCAGGGGCTGTTACAGCATCGCTCTTCATTTGTAAGGTAGTGGACGTCAAAGATCAAATGTTTGCATATTTCTAATCATGTTTCACTTGCGATGTGTGATCAAATTTTCTAGCTGATACCAGTCTTTAGCAAAACAACTGTTTGGGAAATGAATAATAAACGACCAGTATCAGCAGTCAAAACAAACACCGTAATATACGCTAAAATAGATGCTTATACTTTTTTTGCTCAGTTATGCAGGTATGCATACTGTACATACAGTATTTAAGTATACGTGGCCTATATTTTGCAGGTTCTATGTTGTTTACTTATTGTTTTATACTCATTTACTATGCATATACTTTGTTTATATTATGATGTTGACAAGACAGACACATAAGTTGTTGCTATAAAATGAAAAGTGGGACAATTTAGCACTTAAATGGATACTGAACAATGTGGCAGAAGCACAAGTAGTTCCTGTCAACACGATGATAGGAAGACTAGCAATTTTAAAAGTATATTTCTTGAAATTGTATTAGTCACATGATTAATTCACACATCACACACATAACACACATCTCCCCTTAATGTGTCAAAATATTAATATTTTAATATTAAAATGAGTGCCAGTATTGGAAACTTTGGTTTCGGTAGTGTCTATATTTAGGTATCAGTCTGCACAACACTTTCAGCAATTTCTACTATTTATGTGTTTGTAGGCCCGTCACATAAAGATAAATCAATTAATTGCACGATAAATAAAGACAAACTCAATAATTTTGCCGGCCTCAATATATTCACACATGCATTCATGTTTGTTTTTCTGCTGTCTATCTACGAAACAGACTGGATGACAAGAGGGTTTACTCTGTACATCTGTCTCATCACCTGGGCAAGTCGGTTGTATAGCAGAATGAATGGATCGAGTGAACCCTCCTGTCAGTCATTCAGTCTTTTCGTCCCAGTGAGTGGAGGCGGAGCCGCTGGCAAGAGTGGCGCAAGTGAGGAGTAAAACAACGTTTATACTTTGCCTCCACATTGTCCCGCAATTTGCTGTTGCAGTGCGTGTCATTTATGTATTTATGGCAAGTTTGCGCACAGTTTGCGTTCTGTTTACGCATAAATTCCACACTTGGCATGCAATTTGTGACCAAAAATGGTGCACATTGGCACAAACTGACCAATCTCCCGCAGGACTTATTTACATCTTGTCAGGTAGTGTTTCAAGTAGTGTGCGCGACAACAGTACCTGCAACGTGCATTGTTCCCGCATGGGTATGCATTGTCACCACCACTACCCGTATCCGTGAAGCAGTACTGGCATTATTTGGTCCCACGTGACACCACGCAACAGCAGTTATCAGCCCTATAGTTTCATTAATTTTTTTTTTCTTTTTTTTGTTTGTTTAATTTATTATGTTGTTCGTTTAATTTAAGTAAAAGCTCTTGACATTCCAATTACAATGTTAAATACTATTGAGAAATTAAAGTTTATTGCTTTTGATACATTGTATTCACATTATTATGCCATATATTATCATTACATTAATGAAAAATGGTCTCAAAATAATGTTGACAATAATATTGTTTTTTTGGCAATAATTGTAAGACGATTATCGCCAACTAAATTTGTTATCGTGATGGGCCTATTTGTTTGTTATTGCCAAGATCAATAGGTATCCATGGGTGTCCATGGGTATCCATAGGTATCCATAGGTATCATGGTAAAATTGGACTAACAAAAGACTTTCACACATCTTAATGACCACTAGACAATACAGGTATATCAATGTAAACTTAGGACACACCTTTTATCCAATAAAATAACCAATCAGGGGTTGGGCAAGACTCACGGAGACTACCTCCTGTATCGTTCCTTCCATCTTTGTGGAACAAGTATGAGGAAGACCCTTTTCTCTTGTGCTCTGGTCCATAAAGACATTCTTAGATTAGTTAAGTGAGGAATAATTTGAAATCTTGGACTGCAAACCCATCAAAACAACTGGATGAACGGACAAAAATGAACAAAAAAATCACGCAGATATACAAAATCATGGGATGGATGCTGTTCTAGACGCAAAGGGGCAGCTGACTCCAGGTGTATTTTCAGTGCCTGTAGCTGTGTCCGAATGCTTTTGACAGCATAATGCACCTATACCAGAGAATAGAGTAAAAAAGAAAAAAAAAAAAAGGAATAGAAAGAGAAAGAGAGAGCAAGAAATACAAAACATCAGAAATATCTAGGTCAGTTTTGGTATCAATGGAAAGGTACGTGGGGTGATGCCACATGATGAACTCATTGAAGAAGCACCAGGAAGCAGATCAGATGGAAGAGAAACACAAGCCTTCTCCTTACGCAATTAGAACTGATGTTCATGATAAATCTATTGACGTGCAAAAGTTGAACTTGAGGACAGCATGACCCCCACAGCTGTCTTTTTGCTGATGTAACCACAACATGCTGGGTTTTTATTTCAAAATAAATACCTGCAAGTCAATACAAGCAAATAACATTTAAAAATGAATAAGGGAGAAGTTTTGTTATATTGCTACCATCACATTTACGTATGACCTGCATTACAATGGGTGATTGGGCTGCTTGCCCTTTACACAATCACAGTGTTTATTTTGTGTTGCTGATGTTGCTGATCTGAATGAGAGATACAGTACAAGGGGGAGGGAAAGGACAACAGATAAAAGATGACCTCATGATAGATAGTGCAGCATGCCTCCAAAGTGTGACTTGCATGTATGATGTTGTCGTTGATTGAGACCAGTGCAGAAAGAAAAGGTCTTATTTAATTATTACTCAATGGTTCAGTGAATGTAGCGCATTCCTCTCACAGTTGCTGTTTAGGTATTGCTGGCTGCCATCTATCTCTCTGAATCCTCCCCTCTAAAACACAGCTTCATGGCGTAAACATGTGAACAAGAGGCTCTTTCTCCCATCTTTTTGTCCCTCGACGGTCCTTCTCCGCCCTCCTCCTTTCCTGCCCACTTTGCTCTCGTCCTGTGTGGGACAATGTTGCCAGTGTTTTGGCCTCACCAGGGCTGCTGGCCCAGAGAAGCAGTCCCTAATGGCAGGACTGTTTACCAAGAATAGCGAACACCACAACGGATCAGTACACTTCTGGTATTCCGATGGAAAATGTTGTGTCGATGCAGATAATTAGCAAGTGGCTGTGAAAACAAGTATTAAAGCATTAAAGAGTCTGTATAGCAAGAGTGGGAGGAAGCACACAGTGAACTGGGTCAGTGAACATCTAGGTGGGGCGTGTACATCAACTGTTGAATATTTAATTCTGTCTAAATATGACTGCTTTAGCTCCCGCATGGGTGTCTCCTCTGGTGACGCGACCACAGGAGCGAGGCTCCTTTTTTTCCTCTGATGTGTCTACTAAAGTGTGTGTTCAAGTTGTTCCTTGTCACGCATCATTAATGACTGCAAAGTACCATATTTTGAACTCACTGCTTGGTACTGCTTTAATTAAGAGAAAAAGAACAGCTTTCTCTGCTATTTGGACAGGAAAACCATGTGTGCCAAAGCACGTACAGGGGCGTCTATGGGGAGGGTGGGGTGGCGGGGTGTCATTCCACAGGCCAAAAACAAGAAAATTATTAAAAAATAAAAAGGGGTGGCTCAACATGATTTTTTTCCACTGGGCAAAGAATTCCTGGTGGCACCCTGAGTGTATATCTTCTTTTCTGACCTTGAAACCTTCTACTCGTTTTTCTGGTTAATTGCATTTTAGTTATAATTACATTGTTGCCTAGGAGCTGACTCCGTTGAGTAGCGTGACTATTATGTTTTTGATTAACAGGGAGAGGCCTGTGATTAGGTTAAACTCTTTACCATTTCAGTGTTTCCCACAAGACTGCAATCAAACTGTGGCACAGGGCGCTAGATGACATCATTGTCTAATTTGCGTCATCGACCATGACACATGGGTCGACCATGACACACGTAACTTTTTTGGATGCTGTGGGAGAGACAAAAAGTTAGCAAAAACATGAAAAGCAAGACCAAAATGTTTAAAAATTCTAATTAATTTTTTTCTGTCGCTTCTTTTTGTGTGTTGTTTGTTTTTTGCCACAAGTAAGATTGAGTCACATGTGACTGCTCGTTGAGAAGATTGATGAGTGTTTTCTCCAAAAGTTGTTGGATCTGTCGCTAGTCAATCTAGAGGGGTCTGAATACTCTCGCTAAATATAGCTGCAAAGTTGCTAAATTGGAAACACTGATCGGCCGATAGTCCCATTATAATGTGTTTATGAGCGAGGGTTAACAGGTAGCGCCAAATCTACATGTTGGTGGGGGTCGCAACAAATTAAATGAATGTATGGGAAACACTGCATTTAATGTTTTACTTGCATTAAATGCAATACAATACAATACAACCTCCAAGGTTATGTGTTACTAACATTATATGTGTGTTTTTGTTCTAAGTCTGCAGATGTGTGCGAGCAAATTCTTCGGGTGGTGGCTCGCTCCAGTAGACTGGAGGAGTTGGTGCTAGATAATGCAGGGCTTAAAACGTGAGTATAAATGTCAACACCATACACAAAAGGCTTGGGACACACCTCGTAATCAAATAATCAATCAAGGGTGGGGCTGTTTGTCTTAGTTGCCACTGCATCTTAATCCGTCCCCAAAAAAAAAGGGCTACATTCCTCACCAAAAAAGTGTCTCGTAGGCACTAGGCCTGGGACGATAATAAATAACACAATAAATTAACACGAACTTGATCATTTTGCCAGCCTCAAAATATCGCCACGTGCATTTGTGTCTGTTTCCCTCGTCTCCCGCCTCCAAACAGGCAGGAAGAGGGTTCACTCTGCATTTGTTTCAGCACTTTGGCGCATTTGTTTCATAGAAGAGTATGAACGGAGTGAGCCCTTTTGCCAGTCATACTGTCTCTTTGTCTTGATGGGTGGAGGCGGGGCCGGTAGCATACACACAGAGTGCAGAAGAGTGTAACGTAGTAGATATTATATTAGTATATTGCAATATATTGTCATATATTTTTTCATTGTACTAAAAAGTTCAAATCCGTCTCGTAGACACAATCTTGTGTATTATCTTGTCTCGTGAAGTGTTATGACACTCCTACTTTATGCTGTATGTCTTTTTTTAGGCCAATTTCATTTTTATTGTAAAAGTTTAAACAAGTGCAGTTCATATAAACTGTTGTTTTTCTGTTACCAGTTGGGGTGTAACGGTACGCGATAATCATAAGTCGGTTTTAATGTCACTCAGTTAAAGGTACAGTAAGGGAACAAAATGCAAAACATAAAACTGCTTAGGTTTGGTGTTAAGAACTTTAATGATTTTTAAAATGAAACATACTGTACAAAACAGTAAAGTGCTAGCAGGTAATTCTCCAATAAATACAGTTCTCACATTCAAAATATCTGAATATGAAATAATAATTTGCGGAAATAATGAAATAATGTTTTTGTGACTTTACAGCATTTGTTTTTAGCAAAGTGCAACGATGCAGATGTTCCGCAGTAACAGTTTCAACAGCCTGATTTGTTTTTCATTTTTTTGTAAATTACAATTCTTAAAGCGCAGCATTAATAATTCCAGCACTGTCACTATGTGTTTACAGAGTAGACGCTTGACTATATTGAGAGTTACATTGTACTACTTACATTGTACCCTTACACCCCTAGTTACTAGATACGTATACTCTTTTTAGGTATTAGTGTTGATTAACAAGTGCAGTTACATTTACACATATTTTTTGTACTTTAATTCCAGTTTTAATTCTACTCTGCAAAGGCTGCTTGTTGCTGAAATCTAAGCACCCTGGCCATGTATTTACAATGTCTCTTTTACTTTGAAGTGATTTTGCCCAGAAGCTTGCTGCTGCACTCGCACACAACCCCAGCTCAGGACTCACCACCATCAATCTGGCCAATAATCCACTGGAGGACAGAGGTATTATATTAAAACATGTGCATGTTCACATACTCTAAATCTGACTTGTGGGTCTGATTTTCTCCTCTTATGAATTAATCTCATCTCAATATACGTTATTTTTATATGCTGATTTTTTTTTTTTAATTTATTATTACACTATGAATGGCTCGACGTACTTTTGCAGAATGAATTTTACCCAGAAATACACTGTACATATTCAGGTTCCTAACAAAAGAAGAAGTCTGCATGCATGAAGAAGTTCACAACAATACTGTTGTATCGATACTGCCTTTTAAGAGGGACAGTTTAGTATTTTCTGTTTATCTGTGGGCTAAATTCATAGTATTTATATAAAATATATTTCTATGGATTTTGTGAGTTATATAATACACACAAAATAATTCAATATGATTATAGATACACTGTAAGAATACAATTGATCCAATTAATAATAAATTAAAAATAACTCATAGCAGTATCAATCTAAACTTTATTTTGACTATTGTAATAGTTGGGTACACACAGTAAAACTCGAAAATGACATAAGCGACATGTTAAGTAATAATTGAATCCACTGTGATGTCATTGTCTGTGATCTTGCAGGTATTGCCTCCCTTGGTGCTCAGTTTGCCAAACTTCGTATTGGACTCAAGTATCTAAACTTCTCGAAAACCTCTGTGTCACCCAAAGGTATGTGTTATTCTTGTCCGCCATAATTAATGGATGGGGAAAAAATGTCATAATTTTATTACTGCGTTGTGTTCTTGCAGTTACTTTTCATTAATATGCGTGTTGTGATCAGACGCAATTCACAGTTTCATCTAATTGCTCCCACTGCTGGGATGCTAATGACACTGAATTGCCGCACTAATCACGATCATGTGCGAGTGGCAAAAATGTGAACAGTGTGTAATCCTGCTCAGTGCACACTTTCCCTCAATCGAATTGCTCATTGTCATGCTGGAAACATTGTGTTTGTAATTGGATGCCAAACATGAAGAAGTTTTCAGTATACCATAACAGGTGTGATGCAAATTTGTAGATTAAATGCAAGTGTTGTCAATAATGGCTTGCAGGTAAAATTTCGTTTTGGTTTACCATCAAAGTAACCGCCTCAGCGTAAGAAACAGTCTTTAGGGATGCACTGTAAACAGCTTTGCCAGAGGGCAATCAATAAAGAGCTATCATTTTCCACAGGGTAGCGTTGCTTCAACAAAGCCCAGCTCAGCTGCTGTAGCTGAGCTCCTGATCTATAAGCCAAACTCCCAAATGACAAAGTGTACTCAGAACAATATCCAGGGTGCCCACAGGTGATTGAATTTCTGGAAACTGCTTAAAGGAAAACTGCACTTTTTGGGGGGAATTTCACCCATCATCCACAACAATCCGCATATGAGACATGAACGCATATGTCACAGAGCCTCATACCACGACCAAAAAGGTACATATTGAGCTGCTGCCACTTCTGCTGTGTTTTTATTTTTGAGTTCGAAAACGTTAATGCTAGGTGTAGGTGTTCGTTTCTATGTTGCTATGTGAAATTAATGCGCCGAGGAAGGAAGTTCCAGTCATGCTTAAAAGTAACAAAATACAGCAAAGTACTGTAAGTATTACATGTTATCATGAATGTACCCGTTACTACATGGTTATAGCATGTATATGAAACCATAAAACCTCGTTGGAGGTTTTTGGACGTGTTTTAACCACGGCCTTTGTAGGCGGCATAGGTGTGTCCCATTACATGCAGTAGTGAGCTGTCTCTTTTTATCTGTTTTTATGTCTTTAGAACGCATAGAAAAGAGAAAGACGTGTGTTCATGCCTCACATAAGGATGGTGGATGATAGGCAAAATTCCAAAAAGAAGTGCAGTTTTCCTTTAAATATTGTCGTACTTTTTTTCTTACATCAAATAACTGGACTGAATAGGTTGTTTCAGACAGACACACACACTTTGAATATGTATCCTCCTGTTGTATCCTTAAACAAATGTTTGCTTATAGCTTATCTTTGCTTTTTTTATGTGAAATTGTAAAATAATAGTGTATATAATAAGGTCCATGTTATGTGTAAATGTATTTTACCAAAGGTGTAGCTTGCTGGAAAGCTTAGAAATTGATTACAAAGTGTTTTCTTTCCACAAACTGTCGGATTGTTGTACCTTTACTTGTCAGTCAGCTGCACCTTAATGTTACTAAACATCCATCTTGCATCTATTCTGTTACCCATGACAGAAATGCCTACAATTACTTGCCTTGTTTTTTATTTTCTGTATTTAAATGACCATCCAACCTGTCATGTAACAAACTGTCAAATTAAAACATTCACAGATTAAAGACCCTTGAAAAATGAGGGTGTGAGTCATTCATTAGACATGACACGGGTCAGCGACTCAATACGTCATACGTCAGTGTCATGCACAAAGTAAAATACCCAGAGGCCTACATCAATGCCTTCAGTTCCATCATAACCACTGTTGTAGGTTTCAATAGGTTGTCTAGAGTTGAATGATCACACTGATTTCTTATCTTACTTTTAAAATGATTGTCTGGCATGACAAAAGCTGTAGTATTTCCTCCACACAACCCTCTCCATGCATTCAATAGGCAGTCTACTGCTCTTCATTTCCCCTGCTATTTCCTTCAATATGCAGGCAAAACATCAAGTGGAGACATAAGGGATGTGAAATATGCTGACGCTGCTTCTGCATGGTGTGTGTTTCAGGGGTGAACAGCCTTTGTCAGTCACTGAGTGCCAACCCGTCCATCCCAAGCAGCCTCGTCCATCTGGACCTCTCAGGGAACATCCTCAGAGGAGACGACATGCAGGTGCATACATAGAAACCCATGCAATGTTATCCCTTTTTGGACTGGCATTTGATAAACTACAGGATACATACACATCCATGTCAGTAATATACGTATGCATTTGTAGCGAGGCATCAAATCATGTTTCTGATAGATTGTGTAGTCCTCCAGTGACAGAAGACAATGCTGATCTGGTAAATGCTCTGATAAAAATCATGTGTTCTTATTAGAAATTAGATTTCAGAGTCTGGGGAATAAGCTGAAGAAAACAACATTTCTATCATATAATAAGATCAAAGCTGAAAATCAGTCTACAATTTCACCCCTAATAGCCTTTGCGTTTCTTTCGTACTGTATGTGTTTCATTTTTTATTTGTAGCATTTGTACCATTTCTTGAGCCAACCCAACCACCTGACAACCCTCGACCTCTCCAACACTGACTGCTCATTGGACCAGGTGAGTCCTACAGGGGAACTGTTTAGACATATATCGTACATACAAACACATACAATGCAAGTTGTAGTCACTGTGTCACATTAGATGGAATCAAATTAACAGAAAACACTTGAACTGTGTTGTGTGTGATGTATTGCTGAGGTTCTCTGCACTCCAAATACAACTTATTGATTTGTCTGAGATGTAGCCCACTGAGATATTGATCTGAGCTTTGACGTTACAATATGTAGTAATTTGATCTTAAAATGACAGTTTCAAAGCTATTCAAATGCTATACTGGCTTGTAAATAGGACTGCATGTTCTTCGTCATGGCCATGGTGACACCAGATCACCTAATTCAGTGGTCTATTTATAATATTGGTGGACCCGCCTTGACATCTCATTTTTTGTTACATGTGTCTGTGACAAAAGTGTGTGCATTGCGTGCAAACTTCACACTTAAATGATTGTTTGATGATTATTTTAAGACATGTTACACATATTAAATTAAAACTCAAATGTCTCTTATTGTGCCTTTCAATCATGTATTTGTTTTGTTTTTCAGGTTTGTTCTGCTCTGTTGCGAGGCTCGGTTCAACACCTGTCTGTCCTCAATGTTTCAAAGAGCATCTTTCCTCACAGGTAAGAACCCTTCTGGCATTTGTAAGACTAGTATCTTTTAACTCTGTAAATTCTATTTGTACATGTTCAAATATACACTGATTGAACATAGCATAGCTACCTTGCCTTACCTAATGCGAAATTCAAGAACTGCATCCACGGTTAGTGTACTTTTTCCCCTAAAGGAAGATTTTACATGATGAAGTCAATTGCATTAGTATGTTATATTCACTTAAAGGGATAGTTGTGATTTTTTGACATGAACTTGTATGACATCTCCATCAGCAGTGTAGTCCAGACCCCTACTTGCTCTCCTGAGTCCAGTTCTGGTTGGATTTTGGTGATGAAGAACTTAGTTACGCTTAGATGCTTGGGACTGAGAGTCGCTGCTGCTGGACTACACTGCAGATGGGAATGTCATACAACTCATGTCAGAACTATCCCTTTAAGGCCATAAGTCAATATGGCTACACACGTTGCTGTGTGACACCTGCTGGTGACCGATTGTCATTACAAGCAAGCAATGAATGACTGTCAGGTGTACAGTATGTATGGACTTATGATGCGTGTAACAGATGGTTAAAGGGTGGAGTTTTCGCCCCACAGTGTTATGTCTCTTTCCACTGAGTCTCAGGGGAGTTGAGGTTTTCATCAGGGGCGAGTGGAGCAGAGGATGAGAGTAGGGGGGGTTGACTGTCGAGGAAAGATGAGCACAGACAGGCGGAGGAGGAGAGAAGGAACAGACAAATAAAGCATGACGAGATACATGTCAGTGGAGAGTGGGAATGGCACACCGGCAAAAGAATGGTTGAGTCGAAATGATGATCACCGGGTTTCAGGCCATTGCATCAGCCATAAAATCGCCTGAATGTGTGCTGAAGGAAGAAAATGATGGAGTCTTGTATGGAGTTATAAAGTTGATGTCATGTGGTATGTTTCTGTAGGAAAGGCAAAGAGGTGCCGCCATCATTTAAGCACTTCTTCAGCAGCGCCATGGCTCTCAGCTCCATCAATGTGTCTGGAACAAAGCTGGCGCCAGATGTCCTCAAGTGAGAGAACAACAAAGCTGTTAAATTCTATTTCTCGCTCAAAGTAATTGTTTCATTTTTGATATTGTAGAGCTCTCCTGCTTGGCCTGGCGAGTAACCCCAACGTGAAGGATGTGTCTCTAGACCTCAGCTGCTGTGAGGTGAGACCTGCCGCCGTCATTCATTTCCACCTACAAATCATCCTGTTCATGACACGTAGCGTCCCTTGCATGTGAATGTTGCACATTTGCATTTCCCTCACTGTTACTAAGTTCTTGTTGTTCTCGTTGTTACCTTTTTTTCTACAATGCGTTGATAATTAGGGCTGTCAAAAATAACACGTTAACAGCGTCACTAAATTGTGTAATTACATAACATGTTTTTGTGTAATTAATGCATGCGCATCATAACAAGCAACACCTCTCTGTTATGACTGCAGACTGAGGCACAGTGTAGTGTCCCCACAGAGTCACACAGAGTCTGACACTCTTCTATAACTTTATTCTGACCTGAACACATCAACAGCAGTGCCCAATTCCCAACACCATATGCAACTCGCACACAGGTTTTTCTGTCCTTGGAACAACACCTTCTTAAACTCACTAAACACACACAAGGTACATTCGCAGACCCTCTGAATTTGACAACAACATCTGTATTGTGCGTGTATGTGCGGTCTAAATACACACAAAGAAAAACAACAAGTGGATGTTCTTATCACTAACTCGTGATTTAAACATAATCATTAAACTCAATTATTGGTTCATATAATGCACACAAATGATGAACATCTCCATAATTGTCTCTTTTCTTCATGTCGGAGCAGGACATACAGTAACTAGCACTGTGCCAGGAGTTGTTTACAAGTTGATGCGTTCAAGCTCACTGCGTAACTCTTAATGTGGAATTACAGTTTGCTATGAAAACACTCAAAACATAGGAATTCAACTTAAATTATATATTTGAATAAATTATATATTTTGAATATTTGAATGCAGCACATCATTGCCCATAATAACATGGTCAAAGTGTGACTCAAATGTTCTACTATTAAAGACAAAAATGTGTGGTATCTTTTAGCTTAATATAAATTTTCACTTCATATGAAGCTGTAAATACATACAAATATATATATAATCATGTCCAATCATTTGTCTTTCTGTTAATAAAATACAGTAAAAATGGGCATATTTCACACAAAGTTGCAAATGGTTATTAATCACGATTCATTGATTTGAAAACTGTAAATAATATGAATAAACATTTTAATCATTTGACAGCCTTAGTCATTATTTATTTAAGGGTGTGAAAGGCAATATTCATGGATGTACATTAGATCTTTTAACTACATTTAATAAGGAATTAGAGGCGTAAATTAGCAGTCATGCAACCTTTGTTGTGAGGAGATTTGCTCTGTTTTCTTAATAATTAAGAAAAAAAAAAATTTTGGTTACTTGTGAATGCTGTATCTGTATGTAGTGTTAAATAAAAGTCTTATAGATTTTGCTATCAATAATGTTTGGAACTCATGTAGCATAAAGAACACTGATAATAATGGCAATGTGGGCACATCTTTGCAAATGAACTCACACTGAAGCCTTTGTTCAAGAACCTTTTTAAGCCAAACTTTGGTGCTTGTGGCATGTAATCATTTTAAGCTGATCTTCCCGCAATGCAATCATCTTTTTAGCAGCCCCTCCAAAACCATTTGACAGGCTGATGACATGCCGGCAAGTATTATTAAGAGGCTGTATAATGAAATACTTGGCAGACAGCAGGCGGGGTGGAAGGGGGTGGTGGGGGTGGTGGTGGTGGTGGTGGTGCGGGGAGTGTTCAGTTTCCCTCTCTAATTGTTGTATCGCACACACACACACACACACACACACACACACACACATCATTTTCATCCCCACCCTTGCTGGAACAAAAAAATGAGCTTTCTGCAGACTCAATGTGATCATGAACAGAAATCACACCGGAAATTCACTTACACATGCCAAAAGAAATGTTCCCATATTGAAACAGCAGGGATGAGTCCATGTCTTATAATGAACCCTTTGCTTGAAAACGACCCAGCGCTGTGCTCAAAAAGCTCTCACAGCACACAAGACGTGGACTGTGCATGACTCCCTGTTGATGCGAATCTGTGTGTGTGAGGAGTGTTTAGTATGACTATATGGTCATTAAGCATCTGTGTGTTTTGTTGTTGCTAATTGTTGGCTTCCGTCTGACACACTGTTCTCTCCCCTAATGCCTCTGTAAGCTTGGCCATTGTGTAAGTACCAATGTGCTCCTGCTTACTAATTAACTTCTCATTGCTCTTCATTTTTATTTGCACATCTGGTGTAGCTTTACTCTTCCTAAATAATGCTCATCCTCTTCATTCTGAAATCAGTTCTCCATCATTTTGTTTGTAATGAACTGTTTTAACTAGGTGAAACTCTGTTGTGCTCCATTGCCCATGTCATTATTTTACATTATATGTCCCTTACTGTATGTATAATTACAGGCCACTGCATTAGGCACACCGACCCAATCAAGTGAGAGTCAATAAAAACTCTGCCTTTACAAAGATAACACTACCGAGTTTTGATTATCACCTATTTTATTTCTCTGACAGTGTCAGTGATAACTGGGAATTACATTGTTTATCAATGCAGAATGGTGTATTCTATGACATTAGTGTACCTACTGTTGTGGCCAGTGAGTGCACAGTATGTATTCCAATACCGTCATTGCAATAATTATGTTAAAATACATATTCCATCCATCCATCCAGTTTTCTATGCCACTTGTCCTCAATAGGGTCACATGGTTGTACTGGAGCATATCTCAACTGACTTTGGGCGAGAGGGGGGGTACACCGGGGACTGGTCGCCAGTCTATATCGCAGGGCACATATAGACAAACAACCATTCACACTCACATTCATACCTATGGACAATTTAGAGTCTCCAGTTAACCTAACATGTATGTTTTTGGAATGTGGGAGGAAACCCGGAGTACCCGGAGAAAACCCACGCGCGCACGGGGAGAACATGCAAACTCCACACAGAGATGCAAAATACATATTTTTATGGATATCATTGTTATTTACATTTGCCATCTGAAGTTGCATGTTCTTAGAAGTTAGTCCAGGTTTTAGTGTGAAGCTAACATGCTGTCATAGTCATATTGTTTGTGCATCATGACGCTTTGTTAGCAGTAGTTTTGTGAGTCTGATTCACAGTCACAGTTGGTTGACTGTGAGTTTCTTTGCAGCAATATCTCATGTCACGGTGAAGTGTTCAACTTTGTTTGGTTCATTATGTGTAGCTATGTACTGTAGTTGTATGACTTCTGTTTGTACTCTTATTACAACAGTTGCGGTCTGGAGGCTCCCAAATACTTGAAGGTTGCATTGCTGAGATTCCAAATATCTCCAGTCTAGATATCTCTGACAACGGTGAGGCACTTCTCTTCTGACTTTGCATTGTTCACTTACCAACTAAAAGGAATTAGTCCATTAGAGTAACATTTCTGATGTTTTTTTTGTTTGGTTTTTAATCCAGGCCTGGACTCTGATCTGTCCACTCTGCTAATATGGTTGGCTAAAAACCGCTCCATAAGACACTTGTCTCTGGGCAAGAACTTCAACAACATCAAGTCCAAGTAAGACTACAAGGAGGCCATGCAGGGCCTTACACTAATTTAAAAAAATGCTACTGTCACCAAGGATGATGCGATCAGATATATTGCTAGACTTATAAAACCATAAATTGCTTTTCTCACATTTAGTGTGGTTTCATCCTCTCCTCTTGTCCTCTATCTGATTTAGAAACCTCGCTCCAGTGTTGGACAGTCTGGTCCATATGATCCAGGAGGAAGAGTTGGTGAGTTTTTCATTTCCTGGTCTGTCTGGGTCCCAGAATGACCTATGATGGTTTAGGCAGGAAATGGTTTAGCTGCTTAGTACGGGTAATTACAAGTAATTAAATATGACAATATTATGAATATAATAATTGTATATTATTTCCAGCAATAAATCAAATGTTACCAGGTGACAGTGTAGATCTGCAAACACATTCCTGTTCCCTCTCCCTTCTGTGACCATCAGGCAGTAGTTTTACTTAATTTTAGTACTCATATGACAATTATGTTACTTAAAGCTAGGGCTGTCAAAAATAATGCATTAACGGCTGACACTAATTCTCTAACATATTTTAACGTAATTAAGGCATGCGCATCATGGCAAGCCATGCTTCTCTGTTATGACAGTGGACGGAGGCAAACAGGTTCTCCCCAAGCGAGTCCTAGCATAAACGTAGTAAACGGAGGAGTTATGATGCCAATTTTAAGATCAAGGTGCTCAATCAAGCAGAGTCATCAAACAACTGTAGAGTAGCTAAGAAAGAACTAGGATGCCCTTTCTTATTGCAATCTGCGGGTTATTATTTCAATTTTAAAACATTTAGTTTTAAACAATATTTTTCCAAAAACGGATCTTGAAAAAAAGGTTATATTCGGGTCAATGAGTTAATTAAGTTGAATTACTACTTTGCTATTTGCTTTTGGAAAATTAGTTTTGAGATTAGAAAAACATGGAAGTCAACCAGCATCACAGAGCGAATTGTGTCGGACTTTGGAGATTTACACTGTAGATATATATGTTTTATTATATTATCCTGGTTTCTTCCTGCCTCTGGTTCCAGCTGAACTCTGATATCGCTGTAGGGGGTGCTGGTCGTCCTTCGTCTCCTGCCTGTGTCACATAGTCATAGTGTAGTGATGTGTGTGGGTGCTTCATTGGGTGCAGGAGACAGATGTGTGCAATATGGTGATCTCAGCGTGAAGGTTTACATGGCAGGGTAAAGACTGATGGAAAAGAGATGAAGGTGGCTGGAAAGCTTTGGGTCAAATGCATCATTCATGTCGATATAGGGAAAGTGACAAACGGGAGTACAAAGCAAGGGGGCAATGCCGTTTTGTTCTCAGAGTGATTGCTTGGTCAGTCTGGGACTCATATTATAGGGAAATAGCTGATATGCAAACACTATATACAGTATTGTGTAACACTAGCTTCCTTTTCCTTCAATACTGGGACAGTTGGTCATTTTGTTATGTTTGTTTGCTTTCCTGCCAAATGTTACATGATGTGTCAGTGATGCAGACATATGTTTTAATGGTAAATATAAGCAACCAGTACAATCTGCAAACACACCTTGATGTACAAGAAACTTAAAAAATATGAATAATCCTAATCTAATCCTGCACGGTAGTTATTAAATAACTGGAATGTGTTGGGGAAAAATGCACAAAAAAATATTCACATCTGTAAACCATAATCAGGCTGGAATCCAGAAATAACGCAATATTTCCACACGCTCTCTGAAGCCTCTGTTCCATTATTAAGCACAACCCATCTTTTTAATGAGTGGTTAATTTTGCTCCAGTATCAGGTCTTTTTTTTCCTACAGTTACATTTTCTCATTTTCTCACTCTAATTAAACAGGGCAGGTATGCAAAACCCCGGGTGATGATTTCTTAATTTTGGTGATTAATTAGGAAATGTGAGAGTCAACTGCTTTTGCCGAAGGCGACAAATGGGATTTATAACTACATTTTGTGGACACATGCACCTTTCCTCTAGAATTCGCTATTAAATAAGACGCTGTTGCCATATTTTTAGTAGCACAAAGGGATTAAGAGCCATCATATAAAACCAAGTGATTCTTTCTTAAAGGTAAACACCTGGTTTACAGCTTTGTTGTTACCCAGCATGAAACACAGAATCAGATAGGTCATCTTGCTTGGCTGCCCTGCAGCCATTTATGCATGACTGAGAGGCAATATTGTGAAACACTTTGGACAAAAGCACTATAAAATGGCACCATTTACAACACGGGACAACTAATGAGACTTGTAGCTGGTGAAATTTGCATGCCTAATGTCCTCTGTGTGCACATGCTGGCTGTAAATAATTCTCTCCACACCTTTCTTCAAACAAGACATGAAATAATAATGCTGCATTTGCTTTGATTCCAATTCCCTGTTGTCTTAACACCACACACATTACAGGACTATAAATAAAAGCACATTGACATGCAATAGATTCATTAAAAATGTATTATGTCTAATGTGTTAGAGGCTAAATACTATAAGTCTAAAGATGCTTGAAAAATGGCAGATGTGGCCCAAAAACATACGAATGCAGCATATTTAAGAGAGAATTTTAAAAGTAGCAGCAATGCTGGCGGAGTATTTATCATCTTTTCTTCTTTCACTGTCCAGCCCCTCACCTCTCTGTCTCTAGCCGACTCCCGGCTGAAGAGCGATCTAACTATCGTTCTGAACGCGCTCGGCAGCAACTCGTCACTCACCAGGCTCGACATCAGCGGGAACGCGATGGGCGACATGGGCGCCAAAATGCTGGCCAAGGCACTGCAGATCAACTCCAAACTCCGGTGAATACCAAAGGAAAAGGATTGTAAAAGACACATGTCGATAATTGTGATTTCTTACACAAAACTACATGCTACATGTAACAGTGTGCTTGCCTTTGCAGGACAGTGATCTGGGACAAGAACAACACTGGTCCTCAAGGCCTGCAGGATGTAGCAGCAGCTCTGGAGAAGTACGGTTCTCAATTGCATCTGTGTTTGAATGGAGCGGTATGAGCGCTTCATGACATGAAACATGAAGAGCGATAGGAGGAGGAAAGCAGAGTTTGAACAGCTGAGAAATACGAACACAAGCAAAAAAAAAAAATGACAGTAGAACAGAGAATAACTGTAGAGAGACTAAGATGAGCCGTAAAGGAGATGGAATCCAGCAGGCTTTTGTTTCCTCTGACTGTGTATGATCATCTTGTGGGTGTGTGAGTGTGAAATGTGCCTTCATCTAAATTGTCATCTGGGACACATCTATAAAGCACTTCTTTTGCCTTCATCACCGCTTTTCTCCCCTTAAAGGTACACACCCCTGCCACCCCAACCCCCGTCACAGTTTTTCATTATTGAAATAACAGTTTTCATTTTCTTCCTGTGGCTGTTCTGTGTCCTTTGTGCAATTCCATTTTCTTATGCCCCTTTTCTTCTGTTGTTCACCAAATCATTCATAAGGTTTGACATGACATTGCTCAAAAAGTTCCTTGTATATTTAACGTTGATGGTGATTTATACTAATCAGCATGATTAATTTTTTTTATGTAGTTTATCGTGTTGACACTTCAATCTTTTTGTACTTATATGGATCTTTGAACAATCTTAAACCCCTTTTACAGGACAGGTGGCCTAGGATAAAATATGTAAATGGATTACTCCTAAAATATTGATATGATGTGAATGAAAGTTTAACTAGGGAACTGTCACACTCAACTTTATTTTGAGTTGATCCAATGGGAAAAAATGTCCTGCACTGGCACTGAGGGAAAACAAGTCATCATGTCAGATCTATTTGAAACAAAAGTAACCAACCCCCATTGGGATTGTACTAAAACATTGAATACTTTCACTTGCCACAGAATACAGAATAGGTCTTGATCCCTAGTTGCTCATGTATAATATTTAAAACACGGTTTTAGACATTGAACCTAGAAAGTCGGCGTGGCCAAAAAGGCACAGCCATTCAGACAGAGGAAAAAAAGAATGTAGCATAATATTCATGGTTACTATAAGATACTATTAGAGTTGTAGTCATATTCATCTACCGTATTGTGAACACAAGATAAAATAAAAATGTTTTTTTGTGTGTTTATAATAGTGCTGATGCTGATATTTGGGCATTACATTTTTTGTCAGAGGTTTACTAACTTTTTACTAACTGAACATGACACAATTACACAATTAGAATTGTGTTTTCATCCGCTTGTCAAATGGAATGCATGAGAAAATCCATAAATGTCCCTTATAGATTCATTGTGGTTAGCTACAACCATGCATTTGTAGCTTTCCCAGCATATGTCAGACATAATGCTAACTATACACTACACACACTATCGTTACTGACAAAAAACTGTATCAATGTTTACAGGGAATCTAACTGTCTTGTTTTGAAGTACAATGCTGTGCAGTGGTAGTACTGAACTACTGTATTACTGTTTCTCTCCTTGTCCTTACCATGATATCCTCTGGCTGTGTGCCCAACAGAAACTTCGCTATCCGTTTTATGCCCATCCCCATCATCGACGCCTCCCAGGCTCTGAAGGCCAGTCCAGAGAAGACAGAGGACGCCTTGCTTAAGGTATTGTAACAAGCTCCATTAGTTCCATCAGTCACAATCTGTCTCATGTGTTTTCACGCTGAGTGACGTACACACAAGATGGAGGGGGGGGGAAACAGTGCTTATACTGTTAGGAATGCTGTAATTCAGTAGACTGACACTATTGACTGACTGTCACTATTTCTTTATTTATGCTCATAGTATTGTTTGTTCCCCCCCCCACAGATTGAAAATTATCTTTACAGAAATCATGAAACCAGGAAATACCAACAAGAGCAGGCATATCGCCTCCAACAGGGCATTGTAACCACGACCACACAGCAGGTATGTGACTGCACAAGGATCACATCTTTCCTGTACTGTATATAATTGTTTATAACACAAATTGTACATAGGGGAATGTGAATCATTTTCCAGGTAGAGTGTACCCCATACTTAAATATAAAGCTATTGATTTGAACTTTTGAGTTTCTGGTTTCTGTTACTAGATGATGGACCGGATCTGTGTAAAGGTACAGGACCACCTGAACTCTCTAAGGAACTCGGAGACTGACGCCGTCCTGGAAGATGTCAGGTCTGCAGAAAGCCTCATCAAAGATGCAAGGAACTCGAAAACGGTGAGAACAGTTGTCAATACACTTGATCTGCTTTTTACCTTTTCTCTCTTATATATAATTGTTTTACCTTCCTCTTCTTTGTTTTATCCCCAGCTCCTCCCGAACCTTTATCACCTAGGTTCTACTTCCAGAGAGGAAGTTCACAGTGCTTCAGTAGGTCCTATTCAGGAGAAACTGGAGTCTGTGGCGGGAGAGGTGACTTCTGTCATGGACCAACAGCTACAGGTAGATGACACAAGGAATTGGTCTTTAACTGAATTGTGCAAAGCCAAAACGTTTTTTGTGTCAGAATATAATGCAGGAATCATAATTCTCACTGCAGACAATGGACTATTGTGTGCCTTTTGTAGGATTGGAAAACTGGGGCATGGGCGCCCTCTACAGACAACATAAAATAACAAGCATAAAAACATGTCATGTACTGTATTGACTGTTAAATAAGCTTTAAAAAATCTGTCAGTGTCATCCAACTATTATCTCTGTGAAGGGAGGATGCTTGTATTAAATACCATGGGATTGTGGATTAATGAGGTCTGTATGCACATAAATATGAATGTGTCTGGGTCATTAATTCTTCAATCTTTGCAGACCCTATTGGAGTCTATGATGGATACAGCAGAGTCTCTGTGTCCTCACGTGATGAAGAGGAGTAATCTACGCTCGGACCTCATAAAGGCCAGCTCAGCCAAGATGGTTGTCCCCAAGAGCTTTGTCACCAAAACTCTCCTGGAGCAGTCCGGTATTGACATCATCAATAAGATCAGGTGAGTGGTTTTACCATTGGAATAAGCGCTGCAGGGAAAATACACTATATTGTCTTGTTTCAGACCTTAACCTCTCTTTTCTTTTTTTGTCAGTGAGGTGAAGTTGAGTCTTGCCTCCTTCCTGTCTGATCGTATTGTTGATGATATCTTAGAGGCCCTTTCCAATTCACAACACACTCTGGTGCGACAATCAATCACATGCTCTTCATTTATTTAAGCTCTAAATGAATGTAACACCATGTAGTCAGTCACTTCTTTCACCCGTACCTTACTCTGATTCCTGCTCTCTCTCAGGCAGACCATCTGGTGCGGAGAGGGCGCCCCTTGGTGCAGCAAGAGTCAGTAGACATGGATGTTCCAGAGGAAAGGATTCCCAAACGGGCATCCACTGAGATCCTAGAGGGCGAGAGACTGGATGACCTGGAGTCATGCATGGTAGGATTGGACTAGGGAACGGACTGATGACTCCAGTACAGGGCTATTCAATTATATTGTTCTGCGTGCCACATTTTAAGAATGCTAAGGACCGGAGACCTCTCTGTATCAACACAATATCAACATAAGGCTAGGACTCCACCAAAATGATTAAATAGTAAAGAATGAAGCAACGAAGTCAACAATTAAAACAGAAACACTACGGTATCTTATCACCTGTGAAAGATCCTCCTTTTGATGGGAGCGCTCTGGTTGTGTCAGAAGACTACTGCAGAAAATCTGGTCAAAGATCTTATGTATAACAGGATGGTTCTGCTGTTTTTAAGGACCTACTGCAAAACCAGAGTCAAAGATCCACTATATGACAAGTGTGCTCTGCTGTTTTTAAAGCTGTACTGCAAAAACACTAGTCAAAGATCCTTTGTGTGACATGCGAGCGCTGCTGTTTTTAAAGGTCTGTCGCAAAGGTAATAGCGTAATAGCCAAAGATCATTTATGTGACAGGAACGCTCTGTTGGCTTTAAGAGCCTAGTGCAAAAATGCTGGTCAAACATTCTCCATATGGCAGGATTTCCCAGTTGTTTTTAGGAACCTGCTCAGGTAATTTTGGAATGCAGTTCTAATGTCATTTAATTTTGGCCCGTGGGCTCCTAGTTGAACAAGCTTTCTCATCCCTCTAAAATAACAAGACTCTACTACTAGTAATATAATTCGTGCTGATGGAAAAGCAAGATGCTGCATGTGCGTTTTGTTTGTTTCTCCTGTCTTTCACCTTGAATACATTGTTACTTCTGCTGTGCCATCTATTCAATCCTCATTTCTCTTCTGGAAAAGGCTTGTTTGAGCTCATTGCCATCATGGCTGTTCTCCCCTCTTTAAGGCCTTATTGTGTGCTGTCTTTCTTTTTCTTCAATTTCTTCTGTTTACCCTCTTCTTGTCCCTTGGCTCCATGGAGACACTGTGCTGCACCAGTGTAAGTAATGTTGTGTCGGTCCTTGTCCTCCCTCCACTGCTTGATGGTCGTCTGTTCCAAAACTCTGTAGTATAAAAATCCAGCGCTCTACTTTGAACCGTTATCTAGAGAATGCTGTGTTAGGTCTGCTGGACATACTCATGTGGGTGCCTCTCAAACACTGTTTGCTGTTCAAGGCTAACATTTACTAATACCTTGGTGCATCCCTCTGCTTCATAAAACATTATCTGAAACTGTACAACTTTTCTATTGGAGTCCAACACCAGGAAATGTTGAAATGTTTGTGATCAGTGGAATTGAAAAAATAGCCAAGTACTACAGAAAAGTATAAAACATCTTCATGGAGTCATGTGATTCTGAAAGGGGTGACGTTCTAATGTTGAGTTCACACTTGTGGTTTGGTATTGTGGTCTGGACCACAGATTTAAGAGATATTTGGTGTGTACTTTGATGTGGTTCTCTTAGCGATCAGTATTTTTGTCATGGGACCCAAGGCTGCGCAGTAAGGAACATATGCATTAAGTAAGGACTTGATTGGGCAGCTTTTGTGACATATTACATGACGCAACTCAAATATTCCACACAAAATGCGTTTGCTGGTTTGAATACATAGAGTATTTTTAGAGGGGCTCAATATTGGATTTCTTACCGATACCTGATATAGTCCAACGCTTCATTACCGATAACAATAGAACGTATAACAATATAGCAATGAACACATTATGCTTCTTCTACTTTAATGCCACTGGATGCATACAAAATAAGACAAATACTGCAATATCCAACACAAGGTATAGAAAAGTGTGAGCCATTGATGAGATTAGAAGTATTGAAGGAAGATGCCTTGCTCCCCCCTCGCATAACCAGCGCTTTGTGTCGTGGTTTTTCTGGTTTTTGTTTTTTCTTAGTTCCTTGGTTCTAATTTTGGGTGTCTCTTCCTTGTTTGGCACGATGTGAACTTGCTGTGCGGTTGCTGAAAAGTGCATGCAGCGGTACCTGTTCCGTAGTAACCAGTGTACTATTATGGAGCCGCATTATGCACTAAGAGCCAAACGTGACACATTAGAGTCTTTGCAAATTGCATATTTACAATCCGAAGGCAAATTATTTCCAAACCACCAAAACACTGAGCTAGCAAGCATTCTGCTCTGTGGAGCATGTCATCACTCATCATCATTATCGGCAGAAAAAACAAAAACCTTCGAATATATGCTTTTAAAGAACTCCATTGTCACATACACAGACGAAGAGGGCAGAGAGACAGCACTTCTAATTCATTTTCTCTTACATATTATTCATTTCTGCATGTTTTTTGCTGTCATTTTAACACCGGTCTGAGTCTGTCGTTTAAGTAGCGTTCACTTTTGAGCTCAAGTGAACCGAAACCCCACCAGAGTCCACTAGACCCACCTCTCAAGCGGTCTTGGTCCGCTTGTTTGGTGCACACCAGGGTCCAGATGATGGTGTTTACACTTGACCAAACGAACTGTACTAGCAAATGCAACAGAGTTTGTTTTAACTTAACCAAACATTTGTAAGTGTGAACGCTCCCTAATGTACTATGTGGAAAAAGGTCTTCCCTTTGTAGCTAATACAGGTTCTCGCTCTTCTAGGAAGACATTGACATTCTTCTTTCAAATTTGGATGCATGAAATTCTCCAAAATGTCTTGGAAAGATTCAGGAGGCACTCAATTGTCTAGCTCAACCCCCTGATGGACACATCCATTAATCCAGAGGTGTGCACCAAGACATTTGTCACCATATTGTATGTGCAAGCTTAAGTCAATTGTACATTTGCTGTATTTTCACTTTGCATGTAAAATTCACATAGATGTTCAGTCAGACCTCCCACAGTAAGGTAAGGGTTTAGCGTAGCAGGATGAGGGTTATAAGATCCTAATGAAACTGCAAGTTCAATACAGAAGGACACTTAATCCACCACCTTCTCCCACAATATAGTCTGTCTGAATGCTTCTTCACTTGTACCACCACTGGCAAAATATGAACTCTATATATCTTTCAGTGAAAGTATGTAGAATTTATTTTGTGATTTGCTGGATTTAATTTGGTTTCTTCCACACTGGATCCTGTTACCCACAAGGTCCAATCACAGTTCACATCATATATTTTCAAGAAGTATTGTTGGATGAAAATTCAAGTTAAGCTTAGTAATTTAAGCAAATGTTTCTGCCTCTCTTGCAGATGACACCAAAGTCCAAGAGAAAAAGCATCCATACTCGAATGCTGAGGCCAGTCTCACGTGCTTTTGGTAAGCTGAAGTCAATATTATGTAAACAACAAATGTAGTCCCTCTCCATCCGTACTGACGGAAGACAACTACCAGCTTTCAGTATGATGCATTGACGTTTTACCCCAATGCATAGTATAGCTACAGCAATAATCACATTATAAAGTAAATACCTCTCTGACAGTGGCAAACAAAAGTTGCGTATTATTATATTTGTAAAGGTTTCTGTTTGAGATCAAAATACACCGTGTGCACAGTTATTAGGCAATTTTATTATTTATTATTCAACAATAACAGTGCTCTTGGTCAATCCAAAATATTAATAAACCCCAACTTGAATATTTAAGGAAGTGAAAGTGAGGTTTTGCCTTTTGTTGAGAATATCTCTGTGCACAATTATGAGGCAACTATTTATGTGAAGAATTATTAGGCAACTCAAAGAAAAACAAAAATGTTCCCATCTCACTACGTTATTTTCATTTTTTAAAAGTCAGAATGCTAAACAAACCACACAAACTTTACAAATAAATATTTCGGACATTTCCAAAAATAAATCAGTGACCAGTATAGCCACCCTTCTTTTCAATAACACAGAAAAGCCTTCCATCCATGGAGTCTGTTGTTGATCGTTTGACCATCACGTTTTTGTGCAGCAGCAACCAAAGCCTCCCAAACACTGTTCAGAGAGGTGTACCTTTTTTCTTCACTGTAAATCTTACGTTTAAGGGCCCAGAAGTACTCAATGTAAGGTTTAGGTCAGGTGGACAAGGAGGTCATGTCATTATTTTGTAAGACATTTAGCTAGCCATGAAGTGCAGTACTTGTATACATGAGATGGAGCATTGTCCTGCATAAAAATCATGGTCTTCTTGAAAGATGCACACTTTTTCCTGTACCACTGTGTGAAAAATGTGGCAGTAGGTTTGGGAGTTGAGTTTGAGTCCATCTTCAACCTGAAAAGGCCCAACAAGCTCATCTTTTAATAATCCAGCCCTTACCAGGACCCCACCTCCACCTTGCTGGCGTCTGAGTTGGGGTGGAGCTCTCTGCCCATGGCTGATGCAGCCATGGGCCCATTCCTTTGGTCCATCAAGAGTTACGCTCACCTCATCAGTCCATAAAAGCCATTTAACTTCTGTGCCTTGTTCAGTGGTGGTTGGGTTTCAGCCTTTCTCACCATGGCCATGTCTTTGATCACTGAACACCACGTACCGTACTTCTGGACACTCCAGGTAGATTACAGTTCTGGAATATGACAGCACTGGAGGATAATGAGTTCCTGGGAGCTTCACGTTTTATTTTCTCAAATATTTGCTAGTTAATTTGCATGTTTTTCTCTCCATATGTTTCTTGCGACCCTTTTGTGCACTTGAAACAAAACATTTAATGGTTCTGTGGTCACGTCCTACTGCTGCATCCCTATGAAAGATGTTGTAGAGTTCTTGACTTTTCAGAGTCTGTTAAATCTCTTTTCTGGCCCATTTTTGCAGAGGAAAAGAAGCTGCCATAATAACTGTGCACACCTATTAAGGGTGTTGATCTCCTAAGGCCACACCCTCCCTCAGTACACACATGCACATCACCTGGTATGCTTAAACCAATAGGTATTCAGGTTTATTCATCTTGGGGTTGGAAAATATGCATACAAATGAGAATATGGTGAAAATACTGACTTGCTTAATAATTGTGCACACAGTGTAGATAGTACCTAATATCAGGGCAACACTACTCACAGAGATGGAGTTTGACCTGGACAAGGCACTGGAGGACGTACCAGCCCATGTGGAGGACACGCCGGCTTCATCTCACACTCCTCCAACTCCATCTCAGCCTTTACCCAAAGCAGAGCAGCGTGTGCCGGGAGGGATTTTGGAGCTTCCGTCTGAGGAGGAGAAAAAGCTGCAGCACTTCACTAAACTAAGACCACGCAGAAACAAAAAAACACACTCCAGCAAAATACCAGTGAGTTCATTTGATTTTAAAAGACTTTGTAGGCGTTGAGTCATATGAATCCATTTTGTCGCAGCAAATGAGCAGTGCTCAATCTCAGGATGGGGAGCAGAATGGCCTCATGGCAAGGGTGGATGAGGGTGTGGACGAATTCTTCTCTAAAAAAGTCACCAAGATAGATTCAAAGTAAGCCCCATTGATGTTCTTCTCACATGGTTTACATTATTTGACATCACTGGTAGTACATTTTCACATGGCGAGTATTGTTTTGTCCGTCTTTCTTGCTATGGTAACTGTTTGTTTCCTCAGACGTTTCATGAAAAGCTCTGAATCTCACGATGGAGAGAAGAAGAAGAGCAAAGGAGGCTTCCTCAACCTTATCAAACGCTCTACCAAATCAGATAAGTCGGACAAATCTGATAAGTCTGAGAAAAATCAGATGACCCCTCCATCCTCAGCTACATCCACAGCTTCTTTAGCCTCAGCCTCCGTCATCCCTGAGGAGCCTTCCTCTCCAAAGTCGACAGTAAAAAGCCCAGCACCCGAGCCAAAGTCCAGGTACCATTGAACACAATTTGACCTTTAGACCTTTTTTATTTAAAATAGTAGAATTATTGTATCCTAGGTTTAATTTTCCTCATAGATTCAGTGTCACACATCCATAAGTCTTAACTCTTATGTACATGTACTTGCACAGTCTCCTAAACAATTGGAGGATGTACACTACCGGTCAAAAGTTTTAGGACACTCCAATTTCTCTGAAGGAAAAACCTACGTTTTTAAGGGTTAAGATGGTCTGTCTGTCTTCCATTGTTAATCCCCTTTTTCTGGACATTTTTGTAGCAACAAGTTACCTTCTCCAGTACAATGCTGTTCAACTGATGTTCATGATGGTATAGAACCACAGTATGTTCCAAACACTGTTTTTATGCAGACAGAGGAGGTAGTAAGTACTGCAGAACTTACGTGGTTGCACCAACTGCCAAGGCTTCATCAACTCCATTTCTGCAGAACAGCTTTAAATTGTTGACCTATTTTGTGATCCCTGAAACATGTCTTTTTGTATAATTCTGAAATCCACATTATTTTTCAGTTTTGGGTAACCTTACCTGTTTTTTACCTCTGGTAACCACTTACCTTTGTACCATTTCAAGGTTTTCATTGGACTTTAATGACTTGAATTTGAATAAATCATTGGAAAAATTGGGGTGTTCTAAGACTTTTGACCACTAGTGTACATTGCGGCAGTGTGCCATCATGCATTTCTATTTTTCCAATTTTTCTGTCCATCCTGCAGAGATTCCTCTAGTCGCTCACAGCCTGCGGACTACAGCAGCAGCTCAGACCGTTCAGAGGAGCTGAGAACACCCGACTCCATAGACGAGCCGTGGGAGGGCTCAGATGGCCGAGGGAGTCCCCAGGGCGGACGGCGGTACCCGGGCATGCAGATGATGGGCAGTGGGCTCCTGGCAGAGATGAAGGCCAAGCAGGAGAGGAGAGCATACAAGGTGAGATGGTGTCATTCAGTCTGGAAAAAACTGCATTTAGTCCTTAGCTGGGTTGAGTTCTCATGCCAAGACAATGCTTTAACTGTAATATTGTAGCTATATATTTTTAGATTGCACATGCCGTGTAAAAGTGGGGGGGCGGTGAACTGTCAGTGGGTGCAGACCTGCCAACATGTATGAATTTGTCATACTCGGCATGCAATTTAACTCCGAAATACACTTGTATGCTGAATGAAGAGATATTGTTAGTTTCTCAACACGGAGCACTTTTTCATAATTATGCTTTTAGTAATAAAAAAACAAATCATTGTGTGTCTTCCAGTCCTCCAGCCCTGACAGACCTGACAGCAATTGCATAGGTGAGTTATGCATTAGAATGTCTTAGATTGGTACACTGTACATTCAAAATACAAACTGCCTACAATAAAGAGAAAGGAGGTTTTGATTGCCTGAAGCACGAGAGTCCGCTCATTGACCACTGTGAGGACGCGGGGCTCACAGGGGATATGCCAAGCAGTAATATATATCTTAAGAAAAAACAATTTCAGCTTTGTATTGACACAACATTGGACTTTGCCACGGGCCAAGAAAAACAAGCTTCTGCCGCAAAAGGCCCCCGGACCACACTTTGGACACCCCTGGTCTATTTAATGTGCTTTGCATTGGAATTTAATAGTATGGTTGTAATATTTTGGTTACCTTGTAAGGAAAATATTACAACCACCTTTCAACATGTTAAGTTTTATGCCACTGCAAACCACTTTGCTTTGTTTGTTTTTACAACCGATACCCCTTTGTCAATCAAAACCTGTGTCCCTAATGAAGTGGCTCAGGGCTCCAGACAATTTTATTTATTTTTACTAGGAAACTTAAAATTTTAGGGGCGTAAACGGAAACAAAGTAAATATTCAAGCAAAGTAAATCTTCACATTTCCTCTCATTTTTACTGTATTACTGATAAATACTAAAACAATAAATGACAACTGTCTTCTTTGTGCAACCATGTTTCTGTCCTTCCCTTCTGGAAGGCCTCATTGGTGGCATCATATACACTAATATATCATATACGCTATAACTTCAGTACCGCCCTCTTTCCTTCTTCTTTGGTGTTTGTCTCCTTTCTTCCTCTTAAAGACTTTGGGCCTCATTCACGAAACGTTCTTACGCACAAATGTGTTCTTAAAGCCTTCCTACGAAGATTTTTGGCATTCATGAAACGTGTTCTTAACTCACAGTTCTTAGATCTAAGAACAAATTCTACGAACACTCAGGAGGACTCTTACGCACAAACAAAGCTTGCACTTTCAATGCGCAATCGCCCTCATGATGGATTTTGCAACCTGATCCCAAAAAATGTAGTGCAAATAAAATATCCCAACAATTATTTATCATCAAAACAACTAAAATATACTCCATCGATAAATATATATTCAAATCCCAATTCATCAAAAAAAAAGTAGCTGGCTGGACGTGCGCTGCGCAGAGAGAGAATGTAAAGGGACCATTCGATGTATTTGCTGAAAGCGACGAATATTTGATGTCCTGCTTCAGGCTTCCCTCTCTGTTCTTGCAGGTGTGCAGGATCATCAGAATAACATCGCAATGAAACGTGGTGTGCCTATTGCGCACGTAGCACCCCCAGATAACGACATGCGCCCCCAGCCACGTCTTGAGCCAGAGCACGGGGCTGCTGTATTAATTAGGCAGCGTCTAATCAAATATAACCACAGAAAAAATAAATAGTCACACACAAACTATGTATTTTGACTTTATTTTTCCATCATGATTGTGTAAATATTTTCTAGAGTTTCCGAAATGGTTTGGTTTCTGATTGATGGCCCACCTCCCGTTTCCTCCAGATCCCTCCGGTGCAGTCCAATCTTTTTTTTTAGTCTATTTTAAGTCAAAACACTTCTTTTTAACCTCTGCGGTGGTGCGTTTCTCCGTGGAAACGGCATTTATGTTTCCTGCAATGGTGCTCCATGCCGACTCTTTTTGGATGGCCTAATGACCGGTGGATACACGTGAAAATAAGGTGGTCTTGTGTTTGGTCACTCCTTGTAAAAGCACCTCTATTTCAGTAGAATTGAAGTTTTTCTTCTGTTTGTTGTCCAGCTGCTCCTCAGTCTTGCCCTTGCACGTTGCCATCTCCGCCTCCAGATGCCTGTTGCGCACCGCACATTTTTTACCTTATATAGGAAATAATAGGCGGCGACCTATGCAAATTAGGGCTCACATGCACGGGCATCGCAGTTGGCATTCATCAACCTAAGAACACCGGTGCGAACGATTATCCCTACTTAAGAACGTGTCGTGAATGCGGCGCAGTTTCCAACCCGCGCCTTCTTAAGTACACTTCTTAAGAAGACTTTTAAGAAGATTTTCGTGAATGAGGCCCTTTGTTAGCAAACTAGATTATTTGCGCGCTACTGTCAACTATTGGGCTGAAGTGAGGAGCACAAGTTTGTCAGCAACAAAAAATATTCAATAATAAAATAAAATCAACAAATTAACTAGTTGGTTGCCAATTTCTGGGAAAATACTATAAATAAGGGACACCTTGATGGCAGGGCCAACCAACCCAACTGTTTGTTTTTTTTGCCTTAAATTGTGTGACACAAAACCTGTACTATTTGACACAAACCTCAATTTAATTTGAGGCCTGTTTTTGAGTAAAAGTTCATTGTTTAATATTAAATTTTAAGGTAAAAATAGCACAATTAACAGAATCTCCACTCAAACAGTATGCTCATTGTCTCTATGCTTTTTTGTGCTCATTTGTCATGAGATACAGGCATTATGTCTGAATTAAACAGTTCTAATAAACACTCAGAGTTGAAGCAAATATTCTTTAGTGAGCTGCTCAACTGATCAGATGGCGACCTACTGGTAGTTCACAAGCTACCTGTTAAAATCCCCTGATAGCGTCACTATTTTAAAGCTGGACAGACTACGGTACGTGTTTATGTTAAACATCTCAGACACACGGCTAGTGAAGACAAGACGTAATTAGAATTTCAATGCAAGCCAAGCGTGAGCGATCACACGCTGGCATCGATCAGCGTAGACTGTGACAAGCTGTCGTCAGACGACTACACATTTCACAGACTAATTTTCATTCTCACCGTAATAAGGGACGTCGCTGGTCAACTCAGTACAGAACACGTACTTTTATTTGGTCGCACATGCGGGAGTAGATAAAAAATGTACTCACAATGTCTCATTTTAGTCGCAAGACCCGACCTTTTGGAGCCCTGTGGCTTCATAATACTGGTTATTGTTGGTCTGGTGCTGTGGTTCATTTGACAGCTCCTAATACTACATTATTGACCCCAATGTCGGAGGACCCCTCTTTTCAAGACCCATTTAGGGACAAATATGTACAGTAAAGGCCAAATGTTTGGACACAACGTGTTTTCTTTATTTTCATGACTATTTACATTGTAGGTTCTCACTGAAGGCAGCAAAACTATGAATGAACACATGTGGAATTATGTACTTAACAAAAAAGTGTGAAATAGCTCTAAAAATGTCTTATATTTTAGATTCCTCAAATAGCCACCCTTTGCTTTTTTGATCGTGCTGCAAACCCTTGGTGTTCTCTCAGTGAGATTCATGAGGGACTCACCTGACAGGTGTGCCTTGTGTGGGTTGCTTAGTGGAATTTCCTGCCTTATGAATGGGGTTGGGACCATCAGTTGTGTTGTGTGTGTCCAAACTTTTGACCTGTATTGGATTTAATGTATTTAATTTAAATTTATTGAGTGAATAACTTTTAGTAGGTGACTGCAGAAAAGCTCGGGAAAAGTTATTTGGCGCCACCTGTTGGTTTGCACGTGTAATTGCTTTGCACGTGTAAATCTCTAGACCTGGACTGTACAGCACCTTTTTTTCAGACTTTGTAGGGAAAAATACCTTAACCATCTTTACGCTTTCACAGGTTCTCCAGAGAAGACTTCAGCTCGTGTTGAAACCAAGCCTGATCCCGCTCCTCGTGCCAGGGTTCCATCTTCCTCGAGCTCCTCAGGAGGATCAGTGAGTCCCAAACCACTAATGCCCCAGGGAGCGAAGCCCGCTCTATCTGCCCGTCCCTCCTTGCCACAGAAGCCGAGGACCACGAGCAGTAGGAGCACAGGTGCTGTCAATGCCAGCCTTTGCCTTGTCTAACCTGCTACGACTATATTGATAAGCACACCCCTGTCAAGATAGGATTTTTCATCGTTTCCTTTTGCATCACGTGTCTCAATAGATGAGAACTCGGATGCCCCCAATGGTGGGGGTGTGTCTCTGAAAGTTTCATCACTGAAGAAGGCGTTACCAGAGAAAGACAAGGAGGCCAACAACAGTCTGCAGACAGGAGCATCCGTCAATAAATCCACTCAGGAAGGTGAGCAGAGTCTGGGTGTGGGTTGCCTCTCACTTTACATGACATTTATCATCACAAAATCCCTCTCATACAATAAACACTCTGCAAGTCCACCTCTAGCTTTGTGTTAATGACCTTTTTCACAGCAGGAATTTTGACATATTAATAAGAGAGCGAATATTAGGAAAGATACAGTTAGCAGAAATAATGCAAAAAACACTGAACCGATTTCTACAAGATGTTGTAGAAGGGTAGCCCGTCAGACAAGGAAGAAGCCATTACATTTTGGCAAGGAGCTGGATAAAGGTGCAGATACAGGAATTTATTTTTACATTTAAAATGGTATCCTGTATGTTTCCTCCAGGAAGTAGCATGCTAAATAACAAACATCATTTGTTAACAGTTTTAGGCCGTCCATTATTGATTCCTTCATTCATTGTGCTCATTTTAATTCCAGAACTTACTTGTCACTCTGCTGCACGCATGACACCACACAGTAGAAGAAGAAAGTGATATTCTTGTTTTATGTGGTCATTATCGATCCATCCATCCATCTTCTATGCCGCCTATCATCATTAGGGTCGCGGGGGTATGCTGGAGCCTATCCCAGCTGACTTAGGGGGAGAGGCGGGGTACACCCTGGACAGGACACATACGGACAAACAACCATTCACACTCACATTCATACCTATGGACAATTTAGAGTCTCCAATTAACCTAACATGCATGTTTTTGGAATGTGGGAGGAAACCGGAGTACCAGTAGAAAACACACGCACACACAGGGAGAACATGCAAACTCCACACAGAGATGCCCAATGGAGATTGGAACATGTGGTCATTATAGCTTTGCTAAATATAACACACGTGTACAGTAATCCCTCGTTTATCGTGGATAAATGGTTCCAGACCCCACCGCGAAGTAGGATTCATTATTTATAAATTTAATATTTTCAGATTATTTTTGTGCATTTAGTCATTTTTATGCTTGAAAATGGTTAATTTAGAACAAAAAGATAAAAAATGTGCTATGATATGCAAATTTTTGGACGAATAATAGGCCACAAAACAGTAATGATTTATTAATAAATATATTTTAAGAAACGTGCGAGCGAAGCCATGAAATTTGAAGCGCGAGGTGGCGACGGGCGACTGAAATAGACACTTAGAACACAAGGGGGGGTTGAGAAAGGTGTGATATCATTTTAATTACTGGGTGGTTGTACAGGCGTCCCTCGCCACTATGGTTAGAATTTCGTGGCTTCACGCGGTTTTTCAAAAATATATAAATTAATAAATCAGGCTGTGTTGTGGGTGAATACGGCCTATTGTTAGAAAAAAAATGTGCATATTGAAGCTCATTTTATGTATTTTTTGCCTAAATTAAGCATTTTCAAGCATAAAAATGACTAAATGAACTAAAACACAGATGTAAGGCATTCAGACGACGCATTCAAAGACACTGTGAATGATATTCTACACTGGTCACTAGGTGTTACTAATGTTCGTTGACACACACAAACTGCAGACTTGATTGCAGGAACAGCAGGCCTTTATTGCAGGTTTGAATGATCTTACAACCGGCACAATAATCCATAATAAAAGTCCCTAACTAGAGAAGCACTTGGAGAGCGTAGGCCTCCAACAAGCGCCATAGTTCCCCCACATTGTGATTCACACCAAAATAATAATCCAAAATTTGTTGGACCAGCCTTTGATATGATGTAGAACCTGTTGGAAACTTGTCCTGTATTTTTTTTTTGCTCTGACCATTTTTTGTGGAGTTATATGCACACATGCTGAAAATGTTAAAGCAAATGTTAAAGAATCCTTTAAAAAAAATTGTGGATTCAGATGGTGATCTGGATCACCCCCAAAATGTAATGGCTTCTTCCATATCCCATTTCCGACAATTCCTGAAAATTTCATTCAAACCCATTCAGAGGTTATTTTGAACACAAACAAATAGATAAACGCCGGCAAAAACATAACCTTCTTGCTTGGCGGAGGTAATAAAAACACAACATGGGCTACTGTTGCTGAAGTACCTCACGCCAAGTTAAAACTGTATTTAGAAGGTCATGAACAAGTTTTCTATTCTCTAACTACAAAAATATTCCATTTATACATCAGGAATTCACTTATCACTGTCGGGTATGGAACCGATTCACTGCAATAAATGAGGTAACGAATCCACTTTACCTCATCATGTCTCTGTGCTCATTTAGGGAGAAAGGTGTCTGGGTCTGACTCTTCTCAGCGTTCCAGCCATCAGCGCACAAATTCTGATGATCATGGACCCTTCAAGACCAAGGGGCCGTCTCCAAATGCAGAGAAGGAGAAAACAGGCAAAAAATCCTCCGATTCTGGGGAGGAAGCTGACAAAGAAATGATTTTAATATGAAGCCATTTACGAGCTTCACTTAATAAGGGGCAATATAAGAAAAGGTTTTTATTTATTAGACTAGGTTGTACCCCCCCCCCCCCCCCCCCCCCCCCCCCCCCCCCCCCCCCCCCCCAGTACACATTATGTTTGGTTTGATGTGTTATTCATGTGTAGTATCATACAAATATTATTTTTTTTCTCGTGATACTCCCCCACTAAACCAAACTGGTACGTAAATTCTGACCTTCCTTCTCCCGATAGACATGTTTTTTTTCAACAAATAATGAAGCTGACATTCTAACCTCTCAAGAGGCATGTGTGATGAAATCACTAAACTTGCTAACAATCTAATGTGCTACACATATCCTGCAGTAGCCTGTGTCCCAGGGACCAAACGCATAACAGCGCCGCTATCACTGTACTGTACTTGAAGTCTACCCTTCCACTGCACCTGATAGTATTTTCTTTCCTTTAGCAGTTTTTCCTACATGCAGAAATCTGCTTTTGGGCTTTTAGGAACTATTATGCAACTCACCTTTTTACAGGACAATACAGGTTCAGCAGAGCTTCTCAGCACGGATCACACTTCATGTAGCTTACCTGATAGTCGCTGCTCCTCCCAGGTGACTATTAGAAACGCTCTGTGAGGGCTGTTTGGTGGACTTTTCGCTGCCAATCAGTGAAGGCCTCAGCACTGTTAGCTAACAAGCATTGGCACACTGTGGATGAAGACGATGCCCTTTAACTGCAGTTGTCTGTTTTATGTTGTCCGTGTATTTATAGGAGAAGATACTTTGCAATATCAGAGGGGGCTGTGCTGCATGCCAATTTTCTTGTCATGTTCTAATTTTCTGGTGACACTTCGTGTATCATATTGTTTGTATCATGAGGGCTTCCAACCCAAATTGACTTGAATGCAAACCGTAACGATGTCACATCACTGTAGTCCAAAAACATCCGTGTCTGCAGAGAAAATGAACTTGAGGTGGTCGTTTTGCAACTTTATTGCTCTTGTGTATCGACTATTTTCAGCTAGCACAAGCCTCTTCTAGGTTTAAAGAGCAGCAGATGCTGTTTTTACGCCGCTGCGTAGCCTGTTAACTGTTATTGTATGCTCCGCAAAATGCACTGAGAGGGAAACATGATTCATCCAGATTGGATAGTAGTTCTTCTTTAAGAGGGTGAATGAGCCCTTTGGTGTTTATGTGCAATGTAATGTGAAAGAAGCACAAGTCATGTCAGGGCTGTTGCACATAGTCGCAAACCAGGATTTTTTAGCCACTTTTCACACAGAGATCCTACAAAATTGCCATGTCGGAGCCGTAACAGGAAATCTGGCATTTATCCACCTTTGAATCGAGTGAAGCGAGATGTTGCTGGATGTCATGGAACTCTGCCGTGCAGTAATAAGATGCGACGTATAAAATACTTGGCAAACAGCAACATCACTTTGAACATAACAAGGCAAAACAAGTGGGTGTCAGGTGTTCAATTGACACCCGTGTCTCACCTTTCCGGCATTGTTTTACAGATACATAGAATGCAAGTCTGATACAGCCTCTGAAGGTAGACAATTGCCAGGTTTCTGTGCCTTTTATACAGAATCGAGGCACAAAAAAAAGTGTAACTACACAGCCATCATCCCACCTCTGTTACGGCTCTGATACAACTTCCTGGTCCCCCCGTTCCGTGTCGGTGCCTTTTCTACAGAATAGCGACGCGGAAAAATGCTGGCTTTTCCAGTATGCAATGAGTTAATAACTCTAATTATGTTTTACAAATAACACTGTTGTTGTTGTACATACTGTAGTAACCTGATGTCAAACAACAGTTTTTATTTATTTCTTCCCAACATCACCTGTGTGTCAGAAAGTGCAGGCGGTCATAGACATGCTTGTGCACATGCATGTCAGGTAAACGTGCACAAACGTAATGTGGACTATGAGTGTGTTTGAGACTGCATGACGTGCACTGTACTGTATGTATATAGTATGTAATGCAGGCGTGTGTATGTGTAATATTTGCACATGTATTATGCACACTGTGACGTTTTTTTCCACACGCCTGTGTGAACAATTTTTGGTTGTGACGTCCCATTTTAGAATAACGTCCAACATCTTCCTCCTTGTTGTTTTTCCCTCTCACATGTACATTGTGTTTATAAAGCGAAAATGAAGTGTCTCTATGTATGCATTTGTTCTCTCGTGTATTTAAATCTAACATTTCTGTCATTAAAAAAAGTCTGACTTAATACTGAAGACATGTTTGCACATCTTTACGTTTGGTTTTAATCGTTTGCTTTCATTCTGTCATTCTGCTGGTGTCCATTTGAATATTAACGGTGATTAAAAATCGTTTTACAGGCCTGAGAATGTGTTGCTTCTTTCACGTTGAGGAAATGACCGTAACCTCCAAAATGACATTGGTTGATTCCCAAGTTGTTCTCATTTCAGAACACGAACACCTGTACAGTCGTCATGGTTTGATTATCACCCCCTCACTGTATCGTGATTGCTGTTTCGTTGTAGACTCTAGTCTGTTATTAGTCAAAACATATTCTGGTCACTAGGCGGCAGTAATGGCACAAAATATTTAGACATTACCTTACATTACATTACCTTAACACTGCATGAAGTCACCCATGGCATGTCTGAAATGATAATGGAAAAAAAAAGTTCTCCTCCCATTCCATGTGGAAGTGGTATGTTTTTGGCTTCTTAAGTTTAGCAGAAATAAATTTGAGGATAAATGTTTGGCTCGCCAGCTAGTGGCTGTCTTGAGCCCTTGCAGCATAAGAGTTGAGCAATGTTTTGTAAACCAAGACTAATAGGAGTGTAAAGGTGACTGTATGGGTCTTAATGCATGTCTAATAATGTTAAAAACCGTATTTATAAAGTCATTAACCGGTTTTCTATGCTCTAACTACAAAAATATTCCATTTATTAACATCCGTCTATCTTCTATGCCACTTATCTTCACTAGGGTTGCGGGTGTGCTGGAGCCTATCCCAGCTGACTTCGGGCAAGAGGCCTGGTCACCAGCCAATGGCAGGGCACATATCGACAAACAACCATTCACACTCATATTCATACCTATGGACAATTTAGTCGCCAATTAACCGAACATGCATGGGTTTTTTTCGGAATGTGGGAGGAAACCAGAGAAAACCCACACAGGCACGGGAAGAACTTGCAAACTCCATACAGAGATGCTCAATGGAGATTTGAACCCAGATCTTCCCGATCTCCTGACTGTGTGGCCAACATACTAACCACTAAGTCACCATGCAGCCAAAATTAATTTGTCGAGTCGGGAACCAACTAACCGCCATAAACTAGGAGCGACTACAATAAAACTAAAAGTAAAAATACTCACCCTTTTAAGAAACCTGACAAACCTATTGAAACAGGAAGGTGTTTGCAGAGCTGCCTATACAGGCACCTAGTGGCATTTTATAAGTATTGCTGGAACTGAAGCCTTTTATCTGTGTTCACGTATGAACTGTTTCAGACACATGTCTTGAACGCGGTTTGTGACCCCATGGGGTGTACAGCTGGCGGAGCCATGAATTTTTTGGTAGACTGCACAGTTTTTAGGCAGTGGAAGGAATACTTTGAGGCCCTTCTCAAGCCCACTGGCATACCTTCTGTACAGGAAGCAGAGTCTGAGGACACAAACCCGGAAATGTCCATCATTGTCGCTGAGGTAGTCAAACTCCTCAGTGGCAAAGCTCTGGAGGTGGATGTGTTTTCACCTGAATTCCTCAAGGCTCTGGATGTTGTGGGAATGTCTTGGTTGGCACGTCTGTTCCAACATTTTGTTGAAGTCGGGAACAGTACCTCTGGATTGGCAGACTACGGTGGTGTTGCCAAGAAGGGTGACCGAAGGGTGTGTTCCAACTCTAAGGGGATCACACTCCTCAGCCTCCCTGGGAAAGTCTATTGAAAAGTGCTGGAGAGAAGGTTACGGCCGTTAGTCGTACCTCAGCTACAGGAGGTGGAATGTGGTTTTCGTCCAAGTCGCAGAACATTAGACCAGCTCTACACCCTTGCAAGGGTACCGGAGGGTGCATGGGAGTTTGCCCAATGTGCTTTGTGGACTTCAAAAAGGCACTCGACCGCG
Organism: Dunckerocampus dactyliophorus; assembly: GCF_027744805.1. Lineage (NCBI taxonomy): Eukaryota > Metazoa > Chordata > Actinopteri > Syngnathiformes > Syngnathidae > Dunckerocampus > Dunckerocampus dactyliophorus. Next base: position 19,631,380 of record NC_072825.1, read on the forward strand.
TCCCTTGCGGTGTCCTGTGAGGGGTGCTCCCTTGCTGGTCTTCCCGGGGGGGGGGCTGGGCTGGCTCTTGGGGGCACTGATCTTTGTGCTGCCTGCCCCTGTGGGCCTGGTGGCCTTCTGGCGGCCGGGGCCCGGCCTGGCTATTTGGGGCGGGGCTCTCTGGGAGGTGGAAGGCGGCCCCTTTCCTTTCATGCATTCTCAGTGACAATCACACGCCCACACATTCTTGCACCTTTATATATATGAAGTCTTCCTCACATACAGAGATACCTGTACATGTGCACACTCACAGTACATACGTACTTCCCCACATTACTCACTGAGTTATCCAGGGTGTTATTATGTTGTTGGTTTTATTACAGCGACGGTGATATCAGCAGTATGACTATAGTTTTTATTTTTATTTTTATTTTTATTTTTTTTACAATGATGTGCATTACAGTAATTTTCATTCTGTTCACTATCATGGACAATCATTTCATTAATACAATTATGTGTAACTGTTTCAATGCAGTATTATCATTGTGATCACTATCATAGTTCATCATTTCATGACTGCTATGTGTGACTGTTTCAATGCAGTATTGTCATTGTGATCACTGTCAAAGTTCATCATTTCATGACTGCTATTATGTGTGATTGTCATTGACAGCTTTGTCATTGTGGTTGTTGATGTTGTTTTGTCCTTATGTCCTTGTTCGTCTTTGTGGTTGTCACGGACATTTATTTGCTGATGTTGTCCTGCATGTTTCTGTTGTTCTATCACAATTGTTGTTGTTGCTGCTGTTGTCCTTGTCTCTTGTCTCTCTTTTTTTTTTTTTGTTGTCCCCCTCTCATTTCTTAAATCACAAGCTGGTGCGATGTTTTTGGAAAAAAGAAGCCTCAAGGCATGGCAACTTTTGCCACAACTTTTTAAAGAAGCTGATGCAAAATTAGTAATGTTAGGCCGCAACAATTACAAAAAAGCCTGCGAAATACTGGAATGACTGCTTTACAGAGTACTTTTTGTAGTTTATATAGCAGACCGTGGTCTGAAAAACTCTTTTAGAAGTTAATATTCAACATTTTTGTATGTGAAAAATTAAAAAACTATTTTTTCTGTGCAAATGAACATGCATTTAGCAGGTTGGCCCTTTTCTATCTTGTAGCAAGGTCTACGTCTATGGTTCTATGGTTATCATCACCATTTTCCTTATACTCTTTTTGTGTTTGCATCCCAATACGGTGTTCCTTTGCTCCATCACGGTTTCGCGCAATTTTAATGCTTTTTTTTTTTTTTACAGCGTGGGAACGTGTATTGTGTTCGGGCACCATTTCAGAATAAATCAATCTTCGCTTTGTTACATAGAGGAGGGAAATAGCGACAACTGCAGAAATATGTTTAACAAAGACCCAAATGCATTACAGCGGAGAGGCGCCAGGATGGAGAGGCACAATCAGAGGAGTGAAATGCGTGTGGGTCACTTTATAATTTCTTGTGTCCAAACTTGTAGGGTGATTATTAAAATTCAAATGAAGGTTTGAACTTTGAGAGTGTTTAAACAAGAGACATGTGAGAAGAGGTTCATTCCTGTCTGAGAAAAGTGGCCACGGTGAGGGGTTTTACAGCCTTAAAACATACATAATAATTGTAAAAAAAATATATGCTGGCTACTCTGTGGATTTCACTTATTGCGGGCTATTTTGTGAACCTGACCCTGAGATAAATGAGGGAACACTGTCAAGCGAAAAAAAAAGCTTGCAGGATCCCACACATGAGAGAGGGGGCGGCACGGCTCAGGTGGTAGAGTGGTCGTCTGCCAACCTGAAGGTTGCGGATTCGATCCTCCGTCCTCCCGTGATCGTGTCGAAATGTCCTCGGGCAAGATACCGAACCCCCAGTTGCTCCTGATGCTGCGTCATCAGTAGGTAAATGTGCTATCAGTGTCAAAGTGCTTTGAGTGCCTTGGAGGTGGAAAAGTGCTATACAAGTGAAAGACCATTGACTATTTTCCATATATTGTTCCACAAAATAAGGGTCAAACTCCACACCTGAGAGGTTCCACTGTAATGATTGTGTATTGTCTAATACGGTGTATTAACCAGCAGATGGCAATCACAGAACCGTGCACAAGTGTACGTGTATACTGTATGAGTGCGCGTGTGTTCTCTCCCACAGAGGGGGTGTGGTTTCTGCACGGAAAGAGTCTATTATGTCATTCAAGCAAGCAGTTTGAAAGAGAAACACATCTTGCCGGCAAGTAGTCTTTCTTTGCTAAAAGTATCCAAAATGGACAGTGCCTTTCACAAACTGGACGCTGCTGGCTTCTTGGAGATCTGGCAGCACTTTGATGCTGATGGTAAGGACTTTGAATAGCATCATTTCTCTTACATATGATTGATACTACTTATTGTAGGGTTTTCGACTACCGTAATCCTTATGTACTTATAATGTCCATTGTTGATCACAAAGTAGCGACAGCGGTGGTTATGCATCCATGTTATATACTGAAGATGTCATTACATTTAAAATAAAATCGCATTTATGTGTTGTCTTTTTGTCAGACAATGGCTACATTGAAGGCAAGGAGCTGGATGAGTTTTTCCGTCACATGATGAAGAGACTGGAGCCACAGGTAAGCCCGGTAGGCTGATGACTGGAGTTCACTTAATGCATCTAGATTACAGGACGATCATCATCATTTTAACTAATGCACGCAATACATGACTCAGCTCTCGCAATGGCTGCAAAAGGGAGATATGTTAGGAGATAGAGAGAGTTGCCACATACTGGAGTTTTAAAACGTTGCACCAAATGATACGCTTTTAATATACAGTATATTTGTGTTTTTCGACCTATTATTATTAACTATTATTGTTTAAATGATTGCATTATTTTTTCATTTTACATTTTAATTAATAAATACATTGTTGTTGTTTAAATCACAAAAAAGTATATTTGTGTTTACTTGTACGAGATGGGAGATGGGTGGCCTGGTGGTTAGCATGTTGGTCTCACTGTTAGGAGATTGAAGGTTTCAATCTCCATTTAGGCATCTCTGTGGAGTGTGGATATTCTGCCTGTGCATGCGCGGCCTCTTCCCACATTAAAAAAAACATGCATTTTAGGTTAATTGGAGACGCTAAATTGTGTGACTGTGAGTTGAATTGTTGCTTGTGTCCTGTGATTAACTGGTGACCAGTCCTGGGTGTACCCCGCCTCTTGCCCAGAGTCAGCTGGGATAGGCTCCATCTCACTTGGTATAGAAAATGGATGGATGTTCGAGCTTTGATGTGCTTATGGATCCACACTTTTATGGATAGCATTCAGTCATAATGATTATCGGTCAACATGTTGCATGAGTTCTCCATGACAACTCCTAGACTATGTGTGCACACTGCGGGTGTATTTACTCCCTTGGTCGCTAATGGGATGGTATTAAACAAACAGACCACATGTCTTTCTTGATGTCTGTGCTCCAAGCATGAAAGCCCACAAGGATAAGTGCATTGTTTTCTTGTGGCTTCCAATAAACACATAAAAATCTAGTCTATTCGGTATGATATACTGTACACTCACTCGACCTCATTAGGCACACATAGGATGCAATCACCCAATCCAAACAAGTATAAAAAAAAATCTGCCTTTAGTGAGATAATAATCATCATTATCGTTGTTGTAATGTAACAATGATCATGGTGTGGTTTATTTGCTTCAGACATGCTCATAACAGGTAACATTAAGGAGCATCACATGGTTACATTTGCACAAATCAACATGTACGAAAAGGGAGCGAATGTGTAACAATAGATAAGAGGTTATGCAGTGATGAAGGAAAGGAAAAAAAAAAGGGGTTAAAAAATAGGAAACAAATAAATACAAGGTAAATAAAAAAGTACAAAAATAAAATCAATATTAAAGATGAATGAATTGTGGAATAAATAGAGGAGTAAAAAAAAGTTCCAGCAACAGTCAATGCAGTGTATGGACTAGGCTATAAGTTATTAATGATGATAAATGAATGAAATATACTGCTTGATATTGTTGAAATTAGCATACTAAATTAATAACTGATATGTCAAAATAAAACCTTCATTCATTCCACCATTGTGGCTGTAGTCCTGTGGATTAGTGCTACATTAAAGGACCAACAAATCACAATACTTCTCATTATGATGCAGTGCAGTTGTACACACTGCAAACTACAAACACAATAATAAACAACACTTTGTTAAACCTCCAAAACTGATCGTTATTGTATTTTGTAAAAGGAGAATATCTGTAATGGATCTCTTTAGACAGTGCAGAGGACCTAATATATATCAAAATGTGCATCGTTGATGCAAATGTTTCCCACATAATGTATACCGGGGGTGTCACGGGACAGTTCATGAGACGAAACGTTACACAAGATTGGATCTACGGGAGCGAGACGAGACAAGATTTTAACATTACTTTGAAAAAATGTAAAAATATGACTATGAAAATGAATATATTGCAATCTACTAATTTAATTTCTACTACATTACCTTGCATTTCTCCTCATTAGGCAACACTCTTCTGCACTCTGTGTGTATGCTACCGGCCCCGCCTCCACCCACCGAGACAAAGAGACTGTATGACTAACAAAAGGGCTCACTCTGTTCATGCCGTTGTTCTATGGACCAAATACCTCTTCCTGCCTGTTTGGAGGCAGGAGACGTGGAAAACAGACACGCATGCACCTGGCAAAATGATCGAGTTCATTTTCATTTGTCGTGTGATTCATTAATTTATTATCGTCCCAGGCCTAGTGTCCACCAGACTGTTTTGTCACCTTTTAATCTTGCTAGATCTTGTGACACCTCTAATATACAGTATACTACAATAGGTCATATTTGTACATGCAGGGTTGAAAAGCTCTGCCTAGCAACTGCAGCAACATATTGCCAGGTCCTGACATGAGCATGATGCTGAAGACAAACACTGGCCTTTCTGTAATGGGTCTGGCGGGGTCTGGCGCCATGCACTTCTGCAGACTGTGTGCTCACCGCTTGGAAAGCAGTGATTCCCATCATACAGCAGTAACATGTTTCTATAGTTACAGACTTGCCCTGCTGCCGTCTGGATGTGATTTAAACATTCATTTCAACTATGGATGTATTTGATTTGATTTTTAGTTGTAAAAAATATTCGATGTAACGGCATCTTTTGAAAGTAGGTTGTGACCTGTGTTATTGCCTCCATTTGGTAGAGTGTCATTGTCCTCTGTGAGTCAGCCAGCAGTGTCACGACTCTGTTGTACTTTGTGAAGTGGTAGCATTGAGAGAAAAAATGGCGTCCTTGTTGAAGAAGTACATAGTTGTACCTTTTAAGGGTACAATGGCCTGTCACTGGGGTGGTACTCTTGACCCTTGGAACAATATTTTCCCTTTAGTGCCTTGAAAAGATGCATTTTTCCGATAATTGGTGGTGGAAGGGGTGCATTAGTGTAGCTTGTACCTTGATGGACAGAAATGGACCCCAACTGTACCCTTTATGTATTCCGTCTTCTGTACAAATGAATAAGGATGTTCAAATAAATATGTCCATGACCTTAGTAAATGTACATTTTTTGTCTTTGCAGGAGAAAGTGACTGATGAGCGAGTCCACAGACTGAAGCAGAGGTTCATGTCCGCCTACGACGTCTCTGCTGATGGCAAACTGCAGATCCAGGAGGTACTCCTTATAATGAGCACTCCATTAGATCATTGACAAGGAGAAGCGGTATAGGAAATGGATGGATGGATCACTGACAAGTAAAAACAGGGACTGGAGCAAGCATCCTCAGGGAAACATTTTCCCCTGATCAGCACTTTCAGCAACCAGCAGTGTGCGTTCTGACAAGAAGCAGGTAGTAAATGATTCTTCCAGTTTTGTTGGAGGTCGATCTTATACCTAAATTATACTTTGATTAACTCCTCAGTCAGTCTCACTATACACTATACACACAAAGGACATGAAATGCAGGAATAAAACTAAAAAACAGAGGCTTTGTGATTTCTGAGCATCTTTGAACGTGACACGTGTGCTGACTGCGTGAGGACAGTTGAGTTTGGCGAGAGTAGCCTGTTTTTGTTTTTGCAATAAAGATTGTTGATCGGGTGAGGAGCTCGGTCATCGGGGAGGAGCTCAGAGTAGAGCCGCTGCTCCTTCACATCGAGAGGAGCCAGCTGAGGTGGCTCAGGCATCTAGTCCGAATGCCTCCCGGACGCCTCCCTGGTGAGGTGTTTCGGGCATGCCCAACCAGGAGAAGGCCCTGGGGCACACCTAGGACACGCTGGAGGGATTATGTCTCACAGCTGGCCTGTGAACGCCTTGTTGTCCTCGCAGTGGACTGGAGGAGATGGTCGGTGACCGGGAAGTCTGGGCTTCCCTACTAAGACTGCTGCCCCCGCGACCCGGACCCGGATAAGCGGAGGAAAATGGAATGGATTGTTGATCGACCACCTCCAGACCATCCTTACAATATCCGGGCAGACGCTAAAATGCAATGTTTACCCTAATTATGGTCATGACCATCCACTGTTGATAGTAGTGTGGCTTCGCACGAGCCGCACATAGTCTATTCTTTCGCTTCGCACCACGCCCTAACTGCTTCTCCAGCGAGTGTCGTGTTCACCGAACAAAGTTAAGTACAGTCATCCCTCGTTTATCGGGGGTAACTGGTTCCAGACCCGACCGTAAGTAAATTTCCACAAAGTAGTACTGAGTATTAACAAATGAAATATTTTCGTAGTTAGAGCATAGAAAACATTTTTAGGACTTTCTAAATACGAGTTTTAACATTATTAGAGCCCTGTCGACATGAAATAACACCGCTATAGTCACCTTTACGTTCCTACTATTCTTTGTTTACACCACATTGCATAGCATAGCAAGCTATCAAGCTAACTAGTTAGCCTCTCCAATTAACTTCTTATAAACTTTAGAAAGTGTTTTAAATGGAGTGGGTAAGAAGGACAAAATAAGAAGCCAAAACCTTACCACTCTGCAGCCCAAGAACTGACAGGGTGAAGTGTTTTTGTGTTCATAATGACGGTTTTAAGAAAGCCTTCATCAAGACCTTGTATTTGAGCTCTGACTCAACGTGGTTTGTGGAAATACATTGTTTGACGATCCCCTTAAAGCAGTGTCATTCAACACGAAACACTAATCAGCTGAATGGCTATCTCCCTTCTATACGTCCACCAAGTTCAGAAACGATCTGATAGAAACTGCATTTTCACCTTGCTTTGACCTTTATGCTTTTACTGGCGAAAACCTCAGAAACGGAATATAGAGTGTCGGATGCTGATTTGTGTGTATGGCAGACACAAATGTAAGTTGCAGACGCCACTGTACACACCGGCTTAGTCATGCATGACAAAAAGCAGAGCACTTAGAACACAAGGGTGTCTCTTTTGTGTTCTCCCATTCACAGGCTACTATTTGCTTCTGTCTTCTTTTATGACAACAGTCCTCTGCCTCTTCCTCTCCTGTTTCTCTCCTCTCATCTTCCATCTTTTATTAAATTCATGTGTCCATGACAAAGACGTCCTAATTCTATTTGTATTTGCTCTGGAAGCTTTCCAAAGGAGAGCTTCACTACTGGGGGAAAAAAGATCTCAAAAATCTCGCCAGTCTTGTTCATTTGATTTAAATCTAACTTGACCGGTCGCTTGTATTTATAGTCAAATTTTATAGTCCACATCCAAGGTTTTATATGCAAAATGTACTCTTTAATCATGTTTTAACAGTATTATGTGTCCCTAGAAGCTCAAATGTTCACTTTAGGATGTCATGAAGGAAAAACCTCCTCTGTTCCACCCCTAGCTAGATGCAACTGATGTGTATCTATGACCACCGATCAACAGAAGAGTTTTGTTTAAAAAATAAAAAAGAAGGCTTCACTACACATATAAAAATATAGCATGGAGCTCTGCCAACTATCCGTCAGCTACAGATATGGGAGCTGGAATTTTGATCATTTTGGTTAATTACAGCAAATAGGCTAACCAAGCATGAGGTTGATGTTAAAATGTGAGTGTAAAGTTAGCACATCAGTCATGGAAAAAATGATTAGACCACCCTTGTTTCTTCAGTTTATTGCTCCATTTTAATGCCTGATACAAATAAAGGTACATTTGTTTGGACAAATATAACGATGATAACAAATATAGCTCATAAGAGTTTAATTTGAAAGGTGATATCTGGCAACCTCCGTGGTTTTCTTGATAATAACCAAAATCACTTAAGTTCTTACATGAATAGCTCTATAGCATTGTACGGCCAAGATATGTAACTCTTATGAGCTATTTTTGTTGTCATTGTTATATTTGTCCAAACAAAGATACCTTTAGTTGTATTGTTGATGACTGTAGCTGCCCTGTCCCAGTCTTTAATGTTACGTTGTTGTATGTGATACACAGTCGCCCCTCGCTACAGTGTGGTATGAATATCACTCCCTTGCCCTTATCGCTTTTTTAAAAAAATGAATGAATGAATTAATGATCACTGTTTCGTGGTCATGTAGTATTCTGGTCACTACTGGGTGTCAGTAACGTTACATTGATGAGACATTACCTTACTTTACATTACCTTAACTTCCACTGCATGGAATCAGCTATGGATGCAGAGGTAAAAAAAAAAGAAAAAAGTTCTCCTCCCATTCCTTGTGGAAGTGGTAAGTTTTTGACTTTTTACTTTGTCCTTCCCCACTCTGTTTGAAACACTAAGTTTACAACAAATAAATTGGAGGCTAGCTAGTTAGCTCAGTAACTTGCTATATGCTATGAGCTGCGGCCGTCTCTTATATCCCGATACCGCAGCCTGCGCATTAGTGTTGCACAATGCGGCGTAAACAAAGAATACAGGGCTCTAATAATGGTAAAAATCGTATTTAGAACATCATAAACAGGTAATCTAACTACAAAAATATTCCTTTTATTAATATTGAATCCTACTTTGCAGAAATTCACTTATCCCAGTCTGGTCTGGAACCAATTAAACGCGATAAACGAAGGATGACTGTATGGCATCTATTACGTTGGACACATGCAGAGTTACTGTTTGTATGTACAAATTGGATAAAGTGTACAATAGCACTTCTTGGACTGGGGTGGACAAACCCAGCTCATTAGCATTAAAGCTACAGACACACAAAACTGTGTGTTCACAATGGGGCTTACTAACAGTACTTTTAAACTGTCTCAATTCCATCATCAAGACTAGATTTTGTCCAATACACTTCCAATACACTATTGTGGGGCCTTATTTAATATATAATATATACAGTATATAATATGGTATCATGAATGCAAGCAAACAAGTGGTGGTGTAGCAGGAGAAAAGGTTCTACTGCAGGACCAGAAACTTGTTGGCCTTATTTGAAGCATATACACCCTGCAAATCGATGCTTCTTAGTAACTTTCGGTATTGAAAATATGAGTGGCTTAAGTGTTCACACAGTGCTGCATTCTCTCAGCATGGGGAATTAGGAAGGAAATGAGCAACCAAGTCAGTACGCTGCTGCATCCTCTACGATAGGCCATGTGTTTGGCATTCATGTTGGTGCATTGCGTTTGTTCTAAGTGCTGTGTGCACCACTGCCTGCAGTGTGTCCGTCGATTTCCCTGAGACTGATGCCAGCAAGACCAAGTTTAATCTACTAATGGAGATAATGTTATTAAAGGACAGACAGGAGGAGGCGGGAGAGGAGGGTGAGACAGTCCAAACACACATTTCTATTCCTCTCGTGGTGTCTAAACTCAAATGAAATAATTATCTACAGAGGCGGAATTGAACTGGCTTTCTTTTTCCATTCCTGCTCTTCCTGAGGTTACTGCATTTAGCATTTTTTCATGGGACGGAAACGTCAAACAAAAAGTTTGAAAAGGTGCTGTTGAAAATTCAGGTGGAAAGATCAAAAGTGGCCACCATGCACAACGTTTTTAACACCTATGCATTGTTTTTCAGTTGGCTAACATGATCCTACCTGAGCGTGAGAACTTCCTGTTGATCTTCCACAGAGAAGCTACTTTGGACAACAGTGTGGACTTTATGAAGGTAAAAGCATACTTTCTAATAGTATACAATTCACATGTTTACATTTTATCAAGGAAGGAATCATTTGTGGTTAAAATGTCTAATAAGACAGGATATGTTCATATGTTTAGTAAATATTTGGATGACAGCCTTAATAAGGTGGAGTGAAATGATGCTTAAATTGTTGACAGGTTAAGTATTAGTAAGTAGTAGTACTGTAGTTCATAATGAAGCATGGATATATAAAAATACATTTAAATTAAGCAATAATGAGCTAAATCATTTTAGATGGTTGAAATTCAGGACAAATTCCATTCTTCTTCATCCACATACAGTAGATCCCTGGTCTTCACGGGGGGGTTACCGTCCAAGACCACCCGTAAATGTAAAAAAAACGCAAGTCATCAAGACACCCATAAAAATTGATGTTCTCCTCCAATTTTGAGTCAACATTTGCAATAAAAGTGACCCTAACCAATATTACAATTTTTGATTCAGCTCCAGAACCCTCCCATTTCTCAAAAAGTGTTATGTTTTTTGGGTTTTTTTTGAGTGTATATCAACTTGTGTTCACCTCGTTGCAAGTTTTTTTGAGTCTCACAGCGGTAACACTTTGCAATAAGGTACACAAAATTACAGTACAGTAGTTAATGAGGAATGAACCTACGTAACCCTAACCACTACTCATTAGTTACTTATTAGTTCCTCAGTAACTACTTTAAATTTATGTGCCTTAGTTCCTTAGTAACTACTCTACTCATTAGTTCCTCATTAGTTCCTCAGTAACTACTGTATTTTTGTGTACCTCATTTTAAAGTGTAACCCTCGCATCATACAACTATGTTGTATTCAAGGACCGCTGAACAAAATGCAAAATTTTAACGCTTGATGAAAATGATTATTAGCATAAAGACATAAACGCCACTTCCAGTCCACCCGCCACTCAGCTCCCCTAGGCAACACATTTATAGCAACACACCCAAGCACTTATTTATGTCTGAAATGGCTTATTTACTCCTATTATGTCTACTATATTGGGTAATATGAGTGTTAAGGTGACTACACGGGTGTTATTTCATGTCTAGTGGGCTCTAATAATGTTTAAAAAATGTATTTAGAAGGTCATAAACAGGTTTTCTACGCTGTAACTACGAAAATATTCCATTTATAAATAAGGCATCCTACTTTGTGTAAACTGACTTATCATGGTGAAGTCTGGAACAAATTAACCGAGGGATTATTAATTTATTAATATAAATTAAACAAGGGATTATTGTATTCATAAATTGTAACAGATTTATGGGGGATGAAATGTGTTTTATGTGGACAAAACAGCTTATTTTCTGAGAAAAAAAATCAAGATTTAAAAAAATATAACAAAATTTGACCAAAAATATGTGAATTTGCGGGGTTACGAATATGCAGGAATCCACCGGTCTACGTAACTGTTAATGCTTCAGTGCTTTTAAATGAACTGGAGAAATCCACATTAAAACAGAACAGGAATGAGAGACGTCCAACCATACTGGTTAATTCAATTTAATGAACAAATGAAATTCTAATTCTAATTTCCTTTCACTAAATACAGTATACTGATTCTCTTGCTTTGTTTCATGTCAGCTTAGCGGTTTCCTTTTACTTCCATTTTCCTCCCTGATAAATCCTGCATGTGCTTGCCACTGCAGATATGGAGGAAGTACGACGTGGACAGCAGTGGCTACATATCAGCTCAAGAGCTGAAGGTATGAGACACAAAAGGATGCTGCCATGCTTCATGTCCTTTCTCTTCATGGAGCAAATGTATTTCCTGTTCTTCCACTCATTGAAATGTTTGTCCTGTCATGAGGTGTTTTATTTGACATGCCGCCGTTGAATTGAGTTGACTTTAACCGTTACAATTGATTTTGTTGGGAATCAACAATGACAGTAAACATGAATCGGAAGCTAAATTTAAATATGTCACTCTCACTTCTACCACATACTGTGTGTTTTTTAAAACTTGTTTTATTTTTGTCAGGCTTTCCTGAAAGACTTGTTCCAGCAGCACGGCAGGAAAGTGTCACCTGACAAGCTGGAGGAGTACACCGACACAATGGTACACTTCACACGTGCACACCTAGCACCAAACACTATTGGAGCTCAGCTTTAGGTGGCAGAGAGGCTGTCCTCCCTGTTTCCCTGTTAGGATTATACCCACAATGACGTCTGAAAACATGTTTAATCCTCTTTGTTTGGCAGATGAAAATATTTGACAAAAACAGGGATGGCCGTTTGGATCTCAATGACCTAGCCAGGTACAGTACATGAGCTTTAAAGCACAGATTTACATGAAAATATGAACATTCGGCAACACGAGGTGCAGAAATGTGACTCATCATTGAAATATTTGCTGCCATAGTAACCCTGTTGCTTTTTTAAACACACCATGACCTCCAGTACAAGAATTGTATTCAAATCTGCATTTACAAAGAAGATAAGAAGAAAAGTTTTAAAAAATAAATAAATAAATGTATGCCACAATTTCTTTTGTGGACTTTGGTGCAGAACTGCACCATATTCCAAGATGTTTCTAGTATTTTCGGTTAGTTACATTAGAACAGTGATGTGAGGTTAGGGGTGATGTCACTGTGTAAAAAAAAAAATAATAATAATATATATATACAGTATATATAAAATAAATACAGTGAAACCTTGCTTAGCGTCATGAATTTGTTCCAGAATGTCTGACTCTAACCAAAACGGACATTAACTGAATAAATTTTTCCAATAAGAAATAATGGAAATCCAATTATTCCGTTCCAGAAAGCCAAAAATGTTAACACAAAACCCGTTTTTTTAGTTTTACAATTATAGTTTTATATGCAGTAAACAATTAAAGAAAACATATAAATACATATAAAGGATGAATGAAAGGGATAAATGAACATTTAAGGTTTCTTTTACTTTTAATTTTACTTTTACTTTTAATTGAAGACGTGATTCTTGATGTGACTGCTCCCAAAGACACGATGTGGCAGCGAGACATCACACGGACATCACCTTCCTGTTTTGCCATAAGTTATTTTTTGAATTCAATAGTGTTTCTCGTCTCATTAACCCAAAATGGAGCCACAGAAAACTTCTAGTGCCAGAATTCTGATTAAAAAAAAGGTGGAAAACACTATTGAATTTAATTGAATTCAAGAAATAACTCATGACAAAAAAGGAGGCTGCCACATCTTTGGGAACACTCACATCAAGTCTTCACTGAAGGTAAAAGTCACCTTACATGTTGATGTATCACTTTAATTCATCATTCAAATGCATTTAGAATTGTTTTATGCATGTAAAACTAAAGAAACATGTTTTGTGTTAACATCAACCGCTGGTGACATCATAGACGGGCGATGTAGCATGACCTATGTGACCGCCGTTCCTGATTGCCATTTTGTAACTTAGCAAAACAAGTGACGGAGATGATTTCTCTTACGTTTGGTGCTCATAAACAGGCTCTCGGGACACATATTACTGTTAGAAAATCATTAAAAAGTCTGTTTTTCAAAATGAGAGACCTTTAATGCTGTTCGGCAAACAATGCTCTTGTCTGATTTTTTTAGATTTTTTTTTTTTGTAGTGTCTAGGAATACTTCAGAATGAACATTCTCAGACTTTATTATACAAGTAATACTCGTTTTGTTGTTAAAATCTGAGCGTTTGCACATTATGATCTGCTACAGAGAGTGATGAAACACTACCATCCTGTCCTAACACGTCATATTACTGAGAAATTCATCGCAACTTTGAATTTTACAATGGCGTGCTTGACCCATATGCCTTTTGTCCTTTAAAAGCTACCTTACTTCCTGACCTCAGGGGGCAAGCTAATAACTTTGAAAAAGCTATCTCAATTTTTAGCTAAATTTAGATGATAAATAGTTGGTAAAGCGTTTAAAATCCAAATTCTGCCCCACTGTGTTATAGATTTAAACTCAAACAGCTACATGATGAGCGTGAGTGACATTATTGCAAACAGAAGCGTGACACACATCAGCAATGGCAATGCATTCTGGGACTGCCTGGCCTGACATAAAAAATATATTTGTTGTCCAAATATCCAAACCAATGTTCTCATATGGCTTTGAATACAATAATAGAAACTAATACACATATCATAATGACGAGTATCCCCAGTGGTATTTTTTAAATGAATTATACCCATGATCAGTATGTTGCAATGCAGGTCTACAACGCTGCAAACTACAACTACAGAACAATAATACATATAATATTACATGATAGCATCACAATCAGAAATCATCATTAGTAACTTTGTAAAGACAGAATTTCTGAGCCCTTATATTGGATATCATTTGAATTTGTGACCAGACATTGTAACCCTAAGTACTGTATGTGATAATATAATATTTCCATGTGTTATGTAAATTCCTTGTCTTTTTTTCCTCAAATAGGATCTTGGCTTTAGAAGAGAATTTTCTGCTCCAGTTCCAGTTGGATGTATGTGTCCCGTTACGCATTTTAAGAACGATACTTTCTTCACTGCTATTCTAAAATGTGTATCTTTTCCAGGCTGGCAGCAAAGAGGAGCGGAAACGAGACTTTGAGAAGATTTTTGATCATTATGATATTGTAAGTGAAGGAGAAGTGGATATAAAAAGAAAAGATAAAAAGTTCTCTTAGCGGCTTTTAATGTCTACAGCCACAAAAAGAGTTTCCATATCTTGCCTTTAATCTGTTCCGCACCCTCCTACTTATTTATTCATGCTTTCCATTTTAAATGGAGATGACTTCAAAATATGCATGGTAGCAGGCGGTGCTTATTAGAGGGTTGGGTGCAGCAGCAAGAGCTCTTTAATGAGATCTAATAAAATAAAACACCCATTAAGTTGCCAGTTCGCTTTTTGGCATAGCGTTGTGGTACAGTAATTGTCGCATTTACCATGCAAAGGACGATCAGCACTGATAATTGTCTTATATTCTGGTCTACCAAACTGATGACTTGATGGATGTCTCAATTAATGGACCATATAGGTTCTGTGGAGCTTCTAATAGACAACATTTTTGGCAAAAATGTGTCTCATCAGTCTCAGTTTGAAGCGCCGCCAACAGAGTTTCTGTTCACAGACTGTTTTATAGTTTTTGATGTACTTACATGAACAGTTGTTAGCTTATTTTTACTGTTGTTTTATGACTGTAATAATGGTAAAATGTTAGTTGTTTGTGCTGTTAATAAATTACCATTTCTAAATGTGAAATTCACTGTCCAGAACACTAGGGGGAAGCATATTACTAGAAAAATTGCTTTCTCAACCAACCAACCAACCAACCAATCTGTCTATCTATCTGTGGCAGGTGCTGGTCTTCGAAACAGGGGTAGCTCATTGGGGTCTGACATACAGTTAATATGATTTTAGCAAAGCTGTCTGCTGCTATCGTCTGCTGTGCTAAGTAGCAAGCTACTCCTCCCACAAAGGTGATATGATTTAATGAACCAACAAGCGAACAAAAGTCAATATCGTGGGGATTACGTAGTTTATTTAAAATGCAGAGTGTATTACGTGAGAAAATAGCAAATTTGAATCGCTATGGAATAATTCACTCCGAAAAAAACGACTTCACAACTGCTCTGACCGCCGTCTCCCCTGGAATCTGCGTGTTTGTCATGTGGGAAAAAGGGGGAAAAAAACACTCTGTTCACTCCTTTTGCTAGTTTATCCATTCAGGGTCTTACTTTCTCACTATGAGCTTCCATAAGCTTCAATGGTGATTTACCATTTACGATTTGACGAAGGAAGAAAGATGGCGTCAGAGAGCAAACTCACTAGACAGCAGATTAATGCTCAAACTCTTCTATCTCATCTACAGTATATCATGAATCGCAATTTTCATTGTTTCTTATGTTTATTGTTTGTATTTTTCTGTTTTAGAGCAAGACTGGAGCACTGGAGGGTCCGGAGGTGGATGGCTTTGTCAAAGATATGATGGAACTGGTCAGGGTAAGAAAGCATCATCACATCAATTGAAAAACACTTCATCTCTCAGTTTGACCCCTAAATAATGCTTAAAAATGCTAGAAATCTAGGGGTAATAATGGACTCAGACTTGGACGTTAACAGCAACATTAAATCAATAACATCAACAGCTTTTTTACCATCTAAAGATATTGCTAAAGTCAAGGGAATAAACCGCATTTAGAGAGACTGCTCCATCCAGCAGGCTAGGCTACTTAATAGCCTTCTCACCGCGCTCATTAAAAAAGCTGTAAAATAGCTGCCGGGCATCCAGAATGCTGCTGCTCAAGTCCTGACTAGAACTAGGAAATAGCAGCATATTAGTCCAGTACTCAAGTCTGTGCACTGGCTTCCTGTCACTCAGAGAATAGACTTTAAAAGAGCTCTTCTTGTATACATATACAGTATATAGTCTTTTCATGGTCTAGCGCCAAACTACATCTCTGACATGTTTGAGCCATATGAACCATCTTGGGCACTGAGAAGCTCAGGGTGTGGTCTCCTGTGGGTGCCCAGAGTCAGGACTAAACACGGTGAGGCTGCGTTTCAGTTTTATGCTGCCAAAATCTGGAACAGTCTTCCAAAAGATGTGAGACAATCCTCAACTTTGGCAATGTTCAAAACCAGCCTGAAAACACTTTTATGCATATGACAACTCAAACTATTTTCGCTTTTAATTCATTTATACTTTTATGTTTTATGGAATGGTGTTATGAAGTGATTTTAGTCTTCTTTTCTAATAAGCACTTTGAATGACCTTGTGTATGAACTGATCTGGTTTTTTTTTTATTTTTTGGATGAAAATCAGCTGAAATTTGTCTTGCATAATTGTTCATCCTCATTATCATCACACACTGGCAACCAGTCCAGGATGTACACTCTTGTCACCCAAAGTCAACTGGGATAGGCTCCAGCTTTAAGTGGTACATAAAATGAATGAATGAATTTGTTGATTTAATTTTTTAGTAACTGCAAACTAAAAAAAATTTAATAGAATTTACAATGAGGGGCGTGAGTGATTTTGAGAGCAACTGTATGTATGTATGTATGTATAATTATTATTATTATTATTATTATTATTATTATTATTATTATTATTATTATTAGCCCCGAGCATAATCTACTTTTATTTCCTTTGTTTTTATAAACTTTACCTTCATTTGCAAGAAACAGATTATGTTATTATATTATATTGTATTACTTTTTTAATATTTTTTTTCTGCTAGTGATATTAACAATGTATCGCGTTATTTTCATTTTTTATATATTTCTATTTTAAGAAGCACTTAAAATGTATTAACATTATAACATTTATAAGACAGATTTTCATACACCTTGTGTTGTCTTCAGCCTAACCTCACAGGTCCTGAGTTGGACAAGCTGCGAGCTGTTTTGCTACGTCACTGTGATGTCAACAAGGATGGAAAGATTCAGAAAAATGAGCTCTCGCTGTGTCTGGGTGTGAAGCCGACGCAGTGAAGCTGCACAACTGCAGCATCATGCTGGATTGTAAAAGCATGAACACATTTGAATGTACGCGCAAAAGCAGAGTGAGATAGTGGTTGATGTGTGAGAGTCACATTGACTGACTATAATGGAAAAACACATTGAGATAGTGTGTAATTTAAAGAAGAATTATGTGTATTGTGCATGTTTAGAGTCCAAATTAAATGCAATGTGAATGCTTCTGGTTAAAAACACATTTTGCGTTGTATGATTAATAGTCACAAGTTGGATGCAAATAAAAAAAAAAAAACTATAACACATGGGGTGCATACCACTTCAAATAAAAGAGATAAAGACATTGTAGGATCTGCTGGTAGGTAACGTGCTCTCATCTTGTTTTGTGTCATCACCATGGTTACATAAATTACTGAATAAAGAGCAATTGATATTGGCATGTGTATTGGCACTGTGTCTTTCATTTTAAACTCGGGACAGCATAGCGCTCCACCAAATTCATTTTTACATTTTCTACTGCTTATCCTGTTCAGGGTCACAGGTGGGCTGGAGCTTATCCCAGCTGACTTTGGGAGGTACACCCTACACTGGTCACAAGATGATCACATAAATGTGAAATGTATGAAAGGAATAAGCTTAGAAGCTTGCATAATACTGCATATACTGTATGTATGCAGAGGTCTGCCAACTGTAAAAAACAAAAAGCACTTTTAAAAAATGCTTAACATAAAAACATAAGCTGCGTTCAGAAACTCTTCCACTCCACTCCTGTAGGTGGCAACACTGTTAACAATAAAAAAAACTTTCACGCAAATTAAGTCAAATAAATTTAAGAAATTTGAATTTTCATAATTATACAAAACAATTACAAAAATGAAATACAGGATTCACACATAAAGATTTAGAAAATCATAACAGATTTTTAAACCATGCGGCCCCATACTTGACAGTAAAGCATTGCCACTATCAGAGACCTGACCTTGTACCTACACTGACCTTTGAGTGGCAGCAGTGTTCTGTAAGGCCCCAAACTGCCAGAAATAAAAAGAAGATGAGATACTCAGCTATTTGCAAAGACTTCATAACGCATGTGCAAGACAGCCGTATGTACTGTACATATAATAGAGTGTAGTACTCAATGGTCTGCCATGTTGGTAAGCAAGTGAGCTGGGTGGGTTCAATGTATTCGCTGGCTCTGAGCGGAGTGCAAAATGAAGTTGTATGCAGTGCGTACACTTTGATGAAATTAATGAATGTTATTTATTGATGAGAATGAATATATATACAGTTGTGGAAAAAATGATCAGATCACTCTTTTCCTCAGTTTATTGATCCATTTTAATGCCTGGTACAACTCAAGGCACATTTGTTTGGACAAATATAATGATGATAACAAATATTGCTCATAAGAATTTAATTTAAGAGCTGATATCTAGCAACTTCCATGGTTTTCTTGATAATAACCAAAATCACTTAAGTTCTTACATGAATAGCTATAGCATTGTACTGCCAAAAAATGTAACTATTACGAGCTATGTTTGTTGTCATTGTTATATTTGTTGAAACAAATGTACCTTTAGTTGTATCAGGCATTAAAATGAACAAGAAACTGAAGAGACAAGGGTGGTCTAATCATTTTTTCCATGACTGTATACATATGACATATTATATATATGTGTGTAAAAATCCGTTATACTGCACAAATATGACCTCCTTATATATGTCAATAAAAACCTGAGCATCAGAGTCAAAGAAATGCTTTACTTTCTTCCTTCCTTGTTGTGTTACCAACGCTTACCAAGCAACATACAAAAGACATAAATGATTACTATCTTCTTACATCAAGTGCTGCATGAACTTGAGCAATACAAGTACATGAAATCATGGAAATGCAACTTTATGGAACATAAACATGAAAGAACAAGTATTTGAAGCCCAAGTCATGACAAGAATGAGAAGTGCTATCATACAGTGTGTCATGTCATTCACATAAAGATAGTTGAATACATCAACTGTTGGCAACTTGGAGTGCATAACATAGAAAAATCATATTGGTACTATGACATTCAATAACCTTGTAACTATTTTCTTTCCCATCATTAACATCGAATGTGTACAATTTTTCACGTACTTCTTATTTTGCCCAATTCTGATCAAACAAAAATATCACCGGTCTACAGGAGTTTGTTAAAAGAAGTATACTCTGTACACTAGTGTACATTGTATAAAATGAAGTTATTTATTTATTTATTTATTATAGTTTCTAAGAATAAACAAAACAGCTTTAAGATATATTGTGTGGGACTACATTTTGCATGTGCACACGTTTATTTACAACTACCCGTGTTATAAATCAGGTGTGTCATATTTATGAAACATACCTGTCTTTGTCTTCACAGTGCACCGTATTGAGATCCTCAGGGGGGGCTGCTTGGGGCCCCGACCCAGTTTGGGACCCTTGAGGGCTGACAAATTATGAACTATGAATTATGGCACTATGCAAAGGGGCCGCTGTGAATTTTTGCCTAGGGCCCCAACAGACTCTAGAATTGACTCTGGAGTTCCTGCCTACTAACATGGCGGCCAAGCCCGCCCATGGTGTACTACGGAAGCAGTAGTCAAGTATGCAGTCTTTAGCATTCTGCTATAATGTTAATAAGCAGAATGCTGTAATGTCATAGTGATGTACAATACAAATGATTTAGCTTCCGATCTGATACTGAGTAAAATTCAGGCTAGCATCGGCGATACAAATCCGATACTTTGCAAATGAAAAGTAGTGATATCATTGATATCATTGCATAAGAAATACAAAACATTGAATTAATGTATTAATTAAATTAATAATAATAATAATAATAATAATAATAATAATAATAATAATAATAATAATAATAATAATAATAATAACAATAATAATTTAAGTAATTAATTAATTTATTTAAAACCCTGAAGTATATTGAGGTAACGGGGTTATTTACAGTATACCCAGGCTAATATACAACAAGAGAAAAACACAGGACAAAATCATAAAATATGTGAAAATGGTATTTTATAAAAATTATCATTCATTCATTCATCTTCTGTGCCACTTATCCACACTAGAATCACACTATGTATGCTGGAGCCTATCCCAGCTGACTTCGGGTGAGAGGATACACCCTGGACTGATCGCCAGTCAATCGCAGTTTTAAACTATTGAAAACAAAAATCAGCAAAATAATGCCACCATTAAAATGAATGATGAATTATTAAGAACTACTTTAAGATTGGAAAAAAAATGTTGAAGTATGAAGTATTGATATTTGAGTATCAATGCGCACATCACTAACTACTGTTTGCTTATCTGGTAACGCCATTGTGGTGGCCATTGTTGCCAACTCTGTTGTGGTAAGTAAGGCTTGTGTACTTGTCGCACCTCAACAAGTTGGTCCTCTTTCTCTTTGAGCTTTATGTTGTCGGCCTCAAAATCAGCTTTTATCAATCAAAATCTACCTTTATGTTATCTTTATACGTGCCTATTCTTTTTAAATGCTAGTAGAGAAGCTAATGGCTACCGATTCAATGTTGCCATTTTATTATTTATTGGTGACTGCTTATTACGCCTCGCTTTCTTACATGTACAAGTCCAAAATCATTGTCCATTAGAGTTAAACGTCACATAACAACAACACTTCACCTTATAGTATTGCAGAGCAGTCAAAAAGTGTTGGCGCTTCTCCTTGTAGCATCACCCATCGCCTTGACACACTAAGCCATTGGTGACACCTAGAGGACAGGAGGATGCCTTGTGTTCACAACAAAAATACTATATGATCCTAACTGAACATGGTTGTATTGAAAAATAGCGTTACAAGATCAACTTCTGCTCCTGATGTGTACAGTATGTACCTTAACATTTCAACATCTCCCCCTGAAAGCTCACATGAGTTAGAGTAGAAGGCTGGAAATCCTGTGCATACAAAAATGGAGGTAATGATGTGGAACTAAAAGCTTTAATCGCACCTTAGACGGCCCGAGTGCCAGCTTTGTCCTCAGCGAGCTACACTTTTGCTGTGATATTGTGTGTGTACTGTAGGGGTCTCACAGTACAAGCTATACAGGATTAATCGCAGAGCAGTACAGGCTACAGGTGGTGTACTTTTTGAGTGTATGTATAACTGACCATTAAAAATCAACACTGCGTACACAGATGGTATATGCACAGTGTACAGTGAAGGGCTCCAGATTGTGTGTACCTGAGAGGGCTTAGCAGCAGCCTGACAGATGCTCCAAAACAAACACTCCTAGGATAAAAGCTTTTCTTTCCATTGGAACACAGTTGTTTTTCAACACTTCTAATGGATCTAAGTGATACAAAGAAAAAGTGGTAATGGCATCACCGGAAGATCATAGCACTTAAGTTGCTCAACTGGGTCATAAAGTTGCATAATGTAAGTATATGATGGTTGTTATGATGGGTTGTGATGCATTTACTTGCATAATAGTAAGATGGAAAGTGTACGATATGTTGTTTCCTCTGGTCATATTCTAAATCCATCTGTTTTAGACTCACTATTTTATGACAAAAGTCTAATGGAGACAAATAACCGTGCCTCTAGTCAAACTCTGGGTGACATTATTCACTAATGTGACTGTTATAATACCTTGCCATTCTTCCATCTACCAGAAGCTCTTTTAAGCAAAAGTAGCATGCCTCATTGTACAATGTTGTTGAAATGAATACATTCAGGCACCCCTGAAGCAGAAGAATTTGAAACAAATTTGGGGGCAAAAATATGCCATTTGGTATTACGGTACATCCCTTGACAAATGTAATTCGAACACCAGCCAGGATCTACAGCAGGGGTCTGAAACTTGTGGGTAGCGGCCAGCAACCATATTTTGCGGCCCCCTACTTGACACCAAGGTTTTGTGTTAGTGTGTTCCGTGCATCCTGGGCATTTTATGTTCATATTATTCAGTGGCAGGCGGAGCATTTGGGTACCTGGGCCTTCAGTGGGAACTTATTATTATTATTATTTTTCAACAGACACTGATTTTTAAAAAAATGATACGAAAAACTGCCATGCCACTGGCTCAAAGTGTCAATATTACCACTATGCCATGCTAGCAGGTACAATGTGGGGGAACTCCGACACATTAAGTGTCTGCCAGATTGCCACGACACTGTATCGCTAATGATAAAAGTCTTTTTATCTTTGAATACATCGTCACCAATAGGCCTGACCAACATTGCTGATTGAACTTTGAGTTTGCGACTAATTTCCACCTGTGATCGGCGGTACACCTTCCAAAATAGGCGCTCAGCCCAATGGAAAGAGCATCAATAGAATGGCATGGTGATGAAGGGTTCATACAACAGCAACCATACACTACAACATCACTTGGAACAGTTGAGAATCAATATTAATCTAATAACAATGTGACAAAAACATAAAACCTTTGAAGTAAAATACATCTACTCACCAGACATATCAATTCTTCGTCTTTGTCAGCCATTGTAGGCGTAATTTGGCTTGTTGAAGAGCTTTGTTCTGATCAACCAATCAGAAGGCAGAAAAGTACTGATGGCCCGAAGAGGCAAATCTGAAGTCTGATTGGCTAAAAAAAACAACACACAACCCCATTAATAATAGTGTATATGTGTGTATGTGACATGCACAGGTGAGCACTCCTGATTCTGAAGGCCTTGTGTGGTGGTGTTAGAGTAATCTTACTTTTTTGCCAGCTTTGGATCCTGCTGGGAACCCCAATGAATTTGTGGTGGGTTTGGCCCACTTCCCGGACCACAAAAGTGTAGTTTCAGCAACTTGAGAAAAATGTGATTTCACGACAGCCGCGGACCTGCAAAAACGGCCAAAAATCGATCCATCGGTAAAGTGGGATTTTTTGCCATCTTTGGGTCCTGCCAGGAACCCAAATTAATTTGTCGTGGGTTTGGTCCACCTCCCGGACAAAAAAAATGTTGTTTCAGCAACTTGAAAAAAAGATGATTTCACAAAAGCAGCGGTCCTGGAAAAACAGCCGAAACTTTACCTTTCGGAATAGTTGAGTTTTTTTGCCAACTTTGGGTCCAGCCGGGACACCCGATGAATGTGTGGTGGGTTTGAATCACCTCACGGACCAGAAAAGTGTCGTTTCAGCAACTTGAAAAAACAGGCAAAAATTAACCTGTCGGGAAAATGGTGTTTTTTGCCATCAGTGGGTCCTGCCGGGACCACCGACAAATGTGTGGTGGCTTTGGACCACCTCCTGGACTGGAAAAGTGCCGTTTCAGCAACTTGAAAAAAATGCGATTTTGCAAAAAAACTGAAAAAAATGGCGAAAATTGACCCCTCGGAAAAGTTGGGTTTTTTGCCATCTTTGGGTCCTGCCGGGACCCCCGATGAATGTGTGTGGGGTTTGGAGCACCTCCCGGGCCGGAAAAGTGTCGTTTCAGCAACTTGAAAAAATGAGATTGAGCGACAGCCTGAAAAAACGGGCGGAAATCGACCCGTCGGAAAAGTGGCGATTTTTTGCCATCTTTGGATCCTGCTGGGACCCCCGTTGAATGTGTGGTGGGTTTGGCCCACCTCCCCGACCGGAAAAGTGTCTTTTCAGCAACTTTAAAAAAATGCGATCTTTCGATGTGTGGCTTTTCTGCTCCGGGAGGGCCAAACCCACCACATAATAAAGACTGAAAAGATTGCATCATTTTTACTTTTTTTGGATTTCACAATCATTGATGCAGCCCACTGGCGACCAGTCCAGGGTGTACCCCGCCTGTCGCCCAAAGTCAGCTGGGATAGGCTCCAGCATACCCCCGCGACCCTAAAGAGGAGAAGCGGCATAGAAAATGGATGGATGGATGGATGGATGATGCAGCCCAGCCTCACCCAGACACCCAAACACACCCGGGTAAGTTGATTTTGAAACCACTGATCTACACGATCAATCAAAAAGTGTTATGCTTTTTCTTTGTCCTTTTGTACTGTATTTTTTTGTGATGCCACTACAGGGGGGTACCTGGGCAACAGTCCTGGCTGCTCAACACAATGTGGATGACAATCACATTATTGTCTATGTGAGGAGACTCACCTCCCAAGAACAAGCAAACCCCCTCCACATCCGTTCGTCAGAGGGTGAGCACAGTACTTTGTGTTTTATATTTAACATCAGCGATTCTATTTTTTTTTTTTATTACACTTGCATCTTGCATGACCATGTTCCAGTAAAATGTTACTGGAACATATTCTTTTTATGTCCATTATCTCCTATGACAAACTGATTCACAATCTGACCAAATTGTTCGCCCAACAGCATCCCGCAAATGATTATCTAGTGGTTCCACTGTGATGCATTGAAAAATTAATAATTAAATTGAGCATAATTCACAGGTTGTAGTGATGGTAAGTGTAACATAATGCATAATAAATCACCCTGATGGGGAACACTTATATTTTGTTGTGGGCCACAATGCACAAGCATGACCATTACTGATCACTGTAAACTGCTTGTTTAACACTCTTGTTGTTTGCCTGACTGTGCCTGTGCTCTACCTTGCACAGTGCTGCTATCTTATGGTGACACTTAAGCATTGCCATGCTTTGTCAACCAATTTGGTACATCTCTCTTTGGAAATAGTTAAATAATGAAAAGACTGAGTGTTATTACCTTATAAAAATCTAGACAATATGTATTATGTCAGTGAACATGCTGATGTTATCAGGGGCAACAAGGGGCCACACAGGAGCACCTTGGTAGTTGTGATAAATGCAGTTAAAAAGGCGTAACACTGTTTTTTTTGGCAGGAAAGACCAAAACTGCTTAAGAATTAGGTTTTTTTTAAGTATGCGATTTAAGCTGCGCTCATTGATGTTTTGAGGCCGCAACTTGTGATGAGTGTAGTTAATCACCATAAAGAATTTAGTTTGAATTATTTTCATTGAGTTTATCCTAATTAATGTGGGTTTTTTTCTGGAAAATTAGGGGAAGTACATATTGTATTTTGCGAAAATAGGTGGACACTACTAGAGGACACTAAAATAGTTGAGTCCATAAAAGCCATGGCGCCAAGCTCTTATGGACACACATGGACTGTCCTGAATTCCTTCTTTGCATGTTTTCTCTCTTTTACTTACTTTTTTCATCTCTTTCTGCAAAGGTTGCTGACTGAGTAAACAACAAATAAGATGGGCGCAGTAAATTGTAACCCTTAAAAGTCCCTTGGTGACGCCATTCGGCCTGCGTTTCTCTGCCTCTCCTAGGTGAAACCTAACACAGACGCCCTCGAAATGCCAGAGGGCGAGACGCAGTTCAGGGAATCTGTGAGCGGCGTCGTAAAGATAACTGACAATGTATGGATCTGCTAGCTCAACGGTTGCCATGGTTATACCTGAACACTGCTATGATAAGCAAGCAACAGGTCAGTGAAGGGGAAATAGTTTTGGATCAACAGTAAGATTCAGCACATCGCAGGCATGTTTTTGCACTTAGTGCCTTTAACTGGTCAAAGGTTCATTCTTTTCATAGAATACTTCATGCATTTGTGTTTACTTAACTTGGATGATGCATAATACATAATACTTGACAGTACAATAAAGTCTGGAAAACTGTACACTAAATAACTACAATTATTTTTAGATTTTTTGGTATTGTATGGATCGCTCTGATTAATACAAAATTTTAAGAAATATATTTAAGCAAACAATATAAATGACAAAAAAGTTTGCAAATAAGTCCCATGAAATTGTATTTAACAAACATACATTTTTTAATTTTGTAAATTAATTTAAAAAAAGGTCGTTGTGCCATAAGTGTTTCCGAAATTGTTTTTAAAACAGGTAAAATTCAACTGTACATTCATTGTAATAGTGCAAGTACGTCACACTGCATGAGTTCAGAACATCAGAAAAGAAAGTACTTTTTAAGAGTGCGTTGAGTAAAGCTGAAGTTATTGAAGTCTTATAAACATCTCTTGATTTGCATCAACTTCTATGTAAACTGCGCTGACAATCATAAATTCGCAATCATTTCCCAAAACAATGCACCCAAAAAAAGCAGCTGACCTGATATGTAAAACGTTGTCCTTTGTCACTGAATTACATCCAAATTAAACAACTGCCAGAAGTTAAAGTCTGTGCTGATCCAATCTAGGATCAAATATTTGCTTTCATCCTTCAGCTGATTTTGGTTCTCTTTTTGCATTTCTAAAAATGACCTTCAAAAAAACATGCTCCTAAATTTGAATACTTATTTATTTTCCTATCCGATCCCCCCCAAGTAGCGACCATGTGTTGAATCCTCCAGCCGAGGACATGAACACAAACATCTTCATGGCCGTCCAAGCATGGTTGCAACCTGACCTACTGTGAGACCTCAACAGGGTGTCCTGTCAGAACCGGAAAGGAAAACCAGAGTGGTCATTCATAAGAGATTAACATATGGAAGTGTCATTATTAAGAGGGTGGTTCAAGCTGAAGGTCACCACAAATCCCATCAGGAGAGGGAAACCAGGGCAAATTTGGCACTTTTCAAAAACTATTTACACTGTACTTTTAAAAAGTGTCTTCTACATCTCGTGCACTGTTTGCTCTTCATGTTGATTATGTATGGCATCCAGTGTGTACGAGTTGCATAACATTTCCTCAAACACAACTACTTAAACACATGGGTCACAGGGCAGGGCTCCAGACTGTGGCTAAACGGTCAGATTTTCATCTGTGCGACCAGATAAAAGTACGTCACGTATTGAGTTGACAAGGGACGCACTTTGTCCCTCATTACCGTGAGGATGAAAAATAGTCTGTAAAATGCGGAGTCAATTGACAACAGCTTGTCTCATTGCCGTTCGACTTTTCTGGCATCTTTGTTTACACACTTTCCGCCTAGCTAGCTAGTTTTCCACCTAGCCTCTGGTCCACAGACTCCAAATGTGACTTTTTTTTTTTTTTTACCAGCACGACATTTTGTCTTTAAAACATAAAAGCAATGTGGTAGTTCAGAGCTCGTTTTTGTCCCATGGGGAAACACGTTCATGTGGTACGTGCTAACTTACTTTTTTAGTGCCACTTAACAACCTTACTCTCTTGTTATCATCATAATTATGTCTTTGTCTTCAAAACACACAACTACAGTTTAACAGTTTAACATAAACATGTAGTGTATCCAGCTTTAAGCTAGTGACGCTATCACAGGCATCTCCAACAGGTAGCTTATGAGCTAAAAGGTAGTTCGCTAGCTGATGTTGAGTAGCTCACCAAAGAATATTTGCTTCAACTCTTAATATTTATTCTAACTGTTCAGTTCAGATATGATGCCTGTATTATGTGATGTATTGATGTGCTTTGTAAATAAAGTACATTTCAAATGTTGCCCCCCACATAAAACACAAATAGCTCACCTCTCCGTTCTGTTTGTCCAAGTAGCTTCAATAATGCTGGAAGTTGGATACACCTGTGCTACTGTGACTGGACACTGAATCAATACTGTTTATACTGTCCTGCTTAAGCAGGACAGATCTTTTTTTTTTATCATCGCTTCTGAAATTTCTCCACAGTCTGGTGGATGGGAGCCCTTGTTTTAAATAGAACTATGTTTGAGTTCAACATATGATGATAATGATAACGATTAAGCTGTTACTGTAGGTGTGATGAGAGGCTGGCAGTTTCTGGTGTACAGTAAATATTGGAGGAGTAATAAATAATTGTGCATAACATGACATGTTATGATGGCTGAAATCACATGATGTGACTTCATTTTAAGGTGTATATGATGCCACCAAAGAGGCCTTCCAGAAGCTGGGGACAGGAACAGGGTGGTTAGAAAAGACGGTCATTTATCAAGTATTTATCAGTAATACAGTGAAACTGAGAGGAAATGTGAATATTTTCTTTGCAAGCCCCTACATTTTCTGTTTGCGCTCACATTAGGGGCCACCGTGCTCCTAGTAAAAAAAAGTTAGTCTGGAGCCCTGCCACAGGGTGTAGGATAATCACTGAAAATACCCATATTTTTGTATTACTAGCATTGTAATGTAACGCACTGCCCTGCAATTAATGTTATTACCGAACTCTGTGTCCTCTTATGCTGTAAATTGTGTATGTATATCCGTCATCACCGTCCGAATTCCGTCGGTAGTACCAGGCATCGACTCACATAAAATCGTTTAGGTTCTCAAACGCCAGTCTCTGTGGAGTGTCATGGCACTGCCGCTAACGACATTCAATTCACAAATGAAGAAGACAAAGCCAGGGGGAGAATTTAATCCTGATATAAGTCCACACAAAGTCAATCAAACTAGAGTCCAATTTTTGGGGAAATCTGTATATAAATCTACCAGTCTCCTACAACTTTTCTTTGTTCACATCGGCAACTCTCGTGTTGACGCGCGATGACGTCTCACCCGCACAAGATGCACGTTGGCTAACTAGTTATGTTATCAGATGGATACAGATGGATGGAGCGTTGCAGGAAAGATGACTGCTCTCCAAGACATACAATAAGTACTGTCAAACTTATGCGCTAAAAAGCCTTTTTTTCTCGTTTGTATGCATCGTAACTCCGCTCTTCAACTCCGCTTTTCAAGTTATTTTGAACGCAAACAAACAAACAAACAGACTAGACAAGCACTCGAAGAACACAGACCTCCGCCTCGCGCTATACTTCACAAAACGCAGAGAAGCCACTTTCTCTGTGTTTGCTAACCCTGTCACTCTAGTTGAGCTGAGCCGGGTATGCACACACTCCAGTTTACAGTAAGCAACAACAAGCACAATTTATACTAAAATCAAATGTAAAACATTGTTGGATTTGGATTTTTCAATAAACACCATAAATATACCGCCAAGATTGCAAAGCCTGTTATGTTGAATGAAAACAAAAAAAGAGGGGGTGTATTGGAATTTGTGCAGCGATCGCGTTGTTAACACATACCTGCATCCACAGGGGGCTACACGCACTATGATGACTCAAAGGTGGACCAAGGTATCACTGGTCCCATTGTACTGTGGTTCTTATGAAGTCCAGAGCAATAACGCCAGTGGATATAGTGTTTACTATCCAGCAATTGCCCAAGTGACCCTATGTAAAATTTACACAAAGTACGTAGCGCCACAGGCGTACACGTCATATCCACTCACGTATACTATACATCAATAAATAGAAATACAGATACAATAAAACAAATAAAATAAAACATAAAATGCCGTGCTCTCTTGGAGTTAAATAAAGTTTAAAATATGCACCCCATGTAGGCGTGGTCTTCTTCTTCTTCTTTTTGTTTATCGTGGGTTGCAACCAACGTTTAGCTGCATACCGCCACCTACTGTACCGGAATGTAGTCGCGTTGTGCACATACGGAGTGACAACCCGGTAGTCACAATCTTCCATCACAGAAAATACACAAAGAAATGGATATGATTCCACTTTCAAGTTAAAGGAGAGGGATTTAGCTGTCAGAGAAGGAACTGCACAACTTTTGCACAAGTCTGTCGGTGGATCCTTACAGAGTGGAGCAGAAAAAACATCAACTCTCTGGCTGGGACTACTGCCAGATGAAGCAGAGGACACAGAACACACGCAGAACAGAGAACACACCGAAAGAGAGAGCGAGAGAGACAGACAATGTGTGTGACGAAGGAATTATGACACTGTTTAGTTCTGACATGGAAGAGGAAGACTTTCGTGGTTTTAGTTCCCAAGAGGACGGCGATGAATGACTTTTCTGTTTGGCTACTGTTATCTGTGTTACATGCACTATTCGGCACTGTTCAACTAGCCGTGTACAGTTCTGAACTATTTAAATAGCTGTGTTGCACCACTGTTTGGAAAAGAAAACATTTTTAAAATTAAAAGTTCAACAAATATTTCTGTGTAACATATTCCTGTGCACTAAAGATCCCATTTTATGACATGGCCACTTGCGGCTTATAATCCAGTGAGGCTTATATATGTACAAATCTGTTTTTTCCTCTAAATTTAGTGGGTGTGGCTTATACACCACAATTTACGGTTGTTGTTGGGATCTATCAGCATACACACGCAAATAAATACACTTTTCTCCGGGTACCCCGGTTTCCTCCCACATTCCAAAAACATGCATGTTAGGTTAATTGACGACTCTCAATTGTCCATAGGTATGAACGTGAGAGTGAATGGTTGTTTGTCTGTATGTGCCCTGCGATTAAGTGGCGACCAGTCCAGGATGTACCCCGCCTCTCGCCCACAATCAACTGGGATAGGCTCCAGCATACCCAGTGAGGACAAGCGGCATAGGGGATGGATGGATGGATGGAGCCTTTTGGCGGGCCATCATTGTAAATGAGAAGCTGTTCTCAATTGATCTTACCTGGTAAAATAAAGATGAAATAAAAATAAAAAGTTAATTAGTTAATACGATCGCTCCCCCACAAGCTGATGATAGCCTCACGAGTGCCGTTGGCCATCAGAGGGTAAAACCAGGGCAGCAAAGCCAACTCGCCCAGAGCAGCGAGGCTAGTGGGAACAGGGAGAGCGAGGCGGAAGTGTCGGCCGTCATGCCAATGACAGTGCAGCTGGTCTGCTTGACTAAAATGACAGCATTTGGGATGCAGCTCTTTTAATAAGATTAAAAAAAATGCCATTTACAAATTACATTGCATGTTAGTGTGAATCAAATTTTTTTTTCCTGCAACCCAATCCAAAATACAGTTCAAAAACACCTTAATAGTAATCACTACATTTTCAGTCCATCCACTGCCACCCACAAAAAGATCACAGCCTTGAGTCCACCATCTCAGCTCATGGATACAGAAAATAAACCACGAATGAGAGATTTGTGGTGGCCTCCCATGGTGTCAAAGCCTTGTGGCCGGCAAACTCCTGTCTTGTTCAACACATCATACGTATAGGTGCATTCTTTGGGCAATGTCATATAAACTAAAGACAATCATTTATTACAAACACATGTACAAGAAAATGGAATAGATCTGGAACGGTTCCTCAGTTATTGCCTGACTTGAGCTGGGAGCATCTGCCGCAACAGTCCACACCATGTGGCGACAGAAGCCATTAAATGTACAACTTCATGCTATAAAGCAACTCTTTTCACTTCAGCGACATTTTGGATTCGCTGATCTCCTTTTACAAACAAAAAGTCATGTGTGAAATGACATCATTTCCCTACGGTCACATTCATAAAGCTGAATTTGCACTTTGGGTGGGAAAGGTTTGGATCCTTGACTTGTCCATATGGTTGTCAGGTGTTGAGACTTTGAGCCGTCAAGACATGTACACACTCATTCATTAGTTCTAAACTTTGTCTTAATTAAGAATAATTACTTTTAAAAAATTGGCTTTAAATGAATAATTATGTCAAGTTGACTAAGCTAGAGACTAGGAGACTAGAAACTAATATTTCAATGTAGCTGTTGATGCCATTGCAATGCAACGTGGCAGCCTCCAGGGCTGAAATGTTTCTTTAAACAAAATCTTCAAACTTGTCAGAACACTCAGAGTTTAGACAGTTTAAAAGTGTTTTAGCAGTGGCGTGCAGTCAGGGCCAGCAAAGCCTTCTCTGCTGGCCTAACTGACCTACATTTCAAACTTAAATTGTAGTATTTGTTCCATTAAATATTATACTGCATATACACTGCTCAAAAAATAAAGGGAACACTAAAATAACACATCCTAGATCAGAATTAATGAAATATTCTTATTAAATACTTTTGTCTTTACATTTACATTGAATGTGCTGGCAACAAAATCAAACAAAAATTATCAAAGGAATCAAATTTACTAACCCATGGACGTCTGGGTTTGGAGTCACGCTCAAAATTGAAGTGGAAAAACACACCACCTGTTGTCTATTCCATTTGCTCAACAGATTGTGAAAATGATTCCTAAGTGGACAGTTTGAATAATGAACTTTGGACTGAGTGTGAATTGAGTGTTCCCCTTTTTTTGAGCAGCGTATTTATTCCCAACAGTCTATAATCTTCATTTCGTAGTGTGTTTCTTGGCTGCAGTGCTTCCAGAAGTTTATGTTTATGTTGGATTTTTTTTTTTTTGTCCAATCAGATTTCAGCTTCTGTGTGTTACCGTATCAATGTAATCTTTACCTGGGGCCTTCAAAATCAGCAGAGTTGGCCCCTGTCACGAACACACCCTTTTTTTTTAACAAATCAGACTTCTGATTTGCCTCTCACGGTCAGCTTGCAGGCCCTCAGTTGTGACTGGTTGATCAGAACAAAACTGTTCAACATAAGTTACGCCCACAGTAGCTGACTGAGGAGGAGGAAATTGACATCTCTGATGAGTAGATGCATTTTCCTTAAAATGTTTTATATGTTTTCATGTTATTAGATACATATTGATTGTGAACTGCTTCAGATGATGTGGTGTAGATGTTTGGAGTTGTCTGAATCTTTAATCACTGAAACATTATATTTATGCTTGTCACATCTGGCTGAGCGCCAACTTTACAAGCACCGGTGTACTGCCAATCACCGGTGGAAGTTAGTAACGGATTCAAAGTTACTACGAGTAATGTAAGTCCGGCATATTGGTGTCTGTGTATCCGGAGATAAGGAGACTTATATATTTATTGATAGAATTGGTATTGTGGTAATCTTAAGGCGTACCTGCATGGCGCATCACTAATGACTCTGTCGCGCCACACGGTGACGCTGGTTTTATTCCTAACAGTCTTCATTTAGTCGAATATCTCTTGGATGCACTGCTTCCAGTAGTGTATACAGTATGTACAGTATGTTCGATTTTTTTTCCCCCCTTTCTCTAAGCTCCTGAATGCCGCAGTGGTAATGATGCCTGTGCTCCAACATTCCAACAACCAACATTTAAAACCTTTATTGGCTGTCAGTTCTTGGTTCCAAAAAAAAAAAAAAAAGTCCCCGCTGACGGCCACAGTACTAAATGCACTGTTGGTCAGATGTGGCATCATGTTCAAATTTTCCATAAGTAAAAACACATAACGTGCACACATTTCAAGTTGAACCTAATTTGTGGTGCATCATCATCAAGTGTTAGCAGTATTTCGGTTGCCAAAATGTGCAATATGAGAGTGTGAAAACATGAGAAAATCATCTCTGTGTTACGAGCGAGAGGAATTGCAGGGAAGCTGCTAGTTCTTCCAACAACTGACCCACACAGCCATGATGGTTTTGTTGCATGGTGACATGATGTCAGGCTGTCCAACTTCTGGGCGGTATTCTCTGTGTGGGCCGACCACCTTGACAAAGTACATGAACCCCTACAGCAGGTTCCGACAGCACCTGGCAGTCGAAGCTATGATCACGGTGGAAGTGACTTTGTTTGGAAAAGACAGTGTCAAACCCCATTTTAAAGTGGCGGTCAAACATTTCCTCCCACTGGACAGGCTGTATTTGAGCATGACATATGGTGCAACGTACTCACACTTCCTCTGGAGGGTCAGACAGTGTTAAGTCATCAGTCTATTTCTCTCTCCTCATCCTCACATTACGACATTTTTGTTTTTCTTCCATATGCTCCCCCTGAGTGCCTTCAGCTCAGATATTTCACAGATAGTATGAATGTGCGTACTTCCCACCTCAATCTGATATCACACACAAACTGAACCAGGACAGCAAATAAGGCTTTATACATATCCGTTTTTAAGATGTATTGGCATTTAGTTTTTGTTGACAGAGAGAAAAAAGAAATACCTTTTGGAATTTCATTGTACAGTATTTAATACAAAATAATGTCCGAAGATTCATACTACAGTGGCTTGTAGTAGCATTTCAGTCCTGCTTTAGTGGTCCGGTAATATTAGCGGACCAGCCAGGACACTTTTTTTAGCGTTTTTTTTTAACACTTAACAGTTTTTATCTCAGCTCATGATAGTGATTTGGCCCATTTTAGCTACTAACGCTAGTTATATTTGAATGCATAGTATTATGACTCCAAATTGTTGGTCGCTTCTCTGACCGAGGGATGTTTACGTGTATACCTGTGATTCTTAACTAAGGCACCGCAAGCGCCCTCAGAAAATATCTATTTTGAAGACGTTGAGTTACGGACCTGCCAACATGTACGTTTTTCATACTGTGCATGCATTTTTGAATGCATGTATGTTACGCTGCTCTCTAGGTAGCATTTGCGCTTTCAGTTTCGAGTTGCCACAGCAATCTGCATGTAGGTGGACTGTCAAGCTCTCAGCGAATCAGAGTGCTCCCTGTATAATTGCCTCCAGCAGCTGCCATTCCTAGAAAATGCAATGTGGAGTTTACTTCAATTCAGTCAATGCCTCAAAACATTCAGGAATTACCATCACATCTGCCGCTGCTTCTTCATGTGCATCCATTGTTGTCCGTCAATACAAGCAGCATTTTTTGAAAATGAATTACCTGATGGTTTGGTTACCTGACGGCCATTTCTCATGACACAAACCAAAAGGCTCTGTTGCCTTAAAAGCAGGGGTGTCCAAAGTGCTGCCCAGAGGCCATTTGCGGCTGGTAGCTCGTCTTTTTCTTGGCCCATTGAACAATGTAGAATTTGTTGGGGGGGTTTTTAAACATCAATGTACAAAATAATAAATAAATGCTTGCACGCTCAAACAAGCAAATGAAGGCAACATCAAATCTGGAGCATAAATTATGGATAAGTTTGTTAAGAGGGGAACATAGAAAGGGAGTTATAAGAGATAATAACATTTAGTTGGCACTCTTATTGTTCATTTGTCACATACATGAGCAATTTCTGGTTCTGATGTGCAAAAATAAAACTGCTGAAGAAAGTTTGAAATCAATTGGCAGACTGTAAGGCTGTATTTTCGTTTGCACATTACTTACATTTTATTGACAGTTTATCTGTTTAGGAAAACATTGTTCTTGTTCTTTTAGAAGCTTGATCAGTTCCAGGAATCGATAGCCTGTTGCATACATGTGCTGATTTATGTTCCAGTGATAATATATTTGACAAGGCTAAGGCTTGTCAAACTGTAGATTAGAATACAATTATTGAATAGTTATTGTTATAGAATAGTTAGTTATTGAATACAAACCAAATCAAGACTAAAATTGCCGGTTTGGTGTTAATATCTGAATGGGCCCTGGGCACCTCTGGAGAAGTTAGGCCCTGAGGTGAAAAGGTTAAGAACCCCTGGTGTAAATGAGAGAGTGATGAGTGAAAGCCATGAACACCAAGCAAGTGGAGTGTTTTCCATTTAAAATGTATTGGCTGTATAAGTAAGTTATATTTACAACAAGTGGTGTGTCAGTGTTTAAGTGTGTCAGGAAATAAAAAGTTTAGTAAGTAAGGAGATTTTGGTCATGAACACGTAAAGTGGTGCAATATTTCCATACAAAGAAGCTTTGATTGATATATATAAAAGCATTAACATTTTATGGTCAAACTGAAAAAAAGAAAATACTGTAATTCTGGGTTTTTCAAAGTGCGGCACAGTGAGCCTCCCCTGAGAACGCAACGTGTGTGTGGACTCATCGGAAAACTGACTTTCTGGAGGATATTTTGTTTTTGTTTAACTGTTGCAAATAAAATGAATTGGCTTTGCCTTTAAACATCACTGAAGTTAGTTTTTCCTTATTTTTCCCAAACTTCAGCGTTTTCTGGCACCCCTCAGGGTAGACCTGCCATACACTTTGAAAGCTGCTGCTGTAACTGATTGGCTTTTCATTGACTTTGCACATATTTTTATTGGAGGAGTCCATGTTTTTAATTATTTAAGGTGTTTGTCATTTCCAAACAGTAACTTGTCATAGAGACCGTAGGAAAAATTGCAGTAAATTGCATTAAATGTAAACACTCACAAAAAAAAAAAAGAAATGCGGGATGCATACTGTATCAGAAGAAAATCATGACTATATCGTTTAAAGTACAGTATTTTTAAGCTATTATACAGTGAGTGTTTTGTGATGTGGTTCAACTTGAATTGAGCCAACGAAAAAGTGAAGGCAAGAGACTCTAACTGTTGGCAGCCTCATTTGTCTCAGGTTGTGCTTTAAGAAGCCCGGTGGAGAATTAATGAGGCAGCACAGTCTGCAAACACAACCACACAGTCAAGGTCCACATTCTTCAACTTGCGTAGACAAACTGTATTTGAGGAGCACATTCTCTTTCACATACCAGAATGTGGCAATATATATAAAATACCGTGTATACTGTGGCTAGATGGAAAGTAGAGTTGGGCAATCCTGGAAATTTTTGTATCGATTGTACAAGTGATACCAAGTAAATATAGGCCCAGTATTACGTTTTACTTGAAATTTCTTAAGAACCTTGAATGGTTTTGTGATTTTGCCTTTAATTTGTTGATAGTGATTATAATCAGAATGAAACATCAGAATGAAGTTTTGGTGTTTAAAAAAAAGGCTGTGTGATACTACTCTACCCACCAGGGTAGATTGTTTTTCGGGCGTCATGTCGCGTATTAAAAATGTCTTCTTCTAGAACATTCTGATATTGATTGCAGGTAGGTTTTTATTGCATCCATATACTTAAAAATATGGTTTACTTTACCTTTTGTAGCTCTGCTTTGTCCCCTTGGCATAAACATTTACTCCCTCCCATTGGTTTAGTTTTCTCTTGTGAATACTGTATATTGTGGCAACCTCACGTCAGCCAAGAGACTTTCAGAGGCGCTACAGCTGGTTGAAAAGAAATTGGTCTTTATTTGGGCAGGCAGGAGTCAGGACAGAACATGCAATTAGCTTGGCACACACTACGAAGGAAAGGGGTTAACTACAAATAACACTAACCATAGCCATGGTGTAGACAAACAGATCAAAGCGATGAGCACTGTACAGCAAGCTTCACATCAACAGATAAGCAGACACATAGAGAAGCTACAAATACTACATGGAATGGCCACCAACAACTTACATAATATACATAACATTAAATATTTACAACTAAGCAGTCCAGCAAAGCATGCTGGGCAAGCAGGAAGTTCCCAGCAAAGCATCCCGGGAAGCAGGAAGAGCTCCCAGCGATGTTACAATACGTTCCGAACCATGGTACCTTTTGATATTACGTGAGCCGATGGTCGGTAGTAGTAGACAGATGGAATTCAGACAGTGCCTATAAAAGTACCGGTATCCATCCCTAAATAGAGCAATATAAAATAACTAAACAAAAGCAAAAACTACTGTTGCCCTTCATTCAAATCCTGTGGCATTTTGCCCCCAAAGCCCATCTGTGGCTGAGTACTTATTCCTTGAGTCCATGTATCAATATTTTTAGCCAGCATGTACTCAGAGCTGATCAGTATCTTTATATATATTTAATGTATCTATGTTTCAGCCAGCAATTTTTGATTACTAAATAGTATATATGGACAGTATATTTTAATGATCTATATTTTAGCCAGCACATTTTGACTGACCTCCATATGTATAATCAGTATACTTTGGAACCTTGGTTAGCGTCATTAACGTATTCCAGAAGGTCTGACTCTAACGGTAAACGGGTGGTAACCCAAAAAATGTTTCCCATAAGAAATAACATAAATCCAATTAATCAGTTCCAGAAAGCCAAAAATGCTTAACCCAAAACATGTTTTTATAGAATTACAATTATAGTATTTTATATTTGACATGCATACAACAATTGGAAATGCCTATAAGTACATGATGAATGAAAGGGATAAAGGAACTTTTCATTGATTCAATAGCATTTCTCACCTACTTTATCAAATGCTGGCACTTGCAACTTTTGTTGGCTCCCTTGTGGCTTATTTTGGAGTCGTGATCGAAGGAAAACAAGAGACATGAGGTGAGAAACACACTGTGTAAATATATACAGTCTATTTGTATATATATTTAGCCATTCTTTCTGACTGCTCATCATTTTTTATTTATACTGTTTCTAGCTTTATGCTTTTTAGCCAGCATTTTTACTGCTAATCATTGCTTGCTTAGTAGTTACTATGACACAGCGCGAAATTTAATGCAGTACAGTAAAAGAGTATTTTCCATCCCTGTTTGGATTTGGGAGTACAAATATTCCCGTGTGTGACATCTTTCTTGGCAGCATGTGACAATAAAAACATGACATCCTCAAACTCGCCGGGCGTTCTCACTAACATTCCTCGCTATTGGTTGTCTTGGTGGCAGCTGGACCGCAGCAGGACAGCTCCGCCGCTATATAAGGTCCTGCTCTCCTCGGGCCTGAGGCACAACGACAAAGAGATTACAACCTTCTGCTACAGCACAAACTAGAGAGAGACGGACAGAAGAGGGAAACGTCAACCCTGAATCCAAGGACTCAAGGCAGCTTCAGCACTGAAGATATTTAGTTGATTATTCATATTTGGGTGTTGAGAGGATGGCCTTTTTTTGTGATAGAGTGCTTTATCTCTTCTGCTTTACAGCACAGGTAAGTTTCTAATATATATTTTTTCATTACATTTCATTTCAAATTTGCATTATTATGGTCTTTCTTTGCCGTTTCTGGCTTTGTATTGTCCACTTCAACTTAAGTTACCAAATATTGTTCCTTGCTCAAAGCTGAAGAAGTTGCACAAAGATTGTTTTGAAAGCGTCTTACTCGAAACACGTGAATAAAATTGTTATTTTCATATTTCCGTCTTCTGTTATATATGAAGTCAGACTGATGAAATCTTTCCACGCGTTCATGTATGTTCCAAACAGGTGTTCACGTTAGCCTGGTCCCAAGCTTGTCCTCGAAGATGCCAGTGCGCAGAGGAGCCCCCGATGTGTCCCCCCGGTGTGCCCCTCATTCTCGACGACTGTGCCTGCTGCCTCGTGTGCGCTCGCCAGAAAGGTCAGGTGTGTTCGGAAATGAACCCCTGTGACACACGTAAAGGTCTGCAGTGCGACTACGCCTCCGATGACCACAAGAAGACTGGTGTATGTGTGGGTGAGTCATTTTGTAGAGTAGTAAGGTACTTAACAAGTACAACATAAGGGAACATGTCTGATTCCATCATGGTTTCTCTAGTTCAAGAAGGACACGTATGTCTTCTGGACGGGGTGGTCTACAAGAACGGCGAGACCTTCTTCCCCAGCTGCAAGCACCAGTGCTTGTGCCGTGACGGGCAGATCGCTTGTATACCGCGCTGTAATGTGGACGTCATGCTGCCTGGTCCTGACTGCCCTATGCCAAGGAGGGTGCAGGTCCCTGGGGAGTGCTGCGAGAAGTGGGTGTGTGAGTCCCAGGCAGAAGCCAGTGCACTGGGGGGCTTTGCTATGGCAGGTGAGGGAAGCACATAATCATTTTTTTTTTGTAGGTATACCTAATTAGCTGTATCAACAGTGCTTGTTTTACTAAGAAAATAATGTAATATAATACAAGTTCATGAGTGATTATGCATAAATTACCAAAAAAACAACATTTTTCTGATGTTTTTCACACTTTTGTGGACAGAATATTAATTATGGGCAGCACGGTGGAGTAATGGTTAGCACGTCCACAGCTACAGGGAGTCATTTTTGGTTTGTGTTGTAATGCATGCATTTAGAAATAAGATCATTCTATAACATTGCAACCAACAAAACAGTCCTGACCATTTGTATCATATCATATATTTTTAAAGGCACAATTGTCCGTTCTTCTCATGAGATGGTGGACAGGTGTACCTAATGTTGTGTCGTGTTTCCAGAGCGGATGATACAGATAGAGTTCCCAGACTTGGGGAAAAAAACACACATTCCTGCTGTCACACTAGTGCGAGACACACAAGGTTGAAAGGTTATTTACTTAGCTCTGACCTGTCAAAGGAAGAGGTAGGAATGAAGGAAGACAGAGCAAAGATAGTGTTATGACCTCAAGCGGAAATGGTAAGCAGGGACACGATGGATCGCCATGTAGTTTAATATTCTGCTCCTATAACTTGGAGTATTTCTGTTATTTTCTGGTGACGGGCTCATTTTGATGATGTTCTCCTTTGTGCTCCTGCAGCCTTTCGTCAAGAGGAAACTGTGAGCTTTGATTCCTGGGACCCCAGTCTGAACTGTATTGAACAGACAACGGAATGGGGGGCTTGTTCTCAAACCTGCGGCATGGGAGTGTCCACCAGGGTTACCAACAAGAATCGCCATTGTGAGTTGGTGAAGCAGATCCGCCTGTGCATGGTCAGACCCTGTGAGGACCAGCAGGCCCAGACAGCTCTCACACTGACAAATGTAAGACAGGTTATTGCTTCTCTTCCTAAATGAACCCGAAATAATCATCTTTACTTTTGTGTTTGCAGAGAGGCAGTAAATGCCAGAGGATGGTGAGGAGCAACACAGCCGTCCACCTTTCCTATAAGAACTGCACCAGTGTGCACACCTACAAGCCTCGCTACTGTGGCTCCTGCACGGATGGACGCTGCTGCACCCCCCACAGAACCAAGACTGCCTTGGTGGAGTTCACGTGTCCAGGCAGTAAAACCAGCAAGAGGCCAGTCATGGTGATCCTGACCTGTGCATGCCACAATAACTGCCCACGGGACAACACGGTGTGGCAGCCTTCAGAGCTGGCCTACGGTGGCATGAAGTGATAGGTCAGCCATAAGCGAGTGCCTGTTTGTCAATGCAAATATGTTCATTTGAGTTGGATAGCGCGACCAGTGCTCATCCAACAACTTTTTAACATGAGTTGCATCAACTCC
Source organism: Dunckerocampus dactyliophorus (assembly GCF_027744805.1). NCBI lineage: Eukaryota > Metazoa > Chordata > Actinopteri > Syngnathiformes > Syngnathidae > Dunckerocampus > Dunckerocampus dactyliophorus. The sequence goes on from NC_072825.1 coordinate 19,672,449, forward strand.
AAACTTCAGTGAACACTTAATCCGTCCACTTTTGTTGTATATAATAGTTCTTATAGGTCAGATTTATGCTTGACGACACGTGGAAGCTGTTGTGCACAAATTAGAGTCTATTATTCTTTTTAGAATTAAAGCACTTAAACCTTAGGAGACAAAGACGCTCTCCTCCTTTGGAGATCAGTTAGAGAATACTTTGTAATTATTATGGACCCAGAAAGGATTAGCGCCGATAAACTGAACTCCAAGTACATTCTTGAAAGTACTGTTGTTATACCATTGAATTGTGACAAAAAGCTTCATTTGAAGACCACGGCTGTGAAAACAGAGTTTCAGGTGTGCCTTAAAACCTTAACACTTGTTGTAATAGTTTATATCACTGGAAGGGTTCAAATGATAGCTTGCAGTGGACAGTTTCCAAGTAAGGGATGCATTTTTTAAATAACTGGGCTGTGCTCCACGACCTGGCTCTAAAAAAAGGGCTTAACCTTTGATCAGAGGTCATTATTGGGACTTGGTGCCATTTCTCACACCTGCCTGAAATCATCTCCCTTGTTTCTTGTAATACATGCAATTGTTAGGTCCTAGTGTAAATGACAAGAGGGTTTTTTTGGGGGGGGGGGGTTTTGGTAAATACTTGCTGTAGAGTTGAATCTTTTTCTTTTTTTGGCATCAAATATACAACTGTAAGTGGGTAGATTTACTGTAATGTTTTGTGGTATTCTTTTTCTCTTCTGTCTGCAAAAATCATTGTTTAAAAAAATAAATGTATTTTTGTATCTTAGTGTTAATCTCTTAAATGGTATCCATGACTAAATAAGAGTAGATAAAGTCTTTATCCTGACTGCATGCTGTTAGCTCCAGACGTATTTGACAGTGTTTTTATGAATTCGCTTTTATACACCACCACAATGGATCTGAAATAAAACAACCATGATCTTATGTGTAGACTCTGCTTTTATTTGAAAGGTTCGACAAAAATGTGACATTCACTGTTTAGGATTTACAGCCATTTTATGCAGAGTATTATATATAATTTAGGGGCTCCATAAAAAAAAACACTTTGCCAGGAAACATCTACAAGGACTTCCTATGTTCTGGAAAACACTGACAGCATCAGTGGAAGTCAAGAATAATTGAACCAGTGGCATGCGGTGCATTGAAGGTTAAAATGCTACTTCTGAGGGGAAAAATACTAGTTTTGAGCATCACAAGCTTGTTATGAGACTCAAAATATCATAATACTAGTAAATACAGCAAAGAATATATAATATATTTGCTAATTCCTAGATCACTTTTGTTTTTAAAGACATGCGCCATATTGTACTAACTGGGGAATGTACGCAAACCGAGGCAAAATTGTGGCCTGAATTTTTTGTTAAAGGGATAGTTTGGATTTTTTGACATGAAGTTGCATGGCATCCCCATCAGCAGTGGCTTACCCCCCCACACTCGGTCTCCTAAGTCCAGTTATGGTCGGATTTCGGTGACGAAGAACGTAGTTCCAGGTAGTCAATATGCGTTCAGAAGAGTAATACATCTGCGCCACAGAAATGCCTCCTCAAAACCCAAGACCTCCAAATTGCGTGGCGTTATATTTGTCTCCGCCGTATTCCTGCGCAGGGTCGCCTGTCCATTCTTGTGTATATGACAAAGACGCTTGCTTGACCCCAGCGACTACCTGGAACTACGTTCTGACCAGAACTGGACTTAGAGGACCAAGTGGGGGTATGTCTCCGTTGATGTAGTACACTGCTTATGGGGATGTCAAACAACTTCATGTCAAAAAATCCCAACTATCCCTTTAACCCAATAATGCTAACTGGGGCGGATGCTAACCAAGGTTCCACTGTACATAAATAGACATGCATAGCCCTAAAGCTAACTCATACCACTACGTCGTTGGAAAGCCCACCAATACGTTGGTAAGTGAGTAACAAATTAAACGCAAATATCAGCCAATATCAGTCAATTATTGGTGATTGATTGAGTAGAGTGGCCTACTGTATACAAAGCCTTGATTAGTTTGTAAAATTACCAGCTATCATGGTAAGTATGTGTCTTTCATTACACCTCATCATAAGCATGACATACAGCACTGGTTCTCAAATGGGGGGTAGCCTATGTTGTATTTGACTGCTTATAATTGTATAGATTTACTCCCTTGTGAAGACATGGACAGTACAGAATTTCACATCACTTCACATCAACTTCAACCCTCTGAGCCTCACTGGTGGTGGGTGGTGACACTTTGACCTGTACTCCTGGAGCGTACTCGTGAGGTCACAGTGGAAAGCCCCGTTAGTCCCTAGGGGAGCTACTTAAAGCAGCACTCAAGGAAAAACCAGCTCATCAATATAGCTTTTGACTGAGCAGGGAAATGTCAACACATCTGCTCACAGCTGTATTACGGTCTCTACATATGTTATTTGTTATATTTGAATAAATGGTAATGATATTTTTGTTATTCTAACCTGGTAAAAGGGTAAATACACAACCAACTGACACACCTATTTGCAAATATTTGGTACATAGGCCAAGGAAGAACCCATTACATTATTTTTACTCGTGATTTGGTATTATATATCATCAGTCTGCATTGTACTAATACTGTATGAATAAAAATATAACAAATACAAAAATAGAAACGGTAAGCCTATGATGCACTACAGTTGTACACCACTGCAAACTACAACTACAACAATAAACAATAGCATACATTGATGTTTTGTGTGTATAAAATAATTGTAGCTGTCTGACAATGTCAACCAAAACATTATTGTAAATATCCCTTTCAGTGCTTATCAAATAGTGAGGAGGGCACCCCTTTTTGGGGTTTGGACGTGAGAGGCAGGGCGGACTTTCAGTATTAGTGCAGACCTGCCAACATGTATGCATTTGTTGTACTCAGCATGCAACTTGACTCTTGAATATGCTTCACTGCTCTCCATTTCGCTAGCTTCAGCTTCCAGTTCAGTCTGTACAGTACAGATAAATAAATGGATGTTACCAGTTTGTCAATAGCGTTTCAAATCGGCGGAGGGCGCGAAAACATTTCTCTCCCCCAGTGGGGGCATGGCAGAAAATAATGGAGAACCACTGCTTTATGTCAAGGTTATAATGCCATGATTTTTATCAACACATTCTTATTTAAACAAATGTAAACATATACAGCAAATAATGTTTGCTGTATATTTGGGAAATACGGCATCGATTTCAAGTAAAAGTCCAGGCTGCTGCAAAACAGAAAAGTGAAAAGTGTTCAAGTAGACAGCAATGCCATGATTTTATGGTGTTACAAGTTACACTGAACTGCTTCCGGCTTTATTTTGAAGGACTGTAAAACAGGAAAACAACGGTTGCAGAGGGGGTGACGCAATACAGAGAAGACCGGATAAAAACGGATTAAAAAAAAAAAAACATTTACGGAAAATTAAGATTGTTTGTGTCTACAATCTGAGTGGGTAGTTTGTCCAAAAGTTTTTCGGTTCTATGTAAGAGTCAGACAAATTATATTTGTATTTTTTATTGTTGGTACTCGTATTTTAAGGAAAGCAACTGGATTTCAACTGGATGTTACGGTTATCATATTCGAAATAACCTAATGGTTAGACAACTATTGTATTATAGCTATACTATACTATTGTACAGTATTACTATTCGTTTTGACGTATGTACTGTACCTAATGGTATGGACTGCAGTGTGAGTAGACGCTGCCCTCTAGTGGTGTATATGAATATAGCTGTGAAGCAGCAGTGATCTGAAAGTTACAGGTATGTTATTGCTGACATTGTAAGGACATATTTTTTGGAAGGCCACACATATACAAACTTTATTTCTTAAAATACATAACAATAATGGACATTCAACTAAACGTTCACGATCAACTTAATCGCATACAAAATCTCAAGAACATAATAATGCCTTCTGGAAGAGTTAGCTAGTGTAGCATATGTCTTTATGAATGTTGCTCAACTTCCTGTGGCTAACATCTTGTCGCTTTTCTTTAGACCACAGATAGATGAGACTGAATCAACGGCGCCTCAGCAGTCAAGTGGTGCACTCCTTTTTGCCTAAATTCCTTCCAGACACAATGAATCAACAGTTTGACACAATCAACCACAAATGATTGATAAATGATGTGATTGTGCCCATCCCTAACTTATATACTTACTTATACACACACACTTCCTAAGTGTTTCCAAAGAGATTAAAAAAAAAAATAGTATGTGTGTATTCTCAATTACATGCTCTTCAATTGTAAGAATTAGTTTATCAGTTGATGGTTTTACATTTAATTCAACAGAATCTTTAAAAATCCACTGAACAAAGTACGTATTTCTTCCTGAACTTATGCATAACCAAAACTGTCTTTCATTATGGAGCCAATGAACATGACTAACAGAATGCCAATCACATAGCAATTATAAAAGTCATCGTCAGGTCGCTGCTGTGTTTTGGTGATTGGTGGCTTCAGTTTCCTGTTTGGATCAGGTAAGGAATACGTGAGCACCAGAGGGGCCTCGTTTGAGCCCTCGTTATGCGGGCAGGGGCTGAAGTATGGGAAAATTCTCTCATTAAAAGCACAACCGATGAAAGAGTAGATGAGAGTCACGGTGTCCACATCGTAGAAGGACACCAGTCCCTCCTCGTAATCTACAAACACTCCGATTCGCTCAGGTTTGCTTTTGAAACGCAGTCGGACAGGACTGTTGTGTAGAGCCTTCAGATTCTTCTTATTTCTCAATCTGAGGAGCCAGGTGTTGCTCCAGAATTTATCAGTGAACTTCTGGATCTGGTGCAATGACTGTCTGGCTACTCCTACGTCCCAGTCGGTCTTCTTTGCGGCCTGAACCTCAAAGTAGAATCTTCCTTTGGAAAAGCCCTTATTTCCCAGCACAAAGGCATAATTGCACAATTGTTTCGGTCCATTTGAGAGCTGCACAATGTCATAAGTCCCCACTTGTTTTAAATCCTCTGAATATATCAGCATGTCACTTTGAGAGGAAGGGTCATAGATCATGTCCACTGCATACTGCTGACGGATTATTTCCAACCTGTGGCCTTCAGGGACACTTGCCAGATCGGTGATCGGCTGTTCTGGTTTGTTCATTGGTTCTTCATGAAGAATCTTTCCACAACATGTCCTGAAGCTTTCAGCAGCCTCTTCCATCTCTTTGCTTATCGTGTCTTCCAGCTGATTCAGAGCCATTCTCACTGCATCCACACTGTGCTGACTCATGATGCTGACTTCAGACCAGTTCTTGGTGTGTAGAGTGGAAGATGAGAAGGACCGGGCACTCCTAATGAGCTCAAAGTGATCTTCGATATACAAGAGGCGCTCCAGTTTGGTGCTGGTCGTCTGGAGTTGACCTATTTCTTCTTTGAGCTCTTTAACCAACATTTCAGCTTGTCGCTCAGCTGCTTTGTGCTTGCCTTCAATGGCCTGACCCAGCTTAGCCAGCTGCATCTCAATGGAAGCTACTAAAATAGAAAAGGTGTGAACGCATTTTGTTCTTGCGTCTTCCTTGTCAATCCGCCTGCTCTCGACGTATTCCTCCATCTCCCGTACCTTCTTCTCTCGCTCAAGCATCATCTTCTCCATGTCGGCCTTTTGCTTCTGCAGACCAGCCTTCTGCTGCTGATACTCGTCCTCCAAAGACACTGTGTCGTGTCCCCAGTGTTCTGCACAACGTGCACAGAAATGAGCTAGGTCATTTCTGCAGAAAGAGTCACGAAAGCTGTTATGTTTCTTGCATATCTTATCTGAGAGATTCTTCACAGGATGAGTCAGCTTGTGACTCATTAAGGCAGCATCTCTCTGGTGAGGCTCCAGGTGAGTTCCACAGTAAGACTCCAAGCACACCAAACAGGTCTTTATGGCTTTGAATTTGATGCCAAGGCAACGGTCGCATGGCACCTCATCTGGTTTGAGTGGTAGGGCTCGATGGGCCTTAAAGTTCTCCACAATCTCCTTGAAGCCAGTGTTGACATTCAGTTTGAGGCCTCTGCTGAACTTCTTGTTGCACATGGGGCACTGACACTGCTCTTTGTCCCCCCAGTGCCTGCCGATACATTCCTGGCAGAAGTTGTGGCCGCATGGTGTCGAAATAGGCTCGGTAAACACGTCCAGGCAGATGGAGCACAGGAACTGGTCTTCAGACAGGAAACTGCTGGCTGTGGCCATGTCTGCACAAAGACACAAACAACAGAAAGGCTCACTTTGATATGAAAGTAACTCAAATATAACAATTTTTTGTTATATTGAGGCAACTGGACTCTTGTTTGTTGAAGACCTTTCAAGCTTAATCATAAAGACTTGTGCAGTGTGGGGTTATTTGGTCTGTACGTCCCCTGGGGGGGGGTCACAGGACGGTTGTTGGTGCCGCCGGGCGTGGCTGGTGCCCGTCCTGCATACGGCTGGTGGCAAAACAGCTCGGGAGTGGCCACTCTTCCCGTGGAATAAGACTATTTTTGAATGAGAATATTCACAAGCACTATTCTTTGGGGGAGAGATGTCGCAAGCAGACAATAGGTGAACTGAACTGAACTAAAGAACTGAAGAAGCCTTCTGAATTAAGGACTAAATGTCTTCAGCAAACAAGAAGAGTCCACTTGCCTCCATTGGACCTTTTGCCGCCTACCACGACCTGGACGAGTGAGAATCTACAGACATGTTTTGTCTGTTAGCTGCTTGCTGGTGACAGACTCACTTCAAACTTTACATTTACAACAAGCAGGTTGTATTTTCCTGTACACTTATGAATTTGTGAAGCGTGAGGAATATTTAAATACGTCGTGCATTATCAAGTGTGTATATTTGGGCCTTACCTTCACTTTTCACTTCACCTGTCGATTTGTGTGTCGTTTTTGTGCAAAGTACATTTTCACGATGAGTTTCATTTCTGTGAAAACGAGTGACTCCTCCCTAGTTCTCTGTGTCTTAACCCATGACTAGCCGAGTCAGATTTTTGGACAAAAATATACTAAAATTTGAGCCTTTTGTGCTTTTTCCTTTTTATTTGTTCCTATGTTTGGTTATTATTTTCAAAACGTGTTCTTAGCTCTGTTAAAAATGTGGGATTGGGTTCCTCCCTGAGCCCCAAACCAACCAAAATATATATATTTTTTACGATAGCATCGACTTAAACTGGATATAAAGGAATGAGGAAGAACAAACTTTCATTTAATGTTTGTTTTGGGGAAGCTTTGTTCGAATAAAACATGTTCTCAAAAATAATGACAACATGAAATACTAATCGTTTTTAGTGCCAATACGTAGACATCATATGTCAAAAACTATGAAAAACATTACCAAAATTTTCAAGAGTAACGATAATGTAAAAATAATAAACAAAATGCCATTTTCCTGACGTCTCTCTGCAATACCTTTACTGTCCAGCAGTCGACGCTAACGTTTCATTATTATAGTTCTCCCTCCACATGCTGCATCATGTAACATGCACGTAATTTAGTTGCTTAGCCTACATCGGGGGTGTCCAAACTTTTTCCAGCGAGGGCCAGGCACTGAAAAATGGAAGGATGCAAGGGCCACGTCGATATTTTGTAAAACAACAAATAGAGATATGCTGAGACTTTATACATAGCTCAAGAAAAAACTGCATTTCAGCTTTGTAACATAGGTGAAATGCTCCTAAAACTGACTTTTTTCAATAAAAACATGAGTTTATTGTAAAATTGCGACTTTTGATCTTCATTAGATTATGACTCTGCTGGGTCTTTTTCAAATTTTCCAACTATTTCATTTCAACTTTCGTCTTGTAAATTTTCTCCCCATAATTAGAACGTTATATCTTTTAAAACAATAATGTACTTCTTCTTTATTTGAATGTTGTTACTAAAATGATATTTCTCCTCATTTTACAAGTTTATTTTAATAAAATTGCAACTATTTTTCTCATTAGAAAACTTTTTTCTCTTAATATTTTGCTTTTTACGCTGGTAAAATTTCTGCTGTTAATTTTTTTTTTGGTATAATTTCAAATATTTCAACTTTCTTCTTGTATATTTTCTTCTAATATTTTGACTTTATTCCCATGTTATAAGTTTTCCCCCTAAAGTAAGTTTCCAAAATGTAGAACTTTATTCATTGTTTTTTACTTTAAATAAAAATGTCTTTAATATTTCAGCTTCATGCTGCTAAAATGACATTTTTCCTCGTACTATTAATTTATTCTTGTGAGATTATGGCTTTTTTTCCTTGCCGGATTACAACTCTTTTCATAATATTTTGACTTTTGATTGATTTTCCCATTTTTGCTGCTGCTGGTGTTTTTGTTTTTAAGTTTCCTTGTTAAATGAAATTTTTAGACTGTGCTGCCGGCCGATAAAATCACAGCTGCGGGCTGCAAATGCCCCCCGGGCCGCACTTTGGCCACCCCTGGCCTACATGATGAACCTCAACTAATTTCACTGATAATTTCATTTCATTTAGCTACTAGTGTTTTTTTTTGTGTTAATATCGACCTAATTTCTCTGAATACTGAGTGATTCATTTGACTTTTTACAGCCTCAAAGGCCTGCTGGAACAAAATTAGATATTGACACACAATAGGGATGTCGTCGACTAAGGATTTTTATTGTTGAATCTGATTTGTAAGATTTTGTCCATAGTCAACTAATCGCTAACGAATGTTGTTTATCGGGGAGTCCTGCAAAAAAACCAGATCTCATTTGCAACTTTTTCCACCTCAAAGAAAAAGACTAAAACACAAACAAAACGTACAATTAGTGACACAGAAAGCAAGATGAACAAAACTGAAACACCGTCACTTTCAGCAAGTAAAAGAAAAGTGCACATGAAATAGGAACAACATGGCTGGAAAAACAACAACTTGCCAAAACTCTCGGTTAGCAGCCCAATTTTTTGGATTAAATTCTTAAATCGGGATAAAAAAATGAATGAAGGCTTAACAGCTTTACCTTTTTAAATGATACACCATGTTGGTTGTTATGGTGTGGCAAGCTGCTGACACAAGTTGCACTTTACTTTCTTGGGGTCATGTTTAAACTTTTCAAAATACTTCCACACTTTGGATGATTTTTTTTAGCAGCCGTTATGAGCCAATAAATCCGTCGACTCTGAAAGTCGTCCTCGCGCTCACCTCTTCTTTGGATTGTGCAACTGCAGCAGGTGATTTTATTCATGCATATTGAGTGTAGGTCTCCTGTTTATAGTATAACACACACGTCATTTTCAATTTTTTATTAACACAAATTAGGCTTATTTTGTATCAAAATAGGCCATGTATACAAAAAAAAGCCATTGTATGTAAAAAATGCACGCTCAGCAGCAACTGTGGGCACGCCCATGTAGTCAGAATGGTACAATCTTGATCACATGACAATTTCATACGACTCAAATGCAAGGTTGACAGTCGAATGAGACTCCTCTGAATCCAATAGTCGACTATAAAAGACACTCTTAATGCATACAATTACATGAATTCAATAAACAAGAAATGTCTTTAAGTTCTTTGTTTTCATCCCATTCTTTCCTGTGCCATAGATCTTTGTAAAAAAAAAAAAAAAAGTTAGGCGTGGCAGAAATCTGGACTGGGTGCCATCTGCGTCCCATAGCTCCTATTTTTTATTGGCCTGATGCATATTATATATGCCAACTGAAAAGAAAACACAAAGGTTGCAAGAAAATAGACCAGATAGAAAGATGAAAAAAGATATTTCACAAACAATAACTATTTGCTTGATGTAGGTTCTTTCTAGCTTAGTACTATTAGAATTAAACTGGCAAGGTTTTAGTGTGATAAGGAATATCAAAGCGGCATTCTTCCAGTTTTTCTGTAAGACACCCCAACAGAAAACCAACCCATGAGCACTGGTTGAAAAGAAACAAATGTCCGACAAAGAAAAAAAAGTCACACATGGTCCAACAGCTGTGCAGCAAGTGCAAACCTAAACAGCCAAATTACAGTAGAGCTTTTGGCTCGAGTGATGCAATTCCAAAGTGCGTGGGAACGTGTGAGAATGATGTTGCCGCTGCTCTCTGCAGCAGCTCCCAGTTGCAAAGACAGATTAATTACCAACCTTCACATACCTTTCATAAAAGAGTTGGTTAGTTAGTTTGTTTGTTTTGAAGGCCATTACCACAACAAAGAATGTGCATTGAAGCTGATGGCTCATTTCCATATGAAAGTAAAAACAATCAATTGAAGCACCTATAACACCTCATTAATCCCAAATATTCTGGGAACATATCTTTCTCTCTTTGTGAAAATCAGACTTAATCCCCTCTTTGGTTGGCTGAGTTCGAATGAAGTCTGACTGTCATTTAGAGGGCGTGTGTGCAGTTGTTGGATTAATTAGGGCACATGCAGCACACTTTTAATGCATCACAGCACTGAAATGAAACCCATTTGTTCATCTGATCTCATCAACAGCATATAACATACATTTAGCGTGTATGTAATCTTATGTGGTGGAGAATAACATTTCGTTACTTAATCTGACACCCAAGCAACCCCGGGACCTGATCTGCAGCTACGACTTAATTAATAATCTAATTATACCATGTATCATTGTTAATTATTATTAACTATCTTGCCAAAGTGCAAGAGAAGAATATGGTCTGGAAAAAAGGACTGCGTAGAAGATGTTGCAATGTTTGTTTTTCCTGCAACATTGCTTTTGATTGTTTCACATTCTCAAATCAGCATCAACACATTTGATCTTCATCCTACGTTAGGGGGGGTCTAAAGTGTGGCCCAAGGGCCATTTTCAGCCCCCAGCTCTTTTTGAGTCATACATCAGTCACATTGAGTCATACATCAAATGAAAGGCCTTAATGAGAGCTGGCCTGGTCTTTTTACATTATTAATATGAGATCATGTAATATCCATGTGACAAAGTGGCTCTGTCATACAAACATATACACACACGGCAGTACAGCAATCCCTCGCTTATTGTTTGGTTCTAGACCCGACAGTGATAGAGGGATTTCAGCAAAGTAGGATTCCGGCCAACTAAAATTACCCCAACAGCACAGTGACGACTCATCCAAGAGGTCACAAAAGTCCCCACAACAACATCGAAAGAACTGCAGGCCTCATTTGCCTCAGTTAAGGTCAGTGTTCATGACTCTACCATAACAAAGACACTGGGCAAAAACGGCCTGCATGGCAGAGTTCCAAGACCAAAACAGACACTGGGAAAATACTCTGTGGTCTCCCGAGACAAAAGTTTAACTTTTTGGAAGGTGTGTGTCACATTACATCTGGTGTAAAAGTAACACTGCATTTGAGAGTAGAAATATGGTAAAATATGGTGGTTGTAGTGTGATGGTCTGGGGCTGTTTTGCTCTGAATGGCTGAAGAAAAACAAAATGAAGCCTTTGTGTCATGTTCTGTCATGCTGCTCTACCGCCGCCTATCTGCATTGTGTTGCAGTACACTGCTGACTCTCCTGGGAGGAGTTACCTGTCTACACCTGCATCCAATTAGCGGGAGGACTACTTACGCTGTGCTGTCTGGTTACTCCTTTACCAGATTGTTTTCCCTGCTCCACGTCAGTCGAGTTGAGCTGTTGTTTTAGCCTTTTCAACAGTGGCTCCACTTGGTTTAGCTTAAGGTTCCACTAGGCTGGCTGTTGGACCCCGTCTCTCAAGCTGAGACAGGTGTAGTGGCCGGTTTTCCTCGTTGGACATACAAGTCATAGAGGGATGTTTTATGGTAGGCACAGCTGAAGGCTTCAATCTTGCTTGCCTTGTATCCCTGCTCTCTGGCAACACTGCAAACAAAGCAACCATCAATGAAATGCATAACAATGACCGCTTCGATGGACTCTCCCCACCCTCGCATGTTCCTGACAAATTTTGTCCAGCTCTTTGCAACTTTTTTGTTTTTCGGCTAATCAAAAAGACGAACACTGTGAACCGTGCCGTTACTGCACCCTCCCGCGACACAAAGTCTTGGCATTCTCTCCAAAAACTCACTTAAAACTCCCGTGATGTTTAAAAGACGATTACCCAGAAAATGATATGCCAATTACTGGTATGATGTCACAGCTCAAGGGTACTGAGCTTCTACACAGCATAGGGGCTGCCGTTAAAGCTTATTATCTTGAAAATTCATTTGACATTTATATGTATTTATACAAAAAAATATGTGCTATTTTCTCACTTTATCCATGCTTAAGAATTTTGGATGACCTTTAAGACATCAGCAGAAAATCGAGGGTGCACACTTGATGTCCCAGCCTGTCCGTTATCACATCCACACAATCATTTCTGGTCGAAGACGTGTGGTCACTCTAAATCCGATATTTTGGTTTTCTATATTTTGTACGTTTTGTAATATTCTAATCAAAGCAGAATGATGAGTCTTTTCAGCTTTGTAAATTTCTTGTACATTTTTTTGTGTTATTTTTTATATTTTTTTGTATGTTTTCACTGCTTGTCACCTTGAGACCACAATAAACAGCCTGAAAGTTATCTTCTTTGACTATGCCAGTTTTTTTCCCCAACTTGTCTGATGGATTGCAGTACAACACAGCAACCATCTCACCCCCACCAAAAAAACGTGTTTTTCTTGAAAATGTTCAAACGTACAGTATCCATAATGCTTATTAAACTCGCAAATCAGCATGTAGTCACTTGATATTTACTATAGAGGTTGTTTGGTTTGATGAGCAAAGCTACATCTATACGTGTAGTAAAAAAAAAAAAAAAAATCCATCCAAATTAATTTTGATGGATTTTCAGTCATTTTCATCCCATCCTCTCCAAACTTGGCGGAAAAACATACATAGCCGCTCTGCTGATTTGTATTTGGTGGCAATTGACCTTTAAAAAAAAAATACACAAAAGACCTTGACTTTCAAGGACTCTAGAAATAGGGTCAAACTCCCATTAGCAGCAAAAGTCATACCTAAATTAAAAACCAAGAGACTTGGTGATATGGTTGGTTGCTTTGGGAAGATACCCTGCCAACTTTGGGTCACGTAGCAAGTTTTAACAATCAGACATTAACATGCATTCCATGGTACGTGTCTTCCATAGTACGTGTCTGCTAAGTAGAAACAAATGCATACATGACTTGACCTTATTGCTGTATTCAAATTGCATTGTGGTGCGTTTATCGTAGGAAAAATGAGTGTTCCACTGCACCAGTAGGTGTCATGGCAGCATCACTCATCGCTGGTGTTGCCATGCGGCGTCTTTCAGCGGCAGTTGTGGTTTTAAATTTGGAGGAGGAGTTGTCTGAGCACAACCCGCATGTTATGGAGCTAAATGTTTTCTAAACAAAATATGTGTAGCTATTGGAGCCAGTACACAATGCAGTAAGTATAGGGATGCTACAAGTATTTGGGAAAATGATGCAAATATCAATAACAATATAACAGTGTGTGAAGAGTTATCTGACAAATTTCTTTTGTTTATGAGGTGTCCCAAAACCGGACCAGGCACATTCCAACCACGCCTCTATCTATGCACACACTGACAGTGGACAGCAGAGGACCGATGAGGACTTCAGTTGTAGCAGTTTCAGTTAAATCCCCCTTTCAAAGGTCACATTATTGGTTTAGTATATGTTTAGTTATGTGTGTAGTTTATTATATTAAAGTTGTACAATGATATGTGCAATATGCAAATTTGGAAGCAGTCATATGGGGCGTTTAAGCTTGTGAAGTTGTGGGTCTCTAACGTTCCGGAGGAATGAACTCGTCGTGTGCGCGCAGTTCCGGAGGTTTGATCGAGCAAACTCCACCCAGCGCACACTGATACACACACACACACACACACACACACATACACACCACCTGAGAACCTGTGGCAGCGTAGTCGGGGAAAAAAGGCTGCTTGCACGGATTCCTGCACAGAAAAGTTGTGTGGGTCAAAGTCCAGCAGGCGTGGAAGTGGACGTGTGCTTTGACGATCATGCTCCAAATATGGCCGTGGTAGCTGCGAGTGAACTTTCGTCCGGCGTGCAGGAAAATGGTTTTTTGGAGGTTCTGGTGCGGGGTCGCTGGCACAAAGTTTGGGTGCACTTGAACGAGGAGGCACTGACGTTAAGCTGCGAGGAGACGAACTCCGGCACCAACGGAGTCACCACGAACGGATCCTACCTCGACAACAACAACTCGAACAACGGTGCTACGAGTGCGCGCACCGCACACCTGGACGTTCCCGAACCCGTACCGGAGACCATCGCCAACAGGAAGCGGTGCGTCAAGGTGACCAAGCAGGACGTCGGTGGACTCGGGATTAGTATCAAAGGAGGGAGGGAGAATAAAATGCCTATCCTGATCAGTAAGATCTTCAAGGGGCTGGCTGCAGACCAGACCCAGGCTCTTTACGTCGGCGACGCCATCCTGTCCGTCAATGGTGTTAACTTGAGGGACGCGACCCACGACGAGGCGGTGCAGGCGCTCAAAAGGGCAGGGAAAGACGTGAGTCTGGAAGGTAGGAATGAGGATGCCAAGCATGGTGGTGGCTGATGGCTATTATTGGTTGTAATTGATGACATTCAGTGCTAGTCAAAAGTGTGAGAACACATTCATTCAATAACATGAGAAAGTCCAGTACTGTACTACCTGTGTTGTCCTTTAGCCTTAAGTCCTTGGACATAATTGTTGGGCATACTGGTGTACTTCCACGAACAGAAATGTTCTCTTACTATACTCCTATTTATGACATTAGTTTTAGCGCAGGGCATTTCACTAATATTAACATTAATAATGTCAATGCAATAATAATGTCATACATTAAACTTTGACATCACCAAATGTCTAATATCATTGAAACATATCAGGGAACCAGGCAATATATTTTATGCAAATCAAAGATCCTCTCTATCAGACAGGAAAGCTCTGTTGTTTTTAAAGACGTGCTGCAAAAAAGCTGGTCAAAGATCCTCCACAGAGCAAGAGTGATTTAGTGTTTTTAGGCATCTGCTGCAAAAAAAAAAAAACTTCCTAGATTAGCACTGTGAACTCCTGGGCTACTCTGATGTCATTCATGGGTCGGATTTGGCCCATGGGCCTGATGTCGTGTAGTGATCAATGGCATTTTTGATGGGAAAAAAAAAAAAGTCAGACCTGCTAAACAAATGGGAATTGTGAGCAGCAGGTTACTCACAGCTGCACAAAGAATTCTATAGTGCACAGGCTGTACTCATGTCTAACAGCAGGGTGGTGATAATAGACTGCCACAAACAAAAGAAGAATTATTGTCATGGTGTCACCTTGACAGCCAAGGTTGACAGACTGGGTGGATGTGAAGTGGTCAAAGTGTTAACGAGAGCTGCAACAATTAATCGACAAATCTATGATTAACCGATGATCAAATTAATCGACAACTATTTTGTTATTTGATTAATTGTTTTTTATTTAAAAATGTAAATCTACTCAAACGTCTTTTATTTCCTTAGGGGCTGTCGACACGGAAACGTTTTCAGGCAAAGTATTTTACAATTTCAGCCTTTCATCCACACGGAAACAGTGTTTTGGTTGGCCTGAAACTGTATTTTTTTAAAACGGTTTCCAGAATGGGAAAATCTGAAAACGCCAGCATGTCGTCGCCTTGTAGACAAGCAAACCGCTACTTTCTGAAAACGATGAAGTTGTCATGTGACCAGAAGTGATAAGCCAACATAATATCCGAATATTTAGACTGGCATGACTCCGTTTTTTTGTCTTACACTCCAAAATAACTTGCTGAAATAATTCCACTTCATAGTCGGTCTAGATGAGCCTTCAAAAGCGGAAGACGATGGACTTTATGGGCATGTGTTATTTTTTGGTGTCACGTGGTTCCGTCTGCTTGTCTGTTTACAGCACCACAGGTAGGTGTACAGGTAGGTGTACTTTATGTATTACATCGTTTGTACCCAGTGACCCGCAACCATTTACTAATCCAGCACAGTGTGGATGCAAATATTTTTCAACCCGGAAAAAAAAAATCATCCATGAAAGCAGACCTATTATGTTTGTATCAGACTAGTAAGACTAGTGTCTGTCCTGCCTAGTCATGAGCATGAACATCTAAGTCATGTGTCAAACTCGTGCCATGGAGGGCCGAGCCACTGCAGGTTTTCTTTCAATCCGGTCACTAAAGCAGGTGATTGTAATGATCAACACCTCCTTCAATTAGAGGGAAAGAGTTCATCAATTATAATCACCTGCTGGAGAAACTGGTAACAGAGAAAGCCTGCAGCTTCTCGGCCCTCCATGGCACGAATTTGACACCCCTGCTTTGACTTTGGACCACCGTGATCAACATTTTTGCCTCTTTTCTGAAATGTTGCGGACCAAAACACTAACTGTTAGTGTTTGGTTCCTGTTGATTTGGTCCGTCTCTAACCAATGACTCGATTAAATCAAAACAATAAGCTTCGGATTAATCGACTAAGAAAGTTAGTGTTTGTTGCAGCCCTACTGTTAACTGAATTAAACCGAGTTGCTGACTTTCAACCTTGGTAAGATATGAATTAGTAATATTAGGTTAGCCTAATATTGTGTCAGGTGTTGCTCAATTATATTTGTCCCACAAGCACATGGAAAAAAATGGGCTCATACTTGTCACGCCCATTCGGTTGTTTGATTGACAGACTGAATAATGTGGACAACCTAATTTCATTTAGTGTGTGTGGATGTAAAACATGTTTAAGATCCTGTAACCCCATGGTGGAAATACTGTGCGTTTTTTATATTTACGTCCCACCTGTGGATGCTTATGCAAATCCAACACAATGGTTCTCTATCCTGGACGTTGGGATGCAAAGGACTTGAGAATTTCTGCCTGCCAGGTGATTGGCATCATGTTGCTTCCCAGGTAGCCTCTAATCACATCCTGATTAGAGGAATAGAACAAAAGCAGCAGGATCCTGTGTACTGAGAGCCGTGAATGAAATCCTCTCTTCTATGCGATTTATTTTCCGTGATTTGAATAGCAAGACCTGGGACAGGGACATTGGTATTTGTATTAAGTCACAATACATGCATTTCTTGAAAGCTGTTCTTGTTATTTGTTTCAGAGGTTCCAATTCTTACATACAGTTCTGACTTTGCATTGTGAGCTATTGTGTTGTTTTATGTTTAAGTAATTTGCCTTCAACTTTCGTCAAAAAGGTGAAGTTTTGTACGGATTTCTAGGAAAAGTCTAGTTATGTAACTGGCGGTTCCATGAAGGGCACATTCATGTTCAAACACTTTTTGCTACCTTTTTTTTTTTTTCTTTTAAATGCGAGGCAGCTTGAACAGACCTAGTGTGTGTAACCTGCACACACGCTCTAACTCACACATGCAGTTGCTTTTAGAAGATGAACATTAGGCTGATGGTAGATTAGTTTGAAGGCTGAACATCATTTTCACACAAACACAGGAAATATATAAGTGCCCACTTCTGGGTTTATTCCTGTTCCCATGAGCACTCTTGAACGAGTATATCTCTCTCTCTCTCTCTCTCTCTCTCTTTCGCTCTCACACACACACACACACACACACACACACACACACACACACACACACACACACGTGATGATGATCCTTCCCAGGGGTACGAGGGGGCTGTACTATAGAGGGGAAGGCAGAATTCACTGAGATAAGAAAAGAGGAAAGAGGGAGCAGAGCAGGGTAACTAGGAGGGGGTGGAGCTGAATTGTGATTGTGAGGAGAAGCTGCAGGAGAGCTAATGAGGGATGCTAAGAAACTGATATGAAAATAGGTAAACTTCAGGCTACGCGGGTGCCAGAGGTTGTGCTGCACTCATTAGGGAAAAAGCAGCAAAGCATGGATTTGTCATAAGTATATTTCATGTCCCGTGGATCTCTGCAGGCCTGCAAGACATTTATCCATTTAACCAAGCATGTATGTTTCACTCCAAATAAAACACGTGATCTGTGATATCCCCAGTTGTCCACTTATTCCTGACTGGAAGTCACTTTGTGAGACAGGAGTGAAGCACTGAGATCAAGAGGAAACATCTGATTGGACTTTTGGGAGGGATAGGATGGTGACTTTGTGCAATTTATGTACACGGGCATCTCTGGGAAATCATTCATCTTTGTATATTACTTGGCCACTAACAATTTGCACCTTGCTAAAAGATGGAAGACACATTTAAGTAAAATAGACAGTTTGTGTGAATATTATGCCCAAGTTAGTGAAGACAAACACTTCTGTAACACTTGTGTAATTTCATGTACACTATAAGAACAAATGCAAGTACACATCCTAGTCAACACAGGAACCAATCTTGCTTTGGTTTAGCATATCATTTGTACATAATTCTCTAACAACAATTTGAAGAAGGCCCCGTGAGTAAGGTCCAATATAAGCATGGCTTTGGTGTGAAAGAGCTTGACCTCAACCCCATTAAACACCTTTGAGATGAAGTGGAGCAGGTCTTGTGTATTTCCAAGGCATCTCAGAACCCACCAAATTCAGCAGAATCTCTATAAGGTCAAACACAAATATGTTCAGCCACGCTAGCTGAAATCCAATTCATCTGGATTTGTGAACAATTTTCCCCATAGAAAATAATGGAATAGAAGTAATGTTTCAGGGTCAAACTGTCTCCATCATAAACCTTCAATATTATATTTAAACATAAGTCGCAATGGGCGTAAAGATCAAAGGTTATAGTTATTAGAGATGTTCAATATTGGCTTCCTTACTGATATCCGAACTGTCCAGCACTTCTTTCATAATAATAGATCGAGATAATTAATAGTGGAGTTTGCATGTTCTCCCCGTGTGTGCGTGGGTTTTCTCTGGGTACTCCGGCTTCCTCCCACATTCCAAAAACATGCATGTTAGGTTAATTGGTGACTCTAAATTGTCCATAGGTGTGAATGTGAGTATGAATCATTGTTTGTCTATATGTGCCCTGCGATTGGCTGGCGACCAGTCCAGGGTGTACCCCGCCTGTCGCCCGAAGTCAGCTGGGATAGGCTGCAGCATGCCCCCACGACCCTAATGAGGATGAAGCGGTATAGAAAATGGATGGATGGATGGATGGATAATTAATAGATAAGAGATGAAGAAAATTTAGCCAAATGCCTATCCTTATTCTTAACAGTCAAAAGTGTACAAGTGTCAGTTTTTAAGATGTAAAAACAATGTAAAAAAAAAAAACAACAATGTAAAAACACTTGGTCCTAACTTTAATTGCAGTTGCCAAAGGCATAATCCATGTATGCATCCATTTTCTACCGCTTGTCCTCAGAGTCACAGGTGAGCTGGCATCTATCTCAGCTGACTTCGGACGAGGGGTGGGGCAAAGGTATACTACGAAGGTGAATTGTGCCACAGATGAGCCTCACACATCTCACTTTTTATCATTCTTATCTATCACACAAGTGTAAAAAGAAGTTACGCTATTAATGGCACAGTCAACAAAAATATAAACGCAACACTTTATGCATGAGCCGAACTCAAAGATCTAAAACTTTTCTGTGAACACAAAAGGCCTCTCTCTCCTACCTGGTTTTCGGACCCCTCCAAATACAGTTAAACTGCACATTTTGGAGTGGCCTTTTATTGTGGCCATGCTAAGGCACACCTGTGCAATAATCAGGGTGTGTCATCAGCATCTTGATATGACACACCAGTGAGGTGGAGAGATTAGCAATCACGAATGATGAATGCTCGCTAACACAGACTTAGAGAGATGTGTGGACAATATTTCAGAGTTGTTGTTTTTTTTTTAAACATAGAAAAGGTTTTAGAGCTTTGAGTTCAGCTCATGAAAAAAGGGAACAAAAACAAAAGTGTGGCATTTCGATTTTTGTTGAGTGTAAAACATACAACAATCGGTGACTCCTGTGGTGATAATGGAAACTCGCTAAGCCTGTAACTTTTAATATATATTCTTCTCTAATCGTGTTCTAAAAACACCTTGATAAGATGGCCGTCTTTTAGAATGAGTAGCACAAAAGGCCAAAGAAAAAGAAAAACAGTTTATTTTTTGAACTGATGTCTTGTGACATCATGCATGACTTTGACATCCAATTTCTGACTTTAGGGAGGTTCCACTTTATTGTGAACATGGCTGCAGACTATAAAAAGGCAGAATACAATCAAAACATCTGCCCGACTTGAGCTGGAAGCATATGAGTCAGTGGCCTGGAAGCATTGCATTTCAGCACCCAACAATCCAAACCTGTCATCACCTGACAGTGTGATGGGGCAGTGTTCTTAGTGTGTGTGCGTCATTTCATTTAATCACAGCCAGAGTTGTCTAGACCGATGCTCCAGTCAATATGAGAAGAGTCAGAATAAAACAGACACTGACTAAGTGACTCAGAATGGATGATGGGGATGATAATAGAAATGACAATAGCACTGGTGATTGTTGTGCTGAAGATACTGAAAGGAGTCGTTGTTCCTTTTGCTTTGTATGTGCTTACATTACCAAAAGAAATGCAGAGATGCTTCTGTTCATCCTGGCTTTGTGAGAGGAAGATAAAAATCCCTATCACCTCCAGGTGTAACTATTGTGTTTGTCTTTTGTGTTTAGGCCAATTTTGTTTAAATGGCCCTCATTCTCCTCATCCAATGTACTATAAAAAAATCAATATTATTGTTCTATAATGTTCTATTTTGCTTGGACACTTGAGGATAAAATTTGAAGCTAAATCCAGTTGCTTTAAGACCAGCGTACTGGTCTGCCCTCGACACTTTCCCTTTTTTTGGAAGAGGTGGGCAAGGGCATGGCGTGGGTGGTCACGCACACATGCAACGCAGCAGAGTCATAGAATGACAATCATGTGATTGCTCCTCCGAGATGCTGAATGATAATCGCCACATTTCACAATAGACATATAAATACTGTTGTCCCTTTTTTAATTGGTTCCAGACCTGATATGAATTTCCGCTAAGTAGGATTCGATAGTAATAAACTGAATATTTGTGTAGTTACAGAAGAGCATTGAAAACCTGTTTGCGACTTTCTAAATTAAATTTTTAACATTATTAGAGTCCTGTAGACATGGAATAACACCCCTATAGTCACCTTGACACTCCTATTATTCTTTGTTTACGCCACATTGCGCAGGCTACGGGATCACTGCAGGGACATAAGAGACGGCCACCGCTATCATAGCAAGTTAGCCTCTCCAATTTACTTATTTGAAACTTTTTTTTAAAATTATTACTTCTGCAATGGATTTACATGGATTGCTTATTATCTTATCCTTTAACATTGCTTCGTTTATTTTCTTCCATCAAAAAAAATGCATCCATCCATCCATCGTCTATGCCGCTTATCCTCACGAGCTATATGGGTATGCTTGCCAGCCAGCTCCCAGAATAAAATTACTGGCACAGGCGGCAGTAGCACTAAATCTATTGTGGTGGGTCATTTTACTGTTAAAATCCAAGACACCCCCGTCCCACATTAGCACCAATTTCCTGTCGTATTGTTTTACAGACTGCATTCACTGTATAATTAGACCGATATAATCTGATATTTTGAGGGATTTGGGGGATTTTTTTTGCTGATATCAGCCCAATATCAATATTGGATCAGGACATTCCTACCCAGGAATGTATGTTGGTCGATGATGTAGCTAAATCGGACGTTCCATGAAGCCATTTGTCTTGAAGGCAAACGCAGCCTGGCCACTCATCAAAAAGAACCTTCTGCTATTATAATGTGTACTGTTGAAGTAAAGAAGCAATTTCATAGTATGTTTGTACTATGCTACATTAAGTATTACTTATGTTACTTAGTTGTGTGATCTGGGACATTCATTCAATATTACATCTTTTAAGTTGTATTTACACCTTCATTCACACAACTATTTTATGCTATATTTGCTGGTTGTAGTTTTTTTTTTTTTAAATCATAAATAAATGGGTTTTTTTTTATTCTTTATTCTTTCTGCACTGTGGGTCATGTCAGAGAGAATTGTTTTTGCAATTCTCTGCATGACTGGTACATAACTATAGAATTAACAATAAAGCTTCTTGAGTCTTCTTGTTGAAAGCCACCATAAAGCAACAGAAAACCAAATTGCTTTATCCTTTTGGCACTCTGATTACCAATCGCAAAAGCTGACCAAATATTTCAAATAGGACATAAAACAAGCCAGGATAAGCAATAACATTTGCCGTGGTTGCACATTCCTCAATATAGTAGGAGAGTTTGTATGCATTCACAAGTCCGGAGGGTAGTTTGTTTTGCCGTTGAATAAAGATTGTGGTGCACCAGGTGACATCTTTGTTTGGGACACGAATTACATAAACCTTTCCTGTCTGTTTTTCGTAATCCAAATCTAATATGCGACTGGATAAATGGGCAAGACACGCAGTAAAATGGACCTTTTGCTAGTTGTGAAGCTATGTTGTTTAATATAGACATGTGGTGAAGAGACACAGCCATCATGCGCCGTGTGTTGTCAGCACACAGGTGCTGGCAGCAGTGATACAATTCGCTTTTAATAACACTTTGTTACTTGATGGCCATTGTGGCCGCTGGTGCAAATAATTGTTGGGACATTTGCTTAATTTAACAGCCAAATGCCAACATATGCTAATGTAACCTCTTGTCTAAATGGCTGCAGTAAACCAAACTGGTACAACTTTAAATGTGAGTTGAGCTGAGCACAACTCCTCAAGTAGAAGTGCCATCTGATGGCTTTCATTTTTATCCTGAAAATCTTTTTTTTTTTTTTTTTGTCATTTTCTTCGTTGAACTACTAGTAATCAGTAGAGTTTTCCCACATTGTCAATGCAAGCTTATCTAAGGATCAAGGAGGATTAAAATTGCAACCACTTAGAGATGACTTCTTCTTAGCTTAGTTAGTCTTTTTTGTCTGAACAGAGGTATCTTGTTAAGAGACAAAACCAGTGTGTGCGTGTGTGTGTGCGCGTGTGTGTGTGTGTGTGTGTGCGTGCGTGTGTGTGTGTGTTGTTTAAATTACTTCAGAGGTTCTGTGACAGCTGTTCCAGTTGGCCTCCATGGAGAGATCCACTTGGAAGCGCTTAGTTTAAGTGTAATCCCCTGGAGAGAACAGGAACTGGGAGAGTGCCAATCTCTTCCAGACTAAATTAAAAGAAGCATACCTTGGCACATGCATCACCTCTTTACTAACTTTCCCATACATTTTACGCTTGATCAGTTCCTAACAGTCCAAGTTGGTAGTTCCTTTTGTCACCCAATCCGATCTAAGTTTTCCTTGTGTTGTCTAAGTGATTAAACTGAGTGTTTCAGTTCATTATCAGTCAGTAACTAAGTCCTCATGTGCCTCCTGAGACAGAGATTGAGACTACGAAATGCTCTAGCTTCTTTAAATTCCTGCTTGAATTCAGGGCTACCTTTTTCACATTATTCATTCAATCTCTTTCCAGTCAAGAGGAACATTGCAAGGACCCAATTTTGTTCACTTCTTGTTGGAAGCTTAAGTGAAGTTTCATCACATTTAACATGCCTCAAATTTGGACAAATCCTCCGTTAGAAAAAGCTGCCTTTAGGGTCTTATGAAGGCCCTTTGTGCTGCTGTAGTATCCAGGTACCTGCTCAGTACCTACAAGGGATGCTTTTATTCTGTAGTCACAGAGCCTTTTTTCCCTTTCCTGCCTCTTTGCTCTAGTCTGTTCTCTTTTCAACTCCTGCCTTACTCTTCATGGGCCTAATGAGAGGAAGTTATGTCTTCTTTATGTGGTACATTTGCTCACCAATTAAGATTTCTATTCGGAGAGTATGGAAGAACCCTCTCAGCCATGAGTAAGTTAAAGACCATTAGGCAAAAACAACTTAATGAGACGACCACACAAATGGCGATACTGTCAACACACTCTTCAGCTTCTGAGGAAATAAACTGTCGTATTTATAAAACACGTAATTGGATGGGGTTGAGTAGAGTTTAATAAGTGAAGTGGTTTTTGACGAGCGGATGGGGTTTTTAATGGGGGCCCGAGCAGCTGGTCGTCGTTGATACGCTGTCATTCATCAGGAGAACTGTAACAGTGAGCTCCAAATGAGATGCAGGGCAGTTACAATGAAACCAATTTCCCAGCGTCTGTTTGGGCAAGTTGAGCACCAGTTAGAAGGGGGAGAAAAATAAAATCAGAGAGATTTGCATCTTCTGGTTTGACTTATTTAACAGACCAAACCATCTGCTTCCAAAGTAAGCTCATGGGAAAAGAGTCAATTGGAACCTCATTTCTAAAAACACCTTTGTATCTTGTAAAATTTGGAGTCCAGCCAGAATTTTCAGGAAAAAAATGCCTTGAATGGAAAGACAGAATCAATCAATCAAATCAATACTGCATGCGTTGTGATTTTTTTCAGTCATTTGGGTACACTTTCCCATTGTCACTTTCAGGCCCATTCTCAACAAGGGGTGTTTAAAAAATATCCACGGCATTCCCATACAAAACAAAGACTTCGACAGAAATCAAGTCCTTTTGTCCAGCGTTGCCAAGTGTTTCATTGGCATCGTCGGGTGTGATTACTGCTTGTCATGTGGATGATTGGGCTGAAGTGCTTTTCTATTTCCAATTTTTTGTTCAACTTTTTGTTTCCTTGAGGAGACTCTCAACTGCTATTGAGCGGTCGTGTGAACAAAGGACTTTGATTTGGATTGTCTGTGACTTCTGGTGTTGAGCATTTGAAAGAATCTAGACTGCAATGTTAGCTTTTCAAACTAGGTAGCTATTTTTGTTTGTTTAGGTTTTTTTTGTTTAAAAAATAGTAATGATAATAGTGATGATAGTAGTAGTAGTATTAATAATATTAAGAATAACAAATATCTGCTTTGATTGTATGGAAGAATAAGTAAACAGTGAATTAGTGTGTGTTGAATGCAAGAAGTGAATAGAAAGGGGGGTAGGATTAAATAAGCTTTGCTTCTTGCTACTCCTTTTCGGACATGTGGAATAAACTGTATGCATGTTGGAAATAAATTCAGTCATCATCATTAACCGACTGGCTAGCTGCAAAATGCTTTTATTGCTATGCGTTAGTAGTTGATTTGATTTTACACTTGTGTGACAATTAATGTTAAAAAATTGATGTTTAAGGTGCATCAGCGACACGTTCAATACTTCGTATCAGTAGATTGATTAATTGGTTTAATCGTATTAATATTGCAGTGGGTAACTTCTGTGTATTACAATATTTTGGCACGAATATAAGATGACCCCCTTTTTTACACATTTTTGGAAAAATGGAGAGAAGTCGTTTCGTGCCACCTCTTGGTTTGCATGTATAAATCTGTAGATCACATATACTGAATAAGATGACCCCTATTTTCTCCAAGGTAAAAGTGGTAACGAATCTGACCACAGATTTGGGTCAATGTGGTAATTAATATCAGTGGGTTTTTTTGTGTTGAAATGCGAACAAGTCAGAGGTTGACCAGCAGAAGACATTGTGTTCAACTTTTTGGGGTTCCACTATGTTTTCTTCATTGGCTCGGAACATTCTTTATAGGGCCTGGTGCAGTTAGTGTTGCAACAGAAATAGGGCTTATGGGAATATACGGTGGTGTGAAAAAGTGTTTGCCCCCATCCTGATTTTTTTTTTTTTTTTTTTTGCATGTTTGTCACACATAAATGTTTCAGATCCAAGTAATGAAAATATTAGTCACTGACAACAAAACTGAACACAAAATGCACTTGAGTTACATGTTGGTTAGAGTCCCTCCATATAGAGAGTTGCGACATGACGAGTCGAAAAAATACAGACACGTGACTCGAGGAGCCATCTTGGGGCCAAATTTGCGTTTGTGTTCGCCTTTTCTTTACAGTATTCTTGTTAATTCCCCAAAATGCCGGGTTGTTGTGCATTTGGATGCACAAATAGACATGACAAGGGTTTCAAGCTTTACAGATTCCCTTCAGATGTCAACAGACGGACAATTTGGGAAAATAAAATCAACCGTTTGGGCTGGAAGCCGAACTCGTCTTCAAAACTGTGCGGGGTAGGCTCTATATATGTTAAAATGTTTAATGTTCACAATGTTTTAAAAACTTGACAGAGCCAACTGGGGCTATGTTACCAAGTTTAAGGCATCTCTTGATGAGCTTGGCGCGTTTTGGAGAGAGTGTGTTTACCTAAATGTTGTGTTCTACTTAATTGTTTTGATATAAGAAAGTAGCCTAAACCTAACCTAATATACTATAAAAAAAAAAAAAAAAAAAGGCAGTCATGGATGCTTAGAGTTAAGAATGATCCTTGTGTAAATCACCTCTGGTTGCATATAAAGTAATCCATGATCTCGAGCAAACCTATAAAACTGCATTCATTTTGAAATCTGTTGGCATTGAATGTATCGAGAAATTCTGCTTTTTATTTCATTTACAGTTAAAATCAAATGTGGAAGTTAATGCAACTGTTCCATATTCAACAGAATTCATATATTTTAATGTAGACTGAATTTGCTAATTTAATAAGCAGTTGGCAAAGCATTCATGCATGATGTCCATAACAGTTCAACAATGTTTTCATGCATGCAGTCAAGTCCGTCAAATTATACCATATTACACATTGGAAAATATAGCTCTATAAATACTTATAAAACAGACAATTTGCATGCATCCCTTTGTGCAGAGACATTGCAATTTACATGCATTGTCGTACTGTGCACGCAAGCCACGTGCTTGAATTGGCCCCAACATGGCGGCGTAATCTCAGTTGTCGTAACTCTCTATATGAAGGGACTCTAATGTTGGTTAGCCCCCCAGGCACAAAGTAATTGAGATCTATCAGTCTGGAAAAGGTTACAAACCCATTCCTAAACTTTTGGGACTCCAGCAAACCACTGTGAGAGCAATTATCCACAAATAACAAAAACATGGAACAGTAGTCAACCTGAACCAGCAGTGGCCGGCCAACCACAATGATCCCAAAAGCGCAGCAACGACTCATCCAAGAGTTCACAAAAGACCCCACAACAACATTCAAAGAACTGCAGGCCTCACTTGCCTCAGTTAAGGTCAGTGTTCACGACGCCACCATAAGAAAGACACTGGGCAAAAATGGCATGGCAGAGTGCTAAGACCAAAACCACTGCTGAACAAAGAGAACATTAAGGCTCATCTCAATTTTGCTAGAAAACATCTTGATGAGCCCCGAGACCTTTGGGAACATACTCTGTGGCCTGACAAGATAAAAGATGAACCTTTTGAAAGGTGTGTGTCCCATTACCGCTGGCGTAAAAGTAACGCCGCATTTCAGAAAAAGAACATCATTACAACAGTAAAATATGGTGGTGGTAGTGTGATGGTCTGGGGCTGTTTTGCTGCATCAGGACCTGGGACACTTGCTGTGATAAATGGAACCATGAATTCTGCTGTCTACCAAAAAATCCTGAAGAATATCCGGCCATCTGTTCGTGACCTCAAGCTGAAATGAACAGGACAATGATCCAAAACACAAGCAAGTCCACCTCTGAATGGCTGAAGAAAAACAAAATTAAGGCCTTGGAGTGGCCTCGTCAAAGTCCTGACCTGAATCGTATTGAGATGCTCTGGCATGACCTTAAAAAGGCGGTTCATGCTAAAAAAAACCCCCAAAACCCTACAATATGGCTGAATTACAAAAATTCTGCAAAGATTAGTGGGCCAGAATTCCTCCACAGCGCTGTAAGAGACTCGTTGCAAGTTATCCCAAATGCTTGATTGCAGTTGTTGCTGCAAAAGGGTGGCCCAACCAGTTATTAGGTTTAGGGGGCAATCACTTTTTCACACAGGGCCATGTAGGTTTGAATTTTTTTCTCCCATAGTAATAAAAAGTTTGATTTACAAACTGCATTTTGTGTTCAGTTGTGTTGTCATTGACTAAAAATACGAAAAAATAAGAAATCAGGAAGGGGACAAACAGTTTTTCACACCACAGTATATACACACACATACATCCGCACACAGTTACAATTTCCCCCCTACTGGAAACCCATATAGCTCTATTTGTGGCCAGTGCTGCTATGAGTTTACATCAACTCTGTAAATTAAAACAAAATGCTCAGTTTGTTTCATGTATTGTGCTTTCCTAAATTTAAGCCGCACATGTCGCTCGTTGCCATAAATGGAATACACAAGCGAGACATGGCTGTCATGTTGTGTCTGCAGCAAATTACTGCAGGTCTCAATCATGTATCATCTTTGCCTGTGCTTGAACAAATCCGTCAGCCGTTATTTAACACTATAATCAGAAATTGCAGATGAGAGTCAGGGTGTTATATTCCCTTTTTGCAATTGGATCACAGTGTTTTTAGAGGGCCTTCGGGGACAGTCACACAATGACACAGTTCCGTCCGTGTCGGCTCTCATCCGCTGGTTGGTGGTTAGGCTTGTTACAGTTTCTCTGTGCCTCTCCTGACAATGGTGTGCATGCTGGATTCCAAATGCCACCAGCCATCTGCCAATTATACACAGCGTGTACACTGGAATATGTCTGTTCAACATAACAAGCCTACCGAGGTGTGAGAAAATGCTGTGGGCTGAGCCACTATTTGATCTGGATTTCTGTTTCACTCTTTCACTTCAACATGTAACCTATATCTTACTGTTGTTGCAGGACGCTCCAAAAATGGCCACATTCTAATGAAATGCAATACGAGCTGTCTCAGAAAAATCGTTTTTTACTAAGATAATAACTTTGACTGACACTCTGAGGTGCATAAATGTAACAATAGGTATTTTACTATTAGTGTAGTTGTAGTTTTCAGCAGAGTACAGTATATGTATCATGTTCTTTCTGATCATTTCTGTACCATTGCAAACTTTGGCAATAAACACATTGTTACAGTAAAAATGATGTGACAGTGTCAAACAACCTGAAACCTACAAAATGTATGATTGTACAAAGCCAGCCTCTGTTCCAATTGGACGCTTTGCATGTCAAACATTACAGCAACAATTGGTTGTGACTTTACATGTTGATTATTATTTGCACATACCAATCTGTAGCAGAACTGGTGCTGCAAAACACCACTTGGACAAAGTGGGCTGAAAATATTGATTTAGAGCTGGTTATTTATTGCATAAATGATTGTTAATCAAATGGAGATCAACAGGAGAAGCCTAAATCTGACACACACACACATAAAATATATATATATCTCTCTATCTATTCGGATTATCATCACTTGTTGGTCACCTTGTCATTGGAAGACCTGTGCAAGTGTGTCAACATTAGGCCTGTCACAATAATCGATAAATAGATTAATTGAACGATACAAAAAAAACAAAATCGATAAATTGACATGTGCATGCGTGTTTATTATCCTCGTCTCTCTAAACCACACAGACTGGATGACAAGACGGTTCAACCTGCATCTGTCTGTGCGCATTGGTTCTATAGTAGAATGAACGGCGAGAGTGAACCCTCCTTTCAAAGAGTCTCTTTGTGGAGGCAGGGCCACTGGTTAGTGGATACAGATTGCTAGCAGCGAGTTAGCCTCGTGAGCCAGCATACGCTAACATGAACGAAGGCACAGAAGCGATGGTTTCTGAGGCGAATGCCACAGCCCCAGTGTGGGAATATTTCGGTTTTAAACAGAATGAACAAGGTGAGTGCATGAACAACGACGAACCGATATGTCGCATTTGTTCGAAAGTAGTGACGAGGAAGAAGGGGAACATGACCAACTTGTATGCACACCTGAAACACAACCATCCTTTTCAGTTTTCCCAAGTGGGAAAAAAATACAGCTGGAGGTGCAGCAGAGCCTTTGTCCCGGCAGCCAACGCATGCTGAGGCGTTTGGTCGGCAAAGTCAATATCAACAAAATAGTGCAAAATGGTGCGCGCTCACAGACAGTGTCGCTCGCTACATTACAAAAGAAATGCAACCTTTCAATACAGTTGAAAAGACAACATTTGGGGAAATGTTTGACAGACAGTACGAATTGCCTGGGGGAATGTACTGTACATGTCGCAAACAGCAATTTCTGAACTGTATAACCGAGTGAAAGAAGGACATCAAAACATTGCATTTTTCCCTCCCACCACAGATATGTGGTCCAGCTCAAATATGACCCTCAACATTAGTTTAACAATACACTACATAACTGTGTGTGTGTGTGTGTGTGTGTTTTCTTAACACAGACAGGGTGTATTTTTTTTTTTTTTATTGTTTTTGGTTATGGCTGTGATTTTTAGTTAAGTGCAGTTTTGGCTAAAAGACACATAACAGTCCATTTTATTTTCATTGAGTTATTTTGTCTTTTTTTGTTTGTTTAATTAATTATCTTGTGTGTTTAATTTATTTAAAAGCTCTTGACATTCCAATTACAATGTTAAATACTCTTGAGAAATTAAAGTTTATTGCTTTTGATTTAATGTACTCATTGATATGCCATATAATTAACGAAAAAATGGTCTAAAAAATGTTGTCAATAATATCGATTATGGACAATAATTTCTAGGACAACTATCATCCAGCAAAATTTGTTATCGTGACAGGCCGAGTCAACGTTTTAGAACCGGTAACGATCTAATGGGCTGAATGAACTTTTCATCTCCATGAATACAGTATGATGATGGTTGTTTTATTTGGTGTATTTTTTCAGTTATACCTCCTTCAACCACATTTAATGTGTAAAAAGTTTGTTATTGCAATATATTTCCTTGCAAAGCAATAGTATGATATATGTATGGGCTACATACATATGATTTTAAACAATATGCAACATTTACATTAAAAATTTTTCTCTCCTCCCTATCTAGTCAAGTACATGAGAGAGGCTACGCCATACGTCAAAAAGGGTTCACCTGTGTCAGAGATTGGATGGGAAACACCCCCACCAGAGTCTCCACGTTTCAGCAGCACTCCCATCACCGCGTCCCCCTCCTCACCCTCAGCTCGGAGCTCTCCTCATCAGCCCTCCTTGTCCCTGCAGGGCGACAGGAGATGCATACCACTCAAGATGTGTTACGTAACCCGAGCCATGACCACACCAGATCCAGACAACAGGTACCTCACCTGTAAAAACGATTCCTTCCTGTGCTCACTTTGACGTTCACTCACACAATCATTAACTGCTTGTGTAGTTTTGTAGGGTGACATGCAGACTATGTACTATTTTATGTCTTTACTCCAACTACTTTGCCAGCAGAGAACAGGTGAACATTATGTATCAGATGCGAGGTTGAGCATTACGGTTAGTATGTGGTGTGAGTGCAAGAGATTCACATTATGACAGGTATGTCTGCACCATAGTGATCGCCTTAAGGAAAAATCTGGCAATACTACATTTTCCCCGTTGCAAGTAATTATTAACATCCAGTAGTTTAATAGTTGCTCACACTATTGCCAGACTGAGTGGAAACATCTGTTATGAAGACTAGAAAAAGGTGCTGTGCAGAAGTCATGAAAGGGAGGTTTTCCTTTTCCCCCACATTTTCCAAGATATTTAATGTAATCACAACAATGCGGTTGTGAGGAATGGAAAATCTTGTTTTGCATAACGCTTCTGCTGTCCTCAGACCACCTTTTTTCCCTTTAACTTTGTAGGTCTTTATCTGGAAGACATCTGAAGAACAGTCTGGATAATTCTCAGCTATGTTCGGAGGTGTCCTCAGGTTAATTGGGTGTTAATATGGCAATGATTGAACAGCAGGGCGTCAGAAAGTGGTGTGCTGTTTTTTGGTGCTGTAGTCATGTCATTTATCTCTGATAGTCTCCGTTTACTTCCCAGTTCAGTTTTTAGATTTTTACACCGTCCTGATTATGTATTTCCCGTAAGGCAAGACATATTACGCTAGCGGCTTAATCTTCTTCCTTCACCTATTTTATACATTCAAGTCCTGAACTGAACTGGTGCATGCAGAAAGGTGAACATTTGGCAAAATACACATCCCCCTTTTCTGGCTTGTGCAATAACTTTTCTGAGCAATTCATCACTTGGTGGCGCTGTTATTTATCCCAATGGATGAGGTGGGAAGGCGTGGACAAGAGAAAGCTCACCTGGAGACAGCTCTGGGAAATGGAAGCAAGAAACATCAGCTTCATCATAAGAGCTACATATGATGTCCTCCCATCCCCAAAAATCCTTCACCAGTGGTATGGAGAGGACCCAACCTGTGCCCTCTGCCCAAATTCAGCGACTCTCAAACACATCTTGACCAGTTGTAGGACCAGCCTCACACAAGGCCCCTACACCTGGACGCACAATCCGGTCCTCAAGAGTCTGGCAGCAGCCCTTGAGAGCAAGAGGGACACCATCAACTCCTTGCCCTTGAGAGCTGCCAATTCCATCTCTGTGCCAACATTCGTTCGAGAGGGACAGAAACAGCCTAACCACGCAGCTACCAAACCAGAAACTGGACAGCTAGCCATGGCCCGGGATTGGAAGATGCTAGTTGATATTGGTAAGCAACTAGTCTTTCCCCCAGAGATTGCAACCACCACCCTCAGGCCAGACTTGGTGTCAGGGGCGCATCTAGCTTTTTTGAAAAGGGGGGATGTGGCCGAGACCATAGGCCGAGGCGCTGACAATGGAGCTGGGGGTCTGGGGGCCCTCCCCCAGAAAATTTTTTAAAATTAGACCTCATTTCCTGCAATCTGGTGATATTTGAGACCAATTTTATGTACTTAATTTCAAGAATTTGTTGTTATTTTTATCCTTGGAATACTGTATATTGTTTAAGCCAAAACATTGTATTTATAAAATTACCGGTACTAGGAGAAACCCATTTTAGCTCAATTTCCTGAAATATTTTCCAATTTGAAGCAGCTATAAATTCTGAGGATTTGATTTAATTTTATGTCACTGGGGATTGCTTTTCTGGTTAATTTTCATTGAGAATAGACAACAGTTTTCCTTTTCGTCATGATGCCAGAACCTTTATTTTGCACCTCCACCTGAATAGCCATGTACAGCACACGTTCAATATCCAATGTAAATTATCAGCCTGACAGTGGGTTCACGAATAGCATGCGTCTCGGTTGCATTCTGGCATATGAGTCCACCACGCGCCCATAATTCAGATGCATGTCAGATGCATGTCCCTATGGACATACATCAGAATCAGGCAAAAAAAATCATGGGTGCCTCAAAATGGGGGGTGTACACCCCCCTCTAAATCCATGCCTGGGTGTTATGGTACCCTTCACTAAAGGTGGTCTACATCATAGAGATCACAGTCTCATGGGAGGATTCCACCGAAGAGGCCTACGAACGAAAGAAAGTGCGCTACACAGAT
The DNA here is from genome assembly GCF_027744805.1 of Dunckerocampus dactyliophorus. Lineage (NCBI taxonomy): Eukaryota > Metazoa > Chordata > Actinopteri > Syngnathiformes > Syngnathidae > Dunckerocampus > Dunckerocampus dactyliophorus. Next base: position 19,705,573 of record NC_072825.1, read on the forward strand.
CTGGCAGCAGATGCACAACAATGAGGATGGAAGGCCAAAGTCTATCCAGCTGAAGTAGGATGCAGAGGTTTTGTGGCTTCTTCTACCATCAGGCTTATGAAAGACCTTGATATTCATGGACAGGCTCTGCGACAGACAATAAGATCAGTCTCTAAAGCGGCCGAAAGAAGTAGCCAGTGGCTATGGCTCAAGCGTAAGGACACTTGCTGGGCTCAAAGCAGAGGGGGGACGCACACCTGGGACGCCAGGTGTCATGGGCCTATCATCGGATAGGAACGAGGGTACCCACCTGATGACCCAAGTTTTAAACCCACCCCCTTCCTTCCTGCCCTTACTCAGGGGTGTGCCGTGGGAGGACTGGGGAGAACTGGGGCAGACTGAGCGATGACCGGTCGGGACTGGTCGGGACCTTAGTGCTGACCTCATCTCCTTCCACTTTCCAGGCACTACTTTACTCATCATTGGGCATGGGACACAGGCTCAGGATTGATGACGCTGTAGTTGGCCTCTTGATGAGGGTGTCTAGTGCTGAAAGGCCGAAACACCCACTGATTCAAAGGTACACTACTGATGATGTGTACCAAACTTTACATCCTTCCCATGGCTGAGATAAAGTTCCTATGTCACTCTCAACATCCACGCCTCATGTGATTACCATCTATTGGCACAAAGGACTTTTTCCACCAAGTCGTGTATTTATGAACCCCAAAGTTACAAAATTTAACAGGCCTCACCGCTTGGGTTAACTTGAAATGTCTGACACAGGTTCAGCTCAGTTCCTTATTGTACTTTCTACTATCATTGCTAAACTTGGCACACAGTCGTAGGAGACTGAGCGAGACAGGTCTATAAAATTTAAGCAAGATCAGCTGAAAACCACGGCAACCATCAACCAAAATGCCATCAACCAACGGAAATGACACATTCACCTCTATATTCTAGTGCATCAATATTGCTTAAATAATTGGCAACAAGTTTCGCTATAGTTAATGTTTATTCTTTACTTTATTTATTGAGTGACGCATGTGCTATGTTTGACAATCATTTATGGCATCACAGGCACTTTGAAGGAGCAACACACTACTTTATCCTTTATATCTGGTCTCTCAATTGTTCTGTCAGTTGTCCTCACAAGGTTTCTTGCTGAGTTAGGTCACATTACTTTTACTTTTACAGTGTCTAAAGACCAGTTCTTTCATTGAGAGCTATATAAATGTTGAAGTCTGTATATTTCTGACTGATAGTATGGCAATATGGACACAGGACACAATGAGTGGACAGGATACAATAGTGGAGAAATGCACCACACAATGTTATAGAAGATCCCAAGGTCAGATGAGCAAGAGAGCAAGAAATGACAGCGGTATTGGTTCACAGCTCTCAACTTCTCATAATTTCCGGTGTAGAAGTCGTTTTTTCCCACGCTTTGAACCCTGCGGCTTGTATTGTGATGTGGCTCATTTATGGCTAAAACTACATTTCCCATGATGCTTAGAGTCCAGCTTCAGGAAGTAGCGACATGGACAAGTGAAGGGGAAGCTGATATCATGTTTTGAAGTTTTATGCAGCCATCATGTTTTGATCTGGCACATCTTAAAGTAAGTTTGATCAAGTGTAGAATGACTGCTGTTTGGACTGCTTGGACCGCCAACCCAACCACTATCACCTATGTGTTTCGAAAGCCTGGACTACTGCTTGAGGATAGCTCAAGTTAAATGGCTAATTTGCCTTGAGACAAAAGTGACTAAACGGGTAACAATGAAAGAGAAAGAGAGAGAGAGAGAGAGAGAGAGAGAGAGAGAGAGAGAGAGAGAGAGAGAGAGAGATTGACAAAGTGTGTGACGAAGGAATTATGAGGCTGTTCAATTTTGACACTAAAGAACATGACTTTAGTGGTTTTAGTTCCCAGGAGGAGGAATGAATTTTCTGGTAAGCTACTGTTGAACTCTTTTTGGCACTGTTTGGGGAAAAAAAGCATTAATTTAATCAAAAGTTAAAATAATCTTTCTGTGTAACATCTTTCTGTGTACTCAATATCCCATGTTACCATGCGGCAAATCTTTCTTTCTCTTTAAATTTAGTGGGTGCGTCTAATTTACCGGTGTGCTCTAGAGTTTTAGAGTTCTAAATGATGGTATGTACACAGGGAACAGAACAGGTGGATGCCAATGTTGACTTATGGCCAGCTATTAATGGAACTTGTGTAAGGAGTAAGATCCGTGTGTACTGTACGTCTTGACCATTTAAGGTGACTCAAGGTGACTTTACCCTGCAACGTGTGACCAGTTTAGCAACTGCTAGAGGTACACAGAAATTCATAACATTGACCAAGCCACTTTTACAAAATTCTGCTATGGGCTAAGCTAATTGCCTCCAACACAACTGAATCTCATGTGAGTTGGGAAAACAATTTTCAAAGCCCATGTATCCTCAAACACCCCTGCATTGGACTCATTGTACGCTTGCTTAACATGACACAACAGATGGGCTTGGTTAACAACTCCTTAAGGGACTGGGACAATAGAAAATAATGTTTGGAAAGGGCAGACACTTACAAAATGGAAGTCTGTTGGCCAATCACATTAAGTAGAAGAGTAAACTACATAGGGCATATCATCTACTAAAAGTTTACGTGTATAAAAACACGTGCTAACCTGATTGTGTGTGCAAAGCTGATGTACTAATAGTGCAACAAGGATTGTGTCTGTCAGAAGTAAAATATCACTCGCAGTCTACTTTGCAGGTTTGCCTTCCTTCATGTATATGCAAAATATATGCACATTATCAGAATGAATATCATAACCTAATAAATCGTAAATGTCACAGTTTAATAGGTTGTAGTGTAAAACAGGTAAATTAAATGACACAATAGACTAATAGGCATTATTATGATGATGCGACGTCTCTGGTGAAGTGCACCAGTGTGTTTTTTTTCATCCTTCCCCGAGATGTCCAACTCCATGGCTTCAAACCTTATTTTTCGTGAAGGGGCCACTCTGCTCTCCCAAATTCTCCACAGTGACAGAAGGTTGCACATGCAAAATCCTCATAGGGCTGGCTGCATTACTTTTGCGCCTGTTAAAAATTGTGCAAGCAATAGTAGATAACCCACAACACGCCCACTAAAATGTGAAATTTGTTTTAGTTTGTGCACGCAATTTAGCGCTAATTATTTGGGATCTTACTAAATCAGGCCCACAGTTGACCAAGGCTATTTTTTTTGGTCACCTTTTTAATTAAATCAGTTCTGATATAACTGCTTCAATTAAAGATTGGCAAGCATTTGACTAAATTTCCTTGATCAATTATGGGGAACATTATGAAACTTAAAAAAAAAAAAATTAACTTAATGTGTTGGGACAGTCTCTGAATGTTCTGAACTCCTATTTTGAGGACTGTGTCGTATAGGTGGAATAATGCCCAGTCTTCTTGGATGTAGCTCAACTTCCCATTGTTGACGTCAAGCTGTTCTTCTTTAGTTGAGACCAAATCAGCAGCGCCTCTGCTAATTGCAGCCAAGTAGGGCACTCGATTTTGCCTCAAGCACTTCAAGACTATCGACAAATTGTTTTAAATATTATTTCCATCCCTAAGCCGCAGTAATAGTCAGTTGCCTGACTTTTTTTTTTTTTTTTTAGTGCAATTCAGTATCAGCCACAGTTTTGTCTCACACAGTCAGGCTTAAACTTCGAGCGTTGACCTTTATAAATTACTGATGGTAACAGAGTAGCATGAAAAAGACTGTCATGTTAATAAAATTGAACTCGACATTATTCCCATGGAAAAAAGCCTCCAAACGTAATGTTTAACTGTCACGGTTCAGAGAGGGCTTGATGACAATTTTAGCTGCACCTTGACTTTCACAGTTTAAGAGCATATAGGAAGGGGTGAACATTCACTTTTGCTGGCAATACCCTCGACCTCATTCAGTTATGTAAGAATTTTGGGTCAATATCCCAACGCGCAATCTCATGTGCCAAGGTGACACAAAGAGAGCTTTGTTTAGTAGTTCAGTAAATCAAAGACAGATTTACTGAACACATTTACTAGAATGCGGTTTTGAGGAGTTTGACATTCTTGGACCCACTCAAATGGAAAGAGAGATACTGCTGGAATTATTTGTTGTATGTCTGTCAGCAGGCGGCAAAAGAGCACATCTTGAACTTTGTGATTGCTTCGACTGTATGCACATTTTAATACGTTAAAGACAGTCAGCATTGTTGGTGGTGAAATAGAAAAGTTTTCAGCCCAATAAAATGCTGTTTGCATGGTTACTTTCATGGTAGCAAGTAGGGGTGTCAGTGTCTTGCAGAAACAGGTTATCCAGAAGTCGGGACGGTGAACTATGGCATTGCTACTGTGAATGACAATAATAATAATAATAATAATAATAATAATGGATTAGATTCTATAGCGCTTTTCAAGGCACCCAAAGCGCTACACAATGAAGTGAACCCATTGTTGATTCACTGCTCAGTCACACACTGGTGGTGGTAATCTACATCTGTAGCCGCAGTTGCCCTGGGGTAGTCTGACGGAAGCGTGGCTGCCAATTCGCGCCTACGGCCTCTCCGACCACCACCAAACATTCATTTACATTCATACACCAGTGTAATAATAATACACGTAATATGGAAGTAATCCAGTGGCATGCACACTATAAACCTTGCAATCCTACCTACTTCAGTGTTCCCAGCGTCACTCGGCGGGATCTTTTATTTTGATAAATTATTTTGATAATTTAAGTACATTTGATCGGACTTACATAAAATTTGTCAAATCAAAACGCAATCGCTGCATATGACTTCTATCAAAATGTGATACTATCTGCGAAATTCACTTCTGCCTTGCTCTGCACTCTTAGAATCATGGGAACTGTAGTTCTTTTAGCATAAACATTAGATAATCTACTGCAATCTACAGTCATGGAAAAATGATTAGATCACCCTTGTTTCCTCAGTTTCTTGTTCATTGTAATGCCTGATACAACCAAAGGTACCTTTGTTTGGACAAATACAACAATGGCAACAAAAATAGCTCATAAGAGTTACATTTTTTGGCAGTACAATGCTATAGAGCTATTCATGCTATTCAGAACTTAAGTGATTTTGGTTATTATCAAGAAAACCATGGAAGTTGCCAGATATCAGCTCTTAAATTAAACTCTTATGAGCTATATTTGTCATCACCATTATATTTGTCAAAATAAATGTACCTTTAGTTGTAGCAGGCATTACAATGGATCAATAAACTGAAGAAACAAGGGTGGTCTAATCATTTTTTCCATGAATGTATTGTCTGGTCCCATGAGCTGAGTGTATCATGACACCCCTACTAGCTAGTGATAACAGGCTATTTACATTAGCATCTGCTTGGTATAATTAATGTATATAATATTGTAAATGTATTAAGCAGCCAGACGCTTTCAACATGTTGCTATAAGTACAATTTCCAGTTTTCCAAGCAAAACACACTAATGCTCAGAGAGATGCTTAGTAAGCTAAAATCTTGCTGGTTATTTGATGAAGTCTGGACTCTATCATGTACAATATGTTTGGACTTGTTTGACTTTTAAGAAAATTTGCATTCTAAATTGGACCACATTTGAGACATTTGACTTATACTTACTATATGTTAGTGTTCTTTAAATTTGTAATTGAAATCTTGATACAATTCATGCTGTTCAATTCAGCATACTACCAAGAACACATCTTGTGCTACAGTCCTCCCGCTCTGCCCTGGTAGGCCCCAAATCACCTCACCTTTTCTCGGCCTTATTTATAACCTGTAAGCAAGTAACACCTGAACCTCTCCCACATGAACACATTCATCACATTTACTGGGACTATTTTAAGTATTTCTATGTGTAAAGAAAACAGTTTGTAGAAACCACATGTGGTTTGGAGGAGATTAACTCCACCACCTGTGGACCTGGACTGATGACTAGTGAATTTTTTGCATAGTTGGTGGTAAACATACAAGTTAAGGAATGCAGTCCTGTCCATAATGGGGTGAGTTGAGGTTGAAACTACCCATTGCCTCATTGGCTGCTTCCCACATGGCACTGCGCTCAGTATCCCCAAGCATAACATCTTTACGATTGTGTACTTTGTATTCATTTCCTGTCATCTGAAGTTATGTGAAAAATGAAAAATGGACTTAGGACACCCAAAGCCAACTCTTCTACTCCTGAACTGCTGCATACAAAAGGTTGAAAAATTGCTGAAACATGCACCTTGACTACGTTGTTTGTGATTTTTTATTTTGTTTTGACAAATACACCACATGGTGGTGCTGTTATTAAACCTTAAAGGTTGACCCCATAAGTCGAATTTAAATGAAATAACACCTCAAAGTAGGAATGTCCCGATCCCATATTGATATCGAAAAAAAAAAAAACGTATCGGATTATATTGGCCTGCATCTCAAATCTCCGATTTTAGCACGCCGATGCAAGTAGTCAGTTCTAAATTTTGCCACACTGTGTCTATTCAGTAGCGACTGGATCGAGCCCATATGCTACCAACAGCAGTGTTTGCTAGCATGCTATCAAAGTTGCATGCCATGTGGCAGTAAAGAGACGTTGCAGCCGAGTACACAATTGTCATGCACAAGTTTCCCGCGGTAGCACAGAACTGTCAAGTTTAATACGACGAACCTCATCGCAAACATGAAGCAGCACCACATGGGGAAACTCCCACGGGAAGTAAGCGAGCCCTGTCGGGGTGAGTAATGTCGGGTTTAAACGTTTCATTGAGCACTTTGAACCTCGCCATGTTATGCCTATACTATACACCAGATGCATAAAGAAGCAAATGGGTGAGTTTTTCCTCATAGCTACTGTTGCGGAGTAATATCACTTGATCAAGCCTTTTCTAACATTATACACTACAAAATATCATATGGTATGTATGATTTGTGCTTTGGGGTGTTTAGCTGAATCTCCACAACGTTTGGTACACACCATTAGGGGACTGACATGCATATGTCTGTAAAATTGAAGCAAGGTTGGTTGAAAAACATGGCCACCGTCAAGCAACATGTCTTTGTGGGGATGCAGGCATGATTTAGTAACTAATTGCCCACATAAGTCCAAAGCATGTTCAGTCCTTGTTGGACAGGCATAAGCCACAAATGTGACACCATCAGGTTCTCTCACTTTTTGTGTTTTCAACATGTCTCTTTCTCATCTATAAGTAATCACACAACACTTACGGTTGCATTAATTATCACCTTTTTTTGCAGTACTGCTCAAAAGAACACTCAAGGGAAAATACCTTTGCTTTGCCATACGCTTATTTAGATCATTCCCTCTAGTCTCCAGGATTTAACAAGACTGATGTTATACTGTGAAGCGGCGCAGCATTGCATTATGCACAGTGAATCCTGCCACATACCTTTTTAAAATGCATATTCACGGAAAACACAAAGCCCTGATTGCTGACACCTAGAGCATAGAAATACTCCCATATGATGAAAACGGATTAGTTAAGGAAATATGTGTGAAATGGCCCACGGAGACTGTTTTTTTTTTTAAGAACTGACTTGATTTTCAAGTACAGCAACGTACAAAAAATTGTTTCTTACTGGATTCCTTTTATAAATTGGGTGAGTCAAACAAGTCAAAGCTGAGACGTCAAACTAGTATATTTGATTAGTCTGTGGCTGAAAGCGAAAAAGAGGATAAAACACAATCATAAACGCAACTGAACTTCTTCACCTTTCTAATAAAATTCCATTCTCAGACAAGTGGAGTTGCACTCCCCTGATGCTAGACACACTGTGGTGCTGCGCTGTCCAGACCAACCATCTGCCCTCACTTGGTTCTCCGCCATGCATGCTGTCACATCCACACTGGCACAGGTCGGTCTTTAAGTTATACAGCCTTTTGTTGCATAATACATATCTTTTAAGTCCATACAGTTCTAAATCATCTTATCACCGAATCACAGCGGGCACTGGCTGAGGTCATCCACCACAAAACGAGGTCAGGGATTGCTGGCAGCAAAGAGATAAGACACCTGGGATGGCTAGCTGGGAAGGTAAGGAGATGTGTGTGTGTGTGTGTGTATAAATTTAATGTATATGTCTTTATTATGAGGACCAACTTTTGGTGTAATGTTTGCTGTGACAGTTGACTCAACCACAAAATGAAAAGGAGGACCTGTTAAAAGTGTTTGTGTTTACTTTTTATTAAATTTTTAAGTGGTGTACTTAACATTAGCCATAATGAGGCAATTAAAGTGTAGTATACCATTGTAAATGTAAATGCTTTGTCATGAAATACCTTTTTTCCCTGAAATGTCCTAAAGTCATTTACATGAATCGTATTTGTGTTTGGGGTTTTTTTTCATACTTTGCTCTTGTATGCTCTTGAGTTTTTTGTCAGGGTTAATAATACAAGCATGGAGTTACAGGTTTGTTTAAAGCATAAAGAAAGCTTGCAAAAATACATTTACTCACAAATTACTTTATTGTCCAAATAAAAGTTTATTTTCATGTTTTATCCTCAAATGCACAACGTTATTGCTACTTATTGCTCCTAGCAATAAATTCTCATTATGTTCAAAAGGTGACCCTTGAGCCCGTAAAACCCTGGAATATTATTGGCTGAGACTGAAACTTCAAAGAACAGCTTAGGATTCCATAGCTGGGTTGCAGATAAAAATCCTGAAAGAAGAGTTATGCAGCATTCTAATGTTGAATGCCAAGCCGTGTTGTGTGGCATATGCGTATGTGAGCTCTGATTTACGGGATTAACTGTGTGTGTTCTGAACAGAAAGGCGAGCGGGTTTTGCTTTAAACGATGGGGGTTGTGCAAGAAAGCAAATGTCTTAGCATGTATGCAAAAGCACCAGAAATGAATTTGCATTTTTAGCAGACAACCAACATCCTGTAGCATTCGGATTCGGTTTTTGACTTTGACAAAGATAGGACGCAATAAGAAAGGCGATGTCTGCATATAAACACTGAATTTTTCAGTTCAACAGTCATTCTTTCTACTTTTGATGATTGTGGGGGGGCTGTCTTTTGAAAAGAATAATGCAGTGTACATCTACATCAATGTGAACTTTGCAAACAAATCAATGATCAAACAATTAAAATATTGTATTATGATCCCAGGTTATCTATGATGGACAAACCAAAGAACTATTAGTGTACTCGTATTTGTGTGGAAAAATAGATCAATATTTAGGAATACGATATTACCTCCAAAAAGGTCATATTGTCACTGCAAAAACTTTACACTTGATGACCAGACTAGGGGTGGGCGATAATGCAAATTTTTGTATTGATTTGATATCAAGTAAATAGAGGGCTACTATTGCTGATAGTGATACTACCATTTAAAATCCTTTGGATTTTGCCCGCGTGTGTAAGTCTCGTTTTGTGGCATCATCTGGAAGTATCATCTGCCCATACGGCGGTGGTACTTATTGTGATAAGAATTGTATTGGCCGCTGGTGTCTTTCTTCCCTCGTTCCTGAGGCGAGCGCCGGTAGCGCAGCATGCTAATAGAGTTACAGTAGCTCCGGATCAACGGTTCGCTTCCCGCTTCCTGCTTCTGTGCTAGCATCGACGTCTCCCTGCTGAAACAGCTACCGCTAGGCCATCGCCCTTCACCGCAGGCCCCACCAACGGCCACCGGGCTCCTGCTTTCATCGCTAGGTCTTGACAACTGCTGTTGACGGCTAGTGCTGCTAGTATTAGCTGGAACGGCCACTGCCGTTCACCGTGGTTATTAACTAGCTGCTGCTAGACTTCTGCCCTCACCACCAGGATCACAGCTGCAATCAAGAGGCCAGGTTGTAACTGGCCAGGACGTGAGAGAGGATGGCTACCAAAAAGGTCGAATGAAGAGCTGAGGAAGTCAGTGGAGTTTATAAGCCATCGAATGGAAGACATAACAAGTAAACAAGACAAACTAATTGACATGATTAAGGACATCAAGGAATGAAAAAAGACTGATGATGACTGACTGATGATGCTAAAGGGAACAAACGTGTACCTCGATGAACACCTGACCAATAGCAATGCGGACATAGCAACAACAACTAGACATCTACGTAAAGAGAAAAACATTCAAGCAACATGGACCAACTGCACCATTTACATAAAGTTAAATGGCACTCCAGAACAAGCAAAAGTACTAATTATCAGAGGTTTGAAGGACTTGGATAAACTTACATAATAACTCTTTTATATATGGTAAGTCTTGGCGGACCTCATAATAATGGTTGCTGGTCAACATGCGTGGATAAAAAAACTGCCAAATTCACAATTTAAACAACTGAAACTGGCAAACGACAACTCCGGATACAAAATTCTTCTCACATATCAAAAATGACTGCAGTTACTACACAGAGGAACAATTCAATAATAACCTTAAAATAGACAATAAGCTGTCCATCATTCACATCAATAGCAGAAGTATGTACTGTATAAAATATCAGACAATACTTGAGTGAATTTAAGGAACCCTTCAAAATAATAGCAATCTCAGAAACGTGGATCAACGCTGATAAGGGCATGTATTTTGAGCTACAAGGTTATAACATGAACTGCGTCAATAGCAACAAAAAAGGAGTGGATATGTAGATAAACATCTGAACTACATAGTGCTAAAGTCATTGGCTATTGATAACATTTTTGAATGCATAACCAAAGAAATTAGTAAAGAAAAAAGCAAAAATATATTAATAAGTTGTACATACTGTATATGACCCATAAATCAAATATTGAAACATTCGAGCCCTGGATCAAAGCAACATTTACAGATATCAGTCAAAAAACAATTTTTGTATCTGGAGATTTCAGACTATAACGGAATAGGAATGTAAATGATGAAAAAAAGTTATTACTGAGATCACAGAACCGCTGACGTACATCAGTAATTTATCATTCCAGACTGGTAAATTCCCTAAAAAAATTAAAAAACAGCTAAAGTAGTTCCAGTTTTAAAAAATGGAGACAAACATTTACAAACTACTGACCAGTCTCCTTATTACCCCAATTTTCAAAAAACATTGAAAAGCTATTCAACAATAGGTTGGACAAATGTATTAATAAGAATGAATTACTAGCAGACAGCCAACACGGATACAGATCTAACAGTTCAACTTCCATGGCACTAATGGAAATCACTGAGGAAATTACCAATGCTGTAGATCACAGAAAGTGTGCAGCTGCAGTATTTATGGATTTAACAAAAGCCTTTGATACAATTAATCACAATATCCTAATTACAAAACTAGAAAGATATGGAATCAGAGGATTAGCTTTGAACTGGGTTAAAAGTTACTTAGCAGACAGGAGGCGATATGTGAAGCTAGGAGAATCTCCGAGCTTGAAGGTATCGTGCGCCGTACCCCAAGGATCAATACTGGGACCAAAACAGTTTAATGTATTTATAAACAACATCTGTAAAGTCGCGAAGGACATTGGTATTATTTGTATTATTTGCAGACGATACAACCTCATTCTGCTGTGGAGATAGCACACAGGAACTAATTGGAAAAAAAAGTCACATAGGAATTAACTATACTAAAAAGATGGTTCGATAATAGACTATCCCTAAACCTAGTAAAACTAAAGTAATGCTATTCGGTAAGTGCAAAATTGTCATTCACAGGGTAAATGAAAATACATTTCTCGGGGTCACAATAGATAATATGAACTGGAAACCTCACATTAAAAATATACAACATAAAGTGGCTAGAAATACCTCAATACTGAATAAAGCAAAATTTGTTCTAGACCGAAAATCACTCCATACTCTCTACTACTCTCTGGTATTACCATATCTAACTTATTGTGTGGAGATACGGGGAAACAACTACTGTATAAAAGTACAGTACACTCATTAACTATGCTACAGAACAGGCCCGTTCGAATGATCCATAATGCCGCTTACATGGAACATACAAACCCTTTATTCCTAAAATCACTATTATTAAAATTAGCTGATCTGGTAAACTATCAAACAGCTAAAATTATGCATAAAGCAAACAATAACATGTTACCCAAAAACGTAAAAAAATATTCCCAACAAAAGAGGAGAAATTAAGGACAAATTAAACCTAAAACATTTACAGTATATGCACGGACAACACTAAAAACCTTCAGCATTTCTGTGTGTGGAAAGAAGGTGTGGAACGGATTAAGTAAGGAACTCAAACAATGCACTAAAATGAGCGATTTCAAGAAACGGTACAAGCAGTTGATGTTTATGAAGTACAAGGAAGAAGACACCTGAACCACTGTGCACGTACAATGCTGTATCTAACCAGTCTTACATTAACTACAAACTACTCATTTTGGGTGGGTACATTGTCTGTACTCATTCACCATCAAACTGAGTCTCTGTCAACTGTTATCAATTTCTTACCATGATAAAGTCGGTTGTATATTGAACAAACGTACTGCAACTGATGTGAAACTGATGAGGGGTAGGATTAAATAATCTTTGCTTCTTCCTACTCCTTCTTGGACATAAAAAAATTGTGTGATGTGATGAGCTCCACTGTAATTTGTGTGCATGTTCTGGATAAAGTTGTCCCACGGTTTTGGACCTAAATGTATGTGCAAATAACATGGATTTTAATCTCTTGTGATCTTATGCAGATGTTCGGTATTTATGAACATATTGTGGTGATACAAATGAAGATTGTTCAGCCCTGGAGGAAGGAAATGCTCCCTACTGACTACCATGTTGTGTATTTGTGCAGCAAAGTGAGAGTGAGAAGCAGTGCTGGAAACCTGTGCTGGTGGTGGTGACGGAGAAAGACCTGCTGCTCTATGATAGCCTACCTCGAAGCAATGACGCCTGGCAGAGCCCAGCACACACGTATCCACTTCTAGCAACACGGTGGGTCCGGCTTTACAACTCCACGATCACAAAATGCTAGAAGCAGCACTGTGAAATAAAATGGATGGTTCGATTTGAAGAATCTGTTGTAGAATGATGTGTGTATTTGTCCAGTCTGGTGCACTCTGGGCCTGACAGAGGCTCTCCTCACTCGGGCACTGAGCTCTTCTTTGCCACTCGGACCGGCACACGTCTCGGCATAGAGACTCATCTTTTCCGAGCCGAAACAAGCAAGGATTTATCCCTGTGGAGTCGACAAATAGTCAACGGATGTCACACTTCGGCTGAGATGATCAAAGAAGTCAGTACTAGTGAGTACACTGGCATGCATTAATAACAACAATTGTCTTTCAAACGGCTTGTAAAATATGTACAGTGGAACCTCGGTCAGCGTCCGCCCCGGTTACCGTGTTTTTTTGGTTAAAATGGTCCCACTTATTTGGTCAAAAATTTACGCCACAATTTTGCCTCGGTTTGTGTGCATTCTCCGGTTAGCGTACAATAGAGCACGCTTCTTGTCGTGTTATTAATACACTGTTTGAGTCCATCTGTCTTCTTAATTTTTTTTAATCAGAAAAATTCCTTCTTTGTTAGCATCCTATTGGCTAGCGAACAAAATGGCAACCGGAACCAGAAGTTATGTTGCACATCTATGATGTCATCAGCGGTTGAGTCTCAAAAATGTATAGTTTTATAGTTTTACACACACAAAACTATTCTAAATGCATATACACGACAAAATAAATGATCATTTAACATTACTTTTACCTTCATTGAAGACTGCTGTTCCCAAAGACACGATGTGGCAGCGAGATCAACACAGACACCACCTTTCTGTTTGGCCATGAGTTACTTCTTCAGTTCAATAGTGTTGCTGACCTCCTTTATCAAAACTTGCAACTTTCTTTGGCTCCATTTTCGGTTACATTATTGAGGTGAGAAGCACAATTGAATTCAAGAAACAGCTCATGTCAAAACAGGAGGGTAGTGGTGGTTGATCTTGTCGCCATATCCTGTCTTTGGGGACAGTCGTTAAGAATCACGTCTTCGATGAAGGTAGAAGTAACCTTAAATGTTCATTTATCCTTTTCATTCATCATTTATATGCATTTACTGTAAATGCATTTCAGCTTGTTTTCTGCATGTCAAACGATAATTGTAAAACTAGAAAAACATAGCTTGTGTTAACATTTTTGGCTCTCTGAAACTGATTAATTGGATTTACATTCTTTCTTAAATCGGTTCACGTTCATTTCGGTTAGAATCAGAAATTCTGGAAATAATTAATGACGCTAACCAAGGTTCCACTGTAGCCTCTATAAAACCAGAGGATGATGCATTAGGCTGGCAGATGGAAATACGAGGATGGAATGGAACGAGCTTCACAGGTCACTGCACTAGATCTTGTGACGCTTCTTTAGATGTGCCCAGGCATGCTGCAGCAGAGCACACACACTGAGACAGCAAGGGTACGCACAGCCTGAGGTGCTACGAGCCTCGACTAAAGCCTTAAACCTAGCTCACAGAGCAGAATGCAAACACAAAGTTAAAGCAGAAGAGATCCATATGGAAGATGTTTACAAGCACACACTATTTATAGACGAGAGAACGGCATTTTTGTGTTTGTAATTGTGTATTGACTGTCAAGGGAATTCCAACATAACCCCATCCCCCCCCTCCCTCATCGCTTCCTTTTCTCTCCGTGCACAAAATGTCCTGGGAACTGCATGTCTCCCATGGGTGCCCTCTCCCCCTACCCTCACCACCCCAAACTCATCTCACTGTGCCAAGTTTCACTAGAGCTCTCCAACCTCCCGCCCCCATGTGTATATGAAACTGCTCGTATCCAGCACTGAACTCTGCACAGATCCAGTTTCACCTCGTCTTTGTCACTACCGAGCTCGTCTCCATCGTGTTTGCGCTCGCTTTTATCCAGTATGCCACGCTGCTATCAGAAGCCTTCAATCACAACTGTAGTTGAATTGAAACATCTAAAAAGGTGCAGTCTCACAATCAGATAGTGTTTGTCATGCTTACTTTGCAGAAAAACGTGACTTTAAAATCTTATCTGGTGCCATGACAAAACGCTGTCTAGACAGAAGGCCATGGTTTGGCATTAAAATCGACAGGTGGTTTTTAAACCTGGTTTTGTTCTTTCTCCGGGTGGGAGTGTTTGGGCGACTCAAAGACAGTGGGAGCAAGGGTAAACATACAAATGGCATACCGGCTTTCACGCGATATTGTGTTATCCATGGCTTTTAAATACAATTAACGTAAAACGTGTGAAGAAGTGATCTATACATAGTCAAATACTGTAGTTTCCACTTACAATAGAATGTCTAAAAGGTCAAATTTCTGAAAAAGCTTGCCTCAAAAGCCAAACAAAACTTCATGATAGCCCAGTGAATCTACAGGATTAACTCTTGCTTTTTATTTACGTCATTTGTGATACCATGTGACTGCAAAGAGGGAAAGTGTGATAATAATCACGGAACCAGAAATCAAACCTATAAATGATCTGGCTTCTCAGTACAATATAAACAATCCGATTAATAGGGGTGTAACGATTCATTTACTACATCGATGTATCAATTTATATTCCTATAATCCAACTACATCGATCTGCGTTCGGCTTGTTGCCACTCCGGAAGACATACGATCGATCTTAACATTGCTTTAAAGGTAATCAATTGATTGCATCGATAATAGCATTGGATTTAAGCATGACAGGCTTTATATGGATGTTTTTTTTAGCACATCTAATGATAAAGACGTTAAACGTTACTTGATTCAGTCTGCCTGTCTGTGACATCATCACAAGGCGCCAGCAGACAAGAAAACATAGCATGGCGGATGGTAGAGGACAATACGTCGAACGATAAATATTTAAGATACCATTGCGGTCCAGTGTGTGGAAACACTTTGGCGTTTGCAAAGAGGGAGATGTTATAATTAAGTCCAAATGAGTCACCTCCTTGTAAGAAAGCCATAGATGTACTGTTTGGCGATTTCTTCACCCGAACAGAAAGAAAATCCACATGTGAGACAGCCAGAGCAGCTGTGATAAGGTACCAAGCAAAAGATGTGTTGCCTTTGACTGAAAATGCCAGTGGTGGAGCTATCAAGAGAAAGAGCTACCTCTACTTTCAACCCTTGCTAAACGGTACCTGTGTATTCCCGGCACCTGTGTGCCAGCAGAGCGAGTTTTTAGTACTGCTGGTGAGATAGTGAACGAACAGGGAAGTGTTCTCCTGCCTGTCATGTTGATATTTTTGAAAAGAAACCTGCAGTCATTGAAGAGTAGTTTGTTACACTTGATCTTTTGTTAAATTAGTGCACTGCTGTTTGTTTATTAAAATGAGAGAAGTAGCAGGTTCGACCACTGTTCTTTTAACCTGAAGAGAAGTTGGTTGCACTTATTTGTGATATTAATTTTGTAATTGTATCATTTCTATGTTGAAAAACAGCAAAAGTACTGTAGCTGGTAAACCTACTATTGAAATGTTGGTTGCACTTACTGTACTTTTATTGAAAATGTGTTGAATATTGAAAATGAGAGCAGAAAAGGTTAACCTCCTGTTAATTCAACCTGAAGTATTGGTTGCACTTTATTCAAATAAAATGTGAATGCATTTGCCATTAATTGTTATTTACTTGTTTGTTTATATCCTAAATTAATTTATACCCGATTCCCTTACAAAAAACAACAGGAAACTAGGAAACTTCACATGCACTGTCCAGTATGCAGGTATTTATTTCTCAGTGACACTGGTTTAATTTTTGGCTAAAAAGTTACTGACTTGATTTAAAGTTAATCGTTTCGGATTGTATTGTTCAAAATGCACCAATATCGTCCTTGAATCGTATCGGCAACCACGAATCATGATACGAATCGAATCGGTTCATGGGAAACTTGCTTCAACGTCTGTTCCGAGAAGCGTGTGGGTGGAGGTCAGAGCCGGAAGTGGTGGGTGAGGTGAGCCGTTTCACTGACACTTTTTAAAAATAATTTTCGGATGACCAAAATAATTTTTGCCTATATCGCAGAGTCCCTTTATCCAAGTCTTGTACAGCAAAACATTCCTTTTGATGATATATGTGACCTGACCTTTCAGACTGCAGTAGATGGGTTACATATCGCATTTATATCTACAGTACATACGAACAAGGCCTGAGTCGCATTTGAAAAAAATCTGAATTGTACTGTTCACACTGACGTGAAAAAATCGATACACGTCACATATGAGCAAATCTATTGGAATTGACCTGCAGTGTGAACGTAGCCAGACAAACAGCACTTATTAATTCCAGCAATACCTATAAAACGGCACTAGGTGACAGTGTCACACGGCAAACAGCTTCTTGTTCCGTCTTCATTACATGCATGTCGGGTAGGCATGGACCGGTATGAGATTCTGATAGTATGAGAATACTGGACATAAATATCACAGTTTCATGGTATTATAATTACAGCTGTAAAATGTATTATTTTTAAATATATTGTTAGTATATATTGTACATAATCCACTCCTGATCGAAATCTTAAGACCAGTTGAAAAATTGCCAGAATTTGCATTTTACAAATTTGAATATTAATGAGGTTTTAAGTAGAGCCACAATATGCAAAAACAAGAAGGGGGAGTGAGACAAAAAACATTTGGAACTTGGAATTTAAACAAAAAAAAAAACTGAAATGGGTTGTCTATCACCTGATCGAAACTTTAAGACCACAGGCTATGAAAGCCTTTCTCTTTTTGAACGTGGTCGGATCTTGAGCTGCATAAGCAGCGTGCAGCGTGCCATTGCTGCTGAGGTTGGGCGCAGTAAGACATTCATTCTACATTTTTGAAAGCTCCTGAGCATTATGGAACAAAAAAGTCAACCCCCAAAAAAAATCACACGTGCGCTGAGCCGGAGGATCCGATTGGCTGTCAAGACACAGGGCGGTGTTCGACCCAAATTAAAGCCCTTACTGGTGCCGACTGCAGCGCAATAACCATCAGGCGGCATCTGCAGGAAAAGGGTTAAAAAACAAAAAACAAATTCAAAGACCTCGTCTCCTTCAATGCCACAAAACTGCCCGTTTGGACTTTGCCAGGGAGCATCAAACATGGGACATTGAAAGGTGGAAAAAAGTTTTATTCTCTGATGAGAAAAAATGTAACCTTGACGGTCCAGATGGCTTCCAACGTTACTGGCATGACGAGGAGATCCCACCGGAAATGTTTTCTACCCGGCACAGTGGAGGGGGGTCCATCATGATCTGGGGTGTTTTTTCATTCAGTGTAACACTAGAGCTTCAGGTGGTGCAGGGTCGTCAAACGGCGGATGCTTACGTGCAGATGTTGCAGCAGGCATCCCTCAAGACTGAGGGCCCTCGTCTGTGTGGTGACAGCTGGGTTTTTCAACAGGACAACGCTGCAGTTCACAATGCTTGCTTGACCAAGGACTTCTTCAGGGAGAATAACATCACTCTTTTGGACCATCCTGCATGTTCCCCTCATTTAAATCCCATAGAGAACATTTGGGGATGGATGGCAAGGGAAGTTTATAAAAATGGCCGTCAGTTCCAGACAGTTGATGCCCTTCATGAAGCCATCTTCACCACTTGGAGAAATGTTCCCACTAGCCTCCTGGAAACACTCGCATCAAGCATGCCCAAAGCAATTTTTGAAGTGATTAACAAGAACGGTGGAGCTACTCATTACTGAGTCCTACTGAGAACATTTGTTGTTCTGGTTTGGAGAGTTTTTTGTTATTTTTTGACGGATGGTCTTTTATCAGCTGATAAACAGCCTATTTCAGTTTAATTGTTGTTTTCAATAAATTACTTTTTTCAAAATGCTTTTTGTCTCACTCCCCCTTCTTGTTTTTGCATATTGTAGCTCTACTTAAAACATCATTAAGATCCAAATGTGCAAATTCAAATTCTAGCAATTTTTCAACTGGTCTTAAGATTTTTATCACGAGTGTGTATACAGTATATACACATACATATACATACATACATACACACACACACACACACACACACACACACTACTTTATATACTATTATATATAGTATATATACTATATTGTTTACTACTTATATATATTACTTTGTAGTACAAAGTGACTTTGTAGTCCATGACCATCCTGGATGTTTATAAAGGATTTCACCAGCAGTCAGTGAAATAGGTAATGTGTTTCTTGATGTGTGAGGGAAAAACTAAATTTAAAAAAACAAATGAAACATAGGAAGTCTGATCAGAAAATTCAATTGCCAGCCTCATGCATATATACTTGCTGCTCAACGGAGAGAACTAACCCAATGGGGACAAACGTCTCCGCAGGGCAAAATAAACATTCATTTGGAATTCAGGTTGTATAGTTCTGATCACTACCAATTCTTGTAAAAGGCTTCCCAACATTCGGCTGTGGACTGAGTCTTTGCTAAAACTAAGTGGTATTCATTATTACAGGAGGTTTGAGTGTGTATTCAGCATCAACACACAAAAGTTAAGCAGCTGGAACTAATGAGAAAAAATGGGAACAGTTATTGTTCATTATTGAA
Source organism: Dunckerocampus dactyliophorus (assembly GCF_027744805.1). Taxonomy (NCBI): domain Eukaryota; kingdom Metazoa; phylum Chordata; class Actinopteri; order Syngnathiformes; family Syngnathidae; genus Dunckerocampus; species Dunckerocampus dactyliophorus. Next base: position 19,724,997 of record NC_072825.1, read on the forward strand.
TTTTACCCTAAAATGCAATGCCGGAACGTTTTAATGAATGCTGGCACCAAGGCTTTCATTTCTAACTGGATGAATTAGTTTACACCCAATTTAGAAGGAGTGTTATTCATTCTGCTTTCAGTTTGTATAACAATGTGATAAATCATTCTAATGGTTTTCACAGTCACATGTTATGGTAAAAAGTAGTTTTTCCATGGACTCCCAGTCACAAGGCTACACTAAAAGAGACTCTAAAGGGGTATGATGTCATATTTCAAGTGCTGTTAACTGCTGTTTGTCGCAACAAGGCAGATTAGTTGGACCCTACTTTTTTTAAACATTCTACCGTTAAACCCAGATCTGACCAAATTTTGAGTTATAAAGTGACTGAGTATCTTTTAGCTGGAAATGACACATTAAGGGGCAAAGGACTGTTTTACGTTGTCCAGCCATCCTTTTTCTATGCTGCTTATCCTCATTAGGGTCGCGGGGTATGCTGGAGCCTGTCCCAGCTGACTCTGGGCGAGAGGCGGGGTACACCCTGGACTGGTCACCAGCCAATCGCAGGTCACATACTGTATAGACAAACAACCATTCACACTCACATTCATACCTATGGACAATTTTAGAGTCTCCAATTAACCTAACATGCATGTTTTTGGAATGTGGGAGGAAACCGGAGTACCCGGAGAAAACCCACACACGGGGAGAACATGCAAACTCCACACAGAGATACCCAAGCACATTATTCATAGCCGGCAATGTGGAAAAAAGGAAGAAATCTGGGAGAAAATAATTACAGGTGGTCTTCGTTTTAGGATGTTTTTATTATGATGTCTCGTGTTACGGCATTTTGTGAGACAATGTTTCATGGTTACAAATACACTCCCATAAATTACTAAGAGTACTAAAAGAAATGACAACAAGGTACGTGCATGTGGCAGAATTATAGTCGTACGCGAGGGGGAGTTGACATTTACGTTGACTACATTTTTTTCCGTTAATATGCCTGCTACGTTCTTGCTGATTCTTGTGGCCGACAGTAACCTGTTTTGTTCGGTAAAGCGACTGTTGATTGATCATCTTGTCGATCACCTCCACGTCCTTTTTATAGCATCTGATACACGCTACAGTATTTTCTATTGAATAGTCACATAGTTCAAACTGTCAGAACCTTAACGACAACGGCTGAAAGTAGCTTCCCTGCTCCCATGTACAAACGTAACATGGACCGTTTGTTCAACATAACGAAGGCAGGCTCTGTGGAGGCACACGCTTTCGACATCACAAAGACATCAACTCTGTCAAAAATAAACCACGGTGTGGTCAAAACGCAAGAATTTGAAAAAAATTGAGATGTGAACAAGTACCTCCATATCTCTGTAAAGGTGAGTGTCACTGAACTGGTTTGCATTGGACGTGATGTTTTCCATACAGCCATGACAAAAATTTGTATATTGTGTAAAAGTTAATTTTTTTCCATAATATTATTTTAAAAAAAAATAAACCTTCGTATGTTTGGTTTGGTTTAATTTATTTCGAACATGCATATATCTGAAAAAAATCAACTGAATTTTTTTCAAGCCTTTAATTTTTTAAATCTTGATGTTTATAGCATTTAGTTCATGAAAACCAAAAATCCATGTGTCAAAAAAATTTGAATATTTCATCAAAACAATAAAAAATGGGATTCATAATACAGAAATTTCAATCCACTGAGAATTATGTGTAATTCCTGTATTCAATACTTGGTTGAAGCTCCTTTTGCACAAATCACTGGTTTAATTTGGTCTGGCATGGAGGCAATCAGTGTGTTGCGATGTTGAGGTGTTACGGAGGCCCAGGATGCTTCGATAGGGGCCTTCAGCTCATCTCTGTTGTTGGGTCTGATGTTACTCATCATCCTCTCCACAATACCCCACAGATTCTCTATGGGGTTCAGGTCAGCTGAATTTGCAGGCCAGTCCAGCACAGTAATACCGTTGTCAGTAAACCAGGTACTAGTGGTTTTGGCGCTGTGGGTAGGTGCCAGGTCATGTTGGAATATGAAGTCAGCATCTCCAAAAAGGTTTTCAGCAGATGGAAGCATGAAGTGCTGCAGGATCTCCTGGTAGACAGCTGCATTGACTCTGCACTTGATAAAACAAGTGGAGCAACATCAGCAGATGACATGGCTCCCAAAATCATCACAGACTGAGGAAACTTCACGCTGGACTTTAGGCAGCTTCTGTCCTGTGCCTCTCCAGTCTTCCTCCACACCCTAGGACCTTGATTTCCAAATGAGAGACATTTGCTTTCGTCAGAGAACAGGACCTTGGACCACTGGCCAACAGTCCAATTCTTTTTATCCAAAGCCCAGGTCAGACATTTCTTTTTTGTTTTGGGGTCAGGAGTGGCTTGACTGTGGGCATCCGGCCTCTGTAGCCCATTTCTAGGATACGTCTGTGGACTGTTTTCCTTGAGGTCCCCACTCCAGCCTCATTCCACTGCTTTGTGAGCTCAGTCAAATGTTTTAAGTGGCTCTGCTTCAGAATTTTGATCTTCCAACAAGCTTTCCTCTTATGTGCTTTGGAACAGCCAACTTTTTCTGAAATTTATTTTGATTTCTTGCCCCCCTGATGGAGGATGTCAATAGCGGTCTTCTTCTCATCAGTCAGGTCAGATGCCTTCCCCATGGTTGTGGTTTTGTGATCTGAACCAGGCTGACCAGGGTTTTAACAGGCGTTTTGAGTTCATTAGCTGATTTTTAAATTAGCAAACAGAGTACTTTGAGACTGAATAACTGAGTACTGTCAGAATATTCAAATATTATGACACATGGATTTTGGGGGTTTTCTTGAGCTGTATGCCATACAAATTTAAATTAAGACAAAAAAAGGATTTTGAATCGTTCACTGCAATGCACAATGAACCTAGAATATATGAAGGTTTCAAAATTTTAATTATATTACAGAAGAAAATGATCTTTTACACGATATTCTAATTTTTTGACACGGCTCTGTAAGACTGTTGTGAGAGATCATCATGGCGGAGGAACTTCATAGTCATTTTTGAGGGGGGAGAAAAAAAAAAAACATTGCTCTCAAAGATGGACATCATAGCTTGACTGAAGTTTGCCCGAGAGAATCTGAAACATGGGGTTGAGTTTTGGAAGTCGGTCCTTTGGTCTGATTATACCAAACTTTGGTATATGGACGCTGCTTGCATTTGGTGTAGGAAGGGTGAGGCTTTGAAACCTAAACATACTGTTCCCACAGTGAAGCATGGTGGTGGGAGCATAATGCTTCAGGTACATGAAACCTTGTTCACGTGCATGAGACTATGAAAAAGCGCAAATTATGTTGATTTTTAAGAATAACATTGAAGTCTGCAGTTCCTTTAGGTTTAGGTCATTGCTGGTTCTTCCAACAAGACAAATGACATCAAAGTTGGTCCAGAAGTTATTGAAGGACAACAAAATGATGGTTCTAGTGTGGCTCAGGTGGCAGAAAGTCAATCCACATTTTTTCTACTAATCTTGTAATAATAAGGGTTTTCACGCTAAATTGATAGCTTGTTCTTACTGTATTTATACAGCTGTCAGTGTCCACCACTGCCAGTCAAACAACATACTTGTGGTCGATTTTTGTGTGTGTTATATCATACTCATCACAACACAATATCAGTGAATGTTATTGTGTTATTGTTGTGAATATGTCACTGTCTTGGCTTTGCTGTGTGTTCTTGGCTGTGTTTATTTGAATCTGGTTCTTAGAAAGTGTTCTCGGCGTGGTGTTTTGATTTTATTCAAACTTTTTTTTGTGTCATGAGCACTTTAAGTGTGTGCTCTTTTTACCTATTTATCTTTGGGGTGACTTCATTCTGGAGCATCATCTGTGTTTGTCACTTTATGCATGAATGCACACCGTGAAACAGGAGCTGAGCTCATTCTCGTATGATTATCATCAGTGGATGATAATTATAATAATAATGGGGGAGGCTAAGCCCCTGCCCTTAAAACCTAGTGACATATCTGCTCATGACCACCTGTATTGGCTATCTTGTCAATTAAATGATAAGGTATGTAATAAAAAAAAAAAATCTGAGGCAAGCTTTGATAGAAAATCTGTATGACTAATTGTGTTTTTATGAGGGTATTTTAACCAAGTGGTTGTTGGAAATTACCATAATGTACCTGCTGGGATACCTGAAGTGCAGCACAGCAAGGTTCTAAAATCATCACTGCATGACATACAGCTAATGTCATTTTCAAATTCAAACATATGAAAGTAAACTCAGATTTGGTGCCATGAAAGCCTTTTATGGTTTCCGCATATCATTAATGGTTACAGTGTGCGTCTGTCAACGTTTCTTATCAGATCCTGTGTTTATCTTTAATGTCACACCACTCTTGGCTGTCAGTTCTCTTGCTCTTTCCTTTTCAAAAAACATCAAGGGGAAGAAAGAGCCCCTTTCTCTCTCAGTGCATGTGTGTTCTGGCGGGAAACTCTGTGTGCCGTACAGATCAAAGTTCTCAGGTCGATGGGTAGAGTTTCGCACAAGCGAAACAAAGCCCCTTCACTCTTTTCAGCTGCAACGCCACAAGAAACCTCGCTAAATTGTGGCCATATAAGTCAAATTTAGTTGTAAAACATATTTAGGTTTCTCTATTTTATTCTTTCCTTTTTAACATTGTCTTGTGATTTATAGTAGAGGAGGAGCAGGATTAATATACCAAAGTGCATCTGGCACAAACCCACACATTCTTTGAGCAGACACGGCTTCTGTTGCCTTTAAAAGATTAGACAGAATAATTTTACAATAGATGTAAGATTTTTTCCACAATCTTTTTAAAAGCAGAGGTCTTGACTTTCTTATAATTGAATGATCACGTGTTTATCTGTGCTTTCTGTCTTTATTACTGATGGAACTAATGGAAAGTTCTAAACGTGTATGCATTTGCAGCACATGACAATTAGGAACGGTGGTACGTTGGTCAGTTGATACGTGGGGGTTACTTTTTTAGACCAACAATGAATGCCGAAAAGCCACGAGTGAGTAATTGATGTACAGTCAACCCTTGCTATATCGCAGTTCAAATATCACTCCGTTTTGTGCTCAACTAAGTCCTATTATTAGTCAAAAGATATTGAAAGACAAGTTATATGTAGTATTCTGGTCACTAAGCATTAGTAATGTTAGACATGATGTTAGATTACTTTTCACACTGCAACAGAGCCAAGCTGACATGCCATGGCTGCGATCGAGTGAGAAAAAGGTTCTCTTCTCATTTTGTGTGGAAGTGGTAAGTTTTAGGCTTCTTAGTCATTCTTCTTCCCTCTGTATAAAACATTTTCTGAAGTTTAGAAAAAGTAGATCACAGGTGTCAAACACAAGGCCCGGGGTCCGGATGTGGCCCGCCACATCATTTTATGCGGCCCGTGAAACCCTTGGAATAATGCATGTCAACAATGCACTTCACCTCTGCCCTTCTAAATGTATTTGATCTGTCATTTTGACAGAAAAATTGTACTGCATGTGGTTCTTCTAAACATCAGTATTATCTAATTATGAAGCATGATATTTAAAGTATTAAAGTATTTTTCAAAAACAAATACTTGAACGTCTGCTTGTCACCATGACATTCTCACTTCACTTCTCATTTCAAAGCAAGTTATCCATCAATTTGTTAGTAAAAATATAATAATCTAAGGCATGGGCAACTGTGTAATAATATGAGGTTATATTCATATTTAGATTCATATACAGTATACTGACCAGAGGTTACAAGTGGCCCTCTGAGGGCAGCCGTAACTGCGATGTGGCCCTCAATGAAAATGAGTTTGACACCCCTGAAGTAGATTGAAGAGGCTAACTCGTTAGCTTGCTATGCTAGTAGCTGATGTCTGTTATGTCCCTGTAGAGGTCCCATAGCCTGAGGAATGATGTAAAAAAAAAAAAAAAAAAAAAGAAAAAGGAGTGTAAAAGTGACTTAGTTATTTCATGTCTACAGGGCTTTAGTGTTAAAACCCGTATTTAGAAAGTCATAAACAGGTTTCCTGTACTCTAAGTAGGAAAATATTCCATTTATTAATATTGAATCCTACTTCGCAGAAATTCACTTATCGCGGTCGGGTCTGGGACCAATTAACAGCGATAAACGAGGGACGACTATAGGGAATTACTATTTTTGACACATGGCTCTCTCACTCCCTCCAAACCCTCCTACCCTCCTTGGTAGCTTGATGTTGACATTTACCTCACCTCACATTTGTAATAAATTGCAATGAAATTATTAGATTAGATTCAGATCCAGAACTTTCACTATCAACAGAATCCTCACACACTTATTAAACGCAATTGAAGTATAAAATGTAGGACTGTCAAAATAACGCGTTAACGATGGTAACTAATTTATTTCATTAACTGCATTACATTTTTTTAAGCGTAATTATTGCACGCACACTAGAGCCAGCACCCTTCTCCGTTATGACGGCAGACGGAAGCACAGTGGAGCGTCCCCAAACAGTCACATGTCTGACGGTCTTTTATAACTTCATTCTGACCTGGACACATCAACAGCAGTACAATTCCAACGCCATCTACTGTATGTATCTCCAACTCACACACGTCTCTAGTCCGTTCATCTTGGACTGGACACTTCCTGATTCTCATGACAAGAATGTTAGATGCATTCAGGGACACTCCGAACATCACAAAAACGGCTTTATAATTATCTTTGTTAATTAAATATAGTAAAAATTGAAATATTTCAAACATAGTTGCTAATGTGATTAATCATGATTACTTTAAAAACTGTGATTTATCTGATTACAATTTTAATCATTTGACAGCCCTAATCAAATGTATAGGTTCTCACCACTAATGACTGATAATGTAAGCTCATTGAACTGATGGAATCGAATTCATGTTGTAGCCAGTCACAGCACAAAACTATGGTGTGTTCAAGGACCACCAAACAAGTGTGAAATCTCATTTTTTGACCTGCGAATTTATGCAGATTCACTGTAAATGTATGTCAGGTGAACAGCATTTGTTGATAGTAATAGTGGCTACGTATTAGCAACTGGAATAAGAAAAAATATTGCCCCGTGACCGACTGGTGACCAGTCCAGGGTGTACCCCGCCTCTCGGCCGAAGTCATGTGGGTTAGGCTCCAGCATACCCACGCGACCCTTGTGAGGATAAGACAAAATATGCAAAAAGAGGAAGAAGAAGAGGAAGAATTTCTGTCAAGTAAAAATGAGTTCATTGCTCATTGTTAAAGCTTGAAAACAATAAATGGTGTACTCAGCCAGGGATGATGCGTGTGTGTTGGTTCCTATCAGAAATGGAGCGTTTCCTTATAGAATGCTCACTTCCTCTTAGATGTCACTGTTCCCCTTCTGTGGTGGCACTGCAAAAAGCTAAAACCCATTTGTACATTTGTGTAGATTGCTTACTGCACTGAAGTCTAAGGCTAAGTTTGGTTTTTGAGGCCCCAGGGGTGCGACAGTTGTCATAGAAGGTACGTGAATAAAGATGAAAAACAATGAACACAATTACGAGTGCGCCTGAACGCCTCACAGTACAGAGCACACACTCACAGCAGAAAGACGGAAAGAGACAGAGCATGAAATTCCTGTGTGGGTTCTATGAATAAGTAAGTTTGATGATTATGTTGTGCATTAAGAGTATTTAGTCTTGAAGATTTAATTTATATTAGTGTTCCAATTCCCGCTCAGTGAAAACCTGTCTAATGTATGGGCAAGAAAGTGGGGATTCCCCCGAAAATGAGGCATGTTGCCTGTTGTGTGTATTTTTGTACTTTGGATAGTGCTTTATCATGTTTGTTAAACGTTCCCTTTCAATTTGGTATCAAATTAATATACAGACTTAAATCATAGCGACTGCAAGTGAAGCTCAAGTTCAACCCATTCAAATGGAAGGATATGTAGGGTGAATACATACCTATCAGTGCTCATGTAAAACTTTTATCAAAATTTGACCATGCAAAATACACTTTTTTGAACCAGAATTACTTACTATGAAATGAATTATCCAATTAATCATGTACAATATTTCAAGTTAATGAAAGTACGTGGCTTTAAGTCAAATGTCTGAAGGGTTATGCGAATGTGAAAAGTTTGGGAACCACTGTTTTAGACTTCTAGGGTAGGTTCCACTTTCCAGAGATTTTTTTTCTCTGCCTTAATTTAAATAAGAACATCTAAAAAATGATACTGGGATGCATTTGCGCAGTTTGACTTTGATTTGTTTAATCCGTTACAATCCGCAGTCCACCTTTGTGCTCACTAACAAACTATACTAAATAGTTTGACCATTACGCATGACTTAACGCCCAGCGCAAGCACTTTTTAAGTGATCATAACTGATCATAAAACAAGCAAGCTTTTCAAGACCCGAGGGGGGGGGGGGGATCAGGTATGTTAGCTGGTATCCAAGCAACTGATAAATTATCCATTTGGGTTTAGCCGTGAGCCAACAACCTGAGGTTTTTCCAACCTTATGAAGAGCGTCTCTTACTGTTTCTCTCATAATGAAATGCTAATAACCATGCTTTCAAAGCTGACTAAATGGGTCTGATTGGCTGTGACATTAAGTAATGATTGTAATTCTAAGCAGGTTATTTTAGTGAGTATTTGCTTCCTATTATTGTTTATATTATTTTATAAATGTAAGACAGATTTTTAACTCTCAAATTAAGGTTCATGCTTTCATTCATTCATTTCATTTCATTCATTGTCAAACTGGGTGCCAGAAACAGTAAGATGAAATTAGAATCAGTGTAGTATGAAATGATGTGTGCAGTGTAAATGATGTTCAGGAGAAGACAACCATCTGTCGACCGCTGCACGTGGAAAATGTAACAAATTTGCCAATTCTGCTCAACCATAATGTGATGAGCACACATTTCATAGTGAGATGCTGCATGAGGGTGGGATTTAGTGGTACATGAAGTTCTGGTGTCAACAAGGAAGATTCTAGAAAGACAAAAGACACTTTATAGACAGGCAACATGGAGCAATAACACACATACTTGAATGTACATACACACACAACCATGCAACAGTGTTCTCCCTATACACGCACGCGCACACACGCACACACATCCTTTTCAGGCGAAGGGCAAACAACGTCAAGATAAAAAGTTGCCTCTGGCATTCTGTCCCTTTTTCGCCCAAACATGCAGCTCAGTAGAGGAAATGCCGTCAAGATTATGCTGTTTAAAAAAAGGTTTTTCATCATGGGAGCCTTCATGTCTGCTGTCATCAAGACTTTCAAATAATGAGATTTAAATAGAGCCAGATCACGCAGTGGGGCGACAAAGCAGATACAGTGACATAAAGTGCAGCATAGTGATGTGATGAAATTAGGAAAGTAGATAAAGATGCTGTGAAAGAGGAGGCAGTGAGAACATAGTAATAATAGAATAGATCCGTGATATAGTAAATAATGTCACTGCTGACATGTAAAAATGGGACAGGATTGAGATGAGCCAGCATGATAGATGACTCAGCTGTTGACAGGCCGATAGTTATGGTTGCCACTATGAAGTGATTGGTTTTGGCATCTGGTCCAAGGCTTAAAGGTTTACAGTGGAATCTGGGTTTTTGTACACCTCAGTTTTTGTAGGATTCGTTTTTCGACAGAAATTATTAGCAAAATTATGTCTCGTTTTATTGTGCGGCCCAACAGTGTACGAACAGAGCATCCATGTGTTGGTGAGTCTGAAGAATGGATAGTGGTTCTGTTAGAGTTGACACTGTAGACAGATTTCAGCCAGGGAATCCTTTAATCATCTTAATTGTGTGTGAGTGGGTGTGTTTTATTATGTTCATATAACGCACACAGAATGATGAATAACTCAATTTTGGTCTCCTTTCTTCACTTCCAATAAGCAATGTGCACCAAGCGCTGATGAGGCATTCAAACACACTAGGTACTGTATTTCTGTATGTTCTGTGTGCTTTTTATTTTTATTAAAGCTGCCAAAAAGTTGGAAGTGCCAGAACTTTGATAAATGTGAGAAACACTGAACTCACGAAAGGTAGCATCTTTTACAATAGGGTTGTCGTGTAAGGTTGCAGAGGGAATGGTTTAAGGGAGACACCGGACCAGTGTGTGTAATGACTGCACCTGCTGCGGAGCATGACAATAAAGTTCAAGTGAGCCAATATACACCATGCACTTTTTAAAGTTAAGTTTGTAACGCACTAGAGTGAAACCGCGTCTGCGTGGCTCTTCTGCCCCTTTCCCTCCTCCCTCCATTCATCACTGTATTCACCAACAAGTCTTCAATAACGGTCAAATTAGGCCTGTCCGATTACACATTTTTCTGGATGATAATTGTCCCACAAATTACTGCTGATAAATGATATTATTGTCAACATTATTTTGAGACAATTTTTTTCATTAATGTAATAATATGTGGCATAGTGATGCGAGTACACCGTTTCATAAGCAACTTTAATTTGTCAAGAGTATTTAACATTGTACCCGGAAAACCAAGAGCTTTTAAATAAAATAAATTAAACAATCAACATAATAAATTAAACAAAAAAAGACGGGAAAAACCCCAATGAAAATAAAATGCACTGTCTCTTTTAGCAAAAATTGCACTTGATCACACTTAATGAAAATCAATCACAATATTCCTGATTTTGAATCAGTGTCACTTTCATTGTTGTCTGGATATTGACACACAAAAAAAACTGAGAAATAACCCGGAAATACTCTGAAGTTCACATTATGTATCAATGCAGATGTCAGCTCTTTTGCATGTACACTTCCTTGATTGGCTTATAGCAACATTGAGTGTGGAATAAGCCGTTTACATTTAATGGGGTGTAACGTTTGGTGAAAGTACATGGTTTGGATTCAGCAAAATGGGTTTGGTGCACAATGAGGTGTTATAATTGGGGAATCACACCAGCTGAAACGCAAGTTCCATAGTTTTGCATTATTTATTTCATGGTCTTTGTCACAAACTTTCATGTCACAAAATGGCGATGCGCAAACGGTCTGGAATTGACAGGCACGGGCACGAAGAAAGTATTCGATCTTATAGCACATGACACACACAGCTAGCGAGTGCACACTTGCTAGTGCCCCACCTCTTCCCACTGGGACAAAGAGGCTGAATCACCGACAGAAAGGTTCATTACACTATAGAACCAACACGCCCAGGTGTTGAGGCAGATGCACGGAGTCAAATGTCATCCAGTTTGGTAGAAAGAGAGCAGGAAAACAAACACGCATGCACATGCCAATATATCGAGGACAGCAAAATTATCGACTTCATTTGAATTTGTGCGATGTATTGATTATCTTGATAGGCCTAGGTAAAGTTGATGTTAAATATTCATTTATCCATTTCATTCGTCGTTTATATGTATTTCGCTTTGTTTTCTGCATGTAAAACTACCATAAATTCCAGTGTATATGCCGCTATTTTTTTTCTTAAACTTTGAACCCTGCAGCTTATACAGCGGTGCGACTAATTTATGGAGAAAATCTAATCTCAAGACATCGCCTTTACTTTAGAACTACTACTAATTGTTTAAATACTGTGCTGCTCGCCAGTCAGTGAGAAAACGATAGCTTATTCTTTGGCAGAAACCAATCACAAGCTATCAGTGCACTCACAACAACCTTGTCAACCCATTGGAAAGCAGTGGAGGTCCGTATATATATATATATATATATATATATATATATATATATATATATATATATATATATATATATATATATATATATACACACACACACACACACCAGTATAACAACATAACAGTATGACTCACGGTGTCATCTTTCAAAGAACACTTTACTAACAACACTAAATTCATCACACAGCAACTTAATGCTCAAAAGATGCACTGTATAAGCAATACGTCCCAATATGACTTTAAAATAAAGAAAACAACATTTTTAAGTTTTCCCGTAGGCATTGCGTCTGAGCAACGCATTCATTGGGGCACTGCAATGATTTCAGGTTCCCTCTTTTTCCTTTGGGCCGAATCCTTTCGTTCCCTCTGGTGGACAGAAGCAGCAATGCAGTGCCATTTTCTATGCTTTCTATGCTCGCCTCCAAGTAAATGGTTTTTCTCAACCAAAATACATTATGGGAAACCTTTAAAATGTTTTTTTTTTTTCATATAAAACTTTTGAAAAGCAATTGAATATGAATTAATGAGCACACATGATGGGTAAGGATGCAGGTGAAAGGTTAAGTGAGTACAGTTGAAGCTCCGAAGCTGAACGTCACTGAGGTCGTGCAATTTGGAATTTGACTAAAAATGTAAACATCTCATGCAAGACACCTTAATTCAGCGAGCATTAAAGGATTAACTCTGTTTAAAAAAGACTTTTGTGACCTACGGTTTTGCTTTCTCTTTGGATTTTGGAGGCATTGTTGCCACATTACCACGGGGTCATTTCAACCGTGCCTGACTTGGCCTGTTCATGCATTCCATCTTTCTGCAACTTTCCTGGCGTTGTGGCTTATGTCAAGTCTTTCTGCTATGTTCTATACTACATAGTGATGGTTATCATAAATAACTGGTGAAAGGAGTGATTATAGAGAAATGGCTAAAATAAGTTGCTTTGCTCCCATGTACATTGTTTTAAAACATACAGACAAATCGCACCTACTGTTCATGGTCCTTTTTTGCAATTTAGGAGTGGCTCTTGATAGTCTTTTGATAGTCTTTTTTTGACAGTTTTTTTAAGCTACATTGTGCTGGAGGCAGGACTGAACAATACCATTGGTCATTTTCAAAAAGCATACACCCTCAGGATAGGCTTAGCTACTGAGAGAGATTGCTCCGTGGAAATCGGAGCAGGTCAGTCATCAGAAGACAATCACATCGGTGCACTGAACCGCGCTATGCTTATGCTCTATCAGGCGTAATTTACATGAAATACAATTATATATTAAATACGCCTTACTGGAGAACAATTTTATCTAAATTCTGCCAATGGATGTTTCAGGTTGCCTTTACCTGGGTCAGGAGTGCCGCCTGGTGATCCACTATGAGCACGGCTTCTCTGTGGTGGCTCAACCCAAAGTCCAAGATGGTGAGAATGGGGAGGAGGCGGGATCTCACACGCCTGCCAAAAAACGAGTGCTCCTGTCCTACCCCTATGAAAAACTGAGGATGTCGTCAGACGATGGAGTTCGGATGCTGTTTCTTGACTTTGGAGGAAAGGAGGGGGAGATTGTAAGTGTTTGTTTTTCTTTAAAAGTTTCTGAAATATCAATTGCGTACTCTCACCGAGGGATTTGTACCATAGGACTTGGATGCCATCGCCCCTCCCTCTCATGGCCCCTTCTGGCCTGGGCTCACACTGTGCATTCAGGCTTTAGCTTGTTTGCTTGTCCCATCACTTCTATGCACACAGACACGCCATTTTCCCATTTCTCTAGCTTCAAATAAATGCTGGCACTAATGTAGCGCCCTCTGATTTCCGTGTGAACCTAATCAAAGAATTAGCCAATGAAAACGGAATCTACTGTTCAATGCAATCGGTTAATTGGTTCCAGACCCGACTTTGATCAGTGAATTTCGAAGTAGGACTCAATAGTAATAGATTGAATATGTTCATAGTTAGAGGATAGAAAACCTGTTTATTACTTTGTAAATATGTTTTTTACCATTATTAGAGTCCTGTAGACAGGTAATTACACCCCATAGTCACTTTTACAGTCCTATTATTTGTTTACACCACATTGCTAATGCGCAGGCTATCGGATCACTGCCTTGACATGAGACCGCCATGGCTTTAAGCATAGCATGCTAGCGAGTTAACTCGTTAACCCTCATTTTATTCAACTTAAAGGGTTTCAAACAGACCCCTTCAGACATCTGACTGGAAGTCATGTATCCCCTACTCCTGCACACTTAAAAACATAACATGTGGTGACAAGGTGTGGTAAGATGTGGTGAACTGTATTCTTTATGCTCTTTTGCTGTGCTTTGGTCTGCAACAACATGGAAATCAATGGTGCAATGCAACTAACGTTACACGTAAATGTAATAATTATAAATAATGATGACAAGAAAGGCACACAACGTACAGAAATCAATAAGGAAATTAATTCACTACGAGGCTTATTACTGAGCCAAATGGATATATGAGCACATATGAGATTATGTACCAAGCGAAAATGCACAGCAGCACAGAGCTAACAATATTAAACCTCACCTCTGTTACATTTACACACAGCATTAACATTTGTGAAATAGGACGAGGAGAAAGGAAGAATAGAAAATTCACATCTGTCTGTGCAGCCTCGGAGAAAGTCATGCACATAAGTCTCAATCTGCGTCACACATGGCGTGTTCAAGGACCGCCAAACAAAGTTGACGCAGCGCCCTAAGAAGACATTATTCGTGAAAGAATCAATTTACTGACATGCAAAACTGGGCGCTTTCTAACATAACTGATGCATCCAGTCAGCAAACGAATGCCAGGCTCATACAGCTCAGAAAACATAAAATTTGAGATTAATATTCATTGATATATCATAAGATTACCATCTATAGTGTAGGTTGAGTGGCTAAATTTTTAGTGAAAATAGGACAGTTGTCGCAAAGTGCACTAGAAAGGCACTGACCTCCACCAAGGTGGTCTGTATAGTGACACTAACAATTAAATCAGATTTGTGAGATGTAATGGATAGAAAATGGATGGATGGATTTAACTTACCATGGTAAATAGGCTAGGTTCCCAAAGTGGGATACCCCTAGGGTGTGCTAATTGCTGTTGGGGGTATGCGAGTAAAAATAAAAAACAGCATGACTACACTAGTGCTGAGAACACAGACAGCGCCACCATTGCACAAGTCTCTGCCAAGTCTCAAGGGGGATTATGAAATAAGCAAACATGATTCCCACCAAAAGCTAAGATACCACAAACAGAAAATACAGGGAAAACGAACTCGTCTATTCATATTTTTTTCCTAATGTGCACCAAATTGAATAGTTTTTTTGCTGTGTGTGCCACCTATCCACAAAGTTTCATAGAAATCTGGAATGCACTTTTTGCGTGCCTTGCTAAGAAACTAACAGGTGACAAATACCTCTGACCGAGGTGAGGTAAATATACTGTTAGCTGGAGGAAGAGGTACGGTGGAAAATTGCAGCACTTGATCACAGAATAGCTCCTGGAAGGAAAAAAATAGTCAGCTACAACCTGAGAACTGTCCCATGCAATAGGAGTTTGAATCTGTTTACTAGCAGCGCGTACAAGGCCAGGTTGGTCTTGTTTCAGGGGTCACACTCAAAGCAGTCAAGACAAAGTACCACAAGTGCCACTACCTTATGTAATGATGGCATTTTTATTTTGGAAACATCGTTATTTTTATCACCCAGATGATATTTGACCATACAATGAATATTTATGCGGCTCGCAGTCACACCTCAACCTTCCCAGTTATCCCAGGAAACTCGCATATCTTTTCCGGCACCTCCCGTTTTAATAGCGTCCTGTGTTTTAACTCATGAACAAAACAAAAAAATCTTCTCCGGTGCTGCCAGAGCATCACAGCTTCCGGTCCGCTCGGCAAAACTCATTTTCCAGAAAAAATTCCCAAATTAAATGGAAATGTTGACAGGTATGCGTTCAGTACCAAGACCGACACTGATAAGGATCTAAAAAACTAAATGTGATATCCGGTTGGCTTTATTAAATAGAGCAAATGCAAAGTGAAATGTTCTACATTGACATGATATACAAATGTCACTCACATTTTACTGCTCAGTTTAGACTGAACGCAAACAGTCGTGAAATCAAAATAGCACATTTTGTTCCTAGCAGTTGTCAACATGGCTTTCTAAAAATCCCAAGGCACTTGTGGATTTGGCTGATAGGCTATTAGCTGAACTTATTGAAAGACAAAATCTGCGGGGCTTTTTTTTTTCATCATGTTGACTTTAGTGTCATTATTTGGCACAGACACTGCGTTTCTAAATTTGTCTCTGCGCTTGACTGTTTAGCTTTCCCACAGAGACGTTTGGATTGAACCAAACAAAGCTAGGGATCTGAGAATGCATGTTCGCACAGTTTTAAAGGATGTAATAAAGCACAACAGTGTTTTATGCACTATTCAAATATCAGCAAGCTAACGTGTTATCACTGTTTACTTTTTAATCCAAGCACAACATGCAATGGCATTGCACAAAGGGGTACAGTTGTTGATGCTTTGAATATCACGGTTTTTCCAAATATATTGTTATATTGTATATGTTGTATCTATTGTATATATTTCATGGTTGACTACAGCCTATTATTAGTCAAAAAATAAACATATTTAAGCAAATGTCACGTATTTCTGGCCTAAATTAAGCATTTTCAAGCATAAAATTGGCTGAGTGAACTAAAATACAAATACAATCGTCTCTTGTCACTTCGCTGACTCATTCTGTCGCGATTTTTCAAAAATTTATTCCTAAATGATCATTCTTTCGTGGTTGACTATGGCCCATTATTAGTATAATATTGAATAATATATGAATAATATTGAAAGACAGGTCGTATGGAGTAGTCTACACTGGTCACTAGGCGGGAGTAATGTTACATTGATGAGACATTACCTTACATTACATTAACTTAACTTGCACTGCATGGCGTGAGCCATGGATGCAGAGGTAAAAATCGTTCTCCTCCCATTCCATATAGAAGTAGGACGTTTTTTTCTTCTTACTGTGTACTTCTTCCCCACTCCGTTTCAAACCCTTTCTTAAGCTTAGATTAAATAAAATGGAGGCTAATTAGTTAGCTCGGTAGGTAGCTTGCTATGGCTTAAAGCGGCAGCTGTTTCTTGTGCCCCTGCAGAAATCCCGTAGCCTGCACATAGGAGTTGCACAATGTGGTGTAAACAAAGGTAGCAGGACTGCAGCAGTGTCCATTATTTTACAGATGTACGACTAGCTGCCCTGTATATCAATGAAGTGATAAACGGCATAGTGAGGATGGATGATAGACTATATTTTTTTAAATGCCGTACGATCGACCCACATTACGTTCGAGATACTACAACAACAAGGAACTTTGGCTAACGTGTGAGTTATGTGTTATCGCTTATCATATCTACTATATTAGGTAATAGGAGTGTGAAGGTGACTATAGGAGTGTTACTTCATGTCTACACGGCTCTAATGGTAACAAATGTATTTAGAAGGTCATAAACAGATTTTCTATGCTCCAACTATGAAAATATTCCATGTATTGATATTGAATCCTACTTTGCGGGAATTCACTTACCACAGTCAGGCCTGAAAGCAATTAACCACGATAAACGAGGGATGACTATATAAGATTTTGTCTTTTATGTCTACTATATTGAGTAATACAAGTATAAAGGCAACAATAGGGTTGTTATTTTATGTTGAGAGGGCTCTAATAATGTTAAAAATCGTATTTTAGAAGGTCGTAAACAGGTTTTCTATGCTCTAACTATGAAAAAGATTTATAAATAAGTAATCCTACTTCGCGGAAATTTACTGAAACCAATTAACCACGCTAAACGAGGGATGACTGTACTTGCTCTAAAGTACCCATCCTAACATACTGTATGTAGTCTTGTGTTATTAGTATTTAGTTGTAGAATCCTCTTAAGATTTTTTTTCCTTTAAAAAGTAAAAACAAAATTCTTGTAATATCAGAATTTTTTTACTTTCAGTGTAGCTTGAATATTTCTTTGTATGCAAGTAAGAGTCTGGCTTTTTGTGTTTTATTATTAACCAACTGATGCATTACAGACACCACATAGTTGAAAGATGTATTTTAACTGAGTGTCACATGGATAACAGTCATTTCGTGTCTTCAATTGATAAGCACCCAACAGGTGCAAAACTGAAAGTCTTTTGCTGTTTGTAGGTGGAGCTCCTACAGTTGAGAAACCCTGAAGTAAACTGTATTTAGCGTATTTTTTGACCCCCGGATTTTCTGTAAACTTGTGCCAATATCAGATGGGCAACGTGTGCTTTTAGAGAATAGCAGTTGTCATCTAAATTTTATTAGACCAGGCAAAGGGTTTTTAAGAGGGCGTTTACAGGTTTAAGCTTCCTTCCAGGCCTCAGGAAAGGAAATGAGTCATACCTCCAGCGAAAAATCCCCATTGTTACGTCAGGCAAAGAAAAGGGCTTTGTTCAAACAGATGTCATGGCTAAATCCATGCTGCTATAGGACATTTTGACTTCATTTGCTTTGGTTTGTCATGTTTTTTTGTTGGTTTTTTTTACACTTTATTACTGGCTCCAGTCCGCTACTCTCCAGTATGTCACTGTGTCTATTGTTCTCCTCCAGCAACTGGACCTCCATTCGTGTCCAAAGCCAATCGTCTTCATCCTCCACTCCTTCCTCTCAGCTAAGATCTCCCGGCTAGGCTTTGTTGCCTGACTGCGGCCTGAAACGGACGTTGGAACTCCAATGTGCATCCACATGTCTGCGGTAGACCACACTGAGCCTCAGTCTGAGAGCCACACTTGAGTGATTGTTGCCTCTCTTAGGAAACAAGCAGTCAAGATAACAATGGAGAAAGACGTCCAGATATTTGGTACAAACTATCTTTTGAGAAGGGCTGCTGTGACTGAAAGTTGGTGGCGAATGGACTGCAAGCAGGACGATCAAGTGATGAATGTAGATGATAACTGGGCATTACTGATATCCACCACAATTTTTCTTTAATTTCACTTAGTGTAATCGTAAATGACTTAATTAGAAGTTGTATTTAATTTATTCACAATCATCTCTGAGACAACATTGGTGTATAAAAGTTTGTTTTGTTAGCAATGTTAGCATTAGCATCAACCACATGGTCCCCGATTATGACAGCAAACTGAAAATTCACTTGAGACTATTTCTTTCAAAGCATTCAGAAACCCTTGCGCTATTGCATTATGAAGTCAAGATATTTTTGTAGCTATAACTAATCGCTACTATTAGCTCGCTAACTGACCAAATGACAAAGCAACGTTCAGAAACATTCCATACTAAATCCAGCTGTGTCAATAATAAAATGATTTATACATGCTTAATATTAAAACAGCTTAGGATGTTTTCATCACAAGTGCAAGCACAACTGACTGATATATATTGATATACAGCGTTCCCTCGTTTATTGCGGGTGATAAGTGAAATCTGTGATGTAGCCAACAATTTTTTTTTTTTTACAATTGTATATATTTTAAGGCTGTAAAACCCTCACCATACACTTTATACACTTTTCTCAGACAGGCATGAACCTTTTTTCCCACATTTCTCTCTTGTTTAAACACTCAGAAGTAAAAATTTTGTTTGAATTTTAATGGTCAACCTACTAGGTTGGACAAAAGAAATGGAGTTACTCATGCATATTTCACTCCTCTGACCAAGCCTTTTCATCACCGTTTCGCTGTAGTGTTTCTGTGTCCTTGATAAAACATATTGCTCCTGTCATCGTATTTTCCTCCTCCTCGAACTGAGCATTCATTTACTCTGTAATGGTGCCGTACAGTCGGTTAGCTTTGTCGTCTTCTTCTCTTGTTTATTGGTGGTTAAGCAAGCAGCTCACACGGTTAGCTATTTTGCTATCAATGACCAAACAGGAAATGGCGTGACAGAGGTTGATTCACAATGGTCTACAGCCAATGAGGACACAGAAGACAATGGGCGGTGCAGACAAAAGAGAGGGGAGAGAGACGCAGTAACCTCATGCGAAAGCACAGAACTACAACATTCAAATTCCCACAATGAAGTTCTTCTTAAAGAGCCAGGTTCGTTTATACACTGTTAATAAAAACTCTTTTTTTTTTTTTTAAGCAAAATGCACACAAAAAATAAAAATTAAAAAATCAGCGAAACAGCGAATTCGTGAAAGGTGAACCACGATGGAGCGAGGGAACGCTGTATATTGTTACAGGTGTATATTATTTTAGTTCCTGTGATAAACCCATATGTTGCTAAGGGTAGGCTAAGCTAAGCTAAGAAAAAGCAAAGGACAATGTAGGATTTGGCCGTTTTGAAGCGCTTCATTGTTATCTAGCTGGGGTTACATTTCCCAGGACATGTCCTGTTTTTTTTACAAAGTCATGAAAATGTACAAAGGTTTAAATGTATTGACATTCTAAGGTGTCTTTGAGGAAACTTCAAGTATCATTTGAGTATCACATTCCCGGGCCAAGTGTCCTGTTTTTTTGGTCATCAAAATATGGTCACCCTATTGGTATCTCTACTGGTCATACATTTCAACTGATCATTCGAAAAGATGAATGGATCATTTGTTTCTGAGCAAGAACCCCCTTTTTTCATACTATCTGATCCAAAACATTGGAATAAAAATCATATCCTCCTGTTGTCACTGCTAATGAATGATCTTTCCCTCATGTTTGGTTATAGCGGAATCTCCAAAGTCGATCAGAATCAACTGGTTGACTACGAAGTTTAAATGTCAAATTTCATATCACAAATAATGTAAAGTGCATTCATTCAGTGGTCAAACTGTCACCACAATTAAACCTTTATTTACTGTTCAGGCGATGTTTGAAGTGACATTTTAACATTAACATCATCATATAAGTATAAAGACAAGTTAGCCACTGTATAATAAAACTAAAATAAATTAAAATTACTCACCCTTTGACGACAGACACATAATCGAGAGGGAACAGGAAGATGTTTGCAGATGATGCTGTGACATAGTGGTGTTTCATGGGTACTGCTGGAATTAATAAGCGTACAGTGGAACCTTGGATAGTGTCATTAATTAGTTCCAGAAGGTCCGACATCCGAATGAATTTTTCCCATAAGTAATCGTATAAATCCAAACATGCAGAAAATTTGAAATGCATATAAATACACATAAATGATGAATGCAAAGGATAAATGGCATTTAAGGTTACAATTAATTGAAGACGTGATTCTTGACATGACTGTTCCCAAAGATACGATGTGGCAGCAGGACACCACCTTCCTGTTTTGCCATGAGTTTTATTTATTTTTTTTTTTTAATTGAATCGGGTTTCTCACCTCAATAACCCAAAATTGAGCCAAATAAATTTGTAGGTGGCAGCATTTTGATGAAGAACTTGAGAAACACTATTGAGGTCAAGAAATAACGCAACAGGAAGATGGTGTCCGTATGCGGTCTCGCTGCCACATGGTGTCGTCACGTCTTCAATGAAGGTAAAAGTAACCTTAAATGTACATTTATCCCTTTCATTTGCCATGTATATGCATTTAGAATTGTTTTATGCAAGTAAAACTATAAAATGTGTTTTGTGTTAACATTTTTGAGAGTCAATCGCTGATGACATAGACGGGCGACGTAGTGGACTTCTGGTTCCAGTTGCCATTTTGTTAACAAGCTAAGGATGCTAACAAAGATGTTAATAATATTTTTATATAAATAAACTGTTAATTATTACTAAATAAAATAAACGTTTATGAAAATTTCTTTTAAAAAGTAAAAATACATTTGGAACACAGTTGGACTCAGGCAATGTATTAATAACACTTCAAGAAGTGTGCCATATTGGAAGATGTACGCACACCAAGGCAAAAAAGTTGGGCAATTGGCTTTTGTTTGGCATGTCTTTCCACCCTTTTGAAGCATTTGACTTTGAAGGTTCCACTGTATTGTCAGTTGTATGACTTCACCACTTTAAATTTGTTCAACATAAGCCGGTATGATACTTGGAAATGGTATGTGGATAGGAACAAAAAAAAGCACCCATTTTCACCTCAGAATCTTACACATTTCCATCCCCATGCACATATAAAAATGTTTTTTTTTCCCAGTCCAGACAAGCAGAGTGGTATTGGCGGTATGTTTGAATAAGGGTATTTCATAATGCACCACTGCCTTCATTTCATGGTGAGATTCTACAAGATCAAAACATTTTTGTGGCAAATTTCCATCGCGTTTTCAAGCAACCACTGCCAAGGGAGCGTCTTCAATTCACACAAATCTACAAGCCAAAGACAAGGTGCCGTACTAAACCCGTTACGTATTGTTTGTCAATCAATCAAGCATCAGCATTAATGCTGCACAGTCAGCAGACACATCATTCTTGTGCCTTCACATTCTGAAATAGCTTGCAGGATGAGCATGGAGCAACAATGTGACTATAAGAAACAGTCATTTTGCTTTTTGTTTGCTTTTCAAATACTTTCTGTTGTGCACTGTCAAACCATGATCCTGCAACATGTTGGTCATGTCATGTTCAGTTCATTGTTGTGACACAACAATTGTATAACAGAGAAAACGCCAGAGTGAGAGCTTTTATGCTGTTTTGAGATAACTCGTGTTTTTCACTCAATTGACCCTCATAAATGATATATTTAAAAGAAATAATGCTGTGTTTGTTTTTATTGGTCTCTTATTATTGTGATGACTAGAAAGTTGCAACCATCCCAGCCAGTCTTATCAAGGTAATGGGAAGCATGAAAAAGTTCGATTTAAATATAATGACACATGTACTGCTACAATGAGATTATTATCATTACCATTATTTATATAACAATAAATAGATAAATATTAATAAAATGTAAATAAAAATGCATAACAAATAAAAAATATATATTCTTGGCTTAACACTTTGAATCTTTCATTCTAGGGCTAAATAAGAAGCGATCACTGCTCACTGGTCTTTTATTTTGCAGTGTCCATTGAGCTGTCAGTGTCAGAGTAAAAAAAAATACTTGTGACAATTGTTTTTGTTTGTTAAATCGTAGTTATCAGTGAATGGTTGGTTGGTTTTTCTGTGAGTTCATGGCTGCATGTGTTTGAATCTGGCTGCCATCACAGCCAAGATGGCGTCTGTTCAGAAAACTCGCTGGGAGGCGTGCCAAGGTCACCACTTCATTTCACTCCT
The DNA here is from genome assembly GCF_027744805.1 of Dunckerocampus dactyliophorus. NCBI lineage: Eukaryota > Metazoa > Chordata > Actinopteri > Syngnathiformes > Syngnathidae > Dunckerocampus > Dunckerocampus dactyliophorus. Next base: position 19,747,841 of record NC_072825.1, read on the forward strand.
ATTTCACCGCTGTTCATCTATGACAGCAGTATGACAAAAAAAAAATGTATTACAATAAGTGAGTACTTTTTTTTCCAATTTTCATTTCTGAAAATAGGTCATATTAAACATTTCTTTTATATTAGTAGTATTATTACAATTGTACAAATAATTTCTGATAGTAGTTAATATTTGTTAATATCCATCCATCTTCTTCCGCTTATCCAAGGTTGGGTCGCGGGGGCAGCAGCCTGAGCAGGGAAGTCCAGACTTCCTTCTCTCTGGCTACTTTGTCAAGAAGCGGATTCTGACACATTCTCAGGTCAGTTGAGAGACAAAGTCTTTCCAACGTGTCCTGGGTCTTCCCCGAGACATCCGACTGGTTGGACGTGCCCTGAACACCCCTCCAAGGAGGCGTCCTAATCAGATACCCGAGCCACCTCATCTGGCTCCTCTCAATGTAGAGGAGCAGCGTTTCTACTCAAAGTTTCTTCGGGTGACAGTGCCTCTCATCTTATTTCTAAGGGAGAGCCCAGCCACCCTACAGAGAAAACTCATTTCAGCCACTTGTACCCGCAACCTTGTCCTTCGGGTCATTACCCAATATTCATGACCATAGACGAGGGTAGGAACAGATCGACCGGTAAATTGAGAGCTTTTCCTTTCGGCTCAGCTCCACCTTTTGACCACCTCAGCAACCTCAACGCCAGAGATAGGAGAGCCCACCGTGGAGTCCCTAGGCACTGTTTCTCATTGAAAGGTGTGTCGGCGGGATTGAGGAGGTCTTCGAAATATTCCTTCCACCAATCCACAACATCTTGAGTTGAGGTCAGCAGCACACCATCCCCGCCATACAGGGTGTTGACAGTGTACTTCTTACCCCTCCTGAGACAGTGGATGGTGGTCCAGGATTTCTTCAGTCGTTCTCCATGGCTTCTCCAAACTCCTCCCACCGACCACCTTACAGCCACAACTCCGATCAGCCGCCTTGACAATGGATGCACGGAACATGGCCCTCTCCGACTCAATATCCGCTGCCTCCCTCGGAACATGGTCGAAGCGCTCACGGAGGTGGGAGTTGAAACTCCTGACAGGGGACTCTGCCAGATATTCCCAGCAAACCCTCATAATGCATTTGGTCCTGCCAGGTCCGACCGGCATCCTCCCCCACCATCAGAGCCAGCTCACCACCAGGTGGTGATCGGTTGACAGCTCCGCCCCTCTCTTATCCAAAACATGCGCCCACAAGTCCGACGACACAACCACATCAAGTCAATCATCAAACTGCAGCCCAACTGCATCCCAGGGTGTCCTGGTGCCAAGTGCACATGTGGACACCCTTATGCTTGAACATGGTGTTTGTTATGGACAATATGGGAAAAGCACAGAAGTCCACTAACAAAGCACCGCTCTGGTTCATATCAGGGGACCTGTTCCTCCCAATCATACCTCCCCAGGTCTCACTGTCGCAGCCAATGTGAGCATTGAAGTCCCCCAGCAGAAACAAGGGAACCCCGCAGTACTTCCTCTAAGGACTCCAAAAAGGGTGAGTATTCTGAGCTGCTGTTTGGCGCATAAGCACAAACAACAGTCAGGACCCGTCCCCCCCACCCGAATGTGGAGGGAAGCTACCCTCTCGTTCAGTAGATTAAACTCCAACGTACAGGCCCTGAGTAGGGTTGCAACAAAAATTGCCGCCCCTGTCCATCGCCTCTCACTGTTAAATTGAATAAATAAAGTCCATCTTGAGAGGAGTGGTTCCAGAGCTATATCTAGCCGGAACTTCTCCACCTCGCCAAGAACTCAGTCTCCTTCCCCACCAGAGAGGTGACAATCCACGTACGAGAGTAAGAGCTAGCTTCTGCAGCCAAGAATTGGACCGCCCAAGGTTCCCGCTTTCGGCTGCCACCAGCTTGTTCTGCACCTGACCCCTTTGGCCATGAGCTCACCACTCATGGGCGGGGGCACCCATGTTGCTTCTTCGGGCTAGGCCCGGGTGGGCCCCAAGGCTGTAGACCCGGCCACCAGACAGTCACCATCGTGCCCCACCTCCAGGCCTGGCTCCAGAGGGGGGCCCCGGTCACTCACACCCTGTCGCGGGAAAATTAGGTCCAATATTTTTTGTCTTCATTAGGGTCGGTTGAGCCACTCTTTGTCTGATCCCCTAGGACCTCTTTGTCATGAGTGACCCTGCCAGGGGCATATAAGCCCCCTTACAGCTTAGCTCCTAAGACCCTCGGGACACGCAAACTCCTCCACCCTGATAAAGTCTTGGCTCAGGAAGAAGATATTCATGAATATTCCAATGTTAATATTAGTGCTGCTGTATACAGTCGCCCCGTGCAATATCGCGTTTTTTCAGAAAGTTACGTTTTGAAGAAATAAATTCAAGGCTAACTGGTAGGCTCGCTAGCTCGTGGCCATCTGGAGTCCCTGCAGCGTAAGAGTTACGCAATGTGTTGTAAACAAACAATGTGCAAAGGTGACTATAAGTGTGTTATTTAATTTATACAGGCATCTAAATGTTAAAAACTGTATTTAAAAAATAATAAATAGGTTTTCTATGCTGTAACTATGAAAATATTCTATTTTAACATTGAATCCTATATCATGGAAATTCATTAATTGCGGTCGGGTGTGGAACCAATTAACCACTATTAACAAGAGACGACTGTATTTGCATGTGGTCATGGTCTAATTTCACAAAATAAATGCACTCACCTTCCTCCAAACAAATACATTTGCATAACAAAAGGGGGTGTGACAAGTTTACTGTGTTTTACTGCTACTTTAGGGTGATTTGTGATGTTTATTTCTGCCTGCTCAGCAAACACGATTCATGTGTCTGTATCCCACGAAGCTCAAGGCTAATGGACTTGTCCCCATCACAGTTGTGACTCACATTGTTTATGTATTACAAGTTATTGAGCTAGCATCCGTTCTCTCTCTCTCACACACACACACACACACACACACACACACTGTAGGGTCAATGAAATTAACATTGTTCATTTTGTTTCCCAGTGATGTGAAAGAACAATTCCGGGTTTTCTGGTCTGAGAGGTGGGGGAAACTTTCCAGACCCTCATCAAGACAAGACAAGTGCATTTTAAGCAAAATGACAAAAATGAAATAAAAATCAGACCCCTTACCACTTTTGTCAAAAATCAACACTTCAAAGTGGTGTTTTTGCCATTTTTGGGTTCTTCCGGGACCCCCAAAGAGAGTGTGCGAGGTTTTCACCACCTCTCGGGGCAGACAAAAAAACATTGTGTGGCCCTTACCACTTTGTCGAAAATCAACACCTCAAAAAAGTGGCATTTTCTGCCTTCTTTGTGTCCTTCCAGGTCCCCCATGAAGGTGTGGGATGTTCCCCTCACCTCCCGCAGCAAGTTGAAAAAAAAAATTGCTGAAGCCTTACCACTTTTATCAAAAATCATGACTATAAAAAAGGGGGCAATTCTGTCATTTTTGGGTGCTTCCGGGACCCCTGATGAGGTTTCCCCTACGCCCTGCACCCTAAAAGTGCAACTGAAGCGACCTGACAAAAATGATATTTTGCAACAACTCTGGGCCTGAAAAAATTGCAGAAAATCAACTCCTCACAGAAATTGTGTTTGCTGCAATTTTTGGGTCCTCCTGGCACCTTCGAAAGTGCAATTGAAACAACCTAAACAATAATTTGATTTCGGGACAGAAACTGTATGATCTACATATAGTCAAAATCTTATTTATGGTCCCTTATTTATAACCCTACAGGTCAAAAGGTCACATTCCATACGTCATAGAGCAATATTCCACAAGTCATAGGTCATGGTCTATGCCTCATTAGGGTCATGAGGGTGTGCTGGAGAGGCGGGGTACACCCTGGACTGGTCGCCAGCCAATCGCAGGACACATATAGACAAACAACCATTCACACTCACATTCATACCTGGAATTTTCTTTATCCATTATTATTATTGCTGTTGTTATTATTCAGGGTCTAGTTGGACTAAGGTGTGTGGATGGATATGATGTTTTCTCTTAGTTTTAGCACACCTATCCTCTGCCCCAGCCAGACCAAAAAACAGAAGCGTCAGCTTTGACCCAGCGGGGGTCCACAGATGTCATTTAGCAAGTCATAAAGTATCTTGATTTAAGATAATTACCTTTAAGAATGCAAACAATGTCTTTAAAACAGATACAATTTGCCAAACATGAGTCTGGTGTCGAGGAGGTAATTACCTCGGTTGTTCAAAGAATGTCCGCATCTTCCTCCGTCCACCATGTCTGCTTTAACGTTGATCAAGTTATTAACTTGCAGGGAAAAGAAGTCAAATTCACAACCCACCCAGAGGGTTTTTTTGAACTGCGTGCGAGTGATCAGGACACGTAGGGTTAATGTGTACAACTTGGTTTTTCCTAGTTTTGAAAAAGTTGTGGGCTCGATCATGGAAGCATTTGAACAGAACTTTCAATACAAAGTGAACGAGAAGGAGACATTATTTGATTTAAAAAAAAAAAAAAAAAAAAAAAAAAAAAAACATGTCCTGACTTGTCTCCAGGACAAGGGGGATCCCTCAGGAGCCAGACAATGCTTGCTCAATCTCCACTCCCTTTCACTAATATTAAAAAAAAACATCAACTGTACTCACTAGATTCTAACCTCATGTGAAACTCTCCCCCCCCCCCAATTTAATTAAACATGGCGTAACAGAAGTCTTATTATCTTACTTATTACCACAAACCCATCACCCATAACTTGAAAAGATTCCTACTATAAGAAATTCCCATAACGGTATTCTAACCCTATGTAAAATGCTATTTTCTAAACTTTGAGTAATATTTGTTTTTTAAAAAAAAAAAGTGCAGTAAAAAAGTTAGATATACACTAGGTCCCCAACTTATGAACATCCAACTAGCGAACATTCGCGGATACGAACACAAGCCGACTGGTCTATATTTTATTTTATTTTGCCTTGTAGTCGCTCAATCAGTAGTTATACTGCTACTGTACATGCTTGACCAGTAGAGGACACTGTGACACTGCTAATGGGACCAACAGAGGAAGCGTTAAACGCTGGGGAGATAAAGCTAAATGGAAAGCTAAATTGTAGCTGTATGAGACAACCCGGACAGAGCGTGTGATTAAGGTTTATGAAGAGTTAATAGGCCTGCTTAATTCTACACCACCCACAGAACACTACCTCTTTTAGAAGAGTCTAACGACGACGACCATTTGTCCTTTTTTTCGAAAACGCCTCCTCCTCCACCACAACGACGTATGCTCGACAACTCCTCTTCAAAGGTAAATAACATTTATCATTACGTATTATATCATTTTTATTATTGTTTTTTTCATTAATTATCCTTGTTTAATATTACTACTGCATCCAAAGTCATATTTGCATACATACGCATATACTGTATATGTATACACGTACATGTAGTACCTATATCATTGGTAATATTACCTTTTCCCCGACTTAAGAACAATTCGACATAAGAACGGTCGTCTGGAACCAATTGTGTTCCTAAGTTGAGGACCTAGTGTAGATATATAATATAGATTTGTATTTGTACTTTATCCCACAGCGAGGAAATTCACTATTTCACTATTCACTACATTTCCCTTTCATCTCTGACATTCTCATGGAAATATGCTTGATACTACCGTGTTGCCGGCAAATCTGTAAGATATACAAACTACTGGTAAATAACAGGTATATTACCCATAGCAAAACATACTTTCTCATCAATACATTTATTGTCATGAGTTTTTTTTATTTGTAATCTCATTATTTTCTTTGTAATTGTAAAGGAATCAAGACTCCAGAGAAATAGACAGCTGATAGCACCAAGCTCGACATTGTCTCTACAAGTTGGCATTCACTGCAAATACCATCACCCTCTTACAAACCGTGCTGAAAAAATGTCTGAATCAGGCAGTGTGGGAAATACACTATCTGAATGCAACGGGTGCATCACAGGACATCCGAGTCAGTTGCAGGGCTCATGTGCAACAGAACAAGGAAGTGTCATTTACATCAACCACAACAGCAAGGTAGTTGAGAGCGTTTTCCGACCTACCCTGAAAACCACGCTTCAACAGCTCTCACATGTAGAACCAGGATACGTTGTTAGAAGTACAGACACACTTCTTGGTGCTGCCGAAGAAATACAGTATGTCACAAAAGTGAGTACACCCCTCACATTTCTACAAATATTTTATTATATCTTTTCATGGGACACCACTGAAGAAATGAAACTTTGCTACAATGTAAAGTAGTCAGTGTACAGCTTGTATAACAGTGTAAATTTACTGTCCCCTCAAAATAACTCAATACACAGACCTTAATGTCTAAACTGCAGGCAACAAAAGTGAATACACCTAAGTGAAAATGTCCAAATTGGGCCCAATTAGCCATTTTCTTTCCCCAGTGTCATGTGACCCATTAGTGTTACAAGGTCTCAGGTGTGAATGGGGAGCAGGTGTGTTAAATTTGGTTTTATCACTCTCACACTCTCTCATACTGGTCACTGGAAGTTTAACATGGCACCTCATGGCAAAGAACTCTCTGAGGATCTGAAAAAAAGAATTGTTGCGCTACACGAAGATGGCTTAGGCTATAAGAAGATTGCCAACACTCTGAAACTGAGCAGCAGCACGGTGGCCAAGACCATACAGCGGTTTAACATCACAGGTTCCACTCAGAACAGGCCTCGCCATGGTCGACCAAAGAAGTTGAGTGCACGTGCCCAGCGTCATATCCAGAGGTTGTCTTTGGAAAATAGACGCCTGAGTGCTGCCAGCATTGCTGCAGAGGTTGAAGGGATGGGTGGTCAACCTGTCAGTGCTCAGACCATACGTCGCACTCTGCATCAAATTGGTCTGCATGGCTGTCATCCCAGAAAGAAGCCTCTTCTAAAGATGATGCATAAGAAAGCCCGCAAACAGTTTGCTGAAGATAAGCAGACTAAAGACATGGATTACTGGAACCATGTCCTGTGGTCTGATGAGACCAAGATAAACTTATTTGGTTCAGATGGTGTCAAGCGTGTGTGGCGGAAACCAGGTGAGGAGTACAAAGACGAGTGTGTTTTACCTACAGTCAAACATGGTGGTGGGAGTGTCATGGTCTGGGGCTCCATGAGTGCTGCCGGCACTGGGGAGCTACAGTTCATTGAGGGAACCATGAATGCCAACATGTACTGTGACATCCTGAAGCAGAGCATGATCCCCTCCCTTCGGAAACTGGGCCGCAGGGCAGTATTCCAACATGACAACGACCCCAAACACACCTCCAAGACAACCACTGCTTTGCTAAAGAAGTTAAGGGTGAATGTGATGGACTGGCCAAGCATGTCTCCGGACCTAAATCCTATTGAGCATCTGTGGGGCATCCTCAAACTGAAGGTGAAGGAGCACAAGGTCTCTAACATCCACCAGCTCCGTGATGTCGTCATGGAGGAGTGGAAGAGGATTCCAGTGGCAACCTGTGAAGCTCTGGTGAACTCCATGCCCAAGAGGGTTAAGGCAGTGCTGGAAAATAATGGTGGTCACACAAAATATTGACACTTTTGGCCCAATTTGGACATTTTCACTTGGGGTGTATTCACTTTTGTTGCCTGCAGTTTAGACATTAAGGTCTGTGTATTGAGTTATTTTGAAGGGAACAGTAAATTTACACTGTTATACAAGCTGTACACTGACTACTTTACATTGTAGCAAAGTTTCATTTCTTCAGTGTTGTCCCATGAAAAGATATAATAAAATATTTGCAGAAATGTGAAGGGTGTACTCACTTTTGTGACATACTGTAATACATGACCTGATGGAGAAAGCATGCTTTGGTCGCACTCAGGATGACGATGAGGAGCAAGAAAACGCGCTTTCACATAGAAAAGTAGCCATGGCTATCTTGGCATGGTTAAACTAGAAACCATAATCTTTATCTCATCTCTTCTTTCGTTTTCAGTAACTTTGATTTTCTCTTTTTTATAAAACATATACATTTTTTGTATGATTACCTCACTTGTATACTTCAAATGCTAAATTTACTCCCTTTTGTTTTAAAAGTTGGTGTCTGTCACGGTTAGGTACTGCAATGGCGGCGCTAGCATTCCAACGTCTGCCATTTTGGGCCATGCCTGCTAATAGTCTATAGCTTCTCGGAGACAGTGTACGTGTGTGTTTTTTGTGCGTGTACATTATTTGCTTGGTGCTGTTCTCATATTTTTGGATGAAAAAGTGTCATTTGGAGCCAACCTTTAACTGTCAACAAAAGGGGGTCTTTGAAAATGATGCCTGTTTTCTTCACCAGCGCTGTATTCACTTTTCAATAAGCACAATCTTCCAACGTTTCACTCATTTCCGTTTCAGTTGCATCATGACTTGTTGGTAGTAACGTTGTTTGTAGGATATAGTTAAGATGTGTGTTACTCAGTAGAGTGACGTAAAAGTCTTGGATGTAAAGTATGATAAAAAATTTGGCTTCTCCTTTCCTTTCTGTTACCAACGCTTACCAAGCAATGCAGAGAATAAATAAACACATTTATAAATAACAAACGATTACAGGTTCCTTAAATGCATCACGAATAAACATGAAAGCATTTGATGCTCAAATCTTAACATAAAGAATGTGCTATTCTGTGTCAGAGTGTGTCACCTTACTCAGATAGGGGGTATACGGCGAAAGTAGCTCCACAAACCCAGGCTTTGTACTCAAGATGCAACTCGACAAACATCCACAATCAGACTTAATTGGTCCCGCGCCGGTGGTGATCAACTTCCTTTGTCAAGTCCGGTTTTCCGCTTTGTAAGTGCTCGTTCACATGAAAGGGGGCGTTTGACGTCATATTATTCTACTTCCGCTGAAAAGTGAAGCGTATTTGACAAAAAATGAGTACTTGATTATGGAGCGTTATGAGGAGTTTCCAAAAGATTCTGACTGCTAAAAGCAACACTGTCACCGCCAATACAGCGAGGGAGGACTGCTGGCATGCCAGCATGCAGAGTGTGAATGCGCAAGTTAACATTGATTATAAAAACTATACCCTACTAGTCTTTTCATTTATCAACACTCAACGTTGCACAACTTTGGCATATTATACATTTACAAAATAAATACACTGGATCAACAACTTTTGTTTTTGATGTTATAGTTTCATGAAATATTATAATCTGCTGTATCTCGTTGTGAACACTAGATGGCAGTGTTTTGCGTGTGACGTGTTTTGTGGTTTTAATTTTTTTTTGTAATAAAAGAAGTGTTTTAATGGAATGAATGGCTCAGAGTGTTTATTCCTCCAGCAAATATTGTAATATAAGCCCAACAGGCTCAGTACTCACACAAGGACTCCTATGACATGTACATCTGCTAACATTAATTAGTAATATTTTATACTGCATTTTATTTCTGGTGCTTGCGTGAGCATATCCAGTGTATTCCCTCCGCTGAAAATCTGTCTCACTTATAGATGGATAATATCATCAGAGAATGATCTATTTAAAAAAAATAATCCCCTTAAATGGTAACGCCATCTCCGAATTAGTTAAACAGTGAAACAGTGGCACTTTCATAGCCCATTTTAAGCTCAAAGCCTGGACATAACCTGGTCCCGATCAGGCTATGAGCTTAGCCTAAGTTACCGGAGACTGTGCACGTGTGTGTTCCTGTGCAATAGCCATTCCCTTCCTTGTTTTTTTTTATTATTTTTTTTTGCTTGAACAACAATTGTTAAGAGTACAGACTTTTTTGTGTGTGTACATTATTTGCTTGGTGCTGTTCTTACATTTTTGAACATTTTATCATGTACTGCTTTTTAGAACACACAAATCCTGCGTTCAGTGCATCACAATTATTGAAATTCACTGATCTGGTACAATTCCAACTCCAATCCGCCAAAACCCTCTACTACTACAACTTTTTCTCAATGGAGAAATACGAGGGAAAATTGTAACGTAAAACTCCGGTTTCCTCCCACATTCCAAAAAAACTGGCGACTCTAAATTGTCCATAGGTATGAATGTGAGTGTGAATGGTTGTCTATATGTGCCCTGCGATTGGCTGGCAACCAGTCCAGGGTGTACTCCGCTTCTCCAGTATACCCTCGCGACCCTAATGAGGATAAGCGGCATAGAACATAAATGGATGGATAAATAAAACTAATACAAAACATAATGACCTATGACTTTTTGACCTTATCCTCGTTTTCCAGATGTCCGTTTATGGCTTCTTGCCCTTTTGATCTCAGTCATGTGATTGCCATTTATGACCTATGAAATATGGCCTATACTATACTAGACTATATGTAGATCATATACTCTCTCACGACATCCGCTCCGTTTTCTCATTTTTTCCACATCTCTTCAGTTGGACTTTTCTGGTCTGGGAGGTGGGAGAAACCTCTCACACCCTTATCAGAAGCCCAAAATGGCATAAAATGCAACTTTCCTGTAAATGGTTGTGTGAGAAAGACAGACAGTCGTTGTGGCTGAGCGCTGACTCACTAATGAAGTACTGAATGCATCAACATGTGCGCTCACTGAGCTTTCCCATTGACTCAGAGAAGAATGGCCTCACTGAACAACGTTCATTCTCTCTATTTGGACTGCCAGCTTCTTTCATTAGCACGGCTTTGAAATCCGATTTCTGTTTATCTGCAACCCAGTAGTATTAGAACTTCACTGAATACAAAGTGTGTGCAGTTCTTCCTCATGAACAGACACAATCACATTAAAGTGTTCATACTGATGTGTCAAAACATTGACGATTTCACCATTTTTCAAACTAATATCATGGCTTCTTCCTTTTAAAATGTAGATTTTTTTCTATAAATACGAGGACTTTATTCTTGTAAGAAGAAACAAATTATTTTTTTAACCCTCGCAAGCTGCATAAACTTAAGCAGTTCATGTAAATTCATGTTGAGGGACTTTTCATACGGGTGTTATTTTCTGCCCAAATTAAATTAATATAAAGGCAACAAAATTTGATTTCATACAATTTAAATATATTAATATTACATAAATAATGTATAATATTACATAAAGAAGCCAATTCTATAAAAGTTACATTCAAAGTGGCTGATTTTTATCGATCGAGGAGGCTGTTATCGACGCAGGCAGTGACGGGTTGTGATGGTTATTCATGTTAACACAGCTTGGTCTTTAAGAGGATAACAAGAAAAAAAAGATAATTCACTTTGATTTAAAAAAATATATGTCTTCAAATTGTTTTCAAACACTTCATAGTTCCATTTTGTTTTTGATTTTGGGTCCTTTTCTTTCTCCAGGTAAAGTTCTGAAACTTTAGTGTAGAAGTCTGATCACCTCCTGGGGAGCTTGAGTATATAGTTCTACATCATGGCAGTCAAACCCATTCATTCATTCATTCATTCATTCATTCATTCAGCAGAACACAAAAATATCTTCAATGCATCTGACTTTCCTGCCAGCTAATGCTGCAAAAAAAAAATGCTAGCTTTTCCTCTAGGGAAGGACAGCAGTGACAAGCTCCTTCCAGCTCAAGCACAGCTGAACCAATCAGAATGCAGCTGTAATGTGTCTCCTGTGTGACATGTCTGTATTTTATTGTCCGATTAGCAAGAATAATGATGTCACACTTACATTAAATATACAGACATATACAGGCTGTATAAAGTCATGGTGTATAATAAATGTTCCATATTATTGGCGACATGCTGACAAACAAAAATTGGCAGGCACCATGATCCAACTCAGAAAAATGTTAAAAATGGCTGGACTCCCGCAGAAAATTCATTTAGAATACAGTTCAATCTAAAAACATTCATATTTGTTATATGTTATTATTCGTTTTGTTTTTTTAATTTTTCATCATGACTGGTGAGGCTCTGCCTCACCTGACTGCACGTCACTGAGTCAGAGAGAGATGTTTATTAGTGTGCTTGTAGTATGTAGTACTGCACTGTAACATAGGGATATGTTCTTAATATTTTGGTTAACTTATCCAGGTGTACCTATTGAAGTGGCCAGTGCAGGAAGGGTGACATTTGACTGCAGAAATGCAGTGCAGACGAAATGATACAACATTATGTAGTTGAGAGCACATCCTTGACACATAATCATGCAACAAGTGACACATCTAGTCTGTAATTGAAGTAATAACATAGTCACAGAGTACAGCACGACATGCCCCTGTTATTATCTGCTGTTGTACAAAGACAATGATGAGCAACCTTGTCATGCAACACATGCACACACAGTGTCTGACAACACAAACACCCTCTTCTCAAGTTATGTAGACTCGGCAAGGGCACACTTGTGATGTGATTGTAACCCTCCCATTGTCTCCTTTGTGCATACACACAATTGTGACATAATGTTTATGCATGTGTGTCTTTTCACAGATTGCACTCAACCAGGCCTCTCTGTGCACAAAGCAGGGACAATGTGATGCCTCTTGTTTTCCGATTGGCAGTTTCTGGGAACATGATAATAAAAGAGATGTAGATGGTGTGTGTATGTGTCACAATGGAATGCTCTGGAAAACATTTCCAGTCCATCCAGCACCACTGAATGCCCCCACCTCTCTTGTGTCTGTGTTCATTACTGTTTGGTGATCCAAGATGTGTAATGAGTAAGAAGTGTAATACATGCATGTGTGTGCGATGCATTGTGGGAAGAGTGCATGGGTCCATAGGTATGACAAGCTGTGGGAGTTTAAAGCAGGCACAAATGATTTGGCCCTGTTCGGACCCCAAAGACAGACATGACTTGAGTTTTTCATCAGCTGTGCAACGGCTCAACTCCTCAACTCTGTCTGTGTGTGTGTGCTTGCTACACAATACCATCCTATTACCAGGCAGGGACCATGCACTACTTGTTGGAGAAAGATGCAAAGTGTGTTTCTGTCCAAACCTCTGACACTCAAAGCAACCTCAGCTGGACTGTCAGTGGACAAAAAGGCTATCACTTGTTCTGTGGCGGTCACTAAGTGTGTTTGCAATTGATTTTATCATCATAGTAATTGCAATACTTCAGGATTTAAATGTACATGTTGGAAAATGTAAATGAAAACATGAAGGTGAAAATGTGCTGACTTACCCAAGAGTGAAACAGCTCTGATAAGTCCGCCTTGCTGACGAGGCATCTAGTTCTTTCAGAAGAAGATGGTGCAGATGCAAAGGGATTAAAAAAAGCATACACTATTGACATATACACTGTATGTATGTGCACTCAATGATTGGGAATTTTTTTTTTTTTACATACATTATCTATATACATTGTACATGCATTTATAAATCCTGCTCACCAGTAGACATTATCATTACTTATTATACAGTGGTGTGCACTCATGCCAGAAAAGCCGTCTCTGCTGGCTTAACCACTACCAGAAGCCAGGGCCTTCAGAATCAGGAGTGCTATTCCCTGTCACATACACACTGTTAGCAGTGGGGCTGGTTTTTTTTGGGTTTTTTTAGCCAATCAAACCTCTGATTTGCCTCTCGGTGCAGCAGGCCCACAGTAACATCAGCACTTACAGTACGTCCTCTGATTGGTTGATCAGAGCAAAACTGTTCAACAAGCTAAGTCATTTCCACAATGACTGCATGCGACAGTTGCATTTTATTTACAATTTTTAGGTTTTTGTCATGTTATTAGATAAATATTGATTATTGATTAATATTGGTTTTGTATTTTCTGAACTCTACCACCGAGACATTATAGTTACACTTGTTACATTTGGCTGAGCGCCAACTTTACAACCACCGGTAGAAATTACTTACTAATGCTCCAATTTAGTAACAGAAATGAAAGTCAGGCGTAGCGCTGATGAGGGTATTGCAAGATAAAGGGTTAAGTGGTGTCTTGCTTCATTAATAGTGGTACTGTGGCGACCTTCACTCTGCTTTATAATACACCTCATACATATAAGAGATCCGTGTTGACAATTTAGCAATAAGGTCGCTATATTTATAGCGCATTCAAAGTAAAAGACAGGACGTGTTTCTTGCATCATGTATTTATTGCGATTCAGAAAGGCAAAGTATCCGATACATAGGTGAGCGGCAGTGAAGCGCCACTCCGTACCGCCATGCAATGCAGGTCTCTATGTTCTCTATGGGATTTAAATGAGGGGACATGCAGGATGGTCCACAAGAGTGATGTTATTCTCCCTGAAGAAGTCCTTCTTCAAGCAAGCATTGTGAACTGCAGCGTTGTCCTGTTGAAAAACCCAGCTGTTACCACACAGACGAGGGCCCTCAGTCATGAGGGATGCCTGCTGCAACATCTGCAGGTAAGCAGCCACCGTTTGACGACCCCGCACCACCTGAAGCTCCAGTGTTCCACTGAATGAAAAAGCACCCCAGACCATGAAGGACCTCCCTCCACTGTGCTGGGTAGAAAACATCTCAGGTGGGATCTCCTTGTCATGCTAGTAATGTTGGAAGCCATCTGGACCGTCAAGGTTACATTTTTTCTCATCAGAGAATAAAACTTTTTTCCACCTTTCAATGTCCCATGTTTGATGCTACCTGGCAAAGTCTAAACGGGCAGTTTTGTGGCGTTGAAGGAGGCGAGGTCTTTGAATTTGTTTTTTGTTTGTTAAACCCTTTTCCTGCACTAGTAAGGGCCTTAATTTGGGCCGAAGACCGCCCTGTGTCTTGATGGACAGCCAATCGGATCCTCCGGCTCAGTGCACGTATGATCTTTTTGGGTTGACTTTTTTGTTCCATAATGCTCAGGTTTTTTCAAAAAATGTAGAATGACTGTCTTATTGCGCCCAACCTCAGCAGCAATGGCAGGCTGCGAGAGGCCTTGCTTATGCAGTGCGTCAATCCGACCACGTTCAAAAAGAGAAAGCTTCTTAGCTTTAGCCATCAGGAGGGCATGACAGGGTGAATGCCTGACAGAAAATGACAATTTTGAGCAGATTTTGGCTTTTATAGCCTGTGGTCTTAAACTTTTGATCAGGTGATAAACAGCCTATTCCAGTTTTTTTTGTTTGTTTAAGTTACAAGTTACAAGTGTTTTTTGTCTCACTCCCCCTTCTTGTTTTTGCATATTGTAGCTCTACTTACAACCTCATTAAGATCCAAATGTGCAAAATGCAAATTCTAGCAATTTTTCAACTGGCCTTAAGATTTTGATCAGGTCTGTATATTGTGCTGAAATTGCACTCCTGTTGCAACTTTCTGGCTCCATTTTGGGTCATTGAGGTGAGAAACAAAATTCAAGAAAAATCTCATGGCTAAACAAGAAGGTGGTGTGTGTGTGGTGTCTCGCTGCCACACTGCGTCTTTGGGAAAACTTCAATCTTCAATAAAGGTAAAAGTATTCTTAAATGTAAAACTATAACTGCATGCATGTAAAATTATAATTATAAAACTATTTAAAAATGTGTTTGAAAAAAAATGGATTAATTGGATTTACATGTTTTCTAATAGCAGGACTTGATTTGGTTAGCGTCCATCTCACTTAGAGTCGAACCTTCTGGAATTAATTAATGCCGCTAAGCAAGGCTCCAATGTATTTCAATGTTAATTTGGATGTAGCTTGTCGTTCCAACTCCATGCAGTAGGTGGCGGTACACAATGTAACTCGGCTTCTTACCACACGTCACACCTGATCTGCCAGACAATAAGAAGATGTAGCATGAAGGATCAGTGTTGCCCAACTTTGTAACTTCTGTTATATTTACCAAGTATTCAGACCCCTGTAAATACTTTTGTGACTGTGACATGAAAGCATGTCTCACTGGTGCTGCTGTGGGCCCATCTAAAAGCACTCACAGGCGGCTCATACAAATAATAATAATAATAGACTGATTTTATATATCACCCAAAGCGCTTCACAGTGAAGTGAACTCATTAGCCATTCATTCCTCAATCACACACTGGTGTTGGTAATATACATCCCTAGCCGCAGCTGCCCTGGGGTAGACTCACGGAAACGTAGCTGCCAATTTGCGCTTATGGCCTCTCCGACCACCGCTAAACATTCATGCACCAGTGTGGGCAGCACTGGAGGCAAGGTGGGTGAAGTGTCTTGCCCAAGGACACAATAGTGATGGGGTGGAGGGGGTGAGGATCAAACCGCCAACCTTACGGTTTCAGGACGACCTGCTCTGACTCCTGAGCCACCCAGTCTTGTTTGTGACACAAACACAAAAGAAGCAACAGAAGAAAGTTCACTTGTATTCCTAAGCATATTTATTTTGCTTTTCTTGTCTTTTACTCACTTTTTGTCTCTTACATCATTCCTCTCTCCGACAGCGTCAATTAGGTGTCGTGGCCAATTATGCAAATGAAGACGATGACGTAATCTTGCCCAGAATGCAGAGTGAAGGTACAACTGTTCATACGTGACACATTGCGCGGCAAGAAATATACTGTAGTTAACATGTGGATTAGTTTGACTCAACAATTTACTGCAGCTGTTATATAGCAACAATATAATCAACACAATCAATCTGTGCATTCAAACAATAATAATGATAATGAATAATGAATGAATGAATAATGAACAAAAATAATAATAATATGACTGTTTCAATGGCTCGAACAGACCGTGTGCCGAGCTGTTTTCTGTGCATTTTGACCCACAGCTCATGATTACTCCAGTGGAGGTGAAGGGCATCAATCATTGCTCTAACAAGTGTTTCTATATAAGGTTTCAACCACGGTATTGGAACAACACGTCATTCTGTGCGCCTTTTGTGGTTTGTTTCAGTTGAAGCAGTGAATGTACAGTTCTGGCAACAAGTAGTATTTTGTTGAGCACCGAAATTGATATGTGTGTTTTGCACAGCTGGTACCAATAAGTCCTGTTCTCACCATCATAGTTTTTATCATGATCTTTCACTCCCAATTTGTGACAAAGACATATGAGGCAGAATATAAACTCAATTAGATTTTCTCTTGGATGACAACTGCCATAAAATATACAATAAATCACTTTTAGAAGCCAATCCTGACAAATGCAATTCATACAATTCATTCATAGTTCCACCTCAAGTATATTAGCAGACAGTCAATGCAGTTATCCAATTAGTCCAATCAAATTCAAGTGATAAACTGATGAATTTGCAGGATCTCTGTGTAAAAGAGGCAACGAAGTGGCCCATTTCACATGAAGTCCTGTCTATTTACACACAAAGCCCATACACACAAGGCAATGTTTATATATATTTTTTGTCGTCAAATACATTTTCAACCGATCCTACACTAGAACTTGCAGTTCTGAGGGATTGTGAGACAAACGTACTTGAAATTGTTGTGGGGCCAAGTTAGGTCCTACTGACTACTCGAGAGCTCTAATAATGAATGAGCTATTCCAAAAGCTTTGTGGGTATCCAGGTTTTGACGTGAGTGAGCAGCAAAACAATAGCAGTTATTAGTAGCTCACAGTGGTGTAAGTCAACACTTTTGCTCTGTGAAAAAGCTTGCATGCTGTACATGCATTTATAAATCCCACTCATCAGTAGACATTATCATTACTTATTATACAGTGGTGTGCAGTGGCTTAACCACTACCAAGAAGCACTCACCTACATTTACTTCATTTGTAATATTTGTTCCATTATATTAATTTATTCCGGGCAGTCTATTATCTTCATTTAGTAGGGTGTTTCTTGGCTGCACTGCTGCCAATATTTGTATTTTAGATTTTTTTGTTCATTTAGATTTCAGCTTCTATGTGTTGCCATGTGTTGCCAGGTCCTTCAGAATCAGGAGTGCTATTCCCTCTGACATACACACTGTTAGCAGTGGGGCTGTTTTTTTTGTTTTTTTTAGCCAATCAAACTTCTGATTCGCCTCTCAGGGCCGGCAGAAGGTTGATCAGAGCAAAACTGTTGAACAAGCTAAGTCATTCCCACAATGACTGCCTGAGGAGGAATTGACATCTCTGGTCAACAGATTTTATTTACAATTTTTAGGGTTTTTGTCGTGTTATTAGATAAATACGGATTGGTTTGGTATTGTCTGAACTCTATCACCAAGGCATTATATTTACACTTGTTACATTGATATGCGGGTTTGCGGGTATCCAGGTTCTGACATGAGTAAGCAGCAAAACAATAGAAGTTATTAGTAGTCCACAGTTGGTGTGAGTCAACACTTTTGCTCTGTGAAAAAGCTTACATGCTGATAACAAAAGTATAGTCTTTGCTAGAATAACACGTTAACAGTTATATTGCAATACTATCCTGCACAAGAAATGGCATCAAAACACTTTATTGTGCTAGAAATGGTCAAATATAAAACTGATCAAATATGTACATTCATAAAGACCTAAAACACGTGATTGTGGTTAAAAGTAAGAATACACAAAACCTTACACAAGGAAAAGGAGTTAGGAAAAAAAAATAAAATAAGAATTAAATAATTAAGACTAAATAAAAATAATTTTGAACACATTGGGAAAACATGTAAGAATTAAAACGAGTCCAAAGATATTGTCAACCTCATCATTTCTTAGAGGTCTTCTCCAGGACCCAGTCAATGACCTATAATAATGATATATACAGGTTGAAGGGAATTATTTTAAAGTGTTCATGTGGAGAATGAAAATTGATTCTCAAGCAGAAACTTATTGACGTTTGGTGGCGTTACCTGTTTTACATTGCTGCCAACCGCCTTCTTCATCTCATCATGCAGACCACGAGATGTCTTCAGATCCTGCCATCAAACATTTTCACTTTTTTATTATATTTTATTATTTATATTTATATATTTTATGTTATTTTTTTCTCATCAGAGAATAAAACTTTCTTCCATCTTTCAAAGTCCCATGTTTGATGCTCCCTGGCAAAGTCTAAACGGGCAGTTTTGTGGCGTTGAAGGAGACGAGGTCTTTTAATTTGGTTTTTAAACCCCTTTGCCGCAGATGCCGTCTGATGGTTATTGCGCTGCAGTCGGCACCAGTAAGGGCCTTAATTTGGGTTAAAGACCGCCTTGTGTCTTGTTGGACAGCCAATCGGATCCTCCAGCTAATCGCAGGTGTGATTTTTTTTTTGGTCTACCACTTGACTTTTTTGTTAATGCTCAGGTTCTTTCAAAAAATGTAGAATGACTGATTTACTGCTCCCAACCTCAGCAGCAATGGCACGCTGAGAAAGGCCTTGCTTATGCAGCTCGACAATCCGACCACGTTCAAAAAGAAAACTTCTTAGCTTTAGCCATCAGGAGAGCATGACAGTGTGAATGCCTGACAGAAAATGAAAATTTTGAGCAGATTTTGGCTTTTATAGCCTGTGGTCTTAAACTTTTGACCAGATAAAAACAACCTATTTCAGTTTTTTTGGTTTTTGTTTAAGTTACAAGTTCCAAATGTTTTTTTGTCTCACTCCCCCTTCTTGCTTTTGCATATTGTAGCTCTACTTAAAATCTCATTAAGATCCAAATGTGTAAAATGCAAATTCTAGCAATTTTTCAACTGGTCTTAAGATTTTGATCAGGAATGTAGATTTTTTGTTTTGTTATTTTTATTATTTTATATCCATCCATTTTATATGCAGCTTATCCTCATTAGGGTCACGGGAGTATGCTGGCGGGTACACCTTGGAATGGTCGCCAGCCTATCGCAGGGCACATATAGACAAAGAGTCACCATTTAGCCTAACATGCATGTTTTTGGAATGTGGGAGGAAACCGGAGTACCCGGAGAACACCCACGGTGCAACTCTACACAGAGATGCCCAAGTGGAGATTCGAAACCAGGTCTTCCCAATCTCCTGACTATGCGGCCAACATGCTAACCACTCGGCCATCGTGCAGGTGTTTTGCTTTATATATCTATACTACATTACATAAAAGTAAGATATCTAAAAGACGCTTATCTTTCTAGCTAAATGTATTTGTTTTATTAAACCTGACAGAAAATTTGCAACCCTAACCCTAACCCTATTGCATACAATTGGAGTTTATTTCTCTTGCTTTCAAACACCATTTAAAATGAATTATACAATAGTTATATACTATTTTAATTCTATTTAATTACTGTCTTTTTATAATTTAATAATTTTATTTTATAATTATTAATAATTTGATTTGATTTTTTTATTAAATATATTTAATTTTTTATTTAATTAAATGTATTTAATTTAATTATTTATTTAATTTTCATTTATTTTTATTTATACTTGGCCCCTTGACTTCTGATTTCAATGTAAGAAAGTAAACAATAAAAAAGTGTTTAAATATCATAAGACTGTTATACACAAATATAGTTTCACAGTTACAGGCGGCCCTGTGAGGGCAACCAGAATGTGGCCCACCGTGAAAACGAGTTTGACGCCCCTGCTTTACTCAGTAAAAACAAATGTTTCTTTTTTGGCTTACTTATTAAAAGCTTTATTCTATGAAT
The DNA here is from genome assembly GCF_027744805.1 of Dunckerocampus dactyliophorus. Classification (NCBI taxonomy): domain Eukaryota; kingdom Metazoa; phylum Chordata; class Actinopteri; order Syngnathiformes; family Syngnathidae; genus Dunckerocampus; species Dunckerocampus dactyliophorus. The sequence goes on from NC_072825.1 coordinate 19,768,158, forward strand.
CCGCGTTTGAAATTAGGTAAAATATAGCATTTTATTCAGTATGCATTGGACAGCTAGGACCAAGTGGTTAAGAATGGGGCTAGTGCCCAAAGAGCACCAGGTTTGATTCCCTAACCAGCATAAAGACATGGGTGGAGGGAAGGCCTGATCAGAGCTCCTTTTGTGCCATTGCATGGGAAAATGCATTAGAAGCTAAATGCATTTCAGATGAAAATTACATATTAATGTTGCTGAAAAACAGTCCAATGTGAACGCTGTATGCTTCAAAGTGTCCCATATCAATTAACAATGATAAAGATTGAAAAGGAAAGCACAAAATAAACTATAATGCATATTGGGAAGTCACACTGCTCCCATTAATGTTGATTTCTTGCACAACTTGTAACAAAAAAAACAACATATGGCGGGCACTGCAGTCCTGGCAGGGGGGACCAAAACAAACAAAAGCAAGTTCAGAGTAAGAGTGATGAGTGTGTGTGGGCACCAACCTTGAGATAGAATTTGGAGATATCAAACAGTCTTTTGCTGCAAGCCTCAAAGCATTTATGCTCAGCACTGATCCCGTGGTGTTTAAGTGTTTTAGCGACTACTTCCTGCAGCATCTAAGGGCACACACATTTTCATGAGGACAATAGTAAAATGGAGTAATTCCCTTATCGCCAAACGTCAACCCAGTTCACAGAAAGCAATTTTAGAAAGGCTTCACTCTGTAGGACGAGATGTCAAAATGGTTTTACTTCCATGGGTAAGAATGTCCTTCCTCTCTTTAAAACCACAGTATGGGCTCTCAGGTAGAAGACACACTATTTTCCTGATGGAGTTGACAGAGCAAACACATCCTAAAGTAAATGGCCACCTTTAATCTTGTGACAGCAGCTGATCTCAATAGTGGCCATAAATTCCAGTGAGGGATCATCAGTGTCTCTCAGTTTCCCAGTGCAGAGTTTTCAGGCTTTCAATCTCTGCCATGATTTAACCGCTGTCATTATTCCTGAATTGTGCCAACTGTTCTCATACACGTGCGCATGCTTACACATTAGGATTGCTGACAGCATCTCCTCTTAGTATAATGTTCACACATCAGATCACATCAAGGTCGGAATGCAGCTTGCGATGTGCGTGCAGGTAGTAAATTGAGTGTGTAATCATGCATCTGTTACACTGGGTGTGCATGTGCAGCTGATATTGTATTAGCTGTTAAGGTGCCACAGTGATAACATGCAAAACATACATCATTTATCTTTGCTGAAGCCGTTACACCATTTTCATTTGGTGACTGGACTGGGGTGATTTTGTCTCTAGCGTGTGCATGTGTGTGTTTAAAACTTGTATTCATGGAAGTCTGCATAATGTTTATTTTGTCCTTTTTTGGTTCTTCTTATAATGTAGATACAATTAATTTAATTTACTGCATATATATTGTGACAGAGAAATTGTAGTATTTTACCATTATTGGTATTCTTTTTTTTTTTTTTTTTTTACAAATTTATTACAAATTTACAAATTTAAACAGAATAATAGTCATAAGGTGTTAGATAATAAGTGAAGAATTATTAATTGTTCAAAGGACTGTTTGCAAATGGCTCAAGATTACAGGTTGTTTTTTTTTTTAATACCACCGGCGAGCATTTATTGCCATTTGTGGTTTAAAAGAACAGATTGAAAAGAAACATGATGACAATTTTCACAATTACAAATTCAATTAAGTGGAAATTGTCGTTTGACCCTAATTAGATGACTGGCGCTCATGGTTGTCAGTCACAGCTGTCTCATACACACACACATTCACAGAGCAGTCTCAGAGAGGCAACCAATAAGTTGCAGTCATTCTGTTGTTATACATTCAATGATAGCTAGCGTTAGTAGCCAAACTTAGCCAAATTATCATTAGCTGACAACAAACATGTCTAGTGTGCGTGCATGTGTGTGACGTGGGGTGTGACTTGCATGGTCGAAGCAGGAAGAGGGCACAATGCTTAGAGAACGTTCGAAAGTTAGCGCCCTCTAGGCAACCACGTAACTGTTGCAAACAGCCCCTTTAAGTAACACACACTTACCCTATTGTGTTTTTGGGAGCGCGACTCTTTGACACTTTTATCGTCTGTCACCCCATGATCACTTTTCTGCTCCAGCGTTTTATGCTTGTCAGCAAAAGACTGATTCATTAAACCTGGAAAGAAATGTCATCAATGTCATAAAGAAAGCTATATAAATATTTGAGCCAATGTGCTTGACCTTGGGCCAAGTGGGCAGACAACATTCTTACTTCTGCTGCAAGAAAACAAACAATACTGTGCAATAGTTGTAAACCATCATTAGATATGTTGATGCTGCAATATTTCAAAGTAAACGTATTTTGGAAAATTGGCTATTTACTTGTATTTATGCATACAGTGGATCCCGCGCATTCGCGATTCAGCATTCAAGGCATTGCAAATGATCAGATTTTTATTGCAAATGTTGCTGAAGGAGAACGTCAACTTCAAGCTAGCAGGAGCCATGTGTCAAAACTAGATACTGTATTTTTATGGTCGTATCAATTGCTTGTGGGTTTTTCGCCATCCACTGGTGGTCCTTGAACCTAATCCCTGTGAAAAGTGGGGATCTACTGTATACACACATTTGGCATTTCGTCAAAGGTATGGCTATAAATTTAACAACACTTGTCCGTGAAACAGTGAGGACATTTCATAGTGAATCTTCCGCATGTATCTCATCTGCAGTCAACGTGAGTGTTAGATAGCTAGAGAGATGGATAGCTTTTCTCCAAGAGAAAAGAAAGTGTTGTTGCTCTACTAAAGGAAAATACGTTTTGAAAAAAATAAAGCTATATGGAAGTAATGTATTCTGATATAGTTAAGTTTGCTAAATATCAACTTGTAAAATGCTCAGTTGTCACTGTGTTGGTTGATATTTCTGTGCAGTGATGAATGGATGTTGCTAATATTTGGTTGATTTGTTTTTACCTGAGGATGTCCTTCGAGCAGCTGAGGAAGAGGAAGTGGAAGATGAGACGGACTGAGCTCTGCTGGCCTGTTGCCGTAGAGACCTGATAGCAGGGTGTGTACCGCTGCTGCCACTGCTCTGAGAACAGAGGGAGTCGCTGCTCTCTGACTTCGCCAGCCTACATCATTTAGGCAAATAGATTAAGACTCACTAAAACAATCCATCAATTCATTGTCTTACCTCTTGCGGGGATAGCCATCTGTGTCCCACGACCTGCGTTTGAGTCGAGCTACATCAGCGTTCTGCAGAGACTCCCCATCGGGTACACTTCCTGGTTCTGACATCACAGCAGGCGAAAGGGCGGGGCTGAGCGCAAAGGGGAGGGCAGAGGGTTCTTTGCAGCAGGTGGTTTGGGTTTCGTACCGAATGAGACGGGACTGGAGCCGTACAAAGGCCCGGTCCCGTTCCAAGGATTGCTGGTTATCCAAACAGTATCTATACAGTATGAAAAAAAAAGAAAAAGAGAAATTAAACTATACCAAAAATGGTATAAGAATAAAAAGCTTCGCAGAAACTCACACAGGAATTCAAGGTGGTAGACACTTACTCTATGCCATGGTAATTTGACGCCAAAGCCTTTTTGAAGGACATCTGACTGGCTCTTCTGGGAGACAAGTCTGGTGACAACTGAAACACATTAGGACTGCAGAAAAAAAGGAGATAAAGAGGATTTATAGTGTGTAAAACACAATGTAGACTGTATTCCAAGAAAGGTCTAAAAGTTTTATTGAGGAACACTAATAATATCCCTTAGTCATTGTTTTGCCCATTCAAATATAATTCTGTGCTCATTAAAGTGACTTATCTTACCCTCTAACAAGGCCCAGCGGTAGTAGGTCGCTGGTCGGCTTGCCATCAAGCGTGAAGTGTCTCAAAAGTTCTTTGGCGTCTAGAAAAGTAGTGAAACCCTTCTGAAAGTCTTTAGGACCCAAAAGGCTGTCACTAGAGCCTTGGGCTAAGAGACAAAATCTAAGACACAAAACAGAATATTAGTTACAAGATAGCAGATGCTGATGGGTTACATGATAAACAGTTCACTATGCTCAATTTAGGGGGCACCTTCTCTTCTGTCGTCTTTTCTGAAGGTTTTCAATGTTGTGGAGAACGCTCCTTTCGGGCCAAATAGACTGTGCCAAGGACATTGTTTCAAAAGCTATTAGAAAGAAAAAAAACAGGTTTGGAAGCTTTTAAAATCCTGTTCTGTTGTTAACACATACCTGGACCTTTAGTTGAGGTCAAGAAGAAGATGAAGGTTATAAGAAGAAGTACTAATAAGCTATATGTCTCCATGAATTTACCACTCAAGGAAAGCATTTTGTAATGGCAACAGATAACCTCTGGAGCAATCATAAAAAAACAAACTTACAAGGCACCCTCTGCGAGTATACCTTATATGGTAAGCTGCACTGTATGACGGATTGTAGCAGTTATCCAAACATTGTAGCTTGGGCCAGGTCAAGATACTCAACTCTTGGCAGATGGGCCAGAAATCTCAGTGCCCAAAATTTGAGCACTGCATTGATGTATGACCACAGCATTTTCTTGTGTTCAGGCCGCCAGACTGCAATGGGACCCAGGGGAAGGGCAAAAAAGATAAACTAGATTCAGCAGATTCATGTAGGGGATGATTCATATGAGTGAGTTTGAAGGCTCACACAAAGTTCTTCACACCATTAGGGGATGCGGATGAACGTGTTTTATGCTGCATTGCACAGGCTGTTTCCTGATGTAAATAGAAACTATCCCACGCATCAGCTTTATATCAAAATTTAATGGATTTTTCCTTGACCCATGCCTTGGCCCTTCACAAATTTCTCTGGAGGTAAGTTGAGTAGTTTTGATGTAATCTTGCTAACTAGCAAACAATGATAAAAACCTCCTTGCAAGAGGTAATAAAGAATATATTTTTGTTGCCCATGCTTGTCTGATTGTGTATGCCAAGGACAATCATTCATTGTGTACGGCGACTCTAGTATTTAGGATATAAAATCTGCTTGAGATGCAGGCTTTCATGCCCTGCAGCTACATTTTGAAAAGCAACGCCAACTTCCCTGTTCTCATTTCGAGCTCGAGCAGCAGGCTGAGAGTTGTTTTATTGCTAATAAATGCATTGTTTACGCAAGCTCACAGATGCAATGTAAAACTCTACAGGCAGAGTCAGAATATGAGTTCTGTGAAACTACATAAATGGCAGCGCTCTCTTTGATTGTTATGTAATGCTGAAGTTATATGCATTGACAGTTTGGAGTGCACTGTTCACAACTCTGAACAAGCAGTATAATGTACATTATATGCTAATCCGCTCATCTTCACAGTCAGAGATAAACATTCTTTACAACAAAGCCATTTATTTACATTTCTAAATGAGCATGGCATTAACTGGAGGTTTTGGACAATGCAGTAGGGTGTATTATGTACCCATGTCAATCCAAACATACCTGTGTGATTGGTGGTTGTGCTGGGCTTGTCAGGTAAAGAGGATGCTGGGGACAGAGTAGCATCGATCACCCTCAAGTATTGCTCCTTGGCCAGGTTGAGAATGACCTTCAAGTCATTCGAAGGTATAGATGTTGAGGATTGTTCTTTCTGTCCTGGACATACAAACGGGATTGTGGATTCTGATTTCAAAAATAACATAAGCACAGTAATAAAAAAGGGACATACCGGTACACTCACTGGCCCCATAATTAGATACCTGGTCATCTAGCCAAATTATATTTTGAATTACCTCTCAGCGGGATTCATTGCAGTTCTTTAGCACTGCAAACTATAAACACAATAACATGCATGTCTGAATTAACCTCTGATGTTCTATTTTAAATATGTATCGCAAAGACTTTCAATAAGGTCTGTAGTTTGTCAGCTCTCCTTGAAGTCTTTCTCAAAGAACTGCCCTATAGTTTGTTTCCTCAAGGTTGAGAAATTTCACTTTCTTTTTATCTGGCTCCACTCCACTGGAGCTTCTCTATCTTTGTCTGCTGTGTGTCTGTAAAATAATGATTGCAAGTTATTCAATGCACCAGCAAGTGCCTAAAGCAACATGAGGAAGTGGAGAGTGGCCACTGATAGGGCTGCGGTTTTACACCACTACAAGTATGTAGTCATTACAACGCAACCATAGAAAAAGGTCTCAGTTCATTCAAACATAAGTCAATGCAATTTAGATTCATGTTACTGTAATATTTCAGTTATTTGTTAGTGAGGGGGATAGATAACGCCTCTCACTATACTGTCCCAAACCAATGCAAATTGCAAAATTGATAAAGAACAGATTGTTTAAATTAATACATATTTGTGTTGCAATGAAATCATAGCATAAATTCTAATTTAATTTGTAATTTATTTAAGTTTATACAGAAGAAATTTTGGCATAGCTAATATATCCTGTTCACGTTCTCTGCAAGTGACATCAATCAAATAATTCAAAGAATTGTTGTCTCCCGCATCTGCTGGTTTGTTTGACTTTCAGCAAGACTGCACAAAAAAAAATCAGCAAACAGGTATCAGCCAAAAGTGAAAAAGCAATTACTGTGAAATTTGCTTTTCTTTTTTCAGTGCCATTCTTTGTGTCATTTCGGGGTCAGAAAATAAAGTCCAATCAGAGCGCATCACTCAGAAATAATCTCCTGAATGGTTGCTACTGCAGCAGGCATGACTCATGGCTTTTTGTCTTCAATTAATATCAAGTGGAAACTTGTCTTTTTAACTATAAAGCATTGAAGAGGGATTTAAGGTCAACCAAAAAGTATATATTTTTCAAAAGAAATCAGGTAATGGCTCATGTTGAAAGAATGGTCACTTCTTCATTGTACATTCTTTGACATATCGCAAAGGTGTGTGTTCAAGATGAGGTGCTTAAGGCATGTCATTACCATGCAATAGACAAAAGAATTGCTAAAAGCATCATCTTTAAAACGCAACAAAAATGTTGCGTTGCTCTGTCCCCTCTCCCTCCTCTATAGCTCTACATACTGTATGGTGTATATTCATTCATGTCACCAGCTCGTTACACCACGTACTTACCGAGATATCCTATGAGCACCTGTGTCTGGACCTGGGTCACCTTCCTCTCTCGCCTCAGCAGGCTGTCTCCTTGGAGACAGGGCAGAGAGTAAAGGATGCTGCTTATAGTGCCTGCTGGGGTGAGAAAAAGTAAAGAATGAAAAATGCCAGGCAGTTTTGCATTTACCAATATCAGGGCAGAACTTAATTCTTCAAAGGATTCTCATGAATCATGTGACACCGCATGAAATAACGCTTCAGGGAAATATGGAGTAAAAGCCAAAAGGTCGGCAGACACCAATAACCACACATGGCAGGACACAGAGGTACTCTATGGCTTTTCCTCACTTTAGCGAAACTATCATCACGTCCACATTTTAAGATGATTTGTAGTGAAAACTTGCTGCACAGTTAGGGCACCTTTTATCAAATTTAAAGCTATTTCGTTCGAAAGGTTTTCTGAAGGTTGAATAAAATGTTTGAATTATGTTGAATTAATGGTTAGAATTATTAGAATGAACAGAATGGTAAGTCCCTTGAATTTCATCTACAGCCCAAGAGCAAGTAAGGATGTGCATGAAAAAATACAATAAACGTTCTATTTATATCAGGGCATTTATTTACCTAAACAACAAAGAGGCTTTATTTGGAAGCAGGCCATAATTGGTGAAAGGTTGTTATTTCCTAAATTTTGGAAACTCATTATACAGTGGTGTGAAAAAGTGTTTGGCCCCTTACTGATTTCTTTTTTTTTTGCATGTTTGTCACATCTAAATGTTTCAGCTCATCAAATTAATTTAAATATTAGTCATTGACAACACAACTGAACACAAAATGCAGTTTTTAAGTGAAACTTTTTATTATTAAGGGAGAAAAAAAAATCTAAACCTACACGGCCCTGTGTGAAAGTGGTTGACCCCTAAACCTAATAATCAATCAATCAAACATTTGCAATAACTTGCAGTGACTCTCTTACAGCGCTGTGGAGGAATTTTGGCCCACTCATCTTTGCAGAATTGTTGTCATTCAGCCACACTGCAGAGTTTTCAAGCATGAACTGCCTTTTTAACAGCATCTCAATAGGATTCAGGTCAAACTTTGACAAAAACAAGCGGTGAAATATGTACTGCTGTGTGTACATTTCATTGACTAAATATGCGCTAAAACAAATTCATCTTTTGTTCAGAATCAGCTACTTATCACAGGTAACTGACACGGCTTGCTTCTCCCCACAGCGCTACAGCGCTTTTACACAGTTGGACGCTGAGCGTCCCCAACGAGCAGCAGCAGATGCAGAGCTTTTCACCACTTCACTCACACTCACAGCTGGTCACACAGTAGCCTTGCGAAGCAGCTCCAGCTGCTAGCAAGCTGCATATCTTGGTAAATACTAGTATTTACATATAAATAAATACATTTATGATGTAGGGCGAAAAAAATGAGCTTCCCCTCCTTGAACGACCAGCAGCCACCACTGGTTTTGGATCATTGTCCTGCAGCAGAACCCAAGTTTGTTTCAGCTTGACGTTACAAACAGATGACCGTACATTCTCTTTCTGGATTTGTTGGTTGACAGTAGAATTAATGGTTTCATTTATCACAGCAAGTCTTCCAGGTCCAGCAAAACAACAGCCCCAGACCATCACACTACCACCACCACATTTTACTGTTGGTATAATGTTCTTTTTCTGAAATTTTACACCATATGTAATGGGACGCACACCTTCCAAAAAGTTCAACTTTTGTCTCATCAGACCACAGAGTATTTTCAAAAAGTTCTTGGGGATCATCAAGATGTTTTCTGGCAAAATTGAGAGAAGCCTAAATGTTCTTTTTGTTCAGCAGTGGTTTTCATCTTGGAACTCTGCCATGCCCAGTGTCTTTCTTATGGTGGAGTCATGAAAACTGACCTTAACAGAGGCAAATGAGGCCTGCAGTTCTTTTGATGTTGTTGTGGGGTCTTTTGTGACATCTTGGATGAGTCGTCGCTGTGTTCTCGGGGTTTAGAAATGGCTTTATAACCTTTTCCAGACTGTCAATTAATCTCAGTTGTCATATTTTCACTGGGGAGGTGATCACTTTTTCACACAATGCCATGTAGGTTTGGATTTTTTTTCTCCCTTAATCATAAAAAGTTTCATTTAAAAACTGCATTTTGTGTTACATTGTGTTGTAATTGACTAATATTTTAATTTGTTTGATGATCTGAAACATTTAAGTATGACAAACAAAACAAGAAATCAGGAAGGGGGCCAACACTTTTTCACACCACTGCATATCAGATGACCTGGAGTGCAGGAGAAAGCAAAAAGGAAAACGTAACTGTCTTTGACCACATTAACAAGTATACTACCGGTGTTTCCATATTGCTGCAATATGGCGCTGAGTTGCATAGGGAGGCGGGGTGTAGATGATGTCATCATCTAATTTGCATAATTGTCCATGACGCAAAACTACGGCCAGAGGGGTGATTTTCAATACAACTGAGCTTTTTGGTTTTGCGATATGTGTGACATTATCTCATGGTTTTGAACCTTATTTAACAACAGAACAAGAAGTTATTGACTTACAGATGTTGGTTTCTTTTCGCACAGCGGTAGATGAGTGTGCAGGTTGTAACACACACAGGCGATAAAAAAAAAAAAAATTCATGATGTTTCTGACTTTATTCAGACATTTTATCCTTTCTTTGTACGCATTTTAATTTCACAGGACCCAGCACTGTGGCCGTCTATCGTAAACATATCTGCCATGCTCTTTAAAAACCCTTCATGATTCATGAAACAAGTGAAACTTATCAATATATTGGTAAATAAGGTGTAAGAATCTCACATATATCATAAGTCAGCCAATTGTGGCAATAAAATGAAAGCGAATGAGCGGCCTTTAGTGAACAAGTCATGCGATACGCAAATCCCTCAAATTCCGGTGTATAAGCCAAGCCGCACCAATGTATAAGCTGCACCCACTAAATTTAGAGGAAAAAACTGATTTGTACATATATAAGTCTCACGTGTCCACATCATAAAATGGCATACTGTTGTCATTACTTGATATAACAGTCTGACTCACGATGTCATTTTACAAACACTAAACTCATCACAAAGCAACTAACACTCAAAAGGTATACCTAATAAATATCCAAACATGTACCAATACAAGTTTAAAATGAAAAAAAAAAATACATTTAAAAATTTTTCCCATAATGCATTTTGTTTGAGTAAAGTATTTCATTGGATAACATGCGACATAGAAAATGGATGGATGGCGCTGCAATGCTGCATCTGTGCACCAGAGGGAGCCAAAGGAGCCCAGAGGGAGGCTGATGTCATTGCAGCGCACCAATGAATGCGTTGCTCAGATGTAATGCATTATGGGAGTTGTTTATTTCATTTTAAACTTGTATTGCTACATGTTTTTGCATGTATTTGTCAGGTATAGCTTTTGTCTGTTAAGTTACTGTGTGATGAGTTTAGTGTTTTTAGTAAGGTGACACAGTGAGTCTGACTGTTATATTGTTATGTTATAATATATATAAAACGACCTCCTGCAATTTCCAATGGCTTGTAAAGTTCGTTGTCAGTGCACTGACACTCTCGTGATTCGCTCCTGCCAAAGAAAGACCTACCCTTTCCTCACTGACTTGTGAGCGGCACAGTATTTAAACAATTAGTAGTAGTTTTGAAGTAAAGTAGATGTCACGAGATTAGAATTCAGCCACACCGCTGTACAAGCCGCAGGGTTCAAAGTTTAAGAAAAAAGTAGCGTCTTATATACCGGAATTTACAGTAACTGTTTATTTTTTGTGATTCACTCTCTCCTTTTCAAACTGTCAAGCTAAAGGCTCAAGGTTTTGGTCTGCATGAGTCACAAAAATGCATGATAATATACCTGATGATGTCAGCAGCTTCTGTCCCAGCATCCCAGAGACTGTTGCCATGGCAGCCGCGCCATTAATTTGAGTGTCGGAGTGCAACACCTTGACTGTACATACACCGTCCCTGATATTATCTGAGCCCTGGACCAATAGGAAGTAGTGAGCACTCTCACCTTTGACATCTACATCAGGTACTGCAAAATAACATATGAATGTTAAACATAAGGCTGTAGTTCCATGTTTATCATCTCTGAAACACACAATAACATAAAATACATGTCTGCTGCAGTCTAATTTCCACAAAAATACATTAAAGCGGGCATTATCATCTGTAAAGATGTAACTCTTGTTACCAATTTATTTCTGTATGCGAGATATGACTCACTATTTAATGGTGTAATGAAAGGACTTACTGGGTAAGGACTTGGGACGCCTGGCTAGAGACTCTCTCCAGCGCTCGGAGCTGATTTGGCTTGCTGGCGTCTGCGCGATCGGGGTGACAACACAGGACAGGCTGAACAAAGCTCCTACCTGAGGACATAAAAAATACATTCGATTCACACACGATGCCCCAGGCTGATGACCTTTCCTTCAACAAAATATATTTGTGTATGACGAGTTGTGACAGTGATGAAATGACAGTGTTGAGGCCAATACCTTTCCACGCAGTGACTTAAGCTGGTCCAAAAGAAGTTTACTCTTCACAGACTGCCCAGAGAGGTCTCTGATTTTTTTGTGTGTTAATGAACATACTATGTTAACAAATTGACAAGGCACTACAAAAGAGGTTGATATTAATTCAGAACTGGCTTCATTTGATACGCTAAACATGCCAAAATGTATTATGTAAATAATACTGAATGTTATTCACCAAAAGCAGATTATATTGTGTGTCAAATACAGAGACTATATAAAGAGATATGCAGAAACCTACAGATGTTATGGCAAAGTCCGTCCTTTAAGAGGAAGTGTTGTGGTTATGATGATGTTGAGGGGGTGGTGGCAGCATGACAGTGTTTTACAGAGTTCAGTCATTGCTCTGGGGCTGAGGTAAAAGCTGTTTTTGAGCCTGGAGGTGCTCGTTTGTAAGGCTTTGTAGTGTCTTCTTACTTTTTAAAGGCCATCCAGATTTGCATACGGTAGTTATATACAAATATACAGTATACAGTACATCTAAAACTGAGTGTAACTTCAAGTTGTAATATTGCACCATTTCACTTTTGAACAGAGGCGGATGTCATAGTCTGATTTATGGAAACAGAGACTTGAGAAATGAGGATACAGCTCTAACTGGGTGTTGGACATCAGGAAGCAAGGCAGGTCTGAGAGAGTCACCAAATGAAGCAGATCCAAAACTGGTGAATAGTACTGGAAGACCTGCATAAATAGAGAAAATGGCAACAGTAATGACAACATTGTCTGCGAATGTTTTAATAATCATTTGCACAAACATGTAAGGAGCAAATCATGATGATTCTTAAAACTCACTCGCAATAACATATACATATACATTAAATACAACGTCTTAAAAGCCTTCTTTGTACAAGTATGTGTTGGTAATTCCATTCAAAAACCCAAATTGGACAATGTTACTTGACTTACTGATATTGATTAAAGCTGATGATTATAAATAAATACAAAAAAAAGTAGAGCTGCAATAATTAAACGATAAATTGGTGATGAATCAATTATGCAATGAATTAACACCTAAACTACCAGTCAAAAGTTTTAGAACACCCCAATTTTTCCAGTTATTTATTGAAATTCAAGTCGTTCAAGTCTAATCAATAGCTTGAAATGGTACAAATGTAAGTGGTGAATTGCCATAGGTTAAAAAAAAAGGTAAAGTTACCCAAAGCTGAAAAATATTTGTATTTCAGATTTATACAAAAAGGCCTGTTTCAGGGACCACAATATGGGTCAACACTTTAAAGCTGTTCTGCAGAAATGGAGGTTGATCAAGCCTTGGCAGTTGGTGCAACTAATTCCTACAGGTGTTCCAAGATCTGGAGTACTTACTACCTCCTCTGTCTGCATCAAAACTGGGTTCGGAACACACTGTGGTACTATACCCTTGTGAACATCAGTTGAACAGCATTGTGCTGGAGAAAGTAATTTGTTTCTACAAAAATATAAAAAAAATAAAGGGAATTAACAATGGAAAAGAGACAGACCATTTTAACACTTAAAAATGTAGGCTTTTCCTCCAGAGAAATTGGTGTGTTGTAAAACTTTTGACCGGTAGTGTATTTTGGTATTCGATCAATCATTTTTTTGTTTAAAAATGCAAATATCCTCTGATTTCAGCTGCACAAATGTGAATATTTTTTTAGAATTACGATCGCAACAACACATCATCAGTAGAGTAAAACTACGGTCTAAACCCCCTCTTTTCTGATATGTTGCGGACCATACCACGAACTGTTTGACTTTGGTTCATATAGATTTGGTCTGTCTAGATCTGTCTGCCTAACTGATTCTCAATTAATCAAAACAAACTTCAGATTAATCGACTAATAAAATAGTCGTTAGTTGCAGACCTACAGCAAAGCATTACATAACTTTATTGTAAGGGAAGCGATTAACCATATCAGTCTTTTTATGTAACATTACGGTGTTTATTTGAATAAAGATCACACATACACATGTACAGTAAACACACTTGGGTTTTAAACAAGCACGTCAAATAATATATTCTGTGCTGAATGTCTAAGCTTGCATGTTATTTTCAGTAATGAAGTGTTCTTTTAAGAGTGCTGTCACGGGTCAAGTTTGAAAACTGGATTCATGCTGACGTGTCAAAGTACTTATTTCAGTGTACCACAGTTTGTTTGATGAGGCTCAAAATATATTTCTGATCGCTGGCATTGGCTGCCTTTTCATTGAACAAAACAATTTATTTATATTTTGCATTGTGCTCTAGAAAACATAAGAAAACAAAACATTTTCTTCTGTTTCTACCAATTTACTGCTACTGCACATTTTAGGTTTCAATTTCATTCTTATTGTATGCCCTGCATAGGTGTTTTTCTTATAACAAAGACTGATTGGCGGATGTGTGAACGCAATAGCATGTGATCCGTCATTACTGCAGCACAAACTGCTATGATAAAACTATTCCCATATGAACAGCAGTGAAAGTGTGTGGACCACTGAAGTCATCATATATTTGTGAGTGAAAAGGCGTGACTGTGATGTAGTCTATGCGTAGTCTACTATACTGTATATACCAGGGGTCACCAACGTGGTGCCCGCAGGCACCAGGTAGCCCCCCATGACCACATGAGGTGCCCGCAAGCCTGCTTTTCATTCAGGTTTTCAGTTAATAATGAAAGAACATTCTGAAATACAAAATGTGAGTTGTGGACACCAGCATTTTGTTCATGTTCTGGTAAAACAAGCATATTCGCTTAGTTTGGGTTTAAAATAAGCTCTGAAAATAAATGTTACAAAAATGAGCAGCTCTTGGCCATTTTCATTTTGTAAAAGTAGCTCTTACAAGGAAAAACGTTGGTGACCCCTGCAATATACAGTACAGGAGTTTGTAATTCCAACAGTGTGGAGACGGTTATGCTGTCCTTCAGTATTTTATTTTTTTATTTTCTGCCAATACAATCCCCACCATCTGTTTCATCAGAGCTCTGAGCATTCTCCCTCTCTCACTCACTCTCTGTCACAGACACATACAGTACTATATAGTTTTGTGTATATGTTTGTGTGTGTGTGTGTGTGTGTGGGCCCATACTAGCCATAACTTCATGTGCATCCCCCTTGTATTTCATTGTTATGGCTATTAATCTACATCAGAAAGCTCATTACAGTGCAGCGCTGTACCAACTGTTATTAAAGACCTTGTCTCACACCGAGTGGTGTCTCTAAACAAATTCACTGCGTTTGCACAGCACACATCCTCCACCTTGTAAACAAACACAGGGGCTGCTTACCACAGAAATGCACACCAGGATTACAGTACAAGCGTAGGGGGTGGGCCTTTCTTACTTATGTTCTATCTTAACCAATTTATTTTCTACTCGAAGATTGTTTTCACCAGGCAGGAAACAGTTTAAAAAACAGAATGGGGCATTGCTTTAACTGGGCTTATCTGAAAAATTACTCCAAAAGTACCGACAAAGGCAGCCCACAAGTAAAATGGTTCAGTGTTTTGGAGCTCAGGAATAATTTTTCAGTTCCTCTAAAAGACTGAATAAAGGTTGATAATTCACCTCAGAGTGTAGTCTGCGGTCTGCAGTGGCACACGCGTCTTGCGGGAGACTGGACCTTGATGTGTTATGCACTGAAGAGCGCAAACAAAAGCCATCGAAACGTAGCTCTGACATGTACTGAGTCAAACGCACACAAAGAAAGAGGAAAAAAATATATCAGATACAGTCGAGTACAGTAGAATCACACACATCGCAACTGAAGATAGTTTGCTTCCTAAACAACAAACACCAAGTTTGTTGTGTACAATGTAGTGGGAAGAAGGGCAAAGAGGCCAAAAACTTACCACTTCCACACTGAATGGGAGGAGAACTTCTTTTTACTCTGTCATGTTGGACATGCCATGGCTGACTCCATGTGGTAATATAATGTCATGTCTCAATAACGGAACATTACTGACGCCTCGTGGCCAGAATACTGCGTACCTTTGCCTATAAATATTTTTTGAGTAATAATATGCCATAGTCAACCATGAAACAGCGATAATTTACATTTTTGAAAAACCACGGTAGAGCAAGGGAGCGATACAACTGAATGCTACACAGACCACAGACATGGGTCAGCATTAAAACAAGAGCAAAAGGATTAGAAATTATGAGCATCTTTATGTTGTGGTAATTATGAGAACCTACCTGTGTCTGTTTAAAATATAATCAGGCCAAATGTGTGGACCATAAGTATATTTATTATTTTTGTGAACCTTGTCTTTTTTCAACCTGCCTTTCATTTCCAGCTGTCTCTTCCACTTTTGTTGCCTTTAAATAGGGCAATAAACATTTTGTTAGGATAGCTAAAAATATATATACTGCTCAAAAAAATTAGAGGAACACTTGGAAAACACATAAGATCTAAACTGGGGAAAAAATTATCTTGAATATCTTTCCTGATAATAAGTGGGTGATGTATTAGTAACAAAATGATGCCACATAATTTGATAGAAATGAAAATGATCACCCTATAGAGGGGGGAAATCAAAGACACCCCAAAAATGAAAGTGAAAAAATTATGCAGCAGACTGGTCCATTTTGCTAAAATGTCATTGTAGCAACTCAAAATGATTCTCAGTAGTTTGTGTGGCCCCCACGTGCTTGTACGCATGCCTGACAACGTCGGGGCATGCTCCTAATGAGACTACGGATGGCGTCCTGGGGGATCTCCTCTCAGATCTGGACCAGGGCATCACTGCAGTACCTGGACGCATGGAGGAGATTCCAGGAGACAGGTAGTTACTCCAGGAGAGCTGGACAGGGCCGTAGAAGGTCCTTCAATCCTCAGCAGGATTGATACCTACTTATTATCAGGAAAGATATTCAAGATAATTTTTTTCCCCAGTTTAGGTCTCATGTGTTTTCGAAGTGTTCCTCTAATTTTTTTGAGCAGTGTATATACACACACAGTAATTTCTTCTCGAAATATTGTGAAACTGTGGGAAACATGCATTCTTTAGTCATTCTATAATGAATTTAAAATGAATATAAAAGCAGTTGATCATTTCTATTTTTCACCCCCAATCTCATTTACTTTTGTCTTTTATTGATGAAAGATTATTGATGAAAGAAATTTTTCAATTCCTTTCCCTCAACAGACTACAAGTAGGCCTGTCACGATAACAAATTTTGCTGAACAATAATTGTCCTACAAATTATTGTCAATTATTGATATTATTGACAACATTTTTTGAGACCTTTTTTTTCATTAATTATATGGCATAATAATACGAGTACATCACAACAAAAGCAACAAACTTTAGTTTCTCAAGACTATTTAACATTGTAATTGGAATGTCAAGAGCTTTTAAATACAAGGCCAGATGCAATTGTAATAGCTTTATTAATATAAGCTAATTTTATGACACTCTTGTTTTATTACCACTATTAGATAGGATGTGCGCCGCTCTTACTTTGAAAGCCGGAAGTGTGAAGTGTGATGTGTGTTGAAAATGTGCTTGTGAGATAGTGAGATAGCTATTGAGTGCCTCCGAAGCTGTGGCTGTTGTTCCTATTTCACACATAACTTGCACAAAGTCAGCGGCCAACCTAAAATGCTGGGTTACATTAACAAGCACTAAAGCACAACTCATACAGCCTGAGTGGTACACGCACAAGCGCACACACACCCGCATTAGCATGCTCTGCTAAACCAAGCTAACCCAGCTAGCTTATACTGGCTATTGCTTTACGTGAGCTCATGCGAGGGGTGGGAATCTCTGGCCATCTCACGATTCGATGCGATTACGATTCAGAGGCCTGCGACACGATGATAAAAGGATGATCGATGCATATCGATGCATCTTTTTTTGTGATCAACAGTTTGTCAACTTTTTCATGCATAATTTTTTTCTTTTTAAAATAAACATGAAACAGATTCATTTAATTCCATCATATTTTAATAATTGGAATGTTACATCTACCAACATATTTCCCATTCCAATTGCAGTGTCAGTGAAATAATGTTGCGATGCGACGTTGTATCTGGGTTCCAAAGTGTGCAACAAAGCACGAAAGAAAGCCCTGCTTCTCAACAACCGAATACAGCCACAAATCCTTCACAATAAAAGTTACAATTGACTTTGTGATTTGCATCACCTTTTCCGAGTTGGGTGGAAAATGAGTTATCACCTGCTCGATGGTTCTCTTGTTGGCAGCAACTTCAGCTGGCTGTTTTTCCTCCTGGTTCGGGTGGAAACGTGCTATGTGGTTTCTCATATTTGTTGTGTTCCCAAAATATTTTAAGCTTTTATTACAAAGCTTGCATATTGTTTGGCTCTTGTCCAGCTCATTTTTACCTTCAACTACGTGAAAGGCAAAGTGCTTCCAGACGCTCGCTTTAAATCCAGCGGGTGCGGGTTAAAGTTTACGCTCAGCCATTCTGGTAGCGTCTGATGGGCACCACACACTGGAGGCGACATCGCCTCTACTCCATACACTGTCAATAGAACCTGCGCTATAGGGCGGTTATCGCTTATCGTGTGAAAAGTTTGTGTACGTGTGTCTTTGTGCACACGCTGGCTTGCGGCGCGATCCCAGAAAGTTGAAAAATGTTCAACTTTTAATCGCTGTCGCCCAGACGAGGACCAATCAGCGGGAGTTTCGTTGATCGACCAATGAGCAGACAGGATGCTAATCAGTACGCAATACTTGCTGTGTCAGATTTCCCGGAGCTATTTGACATTTCTAAAAAAGAATATAGAGATGTAAAAAAAAAAAAAACAGCGGCATGGGAACTCGTTGGTGCCAGAGTAAACAGCGGGTAAGTTTACATTCATTTACAATGATATTTATGTAAGTTTATCTTCAATATTAGCAAGATCCGGTACTAGCAAGACCGTGGGAGACTCATACAATTCGCTCTGGATGTGAACATGTCGCTCACCCGAATACCATCCGCCAATGAGTTTCGCCAATCGCAGTCATTTGTCGCCTCCCGTGTGTGGCGTCCATTCCACTTAGGTGCACCACCATAAACTGTCCGGGCGGCACTTCTACTTTGGTTCTTTTTGTGCAGTTGTTTTTGTTCCATCACCATCGATTATTGGCATTTATGAATAGATTAATAATTGTCAATGTCCGCATCGCGATGCATCTAAGAATCAATTATTTCCGCCACCCCTAGCTCATGCTCACGTTCAGTAGCTAGTAAGAGTATCAAAGTTTTTTCACCGACTTAGCCGATGTTTCCGGTTGCCAACTCAACATGTTTAGTTCAGGAGAGGTCTGGTTAGTGTTTCTGAGGGGACATGCCACTGTGAATGAGTGGTCCATTGGGGAAATATTTCCACACATTCTTCCCGTGCGAACTCCCCGTACCATGAGAGAACAGTCCGGGCACAGTGAGGGGAACTAACACTACCACTACCAAGTACCACTGTTGCTACGGAGCCGAATATCCAACCGCCAACGTGAAATTAACAGCGACGGAGACGAATATCCAATGTCCAACATGAAATTAACTTAACCAATGTGCAGAGTGAACCCTCTTGTCATCCAGCCTGTGTGGTAAAGAGAGAGGAGAGAGAGGAAAACAAACAGGCATGCACATGTCAATTTATCAAGGCCAGCAAAATGACCGACTTAGTTTTTTTTAATTGTTCGTTTAATCGATTTATTGATTATCGTGACAGGCCTAAGTACAAGTATTAGCTGCTGCAAGACAAACTGCAAGTTTCCAAACTAAACTGTAAAGGTACAGTAGTTTGTTCCTGTCACAGGGCAGAACAGGGAATGGTACAGGATACACACACACAAACACACACCTATAGCTCACACACACACGCACAAGCACTCAAACACACACACACACACACACACGCACAACCACTCACATACACACTGGTTGTCATGGTACATCTAAACAGCAGTATGATGCCAGCGTTCATACTTTTCTCTCCTTTGGGAATGTATTCATCCTCTGCTGTCCTGCTGTGCAGCTTTCAACTGCCAGCCTAGGCCTTCTCACTTCTACCAGCAGCAGCATATTGGAAAAGGTCACTTTCGTAAGCAAGAAGGTGCATGCCTGCCACATTTTTTAACAGTCAATAGATACAATTGTAATGTTGTGAGTGTGAAGTATAACAGGCAGTCAACAATTGTCCAATTCTGTATAACCCAACCAATATTATAGGAATTTGGTATATAGTCTTCCCTCGCTACATCACGGTTCACCTTTCGCTGCCTCGCTGTTTCGCTAAATTTTTTTTTGGGTGCAATTATGCATGTTTTTTTTTAACAGCGTATGAACGCACATTGTGTTCTGCATCCTTGTGGTGTATTAGAACGATCTATTGATTCTCCCCCTCGTCTCAGTATGTGTTTATATGTCTGTATGAGCATATTAGGAATCCACAATAAAGCTCCCATAGCCCGCTAAACACAGTCACAACAGTTGTGATTGGCTAATGGAGAACGCGCACATTGTGTTCTGCATCCCTATTGGCTAAGGGAGAACACGTCTATTGTGTTCTGATTGGTTGTAGAACATTGTCAATCAATCTCCTTTGTGCAGCACTGCCGTGTTTCCTACAGACATTTCCACAGTTTGTTTGCAGCTCGGTCTACATGATGAGCAGAAACCTCTCAAAGGAAAATATTTCAAGTACACACAGGTTGGGTATGCAAAATATCCACATAAAGACTGAAACTTTCATGTAAATGAAACGTGTTTACATCTTTACTGTCAGCCACTAATTTGTAAGTCTGACTAAAATTAGTTTCAAAGTTCCAATGCTAAGAATAACTAAGAGGATGTTTTTTTTCTTTCCCTCAAAAATGAATACTGCAGGGCAATGATGGTGAGGATAAGAAAATGCAAAACACATACTGTAAAGCAAACAGTAAATAGAAAAAAAAAAAGCCTAGCACACACTCCTCCAGCCTTACCTTCTTCTCTCTGACCACCAGGCCTCCCCTCCACATTTCACTGGGGTCAATACAGCTTTTTAACTCAGCAGACTCGACTAGACCAGCACTCAGGTATGACGCCGTTTTTCTCCACCTGAAACAAAAGAACATAGGATAAATCGCAAATACCATAGCACTGAAGTAGCATTTTTTAAGTCCTAATGCATGAATTTACAACAGTAATTCTTCAAAAATCCATCTGCCTTCAAGGGGTCACTTTCTCATCTCATGATTACACCTCTAGTGCCCCCTCGTGGTACAACGTGAACATCACAAATTTTCACCCTGCAGTGCGCTCAGTGATGACAGTGATCTTAGCAGAGTGCCAGCAGCTCATGTGTCTCAAGGCTCCCAGAAGCGGCAGCAGGTCTTTCAAAGCAGGGCACTCCACAGCAGCGCCTAACACCAGCACATCCAACAATGCTTTACCTGAGGCGGGTAGGGGAACAACAAGGGAAAAATTTAATGGTATGTACATTTTTGGCAACATTGAGGAGAGAAATGTGAAAAATTATAGATTGTAAGAGAATTGCAGCATATGAAGTAGTGATGTCCCAATCCGATCTTCAGGATGCCGATGCGCTGTATTTTGAAGATCGGATAATATCGGTTTCCGCCACAAGATCGGGCCAATCTGGCTGCCATATAACGGTTGTAACTCTGAGCCACACTCCTACATGGTAGGTGCAGTAATGTGCCTCTAAGCTGGTTGCCACTCGACTCCCACCAACCACAAGAAAAAAAACGCAATACCACCATGAAGACATGTCCGCGGCGTACTGTGGTGAAGCTAGTTTCATGTTGGACATCGGATGTTTGGCTCCATAGTTACAGCGGTAGCGTCCCCTCATTGTGCCCGGACTGCTGTGTCATTGTGGGGGAGCTCGCACGCAGTGGGGCCATGGCCACCCTTGGTCACTCTCCGGCCATCCCACTGGCCATCTAGACATTTCAGGTATCAACTTATTGCCACCCCTACGTGAGTAATGGTCTCACCTTGGCCACCCCAATGAAAAATTTCTGGTTCCGCCACTGCTCACACGGGACGTGCTGCTCTAACCGCTGTTTTTTATATCACTTAATATATTATTAATATACAGTACTTAATATATTACTTATACAGTATTATTTAAATTACTATAATACTGTAATAAAAAAAAATGTAAAAGTCATATACTGTATTCTAAATCACACCAAAAATATATCTATAACCATGTCAAATGATTAGTCCTACCTTAAAAGTATTTTGCACACCCATTTTTTCCAATTTTATCCTTTATAGGATGGAGTTTTTTTTATTGGATGGATCTCTTACTTGATTAGGGACCTTACTCACAGAGGTTTGTTGCAACAGCCAGACAATATTGTTGACCATGCTGTGTAACAAAAAAGTAAATTCAGCAATACTTTAGTTGCATTATTTTTAATGCTTTGAAGTGCTATTTTCATATTCAATTCCGACTGGCGACCAGTCCAGGGTGTACCCCACCTCTCGCCCAAAGTCAGCTGGGATAGGTTCCAGCATACCCACAACCCTAGTGAGGATAAGCGGCATAGAAAACAGATGGATGAATGGGTATTCAATTCCACAAATCCATGTTTGTAACAAAAGCTTATTGCTTAAAAAAAAAGAAAAAAAGTGGATGTGGATCGGGACATCCCTAATACAGTATGAAGTATTTAATATGGGTTGGTTAACTGTACCAGGAGGCGGAAGCTTGTTTGACAGTGTATGCAGTCCTTCTGCAGCCTCCTCAAGCAACCTGTCCAATAGAAACCAAAGAGGGCAGGTGTTTATACATTCTGTGATTATTATCTTCTTTCTAATATTGTTGCATAGTTGTGTAAAGGTTAAGAACGTTGCCGCTCATGTAATTGTGCAACACAGAATGCAGGCCTGATGGCATCCCATTTCTGTTCAAAGACCCTACAAGTCAAAACAGTTCACTTCGGAAGCCGAATGCCCCAAAAGTTGTCCAATTTTGAGTTCATCAAAAACATTTCTGGAAAAATATGACACAAAGGTCCAACAAATCTTTGTTGTCTTTGGTTTTTTTTTTTTTTGATTATTGTGTTTTTTGTAGGGTTGTCAAATGATTACAAAGTTTAATCTGATTAATCAGTTTTAAAATTAATTAATCATGATTCTCACGATTACCATCTATGTCTGAAATATGCCAATTTTTACTGTATTTAATTAACAGAAAGATAAAAGACAGGACAGAATTATATATATTTGTATGAATTAACAGCTCCAAATGAACTAAATATTTCAATCAAGCTAAACGATACCACGATACCACTAAAAATGTATTTGTCCAACACTAGTCTCTTTAATAGTAGTAGAACATTTGAATCACACTTTAAACCATGTTATTATGACCAATGAGGGGTTGCGTTCAAAGACATCATGTAATTGAAGGTCAATTTACTTGTTTTCATTGTATTTTCAGGCATACATAAAAGTAGCAAATTGTACATCTGCTACAAAGAGTTACAAAGTGAGTGATAAGAACATCCACTGTTTTTCTTTATCTTCCTGTTTATTCAAACACACGCACACATATTATAAAGCCATTTTTGTGATGTTCAGAGTGTCCCTGGATGCATCTTGCATTCTTGTAATGAGAATGATCAAGTGTTCCCAATATAGGACCAGAGATGTTTGTGAGTTGGACATATATACAGTATATGGTGTTGGAATTGGACTGATGTTGATGTTGATGTGTTCAGGCCAGAATAAAGTCATAAAAGAGCATCAGACGCTGTGTGACTGTGTGGGGGACGCTCCACTGTGCTTCCGTCTACCGTCATAACAGAGAGGCGTGCTTGTTCTGGTGCGCATGCGTTAATTACACTGAAGTAATTAATTCAATTAATTAATTACCGCCGTTAACGCGTTATTTTTGACAGCCCTATTTTTTTGTGATTCTACCATCGATGGTATGGGACAAAACGAAAACAAACGATAATGGCTTCATAAAACTTACTGCAACATACATAGTATAACTGCTGTTTTACTATGCACATGACAATAAAATTCTTGAAAGGGTCTGGCAGCTCAGTGCAGTATGAGCAATCATATCATCAATCATCATTTACATACCAAAATTACATTTACCAAGCAGATGCTAACATAAATACATGTATTATATGGTACACAACACGTATTAACGTGGTACAAATAAAACGCAAATATGTGTCAGTATTGCTCTGCAAACACATTCCTGTTCCCTCTCCATTATGTGACTGTCAATCATCTTCTAATGGTAAGCAGTTTTGGGTCATTGTGTTGAAAGGGGTACCAAAAGCGTGACATAGCAAGCAAATATTATAGTTGTTATTTCCTAACCAATTTGCATATTAAGAGAAAGTATCACTTGTTCTGTGTCAGTTTATGAAAAAAAACATGCAAGAAAATATCACATTTTGATTCCTGATTTTATTTTGCATGTTTGTCACATTTAAATGTCTCAGCTCATCAAACAAATGAAGTCAATGAGAACACAACTGAGCACATAATGCACTTTTGAAATGAAACTTTTTATTATTAAGCGAGAAAAAATCCAAACTTACATGGCCCTGTGTGAAAAAGTGATTATTAAACCTAAGCAACAACTGCAATCAGGCATTTGCGATAACTTGCAATGAGTCTCTTACAGCGCTGTGGAGGAATTTTGGCCCCCTAATCTTTGCAGAATTGCTGTTATTCAGCCACACGAGAGGGTTTTCGAGCATGAACCGCCTACTTAAGGTCATGCCACGGCAGTATTTTGGATCACTGTCCTGCTGCAGAACCCAAGTTTGTTTCAGCTTGAGGTCACCAACAGATGGCCAGACATTCTACTTCAGGATTGTTTGGTAGACAGCAGAATTCATGGTTCCATTTATCACAGCAAGTCTTCCAGGTCCTGAAGCAGCAAAACCGCCCCAGACCATCACACTACCACCACCATATTTTACTGTTGGTATGAAATGCGGCATTACTTTTATGCCAGATGTAATGGGACACACACCTTCCAAAAAATTCAACTTTTGTCTCGTCAGACCACAGAGTATTTTCCCAAAAGGCTTTGGGATCTTCAAGATGTTTTCTGGCAAAATTGAGATGAGCATGAATGTTTTTTTTTTTTCAGCAGTGGTTTTCATCTTGGAGCTCTGCCATGCAGGCCGTTTTTGCCCAGTGTCTTTCTTACGGTGGAGTCATAAACACTGACCTTAACTGAGGCAAGTGAGGGCTGCAGTTCTTTGGATGTTGTTGTGGGGTCTTTTGTGACCTCTTGGATGAGTCATCGCTGCGCTCTTGGGGTAATTTTGGTTGGCCAGCCACTCCTGGGAAGGTTCACCACTGTTCCATGTTTTTGCCATTTGTTGATAATGGCTCTCAATGTAGTTCGCTGGAGTCCCAAAGCTTTAGAAATGGCTTTATACCCTTTTCCAGACGGATAGATCTCAAAAAATCGCAGTTAAGTTATGTTTTAACAGGGGGGCAGTCATTTTTTCCACACAGGGCCATGTAGGTTTTGATTTCTTTTCTCCCTTAATAACAAAGCATTTTGTGTTCAGTTGTGTTGTCATTTACATTTGTTTGATGATCTGAAACATTGAAGAGTGACAAACATGCAAAAAAATAAATAAATAAATCAGGAAGGGGGCAAAGACTTTTTCACACCTGTGAATATCTGTCACTATAAGTGCTTTAAACTGTCACAAACATGCTCCAAAATGGCGACGCATCTTGCGCATAACACGGCGCAAGTGCATGGGCCTCGTTTCAAATTCCGTGCGAGACCCTCACTGTGTTCTTTAAAACATTATTAGTTAGCACTGTAGTAACACACTTCACCTTCCACGAAAGCATGATGTAAGAAAAACAGTTCCCAAAAGTGAATTGATCAGAAAAACTATCAGCAGAAATCCTGAAGGTAACATGTATCCTAGACATTATGCCATATTTCTGATTTGGAATCAGAATTACTTTTGTTATTGTCTGAATTTTGCCAAAAAAAGACAGGGAAATTGTGTGTCAAGGATAATGTCAGCTCATTTGCATAGCCTTCCGCAGGCAGTTCAATTTTAGTTACATTGTGTGCAGACTACACTGGTTACGTTTGCGATGCATGCACGTTTTTTTTCAGAGTTTGGTCAAAGTACATGTTTTGGATGAAGCAAAATGCTACCAAACAGAAATCACAGCAGCTGGAACGTAAGTTCCACCGTTTTGTATTTATTTCATCATCTTTGTGACACACTTTTGCATGTCACAAAATGGTGCTGCGCAAACGGGCTGAAATTGACATCGGATCATGTTTATATACAACAGAGACAAAGAAAACAGTCAGCACCTGTTTATGCAATGTGTACGCAGTACATCTTTTTTGGTTATAGCTGCAAATCACTGTAGGCTGTCGTCAGAGTGACAGCACCCTCTCTGGTACCCCTTTCAGGAGACTGACCCTTTTACTTTTATGCAGTGGTAACTGTAACTTCTTGTTGTTCCTGTACGACATTGCCTGTACATTTAATAAAGGATTTCTGATGGTTTAGTTCCAGACTAAAACAAGTGAAGTCACTTTACATGCCTTTGTCTAGAAAATGTTAAAATGACAACGTGAATGTCAACAAGTGTCACAGAACAGATTGTAACAAGTAAGGTTTCACTGGATCTGAGTGGTACCTGCGGAGTATTATGATTTGCTGTAATATTACCAGGTTTCATGTTCATTTTTCTTTGGCACCAACTTTAAACTTGATTAATTGCAGAGAAAAAAAGAATCTCACTCTGTCAATGTTGCTTGGTCGCACTTTTGGTCCAATTCTTCCTGTTGACTCAGAGATCCAACACACATCTCCAAAGCCGTTTGCATCTCCTCTTCACTGTTTGCTCTTTGGTAGACTGCTGCCAGATCGTCCCAGTCTGAGCTGCAGAACTGCACAACATTTACATACATGTTTATTTTTGTCTTGCATTTAATAAAACTGTTTAGGGTCTTTACATTTATAATAAATGCATCCTGAATTATTGGCACAGTTTATTCTTGTAAGCATCGCCTGACTCAGTTGTGTAGAATAAGGCAAATAAATCAGTTTGTTTTATTGCACCATACAAACATGCAATGGACTTTTTGTAATTTCATACTTGTGTTGCTCCATGACAAGCCTGAACAGCAAAGTACCACCTCTGAAGAGATGGTTTTCCACTGAGAGAACAAGCTGAGGAAAAGGATAGGAAAGCAGTTTGTGAGTGAGACAACCTCAGACAACTATGCACCCATGCAATGTCTAAAAGCACCTGGGAGCACAGTGATTCCTCTTGCTGATTCTTCAGAAGAAAAGTCCACAATTTGGTCATAGATTAGCTTCATCTGCTGCGGACCTGTGCAAAAACACGTTAATAGCGGTTAGCCTTGATCACATGATGAAATCACACTCACAATCCAATGTTACAATGTTTGATGTAAAACTGCACCGCATCATTCCCACTTTTCAATATATTGACTCTCTCATTTAGTTAAACAAAAATCTGCAGCCTACTTCATCACCGCCAACTACAACTTCAGCACAGTACAGTAATAAACTTATTTTCCTAGTCAGTGTATTGTCGTCACTGTTGTCCCTGAGGACTAGATTTGACACTCTAACTCCGACAAGGCTATTTTGAATGTGTTTTTAACACTATGTCGTCATTTTCCTTCACTGTGTAAAGATTCTGACTATTTTCAGTACAACTGGCCAGTGGCCAATACAGTTAGCTAGCAGTTCGGTGCCCTATCTTTCGTCTACTCTTTATTTATTAACACTTCCTCGTCGTAGCAAGCGTTAACTATCTGTTTTAATGTTTAATAATATTTATATAGACCACAAACAGTAGCTAACTACTTTTACCGTAACTGAAAAGCTGACAGTAATTCACACTTGGTTTGAACCCCCCCCCAAAAAACTTACATTTGCAATTCTCCAATGCTTTGTCATCCGTCTGACAGAGAGATAAAACCAATACATATCTATCCATTTCGTATTGTAATCAAGCAATATCATATAACGTCCGCTTGCCTAATAAATGTTTACACGCTTTGTCAAATTTCCCACCATTACTTCTTCTTCTGCTTCATGTATGTGTGCGTGTCCATAAGCAAAAAGGCGCTACCGCCCCTATTGGACAGACTCCATTACAGTAAGACCATACAAGTACTATACTGTATTACAGAGTACAGTAATATATTTTGTTCTAGGAATCTTTTTTGTGTCAGATTATTTTGTTTACAGAAAATAAACTTCAACTGTCTCATTTTTAATAATATATTCACAAGAACACCACATACCACAAAATGCACACTTACTACATGAATAATAATATCTACATGAATAAATTATTCATGTAGATACTGGTAGAAAATTCATAACAATGCTAACGTGCTAACATTATGTTAATAAAATAATGTTTAATGTCTGTTTATTACACATCTTGTGAAAAACAGGAAGGCAACACTACATTATAGCACAATTCAACTTTGTTTGAATTTGTTTTTATCAAATAGAACCACTCAACACATCAGCCAGTTTAGAACAGGGATTTTATTAAAGAAGTTCTGTAGATAAAAGGTATATCACACTAAGGTATTGCACGTTTTGTATCAAATGCTAACAGGTGACAGAGGTAGCGGAGTAATTGCTTCTATAAATTCATTTTGTATGTACATGTACTTATTGGTTGATTTTATTATGTTGAATAAATAGACCAATTGATAACTGTTGAAGAATACTGCAGCGATATTCACAAGCATTTCTAGTTGATTTCCACAGTTTGTTCCTGGACGTAGACAATAAAGTGGTGATTGCTGTCGCCCTGAGTGAGGACCGTCAGGGCCTCCAGTCCGTGCCCCTCCTCCACCACCATCACCTGCTCACCCGTAAGATCCCCATCTGCGTTCACAACCATCAGCTGGCTGTCGTCAACCTCCTTCTCACCCTCCACCTGCAAACGCCGGCCATAACTCCAAATCAGCATCACATTTGAAAGAGATTGTGGCTTCCTGAAGACACACAGGAAGGGGTTTACCTGCTCTACTACAGCAACAGTGCCGGGGGCCATGGCCACCATGGAGGTGATGGCGTCATGCGTCTCTGAATTAAACTCAGCTATCTGCTGAAGAATATTAACAGGCCCTGTTTGCAAAATAATAATAATAATCTGTTAAAAAGCAAAGGCACTGAAATGTTTTAATTTGCCTTCTGACCACTTGTACTAATTATCACCATTGTCTCGCAGGGCAGCTACATTTTCTTCTGTCAACTGCTCCTCTTGCTCCAAAGGCACAAAGTGTGTCTCTACTGTCTCTTCCACCTGAATTTTGACAAATACAACACATACACTGTCAGAAAGGTAGTCATTTTAATTAGTTAATAATTTAAAAACATTTCTTTTTGCAGTTGCAGTAGTTGTAGTTTGCACCTATACAGTGGATCCCAACACATTCACAATTTAGCATTCATGGTCCCGCAAATTCAGGGATTTTTGTTCAAAAATTTGTTGAAAACATTTTTTTTCTCATGTGCCCTGCGATTGGCTGGCGACCAGTCCAGCGTGTACCCAAGGGACGACTATGCACGTATATGGATACTAAATGTGTGTGTGCGCAAGCGTGTACCTCCCAGGTGCATTCCACCTGTTTAGGGCCATGTTTCTTCTTCAAGTGTCGATTCAGCTCCCATTTGGTGCCATAAACAAACCTACATTCAGGGCACTTGATGCCACCTAAACACAGTACACAGAAATATGATATTCTAAACTGAGAGTGCATTATTTAAGAATACATTGTACTTCCCACTTTACAATCTGACCTTGTCTTGAATACTCTGGGTCAGAGAAACCTTTTCCGACATTCTGGTATTTCTGATCCGGGTGTTTTGTCTTATAGTGTCGCTTCAAGGGACCAGATGTGTTGCAGGAGTAATGACAGTGAGCACATCGGAATGGCTGCAAAGAAATAATGAATAACATTTGTAAGGCATGAACAGAGTGCTTTTAAGATGCAATATTTAAATATTGACTTAAGTGTGTTTTGAAATGTTAGTTAAAAAACTCAATTACTCAAATTTATGATATGCATGGTATTTGTAAAGGTTTACACGCGCTCCTAAGAGTACGACAATGTGGACGGGGTCCTGTCTGATATGACGTTGTGTACTGTGGGTACAACTCTATTCTGACCTTAAATTCAGCGTGCTGCTCCATGTGTCTGACCAAAGGAGCCTTCAAAGCAGACGTGAAGTCACACTCTGGGCACCTAAACCGCTTCCCTAGATTAAAAACAACAAAAGCCTCATTCTCAGTCAGTCAATTCTTCTGAGAACATCTGTGTGTATTGTTAAAATGATTGAGTGCCGTTATAAAGAACAAATGAGGGACATTTCCATAAGTAATAAGAACGGACATACCTTCATCGGTGTGGCTCAGTCTGTGGCTCTTCAACGACACTTTGGATTTCAGTGTTTTACCGCACAAATCACAGACGTGACATCTTTCTTTGTTATGTCGGTTCATGTGATTTTTCAGGTTGTTCCTGCTGCGGCTTGCATAGTCGCAAATATTGCAGACGAATGGCTTCACGCCTGCAAATGTAAAGTAAATATTAAACACAGACAATTCTGCAAAAACTAAATTAAAAGAAGTGCAATATTTTAGTAACTGCATCTAGCTACGGTACATGGCACGAAATATACATTACAAGCTTGTCTTTATATGGCCTGCACCACTGTAAACCATCCTCACTGTGACAATCAAATACCTAATGTTATGGCCAAATAAACAATTTTGTTTATTTGTGATTTCATGCGGGTTTTATGTGCAAGTTCTTACCTTGGTGGGCCCAGATGTGCTGCTGAAAGTCACTGCTGTTCTTTAGGTAGTAAGACTCACAGTAAGGGCACTTCTCTGCACGCTTTACCATCAGTCCTTTAACTAGTATTGTATCTGTTCAACACACAATCAAAACACTGTCATTACGTTCCATCTGTACCGTTCGCGTTTAATGACTTTAATACATTTTAACTACTTCACGTAAACCTGTGTTTGTTTATATATGTGTGCCTTTTACCAGGGTGGGACATTTGGATGTGCCGTCTCAGTCTGTGCTCTGGATAGTTTTGATGGCAGGTGGGACAGGGTGCACTCTTGCACTGCAAATATATGCAAAAATAACACAACTTAATAATAGACTCACAATAAATCAAATCATTTAAATTCTAAAATCATGCATAAGGCTCCGTTTATGGCTATAAAATAACATTTTGATGGCTCGGTGAAATGACTTTGTATTCTTACTCTTTTCAGCCATTTTAAAGACATCCTCGATGTTTATATCAGGCATGCACATTAAATTCAGTGCAAATATATTGTATACAGTACACATTCAGACACTGTTAGTTTCATCGAAGCACAAATAAAATAACTAGTCAGAGCCTCATGAGTCATGGAATCTAACTTAAAAACATAATTTTTGTTATTTTCCACTCAGTTACCTCTTCTTGATGGGTCCTGCGATGGGCTTGTAGTTTGTATTTGTCAGGAGTGGTGTATTTACATCCCGGATTAGAACATGTCAGCAGCAAACCACTGTGCTTCTGAATTAGGTGCCTCTTTAAAGAGCTTTTAGTGATGGAGGAGTAGTTGCACTTTGAGCAGTAGTGCAAGTGCTCCTTAGTGTGTGTGCGTACATGGGCGTTATAGTGGACTTTGTACCAAAACAGTTTCCCTGTGAAGAAAGGAAAAACAATCATTGGATTCAGACTCACTGGCCACATTAAGACACACATGCACATAAAAATGATACCCTATACAAGAGCTGGATGAAAAATCCTGACTGTACAAGAATACATACAAATGCATGGTCATAGATGACCACAATGAATCGCATGGCACACAGTGATTTTTCCCGCACATTGAAGTGGATTCTCTCATTGTGGGGAAATACTGATTCGACCCTAAACCCTAGAAACTGAAGAAGATGGCATTTACTGTGGAAACACCCATAATGGTAACACAAATTATGTGTGACCTGGTTTTTGTACACAACATTCCAATGTTTAACAGTGAGATACAATAATGTTCAATTTTGGTCAAAAGGCATCAATTTAACAATGTTTATTAATGTGGTTGTAGTTTACAATAGTGAATAACTATTTTGTATCTAAGTGAGTTGTGTTTGCATCCTAAGACAGGCAAAATGTTTGAGAAGATGCGATTCCATTTTACACCATTGCAAAGTATAGCCACCTCTTTCACGTCCATCCATCCATTCATCCATCTGCTATAACACTTGTCCTCATCAGGCTCATGATTGAGCTGATGCCTATCCCAGCTGACTTTGGGTGAGAGGCGTGGTACATCCTGGACTGATCACCAGTCAATCGCAGGACACATGAGAAAAAAAATGTTTTCAACACATTTTTGAACAAAAATCCCTGAATTTAGACGAACAATCATTCATATTCACATTCACACCCATGGACAATTTAGAGTCTCCAATTAACCTAACATGCATGTGTTTGGAATTTGGGAGGAAGCCAGAGTTCACACAGACACCCAAACGGATATCTGAATTCTACCTCTTTGACATCAGAGCTGAAAATTTTTATAATGGTTAATGTAGAATGTTTGATACGCATTGATTACTGGATCATATGCAGTAAATTGCGCAGGCTACATCATCTCACCACAGTATTGACACTCCAGGTCTCCATACATTTTCCTGAGCCGCTGAAATGTCTCCATATCAAGATGTGTCTTCGGAAGGGACGACAACACCTGCTGGAATGCACTTAATTGCAATCCCTGTAACAATATGAGCAAATGAGTGGATCAATTAGTGAAGCATGATTCGCGCAATTATTGTACCTTGTCTGATTGTGGACTTTGATGATCTTCTCCTGAAGGTGCTGAGGGGAGATTTTTATTCTCCGCCAATAATAAAGAAGATACTTCAGTGTTATCATCAGCCAATTGTGTGTTTGGATTCGTGGGTGTGTTTTCCATGTGAGGGGTGTGCCCTTGCTTATTGTGGTCTGTCATGTTGTTCGTCTCCGAGGGAACGGCACACTGTTGCGCCTCAGGGATATTTTTGGGTTCCGATTTTTGAGTACATCCCTCACTTGTTCTCTGTGCTTCTACATCTTCACCCTGAAATTGAATGCCCTCATTTTCTCGCTCCTCATCTTCGCCTTCCCTCCACTCTTGACCATCATCACCATTTCTTCTACCTTCTTCTCTGCTGTTGTCTTCCAGCTTTTTGCTTCTCTCTGTGTCCTCTCTTTCTTCATCTCCAGACAAGCTTCCTGCGCCGCTCATCAAGTAGAAGCTGTTTTTAATACACTCTGTGAACACCTGCTCTTGCTCCAGGTCAGAGTGACACTCTGTGAGGTGACTCTTGAGTCTCTGACAGCTGACAAACTTCTTCTCACACGCGCAGCACACGTACAAGAACGGATGCTTCCTGACGTGAGCGGTGAGTGTGGCCAAACTGGTTCCGGCGTGTTCACAGAGCAGGCAGGCAAAGGGCCGCTGGGGCCCGTGGACTAGCAGGTGACGCTCACGCTCCAGGAGGTTCTTAAAGCGACGGTGACAGGTGGGACAGTGGTAGAGGAGTTGTCTGAGCCCCTGACGAGTCTTCAGCCTGGACAAACAGAACAGAGCGGCAAGGCGGGTGAGCTGCAAATTCAATTAGTAGGTGATATAAAATATTTGAATGCTGTTGTAACACCTCAGTTGCTGGTAGCTCTTGTATATAAGCGGGTCTTTCAAATTATGACATTTTTCAAAATGTTTAATCAAGTTCTTCACATCAGAGTACTTTTTCTGACAGTAGCTGCAATGCTGCTTCAGCTTCAAATGTACTCGCTCAATGTGGACCTAAAGAAACAGAAACAGTTTGATGAAGCACATTCACACTCAGGTTGCCTCTCATTTAATTCTTATGTGAACCAGAAAAAAAGATAATGCAGGAGTAACGGAGGTATCAAGTAATACTACTATTTCATTAAAGTTTAAGATTAAGTTTAAAACTCTGCAGACACTAAAGCATTACCCTGCTTTATGGTAGGCTAAAATCAGACTGCTTTAAAACACAAATACATACAATAGCGCCTCATATCATACCTGCATGTGAGTACCACTGCAAATATTCACTGAAAAGATTGAAATCAGACCTTGAGGTGTCCTGGGCTCAGGCATTGGAAAGGACACTGCTGACAACTGAACTTCTCTCCCGTGTGCTTCCTCAGGTGAACGTTCAGGTTGGCTTCAGGACAAAAGGGAAATAAGGAGAAAATATAGAATTGAATAACTCATACTTAAGGAATTTAGGATTTAAGGGATTTCCATGCTGTCCCCGCTAGGGGGGTCACAAGACCCCATGTCACAAGATCTTGCAAGATGAAACCATGACAAGATTTCTTGTTCAGATACTAGGCCTGGGACAATAATAACTTAATTATTTAATTAATGAAACAATAAATGAAACCGAACTTGATTTGATTTAATTTTGCTTGCCTCAATATATTGCCCTGTGCATGTGTGTCTGTTTTCCAAGTCTGTTGCCTCCAAACAGGCAGGAAAAGGATTCACCCTGTGCATTGGTTTCAGCACCTTGGCGGCTTTTTTTCCACAGAACAATGGCATGAATGGAGTGAGCCTTTTTGTCAGTCATACAGTCTCTTTGTCTTGATGGGTAGCGGCAGGGCCGCTAGCATACACACAGAGTGCAGAAGAGTGTTACATAGTAGAAGTTAAATTAGTAGATTGTAATATATTGTCATAAATTTGTTTACATTTTTTCAACGTACATTTCTTAAAAGTAATGTTAAAATCTCATCTCCTAGACCCAATCTCATGTATCGTCTCATCTCATGAACTCAGTGTCTCGTGACACCCCAAGTGCCAACTGACATTAATGCTTCTTAAATGTGTGTTTTCTACATGTATTCAGTACTTTATGGCGTCTCACATTTCAGCCAACATTTTTAATTACAGTACAGTATATCTTATCAAGGGACAATACAATACTGTAGATATGAAACTTGAATATGCTTTTGAGTCAGCAGTGTACAGCTTGTATAGCAGTACCGACTTAATAGTGCCTCGTTTATTGCACTTAATTGGTTCCAGACCCAACCTTGTAAACTTCCGCTAAGTAGGAGCCATTATATATAAATCAAATATTTTCGTAGTTATGGTATAGAAAACCTGTTTAAAACCTTCTAAATATGTTTTTTTTAACATTATCAGAGCCATCTAGACAAGATACTGTATAACCCACCTACAGTCACCTTTCCCCAATATAGTAGACATACTGTAATCAGAAAAAATAAGCCATTTAAGACATAAGACTCGTGCTCATTTTTCTTTTTTTTTTTTTTCTTTTTTTTTTTTACAAATAATAGGTAGTATTCAACCACAAACCAGCATGATAATTTTTTTTGAAAAACCGTGGCGGAGTGAAGCTGCAAAATTCAAATTACTTGCCATTGAAAATAACTCGGAGAATGCAGAGAATGATCCCCTCCCTTGGGAAACTGGGCCACATGGCAGTTTTCCAACATGATAATGAGCTCACAAACACACCTCAAAAATGACAAGTGCATTGCTGAGGAAGCTGAAAATAATGGCGGGGCCAAGTACTGTGTGAATGCAGACTTGAAGCCAATTAAGCACCTCTGGGGCATTCTCCAACGAAAGTGGGAGGAGCGGAAAGTGTCTAACATCCATCAGCTCTGTGATATTATCATTGACGAGTGAAAGAGGATTCCAGTAACAACCTGCGCTCCACTAACAAGTGAAGTTTAGGCAGTGCTAAATAATGACGCCCACACTAAATCCTGACAGTCTGGACACAATCTGGACATGTTTACTGTGAGGTTTACCCACTTGTGTTGCCAGATATTCAGAAAATAATGTCTGTGTGTTGACTTATTTTCAGGAGAAAATAAAGCTGCACTGCTTCTAAGCTGTACACTGAGTTATATCCAAGTTTTATTTCTATAGTATTGTTCCTTAGGTATACTGTAAAATGGTTGCTGAAATATGAGGGGTGTACTCACCTTTGTGAGATTAAAACGTATGTGGCTATGAAAATACAGTTCAAATCAGCAGATGGTTCACTAGCTTTATTTTTACTGTAAGTTCTTACTGTTAAACTTGACAAGTAGGTTTCTGTTGTGGGCAAATGATCATCGAGTTACCTTTGATGGCTGATGCGTAGTCACAGTGTGGACACTTGAACGGCTTCTCTTGGGTGTGTGTCCTTAGGTGGGATATGAGCGAGTGTCTAAACTTAAAGATCTTATTGCAAAACTCGCAGGCAAAGACCTTCAGCTGGCTCTGGAGCAAACTGGGGAGAGACACACATTGACTAGTATCATCATCATTGTTGCTAAAGTTTAGTAAAAGGTTAGTATGGTTAGATTCTTAAGAAACCTTAAGAAGACCTTAGAAACCTTATTAAAAACAAGCTACTGTGTCTACAATGACAAAAGTACAGAGACAATGGGCAATTACACAAAAATGAAGTCATTCAAGCAGACCTCTATGTGCTGCATCTCAAATCATGTCTCTACTATATGTGTGTACATCATTTAATTAGCTACAACTTCAAAAGTAAAAATACATTCAATGCAATATACATATTCACACAGTACTTGGGAGCATCCTGCTTGATGGAATATTCCTGGAAGCCTTTTCCAGGTGGTGGTGTCGCTTTGTCTGAACTGCAGTTGGGAGTAGAAAACAAAATGAATCAGACAAGCAGAAAAATGTCAAAACGCTTTTTCATACATCTGGTAAAAAGACAAAAATCAGTGTAAGATTGTATTTACTGTGCATTTAGGTACCTTAGCTCCTGGTCTGCTTTGGGGTCTTCATCACAAGGCGTAGGTTGGGACTGACTCACAATGTCTGTTGTCTCACCCTGAGTGGCTTCAGTATTCTGGATCTTTGCACACAAAAAGCAATAAATTGGCGAATGTATTCATTATTTTTGTTTTATTTCTTAAAATAATCTCCTCTCTTGTTGAAACAACTGTTGTTATTGGATAGGAGGCTATTGTTTGCTTTGGGCATGATTTTAGCTGGTTGGAAAACTACCAGGTGAATTTTATTAGTTGTGCTTTAACCGAGACGAGACGAGGCAAGACGAGATTTTAACTTTACTTTTAAGAAAAGGACAATGAATAAATATTTTAAAATATATGACAATATATTGCAATCTACTAATTTCTACTACATTACACTATTCTGAGCTTTATGTATATACTAGCGGCCCTGCCTCCACCCACCAAGACAAAGAGATTGTATGAATGACAAAAGGTCTCACTCTGTTCATGCTGCTGTTCTATGAAAAAAACGTACCAAGGTGCTGAAACCAATGCATAGAGTGAACTCTCTTCCTGCATATTTGGAGGCGGGGACGAGGAAAACAAACGCGCATGCACATGCACATGGCAATATACAGAGGCCAGTAAATTTGCTGAGTTCATTTTCATTTATTGTTTGGTTAATTAATTTATTATTGTCCCAGTTTTTTTCTGAACGAGAAATCTTGTTTGTTTTAATCTTGCAAGTCTGAGTGATTTTTGGTCAGACTGTGTTTTGCTTTATTCAATATTGAAGACACTTTATTTTGTGCATTTCTAAATGTGAGATACCCAGCTCCTTTTATCATGTATTATGACCCCTAAAAATGTATTTTCAGGCACCATGTCAATGGCTATGCCATCTTATTTGTATTTGTGTTTCATTTCTACATTACCAAATAACATTATTTGAATTAGGGCTGTCAACCGATTAAAATATTTAATCACGATGAATCACAATTGGTCCATAGTAAACTCGTAATTACTCATAATTAATCACCACTAGAAATAAGTTTATCTATAAAAAGTTAGGATGTAAATCTCCTTGTGGTAAACACTTCCATACACATTTACTGTAGATACACAAGTTAAGATATGATTCAACAGCGATACATATTTTAAAAACAGAACAATTCGATACAGTGCACAAAGGATACAATTCGATTCAATATAATTCAACAAATTCATTTGTCAATGTAGACTTTAATCTTACATAAAAACATCAAGAAGCCAATTAGTTGGGACACTCGTATGCCATGGCACCACTGTACTAATGACAATTTTTTAAAAAACTATGCACTAGTAACTTCTCTCTTCTTCCTGGCGACGTACAACTCGACTCACAGCGACACAAATAACTTTGGTCTTGTCAATTGATGCATCTGGCAGGGCTGTGAAGCTAAACTTACAATTGAAAATATAAATTTCTTTGGCCGTTTCTGCTCAATATTTGATACCGCTTCTGGCTTCACATCAGCTGCCACGTTGTTGCGTTTCCTCAAACTACTGTGCGGAACAAGGGTCAAACAGGACATGCGCACGTTAATCGGTTATCAAAAAATTACCGTTGTTAAAGGAAACCTCCCATTAACGCGTTAACTTTGTCTGCCCTAATTTTCCTTTTTTATTTTAAGTTCAAATAGTCTGTTTTTATTCACGTTTTTAAATGTGTTCATTTGTCCTGTTAGAATTTTCCTGTGCATTCTCACCTGAACAAAATAAAATGGTGTCATCTGCAAATTCCAAGTCTTTCATGGGCTTACACCCTTTAACGCCTGAATTTATAGAGCTGTATATAAAAGATGTTTTGTGTGTTTTTACCTTTAAGTAGATGGTAATTAATTTGGCTATAGCACAAAAAATTTATAGAAATTTGGGTATGTTGCAAATTTTTAACAACAGGCACAATTGTCAATAACACAGTAATTTAACAGTAAAAAAAAACAATGTTTTATTTCTAACAGAACAGACAACAAATAACACATTCCTCTCACAGCAGTTTTTGTTTTTGTTCAGGCACAAGTGAACGTCGCATTTTGTACACTTGATGCCAGTGTGGCTCGTGCACTTGGGGAATTTGCAGCGTTTCCGCACACATTTGTGGCCAGTTACCCATAGCATCAGCATGGACCTCTTGTGTGGGAATAGCCTTAGCAGGTCCCCTCCGCTGCTTCTTTTGGTTCTCTCGCTCCACGCCTGACGGAGGCCACAGATCTTTGCCTTGCAGGCAGAGGGCCTGTGCAATGGAGGTCCTGAAAGCCAGCAAGTCCTTCCGATTCTTCCGTGGAACATTCATAGAGTCACAATCATGCCGATAGAGCAACCAACTGTTGACAACCACCGTGTCCACGAAGTCAAAGAAGAATCCGTGGTAGTACTTCTTCGACCTGATGTGAATGCGGTAGTGGGCGATTAGTGCATCAACCGCATTAATGTCAGCCATGAGCTTGTTGCGGAGGTTGATGATGCTAGGACACTTCACAGACACTTTCCTCTTCAGCTTTCTGTCCCACCTCTGTGCTGGCAACAATCACCCCTGTGTTGTCAAACCATTTTACAGCTCTAACCACCCACACTATCAACAAAAGCCTGTTGCTCCTCGAATGTCCCCCTTCCCTTCTTTTTCAGCTTGCTGTCTTGGCTGAAACTGCAGCCTTGCAGGCGATTTTGCCGCACAGTGCCAAGGGCTGGTACACCCGTTTGCAAGCGCAACAAACAAATCGAGCAAGGAAAACCAGTTGTCAAAGTACAGCAGGTGGTTGGCAGAACCATCAATGACTGATGTTCCTGCTTGCCCCGATGTCTTGTGTACCTGGTGCAGGATCAGGTTTCTCTGCAAAAACATCAAATGAGTGCACCAGGCCTTTGGAGTCACACAAAACAGGGTTTTGTATCCCCATTTGTATTTGCTTCTTGGTGATGTGCTGTTTTAGAACAGATCTGCCTATGAATGGCACTATTTGCTCATCGATCGACTGCTTCTGATCTTGAGGCGAAGCTTGAAATTTGGGGAGCAGGGAATCAATTAGTGGCCTGATTTTGAACAGTCCGTCACTGCTATTGGGTGCCATGTTGTCACTGAAATGACTGAAATGTTTGATTTCTTCCCATCTGTCACAGGGCATCACATCAGCAATCTGCTGTACACAACATGCTTTGGACCAGTAGATGCTAGAGCGAGGTAAGCGGACAACACTCGTCTGCACAACAGTTCCAATGAACTGCTCCAATTCCTTCTTCCTTCTAATTTCAGGGCATGGTTTGGATTTTTTGTGTGCAGTACAGATGGCTTTGCTTGACAATAAGATCCAAAAGTTCAGTGCCAAAAAATTGTCTGGAATAATCAATATGCAGTCTCACTGAGTCACTGTCTTGGGAGAGCACCTTGCAAACACTGGCACATTTTTTGCAGAGCTCTGAGCCTGTTTTACC
Source organism: Dunckerocampus dactyliophorus (assembly GCF_027744805.1). NCBI lineage: Eukaryota > Metazoa > Chordata > Actinopteri > Syngnathiformes > Syngnathidae > Dunckerocampus > Dunckerocampus dactyliophorus. Next base: position 19,807,995 of record NC_072825.1, read on the forward strand.
GTCTTCCTCACCACTGTTTGTTTCTTTCGTTGTGTAGAAGCAGCTGACGTCTTTCTTGTAGCCTGACACTGGCGCTAGCATATTGGTCTTGGACCTCCTCATGACTATTGCTCCTGTTGCTCTCGCTACTGCTCTCTTCATCACCTGACTTGGGAACATGTTCTTCATCGCTGCCCTCACTATCGCTGACACAACTGTTGTCACTCTTGTGTGGGGGACTTCTGGTGTGAGGTCCACATGTGTGCTTACTGTAAAATATTGAAGGTTTCATTCTGATCTGCATAAAAATAAATAGCAGAGCATTTATATCCCAGCATGGTATTTGTATAAAGACTACTGAAAATAACTAGGCAAAATACAAAGGACTTCCTAAAGAAAATCCGTCCTGAAAGCCGTTTTTATATAGCGTTGGTTAACGGTTAGCATTAGGCTCATGGCCTACTGTGGCTAAGAGGTTACAAACCTAAATATTATAGTAACTTCAAAAATACTCGTTGCACATATAGTTCACCTCATTACGTAGGATGTATAAGCACACAATAAGCAGGTGAGTATTTTTATATTAGCACAACTTACCTTATATACAAAAGTACGTCAAAATTTCCAGCCTCGAATTGATCACTTCGCAAACGAAGCAATCCTCTTCCGTCAGCAGGAAATATTTCCGTCACTGAGCGGTCCCACTAGAAACAAATGCTTGCTGACATTCCTTGGTCCGTATCGAATATGTTCCAATCAGCATTGAGGGAATGCAGACGCTATCTCGGCTGGTTGCTTGAGTCAAACAGTTTGTCGCATATTTGTGCCAGTCGCCGTTAAAAGGTTACAGATATCATTTATATATAGGATAAACAGCATTGGTCCCGGTATTGACCCCTGAAGTACACCACAAATTATATTTCAACATGAAGGTGTAGGTTCCTGTTCCTGTTCATTAAGTAGCGTTTCACCCAATTCAAAACCAACCCCCTAATGCCACATCTTTCCACTATGTTCATTAAGATGTTATGATTAATTGTATCGAATGCTTTGATCAGATCTATAATCCACCATCATGACACGTTACAATGGGGCAAATGAAGGTTTAAATTCATCTAATTTGTGTCAATCACCAGAGACTCACCTGAGACTCACCCGGAATGTTTACATGGTCCGCTCCTGTGGAAATGTTCTCAACTGGAATCATTTTAGTGACACCTGTGGAATGAGAGATCAAATTAAAACTGATCAGGTCTAACATGTTGCTGTAGAATTTTTTTTTTTTTTTTAAAAGCACACAATACTGGCCTGGAAGTAAGTCATCTTCAGTGAGTACAACATTGATGACACTTTTTTTGCTTCCTGTTGCAAGGCTATCTTCTTTGGATGTGTGACGTTCGCCATCATCAGAAAGCATACGACTTTTCTTGTTAGGTCTTGGTCGTTGAAAACTCCTCGTTCCTGCACACAGAGAACATGAATAAGGCATCATTTTCTGAAATATTCTGCAAAAAAAAATGAGAATCACAATTTTCTTAGAATTGAGATCGCAATTGACATCATGAGGAAGTCTGGGCCCCATGAAAAGAAAAATCACATTAGACCTCCCCCCGTGTTCTCAGGTGTTCTCACTACACTGGAAATGTCCTAACTTTTTCCCCTTTTACAGCGCCCCTGCACACAAACGCACACACACCATGTTCAGGGCCATGTGCTCACGTTTTAAAGAAATTTATTATCATTATTCTTTGACTTTTCTTGTTTTGTTTTAAAGAAACCTCCGATGGTCTTTCTGACATTCTTCATGGGAAGCCAGGAAAGCCGTCAAGGACAGCTGACGGGGGACTTTTTTGCGATTGCTTCTCCCAAGAACTGATGAACAATAGACGGCCCGGCCAGTACAGCAGAGTCGAATGTTCCTGGCTGGGGAAGCTCGCTTGGGTACGGGGAGCGTGAGGAGGAAGTGTTGGCTGTCATGCTACAGTAACTACAGTGTAGCATGAGTCCTCGAGTACTGTACAGTGAAAACCTTTGTTTGTGTTGCTTTTTAAGCAAAATAAATTTTAAAAATCTATCATTTAGAAATGATGTCGCATGATAGCGTGAATCTGGATTGCGGGGTTTTTTTTCCATGTACAGTCTGTCTATGGGGGAACTTACTCTTTCTTCTCTTGGTGCCTGAACTTTTGGGGATTTGCTGACTTTGATTTGGATCTGCTCCCCGAGGGTCCTCAACTTCTTCTCTTCTACAGATGTCGCCTGGAGGTATGCCAATTATGAGTTTGCCATAAATAAATGTATTATTACATTAGTGAGGAATAATCTTCTGCGTGTTCGCTTTGACTGAATGGCACTTGGGGGTCTGACACTTTTCAGGTGCCTGTTTTACAGAATTCCTCACCAATGCCATCTTCTTCCTCCTCTTCTTCTTCCTCGTCTGGTGCTTTCAAGCAGATGTGTTTGACGATCTGTCGTCTGTTGCTGAACAATCGATGACAGTCATTGCATTTGAGCCCGGATATCCTGTCATTTCCACCTAGTAGGGAAGAGGAGGGCAGGTGACTTGCCTGTTTGAGGTTTCCAGAAACAAAGCATGCCACACATCTCTATGGTGCTTTACCGTGTGCGTCTGCAACCTCCTTCTGCCTTTCTTGTCTTTGGGCCTTGTCTAATGGACCCTGGGCGGAGTCTTCTCTGGTATTTGTGCAATCTGTGCGAGGTTTCTTGGTGGAGCCTTTTGGTCGTCCTCGTTTCCGCTTCACTGGGCTCTCTGCACACAGAACAGCTTCATTTCAAATATATATACAGTATACATACACATTAGTAACAACTGCTCTTACTATGCTAAGAAGTTTTAGAAATTTATTTTTTCAAATCCAGTCATCCTTTGCATAGTGAAAGGTTTTTAGTTCCAGATCTTTCTGTTCATCAGTCCTTTTTTTTATGTTGTGAATACCTTTGAGTGTAGATAAATGTGTTCCAAAATCTAGATTTTCTTTATTCAGTAATTCTTTTGGAAATTGTCGTGTTGTTTCATGACTGTGTGATTGTGTGCGACAAAAGTACAAAGCAGCGTTGTCAGGGAAATCCTTGCAGATAACCAAGACAAGTACTGGACTGTATAACTACTCAAAGAAACAGACTCAACCACGGCAAGATTGTCTTACTCGCGAGGAGAAACGGAGGGACGCACCAGAGTTGTATCCCATACCGCTCTGGTTACGCTCCTCCGAAAAACCTCTCTTTATTTGCAATTGGGCGTTCCCTAGTTACAGGAGAGTTCAGCTTCTCAAGGAAGGGGCCTACTACGGCTGAACTCTCTGTCTCTATCTAAGTGTGTGCGTCAGTGTAGTGATATCATACATGTGTGGTTTAATTAATTTTCTAACATCACATCCTGCGAAAAGGAGCAAAAGACCTTGAGCACCTCAACCTCCTCCATGTCTCCGAGTTACACAAGACTGATCCCTTTGATTCCCCTCACAGGGCCTGCTTGTTCCCTTCTATGCACAAGAGTACAACAATGATATATTTATAAAGTGGGTGATAACATATATAGATTACCTGATGCTGCAAAATGCAGCTGCTTGCGTTCATGGTCACATCACATTCTCACACGTGAAAATGTGTGAGCGTTTAGTACATTTTCATAACAAAACCTTCACAGCAATAGAAACACATTCTTTCACAAGCGTGTAAACTGAATTTCCCTTCTGAGATTATAAGGATACTCCAGCATACCCCCGAAACCCTATTGAGGATAAGCGGCATAGAAAATGGATGGATGGATGGAAAAAATCAAACTTGAGTTCTGACCTGTTAACGTTTCCAAGGGTACTCTTGCAAGGGGCTGCAAAGCAACAATGATGTCTTCATTAGGCTCGTGAAGGGGGTGCATCTCGGAGCAATGGGCCAGCAGCAGTGAGCGGGTGGGAGAGAATAGATTGCAGAGCCGACACATGAACACAGAACCAGCTGGAGAGACACAAACAATGACATTTTGAGCAGGATTTACCCCCCAGTTTTAATCTACAGAGTGACAGTGACCACACATCCCCAGAATGTTAAAAATATATTTTATATTTTTTCTTGCACAAATTCTATTCAAATACAGAGATGTCCATTGATGATCCTAGGGGAACATCCACCTAGGGTTGTAAACCACCTAGGACCTAGGTGGAATACGACTAATTGTTGCACCGCATTTTAAAAAACCTGGCCATAGCATTTTCAAAGGTTGCTACTGTGTTTTATCAGGTGCAAAGTAAATGAAAACACCAAAAAAATGATCTTTTGTGGTGCGGTTAGGTCTCACTCATTCTGCAAACAAGTCCTAAGGTGTGCAAAAACAATAGTAATTGCTGTATTGCATTTCATATTGAACCTCATATATTCTATTTGAGTGAGCAACCACATCGGCCACTACAGCCATGCCTTTACATTAAATATGCTTTAATAAGTCATGTCATAAGTGTATTTTCGCATTTTGTTTTCAATTGAAAAGATATTGTCTGGCTACCAGCAGTGTGTGGTCACTGTTATCATTAACGGACAACTTCGCCATTACCCCTCTTGCTCTTGAGGGGTTGAAATAATGTATGATGACGTATTTTACATGCGATTATCTTATTTTCAGATGCATGCAAATGGTGAATTACATATAACAATATTTTACCACTCATGGCGTGGAGTTTGCGTTATGACATCAGTGGCCATCGTGCTCATTTGAGTTATTATGGTTGATGCTGATTTAACGGGACAGCAGCATCTTCAAATCAACCGTGAGTTTCAACCGAGGCGTCAACTCAATGGTTTTTGTGCTTTTGCAAAAATCTTGTTTGTCTGAGAAGGCGTGAAAAGACAACCTCAGGACTGTTCCTTCTCGTTCTCTTTTAAAGCTATCTTACTGCATACGCGGATGCACTCTCAAAACCAAACGTCGGCAGCTATTAAACACTAAAGGCATAGGAGGAAGCTGGCAAAAAAAACATAAATTAAATGTTCTATTGTGATCGAAATATGGTTTCTTAATAGCGGCCAATGAGTAACCTTTCATGTCGATTCGGCCCAAGTTAACACTGAGCACCGACAAACACATTCGACTTAAAGCTAACACAAATTCCTACCTGTTTTTTGCCCATCCATTTTCGTCAACGCCGACAAATAAAATATATACCAATTAATTAACTAATATAATCAACAAACGAACTGGATATTATTACAGAAATACAATTTTGCGGCTGACTTTTGCTTGGTCTATAATGAAATTTCTGACGAATGTGCGAAATATGTCCTCTGAACAGCCGATGAGCGGAAGCCGACTGGATTTGGTGCTGTTAGTAAAACATACAGCGCCATCTGTGACCAGGAGGACTACACTGCAGTTTAGATTTCACAAACCGATTAAGAGTTCATTGAATACAGCCCCACTAACAATCATTTTTCAACATTGTATGCAAAATTTTAAATGCATTAATGAATGAATGGAAATTACTTGGGCTGTTAAATAAATAATATTATGTACTATGTACTGTGTTTTAAAATCATGCATATAATCAGACTAGATAAGATCATAAAAACAAAGTTGAGAATTGCCATCAGTTGACACTGCGTGACAGTGTTGATGTCATGAGTAATTGTTAAACAGTATTCAGTCCTCTGAACACTTTTGAACCTACCATAAGTCCTCACCAAACCAGACCAGCATCACATGCTTCACGTCACCGCCAGAAGCTTCACATTCTTGATACTAGTTGTAACTCATTCTCTATTATAGGTTACATCATAGCCTCTAACTACATTCCTGTCAAGCTACCTTGCAGTAATAAGTTGTCCCAGTACAACCCAAGAAGGTGTGTAAGCATGTTTTCTGGCTGGCAGGATTTTCTGGCCTGTATGAGTTGTCTCTTCCAAAAAAAAAGTGGCTGTAGGTGTGTGTCACACGCTGCTTTGTTAAATTATAGTATACATCCAGATACAAGCGCAAAATTAGGAATTTATTAACATGTTCTGTGTAATAGTGCATTGGGGCCAATTGGGGCATTGACCTACCAGATCCATCTTTAGTAGAGTTAGTTGCATTGCGGGGAAAAAAACATGGATGGAAATTATCTGTAAATATCAGGACCAGGACCAAAATTCCAGCATATCATGACTTTTTAGCATTGTTTTCAGCTCAACGTGCACATTTTCTGCAGGAGCAGTTTACACTGCTAGCCCTGTGGAGGAAGAATGACACACGAGACAATGCCGCCACATATATTATTTTATATATACATGTAGTCCACTCCTTATATTAATATACAACGTATGGTGATTGGTTATTCCAAATCTGTTAATAACACCAATCAGTTGAGAAGAAAATGCACACTCTGAAATGTAAACACATACCTGTATCATTATATAAATAAAACATTGGTTGTGAAGGCTTCAGGGGTACCAGCATGCATCTAGCATTGACAAATTTGATTTCATGCGATAATATCAGAAGATGACATCAGCCCTTATTTGTCTCCATCCATCCATTTTCTATACCGCTTCATTCTCATTAGGGTCGCGGGGGCATGCTGGAGCCTATCCCAGCTGACTTCGGGCGACAGGCGGGGTACACCCTGGAATGGTCGCCAGCCAATCGCAGGGCACATATAGACAAACACCCATTCACACTCACAGTCATACCTATGGACAATTTACAGTCGCCAATTAACCTCACCTGCATGTTTTTGGGAGTGTGGGAGGAAGCCGGAGTGCCCGGAGAAAACCCACGCGCACACGGGGAGAACATGCAAACTCCACAGGGGAGAATCAAACCCAGGTCTTCCCGATCTCCAGGCTGTTCCTGTATTGGCCAACGTGCTAACCACTAGACCACCGTGCGGTCCTTATTTGTCTCTAAGTTGTCTATATTCGGAAAACTTTGGAGCATCCAAGAACCAAAACTGAACTGTCAATAAATTATACAAATTATATGTACAAAATAACAAAATAAAATAGATTCTGCTGTCAATAGAGCCTCACATAATTGAGTTACACATAAATATCCCAGAATATGTGTGGTCACATGCTGTAAGATGGGCCTGCCTTTCTCCAATGAACTGTCTCGTCTGTAACTAAGCAACACCATAAAGCCTCAACAATCAAGACTTGCCTTACTTTTTCCATTCCCTCATCACTTGTCTATCTACTGAAGCACACATCCAAAATATAATAGTCATTTAAAGACCCAAAGTCATTACAAACAGGGGGGAGAGAGTGAACTGCAGTGAAAGGAGGGTAATAAAACGCATTTATGAATGCCAAGGGGCTGCCGAGGCCTACATGGGCCCATGTTAAAGTGATAAAAGGCTTGTGTGGTTGTATTCCTGAGAGCTTTCTTCTTTTGGAGTGTCCCAATGTTTTGATTGTCTCTGTGTTTGACTGTGTTCACATCGTGCAACACTTGTTCTTGTGCGTCTGAGAGTCTTTGAAGCGCAGCCGCTGCTTGGACCGATACTTCTCCAGGTAAGTTAGTTGTTTACTGTTGATGGCGCCACGCCGCTTCCTGAAACAGAGCATTTTTGGGGGTGGGCGTGACTAAATTACAAAATGAAAATGTCCTAATGACATCAAACAGTCTCCTATTCTTGACATTCTGTCCATCAAACGTGGACTATATTCTGTATATACTGTATATTCAGGTGATATATACTATTCATCAAAATTTGGACACTTCTACCCTTTACCAACTTCAACTGTGATTATTAGTCTCTTAATGAATCACTGTGTTTTGTAGGTAAAACATAGTTCCTCTAATCCCCTATAAAAGCCTGCTGATCTTTAACTGGTTGCCTGAATAAAGTGGAACCTCCTGAGTTGAACACAATCCATTCCAAGATGCTGGTTGACTTCCAAGTTATTGTATTTCAAAACAATTTTCCCCATATTAAATACTAATGTTAACTGAATTCATTAATTTTCTTAATTTCATTTAAGAAAATGAAATGGAATGGAATGGAATGTCATCTGGGAAGCATTCCTCGCTGCATCCTGAAGGGGTGGGGGTGTGCGTGAGCTGGAAAGTGCTTGTCACTGACATAGCCAGCGTTTTTTTTTTTTCCTTCTGCTAGCACTAACTAGCAGAATATCATATGCATTCTATATATTTTTATGCTCTGCGGAATGAATGAATGAATTGAACTACCAAGATGGAGGATTGTATACCCAAACTCACCAGGAGGTCATCATACTTTTACAACAATGTATCAGAACTTTTCCTAGAGAAGGAACGGTTGCATGTACTTCATATACAAATAAAAGGTAAGAACACAAATGTTTTTCAGTTTATTACAAAAAATTCAAATTGGGTATAAGAAGTATCTGAAAACATTTTGAATTTTTTTTGGTTATCCTCATAATAAGCAGCCTGTATTAACTTATAAAAAACTCCAAAGGAGACAGCGCCTCACCAGCCATGAACCTCACCGTACATCACTTGCTCATATCCATGTCACAGTAAGTTTCAAGTCTGACTCTATGGTTATTATCACACTTTTTCTCGCCGTTACCCTTCTGTGGTGGCATCACAAAAAAGCCACAAGATTTGCAGACGTCTACGTGACTTTCAAGGCATATTTTTCCAGAAAGGTTTGGCTGACCTCCAAATTGTAGTTCAACTTTGGAGGTTCCATTGTATTTGTTTTACATCAATGAACAATTACCTTATTCATCTGAATACAAGAAGACTCTAAAAATAAGACAACCTCTCTTTTTCAAGACAAGCTTTTGGGAAAATAATCTTTAAGACAAAATCAAAGACAATTTCTGCATGTATAAATCTCTAGACCTCCCCTTTTCAGTCTTTTCTCTGGGGGAAAAATGTTTTTTTCAGGTCAATACGGTACTTTAATGCCAAATATGTTTCCTAATCCTAGTGGTTTATGATTCCCATTTTATCTCACCTCAAGTCAGTCATATAGTGAAAATAATGTTGTAGTATACTCACTGTCGGATCAGTTGAATGGCGTCTTCATATTTCATTCCGCTCTCTATCAAAGCCAGAGCAACCAGCACAGGAGCCCTGTATGCACATATATAGGCACAAACACAGTTACTGTACTGTATGTTTGAAGACAAAGCATCTTTCTTTGGTAGCTGTAAGGGTGCTCTGACACTAGGCGATCCATTCGTGCAAGAGGGTTCATAGAATTAATGATAACTGCCACCTTGCACAACAAAAATAAACAGAGTGACTCAAAATACGACACAAAGTCAAGAAGGTTGATACAGCGTTGCGTAACGGAGTGTTGGCATTGAGGCAAATAAGGTTCAAGTTGTTCATCAAGTCAACAGTACAGGGTTATTCAAAAAGAATGAGCCGATTTCATAACGCATTGCTTCAGTTCTTAAACATCGTCATGGAATGAGTCATTGACCATTTGAAAGAGGAGTTTTCTAAAGTTTGGAATGGCTGCCACAGGGGAGCTGTAGTCGCGTTGTTCCTCCTGCAACGTTGGTCGGAAGGGGGCCCGAGACCTTGCTCTTTGTGCTTGGCGTGCATGATCCCAAGACCTCACCGTGTGTGATTTTTTATCTTGGGTCAAATAAAAGATCTCCTTTATGTTCCATCGTTACCCACCGAGCTCGATGAGCTTAAACATCGAATAACAACAATGATCGACTCAGTGGATTGTGATTTGCAGATACACGTCTGGAAGGAAGTCTCTCATCACACTGATGTTGTCCGTGCTGCAGGTGGCGGCTACATCGAACACTTGTAAGACAGGAAATAACACTTGATTGTGAGGAGAATACTTGTGACTTGGCTGGAGCTTTCTATTGCTTTTCCTTAATAAAATATTGCATCGTGAAATCGGTCCATTCTTTTCGAATACCCCTGTATTTTAGATCAGTTGAATTACAATAAACCCAGTATATCATACAGTAATGCAGGGCCGTCCAAACTTTTTCCACTGAAGAAAAAATGAGAGGGTTAGGGTAACAAATTGTTCTTGTTCAATAACGGTGAACATGTTTGACGTGTAGCTAACCTTCCGAGGCCTGCTACGCAGTGAACGGCCACACAGCATCCTGGATCTTCCTGAAACCTCCTCTTCAGCAGACTCAACCAATCGTCAACTAACTTACTTGGGGGTGGGGCTCCATCATCAAAGGGCCAATCCTAAATGACAAATAGGTCAGTAAACACGAATGCCGTGTGTTTGCATGCTTGTCTTTTCTACTTTATGACTAAGAAAATGCTAAGGATTAGACCAGTGTGGTGCAGGATGATTGACGGAAGGGTAAAACGATGTTTGATGGTGAATGTTTGAGAGATCTCTGTGTGTTTGTCCTCACCACCACGGTAATGCCATCTTTCTCCAGTGGCGTTTTGTCATATGTGATGTCACAGACTCGAACCACTGTCGTGGCGCCGTATCGCTTCAGATCCTAGAAAAAACAATGCAGTTCAGTTTTAATATCTCAAAAGGTGTTTTGCAGTAAGCGTGTACGACCATACTGTGTTTTATTACCTCTATGAAGGAGCTGAGTGTGCTGTCTGTTGGGTTATGCGTAATGAGGAATCTCATGTTCTTGTGGCACAGTTCCACAGGAGCTGGACGGTTCATGGCGACCGATGTAGCTTTTTTTCCCAGGAAGACTTCTGACCTTAACATGTTAGAAGTTCGATTTTCAGAATTGAAAATAAATATACAGAAGTATTTCACTATCTAGATTAAAATACAATATTGTAATTAAAATCCCAACATCATATCGCACCATACCTACCGACCCTCCTGTTTTCTCTGGGAAACTCCCATATTTTGCCCTTCTTTCCCAATGCCTCCTGTTGGAATAGTTGTCCCAATTTTAACTTTCATGACAAAAATATCCTCTCCGGTACTGCTGGAGCAGCACAGCTTGCGGTCAGCCCGGCAACACTCGGGAAACATCAGCATAACAGTAGCCGGTAAAGTCAGGCCTTCAAAATAAAAGCACGGCAATTAAATTTGCATTTGAAAATAAAGGACATTTTCCAGAGAGTAAGGGAAAATGAGGGAAAATAAGATAAATTCTGGTCTTTTCACTAGCACACAGATTTATTTTCTTGTGATTGATTTTCGTTTTCCCTTATTTTCCAAATAAGTTCTTTATTTTCATGTGCAAATGTTGACAGGTATGTATTGCGCTCTAGATACCGTAAATGGCAACGATCAACTGGTCTATTTTTGTTTTAAATTTCACACTGTACGACAATACACAATGGCAATATGCAAGGAAAATCATTCAGCTTTGAGGCAACTCCATCCACTGTTGGTGTCAGGGAATCCAATGTGAAATCAAAGGCTTGTGCTGTTCTGATTTTTAATAAAGAATTTATCATAAGGAATAATAAAATTGCTATTCAAACTTGTTGAAAAACTGAAAATATGTTTTTGTTGTTTCAATGCAAAATGCTGCACGTTTATAATCTTTGCATGTAAATATAATTTACATTGATGGTTGAATAGCTTTAATTCTGAACATTCAGAATGTTTAACAGAAGCAAGCATGACAAAGTTATCCTGTCAACTGAACGTTTCCACTTAGTTTCTCGTACTGTCTAGCAAGTGCACTGGTTGTACAGTATTTTACAATGGAATTTTAATTGTTGTAATCAAAAATGCCTTGCATACTCTAAGGTGTTTAGAGCTACTATTTTAGTTCAAGCACTGATAAATGTTGTTTGGGTGACACACATGAATGGAGGTGGAGAGCAACATATGTGAACGAATGAAGCCTCAGTAGGAATCTAGGAAACCACATAACTTGAGGTTCAGGCAAGTAAGTAAACTATTTTTGTAATTCCCTGTTGCTGCTGAGTGGCACGTTGACAAAATCAGGAAGTGACCTATGCATAGCATCAGGGTGTCCTCTTCATTATGCGTACCAATCATGATGAAGATCTGACTTTGTGGAGTAGACTTATTAACATAAAAAAAAATTCCAACTTGTCAAACTGACCATTACAGTTTGTCATGGGCATGCCCTGCCCACAACCTATGGTGTAAGCTACAATGCGTCATAATTTGGCATTTTCCATATTTGTAGTGTCCCTGATTTTGTTTTGATCTCATTTGGCCAAAATATGACCCCTGATTTTGGCCCTAAATGGCCAGTACAAACTAATATGGTCGACTTCCTGTTTGTTTGCTAACATGGGTTCTTGAGACTTTTTTGTACGTACTGTCATGACAGAAATCTCCACCAAAAACCAACGATCAGCGAAATTTTTGGGGGGAATTTACAGGAGGCAGTGAGTGAGTTTTTGGGGCATTGTGTTCAGGACCCTTAAAATATAACATTTTTCACCGGCCCTGACACGCTTGCAAAGTTTGGTGAGTCATCATTCAAGTTCAGGCACCCAAAAATGCAAGGAAAGGCACGAAATAATAATAATAAACATAGCAGTTCCCATAGGGCCTTGACACCGCTAGCGTTTAGTGCTAATCGTAATAATAGGGCCACACAATGGTCCCGTGGTTAGCATGGATTGGGATCCCTAGTGCAAAAATGGATGGATGGGTGAATAATAATACTGCATACATGCATTGCATAGTGTGTATAACTACTTGTTTTACTGTGCATATGACAATAAAACTCTTGAATCTTGAAATATACAGTGCTTTTAAAGATACTCAAATACGCTTAACAAACAACAAAGAAAACTAATATGTCAATAGTTGATTGACAGACACATACAGTGGTGTGAAAAAGTGTTTGCCCCCTTCCCGATTTCTAATTTTTTTGCATGTTTGTCACACTTAAATGTTTCAGATCATCAAACAAATGTAAATATTAGACAATGACAACACAACTGAACACAACATGGTTTTTAAATTAAACTTTTTATTATTAAGGGAGAAAAAAAAAAATTCAAATCTACATGGCCCTGTGTGAAAAAGTGATTGCCCCCTAAACCTCAAAACTGGTTGGGCCACTTAGCACCAACAACTGCAGTCAAGGATTTGCGATAACTTGCAATGAGTCTCTTACAGCGCTGTGGAGGAATTTTGGCCCACTCATCTTTGCAGAATTATTGTAATTCAGCCACATGGGAAGGTTTTCCAGCATGAACCTCATTTTTAAGGTCATGTCACAGCATATAATTCAGGTCAGGACTTTGATTAGTCCATTCCAAAGTCTTCATTTTGTTTTTCTTCAGCCATTCAGAGGTGGACTTGCTGGTGTGTTTTGGATCATTGGCCTGCTGCAGAACCCAAGTTGGTTTCAGCTTGAGGTCACCAACAGATGGCCGGACATTCTCTTTCAGGATTTTTTGGTAGACAGCAGAATTCATGGTTCCATTTATCACAGCAAGTCTTCCAGGTCCTGAAGTAGCAAAACAGCCCCAGACCATCACACTACCGCCACCATATTTGACTGTTGGCATGATGCTCTTTTTCTGAAATGCGGCCTTACTTTTACGCCAGATGTAATGGGACACACACACAGAGTATTTTCGTAAAGGTCTTGGGGATCATCAAGATGTTTTTTGGCAAAATTGAGACAAGGCTTAATGTTTTTTTTGTTTTGCCCAGTGTCTTTCTTATTGTGGAGTCATGAACACTGACCTTCACTAAAGCAAGTGTGGCCTGCAGTTCTTTGGATGTTCTTGTGGGGTCTTTTGTGACCTCTTGGATGAGTCATTACTGCACTCTTAGGGTAATTTTGGTTGGCCGGACACTCCTGGGAAGGTTCACCACTGTTCCATGTTTTTTCCATTTGTGGAGAATGGCTCTCACTGTAGTTCGCTGGAGTCCCAAAGCTTTAGAAATGGCTTTATAACCTTTTCCAGACTGATAGATCTCAATTAAGTTATGTTTTAACGAGGAGGCAATCACTTTTCACACAGGGCCATGTAGGTTTGGATTTTTTTCTCCCTTAATAATAAAAAGTTTCATTTAAAAACTGCATTTTGTGTTCAGTTGTGTTGTCATTGACTAATATTTAAATTTGTTTGATGATCTGAAACATTTAAGAGTGACAAACATGCAAAAAAAATGAAAAATCAGGAAGAGGGCAAACAGTTTTTCACACCACCGTAAATGCTCGTTTTAAATAGTAACAGGCCACAATTCACTACCAATACTGCTGAAAATGTGCATGTATTTATGTAGAAATAACCAAGAAGAAGGGAAATGCAACGTTATGATGTATAGTGCAAGTGCCACCAAATATGAATCTCTCACCTTTAGTTTCAGCTGTACAGTCAGCCGTGGAATCTTCAAATGCTGGATGGATGAATAGAAATGTTCGTAGCTGTGACAAATTCTGTTTTTGTTGTTGTCTTCAGCACTATTTTACCCCATCAGTTTTGTTTATCCCGTCATCCGGGACCAGGAGGCAACAATCTATCAGCTGTGTGTTTTCTTACCACACAACTGATATCAGTTCTTCACTTCAGCCCTTTATGTTCTGCAGTAGCAGGACTTCCGATCCTTCTCTGGTTAGTTTCAAATGTTGACGCTCCACTTGACTACCCCATCAGATGGCTGGTTTTACCAGGCACAGTATGTGTTTAGGGTTCAGTGTCCCAAGACTGCGTGGTAAAAATACATCATCGATTGGGTTTATTTGTGTTGGGCGTGGCAGTAGTCACCACTTTGTCGCACAAACGCCATCAACCAGTAGTTCTGTGAAGACAAAAATAAACAAACTATAGTATCAGAAATAAATGGTTTCGCAGCAATTCTTCATTTATTTCCAATTTTTGTACTGTAGTACTTAATTTTGCACACATATCTGATCTGTTTAGTATGCAAGTTGTATGAAATGTTATTTTAGACGATCTTATAATAATATACAGGAGCAGAGTTGATCCAAAACAAGGGAATGTGGTTGAATGTGAATCCTCTCACTGATTCACGTGACCAAAGACTCAGACTAACAACCAGGGAAAGCCGAACGTAATCTGGGTAATCTGTGGTCACCTCTTCCCCTCTGACAACACATACACACACACGGCTACGCAATCTTGTCACATGGCAAATTACTCAATCGCTGTTCCACAACAGCCTAGTCTATTCCAGGTTGATGACTATCTATATTTAGGAATTATCCTGTGATTATGCCAGTAAGGTTGCAGAGAGGTTATTTAGTATCATAGCTTTGTTTGCACTCACAGGATACTGCAGAAGGGAAGAGCACAATGTAATGATACAATTCTCACTTTGTTTGTGCTATACTAGATATTTTCAAAGTGTGACACAGCAAGCCTCTCCCCAGAGAATATAACAGGGCTAGCGCTTCCCCTATTCCCAGAGAAACCTGATTTTCCGGAGGTTGGCGTCTGCTCACCCAAGACTCTTTTTACTCTTTCACCATAACTAAAAATGTGCCTTTAACCATAACTGAAGTTAGCTTAGCATCCATTCCTTTATTATTCACTCATTCATCTTTTCATGTTTGAAAAAAAAAATATTTTCTTTATTTTTCTCAAGCTGCTGTGCCTTCCCCGAAGTGTTCTGGCACCTCCCAGGGGAGGCCTGGCTCACACTTTGAAAACCTTGTGCTATGGAATGTTGTAGAACTGTATCATAAAACTTTAGAGCTTGTTTGACAGTCATGAAAGTGGGAAACATTAATACATTACAAACATTAATAAACATATTCTTCATTTATTAGTACCTCCCTGACAGCATCAGTCAAAACTGAGTGTCATTATTTTTGTAATGACAAAATATTATTAGATAGTGTTAGTTTGCCTAATGTTTTTGGTTGTATAATACAGAACATACCTGCATAAAGCAGTCCTCCACACCCCCAGGAATTTGCAGGCTTTTTTGTGATCGTTGCAGCCTAAAATTCCTGGTTTTGTGGCAGCTTTTTCAAAAAGTTACAGCAAAAGTTTCGATGTTTTGAGGCTTATTTTTGTCAATTACATAGTTATTCATAGTCTCTCCAACGTGTCCTGGGTCTTCCCTGAGGCCTCCTACCGGTCAGACCTGCCCTGAACAACTCCCAGGGAGGCATCCGGGAGGCATCCTAACCAGATGCCCAAGCCACCTCATCTGGTGGAGGAGCAGCGATTCTACTCCGAGCATCTCCCGGATGACAGGGCTTCTCACCTTATTTCTAAGGGAGAGCCCAGCCACCCTAAGGAAAAAACTAATTTCGGCCTCTTGTATGCACGATCTTGTCCTTTCGGTCACTACCCAAAGCTCTTGACCATAGGTGAAGGTAGGAACGTAGATCGACTGGTAAATTGAGAGCTTTGCCTTTTGGCTCAGCTCCCTCTTCACCACAACAGACCGATGGAGAGACCGCATCACTGCAGACGTCGATCCCACATTCCCTTCTTCCCTCACTCGTGAACAAGACCCAAAGGTATTTAAACTCCTCCACTTGGGGAAGGATCTCATCCTCGACCCAGAGATTGCACTCCACCCTTTTCCAAACGAGAACCATGGACTCGGACTTGGAGGTGCTGATTCTCATCTCTTCTATTCTCATCACCTATTAAGGTCTATTTTAAATATATTATTGACTGAGGTTTAGTGAGTTTACCTACATCTTTTAACCAACACTTATCTACATTGTGTTCACCACCAAAGTCTCCCTTTCTGTTCAATTTCTGCTCTATCGTCCACAAGTTGCAGAAATTATCTGTGGATGTTTTACGGTTGAAAAAGTGCTTGTCGATTGTAAACTTTTGTTCATGTTCCAACACACTGCACGTGGTTTAACCTTGCGTTCATTGAGAACATTGGGAACCATAGAGAGCAATTTATAGCAGTGATTTTTGTTGTTAAATTACAGACAATAAGATATTATCATCACATGGCGAAACCTCTGTCAATGTGAACAAGAAAGTGAGGACGTGGGTGGGCAATGCAAGGTCACATTTGACTGGTTAGACAGTTGACGTGCGCGTTTGAACGCTGCTCGGGGACAAATTCCATGAAGCTAAAATGAGGATGATTGGGCAAAGTGTGCAGGGACGTTGCATGAATTGGGCCAAGTTGCGATGTTGTGTATAGTTTGCAGGGATTGGTTGAATTTGTGTGAATTGGTGTGATTGCATCGTCGCAAAATCCTAGATGGTCTGACATAAATATAAACAAATTCAATGCAGACACTGATAACACATAACATGACAGAAATCACTGACCCACTATCGGTACAAAAACACAGTTGAGCTACTATAGCGAGGGTTTGATGCATACCTACCAGGGTTGGGTGGAAATAATCCATTCTTAAATACATCGTGATGCAGACATTGACAATTATTAATCGATTCATAAATGCCAATAATCGATGCTGACGGAACCAAAAGACGGAAAGCGGAAGTGCCGCCCGGACAGTGTAATACGCTACCAAAATGCCTGTGCGTAAACTCCGACCCGCACCCGCTGCATTTAAAGCGAACGTCTGGAAGCACTTTGGCTTTCACGTAGTTGAAGGTAAAAATTAACTGGACAAGAGCCAAACAATATGCAAGCTTTGTCATACAAGCTTAAAAATATTTTGCGAACAGGACAAATATGAGAAACCACATGGCGAAGCAAATCACAAAGTCAATCGCAACTTTTATTGCGAAGGATTTGTGGCTGTATTCGATTGTTGGAAAGCAGGGCTTTCATGCTTTGTTGCTCGCTTTGGAACCCAGATACAACATCCCACTGCAACGTTATTTCACTGACACTGCAGTTGTGAATAAGGGCAGCCTAGTTTTTTTGGTTATTCATAATATACTGAGGTCTGCAAGCATTATTCTTCTATGAGAGCCGCTGGTACAAAAATCTATATTTTGTATGAAAGCTGCCGCACGGTGGCCAAGTGGTTAGCATGTTTGCCACACAGTCAGGAGATCGGGAAGACCTGGGTTCAAATATCTGTTGGGCATCTCTGTGTGGAGTTTGCATGTTCTCCCCGTGTGTGTGTGGGTTTTCCCCGGGTACTCCAGTTTCCTCCCACATTCCAAAAACATGCATGTTAGGTTAATTGGCGACTCTAAGCTGTCCATAGGTATGAATGTGAGTGGGAAAGGTTGTTTGTCTATATGCGCCCTGCAAATGGCTGGCAACCATTCCAGGGTGTACCCCGCTTCTCGCCCAAAGTCAGCTGGTATCCAGCATACCCGCGACCCTATTGAGGATAAGCGGCATAGAAAATGGATGGATGGATGCATGAAAGTTGTTTTTGACTTTGCTATACAGCAAAAATATTAATTTGTCAGAGATGCTATGCTCTGAATTTTAGTTTGAATTCAGAAGTCTATTATTAATTTGTGAATAATGGCAGATTTGTTATGTTGGTTACTCAAAATACCCACCCCTATCCCACCCCTAATACCTACAGTAGCTACCATCATACATTACACAGTGATAAAATGAGAACTATGCTTGACAGTGGCAATACCCCTGTTATAACTGTGATTGTTATGTTATTTTAGAGAGCTTTTGTTAATCTAAAGCAAGCAAACAAGTGTCCGCAGTTGCTTTGTCTGTTTTCCTGTCATAAGCTGGGTCAAGACCCAAAGAAGTTAAAAATGGATCTCGGTATGAACATAGAGCCATGCTAGGTTGCCTAAGTTCCCAACACAATTTACAGCTGGTTGCAGAATGATACCTTTCTAAGCTTGTTCTGTGGTATGATAGGATGCCCCAAGAAGGCTGGCTGGTAGTAGCTTCAAATAGGATAAATCCGGTGACAGTACATGCTATACAAATGACACCAAGTTAACACCTAAAGGCAAAGATTCCTTTTCCAGCACCTGTTACAAGTCACTCCGGAAAAAGGCGATGCGCTAAATGCCTGATGAGGTTGATGCATGAATTGTTTCTGTGCTTGTCTCTCTTACCTCAGAGAACAGCTCTGCCTCTGAACGGGGAAACTCAACAAACTACTAACAAGTCGCAGCTACGCCACTGTCTATCTGTCTGGTACGAACCCCTGTAGACACTGAATACCCGCAGCAGTATTTTTATCCACTTCTATACTAGCAGCAGTGGGTATTTAACCCTACAACACCCTACAAAGTTAGTTAGTGGAAACACTCCTCTTGAACAAAATATTGTTTCTCTCCTCTTGGTATCAAGTGAGAGTTTCTCCTTACCGCTTAGATTTTCTGTGTCATCTCCAAATCGAGACTCACATCCAACACCTGCTTCTCTGCAAGGAGAAGGTAGGCTGCTAGTCTGCAGCCACCAGTAGCTCTCTGCTGGATGAGACTGAGGTCTCAGCCTCCCCCAAAGTGAGATGAACTGTACTATGGAGTCCGTTTGCAGCTCTACCCTGTTGCAGCAGCGCGGCGTGCTGAGCCGAGGATCTGCAGTGAGCTGGTGTAATCAGGCTGAACAGCCATCTGACCCTGACAGCCCTGTCACCGCCAGAACACTCTACAGTTAATGCTCTTAGAGAGAGTAGAGCCTCACTCCTCCCCCCTTTGCCCCCCCCACTTCACCCTGTCTTCCCCTCCCTTCCAGCAGGTACTTGGTGAGCGACGACAATTAAGGTGCTGTTACCTCCTCTCTCCGTTTCTCCTCACCCAGTCCACGAGGCTGCTGGTTATAAGCCAGAGGCAAAAAATTCTACTTTGGCGCCACAAAAGAGCACAAAATATACATGATCAAATGTAACCTGTCTGCTAAATCGTTCCTGAGGTGTGCCTTCTGTGCTTTCTTTTTCTGCTTCTCCACTCCCTGAGTGACCTAAAAATAGAAGCTACCACACAGGTTCAACAAGTTAAACTTTGCGTGCACTTAATGGAATTAAACATCTCCTCTCACTATTGTCTTGCTACTACCAAACTATTGCTTGAAGTTGTTATCACTCTGTTAATAATTAAATCCACCATTTTCCAAACGAATGGAGGCAAGAAACGAATGAAAAGTATGTTAAACTTATGTACATTCTGGATCTTTTTTTTACATTTCCTAGTATGTTTACTTGGTTAAGTTATGTATGCCAGTCCAGAGAGTCACAAGACGGTCTCAGACTTTTTAAAGCAGACCAGGCTGTGTGGGGCCTCACTTCACTTCATCAATCACTTTGACTGGAAGTTAAAATGACTCAAAAAATCTTTTGAGTAAGCAATTTATTGCAAACAAGCATTAAAGTGAAATAGGTTGTTCATGAGCTGATCAAAAGCTTAAGACCACAGCCAGCAAAATAGTGGCAAAAATGATTGTCAATTCAATGTCATTTTTTGTCAGCTATTCACAATGTCATGTTCTCTTGATGGCAAAGGCAAAAAAGCTTTCTCTCTTTGAGCGTGGTCGGATAGTTGAACTGCATAAGCAAGGTCTCTCCTCGCCATTACTGCTGAGGTTGGACACAGTAAGACAGTCTTTTCAAACTTCTTAAAAAGATCCTGAGGGTTATTGAACAAAAAAGCCAATTGGTAGACCCAAAAAAAACTGACTAGCCCTGAGCCAGATCTTACTTACTTATCTTACTTAAGACCTATCTTACTTAATATGTTAGAGTTCCCTTCTATCTCAATACCCTTATGGTGCATCGTTAATGAGTCTCTCGTTGTACGTGGCCGACCATGGTTCGAAACCCTGCCATGGCACATACAGTATTTACTATGATTGTTGTTTTGTTTTTTGAAAAAAATTCTGGCCAGCCCACTGAAAAGCCCAGGTACCAAATGCGACGCCCGCCGCTGGATGGTGTAGACCTGTGCCTTTTATACAGAACCTAGCAAAGCAGGGAACACCAACAACAACAGCAACAAAGCATCCCGAAGTCAGACAATAGCTGTTTGACTTATAAAGTATTTTCAGAGAGTGGTGAGCCTCAGGTGCTAACTTCACACCCCATCTCGGCTTCCTGCTGTTTAGGCGCCATCTGTTATGACTCTGATACTACATCCGAAGCCAGAACATTTCCGGGTTGACTTTGACTCCAGTTATTATTGATAATAGCAGTCAAGAAGAGGAAAAAGGCTGGACTATGTGACTGCGAGAAAGGGCCTATTGATCGGGTCGGGTGGATTTTGACTTCAGTGTCGTGTAAACTGAGAAGCCAGGAAAAGGAAAAGGAAAAGGAATATGCCACATTCAACTGATCGATAATTATATGCGTGACAGTGTCAGCGTCTGGTGTGACGCTTGCAGTACTTATTAGACATTGTCAACTGCTTCAAACTCTCAGGACACCGCAAAAATTGCCTTCATCCCACCGTTCACACAGGGCAGCCAGGAGGAGGAAAAAAGGCAGGAAAATGTCAGCTTGCATTGAGGGATAGATAGTTAGATAAATAGAATTGTGACATCTTGTAGTCGTAGTAGATAAGTTCTCAGCGTGCCCCTCTGTTTTTATGGTACTAACAGCAGCGTCGTTGGCTTAAACGTGGTTGTCGCAATGTTCTCAGGAAATATGAGCTGAGACCTTGTAGGTCAAACCTCAGCTGGCGGTCTTGTGATTTTTGAATAGCGCAAAGGACACTTTGGGTGTCAGGGTGTGGTCTCGCTCACAGTTTTATAAAGGTTACAGACTTCACTTTAAACATAAACCGCTCAAGCCTGTTGGTCTGCCACCTCTGCCAAGGAATATGATTTGTTTGTGTTGAATAGTTTATCACCTTTGCTGACATGGGTTTATTCTTTTACGTGTCTTTGTTCACCTGCAAGTCAGATTACGTGGGTTAATGTCACCAAATGTGCTTTTGAGGTTTGGTGGAAGGGCTTACGCTATTAGTGAGATTGGAGTTGAACAAAAGTTATACAGTGAAGCTATGTCTGCAAATACAGTATGAATCTGTTTTAAAAAGTCAGCAAACTTTTAATTTATTCATTCAGTTCATCCCCTTTATCTTGTTCAGGGTCACGCAGTGAGCTGGAACCTATCCCTGCATGATTTTGGACTGAAGTAAACCCATGCAAGCATGGGGGAAACATGCAAACTCCCGCAAATTGCTGTTGTTAGTTCATTCAATCTATATCTGTCATATGAAGATTTTGTTGACACAAATGACATTACAAGAGCATATTTTAATACTATTGAGAAAGTAATCATATCTATTTATTTATCTGTCCTGTACAGACTGAACTCAAAACTGAAACCCGGAAAATCCAACAAAATATAGAGCTGTGAAGCATTCAAGCATATTCAATAATCAAATTGCATGTTGAGTACGATAAATTTGTACATGTTGGCAAGTCTGCACTAACATTGAAAGCACTCCCTGCCTCTCACGTACCCACTGACGGTTCACCGTAACTCTCCCATGCATTACACTGTACGTAGCTACAGGTATCCTCTTCAGGGAACACTGGATGATCCCAATGTATCATACAGTGAAACCCGTTTATGTCGACGACCTGTTAAGGTGACCAACTCATCAAGTTCTGGTCCGTGTTGTAATTACTAAAAAGTGGCCACTTAAGTTGATGTCGACAACATCAGCGAACAACAAAGAGCAACAATAGCTTTCAACATGACATGCGGAAGACTCGAATGTTATGTCCCGCTTTTATGGCATTCACCATTTGCACATTCATCATCTTGCGTGACAACAATCTCCTTCTCAATACAGATAAGACTAAAGAGATGATCATCGACCCAAGAACAAGGGAAAAGGTGCCGCATAGACCCCTGTTTATTGATGAGACTGAGGTGGAGAGGGTGAAAACCTTCAAGTTCCTTGGCACACACATCAGCAAGGACCTCACCTGGTCTCACAACACCCAACAAATTCTGAAGAAGTCCCAAAGGAGACTGTACTTCCTGAGAAGACTGAGGAAATTTGGCATGTCCACCACAATCCTGAGTTGCTTCTACAGATGCACTATCGAAAGTGTCCTTACCGCCTCCATCACTGTTTGGTACGGTAACTGTACAACACGTGATAGGAAGGCACTCCAGTGGGTGATCAAGACCTCACAGAACATTTTTGGGGCAGCCCTCCCCTCACTGCAAGACATTCATAAATCTAGAGTCCTACGCAGAACACACAACCTCATCAAGGACAGCACACATCCACAACACTCATTATTCACACTCCTACCGTCAGGCAGACGCTACAGGAGTTTGAAGTCCAGGACCACAAGGCTGGCAAACAGCTTTTACCCACAGGCCATCAGGCTTCTCAACGAAGCACTCACACACGCCGCACGCAACACACGCACACACTCATAGCACTTTATTCATTTATTTATTTATTTATTTGTATTAATGTCTCTTCTGTTGTTGTTGCTTAATTTATTGGTATTTATGTTTCTGATGTTCTTATTCATTTTCTTGTGTTTTTCTTTCTTTCTTTTTTGGGAGAATGAACAGAACAAGAATTTCATTGCATAGCAAAACTACCTGTTTTACTGTGCATATGACAATAAAACTCTTGAATCTTGCATCTGTTATGGCAGTAACAACAAATGGGGTAAATTGGATCACCCAGTCTGTGTCAGCACCCATCCATCCATCCATCTTCTATGCCGCTTAACCTCACCCGGGTCGCAACTTTTGCACAAGCATAGGGGTGATTTTGGAGAATATAGTTAGTTGTAGATAGAACAAATTAATTTAACATGGGGAACAGTTTTTGTAATATTGTGCAACCTACTTATGTAATGACTACTACCATATTACTCTCTCAACACCTTTATGGAGGCCTCCTAATCTTGCTCAGCAGCTTCTTCTCTCACTCTGGTACGCACCGGTATATTTCTGTCTGATGAGAACGACCACAGCCAAAAGCAACCTGATACGGCATCACTTGGATTGAATATACTGCTAACTACAAGTAATTCCCCTTGAAAGGATTTTTGTTCTAAGGCTGACTGAAAAGCATGCTGCGATTGCGGCATGCATTAGAAAGGCCTTCTCTGGTTTATGATGACGCTTCTTGTGTTTTGCTGGATATTGTATGTGCACTTTTGATTGGTCGCAATGCATGTCTGCGTTTACGTAGACGAATCTCTATGGTGCAAGTAGGTTTTGAGAGACAGCGCAATGTGATAGATGCCAAGCGATATGTAAGTAGGGGTATCATTTATTGCAGGGTTTCCCATCTTGGGGTTGAGCCCACTCAAGGGGGCAAAAAATAAACCTGATGCGTCACAGGGGAATGACCTACATAAAGCATAGGTTGATATTATAATTCTTTTTCAACATTTTCTTTACAAATATTATATGAAATGATTAATTAATATCCGAAAAATTGCTATTTTTAAAGCTTTAAACAGTGAATCAAATTGATTCTTTCTGTGAATACCACCACGCATCCTCACCGGCACTAATATTATAAAAGGAATCATGGAAAGCACTTTGTTCCTTTGCATGTCGACATTCACACACAAATACTCACTTACATTGTGTGACGCTGATAAAAAAAACAAAAGTTGCACATATGCATGCAGGCCCATTTACATAAATAGCATGAGCCAATAAACACACAGTTATACAAACAACAAAAACACACAGTCAAGCACGTGGCAAGAAGAAGCAGCTGCTGTGTTATATTTAGAATGTTTTGAAAGCTGAGAGTCAGGCACCGGGACTTCCACCTGCAGAAGTACTTACCATGGCAACCCATTGTCGGGATTAAAAACAAAGTAAATCTAAAGAAACAGAGACAGAGAGGGGTTTTGTTTCATCTATGGCACATTTTTTCCATTAAAAAAGTCATCTCCAAAGTTTCCATCTTATGGCTAAATCATCCAAGATACATAAAACACAAGAGAAAACCCTACACAAATTATTTTTCAACTTTAAGTTATTGCTTTATTCACACTAAATATGTAAAACATATTTAGGTTGTGAAGTATGTAACCTAATATTCCAATATCTCATATTTGTGCATGGGCTAAATAGCAGAATGAGGCATAAAATGAAAGATTCATCTACTGTAATGAAAAGTATAAGGAAATGTCAAGACATGTTTGCGATGCAAAGCTATGTGATTCAATTCTGAGTTTAGAGCCGTCTTTGTCCAATGAGCAGAAATGCAGCATGAACCGCCACCTAGTGGACTTACTGAGAAATGACAGCCTGTATTTTTTATTTTTAATATTAGGGTACTTCATAATGTCCACAACAAAAAGTTTGACTTTTCTTACATTCTGTATATTAAACCCTTAAATGTGATAAGGTTTTAAAGTGCATCTGTAATTCTCATTTATGAATTGTAAGTTTTATTTATTTACTGTATTTATTTAGTAGATATTAAGTTTATTGTTGACGGAAGCAAGGTACCTAATTGCTTACTTACTTAGTGTAGCATTAGTCTTGAATTCTTATTCTTAAGGTTAGCTTCTACAATTCAAATGGAACCTCCAAAGTCCAACTCAATCTATTTCATAAAGTTGGTTTATTTCCAAGTTGTTGTAGTTTGAAAACAGGAAATATTGTCATGTAACACCGTAGTATCAGAATGCCACAATCATTAAATGTCTTTATTAACTGTACAGGCAATTTAAGTAACATCCCGAAATGTAACCTCGGTTTGCGTCTGCCCTGGTTAGCGTGTTTTTAACATCCAAAATTTATGCCACATAAGCATCTTTTTAGCAAGCGAAAAAATATGGCAATGGAAAAAAAAGTGGCAACCGGAATGGGAAGTCAGCCTGTCTTTGATGTCATCAAGACTTCACTCAAAAATGTTAACACAAAACATGTTTTTATAGTTGTACAATTCTAAATACACATAAATTCTGAATGGAAGGGATAAATGAACATTTAAGGTTACTTTTACCTTCAATGAAGATGCAATTGTTCCCAAAGACACAACATGGCATCGAGAGCAACCACCACCACCTTTGTTTTCAGTCACATCTAGAATCAAGTCTTCAGTGACCTAAAATGTTCATTTATGCCTTTCATTCATCATTTATATGTATTCATGCAAAAAAAATTCCACATTTAAAACTCTAATAAAAACTAGAGATGCTCCAATCATGGTTTTATGCTTCCGATACCAATCATCCATGTGTGAAATCGGCTGATACCGATACCAATCACATAGATGAAGTGTACTATTAGTTATATCGGGGTCACCAAGGTTTTCCACATGTGGAATTGTGAATTGTGATATGTGATGTATACTGAAGTGAAAAGAATGTTCAAATAAATCAAACCATTACAATTACCGGTACCAGGCATGTCTCGCTACATCGCGGTTCGACACATCGCTCCCTCACTCTATCTCGGTTTTTTGAAAATGAATAAATCACTTCCGTTTTGTGGTTGACTAGCGACTATTATTAGTCAAAAAATATTGAAAGACAATCTATACGTAGTATTCTGGCCAATAGGTGTCAGTAATGTTACATGACATTAGATTAGATCACCTTCACACTGCATGTAGTCAGCTATGGCATGTCTGACACGACATAAGTTCTCCCCTAAGTTCTCCTCCCGTTCCATGTGGAAGTGGTAAGGATTTGGCATCTTACTTTGTACTTTTTCCCCAGTCCGTTTGAAACACTTTAAGTTTAGAATAAGTAAATTGGAGGCTAACTAGTTATCTCGGTAGCTTGCTATGCTAGCAGAGGCCGTCTCTTGTGTCCCTGCAGTGATCCTGTAGCCTGCGCATTTCAGTTGAGCAATGTGTTGTAAACAAAGAATAATAGTCTACAGGGCTCTAATAATGGTAAAAATCATATTTAGAAAGTCATAAACAGGTTTTCTATGCTCTAAGAAAACATTAAATTTATTAGTGTTGAATCCTACTTTACGAAAATTCACTTAACGAGGTCGTGTCTGGAACCAATTAACCACGATAAACGGGGGACGTCTATACACTACATAAGTAATTGTATTCTTCATGTTGTAGGCTACTGACCGATAAGGGTGGGGGGATCAAACCAAATACTGTATATTGTTTTTTGTTGTACTGTTCATATTGTTACATTGTCAATACTGTCACATCTCATATAACTCTCTTCCAACTCAGAGAATAGGTTCTTGGACACAGGAGGACATTGGGGACAGAAAGCCAAAGGATTTGACAAGAGCCAATAGTGATTATTTTTCTGTAGTTACATTTTTTGCACTATTGATTTTATTTTGTTCAAAAGAATCGCTATCAGTATTGGTATTGGCAATACTAGCCCTGCATTTACTTGGTATCGGAACTATATCAACATTTGCAGTTTCGGCCAACCCTGCTGAGCATCAACCCCGTTCCTGTATCACTGTAAGTTCCATTTCTTGTTCTGGAGGTCAAAAATGCACAGCTTTGAGGCCATTTAACACAGGAGGTTCCACTGTAGTTTTAAAGCCTTCTCAGTGAGTCAGCATGCACACAACCAAAGCCTCGACCAATGTTGGTGTAACAGGTAACGTAGGTTTACACTGCCCTGGCATATTAACATGGCTAAAAAAATGTGGGACAGCAGTCACTGATGAATTAGGCCAGCAGGCCAGTGTTTCGTAAGGGTTAGACTGATGCTAAAAAGGCTTCACATTGACCTGAGGCTGAGTACGACCCATCTGCTGCCCTTTGCGACTAAATGGATTACCTGCCGTACCTACAGCACACTTCTCACAACTCTGTGTGTGTGAGTGAGAAAGATGGAGCAGTGGTCATATATCTTAAAGACGGTGACGCAGCACGGTCTGCTTTGTTTCCGTTCAACCAGCTGCTACTGTCTGTATTTTGCACGTTTGACTTTAGCACTGAACCAAAAACAGGGATGTACAACTGGGACAGCTGATAGTGTAAATTATCCAGGCATTTTCACAGCCTTATTTTTTGCATCTGTTTTTGCCTCTGGTCAATGTGACAGAAACTTTATATAATTAGTATTTGCTTTTCAATCCATTTACAGTTGATACGCTCATCATGGGCATACATGTCATATTCATTTTGGTTGGTTGGCTGGATTTATTTGAACAGTTTTTTTCCAGGGTGCAATGATTATACGTACATCTTTTATATGTATAAAAACAAGAATTGGGTGCACAATTTGCTCTGGATTTTTCTCATTTCCACAGGATCAGAATTATAGATATAGGCTCGAAAAAATTATTGCCTCACGGCAAGCCAATCACATGAATGATCAGGCTCCAGACACAACACTCCCATTTGTCCCAGTTTAGGACCAGCACTGCACATCTCCAATGACGGGGTCTTGTGACCCAGGCCAGGAATTGAAGCCGTACCATCTGCACAAAAGGCAGCAGGATGTACCAATTACACCGTTTAATTCGCTGGTAGAGCCACATCTTCATCTACAAATCACTACTAGATCTGCTTCCATCACGTCTACAGTCACACATCACTGACAAACCTACGACTACCAGTTATAGTCTACGCTCACAAGCGTGGTTCCTCCTCTCAGTCCCCAGAGTGAGAACCGAACTGGGAAAAAAGGTCTTTCAGTCCTCTGGCCTCTCACATTGGAATCAGCTCCAAAGTAAGCTGTCTATTAAAGAGCTAGCCTCTCTAAACACTTTTACTTCATGGTTAGAAGGTTTGGACAAAAGCCGTTGTTTTGTTTTATTTAACTCCACGATACAGTGTTTTATTATGAGCAGATGTAAACTGTTTTGTCTGTAGTATGTTTTTAATATGTTAAAGGATTTTTATTGTGCTGCTTGGTCCAGGTTGCTCTTGTAAAAGAGATTTTTAATCTCAGTGAGTTTTTAACCTGGTTAAATAAAGGACAAAAAATTACAACACACGTGATTGCAGCAGCAGTTTTTCCTTTAGCAGCATAAAATAGTTTGTTTGACAACAATCACTGGATTGACCAGTCTTTAATGACCAGGTCATTAAAGATCTAAAAAGATCTTGTAGATAGATTTACAGAAGTTGGACAAGTGCATATCCCAAGATCCTCAATTCAAATGACAAAAGGTTTTTGGATGCGTCACCACTTTGCCAAAATCTGAAAGAAGACCCACAACTTTGATACTGAACATCTACGGCCAGAGGTGGAAGCAAGTCAAGTAAGTTTCAAGTCAAGTCAAGCAAGTCTCAAGTCAAGCAAGTCTCAAGTCAGGTCAAGTAAGTTTCGAGTCAAGTCAAGACAAGACAGGTCGAGTCAAATCCGAAGTCATAGGCTTGAGTCTTTACAATTGAGTCTTTACAATTCAAATCACTGTTTGTCCCCCACATAAAATGCCATGTAACAATCTATCACTGTACATTTGACTAAAACAATGAATGCATTTTGAATTGTTTCATTTTTTAAATAAAATAAGACCCATGTGGTAAGACTTGGTCACAGAAAAACAGTGCTGACAAAGCATTCCGGATTTAGTCAATGCACAGAAGTGTAATCCACACATTTGTTGTTTGTTCTTAAACCTGACTGGATGTTAATAGATGCATTCAGTGAGGCAGATTCAACGAGAAAATATATCGTCTTGTTGGAAATTACACAAAAATGATCAATTTAGTTGAATACTTTGAATGGGAGCACATTTTACTCAACGCATTCACTGAAAATCTCAAGTAGTCCGAGTCGAATCCCGAGTTACTGATGTCAAAGTCCAACTCGAGTTGCAAGTCTTTCATGATATTGTCAAGTTAAGTCCAAAGTCATCAAAATTGTGACTGGAGTCGAAGTCACGTGACTCAAGTCCACACTTCTGTCACGTTAGTGTCATATTATTTTTATAATGTATATAATAAATATAATTTCATGAACATTTGCATATATAAATTTTTATGTCTAATGAAAGATTCAAAATTCAATTTACTTTTTATTCTCTAAAAATCCATCAGTTAGCATAAATAATTGAAGTATGATCAAATTATTCTTAAGAAAATGCAAAACTCCCCTCAGATTTATGTGGGATTAACAACACGATAGAGGAAGTACGCTATATGGACAGAAGAACTGAATTTAGCAGTCAGTCTTGGTTGTCACTGAATTTTCTTAAGTCTTCGTCTTGCCAAGACAGACCGAGAGATGAATGAACTACATCAAAGATTGTGAGTCAGGCCCTCCCTCAGGTACAACATTAGTTGCCTTTGACCATGTTTTTGCCACACACCATACATACGTGCTGTATGTATAGTGTGGTCAGGTCCAAACTTTTTCTACCGAGGGCCACACACAGAAAAATTGAAGGAAGGAGGGGCTACTTTGATGCATTTTGTGCATTAAACATACTAAAACCAATTCAATGTAGGCCAAAATATATGCTACAGGTGACAAAGCAAATGAGTGAAATATCAAATAGTATATTTAATTAATAATGAATGAATGTAATTTTTAGAATGTGTCAGAAGCTGCAGGTTGATACTGGCTTTGGACACCCATGCAGTAGTGGTGTTTAAGAAACATTGCTTATGCCCAGTGACATGCAAGAACATGTAAAGGATTTAAAGTGTACAGTACAGTACATTAGCTTTTAGCTTCTTATTTAGCAGTATAGAGTGTCAAGCTCGGCTCATCGACAGCAAGCAGAATGTTTTCCGTGAGCAACAGATGGCACACTGAGATTAGGGAAATGACCCGCTAAAGGCTTGGCTGAACGTGTGGCTGACGCATGGAACTTGTTTACTTTTGCTACCTATTTATAGTAGGCGGTAAACACAACAAATGAAACGACACTTGAAAGTGACACATCATTTGGCTTTTGTTTGCATTGTTTGTATAGATATTAGACGAATTATAAGGTTGACAAAAGTGGTGATGGCCTTGTCATAATTCAAGTAAAACCAGTTGAGAAATGAAACAATCAGGCATGAATCATTCATGCATAATTGCACTCCTATACATTCATGATGAATGTATAGGAGTTATCTCTGTGTTATCAGATGCATACAGATTAAACAGGAAGAACATGAAGTTGTGATCTTTGGTGCTTTATTAATTCTTGGTAGACGTCCAATGATGGCTCTGTAGGACAGAAGCAGCCTGAGGTGAGATTAAAACAGGGGCCAGTTGGCCACATGTGAGCCAGGTCAGACTTGGAGCTTAGTGGCAGATCAGGGCTAGAGCGTATATAAAGCAGCTCAAACGAATGCTCTGTCACACATCCTGAATTGGTACCTGCCTACTTGTGCACTACAAGTCTTTTGGAAGTCTCCTTTGTTTGTGTCATTTGGATCTTCTGTGCATCAACAGCCATGGTTCTGGAAGAGAATGAGTGCGACTCTGTCTTTGAGCCCCACATCACTGTAAGTACTATAACACAGAGAGCATCGTCACATTATATTTATGTGAAGGAACATACTGACTCGGGTTTCTGCTGTTATGTGGACCAGGAATGCCTTTGTTTTGTCCAGGGACACAATCGACAATCTTTCTCCTATCATCTAAATCATCTATCATCTGTCTATCATCTAAAAGTGTGAAATATTCTCTCTTTATTTAAGGAGGAGCATGTCGACACTCAGTATGGGAAAGTCCACTGCATCATGGCGGGGACACCCAAGGCAAACCGCCCAGTCATCCTGACATATCATGATGTTGGACTGAACCGTATGTATTACCTCCATATGCACATTACTTAACTCCTCAATAGCAACATCATGGAACTACTGTATGTTGTTTACATATTATATCTAATCATGACACAGTTTTTAATCAACAACTACTGAGTTTTGGAAAATGGTTTACATATTTGCATCTAAATTTTAACGAGTGACTGTGGTGCAAATGAATCACTTCGTTTTTGTGCCACTCTACAGACAAATCATGTTTCGAGACTCTGTTCACACATGAGGACATGCAAGAAATTATCAGACATTTCCCCGTTTGTCATGTTGAAGCGCCAGGACAACATGAGGGGGCCAAAACTCTCCCAACAACGTAAGTAGTATTCATTATTATTGTTAGGCTTATTTTTACTGGATAATTACATATCATCATAAATACTGACTTTTGACTTCTCAGGTATTCCTACCCGACCATGGACCAGCTGTCCGAAGTGCTGCCTGCTGTGCTCAAACACTTCGGGTGAGCCAGACCTGATAATCCTCATGTTTTACCATGATAATCTCCAACTAATACCTTAGATCAGGTCCTGACTCTGAATGTGATTAACAGGTTGCACAGTGTGATTGGACTGGGAGTTGGAGCAGGTGCCTACATTTTGGCAAATTTTGCTGTGAGTCCTCAACTTTTCTTTTTCTAACTTAATTTGAGTCTGTAATATCACAATATTGATGTAAAAATAATCTTACAACTACATTATAAAGTACGTGGTATCCATTATGCATTGAAGTCTGTGTAGAGTCTCAGTCATCCAGGTCTTGATGATCCTTAAAGGTTTCATCAGTTCAATCAGTTCAACTCAAGTCTTCTTGTTTGTTGAAGAGCAGTCCAAAATCCAAAAGGTTTCTTCAGATCAGTTTGAGGACAACAATGTACAAATTCTGGATAGTCATTACCGGTGGCGGAGCGCTTTCTAAACAGAGGGGGAGGTTTGCACCATCTCCTATCATCTGCATACAACAATGTCCTGACAAAATATTATCTCATTCCACAGGAAGAGTGGCCACTAATGAGCAGGGGAACAACCTATTACTATACAATATCAGCCACGCCAGGCAACAAAATCAACAACTCTACTGTGTCCATCCCCAAGGGGTATAGAGCCATAGATAGGGAAACTCCACACCTAAAATTTTTTTAAAAAGCATTATGTATTAAAGGTAGGACAAGCGGTATAGAAAATAGATGGATGGATGGATGTATTAAAGGTGAAACATTTTAAACAAATAAGAAGACTCCAGTTGCCTCAATTCAACCTATACAGATGGTGCATTTAAGTTCACCAACAAACAGACCCCTGCTTTAAAAATATTGAAAAATACAATATGACAGATGTTTTTTGTTGCTTTTTATCATTTGTGTGTGGCCTCGACCAGATTTGCCTATAAAGCTGCTAATTGTGTGTCTTGTGTGCATGTCTGTGTTTAGCTGAATCACCCTGACCTGGTAGACGGATTGGTTCTGATCAACATCAACCCCAATGCTGAAGGATTAATAGATGCTGTCGCAAACAAGGTCAGCACTGTGTGTGTGCGGGTTTGTGTGAGAGTCATGACTGGCTGAGCTATGAATAAAGTATATTTAATTGCCTCTGTTACAGATTACTGAATGGACTCACACCCTCCCTGACACAATTATCACTCACTTATTTGGAAAGGTAATTTGCCATGATGAGTTGATGAAATAGTGCTTCAACTAACTTTGCTTTAACTAACTTTGAACTGACTTTAGGATGAGATCCAGTCCAACCATGACCTCATAGCCACATACCGCCACCACATCACCACATCAATGAACCAACACAATGTGGGTCAGTTCTTCCGTGCCTACAACAGTCGCAACGCTCTTGAGGTGGAGAGGCCTGTTGAAGGAGGAAACGTCAACGTCAGGACCCTCAAGTAAGAACCACTATGGGGACTTGTAGTGTAGAGCTATGGATAAAAGTTGTTTAGCAGCTTCAATCTGTGTAATTCACATTAGCAGCATGCATGCATGCAGGTCACAAGTGAGCTGAAGCCTATCCCAGAGTGATGCAGTGTACACCTTGGACTGGTCACCAATCAATTACAGGGAACATACTGTATATACAAACAACCATTCATACTCACATTCACATATATGAATTATTATGAGTCTCCAATTAGCCTAACATGCATGTTTTTGGGATGTGGGAGTAAACCCTCGCAAGGACAGGCAGAACATGCAAAGATGCTAACCTCGACCTGCTTACTACATGTGCCGCTGTGCTACATTATGAGCATTTAGAATTTTCTATACCTCTATACCTCTTGTCCTCATGAGAGTCACAAGTGAGCTGGAGCCTATCCCAGCTGGCTTCAGGCAGGCATTAATGTGTATCTTATTAGAAATGCATATGTATGTTCGTGCATAATTATAACTAATATTAGTAAAATCAAATGAAATAATGGACACAAAACATTTTATAAGTGCAATAACAAACCATATTTTCCTGGCACTAACCAACCTAACTAGGAGGTGTGTACGTGGGAGAACATGCGAACTCTACACAGAGATGCCCAAATGGAGATTTGAACCCTCAATCTCCTGACTGCGAGGCCAACATGCTGACCGCTCGACCCCAGCATTTAGAACTGCTTTTGAAATTCACCAGAAAATTTGTTAGAACAAACTGCAAAAGTTCTAAAGAACAGTCAATATTGTACAAATTAACATTTTGCACAAATTGGACTTATTGTCCGATCACCGTTTATAAAACTGTTCAGTGTATGGTATAACCATAATAGGAACCAAAAACATTCTTTAAAAGTATTCTTTAAAATGTCTGCAGCAGCAGCAAAGTTGGTTAAACACAAAATTTTAGTCAGTGTACACAGTATTGCCAAAAGTATTGGGACATATGGTCATGACACTTCCAAGAACTTAAACTGGAATATTATTAGATTTTTTTAAATGTCTGGGAATACTGGAAACAACTGTGCAATTTTGAAGTGAGATGTCACAATGGCTTACAATCCCCATTGTAGTTCACCCCAAAGGTGTTTGATGCGGTTGTGTGCTCCGCACCATACTCATCTTCATCATGCTGCAACACAATCTGTTGGAAACATGCATCATGCTGGAAAGATGCAGTGGGAGTAAGCGATCTAGCCCTTCCTCTGTTTGATTACTTAACAGACACGGAGGCGTGGCTCATTGCTTTCCATATGTTAAAGCAGAACTTAAACATGGAGGCACATTGTTGCAGGAAAGAACCACTCACAATATCTATCTAGAGTATCTACAGTAAATCTTCCTTTGTGTCAGATGCTCCACTTTGCTGGTTGTTGGAGACAGTTCTCCAGCTGTGGAGGTCGTGGTTGACTGCAATTCCAAGCTCAACCCAACCAAGGCCACACTGCTCAAGGTAACGATGAACACTGAACAAGTAGGCCCTTGTTGTTAAATACTGTCTTGTAACGTAACTCTTACGCTTTGATCCACTAGATGGCTGACTGTGGAGGACTTCCTCAAGTGGCTCAGGTATGCTAGTATGTTTAATAGTCACTGCAGTGGCTCTCCACTGTAAATTCATGTTAAATGTGTGCATATTTTGTCCCTTAACAGCCAGCCAAAGTGATTGAAGCCTTGAAATATTTCATCCAAGGCCTGGGATACTGTATGTCACAACAATTTACAATTTACATAACTTTAATTCATCAATATAACTTCCCTTGAAATACACTAATGAAACATTTTCTAACCATAGTGTCCAGTGCAAGTATGACCAGGCTCCGGTCACGGACGACCTCCAGCTCCAGCATCTCGTCCGTGGAGGGCCCTCGGAGCCGCGCGCACACCAATGAACTGCAACGTGGCCGCATTCACTCACACGGCGCAGAGGAGAAGCGTGGACGCTCCCACACTGATGTCTCCATGGAGAGCATCTCCAACAGTAACATGGACCGCATGATTTCAAAGTCCACTGAAGTGGCATGCTAGAGCACACACAAGCACACTACACGTATCTCATTGAAGTTAAATGATACCTCACACCTGTTTTTACCGAGCTCCACCCTCTCTCCACCTGCCACGCCCTTTTATCTGCACTCAAAAGGTCACAGCCATAGCTAACCCACAATGCAGTTTCTCTCATTCTCTGCAACTGATTGCAGACGATTTATTTACTGATCAATGACAAAAACAACTCAAATATGGTCTTAGTTTATGCAACAATTAGCTGTACGACTATATGAGTAAAATAAACATGCAAAAATATATTTTTCATGACTTCTTTGCACTTTTATCAGGAGGTTATTCATAGAAATGTATATGTTTTATGTAGCATGAAAAATGTTTGATCTGTAGAGTCATAAAATGATACGACATTTCAATAAATAATCATGAAAACGAACTTCATAGTGTGTTTCTTTTTTGTACCACTAGATGGTGGTCTGCACTCTTGTATTTCATCCCCACAGTTCATGGAAAGCATCGGCTGAACGCACCATCCAGCTGGCACAGCTTCACAGTTGTTTTTAATAATGGCTTATAGTCTTATCTTAAGCTTAGTTCTTACCCAGATGGGCTGCATTAAATAAAATAATGTATAAAAAAATGTATTCCTGTTTGTCATCATCCCTGCACAGTTCCTAACATAAAAGTTATTAGGACAATTTTGTGTTGTTGCAACAGTTCATTGTGGTGGTAGTAATTTGCAGACAAATACCAGGAAACATACATATACCACGAAATTAGGGTCACCGTATGGTTTATGTGTATGTGTGTCTGCGTGAATGAATGTACTCTATGCGCAGAAACAAGTGATGCTGTGTGTGTAGACCTGTGGGTTGATGAAAATTAATGAATTAATGATACAAAGCGTTAAAAATCACATTTATTTAATTTTTTTTCCAGATGTGGGTGGGTTGCATCTTGATTACAACGCGTCCTGTTTGTATTACGATGCTGTGATGAATAATGTATGAGAGGAATCTCCTATGAATTTATTAACATGAGACATCCACTGTGGCAATCCTTAAGGGCCCTATAAGATCTTTAGTTGTGTGCTGTTGTATTGTGCTTGGGTGTAAAAGGCAAACCCAGTCATTGGGGCCCTCCACACATGTACTGCACTGACAACAGGTTTTTAAAAACAATGTATTTTAATTTCTATTTTTACAAAAGATGAGTATCTAATTTAGGCCACTTTTTTCCGGCTTTTGAAATCTGTTCCTTATCTGTCAGCTCAAGTTGCTAATTACATAACAAGTGAATCATCTCAACGCTTTTACTGTAATTGATAAAAACATTAAGACACATTTAGCATGGTTTAGTACTTTAATACTCACATCTGTGTGCTGTGTCACTCTCAGCTTCACCCTTAAAATTACTGGATTCTTCTTGGCTGTGCTGCTGCCAAGAGCAACTGGCAGTTTATCTTCGGTTGTTTTGATTTTTTAAATGTTTGTTTTCTTCTCACCTTCTCCTCCACTCCGCTGGGGTCCGTATCAGTTTTCTCCAAACCACGCCAACAATTTTGTTTCTCTCCCGTCTTCCGGAATTAATCTGCACATGCGCAGTAACATATAACATGTCCAGTTCATCAGAAGGGAGGGGGATAAGAGAGGGGGAGCAGTAGAAGCGCTCATGATAGATTACGCATTTTGATGTAGTTTTAAGCACGTGAATTAAGACTAAAACAGTAATATGTACGTTCAGTTGAAGAAAGAAAAATCAATAATCAGTTTTTAAAAGACGTTTGGGGGGCCTGTGGAAGTCTTGGAGGCCCAGGCACTTGCCTGTGTTTGCCTAATGGTAAATCCGCCCCTGTCCAAAGTGTGTATTCAATTCCTGTGCAGCAGTGTTGCCAACTTGGCGATTTTGCTAGATCTGGTGACATTCCAACCCTCCTTGACGACATATTTTCTCAAAAGCGACTACTGACAAGTCGTTGGGGAGTTTTCTAATACGGTGAAAGCACATTGTTCTGCATTTTGTGTTCTCGCTGAGCAGTCGCGGGTGCTGTTGACAGGTCCGCCCCGCCAAAGGTAGTCACGAGCCATGATGTGGAGCTCTACGCATCGAAAGTGCAGATAAATTTCTATGACATACAGTATATTCACCAGAAGAGTGTGCTACTCACGAACCACATCTGTCACGTTAACGTGAGCCATAGAATTGCGCCAACTGTGCTATTTAAAAACAAGTTCTCAATTGCCAAAATCTAATAGGAGAACTTTGAGAGGCGTTGGTCGAGATAAAATATTATTTATTTTATTTTTATCAAATGATGGAGCATTTTAAATTAACAAACCAAGAATCAAGTTTATTTGTAGATCTATACGTAATTAAGGTGTTTTTACTCACTTTTTTGGTCTCTCCTACGAGATTATGCTTTTTTTTCCTACATTTTCCAACATCATATGCAAATAATATGCAAAATAGACGATAACATCATCTAGCGACTTTTAGGACAGCCAATAGCCACTTTTTTTTACTGAAAAGTTGGCAACAGTGGTGTCCAGAAGAAAGAACACTGAGAGATGCTATCTTGTTCTAATTACAGTATGTACAGTATGTAATGTGCAAAAATCTTAAGCCAACATTAGATTTCCACCAAATACAGGAAAATATACATATATATTTAAATACTTTAAAGACACTTTGTGTCAGCGTTGGGTTATAATTCACAAAATGTATTTTTAGTGTTGTTTGTATCAAAATTAATCCTTTTTCCAATCAGGCCAACAAAAAATGAGCTGCATGTTGACGGCTTTAAATTTACATTTAGTTAATTTTAAAAAAGGCTACAAAGAAAAACAAAAACATCCCGCATGTCAACTTTGTGTTCTAAGTGACAAAGCATATTAGTATCGACTTTTTCTTGTTACATTACACCTTTTTGCTCTTTTTTTTCCCTCATATTTGCTGGGTTTTTTTAAATTTTATTTTATTTCTATGTACTGACGGCCAATAAAAAACAAGGTGCAGGCTGCAAATGACCACAGGCCACAATTTGGACACCCTGGCCTTACAGAAGCAATAAAATATATTTTGGGAAATGATCTGTGCTGTTAATGTTTGTCAGCTGTGGCATAAACTGTTTTCGCTTAAGCTTTTCTTTTCAAAATGCCCCTGAAACTTCTCGCAATGTTTTGATTGGGGCCGTCTTTAATTTTATTTTTAGTATATGCCGCAGCCCAATAAAAAACACTTTGGACACCCCTGGTCTACACCTTTATCGAGATCTTCACAAATTTTTTATAGATTCTTAATTGGCTCATGTGCCACCCGTCTGTACGGGTGATCCTCGGGTTACGAACGAGTTCCGTTCACTAACACTGTGCACAAAACACATGAAGGACATATAAAATACAGAAATAAAAAGATTAAATACAAGAATTAAATGAAAGAGTAATAAAAACAGAACAACTCCGTTGTCTTGCATGCCTTTCTACCTTCTTAAAATATTGTCCGCTATTCCGGTCGGATAACCTCCTTATTTCCTAGTACCACTGCATGACCCCTCTAACATTCATTAGAAATCAATAAACTTGATCCTTCAATGGTGCTTGCGACAGTCGAGCCGTTGAGACCAAAAAAAGTGGGTTTTCTGTGACTTTTTAAGCTTTATGAGCTTTCTATGTTCATTTTCACTTCCATGGTGATGCCTTTCCTTGGGAGACATAATGAAGTGCAAAAAGTTAACTAATAAACAATGATATCCTTCCTCGGTGTAGCTGCGCCGGAACATAATGTATTCTTCTGCCGAAACACACACTAGCTGTAACTAGCTGCGTGCTGCAACTATTTTTCAAGCGTTTATGACCAAAATTACGTTTTAATTAATCTATGGGAGCACGGGAAGTGGGAAGTGGTTTTGTGCTGTATTTTTTTAATAATACTGCCAACTGTATACAGTATGTGTCAAATTGCCAATTGTTAAAAACATCATTAAAACAACAAAGTTAGTGGTAGCCTAAGTCTTTTGCAAGTATGTTCTGTTAAAGCATGTTTTATACAAATAGCACCTGAAGTCCAATGTCATATGCGTATCCCCTACAGGCCTATTGAGAACTGCGGCACGACCGGAAGAAAGTACACTTGAATGTTCAGTGCCCGTCCGCTTTGAAACTGTGTCACTTAAGCACTAGCGTAAAAGGGTTTGTATGTTTTGTTGAATTAAAATTTAATGTCATACGTACATGGTATGCACATCATGACATCAGAATTCAATTCCATTTATTACTTAAAGGCCTTTTGTCTTATGTTTGTACTGTGTTGTTATCGTTTTGTTCGTACTTTTACCTTTGCCTGTCTTAACAAGTTAGCACAATGTTTGTACAGAGATGTCACACTCAGGGAACCCATGAGTGGCAGTCGATCCTCCACCAATGAATGTGAATATGTCAACCAACTTCTGTCAACTTTTGCACCTGTCATCACCGTAATACACTGCTGTATTGTTACAATTTCCCAAACTTCGTGTATTATTTCCAGCCTTATTTTGACACTTTCTGATTATTTCTACCCTATTCTATTTTTAAGGTGACAAAGTGCTCTACCTTTATGTTTTACCGGCAGTACAATCTTACCTCTACTATAATTTCTATTTTATCTCACCTCTGTTTTGTGTCTGTTACATGTTTTTATGGATGACAACTTTGGTGGTGTAGGCTTGGCGTAATTAATTTTCCAAAGTGGTCCTTTGACCTTTAGTAGGTTGTGGAGCATTTCATCTCCAACAGTGGACAATAAAGATTTATTCTATTCTAATAATTAAAATGTATGTAAAATGGCCAGTATACCATTGCATTTAATTTGATGTAGCCATTAATAATTGAAAAAATATATATAAAAAGGTGTGTGTGTATTGATTTTGATATTGCATGTGAATGTTTTTTTTGCAGCCCGGTTTGGCACGACTTATGGCCCGGTACCTGGTCGTGGCCCCGGGATTGGGGACCCTGATACAAAAGATGTTTATATCCTTCTCAGTAAGAAGAGCAAGCTATCAGTTGGATGTGGTACCTTCCAACATCAATGTTGCATAAGTTATGGCGTGAGTTCAGGGTACACAGTGTCTGAGGGGTCCCTCCTGGTTATGTTGACCTTGCTGGGCCTGCTGTCCTCTGACAGCTACAGCGATGTTGTCACAGCTAGGGTTTGGGAGTGGGCTGGTCGACCCCAATATCGACAGTATCGATACTAGAGGTTGGATGAGGATGAACGATTTGCATTTGTTTCCCATCGTATTTGCGTTTAGGTGTGTTTGTGTTTTGCTTCATTTAATTTCATTTGTAGCATTTGGACACTGCTGCACATTTAAGGCCAGCGTAGTTGAAGTTTCCTAAAATATTTGTCCTGTGTTTGCGATTACAATAATGACACATTAACACTCGGTCTACCAGAATTCTGCAACTGCTAGAATGACCATAGCAGTCATTTTGACTCTTTGTATATAATTTGGATTATCATTAAAGAGATCTAAAAATAAATTGGTGGAATAGGTAAAAAAACACATCAGGACACTAAATGAAAACTATAGTGATTGAGTGTTTGATTGAATTGACACAACATAACTTCTCTGCAATTACACATGCAAACTCCAACTGCAACCATTTTCTCTGAAGCAAGGCTAAAGCCTCCATAGCTGTCACCTTCTTTCTACTTATCATTTTTGTCTCTCTTGGGTTTAGAGTGAAGCTACAGCTAGGTTTTAGCATCACAGAGCATAAAAAACAAACAGCCAATAGAGCAGGAGGAAGGGCGGGAAAAATGTAGCAAATAGTGAAATATGACAAGAAGGGCTCTACAAGAAGGGCCAGAGTCGCCTCCACCTGCTGAGGAGACTGAGGTCCTTTGGTGTGTGCAGGACTCTTTTACGGACCTTTTATGACTCTGTGGTGGCCTCAGCCATCTTCTATGCTGTGGGCTGCTGGAGAGGGGGCAGCACGGACAGGGACAGGAGCAGGATCAATAGACTGATCAGGAGAGCGAGCTCTGTCCTGGACGGTCCTCTGGACTCCGTGAAGGAAGTGGGGGAGAGAAGGATGTTGGCTAAGCTGACATCCATCATGGACAATTTGACTGCTATGGTCATTCGAGGTAGTAATACTCAGATCTCTTTTGTGTTTTGAAATTTTAATGATAAAACAATGTTAGAATAAAATATACACACATTTAGGAAAAGCCAGGGTCCTATGGGTACATAGTTTTTTTTTTAACCAAGTTATGACATTGAAAATTTTGAAAACAGTCAAAATGACTGCCTTGGGAGTTCGAGTGTTAAACACAAAATCATACAAAGATTCTTGACAAAAAAAAGCTTAAAAACTATCGGGATCAGCAATACAGCGCATTCCCAGCCCTGCATTTACTTGGTATCGAATTGATACCAACATATGTAGTTTCGGCCAATCACAGCTCAGGGCTCCAGATACAGCATAGCGGAGGCAGCCTTGCTAGCTAACGGCTAGCGTCAGTGACACCGGCAACCGGGCACGGCGCTGTTCAGTCACACAATCAGACAGAGGGACCCACAGCGGGTAGGCACAACCTGCAAGTCGGATTTTAATATCACTGGGACTAATGTGTAAAATCCAAGCGGACTGACTGAAAAGCTGGCCAGTGACGGGAAGTAGGGGCGGCCTGGCTGTGGGAGACTTAAGCGGGTGAGCATTGATCCGTCTTGGGGGCGGATTGGGTGGGAATAGCCCACCGTTAGCTGTGCTAGCTTAGCATTAAAGGGCTAACAGACAGACAATGGGCTTTAGGTGGATGCTGCATGAGGGTTGTATTATTGCTTACACGTATGGGGATTTTGAATGACTGTTACACAGTTCGCGGCAAAGACAGTGTGGTGATGTTTGACACGGTGCAGTAATTTGTATTCCTAGCAGATAACCAGTGGTGCAGTGGTCGAAACCACCCCTCTGGGTTTCTCTGGTAACTTGGGTGCAAAGGTCCACACCGAGGTGGATTTACGTCATGCACAACAACAATACTGAAGCATGTGTTTTGTTTCAAGATGAGCCGCATTGTTGCAATGATGCATGTTTTTTGGGAATGGGAGAGAAAAGCTGCAGATAATAAATCTTGTTTAACCGTCTTCAGTCACAACACTGCACACTACTGACTGCTTTCATGCTAATATTAATACAGTGCCACAAATCACCAGTTCAAACTGCCTGATGTGTTAAGTGTACATGGTATACAGCATGATGTCATTTGTCTTTTGCACACCACATCAGCCTTAAACTACATCCTTGTCATTGGCAATGATCAGCACTCATTCATGAAGATTAGTCTTTAGATACAAGTAAGACGATCGTTGGTCTTCCTGACTCACCTCTACAGCTATTCCTGGACATGTCAGCTTTTATTGTGACTGTGAATTATAAGGAAATTGCCCTCACTATCGTTTTAATGGTGTGCTTCTCCTTCCAGTGGTCAGACGCTGGTTGTCTAGTTAGTGCGTGGATTCGGATTCAGGCCTTCACTGATATTGTTCACAAGTGTGCTGCCTCGTATAACTATCGGTTTTATGGTAATAAGTTGCTTCTACCTGTAAACATCTTTAAAAGTGCATGTATAGACCTTTTTTTAAATCAATATGATTCATCTGACAGCTTTGGGCTTTTCTCCACGTGTCCAAGGGCATCACTTCTCACATTCTGCCACTAATCCAAAGCGGCAGGGATGAAGGAAGCAAGTGATGATGCTGGATCGATGGTCACACCTGTCTGGCTTCTGTCAGGGTGAAATAAAGACAAGGGACAAGCAGGGGCTACTGGGTGAAATTGAAATCAAGAGCAGCTTGGGGTGCACCATGGGAAGAGAAACAAGCGAAAGGTGGGGAGGCAGCTGTTATGAAATGACACTCAAAGGTGTGTCAATCGGAAACAATCAGTGGGAGGCGTGTGTTCTCCCTTTCCTACGTGAAGACATACAGCACAAGTAGGAAGTGGAGAGGGGAGGAGAAGGGGAACACATACAAGCTTCTGTGTAGACAGGAGGTGTAGTCTTCTGCCAAAAGGCTGCCAACATGCAGTTTTGGGATTTTCTTGGTTGCACCAATAGAGGTATGTAGCAACTTGTTGGCTCGGAGAGTCTTATTTGGGCTCTTGTGTGGGTGCTCGGTGCGAGGCAGGTACAGAGGGTATGACAGGCTGAGAGGGCTGGAAAGGAATTTGCAATGCTCGACACCATGCAAGCAGTTGCATGTGGAAACGTCACACACTGGCTGAGTTTGCAGCGCAAACAAGGACACTTCTGATGTAGTGTCAGCCTGCTATATTTTGCTTTGATAAAAGTACTTGCCATGGAAAGGGGGTAGTTTGACAAACGAATGGATCGGAAGGAATGAAATATGTTTCTTTTGGATATTTGCATTGTGAGTTCTGAATTTTGCTACCAGATTGCACTTTTTAGCTGCCTTGTGTTGTTTGTTGTTATGGACGTGGTGAAGCCACAATAAAACAAACTTCAAATGTAATGTAATGAAAGTGTTTTCACACTTGATAGTTTGAGGAAAACCGCTTTGTCAGTAGATCGAGACAGCCATGTCTGGTCATTCCACCTCTGCAAAGGGTTAAACGCAGGATCTCTACTATCAGCTATCAAATGTCACCTTTTCTTGTCCACGAGGCAACATGTTGAAGTTA
The DNA here is from genome assembly GCF_027744805.1 of Dunckerocampus dactyliophorus. NCBI lineage: Eukaryota > Metazoa > Chordata > Actinopteri > Syngnathiformes > Syngnathidae > Dunckerocampus > Dunckerocampus dactyliophorus. Next base: position 19,851,964 of record NC_072825.1, read on the forward strand.
AAAGCAGAACAGTAAGAGTATAAGTATGTGTTGCAATTAGTCATACTGCATACCTGCTACGGCCGGACAAAGAAAATCACGACCACTGATTTATCCACACTCAATCTAATTTGTAAATATAGAAATTATATAAATGTGTATATATATATATCATATAAACATATACTGTATATTACGTAACGAACTACATCACAAACACACATCATTTTGTGGGTAGTGATAGTGCTGGAGCCTATCACAGCTGACTTCCCCCTGGACTAGTCGCCAGCCAATCAAACAAACAAACAATCATTCACACTCTCATTCATAGCTATGGACAATTCAGAGTCGCCAATTAACCTAATATGCATGTTTTTGGAATGTGGGAGGAAACCGGAGTAAACCCACGCACGGGGAGAACATGCAAACTCCACACAGAGATGCCCAACGGAGATTTGAACTCAGATCTTCCCGATCTCCTGACTGTGTGGCCAGCATGCTAACCTAGGCCACCGTGCGGCCCTGTATTCATGTCATTTATAGTTATTGATTTATTTATTAGGGACAATGCATATTAATGAACATCTGCAACCAAATATGCCAGATTATAGCACAACTGCTAGTTTCCATCTGTAGTATACTGTAGTATATCTGTAATATAATTACAATATAAAAACAAAACACAATAAACAATAAAAGACCAAAATAAATGTAGAACATGAAAAGGATAAAAGTAGTCACAGATTTGATTTTGTTTCATCCACTTTTTGAGAGTGTTTTTGAAGATTGTGGATGTCTGAGAATCTCTTACCTTATAATGGAAGGCTGTTTCAGTACGTTGTTCCTTTTAACTTTACCTTTTAACAGCACTGTTTGTCCAAAAGTGGTACGTCTGTGTGCTACCTCACTGTCCCCACGAGCTGTGGCCCTGGTGCCAATCCTGATCACAGGCTTCAGTTGAGTAAAATCCTCCAAGGGGATTCGGGTAAGACCATGTAAAATGTCAAAAACAAGACATGCATTTTTAAATTGGACAAAGTTATTAAAGTTAAAAAATTGATATTGATAATTTTCCAAAAAATAATGTCAATTGTCCTTCCAGGACAGAGCGGCAGGAAGTCCATTGGAAGTTCTTTTTAAGCAGAACAAGACAATGAGGAGTTTAGTAATAATAATAATAATAATAATAATAATAATAATAAAATTGTAATGAACTGTGTGATTTCAAGAACACTTGGTGTGTGTTACACAGCATGCTTTTCGGGTTATACATCAGTGGGTGTTGGGTGTTCCATATGTCTTATACCACTTACTTATTATTACAAATACAATTTTAATTTTCGGTACAGAAAAGGAAGAGAAAAAAAAAGACTTAAAATGCTTTTATTAAAAAAAATGCAAACAGAACTTAAAAAAAATAAATTTAAGTGACCCATTTGGGTAATATTTCAAAAAAATTAGACGTGAGTTTTTTTAAAATAGAAAAATAATAATAAAGTAAAGTCCGCCCTCCCATGCAGCCCACCACCACAGCCTGAGAAAATCCTAGGGGAAACCCTGATCAGTGCTGCTACTCAGTGGGACCCTCTAGATCAGGGGTGCCCACATATTTTACTCAATATAAAAAATATATTTAGTATTCTTTATATGTACAATATATGTTAGTGTACTTTACATTACTGCATGAAACCATATTGTACAATACAACTTTGTACATGTTTTGTCATTACCTCACTCTATTTACCGTAAAGCACCGTGTATTAACCGCACCCCCATTTTAAGGCTCACGGCGGGGGAAAAAAAAATTTTAGTTCATAAAATGCTTGCCAACTCTTTCATCTCAAATCAACATGCGTAAAGGTCCTAAGTAATTTCAAAAAGAAGAAGAAAGGAGAAATCTGCCGTCCATCAATTCATCTGCAATGGAATTACATAATGCTGCATTGCTTCAGTGTGAATTTGAATGAACTCCAGCGTTTATTCAAGCATACACAAGCATTTTCAGCCACTGTACAGCAGAGAGCGCTAAAGTCAAAGCAACTGTCTGACCCACAGGCGGCTTCCCAAATGCGCTTCTGGTCAATTTCTCCCTGTATTTATAGCCAAATTCTGGCCTAGCGGACCCAAGCGTCCACGAACTTGGGTCTAGCGGCGCCAAACTTTGACTGGGCGTTGTTGGAGCGGTGATGAACTTTGCCGTGGCGGAAAATTGGCCGCTCATAATATTTTGTGCTGCTCAAAACCTTCGGAGCGATAGGAGGGACCATCAGCGGTGGCCGAGCGGATACGGAGTTGCCTTAACGGGGTCCAACTTCTGTTAAACGGTGGTGAACGAGCGGTGATTATTTTTTTTCATTGCTTCAGGAACGCAACAGCAAACAAAGTTCAGGCGGTGTGACCGGGCTTGTAGTACGAGTGATCTTCCGCTGAAGCGTTGTACAAGTAGAAGCGTTGCCTGATATTATTTTTCAGTCCGAGTCTGGTCAAAGACCTGTCATCGTGTATAAACCGCACCCCGATTCTTTGCTTCTTAGAGGTGGAAAAAAGTGCGGTTTATACACGGTGATTTACGGTACTAGCTCTGAATGGAGTCAGCCAGGGATGCGTAGTCTGGACAGTAGCTGTTGATAGCCAGCCCCCAGCACAAATGATCATCAGTAATGGTGGAACAATATTTAACAATAATAATGGATTGGATTTTATATAGTGCTTTTCAAGGCACCCAAAGCGCTTCATAATGAAGTGAACCCATTATTCATTCACTCCTCAGTCATACCTCAGCTGCCCAGGAGTAGTCTGACGGAAACGTGGCTCCCAATTCACGCCTACGGCCTCTATGACCACCACCAAACATTCATTCACATTAATACACCAGTGTGGGCAGCGCTGCAAGCAAGGCGGGTGAGGTGTCTTGCCCAGGGACAAACAACCGTGACTGGTTGGAGGGAGCGAGGATGGAAACGCCAGCCTTGTGGTTTCTAGACGATCTGTTCTACCTCCTGAGCCACTGCCACTCAGTATTTGGACTTAATAGTTTCTCTATGAGTAAGTTCCAGAACTTAGAACTTTGAATATGACATAGGCTACATTCACATTGCAGGGTATGATACACAATTCAAGATTTTTTATTTTTTTAAATAATATGTTTTATGTGGTCGTTCACATTACTAAACAAAGGCGACATGTTAAAATGAACGCAAAGCGTCTGGAAAGTGACGCGCATGCGCAAAAGCACGACATCACTCGCATTTCCATGTGTTTACAGGAGTAAAGATTGCTGTAGTGTGTGCGCTGGTGATGTGCGATACCATTGATTTCATTCCACTCTTTCTCCACTCGAACTCTATTTAAATATTCGAGCTCTGTGAAGGGAGCCACAACAAGGAGGCTAAAGTGCTGCATGCTGCTCCGGAGCCGCGGGTTTCCAATCCCTGTCCTAAATACCATGACATCACTACTATTAAGAAAACATTTAAAAATTACCGGTATTTTAAAAGTACAAATAATTGCTACGAGTGGTTTGCTGCAGGATGGGGAACGGTGGCTTCCGTGATGGTGGAGGATGCTGTGGCGATGGGAGTGGGCCCCAGGCCTTTCTTTGTGGCTGCCTTTTGGGCAGCTTCTTTGGTGGCGCCGCTGTCTTTGTGGGCTTTCCAGGCGCTGTTGTAGCGATGCTAGCATTTCGGGTGGCTGGTGGGGTTTGGTGTGTTGAGGTTTGATGTTTTTTTTTCTCTCATCACAAAGTATTTGCAGGGCGTTGGATGAGTGGGGAGGTCCCACACGATCACTGTTTGTTTGCCACATGTGTTTATAGCACATCACACGTAGCAGAAACTGAGTGCTTGATTTGCTCACCCCCACCTACAGAGCAGTACGGGTAATCTTGCCTCAGTGGAGTGTATTAATTATTAATTATTCCTATTAATTATTCCTCATGTAATGTATCGTGCACCCCTCCACATTAGACAATTACATAATTACATACATAATAGCAGTATTTGTGCACAATTTTTTCAAACAGGGGTGTCCCATGTCTGGCCTGGGGGCCATTTGCGGCCTGCAGCATTTTTTATTCTTGGCCCGGGGCACGTCCAAAAATAAAAAATATTAAGAATTAACATTAAATTAACAAAAATAATGAGAAATTATGAGAGAAAAGGTGAGAAAAAGTTATTGTACGAGCTATCACACTAAAAAAAACAAGAAAATGGAACTTAATAGTTATCAGCGTTGAGAGTGCCACTGGATTTGACAGTGCAGCCAAATATGGAAAAAATGTGTTGTGAAAGTTTTTCATCTTTATCAGAAGTGATCTCAGTGTTATCATGAAGTTTATAACTGACAGAGGCTGACAGTGACGGTAACTTCATTACTGTGTTCTGAAGGGTGATGATTGTAGAGCTGCTTGGGTCTGTTTTTGTCACAATGAAAGTTGTGTTGCGCAATGCTCCCAGCATGGCATCAATCCTGGGTTTGCAGTCAGAGGCAGTCATTCTCCGCTCCGAGCTGGAGAGAGAAGGAAGAAAACTGACAGCACCACGCGTAGGAGTGCAATGTGTTGAAGTGACTGTTTATACGAGAGGAGCGCTTTGAAGCAGCAGCGATAGTGACAGATGTTTCAGTGTTGTCTTTGATAACCGGTTTGAATTTTGGGTCATCGTAGATGTGAAAAAGCTGGGTCGGTAGTGTAGTGATTGTGCTGTTTTGTGTCTGGAATATGTGGAACTAATAAATAGATAACAGGCAGTTTAATGGGGCTGTGAGCAATTCTTAAGACCAACAGTGTGTTGACTATTTATGTGTATTCTGTTTATTTGTAACCATGTCAACCATTAATCAGCAAAATGGTTGGTAAAGGCCATATAAAAGTATGATAATTTGCTGTTGAACATATTTTCAGTCCTTTCCAAACAGTTTATCTGATATCTGATCAGTGGACCCATGGTCTGAATTGCATGCTGTCACAAAACTCTAAGCCTGGTACACACGATATGGAGACTACAGTTTGCGTGGAGAAATTGTGTGAAAAATCGGCCTTTGTAGCTCAAAAACACTGAGACAGCGACAAAGATGAAAGATAGAATCACCTTACGATCAAAGATGTGCTGCAACAGATCAGTGTCAGTGTCAGAAATTAGGAAGGAACCAGCATGGTTCAAACGGACGCGATTCCCCCTCCCTCCCCTTTCCTGCACTGGCGTGCACTAACACTGCTCCACAGCAATAGGGCCTATTTACATGTGCCATCACTTCATTGGCCCGTGCTATATCGCGGTAACATTCCTGACTTTGTGCATTATTTAGAGGTATCCTGTTTTATTGATATCACGCAAGTTGACAGTACTTGGGAGAGCGATCGCATTAATTATGACACATCTATGGCAGGAATGTGTGGCATGTGTATACTGGTCTTCATTCACCGTGTTTACATGTAGACAGTATTCCTGTTTTAACCAGAATATAGTAAATATTTTGAAAACTTTTGAGAAATGTAAACACCTTTTTCAGATTGCCTATTCTGAATCCAGGTCATTTATCGTAAAGAAAAAGAAGTTACAAAACATCTTTGGCAATTGTTGATAATACAGTATATATACAAATAATGGTTTTGATCAGCATATGATGCAAAATTGCCAAGGCAACAAAGTGTAACATAAAGTCAAGCGTCCTGTCTTCGGGGTCCAGCTTTTTTGTGGAAAAAGCAATACATTTGTTTTGTTTTGACGTCATGATGTTATTCTAAACATTATTTGGAATGTGTACAATATTTGCATTACTTGTAGATGCGAACAAGTCTTATCTTAAAGAGAATATGAACCTAAACCAGAAATGTTGTCATTTTGGTTATCATTTTGGTTATTTTCTTTTCATTGTACACTCAACTATGGCAAGCAAGTGCTACATTTTGGTTCAGATTAGTTCAAGTTAAAGTTTCATGGTTAAGTGTGGCAATTGCGTATGTATCCTCACTTTCAAAATTACCGTTTTTTTTTCTTTGTGTTACAGATATTTCCGGACAATCACACTATGCGGGTGAGTACCAGATTGTTTGTATCCTTATTATGTAATTAATGTACAGTATGTTCCGACTTTATGTAATATTTCAACCATTGGATGTAAGCAATACTTGTTTTGTAAAGCAGTTTTGTGCACTTATGCTAATACCATGAGGTTTCTGCAGTAAATTAACCTAAACAATAATAAACTCAAACTTGTGCAAAGTCAAAAGCAATGAGTACATGGCATCGCATGAGATTGGTGCCTAGGTTCCCAAAGTGGGGTGTGCGTACCCCCAGGGTTGTTATTGTCATGGAGGGATGTAAATAAATAAACTTTCCCTGTGGTATTAAATTAATATGCACATCATTAGTAAACCATCAGTAAACCATAGACATCGCGAATGGACAAAAGTGAAGCTCAAATTCAACCCATTCAGACAGAAGGATGCCAACATCAAACTGGAATACAAGATATGTAGGATGATTACTTATCTATTTACACTGTATCAGTGCTCATGTGAAGCTTTAGCAAAATGTGACCATGCAAAATATTTTTTACCTGGAATTACTATAAAATGTATTAACCCATTAATTATGTTTCATATATCAAGTTAATAAATGTGCAGGAGTAGGGGGTACACGGCTTCAGGTCACATGTCTGAATGGGTACGCGACTGTAAAAAGTTTGGCAACCACTGGTCTAATGTAACCTATATACCGCACACAGATGGTGGTGCAGTGAAACCAGGTATTGCAATGATATGCTGTAATGTGATAACCAGCTTTATAGTCCTCAATTCATTTCTTTCTATTTAATTTTGGCTTGGCCAGCATCTCTCGGGAACAGCAATTTCTTGCTCTTTGAAAGATTTCCCTGGTGTTAATGTGTCATAGGATGGAATTAGGTTTGGAGGTACAGCTCCAGATGTTATGGCTTGTAAGCCTTTCTTGGCTGTTGCTAAGTAACTGTTGTGTTCCAGTAGGGTGTTGTATATTTAGACCTAGAAGCATGCGTTGCTTGAGAAGGTTTCAAACATAAATCAAATTTCTTAACGCTAACTTGGCAGTTCTCAGTGGGATGCGTGTCCCAGAGCTGACGTCAAGGTTGAGGCCTGAAACTTGATGAGATGATGTTGTCTCGCTGCTTTTGGAGCACAATGGCAATGACATATTCAACCTTGGGAACACTGTGTGTAATAAACATAGCATTCAATCACTGACACTCTTGCACTCAGTTTGCTTGGGCCGCAGCATGTAAATATGACTTTCATCTAATTCTCTCTTTATTCTCTCATCTCTTGTTAAGACAAGACGAATGGAATGAACAGTTAAAAAAAAATACTTGTATACTACATACTAGGGGTGTGACGACATGAGATCTCGCAAGATTAAAACAAGATTGACAAGATTTCTCGTGTGGGGGGAAAAAGCTGTCTCGCGAGAACAGGGCAGCCAAAAGCCAACCAGACTGTGAGCTATGGCATACTATGAATGATAATAAACGTGGAAGTGGCAGTGTGCGAGACATTATTGGAACCACACATTAAGATGCTAAAGGGAACAAACGTGTACCTCAGTGAACACTTGACCAAAAACAATGCGGACATAGCAATGAGAGCTAGACATCTACGTAAAGAGAAAAAAATTCAAGCAACATAGACCTCCAACTGCTAAATTTACATAAAGTTAAATGGCACTCCAGAACAAGCAAAAGTATTAATGATCAGAAGTTTGAAGGACAGGACAAAGGTTGGACAAATGTATTAATAAGAATGAATTACTAGCAGACAGCCAACACGGATACAGATCTAACATTTCAACTTTTATGGCACTAATGGAAATCACTGAGGAAATTACCAATGCTGTAGACCACAGAAAATGTGCAGCTGCAGTATTTATGGATTTAACAAAAGCCTTTGATACAATTAATCACAATATCCTAATTACAAAACTAGAAAGATATGGAATCAGAGGATTAGCTTTGAACTGGGTTAAAAGTTACTTAGCAGACAGGAGGCGATATGTGAAGCTACGAGAATATATACATCTGCGAGTTTGAAGGTATCGTGCGGCGTACCCCAAGGGTCAATACTGTGACCAAAACTGTTTAATCTATATATAAATGACATCTGTAAAGTCACAAAGGACTTGAAATTGGTATTATTTGCAGACGATACAACCGCATTCTGCTGTGGAGATAGCATAAAAATGATACACATGCGCAAGTAGAAATTGAAGGCACGACATTGACAGGGTAAACGAAAATACATTTCTCTGGGTCACAGTAGATAATATGAACTTGAAATTTCACATTAAAAATGTACAACATAAAGTGGCTAGAAATACCTCAATACTGAATAAAACACAATTTGTTCTAGACCAAAAATCACTCCATACTCTCTACTACTCTCTGGTATTACCATATCTAACTTATTGTGTGGAGAAACAGGGAAACAACTATAAAAGTACAGTACACTCATTAACTATGCAACAGAACAGGCCCGTTTGAAAGATCCATAATGCCGCTTACAGGGAACATACAAACCCTTTATTCCTAAAATCACAAATAAAATTTGTTGATCTGGTAAACTATGAAACGATCAAAAATTATGCATAAAGCAAACAATAACATGCTACCCCCCCCAAAAAAGTAAAACAATTCTTCTCAACAATAGAGGAGAAATATGATCTTAGGGACAAATTAAACCTAAAACACATATGCACGGACAACACTAAAAACCTTCAGCATTTCTGTGTGTGGAATCAAGTTGTGGAACGGATTAAGTCAGGAACTCAAACAATGCACTAAAATGAGCGATTTCAAGAAAGTACAAGCAGTTGATGTTTATAAAGTACAAGGAAGAAGACACCTGAACCACTGTGCACGTACAATGCTATATCTAACCAGTCTTACATTAACTACAAACTACTCATTTTCGATGGGTACATTGTCTGTACTGACTCACCATCAAACTGTGTGTCTGTCAACTATTTCATCAGCTATTATCAATTTCTTACCATGATGAAGTCGGTTGTACATTGAACAAATGTATTGCAACTGATGTGAAACTGATGAGGGGTAGGATTAAATAAGCTTTGCTTCTTCCTACTCCTTCTAGGACATGCAGAATTGTGAATTGTGTTGTGTGATGAGCTCCAGTGTAATTTGTGTGCATGTTGAAGATGAATTAAACCATTATCATTACCGTTACCATAATATCCAAGCAGAAATTGTAGTAATTCTACATTTGATCAAAGTTACATAAGATTTATCAGATCAAAACATGTAGATGTTCTGACTTGTCTGCACCCTTAATCTCCGTTACCATTAATCACCATGGCAGCACTGGGTCTGCTTGGAGCAGGTGTCCGACTACAGTGCACCATGGCGGCCAAAGCAAGTGGCTCCCTCCGCTCTATACTCTGGTTTTCCTGACCTACGGGGCGTCAGCAGGGCTGTCCGGACTGTGTGTCCCACATGAGGGAGTACTGTGGTGACCATAACACACTTCATACGTGGAGGAGATCTGTGTTGACAATTTTGAAGCATGGTTGCTATATTTAGCAAGTAGGGGTTAAAAGTGAAAGACAATAAGCACGCTGTTTGAGTGGAGATGTGCTTTGTAAATAAAGTACAATTGAAATGTTACCAGTCACATAAAACACAAATAGCTCACCTCTGCTTTCTTTTTCTTCCTTTATGTCATAATTAGCTTTAATACTGATGGAAGTTCGATACACTAGCGCTATCATAAACCTGGACACTCAATTTATACTATTCTTTGAGAAAGATATTTAAATTATTATTTTATTCTTTAATTGTGTTATTTTTAACAAAAATCTATATTTCCCATGTATTCGTATTATTCTAAAACAGGCATCAAATTACACAATTAAAAGGCAAAAAAAACCCTGTCTCCTTATTTGTCTTCATTATACTCCAAAAACTGGGGGTTGTTTACCTTAACAGGAAACTCGTCAACATCACAGCAGTATAAGCCATTGTTAGCCAGATGGTTATTTTTCCAATGTTGCCGCTTGGGTAGATGGTAAGTTAACCATGAAAACAGCAATTAAATCTTAAAAGTACAGCATGCGAAATGAGTGCAGGAGAACACAGGCATAAAGAGGGTCAAAAGCTTAAAAAGGCTGAAGCAAATAAAGTGTGTACAATAGAAAGGAGAAAAAAAAAGTAGGCCTGGCAGTGAAAGGATAAAAACAGAACTGCAAAATTTACAGATGACTGATTTGAAATATGAACAGAGGAAACCAAAGTAAATTAGACAAATGTATGTTTGCAGTGCCTTATGTGTCAGCCTTGTAAAAGCCTTGTGTGTGCGCATGCTCCTGTGACGCCCGTTTATACAAAAGTTAGTTGGTGACCCTATTTACATTTCACCATCTATTTTTGTTCTCTCTTCTTCCACGGCATACCCTCCCAACACCACACAAACACACACTCGTCTCTGCCCGGTACCACCTTTTTTATACCGCAGCCTTCACTTAAGACATACAGTAGCAGAGCGTCTTTCGTTTGGGTATCTTGTCAACACACACAAACTTGCTTGGTTTCCCATAAATCTCACTTTCACATGCATGCTGTCACCTACATGGTTATTTGCAGGCACACACGCGCTTTTGCATACGTAAACCCCTTTTCCTCGAGCTTAAACAAACACGCACACACTCCATGGTGCACTCACAGCAAAAGCACTGCACTGCATGCACAGCACACTCGTGATCGGCTGAGGCAGCCTGTGAGGGAAAGCGATGTTGGGATCTGTTTGCTCCACTGCTGCTACAGAACAGCGCCTGACTCGGAAACGGATCTCTCGCGTCATTTGCCTTCCGTCCTCTTCTGCAACATGATTTAGCCTTCATGGTCTCTCTTTCATTCTGCTTGGGTTCACATCACTGATTTGGATGCTCCTGCTTTGATGTGCGCTTCGCTTCATCCCTTTAGGTCTGTCAGTTGATGTCATTCTGTGACATCAAACACCTGCTTGACCTGTTTACCTCCTGCAGGCCCAGTGCATTGTGAGGAAGCTTTGCATGATGTAAAGCTGAGCGCTTTCTGTGATCTCTGTTGTCTTGTGCAACCCCTTTTAATCCTTTTTTTTTTCCATACTCCATTCCATTTTTTTTTTATTCTTTTGCTTTGCTCACCTCAGTCAGGCACTCCCATCTACCTCTCCCTCACTGCGCTCCACATTTCTCTGCCCTTCTTTGCCCTACATTCGCTTTCTTCTCTGATGCCAGCTTCTCTGCTTCATTCACTCAGCTGTCCTGCTGTGTTCTTTGGATAAGATCAGGGAATGACCAGACAAAGGTGGATGCTATGATCCTGCAACCTGACATTTGGTGTTGCTGGGAACCTGCGCTCTATGGATTTCATGTCAAGGATTGATTTTTTTGGATAAACAGCTGCTGCTTGAAGACCCGAATTTGATATTTTGTGAGGATTTGTTTAACCGCTGGAGGGCCTTAAGTGGAGCAAAGTCCTTCGAATGAAGGGAGTGGGCTTGAAGTTAGATTGAGGATCATTTTACACACTGTAAGTGGTGATGGTGTTTTCCTGGTTAAAGGTCATGCCATGTTGCAGTAGCTGATCTGTAGTTGTGTCATGTCTCAAGGAGTGAGCATCACTGAGTGAGCAGCCAAGACTACAGCAGTAGAGGATAATACCACATAATCTTCAGTGGTTTTTAATTTAGTTGATTTTTATTTTATTTTCATTGAGTTTATACAGTGGGACGCTTTCAAGCCCTGTCTTATAGCATGTGTCATCCTTGACCACTTGATGGATGCCCCAGAATAAACACGTTGGCTCTCTTTATTGCTTCACCAGTATAGTACTCTGCCCGATATTTAACATCCTGGTCTAATTTTTCTGGATATTTTACTACCGTATGGATGCCAGCAGTGTAACCAGCAACATTTTTGGATACATCTCAGGTTCTTTTTCCTCGGTGCATTCATGTCAATCTTTTGAAAGGAATACTCGTTCGGTAGCTGCCAAACACATAGGACACGGAAGCGCCTGAGGCTCTATGCTGATTTTGATGCCCCGCAATTTAGTTTGGGTGCTGTGGCCAGGATTGGAACAGCATCCCCTACAGAACAAATGGAGGACAGTGGCTGCATACCACTCTGCTGGAGCAAAGGAGCCTGCATCTATGCACAGCATCCATTACCAAGTACGTACTAAAGTTTATCCACAGCTCATATCAAGTAGATTACCATAAAATACTGTAGAACATTTGGGTATTATATTTGTCCAGGAGGATATTTAGATTAGATTTCCTGTAGGTGGTTCAAGTCAGACAATTTTGAGCGAAAAAAGAGAAAAATGAATTAGACATTATTATTATTATTATTGGAATCAGATCTACAGTGTAAATGGAGAGATCGAATACCCTGTCAATGCGAGCCTGATACACACGTGTGCACACAAACACACCTTTTAGTGAAAAAACATTCACAGTTAATGAAAACTGCAGCAAAAGCATCAAAACATCATTAATTATGGTCTAGATATGCTACATTTGAGGTGCACAGGAGTAATGCTGAGAATGCCTGCATTTAAACCTCAGTTCTGACCAATGATGTGGCATGGCATGTTGCCATCCAATGTTCACACTTACGACTGTATGTTTCTATAATAGTTTGCAGTTGTTTACCTGTATTTTGCGGCATATGCACATGTTGTTTCAGGTGTTGAGTAAATGTAAACATCATATCAGATATGGTAAATAAATTTGGAATTGTGCGCTTTGACCTGAAGCATAAATCTAGCCTTAGATGCATAGGACCGTTAAAGTATGAATCCAGAGCAGTTTCTTTTATTTCATATTTGGAAAGCGGTGGTCATTTCGTTGTTGTTTTAGGGAGTTAAGCTGCTTTGGTAATGATTCCTTGGACTTGTTTAAAAGGCTATTACGCATTAACATGCGATTTTAATTTGAAGAATTATCTGTACGTCATTATTGTTTAACAAATATTTAACAATATAGATATGTTTAATTTGAGTCTTTATCTTTTCTGGACAGAGACAATCATCCTTAGAACGGAGAACCGAGAGGGGGAGGGGAGAGGAAATTGTGTGAGGATGAGAGAAAGATGAGAGGGAGGAAGGAAGCGAGGTGGTTCAATACGACTGGAGGATCAAATTTAGATGTAAAGGAAGGAACTAAAAGGTCTGTGAGTGACAGGAGGAGATTAGTCGGGGCATTTGGGAGCTACAGTTAAAAGGGTATGAGGAGTAAAAAGGAGCGCACAGGATGCAGGATTTAGTCAGAAAAACATAAAGATGGCTGTGAGGAGGGAGCAACTGCAAAGAAGTGAAATGGATGGTTAGAAAATACGACAAGGCCAAGGAAAGGCTCCTCCAGGATTGTGCCAGTAACCCAGATAGTAATTAGATAAGAAGAGAAACCATCTCACTGCTACTGTTGTGGGGCCAAAGCTGAACTCCAGCCCTCTGTGGTTTACCAGGCTTACTGTCAGTCAGTGGAACCCCACAGAGACAAGGGGGCAGTGGGACTGGCAGCCGCCTGCCCCCCTTCCAACTGACTGTGTGGCCTAGTTGATTTGATTCATTAATTTTCTCAGCTAGTATGTGAGCGCATGCATATGAGGCTTTGGTGCACTTGTGTAGAAAATTCTGAAGGAAGGACGGTTTACTCTGTCAAGTCTGAAATTTTACAACATAATTAAAATTCCATCAAGATTCATAACATTGGGCCTCATTCACGAAACGTTCTTACGCACAAATCTGTTCTTAAAGCCTTCTTACGAAGATTTTTGGCATTCATGAAACGTGTTCTTAACTCACAGTTCTTAGATCTAAGAACAAATTCTACGAACACTCAGGAGGACTCTTACGCACAAGCAAAGCTTGCACTTTCAATGCGCAATCGCCCTCATGATGGATTTTGCAACCTGATCCCAAAAAATGTAGTGCAAATAAAATATTCCAACAATTATTTATCATCAAAACAACTAAAATATACTCCATCGATAAATATATATTCAAATCCCAATTCATCAAAAAAAAAAGTCTGGCTGGACGTGCGCTGCGCAGAGAGAGAATGTAAAGGGACCATTCGATTTATTTGCTGAAAGCCACGAATATTTGATGTCCCGCTTCAGGCTTCAGGCTTCCCTCTCTGTTCTTGCAGGTGTTCAGGATCATCAGAATAACATCGCAATGAAACGTGGTGTGTCTATTGCGCACGGAGCACCCCCAGATAACGACATGCGCCCCCAGCCACGTCTTGAGCCAGAGCACGGGGCTGCTGTATTAATTAGGCAGCGTATAATCAAATGTAACCACAGAAAAAATAAATTGTCACACACAAACTATGTATTTTTACTTTATTTTTCCATCATGATTGTGTAAATATTTTCTAGAGTTTCCGAAATGGTTTGGTTTTTGATTGATGGCCCACCTCCCGTTTCCTCCAGATCCCTCCGGTGCAGTCCAATCTTTTTTTTTTTAGTCTATTTTAAGTCAAACCACTTCTTTTTAACCTCTGCGGTGGTGCGTTTCTCCGTGGAAACGGCATTTATGTTTCCTGCAATGGTGCTCCATGCCGACTCTTTTTGGATGGCCTAATGACCGGTGGATACACGTGAAAATAAGGTGGTCTTGTGTTCGCTCACTCCTTGTAAAAGCACCTCTATTTCAGTAGAATTGAAGTTTTTCTTTTGTTTGTTGTCCAGCTGCTCCTCAGTCTTGCCCTTGCGCGTTGCCATCTCCGCCTCCATCTGCCCGTTGCGCACGGCACATTTTTTACCTTGTATGGGAAATAATAGGCGGTGACCTATGCAAATTAGGGCTCACATGCACGGGCATCGCAGTTGGCATTCATCAACCTAAGAACACCGGTGCGAACGATTATCCCTACTTAAGAACGTGTCGTGAATGCGGCGCAGTTTCCAACCCGCGCCTTCTTAAGTACACTTCTTAAGAAGACTTTTAAGAAGATTTTCGTGAATGAGGCCCATTGTGCGCTAAATAAGGTTGAGCGTTTGGAGGTTCCACCTCTGTCCCAGAGCAGTTGTGGTCCATTCTGTCAATCAAAGCAATCCAATCCAACTGTGTTTGTTACAAAAACAACCCCATAAGTCTGACAAACACTTAATGCATAACCGACTTAAGCTTACGGTTGGCTGCCCTGCCGATGTGGCACCGAAGTAAAATTAAACAATACCTCTTTTGATGACTGCTACTTACTGAGAGCCTATACATAAATATGATGTAACATTTACTACACAAAGTAACTAAATAATTGCACCACTGTCTCAATGTCAATGTCCCCAATAGGATTTTAATAAGATGTCTAATAAGTATTAAGGTTAGGATTAGCAGTGTTTTAGGAATAAACATGAAAAGCACAACAAATATGTTTAGCATTATGAAGGAACTTTTGTCTTTCACTTACATCCATCTTCTACCGCTTATCTGAGATCGGGTCGCGGGCGCAGCGGCCTAAGCAGGAAGGCCCAGACTTACCTCTCCCCGGCTACTTCATCCAGCTCCTGCCGGCGGATCCCGAGGCGTTCCCAGGCCAGTTGGGAGACATAGTCTCTCCAACGTGTCGTGTATCGTCGTATATCTAACTTTCTCTGACGCTGCCAGAGCTTATAAAGTCAACCAAATAGACAGCTGTCATATTCTTTAACATGAACACACACATATATACCTTTTTTGCTCAAAGCCATTTAAATCGGAAAGTCTGATTACTCACTAAATACAGTCACGGAAAAAATTATTAGACCACCCTTGTTTCTTCAGTTTATTGATCCATTGGAATACCTGGTACAACTAAAGGTACATTTGTTTGGACAAATATGATGATGATAACAAATATAGCTCATAAGAGTTTAATTTAACAGCTGATATCTAGCAACTTGCATGGTTTTATTGATAATAACCAAAATCACTTAAGTTTTTATATGAATAGATATAGCATTGTACTGCCAAAAAACGGAACTCTTATGAGCTATTTTTGCTGTCATTGTTATATTTGTCCAAACAAAGGTACAGTCGAACCTCTAAGTCGCACTAAGCTTTGGTATTTGAATCACGTGAGAAGTTGGTATATCACAGGAGACCTCAGTGTTCCTCAACATACCTGTCAACAATGGGATTTAAAAATAAGGATTTTAATAATAATAATTTAATAATTTTTCCGACCACGTTACACAAAATTACGGCTACTTACAAAAAAATACTTTTACATTGTTCTCTCGTTTATCGCGGGGGATAGCTTCCCAAAATGGCCCGCAAGAAGTGAAATCCGCTAAGCAGCCAACTTTTTTTGATTACAGTTATTATATATGTTTTAAGACTGTAAAACCCATCACAATACACTTTTCTCAGACAGGCATTCACATTTTCTCACATTTTCAACACTCTGAAAGTTCAAATTTCATTTGAATTTTAATGATCAATCTACTAGGTTGGTTACAATAAATTATGAAGTGACTCACGCGTTCGGCTGTAGCGTTTTTGTATCCTTGTTAATTCTGTTAATAGTTCTATATTGCCGCTGCCGTTGTCCTCCTCCTCGTCCTACAGCTTGAACCGAAGATTGATTTAGCCGGTTAGCTGCTGCTGCTGCTTCTTCTATTGTTTATTGTCGCTCGCAAAGCAGCTCACACTGTTAGCTGCTTTGCGAGCGACGGCACAAGGGAAATTTATTGACAATGATCTACAGCCAATCAGGACGCAGAACACAATGGGCAGGTTCTCCCTTAGCCAATAAGGACTGTTTTAGCTCTGTATTTAGTCGGCTATTGTCTACTGTGGGTTCCTAATATGCTTGTACAGGCACGAAACACATTGACACAGGTAGAGCTGCACACGTCTTCAACATGAGTATTCAACACCTCTGCTGGTAGCAGTTGTAAATACAATAACAGACACATGCAACAGAGCACAGATAGAGCACTCTAATACAACACAATCTGCGTTCATACGCTGTTTAAAAAAAATTGCACTTAAAAAATCAGCAGAACAGCAAATCTGCAAAGGGCGATGTAGCCAGGGAACACTGTATATTAAAGTGTTATGATGCTGACATTGCAGGGGAAAAAATTTATGAAATCCAAATCCAAAGGTCGACCAGCATCTGAGAAAAATTGTCTGGCCTCAGAGATTCCACTGTAATGTCTCCTATGCATGTTTAAAGTGACCGTCTGAGACCTGTCATCAAAAACGGATGCTAGACTGGCTGTTTTAGCATATGAGGGCTTGTCGTGTAACCGTTTATAATGCACTGGCATTGCAGAAAAAATGTCCGGAAGCGTGTTTCAATGATATGAATAGTTGGATATGAACCACTGTAAGTACATGACTGTGTTTTTGCTGCTTTTTGTAAAGTATTAAGTACAATACTGTTCCTTGTGTAATAAAGTGGCAATAAAAAATGGGCTTTGGGTGCTTCATCTACATAGAGGTTTAGAGGCCAGACCAACAGAAAACAGTCAGTTAGACACACAAGTATGTTCTTTAGAGTTATTGCCTCTATACTCAAGTATCTCGAACTCTCCTGTGAAAATGATTTGATTGTTGGTCTCAAAGTAAACTAACAGGTCATAATGCAGATCATTTTCAAGCAGATGCTGTGAAAATGTAATTTGATCGATTATATTTACAGTTAACAAGATAAGCCATATGTTATCTTATATATCTTATGTTCCCTCAGGATGGTCATCTTATTGCAATACAGCAACACTGATGACTGACTGAGGTCTGCTGGGATATCCAGGAAACACACAATAAGGGAGTGCAAATAGGGAGTGCATCTTTTTGGGATGTGGGAGGGAGTACCCATGAAATGTAATTTATGTAGGATGATTTAAAAAAAAAAAAAGCCTATCACAGCAAATCTGTGGAAGTCGATGGTGTGTGAATGTTCTTACTTCCAGAAAATTACAAAGCTTTTGTTAAACACCACACTACTTTTTTCTGCTTCAGTGACAGTGAAAGAGGCTTAGAAAGGTCAGTGAACAACAGAGTGTGCCCAACAATTTTATAATGCCCTCCAAGCCCACTTCAGGCTGTCGGAGCCAGATTGAAAGTGCCACCTAACGGTCCTATCGGTGAGAGGCGAGGAAAAACATAGTGCAGCCTTCAGTCACACATACGCTCTGTCTGACTTGGACCGCAGAGTTTCCTACTGCTTGAGAATTCATTTATTTAAAATCACCTGATTTATGTCGAACTGTGGGTCTATTAGGTCCTTCTAAAAGGACCTTGTGTCAGTGTTTTTTCCGGACTGACATTGAGTCATTTGCTGACCAGCCAGCTGAAACACACACACACACAGACACAGAGTCCATGCAGTGTGTGTTCAGTGTGTTTGAGTGCATATGCAAAAACACATTTCCCAACTTCCAGTACTATGCCTGTAATGAATAAGGATATTGACATTTGGCAAACTGTCAGCACTTCAAGCCCATTGACTTTGATTATAGGACCTCCGCTAGCCAGTCACAATCCAGACAACACACCACACTTAATGTCTTATAACATAAACAATGTCTCATAACTAGAGCTGTCAAATGATTCAAAATTTTAAGCAGATTAATCGCAGTTTTCAAATGAATTAATCCTGATTAATCATTTACGTAATTAATGAAATAAATTAGTTACTGCTATTAATGCGCTATTTTTGACAGCCCTACTTAAAACATAATAACAGTCCAATGAAAGTTGTTTTTGGAGCAAGGAAAAAGCTCTTAGGTTGTTTGTGTTGAGATTTTTTGCAATACTTTCACAGTCTTCACTCTGTCTTGTATGTTTGTGTTTAATGTTCTGCTATGATTAATAACAAAAACTTAGAAAAGGCTCTTTTTTTGTAAAAGGATTGCTTTTATATCTTTATATATAGTTATATATACTGTATTTTCTATATTTATTAAATATTTTTTACACTCTGGACTGGTCGCCAACCAATCATAGGGTACATACCTTAAACAAACTAACTTTTACACTCACATTCACACCTATGAACAATTTAGAGTCTCCAATTAACCTAATGTGCATATTTTTGGAAGCAGGAGACCCGGAGAAAACCCACGCATGCACGGGGAGAACATGTAAACAGAGACATGAACCCAGATCTTCCAGATGTCCTGACTGTGTGGCCAACATGCTAACCACTTGGCCACTGTGTAGCCCCTATGTTTATTATCAAAGTTTGCCTGCACTTTAAAGCAAAGTAGCAACAGTCTGCTCCATTCTTGATGATTTTGGGAGAAGGAACAAAATGATCAAAACATAACCTATTATATAATAAAACATGCTTTCATTGATCTAATTAGGCAGTGTTGACATAACGTGGAGGAGGATACTGAGATCGCATTGGAATAAAAATTCCACCACATCAGCAATATACCATGATATATCGAATTATTGACATTCTGTCCCACCCCTAGTCAGCAGTGGCATTACCCTGCTTTGCTTTTTGCACAATAGCGCAGCAAGTGAAAGCAATGATTGGACTCAGGGGTCTTCTCTGCTCTTGATTTGAGTCATCGATACAGGGACCTCGTCACTACTCTCTGCGATGCATCTCTGTCACACATTTATTATCTGCTTGCCACTTGGATTTGTTCTGTGTTTTATGATGCTTCATTGATTGACCGTCTAATCTGTTTTGTGTAATTTCCATGACTCAGCCTTCAACATTAGAGAGACCATATATGCTTATTATCTGTACAATACAGTAGACTAGATTTACTTGGTTTTAGTATTGACAGAACACCCATTCTTCCTCCAATTAGTACACACAAGCCAGTGTCACCAACATCTCTGCTAAACAGTAACAGCATGTAAAACATAGCAAAAGCTACTGTTTTCAAGGTTAATGTTGAGTAATGGACAAGTAATATTGATCTATGTTGTTGCTTGTCACTGCTGAAAACTTAGTCAAGTGGTGTAAAATGCTGTTTTCACAATACCTCTACGCTCTTGGATGAAATGAGTCCATGAGCAATGTTTTTAAATTAGGATGGGATACAATTTGTTGTGATTGGTGTTTGCAAAATGTCAAGTGAACACTAAATGCACCAGTGGGGAAAGTGGGGAAGTAATGATAACAATATTTAAATTCTTGAAGATCTCCGCCAAGGATGCTTTGTTTTTGAGTGTGAGGCTGTCAATTTGTTTTTTTACATGCAGCGTCGTGATTACAAGTTTTTGATATATTTTCTTGGATTTATTTTTATTTTTTTGGATGATAGATCGGTGTTGTTCTCATTAAATCTTAGTAAGAGTTCACACAATAAACATTTTGTCAAAAAAAAAACCCTATCACATTTGGGATCTTTAATGTATGAGGAGCATGTGTCTAGTTGTGAATGGACACTATGGAAATAAATGAAAAAATATAAAAAATGTACTTGACCTGCACCAAGGCTTAAAGATTTGTCACCTACATTTTTTATTATTTCAGGTTTAAATCACAACTTGTGTCCGTCAGATCCTGTACTGTACACAGTTTTTACCATCCATGATAATATACATATAATCCATTATAATAGCATGCACTTTGGTGACTGAGGCAAGGAAAGACTTCCTCTAACGAAGAAATCTCAAATATAACTTAGAGTCAGTGTGAGGTGGACGTTTGCCTCGGCCGGTCTGACTTGATGAAGGAATTGTCTGTCAAGAACAAAAAAGGTTTCCTTCAGAGCGCAATTGAATCACAATGTCTCATTTTAACCTGTGTCTTCTCTGTTTCTCTACAGAATATGACGGCCAGTTAGCCCCGCTAAGAACATCTGAGTCAGGCATGGCAACGTCTTCCTACTTGGAGCCCAACCTCAATCACTCTGGAGCAGGTGGGTGCGGCGTTAAATCCCGGTCCGGGGTGGCCGGTGGTACTGGTGTTGGTAGCAGCGGCTCTGCTGGTGGTCTTGAGAGGGCGCCGGGTTCTATGGATCGGGTTCTGAAGATCTTCCACTACTTCGAGACAAATAGTGAACCAAGCACCTGGGCAAGTAATATAAGACATGGAGATGCTACTGATGTCAGGGTATGTTAGAACTTTTTGCATATACAGTACATAATACCCTTCTGCCCTTCATATTGTTCTTTATTCACCCCCTTTGTTGCTACAGGGAGTCATCCAGAAAATAGCGGAAATCCACAAATTGCGTTGTGTCACTTCGCTTGGCCTCCGTTTAACTCATTTGCACACGGACGCACGTCATTGGTTACATCCTGACTTGGGGGTCTCTCATGTCAGGGAGAAATATGAGAAACAGCACCCACAGGAGGAGTGGAGGTAATACTGCAGCACAATTTTGCCCCTTGTTGCTTCAATCCTACTCATGCTTGTACAAATAGAGAGTTCTGATGTATAGAATCAGGGTAGTTAGCTGTTTTATAATTACACTCCTGATCAAAATTTTAAGACCAGTTGAAAAATTACAAGAATTTACATTTTGCATCGTTGGATCTTGAGGAGGTTCTAAGTAGAGCTTAATGCAAAAAGAAGTAAGAGTAAGCAATTTATTGTAAACAACCATTAAACTGAAATAGACAGTTCAATGGCTGATCGAAAGTTTAAGACCATAGCTCAATAGCGTCTCTTTAATCACCTCAAAAATTGGTTTGGCCATGCTTGATGCCAGTATTAGGGTTTTGTAAACTTCCCTTGTCATCCATCTCCAAATGTTCTCATTTGGATTTAGATTAGGGGAACATGTACGATGGCCCAAAGAGTGACTTTATTCCTCTGATAGATGTCCTTTGTCAGGCGAGTATTGTGAACTGCAAAGTTGTCCTGTTGTGTCAGTCATTACCACAAAGATGAGGGCCTTCAGTCATGAGGGATGCCCCCTACAACATCTCCACATAGCCAGCTGCAATTTGACGCCCCTGCACAAACTGAAGCTCTATTGTTCCATGGATGGCACCCCATTGTGCCATGTGGAAAACGTCTCAGGTGGGATCTCCTTGCCATGCCAGTAACATTGGAAGACATCAGGACCATCCAGGTTGCATTTTTTCTCATCAGAGAATAAAACTTTCTTCCATCTTTCAATGTCCCATGTTTGGCACACTCGTGCAAATTCCAAATGGGCATTTTTGTGACGTTGAAGGAGACAAGGCCTTTGAAGACGTTTTTTGTTCTTAAAACCCTTCCCTCGCAGATGCCGTCTGATGGTTATTGGACTGCACTCGGCATCAGTAACACTCTTCATATGGGCCAAGGATCATCCCGTGTCTTGATGGACAACCAATTGGATCCTCCGGATCATGGCCGGTAAAATATTTTTGGGACTACTACTTTACTTTTTCATTGATTAATCCTAAGGATCTTTTACAAAGTTTAAAATGACTGTCTTACTGCGCCCAACCTCAGCCGCAATGGTGCGCTGCGAGACGCCTTTCTTATGCAACTCAACAGTTAGACCGTGTTCAAAGAGAGAAGGCTTTTTTTCCCCCTTTGCCATCAAGAGATCATGAAAGCTTGAATACCTGACAGAAAATAACACTGAATCCACATTTTTGCCAAGATTTTTTTGCTTTGAACCTCCTTAATGTCAATAGTGCAAAATGTAAATTCTTGCAATTTTTCAACTGGTCTTCAAATTTTGATCAGGAGCGTATTTGAAAAAAAAAACAAAATTGGGAAAAAAAAATAGCACATGGGAAGAACAGCATTATCTGACTGAGAGTGTTTTATTGTTTTCAATTATAAATCATGCTTTTGGTAGTTGCAATATTGATTTTTTTCCTTTCATCTGTGTTTACTCTGCCTGGCGGTTATTATCTGAACTGAGTCCTTGATGCCTTGAAGTCATTATTTTTATGATGTTCTTATAGTGTTTTGAGAAAGCAACAGAAGGTGTTGCTACTTTTTTTATTTGGTTTTATTTGCCTCGTGTTAGCACATACGACCATTTTCAACCAACACTTACTTTGTAATTGGACTGCGGCGTCTTCATTTGACTACATCATAATATGGCACACGGTGCAATGCACTCAAATCCATGTAAAGTTGAAACGAATTTACAATGAAAAAGTTGTTA
Organism: Dunckerocampus dactyliophorus; assembly: GCF_027744805.1. Classification (NCBI taxonomy): domain Eukaryota; kingdom Metazoa; phylum Chordata; class Actinopteri; order Syngnathiformes; family Syngnathidae; genus Dunckerocampus; species Dunckerocampus dactyliophorus. The sequence continues at coordinate 19,874,997 of NC_072825.1, forward strand.
ACATGAAGCAGAAGAGCAGTGCCTCAGAGGGTGGCAAAGCTGCAAGCCCACAAGAGCCAAGCTATTGTTAGAACAGCAGCAGCCGCAGCCCAAGGGATGGACTGACTCTATCACACTCCTCTCTATCTCCCTTTTCTTGCTTTCCCTCCGTCTGTCTCATGTGGCCACACTTTGCATTTTCCACTTTGATCTCACTCTGCGTCCTTTTTCCCCCCTCCTGCATTTTTGTTTCTCTCTTTGGATCTCAGCTTTTCAACATGTCTAATTTTTCCTTTTCTCTCTTCCACCTTTTGCGTCATTCATTATTGAGCACAGTTCTTTTATTCATTTTGTTCTCAGCCTTGATTTTCTCCGTTATCTGTTTGTAGGGCTTGTAGCATCCCCACTCACCACTCTCCTGACCCAGTTCTTTCCATTTAGCCACCGCAAAGTGTCACTGACTTTGTATAAGATAAGACAAAATGATAAATTATGCTCCATAGATTAAAATTGAGGCATTTACTGTCAAGAAAATATGAAACCAAATGCTGTTCTGATATGAGAGAGTTCTGCCATTTTTTGTATTGTTCTCACACCCTCCTTTTTCCACTCATTCCCTCCTACTGAGATTATGGTCAAAATACACTGAAATGAGTCTGTGTAGGCTCTCAGTCGTACAGGAGTTGTCCATCGAGGAAAAGGCTTCTTGAGACGTCATCTGTACTTCTGTGTAGAAGGTGTCGGACGTTTCGCTCCTCATTCGAAGAGCTTCGTCAGCAAACTAATAAGTGCTGGTAGCTTAGGCCTTAAATACTCTCAACCTGTGGGTACCCACGGTGGGCTTTTAACAAATGTCAAAAGAAGAGAGTAGGGAAAGAAACCCAAAAGCCCACAGAAGCAAAAAGGAGAGGAGTGGTAGTCCCTTATGTAGCGGGGGTCTCCGAAAAACTCCAGAGGATCTTATGGCAACACAAAATTCCTACCTATTTCAAACCAGTAAATACCCTGAGACAAAAATTAGTGCATCCTAAAGACAAGGCTCCAAACCAGAAACAGAGCAATGTGGTCTATTCCATCCACTGTAAAGATGAGGAATGCAAAGAGCACTACATTGGGGAAACTAAGCAAATGCTCCAAAAAAGGCTTTATCAACATCGCAGGGACAATGCTAGTGGTCCTCAATCAGCAGTACATCTACACCTTAAAGCTACCAATCACTCTTTTCAGGACAGCGAGGTAAAGATTTTGGCCAAAGAAAACAGATGGTTTGAAAGAGGAGTAAAGGAAGCTATTTTTGTCAAACAACAGAACCCATCATTGAATCGGAATGGTGGTTTGAGGTTTAATTTGGACCCTGTGTTCAGCAGGTTACTGAGACCAAAACCCACAGCTCTTAGTTTTGCAAATGAGGTGAAGGCAGGGCCGAGCCAGAACAATAGATGCTAACAAGCCAGTATCAGAGTCGTTCATACCCAATTCAGGGAGCGACACTTCCCTTTTATCGTAGGTGTGAATAACAGGATAGGATTATACCACTGCTCCGCCCAGGCTTAGTGTAACGAACCAATAGGAGGAGGGTGTTGGCACACCAATTCCGCCCACTCTTACTGTATTTAAGGCCTAAGCTACCAGCACTTATTAGTTTGCTGACGAAGCTCTTCGGATGAGGAGCGAAACGTCCGACACCTTCTACACAGAAGTACAGATGACGTCTCAAGAAGCCTTTTCCTCGATACACTGAAATGAGTCATATTGTTAATGGTAATTCCCTGTAAATGTCACATACATTAAAATTTTCACTGCCACTGTATAGAGCCCTTATTATTAGTATGTAGTAATGTCAATACAGTCATGTGAAAAAAAAATTACACACCATATGGGGAGGACATTTTTGGTGCCCCTTATTGGTTGCTCAAACTGCTTTGGAAGACATGGTACCACACATAATAATACATATAATCATTGGACAAATGGTCAATGACTTTTGAGAAATTAATTGCTAAGTCCATTACATTTTTCTTGATGGTGGCCATGTTTTTCAACCAATTTTTCTCAAGTTTTACAGAAGTGTGCTTGTCAGTCCCATAAAGGTGTATACCAGGTTTTGTAGTGATTCAACTAACCATCCTAGAGGTACATTGGGTGTTTTTTATAGCGTAATGAACTGTGGGAGAAATTTCATAATTTCAAATATCTGACTTATGGGGTCAAAGTTTGGATTTTAATAACAGTTACATCCATGTTATGGACTTGTCAGAAAAATAATAGCACAGGCAACATGGCGTTGGTGCATGTTTTGGCAGACTTTCACCTTTTTGTGTGCAGTGGTTCAGGAATAGAAGAGCTGGTTTGGCCAAACAATACATACTAACATTTTTCACAACTGTATGTAACATTAATATTTGCTTTGAGAGGGAGATAGTTTGTACGAGGGAACTAGTAGAATTCTGCATTTGTAGCAAACAAGGCTGACTGCTACATACACGGATTAATTGTATTGCTATTTAAATAACATAAAATTTGCAGCATTAAAACATCAGTACTCTAAAGTCCATTGATAATGTGGTAAATAAATCTTGTTTTTTGTGTTCAAAACGTTTTTTTTTTAACTATTTTCAATATTGCTATTGTGCCTGTCTTACAGCCTAAACTACAGTTAGTTAATCAAGGAAGCAAACAAGGAAGAAATAATAGCAATATTCAAAATAGTATATAGTGGTGTTAAAACTTATTTCAGCATAAAATGGTTGCACACTGTGGCTATGAAATGTAATCACTGTAAAAATGAGCCATTGTCTCACGGGTATTGAATCAGGATTCTGCAGGTGTATTCATTCTGTCTGTGTGAAAATATTTAAAGTTTGTACTGTAATTAACTTTATATCTGCCATTCTCAGGTATGAGCTGCGTCTGCGCTACTTTCCTAAAGGTTACCTCAGTCATTTCTCGGAAGACAAACCCTCGCTCAACTACCTCTATCACCAGGTACGACATCACACACAAAGAAGAGGCAAATACTAGATGAAGAAAAATATTGGGGCCCAACTAATATGGATTTTTTGGGGGGGACGAATGCCGATTCCTCTATTAGGAAATAAAACATTCTGTTAATTGATATATTGGCCAATTACATTTTTACATTTTTCAATTAAAAGAAAAACATGAAATACCTCCTATTGATGGCTTAAATATAGTTCAAAACACCTGTTACAACGATATAAATTGAAGGGAAAACATTTAACAGTTTTCAAATACTGTTTATCCGAATTTGTGTGGAACAAGCAGCATACACTCTTTTACGCCCAGATGAAAAATTGCAAGAAATTACATTTTGCACTGTTGGATCTTAAGGAGGTTCCAAGTAGAGCTTGAAATTGCATGGTAATGGTTGAATTTATTCTGAACATGCATACAAGTTACATTGGAATACATCACATAGTACTATTCATAGTTTTGCATGTCCAAAAAAAATAAGAAGAAGCAAAGCTTATTTAATCCTGCCCCCTTTCCATTTCACATAATTACAATACATTTGTTCACTTACTGTATTCCAAATGTAGTCTTTGCCAATTGTAAATACATTGGAAAATGATGCAAATGATAAGGCAGTATAACAATGTGGTAAAAGGAGTCAAGGTTTATAATCACTGTAAATAAACTATATAACAGTCATAATTAATATATGATAATAACTGATGAAAGGATTAATAGTTGACAGAAACATAGTTGGATGATGTAGTGGTTCAGGACTATTCTTTCTTGTACTTTGTAAACATCAATTGCTTGTGCTGTGTATTGAAATAGCTCATTTTAGAGCATTGTTTGAGTTCTTTACTCACATAGTTTGATTCCACATACTGATATGCTGATGGTTTACAAAAATGGACATCAGTGCCCATCCATCCATCCATTTTCTATGCTGCTTACACTGGTCTAGACCCAAACTGCTACTCAAATGAAAGTAGTCATTCTTGGCTAACTTTGGGTCACAAAAATGATGTTTAAAAATGCTCATTAGCTCTTGTTTTAAAGATACACCACCCCTGGGGTGTAGGTAGGCCACATAATGTTGAATACAGAACCTATATTCACTTCACAAGAAGTGCCTAGTTGAATCTCCATAATCTTGTGACTGTATGCACACACACATATCAAATTGTCTATTACTCCCTATACGTATATGTAATAAAGAACCTTGCATATCTTTAAAATTCGAGCAAATAATAGTTTTTAATGGTCATGTTCTTGTTCAGCAGCCCAAAATGTTTTATCTCAGAAGCAGACATTTTTTGAAAATTTGTAGATCAGTGTTATCCTCACTTGGGTCACGGGGGTATGCTGGAGCCTATCATAGCTGACTATGGGCGAGAGGCGGGGTACACCCTGGACCGGTCGCCAGTCTATCGCAGGACACACATAGACAAACAACCATTCACACTCACATTCATAACTATGGACAATTTAGAGTCACCAATTAACTTAACATGCATGTTTTTGGAATGTGTTAGCAAGTGAAGTGTACTTTTGTAGTTATTTCCCCATATCTCCACATAATAGGCTAGGTATGGTAATACCAGAGAACAGTAGAGATAGTATGGAGTGATTTTTGGTTCAGAACAAATTTTGCTTTATTTGGTATTGAGGTATTTCTTGCCACTGTATTTTGTATATTTTTAATGTGATATTTCCAGCTAATATTATAATCTATTATGACCACCAGAAGAAGAAATGGGAGTGAGACAAAAAAATGTTGAGTACGCAGTTTATTGCACAACAACCATTACAAAGTGAAATAGGCTGTTCATCAGCCTTTAAAAGCCAAAATCTTGGCAAAAATGTGCCATCAATGTCATTTTCTGTCAGGTATTCACACTGTCATGATTTCTTGATGGCAAAGTAAAAAAAATGTCAGATTGTTGCTTTCTTGCTGCATAAGCGAAGGCCTCTCCCAGCACGCCATTGCTGCTGAGGTTGGACGAAGTAAGACAGTTATTTTGAACTTTTTAAAAACATCCTGAGGGAACAAAAAAGTCAAGTGGTAGACCCCAAAACATTTCACCGGCCCTGAGCCGGAGGATCCGATTGACTGTCCGTCAAGACACGGGACGATCCTCAGCCCAAATGAAGGTTGCTGCTGGTGCCGAGTGAAGTCCAATAGCCATCAAGACGGCATCTGCGCGAAAAAACATCTTCAAAGGCCTCGTCTCTTTCAACGCCACATAATCGCCCCTTTGGAATTTGCACGAGACCACCAAACATGGGACCTTGAAAGGTGGAAGAAAATGTTATTCTCTGATGAAAAAAATGTAACCTTGATGGTCCTGATGGCTTCCAACGTTACTGGCATGACAAGAACACTGATGTTTTCCTTCAATGGAACAATGGAACTTCAGGTTGTGAAGGGACGTGAAACGGCAGATGGTTATGTGGCGATGATGTAGGCGGCATCCCTCATGACTGAAGCCCTTGTTTGGGTTTTTCAACAGGGGAAAATACTTCAAAATACTTCCCCACACAAACGTTCCTTCTCCTTATAATGTGGAGATGTTGCGGGGACATCCCTCGTGACTGAAGGCCCTCGTCTGTGTGGTAATGACTGGCTTTTTCAACAGCGGCAGTTCACAACGCCCACCTGACAAAGGATTTCTTCCAGAGGAATAACATCACTCTTTTGGATCATCCTGCGTGTTCCCCTGATCTAATTCCAATTGAGAACGTTTTGTCATGATGGCAAGGGAAGTTTACAAAAATGGACATCAGTTCCAGATGGTAGATGCCCTCTGTGAAGCCATCTTTACCACCTGGAGCAACATTCCCACTATTCTCCTGGGAACACTGGCATGCCCAAAACAATTAACAGTTAACAAGAATGGTGCAGCTACTCATTACTGAGTCAGTTTTAGAAAATGTTGCTTCTGTTTTAAGGGGCTTTCAGGGTTTTTTTTTTTAGCTATGGTCTTAAACTTTTGATCAGCTGATGAACAGCTTGTTTCACTTTAATGCTTGTTTTCTTACTCAATTTTTTTTCCTCACTCCCATTTCTTCTTTTTGCATTTTGAAGCTCTACTTAGTGTTAATATCGGTGACTATAAGCCAACTTTTAACCGATTACCAATTATTCTCTAATGGCATGATTGGCTGATTAAATTGGCCGGACGATTAATCTGTCGGGCCCGAAAAACTTTAGTAATTACATGATGCCACAACAGCTTCTGTTATGCCACTTTTTCCTGCCTTGATCTACTTTTATAATTACCTATGGCATTTATATAAGGAGCTGTGCTGTTCCATTTTATTTCACCAGGTAAAGAGTGACTACATGCAACATATCGCAGATCAGGTGGATCAAGATGTTGCTTTGAAATTGGGCTGTTTAGAAATAAGGTGAGAAGATGCAGTGTGTACTCATAAGTAGTATTTGAAAAGTCTGCTGTTTGTTCTAACCATCCTCTGTCTGTTATACAGGCGCTTTTTCAGAGAGATGCCAGGAAATGCCCTTGACAAGAAATCCAACTACGAACTGCTAGAGTAACATTGATTGCTACAATGATTATGAGAATTTTTTTTGCTGATGAATATGCATAAAGTGTTGTGATTTTGTTGTGTGTTTTAGGAAAGATGTTGGTTTGAGAAGGTTCTTCCCTAAAAGCCTTCTAGACTCTTTAAAGGTGAGCAGCAAATTGGCAGCAATGTCCGTGGTCAGTGAGGTGCGGCCCTCTCAGCCGGCTGTGGGATTAACTTTTAGTTGGAATGAATGTTGACACAAGGGATATTTGACCTGGATGTTTGAGTACCTGATTAAACAGAATCAAGTTGAACATGATGTTGTCAGTATGCACCATGGTTTCCATGGCCCTGGGCTACATAAGCCTCTTGAAGAAAAGCAATGCGTTGTAATAGTTTTTCAAATTTTGGTCTCTCTTCCACCTTTCTCAGGCAAAGACTCTTCGTAAGCAGATCCAGCAGACCTTCAAGCAGTTTGCCAACCTCAACGATGAGCAGAGCATCCATAAATTCTTTGAGATAATCTCTCCTATCTACCACTTCGACAAGGAGTGCTTCAAATGTGCTTTAGGGGTAAGGCAGTATTCAGTCGATGGAGACAAATGTTTCATGTTTAGAGGAACAGTGAAGGACGTTCACACGCTTTCACGCTTATCATGTCATTCTGGTGGAAGTTGGGAATTTATTTAGCACTCTGTGTGGAATGTCATCATGTTAATGGTTTACCAGACCTAAACAAGGCCAGGTTAGAAAGTTGTCCATTTGTCCATTAGCCGCATTGTCACATTAGACCAGGGGTGTCAGAAGTGCGGCCCGCAGCTTGCTTTTTATTGGCAATTTAATTTGAGCTATATTATTTTTGTACATGACACATTCTCCAAACCTGCAGAGATCTTTAAAAGCAACTTCAATTCTCTGTATATTTTTAAATTGTTAGTTGTTGGTGAAATGGAAACACAGTTAGAATTGTTAGATTATTGAGGTATGAAGTGATAAAATGAATCTTGGATCATTTTTGGTCTTTTCTTGATTAATGATTTAATCCTGGATGTTGGAAGAAAAGAAAAAAACACAAACACCTGACAGGAATATCATGGTTTTAATGAGTGGCTCTGATACTAAATGTAACTGCATGCTGCAAAATACGCACACAATTTCTGCTGAAGTACAGGAACTTTGAAAATCTAATAAGAATAGTGTCCTTTTATGTCTGCCACCATCATGCTTGTTAATTAGCGCGGGAAGTATGTAGTTAATTATGTATTGATATCTAAATATCATGTGGCGTCCAGTCATCACGACTGTTATCACTGACATTAATGTTTTGTGTGTTTTGTTTGGGTTTTATTTTCCACTATTTTTCACGAACTTAACATTGTACAGTTACCTTTTTACACGTTTTTTTATGATCTGGCTGTGATTGAACAATGCAAAAAATAAGCTTTGAGTGCATTTCAACTTTAAACTTACATTTCGGGTTGTTAGTCAGCAAGTTTGGAGAACGTATACGAGTTTAATTCATTAGTTGTGCACATGCACCTACCGTAGACAAACGAGTATTCCAACATTAAAATTAGGGATCAAATTTGATTTAAGTGGTATTCCTATTAATTATAATAGGACAAAAATCACAGAATAATAATGGTCTGTTTTCTTCCTCTGTTGTCTTTCCAGTCAAGTTGGGTAATATCAGTAGAGCTGGCAATCGGACCAGAGGAAGGAATCAGCTACCTCACGGATAAGGGCTCAACGGTGAGTATTATCATAAAATTTAACAAGTCTTGTCAATTCTGGGTCAATATGAAACCATTTGTTTTTTATGCTTGTCTGTTTTTTTTTGTATATTGCCTTACATGACAGCATAAGCTGCTATGTTTATCACTTCGTGCTCTTACTAGCCATCTACCACACTGCCCTCTTCTGGTTTGTCTTGCCTGTGCAATTGATTACAGCTGTTTAGTCACAGAAAATATGTTGATCGCTGTATGATATGTAATCTTAATTTATATCTTGTTTCCAGCCTACCCACTTAGCTAACTTCAACCAGGTTCAGTCCATCCAGTATTCCGCTTTGGAGGAAAAGGACAGGAAAGGCATGCTGCAGCTCAACGTAGCAGGAGCTCCAGAGGTAACAAAAGACTGTAGTACACACACAGCATTCCTCATGTTGTCTTTCTGGTTTCCTCCAAACAAGCTGTGCTCAGTCAAATGATTGATGTATGTAGAGTTTATTCACAATTAGTCCATCCTAATGTGTGTAACTATCACAGACTAGCTTGTGCTTATTAATCATTGTAGAATGACTTGGAGTGACACAGTCCTCCAGTAAAGATGAATGCAATGTCAGCATGTGTATGTCAAGAGTGGGCGTGTTTGCAGTAGAACGTTCAAGTGGAAAAAGATGTCAGCATCATGTCTTGAGTATATTTTTCTGTGCGGGTGTGAACAACTTAATATGCTGAGATGTGTTCACTTGTAAGATTTGCTCATTAAAAAGTCATATAACGCCACTCAGCCCAACTTTATCCGACTAATCCTTCCGTGTGTTTCTGTGCGCTTGTGCAGCCTCTCACAGTCACCACGGCGTCGCTGACTACAGCAGAAAACATGGCCGACTTGATTGACGGTTACTGCCGACTCTTCTCCTTAGCTACTCATTCCTTCATCGTCAGAATCCACAAAGGTAGGACACAGTACCCCTTCTGCCGTATGTACTTTAGGCTTGCTGCAGTGCAGTGGTTATCTTGGAGACAATTCAGGAATCGGTGTCAATATGCTACAAACACAGTCAGCCAACCAGACAATTAACTCTGTCTCTGACTGGAGATGCTTGTCACTGTTTGTCAGTTGGAGTAGCCGTCCTGTGTTTATTTTTTTCTAAAAATAAACACAGGATGGCAAAGAACAGAGTGATGTGTTGACTCTCGCTACTGTAACTGATTTATTTTGTCTTGCAGAGGGGGACCGAGCGCTACCATCCCTCCCAAAGTAAGTCTTACTATTTTGTCCTCAATGTGCGTGGACATTAGTTTTAAGGACATTGTTATGTAACTGCAAATGCGAAGGAACATATAATCATGGCCGAAAATATTGGTATGCCAAAAATACCAATGTTTTTGGCCATGCCTGTATGGAATACAAACAAATTAGCCTAATTTATACAGTCATGGCCGAAAACGTTGGCATCTTTGGCATGCCAATAGTTTTGGCCGTGACTATAATAACACAATTCTTTATACATACAGTGTTCCCTCGTTGATCGCGTGGGATAGGTTCTCATGATAGCCCGCAATAAGTGACATCCGCTAAGTAGCCAACTGTATATATTTTTTTACAGCTATACATGTTTTAAGGCTGTAAAACCCCTCACCATATACTTTATACACTTTTCTCAGACAAGCATTAACATTTTCTCACATTTGTCTCTTGTTTAAACACTCTCAAATTTAAAATTTTGTTTGAATTTTCAGTCAATCTATTCGGTTGGACACAAGCAATTATTAAGTGACTCACGCGTATTCACTCCTCTGACTGTGCCTCGTCCTGGCGTTGTTCCGCTGTAACATTTTTGTATCCCTGTTAAAACATATTGCTCCTGTTGTCGTATTTTCCTCACACGGTTAGCTTCTTCTGTTTCTTCTATTGTTTACAGTATTTTTTTATTTTTATTTTTTTTAGTTTATTAAGGACAGTGTGCAATTTCATTAAAAAGATGTCTGCACCAGATTTAGCTCAGAGCTCATTTTCATCTGCAGTCCTCACATCATAAAATACAATACAAAAATACAATAAAGTGCAATACAAATACAAGAGAGTACATATAAATACCAGGTACAAAAAATGCAATAAAGTGAAATACAAGAAACCACATATAAATACAAGGTACAATCGTTAAAAAGCTAGTGTAGGATAAAATCGTAAAATATAAGAACTTCTGAAATAAACAATCTCAAAACAATTCTATACATTAACTAACATTTAAAGTGCGTGCATATTCATAAGTGCATACAGATAGTAAAGACACCCATATTTAGCAGCAAAGTCATTGAAACATTGGCGGTTAGCAAGCAGCTCACATGTCTAGCTAGTTTGGTATCCATGACCACAACAGGAGATATGAAGGAGATTGATTCACAATGGTGTACAGCAGGGGTGGGCAAACTGCGGCCCGCGGGCCACATCAGGCCCGCCAAGCAACTCAATCCAGCCCACCGGGTGTTTCCAAATTCTTTTTTTCAAAACCTTAACCATAGGTAGCCGGCAACATGACTTGGAGTGCTATTGTGGCACGCTTGAGTCGCACGGGAAATAGTCAGATGCAGTCTATAGCTTGTACAAAAAAGCGATCCAAACAAAACAACACACACGTTATGCACAACGTAACCTACCTACTGCACCATGTGGGCATACAAATAAACCTATGCCAAGATTACACCCATATATTCCCGCCACAAGACATGCTGGGCAGCTTGTGGTACTCTCTCCCAACATTTTGCTGTGTTTGTCACATTTTTGCTTGATTGCAAAATATGCTAAGGAGTTAACACACTCTGGATCTTCATTGTTTTATCGCTCATAGTTCATGTTGTTGTCACTGGACTACCTAGCATGCGTTGCGGGCACTTGTAAATAGCAGTTTAAGTTACGTGTTATGTTTAGCGCTTAGTTGTTGTTTATCACCCACATAGCATTAGTAGTTAATTTGCGATGCATTAACTTGCTATGGATGTGTTGAGTTTTTGTTTTGTTGCACCGTAAGTAAAAATCCCCTTCGCCAAATTTTTTAACCCAATGTGACCCGCGAGTCAAAAAGTTTGCCCACCCCTGGTCTATATACAATCAGGTTGCAGAAGACAATGGCCGTTGCAGACAGAGGAGAGAGAATAGAACACCGCCGCCTACTGCTGAGGCAGAACTCAACACTCAACTTCCCACAATGGGCCAGGCTCGGCCTGTAAAAATGTTCATACGCTGTAAAAAAAAAAAAAAAGCTCTACAGTTGCACAAAAAAAAAATCTTCGAAACAGCGAGTCCACGAAAGGTGAACCGCGAGGGAGCACTGTAGACTATATAAAAACCCTAAAGTCATATTGCATAATGATGAACAATGACGTGGGAGGAGCCTTAAGTTAACCCCAAATCATTTTATTTTGTCCGATGCAGAGTGTCAAATCACGAGAGGCGGATGGAAAAACGGATGGAGGGAGTGCGAACCAGAGCAGTGTGTGTGTCAGGTAGAAGATTGGCTGTGGCCTTCATTATCTGTCTCTTTCTAGTGCTTTTAATGTTGTGAGTGACTGAAGGCACTGTAGACAAGTCTGTGTCCTGAAAGCCCCCTCTGTTTGCAGTGAAGAGTCTTTCTCTGACCAGATGTTTGCATGGAGAGCTTTAGTCACTGCCACTTAGTCTCTGCGTTGACTTTCTCCTAACCTCTGACTAACCCCCAGTTGCGCAGGATGACATGAACATGACCACAAGAATAGAACCAATGTTACTGTTTCCTGCATACTAACCTTTAAAACTCTCTCCTCCCTTCTCTGTATGCATCTCATGGTGCATGTGGCTTCTGCAGGGCACACTAGTGGCGATGGTAAACAATATCATCTATTACGTCCCTGTTTAATTTGACTGCAATGCATGCGAGTCGAGTATATCTGTGTGTGTCTGTAACTGATGACACTTTCTCCATGACTCAACCTGTTTTTTTGTGACACATTCTGGAAAGAACAACCGTTTCCATCCCTCCCCTTTCCTCTTTGTATCGGCCTCCCCATTGCACATCACTCTGTGCTGTTCTTGTCACTTGTGTGCGCGTTTGACTGTAATTGTTGTGCATGTATTCCGCATTGGATATGGTGGCATTCTTTTGGAAGGGTAATTTGGTCCAATAATGTTTTTCTGCTACATTTTTCTGGATATGTGCCTGTTTTTGAGTGTTGTTTTCTTAAAAAAATTCTGAATCACCAAATGAGTTTTAATATCCTGTCATTCTGTCTCCTATAGAAACGGATGATTATGCTGAGATCATAGATGAGGAGGACACCTATACAATGCCCTCAAGTAAGTAGACGGGCATCCACTTGCTGATACACATTGCAACTGGTTTATGTATAGAGTCACTTTAGTGCTTATGGTCAGACTTGTCACTCTTTGTGGATTGCATGCCAGGGTTAGTTTAATTCACTGTGTGATTAAGAGAGTGGCCAGTCCACAAGAGCCATACTTGTGTGCATGTGTGTGTCATTTGGTCTTTACCCTTTCCCTCGCTCTTCATGCTTGTAGTGAAGTGGGATTCAGCTCCGAGTGATGACTTTTCTTCTTCAAAAGCTGTCAAATTTTGTTTTAAAAATATATTTTGCTTCCATCACATTTGGCCATGTCTTATCTTATGAATAGTTCAGATAAGCTGGCCTTATTTGGTCAATAAATAAACACACACACACACACACACACACACATACACACACTTATCTTTGATTGAAATGTCACTTTTACTTTAAAATAAGACTTACTTTATACGTTACAACCTGACATGTTTATGATGGAAACAGTCACACATTCAGACAGATAGTAAGTATTAATAGGATTATCATTGTTATTAAAATAAGTATTTAACATATTTTGAAATACTGTACTACTCTTTTAGGGTTTTTGATGCCTAACTGAATACTGTACTAACAAAAGTTCCGTGGTCACACAGAGTAATCTTAACTAAAAAGGGGAAACTCAAATCTCACGTTGTCCCTATATTTATAAGCCTGTATTATATTTTTGTAGTGTTTGGGTGTCACAAGATCAAGATGAATCGACCTACATGTGATGGACATAAATATCAGGATATTAGTGTGTATCTTGCTTTTACTTTGTTTAAAGAGGTGATCGTTTATACTACCAAAGTCTTGCTTTTTCTGCACAAAACACTCACTTCAAAAGTTACGGGGCAACTTGGTCTGTAATCAATCTTTCTGAAATATTCTAAATGTGGTTGCTAACTTGTTACTGTACTCACAGTTAGTTATTTTGTCTCCTATCAATAACCAATTTTCCCAGAGTACTATGGACTAGATCAAGGTAATAATTTGAACACACCATAAGTCTGGTTGTGTGGTGGTACTTTGATTTGGTGGTGGATGTGATCTTTTTATGTTTGCTTGCAACTGTAAATGAAGACCTGAATGTGCCCCCCTCCCCTCCTTGTGTTTGTATTGTCAGTTTGGACCATGTTGGTCTGATTTATTTGGACAAGATTTAAGAACGAGGGTGAAATAAACTTTTTCAGTGAGAAACATATAGCAAAAGAGAAAAAAACAAATGTTGCAAAAGCATTATGCATTAAGGAAATATTGCTGACAATGTCTCACATTTATACCATCAACTTTTTTCCTAGCGCATTATTATTATTACATTTAAATTTGTGCACCACCCCATGCTCATACAGAATAATTGAAACTGGCTGTTGTCTTCGTTACGTGGCATACTCGGCTTCAGTTGCATGCTGGCTGCTACCAAGCTTGCCAGAGTATGAGGATAAATGAATAATTATATACTTATTATTACGCACATCACTTGCGTGAACAACTTTTTCCGCTCTCATAATGTAATAGTTTGCGTGAATGTCCCTCAAATCCTGCACACACTGCTCTGACAAGCTTGGTAAATGCAAATTTATACATTAAGGATGTGTATATTGGTGTGTATGTTTTGTCCTTTTTGTCCTCAACTGCATGTCTTTCTGTCTGCTTGTGTTCATATCCACGTATATTGTGTATCCAGCACAGGACTATGAGATTCAGAGGGATCGCATTGAACTGGGCCGCTGCATAGGTGAGGGTCAGTTTGGGGACGTCCACCAAGGAGTCTACATCAGCCCGGTAAACACACACACATACAACACTGTGCCATAAATTGTAAGTTTCTATTGCTCTACTGCTACATTTGCTAAGATTGGATTTCAGTTGGGAAGTGTTATTATGAATCACGTACAGTGGATCACACACGCATACTTGCAACGCTGCATTCATGACCCTGCAAATTTGTGAATTCCTCTAAATAGGCCATTATTTTCCGCAGAAAACACAACTCATTCACCGTGAGTCGGTAATAATTTAGGAATTATACAGCATATACGTATGTACCACTGTTAGAAAGTTTTTACATGCTTATGTCTTTATGCTTCACTGATAATATTTATTCGTTAAGCATTGACATTTATCACTTTGTTCGGAGGTCCTTGAACACACCGTAGTTGTGTGCCGTAAAAGTTTGTTTGGCTCGGGAAGGACTAGCTTCGACAGTCAAACCGGCCACAAAACATGCAGCAATGTGAACACACATTACAGTAATCCCTCGTTTATCGTGGTCAATTGGTTCCGCGATAAGTGAATTTCTCCAAAGTAGGATAGGATTCAATATTAATAAACTGAATATTTTTGTAATTAGAGCATAGAAAAACTGTCAATGACTTTGTAAACACGATTTTTACCATTATTAGAGCCCTCTGGACAAGAAATAACATCCCTATAGTCACATTTACACTCATATTACCCAATATAGTAGATATAATCAGAGAAAATAAGACATTTAAGACATAAATAAGGCTTGTGTGTATTTCAATAAATGTCTTCCAGGACATGTGGACAGGAATTGCCATCGTGGATTCAGAGTTCAGCTTTAGCTGCAGTACGGCCACAACAGTAGCCCATGTTATTATGATGATGATGACTATTATTATCATTATTATTTTGTTATTATTGTGCCTGTTCTGAGTAATTAGAAAAATAATTATTTAAAAAAGTAATTATTTAATAATAAAAGTTTGTTATTGGCAATCAAGTCTGGTGCGTGTTACTAGTGACACCTAGTGGCCAGTGTAGACAGTTCATCAGCGTCTTGTCTTGCCTTAAAGTGTTTGTATTTGAGTTCATTTAGAACCTTTTTATTCTTGAAAATGCTTAATTTATTCCAAGAATACTGGACTAATAATAGGCTATAGTCAACCACAAAAATCGATCATTAATTAATTTTTTAAAAACCGTGAAGGAGCGATGTTCGAACCACGATTGAGCAAGGGACAACTGAAATATACTGTATTATCATCGTTATTAAAGTAATTATTAGGATTACTACAGCTAAGGAGTGTGGATTATGTAGACGCGGCTTGAAGAAACGCCTTCTCTAATCTACTAGCCTCTAGCGCTGTCCTGACGACCCGGCTAAAGTCTATACTTTGACTCCGATTCCATCTGTTTATCAATCATCTTACATTGTCATTTGTTATTCTTTAATATGCATTTCTTATCTAATACATTAATAAGTGTGTGTGTGAGGCAATTTAAGGCTTAAACCTGGATTGTGTCACATGAGAACAATGTTAATGAAGAAAGAAGGGGAGAGCTCTGGGGCTGAATCTAATCTAATAACGGTCACTTTCATTGCAAATGTTGATCCAAAATCGGAAGGGAATGGCAACGACAAGCTAGCAGGACAGTTTGGAGTGTGGGGCGAGCATTGTGTGAACAATTGACATTTTATGGAGAATCAGTGACTGGTGGTCCACCTATGAAAAACCTGTTGCATACTATTTATTGTCTGTGTGGTATAAAATAGTCAGTTTACAATAGAACACCACTGCACTCATCACACTTACATACAGTACATTCAGGAGAGAACAAAGGGACATTAATTCTTTGTGTGACATAATGTGCAACAGCTTTCAACACATGGTGACTTTAAGGGGCTTAAATCTAAATCTTATTGAAATAAAGTCCCCTATAAATGGTCCCCTGGCTACAGTTGGTTTAATATAAGAATAAAATCCAAATCCCTAACATTCATTCACATTAGTTCTGGATCCACTTTCATCCATCCATCTTCTATGCCGCTTATCCTCACTAGGGTCGCGGATATGCTAGAGCCTATCCCAACTGACTTCAGGCGAGAGGCGGGGTACACCCTGGACACACCATGGCACATATAGACAAACAACCATTCACACTCACATTCACATCTATGGACAATTTAGAGTCGCCAATTAACCTAACATGCATGTTTTTGGAATGTGGGAGGAAACCGGAGTACCCGGAAAAAACAAACACACGCACGGGGGAGAACATGCAAACTCCACACAGAGATGCCCAATGGAGATTCAAGCCCAGATCTTCCAGATTCCCTGACTGTGTGGCCAACATGCTAACCACTAGGCCACCATCCGGCCCCAATCCGCTTTCACATAGTTGCTAAAATACTTAAACATGAAATACACAATATTTTAATTTTTAATTATTCCAGTCTCTTTTCACACACTTTTTTAAAATAAAAGAATTGACCTCAAACGTGCATTCAGGATAACACTCGATGAGTAGTAAGTGTGAAAATGTTTTGGTGTGTCTGTATCCTGCAGGAGAACCCGGCACTGTCAGTGGCTGTGAAGACGTGTAAGAATTCAACGTCGGACAGTGTCAGGGAGAAATTTCTCCAAGAAGCACGTAAGCTCTTCACGTGTGTTTGTGCTCAAAAGATCACATTCAGAAGCTTGAGAGGTGAGTATTAATGAGAACCCATTCCTTCACCCCCCCAAGTAACCATGCGGCAGTTTGACCATCCTCACATTGTGAAGCTGATGGGAGTCATTACAGAGAATCCAGTCTGGATCATCATGGAGCTTTGTACATTGGGAGAGGTAAGATAACCATTGCTATGTATGTGACTCCTCTACCTTGATGACTGTAACATCCCTCTCACTCTGCCATGTGCCTTCCATAGTTACGCTCCTTCTTGCAAGTGAGAAAATACAGTTTAGACCTGGCCACTCTCATCTTGTACTCCCACCAGCTCAGCACAGCATTGGCCTACCTGGAGAGCAAACGCTTTGTACACAGGTATGTTGCATTGCCTGTAGTGATTTTAACATGCATGACAGCTGGGGAGTGTGAAAATATCTAACTTTACACTTCCTGTGTGTGATCTCAAAGCGTTCCAATTGAAAGTAAAACGAAAATATGACTGAAGGCCTCAATAAGCGTGTTGTCTAGCTTCCAAGGTGCTTTAAAGTTGATATGATGAAAACTATGTGGAGTACGCAGCCTTCTTTGATGTTTTTACATTTTACTAAATAACTTCAAAAGTTGTTGTGAGTTGCTGGTGGTAGAATGAGTGGCATCTTTTTCTAGTTTGAGGTACAAAACATCCTAATCCCCCTTTTCTTGCAACATAGGATTGTACAGGGTCAGGCAAAATGATCTGACACATTTGTAGGTTAAATAAAAGGCAAATAAAGTAAAGAAACAAGAAAGTGTTTTTATTTTTGAAAAGTTTCATTATGTTTTAAAATTTAAATCAGTCAAATGGGATCCATTATTGTCCACACACTCAATGCAGATCCAGTAGCTCTGAAGTTGGTAACCCATAACAAGATGGAGTTTCGAGCTGGTATGGGATCATGTCTACCAAGATTGAAGTGCAAAGGGAACGCTCGTTGTGTTGCATTTACAGATTTGTTTGTTTTGATAAACGTTTCCACAATGAAAGCGCAATGCTCACCAGTCCAATTCATGGCAGCAACTGAAAAAGAAACGAAAAACAATGGCATTATATGAAAAAAAATGGCATTATATGTACTTTTCAAAAATAAAAACACTTTTTTGTTTCTTTACTTTATTTGCCTTTTATTTAACCTACAAATGTGTCAGATCATTTTGCCTGACCCTGTATATTGAGGCATTCATTAATCTCAGGAATAAAAAGTGTAGTCATCAAACATGGAAATGGCTCTCCTTTTGGCCCTTGCCCCATCCCCCCGAAGTGTTATGGAAGTTGCTTTAGTAACTTTTACGTAATTACACTAACAAACAGAGATAGTAACCTCCATGGACGAGGTAACTAGAGCTAACTAGAGCTAAAAAGAGGTGAATGGAAAATGGGTCTGTAGCCTCATTTTATACGGCTCCTCACCAAAAATGTTCGGTAATAATAATGAACGCCCCAAAAAATGTTACATGAAGTTGCGGTGGACTGGATTGTGGGGTACAGCGTGACACCATAACATTTGTATTTTGGAGCAAGAGCATTGGCAGTTCTATTCTGTGACGTGGGGTGAGGCTCATGGCTGGTGAGGCACTAACCCTTTGGAGTTTTTCTTATGTTAATACAGGTTGCTTATTAAGAGGATAATAATTCACTTGGGTAAAAAAAAAAATTCAAAATGCTTTCAAATACTTTAGTCCCATTTATTTATTATTTTATAAACTGAAAAACATTTGTGTTCTTACCTTTGATCGATATATGAAGTACATGCTCACTGTCCTTCAGGAAAAGTTTTAATACTCTATTGTAAAGTCTGATCACCTCCTGGTGAGCTTGGGTATATAATCCTCCATCTTGGCAGTCAAACTCATTAATTAATTCAGTAGAGTTAAAAAAAATATCTTGCATTTGGCTTGCAAAAAAAAAGCCAGCTTTTCCTCTCTATGGAAGGACAGCAGTGACAAGTACCTTCTAGCTCATGCTTGCCCTCACCCCTTCAGGGTGAGAAGTGTACTGCAAGCGCCACCCGTATGACATGTGTTATACGTGTTATGTGTATTTTATTGTCCAATTGGCAAGAATAATGATGTCATACTTACATTAAAGACATTACAGAGGCTGTAAAAAGTCATGGTGTATAATATAGGTTTTTGCAACATTACATATTGGTGACATGCTGACAAACAGGCACCATGGCAGGCACCATGTCCACTCAGATGGTAGGCAGGGCTTGTGCACTAAGCCGAGAAGTGACACTCGCGGCAGCCTCACCTTAGGTTTCTGCCCAATATTTGGTTAGGAAATTTGCACATTGTGTGTGAAAGCACACACAGTTCCTACATCGCTGGGTTTTCTGTAAAAGGCAGAGGCAAATAAAGGCTGGTTTTACCATTCCAGCTCTGGTGCTCCAATTTTGTGTAATCTCTGTGTGAAAGAGACTTATGTGTTTCCTCTTCAGAGACATAGCAGCACGCAACGTCCTGGTATCCACTGTGGATTGTGTGAAGCTGGGTGACTTTGGTCTGTCACGGTACATGGAAGACAGTTCTTACTACAAAGGTAAGAATAGCTCCTCCATGCATTCTACATTAATTGCTAACCAATCAGTCAAATGTAACATCCTCTCATTTCTGTCTCCCAGCCTCTAAAGGGAAGCTGCCTATTAAATGGATGGCTCCTGAGTCAATAAATTTTAGAAGATTTACCACAGCCAGTGATGTCTGGATGTTTGGTAGGTTCTACAGTATTACAATAATATAATAATTTGTTTCTGTTCACCCTTTACTCCCTAATATTTAAATATATTTGTATATTTTTGTGGCTTTGCATAGGTGTCTGTATGTGGGAGATTTTGATGTACGGCATCAAACCTTTCCAAGGTGTCAAAAACAACGACGTCATTGGCAGGATAGAGAATGGAGAACGACTTGCTATGCCCCCTCAGTGCCCTCCAACCCTGTACAGCTTGATGACTAAGTGCTGGTCGTATGATCCCAGCAAGAGGCCACGCTTCAATGAACTGAAAACCCAGCTCAGGTACTTAATTTAAAGTGTGGTTTGAAAGCGTACAGATCTTTGTGTGGATTCTTAAGATATTCTGTTCTGTGCATCTCTGTGTGGAGTTTGCATGTTCTCCCGTGCGTGTGTGCGTTTTTCTCCGGTTTCCTCCCACATTCCAAAAATATGCATGTTAGTTAATTGGAGGCTCTAAATTGTCCGTAGGTATGAATGTAAGTGTGAACGGTTGTTTGTCTACTGTATATGTGCCCTGCTGTTGACTGGCGACCAGTCCGGTGTGTACCCTGCCTCTCGCCCAAAGTCAGGTGGGATAGGCTCCAGCATACCCCTGGGACCCTAGTGAGGATAAGAGGCATAGATAATGGATGGATGGATGGACACTGTTCTGTGCAAAAGGAAGAACAGTAAATAGACACATAGAGAAAGGAAGAGTTCATTAAATGGACAAAAAAAACAGAAATACAGTCTACTATTATTGTGTTAACAATTCAGCCTTGGTGGAGTTCTGTGCTGTAAAACGAGTCAGTAAAATATTGCTAAAACAACATCCTCAACATTATCTCATGGGTTTTGAAAGTGTGGCAGGGTGACCCTCTCCTCAGAGAATATAATATGGGGAGGTTTCTGCTCAGACTCCCGGGCTCTGTTCAATGGCTGTTTGTAGGAAGTAAAAATCAGTTCATTTTTCATTTGATATGAATGCTTAGCTTAGCAGATTTGAAAGACATTGCTGCACCTCTCCTGAAGTCTTCCGGTGCATCCCACTTTGAAAACCTATGACATACAGTGCACTTCGGATGTATTGGAACAATGAGGTTAATTTATTTAATTTTGTTGTGGACTGAAAACATTTGGGATTGACATCAAACGACAAATACAAGACCAAAGAGCAACATTTCAGCTTTTATTTCCATGTATTTACATCTGGATTGGATGCACAGCTTAGATAGCACCTATTGTTTGTACCCACCCATTTTTCATGTAAGCAAAAGTATTGGATATATCTACGCTCAGTTTCAGATTGGGTAGGACAGGCTTTGCCAGTGTAAACTGCATTTAGAGATAAAAACAACATGAAAATCAGATAATTGTCTGTGTAAAAAATCAAGCGATTCTGATTCTGAGAGAAGATGGAAAATCATATGTATCATATCATATGTGCAAATGCTGTTCCTGGACTTCAGTTCAGCATTTAACCATCCCCCAGCAGCTCAGACAAAAACTTGGACACTTTGGACTTAAAGTTTCTTTCTGCAAGTTGGTGCTGGATTTCCTCACAGGGAGGCCACAAAACATGCGAGTCTGCAGGATCAACATTCAAGACCATCACAGCCCTCCGCTCTTCACGCTGCTGACCCACAATAGTGTGCCAGAATCCAGCACCCACAACATCATTAAGTTTGTGCACGACATAACTGTGGTGAGCCTCATCTCCAATAACGATGAGGCCAACTGCAGCAGTGAGGTGGGCCAACTGACTCAGTGGTGCAAGGACAACAGTCTCTTCCTCAATGTGGGGAAGACCAAAGAGACTGTTGTGACTTTAGGAAAAGACCCCCACAGCACCCCCCACTGACAATCGACGGTGCTGCTGTAGAGAGTGTGAGCAGCACCAGGGTCCTGGGAGTTGTGCATTTCTGAGGATCTCACCTGGTCCGACAACACCACATTGCTGGCCTTCTTCCTCCGCAAGATGAAGAGAGCAGGAATCCCACCACCCATCATGTGCTCTTCCTATGGAGGCACCATAGAGAGCAACATCACTGACTGCATCACAGTGTGGTACGGAGGCTGCAATATCTACTGCCGGAAGGCTCTGCAACGAGTCGTGAACACAGCGAGCAAGATCATCGATGTCCCCTTGCCCCCCTCTCTGACATCTTCAACACTCGACATCAGCATCGGTGGTGACAACTATCACCTCTCTCGCTGCCACTTCAGCCTCCTGCCCTCAGTGAGGGCCCGTATCACAAGACTCACAAACAGCTTCATCCATCATGCTGTCAGGAAGCTGAACTATGCCCACTACCTCCCCCCTTTTCCACCTGCCTCTGGACAGTAACCCATCCACTCAACAAAAACTACCTTCGCTGTTATTTGCACAGGCATGCTTTTTGCATAAACTGCCTTTCTGCACTGGCAAATTTTTGTTTTAAATTTTTTAGCCTTTTTATTCTTTAATTATTAGCTCCAATTGAACCAACTGATATGTCAAAAAGAAATAAACCATCGGTGTACTAAGTAAGTATTTGGTTTGGTTTCATTTTATTTGAACATGCATGAAGGTTGCAATGGAATACATCTCATCAATCAACATTTCACCGTTCCACATGCCCAAAGGGAGTAGGAAGAAGCAAAGCTTAAATAGTAGATAGCGATACCGTCACTCCTGTCCTCTGCACGTTGTTGCAGATGTCACTAACAGTTGTTTTAGAGTATTTCTTTAGAGCTCTCACAATGTTTCTGTCATCAGCTGCTGATGTTTTGCTTGGTCTATCTGTTCGACTTCTCTTACTTAGTACATGAGTGGTTTATTTCTTCTTCAGAACATTCCAAATGGTTGTACTGGCTATGACCAGTGTTTGTGCAATGGTTCTGATTGATTTTTCATCTTCTTTCAGATTCACAATTCCTTGTTTTTTTTTTACTGCATAGACAGCTCTCTGGTTTTCATGTTGTTTTTATCTCAAAATGCAGTTTACGCAGGCAAAACCTACCCTACTCAATCTGAAATAGGACACAGGTGGGCAACAAAACACACCTGTCTGTCATATATTATAGTACTTTTCCTAACACGAACAATGGTGTGGGTTCAAACAAAAGCGTGCAACAAAGTTGTGCATCTGATTCAGATGTAAATACTTGGAAATAAAAGTTAAAATGTTGCTCTGTATTTGTCTTATGGTGTCAAACCCAAATGTTCTACAGCAAAAATACTTCTGGAGGACACTGTATTGAATGGTACCTTTACACAGTTCTGCAATGTTGGAAGGAATTTTTGAATGGCCTTTACCTGACTTGAACACACATCACATGTCATTCATCGCATTGTGAATTCTTGAGAGTTGAAACCGCAATGTTGCCATGTTAATTTTCCAACATTTGTGTTCTAAAAGTAGACTGCACAACTGGCTCATACTTCTGCAGTTAAACGACCATTTGACGTCACCAGGTCTGGTTATATTTCCTCCTATGCTTCTCCTCACATTGGAATCATCACCTCCCCTAGCCCTGGTTCTCTTTTCTTAGTAATACAGCATGAATATGTGTACTCACTCTTGTGAAAGAGGCTTAAAAAAGATTTTTTTTCCTGTGAAAATACAACTGTTACATATTTTCCACCAATGCTTAAGGCCCACCTTGTTTTAAAAGTTGGCCTTGAGGTGTTCCCACACCTCCATGACTTTTACAACATTCCCATTTAAATATAAACATTTAAATACTGTTTACGTTTTCTTATACTGTTTGGACAGCAGGTGTCACTGTGAGTACCCTGGTACTGTATTCGCATGACAGTATAGTTTTCATCTGCAGTGTAATTGATCCTTGTCATGATTATAGTTGCTGCTGCTGCTTGCAAAGACAGTTCAACTTTTGGTCATGTAGCTAATAGTTAGTTTTTTTCACATTTACATTGAAAAATAAGTATGACACGAAGAGGTTCTTTTAGAAACAAACATTTTCTGTCTCTGTCTTTGAAATGCTAAAATAGGAAAATAAGAGTGCGTTTTTAACTGCTGCGGTTTTATGAGTTTTCTCTAAACCGGTATGACTCACACCTTAAAATTTCTCCATTATAGCTCCTCTTTTATTTGTGTCAGCTTTTCTTCCTGTAGTTTTATTCTACTACTCTCTGTACACCCATTTTCTCTTTTGTGTGCCTAATACTTTGATTCACATATTTCAAACCAGCCACACTGCTCAAATTCATGCACGTCAGCATATTAGTCTCACACGTGTACACCATGCTTGGTGGTCAATGCAAAACTGGAATATCTGGTTATTATGGAATCATTACTAATTCTCATGCGATCACGTAAAGTCATTGACTGTATTAACAAGAGTAAGTCGTGCTTATAAAGGGTATAGGGTTCCCTCTTGGTCTGGAAAACGTTTCTATCATAATATCAATTATAGGTCTCGCCTGCCAAATATGCAGCTCGCAGCTTCCCTTACAGTTTTCCTAGACAGACGACCAACGTGTCTGTGTGGTTGTGTGCGTGTGTTTACACAGTGGGCAGCTGCCAGGAGCTTCAGCTTGCCAATAGAAGCAGAGAAAAACGGAATAGTGAGAGAGAATGAGTGTAGGAAAGAAAGGAGTAAGCTTCAGAAGAGCTCGACTGCAAAAGCTTGCAGACTTTTTTTTTTCCTCACACAATGCAGATTTCTTTGCTGCTTTATAGCATGCTACAGTCACCTTACCAGAAGATCTGAGTTTTGACTTGTGAGTGAGGCGGGAATCTGTTGCAGTTATTTATTTTGGTCCCTAAGTGCACCTCATTAGTGGATTTTATTGGCTGTAAAACTAGATGTTGAGTGGATACGCTACTGCTCTTAGAGCATCCTGGTCTTGAGGTAAAGTATTTCCTTCTTTGTGTCTCTTTGTTTATAAGAGAAATGTTGCACCAGGCACTGAGGTACTGTGTGTAGTTTGCATCTCAAACATTACGTTGATGACTGTTTTTTCTCACCTTGCATATTGTTAAACTGCTACAGTGTGTATTAGCCAAGTTGGGGATGTGTCCTGCTTCAACCGAAGCACCGAAGGAAACATTTTCTTTATTGAAAATACTCATTTCATAGTTTATGACTGTTCAACATTCAAGATATGTTCAGCAGTAATGATTTTTCCACCTTTTTAAACCTACAGTAACTTTATGTAACAAGAGAAAGCAATCAGTCCAGACCTAACGTTCACAAAGAGCATGTGGCCATGTTTGATGGGATTGTAGATGTGCAATTTTATCCAGATTTGATAGGATTGAAATTTTTTTTAAATAGAATTGTGCATTCTCATGGAACATGAACAGGAATGTACTTTAAAGAATATGTGCCTAAAAAAAAAATACAGGTTGACATATCTAAATCTGTTTGCTGGAGGTTGCGCAGAAAGATAGAAAGCAGATAAACTGTACACGAATTAAAGCATTTTGAGCAGGTAACCTAATTTTCTCACATGACTGTATACTCCATGTTGTCCTACATTTTCATTTTATAGGGACAGTGACCACATCGTCAAATACTAGTCCACAGTGTATATGTGTCCATACAGTGTATCTCCCTCCATTACTGGTATGTTTGATTGTCATCTGCTCCCCATGAAAGCTTTCATTTTAGAGTGACGGAAAGTATAGATTACATCATAAAAAAATTTTTTTTAAGTCTATTACAATGTTACCATTATATACTAGTAGTTCTATCCATTGACTGCCAAGAATCTACACTAGGCATGGGCCAGTTACCGGAAAAAGTCACGGTTTCAAAACTGCTAAAATAGTTCATCATAGCATCTTACGGTATGAGAGGAAGTGGAGGTCAAATGCAGCCACAATGTGGAAATACTTTGTCATGTTCTGCGTTATTCCTCACAGTTTAAACTGGGCTTTGATGTGTTGAAATCACAGGCATGAGCTGACAATATACACTAATATAGCATTGCTAAGTGAAAACATTGTACTCACATGAAAGATTCCTTCAAAGGGATGCACATTTAGAAGATTTAATCCATTTACAACAGGTCTCCTTGGTATACACATGCACAGCAGCGCTAGGTTTTTGAACTGAACAACAAGCAACAACTGCTTAGCAATAGTTGCTGACAACAACCACATGACCCGGAAACGGAAGTGAAACAAATTAATAAAAACTCAGCAAATGCACAATTCCAAAACACTTGTGGACAAGTTGTGACCTGCACATTCACCACACTATAAAATAATAACATAACATTATGAGTTTGTTTTTATTATTATTTATTTGATCCACTAATTGAGCCAATAATTGCATTTATTTTCATTTTGCTTTGTTTTTTTTTGTTGTTTAGTAAGAAAATACGTATGGTCTTGTGACATAAGTCTCAGGATAAGCCATTTTCGATTTCATTTCATGAAGAATTGCATTTTATTTATTGTTTTAGAAATAATTCAGTTATTATTTTTGTTATTTATTTTAAATACATAGTGCCCTGTGATTGGCTGGCGACCAGTCCAGGGTGTACCCCGCCTGTCGCCCGAAGTCAGCTGGGATAGGCTCCAGCATGCCCCCGCGACCCTAATGAGGAGAAGCGGTATAGAAAATGGATGGATGGATGTTCCACTTCCATTATGTTCTATTATATTGTTTAAACATGACTGTTCAACAGAAAGTTTTTTTCCTCTTCTTTTCAATAAAGATAACACATTTTAGAATTATTGTTATATAGAATTATTATAACACATATGTAATTATAATACCGTAAAACCATGATATTTTTCCCTAAGGTTATTATCATACCCTCAAAATCCCATAACGGCCCATGCCTAGTCTACACTGGACAGCTCTAAGGTAAGAAGACAAAATCCAAGACTCAGCTGTCTTCTCTCTTGCGAAATGATGAAAGACCTGAGCAGTTACAACCAGGCCAGTGGAGTCAACACGCCCTGGCCGACAAGGCTTGCGGGGGGACTGGGTATTGAGTCCTCGAGTAAAGTGGCAACCTTTGTTTGCGATGCAGCTTTTTTAACAGTTTTTTTAACAGTATACCAGTAATATGCACAGAGCACAACAAGTCTTTTGCCTGCTTACAGTGGGGACAGACGTTGCTGCTACCCAGACGATATATTCCAGTCAGTCTTTACCATAAACTCAGTACTGCTGCTGGTGAGAGACTATAGTCATACCCTGAGTGAAGGAACAAATACCCCAACCGAGATCCAATAATAAGCCTTTCCATCAGTCAAGCACTGTACAGTATGAATCGTTACCATACTAAGACAAAGCTAAAAGTAAAGTTAATTCACTCTTTGCTTTTCAGCTATTATACAAATATAATATTTTATGTGACTAATAAATGCTCAACTTACTGTATTATGCATCAAGTGACAGTTGGATAAAACACACAAAAGTACATAACTCCAAATACTGTATGTCCTGCAAATTTCAATCTTGATACGTGTTTACTATATTGCATATTATTTCAGCGGGAAAGTTAACTGGGAATGTTCCCACTGACACTGTCATTCAAATATGCGTTCAAATGGGTTATAAAGGACACAAGGCTTGCCAAGAGACAGACTTGGACAGGTGCAAGGACACACACAGACAGGCACACATGGTAGGAGACAACAGAACAGGAGGGTAATGATGTTTCTGAAAATAGCATTTAGTCTCGTTGAGGACAGGAGAGTAGAAAGACTGTGTGTGCTCGATCCTCCGAACAACTTCACTCTTGTGGAACCATCCGCTCACTCCTTTGACAAGCTTAACTGTTTGGATTAGCAGGTTTTTATCCACAGAGAATGGGTTAGTAAGAACCTACGTAGCGAGGAAATTCTGTTTTTACACACTGCACACGGTATGATATGAAAGTAGTTTCTGAAGATGGAACAGATTGCTTTTACTGTACCCATTACAGTGTGAAGGTACTGGTTATTAGTGCACTGTAATGGCACTATCATTTCTCAGAGACCATTTTTACTGCAATGTCGTCATGTAATCGTACAGTATAAGCATACAGTTATGTTCTGATAACAGTCTGTTAAAGAAGTGTATTTATGTTAGAGCATCTGTTGGAAAGATTTCCTGCAAGTGCTCATGTATCTCATATTATCTTCATCCTAGGCAGTTTGAATGCTTTTAAAGACCTGATTGATTGAGATGCCGTTCTGCTTTTCATTCCTTTTGAGGGATTTTATTACACCCGAGCCACAATATACAAGAATAACAGTGCTTAATGGTGTTTTACTGTATTATTTTTGATTACAGTGATGGACATTATGACACTATCTCTTCAGACTCATAATGCCTGTTTAGCTGCTGACTGCTGCAGCAGTTATCATGCAGTAGAAAGTCTACAACAATTGTGTCTTTCCTCCTTTTGCAGTACCATACTAGAGGAAGAGAAAGTCCAGCAGAAGGAGAGGAACAGGATGGAGATGAGGAGACAGGTCACCGTTTCTTGGGATTCGGGTGGGTCTGATGAGGCACCACCAAAAGTAAGACCACACGTTTTAGGTTGACTCAGTCTTTTATATTAGTATATTTTGCATGGTTCCACTGGCCATCGTTCATTGTAAAAGTTGTTATTCAGCTTAAGTACTGTGCCTGGAGAAAATATGCACTACTTACATGCTTTCTATGAGTCAGAAACCTTAAACCACCCCACTGCTCAACTTGTTTCCCCAGCTGCTGGCTACTTTATCCCTGCTTACAGCCATCGTCCCCCTCCTGTTAACATCTGTTAGCTCCTCCTCATGGCTACTTAATACAAAGACCTTCAGTATGTCATAGAAAACACATGACATGTTTGTTAAAGGTCCGACATTATGCTTTTTCAACAAACATTGCATTGAAATGTTGAAAGTGAAAGTGTGTTGGCTAGAATCTAGCCTTGATGCTGGAATTTAAACAGTTTAAAGGTGCTTTTAGCAAGCCCTACAGGGAACAGGCTGTTTTGTGTAGCTTTAATACTAATGAGCTGCCCACGCCTGTCTCTGACATAGTGCGTGGCTCCAAGAAGCACTATTGTGCACTTCAGCCATTTTTTCCGTATACACTGTAACTCTGCATTTGTCAAACGCAATAGATACATACAGTATATCAGATACAACAACATAACATTCAGCAGTGGGGGAGGACAACGCTAACATGAGCTACAGCGCTACCTTTACAGTCTCATTTTCGCAGCAACGTCATGGTTGGAAGGAGGTTTTTCCCGTCATGTCATGAAAAACTGACATGAAAGATGATTTTGTGGCACAGTCTAGAGGGACACATTACTGTACTGACACATGTTACAGTGCTGTCAAGAGATTAAAAAAAATGGAGAGATTAATTAATTATGATCTGTTATTAACTGATCTAATTAATCTTTTTTTAATCTCACCTAAAGATTGCTGAGAAATGCCCTCACCTTGAGATATTTTCATTTAAATTCATAACATGATTGTGGAAGATGGAAAATATTTAGATATAATAAAAAACAAAATTAATAAAGTTATTTATTGTTTTTAACACACTTGAACAGCAGTCCTAGCCATTTACATTCTGCTGTATTTGAGACTAGTCCCAAGTGCTGCCTACAACCTTTAGTTTTTTAAAAACCTTCAGTAACACCATGGGGAATATTGCTATGTTCTTTTACCAATATTCCAATCATTGAAAAGAAAAATGAAAATAAAACATCAGGTCCATATTAAGCACTGAAGCTAACACATCAGTAAGAACACTTTTCTGAGCAATACAAGTATTGAACACTGAACCAGCTAAGGTCCAATGATCTCTGGGTGGATCAAAATTTTGTTTGTTTTTCTTTTCGCCTTTGTACATCCTGCTGATTTTGGTCGTAAATGTATTCCAGCACGGTGGCTTGTATGATGAGTCACTGGATGCAGTTTGCGACACCACTGTTCATCCCTCGTCTTCCACTATGTTTATTGGCCTGCAATTCATCACAATCCACTTGGCAAGGGCATATGTCAGCCTGTCGGTCGCAGACTTGCTCATACGTGGGGTGTTCTCGTTTAGTTATTTTGGCAAAGAGCTTTGCTTTGGTTCACTAAATTGCTAATGTCTACGCTGCTAATATTAGCTGTGACTGCACTCGCGACTGGGTGCTTTGCGTTGATGTATTAGACTAAACTTCAGCTGCTTTGGTGGTAAGCAAACTCCTTCTTACAAAGAAGGCATATCACTCTTCCTTTATCGAAGGTCCCTTTGGAGCGCTGTCCCATTCATTGGACTGCCAAGTCTCACATCTCCTCTCCGCTACTCACTTTGCCCTCCCAACTCCCAACTTGGAGGGCAACTCCCAACACAATGACAGCCACTTCAGGGTGTGACTGACCGTTGTTTTCCACCCCCAACAACTCAAACACAAGAAGCCCAATGGTGCATACAGACACAGTAAATCAACGGATTAAAAATTAGATAAATTTAGATCTAAAAAAAAAAACCACGCTAAATATGACTGTAATTAATTGATCGCAATTAATGCTTTTGACACCCCTAGTTATAACATCATTAAAAAGTCAGTTTTGCATAATTGTGGAACTTTGAGGGGCTTGTGATTGTGTTACTTGTATTAGAGAATGCTACATTGGTGCAGTTCCGTTAAAAGTTTGCCTATTCAGAGACTTTGGAAATACTTAAAAACTCTCCAGTAGCCATATAATTGCTGATGAATTATATGGTGTGTAAGCTCCTCTCCCAAGCCCTTATTATTTGCATTCTCTACCGTTTTTCTTTCTATTGTGTTTGCAGCCCAGTCGCCGTCCCTCCCTGCAGCCCACCTTCAGTCTGGACTGTCTGTCCGCTTCCTCTCCTCACCATTGCCATCAAAACCAGCGTATTGCCTCACAGCTTTCCCTCTGCATAGGGAACCCTCCTCCTTCATCTCCTTGCACCCTCTCTCCCATGTCATCTTCTCTCCTTTATTCCTCTCATTGTTCCGCTTTTCCCTCTTACTCACCTCTTTTTCAGGACAAAACTTATCACAGTTGCTGTTTCTCTCACCACCACACAAACCACAAGTCCCGCTTACACCTGCAATCTCATGCTGACTTTTGTTCTGACAGCTGTGCCCGCAAGACCAATCCCCCTACTGATGACCACCTACAATGTTTGTCCCAGTCAAACCCCAATAGCTCCCTTTCCTTACTTAGGCTCCCTTCCCAACGCAGTCCTAATTCTCTGAGTTGCATCGTGTCCGATGCCTGTGCCCTCACCTTCCAGAACGGCAACGTCGAGACAAATTCCAAACTTCAAGCCTCTCTGTTGTCCAGCTGCCAAGCAAATCTTTCAAGGACTTTGCCACCCCCTCCTGCTCTTTCACGCTCTGACCAACTATTCCCAATGCCCTCTGGTTATACTCGGACAACAATCACCCCCTATCCACCCAATCAAAGCACTGACCTTCCTTTAACTGTCCACATGCCTTGTCCCAGCTCCTGCACCCTTTCCCCTCACAGAACAATAAAGGCAGGTGATATAATTTTACAATAACATGCATTTAACAACTACTTACTTACTAATGGAAATGCATTGTATTGTGTTGCAACATTCTTTTTCCTGTAAACCAGGTAAATGCTTCTTTCTGCTCCTCTTCAAGACTTGTCACTTTTGTCAGTTACACTTGTGTAAAATTGCAGTGAAATGAGCCTCTGAACCACTCCTTAGACTGCGTTAAAAATGACAAGATAAATATTTTATCAAATATTCTCAAACAATAACAGTAAAATTATCATTTTAATTAACCTCATTCTCCTCGTGTTTCCCAAAACACACACCACAATCTCAAAATCAGCACTGATTTGGTATCCACAGGACAAGTGTGTAATTCAGATAACATTGGTGCAAGAATGAATTTGAGAATATATTTTTTTTTAATTTGCTGATTTAGTATATTTCCAAACTGCTAAAATAATGCATAAAGTTAACAATAACATGTTACCCAAAAACGTCATGCAGCATTTCTCTATAAGAGAGGAGAAATATGATCTTAGAGAACATCTTAGATTATATTGATTATTATATGTATGTTCTGTCATGCTTGTTTTTACTTTTTTATTATTAATCCATTATTACATTGATTATTATATGGAATAATATTACATGGAATACAGGAAGTGAATAATATGTGCTGCACAAGATGTGGAGTAGGATTAAATAAACTTTGCTTCTTCCTACTCCTTTTGCACATGAGGAACTGTGAAATGATTCATGAGATGTATTCCATTGTAGCCTGCATGCATGTTCAAATAAAATTAAACCAAACCAAAACAAACCGATTACTTTAACCTTTAAAACGTCCATACCCCAACACTGTCTGCGTTGCTATGGTAATTGCTACGTGATACACATGCTGCACATCAGCTACAAACTTAACAAAACACATTTTAAGAAAACAGAAGACAGAATTCAAACTACAAGCTTTTAAACAGGCAAATGTTGAAAACAAGTGAACGGCATAAAACCAGCATGTGAGATATAATTTCATTAAAAAAAAGAATAATGCCAGAAACTTGGCACCGTTTGAAAGCTAACAATTAGCCGTTCCAATATTACAAGTATCATTTTTCTACCATTAAACCTCACAGAATTAGTAGCTTCATTTAAACTTACCCATTAGTAGAGGTACGTACAATTTCCCATTTATACTAACCATCAATGTCCCATCCATCCATCCATCCATTTTCTATACCGCTTCATCCTCATTAGGGTCGCGGGGGCATGCTGGAGCCTTTCCCAGCTGACTTCGGGCGACAGTCGGGGTACACCCTCGACTGGTCGCCAGCCAATCGCAGCCATCAGTGTCCCTTTACTTTGATACCAAGATCATCTATGTAGACCTTGTAGATGTGTAGTAGAACCATTTGTCATTTACTGCACCAGAAAAATGCCCAGAGTTTAAGATGTTTAAGAATAAACGGATTCTGTAATTGATTACTTTATTTATTGTGGTTATGTTGAAATACCCACTTTTCAAGGAGCCCGACCAAGAATGTTGCAACTTTGCTTCCTCGTGGAGTGTGTGGAGTGACTGATTTCTTGCTAACACCAGCATCGCTGTGCAGTCAGCATAACTGTGCAGTCAGCCTACCGGCATGTTGTTGATTGACCTTCGTTGTGTTTCATGTCATGGTAGCTATTTGCTTTTGTCTGCGTCAGGCTTTGTGTTGATGTGTCGTCAGATTATCACAGCCTATGTTTAGCTTGGTCAGGACGCCCTTATTCCACTGGGCTTGCAAACATAGAACCATGCTCTATGTTTTATGACTAAACCACAAAGCAAGCTAAGTTCACATAACTGAAGGCACCGATGATTGCCATAGCATTGAAGATTGCCTGGGAAATGCATGTTTAGTATTTTATCAACAATAAAAACAAATCATTTCAAGGCACCTTTGTGTAACAGTGAAAGCACATTGAAGAATAAAAGCCATATTCAGTTTGGCTATCGTCAATCACATCACATCGCATTGCAAAATATTTTTACAGCCACACTCCAGTCTGGTTGTAAGTCTCTGTGACATGTTTTTGTGGCAGCACTGTTTTTCCATGTCAGCATTGCACTTTCAACTTTATGGTGATTGATTGTGTCTGTGTGCTAAGCAATGAATTGTCCTACAGATCTTACACTCATGCTTTCCCAAAATTATTTATAAAATAATGGCAGGGAAGGGGTAAGAATGGGGACATAGAGACTGTAATGCATCCACAAGTGTCTGCCCTGTGATTGGGTATGGTTTTTGTTATGATGCATGGAAAAACATTTAATTAAGGCACGTTCAATAAAGTATATTAAATTATATCATTTGAATGTATATAGGTCATGTCCTGTTGAATTTCGGTGTCTATTCCACCAGAAGATGATGCACTTTAGCAAATCTAAGTGGTGGACAAAGACAGAAACTTTTTAGGATGCTGTGTTACAGCTGTATCATATCATCTTTTCACATCTTTTTTCAACTGTGTGACATGATATCACATCTAAGTAGTCCATGGTTTTACTGTTGTTTGTGTATATAACACGTATCTCAGTTCAGTTTGACAGCTAACAGCCACACAAAGTGGGCGCTAGTTGTATGTCCTGTTATATAACATGAAAACTAGATCAACAAGAATTGTAAACATAGTTTTTGTCTTCTTTGTCTCTTTGTCTGGCTACAGCCGAGTAGACCAGGTTACCCCAGTCCGCGCTCCAGTGAAGGGTATTACCCCAGTCCCCAGCACCCTGGACACTACCAGGTATGTAAACAGGTTCCTCAAGATCCAAAGTATAACGAATCTTGTCTTTGTGTTATGTTAACAAGTGCTGTCAAACGGTTAAAATGTGTAATCAGATTAATCACGGGGTTGCTGTGGATCAATTTTCATTAACTGTGATTAAATATTAATTTTTAATCTATATTACCGACTATAAATCACACTTTTTTTCATGGCTTGGCTGGTCCTGCTACTTGTACTCCAGAGCGACTTATATATGTTTTTCACACTGACAGCAGCAAGAGGGCGCTCTTGGCTTGTGTGCCAGTATCTGCTACTCCTATCACTCCTGTATCACTGAAAATGTACAATGTAAACATCAATTTATAAAGACAACTGAGGGGCTATCCACACAGGCAAAGTATTTTATCGTTTTCAGCCTGAAACGGTATATCTTGAAAATGACTTCCAGAGTGGGAAAATGAAAACGTTGGCTTGTTGCCGCGTATACAGGCAACACGAGAATAGTGACGTCATCGACCCACAACAGCCTCGTCGCCGTCACGTGACCAGAAGTGAGCTTTGACGACAAGCCAGCATATATATTTCGACGGACATGACTCACCTCGGTCGACATTCTCGTGATATTTTTTTGTCTTGTACGGCATAATGACTCGCAGAAGTAATGCCACTTCTCCTAAGGGGAAGACGACGGACTTATGCACATCTATTATTTCTTCTTTGACATGGTCCCGTCTGCATGCCTGTTGACAGCGCCAACAGGCATGAGAAAGACGGAACACAAATGCTCCCAAAAAGAAAATCTCTTCTGCAGATTACAAGCTGCAAGTAGTGAAATATACACTTGAAAACGGTAATCGAGCAGCAGAAAGTTTGAGTGTGAGGGACTGGTGAAAAGCGGAGGATACTCTAACTGCAATGAAGAAAACAAAAAAAGTGAATTGCGGGCTAAAAGCTAAATGGCCACCACTAGAGGAACAAATTCACAAATGGGTGCTTGAACAACATCCTGCCGGGAGAGGCTTGTCAACAGTGCAGTTGCGTCTTCACGCCCAGGTTGGTGCCAAGGCGATGAATATGAATGACTTTGGGGGTTGTTTATGCTATAGTTATCTGAATAACTGAATAACAAAGATGCCTATTTAGTCTGTTGTTCTCCATTTTATTGTTATTACTACTTGCCTTTCAAGATGAAATGTCTGTTCTTGGTCTGCGATTGTATTAAATCAATTTCCCCCAGCTTACAGTATAGTCCAGTGCAACTTATATATGTTTTTTCCTCTTCATTGTGCATTTTTGGCTGGTGCGACTTATACTCCGGAGCGACATATAGCCTGGAAAATACAGTAATTGAGTCTGTTGCAATCCAGTTGACAATTGTGTCAGTCAATTTGTCTGAGGTAGATTTACTAAGGCCCTGACTTGATGTAAGGGTGGTTTGTCGCAAGCTGTGTGGCACGTTAACCAAAGTGCTAGCAGAATCCTGAACTAACATATGCGTTGCCTTAATGTGGTATTTTAAGGTAGAAGTGCTTCAGTGAAAAGAAAACTCTGCAGAGTGTGCATAATACTTTTGTCGGTCGACTGTTCAGTCATGGGTTTTTTTGCACTAAAAGAGGGCCAACATGCTGTTTAGCGTTGTCCATATTGACTTGTTTGGTTCTGCAGCCTGTCACTACCGGATCAACTTCCGCATGCTCATGCATGACGGTAACACTAATTGGATAAACAAACTGTCCCAAATGCATTGCCAGAGACATTTCAGGGATTTTGAGTCATTCGGTGCTGCAGATGGGTAATTGCATTAAAAAAAAAGTTTTGTCAGGTTAATAATGTTGATGATAATGATTCATTTGAAAATTTTTTATTCTCAGATTCTTTCACATCAGCACACATCACGATGGATTAATCCGCATTAACATATCAGTTTTGACAGCCCTAATGTTAACATACAGTGCAGGACAATGTGTGTTTTGGCAGCAGTTGTCAACATCCCTGTACTCCCTCTTTGTGTCAGATGACAGGGTACCCTGGCCCTCACACCCTCCCCTCGGTGCCAAGCGCCCTCTACCCAGCGCCGGCCGCAATGCTGGACACTCATCACGCGCACACGCACCCCCGCCACCACGTCCACGCACACTCACATGTACAGCACCTCCCCCAGCCGCATGGACAGGACATGGCACACTGGGGCTCGGCCATGGAGGTAGGAGACCAATTTCATCAGGTTACTTCTACAAGCCTACAAGCTTGTGTAGTTTCTGGAGGTCCATCAACTGAGAAAACAGCAACTAAAGCACTGATCCCCTCAATCCATTGACATCCATGATTTTTTTCAGTGTG
Source organism: Dunckerocampus dactyliophorus (assembly GCF_027744805.1). Taxonomy (NCBI): domain Eukaryota; kingdom Metazoa; phylum Chordata; class Actinopteri; order Syngnathiformes; family Syngnathidae; genus Dunckerocampus; species Dunckerocampus dactyliophorus. The sequence goes on from NC_072825.1 coordinate 19,911,285, forward strand.
TCTGCCCACTATGTTGCTCCTGCTTCTCATAAGTTGCTGTCTGTGTTTGTCTCCATGTGTGCATGTTTGTCGTCTTCCATGTGTCGCTGTGTTGCATGTTTGCTGTCGTGCGTCGTCTTTTGTTTGTTTGTTCGTATTTTGCGTGCGCGTGGTGTCTGCGTGCGTGCGTGCGTGCGTGCGTGTGTGTAGGACAGGGCAGTAGACATGCAGCAGTGTGTAGGCCAACAGTGCTTGTTAATGGAGGAACAGCTGATGCTCCAACAGCAACAGATGGAGGAGGATCAGAGGTGGCTGGAGCAGGAGGAAAGGCTGCTGGTAACACACTCCGCACACAGTATATATTATATTGCTTTTTAAGCATTTTAATGATTTACTGTAACCTGATCTGACAATCCTTAACATATCCGCAACTCCCCCTTGAGTGTGATCTTGACATGTTATTGTTGTCTGCATGGAAAAATTGTATTTTTTTTTCTTTTTTGCATGTTGTCATGTCACAGACATTTTTTAATACAGTACTATTAACACACAGGAACTGTATATTTGATACAAATAACATTTTTAATAGATACTAGAGATGACTATTCACTTAAGTGATTTGTTCTCCATAATATGTAGCAGGCTTTCTAAGGTATTTCCATTCATATTTAAATATGAAACACCCATCATGATGCCTTATTATTATTATTATGCTGTATTATTTTGTTAAATACTCTTAGGGTTGTTGGGATTGTGATGACGGGATACCATAGATAGATTTTCATGTAATAAATAGTATTTCTTCGTATTATTTAATTACCATTTACATGGGGGGGGGGTACGGACAGTGCCCCAACATTTCGCCACTAGAATTCTCCACTCCCAAGCCTTGATAAATGGGAGGGTTACGTCAGGAAAGGTAGTAATCTAAACAAATCATTTCAGTGACTCACTGTGGCAACCCTTGATGGGATTGACAGTATTACGTACATGGGGAAATTTTAATATCCGGCTGCTCATATACAGACAGCCACTCGTCCACGTCAAGTTCTGGTGACAATATTTTGGTGCAATACGTAATTTAATGAATGAGCATTTTGTTTTTCTGTTACCTAGCTGCTGTTAACATGTGTTACGTTCTGCTCACATTGGTCCCTCTTGTTTCGTTTAACATCTCCAAATTGCTCCTATACTGAGGCATTAAATTTACATGAAACCAGACCATTGTTCACAAAGAACTACTTCACTGAAGACACTAAATTTACTAAAGATATCAAATTGTTTCTTAAACAAAATTTGTGCTCCTTGCCTTTTTCAATATAGAACCTATGACAGCCTCTTCTGTTGATATGTGACTCTCCTAATCATAAATATAAAACATGCAGTCGTCCCTCGCCACTTCACAGTTCAGATTTCACAGCTCCACTCTTAACACGTTTTTTCAAAAATATATTAAATAAGCCAAGCTATTTGGTGGTTGAATACAGCCTATTATTAGTCAAAAAATGCATATTTAAGCAAATGTTACATATTTTCTGCCTAAATTAAGCATTTTCAAGCATTAAAAATGGTTAAATGAACTAAAATACAAAAATAAGGCATTAAAAAGACGCATTCAAAGATGGTGAAGATATGTACAATTCCACACTGGTCATTAGGTGTCAGTAATGTTACTGTAAATTTTGGTGAGACACACACACGAGACTTGATCGCCGAAACAACGGGCTTTTATTGCAGATCTGAATTATCTCACAACAGGCACAATAATCCCTAATAAAAACACAAGCTACTGAAACTCAACTCTGAACCCCTGATGTTACCTCCTGTCCGCCATTCACTCTGTTGTAGGGAACACATTTATAGCAACACACACAAGCACAAGTCTTGTTTATGTCTTAAATCAGGGGTCTCAAACTCACGGCCCACGGGCCATTTGCGGCCCACTAAATCGTATCTTACGGCCCGCGACTGGACATCAAAGAGTAGTGTAACTGCAGCCCGCAACATCCGGGCAAGCTCGGTGTTACTTACATACTTACAGGGGCAAGTAAACACCAACACTGAACTAACAGTGGTGTTATCACATGGATGTATTGTGAATTGTATCGTATCGTGAGGTACCCTGAGATTCCCAGCCCTACTCCCAATTCTTGATGCGGCCCAGCCTCACCCAGACTCTACCCCCACTGGCCCCCAGTGAAATTAAGTTTGAGAACTCTGTCTTAAATGGCTTATTTACTCTTCTTATTGGGTAATATAAGTGTAAAGGTGACTATAGGGGTGTTACTTCTTGTCTAGAGGGCTCTAATAATGTTTAAAAAACATATTTAGAAGGTCATAAACAGGTTTTCTGTGCTTTAACTACGAAAATATTACATTTATAAATAAGGACTCCTACTTGGCAAAATTTCACTGACAGTATTACGGTCGGGTCTGAATCCAATCAATCGAGATAAACAGGGGATTACTGTACATGTGAGGACGATTTCCTGTCGGATGCAGAACGTTTGAAGGCAGGTGTGGCCTGTGTGAATTCCAAGCTAATGATAGTCTTTGACAATCTTACAGACCAGTCAACACACACAACCACTAACTGACAACACACAAGTTCACTGAAAAGATGGGGAGGCAGATGTGTGCTTGTGCACATGTGTGTAGTTGCCAGGCTGGTTTCATAATGCAGTACCTTCAGGGAGGGGTGAGAAAGAGAAGGAGGAGAAAACATTTTGGGATAGAAAAGTGGTCGGCGTGACAGCTCATTGGCAGCATGCTCCATCTCTCCTCCCCTCTCCGGGTCTCCTTCCCCTTCTCCGGGCTTTGGAGTCATGTGTACGGACGGTTGCTGGAGGCAGGAAGGGTTGGACGCTTGAATGTGCAGGCAGACACAAGGATAGGCAGTGACTCTAACGCATCAAATCAAACTGATCAAGCAACATACGTAGATGAACTCAATGGCAATGCTGGTCTTCAAGTCCTGCCTTGGACAGCTGGTAGGCAAAGAGGGACTGATGGTGATGGGATTATATATGTCAATGTAAAATGTGTATTTGATGCTTCTTTGTGGTGCAGTGCAATTCGGATTCAATCTGAAAAGTTGCGGGGAAGTTGCTCAAACTTTTGTGTGTATGTAAGCAGTTAGACTGGCATCCTGCTGCTTCCTACTGTGTGCGCTCTGCTTTATTGGACGTCCGGTGCTGGAGTACTGATTGCTTTGCAAGCTTTTCTATATTGTCTAAATTTCAATTGAAACATGGTTAGACTGTCACTTACTAAGACTAACAATATTTGAATTCATTGCAGGACTGAACGACTGCTAATTTGGTGATGTGAAGATGTCATTTTTGTCATTTTTGAATGTGTCTGTTTAGAAACCAGACACCAGAAGCTCTCGAGGGAGTCTGGACCGAGATGACGGAGGACTCCAGCCACCAGTAAGTCGCTGCTTTGTTTTCTGTATCCATCATTATGTGGTGACGGCAACATGACAGCAGTAGGAAACAAGTCAATTGTGATAAGAGTTAGAAAACAGTCTTGGATGGATTGATATAGTTTTAACTATACCTGCACCAGCTTGAGTTGTTTTCATTGCACTCCACACATTTTACATCCTTTTTGTGGGGATTTTGTGGGGACTCTTTATCATTATTTTGTATTTTTGTTAGTGTTATTGTGTTGTACTGATTTGGATCCCTAAGGGTACATTGGATTTTCTGTGCTAATATTTATTATAGCCTACTACACTAACGTAAGATATCTATGAGAGATAAATGCTGACTGGAGGCGTTCGTTCTGGTTGGTCTCACTGCAGATTGGCCGCAGCACGTGTTTATTTTGATTACAGCAAATGGGGGGTGATCCAGGAACAGGAAGTGACCTGTTTGTGCTGGATTCAGCAATGAGGGGTCAGTGGATTCCCACGTCACCACTGGTTATTAATAGAAAACCATTGCATGAACCCTAAACAACCATCTTTATGCTTCTGTCTTTCCCTTTCTGTGTAGCTGCCAGAAAAATATGCACTCCCTTCTTAGAGTGAAGTTTACTGGGTTCTGCCCAAATCTGGCCACCTGTAATTACACACCCAGAAAAAAAAGCAGTTAAAATACTTGGACTGTGAAGGATGGCGTCACAGGAAAATCCCATGTGGCGTCTCACAGCGAAGCCATGTTCAGACCTGGAATTAATGTGCTCCTTGGGTGATGAGATCACTAGTTGCCGCAGCGGGAGATTTTAGCATTTTTTTTATAAGCCTTTTAGCTGAGTGAATGTGAATGTAAATTCAACTTGGTGCACATTTAAGGACACGTAAATGTAATGTAGTGGACTGTTGCAAATTCATCTAAAATCAGCTTTTGGTCTGAATGCAGCCGAGGTGGCATACTGTATGTATCCCATCTAATGCCCACATATACATGTACAATGCATAATATGCCGTGGCACTAATTTGCATCATTGCCTCAAGCAGATAATTACTTTTTAATATAATTGTTCATACATTTAGGGAGTAAGGGGTTAAGAACTTTAACTTTCTTATTGTGTTAGTCAAGTTATGCATTCATTTCTGCAAAATGTTTTTCTGTTGTGAGTAATGTATCCATCCCACTGAGATTTACAGTCAGCGGTCACCTAAAGAGATTTTTGTGTGCAAGACTCATGTCATTGTTTTATTATGAACAGTAAGTTACATGAGAACGAAACATGGGCAAAAATTTGGAGGAATTTATGCAATTTTTTGTTCTGTCGTTGAAGCTCTTACTGTACCAACTTCCCAACCAGATAGAGCAGTTACCCTCACAATCTTCCATCCACTTCTATACTGTGCTGGCCCGGATATAGGACAACCCTGAATATAAGACAACAACTCTTTTTCGAGACTCAAAATCTTTTTCAAATCATGTTTTCAAAATTAGTCACCTCAAGGCACTTTATACATGACAGTACAAAGAAACAGTGATGCTCTTCGGCTTGGTTTAGTAAGCAACAGCCCCAAATGTGTCAGAACATAACTGACATAACTCATCCTCCACTGTTCGCTAACTTTCTCAAACTTTTAGTCACTTTTTGTCTAACATTTCACTGTGTCGCCGCTGCGTCCCTTCGTCATGGGTGTATGTGAGTGACCTAAAGAAAAGCTCTTTTTGTTTGCATGTAGACACCATTTATAAGACGTATGAAATGTAGAAGATGTCTTTGGTTGTCTGTGTCCATAAATATTACGTAAATCCAAGTGGTCATGAAAAGATGATAGGTGCATTAGATTAGGCTTTTTCAAGGTCAAATTTGCTTTTGGTTGTTTTGTTGTGTTTTTTAGCAGGACAATCACACACAGTTAAAATATTATTCCATTTTTGATGAGTAGTTTAAGCAACTATTTCAATGGTCATTTTATGGTTGTCTTTGACGAAGGATTTTCATAGTCGGGTCTGATTTGTTAGATTTTGTCTATAGCCGACTAATAATCGAATGTTGTTGGGTTATTTTTTAAAAGCAGAGCTAGTGGCGATCCCTACAGACGAATAAACAGACCTCATATGCAACTATTTCCACCTCAAAGAAACAGGCTAAAACACTCAGATAAACAAATAAACATGGTAGATGTGCAACAACGGTGGATTTTTCCGCTTTGGCTGGTTTTTTGTTTATTTTATTTCTGCAATGAGCCACGTTCCAAAGATGGCCCTTGCACCACACTTTGGACACCCATGCGTGTTTTGCCAGGAATGCAAGTGTGTCCAAGCTCTGCCTTCTTGGCCATGTTGGTCAAGGGCTGGGTTGCATTGGGGAGGTGTTTTCACAGCTTTCATACATGCATTGCACGGCATTATGGAGGTGAAGAAAATTGGCCTAACAGCCTAATGTTGCCCTTGACAACACAGATATTTCTGGCTGTCTGTCTGTAATTTATCACACAGCCTGACCTCCTCCTCCTCTTCTCCCCCCAATAGAATGTGGTTTGTGGTGGGAAAAATCTCCCTCCTATATATGTGTGTAAGTTTGTACTGGTGTGTAAAATGCAGTCAAATATTTTGGGGTGTCTGTGGTTGTCAACCACGCTAGACTCCCGCTGCAGCTAGGCTTTTTGAACTATTGCTTCTGTTTACTCACATGGAAAAATTAAAACAAATTAAAATTAGAACTTGGCTGGCAGCATGAGGAAATTAAATTTGCACCATGTTAGGCTTGCGAGCATTTAGTTAATCAAAAAATGCTGCAGGGTTCTCTGCTGTTTTTTGCTGTGAGTCATGACATAGAATATTTGTATGTAAATAGCGATAGACCACACGCACTGCTGCAAATGACAACTAGAAGACAGCATGTCGTGTGATTTGAACATTAAGTCGAATTCTCTCCTTTTCTTAGAAGCATCGTCTCGCCTGTAAAAATGTTTAATTTCCTCTCAAGCATCTACTTATGTGTACATGCTTACTAACCCAAAGTATTGTTGATGTGTTTGTTTGTGCAGACGGGAAACCAACACATATACCAGCCCGTTGGCAAAGCAGGTAATAGACAGGCCTGTAACCTTGAAATTACAGTCCCACTAACCACAGTGTTTCCCTCTATTTCCATTTCAAGTCCAAAGTCTGTATTTAAGTGCATAACTCTTTAAGCTTGCTTTATACAGATATAGATTATGTCTTCATCCAGCAGGCAGTGTTTTTATCATATATCCTGCATGTTGCAGAGCTCTTAAGCGCTATTATATTACAATTTCAATCTGTTTTTGTTGCTATATGCTAATGTTGAGTGAGCATGTTCTTCAAATTACCTGGTAACACATCTAGACCATATAACTAAAGAAAATGATTCTACAGAGCTTGTGGCCCCACCAAAGAAACCCCCTCGCCCCGGGGCCCAGAGCCAAGGGAGCAGTCTCGCCGGTCTGAACACTGCAGACAGTTACAATGATGGACTGAAGGTACACACTAAAGTGCGCACCAATGTATGGAAAACCCATAAAGATACAGTGTATTGATCACTTTGACATCACCTGCAAACAGCAGCAACATTTATTAATAATTTACACAGTGCATGTTTTTAAAATTTGAGCAATAATAATGTCCTGTTTTGGTTTGGCTGCTTCCATTCTCCCTCCTTTTCCTCCTCCTCCTCCTGCACTCTGCCTTACTGTTTGACCCCCAGCCCTGGCGGGTAAGCAGCACAGTCTGTGTTCATTTTTGCACTCCTCTTCTATTAATTCCTTATTTCTGTCACCCGCGCTTCCCTGTTAATACTACATCCCCAAACCCCCCAAACCCTCCCCCCCCCAAAGCAAACGTCTTCCAACCAATATTAACTTTTGCTATCAATATTAAATCACAACCTCACTGAAATTTTAATTACACAGCTGTCTATGGTGCCTTTTAAAACATTAGTCAGTGTATTGTGAGCAGATGGTTTTCACAGTCCTGTCCAGCATAGTATATGACCACCTGCTGTCTTGTTTTACAAGGTGGAATTTAATAGCATATGTATTTTCTATTTTTGAACATATTTCAGGGAACAGGAAGCATAATAATGAGATTATATTCCATTACAGTATATCAGATGAATTTCATTTATCCCACAGTGAAAGTGTGCTGTCAGGCAGCAAGATACTCACACAGTCAGAATACAGAGTCACAATAGTCACATTACATTAAAACACCATACAGTACAGGATGGCATATACTGTAAGTGTCTGAATGCAGTGTGCAAATACTGTCCATTACTGGTGAACTAAGAAATATTTACAGTACATCTGACATATAATTTGGTAGCGGTTAAGAAGAATGAAATAAGAGTTAAAAGAGCAATGTGTAATGCAGGGAACAGCATGTTTGTTGTTGAAAACTGAATTTGCAATATGCAATTGTAAAGCAATGGGAGGACATTTATCAGCAGCTTTAAATAACTATTACCGTATATACTGTAAGTCTCTGGCAGTGTCGTAGAGCCATCTAGTGGCCGTAGAAAATGCCTTCAATTACTAATGTAATGGTGTGCACTACTGGAAAGTAGTAATCAGTCATCAACCCTAACAATTCTCATTTCTATTCATTTAATCTATTCCTCATTAATTACCTCCACCAAGTGTTAATTTGTAGGCTATGTTCTGATTCTTGTGTCCTGGTTGGCTGGTTAGTGTCCAGCATGTTGTTTGTTTGACTGGATTACCAAAAACTAAACTTTTGGTAGAGAAGCTCAATTAATATTTGGTGCAGATTTAGATAAAGGTGCGGACTGAGGCATTTATTTTCCACTTTTTGCCATTACACTGCACTTGTTCCAAGTGGACTATCAGATGTGGCCGATTGTGCTGTGGGGGGAAAAAAGTGCTGTGCTGCATTAGTTATCTGTTGTTATGTGAATTAGCGCAACCCACAGGACTGATACAGAATGAAATCGCGTCTTTATTCATCATTTTTTAAATCCTACAAGTCAGATGGATATATTGTTCAGCCTTGGTGGAGGTCTGCACATGACTGATTTCTGGTTTTCATCCCATAGTTTTGCCATTGTAGTTTCTTGTATAGTTTAGTATTTTTAGTGTTGTAGCTGTGCAAATGATTCATTTATCCACGTATGTCACATCACTATCATCACTGCTTTTGTCACATATTCGTTAATGTTTGTACTTGACTTCACTCAGCTGCAGCCCCAAGAGATCAGCCCACCTCCCACCGCCAATCTAGACCGCTCCAATGACAAGGTCTACGAGAACGTAACGGGATTAGTGAAAGCTGTGATCGAGATGTCGAGCAAGATTCAGCCAGCTCCTCCAGAGGAGTACGTTCCCATGGTCAAGGTAAGTGAGTCTTTTTTTTTTTTAAATTCCAGTTTATCCACTTTGGATCATTGTCATGACAAAAGTGACAATTATCCCGTTTTTCAGGATGTGGGCCTCGCATTGAGGACTTTGTTGGCCACCGTAGACGAGACACTACCGCAACTTCCTGCCAGCACACACAGAGAGGTGACTCACACTTAGCACATACAGTACATACACAAACACAACATCTGTATCAATGTTATATTGGTAATGGTAATGGGGTTTTTTCCCTTTTTTTGCAGATTGAGATGGCGCAAAAGCTTTTGAACTCTGACTTGGCAGAGCTGATTGGCAAAATGAAGTTAGCGCAACAGTATGTCATGACCAGGTAGGTCCTACACCAGTGTAGCACGCCTTGAATAGTTGGCTTTACCAGTGACTAGTGTAGGGCCACACTGGAAAGGAAAGAAAAAATGGCAATGTCACAAGTGGGGATGTCGGATCGTATCGTTTTTTTCTGTTTAGAGACCTCATCAAACTGCACCGTGCTCCACAAGCAACAAAGCTTCCTACCTCAGTATGTCTGGGGTCTGGAATTATTTCCAAATTATGCCCTCGGATTGTAAATATGCAATTTACAATGACTGTAAAGCGCTATTTATGCGAGGGGGGAGGAAGGTGTCTTCCTTAAATGCTTCTGATGTAACATCATAACTCAGGAAGAATCCGTCCTAGCCACACAGTGTTCATGCCGCAAAATAATAAGCAACTGGCAAAGCCCAATGTACAATTTCACTGATGGACTTAGCCCAGAATTTCATACTTTGCACTTTACGTTGTTTTTGCACAGACATTTGTACCAAATAGAATTGTGCAGCTTTACAAATTGTGTTGTTGCTATTTATAGTACGACATGTTATAATAGTCGACTATTTGTTATGATTTTTTTATGATTATTTCATTGAGACACAATGTTTAGAATATGGCATTTTTCTATAACTGACATTGCATATTGCACTATTTGTCTTATTTTGCACGAATCATGTTTATTAGTGAAATGCATCCAGCAATCACAGTCAAAGAAGCATAATGCATAACACAAAATTAGTTTGAGGAAAGAGCACCTGCCGATATTGGTATCAGTTGATATCGGTATCAATAATGACGTGCTGGAAAATATTGGTATATGGGATCTTGGTAAGAAAGTCAATATTGAGCACCTCTAATAAGTATAAAGCCATAGTAGTAGTCAATAGTCAATACTATTGTAACTTAACAAGGAAATTTCAAAATTCCCATAAACATAAATGCAACAAGTATTGTATCTCATTAGAGATGTTCCATATATCAAATCAGGTAATATAATTCAATATTTGTTTAAAACATTTCAGGCTGGAAAAAACGCTTTACAGTATGATGATGCCCTTGATCTGCCAAAACATTGACTATTTTATTGGTTTATTGGGAAACTATAAAGAGTAAACTATGGACAACAAGTGATTCATAGTGATTCAATATTTTAATTGATCAACAGCCCTACTTTATGACAACTTTATGAGAGTAAAAATCTGTTTACAGTACATGCAGTATACAGGTATATTGTGTGGCCCTAATACTCGCTTGTATCATAGACTTGTTATTGGACACTGTAAATTGCAAAACCTTTTAGCGCTTTTCAAACGCCGCGACTATAGAAACGAGCACCAGGCCCCGGGTGTTGTAATGATGCTGGCGTTTCAGGTGATGAGGTTTGAAGCTCGCTGTTTTTTCCTCTCATTGTGGAACGTTTGCAGAGCATTTGACCAAATGTCTTGAAATGTCCCACGCAATCGCCATGCTTGTTTACAAATGAGCTAAGGGGAAGTTACAACAGGCAGTTTGCAGGACGTCACAGAAAAGGAGCTCTTGTTTTGCTCATGCTAACCCACCTACAGCACTGTGTGGGTACACCTGCCTCTTTGCAGTTTTTTTTAATCGGTTATGGGCACTAATTTTATTGATTTATCGGTATGATGTCATAATTCATCATATCGGCCCGATAATTATCTTGCATCCCTAATATTTTTTATACAAGTACAGTATATTTATAAGCCATACAGTATAAGGGGTTGTAATAATCTTGTGTTCTCTTGTGGCGTCCTGTAGCTAATGTTTTTTAAATGAACTGTGTCCAGTCTTCAACAGGACTATAAAAAACAGATGTTAACTGCGGCTCACGCCCTCGCCGTGGACGCTAAGAATCTGCTCGACGTCATTGACCAATCCCGGCTCAAGATGATGGCCCAGTCCCGCCCACACTAGCCTCATGTCAGAGGAGACACACACATACAAGCGCTGGTCAAGTACTTGGTGGATCATTCTCCTTTCTGATAAGTGAGAGTTCTTGGAGGACTGGTATCCTCTTTCCTCCACCGAGCTGATCCCTTCATTTAACTCTGCACCACTGTGATGTTTTTTTGTTTTTTTTTAAGAACCGAGCAAAAACAGTTCCTGAATCAGGGATCTGGCAGCTTTGCTCGCTGTGGACTAAACTGAGGAAGCAAGGATAAAGTGGTGATGTTAAAACGGAGAAGACCATGGATGAGCCCTTTGCCATTGCAGTGCTTTCTGTCCAAACTGGCAGAACAAGCCAAGCCATGAGACTCTTTTGAACTGCATCATATCTGCATGACTCTGGACTGCACACACAAGGAGAGACTCCAGCATGTCGACTAGCAGCCAAGACAGAGAAAGCGGTCCCTCATTTCCCCGCGTCTCAGCGGGTTTTATTTATAACATCAGACACTTCACATAATGACACTGAAGGAGAGGCACTAAAAAGAAAAAAAAGTCTTCCTTTTCATTTTTATTTCATTGTCACTACTCTTCCTGTTGTCTTCCTCTCTCAGCTCCTTTCTGAACGGGTTTCAAAGACTCTAAACATGAAGAATCCACATCCATGAGTTTTTTTGTTTTTTTTTGTGTGTGTCCTTGTGAACAATCACAGTCTTCTTCCGCGTAACTGAAATATTCTATCCCAGCAGCACCGAGAAGGAAGCTGGATTATGAGGGTCTGTGTTTTCTTTCCAACAAGGAGGAGGAGGTTGTCATCAGTTTTACGATGACACCATCACCTCTTCTTGAACTGTTTCACCGTTCCCCTCCCTCACACATACACACACACACACACACACACACACACACACCACCAGTGTCATAAAGTGATTGGACAGGAACACACATGCTGTGAGTCCCACGTTCGACAGGAACACACGTGCTGTGAGTCCCACGTTCACTTTGAAGATCCCTGCCCTGACGTGCTGAGCCGCTTTAACTGGAACTTCATCTTGCACATGTTGAACTGAAAACACAAACAGCGTGTGTGTGTGTGTGTGTGTGTGCGTGCGTGTGTGTGTGTGTGTGTGTGGCGTAACATACAGGTATGGAGGAGAGCATTATTTGCACAGCACCAAAATAAATCAAAGCAGATTGATTCCCTCGTTTAGCCAGCCAATCAACACCTGGGTAATATAGTAGGGTTAAAATAATGTAAAATAAAACATTTATTTTATCTCTTTGTTGTTGTGTAAATCTGCTCATGTTGGTATATTGTAAGCTGTACTGGTGTGTATCACTGGTCATTTGTACAGAAGTCGTACTAGTAAACACTGGTTTTTATTTTGTCTTCTGGGCTTAATCTGCCTTCTTGTCAAATAGCAAGAAAACAATGAAATAAAAATAATGCAGAAGTGGAAATAAGGCAAGTGTTTATTATTAATATATATTCTTAATATCCATTCATTTATTTTCTACTGCTTAAGAGAGACGGGGTACACCCTGGACTGGTCGCCAGTCAATCACAAGACACATTAAGAACATTTGTTGATTAAATCTAATGTTTTCTTTTTTAGAATATTAAATAGCAAACCACACAAGTGGTTAACATGTTGGCCACACAGTCACGAGATCTGGAAGATCTTGGTTCCAATCTCCACTGGGCATCTCTGTGTGGAGTTTGCATGTTCTCCCCATGTGTGCGTGGGTTTTGTCTGGGTGCACCACTTCCCTCCCACATTCCAAAAACATGCATGTTAGGTTAATTGGAGACTCTAAATTGTCCATAGGTATGAATGTGAGTGTGAATGTTTTTTTTTGTCTATATGTGCCCTGCGATTGGCTGGCGACGAGTCCAGGGTGTACCCCGCACATCGCCAAAAATCAGCTGGGATGGCCTCCAGCATACCCCCACGACCCTAATGGGGGTTAAGCGGCACAGGAAATGAAGGAAAGAAAGAATAGGAGTCCTCAAGCAACTGTTTAGTAGCTAAGAAATCGTTTTTTTATGCAGTTTATTTCACATTGGAAACATTTTATTTACATTACATTTATTTATATTTTTTAATTATATTTCTTTATGATATTTATATGCATTTATTATATACATTTTTTCTTGCCTCTCACCCAAAGTCAGCTGGGATAGGTTCCACAGCATACCCCACGACCCTAGTGGGGACAAGCGGCATAGAAAATGGATGGATGGACATTTTGTAGTATTGTTAAAACTACAATAAATATCCACAACTTTTGGCAACACAACTACAAAAATGGACAAGCTGGAGTACCTGCTTTTCATCCGTGACCTCTGACCTGTCAAATCATGGTTAGATCACAAAACCAAACGAGACGACATGAATTCATCAAAAACGCACACACTCATCAGTCATTTTGAAAAGGTGTTTTTTTTTTTAATTATCCGAAAGTTAAATACAGTTAAAAATAAAATATTTGAGGTATTGACAAACTATAATACATCACATTATGGTCCAATGAAAGACATGTATCCTGCATTTTTTATGTAATTATCCATCTGAAACACAAATACTTTGGCTAAAACATTTGGATGCTGACAGCTGACATTAACACAAGCGTCTTTCACACAGAGATCCCTGCAAAGTTTCTGCATCAGAGTCATAACAGTTGCCTTTGCCTTTTATACAGAACCAAGCGAGAGAGATATGTGCCGCAATTGTGTGTGCTTTCACACGGTGACACAGCGCCACACAATGAGATACGTGACAGCTTCTAGTGTGATGCATACTGTAGTATAAAGTACTTTTACAGCGGCAATTACTGTGAACACAACAGAGAGCCTTGGATGTTAAACTTCACATCTCTGGACCACCCTTACGCACAGGTGCCGTCCTGCCTTCTTTACGGCTATGATATGACCTCAGAGCGCAGAAAACCCCATTTCGTGTCAGTGGCTGTTATACAGATCAGCAACGTGGGGAAAAAAAGCGAAAATAGAACCATTTTTACATGCTGTGTGCACTATATAAACATAAGAATTGGTCACCAATGAGACTTGACCCTCAGCACGACCACAGTAGTAACGCGCACACAGACACAAGTAGTACAAAGACAAATCCTCGCGCGTGAACAGACTCGGACCCGCTGAAGTTGCACAAGTTGTGACTGTTGCAGCAGTTGACCGCGTTCCCATTGCCATTTTCGTCAACAAAAGCGGTCGACGCAGCTCCGTTGCACGTGGCCCTGCTGGCACACTGCTTCACGATGGCTTTCATGTGACCTGGACGACAACAAATAGAAAAATAAAGTGTCTTTGACCACATCCTAAATTGTGTTCCAGTAGTATTCCATCTGACCCGCACCTAAAGTGTCAACCACTGTCATGCACGTGTCCAGCGGTTGTTGACATTGTTGCGTGTTGGCGTTGCACTCGTCATTAGAGAGAGAAGAACTGCACACGTAGCAGTCCAATGACAGCACTGCAAGTATAAGGCACAATAAAGTGGCACACATGTACAGTAGCGTCACACTAATACTACCAAATGAGGTATTAGTGTTTGTTTAAAAAAAAAATCCAACAGATTTTACATTGTAAAAAGGAGAAATATGATTAATATTAAACTGGAAACGTAGCTTGTTGTGACTATTCTGTAATGCTTAATTCTTATTACATGCTAAAAGGTACGTGCAGACATTTTGTGCGGCAAGCCAGAAAAAAGGGCACCCATTGCAACAAATATTCATGAAATTATTATTATTGAATGTATATATTTTCAAATAAATATATTATTAAATTCTAATACATTTTACTGCAATTTTTTTTAATCTGACAACACAGTACAGGTTTTTTTTTAACTGTGTTCTGACGGTTGAAGTATATGCAGCATCACACTCATAATACCACAATATACAGTACCTCACCAGACTGTCGCGCAGCTCAATTTAAGACCAACCTTTCATCTCAATAACTACGATTTTAAATGAAACAAAACAAGTGAACGTGTCTAATTTCTAGAACAGTGTTTAAACTATCTGCTTGTCTTGCCCCACTCTGTCCCTTCGTTAAACTTGACAAACGTCAGTGAACGGCGAGACAAGGCTTTTGAGCCGTTGTTATTTTTAATTTTTTTTTATTTCTGATGAAACGTTGGCCCGGTGGCGACATTATGTTTTCAGCGGCTCTAATATTGTGGTTAATTTAGCACCAAACAACGTCAGGGGATTGCAGAAACACTGTTATTACCCTGACTGTCTGCTGCGGGTCAGCAGTCAGCTCTGCATGAGGAGGGGCGGGTCTTGTGAGCGTTCCCGAGCAGGTCGGGAACTAAAGAACTAACATGAATGCCCCCTCAGAAATCAAAATATATGTGAGGGCAATTGATGACAGAGAAAGTAATTTTTATTCTTAAATTAATAGGACCTCCAGCAGAAAGGGCTATTTTGTCATGTAGGGCAAAATAGTAAGTGCTTGAGCACCATTAGGGGTCTACCTGTGCACATGCACCGTAAATACGTGTAATGTAAATACCCAAGTAGCTAACACATCACGGCTAACTACTAGCATGAAAATGAATTCCTGTTTCATCTCAAAGTATCTGTCAGGTGTCTTTAAAGGTCCGTCGTTTTACTAATTGTGTTATGTGCAGTACTTTAATCTATCTGTCTGTCATGCACATGCTAATGTAACTAGTATGTAGCAAATAACGGCTAATGACTAGCATGAAAATGTATTCCTATTTCCTCTCAAAGTGTCCGTCAAAAGGTGAGTATTTTTACTTGTTTTATTACATATTGTAGTTTATCTGGCTATCAAGTACATGTTAATACAAGTACATGTTAACATAAATTAGGGCGGCCATATTTTCAATACATATAAAGTTTGCCTAGAATATTATTTTCCAAAATAGTGTCTACAACCAGATTAACAAAAGAATAACATTGAAAAACAGTCACAAAAATGATTCCAAAAACAGAATGACACAGGAACCCGAGGTCAAATGCTTGTTAAGTATTGAAATGTAACCTATTTTTTCAGGAAGAATGTTCCCCATGAAATTACAAGAACTTGGGAATTTGAACTGCAAGCAGCAGAGGATTAACTCAGCACGTATATTTTGCTTTTTCTTTGGCTTTTTCTATGGCAGCACTAATTCAAAATGCCGCCCACACGGCAGACGTTTTTATCATAAATAGCTTACAGCTGAAAGCATAATGGCTAGTATTGGCAATGCTTTTCATCTTTTAATTCAATCAAACTTGTGCCCTTTTATTCTTATTATTCATATTATTATCATAAACCCTTGTTATCGCCATACAGTGTAATAATTCAACCTCCCATTGCAAATAAAAATATATACAAACTTTCAATAAATGTCCAATTAAAATATAACGTAAAAATGACTGCTTGTAATATTAGACGTGTTGAGCGCTTTGAATTATTTTTGCTCTGTTGGTTTGTTGCAAGCCGCTGCAAGTTTATAAACTTTGCAATTCAGGTGGAATAATTTCCAGTGCAAATGTAGCCATCAAGAAGCCTGTAACATACCTGGAGAGAAGAGGCAGAGGAAGACGAGGCCGAGCAGCATCCTGACCACAGGGTCACTCTGACTGTTCACCACCTGTAAGTCTGTCAAACCTGCTGTGCCCGCTCCGTGTGTGTGTGTTGTGGTCGTATCATGTGTGTATGGTTTCTATTGTCGCTACGTTTCATCACAGATCCGCCCTTGTCATGTACCACAGTGGCATTCAGCTGAAAGTATTCCATAAATGTTGTCTGGCAGTGTGCGAGAGAGACATCCCTCAATGTTTGGTTTCACAGATACTTGTCTTCTGTTTATTCTGTCAATCACAGTGCCTGAGGAAAGCCGCTTTGTTTCTGTGCTACGTGTTTTATTCCAGCGTGCACAGCTTAGCTTGTGCACGACTGCTTGACAAGTTGTTTCTTTTTGTCTCGTCAAGCGAGAACTCCTATGCATTGCATAACAGCACCCTCTGAGCAAGCACGGTGCGAGAAATCGGGGCTGGCTCAGAACAGCACTGGCTCCTTGTTAAGAAGAGCGATATGTTAAGAGTCACAAAAAGTGTCCGATATGACTAGAAAAGTCGCTACATTTGCAGTCGTGTATGAATACTAAATGCTACATATCTCGCTAAGTTGGCAACACTGATCCCTCCTGCTACATCTTCTTATTCTCTGGCATTCCAGGTGTGTCTGAGGTGTGTTAAGCAGAGTTACGATGCTATCTATTTTACAACCAAAAATGTATACTATTAATTACTGATGAAGCAACCACAAAGCTCAAGATGCGTTCTTATGGTACATGACAGATTCCATCAGTACTGCTAAATGCCACTAGGTGGCAGTATCACTCACTTCCTGTTCCCTCTCCCTAGCTCTGTCAGTGTCAGGATCTGTGGTTTTACTTTTAATTTCATTTTGTGTCTCTTAACACTTGTATGACCGTTAAGAATGTTACTCAAAACACTGCCTGAAGGAATGGAACTGTATGAAAACTGACTCTAGCACATAAACATGCGCGCACACCTGCCATTGTCTACTGTGAAGTCAAGTACTGTAATAACATTGAATTATTCTCATTATCTGCAAACTCATGCAGTTTCACGACTGAGTGCCAACCTGTTGTAAGCATGACATATGTACAGTACACACTGACATTTATTTACAGCCCATGTTAACAAAATCCAACAAGGAGGTCCATCTCTCAGCTCCAGCGCTCTTCATAGCCAGCAGTTTGAATTCCTTTATTCATTCTATTTACAGCTACCATGGTAATACACAGTAAATCAACAGTAATAGCTGAGGTGTGGGAGACTTTAGCTGCAGGCACAGTGCCCACTCAGTAAGCTGCAATATAACCAGAAGAGATGTTCAATGACCACTCTCCTCATGCATGTGAAGCAGAATAACGCAAATACACATTATGGATGTATTATGATGCTATCAGTGCAATTCTGGTGAAATTTGCAAGAATGGGCTTGATCAGAAAAGAATCAGAAATTGCTGCCGAGTCCATCGTTTGACTTCTTTAAAGCAAATCAATCCCCTCCACTTGTAGGTTGGAAGATGATTTAGTCTCTGCTGATCAGTGTGTCTTCACTTTCTTGCTGTGGGTTTCTTGCTGACCTTTGGGGTGAAACGTCTAATGGAAAAGGGAGAGGACAGTAGGATTGTGTGTCGTTATTTCTGTTCGCTCTTTTTTGTTTATATTAGCAGTGGTTGTAGCTTCAATGGCATCCTATGCGAGACACCGCATTCAAGTTGTGATTGTGTAGTGAGAGTGGTTCGAGTTGATGACCCTCTGTTCTTTTTTGCCATTGCCAATTGTTTGCTACGCTGCTATTAGCAAATAAAAGAGCGCTTCTTTCAAGCAAATTGAAGTTTGCCTTTGACCAATTCCTGTACGACTCAAGCTCGTCACAAAATGTTTGAGACTGATATTGGAGCAGCATCGGATACACCAGTATCCTACCTGCAGATGACACCCAATGAGCGCTGAGCTTTTTTTTTTTTTCCACCTTACGGCGCCCCCAAGAGAATGCCGCTTATATCTAAACCCGCCACTGCGGACACATATGATTCACATGGTCTCATTAAAAAAATTGTCAGGTGTGCTACCTTCTTTGGTAAAGGTAGAGGAGGAAGAAAAGCTCATCTCTAAAACAAGAGAGCTGATGAGACGTCAAGAAGGATCCAGATGAGGAGAGGATGGCAATACAGGAACACATATCTGAAATCAGGGTGTTCACCCCCTGGTGGAAGGAGAAAGTGCACAATGACACAAAAACCTGACTTCAGAAGAAAAAGTGGCCACATTTAAGTGACAGATTAATAGAATGTAATATATTGTAATCTAAAAATAAGAAATCAAAAATAAAAGCCGTCACACTCACTCTGTACATCAACACTGCCCCCTGCAGGTGGCTCACAGACCTCATCTGATGAAAAAGACAAAAGAAGACATGATAAATCAGCTATTTCAGTCAAGTATAAAGTATCAAGTATAAATGATTTTAATGACAGGACTGACCTTGTGGTTAATAAATAACTGCGGTGCCATTGACAGGAAGCCAAAGGCATACACTCCTGAGAGAGAACACAGCATTTTAACATCTGCTGCAAGAACGTTGTTCCTATATGATATACAGTAATGTGCAAAGGTCTTAGGCCGACACTAGACATGTTGTTTTAGCAATACTTTATCACTACATATGATTAGAATCCGAGCACGGCCCATCCAAAGTGGCACTCTAGCCGAAATTTTATATGGCGCCTTCCTCCATCAGTGATTCACGTACGCCGACAAAAGAAATAGCATTGTTTTAAGATAACATGTCACCCAATTTACATGCTTAACAAATGACCAATAAATACAACTAAAGTGAAATACAATATAAATACCCTTACCATAAAATAAAAATCCTGTAAATAAGTCAATAAATAATAATAATAGTAGTAATAAATCATCAAACTATTTTTTTTCCTGACTTTGTGGCGCTCCATGGCGGTCACAGCACCCTTAGTATTTGCCTATATTGTCTATTGGGCCAGTCGGTTCTGATTAAAATGTCACTTAGTCGAGTGTAGTCCTCTACTAGGGCTTAATTGAAAAATAATAATTTAAAAAAAATGATTGCGGAGTGTATTTGTCTTAGTTAACAGCCTAATTCTTGGTTCATGGATGATGACAAAAAAGTGGGGGTGACTCAAATTGTATAAATAAATCCCTGTGTTGGACCTTTTATTCAGCTCTACACCAAAATGTAATGAATTCTTAAATTACTGTCAAAAGTTCATTCAAAATAGTATTGTACTTTTGCATAGTGCTGTATGATATGGGTTCCTGTGTTCCTAGTAGAGGTGTCATGTGAGGGCATTTGGCAGCTGGACGGACATCAGTGAGTGGATGAATTGTTAAATATGTACAAATAAAACGTGTCATGTTAGTAAATGCAGAGAACTCACCAGTTACCAGGCTGTTAACTATCCAGGAAAAGTAACTGTTAAATGAGAGACAGGACCTTTTGTGTGAATTCACCACTTTAATATTTCATGTTTTAACAGTATTTGTGTGATGTATTGCAATGGTAAAACTGCGTTCCAGCTAAACGTGATGAGGCAGAGAAGAAATGAATACGTCTGTGATCAGCTCACCTTTTTTGACGTAAGTAGGTCAGTGAGAAAATAGCTCCACTGATGCACAAGGGATAGATCAAGTAGGACAAGTATGTGGACGCCTGCAGAGACACACCACACGTGAAATGTAAAAAAAAAAAAACAAAGAATGACGAATGCAACTAGTAGCAGATGGAAGTACCTGTGTGTCATACTCCACTGTCTTTCGCTCATCTTCATCCATTTTGTTTACCTTCACATAGAGAATGGAAATTTAAGTCATATTTTATCACTTATGCGGTAGTCAAGTGATCATCATACTCACGCAGAGTCGTTTCCAATAAACATTGATCCCAAATACTTTAAACACCTTCCAAACCTGACAGCAAAATACATTAAAAAAGCGTCAGATGTGTGCTTTTTGTCATTTGAGTACATAGTAAGTACCTCTACACATGCGGCCAACCCGACAGGAAGTAGCACCAACAGGCTGGTTTCCTCCAGTAGATGCAGGAAAATCAGCAAAGTACCAAGACTTCGCCACAAAACTGGACAAACAAAGTTACGAAAATGTGGAAGCTGCTCTCCAGTCTGACTTTACTGTTTTTTAATTTATAATTGTCATATTTGTTTCTCACCAGATTTCCTGGACATTCCTGCCATGCTCTTCTTTTTCCTCCAGGAACTGATGTCATTTTTAAGAGCAAGGAATTCACAAATGAGCTGGAAAAAGTTAGAGGAAAATGAACTCTTGAAGCCATTTTGCACCAACAGGCTTCCTTCTACTATAATGAAACCTCCAAAGTTGAATACAATCTGTGTCATACAAGTGCGTTACTACCGTATAATAAAACTAAAATAATAAGTAAAACTGCTCGCCCTTGGAAGACCTTTAAAGTAGAGGGAGCAGGAAGGTGTTCCATTGCAGTGTTATACAGGTACTGCTAGGATTAACGGTTATATAGTAATCGAATTGAAATACTATTGGGAAACTGAGAGTTCCATTGCATTCCATTCAAATTAAGCAGTCTCAGTGAGGAAGTCTAGACTTCCCAGTCCCCAGCCACCTCTTCTAGTTCCACCGGGAGGACCCCAAGGCGTTCCCTGGGCAGCAGTGAGACATAATCCTTCCAGCGTGTCCTAGGTCTGCCCCTGGGCCTTCTCCCGGCTGGGCATGCCTGGAACACCTCACCAGGGAGGCGTCCAGGAGGCATCCGGACTAGATGCCTGAGCCACCTCAAGAAGTAACGCTCCATGTCCCAAGAACCACATTTGGCCGCCAAAGACCAGGTTGCCCAGGCACCATCGACCGCCACCATATTTATCTATACTGTACAGACTGACCTTGAAACTGAAGCCAGGAAAATGCAACAAAATGTAGAGTTGTGAAGCATACAAGCGTATTCAAGAGTCAAATTGCATGTTGAGTACAATCAATTTGGACATGTTAGCAGGTCGGCACTAACATTGAAAGTACTCCCTGTCTCTCACGCCCCCTTTGACAGTTCACCCCCCCCACACCACCACTATTTGAGAAGCATTGCTTTAGATTCTCACTGAGCTGAAGTCTCACAAGATTTTCTGACGATGATGGTTTGAACCCCATGTTTAGTTTGACTTTTGAGGAATATTTTTCTTTGGTTGAACTCCAAATTATACAGCTTTTGGAGGTTCCACAGTATCATTGATGTTGTCTTACTTGTACAGCTGTGATGAGGGCGGTCAGCACTAACAGGTAAAGGTTGGAGCCCACCAGGGTCTCTTCAATCTCATCAATGTACTCCTCAGAGAAGCCTGCATGGACAATGAGAGGCATTTAACGCAGCTTCAATATTAAATTTTTTTTTTTCTGTGTCTGCAGGAGAACTCGAACCAAACTGTCGCAGGGAGTAAACAACCTCCTGGAGGTGAACCCAAAATCGGAATCTCCTCAGAGAAATCCCCTCGTAGGACACAGTGAGGGGCAGATGGGTGGTGCTTCCAGTGATCTCCTATTGAAGGATGTGTTGAGAGAACTGTTAATATTTTGACACTTCATCGCGTTAGTTTGATCATGAGTGGATGCTGTACCATTAGATCCCTCACTCTGAAGCTGAGCTCGTCAATCAGCAGCAGAGGAAGGTAGATGATCCGTCTGCCTTCTTGGGAGCTGACAGTGGACATTTAGATTAAATGGATGCATTGGCTTGTAGCCTATTTCTCAGTGTCTACACAGGACGTTCAGCAATCCTGTCTTACTACTGGAATAGGTAGAAAATGTAACTTACATTCTAATGTAGCGGCGCACATCACTGGGTATTCCTCCCTTGTTGAAGGTGAAGTCCTCTGACATCATGGTGACTGACAGGCGGGGTCTCCAATGGGATACAGGATGCTTTGATTTGGAGCTCTAATGGAGCCACAAAAAAAATACTTTGCCTAAGGTGCTATTGATACATACTGTACACTCACTGGACACATTAGGTACACCTGAAGAAATAATAAAGTTTAGATTTCATTGACATGGTCAGAGAGGTATTCATATTATTATTATTTTATTAGATTAATTTTGCGGTGGCATAGAACTGCAATGTATATTACAGAGAGGTGTATTTATTGTAAATATTAGCAAAATATTAGTCCTCAGCATGGTGCTACGATGTGCCGTGCATAACAAAACTCACCATTATTATTTTAAAAAGGCTTAATTTTTGATGCCGCAGGTAAAAATAATGGCAAATCATGTTAACCATCTTGAGACAGCAAACTAGTCGCCACTGCCAACAGCCAAGTACTACACTCAATTTTGCTTTAATTGCGTGAAGATGCACGATCATTCTTGACAATTAATTTATCAATTACGACAGTCAATTATTATGTCCATCTCTAATTATTAAACAAATGAGGAGTCGGTCACTTAGACTGCACATATTGCATGAAGACAAGGTACATTTATAACACAAAAGGATAATAATATTGAGACAAATGTACATGCATTTAGAATGTGAAGGGAATATGAATGTACTGTATTTGCAGGGCTGATGTAGGTGGTAAGCAGAGCTGCATGGTGGACCTCTTGGCTGTCCTCTAGAGGGGAAACGTTGGCTTTGTGGATGTACACGACGGCATAGAGACTCCCATTGGCTCGAGTTTCTTCTGGTAGGACAACATTGACCTGTCTGTACACACAGACAGAGCAGGTACAAAGTGAGATATAAGCAGAAACAGACCTATATTGGAAAACCTGTCTTTTTTTTCTACATGTCCATGCACTGCATGCACCTGCACAGTCAGGCCCATTGCTCGATGTTATTTTATGTTAATGTTGTGTTTGCAATTTGCAGTGGCCTAGAACTACACGGCATCATGTTGGGTATTTAAAAAGTGAATCTTAACCCACCTCACAAATGTAGTTTGAGGATCAAATGGATCAATTCTTAAAGCCAAGTTGAGCTGACTATTGTCTGGAACAAGGCAGGTGAACACACTCAGCTGGACATAAAACAAAATAATTACAAATCTAGTATATTTAGCTAACATTTAAATGGTATGTAAACACAATTGTGGACGATCATGAGGATTGTGAGCAGTAACCTGCAATCTCGGTCTGGCAGACAGGTAGGAGGTAACGCAGCGTTCTCGATCCTCAACGCAGGGTCTGGTGTTGAGGAAACCGTACAGCAGCCATGCGGTGTGGGCCAGGTACACCATGAACACCCCCAGGAGGAGCTTGGCCACGGAGCTCCTCTTACCTCCGCTTTCCGCAGGCTTAGAGCAGCACGATGGGAACATGATGCAGGGTAACGACAAAAACAGTGCAAAGAAAAAAAGAGTGCACAGAAAAGATCGAGCCGAGGTGGATTAAGGTCGGCTGTTGTCCAGCGTCGACCCGCTTTCTCCCTGCTGCAGCAGCATCCTCCCTCACTGGTTGATGCTGGTGCTGATGATGCACCTGTAGGGTTTACACAATTGTACACTGCACACAATTAAAAAACCCACACAATTGGGATGTTTATAAGCATAACATGAGTTTGTAATGGTGCACGCAGTTGCTCTTCACTGAAAATGAGTAAGAGAAAGAAAAGAAAGAAAGAAACGAAAGCACCTAAATATATGTCCGAGTACGCCACGTACTCTGATGATCTTTGGCGTCCTCGCGGTGCATTATGGGTAGGACACATCCTGTTCCCTAAGTTTTTACCATCAGGCTAGCACAATAACCTTAATGTCACTTTACTAGCGCGGTATGTTTGTCGGTTTTGTTGACCTTGGAGCTAGCGATAGTAAACCGTCTTTCGTCACTTGTGTTGTAATGTATCAGCGGTATGATTTAATTCGATAATTCGGCTCAGAGCACACTGTGTCACTGATTAGCTGCTAAGCTAACTAGCATAACATGGTGAACTGCCTGACGGTCACGTGAAGAAAGATGAATAATTCAGTGGTAATATTTAGATTATAGAGCAAATAAGGGTTGGTTTCCTCATTTTGTACCTTTCAGCGCAACCTTTTGTATCATTCATGCGTGTGGATACCGGCTTTGGCTTCGAACTAAACAGACAACATACTCGACTAAAGTAAAAAAACATTAGTGGGATGGCCAAATAATAAAAACGTGCATGCTTTTTCTAATGGGGGGCTAATGCCTCCCATTCCTCCCTCAGCCTCTATTTTCTGTCCGTGTTTGGACCTTTCTTTGTTTGTTTTTGTTTTTTTAAAAACAGCTTCTAACTGCTGATGCTTTTAATGATAAGTTAAATTCTTACTTTTGCTGATTTGAAGATTAAACTATACATGATGCTTCTGAATGGGTGTCTGTGCTGCTCAAGAATGTATCTGCCATTCAGAGGACAATTACATTCAAAGCGTCTTTTAAGTTCTGTTATTACTTTATCCTCTACTGGAGGGAAGCAAGCTCTTAGTTTGCAGAGTCCTTATGCAGTCCCCGTCAGCACCAAGTGCACAATGTTACCATTATACGACAGTGATGGTGCTCTACATGCACCTAGCAATCAGTTGCTCCTTCAGTCAAGAAGAAGAGGTCCTACTTGTGTGGCAAGAAACAGGAAGCTGCTGCTAGGAGTAGCATCATGGCCTGGTAAGAATGACAAAACCTACTTCCATCTGCCCAATTGCAGTTTTACTTGCAGCTGCTCCCTTTTTGTAAAAGATGTAGTTTTTTGTTTAACCAAACGTGCTTTGAATGATTTGAAGCGAGAGACATGCCACACTAGAGCATAAGCGCACTCCTGCACAGATTAAAATCACAATAATAAATGTATTAAATTCATACATCTTGGAGTGCTGTTACCCTCACGTAGCATGAGGGATTGGGAATACGTGGAAAAATTGATTTTCTCTTGTCGCATGTCTGCAGTAGATTGATGCCATGCACACATTTTTTTTGTTTGTTTGTTTTTACAATTTTTGCAATTTCATATGGCTGCAAACTCTTACCTATAGGAATTCCTCATGCACACACATACGCACAGTCTAAGGACAATTAGAATGCATTGGATCGTCAGTCTGATCGCTCTTCCTGCCATAATGCTTCATAGATAACCACCATATTGCATAATAGATGTAAGCAGAACAACTTGATATTAAAATAGTCAGATCAAAACCTATGCTGTGCTTGCTTGTGCACATGCACGTACAGACACATAGCATTGATGTGGTTCATGATTGAAATGGTCACTCCTCCTGCCAATTATTAATGCCAACACTAGGGCTGTCAAAAATAGTCTGATGCTGTTTTATAACTTATAACTTATATATATTATAACTTTCTGATCTCAATACATCAACAGCAGTACAATTCCAACACCATATACTGTATGTATCTCCAACACACACATGTTTCTAGTCTGTTCATCCTGGACACTTCATCATTCACATTACAAGAACGCAAGATGCATACAGGGACACTGCGAACATCACAAAAACGGCTTTATAGTGCATGTGTGTGTAAATAAATAGGAAGTGGCTATTCGTCTCACTGACTTCGTAACTTTTAATTCTGATGTACAATTTGCTACATTTAAGTATGCCGGAAAATAGACTGAAAACTTAAATTTACCTTAAATTATGTGATGTCTTTGAACGCAACCCCTCATTGAATCATGATAACATGGTTTAAAGTGTGATTCAAATGTTCTGCTAGTATTATATATTATTATTATAGTATTATAGTGTTAGACAAATAGATTTTTAGACTTGTGTGGTATCTTTTAGCTTGATTTGACATATTCAGTTCTTTTAGAGATGTTAATACATACAAATATATATATAATTCTGCCCTGTTTTTTTATCTTTCTGTTAATTAAATACAATAAAAAATGGCATATTTCAGACATAGTTGCTAATGGTGATTAAAATCATGATTAATTAATTTACAAATTGTGATTAATCTGATTAAACTTTTTAATCATTTGACAGCCCTAGCTAACAACTATCTTGTAGCCTGCCTTTTGAAATCTTCATTAGTTGACTGTCAAAAATCTTACCCTACTTACACACGTTTTTGCAATTCTGACATTTAAGGTAATTTTTACCTTCATTGAAGATGTGACTGTTCCCAAAGACACGATTTAGCAATGAGATCAACACCTTCCTCTTCAACATCAACTTCTTATTTTGTCAGTTGTTTGTTTCCTTGTTTGTTTCTCACCTCCTTTGTCAAAATGCTGCCACTTGCAGCTTTCTTTGACCCCCTTTTTGGGTTATTGAGGTAAGAAACACTATTGAATTCAAGAAAACAGGAAGGTGCTGTTGAAGAGGAAGGTGTTGATTTGACTGTCAGATTCGGTCTTTGGGAAAAGTCACGTGAAGAATCACGTCTTCATTGAAGGTAAAAGTAACTTTGAATGTTCATTTATCCCGTTCATTCCTTCTTTATATATATATTGATACACTCCTAATCAAAATTTGAAGACCAGTTGACAAATGGCAAGAATTTACATTGGGCGCTGTTGGATCTTAAGGAGGTTCTACGTAGAGCTTAAGAATGCAAAAAGAAGAAATGACAGTGAGACAGAAACATTTGTCTGTCTCCTTTAACAGTGTCCTTTGTCCGCCAAAGAATGACTGAAGCGCCTCTTTCCAGTGTACTGCCAGCCTTTGTCGTGGTAAGTGTTTTTGCAAAGATAGAAAATAATAATTTTCCGTCACAGATGACCTCTTATACGTGCTTGGTCTGACCACCCTTTTCATGGCTTCGCTGTCCAAGCAAAGAGAGACAACTTGAAACAGTTTATCAGTGTTATATAATTAAATATAAACAGTTATAACAT
This sequence comes from Dunckerocampus dactyliophorus, assembly GCF_027744805.1. Classification (NCBI taxonomy): domain Eukaryota; kingdom Metazoa; phylum Chordata; class Actinopteri; order Syngnathiformes; family Syngnathidae; genus Dunckerocampus; species Dunckerocampus dactyliophorus. The sequence continues at coordinate 19,938,709 of NC_072825.1, forward strand.
GATGTCTTGTAATATTTTACAGATGAGGTTTGACCAGGAGGGAAATGTGACATCATTTGGTAAGCACTGGAGAAAAAAATGTATTTAAGTATGTGATTTCTTACCTTTTCTCACAGTACTTTTTAAAATTTAAGGCAGGCAGTAGCATAGTTAAACACACACTGTGGAGTTTGAGTCGTTTGGCATCTCTTGTTGGGATGGGTTTTATTTGGTATCCTGTCGCAGAAGTAGGCTTTGTTTGTTTTACCTGTGGTTTAAGTCCCAAAACCATTTAAATAGAACATGATCCCACTGTGGTTATATTTTAACCCTGCTTTGTGTTATTTTTCTCTTCGTATAGAGAAGAAGAAAAATGAGCTTTGTCAGGAACTAAGTCTTCAGCCAAGGGACCTTCGCTTTCAGCACAGTACTAGCATTGCCACGAGAAACAACTGCATCATTATCCAAATGGAGGTATGTTGTTTGTTTCACACTAAATAGACATCAAATGAAAAATCACATTTTTGTCAGTTTTTTTTATAGAACACTTAAATTAACATCTCTTCTGGTAGCACACATAACAGCCTATACAAAACAGTAGCTGTCTTGCTATGGTTGGTAACATATTGCACTAAAATTAACAAAATAAGCAAGCATCATTCTGGGCATTGACTTTATTTTGTTTTTTTCAAGACAAAAAAATCAAATGAAGGGATTTTCAAACAAAAACATATCATAAAATGATATTAAAGGAGCCCGTGCTGTACATTCTTGATGCTGGTGGATTATTTCCCCAGTGTCTGTCGACATTCTTTATCAGCCGCTACTGTGCTATATGTCCCTGAGGGGGTGTAGGAGATACTGTAGTAGAAGAAACAAGAGTCCTCTCTGCTAATCATTTTACAAGGGGCAGAAATATCCTCTTTGCTCTGCACCTTTGTCAAGATGAGGTAGCTACACTCGTCCTCACACCTGATGGTGAAATGACACGATCAGTATGAATAGAAAACAGTATGCGCAGTGATTATTATTAGGGATGCTCCAATCGATCAGCCACCGATCAATATTGGCCGTTTTCCATGGAAAAGCACGTGATCAGCACATGCTGATAAATGCTTGTGCACATGCACAACACCGATCACAAAAGCCGATCACCTCTGGCTTGTATTTTTGCAGCCTGTCGAGATGCCTGTGTGCATTGTAGTGTCTTGCTCTAATGTCTTGGAAAAGCGTCCTCCACCCACTTTCCTTCAGACTGCGCAGGCGTGCCAAAACAAACATGTCTGCCATGTAGAACTTACCTGCCATTTGTGAGAGTGATATAAAATGAAAAATATGCCACAAAAAATATCTCGCAGGGGTAGCATGTTAAAAAGCTTGAATACGGCATTTATAGAATAAACACTTGACGGACTATGGTGAGTTTCCGAGGCTAAAGGTGCAGGAGCAGCTAACGCAGTTAAAATAATGGACAACACTCACCCAGTGACAGTAAGAAGGCTAAGCAAATAACCTGAAAAATAATTAAATTAATTGGACTAGATGACCAGCCTTTCTCAGCGGTGGAAGACACTAGTTCGCCGACTGCTCTCTCACTCGGAGCCCACATAAGTGCTACTTGGAAGTCCTGCTAGCGCTCCATCAGACGATGTACTCTCGCATTCAAACCCTCATTAAAGAAAGCATCTCATCCTCTAAGTTTCACAAGTGATATACTGTATGTTCTCTTGAAAAAGTAAGCCAAACATGATTTTGTTTAAATTAAGGTGAGTTTATGGTTTTTCAGTTCATACAGCCAGCAGCAGGGGTGCAGCCACGAATTTTCGGCCCCATGAAAAACAAAATACCATTGGGCCGCCTGCTTTTTATTTTTTAATAATGACCTATTTTTGGGCGTGGCAGTAAGAGGTCCTTGGAATTGTCTGAACTTTTCCCCCTTATATGGCACCCCTGGCCAATGGCACTCATCAAAAATAAATCGAAAAATTGACAGTTACCACAGTAATCCATGTGATCGGTATCGGCCGATTTCACTCATGGAAGATCGGTGTCGGCATAACACCTTGATCGGAGCATCCCCAGTGATTATTGTCGTTCAGTAGTTCTCACCTGTCTTTTTTGGATCCTGTTCCGAACACGCGGCACTCCACACACTCTGCATGCTGCTGGCACAGACCCAAACAGGTAGGGCAAAGCTCGCATGTCGGGCCCATATAGGGTGGGTTACACATACACGTTCCGCACAGACACGAGCCTCTACCATTACACAGCTGCTGGTTTGATGCCATGCACAAAGCGGTATCCATGGAGCAACCGCAGTTCTCATCAGTCCAATCTTTGTTACAAACACACTGTCCACATTCACACTTGCCGTGGCCCCCACATATTCTGTGGAGGGAATATAAAAACAAACAAAAAACATCTAATGTAAGTATATGCAGATTTTCAGGTAAGGGCTTATTGTGGTTATACAGTATACCTGTTGTTGTGATACGGGCAATCAAAATTGCTGCACTGACAGAACTCTCCACTGTATCGTTCTTCTGGGTTTTCTCGACTGTTACATACACAGAAGCCACCATCGCACGTCCCCCTCCCGCTACAAAATGGGGCATTTGGTCCTGAGCGGCAGAATTTCTCATCTCTGGAAAAGGTTGATTCCGTGTCGATCTGGCATTTTTGTCCAGTGTAAGGCGGGTAGCATTCACAAGAGCCGCATGCCAGAGCTCCATGGCTGTTGCAGGTTGGACTGTTTTCCTCACGGTTTCCTGCACAGTCGCACTCACCTGGAGGAAATAAGAGTGATTCTGGTGTTGGTTGAAAGGACTGCCTCTCTTTTTTTTTTTTTTTTTTTCTTTTTTTCCTTACTTTGCTCATACTCACACTCCAAATTTATCACCAACTTGACACTTTGTGGAAAGCCTCTTGGTGAAAGGTGGACAGACCAGGGCCCTGTCCCGTTCTGATTCTGATTTAAGTCAAGACAAAGGTTTGCTCCCACCTTCACCTGAGTATAGGACATTGAACACTCATTCTTAGAAGTGTTTTGCAATATGGGATCTCCATTACATTCACTAGTGTTAATTCTTCTGACCTCCACAAGCATGTATCCATGTATGATGCTGCCTAATGTGACGTTGAATCCAGCTGGCACGGGGCTGGTGTCCATAATCAGGTCTGTGATTGGATGGTCTCTGGCCATGGTGATGGAAAGAGGGAAGGACTGCCTCACACCAGGCCTCAAACGGAGGGACACCTCCTGGGGCTGCAGGTGCAGAGTCTCTGCTGTTGGCTGAGTCCTTCAAAGTTTTGTTAGATACCGTGAGAAGGAAAATGCAGAAATTCTAATGAGAAAAGAACTGTATGCCTCAAAACTTTCAGAAAAACTCAAAGGTCGAAATGCCATCATGTGACTCCAGCAAATGGAACTTCAAGACGTCAGAATCACACTGTTTTGCTTTTTCCTGTCCTTTTGTGTGTGCTTTGTGAAGCCAATGCAGAAGGTCAACAGAATAGTGAAGAATAAATTACTTTTGTCAGAACATATTGTGATGCAGCAATAGTGAAGGTAGTGGTAGTGGCACTTTTATCACTTATTGTGCTAAAAGTGGCACAACTGTCTCTGTACTGGTTGCTGAGCTAAGCTGAGCTTTTACTACTGGTAGATCTCCCACCAGCACACCCAACTTCCTACAACGGACCTCGCTGTCTGATTCCCCAGTGTATGTCCCCTCAGTGAAGGGGGCATACATGTCTCTGTCCTGGATGCTCAGTAAAATATGGCAAACTCTGTAAGTGATTAAAAAATATATATACAGTATATGTATTTTATATTTTATTATTAAGTCATAACCTTTTACACCATCGTAAAATGTTACCTAAAACATTGCCCATAAAGCTAATTAAGGTTTTAGGATTATTTCATCCTAGAGTTGGCACACAAAAAGTAAACCACAACATCTTACCTGCTGTCATTCCTGGTAACTTGAACGTTGCCCTGAGGGTTGTACATATAATGTGTGAGACAGCCTGCTCTGCTTAGCCCCTTTACGGTGTTACAGCGAAGTTTCAAATGAGGGACAGTGCACCAAGCACACTGCGGACCAGACCGGATGCATTGGCTACAGGTGGACGCAGACGTGAGGCATGATTGGCTTTCAGCCCAGCTGGGCAACAAAAGAGGAAACAGCAGCAGGAAGAGACGCAGTGGCTTTAAAACCATTCTGCAGTCAACAAAAAAGGAATGTGGCAGTGAAGTGAAGCATCAGCTGTGAGCAGAATATCAATCTTCAGCATTAAAAACGCCTCACGTATTGATGTGTTTATAGTTTGTGCGCCCATGTCAATATTTATACATTATGTGACACACATTTGGAGTGACTTTGAAATTCATTTCAATTCATGTTCTTGTTCCTCAAAAGAAATCACACTATGTCAAGGATAACAATGCATAATTGCACTGTCCTTGACAAATGTAGATTTGAAATAACTTAAATAGACCCGCAGTGCTGGTAACTTACCTTGGTTTCTGAAGGCTTTCTCTTCTGACACTTGGGTGCATCAAAATAAAGTTGGATTCTCCAAGTGGTTCCAGTGATTCTTGCAGATATTTTTTGGATTGTGTACTCTGGCTTGGAAAGAGAATTGTGTTAGAATTTGTACTAGGTCAGCTTTCTTGATTCCCCAATCAGACACTTTTATTGATTTAGCCTTTCACATCAAATATTTACAGAACAGAGTCAACTCTAAGAGAACTTTAATCCAGGCATAAACAAAATGTCAGTAAAAACAACAGTGGAGATGTTGAGTAAACATGAGTGTTGTGTCTCACTGTACTCCTTCCTCTCCACAGTCATTGAAAGCCATTATTACCCCACATTGCCTTTTGGTGTTGGATTTTCGTGGTCTTGGTTTGGAACGCTGGCTAGTGCTAGAGCTTGCCCCACAGCTGGCTTCACAGACCCACTCCCTGCCTTTTGAGTTCAGGGCTCTGGAGGCCATTCTGCAACACAGGGTGAGTGTTTATGCCACATTCTTATAACCTACTTTTTACCGATGTAAGGAAATGGGGCTAAATGATGTCTACCAACAGGTAAACAATTTACAGACCCGGCTGAATGAAGTTGAACCAGTAATATTGGACATTTTGGAATCTTTGGTGGATCCGAAAATCTTGTCTGCCGATAGAAGTAAACTACACATACTGCTGCAGAACAGTAAGAGGTAACAAAACATTCCCAGCGACATGACGTGAAACTAACTTTTATGATGGACAGCAGCTACCATCTTTGTATTATGATCATTATGTGAATGCTCACTGCATGTAAACTGTTTTATACAACAAATAAACAAATGAAATCAAAATCCAAGACATAAAGGCAGTGCCTATAAAAAGCATTCATCCCTTGAATGCTTCAGCCTTTGATTGCTTTCAATAAATTAAATCACTGATGAGAATTTGCACAAAAAAGGGCTTCCAAAGTGAAAACAGATTTTTTACTAATTTGTGTCATCCATCCACCCATTTGCTGTGCCGCTTCTCCTCATTAGGGTCGCAGGAGCATGCTAGAGCCTATCCCAACGGACTTCAGGCGACAGGCAGGGTGCACCCTGGACTGGTCGCCAGCCAATCGCAGGGCACATATAGACAAACAACCATTCATACCTATGGACAATTTAGAGTCTCCAATTAACCTAACATGCATGTTTTTGGAATGTGGGAGAAAACCGGAGTACCCGGAGAAAACCCACGCACGTGGATGCTCCTTTGGCTGCAATCACAGTGCTGAGTTTGTGTGCATATGTCACACCGGACACAGCAATTTTCCCCCATTCTTCCTTCTTCCCAAAACAGCTCAGGCTTGCTCAGGCTTAGGGGTGAACAGCTCTTTTCAAATTCACCCGCAACTTCTTGATTGAACTGAGATCTGGCCTTTACTTGACCACTCCAGAACGTTTACCTGGTTATATTTAAACTAGTTCTGTGTGGCTTTGGCACTATGATTGGGGTTGTTGTCTTGTTTCTCCTGCAGGTTGAAACAGATTATCGTCCAGGATTTGCCAATATTTTTCTGCGTTCATGTTCCACTCCACTCATGAGCCTTACAGGGCCTGCTGCTGAGAAGCATCCCCACAAAATGATGTTTCCATCACCGTGCAATTCAGGGTGCAGATCGTATGTTTGTGGCAATGTGTAGCGTTTGGTGTTCGTCAAACACAGCGTCTCGTCTGATGACCAAATAGCTACATTTTTGTCTCAAACCAAAAAACTTCATTTGGACAAATTCCTAGGGAGAGTTCATGTGATCTTTTTCAATAGTGGCTTTCTCTTTGCCATTTTCTCATACAGCTATAAATGGTGAAGAACCCGTGCAACATTTATTGCATGTACAGTCTCTCCCATCGGGGCCGCTGAAGCTCTTAAATTTTTCAGAGTGGTAGTTGGCATCTTGGTGGCCTCCCTCACCAGTCTTCTTCCTGCTTGATCGCTCAGTTTGTGAGGATGGCCAGCTCTAGGCAGATTTAGAAAAATGCCATATATTTCCATTTCTCAATTATGGATTTAACCGAACATGGGATGCCTAGTGAGTTGGAAATCTTCTTGTGGCCAGCTGCGGTCCTAATTACATTTTGTCTGAGTTGCATGGAGTGTTCCTTTGTCTTCATGTTGCAGTTGTAGCAGCAATACTATTGAACCAGAGACTGGACCTCCCAGTCACGTGTTTGTATACTACAATCTATACAATCAAACTGTACTCAGGTGAACTCCATTTCACTAACCATGACACTGTAGGTGGCAACTCCCTGGATCTCTGTTGAATTAGGTTAGTCACTTTAATTTAGTAATTTTAATTTAATTTACTATTTTTGACACCAGTTTGTAAAAATCTGTTTTCACTTTGACATTATTGTCAGAAAAGCCAAATTGCACTAACCATGATGAAAATGGCCTGGAGAATATGAGATGTTATTGTGGTCTTCTTTAAGTGAGCTTGTTTAAGTATCATTTGTCTTCCACTTGAGTACAGAATTCATCTACATGATGGACGCAATTGTTTTCTCATGTGTCTCCCCCGCTGTCTTTGTGTGTGTGTGTCAAAACTCTTGTTACAGTTTATCAGAACTAGAGACAGACATTAAGGTGTTTAAGGATTCCGTGTTGAAGATTTTGGATGAGGACGAAATCATTGAAGAAATGTGTCTCACCAAGTGGACAGACCCGAGAATGTTGTATGTCACACACACCTCTTGTATTTCTTTCTCATTGCATTGGATTACAATGCTTTAGATTATGCTAGAAGTTACCGGGATCTTTTGCGTGAATATCTCTAAACAACTTATTCAATTATTAACAAATTCAAATTATTTTTAACTATTATTTTTTTGCCTCAACTGTTCGTTATGATTTTGATTTTTTTTTACAGTTTTATTGAATGTACTGACTCATAGCATACACAGACTGCAATGAATTACTGTCTTACCTGTTTTTAATGCATTATTTATTTCTCTGCCAGTAGATTTAGGACTATCATGTGACATGTCATATATCATAAGATTTCGTTTTATAACATCTTCATTCAAGTCATTTGGTTCATTGAAGCACCTCTGAGGTTCATCAAGCAAATACAGTACTATAGTTTTTGTTGTATAATAAACTACATTCATTTTTTGAGTAAAGGTTTATCTTTCTAGTGAGGAGAGCAGTTTGGGGATTGACCACGCAGAGGAGATGGAGCTTTTGTTGGATAATTATTACATGCAGGTAAGAGTACTCATCTGAAGCCTGTAGAAACCAACATTGGTGACAATGATACCAAAACAAGAGGTTTGCGCTTATGATAAAATGAAAGACTAGTATGTTTACGGTTTGATAAACACTGCTAATATACCAAATAATGTTCTAATCAGTGTTTCCCCCGGGACTACAATTTACAGTATCTAATTTGATGGCACCAGGGGTGACATAATTGCATAATTGGCCATGACTTGTGCATGTAATTTTTATGGACGCTGCAGCAGAGGCATAAAAAGTGAGCAAAAATCATGAAAAGCAAATATGTTTCTAAAAATACAATTGAACTTCCGTTGCTTTTTTGTGTGTGTGTTTTTATTTCGCAAGCAAGATGGAGCCGCCTGTGAGTGCTTTTAGAGGCGGGGCAGAACCCACTGCTCATTGAGAAGGACGATACGTACTTTCCTGTTAGTGTCTCTAAAAGTGCCCGATAAGACCAGAAAAAGTCACTAGATTGTTTGTTTTGAAAATACAAGAGTGAAAAACACAATCAAGAGGGGTCTGAATGCTCGCTAAATACCTTCCTAACTTGGCAACACTGGTCCGTCCTGCTACGTATATGGTGTGTTAAGACGCAGAGTAACGATGCCATCCACTGTACAGAGTTGAAATGACAGGTCCAATTATGGTGTGTTTATGAGCGAGGGCGAACAGGTAGTGCCAAATCTGTTTGTGGCGGTCTAAATTTTTATTCATGGCGGCCGCCACAAATAAGTTAATGTATGTAATGGAACCACTGATAACTTTTTTAAAAAGTGTCAATGATCAGGGTTTGTACCTTGCTGCCTTGTCACACTGTGCGTATACTGGCCCATGCAGGCTGAGGAGCTGGGGAACAAGGCCAGGGAGCTGAAAGGCTTGATAGATGACTCAGAGAGCGTCATCTTTATCAATCTGGACAGGTACAGTATATTATACTGTATTTTAATGTACAGTGGAACCTCCGTAATGGAACACAGTCTGTTCCGTGACACAGGTTGACATGTAAGTTCTAATATCTAGCTAATGTCAATAGGAAATCATGTAAAGTGAATTACTGTAATTAGTTCCAGGCTTAAATTATTGCCGTCATAACAACGTTACAACTGTACAGGCAATTTTTTGTGTCATTTTGAAATTTATAATCAACAACTTGATAACAAAACTAAAATAAAGTAGAACTACAGGAGTAGTACTAACGAGTTCTGTTCCTACGATGGCATTATAAGTCGATTTATACTGAAAGTCGGACCTGATATCTATATTATACCTATTTTAACACTAAGTCATTCATGCTATACACAGAACACATGACAGACATATAACTACTAGGGATGCTCTGATCAGTGTTTTATGCTGCCGATTCCAATACCAATCATCCATGAGTGAGATTGGCCAATACCGATCCCATGGATTAAATGTACATTTTTCAGTTTATTTATGATCAGTGGTATTGGTGGGGGACCCTGTTAGACAATTCCAACGCCCTCTGGCAAACAGGTAATTATTTAAAAAATTACTTTTGGACGGATTGTCTTTTTTTGCCTTTGTATGAAATTATTTTTGTAAATTTGACACAAACCTGAATTTAATTTGATGCATGTTTTGGAGTAATACGATTGGGAAATAAACTGTTCAATAATAATTGTTTTGCTCAACACAACAAAATTAATAGAATAAAATCAAAGAAATAAATATCTTTGTTAAATAGAAATATGTCCTGCTCAACTTAAAAGAGAATAAATTGAGTGTCCAGGTTGCAGGGGTCCCCAACTTTCATCACTATTAGAGCTGTCAAGTATTTGTGTTTTATTTATGATTTGCGATATTTAAATTGAACACTACTTTTATTTACCAAGCAGCAACAGCGTGGCCATCATCTTTATGCTATTTTGTGGTCATTTGTCATTGTATAAGGGCATAAAGTCTGAATTCAACAGTTGTAATAAAAAAACCATTAAGAATTGAAGCAAATATACTTTGACCCTTTGTGAGCTACTCAGAATCAGCTGGCGAGATAGGAGACCTCTGTGATAGTATGTCCAGACTTATGATGGTGACACTATGTGTTTATGTTCATTAAACAACCACACACTAATAGTGTTTTGAGGACAAGACATAATTAGTATAATAACAACAAGAGAGTAAAGTTGTTCAGTGACACTTGGAAAAAGTTAATACGTACCCCATGAACGTGATATACACTAGTCGCTTCCCTGTGGGACAAACACCAGCTCCGAACTAACCACATTGCTTGTTTGTTTTAAAAACAAAATGGCACTATGGTAAAAAGTCACATTTGGAATCCGAATGCCAGAAGCTTGGCGGATAACTCTAGCTAGGTGCCGCCAGTGCAAAATACAGCCAGCGACAGCTAGGCCAAGCGTGTAAACAAAGATGCAACATTAGTCGAGCTGCAATAGGTTTGCTAAGGGAGTGATCAAAGACGCTGGCATCGGTTGGAGTCTCAATAGGAGACGTGCAGTGTTGTCAGCTTGCCGATTTTGTTGCTAAATTTGTCGACATTCCAAACACTCACTGCGACATATTGTCTCAAAAGAGATTAGCAACAAATCTAGCAATTTTTTCTGGTGTCGTTAGAGTTTTCTGGTATTCGGGGGCTTAACAGTGAAAGCACGTATTGTTCTGCAGTTTCTGTTGTCACTGAGAGGTCCGTCCCGCCCCCAAAGCAGTCACAAGCCAACAGTGCACAGTCAACTTCCGCGTCACGCTGAGGGTATAGTGGAGCTCTGCGCATCCATGAATCACGCATGCGCAATGTGCAAAATAGCCGATGACATCATCTAGCGACTTCTAAGACAGCCAATAGCTACTTTTCTTACTGAGGAGTTGGCAACCTTACATGACACAGCTGACATGTAGGAATTGTCGCCGCACACCAATCGGGTTTTGTGATCGGCTTTGCAAGGCGTTTAACTGCATACGCCAATCACGTGTTTTTTACGGAAATCAGCAGATATTGATCGGAGCATCCCTAATAAATACAGTAATAAAAATATTAAACGACTCCTTACCTTTTATCCCTGTGGTTGTCTTGCACATTGTAAGGGACGTTACAATAGAGGGTGAGCAAGGTTAATCGGGAGGAGGAAGACTCAATAATGACCCCAGTACGTCTTATTCTGTCCATTTCAGAGTAGAGGATCCTTCCAAAGATGCCCTCTTTTGCCTTCATGATGGTTGCGACCGTCGAACGGCTTAGACCAAGCATGCAGACAGTGTTGGTCGGCATTTCTTCACTTTCTGACCATTTTACCATGTCTTATTTTATTTGGTGCTGTCTTGGTGATGGCTTTCCTTTTCCTTCCATCAGAAGAGTATGCCGTACGCTTGGGAGACATAATGAAGGGCAAAAAGTTAATGAAAAAGAACAAAAGTTGACATTGGCCTTCCTCATTGTAGCAACACGCACCTACGTGTTCTTCCGCCTATGTCAGTGGTCGGTAACCTGCGGTTCCGGAGCTGCATGTGGCTCTTAGACCTCCTTGTTGCGGTTCCCATGCTGATTTAATTTGATTTAATTTTTTTTATTATAACACCGAAATAGAGGAAATGTGCGTTTTTCAAAAGAGTTTGAAATATCCGACTCACCGCCAGGCCGTGAATGCATCTACACTGTGGTCTGACTGCTGATTTGGATGAGCAAGGGAAGAGGCAAGGGGTCAGTGTGTTCAATCAGTGAGACACGAAAAAGACGTCTTGACAGTGTTCTACCCCCTTGGTAAGCTATCCATAACCATGAATACGCCCCTAAAAAGAAAGAGAGTTTAATTCCGAATTGATATATTCCTTTGCCTTCACTACCAATGACGCTGGCTTACCCACCCGTGTTCTAGATATGTGGAAAGAAATTAGCAAACAACAGAAAATGTAACGTTGAAAGACATTTTCAAAACAAGCTCTCTGCTTTTTCCTAAAAGTACCCAGATGGGTGTAAGATGGGTGTAAGGGAGCCATTTGGGAACTACTACGGAAGGTTGAGCAGAGCAACCGCTTTAAATGCTGAATGATGGTTTCCATGCTTTCTTTGACTTTTAAGGCATATTTGATGAAAAATGTGGTTGAACTCCTAATTGTAACACTTTTGGAGGTTCCACTGTCCTTTATTGATCTCAATAAACAATGTGTTAAAGTTTTTGGAATGTTCCATTCTTTGACAATGTGGTCCAAATGACACCACACCATTGTTTGTGTGTTCTAGCCATCGAAATGTGATGATGCGGTTGAACCTGCAACTAACCATGGGAACCTTCTCACTCTCCTTATTTGGCCTCATTGGGGTGGCCTTCGGAATGAACTTGGAGTCATCTTTTGAAGAGGTGAGACTGTCTGCCTTTTGGACCCCTTTTTTTTTTTTTTTTTGGATAGTATGGTACATGTTTGTGTTTATATTTCCAGGACCCTCGTGTTTTCTGGCTGGTTACAGGATTCATGTTCCTGGGCAGCGGCTTGATTTGGAGGCGACTGCTGTCCTTCCTGGGACGACACCTGGAGCCTGCATTACTTCCACCAGTAATACACTCACACTCCATCACCCCATATACAATGGTTCTAAACAATACTGTTTGTCTGTATCATGTATTTGTGGCATCCGGGAATGTTAATAAACGTGATGTACTTAATGTACCTTTAAGCATGTTTAAAATAAACTAAAATACCAAATATTCACCGCCTCTGCCAAAAAGCTTAATCTCCTGTTGCTATTAATTTGTTTGGTGAATTGGATGATTGAAGAAATCAGTAATAAGGAAGACATATTGGCACCAGTCAAGACGCCTCAGTAGTGTGTGTGGAAGAACCTTGTCCTCATGCTGCTCCCACACTGCTGTGGGACCGTATTCCGCTTCTCAACCAGTAGTCTTTACAACAGAGAACTACTCAACTTAAGATTTCTCACTTTTTAATGTGTATGTCCTTAAAAGTCACTATGTATCTTAAAGACGGATCAGATCCATCCTAACTGTCATTTTCCCGGTTTGTGACACAGATTCCTCCAGTTTGGAAGAGAAATCTGAAAGTGTCGGACGTGAAACCTGGAGTCAGATGATGCCACCAACCTGGGACAGGTTTGAAGGTTGGTAGAATGACCTCCCGCATTCTCCATCAGTGCTCAAAACATGTCTGCTCACACCTGACCAAGCGACTTGGCTTGATTGGATGTTCTCGAGGCACACAGTCGGTGTGCATTTAACTCTTGGGCCAAGAGTGTCACGCAGTAATCACTGCTTCTTGAGGAGTGGATCGATGCGCTACATGCGGCTCTGTCATAATGATGGACGTAAGACTGTGCCTGTTTTGTGTGTGGCATCATGACAGGAAGACTAAATTAATTTCAGATGCTATTCACGATTGATTCATGATTCCTTAGCATTTTACATCCACTGAGTCATGTATGACAGATATTTATTTTACAGCTACATCTTTTCCCTTGTGACAAAATGGTTCACAATAAAGCTTAAGTTTAGGTGGCTTAGTTTCAGTCCAATCATTTACAGTATTTATGGGAGTGATTTGTGTGTGTTGTTAGAATACAGTTTACAAGTTTAACAGGGGGTGGCATGGTTCAGATGGTAGAGTGGTCCTGAAGGTTGCTGGTTCAATCCTCCGTCCTCCCGTGATCTTGTTGAAGTATATCCTTGGGCAAGATACTTGAACCCCCAGTTGCTCCTGATGCTGCGTCATCAGTCGGTAAATGTGCTAATAGTGTCAAAGCGCTTTGAGTGCCTTGCAGGAGGTGGAAACGCGCTATACAAGTGAAAGACTATTTACCAACATGTCTATGCACACTTTAACAATATCACCGTGGAAGCTTGTTTTATTGAACCATTTTCTGGTATGTGCATGTAATGAAGAAGGGTGTGGCCTAATATCAACACGGTGTATACTGTAAAGGTGTAAATAATGATAACGACAAAAAAAAAAGAAAGACCAAAAAAAAAAAGAAAGACCAAAAAAAAAATGAACTGAAAATGTCAGATGGATCTAATGCTCTTGGATAGGAATATTTCAATGTGACGCTACCAGGAAGCCTTTATCATGGCAGGAACCTGAAAGCCCTGGTTTGGGACAGGAAGGTAAAACGGCGGAGGAATGACAACTCAGAAAAATTCAATTTTCGTCTATTTTTGGGTCGTGCAGGGTCCATTAGTGTGCGTGTGGAAGGTTTCCCAAAAAAACGAGCAAAAAAATTGACATTTGGACCTAACAAACCATCTGAAAATTGCTTGTTCAGGTTCATGGCAGTGGCTTGGGAAAAAAAAAGATTTTGCGACAGGAACGGTCTGACAAAACATGTTTGGGTCCGACCAGGCACTGGTGTTGAGGGTTTCTGCACCTTCCTGACACAAAAAAACTACGAACTTGTCTGTACCTGTCAAATTGTCCAACTATTCCAGAAAGAGGCTGTGACAGTGGCCTGAAACAACAATTTTACAACAGGGTTAGACCTGACTAAACAGTTGAAAATCAAGAAATGTTTGGGTGTAGATGATTTCCTGACCCTCCACACCCAAAAAGTGGCGACGGCAGCAACATGGACCTGACAAAACAGCTGAAAAGATACAGTACAAACGTTTGGACAGACCGCGTTTTCTTTATTTTTATGACTATTTACATTGTAGATTCTCGCTGAAGGCATCAAAACTATGAACAAACACGTGGAATTATGGCTTTTTAATGGGGTTGGGACCATCAGCTGTGTTGTGTGTCCAAATGTTTGGCCTGTACTGTACATACTTAAGATATTTTGAGAGTTAAAACACAAAGTAAAGCACACTTAAAAAAAACTCAAGCTTTATTACTAAAATATGGAAATACAAAGTATGAAGATAAACATTTTCTCCCTTTTGAAAATCATTTGAAATGTTAAGGCATGCAGAGCCTGACTTTCCAAAGCTTCATTTTGTGCTAGTTCAGGTCAAAAAGGTCCCATGAAATGGCTTGTATCCTGGTCATTTGTTGCATAATTGTGTAAGAAAAAGAATCCCTTTTTGTTTCCTCATCAAGTGTTATTAAAATGGCTTACTGTTTCATTTTATTCAGGAAAACTGTCAGTTGTCTATGGAGTGATCCAGCTATCCCATACATCTTGCTCACATGAGATTCAGATAAAACATACGATGATCCAGTTGAACTAACAAAACAAACACTTCAGGGAACCTTTTGCACATTATTAATGTTGTTATGAGGGCCACATGAATACTGCACGTCAATACTGTTTCTCAGTCATACGTCAACAGTGAGTCAGCCTTAAATATCAACATGGAGCTAACACATCTTAATGAACGCCATACTAGCATCTAACACGCTACATGCTACATTCAGAGTCAAGGAATGTATGGACTGGACTAAATGTCATACTGGAAGAGCTAGCCTTTGATTGGTCTAAAATGAGTCAACAAGAATGGAAGGCACCTAGTGGTGTTTAGGGACAAGCAGGTCTACAGCAAAGGTCCGGGTGGGAATTGAAGGGAGCAGCCACCAACATTTGGACTTATCAGGACCAGCTTTCTTTGGTAGGTTTGAAGGCCTGATGGTGTCAAGAGTGCTGGTTTGCTTCTGAGTCTTCTACCTCCTCACAGCGTTGCAGATGTTCCACGCTTCACCATTCTAAATCATGGCACGGTGCTAACATCGCTAGGACAACACGTATAACAATATGTTCAGTTGATTGTCAACCGCTTTGTCAATCATTCCCCCCAAAAGAGGGAAATCTATAGTTGAATAAATTAAGGAGTTCAGGGACTTTCATACACAAGTTTAAGACATGTTTGGTAAATGATCGTCTATCACATAAAAAAAAATAAAAAGACAATATTCAAGGATCAAGTATTAGAGGTAAGTTATTTTGTGTTAGCCCTTGGACTGTCATGTAGGAAGACACACACATCAAATCATCAGGGCTTTCTTTTGTCCTCATTGCAAGGATATGAAAAGCCAGTCGTTCTCCTCGTGACATTCACTAACGAGGCTTCACATCCTGATTTACGTTTGAGATGCTCCTGAGGCGCAATGGAACCAAGTTATTGGGTGATGCAGGTGTCACCCATGTCTTGGGCGTAGCGGTCCAATATTACGTTCCGTAACTCTTCCACGTCACCACGCAGCTGCTGCGCTTCAAGCAGCTTCTTGTGTAGCACCTCTGGATTCATCCAGTCCTCGTCCTGCTCGGACACCGGTATGGGTGCTGAGAAGACAAACGGGACATATTTTTAAATTCTATTCTAAGTATTGTCACTTACACACCCACAGTTGACCATAATTGTGTGTAAAAAAAAATATGGCAAGTTTTTCACATCATTAATGCAGTCTCTCCATTGCACGCCAGAAATGTTCTAGTGCGACCATGTAGAGATAGAAATATGTTGTTGCGTAAATAAGATTTTTTTGTTTAATAAAATTACTACATTTAGTTGGTAAGTAGTTTTACACCATTTCATTTTTATTACATAGTAGTTAACTTAAAAGGCAGTACAGGTACTACTCAGAAAATTAGAATATCTTGAAAAGGTTGTTGTATTTCTGCAGTTCAACTTAAAAGGTGAATTTGACATATTATATAAACAAATAATATGCAAATCAATATATTTCAAGTTTTTATTTCTATGGATTTTGCTGATCAGGTCTTGCAGCTTAAAAAAACTCAAATTCAAAAACTCACAAAATTAGAATATTACATAAAGTCAATGTAAAAAAGGGTTTTAAATACAAAAATGTGAGGCCTCCAAAGCTAAACTCTTGCACCTGTATTTAGTACTTGGTTGAGGCCCCTTTTGCCCGAATAACTGCCTTCATCCGGCGTGGCATGGATGCTATCAGTTTGTGGCATATCTCAGGGATTATGGAAGACCAGCATGCTTCAGTTGTGGCTTTAGCTGCTCTTTATTGTTTGGTCTCTTCCCGTACAGTTTTCTCTTGACAATGACCCACAGATTTTCTATGGGGTTCAAGTCAGGTGAGTTTGCAGGCCAATCAAACATGGTAATCCTATGGTCGTTGAACCAGGACTTTGTACTTTTACCACTGTGAGCAGGTGCCAAGTCCTGCTGGAAGATGAAGTCTGCATCTCCATAAAGCTGTTCTACTGAAGCAAGCATGAAGTGCTCTAAAATGTCCTGGTAGACGGCTGTGGTTATGTTTGACTTCATGAAGCACAGAGTACCAACACCAGCAGCTGACATGGATGCCCAAGTCATCACAGACTGGGGAAACCTAACACTGGACTTCATGCATCTTCTATCGTGCTCTTCTCCAGTCTTCCTCCAGACTCTGGGACCTTTGTTGCCAAATGAGGTGCACAACTTGCTCTAATCAGAAAAGAGGACTTTTACCCACTGGGCAACAGACCAGTCCTTCTTTTCTCTTGCCCAGGGAAGGTGCCTCTGGCGTTGATTACTATTGAGAGAGGTTAGACAACAGGAATTCGACATTTGAAGCCCATGTCCAGCATCCGCCTGCGTGTTGTTTCTCTTGAAGCAACAACTCCAGCATCGGTTCACTCCTTATGAAGTTCCCCCACTTTTGAATGGCCCTTTTCTGACCACCCTCTCCAGCCTGCGGTCATCTCTCCTGCTTGTACACCGTTTTCTACCACACTTCTTCCTTCCACTTGACTGTCCACTTTCAATTCTCATTGACTTTCAAGTCAATGAGAGTTTTCTGCACAACTGTCAGATCAGCAGTCTTCCCCATGTCTGAACTCTTCGGAGCCAACCTAAGACAGACTTTTGAAAGGCTCAAGACCCTTTTGCAGGTGTTTTGGATTACTTGCCTGATTAGAATTTGACTCTTTGAACCTACAAAACTGAAGCTTTTCACAGTATTCTAATTTTCTGAGTTTGTGGGTTTGTGGTTTTAAGAAGATGAAAATCTTAATCAGCAAAGTTACAACAAGGAACTGCTTGAGAAATGTCAATTTGCATGTAACGGCTCAATAAAATCAGTTGGTTTCATCTTTTATGTTAAATTGCCAAAATAAAGCAACTTTTACTTGATATTCTAATTTTTTGGGTAGTACCTGTATATTTATTTTCGGGGTTGAGAGATGCATGAAAACCATCAACTGAGTCACAGCTTTTCTTTCGGTCTCTCGCACACCAGTGACCTGTGTAGTTACTCAAGAGTGTAGAAGGCTTAAATGAAGCTTACATGTGAGGCCAAGCAGCAGTGAGAGGTTGGGGTCTTGTCCCTGAGCCCTTTGGGTCAAAATGCTGCACAGGGAGCGCAGGTCACTGAGGCAGGTAGCAATCTCCTCATGGAGCCTCTGTGTCAGGCGAGCACCAGCTGGCTGCAGGGTGGAGGAGGCCTGGTTGGCATTCTTCTGTTCTGAATTGCCTATCTGCTCCTGCAGGGTCAGGTTCTGCTCCATAAGTTCCTGGTTTTGGGCAGAGAGCTGGAAGACGGTGTTGGAGAGCAAATGTTATTGGATTGAAAAAATAACTTGGTTTATATCCAGCTATCTGACCTCTTTCATGGCTATGTGGAGCTCTGACATGTTCTGCTCTTTGGCCAACACATCCTCTCTCAGAGCCTGGGAAGTGTTCTCTTCCTGGGACATCTGCACCTCCAAAGCCTGCAGAAGAAAATACATAAAGGGTTAAGAGATGATGAGAAGAAGCACAATGATGATGTCATCAGTTACCTGGATCTGAGAGCTGAGCTGCTCCATCATCATGTGCTGCTTCTCAATAACCTGCAGATAAAAATAGCATTTTATTGACAGACATGACTTGGTAATTCCAGCAGTACCTATAACGCACTACTAGATGGCGGTGTCACTCAGCAAAGACCGTTCTGCTTTTGCTTTATTGTGTCTGAGTTTTGTTTTATTATACAGTGTTTACAAGAGTTAAGTATGTAAAAATGTTACTTTGGCTGTACAGTTAAAGGTTTTATGATGGAGACAACTAATTCATTCACTTAGATTGTTTCTGACTTTGCAGAGTAAATGAGTCCATTGCTTTCTGCAAACCTGCAATTTGGGCTTACGTCACATTGAATGACGTCAGACACTATTTACAATATTTTGAATTAAACAGGTCAGTGGCGTGGAACTTTTTTTTGGCATGAAACAGACAAAAAAAAAAACAAAGCAGCTACAATCTATGTCTATGTACAATCTATGTGCTAGTCCGTCATTACCCTCAAGAGGTCATTGATGTTTGGGACATGGCGCAAACTGTCAAAACTGGTTAAAAATGCTTTTTTTGTTCTTTAAGTAGACATATTGCTCCCGCAAATAGTTGCCTGGTGATCGCTTATCGGTTTATTTAACTGCACTAGTCAAGCGTGTAAAGCCTATCAACCTGCAAAAAGTCGTTTTCCATAGAAATGTTTGATTTGAAAAACCAGCACACCTTTTTGAGTCGTTGCTGCTCCTCTCTTAAAGTGTTGTTCTCTCCTCTGAGTTTCTCCATATCCAGAGAGGGAAGTCGGGCTCCATCTTCAAGGCCCTGTTGCACCCGCTGTTGCATACTGAGGAAGATGCATGGCGCATAGATTTGAGGACAGTAATGTATATGCAATATGTCCATCTATTTTCTATGCCACTTATCCTTATTAGGGTCGCGGGGGTAAGCTGGAGCCTACCCCAGCTGACTGGGCGAAAGGCGGGGTACACCCTGGACTGGTCGCCATCCAATCGCAGGCAAACAATCATTCACACTCCCATTCAGACAATTATAGAGTGGCCATTTAACCTAACCTTTTTTGGAATGTGGGAGGAAATCGGAGTACGCGGAGAAAACCCACACACGCACAGGGAGAACATGGAAACTATGCAATATGTACTGGATGTATTTGTGCTTGCATGCATACTCGGTAATAGTGGTCAGCAGGTCTCTCTCCCTTCGCTTCTGCTCCTCCAGCTGGGCATCCTTCTCTCGTAGTTGTGAGCGTGTTGCTTCTAAAGAGGCCTCCAGTTCTTTTACTTTCTCTTGTAGCTGAGCTGTTTGTTGCTCGGCATCCTGAAGCTAAGGCACAAAGAGCAAAGATCAGGATTCATAAATGTTTTGTTTTTTTTCACCCAATTAAAACACACAACCACGCTCACCTCCTTGTTCTGGCTCTGGTAGTCCTCCATTGTGGGCAGATCGGCCAAGTAGCGCTCTAGAGTTTCAATACGCTGCTGGTTCTCTCGCTTGAGCTCTGTCTCCTTCTGACACTTTTTCTTCAAGTTGTTGATATGCTTGTCTCTACTCCGAATCTGCACAGTCGTTGGTAGGGTCATTGACCTTCTTCTCCAATTATGTCAAAGAAGTGAGCTACTTCTTTGTAGCATTTCAATGTAACATTTCATCTACACATTGAGAGGACTTCAAGATCTTCCTTTAAACAGAAATTACAGCAGGACTCAACGGATAAATATCAATTCATTGTGAACTGCACATCTTTTTTTCATAACCTCTTGTGGTTTACAAGCTTGCGAAACACATTAAGGAAGTTAAAAAGTGCAAACACACACACACCCTCTCTTCCTGTTTCTTCATCTCTTCTGTGTGCCTCTCACACGTCTCTTTCAGGCTGTCAGTCAGCCGCCGCGTCTCAGCCTCCACTGCACCCAGCCTACGCTCGGCCTCCGCCTTTTCCAGAGCGGCGCAGTCTGTTCGCTCTGCAAACTGTGCCCTCAGGAACGCGTTTTCCCGCTGCGCTTCCTGTAACATTGTCATGTGAGTGGCTGTGAGGTGCCTACGGAAGTGCAGCATGTGAGAACACGGGGTTTGCAGTTCGATTTGCACGCTACTAACCTGCAACCGTAGTAAACACATATCCCCAAAGGGAGCACCTCGGCCCAGGAAGGCTCCATGGACTTGCAGCTCGCTTTCCCTCAAACGCTGTTCCAACTGAGTCATATGCTGCTTTTGTCTGCACAAACAACAAATCAAATCATCACACATGAACAGTCAACAATTACCCCATCTTTACACATTTTTATTTAGCTCTAAACATAAAGAGTTGGGAGCTACAACTTAGGACAGCTAAAAGGAGGTATGGTTAAAGATGAGTGGAAACACTTGCCGCTCTATTATAAGCTCCTTCTCCTTTAGCAGACCTTCACTGGCTTTTACCAGAGCGTCCAACTTGCCAGATTCTGTGTGCATGGCTGCTGGATACAAAGACGGGTAGGGCCCCACTCCAGCACTCATCTGGGACCGAGAGACAATGAAAAGACTTTATATCATACATAAATACAGTCATCCCTCACCAAATCGTGCTTCGAATTTTGCGGCTTCACTCTATCCGGTTTTTCTAAATAAATTAATAAATCATTTCCGTTTCGTGGTTGACTACGGCCTATTATTAGTCAAAGAATATTGACTACGTTCTATGTTGATATGTTCTATGTATTTTTTGCCCAAAATTTTGCATTTAAGCATAAAAATGGCTAAATGAAGTAAAATACAAATAACACATTCGGAAGAAGCATTCAAAGACATTATATAGAGTACTCTACATTAGTCACAAGGAGTCAGTAATGTTACTGTAATGTTCAGTGAGACTTGAGCACCAGACTTGATCACCGGAATGACAGGCTTTTATGGTAGGCTTGAATGATCTCACAACTGGCACAAGAATCTCTAATAAAAATTAAAAACACAAGCTACTGTTGCGGCCGTAACCCAAACCAAGCTGAAACTCAACTCTGAACCCAAGTCTAATTTATGTGTCTTACATGCCTTATTTTCTGTTGTTATGTCTACTAAACTGGTTAATACGAGTATTAAGGTGATCATAGGGGTGTTATTTCATGGCCAGAGGGCTCTAATAATGTTCAAAAAGGTATTTATAAAGTTGTAAACAGGTATTCTATGCTCCAACTACAAAAATATTCAACTTCTAAATAAGGAATCCTACTTTGTGGAAATGTACTTATCACAGTCAGGTCTGTAACCAATTGACCTTGATAAACGAGAGATTACTGTACACAATGGGGATGACCACCCACAACATTTACGGAAGAACTCATTTAGAACATAAAACAAACAAACCTATGGGAACAATGACATTTCCAGCCATTTTATGAAACCAAATATAAATCTAATTCTAGGGATTTTTATTTGTCTTACGTTCTGCTTTTAAAATAGGCCAATGTGTCTGTATGCCTCCAGGCTTTGTATAGTCTAGTTTTCCAATGACCATCTCTGTCAGGAACCCAATTTCTGTCCCACTTTTCTGTTCCAAAAACAAGCGTGTCCCACTGGATTCATTTTCCTCGTGCTGATCACAGAAACAATAACAGCATCGGTTTTGAAAGACCAAAGGGGTTGCACCATAGAATGAAAACATACCTGCATTTGTTCCATGCGCAGACGTAAACTTTCCATCTGCTGCTTATGATGTTGTTGCTGCCAGCTTGATAGTTCACCACATCTGTCCTGGCGTAACGGGTCGTAAGCTTTGGTGCCCGCATGGTCCCTCAAGAGAGCCTGCGTCTGCAGGCTCAGTGGGCTTGCATAAACACCAGCAGGTCCAGCCCCACCAGGCTGAATGGCCCTCGGACTGGACGGATCGCCGGGGTTGGGAACGCCAGGTCTGGCCTCAGGGAGAACTTTATAGCTGTGATCCATACTTCCTCTGTAAGCCTCCGACACACAGT
The DNA here is from genome assembly GCF_027744805.1 of Dunckerocampus dactyliophorus. NCBI lineage: Eukaryota > Metazoa > Chordata > Actinopteri > Syngnathiformes > Syngnathidae > Dunckerocampus > Dunckerocampus dactyliophorus. The sequence goes on from NC_072825.1 coordinate 19,961,073, forward strand.
CTGGGTTGTCTCTAATCCCTGTAGTCTGTAATCGGAGTCTGACATCAGGGTTTAAGCTCCCCAAAAGGACTGACTGATTTAGGGTAGGTTCCACTGCGGGAGTGTCAAACCTCTGGCCCTGGTCCATAGGGAAAAGCGAGTGATCCAGCCCATTGACGAGGCTTCGATACCGGCTCAAGCAGTCTGGCTTTGGCCCAGCAGGATCGCTTCCCATTGCGGTCTGAGCATCCAGGTTGGGAGATGATGCTGACTTGGAGAGAGACGATGATTTGGAGGTGGAGCTACTTGAGGTTCTAGACATCGAGGAAGACCTGTTAGCCTCCACAGAAGACAAAGAGTCCTCCTGGACATTTGCCTGGGGCTTTGAGGCCAAGGCTCCGGCCGTGGATGGCATGACATGTGCTGTTGGTATAGGTATCTGACTGCGAATGGGCTGGAAAGCGGAGCTGCTCCTAGAACTGCAGAAATCTGCAACCCAATTAAAAAAGGGTAAAATTAGCAACACATTATCTCACTGTTCCATATACAGATGTACAGAGGAAGATCAGTACAACACAGACAACACTGCAGGGTCTGTGGGTGGCCTACTTTGTTGTTGAATAATCCACCCTCCAGCTCAAATAAACAAAAAGGTGTCACTATTAAACATAGGTTTCACTGAATATGCTTTGGTGAGGCTTGTATGACGATGCTGTGGTTACATGCAATGCAAGACAAGGACATTTTGTAAAAACACCCTCAAATTACTCATGTACACACCCAAAAATGTCTTGATCTTATTACATAAGCACAAATGATTGCGACACGATAACATTACAAAGCAGATACCTGTTCAAGTCTTGAAACCAGGCAGTCTTTCCAAAGCAACAAGCCCATTAGTCCCTGGTGCATTTTAATGCCCAGCCTAGCTGAGCAGCAGGACACTTTAAATCCAAGCAGAAGTCTGAGACTTGCATTTCGCAGCAACAGTGAATCACTCCAAGAAGCCCAGCTGACAGCAACGCAGCGGGACAGGCCTTGTGTGCAAAAGCGTATTGTCCTGACCAACAGCCCAAGCAGCCAGTACTGAACACTGAGCAAATACATCCAACTAGGAACACACAGGAAAGGTTAAGGGTATTTATAGCCCACCTCTCAAGTTACAGAGTGATCTGCGGGTGACGCTTATTTAAGCACCTTTCCTCCTCCCCTCACATCACATGTGCGCATCCACATTTGAAGTGTTTTTGTTGTTGACTTGTACGAACCACAGCTTCCACAAACCAGACAATATTCACAATCAGCGTAAAAGTATAACGACGACGAAAAGAGTGGAAAATGAAAGGCTTTCAACGTTAAATGCAAAATAGGCCTCAAGGGTTCCTGAGTCAAGACTGGCTAGAACAAGTTGAAACTACTCTTGTATCCTCGCAGCAGGCATTCCTTCCTTTGCAAATTATATAACATCATTATAGTTACCTGTAACTGTAACACACACACACACACACACACACACACACACTTAAAGGGATTGTTCGGATATTTCACATGAAGTTGTATGACATCCCATCAGCATTGTAGTCCAATAACAGCGACTTACCCCCCCACTTGTTCAGCTACAAAAATGCCCCTTTTTAAAAAAAATCAGACCTCACAAAATGCTTGGCGTTATATATTTGTCTCCCGCCGTATTCCTGCGCATTGTCGCCTGTGCGTTCATGTGTATGTGACAAAGACGCTCGCATCTACTTCTGTGGCCATCTTGTTTACGTATGTGTTCCACAGCGGAAGAAGATGCGAGCGTCTTCGTCACATGAACGCACAGGCAACAGTGCGCAGGGACACAGCGGGAGACAGATAATGCTGAGCGTTTTGTGAGGTTTGAGTTTTTGAAAAGGCATTTTTGTGATTCAAATGTTTTAATCTTTTGAAGGCATATTGTTTTTAGAAGCCAAACTCTTTACTTAATTGTCCCCAGCAACTAAGCGAAACTACGTTCTTCATCACAGAAATCTGACCAGAACTGGACTTAGGAGCCCAAGTGGGGGGTGAGTCGCTGTTATTGGACGAAAATGCTGATGGGGATGTCATACAACTTCATGTCAAAAAATCCGAACTATCCATTTAAGGCAAACTCAAGGCATCTGCAATTGAAAATACAACAAAAAAGTACACAAAGAACTTTCTAAGGTTTTCTAGAGTTTCATTTCCATTCACATCCTGCAACGTGCCGTTTCGTTTGCAACAGGTCTTTACTGAGGCTAAATTTGGACTTAATTGTCATGTTGCTAGGCTTTAGTGTCACTTTAAGTGGCTGCTCCAAGAGCAACATCATGTTCAACCATTGTGACATAACTAAATAGAGATGTGCAAGAAGGGGAAAGCAGATATTACATCTGACACTGACACATCCACATACCGTGGCAAACCCAACACTTCATCATTACAATGAGGAGCTGCACTACCGTTTTCTTAAACTAAACTTTACTCATCCAAAGAATTCTGTTTTTATGACGTTCAGAAAAAGTGGAGTCCAAAGTTAACATGCTTACAGTTTACACTGAAATGCTTCATGTTACAATTCACAAGTCCACCTGTCCGAAAAAGAGTAGGAGGATTTAATCCTACCCCCTCTCCGTTTCACATCACGTTTGTTTACTTCCTGTATTCAATATTCACTAATTGCATTATTCTTCCATACAATAAAAGCAGTTTGTTTGTTTTTTTTCAACAAAAAGAAACAAAAAAGAGCTCTTGCTATGTACCCTCTTTCCAGTCAACAACAAAGAAAACAATTGAATGTATTATTTAAATCATTTCATATTTGGGCTCTTAAAGCAAAGAAAGCAAATAAATGTCACAATTTTAGTTCAACCAAAGTTTTCTTTAACATCACTCAATCTCGTGAGACTTTGGCTCAGTGTGTAACAGCGAGGACAAAAAGCCCAAGGGTGATGATTACAATAAAACCAACAATGCCATGAATTAAATATTCCACCCAATTTTAGTCAGCACATAAAGAGCTTGTAGCTGAAAGCATCATGGCGAATGACAGCATTAACACGACGAGCATCACAGAACCGATAATAAAGCTTTTTCACGGTGACATCAAAACCACCAATATGGGGGAGCTGAGAGGTAGAAGAATGTTAACAGAAGCTCGCAGACTGATGTGCTAACCAGGTTAAGGGCTAATAATAAAAAGCGTCTTTTCCATCTCTCTTGCTGACTAATATATGTCCACTTAACACACTGAATGCTAAAAGGACATGAAAAGACAAGACATTGTTGTCATAGCCCAAAGTGCAAATGAAAGCAAAACTGTTGTCATGGAGACCCGGGACTCCATCTGTGCGGTCCAGAACAAGAACTTGAGGGCTTTTTCCGTGGTTACAGGGTATTTCAGTGACACCAAACACAGTGACACTGTGCTACGGTTTTAAAAGTACATTTCTACAGCAACCAGAGGGACCTTTGAGTCTTTTAGTTCAAGGTCACTGTGACTATTGTGGTCTATTGATATTGCATCAAAGAACTGCAAAAAAACACACCCATAGAAGAAAGAATAAGTTTAAGTCACCTTCTGTGCTGTCCAGTGCTGAGGTGCAAAGACCAGTGTCCCCACTGGTTGACGTTCCAGGCCGGCAGCCAAAATGACTCAGAAACTTCTCCGACACGGGTTGCGTCACCGGCCATTCCATGTCAGCAAACCGGGCTAATGTGCATTTGCCAACGGGACATTGGCAATAGAAGTGAACATCAACAACATGCGGAATGGGAACGTGAAAGGAGTGTCGTGCAGTTGAAGAGCAAGTGTCAAGCCTACCAGGTGGTTTGGATTCAGCGTATCTCTGTGAGGTTGTCATTCCATACACAACGTGCCCTGAAAGATGACAGGAAAGGTTACAGAAAGGAAAGCATATGGAAGAAACTGACATTAAGTAAGCGTCAAGATTTTAGCCAATAGGGGAAACCGCATAGCAACATCTTAATGCTCCAAACACAGAAATGATCCAAAACCAAAAACGCAAAAGCACAATATGACAAATACGACAGTAAAATACCGCCTTTATGTGAGTGCAGTATTTGTCATTTGGAGCATTTCCCCATTTTATCCGTTTACTGTGGTTGGTGTTTTTGGTCGATTCCCTTTGCTGTTGCCGTACTTCACATATTGATATAATTATATTAAGCAGAAGCTTCGTTGTATATTTGTAATGACTGTCAAGTGTACTATCCAGCTGCTGTGTCTCAACATGACCCAATAACCTCATCAACCAAAATAACAACATGAACGCTATGTACCGTTACATAATAGCTTTTCCAAACATGTATGCCCCCAAAAGACTTAAGGGTGAACAAATATTAATACCCCCTCGTGGACAGACGCAGTCATCAGTGTGATTACGCTAATCTAATCTTCTTTACTGGTGCCTATCTAGTTAATTCATAAAGAAAATGTGTGTCTCACTCGAACAAAAACGATTAAGACTTACGGCTAGCCCTCGTTACCTGTGTCAAAATGTACTTACTAAAAAGAGTCCTGGCTGAATAAATGCAACGACCTAAGCAAAGACAACTTCCATACGACAATTAGTCATGCTATCTCCCAGTAATGTAGACAATGGTAATGCCCTGGAGCGTTAACATTTTAATCTCCTTAATCCATGACAAACCTGCTTCCGTCCAAAATGCTACAGCTAACATGCTACAGCTAGCAGCTAACCAAATGTTCTCGCACCTCAGCACCTCCTCCTGTTTATCAACATTGCCGCTAAAACACTGGCTTAACTGGCATATTCGCCCACGGGTTAACTTGCGACGGTGTCAAACGTGATAACGAAGCATTACCTGTCGCTGCTCATCAATGTAGTAAATTACAAATCTCAGCCGAAACGGAAAGCATCCGCACTCGCAACTGAACGCTCTGATGGCAGACAAAGCAGACGAGGGCAACGTGGGCGCTTGTTTAAAGTCACAGCATCGCCCGTCAGCAGCATCTGTTCTGCTTATTTTCCTAAAACCTTTAAAGCCTGCCCCATTCAGTTTATTCGTCCACAGACTGCATGTTTCATACATATTTTACACATGTATGTTCTTAAGAGTCGCAAGTATTCTACCTATGATAAAAGGTATGTTATCAATTTTACAGTAATGTTATCCTTTGAACAAATAGCGATGCAAAACTTCAAATCGAACCAACCTCCTACAAATAAAACCTGTACACAAAAAGATGCCGTTGAACCTTAATAACAGTTTTACATTTTTTAATGGTGGAATACATAAGTCGCATATTGCCAATATTTTGGCAATTGGAAAGCGATGTCAATAGGTTAGGAAAAAAACGTGCAATCTGGCAACGAATGTTTATTGTGATCTCAATGATGAATTTGAAACAATCAAGAATGTACATCAGCACAGAATTAAAAGATGTTGCAAAACCTTAATAGCAACAGCACTTGGTCATCATTGTGTAGCGCACAAATAAGTAATACGTAGATTTTGTTTTCTATATGTAAGAGGCCTTATGTCCTGTAAAACAACACAGAAATGATAAATCGAGCTGCACGATGTGTTTGTTGCCTTCTCTCGCTTCTGTCTGATTGAAGCCTGAACTATGCCTGTGTACCATAATTGGTCCACTGAGGCGGAAATGCCCCCTAGTGGTTAAACGGAGACGCAACTCCTAACATGAACGCTCACATAATGACATATAAAGGCTCTTGACTCCTCAAATATACAAATAAAAATGACAAATACAGCACTTAATGTGACCACATATTGCCGTGCGCCACACATACGGATATTCGGAGTTTCAAAGGTCAATGTAATTTGTGACCTCAATAATGAATTTGAACCAATTCTACAATTAATATTGGACTACTTCAAAGGTGCATACGGGATTAGGTAACACGGGCCATCTGTAGAGGCCAAATTCCATAGTTCATAGTTATTGCATTATATGCAAATGCCATGGCATATTTTGGATTTATTATAATTAGAAACTTTTTTTGGCTACAATGTTGTAAATTAATGTGGCACGACGTTTGGTAAAATATGACAGAATGAATGTGTAAATTGTGAGATTAATGTGTTAGTACAGAAATTATGTGCCTGCCTCCAAGAAACAGTAGATGCTGCATTGTGTGAAGAAGTTACATTTTTGTTTTTGGGCAACTACTGTACGAGGATAGAGGCAAATGCTTTTTTACGGTGCACTGCATGTCTTTTAAGCAGGGGCGGGCTTACCATTAGACAAACACAGGCAATTGCCTAGGGCCCAGAGATTTCCAGGGGCCCCAAAACTTCTCATAAAAACTGATTGTTTTTTTTTTTCTTTCAATTTAAAGTACATATTGTCACACTTTGCCTGTCGCTCTGCTGCCGCCTGTCTGCCATTTGTCCGCAGTGCACCTCAGCCGGCGTGGGCGGAGACGCCGGAGCGCACCTGCGGGCAATCTGGACTCCTCTTAAGCAAGGCAGCAGCGTCTGTTCAAGGCCAGATTGTACTTCCTGACCTCCCGTTCCTTGCTACCGCTCAGTCCGGCTCCACTACCTTTTCCCTGCTTTCTGGCCCGCTACCTGTACTTGTACTTGCTTGCTCAGTATTTACTAGTGTTTTCCTGTTGGTTTGCCTTCAGCGTTTTTCTGTTGTTACTTCTAGTTTTTTCCTGACAGCCTTCTGCTGTCAGTGTTTTATGTTTGTTACCCAGAGTGGATTTTCCTTTGTTGTACTTTACCTGTTTGGACTCTTTTTGTTATTAAACTTTATTTTGTATTTTGAAGTCGTCCTAGTCTTGCGTTGGGATCCTAATTTTCCTGCTGTGGCTTCTGCCACCCGTGACAGAACAATCTGGCCAAGATGGATCCCGCAGACATGGAGCACTTCCGCTCGGCCCTGGCGCATCAAGGCCAATTAGTCGGTGGTCACGAGAAGTCTCTCCAAGGCATCATGGAGGCCATATCGGTGCTATCCGCTGGAATGGATGCCCTAAACCAGCGCCTTGCCAGTACCTCCTCTCACCCGCCACCAGAGGTCGGTACGTCCCCACACACCTTGGATACACCTAATGGCGCAGCTGCACACGCACCTGTGCCTCATCAGCAGCGTGAGCCAAATATTCCTCACCCTTCTCGCTTCTCTGGAGACTCGGACTCCTGCAACCAGTTCTTACACCAGTGTTCCCTCGTGTTTGACCAGCAACCCACCACGTACTCATCGGACCAATCTAAGGTAGCGTTCATAATGAGTTTACTCTCGGGTAGAGCCGCTACGTGGGCTATGGTGGCGAGCACGTCTATGCCTGCCATACGCACCTCCTTACCTATGTTCCTAGAAGAAATGAGATGTGTGTTTCATCACCCCATTCGGGGAATGGAAGCAGCTAGTCAGCTATTAGATATGAAGCAGAGAGGACGCCCGGTGGCGGATTTTTCAATTGACTTCCGTGTGCTCGCTGTAGAGAGTGGGTATCCCGATACCGTCCTTCGAAGTATTTTTCGCAAGGCACTCGACGCACACATTAAGGATGAGTTAGTCGCCAAGGACAACACTACTTCCCTCAACGGCCTTATTAACTTGGCTATTGAATTAGAGAATCGCATGAAGGAAAGGGTGAGAGAGTACGCCAAGGAGGGATACTACGGCAGGGTGTCGATCCCGACAAGGATACCATTTCCTCCTCCGGAGGGACAGACGCTCGAACCAGGCATCGGGGACGCTGTGGCCGCACCGCCAGAGGTTCCTATGCAACTCGGAGGACGACGCCTCGCCGCCGAGGAAAGAGCACGTCGTCGCAAGCTGGACCTGTGCCTCTACTGCGGTAATCCGGGGCATCGACTCCTCCAATGCCCTATTCGACCCCATCGTCACCAGGGATCGACTCCTGGATCAGCAGCGGAGCCGAAGCTTAAACCCAGGAGCAACCAACCTGTTCCGGAGGACAGCCCAGTCATGGGGAGCTGTGAGTATCTCCAGAACTCAGCCACTACAGCAGAGGAAGTTCCCTTCAAGAGACTTCTAATTAAGGGAATAGTCATTAACAAGGGTAGTAGCATTGACATAGCCGCCCTTATTGACTCGGGCGCTGATGACTGTTTTTTGGACACAGCGTTTGTTCTCAAAAATAATATCAGTATGATTAAGTTGCCTGCTAGTAAAGAGGTCTGGTCTTTGGATAGGCGCTTCCTGGCGGCCATTACACACCAAACCGAACCGCTTACTCTCCATCTCTCAGGTAATCACTCCGAAACCATCCGCTTTTACGTCATGCCCTCCCAGTCCGCGCCACTAGTTTTGGGGCTAACCTGGCTTAAGCTTCACAATCCCCTCATAGATTGGAACAAGTTGCACGTCTCCAGTTGGAGCCCCTTTTGTCATGCTAACTGCCTCCGTTCGGCTCGGTCCGATGTTCCCTCTTTCAATTTCCCAGAGGAGGAGATAGATCTTACAGGTATTCCTAGCGAATACCACGACTTAAAGCAAGTGTTCAGCAAGGACCGTGCTCAGACACTTCCCCCTCATCGACCATACGACTGTGCCATAGAATTACTGCCTAACGCCACCTTTCCGAGCGCCAAATTGTATAACATTTCCACTCCAGAACAAAAGGCGCTCAAGGAATATATATCTTCTTCGCTAGCAGCCGGTCTTATTCGACCCTCTTCCTCGCCACTTGGGGCGGGTTTTTTCTTTGTCGCCAAAAAGGACAAATCCCTTCGGCCCTGTATCGACTACCGGGGGCTCAATAGCATTACTGTCCGCAATAGCTACTCTTTGCCACTCATGGATTCTGCCTTTTCCGCCTTACATTCAGCACGCATTTTTTCAAAATTAGACCTCCGCAACGCCTACCATCTGGTACGCATTAAGGATGGAGATGAGTGGAAGACCGCGTTTAACACACCGCTGGGGCACTTCGAATATCTGGTTATGCCTTTTGGGCTCACGAACGCCCCGGCGGTGTTCCAAAACCTCATTAATGACGTCCTCAGCGACATGATAAATCAATTCTGTTTTGTATATCTAGATGACATACTTATCTTTTCCAGGAATCTGCAAGACCACATCACTCATGTCCGACTAGTTCTCCAGCGATTAATGGAAAATAGGCTCTATGTGAAGGCAGAGAAGTGCGACTTTCACGCCACTTCGGTGCCATTTCTGGGGTACATTGTGGAGAAGGGTCAGCTGCGTGCCGATCCCGCCAAGATCCAGGCGGTGGTCGAGTGGCCTACTCCTAAATCAAGGAAGCATTTGCAGAGGTTCCTCGGGTTCGCCAACTTCTACAGGCGATTCATACGTAATTTCAGCAGCAAAGCAGGACCTCTGACTAGGCTTACATCACCAAAAATTCCGTTTGTATGGACCCCAGAGGCTAATTCTGCGTTTAACACACTCAAAACATTGTTTACATCCGCTCCGGTTCTGGTACATCCTGATCCTAACTTACAATTTTCTGTTGAGGTTGACGCTTCTGATACGGGAGTGGGAGCCGTCCTGTCCCAGCGGTCCCCGGTCGACCAGAAACTGCATCCTTGCGCCTTCTTCTCGCGTCGCCTCACACAGGCTGAAGGAAACTACGATGTGGGCAACAGGGAGCTGTTGGCCATCGTTCTCGCGCTGCGGGAGTGGCGGCACTGGCTGGAGGGTGCAGTTCATCCATTTATAGTTATCACCGACCACAAGAACTTGTCCTACATCAGAACCGCCCAGAGACTTAATGCCAGACAAGCCCGTTGGTCACTGTTCCTAACACGCTTCAATTTTTCCATCACCTACAGACCCGGATCACGCAATATTAAACCCGACGCCCTTTCCAGAGTCTTCAGTTCCACGGAGGAGGGAACAGCGCCGGAGACCATCATACCTGTGGCCCGGGTGTTAGGCGTGGTTCGGTGGGAGGTGGAGAAGAAGGTGTCGGAGGCAACTGAAGGGGAGGAGCCTCCAGAGGGTTGTCCGGCTGGCAAATTGTTTGTCCCAGAGACACTAAGATCGGACGTATTGCAGTGGGGTCATGCATCCAGAGTTACCTGTCACCCAGGAACCAGACGAACCCAGCTGGCTTTGGCGCAGAGGTTTTGGTGGCCCTCCATGGCGGCGGATGTAAAGGAGTTCGTCGCGGCCTGCTCTGTCTGCGCCAGAAATAAGTCGTCCAATCGACCTCCGGCGGGCTTGTTACAACCGTTGCCCATCCCGACCCGTCCCTGGTCACATATAGCGATGGACTTCGTTACCGGACTACCCCCTTCCAGAGGAAACACCACAATCCTGAACATTGTTGACCGGTTTTCCAAGATGGTACATTTTATAGCATTACCTGGACTACCTACTTCACTGGACACAGCTCGCCTCTTGGTGAGACATGTCTTCCGCATCCACGGCATTCCACTCAATATCGTCTCCGACAGAGGACCCCAATTCACTTCCAAGGTGTGGAAGTCCTTCTGCAAGTTACTCGGGGCATCGGTGAGCCTATCATCCGGTCACCATCCACAGACCAACGGCCAGACAGAGCGGGCCAACCAGGACCTCGAGGCAGCCTTACGCTGCGTCTGCCACCGACACCCGTCATCCTGGTCCATCCACCTCCCCTGGGTGGAATACGCGCACAACACTCTTGTCAGCTCGGCCACAGGTATGTCACCCTTCAAAGTCGCTAATGGATACCAGCCTCCTCTTTTTCCGTCTCAGGAGGCGGAAGTGTCGGTGCCATCGGTCCAAGTCCACCTGCGCCGCGCCCGAAGAGTATGGCGGGAGACAATAGCTGCGCTGAACCGCACGGCGGACCGTAATCGACGCCTGGCCGACCGCCACAGGATCCCGGCACCCGTCTACCAGGTCGGCCAGGAAGTCTGGTTGTCATCCAGGGACTTACCGTTGGCCGGAACCAGCCGGAAGCTGGCACCCAGATTTGTGGGACCGTACAAGATCGACTCCATCATCAGTCCCTCCTCCGTCAGACTCAAACTACCACCAGCACTCAAGGTACACCCGGTATTCCACGTCTCCTGCCTCAAGCCTGTGTCCTCCAGTCACCTGTGCCCCCCGGTCGAGTCGCCTCCTCCGCCGCGCCTGATCGATGGCCATCCAGCGTACACAGTGAAGGCCATCTTGGACTCCCGAAGGAGGGGCAGGGGATTCCAGTACCTGGTCGACTGGGAGGGTTACGGCCCTGAGGAGCGTTCTTGGGTCTCCCGCTCCCTTATCTTGGACCCGTCACTCATAAGCGACTTCCACCGTCTCCATCCTAACAAGCCAGGTAAGCCGCCAGGAGGCGTCTTATGAGGGGGGGGACATACTGTCACACTTTGCCTGTCGCTCTGCTGCCGCCTGTCTGCCATTTGTCCGCAGTGCACCTCAGCCGGCGTGGGCGGAGACGCCGGAGCGCACCTGCGGGCAATCTGGACTCCTCTTAAGCAAGGCAGCAGCGTCTGTTCAAGGCCAGATTGTACTTCCTGACCTCCCGTTCCTTGCTACCGCTCAGTCCGGCTCCACTACCTTTTCCCTGCTTTCTGGCCCGCTACCTGTACTTGTACTTGCTTGCTCAGTATTTACTAGTGTTTTCCTGTTGGTTTGCCTTCAGCGTTTTTCTGTTGTTACTTCTAGTTTTTTCCTGACAGCCTTCTGCTGTCAGTGTTTTATGTTTGTTACCCAGAGTGGATTTTCCTTTGTTGTACTTTACCTGTTTGGACTCTTTTTGTTATTAAACTTTATTTTGTATTTTGAAGTCGTCCTAGTCTTGCGTTGGGATCCTAATTTTCCTGCTGTGGCTTCTGCCACCCGTGACACATATGACTGTTTTAGTCTGAATTCACATGCTTAAAACTACGAAATGCGTAATCTATCATGATCGTTTTGACCGCTCCCCACTCCCTCCCTTCTCATGCAATGGACTATTCCATGTTATTGCACATGTGCAGATTGATTCAGGAAGACAGTAGGAAAACAAACTTGTTGATGCGGTTTGGAGAAAAATGAAGCGGAGTTACACCCGTGGAGCGGAGAAGAAGAGAAGGCGAGAGGAAAACAGGCTTTATTAAAACTACCAAAGTTGTCAACCTTTTCCACAGTCACAACAAACGTAGACATACGACGACCGCAAGAGCCAGACGCGCTTGACAGCAGCATTACTGCTGTCAGTGTCAGATTCAAGAGTTTTATTGTCATATGCCCCTCAGGGTACGGTGCTCTCCCCTTTCCTCTTCACCCTCTACACCTTGGACTTCACACACAACTCCACACAGTGTCACATCCAGAAGTTCTCCGATGACACAGCCATCGTTGGTTGTGTTTCAGAGGGGAATGATCTGGAATACATATCAGGGACTTTGTCAGCTGGAGTGAGCTTAACCAGCTGCAACTCAACACCAGCAAGACAAAGGAGATGATCATTAACTTCCAGAGGAAAACATCTCTCTTCACACCGGTGAACATCCAGGGAGCGGACATAGAGTTGGTAGGCAGCTACAAATTCCTGGATGTTCACCTTAACAACAAACTGGACTGGTCCGTCAACACCCACGCCCTCTACAAGAAGGGCCAGAGTCGCCTCCACCTGCTGAGGAGACTGAGGTCCTTTGGTGTGTGCAGGACTCTTTTACGGACCTTTTATGACTCAGTGGTGGCCTCAGCCATCTTCTATGCTGTGGGCTGCTGGAGAGGGGGCAGCACGGACAGGGACAGGAGCAGGATCAATAGGCTGATCAGGAGAGCGAGCTTTGTCCTGGACGGTCCTCTGGACTCCGTGGAGGAAGTGGGGGAGAGAAGGATGTTGGCTAAGCTGACATCCATCATGGACAACACCTCTCACCCGCGAAATGACACTGTTGTTTCCCTGGGCAGCTCCTTCAGCAGCAGACTGTTACACCCACGGTGTAAGAAGGGGGTCCTTCATACCGACCACTGTCAGGCTCTACAACACCTGCACCACCTGAACCATGTTGTAGTCACAATGCATTCTTTACACTGTACTCTTTACTTGCGTATCTTGCTTGCTGCTGTAACAAGTGAATTTCCCCGCTGTGGGATAAATAAAGTACAAATACACAGTAAAACAGGTAGTTTTGCTATGCAATGAAATTCTTGTTCTGTTCATTCTCCCCAAAAAAGAAAGAAAACACAAGAAAATTAATAAGAACATAAGAAACATAAATACCAATAAATTAAGCAAAAAGAACAGAAGAGACATGATTGCCAATGAATGAATAAATATATAAATAAAGTGCTATGAGTGTGTGCGTGTGTTGCGTGCGGCGTGTGTGAGTGCTTCGTTGAGAAGCCTGATGCTGGTGTTGTTCTGGGAGGCCACGCAATCATAGGTGAAGAGCGTGTAGTGGAGCGGACTCAGCACACAACCCTCAGGCGCGGAGAATGCACGAGTTCTCGAGATGAAGCTGAGAGTGACGGTTTTTATCACAAAGATGTGAGTATTAAAGCAATCAACTATATTAAATGTTGCTTAATGTTTTTATCATTTACAGTAAGTGTTGAGATGATTCACTTGTTCGGTAATAATCCCCCAGGAGGATTTTAAGGACTTTATGTAGCTCAGGAAATAGGAAAATGTTCTCATATTCACACTTGTTAGGAGATGATAAACATTAATATTTAAAATTGATTTTGGGGGGCTATATAAACATAGCTATGTAACTAGTAACTTAAGCTGACATGTAACTAACATATTTCAAAAGCAGGAAAATAACTGGCCTCAGTTACATACATACTCACCTTTTGTAAAAAAATAAAATAAAAAATTTGACAGTGCAGTACAAGGATGCGGAGGGCCCCAATGAGTTTGCCTTGGGCCCCCAAATGACTAAATACACCCCTGCTTTTAAGTTTTACATTTAGCTAGCTCATCTTGTGTTGTTTACATCCCTGTAAAATGGTGGAGTCAGCAGTTAAAAAGGCTTTTATTGTTTTTGTTTGCACAACTGGACTTTTACCGTGGATCTAAACTGCACTTGGGCCAGCACTGTGGAGCTGTGGCATAAAAGGACAGCAGGCGAGTAACACCAAAGCTTTAATGTAGGTTTGCAGTAACGGAAGTTGCGTTTAGTGACGCAGTGCACAGTCGGGCAGATGGAAGTTATGGATCTTTTAAAGGAGTCGGATGGTGAGGAAACGTTCACTTTAAAGAGCAGTTCAAAAGTATGGCTCGTAGTGATACATTCATTTATTTATTTTTAATAAGTCGTTTTTTTTATCGAGGAAACAGTCACTGGTAGCAGCTCTGTCTAGCAGTAGCAATGAGGAAGATGAAAGTATAACCAGAAGATAGACAAGGAAGAATATGATCCAACATTGACAGAGGCAACAAAGCAGGGCGTAAGAGGAGAAAGATATAGACAGCTGCTGAAACTGGTGGAAGTCTTGACCAGATGAGGACAGAAGAAGGAGCCGTTCTTTTATGCATTTGGGTATCGGTACTTATCGTTAATTTAAAAGAACCGTTAAATAACACGACTCGTTCGCTAACGTCGCAGGTCTAGTGTGTTGCGTTGGGGTGAGCAATGGCGTTACCAAGAATTCTGTCAACAAACTCACAAAGAGTGTGATTTATGACGTTTTTCACGTCGACATTTCTTGACAGGGGACTTATCGGCGGAAGGAGAGTCGCGAGGTTTCATTCGCACTCGTAAGTTTTCATTAAAAGGTTGAAAATGCTCGCGTTACCTGAAAGTGACGTTTTGTTTAGCTAGCGGCTAGCAGCATAAGCTAGCATCACTTGGTGAACGACACGCATTTTTAAAACCTCACATTGGTTACAAATTCTGGTTGATGAACAGTATCCTCAATGTTTATACTAGTTTTGTGCAGAATGGCTCTTAAGAGAGCTGCATTACCTCAGCGGCTAACGCTAAATAGACTCGTGCTGTTAACGGTAGCGACTTCCTATATACATAATGGTTTCAACGTCTTTGCAGCTTGCACTCAAGGCATACAGACCACCTGTCATCCAAAGGGTGACACCTGGAACCTCCTGCACAGCCCTTCATTTTTGATGAGGTCATGACTAATGTCAACATCACCCGAGATATCCTGCACAGACAGATCAGAGTGAGTAACTGACCTGAATATGATGAGAACCTCAGTGACACTGCTGGGAAATAATCTATCGCGTGAACTGTGCCTGTAGGACAAGAAAGTGTCAGGCTTCCAAAGGTTCTATCATGTGACCGACCCCTTCATTAAGAGACTGGGCCTGGAGGCTGAGCTTCAGGTCAGTCCCAATGAGTGCTTGTGCATACATTGTCAGTTACGAGTGGGAGATTGACTTGTTTATTCTTCTGCAGGGCCACACCGGCTGCGTCAACTGTCTGGAATGGAATGAACGTGGAGAGTAAGCAGCAACTCTTTCCCAACCGTATCAAATAGGAGTGTCACAAGATCACATGAGATTAAAAAAATTCTCGTTCAGAAAAAAATGTCTTGTGGGCACTACGCCTGGGACAATAATTATTTAATCGCACAATAAATGAAAATGAACTTGATAATTTTGCAGGCCTCCGTATATTGCCATGTCTATGTGCATGTCTGATGTCCTCATCTCTCGCCTCCAAAGGCACGAAGAGGGTTCACATTGTGCATTGGTTTCAGCACCTTGGTGCGTTTGTTCAATAGCACA
This sequence comes from Dunckerocampus dactyliophorus, assembly GCF_027744805.1. NCBI lineage: Eukaryota > Metazoa > Chordata > Actinopteri > Syngnathiformes > Syngnathidae > Dunckerocampus > Dunckerocampus dactyliophorus. The sequence continues at coordinate 19,976,681 of NC_072825.1, forward strand.
ACAGCATCTTCTTCAGTTTTATGGCGGTTGACATCCATCACTTTGGTGCATTACCCCCCCCTTTCAGTAGTGCCTTGGCTGCATTCGCAGACTCACTAGTGACCACAAGTAAACATTCAGTGGTGTGAAAACGTGTCAAGTGTTGTAGGATTAAAAGTGTCCCCTTCCTGATTTCTTATGTTTGTCACCCTTAAATGTTTCAGATCATCAAATTAAAATATTAGTCATTGACAACACAACTGAACAGAAAATGCCCTTTTGAAATGAAACCTTTCATTGAGGAAACAAGGGAACAAAGGAGAAAGAAAGTAATTGAGATCTGTCTGTCTGGAAAAGGTTTTAAAGCTTTATATTTGTAAAGCTTTAGGACTCCAGTGCACCACAGTGAGAGCCATTATCCACAAATGGCAAAAACATGGACCAGTGATGAACCTCCAAGGAGTGGCCGGCCAGCCAAAATAACCCCAAGAGCGCAGTGACGACTCATCCAAGAGGTCACAAAAGACCCCACAACAAAATGCAAATAACTGCAAATAACTTGCCTCAGTTAAGGTCACTGTTCATGACTCCATCATAAGAAAGACACTGGAAAAACACGGGCTGCATGGTAGAGTTCCAAGACGAGAACCACGGCTGAACGAAAAGAACGTTAAGGCTCGTCTAAATTTTGCCAGAAAACATCTTGATGATCCCTAAGACCTTTGGGGAATATACTCTGTGGTCTGACAAGACAAAAGTTGTTTGGAAGGTGTGTGACCCATTACATCTTGTGTTAAAGTAATGCCGCATTTCAGAAAAAGAACATCACACCAACAGTAAAATATGGTGGTGGTAGTGTGATGGTCTGGGGCTGTTTTGCTGCTTGAGGACCTGGAAGAATTGCTGTGATAAATGGAACCATGAATTCTGCTGTCTACCAAAAAATCCTGAAAGACAATGTCCAGCCATCTGTTCGTGACCTCGAGCTGAAACCAACTTGTGTTCTGCAGCAGGACAATGATCCAAAACACACCAGCAAGTCCACCTCTGAATGGCTGAAGAAAAACCAAATGAATACTTTGGAGTGGCCTAGTCAAAGTCCTGACCTGAATCCTATTGAGATGCTGTGGCATGACCTTAAAAAAGAAGTTCATGCTGAAAACCCTCCAATGTGGCTGAATAACAACAATTCTGCAAATATGAGGGGGCCAAAATTCCTCCACAGCGCTGTAAGAGACTCATTGCAAGTTATCGCAAACGCTTGATTGCAGTTGTTGCTAAGGGTGGCCCGACCAGTTATTAGGTTTAGAGGACAATCACTTTTTCACACAGGACCATGCAGGTTTAGATTTTTTCTCCCTTAATAATAAAAAGTTTCATTTAAAAACTGCATTTTGTGTTCGGCTGTGTTGTCATTGACTAATACTTTAATTTGTTTGATGATCTGAAACATTTAAGTGTGACAAACATGCAAAAAATATGAAATCAGGAAGGGGGCAAACACTTTTTCACACCACTGTATACTTGCTTCCCCAGAATAAATATAACATTGATTCTCCACAGTAAGTACACCTTCCCTCGTATTGTATTAAACAACCCTGTGCTTCTTAGTCAAACAACTTTCTTTGATGTGTCCTTTCACCCATGTTCAGTAATTCTTCTATTGCGTTATTTCTTTCATTCCCACGCCCATCGGTTCCCTCCTCATCACCTCCCTTTGTGCATTATACCTCCTGCACCTCAGAATCACATGCTCAGCTGACTCCTCTTCCTGACATTCTTCATATAATCCAGTGTCATGCTTCCCCAGAACTTTCAGTGTTTTGTTGACAACACCGTGCCCTATCCTTAATCTTGTCTCATCACTTATTTTCTCCTGCTCTTACCGCCAGTTCTTGAATCTTTTGACCTTTGGCTTGATTTAGTACAGGTGTCTTCCTCTATCCTCTCTGTCCCACATGTTGGAGTGTGGCCCACAGTTACAAACGTGATACGGCAACCGGCTGATCCCATTGCGGAAGCCGATAGTATCCAATATTATCTTCAAAATACAGCGGATTGGCAGCCGATGCCGATACTGAAGATCGGATCAGGACATACCTAATATACAGTATTGTACATGAACATAAATTCTTATAATACCCAAAATGCGATTCAACACAAAGAAGCAGAAGACTACTAAATTAAAATAAGGAACTTTAATTAGTAACACTGTCAAAATAAGGACATGCCTCTTTGGGAATTACTTTTAAGTGTTGCCACAAATTTGTAGTGTTCTTTGCTTTGCTAGTGCTGGAGCCCTGGCTAATTTACGTGCTGCAAATGTTGCAGTTGATGTAACGCCTGTTTAGTCTTTTGTCAAGTGGCTCCACACCTTGCTCTTCCCCTCTGCCTATGCAACGAAAATACATACATTTAGTGCATTTTGGTAATTAGCCTAGAATTGGATACCATTTTAAAATAAGTGGCTGCATTGGGCTGAAAGTGATAATACATAGGCTAAGGTGAAGTGTTTTTAAACTAATACAATATGTGTTTATAATAAGCTTAATAATAATAATAATAATAATAAGCTTATAATAAGCACAAAAACATCTTGCAAATATCAATTAGTCATATTTACTAGCCATTTAAAGTTTTATCTGCAGCCACTGAGTATTTCCAAACAGCTGAAAAACAAATGTTGAAGCAAACATTAAAACGTGGAGCGAAAAAAAAGTGGACTGCAAGCAAAATAAGAAATAATGAAAACATGCATCACATTACTAGACTTAATACAAGGGACTAAACCACATTTAGTGTAACAATGTAGCTGCTTTGGAAACATGCAATATATAAAATTACAGCTAAATACATTACTTGGAACATTTTCAAAATTATTTTAATGAAGACATTAAGTTGTGAATGTATGAAGACAGGGAGCAGCACAGCGACACACACAAGAAGGGAGCGAAAAGTTAATATATCGGTTACATATTCACCGATATTGATTAATTGGTGATACGTCATAATCGGCCAATAAATCGGTCAGGCTCTACTGTCTATATCTACTTTTTTCAGGCAGTTTTGAGAAATTAATGCTTAGACTGAATAACAGTGGGCTATTCACACTCCCCTGAGGCGTTCCATTCCCCACCAAATACTGTGTTTACTGTGTTTCTTTCTGAATTTTCCTTTCACACAGAAAATCTTTTATTGGGTTAAAAGCCCTCCCTCCAACTCCTATTTTTGACAGCTTTATCAGCAGGCCTTCCTTCCACATCATATCGTACGCCTTTTCTATAGGAAACACTGTAATCACTCTCTCACCCTCTGCTTGCTTGGGCCTTCCCTATTTCTGTTTTTAGCCGTTTTATTGGATCCATTGTGTTCCTCCCCCTCCTAAAGCCACTCTATCTTGCCTGTTTTCTCCACCTGGTGGGTTAACCTTTCTGTTATTGTTTGTTCCATTATTCAAGGTCAGTGCTATTGGCCTGTAGCTTGGTGGTTTTATTGGATCTTTTCCAGGCTTCCGTATTGGAATGAACACTGCCTTTTTCCACTTTGCTGGTAGTCGACAGTCTTCCCACACATTATTATAGAGCTCTAACAGTGTCTTGAGAGTCCCCCCACCCCCCAAGGTTGGTTTGGCTCTGTTAATAGCCCTCAGCATCTCTTCCAGTGTAAATGGCTCATCCAAAATGTGTTTATTGCCTTCCCTCCTGTCTAAAACCCCTGCATGTTGACTTAATGTAATTTCTTCTTCTTCTTTTAGCTTCTTCGGACAGGTTTTCTGACCTGTGTATCTTTGCAAAGGTCTTGTCCATTATTTCTGCCTTTTCTTGTTCTGTCACCGCTCTTCTTTCCTCGTCTCATGACTGGGTACTCCCCACTCTCTGCTGTCCCCTCCCATTCTCCTGATTCCCATATCTCTTTCACCTGCATTGTTCTTCCAATTGAACTGCAGAAATACATCCATCCATCCATTTTCTATGTCGCTTATCCTCACGAGGGTCGCGGACATGCTGGAGCCTATCCCAGTTGACTTTGGGCGAGAGGCGGGTCTATCACAGGGAACACAGACAAACAAACATTCACAGCCACATTCATACCTATGGACAATTTAGAGTCGCCAGTTAACCTAACATGCATGTTTTTGGAATGTGGGAGGAAACTGGAGTACCCGAAGAAAACCCACGCAAGCACAGAACATGCAAACTCCACCCAGGGATGCCAAACGGAGATTTGAACACAGATCTTCCCGATCTCCTGACTGTGTGGCCAACATGCTAACCACTCCGCCACCGTGCGGCAACTGCAGAATTTCCTCCAGCTTTCGCTTTTTGATTGCCTTACTGTTCTTCCCACTGCTGCTTGAGCCTTTTTTATGCAGAATTAAGTTCTGTATGTTGAGTTCTTTTAAACAATCTGAATGCCCTGTTCCTTTTTTTTTTTTTTTACAGCCTGATGACACTCCTCTGTCCAACATGGTACCAGCTTCCTCTTACTCCTGCCTTTATTCCTGGGTATAGATTTTTCTGCTGGTGCAATGATTGCTTGCATTAAGTGGCTGTTCATCCTTGTCTAATGTAATTATCTTCTCTTCACAGTCTTTGGAATTTACCCCAGTCAGCCTTGTCCTCTCTCAATTTTTCAACTCCACAGCCTTGCCTTCCTTCCAATTTCTTTCCTTCATAACATTCCACTGCATAATGATCACTGCCCATTGTAGTTTTCAGAACTCTCCAGGACCTGACTCCAGCCAAAGAGTTAGACACAAGTGTGATGTCTAATGCTGACTCTGCACCTGTTGCTAAATTGGTCCTGGTGCCTCCTCCATCATTCATACATACTATACTAGTTCATTATTATCCATCAGGTCTTCAATTATTTTCCCATTTGTATGTGTCTGTGAAGCTCCCCATGTGGTACTATGAGTATTGAAATCTGCACACCAGACCTTTCTTGATCTGTTTTGGTCTTGTATTTCCAGCAACTTGTCTAAATTTAACCTTTTATATCGGTTATAATAGTTGATTAATACCAGTTATTCCCCTCTATTCCACCACTATATATGCCAGCTCTTCTCCTTCCTCCAATACTCTACAAGGTATTCAATATTTGACCAGCACTATACATCCTCCTCCTCCCTCAGCCTTTCTATCTCGTCGATGAGCTGCATATCCGTGCACAACAAAATTCAAAGTAGGTTTTAACCAAGATTCCTGGATGCAAACAATATCAGGTTTTTCTTTCAATTGAACAGATTGAAGTGATTGAACTTGGGGCCATTTGCCAGCAAGCTTTGTGCATTCCATTGTAAAATAAAAACCCAAATTAGACAATACATGGTGTTTCCCTACTGATTACTGAGATTTTCCCTCACTTCGTCCCATGTCAGTCTTACAATGGCCAAGCAATTTACTGCTGCCTTGACTATCAGCTGAATTTTAACATTTTTTGACTTAACGTCAGCAGTACTGTCAATGACTCCTGCTACATACGTTACAAGAGCTTTTTTGTCAACACAAAACTCATTATGGACTTTTTTTTTGTACCACTTGTCCCCATGCTCCTGGCTCTTTTCCGCTGTAACTCTTGCGGCCTGTACATAAAAAAAGCTTTTTCTCCGCTCTTACTTTCTGAATTTAATTTTCCCTTTTGATGGAGTCATATCCCCCTAAGTCACACTGTGAGCCCCGCCACAGTTACAGCACTTTGGAAGCGCTCCATCACCACACTTTCTGTACACCTTACATACTTGAGTTAGGTGTCCAAATCTTTCACATTTAAAACACCTTAATGGTTTTGGCACATAAACCCTCATAGGATATTTCACCTTGCTTGGAACAACAAATTCCCGTCATTAAGGACTTTGGCGTGCAATATATTTCCAATCTTGTTTGCCAGAGTTGTGTTAGTATGAATGGGATTGATTTTCTTAATATATTCTTGTCCTTTTCCATTGAATCTTATGATGGCACATTTATCTGACTTCCTCTTCTTCTGCTCGTAGCCGTCTCCTTCACTATCAGATCTGTCACTGTCGTCTTGCCTAATTATTTTCTTCTTCTCCTTTCCATGGTAGTCTGTGACCCAGCTCCTCACGCTCCCCTCACTTCTGTCACCATACTCCCGATCTCGCAAACTACACACATGTGAGCCAAAAAACGATTCGCTCGATGGGTCATTCAGACACGATCCGGTCTCACTTTTCTTACAAGCAACATCTCGTCTTGTTCTCGTAGACCCAATCTTGTGTATCATCTCGTGACACCCCTAGTATCAAATATACTTTATCTGCCGTTTCATCAACAATTCCTTGTCATACCTTTTTTGCAGTCTGCTGGCCTCAGGCTCAGACGACCAGCATGCCATTATCTGGGATCCATTCAGGCTCAAGAAGCTTACGACTATGCACACAGGACATGCAGCAAACATATTCTCTGTCAAGGTAAGACAGACTGATATGGAGAGTGTTTTGTTCCGTGGCATGTGGGTGAAGTGAGTGAATATGAGGACGGCAGCAGTGTGAATTGGAGTCCATTCATTAATCCTGTTCTGCCTGTTGCTTTTAATCAACCTAGATTTGACACTTGGCCAGAAAATCTGTCAGCACTGTAGTCACAGTTTTCAATATTGCAAGTATTTTGATTAAATTAGGAATTACCATAACATATAAAACTTTATCACAGTTCAGTCATGTGGTACTTTGGCCATCCCGCATCAGAACAGTAACACGTTCGCTTTTTATACAGAACTCAGTGAAGCGGGATATTGTGTGTGCTTTCACACAGTGATGGGCCATCCCACAGTCAGATGGTTAGATCAGTGCCAGCGTCTGGTGTGATGTTGGACAATGACAATTGGTATCAACACAACAGGGCGACAGGAACGCTAAACTTCACACCTCTGTCTCGACATTGTTGTATTGTTTTACACAAACTTTGCCCAACCTCTGATCCTACATTCATCAGAAAGCAGGAAATTGCCAGGTCAGCTTTGTGCCCCATACCACAGCAACACAAAAAAAAAGGCCAGCTTTTACAGGCCGTATGAATGGGGCTTCTATGACATGTAGGTGTAAAACACTGACATATAATTGGCCGTAATATATGCCTATATTCCTGTATGTGATCGAAATATTTTAGGCATTAGCTTATCATTTTCATCTGCCAATAAATCTTGTGTGCATTAGGTGGCACTGTTGGCTATTTATTATGTAGCAGGCAATTTTTTTGAGACTATTCAAGTATATGACAAGTAATAAAGATCTGGACACGAATTTCAACGGTAAAACAATGTTTCATTCATAGAGCATTATTAAAAAGTTATTGATTAATCCGTATCCAGCATTTTTTCAATGAATTATACAATATTTCTGTCAGATTTCTTTCACAAAAATTGTGATTTATACATTCACTTTTAATTGCTTTCCTTATTTTACTTATTTTGTTTTCTATTTATTATTAATTCTATGTATTTTTTTACTCTGTCATTTACTTCATTTTTTAAACATTTTATTTTCTTCATATACAGTGGTGTGAAAAAGTGTTTGCCCCCTTCCTGATTTCAGATTTTTTTGCATGTTTGTCACACTTAAGTTTCAGATCATCAAACAAATAAACATTTTTGTCAATGACAACACAACTTAACACAAAATGCAGTTTTTAAATGAAGCTTTTCATTATTAAGGAAGAAAAAATCCAAACCTACATGGCCCTGTGTGAAAAAGTGATTGTCCTCTAAACCTAAAACCTGGTTGGGCCACCCTTAGCAGCAACACCTGCAATCAAGCGTTTGCGATAACTTGCAATGAGTCTCTTACAGTGCTGTGGAGGAATTTTGGCCCACTCATTATTGGAGGGTTTTCCAGCATGAACCGCCTTTTTAAGGTCATGCCACAGCATCTCAATAGGACTCAGGTCAGGACTTTGACTAGGCCACTCCAAGGTATTAATTTTGTATTTCTTCAGCCATTCAGAGGTGGACGTGCTGGTGTGTTTTGGATCATTGTCCTGCTGCAGAACCCAAGTTGGTTTCAGCTTGATGTCACGAACAGATGGCTGGACATTCTCCTTCAGCGTTTTTTGGTAGACAGCAGAATTCATGGTTCCATTTATGACAGCAAGTCTTCCAGGACCTGAATCAGCAAAACAGCCGCAGACCATCACACTACCACCACCACATTTTACTGTTAGTATGATGTTCTTTTTCTGAAATGCAGCAGTATTTTCCCAAAGGTCTTGGGGATTATCAAGATGTTTTCTGGCAAAATTGAGATGAGCATTAATGTTCTTTTTGTTCAGCAGTGCTTTTCATCTTGGAACTCGACCATGCAGGCTGTTTTTGCTCAGTGTCTTTCTAATGGTGGAGTCATGAACAAGTCATGAACCTTAACTGAGGCAAGTGAGGCCTGCAGTTCTTTGGATGTTGTGGGGTCTTTTGTGACCTCATGGATGAGTCATTGCTGGGCGCTTGGGGTAATTTTGGTTCCTGGGAAGGTTCACCACTGGTCCATATTTTCACCATTTATGGATAATGGCTCTCATTGTGGTTTGCTGGAGTCCTGAAGCTTTAGAAATGGCTTTATAACCTATTCCAGACTGACAGATCTCAATTACTTTCTTTCTTTGGTCCTGAACTTCTTTACAGCTTGGCATCATGTAAAGATCTTAATCTTAAAGATCTTTTGGTCTACTTCACTTTGTCAGGCAGGTCCTATTGAAGTGATTTCTTGATTGAGAACAGGTGTGGCAGTAATTATGCCTGGGTGTGGCTAGAGAAATTGAACTCAGGTGTGATGAACCACAGTTAAGTTTGGTTTTTTTCACACAGGGCTATGTAGTTTTGGATATTTTGTCCCTTAATAATAAACAGTTTAATTTTAAAAACTGCATTTTGTCATTACCTAATATTTAAATTTGTTTGATTATCTGAAACATTTAAGTGTGACAAACATGCAAAAAATAAGAAATGAGGAAGGGGGCAAACACTTGTGTGAACTCAAACTGTCACAGATTGACAATCAATTTCACATGCTGTTGTGCAAATGGAGTAGACAACAGGTGGACAGTAAGACACACCCAATAAATAAAGAAAAAATAATAAATACAATAAAAAGTGAATAAAATAATAAATACATTTTTGTGCGATTTTGTTGTCTGCACATTTAACTATGTAAAGAACAAAGTAATAAGAATATTTCATTCATTCAGATCTAGGATGTGTTATTTTAGTGTTCCCTTTATTTTTTTTTTGAGCAGTATATTGGTACACAATCTCTATTCCTCTCTGCTAATTAGAAAATGGTGACACTTTAAGACAGGAGACGAACAAACTGAAACGACAAAATGTAAACACACAATTTATTGTGTCATGTTAAAAATGGTGTGAATGAATTATCAGTAAAAGACATGAAGAAGGGGTAGGAATAAATAAACTCTGCTTCTTCCTACTCCATTTTGGACATGTGGAATTATGTAAACGCAATCATGCAATGGTCTGTAATGTAACTAGTTCAGCATGTCTGAAAAAAACACAACTAATAACCTATCCATTTATTTTTGTCACGTGTTAGTAGTGACAATTGGTGGATATGTGCAGAAGAGCATGTCCCACCAGACAGACAATCATTGCTTGCTTTTTTTTTGCAGTTTTTAATTACACTCACACCTTTTGTGCAAAATATATTTTTTGAGACCTCGTTCAACCACAGATCACAAGACCATTCAATTAATTCTCCTGTGTTTGTTTCTCCAATACAGTTCCTCCCTCACTCCGGAGACAGAATATTGATAACTGGTGCTGCGGACACTAAGGTCCATGTGCATGACCTGACAGTGAAGGAAACCATCCATATGTTTTCTGATCATACCAACAGGGTCAAAGGCATCGCCACAGCACCAATGTGGCCCAACACCTTCTGGAGTGCCGCAGAGGATGGTGTCATCCGGTGAGAAGTCAGGAATGAATTACATCCTTGCAATTAATGCAGAGATTCCCTGCTCACTTCTCTTGTGTACTTGCAGACAATATGACTTGCGGGAGAGCAGTAAACACTCCCAGGTGCTGATTGACTTGACGGAGTTCTGTGGTAAGCTGATGGAGGCCAAGTGTTTAGCTGTCAATCCACGCAACAACAACTACATGGCGGTTGGGGCAAGTGATCCCTTTGTACGTCTCTATGACATTCGGATGATTCACAACTGTAGGTGGGTTGTAGCTCCTTGCTCTTATGTGAATGGAAAGGCACGCATCTATGCTTCCATCTATGTTTGGATTGAAAACTTTTTTTTTTTCCTCCTCCGGTAACAGGAAATCATCTCTTGTGCGCGCAATATTTGAAAATCGGAGCCCCATCCCAGACAATGCTGTGCAGTATTATGTTGCAGGTAATACAGGGTTGCCTTCTTCGCAATCTAATGATATTACAGTGGAGCCCGCTTACGTCCTGCGACCAACTCATCAAGTCATGGTACTTAGTACTAAAAAGTGCCCGCTTAAGTCAAAATTTTTGTGACCGAGAAGGGTCATTTCCATAAAGAATTGGTCTGTTAATGTTGACACATGTTGTAGTATTGTTAGCTTCACCATTATTGCTAAGCAGCGTGAAACGCCAGCAGCAACATAACTGCTGCCTAGTTAGCTAGCATTTAAACGTGCACAGTCACTTCCTGCGGCAGCTCAGCTCCGTTGGATAAGAGTATGAATTGAAAACAGAATAATCAAAATCAAAATATGCTTAAATGGAGGAAAACCATGTCAACTAGCTGCCATAGGTTAAATAAAAACCTTGATTATCACCTTATGTCTGGTGAAATTCACAAGTAAATGTGTAAGCAGTGGTTTGTTTCGAGGGGCATCGACATAAACAAGTTCCACTATAGAAAGACATCAGGTAATGTACAATTCATAGTGGCATAAGTAGATGCTGTAAATAGATAGACAGTATATAGTTTTATAGTTTACATTTTTCAACTAAAACGTCTTAAATCTGTAAATATCTTTATATTTACAACAGTTACGCGGCTGCCTAGAGGGCGCTAACTTTCTAGCATGTTGCAAGCATCGTATCCCGCTCTCTTCCTGCTCAGGATCAATACATTTTTATCCACAAATTAAAAAATAATTTGAACAAAAATTGGGTGTAAATGTTTTCAGTACATGTTACAGTACAGGCCAAAAGTTTGGACACACACAACACAACCCCATGGTCCCAACTAATAAGGCAAGAAATTCCACTAAGTAACCCTGACAAGGCACACCTTTGAAGTGAAAACCATTTCAGGTGACGACCTCATGAAGCTCATTGAGAGAACACCAAGGGTTTGCAACGCTTTCAAAAAAGCTACTTTGAGGAATCTAAAAAGTTATTTCACACTTTTTGTTAAGTACATAATTCCAATTGTGTTCATTCATAGTTTTGATGCCTTCAGTGAGAATCTAGTGATGAAAATAAAGAAAATGCGTTGAATGAGAAGGTGTGTCCAAACTTTTGGCCTGTACAATATATCTGTAAGAAAATAAAGCTAGTCCAATTGCTTTGATTTAAATATACAAATGTAGCTTTTCTGATTAGCTCAGTAGGTAAGGTTTAATAACAGTAGGAATAGGAGGGCTGTTTCTTCTGTAGGCCACCCCTTTGTCTGGGTCAATAGATCAAACTGGGCATGAAACTATACCTGTGAGGCTTCATTGTGGGTGGCATTTCCTCAAGCAACACAATGTGAGCTGGAGCGGTCAGACCCTCGTCTTTTTGTTGCGCGCTGTTGTCAAGCTGTGTGTCAGGCGGACAGCACGTTAAACCCACACTCTGTCCTTCCCCTCCTGCCCAAGCTTGGCCAAGTTGACCATAAACATGGCACGCACCACCTCGTGGAGGCATAGCAAGCGAATTGCACAGACCTGAGGTGCATTCACAGACATTAGATCATCATTAGAGAATTTTTTTATGGCAAGCCCGGCGACCAACCACTTGAGAGTCACTGATATAAAATATCTGTTGACATGCATAATATTGGTCTATATGTTGAAAAAGAATTAAAGAAATTAAGAATGAAATACAATATGTTAGCCAAAATAGAAAATTAAGACGTGTCTTGTCTGCATTTTCTGTGTGCTACTCTACATACATGCAATAATAAATACTGTTTATTCTCTTATTAGTATACTAGTCACATGAGTACAATTAGTATTATAATATAAAGATATGTGTGTTCTCCTCTCCTTCAGGGCACCTGCCAAGGAGGCTTACAGACTATAATAGCCGCATGAGGGTCCTGGTGGCTACTTCTGTCACTTTCAGTCCAGATGGAACTGAGTTGCTTGTCAACATGGGTGGGGAACAGGTAAAGCTTCTCATCTCAGTTAAGAGACAGTCACAGAAGTTAATTCAGTACTGATTTTTTTTTTGTGGTTTGTTATCTAGGTGTATCTGTTTGACTTGACATTTAAACAAAGGCGGTACTCACTGCTGCTTCCACAAACATGCCAGCCATCAACAGGTAGGTCTGTGCTATGTATATAAAGGACACAAAATGGACTAATGAACTTGAAAGACCTCAAACCCATCGAACACCTTTTGGATAAACTGAAACAGAGATGGCGAGCCAGCAGGCTCTCTTTCAGGTCCAGCATCAGTGGCCTTGGACCTCATTCTGAATGAATAGAAAAAATGTTCCCAAGACACATCTTGAAGAAAGTCTTACGGAGGCTGTTATTGTCGAGGGACTCTCATTGGTCCATGCAGTGTATAAAAATAGCTTCAGTGTGGTGCATAAAATAAGTAAACCATGGATGTAACGCTTGTTCGTGAAACATTGGATTCCTAGGAGATGTGCAGACTCAAAAGACAACCAATGGCGTCTCCAATGGAATTCACTTGCCAACCAGCCATATTCGATTTGCCCAAAGCGACATCCAAATGAGGTATGAAACGTTTTTTTTTTTTTTTTTTTTTTTTTTTACAACATTAAAACGTTTTTTAAAGCAACACTGCTCACAAAAAGTTAGGGATATTTGGCTTTTAGAATGAAGCTAAAATGCACTGTAACCTTTACAGGTGAACTTCGACCTACTCTGAACTTTTAAATGCACATATCCAACTGTTTCGGTACTTTTTTCGGGAGCTGAATGGCAAAAATCACCATGGGTGTGTGATCTCGTGTGTTGTTTAGCTCCTTGTTAGAGAACAGCAAGTTGTGCAAAAAGTACTGAAACATTGTACAGTTGGACATGTGCATTGAAATGTTTAAACAAGGTCAAATTAAGTTCACCTGTAAAAGGTTATAGTGCCTTTTAGCTTCACCCTGACATTTCACCTGAAAGTTGAGTATCCCATTTGTGAGTAGTGTTATTATTGTATTACTGTATGTATGTATTATTATATTATTGTATTTTATACAGTAAACCCCACCAAAAACAAAAAGGTTATTTAAAGTAGGCGTATCACACATCAGGAAAGTGCATATCAAACAGGAAGGACATGGCTTGAAAAACAACTTGCCAAAACACTATTCGCAGCCTAATTTCTTGCATTAAAATCCGCTGTCAGGATATGAAATGAAGTTGGCGTAACAGCCTTACCCGTTTAAATGATACTGGTATGGGGGTTGTTGTCGTGGGTATGTCAGAAGCTGCTGACACAAGTTGCACTTTTTGGGTCATCTTTTCAAAATACTTCAACATTTTGGATCATTTTTTGTAGTCATTATGAGCCAAGAAGTCCATCAATGTTGACGGGTCGTCTTAGCGCTCACCTCAGCTCCTTTGGATTTTGCAACCGCAGCAGGTGATCCTATTAATGCGTTGTAAGTGGAGGTCTTTTCTGTTATTTCTTAACACAACATAGGCTGTTTTTTTTTGTATCAAAACAGGCTATGTATAACAAAAACACAGAGATTCTATGTAAAAATGTATGCTCAGCAGCAGCCATGAGCACCCCAACGTTGACAGAATGGAACAATCTGGATCACATGACATTTTCATCTTATTCAACACCAAGGTCGATAGTCGAATCAGACTCCTGAATTGAATAGCCTAATATTCTAAGACACACCTAGTTAGTAATTGTTTGAAATAAATTGTCAATATACTGGACACTGTTTCTACTCTTGTTTCTGTTGCAGCTCGACTGAGCTTCCTCCCCATTTGGAAAAGATCAAACAAAAAGCTAATGATGCATTTGCAAGGCAGCAGTGGACGCAGGCCATCCAGCTGTACAGTTCAGGAATTCATAATTCCAGCTGCAATGCCGTGCTGTACGGAAACCGCGCCGCAGCCTACATGAAACGGAAGTGGTAGGCCTCATTTTGCAAGGAGACATGACGTTATATCCATGCAAACGTTGAGTTGTCATCTTCTCCAGTGGCTCCTAAAGGGGCTCCTTTTGTGTTTGAAAATGTGGCAGGGATGGAGACCATTACGACGCACTCAGGGACTGTCTGAAGGCTCTGACACTAAACCCAGAACATCTGAAGGCTCATTTCAGGCTTGCACGGTGTCTCTTTGAGCTTGAGGATGTGTCGGCAGCGCTGGTGTGCCTCAACGATTTCAAAGGAAAGTTCCCAGAGCAGGCACACAGCAGCGCTTGTGACGCATTGGATAAAGACATCAAGGCCTACAGCTTCTCCACACCAGAGTCAGGTGGTCAAACTGTTAAAAGCTCTTACAGTTTGTAAATCAGTATAGACATTTCTCATTTGGTATATAATTTATTAAAATAAAATGGTGAAGCGTAAAGCACTGATTAATGTTCTGTAAATCGTAGTGAAGCGTCACTCACTATCATGTACACTGGATCCCCACATATTCGCGATTCAGAATTCACAGTCCTGAAAATTTGCTGATATTTTTGCAGTTTTCTTCTGCAGAAAACACATCTTATTCACTGTAGTCGGTATTCCTTTTTAAATATGTGATAATACAGGTAAAATGTACAGTATACATGTAGCACTGTTAAAAAAGCCCACACTTTTTACATGTTTGTCTTTATGCTTCACTGATGATGTTTTTCCATGAAGCGTTGAGATTTTGCACTTTGTTCAGCAGTTATTGAACGCACCCTAGTTTCTGAGGCGCAAAAATAAAAGTTGAAGAAATGACTCAGATTCCATTTGTTGCCATGACCCCACTGGAGGACAAATGCTTTCGCGCTCCCCCGATTTGAAATTCTATTGAGAAACTGATAATATCTATTGATATTTATCTGTACTGTGAACCAGTGAAATGCAACAAAATGGAGAGCAGTGAAGCATACAAGCGTATTGAAGAGTCAATTGGCATACATGTTGGTACGACAAATTCATACATTTCCCCCCGCCACTCAGACCCCCCTTCTGACTATTCACCACACCCCGCCAGGGGACTTAGAAAAGTTACAAAAGTTAGCCTTATTATTAATGTTGAAATGTTGGAAACGTCAAGCTGGCAGGAGGGTTTGTTGGGTGAGTGCGACGTGTGTCAAAAATAGACATTGTTAAGGGTGTGTCATTTACTCATGGATTTTCGCCATTCGGTGGTGGTTCCAGAACGTGACCTCTGGGAAATGCGGGGATCTACAGTACCTGAAGTTTGTTATTAAGATGCATGCATTATTCAATAATCAATCTGTACTGTAATTGATTTTTTTCCATTTAAATCCCATGATCAATAGCATTGTTTGGTTTTCCCTGAGTCCTAATTTGTACTTTTTTTTTTTTTTTTTTTTTTAACTCCAGCAGACAATAAGAAGGGCAGCAATTCTATTCGATTCCACTTACTGACCCAGAAGGAAGTCTCTGAAGATGAATTAGATCAGAGAGAACAGAGCTTGGACTACAAGCACAGATACTGTGGTCACTGCAACACCACCACCGATATCAAAGAGGCCAACTTCTTTGGAAGGTTAGTCACTCTGGGGCACTTACAAGCAGTCCCGTTAGAACGACCGGCAACAACTCAGTAGATGTGATTCACACCCACTGTGTCTTGGCACATTCGTATTCAGTGAGAGATCATCAGGGGTCGTGTGGAGAATTATCACATTTTGCTTAAAGGGGACCTATTATACTAATTTGCTGGCCTTTGTATTGAGTTCTGGACTCCTATAGAGCAGCTACACACGATGTCCTGCACAGAAAGATTTCTAGATCTTACAGACTCCACCTCTTCCTGTAGTGTTTGCTTGGATTTCCTGCCTCCCGCTTAAATGGTCTGTGTTATTTACTCCACCCCCGGCCCTCCTCCAGGTACGCCTCCCGCCGAGCTCACTCCGCTGTGATTGGTCACACTCCCTCCACTCGCTGTGTGCACACTCGATAATGTTACACAGACAACCACTTTTGTCTGATTATTTACACAAAATAAACACAATTAGGACACTGATAAATTATTACTTACAGGTTGCTCTTCTGACTCTTCAACACGACCAAGTAATGTTGGAAAGGTGTCGGACTTTTAACAGTTTGTGAAGTGCTGTTGACAGATGAGTATATTTTTCTCTTGCGGGCCGGGAATCAACAACCCCACTTCTGCCTGATGCTTGCCTCTTTAGGCACACCCGAACAAACATTTTCTGGGGGCCATACGTGATAACAAGGTGAACAGAGCAGAGTGGGGGAGAGCCGGCCTACAGTATTTGCCCGGGCATGCCCATACAAGGAAGTCGGGTTCCATTGACGTCAGTGGAACTCGGAGTTAAAAACAACAACAAAAAAAAACTCTGTAAAACACAGCGTGCAGAGCCATCCTAAACTGCTTTCAGGTCTCACTTCCAAATGTGCAAACCTCTTTATCTGACACGTTGGCATCGTTTAACAAGAGAATACAACATTGTAACAACATTTATAGGAGAAGAGGAAAAGCATAATAGGTCCCCTTTAATTGGTCCAAAAAGATTTTTTAGATCTTTGTCTGTCTGTCAGTGATGCATAGTGACAGAACAAGTAAATGTCCTTCCACTAGATGGCAGAAGGTACATAATTAACCTGTGTATCCATCTATGTATTTCCAGTCATCTGACAAAATAAGTCATGGCAGGCTTGGTGGTGTACTGTGAGATTTTTTGAATGTAAAGTTCGTGCCTTGGCTCAGTAAAGGTTGGGAAACACTGCAGTACAAAATACAATGCCTAGCTAATGCGCTTTCAGTTTGCTTTGGTTGCTGAACAAAGACCAGTATCATCTCTAATTTTATAATTATAAGTTCATAGAGTCAGGCTAAACTACAGTCTTTCCTCTACAGCAAAGGCCAGTACATCGTCAGCGGCTCAGATGATGGCTCATTCTTTATCTGGGAAAAGGAGACAACAAATCTGGTTCGAGTCCTGCAGGGAGATGAGTCTATAGTTAACTGCTTGCAGCCTCATCCCAGCTACTGCTTCCTGGCAACAAGTGGTATTGACCCCGTGGTCCGATTATGGAAGCCCCGACCTGAGGTAAACTGTGTGTTTCGTGGAAGTTTTACAGTATTAGTTGTAGTTTTAAAGGAACAAGTGGCAGGTGATAATTGGAGAGAGGTCGTTATTTCTAGAGTTTGGAAACTCATATACAACAACTTCATTTTGCAAAGAAAGGAAAGAAAATGTAGCTCTCACATAGCTGACCTCATGATAATATAATGGTTTAATTTTATGTGGACATACATATGTTTTACCCTGGTAAACATCACGTATTACAATTGGCAATTCCACATGTCCAAAAGCTGTGGGAAGAAGCAGAGCTTATTCAAACCTACCCCTCTTCGTTTCCCATCAATTGCTAATACATTTATTCACTTCCTATTAAACATGTGACCCTCTCCAGTTCTGAAACAACATAAGAAAATGACAAAACAATACAGCAATGTGTTACAATGAAGTTGAGGTTTGTAAATCAATATAAATAAATTGTATATCACTCATAAAAAAGTATATGTAATAATAAACAAAGTTAATAGTTGACACATACATTGTTGAATGATGAGTGAGTACAAACAATGTAATATTTCGGATACTCCAATAAGAACATGTCTTTTGAATGACACACACTAATAAGGAGCAATCTGCTTTAATACCGCTGATGAGTTCATTGTAAACAACAGTGCAATAAGTGTACTGCTGTAAAAACTAAGTAGCATTTTAAAGCACACACAGAATTACTAAAAGCTAGTACTGTATAATGCAACTGCTGTACTATACTGCGATTCTGTGGAGTTCATTAAAAAAAAAAGACATCACTAGTCTGCCAACAGCCACAGCTGTTAATGCCAATATTTTTTACCTAGCACTAGTTAGAGACACTGCCGTTTATTTGCTGTTTTAGACCATGCGCACGGCAACTATAAGAAATTCTTGGGCCTTATTTGGAGTGTTTACCGTGATAAAAGTTTTGGAAACTACTTAGTTTAACAACCGTATCCTATGATGTTAAATACGTTTAGCCATGCCGTTTACTAGGCTCCACTCACAAGATTTTAAATAGATTTTTAGCAGTGTACCAGGGTTTGGCCTGATTTGGCCTCTCCTCCACTGGACCATGCATGTGCCATGACTCCTAATACAACACTAATGCAACTTCCCTTCCTAAGACTTTGTGGATTATTTTGAGTCATTCTATTTAGTTCTATCATGAAAGGTGGCATTAATAACTAGTGGAAGAAGAGATTACATGTCTCTGTTGTACTTTATGTGAGCAAGTGTACATTGGACTTGGACTTTGTGGGTTATTACAAGTCGTTCTGGATATTTCTATTGCACAATGTGGAGGTTATCATTAATAAATGGAGGGAGGAATGATTGCATTGATTATACAACACAGGTTAACCACTCATGCGTGTGCTTGTGCATGAGAAAATGCACCTCTTCCCAGCCTGTACCACAGTTAGTCTAGATAAGACACTTATGCTAGTCAACCAACCCAAACTTATAAAGGTGTCAAATCGTGGCACACATTACCTAAAAATACCCGTGTACATGTGAAATCAGTGTCTCCCCACCTCATCACCCTCTAATCCCTGTATTTCCTCACAGACGGAGACGGAAAATGCACGTGTGGTAGAAGACATGGAAGGTGCTTCTCAAGCCAACCAACGGCGAATGAACGCAGATCCACTGGAGGTTATGCTGCTCAACATGGGCTATCGTATCACAGGATTGCGTGGCGTAGGCCCAGATGGTTCAGACGATGAGGACAGTTCAGATGGACAAGTACCATGTCGGCCGAGCTAAAACAAACCGACAGCTGTTCTGTAAAATGGAAGTAGGAAGCAAAGCGCTTTCGGTTTGAATCCTAATTTGCCCTCCTTTTTGACTGAGGCACTGAGTGAATATCATGTCACATCTCAACGCTACAGGAGGTCCTTGGCTTACGAACGAGTTCCGTTCCGACGACTGTGATGTAAGTGAAGTGTTAGTGTAAGTCAAAACTTATAACTAAATTAACGCTTAAGTCACTCACACTGTACACAGAACACATGAGGACATACACATACAGTAATACAAAGATTAAAATGCAAAAAATAAACAAAACGGTAGTTTAAAAAAAATAAAGACAAGACAGAACAACGTACTTTTATCCCTGTGGTTGTCTTGCACGCTGGAAGGGGTGATGCAAGGGAGGGAGAGACAGGCTTATTGGGAGGAGGAAGTCTCAATAATGAGACCACTATGCTGCTTGATTGTCACTGTCCATTTCATAATAGAAGATCCATGTTGAAAAGTACCATCATTATCTTTGATGATGATCATGACGTTTGAACGACCACACATGCAGCCAGTGTTGATTTCACCACATCTCTACTGAGTGTTTTGCGATGTGTAATTTCACTTCACTTTTTGTTTCTTTGACATGCTATCACCAGAAGAGTCTGCCCATGCTTGGGCGACACAGTGGAGGTTGAAGTTAAAAAGGTAACAAAGAGCAAAAGTGACATCCTTGCTCAATGTAACAATGCAACTACGTATTATCCCCCCTATGTATTCTTACGCCGTGCACACATAACTAGCTCTCCATTTTTTCGAGTGCAGTGTTAATAAATTCATAGGAGTGTGTTCATAACTATGAAACGTTGTAAAACGAGGACCACCTGTCTGCATCATTCTTTGAGGGCTGGTGGGCGCCTCTGAGGGGAGGAAGTCGTAGGAGGGTGCACGTCACTCCCCCAGTTTGTCACATAGCTCAGCACTTCTCCCTGAGGTTTGTGTTGGCAACCACATGTCAAAGGAGAGGCACTCTGGTGACCTATTTTCAGGTCTCACAGGCAGTGACCTCCATAGAGGATCAAATCACAGACTATTATAAGGTGCTTTGCTGCATCTCCTGTCTGCTCTCCATCAGCGTACATGCATCTCAGAATGGGTATAACCCATCTCCAGTTTTTTTTTTTTTTTTTTTGCAGAAAGCCTAGACTAAAATGTCACTCCCTTTCATGAAAGCTCCATGCTGCAATTATTGTAATTATGGGGATCGCCTTTTGTTTAATTTATTTTATTTTTTATTCTTCTGCCAAAGTTCGCCCTCCATCAGCTAAATAAATGGCCATGGATTTGTGTTCTTCGTTCTTTATAACAGGAGTTTCACTCAATTAACTTAATCAGACTCGTTAGTTTTTTGTTTTCTTTGTCATTGATGGCACATGAAATGTTGGTGTGAAAAAAGGCATGTTGTGTCTAAGAGTAACACAAATGCTCATTTAGGGTATATGCAGTGTTTGATGATACAGCGGCTGTGTGTCAAGTACTCGCCCTTGGCTATACTGCTCATGAACTGGCTAATTTTAATTCATCAATGCACATGTCAAACGTAGACTTCCATGTGTTTTACTTTGTTCATCGATTTTCTTTAAGGAATCATGTAATCCCATTTTTTTTTCTTGTCAACAGAACACAACTATAAAGAATAAGAATGAAGTAGTCTTGTGTTTTTTGTTCTTTTTTTAAGATGTAGAACAGTTACACAAGCAGATACGCAGCACCGTTGCAAAACAAATGAGTTTAGCAACGACATGCTGAAGGTGAAGCCATGGTATGAACTTTTCTGGTATTCTCATACATCAGCATCTGAGCCACCATCTGCTTTTGCTGACTTTTAGGTGATAGGTGTGCACAGTATATCGTCATTAGGACGTCCCATGTTCCATATATTGTACAATAATGAGGTGACCCAGCTGCTACTGAGTTTACAGTGATAATGCTCAAACGTAATCTATGCATAATAGACCTGAAAAGTAACTCGGGCAGGCTTGTATGGCTCCTGAGAAGAGGGTCAGCCAACATGATTTCTGTGCCATGTTATATGGTGTAGCTTTAAGACAAATGAAGTTGTTTTTTTTAGAATTTTAGGTCAAAGTGAAAGGAGAAAAGACAAAAATAACATAATAAAAATATATAAACCAAAGAGGATATGCACAGGTCACAGGTACATGTCACGTCTTATCTTAAGGTCACTGTCCACCAATCGTATGTATATGCCTGTCCTATATTTTCCAATATTTTTCCCCCATGTATTGTAGACAAGGTTAAAAGTCGATTGTTGAATCGAAAGTTCGATTGTTCTTATATGTTAACAACTTGTACCAAAAGATCTAAAGAGGGGTCTTATTTGGAGCCAACATTTACTGATAACTTTTCTGCAGCAACAAGGATAAGAGTTTTAATGAAATTAAATTTAATGAAATGAGTTTTAATGAAAGATGTACATCTTTCATCAAGATTACAACTCAAATGTAATCAAATTGTTCAAATTTCTTAAAAATGATTTTCTCGCGTGTTTTATTTAAAACTAGTACAACACGAAAGCAGTCAGAAATCCATGATGTCCAAATGCCCCATTTGACCTATTAATGAACGGTGCTGCGTTCAAGGGCTGTTTAATTCGTCTGCAGTGAGTTGACGGCACGCTGCCTCTTCGTCACTGTCATCGTCTCCCGTCAGAGCGGAAGAAGTGATGGCGGAGACGGACGACATCGACATAATGATGAATTATCACGGAGATGTGTTCAAAAACGACAGAAAGACCTGCCGCTATCCTTACTGCGTTGTGTGGACTCCAATTCCTATTCTCTCGTAAGAAGCTAACGCTCATGCTCTTGCTAGCTTAAGCAGATGACCATTCTTGTGCTAGGTCGAAGAAAAAACTGTATATTTAACTTAATTACGTTACATTATATATTGATTTATGCTCTATTGAAAATAGATAAATGTTGTATGAATGTTTATGACCGTGTTAATCCTGCAGGTGGGTGCTGCCATTCATCGGTCATATGGGGATATGCACCTCTTCTGGAGTCATTAGAGATTTTGCAGGCTCTTACTTTGTGTCGGTTGGTGTCACTTTTCTACTCCTTTTATCCACACACTCATGTGAATACTAGCGGTATGCTCCGATCAGGGGTTTATGCTGCCGATTCCTGTACCGATTGGCCGATACCGATCACATAGATTAACTGTACATTTTTCAATTATGTACCAATTTATTTATGAGTGGCAAGCTAGGAGACCCCTGTGATAGTATCACCATCATAAGGCTGGGGCTGGACACACTATGTTTTATTTATGTGACATAATTAGTATAATGACAACAAGAAAGCAAAAATGTTCAGTGACATTTGAAAAAATTTGTACTAGCTGCCCCATTAACGTGATATCCACTTCCCAGTGGGAAAAAAACAAGCATTCCTTGTTTCTTTTGAAAACAAAAGGAGAAAGTCACATTTGGAGTCCAAAGGTGAAAAGCTAGGCGGATAATTGTAGCTAGCTGGCTAGCAGCAATACAGGGCCGAGTGCGTCCCTGGTCGGCTCAATACGGGTGTTGGCAACCCTACACGTGACAGGGCAGACATGCACATTTATGTCATGTTTGCATTGTCATGTCGCCGCCGCACTGTGATCGGTTTTTGTGATCGGCTTTGAAAGGCATTTTTCGGCATATGCTGATAATTACATCATCATATTGTTACATTACCTTATCGTTCTGTGTATGAAAAAATCACCCATGGAATACAGGAAGTGAATAAATGTACTGCATTAGCTGTGGACGGATTTGGGGTAGGATTAAATAAGCTTTGCTTCTTCCTACTCCTTTTGGACATGTGGAAATGTAATATGTGATGTATTCCATTGTAACGTGTCTGCATGTTCAAATAAAATTAAACCGTTACCATTACCATTTGCCGATCACGTGTTTTTTAATGGAAATTGGCCGATACTAATCGGTGGCCCATCGCTCGGAGCATCTCTGGTGAAAACATGCTACGCGTCACTGTATTTGCATTTTCTTTTCTGGCATCTTCAGCATTTTGCCGTGAGTCATTAATACTGTACAAGCATCCATATGCATTCATTCTCATTAAATGTTTTCCATTTTCCAGGAGGACAGCATGGGCTTTGGAAGACCAACAAAGTAAGTAGTCAAACTGCAACGCTATTGGGATAATAAAGTTAAGATATTGATCACCAGTAATTAAAATGTTCTATACTGCAGGTATTGGAAGCTTGACGTGGACAAAGTGTGTGGCAACGGTGCTGTTACTTGGGACAAAGCGGTGCATGATGCATCCGAGGAATACAAATGCAGGCCGGTAAGATATCATACACTAACTGGCCCAAAAAAAAAAAGGTCACACAGGCTAATATTCACTTGTGCCACTTTTAGCTTCGATTACAAGGTGTTGGTATTTGATGATGGGAGTTTCGGACCACTGCACAAAGTTTCCCCACTGGCCTTCCACTTTTTAGTAATGTATTGGATATTTCTTAACCATTATTTTAGTAATCGCCTTGGATCAGTGGTTCTTAATTATTTTCTGTCGACCTGTAGCATTAATTGATTTATCTGTACAAACCACTGTATGAGTTGCTTGGACGAGCATAGAAGCGAGAATAAAGACAATAAACACATCTGTCAACCTTGAAGAAATTTTGTGAGTATACGTACATTACTTCCCCCGCACCCCTCCCAGGGCGGCCCAAAAATGAATGTCTTTTCCACCAGGATCTGTCTTTTGACATGGTAGTTCAACAAATGAGAAGCTGCTCACTGCATCAGTTAGGGTTAAATTGTTGCCAGATGAAACACAATCACCCATGCAGTAATTGCCCAGTGGGAGTCTCTTACCTATTTGCTGATGTTTTTTTGTACCGTATAATTTTTAATAACTGCTTTTGTTTTGTTCAAGCACAACTTGTGCTTAGATAACTGCCATTCCCACGTTGCCATGGCTCTCAACCTCATGCGCTATGACAACAGCACCTCTTGGAACATGGTCAACTTGTGTGTGCTGTCGCTCATTCATGGCAAATATGTAAGGTAAGCATTCAAAAACTATTTTTACAAATTAATACTTGAGTCTTAATGGCAAGAGGTTTTCAAGGGACCTCTCACTGGGTGGAATACTGGCTACTGAAAGCTGAGCTATCCCAGCTGACTTTGGAGGAGAGGCGGGTGTACATCCTGGACTGGTCACTAGTCAATCACGTGACAACCATTCACGCTCACATGCACACCTACGAACTATTCAGTCACGCCGCACGGTGGCCGAGTGGTTAGCATGTTGGCCACACAGTCAGGAGATCAGGTTCGAATCGCCGCTTGGGCATCTCCGAGTGGAGTTTGCATGTTCTCCCATTGCGTGCGTGGGTTTTCCCCGGGCGCTCTGGTTTCCTCCCCAAAAACGTGCATGTTACCTACTTACCTTGTCTGCAGGTATGAATGTGAGCGTGAATGATTGTTTGTCTATATGCGCCCTACGATTGGCTGGCGACCAGACCGCCTCTTGCCCAAAGTCAGCTGGGATAGGCTCCAGCGGACCCCCGCGACCCTAATGAGGAAAAGCGGCATAGAAAACGGATGGGTGGGTTTTTGTCACACTTCAATGTTTCAGATCATCAAACAAATTTAAATATTAGTCAATGACAACACAACTGAACACAAAATGCAGTTTTTAAATTGAACCTTTTATTATTAAGGGAGACAAAAAATCTACATGCTCAAAACCTACATGCTCCAGTGTGAAAAAGTGATCGCCCACCTGTTAAAAAATAACTTAACTGAGATTAATTGAGATCTATCAATCTGGATAAGGTTATAAAGTCATTTCTGAAGCTTTGGGACTCCAGCAAACCACAGTGAGGGCCAAAACATGAAACAGTGGTGAACCTTCCCAGGAGTAGCCAGCCAACCAAAATGACCCTAAGAGCACAGCGATGACGCATCCAAGAGGTTACAAAAGACCACACAACAACATCCAAAGAACTGCAGGCCTCACTTGTCTCAGTTAAGGTCAGTGTTTATGACTCTACCATAAGAAAGACACTGAGCAAAAACGGCCTGCATGGCAGAGTTCCAAGATGAAAACCACTGCTGAACAAAAAGAACGTTAAGGCTCGTCTCAGTTTTCCAGACAACATCTTGATGATCCCCGAGACCTTTGGGAAAATACTCTATGATCTGACGAGACAAAAGTTGAACCTTTTGAAAGGTGTGTGTCCCATTACATCTGGCGTAAAAGTAACGTCGCATTTCAGAAAAAGAACATCATACCAACAGTAAAATATGGTGGTGGTAGTGTGTTGGTCTGGGGTTGTTTTGCTGCTTCAAGACCTGGAAGACTTGCTGTGATAAATGGAACCATGAATTTTGCTGTCTACCAGAAAATCTTGAAGAAGAATGTCCGGCCATCTGTTCGTGACATCAAGTTGAAATGAACTTAGGTTCTGCAGCAGGACAATGATCCAAAACACACCAGCAAGTCCACCTCTGATTGGCTGAAGAAAAACCAAATGAATACTTTGGAGTGGCCTAGTCAAAGTCCTGACTTGAATCCTATTGAGATGCTGTGGCATGAACTTTAACAAGGCGGTTCATGATGGAAAACCCTCCAATGTGGCTGAATGACAACAATTCTGCAAAGATGAGTCGAAGACAAACACTGCTCAGTAGCATTAAAGCTACAGACCTACTGAACACAGTTGGACATACTAAAAGCACTTTTAAACTGTCTAAATTTCAGCATCAAGGCTAGATTTTGGAGTACACACTTCCAATACTCTATTATGGGCATTTTGAGGTTCCCAATTGTTGGAACTAGCATAATATGGGACTTTGACATTTGTTAGGACATAATATGTACAGTATTTTGGTGATACAAATTTGGCACATTTCCATTATTTTGGAGAGTACTGTATACCAACTGTAAGCATCACTGTAATGCCACACATTAAAAGAGAATTTGATCTCATTTTATTCCACTTGTTTGCAGCACAGCAGCTCAACACCACTTCATCATGTTTATTATTACTGTATTATTTGAAACCTCATAAAACATCTACGTCACAACCCTGCATGCAGTGTGTTCAACCTGCTCTCCTACTCCTTGCAGACATATGGCTGTGAGTGCCCCCCTCATTATTCTCCGCTGACCCACATAGAGAAAGCTGGCGTCACAGTTTGTGCTGCCTCTGCACATCCACTCCCACACCACAGGAGTCTGTTTAACAGAGGGGGAGTTGTGTAATTAATCACTGACAGAAGCGCTCCCCTACGTGCCACCGCTGGAGGTCACCTCTCCGCTGGGGCTCCCTGTACAGGGTGGGGGGAAAGGACAGTAGGACAACGAGCTCTGGGACTGTGGGAGCAAAAGAGACCGCGCCATATGTACGCCTCACATGTCTATACTATATGTAGGAGAGAGGGGAAGGGTTCACAGTATGCTGCTAACAAACCCTCTAACAAACTTTACCCTCTCTATCCTTCAGCTGGCCTGCGTTCCTCAAGACCTGGCTGCCCTTCGTCATGCTCTGCGGAGTCTTCGCCATGTTCGTCCTAACATTCAACCTTCAGTAATGCAGCACAACAGCAAACTCATTTAGTCACATTTCTTTGATTTGCCTCTTGCTTCATTGTCAGAGACTTGTGTGTAGTGACGTGGTCATGTCCAGGAGGGTACTTAAGGGCCATAACATCCCTCAAAGTATTTCCTATTTATTATGAACCATATTGTATTCTCTACAAAAGCTCCCTGATGTGTTTGCTGAGAAATGACAATACAGTACAGTGGAGTGGTACGGTTGACTTTCACATGTATTTTTCATGATGAATGTTGTTCCCCAACTGGCTAATGTACTGTACAGTTCCATGATGAAAAATGGAAGTGACAACATGAATCACTACGCAATCTCAATGCTGAACATATTCATCAATTATATGGGAGATTAAGAGATATGATGCACTACCAAAGACAGGATGATGTAGAACCCACAGGAAGAGAGATGACCTGGAATTGATAAATGTGATTTTTTTTAATAATTATTTTATTTCTTGACTGAACTAGAGAATGTAATTTTAACATAAAACAAGCAATAATGTAGTTAGGGATGCACGATAATTATTGGACATTGGATTTATGACATCATACCAATAAATTGATAAGGTTAAAAAATAGCTCCAATAACCAATAGCCCCTTTTTAAAAACAAAAAAAAGCTCCAGTGAGGCAAGATTACCAGTACAGCCAACCCTCGCTGCATTGCTGTTCCAACATTGCACCATCACTCTATCGCAGTTTTTCAAATCTTGATTAATAAATGATCGCTTTCATGTGGTTGAATACGGCCTATTTTTTGTTTTGGTTTTTAAATGCATATTTAATCAAACTGTACGTATTCTTGACCTAAATTAAGCATTTTCAAGCATAAAATGGCTAAATAAACAAGTGAACTAAAATACAAGGCAGAAGAAGCGTTCTAATTGTGAGTGTAGTATTGTAAATTGGCCACTAGGTGTCAGTGTTCGGTGAGACAAGGACCAGACGTGATCGCTAGAACAGGCATTTATTGCAGGTTTAAATTACCTCACAATAGGCACAATGATAACAACATAATAATCATAATGATAACATGGGCTTCTTTTGGGGCCATAACCCACAAGAAGCTAAAACTCAACTCTGAACCTCCGACGTCACTTCTTGTCCTCTACACATCTGTCCGGCCGTCACTAAGGTCCGTTAGGGAATACACTTACTGTGAGACACATAAGCAAGAGTTTTAATTACATATTAAATGGCTTATTTACTCTTATTATGTCATGATATTTGGTAAGGACAGTTTGTCAAAGGTACAGTTTGTCAAATCCAACTTTGTGCACAAACTACAGTTACATCCAAATTTAAAAAAATAATCAACATAAAAAGTTATCGGTGTCGGTCTTGAGAAGCAGGAAGTTATCGGTATCGGTGCATCCCTAACTGTATGACACTATTACGGCACTTGTTTGTACCATATCAGTATTTGATTGTGTTTTTTTAATCCATTTAACAAATGTCTGATTGTATTGTGGAGGTCACAGCTATTGGATGCTCTGATTGTCCGCTGTACCTTTAAGGGAACTCCACACTTTTTTCATCCAGCAGATTCTGCGCGACAAGAACCCCCATCAATTCACAAGACCCTTTATTCCCAGAGTGCAGCAGATGAGGAGGGACTATTGCTGGAGCGCTTTTTGCCTCCTCTGCAGTGTTCTTTTAGTTTGTGAGATCTGCTGCATGAAAATATACTCTGTTGTCCTATTGTACTCTTGTTTGTGTCCTTATTGGTTACAATTTAGACATGTGTATTTCTGCAGTCTGTGTGCTTCTGGGATTACTTTTTTGTGCCCAGTACCGGTGCTCGGCGTGTCCCGGTAGTTGCGAGTGTTTCGCTGTCACGCGTACAGTGAAATGTATCTCTAAGGATCTTCTCACGGTGCCACAAGGTATCCCAGGATATGCAGGGACTGTCATCATCACAGGGAATAATATTGACAAGATTGGACCTCATTCCTTTGCCGAGCTGGAGAATGTTTCCAATGTCATTTTAAGCAACAATGGGTGAGAATGCATGGAATTAATCCATACTCACTGTGGATATGTTAATCGTTGAAGTTGTCTTCACAGGATCACAGAAATGGCTTCCCACAGCTTTTCTGCCCTCATCAACCTGCGCTTCCTGGATCTTAGTGGCAACCAGCTGGCACTCATCCACCCAGAGGCTCTCAGCATCCCTGGCAGTCCTCTGCAGGAGCTCAACCTGAGCCGCTCACTCTACAACTTCACCGCCCTGACGGACCTCACAACAGCTCTTCGATGGGGTGGTCTCCGGGGACTTCTCCGTCTGGACCTCTCTGGGAATCACCTTGGACTTCTTCCACCAGGAATGTTCTCCCACCTTCCCAATCTACAGCAGCTCTTCCTTGCCAACAACTCTCTCATGGCGGTCTACAGCGGAACCTTCTCCGGCATGAACAACTTGGAGGTGCTTGACATGACGCACAACGCCTTCAGGACATTCAGAGAGGATGATCTCAAAGAGTTGGAGAAACTTGGGAACATCCAAATCCTTCTGGGAAACAACCCTTACTCCTGCTCCTGTGAGATCCAGAGTTTTGTTACCTGGTTGAATGAATCGCGGGCTCAGGTAGATGTGGAGGCTGTGAGGTGCGCCTCTCCTAAGCTGGTAACTAATACACGGCTGAGAGGGCTCGGGGTGCGAGCCATCGGATGTGTCATTCCAATCCAAGCAGAGATGACTGACCTCTCCTTACAGACGTCTTACGTCTTCCTGGGGCTGGTGCTGGGCTTTGTGGGCATGATCTTTCTCTTCGTGGTCTACCTCAATCGCAAAGGCATGAAGAGGTGGATTATCGAAATGAGAGACGCGTGTCATGATGTCATGGAGGGTTATCATTACCGTTATGAGATCGACTCAGACCCCCGCTTGGGACACATCTCGGCACACAACGACGGCGGTAGCAGAGCGCGAGAGCATTCAGGATTATCTCTGTCACAGCAGCTGCCCAATGACACTTGCATTGTTCCTGCAGGCACACAAGTCAAAAAGATGAGTGCACCCCCACGTGGAAACTTAAGATCTCCCTCTGAAGCTAGAAGGATTTAAGACAACATGTTGTAGATTAGGATATTTACTGCCAGTAGATTCATTTATGTCTCTGAGCTTGTGCATGTACTGTAGTTATAACAAATAAACCCTTACTTTCAAAGTGCCTTCTTGCTTGGATAGCACTAGAACATTTTTATTTGTATAGTTATGTTACATTTGTAAAAAAAAATATAATGCATATACTTAATTGGAAGCTTGGGTTTGATGGTGAGCTTGGAAAATGTTTCTCTTGAAATTTATTTTTCTGGTTATATGAATTTATCACGCTAAAAGCACGCTAAACAAACATGAGAGCCAATAGAAGAGCTGTATCATAAATGATGCTTTTACTTTGATAAGAATTTAATAACATGTTGATTATTGGGAGCAGCACGGTTGCGTATACGTAGTAAATCTGCCTCCCCATCAAGAGAGCTCACGTCCCAAAAGCATGCATGTTTATGTATCGCAAAGCAAGACTAAACTGAGTGTGAATGGTTGTTTGGCACATTGTCTGTATGCGCCCTGTGATTGACTGGCGACCAGTGCAGGGTGTACCCAGCCTCTTTCCTAAAGTTAGCTAGGATAGGCTCCAGCTCACCCTTGACCCTAATATGCGGTATAGAAACTGGATGGATGGATGTTTATTATTATTGTCGAGTAAATATGCATTGCATCATACTGAGAGCTGTTTTGTTTAACAACGCAAGAGGGGCAACATTTTAAAAGCAGCAACACCACTACAAAATACAATGAGGGTAATAAAGATTACATTAATACCTCCCAGGCATCTTTGTAGAGGGAAATATGCAGGTGTACCTAATGAGTATGAAGAAAATCCTAGTTTTCTCAGTGGCATGATGGCAAGTAAATGATAGCATATATCATCATTGTGTAGCATAGAACTTATTCTGTATATAGTGTTACGAGGCTGTTAAAGCTGCTTACATTAAATGTGTGTTACCCACAAAATGAATAAATCTTTGCTGTTATTTTTCTCGAGCGACTTTTATCGTGAGCACACTTCATTTCACAGCAGGTGAGGAGGGCTTGCTGTTTCCATTTGAAAGTGAGGGTGATTAAGTGCGTCCACAGTGGGGAAAATAGGGCAGGATGAATCTCTTTCTTCGCTACACCTGCTGGCTCGGCTGTATGTGTGAATATGTGTGTATACATCTTTCTAGTTAACTTTTTCCCCCTATTATACTTGTTTTGTATCCCTGCTCCTCCTGCGCATTAATATCCGCCTATTATGACGTCACCACTTACCTGTGGGTGGCTGCCGTGCTAGCAAGGATTAGCCTTAGCCGCAGGTAGTAGCCAAACATTGGGCGACTCTCGACAACACAACAAAGTGCCCTCACAAGGACGCAATTCCTTGATTCCAGTCGGATTTTTCTCCCGTTTTTTCATTCAACTTTTTGGTGAAAGCAAATACATTTTTTGTAAGTTGGAACCCTTTCGTTCATTTTAAGACGTTAGGGGAGAACCTTTTCATTCCTTACGACTTCCGCACTCAAGTCATTTGGGATAGAAATTGACGTGAGCCGCTCACTCTTATGCGGTAAGTGGTCCTCTTTTTTTTTATTCTTGGGGGGTGTTACTCTTCCTGTTGCAAGTTTTGCTCAGCAAGCTTTGAGGGCAAAACAAGTCATTGCATTCACTTTGTTAATGTAATCCAGTGTAACGTGTCGGGAGTAGTCATATCATACTAGCTACATTGCTGTGTGGAGTTTAATTTTTGTATTGTCTCTAAACAATCAGGTCAGAGGGGTTCTGAGCCATGCCTGGCCGCAGCACTGGGCCCCCACCGGCATCCCGCCACCACAAACATCATGGCTCCAGACTAGGGAAGTACAGTCATGCTCCAGCTATACTAAGGGAGAGCACAACTAACCAAGACTCCTACAAGGATCCTCATGGAGAGCATCATCACAACGTCCACTCCCGCTACTCTGAGACCAAACACAGCCGCAAAGCACCCCCACGCAATGGGACCGGAAGGGGTTCAGAGACTATAGGCTTCATTCCTGGCTCCGCAGACAACACGCCCACCGGCAGACATGCCTGTGGCTCCTGTGCCTCTATGGGCTGGAGCGGCTGCAAGGCCCTTATCTGTTGCGTACTGACCTGTGGATTTTATGGCAGCCGAGAGCCTTGCCTGCCTGTTAACGAGAGCTCCACAGACCATCCCCCTAAAGCAAGTAGTGAGCCCCACCCGCCGAATGGCATAGCTGTTACCAACTCCACGCCACTTGAATCCAGCAAGTCCCCTAAATCCTATAAGTTGCCCACAAGTGACAGCTTCCGCTACCCGGATGTGCGTATCGCAGGTCATACTGTGAGGTATCCGGTATCTGCCCCTAAACGGACCCGAACGCCGGGCCGCGGGGAGAGCCAGCGGCCAATCAGCAACACTAGCCTGTTATCCCGTGAGGACTATGACTTGGATGACCTGAGTGACACGGGCACAGATATTGACTCGCTTATCACCAAGAAGCTGCTGGAGCTGTACGCCCTGCACCAGATTGATCAATTGGCCAAGTGCACCTCCGACTCGTCGTTCTCCCGCAAGACCAATGAGATCAGCGAGCTCATATACAGCATCGCTCAGGACTACAACCTGGAGGAGCAGGAGGCCGAGTGCAAGCTGGTGCACGGAGTCATTCGCATCAGCACCCGCAAGGGCAAGAGAAACAAGAGTCATCATTCTGCAGGACAGCGTCCTAATGGGCGGAGTGACGGCACGCTGCCCGACAGCGGCAACGAGACCATGACCAACACCTTCATGAGCAGTGACTGTAAGATTTGCTCGACCTCAAATCCCATCACACATTTGTAGTTGACAGCAAACGACTGTCAACCACCAGACACACATGACCATGAGAGTTATTTATTTGTCCTCCTCTTTTTCCCCGTCTGTAGTTCCAGAGGTGAAAGTGTCGGAGCAGACGCCCTCAGACGAGCTGGCCAGGAAGATGAGGCATTACAGCGGGAGAAGTGAGTTCCACAATGCTTTCTAAAGGTCTCATATTAGTTTTTTTTTCAACTATTTCAAGTCAGAGGTCCTACAGTAGTGTACAGTAATTGGTTCCAGACCCGACTACGATACGAAGTAGGATTCCTTATTTCTAAACGGAATATTTTTGTAGTTAAAGCATAGAAAACCCGTTTACGACCTTCTGAATACAGTTTTTTTGTGAATACATTAGTATATTATTAGTAACATTATTAGAGCCCTCTAGACATGAACTAGCACCCCTATAGTCACCTTTACAGTCGTATTACCCAATATAGTAGACATAAGAGTAAATTAGTCATTTAAGACATGAATTAGACTCATGCTCTTGTGTGTTGCCATTAATGTGTTCTCTACAAGATACAAGATACAAGAGAGTTTTATTGTCATGTGCATAGTAAAACAGCAGTTATACCATGCAATGAAAATCTTATTCTGTTCATTCTCCCAAGAAAAGAAATAAAACTCTAGGGGAGCTGATTGGCAGGCAGACAGACAGGAAATTACTGTGGGGGTTGAGAGTTGCGTTTTAGCTTGGCGTGGTTTACTGCAGCAACATTACCCCGTGTTTTTATTAGGGATTATTGTGCCTGTTGTGAGATCACTGAGAGCTGCATCCCTTTCATTCGTCATTTATATGCATTTAGAATTGTTGTATGCATGTAATACTATAAGAACGTGTTTTGCAGTAACATTTCTCAGTCAACTGCCGATTGACATCATAGACGTGCTGACTTCTGGTTCCGGTTGCCATTTTGTTTTGTTCACTAATAGGATGCTAACAAGAAAGGACATTTAGTGATTAAAAAAAAACAAAAAAAAAACATTAAGAACACAGTTGGAGTCACGCAGTGTGTTAACAACATGACAGTATGTCTGTGTAGGCTCTCAGTCGTACAGGAGTTGTCCATCGAGGAAAAGGCTTCTTGAGACGTCATCTGTACTTCTGTGAAAAAGGTGTCGGACGTTTCGCTCCTCATCCGAAGAGCTTCGTCAGCAAACTAATAAGTGCTGGTAGCTTAGGCCTTAAATACAGTAAGAGTGGGCGGAATTGGTGTACCAATAGGAGGAGGGTGTTGGCACACCAATTCCGCCCACTCTTACTGTATTTAAGGCCTAAGCTACCAGCACTTATTAGTTTGCTGACGAAGCTCTTCGGATGAGGAGCGAAACGTCCGACACCTTTTTCACAGAAGTACAGATGACGTCTCAAGAAGCCTTTTCCTCAACATGACAGTATGTGCGCCATATTATATGTTAACCAGAGAATGCACACAAACCGAGGCAAAATTGTGCCCTAAATTCTGGACGTTAACAAAAAAAACACGCTAACTGGGGCGGATGCTAACCGAGGTTCCACTGTGTTTGTATTTTAGTTCAGTTAGCCATTATTATGCTTGAAAATGCCTAATTTAGGCAAAAAATATGTAACATTTGCTTAAATGTGCATATTTTTTGACCAATAGGCTGTGTTCAACTACAAAACAGCATCATTTATTAATATATATATATTTTTAAATGTGATAGTGAAGCCGCGGAATTTGAACCGAAAAGTGGCAAGCGACGACTGTGTTGGCTAGATTGTGGCCTTGTGTTGGCTGATGCTACAATTTAACAGTCTAAAAAGGCTTTTATAAGTCCTTCTGGGAACACTCCGATTTGTGTGTCTTTCGCTTTAATGATTAGCTTTAATGCTAATGAGCTGTGTTTGTCCAAGCTTGTCGCTGACAGAGTGTGTGGCTCCAAGGAGCGCTATGGTGCACTTTATCCACATTTTACATTTACACTGTAACGCTGTCCTTGTCCAATGTAATACTGTAGATGCCATGTGTCACATACAACAGCGGCGTGAAACAGGAGGACACAAACGTTAGCAACACTAGCATAACTATGTGAGCCACAGTGCTAACATTGTAGTCATATTTTAACATCATACTGTGTTCGCCTCTACACTGAAGAAAAATGAAATGATTAAATGTACTGACAGTTGGCAGAGCTCCAGGCTTCATTTTAAGATGTGTAGCGAAGCCCCTTTTTTTTCTTTTTATTTGTTTTTTTACAAAGCTGTCCTCTGTGAAAACCCAGTACTTCAAAACTTGAGCTCAATAGTGGACCAAACAATTGAAGGAGTTAACTGCTCGTAAACAGGCTCTAAGGATGCACAATACTGTGAGATTGTCATTAAAAAGTCACTTTTGCATAACGGGGGAACTTTTTAAAATAGCAACCGGTCGGCAGGCGACTACTGGGCCGTGAATCATTTGACCCCGGGGCGCAGAGAAAGAATAAAAATGTTTCTTGTCGTTATTTTGTACTTTGATATACAGTATATGAATCTGCAGATGGGCAACTATATCTTCAAAGCAAGGGCTGATTCCCAGGCTAGAAAGTCTACTCTCACTTTAATACAAGGATACTGGATATGCGTGTCATTTTTGTCTCATTACCCCCCTTGGAACTGTCATTCAGGGAAATAATAATAGTAATAATACTGTTATAATAATAAAACAATAATACTGTAACTGCTCCGTGGTACCACTGCCTGCTTTGAGAAACTAGGGGGCGTATTAAGCACTATATGATTAGTGGTTGGACCCACATCCTCATACAGGGATCATGGTATTAAGCTGGAAGCCCTCCTTCCTGCTTCCCAGTAACATAGCACCCAGTAACAGTGAAAGCGCAACATTCCTTCGCGCAGCAATCTTTTCTCTCCGTTTTACAATCTCTTATCGGGTCGGTCACCTTACACCCACCGATCAATCCGTGTCCACGCCTCGAGCTGAGCGTGTCACATGACACCACACGCCGTAGCAGCAGATCAAGTCACATTAAATATATGCCACAAGATGTCCTGTGGTTTATGTCATTTTAGAGACCAACTAGGATTTCAGATGGATTACTGTGCAGCAGCTTGTTGTTTTGTGTCCTGCAAAGACACGGGTGAAAGAACAGGGTGTCCTGTTACATGTCTTTGTGTCTCTGGTACTTTCACACCGCTGCCAAGGATTGTATTGGCTTAAAAAAAAAAAAAAGTGAGAAGATTTTACAAGACACAGGAAAAAAATACATGTAGAATTCTGTCGGGAAAAAATAACAATATTTTCTCACTCTTGATTTTCAAAAGTAACCCAAATTGAAATGACATTATAAGGGGTTTGTATTTGATCAACTATGAAGTACATTTTAAGATTATTTATTTGATATTTACTCCTTACTATAATGATATAGTGAAGTTTGTTTTTCCATATATAAGTCTTTATATAAAGAATAGATGTCTTTTACACCAGTTGTTTTGATGAGCAATCATGAAATGCTAAATAACAAAATCAAAAAAACAGGACAGTTGACAGAAAGGCAATTGAGTGTCTTTACATTAAGCACACGCAATGTTTCTTGGTTCTGATAATCAGATATAAGCAAGCATGTTTACAGTGACACTCAGTCCTGCAAATGTCAGTAAATATTAGGGGATGCAGAGATATTGACATGCTAATTTACCTTGAATTCACTTTCTGAATGTTCTGAACTCCCGTTTCCATACCCTCATTGCTTTTTTTTTTTTTTTATTATTTTATGCGTCTTAAAGCAGTAAAAATGTGCCGTTCCTTGGCGCACTTCACTGGCCATTTTTATGCTAGACTACATACACGCAGTACATTTACTTTAGCATCTTCTTTGTAATATTATTAATTTGTGTCTGTAATTCATAATCCAGTCATTGATTTGCTTACATTGCATCATCCAGAGTAGCCAGACCATTTCCTATGTCACAATAACAGGAGATCCCTACAATGGCGATAAGCCGTGACTAATGGACGCACCCATAAAATGTCCTAAAATGCATTTTCAATTCAGTTGTACCCATTACAAAAGAATCACAGGCATACACTATACAGTATTGCACTTACAAAATGTGGAGTTACACGACATCATGTCTTGTCAAGCATCTTCCTTCTGGAAAGTGTTGAGTGAACTGACTTGTCAGACAGCGCCCTCTGCTGGATTCATAGCTGCAGCACTCTTTTCCCCCTACAAATAGCGCCATCAACCATAAGTGACCTTAAAAAAAAAGAATAATTTACAATACAATTCACAGCAGAGAAAAGAAATCTGGATCTGTAGCAGGGATCTTGTGTGCTTCCATATCCTGTTCTCGGTGTATCATCATGTAGTAGTCCTTAGGGTGGCATTATATATAGAAAAAGACTTTAAAAAGACAAAGAAAAAGCAAAGCACACTTGTGAAGTTAATCCTTTAGATCAGGGGTGTTCAACTCAATCGCACAGGGGCCCTGTGGTTGCGTTTTCAGGTTGGGGCAAAATGCGCATGACAGCTGGTGAATGTGTTTTTATGTGGACAGAATTGTTTTGAAACTTGACTCGTGTGGATGGGCATTTTGTTTTACATCAGCGTGGGGGAAATGGGCTTTTTTTTTTGCGTCCGTTCATTCCTGTTTGAAATTTCTACTTTCCCATAGTCCGCGGGTATACGACTATGCTTGTTTTGGCCACCTCTTCGTCATTCTCTCAATGTTGGGGCAAAGGCTACAGTATTTTATATCAACACAAACACATCACAATCCCTGCGATGTGTAACCCGGAAGAGTTTGCAACTGTGGAATATGAAGATTACGCATTTCCCAGCATGCTTTGCTGTTGTTGAAATGATCACTTTTGACTGTCTTACGCCATTTTAGAGTGTTATTTTGTACAGACAGGTTGTAATAAAAGTTGTTAAAGTGCTGCTATTTTTAGTCGTGTACAGTTCAATTATTTTGACTTTTGGTCTGAATCTGACACCCTTATTAAGAATGGTGAATTTATGAATGTATTCCCATAATATTGTGATTTTTGTAACATTATAACTTTTTTTCCAACCTAATTTCCCTTTGTTGTGCTTGTTTCTCTTTGCATTCTGGCATAAAAACTTTTTTTTTTTCAATATTTCTACTTTATGCTTAAAGTTGCTAAAATGGTAAAATTGTATATTTTTTCCCCTCATAATATTGCAACTTTATTTTTGTAAAAAATAAGAGACTTTTTTCTTGTCAGATTACAACTTCTTGCTTTTAATATTATGACTTTACCCTTCTAATATTTTACTACTTTATTCTCATGAAATGGTCTTTTTTTCCTCAATATTTGCTGTTGTTTTTATTCGTTTTTTTGTTTACAGTAATTGTATTTTCAG
Organism: Dunckerocampus dactyliophorus; assembly: GCF_027744805.1. Lineage (NCBI taxonomy): Eukaryota > Metazoa > Chordata > Actinopteri > Syngnathiformes > Syngnathidae > Dunckerocampus > Dunckerocampus dactyliophorus. The sequence goes on from NC_072825.1 coordinate 20,014,716, forward strand.
AAGGGGCTTATATGGTCTCCGGGCTGCACTTTGGAAAGCCTTACCTTAAAGGTTCCACTGTATTTTCCTGCATGGAAAACTTTACCATATACAGTATTTTTGCGGGGTTTTTTAAATTGATTTATTTATTTTTATATATATATAAATATGTCAGTCTTGTCCCCCCTAGCACACAGTCAAACAGTGAAAAGACTACTCAGGAATGTGTATACGTGTAGTACACAGTCAGTACTTGCCAGAAATTCCTACAGTTCCTTTAACGCTGCTCCTCATGGTATAGCCTCCCTGGCCGGTTTGTTTGAGTTCTTTATCTCAGTGCATGTCCACTTTCTCCCCATGAATAGAGGAAACGTATTTTCATGTTGTTTGAAAGATGAGCTAATCCCATGTCTCTCTTTCAGCATATTCATCCAGCACCGCCATGGCCTATTCCCCCTACCAGCATGACACAGAGACAGACTCGTCAGGTGCTCCCCTGCTGCTTCTCTGAAGGCCAAAACGGTCACGTTCGGGTTATCCTTCATCCCTGCTTTCATTTATGCTGTTACTGAGTGCTGGCTGGCTCATTTTAGTGCTGCTACTGTTACAAGCTATTATGGTGTCATCGCCCTCTCTCCAGTCAACACTTTTTATATACGAAGAGAGAGCGCATTCATTTTTATACTACGTATTTGTAAAGTGCTTGGAGTGGCATTGTCATGTTAAAAGAGTGCTTGTGTACACTCCAGGTAGCTTTGGCAGTCAGACTGCAGGAATGTTATGGAAGCAATTGTGCAGGTTTTGTCAGGGCTCATTGACTCAGGCCTTTTTAATGCTCCTGAATTATGTTTTGAGCTGATACTCCTTTGTTTTTAAGCCATATTTCCTGCCAGGTGTGTATATATATATATATATACATGCATATACCGGGTGTCCCAAAAAAAATACACACTTTAAATAATTGTAAACTAGGTGTTTATCATAATTTGTTAAATTCTCCAAGTGTAAAACAATTTACAAACATTATTTTATTGTTTTGTCACCGACTGTTCTCAAACTGACTGAATCACAAACATCACGAAACAATTCCCTTGGTTTTTGCGTGCATTCACGTTCAACGACTGCGCTCAGACTTTGGCGTTTAGGTACACCCATAAAAAAAAAAAAGAAGTCTCGTAGAGTGAGGTCTGATGAACGCGGAGGGTATTCAACGAAACCCCTCCGTCCAATCCACCTGTTTGGAAGGATTTAACATCGCGATAGTAGTGTGGACGTGCTCCATCTTCCTGAAAATAAAACCCCTCATCTTCTCTAATACGTTGTATGACAGCAAGTGTATACGTTATTTTGGGACACCCTGTGTATATACAGTAGTTAAATTACTCCCTGGGTTGTTAAACCACATGTGGCATTTGGACTTTTTTTTTTTTTAATGAATTAAGCGGTGAGCACTGTTTTGGACAGAATAGTTACTGCTTGTGTTGTTCCATGTTAGTTCAATAAAGATGTATATTTTTATTTGATTGTTTGCATTTGTGTATTAAGATGCATATAATAGTTGTACATATTGTACAGTTTGTGCAGCTTATGCAGTATTAGTGTTATTATGTAAAATAATCGCTGCACTCGACGAGTTTGTTTGGCCTCTATCGAGCACAATGTCCAACCAACCAACCAGAACTGAGCAGTGATCACAACAATATCAGCATTAAAGTGAGCACAACGCTTTTCATCCAAATGTGCATTATAATTGCATTGCATTGCATTCTGAATACAGAAGGAACTTCCAAAATAATATTGTATGGCAGCTGTGAGGAACCTACAGCTTGCTGTGCAATTAAAAAAAGAAAACTTGGTTTCAAAGGGTGCTCTAATATGATAATATATGTAACTACAAAATGAATGCTATTATTTTACACGTAATGATTGCGTACATGTTTTCTTATTGGAAGCATCATGATGACTGTTATTTCCTAGCCCTGTCTCTTAAGGTTACTTTCCCTCTTTAGCACATGCACTGTTATTGTTATCACCCTGAGGTGACCGTGATGATGTGCAAAGGCAGGGTTTTTCCATGTCAAAAGCAGGAACTTGTTCGGCCGGTTCTAGCAAATAGGAAATAAAATCCTGGGGTTTGTCTTTTGCAGTGTAGAAACCAGATTTTTGTGGATTTGGTCAAAAATGCCAAAGAAATTGATATGAAACGGCTATAATAAGAGATGATATAATCTCTGTTGTTGGAAGTGAAATGAGACATTTTGTCTTGTGCTCCCGGTGGAAGAACATTTGCCTCTGACCCAAAACATTTGCAGAGATTGTGCCGTTTCGAAAAGGCAGCACATCCAGCAGTGTGTTGTTGTTTTTTCTTTTTAGCTCTGCCAAAGTTTGTCATGACTTGCTTCTGCGTGTGTTTGTTGCACGCATCCCGTGTAACCCCGTTTCCTGCGCCTCTGTGCCAGCACATTCCTGTTTTACCTGTATGAGGTGTCAGGTAAAACGCTCACAGTTTCACAATGAACATACCACGAGCGTGAGGGCTTGCCGTCTACCAAATGTAGTACAACGCAATGTCACCGCATCTTCCTCTTTGCACTTTAAAGTAGTCTTGCATGTAACGTGGAGGCCTCAATGCTACAAATCCTGTTTATTGTCAAGCCTCTTGGAGAAACATCATTGACACGTTTTTCCATTAGAGGGAGACAAATGACCACAAGCAGGTTACATGAATAATAAGAATAACAAACGAAACACAGTTATCAGTGTGGTTAGCTATTGTATCTTGTATATAATCTTTTATCCAACTCAAAAATGACTCATGCAATGCCACATTTTCAATCAAAGTACATTTTTATCTGTTTTTAATGGCTATTCTTGAGCTGCAAGTGACAGAGGAAAGTAAAAAAAAAGACTGTAAGATGTTATATTAAACAATATTAATTAAAAGAAAACAACAAAACGAGTTCCATGTCCCAAATTATTTATACACATTCTAACTGCACATATCCATAAAAGAAAAGCTACAATGCTGTACTGTAGGTCAGAGATGTCCAATGTCCGGCCCTTGAGCCATTTTTGGCCCAGAGCTTGTTTTTTTTTTGTTGTCCCGCATCACATTTTGGAAATAAAATTCAACACGGCCCGCATCATCACCAACAACAAATAATAACACAAAGCTTTGTCATTAAATATGCCTCACTTTTTTCAAACTTTTCTTCAGAATTATTTATAAAAAAATGTTTTCTCACTCACCCAGGCGGTATCTCCTTCAAACTCAGGTCCTCTACCAGAGGCCTGGGAGCTTGATGGGTCTGCGCAGGATCTTAGCTGATCCCAGTACCGCGCTTTTCTGGACGGAGATGTCAGATGTTGTTCCTGGTATCTGCTGGAGCCATCCACCTAGCTTGGGAGTGACTGCCCCCAATCACTACTGGCACCACGACTGCCTTCACACCCCACATTTTCTCTAGTTCTCCCTTCAGCCTTCAGCTTTTCATGTTCCGTCTTCCGAATGTTGCTATCATTTGGGATTGCTACATTGATCACCGCCGCTCTCTTCTGACACCACTGTGTCAGGCTGGTTGGCCATCACCAGTTTCTCAGTCTGGATTTGGAAGTCCCCACATGATCTTGGTCTGGTTGTTCTCCATATACAGTGGTGTGAAAAAGTGTTTGCCCCCTTCCTGGTTTATTATTTTGTTTGCATGTTTGTCACACTTAAATGTTTCAGATCATCAAATTTAAATATTAGACAAAACGCAGTTTTTAAATGAAACTTCTTATTATTTACAAAGAAAAAAACATCCAAACCTGCATGGCCCTGTGTGAAAAAGTGATTTCCCCCTAAACCTAATACCTGGTTGGGCCACCCTTAGCAGCAACAACTGCAATCAAGCGTTTGTGATAACTTGCAATGAGTCTCTTACAGCGCTGTGGAGGAATTTTGGCCCACTCATCTTTGCAGAATTGTTGTAATTCAGTCACATTGGAGGGTTTTCCAGCATGAACCGCCTTTTTAAGGTCATGCCACAGCATCTCAATAGGATTCAGGTCAGGACTTTGACAAGGCCACTCCAAGGTCTTTGATTTTGTTTTTCTTCAGCCATTCAGGGGTGGACTTGCTGGTGTGTTTTGGATCATTGTCCTGCTGCAGAACCCAATCACTTTTTCACACAGGACAATGTAGGTTTGGATTTTTTCTCTCTTAATGATGAAAAGTTTCATTTAAAAACTGCATTTTGTATTGAGTTGTGTTGTCACTGACTAATATTTACATTTGTTTGATGATGTGAAACATTTAAGTGTGACAAACAGGCAAAAAAAAAAAAATCAGGAAGGGGGCAAACACTTTTTCACACCACTTTATATATCACAGTGGGGTGGGAGGGTAGCTCCTGCCTAGGGTCCAGGGATCTTGGGCTCAAAAAAGTTGGTGACCACTGGCTTGGGATATGTTGACCTACATTGTTTTGATTTTAGCGTGTTCGCTAAAGAAAAGGGAAGAACATCACATCAAAGCAAATAGTCTTATTTCAAAAGGCAGAGCTTAGGAATTTGAGTCATGTAGAAAAATAGATTTATTTATGTTGTTCTGTAAATGCAGACAAATATAATTTACAACAAAGCAAACATAATATTACCTCAACATTAAAGCACATCACCGACTCTCTCTGCAAGGCCACATCTTTCCTGGGATGCTTTTCAAGTGTGCTCATTCACACGTTTTGTTGCGTTGATGTGAAAACAATTTCGCTCCGTTCTGTTTGATGAAGTCCACGTCTACCTGCAGAAGAGCATCTCCACCAGGAGCTCCAGCAGGTCAGCTTGGCCAATCACAGGCCGGAATAACAGTTCTGTGACGAGGCTGGGTGTAATGCTCTGCAGCATGGAGGCTGTGAGGAGGATTCGGGCAAAACGCTCCTGGCGCTCAGGGTGCAGGAGCTGGACGACTTCGCTCAAGGCGTGCTGGGCCTCCTGTTGCAGTCCCTCGATGAACAGAGACGCCTTTAGATCTGGAACGTCTGTTGGATGCAAGACATGATGATGGGTCTAGCAGACACAGTAAAGCATGTGTTGTGGTGTGGCCACGCGTACCTGGATTAAATATGGTTGTTCCTTTGAGGTAAGCATACTCCTTTGGGCTCAAATCTAAGCTCCAAAACTTTTTGAGGCAGGATTTCAGTTTGCCAACACCAGCCATGGTGGGCTGCTCCCAATCCATCTCAGGACCCCCGTCACGCCGCAGAAGAATCTTTTTCAGCATGCTGTCAGCCGGAACGTCCGTCACCTCGAAGTCCACATGCTCCTGCGCCAGGCCCAAGATAAAGAGTGGCGCCCAGCAGCTTTTGAGAAGCAAGAACTGGTCGTTGGGTGGAAGCTGGTTAAAAGCAGGTAAATTCTTCATGAAATGGACGGTTTTGACCAGGACCGCTGAGGCTTCTTTGCAAATTTCCGACGGCCTTTTCAAGCACACTGTTCGACGAAGCTCGCAGTTGCATCGGTGAGGTATCGAATGATAGCTGAAGTTGTTTGAGCTTGGGCTGCTGTTATCCAGTTGGCTGAGAATGTTGAAGAGGATAGGATTTAACAGTCTGACGCTGCCGACAGAACAGTGACATTGGTTATCCATCACAGAGAGGTTTTCTTAGTGAACTTGTGAGGATACTAGAGCTCTCACTGCCTCTCCTGTCTCTATTTATAAGGCAAAGCCACCCAGCTAGGTGGACCTTGACTTGTCAATACACTCTCTGTGAAAAACAACCATGCGCTCCGCCAGGTGACTGATGGAATAACCCTGGGAAACTGATAAGCTTTTCTCAATGAAAATGAGCTGGTGGAGTAATGTCTGGATATCGAGAGGGCTGGGCCTTATCTTTGGGACGGTGTCATTAACCCAGGCAGTACCAAGCTACCAAGGACTGCAAAGGTCTGTGCCCCCCGTTCACTGCCAGCTCACACTTGCAGAGCTGGAGAGGCCAAAGCAGAGCGACGGGGCATTGACCTAGAAGTGAGGCACTCCTGGTGATGTCATTTGGAAATCCACAAACCCACTTTCCTATCCTAACCTCTATTTTGAAAGATCTTTTCATTTAAAACCTCAAACATATTTTTCTACAGCACAATGGCATCAAAGAAAGGAGGTTCTGAAAATGTCCGTTTGAGTCTTCCTGTGTGGCATTTGCAAGTTCTGTCCCTCCGGTGCTTGCGTTGATTCCAAAAACATTAACCATCCATATTTTCTAGACTGCTATCCTGTTAAGGGTCTAGGGACGCTGGAGCCTATCCCACCTGACTTTGGGAAAAAGCCTGAGACGCTCGCATCTTCTTCCGCTGTGGAACACATACGTGAACAAGATGGCCCGCGGCGCTCCGTCGCGGAAGCAGAGTGGCATTACCGCGAGTGTGTTTATCACATACACGTGAACGTGCAGGCGACTGTGCGCAGGGATACGGTGAGAGACCAACGTAACGCCCAGCGTTTTGAGAGGTCCGATTTTTTTTTGAAGGCATTTTTGTGATGCAAATGTCGTACTCTTTCGAAAGCATATTGATTTGAGAAGCCAAACTCTTTATTTAAACGTCCGCAGCAACTAACTACGTTCTTCATCACCAAAATCTGACCAGAACTGGATTTAGGAGACCAAGTGGGGGGTAAGTCACTGTTGCTGGACTACACTGCTGATGGGGATGGCATACAACTTCATGTCAAAAACTCAGAACTATCCTGTTTAAAGACAAACTGTATGAGTTGTTTAGAAGTTTAATAACAAACATTTTTAATGAAATGTCAACATTTCAATTTTTTTTCCCCTCGACTGGGAAGGACGTGTATGGCAGGAGCTCTGTCGAAGATACTGGAAATTGGAACTATTTCTGTGCTTTCCTGACTACACTTCATGAACACAAGCTCAGCACTGCTTGCTGAATCCCCCAACTTTAACTTGGATAGGCGAGACGTACGCATTCCTTGACATAAACCAGTTACAAGTGTCGATACCTGCTCGCAAGTCAAGCTAACTGGCTAAATGCTGAAGTTCAAAGCGGTTGCCTTAGCAACAATGCCAAACACAAAGCAAAATGATACTGGATCTGGATTTAGGGACTCAAAATCAGAAATAAGGTCAGTCAGGCTGTCGGACAAAAAAACAACTCCAGGATTCGAGGATTTTCTGAAGAAGAAGATGCCAGAGATGACTCTATTACAAATAATGATGTCAATAATGGTGTCACAAACATTATGGAAGAAAATAGAGCACAGAGCAAGGCTATCAAAGCACTAAGAAAAGAAGTCAAGGAGTTGCAAGATGAAAATGCAGACTTGAGCGCTGCTCTTAAGGAGGTTAAAAACCCTATAGAAGATATCAAGGCTCTGCAGGATGATATCAGTGCATTAATGGAAGACAACGCTGCCTTGCGTGCTGCTCTTAAGGAGGTTAAAGACCCTACGGAAGAAAACAAAGCATTATGATATTATTATTATGATATCAACATTCTACAGGATGACATCAAGGCACTATTGAAGGATAACGCTGTCTTTCGCACCACCCTTGAGGAAGAGAAAGAAGCAAAGGAAAATATCACTAAGCAAATGAAAAACTTCATTGACGAGATGGATCAGAAAGCACGAAGGAATGATGTGGTCCTCACAGGCCGCCAAATTACACCCAGGTCAAGAGATGTTCCTTCAATACAGCAACAGACTGCTAACTTCCTACAATCGAAGGAGGTGGATGTAGATATCGACAGCATCGACACTTGCATCCCACTATATGGCAGAAACAAAACCACACCCGTCATCATTAAGTTCACCAGCAGGGAATTCAAAACCGCACTGCTGAAACAGGGAAAGAAGCTGAGAGGCGCAAGCGTCTACATGAATGAGCATCTGACAAAACACAACATTGACATCGCCAAGAAAGCACGAGACTTGAGGAAGCAGGAAAAGATACAAAGCACTTGGAGCACCAAAGGTAAAATCTACATCAAGCTAAATGGAGGTCCAAATATATCAAATATATCAACGATCTGGATAAATATTAAAGATCATATTACCAAGACAATAACCTGCAAGAAAGAACCATGCAGCTAGAAGGATTACATCAGTAACAATGACCTCGACATAATTGTTGCAAGGGCTATTATATGTTTGTGTGTGTTTGTATGTATACATACTGTATGTATGCATTAGCAATGGATGTGATACAAAGAGGGGGTAGGATTAAATAAGCTCTGCTTCTTCCTACTCCTTTTCGGACATGTGGAACTGTGACTTGTAACATGAAGCATTCAATTACACTGTATGCATGTTCGAAATAAATTAAACCATAACCATAACCACCATAACCAACTGTTGGCATGCATTTTGCCAAAAAAGTTGACAATAATGCTTAAATATCATTTTTTAAATCTACTTAAAATACAACTAATGTAACGTCCATGAGTTCACGACCCTAAAACCAACAAACCGTCATTGCATACGGTACTTGCTTGTTCTGTGGGAGGGAGGGGGGGGAAATAAATCAATAAAATTTAAGGAATTTCCATTTATGTGGCCTGTGTCAGGCTGTGCGGCGTCCCAAGTGTCATTAATGTAAGTATAGGCCACTTTGTTATGATGGCAGTGCCTGGCACGGAGGCTTGACACTGATAAGTCGATGACGTTGATTGTTGCAAATAAACAAACAGCACAATCTGAGTGAGTCATTTTATATTCCCTACTGTTGCCTCGTTTTCTTTCGCCTACTCTACAGTTACAGTTTCACAGATGACAATAGAGCAGCTATATTTAATTTGAAATTTGAGTTTCAACGCTTTGGAGTCAAGGTCAGTTCAAAATGTTAATATGCGCAGTTAAAAGATTAAATACCAGTGGCCGGATATTTGCTTAACTTCATTTTTAAAGAATCATATCACATCATATTGCTGAATCATAACAAGCACACACACGGGTGGCATTGGTAATAATGAAGAAAAAAAAACAGCTTGAAATGTAAAAACACGATGTTGTGGCAAAGAGCGTGTTTCATGGGTGAAATGCCCGATAATACACTTCGGCAGCCATCAGTCTTCGTGAAGCATGTGGACAATTGTAAACGTGATAAGACTCTTGTTTATAGCGGTTAGGAGCAGGCAGAGACCGACACGGAGGACAGACTCTTATCGTCTTCGAGGCTGTAAAGTTGAAATAAAAATGTCCTTCATTCCTTAAGTGGAGCAACCGCTGAATTCAGTGATCAAGGAAGTGAAAATAACCATGGCTAAATTATGCAATGCTGAATGTCCTTAAGAAAGAATACGAGAATGAACTTGTTAATCACGAAAAAGTGATTCCAAACAAGAAGTGAGGCAATCATTTTACACATAAGGATATCTATATATCTATATCTATCTATCTATCTATCTATATATATATATATATATATAACATAACGCATGCTGTAATGTTTTTCATTGGCGTTATACTGTCATTTCCTAATTTTCTCAGGTTAATGAACTCTCGTGAACGCCATGTCTGGAACTTGACACGTGACCTTGGCCTACTGTTAATGTATCAAAGGGTCATTCAGTCAAAGGTGAGAGCTGTTCTCCACCAGCATTTCTGTCTTTGGCAAAAAAAAAAGACATTTGATCCGCCAAGCGCAGCGTAGACGTTATGTTGTTTATCTACCTGTCTGTGTTCGTAATAACTTGAAAAGCTATGAATGTTTTCAGGAATTGCCGGAAATGGGATATGGAAGAGCTGATTAAATTTTGGGGGTGATCCAAATTTCAAAATTTTCCCCAAAAGTCCCCCTTTTCCCTACAGTTAATGATTATTATTCCACTGCCACATTTCTCAACCGATTCAAGCCACTCCAACATCAAACTGTTGAACATGTTCAGGACATTCAGGCTACATCTATTTATACTGAAAAAAATGTATAAATGTTCCTATAATTCACACTTTTCCGTAAAACTGCTATTGTCTACTCCTCCTTCCACATTTCTCATTCAACAAAATCAGGACATTAATTCACGCTATTTACCACACCACAAAAATTCCCACATTTTTTCTTCCAGAATGCAAAATGCCTTTGATCAAAACAGTTTGAACTACTTCCACATTTCTCAAACGATTCAGACCGTTCCAACATCAAAGCATTCAACTAGAGAAATATTGAACATGTCCAAATTGGGGCTATTTAGTATGAACACCATTAACACCATTATCCTCACAGTACATGTTGGAATTCATGTTTCCATCAATGAACATCCCCCCGATTATGACTCCACCGCCACCAAATTAGCATTGTTTGGCCTCAGGGTGAGTCTCTTCTCTTCAGGCCTCTTGGGCTTTTGCCATCGTAATTAAAACCACTTTTGGTTTTGTAGCTATTTCTTTGTTTGGTACCCTTCAGGACTATATTTGGACTTCTAGGAGCAGTGGTTATGTCTAATGCAAAAAAAAGAGGTGTAGATGGTGTAACCGGTTCGCAGTGATGTCAGGGTCCAGACACATGAGTACAGTTTTACTGCCTGTTACTATCAAACACTGAGGTGAAGGCCAACTGGAGAGTTAGCCTCTGGGTTAATGACCTCAGATAGAATACATTTCTTGGTCGTCTCTGAGAGACAAAGGAAAAAAGAGCAATTCATATTAATATACAATGGATCACTTTACAACACATAAAAAATCCTATTTATCTTATATTTGGTATTGCTTTAATGCTATTTAAAAGATAACGTGATTAACAATTTCACTATATAGGGCAACCTGAATATTAGACACAAGCAAAGTACATTTAATAGATTTTCATTGATGCTCTTATCGATCGGACACCGATCAATATCGAACGATTTCCGTAAAAAACACTTGATCGGCAAATGCCGACAAATGCCGTTCTAAGGCGATCACAAAAAACGATCTGTGTCACGTAAGGTTCAAAGCTAGTCTGTAAAATCTCATGGATTCCGTTTGACAATTTGACACAGGCGACACCAATCGATGCCAGCGTGTTTGATCACTCCATTATCATACCTACTGCCGTTCAATTTATCCTGTATCTTTGTTGACACGCTTTGCCTTGCTGTCAGTGGCAGCGGGTAGCCAGCTCGCTAGCAAGAAGTATCCGCCTAGCTTCTGGTCTTCGGACTCCAAATGTGACATTTTACAACAGTGACATTTTGTTTTTAAAACAAACAAGCAATGCGGTTAGTTCGGAGCTCATTTTCGTCCCACGGGATATCACGTTCATGGGGTACGTACTAACGTTTTCAAGTTTTGCTGAGCAATTTTGCTCTCTTGTCATTATACTAATTATGTTTTGTCCTCAAAACACTATTTGTGTGTGGTTCTTAATGAACATAAACACATAGTATCACCATCATAAATCAGCTGATTTGAACTCACCAAAGGGTCAAAGAATATTTTCTTCGACTCTCAATAATTTTCTATTACAACTGTTGAATTCAGACTTTATACCTTTTATATAATGACAAATGACCACAAAATAGTATGAAGTTGTCGGTATAAGTATCGGTATCAGCCGATCTCACTCATGGATGATCGGTATCGGCAGCATAAAACCCTGATCGGAGCTTTCTTAAAATAGACCAAATCAATAGAAATGTGTTTACAGTAAGTGACGTGTTAAAGTGACAGTATGTAGCAGATTCCTCCAGCTGCCTAGAAGGCACCAACATTCGAACGTAGGAATAGGGTTAGATCCCGCCTCTTCCTGCTTTGAGTAGACGTAACACTTACGTACGCTTTAGTCATGTTTTTTGTCAGCTAATGATAGCGATTCGGCAAAGTTTTGCTACTAATGTTAGCTATGATTGAAAGTAAAGCCTATCATAACCACAAAATGACTCCAAATTGTCAGTCGCTTCTTCAAGATTGCTTTTGTGTATGTGCACGCGCCACAGTCAGATGGCGAGTCACAGCCAGGAAATTAATGGTTCCAGACCTGACCTCAATAAATGAATTTCCGCGATATAGGATGCAGTGTTAACAAATGGAATATTTTCATAGTTAGAGCACCGAAAACCTGTTTCTGACTTTCTAGATACAGTTTTTACCATTATTAGAGCCCTGTAGACATGAAATAACACCTTCATAGTCACCTTTACACTCCACTTATTCATTGTTTACACCACATTGCGCAACTCCTTTGCTGCAGGTACTCGTGACGGCTTCTAGCTAGTAAGCTAGCGAGCAAGTGAGCTAACCAGTTAACCTTGAATTTATTTCTTCTCCATCATGTGGAACATGATAGCGTGACATGGGACATGACATTTGTATTTGAATTCCTTTTTTACATGTAATAATGTGTTATAAAAAATATATATATATATATAAATATATATACACTCCCACAGAGTTGTGAAACGTGAAGTCAGACTTTGGCCTCAATTGTCAATTTATTTTAATTAACATGTTTTCACTGAAGATTGAAAACAACGGAACAGTTACAGCAGACATCAAATCCACCCCAATTAATTACTCGCCGTCAATAAACCATAATTAGTTAAGCTACATTTCTGTGTGAACACTTCTTCAGTAGTACTGTCGTAGGTATTTATTTGTCCACAAAAAAACCATTAAAAGCACAAGCTTAGTTATAAAACATAAGGACTTGATCTAAATTTCAAATCATGTGATAATATAGTTTTTTATAAATTTTCATATAGTTCACATAGTTCATTCTAAAAGTTGGGCGTTCAGAAATTGGGCGTCACATCCGTTTCCGGCGTCCTATACCGGATGCGGAATAATCGTAATTTCCGTTGCAAACAACGGTAGACATGGCGGAGTCTCAAGGAGTAGCTCCCGTGTTTTTCGTTATCAGCAACATTCCCGTCGCTTTTCACTCAGCGGACCTCAGGAATTATTTCAGCCAGTTTATAGAGAGCTGCGGCTTCCACTGTTTTCATTACCGCCATAGACCAGAAGTGCTCCGGGAGCCCCAGGTGTGTGGGGATAGCGAGGAGGACGGCGACAAGTCTTCTGGGAGCGACATGGCAGCTGCTAACAGCACCGACAACAAAAAGGAGACAGCCAAATCTTGCTGTTGTGTCGTGTCTGTCCACGGAAAAGAAGCTGACAGATTTGCCAGGATGTACGGAGGGAACCACTGGATCGATTCGAAGGGCAGCTGGTTGTCCAGAAGATGTGTTGTTAAAAGAGTTAAGGTTTCACAACACAACGGTTAGTGTAGCTCTATGGACGCAGGGGTGTTTAATTAAGCCTGCAGTTCTTTTTTTTATTGGCAGTTTGTTCGCAAGCAATGCAAGTACAGTCATCTTTCACTACATCACGGTCTTCGAAAATTAATTCATAAATGATCACTGTTAACAATACATTGATGAGACAATAGCCACCGCTGCTAACGTGTGAGATTATGTCAAATATATAATATTTTCTCTGATTATATCTACTCTCTTGGGTAATACAAATATAAAAGTGACCATGTGGATCCTACTCTGAGGAAATTCACTTGTCGTGGTCGGGTCCGGAGCCACTTAACCGTGATAAACAAGGGACGACTGTACACACACGACCAAAAGTGAAGGACAAAGTTGTAAAAGGTGTTGTACAACTGAACTGCATCGGACTGAAAGCTGTTTCTAATACTTTGGTGACCGTACATAGCTGCATGAGAGTCAACAAGTTAAACATACTGTAGTGGCTTTTTTGATACTGCTGCAGAGGTCGTGTAAAGATGGTCAGACTGAGTGTGTTGGACATTGCTGCAGTGGACTGAAGCATATTTTCATGTGATTTTGTTTTTCCCAGACAATCCGCAGTTCCCTTATAAGACGAGGTATGAGCAGAGGCACCGGGTTGCCCAAACTGAGCACTTCACCCTCTCTGACCTCAACAGCTTATCTGAGCTCAATCCACCTGCCCTGATGCAGAATGGAAACGTAGGGACGCCAGTCAAAGTCTTCCTGCAGCTCATCCAGTCCTGCCGCCTGCCTCCTCGCCTCATCCGGAAATTGGGCCTCACTTTCCCCAAGACTGGCTCCAACCGTCGCTACGGCAACGTGCCTTTCCAGTACCAGGACACTTGCACACTACCGGCTACAGAAGAGACTGTTTTAACAGCTGCTGGGCATGAGATATCTGGCCCTGGCAAATTTGCAGCTCGAACGTCAGGACCGATGCAGCAGGCTGATGACTCTGAGACAACTGAGAGCGATGAACCACAAGGAGGAGAAGAGGAGGCAGAGGAGGACGTTCAATCAAATGCAGATGATGTAAGATCAAGAATTTATTCAGTATGTTTCCTGCAAGTATAGTTTATGATGTTTTAGTGCAACTAGGGATGGGTATAATAGTCAATATTTCAAAATATTGACAATCAGTCACTTGTGAGGAATTGATTGTACATTAATCACATTTTCATGGACTTAATTTATCAGGCAAAATAGCTGTAACCAGCAGTCATGTAAGATTGCGCTTTTGCCAGCAATATCGATTTACAGTAATATGTTTATGCTCATGTGGGAATGGATTGCATTTTGTTCGCTGGGATCCAGAGGAAATATTGGATCTGGATGAAATGTGACCTCATTTAAGAATCATCGCTTTTCATTGTTGATTTGACAAGTGACAAATATTTGCTCCCTGCTGGAGTTCTGAACACTCTTACCAATTATTCGTCTTTGCTTGCAGGATGATGACTGCTGTGAGGAGTGGGAGCGCCATGAGGCGCTGCATGACGACGTTACGAGCCAAGAGCGGAGCAAAGAGAGGCTGTATGAGGAAGAAATAGAGCTGAAGTGGGAAAAGGGCGGCTCAGGCTTGGTTTTCTACACTGATGCGCAGTACTGGCAGGAAGAAGAAGGCGGTAAGGATAAGAATGTTTGTTTTATGTAAAAAAAAATTAATAAATTGTATAAGTAAAATAGTCTAAGAGATGTTCACGTTTCTGTCTATTTTTGTCCTTGTTTTAGATTTTGATGAGCAAACAGCAGATGACTGGGATGTTGACATGAGTGTCTACTACGATAAAGGTATTTTGGTATACCTGTGTACAGTTTTTGATCATCTTGGTTGAAGAAGGTTTACTTGATCTGTTGACATAATTTGCTAAACTGGTTTGGTTCTTTGAACAGACGGTGGTGACATGGATGCTCGTGACTATGTCCGAATGCGACTTGAGAAAAGGCTAAGAGAAGGTCTTGAACCTGGAGTGGCACACAACCAGACCATTGGCAGTTTTGAAAGGTTCACAAAGGTATGGACGTTGCCACAACTCATATCTACCCTATTGTTGGCAGTGGATTTTTTCAGGTTTCATCGCTTATGCTTTTCATTTAGGGCTTCGGTCGTCGTGTGATGGAGAAGCAGGGCTGGAAGGATGGTGAAGGCTTGGGGAGCAGTCAAATTGGGATTTCTGAAGCCCTGGAAAATGAAGGCCAGCATCCACGCTGCAAACGAGGGTTTGGGTAAGTTTTAAAATTAAACTCTCTGACACCTCTCTTCTACTACTCTCCTGTGTGTTGTCGTCGTTGCAGGGTTTCCAGCATTCCCCTTCAGGAACGATAATTAGTATACAGTACATTCCTGCTTTTTGAGGGGGATTAGATTCCGGGACCACCAGCAAATGGCGAAAATTTGCAAGTAATTGAGACGGTCATAACATTTTTGACACACTGCTCCCTCTCCACCTCCAAACTCTTCTGCGAGCTTGATATTGATGTTCTCCTCTAATTTCAGATCAGCATTTGCAATAAGAGTGTTGTTAGATTAGATAGGATTCAGCTTTCGAACACTCCCCCGTCTCCCTTCAATGTGCCTCACACACTTACTTAATGCATTTTAAATCATAAAATGTAGAAAATGTAAAGGTACTCACAACTAATGAATGATAATGTAAGGTGATGAATAGATGGAATTGGGGTCACAGTGTTGAACTTATATATAAGTTTCACTTTTGTGTCTCACAGCAACTACGGTGCGTTGTAGGACTGCCGAACAAAATGCGAAATCTCAACGCTTAACGGAAAAACATCATCTGTGAAGATAAAGACATAATTGTGGTCTTTTTTAACATGTCCCGCTCTACATTTGACTGGTATAATCATGTATTTATAAATTATGGGTGAATGAGATGCGCTCTCCTTGGGGAAAAAAACGGCCTTTTTTGGGGGAGGAGCGTTACCCAAAATTTGCAAATGATATTAAAAGTTAATTATTTTTAAATTCAGTCAGTCTGTGTACTTACGGTGATGTACTGTGTGTATTTTGCAGGTATCATGGTGAAAAGTTACTCATACATACTACAAAAAAACCTAGAAAAACATTCCATGTGACTACAATCTATGATCAACCCAAAGACATGGATAGAGGCGACAGCTTGCTCAGACGCCAACCAAACACTAGCATGAAGTACAGAGGCTGGCAGCCAGGTGGCAGCGGTGGACCGCGAAGATGACAACATATTTTTTTTTTCTTTTCATCAGACTGGACAAACTACCTGGTAGTAATTCATTTATTGCCAATTTTGATGTTTTTAAAAGTATTGTATGAAACATTGTTTTGTCTTTTGTTGTTTCCTAAAACAAATAGTACCTTAAATTAAGGTATTTAAACATTTAGGCCTCTATTTATTAAACTTGTATTAATCCCACAAGGGGAAACTGTTTACAAGATGTACTGTATTGTTTTTATTACATGCAACACAGACACACACAAAATGCTGTATTCGTTTAATGTAATGTAAATAGTTGAGGTGTACAGGTGCATCTCATTTAATTAGAATATTGTGATAAAGTGATATGATTTCAGACTGTGACTGGTGATACCTCGCCTCCCGCCCAAAGTCAGCTGGGATAGGCTCCAGCATACCCCTGCGACCTTAGTGAGGATAAGCGGCATAGAAGATGGATGGATTTCACACTACATTACTGGTCAAAAGTTTTAGAACATTCCAGTTTCTTTGGAGGAAAAACCTACATTTTTAAGTGTTAAGATGGTCTGTCTCTCTTCCATTGTTAATTCCCTTTTTTCTTGCCATTTTTGGAGCAACAAATTATTTTCTCCAGAACAATCCTGTTCAACTGATCACTGTTGACAAGGGTATAGAACCACAGTGTGTTCCGAACACTGTTTTTATGCAGACAGAGGAGGTAGTAAGTACTCCAGAACTTGGAACACCTGTAGGAATTAGTTGCACCAACTGCCAAGGCTTGATCAACCTCCATTTCTGCAGAACAGCTTTAAAGTGTTGACCCATTTTGTGGTCCCTGAAACAGGCCTTTTAGTATAATTCTGAAATGCACATTTTTCAGTTTTGGGCAACCTATCTTTTTAAACCTCTGGCACTTCACCACTTACATTTGTACTGTTTCAAGCTATTCATTGGACTTGAACAACTTGAATTTCAATCAATAACTGGGGTTTTCTAAAACTTTTGACCGGTAGCGTATGTGATCAATGAAAGGAAAATTGCACTTTTTTAAAATTTTGCCCATCATCCCCAATCTTTATGTGAGGCATGAACACATGTCTTTCTCTTTTC
The DNA here is from genome assembly GCF_027744805.1 of Dunckerocampus dactyliophorus. Taxonomy (NCBI): domain Eukaryota; kingdom Metazoa; phylum Chordata; class Actinopteri; order Syngnathiformes; family Syngnathidae; genus Dunckerocampus; species Dunckerocampus dactyliophorus. The sequence goes on from NC_072825.1 coordinate 20,032,202, forward strand.
TGTATGTTCTAAAGATATAAAAACAGATAAAAAAAAGAGGCATCTGATTACGGCATGTAATGGGACATACCTATGCCAACTACACATACTGCTATTAAAAAACCTCCAACATGGTTTTATGGTTTTATATACATTCTGTGACCATGTAGTAAGAGGTACCTTCATGATAACATGGCATACTTACGGGATTTTGCCGAATTCTGGTCCTTTGAAGCATTACCTGAACTTCCTTCCTGTATGCATTGATTTCACATAGCGGCATAGAAACGAACGCTACCCCTAGCTAACTTTTCCAAACTCAATAACAACAGTAGCCATACCTTTCAGGAGTGGCCTGGAGCATTGTGAGTGCAGCGCTGACGCACTGCCTGCGTGCGTGTGTGTGGGATGAAGCAAGCTGCTAGCCGGCAAGTAGCTAGCCGGTGTGGTGTGGCAAGGTGTCAATACGCCAGTAAAGTAGTTCTTCAGCGTAACAATGTTAATAAAAATAACATTGTCTGTAGCTTGGTTAATATGCATGTCACATTATATATAAATGGAAAAGAGAAAGAAGTGTTCATGTCTCACAGCAGGATTGTGGACGATGGGCAAAATTTAAAAAAAAGTGCAGTTTTCCTTTAAAGGGTTTTGCAGTTGATGACATTACAGCACAAAACAGTTCTTTACGATATTGAAGTTATTGTCAATTCTTCAAATTTTACTTGATAATGAATTTGGGGTTTTTGGTAGCTGTAAACTATAATCATCAAAATTATTAAATACTTTCCTGAAATATTTTACTCTGTGTTGTGAATCCATACAATTATATTCTTTCAGTAGTTCAACTCAAAACGTAACATAAATTAACTTGTCAAAGATATATTAACATAAAACAGTGTACTACCCAATAACACGAAACAAAATCGTAGCCATATATACAAGTACATTTATAGTATTTAATAGATTACCATTTTTGAAGCATAAACTACAAACATTTATTTTGAAACGGTGTAGTTCACTTAACCCGGATGTATATGAGTTAGCAAGTAAGCTACTTTCTAGGACTTGCTACGCATGTACATACAAAGCAGCGGGTGATTGCCGGGCAATAAAATTGTACTTTTTTTAGTTTTTAACTTTGTAACGTAAGGATTCTGTAACACTAGTTGGACTCAAAAGAAGCTAACGTCCTATCGGTTGTCATATACTTGGTATTGCTTGATGTGAAACGACACAAACACGAGAGTAGCAGTTAGCATTGTATAGTAAAGTGGAGCGATGCGACTTTTAACTTCACTGGTTCTGACGTAAACTTTCTAGAAAGCACATAAAACAAGATGTCCGAACAAAAAGCAGCAACACCATCACTTCGCTTCGGCCAGGTGGTGATTGGACCGCCAGGTTCGGGTAAAACGACATACTGCCGGGCGATGCAGGAGTTCCTCACACAACTCGGACGCAAGGTAGTTGTGGTAAACATGGACCCAGCTAATGAAGGACTTCCATACAACTGTGCCGTGGATATCTCAGAGCTGATCACGTTGGATGATGTGATGGATGGTTTGAAGCTGGGACCCAATGGCGGCCTCCTCTACTGCATGGAGTATGTTGAAGCCAACATGGACTGGTTGGAAAACAAGTTGAAGCAGCACCACGACTGTTACTTCTTATTTGACTGCCCTGGGCAGGTGGAGCTCTACACGCACCAGAATTCAGTGAAAAACATTTTCTCACAGTTGGGGAAGTGGAATTTTAGGGTGAGTGTACTAAACATCGTCAGTTTGGTTTTACAAATTCACATCAATAGTTTGATTATTTTTCTTTCAGCTCACATCAGTGCACCTTGTGGACTCTCACTACTGTGCTGACCCGGCCAAGTTCATCTCAGTGCTGTGCACCTCACTGTCCACCATGCTGCATGTGGAGCTCCCTCATGTCAACATCCTCTCCAAGATGGACTTAATAGAGCAGTATGGAAAACTAGGTAGGAATGATTGCTTGTTTGGTTCACTTCTGACAAAATCCATGTGAGGCGAAATGCCTTGAGTGTACACAGTATACAGTACAGCAGTGCAATTCCAATACCATAATACAGACCTGTTCAAAATCTTAAGACCAGCTCAAAAATTGCTAGAATTTGCATTTTGCACATTTGGATATTAATGAGGTTTTAATAGAGCTACAATATGCGAAAGCAAGAAGGGGGAGTGAGACAAAAAACATTTGGAACTTGTAATTAAAAAAAAACCCAACAAAAACAAACTGTAATAGGTTGTCACCTGATCAAAAGTTTAAGACCACAGGCTATAAAAGCCAAAATCTGCTCAAAATTGTCATTTTCGGTCAGGCATTCACACTGTCATGCCCTCCTGATGGCTAAAGCTAACAAGCTTTCTCTTTTTGAACATGGTTGGATTGTCGAGCTGCATACTGTAAGCAAGGCCTCTCGCAGCGTGCCATTGCTGCTGAGGTTGGGAGCAGTAAATCAGTCATTCTAAATTTTTTTGAAAGATCCTGAGCATTATGGAACAAAAAAGTCAAGTGGTAGACCCAAAAAAATCACACCTGTGCTGAGCCGGAGGATCTGATTGGCTGTCCATCAAGACACAGGGCGGTCTTTGACCCGAATTAAGGCCCTTACTGCTGCTGACTGCAACGCAATAACCATCAGATGGCATCTACGGGAAAAGGGTTTAAAAAGCAAAAAAAATAATTCAAAGACCTTGTCTCCTTCAACACCACAAAACTGCCCGTTTAGACTTTGCCAGGGAGCATCAAACATGGGACATTGATGAACAGCCTATTTCAGTTTAATTGTTGTTTTCAATCAATTACTCTTTCAAAGTGCTTTTTGTCTCACTCCCCCTTCTTGCTTTTGCATATTGTAGCTCTACTTAAAACATCATTCAGATCCAAATGTGCAAAATGCAAACCGTAAACAAACATTTTACAGAATGACGTAAACAGAGGACCACCTGTATCACTGTAGCCTTTGTTCATCCATCCATCTTCTATGCCGCTTATCCTCACTAGGGTCGCGGGTATGCTGGAGCCTATCCCAGCTGGCTTCAGGCGAGAGGCGGGGAACACGCTGGACTGGTCGCCAGTCAATCGCAGGGCAAATAATCATTCACACTCACGAGTCGCCAATTAACCGAACATGCATGTTTTCGATGTTGGAGGAAACCGGAGTGCCCGGAGAAAACTCACGCACGCACGGGAAGAACATGCAAACTCCTCACAGAGATGTCCAACGGAGATTTGAACCTCTCTTGGATTAAGTGCCGCTAAGGCCAAAGAAAAAGCAAAACGTATGCAAGTAATCCTTGGTTGCTCGCTGAACTGAGCTCTTGTGAGCTATGCCAAGGGCTCACGCAATATGCGGACATGTAATGTGATGTCATGCTTAAAAGGCGGTCCACTGTTAACTGTTAAACATAAAACAATAAAACTCTACAGTAACCCTGAGAACAAATTTTAATTGTTGTAAAAAGAAACTAACCACTATTAACAATAGAACATAAAAGCACTACCCTAACTTTGATAACAAGTGACGTATGCCAACTTTAGGTGAGACCTGCTTGTTGAGTGTGGTAATTCTTTTTGGAGTAAGTGAAGAACCAAAGAAAAAGCAAAACATAATTGATGCTCGCTGAACTGAGCTCTTGTGAGCTACCGTAAAGCACCGTGTATAAACCGCACCCGTGTATTAACCGCACCCCCATTTTCAGGCTCACGGCGGGGGAAAAAAACATTTTTAGTTCATAAATGCTTGCCAACTCTTTCATCTCAAATCAACATGCATAAAGGTACTAAGCAATTTCAAAAAGAAGAATAAAGGACAAATCTGAACTTCGGCATCTAGATTTTTAATATTATGGCTAAGCACAGATTATTAATAATAATAATAATAATTTAAAAAATCTAAATAATTTGATATCTTTCACTGCTTCTCTTTTTCACTATTTTTATTTTATTGCATTGCTTCAGTGTGAATTTGAATAAACTCCAACGTTGTATTGTATTTTACATTGGAAGCTTAGGTTAGCTTCAGTTTATAAGGAGATCGTTTCACTGTGTGAAAATACAGACAGCCGTCAGATAAGTTACAAAGAAATTGCATAGACAAGCATTTTCAGCAACTGTACAGCAGAGGGCGCTAAAGTCAAAGCAACTGTCTGACCCACAGACGGCTATTCTAAAATGGGCTTCTCAATTTCTGCATCTGTTCACAGACCTGACATCGTGTATAAACCGCACCCCGATTTTTTGCTTCATACCAGTGGGGAAAAAAAAGTGTGGTTTATACACGGTGCTTTACGGTATGCTGATGTCTTGCGTGATAAGCTGACATGTAGTGTGACATCATGGATTGGAACTCCTGCCTTTTATGAGACTCTCGAGGTATTTTTGGAAGGCAATTGTTGGACCTTATTCAGCTGTAGCTATATATGTTCCACTGTAATACCGTTTGCTCTTAATTCAGTTCATTATAGTAATAATGCTTCTTTTAATATGAATGTATATGTGTCTTCTTAAACAGCATTTAATCTTGACTTCTACACTGAAGTGATGGACCTGAAATATCTACTGGATCACCTGGCTGCAGATCCCTTCTTTAAAAAATTTCGCCATCTAAACGAAAAGCTGGCAGAAGTCATTGAAGATTACAGCCTTGTCTCCTTTGTGTCTCTCAATGTTCAGGTATCACTGTTTGTTTCTAGTTACACATTGCTAACGTAATGTTTTCTTTCATATTTTATTCATGTATTCAGGCCACAAGCACTGTAACGGTGCACTGATTTACAAAACAAAGTGGCTCACGCTACAGCTTTTGAGCCATGGCAGCATCCATTTATATTTTGACTAAGGCAGTGGTCACTGTGTGATTCATAAAACCATGGCTCATGCAGCTTCTTTTAAACAAACATAAATGTAATTTATTCATTATGTGTAGGAAGTTTCAAAGAAGTACAAATGGAAGCTTGTTTTATTGGCGTTAGCTTTCTTCCCTCTTGTGTAGAACATTTGCAAAAAAAAGAAAAGGCAGAAGATTACTTAATCTCAGATCTGAATTTTCCTGCTTTTGATATACAGTAACACATTATTTCAGGTTATTCCATGCCACGTGTGTCAGTGTTATATGTAAGTTATTTTCCAAACATCTGTTTGCACAGGAAATTATGTACAGTGAATTAATTCATTCCAGGGTCACCATCATGAAATCGATATTAGCTGTACATGCAAAATGACATTCTTAACTGTCATACAAGAAAAACAGAAGTTAACCATAATATAATACAATATAATGCAAAACTAAAATAAAGTAAAACTACTCATGATTTAAAGATGGAACAGGGAGTTGTCTACAGAGTGATACTGTCAACTAGTGTCATTTATATACATTATATTGATGGAATTCTTAATTGAACACTCCTGTTTTCGATGTTCCCTGATGCTGAGGTCTCCTGTGACATCAAGCACGATGACTGTTCAACTTACATTTTTTTACATTTCGATTTTAATTTTCAAGAAAATGTGTTGAATTTTCAACTTTGGCGGTTCCACTGTAATTGCATCCGTTGGGAGTTGATTTGCATCAGCTACATGTTGCGTTTTATTTAACTAACCGTGACTTGAATGACTGCTTGTTACCATGGCTACCCATATTCCAGAGACCTATCACTTTAAAAGTCCAAAACCAAGCACATATTTCAACTTTTTGTGAGACAAGGTTTTTGGATGTCAGTCAGTGTCTTGCAGACATTCTGGGCTGTGGTAACTGTGGTAACATTTGTACAGGCCCCATCATACCCATCTGTCAGTCAGTAGTATTCTCCCGTCCCATTGGCTGTCAGACTGCTGAATGCATTCTATGCTATTATTCTGTTGTCTTATATTCTACTCTCTATAGGACAAAGACAGTATGATGCAGGTGTTGCAGGCAGTGGACAAGGCCAACGGCTACTGCTTTGGAGACCTGGAGGAGAGAAATCTTCAGGCAATGATGTCAGCCGCCGTGGGGGCAGACTTCCAGTTCGGCTCGTATCCTTTCCTTGCAGCTCTGGTGACTCAACTATGACTCAGGCCGTTTAACCCCCACGATTTACGGCACCGAGCTGAAAAGCTGACTGCTTTTCTCATTGCAGTTTAATGTCAGCTGTAAGCTCATTGTTGAAATAAACACTTAAAACTGTTAATGTCTACCTTAACAGCTGACTCCCCAGCACTCTCGGAGTTCAAGAACGCTATGTTGAAACAAATGGGAAGACTGTGGAGGAGGAAATGATGGAGTTTTTGAATTGCTGAACGCCAGCACACAAACCTGGTCGACCTTTCCATCGGACCTGGACTTCTCCATTAAAGAATAGACACACAGGAACAGGAACAATGGTATTGAAGTTTGCACTGAATGACTGCACATATTTTTATTAAAACACCTTAACTGTTAAAGCTCCAGTTTAGTTTTTTATTCATTCATGTTCAATTTGAATTGCTAGAATTGAATTGGCTAAAGTGAGAAGGTGACTTCAAACTATCCTTTGGGAGGTGCATGTGTAATTTCCTCCAGCAGATGGCAGTAGATGTGCTCACAAATCCTCCAGTCTGATCTCTAAAACTCTGCTCCATCTTTTGTCCTCAGCCAGAGCAGAAAAATTAAGTCAGGCGGGGAGAGGAAGCCACATTAAATCTGTGTTTCTGCACAACTGGCCCTGTGTCTGGTCTTTGGGATGGAAGACACTCTCTCTCTCTCTCTGTTCCAACTCTTTTACGTAGAGACCACTACTTTTCTTTTTGTGTCTTTACCATGTTTATGGAAAAAAAATATGAAAACATACATGTATAGCGTTAAAAATGCATGCACTTTTCATTCCTCAGTGGACTCATGCTAAAATAATCTGTGAAATGACATCACTGCTGTGTGTGTGTGTGTGTGTGTGTGTGTCTGTGTCTGTGAGAGTGATAACGTTTCATATGGGCTCCATGCATTGAGGGGGGTGTGTCAGGCTGAATGTTAAATTCTGTTCCGATGTTTGCACATGTGATCAACTATGCCTTCTCATTGGTACTTCCTGCCTTTTTTCTCTCAAGCCCCCTAGAGGATGATGTGTGTGTATGTGTGTGTTCGCGCGTGCGCGCGCGCGAGAGAGACAGAACCCAGTCTTTGAGTGACAAATGGAAAGATAGCGGCTTGCATTTAATTTAAATCAATACACCATCTAGCCTAGTAATCGTCTGTTTCTGCGTTTCACCCATTTAATCAGCAAGTATCCGTCTTTTACACACGCACACACACACACCCTTGCTTGATTCTGCGCACGCACCCACGATGCGTTTCATGGACGCCAAAGCACCAATGTTGTTATTGTTGGGAGAATTTTGCTCCATACTTGCACTAACACCCTTCTCCAATCCCTCACTTGCTTGCAAGATAAGGTCTGGCTGTTGGCTTCAATGTTATTGGGGTGAGAGAGCTGCAGCCTGCACCCATCCCCCACACCCTGCACAGCACTGAGCCACAGAGGGGAGGGGGCATGCAAAAGAGGGGGAATGTGCATTGCTAGTCTATTGCTGCAAGGTTAGGCTTTGCTCGCTTTAATGCAGCTCAGTGTTGGAGGAAAAACAATTGGGGTGTGTGTATATGTGTGCGTGTGTATATATATATAAAAATATAAATATAATTTATGTGGTGGTTTCAGTTGAAAATATCCTACATAGAAGACCAAAAAGGGAAAAAATAACAAACAGCTAACTACTTTTTGAGTGTATTGTGATTTGTGTAAAGTTATGCACTAGTATACTTGTGGGACGATTCGGTTCTAATGTGAAGAAAATAAGCGTAATGCAAAAAACACAATGCCGAAGTTGGCGATCCAGGGCCTGATACCAGTCCGGGTTTTGCAGGCCTCCGTGCGGCTCAGTAAAATGGCTGTATCTAACCAAGCCTCGTGTTGCTTGGGTTCGCTCCCTGCCTCTACCCGGGCGCACTAACACAACTCCCACAACAATTTCTCTAGCTCTTTTTCCACGCATTGTATGGAGCCTCCATCAGCTCTTTAACCCCATTTACGGAACCGGAACCACCGGGGTGGCAGCCGGATTCAGTCCGGTTCTTGGGGCGGGGATGAATCGGCACCGGGATAAATGGTTGTAAACAATTATTCACGTTCAATGCTAGCTTTTGATTGTGACTGACTCGCCGAAGAGAGGGAGAGAGGTGGGGGGAGTAATATCATGGCCGCTCAGGTCGCTAGCGCCGCCACTCTCAACACAAGCCCGCCTTCTGAGCTAAAAAAACCGGATCGAGAACCGAAGGAGGATTCGGTACCGGGGGAGAAGCAGTCCGATAAAAAGCAGCCCGGCTTGGACGGCGAATCGCCGGGCCGGGGGGATCTGCAGGACGGCGCCGACGGTGGAAATGCAGGAGGAGGAGGGGAATCTGAGATGAAGAACGGGAATGGGAACCCGCCCAGGGCTAACAATAATAGCCAGAATGACACTGTTGGACCGGAGGGAAATAACCACCCTGGTATGGTGCATCACCACAACCCCGCTTTTCCTCCCCCGTCGTACGGATACAGTCAGCACTACAGTCGGGCCCCTTTTCATCAACATGGCGGACAACAAAGCCCTGGCATGGCAGCTGCGGCAGGTCCGGTGGTTCAGCAGAGCAATATTATGGACTCTTATCAACCTAACTCGCATGAGCAAGGATTTTCCAACCACCAGTTTAACAATTACAGCCCTTTCCCGAACAGGACGCCGTACCCGGGCCAAGCATACGCTATGAACTCTCCTCGCAGTACACAGGCGCCGACAGCTGGGGGGCAGCCAGCTAAGCAGCAAGCACCAGCGGGAGGACCCACAGCGATGGCTGGATCTTACAATAACCAGAGATATAACATTGGAAACCCTCAGCCGACATCGACACCGACACTCAATAAGCTTCTCACCTCCCCTAGCTCCACAAGGGCTTATACAAACTACCCGTCTAGTGACTACGGTAGCCAGGAGGGAGCTAGCAAGGGACCAGCAGACATGGGCGCTAGCGGCCAGTACGGAGGCAGCAATCCGGCTTGGCAACAAAGAAGCCATCACCCGTCGCCTATGAGCCCGGGAAGCGCAGGGCAACCGCTAGCTAGAAGCCAGGTAAAAAAAAAAATCACATTTTAACCCTAACTTGATATGTTTCCCCCCCAACGTCTTCTTCCCTCCTCCTAACTAGTTCAAAACGTAGTAGGCCAGCCATTGTCTCGCTAGTTCGCTAAGACTCTAAAATGGCTGCCTCTCGTGTGTGTGTTTTCACTCACAGCAGTCCACAAAACAGTCGTTTTATCTCTTTTTTTTAAAGCTATATACGGACACCAGAGTGAGGTTTGATAGTGATGTAAGTCGACGCAACGTTGAGGACTTTGACTGAGCTGCGAAGGCCCGACTTTGTGAACAAGCTAGAATCCACATCGAGGGACAACGGTTCGTTTTAACCCCGCTAGCATTGCTAGCTAGATATTTAAAAAATGCGTTAGCTTTCTCATTGTTTATACTTAATCGAATATACTTAATCTATCGTGTTTTTTATGAGTTGGTTTGTAGATCCCCTTATGTTATATTTATTGGCGCAAAGGTATAATTTGGTGGCTATGACAGAAGGAACGCGTTTACGTTCCTAATGATCCCTCTGTTAGATAAGTAGCATCTTAAAAAAACAGCAACCTTAAATCCCCAGTAAAATGTCACCAAAATGACGTAATTGTTTGCGATGAATACGAACGCTTATGTGAGTCTGGTTAGAGTGATTGTCGCTCGTAAACGGCCAAGCTTTGGGGCACATCGAGCGACTGTCTGCAAGGCTGCAAATGTAAGATTGCAGCGTGCAACAGGGATTTGAATTGTGGAGGTAAAATCGTGCTGTCAAAGCCAGGAGATAGTTGGTCTTGGGTTGACATGCTAGCTCCGATCTGATTGGCTCCTCGGTCGCAGCTCATGGCCATTTATAATTACATGTGATGCAAGGCAACAGTTGCTGATAAGAGCAACGTTAACTCATCACGGTCACGAGAGGTATTACAGCCTCCACTAGCTTTATACAAACTCACCACATAGTGTTGCTGATTATCGTGTTAAATGCAATTCCGTATATTCTAATTACCTTTGGCATGTCTTAATGCATGATGGTAAATGGTGCAGATGGCATTACTAACACGTGCAGAACCTCCTCCCCTACATCTGACGTGTACAAACAAATCAACCATTGGAATAGTTGCAGGCCAAAAGGTATTCGTTAGCCAGCCAGAGCAGTGTTTATTGAGCCAAGGCACATATTTTACATTAGAAACAAAACTGTATCAACTGAAACAATGAATGTATGGTATGGTTTGTGTCAAATGCATAAGTTATATTAAGAATCATCACACGGTTACAGTGACACAATTCAACACTTGAATTGAGTTAGAAGAAGCAGAGCTTCTTTAATCCTACCCCTTTCGTCATATCTATTACTAATGAGTCATTCCCACCATATTGCTTGTTGAAACAATATTTTGTTTGCTTACATTTTGAATTGAGAATGTGAAGCAATGGCTGGACGACCACATCTCAATTTACTCTAAAATGTACTTACTTGGTGGGGAAACTGGCGCATTTTAGTTGAAAACGAACATTTGTAGTAATTCAATAATAATTTTTCGTGCCAATTAAGTGAAATTGGCCAATTTCCTGTGGCACATTACTGTGCCGCTGCACAGTGGTTTGGAATCGCTGAGCTTCAATAAGCTTTTTCTTAATTCTATCTTGTCACAGTTACTATGTGTTCTACATACAGAGAATTGACAAAACGGTTCTCTCTGAAACAAACAATACTGTGCAGAAAGGATAAAAAACAAAAACATCAGAAATTAAAATATAAATGATGAAATTAAAAAAGCCTGCCACCAGACTGAATTGGAATCTGTGCAAATGTAGCATAACGGAAGTAATATTGTGTAATGAACGAAGGTACAAGATATACAGTACATAACAGTGGTGAAACGGAAAGAATATCCCAGATACTGCAAATATACATAGCAATACAGAGTTAATTCACCATGGTGCAAATATAACATAACAGAGGTAATACAGTTGAGTGAATGAAGGTACCAGATGTGTGCAAATATATAGAACAGAATATTGAATGGGTGTACTATGGTGCAAATATACTAGGAATAATACTGAAAATGCTGATAATATGAGAGGGGTAGTACTGAAAATTTATTACAAAGTAGTACAGTTAAGCAAATGTTGTAGCTATAGCAGTGTAAAGTGTCTGGTGTTTAAGTTTGCAGCTACCCTACATTGAAAGCAATGTGCACAATCTACTGTGCTTCTTATGAACACATTTCCACGCCACCTTTTTTGGTCATTGGAGATTTTCTTGATTCTGTGCTAATTATAAATACAGATGCGCGAAATCTAGATTCATTTAAATCTTCATAGAAATACAGTATGGGGCAACATTTGCTGCCCAGGCTGTGAAGATGTGCGCCTGTCGCTACTGTGTCTGGCATGCTACACAAGTGTGACTCCAAAGAATCCCCCCCCCACCCCCAAATTTCCCCACCCAAGCCAATCAGAAAGCAGTCCACCATCTCTCACCCACCAAGGGAGTTTCCTCTCTGCATTCCTCTCTGTCTTATGCAGATTAGCCATGTGCTGCTTTTATTTATTTCAATTCATTACCCTGCATCTGCAAAATGTCACGCCAGGCATACCACTTGCAAATAGCTTGTTCAGATGTTTTTTTTTTCCTCCACTACATTCGGAAATTCTCTTGGTGTTACATAAAAGGATGGCCATGTTGGTATATATTTTTTTAATCGAGGTGAGGTGTTGCATTCTCAGCATGTAAGTATATTTAAGAAGAGTTATTGTTGCTATTGGACTATGAATGAGGTCACGCTCCTTTCTCTTTCACTCCCAGGCTGTTTTGAAAGTACTTCCTTAATTTCTGGTGTCATTCATCCAGAGCCAAACTGCCTTCTCCAGGGAGAAAAAAAATACTTGGACACGGCTCAAAACAGGAGCACAGCTGGGATATGTTTGTAATTGGGCAGACTGCCCTCTGTTTGAAAGGGGATATATATAGCACTGTTGACTTGTGAAATGATGGCGAAATAGGTGGAAAAAGCAACCGTGAGAAATAATTTTTAAAAGCCAGTTTTACAGACAGTAATTGTTTTTTTTTAACCCTGTGGAATTTATAACTCTACAACAATGTGTTTTATATTATTTAGTTGTGTGTTGCTTGTGATTATTCATATTTTTGATTACTATTGTTGGTGTTTTTGCCTTTTTTAGCAGCCTGGTCCCATGGACCCGATGGGGAAAATGAGAGGGCAACCATACGGTCCTGGTAGCCCCTACAGTCAGCAGTCACAGCAGGGTCCTTCCACAGGGCAGCAGGGTCCTGGATATCATGGTCAGGGATATGGCCCCCCAGGTCCTCAACGATACCCAGTTGGAATGCAAGGACGGACCCCTGGAGGCATGGGCGGCATGCCCTATGGTCCACAGGTATACGGCTGTATTGATCTTGTTGATCTTCTGCCTTTTTCTTTAGTTGTGCTCACCATCTGTCTTGTGTTCTAGATGGGGTCCTATGGACAGCAAGGACCTGGTGGATACGGTTCACAGGGACAGGGCCCATATTATGGCCAACCTGGTCAGGGGCCCCACCCCAGCCAGCATCAAACACCCTACTCTCAGCCCCAACCAGGGCAACCAGGAGGCCAAACCCCTTACCCCGGACAACCGCACCCACCACCGAGTTCAGCGTCGCATACCCAAGGAGGACCCCCATATCAGCAGCCTCATATGCCCCCAACGGGTCCACCCCAAGGGCCCCCACAGTCTCAGCCACCCTATTCCCAAACATCGGCCCCACAGCCTGGCCAGTCCCCGTACCAGCAGCAGGGCCAAAGCAGTCAGACCCCACAGCAGCCAAGTTCCCAGGCTCCCCCAGGATCCCAGGGACAGGCCAACTTCACAGCATCCACGCAACCACCACAGCAGACGCCCTCGCAGCAACAGCAGGCACAGTCCCAGACACCACAACACTCGCAGGGCCAGTCTGGAGCGTACCCACAGAACCCTCAGCAGCAAGCACAGCAGTCACCTTATCAGCGCTTTCCTCCTCCTCAACAACAGGTGCTGCCCTCAGATCGGGATCCTATTCTACCACCATGTTTTACTTCACAGGAATCTGTATGTCTGGAAATGTGCTTGAGCGTGTGTTGCTTTTTTTTTTTTTTTAGGAGATATCCCAGGACTCATTTCAGTCAAACGCACCACCATCTTCACAGCCAAAAAGTGGTCCAGAGGATAGTCAAGGCCGGCCCTCCAGCCTCCCGGTCAGTCATGTATGCATCAGCTGGAATACAAACTCTTTTTCAAAGTACAGTTTTGCTTTTCCATCAAAGGTAGATTATTCTGTGGTTTTAATTTTAGTATTATTGGCAAAGCATACTGTATGTATATCAGATGAATCCCTCGGAAATTACATACTCTAACCATTAACTATGACAATCTGTAGAGTTTTGATGTCAAGTTAGGCCTAATCAATTTACAGTCGGAATGTACTCTAAGTCTGCTCCCTCACACGCTTTCAGGACCTATCAGGATCTATTGATGACCTGCCTACTGGTACCGAGGGTGCACTGAGCCCTGGTGTGAGCACGCCGGGGGTTTCAAGCAGTCAGGGCGAGCAAAGCAACCCGGCCCAATCACCATTCTCCCCTCACACGTCTCCACACCTGCCAGGCATCCGAGGCCCATCACCTTCCCCGGCGGGGTCCCCTGCCAGCGCCAGCACACCTCGCACTGGCCCGCTGTCCCCTGCCAACATGCCAGGTGAGCTGATTTTGTCACATTAAAAAAGTGTGTGTGTGTGTGTGTGTGTGTGTGTGTGTGTATATATATATATATATATAAGGGATGTCCGTTTTTTTGCCGATATTGTCCAACTCTCAATTTCCCATACCAATATCAGCCGATACCAATATGTGCAACATCACATTTCTCCTGTCGTGTATTTAACTTTGCAATTTTTGGACCATTTTTAATGAAATTTCACCTGCAGATATATTTTAAAGTGAATTTATATCCTAAATACCTTTTTTTATCTTGTCTTGTCCTGAAGCTCTGATCCATGAGTTTCAAAGCCATTGTATGAGTCGATGTGGTCCAACATTCGATGTAAATCCGATACAAAATTGAAGAGGAAGAAGTAATTTACCCAACAAAGATGTATGCAAATGAAAATACACCTGATATCATATGCAAAAGCAGCATTTTCATGGACGTCCCCACGGACTCTCCCGATTGAGCGAGCACACAGTGTCAGATTTTACCGTCGCTTACTTCAGATAATTTTAACATTCCTACCAGTGAGGATAAGCGGTATAGAAATGGATGGATGGAAGGCGCGAGCTAGCGTGCTGATAGCCACCCACGGTTGTTTACACTCTTGAGAGGCGGTTTGATGAGGTCATCGTATGCACACTGGAAAATACGGGAGCCCATAAGCCAATAAAAAGCATTATGTTTATTATTGGCTTTCATTATGGGGATATTGACTGATATTACATTTTTATGCCAATATCAGACCGATATTGAGAAGGTGGGCTGATATTATCGGACATCCCATATACACACACACACACACACACACACACACACACACACACACACACACACACACACACACACACACACACACACACATACTGTATATATCTATCAGATTATGTCAACACGATAGCTAGATACGACACACAACTTGCCTTTCAATCACATTAATAGTTAACTGTGTAATTATAACTATCTTGTTCAAATTCATGCTAACCCAAGCTAATATTGTTCTGAAGGCAATCAGATGCCGCCAAGGCCATCAAGTGTGCAGTCAGATGGAAGCCTTCACCCCGGCATGAGCCAGTCTCCAATGGGTCCGGACCGAGGTAACTGTAAATGCAATTATCTTGTAAAACAGGGGTGTCAAATTTAGTTCTCATTGCGAGCTGCATTGGACTTATGGTTGCCCTCAGAGGAGGCAGTTGTAACTGTAAAACCACGTTCAGTAAATGCATAGTCACGCCATATTATGTAATTGCCCTGCATGTATTTATTCTTTTTTAAAACTGATGGATACCTTCTTGCTGCACGGTGGCCTAGTGGATAGTGTGTTGGCCACACAGTCACGAGATCAGGAAGATCTGGGTTTGAATCTCCATTTGGGCATCTCTGTGTGGAGTTTGCATGTTCTCCCCGTGCGTGCGTGGGTTTTCTCTGTGTACTTTGTACTCCGGTTTCCTACCACATTGCAAAAAAAATGCATGTTAGGTTAATTGGCAACTCTAAATTGTCCATAGGTATGAATGTGAGTGTGAATGATTATTTGTCTATATGTGCCCTGCGATTGACTGGCGACCAGTCCACGGTGTACCCCACCACTCGCCCAAATCAGCTGTGATAGGCTCCAGCATACTCCTGCGATCCTAGCAACTCGGCATAGAAAATGGATCGATGGATGGATACCTTCTTTTGAAATAAGATGTCAATGAAGAATGGTGGTACGAATATGCTGAAGACTACAATCAAATTATTTTTTTGGTCATATGTTGTCCATATAGAGTAAGGATTTGAACGTGTAGAAAAACTGCAATTGCAATATAAATTTGAACCCATTACATTTAGCAAGCATGATGCAGAAGTAAAAACAGTATTTCCCTGTATTTATATCAGGAGGTCCGCCACAAATAAATTTGGACCTGCACAGATACATTTGGAGCTACCTGTTCAACCTTGCTCATGAACATATTATAATGGTACTGTCTGTGTAGCTTGTTGTTTAACTCTATACAGTAGATCAGGGGTCACCAACCTGTTGATCACGAGCTACTAGTCGATCTGTGGGATTCATTCGCGAGAATATTAGGGAAAAAAATATATTATTACATGAGTGCCCTCCTTCCCGGAGAGTGACCAACAGGCACACATTTTGATCACTGAACACGCTCGTACGCCTTACACCTTACGCACCGTCTTGCCTCACGCTCACAGGTTCAGCGACAACGAGAGAAAGTGTCAGCGCACAGCGATGTGTCTGCTCATGCAACAGTAATTATTGCACGTTGAGGCTCAAAATAAGCCTTTGCTACCTCAAAATTAAGGCACAAAAATAACTCCATAGATGTGCACCTCCAAAAAACGCTACTCATTAGGACTGACTATTGTAACGCAGCCCCTCTCCTCTCAACCACCATCGCGTCCCTCGCCCACGACACTGAGTCAACAAGCCAAATTGATTTGTAGTTTGCTCATAGAGTTCACGCCACAAGCCTGACCCCAACGAAGATCCACAGAAGTAGGGGTGGCCAAAGTGCGGCCCAGGGGCCATCTGCGGACCGTGGCTAATTTGTCAATGCATCACTGATGAAAAAAAATAAAATTAATAAAAAAAAAAAAAACAGCAATGGTCAAAATAGAGCAAAGGGCACATTGAGAAAAAGCTGAAATGTTGACACCAACAATCAATAATAACACAAAGCTTTGATATTTAAAGCTTTGTATTTAAATACAATCACTTTTTAATTTACTTTAAAATTCTTTCTACAAAATAAATCAAATGGTAGATCTTGCGCAGGTTCACGGCCGAGACCAAAGATCTTGGGCTCCAAAAGGTTGGTGACCAGTGAAGTAGATAGTAGGGTTGTCACAAGATCTCAAGATCTTGTAAGATTAAAACATGGCGAGATTTCATCATGAACGTTTGTTTTTTCAAATGCCTGTGCGTGTTGTAAGGCACACGCGTCTACCGCATCACTAAACAAAACAACACCCTTAAGTCAATTTCATGTTCTCTTGTTAAATAAGGTTTAAAAACCTAAGATACTGTAAATGTCATCATGGCAGATTATGCAAATTGCACAATGATGTTACCCCAAGACCACAGACGGATTGCAGTCTTGTGGGAAACACTGAAAAGTGTAATAATAGCCTGTTGTGTGCATCTTATATACTTTATTACTGCCACTCTCAGGTAAAACAGTAAGGCTTTGTCCACATAAATATGGATATGCCCTTTGGCCTATTGCCCACAAGCAAACATTATTGCCTTAAAAATAAATCATCTTTTGTAAAACTTCAGCCCACGGTTAAGACCAGTGACATGTAGTGAGGTTAATGGCTGGTGAGGCACTGACTCCTTTGGATTTCTTTTTTTTTTTAATAGCAGGGGTGTCACGAGATCTTGTGATTTTAAAAAGAGATTTCTTGTTCAGAACAAAAACTATCTTGCGATAAATGAAAAAATTAATGATATATGAAAATGAACTTCATAATTTTGATGGCCTCCATATAGTGCCGTGTGCATGTGTGTCTGTTTTCCTAATTTCTCACCTCCAAAAAGGCAGGAAGAGAGTTCACTCTGTGCATTGGTTCAGCACACTTCATATACAGTAATAACGCCGAACAGAGTGACACATCTTGTCAGTCGTACAGTAGCTTTGCCACTATGGAGGAGGTAGGCCTGCTAGCATACACACTAATGCAGCACAAGAGTGTAGCCTCGTGACTCGGTTAAATGACATTATGTCCAGTCATATTTTTTTATTGTAGTTTTTCTTAAAATTAGTGTTAAAATCTAAAAAGCAACCTAAGCAGGGAAGCCCAGACTTCTCTCTCCCCAGCTACATTATCCGGCTCCAATGTGTCCACGGGCCTCATCTGTAAGGCTTGCGTACACAAAAATGGGGACGAAAAGTTGCATACATCATTTTCCATGCAAAGTATGGTACCTATAAAAATACAGCTTGATGTGAGACTGTGCGCACCGGTACGCCACTTTTTGTAGTTGGCGTATGCACTTTTGAGGCACAGCAAAAAGTGACGCACATTTTAAGTGGGGAGGTGAAATCATTTGTTAGAAATAAACATGCAATCGAAGCAAGTGAAGATTTCGGCGTCATTCCATTAAAACATCCACACCGTTATTGACTTAAAACATTTGTGGAAAGTACTATTTTACATGACACTGATGGGCATCATTTGTCATGTATCATAAACATTATTAGGCAGCGCTTGAATACTTAATTTTATTTTATTATCATGATGATAATGTTTGATTAATATAACAAACATCGGGTTGTCAATTAAATAATTGTAGAGGGTTTATAGGGTCATTGCGTCCTTTTAAATTAAACAGATTTTGCTGAGCTTATATTCATCTAAAATGTAGTATCAATTAGGAAAAATGTAGAAACATGCTCACAAAAATGGAAATGTGGTTCTTGATTACAGACCATTTTTTTTTAAGTTCTGCCACGGTGCGCCCTGTTGACCGAGGACGCTACTTGCACCCGCTCATCATCTTCTTGTTTGTAATGCCACTGTGTGTCCTCCAAATATTCTAAAATAAAATATTTTACAAGCATCCCACTCTCCAACTAAGACTTCCACCTCAGTTTCAGTGAAGTTTCGCTTTTTCGTCTTCGACTTCTGAGCTGCCATGATTCAGAAGAACCAAGCGAAATGCAATCAAGGGTCATTAAACATGGGCGCCGCATTCATGAGCCACTTTGCGTTGACATTTGTGCTACTACGGTTTTTGTATATGAAGTACATGCACCCTATCGTTCTCCAGGAAAAGTTCAAATACTTTGTAAAAGTCTGATCACCTTGGGTGAGCTTGGGTATATAATCCTCCATCTTGGCAGTCTAATTAATTAATTCATTCATTCAGCAGAGCTTAAAAACATATTTAATGCATTTGACTTGCTGCTGTCAAAAACGCTGGCATTTCCTCTATATGTAAGGACGGCCGTGACAAGCAACTTCCAGCTCACGCATGCCCCTACCCCTTCAGGATGAAGAAAGTCCTGCAAGTACCAGTCTTTGTACAGTGGCGCACCAATTTTAAACTACATCGTGTATTTCACTATATAGAGGAACTTAACTGTCAAAATGCCCAACCGAGACAGCTGATTTTACTATTCCGGGTTTCTAATTGGCCAAGACACATATAGCTAATGAATGTGTTTTTATGTGGACAAAATGCTGTTGTATGTGGACGCAGTGACTTTTCACAGTCACATAAGAAATTAAGAAATAATGTCTTTTTCAACGGCACATAGACTACTAATTTAAGAAGGAGATGGTTTTAGATGGGTAAGATGATACAGTGGTGTGAAAGTGTTTGCCCTCTTCCTGATTTCTTTTTTTTTTTTTTTGCATGTTTGTCACACTTGTTGTCACGCATGTTTCAGATCATCAAGCAAATTTTAATATTAGTCAATGACAACACAACTTAACACAATGTGTTTTTTAAATGAAACTTTTTATTTATAAAAAGTGATTGCCCCCTAAACTAATACCTGGTTGGGCCACCCTTAGCAGTACCAACTGCAATCAAGTCTCTTACTGCGCTGTAGGGGAATTTTGGCCCACTCATCTAAGCAGAATTGTTGTAAATCAGCCACATTGGAGGGTTTTCGTGCATGAAGTGCCTTTTTAAGGTCATGCCACAGCATCTCAATAGGGTTCAGGTCAGGACTTTGACTAGACCACTCCCAAGTCTTGATTTTGTTTTTCTTCAGCCATTCAGAGGTGGACTTGCTGGTGTGTTTTGGATCATTTTATTGCTGCAGAACCCAAGTATGTTTCAGCTTTAGGTCACGAACAGATGGCCGGACATTTCCCTTCAAGATTTTTTGGTAGACAGCAGAATTCATGGTTCCATTTATCACAGCAAGGTCCTGAATCAGCAAAACAGCCATAGACCATCACACTACCACCACCATATTTTTTACTATTGGTATGATGTTCTTTTTCTGAAATGCAGCATTAGGTCCATTAGGTGCAAGGACCTATCATAAAGTTCAACTTTGGTCTCGTCAGACCACAGAGTATTTTCCCCAAAGGTCTTAGGGATCATCAAGATGCTTTCTGGCAAAATTGAGATGAGCCTTAATGTTCTTTTTGTTCAGCAGTGCTTGTCGTCTTGGAACTCTGCCATGCAGGCTGTCTTTGCCTATTGTCTTTCTTATGAAGTCATGAACACTGACCTTCACTGAGGCCTGCAGTTCTTTGGATGTTGTTGTGGGGTCTTTTGTGACCTCTTGGATGAGTCGTCACTGCGCTCTTGGGGTAATTTTGGTTGGCTGGCCACTCCTGGGAAGGTTCACCACTGTTTTATTTTTTCACCATTTGTGGTTGGCTGTATTCACTGTTGTTTGCTGGAGTCACAAAGCTTTAGAAATGGCTTTATAACCTTTTCCAGACTGATCTCAATTATTGTCTTTCTCATTTGTTTCTGAATTTCTTTAGATCTCAGCATTATGTCTAGCTTTTGAAGAGCTTTTGGTCTACTTCACTTTGTCAGGCAGGTCCTATTTAAGTGATTTCTTGATTGCGAACAAGTGTGGCAGTAATCAGGCTTGGGTGTGGCTAGAGAAATTGAACGGTGTGTGATAAACCACAGTTAAGTTGTGTTTTAACCGGGGGCAATCACTTTTTCACACAGGGCCATGTAGGTTTGGATTTTTTTTCTCCCTTAATAATAAAAAGTTTAATTTAAAAACTGCATTTTGTGTTCAGTTGTGTTGTCATTGACTAATATTTACATTTTTTTTTTATCTGAAACGTGTGTGTGTGTGTGTGTGTGACAAACAACAAAAAAAAGACATCAGGAAGGAGGCAAGCACTTTTTCACACCACTGTATCTGCTGACAGTTTTTGTCTTCTGTTTGGTGAATTTATTTGTATGTGTGTTGAGTATTTAAGTGGTGACGAGCTGTGGTAAGATGTGATGGACTTTATGCTCTTTTGCTGTGCTTTGGTCTGTAACAACATGGAAATATTTAGTACAATGCAACTAATATTACACGAAAACGTATAAATAATTATGAAAACAAAGGCACATCGCATACATACATCAATAAGGGAATTAATTACTGAGCCAAATGGACATATGAGCACATATTGCATCAGGTTATGCACCAAGTGAAAATGCACAGAATATAACATTATTAAAGCTTCCCACTGTGCATTTACGCACAACATTGACATTGTTGAACAAGGACAAGGTGAAAGGAAGAATAGAAAAATACGTGTTTGTCTGTGTAGCATTGGAGAAAGCCATACACATAAGTCTCAATCTGTGTCACTCATGGTGTGTTCAGGCACCGCCGAAAATCAAGACATATTTGTGAAATCATAAAACATAAATTTACTTACGCATGCAAACAAATGTCAGCTCAGAAGTAGTTAGTCACAGCACCACGTAAGAAGACATCTCTCATTTAGCACACAATGTAAATGATCTTGAAAAATCCTCAAGGTTAAACAGTTAATGTACAATGTCCATCATCAAACTTACTTATTTGTTCATCTAATGAACACAGAACAATGAACAACTTCATGCTGTCACCTTTCTTCTGCACTGCATTACCGGCTGTGACTGTTCACATGAGGCGTTCGAGCACATTAGGTAAACCTCAGTGTTCTGCGCTAATATACTCAAGCTGTTTTTAATTTTTATTCACGTACCCCCTACGGCAATCTGCATACCTCACTTTGGGAACCTAGGGTCTGTCCACACACAGAGGGGTTTGTCATTTAAATACGTAGGGCATTCAGTGCAACTGTGATGTAAGATATTGGTTGGCCTCTGAACAAGACCTGTCTCCTTTTAAATATTACAGGGTTTATGCAGAGAAACCCTCAGATGCCACCTTACGGTTCCCCTCAGTCTGCTTCGGCATTGTCACCACGCCAGTCTTCAGGTGGACAGCTGCATCCTGGGATGGGTCCATATCAACAAAATAACTCCATGGGGGGATATGGACAACAGGGGGGACAATATGGCCCCCAAGGTGTGTATCATTGTGTATCAAACAATTTCCCCACTTGATTTACTACCTGTTTGAAGTGTACATTTCCGAGTAGACAAACCTGTGGCCTCCATCTCTACAGCGCACAGGCATAGCATAGCAAGCTATCGCTAGTCATTCCCTCTAACTCTGTTGCAGCTATTAATAGCTGTGAAGCAGAAAGTCAGCTGACGTAGCAGAGCCTCCTGTCAGTAGAGCTCAGACTGTGACGAAGGCTTGTTGCTCTGGGAACATAGCTCTCACTGCTAGCACACAGTTGAATGAAAAGTCTGCCTCACATAGCAGAAAGACATCTACTTTTCACTTAATTGTGTTAATACACAGATATCGAGTAGTTTGTGATATGTTCTATTTTCTTTAGGTTATCCTCGCCAACCTGGCTATGGCAGCATGCCCAATGCCAACTACCCAGGGACTGGCATGGGTCCAATGGCAGGTCAAGGTGGGGGACAGCCATACTCTGGCATGCCCCCAGGAAGGATTCCGCCGAATCAAATAGGGGCACGTCCTTATGGCCCTGGCATGGGTCCCAACATGGGCCCAAACATGCCCCCAAACATGGGCAACATGCCACCCCAGGTTGGATCTGGGATGTGCCCACCCCCAGGCATGAACAGAAAGCCCCAGGATCCTGCAACCATGCAACACCCTGCCACTAACTCCATGCACAACAGGTGGGTTTATGCTCAAGCCTCCTTTTGGTTTACTTGACTCTGTTGTAGTGCTAGACACTCTTGATTTTTGTACCCTATCCAGGATGTCTGGTTATCCCAATATGCCTCCAGGCATGATGGGCTCTGGCCCTCCTTATGGCTCTCCTATGAACAATATGCCCGGAATGATGAACACGCAAGGTGGATCGCCTTATCCCATGGGGCCAAACATGGCCAACAACTCAAGTGGTAAACTGTACAGATTGATTGCACTTAGATTTAACATTTTGTTTTCAATGCCAAGTAATTCAAGTAGTATTACTAACATCCTTCAATGTGTCTAGGTATGGCCGCGAGTCCAGAGATGAACAATAAAATGAATAACAAAGTAGATGGTGGTGGAACACCTAAACCAGAGTCCAAATCTAAGGTAAATGTATTATGTTAGGTTAATGATAGTTTTCATAAACATGTACACTTAGTAAACAAGGGTTTAACTTCTCTCGTACAAAACAGAAGTCCAATTCTTCCACCACAACCAGTGAAAAGATAACACGCCTGTATGAGTTAGGACCAGAGCCTGAAAGAAAGATGTGGGTTGACCGCTATTTGGCGTTCATTGAGGAAAAGGCCATGGGCATGACCAACTTACCTGCTGTGGGACGCAAACCTCTTGATCTCTTTCGGCTGTATGTGTCAGTTAAAGACATTGGCGGCATGACCCAGGTAGTTACTGATCTTTCTCATTTGAATGTATTCCTATATCTTCTTGTCTCTTTTGCGTGACTATGTCTTTTCTTTGTGTCTCAGGTGAATAAGAACAAAAAATGGCGTGATTTGGCCACAAGCCTGAATGTGGGTACATCTAGCAGTGCTGCCAGTTCTTTGAAAAAGCAGTACATCCAGTGTTTGTACGCCTTTGAGTGTAAGATTGAGCGTGGTGAAGACCCACCTCCTGAGATTTCGGACAACAAGAAGAACCAGACTGCAAAAGTCCAACCTCCCTCACCAGGTTAGAACCAAACCCTTGCACTGTTTTTCTAATGTTCTTTGTATTTCCATGTCATTAAAGTGATTTGTCATATTTGTGTGCTTCTCTCTACTTTCAAACTGAAGCGTCCCTCTGCTCCACAGCTGGGTCGGGCTCTCTGCAGGGCCCTCAGACTCCTCAGTCAACCAGCAGCTCTATGGCTGAGGGCGGAGACCTAAAGCCTCCAACCCCAGCCTCCACTCCGCATTCGCAGATGCCCCCCATGCCACCCGGCTCCAGGTGACTCTCTCATAACACTATTACAATATTTCAATGACATTATATTGGTGAAACTAATTAATTTCTATCCTGTCTTTCCCACTATTACAATATCCTTCACACCCTCATTTTTTTCCTTCTGTCCTAGAAGCAGTGTTAACCTGCAGGACCCCTTTTCTGAAGGAAGCGACCCCGCTTACCCGCGTAAAAACATGACACCCAACTCTGCCTATCAGTCTGTCATGAACACCCCAGACATGCAAGGGCGAATGGGCCCCTACGAACCCAACAAGGATCCCTTCGGCAACATGCGAAAAGGTAAACGGCTTGCTGAATGGATCATAAAATGCTTCCTTAACGGCAAAGTTAATTTGCACTAAACTGACTTTAATTGTGACTGCATCTTCAGTTGGGGAGCAGTTTCTTCCTGCTAACCATGGCCCGAACAGCGGGGTGGGCGACCAGCAGCAACCGCCACAACAGCAACAGCAGCCTCCATTCAACAGAGGACCACCCGGGGCTATGGGCACGATGCCAATGGGGCCCAGACAACAGTATCCTTATGGACCAGGCTACGACAGGAGGTCAGAAATAGTGAATGGTAGTTTGAAATTTAAAGGTCACTAAAGCCAGTTGATGATAACCAGAGGCTAATTTCCTTTGGAGGTCAGGAAAATATACTGTATGTGTAATTAATATCTTAATTAACAAAGGGATTTACTTTAGTTACACTCTGAATCACTATTATACTGCTCAAAAAAATTGTCCAAGACCTTTTTGAAAGAGACCACCAATATCTGGTCATGATGCGGTGCACAAGAATCCCATTTTGTATTTTAGTCTGACAGTTCTTTTGTTTGAAATAATTGATTTCAATGTGCACATTTTTCAGTCTATCCAGTATATGACTTGCATTGAGTTGAAATGAGGATGTCTGTGTATTTCTAGCCTTTGTATAGCTTCTTATTGCTATGCTTTGTGGTGATTATGTTCTTTCCCAGATCTGAGCAAGGAATAGGTCCAGAAGGCAACATGGGATCTGGTGCTCCTCAGCCAAATTCGATGATGCCTGCCAACACCGACACTGGGATGTATTCGCCAAATCGCTTCCCACCACAGCAACCACGGTCAGTTAACAAAATCTCTTTATGCAGTCTTACTTTACTGTGCCGATGTTGTCTATATGATCATGGCATTTTACATATTGGATGGAAGATGACTATAAAAGACTGCCGAATTTTTAGTTTTATTTTTAATGCGTTATATGACCGCATACTCAAAGGAGACTTTATTATGCTTGAATTTGTACCAGACCCACACAATTGTGATGTGACTGAAATGTTGGTAGAAGTGCTCTTGAAACAAAAAAAAACGTGGACTTGACTGTCAGAGTAGAAGATTTAACCTTGCCACTTCGGGGTTCGAACATTGAAATCTCACTCTATAGCTTTTTTCCAAAAATTTATTAATAAATGGTTGCTGTTTTGTGGTTGACTAAAGCCCATTATTAATAAAAAAAAATATGCATATTTAAGCAAATTGTTGTTAGTCTTGGTCTAAGTTAATCATTTTCAAGCATAAAAATGGCTAAATGAACAAAAAATACAAATAAGTCATTCAAAGATGTTGATGAAATGTATTCTACACTGGTCACTTGTAACACACGCACCAGACTTGATTGACAGAACAACAGGCTTTTTTTAATTGCAGGATTGAATGATCTCACAACAGGCACAATAATAACATCATTATTATCATAAAACGGGCTACTGTTGTGGCCATAATCCAGCTAAAACTCAACTCTGAAACCTCAACATGACTTCCTGTCCACATGTCCCAAAACACATTTATTTCAACACAAACCACACACGCACCAGACTTGATCGCTGGAACAACAACTTTTATTGCAGGTTTGAATCATCTCACAAAAGGCACAATAATAATAATGTAATCATCATAACAACAATAATAAAAATCATCATCATAAAAATAATAAGACAGGCTACTCTTGTGGCTGAAATCCAGTTAAAACTCAACTCTGAACCCCCGACACAACATTAGTCTTCTTTATGTCTTAAATGGCTCGTTTTCTCTATTGGATAATGAGAGTTTAAAGGTGACTATGGCTTGTTACATCATGTCTAGAGGGTTCTAATGTTAAATCCCACATTTAGAAAGTCGTAAATGAGTTTTTTATGTTCAAATTACGAAAATATTTAATTTATCAATAAGGCATCGTACTTTTTGGAAATTCATTTATCACCGTCCGGTCTGGAACTAATTAACCACGATAAATGAGGGATTACTGTGCCTTGAATTAATCTTTGAATAAGAGATGTATTTTATTTTCATGGCCAAGAAGACGTTGACAGTGTATCATTTGCAGACATGATTCCTATGGTAATCAGTATCCTGGGCAGGGAACGCCCCCTACTGGCTCTTACCCCAATCAGCAGCCTGGAATGTACCCAGCGCAACAGCAGGTAAATGTCTAACTGCATGGTAATGTGCATAGTTTAGTACACTGGATTCCAACCATGTTATATTTGTGCTTTGTAGCACAAATATAAAACAGTTGTGCTAGTTTTGTAAAGCCATGCTATTGTTTCTCAGTTTCTGCAAAAAGTGTGAATTAATTTTCCCGCTGTCATCCTTTTTTTGTGTAGAGTTACAAGCGTCCGGTGGAAGGAGGCTACCCTCCCTCAAAACGTCATGAGTCAGAATACAGCGGGCCTTTCCCAGGTGGACAACCACCACCACAGCAACAACAGCAAGGCGGTGTCCCTGCACCCTCTTCGGGACAGCAAGAGCCATACAATCAATACAGTGGGAGTGGACCTTACCCAGGCTCTGACCGCCGCCCCCCTGGCCCAGGCAATCAGTACCCATTTCCCTTTGGCCGTGACAGGATGCAGGGAGGGACCGGCCCCAATGCTCAGCCCACCATACCCCCTCAGATGATGCAGTCGGGCCCAGAGGGCCCTCAGGGAGGCATGTGGCAGGGACCACGAGACATGAACTATCAGAACTACCATGGTCGGCAGGGTGGTCCTGGGGGCCCAACCCAGGGACCTGGTTACCCTGGCATGAACCGCTCTGAAGAGATGATGTCATCAGAACAGCGAATGAATCATGAAAACCAGTGGGGTAGTCAGATGGGACCGCGGCAGCCTTCCTACGGTCCAGCCGGGCCAGGTCAACCGATGCCTCGTTCTGTGCAGTCCAACTACCAGTCCCCACAGGGCGTGCAGAACCACATTCCACAAGTATCCAGCCCAGCCTCCATGCCCCGCCCCATGGAAAGCAGGACATCCCCAAGTAAATCCCCCTACATGCACGGAGTAATGAAAATGCAAAAGGCTGGCCCTCCTGTGCCTGCATCACATATAGTGCCCTCCTCAGCACAGTCACCTTTAATAAGACGGGACATGCCTTTCCCCATGGGTTCTATCGAAGCTAGCCATCCTCTCCTGAAACCACGCCGGAGACTCACCATGAAAGATATTGGTATGTATCTCTAGCAGAACTTTACCATCGTGTTGTTGAAATTGTCTGTCCCTTTGCTGCTGGTATCTCGGGTAGATTCTGTCTTTGAGTCTGTATACTGTTTGTATGTGTTCTCTCTGCTTATGCGGGTTCTCTCTGAGTTCTCCCCATGTTTGGTTAATTGTGGACTGCCTGTAAAGTGCCGTCCTCTGCTGCTGCTAGACTGAGAGAGGCTGCATGTCCCTTCGACCCTATACATGCTAACCAAAATAGATGATGGAGTGGGCATCTCAGAGTTGGTGGTCATAGTTTGTTTTCCCCTCTTCTTGATGTAGGAACTCCAGAGGCCTGGAGAGTCATGATGTCATTAAAGTCTGGTTTACTGGCTGAGAGTACCTGGGCCTTGGACACAATCAACATTCTCCTTTATGATGACAGCAGTATTTCCACCTTTGATCTCAATACGGTGAGACTTCCTTCTAGTTGTTGGTTTATCGCATTTATGTCACACATGGTATTAATGTCTATAATATACTGTCATATTTATCTTCCCCATTAGTTGCCTGGCCTACTAGAGTTGGTTGTTGAGTATTTCCGACGCTGTCTCATTGAGATCTTTGGCATCTTGCGGGAATATGAGGTGGGGGACCCCGGCCAGAGGACACTACTTGATCCGGACGCCTTGAAAGATGTCTTGGATGGCACGGAGGAGGGAGAACCACTTACAGAAGATGTAGATGTAGATGATGACGATGAGGATGAGGAGGAACAAGAAATGGAAACGCCAGCTCATATAAAGCAGGAGGACGAGCATAAGGGGTGTTCCAGTGAAGGCAATGACAAGGCCCAAGGCGACGATGGAAAGTGCAAGGGCTCCTCATCTGACCAAACGGGCACATCACAGTGTTCATCTGCCCAGGACAAACTTAAACAGGGCAGCAAGTTTGACAAATTTCCTGTAAAGGTGGTACGAAAGAGAGACCCGTTTGTTGCTGCCCAGGCCAACAATCACGGCAAACTTCAAGAGTTTGACAGTGGATTACTTCATTGGAGTGCAGGTGGTGGAGACTCAACTGATCACATTCAGACACATTTTGAACCTCGTAAAGACTTTTTGGAACGTCGAGAACGAATACCCGTGCCCCAAAGTTTGCTTAAAAGACGAGTCCGAGAAGATATTCTTGAATATAACTCGCCAATAGAAGAGGAGAAAAAGAATCAGGAAGACGAGGGGTCGAAGGAGGCATCCTCCTCAGGGAAAGCCACAGTCTTAGACAGCCTAACCATTGCTATGGAGGAAAACAAATCCAGTTCAGAGTCAAAAGTGTCTGAGAATAATCAGGAGAATAACAGACCCATTCCTTCTGTGGGTAGTGTGCTAACACATCAGGCAAATGCCATCCTGGAGGATGAGCCTCACAGTAAAGATGAGGGCCCACTTGTTTCACTAGCAAACTGGCAGGATTCATTGGCGCGACGCTGCGTTTGTATCTCCAACATCGTCCGCAGCCTCTCCTTTGTTCCGGGCAATGACCACGAGATGTCCAAGCATCCAGGCCTGCTCCTGCTACTAGGTCGCCTCATTCTGCTCCACCACCGACACCCTGAGCGTAAACAGGCCCCGCTCACCTATGAGAAAGACGAGGACACGGAGGAGGGGATGGGCCAGAGGGATGAATGGTGGTGGGACTGCTTGGAGCTCCTGAGGGAGAACACACTGGTCACTTTGGCAAACATTTCAGGCCAACTAGACCTGTCTGTTTACTCCGAGAGTATCTGCTTGCCTCTCTTGGATGGTCTTCTCCACTGGGCTGTCTGCCCTTCAGCTGAAGCCCAAGATCCTTTCCCCACCTTGGGTCCACACAGTGCTTTGTCTCCTCAGAGACTGGTCCTGGAGACGCTGAGCAAGCTAAGCATCCAAGACAACAATGTGGATCTCATCCTGGCCACCCCACCCTTTAGTCGATTGGAGAAGCTCTATGGGAATCTTGTGCGGCAAATTGGAGACAGGAAGGTAGCTGTTTGCAGGGAGATGGCTGTGGTTCTACTGGCCAACTTAGCCCAGGGTGATACTCTGGCGGCACGGGCAATTGCCGTTCAGAAGGGCAGTGTGGGCAACTTGCTGGGCTTCCTGGAGGATAGTCTGGCCGCCACTCAGTTTCAGCAGAGCCAGAGTTCTTTACTACACCTGCAGGGGATGCACTTCGAGCCCACAAGCCCGGACATGATGAGGCGAGCTGCCCGGGCTCTACATGCTTTAGCCAAGGTGGAGGAGAACCAGTCAGAGTTCACACTACATGAGTCCCGGCTCCTTGACCTTTCAGTGTCACCCCTCATGAACTCGCTGGTCTCTCATGTTATCTGTGATGTACTCTTTTTGATTGGCCAGTCCTGACAGCTGTAGGGAGCTGTGGCTCCTCTATTTTTCTGGGGGAGGGGAGGCCCTCCCCACTTCCTCTTCCCCTGGTATCATGGCTTGTGTGTAACAGGGCAAGGAAAGGTTAAAAGTGACTCTTATTTATGAAAATCTACAGATTCCATTCAATGATCCTTGCTCCTAGACTGTCCTCACAGAGCTGTGCTGGATTATAGAATCAAGAGAAGCCCACAAAGTGACACTACTTGTGAAAGAAATGCCAACTGGATGACAGAGAGCAGAGCGCCGCCACAGTTGAGAAACTGTTCTGCACTTGGGGGGAAAGTACTTTTTAATAAAGATAAATAAATGAATAAATAAATAAATAGCTGAAAAACAAAAACTGTAACCAAAGTTGCTGTCTCGTTTACAGTGAGTTTGGGAGACGCAGTGTGCCCTCGCTCTCCCCTGGAGGGCACAATGAGTCTCAGAGGTGACGTAGACCGACAAAAGTGGCCTACTGGTTATAGTTGCTGTAGTTGGATTATCACCAGTCAGACCAACCCGCAGCAACATGCTGCCAATAGACACCTTCACCAGGGAGGCCTGTGCAGTGTGCAGTAGATTGTAGGACATTTTCTGTACCATACTGCTCTTGAGTGACAGCAATCTGTAAAACGCGTTTCACACAGAAGAGGACGATGCGGCTCTGCTAGAGTTTTGATGTCGTCCTAGTTTGGTTGTTAAACAGAAAATGGCTTTCTTCCCCAAAGTATCAAAAAACACCCTTACCTCCTCTTATCCCTTGATTGTATGAATACCCCTATGAAAAGAAATCACCTCTTAAGACTGGTTTTCAACTTCAAATACAGCTTTGCTGTGGTGTGTATATATAATGTTGTACATTACACTTCTTCCTGTGTCTGTCTCTGTCTGTGTCACTATTCTCACATATTATTGGTGAGGGATGGAGGCTGACTCGGCATCCTCCACTTCCTGCTGATTAGGTCTCTCCACAGCTCTGTAGTGCAACAGACACAGCTCAAACCTGTTATTTCCTGGTACCAACAAACTAGATGAAGTACACGCATTTGACGATTTTTCTTCAGTCATGAATTCTTCATATTTGTATTTCAGACTATGTAGCTAAAACATGTAAATTCCCCCCTTTCCCTTTTTTGGCTCAATGAATATCATTTATTCAGTATGAAATCTTTATACTATATGTTCCACGTGGTAAGAATAAATGTACATTAAATCTTCCTAAGCTGTTTGATGGTGTTTGTCTTACCGCTTCTTAAAATCAAGTCTTGTTATACAGAATTTAATTTAGTCTTTGTACAGTTTGTTTTAGTGAAATAACAGACATTTCGTCAAATTCAATGTTTTTGCAATGATGCAAGTTGGGCATATGTAAAATTAATTTAATACTGTACACTGAAACAGACAAACGTCATTAGGTGCGTTAAAGGTATTCCAAAGCAGTCAGACGCATGAAGCACTACTGAGTTTTGATTCGACTGCAGTTGTTTAGCGCGCCCTCTTTTGGCGAGAATACTAAAGCACATTATGTGGTCACAAGATATAAATTTAGCCTGCCTGATTGCAAAATGAAACAGAGTTAGTAAATACACGTCGAACAAACCTTCGTGAACACGTGTTTTGCATCTGATAATGACACCCATTGGTTGCAGGAGTTTCGTTTCATTCATTAAGCTTTTATTTTGAAAAGCATATTTGCCGTGGCACCGAAGTGAATTGGGTAGGGCGAAGGTAGCGTGACTGACAATAAGAGGAAAGAAAATATATTTTTTATCATCCCTATTATTCGAAATCTTAACAAAAGCAGCAATTTGAATTGCAGTCATTTGAAAATTGGTTTGAATTTGTTAGTGCATTAGTTGTATTTAATATAAAATGCGACAAGTCCAGTGTTCCACCAAGTGCGAATCGGAAGCTAGCGAATCGGAAACCAACTTCAGCGTCGTTCGACGATGTTGAGTCTTATGAAAAACAGGTTTTGTCTTTTCAATCTGCGACTATCATGGATTACAGAACTGTTCTAGAATTCGCGACTGTAACCAGGGGTCTCTCGTTGTTTTTGCAGGTAAGCATCATGAATGAGCGACAGGCTAATCTTATTATAATCTAGCCACTAGCTAATAGGAATGGAATGTAACAGAGCATAGTTCTGCTCTGGAAAACAGACTATATTGAAATTGCGCGTATATGTTTTATAAACTGTAGTTTATAAACGTCAGTTCATGTGATGTTAATTTTACTCAACAGGCTCTGTTGAATGCTGCCATCCCCGACCATGACGCTGTAGCCTTCAGACCGCCACGAACAGAGGAGCCTCTCTACTTGGACTCTGCAGTGGAGTGGTTATTTGGTGGCCTCAGTCACTGGGACGCTGAGCATTTCCTCTTTATCGCACAGAGAGGATACATCTATGAGCACAACTTTGCTTTTTTCCCCCTTTTCCCCGTTGTCTTGCGAGGCCTGGCGGAGATGCTGCTGTGGCCCCTCAGCAGCTGGTTGAGCATAAGGGGCCGTCTGATGGTGGCTGTTGCTCTTGGGAACAGTACCTTCTTCCTGTTGAGTGTGGTGGCCTTGCACGCGCTCAGCAGAGCAGTTCTGCAGGACAGGCGCCTGGCCCTGCTCTCCACTTTACTCTACTGCATCACACCTGCTAATGTTTTCATGACGGCAGGATACTCTGAGTGTCTGTTCTCTGCTCTCACCTTTGGCGGGCTCTTCCTCCTGGAGAAAGGGTTCACCCTTCGAGCCTGCCTGGCGCTCAGTATAGCAACTGCAGCTCGAGCCATTGGACTGGTTAATATTGGCTTTCTACTCTATCTTCCAACACTACACGCTGTCTCCCAGATTCGTTTATATCGCGCAACGACAAAAGGCCACAGGAAAATGCTGCACTACATTTGGGTCATTACCCGTCTCCTGCTCACCTCTCTTTTAGGTACAGCAATCATTGCCCTTCCATTCTGTGCTTTCCAGTACTACGGCTATAGAACTTTTTGTACGCCTTCAGCCTCTTTAGAACGCATCCCCCAAGCTCTTCTTTCCTTGGCTGAGCGGAAGGGCTACCGTGTTCCAGATGAAAATAGTCCTCCCCCTCTTTGGTGCATGCGACCTCTCCCCCTGCTTTACTCTCATATCCAGGATGTGTATTGGAACGTGGGCTTTCTCCGCTACTTTGAACTGAGGCAAATACCAAACTTTCTTCTGGCTCTTCCTATGGCAACTCTGGGTGTAATGGCAGCTTATGCTTATTTTCAAGCTAACCCAGAGCTTTGCCTAAGACTTGGACTTTGGGAGACCGATTCAAATAAAGGCCTTGATAAACCCATACCAGGATTTTTCAACCCAAAAGTATTTGTATATGTTGTGCACTCAACTGTTCTACTGGTATTTGGTACCTTGTGCATGCATGTGCAGGTAAGGAAAGCAAGTATTTCTGTTAAAATATGCCATGAAGAATTCCACAAAAAAATTTTTTTTCAATGTGTTTCTAGGTCCTAACCAGATTTATGGCCTCCTCGTCTCCTGTTCCCTTCTGGATCAGCGCTCATCTGCTCCTCCTCAACGAGCCGCTTCTTCACCGAAGGAAAACCTCAACCCCCAACATTCAACTCAAGACCCATTCCAAAAATGGATGCAAGCACCCATTCCAAAACCCCATCATTGCTCTGCTACCACACTTTAAAATCTGTTCCCCCACCACACAAAGCATCCTGGGATATTTCCTCTCTTACTGGCTGTTGGGCTTAGCGTTGCACTGTAATTTTCTACCATGGACATAACCTGGAGTATGTTGAACAAAAATACCATATTTATCTGTGAGAGAACTATTTTTAACGTTACCTGTTACACATGAAAACAGGAAAAGTCAAAGCATGACAAAATGTTGTGCCTCATTTTGGTTCTACAAAGAGCTTAGAGCAGCTGCGATTAACTGAGTAATTTACATCATGTGTCTTTGTAATTATTACGGTCCTTAAATACAAACCTGAGTGGGGTGCGCATGAAATTTTTATGTTTATTCTTGCGAGTCCTGATCATAATTGTAATTCTGGGAGAAAAATGCTAATTGAATGTGTTTCATGCTTGTGTTGAAGAACTGTGCTCTATGTACATGTTTTGAATATTCTGCTTAATTTTTAACTTTTAGATGTGAATGGAAAATCATGGCGTTAAACGTGCATGCATTCATAAGTGTGGGAAATCTTCATGTTCATTAGGAGACCGACCTCAGGGTTGATTCCAATTAAATGAAAAAAAAATAGTTTGTTTTAAGACGTTTTTTTTTACATTTTGCAATTGAGTCTATATGCTTCCCATAAATTATTTCTTTTGGTAATAATGTTCTAAGTGACTCCCTTAAACAAAACACGATTAACAAAATAAGTTTGTGTTAAAAAGAACGGGTCGTTTTCCATTCGGTTTAATACGGTAAAAAATATTGAATCTGAACAACTGATAAATATTTCGCTGATGTACAAATATTAGGCTGCTCCGTTCTAAAGCGAAGTCAATTCACAACTCTGTGGTGACGTCACTGGAGGACGGGAAGCGATAAGGAATTGCCGCATCAAGCTGGAATCGACGCTCGTCTGTTTTCGCCTCAACTCGGACTTTGTTTATTGTAATATTTTTCCAATAATGTATTAAATATTTTCCAGGTTGGAGCGTAACGTCCAAATATGATAATGGACATTTTGACTGGGAAGAAGGTTCACGTCGTAAAAGTCAATTACGAAGAAGAATGTCTGGGACCGCTAGCTAGCCGACGTTAGCATTGAGGATGGCAGACATTGGGGGACGCTAACGCTGTCAGCCCCTTGCAATGACTCAAAACCCGGGTCTTTTTCTTTTGAAAGCCCCTGTGGAACTATAGCGTGTGCCTTTATCTACCTCCGAACCGCGGTGGTTCTGCTGACAGGATGAGGAACTGTGAGTATCAGCAGATTGACCCGCTGGCTCTGTCGGTATCGCCCGCTTCGGCACAGAACCATACCGACAAGAAAGCAGAACGTCTGCGAAGAAAATGGGAAGTGTTCCCAGGAAAGAACCGATTTTTCTGCGACGGGCGTATCATCTTAGCCAGACAGAGCGGCGTCCTCCCTCTGACCCTGGGTCTTATCATTATCACCTGTGGCCTTTTTTTTGCTTTCGAGTAAGTGGTACCACAATGTTTGTTTGCAATGTATACAGGTACATGTCACTGCAAAAATAAGAGAAACATGTTGTCTTTTTGTAGTTGCCCATTTCTGGTGGAGCATCTAACCGTCTTCATACCAGTGATTGGAGGGGTGCTTTTTGTGTTTGTGGTCTTCTCCTTGCTGAGAACCAGCTTCACAGACCCAGGTATCCTACCCAGGGCCACCCCAGACGAAGCTGCAGACATAGAGAAGCAGATAGGTAAGAAACACGCACCCTCCAGCTCAACACTCACTGTGGGACAGATGGGTAAAAGAGCTTTGCCATATGGGGGATGTGTGTGGGACTTGATTTAACTGCAGACCAAAACCTAATCAGATTACTTGAGCCTCACTATTGAAAAAGTACAACAGCTGCACATTTGTTTTTGGCACATTTATGTAGTCACGTTGTGTGTCTTTGAAGATACCTCAGGATCCTCCACGTATCGCCCTCCTCCACGGACTAAGGAGATCCTCATCAACCAGCAAGTGGTCAAGCTCAAGTACTGCTTTACTTGTAAAATGTTCCGCCCTCCTCGGACCTCACACTGCAGCCTTTGTGACAACTGTGTGGGTAAGGGATGTGGCTAATAAGTTGCTATTTAGAGTACAGTCAAACCTCCAAAGTTGAATGCCCCAAAAGTTGCACGATTTGGCGTTCAACCCAAAAAAATGTTTTTTGTGACGCTACCACAGAAGGGTGTCAGTGTTGCAAAGACTCAAAGTATGATATCAAGTGGTTTTTATATTTAATGTCAACAATGTTAAAAAGCAGGATGCATGAAGTCAGCTGCCTTCAGCAATCCTCGCACCCCTACGGTCTCCTGGGCATGCACATTTATGTGTGCATATTTATTTTATTTGTATTTATTTAGCATTCATTGCATGACCGTTAAAGTTTAAATATGACTTCAAACATTGCCAATACATTTAGTAAAGGTTTAATGATATCCACAGTTTGACTCTGAAACTGATTATTTAAACTCTAATTGAAAAATAATTGGAAGTTTGCCGTCATCACAGAACAGATTGCAGTTTACTGCGGAGGTTCCACTGTATTCTCTCTTCAGTTATTAAGTCTTTTGGAGCAGAAACACTATTGTTGTTATAAAAATGAACTTTGGTGCTTGGATAAATCCAAACCCTCTAACATGTGCATTGATTTTCTTAAAGGTTTTAACTCTTATTGTCGACCTTCTGTAACTACAATGAAATGTTTGGATATTTTGTTCTCAGAGAGGTTCGATCATCACTGCCCATGGGTGGGCAACTGTGTAGGCAAGCGCAATTACCGCTTTTTCTACAGTTTCATCATCTCTCTTTCTTTCCTGACGTCCTTCATATTTGGCTGTGTCATAGCACATATTACCCTGCGTAAGTTCACTCTGCTCAGTTGCCATTAGAGCCATGGAGTAGTATAAAAAATAACTCTGATGTGTATGTCTCTTTCCAGGTTCTCAATCGGGTCAAAGCCTTATCCAATTCATCCAGGAAAGCCCTGCCAGATATCCTTTTTACGTGCCAAGGTTTTTCTTGGATAATCAAACTATTTTGGAAATTGGTGCGATCTTTCCACTGTGTGACTGTGGCAAGAAATAATACACAGTTGTGGAGGCATTCTCCAGTCTAAGCCAGTGCGTAATAGGATCAGTATTAGCACCCTGCAACGCAATGCTTCTAGGGCAGATGGCTTTCAAGTCTCATGTCAGTGTATTGACGTCATCATACATACAGTACTTCCGTTCTCTTCTTAGCGTCAGATTCGAAGGTTTGAAACAAAGGATAGGTAGATTAATTGATTGGTAACATATATGGAACTGATTGCCTTCAAGCAAATGAGGCAAAATGATAAGCACTACCTGGCTGCAACCAGCAAAATTCTCACTGTTGATTCAGGCTCAACTAGTTTGAACACTATGTTGGCAAAGTTCCTCAACACCTTCCATAAAACAAACTCAGGTACGGCTCAACTCCTTCAGGCAGCATTGCGCTTCCAAACAGACACTGGTATGGAAACAGAAGTTCAGAACATTCTTTTGATTGTATGTACTTTATTTATCCCACAGCGGGGAAATTAACTTGTTACAGCAGCAAGCAAGCAAGATACGCAAGTAAAGAGTACAGTGTAAAGAATGCATAGTGACTACAACATGGTTCAGGTGGTGCAGGTGTTGTAGAGCCTGACAGCGGTCGGTATGAAGGACCTGCGGAACCTCTCCTTCTTACACCGTGGGTGTAACAGTCTGCCCAGGGAAACAACAGTGTCATGTAGCGGGTGAGAGGTGTTGTCCATGATGGATGTCAGCTTAGCCAACATCCTTCTCTCCCCCACTTCCTCCACGGAGTCCAGAAGACCGTCCAGGACAGAGCTCGCTCTCCTGATCAGCCTATTGATCCTGCTCCTGTCCCTTTCCGTGCTGCCCCCTCTCCAGCAGCCCACAGCATAGAAGATGGCTGAGGCCACCACAGAGTCATAAAAGGTCCTTAAAAGAGTCCTGCACACACCAAAGGACCTTAGTCTCCTCAGCAGGTGGAGGCAACTCTGGCCCTTCTTGTAGAGGGCGTGGGTGTTGACGGACCAGTCCAGCTTGTTGTTAAGGTGAACACCCAGGAATTTGTAGCTGTCCACCAACTCTATGTCCGCTCCCTGGATGTTCACCGGTGTAAAGTGAGATGTCTTCCTCTGGAAGTTAATGATCATCTCCTTTGTCTTGCTGGTGTTGAGTTGCAGCTGGTTAAGCTCACTCCAGCTGACAAAGTCCCTGATGACCGTCCTGTATTCCAGATCATTCCCCTCTGAAACACAACCAACGATGGTTGTGTCATCGGAGAACTTCTGGATGTGACACTGTGTGGAGTTGTGTGTGTGAAGTCCGAGGTGTAGAGGGTGAAGAGGAAAGGGGAGAGCACCGTACCCTGAGGGGCACCTGTGCTGCAGAGTACCATGTCAGACACACAGTGACGGAGCCTCACATACTGTGGTCTGTTGGTGAGGTAGTCTATAACCCATGCAGTCAGGTGTTGGTCTACTCCCACACTCTCCATCTTCACTCTGAGTAGTGACGGCTGGATGGTGTTGAAGGCACTGGAGAAGTAAAAAAACATGACCCTCACAGCACTCCCGCTGTCCTCCAGGTGTAGCAGTGATCTGTGCAGCAGGTAGATCACTGCGTCGTCCACTCCGATCAAGCTGAGTGCCCACCAGGGGTCGCAGGTGCTGCAGGATAATCCTCTCCATGGTCTTCATCAGGTGAGAGGTCAAGGCAACAGGCCTGAAGTGGGTAGGCTCCTTGGGACGCGATGTCTTTGGGATCGGGACCACACAGGAGGTCTTCCACAGGGCCGGGACTTGCTCATAAACACTAGCACTTGTGAGCACAATGCCACAAATATCCAACACTGGAAAGAGTGACAACAACAATATTAGATGAATCTTTTGTGGACAGTAGTAATTGACCTTGCAAGGTGCAATATCACTTTTAAATTTTTGGTCACATATGTAATGTTGTATAGACAGTTACTGTGTGTAAAATGGCTATTAGAGAATTTTTGTTCTCATTCTCTGGAATTTATTCTGTAGCTAGGTTGAATATACTGTAAATTCCAATGTATGAGCCACACCAGTGCATAAGTTTCACCCACTAAATTTAGAGGAAAAAACAAATTTGGACATACTGTATATAAGCTGCACCAGACTTTAAGCCACACATGACCACATCATAAAAAAACATTATTGTGGCACACATGAGTCCGCGAGGACCAGGCAACTCTTTATTTGACAGGAGCCAATCATGAGCTATGAAAAAACTCACAACAATCTTGTCAACCCATTGGAAATCGCAGGAGGTCATTACTGAATATAACAGTCTGACTCACGGTGTCATCTTACAAAGAATGCTAAAGTCATCACATAGCAACTTAACCCTCAAAAGGTAGCTAGGAAATTACAAGTACCAATAGGAGTTTAAAATGGAAAAAAACAGCTATTTCAACATTTTCCCATAATGCATTTTGTCACAGCAAAGTATTTCACTGGAGGACAAGCGGCATAGAAAATGAATGGAGGCGCTGCAATGCTGCCTCTGTCCACCAGAGGGAGCCCAGAGGGAGGCTGACATCTTTGCAGCACCCTGGCAGGCACCAGTGAATGCTTTGGTTGGACGCAATGCATTATGGAAAAATGTTAAAATAGTTGTTTTTTTTAAAAAAAATTTAAACTTGTATTGGTACTTCTATTGTATATTTTTTTGCTACCTTTTGAATGTTAAGTTGCTGTGTGATGAGTTTAGCGCTCTTTGTAAGATGACACCGTGAGTCAAATTGTTATGACCTCCTGAGATTTCTAATGGGTTGACAAGCTTGTCGTGAGTTCACTGATAGCTTGTGATTGGCTCCTGCCAAAGAAAGAGCTAACGTTTCCTCACTGACTTGCGAGCGGTAGAGTATTTAAACAATCACTAGTAGTTCTGAAGTAAAGGAGATGTCACAAGGTTAGAGTTTAGCTATAAATTAGCCGCACCGCTGTACAAGCCGCAGGGTTCAAGGTTTAAGAAAAACGTAGCGTCGTATACACCGGAAATTACGGTAGTCTTTTTGTTATTTTAGCATACCCTCTAACTCGCTACAAAATTGAAAAAAAATCCAACATCTCCCAGCAAAGTACAACCACGATGATACACACCTATATAATAATAATCTCAGTTTTTTAAAATATGACTGCATGCAAGTGTACCTCATTTTGTGATGTGTTGGTGTGTTATGTATTTCTTAACTGTCCTCGTGCACTGTGGTGGAGCTAGTCATTTGTTTCTTCTCCATCTGGTCTATTCTTGGACTCTCAGGCTTCCATACCTACCTTGTAGCCTCTAATCTCACAACAAATGAGGATGTAAGTAATCTTAACCCCATATAGGTCATGTTAGTATTTCCTGTTTTGTAGAAGTGATGCAATAATGGATGTCCTTTTTCTATGTTCACTTCATAGATTAAGGGCTCATGGTCAAGTAAAAGAGGTGCAGAGGAGTCTGGGAACCCGTACACCTACAACAGTATCCTAGCCAACTGCTGTGTGACGTTATGTGGACCCATGCCTCCAAGGTGGGTAAAATAACCAACTCATAATCTTTGTATGATGTTCCTATAACTTAGCATTACATTGACATAATGTCTTTCTTGTTTTCTGCAGTCTGATTGACAGGAGAGGCTTCCTGCCACCTGAGGAATCCGTCCCTGCTGCTTCTGCCTCAGAGATCGAGCTGCCTTCCTTTGCAGCCAAGAATGACACACACATGGTAGGGTGAACCAAACTGTGGTCCCCCCCCTCCCCGCGTGTCTTGTCGTAGTGTCTTCTCCTCGTGTGCGTGTGTCTGTGTGTTTACACCTTCATTCTCTAAATCTTCAGTCAGGCACGAGTAAACGTGTGAACGTTGAATGAATAAAAAGTCACTGGCTCTACCTAAGAAAGGCACACATTTGATAGATAAGAACTAAACACATCCAATAAAAATAAAAAGTCCTGCTTCACCTTCAGTAGAAACAATAGGAAAATCTAAGACAACTCAACAATTACAAACAGTATGACGGTGAATTAAGGGCAATCTGGAAAAAAAAAGTAAATACTTCCAAGTTTTGAGAAATAAAGAATATTGCAAGAAAAAGTGAATGTCAAGTCCCTAGATGCATCAGTTTTGAGTGTCTCAAGAGAGTCAGATATTAAATGTCCCATATCGTAATTTTTGTTTTTAACAATTTGAAATAAGAAATCCTACAATAGTGTATTTGAAGTGTGCTGCCCAAAATCCAGCCTTGTTGCTGGAATTTGGACAGTTCTAAAGTGTTTATAGTAAGCCCTACTGAGAACACTTTGTTAAGCACACGCCTGTCTCCGACAGTGTGTGTGGGTCCAAGAAGCACTACTGTGCACATTATGCTCTTCTTACATGTACACCGTAACTCTGCACCAGTCCAACATAATAGATGTCATATCACACACACTAACGTAACATTAAGGAGTGGGACAGGAGGACCCAAATGTCAGCAACACTAACATAGCTATACTCACATTTTAAAATCATGCTAGGTTAGTGTTATTTGTTGGAAGAAAAATAGATAATCAAACTTACTGATCCTGTGGGATAGTCACTCCATTTATTATTTTTATTTTAAGATGTGTAGCCTGCTTCTTTTTTTTTTTTTTAATATGCAAAACTCTTTTCTGTGAATTGGTGGGTGTATACACAGAGTGGGTCAGGGCGGCCATGTCCAAGGGGAAGGTTTTCATTTATGATGTGAAAACTTAATAACTTGAGCGCAGCCCGCAAAAGTGGAGCAAACAAGTGAGGGAGATGATTTTTTTTCTGTCTTGGTGTTGATAAACCAACTCTTACTGTCATAAAAACATAACAAAAATTAGTTTTGTATAATTGGGAACCATTAATATTAATCCCTTATGGTTAGATGATGGTGTGAAGCCAACAAGAGATTATTTATTTTTATGTGGTTCTTTCTCAGTAAGCAGTACAAACATTTGCCCAATTTTCTTTAATATTGCAACTTGCAACTTGATTTTCCATTCGAGCATGACCCCAATACTCGTTCAAACACAAGTCGGTCTGCATATAGTCAAATATTGTAGCAGGAGTGATGACTAAGAACTGGTTTCCGTGCAAAATGCGTAAAATAAATGCTTTTGTTCTTTTCTTTTGCTTTGTTTTCTGGAAGTCACATTTCTGGTGTGACTTATCTTAGAAGGGAGAGTCAAAATGCACAGGCAGATTGTGTGTTTGATGTTTCAGTTGTTGAGCTGGTCAGACCGCTACAAACGCACAATGTCTGGCACCTGTCACATTTCTTTATATGCTAATTGACCGATTGTTTGGCTCTTTAGGGAGTCAACATGTTGCTGGGTCTACCTCCTTGCCAATGCTTTGCATAGTTTGCAGTATATACATCTGCACTTTATTGCTCATTTGCTGCTCTGTTGTGCATTATATTATGTACCGTATGTTGTGTGCCTTATTTCTTTAAACACAGGTGCAAGTGTTTTATGTAAATAAACATTATTTTTCTATTTTGGCTATTGGGTCTGTGATGTAAGTTTTTTGTATTTTTG
Source organism: Dunckerocampus dactyliophorus (assembly GCF_027744805.1). NCBI lineage: Eukaryota > Metazoa > Chordata > Actinopteri > Syngnathiformes > Syngnathidae > Dunckerocampus > Dunckerocampus dactyliophorus. The sequence goes on from NC_072825.1 coordinate 20,074,175, forward strand.
TTTCGGTATTCCCTGTGTACCTGATACACTAAATCAGGGGTGTCCAAGTTTTTCCACCAAGGGCTGCATGATGAAAATGTGAGTCAGAGGGTGCAGGGGCATCTTTTATGTTTTTTAAACCAACCCTGGTAGATAGGCAGAGATTCTTATATTCAAAGAAATAAAACAGCCTGCATCTCAGCTTTGTGTTATTAGTAACAAAAGTGTATTATTAGTATGAACCTTTTCTCCGTACATTGCACGTTTTGCTGTTTTAAAAATGTGTTTTTTTTTCAAAAACTTTCTTGGTGTACATGTTTTCTTGTAATATTATGACTTTATTATCATATAACTTTATAATTGTAATATAACTTTTTCTCAACCTAATTTTACAAAAAAATGTTCCTTTAATTTTCCCGCTTTATGCGATTTTTTTTCCCCCGCTTAATATCATGACTTTACTCTCTTCATATTTTGTCTTCTTGTAAAACTATTCTCTTTTTTCATTTTTCACTGTTATTTTTTTAGTTGTCTTGTTTAGCTGTGTTTTTAGAAACTGCCAAGGGCCAATACAATTTTTTTTTTTTTTTTTTAAACACCCGTAGATTGTAAATGGCCCCCAGGTGGCACTTTGGACACCCCTGCACTAAATGGACCAAAATTTTGGGACACACCTCTATAAATAATGAGAGGTTACTGTAGAGCACTTATGGACAGTTGTATATCAGTATCTCCAGCTTTGTGGGAGTAAGTTAAGAAAGGCCCTTTTCTGTTCCAATTGCACAAAGCAAGGTTAATAAAGACATAGTGGATAGGTTTAGTGTGGAAGAACCTGCCTCAAACAAACTCACACACACTCATGTAGAAAGCCTCACAACATGGAGGCTGTCATAGATGCAGTTTATTTGTTCATATATGTAAAAACATACATCATACCCGCTGTAATTGTTTTTAAAATGAATATACACTGTGTGTGTATGTGTGTATACATATACTGTACATATACATATATACTAGTGTTGTACCTTTTAATGCTCAGTGTTGTGCTGTATCCATTCCACCCCGCCAGGAGGAGAACTGTCAGGATTTTTCTTTGTCCTGCACAGCCTGAAAAGTACGGCTGCATGCAGACTGCGGATGGTAAGAGTCAGGTTGAGTGGGAAGCCAATCACAACTTATCCACAACATTTTGTTTCTTCCATGATGTGCTTCAGTCTTTGGAGCGCCTTGTTTTTGTTTTGTGCAAATCAAGGGTACTATTGGGTGTGATCTTGTGATGGTTTGTCTTGGATGTCTGAACGTGTGAGTGTGCATGTTTCACTACCATTTGGTCTGCACCGCCAAGTGAATGTCTACACACACACCCTGTTGGAACGAGATCACGTTTCGCTCCTTGATATCGTATCCTGTGCTTTGTTGATTTGGATAAAACGTCCCTCCTGTACAGTGCATGCATGGTGATGCAAGTAAACATACATTTGTTTCCCACTTCCCTCAGAGCCACAGTAGGGAAGAGAGGAGGAGTTTCACATCCATCTTCACCGTCTTCCATATGGTTGCATTCTGTGTGCGCTGTCAGCATTTAACCTTTTTCCGTGCGTCTCAATTGAGTGTTTAAAACCAATCTTTTGTCAGTGTGCTCACTTCCCTCATAATCCTGGATGCTTTACAAACTAACCTTTTAAAAGTGTTGTGATGTCACACTAACAGAAGAATGCCGCTTTCCCTGATCCTAACTGTTCTTTTTCTTCACACAGTGCACACAGAGGACTAAGGACGTACTCGAGAGGGTGCTCCACTTCTCTGATTTTCACGGCCTCTGCCTTCCTGGTACCCCCAAAACTACCCCACTGGGCCTGGAGGTTTCCAACTCGGCAGCCGCCGCCCCTGAGTCGTCACTCACACTGGGGTGTTCACGAAAGCCCCCGGTCAAGCCTTGCTCTCTGTTCACTGGGAGCATCACGAGCGACTCGATGCACTCCATCAACCCGGCGTTCCGTTTGGCGTCACCTTCGCCCTCACTTGGTCGCGCCCCATTGATTGTCGGTGGGACACCTGACGTCGGGTTTATCCCGCTACCGTGAGGGTACCCATCTTACTTTGGAGGACTAATAGGGGCTTTCTCACAAGCGCTCCTGTTGTGTTTGTTACTTCCCTATAGAATTTAGTAAAAGCACAATATTAATTTACTGATCAAGACACTCCACACATGCTTTTTACAGAACCACAAGCCATAGAGTCAGGTCAGCTGCAGTGTTTCATTTCCTGCTCACATTTTATGCAAACAAGTCCTCAAATCTGTGAACAAGTCAGCTGGATAGCAGTTATTGACTTACAGTGAAGTGGCAGGTCAGATCAGTGGTTCCCAGCCTTTTTGACCACTTACACATTTGAATATCTTGTCAAATCTCCTGGTGTACGACCCTTTACCTCTACTTGTCACGGTGGTTGGGAACCCCTGCTTTAGCTGGACAACTAGACGTATAGAATTGGAGGTTAAGATGCAGCTTCTTATTTTTTTTTTGGTCATGAAATCTGTAAATATTTTTGTGTTTTTGTCATCTGTGCTGCATGTTATGCGCATTATGGAATCATTGTCCGATGACAAATGTAATTACTTGATAGGTTTGCAGACCGTGTCCTCGTAGGATACGATAATAGGAGGCAGTTTAAACACGGCCAGAATGAGCCATATGTGAATTTGTTCAATTGCAGAGCCCCCGTTTTTGATATTCCACTTGAATGTGACCTGCAAACTCACAAACATGTGTTGTAGTTCAGACTACACACATTACTCAAGGCTTAAGCATGACTCACAACTAGTGGTGGAATTCACAATAACACGATGGTATTTTTCCAACAATATTAATACTAGTCATGATACAGCGATTGCGTGATAATCAATATATTGGCAAAAAAACATTACTTATAGGAAGCCTGGCAAGGGAACTTAAAGGGAACTTAAAAAGTCAGATTTATAATAATGTGACTACAGACTGCGATAATGTCTATTTGATTCAGTAATTGTGTGCTAATCGATATATTGGTGAAAAAGCATCTGTGATAGTTGTCTAACTTAAGGGAAACTTATAGAAACAAATGCTTTGCACATTAAACGTACAAAACATTAGTTACATACAAAAATGAACTTTTTCATGAATCTAAAATCCAATGAAAAGCTTGTAGGTCTAATTACATTTTGTTATTATGACGTATCACCTTATTCCTTTATGCATGCAGTGGTGAAAGGGTGGCAAGGTGATTTGGGGATGGACGTTATATAAAGTGAAATACAGTGGAACCTTGGTTAGCGTCATTCATTCGTTCCAGAAGGACTGACTCTAACCAAAACGCGTGTTAACCAAATCAATTTTTCCCTAAAGAAGTAATGTAAATCCATTTAATCCATTCCAGAAAGCCAAAAATGTTAACACAAAAGACATTTTTATAGTATTACAATTACTTTTATGTGTAGAAAGCAATTCGAAATGCATGTGAATATATATAAATGATAAATGAAAGGTGTAAAAGAACATTTAAGGTTACTTTTACCTTCATGGAAGGTGTGATTCTTGATATAACCGAAAACAGGAAGGTGGCGATGGTTGATCTTGCTGCCACATCTTGTCTTGAACAGTCATGTCTTCAATTAAGGTAAAAATAACCTTAAATGTTCAATCATCCCCTTCATTCGTCATTTATATGCATTTAGAATTGTTTTATGCATGTAAAACTATACTGTAATTGTAAAACTGTAAAACGTGTTTTTTGTTAACATTTTTGAGAGTGAACTGCTGATGATGTCATAGACGGGCGACGTTACTTCTGTCTTTGGTTGCCATTTTGTTAGCTAGTAGGATGCTATCAAGGAACGATGTTTTGTGATGAAAAAAAAAGATGAAGAAAACAGTTGAACTCACGCAGTGTATTAATAACACGAGAAGATGCCCACCATAATGGATGCAAACTGAGGCAAATTGTAGCGTACATTTTCGGACACTAACCGAGGTTCCATTGCATATCATAATGTGACATCAGAATGCGACAGTATCGATATTTGATCTAGTTGTATGAGATATCACGATAATATATCACAATATTGCTAGTTTGTCCTGCTCTACTCTCAACATGGTAGGGCGTTAATTAGAATGTTTGCTATGCTGTTGCATTAAATTTTTATTTAAAAGTCTTAAGTCAAACTCGTGTCAGGCCTCTGGTCCTTGTAAAACGACGTTTATTGGTGAGTCAGTTTCCTGTTCAGCTCTGGTTTCACAGCCTCTGTTTTCTTTGCCTCAGGGTGCAATGACAGCTTGACGTTAAAGTGCAGGTTTCAATTGTTTCACAGCAACTATGTTTTAGGAATGTGATGAGACGACATCGTCACCTGTCATTTTAATGTCTTTTCCTGTTTTGCTGGTTGAAACGTGACCTGGTGAGACTTTAATTATTGCCACTAGGGGGCAGGCTGTGAACTTGCAGTCGAGTTAGACGGCAGCTCTTCAGCTGCAAAAGTAGATCTAAAAGGCCTTTTGGTGTTGTATTCTTTTGTAAGTGGGCATTAATGCGGCACATAGATTTTGACTGTCTGCGTTGTGTAGACAAATACGAGCAGTGCTTGTATGAACAAACATATTAGTGTTTGTAGGATGTCACAGTGGAGCTGTAACGTTCAATAAAACGATGACTTTGCTGACTTCTGTTGCTCCTTTTTTCCCTTTCGCTTCCCTAGAGTCCCTCCTCCCCAACTGTGGTGAGAGTAAATCAGTGATAGTTGGCGTCAAACATCCTTGACAGCTCCTTCATGGAAACAATGAGGAGGCTCATGTTGAGCGCATGTGTTCAGACTGCGTGTGAAGTGTGATCTCACAATGTGGACAGCAGGCGCTCTGAAGCCATACTGGAAGACAGGTGAGGAATGTGTGTGTGTTAGTGAGAACAACTCATCCTCACTGTGGCGTCACCATACAAAAACATTGGGAATATAATAGCAAAGTGTCGCAAATTGCTTTGCTTGGCTCTCTTTATAGCCCTGTGTTTATTCTGTGCCCTGTTAGATTTTTAAGAGACAGCTGAATCTGTAATTACTGAAGGAAATTTGTCTGGAGGCAGAGGAGCATGATGAGCCTTGTGCGTGCGTGTGTGTACTCCAGGTACTCCGCTTTCCTGTCACAGTCCACAAACATGCATGTTAGGTTAATCTGAGACTCTGAAATGTAGTATCCAATTAACCAATTATGGATGAGTTTGCGTCACTTTCATTTGCATTTTGTATTACTTCAGTCTGGGAAGTATATTAAAAGGTGTAGGAGTATGTAGAGCTGGGTTTTAATTTGGGGATTATTAAGAAAAAACATCTCGTAGTTCCATGTTGAAGAATTTTGTGAAAGAACTGCAATGTTACAACAAACACAGTCACAACAGTTTTGATATATTTGTTAAAGTTTTAATATCGCGAGGTAAATATCTTATATTGAAAAGTAAATAGAATAGTAAATTAACATTTATTACCACATAAACACACACAAACAACTGAAAATTGGTACCGTATCGGTTCAAATGTGAACAGTACCCATTGGTAATATTGATATATTTGAGCTCATTTAGCATTTTTTATGCTTAAAAATGCTTAATTTAGGCAAAAAAATATGTTAGATTTTATTAAATATGCATTTTTAAATAATAATAGGCCATATTTAGCCACGAAACGGTATGATTTATTAATTAATTGATTTTTGAAAAGCCGTGTTAGAGTGAAGCCACAAAATTCGAAGCACAAAGTGGTGAGGGACTACTGTACGTTATTTCCTCCGGTAAAGAATGTTTAGAAGCAACTTGAAAATCAACAAGCCACACGTAACGGACTGTGCTCTACTTTGGAGGTCCCACTGTAATTGTCTGTCTAATGTTTTTGCTGTTTTTCTACACCAAACTCATCCAAGCCGTAATTGTCAACTCTCCCGTTTTCCCAAGGAAACGTTTGTATTTTTGCCTTTCTCAGCACCCTCCTGTTCAAACAGTTTTTAGCATTTGAATCATATTTTAACTGTCATGAAAAAATATTATCTCCGGTATTGGCAGAGCAGTACAGCCGTTAAAGTCAGACCCTCAAAATAAAAGCATGCCAGTAAAATAAAACAAGGTTGCAAGGGCATCTCGCCGACTTGCTGTGGCCGAAAGTGAAATGCACACCACAATAGTCAGTCGAGACTTTACACGCAATCACAATTACCCTTATTTTCTGATATTTCCATTATACTCAACCGCAAATGTTGACAGATATGCGCCAAACATGCCTTTATTGAGCTTGCTTTTTTCACGATGGTACAGGCATGCTGGAACATAAACCCTGCTTGATTAACTAAATGATTAGTAACACTTTTGCACATGTAGTATTGGTGCATTACTTAAATAAGAAGTGAATACCTTTTCAGCTTTTTCTCAACTCAGAGGGCACCAACTTTCATGGATTTCTTTCAAATTTAACGTCACAGTTACGACCATTGAAGTTCAAAAGACTCCACGGTAAGCCTTGCCTGTTTGGCAACCAGTACATCACAACCAAACTTGAAACAGATGGCCTGACTTTGGCGCTGTTTCTTGCAGAGGGAAAATGCCAAAACGTCACAAGCTCAGCAGCTGTGTTGTATTCTGAACCAGGGCCCTTCACTGCCAGGAAGAATATCAAATGTTAGCAAGAGGATTGAAAGCTGAGAACGGACAATGTTGTGATTTAACATGGTGGCATGAGTAGACGGTGGCCTTTCGGTGCAGAGTTGTTGTTTGTCAGCCATGCTTTTGTGTGGCCACTGGTGATTATTCGCTTGCTGAAGTGTAACATGCTCTTTAACCTCAACTGGAGTAGCTGCTACAGAAAAGGCCACCCAGTCAGCCAGACCAGTGGCCAGCTTTTGCAATAAGAGGGTGCACTTGAGTTAAAATAAGAGGCCTTTTTTTTGTTTGTTTTTTTTAAACCAAAGAATGGCTTAGATCAGACAGACATTTTGCCCTGGTGGATGGATAAATGCTGAGCTTTGCTGCTTTTCTTCCACAATTTTAAGGGACATGTGGGTACAATGTCACAGCAGACAAAACTTTAGTCACTTTGTTGTGACTGAGCTCAAAACGTTGGTTACAGCTGCACGCTGTAATGAAACCCAGCACAAGAAACATCCCTCTTCTACTTAGTTTTCAGTGACATATTATTATTCATTTCACAAAACGTTTACCACAGTGCTTGCAGTGTGTTGTGGTGTACTACTGCAAGGGATTTTACACCACTACTGGCGCTACAAAACAGTATACAGTAGATCCATGTTATTTGTGGGGGTTACATTCCTAGACCACCTGCAAAACGCATGTAATTGAGATGCCTGTTGTCTTGGTTATGCTGCTGCGTCTAGGCACCACCATACGCTGCTCAGGCTCGCTCGTCCCTCTCCAAACTCTCCTGCAAGCTAAATGCATCATGTAATCCAAGTTTAATTAAGCCTCACACAGTTATGAAAGGTAATAAACGATGGATGAAGACATATAAGGCACAATGTGAGCTGACACTCTAAACTTTAAAAAATGCTTGCTTCATTCACTCCATAAGGGCAATTGACGGCAGCAAACGTTTATCCTTCCTTTAAGATATCCAGAAGTTCAACCTTCTCCTGCAGCGTCATTATCTTTTTCTGGGGCTCTTTTCCTGTGGACGTCACCAGCAGGAAGTACAGTATAGCATGTTGGGTGTGCGTGGGCTTCCCAGCATGGGTTATACCTAAAAAAAAAAAAAAAAAATGTTTTTATTACAAATCTGCAAATGTGCTGAATTGTGAATATCTGAGGAGCCACTGCATATATTGTTGATTAAAAATATTCTTACAGCGTCAATCAAAACTGAGCGTTATTAAAATGGTAAAAGGGTTATATTTGACACGGCTTTTATAGTAGATCATATCAGTGGTGCACAGTCAGGCCCAACAAAGCCTTTTCTGCTGGCCTAAACACTATAGGAAGCACTGACCTACATTTACAACTGAAATTCTAGTATTTGTTCAATGAAATTGTATTAATTTATTCCCAACAGTCTATATCTTCATCTGGTAGCGTGTCTGTTGGCTGCATTGCTTCCAGTAGTGGATGTACTCATGTTGGATTTTTTTTGTCCAATCGGATTTCAGCTTCTATGTGTTGCCATGTCAATGTAATCTCCCCAGGGCCGCCAGAATCCGGAATTCTGGCCCATGTCACTTAAACACTATTGGTAATGGGGTTGTTCCTTTAACCAATCTGATTTCGCATTCACCTCATAGGGCCAGCTAGCAGGCGTACAGGAACGTCAGCATTTCTTTGTCCTCTGATCCATTGTATGTACAAAAATATATGAACAAATAAGTGAGGATATATACATATAACTGTATGCTGTATGCATATATATTTTTTATATGTAAGGGTTTGTTAGCCACTTCCACTGGAAGTCTTCGAGACCAGTGCTTACGAGTGAGTGTGTTGTATTTTATTTAATATTGAATGTTTTTGACATGTTGTTAGATAAATATTGATTCTGAACTGCTGCAGATAATGTTGTAGTGTAGAGGTTTGGAGTTGTTTAGAGATGATGCATTCAAAGAAGGGTTGAGTGGGTTTGTTGCTTTCGTATGTAATGATACATTGTTATATTGCATTTTTGTATAATATTGATGGTTTGTATAATTGTGACGTGATAGTGGTGGTATTTATTTATTTATTTTGATAGTAGTGGTATTAAGAGATGAATTGGATCGCTTAAGTCCCCCACTGAAGGCTCAGGTACGAAATGCACCGCCCGCCATCCATCAATCCATTTTCTACACCACTTGTCCTCACTAGGGTCATGGGCATGCTGGAGCCTATCCCAGCTGTCTTTGGGTGAGAGGGCACATACAGGTATATTCTCTAATGCAGGGGTCACCAACGTTTTTCCTTGTGAGAGCTACTTTTACAAAATGAAAATGGCCAAGAGCTACTCATTTTTGTAACATTTATTTTCAGAGCTTATTTTAAACCCAAACAAAGCGAATATGCTTGTTTTACCAGAACATGAACAAAATGCTGGTGCCCACAACTCACATTTCGTATTTCAGAATGCATTTCCGCGGGCACCAGGTTGGTGACCTCTGCTCTAATGTGTTCGTTCCCCTTCAGTGAGACACATTTAGCCTGCTGTCATCAGTGCATTCATGTGTCTCTTAGAACAAAAAAAAAGTGGCTGTGAGTCAGTCAGTTTGCATTACTTCATTCTGGTGATGTCAAAGTCAGTTTTAAGTGTGCTGTGGCCTGAGGCTGCAGGTAGTTCACCCTGAGTGGAAGGAATCCACATTTGTGTCCCTGTCACTGTCACATGAAGCTGCGGAATCCAGTGGTTAGCCTGCACATTGTAGATAAAGTTTCTCAATGTTGAATTACAGCGCCACCAAATAGCCCGCTGCTCTTCTGCAAGGCTGCAACAACAAAATATTTTTTACTCACTCGTTTGTGTTTTGACTTAAGTTAAAATAGATTCAAAAATTAAAGGGAGCTTAAATCACACATCCCAGATTCAAAACATAAAAATGACCAAATTGACAACTGGCTTCAGAATGATACATTGAAAAATGAGATCGCAGGTCTGTCCAATTTCTGTGAACATCCTCCAGACACCTCATAATAATGATCAGTAGTGTGTATGATCTCCATGTGCCTGTATGTACTCCCTACAAAATCTAGACATGCTTCTGATGCAACAACGGTTTGCCTACTGGAGGTTTCCCGTCTCACGTAGTTCAAGGCATCAGTCAGCTCCTGGGCAGTCTGTAACACATCATGGCCTGTCTCCTGGTATCTCCTCCATCCTCTTGACACTTTGCTGGGACACACAGCAAGCCCTCTGGCCACCCCACATGAATAATCCATGATCATGTCTTCCCTTGATTTTTTTTCTACAAGTATGTTTAGCAGAATTTGGGCACGTGCGAACACAAACGTTAGCTGAATGTTGAAAGTGGCTTACCTAATCATCAGGTATGTGTGTCAATGTGTACCAGCCACAGTGGAATGCAAACGGATGGAACGTGGGTGGATACAATTATCTATTGATTGCGGTGTTTGACAGTGTAACAATCATTGTTTCATTGGCTTAAGATGGATAAATATCTCACAAAAGTGAGTACACTCCTGACATTTCAGCGACCAGGCACCATACTATAGAAATGAAACTTGCATATAACTTAGAGTAGTCAATGTGCAGCTTAGAAGCAGTGTAGATATATTTTCCTTTGAAAATAAGTAAATACCAAGTATCGTCTAAATATCTGGCAACACAATTATATACTCCTCACGGTGAACATGCCAAATTGTGGCCAGAGCCTTAATCCTCTCAAAGATGTAATTTGACAGAGCTGCACAGGTTGTGACTGGAATCTTCTTTCACTTTTATTGTTCCTTTTATCATGTAGTATTGCACCACACAATGTGAGGGCGTGTGCAATTTGCATGCTAATCTGTTTGCCGGTTTCCCACAACTTCTTTTTTCTTAATGATTTGGCAGTACATCTCACATCGGTGCAGACACTGCGTAACCAGCCAACCTAGCAGGGAATTCTTTTTGTTCAGGGCTGAAACTATTGTCAGCTTATGTCTCGCCTTTTTCTGCTTTGAGTATGAAACATGTCACGCAAGCACGCACTCACGCTAGTTATGTTTGTTGTTCGCTAATTACTCGAGTACATTTTGCTGAGTGCACTTACATTTACATCGTACTTGGCAGCGTGTCCCTGATTTGATCCATCCTTCCATTTTCTATGCTGCTTATCCTCATTCGGGTCGCGGGGGTATGCTGGAGCCTATCCAGCTGACTTTGGGCAAGAGGCGGGGTACACCCTGGACTGGTCACCAGCCAATCGCAGGGCACATATGTCATTCACACGCACATTCATACCTATAGAGGCGCCAATTGACCTAACATGCATGTTTTTGGAATGTGGGAAGAAACCCGAGTACCTGGAGAACATGCGAACTCCACACAGAGATGCCCAAGCAGAGATTCCAAACCAGGTCTTCCTGAACGTGTGGCCAACATGCTAACCACTCGGCCTATCTCTGATTTGACTAAAGCAAAATTCCTGCACTGCTGTACTGTACTGCAAAAATGAATAAATTGTAAACATCTGGTTTGGTAAGAATTGGAGTTATGCAATGGGCAATAAAGGCTGCCGGACTTCAAACACTTGGACCTGGTTGAGGTTTATGCGGCAATGACAATAAAATGAGTGAGGTGGAGAAAAAAAGAGGTGGGACGGGGTGACCGACAGATAACTGGATGTATGCTGAGTCACTGTGAGGGCATGACCAGGCATACCTTATTTGATTTATAGCACAAGCTTTTGCACATGCCTTTGCATGTCTAGAAGGGGTTAAATGTTCCCAAAGTGTTTTGCATGTTTATCTAAAAGGAAGCTTTCTGCGTGAAATGATACCTAAGGCATTGTGTTCGACAGCCACACAGTTGCAAATGTACAGTTCAAATCTAATTGAGTACTTTTTTGCAACTTGCTCTCAAACGTGACATCGGCCGTCAGAGCTGCAAATCTCACAGCAGCTTCGAGCCATGTGTGCTTTTTTCCCTGCTTGTGAAACTCAAGCCTGCACCATGAGTCTTCTAAACTTATAACCAAGCAGCTCTCACTCAATAAGCTCCTTTCTCTTCAGTGAAAAGTGTATTGCAAATATATTTGAAAATTCCCACACAAACAGCTATTTCTCTCTCTAGCAGGGTTTCCCAAACGTAATGTCGGGACCCAAAATGGGTTACAGGTCAGTTTTTATTTGGTTGCCGCTTTTATTGATCATCAAGCAGGCACATCGTTTCTTGACAGAGGGACTTTTGATTCATGTTTGGTGTCGTTTGGTGACAGTTGTGTTCTTTCTCATGAGTTTATATGTATGTACAGTATTGATATTATGGCAATGTTTGGGTTTTAGATCAGGGTTAATGAAAGTGCTACCATGGTCATTAAGTAACAAACCACTTATAGTGAAGTCAAGTAGATTAGAAAAAAATGTACAAAGTGCAAAGTACTTTTCAGAACACATTAACTCTTTCACTGCCAAAGACGTCTCTTGAAGTCTTTTCAAAAAGTAACGTTGACTGCCAAAGACGTCTTTTGCTTTTTTTCGTGGGAGCTACAAGATCAAAGTCTTATTCATCTTGTGTGTGAATATCTGACTTGTAGGCAATGTATATCTGTATCACTATCAAAAAGAACCATTTCGCCCGCTCGCCCACGGAAGAAAAATTGTTTGGATTGTCTGGAGCCGTAAAATACAATAGCTTACAAACTTGAAAAAGTTGTAATCTGTCTTAATTTGACCTGTTACAGTGTGCATGTGTAACAGATGCCAAACAGTGGGGTTGCAAAGTGCGCCACAACAAGGAGGTTGAAGAGCCGCATGCGGTTCCGGAGCCGCGGGTTGCCGACCCCTGATCTGGTTAGATCATTAAACACCAAAACATTGAATTGTTTGTCAAACTTGTAGAACTTGACAACATCCTCAGTGGTCATCAACTTGATGCAAATTTGCAACATTTTTCTCATAACATTCCAACTTCTTTTTTAAAAGCAATATACTGTAGCTTTGAACTGCTCTATGGGAGTTTTCTTACGGGATTGAATATTTAGTGCATTAAAGCGCATAAGGACATCCAGATGTCTCACCCATGTTGGAGCTGACGCATTCCTGGGGGGCGCTCCGGGAGTGACGATAAGAAATGTGGATAATGAGCTGAGAATTGTGCTGCAACATGTTTTTTTTTACTGGTTGCTCATTTGGACGCTGGTTAAAGAACACTGCAGGCTTGGAAAAATGTGCTCCTGACATGACTCAAACTGCGCGGGGAGGATCTTAACAGATACGGCCTCTGAGGGAATTTATCGGGGCCCATAGGCATCCTGGTGATTCGACTGGACCTGGCTCCTTCGTGTTTGTTGGGACGTGAGGGCAGAGGCGAGCGTGATTTCTGGGAATGAAACCAGAGCTCTCTGCTAAATAGGGGTTCCCCTCTTGCTTCTGGTAAACTCTGCCGAAGTTGAAAGGACGCAGTTCTCCAGTCTGGAAGCTTTTCATATGACGGCTTCCAACACTGGGGTCACGTGTTGGGAAAATGGCAGCACTCGTATATTTTATTTTTATTCTTAAACCAGTGTCTGCACATTGCGGTTAGACGTCTACTTGTTTCTCGCTCCAGTGTGGAAAGGTCAAATGTGGATTGAAAAGTAAAGCAACATGGGGTTTGTTTTCCTTTGTGTAGTTTTTGAGTGGAAAACACATAAGTGCACTATTGGGGTCGTCATGATACCACTGCATCATATGATTTGAGCTCCCGTTAAGGAATCTATCCAAGTGAGAAGATCCTGGAGAGGGAGGTGCAGGAGTTTTATGACCAAAGCTATACATTCCTCTCTTCTACACAGCCTCCTCTATACAGTAAGTCAATGTGCATATACAGTATGTGCTTGGCTGGCTTTTCTAGCCTTGAAGGTGAAGAGACGTTTGGCAGAAAAATATATACATCTTGCAGCGTAGTCTCTCTCATCTGCCCTATGAAGGCAAGGCAGTTGATTTAACGTGGAACTTCATATTGTATCACAAGTTCTAAAGCAGCAATGTCCAAAGCCTGGCCCGCGGTCTATTTGCAGACCGCAGCTTATTTTTTGTTTGATTCTGCATATAAAAAAAAAACAACACAATAAAAACCACCTGCATCAGAACATTACCAAGGTAGAGATATGAGCCACACTGACAAGCAAACAATAAACATTTATGAGCAAAGTGTTGCTTGCTATGTAAAAAAAAGAATTACAGAAATTTCCTATTAAACGTAATGTAAATAGATATTTAAACAACTTAAAAAAAGTAGCAGTCTGTTTACGTACAAGTTTCATTCCTGGATTGTGATGAAGGCTGAGTTTTGGTGTAAGTTGGATCTTTGACCTAAATTATAGCTAAATGAACTCCCAAGTCACTGACACTGTGCACAAAACACACAAAGGACATGTCATGCAGTGATAAAACACAAAATACAAGAATGAAATAAAACAGTAATCAAAAAAATAAAAACCAAAACACACCCAAACTTTCTGTCACAATCGTCGCTTTCAAGGAATCGGCGACCTGGCAGGTTTGTGTTTTGTGATTGCCGTTGATTTTCAGTGAAGTTTGTTTTTGCAATAAAGGGGTTGTTGATTGACACCATCCTTGTCATCCTTATAACGTCCAGGTTGGCGTTCCAATACAATCCTTATCGTTAATTATAGTCGCTACTGTCCGCTGTTGATAGCGGTGTGGCTGCGTGTGAGCTGCACAAAGCCAATGTTTCTGCGGCGCACCGCGCTGTAACTATTTGTGTACTTAATTAAAGGGAGTAATTCACATAAAATAACATAAGACAGGAATGATGTGTTAATTTTTTTTATTGTAAATTAGACAACTTTTAAAAAATAATCCATGGTCTACTTTTATATATGACTTGCACAAAATATTAGATAGAATAAAAATTTTAGATGAAACATATCTGAAAAATTGCCTCTATTTTGTATCTTGTCAAATGACCTTGTTTTTAGCGTGTTTTCCAAACACAAAAGAGAAGAATATCAAGGTTAAATTTCCCTGAGGTTTGTACAGCCCTGCTCTAAAGGAATTTCTTATCTGGCTACACTTCTGTGTAGCTCCGTGTCTCGCTCGGCCACTGTTTGCGTTCCATTTTTCTCTTTCTATAATGCCCTCAACATTCCACACAGCTTATATCGAAGGGCTGCTTTTCCGTCCTCGCAGTGCGTAAAATGAAGCGAGTGTTACATAATACATAGCCCAACACTATATTTGACTGTTGAGCCTCAGAGCACTTCAGCTATGCAATAACGTCTCCCATACTGGGCCACCACTAAAACGTAAAACCACCAGGGAAAATCCTCAGACAAATAGGACATAACTCAAAAACACATTTGTGATTGTTTTGTTAAAGAGTCACAGTTTTTATATCATTGCCATTTAAACACATGCCAGGTTCATCTGTAATGTGGTTTGTTTTGAGCACACCGCTGAGTACCACTGTAATTAATCAAGCAGGGGCTCTGACGTCAACAGTGCGGCGTACTTGCATAACCACGCTCCTCTCACCCATAGATTTTTCTTTTGGGGCAAGCCGGAAAAGTCAACAAAGCTCTTATCACACCTTCTCTCTGTGTGGACAGAGGCAGGTGTAGGTGCGGATGGCCCTGTCCACCCAAGAGCAGAGGACAGCATGAATGAGAAAACCCTATCATGTGTCACGATGATCTTTGAAAACAGGAGAATGAACGTCGCAATTAGACAATGCAATGTCAAACAGAGTAATTACAGCAGCTGTTTGGCTGCCTGGTTACGTACACACATATCTAATTATAGCCAAGACCTGTTCTTCTAGTATAACATGTCTGCGCTGTGCTAATGCAGAGAGGTGATTGGCTGTCACGGCTGCGTGCAATGTGATAGGTCCGCCCTTGCACGTGTGTAAAATACGACTACAAAGCTGGTTGCTCGGCGACATTTCAACATGTTTACAGGGCGCAGGTTGTGATGTCAGGGTGGAACGTATGTTTCCTCTCCTCCATGACATCCGTGAGCTGATGGAGGAATCGATAAATTCATCGAGGCCCAAATGTTTTAGAACTTCCCAGGGTTTTGCCACACTTAAGACAGCAGCATTTAAATGTCTAATTTGTCTAGGGAGTGTTTAAATACAGGATATCTCACCGCACCTACTAGACTCACAGTGTCACTTGTCATGGATCAGGCAGGATAAACACAGGAGCCAATGACGGTGGTGTGAGTCAAGTAGGGAATTGTGCACAAAACTAGTGTATAGATGCATAAATATCTTTAGTGTGCTCAGTAAATGTCTTGGGTTCATATCTGACAGTATTTACTGCAGTAAACATATACAAATAACCCAGTTTATGTCGACGACCCGTCTAAGTCGACCAACTCATCAAGTACTGGTTCACCTTGTTATGACGATTATTATTATTATTATTATTAATTATTATTATTATTATTAAAAAGTGGTCACTAAAGTCAACATAGACAAAAAAACTGCCAACTCAAAGGGATCATTTCTCTGAACAAACGGTCTGTTTATGTCAACATGTGGTTTTGTAGCGTAAGGGATGGTTTGAATTTTTTGACATGAAATCGTCTGACATCCACAACAGCATTGTAGTGCATCACCAGCGACTTACCCCCCCCACTTCGTCCCGTGAGCCGAGTTCTGGTTGGATTTCGGTGATGGGGAACGTAGTTCCGGTTAGTTGGTGGGGCCACTTAAGTCAAGAGTTTGGCTTCGTCATCTGTGCATGTAAACACTGTGGAACACACAGCATGCAGTGACATGACGGGAGAGAAAGCAACAGAGCGGTTGTGAGGTGGGATTTTTTTTGAGGAGGCATTTTTGTGACGCAAATGTTTTAGTCTTTTGAATGCATATTGTTTTGCAAAAAAAAGACATTTCTAAAGCTTTGGGACTGCAGTGAACCACAGTGGGAGCCATTATCCACAAATGGCGACAACATGGAACAGTGGTGAACCTTCCCCCAAGAGCACAGCAATGAATCATCCAAGAGGTCACAGAAGATCGCGCAACAGCATCCAAAGAACTGCTGGCCTAACTTGCCTCAAGTTAAACCATAAGAAAGACACTGGGCAAAAACGACCTGCATGGCAGAGTTCCAAGACGAAAATCACTGCTGAACAAAAAGAACAAGGCTCATCTCAATTTTGCCAGAAAACATCTTGATGATCCCCAAGACCTTTGGGAACATACTCTGTGGTCTGATGAGACAAAAGTTAAACTTTTTGGAAGGTGTGTGTCCCATTACATCTGGCGTAAAAGTAACGCTGCATTTCTAAAAAACAAACAAACAGTAAAATATGGTGGTGGTAGTGTGATGGCCTTGGGCTGTTTTAGCTGCTTCAGGACCTGGATGACTTGAATTCTGCTGTCTACTAAAAAATCCTGAAAGAGAGACCTCAAGCTGAAACCAACTTGTGTTCTGCAGCAGGACAATGATCTAAAACACACCAGCAAGTCCACCTCTGAATGGCTGAAGAAAAACAAAATGAATACTTTGGAGTGGCCTAGTCAAAGTTCTGACCTGAATCCTATTGAGATGCTGTGGCATGACCTTAAAAAGGCGGTTCATGCTGGAAAACCCTCCAATGTGGCTGAATGACAACAATTCTGCAAAGATGAGTGGGCCAAAATTCCTCCGCAGCGCTGTAAGAGACTCATTGCAAGTTATCGGAAATGCTTGATTGCTGCTAAGGGTGGCCCAACCAGTTATTAGGTTTAGGCGGCAATCACTTTTTCACAAAGGTTTGGATCTTTTAGTCATTTTATTTCATGAACATTATTATGAATTATGTTTAAAATGACAAGGCTCCAATAGGGACATGCTGACATGAAAAAAAAAATAAATAACAAGATTAAAGTCAATTTGTGTTTACAAAATCTGTTTAACAAACAATGAAGTCAATGTTTGATGTCACATAACTAATATGAAACTATATTATGACTGTACAAACATTGATGGGAGCTCCCGAAATCACCTTTTTTTGCTGGTTTTGTTCCATTTCCTACCTGAGTGGCTTGATTACTTTGTATTCATCAGAATCGTTACGTCAATGTTATTAGACTTTACTTATTTTCCATTATATTTCATTATAACCTTTCAATGCTGGCTTGTTTTTTTGCTCCCAGGATGCACAGATGACACATGGTGTGTTATTTATAGTCTTATGACGCACATGTCTCGCAAAGGCACCTGTGGGGACCGTCAGGACGGCAGCACATCTGTCCATATGACAAGGGCGGATGGTGTTGTCATGGCCACACTGTTTGTTGACACCACAGGGGGACCCAAAATTCTGGGTTCATCCACTCACCCGACCTCCTGGATGCACAGTGACCCTCCTGCTGGGAACTCAGCTCACGCGCACACACACACACACACACACACACACACATTTGAGGAAAATATTATGACGTGTATGCTCAAGTGCGTACGAGCATGTGTTTCTGTGTATCCGTTTTATTACAGTCACTAAAACTGCACACGGGTCAATCCTATAATGAACTTCACTCCCTTATAAACATTTTACGGGTGCACTTATGTGCCGTGTGGAGTGATATGACTGCCTGGGATGTTTTTTATGTGCAATGAAATATGTGGGTCATTTTAAAAAGGGAAATTACAACCTTTGCATTGCTCGTTGGCAAGAAAATATGATGTAAAAAATAAACGATAGTAATGTAAGGAGAAAAGGAAAAGGACTTTTGATAGCAATTGTCACCTGCTGTGATTTGAACCCCATGATGCGGACAACATTAACACCATCAAAATATTAGGTATCTTATAATTCTTTTAATGTGTGTTATTTCAAATGCACAACAAAAGAAAAGCCCATCACTTGTGGAGAAGGAAAGAGGAAGTTTCCGCGCACGGCCCTGACACTGCCCACACAAATAAAGGCCGTGCTTGGTACATAAATGTTACTATTGTTGACATACTTGACATATGTAACGAAAAACTTTTTTTTGACAAATTGTCCGACAAAAAGCAAGAAATTGAGCACAAAGGACACGTTAGCCCTGTGAATTATTTAACCGACCACCTGATGTTTGTTATAATTCATATTAATGGAATAATTATGGTTATAAGTATTTTTCCTATATCTTTTAGTGAAGGTACTGTACGCTGGTACGTAAATGGTGTTTATGATAAATGACAAATGATATCCATTAGTGTCATGTCAAATAACACTTTCCACAAATGTTTCAAATCAATAATGGCGTGATATTTTCATGCAGCGATGGATAAATCTTTTCTGGTTTCCATTGCATGTTTACTTCTAATATATGATTTCAAGGGGCCGCACGGTGGCCTAGTGGTTAGCATGTTGGCCTCACAGTCAGGAGATCGGGAAGACCTGTGTGTGCGTGGGTTTTCTCCGGTTAATTGGCTTAGGTTAATTGGCGACTCAAAATTGTCCATAGGTATGAATGTGAGTGTGAATGGTTGTTTGTCTATCTGTGCCCTGTGATTGACTGGCGACCAGTCCAGCGTGTACCCCGCCTGTCGCCCGAAGTCAGCTGGGATAGGCTCCAGCATACCCCCACCACCCTAATGAGGAGAAGCGGTATAGAAAATGTATGAATGGATATGATTTCAAGTGGGTACGCAAACTACAAAGGTGGCGTACCGGTGCGCACATTCTCACGTCAAGTTGTGTTTTTATAGGTACCATCCTTGGCATGGAAAACGGCGTACGCAACTTTTTGACCCTGTTTTGCATGCACGCAAGTTTTATAGATGAGGCCCCAGCTCACACAGAGCAAAACGGCACACAAAAAGACAAAGTAGGATAGGAGGCACAGCTGGGACTGGGACCTCCATGGGAGGTGAAAACAGGAATGCAAGTGAGCAAGAGAATAATACCAGAGGACTAGAAAACAGCTACTGAAGTTGCAATGCAATGCATCCAACACACAGACAACAAGAGTCCCAGGAATAGGAAGGCAAAAACACAAGTCCAGGCACAACACACCGGAAATACAAACAGCGTACATCATCCATCCATCCATCAATCCATCCATACCGCTTCTCCTCATTAGGGTCGCGGGGGCATGGCGCGGTACACCCTGGACTGGTCGCCAGCCAATCTCAGCAGCGTACATCAAGTACAAGCAAAAACTGATGACTAGCAGAAGCCCCAGCTGAACTAAATAGAACTCACATAGAAATCACAACCAGGTGTGCTCCCAGCTTCTACTAACAAGAGTAAAGGTACTGCTTATGAGACCAGACAGGAAACAGAAATAACAAAATAAAAGCACTGAAGGGGAAATAATAGCACAAGAGAGAAAATTCAACCTAAGGTCTCTCCAGTGAAAGAGTCATGTCTGCTATTGTGAGTAATGTCTACACTTTTGTGTTGGTTCTGTCGTTAAGGTTCTGTCCTACATTTACTGGATTCCATCCTGGCTTCTCCACCGCAGAACTAGAAATGTGTGGCACATTGAGAATGAATATGAATACAGTGCTGCGGCTGTGGAGAATGTGTAAATATGTGTGCCATCAAGTGACAGGAAAAAGCAGAAGCTTAAAGGTCATCACAGCGTTTTCAATCGTGAGCGACGGAATGATTGTTTTTTTCGCCTTAACGACATGATACATGCAATAATGTTGTCAAGCGATGTTTTATGGTTTTGTATATCACATAAACGTGGACAAGCAGCTTCTGGATTTCAGTGTAGTACGTATATGATGACTTATTTACAATGTTTTATATCACTTTTTCAGGTCCTGCATGCAAAATGTCTCATTATTAAGCCAAAAAAGAGTCGTTATACTTTATTTTAGTTTTGTTGTACAGTGGTAACTTCTGTTGTACGTGCAATTGTTACCTAAAACATTGTGTGTACAGTTAAGAATTAACATTTTCTGATTATGAAAATTTGAGCTTAGGACACGTTCATTCAGTTAACATTATTTTCTATGGGAAAATTGCTTTGAAATTAGAACAATTTGGAAGTCAACCAGCATCACGGACTGGACTGTGTTCAACTTTAGAGGTTTCAGTGTGTTTCTGTCTCAACACTTACAACTGTGGAAATGGAAAGTGTTTAGTGTAGATACTGTAGATACTGCAACACAACCCAAACAACAATGGTGGACCACTGGGCTTCTAACACTTCTCCAGCAAAGTGTTCATTTACTACACTACTACTGTGTGAAGAGTGAAGAGTATTCAAAAGCCGGTTTTGGATAAGGCTCAGGAGCACACCGTATGGAAAAGATATATATATATATATATATGTATATAAATCTTTGTATCACTTTTGTGTGAAACTTGTATGTAATGCATCAGACAGTGAAAGCAGGTATAGGATCCTTAGTAAATTTGTAGAAAATGAAACTTGTATGATTTGGGTACTTACCAGAAAAATATATGATAAATGATTTTTTTGTATGACAAAAATGCAAAAGTGGCCGATTCCAAGAGTAAATCATATAAGCCTTGTATGATGCACAATATATGAAGCATAAACTTTTGTTCTATTGCTTTTCCATCTGGGCAAGCAGTTGGTGCACGTGATGTGTGTCATGTTTCTTTACAAACTGACATTGCTAGTGGCCTGGCATGCATGTTGCAGCCTTTTCCGTCCGTTCTTTCCTTCTTTCTTTTTTAATTAACCAGTCCTGTTCAGCAGCTTAGTCATGCAGTGTGCGTGAACTGTATGATTGTTTTCCGAGAACAGCTTTGCTTTACAACAGGTGAGTCTGGTGTACTCCTCCTGTTCTAGTTGCATTGCAAATTTATTGTTAAAACCACCGAACAGAACATGGCTAGAGAGATGAAGAAGAAGAAAGAGAGAAAAGACAGCATCAGCTCACATTATTGACTGTGATTGGAGTCTGAGTAGGGGATATTGGGGAATTGTTGGGGGAAGAGAAAGGACTAAGATGTAGCCACAGGTTTAGTGCTGGATAGGCCAGATAGTCAGCGGGTGCAGGAATAGCATAGGGTGTACTGTATTTGTGAGACCTGATTGAAAAACCTACGGACTGGTTATGGAGACTTGTTGGAGAACTTGGGGATAATCAGGGAAAGAGAAGAGAGGGCGAGACAAACCAGCAGACACAGCAATAACTATAGTAAAAGCATCTTTATGTATGGTTGTTATTACTCCTATGATTACTGCCATTACTATCATAATAATATAACAGCAAGGACAGAAAGAGCGGTGATAACAATAATATTAATCATATTCAGTAGCAAATTAAAGATGCTGAAAACAGACTGTAAATGCTTGCTAGTGTTTGTTATAATTTGTTGCTTGCAGCTGGTGCTAGTTCCCCCCGGGGGTGTTCCGGGTTGTACCAAGGGCCCAGCCAAGACCACCCGGGCCCCCCTCCAGCTCCCAAGGGCACTGGAGTTCTGTGGAAACCCCGCCTCCTGGCAGCCTCGTGCCCAGTCCACCAAGGGTCCCACAGCGGAGCATGAGGACACCGCCCGCCGCGAGGCAGCCCCCAGGAACGGGAAGGACGAGGGCAGAGACTGCCAGAGATCATCAAAGGCCATACCCAGCAGGCCCTCAGACCTGGGACCCCAAAGCCAGCAACACCCCAAACCCGCCGTGGGCAGACCACCCAATGCCCAGGAAATGGAGGCCCTTTCACAGGTACCCCTCAGCAGAGGAGACAAAGGACCATAGCTGCAGCCCCCCTGTGCACCGCCCTGATGGGAGACTAGTGAGGCCGTAGTGTGCACCGCAAACATCCACCCCACAGAAATTCTCCACGGATGAGGATGTGGGGCAACCAAGCCCCTCTTCCAGGCAGCAACCAGCCCCCCCAGCGCAGGAAGGCACCAGAGTTCCTTAGCCACCCAGATTCCCTCAGCCGGTAGCCAGGTGCCCTGCAATCTACCCGCAGGCAGCAGCCAGGTGCGGTATGCAAGCCATATCCCCAGCCGCGCCGGGGCAAGCCCATGGGCCATCAGTACCCTACCAGTCCTAGCAGGCGGGGCAACAGAGGCATTGCCTGAGACAGCTATGAAAAGCGGGGACTTATGTGACCTTTGGCCTTGGGCAGGTGGAGGGGGCAGGTTATGGAAAACGGAAGTGAGAAGGGCTGAAGAAGACCTATGCTCTATTTTCCCTCTGACACGTATGACACGATGACATGTAATATTACGACATTATTCTCGTAATATTACATTTTTTCTTGGAAATGTACGACGTTGTTCTCGCAAATGTACGACTTTATTCTCAAAATCTACGATTGTTTTGTTTTTTTCAAAGTGGTAATACTCCGTCGTACTATGCTAATGAAGAGTATTTAAAAGCCGGTTTGAATAAGGCTCAGGAGCACAAGCAGTTGGTGCACGTCATATGTGTCATGTTTCTATACAAAGTGACATTGCTGCTGGCCATCTTGCAGCCTTTTCTGTCCTTCCTGCCATGACCATGCAAACAATAGTTGGTATGCAAACTTTTATCACTGAATTGGTTGCTGACTGTAAATTTTGTCTGTATTCTGGATTAGTGCAAAATCAAATGCAGTTCTTACATAATTCATATTTCATAGAGGAGTTTTGCATTTTATCCTGCAATTTGGTGTCATACTTGTCAACATTTGCATTATAAAATAAGGGAAATATTTCAGGAAAATAAGATAATATACTGTGAGTGAAATTATAATCTTCCAGAAGAATTTACACTTGTGTCCCCGACCCCCCCCCCAGGGGTGCGGATGGACAGACCTGACTGCTTGCTGTGGTGCAACCCTGTTATTTTATTGCCATGCCTCTTTTATTTTGAAGGCCTGACTGATGTTGGCTGAATGAACCAGAAGCCGTGCTGCTCCGGCACAAGCAGACAGGATATTTCTTTAATGGAACTATGAAAATGTGGGGGTGCAAGGAAGGAAGAGCAAAATACAATAGTTTTCTGGTGAAAACGACGGGGATGACAGGTATGGTTGGCGTACAGATTTCTTATTTAGCAGGTTAGTTTATGATTATGTTCCAATGGTGCCATTGTGAAACTAAATTCCTGCACATTTATCCTCACCAACATTTTATGTTATGTACAGTACCACTCGTACTATGTGGGTTTTTTTTTTTGCGTAAAGATGTCCTGAGCTTTGGTACCAGAAAGTCATGAGTGGTGGTTCGAGTGACACTGTGGACAAAAAGAAAATGCTGGTCTGCTTTTGGACTACTGTAGCGGTGCCCCTTGAGCAAGACACCGCCAAACCATGGTGCTTTATTTCAAATAAGACAAGGGTGGAGGAAAGCATATGTAAATTAAAACCCAGCTTAGTTTTGCATGGGTGCCTGTGAGGCCTGCAGCCAGGTAGGGTGGTGAAGCGGGCGTTGCAGAAATAAATAACATCCGGCATGCTCAGCAAATATACCTCGAGCAAATAAAGCAGAGTTTGCATAAGTTGTCAGTCGTTTTGTAACAACATGGCTCCCGAGGAAGCTATTTTAACACTGTGCAGGAATGCACAGCTTCAAAAGCATTGAGTTAGTCAGCAGAATGCACCTTAGGGAGTCGGGGATGATGACGTCATAAGAAGGGTGTTTCCTGCAAGTCTGTGCTTAATGACCAAACACAGCAGCCAATCAGAGGGTTTCATACTAATGCGGGAGGAGCTTTAAACACGAGACTTTCCTTATGAATCTGCTCTTTTGCAGGCTGGGCGGACTTCTCGGCGCACACCAGCTGACCCAACACCGCTTTCCTCAAACTCCAGCAGAAGAAGGAGAAACCAAAGACCCAACCACCGGAACACACCAAGAGGAATATCCCACAGGAGGAGATTTTTTTTGTCCTGTTTTTTAATTATCTGTCGGGGTGTTGATCGTCCTTCGCTATGGAGAAAGTGGATTCTTCGGATCACAGTCGGCGGTTCTGCGTGTTGTCGTGGGATCAGGTGCAGCGCTTGGACTCCATCCTGGGGGAGGCTGTGCCCATCCACGGCCGGGGAAACTTCCCCACTCTGTCCATGAGTCCCCGACAGATTGTTCAGGTAAACACAAAATCATTATGAATACATGACGTGACACTGGGTGCGTTTAAATTTTCCCTGCTTGAATTTATCAAAGTATAGTTGAGTAGTAAAGTTTACCTTAGTGTGACTTTACAAATGTTTGCAGAGAACATTCATGTAAATCCTTTTCTTCAACAACGTTTTGAACCTCACGCTTTCTGTCTCCTGTATGAGTGGCTGTCATTCATCAAGCACAAAGAGGGCTTTTAAATGCATGAAACAGACACGCCAGAGCCCCCTCTTCTTTCCTAACAATTCCAGTGTCTGACTTACACTGTTTTTCCCTGCTTGTGGCGTCTAGACAGACAGTTGGTTACGTATTTATCTGCAAAGCTGCTTCTTCTGAGTCAAAATTCCACTTCTACAGTCTCTCCCAACCCTCAGAGTCACGCCGCAGTCATTCTATTCCCACGTTGACATACCCTGCATGAGCTAAGCGAGCGTATATCCAGCCCTGAGCTCATACTTGTGGTTATGGAAAGATGAATGCTCCATTGAGCAATGCAGGAAGCTTAAATGCAGGTTGGAGCCCCCTGAAGTGGAGGCATATGCTTTTCTCTGGGGGTGTGTGCAAATACCAGCTAAAATATTCAGTTGCAGGAGTAGGAATAGTGATCCCCAGCAGTGACTGCTTATGCATGTGGATGAACATCAGCCGTGGCATGCTAAAGTGCTTAAGTCCAAGGTGGAAGTGGGTTGATAGCAACAACTTTCATCATGGTTTTATCATGTACACATGCGCCCCTTTTTTAGTTTAGTTTGACTTCCTACGTGCAAGCCAGCGTTGACAACTCATTTTCTCACTCTCTGTTTTATCAATGGTCTCTTACTATATAAGGCAAGACATGCGCCTCGTCCCTGCTAGGATTTCACCTCGGCAGCCACGCTCCCAGCTCCAGTAAGAAGCATAATGTAAATCGGAGCATCCACATTCCAGGATGTGACATCAACGCAGGCAGAATTCGAAAATTCCTCGCTGGAGTTTGAACTGCATTTGCTCTCAGGCTGAGTCATGATGCAGTTTTCATTTGCGTGAGGTGGCCTTTGCTTTAAAAAAAAAAAAAAAAAGGAAAGAAGTGGATGTCTGTAGCCTGACCTAGTTTGTATAAATAGATCCGACTTGTTATCTGATCACCATGGGAGAGAGTTAACAGACGCTAATCTGACAGGTCAATACCACGGGGCTGAATTAGGATTGTGTACGAGTGCGTTAGACGGCGACCCATTGTCGTGTAAATTGGGTTATTACATTCTGTTCCATACAGTACATTGATAGACAGTTGGTGTGGTATGCTTTGGATCCTGAGCCGTTTATTTGCAATGATACACCCACTAATAATCCATTCAAAAAGGACAATATGTTTTGGTAACTAGTTAACTAGCATTTTTTAAAAAATAGAACACAGTCAAACCTGTGTTTTTGTATGCCCACAGATTTGGTTTTCCTTTTTCCTAAAAGTTTGCCTTGATTTTTGTACAGTATTGCACTTAACAAGTCTTTTTGCCGTGTACCGTATCGTTCCGCAAAATCAGGTACCCAAACAAAGCACCCTATGTGTTGCTGACTCACTGTCAGTGTACTTTTGAGTCTGGCCGCTAAATAATCCACGATGGGGCTGAAGAAAGTTGCGAGGGCCAGCAGTTTGATAAAGGATGTGAGAACAGACAACCGATAAATTAACATTATTTCCTATGGATCCTTTTGGATCCATGCACGTTCCCGCGTGTTTTTATTTGGGTTGATGCTGCCAGCCTCTTTCCAAGCAGTGGATCCTCCTCATCGTATGTGTGGTAAAACGCTTTCGTTGAACCATTTTCCAGGTCACTAGGAGAGGGGAAGGGAAATGCTTCTGACCCCTAATGACCCAGAGGTTGGGAAGTTAAGCCACAAAGCAAAGGTTTTCTCATCAACCACCAGCCAGTGTAGAGTCCTCTGGAATACTGTATGGTGTGTGTGTGTGTGTGTGTGTGAGATGAGACGAGTCTGCTGCTCTGTGTTTAGCCTTCTTGGCTTTCATTCAAACTTCAGCTGATAATGATGAAATGGACTTCACAGAGGAGGAGCATTGATCTCACCTTCGCAAACTTGATTGATTTTCACTCAAGATGTTTTGGCTGTACGACCATCTTTGTTGACCTGCTGTGTGTGTGTGTGTGTGTGTGTGTGTGTGTCCAGGTGGTGCGGGCTCGGCTGGAGGACAAGGGCGTGTGTGTCAAAGACGTGAGACTGAATGGCTCGGCCGCCAGTCACGTGCTCCACCAAGACACCGGACTGGGCTATAAGGACCTGGACTTGATCTTTGGCGTGTCGCTGAAGGATGACCAGGTGTTCCGTCTGGTGAAAGACGTGGTGCTGGACTGCCTGTTTGATTTCCTTCCGGCCGGGGTCTCCAAGGAACGCATCACGGCGCTGACCCTCAAAGAGGCCTACGTGCAGAAACTGGTGAAAGTATGTAACGACACGGACCGCTGGAGCCTCATCTCACTGTCCAACAACACGGGCAAGAATGTGGAGCTTAAATTTGTAGACTCTTTGAGGAGGCAGTTTGAGTTCAGCGTGGACTCCTTCCAGATTTGCCTCGACTCTCTGCTCTTGTTTGACCGCTGCTCGGAGACGCCCATGTCAGAGAGCTTTCACCCCACAGTAGTCGGCGAAAGCGTGTACGGCGACTTCCAGGAGGCCATGGATCATTTGTGTCGGAAGACTATAGCCACGCGAAGCCCTGAAGAAATCCGAGGGGGCGGCTTGTTGAAGTACTGCCATCTGCTGGTGCGAGGGTTCCGGCCCTCCTCCGAGGCGGACATGAAGCAGATGCAGCGCTACATGTGCTCGCGCTTCTTCATTGACTTCTCCGACATTGGCGAGCAGAAGAGGAAACTGGAGGCCTATCTCCAGAACCACTTTGCCGGCATGGAGCACAAACGGTACGAGTGCCTGATGACGCTGTACGAGGTGGTGAACGAGAGCACCGTGTGTCTGATGGGTCACGAGCGACGCCAGACGCTCAGCCTTATCTCCATGCTGGCGCTGAAGGTGCTGGCCGAGCAGAATGCCATCCCCACGGTGACGAACGTTACGTGTTACTACCAGCCGGCTCCGTACGTGCAGGACATTAACTTCAGCAATTACTACATTGCACACGTGCAAGCGCCGCAGGTGTCCCCATGCACGACTTCCTATCAGACATGGCTGCCCTGCAGCTGAGGCAAACACTCCCAGAGATGGATTGCTTTTGTATCTTTTTACAGAAACCGCATTGGACAACACAAAAACAAGTTTGCCAAATGTGATTAAAAACATAATCCTGTTCTGCTGTACGTCCGATTGAGCCAACACAGACATCTGTAAGATTGCTGGTCATTTTTTTGAGATGCAGCCATTTATTTAAAAACAAAAACAAAAAAAACTAAAAAGCTTTATGAGTTCAAAATGCAATCTTTCGAAGACGAAACATTTAAAGCTGGTGTTTTGGTTGGTTTTTTTTTCATACTCTTGGCTTTTATTTTTGTAAAATGACTTAATGGACCAAAGATGTATTTTTCTCGTTTAGAAAGGGAATTTGTGTTTCTTGGTGTACGATTCCAAGTGCCTGACGTGACCCGTGACATGTTCTCGAGACGTCTGTAAACTGTGCATTCAGGTTTTTTTTTTTTCTAGAATACTCTGTCTGTCTTTAAGAAGCAGAAGCATTCATTTTTCTGAGATTAAAAAAAAGGAAAACTCATTTTTTTTTGTGTTTTTTTTTGTGTTTCAATCCTGGCTTGAGAACAGACCTTGATGACTATAAATGTTCAGCTTTGCACGGCGATCATTACTACAAGCACAGAGTGAAACCATTTGGAAGAGTACGAAAGGAAAGTAGCAGGTGCTGCTGTGGATAGATGGATGCATACCATGAGTGCTTGTTTGTCCTCTACTTGATCTCAACAAGGAGGCTGCTTTCCAGTCAGCAGGTCCATTGAAAGGCATGTATACTTTTGGCTGGAGTGAGTTGCATTTGTTAAGCGATGCCTGAGGATCCATTACAATCTGAGGACATGAACCATAAGGAGCCTTTTCTATAGCACAATGGCTTCTTTCCACTGATACCAAAGCTTTTTAACAAAGGCTGGCCTGTTCTCCTACCATGATACTGGAAAGCCAGCCCTGTTTGCTTGACTGCCACAATATCCGAATACAGCGACAGCAAAGATGGAGAAGATGCAACCCGGGGCATTCCAGAAAGGCCTTCTTGTCACGTTCAGCTTTAAATTTGTGAGACAAAAAAGGTGTCTTTTACTGAAATTCATGCTGCCTCATGGCAGGCAGATCGTTTAGCGAGTCCAGGAGTCTGCAACCTCTTAGAATAGAATACCTTTATTGTCATTATACAAGGTACAACGAGGTTAAAGATTATCCTTCTGCCGTGGCTCCAGCTGGTTTATGCCTCTGCATAGTCACTACGGTGTCCCTTCTGATGCCTTCATGCCTTTCAAAGTTCTGCGTGGAGTTGAGCAATACTTCACCGGACTGCTTGGGGCAGTGTTCTCTGGTTGGTCAACTCAGTGAGTCACTGGTCAACTATTTGGCTTGTTAGTTTCCTTTGTCGCTGATGAGCAATGGCAACTAAAGCAATACGGAGAGTGGAATTGGAACTGGAACTATGGAACTTAGTGGTCAAATTGGTTTTGTGGGTTTTAATTTGGTGGAAACGGGCCCAAATGGCTCTTTTGATGTGAAAAGTTGCCGACCTCTGAGCTAGTCCATTCAATAATACCGTATTTCCTCATATCGTGGCTGGGGATGTTTATTTAGCCAACTTCAGAGAGCAACAAATGTCTATTAGGAGCAAGGTGTTTATTACAAACACATTTTAATTATATGTAATAAATTGTAAATATTTCTACCACATTAAGAGACACTTAATTGAAATGAGTTACACGCCCTGGTGGCGTAATGGTACATGTAATGCAGACGGTGCAGATTGGAGGTGTTCCAGTCCCAAGTCCGGTCAAATGGGAGGGTTGCGTCAGGAAGGGGAGATCACTCATGATTGAAGCTCTATGGAGAACCCCCAACTGGACTAGCAGAAACAAATATTTATAATTATATAATAATTGAAATAACAAAAATGGGGTCTGTCTCCTGACACGGAGCCCAAGAGCGTGACACAGCAACAAACTTTCAAGTTATTTTCTAATCAATTTGTATATTAAAATAATGTATCACTTGTTTTGCTTCAGTTTGTGAAGAAAAACCTGCTTGAAAATATCACCTTTTGGTATATTTCATTGGCAGCAGGGCACTTTACTAAAATCTCGTTTTCCATTTTTCGCTTTCTCATCCTTTCAATCCCCATCAGCATTGTAGTCCAATAACAGCGACCCCCCCCCCCACTTGGTCTCCTAAGTCCAGTTCTGGGCAGATTTCTGCGATGAAGAAAGTAGTTCCGCTTAGTTGCTGGGGACAATTAAGTCAAGAGTTTGGCTTCTCAAAACAATATGCCTTCAAAAGAGCAATACATTTGCATCCCAAAAATGCCTTCTCAAAAAAATCAGCCCTTCCGCTATTGAATTTTAGTTACATTGTGTGCGAACTATGCTGGTTCCGATCGCGACGCATGTACATTTTGTCAGAGTTTTGGATGCAGCAAAACGCGTTTGGTACACAATGAGGTGTTCCACTTTGTGAATGACAGCAGGTGAAACATAAGTTCCACTGTTTTGTATGATTTATTTCATCATCTTTTTGTGACACGCTTTGGTGCATGTCACAAAATAGCCACGTACAAACGGGCTGAAATTGACATCAGACAACAGACACGAAGAAAATATTCAACACTGTTTCTTCTCTTTATTCAAGGTGTCTCGGGCGACTGACCCATATGCTAATTTACCATTGCTGTGCACTGAAATTTTGTTGACATTTTTTTGGCTTTTTCAGGCACATTTTATTTCATACAAAGTCATCATACAAACACAAATGCCTGCTTTTACGAGTTCACACCGGAAACAGATCCATGTTTTCACAGCTGCATGCTGATTGCCTACATGTTATTTTATTGACAAAGCAAACGCTCTTTACTTCTACATCCGTGGTGTACAAAGAAACGTAAATGTAGCGATGTCTCTGATGTCGTCTATGTTCCTCTCAGCTTGTAACAAAGTGTTGCATGATAAAACAACATGAGCAACCGGCATGCGTGTTGCGGTTAAATACGCATAATTCCTAGTTGTATGGCGAATTCAGCCAACTGGTCGATCAGACTTTGTTTGCCAAAATGTACCTCACATTCATGGTTACGTTGAAGGTTGCCAACATTCATTAAAACAAAGGAATTAGCTTTCCTCTTCAATGCTTTGTTTTGTTGTTGATGGTTTCCAATGCAAATGGAGGAGGTGTGGTTTGAAGGGCTGGTATGTGTTTTCAAGGACAGTTATGGAAGTGAATGGAGACACCGTGCATGAAATCATTTTTTATTGCTTGTTTGGCTACATTATTCTTAACAAGACGGGCAGGAGACCACAGAGAGTCTATATTTGGTCATTGATTCCTTTCTTTTTCTACAGGTTTTCACATTCACACCTATGGCCAATTTAGAGTCCCTACTTAACCTAACGTGCATGGTTTTGGGATGTGAGAGGAAGTCAGAGTAGCTAGAATGAAGCCACGCACGCACGGAAAGAACATGCACACTCCCACAGAGTGGTCCAAGCGAACCCGGAAGGACCAGCAACAATGCAGGTGGTCCTCGGTTTACGGCATTCTGTGTTATGAGGTTTCATAGATACGAAATGAATTACAAATGAATTATAAATTAATGACAAATGTAATGCCGGTCGGTAAACATGAGGCTCCCTCAAGAGTCTAGCTCGTTACTGCGCCGGTGCAATGATGAGACGTGTGCCCTCGTCCAGTTCTGCCAGTTAGTGCTACTGTGCATGCGTATAACAAGGAAACCCGTTGAAAATGTCGTAAATCTTCAAAATGTGCATCCTTTTTGAGGCAATCTTTCATGTGAGTACAATGTTTTCACTTAATAATGTGTGTTTTGTCATTTACTACAGGGATTCCCAAACACGGGGCTGGGAAACTTTTAGGCGCAATGATTAAAAAAACCCACAAAGCAATCAAAACTAAAAAATAAATAAGTTTTTCTGAAGTTCGCTGAATTTTATGTTAATGATAATCAATTTTGGAAATATGGGATTTATTTTAGTTTAAAAATCATATACAGTTAGAAATCCCAAACAAACTCCAGGCTTGTACTGATGGATAGTGGGTCTGTATTCGTTTTGTGCTTTTAATTTGATGTTCCTGTCTTAGTTTTACACATTGCATAATAAATAAATAGCATTTGGATGACCTGTAGTGACCATTAGTGACTATTAGTGACTATTAAGGATAAAGATTATTGAATGCTAGCGGGGGTCATGGATTCCATGCGCTGTTACAAGGAGATATGGGAGAAGAAAACAAGATTATCTTTCCAGACGAGCCTTGGTCAATATTTTAAGAAGGTAGAAAGGCCTGCAAGATAACCACAGTAAGGAGTCGTTCTCTTTTTATTACTGTTTCATGTAAGTCTTGTATGTCATGTATTTATTATTTATGATATGACTTTCATGTGTTCTGTGTACAGCGTGAACTACTTAGGAGTTCATTTTGGTATAATTGAAACAATTTCCCATTTACACTAAACCTCAACTTACATCACAGGCTAAGAACGGAAGTCGTTCGTAACCCCAGGACTACTGTGTAGTCAGTATGTCAAGTGAAAGTGAAATTCAGATAAAGATAATTATGCAATGAACTATGTGTTTCAAGTGGACAATTAATTGATACACGCCGTCTACTAGAAAGGAGTCCGCTATTTGAAGAAACATGGTTTTTAATTAGGTTTCACGTTAGGAAACTCTAAATTGTCCATCGGTGTGAATGTGTGTGTGAATGATTGTTTGTGTACGTATGCCCTGTGTTCACGGTGTACCCCGCCTCTCACTCAAAGTCAGCTGGGATAGGCTCCAGCTCGTCCGAGACCCTACTGAGGACAAGCGCTTTAGAAAATGAATAAATTAGGTCAGAGACGCCATTTGAGAAGGTATTATAAAATAGTAAGTAGGAAATAAAGTCCCTGGATGGTACGAGTACTATTTGATGTTTCCAATGGGAACTTATTTCTTACTTACCTCCACATATGGTCACATTAAGCATCCAAAGGGGCCCCTGTGCAAAAATTTGCTCAGCCTTTCCCGACCCCCCACCTGCTCTGTTACTGCGAGTATCAACCATTTCACCTCCACATTCCAGTCAAGTCGGCACAAACATCGCTTCCACGCCGGGGAAGCAGCTTTGTGCTACTTTGCGGTCATTTAGTTAATTGCTTCAGAATGCTCGCACCGTGTAAACTGAAGGCTCAACAAATAACATTTCCAGAGCAAGATGTGCAGGATCCCTGTGCTAAACATTGCATAGGACCTCGCTGCTTTTGGAGCCCTTCAGGATCACAAGCCTCCAGGCTGCGTGGCTTGATCGATGACTTGTCATTGCTGGCACAGAGGCCCATTGTGGAAGACTCCTTCCCATTTTCAGTAACACTGATCGCCATGTGAGGATGATTCATTGTGCTTGTACTGTACTGGGCAGAAGTTTTAGGCCACTACTAATATGAAAGTTCACAGCAATTATTTTGACACAGTGAAAGAGTAAATAGAACAGGGTACCAGTATAAACGGTGTGTAGGCTGCTTACTTATCTAGTCATCCGTGCTAATGAGACATTTTCTCCAAATCTGACCATACTAAGTACTATTTTTTCAGCCTGGATTATTGGGGCACGTCCTGTCATGTTGGCAACTTCAAACGAGCATCTGTGTGTGGGCACTGACGATGCATATGAGTGTGCTTCATTCACCAATGATGTTGGTTAAAAGGACAACACGCTTTTAAGCTTTTTAATTATTTCAATATGCAGAAATATACAATATACAGTACATAGGAAAGATACAAAGGGGGTTGGGGTGGGGGGGTAATGTCCAGTTCGACCCACAACCTAAAGTAGGCTTTGAGTTTTGGCCCCCTGTGCGATTGACTTTGACACCTTGTTTTAAACTGTGCTATTACAATGTAAGCCGATGCTTTCTTACCAGTCTTTTGGATTGTGACAAAAGACCCCCGCGTCACATTTCCAAACTAGCAGGAGTTGGTTGTCCATCGGTTTTGATTGCCTATGAAGCCAAAAACACTGAAAAGGTTTAGCATTAGCATTAGCATGACTGTAAAGGCAGGATGACGTGTAGAATGTCATTAGAGTATGCAGACGTACAAAAGGACGGAGTCTGTGAGTGCAGTTGAAATCCTTTTCTTTTGGAAGGGCTTGAGTAAGGCCGCAAGCAAAGTACTACCATGAACCAGTCCAAGCATATGGTGTTTACAAGATATATGGGGGAAGAGCAATGCTGACAACCACAATGTCTGATGTCATTTATCCTGAATTCCTCATTGATCAAAAGTTATGAATCTGTATTGTTTCTGTTAGTTTTGTCTTTACATTACATTCTGGATTTGCCTAGTCATCGTACAAGGGGTCTATCAGATTTTATTCTTTTATTATTATTCTTATTATTCTTATTATTATTATTATTATTATTATTATTATTATTATTATTTATTATTATTATCTAATTAACTTAATAATATATTTCCTGGTCTTATTTATTACTGTATAATGTTTCTGTCAATTTTTACTTATTTATTTATTATAACATCTGAAACAAGGGAAAGCAGTAGGATTGTAAGCTCTGTTTCTTCCTACTTCTTTTTTCGGACATATATTGCTCAAGGGCAAACATGTGGTGTACTTTAAAGTACAGTAACTTGTGCTTTGTGAAGGTATTGTGGCTTGAGAGCTACTGTAAATACGTATGCACTGAAACCATCCCAAGGCGTGTGCATGGTGATCACTGAATGCCTGCAAAAACAAAACACAAAACCTTATTTAAACCTGATCGACTCGTTAATAATAATCATCGCAAATGAGAGGTTGTCTATAGCCTGATACCATCGCCCAAATGGCAACCTAACAATAATCCAACACACCCTGAACTAGTCTGTGTACCAAGGCTATAAACACAAAAGCAAGAGAGCTTAGCGTTTCATTCAGGTGAAGTAGTTTAGCCTATAACTAGAACTATAGCTTAGCTTTTGCAGCTGGTTTGTGTTAGAAGTAAAACAGAAGGCGTTCAAGGCGCTTCCCACGATAATAAACGTGTGTGAAGGCGGCGGACACAATAAATAACTATTTTTATTGGATTTCCAAAGTTCCTCTACTTTGCCAATATGATCTGTGTGACCATTATCATTACCGTTACCATTACCATTACCATTATCGTTACCATTATCATTACCGTT
Organism: Dunckerocampus dactyliophorus; assembly: GCF_027744805.1. NCBI lineage: Eukaryota > Metazoa > Chordata > Actinopteri > Syngnathiformes > Syngnathidae > Dunckerocampus > Dunckerocampus dactyliophorus. The sequence continues at coordinate 20,109,199 of NC_072825.1, forward strand.
ACCATTACCATTACCATTACCATTACCATTACCATTACCATTACCATTACCATAGCAGAAATTGTGTGTGTGTTTTGCAAACAGCACATCGATAATGACTTCTACTGCAAATCATTTTACAGGATGCAATTACAGCTAACATCAGAGCCACTCAATAAAACCATGATATTCCTCTCCGGTTTTTGTGTCCCACCCCCCACCCCCAATATCCAGGATTAGCGTACATCATTAATCAGGAAAAGAGCAAACGTTATCCAAGATTCATTTTATTGTCACTATACAGCAATAACGCAACAATTTCCATTTCACCCACAACTAAGAATTTGTAAATATACGTCGAATAGAAGATGCTAGAAAGATCTCTGCAGGTTTGGAGAACGTGTCATATCCGTCTGAAGGAGTGCCTCCTTTTGTACACTTATGCACTCAGGTTGTGTGTCCTAATGTAGGCCAAATAATGAAGAGTCAGTCCAGATCACACAGCCCTGAGTCAGGATGTGGGGATGTTTTTAGGTCGAGCTAAACTTGGGGAGCACATGAGAGTGACATCATCTTGTGAATGCAAAAGGGAACCACATGTCTCATGATTGGACCAAGCTGACCATGCTGCTTCAGCTGGAGGAGGACAGTGTGACACTGCGTGTGTGTGTGTGTGTGTGTGTGTTGCTAGAAATAGCTGCAACTTCACCAATGACTGTTAAACCAGGGCTGCCAACTTGTGAGAAAACCTTGGAGTGTGACTTCCTGGTGTGCGGGGCAAATGTATGGTTGTCCACCACACATCCAATACTCACTGTGAGTTTAGTGCTGGTTATTGCTTGCCCAATTTAAAGAGCTGCCTTCCTTTAAGCAAGCTAAAGTGCCTCTCGCTAACTTCCCAGGGAACACTCACAGACAGCACTCACGCCAAATTTTGTTTTGAGACCTCTGCTTTACAACTTAAAGCAAAAATAATGTTTTAGTTCAAATAACACAAGCTCAGAGACTGTTAGAGAGCATCTCATAAAGTCACGCGTAAGGTATCGTTACATCGTTAGTCAACCATCTCTGTTCACGTAAGGGAGCGAGCGAGTATTAGAAGCCTGCGGCTCTACAAGCATAGTAGGCTGGCTGTTAAGCCAATCATGTATAACGTGACACGTGTGATGGTAAACTGAAACTTACTCACATTGAATTCTTTAAACAAGCCGGGGTGCCTGTATTTCCGGTGTTTCAACAGATTCCTAGTGTTTCTTCCTTAAGCATTTAAAACGTCAGAGGCAGCCTTTGTATGTCGGAAATGTTTTCAAATAGTTTTCAGATACTTCTTATTCCCATTTATTTATGTTTTCTGAACTGAAAAACATTTGTGTTCCTACCTTTTGTCCGTATATGAAGTACATGCACCCCCTCCTTCTCCTGGAAAAGTTCTGCTACTTTGTTGTAATAGTCGAATCCCCTCCTGGTGAGTTTGGGTATATAATCGTCCATCGTGGCAGTCAAATTCATTCATTCACTCATTCAGCAGAGCACGTCTTTATTTCAATAAAGTTTTTTTTTAAATGCGCTGGCTTTTCCTACGTGCAAAGACGGCAGTTGACAAGCACCTTCCAGCCTACGCACGCCTGACCCCTTCAGGAAGCATTGGTACTGCAAGTGCCTCCCGTATGGCATTTCTATGCATTTTATTGTTCATTGCAAAGCTTCATCTGCGTTGGCAGGCCCTGGCCCAACATAAAACTCCATATTTAGAAATGTGTTTGGTTGATATAAATTCATTGATGTAACAACACGTCCTGCCTGGCTGCCCCTTTTTAAGATTCAAGAGTCTTTATTGTCAATTCACCACATAGCAACATTATAAACAGGGAGTATGAAAATGTAAAAGAAGGTGTGTATACAGAGAATTTTAAAATATACATATAAAGGAGGGCATGTATAGTATTTAAATGACTCCCCGTTTGTAAAAAAAAACAAAAAAAAACAGGCATTTGTGGCATGAGCACCACAGCTGAGTATGTGTGCCCATGTGAAATGTTCATCACCTACGCTGGACCGCTTATTTTGGTTTGTAGGTACATTAAGTACCGATGACCACTGGCCCTGCTCCAAAACCAAGTTAGTTGGCTTGCATTGACTTTTGTTTGAGAAGTGAAATGGAGGTTTAATAATAGAACACAATGTCAAACTGTCAATATGTTAGTTTGTTCCGTGTTATTAATAAATGTTCGTCAAAGAACGTCAATCAAGCAAGAGCAAAATAAATTGTTTGATATAAAAATATTTTACAAGGTTATCATTTAAAAGTGAAATAAAAAAGGCCTTCTGATTTACTGGCAAGACACATTGTGACAAACGATCAAACTTTTATTGAACGTTCGCTTGCACTTTAGTGGATGGAGACAAAATGTCCCAAAAGTTAGTCAACGTGATTGAATAATTTTTTATTGTACTGTTGTTAGCATCAGAGCTCCCAGACTGATACACAATTTAATGGTTACATACACGATCTTAGAAAAGTTTACAAAACATAAACAATAACAAACTTTTAAACTTACTTTTGTGGTACATAAACATCCATCCATCCATTTTCTATGCCGCTTCTCCTCACTAGGGTCGCGGGGGCATGCTGGAGCCTATCCCAGCTGACTTCGGGCCGCAGGCGGGGTACACCCTGGACTGGTCACCAGCCAATGGCAGGGCACATATAGACAAACAACCATTCACACTCACATTCATACCTATGGACAACTTAGAGTCGCCAATTAACCTAACATGCATGTTTTTGGAATGCGGGAGGAAACCGGAGTGCCCGGAGAAAACCCACGCACACACGGGGAGAACATGCAAACTCCACACAGAGATGCCCAAGGGAGAATCGAACCCAGGTCTTCCCGATCTCCAGGCTGTTCCTGTGTTGGCCAACATGCTAACCATACATAAACATGTATGTTTATGTACGTACATTATGTCTGTGTATAAGTAGCACAAGTAGTTATTTTAATAATAGTGTAATGTCCTTAATGTAAGCGTGACATCATTTGTCTTGCTAATCCGACAAGAAAATCCCTTGCAGTACTCATTTTATCCCGAAGGATTGGGCGTGCAGAAACTGGAAGGTGCTTTTCACTGCCGTCCTTCCATAGACAGCTGAAATACACAAACAGTAGTGCTAGCTAGAGCTAGATTTACAAACAAGTCAAATGGAAGATGTTTCTGTGCTCTGTTAAACGAATGAATCAATTTCACTGCCAAAATGGAGGATTATACAGAACAACCCTGATCAAAATTTTAAGGTCAGTTGAAAAATTGCAAGAAATTACATTTTGCACTGCTGGATCTTAAGAAGAAAATGCAGAAAGAGTGACAGCATTTTTGAGTAAGCAATTTATTGCAAACAAGCATGAAAGTGAAATAGGCTGTTCATCAGCTGATCAAAAATTAAAGACCACAGCCTTTAAAAGGCCAAATCTCGGCAAAAATGTGGATCTGTCAGGTATTCACACTGTCATGATCTCTTGACGGCAAAGGCAAAAAAGATTTCTCCCTTTGACTGCGGTCTGATTGTTGAGCTGCATAAGCAAGGCATCTCGTAGCGCGCCATTGCTGCTGAGGTTGGACGCAGTAAGACAGTCATTTGATGCTACTTACTTCATTGGCTGTCCTGTGTGCTCCCCTAATCTAAATCAAATTGAGAACATTTGGGGATGGATGGCAAGGTTTACAGAAATGGACACCAGTTCCAGACAGTGCATGCCCTCCATGAAGATGGCACCTGGAGCAACATTCCCACTAGCTTCCTGGAAACGCTGGCATCAAGCATGCCCACACCCATTTTTGAGGTGATTAAGTACCAAGGATAGCCCAGCTACTCATTACTGAGTTCTATTTTTATTTCTATTTTAGGGGGCGGTTTAGTTTTTTTCTGAGCTATGGCCTTAAACTTTTGATCAGCCTACTTCAGTTTTATGGTTGTTTGCAATAAATTGCTTACTCTGTTTTTTTTGTTTCACTTCCATTTCTTCTTATTGCATTTTGAAGCTCTACTTAGAACCTCTTACAGTTTACAGATCTTACAGTTTTTCAACTGGTCTTAAAATTGTGATGAGGAGCGTGTACCCAAGCTGACCAGGAGTTGACAGGATCTTGAACACCAAAGTATCCAAGCTTTTCCTGGACAAGGATAGGCTGCATGTACACTAATTCCTTGTTTGTAATAAGAAGCGATAATTGGTGATGATATGTGAATTTCCGCATTGTAGGATTCCTTCTTTGTAAATGGAAAAATTTCGTTATTATGGCGTAGAAAACCTTGTCGATCTTCTAAATGTATTTTTAATATTATTAGAGCCCTCTAAACATGAAATAGCACCTATATAGTCACCTTTACTTTGTTATTACCCAATATATTATGTATAATCAGAGAAAAAAAGCCATGTGAGACATAAATAAAACTCATGCCTGTCACAGTAAATGTGTTCTGGTGGTAGTAGTGGAGCAGAGTGGGTAGCGGACAGGAAGTGACTTCAGGGGTTCAGAGTTGAGTTTTAGCTTGTCGTGGGTTATGGCTGCAACAGTAGCCCATGTTGTTATTATTATGATTGATTATGATGATTATGTTAGTATTATTGTGCCTGTCGTGAGTTAATCTACCTGCAATAAAAGCCTGTTGTAAGCCCAGCTCACGTTCCCTATAAGTGGGTGAACAATCCAAAGCTTGGTGAATGATGTTACTGATGTTTTTATTGCTTTTGTAAGTTTCGAGTTATTTCAGTGTCCATTGTGGGGTTTTCTTTCTTTTACAAAAGGATACCAACCATTTTTTCCACGTCTGTCCATGTTTTTGCAGAAGTTTGCACACAACAACTCAACAACTGATGACAGTCTTTTGTTGTGTCGTAAATGTAAATGAGATGACTACATTAAGCAACACACACAGGCTGAAGTGCCCCTGATGCTCACTGATAAATGCTTTATTCTTGTAACTCATGCAAAAAACACAATTATTCAAAACATGCATGTAAATGTAGTCAACATGCCCTGCTTGCACTAATGCAAATGAAGTAGTTGCAGTTCTTTGCATTGAGATTGCAATTAATTGTACATTACTAGCCTACATTTTAACCAAGGCTGAACTACGCATGCCACTATGACCTCGCCTATTGTTTTTGGTTTTGTTTTTTACAGCTTGTGGTTTTCAAAGAACCACAACAGGGCTCCAGACTGTGACTAAATGGTCGCATTTTGCGACTAAACTATGAGACGCTGCGAGTGAATTTTTCACCTCCTCGCACGTGTGCGACCAGATAAAAGTATGTGTCCCATATTGAGTTGACAAGGGACGTCCCTTATTACCGCGTGGATGAAAAATAGTCTGTGAAATATATAGTCAATTGACGACAGCTTGTCCCAGCCTAAGCCTATCGATGCCAGCGTGTGTGATTGCTCACGTTTGATTTGCATTGAAGTTCGACTTTTCTACCATCTTTGTTTACACATTTTGGCTGGCTCCACTGTCTCTCTGGCGGCAGCTGGCTAGCTATAAGTTGGCAACCTGACCAGTTAATTTGACGATTTTATTTGATTATTATTGACTATTTTTTGTTGGTGACAAACTCGTGCTCCACGCTTCAGCCCAGTAGTTGACGGTAATGCGCAAATGAGCTGGTTTGCCAACCCACAATAACTCCTAAAGGGGAAGAAAGGCGACAAACACCAAAGAAGAAGGAAAGAGGGCGATATTGGAGTTATAATGTACAAGTATATGATGCCATCAAAGCTACAACGCTACAGAAACAGGGTGGATAGAGAAGACAGTTGTTATTTATTGTTTGAGTATTCATCACTGCACAAGAACCTGTTGTTATGTTCAGCTTGTTTTTTGTTTTCCAACGCAATTACCAAAACAATAGCTTCATTTCATATGTGAAGCCAGTTGGCTGCTTTCTGCATATTTATCATGCCCTATGTACTCAACTTAACGATCGGGATTTTTTTTTAATCTAGCAACACACTTTAACCTATCATTAAAGAAAATAGGTGAGTCTGTGGTGGGAACATGCTGGCAGATGACAGGGAAACACAGTGAAGTAATTGCGGTGATTGCTCACTGACTATAATGGAAGCTAAACTTCATTTTTACATTTAATCAAATAACTGGTCAAAAACGCATTGTTAAAATAAATGTAGACTTAAAACTATATGTTATATATTAAAAGTTAAACATTAAAAGTTTTGTGAGTATGTTTGAGCATTAATCTGCTGTTGAGTGACTTTGCTCTCTGAACCAATCCCTTCCCTTGGCAGCAACACGGACGCTATGCTAAATTGCCATTGAAGCTCGAGCTTCAGTGCAAGGAAGCTCATGGTGAGAAAGTAAGACCCTGATTGGATAAAAGGCAAAGAATTCCACTTACTAGGGCAGCTGCGCTTCACTGGGAGTCTACGGAGCAGCGGCCGTCCTTGATTTTGACTGACGATAGTCAGTGAGCAGGCCCCCCCCCCCCCCCCCCCCCCCCATAACGCAGATACATAGATTCGAGAAAAGACAGCTGTCAGAGCAGAGGTGATGTCTCTTTTCCAGAGTATATTATTTCACAGCAAATCAATTCTACAACTGTTTTCTCACTTTGTACATACTACTACATAATCCCAGCGTTATTGAGTTTTGTTCATTAAATCATATGACCGTTGTGGGAGGAGTAGCTTGCTTGTTAGCCCAGCCACAATGGCAGCAGACAGCTTTGCTAAAATCATATTAAATGTATGTCAGACCCCGATGAGCCAGCAGCCAGCATGCCTCAATCACGTGGTTCCATTCTCGGCTCAGACCGCTTTGTGTGGATTTTTCATGTTTTCCCTGTGCTTGGGTGGGAGTACAGTGGTTCCTTGTTTATTTCAGTTAATTGTATCCAAACCTTCTTTATAAATCAATTATTAATGATCATTTTTGTAGTTAGAGCATAGAAAACCTGTTTACAACCTTCTAAATACGGTTTTGTAACATTAGAGCCCTCTCGACATGAAATAACACCCCTACAGTCACATTTACACTTATATTACCCAATACAGTAGACATCAAAACAGAAATTAAACACACATAAAACATATAAGACAAAATATAGACTCACACACGCTCACACCAGTGTTGCCAGATCTGTTTATCATAAGCGACTTTGGGCTTTTTTGGGCTAGCAAATTCCCAAGTTTCTTGTTTTCAAGTCGCTTGAAACACCGACGCATATACCCGTTAGCTTACGCTTATATAGTAGTAATTCTTACGTGCTTGTGCATTAGAATTACACACACGCGCAGGATTTGCACAACCACTAACCTGTGCAAATACTGAAACTTGTTTGATGATGATGATGATGAGGCTACGTTACGCGTACCCAGGTCGTCCCTTATTAATTTAGCCATTTTTATGCTTGAAATTCTTCATTTAGGCCAATAACAAGTAACATTTGCTTAAATATGGATATTTTTGACTACAAATAGGCCATAGTTCACCGCAAAACAGCAAGGGACCGCGTTATGACTTTTTAATGAATATACAGTCAAACTTGTCTATAGTGGCCACTAGAGGGAGTCTGCAAAAGTGGCCGCTATAGACAGGTGGCCTCTATAAACAGGTTGGCGTACAGTTTGAATGTTGACCAGTAGAGGGAAAAAAAAGAAAAAAAGGGGAAAAAAATAATAATGTTGACCAGTAGAGGGCACTGCGGACTGCGGATAAAAGTTGTACAGCACTACTAGGCTTGTTACAAGTATTATCATGGTTCATGGTTCATGGTTTTATTTCATCCTGAACATGCATATGAGTCAAACAGTAGCACATCACATAGTACAATTCACAATTTTGCATGTCCAAAAAGGCGTAGGAAGAAGCAAAGCTTATTTAATCCTACCCCTCATCAGTTTCACATCAGTTGCAATACATTTATTCACCTCTTGTTCTTCCAAGTGTACTTTTAGGTCTACGTGACAATGTAGTGCAATCATAGCCAAGGTTTTTACTTACTAAAAGGAAGCTAGAGGCTTAATAATAACTGATAGAATATATCCACGACCCACAGAACAAAGCTGTGCTAGTAATGTCTTACGCTTGTTTTTAATATTTTACTTTTTATACGGCAGAGTTGTCATTACAGCTTTAGTTCATCAAGAAGTGACGGGAAGTGACGGTGGGCGTCCCGAGCAGGAGAGCTAGCCTCAGTGCTAGCTGTGAGTTTTGAGAGAGTTGGGAAGTGTGTTTATGTTGGCGTGGATGTAAAGTCCTGCAGTGTTCTTCGCTGTTAATAAAGCCATTAAAGTGCATCGGCGACGTGAGTCTCTCCTTCCCCACAACAAGCGGCATTACAGTATTGACACACATTGTGCACATTGTCTCACACCAGGAAATAAACGGTGTCACTTGTTACAGGCATTGGCTGGACAGCTATGTAGTGGGGCTTGTAGACGATGCTGAGAGATGTGTGTGTGTTCTGAGCTGCTGTCTGGTGGCCGCGTTCAATAAATAAAGTTGGCAGAAGCAACAGAAGTTTCCTTCTTTGCTTCGGAGCTGAATAACACTGACAAGTTAACAGACTAGTAGCGAACGGAAAAGAAGACGGCTTTGTTTGTGTTGAATACAGAAGATGAGGACTTTGATGGATTTGTGGATGAGGATTGATGAAAAATAACGTGAGTACATTCTAAAATACTTCAATTAAGTACAACCGAACTCAGTTTTGCTCCCGCTGCCGCATGCATGCTAGCGTATGTTTTTTTTTTTTTTATTGTAGCGTCGCTGGGAGCACGTCCTGTTCCCAGCCTACTTTGCGGTAATGTTTTGGTGCAAATGCTCTTAAAGTTACATGTTTGACCAGGAAATAGCAAGCTCAAAAGAAGATGGCTTTTTTATGTGGAACAACTGACAGTTTGTGTGGATCTTGTGAATGATTGTGACTGAGCTAGGACTCAGTAATTAAAGTCTACACACGACGGCTTCATTGATTGAAAAACGAAACTTTTTCATGCATGAAGCTTCTACTTGAGTCAGATATTGACCAAGGGAGACAAAATGGGTGCCCGCTGGCCGCGTTGGACAGGTGACTGCTATACACAGGGTCTATAACATGTAAATTTGCTGCCTGATGCCCACGATGCCCAATCTCTCAAAGACATACAACGCCAACATGCTACTGTCAGTGGTGGGCGATCATTGGAGCTGTCATAATGACCAATGTAAAAATCGAATAACAACATAAAATAAATATTGATATTTTTCCATTGAAGTGTCTTATAAGTGTACTTTTTGCGTGAGTCCAAATTTCTTCAGTAAAAATCGCTGAATTTGCACATTTCCTGATCAAGTACAGGGCAAAACGCTGTGATGAGGCTGCACCAAATCTCTTCTCTTGGCTTAAGTGTGCAAGCTGAGCCCACCCTCTGAGTAGAAGAAGAAAATGAACTTGGCTGAGTGCACTATATGTCTTAACGTAAGCGTGACATCATTATTCTTGCTACTCTGACAATAAAATACCGAAAATGTCATACGCTGAGGCGCTGCAGTACTCCAGTGGGTGTGTGTGAGCTGGAAAGGTGCTTGTCGCTGCCATCCTTCCACCGAGCCAAAGCCAACATTTTTTTTGACAGCAGCACCAGCTTGGGCAGGATTTAGCACCAAGTCAAATGCATTAAAGATATTTTTATGCTCTGCTGACTGAATGAATGAACTTCACTGCCAATATGGGGGGGGTTATACTTGTATATCCAAGCTCAACAGAAGGTGATCAGGATGTGTCCCAAAATAGCTTTCAGGGGGGAAATAGAAACTGTTCCACTACTGATGTCAGGGGGCACGAGGGTGTCACCGCAAGCCTGAAGTGCAGCCGAAGATGCAAAATATAGTGTGAGAGATGCTCACTCACGCAGAGGGGAGGGGGGCAGCAGCGAGCATTCCTGGCATTACGGCCAGCCGACAAACAATCCTAACTTTATCCAGTGCGCCGGGCAGGCTGAATGGCTGCAGTGTGTGGAGTTTACCCACTGAGTGGGGCAGAACTCAACCCCTCCGTCCAAACATTATAATGTCTGAGGTGTCTCCTTGGTGTATCATCATTGTATAACACACCACGCTGTCCTTTATATTTATATTCTGCCCAATTTAGACATGTCTGCAAAACAGGCCGGATTAAACACATTTGAAAGGACAGAATAACATTTGTCTACTTCGTTCAACTATAAATGCAGCCTGGTGAGAAAACAAGTCTTATAAATTGAGATTATTCCTTGTGATTTGTCCATTATACACCCACAGCACAGTTTGTTCCGTGGAACTTAGATGTAAAGTAGCTGGCAATGGAGAAGAACAAAACAAAGAAGCTTGGAGACAATAAATGATGTCTGCGAAACAGTGAAGGCAGAGCAAGCTTGTCAAGCTTTGAACAGCTTTGACAATAAGCCATGCGTGGGTTTGTGGGAGTGCCAAGTGTGTACCTAGCTTCTGGTTTGCATAGCTTTGTAAAAACGATGCAAGGTTTCTCATGACTTAAGGGATAGGCGTACTACCTTCTAAGGCAGTGCTTCCCAACCAGGGGTACATGTACCCTGAGCAAATTGCAGGGGGCATGTGGAAACATTTAATCAATTATTTCCAAGATGATAAGTAAATATTCTCAATCATTTCACATTAAGCCAGACAATAAAATGGAACATGTGCGCTAAAACTAGTTCCCCCATGGAGGCAATAACCTGTGGCACAGCTGTTCGAAAATCATAACAGTTGTGTTACATTTTACTTGTGGAAAATAAACAACACGTATGAGTAAGACAAAAAGACACAAAAAACGTTGGGAAATACTGTTCTAACGGATAATCATTCCAACCAATAGGTTTCTTGGCAGTTATCCTTTGAAATAACTGAAGTTAGCCTAGCAGTTTGAAAAAAAAAAAAAAAAAAGCTGCTGCGACTCCCCTGAAGTTTTTTCTGTGCCTCCCAGGGGATGTCCGCCTCACTTTGAAAACCGCTGCTTTGTTCTACTTTTTGGGTGGTCCAACATTTTCACCTCCAATACCATGCCGACATTGCAGCATTGAGTGCTGGCCGACACTAGAGATGCTCCGATAGATCGGCCACCGTGTGTTCGGCATATGCCGGTAAATGCCAAGAATCAACACTAGTCTGTCTGCAGCTAACTAGCAAGCTAGCCAGCTACAATTATCCGACTAGCTTCTTGTCTTTGGACTCCAAATGTGGCTTTTTACCACAGTGACATTTTGTTTTTAAAGCAAACAAGCAATGCAGTTAGTTTGGAGCTTGTTTTTGTCCCACAGGGAAGTGGATATTATGTAACTTTTTCAAGTGTCTATTGTTGTCATACTAATTACGTACTGTATGTCTTGTCCTCCAAACACTATTTGTGTGTTGTTGTTGTTAAATTAATGACCTATTTGCCAGGGGCCCTTGGAATTGTCTACTGGCGGCCCTGGCCAATAGCAGTCATCATAAAAACATTGAAAAATGTACAGTTAATCCATGTGATCGGTATCGGCCAATCTCACTCATGGATGATCGGTATCGGAATTGGCAGCATAAAACCCTGATCGGAGCATCCCTAGCCGAGACCAATATCAATCCAATCCAATATCAGCACAAATCATACATACTTTTATTACTTGTTTTGGGGTGTGGACTGCTAGAAAAGGCTTGATCTAATGATGTTCCTCAAACGTAGAACTATAGTCAGCGACAGAAGGTACTGTAAGAGAAAAACTCAATTTCTCATGTTCCATGAGTGTTTTGGATGGTGTTGGCTGCTTGGGGGGGGTTGAAGGTTTGTTTTTCACCTCCGGGGTCTAGTGGAGGATCCTCATGCTGTTTTTTGTGGTGTTGCTTCGGATGCGCAATGGGGTTGGTGGTGTTGAACTTCCCCCGTTGACTGCCCCCGCGCGTGTAACACAAATTTGTAATGTAAAAATTGAATTCTATTAAATGTTTATTAGTTATATGACTTTCTTTATATGCTCAACATGGAACAGGTGTATTTGTAAGTTTCTCACTATTTACAGTGAAACAACACAACATCAACAAAACACAACAAAATATGAAGTACATTTATAAAAGTAAAAGAAAAAGCACCATCCAGGTAAGTGTTGCTGCTCGTCTATAGCAAAGGTTGGCATGCAAGTTGAGAAAGACACATTGTGCACTCACCATGAACTGTGATGAGGTGTGGTGGAGGCGTATGCAAGCCGTGCTGCGGTGTGGCTGTAAGGTGAATCACTGTTCTTTTATTAATGACACTTAAGTGTTGCCAGGACATTGATGTATTTCCTATTTCCTTTCCTTTTGGGCTTAATGAAGGAGTTTTAAAACTTTGTTTACATTTAAGTTATACTTGGTTGAACTCCAAATGGTATAAATATAAAAGTAGTCGACTTTGGAGGTTCCAAGGGGGATCAAACCTCGAGCCCTTTGGTCCCTTCTTTGGTTAACCACTTGGCGACTGCCATGGCCACTGTGTCCTTTTATTTCAAAGTGCTCATTTTCTCGGGTTAGGATCTTTTGTGGATGCATCTTTGCTTGAGAAAAACGCTGAGTGCTGTTGTGTAAGCAGACAGGCGCTTGTGTGACATTTTGTCCTCATGCTTTTTATATCCACTGAAAGACATCCACCAAGTGTCTTTGCTCCTGCACTCTACACTCATCCACAAACACCTCCAGCTAAACTCAGTCGTAAACACTTCGTAGAGATGCTCAGTAATGGCTGTCTTATCAATATAAAACGATATTCTCCAGCACTTCGTTACTGATACCGATATCGACCGAAACTGCCAGCATATTGGCAGCAGCTCTTCCGTCAAACTATTGTTGTGTAATGAACACATTAGGCTTCTTTTATTTTGCTGTCATGCCACTGGTTGCATTTCACAAAGGAAAAGAGAACGTGTCACATTTTTTCATTCAAAACAACCATGGCCAGTAGTCAACTATTACAACATGTCCTGCTATCAACGGCAATAATACATTTTGGAACATTTGCACAACATCGGCACATTTCTGTGTAGCAAAAATATCGGTATAAGAACACAGTAAAGTGCAAAGTATAAAACTGGAGTCATATAATCTGTGTAATTCTAAACTGGTTATAGCGAGGTAGTTTTTTTTTTTCAGTACCACTGGTTGCTTCCTATTATGCTGCAGATACATGTGGCTTAGAGTGATTCTTCCTGGGGGGTGCTATTAGTATCAAGTATCAAGAAAAGTCAATACCAATATGATCCGGTATCTTATTTTAATGCCAATATCGGCCAATAATATAATCTCTAAATTTTAGCATTATTATCTTTGTAGGAGCAGAATTTTGCTACAACTCCGATGCTGGACCTCACTGAAGATGCATTTGTACTTCATATTGTTCAGAATCTCTCTATTTAGACCCGTCATGGAGTATAAAGGTCTCCAGAGATGGAAATTCATGTGGAGACCATCATCAAGGCTCCTGTTCCTGCATTCCCGAAACAGAAGGACAGCAAATTTCACCTTTCCCGCTAAGATCGGTAAAGAACTCCAAGTACAAGGTCAAATCTTGACAAGCATGCACTTTTTGCCACGTCTGCTCTTCACCTCTCTGTTGCAGTGTTGCCACAAAGCTGCCTCCTGCTGTGAGGAACTGAGGTTACTGGCTGGGACCAGCAGCTATGGGTTTGTATCAGTGGGAGTGGAACCATTAAATGCTCCATGTCTTCATGCTCCTCCAAGGTCATTTGAGAACTATTAAACATGGCACTTTCCCACTCAAGACCAACAGCTCTGTCAGACTGCATTTCACTCAGCCTGAAACCGCCACCGGATTGGAAAATGAGGCCTCATCAAAACACATAAATCAGCGATTCGTTTCGCCACTTTCGCTCCAAACCCCGTTCTGCTGCAGCGTGCGTCAACATCGACCATCAAAAAGGATCAAAGTTGCCTTAGCTAAAGCGTTGTATTACTACTACAGATCTAAATTATAAACCACGTTGTTAAAATCAGAGCTATTTTTACACATTTGCTTTGACTGAGAATGTCATAACTGAACTCATTCACTTCATTCACAAATTAAAGGGAACCTGTACTGTTCAGACAAGTTTGTCTTAGACAGTCAGGGGCACATTATGGGGGGAAATGTTAGGACAATTCCAAGGGTCGAGTCCCGAAAAATAGAGATATGGTGACAAAAGCTGCTCCGGGGGGCCCAATGAGATTTTTTTTTCCATGGGGCCCAGAAGTCATGGCACAGTACCAGTCAAAGGTTTGGACGCATTTATTCACTGCTATCAATGAGAAGGTATGTCCATACTTTTGGCTGCTGCTGTATATTAGAACATGCAAACAGAATTAACGGGTATTGCGAAGTATTGCGAACACATTGTTGTGTGTGTCTGTAGCTTTAATGCTAATGAGCTGTCCACACCTGTCTCAGACAAGAAGTGCTATTGTCCACTTTATCCACTAATCACAAATACACCAAAGGTCTCCTCAACCTTTTTTCTTGTAAGAGCTGCTCTCATCAAATTAAAATGGCAGAGACCTACTCATTTTTGTAACATTTATTAAAAATGTTAAAGATTGGACCATTCTGCCAACATGGGAGTTCCCACAGCTGCTGCTGAGCAAAAACAGCCTAATTTGTGGTAATAAAGAATTTAAAATGACGTGTGTTTAACAGAAGACCTATACTTACCACGCATTAATAAAATCACCCGCTTCAGTGGCACAATCCAAAGGAGCTGAGGTGAGCTTTGAACACTAAGAACACTGTCAACATCGACCGACTTATTGCCTCATAATAATGGCTGCTAAAAAAATCATCCAAAGTGTGGAAGTATTTTGAAAAGGTTAAAGATCACTCCAGAAAGTGAAGTGCAACTTGAGTTAGCAGCTTCTTACGTATCACGCGACAACAACCAACAGCATATCATTTAAAACAGGTAAGGCTGTCATCCCAACTTCACTTCATATTGTGAATTTTAATTCAAGAAATTAGGCTCAAACGAGGAAAAATGAAGTAACATCATAAAGCCTAGCTCACAACAGGACGTCCCATTTTTGACGTTCTGCAAAATGCAGGGGTTTTTTTGTTCGTGGAGAACGTGGTTGTGGTGACCATGAAGGAGTAAGATCTCGATGCGCATGGAAGACGTACGAAATATCTGAACGTGCGGTGGCCGCCGTAATTATGCATGTGGGGTGCATGTGTTGTGCACGACACACATAGGAGTACGACGTACAAAAAAGTGTCAGGTTTTAACAAACCTGACACCAGCAGAACAGACGAAAGACACACGTTGGCTGTACGGACGACGCACGAAGACATACGAAGTGTGTAAGTTTGCCATGCGACCTGAAAAAAACGTAGGCGCCCGTAGTGTTTGTTTGGCATGATAAAGAACCTTGTCTGCGGCCAGTCTACGGCTCGCAAATCAGCACGCCACACGTGCAACCTCGGCATTTCTTGCTTTTTTTTGTACGTAAAGAAGCCATAGGTTGTGGCCAATCCTGAAGATAAACTTTATTAATCCCCTAGAAGGGGAAAGTCATGTTTTAGCATCCAGCATAAACACAACAAGAACAACAGAAACTCTGGAGGCTACATGTGAATTATAGAGTCTGATAGCCTCTGGCAGAAACGGCTTGCTGTAGCGCTCCTTTACACATCTGGGCTGCAGAAGTCTGTTGCTGTGTCCAGAGCGATGTAGAGACGGTGAGGGACATTGTTCACGATCGCTCTGATCTCAGCCAACGTTCTGTCTCTGATCACCTCCTCCAATGTAGCCAGCCTAATGCCCACAACTGACTCAGCCTTTTTGGTAGGTCTTTTTTTCAGCCTGTTTTCATCTTTCATCTTGACTCCAGTTTCCCAACACGTGACAGCAAAGAAGATGGCGCTGGCCACAACTGGCTGGTAGAGGATATGGAGCATTTTCGTACAAACATTAAAGGACCTAAACCTTCTGAAGAAATACAGGTGTGCCTCTGTGGACCACATAGGCTTGCGGTCCAAGTTAACACCAAGGTACTTACCTGTAAAGAATTTATCTGCGTTTGAGATTGAGAGGAGCTTGGCCTTCTTATTGTTCAACTTGACAAACATCGCCTTTGTTTTCTTCAGATTCAGCTGAAGATGATTCCCCCGCATCACAAAGTCATCCACCAGTGCTCTGTCCTTGTCATTCAAATGTTTTCTTGTATGACACGATCCGGAACAACACTTGAAAATTCCACAGTATAGAAGGAAGAAAGTGCTATTCCATGGGGAGCCCCTATGTTGCTGATCAGACAGTCAGACACATGGTATGCCCGTCACATAGTTGGTGATCCAGGTGATGAGGGACATCCACATCCATGCTCTCCAACTTCTCCCTTAGCAGCCTGAGCTGGAAAACATTGAAGGCAGAAGAGGAAATGAAAAACATGATGTGTTAGGGAGATGATTTTTCTCACATTTGGGGGTCTGGGGACACATTTTATCGTATTAAAAAGTTGGTTTTGCTTTTTTTTTTTCAATAGCTGAAATGACAGCACAAATATTGAAATAGTTTTTGTCGCATTTCAATGGCGTCAATTTGCTGCTTTGCAAAATGGGCATCAACTAGAAGAAGGTCATGGACATAATATTGTGAAGGTGGAGCTAAGTGGCTGCTTGCTACACTATGCCAACCAAAAGGGAGAGCATTTAAGTCAGTTCCGCCATGTCTCTGAGCCTCTTTATTCTGATGTGTATTTTGGAAAAAGGCTTCAGTCATCCTTGCAGCCAGGGGAGGGGGGCAATGCAAATTTTTATGTCATCGCAGTGTGAGAAAAATGGACGCTTACATCGTTGTGATGTCCCTTAAAATACTGATTTTCACATGTACAGCGCTGTCAGGGCATTAAGTCATTCACAGCTGCACTGTTCGGGTTTTCTTAGAAGATGTGTTGGCTCTCATTAGAGCAAGCTTCATACGAGATAGGACAGCTTTAGTCTGAGGGAATGGTGCAGGTTGCATGTACAGTAGACGCCCCTACAACGTAAATAATCCGTTCCGAGAACGTTTATGTTATAGGGTTTTTATGTTATACGAAGCGTAAAATACATGTAAATAGCCTAATCCGTTCCAAGATCTTCCCAAACTCACCCCTTTGCCACTTCAAAATATTCAAAGTCCACCAAATATGGTGGGAAAATATAAGAAAATGTTAGCATAAACACAGTAGAGTAACATTCCAATATAAAAATAAATGAATAAAACTGAAAAACAAAAACAATCAACTAGTTTAAGGGCGACTACGATGAGGAAGGGAAGTTGAAGGGAGAAGCCTGTCTCTCACACAAACTCACGTACGCGCTGGATAAGTCAACCAATGAGATGAGAGCGTAGGCGGTGCCCTGATAATCAGCCAATGAGATGAGAGCGGAGGCGGTGCCCCGAAAATCAACCAATGAGAGCGTGAAGCGTCAGAAGGCGTCACCAAGTGTACTCTGTTAGTCATGGAAAATTGTTTCCCTCTCTCTGTCGCGTGAGCTATTCAAATGGAATTTCTGAACTTGCACCGACTTGACGCTTTACGTTATATGGAATTTCTTACGTAATACGATGCAAAAACTTTAAATAAATTCTTTACGTTGAGTGGAATTTACGTAAAAGGGGGTTTACGTTATGCGAGGTACTACTGTTCTTATCTTCTAAAGTAGGGGCACACTCAATCAGTAATGGTGTCACTCTGCAAAATGACAGTTACTAAGACACAGCAGAGTGAGGCTCTGCCAGCCAAGCGACAGTTGTTTGGTGAAAGGACAGCTACCAGATAGGCAGTTTCTCACACATTTTTGGTTTCAGGTGCGTCCATGACCGTCACTACAACTGAATTGAATGGAGGGAGAGTCCACCCAAATGACTGTCGCTGGTAGAGGCCTCAAGCCACTGTATCTTAACGACAGTCGTTTTGTATCCCAAAGAGTGAAACCGTTCTTGGCTGGGGTGTGCCTCTATCTTAAAGAATAAATACTTGGATCCCACACCATCCCTTCAGACTACAGTTGTCCTATCTAGTCTTTGAGCATGAACTGATGAAGTCTGATGAGAGGCAAAATGTCTTCTGAGACAGAACAGTCCAGCTGTGGTTGATTCAATGCCATGAGAATACAATGACCAGGATGAATGAGAATATTCACATGTATATAGCTGGGAACATGATCCCTTTAAGAGAATGTAAGAACTTGCATGAATAAACAACAGATGTTTGAATGTAAAACTCATACGATCAACACCCTGCAAGTAAATTCCACTCAAAACAACAGGGTTGGTTTTAGAGCATTTTTATGCCACCTGGTTCAAATCAAGTGTAATTTGTGAGTTAAACACCAAACTATTACATTGATCTAATTTTTTTGTATTTACCAAACTAGAAGGCACGTCAAACAGGTTGCCATGAAAATAGTCATTTAAATAAATGAAAATCACCCCGTAGTCTGTACTTTTTAAATGTATTCATATTTTAGTTTTTGGCTACCATTTTTGTGAGATATAAACACATTGTCTTGTCCTACCGAAGGTTTTAATGTGTCATTTAGACAAGATGCTTTAAGAAAACCCTTGGCATGATTGTTTCAGTAACACCCAAGGCATTTTCTAATCAAACATTATACAGTTCAGTTCTTCAGTTTGGTGTATTAGCTTTGGTTAGTCCCCTGTATGCTTTGGCCAGTGGATTTTCCAGCCACTGTTATTATCCTGACCAGTGGGAAGTGTGGGAGCGTAACGCACAGATTTGGAATAACCTGCCTCATCCTTCTTGTGTCAACTCACGTCGGATGCAAGCTTCTACTTTTCCATAGGGCAAAAAAACAGGAGGACATCTGGAAAACCTGGACGTTTTTCAGGACATGGGGCACACAAGGCCTATATACCGTCACTCACTGTCAACATATATTAAAGTTGTTAAGTTTTTAGACAATTATACTATGGAAAGTGGAAATTGCATTTTCATACGTTGACCAATTTTTGGCTGGAAGCAGTAACTTTTTATAGTCGAACTTGCATGATGATTTTTGTTGGCCAAGAAGCAGCCTATTAATACAGTCAGCCATTGAAAAAGAACTGACATTTAACACAAAATGTGGTCGACTTAATAATGAATAATATTATAATATCAGTTCCCATGGGAAATAATGTAACATGAAATGATTTCCATCATAAAACGTTTATTACCTGCACAGGGATTATTTTCAGTAACATTGTAACTTTCTAACTGTACAAATTAACCACAGTATAATAAAAATAAAATAAAACACTTTTGAAAACAAGTACACATTACCAGTGAGGAAATAACATATAGCTTTTTGGCAAGCTTTTTTGATAATTTTATACTTTGTGAGGAAAAGTAAGGCTAATTTTCATGCTAGTCATTAGCCATTATGCTTTCAGCTACATCTGCTTGGTAAAATGCAATTGTGTTATTGATATTTTACTGCATATTGCACTGAGCAGCCAGATCACTTTCTACGACAGAGTAAGTTCCATTTGTGGTTCTATTGTCATCATCACGCTTCCCCTTTGTGTTGCCATTTGAGAGGCTCCGATCGATCGGTCACTGGTCAGTATTGGCCGATTTCCGTGAAAAAAATCACGTGATCGGCAAGTGGCGATAAATGCCTTTCAATGCCGATCAGAAAAGCTGATCACCTGTGGCTAGTACTATGGCAGCTTGCAGCACAGTGTAGTGACTTGCCCTAACTTGGGCAGCGTCCTCCTCCCACTTTGCTTCACAGTTCACAGGCGTGCCATAACAAAAACAATCATGTCTGCGGTGTGGAACTTTAAACCTTTAAAAAGCTTTAATACGGTATTTGAAGACCAAACAATTGACAGAGTATGGTGAGTTTTCGAGGGTCACGGTGTGATCATCATACAAAACGCAGTTAACGTAGTCGTGTGGCTAACACTCGCGCGTGTGTGAAAGTCAGAAGGCTACGCTAATAACCCGAAAAATAATTGAATTCATCGGGCGAGATGACCAGCCTTTCTCAGCAGCGGAAGACATAGAGTTCGCCGAGTGCTTTTTTACTTACGTGAAAGTTCCACCAATGTACTCTCACATCCAAGGTCTCCTTAAAGAAGACAGGTCATCCTCTGGAAGTTTCATGATCTCTTCCAAAAGTACGTTTTCATGATCTCTTCCAAAAGTATGTTTTTGTCTAAATTAAGGTGATTTTTATGGTTCCTTTTTTCGTATCATATAGCCAGTAGCAGGAGTGCAACCAGGAATTCTGGGTCCCATGAAAAAAAATCACATTGTCTCCCTTTTATTAAGTAATTACTAATTTTATTAGTAATTACGTATTTTTTGGATCCTTGGGCCGTCAAGGGACGCTGGAATTGTCACTTTTTCACACAGGGCCATGTAGGGTTTTTTTCCCCCTTAATAATAAAAAGTTTGATTTAAAAACTGCGTTTTGTGTTTAGTTGCGTTGTCATTGACTAATATTTAAATTAGTTCGATGATCTAAAACATTTAAGTGTGACAAACATGCAAAAAAATAAGAAATCAGGACAGAGCAATATATATTTATATAAGTCAATAATGGTTTATAAATGCATGACAATACAGGTAAAATGTACAGCGTACTTGTACCACTATTAAAGATTTAATGCATGTATTCACTTACCGGTATTCCATAAAACAGCTTCCCACTGAATAAGACTTTTTCATCAACACTGATTGTCCTCCTAGATTACCACAAAATGAAATACAATAAACTTAAGGCATCACTTAAATGTAGCAACCCAGCTCTCAATGATTGACTGGGGTCAGAATCCTACTTAGAAATTGTAAAAATGACATCACAAACTGGTCCAGCTTCAGTGAATTTCCTCAAAACAACACGTACGTGCCTGTATGCACTCCCTTCAATGTGTGGGCATGGTCTTCTGGGAGAATCTCCCATCTGGTATCACAATGATGTCCCGGAGGTGTACTTCCCTCTCTCCTGGTGTCAGCATAAGAGCAATAAACAAGAGTACAACATGCATAAGAGTAACGCTATTGTTGTGTAGGAAGTGACTACAGATGAAATAAGACATCCTCCCCTCAGCCTTGGGACCTACTTTACTTCCTGGACCCCACATACACAAAGTGTGTCTGTGTGTCGTAAGTGAACCGAAACACACACAAATGCTCACATTATCTGTCAAGCTCCCCAACACACACACACACACACACACACACACACACACACACACACACACACACACACACACACATACACTCCTGACATCATCACAGGAGACCCCGAGGTTGTGACATCACCCACGCATTAGCAGGTCTGCTTGCGTTGACCTCGTAGTGATCTCTGAGGGATGGGAGCTCTTGGACAGGATTCCCGTTTCCTCTGGGCTGCGTCAGTGTCATGTGGTAGTAATAAATCCAGCACACAGCTCAACCCAGAACAGCTGAAAGGTGTTTGGACCGACACATGCCGACTTTCCCTCCTCACACGTGACGCTCTTCCCTCTTGGGGCCCTTCGTTGTCTTGTCATTTCTCATTTTTACTGTTTGCACTCAGTCCAGCATGGCTCGTACAAAGTACACGTCCACGTCCAAGACCGACAAGGAGAATAATTGTATTATTTTGTTGAGATTGTTACATTGTCTTGTTGTACATAGAGTATATACAATGGATCCCTGCATAGTGGAGATTCAGCATTTGCAACCCCACAAATTTTGAAGCAAAGACATTTTTTTTACTTGTAGGAAAACTTGCCATTTTGCTCTTTTGAGCTCCATAATCAAGCAGCTTATTGGTCGAAAACCAATCTCATTAGCCCTAAATTGTAAAGCTTGAGTTGCACAGAAATGAGTCAGAGGCAAACTCCAACTTGCTAGCATACTCATACATCACAAACTGAGAGGAGCTTTTCAACCCAAATGCCCACCTCACTCACGGTGCAACAAAAATAAGGCACTGTACCACATGGACGATGCAGGTTTTGAAACAGACACTTACACAAAACAATACTGTTTAAAACCCGCAAGGCATGCTGGGAAGCCCACGCACACACACTCCCAAACATGATCTTACCCGGATTGCTTTGCGGGTTAGAAATCCATGAATGAGCAGTGTGAATGAGGGAGGCGTTTGGTTTGATGACCCCCTTTTGGTTTGTGTTAGTGTGTCAAAATAAATATTTTTAAGGGAACCTCAATTATTTACCATCCACAACCAGTCCCAGATCATAACTCCAGCAAAAAGCATGAATAAATATGATTATGCAGGAATTAATTATTGCCGTCGGCATCACTGTGGTATCAAAGGAAAGGTCCACCCCCCGAAATGATACACAAAGGGCTGCCCCAGGCCAAATCGGGGGCCCTAAGCAGAATTTTATTTTTGAAGTGAAGCACAAGTGCTTCATGTTAAGCACGTGCCTTCTCTTGTTTTGACTTTTCTTTCTTTTCTTTGCTCCCGATTTTTATTGCCGTTTGGAGTCCATCTTTACACTTGCATCCAACTTCCTGTCAGCGCATCTGACCGCTGATTGGTCAGATGCTGCGTGCTGCCAATCATTGCGGCAACATGTGCGTGTCAGATTACTCATCCCTTTTTTTCTCTCTTGCCTTGGGCTGACTTGGTGCCGTATGTGCGCAGCTATCATCCTTTGCACATGCATGATCAGGCCCCTCATGGATCGTGAGGCCCTATGCAGAGAAGAGAAAGAGGCAGAATTTCACCATTTACTGGTGGTGGTCATGGAATGTAACCCCTGTGGAAAGTGGAGATCTACTGTATATTTATTATTGTGGTTGTACACTACACTACAACTACATTAATAACAATAATAAACATTATTTTGTTGTTGTTTATTAGTTTTTTATTGTCTTGTGTGCATGTCTTGTGTATCTAATGACGTGTCCAGTGAGTGTAGAAACACTACTTTTCCCATCATGCAAGTGGAAGGAGGTTT
The DNA here is from genome assembly GCF_027744805.1 of Dunckerocampus dactyliophorus. Taxonomy (NCBI): domain Eukaryota; kingdom Metazoa; phylum Chordata; class Actinopteri; order Syngnathiformes; family Syngnathidae; genus Dunckerocampus; species Dunckerocampus dactyliophorus. The sequence continues at coordinate 20,132,146 of NC_072825.1, forward strand.
TCACTGGGCCTGTGCTTCAAGGCCAATGTATTTGCAAACCCAAAAGCGGTGCTCTACAATGAGGCAAGAAAGGCCTCTAACAGGCCTTGAGAGGTCGGAGAAAGAGTTGTGTTTCTTGGCCTTTGCTTCAACGCTGAGGAGCATTTGGTTTGAAGCTTAGTTCTGCACTGCATCTTGTCACAAGATGTACATGAATCACATAGCATGTTCATGCTACAAAGACAGTCTGGTCTCTATTGGGCACATTATTGTCTTTGGCTGCGTTCACAATGCAGAGTATGATGCCCAATTCTGATTTTTTGTTAAAATTCGATCTTTTACATGGACGTTCACATTACCAAAAAAGTGTGTCCAGGAAGAGACACACATGTGCAAAAGCACGACTTCACAGGCTTCTGCCGTGTGTTTATGGAAGGAACTGCAATTTGTGCTGTCTTCGCCGCGTTTGTGACAATATCGAGGGTTTTGTGCAACGGGAGTAAACATTTTCTTAACCAAATGATTACGATTAAGGCCCTGTCCACACGGAAACGTTCCTGGGATTTTTTTGGGGGGGAAAAAAATGTGTGTCCGGATTAGTAAATAGTTGCTTCCAGACGGGAATGGATGACTGGGTGAAAACGATGTAATACACGATGTAAACAAACACACAGACCAAACCACGTGACATGCCAATCTATAGAAGAAGAAAGACCGCATGCGCAGAAGTTTGTCGTCTTCCGCTTTCCAAGGCTTACTTACTTCTGCAAGTCATTTTGGATTATAAGACAACAAAATATCAGGAGAATGTCAACTGGGGTGAGCCATGCCAGTCGAAATACTTATGTTGTATTATGTTGGCTTGTCGCCAAAGCTCACTTCTGGTCACGTGATGGCAACAGGTCGGCGACGTCATCGTTTTCAGAAAGCAAGTTTGCTTGTCTACATGGTCAAGCCGGCGTTTTCAAATTTGCCCACTCTGGAAGCCGTTGTCAAAAAATACCGTTTCAGGGCACCCAGTGTGAATGAAAGGCTGAAACAATAAAATACTTTGCCGTTTTGACCTGAATACGTTTCAGTGGGGATAACCCTTAAGAAGAAGGAGGGCAAGACTTTTGACTATGTGGCGAACTTGCTGCGACGTCTGTTCCGAGGAGCGTGTGGGTGGATGTGGGAGCCAGGAGTGGTGGTGGGACTTTGACCTGAGTGGCTTCACTGACACTTTTTGAAAATAATTTTCGTTTGACAAGAATAACTTTTGCCTACATCGGTGACTACATTTATCCAAGTCTCGGTAAGCACAGACATGCTTTACGATGACGTCTCGGTCGGATATATGCGACTTCGCTGTTCAAACTGCAGTAGCTCGGATACATATCAGATTTCTATCAACATGAAAACGAGGTCTGAAAAAATCGGAATCGTACTGTTCACAAATTGACATGAAAAAATGAGACACAGGTGACATACGAGCAAATAATCACAACTGACCGGCAGTGACCGGAGCCTTAGACTGTGTTGTTTGTATGCCGTTTTCACTCAACCGCATCATTTTATCATTGTGTGTGTTTCACACTCAGCCTCTGATGAGGAAGCGGAAGACGTCCAGCGTTTGGAGCCGCGGTGCTCTAATTGGATTAGTTGAAAAGGAAATGGGAGTAAGCAGGGATTTGCACACTAACACAATTTCACCTGGTGACAGGAGGAACCCTGCTTTGTCAATTAGTACAATCAGAGCATGAAGTAAGAGCATGAAATGACAATTTCTCCCCAGTTCACAGCAGGCAGTTTATTTTGAAGAGGATGTTTCAGCCAAAAGGGCTTATGCACTTGTTTGTCTGCGTAAAGGCCGAGCACCAACCAAGAGAGCCCCGAGATGAAATCGCAGCCTTGGGAAGAACCACAGGATCTTTTTGCAGACACACTATACAAATGATTCAGTGTCTGTCCACTGTGTCTGTGTGTAATTGACGGGTGGGGATAAGTTATAGTACATATTTCACATATCCCTTTCCAGCCTTTTGTGCCCTTTAAAGGCGTCTATGGAACAGTTACAGTTCAGCTATAGGCTGAATCATTCCCACCACGGTTCTGGTGACATATAATAATGGTACAAGCTAGTCGGGGGCCTGCTTAGGCAAGAGGCAGTCAGTTTTGCTCGGTGCATCATTTAGATTTACTTTGGTTTGTCATTTAGTTATTTTAGTTGGATCGGGACTAACAGTATTACAGTCATTTCAAAATAAATATACACGCCTCATCTCCACTTCTCACATTTCACACCACCTCAGATGTTACCTCTTGCCTCCCCGTGCTAGATCGTCAAAAATATTGGGACGCCTGGTCATTATGGCATATAACAGGGCTATTTAGCTAAATTATTCTGGGCTCACATTTTCAGAATGTATATTATTTTGTATATGATGTCTATGCAAGGCTCTGCCATAACTTACAAGTTTTGATTCACCAAATGGCTAACATTGTCATACATAAATTTAAAAAAAAAAAAAAGCAATATGTTAATGCTGTTCAAAGATCCTCTACTTCAGGGGTGTCAAACTCATTTTCATTGAGGGCCACATCGCAGTTACGGCTGCCCTCAGAGGGCCACTTGTAACTGTCAGTATATATGAAAATAAATATGAATAGAACCTCATGATATTATTACACAATTGCCCATGCATTTGATTATTATATTTATACTAACAAATTGATGGATAACTTGCTCTGAAATGAGAAGTGAAGTGAGAATGTCATGACATGACAAGCAGACATTCAAGTATTTATTTTTGAAAAATGCGTGGAATATCTTCCTGCATGATTAGATAATACTGACGTTGAGAAGAACTGCATGCAGTAACATTTTTCTGTCAAAATGACGGATCAAATACATTTAGAAGGACAAAGGTGAAGTGCATTATTGACATGCATTATTCCCGAGGTTTCGTGGGCCACATAAAATGATGTGGCGGGCCACATCTGGCCCCCGGGCCTTCTGTTTGACACCTGTGCTCTACATGATAGGAGCGCTATGCTGATTTTTAAGGCCACATATCAACTGGAGAAGAGCGCGTCATAAAGAGAACGCTCACGTTGGGTTATCTGGGGGGATTAAGACTACCAGGTACAGTATTACGGCACTGTTTAACGCCCAATTCCATTTACTGGCCCAGGCAGAGGGGTGGTCTACAGAAGAAATGGTACTCCTGTTATTAATAAACTTACATACTGAGTGTTGAATCAGAACAGCTGAACTCGCTTGATTTTAGCTTCACTCAGATCCATGTGCAAATGCTCTGATTCATCTCCCCAGAAGATAGGCGATACCATGTATTTAAAACCTTTACACACACTTTTTGGTTTGGTTTGGTTTGGTTTAATTTATTTGAACATGAAGGTTACAATGGAATACATCTCATGAATCATTCTTTGACAGTTCCACATGTCCAAAAGGAGTAGGAAGAAGCAAAGCTTATTTAATCCTACCCCCCATCCATTCATCCATGTTGTTCACTTCCTGCATTCCATGTCTTCCTGCATTCCAATTATTTGAACTTTTTGTTCAAATAATTGTGGAATTTGTGGATAAAAATGCATTGTTCCTGAAATGATCATGAAACTTGTTTTGTGCTGGCACACCATTCAAAATACACTCTAATGCATCAAAGGGACTGTTTGCAACTGGCTCAAAAATAAATCAGCCAGAGTTTAGCAAAGGCTCCTGCACATGTTTGTGTTACCTGGAGCGAAGCTTACATGCTCAGAGCAGGACGAGGCGGGGTATAATGCTTGCAACATGATCAAAAGTTAGCCACGTAACAGTTGCAAACAGTGTTTTTACATTTCAAAATGTAAATAAATCATTGTAATTTATTTACCATTTAAAATATTTGAGAAGTTTACACTCAGGAGATCGGGAAGACCTGGGTTCGAATCTCCGTTGGGCATCTCTCTGTGGAGTTTGCATGTTCTCCCCGTGCGTGCGTGGGTTTTCTCCGGGTACTACGGTTTCCTCCCACATTCCAAAAACATGCATGTTAGGTTAATTGGCGACCATAAATTGTCCATAGGTATGAATGGGTGAGTGAATGTTTCGTTGTCTATATGTGCCCTGCGATTGGATGGCGACCAGTCCAGGGTGTACCCCGCCTCTTGCCCAAATTCAGCCACGACTCCAATGAGGATAAACGGCATAGAAAATAGAAAATGGATGGATGGATATATACACCTCTTGCCCAAAGTCAGCTGGGATAGGCTCCAGTATACCCCCGTGACCCTACATTGGATAAGCAGCATAGAAGATGGATGGAGAAGCTTACGTTAAAAAAATCTGTCACTTGGGTCGCCCCTTGTCATTGAAGAGTGATGATGGGTCCTGCAACCAAACCAATGCTCTGATTGACCAGCGCTCTCTGCTGGTTTGTAAGGACCCACTGCAAAAAAACACTAGTCAAAGATTTTTAAGGACCTACTGCGAAAATTCTATGCAAAGCTCCGCTATAGGACAATGCCTCTGGTGTTTTTATGAAGCAGCAGCAAAAATGTTTTCGCAGGCCGGTTTGATGTCATTCCTGGGCTGGATTTGGCCCGTGGGCCAGCAGTTAGCTTTTACTGTCATTGTAGGATGAAATACTCAGTCGGCTGCCCCTCATAAGTGCTTCTACCGGTCAGGGAAGATTTTTTACAAGATTTTAAGGGTGTGACTGTGAGAAATTTTGCCCATTGTTCCAGAATGTCAGAGGTCACTGATCTAAGTTCAGGCTGTCTGTGTTTAATGGAGCTTAGGGTCAGGGCTCTCAAGTTTTTCCACACCAAAGCATGTCTTTATGGGCCTTGCTTTGTGCATTGGCAACAGAAAAGGGTATTTCCCAAATTGCTTGTACAGATTTGACCAAAATGTCTTAGATAGACGACTAATTAGGGAATTAAGGGCTCCAACTCCTGGCTAATTGATTATTTAATGAATAGGTGTGTCCAGTGTGTGTACATAGACCATTCTTAGAAGTTGCTGTAGACGGTTCTGGGTGGTCCATTGAGCTTCCTTTTTAGGAGTGCCAATGCCAAACTGTGCTTATTATCAGCAGACAACTCGACCTCATGAGATTCACCTTCTAGCCAAGTGCAGATGTGAGAGACCTAACAACTCTCCCTCTCTGTTTAGATGTCTTCTATTACAGGTTCTGCTTTCCACACCAGAAGCAGTGGAAAAAAAAAGGACGGCTAAATGAAATCATTCATTTTCTGCTCTGATGTCATCCACAAATTGCCATCATTGTGCCTGGCCTGGTCTCAGTGGTCCTTGACTCTCAAGGATACCAGCGAGGTGCACGCCATTAGCATCTTCTACAAGAGTGAGGGGCGCGTCATGAGAGACCGCTTTCTTCAGCCCTCTGAGAAACACCACACACGTTTCAAGTGTAGTCAGAAGCAAAGACAAGATAGAACTTGATGTGGTCAGACTCATGAAGGTAATGACAGACTCTCAAAGCCAACAGCAGAAGCTCGGAGTGCTTCACAGCGTCGTGTGGGAATGCACGCACATGCCCTTATGTAACCGCAGCCAGCTCAAGAACCACCACAACTCCACAGAGGAGAACTTCTCCTAAAAAATACATTGGGGAGCTGCTTCTTTCTGCAAAGCACATTTTTAGCCCTCAGTTGTACAAGTCTTTGCTTCACCTGCTTCTTTAGTCCTACCTTTGTGTACCCCCTGCTGGATCATCTTCAGTTTCCTCCCCCACCTCCCAAAACATGCATGATATTGCATACCTGTCAACATCTGCATTTGAAAATGGGAGGGTTGACAGGTATGGGCCATTGGTTTTAGCTCTTTTTCTTGTTGGCCTGCATCACATAAAAAAGCAAACATTAAAAATGGCCTGTAGAACATTACAAAGGATGGTTAGGGATGCACTTAAAGGAAAATTACAAGAAAAAGGTTTTTGATAAGTAAAAAATGTGTTGGCATTGATTTTGATATAAAAATTATTTAGAATAATAGGAATAAGTTAGGAGTAATTCAATGCATTAAATAATAAGAAGAATAATTTAAAGAAAATTACAGCTTTAACAACTTTTTAAAAAATCTGTAATTGAATTCCCTTCCACTGACTATCAAAAACACACTGCATTAGTCAGGAATTATTGAATTTTTTTAACGTAAAAAAAAAGTACAAAAAAACGTGAAAACATTTATTGACCGATAAATTATTTATATAGTATTTGAATAATCAGGAAATGTATCAATTCATTTTAGATTGTGGCCTCTATTTTGTATTAAGTCAATTAATATAATTGATAATAACATCTTGACCTATGTTGGATTGTTTAACCTTTTGGACACCCTGTTCTAAATTGTCCGTAGGTGTGAATATGAGTGTGAATGGTTGTTTGTCTTGTCATGTGACCAGTCCAGGCTGTGTCCCACCTCTCACTCAAAGTAAACTAGGATAGGCTCCAGCTCAACCTGGCCCCAATGAGGACAAGTGACATGAAACAAATGAATAACTCATTGACGTATAACCTGATAATAATGATAACACGGTAAAAGTTATTTTTTAATGAATATGCTAAAATTTTGAATTGTGGAGAGAAAGTCATACACTGAGTCGTGTTCTTAAGTATGAGGGGATCAGACAGTTTGAGGTACAAAGTTCACAATAAGTCGGCCGTTCAGTTGTCCCGTTCTGGGTCCTGAGCTGAGGGGTTTAGCACATGGAGTTAAAGGATGTTCGGGATTGATCTCGTTCACCGCTTCTTCCTCTCTCAGCTCACAGCCCACTTCTTCCACTTGGCCCACATTGTCACTCCCAGCCAGACGAGCGACACGTCCTTGGGCCGAGGCTTGGTTGGGTTATACACTCAGCCTGTTGCATAAGAGCGCTGCAAAGAGATAATACTCTTTACTCAGGACAAGATCTTAGTCTGTACTTTCACCCGCTGTCATTAACGTAGCAAAGAGGGGCACGGTGCTCTGTTAAAATTCTTTGTAGACTTGGTACCACCACGAAAAACCTTTCACTACAAGGCCAGCCAGTCCAACTGGCTATGAACAACATATTTACGTAAGCATAAGCAATTATCATAGTATTTGTATACCTTTCATTCATCTCTTTACTACTTGACATATGATTGGGTGACATTCCACATTCAGTTGCCTGAGATATACAATACAGTATTTCATAGAAACACATTTATAAGGTCACTAAGACCCCTCTAGTACTACCTTCACTAGCATGGATATGTACATTCTCTACATATTTATTTTTATATTTCTTTTTTATGTATTTTGTTGTGTGGAATAAATATTTATAATAATGAATAATATTTGGCTATATAAATGGGAGCGAAGCTTTCTCCCATCCGATTAAAGACAAATACAGTAGACGCCCCTACAACATAAATAATCCCTTCCGAGAATGTTTACGTTATAGGGTTTTTACGTTATACGAAGCGTAAAATACATGTAAATAGCCTAATCCATTCCAAGATCTTCCCAAACTCACACCTTTGGCCCTTCCAATATAAAATAAAGTAATAAATAAGATTACTGTAAATGAATAAAACTGAAAAACAAAAACAATCAACTAGTTTAAGGTCGACTACGATGAGGAAGGGAGGTTGAAGGGCGAAGCCTGTTTCTTACGTAATACGATGCAAAAACTTTTAATAAATTCTTCACGTTCAGTGGAATTTACGTAAAAGGAGGTTTACGTTATGCGAGGTACTACTGTAATGGAAAAAAAATAATTAATCTTGAAAAAAAAATCAGAAAAGTATTGTTTAAATTTACAGGTGTTTAATTGTGTGCCCTGTTAAGTATTTAACATCCATCCATTTTCTATGTCGCTTATCCTAACTAGATTCGCGGGTATGCTGGAGCCTATGCCAGCTGGCTTTGGGCAAGAGGTGGGGTACACCCTTGACTGGTCGCCAGCCAATGGGAGGGCACATATAGACAAACAACCATTCACGCTCACATTCATACCTATGGACAATTTAGGGTCGCCAATTAACCTAACATGCATGTTTTTGGAATGTGGGAGGAAACCGGAGTACCCGGAGAAAACCGTATATAACATAATAAAGCATATTTAGTTATTTTAACTGGAACTAAACTAACCTAATTAGGTTAGGCTAAATTGTCTGTAGATATGAATGTGAGCGTGAATGTTTTTTGTCTATACTGTATGTGCCCTGCGATTGGCTGGCGACCAGTCCAGGGTGTACCCCACCTCTCGCCCAAAGTCAGCTGGGATAGGCTCCAGCATACCCCCGCGACCCTAATGAGGATTAAGTGGCATAGAAAATGAACGAATTAATGAACGCAAAGGTTTCTCCTATACAATCAGCATAGAAAAATAATGAAGAAAAAAAACATAGTACTCATACGTTTTATTATTTCTTAACGATATTAACGAGAAAAAAAGTAAGTACATTATTGTGTGCCGTGTACAGCATTTAATTAACTATATAATCAACTATATTTGGTTACTTAAATGGGAGCTAAAGCGGGCCTTACATCCCGCAATTTTGGGCAAATTTGTTGGTCTTGACCAGCACGAACGTAGAGTAATGGAGTGTCAGAGGGTTTGTAAGTGCGTCGTACTTATGAAGCAAGTGATTCGTGACACACACGTGCTTGCCGCTCGCACTCCGTTGGTAGCTTTTAGATCGTGAGTGCGACGTGCGACTCGTGCGTGCTAGGTGCGCTTCATGTAAGGGTGTCGTACGTTTCACTCTACGTTTTCACGTGTGTGGGCATAAGAGGCCAGGGCAGCCCACTCATTTGCAGAGTGCAGGATTGGCGAACTGGCTTCCTACGGCACCTATGGCAATCGTGAACGGGAGACCCAAAATCTACAGCGGGAAGAGCCGCCCGCCTTGGCCGGCTAATGCACATCAATGTCAAATACGCTATGTGAGCAGCCGCTGTGAGTCAACGGAGGTTGAGAGAGCCAGAATGTTCAGCTGGAGGAGTCGCCCGCCGCGGCAGGAGCCGTTGCTGTGGCTGGGCAATGTACACAATGTACTTTTATGTACACAATTATACTACTACTACTACGTGCTTATAACATTGATACATTTGGTGGACAATGTCGTCAATAGAGGTATAGGTGTCCTGAAACAATGACGAACCGCAAAATGCAGCACCTGTACAGAAAACACTGGCACGGGTTTCAGCAGGTTGTCTGGGATAGTAGTGTTACACGACACCGTCCTCTAGTGGTAGTGACGAAAAAGTTCAAATAAAAAAAACACTCAAAAGGGTTTTTGGAGCGTTTGCTTATCAGTCCATGCAAATATAGTGTATATTTTTGGGAAAGGGTTTTGTTGTTTTTTTTTCAACGGTCGCTGTTGTAATAAATGTGCAATAAACAGTGATGTGGTCTTTGGCACAGCTGCTTTAGTACGGTCGTGTAAATATCTGGAGTTGTGCACTGTGCCCTGCTGCCTTCAGTGTGGAAAGATTAATCATTACACACTGACCTCTTTTAGTGTGGACAACACACAACTTCAGTCCAGCAAGAGAAAACAGACTGCCACAAACAAATAGCATGTTGCTGTCTATTTGTTAAGAACAAACATAAAACAACATTGTTTTATTTTTTTCATTCACATAAGAGCATCAGAATAATTTTCATCGCACACTGACTACTAATACGCTGTCGGACGTTGCCATGGAGACGCTGAATCACCACTAGAACCTCCACAGTGCAACACAATTTGTTCCATATTGCTGGTTGACTTCCAAGTCGTACTTTTTTCGAAACAACCTGTCGGAAATAATGTAAAGTGAAGAGACTTATGTTGCCGTTATAGAACCTAATTCAACTATACAGACAAATTATGAACATTATGTAGTACATGTATAAAAAAAGTGTAATAAAACTAAAATCAAGTAAAACTACTCTCCCTTTGAAGAGCCCTGACAGACATAGTGGAGACAAAAGTGATACTGTTACGTAGTGGTGTTTTATAGGTACAGTCGTCCCTCTTTTGTAGGGGTTAACTGGTTCTACACCCAACCTCGATAAATGAATTTTCGCGATATGGGATTCTATGTTAATAAATGGAATATTTTTGCAGTTGGAGCATAAAAAACCTGTTTATGACTTTCTAAATACGTTTTTTTTCTAAATACGTTTTTTTTTACCATTATTGGAGCCCTGTAGACATGAAATAGCATGCCTATAGACACCTTTACACTCCTATTATTCATTGTTTACAACACATTGCGCAAATGTGATGCTGCAGGGACTCGATACAGCCCCTAGCTAGCAAGCTAGCAGGCTAACCAGTTAGTTACTTAACAAGCCATAAACGTACCACTTCCACGCGGAATGGGAGAAGAAGTTTTCTTCATGCCGTGTTAAGGTAATGTAATGTAAGGTAATGTCTCAATGCTTTGTGTCATTACTGCCGCCTAGTGACGAGAATAATAGACCATAATCTACGACAAAACAGCGATCATTTATTCATTAATAAATTTCTGAAAAAACGTTAAACAGCGAGGGAGCGATAATCGATGACTGTGGAGACTACGGGAGCTAATAAGTGTATTTCTGTTCTGGTTGTTCTGTGGTTATCATCACACTTCTCTTCTGCAGAAAAAGTCATTCAGAAAACAAAGCAGGCTTGTGGAGCTTAACCTTTAAATGTTGAAGTCTCACGAGATGTGTGATTTCAAACGCTCATGAACTGCAAGTTTTGTTTCAGAAAATTTAAATTGTACCACTTTTGGAGGTTCCACTGTACCTCTTCTGCAGAAACATGCACTATATTTTGCAGCATTACAATTTTATTAAAATGACTAAAAACACAGGGCCGCACGGTGGTCTAGTGGTTAGCATGTTGGCCAACACAGTAACAGTCTGGAGATCGGGAAGACCTGGGTTTGATTTTCCCTTGGGCATTTCTGTGTGGAGTTTGCATGTTCTCCCCGTGCACGCGTGGGTTTTCTCCGGGAACTCCGGTTTCCTCCCACATTCCAAAAACATGCATGTTAGGTTAATTGGCGACTCTAAATCGTCCACAGGTATGAATGTGCGTGGGAATGGTTGTTTGTCTATATGTGCCCTGCGATTGGCTGGCGACCAGTCCAGGGTGTACCCCGCCTGTCGCCCGAAGTGGAAGTGGAGCATTAAACCGGTGAAATAACATTCCATTCCACTGTTTTGCTTTATTGTATTCTTCTTAGAGTCAATGAAAGACAACGAAGCAATAAAAATGTGCTTCAAAGTCCTGCATGTCTTTATTGTAGCAGAAACGTTAACTGATTCTATTTGTGGACACTGGCATTTGCAGTTCTACATGACTCATGGGTGTAAGCTGTTGGTTTTAGTACGTGCCAAAAGGTTAAATGTGAACTTTACACTTTATCACTGCGATCACCTTATTTTTTTACACTTGTATATAAACACTGTTATCTATGTGAGTGTTTATTGTCACGACCTGTTTGACCCCCAGTATGCATAATACTTTCATAATACTTGAATCAAATACTTTAATAACTCAGGTGCAGGAAAAACAACAGAAAACGCCTCTGTGAAAAAATATACACATGGAAGACTAGGCAGTAGCAACAGGTCAGGGAACCGTCGAGGTGACAGCACAGGCGAAGTACACAAAGGAAGCAAGCAAAGAGACAATGAACCAGCCGTACTTGAGACGGCGCTGGGCTTTTAAACCCCACTAATTGCAATTGCTGCCAGCTGAGCAACAAACCACTGAGGGAATAAAACTTTTTTCCACCTTTCATTGTCTCATGTTTGATGCTCCCTGGCAAAGTCTAAACGGGCAGTTTTGTGGTGTTGAAGGAGACGAGGTCTTTGAATTACTTTTTTGTTTTTTAAACCCTTTTCCTGCAGATGCCGTCTGATGGTTATTGCGTTGCAGTCGGCCCAGTACGGGCCTTAATTTGGGTCAAAGACGGCCCTGTGTCTTGATGGACAGCTAATCGGATCCTCCGGCTCAGCGCAGATGTTTTCTGGGTCTACCATTTCACTTTTTTGTTCCATAATGCTCAGGATCTTTCAAAAAATGTAGAATAAAAATGTAAAATAAAGAGCGCAGGACAGGAAGTGCTTCCTCCTGTCCTGCGGAACATGACATTTATACTATTAATATCTACAGTACTGTGATCAGTAAGGGTGAGCAATATTGCTAATTTATTGGTCTGATATCAAGTAAGTGCTAGTGTTACTGATACTCTTACGATACTTTTTATTTTTTAAATACTGACAGTTTTCAGGCTGCACGGTGGCCACACAGTCAGGAGACTGAGAAGACCTGGGTTCGAACCTTCGCTTGGGTATCTCTGTGTGGCTTTTCTCCCACATTCCAACAACATGCATGTTAGGTTAATTGGCGACTCTAAATTGTCCATAGGTATGAATGTTGTTTGTCTATATGTGCCACTGGCTGGCGACCAGTCCAGGGTGTACCCTGCCTCTCGCCCAAAGTCAGCTGGGATAGGCTCCAGCATATCCTCGTGACCCTAGGGCGGCATAGAAAATGGATGTACAGTTTTCAAGCTCATAAAATTATTAATTACAAAACAATTAATTTGTGATTAATTAAATCAATGATTCCCTTATTCTCCTTTATAGTGATCATTCTTGGCAATCACTGGTGAATAGTCATCACTGCAGTTGGACAAATCTGATTATATTTGTTTAATTAAACTGATTCAAAGAGGTATAACTGAGAGTATTTGTATTGTTTAAATGTGAATTGAGTTTCATATCTCCTGCCTGTACGACCCATGGGGCACTCCACATCTATATTTAGTTGTCATGTGTGGAGGTGGTCAGCTGGCGAGGACACGCCCTCTGTGGCGCTGAATGGAGCGCGTCGTGCGTAAAGTCCGACCTGCAGTAGCAGCAGCTTTGTGTTGTTTTCGCTCACATTTCAGCGTGTGTACCCACGCAGAGTGATTTAAATGCAGCCATGACGCAGGAAGAAGACCTGATCCGGATAGCCAAGAAGCTGGACAAGATGGTGTCTAGAAATAACACGGTGAGAGGGGAGCTTTGGCACCCGCAGGTGGCGCGTGTGTGTGCATGGAGCGCATGGCTCGCACAAGGCCTGTGCACGTATGCGTAGAGTAGAAACAGGCCGCGTTGCTTTACTGCATTTTTAACTTGGACAAAATACTTGAACACTTCAATATTTGGATGCACTTTGTGTGAGTGTGCAGTTGTAAGAGAGCTAGCAGCGCGCTGTAGCAAATGGTCGACAGGTGTTTGCACAACCCCGATCAAGGGGCGGTTAAAGTGTGCAGCTTTTTGTGGGACAAGTGTTGTCCAGGCCCGACAACTGCTCGGCTACTCGAGTATAAACAAGTACAGTAGTGTGTACGTGCGAATGAACAACATACAAGCGCGCTCTTGCACCGTTGGGAGTCACATGATGTGTTTCTGAGGCTGGAAAGTTTGATTTTTTAAAATAAAGAAATGTAAATGTACCCTTTCTTTCACAACGAAATAAACTGCATAGTTTGCTCATTAGATTGATAATTTAAATAATGCATAGAGTATTTTTGTCAATTGGAAAGCACTCTTCACTTGCACAAATCTATGCATTTTGAAATAGTAAAAACTATAAAATGATTACGTATGTGTGTGTAAAGCGGGGGGATCCAAAGTGCGGCCAGGGGGCCATTTGCGGCTTTCATTGGCCTGCAGAACATTGCAGAAATGAAATTAAACCAAGTGGCAAGAAGGTGCAACATCAAGAGAAAATACTGAAATGGTGATACTAATACCTAATAACACCCAACTTTGTCTTGAAATGTTTTTTTTTAGCCTTTGATTGTTCAGTATGCAGCCCTCAATGGAAAAAGTATGTAATTTATTAAAGTAAAGTTGAGTGTTTAAAAAATGTGAAAATATAAAATATTGAAACATAATCTTAAAAGTGCTTGAATTTAATGTTGAAAAGGTGTATGGAACGTGACGTCATAACATACTCAAGACCAAGCATATTGTCTAATTTGCATACGCCATAGTAAACATACACAATCCTGTCAAGCAACAGTGCGTTTAGTCTTGCTATTGTCTAATTAAGCATTCAAAGTTAAATGTATTCAAGTTGTTCATGACTTTGCACTTGCAGGAAGGTGCCATGGACCTGCTGAAGGAGCTCAAAGGTTTCAATATGACACTTAAACTCCTGCAGGTATCACACGCATGCACACACAGACACACACGTTCTCGGAATGGTGATACAGTGGCACCTAACTCTCACGCCTTCAAGCTCCTTAAATAAAAATAACAAATCCAAATGGATCAACCTTGAGTTTGATAAAAAAAGTTTTGTGAGAAAAAAGCCTTAAATTAGTATTATTATTAGACAAAAGATCAGCTCACACAAAGCAGTAGTAATATAATGAAGTATAGGAGGCACAGCTAGGGCTAAGATAAAAGCCACCATGGAAGGTGGAAACAGGAACCCAACCCAAAAAAGGATAAACACAGGAAAGAGGAATAGTGCTTACAGAGAACCGAACGAGTTACACTGAGTACATACTGTAGGTTGCAAGAGTCCAAGGGAATACACTAGCCCAAATTCAAACGTCCAGCAAAGTAAAGACATGTAATGACCCAGCAACCAGCAGGAAGCTCCAGCTCAACTAAATACGACACAAATTATACATCAGCCACAGGTGCACTCACAGGACCATCAAAAAAAGTAAAGGCGCACTCTACAGTGCCAAACAGGATGTGGAAATCCAAAACAAAACCAACCACACAGGAAATAAAAGCGGAACGTAGGAAAACCAAATTCGAAAGTCCATGACAGATTGAACTGTTATAATGATGTCCACGCTCCTCATTAGACCTCATTTTAGCCAGCATTTAAGGGTAGTAAATGCTGTGTGTGTCTTTTGCTCTTTTATTTGCCTTCTTGTGGCTTTTCTTGACACACAAACAGTGATGGGGAAGAACAATATTCACTGAAAGTTTCTGTGAAGTAAGTGGACTCGGATTAAAGGCTGGTAGTGTACTTTTGCCCAGAGCTACCAAGTGGTGCTAACCTGACAATATACACTACTGATCAAAATCTTAAAACCAGTTGAAAAATTGATAGAATTTGCATTTTGCACATTTGGATCTTAACGAGGTTTTAAGTAGAGCTACAATATGCAAAAGAAAGAAGGGGGAGTGAGACAAAAAACATTTGGAACTTGTAATTTAAACAAAAAAAAAAAACTGAAATAGGTTGTTTATCACCTGATCAAAAGTTTAAGACCACGGGCTATAAAAGCCAAAATCTGCTCAAAATTTTCATTTTCTGTCAGGC
The DNA here is from genome assembly GCF_027744805.1 of Dunckerocampus dactyliophorus. Lineage (NCBI taxonomy): Eukaryota > Metazoa > Chordata > Actinopteri > Syngnathiformes > Syngnathidae > Dunckerocampus > Dunckerocampus dactyliophorus. The sequence goes on from NC_072825.1 coordinate 20,147,431, forward strand.
ATTCACACTGTCATGCTCTCCTGATGGCTAAAGCTAAGAAGCTTTCTCTATTTGAATTGTCGAGCTGCATAAGCGAGGCCTCTCGCAGCGTGCCATTGCTGCTGAGGTTGGGAGCAGTAAATCAGTCATTCTACATTTTTTGAAAGATCCTGAGCATTATGGAACAAAAAAGTGAAGCGGTAGACCCAAAAAACATCTCCGCTGAGCCGGAGGATCCGATTGGCTGTCCATCAAGACACAGGGTGGTCTTCCACCCAAATTAAAGCCCTTACTGGTGCCGACTGCAACGCAATAACCATCAGACGGCATCTGCAGGAAAAGGGTTTCAAAAAACTAATTCAAAGACCTCGTCTCCTTCAACGCCACAAAACAGCCCGTTTGGACTTTGCCAGGGAGCATCAAACGTGGGACATTGAAAGGTGGAAAAAGGTTTTATTCTCTGATGGGAAAAAATGTAACCTTGACGGTCCAGATGGCTTCCAACGTTACTGGCATGACAAGGAGATCCCACCTGAGATGTTTTCTACCCGGCAAAGTGGAGGGGGGGTCCTTCATGGTCTGGGGTGCTTTTTCATTCAGTGGAACACTGAAGCTTCAGGTGGTGCAGGGTTGTCAAACGGCGAATGCTTACCTGCAGATGTTTCAGCGGGCATCCCTCGTTACTGAGAGCCCTCTTCTGTGTGGTAACAGCTGGGTTTTTCAACAGGACAACGCTGCAGTTCACAATGCTCGCTTGACCAAGGACTTCTTCAGGGAGAATAACATCACTCTTTTGGACCATCCTGCATGTTCCCCTCATTTAAATCTCATAGAAAACATTTGGGGATGGATGGCAAGGGAAGTTTATAAAAATGGTCATCAGTTCCAGACAGTTGATGCCCTTGGTGAAGCCATCTTCACCACTTGGAGGAATGTTCCCATTGGCCTCCTGGAAACACTCGCATCAAGCATGCCCAAAGCAATTTTTGAAGTGATTAAAAAGAACGGTGGAGCTACTCATTACTGAGTCCTACTGAGAACATTTGTTGTTCTGGTTTGGAGAGTTTTTTGTAATTTTTTGAGTGATGGTCTTAAAGTTTTGATCAGCTGATAAACAGCCTATTCCAGTTTAATTGTTGTTTTCATTGAATTACTTTCTCAAAGTGCTTTTAGTCTGACTCCCCCTTCTTGCTTTTGCATATTGTAGCTCTACTTAAAACATCATTAAGATCAAAATGTGCAAAATGCTAATTCTAGCAATTTTTCAACTGGTCTTAAGATGTTGATCAGGTCTGCATATTTTTTAAAAAGATAGTGTGTGTGGTGTTTAACGTTTTAATGTTGCATTAGCATTTGACTTAATTTTATGTGTGACAGTTGATGTAAAAAAGAGAGGCACATTTAATACATTGAAAGTACTGTATATATCTGTTATGTCGCATGAGAAAAGTTTGTCTATGTCTGTTGTAGGAGACCAGAATCGGCATGTCTGTGAACAGCATCAGGAAGCACTGCACAGATGAGGAGGTCATTGCTTTGGCTAAAGTCCTGATCAAGGAATGGAAAACACTGTTAGGTATGCTAATGCCACACTGAGCAAGCAGTTAAACAGACAACATACTGAGGTTATGATCCTCAGACACTGGCCACCGTCAAAATGACAAAGCAGCTGAAGTGAAGAACGGTTTGGCCTCCAGCAAAGCAGCAGTGTCTCCAAACAGCTCACCCAGGTCAGTCATTGCGGTAGCAACAGCTGTAGACACATAAAACATCTGCACACTGTCATGTCCAATTGGAAGTAGCTCGAAATCTTCTGATATGAATAAATAATGATAAAAGCAAGAATCAAAGGATTGAGTCTGCATGAATGTTTTAATTTATCTTTGGCTTTTTTTAAAACCACATTTGTTTCAAATGAACTCACTTGTTATCAGAATGGATGCAAAACCTTTGATAGGTTAACTTATTTTTACTCTTGTGCGACAATTTAGAATTAGAGCAGTCCAATAATATCAGCCGATCAATATTACCGACCGATATTGACATAAAAATTAGATTCATCCATCTATACATTTTCTTGCACGTTGGCGGCAGCCTCAGTAGGGAAGCCCAGACTTCCCGTTCCCCAGCCACCTCTTCCGGTTCCACCGGGAGGACACTGAATGCATAGAATGCCTCTGTTCTATGCTAGCTGTGAGGCATGAGCCCTCCAGTGTGTTCTAGGTCTGCCACTGGGACTCTTCCATAGGTGAGGGTGGGAACATAGCTCGACTGGTAAATTGAGAGCTTCACCTTACGGCTCAGCTCTCTTCACCATGACGATCCGGTCCAGCGACCACATTACTGCAGACCCTGCGTCGAACTGCCTGTTGTCCTCACACTCCAACCTTCCCTCACTCATAAACAAGACTTCGAGACACTTGAATTAATCCACGTGGCACAAGACCAAGAGTCCAATCCACTCTTTTCCGACTGAGAACCATGGCCTCAGATTTGGAGGTGCTGAGTCTCATCCAAGAAGCTTCACACTTAGCTGCAAACCACCCCAGTAAATGCTGAAGGTAGGCCATCAGGACCACATCATCTGCAAATAGCAGAGACGAGATCCTAAGGCCCCCAAACTGGGCAGCTAGAAATTCTGTCCATAAAAATTATGAACAGGCTTGGAGACAAAGGTCAGCCTTTCACTGGGAACAGGCTTGACTTGCTGCTGGCAATGCAACCAGGATCCTGCTGCGGTTGTACAAGGATCGAATGGCACATAGCAATGAGCCACCAACCTGGTACTCCCGGAGCACTCCCCACAGGACACAGCGAGGGACACAGTTGAATGCCTTTTTCCAAGTCCACACAGTACGTGTAGACCAGTTGGACAAGCTCCCATGCATCTTCCAGTACTTTTTCAAGTCTATAGAGCTGGATGAAAATCACACTTCCTGTAGGTTCGACTAACGGTCGTACCCTTCTCTCCAGCACTCAGGAATAGACTTTCCCAGGGAGGCTGAGGAGTGTGATCCCCCTGTAGTTGGAATAAACCCTCAGGTCACCCTTCTTGAAAAGTGGGACCACCACCCCAGTCTGCCAATCCAGAGGTACTGTTCCAGACTTCCATGCAATGTTGAAGAGACGTGTCAACCAAGACAGTCCCTCAACATCCAGAGCCTTGAGGAATTCAAGGCTCTTCGACCCCCGGAGCTTTCCCACTGACTAACTCATATCTCAGCGACAGCAATGGACCTGTTTGTGTTTGTGTCCTCAGACTCTGCTTCCTCTATGGAAGGTTGATTGAGAAAGGCCTAAAAATATTTCTTCCACCATCCGACTGTATCCTCAGTTGAGGTCAGCAGGCCTCCTTCCTGTAAACAGTGTGGCACTGCTTTTCCTTTCCGAGGTGTTGAACGGTTTGCCAGAATCTCTTCAAGGCAGACTGGAAATCATGCTCCACCAAACTCCTCCCACAATAAAGTATTTGCCTTGACCACCGCTGAAGCCGTTTGCTCTGCCGGTACTTGTTAGTTGCTTCAGGAGTCTCACAAGCCATCCATGCTTGGTAAGACTTCTTCTTCAGCTTGATGGCATCCCAAACCTCTGGTGTCCACTATCGGGTTCGAGGTTTGCTGCCATGACTGGCATTGGCCACCTTGGAGCTGCAGCTGCCTCAGCAGCATGTACAATCTCTGACGGAGGTGAGAATTGAAGACTCAACGATTGGGAGACTCTGCCAGACGTTCCAAGTACACCCTTCCTACACCTTTGAGCCTAAAAATTAGATATTGAATCAAAATAGTATAGTTTTTTTTTCTGGTGATAATGATATTGGATGAGGTATTGCCTGGAGGCCGCCCAAATTAATGGATAATGCTCAAGGCTTCATTTTAAGATGTGTAGAGAAGCCTGCTGTTTTACAAAGCTCATCACCGTGAAGTGGTGGGCGTGGGCTCCTCTAACTAGGAGTGGGTCAGAGGTCCATATCAAGTCCATGAGAAAGGAGGGTTTTTGTTCATGACGTAACAGTAACGGTTTGATTTATTTGAACATTCTTTACACTTCAGTATGAATAACATATCACAATTCCACATGTCCAAAAGCTCTTTGTTTCTCATCAAATTGCTAATACATTTCACATCAATTGCTGATATTTCCCATTCAACATGTTCCCTTTGCCAGTTCTGAATAACACAATAAATGATAATGCAATAATAAATCATAAAAATCCTGAACTTCAAAATGTGAGCGCCACTTCCCTCAAAAGTGGAGTCAACAAGTGAAGAACATAGATTTATCTCACGTTTAGTGCTTGTAAACAGGCTGTATGGATGCGTATTGCTGTTATAACATCATCATCATCATCATTAAAAAGTAACCTTTAATATAAACGTCGTCAACCAAAGTACTGTCGTAGTATTAGACCACTCCAAAAGGGAAGCACACACTGTATTAAGACAGAGAGTTTTCGACCTCAAACCACGTCACTCGTCTACAACCTCAGTCTAGAATTTTATAAGCTTAAGTTTTATGAGCCCGTATAAGATTAGTTTCCTGTGATAGTCTGCTAAATGATTGTAAAGAAAACACTCACACTAATGGTGTAATACTTTATATTGTCGTTAATAGCTTGGCCATCACTTACAAAGTGGAGTCCAACCATTATGGACGTAGAAATTGTGTCATGGCATTGCTTCCGCGCGCTGACGAAGCAACCAATCAGATATCCTTATTGCTTATTGCGTCTAGAGGGCATATTTGCATGTTATCAGTGCTTTTCTGTACCTTAGCTTTAAATTCAGATTTCTTTTGGATCTTAAACATATTTCTCAGCATTGTCTGAGGGAATGAAAAAGAGATGAAAAACGTCTTGACTGGTCATTGTGATATTTTCTTTATAAAAAAGCTTGTTGCTGAGGTAGCAGGCTTACTGCCGTTTTGTCAGGGATGGCACCATGGTGAAAAGTACCGTACAGGCAAGTTTGTCGGCTCAGCGCAACATTTGCAACACGATGATATCGTGCAAAGGAGGGTGCACAATCAATATGATTCATCTTCAGGCATTCATGGTGTAGAAGTAACACAGTACCTTGTCTTTGATGCACAACGACGGACTTCTTCTAAGCAATAAACTTCAGTTTATTGAAGTCAAACAATAAATGACGTCTGTCTCATGCCAGTCTAACCAAAGGTTTCAGGATGCTAGCTGATATCCAAGTTTGGTGTAAATAAAGTAAATATTTATGTGCACAGTCCATCTCTGTTAGCAACAGTCAAAGGACTTTCTCAACTCACACAACACACTTCCGGCCTTCAAAATAAGAGCGCTTTGCCTAATATCCTGTTTACTTGTGTTCACAAACTAAGGATGTCATAAAAAAATAGCTTACACATTGAGGCAGCAAACAATGTATACTACTTTTAAAAGTAAACATCTAGTACTGGTTAATGCCCTCATTTAAACCTCAAAAGCATTTGAATCGTGAATTGTTACGAACCGGGAATCGAAAAAAGGAATCGGAATTGGGATCGTTCAAATTCAAACGATGCCCAACCTTAATTATAACCGACTTGGGGTGAATGAGATGTGTTTTCTGTGGGGAAAAAACACAGACAAAAAAATCACAATAAAAAAAAAATTTTTTTGACCAAAAATCTGAGAATTTGCAGGGTTGCAAATGTTGAATCGCGAATGTGTGGGGTTCCACTGTATAGCCACTGAACACCATCTTTGTTGAGATGATCAAACAGTCACTTAACTTTGATGTGGATGGATGTCAGACTTTCAGCACTAATTGTTCTATAGCAACTCTGGTTTGTTTGCGCTACATGTCATGGTTAAATGTTTACTTCAGGTTAAAAAAATCCTTTGTTTGTTATGTTAGTAGCAGGAGAGTGGATGTGGATTCAGAAACAAATCACTCCATTAAAGACAAGAAAGAAAGACATAATGAGCAGAAAACCAAAACAGAGCACAAAGATAACCAGAACCTGCATCAAAAGGAGAAAGAGCCAAAGGAAATAGTGAAAAAAGAAAGCACAAAGCCAAGAGCAGCAGATGAAGCCCAACGTGAGAAGAGACACAAGCACGTAGAAGACCATCTAAAGGACACAATGGAAGAACCGAAAAAGCGTGAGGAGCACAAAAAGATCGACATGAAACCCAGAGAGGAGACCAAACCTGAGAGGTTGATGAGCACAATGCATCGGCCTGTGAGCGACCCCTACAAGGAGAAGTCTGCAGGCATCCAGAAACCGTTATTTGAAAGGTGAGACGTGACCCAGATGGGAGTGGGCTCAATCAGAACCAGCCTGGCCTGAGGGTGAACTCTTAATTGCAGGAGAGGAGTTCTGGACAGCAGCGTTCTCTATCCCAGCCGCTTCCCCTCACCTCCTCGACCTGCTCGGCCTCCTCTCCCCATCAAGCGACACCCTGTGGACGTGAAGAAAGAGAGGTCAGGGCAGTCATCTGCAGTGCATGATGGACTCTTGGTGTGCAAGCTGTGCATGCAGCATGCTGTGATGGCTCACTCAGGTGTGTCTTAAGAGTTTGAGGCGCATGTATGTTCTATCACAAGTAAGGCCTACTCATGTGTGAAATTTGTTCAGGAAGGACGGTAAAGACCCTTATCTTGGACGCTCTCATTCTTCAGGGCTTACTGCCCTCAAAGCTAAGCGGCCTTCACTGGAGTCAAAGAAAGAGAGGTCAGACGGGAGTTATGTGTTCACATGCATGACATGATCTCCTGAGGAGAGTTGCTTTTATGTTGATTTATTTCACATTAGGAAAGTTCCAAAAGACCCAAATGCTCCCGTGGCTCTTCTTCCTTTTAACCTTCATCCGCTACCACCAAGGTCAGCATCTCCATAGTATGACGACATCAGCTCACATTATGACGTGACTTGAGTTCTCAAGGTGTCTTGTCCTTTTAGAAAAGAGCCTCCAGATCCCAATGCTCCTCTGCCTCCTCTCCCTCTTCATCTCCACCCACCTCCGCCCCCTGCAAAGCGCCCCTTGCTGCTGAATGGGAAAAAGGAGAGGTGGGATTTGGATCATTACCGCTCTGGAGTGTCTGAAGCGATTTTGAAGCTTTGTGATGTCTTTGTCAACACAGGAAAAACTCCTTGGATTCTAAACTGCCCTCACAGAAGACGTCAGACCTTGTGAGGAAAGACAGGTGTGGCAACTGGGACCTTTTTTGGACCAAAAATACAAAAAAAAATAATTTCAGTCCCTGGAGGCTCAGTCACTTCAAACGGAGGCATAACTACCACGGGATAATGTTTGGGAGAGTTGGAGGATAATGAATTAATTTATCCACGTTTTATTTATACATTTTTGCTGCTCCATGGTTCACTATGGCCTGTTATTCTATTAGTATTCTTGGCCTAAATTAAGCATTTTCAAGCATAAAAATGGCATTCAAAAGTGGCATTAAAAGACGTGATATGTAGTATTGTACTCTGGTCACTAGGTGTCAGTAATGTTACATTGATGAGCCAATAGCCACTTGCAGGAAGTAGGCGGCTCAGAAAAAAACAAGGAATTCTCCCAATGCTAACGTGTGGGTTTATATTAAGTCTTATTTTCTGTTATTATGTCTTATTTTCTGTTATTATGTCTACTATAATGGGGAATGTGAGTGTAAAAGTGACTATAGGGGTGTTACTTCATATCTAGAGGGCTCTATAATGTTATAAACCGTATTTAGAACGTCATAAACGGGTTTACTATGCTATAACGACGAAAATATTCCATTCCATGTTCTATACCGCTTGTTCTCACTAGGGCCACGGGGCATTACTTTTTTCTGGCGCTTGGGTTTCTTGCCAAAATCCTGACAAGGTGCCGGAAGAGCGCTTACGCACTGTACAATAAATATAAATAAAACTATAATAAAGTAAAACTACTCAACCTTTGAACATGAAGAGGCAATATAAAGGCGATATTGTCACCTAGTGGCATTTTATAGATACTGCTGGAATTAATACTTGAATTAAAATGCTCTGGAAAAAGCTCTTTGCACTTTGTGTTATTCTTGATATAAGTTTTGTTGGATTCTACAACTTTTGGGGCTTTCCACTGTATTTCGTAATTTGTTCATTCATTACCTTGGTTTGTCTGTCATTCATCTCAAACTCAATGCAAATTTGTAAGAACTGCAAAGCAATGAGTGTTTCTGTGTTCTTTTCTTGCAGGAAAGACAGTTTGGATAGCAAAATGACGAAAAAACAGTTGGTGGAAGCCAAGAAAGAAAGGTTGGGCATTCACAAGTGTGATGTTGGCTGTAAACCTGGTACTTGGCTTGAGTTTTGCTGTCTGTTGCCAAAATTAGTATTGATTCACTTGCCATATGCACAAAAGTATTTGGACACCTATAAGAAATGAACATTGGAGGAAATACGAAGCTGGAGATGCAGTGACAAAGGACACAGGTCACTGCTGATGGAGTGGGGACTCATTTCACACAGTGTTTCTCCCAACTCTTGCTTCTCTTTGTCTTTCAGGAAGAACTCCTGTGACTCTAAATTGGGCCAACCAGTGAAACGCCATTCAACTGATGCTAAACCTGACAGGTACAAATGGTCCGCATGTCCTAATATAATCATTTTAAAGTGTTTAGGAAGCAATTTTAACTGTGGAAAAACATGTTAACTCAAGCGTCTCAATACTCAGGCGGGAATCAGATTCAAAGCAGAGCGGCTCCCCTCCTGCAAAGAAGCTAACATCTGAACGGTACATGAAGAATTTGAAGCGGAGATGAACTTGTCTCCTGTTTCAACTACAAACATGGAGGTGATGTTGACTTTTTGTGACAGGAGAGAGTCTCATGGCTCAAAAGCACCTCAGTCTGCACCACCACAGAGGAAGCCTTCCACTGACCACAATGAAAGGTATATTGCAATTTATCATTTGTGTATCCCTGCCTTAAAGATACATTAAGCAATGTATACACAATACTACTCATTTGTGTTGTTACATTGTACCTGAAAACATTGGATTTCCTCAAAAAGCGGACCCCGCTCTTATTGACACCACGTCCCAAATAAACAGTAGGAAGCTGGATTTTATGTTGCGGAGGCAATTTGGTGCACGCAGCCAGTTTTTTGTTGGCCCGTGGGATGTTTTTTAAAAACATTAGACACTGCCTCCATGAGAACATTACAAAGGATGAGTAGTGCCACACTGAAAAGAACTATTTTTTAAAAAGTTTTCCATGAAAAAAAAATTGCCCTTGATTTGCCCTTGAATAATATTTTTATTAAATTAAATTAAATACACTAATCAACTAAAAAAACAAGTAGCAGTTCATCAGCAGCAGTTATAATTGCATTTAATGTAACAAAAACAAATCACAATGGCCGGATTTTAAAACCTTTTTTAAATTTTAAAGATTAGGAAACTGTAAAAAAATAAAAATAAATAAATAAATAAATAAATAAGTTATCCATTATCTGCTGTTATGTTTGACTTTGTCCCAAAAAAACAACAAAAAGAAATCACAAAAAACTATTGTCCTGTATAATATTTAGTATTTGGATGATCAGAAAATGTATTAATCAAAATTTTACATGGAAAAAATAGTATATTCTTCTTCAATTTTGTATGTTGTTTAGCCAACGATATCTTAGCATGTCTTGACCTACATTGGATTGGATTTGGGTGTAAAATCACCTTTTAATTTTTCTGATTTTAATATCTGTGATTTTAAAAATAAAGGGTTTGTATGTTCTCTATACGCGGCATTATGAATTTTTTGCAGTACAGTGAGTGAGTGAAGATTGCTTTTATAATTATTGTCCCATATCTGCACACAATGAGTTAGACATGGTAATACCAAAGAACAGTAAAGAGTGTGGAGTGATTTTTGATCAAGAACAAATTTAGCTTTATTCAATATTGAAGTATTTCTCACCACCTTTTGTTGTATATTTTTGATAAAAACTTTCCAACTCATTTTTTCGATCCCCGGAAATGTATTTTCTTTCACTCTTTCAATATCTACTCCGTCTATTTGTATTTGGTCGTACGTATCCTTTCTGCTATTTCCAAATAGCATTATTTAAGTTTTACTTAAGTTAAAGGATAATCTGTTTTTCTCAAACCATGTCTTTAATATAATTTAGTATAATCTAATATGCCACGTAAAAGACTGTATATGTGACATTTACAACAATAAATAGTGTATTGTGTATTATTTACTTGTGGAAAAATCACAAAAATATATATACTATTATAGAACAGTATATCTTTATAAAAATGAATGTGTACAAATATGGTCTTCTCTCTGATATACATCCTACCTCCAATGCATGGTTCTCTCTGCAGTTCCGTATATGAAGGACCCCTGCTGCTTTTTGAAGAAATGTAGTACATGTTTTTTATCAAGGCAAAGTTTGTTCATGAACTGCACACAACTCAAATGGTAATGCTAGTGCTAACACAAAAGAAGAGGTGGTTTAGGCTGGTCTATTAGTAGGCAATCTGGCATCAACATCAATGGTAGAGACACTATTCTCAACGTGACAAACTAGAGTACCATCAAAACAGGAGTTCAACTCCTGCATAGGGTTTCTTTAAAGTGGTTCAAAGGTGGTATTGTTGTTAAAAATGCTAAAATCAGCTACCAATCCTGCAAAATACATCAAGTATATACTATATTGAGGGACAATATGAATTCTCCTGTAGAAAGAGAACAGATCACCATATGTTACTAAATTGTTTACAACAAAAGTACAAATGATGACAATACGCTCTTTTGCTCAGAAAGGGCAAAAGTGAACCCCCTAAAACTCCAACCACACCCACCAGCCCCATGTCACCTGGCTTTACCTCTGCCGGCGGCCCGTTGCCACCTCACCTGACTACTGGAGACTCGATACGAGACAAGTGCATCGAGATGCTGGCTGCTGCCCTGCGCACTGACAGTGAGGCCTATATATGATTGCTAGTCAACACCACAGCGCTACATGCTAATGCGTCATGGACTAAACATAACATTCTTTTGTGCATACAGATGACTTCAAAGACTTTGGAACTAACTGTGACAGCATGGCAGCAGAGATTGAAGATCATATCCTTCAAATTCATTCAATATATGCGTGAATGTCTGTGCAAAAACAAAACGTAAGTAATTCTTCCTTACCTCTATGGTGCACATATCTATCAAGAGATAAAAGCCACAGACATGAAATATAAGAATAGGGTGAGGAGCCGCATCAGCAACTTAAAGGACCCAAAGAACCCTGGTCTCCGCAGGAACGTTCTGGCAGGAAGCATTGACTTAGCCCGCATTGCCACTATGACGTCTGAGGTACTGTGGGTCCAAAACTGGGCATCTGGGCCAGGGATGGACTTATAGATAACAAACATTGCTAAAGAATTGATTTCCCCATTGAAGTACTAAATTTCCTCTCAGGGCAAATTTGCAAACTACAAGCAAATTATCCAGATGAATGATTAAACAGAATCAGAACAGAAAGCAACAGCACCTGCGGCTCTGAGCTACTCTTCACGCTCAAATGCACAGGACAAATGTAACAGAATAAATAAACTACAGCATGACAACAAATGACAGCAGTTTAATGACAGGTATCAAAAACGCAAGGATGAAATCTTATTGACTAGCTAACTTTGGAAGCCAGAGGAACCACACTCCATTTACCCACTATGGGTACATTTAACATTGAAAGCATTCAGCATTTGGCATTTTCTCCCCAGTTACTTCCTAGTTGCATTTTGGCAGCAAACCAGTTGGGCCTGCAGTAATTGTGCCCTATTATGAAGTAGTGTATGCCTCAAGACCTAGCAGGTACACAATTAGAAGAATTAGCATGGCTGTTTCTAACGTTATTTTTGTAGTGTCCGTGCACACTTACTCAACCTCCATCTTTAGACTTTCTCTTGTGCTCCGTCTCTTGAAACACCCCAAAGGAAATGGCCAGCGACGAGCTGAAACAACTGAGGAACGTCCTCACTCAGGAGGCCATCAGGGAGCACCAGATGGCCAAAACTGGGGGCACCACCACTGACCTGCTGCAGTGTGGCAAGTGCAAGAAGAAGAACTGCACCTACAATCAGGTACACAGCGCCATAAGACACAAACATAAAAGCAAACCGTAAATGAGAAACCAATGATGGCACAATCATTGGATGAAGGCCGCAGCGCTGCATATAATCACTGTGGAACACATACACAACAACGGTCAGGCGACAGCTCGCAGTGATACGACGGGGAGAGAAAGTAACGCCGAGCGATTGTGTGGTCGGATTTTTTCAAGGAGGCATTTTTGTGATGCAAATGAATTATTCTTTTGAACGCATATTGTTTGAGAAGCCAAACTCTTTACTTAAGTAACCGTAACTACGTTCCTGATTACCGAAATCCGGCCAGAACTCGGTTCACGGGATGAAGTGGGGGGGTAAGTCACTGTTGACGCACAACACTGCGGATGGGGATATCATACACCTTCATGTCAAAAAATCTGAACTATCCCGTAAGACAGGGGTGGCCATTACGTCGATCACGAGCTACCGGTAGATTGCCAAGGTAGTTTGGGTCGATCGCGTAAACGTCACTTTGTCGTTGTCATATGACATCAGTCAGCTGACATAAAGCTCCCCTCCTGATTCGTGCTTGCTCCCCCGCAGCGTTTCAAACTACACACAAAGATGCAACTCATCTTTATTATTGTGATTATGGATGAACTAACTCAGCGGTAAGATGTCTACATCTATAAGTAAAGTTATCTGTTCACTTGTAGCGGCTAGTTACGTAGAAAAAAAGTGTATTGTTTACTGGCTTTGCTTTGCGTCATGAACTCTTCTACAGAAATCTGTGTTTTCTACACGTTCGCTTTGTAAACTATTATTTCATGATGAATTTAAAAATGTGCCCATTGGTGAACCCTTTTCAATATGTTGCCTTGACTTCGGCTGCATTAACTTTTGCATAATCATTTTAAATTCTTGTATATCGCTAATGTTTGATAGCAAATGCTAACTGGATGTAATACATGAACTGTGTGCCCCAATGAACATAGCTACATACATAGCTAATTTGACTGACATATTACCAGTACTCAGGTTATGTACACAACTATTTAGGAGTTATGTGGAATTATCTTTCTTTCCTTATTGAAGTGAATTATGATAGCAACTGCTTTGATTACCTGTAAACTTTGAAAATGTGAATGTGAAATCCTAATATTAATATTTACAATACAATTTCAGAGTTCACTGGTTACATTTTGTATATGTTTTATAGACAGAGGTAGATCATTTCGACTTGTACTTTCAAGCTGAGAAAGTGCGTGCACTCCTGATATACATGTATAATGTACATATATACCTACTTATTTAAAAAAAATAAATATTCTAAATATATATACTTTCTATATGTATAGTAGTAGGTAGATCTTTGGGATTTGGTCATTTTAAAAGTAGCTCGCAGGCTAAAAAAGTGTGAGCACCCCTGCCTTAAGACAATGCCATACCTCTATACTACATATGGCAGAGCTAAAAATCAATATTTATCTAATAACACAACAAAAACTTTTAAATAAAATACATCTACTCACCAAAGATGTCAACTTCATCTCCTCAATCAGTCATTATGGCATTAACCTGATTGGCGAAAAAAAAACAAACAGCCCCATTGTTACCGTGTATGTGATAGCGACCTCGTTAGGACATCCAGGAATTTGATTCTGAAGGCCCTGGGTAGCTGATATGGCAACACATAAAAGCTGAAATCTGATTGGACAAAAGAATCTAACATACACCTACACTACTGGAAAAGGTGCAGCCAAGAAACACGCTACTCAATGAAGATAATAAACTATTAGTAATAAATTCATCTAATTTAATGGAACCAATATTAGAATTTAAGCTGCAAATGTAGGTCAGCGCGTCTGGTAGTGGTTAGGCCAGCAGAGAAAGCTTTGCTGGCCCTGACTGCACACCACTGGTGTAAATGTTGATCAGCAAACATTTACCAAGCATGTGCCATTTTGAACATACAGAACATACTGACGAAGCAACCCCAAAGCTAGAAAAGCACTTATTCATTCAAGCAGTACCTATAAAAGACCATTAGGTGCCAGTATCATTCTGCAAACTCCTCTCCGTCTCTGCTAGGCTAGGCATATTAAAGTCGCTTATGGGTTTTTTTGTTTGTTTGTTTTTTTAATCCAGATTTATGAACTGAACTCATGATCAACAACAGCACTTCTTAGCTGTATTAGTTTTACTTTATTTTCATTTTCTTAGATTATGGTTAACTTATTTTTACACTGACTGTTAAGCATTTGCCTGGAAAGTTAACACAAGGAAGTGAAAGAGAAGAGTTTGCAGGTAGTTGTTGATGTTTATAACAACATGTGTTTACACTTGCAGTGTGTATTTGTGTATGTAATGTATAGGTGCAGACACGTAGCGCTGACGAGCCCATGACCACATTTGTCCTCTGTAATGAGTGTGGAAACCGCTGGAAGGTCAGCTTCTTGTTCCAAAGCTATGTTCCTTTTTTTTTTTTTTTTTTACATTATAGAAATGCTTTTTTAATGACATTGTTTTCTTTTCCACATTTCAGTTCTGCTGATGGCTTCCAAGTGAAACCAATTTTTGTCGAAGCATTTTTAACTGCCTATTTTTCCACATATTTTCCATAACGGGCGGCAAAGGAATACAATTGCAGCTAGTGATTTATAACTGGATATGTAGTAGTTAGAGTGGAATAGTTAGAGTTTTCAGTTGAACTGTTGAGTTTTTTTCATGCATGCTAATAATCAGGGTTTGCTTTAAATGAAATTGAAGGCTGAGCATCAATACAGAGATGATTGAGTCATTATGTATTAGGACCTAAAAACGGGAAAACAGGATTTCATCCAAAATACCAACAAATGAAATAACCTCGGTGGTGAAGTGGAAATACTCAGAAGAATACAGTTAACGTGCAGTTCCACCACATTGTACACTATCATTAAAGTGCCTTAATAATAAACATGATGGTTATTGTGCTGTCACATTTACAGTTTTTCTCCATTGGTTTGGCTCATTTCTTGAAACAGAAATTACATTCTCAAACATGGACAAACCTCCAAACAACCTGGCAACAGAACTGAATTTCTCATTGATTTAATCACATTTCAAATGTCTTAGTACATGGCTCAATGTGTAGGTACATCTTTGCAAATGATTACGTCCAGGTAGGTATATTGTGGTTCAGGGGTCACCAACGTGGTGCCCGCGGGCACCAGGTAGCCCCCCCACGACCACATGAGGTGCCCGCAAGCCTGCTTTTCATTCAGGTTTTCAGTTAATAATGAAAGAACAGTAGAAAGAAATGCATTCTGAAATACAAAATGTGAGTTGTGGACACCAGCATTTTGTTCATTTCTGGTAAAACAAGCATATTCACTTTGTTTGGGTTTAAAATAAGCTCTGAAAATAAATGTTACAAAAATGAGTAGCTCTTGGCCATTTTCATTTTGTAAAAGTAGCTCTCACAAGGAAAAACGTTGGTGACCCCTGCTGTAGTTCATGCAGTTTAGCACAATTTCCAATTGAATGGATCTTGCTGAAATTGTTGAAGTCTTGCCTTATGGTTTTGAAAATGTAATTCTGATTTCAAGAAATGAGACAAACCAATGGAGAAAAACTGTAAAAAGCCATTATTAAAAATACCACTCTTTCTCAAATTGTTTTTCTTGTCATTGTATACACAAAACTGAAAAATAAAGATTAATTTACAAAAAAAATGCACTGCACTTGTGTGCCCATGATTCAAAATGAACAGATAGACGCCAGTAACTGTTGTCTTAGCAGCAATGTTAATGTTTTATAACAAAAGGTCACGTTACACTGCTACATGCGTACAGCAGATGGCAACAAAGCATCGTGTTTCTGCACGCATGGCGGCAACAATTCCCATTTTGGAATATTTTTCGCCGCCACAAGGTTAAACAAATTAGGTGCCGGCTTGTTGGTGCTGGTCGGAAAAGCTGCTAAAGCTGTTGACGCTGGAATGACAGGATAAAACCCTTCCAGGTAGACGGGACAAAATATTAGGTACAGCGGCACAATTCCAATATGAAATCTCAACATGGGTCAAAAATGCTGTCTTAAATGTTGATGAAGTGTTTATATCTACAGGACGTTTGAAGGATTGCGTGCACATTTTGTACATTAAAGATGCTAAAACCAATGCAGTGTAGGTTAACATATGCTGAGCTATCTGAAAACAAAAACAGACATTTTACCTAATTTGTCTTAAAATGATTATCTAACCATTTTAAACAGTGCATGCTCAAATGAATAGTCCGTAGAAGCATGTTATTGCATGTCTTTTGATTAAGGGCCACTTTTTTGTATGTATTATTTATAGTTTCATTAGCATATTCAGCACAGTTGGCCAATTATTTTTCCTTTGCAAAAAGAGGCCTATTTCTCTCCACTGCTGTGGTTTCTTTTTCTGTTCATATTTCAGCATCTGTTTTTATTTTAAAATCTCAATGACTAGACTTTTGAATTTTGAATGAAGTGGTCATTTGAATAGAACATGTTGCCACCAGGGCCGCACGGTGGACTGGTGGTTAGCATGTTGGCCAACACAGGAGATCGGGAAGACATGGGCTCGATTCTCCCTTGGGCATTTCTGTGTGGAGTTTGCATGTTCTCCACGTGTGCGCGTGGGTTTTCTCCGGGTACTCCGGCTTCCTCCCACATTCCCAAAAACATGCAGGTGAGGTTAATTGGCGACTCTAAATTGTCCATAGGTATGAATGTGAGTGTGAATGGTTGTTTGTCTATATGTGCCCTGTGATTGGCTGGCGACCAGTCCAGGGTGTACCCCGCCTGTCGCCCGAAGTCAGCTGGGATAGGCTCCAGCATGCCCCTGCGACCCTAATGAGGATTAAGCGGTATAGAAAATGGATGGATGGATGTTGCCACCAGGGCGGTGTTCGACGAAGGATTTTCATAGTCGAATCTGATACGTTACATTTTGTTCATAGTCGACTAATAGTCAAATATATATATTTATATCCCTTTACAAAAAAAATGTGTGTAGTTATTTACAAATTATTTAATTTTTACTAATGAATTCTGTGGGGTTTTTTTAATCATTGTACCTGAATAGTTCCCACGGCCCGGTGGTTGAGGACCCCTGCCTTGCAGCATGCTTGGGGAAATGATGTGCTCTTTTACACATTTGAAAATACTATAAGAATGCTACCTTTATACCAGGGGTCCCCAACCACCGGGCCAGGGCCTAGTACCGCAATGATAAAAAAAATTCACACACAAAAAAAACACTTTTGTAAATAACTAAGTACAATTTTAAGTGAATGCATACCAATTTTGGAAATATGGCCCATTACTTTAATCAAAAAATAATATAGTTTGAAGTTTTTGCATGTTTATGTTGTTTGTTGCGAGTGTTTCACTTTGTTTGACAGTCCTTGAACGCACCATTGTACGTGCGCTAGCCTTCTCCCACTCTGCACAGATTGCCAACTATACTGTATTTTTATCGGGGTTTTTTCACGTCATATTTGCTCCCAAATGCTGATACTCTGTGGGAATGCATAAAAGTAAAGTTTGATGACGTTATTGAGTGCTAATGTGTATATTTGTTGTGTGCACAGCTTCAAGTGAATTCATGCTAGCACACTGCCTGTTAGCACACACATCAAGCAGCAGCGCCAAAATCTTCTCTCTGAAAAACAAACTCCAAGCTTATAGTGGTGGATGGTGCGTCTGTATTCACTTTGTGCTTTTAATTTGATGTTGTTCCTGTCTCAGTTTTACACAATACATACTAAATGAGATCAATTACATCGCTATACGACCCCCACCACCACCACCCCGGTCCGCGGACATTTGTGGGAAAACTAGCCGGGGGTCCAAAAAAGGTTGTGGACCACTGCTTTACACAACTGGCTTCTTTATTTCATAATGTAACATTCACGTCTAGATTGACAAATGTAATCGTTGAATCATATCGAATGGAATCGTATCGAATCTTAACTCGTGTATCTAGATGACTATTGAATCGTTTATCACAAAGAGATTTACATCCCTACTTATTATAGATAAAAACTAATTGTGGTTAATTATGAGTTAACTATAGATATTTAATCGCGATTAAATGTTGACAGACAAATTTAATGACAGCCCTAATATATACAGTACTGTATACCTGTGTGTGTATATATATATATATATATATATATATATATATATATATATTAGCACCACTAATGGCGAACCCTACAAATAAACAGATCTTTTTTGTGACTTTTTCTACCACAAAGAAAAAGGCTGATACACAGCTTAACATGGTAGATGTGCAACAACATTACCTTTATTTAGTGACACTGACATAAAACATAAAGCAGTTCGCATAGATGCACAGTCCTCCGCCTCGAATCGAATCGTCAAACAGTCGACTATTCGAAGACACCCTTAGTTGGCACATTGACATTCTGTATGCATGGAATGTGCGTGCCATGGGTCTTTGACGAAAATGTTTTATTTTAGTGTCATTGTTTTAACTTACATTAAGCATTGCTGAGTCTGTCCCTCTGGTGACTGTGGAACAATGATTCCCTCTTCACAATTCACTGTAGATGCTGGTGGCCATTATGGCGATTTACTGACTCTCTCACATAGGATCTTTATATATAGGTTTAGTACTATTTTGGCTTTAGGATATGGACCTTTTGAGCAATTTCTTCCATTTTTTTTCTCCTTTCTGTAGAAGTCCACTGGCCCTTGTTCACCCGCTGTGGTTGCTTGCAGTGTAATTCTGTGTGGCTAAGTGATTGCACTCGGCTTGCTAATTGGTTGGCTCTCCTCCTCATTCATCCTTATAAAGGTCTCTCAATGAAGATGGTGCAGTCCAAAGACATCGATTGCCTGCATGGCATCAAGGCAGACTGTGAATGAAAGTCCAAACGCAAAGCGAGGACAAAGCCTCCAGAGGAGGAGGAGGATCAATGTTGTCCTGATTAGATGCTCGGATCATTAGCATGTCGTGATGCAAACTGACATAGTATGGCTGGCTTCTTATAAGTCCTCCTGCATGTGCTTTGTCACCCTTTCTGCTGCTGCTGCAGCTGACGTGAGTCATAGCTTTGCGCTCTGGTATGGCGCCTTATGACGTCAAGAACAAGTCGAGGATGATGAAGTATCAGTGAGTCCAGTAAGCGCACCTTTCTTCCGTGTTTACATGGGATCAGATAAACTTGGATCATGTCCATGTTTATATGCGGAGGTTCACACAAAAGGTTGCACACTATCAAACACTAAAGCTACACAGTGGCACCTCAAAAGTTCAAAAAGTGGCACAATTTGTAGTTTGACCTCCATTTTCTGCAAAATATACCTCCAACATCAACACAACACGAGACGTCAACAAATCTTGTGAGACTTCAGCTCAGCGAGCATCTAAAGGATTAACTACAAAAGTGTGTTTTGTAGGGCTGTCTTCAACTAAGGATTTTCATCGTGGAAACTGCTCCAGCAAACAGCACAAACTCTATAGAGACTATCCCCTTTTAAATGTTGTCTATGTATGCCCACCCATTATCGTGCTGTACTGTAGCAGGAGCAATGCCATCTTATTTTCATGCTTATGTTTATCTGGAAAAGGCAGCCTCAGCAAAATGGTAATAGCTCCCACTCCTTTCTGCTTTTGCAGTCCTATCAATGGTTACCAATTCTATGGGTCCAATCAAGGACGCGGACGTTCTTATCTTTCCTCCAACAATTGCACACAGCCAGGGTTTGCACGACAATGACATTTCTGTCCATTCTTGTCACTCATTTAAGATTCAAGATCGTCTCTTTGCAACATTTCTACCACTGTGCTGTTGTCACCCACATGGTCTGGTCATGTCCCAAGTTAATAAACCTCAGATCGATATTTGAAACTATAAACTGGCTTTACGACATAGTCTGTTCTGTTATTTATCATCTTTGGCACTTCATGTACTGCACTAGCTGTGGCCTTCATGACTTCATTCTACTGAAATGTAGCACAATCCTGCCCCATCCCCACCACACACACACACACACACACACGTTATTTATATCATCCGACTTGAGAAATTTAAATCACGTGCCGCGGTCATCTTCTATGGAAGTTGGATGTTTTTTATGATGATGTTTAAAACTGTAATTGCCTCTGCAAAGAATGACTTACAGTATACACTCGTACAGAACCTAATGAGCTCCCATACAGATCTGAACTAAAAAAATTGCCTGTACGAGATAATAGTTTTGATTTATACTGTCAAATAAATATGAGTTGTATGTTTAATGAGATGTCTTTGAAATATTTTGATTTCCTTGTTCGGCTACTTATTTAGCGATGAGCAGAATATCTCAATCCAACCACAAATTACAAAAATAGTAATCAATATAGTTATACTATTGACATGAGTCATAGTCATAGATTAAGTAACTCAATGGTCCTCAATAGCCAGCCCGCAGACCAAATCTGGCCAAAGCCTTCCAAACATCAGCCAAATAAGCGATTGTCAAACTCCTGTCCCGTGGGCGAAAAAACTGCATAGAACCTTTCCATATAGCAGAGCGTTACGAGCAATGTGCTTACAACTCAATCACTTCCTTATTTCTTCCACAACTACTTCTATGCGTTAGCCTGCAAGTGTGGTTGATTTAAAAGTACTTATCTTAAATGGCTATTTAACTGGCAGTATTTACACAATTCAACATTTATTTCAGTAGTGGCATTGTTAATACATTTGATAGACTATAATCTAAATCACTGACTTGTCATTAACTGAACTAATCACCCTTAGAAACAAATTAGCTTAAAGCTATATTGTGTGGGAGTCCCACATAATATACACTTGAAGTCTTATCCAAAGTCCTGTTTATTTACAACAACCAGTGTTATAAATCTACAACCTTTTTATGACATATACCTGTCTTTGTTTTGGGCGACCTTGAAAAATGACAAATCTGGTATTTTGGACCGTGTATTAGAGCAACTGATAGCTGTTTACAATGCAATGTGTCTGGATTCTGCTTACCATCATGGCAGCCAATTATTATTCAGGCCATAATACAGAAGTGGATGCCGAGTCGGCACTCCTGTTTTAACTCTCAACTCCTTGCTAACTACCCACAGAAAAGCAGAAAGAGTTAAAAGCAGCTTTGCGCAAAGAACAATCTGTTTTCACAAGACGAGACACAAGATTAAAAACTCCCAAAAAGCAAACAAAGCCTCATTTTGAGCTACACAACTCTTGATGAAGAAAAGGCCTTTTCAGATGGGAAGGTTGTCAAAGAAGCAATGATGGTAATTGCTAAAACCGTACTTGAAGGCGAGATTGGAATCTCCACTTTCGCCGGTGTTCAACTGGGGGCAAATACAATGGTAGGAAGACTGTCTGTGATGTTTTACATCATTTATTATTTGCACAAACATGGTCAAAAGTAATTCATGAATTGTGAAAAAATGTTAGTGGCTAGTGAAAATGGGACATTGTGATTACCTATAACTGTTGTAGAAGTGATCACATGAAAATATGCAATTTGAAAAACACTTGCACATAGAGAAAATATAGAAAAAAAAGTGTTGCATATTGATATTTATCTGTTTCTTTTCTTATTAGGTCATTGTTGATATTTATTGTGAGAAGTCATTAACATGATCAGTCTCTTCCCATAGATTAATATCATTGTTTATTAATTATATCATTAATAATTCAAAAAACATGCAGGTTAGGTTAATTGGAGACTCTAAATTGTCCATAGGTATGAACGTGAGTGTGAATGGTTGTTTGTCTATATGTGCCCTGCCATTGGCTGGCGACCAGTCCAGGGGGTACCCTGCCTTTCGCCCAAAGTCAGTTGGGATAGGCTCCAGCATACCCGCGACCCTAATGAGGATTAAGCGGCATAGAAAATGAATGAATAATAACATATACTGTAGTTAAAGGTAAATTGAGCAAACTGGCTATTTCAGAAGTGTGTATCAAGCCCTTCTTGATAATCTTTACCCAAAAAGTAGCTCTCCGTTTCAAAAAGGTTGGTGACCCCTGTATTAGTATGTTCCAATCCCGGCAATGTGCGCGCGGGGAACCGGGATACTTATCTATATGTCAGTGCTCCTCTGACATTTGATCAAAATCTATGCCAATATTGGCATAAAAATTAGATTCCGGATCACTGTTTACACCAATAACGAGTCATAAGAAGCTGAAATAAGTAATATTTTAAAATACATGGATACAATAAAAGCTTACCGGTTTAATAATTGACAGAATATTCGAAAAAAAGACACTTTTAATATGTAACATGATACCTGAAGACACAGGAGATAACATTAAGTATTCTCTGCCTCTGTGAGAAAAACATCCTCTACCAACATTTTTCTTTATTAAATTTGATTTGGTAAAGTATGAATGAAATGGCCGCATGGTGGCCGAGTGGTTAGCATGTTGGCCACACAGTCAGGAGATCGGGAAGATCTGGGTTTGAATCTCCGCTTGGGCATCTCTGTGTGGAGTTTGCATGTTCTCCCCTTGCGTGCGTGGGTTTTCTCCCGGTACTCCGGTTTCCTCCCACATTCCAAAAACATGCATGTTAGGTTAATTGGAGACTCTAAATCGTCCATAGGTATGAATGTGAATGGTTGTTTGTCTATATGTGCCCGGCAATTGGCTGGCGCCTCTCGCCCAAAGTCAGCTGGGATAGGCTCCAGCATACACCCGCAACCTTAGTGTATATAAGTGGTATCGAAAATGGATGGGTGAATTGAATGTCCATACATAAAAATTTAGACATCAATGACATGTAATCCACAAAATAAAAAAAACTGAAAGTTTGTATTTAAAGTACATGAGTGTTTTTTTTTCTATTCCTCTGATGAGCGCCACAACCACAAGAACCAAAGCAGATGTCATTTAATCACACTTTAAAACCTGGCTGTGGAAATGACCAAAAAAAACCAATAGTGTAAAGACCGGATCTCCGCGAATGCACCGTGCATCTGTGCTATTCGCTTGCTACGCCACCACGAGGTGCGTGCCATGTTAATGGGCGACTTGGTCAAGCTTAAGTGGGAGGGGAAGGACTTTGATAGTGGACTTAAGGTGCCGTCCGTCTGACACACAACTAGACAGCTACATATCTACTGACAAGAGTGTGGCATAAAGCGAAAGCCCATGTTGTGTTGCATGGGGAAATTCAGCCCACAATGAAGACTACCAGATACAGTATGATAGTACTGTTTAATGGCCAACTGGATGTACTGGCCCAGGCAGAGGGGTGGTCTACAGAATAAATGGTTCTCCTATTATTACACTTAGTGAGTGAGTGTTGACTCAGAGCAAATGGACTTGCTTGATTTTTAAACTGCTTCACTTGTCATCCAGGTCCGAGATATACCATGTACTGAAAACCTTTTCACACACTTATTGTTCAAATAATTGTTTGATTTGTGGATAAAAATGTATTTTTGCTGAACTGATCACGACACTTGTTTTGTGCTGGCACACCATGTTATTTTGCACATCCTCAAATTCGAACTGCACTTTAACGTCTTTTCACTAAAAGGACCGTTTGCAACTGGCTCAAATGACACCACCAACACTTAACAAAGGCTCGTGAGCATGTGTGTTACCTGGAGCGCAGCTTAAATGCTCAGAGCAGGAAGATAGCGGGCTTTAGTGCTTGCAACGTTCAAATCACACGTAAATGAAAATGGTGATTAATCATGATTAATTCATTTGAAGGCTGTGATTAATTTCATTACAAAGTGTAATCATTTGACAGGTCTACATAAAACATAATATTAAGGAGTGAGGTTCAAGAACAGGTTCATATTACTGTTTTTAAAAGCCCATTTTGCATTAGACGGGACCGTACTTTCAATACAGCCTTGGAACATGTGCTCTCCAAATGCCTTTTTAGTTATAAAAAAAGCAGCCTATCGTGTGACTGCTGGTATATACAATATGACCCAACATTTAACCTTTAGTCCTTTCACAGAAGGTCAGGCTGGGAAATCTGCTGTTCATATTCCATGTATGCAGATGGCCTTTTCATTTGGCCTCAAAAACATGTGACACAGCTTTCCTGACATGACCTATCACCTGTCCATCCAGCCATCCATTTTCTATATCACTTGTGGAGCCCATCCCAGCTGACTTTGGGTAAGAGGAGAGGTATACTCTGGACCACGGGTGCTTACACTTTTTCAGCCTGCGAGCTACTTTTAAAACGACCAAGTCCCAAAGATCTACCTCCTACTATAAACATACAAAATATGTTTATAAGCGCGTTAGAGGCAGGGCACATATAGACAAACAATCATTCACACTCACATTCATACCTATGGACAATTTTAGAGTCGCCAATTAACCTAACATGCATGTTTTTTTGGGACTGTGGGAGGAAATCAGAGTAACCCCACGCACGTACAGGGAGAACATGCAAACTCCACACAAAGATGCCCAATGGAGATTCGAACACAGAACTTCCCGAGCTCCTGACTGTGTGGCCATGCTAACCACTAGGCCACCATGCGGCCCTATATATCAGTATTAGTAGATTAGTATTTCACATTCGCAGTTTCAACGTTTACAGGCAACCAAAGTAGTTCCATCCATCCATTTTCCTCTGCTTATCCGGGTCCGGGTCTCGGGAGCAGCAGTCTCAGTAGGGAATCCCAGACTTCCCGGCCCCCGGCCACCTCCACCAGGAGGATACCAAGGCGTTCCCAGGCAGCTCTAGTATGAGCTCCTCCTGGATGACTGAGCTCCTCACCCTATCTCTCAGGATGAGTCCAGCTACCCTACAGAGGAAACTCATTTCATCCACTTGTATCCGTAATCTCGTTCTTTCGGTCACGACCCAAAGTAGTTATATCAAGTAGTTGATATCATTCAATAATTCAGAATTAAATTAAATATGGCAATAAAGATAATTACACATCATTCCTAAATAGTTCTGTACATAACCTGAGTATTATATCAGTGAAATTGCTACGTAGCAATTAGACAGTTCATGTATTAGTCCAGTTAGCATATGCGCTCAAACATTACAGATATACAAGAAATGAAAGTGATTATGTAAAAGACAATGCAGCCGAAGTCAAGGCAACATATGAAGAAAGGTTCCGCAATGGGCACATTGCACATTGTAACAAACGGAAGTGTAGAAAACACATTTCTATAGTGGAGTTCAGGGCACAAAGCAAAGCTATCACATAGCTCACTTTTTTTCTGCCACTCTAAGTGAACGGATAACTTTTGTTATAGATATAGGCATCTTACCGCTGAGTTGCAAGTAGCATCTAAACATCCAATCCTCATTTGTTCCTCTCAGCACTCTTCCGTTGTTGCTGCGTGCTGCTCCTCTCTCTAACACATGGAGCTGAACCGCATGAGGTGTCCCGGAGAGATTTATTATAGTCAGGCACCAAACACCTCGATGTGCTCGTGAACATCAGCATTTCGTGGCTTATATCCTGATACAAAACAAAGATAACTGTCATTTTGGTAATAAGACGCTGTAGCTGTCACCAAACCGCCTTAGAACACCATCGTAGCATCACGCAATGTCACAGCTCGACTTTCTCCTGGCACTGGGAACTACCAGGAATCACGCTCCACCCGCAGGCATCTAATTATTATTATTACTATTATTATCATCATCATCATCTTATTATTCTACCAAAGCCGAAAGGCCTTCACTGATATCTGCTCATGCAACTGAGATACAGCCAAATGGAGTATAGCTTCCAAAAGCAAAGATAAAATAATAAATAAGCAAAAAAATCCATCAAATATGCACCAAGCAGTGCATGTACCAAGCAGTCTGATATTTGGTCTGCACCTCCTCGACCCCCAGAAGACAACATTCCTTTAAAATCTTTAGGACTGATATACTTATAGTGAACTATACTCCCTGGGTGTTCATTTCATTTGACCTTTGATTTCTCAGTCATCTTATCTGGCATTTGGAAGCCAGTCAACATGTTTGGGTATAATATGCCTCCAAAGTCACATTTTTTTCTGTTTTTTCTGGGTTTGGTGGCACACAAAACTGTCTAATGCAATACAGTACGGCTCATAGAAAAAGAAGACCAGGCAACGGCCAGGATGCACTTCTCAATCTGGGCTGCTCACAATTTGGCTAACTCAACAATGGCGCTGTGGCTCTGGCATCAGTGTACCAATTTCCAGTCTAGAAGACGCATTGTTGTTTAAACCGCACCCACTAAATTTAGAGATAGAAGCTGATTTTTACATATACAAGCCGCACATAAATGTCATAACAAGACATATTGTGGCGCGGACGAGTCAGTGAGGACCAGGCAGCTCTTTATTTGACAGGAGCCAATCATGAGCTTTGAGAAACCCATTGGAAATCACAGGACTCAAAGTGTCATCTCAGATAGAAGGCTAATATCATCACACAGCATCTTAACACTCAAAAGGTAGCTAAGAAATATACAAGACAAGTACCAAAACGAGTTTAAAATAAAAACAACTATTTAACTTCTTCCCCTTATACATTTCTTCCCAGCAGAGCAGTTCACTGACCAATGGCTAAGAAGGAGCCATGGCAGCTAATTAGCTGCACCACTGTATAAGCTGCAGGGTTCAAAGTTTAAGTAAAAAGTAACAGCTTATAGACCGGAAATGACAGTAATTTTTGAGGTTACACAAAAATGAAGTTATTGTGATACAATATTGACTGCAGTGACTGCAGGATTGTACCCAACAGTCTCTACTTTGCTGCAGTGGTCTGTTTTCCTGCTGTTAAAAGGCATCAGCAAATGGGAAACAATTACATATGTGCCTCGCTATGTCACGGCTATGTCATGCTCCCTCATCCTTTAAAAAATGTATTAATAAATGATCACTGTTTCGTAGTTGAATATGGCCCATGATTAGTCAAAAAATATTAAAACACAAGGTATATGTTGTATTCTGGCCAGTAGGCGTCAGCAAAGACTCAAAATGTTGAGAAGACATGACGTTAAACGTACATTACATTACGCTGCGTGTACTCGGCCATGGCATGGTAATGACATGATAGAGGGCAAAAAGGTTCTCCTATTCCGAGTGGAAGTGGTAAGTTTGTGAGCTTCTCACTTTTTCTTTCTTCCCCACTTCATTTGCAACCCTTTTTTAAGTTTTTAATAAATAAATCGGAGGCTAACTAGTTAGCTTGCTAGCATGCTCTGCAGCCGTGGCGGTCTCTTGTGTCCCTGCAGTGATCCCGTATCCTGCGCATTAGCAATGTGGCATAAACAAAGAATACATTTCACATCTACATGGCTCTAATAATGGTAAGAAACATATTTAAAAAGCCATAAACAGGTTTCCTAAGCTCTAGCTATGAAAATATTACATTTATTAATATTCAATCCTACTTTGCAGAAATTCCCTTACCGCGGTCGAGTCTGGAACCAATGAACCGTGAAAAATGAGGAACAACTGTATTTAAAATAATTATAATTTATTCACAATGGCAAAGAGTGCAATTTGACTTATTTTGTATTGTGCATTTACTCCCTGTAACACTCCATTTTAAAGCATCTGCAGAATTTAGCTTGTCCAAACCAAACTCTAAAATTCCAGCAAGCTGTGGGTATCTTTCCACTTGAAGAAATATCTCATCCTCTGAAAAAGATTCACCATCCTTTAAGGCTGCAATGGTCTCATTGACATGATTGTCTGCTCTAATACTGGCTGAACACTGCAAGGCTGAATGGTATTACATCTCTAATGCTCTCCGCAATGGTTGGTGAAAAACACCCCTATTCCACACTTGGGCAAAATTGTTGGTACCCTTCGTTCAATGAAAGAAAAACTCACAAAGGTCACAGAAATAACTTAGAAAGATAGAAATTCTATGAAATGTAATCAATGAACGTAAGACATTGCTTTTCCACCATGCTTCAGCAGAATTATTGAAAAAAATAAAGTCATGAAACAGGACAAAAATGGTGGTACCCCGAGAAAAGACTGAAAATAATGTGACCAAAGGGACATGTTAATTCAAAGTGAGAGGTTTGTCACTGGTGATGGCCGTCTTACACATCATTGTGACTTATATGTGAAATCAGGACTGCCCTCTTTAAGTGCTCCTAGGTATACACGTTGGCAGATCCTGATTTATAAGGCTCTGCTTGGCTTAGTCCCAACATATTTAAGTACTTTACTCCAGAGAACTGAAAGTCAGTAGGCCTTGCGATCTTGTGACATCCTCCATCTCTCTGTTCCTCGTGTCAGAACTGAACTGGGGAAGAGAGCGTTCAGTTTTGCAGCCCCCAAAGCGTCAAATTTTTTACAGGTCTCAGAACTCATCCCTTTTGGAGCCTTTCGGTCCTTGCTGTTGGACAAAGAGCGTGAGACCACAGAACAGTGCTTTTGTTTTAAATAGCTTTTATGTACTGTATTTATCACAAATCACCTGCACTTTACAAAGTATGTATATTCATATACATTGTTTATTGTCACGTCCTAGATTTGTACAATTTATCACGTGTGACGTGTGCTGCTGACCTCTTGGCCAGGTCACCCTTGTAAAAGAGATCCTGATCTCAATGGGTTTTTTTTTTAATCTGGTTAAATAAAGGTTAAAAAAAAAAGTGTGTCCACTAACAGGTGTCTACAACCTTGTAATCAGTCAGTGGGCCTATAGATAGGACTACAGTCAGTCACTGTGCTGTTTGGTGACATGGTGTGTACCACAATCAACATGGACCAGAGGAAGCAAAGAAAAAATTGTCTCAGGAGATTAGAAAGAAAATTATCGACAAGCATTTTAAAGATAAAGGCTATAAGACCATCTCCAAGCAGCTTGATGTTCCTGTGACAACAGTTGCACATATTATTCAGAAATGTAAGATCCACGGACTGTAGCCAACCTCCCTGGACATGGCCGCAAGAGGAAAATTGATGACAAATCAAAGAGATGTATAATACGAATGGTAACAAGAAAAACTTTTAAGGAGATTAAAAGTGAACTTCAAGCTCAAGGAACATCAGTGTCAGATCGCACCAGCCGCCGTTGTTTGAGCCACAGTGGACTTAATGGGAGAAGACCAAAGAGGACACCACTGTTGAAAACAAGTCATAAACAAGCCAGACTGGACTTTGCCAGACTACATGTTGACAAGTCACACGGCTTCTGAGAGAATGTCCTATGGACAGATGAGGAAAAAATTGAACTTTTTGGCAAGGTACATCAGCTCTATGTTCACAGATGAAAAAATGAAACAGAACAAGAAAAGAACACTGTCCTTACTGTGAAACATGGAGGAGGCTCTGTTATGTTCCGGGGCTTCTTTGCTGCATCTGGCACAGGGTGTCTTGAATCTGTGCAGCCTACAATGAAATCTCAAGACTATCAAGGCATTCTAGAGAGAAATGTGCTGGACTGTGTCAGAAAGCTTGGTCTCAGTCGCAGGTCATGGGTCTTGCAACAGGACAATGACCCAAAACACACACTTAAAAACACCCAAGAATGGCTCGGAGGACAACACTGGACTATTCTAATATGGCCTTCTCTGAGCCCTGACCTTAATCCTATTGAGCATCTTTGGAAGGAGCCGAAACATGCCGATTGGAAAAGGCACCCTTCAAACCTGAGACAACTGGAGCAGTTTGCTCATGAGGAGTGGGCCAAAATACCTACTGAGAGGTGCAAAAGTCTCATTGACAGTTACAGGAATCGCTTGATTGCAGTGATTGCCTCAAAAGGTTGTCCAACAAAATATTAAGTAATGGGGGACCATCATTTTTGTCCAGGCCTGTTTCATGAGTTTATTTTTTTCAATAATTCTGTTGAAGCATGGTTGAAAAGCAATGTCTGACGTTCATTGGTTACATTTCATATAATTTTGATTTATTATTACTTTTTTCAGATTCAAGTTATTTCTGTGAACATTGTGAGTTTTTCTTTCATTGAACGAAGGGTACCAACAATTTTGTTGTGTTCCCACCAAGTTGGAAGCCTAAAATATCTTGGTCAGATGACGTTTCAGAGGATATAATATTTCAAAACAAGGTAAAAAATACTTGCTTAGTTGTTTTTTGTTACTATGTTAAGCAAGGCACTTTGATTATTTTAAGTAAAATTTATTCCTATTATTTGTTACTATGTTGGGCCAATTTGATTATTTTTAGTCAAATGTACTGGACTATGGTAATGGTTAAATTCTATTTTGAACATGCATACAGGTTACATTGGACTACATCACATGTTACAATTCACAGTTCCAAAGGTCCAAAAAGGTCCATTTCACATCAAATGCTGATACAGTTGTTTGTGCACTTCCTGTATTCAACATGTACCATTTACCAATCTTGAAATAGAAACCAAATTGAAGTACGATAAGAGGCAGCATCACAGTGTCTTACAATAGGAATTAAGGGTTGTGATATATTGATAACTTTGGTTAAAAAAAAAATATATATATATATATATATATATATATATATATATAAAATTCATAAATCATTGATTAAAAAAAGTATATATAATAATTAGTAAATTCTTGTCACCAGGAAACGTTCCAGGATTAAAGGGGTGAAACACTGAGGAATGGTGGTTCCTGGCTGATTACCCTACAGCTGACCCATGGGCACCTGAGGAGGTGCGACAGGCAGAAATGCCCAGCAGGAAATTCCACCCACCTGTACGTTTACTGAAGTTCTGGTAACCCAGTGACCAATGTGAACAGAGCAGTTGGCGTCCAGGGAAGACTGGAGGACAGCCAGGAAAGACTGGATGGCATTGGGAGTGGGTGGCCAGTTACCTAACCCACTGGTCCCTTAGAAGAGTGACACCCAAAGCCACTACCAGGAATCCAAAGAAAATTGCCTAATTGGACAAACTACACGGTAAGGACTGCGGTGGAAATGGGCAACTGCTGTTGCGATTTGGCGTTATATAAATAAATTGAATTGAATTGAATGTTTCTGAAGGCACGACGTGCACAGGGGAAGAAGGCTCCCTGGCGACAATTGAGCCCCTGGGTGAGCACCAAGACCCAGTCCCCACCATCTCACACAGAACAGAACCACGAGCAGAGCCATAAAAGCCAGCCAGGCACCAAACACCTCGATGTGATCGTGAACATCAGCTTATATCCTGACACAAAACAAAGAAAACTGTCCTCTTGGTAATAAGACGCTCTAGCTGTCACCAAACTGCCTTGGAACTCCATCGTAACATCACACAATATCACAGCTCGGCTTGCTCCCGACTGGGAACTCCTAGGAATCACGCTCCTACAACAAACTACAACAAAAATTGTAGAGTGGATTTCAACACTTCCATTTTCATTTCCAGTATTGTGTAACAGCCAAACACCCCAATCCTTTTGTCTATATAGCACTGAGGGGGGTTACTTTTTAAGGTGCCAGCCAGGAGACTGAAAGGTAAAAGGCATTAAAGCTTGCTTATTGAGACTAATTAGTGACCAACATGCAATTCTGTGAAGAACTGGCCATTGCAAGGTTTATTGAACAGGTTGCATATTTGGACGAGGTATTGTTTGTTAAGACAGAAAAACAGGGGTGTTGGACTGAAAAAGCATGTAAATATAATATGCATGGTTGAGTAATGCTGGGTGATATGACGTAGACCAGACAGGAACACAGTGGTCTGTGTAAGAGCTTTCAAAGACAAACTGCAGGACTCCATTTAAGACAGTGTGGTGTTAACCTTGGCTGGGATGCATAAATGTCTCCGCATTTCATTCCAAAGAGGACATGAATGTCTGCACTAAATTTCCTTTATCTGATAGCGGCAGTGACATATCATAAAGAACCACATTCTCAGAGGTTTGATTCAACGTGCGGACTTCATTGTGGTGAAAATACCAAACATCAGGTTTACAGTGGAACCTTCTTAGTCAATGCTGGTTGACTTCCAATTTGTTCTAATTCCATTGTTAATTCATTCCAGTCATGGTGTTTTAAATGTGCTGTCCCTCCGTGGCTCCATATTACAATTTTTTCACCCAAAAAGTATAATACCACCACCACTGGCAAGCAAATGTTACCAATAGAGATTACAGATAACAGATGATACGAAATAAATTCTATTGTCGTAATTTTTACTTATTATTTACATTTACATTCCTTTATTTACTTATTATTTATGGTTTTGCTAGTCTGTGCAGCACTTTGGAAACAGTGTTTATAAAATGTGCTATATAAATAAAGTGAATTGGATTGGATTGGATATATTCTTCACAATCATGAGTAAAACTGAATTAGATGCATTAGATATCATTTAAACTGTATTAGCAACGGGGCTGTTTTTTTTAACCAATCAGATTTCAGATTTGCCTCCAGTGTTGTTTTTGGCAGCCATTTTATTTTTAGTCTTTTGAACGAAAATGATTCTTGTTTTAGTCACATTTTTGTCAGTTCTATATGTGAAAATTTTTGTCCAGTTTTAGTCGACGAAAACTTAAAACTTTTGAATCAAATTTTAGTTGATGGAAACTAAAAACATTTTTAGTCAGTTCAGTTTTAGTAAAAAATAAAAATAAATAAATAAATAAATAAATTGTGTTTAAGTGTTGGAAATTGGATGAGGAAAAACAAAGGGGATACAATTACTCTATCTCTGTATACAAAGTACACCTTCTATAAAGGTCTATAGGTGAATACAAAATGAAATGTCAGTATAGTATATCTTAAAAAAATAATATACACATGCGTGTGTGTATGTATTAATATATATATATATATTACACACACACATGTATTTATTCTGCACATTATCATGTGTTTCAGCACATCATTTTGACAAAATACTCGCATGTTAAAAAAAAACAGTATTGCCTTCACTACCAAACAAGCAAAACAAAAATAGGTTTTGATAGCTTATTAACCACTTGACTGGCACCCACACACTACTGAGGCCTTTCGACTTTTCTTTCTTTCTGAGCAATGACCAAAATGATAATGATAAATTGAGATTGTTTTGTAAGTGCACCATGGTAGGGGCCGCGCGACGTCACTGACGTACCCTTGTGGCTTCTGGCGCAAAGCAAGCAGACTCTTTGTTAGAGACGCTTTGTTATGATAACAAAGCACATCAACTCCAACTGTCTAACATATCGCAACGTGTTGACAGAACACACAAAGAAACGGCCACGTCGCCACTGAATGCAAAGACGGAAAAACATGTTTAAGCATTACACTTCAAAAATCCCTGCATGTTCTACAGTCACGTAACAGTAAGACGCACATAAACTAATGGACTGACGTTAGCGCAACAAAGCTAACTTTAGCCTGAAGTTACCACTAAGTTTCCTATGAAATGTATCACAAGCCATATGATATGTCAACAGAACTTGTTGCAACTTACGTTGGAAAGAATATCAGCGTGACGAGCCTTCAGCTGCTGCTTGAGATTACAGCCACGTTTACCGCCGTTGTCTGATAAAATATGGACCCCTATAAAATGTGTACCCCTGCCGGTTGTGTATGATGTAAATACTGGTAAATAAATGCCAACCCTAACCCTAAAATATTCAATCAATGACAACAATCTGAACCATGAAGCACAGATGACTATTTCACAATTGAGATAACTTCATAACTCCGCACGCCAGGCATGCATGTGGCAATACCAAATAGGTTCAAATTTCACAAGGTTCCCCCCCCCCCCCACACCATCTCTCTTGCATTCAGTTTTTCTTATGCTTTCGGATTGATCATAATTTAAAGTATATCGTCATCAATTCATCTAACACGCATGTTTTTGGAATGTGGGAGGAAGAAAACCCACGCATGGGGAGAACATGCAAACTCCACACAGAGATGCCCAAACGGAGATTCAAACCCAGATCTTCCTGATCTCCTGACTGTGCGGCCAACATGCTAACTAACCACCAGGCCACCTTGCAACCCCTATTGAAACATATTAAAGAGATATTATTTGAGGCTTAATAAAACATGTTGAGTAACCTCTGAGAAGCCTGAATCTATGGCTTTGATTATAGATAGTATTTCATAGTACTATTCCCTATCCATACAGAGTATGAGTAAACTCCGAGTATCATTTGACTACCTCATTGCTGGGCCGAGAGTCCTGGTTTTTGCGACTCAAAATATGGTCACACTATTCTATCTATTGTCCATGGCCAAAAATGAACATTTTGCGCTGTATGACACCATCTGACGTAAATACTGAAACACAAACAGACAGGACCTAAAATGACAAACCTAGCAATACTTTTATGAATATGTAAGTGTTCCTGCATGGTGATCAAAATGTTGAGCTTATTTCGAATAGTCCCCATCAATAGCTTTATCATGTATAATGAGTCCTGTCGCCATTGTCATGGAAATGTGGGGCCCCGCTCTTTCTGCATTGGAAATCATTGAGATCCTTTAACAGCCTTGAGAGGCAGCTTTGGTGCTACCTGGACAAAGACGTGTGATATGACATCAATAGAAGATGTATTATGATGATGCTGAAGCTTCAATGTACAAATTTTAGAAGTTTTAGAATTTAAATTACAGACTGTCCCTGACGGGGTCCTCTTTTTATTGAATTCTTGGTACATCAGGAAACGTCAAGACTTTTAAAATGCACATTTTCAGCTTGATAATAAGGTCCTCACAAAGCAGATGCCATTATAGTGGCAAATGTGTGTGTGATAAATTATCCATCCATCCATTTTCTATACCGCTTAACCTTTTCAGTGTTGCATTGAGCTGGACCCACCCGCCTAACCCACCCAGCTCGGGGCTCATGGTACACAGGTTAGGACTTACAGGCAATGCTAAAACTGACTCCTGAACATTGATGTGGCCACTATTTCAGGAGCCGACACTTGCGATACAATCTTGTTTACACCTCTATCCGTGCAATCAGTTGCACGTCACCTGTATCGATCCAATAAAGGTTTGATCTATTCGTAGTAGGACATTTAGAACCTTTTGGCACGACGATAAACAATCACTGGCAGGCAACGAGAAGAAGCCACTAGAGTTGTCACTTCTATTTTCCAGGCCCACTTAATCGTATTGCGGACCCTGAAGAGGAGAAGCGGTATAGAAAATGGCTGGATGGATGGACTTAATCGTATTGCCACATCATTGTTCACACCAGTGGAACTGACACTCTTATGTGGGCTTTGGTTTGTTAATTTGCAGTCAGACCTCGGACAGTGTGTGAACGCAAACAGGAAGCTGATGTTGCCATGTTGTTTTCTCTCTGAGTGTAGTAGAAAATGCGCGTCTTTGATAACATTCTGTGTTGTTTATATGCTATTTCTTCCTCATTTATGTGTTCTTTTCATCACAGGCATCTTTCAAAAGTCATTCAAATCAAATCAAATAATATAACAAAACATAACATAAGAAAATTGCAAAACAGCTGAAGAAATTCAATTCTGTCATTTTCAAAAATACTGTAAATGTTCTAATTCTAGTCGGGGTGTTAACTTACCGTTAGTTGGAAGAAGGTCACATCTGGAGACAGGCTGTCATATCCAAAAATGTAAAGCAGTGATGTGTAGTTAAACCGAGCAAGGCCTTCTCCGCTGGCCTCACCACAAACATTGACCTACATTTCAAAGTTTAATTGTAATATTTGTTCCATGAAATTTATGAATTTATTCCCTACAATATATTATCTTCATTTCGTAGTGTGTTTCTTAGCTGCAGTGCTTCCAGTAGTGTATGAGTGTTAATTTTTTTTGTCCATTGAGATTTCAGATTCTATGTGTTGCCATATAAATACAATCTGCCCAGGGCCTTCACAATCAGCAGTGTTGGCCCCTGTCGCATACTAACGACAGTATTAACAATGGTGCTGTTTTTTTTTTAGCCAATCAGACTTCTTATTTGCCTCTCAGGGCCAGTGTGTAGGGCTCCAGTTCTGACTGATTGATCAGAGGAAAACTGTTCAACAAAATAAGTTACGCCCGCGATGGCTGACTGAGGAGGAGCAATTGACATCTCTGGCGAGTAGATGCATTTTACTTAAAAGGTTTTATATTCCTGTCAAATTATCAGATAAATATTAATTGAGAACTGCTTCAGATGATGTTGTAGTGTAGATATTTGGATGTATCTGAACCTTAAATCTCCGATCTGTTCTATTTATGCTTGTCACATTTGGCTGAGCTTTACAGTCAGCGGTGTACCACTCATCACCAACGTTCCCTTTAAGCTGCACGCATGTGCAATCACACACTGATCTTGTGCCCTCAGCACACAGCAAATCCTTGCAGCGCAACAAAATAAAATCCAACCTGAACTGTAAATAAACACATAATTTATCCTGTAGCATTTTGCAATGCAACTCTGTGGGTGACAGGCGACAACAAGCGTTAACAACACAATGACGAACACTGTCCGGCCAATGATGAGATACTGTTGGTACGTATTTATTTACACAGCCAATCAATTCATTAACAGCGCGTTACATAGTACATGCCACTGTTTTACAGGTTAGCGTATAGTTACTGGTGCAGTGGAGTTAAGAGAGTTAAATGCTGCTTGCTAACCTTGTATTATGGCGGAACGAACGGGACAGTGCCACATCCAGTCACCAAGATAAAGTAAAAAAAAAAAAAAAAAAAGGTCTTTTAAAGTGGACTGGCTGTCGGAGTATGTGGGAACAGAAGAACAAGAGTTGAATCTGGGTGAGATTTTTTCTTTTTCGAATGAGAAAGGGCTGCTCTGGAAAAACATGCTGCAAAGCCAAAGTAGCAAAACAGTTTTCTGAGTGAAAAGTGTTGACTGAATGTGTGGCATAACCGTGCATGTGGTACTGGCGTGCTTTTATTTTGATGGCCGGACTTACCGAATACAGGAAGTGTTACACCGAGTTTGCCCGAGTGACGACGAAGGGACTGGAAGGTTTTTGGATTTTTCAGTTGAGATTTTTTTTTTTATTATTTTAAGTTTTTTAGACAAAAGTAAACATGTACAGCGGCTGCGGCATCACTTTCTAGTAAATTTCCAGAATTAAATAGTGGCAGAACAGGCTGCTGCAAAACAGTAAAGAAATAAAAGTATACATACCGTAAATTCCAGTGCATAAGTCGCTACTTTTTTCTTAAACTTTGAATCCTGCGGCTTATACAGTGGTGAGGCTAATTTATGGCTAAGTTCTAATCTCGTGACATATATACATATATGACATATATACTATACTTGTATATATATATATATAACAGCATAACAATATAGCAGTCTGACTCACGGTGTCACGGTGTACAAAGAACGCTAAACTCATTACACAACAACCACACAACCAACCAACAGTCAAACGGTATGCCTGAGAAATATACAAACATGTACCAATATGAATTTAAAATATAACTCTTGTAAAGTTTTCCCATAATGCATTGTGTCTGTGCTACGCATTCATTGGGGCTCTGCAATGACATCACCCTCCCTCTGGGCTCTTCTGCCTCCCTCTGGTGGACAGAGGCAGCATTGCAGCACCATCCATCAATTTTCTATGCTACTTGTCCTCCAATGAAATGCTTTGCTCAGACAAAATGCATTATGGGAAAACTTTAAAATTGAGTTTTTTCCTTATCATATTGGTACATGTTTTTATATTTATTAGGTATACCTTTTGAGTGTTAAATTGCTGCGAGATGAATTTAGTGTTCGTTGTAAGATGACACTGTGAGTCAGACTGTTAAAGAGCTACCTGGTCCTCATGGACTTCTGCGAACCACAATATTCCATTTTATGACATGGACACGTGCGGCTTATATACCGGTGCTGCTTATATATGCACAAATCTGTTTTTTACTCTACATTTTGTGGGTGCAGCTTTTTACGGAATTTACGGTAATTAACAAAATAAATGGTAAAAAAGAAAAGAAATGGAAAATGAAATGCTAAACAGTTCAGCCAGCAGTAATACCACTGAATTTATTGTAAACAATAATAAGGCAAGTGTAACACGCATGAGTTTCACACCAATAGCCGAGTAGCATTTTAATACGCATGCAGAGGTAGATAAGTCCACCGTAAAAAGTCAAATGCAGCTACTGTCATCTTGTGGAGTTCATTAAAAATACAGCAGGAGATTACCTACAGCCACAGCTGTTAATGGCAATGTTTTTGACCTGGTGCTAATAAGAAACCCCTGTGGTTATTTGCTTCTGTCAACCATGCGCCCGGTGACTACAGGAGACTCAGACGTTAATCCATACCTGTTTTCACCGGCAAACTCCCGTATTTTGACTTTTTTTCCTGACACCCTCCCATTTTAATAGTTTCCTGTATTTTGCCTGTATTTTAACTTATAGGGGAAAAAATGATCTGCTGTAAAGTCCCTGTAAATAAAAGCACTCCAGTAAAATAACATGGCTGCACTAGGTAGTAGGCTGTCAAGTCTTTCCAACAGCAACATTGGTATTAACATTTACATTTGGTAGAAGCTAGTACAATAAGGTGCATAAGCCTACAGTACAATAAACCGTTTCCTTCATCTTTTACTCATGTATGTACATAATATATGTCTTCTTGTCATTTTTACTTGTTGAAGTGTATCCTGTGTTTATTTCGATATTTTTTTGTCATTTTATATTGAACAGCTTTTAAGTGCTTGTTGCCCCTCACCTTATCTTATTAAAGTCTGTCTTTGCTGTCTTTGATGCAGAACAATAAAAAGGCAGTTATTGTAATATTATTTCATTTTCAGTTCCGCCTGGTCGACCGCAAGGAATTTCTCATGCACGAGCACATGCACTGGCATACAACCTTCATGCGTTGTATGATCAATGCAATCGTTCCACATGGCATTGAATGGTAACTGGCACCTTGCATAATACAAATAATGGAACGTATGTAAATAATGCACAGTCTCGGCCAAGGGTACGCTTGCTCATGCACAAGCACAGGAGAACAAGATAATTGCCCATTGTCATGCTTCATCCAATTATCAATGATAAATGCCACCTTGCAAAATAGAAATAAATAGACTGGATGCAAATAATCCACAAAGTCCTTCTTATTATACGCTTGCTCATGCACAAGCACATGCACAGGTAGATATGTGTGATATAATTATTGTGGAGTTAATCTGGAGACTGGCCCTCCAAAAAGGAAGGAAGTAGAGAACATAGTATGGCTCACAAGATCGGCATCAGCCCCTGGACCAAATGGAGTGGCGTATAAGCTTTATAAGAACGCACCAGATGTTCTACACTATCTGCGGAGGCTCATGAGGATACTATGGCAAAAGGGAATAATACCCAAGGCGTGGCGACAGGCTGGAGGCGTGCTAATTCCCAAAGAGAAGGATGCAGCAGATTTTAGTCAATTCCAACTAATCTGCCTTCTCAATGTTGAAGGGAAAATCTTTTTCAGCCTGACAGCACAGAGACTGTCCACCTACCTGGAGAAGAACAAGTACATTGATACATCAATACAGAAGGCCAGTATCCCATGGTTCTCTGGTTGCTTGGAGCATACCAGTAGGATCTGGCACCAGATCCAAACTTCTAAGAAGGACAAAGGAGACCTCCATGTAACCTTCCTCGACTTGGCGAATGCCTTTGGATGAGTTCCCCACAACCTCCTCCGGGAATCCTTCAACTTCTTCCACGTTGCATTATGCATCACTGCTCAAGTGAAAGCCTACTTTGCAGACCTGCAACTGTGCTTTACAACAGCTGACTACACAACATCATGGCAGCGTCTAGAAGTAGGCCTCATGGCAGGCTGAACAGTCTCACCCCTGGCATTCTCAATGGCCATGGAAATCATCATCAGGGCCTCTAGATGGGTGGTGGGAGGTGAGCAAACAAAAAACGGAATCAGCCTTCCCCCTATCTGAGCATTCATGGATGACAGGACAACGCTGACCACTACTGCAGCATGCACCAGGCAACTACTTGGGAAACTGCAGGAGAACATCAGATTGGCTCGGATGAAAATCAAGCCGAATAAGTCACGAAGCATCCCAATAGTCAAGGGAGAGCTTAAGAACGTGAGGTTCTGCATTGGTGACTACCCAATTCCGATGGTGTCAGAGCAACCCGTCAAGAGCCTAGGCGGATGGTACAATGCAAGCCTCAGGGACAAAGACCAAGTGCAGGTATTAAGGCCGGACATCACCAACGGTCTGGACACCATCAACAAGACAATGCTGCCAGGGAAGCTCAAACTCTGGTGCCCACAATTTGGACTTCTACCTAGGGTAATGTGTCCACTCACGATCTGCGAGGTCCCAATGACAAAGGTGGAAAAGATGGAGCGAAACATTACTTTGTATGTGAAGAAGTGGCTTGGTGTCCCACATTGTCTGACCAACATCAGCATCTATGGCCAAAAAGTCCTTGAACTACCTATCACGAGCCTCACTGAAGAATACAAGTCCTCTAAAGTGAGAAATGCTGCACCACCTCTGTCAACGGGAAAGAAATGGACACCATCCGACGCACTATAGCATGCTACGTCAGCCCGGAAGCACAACGACATTGTGGGACAGGTCCAGCTGGGAAGAAGAGAATTTGGCGTTGCAGTGAATAAACCAACTTGGCACAAAGCTTCAGCCTCACAAAGGAAGAAAATGATGGCAGACGAAGTGCGCCATCAGGAGGAGGCAAAGGCTGTCTCTCTTGCCAAGCAGGGACAATGGATGAGGTGGGAAGGCGTGGAGAAGAGAAAGCTCACCTGGAGACAGCTCTGGGAAATGGAAGCAAGAAACATCACCTTCAACATAAGAGCTACATATGATGTAGCCCCATCCCCCAAAAAACTTCACCAGTGGTATGGCCAAGAGTCTGGCAGCAGCCCTTGAGAGCAAGAGGGACACCATCAACTCCTTGCCCTTGAGAGCTGCCAATTCCATCTCTGTGCCAACATTCGTTCGAGAGGGACAGAAACAGCCTAACCACCCAGCTACCAAACCAGAAACTGGACAGCTAGCCATGGCCCGGGATTGGAAGATGCTAGTTGATATTGGCAAGCAACTAGTCTTTCCCCCAGAGATTGCAACCACCACCCTCAGGCCAGACTTGGTGTTATGGTCCCCTTCACTAAAGGTGGTCTACATCATAGAGATCACAGTCCCATGGGAGGATTCCTACGAACAAAAGAAACTGCACTACACAGATCTGGCAGCAGATGCACAACAATGAGGATGGAAGGCCAAAGTCTATCCAGCTGAAGTAGGATGCAGAGGTTTTGTGGCTTCTTCTACCATCAGGCTTATGAAAGACCTTGATATTCATGGACAGGCTCTGCGACAGACAATAAGATCAGTCTCTGAAGCGGCCGAAAGAAGTAGCCAGTGGCTATGGACCAAGCGTAAGGACACTTGCTGGGCTCAAAGCACAGGGGGACGCACACCTGGGACGCCAGGTGTTGCGGATGAGCTCTCTGGTGGTGTCATGGGCCTATCAGTGGGCCTATCATGGAAACACTAATGAAGGAGGGTACCTGCCTGATGACCCTAAAGAAGTTT
Organism: Dunckerocampus dactyliophorus; assembly: GCF_027744805.1. Lineage (NCBI taxonomy): Eukaryota > Metazoa > Chordata > Actinopteri > Syngnathiformes > Syngnathidae > Dunckerocampus > Dunckerocampus dactyliophorus. Next base: position 20,188,868 of record NC_072825.1, read on the forward strand.
TAAACCCACCCCCTTCCTTCCTACCCTTACTCAATGGTGGGGAGTGGGGAGAAGAAGGACGCTGAGCGATGACCCAGTGGGCGGGACAGTTTTTTTTGTTTTTTCCCCAGGTCGGGACCTTACTGCCTAGCTCATCTCCCGCCACTTTGCAGGCACTACTTTACTCATGATTGGGCATGGGACACAGGCTCAGGCTCGATCACCCTGTAGTTGGCCTCCTTTGATGAGGGCGTCTAGTGCTGAAAGACACTGAACACCCACTGATTCATAGGTACACTACTGATGATGTGTACCAAACTTTACATCCTTCCCATGGCTGAGATAAACATCCACGCCTCATGTGATTACCATCTATTGGCACAAAGGACTTTTTCCATCAAGTCCTGTGTACAGTATTTATGAACTGATTGGTCCTCCTCCCAGTTATCAATAACAACTGTCACCTGATACAATAGAAATAAACACAACAACTGCTAATAATCCACAAATCAGTAAAGCTGTAGTAATGCATTGCTTTATTAGAAAGTGATGACATTAGAAAACGTTTTTATTTAATGACTACACTTCACTTTGATACATTTAGCCAAAGTTGTTGTTTGTTATTCCTCGTAGTATTAGTAGTTGCTCTGTGTGTGTCTCCTTAACTGATGGTGTTAAGTCTGCTGTGTAGCGCTTATCTCTTTTATCTTTGTCTTGACACCATGGCTATGGAGTGCCAAGTTCCGTCCTGACTATTGCTTGTCCAATAAAGAGCAACTTCCTGTCAAGCAGCTGAAGGGCCTCTGAACGTCTCTTCGCCGACGCACGATTGCCACATTATCAAGTCTCACCAAACCGCTTTCCCTAAGCCCATCATGCAGAACCCACGGTAGAAGTATGGGGGTTGGGCTGGGGATATTGCAGGAGTCAAATAATCCTCGTGTCTCCTGACTCTCACTCCTTCACATGTCATTCTCATCTTCCAACCTCGTCGAGGCTCATCACTGCAATCTCTAAGTGAGTCAACACTGGTAGAATGAGAGCTCTTAAAAAGAGTGGGCCTGAATGTGTGTGACATATTTACTCTTTGGTAGGTTGACATGGAGCCAAGTGATAGCCCTTCAAGCGGTTATTCGTTCAGATTAGCGTCATGGCCTTTTGAATGCTTGAAATGTCAGTGGTCATCATCAGAAGTGTACTTCTACAGCGTCGTCCAGCAACAGCGATGAAGGTCTCTATAAGGCCTGGATGGTGTTCACTATTAGTCTATACCTTTTCTTCTCTCTCGTCTCCTTGACATACCTCACTTTCCAGCATCCTCATGGCTGGGTGGTTCACTTTAGCTCATTAGCGTCAGTCAATCAGAGCAGTAAGTGGTGGCTTTATTTTCAGGTCGACCTTTTTTTCCCCACACATGGGAATTACACGTCTGCTTTGGTCATGATCAACACCTCAGAAAGTCTCCGCCATCGTTAATGAGAACGGGCTACTACTACTACTTTTGGCTAATTTCTATGGAAGTCAAGTAGTCGCATTGCCGTTGACCATACGGTGGCAACACTTTGTCAGCCTGTCACCTACTTTTACCCAAAGATCTACCGCCTGCCGTAAAGAGAGTATATAAATATTTAGTATATTTATAAATATGAGTATTTATGTACACTGTGCATATATATCAGGGGCGCGCACACTTTTTCAGCATGAAAGTTACAAGTCAAAATGTTTTACCTCTTACTATAAAACATATATCCAAAATCTAACCTGTAAACTTTGTAACTACTATACTAAATACTAATTACTAGTATTTCACATTCAGAGTTTTAAAAATAAATTTTTCCTATGATCCAATTAATTCGTTCCAAAAAGCCAAAAACATTAACACAAAATGCATTTTTATAGTTTTACAATTTCAGTTTAAGGTTACTTTTACCTTCATTGAAGACTTGATTCTTGACGACTGTCACCAAAGACACGATGTGGCAGCCGGATCCACCACCACCACCATCTTCCTGTTCTGACATGAGCTGTTTATTAAATTCAGTAGTGTTTCTCTCCTCAATACTATAACACAAAATGGAGCCAAAGAAAGTTACAAGTGCCAGCATTTTGATGAAGTAGGTGAGAAACACTATTGAATTAAAAAAATAACTCATGACAAAACAGAAAGATGATGTCCGTGGGGTGTCTCGCTGCCACAACGTGTCTTTGGGGACAGTAGTCTTCAATGAAGGTTAAAATAACGTACAATGCTCATTTAGCTCTTTCATTCGTAGTTTATACGGAAATGGTAATGGTTTAATTTATTTCAACATTTATTTGAACGTTATATGCATTTAGAATTGTTTTATGCATTTAAATTATACCATAACATATATATAAAACTCTGAAAACTTGTTTTGTGTTAACATTCTTGAGAGTGAACCACTGATGATGTCATAGATGGACAGTAACTTCCGGTTCCAGTTGCCTTTTTCTTTGCTAGCGTATAGGATGCAAACAAGGAAGGACAATTTCTGAAACATATATTAAGAATGCAGATGGAATCACAAAGTGTATTAATAACACAACAAGACGTGCGGCATATTGTACGCTCATGGGAAAATGCACGCAACCCGAGGCAAAATTGAGGAGTAAATTTTCGACGTTAACCAAAAATACACTAACTGGGCTTCCACTGTATCAAAATAGCTGATATCATTCAATAATTCACAATTCAATTTAATATGGCAATAAAGATAATTGCACATAATTCCTCAGTAGTTCTGTACATAACCTGAGCAGTATGTCAGCCAAAATGCCTACTTAGCATTCATTATACACACAGTTAATGTATTATGTCCAGTTAAAATGATTATGCAAAAGGCAATGCAACTAAAGTCAAGGCAACATATTACAAAAGGTTTAGCAATGGGCACATTTTCCAGCTAACCATGAAATAAAAGCTTAACAAACAAAAGTGTTGAAAACACACATTTTAATATTGGAGTTTGTGACGTGCAGCAGAGTCATCAAACAATACGTTTTTTTTTTTTCTACATAAGTAGCTGCTACAAGTGAACGGATAACATTTGTTGAGTTAGTTTATCCGTAAACTGAATAATAAAGATAAAGGTTGCATTATCCATGTGTCGCTTGAGACGTCTCGTCACCACATACTTTGCCGCAGTGGTGCAACAGCGAACCAGGAGGGCAGCCTAATTAATGTCAGCTGGCTGATGTCGTATGACATCTACAATGTGACGTGTATGACATAGGTCAATGTTTTTCAACCTTTTTTGCGCCAAGGCTCATTTTTTTAATTGAAAAAAACCACAAGGCACACCACCAGCCGAAAATGCTGACAAATGAACTCTGTAGCCTACAATGACAATATAAAGTTCTCATCACCGTGTCAGTGTAGGAATCAAATAAACAAAAATAAAAAGTATTTTAGAATCATTCACATTTCTACTCACTCAGTGTGAAACCTGGGTTTGTTGGGATGAACACAGAGCTAATATCCTGGCAGGAATCAATAAAAGACACACACAACACTCTTCCTCAACAACTCTCAGTCTCTTTTGGAGATGGAGTTTAAGCTTACTTGTGTCCAGAGCATTGTTGGATAGCTTTTCACCACACACCAAGCACAACGTAGTGGTTTCCTTGCATCGCCAGTAAAAGTAAATCTAAATGAAAGACAGCTAGTATTGCCTCGCGCAGAAGATTTTGCTTCAGCTATCTTTCTTTGCTTTCTTTTGACCTCCACTCATACTTGGACCTTCATCTCGGTCCGAATTTTTTCCAGGGTTCAGTTCAGAGTTAGCATCTTTCCTTTTCAAAAACTTCTCCATCACTGTTTTGCAAGCCACAATGCCACTGTCACCGCCATCTGACGCATTCATGCATTGATTATTTTGCCTGTACAAATCAATTAGCTACCCGCAGCCACCTACTGATATGGAAGTGTATTACATGGTTACTCTGCTGATCACTACTAGACAGCACAGACACTCGGCAACGGCACATTATTTGCGTTGGTTTTACTCCGAGTTTCTACCAGATGACAGTGCTTCTCACCTTATCTCTAAGGGAGAACACAGTCACCCAACAGAGAAAACTCATTTTGGCCGCTTGTATCAGCGATCTTGTCCTTTTGGTCATTACCAAAAGCTCATGACCAAAGGTGAGGGTAGGAACGTAGCTCGACAGGTAAATGGTAAATTGAGAGCTTTGTCTGTCGGCTAAGCTCCCTCTTCAATGCAGAGTTGGTATCACTGCAGACGACGCACTAATCCGTTTGTCGATCTCGTGTTCCATCCTTCCCTCACTCGTGACAAGACCCCAAAGTACTTAAATGTCTCAACTTGGGGCAAGCTCTCATCCCCGAACTGGAGATGGCACTCCATCCTTTTCCGGGCGACAACAATGGACTCGGACTTGGAGGTGCTGATTCTCACCTCAGCCGCTTCACAATCAGCTGCGAAACAATCCAGTGAGAATTGAAGGTCACAACTCGATGAAGCCAGCAGGACCACATCATCTGCAAAACGCAAAAACACAATCCTGCAGCCAACAAACGAGAACCCGTCAACACCCTGGCTATGCTTAGAAATTCTGTCCCTAAAAGTAATGAACAGAATTAGTGACAAAGGGCAGCCCTGGTGGAGTCCAACCCTCACTGGAAACGGGTCCGACTTATTGCTAGCAATGCAAACCAAACTCACACCGGTCATACAGGGAACGAACATCCTGACTTGGTCCGGTACCCCATATTCATAGTACTCGCCACAGTATTCCTCAAGAAACATGGTTGAATGCCTTCTCCAAGTCCATAAAACACATATAGACTGGTTGGGCAAACTCCCATGCACCCTCAAGGACCCTGCCGAGAGTACAGAGTTGGTCCACTACTCCACAACCAGGACGGAAACCACACTGCTCCTCCTGAATCCAAGATTCAACTATCCGGCGGATTCTCCTGAATAGACCTTACCAGGGAGGATGAGAAGTGTGATCTCATGATAGTTGGAACACACACTCCGATCCCCCTTCTTAAAAAGGAGGACCACCACGCCGGTCTGCCATTCGTTGTCCACACAACAGTGCAGAGTCGTGTCAACCTGGACACGCCTACAGTATCCAGGGCCTAAAGCAACTCCTGGTGGATCTCATCCACACCTGGCACCCTGCAACAGAGGACCTTTTTCACCACCTCGGCAACCTCAGCCCCAGAGATATGAGAACCCACCAAGGAGTCACCATGCACTGCTTCCTCATTGGAAGACGTGGGATTGAGGAGGTCTTCAAAGTATTCCTTCCATTGGTCTACAAAATCTCGAGTCGAGGTCAGCAGCACACCATCCCCACCACACGCCGTGTTCATTGCACTGCTTCCCCTTCCTGAGACGGCAGATGGTGTTCCAGAACCCCTTTCGAAGCCGTCTGGAAGTCGTTCTCCATGGCTTCTCAGAACTCATCCCACGTACGAATCAGCGACCGCCAGAGCCACAGACCGCTTGGCCTGCCGGTACCTGTCAGCTGCCTTTGGAGTCATTTTTAAAACTTTAGATTCCTACGTTCGATGATCGACCAGGCCGCCGACCGGAAAAATAGCCGCATGACACCAACGAAGAAGAAGCCGGCGAACAGCAACGAAGAAGAAGTGTCAGGAAGCGTTTGTGTTCATCCATTCATCCATGGAAAGTGTGCTTGAACATTGTCGCTCTGCACCCGACCCGTTTGGCAAGTACCTCTTCGGGCTATGCCTGACCGGGCCCCATGGGTGCAGCCAAACTCTGCAGACCCTCATCATCATGGCCCACCTCCAGGCCTGGCTCCAGAGGGGGGCCCGGGCTCCTAGGATCATTGGGACACTCAAACTCCTCCACCATTATAAGGTGGTGGCTCAGGAAGGAGAATATCTAATTATGTTTTTGCCAATAAACTAATCAAGGAGCTGCTAGGTTGGTTTCAGCTGAACAGCAGGCTTCATCCCACATAGTGAGTTGATCAGATGCTGATGCTGAACATTTCAGTGAGCACAGCAGCCCTCCCAAAGGGTGAGCAGCACAGTTACAGAGACTCCTCTACACTGTTCCCTTTCAATACGAATTCTACTAGAGAGACTGTTTCCTTGACAACGGCAGTTCCATGTCAGACGTGTCTCTGAGCTCCTTTAACTCGCGCCTTCTTCTGCCGTATGAATAAAACTCCCCCTTCAATTGTTTCTAAACCTCCCAAATCTGTTTCTTCAGCTCAAAGCGGCTCCTTGTTCATTTTTATTCTCTCAGGCATTTACCGTGTCGTTCAGTCGAAACACTTAAGAGAGGTAGAGGATACCCTGATTTATGACGTCAAAGGTCAAAGGTAACAGTCCATACGGCATAGGCCATATTTCATAGGTCATACGTCATAAATCATGACCACGTGACTGAGATCATTTTCATGGGGTCCAGAATTCTTGGCTGCACCCCTACTATTTGCTATATGACATTACAAAAAGGAACCATAAAATCACCTGAATTAAGAAAAACACATATTTTACTTACTTTTTCAAGAGAAGATACAGTGGTGTGAAAAAGAGTTTGCCCCCTTCCTGATTTATTTTTTTATTTTTTCATGTTTGTCACATGTTTGAAAAAAATTTAAATATTACCTTAACTGTGGCAAGTGTGGCCTGCTGTTCTTTGAATGTTGTTGTGGGGTCTTTAGTGACCTCTTGGATGAGTCGTCACTGTGCTCTTGGGGTAATTTTGGTTGGCCGGCCACTCCTGGGAAGGTTCACCACTGTTCCATGTTTTGGCAATTTGCGGATAATGGCTCTCACTGTGGTTCGCTGGAGACCCAAAGCTTTCAAAATGGCTTTATAACCTTTACCAGACTGATCGATTTTTTTTCTCCCTTAATAATAAAAAGTTTCATTTAAAAACTACATTTTGTGTTCAGTTGTGTTGTCATTGACTAATATTTAAACTTATTTGATGATCCGAAACATTTAAGTGTGACAAACATGCAAAAAATAAATAAATCAGGAAGGAGGCAAACACCACTATATACCATAAATGAACATAAATTCTTATAATATCCAAAACACGATTCAACACATTGAATCAGAAGACTACTAATTAAAAATAAGGACGTTTAATTAGTAACACTGTCAACATAAGGATATGTCTCGTTGTGATTTACTTTTAGGTGTTGCCATAAATTTGTAGTGTTCTTTGCTTTGCTGATTCCGGAGCCCTGGCTAACTTGCACACTGCAGATGGGGTCATAAATAACATTTTCACCAAAAGGGTATTCGCTACCTCTCTTACATCCTTCACCTGAATGATCTATCTTCTTTTTCCCCTGCTCCCTCTTTTGGCAGTGCTTTGGGTGGATCGTTAAATTGATCTGTTAGAACCTAAAGACCTGCACGCATTCACCTTAAAGTCCTAAACATTAAAAAACCCTGTCATTTAACACATTTGTTTTTCTCTCTCCAACCATGTGCATAATTGACATCATTCTTCCAGCATTACATCAACTCCTTTACTCCACCTTGTCTCCTCATGCAAGAGACATCAGAGTATGTCGAAGTAATTGGTGTTTGCACATGTGTGCTTCTTCCAACTCATTTCACACCTTTCTGATGTCCATCCCCACCGTGCACCTTCACTATGAATTACTGCAAATGTTCAGTGACTCTAAAGAACAAGCAACAGTAATGACACTGGCTGCATAACAGAGATGCAAACTGACGTAAGACATACAGTAGAACTTTGGGATGTCCAACGATATCGGCCAATATAGGCATAAAAATCAGTGAATATTGTCGTTGTTTTTTTGCCAATAACAATATCGGCACAAGTGATGAAGGCATGCTCCACGCAGCATTCAGTTTGCTCACTCAGAATGTCCACGGTCTGGAATTATTTCCAAATTTTGGAAGACTGTGCGTACATTGGAACCTGGTGGTTAGCATTAATAAATTAGCATTAATAATCTGTTCCAGAATGTCCGACTCAAAACAAAACGTACTTGAACCGAATCAAGTTTTCCCATGAGAAATACTGTAATCCCTCGTTTATCACGGTTAATTGGTTCCAGACCCATCCGTGGTAAGTACAATTCCTTTGTGAATTTCTCTTGGAGATTAATAAAGTATCTATCTCCTTCCTATTTTCGTAGTTAGAGCATAAAAAAACAGTTCATGACCTTCTAAATATGTCTTTTAACATTAGAGTCCTCTAGCCATGAAATATATTGTCACCTTTACACTTGTATTGCCAAATATACAGTCACACCTCGTTTATCGTGGTTAATTGGTTCCAGACCCGACTGTGATAAGTAAATTGCAGAGAAATAGGATTCAATATTAATAAACAGAATATCTTCGTAGTTATGGCATAGAAAACCTGTTTACGATCTTCTAAATATGTTTTTTAACATTATTAGAGCCCTCTATACATGAAATAACACCAATGTAGACACCTTTACATTTGTTTTACCTAACATAGTAGATATAATGAGAGAAAATAAGACACATTAGACAACATAGTCTGACACTTAGCATTTCCTTGTTGTTTTTTTTTCTGGACAGTGTACATCTGGGGTGGCTATTGTCTCAGAAGTGTAATGTAATGGTGGCTTTAAATGGCTTTCCACTCGAAAAGTGGTGAGGGATTTCTGTAATGCAAATCCGTATAGTCCCTGATAGACACCCCATAATGTCAACGCAAAGCACATTTTTATAGTTCATAGTTTTATAGTCCATGCAGAAAACAACTGAAAATGAATACGGACGAATGAAAGGGATAAATGAATATATAATATCACTTTTACCTTGATTTAGGACTTGATTGTTGACAAAGACGGCTATGAGGCAGCGAGAACCACGCGCACACCACCTTCGTGTGTCCCCATTCAAAGTATTCAATTAACTTCATTGTTATTATGTTAGTGACCAGTCCAGGGTGTACCCCGCCTGTCGCCCGAAGTCAGCTGGGATAGGCTCCAGCATGCCCCCGCGACCCTAATGAGGATGAAGCGGTATAGAAAATGGATGGATGGATTATGTTAGTTACAGCAAGACAACAACTTTTCCCACAGAATCTGCCTCATAGAATGCATCTACTGCAGGGGTCACCAACGTGGTGCCCGCGGGCACCAGGTAGCCCCCCACGACCACATGAGGTGCCCGCAAGGCTGCTATTCATTCAGGTATTCAGTTAATAATGTAAGAACAGTAGAAAGAAATGCATTCTGAAATACAAAATGTGAGTTGTGGACACCAGCATTTTGTTCATGTTCTGGTAAAACAAGCATATTCGCTTTGTTTGGGTTTAAAATAAGCTCTGAAAATAAATGTTACAAAAATGAGTAGCTCTTGGCCATTTTCATTTTGTAAAAGTAGCTCTCACAAGGAAAAACCTTGGTCACCCCTGATCTACTGTGTTAACATTCACTCAGGTTTAAGAACAAACAACGAGGGTGTGGATTGCATTCCCGTACACTGACTAAATCCTCAATGCTCTTTTTCTGTGACTAAGTCTTGTCACACTTCTTTTATTTAAAAAAATAAAACTATTCAAAATGCATTCATTGGATTTGTCAAATTTAATAGATTGTTACATTGTTAAAATGGCATTTTACTTGGTAAAACACCAAACAGTGCTTATGATTTGTAAGGAAATTTCAAGCCAGTGACTTCCGACGTGACTCAACCTGTCTTGTTTTGACGTGAGGCATGACTTGGACTTGCATGTCTTTCCTTGAGACTTGAGACAAAGACAGTATATGTAGTATTTTGCACAACCTGCTGTTTAGTGAAATGCAACCACTGTTCATTTATTACACGAGATGTGACCTGACATGAATTTGAGGGAAAAGCTGCTGCCTATATCGGTGTCGGTTGAAGTGCTGGACAATATCGGTAAAAAGCCAATATCAAGCATCTCACGTAAAACTCTATTAAAAACGTATTCAAAGACACAAGAAAATCACGTGAAGGCTATGTTGGCTAAGACATTGTCTTCCATCACTGTGTTCTCTCTTTCCTCTTTGTCAGTCCTCTCTTAAACCATACTGTCCAGTGGCTTATAAACTATAATCCCATGAAAACAGGAGTATACCAGACAGTCTACCCTCACTGCATGACTAAGCTGCCGAACACTATGACAAGACAAGAATTACATTTGTGTTTGTCAAGGACACATTGTGCACCATCTCACAGGTCGTATGTGAGATGACTGATGGCGCTCTTTCAAATCAGAGTGTTTGGCGTGAAGGAAAAACCTTGAGCAACATTTTAATCATGCAAATACTGTAGATTCACTCAGTCACCCTGCATGTGCTCCTCCAGCAGAAACGAAGCAAAACAAACAGACAGCATCTCCACATCTTATTCACCGACCACTTTTGAGTTCTGCTTTTTTATGTTCTAATGCCGTCTCTTGTGACATTTTTGCTGGCTTCCTCCAGCGGGGCGGAAAATCAGAGAACCTAATCAACTCCCAGTCCCAGACAAATCACTCTTGCGTTACTAATTGTCAGTTGAATCTGCTGAACCTGTGCCCGTTTAATGCTGAGCACTGCTGAGAAAGAAACAAAAAACGAACTCTGAGATTAAAGAAACATATTGTGAGAGTGCCATTTGGCCGCTACAATAAATACAAGCCCGTCAATCACAGTGGTGATGCCTGGGGGACACTGTCTGTTTAACATGTTACCTTGCTAATGATGGAGTTGGCAAGCATCAGTGACTTTGCAATCAGAGGTGCCACCATATTGTTTGGGTGATAAACTATTAGTGTGACTAATTGATTTTTTTGTACAAGCCATTCAACCATCTCTACCAAAAAAAATCGATATTTTTTGAGCTATGATTGATTGAAGTCATGAGGTGTTTACATTTGTGTGTGAGAGATGAATTAGGTACATTAAGCCGCTGTGCATTCATTCTTAAAAAGTAAGACAGTTTCTCTTAGGACGCAAATAACAAGGTTCCACTAAGTGATTGCCCATTTGGTGCTGAGTTGTCAGTATGCCTGATAGCTATTGACCAATGGCATTATACACTCATTAAAGTCTATGAACCTCATTTTGGTGACTACCAGCTGTTTCTAATAAAGTATTCTGGTTACACGAAAGAGTCATTATTAGTCACAGCTCTCAATATAATACAGTACTGTTGTACAATATTAAACATAATGTTAAATCAATACCTCCCTGACAGGGGTGAAAGAGTGAAAGAGAAGAATTTTTACACAAACTTTTCATGCAAAGTTTAGCTGAGGAAAAACTAAGATCAAATCAAATTTTTCTATACAGTTATCGCTTGATCCTGAACATCAATAAATATCTTGTAAAAGTGTTGCTTTTGATCTGGGGCTGTTTTGCTGCTTCCGGACATGGAAGACTTGCTGTGATAAATGGAACCATGAATTCTACTGTCTACAAAAAATTCTGAAGGAGAATGCCCAGCCATCTGTTCGTGACTTCAAGCTGCAGGACAATGATCCAAAACACACCAGCAAGTCCACCTCTGAATGGCTGAAGAAATACAAAGTGAAGACTTTGGAGTGGCCTAGTCAAAGTCCTGACCTGAATCCTATTGAGATGCTTATGCTGGAAAACCCTCCATTGTGAATTACAGCAATTCTGCAGAGATGAGTGGGCCATAATTGCAAGTTATCACAAAAGCTTGATTGCAGTTGTTGCTGCTAAGTGTGGCCCAACCAGTTATTAGGTTTAGGGGGCCATCACTTTTTCATGTTTGTTTGGATGTTTTTTCTCCATCAACAATAAAAAGTTTCATTTAAAAACTGCATTTTGTGTTCAGTTGTGTTGTCATTGACTAATATTTGATGATTTAAGTGCGGCAAACATGCAAAAGACAAAAAAAAAAAAAAAAAGAAATCAGGAAGGGGCCAAACACGTTTTCACACCACTGTATCAACAAACTATTCACACTCACGAGGAAAAGGCTTCTTGAGACGTCATCTGTACTTCTGTGTAGAAGGTGTCGGACGTTTCGCTCCTCATCCGAAGAGCTTCGTCAAAGTGCTGACGAAGCTCTTCGGATGAGGAGCGAAACGTCCAACACCTTCTACACAGAAGTACAGATGACGTCTCAAGAAGCCTTTTCCTCGATGGACAACTCCTGTACGACTGAGAGCCTACACAGACGTATTCACACTCACCTTCACACATATGATGTTCAAAGTAGGTCAATTTCTCAATCACAATAATCCTATTGTTTTTTTTACATCAATAGATTCGTGAATAGCACCTTAAACAAATACTTTCAATTAATAACAGAACAAACTAGATGAACCAACTTCGATTGAAACTTTGTGTGAATGCTGAAATGCAGGATGAATGTTGAAATACCCTACAAACGTGTTGCAATCTATCCAACACCTGAGGATTGAATGAATTCTGTCGCCATAAAATTTGAGAACCAAAGGGGTCATTTCTATGAAAAAAATGGGTCAATTTATGTGGATGTGTTTACCGCTTTATTTAAACTTCATTCGTTATCGCTAAGCAGAGTGAAAGGACAACAGCAGCATAGCTACTGTCAAGTTACACTGCATTAAAACATGTACACAGTGGTGTTCTGTTCAGTGCAAAGTAAGCTTCAAAATAAAGGCATGGCAGTATTAACCTGAATTCTACCACAGCAACTAACATTTACTTCTATTAATTTTTTTTATGTAAATTTTTTGTTAAGACATACAATATAACAAAATGACCGCCGTAGCTCTGTTGTTAGATAAGAGTATAAAATATCATAGACGAATCAAAATATAAGGCCGCACGGTGGCTAAGTGGTTAGCATGTTGGCCACACAGTCAGGAGATCGGGAAGACCTGGGTTTGAATCTCCGTTGGGCATCTCTGTGTGGAGTTTGCATGTTCTCACCGTGCGTGCATGGCTTTTCTCCAGTTTCCTCCCACATTCCAAAAACATGCATGTTGGCGACTCTGACATTGTCCGTAGGTACGAATGTGAGTGTGAATGTTTGTTTGTCTATACGTGCCCCGTGATTGGCCGACAACCAGTCCAGCGTGTACCCCGCCTCTCGCACGAAGTCAGCTGGGATAGGCTCCAGCATCCCCGTGACCCTAAAGAGGACAAGCGGCATAGGAGATGGATGGATGGAATCAAAATAAAAATATGCACAACTGGAGGAAAACAATGTCAACAGAAAGCCCATGTTTGAATAATCCTTCAAAAACTGAATCATGCAAACACTGGGGCGTTTGAAAACCGAGGTTTGACTGTATCTCTGGTGCGAGACACATTTACAGGACACAGCATGGCGGCCCAATTTGTTGTGCATCACAGCTGCACACAGGGAGAGTGTGACTTTCCGCACGGTCAAAACCATGTGTGCACGTTTTTAGTGTGCACAGGTGTTGTGAGGAAAAAGCTCCCCCCACTTACAAAAGTAAAAGCGAACAATGTGTTTTAAAGCACACGGTGGTGTTTATCTGTGTGAGCTCCTGACACTGCAATTGCAATTAATGGCCCTGCCTTGTTGACACTGCCCACTCCCACACACGTACGACAGCCCACACACACTCACAGCAAAACCATTCCAGTTTAACACAATTCTGACTTCCAAAATGAACCAGGTTCCTAGACACAGAAATATCCCACAGGAGCATCACAAACAAAACAGAGTCTGCTGTTTTTGTCTGTTCTATTTCGTTAGGGCTTGCTATTTCTTTTTATTTTGCCTGTCTCAGCTGAACGTTCAGTCAAGCAGCAGCAAATATTGATCAGGCATAAAGACGCCTCTTGCATTCATGAGGAACATGAATAAATGATACAGGTAGTCGGTCCATAGGGGGTTGCTGCTCTGCTAAATCGCCAATAAATCTGGTTTTGGTGTCACAGCAGTGCATCTTTGATCTTTTTTCCCATTCAACGTGGACTACATTTGTATTAGTCCACTCCAACCGACGTGCAACATGTGCATCTCTCCATATGCGCTCTGTATGAGGCCATCAGTGGCTCATGATCCACCCATCTGGAGTAAACCAAGTGAGTCCTTCTTGGAAGACGATGATAAAACTGACAGGGTGTCGCAGATGGGTCCCACCTGGGTGAGATGGCCCAGTAAGTAAACTAAGAGTCCACCAAGGGAGCATTAGTAACAGTAGAGGATCAACATCCCAAGCCAATCAAGAAACAATATGTCGGTCACTGTGATAGTACAACATCTTGTAATTAATAGCCTGTCGCTGCGTTACCAAACAGCCTCACACAGAAAGGTTGAACAAGCTGTTTTTCACGCCCATTTTTCACTTTCTCTAATCTTATACTGGAGACATGGAGGACGAAAATGTCAAGACAAGCGTGGCTTTACTCTGATCTTTGAAAAGTTCTGAAGCACACGTCAGAATGTTTAAAAGCCCCTTTATAAAGTATGTATATCTACCTATTTATCTTAGGCATGAGACATTGAAAGCAGATGCAAAACATCCTCATAAATAGAATGGGAGAAGCTATTAAAGCGTGACAAGATTGAGAACCAAGAGCGTTGAAGCAAATAAATTGTCAATAATGATCCATTAAAACTGAAGAAAGATAAGTAAACTAAAAGAGAACTAAGAAATAGGATTGGGAAACATAACATAATGTTTTCATAGTTTGGCTGGTCCTGCAACTTATAGTCAGGTGTGACTTATAATTTAACATATAAACAATTTAACTTGTTAATTCATACTGACTGACAGGAACCAAAGAGTCAACATTACTGTCGACATCCACGACAGGGCACTATTGGGCTTGTGAAGAATTCATGGATTCAGTGACGTGGAATGAGATCGGGAGCTTGGTGAACTTGCTTACCGGTAACTTGATTGTTGGACTTGCTGCCTTGTTATGTTAATTTAGCCTATTCAGCCTCCCGGGTATGTTCTTAATGCTATTGTGTAGCTGAATAACTGTTAATGTGTTAAGTTAGCATAGCAAACAACTATTCAGCCTCTTGTTCTGTGTGCTATTGTGGAGTTGAATAACTTGCCTTTCCAGATCAAATGTCTGTTCTTGGTCTTGAATTTCGTGAAATAAATTCCTAAATAATAAAACCCTCATGTAGCAAATGTGCCAGACAGTGCATTATGAAACTTAAAAAACATTAAACTTTTTCAAAATTGTAATCGTTATCGTTAATTCTGAATATAACATTGATGTTCCAATCAAGATACTTTTATTTCATTAAACTTTTTAGATTAGTCTTACTGTTCTTTGCAGATTGCTCCATACATTCTGAACAGGCAGTCAGCGCGGTTATCCTCCAGTCCTCCAGGTGGTGATTTGGCCTGTGGTTGAGAACTATAAAACAACTCAAGATAATGGATGGATTAAATAAGAACAGATGCAACAAAATGTCATGACACCACCCAATGTTTTATAGAAACTGATTGGCCGTATTGTCTCAAATCGTGGCCTCCACTTTAATAGACAATATATCCCAATTAATTGCCGGGTGCATCGTCCACTTGAAACAAATACGCACCTATCCCCAAACAGACAAATCATTTGTAGCCATCAGGAAAAAATACAAGCGGTAATTCCATCTTTCACAGAGAGACATTAACTAATTATGTTGTTAATCAAAACACCAGTACCTACCAAGTCATGTACAGTAAACCCAAGTGTACGAGTCTGTCACTCAAATATTCTAAACAAACTTCCAGTATTAAAAGATAATCTGACGTTAGGTTTATTCTATTCAAACTCCATTCGCTTGTCAGTGTTGTGCGCGTCCCTTTTTATGTTCCTGAAGGTATGCGGCTTTAAATTTGTTCCACCTAGTAAGCCCAGGTTGTCTGCATTTCTTTATAATATTTTTATTTGTTTTTCTCCAGTTTTCTTTACATATATTATTTTAACAAAGCACCGTTGTTTATTGGTTAAAAAATGATGATAAAATAAATTCCTGTATATAAGCTACACCCACTAAATTTTGAGGAAAAAACTGATTTGTACATATATAAGCCGCACCAGACTATAAACCGCAGGTCTCATAAAATGGGATATTTAATGCACAGAAATACGTTACACAGAAAGATTTTGTAAATGTTTTATTAAAATAAACGTGTTTTTTTTTCCAAACAGTGGTGCAACACGGCTATTTAAACAGTGCAGAACAGTACACGGCTAGTGAAACAGTGCCGAATAGTGCGTGTAACATAGAGAACAGTAGCCTACCAGAAAAGTAATTCATCACCGTCCTCTTAGGAACTAAAACCACGAAAGTCTTCCTCTTCCGTGTCAGGATTGAACAGCGTCATAATCCTTCGTCGTCTGTCTCTCTCACTCTTTCGGTGTCCTCTCCGTGTCCTCCTCTTCATCTGGCAGTAGTCCCAGCCTTTCGAAACCCGTTGAAGATAGTGTTATTTCTGCTCCACGCTGTAAGCATCCACCGACTGACTTGTGCAAAAGTTGTCCAGTCTCCGACAGCCAAATCCATCGCCTTTAACTTGAAAGTGGCATATCCATTTCTTCCTGTATTTTCTATGATGGAAGATTGTGAATACCGGGTTGCCACTGCGCATGTTCAAATGCTGAACATGATTCAAATAGCATCCCCATATTTAAGAGTCTGCATTGTGTATTCCCTCCCCTTGGTGGAGCCGGCATAATGCTTCCAAAGCTTTACTTTGGGTTGATGAGAGATGTGTGTAATCATGCTGCCTGTACAGACTAATCATGAGTGATTTTCCTCAAGGGGAGACGAGCAGTCATAACACAACAACAGCATTTTTGCTTGCATAGTATCCTATTCCTTCAAACCTATCTTGGGCACTGAAAAAGGCAATACGGTTTTAAAAAGCCTTTATCAGGGAGTGCTGCATGCTGCACACACACGGTTCTTTATCATTTCCAGTCCTTCATTTGGGGAGTATACAGACAAATATGACCCTGTACCAAGTACGTACTCGCCTCCATGTGACAGAAATTAAAGTTTTATCTGAGCTGCCGTGTAGCTCGTTTCATGTGTGCTGTCCCATTTGGACTATTGTGGCTGAGATTGAGTGTTGTGATCAGTCCTGTGTCAGCGTGTGGGTTTAACTGTCAGCACTATAATGTACCGCCAAGCACTCTGGAGACGTTGGAGGCTGAATTCAATGAGACACATGTGACGAGAGGCGTCTGTTTGATAACCTCGTTGACCCGCCCACCCCCACAACAAGCTGCCTTCTCGCTCATCTAGCATACGATAAAAGGCATGGCAGTATACACACCACTAGGAAATGTTGCCTTTTGGTGTCCGGCCTGTGTGTCTACATCTCATGCAGTTTTTGGCTCTTTTAGCGGCGCACCTGTGGCGCTGTTAGGAATCTGAGACATCATTCTTAAAAAAAAAAAAAAAAAAAAAAAGGCACACACAAAGAAAGGCTGGCAAGCTAGCGAAAACTGAACAGAAAGGCTGGCAGAACACACCAGGAGAGACTAAAAACAGAAATGAACACAACAATGGCTGTGACGAGGATAGAAATAAATTAATCACAGTGCACGACAAAGGTGGGAGAACATAAGGAAAGGGGGGGGGTGCCAATTACAGTGTTGTAGCAGCAGGAGCAAGGAAGGTTGGATTTAAGTAGCACACAAAACCTGCGCAATAAAATGAGAAACACAATAAGTCAAGCTGTAAATTCTGTAGCAAGAGTTGGCATTGCAAGACAAGATATTTCTCTAACAATGCAACCTTAATCTTTCATACACCAACTCCGCCCCCATTAGTAATTTACCGAAATATTACCAGTAGATGGATATTTGTATGAACTCTCTCTGACGAGTTATTATTATTCTTTGTCTTGGTAACCACAGTGCACAATGGCAAAGGGACTAGGGATGTACAGTATATTACATTTTTTATACTCCAAATAAAATAAAATACATTATTTTTTCATTTAATTTAATGTACACTACTGGTCAAAATTTTTAGAACACCCCAATTTTTCCAGCTATTTACTGAAATTCAAGTCATTCAAAAGTAAGTGGTAAAGTGCCAGAGGTTTAAAAAAAAAAAAAAAAAAAAAAAAAAAAAAAAAAAAAAAAAAAGGTAAGGTAAGGTTACCCAAAACTGAACAATAATGTGTATTATTGTACAAACTGGGTCAACAATTTAAAGCTCTTCTGCAGAAATGGAGGTTGATCAAGCCTTGGTAGTTAGTGCAACTAATTCCTACATGTGTTCCAAGTTCTGGAGTACTTACTACCTCCTCTGTCTGTATAAAAACAGTGTTGGGAACACACTGTGGTACTATACCCTCGTGAACATCAGTTGAACAGCATTGTAGTGGAAAAGGTAATTTGTTGCTACAAAAATGCCATGAAAACATTTATTAACAATGCAAGAGAGACCGACCATCTTAACACTTAAAAATGTAGGTTTTTTCCTACATTTCCTAAAAATGCAGTGTTCTAAAACGTTTGACCGGTAGTGTATATTTGATTTAATTTAATGTAATATTGTTTAATAATTAAAATGTAAAAAATCGAATTTAATTAGTTACAATTAATTAAATTAAAAATGTATTTAAATTTAATTTAATACATTTTTTTTACTGGATATTGACTCCCAGAGAAATTCTGAAACGGAAAAGCTTTTTAAAAACATTTCTGAAGCTGAAATTAAAGCTCTAAAATCTTATGAAGCACCAAAACAATGTCCTCCAGTAATTGCTCTTCATTGTGGTGAGCCATAAAGGAACTCTTTCGCTGGAACAATGAAAACAAGACATCATCCTCTGTGATCTGTAGGCTGGCCCATTCTTCTGTGTTTTTTTTTGTGTGGATGCTGAAATGTGGATTTATTAAAAAGGTCATGTTGCATAGTGACAATACCACGCACATAGATGCACACCTACATTTGGAAATTCATGTTTTCTCTGTTGAAATAAACAATTACTCATGGCAAAACTTCTAAACCGTAGTTTATCCCAGATAAGGGTGTACTCACACTCCGTACTGTGTTGGACCATGCTTGTTTGCTTGTCCTATTACACTAAGTCCCCAACTAACGAACACAATTGGTTCCAGACGACCGCTCTTAAGTCAAATTGTTCTTAAGTAGGGAAAAAGGTAATATTACTAATGATATAGGTACTACATGTACGTGTATACATATACAGTATATGTGTATGTACGTAAATATGAATTTGGATGTAGTAGTAATATTAAACGAGGATAATTAATGAAAAAAACAATAATAAAAATGATATAATACGTAATGATAAATGTTATTTACCTTTGAAGAGGAGTGGTCAAGCATACGTCGTTGGTTGTGGTGGAGGAGGAGGAGATATTGAAAAAAAGGACAAATCGTTGTCGTTGTTAGACTCTTCTAAAAGAGGTAGTGTTCTGTGGGTGGTGTAGAATTAAGCAGGCCTATTAACTCTTCATAAACTTTAATCACAAGCTGTGCGGGGTTGCATGTACAGCTACAACTTAGCTTTTCTTCAAGTCTCCTCCCCCTGGTATTTATGCCTGTTGGTCCCATTAGCAGTGTCACAGAGCCCTCTACTGGTCAAGCATGTGAATCATGGATTTAAATATAAATAAATATGGACTTATAAGGCAAAACACATGAAAATATAGTTGTGTTCGTATCTCCGAATGTTTGCTAGTTGGATGTTCGTAAGTTGGGGACTTAGTGTACTTCTATATTTCTGTATTACCGCCGTTTCCCTGACTTTGTGGATTATTTCCAGTCTTATTTCAAGTCATTGTGGTTATTTTTTTTGTGCAAGGTGGCAGCTGTCAATAATTACTTGAGAGAGGAGCGATCACATTAATTAAATGACATGTTAAATGACACAAAAGTAGTCACGGGTGAGCGTGCTGTGCCTTGGATTGTTTTGACTCTTTGTATTTTATTTTCATTATGAAATGTGTTGGTTATCATCAAGAACTTGCATGGAGCGACCGGATTACAATCATGCATGTGCGTGCATGCAATCTAGAAGGGGAAGTGTGAGCACGGAACAGAGCGCTCACACTAGCGAAATGGGTATGAAGTGGGCCTAAGCACGAAATGATTTACCAGTGCCCTTCAACAGGTTGCTGCAACATTTATTGACGAATTACACTGTGTACCAAGGTTTCAGCTGTGTAGCATTGATTACATACAGAATTGACTAATATGGGCCATTAAGTGTGTAACTGTTTTTCCTTGTGCACTCAAATGTAATCAACATGACACACTTATACATATTGGGTGAAAAACCACAACAAAATAATTCATAAGCTTCAAATCATAATGATGATTGCTGGTCTATTACCAGCATTGAGAACCTTGTTAAATATTGCAACAGCCTCGCTTTTGACAGGTAATTTAATTACTGCTGTGAGTTAGTCAGGTAATTTCATGGAAGTGACTGCCAAGTGACAGTGCAGACACTAATGGCTCCACTACCATAGGGCCACAGGCCATGGTCAGGCGCCCACGGCTTTTAAAGGCAGCAGGAAGAGGAATGAGTCCATAAAGAAGTACATAATTGAGATGGAACAAAATTGAGGAATTAGTGAAGTGATACTAACGGACGGACAACTGCTGGATGTTGGCTGTCAGGTGCAAACAAGCATGGTTCTCAACTTTTTTTCAGCGAAGCACCTCCTGGGGAATATTTTTTTCCAGCCAAGTACCCCCTAACCACACATACTGAAAAATCAAAGGATGTGGCCGGGGGACCACCATGGTATTTTTTATATATTTTTTTACATTTTGGCTAAAGGCTAAAAAAAATGTACAGTCATGGTTCTCAACCTCTTTTCAGTGAAGCACACCCTGTGGAATATTTTTTTCATTCAACTACCCCTTACCCCACATATTGAAAAATCAAAGGATGGGGCCACCTTGTTATTTTTATATATTTAAAAAATTTTGGCTGAAAGAGTAAATTGATTAAAATATTTAATTGCATTTTGTCCATAGTTAAATCATAATTAATTGCAATTAATCACCTATAGAAAGCAGTTTGTATCTATAAAAGTGTACTTTTAATACACTTATTGACATGAGATTGGATAAAATGTTTGCTCTATGCAAATTTTGTTTATTAAACATTATTCGTTTTTAAACAGCTCAAGAGAAAATGGACCTCAATGGATAAAAAACAATGTGCAACCAGTAGACAATGGTCAATCACTCAAAGATCATTCTCGCCAAGCAAATAACCTCACAAAATACAATTGTGACTAATATTACAAATAAAGGTTTGCAAAAACACCCAACAACCAATTGAAATGAAAACATTAGAAAAATAAATATTGACAATTGAAAATAAATATTTTCATTGTCCATTTCAGCTCAATATTTGTTCCGGCTTGTGTTAATTAACATTAACTGCAACACCGCTGCGTTTTCTCAAACTACGGTGTAGCCTGAGGGTCAAACAAAACGTGCAAAAAACCCCGAAAACATAAAATACAGTTTGGCAAAAAGGCTGCTAAAACGAGTTATAAACAGTCACTCTCCAGTTCCAATCCCCAATCAGTGGCAGAGTAGTATCAGGAAGGGCATTGGTGTAAACACTAAGCCAACTCAAATTTGCTGTGGTGACCCCTGACCGGGAAATTAAAAAAAAACGTAAAGTTTTTTTTTCTCTGTAGTTCCTTTTTTACATGCTGTCTCTCTCTGTTACAATAAATATGGCATATGACAGCATACAAATCAAAATCAGCAGGACATCAAATACTTTCCTTACTCTAAATGTTTTTTTTATTATTATCTCACGCACCCTCTGGAGTGCCTTAAAGCACTCCCAGGGGAAATATGGTACCCCCATTTGAGAACCAGTTTGGATACAAGCAGTTTTCTTCCGAGAGAGAGAGAGCTACGGGAGAGAGAGTGTGGGTGAATAAGGGTAGTGAGTAAGTAGAGGGGTGGGGGGGAGAGAAAGAAACCGAGAAGAGCTTTTCCACGCTGTGTGATTATTTTGTCGTCCAGTCTCCGTACGCCACCGCGCAGGTGCCGTGGGGAAAAAAAAAACTCTTTTTGCCGTTTACTCACCTTCATTTTTTTCCCGGAATGGAGTTCCCTACTTTGCCCCCGGGTGACATGTACGTGTCGTTACCTCCCTTAAATGGTACCTTCGGCGATTCGCTCCTGCTGGGGCCCAACAGAACCAACGCCTCCGCGGGTCGGGAGCCTCGGGACACGGCGAGGGTCGTCATAGCCGTGTGCATCACCGCCCTCTACTCGCTTATCTGCGTGGTGGGACTACTGGGGAACGTCCTCGTCATGTACGGTGTGGTCAGGTAAGGAGAGTTGGACTCGAACAATGAACCATCCACTTGTGTCAATTGGGATAAAGTTGTGTTGAAGCACATTTACAACATAATCACATGTTTCTGTATATTTAAATATATTTTTGAACAATTCACTATTCGTGATTATTGCAAGTCATTATTATTATTACGCTGTAACTGTAGTGCACAGAAAGAAAAGGGAAGATGTGTATGATTTATAGCCTTGCCTTGCACTCAAGCCAATTTTTTTCTCACGAGCAATGATTTTTGTAAAGTCAATTTATTTATTTGCAGGGCTAATACACATGATCCATCACTGCAGTGGTTGGGCTCTGATTGATTTGTTTGCTCAAGTGTTGCAGCTCAAATGAACAGGAAGCCGTTGATTAAACGTTCGCTATCCAATGTCACCAGGCAGCTCAGATGGTCCGAAAAAGAAGAAAAATACTCACTAACACGTAGCATTAATACAAGTGCAGTTTAATGGCGGTCATAATGGCAGAGCCAGAGAGGCTCTCATGCAGTTCTAATTCCATCAGAGCATTTATTATTCTCATCGCTTTGAGACAGGAAATGAGACTCAAATCAATAGTTTGGTTTCTAACCTTATTACATTTTGACAGCAATCAAGACTCAACCACAGCACACTGTGTCTAGACCCAAAGTGCTCACATGTGTGCCCCCCCCGCCCCCAACCAGGTACACCAAGATGAAGACAGCCACCAACATCTACATCTTCAACCTGGCTCTAGCAGACGCCCTAGCCACCATCACCTTACCTTTCCAGAGCGCTAATTACCTCATGAGCACATGGCCTTTCGGGCAGCTGCTGTGTAAAGTGGTTATCGCCATCGACTACTACAACATGTTCACCAGCATCTTCACGCTCACCATGATGAGCGTGGACCGCTACGTGGCCGTGTGTCACCCCGTGAGGGCCCTGGACTTCCGCACGCCAGCCAAGGCCAAGATCATCAACATCTGCATCTGGATACTCTCCTCCGCTGTTGCGGTACCTGTGATGGTCATGGCTGTTACCAAGGTGACAGACAAAGGTGAGTTAAATAACGGTAGACGACCACAATGTATCCCATCAGATATCCTCCACAGTGAAGTGTTCTAAATGTTTTCACATAACTGTAAATGACAATTGTAGCTTCCTATGGGTTCTGCTCAAAATGCTTTGGAGGGCATGCTAGCATACAGCATACAATCCGCAATGTTGTATAATCATTAGACAAACATTGAATGACTTATAGGCAATTAGTTCCCAAATACATTGATGGCAGCCATGTTTTTTTTAACCTATCTTGCTCAAATTCTACACGCATGTGCTTGTCAGTCCCCTAAATGTGTGTACCAAAGTTTGTGGTGGTTCGGCAAAGCACCCAAAAGTAACACTGGGTGTTTGAGTTGAGTTGAGTTTGAGTTAAGGGTAACACATGCATGTCTTGGCACCTTTTAACATTTTTGTGTGCAACAGTGTAAGAATAGCTGATTAGGGTTGTCACAAGATACTTCGGTGCCAAGTCGATTCCAACACCCAAAAACTACATCGATAAGGTACTGTCAGCACCCAATATCCAAGTTTTCTTTCGATGAGCCATGTCTATGCTTGGCAAAACTGACGTGGTCACAGTTGTACAGTTGTCCCTCACAATATAGCGCTTCGATTATCGCTCCCTCGCTATATCGCAGTTTTTCAGAAATTAATCAGTGATCACTGTTTCCTGGTAGACTCTGGTCTATTATTAGTCAAAACACATTAAATACTTCAATATTAAATACATATTAAAATACTTCTTCCCCACTCAGTTTAGAACAAGTAAATTGGAGGATAACTAGTTAGCTCAGTAGCTTGCTATGTGCTATGACCGAAAGCCGTCTCTTATGTCCCTGCAGTGATCCCGTAGCCTGCATGTTCATGATGTAAACAAAGAATAATAGTGTGTAAAGGTGATTTTAGGGGTGTTATTTCATGTCTACATGGCTCTAATGGTAAAAAATAAAATAAAATAATGGTAAAAAAAAAAAAAAAAAACATTTAGAAAGTCATAAACAGATTTTCTATGCTCGAACTACAAAAATATTCTGTTTATTAATACTGAATCCTACTTCACGAAAATTCACTTATCGCGATAAATGACAAAAAAATGGCCCCATTTCATACAGTGCGTATGTGACATGGACCATCACTCCTGAAGGCTCTGGGCACTTTATATTAACATGGCAAAAACATACTGCTGAAGCTGGAATCTGATTGGACAAACATCTAACATACACATACACCACTGGAAGCAGTACTGCTAAGAAACACGCTACTAAATGAGAATAAGTGACAGTTGGAATGAATGAATGCAATTACATGGAACAAATACTAGAATTTAAGCTCTCAACGTATGTCGGTGATTCTGATAGTGTTTAGGTCAGCAGAGAAGGCCTGCACTGACTGCAGACGACTGGTTTCCAATAATAACAGCAAAACACAAGTGTTCCATTAGACTAGCAGCCAATGTTCGTGTTTCAACATGTATCATTCAATGTCTTAAGCATTTGAATGATTTTTGCAGAAAAAGCACATTGTGCAAAATTTCTGTTCAGCAAACGTTTTACTGTGGCTTCTTTGTGTGAAACCCTGCACCAAAAGGACCTTCACATTACAGCGTTGTCATTTATACTTGTTTACTGTTACTCTTTTGACAGTCTACAAAGTTAAAATGTTGCTCTATAAATTGTCACAGTACAGAATTGATCCTGAACCTGATTATTTATATTTCCTACATGTAAAACTGGCTCAAAATGTGAAAAAATGGTCGTCCAAGTGGCCTCAATGGATTGTTTGGCAAAGCAGGTTCCACTGTGAGTTTTCTTTCTAATAATAATGGCTCCCCACAAGGAAGGGATGCAAGCCGCTCAAGCGTAAATAACATGTTCCGAAAAGCCCTGTTGAATTACACCTAAATCGAAAGCGAAGTCAATAATCATGTAAAAACATTAGGTAAGATTGTTGGTCGTTGGTGTGATAAAACAACGTGGCACTGATTGGCTCGTGTTGACATACAGTATGTCAAGTGAGTACGCCGCTCACATTTCAGCAAACATTTTTATTACAGTATATCTTCTCAAGGGACAACACCACAGAAACTTACATAGTCAGCGTACAGCTTGTATAGCAGTATAGATTTACAGTCCATTGACTAATGTATAAACAGCTGGCAACCCAAGTGAGTACCAAGTGTGTCTTGCCTGCATGAGTGATGCAGACACTGGGGAGCTGTGGTTCATTAAGGGAAATCTAAATATAAATTCCAACTGTTGATATGAAGGAGAGCATGATCCCCTCTCTTGGGAAACTGGGCAGTATGTACGTTTTCCAACATAAAGACCACAAACGCACCTCCAAGACGATGAGGAAGCTGAAGGATTGGCCAAGTATGTCCTGGACCTAACTGAGGGGTGGGGCATCCTCTACCAGAACAAAGGTGGAGGAGCACAATGTGTCTAAAATCCACGAGGGATGTCATCATGGATGAGTAGAAGAGTATTCCAGTAATAGCTGTGGTGAATTCTATGTGCAAGAGGATTAAGGCAATGTTAGATAACAATGGTGCTCACGTTGTTGGTGCTGAAGTAGCGACACTTTGGACACAATTTGGACTTGTTCACTGTGAGATGTACTCACTTGTGTTACCAACTATTTAGGCAATAATGGCTGTGGGCTGGCTTATTTTCAGCTGATACTACAGTTGTTCCTCGTTTATTGCGGTTAATCGGCCCCAGACACGACCGTGGTGAGTTAATTTCCGCAAAGTAGGATTCAATATTAATAAACAGAATATTTTTGTAGTTAGAGCATAGAAAACCTGCTTGTGACTTTGTAAATAGTTTTTAACATTAGATCCTGTAGACAAAAAACAACCCATACTCACCTTTACAATCCTACTATTCTCCACATTGCGCAGGCTACCACAGGGACATAAGAGACGATCGCCGCTAACATAGCAAGCTACCCAGCTCACTTGTTAGCATCTCCAATTGATTTATTCTAAACTTAAGAAAGTCTTTCAAACAGAGTGGAGAAGATGGACAAAGTAAGAAGCCAAAAACCTACCACTTCCACACAGAATGGGAGGAAAACTTGTTTTCACTCTATCATGTCGGCCATGCCATGGCTGACTCCGTGCAGTGTGAAGGTAATGTAACGTCACGTCTCATCAATATAACATTACTGACACCTAGTGACCAGCATACTACATGTAGCTTGTCTTTCAATATGTTTTGACTAATAATAGGCCATATCAACCATGAAACAGCGATCATTTATTAATGATTTCTTTTTTTTAACACCTGCAATAGAGTGAGGGAGTGATGTTTGAACAGCGATGTAGCAAGGGATGACTGTATATCTATACAAAAGATACACTGACTACTCTAAAGCCTAGGTCGCAACCGGTCGTATGGGTTTAAAACGCTACGTGCAAAAAACGCAAGAAACACAAGGAGGGCGCGCATGAGACATGCTGATTTTTGAGCCGTAGACGGGTCGCAGAGGTTCTTTGTCATGTCAAACAAACTCTAGGGGTGAATGCATTTTTTGGTTGCAAGACAAACGTACGCACTTCGTCCGTCTTCATGCGTCATCCGTACGGCCAAAGTGTGTCTTTCATACGTTTTGCTGGTGTTCGGTTTGGGGGGAAAATTAAATTTTTTTCATACGTCGCACTTGCAGACTCCGTATGTGTGTTGTACGCCACACGTGCACCCCACATATGTAATTAGTGCAGCCAAGACATGTTCAGATATTTCTTATGCGCCATGCTTGTCGAGTGAGTCGTCGTGTGTTACCAGTAATGTTACCCATACGGTGAGTGCATCAGTGGCATGAAAACTCGGGTATATAAAGCTGCAGGTGTGCCTACAGCTTTGTTTTATATGGTTTATCCATCCATCCATTTTCTGCTGGAGCCTATCCCAGCTGACTTCGGGCGACAGGCGGGGTACACCCTGGACTGGTCGCCAGCCAATCACAGGGCACATATAGACAAACAACCATTCACACTCACATTCATACCAATGGACAATTTAGAGTCACCAATAAACCTCACCTGCATGTTTTTGGAATGGGGGAGGAAGCCGGAGTACCCGGAGAAAACCCACGCGCACACGGGGAGAACATGCAAACTCCACACGGAAATGCCCAGGGAGAATCGAACCCAGGTCTTCCCGATCTCCAAGCTGTTACTGTGTTGGCCAACGTGCTAACCACTAGACCACCGTGCGGCCCTATATGGTTTATTGTATCTGTAATTGTATTTATCAATGGATATTTTTTTTCTATTTGCTATGTCTCTATTGTTCGACGGAGTATTAGGGCCACATTGGGGGAAAAAAATCTGCGATTTTGAGAATAAAGATGTAAATTGACAAGAATAAAGTGGTGATATTACGTGTCATATGTGTCGGAGGGAAAATAAAGCATAGCTCTTCGGGAAGGAACGAAACTTTCCTCTTGCTTCAGGCAAGCTTTTATTTATAACATGGCGCAAAACAGAGCAGATGAGCGTTTAGCATTTAGATTAGCATGCCTAGCCCTTCTCACTTCCGCCTTCCTTCCCCTACCGCCTCAACGTCAATGTCTCAATGTCCAAGCTGTCTCAGGCAATGGCGGTAGCATATAGTTACAAGTTTTTTCTCATAATGGTAGGGCTTTATTTGTAATATTATGAGTTTTTTTTGTACATTTACAACGTTATTCTCAGAATCTCAAATTATTTTTATAAAAAGTTCTTGTCATCTGAAAATTATTTTCAAAAAGTGTCAGTAAAGCAACTCACAGCAATGTCCCACCATTCCTGCCACCCACACGCTTCTCAGAACAGCCGTCGCAGAAAGTTCTCCACGAACTCCCACAGCCAAAATGCTTGCCCTCGTTCTTCTTAATCTCCTCTGCGGAATCATTTGCTTGAGAAAATATTGACTCCCGTTGCACAAAACCCTTGAAATTGCCACAAACGCGTCAAGTAGAGCACACGCTGCATCAATGTTTTCTTCCGTGTGACGTTGTGCTTCTGCGCATGCACGTCACTTCATATTAAGCCGCATTTTTTTGGTAACGTCAACGACCACACAAATCTGATTTTAACAAAAAATCCGAATGGGGCATCATACCCTGCAGTGTGAGCGTACTGTAGCCCAAGTCTTATTCCTGACTTAGAGTGCAGGTAGAAACGCACAAAAGGAAATATGTTCCAAATAAAAGTATAAGCTAAGCAACTGACAGGACGACTATGAATCCAGTGTATCCAACAGTCAGGGGACAATTAGCTTAATTGTAGAAAGTGTTTTTATAGTGGTTTTGGTGGCAGGTGCTTCTGTTGAATTGAGGGAGTAATGAGGCAGTAGAAGAGAAGACATTGGAGCTGGGTTATTAAACCTAAATTATCCTCTCCACATGACTCTCCATTCAATTGCAGTCATTTTACTCCCCAGGCAATGTGGATTGCAGAATCATATTTCCCAAACCGGACTGGTACTGGGACACCATGACAAAAATCTGCGTGTTCATCTTCGCCTTTCTGGTGCCCGTCTTGGTCATCACCATCTGCTACGGTCTGATGATCCTGCGCCTCAAGAGTGTTCGTCTCCTCTCCGGATCCAAAGAGAAGGACAGGAACCTGAGACGGATCACCCGAATGGTCCTGGTGATTGTGGCAGCCTTTATCATCTGCTGGACCCCCATACATATCTTCATCATCGTCAGGACCATGGTGAAAATTGACCACAAGAACCTCCTGGTGATGGCGAGCTGGCATCTGTGCATCGCTCTAGGTTACACCAACAGCAGCCTCAACCCGGTCCTGTACGCCTTCCTGGATGAGAACTTCAAGAGATGCTTCAGGGATTTCTGCCTGCCCTATCGCACCCGCAAGGAGCAGAACAGCTTCTCCAGGGGCCGCAACAGCACCAGGGAGCCTGTGTCAGTTTGTGCTCCCACCGCCACAGACAGACCGCCCGCATGACTAGGCGTGGACCGCTTGGGGATCCAAGAGGACCTCCAGACGGAAGTCACACAGTTCTCCACCACAGGAGTGTAAGCGTGTACATGTTGGCATTTGTTCCACTGTCTGTTTTAGCTCGAGATAGAAGAGAGACTTGTCTTGCAGAGTTGTAAAAAATGCCAATGTGTGCCTGTAGATCCTTAAATAACAGATAGAAATGTACATGTAGACAACTGACAAATTAAAGGAAAGAAACATGAACGTAGCTGCTTTTACAAAAGCATGGAAAACTCTTAAAACATAAATCAAAAACTACCATATATACACACATCACAAACTCAAAATATAGCTTACATACTCTAATTTTAAAGCTGAGTATATTCAGCGTGTGACACTTGTTGGCATAATATAACACTAGAGGCTAGCATGTTAGCTTTTAGCTAGCTTACAGTCAGTAACAGTAAAAAAAACAAACAAAAAAAAATATCTTGAAACATTTTAAAAGCTTAAAGCGATAGTTCTGATTTTTTTGACCTGAAGTTGTATGACCCAGCGACTACCTGGAACTACGGTCTTCATCACCGAACTCCGACCAGAACTGGACTTAGGGGACCAAGTGGGGGGTGAGTCGCTGTTTATGGACTACACTGCTGATGGGGATGTCATACAATTTCATTCAAAAAACCTGAACTATCCCTTTAACTTACGAAGACATAAGTAGTGCTAAAGTAATTAACATCATAAAAACAACACTAATAGAGTGAACGTTAGCCCTGCACTGGAAGATAGGCTAAAATCCTAAAAAGTATAAAATGCTGTGAGGTAGTGGAACCATTTTAGTGGTGACTGGATGAGTAAACATTTATTAAAAGATGACTATTACGTACATTTTCTGTTTTGACACTGATAGTTGAAGCGTTATGTTCCAAAAACTGCAAATGCTAAAATGTATGGGTCACCATTCAACAATGTACTAAACATCACAGACAACACTGAGTGTAAGTGATTTAGTATAAAAATTAACAATTGAAATAAAGCTTTAGTTAGCAAGCTAGCTAGCATGTATATTTTCCCACTGCTTCTTGTTGCTAGGCAGATTTCTTACTCCGCAAAACAAATCTGAAAACACAACTCTAAGATTATGAGACAAGCTAAACAACAAACCATTGTTCTGTCTGAAAAGTAAGAAGCTTTTTCCACCACAGCGCCATCTGCTGGATACACACATTGGGTCTGACTGTGGCCATGACAAAACATCTTTTTTACGCTTGTGCTCCTTTCATGTCACCTATCTGTACATTGTTACACTTCACTGGTGCATTCTACACAGCACTACTGATACTACAACTGTCAACAGTGTACTCAACATCACAGCTGACCGTTTATGAGATGCATTAGAAAAAGTAACACCTGAAACTTGTAATATACATTTAAAGGCAAAGCTTTGTGTTAGTATTAGTTATTGGTATCAAAACTTCAGCTTTTTCTTGTTACATTTTGGCTTTTTGCTCTATTTTTCCCCATTTTGCTGGGGGTTTTTTTGGTGTAATTTTATTTCTACAATGTGCCGTAGGCTAATAAAAAACAACTTCGGGCTGCAAATCGCCCTCCGGACGCAGTTTGGACACCCCTGATTTACTGTATGTTCATATTTTTGTTACATTCAAAATGCACCACACAGACACACACACACAGGCTGTGTTTTTTTATCTCCCCCCCCCATTCCACTTCACTTCGGCGCCGTGAAGTTAAAGCTACCGTGGGATTAGAGCATTGCTCTGTGTCAACTTTAGAGGTGTTTGGAGACATCCATGCCATATGTGGAGAACAGTGCAGGACTCGCAGCGCAGTGTATAAACATACTGTTGATGTTGGGATTGTGTTGCACCAAAACACACGCGCGCACACACGCACACAGACACATACAGCTAACATGATGGAGACCAGAGGTGAAGATGACAACAGCCATCACGGTTCAGCTAAATCACCTTCTTATTCAGCTCGTATTCGCTTGTAAATAGCTGACACTATGTGGACAAAAGTATTGGGACACCTGACTGTTGCAACTGGCAACACTTTCTACAAGACGGAGTGTATTTTTTTTTATTGTCCATTCACCCAGGAACAAGTGGGGTAAAAGGTCACCGTTTGGATGGACTCTTTCACGCCAAACTCATCCGAGCACATCTTTGTGGCGCATTGAGCACAGAAAAGGCCTTAATGGTGTCCAGTAGGTTTTGTCCATGTAATGTGTGTTTGTGTGCCAGAGAAGCGAGACAGAAAAGTCTTTGCGGCTTAATGAGTATCCAGTGACATGGATGTGCTAATGTGTTTCAGGGAAAAATTGCATTGAATTTACTGGAAGTCCCTTCTTGTGATGGTAAATGGGAGACATAATGACAGATGAAGGGCGCATTAATATTCAATGTCAATGAAGTGGAAGTTCTATATGCCTGTGCGGCTTTTTGGGAGACAATGGCGAAAGAACACGAGTGGAGAAAACTGTCGCTTTCAAGTATCCCATCGTGACCATCAGCTGACTCACTGTTCCCACTCGTCTTGTAGTGGACCGGCTCCTCTTTTTCTGCACGACTCAAACATTCAAGCAGGAAGCTTTCAAGAGGAAAGGCGGCACAGCGAGCTGACTCAATGACCACAAACAGCCATGCAGGAAAGTCATTAGTGAATCAACAATACTACAGTACGTCTGGTGGGGCAATTTTCCATGAACGATTCTAGGACATTTGTACCGGGAGATTTGCATCTCCATCCCGAGTGTAAATAATGTATTGTTCTGTTTGAGCAATAAGTGATGATGTGATTTATTTAGCTGCAATGTGCTATTGTGTTGCTTAGCCGCCATCAGAAACACAACGACATGTTATGTAAGCGTGTATTTTCACTATGCTCAGTATGAAGGAGTATTACAGACAAATTCAAACACAACAATGAAGAAAAAGAACAATAAAGAAAATCGGAGAAAAGGGTGGAATTTTGCCATAAAAAAAACAAATAAATAAAAAATAATAATAAAATAAATAATAAAATGAATTATAATAATATGGTGTAAAAGAAATGTTAGAGAATGAAGTTGTATTTATTTTTTTTTAGTAATAAACTTTACATTTCACCTGAATTACGTTGTAATATTACTAGAAAAATGTGTGATGTTATGAGAACAAAGTTGTGTTATTTTCCAGGAAAACATTGTAATATTATGTGCATCAGTAGGATCAGGGCAAAAAAAACAAAACAAACAAAAACAAAGTGGAAAAAACACCAACTTTTTTACGACAGGAAACAAGCTGTGACGATTGAAAAAAACGTGACGATGCTACAAGATTAAAGTTGCATTTGTATGATAAGAAAAAAATTAATATAATATTATGTGCATCACTACAAAGGCGTATTGAGTGCCAGTAAAAACATTTCAATCCTGATTTTAAAAAGCACTTTTACAACAATTAAAGTGTTGGAAAAAAAGTTGTGATGTCATAAAAAGAAAATTGTGTTGTAATGTAGCAGGACATGCATCAGTCATATAAAGGCGAAACAGAAATGTACAAATAGTCACAAGTCACATTTTCTTGCAAGAAAAACATGTGGAATTTTACAACTGTTAAGTGTAAGTGTCACAAAATAAAGTTGCTGTTTTTTTCCCCCCAGAAAAATGCTATAAAGTTATGTGCAACAGTAGTATTAAAGCCAAACTGAAACATAAAAATGTACAATTCCAGTAAAATTCCGATTGATAAAGAGAAACTTTTTGCAATAATAAGTGCATCGGTACACTGAAAGGTAAAAAAGTTAAATTATGGATTTAAAAAAAAGCCTTTGTACAAAAAAAAAGTCAAATAAAGACCCCCCCCCCAGAATAAAATCTGAACACTGTTGTGATGTTGCAAGAATAAAGTTACAGTAAGAGTGTTAGTAATATGAAATGAGCTTAAACAAATGATTTTACAAGAATAGATGAAAATGTTATTTTTTTCCAAGTAAAAATAATGAATACAGTTGTTTCAGCAAGTGAATGTCCAAATTCCCGACACTCTAACACAAACAACAGTACATGACCAGTCTCTCTTTCCAGGAGCCTTCTATACAGTATGTTTATTAGGTAATATAATGACATATATATAATGACTTGAATAAACCCTTTTCTCCTATAATAATGAGCAAATTCAGAGTATTTTAGTAAAATGACAATTGTTGCTCTTGTAAACTATGACTTATCTCTTAATTTGACCATTTTTCCCCATCAGCAATACTCCTTCACATATCACAAACATCATCTATCTTGCCCTGTACTTCTGTAAAAGGAAACTTTAAATGTATTTTATAACACTTTGGGCCTAATGGCCATGTGTACCATAATGCCTTACTCAGCATTTGGTTTTGCTCTTTTATGAAAACCTTTTTGTACAAAAAAAGGCTTTTTGGCAAGCATTATTTGAATATGAGCTAGCAGAAGTGGTGTTGTTCGTGCTCCTAGTGAACCATGATCAGTGGAGAAGAGTCATTTTGGTTCCAGCGGTAGTTATCGTGAATATCCTTGACACTTGTAATCTATGTAAATCCCAGTCAGATGGCAGGAGAGTCTCACACGGAAATAAACACGACCAAGAATGGATTCGTGAGTACGAAGGGGTTGAAGGGGGGTCGTGAGGCAGTGGTGAAAAACTGTGGCGGTCACAAGGGTAGATGTGAGACATTTAAAGAATGAGTGTAAATGTCACCAAACCAAATGAAAGCACAATATGTCATACGTCAGGGATGCTACATCTTTGGAGTTCATGGCCACTAAAATACCAATGGGAACTGGTGATTTCTAGTTTTGCAGCTTTTAAGTATATCCTGAAGATGTATAATGCATGCTCATTTGCACTTATTTACCGAAAATCATTTGTTGTTTGCTATGTTTCTCCTGGTAATAAAATAACATAACATGCATATCACTGCCTTCTGTTGCCATGTCAGCCAACCCTGTTAGACTACGACTATACTGTAGTCGTGTAAAAATACATATCTTCGCTTTGCTTTTGTATATGAGCCGTACACTCAAATGGACTTTCATTTTACTGGCTCACACATTCATGAGCTGAAATATTAATCTGTTGGAGGACTGATAATGCCTCTCCTGATGGCGTAATTAGAAAGCATCAGTCATGTGGATTGCTTTCAGGCTCTTGTGGATGTTTAAATTATAATTTCATTCAATGACTTCGAGCCGGAGGTCTCTCACAAAGGAAAAGCTGTTCAGCAAAATGACACAATCGCGCAACTCCATCTGAATTGAAAAGTGGACCTGACATTAATATGAGGAGGGGAGGAAGGGGCTATTCTTCCAACACAAAAGTGGGGGAACAAAAACATACCTGTCATTAATTATACATGATTGTGTCTACAATGTGTGAAAAATGAGTACAAATGCAACAAAATCATTCAATCGGTATAGTTTTTTTCTACAAGTGTGAAGAAAAGGTGCACAAACCATGTAAGCATTTGGCTTAATGCATCGAAAGAGCACTAAACAATTATATTTTGTGAAGAACAATGGACCAACTTCATATTTTTGGGGTTTAATGAACACAACGCAATCGCATGGAGGAATCTGACATAAAAATAGAAGACGGTACGCCATATGTAACGATACACCATAATCACAGTCAGGGGCCTATTTAATCATTTGGGGGCCCGAGGCAAACCTAATCATTTGGGCCCTCCACATCCTTTTTTCTTTTTTTAACATTTTTACACAATGTGAGTATGTAATTTAGGTCTTTTTTTCCTGCTTTTGAAATCTGTTACAGTTATCTGTTAGCTTAAGTTGCTAGCTACATAGCCATGTTTATATGCCACCTCGCCCCACAAAAAACGATTTGAAATATTAATATTTATCATCTTCTAACAAGATGGAATATGAGTAAATTCTTGTATTTCCTGAACTAGATAAAGTCCTTAACATGCCCCTGGGGGATTATTGTTATCTAACAAGTCAATCATCTTAATGCTTTTTCTGTAAGTGATAAGAACATTAAGCAACATGTAACATCATTTACTGCTTTAATACTCACATATTTATGATGAAAAGCTCCACTCTCAGCTTCATCTCTATGCATTCTCAGTAGTGGTGCTGCTGTATTATGCTGTTTCTATTATTTGTTGTGACTGCGAAGGTTGTCACCTTCAGTAGTTTTGATTGAAAACGATGTTTCCCACTCGCCGTCGGCTCTTCTCCGCTCTACCGGGGTAATTCCGCGCCAACAAGTTTGCTTGCTTCGCTCCCGTCTTCCGGACATGCGCGGTAACATGGAATAGTCCATTACATGAGGAGGGAGGGGCAGCGGTCGAAGCGCTTATGAGAGATTACGCATTTTGATGAAGTTTTCAGCACGTGAATTAAAACTAAAAAAGTAATTTATACTTTAAAATTGAAGACAAAAATCAATAATGAGCTTTTATGAGACGTTTCGGGGGCCCCGGAAATCTCGGAGCCCCATTCAATTGCCTGTGTTTGCCTAATGGTAGGTCCCCCCGCCCCGCATCACAGTTCAGTACGTTTTAAGGTCAGGGTGTGGTTCATTTTCGGGACATAAGAGAACAAAATTCAAAACAGAAAACTGCTTAGCATTTGTGGAAACAGCATTAGTGATTTTTTTCACAAATTAAACATAAAACCCCTGCAACCTGCAGGTAATAATAAAAAACAGTTCTGCACAGAAAAACAGAAAGAAGTATGCCACTTTATTTATTTATTTATTTATTTATTTATTAACTTTGCTGTTATTTTGTTATTATATTACATAGGAAAAGTTAATAAAATTGCATGGAACCGCTTGAAGAAAACATATGAAGTGCTCTACTTTGTTTAAATTTCTCTGCCAGTGGCACCATAATTCTAGGATATTTGACACACTATGAAACATTTCAGCCGAAATACAATTTTAGCTAACTTGCAGAAGTAGCAATTACATTTCTCAGATTCTATTTCCTGGAAACATCACACATTTCTGTGACACTTGTTGCTAAGTAGAATTCGAAGGGCGCAATTAATCCGTCGTTTATTGCAGACCGTGATAAGTGAATTCCTTATTTAGAAATGGAATATTTAGTTTAATATAGCTATATTTAAAAATAAAAAAAATAGAGCAAAAGGCACAATGACAAAAAGCTGAAATATTGAAAACAACAACTAACCATTTCAGGTGACTAGCTCATGAAGCTCATTGAGAGAACACCAAGGGTTTTTCAGAGCTTATTTTAAACCCAAACAAAGCGAATACGCTTGTTTTACCAGAACACTAACAAAATGCTGGTGTCCACAACTCACATTTTGTATTTCAGAATATATTTCTTTCTAGTGTTCTCACATTAACCAAAAACCTGAATGAGACGCAGGCTTGCGGGCACCTCCTGTGGTCGTGGGGGCTACTTAGTGCCTGCGAGTACCACGTTGGTGACCCCTGGGCTGTATGGTACAAAAGGCGAACCATAAAATCACCCTCATCTGGACAAAAAACATATTTGACTTACTTTTTCAAAATCACTGGTGAAACGTTGAGAATCAGACACCGTCTTTAAGGAGAATTCCAATGTGAGATCAGCTTGATGGCGTTCCAGCACGACCTCCAGTCAGTCGCATGAGTTCAACCACTTTTCGGGCTTTCCCCCTCAGACCTCCGACTGCCACGCACACACGGGCCCTACTTTAGCCACCACCCGACCGATGATCACATCGCGAGCCTTGATAACTCACACACCCTGCCAAGTGCCCACCCCCTAAATGCCACCCTAAGCTAAAGCTTGTTAAGGCACCATCCCAGCAAGACATTTTCCGTGGCATGTTTTGCAGGGTGCAAAACTTCACACTCACAACAACAGGTAAGTCCCACACGGCAGACATGCTTTGTGAAGGGAAAGTGGGCGGGAGACGGCCGCTATAGGCCGGATGCCTCAATGGGGGCGGAGCTGATTGTCAGATGTGATCGGCGTTGTAAAGCAAGTATCGGCGTATGCCGATACCATGCTTTTTCACGGAAATCGGCCAATACTGATCGGTGGCCGATCGGTCGGAGCACCCCTAATATATATGTATACTGTATATACTGTACATATATATATATATTTATATATTCAATGTTTAATTACAGGTACCATTTGAATGTTTGAAAGACAGATGTAGTACAGATGACAATGTTGAAATGCCCTACATTGAATTGACATCTGTTTGTGCGGGACTTTTTCACTGTCTAAAAAAACTCACCAAGCAGATGTCGATTTCAGATTCAGCAGCAGATTTATTTTACGTGTGATTGATTGAAGTAAAAAGATACAATTTCCATCCTGCTGCATCCCAGCTACTCATGGTTCCTCTGGAAAAATGTCAGAATCATCTATTATACAGCCCCCCCCCACCCAGGAGAAAATAAGGAGGGGGGGGGATCTTTGTCATTAGGCATCAGTTACCATGGCAACCGGTGACATTTGGTGAGGTTCATGTCTGGTGAGGCAGACATGTTACTACAGGTTGCTCATTAGGAGCACAACCAAAAAAAAGAAAAGACTAGTTTACTTTGGTTAAAAAATGTTTTCAAATTGTTTTCAGATTCTTCTCAGTTCTGATACTTTGTTTGATCACCTCCTGGTGATCAATCTTTTTAAAAATTCATGCATTCATTCAGCAGAGCATAGAAATAACGTAATAACGTAATAACGTATGTAAATATAGCTCAAGCCAGCACTGCTGTTGGCGTATTTCAACAAAGTTAAAAAAAAACAACAAAACACTGGTTTTCCTTGGTGCAAGGATGGCTGACAAGCACCTTCCAGCTCATGCATGCTCCCACCCCTTCAGGACGCATCGGTAGTGCCTCCCGTATGACATTTGTTTATTTTATTGTCCGATTAGCAAGAATAATGATGTCACACCGACATTAAAGACATTATATACTGTACCCTAGGTTGTTAGAAGGTCATTGTGTAGAATACATTTTTCTGCAACATTATATTATTGGCAACATGCTGACAAACACAAACTGGCAGGCGCCGTGAGTCAACTCAATGTGCACTCAGACAGTAGGCGAGGCTTGCACACTAAGTCAAGAAGCCACGATCACGGTGGACTCATCTTAGGTTTCTGCCCCGTATTTGATCAGCAAATGCGTAAATTCAGCAATGTTTATTGACGAAAATGTTAAAAACAAATTGGAATCATACAGAAAATACATTTTTAATACATTTTTAATACAGTTAAATGGGAAAATATTCCGATTTTTTTTTTTTTCCCCATAAGTTAGGCTCTCTCTCACCTGCCTTACCTGGCCGAATGTCACTGATGGCAACACATCCTGTGCAGGGCTGTCCTGGTTCCATTGGTGCTTTTCCGCTCGTAAATACCTCGGAGTAACCTAGCACAACATCGAGTGTATGTGTGATAGTCTGTGACACTTTAAACCTAACCATTTATACTTGTATCCTATGCTAGTTAGCTAATAGCTAGTTAGTTAATAGTTATAAAACAGTTAGCATGCAGAAATATACTAATAAAAATCAATACACGGTGTGAAAAAGTGTTTGCCCCCTTCCTGATTTCTTATTTTTTTGCATGTTTGTCACACAAAAGTTTCAGATCATCAAAGAAATTTAAATATCAGTCAATGACAACACAACTGAACACAAAAATGCAGTTTTTAAATGAAACTTTTTATTATTAAGAGAGGAAAAAAAATCCAAACCTATATGCTCCTGTGTGAAAAAGTGATTGTCCTCTAAACCTAATAACTGATTGGGCCACCCTTAGCAGCAACAACTGCAATCAAGTGTTTGCGATAACTTGCAATGAGTTTCTTACAGCGCTGTGGAGGAATTTTGGCCCACTCATCTTTGCAGAATTGTTGTCATTCAGTCACATTGGAGGGTTTTCCAGCATTGACCGATCTTTTTAAGGTCATGCCACAGCATCTCAATAGGATTCAGGTCAGGACTTTGACTAGGCCACTCCAAAGTATTCATTTGGTTTTTCTTTAGCCAATCAGAGGTGGACTTGCTGGTGTGTTGTACTTCCAAATTGTACCGTTACACAACATCAAGTCTTGTCAATGGATTTTCTTGCTGCAAACTGTTGCGCCCTTTGCTGGATTCATAGTTGCAACACTCTTTCCCCTGCCGATAGTGCCACCAAGCCACCTTCTATTTAAGCTACCACATTAAAATATATTTAAAATTGTAAACAGAGAAAAGAAGTCCGCAGATATGTGAGGTTGTGAAGGTAGAGCTGTGCTGAGGCGCGGATCTACTGTATACACATATTTTCAAACTGCATAACTACTAAACAAGCTTTGTTTACCACACTGCTGCATGTGATGAGGCACAGCCCCCCCAGGCTTACTACTGCTTTTAACTTTGACTTAATACGGATGGATGCAAAACTACAACAGCTTGATCTCAAAGTCTCTCAGTTGTTTTTTTCTGATTGGGTATTGAAGGAATAAAGATAGAAGCATGCATGTACTGTACAATAGTGACTCACAGATAATTAAATGCTTTTATGGTTGATCCCCAACCGCACTTGGGCACTGGAGCTAATTAACAGATCTTGCTGATGCGTTAATAAAAGCTCGGTGTTTGCTTGTCTTCATCTGCAAGTATCAAAAGCTCACAGACTCCAACAGATGTGGTGCAAGACACTCCTTCTATGATTTGCAGCTCATTTATCCGCATAGGGGACGACTACAGAACACGAGCTCCTTGCTTTGGCCTTTTTTTATTATTTTTTTTTTTTACAGTGGACTAGACGGAGGCAGAGCTCATTATTCTGCACTATTAGGGAATGAAAAATTCCCAATTTAAAGCAGTGTAAAATTCTAATAATGTAGAGTTTCCTCTGAAGAATTTGCGCCTGCTGTTTTGTACATCTGCCTCACACTTTGCATTAAAGTGCAAATGACTGCAAAGAATGTTTCACTGGATGCAAACGCAAGTGGAATCCCTGCCGGTTCAAAGCTTCAAACTGGTTCCTATTTGCCAGCTGGGAGCCATAAAAGCCTGAGCTGGCAAAAATTGCTTCTTTTACTAAATCAGCCATTCGTTTTGGCTGCAGTGACGATACCAGGGGTCGACAACCTGTAGTAGCAAAAGAACCATTTGGGCCAATTTCAGCCACAAAACCTATTTGACTATTAGATCGGAGGTAATGCCACATATATACACTGCTCAAAAGAATTAGAGGAACACTTTGAAAACACATCAGATCTAAACTGGGGGAAAAATGATCTTGAATATCTTTCCTGATAATAAGTGGGTGATGTATTAGTAACAAAATGATGCCACATAATTTGATAGAAATGAAAATGATCACCCTATAGAGGGAGGAAATCAAAGACACTCCAAAAATGAAAGTGAAAAAATGATGCAGCACACTGGTCCATTTTGCTAAAATGTCATTGTAGCAACTCAAAATGATTCTCAATAGTTTGTGTGGCCCCCACGTGCTTGTACGCATGCCTGACAACGTCGGGGCATGCTCCTAATGAGACTATGGAAGGTGTCCTGGGGGATCTCCTCCCAGATCTGGACCAGGGCATCACTGTGGTACCTGGACACATGGAGGAGATTCCAGGAGACAGGTAGTTACTCCAGGAGAGCTGGACAGGGCCGTAGAAGGTCCTTCAACCCTCAGCAGGATCGGTATCGGCTCCTTTGTGCAAGGAGGAACAGGATTAGCACTGCCAGAGCCCTACAAAATGACCTCCAGCAGGCCACTGGTGTGAATGTTTCTGACCAAACAATCAGAAACAGGTTCCATGAGGGTGGCCTGAGGGCCCGACGTCCTGTAGTGGGCCCTGTGCTCACTGCCCAGCACCGTAGAGCACGGTTGGCATTTACCATAGACCACCAGAATTGGCAACTACACCACTGGTGCCCTGTGCTCTTCCCTGATGAGAGCAAGTTCAACCTGAGCATATGCGACAGACGTGAAAGGGTCTGGAGATGCCGTGGAGAACGTTATGCTGCCTGCAACATCATTCAGCATGACCGGTTTGGTGGTGAGTCAGTGATGGTCTGGGGAGGCATATCCCTGGAAGTACGCACAGACCTCTACAGGTTAGATAACAGCACCCTGACTGCTATTAGGTATCGGGATGAAATCCTTGGACCCATTGTCAGAACCTACGCTGGTGCAGTGGGACCTGGGTTCCTCCTGGTCCACGACAATGCCCGACCTCATGTGGCTAGTGTATGCAGGTAGTTCCTGGAGGATGAAGGAATTGATACCATTGACTGGCCCCCACGTTCACCTGACCTAAACCCAATAGAACACCTCTGGAACATTATGTTTAGGTGCATTCGGCACCGCCAGGTTGCTCCTCAGACTGTCCAGGAGCTCATGGATGCCCTGGTCCAGATCTGGGAGGAAATCCCCCAGGACACCATCCGTAGTCTCATTAGGAACATGCCCCGACGTTGTCAGGCATGCGTACAAGCACGTGGGGGCCACACAAACTACTGAGAATCATTTTGAGTTGCTACAATGACATTTTAGCAAAATGGACCAGTGTGCGGCATCATTTTTTCACTTTAATTTTTGGGGTGTCTTTGATTTCCTCCCTCTATAGGGTGATCATTTTCATTTCTATCAAATTATGTGGCATGTGTATTGTCATGTCTCTTTTCTGTCTTCTTGTTCCTCCTGGCGGAGTGATGAAGCACATCTGTTGCCACATGGCAATTAGTCACGTTTCTTAAGACGTTTCTTAAGCCTTCTCCACCGATTTTGCATGATGAGTCGCAATAAGTGTTGTATCACAACAATCAGTTCCAGTGCCAGTACCACTTTGCGTGTCGCTTTAGTTACCATTTCTCATTAGCAACAGAGGAAGCGAACAAGCAAAATAGTTGACTCACCAGAAAACAAACAAAACTCCTAATG
This sequence comes from Dunckerocampus dactyliophorus, assembly GCF_027744805.1. Classification (NCBI taxonomy): domain Eukaryota; kingdom Metazoa; phylum Chordata; class Actinopteri; order Syngnathiformes; family Syngnathidae; genus Dunckerocampus; species Dunckerocampus dactyliophorus. Next base: position 20,231,015 of record NC_072825.1, read on the forward strand.
CCTCTTGCACTTCGGCAAAGAATTGCAAGGCACGCAGGCTCAACTCCGACACAGAACCTTACAGGCTCATGACGGCGTCATACGCAGTTTTTCTAACTGTATATTATTTTTTTGAATAAAATAATGGCCCATTTTGGCGTAGTGACGATACAGAAGCATGAACCAGTTGGAGCACGTTACAGACCCCTGGACTATACCATACATACAGTACACGTCATCAGTATCACAATATCGTCATAGTGACATGGTAAAGACATTCAAGAAGAGCTCATTGAAAAGGGATGAGATGAGCACGCAATGTGTCATTTGGCACAAAAACATCAAACCAGGACACAGTGCCTCGCACAAGACCCTGCACACACCTGCCGGTGGGCCGCTGAGTGGCTTTACAAGAAGCCCACTGCACAAGGAGCCCAATCTATCAAAGCAATCTGCAGTAATTGCAAGTATGGTCCACAGGCGACAGGAAGTGGAGACATATTCATTTGCTAATAATGCCTGATTTGCTTTCCTGAGCACACGCTCACAGAAGAGCATCGTGGCTGCTCCACACACCATGGCAACATGTTGCACATAATGCAAAAACATCAACTGGCTGTAATGGAATCAAAATGGAAACGATAAAAATGGTCATCGACCAGATCGCAGAACCGCTGACAGATAACTTATCATTCCGGAGTGGTAAATTCCCCAAACAAAATGAAAACAGCTAAAGTAGTTCCAATTTCAAAAACGGAGACAAACATCAATTTACAAACTACCGCCCAGTTTCCTTCTTAACTCAATTTTCCAAAATCATTGAAAAGCTATTCAACAACAGGTTGGGCAAATTTATTAAAACGAATGAATTAATTTATTAATACGAATGAATTACTCGTGGACAGCGATATGAATACAGAGCCAACATTTAAACTTCCAATGCACGGATCGAAATTGCCGAGGAAATTACCAACGCCAATAGACCGCAGAGAGTGCACAGGATTTGACAAAAGCTTTCGATACAATTAATCGCAACAATTTAATTACAAAATTAGAAAGGTATGGAGTCAGAGGGTTAGTTTTGAATTGGGTCAAAAGCTAACGGGAGGCACTATGTGAAGCAAGGGTAACACACATCTACAAGTTGAAATATGACGTGTGGAGTACCCCAGGGGTCAATACTGGGACCAAGACTGTTTAACTTGCATACTAAAGACATCTGTAAAGTTCAAAAGACCTAAAGCTAGTACTATTTGCAGAAAATACTACTGCTTTTTGTTCTGGAGAAAGCACACAAGACCTAGTAAAAAAAAAAGTCAGAGGAAATTACTACACTAAGAAGATTCGGTTTGATAAAAACAGATTATCTCTGAACCTAAGCAAAACTAAAACAATGCTATTTGGTAATAGCAGAAAGGATACAGTACATACACACGATTACAAATTGATGGCGTGGACATTGAAAGGGTGAACAAAAATAAATTTGTGGGGGTCATAACAGAAGAAAATATAAGCTGGAAATCACACATTAAAAAAGCGAGAAATACCTCGATACTGAATAAAGCAAAATTTATCCATGACCAAAAATCACTCTAATGCAGGGGTCACCAACGTTTTTCCTTGTGAGAGCTACTTTTACAAAATGAAAATGGCCAAGAGCTACTCATTTTTGTAACATTTATTTTCAGAGCTTATTTTAAACCCAAACAAAGCGAATATGCTTGTTTTACCAGAACATTAACAAAATGCTGGTGTCCACAACTCACATTTTGTATTTCAGAATGCATTTCTTTCTACTGTTCTTTCATTATTAACTAAAAACCTAAATGAAAAGCAGGCTTGCGGGCACCTCATGTGGTCGTGGGGGGCTACCTGGTGCCCGCGGGCACCACGTTGGTGACCCCTGCTCTATACTCTCTTGCATTACGATATCTAACTTGTGTGTAGACACGGCGTAATAACTATATCAGTCAGGACAACCCTTAATGCTGCGTATAGAGAACATAGAAATCCTCTATTTCTAAAATCACAATTATTAAAATTTGCTGATCTTGTAAATTTTCAAACAGCTAAAATTAAGCATAAAGCAAACAACCTGCTACCCAAAAATTTCATACAATTCTTCTCAACAAGAGAGGAGAAATATGACCTCAGGGAAAAATTAAACTTAAAACACTTAACGTGAGAACAATGCTGAAAACCTTCAGCATTTCAGTAAGTGCAATAAATGACGGATTGAGCAAGGAACTCAAACAATGCACTAACATGAGCAATTTCAAGCAACAATAAAAGCAGGGGTCACCAACGTGGTGCCCGCGGGCACCAGGTAGTCCCCCACGACCACACGAGGCGCCCGCAGGCCTGCTTTTCGTTCAGGTTTTCAGTTAATAATGAAAGAACACTACAAAGAAATGTATTCTGAAACATCAAATGTGAGTTGTGGATACCAGCATTTTGTTCATGTTGTTGCAAAACAAGCATATTTGATTTGTTTGGGTTGAAATAAGGTATGAAAATCTACAAAAACAAGTAGCTCGTGGCCATTTTCATTTTCTAAAAGTAGCTCTTGCAAGAAAAAACGTTGGTGACCCCTGCTGTACAACAAACGCTGTTGCCCTAAAATGGTGCCCACGGCCCACAATGCATTGCACGATCAGGTCACAAGATCACAAGATTTCGTCTTGGGTCGTGATCAAAGACGGCGACGTTAACAAACCGGAAGGTATTTTGGACGCTAAACAAACAGGCAAACGCAAGCCAAGGCAAAAAATTGTGGATGTTAACAAAAAACTTGCTAACCGGGGACGACGTTAACTGAGAAATTCAAGAAATAAGAAAACATTGTTTCTTTGCTAACAATAATGTGAAAATGTTAAATGTTCATTTGGTATCTCTTTCATTCATCATTTATATTCATTTAGAATTGCTTTATGCATGTATAACTGTAATTGTTAAACTATAAAAGGAGCTTTGTGTTAACATTTTTGAGCTTTACGTCATGAGTCCACCACTCATGACGTAAACGGGCCCTGACTTCCGGTTCCTGTTTCCATGAATTCAGAAACAAATAGGCTGCGTTTTGTGATTACAAAAAAATACATGAAGAACACAGTTGGACTCATACAGTGTATTAATAGCGCCACAAGACGTGTGCCATGTTGTACGTTAATCAGAAAATGCGTGCAAACCAAGGCAAAACGTTGCCGTAAATGTTTTACGTTAACGCGCTAACCGCGGTGTACACGTTTTCATTTATTAATTAGTATCGATACTTTATGAAAGTAATTGATACTTGTGTGCAATGTAAAATTCGCCACAATAGGCATATTTTACACCGATAGGCCGTATTCAACAGCGAAACTGCATGATTCATTTTTTCCATTCCATTCCATTCCATTTTCCTCCGCTTATCCGGGTCCGGGTCGCGGGGGCAGCAGTCTCAGTAGGGAAGCCCAGACTTCCCGGTCCCCGACCACCTCCTCCAGCTCCACCGGGAGGACACCGAGGCGTTCCCAGGCCAGCTGTGAGACATAATCCCTCCAGCGTGTCCTAGGTCTTCCCCGGGGCCTTCTCCCGGCTGGGCATGCCCAAAACACCTCACCAGGGAGGCGTCCGGGAGGCATCCGGACTAGATGCCCGAGCCACCTCAGCTGGCTCCTCTCGATGTGAAGGAGCAGCGGCTCTACTCTGAGCTCCTCTCGGATAACCGAGCTCCTCACCCTGTCTCTTAGGGTGAGTCCCGCTACCCTACGAAGAAAACTCATTTCAGCTGCTTGTATCCGCGATCTCGTTCTTTCGGTCATGACCCAAAGCTCATGACCATAGGTGAGGGTGGGAACATAGATCGATCGGTAAATTGAGAGCTTTGCCTTCCGGCTCAACTCTCTCTTCACCACGACGGTCCGGTACAGCGACCGCATTACTGCAGACGCTGCGCCGATCCGCCTATCGACCTCACGCTCCAACCTTCCCTCACTCGTGAACAAGACCCCGAGATACTTGAACTCCTCCACCTGCGGCAGGACCTCATTCCCAACCCGGAGGGAGCAATCCACCCTTTTCCGACTGAGAACCGTGGCCTCGGATTTGGAGGTGCTGAGTCTCATCCCAGAAGCTTCACACTCAGATGCAAACCGTCCCAGTAAACGCTGCAGGTCACAGCTCGATGAGGCCATCAGGACCACATCGTCTGCAAGTAGCAGAGATGAGATCCTAGTGTCCCCGAACTGGACTCCCTCGACACCTTGGCTGCGCCTAGAAATTCTGTCCATGAAAATTATGAACAGAATCGGTGACAAAGGGCAGCCTTGGCGGAGGCCAACGTTCACCGGAAACAGGCTTGACTTACTACTGGCAATGCGAACCAGGCTCCTGCTCCGGTTGTACAAGGACTGAATGGCACGTAGTAGCGCGCCACCAATCCCATACTCCCGGAGCACCCCCCACAGGACACCGCGAGGGACACGGTCGAATGCCTTTTCCAGGTCCACAAAGCACATGTAGACCGGTTGGGCAAACTCCCAAGTACCCTCCAGGACCCTTGCAAGGGTGTAGAGCTGGTCCAGTGTTCCGCGACCAGGACGAAAACCACATTGCACCTCCTGTAGCCGAGGTTCGATTAACGGTCGTACCCTTCTCTCCAGCACCCTGGAATAGACTTTCCCAGGGAGGCTGAGGAGTGTGATCCCCCTATAGTTGGAACACACCCTCCGGTCACCCTTCTTGAAAAGGGGGACCACCACCCCAGTCTGCCAATCCAGAGGTACTGTTCCCGACTTCCACGCAATGTTGAAGAGACGTGTCAGCCAAGACAGTCCCGCAACATCCAAAGCCTTGAGGAATTCAGGGCGAAACTCGTCCACCCCCGGAGCTTTGCCACTGGGGAGCATTTTGACTACCCCAGATACCTCAGCCACGGTGATGGAACTGTCCGCGTTCGTATCCTCAGTCTCTGCTTCCTCTAGGGAAGGTATGTCAGTGGGATTGAGAAGGGCCTCAAAGTATTCCTTCCACCGCCCAACTATATCCTCAGTCGAGGTCAGCAGGCTCCCGTCCCCACTGTAAACAGTGTGGACCGGGCACTGCTTCCCCTTTCTGAGGCGCCGGACGGTTTGCCAGAACCTCTTCGAGGCCGACCGAAAGTCGTGTTCCATGGCCTCACCGAACTCCTCCCACACCCGAGTTTTTGCCTCGATCACCGCCGAAGCCGCGTGCCGCTTGGCCTGCCGGTACCCGTCAGCTGCTTCAGGAGTCCCACAAGCCATCCATGCTCGATAGGACTCCTTCTTCAGCTTGACGGCAGCCCTGACCTCTGGTGTCCACCATCGGGTTCGGGGCTTGCCGCCACGACTGGCACCGACCACCTTGCGGCCGCAGCTCCGATCGGCTGCCTCAGCAATGGAGGCACGGAATAGAGCCCATTCGGACTCGATATCCTCGTCCTCCCCCGGGATGCAGGAGAAGCTCTGCCGGAGGTGAGAGCTGAAGACTCGACGAACAGGAGACTCTGCCAAACGTTCCCAGCACACCCTCACTACACGTTTGGGTCTCCCGGGTCTGTCCGGCATCCTCCCCCGCCATCTAATCCAACTCATCACCAGGTGGTGATCAGTTGACAGCTCAGCCCCTCTCTGAATACACCGATAGGCCGTATTCAACAGCGAAACTGCATGATTCATTTTTTTATTGATTTATTTTTTTTAATCGTGATAGAGTGAAGCTGCAAAATTGATGACTGTATTCACATTTTAGATTGACCTATAGCGCTGTAGTTGTTGGAAACGAATGTTAAAATACAACATACCTAACATTTGTGCAAATACTGTATGTATTGGATGGGATTTTGGAATACTGGAAGTGATTTGAAGCAATTCAGTAGCATTTTCTTCGCACGTGCACAATCTAAAACAAAGTGCTCTTATAATCAGTGAACTTCTAACATATTGATCTGAGCTTGATTGCTGAAAGACGCACACCAATGAAATGTTAAGATACTATAAAACACAGCAGGGTGGTGACACTTATTAAATGATGCACAGCGTAAAGCACACATACCGTATCTAAACAGTGTTACAACACTGAATGCATTTGCAAGCTTGGGGTGAAGCATCCAGTTGCTGTAATTGTTTCTTCCGGGCTGTATTTTGAGAGTGACAGAGTGCTAGTGCAGGTGCCTGAGACACCTGTGTGATTATTCTAATAAAAGGAGGACGATTAGAGGCTGACAGCCTTATGAAATCTTTGTTCTACGGTACAGTTCTTGCTGCAAGTGACAGAAAGTACTTGCTGCTCGTATACTTGGGTGAATGTGCTGCTTTGTGCTGATGTTTAAAAAGGTTTCAGGGTTTTTGGGCTTTGAATGTGTCATCAAAAGATGCCGTTCCTAATTACATATCCATCAACAAACTAAATGTCACTTTTTGAATCGTCACAAAAAACAACAACGTATTTTTCCCCAGGTATGAAAGGCTTACTGTATGAAAGAGCAGAACCAAGAGACTGTGAAGGATTGTTTTCAACATATTATATATTCAGGTTCTCTTCAAATAAATATAATATATCACTTTTTTTTATAGAGCTTTTTTACATTTTTAAATAAAAGCTTGACATGCATGGTTGTAGACGTCCCCCAAGGGCATCCTATTTATGCTATATGGTATTATAAAAAGATGTTCAACATAACAGTCAGGTTCCAATAATAATGTCAGCTCGTATGAGACTCTTAGCCATCTTTTAAATTACATCAATTGTAGTTCAAATGAAACCATATGCTGTACACCAGTGGTTCACGGTGGGTCGCGAGCCGTTTTCAGTTGGTCGCGGGTCTTTGTCTGGGGAAAAAAAAAAAGTAAAAGTAGTATAATGACCCAACGTCTGTGAATGCACCTCATGTTCTTGTCTGCACTATTCGCTTGCTGCGCCGCCGCGAGGTGCGTGTTATGCTTCTGGGCAACTGTCAAGCTTGAGTGGCAGAGGAAGAACATCGAGTGCGTCTGTCCGACACACAGCTGCAGATATCTGCTCGAGAAGAGCGCCCCATATATATTGTGTTGAAAACAGCCCCTAAAATATAAGATATATGAGAAGCTTGAGTTGAAAAATTCCTGCAATTTGGGTCACCAATTGTAATTGAGGTGTGATAGTGGGTCCTGCAGCCAAACTAGTTCAGAACCACTGCTGTACACTACAGTACAGCATGCAGTCAAACCTCGGTTTTCATACACTCCAGTTTTTGTAACCATTTTCAAAAAATGTTGCCTTTGTTTTCGTACAGTATTGCACGTAACAAACAAGTCAGGTTTGCTCTAGACCAGGGGTCGGCAACCCGAGGCTGCGGAGCTGCATGTAGCTCTTAAGCTTCCTTGTTGCAGCTCCCTTCGCCGAGCACTTGATATACTGTATAATGTATATATATTTTTTTTCAACACCGAAGTAGGGGACGTGCGTTTTGGAAAAGAATGTGAAATATCCGACTCACCGCAGAATGCATCTACTGTAGACTGCTTTCTGACTGCTGATTGGATGAGCAAGGGAGGGGAGGGGAGAGGCCGGGTAGGTTTAGTGTATGCAGTGAGTCTCACTGCGTGGGAAAGAAAAAAATGTGAGTTCTGAGTTGAGTCTGAAGCAAATTAGCAATATAGTTTTATAACGAGAAGCGCACTGAAGGTATGTGCTCGGAGCCCGTGACACGCTAAATCGCCGAGGTGGTGACTCCAGGAGAGGCACATAGCGGGAGCTGACTGTGCACTCGCTGCTCAGAACAATATGTTCTTTCACTTTTACGTCTCCAAATACCATTAAAATCTCCCAATGACGTCAGGAAAAGTCCCTACATTTGTCGCTAGTGTCTTTTGAGACAATAAGTCACCAAGAGGGTTTGGAAAGTCACCAGATTTTTTGCAAGAAAATGGCCAAGTTGGCAACACTGAGATGGGAAGGAGGGGGAAGCCATTCACAGATGGAGAATACATGAAATAATTATTCATAAAAACATCAGCATCTATTCTCCAAATGAAAAATAAACAGGAAATTATTCAGAAAATAAAAAGGACGTCTCTCTTTGCAAAGACAGTCAAGGACAGGACTACTATGCTTACTGATGACCATTCAGCACACACCTAAACGGTACTGAGCAAACACTGATGTGTGAACTCTGATGGACTTTTTAGGTAAGATTTTTTTTTTAAATGATTACAATTTTTACAAGTTTATAAGCCATGTAATGTGTTGCAGCTTCAGAATATTTTTTTACTGGAAGAGGCGGCAAAATGGCTCTTTTGATGGCAAAGGTTGGTGACCCCTGCCCTACACTGTGCCGTTCCGTGAAATCGAGTGCCCAAACAAAGAACCCTACGCGCTGCAGACTCACTGTCCATGCATTTTTAGTGTGTGTGCTAAATAACCCGCCATGGGGCCAAAGGAATTTGCGAGTGCCAGCAATTTGATGAAGACGATGAGAAACACTATTGAATTCAATCTCGGCAGGATGTATGGGAAGGCTCCATCATTAAGTTCTATCCATTCTTCATTTTCTGCATGTAAAACTGTAATTATTTTCTATAAAACGTACTTTAATACTTTGGGTGTCTTAATTGGATTTACTTCCTTTTTATGAGTTCATTGTCATTACTCACCTATTATCAAACTATGTTTTGTTACGTCTATTTCATATTATTTATTAGGATTGTCAAAATCAAGGAGTTACGGTGATAAGAAATCTGACTGAATTTGAAACTTGACTAGCGGTACTATTTTTTCTACTATATATCACATTACATTAACTCATTAATTTTCAATGTATTCAACTAGAGGAGCGTGTATTTGGAATACAGGAAGTGAACAAATGTATTGCAATGAATGTAAACCGGATGGGGGGTAGGATTAAATAAATAAGCTGTTTCTTCCTACTCCTTTTGGACATGTGGAACTGTTATTTGTAATATGTGATGTATTCCATTGTAACTTGTATGCATGCTCAAATAAATAAAACCATTACCATTATTTCCCATAGGGGAAAATTGCCTTGGTTTTTGTATGTTTGGGTCTTCGTCAGACCATTTGGAACGAATTCATGATGAAAACTGAGGTTCCACTGTATACTCGTATTTCTTTTCCGATATTTTAATATACTGAAAAGTACAAATGACTAATACTGTACTATGGGACTAAAATTGTCGTATGACTTTTCCAATTCTAAAATGAATCAGTAATACAAAGCAAACACAGAATCACTTTACCTTTATCTATTAAGTGCATTTGATCCCTTTTTAAAACAAATATTTGTAACCCTTTTTTAATCTTATCACTTCGATAGATTTTCACAAGCCCCAAACTTCAGAAGTCATCCTTTAGTTCATATTCACAAAAAAAACCCCCACCAAAACAGATTAAACCTCGTGCATCTCTAATGTTGGTCTATCATTTGCATCCTAAGTGTTCTTGATTTACATGAATGTAATTTGCATCCGCATAGTCAGAAAGCAAATGGACAATTATTTCCGCTGCATGTGTGGCGTTACTAATCATGGCTTAACATAACACACCCACAGAACTGATAACATCCAGAAATTTAGCCAGCTAACTAAATAAACAATGTTCTGTTCTCATTTGCTGATTAGGGACAAAGATAATGAGCAACAAGTTTATTTTTGCGTTGTTCCCTCTCTGCGGAAACTGCAACACTGCAAGAATTATCCACACAATCACTTGGCTGTGAAATGAGCAGCACAGGAAATAAGACGCGACGCGCGCGCACACACACGAAAATACACATAAATAAGCTTGTTGTGTGAGTATTCATGAGTGTTACCAAGATTCCACAAGAACTATATAACCAATTTCCATAAATCTCAGCAGGGGTGGACAAAAGACCACAAAATTGGGTGCAGATTTGGATAAATACGTAGGTCAAGAAAATGGAGTTGATGTGAAATACTGTATGTGCCATTCGTTCATATTCTGTGTTACTGGACATTAATGTGAGTGAGAAAACCATGGAGACCGTTTCCGAGCAGACGGTAGTTCATTAGGGCTCTTGGCAATACAGCAATTTGGCCCATACATCAATCACTGACTTTGAGTTTACATCGTCCATGTGTCTGTGGTGCATGGGTGATGACGAGTCAACTGACCATCTGCTGGCAAGCTGGCTCAGGGACAGGGGTGGTCTGCCTGGCAGAAGCAGCAAGTCCAAATAGAGAGTAAAGTGGAAAGACATATGTGGAATCTGTGGAAATAATGGAGGTACCTCGGCATTGAAATACGACACCTCCCTCGTGGAAGTGCAACAAGTAAGAGACAGGGTCTTTCACAGCTGCAGGAAGCCGTAAGGCTCTATTAAGAGGTAGACAGCTTTGCCAAGATGGAACTCACCTTAGCAACTAAAATACATCAATTAAGGCAGTCCAGATACACACATGGAAAAAAATGATTAGACCACCCTTGTTTCCTCAGTTTCTTGTTCATTTTAATGCCTAAGAGGACTAAAGGTATATTTGTTTGGACTTAGACTGATAAAAAAAAACTTCTTCTAGAAGAATAACATTACTCTTTTTTGGACAATCCTGTGTGTTTCCCTGATCTAAATCCAACTGAGAACTTTTGGGGATGGATTGCAAGGTAAGTTTACAAAAACAGACATCAGTTCCAGACAATGGATGCCCTCAGTGAAGCCATCTTCACCACCTGGAGCAACATTCCCACTAGCCTCCTGGAAAAACTGGCATCAAGTATGCTCAAACCAATTTTTGAGGCGATTAAACAAAAATGGCGCAGCTATTCATGAGTGAGTCCTTTGACCGAGATTTTATTTATTTATTTATTAGATTGCCTGATGAATAGCTTATTTCAGCTTAATGCTTGTTTGCAATAAATTGCTTACTCATTTTTTCCCAGTCTAACTCATTTCTTTTTACATTTTGAAGCTCAACTTGGACCTCCTTAAGATCCAACAGTGCAAAATGTAAATTCTTGCAATTTTTCAACTGGTCTTAAAATTTTGATCAGGAGTGTATAACTGCAAATAATAAAAATGCAATGTAAATGAAAGAGTAAAGATTAAAAAACTCTAAAATTTATTCTCAGACAGGAACAGTAGCAAAATACAGGATGTAGTCACCCAAATACAGTGAAACATGGGTGCCCTCGGAACAGCAGTTTGACCGATTCAACTCGACTGGAGTAAATATCTTGTTTGAATCAGCATTCATGCAATCAAATCCAGTTTAAAAAAGTCTGTGAAATTAATAAAAATGTATATCTATGCCAACAGTCAAACACCACACACACACACACACATCGTCTTACAGTCATACTAATGACTTAATGATAATCCAAAAGAACAGGGTTTTTAAAAAAATAGTCTTAGTTATGATATACTGAAACATCAGCAAGAGGGGAATTTTACCTGATAGGGCTGAACCTCAGTACTTTGTTAACTGTGATTCTCCTGCACTTACTTAGCTGAGCATAGAAAGTCACATAAAGACTGTCATCACCCTCCCACCACTCCCATTGTAGGCACAGTAAACAGTGTTAAGTATCTTTACATGCCTGACAGGGGCATCAGCTTTTCTCTTGGTCTTTGACCAAAAGAGCTGTATGCTGCCCTCCACTGGACGCCATTAGTACTGCGCAATTCTCCAGTTGCTTGCCAGTCATCTTCACTGGGCTCCACTCATCATCTTCCTTTCCCGTGCCAAGTTGCAGGTTGGTGCCCATTCCCCAAGCGTACACAAAGCCTACAGTAGGCACAGTTAACATGAGGCGTTTCTAAGCAACTAATACTAAAACTAAAATGCTAGTATGTTCCTTGTATACTGTATAGTTGTAGTTCCTCACCCTCTTTGGTGACAGCATAGCTGACGGATGCCCCACATGTCACCCCTCTGGCTGATTCTATCCCATCCACAGGTGTGGGCTCACTTTTCTCTTCAGCACCTTCACCGAGACCAAGGCGGCCATACTCTGCTCTGCCCAGGCTGTACACCTGTCCTGTGTCAAAAAGTCATAATTCTTTCAAATCAGCTCCAAAGAAGTTATGGACAAATGCAATACTAGCAAATTACCTTCTGAATCGAGACAGACTGTGTGATGTTGTCCTCCAGAAAAGTCAACCCAGGCTGTGGTGGAATTCTTGAAGGAAGACAGCTTCACGGGGACAAAACACATTGTTGTGCTTTTGGTGCCTGAACACACAAATAAAATACAAGTTTAGAGAGGTGATGGGCATGACTAATCTAGTTTTGATGCATTTGGAATTGCCTTTCATTTACATTGTTATAAAGTTATGTGACATAAACAGCATGTCTTCAATCAATGGAGGTTTAATGGATTTCATTAATTGGAGGCAACCGCAAGATGGCTTCATTTATTCCAAAAGAAGCTGCAAAATATACACTCCTAATCAAAATTTTAAGACCGGCTGAAAGATTTTAAGAATTTACATTTTACACTGTTAGATCTTAAGGGGGTTCTAAGTAGGTTAATTTTTTTTGAGTACCGGTAAGCAATTTGTGGCCAACAACCATTCAATTGAAATAGGCTGTTCATCAGCTGATCAAAAGTTTAAGACCACATCCTTTAAAAGCTAAAATCGTGCCAAAAATGTGGATTCAATGTCATTTTCTGGTGGAAGTGGGACGTTTTCGGCTTCATACTCTGTCCTTCCCCACTCCTTTCGAAAAACACTTTCTTACATTCTGTATAAATAAATTGGAAGCCAACTATTTAGCTTGGTAGCCTAATATATGCTATGCGTGGCAACCGTCTTGTGTCCCTGCAGTGATCCATTCAGCAGTTTTCCACTCCTGTCCGTTTTGTTGTGTGAAAATATTGCCAGTCAACACAAAAAGGGTCAAGTGACCATTAAAACGGGGGGACGCTTACCCAACTGGTAATAGTTGGAGAGGCCAAATCCATACACTTGTTCATCTTTTGACACAGCAAAGGTGGCGTAAGCAGCACAGAAGGCGTCTATGAAGTGAATTTTCCCTTTGACTTTCACCATCTGAGGAATCAATAAACGACCTGAAATCACAGGAACAGAAGTTGAGCTATTACAGAGACTAGCCATGTAACGGCATTATCACAGGTCGGTATGTGCCTCGGTATTTAGGTCATGGTTTGGGTCATTTTTGTCACAGTAAGGGTACAAAATAAGAACCATGAAACTGCTTAGCCAATTAAAAAAAATCTTGAATTAAAAAAGTAACTGCTGTAAATGACATACAATATAATTTAGAATGGCTTTTTTGGAAAGTGGAACAATGCAGGTAAGTACAACAGTAAAAGGTCTGAACAGTATTAATTATTTAATTTATACCAATATGCTAAGCCATCTGACCAAAACATTGATATTTCAGCTTTGTGTTACAGGTGACAAAGCAAATTAGTGTAATAGCTCATAATACAGTATATCTCATTAACAATCAATTCATTTTATTTTTAGAATATGCCAAAGAGCCGCAGGCCAAAAATGGACCTTGTCCACAGTTTGGACACCCCTGCATTATGCCTTTTTTTGTTTGTTTGTATTTTTCCATTTTTGCTGGGGGTTTTGTTTATTTGATTTCTAGAACGTGCCACATGCCAATGAAGAAACAAGCCGAGGTCTGCAAATGGCCTCCGGGACGCATTCTGGACAGCCCTGGTCAACGTATTTCACTGGGAAGGCGAAGTGTTACCAAGAAAAGCAAGGATGTTTCCTGGCTGTCGCCCAAGCACTACCGCTACTCATGCCTGCTGCTAGTCAAAGCCTGGGCTGCACATTTCGCCTTCCACAGCAGTAGTAAAGCGCACTCCCTGGGCTTGTGAAGGTGCCTTGCATGTCTGGATCTCTGCTCCAACGGCAAAGACTTCACCTTTTGTGATCATTTGTATTTGATTAAAGTAAATGCATGATGCAAGAAACCCTTCACATCTTTCGCTTTTAATGCGTACCACGTGGAAATTTGGTATGCCTCTGTCCCAAACCCTATAGAGGACCAAATGGGAAAAAAATGAAATAAATAAATACATCTTGAAATAATTAAGTGGCATTAATTAATTAAATCAATAAATAAATCTGGTGAGAGAGTTGGGACGGAGGGAGTTAGTGGGGTACTTCCTCTAAATTTTCAGTCAATATAATGGTCATAAATGTGCTCACTTAAGGTTTACACAGAAATAATTCCAACTACTTGAATAAATTCCTCTGTCTTTACTGCTATGTGCTCTGGGTCAGCAGATCCCGCTTCCACATACTGTGCAAGGTTTAAAATATCTCACAATCTCCCGAGAAAATTGGAGTATTTTCTCCGACAGAGCTTCAGTCCAACGCAATTACTGGACTAGATTCACGTTAGTCTCGCCCAGTCCGTGAAATAATTCAATATTGAAATAATTAAAATAATTAAAAAATATATAATTAAATAAAATCAAATAAATCACTAAATAAATAATTAAACAGTTAAATAATTATAGTGAAATAATTATATATGGTAATACATTAAATGAACTGGTATTTTAATTATTTAATGACACATTTAATTATTTATTTAAATACGTATTTAGCGATTTCATTAATTGAGACATTTAATTATTTAAAGGTTTACTGTAGTTATTGATTTCATTTTGTCCCATTGTCCCACTCCATAGAACCCAAGGCTCCATACCGAAAAATCTAAACACATGTATCCTTAACCCCTCACAGAGACGATAAATTACACACATTTACAGCATTTTGGGGAGTTTTCCCATACTCACCAAGACCTCTCCTGCCTCCCCTGACTGAGAATTGTTCAGGCACCCTGCCCAGCTGTCCTTGTTCAGCAGCACCTGATGTGTAGAGCCGTCCCTCAATGGTTACCATTACCAGGTGGTCATTACCTGTTAAAACATTACTGACCTTTAAAAGACACCTTTTTCCTCATAATAAAAAATGTGCTGCAGTCATGTAATCAAGCCCCACCTGATGCTACTTTCACAACAGTTTCTGTCATGGGTAGTTTAAGTGGAAGAGCTGATTTTTGTAATGGATCCAAGAGCCCAATAACACCATTATTATCCTGAGTTGCAGGGGAAAAGATCAGTATTAATGAGGAAAACCTTCCCCTCACAGCATATTTAGCATATTTACAAGTGCCAACATGGCAGCAAATATGGCATATCTTATTCAGTCTCAAAACATGCTTCAAAAAATACCTGGGGAGAAAAAAAAAAAACACAATACAGTAGTACCTCGCATAACGTAAACCTCCTTTTACGTAAATTCCACTAATGTAAAGAATTTATATAAAGTTTTTGCATCGTATTACGTAAGAAATTCCGTATAACGTAAAGTGTCAAATCGGTTCAAGTTCAGACGAACAAAGTACACTTGGTGACGCCTTCTGACGCTTCACGCTCTCATTGGCTGATTATCGGGGCACCGCCTACACTCTCATCTCATTGGCTGGTTATCAGGGCACCGCCTACGCTCTCATCTCATTGGCTGACTTATACAGCGCGTACGTGAGTTTGTGTGAGAGACAGGCTTCTCCCTTCGACCTCCTAACTTAAACAATTAAGTTAAGTTACAAATTAATATTTTGCACACAGCATTATCGTGTAGTGCGTGTGCGTTTGTCTGTGAGACAAGCTGACTCTTAAGACTCTTTGAGTCGCGTTGCGACTCAGGCTAGTCCTCCTCTTTCTCCTGCCTCCACTTGTGTGCTCCTGATCAAGACATCTTGTGAACGGTAGGATTGTTTTTGTTTTTCAGTTTTATTCATTTACAGTAATCTTATATATTACCTTATTTTATATTGGAATCTTACTCTACTATGTTTATGCTAACGTTTTCTTATATTTTCCCACCATATTTGGTGGACTTTGAATATTTTGAAGGGCCAAAGGGGTGGGTTTGGGAAGATCTTGGAATGGATTAGGCTATTTACATGTATTTTACGCTTCGTATAACGTAAAAACCCTGTAACGTAAAGGTTCTCGGAACAGATTATTTACCTTGTAGGGGCGTCTACTGTACAGCAAGCACCGACCCAGACCACACCATTTTATGATGGGTTGGTTGATGATATAATCACATATTATGTGTGCTTTTTCAAACAATACTGACTGAGGTTTCTGTGGGGAAATCTGCTCTGGTCTTAAGGGAATGCTGAAGGAATGAGACAACACAGACGTAATTACCTGTGTGCCACGGAGTATTGATGAAAATCCAATGACTAAATAAAATAACAGGAGAAATATTAAATCCTGAAGGATGAAAACAGCCCCGAAAGATGAACCATGGTTTAAAGTACATCAACTTGATTGTTATTCATTTGTCTTCCAGTGTATCAAATGCTACAATAATGAGATGTGTTAATTTAGCTCGGTGAGCATCAGAGACCACAATACAAGTTATAATTGGGGAAAAATAAACAAATGCTCAGACAATGCGAAGAAAACTAAAGACAGGCGGACAAAATGGGCATGTGCAACAGGTTCTCTTCAGATATAGTATTATGCCATCTTCTGCACAATGACTTCAGATGACGAAAAAAAAAATTATAAAAATGACACATTTGATTAAAATGCCCTTAACTGGGAATATGAACCAACAAACACATATGTTCACACAGCTTCCATTCCCTTATCTTTCATTGGTGGTGAGTAACAATACAGTTCATACTTTAAATGTGTTTAACGTGTTTCCTAAGTGTGGGAGGCATATTTAGGCCTTAAACCTGGATTGTGTTAAGAGTGAAAATGGCAACTGAAGAGAGATGGGGAGGTTTTGGAGCTGAAACTAATCTAATTACAACAGTCGCTTTTATTGCAAATCTTGATCTGAAGTCGGTGGAGAATGTCAAGCTAGCAGATGGGTTTGGAAGGGGATAATTGAGCTGTGTGTCAAAAATAGATTGTTGACTGAAAAATAATTGAAAATCTTGCTAGCCTGAAAACATGATTTAAAAAAAAAAGGGCAACCTGCGGAAGTATTTCTAATACATTGATACTGATGGGGTTTTTTTTTTTAAAAACACAATTGTTTATTCTTCTCAAGGAAGGAGGAAAAAGCAGAGTACTAACCCTGAAGGAGCCCCAGACATACACTGTTCCCTCCTCTGTTAGTGCAGCTGTGTGGCTGTCTCCTGCAGACACCTGGACCACCTTCTCTTCCAGCACCACCTTCCCTGGAATCATCTCAGACCCTTCCTCTTTGGTGTCCCGACCAAGAGCCCCTTCGTCATTACAGCCAAATGTGTAAACCTTAAGAAAAGTGTTCATAAAACGCTCAATTGAAAATGTATGCCACCAGAGATGCATTCTAAATTTAAAAAAAAAAAAAGGTATGTGAAATTTCCACCTACCACACCCGTTTCGCTGAGG
This sequence comes from Dunckerocampus dactyliophorus, assembly GCF_027744805.1. Lineage (NCBI taxonomy): Eukaryota > Metazoa > Chordata > Actinopteri > Syngnathiformes > Syngnathidae > Dunckerocampus > Dunckerocampus dactyliophorus. The sequence goes on from NC_072825.1 coordinate 20,248,346, forward strand.
CACACAGTGTGCATGCCTCCAGCTATCACCTGTACTATCTTCTCTGGTAGGGGCAAGAGAGCTGGCTTCTTCCTCTCAATGATGTCCTCTCCCAAACCCAACTGTCCAACATCACCCTGACCCAGAACAAGAACATGGCCAGCCTCTGTACCATGACTCCTGTGATAAACTAATAAACACACACAACATACATCAATTCACAGGCCGCACAATCACTTGCTAATGTGTATGTACATATAAAGTGGTTCTGCTGCAGTGAATTTCTTTTTATTCTCCCCACCTTTTACTTTCTTGGGATCTTCTCTCACCTCTTCTACAGTAACCTCCGACTTCCTCTTGGTGGTCGACTTTCTAGCAGCCATGGCAGAAACTCTTATGCACTGTGGGAAACACGAGGGGAGGGGTTAAAAGTTAATAACTCAGGAAGGGGTTTAAGACTATTTCTTTTAGAAAAGTCATAAAGTCAATGCAAGCTTTACAGAGAATAGTTTTTATAGATTTATAAAACATGCGTTAGGGGGAATCCAGAGTGAAAGTGTGTGTGATACAATAAAGGAGGCACTGTATTACAGTTGTCAGGAGGCTGCCACCATTCCAGCACCTTTTGCAATCCGACACACACCCTTTGCTTACTGCTAATTTAAACTAAGTCCTCTTCAATAGAAACACACCTAAATTGAGAACCCGATACTGTCTTATCGTGTCTTACTATGGAGTGACTGTCTTCAAGTACTACTATGGATTTAACATTTGCAGGATTTGAAAAGTTACCTTGCGTTAGCTTGCGTTGGCAGCATGGGCGTGTTTCTAAGCGAGTATAGCTCGGTGTTCGTGTTGTGAATGACTGACCAAAACAGATAATAATTGTAGACTTATTAAAAACTATATACGTATTTGCCGTCAAATCTATTTAGCTAGCAGTGAGGAACACGCACGAGTGCACATCATAGTCACAGCTAGCATTAGTTAGCAGCGCCAGCATGCCATTCAGGAATGGGTAACTCTCAACTTAAACAACAAACACAGAGTTTAATTTACTAGGTTTGCCAATTGATAATCTTTCTGGGATAGAGTTTAAGTGTTTGCTAGTTGACCAACCTGTGACGAATACAAGTTTGTGAGCTGGCTGGAAACCGGCATGCACATGTATGTTCCTGGTCTGGCGAACCAGTTGACTATTCTCGCGATAATCCCAATCGTGAGTTTCGAGTCTCCTTAAAGAAGCAGTAGACCACAAAGCTTTGTAGCACGAGTTTACCGCGTAAACTAAAAGTAACATTGCCATACGTAACAACCGATCTCGTTTTCACACGGAGATTATCGTAATTTGGTTTTATTTCTCTGCTTTAATAGTTTCCCAGATTTCAATTTTAAAAACACCTCTCCGGCAGAAGCATAACAACTTCCGGTCAGCTTGGCAACACTCCGGCAAACGTCGGCGGCGTAATACGTCATACAGCCAGTTAAATCAGGCCTTCAAAATAAAACAAAAACGCCAGTAAAATAAGGCTGTTGCACCGCAGTAGGTAGGACGGTCTTTACAGCAGCACCCCATGTTTATAGGCTATCTTGTAAATGACAGCAAAAAACTTGATTTTATATTATATATATATTACAATATATGAATCCATGTAGAGTCTATGTATTATTAAAATGTTTCAGCTTGTTCATTTACAGATTTTTAATTTATATTCATTACATTGTTTTAACTGCAAAGGTTAATTTCATCACTATTCATCAGCTGTTTTATTTCAAACCATTAACGGCGAACCCCCCACAATATTTTTAGGGAGTTGTTATGTTTTGTTAATTTTTATTTAATGGATGGGTGTTGTGGGGCCGCAGTGAAAAGCATGTTGGCCACACAGTCACAGTCCGGAGATCGGGAAGACGTGGGGATCGAATCTCCGTTGGGCATTTGTGTGTGGAGTTTGCATGTTCTCCTCTTGTGTGCGTGGGTTTTCTCCTGGTACTCCGGTTTCCTCCCACATTCCAAAAACATGCATGTTAGGTTAATTGGAGACTCTAAATTATCCATAGGTGTGAATGGTTGTCTATATGTGCCCTGCGATTGGCTGGCGACCAGTCCAGGGTGTACCCTGCCTGTCGCCTGAAGTCAGCTGGGATAGGCTCCAGCATACCCCCGCGACCCTAATGAGAAGCGGCATAGAAAATAGATGGATAGGTGGGGTGTTGAAAGAAATAGAAACATCTCAGCCTTACTATTCTATCAAGCAACAACACGTCAAACCCAACGTCAGTAAACTGAGCGTTTTGAGCAATCTACTTGGTTGCTCTGAATTTCCATGTTTTCTATATGCAAGTGTTTTAACTCCACTAACTACACCTTCAATATATTATACGCTATTCAGCAGATGTAACGGGAGTCTATGATCTATCCAGCAGGTGTCACTGGATCCCCAGTTTCCAATTTACAAATTAAGTGACTGCACACATTGCCATTTGAACGCCACCAAAAATAGAATGATTTAATTGCAGAGCACTGGTTGAATCACTGCACAGAAGGTTCAAGCTGTAAGATTTTTAATTAGATCCAGATGTTACTATTTACAATTAAAAGCAAAATAACTATCAGTCCATACATCTTCACATTCAATTACAAATGAACTTAGTTTTACAGAAAGGGTACACACTGATATTCCCATTCTTGTAGCATTTAATCATAAACTAAGATTTTGTGCTTAAAAAAATAGCAACCTATAATACTTTATTTAAAATTTCTTTTCAAATGAAAGGAAGACAAGATATACACAAGCATCAGTTAAACCTATACCCACCTGTACACAGCATGGAGAACCCTGTAAGCTACTGGCCAGACAACACTACAAAATAAAAACAGTTGCAGTTTCCAAAAAAAGAAAGTTCCAGCCAAAATGATCCCCTGTTGACCGTTCATACTTTTTCAGATTTTTTTTGTTGATAAATCCCTGATCTACTCACAGCAACTTACATTGAATTCTTAGTAGACAACACCAGTATGACCTTATAAGAAAATGGCTACAGAAATGCATTGTGTGTGTGTGTGTGTGATTAAAGGGAAGTACAAAAACTCATAGAAAAGTATAAATGAAGAGAGGATATCCAGATCCAGGGAGTGGGATCCTTGTTGGCTCATGCAGTAGATTTCGAAATAGTTGATATGAATATCAATATCCTATATTTACTAGGCATTGGGTACATTGGCACACAAACTCACCAAGAGCATCCTGGCCTGAAAATTCTTTTCTATTTCTACACTCACGCTTAAATGGCCACCGCACATCACAACGATAAATACAGGCAAGCCAAAAAAAACAAAACAAACAAAAACAAAACGGTCACTACTGATGTGATCAAAATTATAGTATAAAATATCTTGTGCATTACACAATACTTTGTAATTAGATCTTTGCAAGTTTCATTCTAAGGTATTATAATAGCAATCTGTACAGTTAATATAAAAACACACAATGTCCCAGAGATGTCCAGTCCTAAAACAGAATATCCCAGTCTTCATCCTCCAGTCCACCCTGGCTAATGCCATGTGTCATCTCCAATATTATTGTGGAGTACTAGAAATGACCATTTTTCGTTACTATTATTATTTTTGATCTCACATTAACAAGACAAATGAGTTAGCGTTTCCATATACAGTAGAGAAGAAAAAGGCAACACAGAATGAGGCCGCATTAAAGGTATTGACTAGATCCAGGTCCCTGAGGGCCACCACATTACAGCAGCCCTGCACTGTAGGTCCTTTGCAAATGTCACCATTTGGTTGGCACGTGGTTACCCCTGTTGTCCGGGATAAATACTGCATCTGCATCATCTCCAACCACCACCACTTCCGTCGGCTGAAAGCAATGCCTTGAGGGTAATGGAAGGGACGCGAGAAGCATTCTTGTCAGTTCCAGGTTGTCCCTGATAAAATGTACAGTACATTCAGGAAATGAGAAAGGGCAGTCCGTTTGCACAGACAGCAGCTGCTTGCCACGAAGACCTTAAGTGCTTCATTCACCAGGTGAAGAAGGAGGCGGCTAAGGCCGGTGAAACCTGGAAGGAAATCAAACTTACGTGAACAACATTGCATTTCCCCTCCTTTTATTAAGATTAAGGTATACCTTGTGTAGATTCTGCTCTCTTCGTGAACCTCCATTTCAGTACTTTTATAATCATTAAGCTCCTTTCGGATGGCTGCCTATAAGACAACATCACATTGAATGGCAACAAGTAGGAGAAAAAAAATAAAGAAGCTTTGTCATGCATGTTTTCTAAAGACGACACCGACTGACTACCTTATCAGCAGGAGTCAGCTTGGTCCACGGCTTGTCCGCCCTGCGATCGTAGTCTTGGGCATCTGTGACTTCCACATATTCGTGGAATCGCAAAATTTTTCTGGCCTGCAGTTCTGCAACTGTGGGTCTTTGACTCAGCTACAATAAATGAAATTTAGGTAGTTATGTCAATATCAGCAAGTACACAATTTGACACATGATGTCAGATGCAGAATTCTCACCTTTCTGGTCAGTCGTCGCTTGATCTCCCTAACTTCCGCTTGTCTGTCAGCCTGATTTTTGGCTGTAAAAGACAGGATAAGAATAACAAAAGGGCTGTATTTAGACACTGTATTCAAGTCTGGCTTGATGTGCAAACAAAGAAGAAGACAAGTGGCTTCTAAAATTAGATCTATTCTCCAACCCAGGTTTCAACCCTCCTCCTCCTCTCCCTCTGATATTGTCCTCTATATGTAAGGTAATAGAAAAAGAGAAGACTTTGTTGGTAACACAGAATAAACAACATAAATCATGCCCCTCAGTTGTAGGCCGTTTTAAGTTACTGATACAAAAGGTAAAGCAGGAAAAGTTGATACTTACGTTGAAGGATGTTTCTTTGCTCCAGCTCCTCAGCAGTGGGTCGCTGGCTGAGACGTCTGAAAGGAACAAAAGCAAGTACATTCTATTTTGAGACAGTTTCATCGCTTTCTAATTCAAACCATAAGTAGAACAAAATCTTTCCACATTTCATCAGCAGACACACACTCAGTCTTATTATTTCTAAATAAACAAAAGTGTTATGTCTTTCGTTACCGTGTGAGCGCGGTGCCAATCTGCGTGCGGATGGCCTCCCACTGCTCCCTGCTCTGCCAGGTGAGGCCGGTCTGTCCCGGTGGCAGAGGAGTGTCATCTCTGGCACTTCTCTCCTGCAAAAATCTGTCCCTGTCGGGTGCAGAGGGACGGCTGTTCAGCTTCAATGCCAGAGTGTCTTTCCTTTTTACCCTGCTGGCCAGGGCACCTACAAGTAATTCATGGACACACAACAAGACAATAATTTATCTTCAGGAACTTTTCAAAAACGCACATCATTCTGAAGATTTACTGGACTTTTTTCTATTGCTTATGGGGAAAATAGCTTCGGGTTTTGTACATTTCTGTTTTCTTTGGACTTTTTGGAAAAAATTACTGACAAAAAACGAGGTTTCCCTGTACTTTAATGACCGCTGTCACTAAGTAGAGTGCAGACCTTCACCCAGGATGAATTGTTGACAAAGTTGTGGAGTGTATTTGTGTTTGCTTGTCCATCTGTTATGGCTACTTCCTGGTTCTTGGAAGATAAATAGACAAGCTCCTTTGATGCCGTAGTCACTCAAATTCTAGTAATAAATTCCTGTATTGGCTCCTTTATCCAGACCCTTACTAAAATGTAATGAATTCTTTATAATCCATGCGCCATTCCGTTGCCAAGTTTGGGGGTGGTCAGTTTAGTATTTTAGTGTAATCCTGCCAATTGTGCCTGGTCATTAAAATAACAATTACAGTAATGGTGGCCTCAGACCTAAGAGGAGGCACAGTAAAATGTTAATATGCATAGTTATTATGTAGTTTAACATTATTATTTATTATTACAATTATTACATTAGAACATTATTTTCCAATTGAAACATCTTATAAAATATCTACAAATAGTGAAGGTTGATAATGTTCCACTCTAGTCCTGTAGGTGGCAGTAATATGTTTTTTTTTTTTTTGGGAGGGGGATCCAGCCGTCCCTCATTTATCGTGTGGTAACTGGTTCCAGACCCAACCGCTATAAGTGAATATCCGTGAAATAGGATTCAATATTAATAAATTGAATATTTTTGCAGTTAAGAGCATAGAAAACCTCTGTATGACCCTCTAAAAACGTTTAACATTATTAGAGCCCTTTGGACATGAAATAACACACCGTATAGTAACCTTTACCTAATATAGGAGACATGATAAGTAATAAGACATAATAACTCGGAAGTTAGCATTGGGAAAGTCCGTTGTTGTAGTATCTCAAACATAATGTGGGTTGTTCGCATTGCATTAAAATGCGATCGTCAGCCTGTAATCCAGCCACATTATGACGTTTGACACTTGATGGATATAAAGGCCAGCTAGTCTGACATGCAACTGGAATACATAAATGTACATTTGTAAAATAATTTATACTGCTGCGCTTCTGCTGGCTTTGTTTACACCACGTCGCGCAACTTTGTCGCACAGGCTACAGGATCTCTGCAGGGACATAAAGGACGGTCACAGCTTTAAGCATAGCAAGCTATCGAGCTAACTAGCGATGTTCGAATAGCAATGTAGCGAGGGACGACTGTATGTGTTTTTTTGTTGTTCTGCTGGTACCAAACATACTGTACATACATAAGCATGTTTTAATCAGGATAATGCGATGCTTACTCAGTGGGGGTTCTTCCTCCTCATCCTCATCGGATTCGTCATCTCTATAATGCACAGGACCATCTGAGTCGCTATCCTCTCGGTGCAGGCCATGCGCTTCATCATCCTCGTCGTCTTGCTCCTCATCTTCCTCGTCATCATTATCTCCACCGGGAATGACACATATTCCGACATCGCCGACCAAGCCTCGGCGACTACGTGGCTCAAGTTCCGGCTGGGGGATCTCCCCGTCATACTCCTCCTCTTCCTCATCATCATCATCCTCCTCCTCTTCCTCATCCTCTTCTGAGTAGTCGTCCTCGGATCTAGTGGGAATGACAACGTTTATTTGTAATGTTTAACAAGCAATGCAAATAAGACAAATACTCTCTCATTAGGGTACTTCCTATAAGATTATCCAATGTAGGCCTACTTCTGTCAAAGTGGAACTTACAGTTTTAGTGGTTGGATGCTGACAGGAAGGGGGCGACCTCGTTCTGCTTGGTAATCAGGAGGCGTTTCAAAGAGCATGGTGTGCGCACGCTGTGACCCGTCTGGGTTGGGCTGAACTGGGCCAGGACTGGACAGAGCTCGCTGAATCATGATATGCAGTGGAATGGGAGCTTGGCGCTGGGGCGACTCAACGGTAGGGCTTGGTGGATCAAACAGGATGGGTATGGGTTGGGGCAGTGGGTGCGGGTAAGAGTGCTGATGGTGGAGGTGGTGAGTGTGCATGTGTTGGCGCGGTGGAGAGGGAGGTATGTGTGCTGGCAGCGGAGGGGAGGGAGGGGGAGGGGGCAGCTGAAAGCTCACAGAGCTGTGCTCCTCAAGAGAAAGCGGTGAGGGGGTGATGGCATGGCCTGAAGTAGAGGGATCCTCCGAGTTGCGTTTGGTGACGGGTGTGGTTCTCTTTGGGGGCATTGGTGGAGAGGGCTTGGCTGGGACAAGACTGGCACCCCCCGTGCCTTGTGTGACATCTCCTGCAGACAAGAGGCAAAGTCTATAACATAAAGCAAACTTTGAAAACATCGGGCATCATTAAGCGAGTGCCACATACTTTATTTTCTATTTGGCTTGCTAATGTGGAATGAAAGCACATGCTTCTTCCGCTGAACAGATAGAGACATCCAGTTTGACAGAATACAAATTAATAACTGGAATTACATGTCTGACTGAGCATGAATGCATACAGAGAAAATGACATCACATGACTGTCAACATGGATGCACACATTGAGCCAACACGCTAGTGTGCAACATGTGCCCCAGGTCAGAGACGAAGGAGACACAAACAGCCTGCATGCTCAACACAGCCAGACTTTTAAACCTGTGCATCAAAACTTTGTTGACAAAAATCTAAATTTCCGCCTCATAAAAGGGACATGCACACTTTTGCTGTGTTATTTCTGAAAGCCTTAAAGTCATATCTATGTTAAGTCATAGCCGTGATGAGTGCTGCCAATCCATAAGCATGCAGATAAGCTCTTTAGTCAACCATTATGTTACAACCATTATTGTCCATTCATTCATGTCCATCCCATTTGAGCAGACTTGAGGGAACCACTTCCTTAAAATTCCATTGATAAATCGCAGGCTATCGACCTGCTAAAAGCTTACTCTCATTGACATGCCAAATGAGAGTATCAAGCTGAAATATGCTCAACTGCTTATATACATGAAGCACGCAGCACACTCATTATCTGCTGAATATGGGCATGCAACTTCTATATCACATTGAAGGTGACACAATCAAGATCCATCAGGGGAAAAAAAAGACACTGGGGAGGAAATACGTGGACAGCCAGAAAGGACGCCACATGGTGAAGAATGCAGACTCCCAAGGTGGGGAGGGGTGCTTCAGACATCGGGCATCCTGGTTTCAGATACCAGAGTGTCTCATTTTACCTGAGCGCAGGCCTCCAGCCCGCCGGCACAGGTAGACAGGCAGGGACAGATAGACATCATACTCGCACTCTCGCTTCCAGCAGGACCAGTAGAGCGGAAGCTGTGCATTCTCTCCCCCCTGCAGGGCGGAGACTAACAGGGGGAGATGGAGGCCTTCAGCTGGAGTGTGTAATGGCTGCAGGTACATTGCTGAAGGCTTTATGCAGTGTTCAGGGATGTTTACACACTGTCAACTTCATTTACAACATAAGCAAATTTCCACTAACACTGACAGGGCCTAGAGTACATGTTACGTAAACCAGTTTGGACTTTTTCAATAGTCTCTCTCAATAATTGGGTTAAAAAGTGAGAAAGATGGGTTTCTGTTTGTCCAAGTGTCACTCATCTCAAATAAGTCATGTCGTAATGTCAGCATCATGCCTGTAAGTTGTGCGTGCACATACACACGCAGGCACACAACAAAATGTTCAAAATTGAATCATCAGTCATAGGATAAGATTCATAACAATGTATCAAAGTACAGTCTCATTCAAAAGGGAATTGGGCAGAAATCCCATGTGAGACAGAAACACACAACAGCCACTGAACTGCTGCCGTGTGAGTGGAGACTCACAGTAACAAGAGTCCTTATCTTAAGTGTCAAAAGATGGAGGGGAAAAAAATGTTGCTACAATAGTCAAACTTCTGTAACAAGTAATTTGCGGAAAAAAAAAAAACGATGCTTAAACTGTGATAGAAACAGCGTCCTAATGAGCCTATTAGACTCAAGTGTTTCCCATGCATTCATTTATTTGGGGCGGCCTGCCATTAATACATTTGGACCACCACAGATACATTTGGTGCTCCTTTTTTGGGATTAGATTTGGTGTTAACCTGTTCACCCTCACTTACAAACACATTATAATGTGACTGTGTAGTATATGACATTGGAACTCTACTTCTTAACACCTCATATGCACATACTGTACCACAACAGATGTGGTTGTGCATTATAACGCAGCTGTTCATCAATATAGTGAATTATTAGATGTACAATTACGTGTGCAATATCTTGAAAATCAGCGCACACTTACATGGAGCACAAAGCATTGTGAATGTGTTTGCCCATGGATGTTATAAGGTGCACGCACGAGCGTCTATCGCTGCACAAAGTTTTTTTTGTTTTTTTTTTAAATCGCCACTCTGGCTGGAGTTTTGCATCATGGACAATTATGCCAATTATACGAGTATGTCATCTAGCCCTCCACAAACACCCAATGCCACAGATAGATTGCAGTCCTGCGGGAAACACTGGATTCTTACATTAGCTGATTGATAAATTGGCCAATGTATTCATCAGAAAAACATACAACATTTGAGGGTTCAGGGTGTTACTTACCCAGCACACCTGGGTTGCCCCTATTCACCGGCTTGGGCGGAGGTAAAGGCGGCTGCTTGGCGGCCTGAGTGGTGGATGACGATGAGGCTACCGATGGGGGCTGCGGCGTGCTCGCACCTGCAGAGGAGACGTTCCTTGTAGGCTTAGACGCGGCAGCCGAGGAGGAAGAGGAGGTCTGATACTGGTTGGATGGGGGGCGAGATGGCCCCTCGCTGCCAGGTTCCGGTGTGGAGCTTATCAGCCACTTTGGAGGCATGATGGACTGTTTAGGCGGCAGAGGTTCACGAAGAGTGTCTCTCAGGGCGTCAGGGTCAGGGGCAAAATGGCTGTCTGACTCTGAAAACAAGACACCATAGCAGATAATTGAAATTTTTTAACTCAAGTTTTAACAATGTTTTAGCACGTTGGACTATACTAGAATAGAAAAGAAAAAAATTCTATTTGTACTAATGAATATAACAGAAAAATAAGATCAAACATGTTTCCATCTCATTTTTCCCCCCATTACAAAATATCATTTTAAATTCTAGCTTAACATGGCTGGCTATAAATGTTGCATTTGAGAAAAAAAAAACAGTGAGCTATTTGCTGCCAGTTCACCACTCAAAGCATGCACCGTGATAGCACTTGATTGAGAATTGCATTATCTCTGGATCCGTGGCAGCGCGATAAACAGTGTAGGCGACTGCAATTACCACCACACCACACAACACAACCCCCAGCCTTCCCCACATGGGCATAACTGAGGGATCCCACATTCTTCTGCAATTCCTAAGCCTTTTTTTCTGCTACAACTCAAATATTTCTGATTATTTATTTACAGTCTGTACAGATGTGAAGTTAAGCATCTGATCTTAAAGGAGAGAGAAGACCAGAGGAAGTGGGTGCCAGCTGGAACTAGCTGCCTGGTTGCCTGATAGCGCTTTCTCCTAATTATCAATCCATCTTCTTCCGCTTATCCGGGGTCGGGTCGTGGGGGCTGCAGCCTAGGCAGAAGCCCAGGCTACTTTATCAAGCTGCTCCTGGAGGATCCCAAGGGGCCCCCTTGTCAGTGGAGAGATATAGGCTGAATCCCAATTCCACCCATTACCCCTTATCTTAGCCTTTACCCCTAGGTTTTGTGCGTTCATGAGAATCAAGTGGTGTCCCAATTCTCCTTAAATCAAGGGGTAAGTGCTAAGGGGTGTAAAGCCCTACAAAATAGATGTGGTAGGGACCTGACTTGAAACGTAGGGTTAAGTGGAGTTTACTCGGATACCACACTCCAGCTGAAAGGACGACAGAGTGGAGACCGAAAGAAGCATACAAATGTAATTAAGCAATTAAGATTAAGAATGAAGAGTGCAGATAAAATACTTTCAGTTGTCATATGCACAGTTGAATAGAAGTGTTTTCAGTGTGGATTTGAACATTGCCACAGTTGAGGATTGTCGTACATCTTCGGGAAGATTGTTCCAGATTTTGGTAGCATAAAACTGAATCGCAGCCTCACTGTGTTTAGCCCTGACTCTGGGCACCCGCAGGCGACCACTCCCTGAGCTTCTCAGAGCTCGAGATGGTTTATGTGGCTCGAACATGTCATAGATGTACTTTGGCGCAAGACCATGAAAGACTTGTACACAAGCAGTGATGTTGTAAAGTCTATTCTCTGAGCAACAGGTGGCCAGTGCAGAGACCTGAGCACTGGGCTAGTACAGTCATATTTCCTGGTTCTAGTCAGGACTCGAGAAGCAGCATTCTGGATGTACTGCAGCTGCTTTACTGCTCGTTCAGAGAGCCCGGTGAGAAGGCCGTTACAGTAGCCTAGCCTGCTGGAGACAAAGGCATGGATTAGTCTCTCTAAATCTGGCTTAGACACTATTCCCTTGATTTTGGCAATGTTCTTTAGATGGTAAAAAGCTGATGATGTTATTGATTTAATGTGGCTGTTAAAGATTTCTAACCTGATGATTAGATTTTAGAGAAAGCATCTCAAAGTGGCTAATAACACTTTCTCTTTGTTTCTGTGGGTCAAAGACAATGATTTCAGTTTTGTCTGAGTTTAGCTGGAGAAAGCTCTTTTGCATCCACACACTCATCTGTTTGATGCAGTGACAAAGTAAATCTGCAGCACCATGTTTACCGGCCGTCAGTGACACGTAGATCTGAGTGTCGTCTACATAGTTGTGGTAGGACACATTGCAGCTGCATATTAGCTAGCCTAAAAGAAGCATGTACAGATTGAACAATAAGGGTCCTAGGATTGACCACTGGGAAACCCCACAAGTCATAGCCATTTGTTCTGAGACACAGTTACCAATTCCAAACAAGTACTTCCTGTCCTCCAGATAGGACTTGAACCAGTTTAGAACAGTACCAGAGATTCACACCCAGTTTTCTAACCTCTGTAATAACATCACAAGGTCAACTGTGTCAAAGGCAGCGCTCAGGTCCAGCAGAACTAAAAGTGAAACTTTGCCTGCATCTGTGTTCAGATGGATATAATTTGTCACCTTGATCAGAGTTGTCTCAGTGCTGTGGTAGGGCCTAAAGCCTGATTGGAAAGTATCAAACACATTGTTAGAGAGGAGAAAGGCAATATGATGTTGGTTTACATCCTTTTCTAAGACTTTTCCCAAGACGAAATAACCGGCTAACACATATCTAACTTCACTGCAATCTACTGCATTTCATATAGCGACCACATTAGTGTTTTGTAAATTACATTTTAAAATCACCCTTTAGCTTGCTACCTCGCTTTAGAGGGGAATTTACATTACTGCACTGTGCTGTGACTTTGGGGTTTCATATTAGCTACCGGATCAATCATGTAATGCAGCACATCGTAGTGCAGTCTGTTTGCTGTGAATTACAACCACGCTCGTCCACCAACAATTCTCATGGTGAGATATGTTTGTTGTATTCAGGATACAGTATGGATGGAAGTGAGCTAAATAAAAGATGTACTGTATGTGGACACACACCAGATTATTAAGTTTAAATTATTCAGTTTATTTAACTTTTGGAATCTAACATTACCCATCTGTTCTTATGCCATTACTCTCTGTTTTCAGCACACTATTACTACTATTAATACAACTAGTATTATTTTTGTATTTACAATGAGTTAATAGTTGTAGCTCATCAATCATGCATGTGTCATTCCTGAAGGAGATGCTGAGCCAACTGAAGTCAGCCCTCTGCTACACCACACAGCACTCCAGGACCATTCAAAAGCTGCAATCACCAGTATGGAAAAGTAAAATGCAACAAAATGTCATTTTGGACTTTCTTACAAAAGCATCTGAGAGACAACATCAACAACAGGAGGAAACCGAGGCCACAACAGGAAGGTTTTTAAACCTTGAAGTAATGTTTGATAAGGTTTATACATTTGTTGATGTTCATAAAGTTTGTTATATTGTTATTTTTATTTCATATGTATATTTGATACATTTTCTGTTTTTATAAATGTTGCTACAGTGCTGGCTGTAAGCTGTTATTTATTAGTTCTTTGTTGTTTTGCAATAAATGTCACAGTAAAAATGTGTGCATTTTATTAAAAAAAAAGGTGTTGTGAGGTAGGCTATATAACACTGAAAGCAGTGAAGGGTGATGAGAATCAAGTGGTGTCCCATTTCTTAGTGGCTTCTTCCCCTTGGCCCTCGGTTTAAAGGGGTAGGGGAAGGATTAAGACATGGGGTAAGAAGAAGGGGAAGGGCAAAGGGATCGAATTAGGATTCAGCCATAGTCTCTCGAACGTGTCCTGGGTCTTCCTCGAGGCCTCCTAATGGTCAGATGTGCCCTGAACACCTCTCCAGCAAGGGGTCCAGGAGGCATCTTGACCCGGTAAATTGAGAGCTTTGCCTATCGGCTCAGCTCCCTCTTCACCGCAACGAACCAATGCAGAGTATGCATCACAGTAGACACCGCACCAATCCGCCTGTCAATCTCGCAATCCAGCCTTCGCTTACTCGTGAACAAGACCACAAGGTATTTCTCCAAATTACTCTCCTAATAATTTGGATGCGGGGGTCTACCACATTAACATTCTCACTGCAATAGTACATACTTAGATCGTGGGTGTCATCACCCGTAATATTATGATTAGACGGCTGTTTGCAACTGTGAAACAACATAAATGGATACAGAAACAAGGAAAGCACAATCATTTTTTCCAAGCTGAGACTGATACCAATAACTGATAACTTTTTATATCTATTATTTTTGCATTTAGATTTATCTGTAGTTTGTGCACAACTGGAGGTAAGAACGACTCAAACAAGGGAGGACTTGACAAACTGTACCTTTAGATTTGTACTGATCAAATATCATGTCATCACTACGAACAAAAAAAAATTGTCGTATCTCAGAAGTACAAACTGTAGCTCCAAGGGGTTTACTAGTCGACAAAAGCCGGTATCTTCAATGATGGTAAAGCGCTGGTCACCCAACGGCATCATTTCTGTGATGAAATCACAGATCGCTTTAGCCCTTGGGCCGTCTGTGGCAAATTTTTTTGCAGTTTTCAAAAGCCGCAGCAATAGGAACGAGCCCTGGGTCATAGCAATGCTGCCATTTCAGGTGGCTGATAGGGTTTGATGTGTTGAAGCTCAATGTTTTTTTGTTCCCTTATAGCAGAATGCAGAGCATTTGGCAAAATGTCTTTCCCTGAAACAGTCAGAAGTAATGGTTAATGCCGCCTCATTGGAGGCATTGATTATGTATTTATTTATTCTATTGGTTATGTGTGTTTTTTTATGTTATCGGATTTATCGGTACCACTTCATAATTCGTCATATCAGTCCCTAACAAAAACATTTGCTTGTAAGACCAAGTTGCATTAAATAACATTGACTGCTTTAAGTAAAAATAAAATGAATAAATAAATAAAACTTAGCATCCAAAATTTAAAGTACAAATGTATTTCGCAAGTAAGCTGCAGTAGTAAATCTGTCGTATTACTGCATTAATGACTGCAATACGCCAGTTCCGTGCTTCCTTTCAAAACAAGTTTAAACTTGTCAACTACAGAAGAATGCACCAGTCTTTTCTGCATGTGAAATGGAGAGGATTCTTATAAATACCAGTTACACAATTATCAGACATTACCTTTAACTGAAGTCTGCTGCACATTGCGATTGTCAATATTAATATCGAGGGAGTTTTATCTGTTTTCATGTTACTATTACTCTATTTTGATTCCCTGTCTACACACAAACGGGAGACTGAGTTTCTAAAAGTGTCCAGCCCTGTTTGGAGGGATATAAAACACTGCACATGGATAAAAAACAAAAATACAACACAAACGCTGCTCTGAGAAGACGCACCATGGAGTGGTCAGCTCAGTGTGTGCCTACGTAACTAATCTATAAAAACATTGTTCACAACCACTGACAAACTTTCTCAGTTCAGGATGAGCTATTTTTGACTCTTCACAAGCACAGTGCGTTCACTGCACAGGCTCATTCATCAGACAGTGACAACCTAAATCTAAAAAGAGCACTTAACACCATTGTTTCAAAAAGAGTAATGTTGCATTAAAAGCAATTAACTTAGCATCTTTACCAATTATCCCAGTGTTAAACTCAACACTGCGAGTGTTAAAGGGCAATGACGGGTATAATGATTGTGCCACGTTAATTAGGAGAGGAGAGGACAAGCTATTCCACAATGTTCCTGAATAAGAAGCTGGAGCAGGGCCCCTGGGAGCTGTCAGAAGCCTGTCTATATCTGGGAGACCAGCACCTGACAGCGAGACCGGAGAGCAGTGAAATATGCTCCCACCCTTTAAAACAAAGGAGGTCATTGTGTAAAACACACCTCTCTCATTCTTTCCTATGTGAAATTAGGAGAGGTAAACATGCATACAAAGACTCACCTCTACGAGCCCTTCCCTCTTCAGCAGACGCATGTCGAGGGAGTGTGGGCTTCCAGTCCACATCAGCCGGCCGACTCCTCCTGCCATCCTCTGATGGCACTTTCTGCAGCCCAGGCCTCCTCTGTCCATTTTCAGGGAGAAGCTGGCCCCCACTTTGGCCGTCACTCATCTGATTGTGAACCTGTCCTTGCCAGGCCATGTTAGACTTCCACTCGTTCTCCCCATGTACTCGAGTTCCCATCACGCCACTTCCTCTCTGTGGTTCTTCCGGCGGTCCAGAAGCCCTCGAGGACAGAACTCTCCGTCGATCACCATCTGAGGGACAGCGGCCCCTATGGTCTTCCGTCTGGGGGAGCCAAGTAGGGTTTATCCTAAAGTCCGAATCGGAGGGTGCTTTGCCCTGGTTGCTCCTTCCAGCACTCACACCCCCTCCTCCACTCACAGGCAGAGTGTGACCATTCTTCACGTAGGGCTGCTTCAAGCTTTGAGCTGCTCCATCTGCACCTCAAGTTAAGACAGACAACATTGCAATTAATCCTTTATTTGGCTTTTTGGGAAAACATTTCTCACAGAAAATGCCTAAATTACTGTAGATATTGGCATGGGAACGGGTAATACGTAGATTAATTAATTGCTAAGACTTAGGTTGATTGCGTGGCACTGATTGAAACAAAATGGAGTGCACTAATTGACTGCAACCAACAGAGACGCTGTTGATTCAATCTCAACCAGCTGAGGTATTCAGAAGAGCAACATGACCTCAACTACAGAACGATGAATTACAGCCACACTACTGCTGGACTCTTTCAGGTACTAATAAATTGCTCAAGATACTTGTATCGAAACAGGGGTTCAAAACATTCAGAGTTTCTTCAAAACAAAGAACTGGAACTATGTTTTTAAATAATGTAATTTCCCTCCAGCAATTAACATTAGTAAGATAAATAAATAGTCTCTTAAAAATGTTTTCTCACTGTTGATCAGTGATATTTTGTCAAATGTCCATGCCCAGCCTAAATGTCAATTTACTGTTCTGGATTCTTCCGCACTTCATTGTCATTTGACAGTGTTGAAAAATTTTACAAAAAATGAAAAAAATTAGAAAATATATTGATAATTTGGGCCATGTATCAAGCAAATAGGTCTTGATTTGTGGTTTTGCTTCATTAAACATAAAACACTATAAATATCTGTGGGCTGTGTTAGCTATTGGAATACATTTTCCCTGCATCCCTGTCTGACATAAAGTAGATATTAATAAGTTGCTTATTCAATACTGAAAATAATCAATGGTTGAAGCCCTTATCCACAGTCATAAAAAACCCAAGCCCTGTAGACACTGATGTGTGTGTGTGTGTGTGTGTGTGTGTGTGTGTGTGTGTGTGTGTGTGTGTGTTGGTTGGTATGATGAAGGAGCAGCTGGAGATTTAATAAATGGGCTTCTGCAACAGCGCCCCGCTGCATTTTGATTGCACACGCCCCATTCAAAGCTACTTTGCTGCAGGGCACCATTTGTTCCACTTTACCTCAGCTCTAGAGAGACATTTTAAAACAGACATTACACTACCCCCCCAAAAAACAAGCAAACAAGCAAGATGAAAGGACATTTGACATTTTCTAAATATGCCTCTGACACCCAGGGGTGCTGTCAAGGATTTGTCACTTTGGACAAAATATCACTTTGGACCTCAACAACAACAATACAATATATATATATTTTTTGTAGGCCTCGTAAGTCATGGGTATCACTCTTTCGCCCCCTTACAGTGCCCCTGCAGACACCTGCTAGATGTGAGTACAGTGTTCCTGCCATTATGTACTGATGACTTCACTTGGCCAACTGTGTGGGTGCAACAGCGTCAGGACTGCGAAAGAGCAGATACAGACGCTGCTGTGCAAAGATCAGATGAATCACAGACGAACTTGTACCATTGTCCGGCACCTCCTTCAGCACTCCCTGTTCTATAAGCTCCTGTCGGGTACGCCTCGTCGACATCCTTCTCTCCAGTTCTGCAATAAAAACAAAAACGCATACGTTAATATGGCAACACATTCCAGAATTCAATGACGTAGGTTACAAGGCTCCTAAACAACAGGGTAGCTGCTAATTGTCATTGTTCAATGTGCACTACAAGCCACATCAGACCCATGACAGAATATCCAGTAATAAAACTTTGCCCTTTTCATAGAGCCCAGCTAAGCCGGGATATTTTCACAACTGTGTGCACTTAAACATAGCAGTTTGGTAAGTCGCACTCCTATCCCTGCATTCCCTTTTACACAGGCTGTATCCTGCCTCTGCTACAGCTCTGAGAGTGCCTCCAAAATGTGAAATATTAGAGGGAGGACCCTGTCAGTGCTGTTTGCACAGAACAGCCAAAAGAAAAAGCTCTCTAAACACAATAAATTCACAAAACAAACCTTCTGACGCTTCCTTGAACTTCTCGCTGCTTTTCTTCTTACGCCATTTCCACGGCTTGAAGATCTTGCCAAGACTGGAGAACTTGCCCTTGCGTTTTGGGGGAGGGGTACTGTCCCCCGTTGTGCTGCCCGCCTCTGCCACCATCGTGCTGTGGTGCTGCTCCCCTTCATCGTCTGAAATGACAGCAGTGATGTCATACAAGGAGGCACTTATAGAACATAACACAGAAACAAGAGGTTCATTTTGTGTACCACGGGCTTGTTGCACAAATCTAGAATAAGGGATTAAGCCGGGATATCTCTCTGCCTTGATATCTTGATATTGGCTGCCTAGCTCAATCTATCGGTGATCCGGTTGTACAAAAGTGGGATAGTGGAAAGTGGAATATGTTCTGACATAAGTTACCATGGAGATTTATTCTGTGGAGTTAGCCTGCTCCATACCAGGCTAAGGTACATTTCATCTCATGCCTTATGTCAATCAGTAGTCACCATAAATGGAAACCAATAATTAATCCCCTGCCCACTACACACTGTTATCACATTCAACTACACTCACTGTCATTATTTTAGATGATGTTGCAATCATTAGATAATTTATTAGATCATTCACACATACTATATATAAAATACACATCCCATATAAATACAAATACACATCTACAATATAAAAAGGAGGTATACAGTCTGATGGAGTTATATTTATACAATTTCACTCACATCTGCAGTCAATTTCACCTACAATTTCAACGGATAAATAATCACAGCGCGACTACATTTTCGGTAATGTTAATTGTGGTGGTTGTGGATGTGTACTACAATACCCAGAAGCCTTAGCGCTCGAGGGGAAGCCAGAAGTGAGTAATGGAGTAATGGTGGTATGATAATAAAGCAAAGAGTTCATAGATATTAGTGTACACCGCTGTTCTTGATTTGTTGAACAAGCAACAAACAACATTAACTGACTATTTGGATTATAATTATGATGGTTTCCGTGGAGCAGCGAGGTGTATTTGTGCACTACTTACACACAAAGTATTGTAGATCATCTCTGCAATACTTTACCACGCTTTCTCTCTTTGTTTTATGACCGTGGCGGGGCTGCCTCTCCTTTGTATATTTGCTCTTTTGCCTCCTCAAAAGCCTCTATGAGGACTTCTGCTTCTATTGGGGAAATGTATGTCCTGCACAACGTATGTTGCCTTGGTGAATCGGTGACTCTGTGATCGATAGGCGGGGTCTATTTAAGGAAGCCGCGTATGCGCACTGATCCGGGATTGGTTTCACCTGGCTTGATTAATCAGTGTCTACGGATCCTGGCTTGGGCTTTGTGCAACCAATTAAGCCTAGATGCTCTTGCTTTGGGTTGGCTGAGCTCAGCTCAGTCATTTATCCTGGATTTCTGAATCCTAGTTTTGTGCAATAGGCCCCAGTTGTTTAATCTGGCAAAATGACAAAGATAAACTAGTGTGCTTTGGTTCACCTTGGAAGGATCACACATTAGCATTTATAGTGAAACCTCTGATGTTGACTGCTACTTAAGTTGTACAACTAGGTAGGACTACAATTTTGGGCAAAAAATATGCCTTACATAAAAATTCAAGTCATGTATCATGTTTGCATATCGTGCAAAATCGTGTGAAACATGCTCTTATAGGGATAGTTTGGATTTTTTGACATAAAGTTGCATGACATCCCAATCAGCAGTGTACTACAACAGTGACTTACACCCCCCGGGTTTTTCCTCTCCTATTGCACTAAAGCTTGAGAGAACAATTGGTGGTCAAATAAAGTAGGAAGTGGAGCCATGGCGAGAAACTAAATTTACTGATAAACACAATGGTGTTCTGGTCACTGAACATGTTCACCTTTGGAGGAAGAAAAACTGTGCACTGCCAATGATTGGTGTCTGATGGAAAGAGGATGACTGAAGGCAATTAAAGTGTTTATGCCTTGAAGGAGTAACAAATACATGTTTCACGAACAAGAACATGATGAATACAGCTTCACCAAAAGCCTCAATATTCTGACACTAGATCTTGTTTTTAAATCACGGTAGAACCAAGCTAATCTGCCGCTCCAAACTAAGTGAGCTACAGTATTCTCGTTGAAGACTGTTATTATCTTTAGCTCGGAGTTCTCGAGCACCGAGTGTGTTTTGGCAGGATGATGCTGAGAGCTCATAGACACTCCACATATCCACAGTTAACAAGAGAGGTCTGATGATGGCGTTCAGCCAGAGTTCACCAACATTCCTTGGCTTGGCGGAGACTAGTACCTTATCAGCCTTCCAACCCTCACTGCCTCAATAGAGAAACCAGGCACGCACACTGATGAGGTCACAAAGCACAAATGAGTGTCAAGCATGTTATACGCAGCACAACTTTAAGAATGAGCTGCAAAACAAGTGTCTACTGTCATGATTACATGCTCTGGACTGGTGATTGACAGGCCTACTGAGGGTAAGCCAAATGACAGGATGCTGAGAGTTTAGATGTTGGTGCTGTCAAAAGGAGCATCTGCAGCGTCAACCGGCATAATGTTTACCTTTGCTCAGAGAACAGGGTCTTCTTCAAAACATCTAGGTCCATGCATACAGTGAAAGTATTTGGACAATTACTGCATTTTTTGGCCTTTGTATGTACCACCACAATTGATTAGAAATCTTTTTACAGTCAATGTGTGATTGAAGTAAGTGTAGGCGTTCAGCTGTAAGTTGAGAGGTTTCCCAAAAACATGAAATGCAACTATTTAGGAATTCCAGCTAGGGTATGCCTCTAGAGAAGGGGTCTCAAACTCAATTTACATGGGGTCCGCTTGAGATAGGGTCTGGTTGTGGCTGGGCCGCATGAAGTATTGGGAATAGGGCTCGGAATCTCAGGGTACCCCACAATACGGTATGATACGCGATGCACAGCTCCCGATAATGATAAAATCTCGATACAGCGACAGGGTCAAACAAAAAAAGAAATACATTTCATAGTTTGTATTTTGCTGCATTCAGTTGGGATAGGCTCCAGCTTACTTGTGACCCTAATGAAGACAAGCTATACAAAACGGGTGGAATTTTTGCAGTATATTTTAACCAGACTACAAGCAGCAATGGTACAAAAAGAATGAGGATGTTTTAGCAACAGTGGTGTAAACAGGATTTTAGTTTCGGTGTCTGAAAAACAGAAAAGCTATTTTAAACTCATTCAGAAAACACAACATCTCATGTCTCTCAAGTACTGTAGATCAATTCTATAAAGTAGAATCATATCAAAAAGAAATATTTTTTATAGCATTTACACTACTCCATGTCTAGTCGCAGGCCGCAAAATATGACCCGGCGGGCCACAAATGTTCCAAAGTGGGGTACGTGTACCCCTAGAGGGACGCAGATTGCTGTAGGGGGTATGTGAATAAAAATTAAAAACCGACTTGACGACATTAGCGCCAAACACTAAGATTGACGTAATGGGCTTGAACACCTCATGTGAACAGCCACAGCAGGTAAGTAGTACGGTACAGAAGAAAGGTAACAGCATGAAGTTGTGAATTGTTCCGTGTGCATTAGATGAACAAATAAGTTTAAGTGTTAAGTGTTTAATCTTGAAGATTTTTCCAGACCATTTATATTGTGTGCTAAATGAGAGCTGATCTTCTTACGTGGTGCCGTGACTAATTAGTACGTTTTCTGAGCTGAATGAGCCTGTCATTTGTTTGTTGAATGGATGCACTGACTACGTTAGAAAGCTCCCAATTTTACACGTGTAAGTAAATTTACGTTTTCACAAATAATTTCTTCCTTTCACCTCGTCCTTGTTCACAAATGCTAATGCCATTCAGAAATGCACAGATGTGAGCTTTGATAATAATAACTCTGTACTGCTGTGCATTTTGCTTGGTGCATAATCTCATGCTACATGTGCTTACATGCTCATTTGGCTCAGTAATAGGCCTCGTATTGAATTAATTTCCTTATTGATTTCTGTACATTATGTGCTATTAGTTCAATTAACATTAGTTGAATTGCACTGTTGTTGCCAACACAGCAAGAGCATAAAGATCAGTTCACCACATCTTACCACTTAGAAATAAATTCACCAAACAAAAGACAAACCTGCCAGGAGATATCTTACACCTCTAAAACCCTCTCCGTTTTAAATTAGTAGCTTATGTGTGCAGCTGGAAGATAAGACATGACTTTTTAAATATATTGTTATAACAAAAATTGAATAATATGTCAAAGATGTCTCATTGTGTGGTTTATGTTTTTAAGTGTGCAGGTGTAGGGGGTACATGACTTCCAGTCAGATGTCTGAAGGGGTACGTGACTGTGAAAAGTTTAGGAACCACTGCTCTAGAGTACCTCAATTTTCAGGGGCTCAAATGCATTGTTACTTACTTGGATTGAAATCCTTTGCAACCTACTTCACTTGCTGCCTTCAGTTTTGTCTTCAATAAAGAAAAGCATGCTTTACATGGGTGTCCAAAGTTTTTCCAGTGAGGGCTACAGACAGAAAAAAATTAATGTTGCGGGGGCCAATACCACTTTTGTCAATTAAATGTAAAACAAGATTTTCTCAAATGTTAAATATATTCAGAGAAACATCTCCGCTTTGTGTTATAGGTGACAAAGGGTTGTCCAAACTCCAGCCCCAGAGGCCATTTGCGGTCTCCAGCTAATTTTTATTGGCCTGTGTCATATTTGGGGGGAAAAAAAATCAATTAAACATGGCCCTCATCACAACATTATGATGCCACCCTTTTTTCTTTTACATACTGAAAACAGCAGCAAGTGAAGGTGGTTGCAGTGAAGCCTAACAAAGTATCTTTCTCAGAATTTGGTGAATATCCATGGGCTCCCGGCTTCAGGCAGTCACAACAGGCAAAGTATTAAATTATTACTATAATCTTTTACATGGTGGCCCAATGGTTAGCATGTCAGCCAAACAGGCAGGAGATCGAGGGTTCGAGCATCTCTGTGTGGAGGTTGACGACATGCATGTTTAGCTAACTGGCGACTCTAAATTCTCTGTATGAATGTGAGTGTGAATGGTTGTTTGTCTATATGTGTCCTGTGACTGACTGGCGACCTGTCAAGGATGCACCCCGCCTCTCGCCGACAGCTGGGATAGGCTCACCTGTGATCCTAACGACAAGCAGTATAGAAAATAAATGAATGATATATTTACAATTATGCTAAGTGCTGTGCTAATTAAAATACTTACGCAACTCTGAAAATGGAGGTAAACTTCATAAAATGCCAGTGATTCTTAAATGGTAAATGATACGGGTGTCACCACACACTGTTCATGAGATGAGATTTTAACATTACTTTTAAGAAAAGCACAATGAAAAAATATGACAATACATTGCAATCTATAGTACTAATTTAATTTCGTGTGTATGCTACCGGCCCTGTCTCCACCCACCGAGACAAAGAATGCATGGCTGACAAAAGGGCTCACTCCGTTCATGCCGTTGTCCTGTGGAACAAACGCGCCAATGTGCTGAAACCAATGCACAAAGTGAAACCTCTCCCTGCCTGTTTGGAGGCAAGAGACAAGGAAAACAGACGTACATGCACATGGCAATATATTGAGGCCGGCAAAATGATCCAAGTTCATTTTCATTTATTGTGCGATTCATTAATTGATTTGTTATTGTCCCAGGCCTAGTGCCCACAAGACTTTTTTTTTCCTCCAAGAAAGCTCTTGTCACGGTTTAATATCGTGAGATATTGTGACACACCTAGTAAATAACATACTTTTTTGAAACATGTGAAAGGCTACATTATAATCACATCTTGATTGTTGCATTTTAAATCCATTGTGGTGGTGCATGAACCCTCTGTCATTGTCCAAAAACTTTTGAACCTAACATACAGGATGTCTTGGCGGCACTAATGCCTTGCAGTCTGATTCCAACAATGTAAGCCTACAATGCTGATGTGGATTACTTAGTCAAAGAGTAAGAGAACACGAGGGCACAATTACAAATAATAACTGTTCCAAGAATTTAACCTTTTAGCTGTGAAGTTGATATTCACAGATGACACTCATTGTCTGTAACACCTCCCAGTGCAACAGTTGTCATCTAAAACACAAAAGCATTATCATCTCTTTATCTTGAAATGTTTGTCTCCAAATAAATTAATATGATAATTCTACCTGGAAAGTGTCTGGTAAGTGTCCAGCTTCCATGGCGGCGGCTTTTAAAACAGCATGCCATGGGAAAGAAGCAGGGTACATTCAGCAATTTCAAATGCGACTGATCTCGATGTATTCCAAAACTTCAATCGGCGTAGACCAAAAAAGTCTGAAAGTCAGCGAAAATTAAAATCAGAGCTGGTTGAGCTTCAAGGAACACATCCACACTGAGGAAATCCATCTTATATTGTCGTAGTACAACTAGGAGGATTCTGACCAGCTGCCATAACATCCTAATAAACCAGTGCGGTTGACCCGTGATCCAAATGTTTATCAGTCGACTGCAGCGTCCAAAGAGCCTGTGTCACAGTGGCTCAGCTGAAGCCAGTCAAGCAGGATAAAAGCAGGCTGTGCCAGGCCAGCACACATACAGTACTACACAACCAGGGCAGTAGGCATCCATTTGAAAAAGATGACTGATCAAATCCTTTGAAGACAAGCACTTAAACCTGATTAAATTATCGCACTACAACACACACAAAAAAGTACATCCAAATGACATTTCTGATTCAAGAGACCAGTGGTTCAGCTCCAATATATTCTTCACAGATAAAGAAAATCGGCCAAATAATGAAAGTTTTTGATGAGGAAAATTGAGCCTAGTTCTGAGTGACTGTGGGACTGGAAACGGCCAAGGCGAAAAAGACACAAAAAAGTACAGGAGTGAAGGGGGCAGCCTGGAAACAGAGAGAGGAAACGGCACTCCACCCTGATTGTGCGACTGAGAACAAAGACAACCTCTTCCCCTCACAAACCGTAACAGTGCACTGTGCAGCTCTCAATCACACTGTTCTGCAAAGTCCAATCCAGTGACACCAGTGAACCATTACCACTACCTGCTAACACATTAACAACAACCTGCTTGTGTAAAACATGTCATTGCAATACAAGACAGGAATTCTGGTAGTCGAGCTGTGTAATCTGAAGCTGAAAGATAAGGCATTTGAGTCAGGAAACATGGGGGGGTGTGAGACTTTAGGAGGCCACACCTACCAGTCCTGTAAACATGTCCCACAGTGGCTAAGATTTCCCTCTGACCTCATAATTCCATGAGTCATGACAGCCTTGGTCAGGTGAGCATGTGATCAAATTGTTGCTTGAAAAAAAAACAAAAAAAATCCTTCATGATCACTTATGTAAGAGGCCGACTACCACCAGGAGCAACACACAGTGAACAATTGCATCCACTTTAATAACCAAACCATTGGCAAGGGAAGATTATTTATATTCCCTTATCTGACACTCATAGCATTAAAATGTAACCTTTTCTTGTGGAATCTAAAAGCACACATTTTTACAGTACTAGTCATCCATACAATTTATGATTCAATCAACTGAGGTTTCCAATGTAATGTAATAACTGGGAGGGTGATCCCCATTATGAAAAGAAAGTGTGCAGCACATATGCATGAGCACATGAAAACACAGCTGACATTCCTTCATGTGATCTCAGTGATTTAACATTCCTTGTGGTGGTAAAGTAAATGGGAAACCTAGAATGAGAGAGAGAGAGAGAGAGAGAGAGACTGTGCAGTGGATGTTGTAAAACTAACAACTAATCGTGAGCTCTCTCCATCTCTGCTCAATAAGTGATTGAAACGTCGTAAAAAGTAGACAACTAATTGTCATGGAGAAATGCACACGGAGAAAGTACACTCAAGTACAGGAGTGAGTGCAGACACTCACCGCCATTGTTGTGTTGTTCTGGATCCTGAGCTGAGGTCTCCACTCGGAGACTCTGTCCCATGATCTAGCCCCCTGCGGGGCCTCTACCTGTCCTGCACCTTCAAACGTGCACAACTTGGATAGATGCAAGGCTGCACCTGCCTTCCTCACCCTTCAACAAAGCCCTCTAGTCTCCGCCATGTCAAGTCCTATCTTGTTTTCAGCGTTCCTGTTGTCTACCCTTCCTCAGTTCCTTTCAGTACTCCCCTCACCCCTCCCCTGTCTCAATCTCCTTAAGTCCTTCCCTCCCTGCAGGAGCTGGACTCCCTCTCGATGACCGACCCTCCCTCCTTGGCTCATAGCGCAGGTCAGCCCTCAGTGAAAGATGCCAACCATTCCTGAGAAAGTGGAGTTATGTTTTAAATGTTGTGTGTGCGTGAGTGTGTGTGTGTGTGTGTGTGTGTGTATGAGAGAGAGCGAGATGGTATGTAGGGCAATGTATGCAAAAAAAACAAAACCACAAAAGATAAGTTCCGTAGTGTTACATAGTTGTGTCACTATTTATTTAGTCTTGCAAACCTGGCAAGGAAAACCACAGAAAAAAATACAAGTTTGAGTAACCATTTACCTACTTGAAAAAAATGTCAAGTGAATAGAAAGTGAGCACTTCCAGGAGACATGAATTCTTATAGAATCAGACCTACACTGATAGTTGTTAATTAAGATGACAAATACAACAAAATGTTGGTCACATTTGCTGTTTATCTCATATGTGGCATGCTTGTTCAGAAGCAACAGAGTGTGTTTAACATGCTGCTCACTCTCTCATTAACTCCAAACACCATTTACTGCAGTTCTTCAAGTCTCTGATGACAGTTCTGAACAGCATTAGCTTGCTTTACTTGAAATGTTTACCAAGGAACCTGCACAAAGACAGACCACTACACAAGGGGGAGTGTGTGCAGTGGACCCCAAGAATCAGTGCTTTGATTCCTTTGGAGGTTTGAGTGTCTTCAGAGAAACTCGTCCAAGTGTGCCTTCAGAGGACTCCAGAGCGCTGAGCTGTGCCATTATGTCTGGATGACGTTTTCTTAGCATTTGGCTGCATCTCGTTTGGTTTGTAACGATGGTGCGCTAGTGTGTGTGTGTGTTCAACAGTGTTCCTTTGCTTTTCCTGTGCCCCACATACAGGCTCCACACCGGGCCAACTTCCAGAAAGAGCTGAGCCAATCCGCATGAGCCCAGAACCTGTCGGCCTGACCTGGATAACAGACTGGGCCAGACTTAGGCAAGCTGAAGCAAGTTTGCAGTGTAGAATACACATACATGCACAAACATATGCATGGTACTACGAGTGATTCGAAATGTCCTTTTATACCTATCACAATAAAAGATCATAGTGCAAATTGCATTGTGGAGGGCCAACAGGAAGTTCCTCATCGTTGTAACTGGGAAAGGCTTAATGGAAACAACTTTGGAACTCAGCTCGATTAAACGAATGAAGGGAATACATACTGTACACAAGTTACAACAAGATTTTGACGGCATAGTCGAAGACAAGGTAGGGCAGTGATTCAGGCTGCAAGCGCCCCCTAGAGGACCGCCAAAAAAAATCTGCTTTTCACCTGTGGGCAGCGAGGAGCTCAGTTGCAGACCTGCCAACATGTACATTTTTCCATACTCTGCATGCCTTTTGACCATTAATTACGCTTGCATGTGTCTCTGCTCTCTAGGTCCGCATTTGCACTTTCAGTTTCGAGTTGCCACGACAATGTGCGCATAGGTGGAGTGACGAAGTCTGAGCAAATCAGAACATTCCCTTTATAATTGCAGACAATCACAGACACTGACACTCTTTTCAAGTCTTAACGCAAGTTACGATTTATCAACAGCACAGTACGCAGTTCAGCTCTCACACACGTCACTTCATCTCTCATCCACACTCACAACAACACTTTTGGCTTGTCTACTAATAACATCAACAGCAAGAGTTGTTTTTTTTTTTTTTTTTTTTTTTTAAATCGCTCTTCTCGTTATGAGGTGTCTGATGCATGAAATGAAACAAACCCCTTCAGTCAATAACTTAATGTTCTGTTGTTAAACAAGGTTTAAAAACATGAGACGATGTTGCACATTTCTAATGAAATAAACCATAAAAGCAGGGGAATGCAGCCACAAATGGCCCACTGCACAATGTACTGTAGAAATAAAATGAAACAAAAACATGAAAAATAGGAAAAATGGAGCAAAAAACCCAAAAATGTCCAATATAATGTAAAAAGCCAACTGACTGATGCATTACAAGCTGAAAGAAGCAGAAGAAGACAACCCCAAGTCTGGAGCAAAAGTTATGGAAAGGTTTGTTAAGAGGGGAACAGGTAATAACATTGAGTTGTGACTGCCACTGTTCATTTGTCACATACGAACATATATCAGCAACTTCTGGCTCTGATGTGCAAAAATTAAAACTGTTGAAGAAAGTTAAATATTAATTGGCAGATTGTAAGACTGTCACCCCATAATTGTATTTAGCACATTTTTTCTGCAGTTTTTGAGTCCCTCCTTTTTGTTGCAGTAAATTTGTATTTATTTTTGTGTTAATCAGCCTGACTCGGGCTTTCTTCTTTTCGAAGCTTGATCAGTTCCATGCACTGATGGCATGTTGTTGTACATACAGGGTATGTGCTGGTTTCTGTTTCACTGATAAATATATTTGTGATGAGCACATGGTTTTATGTCATTTGACAAGGCTTAGGCTTGTTAAACTGTAAATACTGTAGGTTAGACAGTAATTGAAAACAAATCAAATCAAGATTTAGATAAGTGTTAAGTTAAGATAAAATTAATTAAAATTTGAATGGGCCCCGGGCCCCTCTGTACTGGAAAGATTGAGCCCTGGGCAGACTTGCCAACATTGGAGAAATTGTGGTATTTTTAACTAAAAATATATTATTGAACAATTGATTTCCCATGTATTTGTATTACTTTAAAACAGGCATCAAATTAAATTCAGGTTTGTGTCAAATTGTACAAAATTAGCTTCACACAATTACAAGGCAAAAAAGGTCTTGTTGGCCCTGCCAACAAGGTGTCCCTTATTTATTTTGCGGAAGTTGGCAACCTTACCAGTTAATTTGCCAGTTTTGTTTTATTATTATTGAACATTTTATGTTGCTGACAAACTTCTGCTCCAAACTTCATCTGAGTAATTGTTATGTTATGCGCAAATGAGCTAGTTTGCCAGCCAACGTTAACTCCAAAAAAAGAAAGGCGACGAACACCAAAAACAAAAGGCGGGCCAATGTGTGTGAGGGGGGCGAATGGTCACTGGGAGTGGCTCATGTGTGAAAAAGAGGGTGGTACTGGAGTTATAATGCATATGAGGCCACCAAGAAGGCCTTCCAGAAGCTATGGACAGAAACAGGGTGGTTATAGAAGACAGTTGACATTTATTGTTCAAGTATTTAGCAGTAATATATATCGTGTTTTTTTTTTAAGTAAACAAATTTGATGCAGATTAGATTTTTTTTCCCCTTTATTGTACCTTTTGCAATGTGCAGTGGGCCAAAAAAAAACTTGCCCCTGCGCTGCACTTTGGACACCACTGCTTTTATAGCAACCAAGCTTTTTGGTTTGGGTCATTAGAAATGTGCGACATTATCATATGTTTTTAAACCTTATGTAACAGCTCAACATAAAGTTGGACTTTAACACGCAACTTTTTTCGGTAATGGATTCGGGGATTCGCGGTTATCCTACTAGGTACTCTAGCAACATTGATGTTCTGAATTACGGACACTCCGATCGATCGGCCACCAATCAATATCGGCCAATTTCCGTTTATAAAAAAAAAAACACGTGATTGGCGTATTCCGATAAATGCCTTTCACAAAAAACGATCGGCGTGCAGCGGCAAATCTTACATGTCTGCTGTGTCACGTAGGGTTGCCAGGTGACTTTTTACCACAGTGACGTTTTGTTTTTAAAACAAACAAGCAATAATAATTCATAACTGGTCGTAAATAAAGACAGTGTTTCCCATACATTCATTTATTTTTGTCAGGCTGCCACAAACAGATTTGGAACTACCTGTTCGCCCTCGCTCCTAAACACATTGTAACGCACCTGGTCTGCCAGTGGATAATAAGATAAGAAGGAGAAGAAGAGGTCTTGTGTTGCCAACTTAGCAACTTTGTCGCTGTATTTAGTGAGTAATCAGACCCTCTCTTGGTAACTCTTTCAAAAAAGCAACTAGCAACAAATCCAGTAAACAGACGTTTGGCAACTCTGACATGAACGAGCAGCGTGTGCTCCTCTGGGCCTATCCCCCATCAAAAAGCACTCAGAGGTGGCTCTGTCTTGTTTGGGGAGAAAAAAAAAAAGATGACAAAAAGAAGCAACAGAAGAAAGTTTGTAGTTCTAAACATGTCTGTTTTGCATTTTATGTTTTTTTTTTGTCACTTTTTGAGAATGTGTGGTCAATTATGCAAATTCAGCGATTACATCATTATGTCACGTCACCCGCCAGGCACAGCCCACCACTGCCATAAATAAGATTGCTCTCCTGTGGAAAACGATCCTGTTACATAAAATCCACCATCTTCTGTAATTAGAGCTTCGACATTTGTAAACAATGCCTTTTGAAGTGAACTTGAAACATACTGGTACCACTGGAATCAAACATTTATCAGGTCCACCACTAAATCCCGCAGATTTAAGTGCCGATGTCAATCCAATATTTCTCAAATACATTGCTACAGTTTCGCAAATGGTGTTCTAACCGAGGCCTCTCACCTATTTATCTCCTGTTACGTTGTCCACTTGAACATATAAACAACAAATAAAACGGTTCTGATAAAAGAGTCGGTGCCGCTAGGTGGGGTAGAACAGATGTGGCATCTGTAAAGCTGAAGTTTTATGTTGGGGCTTAAGTGCTACTGTACACACTAACACTGGCATGAAGAAGAAATAAGGACTGGAAAAATTCCTTTCAGCACACAACCAAGTAATGCCCAGAAAAAATATAAGGAAGACTGATCTACCTTGTGTAACGGAGGCTGTAAAACAATATAGAATAATATATATTATATTTATTAGGTATCATGATGTTGTAATATAGATTATTTTATTTATTTAAGTATTATTCTGATTTGTGGAAAATACATACAAATATAATAGTTTAATATTACTATAAAAAATGCATTTGCACATTAATTAAACACCTGGTAGAGTACCATGCATCTAGATGGAGTTGAGTTAATAAATGCCCATAGCAATTATATGGGGGACGACTGCATGTAAATATGCCCTGTCTTGCAAAGGTCAATGAGTGAAGATAAATTCCTTTAGTTCCTAGACTCCACCCTTTAACTCAGCTTTATGAATCTAAATCAAACAATAACCATACCAATATATTTCAATGAACACAGCTCTCCAGCAATGTTGCATACAAACTCTTAACAGACCATCGTATAGCAGAAGTAAGAAGGACACAAACAGACCCTCAATCAGGCTCTGTGGCCCAGAGGATGTGTTGGTTAGTCCTTGAGTGGCTCATAAAATGTCCACAAGCGAGACGACGCTCATAAACACAGTGGATATACGGCAAGATGACTGGCTCAACAGTTCTTTCTGCAACATTAACACGGCACTTAACAAACCACAACGTCCAACTTGGTACTCACCACGATTTTCCATCACAGAGTTTGCAGCCCACCAATCAATGGCTCCTGAAAAACAACATTGACAGACCTTCAGTTAAACAAGTCAGTTCATTCTCAGCTGAGTTGTGTCTAATTTTAGCGAAGAGTTCTTTGAATATCCCAGAATTTGACTCAAGTTTGAACACTGTGTTAAACAAATTTGGTCGAAGATAACATTTTGGATTGTTGTTGTACGACAAATTTCATTGAAGGATGAAGTGTAGACTGCTGTTAAAAGTGTAAACCTACACAGTAGAAAGTCATGAGTGGGGGTGGCACGTTTCCTCAGCAGCAATATCACAATTTTTTCCTCAGGTTTTCAGCATAGTGAAGATGGCAGCTCCACCATCTCATCCTCCTTGACAAAGAGAAGCAGAAGACATTAAAAGTGACGATGAAACATTTATAGAGATCTAATTTAGAGAGTACCAACATATTTAAACTATTTCTTTGCTTAGAGTGATGGTGCTTTTGATATCCCATATGGAAAACGGAAATAGAAAATGGAAGTTTCTCACGCTTTGCAAATGTTTAAAACAGCGGTGGATATTTCAGGAAGCCGTAGTGTTGTAAAAATCCTTCTTCAAATGCGTGATGAGATTGGTCGCATTACACTTCCCGGTTCCGTGCCACCACGGGAAACTTGTGCATGACAAGTGTTGCACTCAGCTGCAACGTCTTTTTCCGACTTGAATGAAAAACCTAGCCACATGGCTGACATCACTCCTGCTCCTTGCTAAACATGCTAACAACGCTGCTGTTGTGATCGTGTGGGTGCCGCATGCCGGACACAAGGACTGCTGCTGGATACATTTGCTTGCGCGGAGTCTGGAATGGACTGCGTATCTGTAGTGCCAATATTGGATATTTTAGATACAGGCCAGTATTGGACCAATATCCGATATCAATATCAGATCGGGACACACCTACACAGAACACATGTAAACATATGAAATACAATAAAAGGATTAAATACAAGAATTACATAAAACAGTAATAAACAAAAGAACAACTCGTTATTTTTATCCCACACACTGGGGGGTTGTTACAAGAAGTAAAGCGGGCCTTAACATCCCGACGTACGTGTTACCACATGCACGGGCTCCGCAATTTTTGGGAAATTTGTTGGCCGTGGCCAGCACGTAGAGGAAGTAGGATATCAGAGGGGTTGCAAGTGTGTCGTACTAATGGAGCAAGTGATTCATGACACCAAAACGCTTGCTGCTCGCTGTGGCCGTGCAAGGCGCATTAATGTCGGATACGCTATGTGAGCAGCCGGAGGTCAGGAGAACCAGA
The DNA here is from genome assembly GCF_027744805.1 of Dunckerocampus dactyliophorus. Taxonomy (NCBI): domain Eukaryota; kingdom Metazoa; phylum Chordata; class Actinopteri; order Syngnathiformes; family Syngnathidae; genus Dunckerocampus; species Dunckerocampus dactyliophorus. The sequence continues at coordinate 20,281,464 of NC_072825.1, forward strand.
GTGTTGGCCGGGGGAAGCCGCCCGCCATGGCCGGGTAAGGCGCATTAATGTCGGATACGCTATGTGCATCCACGGGGGTCGGGAGAACCAGAGTGTACAGCTGGAGGAGTCACCCACCGCGGGAGGAGCAGCTGCCATGGCCGGGCAATGTACACAATGTACTTTTAAACTTGCGACACATGCCAGGGTCACACACACCTCCTCTGCCTTGCCCTTGCGACCTGGCTGCACGCAAGGTTTTCCTGCATGCGCGCAGAAAATAATCTGTATCCCAATTTTCTTCCTACGGGCTTTGTGTGCTTGAAAATTTGTGCAGGCCACGTGCGTATCTCTTGCTGACTATTGTTCTCGTGTTTTTGATCAGGCCTTTTCGAACATTCCACGCTTTTAAACAAGTAATAAAAGTATGTAGATTTGTGATGATATTGAATCGATATCGGATGATATTCAAGGCTGCAATATCGGAATCGTATCGGAAGTGAAAAAGTTGTATCGGCAGCCCTGCTTTAAACTACAATAAACACCCTTGTGACACGCTCCAAATGTGACCTTTAAGTTATATTCTGTAAGAATTGGTCGGCAAGGTCAAAACGTCCCGAATAAGAATATCCGTGTATCAATGATGAGTTGAGAGCAAATTTGGGTTAGTCAGAACACATAAGGAAATTTATGCTACGTTAGCTGCCAATGTACTGTGTCGTGAAAAAGTGCTTGCCTCCTTCCTGATTTCTTATTGTTTTGCATGTTTGTCACACTTCAATGTTTCAGATCATCAAACTAATTTAAATATTAGTCAATGACAACACTACTGAACACAAAATGCAATAAAAAGTTTCATTTAAAAATTGCATTTTGTGTTCAGTAGTGTTGTCATTGACTAATATTTAAATTTGTTTGATGGTCAGAAACATTGAAGTGTGACAAACATTCAAAAAATAAGAAATCGGGAAAGGGGCAACCACTTCCAACACCACTGTAATGTATGCATGACATGTCAACTCCATTGTAGACCATGTAGGTTGTGTAAATACAAACCATGAGCAAACAACACTGCTTCACTGCACAATTACACACGCACACACACACACACACACACACACACACACACGGCTTCACTTGAATGGCGCCCATGAAAATGGGATGTTGGAGGCCTACTTCCCTCACCATGTTAGCCCTCTACCAACTTGATGTCACAATAACAATCACTGCAAAGTAGGGGTGTCACAAGACGAGACGATGCAAGAGATTGGGTCTATAAGAATGAGACAAGATGAGATTTTAACTTTACTTTTAAGAAAAGTACAATGAAAATATGTCAATATCTCGCAATCTACTAATCTAATTTCTACTACGTTCTGCATTCTGTGTGTATGCTACTGCCCCTGCCTCCACCCACCGAGACAAAGAGACTATATGACTGGCAAAAGGGCTCACTTCTTTCTTCTATGATTTCAGCACATGCTAGGTGCTGAAATCAATGCAGAGTGAACCCTCTTCCTGCCTGTTATATATTGAGGCCAGAAAAATGATTGAGTTCATTTTCATTTATTGTGTGATTAATATATTTATTTTTGTCCCAGGCCAAGTGCCCACAAGACTTGTCACGTTTTAATCTTGCGAGATCTTGTGACACCCCTACTGCAAAGCATGGTAACTAACTGCCCTACACACATTCAACTGAAAATGTAACACTTAATCACTTTAAAAACCTTCAATCACTCCTTGCCATAATGACTAAGGCCATTTAAAAACATTTACTATGAAATGTTGTCCTTGGTTTACTATGTTTTAAGTAATCGAGAAGTGACTTTTTCAGAAAACTTCATCCTTGGTGACTCTTAGAAAAAAGGTCCTTTAAATATTCCAATAGTGAATATTTTCAGAAATTGGAGTGACGAATTGGGAGTGCAGTGTTTAAGAGAGGAATGAACAGTATTTGTGGAAAATACTGTATTCATCTATACGTTATGTACTGTATGACAACACAATGTACATGTCAAATAGAAAAGTGACGAGGCAGGCAAAATACCAGGTCACCCATACCAGGTCCTCATTAACATTGAGGACACCAGCAGGGGGATTTTCTTTTCTGTCCAGCTTGTACACCACAAAAAACAACTCAACAATGAGGCATGACAAACCAATCCCTGAAGCCGTGACTGTACATCCATCTGTGGTGTGCACACACCCACTCCGCTACACTTTCTTTGCGCTAATTCAATTACGACAAGGGAGGAAATGGCAGCAGCTGGCTGGGTTATGCCATCCTTAAATAGCAGTTTGCTTCGCACTCTCAGGCTCAGGATTTGGGCACAAAGGCCAGCGGAGGAAAATCATTAACTGCGCTCACAGGACTCTGTTGAATGGTGTTTGACGTCTGAGCAAATAACACACACAGCGGTTGTGAACACCTGACTGTGGCCCAGACAAAGTTGCCGCAGTTCATGCCAAGTTTGGCGAATAGTGCTGTATCCGTCCACTCCAGTCACTAGTCAGCAACCCACTCAGAATGAATGAGGATGTCTGTTTTCTATCAGGGTCAGTGGAGCGTCACTGCCCTAGAAAAGAAACATTCACCATAGGGACTGGTGGCCCACTTTCAACAGGGGGCCAAAATGCTACTTGGTGCCTTTTTGCTCAACTTTTTTTGTATTCTGCGCTCCTCAACCTGTGTGATGAAGATTACATCACAGGGTGACACATCATCCAATAATACTGCTGAGCATCCTCACTACTGAACGTCATGGATGATTCTCTCACTTGTCTGTCAGCACATTATTATTGTTTGGGCTTCAAAATGTGCTAATTAATTGGAAAAACAACTCTTAATTGATGATTTAATCAGCCAAGTATTCAGTTAGTAACCCCTGAACACTAATTATTTAACATACAATGTCATTCTGAAGGGGATAAGTTCGGGGAACACTCTTTTCTGTTGCAGCATGATCAGTGTACAAAACAAGGCCCAAAAAGATGTGGGTGGAGTTTGGTGTGGAATCATTTCAAGCAAACACCTTGGATGAACCAGAGAGAACACAGGTTGTGAGCCAGGCTCTCATCTGACATAGGTGACCTTGCGAATGTTCTCACAGACTCACAAAAGAGTGGCTTTATGGTTTCTCCCATCTTCCTGGAGGTCGAATAGCCAAGAACCCATCCATATAGCGAAGGGTAAATTCAACTATGCACAGCTACACATCTACTTGTCAGCTGAGGCAGGGTAGAGACAGAGAAGAGACCTTTTTTTTTTTTTTTAAATTAGGCATCCTAGCTCAGGCTTATCTGTGAGCAAATCAATCAAGGGGGCTGACAGCTCACCCATCAGAACTGCCTCTTAATGGCCCATTAAAGAGTGACAGCCAATTGCGAGTGGATGCAAAGGGCTGCAGCTCCAGTCGACATTTTCTCTGAGGAGCAAATTGACTTCAGGAGCTATTAGGCTTCAGGCTGATTGAACCAGAGGAAATGTTGCCGTAGGAGTGGCTATGGACGTTGTCAGGTCTTTTTTAGGGGTCCCTTTGTTACCCTATAAAGTTCCTAAGCCACCTTATAATTATAGGTGTTTTTTTGTTGTTGTTTTTTTTTTTTTTAAATATAAGAAATTAGTTTGGCCATTCGCTTAACACAAACCATCAAGAATATGAAATTAAATTAATAATAATAGGCCCCAAAGTTGTTAATTGATTAAACTTATTGATTGATTTAGGTATTGGGTAAGTAGGCAGAAGTTGCATGTCATTTCTTTTCTGTTACTGCACCTAATTACTTTACTTAACGTGCTGCATCACAAAAAACGCTGCCATTTTACTCGATGAATCACGCTGAGCACTGCACTGTCACTGGTATAACTGCTGACACTTCTTCTTCTTGCTCTAGCCATCCCTTTCCCCTGGTTCTATCCACTGATGGCCAACACCACCGGCGAGGCTCACTGGCTATCATTAATCAGCTGGCAGGAGGAGCAATTAATTGAAGTTTCTTTTGACTTGTCCTTATTAAGTGTGCGTGTGTGAGCATGTGTGTGCAAGTATGTGTGCGCACAAGTGTTGAAAAAAAAAACTGTCAAAGAATCGCAGTCTAAATTCTAAGCCACAACATTGTGATTCACATTTTTTCCAGATTTTTAAAGATCGCGAGTGAGAAACAGGAGCTAGACAGGCTAGCTAATGCTGGGGAGGCCTGCATGATGAAGACTTGGGCCCTGCCCACATGGAAGTGAAAAGAAAACAAAAAATTATTTTTCTTGCCGTTGTCAAAAACGTATCTGTCAACATGGGATCCGATCAGGAAATAGTCCTTGTCAAAGGACACACCAAAACAACTCAAAATGATGTAGAATACACACCAGTGTGTACGTAACGCTGCAAATCTTAACACAGAAGACAGGCTCCAGGTCGACGAAGAAGACAGCAGCCACAACAGGAGACAGCGACCAAAACAAGAGTGGAGTTGTGACGAAGGACAATGTCCATGTCTATGTTGTATCTGAAACAATATTTTATCAATACTGTCTGTTGTATTTTCTAATAGATGGAATTTCTAATGGACAAAAAGAAAGTAGATGGGAGTTCAGCCATTTGTCTATTTTAACAAAACGTAGCCATCATTAATGTCATGAGGTAGGTCAATAGAAAAGACTAGTTTATGGACTTAGGAGCCATGTATGGTGATCGCTTTTGCATGCAGATTGCCTGACAGTGTTAAAATAGCAGAAGATTGCTTCAGCACCCTTATGTCAATAACTTAATTACTCCTGTTCTGTTGTTAAGTAAGATGTCATAGGGATGGGGATGTCCCGATCAGCATTTTTGTCCTCATAGTCGATCCAATACTTTTGACAATGTTATTACAGCTTATGGAAGTGACAATGACTAGGCTTACGTGCAGTCAATATTCGGGTTAAGGTCAATATTGCGGTTTCTGAAACACTGGGAATAACCAGTTTACATGCGTGACATGAAAAAAAAAAAAAAGCACGGACAATGTTTCCACGCACGGTAAACGTCATGACACAATGTGCGTCATTTCTGCATCCAGGGTTCTTCCTGTATCCAAAAACAACAACACTGGCACGGCAGATAATAAACGCCTTTGTTCCGTTTTGGTGCTGGTACTGACCCACTACCAGTACTTGACACTATTCTGTCTCACTTTCTTTATTAATGGAAGGCGAGAACGTGAAGAAATAGGAAATGGAGCCGGAGCTGTGCCATCCATATCCATGCTACATCCCCACAGCTCCCCGGACACTTTTGAAGATGCGTTCGTACAAACCCTGCTTCGCGTAACTGCTTGCTCACCTTCTGATAGATTTCGCTATTGCGGTACTTTCTACCGTCAATAAAAGACATAAAGCTCCTGTCTTTCACCACACTAACAAGGTGGCTTGTTTCCACCTTGCTCCAAAAGTGTGGGGTTTTGCGTGTCGCCATGTTTACAAGTAGTTCCTGCCAAAGACACAAGATTCCTTTTGAATAGAACATGTGCAGAACACAAATTAATGTTCCTTTTGATCGGGATATCCCGATAGGGGTGTACATGACACGATTTTCGAGTTAGAAAAGGAGTAACCCAGGGGTAATATTCGGATTTTTAAAAACCGGATTATGAGCATATTCCGGTTTTTCAAAAGGGTTATTGGTGTTTACATGGCCGTGGGCAACCAGGTTATTGCTAATATTCCAGTTATGATACGGTTATTTGACTGCATGTAAACGTACTCAATGTTTTAGCAAGTTACTAAAGTAAACACCAATAAAATTTTTACAGAGCTTATTTCATTGAATTTAAAATTGAATAGTATTGTTGTAGATCAACAAAAGCAGAACATAGTGTGGATCCACACATTCTAAAATATGGCAAAACCCCACATTTCCCAAGACAAGAGATGGGTCGGTTGTCCAAAACAATAAATTTGACTACCTTTTCAGTGATCCGCAATGGCTTTTCGCGCTCTTTTGGATATTTGTCTTTCCACCTAAAGTCCAGAGTTTGTTGCTTTGGCGCAGCAGCCTTTTTGTCGGTGGCCTTGCTAAACACTGCTTACTCCGTTTTATGTTTGGCCCTCAGATGACGTATAAAATTTTTGGTATTAAATGCAGCTCTGCTAGTACCACCCATTGAAAGCGTCATTTTGCAGACATTGCAAGTGGCTGTAGAAAAGTTTTCATTTACAATGCAGAAGTACTTCCACACGGCTGACATGGCTTTATTTACTTTCCAGCCTGCTGCAAAAACAAAGCACTTTACGGCACCTGGCGTAAAGATTGGGTGGGCTCATCCTCCACTCTATGATCAATTAAAAAGGCAAAAATCGTCCCAATCCCGAGGACATCTCTATTTAAAAACATGACCCACATAATGTCCCACATTTCTTATGACACAAGCCAAAACTCTCCGATCTGCTCGTCCGTACATGAATGCTGAAAATGGAATTTCTAACAATCTTCACCCTGACCAGAGTTTTCCCAAACACTTTAATGCTGTCTGGTTTGCGTTCATAGTTGTATTTTTACAGCAAAGTTAGACCAAAGAACTCTCATACTTAAGCATATGCATGAAGTTGCGCTTCGACTGAACGGCGTATGTGACATTGTCTGACAACTTCACGCATCAAAACAACATGGCGTCTTGTGGGTCACAAACACTCACTCCACTTTTCTTTCTATGGAAGATCTTTTACCAGCCGGCATGTTAAGATGTAACAAAGAGGATATAAATGAAAACAAATAAGGAAGGTTCCATTGGCTGCAAGGAAACGGCGTTTCTGACAACTTCACCAAACTGTAAAGAGCAACACAACCCCTTTATTGAAAAGAGGTACGAGTATGTTTAACTACTCTATTTACTATTTTCGTTTCTGTGCTTACATTTAACTCTTATTTTTTCAAGATTTTCCAATCATCTTTCTGTTGGGTGTTGCTTTGCATCACCTGGTTACACATTTGATGACCTGATATTCGGTGTTTTGGTCCCTTGGTGCAGTCAGTATTCACACTTGCCTCTTTCAGGACTACAGTCTGCTGGTAGGCAGACCGAGACCCATCTCTCAGGTGGTCTCGATCCCCGTTTCGTCCGGTCTGGTCCTTTTGATCCTGGATTATGTTCACACTTTACCAAACGAATCGTACTAACAGAGCAAACTGACTCCAGTCTGTTTTAACCAGAACAAAAATGACAAGTGTGAACGCACCCCTCAACGCACCGTCCCCCTCCTTTTTTTCAACCCAAGTGACGTCCCAAGAAGTGGCTAACAAAAGGTTTAAGAGCAAGAGCAGGGACACGGGAACAATTTAGAATGTATATTATGTCAGTAACTGTGTTAACCAAATGACTAATATGCTCCATAAGACACCCAGAAACTCGAATTGACAGACATGAATTAACTCCTGTATGGCTGAACGCTCAAACAGTCCTTCCTAAGGTAATTAGCTCTACATGGCGTGTTACTTTACAACTGTAACGACATGCGTGACGATCACTTAATCGTTTTATTTCCGTGACAAGGTACACGTTACCTGGGTGGTTGACGCGATTTAAAGCGAGTAGAGTCTGGAGGGGAAAGAGCCTCTGAATTCCGGGTGTAATAGGAGGAACAACATTACTACGGATACTTCCGGTATTGAATTGTGTCTTTTAGCCCGAGGTGTCCTCGCACCAAGTGGGCTAGAGATAAGTGAGCAGCCGCCCAGCCTCAGGGAAAAAAACGACAACATCCGGGGTTGCCTTTCGCAATAAAAGAAATGTCTAGTTCTTTCTAGCAGGCAGTCGACATGACCGGTCTTGTGTATTTTAACAGTCAACTGACTTTCCCCACACACAGCGATTGTACACACACACACACACACACACACACACAATTAACCATTCGCAATCTCTAATTTGGCGAACAACTAATATAAATCAATCAAGTCTGACGTAGTAGCATACTTGCGGGCGCCTACAAGAGTAGGTATAGCCTTTCACAGGCCTTACGGCTAAAAGCATGTCGTCAATATGCAACACTGATCACTCAAACCAGATTGCAATTTAAGCTATGCAGTAATGGAGCGTGTTTAAGATACATAAAGAATGTTTAAAAATCAACTACATACCACAGATCACCACGTATCCTTTGTTTGTGTGGACGCCTTGTGCAAGGAATATGTGCAAAATACGTCCTATTTCAGAAGAGGCGAGAAGCAGCAGGTAACTCATGAATGTATTTTTAAAGTGCTTCCCGTGGTAAGTGGAGGGACGCTACATTTACACATAACACATTAGTCTACAATACTGCACAGCGCTCCGACTATTCAGTCGGGTTGTCTTGTAGCCGACCAGCCAACTTAGGTTATTATCCTCGCCAGAGCACAATGGACTCACATTCCTCCTTATTGACTCACCTTTCTCCGCCCTCCTCTTTTCAAAAACTACAGCCAATGTGAAAATATCACCCACGATCACTTTCACCCGCTTCTAACACTGCGAAACCTCAAAGTCCAAACATTTTAGCGGACTTACCGGAAGCCATCCTGAGCTGGGCATGGTGGTACCGGTAGTCCTCGATGGAAACTGTGGATCCTCTGTGGACGCTGTGCGACCGCCTCTTCTATGAGTGCTACACACTGCATTACCCACAAAGCATTGCGGCCAAACGATCCGGGTGAGGAGAAGGGCGGGGGATTATTAGCCAGCGCCTAGCTGGGCGCTTCCTCCAATGTCGATGATTTTGCGCTACAAAACGCTGTTAATAAATACATGATTTAGACACACTACCAAAACTAGTAATAATTTACTGTCTGCAACCGTTTCAGATATATATATCAACGCTGCGTCCTATTTTGCAACGTGAACGTGTCACAAACTCCTATTTGAGCAGCTAAAGGTACATATAAACGTATTTTCATTTGTGTTTGACATTTCTAGAGTGCATTCCGCTAAATATGCAAAGAAAATATAAATACTTTGTCGAGGTTTGGCCACCATGTTGTAGAAACGCCATCAGAGCTCCTCTGGCTCGAGTTTGCCATCTATTGGACAACTTCGGTCATAGCTAAATTAAACACTCTCCAATTATTTTCTTTTCCTGTTAGAAAATATTAACGTGAACATTTTGACATTCAGTACTTGCTGAGACATGGCGAAGTCGCAGGATTAAATGAGATCTGCTTCCTCCTACTCCTCTTCGGACGTGTTGAATCGTGCATGCGTAAATTGTAGCGTAATTGCATGTTTGAAACAAATAACCCATTGCCATTACCATAACATTCTACTATGCATGTATGTGTCTGTATATGTATATGTATTTTTAATATATATGTTTTAAATATTTTGTTTAAAAAAATTGCAATTTAAATTTGAACAATCACATTTCAAATTGTAATTCCACTTCTACCATAAAACAGAACAATATTAAAAAAGGATGAAATAATTAAGAATAATTGATCTTACGTTTTTGCAAACAGGCCAAACTGGCATGTCCCCACTCATGTTCCACTCATGGTCACCAGGCGCTAGCCTATTCCTCATCCAACTAACAATTGCTAATTAATAGCTCACTTTAGCCTAAAATGTTCACACTTGTTACGGTCCACCCTGTTACCATTTTGCACAGTAACAGGCTGTTCTTTCTGTAATTTTCTTTATACATTAGGTTGATAGACTGTAGAGTGGTGTGAAAAGTGTCTGTGCCCTTCATGATTTCTTATTCTTTTGCACGTTTGTCACACTTAAATGTTTCAGATCATCAAACAAATGTAAATATTAGTCAATGACAACACAACTGAACACAAAACAAAGTTTTAAAATGAAACTTTTTATTATTAAGGGAGGAAAAAAAATCCAAACCTGCATGGCCCTGTGTGAACACGTGATTGCCCCCTAAACCTAATAACTTGTTGGGCCACCCTTAGTAGCAACAACTGCAATCAAGCATTTGTGATAACTTGCAATGAGTCTCGCTGTGGAAGAATCCTGACCCACTCATCTTTGCAGAATTGTTGTAATTCAGCCACATTTGAGGGTTTTCCAGCATAAGCATCTCAATAGGATTCATGTCAGGACTTTGACTAGGCCACTCCAAAGTCTTCATTTTGTTTTTCTTCAGCCATTCAGAAGTGGACTTGCTGGTGTGTTTTGGATCATTGGCCTGCTGCAGAACCCAAGTTGGTTTCAGCTTGAGGTCACCAACAGATGGCCGGACATTCTCCTTCAGGATGTTTTGGTAGACAGCAGAATTCATGGTTCCAGTTATCACAACAAGTCTTCCAGGTCCTGAAGCAGCAAAACAGCCCCAGACCATCACACTACCACCACAATATTCTACTGTTGGTGTGATGTTCTTTTTCTGAAATGCAGCGTTACTTTTATGCCAGATGTAATGGGACACACACCTTCCAAAAAGTTCAACTTTTGTCTCGTCAGATCCCAAAAGTGTTGGGTCAATCACTTTTTCACACAGGGCCATGTAGTTTTGGATTTTTTCTCTGTCTTTATAATGAAAAGTTTCATTTAAAAACTGCATTTTGTGTTCAGTTGTGTTGTCATTGACTAATATTTAAATTTGTTTGATGATCTGAAACATTTAAGTGTGACAAACATGCAAAAAAAAAAAAGAAACCACACTACTGTACTTACTTTAAAATGAATTATTGAAACAACATGCATGTATCTGTCAAGGAATGGTAAGCTATCTGCAGAAGAAAAGGCGCGACAGGGCACAGCATCACGTGGACCCTGAAAAATGGGCAAAATACCTAAATAAGGAGAAAGGGAGGTTGGAGAAGGGACGTACAGTGAGAAAGTATGGGGCAATGGTGCATTGTTAAGTATGATGATGAGCCTTACCCAGGAATCAACTCAAATGTTGAAGATGATATTAGAGTGAAATTATGCAAAAGGACAGAGTCAACAAGTTCTAACATTGGACATTGATGATAGATTGAGGACATTTGCTGGTCCAAGGATGAGCAGGTCCTGTGCTTCCTGAGAGCATCACAATCTGTAAACAAAAAAATCTGTACAGTAAGACAAAGTGGTGTGGAAGTTAATAAAAAAAAGCACATGGGTTAACTATAAAAAACATCAAACTGGAAACTGTCTCGAATGCGTATGTTGTTTGTGCATTATTGTCATAGTAAAATTAGATGATACATTTCATTTCAGGGTGAGATCGTGATAAAGTAAATGAATGCATTGTTAATGCATTGAAATGTATGGTGATACAATGCAATATGTCCACCCTTGTATTTTTTTAACATGAATTACATAAAATGTAATAACATTTTGATTGCCTGTGTGGTTATTAACATGGTGAATGAATTGAACTACTGATATCAGTTAAAAAAGGGAACATGTCAATTGAATGTTCTTTTTATTGCAAATGAAAAGTGTTGAATCTACATTTAGCTTTAAAATAAAACTTTTTTTTCAACATAATGGGTATTTTTTCATATTTTTAAAAACACTTTTACTCAAATAAAAGACATTTTAGGTGTTAAAAAATGTAAAAAGCACAATGAATAAGCGTTAAGAACACTTATGAATGAAGATGTAAATGTCCCGTAACAGAGTGAGCATTTTGACAATGTTGAATGCCAAGAATTTGGTCATAAATATTTGAATTCAATATCTTGAGCTCGACCAGTATATTTGTCTTGCTCTTTAATAAGCCCTCATTCAGGTAATTTCTTTGGAGTGACAATGCTGAAATGGCACCAAATTGTAAGAATGACACATAAGGAAATAGGGTCATGAAGTATGGTGTCGAGGAAGGGATGGGATAGTCCAACTAAGTCATATAGTAGAACCTCCATGGTGAAACCACACCTTTATTAACTGTACAGGCAATGTTTTAAGTTTAGCATTCTAAACTGTCATACAAGTTCAAAGATGTGTTTTTCGTTGTATGGTTGTATTGGGCCGGCAGACCATTTCTTATGTTGCATTATGTGACATTCCTGGTTGTATGGGTTTCTTTGCCATCACTGGTGCTTTACTGTAGTAGTGTCACAAAAAAGCCAGAGAAGAAGCGAAAAAAACTCCCATTTGACAGACATGTACAAAAGTTTTTAAAAATCCACCAATGTTGTTTTTCTGGGCATGTTTTTTTGCAGTAATTTAAGTGTTTGTCCTGATCCAGCACCATGGACAGAGTTCTTCCAATAAGGCTGTCATTGTTTTTTTGTTTGTTTTTTAATACTACAATCAAACTTTTCGCCACACTGTGTCACACCAGCTAGGTTTTTAATTCTTTATGACTTATGTACTTGAGAGGATAGTAAGGAAGTCAAGTTTTCATCGTTTGTAAGCAGAATTTAACTATTTACTAACTATTTAACTCAGACTATTTCTCATGACTTGTCAGGGTGGAAACCCATTGTGGTTTTGATCTCTTCTCTTCCTACGTATTCTGTCAAAAGATTTACTCCAGCATAGTATACACTGTATATATTTAACTTAATTCTACTTATTATTATGGCAACTTATTCCTATTTTATCACTTTTATTACATTTTTATAATATTTTATGTCTTCCTTTTCTTTTTGACTGCACAAGGTTGATAGTGTCCTTATTTCAACACCAGTTTGCTTCTTCATGTTTTTTTACACCTTCTTCTCTTTTCACACAGGAAGTGCAGAAAATGTAAAAGATAAAAATGCAAGCAGGTGAAATAAAAGTGCCAGCATGTGAAAGTTAAGATGTGTATGAATCGTCGGATATAGACATGGATAAGGGGTAAAATGAAGACATGTAGACATGTAACCACGTACAGTATTGTTCCTTAATGTAATTGGTAAGCATGTCTGAAACAAATAAACCATACCATCATTTAGTGGATATGCTAGGCAGGGTGAAGCAATATCATGAAGCAAAAGTGGTTTTGCTTTTGACAGATACAGTTAGCAGAATTACACAAAACACGCAAAATACATTTCCACAAACTTTGCAGAGGGGTAGCGCATGGACCAAAGAAGGAGCTATTACATTTTAGTGAGGATCTGGATAAAGGTGCTGATTTGGGGATTTGTTTCTTGCATACGAATCAATATTGCAGCTTTTCTACTGGCACTACTCAGCTCAATTTCCCTCACTTTGGGGCAGTTAAAATAGTACCATGGAAACTGTAAAACCACACCACATCGAGCGTATCGGACGTAGCAAGACATGCTAAGCAATGTGGCTGCTGGATGTAAAGAAAATGAACTGTATCCAACAGGAGACTGAGGTCAGCAAGAAAAATGACAGAAATATGAAAAGACTATGGAGTACAACATTGCAGTGTCTGGAGCTAAAACAGCACAGTGACGGGGTAAACTGACATTAGCATGTATGTTTATTATTCCTAGCCCTGTTTCCCTAAATGTTACATTAACAACATGACTGAGAATTTGTGCATTGTAAGTTGTGCAATGAAGCAGGAACACCGACTGTACTATGAGCCACTAGCCGACATTTAGTAAGAGTTATTTGGTCAAACAGCAAAAGCAGGTTAGTTGTTGTCTTCCGCATTCATTAGCTGAATCACCTTTTATTTTTCTGCAGGCTCAGCTTGTCCGCTTGCGCAGTGCAAGCATATCGCAGGGCTACGGGCCGTTTTGTGCCTCCCTTTCAACCCCTTAAGCAATGTTACTAAACCATGCATTCTTTGCTGGGATCCTTGTGATAACAGCGTCTGCACTGGCTCTGAATAGCAAGTCAACTTATTATTGATTCATGCGTGCATTCCTGGATCATTCATCCATCCCGGGCCTCCTTTTGAAGTCACAGATGTGTTTGCTCGTCCCCCATGAAGTCCTATGGGACCCTGTAGGTGATTTTGTTCACTGATGCAGTACATGTTCCTAAAGCAAACAGTAAAGGTCAAAGTTGACAAAACAAGCAGCCACAACATGCATCAGGGTGCCTGTTTATTTCGGTAGACAAAAGAGAGCAAGCCTACAGATTGGCTCAATTAGTATGGGCAAAAGTATTGGGACAGGAAGTGAAACTATGGAAGTTTGTCCCTGTTATGTAACTTTTAGGCCTTTGGGCAGAACAGAAATATAAAAGGGCCAGTTCCCATTTTGATGTCTTCTGTCCATTCAGTGTTGATGACACCTGTTCCATCATGCACCACCTGAGCAGGCAAGAGAACTACTTACAGAAAAAAAGAGAGTAAATGTCAGGAATCACTGCTCTGTGCTATTCTGTCCGCTCACTCATTACTGTGCCCGCTCTCTCGTTCAAGTGACAAAAGGATTTCGGCAACACTTTGACAACTGGAGGCAAAGCGCTCTTTTTGCATGGTGTGTTAGCAGACCTCTGTCTTTTTGCTCCTTTCACACGTTTCCAGAATGGACGCACGTCTTTATGGTCCATCAGCCCCCCTGCACAGACGCATCTGTCAGCTTGCCTTGCCATCGAAGGAGCGTCATTGTTTTTTTGTGCTGTTTGGTGGATGTTTGGCATGTCTTCTCTCTCTGAGCCTTTTCTTTCCTTCTCAATCAGTTTTGGACCTCCTCACTGCACCCCTGTGGGGAAAAAAAATAAGCAACTGCTTTAAAGCTTATACTCTTCTTGGAAATAGGCTTTGATATTGTTACTTGAAAAATCACCTCAAGATGCTAAGTGGGTTGAATTCTCTCTTTAGGAATGTGATTTTCAAGGCTGCAAACAATAAGATAGAAGTTATGACAGTTGAATTCTTCTAACGGTACAATTTCTGAGGGAAATATGCCTTCAAAGTCACGCATGAGGTTGAACCGCCATCATGCGTGACTTCAGCTCTGTGAGCATCTAAAGCAGGGATTTTCAACTGGTGGGGGTGTTAATATTGCGCTTTTAATCCGCAGCAAGCTGTCGTCTCTTAATATTACATATAGTATTAATACTCTTCCTATAGGTGGCGACATTGCTCTGTAGTGCGTCTGTGTAGGCTCTCAGTCGTACAGGAGTTGTCCATCGAGGGAAAGGCTTCTTGAGACGTCATCTGTACTTCTGTGAAGAAGGTGTCAGACGTTTCGCTCCTCATCCGAAGAGCTTCGTCAGCGAACTAATAAGTGCTGGTAGCCTAGGCCTTAAATACAGTAAGAGTGGGCGGAATTGGTGTGCCAGCACCCTCCTCCTATTGGTGCCTTACACTAAACCTGGGCGGAGTAGTGGTATAATCCTCTCCTGCTATTAACACCTCCGATAAAAGGGAAGTGTCGCTCCCTGAGTTGGGTATGAACGACTCTGATACTGGCTCGTTAGCATCTATTGTTCTGGCTCGGCCCTGGCTCCACCTCATTTGCAAAACTAAGAGCTGTGGGTTTTGGTCTCAGTAACCTGCTGAACACAGGGTCCAAATTAAACCTCAAACCACCATTCCGATTCAATGATAGGTTCTGTTGTTTGACAAAAATAGCTTCCTTTACTCCTCTTTCAAACCATCTGTTTTCTTTGGCCAAAATCTTTACATCGCTGTCCTGAAAAGAGTGATTGGTAGCTTTAAGGTGTAGATGTACTGCTGATTGAGGACCACTAGAATTGTCCCTGCGATGTTGATAAAGCCTATTTTGGAGCATTTGCTTAGTTTCCCCAATGTAGTGCTCTTTGCATTCCTCATTTTTACAGTGAATGGAATAGACCACATTGCTCTGTTTTTGATTTGGAGCCTTGTCTTTAGGATGCACTAATTTTTGTCTCAGGGTATTTACTGGTTTGAAATAGGTAGGAATTTTGTGTTGCCATAAGATCCTCTGGAGTTTTTTGAAGACCCCCACTACATAAGGGACTACAACTCCTCTCCTTTTTGCTTCTGTGGGCTTTTGGGTTTCTTTCCCTACTCTCTTCTTTTGACATTTGTTAAAAGCCCACCGTGGGTACCCACAGGTTGAGAGCGCTCTCTGGACATGTTGTGTCTCTTTTTTTCTTTCCCTCAGCACTAGTTGGTATTTGTTCCGCTCTATGTTGGAGGGTCCTAATAACCCCCAGTTTATGTTGTAGTGGATGGTTTGATTCAAAAAGCAGGTATTGGTCAGTGTGTGTGGCCTTTCTAAAGACCTCTGTAAGTAGCCGTCTGTCCTCTCCTATAATTACCTTGCAATCTAAGAAGGCTAGTTGGTTCTCTTTAGTGTCCTCGCGAGTAAATTTGATATTGGTGTATCTAAACGTATTTAAATATGCATTTTTTTGTACTAATAATAGGCCATATTCAACCACAAAACAACAATCATTTATTAATTCATTCATTTTTTAAAAACTGTGATAAAGTGAGGGTCCGATGTTATTCAGCTGTACTAAAGAACAGCACTTCTTTTGCGATGTAGCAAAGTACACTTTCTATGAACGCACATCATTTTGCGTTGTTTCGTTTCTTTTTACTTTGCTGATCAAACATCTCAGTGAGAGTTGACTGCTGGGAATAAGGCTCTGCATCTCGATGTGTAGTTTTTCTCCCAGATGGCAAAACTAGGTCGGGTGGATATGTTCTGATATGTACTGTAAGTCCGTCAGTCCAACTGTATTGATGGACTCACCTTCCTCATTCGGTTTCAAGTCGGCACATTTCCACACGGGGGCTTTTGCATTTTGCGGAGCAATCATCTTTTTCCCTCCTAATTTCTACTCCGTTACCTTGCATTGCTCCTCACGAGACTTACTTTCTGTACTCTGTGTGTGTGTGTGTGTATGCTAGCAGCCCCGCCTCCTCCCACAGAGACAAAGCGACTGTATGACTGACAAGAGGTCTCACCCTGTTCAAGCTATTGTCCTATGGAACACCTTTGTTCTCTTCCTGCCAGTTTGGAGGAGAGAGACGATGAAAACAGACACGCATGCACATGGCAATATATGGAAACCGGCAAAATTATTGAGTTCATTTGTATTTATCGTGTGATATCGTGTGATTAATTAATTATTTTATTATTATATTTTCTGAACAAGAAATCTTGCCACGTTTTAATCTTGAGAGATGTGTCACGAGATCTCGTGAGCTAGCTTCCTGTGTAGTGGTAGTGAACAATGGCGGCTTCAGTGACATCTGGTTGGCTGACATAGATATCAGTGCATAATAACGTGACACATTTCGCTGTCAGTAACGGTAACAACGTTGTAACATAAAGTAAAGTAATGAATAAGACTTCTCATTACTGGAAAACATTGTCAGTGTTAGTAAGGTTCCCCTGTATGAAATACAGATTAAAATTCTTAAAATGAACCTCAAACAGTCCACTCGCCAGCAGATGTTTGTGTACATCATGAAAAAAAGATGCTGCCACTCTTACTTGTTTCAAGTATGTGATGCTATTTCTTGAACATTGCCACACAGTGCTTGACACATCTGCTCCGAACGCCTACATATTTGACACACTTAGCTGAGTCAACTTTATATAAATCTCCTCCCTGTGTGACCTCAGCTGTTTTATTTTGATGATCCCGACCTGCAGGGCAAGTAGAGAGCACAGTAAGACTGGCTATTAATAGGCCAAGAAAGGATGAGAATTCAAAGTGCCACTCCTTGGTATCCACGCTGGAAAATAGTGTTTACCTTTGCAAACAACACAAGCAAGCTCACAAACCTCAGAGTGGCCTTTAATTAATGCTTGATATTATCTGATTTGTTTTGTACTCACTTGTGATGGCAGAAGCTGGCACAGGTTAGGTCATCCAGGTTTTCACAAGTACACCTGCCTGCGGATCTTCGTCGTCGTGACAAAGCACCACCGAGGCCATAAATTGTTGTTTTACTGCACAAAGACAAAGTCCATTTCATATGTTGCATTCTACTACATTTAATATACCGTGATAACATATATGTGTATTTCTTGATGTTAAAATGATTTGCCCATGCTCACCTGGCCGTATTGACCCAGATGATGTCCAGGTGGCAGAAGTAATGGCACTCAGAGTCGAGCACACTGCTGCATGCACAGCGTTTGCTCCTCATCCTCGGCAGCGGGACGTCATTACTAGCTTGCACTTCCTGGGTCTTCATCAGCGGGACCCCTGAGCCTGTTAGTGACAAGAAGCTACACATTTAGGAAAAATCCAGCAAAAATGTATGCTGTTATATAAAACCGACCTTGACTGCCTTTCTCTGCATGGGTGCCGAATGGTCACCTACTAGTATTGTCGCATATACTGTACATACATGAAATAATACAGTAAAAGCATGAAACTGATAGACAGCTGATGTATGCAATAAAGTATTAAGTGTGCAAAAACGTCAGTTGGTTGCTATGATGGTTAAATTTCAAAAACACTGTTATTGCACACACACACAGACAAAACAGGTATAATTAAGCTAATTAAGTAGCCATTTATAGTACAAGGAACTATATTTGTTACTTAAATGTGTTTTCTCATAGCCAATTAAAGAATCAAGTTGACAATAATGAAAAACTTCTAAAAATAAAATAAAATATATATGACAAAAGTAATTGTAATGTGAGTTAAATTTTTTACAAAGATACCACAGGAAAAAAATGTATTAAAATAATTTTATGGAGGAATTATTATTATTTTTTATAAAACCATTAATGTCAGAAATCAAACCCGGTTTATGTGCTCTCATAGGTCATTAAGCCCTCAAAGTAAATGAAAGTCTTTAAATCAGGGGTGTCCAAACTATTTTCACTGAGGGCCGCATACTTAAAAATCAAAAGATGCAGGTGGCCGCTTTTACTTTTTTTTTTTTTTTTTTTTTCAAAGCGTATTATTAATATTATTGTAATTCGGTTTCGGTTTCTCCTCATATTACTTTTTGGCTGTTTTTTTTTATGTTTGCAAATATTTCAATGTTCTACTTGTACCTTTTTTCTCATACTAATATAACTTATTCTTATAATATTTTCACTTTATTATCATAACCTTATAGCATTTACCCAACCTAATTTTCCTAAAGTTTCAACTTAATTCTTAGCTTGGTTTGTTTTTTATATTACAACTTTTTTCCTGTAATATTTCAACTTCATGCTATTTTTTTCTGTTAATATAATGACTTTACCTTAATATTTTGTCTTTATTTTTGTAAAATTACTTCTTTTTAAAAAATTTTTTTTATTGTTTTTTTTTAAATTTATTTTATTGTTTAATCGTATTTTTAGAATGTGCCGTGGGCCAATAAAAAAAACAGTCACGGGCCATAAATGGCCCCCGGGCCGCACTTTGGACACCTCTGCTTTAAATAGTCATATTGCAAACAGAGTGTTGTGTTCCATCTACTCTTAGGTGCTCACTAAAGAAATGATTCTATTTTTACACAACTTGTTCAAAAAATGACTCAGCGTTGGGTCATTGGATGAGCTTGTTTGAGAAATGGTTCCTGTGCTCCTTAGCCTGCCAAAACATGCTTGCACACAGCGTGTATAGCATGAAGACGTACTGTACATGCCATTGGTGAGTCACAATTTATGCCAAGCAACCGCCACTTAAAAAAGAAATACACAAGTGTAGCACTGAACTTTGTCCGTCATAAGTGACACACTTGGGTGGATGCAGTGCAGGTCATGTAGAGTACATCCTTCCAGAGCCTAAATGAACTAATATATTGTACACATAAAAGAGAATGCTAAACGTGCACTCACCACCTTGCATAGATGCCCAAAGCGTGATGAGAAGTAAAACAGTGACGTGAGATGACATATTGTCTAGAGCTGCACTGAGCTGTGTGGTCATCGCTGTGTTGTCACTATGCTGCTCTTGTGTTTGTGTGACTCTTTTATATGGTCTCCCTATGATGTCACAACAAAGGCTCCACCCACAGTTGGGTGCCATGGAGCCTTCGTGGGCTACCTAAATGTGTGTAAACTGTTGATTCATTGCATGTTTGACTTGACGCTTTGTCTTGATACCTGGTGCGTGACAAATCTCTCCTTTTTACGTCTAGAATCACAAGTCCAGTTTTAGATTGCGTAACAGCCACTTAATTGTAACAATCTCATATGATCCAATACAAGAGTTGTATCAAAAAATTCCGCCTTCATAAAGACGATAATCAGTTGTGATTGACGCTAGTTATTAATTGAACACAATGCATGTTAGTCGTTTGCAGTGATGCGGATGTGATGCATCAGGGGTGTTTCCTTTAAATGACACAAATAAGCAAATCTCTTGTAATGAATAACATAACAGTCATTAGTAATTACTTTTCAACTGATTTGTTTTGTTGCATGTATAATTAGATTTGACCTTTTAACCTATTTGTTTTTGCAGGAAACCATCTCATTTACCTTATAACAGTAATACAAATATGTGACAGTAAAATGTCAGCATAGTACATGAATGCATTATAACAGCGTACTGTGGCGAACTTGTGGCGCACAAGATTGTCTCTAAGCTTCAGGTTGCTTTAAGGAAGTGCTATTGTATTTGCTCGTGTAGCTTAGCAAACATTCACCCACAATGCACAAAAAAAACAGGGTCATCGACTCGAATCACTGTCTCACAATCAACATTAACACAAGGCATGCAGGGAAGCCCACGCACACGCTTCCCCGATGTGCCACCTTGTACCTCCTGCTGGTGGCGCCACATCCACAGGAAAGGAGAAGCAGGAAAAGGTAATGATACTACAGCGGAAGGAACTTCTGGATAAGGAACACATTTTGCCGCAGTAAGTCTCCATTATGGAGTGAATGACGGAAGGACATCAGAGGCACTGTATCCGCACGTTTTTAAAGTTGAAGGCATCAGCTCGCGCTGTGCCATACACGTCTTCATCACCGTCGTACTGCACAGCCAATTTCATCATCATTTCATCATTCATTAGTGGTGAGCACCCATACAATTGTATGTGCCTTTAACATATTGAGAAACAGAAAAATAAAGTTGCAATTTTATTATTATTTTTGCATTAAACTCGGGTGAAAATAATATACTGCAATATTTCCCTTGGTGTAAAAATTGTAATGTGTATTTGCAATGTCAGTAGACAACGTTGTATGTTGTCGTTCTTTTTGTGGAATGAGAGGAACGATACATTTTTGAAAACAAAATAAGCCCTTTAAAGTACTTTATAGCTCCCACACAAACTCTACAGGTGTCACAATACAGGCCCCCGGGCCTTGAGTTTGACACCTGTGCAGATGATCTCTTCTTTGTTAATCTGTTAGCTGTAGCAAAAAGTACACAAGCGCTGTTACTACAGTTGGTGATGATTTTAGAAAAAGAAAACTCCCTTATTGTATGCAAGGTCTGGCTGAACACATAACTATTCTTTGTAAATCTCATAATGATCATGGTGCTTGTCTGTCCACAGGAACCACAAGGAGAAGGTTACGTAAAGCTCATCCAGCATCACCACTGAGTATGGCCCAGTTGTGAGACTCCTGCTATGACCTGACATGATATCAAGCGCTTTGCAAAACATGCTCAACCAGAAGGTTGCATTGAACACCTGCTTCCATACTTTTTATTTTTATTTTTATTCTATACTATTGCATGCAAGCCGAAGAGCTGCTTAAGTGATGGGATGCCTGTGGAGAGCAGCACATCTGCACTCCTGAGGGAACTGAACTTGTAACCTCTGAAGCAAGGATGTGTTGCCAAATCTGTGCAGTCATGACGCTACGTGGCCATGTCACACATTCCACACATCCTTATGTTAAGAGGAAAATGTTCACCCCTTCCCAATGGAATTCTGATGGGTTATGCTTTCCACAGTAACTCACAGTAAAGTGATTGAATGCAGTCTTTTTTTGTGAAAAGAAAGCCTTCACGATATCAACACAAGTTGATACTGTATACAGTGATCCCTCGTTTATCACGGTGAATTGGTTCCAGACCTGACCAGGATAAGTAAATTTTCTCAATATTAATAAAATCGTTAAATATTAATCAAAGGAATATTTCCATATTTAGAGCATAGAAAATATATTTATGATCTTCTGAATATGGGTTTTACCATTACTAGAGCCATGTAGACATAAAATAACACCCCTATATTTACCTTTACCCTTGTGTTATCCAATATAGTACACATAATAATAGATAATAAGCCATCTTAGACATAAATAAGATAGACTCACACATTAGTACTGACAGCATACTTCCTGGTGGCTATTGTCTCATCAATGTAACGCTACTGTCACCTACAGACCAGTGTAGAATACTACTCTACCGCCGCAGTTTGTGGTCAAGGAGAGACTCACGATGCACTTCAATCGCTTCATTAACCAGAGAACACATGCAGTGAACATTCACACAGCAGCTGCTGTCGCCCACTCTATACACTGCTAACCTGCTGCTAGCACTTAGCTAACAGTCAACTCTAGCTAGCTGACGTCACTTCTCAGGTTCCGCTTCTTAAAGTCGCACAAAATAAGTCACAGACACTGCATTACACTTTATATCACATCTTTTGAATGCCTTATATTTGTATCTTCTAGATTCATTTAGCCATTTTTATGCTTCAAAATGGTTAATTTAGGCCATACATATGTACAATTTGCTTACATATGCATTTTTTAAACTAATAATAGACCATATTCAACCCCAAAACAGCAACCATTAATGAATTAATCAACGTTTGAAAAACCGCCATGGAGTGTGGGCGCGGTGTTCGAACCACGATGTACTGTAACGAGGGATAACTGTGCTGCAAATCTCCACTATTTGCATGGGTTCTATTCCGAGACCAACCTCAAATGTTCATACATTTTATAAAAATATCCGCTGTTGACAAAAAGCAAAAAGCCGGGGCTACGCTGCTGCGTCTTCGTGCCAACGTGCAACACACAGGATTGCCCCCCCCAAACTACCCCTCCTAACTTGAGGTTGACATCTCCTCTGATTTACAATAAAAGTGACTGTTACTTCCTTTTCGTAGCGTATTATTAATCTAAACTGTTTCTCCTTACAGTACACTTTTATGGTCATTTTTGCATTTAAAGAAATGTTTACACATATTTCAACTTTATTCTCGTGAATCTTTTGTATGAATTTTATGACATTATCTCAAAAATAGTTTGACTTTATTCTCGTAATATTTTTCCCAACCTAACTGCACATCTATTCATTTTGTGTTTTTTCATATTACAACATATTACAAAATTAACGTTCCTTTTTTCTTTAATGTTTCAGCTTTATGCTTATAAAATATTTTTTTCTCATAATATTGCGACTTTATTCCTGTAAAATTACATAGGATTACCACTTTTATCTCTTATTATTCTAACTTTATTCTCCTCGTATTTTGTTATTATCGCAAAATTACTCTTCTTTGCGCCTGTATTTGCTGCTTGCTGTTTTTTTTTTTTTTAGTTGTCCTGTTTTTATTTTATTTTTAGAATGTGCCAAGGGCCATTAAAAAAACAGCTGTGGGCCGTAAATGGCCTCTAGGCGACACTTTAGACACCCCTGGATTAGATTCAGTTCCAATAGCCTCATCTTTTTTATTGTCATTGTATAGAATGAAAAAGGCATAGAAATATAATGCAATCTTAAGGCCTATAACATGCCTCACACACTTATCAAAAGGCGACATGCCCGTCATTCCACTGAAAAGGCAGAAACACAGTGGCCATTTTCAAAAGGCTTTGATTGGGCTTCAAAACGCCATTGTCATGTGAACAAGCGAGCACAACGACAGTTTTTAGATTTAAAATGTGCAGTGTAAACGACTCCCTTAGGTTATATACAACAATTGCTCTGGTAACCTACTTGAACCGCCCCAACGATGACAACCACTTGCGGTGCTTTCTAGGAGACGACCACCCACCAGCTGCTTTAGGTAAGTGACTAAACGAGGACCTCTAGTGGTCATGCTCGGTTTTTGCTACAGTGTGTGTTACCTTGACAATGATTCTTTCATTAAATTATGCTTCTACTCCTTTTTCCATTTTTGCTGTTTTTCATCTTTACTTTAACTGTCTTGTTGTCATTTTTTCATAACATTGTGACTTTATTCCCGTAATATCACAACTTTAAAATGTATTCTTTGTTTTGTGACTGATATTGCCAACAATGTTGTGAAAATAATTTTTTTTCCTCATAGTGTTACAAAGTTATGCTTGTGAAGTTTTTTGCCATGTTACATTTTTTTAGATCAGTATTATTTCAATTTTATTCTCATGAAATTACTGCTCTTTTTAAATTTTTCCTTTGTTCATTTTCTTTTTATTTTTTTGTATTCTTTTGGTTTTTTTCCATTTCTGCTGGGTTTTTTTTTTAAATATTTCCAAATATTCGAACTTTCTTCTTGTAAATTTTCTTGTCCTAAATCTGACTTTATTCCCATAATATTTTGACTTTTTTCTCATTACTTTTTACACATCGTAATTTTTCAAAAATTACAACCTTATTTGTTGTTTGGTTCGTTTCTCACAATATTACAACTTTAAAAAAATAATGTCCTTTTTCTTTAATATTGCAACTTCATGTTACTAAAATCACATTATTTCTCAGCATAATATTACAATGTTATTCTCGTAAAATGATTTCTTTTTCCTGTTAGATTACTTTTTTCTCATTACACTAAGTCCCCAACTAACGAACACAATTGGTTCCAGACGACCGTTCTTATGTCGAATTGTTAAGTAGGGGAAAAGGTAATATTACCAATGATATAGGTACTAGATGTACTTGTATACATATACATACAGACCCTTTCCAAAAAATTAGAATGTCATGGAAAAGTTGTTTAATTTCCATAACTCCATTCAAAAAAATTTAACTTTCATAGATTATAAATTCAGGGCCCACAATTTAAACGATTTCAAGTGTTTATTTGTTTATTTTTACGTAATTTGGGCTTCCAGCTCATAAAACCCACGAAAACAGGAATTCAAAAAATTTGAATACTGTGAAGAAATCCCCATTTACTTCTCAGTTTTTGCAGGAAAAAAAAGAAAGAAATTAGGATCACATCAAATCAATCAAAATATGGTACTTTCAAAACGATATGTCAATCTTCAATACTTGGTTGGGAATCCCTTTGCCTTAATCACTGTCTCGATGCCACGTGGCATTGAAGCAATCAGCCTGTGGCATTGCCTGGGAGTTATGGAAGCCCAGATTTCCTTGATGCTTGCTGTCAGCTCTTTGTTGTTGGGTCTGGTGCCCCTCATTTTCCTCTTGAGAATACCCCATAGATTCTCAATGGGGTTTAGGTCCGGTGAGTTGGCTGGCCAGTCAAGCACTGTGATGGCATGGGCATCAAACCAGGTTTTGGTGCTTGTGGCGGTATGGGCAGGGGCCAGGTCCTGCTGGAAGATGAAATCTGCATCTCCATACAGATCCTCAGCAGAAGGAATCATGAAGTCCTCTAAAACATTCTGGTAGACTGTTGTAGTGACCTTGGATTTAAGAAAGCAGAGTTTACCAACACCTGCACCGGACATTGCACCCCAAATCATGACAGACTGTGGATATTTCACACTGGACCTCAGGCAGCTTGGGTTCTGTTCCTCACCCGTCTTCCTCCAAACCCTTGGACCTTGATTCCCAAATGAAAGGCACACTTTACTTTCATCGGAAAAGAGGACCTTGGACCACTGGCCAACAGTCCAGTCCTTCTTCTCCTTGGCCCAGTGGAGACGCTTCCTACATTGGCTCAGGTTCAGAAGTGGCTTGACCCGAGGAACCCGACAATTGTAGCCCATCTCCCGGATGCGTCTGAATGTGGTGTTTTTTGAAGCTGTGACTCCCGCCTCATTCCACTCTTTCTGGATCTCTGCCAGATTCTTGAATCTTCCCAGTTTGATAATCCGCTGAAGCCCACGGTCATCTCTTTTGCTGGTGCATCTTCTCCTGCCACATTTTGCCCTTCCTCTAGACTTTCCATTGATATGCTTGGACACAGCACTCTGTGAACAACCAGCCTCCTTAGCTATGAACTTTTGTGACTTACCCATCCTATGGAGGGTATCAATGATGGTCTTCTGGCCAGTTGTCATGTCTGCAGTCTTCCCCATATTGAACCGAAATGAGACAATTGAACCAAACTGAAGCAATTTAATGACACCTGGGGAAGCCTGTGCAGGTGATTTGAGTTTAGTAGATGATTAGTGCGTGACACTCAGTTTAAAACATTCATGCCCTGCAAAATTTGGGCTGATTTCTTCACAGTATTCCAATTTTTTGAATTCCTGTTTTCGTGGGTTTAATGAGCTGGAAGCCCAAATTATGTAAAAATAAACAAATAAACACTTGAAATCGTTTAAATTGTGGGCCCTGAATCTATAATCTATGAAAGTTTAACTTTTTGAATGGAATTATGGAAATTAAACAACTTTTCCATGACATTCTAATTTTTTGGAAAGGGTCTGTATATGTGTACTGTATGTCAGTAAATATGAGTTTGGATGCAGTAGTAATATTAAATGAGGATAATTAATGAAAAAAACAATAATAAAAATGATATAATAATACGTAATGATAAATGTTATTTACCTTTGAAGAGGAGTGGTCGAGCATACGTCGTTGTGGTGGAGTTGGAGGAGGAGATATTGGAAAAAAGGACAAATAGTCGTCGTTAGACTCTTCTAAAAGAGGTAGTGTTCTGTGAGTGGTGTAGAATTAAGCAGGCCTATTAACTCTTCATAAACTTTAATCACACGCTCTGTCTGGGTTGTATCATACAGCTACAATTTAGCTTTCTCTCTCCTCCTCTCCTCCCCACCTCCTACTCTTGTTTTCCCGCTGTAAAAAAAACAGCCGCGGACGTCAAATGGCCCCCCCAGACAACCCTGCCCTATAGTATAATTGGGCACCGGAATTAAGTTTACAAAAATTAAAAAAATAAGACGTTAATATGGTTTCATTAGTGTGCATATCCATAATCGAACATCACTACTATGAATAGTCAACTGTCCACAAATTCTGACAACCAAATCTTTTTTTTTCATTTGTTTTTGACAACGGAATCTGACTACTTATGTTTAGTTGCTCTTTCTTTGTAAAATAACAAGCAGAAATGCATGTAATTATTGACTAGGGGCTATCCACATGGAAACCTTGTCAGGTCAAAACGGCAAAGTATTTTATCATTTCAGCCTCTCACCCACACCGAACAATTTTCAGGCTAAAACGGTGAAGTATTTGATCGTTTCAACCTCTCATCCATACGGGACGGCGTTCTGGGTCACCTGAAACGTATTTTTTGAAAACTCTGAAAACGCCAGCTTGTAGTTGCCGTGTAGCCTGCCAATACAGCGGTGACGTCGCCGACCCACCACGCCTCGTGACCATAAGTGAGCTTTGACGACAAGCCAACATAATATCTGAATATTTGGACTGACATGACTCACATCAGTCGACATTCTCTTGATATTTTGTTGTCTACTCCATAATGACTTGCAGAAGTAATTCCACTTCTCAGAAACTGAAGATAATGGACTTACGTGGATGTCACTGCGCAATACGTACCCGGAACGCAATCGGTCCCGCTCATGCGCAAGGATTACGTCACTTCCTCCTTTAGCTTCTGCGACGTCACGTGCTGTGGTTGTTATTATTTTTTTAACGTAAGAACATAAACGGTCAATAACCATACTCCAAATATGTAATATATTGGGAGCTTATTTTATAAGTAACTCTTGTTAAAATACTTCTTTAGCATGGGGATGTTTCAATCGGCCTACGACATCCACCAAGACTGAGCTACGTAAAATCTTACGCAATGCACGTAGCGCCGACGTAAACGTCATATCCGGTTATACATAAACACATAAAATGCAGTTATATTTCAATGAAAACAACCGTAAGTAGAGTGAAATGATTAATTAATCTAGAGGATTCAGCTTTTTCAGTTTTTTTCTAAACGGGGAAATACCATCCATCCAAACATATCTTCCTAGCAAGTGGCGAAAAATAACGTTAAATAATTTATGGAACAAAGAAAAGAGGGTTTATAAATTGTCCACTTGCACCATGGATATAAGAAAAAAAAGATTGATGATGTTGTTATTTCTCAAATTTCTACCTATCTTAATAACGTTGTGGAGGGGGGACGTATATTGCTTGCTGCAGTGAAATAGATCGATGGATGGCGTAGATTACACATGCCTAACATGTGACTGTCGAAAAATAGGCCGACCTGATGTAGACGCGTTCTGCACATGCGTAGAACCCAGTTGAACAGATTGCGTTCCGGGTACGTATTGCGCAGTGTCACGTGGTTCCATCTGCGTGCCCGTTGACAGAGCCACACGTAGGCGTGCCTTGTGTAATTGCAAGTTAAACATCCATCCATCCTTTTTCCATATCACGTATCCTCATTGGGGTGATGGGTGAGCTGGAGCACAGCGAGAACATGCAAACTCTCCTCACTCTCTCAGAGATGCTCTAACAGACACTTTGGCCAAAATTCCAAAAAGGTAAAAAACTAATATTTTAAACACTAAATGCATAAAAAGGCACAACCCCAAGCCTGTTTGGTGCAATGTTTTTTTATTTGTATTTTTTCCCCAATGACTGCAAATTTGGTTGTGTGAGAAATTTGCAGGGCACTTGATCCGTCGGTACCAGTCAATCCCTCATCTTTGTTCACCAGTTCAAATCACATGGACATCATGGAAAATAGTAAGAAAAGAAAACATGTTTTCTCCAATAACAAAGAGTAAAAAATAAAACAACAACTTTGAAACAACGGTCATTGTCATCAAATAGCAATAAATAAGGAGCGCTCGTCCCTGTAAAGACATACCTCATCCAAAGTCTCTTACAATAAAAAATAGAACTTCAGTGCATTTCCTTTGACGGCTTTCTGCTGCTCCTTCAAAATATCATTAATGTGACTCTTGGTTACCCTGGAATTAAAGCAACAGTATTAAGAACAAAAACAGAACACCGAATATAAATCTTCCGTAACGACACAAAAATCCAATATAAAGTTTCACAGCCTTCTCATTTTCTATCTGTACTATACAGCTCAAAACACAAACCTGGACAGAAAAGGCACAAGTAACTACAATTGGAGTAATACTGGAAAAGATAAACAAAAATGTAATTCTTGATTAAAGATTTTGGTCATTTACAAATGCTCATATTACCTTGACACATATTCAAACAGACAGTAAGATTACCAGTATCGATACAGATACGGGAACTTTATATTTATATATCATTTTCATATATACATTTACAGAAACATTATTTTCACAACGAAAAAAAGTGCATTTTTAAAATGACAAACCTGAATATTGCCAAACATTTAAGTTAACAATTGTTTTGAAAATGGTATAAAAAAGAAAGCAAATTGTGTCACGACTGATAAAGCAAATTGGAGATGCATCAAAGTGTTGACGCTATTAGGTGCTCTGGTCTGTTCTTGCTGTGTCTACTCTACTTCCTCCCTTCACCTGCTCACTTCCACAAGGTGGCTCCTCCCCCTCTGGCTGCCGTCCAATCAGCCGCAGGGATACAGGGGCTGCTGAACTGAACGACGACTCAGAGCGTCCGTCTTTGACGCAACGCTCGCTCGTCTCAGTAGTGCGCCGACACGTGCGGGCGGAGCTTTGTGAGCTGCCATATTGCTTTGAGTCTGTCGTCTCCAATTCCAGTTTGGAAGTTAGCGCTTGTGCACTGACGCTGCACTGTCCTGACTGGCTGGCTCCTGCCGTCTGGAAGTCTGACCAGTCACTTCCAGGAGTCCTACTCCCTTGAGGTCCTGGGGTCCCGCCCCAGTATGAGTCAAACCTGGCCGGTGAGGGCCCCTCCATAGAAGGAGACATGGGGGACAAGGGGGTGGAAGGATTGGACCGCGGCCTGGCTTGTACCATTTGAATTCCTCCGATGGGAATCATCAGATAGGGGACCTTGGCTTGTTGGGAGTGCATGGGAAGATGGCTGAAGATGTTGTCTGCTGCTGCTTGCTGGCCGGGGTAACTCTCACATGTGGAGAGACGAAAAGCAGGCGGAAACAAGGTTTCTGACAATATTTGTCCTTGCCCTGCAGTACCACTTCTGTCCTGTAGAGGGAGCACAGAATTCATCATTGTGTGACTGATGACAGACAAGGTTCATGCAACTGTATGTACATTAAAAAAAATTATGATGCTTCTTTAAACCACTCAAAATCGCAGCACGTACTGAGCTATTAAAATGTTTTTTTCTGCACAAACCTATTTTAGCATCCAATCAGATTGCTGTCATGCCTTATACCATGCACGGCCCCTAGGGGGCATAGTGGATTTGTAATGCATCTGCACATTGCTATGATGTGCTGTTATGTATTAAACCAGGGTGAGAATCCCATATGTTGTGGCATTTTGCTATGGCATTTCCTGGTATTGACACACAGTATCGCCAACAATTATACATTTAAAGTAATTTGTCAGGGCTCTACACAAAAAAAAAAAAAACACAGGAAGCTCGAAGTTATGAGAGACCTGCCTAAAAACTGTCAACCATAAGGCTTTACGAGGGCTCATGAAGTTTATAGCTTCCCCACAGTGTGGCTTTAAATTATTATCTTATCTTACGTTCCACTGCAGAGGACCTCGTTTAGATTTATTTTCCTATGAAGAATTCATATTGCATGGGTTGTATTTCATTTGTTTGCAGTGCCTGTCTGTCTGTTTAAAAAAGGCACAAGAAAGAAATAGTAGTCTCTTACAGCGGTTTCTCCATTAATTGATTTGTGCACCAGTCATTTAAACAAGTAAATGCCTTTCTGATAGTTTGGTTCAGTACGCTACACCCCAATTTGGTTAGCGTTTACAGTGAGGCTGTGCAGCATAAATTCCACAAACAGTGTGACATCATAGCAGCAGAACAGTGACGAACCTTCCAGTAAATTCAACACAGAAACAAGGGAAACGTCTTAGCAACACACAAACCTAGGGATGTCCGATAATATCGGCCCACCAATATTATTGGCCCGATACTGGCATAAAAATGTAATATCGGTATCGGTTTTTTTTCCCTGTAATGAAAGCCGATATGGCCCCTTAAGCGGCACAAGCAACATTGCTGTCGCCATAACAGTCAACACGCAGCATATACTGTACTTGTGCCGATGTTTTGCTTAAGCGTGTTCGCCGTGGCAGGACGTGGTGGGTTGTCAAAACACCGCTAATGGTGAGCGGGTTAGCTCATAGACAAATATGTGTAGACGCCGCATGTAGCGCTGAGCCGTACGTCAACGTCGCCGCCATATTGGATGTGGCAAGAGTCGGAGCGGAGAAGACGCCTCATTCATGTGCTGAAAACCAAATCCAAGGGAATAACATTTCACAAGTAAGACTTAACAATGATCTTTGATAGTATTTGGCCCATAGGCTAGCAATGTTACAAAACCTGTATTTTAGCGATGCAAAAATCTGACACTGTGCATGCGCGCTCGATTTGGAGAGTCCGTGGAGACATCCTTGAAAATGCTATTTTTTTTCATAGGACATCGGGTGTATTTTCTGGAACTGGTTAATATCGCTAACCAAGGTTCCACTGCGTTTTAAAATCCAGAAGCTGACTTACCACTTTCACATAGCTACCCTTTGTACTGAGGTGTTCCCAGGGAAGATATCCAAGCGTCCTCTGCTGAACTGCAACCGGCAAGGGTGGTGTCCTAGCTTGTGATAACCTGTAGCAGCCTGACAAGATGGGACGAAGAGGCGAGACGGGTCTGACAGGAGAGGGTCCTCTTTCAGGGGACGGTGACACTTGTCGGCCGGGCGAGGGTAGCTCTGTCCTGGGGGACAGACTCTGGACGGGTGAGGACAGCTCCAGGCGCGGGGACAGACTGTGACTGGGGGAACAGCTCTCACTGCTGGGGGAGAAGGTTCTCGGTGAAGCCTTCCAGCTCCGCCGGGAGAACAGTGCTTTCCTGCTGCCCGGTGAGGCGGCACGTCTACTGTGCCAAGCCCCCCTTTGGGAGGCCTCCAAGCCGGGACTGGGACTTGGACCTGCGCGCTCAGGCTCCGGAGTACACTGCCGAGAGAGCCCGCTGCATTTGGAACGACCCCCCGTCGATACATGGGTGTCGGACGAACAAGAGGAAGGAGGGTCATCGTGCGATTCCTCTTCCTCGTCTTCGTCATCGTCATCGTCGTTGTCATCATCGTCCTCAGACTCCTCTATGTTGGAAAACCGGTGTTCTTCCTGCTCCTCTGAGTAACAGGCACGCTCCTCGCGTCCCCCTGAAAAACATAAACACACTTGCCATTACACCAGGGTGGCACCCTACTTGATATCAGACATGAGTGTAAGTGCGGCCTGCGAAGCCTGGGTGATTTTAGAGGCCATTTCTCTCTGTCTTGTCACAAAGTGAAATGAACAGGGGGGCATTAGACAGACCACTAACTACAATCACGCTGCCAGCACAAGAATAACAGTACTACATGTACCGGGTAAGTCACGGGTGTTCAAAGTATAGCTTGGGGGCCACTTGCGGCCCGGGGCTGTTTTTTTACCGACCATCGCCACATTTTAAAAATACAATTAAACAAGAAAACGAAAACCAAAAAAAACCCAACAGCAAAAATGGAAAAAATCTGCTGTAATTTTACAAAAATAAAGTCAAAATATTATGGAAAAAAAAGTTGTCATCTAACAAGAAAAAGTCATAATTTTACATGAACAACATCGCAATATTACGCAGAAAAATATCATTTTACTAACATAAATTTTAAATATTAAAGAAAAAAGATATTATGAGAAAGAAAGCAAACAACAAATAAGGTTTTCATTGTTTGCCAATGAAGGTGCGGAAAAAGTTGTATGTTACCAGAATAAAGTAATAAATATTATGGGAATAAAGTCATAATTACGGCAAGAACATTTTCAAGAAGAAAACTCTTAGAAAATTTAAAAAAAAAAAACAGCAGCAGAAAAAAAATGAAAAAAATGAAACGAAAATTACAAGAAAAATTGAAAAACAGCAGCAATTTTATGAGAATAAAGTCGAAATATTAGAATAAAGTCATAATGTTGACATGAAAATATTGTAAGATTATGACAAAAAAAAAAGGAAAAAAAAAACTTCCACAATAATTTTCACAATGTTAGTAACAACACAAAGAATAAAGTTGCAATTTTTGGAAAATCAGGTTGTGGAAAAAGTTGTGATATTGTGGGAATAAAGTTGTTCTTTGTAAGATGACGCCATGAGTCAGACTGTTATATTGAGTAATGACTTCCTGCAATTTCCAAGGGGTTGACAAGCTCGTCATGAGATCTTTCATAGCTCATGATAAACAGCTTTGTGGTCCTCATGGACTCGTGCGCGCCACAATATGCCATTTTATGATGTGGACAGAGTTCAAAGTTTCAGAAAAAAAGTAGCGGCTTATACACCAGAAATTATGGTATTTTATATTCATTATATTGCACACCAAGAGTCTCAAACAAATGTTATTTCAGTACAAAATGTTAAATAAAAAGGAGTGCATTGTGAGTCAGTATGACTTGGTTTAGCCTTGACTGCTTGTTGAGTGATGGTGGGAGATGTGTTGGTAATTTTTGTCAATGAAACATGGAAAAGAGAAAGTCATCAGGTTCACAACTTAAAAAGAAGAGGAAAGAATAAAAGGAGAAATGGGCCAAGGATTAAGTTATGGAGCTATAGCATCACTTTATGTACACACTTTATGTACCCACATTATGGAATGGATGTGATCAAAAAAGCTATCGTTACTTGGTGGCTATAGGCTAACTGGGGATTATATGTTTTCTTGACTGAGAGTTTTAAGCCACAGCGTCTAGGCCAGGGGTCACCAACCTGTCGATCGTCAGCTACTAGTCGATCTTTGGGATCTCGAGAACATTTTGAAAAAAATGTATTATCATAATAGTGCCTCATCTCCCGGATGGTGACCAACAGGCACACATTTTGTCCACTGAACACGCCCGTACGCCTCGCCACTATCCAGGCAGCAATCCGTGAGCCACAGCAAGTAGCCCAGTCCCCAAAACCGGGCCGCAGGTATGCTAGCACACCCACTCGCCCCCTTGTGCTAGCAAAAAGGCCGAACGAGAGAGGAAGGCGTGAGGAAGTGACAGAGCGCTGAAGCGATGTGCTTGCGCACACAACAGTAATTATTGCATGTTAATAGGGCTCAAAGTCTGCCTTTGCGACCTCAAAGTTAAGGCACAAATATAACTCCACAGACGTGCACCTCCAAAAAAATCTTTGAGCCGCGATGACGCCGCTCGCTATGTAGGTCTTGTGCGGGTTCACGGCCGAGACCAGGGATCTTGGTCTCAAAAAGGTTGGTGTCCATTGGTCTAGGCTGTCAGGGGGTCATTCAATCCAGAACCGCCAGTGCCTGCATATAACCCATCCCTTAAAATGGGATGGCTCACTCACTGCATGTACTTTCCACCCGTTATCTGTCACATTTCCACAACAGCAGTTACAATTCATTCATACTCGCTAGTGCTTCCTAACCGGACAGGTTAATATAGTCTGTTTGAGTTGCACTGTGTTGAAACGTTAAGATGGAAAGGCCAGACTCTAAATGAAAAGCATCACGCCTCTATTCACAAACTACATCAAGACTGAATGAATGAAATCACAGTTTAAATGGTGCGTCCTTGGATGTGATGAGTGCAGTCTTGTCAGCAAAGAAGACATGATGGCGCGGTGGGGGGGAGCCAACGAAGATGAGGGAGGAGATCATGAGCCCTTGCTGCTAAAGTAGATGCCTTTGTGCATGAAAACAAGAGCACTGTGGACGGCTCTTCTCGCTTCATTATTTATATTATACTTTTTCTTATGCAAGGGCAAAAGGTTGGGGAATAGTACATTGTGGTTGCATAAGCTGTCAGCGCTGAGCAGATACACTTCTCCACATTTAGTCACGTAACAGCATTTCCCTTCCTTTCAAGTACCTGTTTCCTCACTCTCTGGCTCATCGGCGGATGGTTCAGATACTCCCATTGCCTGGCACTTTTTCCCATGAGCTTTTGACTTCATGTGTTTGGTAAGGTTCCCTGCAAAGGAACATGAAAAGCACATTAAAACTTGCCTCGTATTTCCACAGGGCAAAGAAAACTAGGGCATTTTTCAACAACAGAGATAAAAATGAAAGCAGCAGACTTTAAGTTGATGGATATCATTTAACAGACAGAATAGTGGAAACAAATCTGAAATGTGTCGTGAACCGACCCCTAACCTTTGGTTTTGAAGGCAAAGTTGCAGTGTTTGCAAATGTATGGACGGACATCAGTGTGTGTTCGGATGTGCTTCTTCAGCATGCTGGGCTTCTTACAGCGGATGCCGCACTCCCCACATATGTATTTTCCTCTGCCACGCCCTCGAACGTAAATATACTCTTCGTTTGACTTATACCTGACAGACAGACGGGATGGGCATGCGTTATTGATACAGAAAAAGAACCAACATAAAGTCACAAAATCACAAATTAACATCCATTTTATATACATCACTCATCTCGCTGCCTGGTAGATTGTGCATAACAATCATTAGTACCACGCGATTATAGTCAACATTTCAATTTGAAGTTGCTTCCTAGATATATACAAGTGACAACTGCTGAAATTGGATTGATTGAGCAAAAAGCTGTATAATAACCAAGCAGACAGAGAGCATCAGTTCATCAGTGCAGGAAATAAATACGGAAAAAGAACTATACTGTCACTGGCCACAACAATAGGTACACCTGTATCAGCTAATGAAATTTACTACAAATGCCAGAGAATACTCGAGAATACCATTTCTTTGTGAGCTTAAATACTATATACACTTGCACTTTTGTTAACTCGTTTAAAGTACTTGTTATGAGCAATAAATATCACATTGACCCGAATATCAGAAGCCCCCAATAGGCCTCTAAGGCGACACCTCGCTGTCAATTTTGAAACAGGACAAAATCACAAACAAAAAAGACAAAATTAATATTTAAAACCCCCAAAAAAGTCTATTTTAGTTAAAACATGTAAAACATATTTCGTAGATGCTCGACAGTTGTTTGATGACTTCATTGATCACCATTATCTTCAAGTGCTCATGTGCTTAGTGCTTATCCGATGTCGGCAGCAGCCTAAGCAGGAAAGCCCAGACTTCCCTCTCCCTGGCTGCTTCTCCTCCTTTGCCAGTTGAGAGACATAGGGGGTCCAAGGCCTCCTACCGGCCCGGTCCTGAACTCCTTCCCCTGGGAAACGTCTAGTAAGCATCCTAACCAGATGCCTGAGCCACCTCATATGGCTCCTCTCAAAAATAACATTGAAAGGCATATTTCCTGTGTTAGATAGATGTGTGCTCCAGTGTTGACACAATCATCCTTTTTTTTTTTTTTTTTTTTTACATTTTTTCACCACTAAAAATAAACGAGAACACGCTCTCTTGGAACTACGCATGGAGTAGAACGGTTTTATATTGTTCTGGTGCATTTTTTGTTGATTTTCTGTTGTTTTATACATACATATACAGGGTCAGGCAAAATGATCTGACACATTTGTAGGTTAAATAAAAGGCAAATAAAGTAAAGAAACAAGAAAGTGTTTTTATTTTCTAAAAGTACATATAATGCCATTCTGTTTCATTATGTTTTAAAAATTAAACCAGTCAAATGGGATCCATCATTGTCCACACACTCAATGCAGATCCAGTAGCTCTGAAGTTGGTAACCCATAACAAGATGGTGTTTCGAGCTGGTATGGGATCATGTCTACCAAGATTGAAGTGCAAAGGGAACGCTCGTTGTGTTGTAGTTACAGATTCGTTTGTTTTGATAAACGTTTCCACAATGAAAGCGCGATGCTCACCAGTCCAATTCATGGCAGCAACTGAAAAACAAACGAAAAACAATGGCATTATAAAGAAACAAAGCAAAATGGCATTATATGAAAAAAATGGCATTATATGTACTTTTCGAAAATAAAAACACTTTTTTTGTTTATTTACTTTATTTGCCTTTTATTTAATCTACAAATGTGTCAGAACATTTTGCCTGACCCTGTATATACATATTTTATTTATGTCTGCTCGTTGTGTGGCAGGCTTTTGCTCAAACACTTGAGCAGATGGAGTAAGCCTATTCACATTTCCAAAAGATTTCTTCAGATAATTTCATATTGTGTTTGGAAAATGTCGAGTACAGTTGTTTTGGTACTTTGCTTCAGATAAGGAACGTTTGGGACTGAATGTGTGTTACCAGAGACTCCTTCTACCATAAGCTGTCGCGACTATCTTTTCTCGACTCAGAGTGAAAACAGAAAAGAAGTTCAACTGTGGAAAAGCACACCGAAGTGGCAGTAAGTAAATCCACAATTTTTCTACTTGACACAGTCTATGAATCTTAGAATAATAATATGGGTTTTCGTGTCAATTTTCAAGACTAGCTAAACAGAGGCCGCTGCTCACTCGTCTTGCAGTCTCTGCATGGATCTGTCAGTACTGCCAGTAAACAACTTACCTGTTGTGGATGATATTTTCAGTGTACTATATCAGATGCTCAATGAACTGCTTTGTCAAGTGGAAGCTTCCGAAACTGATGTGGTGCCAGCTGACAGCGCTTATTTTGTAAATGTAAAAAATCTAGCTGTATCTATGTGTATACCATCAATTCCAGACTATAAGATGGTACTTTTTTCACACACTTTGAACCCTGCGGCTTAAACAAAATTGCGGCTAATTTATAGCTAAAAAAAACTACAGTTTTCATGACTGCAGTTGTTTACTGGCAGATGACAGCAGTATGACAAACATGTTTATTTGGTGAATACTTGTATTTTTTTTATTGCTTTTTAAAAACAAAAAATTGGTGTCATAAGCACTGCAAAATTGGCATAATAACTACTGTTATTTGTTAACTTGCCCAACCTTTGAGACACTTTTCTTGGCGTGGGTCTCTGTGTCACGGTTGCATCTCCCGAGGTCACTGTGTGAGTGACAGGAAGAAAAGCTCTGGCCTGCTTAGTTGGTGCCATCTGTTGATTTGCATGTAAAAATCTGTCAACCCTAAATATCTTTTTTAGACTTCCTAGGGGAAAACAACCGTCTTATATTCGGGTCAATAAGCTAGGAACTGATCATTTTTGTTAAGATGCATAAAACCAAGATGGTATAACTTGGTATGACTTATTAACCTGTAGTTACGGGGGTTGTACAGGGCGCGCAGGGCGCAGGTTATGATTGAATGTATGTAGAGTTGTTGAATTTCTCTAAACCGGTGTTTGTAATATTTTGGTTACCTTATTTTGCTACATCAGAGCCAATATACTAAAAACACCTCCGTATGATGCCGTGCAGTTCTAACAGTCATGTACCTAATGTTGTGGCCAATGAGCATCCATCCCACGATACACTGTTAAAAATAACAAATAACATAAAAGTAAAAAAACACACATTTAAAAAGCCATTAACAGGAGCTTTGGTTAAGGATTGAA
The DNA here is from genome assembly GCF_027744805.1 of Dunckerocampus dactyliophorus. Classification (NCBI taxonomy): domain Eukaryota; kingdom Metazoa; phylum Chordata; class Actinopteri; order Syngnathiformes; family Syngnathidae; genus Dunckerocampus; species Dunckerocampus dactyliophorus. The sequence goes on from NC_072825.1 coordinate 20,319,693, forward strand.
AGAGTAAATAAGAATAGCTTATGTCGTTTATGGGACAGATGCAGACACAGCTGCTGGAGCTGATGACATTGTTTTTTGTTGCCTCTAAAACACAATATGGTAATGAGGGACAACAAAACGTGCTTGTGGCAACGATGGAGTCGGGTGGATGAAAGCAGATGTGGCACAAAGCACAAACATTCAGCCAAAAACACACACAAGACTGAAACAAGACCGTCTTTATGGAGGTGGATTGGGGATGCCCCACCAAATCCCTCGCAGCACTCAGTCTCATGCTGTTCCCCCTACTACACCCTTGGTACACACACGCACACATACATTATTAGCAATTTGTCTGCTTTCGGGTGGCCCTGTCGACAACAGCAGCAGAGGGAAGCCTAGTTATTGCCACTAACCTAAAATAGATACAAACCAAGTAACACATTTAGTTCTGTTCTATAAAAAGTTTTATATACACAATCCTGATGTTTACCAAAAGCTTATTTGTGGACAAAAACCACACACATAGTCAATCTGAATGAACTGTCCTCTATTAAAAAGTCCATCTGTCAAGACGCTCACAATCCATTCTGATGATTCTTTAAATAACAAATATGTGACTGTGTTTAATTAAAGGCCATGAACCGCATTTACAAGAAGCTCCCTATGCTATACCAGAAGCAGCAACAGCAAAATACAGTATATAAAAAAGCGGCAGGATAGTAGTCTCAACAGTGGCATTGTGTTGAAGTGATTCATGGGCGGGTTGCTGTTCACTGGCATGTATTTCTAACCACAGCTAAAAATATCCACCTACATCTCAGGGAAAACAAGGCAGAAGCTGTGAGACCACCGTGGTAGTTTTGTGTGGCAAGCATCAAATCAAACCAGCTACTGATTGATTCCATAGGAAGGAACAACTATTCTATCACCTTTGGGCCAAAAAACACAACAAATTCCCCTGGCGTTTCTGCAATCTGTTTGCAATCTGCAAACTTAGACAAATTTGTCCAACCCAAATGAACACTTTCTGTTTTCTAGGACAGAAATAACAACTACCCCGAGGTGCTTGGATGCCACATGTATTTGTGTATAGCACACATTCCCAATTTTAAAAATTGCATAAAAGAAATGCAGTGAAAGGAATCCAGACAACAAAAATAGCCAACCAGAGAAAACTGTCAAGAAAGTCACAGTTCTTCAATGCATAACGGAAAACAGTACAACCTCCAAAGCCTGCCCATTTTTATGTTGCAGTATGTTCCATTTCTACTTTTCAAACTCTACATGTGTTTTTTTCTCTTTGTTTTTTTTTTTGTGAAGCAACCAAAGTATGGCACCAATGATGGCAAAGAGGAAAAGTGTGATGATAACCATAGAACTGGGAATGATGACAGAGGAAAAGTGTGATGATAACCATAGAACCGGAAATGAGACTTGCAACGTAGGAAAGTAGTGTCCACGCCTCTGTCCTGGCTGCCCAGCGTAATATGGTTACGCTGACAATACAATAAATGCTCAAAGAGACTCCTCCAGTTTGGGTGCGTGGTCTACAAAAGCAAATAACGACCCGGGTCGCTAATTAACGGTGGGTTAAAAACATTGCAATTAACAGCTGTGGCTGTGGGCTACCTCCTGATGTAGTTTTTATGAACTCCACAATACGGCAGTAGGAGATGCATTAGAGTGGTCAGTGTCAAGCAGCTACATTTACATCTGGATGCGCTTTAAAATGTTGGTTACTGCTGGTGTGGAACCCCTGCATGTTACACTCATCAGCAGTATTAATGCGGGCTAAGCACTTTGTGCTTTAACTGGGAAAGCTGGGGGAAAATGTATTCTAAATTCAAACAAATCAGAGGTGTATCAGTATCTTGGAATGGAGAAGTTCTATTGTGAGGGAAAAAAAGCGTTTGGAAACATTTTGCTCATTACTCGACCTTTTCCATCTGTCCTTCCTCTTCCTTTTTCATCTTATCTATTTCTAGAGTTGCTTTCTTGTAAATAGATCCACACCTCCTGGGTAAACATTTTAACTCCAAATGGAGCAAACCCAGGAAAGAAGACAGGCTTTACTGGAAAAAGATCACTGGGGCATTTATGGAAGGTACACAGAAGATAGGTGGATACAGTAGCAAGCCGAGCAAACATTTACAGGTTTGGGGAAAAAAAACATACGCGCGTGTTTTACCCCAACATGACAATCAGCTGTATTATGTAACTGGAGAATTCAGGTATTGGTGATATTGGACATGCACATGCACCAACATGCTGCTAGCTCTCCAAATGAACACCTCGAAAAGCTCAGAGGCTTGTGCCAACAGAGAAGGAAAAACTTGGCTGCGGGTACAAATGAACTCTCTCTTCCCAGTTCCTGTCATTCTCTGCAATATTTTTCTGACATTTTTTTTTCTATTTTGCATTTACATTGCTTGTCACTCTGAATGCAGCGGTCCAATGAGAAGAGCTGCAATGGTTCTTACCCTCCTTCAAAAATGCGGACACGAGATGTTTCGCTGTGTTTGGAGGTGGAAGGTGCCTCCTTTTCTCTGGTCTCTTTATTGTCCTCCTTTTCATGCTGGTGATCTGTTACATCAGTGGATGAACTGGCTGTAATGGGATGTACCTACATTCGAAACACACAGTGGATAAACAGACTTAAAATACGTTGTTGAAGAGATGGTTCAGATTTTTTGACATGAAGTTGTATGACATCCCCATCAGCAGTGTACAGTCCACGGCCCTCACTTATAAAACTGAGTGGAAATCTGAGCGGAAAAGTCTGCGTATGCCAGAAACCCAAAATGTGCATACGAACAAAAATATCCAGACCTAAAAAAAAGTGGCATTCACGCACATTCACGCAATTTATGCTTCACCTGCTGTCCAAATGTGCGTAAGCAACTCCACCCCCGTGTCACGCCCTCTCCACACCATAAATGGTCGATGCAAAGTGACTCATGAATGCAGCATCCATATTTAATGACTCTTGATAGCATTTCGCTGGGTTCTTCTGAATCATGGCTGCTGAGAAGCCGAAGACGAAGAAGCGGAACTTCACAGAAACCGAGGAGGAAGTCTTTGTTGGAGAGCTGGAGGCCCGTAAAAAACATAATATTTGGAGGACACAGCAGTGGCATAACAAGAGGAAAATGAGCGAATCCGCTGTCAACAGTGTCAGTGGAACGGGGCGCACCATGCTAGAACAAAAAAAAAAAGTGTTCGGATATCAAGGCACCCATTTCCATCTTTTGTGAGCATGTTTCTACATTTTTCCTAATTCATACCACATTTTAGACGAATATAAGCTTAGCAAAATCTGTTTCATTTAAAGGTGGACGCAATGACTCAAAACGGGTTATGTTGAAAATGAACTGCTGTAATTCCAGATAGTTTAAAAATATTTAACTTAATGATGACATTAACACCAAAATGTTAGGTACATAATCATTATTTTATGAGAATTAATGTCTTGTTATTGCAAGGGACAACAAAAGAAAAGCCTATCATTTGTGGAAAAGGAAATAGGAAGTTTACGCACACGGCCCTGACACTATCCACACATAAATAAATGTTGTAAATAAATGCATTTGCTTTATTACTTTTACAAGGTGCTGTTTTTGTTTTATATGGTTCAAGTATGCACAGCAGAAAATGAAGCAGGTATAGCTTTACTAGATATATCATTTAATTTAAAAACTGTACTTCTGAGTTTAAATAATGTAAATGTTGGTCATTGCAATAGATTACAAGTTAAAAAAGGCATTAACATATCTTTTTTGGTATCGGAAAAATACTGAACCGTGAAACTAGCATCAAACCCACGCAAACCAAATTGTGAATTGTGTTTATCTTTGCACCCCTAAAGCGTATTCATGTGTATATAGGCATTCTTGTACGTTTGCTTACACATAATAAGACAGTCTTTCATAGTCACAGTGATGGCTATGACAAGATAGCTTTATGTTTCTGGTGCTAAAGCTGTCGTTACTGTTTTTATTGGTCCTGAAAAAATATCCCAACAAGGGTAGAAAGTTGTGTTTAACAAGATGTTGACATCCTTCTATCCCTGCCCCATAGCGTGTTCAGTGGTTTTACCTCTGATACTCGTGGAGCGCTGCTACTTGAAGGGGGATTTTTGATTTTGGCTGGATTTGGAGCCATGGCGATGGTGTACGTCTCTGAGCAGTGCTTCTGTTTGGAGCACAGCAGAGACAAAGCCACCTTAGTGCTGAGGCCTGGCAAGTTTGGGTTGTGTCCGCTGACACTCCAGGTAGAATAAACGGAGGTGTTGGGGTCCCTCTGTGCGGTCGGGTTGGGTTTGACATAGTTCAGATAGCACCAGTTGACAGAGGTGAATGTGTGGAGGCTGGGGTACGAACGGGTGTTTGGTCTCTCAAGCTTCTCCTCCACAGGAGGCTCCTCCTGCTTTCGACTTCTCCCAGTTGATTCTTCTCCCTGTTTTTTTTCCCTTTGCTTGCCCTCTTCTTTTACAGTTGTTACCTCAAGCATATCTTTTTTCTCTTCCAGTTGTTCCCCAGCAGCTTTACTTCGTCCATCTCTGCGTAACTTGCCCTCTACATCCTCCACATCTTCTCCAGACTTGTGTTGTTCCCCCTCCTCTTCCTCTTTCACCCTTTTCTGGTGACGCTGAGCCTCAGTACTGAGCTCCAGACTGGCTGCAGGTGAGAGCATGCGTTTACTCCCACCAGCGCCAAGTGGACCGTATTCTTCAACTGATGTCCCCTCTCCAGGAAGGGACAGTGGAAGGAGACTCTTAATGTCTGGTGAGGGGACCTTCAGATAAGACCTCTGCAACATGCTCCGTTCTACTTGGCCCATGATTGTCATGGCTGTGCAAAAAATGGGCTCTTGTGGACAAGCAGAGGTGAGGATCTGGGACAAGGTGGTGTACATGGCACGGGCATAGGTAGGTATATGGGTTTGGAGGCGGACTGGCACCACCAGGGACACTGCGGGTGAAAGCTGTGCCACACAAGTGGCAATCACAGGCCGTGGGTAGGGGTAAGAAATTGTAACAAGGGATTGCTGGGTAAGAGCAAAAGACATGGAGGAGGCTCTTCCATCTGTGGAAGCAGGCGAAACAGCATGTGTGGAATGTAATGGAGGGGAAGGCAAGTACAGAGCCTGGTTAGAAGTACTTATGGAGGGAAACTGGACAGGAACTAAAGCAGGAAGTTGATGGGGCGGTATACCCATCTGTTCAGCCATGTGGATCTGCATTGGGTGTACAGGTGGGGCAGTTTGTGAATGTAAAAAGCTTCTGCTAATAAACTGTGTAGCCGTGGATCTAAGAGGGAATGTTTGTTGGCTGCTTGGATGTGGAGGAAGCACATCTCGAGAGAGAATTTGTGGCTGCAACAGCTGCAAGACATTCTCTGTGTCCTCTGGATTGAAGGGGGAGCTTGAGTGGACCAAAGGGTGGCTCAAATGGGAAGGCCCAGGCTTTGGACTGTCTGCTCTGGATAATTGACTCATGCCAGCCCCCTCCTCTTGCTCGGAGTCTCCTAAGGTAGCATGCTTCACAAGGAGACACTTCCTCCGTTCCTTCCACGACGATGCTGACTGCTGAGATGACAAGGAACCCAAATCAAAAGATTTACTTCTGATTTCGGAGACCTGCTCTGTTTTTTGAGGGGCCTGCTCTGAAGCTGAACGCCTCATCTCCTTGTGGCTTTGGTTGTGTTGGTGGGAGGTGGATGGTACTGTCAACATTTGGGTGCTTTGGCTACTGGAGCCCCAGATTGTAGGCTCTGTCCTTGCTGCATCTTCAAAAGAAGCGGAAAGACTTGAAGTGTGAGACATGCTGCTCTCTTGACTGGGGCTGCGTGGCAGGGACACAGACTCAAAGCTAGACTCCCCTGAGGACTGCGCTGCCTCAGCTAAGCGGAGTCTTTTCTTCTTTGGGGGCAGTTTCTCCGCAGGGAGTTGGGCCAGAGTCTGGCTACGTTGCGGCCACTGGAACTCCTCCACTTTTTCTGTCTCCTAGAATAGACAAATAGTTTTGGACAATTTTTTTAGACTATGCAACCTGTACAAAACCGTTATGAATCTATTCAATATACCTTCGAAGAAGACGCTGTCGCTGGTGGTGACACAGATGTCATGTCAGCATCAGGTTCCACTGTGACAAGGATCTCCGGAACTTGGATGTTGTGCTGGCGGATGAGGCGTGATGTAGAGGGTGATGGTTTTGGATGAGGTTGTTGTGCTAGGTGAGCCTCCTTGACGTCTGATAGCTCACTTTCCATGGAGACTGTCTCCTGCTTTTCAAAGGAGCTTGTGTGTTGGATGACAGACACACCTTTTCTGTCTTGCTGCTGTTGTCCTGACTCTGTCTCTACAGAACCAGAAAATTATACAATAAACTTCTCATTCTCTTCAGTAATAACATATTATAAACAATGATCCAGTTCCCATAAGAATTTAGTAGGATTCCATACAAAAACTAATAAACCGTAATTTACTTGAAATAGTGGGGTTACTTGAAATAGATTTATTTTATTATACACATTTTATGATCCAACTCTTAACTACTCCTGAGGTAATTGTTTTTCATTGCCAAATATTGCATTTTTGTTACATCATATGCATCACATGTCGACCACGTTTGTGGCGTGTGTTGCAGCAGTAGTCCTTTTGTAGGGAACATTAGTAAAAAAGTAATTATTACCTCCAGACAATAACGTTTTCATTCCAATGTAGTAATGTGGGAGCACACCTGAGAGTGTCTGGCTGTGTCCTTGAGTTGCCACTGGAATGAGGCCTGCAGAACTCTCTGACATGACTACAGACCCAGGACTCGGAAGATCCTCTTCGATACTCTCCTCTTTCCTCCTCTTTCTTACAGCCATCGCCAGTGCTCTGAATTTATACTGCATCATCTGGGGGCGATCCTCTCTGCAGGTCTTACTTGCATCGCCACTCTCCTGTTCCAGTGTTTTCTGCCCTTTGCAGATGCCTGTATGAGCCATGTAATTGTCACTATGCTGGAAACATGTCCCGCATACTTTGCATTCAAATGGGCTCAAAGTACTTTGCGGCGGTTGTTGCTGTGGGTGTCTGGCTCCGTCTGTGCTTTTGGACGAAGAAGATGAGTTGGGGGGAGTGTCCTCCAACATAAGCTCTGCTCCCAAGGGAACCTCTATGGCAGGTTGGCGCCTCAACATACGGTGGGCATGAACAATGTTAATCTCTGCTGCCGCAGCCTGCTGCTCATCAAAAGACTGGCAGAGACGATAACCTCTGGTGGACCTGTTTCCAGACACAGATAACTCTTGCTGGCTCGTAGATGATGGCATCGAGCGGCTTCGGAGCAGGGGCGCTGTTGACAACGTTTGGGTAACTGGTGGATCTGTTTCAGGATTGTGTAAGTGGCTCAAGCCACTGGGACCTGGGGCTTCTCCCTTTGGATCAAATGTGTAGGGGTCTTTTTGGGTAGTCAATTTGGGTGACTCGAAGCTACTTTTCCTTGACAGAGAGGAGCGTCGAGGCTTAACACTGTCAATCTCACTGGTGTCTACCACTGCTTCATTGATAGTGATGAGCTTGGTAATGTGTTCAATTACTTGGGTTTTGGGTACAGTAAAAGAAATACTCTTCTCCTCTGTCCCAGACAATGCAGAAAGGGGAGAATGAGAATGCTGGGAATGTGGACTACGCTGCTGCCCTCCCAACCTTCCATATTTCCCAAGAATGATTTCTGCGTAGGTTTTGGCACTGGCACTCGGAGGGCTAACTTGGGGCAGGTCAGTGCTGCCAGATCCAGAAAAGTAACCAGACTCTGTGCTGCCTTTACTGCCAGGCCCAAGAGACGAAGACGAGGTGGAGAGAGATGAAGGAGGATCATCAGGAGAAGCCATGGGTCCACGTTTTCTTTCACTAAGCCTCAGTGCCAGCCGTTGCTTGACAGCCTGAGAATCCTCAGGCCTCGGGCTTTCTTCTGACACTCCGAGCAGTTCCTTGCCACCTTTCTTCTGTCGTGCCAAAGTCTCCTTAGAAGATTTCCTGTGTTGGCCAGTCTCATCCTCTGACTCTGTGCTTTCACCCTCAGTAGGCTCCTCAGGGTCCTCTCCAATACCACTGCAGTCTGGTCCACTCAAACTGGTCTCATCTCGACTGGACAAGAGACCTGCCTTAATGCGATGGGCATGGGACTTGCGGTGCTTGTACAGATTACTCTTGGTTTTGAAAGAAAAACCACACGGGGCACACGGATAAGGTCTTTCTCCTGTATGGGAGCGAATGTGTTTCTGAAGAACACTTGGCTTGGCACATGGACGGCCACAGTAAGTGCACACATATTTCCCTGGTTTTTGGGGTTTCTTCTCTCCTTTTCTTGGAGAGGTAACCCCTTCTTTAGTCTCTTGGCTTGACTGAGATGGGATCCTGTGACCATGCTCAACCTGGGTGGAGGACGTAGAAGGAAGAGATGAGGTCGATGCAGAACCTGGAGAGAAAAAGCTGCCTCCTGAAGGACCTGGAGTGTCCGTTTGCTGCCATGCTACTGCTTGCTGCTGTAACCGAAGAAGATCAGCGCGTTTGGGCTGACGATTCTGCAGTCGACCCAAAGCTCTGTGTACAGGACGAGGGTTTGAAGGCTGCTGGGGCTGTTGCGGTGGACAAGACCCAAGTGGGGATTCAGCTGTCACATGCTGCTGCTCTTGTCTACCAGAGCACTCCCCATCAGCCGAATGGCTGGGCTCAGCCTCCATAGAGTGAGGAGGAGGCCTCACAGATGCATAAGCAAGGGCCCTTGGAGCCTCATGGGCCTAACCGCATGGCAGCAGGGAGGTCAGAGACAAGGGGTTGTGGACAGTGATTGTAAATCACAACAAAGGGCCTTTTTCAGCGTGGGCCTTAAGTTATTCAAGCGGACCAAGTGAGGCATTGTTAAAATGGGCCCTGGAGCAGCACTGATGGAGGTAAACATAGATCATTTCTCAGTGTACAGCGGCTATGCTTCTGTCCAGCTGCAGCCATCCTACCAGCCCGCTCACGGTCTTCTCTGCATATCCTTTGCTGGTCCTCAATTGTGTTGCCAGGTCAATCTCTGAATAGTTCTAAAGCAAAACAAGAAAAACAAGTGTGTTACTGACGGAACGCGTATACAACACTGAACAAAATTAAGTCACCAACTAGAGCCTCCTGATGATTCTAAGAAAATCCAAATACTGTATAATGTTGAAAAACGTGTTGATAAGGAGAAATACAATTTCCAAATGTAATAGAATACATTGGTTTAATATTGAGTAGAATAAAAAAATAATCAAAAGTTGGATTAGCTTCAACTTTTGATTCTGAAAAATCAGAAACCAGTTTTCATGCATTCCTTCATTTTTTATACTGATTGTCTTCATTCGGTATCAGGCGTGAGCTGGAGCCTATCCCAGCTGACTTCGAGCGAGAGGCGAGGTACACCCTGACCTGTGTCGCCAGTCAATCACAGGGCACATATAGACAAACAACCATTCACACTCATATTCACACCTATGGAACATTTGGAGTCTCCAATTAGCCTAACATGTATGTTTTTGGGAGAAGCCGGAGTACCTGGAGAAAACCCACGCATGCATGAGGAGAGACCGACATGCTTTGTGTGGCCAAGAAACGACCTGAATTCTACACAAGAAACAATAACACACAAATTGGGATCTGTATTGACTGACCAATGCGTGGCCGACTCAGAAGCACAGGTCTACACAGGCCACATCCACAGCACAGGTACCAAACAGGAGACCACAGCGTTAGGGCACAGAATCAAAACAAATATTGAAATTAAAGATTACACTTATCTGATCTGGCACTACCGTTTAAGAGTACAAGTGTAGGTGGTTGTTTTCTTTTGGATCAGTGCATTTAACTGGAAGTAAGGTTCAGGCTATGCTACTGATAACAGCCAGCAGGGAGCAGGGCTCAGAGTCAAAGTGTACTTTGTAAAACCTTTCAGGTATAACACAAATACCAAATACCACTAAATAGATGTACGTTTGTGGAGAAAAGTATGGCTGATGACTCGATGTTATGAAGAGAACCACAATCCCTCTAGTATGTAAACTCAAGGTTTAGTTAGATTATTGTTGAGCATCCAATGATAATCCAGTCTAGGATGTCCAGGCCAATCAACACAATTTTCCAGACAGTAAAAATGCTCAACTGCTACTCAGCAAATGCTCGTCTCCTGAAACACTGACAGCCTATGCATCTCTCTAAAGGAGGATTATCAATGTGTGTTCACTTGACAGCTAAACATGCAGCTAAAAACATAGCAGTAAATTTAAGGCTCTGAATAAAAGGAAGCGAAAGAGTGTGACACGCTAAGGTAGAGAAATGAAAACTCAATGACCCAATGAATGAGTAAACAGGCTCATCAAAAGGCTGCAGTTTATGACAGGAAAGCATAGACAGTTTTTAATGAGGCTCACTTCAGTACCCTCCATATGTTTGAGGAAAAACATTCAGCCTTCATTAGAGTCAGTTTAGAGCAGAAGCAGAACAAAAAAAAAACAATCCTGCTGTACTACTCTAGGAAGTCATTTGATGGATACGCAAAGTGTACCCCACCAGGAATAAGCAGCTCCATCACTGAGGCCAGTGCGATACATACTGTATCTCCAAGACATCTCAAACCATATCCGTGATGCACTGTTTCAATGGAGGCTATCGCATCAAAATTATGACGATACATCAGCGTCTATTCGTTATTCACCCCGTCCTTATTCCCAACTATTCTAGGGCAATCATCTGCAATGAGTGCAGTCAAATCAACACCAGCAGAATCTCACCCCCGTTTTTTTTTTGCAAGCAACAAAGTGAAAAAAGATGGTTAAAAATGGATGTCTGTATGAGGAGGACATGGTTGAGCATACAAAATAAAATGGGCTGAGACCACATAGGAGTTCGGTAAAATCTCCTCTTCTCCCATACTGTAATAACAGTATTTGTTCCATCATAGTTCAAATGTAACGATAATGTCACATAGCTGTTGATACCGGCCTTTAAACAGGGCGATTAGAGGGTTTTTAAGGTTAGGGAGAGCACTTCTTACATTATTCATGGAAGTCTAGTCAGCCGGCTCAAAGCAGGGGAAACACAGTGAGGGCTCTGCCAGAGAGATGAGGGGAAGGAATGCCTGAGTGGAGCCTCCACGAGGCCAAAAAATACACTTGTACACACACACACAGATACAGCATACATACAGCATATAGTACAAGCCCCACGAGGCCGGTTTTTAAATTGAATGTGGCAGCCAATCAGCTGCAGCGTCCTAGTGTGACCTTCTCCCTCTTTTTGATCTGGGGTTTTCCTTTTTCTTCATCCCCATGCACCACCAATGATCCATTATCAATGGTGCCTTTTTAAATGGTGCCTAATAGACGTGGCTGCCATATGCCAATTTTTTATTGGCCTGGGGGGCACAACACGTGCTACACAAATTCTGCCTTGCAACAAGTGGATGGGCAAAACGAAGGTTATTCAAAATAGTTACAAGTTGTTTAAATTCTTAATTCTTCATTGTAAATGAGTTGCGTGATTTACAATGCATTACAAATTGGAGTTTAAAAAAAGATTTGGAGTGCAGTAAAATGTTGTTTTTTTTTCCAAAAATTAGGTTAGATGGATGCTCTTCAGTGTACAAGAAACAACAAATACTTTACAAGTGTTCAAGCAGATGTTATTCTTTTAATGGCATGGCTTTGTGTATTGGGTGCAGAAAACCCTTTTTATGTACTAATTTCATATTTTTATTTACTTTTGCATGCACACTATTTCATTATTGTATTATATATTGTTAATTCATTATACAGTATATAATAATTTATCGTTACAGTAAAATGGTGAGAATCACCACACTAATCAAATTAAAAAGATATAGATCATATTTGTTAGGGTTAGGTGCACAATAAATATTGAACCGATAATAAAATACTGCTAAATCCAGTAACGTTAAAAAATAGCTCCGATAACGCTCCAATGAGGCGACCAGTATTGTACTGTAGGTGGGGGTGAGCAAATGAAGTGCTCCTTTTCTCCTACATGTGACGTGCTGTAAACAAACACGTGTTGTAAACAAACATGGCGTTGATCGTGCGGGGTCTCCCAACTGCCTCAGACACGTCACGCGCTAGTTAGCTAACGCTCTACAAACACTTTGCACAGAGAAAAAAAATATAGGCCTTCAACACATGAAACCCCACTAACCACCCGAAATGTCAGCATCGCCACAACAGCGTCCTGAAAGCCACCAAAGAAGCTGCCTGGAAGCCAGCCACAAAAAAAGGCTCGAGCCACAGTTTGTCCTTAGGAGTTCCGCTATTTTTTTTTTTTAGGTTTTGTTAATAGCAGTGATATGATATTTGGCTAGGAGAAATCCACGGGTACAGTTTGTCTAATCCAACTTTGTCTGAGTCATTCTTACCTCCAGGTGTGCACAAACTACAGTTAAATCTCAATTAGAAAAATAATCGCGATAAAAAGGTTATCGCCATCAGCATCGGTCTTGTGAAGCAGGAAGTTATTGGTATTGGTGTCTGCTTGAAAAAAATATAGTGTGCATCCCTAATATTTCTAGAAATATATTTAAATATATACAATAAATAATACTTTTATGTAAATAAAAATACAAGTTTAATATATAAAATATCAATTATATATTTTAAAAATTCACGGGCAAATTTTACAAATCCTACTGCTGTCAATAAAACTGTGGCAGCTATAATGTCAAACCCAATTTCCTTCAGCTGTGATACGGATTGTGCATTTTGAGAGCAATTATTATATAAATTTAAATGAAAATTCCATATCAGGTTGTAGTTCATCATGTTTATGTGGTATGTTATTACAGTTTGTACCCAGGAAGGAACTTTAAGTACTTCTAACTATCAAGGTCTTGGATCGTTTGATTACTTGAAAATTCACAAAACAATTGCTTAAATTCTGCAGTGATTTGTTGTGTGATGTCTTTTCTGCGATGAACACCTGGTCCCTCTGAGAGAATGAGTGTGCAAAAGATGTCAGATGCAGGTATTGAGGAGAGCCCTGGCACGCAGATGTGCTGTACTACACACGCGAGCGCACACACACAGTACACCACATCACCTCTCCTTTGTCGAGTCCAGACACTCTACTTCTAGAGCTGCGCGTCAAATAAAACAAACACTTACCTCAACCCCTGCTCACATTCATTTCCTCATCAATACCCACATGCATTCACAGATACCAATATGGGCTAAACAATAAATTATATTGTGCCCTGAGGACAGATAAACTCTTTTAAGTGCTTTTTAAAAAGCTGCTGTCACCCCCTTCACCTCCCCAAACACATGCACATGCCTCTTTCTCCCGATTCTCTAACTGGTGGTAGCCTGGTGCTGGTTCCCATGGAAACAAACCTACTCTGAGCAACGGCAGATGGAGAGGGAGCTGTAGGTCTAAATTTATCTCCCAGCATCCTCTCTGACTACAAACACACACTGGCAGCAGGAAGTGAGGAGTGGAAATGCTTGGCCTATGCATGGATTGACAAGGCTGGCATGACCTTTGACATCCACCCACCACTGCGTGACAGCCGGGTGATGTCAGTGTCAGACAGGTATGTATAGTACTGCCAAGACCAGTGCAACGTCGAATAATACCTCAGAGGCTGAACTGATAATCTGCCAAAGCTGTCAGTCAAAGTCAAGCCTCACATCCTTGCAAGTGACGGAAGAAAAGCATGGCTTAAAGCGAAGTAGATGTCAAACATGAACGAGAGTCTCACTCGCTTTGGGACGCCACTTAAGTCAGTGGACCTCGGCGGACACTCTCTGATGAAACAACATACCAGAGGCCCTCGGTCAGTCTCTATAAGCTCTGCACAGAATGCTTGGGAAGGATCTCCGAGTCTGAGACCAGAGGATTTTTGACGAGGATTTTCCTTGACTTTCAATAGAGGCCGCTAAATTCAACAGAAGGATCAGAGCCAGGTAAAGCCAAGCCTCAGTTATTTCCCTGGAAGTGTATAAGATGCTGTCCTGCTGTCATTATCAAGTGTGAAACTTCAGTTTTGCATAATTTTGGAGCAATAAAATAAAACATTTGACATTTTATACTGTATTATTTTAATAATTATGTAATTGTGTGCTATTAGCATTACTATTAGTACTTTTATTGTTTTAATTATTTAATTAATATTTACTAATTTTTTTTGATTGGACAAATAGAAAATGATATTTTCATAAAATAAATATATTAACTACTTTATATATGACTGTAAAAGTCACCATCAATATTAGACGACTGACTGGGCTACAGAAAATGCTTTATTAGTCACACAAGTAGCGTGAAACAAATCAACTCTTGACAAGATTTTGAGTCAAACTGATCCCGCAGTTTTCCAATAGAACATTGAGACGCTAAATAAAATAAGAACTTGAAACCAAACTATGTAAAATCCTGTACATAACTAAAACTAAGCAAGGAATCATCCTAAAGTGGCCGAGACATTTTCTAAACTTTCCAGCTGTTGATTTATGCTCCAATCGGGCCATAAATTCTTCCCCTCCAGTCCTGCAGGTGGCGGTGTTGCACACTGGCACGTGATGCCAACTGCCAAATAAATTACGGAAAAAAAAAAGAAAAGTCCACCTTTCTTTCATTACATGTGTCACACTGTCAGAAAAGAAACTTTATCTGGCTGCTTGCTAATAAATGACACATTATTCTTTACTCTACACCCCACCCCTCCCTCCGCAAAGTTTTATCAATATTGGTTACTTTTTGTGTGAAGTTGCTAACCCACACAAACAAACACTGGAACACAATTTCCAACCATTGCAATGCTGAGAATACTCTTTTACCTTCATCTGACAGGTAGTGAAGAAGAAGAAGAAGAAGAAGAAGAAGAAAAAAAGTGAGACAAGAGCAAGACAAAGATAGATTTAAATGAGACAGAGAGAAAAGGGAGGGTGTCTCTCAGAGACAGAGTTGAGATTACCTGACAGAGCAGTCTGGTCTTCCCCCCTCAGAGACGCTTCACAGGCTCTGTGAGACAAGCATGGAGAGCCGGAGAGTGAGAGCGGATATGACTGCTTGAGTGGGTGTGTTGCGAGAGAGGCAGAGCGGGTGGGGGTGAGGTAAAAACACAGTGATGGAGAGAGGAGGGGGGACACCAAATGAATGTTTCCACTGTACTATATAAATGTCGGGAGAGGAGGGGGAAAGGTGCGGTAGAAAATTAAGGGCAATTTATATTCTTGAAGTCCAACCATTAAAAAATCCTCCTAATCGTCATTTTTTGCATACCAGCAAAGTGAAACTAAAAGCACTCACAGCCAAGAGATGAAGATCTGCCTGCCTTTTTTCCACAACCATTCGGCAGCTCCAACTGAGCAAGTTCCAAAAGGTCAAATGAAAACAGAAACGTACAAAGACCGAGGCAAATTTTTCCCATAAGAAATAATTGTATCCATTCCAGACACACACAAATATGAACAAAATGTATATTTTATTGAGAATAATTATAGTTTTACATGCAGAAGACAACTGAATATAATTCTAAATGACAAATGGATGGAATTTACTGTTGATGTAAACTTCCCATACGTCCTGGCGAGAACAAATCCATAGTGTTTCTCACCTTCTTTATCAAATTGCTGGCACTTTCTTTCTTTTCTATTTCACAGTCGCACAAAAAAACAACAAAAAAAAACAAAAAACGCACAAATAATGAGTCGGAATGCGTACAGTGCTTTGTTTGGGCACTCTATTTCTTAGAGCGATATACAAGTAGTACAAGCCAAAGGGACTCGTTTAACTGTACGAAAACTGAGACAGTATACAAAAACAGAGGCAAAATTTGAGCAAAAGTTTTTGACGTTTGACAGGAGATGCCAAGCTGTTTTCCAAACTTTTTGCAGTTTTTAATTTGACAAAAAAAGGTCGGAAATTTCCCAAGAGTGAGTCAAGGCCTCCCCCTGGGAGGTGCCAGAAGACTTCAGGGGAGGCGCAGCAGGTTGAGTAAAATGAAGAAAAACATTTTTCCAAAGCAGCTAAGCTATATATAGAGAATATAGACTCTATTAGTACAAACAGTGAGAGAGTAGACAGTCTGGGGTGAGCAGTGAACACAAAATATACTCCAAAAAACAAAAAAAATATTTTTTTTGCGAGAGTAGGGGAGGCCCAGCTTATTCTATTCTCTGAGAGGAGGCTCACTGTGACACACTGCAGCTCTGTCGCCCCTCTATGATGTCATCATACAACATCATCCGGTTGACTGTAGTTCTTTGCGAACTTACACTGTTATGTAAGTCGCTGACTTTCTTACTGAGTACGACTGAAATATAACCCACCGTGAAGCCAATGAAGTTGCAAGTGCCAACACTTTGATAAAGAAGGTGAGAAACATTATTGAATTCAAGAAAGATTGCCAACAAGTTTTCAATAAAAAGTTAAACGTGATGTTAAATGTTTATCCATTTCTTTCCTCGTTTATATTTATTTTGTATTGTTTTCTGCATGTAAAACTATAATTATTCTCTATAAATGTGTTTTGTGTTCATATTTGTGGGTGTCTGGAATTAATTACAGTAATCCCTCCTTTATCACGGTTAACTGGTTTCATACCAGGCCATGATAAGTGAATTAGGTATAAACCTGTTATAAAACCTGTTTACGACCTTCTAAATATAGTTTTTAACATTATTAGAGCCCTCTCTATATAAAATAACACCCCTATAGTCACCTTTACACTTACATTACCCAATATAGTAGACATAATAAGAGTAAACATGCCATTTAAGACATAAGACTCGTGCTCGTGTGTGTTACAATAAATGTGTTCCTCTCAGGGGAGCTGAGTGAGGTGACGTCGGGGGTTGAGAGGTGAGTTTCCGCTTTGCGTGGGTAACGGCCCCAACAGCAGTTGGCCCCAAAGTGTTTTTATTAGGGATTATTGTGCCTGTTGTGAGATCATTTAAACCTGCAATAAAAAACAAGTCAAGGATGTCTCACCAAAAATTAACTGATACCTTGTGGCCAGTGTAGAGCATTACATATCGTCAACATCTTTGAATGTGTCTTTTGAATGCCTTATTTTTGTATTTTAGTTTGTTTTTCCATTTTATGCTCGAAAATGCTAGATTTAGGCAAAACATACATAACATTTGCTTTACAATGAATTTCATTTGACTAATTGGCAATAATTGGCCGCACGGTGGTCTAGTGGTTAGCATGTTGGCCAACACAGTAACAGCCTGGAGATCGGGAAGACCTGGGTTCGATTCTCCCTTGGGCATTTCTGTGTAGAGTTTGCATGTTCTCCCCGTGTGTGTGTGGGTTTTCTCCGGGCACTCCGGCTTCCTCCCACATTCCAAAAACATGCATGTTAGGTTAATTGGCGACTCTAAATTGTCCATAGGTATGAATGTGAGTGTGAATGGTTGTTTGTCTATATGTGCCCTGTGATTGGCTGGCGACCAATCCAGGGTGTACCCCGCCTGTCGCCCGAAGTCAGCTGGGATAGGCTCCAGCATGCCCCTGCGACCCTAATGAGGATGAAGCGGTATAGAAAATGGATGGATGGATGGATGGATGGATAATTGGCAATAATTTAACCACAAAACAGCGTGATTTATTAATATATTTTAGACAAACCGTGAGAGTAAAGCCCAAAATTCGAAATACAAAGTGGCGAGGGATGAATGTAATTGGACTTACATCATTTTTTATGGGAAAAATTACTTTTTTTTTTTTTATGATTTACGGTTTTTGACAGACCCTTTGGAACGAATTCATAAAAAAAAAACGGAGGTACCACTATATTTAACTTTCCACCGCGTACTACAGCCCAGTTCACCATGATACGGTTTTACCTGAGTTTGCATGAGCTAATATCACGTTTTGAAGTCTTATTCAGCGATCTCTGCTACATCTCAAGTAAGTTTGATCAAGTGCAGAATTACTACAGCTTCTGTTTGGACTACTCGCACCACCAATCGTCCACTATCAACGGGTTTCGAAAGGCTGGACTGAATGAAGAGCTCGAGCTATATGGCTAATTTGCCTGGAGACAACGAAGAGCGACAACCAAAGAGAGAGAGAGACTGAGAAAGTGTGTGACGAAGGAATTATGAGGCTGTTCAATTGTGATGCTTGTCAAAGACGGCTTGAGTGGTTTTCGTTCCCAGGAGGAAGAGGAGGTAGGCAGTAGGAGGTAGGCTACTCTTTAACTAGCCATATTACACTCACCGTTTGGCAATGTTTAACTAGCCATGTTAGCCATGTTATTGGGCACTGTTTGGAAAAAAGCATTTATTTAATCAAAAGTTTTTTAAAAAGTCTTTCTGTGTACCAAATACCCCATGTCACAATATGGACACCTGCAGCTTTTGGACAGGTGCGCTATGTAAAAATCTTTGTTTCTCTTTAAATTTGGTGGGTGTGGGTTACATACCGGTGCCCTCTGTAGTCCGAAAATTATGGTACATACTGTACTGAACGGATAATACTGTTTGGCAGGATTGAGACTTAAATTTTAGAAAATGTAAATAAGCAAGTAATGTAATTAGGTAATGGATAATGATTAGCATGAAAATGAGCTTGACAGCCAAGTATGCATTTTAGTATACACTAGGTCCCCAACTAACGAACACAATTGCTTCCAGACGACCGTTCGCAAGTCGATTTGTTCGTAAGTCCAACAAAAGGTAATATTACCAATGATATAGGTACTACATGTATGTGTATACATATACAGTATATGCGTATGTATGTAAATATGAGTTTGGATGCAGTAGTAATATTAAACGAGGATAATTAATTAATGTTATTTACCTTTGAAGAGGAGTGGTCGAGCATACGTCGTTGGTGGTAGTGGTGGAGGAGGAGTTATTGAAAAAAGGACAAATGGTCGTCGTCGTTAGACTCTTCTAAAAGAGGTAGTGTTCTGTGAGTGGTGTAGAATTAAGCAGGCCTATTAACTCTTCATAAACTTTCATCACACGCTCTGTCCGGATTGTATCATAGAGCTACAATTTAGCTTTCCATTTAGCTTTATCTCCCCAGCGTCTAACGCTTCCTCTGTTGGTCCCATTAGCAGTGTCACAGTGCCCTCTACTGGTCAAGCATGTACCAGTATAAATATTGAGTTACTACAAGGCAAAATACATGAAAATATAGACCAGTCAGCTTGCGTTTGTATCTCCGAATGTTCGCAAGTTGGATGTTTGTAAGTTGGGGACCTGGTGTATATATATTAAAAAGTATATTTTTTATTGTCAATTGCTTAATCGGTTTTAAGGTCTCTGCAGGTTTCGACATGTCAAATTCAAGACTGTTTAAGGCCATAATGAATACAATGTAGGACCCATTTCACATCTGTGTATTTAGGTTTCCATCCACCGGCTTCAAACATGCATTAAATGTTTCCTTCTGAAGCCACGAATCGTTGAACTTGCACTTACTCATCTTAGACAAGTAATTTGGTCTTGCAGTGAGCTTTCGTTAGCATAGCAGCGGAGAAAACCTATGTTCCACTATGCACACGCAGCAAGCTAGCTGGTTGTGCTCCAGAAGACCAGGCTGCGCAGGTAGTTTACTTTCATTTTGGAGTTATGTTCAAAAATCCAAACATTAAAAAGCAAGACAGAAGTTTATGCATTTGCTTTAAATTAAAGTAATGTTAATACATTTAAGACCTTTCTAAATCACATTTAAGACATTTTATAAGATTATAAGAACATTTTAGACATTTTAAATTCCAATTATTGCATTTTAGACTTAAGACTCCGTTGATACCCTGTTAATTATTTTAAAGCACCACTACAGTAGGAGATAGGCTCGCATTTTTAACACCTTCATATAACGTATTTGTAAAGCTTTGTAAAAATGGTTAGTAGCTTTACTTTATCGTAGTTTTATTTAGTTTTGTTCCGAAATGAACTGTATCACAGTGAAAAAAAGCCTAAACAGATCTTACATTACGTTTTTCCTTGCATGATTAGAGGGCATCTCTGCAATTTTCACCTCCTCGCTGCATGTTCTTACTGTAGAGGTGGGTCTCCTTCACGAGTGATGAACCTTCTGCCTACATGTGTCATTTACGTATAGCTTCCCGTTCCTGCCAGAGTTCTGCATCTGTAAATGAATTCCAGAGTGTCATCCATTCAAGCGAGCCCCCGCATTACGCAGCAGCGAGGCCGGGCCTATCAAGGAGAGGGAGAGACTCTAGCAGAGAAAGAGAGAATTGAGAATGAACGCAGCTCCCGCTGTTCCATAGAGCGTTGCCTCACTGGCAGAGTACAGGAAGTGTGACTCACGCGCTCTAAAATAAACACGCTCACACAACGACGAGCCGCCACATAGAACGGGCTAATCAGAAAGAAAGGAGGCAGGAGGCATAGGGCAGCAACCCATGGTCGCCTGGTGGGATGACGGGTGGGATGAGTCACGAGGAGGAGCTGCCAGTGTTTTTGCCTTACTCCTTTATGACACTTGCTTCATCAACATATGTATTCTCTTTCAAAAATCCCTATTTTTTTGTTTCGCCGCTCATTTTATCAATAGGAACGTTGTTCCGACCCTGGCTGACTGCTGCAAGCTTCGCTGTGCCTCTGCCTGATGCGCTGGACGAGGCATCGTATTGTATCTACGTGAATGTGCTCATTGTCACCCTTTTGCAGCACCACACCTTCAATACTCTACTTCCCAGTGAGGAACCTTCACCCATCTGTCGTCGCTTTGTCCCTTTGTCTGTTAGACTGATGGCTTCTGACGGGAAAGCGGAGCTGGGTGCTGGGAACAGGAACAGTTCTCCATATCAGATGCAACATTTAGCAAAGCAGAGCACTTTGGAAGGCGACACAAAACAGCAGAACACCATCAAAACAATCCCAGCTGAAGACTGCAAACATGTGCAGCACAGTCACACACCTTATTATGCAACCACACCAACATTACGCTTACGAGGAAACATTTAATGTTGTTTCGGTGCGACCATGAGGTGTATTTTGACCAAATGAGAGGTTACTGCATTTACAGGCAGTCACACAGATGATATATTTGGGACATTTGTGCCATAAATTGCAAACACATGTAGTAAAATGTGCAAATAAGGGAGCGCTCATAGGGGGGTGCCTCTGCTCTGAGGGCAGATTATTTCAAATGTGCGGTATTCCAGTAAACTGACGCGCTCTGTCCATACGTGTGTGGTGTGTTGTGACAGAAAGGCAATCTATTTAAAGAGGGAGCCCACCTGGTGTACAAAAGACTACTCCAACTGCATGCATTTGGAAAATTACAGAGTGAGGAGGAAGACATCTACATACAGTATTGAGCATACTGCGTTTGGGTCCACTTTACAGCTTAAGTCTTGCACCTTACGGTGTCATCGTACTGACACGCATTCAAGTTCTGTACACTTTTGGTAAATTGGAAAAAGTGGGCCAGGGAACGACACTATTGCATGCACATGCATGCGTGCGATAGAGCCACATCATAGAATGGTTGTAATGTGATCGCTATCTCCTCGCAAGTCCTTAATGATAACCACCACATCTCATTAAAGAAATATATACAGACTACAAATTCAAAACCAGGGCACGCTTACTCACCCGAGAGTACGTCTTCGTGCGTAATTAATATGTGTCATTTAATTAATGCGATTGCTCCTCTCGCAAGTAATTAATGACAGCGCCACCTTGGCCACAATGAAAACAATCAAAACGACTCAAAATTAGACTGGAAACAATCTACAAAGTCAGACAAATAGCACTAATATATAGGTGTGAAAGTGATGGTACAAGCAAACAGGCCGAAACACGAATGCTCAGTGTGAGCACAGCCCAGCGGGAGCCAGGAAAGGGTGGGGACATCACACCCTGAGTGGCCTTCTGATGTCAAACGCTACATTTACTTATTACTTTTCCTAATTATCGACAACCATTTTGGTATTTGATTACCGTAATGATTTTTTTAATTAAAAAATGTAAATATCCTTGATTTCAGCCGCTCAAATATGAATATTTTTCAGTTTCCTTACTCATCCTTGAAAGGAGACCTATTATCTTCGTGTTATAGGCAAAACAAGATATTCACACACACACATCAGCTTTGACTTTGGAAAACAGTGGTCAACATTTTTGCCTCTTTTCTGACATGTTGTGGACCAAACCACTAGCTGTTTGTCTTTGGTTCATATTGATTTGGTCCATTTAGGGCCTAACAGATAACTCGATCAATCAAAACAACAAACTTCTGATTAATCAACTAAGAAAATAAGCATTAGTTGCAGCCCTAGAGTAAAGTTTTGTTTATCGTCAGCCCAGTTGCGTGGTTTTGAGGAAGACACTTATTGAAGACACTGTTATCAATTAGAGGAGATTTGTGGAGTCAAAAGGATGAATCCAATTACCTCGAGCCGAAGCGTGGTCACACAAAAATTTCCCTGAAGATAATGAACAGTACTGTTGGAACCCACTGGCATTTAATAAACTGCAACAAACGTCCATCATGAAATTCTTGACAGTACGATTCTTTTTTCACTTTTGGCTTTTCCTTGCCAGGGGTCGCCACAGCAAGTGAAATGGTTTAGTGTTTACATCAAGTGCCCTTCCTGAAGCAACCCTGGTTGGGTATTGAACCCATGCCCTCTGCCATGAATGGCTGAAGCATGTACAGTACAGGATATTGGATAAAATATCTAATAATAGCTGATAATATTAGAGTTTAATTCAGTTAAAATCTGTTTTCACGTTTCAGAGGACTTTTAAAAATATATAGTGCCTTGGAATAAAACACATTAACCTCCAGCCACCCTGCATCCTTGTGCACGGTTTTAATATTTGGGCCTATTACACAGTTAGAAGCATCTCTGACATCCAGTTAGAAGAAGTTACAACCAATAAAAAAGTGGATGCTGCTTGAACAGTCTTATTAATGTTAAAGTGACACAATTCTGATTTTTGGTGGCCCCAGTTTGGCTACACTGTAGGTCAGGTTGCCTCCTAAAAATCTATGGAATCGCATAACCTTAAATCGGAATCAAAGTCAGTCCAGGCCTACAAAATGATGTTAGGTTTCATGTTGACGCCTGTGTAGATATTTCCATCGATGTGTTTTTAGGTTTTCGGTAATTGTAAACGCGGTGGTCTCTGATACAGTATGGGTGACTTGAAAATACATTTGAATAGACAAAAATCCAAATTATGCACTGCAGTTTAAATCTAGCCTAATTGTTTTTGCTACACAGGGCACAGACTATACAACTGTGGTGGGAAGCCCAAGAAAAGGTGACAAAGTGTATTTTGAATATGGAAGCTCAAAGATTGTCGTACCAGACTGAACTGAGCTGGAATGCTTGGTGGGGTGTCAGAGAAGAGGTCTTACACATGCAACCAAGCTGCCAGCTAATGGAGCCGAGCCCGGTCCTCTTTTGTTAATGCAGATCGATTTGTGTCCTCAGCAGATGTGATATCTGATCTTGCAAAACACTAAGAGAGTGACCACCCTGTGTTTCACTTGCCATCTTCTTTTGTTTATCCTCCTCTCCTCTTCTCTCTCCATTTTACTATTTCAGACACATTTACGGTAGCTGTTAATTTCACCTTACACGCAATGTATTTTCATTTACCGGTGCCCCAAAGCAAAAACAGACATGTGAATGCCACATATTGCAAGGAAGAACCATGTCGTCCAAACCAAGCATGACGCATTTGCAATGAGGATAAAAAGTTGAAAAGAGATGCCTGCAGTATTGTCATAAACTGTCCTGCCTGCACCCACAAGTCTCACAGATGGATGTGAATGTGAAGGTTGCAGAGCAAATTCTCCCACACAGATAACTGCGGCCGACTGTCGGCTCTTTTAAATTCACTCTCTCAGCTATACTCTTTGCTGATTTGCATTTATATAACACATATATAACACATATAACACAGTCTCTTATACCTATTAGGTAGGCATGGAACTAATTTTTTGGGGTCCATTCTGAGTTTTGAGCTCACAATCAAGCCTCTTCCAAATGTGGATAAAATGTAGTGTTAACTGGCAGATCGGATACACCCTGTCAATGGGAGGCTCATAGAAATATAGCAATCAGTGATGTATACTGTATGCCTACAGCAGAAAAAAAAACAAAAAACATTGGGCGACTCAATCCACAACACAGGAAAACATCCCGGTTCTTGCATGGCCAGCATACTCACTGGACACGTCACCCAGTGAGCATGTTTGGGGTGCGCTAGATCGGCGTATACGGTATTTGAGGCAAATGGTGGTCACA
Source organism: Dunckerocampus dactyliophorus (assembly GCF_027744805.1). Classification (NCBI taxonomy): domain Eukaryota; kingdom Metazoa; phylum Chordata; class Actinopteri; order Syngnathiformes; family Syngnathidae; genus Dunckerocampus; species Dunckerocampus dactyliophorus. The sequence goes on from NC_072825.1 coordinate 20,343,952, forward strand.
CCAGAGACTGAATGGTTTTCAGACCCAACCTAGCCTTCACCCGATACAGTTAAACTGCACATTTTAGAGTGGCCTTTTATTGTGGACAGCCTAAGGCACATTAGTGCAATAATCATGCTGTCTAATCAGCAGGTTGCTATGCCACACTTGTGAGGTGGATGAATTATAAATTATGAATGCTCGCTGACACAGATTTGACAGGTTTGTGAACGGTATTTGAGAGAGGTAGGCCTTTTGTGTACATGGAAAAAGTTTTACATCTTTGAGTTCAGCTCATGAAAAACTGGAGCAAAAACAAAAGTGTTACGTTCATATTTTTGCTGAATGTACTTCAGCAATGAAAACGACTGATTACTTGAAGTAAATGACTTTTTCATCTTTTATGCAGCCCTGTTAAGGTGTACAGGACAAGCACGAGCCCTGCAGCAGCACTCTGCATGACCCGGCACCATGCCTTATCACCGCATCTGCGTTAACCTGCCACCATGTTAACTGGAGTCAACAGGTGAAAGCTGGACCACACTATGGTCAAACACTCGAACCAGGCCGCAGAATAAATCAACACTACCCGAGAATACCCCTCCCTTCTGATTTACTCAAAGCCAAACCCGTCCAAGTAATGGCTTACCCTCCGTGACAAACAACTCCATTCAGCCTACATGCCAACTTACAGTTTACTCTCATGTCACCTCGGTGTGCCCCCGCTGGCCATTCTGCTCAACGCTATGCTGTACCAGACATTCACAGGACACTGCGGACTCAGCCACCCTTTAACCTCAATGCACATATACCAACACTGTGTGCCAAAACACCCTTGTTTATGTGTGGAGGTGTGAGAGAGTTGAGAATGACAAAATGGGGGTTCTATACTGGTCTTTTCATGTCTGAAGTACCAACATACTGCAGTCTTGCAGCTATCTGAGCGTCTAATAAGCTATGAGGTATGTGCACGTGTACAATATCTTGGAGACTGTAGCTTACTGACACACCGCAATCAATCAAGTTGATCTCAAACCTAGTAAAGTAATGAATGTGTGTTTGTGTTGTGTTGCTATGGAGTTGGGAAATATTGAATCAAGACAAACTTGTGCCAAAGGAAAATCCACAACAAGTGTCTCCACAATGTAACTGTAAACAATTTCACAGGTTATTATATTTTGCAGTCAATTTTAACTGACTCCAGTTGGAGATCATTTTAAGCAGAGTGCGTCACAGTTGAGCAAATATTTGTTTTTACTATGTAGACACCTAAATGGACAATTACATATGCTGCATACAGCTAAACCCCAAATTGGTGCTTTACACATTTCTATTTCCTGATGTTTACTTGTTTCATGGCGCACCGGCAGCCGCTCTCCAAATACACGGCTGGATTGTTTCACAACAAGTGTTGGCATTCCAATGCCTTCCCTCTCCATGCTTCAGGACTGTAAGAGCTGCTTCCCATCATGTTCGCCTCTAGTTCTCCCCTACGCCACGGCCAGTTTTACTTTCTTCCTTCGGTCATTCTTCTTGCCCTTCCAACGACAACGGTATGCGATTGACTATATCAAATCTTATTTTTGCATCTTCCTGTCCAGCAGCCCGGTTTTTCCCTGCTGCGTATTCTGAGTTAGCCCTAGCTTTCTTCACAGTGCCCTTTGGTTATGTCCCTGCACCGTCGCTTTTTGTTAGGTTTTCATGCATAGCCTTTTGCTATTGCCTTCTATTTGCATTTTTGTATTGTTGTTGTTTTTTTGTTTTTTTTTTACTTTACCCCTCTTCGTGAGTTGTGTAAAATCCATACATCCATCCATCCATTTTCTATGCTGCTTCTCCTCATTAGGGTCGCAGGGGCTTGCTGGAGCCTATCCCAGCTGACTTCGGGCGACAGGTGGGGTACACCCTGGACTGGTCGCCAGCCAATCACAGGGCACATACAGACAAACGACCATTCACACTCACATTCATACCTATGTGTCTTTAGCTCTGCATACGAAGTCCAAAGACTATATCGCAACCATTACAAGAATAAGTCATACACATATAGTGTCTTTTCAATTTTTACATCATTCAATGGATATATTTATCTGAACTAAAACACCAAAAAATGGCGAAAGACTGAAAAACATTCAAGATATTACTGAAAAAATGCTATTCAAAGTTTATTTATGTATATATTCACATGCCTGACAACAACAAATTCTACCATAATCTAGCGCAGCAGTTTTCAAAGTGAGAGGCGTGAGAAAGTAAGGAACAACATCTTTGTTCAACTTGCTAAGCTAACTCCATTTATGTTTAAAGGCAAGATGAACTGATTTTTAGTACCTACGGTGAGTAAAAAGAGCAGAAAATGCTACAAATTCTGTTTTTTTATTTATTTATTTTTTAAGTATATTCACTGAAGGGAGGCTCATTATGCCACACCTTGAAACCCCCTGATCCAGTGCATTCTAACTGACTGCAAATTGAAAATATTTGATATGCACATAAAGTATGACTAATTTGGCCAATAGACAAATGTAAAAAAAACAACATTTCTTTTTTCACTTATTATCTCTTAACTAGGGGTGTCACAAGATCTCGTATCATGAAAACTGAACAATATTTCTTTCTTCAGTGTAGGCAGGATTGGGACCGCACATAAAGTGCTTTACGTAAACCTTGCAATCCTACCTGCACTCGGAGTTCCCAGTGTCATTCACTCGCGACATGTGATTGTTTTTTGTTCGAGTTCAACTGCTGCCGCCATGTTAATGTCCAAGCAGAAGCTGTAGTAGTCCTTCATCTCATCGAAGTTACTTAAGACTTGTCAGATCAAAATGCAATCGCTACATACAACTATCAAAACATGTGATAGTAGAGTCTAATTTGGACCTACTTCCTGAGACGGCACGCTAAGCATCATGGGAACTGTAGTTCTTTTAGCCTAAACATGAAGCTGATCCACTGCAATCTGCAATCTATTTAGTAAGCGTCTTTACATAACTAAACATCAACATAAATGATTAGTAGCAGCAGCTCATTATTTTGCATTGGTTTCTTACCCAGTTAAATAAAAAAAAGTCTGTTTGTCCAGTCCTACAGTTTGTCATTGTGGTTTTCTTAAAAGTACTGTAAAAATATCGCTTCGTCTCATTCTCGTGAAACTAATATCGTCTATTGTCTCGTCTCGTGAGCTGACTGTATTGTGACACCCCTACTCTTAACGCAAGGTTTAACAGAGCTTTGCCACTTTCTTGCATCATTTCCAGCTGAACAAAACCCATTCAGAATCAAATTCACTTTAATTCCAAATTTACACTTGTTCTCTTTGTTCTAGCACTTGATTGAAGCTTTAGATGTCTTCCACCTTGTCTCACTTTCTTTTCTTACAATCTTTTGTTGACATTGGTTCTTCTTCTCAACATGAGTGTCATCAAAAAAAGCCAAAGAAAAAGCAAAAATATCAGTTAGTCCTTTGATGCTTGCTGAACAGAGGTCTTGTGCAACATGTTGATTTGTTGCACGATGACAGAGGTTCAATCTTAAAATTTTGGGCAAAAATCTAGCATTGTTCGATGACCAAGGTTCCACTGTGAAAAGTCCCCCTCAGATTAACTAGAAATCCACTTAAGGTTTGATGAGAATGAACATGTAATAACAAGCCACTAATCTTTGCAGTAACAGTTGTCAACAACAGAATACCAAACATGTGGTGCTGTAATAACAAGGTGGAGTAGGATTAAAATGAGGATCATTATCAATCCTTGCATACTGCTTTTTTTTTTTTAAATGAGTAAAAATTAGGGATGCTCTGATTGATAGGCCACCGATCAATATCGACCAATTTCCGTAAAAAAACACATGATCGGCATATGCCAATAAACGCCTTTCAAAGCCGTTCACAAAAACTGATGGCCGTGCGGCGGCAAATCCTACATGTCTGCTGTGTCACGTAGGGTTGCCAACAAAATGACGCGTCTCGTATTGAGCTTGACACAGGGTACGCCAATTGATACTGAGTGTTTGATCACTCCCTGACCAAAACCTGTTACAGTTCAACTAATCTTGCATCTTTATGTGTTGTTTATGCGCTTTGACCGTCTGTCACTGGCTGTACTTTTCATTGGCGGCAGCTAGCTGCCAACTAGCTAGCAGCTAGCTAGTGTTATCGGCCTAGCTTGTGGTCTTCGGACTCCAAATGTGACTTTTTACCACAATGACGTTTTGTTTTTAAAACAAATTAGCGAGCAAGCGGCTAGGTCTGAGCTTGTTTTTGTCCCACAGAGAAGAGACAAGTGGATATCACGTTCATGGGGTACGTACAAATTTTTCCAAGTACCACTGAACAACTTTACTCTCTTGTTGTTATTATACTAATCATGTCTTGTCCTCAAAACACTATTTGTGTGTGGTTGTTTAATGAACATAAACACATAGTATGTCCACGCTTATGATTATTATTAGTTTTTTATTATAACTGTTTAATTCAGACTTTATGCCTTTATATAATAACAAAATGAGCGCAAAACAGCATAAAGACGATGGCCACACTGTATGAGTGGATGGTAAAGTGCTTGGTAAATAAAGTAAATTTAAATGTTAAATAAAACACCAATAGTTGAAAGCTGTAATCGTGATGAAAGTTGGGGACCCCTGCAACCTGGACACTGAATTTATTCTGTTTTAAGTTAAGCAGGTCAGATTTCTATTTAATAAAGATATTTATTTGTATTATTTTATTCTGGTAAAAAAAATAAGTATTGAACCGTTTTTCCCCATGTATTTGTATTGCTCCAAAACATGCATCAAATTAAATTCAGGTTTGTGTCAAATAGTACAAAAATCGTTTCACACAAATAAAGGTAAAAAAAAAAAAAAAAAGACAATGCGCCCAACATTTATTTGCCATGGGCCCTCGGAATTGTCTAACGCCAAGCTAGACTAATACCACTCATCATAAACAAATGAAAAAATATACAGTTAATCCATGTGATTGGTATCAAAATCGGCAGCATAAAACCCTGATCGGAGCATTTCTAGTAAAAATAGTCACACATGAAATAACAGCGGACATCCGTGGCTTTAATTTTAATATGACCCACTCTACTGCCAACCAAGTGGCCCACTTTTGTGTTACAAGACAGGCAGAAATGCGCCACTGACTCAGTGGACAAAGCCGCCGTCTGGTTGTAGCGTACAGTTACACACACTGCCACAATCCTGCTGTGCATAAACATGAGTGACACAATAATCAGACATTTTTATCTCGCTTGACCACCCAGTCTGACAGTAACCGAGCTCCCCAGTTAGGGGAATTAACGGTGCATTCCTGCAGCTGTCGTCACATCATCAAGACGTGGTGGGAAGAAACCTGACTCCCCCTCTCGATCCTCTACCTCTCCTCCCTCCCGGCACACCTCCTCAGACAAGCAGCATCACCCTTCCAGTGAGGCCTGATCATTTTTAAGCAACGCTTTTCTTAAAATAGACAATACGTTCAAAGAGGCAAAGTGCAGGAATGAAGCAGGAACAAAGAGAGTGAGAGGGCCTCTGGTGTTAACATGAGACAGTGCATTGATGTACTGTAGGTGGCATTGATTTCCTGTTACACCTTGCCTGGCTTTGTATGGCTGATGTTTCTGAGCTGCAGCGTCACTAGCTTTACTGGAAGGACACACACACACACACACACACAATCATTATGTTGCATCTGAGGGCCTCTCTGTCATAACAGACAGGTTACTTGATAGTGAATCAAATCCATTGTTGACTCAGGTAAGCTATTTGCTCCCCCACGCGCTGCACGTTGGCAGTCACATGAAGAAGTCAATTGACCTCAATAAAGCAGCGCGTTCCAATAATCAGGTCTGACTGAATCGGATCTCTACAATGTATCCTGCCAGGTAATTTGCAGTGGGGATGATCTCATTACATTATGGGAAAGTAAAGAGACAAATGTTATTAAGGCTCACTCAAAAGGGTTTTACTTGAACTTTCTCAGGACACCATGCCTGTTTATGCCATGCAGGTTATCTTGAGTGTATTATGAGCAATTTAATACAAATGTAGCCTGTTAATGTAATCACACGGGGTGTGCAGATTACAATTTTCTGGCTGATCACCGATCACTAAAAAGTCCTGCCAATTCCAATTTTGGCTGATACTCAAGTGACAGCATACACCATACATAACTCAGGCCCGCGCTGCAATGTAATTCGGTCCGCGTTACTGTTTGGAATATAGCATTGAGTTGGCCCGCATCATGGACCTCAACAAAGTGTTTGCAGCAATCTGCGTGATCAAGCAGTTCCGCCAGTATAAACCACTCACAATTTTAAAAGTGGCCAAGTATCATATATTGCACAAAGTTGGGAGTGCCAGATTCAGACCAAAAGTCCAAATAATTTAAGTGTCTATGACTAGAAACAACACCACTTTAACGATTACACCCTGTCTGTGCAAAATAACACCTGAAAGAGGCATAAGAGACCTTTAACTCTGGCACCTCACCACTTACCTTTGTACTATTTCAAGCTATTCATTCGACTTGAATGACTTGAATTTCAATAAATAACTGGAAAAATGTGAGTATTCTAAAACTTTTGCCCGGTAATGTAATTGAATGGCTGGTTATCCAACGTCATGAACTCCATATTTTTCCCCTCATAGTAGCAGGCCGCTGCTAGCTTTAGCTGTCCATCTGGCAGAGCAAAAGGGACAGTGGCTGACTTTCAGACCTTTGCGGAGGTAGATAAGATCGGTGGATAAGATCAGTTTCATATGTAAGGATCCGCCCATCGCCGATCCCCCAACATTCAAGAAATTGACACTTAGTAATCAAACCAGCTAGGGGGAAATGAAGTCAGCAAAGGTTTTGTGGTCAGCAGACTTTTTCCTAACAAATACAAAATAAAGTTGATTACTACCGATGAGTTTCCATGTCTACCGTTCAAAACATTAAAGCTGCTGAACGTCACTGGCTCAAGGATACATTTTTTTAACCAAAAACTTATCAGAACTCCACCACCAGCTAGTCTATGTTACCAATATGCTAAAAGGTCTTTCACTTGTTCAGCGCTTTTCCACCTCCAAGGCACTCAAAGCAGTTAAAAGAACGCACTGAACAAAAAAATGTCTCTGTTTTTCACAATTACAAGTTAAACTGCATAAAAATTGGCAAAATTTGACGTTTGAACAAATACTGTAAAACCACTGGCTGGTTGGTATTCACACAAAAGCAGTCTCACAGAGGCGATCAACAATTTGCAGTCATGATGTTGTAATGGCTACACGGTACATTCAATGTTAGTAGCTAAACTTAGACAAATAGCTGCAACAAACATAACTAGTGCTGGTTACGTTGTTACGTCGTTTAGTTTAGTTTAGTTTACATACTCAAAGCAGGAAGAGGGCGAGCAGTACTTTCGAATGTGGGCATCCTCTTGGCAGCTGTGACATCCAGCAGCTTTAATTCGGTTCACTATCCTGATATCAACTAGCTAAGTGCAAGCTTCCTCGGGAGACTAAAATGTTAAATAAAGCATTTTAAGTCAAAATGTTTTAATGGTACGCTTACATTTTGACACAAATCTCCACAAAAACAAAGTGAATAATAAAACAGTCCCCGAAAATATAAAACATTAATATAAAAGTAATCTGTTTTCATTTCTTGCAAGTGTTAAATTGCTGACGTGGATGAGGAAAGAAAAAGGGGTATCAGAGAACCACTGCAAAGAAAAATCATAAACTACATTAAAACAACATCTTTACTGCTCTTTGGTGTTACCCAACGTTCCCGCTAAGCTGCGCGAGTGCACAATCGCTCACTGGTCTTGTGTTCTCAGAGCGCGGCAACAAAATAAAATCCAACCTGAACTGTAAATAAAATAAACACACAACAATTCATTCTGTACCATTTTGCAATGCAACTCCATGAGTGACAGGCGACAACAAGATGATGAGATCCTATTGGTACGTTTTTATTTACGTGGCCAATCAATTAATTAACGGCGCGTTCAGGGCGCTAAAGGTTGCTAGCTAACCCCGTGTTATGGTGAAATGCATGGCCAGTGCCACATCCACTCACCGGGCTAAAGTAAAAAAAAAAAAAAAAAAAAAAAAAAAAAAAAGGTCTTTCAAGGTTGACTGGCTGTCGCAGTATGTGGGAACAGAACAATAAGACTTGAATATGGGTGAGATGGTTTCTTTTTTGAATGAGAAATGAATGCTCTGAGCTAACTTTCAGAGTTAAAAGTGTGGACAAAATGAGTGGTACTGGTACGCTTTATTTTGGATGGCCAGATTTACCAAATACAGGAAGTGTTATGGCGAGTTTGCCGAGTAATGCCGAAGGGACCAGTAGGTGGTTGTTGTTTTTTTTTTTTAATTTTTCATTTTTTATTAAGACAAAAATAAAAATATACAGCATCCCTTTCAAGTACATTTCCAGAATGAAATTATTCCAGAACAGACTGCTGCAAAACAGAAAGGAAATAAGGAAATAGAAGTATACATAATTACAGTAACTAAATAAATGGTAAAAAAAAAAAAGAGAAAAGAAATGGAAAATGAAATGATAAACTAGGTGTTTCTTACAAGATTCACATCATTAATTGGATGAGATAGTTCCATGGCTGGTTTTGTCTGAGGTGCGCAAAAAAGAAAGCAACATTGTGAAATATGCCTTGCTGACCTTTTGAACCCACTCATATGCAAAATACCACAGAATAGAAGTTGGACTACCTCAAGTTCTCGGGTTTTGGACAGGTGTGTAACTACAAGTGTGCACGTCTGATGGCGCTCACAGAGGTTGGTGCTCAGGTCATTAGTGTGTATGCTCAAACACTTGAAAAAAATTGTGGGAACATTGGTGTTACCATATCTGGGTTATTGTGCGGAGATATGGGGCAACAATTACAAAAATACACTTCACTCACTCATTACCAAACCGCCAAATCTATACACAAAACAAAAAATAGCCTACTACTGTACCTGGTAACGTACAACAATTTTTCTCAACAAGAGAGGAAAATTACAACCCTACAGAAAACGACTAAAGCTAAACTGTTGAATCTGTTTTTTAATCACAAAATGTCCCTGTTAGCAGCCTGTTAGAATTTGCTATTACCACGGAAACTAGAACTGGAAGACATTGTGCCTCAATGGCATTGCCCGTCCATGCTATCATCAGCGGTTGACTCTGTAGTTCTCTGCCAACTAGCACAGTTACGCCCCAAGTCTCTGATTTTCTTATTGATCGCAGCTGCAAAATAACCCACAATGGAGCCAAGAAAGTTGCAATTACCATCATTTTGATAAAGAAGGTGAGAAACACAACTGCATTCAAGAAATAATTCATGGCAATACACAAATGCATGTGTGGATGTAGCTGCCTCATAGCAGTCTTTGTCAACAATCAAGTCTTCAATCAAGGTAAAATTGACGTCAATGTTCCTTTATCCCTTTCATTCGTCATTTATATGCATTTTGAATAGTTTAGCATGTAAAACTATGAATAAGAGTTTTGTGTTTTTGGGTGATCCCTCGCTCTATCGCGGTTCACCTTTCGTGGATTCTCAGAATTTTTTTAGTGCCTCTTTTTGTTTTATTTTTTTTTTGCAGCGTTCAGCATTACAGGCCGAGCCCTTTAAGAAGAATCACATCGTGGGAAGTTGAGTGTCTCTCTCTTAACTCTCTCGTCTGTCTGCACCGCCCATTGTTTTCTGCATCCTGATTGGCTATAGACCACTGTCAATCAATCTCCTTCATGTCGCCCTGCCGTGTCTCCTGTGTCATCGCTACCTCGCTTGCTAGCTGGCTTCTAAATGAATCTTCGGTTCGAAGGAGGAGGACTGCAACAGGAGGTGTACTGCAGCAATATGTTTTAACAAGGATAAAAAACGCTACAGTACAGCGGAACAGCGAAAAGGACGGTCACGGGAGCGAAATTCACACGAGTGACTTCATAATTTCTTGTGTCCTACCAGTAGGTTGAACATTAAAATTCAAACAAAGGTTTGAACTTTTTTGACAGTGTTGAAACAAGAGAGAAATATGAGAGAATGTTATTGACTGTCTGAGAAAAGTGTATAAAGTGTATGGTGAGGGGTTTTACAGCCTTAAAATATATGTGCATGGCTCAGATCAAGGGTACCCTTTGCTGTCTTCAACTTCACTTGAGTAGTATTTGAAATTGTTGTTCTAACAATGTGTACTATCCCTATCACTCTGATGTTTATAGAGTGAGAAAGCTTACCAAACCATAAATTAAGCCTGTTCATGTTTTTATTTTGCGCTAGCACGGCTATGTTGTAAAAAAGTGTCTATATTTGGACGTTGAAATGTTACATGTAAAGAATGTCTACTTTTGTTGTGAAATAAACAATATTTTCTCTGATCATTTTGTCATGATTTCTACTTAGAATTAAAGAATGATGTCTGAAATTGGTTTCTAATGTGTTTTATTCAAATATTCTCAGTGTAAAAAAAATAACTGTTGTGTAATCATTAGTGAAAAGTACATAACCTTCGTGTCAGCCTGCCGATGAAAATTTTGAAGAACATAATTCCATGCAAAAACAAACCCAATGATGATTACAATGGTATATATTCATGGAATAATTACTCAACTCTGCAACTAAAGTGATTCTTTTGTGCATAAAAGAGTAAAATAAGATTATTTGAACAAAAGTCTAACACCGAGTGGACACCGAGTTATGTACTTTACATTTAAGAGTGAACTACGGAGGATTGCTATGGGAAATGGAAGATGTCTCGAGCTCTTGTATGTTGGGTGTGTGTGTTTTGCAATGTTTGAAGTTTGTGTTGATAACATTACCAAGGTCTATCCATGAGTTTAAAATTTTAAATGTAACACTTGGGTACCCTTGATCTGAGCCATGCACATATATACTAATTGTAAAAAAAAAAAATGTTGGCTACTTCAGGGATTTCACTTATTGCGGGCTATTTTGGGAACCTATCCCCCGATACAAACAAACAAACAAACAAACATGGGAAAAATATATTTGGTTAGCATATGTTTTGTTTTGAGTCCTTCTGGAACGGATTAATATCACTAACTGAGGTTTCACTGTATAGTTATGATTTTATGTGGAAAAAAAAATAATTTCACAAGAAGAAATGTAATTCTGAGAATAAAAATATATATTCTGTAGAAACCAAATTTGAAGCAGCGGTGAGCTGAGCTTCACCTCTGAAAATGGGTTGTGTGGCACGTGCCCGTTTCTGTTTCTCAGCATGTCGCCAATATTATGTTTGTAGAAAGATTTACTACACACCATAACTTTCTACAGCCTGTGCAATGTCTTTAATAGTAAGTGTGTGACATCATTATTCTAGCTGATCGGATAATAAATTGCAGAGAAAAGCCATAAACTGAAAGTATACTGGCCCCATCTGAAGAGGACGTACCTGTAAATACAAATTCAAAGGAGACACCAGCCGTGAACCTCACTGCATTTTACTGGAATGAAGAAGCAAAGAAAAAGAAAAGGAAGTTGTGACAATGTATCTGATGCAATACTACATCATTCATTTTGCTACAAGAAAACATGGTGGAAATTTAGGCATGCAAGTGAGTATGTACAGCAAGTGACAGTGATGGATATATTTTAATATATACAAAGGCAAGTGCGGAGGAAGTTTTGTGATGGGAATATGATTCAAGATCATTACCCTGCCACATGATTATCGTGTGACCAATCATAGCCTTAACGGTCCACATCGCTGCAGCTCACTGATTTTTTTGGAGACCCACGTCACCCTTCGCACAGAGACTGAACTCGAAATTTAAACCGGCGAAATGCAACAAACTGCGTATCTGGAAAGCAGCAAACGCATACAAGCGTATTCAAGGGTCAAAATGTATGCCATATGTGAAAAATGAGTACATGTTGGCAGGTCTGGATCTATAGGCACACGTTTAGTGGTGTGAGTGAAAATATGTGACAACCAACTAGCCAGCAATCCCTCTCCTTCCCTGGACAAGGAAAGCCTCACGTCCAATTGCTAAATAGTTCCTACAGTACGTCACCCAAAAACACTCAAAACACACTGAAGTCATTTGGAGGCTGCCACAGCAGAAAAAGATCTTACGACCTGACTGTCAAACCAGGAATGCTTAAAAGATGACTGGTGTTTGATACATAAATAGCTACCCTCACAGTTGAATTCCAGTGTGGCTTTAGAGGAAAAGCACATTTGTGAATATTCATAGAGGCATGTTTGACGGTACCCTCTAGACTGTGGGCGATGACAGTGCAGAAAGCAATGCAACACAATGCTCTGCATGAAAAAAAACAAAACATTCTGAAGATAATCTGATCACACTGTTGTAGCACAGAAAAGCAATAAACTGTGAATTACACAGGTTGACAGGAGGGAACATTAGCACAAGATATTTTTCTGCAATGAAAAAAGTGCAGCTTCTGAGAACTGTGGCTACACTTGTGAAATGAACAGAACAAAATGTTCAAGAAGAACCTGTCGTCTTACTTGTCTCATAAATTTACACTGAGATTGACACCAACAACATCCATGGCCAGTGAAGAAAAAGCAACAGTGTAACAGGGCCTAACCTTCCATCCATCTATTTTCGATATCAGCTTATGTGTTACAGGCAGAGGTACCGGACTGATCAAGGCTGGCTCACTGAATTCCCTGGTGGGCTGTCTCTGAGTCTTCAATGAGCCTACCATAGTTGTTCATGGAGCAGAGTACTACACACAAGCATAGGAAGCGCATACAAACTCCACACACACACAACACACTGTTCTGTATAAACAGCATAAGCCAGAGGTGTCCAAAGTGCAACCTGGGGGCCATTTGTGGCCCGCAGCTGTTTTTTAATTGGCCCACGGCACATTGGAAAAATATAATTTAACAAAAAAAAAACAGCAAAAATACAAAAATCAGCAGTAATTTTTCAAAAAATAAAGTATTAATATTAAAAATATTAAAAAAGAAAAAAGTGGTAATCTAATGGAAAAAAGTTGTATTTTTATAATGTCGTAATATTGAAATATTAAAAGAAAAAGACATTGTTTTTAAAGTCATAATACAGTATTATGAAAAACACGCAAAAAAGTGTTAATTTTTGGAAAATTACGTTACGGAAAAAGTTATAATTTTAAGAGAATAAAGTCAAAATATTATGGGAATAAAGTCATAATTATGAGAAGAAAATGTACCAGAAGACATTGAACTAGTTGGAAAAAAAAAAAAAAAAACTTGTGAAATGAATAAAAACAGATGTCATTTTAAAAGAGGGAATAAAGATTAAAAGAGGGAATAAAGTCAAAATATTAAAAGAAAAAAGTTTAATTCCAAATGAGAAAAAAAGTCACAATTTCACGAGAATAAACTCGTAATATTATGAGGAAAAATAATGTAATTTTAGTAGCATAGACGAAATTATTAACGAAACATTAACAAAAAAATATAAACTTATTTGACGTCGTAATATGAAAAACTGGACAATGGCAAACTGAACAATATCGGATATTGGTAAGAAAGCCAATATCGACCATCTCTAGTTTAAAAAAATCAACCTGTATATTGACATGCACACATTAATTTAGTTTGAGTTAGTTTTTTGCAAAGGGACACAAAAGGGAATTGAAACAAAACAGCATCATATCCAAGTTTAAAACTGCCTTATTCAAAAATGTTTGACACTTTTCTACCAGTTTTCCTTCCATCCAGGTACTTTAAAGTACTGACTTCCAAAAACTCGGAATACCCCCACCCCAGTATTTCTCCTCATCCCCCTCTTCTGTGTAATTTAGGCACTCGCGCAGTAATGGACACCTACTCAGGGGCAGTGAGTGGAAACCAGCCCTGCTGCTTCAGCTGCTGTAAGAGTCCAAGTGTCCCTATTAGCTACACAGATACCTCCTAGTTAGGAGGCTGTTAAGCAGAGGCAGAATCTGAGAGCGCAAGCAGAAGAAGAGTCAGGGGAGCTGAACCCTTCACTGCTGGCCACATGCTAACAGTCAAGCATCTCCTAATTTCCCTGTGGAAACAGTTGTCGGAGTCAGATTCATCCAAAGATAAAACCAGTACCCTTTTAATGACCTAACCTCTTTCTCATCAGAGGAGGCCAGGATAAACACTTCTTCAGAGGACAGAAATGCAATCACAATCCAGAGCACTGATGTAAATTCATACTCTGCAGTGACCTAGCAGGGGTTGCTCCTTGTTGGTGCTGACACTGCAAAACTCGGGGACTACCTGGATGCAAACATCAGGATTGCTGACTATTTAAGGTTGTCGAGGACAGCAGGGTTACATAATCGAAAGCACCTCGAATCGAAGAAGAGCTTCCTTGAGCATTCTCTGTCCTTTTCCCAGAACTGTAATCAATTCAACATAATTTTTCCATAACACCCTAATTATGTATTGACGTGGTAACTTTGCCAGTTGGGGGAACCTAACTCCATTCAGTTTGCGCTCGTTAGAATTGTAGGTTTAATTACAAGAATCTTGTTTTCTTCCCAATCCCATTCATTTATCTTGTACCATTTATCCTTTTCAGGTTACGGGTGAGCTGGAGCCTATCGCAGCCCACTTTCAGCGAGAGGTGGGGTACACGCTGGACTGGTCGCCCGTCAGTCACAGGACAAGTATAAGTAAACAATCATTCATACTCACACTCGCACCTATGGACAATTTAGAGTCCTCCATTAACCTAATGTTGGGTTAATTGTGGCTAAAACCCACCCTTTAATCACATGCGCCACCTTGCTGCCCACTATGTGTTTTGTGTGTGTTGTTCATAATAAACTTGCACCAATCTTGGCCCTCTGCCTGCTTACGTTCGGTTTCTATTTCCACTGCAGCCCGTTACAGTAGTTGGGCCAGAATGAGTTACTCCTATATGTGGGTTGCTTCCAAGTACTGAAACTCACTATGTCTCAGTTGTACCTAAGCAGAAGTTACACAACACAACATAATTAACACAGTCCACATGATCGACAATTATGACACCTACTCCTTGTTTAAACAGTCTGAGCAGAAAATGTACACAGACTGATGGATGTGATCAAGTTAGCCTCAACTATTTGCCTACATTGACTCTCGAGCCACCCACTTACCCACAATCTATCCCACCTCATCCATCCTTGCTCCCCAAACGGTGATGAAAACTGGCCTCGACATCCCGCAGCCGAGGATAAACACGCAGTCCTATGACGGGCACCACATGCTTTTTTTTTGCCATCATCTGTTTATTTTCTCAATTACACAATGGGTGAGTCTGTGTCAGCAGCTCTGGGGTTTTGCTCTGGCAAGAGGAGGGGGAAGGTGGACGAGGACGGGGGGGGGGCAATATTGTGTCTAAGAAAAGCCTCTGGAATCATCGTGGGAGATGTCACAACATCTGAACTGCTCTACAAGTGAACCTAGCTTCTATCAAACTACTGAAAAAGAGACTGGAACAACCAGTACCTGATTCATCTTCAGAGGCGTGTGACCAATGCGGCAAAAGATTACTCACTGATTTCACAGTGATTCACTACTTTGTGCTGTTGTTTAACTGTAAGGTTGGTGTACAAACCTGTGACATTACACCGAAATAACTGATGTTGTGTTTGGCCATTAACCTAACAATTAGATCCTGGTGGCGTTGTAAGACTGCAGGTATAAAATCCGGCAAATGTACTTTGAAAAGTGTTGAGCAAAAAATGACCACAGCCATCTGAATCCTTAGGAGGTGCCAGTTATGGGTGCCGGCCAGAAAATTTAAAGCAAAACTTAAAACTTTACAGCAGCAACTCCCAAACAGATAAGTATTAAGAATAGATGTTGCCGTAGTTAGCAGTTTTATCAGAAAATTAAGAGTTCACAAAATGAGGAGTAAGGACTTTGAACCTGCAGACAATTTCTGTCAGCTTTTTCCCAGATGGATGTCTGTTTTAATAGACGTGTTTAGAAGTGGTTTGACACTGGAGTTGGAGTTAAATCATCACATGTTTACGAGTCATTTCTTACAACTTTTAAATCAGTGGAAATATGACAAGCAGAGCCATGCTCAAAATACTGGAGCTCACTACGCATTATTTAGTGTCAAAGTCTGTAAAAAAAAAAAAAAAAAAAGTAAACTGTACATGTAAAGTATACTCCTGATCCAACTTTTAAGACCAGTTGTTAAGGAGGTTCTAAGTAGAGCTTCAAAATGCAAAAAGAAGAAATGGGAGTGAGACAAAAAACCATTAAACTGAAATAGCATGTTCATCAGCTGATCTAAAGTTCAAAGCCCATAGCTAAAAAAACCCAACCCCCGCCCAAAATGGAAATAAAATGTTAAAAAAAGGACTCAGTAATGAGTTTGAACTGCAGCACTGTCCTGTTGAAACACTCAGTCATTACCACAGAGACAAGTGCCTTCAGTCATGAGGGATGCCCCCTGCATCATCTCCACATAGCCAGCTGCCCTTTGGCGCCCCTGCACAACCTGAAGCTCCATTGTTCCATTGAAGGAAAAAGCACCCCGGATCATGATGGTGCCCCCTCCACTGTGCTGTGTGGAAAACATCTCATGTGAGATCTCCTTGTCATGCCAGTAATGTTGGAAGCCATCAGGACTGTCAAGGTTTTCATAAGACTTTCATCCACCTTTCAATGTCCCACGTCTGATGCACTCATGCAATTACCAAACAGGCAATTTTGTGACATTGAAGGAGAAGAGGCCTTTGAAAAAGTTTTTTTATTCTTAAAACCCTTCTCTCGCAGATGCCGTCTGATGGTTATTGGACTGCACTCGGCATCAGTAACAACCTTAAATTGGGCTGAGGAACACCCCGTGTCATAACAGCTAATCGGATCCACCGGCTCAGGGCTGGTGACATTTTTGGGTCTACTCCTTTTTTGTTCCATAAGCATCAGGACCTTTTGAGAAGTTTAAAATTACTGTGTCCAACCTGTGCAGCAATGGGGCGCTGCGAGAGGCCTTGCTTATGCAGCTCAACAATCCCACAGCAATCAAAGAGAGAAAGCTTTGTTTGCCTTTGTCATCAAGAGATCATAACAGTGTGAATACCTGACAGAAAACTATATTGGATCCACATTTTTGCAAAAAAAATTTGCTTTTAAAAGGCTATGACCTGAAACTTTTGATAAGCTAACGAAGAGCCTGTTTTTGGTTTAATCGTTGTTTGCAGTAATATTGATAATGGTACTGCGCAAATCCTCATGCCATTTTTTGTGATGCTGCTTATTTACTTAACTTTTTATTTAACTGCTTTATTTAACTTTTTTCAGCAACCAGCAGAACATAAAGCGAGAACATTTCAAACTGTTAATTTAATGGCAAAGTTGCTGAGAGCACTTCAAGTGAGAGTCTAAAATGTCGAGCCTCCTTTTGTTACGTGACTTATTTAGTCAAATAGTACTATGTGACTAGTACAAAAGTACAACATTTTGTACAATTTGACACAAGCTTAAATTTAATTGCATGCCTCTTTTAGAGTTGTACAAATACATAGGAAATTAATTGTTCAATAATATTCCTTATTTAAAAAAAAACACAATTAACAAAATAAAAATGTTTATATTTTTTTGACAGAAATCTGTCCTGTGTAAACAGTAAAAACTCAGGGTCCAGAGTTATGATAGCACAAGTATAACCAACTTGCAGCACTATTCAAGCTACTTTTACAAAAATAAAGTAGCGGTGAGCCATTTGTGTTTTGTGTGACTGCAAACATTTAAATTGTACTTTATTTGCAACGCACATCTCCACTCATTTGCGATTGGCTGGCGACCAGTCCAGGGTGTACCCCGCCTGTCGCCCAAAGTCAGCCGCGACCCAAATGAGGAGAAGCCGTATAGAAAATGGATGGATGGATGGATCTCCACTCAGTGTGCTCGTTTGTCATTAAGTACAGGTGTTATATTTGAATAGAACACTTCTAAAAAAATACTAAGTGGTGAAGCAATATTCTTTGGTGAATTACTCAACATCAGCTGGCAAGCTACGGCTAGTATACGAGCTACCTGCTGGAGAACCCTGTGATAGCGTCACTATCTTAAAGCTGGACACACTACGTGTTTATGTTGAACAACTTCGACACACAAATAGTGTTTTGAAGACAAGCCATGAGTATTATAATGATAACAAGAGAGCAAGATTGTTAAGTGACACTTCAAAAAAGTAAGTTAGCATGTACCCCATGAATGGGATAGCCACTCAACCGTGGGACAAAAACGAGCTAGCAAGCTGCCACCAGAGAGGCAGTGAGAGCCAGGCAAAATGTGTAAACAAAGATGCCAGAAAGTCAAATAAGATTGAAACGTGAGCGTTCACACCCGCTGGCATAGACAAGCTTAGCTTGTGACAAGCTGTCGTCAATTGACTACACATTTTGCGGACTAATTTTCATTCTCTTGATAATAAATAACAAAGTGAATGTCAACACAAGACCAGTCGCGTACTTTTTTCTGGTCGTACGTGCGCAAGTGCCAACAGGGCAGACAGGCGATTCCGGTGCATGCTTATCAGAGTAAAGCGCAGTGACACGTTTTTTTTTTTAAATGGTTTCAAACTAACTGTGGTCAATATGTGCGTAAATAATAGCTATATATGTGGTGTTAAAGTGTGGAAGTGGTGTGAAAAAGTGTTAACCCTTTTCTGATTTCTTATTTTTTTGCATGTTCATCACACTTAAATGTTTCAGATCCTCATACAAATTTAAATATTAGTCAATGGCAACACAACTGAACACAAAATGCTGTTTTTCAATGAAACATTTTATTATTAAGGGAGAAAAAAAAAATCAAAATCACTCATCCAAATCCAGACCGGTCATGGAGTGGTCTCCTGCAGGTGCCCAGAGTCTGGACTAAACACGGTGAGGCTGCGTTTCAGTTTTATGCTGCCAAAATCTGGAACAGTCTTCCAGATGCAACAATCGCCAACTTTGGCAATGTTCAAATCCAAGCTGAAAACACTTTTCTATTCAACTGTGCATATGACAACTGAAAGTATTTTATCTGGACTCTGGATTCGTTTTATGGAATGATTTATGGAATTGTACATAATGATTTTAGAATAATTTTATGTTTTTATGAAATGTTTTTTTGAAGTGATTTTACCCTTCTTTTCTGTAAAGCACTTTGAAATACCTTGTGTATGAATTGTGCTCTATAAGTAAACTTGCCTTGCCAAACCTACAGGGCCCTGTGTGAAAAACTTCCTAATCCTAATAACTGGTTGGGCCACCCAGCAACAACTGCAATCAAGCATTTGTGATATCTTGTAATGAGTTTCTTACAGCGCTGTGGAGGAATTTTGGCCCACTCATCTTTGCAGCATTGGAGGATTTTCCAGCATGCACCACCTTTTTAAAAGGTCATGCCACAGCATCTCAATAGGATTCAAGTCAGGACTTTGACTAGGCCACTCCAAGGTATTCATTTTGTTTTTCTTTTGCCATTTAGAGGTGGACTTGCTGGTGTGTTTTGGATCACTGTCCTGCTGCAGAACACAAGTTCGTTTCAGCTTGAGGTCACGAACAGATGGCTGGACATTCTCCTTCAGGATTTTTTGGTAGACAGCAGAATTCAGGGTTCCATTTATCACAGCAAGTCGTCCAGGTCATCAAGCAGCAAAACAGCCTGAGACCATCACACTACCGCCACCATATTTTGCTGTTGGTATCATATTTTTTTCTGAAATTCGGCATCACTTTAACGGCACATGTAATGGGACACACACCTTCCAAAAAGTTCAAGTTTTGTCTCGTTAGACCACAGAGTATTTTCCAAAAGGTCTTGGGGATCATCGAGATGTCTTCTGGCAAAATTGAAATGAGCTTTAATGTTCTTTTTATTCAGCATTGGTTTTCCTCTTGCAGCCCGTTTTTGCCCAGTGTCTTTCTTATGGTGGAGTCATGAACACTGACCTTAACTGAGGCAAGTGAGGCCTGCAGTTCTTTGGATGTTGTGGAATCTTTTGTGACCTCATGGATGAGTCGTCGCTGTGCTCTTGGGGTCATTTTGGTCAGCCGGCCACTCCTGGGAAGGTTCACCACTGTTCATGTTTTTCCCCATTTGTGGATAATGGCTCTCACTGTGGTTCGCTGGAGTCCCAAAACTTTGATATGGCTTTATAACCTTTTCCAGACTGATAGATCTCAATTCATCTCATTTAAGTTATGTTTTAACAGGGGGTCCAATCACTTTTTCACACAGGGTCATGTAGGTTTCGATTTTTTTTCTCCCTCAATAATAAAACATTTCATTTAAAAACTGCATTTTGTGTTCAGTTGTGTTGTCATTGACTAATATTTAAATTTGTTTGATGAGCTGAAACATACAAAAAAATAAGAAATCAGGAAGGGGGCATATACTTTTTATAATATATAATATTTTATATAATATAACATTTTATATAAATATAAAAAACAATTTTTAAGGTGTGGCAGCTTTTAGTTTGTCGTGGCGCTGCGCCACGATCGATTACATGTAGCGGAAACGGTGATATATATGTATATGTATATGTATATGTATATGTATATGTATATGTATATGTATATGTATATATATATATATATATATATATATATATATATATATATATATATATATATACATACATACATATATACAACATGTACATATACACACACACACACACACACACACACTCTATAAGCCATTTTCCAGTTTGCTGTGTCTAGTGAATACATTTGGATAGACACACACACACACACACACACACACAAACTACTCTGTACACAATTTGCAGTGCTCAACAGATCTATCACTGAAATAAGACCGTATTCATGGAATATAGGTTCTGCATCTCTCCTCTACAAATGTTTGTTGTTTCTTGTCTGTAAAACAAATAAGTAAAACCCTAATTGTACAGGAAGATCTCTGTGCCTGCTGAATTTAATTAGCCACGTGCGAGGGTTTCACAAGAGATCCGATGAGCTGTACAAACTTTAATGCTTTTCGTGACTCTGACAGTGACACTCTCAGTACAACCACTTGCTTTTCCACGGTGTAAACTTCGGGAAGAGAAATCAGTCTGGCAATGCGAGACCAGAATATGACAAGCCCTCTGATTTCACCAAAAGCACAGAGGGAGCCTGTGTTCTGTCTGGACCACGTCAGGAAAGTTGTCTGTGGGAACAGTCGTGCAAATATTGACCTTCAATTAGTTGAAATAGTCACCCTCGTTTAGGGGCCGCAATATGGACGCATCAGCAAAAACATCATACACATTAAATGTATATAAACATGTAGGGGCATGCCTGTGCAGTGTACATAAACACATGTAGTGTCAATACACCTTGCGGTGTGAGGAGACATCAAATGGAAAATAACAGTATGTATCTTTAAGCGTGCCATATCTACAAAATTCAACCCGGTGTCACTAAAATCACCGCAATAAAAAGGAATTTTCTGACACATCACTTTTGCTGACAAAAGTCTTTAGATTTTTTCAACCTTTAATAGCATGAGGAACAAATGACCTTCCCGAGTGATGGCGGTCGACCACACTCCTGCATAATTAACAGCTTCTAAAGGGAGGCGTTCTTTATGTGACCTTACCTGGCAAAGTAAAGAGCAGCTTGCCTACAGAGACACTGCAGTAAATAACAAATGTACATGAGTGCCACCCACACTCACACCACACATGCAGGCCTCCTTTTGGTTTTCATAACGCATTTCACACATTTTATATTGGGATTATTTCATGATGGTTTACATAACACAACATGTATGACCCAGTGCTTCCCAGCACTGAGCTACAACCCCTTTTACACAGCACGCCTGGTGACAGAGTGCAGCTGAAGACTGACAGGCAAGACAAAAGACCTCTACCGCTTCTGTTCTCATTTCACAGGGCTAAGGAGTGTGTTACTTAAAACACCGTATGCCACAGTGACAAGCTGAGGGGGGATTTTATGGGGACACTGGCTAGATGTGCTCATCAGATGCGCAGCAGGCCTGGCAGGACTTTCCCAAAAGCCCTCTTAAACTCCTGCATACAAGAAATCCCCCTGCAATCCTTGAGTCGTGTTCCTGCAGGGACGCCTTACAGTATATGCCGAGACAAAGGAAGAGGTGAGGGCGGGTGCAACGTCTCCCACTCATCCATATGCATGTTTACAGGTTTCCATAGGATAGTCATGAATCTCCACAGATGGACATGCTGTGGAGTGCTGCAATTAGAGCTTGGTTGCAAGCCTGACGTAACGAGGCAGAGAAAAGGGTGAGTACTTGGAAGAGATCCATCAAGATAGTAGTGAAACACATTGCCTGCACTGCATCATTGATCAATACACACACATGAGGCATGCATCTTCATCTATCAACACAATCCCACCGCAGGAGAATCCCTTCAGTTGTTTTACTCCAACATTCACGTGAAATTTCAACCTAGCTTCTTCTGCACAGAAATAAATCGAGCCGAAACAGAAGATCCGGTGACGAGACGCCACTGCCTTTTACAGAGAACATACGGAGTGCTGTACCCGTTTGTGAGTTTACACAGCATCCCGTAATCATATAATTAGATGCATGACATCATTAGCACCAGTCTCTCATATGACGTGTATCATATTTGTTGGAGAGTGACATTACTTTCAACACAAAAGGGCAGGAAAGGTTAGTGTTGAATGTAAAAATTCAAACCTTGTCCTGGAATTTTCATTTACACAGACATTGTCCTGTTGGTAGAACTTTTTAGAGCACATTTATACGTGAGAGCTCAAGTAAGATGCTTTTTTGACAGGGTCCACTTACACTTACAACGCTTTCAAAATGATTCGCACTAAACTACAAAAACAACTCAAGACACTGGACACTCACCGTATGTTTTAGTTAACAGTTAACAAGAGTTATGGGAGCAATGTGTTTCCACAGTAAATGTACACTTCAAATGATACGTGCTATTACAGGCCTACGATTTCCACATAAACAAAATCGCGGACGTAAATGCCTAATTGTCCAATAACATAGAAATCTACTGTTAAATGCGTAATCTCGCAGAAATTGACATAATGTGAATAAAATGCTGTCATCGTGAGAAGAAGGTTTGTGTGGGGAAGTACTGCCCCGGCAGACCGCTCAATCGTGGCGAAATCCCATCACAAACACTAACCTGCTCCCCTCCCAAACTATGTCAAAATGGCGACCTGAAAGACCGGCGAAAGTTGACAAAAAAAAACCTCTGAAACTCCTCTCTTAGAGAGTGTAAAAGGAGGTTAGCTGGGTTAGTTTAGTTTAGCAGAGCATGCTTGTGCGGCTGTGTGTGTGTGAGACTCAGGCTGTATGAGTGAGTCTGTGTGAAGTTCTGTGTGAAATAAGGACGGGAGGCATGTTTATTCTTGCACCCAGTGCCTCTCAACCGTCATCAGACATTTGCAACACACGCAACACATTTCCGACCTTCAAAATAAGAGTGCTGTTCGGCACATCCTGTCAAATTGTGTAAACAAAATAAGGGTGTCAAAAAATATATCTTACATTAATAACGCAATTGGAATTGCATTGGTCACTACGCCTTCCTTAACCACAAGCACGAGCATTACGGTGTGCAGAGGCTGACATCCCATCAACAAGTTACCTCCGTTTTCTGAGCAAAATTGTCCAATGATGTATTGCATCAATAAATGTAATATTTTTTGCATTTAATTATTACGGTACACACTATGGTGGTAAAACAAGTTTAAAACAAGTATAAAAGGTAAAAAATAGCTAATGCCCAGCTACACTACTCTCAGCACTCAACTGCCACAACCATCATTAAGAATACAAATCATATCGTAATAGGGGTGATAATAAGGGTTAAAATGGATGTAATGAACCGTTTTGGTTCCGCATGTTCGGTTCGGTCCACTTGCGCACTGTTTCGGTTATATTTTATGCTATTTTTCTCATTAAATTTATTACTAGAGTGATCTAAGCACTTCACGTGGAAGTAAAGTCCTGGGCGAGTTTCCGCACGGACGCCTCTGAGTGTCGGACACTACTGACTGAGGGGAAGCAACGCTAGTAGCTCGCAGGCGTGACAAATGGCATCATGGCAAATGCAAGCCAGAAGCCTAACCTGGAAGACCCTCCCATCTCACTACGGTCGGCTGTTTGGGAACACTTTGGCTTCCCTGTTAAAATGACGGCTGGACAAAGGCAAGTGGATAAATCCAAAGTTGTGTGTCGACATTGTTTTTTAAATTAAATAAAATTTCATTTTTTTTTAAATAAAAGCACTTCACCGAGCACTTCCAGATTACAAATTACATTTTAGTGTACCGTTACACCCCTATATCGTAATGACCACCTAGACGTCACTACTGTATCCTTGAGCATGTTAAAGGATCTGCTGCTATGAATGCAACAGTAATAACTCAACAGCGTAGTGTTTTTGTGTTCTTTTTTTAATTACAGTTTCATTTCATTCTTGTATTTGTGTTTTATTACTGTATTTTATGTCCTTCGTGAGTTCTGTGTACATTGTGAGTGACAAGGGTTAATTTAGGTGGGCGTTCCGACTTCCACTAAAATTCCACTTACAACGCATCGGAGGAGCGAAACTCATTTGTAACCCAAGGACTACCTGTATTAATAGTAGCCACCTTTATTAACATACATAAATAAGACTGGACTGGACTGTCAGGAACATTTTATAATTGCTCAGTGTGAGTGCAGGCCAGTGGAGGCCAGGAAAGGGAGGGGGAAATCACACCCCTCTCCAGCAAGGTACGAATGGCCGACTGCGAGTACGTCCTAAGTTGGTGTTTTTACTCTCCTAAACTTTCAACCTTTTTTTTGCAGGTCACTGTTTTAGTTATTTAGCCAATATCCTGCCTTCTGAGGTAGTGTCAGAGCCACAACAGAGGCGGGAAAGTGCCTGTGTAAAAGGGAATGCCCCAATGTGCGGACAGGAGTGTGAAGTTTGACAATCATTTCTCCTACTCTGTTGATGACAATGTCGCTGTCCAACAAGTCAGGTTGACAGCACCTCTCGGGTCTATCAGTGACATCTGACCTCACAAATGCATGAATGAACAAACATTCACACAGACGCACTACAACATCTTAAAGAAAGTCTTCCCAGCAGATTGGAAGGAGTTATACATGCACAGGAGGGACCAATCCTACAGGTGTAATGGCCAGGTGTCCCAATAGTTTTGTCCACATGGCGTATCGTGCATGATCACTCCAGGCAGGCAAGCGTTATCCTCCCCACTTATAACAATGACATTCTGACCAAGCCCTTCTCAGACATACCTGCGGTGTACAAGCACGAAAGCTTACAATCACACTCTTACACAACATTCGCCACTGTGGAAAGTCAACACATGCACAAAATAAGCCCACTGCTGATACACAGGGAAGATTATAACATAAAGTGTACAAACGAGGAGCCAGACACATTGTGTGCTGAGAGACTACCAGAAAAGACTCGGAGCCATAACAACAACAACAACAACAACTTATATTGAGTGTCGGACAAAAGCAAACCTACAAGTTTGCAACTGCACAGATGCAGGTAATGATTAACAGTCATGAAAGGACGCTTTGAATGAGTCACTGCTGCCACTGCCGGCACTGCCTGTCTGCTTATACATCAATGTCCACGCAACATTGCATAACCAAGGATAGCACATATTGTATGAAGGCTGGGCAGCCACACTAGCACACATATCTGGACTCATATTGAGGTGAGCTTGGCACAGAACGCACAAACATAATAAACACACACCATGGCTCCTATCACACAAATGCAGGACTAAAATTAAGTAACGATAGCAACAAATTTCATAAAATTCATGTAACAATAATTGAATTTTTTGTGTGCATTTACCTTTAATTTTTTTTGGGGTGCATCAGTGTTTTTGTGCCGTTTCTAAATGAATGGAAAGCACTGGATACTCGAAATAGGCATAAATAACAAATATGTCTATTGACTGGATTTGTTAATTTATCACATTTTGAAAAAAATTACGCAAAATCGAGTGCAGTAGCTGGCCACAACCAGCAGAGGCGCTGTTGATCCAGTCTAAACAAGTCTGTAGCCTGAAGAAGAACAACAAGATATCAGCTAAGTACTGCATCCACACAGATACAGACCGGGTAGCATTATTCTGCCCAATACAGTGCTGGCATGGAAACAGGAGTTCAGAACAATCAAAGATTCTCCAATCCCTCAATTGCCACCGTACACACTGATGGGATGTGGCTAGTGTATGATAGCACACAAGCTAGCAGGGCTGCACCAAAAATCTAAAAAGAAAGTGCGATCTCAATTCGTACCAACATGTGATCTAATTTCTAAATGCCGATGATTTTTCAAATGTTACTTAACAAGAGGCATAACAAATGCTGCCACATACTAAACAATGAAACGATGCAGGGGACACTTTAATATTGTTAAAGCAATACATGCAGTGGCTAAGAAGTTATTTATATTTCAAGAAAAAACTGCATCTCAGCTTTGTGATATAGGTGAAAAATATATGTGTAAATAAATATAAATATACATTATTAGTATGTTATGTTTGCTCTTTTTTCAATTTTTTCTGTTTTTTTTTATTTTTCAAAAATGTCAACTTTCTTTTTAAATAATCTTCCTAAATTTTCCTTTCATAATATTATTACTATATTCCCATAATATTTTGACTTTATTCACACAACATTATAACTTTTCCCAACCTCATTTTCTAAAAATTACAACTTTATTTTGTTTTGTTTGTTTCTCACAATTTTAGGACTGTTAAAAAATGACATTTTTTCTTTAATATTTCTCCTCGTAATATAATTAACTGCGACTTTTTTTTCCTCATTACAATGTGACTTACGCTGTACTATTGTTGGCATAATGGCCAAGACTTCCTCCTCGCTCTCTCCGTCCCCAAGCGAGCTTTGCCAGCCAGGGCAGCAGGGCCAACTTTCCCTAGAAGGCAAGGCTCACTGGCTGTCACTCATCAGCTCACAGGAAAAGCGATCATATTAATTAATTTACTTTTCTTTTGACTTGTCTTTATTACGCGCATGAATGTACTGTTAGGTAAGCGAGCGTGCTGTGTTTTTGAATTGATGGATTATTTTCAGTCTTTCTATTCGATTCTGTTATAAATGTCCGCCATCACCTGTCCATGCAGAACGGCAGAAAGACCACTGAAAGTTTCTTTAAAGCAGAGACAACGCGGAGTCCAAAAATAATTAAAAAATAGTGTGACAGAGAATTTCACATTTTTTGCAGAATTGTACAGCCCGTACAGTATCTTTGCACTACTTCAGCTGTGTTTACATTTGCTGGACTGTCCCAAGACTATGTGCATGTTGACATATTTCTCAACAAAAGCCAGTGAGCTGTAGTTACTTTATTGTCCTTCAGTTTGCCGGTGCGTTTTCCTTTTTGTTAAAACATTCACTGCTAAAGTGGAACAAAACGGATCAAAAAGAAACTTCAACCGATTGTCTGCAATGAATTGACCCTTATTTTCTCCCCACAGCCGATCAGTGAGGTCAAACCAAGTAGACAGATCAAAGAGTCCATCGGTCACACATCATCCTCCAGCCCGCGTTTTATTTTCTTAGAAGACTGGTGACATAGTTCTCGCATGCTGTCTGAAAGAAAACAAAAACTTAAGCATGCTCGCACACGCAAGCACATTCAGTGCTTTGAGTAATCAGTCAAGCGGAGCAGCCAGTCATCTCACATTCACTTTTTGTACAGTATCACAGACGCACCGCCGTCTGTTTAACACCTTAAGAAAATTAACATTTAAGGGATCACACCACACCGTCTTTCAGTCTAAAGGGCAAAGACGACGACACATTATCCAACTGAACCTTTTTCTCACTTATCGCAGTTATCAGTATGAGCAGGGCAGGTCTGAGGGAACTGGAACTCCACACGACCTCTCTACTGTTGGCATTTCATGTACTTATATCAACACGTTTCCACCTGCATGGCTGAGTCAGCGTGCAAGAAGTGAAGAAGTGGTGAGTGGATGCCAGGGGAAAGAAGGAATCTAGTGTGCTGAGGGTTGCTGTGTTAATTGGCAGAAAAGTGCCCTTTTCCATCTTAAGTGTGGCACCAGTGGGAGGCACGGACACACAAGAGCACACACACACGACGGCCTCACACATTGACTCAAGCCTCCTGTAATCAGAGCTAAGTGCTTTTATTGTGTCTGAACAAACTCATTGCGCAAGTCTACTACGATACTTAATACTTTACGTAATAAACTGGCAATGTAGAGGAAACCGGTTCTACAACTCTGAAATCAGATTCTGTTTCGAAACCGACATCACAAAAAAAGACATGTTGGTATATACTTCTGCCAAATTGCAATGGTGTAATATATGGACGCAAGTCTGACCCGCAGCTTAGTCCATACGTACAAGCCTATTTTGAAAACATATTTTTTCCTCACTCCAGGGTTTAAAAAAAACCTATTTCCACACCACTGGCAATTTACACAAATGTCTGGTCGTCATTTAAGCCAATCGGAAGCAACAGCATGCATTCTGACGGTGACTCAATATAGTAGGAAAGTATGCACATTCATGCTAAAACTAACACTGGAATGTCTGTCATTGAACAAATAAAATCATCTCACATAAGGAGATTTACAACATTCTGTTGTAAAATATAATAAGTAATTTACAATATGGGATACAAGAACACAGTGTGACCTCATTAAAAGCAGACTAGCACCAAAAATAGTTTTTCACACCTGTGAGTTTTGGAAAAAAGCTTTACACAAGGTCAGGTTTTTGCAAAATAAAATGGAGCGTTTATGGTTTAAGTTTAAAATGCATAATACTACCACAGAGAAACATCTGTTCCCTCTGCCGAACAGTGCGAATGAATACTTATTTTGCATACATTACACCATACAAAGATCCAATTCACACATATGCTTGCAAGAGAGAGATGTCAGAGTGAAGGGAACTTCTAATGTAGGGATTCCCAACTTGTGTGTCGGGACCCAGAAGTGGGTCACGCATCCATTTTGGGTGGGTCAGCTAGATAAAAATTACAATCAACTTTTACACACACATTAATAATAAAAATAAAAAAATTAAAAAAATACAAATACAAATTATAATAATGATAATAATAAATAAATAGTAATAATAACACTAAATAAAAATAACAAATATATTAAATACAACAAATATTTGACTTGTTTTTGTGTTTTATTTTGAGGTAAATTTAAGCAATAATTTAGTCATCTTCCTCCTTGGTACACAGTACAGTATATCCATTGCACAGTTATATATATATTTTACTATTTAATTTTAATCTATGCATTATTTGGAGAGGCGACTGGCCCGTTAGGCAATTTTTTAAAAAACAAATATGTTTGCTTAATTTGTGTAAAGGCTATTGCTTCTCTTCTCCTGGATCTTGGAACGGAATTGCTATCGGAGAAATAGTCAATGATCATACAATTTAAAAGGTTTTCAAACTGTATAAAAAATACAGCAATCTATTTGGTTACAGTGCTGGACTCTAACATCAACGAGGAAGCTCAACGAAAGAGCCCAGAATGAAAGTACAAAGAGTCTACAGGGCTGCGCCCCTCTAGAACGTGAAAGTTAACTTTGTGTAGAAGTGAGAGTTAAACGTGTATGAGTGACAACAATGTCTCCCGGTATTTTTCCATCAGTTGTATGCGTTGTGCAACTCTGATTGTGCTATGTGAATGTGAGTCAAGAAGGCCTTCTATGAGACTATGAGATTGAAAATGCACTAAGCTAAATATAAGGGTAATAAGGTAATAAATAAAAGAATATCTAACAGTTTGACTTAAATAAAAGTGAGTCGTGACTTAATCACTGTTAGAAAACACAGGTCCCAGGTTGAGACCATTTAAGAACCCCAGCTCTAAATTGCTGCTCTGCTATGAGTGGTTTTAATGCCTTACTTAAGAGTACCTTGGCAGTGCTCCAACTAGTATTTCCATACAGCAAATGTAATATATCACAGCATAGCACAGAATGTGGAACGCTCCTGAAGTCGTACAAAGAATCAACTCTGCAAGTAAATGTCAATTTAGCTTTTTCTTAGTTTTTTTGTGACTTTCTTGCAACACTCATTCCAAAAGAAAGACCATCTCAACAATAGATGTTATGACAGAAAGAAAGTTGTACGAGTAGAAGAACATTACACACCGGAAATGACACTCAAAGGAGAAAGCATAATGACTAATGTGACAGTTAAGAATGTGAAAAAGCACCTGTGATGCAAATAAACTTTGCCGATGCCATGCCATTCATTATTTCGAAATATGAACAGAGTCCTGAAGCAGACTGTATTATAACTTGGAAATCCCACTGTCCTTCACAATGAGGAAAAATATGATGCTCATTCTCATGAACATATTTATTCATCCCAGCAATGCCTATAAGATGCCACTAGGTGATACCATCACTCTGCAAACACTTCCCTGTTCCCCTATTATGATGTGTCTGTCAGGCATCATCAAAACGTGAGTAGATTTACCTAAATTTTGTTGTACTATACAGTGGTTAAGTTCTCTTTGTACTTGTATGAGAGTTAAGAATGTTCCTTATAACAGTGGTTCCAAAACTTCAGACATTTGACTTGAAACCACGAACCCCTACTCCGTCCTGCACACCTAAAAAACATAAACCTTTTTTCATCTTCATTAACTTGAAATATTAAATATGATGATTGGTTAATTCATTTGATAAGAGGTAATTCTGGTTCACAAATTTGTATTTTGCATGGTCAAATTTTGATACAAGTTTTACATGAGCACTGATAAATAGATAAGTATTCGACCTACATATCTTTTATTTCAGCCGGACGTTGGGATCCTTACACTTGAATGGGTTAAACTTGAGCTTCACTTGTGTCCGCTTGCAACCGCAATGATTGTTTGCTTATTAATTTGATACCAAATTGAAAGGGAAGGTTTAACAAAACACGATAAAGCAGTACCAAGAGTACACAAATACTTACAACAAACGATAAAGCCTAATTTTCAGGGGAATCCCCACTCTCTCATCCTGACACGAACATCCATCAACAGGTTTTCACACTGACGTAAATTCAGTCTTCAAGATTAAACACTCTTAACGCATAACATAATCATCAAACTTACTTGCTTATTCATACGACTCACACAGCGCAATGAAGAAGTTCATGCTCTGTCTCCTTCCTTCTTTCTGCTCTGACTGTGGGCTCTGCCATGTGAGGCATTCAGGCATGAGTTGTGAGTGTTAGGCACTAATTGTTTTTCATTTTTATTGATGTACCCCCTATGACAATTGGCGTGCCCCCGGAGGTACGCATATCCCTCTTTGGGAACCTAGGACTTATAACATTGCCTGCACAGTTATTAAAGGTTTTGTGATTGTGACAGATTGAGCCTGGAACCAGTTAATTCATTTTATTCTACATTATCTCCTACGGGAAAATGCAGTCATGGAATGATTAGACAACCCTTGTTTCTTCAGTTTCTTGTTCATTTTAATGCCTGATACAACCAAAGGTATCTTTGTTTGGACAAATATAACAATGACAACAAAAATAGCTCATAAGAGTTACATTTCCGGGCAGTACAATTCTATAGCTATTCATGTTAGAACGTATGTGATTTTGGTTATTATCAAGAAAACCATGGAAGTTGTTAGATATCAGCTCTTAAATTAAACTCTTATGAGCTATATTTGTTATCATCATTATATTTGGCCAAGCAAATGTACCTTTAGTTGTACCAGGCAATAAAATGGAGCAATAAACTGAAGAAACAAGGGTGGTCTAATATATTTTTCCACGAGTGTATGTTTTGAAATTAGAACAACTTGAAAGTCCACCAATGTTTTTAAGTGAAGTTTATAACAACACAACTACTGCCACCCTCAAATGCCAAAACTTATTAAAAAAAAGTTTTTCAATTATAATGTCAGTGTTCATGTGGACAGGACCTTACTCAATGCTGAAACCATAAATGGCAGTAATGCCCACACCCATTGAAAAAAAAATATGTGCAAGCAAACAGAGCAGCGCTCTCCTTGGGTGCCTGCTGAGTTAGCGCCTTTTTTCCGCCGGCACCACAAGTGGTCTCCATCCAAACAAGAGCGACTCACCGTGAGCCTGCCTCTTTGTGCTGATTCAATAAGAAATAATTGCATATTGGCCTTTCTCCACTCATCCCCCTTAACCGCTGTGGCCCCTGTACGTTACTGTATAGTAGCAGGTCTGCGCAGTCCTCTACAGAACAGGCTCAAAAGCTGAGGAGGAACACTGCAGCAGTGCCTCAAGGACTGGCTGGCTTTCACACAAAAATGCTTGGAACTGCATGTGTAGCTGCTTATATCTGGCAACTGAACCTCCATGGATGCAAAGTTACTTCAACAAGCACTTTTCTGAATAGCAAACACTTTTTGATCCACCAGAATACAAAACACATGTAAACATCTCTCCTGTCAAATTGTTATCAAATCATCTTCACCTAATATACACTTTACTTTAAAAAAACGATGCGTGACAAAACTTGAGGGATATTTTATTGCTTATGTTAAAATACACCATTTTTCTCACAATTGCGAGATCTTTACCTGAGCTGTAACACTTGTTTGTTGGCATCAATGAGTTGTGAACTTTACATAATGGCAAACTAATTGGATAATTGAGTCATCAGCAGGGAGTAATAATTGGATAATTGATTCATCAGCGGGGAGTAAAAGTTCTTCATTTCTTGACTTTTGAACAAACCCTGTCACCATGATGGGATGGCCGTTTGATTTAGAAACACGGCACGTTGTCAGCATCATGCACACACTGTAATAGCTTAATTCAATCCATCCATTTTCTATACCGCTTGCCCTCATTAGGGTCACGGGTGTGCTGAAGCTATCCCAACTGACTTTGGGTGAAAATGCACACAGGGGGAGAACAAGATGCCCGAACGCAGATTCGAACCCTTGCTCTCTTGACTGTGCGGGCATAATAGCCTAATTACACAATCAAATTAATTACGGAAAGAAAGGGATGAACAAAAGAGACTATATTTAGGTAGGTTACTATTTTGTTCATGGATTCCTGCCAGGGAGACACACAGTACATTTTTAGTTGTGTTGTGAACGATAAACCGATGCAACCGCATGTCCGGTTTGACGAGCGAACGATTTGGCTGTGCCGGTAGATCGATAAGAATCAGCCATAAATCTTTAGATGAATCAATTGTGGAGACATGTACCAGGTATCGCGAGAGAAGAAATGACGCGAGAGCCTGGGCTGCCGGCGAAAGGATTCCCGCGCATGCTTTATAGCTTGCCAGGGCTGACCACAAGAATTGTTGTAAATACTAGCGGCCTGCTACTATTTACTAGTCACCACTACTTACCGCTATTTACTAGTCACTGTTAAGGATTTTCAACACATCACGAAAAAAATTTCTAATAATAAAGTTTGGAACGTCTTTGGATTTTACAAGAAGGTCGCAAAACTTGACCAGCCAGACCAACAGAGGTTATTTATTTTTAACTTGTTCACTTTGAAATGTTGCACCTTTGTTACCTAACTGGAGTGCTGAAAACCTATTATGACATTTTGAGTATGGGATTGTTTACTTTTCCAAACTAACACTGCATTTTCATTGCACCCATGTGACAAATAGTTCTATTGTCTCATCAATGTATTGTAATTGCGCCTTTAAATGGCTTTACACTCTAATTACCCAACATAGTAGACATAAGAGTAAATAAGCCATTTATGACGTAAATAAAACCCCTGTTCGTGTGTGTCACAATAAATGTGTTCCATAGCGGACCTTAATGGTGGGCGGACAGATGTGTAGAGGAGAAAAAGTGACGATGGAGGTTCAGAGTTGAGTTTTAGCTTGTCATGGGTTATGGCCCCACCGGTAGCGGATGTTATTATTATGATTATTATGTTATTATTATTGTGCCTGATGTAAGATAATTTAAACCTTTCTGGCGGTGACGTCTGGCCCTTGTCTTACCGAACACCGACACCTAGTGGCCAATGTAGAATACTACATTCACAATTTGAATGTTTCTCCTGCCTTGCATTTGTATTTTAGTTCATTTAGGTAATTAATTTAATCATTTTTATGCTTGAAAATGCTTAATTAGGCCGAGAATAAGTACACTTTGCTCAGTTCATTCAATCCAGTTCATTCAACACAGTTACGCCACAAGTTTCTGCTTTTCTTATTGATCATGGCTGCAAAATAACCTACAACTGAGCCAAAGAAAGTTGCAAGTGCCAGCACTTTGATAAAGAAGATGAGAAACACTACTGAATTCAAGAAATGACTCATAGCAAAGTATAAAGGTGTCATCCCTGTGGCTATCGCTTCTCCGCCTCCCTCATCATCGCCGTCTTCGTCAACAAAAGGTCTTTCACGGTGGGAAACTACGATGGCTGTCACGTTCATGTACGCACTAACTTACTTTTTGAAAGTGTCACTTAACAACCATGCTCTCTGGCCACCATTACAATAATTATGTCTTCTCTTTAAAACACTAGTTGTGTGTCTAAGTTGTTCAACATAAACACGTAGTGTATCCAGCTTTAAAATAGCACGCTATCATCCTAACGGGTAGCTCGTGAACTACCAGTAGTTCGCCATCTGATCCGCTGAGTAGCTCACCAAGGAATATTGCTTCAACTCTTAGTATTTATGATAACTGTTCAATTCAGACATGATGCCTGTATTGTATCTAATGACAAATGAGCACAGAATAGCATAAAGACAATGAGCATACTGTTGTGGTGTAATAAAAGTACAATTTAAATGTTGGCAGTCACATAAAACACAAATGGCTCACCTCTACTTTCTTTTTGTCCAAGTAGTAAGCTGCAAGTTGAATACACCTGCGCTATCAATTTATACTCTTAGCATGTTGGCCACAGTGTCAGGAGATAGGGAAGATCTGATTTCGAATCTCCGCTTGGGCATCTCTGTGTGGACTTGGCATGTTCTCCCCGTGCGTGGGTTTCCTCCCACATTCCAAAAACACATGCATTTTAGGTAAATTGTCCATAGGTATGAATGTGAGTGTGGATGGTTGTTTGTCTATATGTGCCCTGTGATTGGTTGGCGATCAGCCCAGGGTGTACCCAACCTCTCGCCCAAAGTCAGCTGGGATAGGCTCCAGCATACCTGCGACCCTAGTGAGGATAAGCGCCATAGAAAATTGATGGATGGATATTAAGCAGGACAGATCTTTATAAGAAAGCTATTTAAACTGTTATTTTATTCTGTTTATTGTGTTGTTTTTAACTAAAAAATATATTATTAAACAATGAACTTCCCATGTATTAGTATTACTCTAAAACAGTTGGGTTGGTTGGCCTTGCCAACAAGGTGCCCCTTATTTATTTTTCCAGAAGTTGGCAACCTAACCAGTTAATTTGCCAATCTTATTTTACTATTATTGAATACTTTTTGTTGCTGACAAACTTATGCTCCACACTTCAGCCCAGTAGTTGACAGTAACACACAAATGAGTTAGTTTGTCAACCCACATTAACTCCTAAAGAGAAAGAAAGGAGACAAACACCAGAGAAGAAGGAAAGAGGGCGGGATTGGAAAATGTCCAATAAGGCCTTCCAAAGTTATGGAAAGAAACACGGTGGCTAGAGAAAACAGTTGTCGTTTATTGTTTGAGTGTTTACCAGTAATACAGTAAAAATGGGAGGAAATGTGAAGATTTACTTTGCAAGTCGGTTTCGATGTGTGCCCCTAAATTTTCTACTTGCGCTCCTAAAATTTTAAGTTAGGGGCTACTGTGCTTCTAGTAAAAAAATAGTTAGTCTGGAGTTCTGGTCCCCAGAGCAGAGTAATTGGATTTGCATTATATCTTATGGAAAAAATGGATTATGTTACAGTATGTTTCGGTTTGAGTTGGACCTTCTGGACTGGATTCATGATACAAACCAAGGTTCCACTGCATCCCAAACTTTTTGTGAGTAGTGCATAATGTATTCATACGCATACTGCCTTCCTGTCGTGGAAACGCGAACCAAATCAAGGCTTAACATACAAAATTGTACTATACTGCTCGGTGGAAACATGGCTACATTAAATAAAACGACAGCTCATTTGAGACACCACTTGTTAGTTTGTGTTAGGCTGAGTCTATTGCATGATAGGCAATATGAAAAATAATTGTAAGCCATGTCCGCATCATCCTTACTACAATGCAGTGAAGTTTGACTTTAACCAGCTATGAAAATAAGTCGTAAAACTTCCAACAACTGTGCTGACCTATTGACCTGCCCTCAGGAGAGCAGCCTCATTTAGCCACCTGTTCTGCAGACAGATGTTCCTCGCAAATATGACCTCATGTATGGCATTCGTTTTTAAAGGTAACACCCTGAAATACAATCAGAATTGTGTTTTCATTCCATCACAGGGGATGCGGTGCTGCTATGTTGTGGGTGAGAATAAAGCAGTCAAAGCTAGCATAGTCAGCTGGTAAGTATGATGTCATCTGGTAGAAGTGTGCCATGTTGAAGTAGGTGAAGTCCATTCCAAAAAACTTGGCAATGCTACATTTTAAATCCTGTTTGCATGTACTGTTGCTCGCTGGTATGTGGGCATCTTTCAATTGTATGAGTGTCCACTGTGGTGCAAGTATTGCCAAGGCTGTGAAGCAGTTTGGATCGTGCAGCCAAAATGCTAAATAATCGACTACTATGCGGTGCCCATCTTGCCTGTTCTCCTTGTAAAAATATTTGTTTTTGAACACAAAACAACGAGCGAGCCAACTTCACGTCACTGCCTTAATGTGGAAACGCCATTCTGTCAGCAACTTTACACCCACCGTGACAACACGCTGCCATATTAACAACAAAAACACGCCACAAGCCGTGTGAGGAGCGTTGATATTTACCAGTTTGCTACTGTACGACAGCTGCAGCCATTTATCCGGTGGCGAATGAGCCAGCGGTCCGCATTTCCTGGATTGTGATGGAGCCGGATGGAGCCGCTCGCCGAGCCCGCGGGTCCGGAGGAGGGAGGACCGAGGGGGAGGGGGGTCAGGGGGCTTCCCTCCGTGGTGTCAGAGCGGACAGAGAGCCCACATTCAGCTTATGGCCACAACAAAACATGAAGCAAAACACACTCCGCGGCAACGCACCACCCCGCACGGCAGGTCCGGTGGGCACCGCCCCCCTCGCAGCCTCTTCGAGTGGGTTGGCCCGCCTCTTGAATAATAATGAGTGGGATGGAGCAGCCACTGGCGGGAGGAACACTTCCTGGTAAGGGTGGGCGATACTGCAAATTTTGGTATCAATCCGATACCAATCAAAGTCAAGGACAGGGCAGTTGTCAAAACTGATCCTGATGCATTTTATAACTTGAAATTTTCAAGCTCATTTAATGATGTAGTGGTTTTGCCTGTAATTTGTGGATCGTGATGGACAAAGACTTTAGGCAAACTAAAAAACAAACAGTTTAACAACGTATAAATACAGTGATATAAGACAATGAAAGAATATCAAGAAATGATCAAATTGCATCCTGATATTACATACCATATTTTTCACACAAAGCCGAGAATAAAAACAAAATAAGCACACAAAAGCAAAAACTACTACGCTCTCATTCAAATCTGATTTCTTTTGCCTCCAAAGCCCTCCTGTGTCCAAGAACCTATTCCCTGAGTTTGTAAACGATA
Source organism: Dunckerocampus dactyliophorus (assembly GCF_027744805.1). Lineage (NCBI taxonomy): Eukaryota > Metazoa > Chordata > Actinopteri > Syngnathiformes > Syngnathidae > Dunckerocampus > Dunckerocampus dactyliophorus. Next base: position 20,381,593 of record NC_072825.1, read on the forward strand.
TAACAATATAGAAATAGAATTTCAAAAATGTAACAACATGAATGGCACAACAATAGATACTTGCGAAAAATAAATCGAGCAGAAAAATGTCAATTATGACGTTGGTATCGAGCCACTACTAATACTACTATTAGTATCGATGTTATCGATATTTGAATCGATCCACCCACCCTATTTCCCGCATAATACTGTACAGTACTGTACTGTTCATTCAGTTTGTGTGGAGATGTTTCTTTCTGTTTCTTTTTCTGTTTTACGCGCTTTTTTTTGTTACATTTCTCTTCCAACTCTAGCATTACAAATCACACAGTAACAAAACCCATCCTTGGCTAATTCTAAAACTTTGGAAATAAAATTAACAAAAAAATAATATTTTAGATATATCTACTTTGCAAAGTTCTACAAAGAACAGTTAACAAAGAAATCCTATTTTAGATATATCTAGTTGACGCAGCAGCATAATCAGCAGCTTGGATTCTTTTTCCAGGGACCCATTGTACAAAAGTAGGATTCAGACATCCAGGATAAATAACTGAGCTCAACCAACCCAAAACAAGAGCGTCAAGGCTTAGTTGGTCGCACAAAGCCCAAGCCAGGATGAACAGACGCAGATTAATCAAGACAGGTGAAACCGATCCTGATCGATCCCAGAGTCACAGATTCACCATGGCAACGAGAGCGGCCTACTCTCCCCCGACAGAAGCCGAAATCCTCATGAAGGCTTACGAGGCGGTAAAAGAGCAAATAAAAAAGAAAGGCAACACAGCCGCATTCATAAAACTAGAAAAGCACTCGGAGAGCACAGACCTCCACCAAGTGCAATAGTTCCCCCATATTGTGATTTACACCATAAATATTAGTCCTACATTTATTAATCTACATATTTAGATTCATTGAACATGAAAACATACCATTAGCAATGGGGTTCATAATGATATCAATATTAGTTCAGTAGTTACTCACAAAAATCGCATTTTCGGTAATGGTGGTTTTCTTCTTGATCGACCTCCATAGCTTTTAGAAGGTACAACAAATCTGTTGGAACAATCCAGATTCCATAGTGTCTAGGCTATATACAGTATAATGGTGTTTGTTGCATGTTTATAGCTTCATTTGTTGTCTTCCTATGATGAAAATTCCAAAGGTCCCCTATCTTTTTTCCTATTGTGGACCATAGTATCCGGAATTATTCCATTATCTGGATCAGTCTTTGATCCAGCCATCCATTTTCTATACCGCTTCTCCTCATTAGGGTCGCGAGGGTATGCTGGATCCTATCCCAGCTGACTTCGGGTGACAGGCGAGGTACACCCTGGACTGGTCGCCAGCCAATCGCAGGGCAACCAGTCTTTTATTTCTGTCATATTTTATAGAACCTGTTGGAAACTTGTCCTGCATTTTTTTCCAAGTGCTCTGAGCATTTTTTATTTTTTGTGGAGTTGTAGGCACAAATGGCGAAAATGGTCCTATTTGGCAACGTTAAAGAATTAAACCATTTTAAAAATGACTAGATCCAGTCGGTGATCCGGAACGCCGCCGACATTTAATCAGTTCTTCCATATCCCATTTCCGACAATTCCTGAAAATTTTATCCAAATCCATTTGGAACTTTTCAAGTCATTTTGAACACAAACAAACAAACAAACACAAAACCCAAACACCCCAAACAAACAGACAAACGCCGGAAAAAACATAATCTCCCTGCTACGCTTGGCGGAGGTCACTCGCTCGTAGCTTCAACAGCGTGTATACTTCAGCTTTCCCTTTGAGAGTAATGCAGTACACATCCGCAACCAACACAATTATATCTCCGAAAACGTAGTTGCACTGTGATTATGAATCAGCTTAAATTGTAGGCGAAATTGACCGCAGATGTGAATGAAATTGTGTAAATGTAACTCCATCAGACTGTATTAACTCTTTTATCTTGTACAAGTAGATGTGTATTTGCATTGATATGTGATGTGTATTTTATATATAGTATGTGGGAGACTGTAAATTATCTAATAAATGATCTAATGATTGCAACATCATCTAAAATGACTGAAATTAATGATCACAACGGTTTAAATAATGACAGTGAGTGTAGTTGAATGTGATAACAGTGTGTAGTGGGCAGGGGATTCATTATTGGTTTCCGTTTAGGTGACTGCTGACTCAGATAAGGGATGAGATTAAATAGATCCTGTACCTTAGCCTGGTCTGGAGCAGGCTAACTCCACAGAATAAATCTCCATGGTAACTTATGTCAGAACATATTTCACTTTTCACTATCCCACTTTCGTGCAACCGGATCACAGATAGATTGAGCTAGGATAACCAACATATCCCGGCTTAACCCCTTATCCTAGTTTTGTGGAACAAGCCCCTGACCCCTCTGGTCACTTTCCCAAAGTGTCTCCATGAAGTCAGATGCATAAAATGTGTTTTGGTTAAAATAAGGGTTATAAAATAATACAAGTAATGGGTCTAGCTCTGCGCCAGATTGGTTCTAGCGTGTTTGAATACTTTTGCCTGTACAACTCCGACCACTTCATTTCCTACAACTGGGACAATAGTGACGTAAGTTTTCAGGTGTTTTCCCATGAGCCACACATGTAACAAGAAGTGAAACCAACAAACATGACAGCATTGTTTTCACTTGATTTAAGAGAGGGCGTGTTATTGTAAAATGTGCATACAGTAATAACATCCTTTTGTTTGGAGCCCCCCTGTCATTTTTTGGAGAACTGCACCTTTTACCTCAGTTGACCCCGTGGAAATATTTTTAAATGATTGGAATAAGTTACATTGTTGTTGTTTTTATGCTCCAAAATGTTGTGTTATTGTAATTATGCAGATGTATAAGTATTATTATATACGTACTGTTTAGAAAAACATCCACGACTGCTACAGAAGGCGCTCGATATTGAGTCTCATCTCATATTATCAGCGGCGTCTGTGCATCTGCTGTATCTTTGTTCCCAGCGCCGCGGAAAAAAAAGGGAAAGGAAAAGTGTGAGGGGCTAGAAAAATAAGCGAGCTAAAAAGGAAAAGACGCGTGGGAGGAAGTGAGAGACAAGAGGGGGCGGCGATGGGAGGCGTGCAGGAAGACGCAGCGGCGTGAGCGTTCCTTACTGCTACAATATGACTCTGACAGGCTTATGTAACCAGACTGGCCTGGCATTTGGCTCTCAGCAGACGCCGGCTGAACTGACGGTTATATAACTGCATCAGCTGCGCCGCCGTGCAGGGGAAGGGAGGGAGGTGGGGTGGGGGTTAGCATGCATACTAGAGAGCGCTTACACTGCTGCAGTCAGGGATAGCCGAGTAACAGGGTTGAAGGATGAGAAACACCCTCTGAATAGAGGAAGTTCACTTGAAGGAGGGTCACCAGTCTGGGTGGGCTCACCTTCCATCGCCCAGCTACAGGTAACATGCATGGAGTACACCCTGGATCAACCTATCCTGACCCTGCTTTGCATCCAAGATGAGACCAGATCTTGTGTTCTCAGGGTAGTATGGCCATATGTCGACAGGTCCCCAAATCAGTTACCACGCCTGTATGCAGCATCCAATTTAAATGCAGTGGAACCTACTTTTAACACCTCATATACAGTCAAACATCTAGCAAGGGATGCCCAACAGTGCCTCATCTCAAGTCAGAACCACAGCCCCACCTGACATTTCCAAACTAATGTGGTATGACGAGTGAAGATTAAGGTCAGGGATAACGCTACAAGTGGGAAAGCCAAGCATACAGTGGCTGTAAGAAGTCAAAATCCCAGGATACCTTACCAAGCGCGGCTTCTGAGCTAGACTAAGTGGTCTTTAATCAGCGCATTGCAGCCTCTTGATCTTGTATTACAGTGACAAATTGCATCAGACGATAACAGAGGAAATGAAGGTGGGGTTTATGACGGGAGAGCCAACAGCCAAAAGAAAATTACTTCAATCTTTCCTGGGAGAATAACTAAGCTCACATTTGTAGATGTGGCGATAACAGTGGAAATAAAAGTCTAATTTACGACACTGAGCTAATTCGTCCATGAATGCTTCGGCTGTGTGCTGAGGTTACATTTCAAACAGAGTGTCGTGAAACACTTGATTTCATTACCAAAACAGAATTAAAAAAATAAGTCTGGAGGTTTTTATGATACCAATAAAACTCAGACAGCAGTTAGAATTGAATTTGAATGGTCTTTGTATTTCTTTTTTTTTTAGACGCACATCACTGCTTTTGTTAAGTATGTTTGCTACAATGTCTGCGTGTTTTTCCCTGATTGCACAGGACTCGACAATGCGTCTGACCCATGAAACCGCGTGCCATACCAGTGGGCAACACGCTGTTACGAGGAGACAGGACAGGATTTGCAGCCTGAAAAAACACTGATGTGCATTGTTCCTGCTTCACAACCTGTGAGTCCAACAGACGTACACCAGGATGTACTTTTCCTTCGTGCTCAATGTGATAGCGCTCAAAATGTGGGACAATTTACCTTTACATACACAATACAGCATAGTCACTGAAATACACTCTAAACCACCACTGAAAATAACTCAACACACAGCCATTATTTTCTAAATAGCTGGCAACACATATACAGTAAGTACCAAGATAATTGTGTCTGACTACAGTCAAAGTCAAGCATGGTGGTAATAGCGTTATGGTCTGGGGCTGCGTGAATGCTGCCAGTACCAGGGAGCTGTGGTTCATTGACTGAAACATGAACTGTCATATTCTGAGGCACAGCATGATCCCCTCCCTTGGGAAACAGAGCCGCATAGCAGTTTTCCAATAGGGTAACAAAACCAAAGACACTTCTAAGCTGACAAGTGTCTTGTTGAGGAAGCTGAAGGTGATGGAGTGGTTTCGTGTGTGTCCACACACAGGGCTGCCCCTCACTACATGCTGAATACATGCTGTGCATAGGGGCCCTTGATGCATGGAGGGGTCCTCTAATGTGCCAAGGATGCACAACCCTGCGTGAGACATAAAGCACCAAGTTATCAAAAATGGTTGACAGCACACAGCAGAAATTCACCCACTCTGTCAGGCTTTGTTGGTGTAAAGGTACAGCTGCTGCTTATTAATGTAGAGGTTACTAGTTTGGTCCCAGCTCAGGACAGTTTTTTTATTCTCTTAATTGATTTTGCACTAAAAAGAATTTATTGAACCATTTGTTTCCCATGTGTTCATATTACAGTAATCCCTCGTTTATTGCTGTTAATTGGTTCCAGACCCGATTGTGATAAATTAAGTTCCATGATATACTGTATGAATCAATGTTAATAAAATGAAATTTTTTTTTACTTAGCGCATAGAAAACCTGTTTAAAACCTGCTAAATAAGTTCAACATTTGACCCCGTAGACATGAAATAACACCCCGTAATCACGTCTGCACTCATATAACCAAATATATGTAGTAAATATAATACTGTACTGTATTGTAATAGAAAATATGACAGAAATTAGACTTAAACCGTAGAAAAGGCAGCACTTTCAGAGCTATTGTTTAGTTCACATAAAAGTTGGAAGAAGTCACTCTCACAAGAGCAAAGATACTTTCTGCTGTGTAACAATGTAGGAAGCACATGTGAGAGACACAACATGAGGGTCGATGCTGCATGAGTGAGCCAATCAGTGCAGAGGATACTGAACAATAACTGTATGGTACGTGTACCCAGGCCTTGTATTTTCCTTCATTTCAACAATTGTTATGCTTGAAAATGCTTTATTTGGGCCAAGAATGCATAAAATGAACTCAAATATGCATATTTTTGACTAATAATAGGCATTAGTCAACCATCATTAATTCCTGAAAAGCCATGATATAGTGAGAGAGTTCTAATCGAACCGTGAAAGTGCGAGGGATTACTTTACTCCAAAACATACATCGAACTAAAATCAGGTTTAAGTCAAATAGTATAAAAATAACACCTGTGGGGTATCTTCAATCTTAGATACCAATGGTGCAATATTAGCACTTTGGACACAATTTGGACATGTTCACTGTGAGGTGTTCTTGTGTTGCCAGATCTTTACAAAATAATGGCTGTGTGTTGACTTATTTTCATGGGACAGTAAATCTACACTAAGTTATACCCAAGCCTCATTTCTCTAGTATTGTCCCTTGAGAAGATATGATTGCTGAAATGTGAGGCATGTACTGGCTTAAGCTCTTTATCTCCAGTTCAGTGTTTTAGCACAAAACATCCACACTGCCCTATAAAGAAACAGACACCCAACAACAATGTCCACTATCTACTATCCCCCAAAGTCATCTTCGCATGTGAAAGAGAAAATTAGCATTATACACAGCATGGCACAGTACAGTACTCCTATTCAGAACATACGTGGATTAGGTTGAGCGGTGGGTGGCGTTGAGTGTTGCTGGGAGTCAGTCTGCAGAACGTAGTGTGTCATGTGCAGCTCCACACCTTGCCAAGTGGAGTGGGCCACTATTATGGCAGCCAGAAGCAACAGGAACCTGCCTCCTAGGCCAGGCAAAACGGAAATAACACCAGAGAAGCTGGAAGCAGTGCTCTACAATAGTCTAACAAAAAAATTAACGCCATAGTTAAAATGAACTGGTAACATGGTCATACATGTATTCATTATTCATTCAGACATCAGTATATAAACTTGTACATAAAGGGCTTTACAATGTGAAGGAGATTTACAGAAACGGACAGGTTAAAGACATTGCACCATCGTTATGTCATAACCACGTGATTTTCTAGCAAACTCCATCATCAGCCCTGCACTTTGTACCACATGATCTCAATGTTCTAGAATTCCAGTGATGCCATAGATAAGGAGACGTTAAGTACAATCAGTTGCACCCATGGCTGAATCACTGGTCGAGCTGAATGTAAAGAAAAAGGTGACCCTAGCTACAACTTGTGCTCTGCTGAAATGAATGTTCGTCACCCTACGTACATGTCTTCCGGTGTGTTTGGTTCGATTCATCACGTAGCCATTTGTGATGTCCTGCAGAATACCTCAAAATCGAGCTGTCAGTGTTGGTACAAGTTGGTGTCGATGTCTTTTCACCGAGTTAATTCAGGGATTCATCAGAGATGTGCTCCTGGTTCCATACTGTTCAAATACCTGTAAAGTGGTTGCATCTATCGATGAAGAGAGTGCACTGGTTAAAGACCAAAAATCAGGCATTTAATGCTCCAAAGTTCTGTATCTGTGAGTGGAAATCATACACAGTTCACTTATATTGGCAGTGACATCCATTCTTCCCAAGACGGTGCACAAGAAGTCAGCTTTCACTATGGCCATACTTCCAGAAAAATGATTGGACTCATACCGTAAGTGCTTCTCATCTGAAGACCGAAGGGTGCCCAAAGAGCACCTGAATGAGACAGATTGAGGGGTGCTGCCTGTGTAGTCACAGCGGAGGAGCTCGTGGTCTTTAACACATTCTCCCAGACATGAGCTGTGCAACTGATTCGCAGTGCACAACTAAACTCTCAAAGAGACGCCACCAGAGTAAAGACTGAATTAAAGTGTTTAATCTTTAATAAAAACCAATGTCCATACAATACTAACTTGCCATGAGCATATGCATGCAATGGCTCACCATGAGTAAGGCAAGACAAGCACATACAGTATCAGCATGAAAGATTCATATAAAATAATAGACAAATACAAAAAGGCACTTGAAATGTCACGTATTATAATAGAACACTTGGATTTCTGCTTTGATAGTGTATGTAAGTCAGGTGATGATGGAAAACTGTAGAACACTGAAAAATATTTCATACAAAAAAAAAAAAAAAAAAAATCCATCCAAAAAGGGTAATATGCAGCACACAAGACACTTGGTTCATCTGATTGGGTTTCTGAAATAATTCATGTATGATAACAAATACGCTTTCGGGATTGGTACAAGCACCCATTATAGTGAAATGCAGGTAACCACCATTTAATGAAGACAATTAACATCACTGTCATTTTAAAACCACCGACTTCAGATCAAAACACATTCACGGTCACTGCAACGCAAATTGTTAATACCAAGGGCACACAGCATATTGGAAATGATGGCATATGTGTGAGCACACGGAGCCTGGTGCACATCACGTGAGGTCGACTGGCAAAGATCAATATGTCTCCCTGCCTGCTGCAGGCTGACTGCTATGCAGGTACAGATGGTTGAACATGGCTCAACATGGCCAAACACAGTCAGACATGGAGAAGGTGTTACATCAGGGATAGGTGACCTTGGTTTAGTAGCAGACCAGAGAGATATGACATTAAACGAGTGATCTGTTCAGTCTCAGGCAGTGCAAAGATGTGTTTGTGTATACAGTCTAGTTGCAAAAGGGAACCCTCGTCTTCATCTGTGGGGTGTGCCAATTTAGTCTTATCTCGCTCTCACACGCTTCTCTCACTGGGGCTCAAAAGGAGGTTTCCCCTCATTTCCCCCACCTAATCAAAAAGAGAACGGTATCCACATGTGGCCAATAGAAACACTCATGATTCTGGTTTTCAACACGTCTTCTAAAATTGGAACATTGGTTGTACTGTCTTGCGAAAGTGCCTCGTCGCTGTGTCTATTTGATAGTGAAGTAACTCAAGTTCAGCAAGGAGATAACGGCGCACACAGTCACGCCATATCAGGCAAGTGGCAGGAAGAAGCCTATCAAGGTGAGTCACCGGCACACAGAATAACTTCTTGCGGCTTAAAGCTCCCGTTAACTTAATGCTCGGCCAAGTGATAGCTGCAGTTGATTATCAGAGTCATTGAACAATGAGGAGCAAAATCAAAGAAGAGCAAAAAATATATATATATTCAAATGTATTTCCTGTATTATTTCCATTCCATTTCCCGTATGCCTCTAACAAAGCCAATTGTAAATAAAAGACCTACTCAGTTGAAATCTCTGTCAGGGAAGACGAGCGGTGCGATGAGGGTCCACAGGTACAGGCTTAGGCCCAGCCAGCTGGAGCCAACCTTCACCCACACGGCTGGCATGCTGCTCTGCATGGCTTGGGTGGTGGTGTCGGGTCTGTGAGAGGCAACAGCAACATTAAGTAAAACAAACTTCATGCATAAACATATCTATTATATAAGCATGGCGTGGAGAGGGCATTAATCTGAAATCAAAATAACCAAGCTTCTTACTGGGCGCCCTCTGGTGGTCAAGCACGAGAGCAACACCTAGACATTAGTCAAGGTCAATACTTACTGGTACCAGTTTGTGAGTGTCATCATGATGTAGAGCGAAGCCAGACACAGCTGAAGGTGGAAGGCTGAGTAGTTGTACGTGACCCCATCCTCCTCATTGTCCACAGCCCTGCGTACGCCGCCCTCCCCCACCTCACCATCTCCACTTGCTCCACCACCCTCTTCCGTTTGCAGCAGCTTGTTCACCTGGGTGTTGCTGGATGAACGGATACTGGCACACACGGGGGACATACATGAAATGTAATTATGATGAAATATAAAACAACAACAGGAGCAAAATTAAGAATTAAACATTAACCCTACCTGGCGTAGAGCGTGCAGAGGAGGAAGATGATGAGGCCAACAATGCTCTGAGCATCCCACCACTGCGAATGACCTGTGTCAGCAGAGGTCGCGGGGGTGCTGACGTTCGACACCAGGCTCAATAGGCTGGGGTTACACTTTCGATCTAAGATCACAAACACACACACAATGCAATACAAGTCTCTGTAGTAAACAACCACCCTCAGCTTAGGGGTCCAATAGCACTTTGCACACCCATTCGGTCTTAACATCTCCTTCCCCGCATACCTGCATCCGTGTGACCTGCTTCTCTGTGTGGCGCAGTGCATGACTTTCACTTAAGGGATTAAAGCTGGTATAACAAATAGGCATTTTAATAAATTAAAGCTCCAGCTCAACCCCTTCTCTAAACCGGTTAATTGGGAAATGAATAAACTGACAATTTCCTGGGCTGTACAAAAATAAGAATAGAGAACTTCAAAAATACATAAAAATACAGACAGAATAAAAGTAATATGCAGTGGAACCCCTGTTTTCAACAAAAATTACTGTCACAAATATGTCTCCGTTTTTGTACACCATCTCTGTTTTCGTACGGCCAAATAGTGAGTCTAACAAACTAGTGGAGTGCCCTAACAAAACATCCCCGCATTGGTGACTCAGTCTCAGTGAAGAATGGAGAGTGGTTCTTTTAGAGTTGGGACACTATAGACAAATTCCGGCCAGGGAATCCTTTTAATCATTTTTATAATGTGTATAGAACACACACAGAACAATGAACAACTCTGTTTCTGTCTCCTTCCTTCTTCCTAATAAGCAATGTTCGATGATGAGGTGCTCAAGTGTTTTTCTGAGTGTTGGAGGAAACTGTGCTTTTTTTTTTTTTTTTTGGATGGCTGCTGATAAGTTGTAAGTGCCGTCAAGGTTTCTATTTAACACAGGTTGCAGAGGGAATGGTTTGCGGGAGACACGTAACAGAAAGTGAGTCCGGTCAGTGTGTGTAATGGTGATTGTAGCTTCTGCTGAAGTTCACAATTAAGTCAAAGTGAGCAAGTATACAGCTCTAACTAGGGGTCGGGGAAATAATCGATTCTTAGATGCATCACGATTATTAATAGATTCATAAATGTCAATAATCAATGCTGACGACCCAAAAAAAACGGAAGAAAAAGATGGAAAGCGGAAGTGCTGCCCGGACAGTTTATGGTGGTGCACCTACGTGTAATGGGCGCCACACACGGGAGGCGACAAACAACTGTGATTGGCGAAGACTCATCGCCAACGCGTAGTAAACCTTGCACACGGGTGCCGACGAGCGGCTGTGACAAGCTACACCGGTGAGTGACGCGTTCACATCCAGAGCGAATTGTACGAGTCACCCGAGGTTTTGATTGGCTGTCAGATGTGGAGGGAATTTGGGGGTGTCTAAGTAGTTCAGAGAAGGAAAAGCGGCCGGTGTTGATCAAGTACTCTTGCTAGTACCGGATCTTGCTAGTATTGAAGATAACCTTCCATTAATGCAAACTTACCCAATATGTTTACTCTGGCGCCGAGTTCCCAAGCCGCTGCTTTTTTCTTTATATCTCTATATTCTTTTCTTAGAAATGTCCAATAGGTCTGGAAAATTAATCTGTTTCATGTTTATCTTAATTGTGGATCATTACAAATATGCTTTGTTTTAAATTCTATATAGAAAAGAAATATCCTTGAAAAAATTGACAAACTATTGATCACAAAAAGATGCATCGATAATTGTTTTATCATCGCATCGCAGGCCTCTGAATCATAATCGCATCGAATCGTGAGGTGGCCAGAGATTCCCACCCCTAGCTCTAACTGTCCACTCGTTAAAGTTAAGTTTGTAACAGACCGCTCTCCTCCCTCCACTCATCACGGTGTTCACCAATAAGTCTTCAATAAAAGCAAAAGTGATGGTAAATGTTCATTTATGCATTTCATTCATCATTTACATGTGTTTCCCTTTTGTTGTCTGCATGTGAGACAACTCGAATTATTCTCTGTTAAATGTCTTTTGTGTTCATATTTTCGGGTGTCTGCAATGAATGAATTGATTAGGTTTTCATCTGACCTTTTGCAATGGATTAATGATGAAAACCGAGGTTCCACTGTACAGTCGTGATAAAAAAAATTAGGACACCCCATGAGGGTATATCCAGAAACATCCTGGGGTATCCCTTTCACATGACTGTATTTTTATATGGAACGTAAAAACACTGCCTAAAAACAGTGCCATTGAAGATGTCTTACTAAATGTATATGAATGTAGGTCAGATTACCAACGATATAGCCTACACAATTGCTTTGCAGCAGATGAAGTAAAGAGGTTAAATATCAGTATTTTGTAGGATACAAAATGTGGGGATCATCACAAATAACTAAATGCAACAGTAATTGTTAAATGAGACTCACTTGGATTATTGGTCATTGCAGACCAAGTGATGTACATGGTGTAGAGGGAGATAAGGGAAGCTTGCAGCAGGCCGGAGTTTGGCTGGGCTTCCTGTAAAAAAAAAAAACAACAGACCGTAAAAGCATACATCAATAGTGTGCTTCGTGACATAAAATTACACCAAAAACATCAAATGGACCTCTGTTTGTTGACTATTTAACCATAAAACTATCTGAATAAATGCATGAAAATAACTTTTTATACCATTTAGCTCATATCCCTTTCAACACTGTTATGGTGTTTTCCTTGTGTATTGTATATATGTCACAGCTACAGATCCCCGCCTGTTTGCAGTTCCAGTTGCAGTTTCCATGCCTGCTTTAAGTTGGAAGTAATCAGGCTTGTTTTAACGGTCACTTAAATAGAAAGTCAATTCACTCAATATTTTCCAGCAGGAAGATGCTTTAACGAGACGTGATGTTGTGTAACTGCATGTTTTGTAAGTACAGTAATTTCTTAATCTGTAAAACTTAATTTAAAATGTGTTCAACAACCCGAGAGGCATATTACAGGGTTTATCACAGCTTTTTATGGGTGTGTCCATTATTTGTGTTTTTTTGCATTAAGCCGGGGTAGGTCTTGGACGTGACCTGTGCAAATCGCAAGAATCTACTGTACAGTATTTGTACAATAAATCAACCAAAACAGGGGGAAAAAATACATTCAGAACTACTTTGCTGTCTAAAAAGGCTGCTGAAGAAAAAAATAACCGTTAGGTTATTCTGGAGAGTGTTTTGAAATACATCAAATTGAGAAATTCAGAGACATTTTAAAGTGATCCATTAGCATGGATACATCCGAGGACAGTTACCTGAACCTTAGGTAGGATGGAGACAATCGAGATGATGATACAGAAGATCAGGTTGAGGCTGATGACAACCTTGTGTTCTGTGCAGTCATCTGGTAATGTGTAGTAAACATAACACAGTACAACAGCGGTGAAAGCCAGAGCGTAGTACAGGAGTGTGAAAGTCAGCAGGCCTGGGAATCGAGAGAAACAACACAAAAGACGGTTTGTTGGTTAAATCATTGTTTGTATCACATTAATGCAGCATGATTTGTTAGACAAATGTTTAAGACACTGCCATACCTGCATACCAGCACTTGTTGTCATTATTTTCAGCCTTTTCTACCCACACTTTGTTCCAGGAGTGAGCAAAGTCGATGAGGAGAATGAGTTGGATCAGAATGAAGAAGAGGGAACCTGCTGCTCCAAAATAGTACCACACTGAAAAGCACACAACAAACAGAGATCGCTTATACCAACACCTTTAACAACAGCTTAAACTATAAAAGTGAGGAAATTATGGACATACCAGTATGAAATGTCCCATCGGGAATGAAAAAGGCTCCCACTGTAATCCCAACTAAGATCAGAAATTTAAAGAACCAGAAACTGAAAAACAAATAGTAAAAAATACACAATTAGCACAGTAGAACTAGAAGCTGATCATCCAAAATGTCACTTTCCTGAAAATATTTGTCTAAAAATTAGGGCTGTCAACGTTAACGCGGTAATAATGAGTTACTAGAAATTGCCACTGTTTTTTTTGACAAGCGATTAACGTGCTTAGTTTGAGAAAACGCAGCAGTGTTGCAGTCGACGTTGTGCCACAAGCAGGAACAAATATTGAGCAGAAATGGAGAAAGAAAAGGGTAATTTAAATGGTAAGTTTAGCTTCAAAGCCCTGGCGGGTGGCTCTCTCGACAAGACCAAAGTTATTTGCATCTACTGTCGCTGTGAGTTGAGTTGTCACAGAGTACATCGAGTGTCAAATGCCACTTGCTGTACTCAGCTGGAGAACGTGAAGAAGTTAAAGAAGGTGCTGGAAAACTGCAGTTGTTTTCTTATAATGGCTTGGCACACGAGTACCAACTAATAAGTGTTTTTTAGATACGAGCCGTCTCTTGGCTGATTTTTTTGCTTTGAAATGCGAACTAAAATTTGGGTTACAAGCTGCTAGTTACCGGCAGACATAGCCGAAGACAGCTACTTGGAGGGCTTGTGTCACCTTAGTATGTGGGGACAAAGGAGGAGGTGAGCGAGTACACACACAGCGTTCGATGAGGTGGGAGTAAAGGGAATTGATTAGCACTATTAATAGGATTTATTAGGGTTTATGTTTGAACTGCTGTGTTTGTCAGAGGACAGAATAAAACTTGCATGTTGCAAAATCCACAGTGTCATACTTCCACACTGTTAAAGTCGCCAGACCAAGAAAAGTGTGATAAAGTGAGTGTAAAAGAGTGTTTGTGTGTGTGTATGTCTCTCTAAACGAGTGTTTGGAAGTGAAGTATAAGCTGTAGCCTGACTGCACTACAGTATATGGGCGTAGTCCTGGTTCTGTAAACTACTGACTGTTCTTGAGCACTTTGTTTTTTGTAAGTTGTCAATATTTACTTTTCTAACACCCTGTTTTCATTTCACTTAATTGGTGGGTGTTTTGCAAACCTCTATTTGTAATGTTAGTCACGATTATATTTTGTGAGATTTGCTTGAAGACAACGATATTTCAGTGATGGACAGTTTACGTTTCCAATGTCTACTTGTTGTACATTGTTTTTTTTTATACACTGAGGTCAATTTTGTGTCAAGCTGTTTAAAACAAACCCAGAATGTTTAATAAGCAAACATTTGCATAAAGCAAACATATTACCCAGTCTCATGTTGATAGATGATCTTTTAAAGGTACACTTATTATTGATAAAAATGTCTTTCTATCTGCAATTAATTGTGATTAATTGCAAGTTAACTATGGACAAAATGCAATTAAATACTTTAATCTACAATTTATTGTGATTAATTACAAGTTAACTATGGACAAAATGCAACTAATTGTAATTTAATACTTTCATCTACAATTTATTGTGATTAATTACAAGTTAACTCTGGACAAAATGCAAGTAAATACTTGAATCTACAATTTATTGTGATTACTTACAAGTTAACTATGGACAAAATGCAATTAATTGTAATTTAAGACTTGAATCTACAATTTATTGTGATTAATTACAAGTTAACGATGGACAAAATGCAATTAAGTATTTTAATCGATTGACAGCCTTATTTAAAGTATAAGAAATGCATAATTCAACACAAGTGAAATCTGGTTCCAACTTTTACCCATTCTGAATAGCAGCACGGGGGTCTTTGCTGCTACGGACGCGAATCATGATGATGAAGAAGAGGAAGAAGAAGCACGTCATGGCAAAGCACATGCGATACACAGACTTGTAGCCCACAATGACATCACAGTTAAACTGGTTTTCAACACCAGGGATAGTACTCCCTCCTTGGCAAAATCCTGGAATCTGCAAGACCCAAAAAGCAAATCAACTTCGAAAAACAAAAACCTCTGCGTTAATGCCTGTGCTTTCTGATCTTTAAGTGCACAAAATAGAGGACAGTCCAAGAACAGTTGACTGCCGTAAGTTTTGTAAAATTGCAGTATTTTGTAACATAAAACAATCGTGTCTGAACTCACTTTGCGTAGCTGAGCTTCCATTCCGGGAAGAATCATGATGACAGACACAAAGGTCCCCAGCAGCAAAAAGAAGCTGAAAACCAATCGTGTGACAGTGGAGTTATTCGAGGAAGGACAACAGCCGCACAGCAGACATGGCGCTGAGCCACACAGACAGGAGGCCTGCAGTGATACAGATGGGACCATGTAAGGGAAAACAACAATTTCAGTTTTGGTTTGACAAATCACTCTGAACACGCACAGCGAGGAGACATTATGAAAGCAGATGCCAAACAAATTGATAGCCGTAATGACAGCTATAGTTCGCTTGAATAGAAACAATAGTTTTGCGCCAAATTATTGGGACACAAAGTGTTCAAAGTCGATATTCAAGAAAATTAACTAAAATACTAAGAAAAAATACTAACAAGCACACACGTATAGGGATTAGTATTTTAATGTAATAAGAGTAAATAAAGAGAATTACTGATAAATATAAAATAAGTTGGAATAAGTACGGGCCGCACGGTGGACTAGTAGTTAGCATGTTGGCCACACAGTCAGGAGATCTGGGTTCGAATCTATGTTGGGCATCTCTGTGAGGAGTTTGCATGTTCTCCCCGTGCGTGCGTGGCTTTTCTGCGGGTACTCCGTGTGTGAATGGTTGTTTGTCTATATGTGCCCTGCAATTGACTGGCCAAGGTCCAGGGTGTACCCCGCCTCTCGCCCGAAGTCAGCTGGGATAGGCTCCAGCATGCCCGCGATCCTAGTGAGGATAAGCGGCATAGAAGATGTATGAAGATGAAGTACATTTATGATGGATATATTAAATTAAAATAAACAACGGAATAACACAAACTTCATAAATAAATGGTGGCTATAGATTGAGTAAAGATGAAGAAAGAAGGAAAGGTGTAAATAAAACACCAATAAGTAAATACAAGTTTTAAAATGACAGTATATAGCTTGTGCAGTGTTAAGAAATACAAATGATAAGTTAATAATAAAAGTAAAAAGATAAAATAGGAATAGTTCATAAATAGAAACGAAATAGGTTAGAATGAGTAAAGACAACAAAGTAAAGAATCAAATTCAACAGAGCCTACAACCTGTAACTAACCCTAACCTGATGGCCAATTAGTCATTATTTGCTCATCTCTATCACATGATTTCTATTTTCAACTACAGATATCGCCACCTGCTGGTCATTCAACAGAATGCAGTTTTACGTTCGACTTTTCAACAGTAAACGACACAAAGGCAAAACATGTTAGTTTGAATAAATCCAAACTTACATAATAATAATAATAATATTTAATAAACCTTTTATTGTGACTGGTTATACATGAATAATTCACATTAATGGTTGTTGGCCAACAATGGCGCGCTTGCTAACTTCCCGGAAAAAATAATGCCTTCGTATGACGTAGCACGAAGTATTACACGTTTATCTTACTAGCGCATAGATATCCTTACGTATTAACGCGATTACTATGATGACGTCAGTCGTTTTAGGTGGCGTCAAGTCAATTTAGCGCGCTCGTATTTGGATTATTTGGATTATACACAGAACCAAACGTTGAGTCTACATTGTGATTGATGAATACTTACACAGCTGGCTAAAGAGCACAAGGCCATACAAGCCCCCATGATGACAGCCAAATGTTGAGATGAGTTTTCTGACGCCCTTCCTTGTGTTGAAACTGTCAGATGATAAACAGGAAACGTCGTTTATTTTTCGTATGGTAAAAGCAGCATTTAGATCAAATGTCGCCATCTAGTGGTCTGGAAACTCAACCTCCAGACTTTATGCACTGAAACTGGCGCCATTTAATTGCGCAGGTACACTGGGGGGGGAAGCGTTTGCATTTGGTTTGTTGGTTGTTAGTATAGCATCAAAATGCAAAAGACATTAGAAGACACTAATGGTGTCCACTACGCATCACTTTTTGTATGCTCATTTACAAGTCCACATTCAACAGGTAAGAGTCACTTTCTACTTGTAGACGCAAAACTCCGGCTCAATTGGACATTCATCCCTCAATTATTGTGGTTAATTGGTTCCAGACTCGACTGAAACAAGTGCATTTCTGCGAATTAGGATTCAGTATCAATATAGGGATTATTTTTGTAATTGTGACATAGAAAACCTGTTTACAATCTTCTAAATGCATTTTTTTTTACATTATTAGAGCCCTCTAGACATGAAATAACACCCACACATCACCTTTACATCTGTGTTACACAATATAGTTGATATAATCAGAAAAAATAAAACATATTACACATAAATAAGATAACAGACTGACATGTTCGAACTTTCTTGTTTTTTTCGGGGCAGTATGCTTCCTGCGGTGGCTGTTGTCTTATCAATGTATTGTAATGGCGGCTTTAAATGACTTTATGCTCGTATTACCCAATATAGTAGACATCATAACAGTAAATAAGCCATTTAAGACGTAAATAAATCTCCCGCTCGTGTGGGTTATGTCCCCAACAGTATCCCGTGTTATTATTATGATTATTATTATTGTGCCTGTTGTGACATAATTTAAACCAGCAATAAATGCCCGTTCTGGCGATCACGTTTGGTGCTTGTCTCACAGAACAATTACTGACATCTATTGGCCAATGTGGATATATTCACAATTAGAATGATTCTTCAACCTTGTATTTGTATTTTAGTTCATTTAGTTAGTTTATTTAGCTAATTTTATGCTTGAAAATGCTTAATCTAGGCCAGGAATATGTACAATTTGCTTGAATTTGGATTTTTTTTTTACTAATAATAGGCCATATTCAACCATGAAACAGCAATCATTTATTAAATTTTTGAAAAACCACGATGAAGTGAGGACGCAATGTCGAACCGCGATGTAGCAATGTATATGATAAACAGATGCTTTATACAGTAATGCGTGACCAAGCAAGGTATGTTAAGAAGCAGAGTTATGGTGCCATCTACTGTACAGAGTTGTAACAACAAACTACACATATATTAAATCAAAGTATGGGAAACACTGGGGTTCTGAAGCCATCTTGACACGTGCACAAATTTGATCCCCGCTGTGGTATGCAGTTTTGCGTGCCATTGAGTAAATTTGCTGTAAATTGGTGTGAAGTACGTTTAAACTGCGGGACTGCGTTCCAGAGTGCAAATCTTCGTACCACTTGCGTCAATGAGTCGTAAACATCATTCGCAAACTATTCGCAAACAATGCGGGAGGTGCGTATCAAACAGTAGGTGTAAATAAGTTGCACGATCGCATGGCATTTTGTGCCAATGCACACAAATTGTGGGAATTGTGGAAAAAAATCAGTACAGGTGTCAAAATGGCATTAGTCTTAGAATGATTGGCAACTGGCAATGGATATGCTTGTATAGCTTCTGCACAAAGTATTTTCAGTACAATAACTGATAAAATATGTCAGAATAAAGAAAAATATGTGAAGTTTTGTTTTCCTTGCTGGCTCTACTGTATCTCCAGCATATCACAACCACCAGCAAATTACAACAGGATTTCGGGACATCAAACCATTGCTTAAGTCAAGTGCTTCACCAGGTGATGGAACCATTTCCCGAAGCATTCGGCGGAAACGCGGCTTCGTCAATGACGTCACACCTCCGAAACAATACAAGCCTCGATCCGCGCTTCGCTTAGTACATCCTGGATTGCTCGACACACCTCTCCCACATCCGCCCATCACTAGAAAACTGCATTCAAACTCATCAGCTGGTCAAAAGTTAAGATCATGTCTCTTACAAAAGTCCAAATCTGTGCTGAAATCTGACGTTCATGATTCTCTGTCAGACATTCATACTGTCATGACCTTCTGAGCACAGGAAAGGCTTCAGGTAATGCACCACTGGAGTGATTTGCATGTAAAAAAAATTAAAACTGCATGTAAGATTTTAAATTTGTTAGCAAATTCTGAAGATTATTGGACAAAAAAATGACTCTGACCGTGAAGACACTTTTGATGAGCTGTTGAACAGCCTGTTTGAGTCTAAATACATACTTTCTTCCTTCTTTCCACATTTTGATGTTATGGTTTCGGTCCACTTGTAATTTCCCCCTGGTCTTAAGATTTGCTTCAGGAGTGTATGTCTCTAATTAATGTGGAAAGATTAAAAATAATTTATCTTAGTGTTTTTTTATTTTATTTCACATATTTCACAACGGGCCACACGGTGGCCTATTGGTTAGCATGTTGGCCCCACAGTCAGGAGATCTGGGTTAGAATCTAGGTTGGGCATCTACTGTATTTGTGGAGTTTGTATGTTCTCCCTGTTTTCTCCGGGTACTCCGGTTTCCTCCCACATTCCAAAAACATGCATGTTAGGTTAATTGGCGACTCTAAATTGTCCATAGGTATGAATGTGAGTGTGAATGGTTGTTTGTTTATATGTGCCCTGCGATTGGCTGGCGACCAGTTTAGGGTGTACTCCGGCCTCTTGCCCGAAGTCAGCTGGGATAGGCTCTCGTGAGGATAAGTGGCATAGAAAATGGATGGATGCTGTTTCTGCATGGTCTATTTGAGGTATGAATTAAGCAATATATACTGGTCAAACCTTTTAATTAAGACAACTACCAAACTACCATGCAGTACACTCTGGTACTGTATGCGTCTAGTTGGTCAGGGGTTCATCTTACAGGAAGCTAATGACCCAAAATGTATATCTAAGCTAGGCCAGAACTACTTAATGACATTACGATGGACAGAACTGGACAGAAGAGTGAAAGCAAACCAACCTCTTAAGTTGTACATATTTATGGACTCTTGTCTAACAGTTGCTAACCCGTTCGGAAGAATATTAGATACGCATTGTAGAAAGAACACGACAAGTGTGTTCTGCCAAAAGGGGGCTACTTTGATGAGTCCAAAGTGTGAAACACATTTTAGTTCATAATTTGATTCACTGAGCTCTTGTTTAACTTCAATTGTGTTATTTGTTCTGTGCTTTCATTTCAGACTACGAAATGTCGAACTGCACATTTAAGATAAACTGAAACAATTAGCTACTGGTTGAATGTTCTCAAACGCTAACAATTGTGGCATTTTTCGTACAATGGAAAACAAATATTCCTCAGAAAGGTATTCCCAACTGTTGCAGAAGGTCCCATAAATGCGCAGAATATGTACCCTAGGTTGCTTTGCTTCCACTCTTCCATCCAGTTCATCCCAAACCAGCACAATGGAGTTTAGGTTTATCATTTTTGTTCTTTCTTATGTAGCTCTGGCATAGCTTTTTGACTTATATTTTGGCTTTTTATTTTCCTGTAGGATGAAGCCCTGAGCAACTAGATGCATGCCAGAGGGCACTAAATGTTTCTGCAGAATTTATGTCTGTTTTGGTTCTGGGTGTTTTTGAACTTTTGATATTTGCCGTGGGAGTAATATTTTCTGTAATATAAGCTAGGGTGGAGTAAATAAAAATGTGAGGTCGGAAGAAAAAGTGTTTTGCTTTCAGTTATCCTCACCCAAATACAGTACTGTAATGTAGAAGTGAACTGGGGTTTAAGCAAAAGCCATAAAATATTAATTAACATGCAAACGGGGTACATCAACGTTCAAGGCCTCTTATATTGTGACATGAACAACCCTGAAAAGTCCGAATACTTAGTTTTGAACAGGTGATGTCAGGCATGTGAAAACCTTTTAGACAAAGTGCCTCCTGTGACGTCTCGTTGACAGCATTGTTGTTTAATACAGTGGCAACAGACCCTCTGATTGGTGAATTCGGGCCAATCAGCGTCAAGAGGTGTGACGACGTCAGGGGTACAGATTTTTGCGCGAGGCTGCTCAGGTTGGCGGGTTCAGCACACACAAGAACTTGAGTGTGGGTCCTCAACTGAGCTCTTCTATCACACAAAGGTGAGTAACAAACTTGAAGTAGTCGTTCAAACAGGCTTTAAAGCCGCTTAGATATTGTGTTGATAGCTTGAGGGGTCTAATTGTGTTGTTAGTAGCGTCCGAAGTAGTGTTAAACTTCACAAGAAGTCAAGTTGAGGAGTCAATGGATCGTTGACATGGCCGCTGTACACGCGACCTGACTACAATGAAACTTTACACGTTCAGCAAAACCTCAACTTTTCATTTGTCGCGCCGTCCAAACACTTTAAACACAACGACTTTCTGAATGTACGCATCTGTTGTCTGTCTAAAGCAGTGTTTTCTTTCCGAGCAATATATTCATATGCATCCATTGTTTGTCTCACACTTGCTAAACTTGTATGCAAGTGGATCCGCCAGTGAAATGGAGAGCCATGTTTTGACTTGTCTCAGATTATGTAACACTAACTGTTCCTGAGTAGCCCCCACGCGTGTTTAGAAAATGAATTTTTGCATTTGCATGTGGCTTTTGTCGGCATGGTAAATGCTTAGCTCCAGTGGCCCGGATATACACGTAGTGCACACAAAATCCTTATTCTCCAGGCATGTGTGTGTATTTTTTTTTTCGTTTAACGAATAGTCTGTGTAAACATGATATTTTTGTTAGCCTGAGCATATTTACCTTGAACACAATTCATACTTACGTTTTAACTTGGTGTAATTTCTACTTTTCAGTTCTAGTGGAACTGTTGGTGGCAGCATCTCAGCAAACATGGCAAACATTGGAGGTGAGCGTCCATAAATTGTACCGTATCTGAATGTCTTTTTCCCTCAAATAAGTGGATTTCCTATGTATTTGCAGAACATTATTATTATTTTTAGATTCATTTTGATAATATCAGTGCAAAAATTGCAAACTTCACTCCTTGATGAATATTACTGAATTACTGAACGTTGTTTTCTCTTCCTTGTAACTGGAAACACAAAGCAGCTGTGACACAGCTAAGTAGATTGTTTTCTTTTGACCTGTGTGACAAAGCAGTGACCCTGAATCATAGCCAAAGACCATGTTAACCCCTTAATTCCTCAGGCGGTCAGTGACACTCACACAATGGATGCTCTGTTGTGGCACCCGCGATGCATGTTTTGTTAATTGAACTGGTCGGTCCACAGCAAGTTAAACTGACATGTTGGACATTCATTCAAGGTGTGTGATTGTTGTCTTTGTATGAGAATTGATGACCACATGTCTTGTTTTGCAGACATCCAAGTTAAGGAGCTGAACAAGCGTGCTTCAGGCCAGGCATTTGAGCTCCTCCTGAGCCCCTCCTCCTCTGACATCAAAACGCAGTTTCCACTGTCCCCGCTCAAAAAGAAGGAAATATCACTGGATGAGATTTTGCGGAAACTGGAGGCTGCAGATGAGCGACGCAAGGTATCTTTAACATGGGAAATAATAATAATAATAATAATAATAAAAATGAGGAACATTGCTGATTATTAAAAAAAACATGCAAAGAAACAAAAAATCTGTTTTAATTTTTACATGCCCTTGCTGGAATTGTAGTGGCACCTGAGGCCCACCATAAATCCTGTATAGTTGTCCCTCGTTTATCGCAGTTAATTAGTTCCAGACCTGAACCGTGATAAGTGAATTTCCGAAGTAGGATTCAATACTAATAAATGGAGTATTTTTGTAGTTAGAGCATATAAAGCCTGTTTATGACCTTCTAAATATGTTTTTTTAGCATTAGTAGGGCCATGTAGACATGAGAACACCCCTATAGTCACCTTTACACTTGTATTACCCATTATAGTAGACATAATAGAAAATAAGCCTACTTAGACATACAGTAAATAAGAGACTCAGACGTTAGCATTGACAGCTCCCATGGCTAATGTCTCATCAATGTAACGTTACTGACCCCTAGAGACCAGTGTAGAATACTACTCTACTACTGCTGGAGAGACTCATGATGCACTTCCATCACTTTATTAATAAGCTGAGAACACATGCAGTGAACATTCACACAGGAGCTGCTGCTGTCGTCCACTCTCTGCACAGCTAACTTGCTGCTAGCACTAGCTGTTAACTGTAGCTAACTGACGGCACACACGTCACTTCCCAGGCCCCAATTCTGAAAGGCGCACGCAACACGTCACAGATACTGTATTACACTTACCTTCATGTCTTCTGAATTCATTATCTTTGTATTTTCATTTCTTTGGCTGTTTTTATGCTTGAAAATGCTTAATTTAGGCCAATATGTAGAATTTGTTTAAATATGCATCATTTTTTATGAATAATAGGCCGCATTTAACCACGAAACAACAATCATTTACTAATTTTTAAAAAACGTCAACAGTGAGGGCGTGATGTTCGAACTGCAATGTACCAAGGGACAACTGTATTGGCATTCAAAACACATGCCACATAAACAAAAAGTACTTACAGCTATCTAGTTCTTGTTCAGAAATACAAGCATGCCAACATGAACACAGTTTAGTGTCGGTCAGTGAATTATGTAAACACAATTGGGAAAAAATGCAGCTAGTCTGGTTAAACTCATAGAATCCTTTTCTATGGGTCTGTAGGATTGCAATCAACGGATGGATACTTTCTATGTGTGTGTAGGATTGCAATCAAGGGATGCAATAATCCTATCAGAGTATTCTGAACACCTGTTCATTGTCTACCTGAAGGAGTTTTGTAATAGTGGAGATCTGATGACTTTGTTCATCTTCAGGCCCGGTACTACTTGTAGTTGACTGATTTGACAGCACCCCTGCTGGTTGCAGCCCAGTAGTGCACTCATTTGATCTCAGTTGCTTCAAGATTCCTTAATTCACAATCAATTGCACACAAGCGACAGAATTAATAATTAGATGATTATTCCCAATCTGAAAACAAATCACATTTCAATAGTGAGACCACAGTAAAGGTTTCTTCTTTGTCCCATGCCCACAGTGTTAACATTGGTAAAGAAGTCGTATATGCAGATGTAGGCAAAAACATGCTTTGTTAACAGCGCTAACAATAACTTTTTGACAGAACCATGAGGCAGAAGTACTGAAAAACCTGGCCGAGAAACGAGAGCATGAGAAGGAAGTGATTCAGAGGGCCATTGATGAATGCTACAACTTTAGCAAGAACACCCAAGAGAAGCTTACTCAAAAGATGGTGGCTGCGGAGGAAAGACACAAGGTATCTTAACATGAATTCATCAGATAGCATAAAGCGCATGTCCAACAATACATCTTGTCTTTTTGCCAGATCCATGAGGCAGAAGTAATGAAAAACTTAGCTGAAAAAAGAGAGCGCGAAAAGGAGGTGCTCCAGCGGGCCATCGATGAAGGCTGCAACTTCAGCAAGACCACTCAGGAGAAGCTTAATCAGAAAATGGAGGCTGCAGAAGAGAGACACAAGGTAGGTTAGAAATTTATAAAAGAGCTACATGCATAATATCCTAAAAAATTGTGCCTTTTTGTCAGAGCCACGAGGCTGAAGTATTGAAACAATTGGCTGAGAAACGAGAGCACGAAAGGGAAGTGCTCCAGCGGGCTATTGACGAATGCTGCAACTTTAGCAAGACCACTAAAGAGAAGCTCAATCAGAAGATGGAGGCCAACCAAGACAACCGCAACGCGCGAATGGCTGCCCTCGATAAGAAACTCAAGGACAAGGTGAGAAGAATGACCTGAGATCAATGAGAACAAAAATCACAGTCCTATTATTCTTCTGTCTTCAAACAGGACAAGAAGATTGAAGAATTGAAGAAAACGAGGGTCTGATGAGCAAAAGGGATCAATATTTTTTTCATACAGTTCCTCAGTGAGCATTTTTCCTTAACATTATTGCTGTACTAGTGTGACTTCAAGAGTTAGTGACCTTGTTGCATGAGTAGATTCATATGGCAGCTGAATACACTGTAGTCTGAGGTGTAAGGGATATTTTTCTATTTAGAGGCATTATAACCAGTAAACTGGTCCATTATATTCTGCGCTTTTGATATATTTTTCCAAAGGTAGGTACTGTCTATATCCTCATCTTTTTGTACCTTGATTGACCTTTTTTGTATTCCTCCATTGTTACCAGTAAACTTAATATGAATGGATTCCACAGCTGTCGTTACTGTCTGTGGAGCGAATAGTTGCACACTACTGACACCTAGTGGTGGTTCTATGTAGTGTGGCGACCACACCAGTCACATAACAGTATCTACGGTTCACCTGCCTTGTATTGAAGCATACAAGTAAAAAGTTTTTATTTTGAGTCATTCTTTTTGACATCTATCCTTATGTAAGTTGAATTTATGACTCAAACACACGCAAAGAAAAATGTTTTCTTGTTTGTCCACATAAATAACAACATACTTATGCTTTAGACAGATTGCATGGCACAACGTAGAGGCCATAAATACAGTCAAATTAAATTCAAAATGCTTTCTGTCATGTAGAAAATAATGAAAGCTCCGGTGAATTGGTGACATTTGATGGATCTTTGCCATCAATTGTTGCAATTTGTCACCAGAGCCACTATAGGTATCAAAATCTTAAAAAGTGGAATGTTTTGGTACACTCACCTTTTCAGTGTAGTTAAAACAAACTATGTTAGTATCTACATTCTACATGCATATTGTACTGAGCAGACTTATGTCACCGTTAGCTGCATTTATGGTTCTGTGGTTATCACCACATTTTTCCTCCTTGCCTTTACTCGTACCCTTCTGTGGTGGCTACACAAAAACCTCATCAAGGGCCCATTTTTATCTTGAGCTTGCTCATGGTCATGATTGAGGTTTTATCCGCCTCCCCATCTGCCTTTTTGGCTGACAGTGTTTTCTTGCCTAATGATGCTGGTCAAAATGGTTGGGAATCCACACTATGAGAACACATTCAGCATTGTGGGGGAAACCATTTTCACTGGCTTGAGGGAGAACACAATGAAGATCTCTGAGTCAAACAAAAGAGACTTTGTTAGTGAATGCCTAACAAGCCGATACCATTGACTTGATGGCAAAATGAGATCCTGTAGGCGTCCAATGTCTTCTGGATGGCACAGATAGATGGTACATCTCAGAGTTATTTTTTCCCCACCCCAATGTACTATTCCCCATTTTTAGTTCTGCGTGCTGGATGCTTTTGTCCAACCATAGCACAATATATTATTATATATTTGCATAAATAGTAAAAACCACTTCTAATTTCAGACAAGGAATATGAAACATGTTTGCCTGTCAGCTACATAACAAGTACAGTGAACATTTCAATCCTCAATTATCCTTTGATTTATTCCTAATGTCACTATGGAATACTCAGTTTAAGTGAAAGACATAATCACAGGCCATTGAAGTGACTAAATCTGTTGAACTTTAATATTGTTGACCACCTGTATTTCAAGGTACACGCACCTGCACATGCATCATAAATGTTATGTTATTTCTGTGATTGGCTGCTGTAAATAGCCACACTTTAGAGTAAATGATCTGCAGGTGTATCCTTCATTTTAGTGAGTTTGCCAACATTTCACTTACATACCTATATTTCAGGTTTTGTCATATCTCATCCAGGCTGTAGGTGTTGCTGCTGTATATGCTGTAGCTGTACAACTGGAATAGCAAGCTCCAAACAATGTGGGTTGCACAAAAAGTCTTGTTTGGCTCATTCTGTTCTGCTTGACAGGCTTTGATTTATGGCTTTTGTTGGCCTATGAGGTACAGGTCAAGCAAAATGAATGTCATGTGGGTTGCACAGGGATCAGTCCTGAGCCTGTAAAATATCATATTTGTCAGCAAATGTTGCCACCATTTGTTATGTTGTCATTCACTGAACTTGCAACATTCTACAACAAAAAGTCATACACAGATCGTTCAGTTTCACTTGACAAACATACAGTAGATATTAGGCTTGGACTGGCCTATATGATAGAGGTCAAACAAAATAAGTGTCATGTGGGGTTCCTCAGGATTCAGTCCTTTGCCCACTAAATGTTATTCTACTTGGGCTGTCATCTGTTAAGTTGTTGTTGTCATCTTCCACTGAGTTTCCTAACATTCCACTTATACATCTATAGGTAGAGGTCGCTAAACATCTCGCCCACATGGTTCCATCTACAGTCATGACCAAAAGTTTTGAGAATGACACAGATATTAATTACTAGATTAAATACAGTACTCTAAAATGTCATGAAGAATGAGAAGATGAATGGCAATGAATTACAAAGTCCTTCTTTGTCATGAAAATAAACTTAATCCCCAAGAAAAACTTCTGCAGCATTTATGCCACAAAAGGACATCATGTTAGCGATTATCTGGTTAACATGGGAGTGTGTTGACAAGGACAAACTCTGGAGATGACTCTGTCATCGTGATTTGAGTGAGAATAACAGCCTGGAAGCTTTAAAAAGGAGAGCGGTGCTTGGTATAGTTGTCCATCTCTTAACCATGGTTACCTGCAATCATCACTGCTTTGCACAAAAAGGGCTTCACAGGCAAGGATATTGCTGCTGATAAGATTGCACCTCAATCAACCATTTATCAGATCATCAAGAACTTCAAGGAGAGAGGTTCAATTGTTGAGATGAAGGCATCAGGGCGCCCAAGAAAGTCCAGCAAGCGTCAGGACTGTCTGAAAGTTATAGTTTATCTGTGGGATCTGGGCACCACCAATGCAGCGCTTCCTCAGGATTGGTTGAAGTGCATCTACACGCATAGTGAGGCAAAGGGTTTTGGAAAATGGCCTGTTATCAAGAAGTGCGCAAAGAAGCCACATATCTCCAGGAAAAACATGAGGGTCAAGACTGGTATTCTGCAAAAGATACAGGTAATGGACTTGGTTAAAAACATTTTCTGTTCTGAATCCTGTTTCTGATTGTTTGGGGCATCCAGAAAAAAGCTTATTTTAGAGAAGAAAAGGTGAGAGCTACCATCAGTCCTGTGGCATGCCAACAGTAAAAGCATCCTCTGACCATACATATGTGGAGTTGCTTCTCAGCCAACGGAATGGACGCGCTCACTATTTTGCCTACAAACACAGTTTTGGATAAAGCATGGTACCAAAACGTCCTGAGAGCAACCTCTCCCAACCATCCAACAACAGTTTGGTGATGAACAGTGCTTTTTCCAGCATGATGGAGCATCTTGTCATGAGGCAAAAGTGATAAGTAACTAGCTCGGGGACCAAAACATTGACATTTTGGGTCCATGGCCAGGTAACTCCTCAGACCTTAATCCTTTGAGGACTTGTGGTCAATCTTCAAGCGGCGGATGGACAAACAAAAACCTGCAAATTCTGACAAACTTCAAACATTGATTTTGCAATAATGTGCTGCCATAAGTCAGGATGTGGTCCAGAAGTGAATTGACAGCATGTCACGGTGAATCGAAAAAGAAGGGTCAACACTGCAAATATTGACTCCTTATATAAACTTAATGTAACTGTTAGGTGACAAAATTAAATGTTTGTACTGTAATTATGCTTAAGTACACCACTGTAACATTTGCCAAAAATATCTGAAAACACTGAAGCAGGAAACTTTGTGAAAACCAATACAAAACCTTTGGCCGTGACTGTACACTATTGCACAGCCAATGTCCTGTCACGCGGTGCAGAATTCACACGAGGCTTTTCGCAATGACTAGATACTCATGTCTTGATCCGTATACGCTACCTTTTATTTGCTACAGTTATTTTATTTATCCACCTCACACATATAGTTCTATTGCAATTACTCAGACTTCTCTGAATTGTCTGGTTATGTCACTGTCATTATTCAGCAGTTATTGTAGTTTAAATTTTTGTACTCTGGCATTCATTGTCAGGTTTATTGTAATGAATGCGTGCTTAATTCGTTTCCCTCCTTCCTATTCTCGCATTTACTACATTACTACCACAAATTAATACGAGGGACATATTCAACTGCAATAGGTAAAGCACTTAATGACCTCTAATATGATGGAAAAGTATCATCTTAGTGCTACAAATCATTTGACTGTAGAAAAATGTCTGTTGAGTGACTGGGCTGATTAGCCGGACCCCAAGTCTCATTGGCGGAAACGAAGCATGCCGCTAACCTCTCATTGGTTGGATGCGCCGTCTGTTAAAACGCCTTGCCATCCTCCAGACTAGGAGTCTGCGCGGTGCGGCTAAGCGCTGTCCCTCTCACGGCCATCCTCTAGCCATGGAACTCGTCTCACAATGTTTTTAATATTTCATCAGGCTGTATGTCCTTCGTCGTCTGCACATGATAAGACTTTGGATTGATTCCACCATTTCAGGTATGTGATTTTTTTGTGGCTCGTTTTACTCTGAGATGATAAAAGGGAGAGTTCCGTTTATATACGCCCCGATCGTTCCCACCGATGACATGTGAAGGGTTATCTCGCCAATTCCACAGGAAACGATGCATATGGTGAGTGCAACGAGCACCGCTATGCGATGAAATGTGGATGTAAAAAAAATGCACTGGATGTTGAATTTCTTCAGTCGATCAGGTGCACGATTTGCCAAAGCGGAGTACCAATTCAACAGGCCCACGTCTTTGTAGCTACAGTGTATGTTAGTATCATTCCTGGTTGTATTCCACCATTTTTCTTGCATATAAATATTTAAAAAGAGTGCACACAACCTTTTGTTGAAAAAAAGGGTGTGGACGTCGGATGTATAATGTTACGTAATCTACCATTCATCACTATACGCCTTTCCTCTTGGCGCCCCCAACACACACCTCTGGGAAATAGAGTGGTTCGCCATTGTATGGCCTTATGATCGATATTAAACCGTATAAATATAAACTTTTCTCACCTCATTAATTGAATGAGCTCAGTTAAATGTGCTTTTACAAAGATGCCTACAATGGCACTACAGGGTAGAGTGCAGACCTCTGCCAAGGCTGGGCAATCATAATTAGGATCACCATATAGTTCACATTCATCGATAACCAACTACCGCAGTATTGTCAGATAGAAGGATGCATTATTCACCACGGAATTTAGGGCGAGTTTAAATGATCTCTTCCTTGCCCCAGGCCCAAGTCCCAAATTTTATGTGTTGAATTTAGCCATAATAATACCCATTCCCCCGCAACTCTGAATGTAAGACAATATTAAGACAAAATCAAATGCAGACTTGTCCAAGCTGTGAGACACTGCTAGTCCAGCGGGTATTCGCTACATCTCTTCAGGGTCTGTGTAGGCTCTCAGTCGTACAGGAGTTGTCCATCGAGGAAAAGGCTTCTTGAGACGTCATCTGTACTTCTGTGAAGAAGGTGTCAGACGTTTCGCTCCTCATCCGAAGAGCTTCGTCAGCGAACTAATAAGTGCTGGTAGCCTAGGCCTTAAATACAGTAAGAGTGGGAGGAATTGGTGTGCCAACACCCTCCTCCTATTGGTTCCTTACACTAAGCCACTAGAATTGTCCCTGCGATGTTGATAAAGCCTTTTTTGGAGCATTTGCTTAGTTTCCCCAATGTAGTGCTTTTTGCATTCCTCATCTTTACAGTGGATGGAATAGACCACATTGCTCTGTTTTTGGTTTGGAGCCTTGTCTTTAGGATGCATAAAGACAAGGCTCCAAACATCGCAGGGACAATTCTAGTGGGCCTCAATCAGCAGTACACCTACACCTTAAAGCAACCAATCACTCTTTTGAGGACAGCGAGGTAAAGATTTTGGCCAAAGAAAACAGATGGTTTGAAAGAGGAGTAAAGGAAGTTTTTTTGTCAAACAACAGAACCCATCTTTGAATCGGAATGGTGGTTTGAGGTTTAATTTGGACCCTGTGTTCAGCAGGTTACTGAGACCAAAACCCACAGCTCTTAGTCTTGCAAATGAGGTGAAGCCAGGGCCGAGCCAGAACAATAGATGCTAACGAGCCAGTATCAGAGTCGTTCATACCCAACTCAGGGAGCGACACTTCCCTTTTATCGAAAGTGCTAATGGCAGGAGAGGGTTAGACCACAACTCTGCCCAGGCTTAGTGTAAGGAACCAATAGGAGGAGGGTGCTGGCACACCAATTCCGCCCACTCTTACTGTATTTAAGGCCTAGGCTACCAGCACTTATTAGTTCGCTGACGAAGCTCTTCGGATGAGGAGCGAAACGTCCGACACCTTCTTCACAGAAGTACAGATGACGTCTCAAGAAGCCTTTCCCTTGATACATCTCTTCAGGTCACTGTGGTGGGTGTGAGTGGTAGGAAGAAAAGCCCTTAACTCACTTGTTTAGAAGTTATTTGGCGCCACCGGCTGGTTTGCGTGTACAGTAATCCTTCGTTTATCATGATTAATTGGTTCCCGGCCTGACTGTGATAAGTGAATTTAGTAAGTAAGTTTTAGTCAGTAAGATTCCTTATTTATAAATCAAATATTTTCCTAGTTTAAGCATAGAAAACCTGTTACAATCTTCTAAATACTGTTTTTAACATTATTAGAGCCCTCTAGATGTGAAATAACACCCATACAGTGACCTTTACACTCGTACTGCTTGATATAGCAGATATAATCAGAGAAAATAAACCACTGAAGACGTAAATAAAAGTTGTGCTATAGTGTATGTCACAGTAAATGTGTTCCCTAAGGGATCTTAGTGGTGGGCGGACAGATGTGTGGAAGACAGGACATCACTCTCATCACTGGGAGTGCTTCCAGCTTCCTAGCATGTTTTGCCACACTTGTAAAAAGTTGCATGTTTAGAGTTTCCTTCCTGCGGCTGTCAGACTCCATAATATAAACTGCTCCAAAAATCCTGTACAATAACTTTGCATAAACTGTGCAATAACCATGCAATAAACAAGTGCAATAACCGTGCAATAAACCTGTGGCTTGATCAACATGTACTGTACACAGCTGTAAATAGTGTATTGATTTGTATTACCTTGATTTTGCACTTTCAATGCTCTTGTGTGCTTTTTGCACCCTGCTTTTGCTGCTGTAAACCTGGAATTTCCCCTTGTGGGACTAATAAAGGCATATCTTATCTTAACATAGTCATTTACATAAGTCTTAATATAGAGGTAACATAGTTGTTATTAGTTTACAAGTGCTGCAAAAGCATGCTGGGAGTCGGCAGCAGCATACTTTGTGTATGCGTTGTCTACCTGTTGGGTGTTAAGTTGCTGTGTGATGATTATATCATTATTTCTTTTATGACACCGTGAGTCAGACTGTTATGTTAAGAAATGACCCCCTGTTTGTCGACGAGTTAGTTACTTGGTTGAAACGTGATTCCGGACTGAACACTTGATGCGGCCCAGTCTCATCCAGACTCTACCTCCCTTTGAGTTGAGATCTCTGATATAAACAAAACACTCTTTAAACACCCGTCTTTAATGACCACATATAGAAAAAGCCTCAGGTGTACCCTACCCTTCATTTTTTAACTGTCATGCATGTGTAACATAACCAGTGTCAGATGTAAAATCAATAAACCCTCTACTTAGATGACAGGTGTCAGCTAGCTAGCCAGTGGCTGGCTTTTCACCTACAATCATGGCCTAAGGTTTTGAGAATGACGCAAATATTAATTTTCATAAAATCTGTTGCCTCAGTTTTTAGGATGGAAATTTCCAAATACTCCAGAATGTTATGAAGAATGATAATATGAATGGCAGTTACTAATTGCAAAGTCCCTCTTTGTAATGAAAATTAACTTAATCCTAAAAACCCATTTCCACGATATTTCAGCCTTGCCACAATAGCACAAGCTGACATCATGTCAGTGGTTCTCTGGTTAACATAGGTGAGAGTGTTGACAAGGACAAAGGGTGCTGTCATCGTGACAATAACAGACTGGAAGCTTTAAAAAGGAGGGTGGCGCTTGAAATCTTTGTCATTCCTCTGTCAACCATGGATTGCATGCGTGGAAACACGTACAGCAGGGGTGTCAAACTCAGACACTGCAGGTTTTCTCTTCAACCAGCTTCTCCAGCAAGTGATTTAATTGATGAGCGGTGTTGAACATTAAAATCACCTGTTTTAGTGACCGGCTGGAAAGAAAACCTGCAGCGTCTCAGCCCTTCATGGCACGAGTTTGACACCCCTGACGTACAGTCATCATTGCTTAGCACATGAAAGGATATTACTGTTCGTAGGATGGCACCTAAACCAACCATTTATAAGATCATTGATAACTTAGAGAGGTTGATTTGCTGTGAAGAAGGTTTCAGGGTGCCCACGAAAGTCCAGCAAGTGTCTGGACAGTTTCCAAAAGTTGATTTAACTGCGGGATTGGGACACCACCAGTGCAGCGCTTGCTCAGGAATGGTAGCTGGTAGGTGTGAGTACATCTGCCTGCACAGTGAGGCGAAGACTTTTGGAAGATGGCGTGGTGTCAAGAAGGGTGCATAGAAGCCACTTCTTTCCAGGAAAAACATTAGGCACGGACTGGAGACTGGAGTAAATACATTTTCTCTTATGAATTCCCTTTGTGATTGTTTGGGGCATCCAGAAAAAAGCTTGTTTAGAGAAGAAAAGGTGAGCGCTACCATCAGTCCTGTGTCATGCCAACAGTAATTCATCCTGTGACCATTCATGTGCAGGGAGTTGCTCACATAAAAAAATGCTACAGCTCACGACTACTACAATAACATAACGTTAAGAGTGGAGTAAACACAAGCGGCAGCTTTGCTAGCTCGTAGTACCTCACGATATGTCTGTGAATGACTTGAAACAATGCTGTTGGTAATATCTATGTGGAAACAGTCTGGGATTGTAGAAGCCTGTATGTGTGATTGTGAGAGAGAGGAAGAAATTCAATTCAGTCTTGTTTTGTTGCAGGGAAGATGAAGGCTGAAAAAAAATTAAGGGAGCTATTGTATACATTTTTATTGAACTTTACAAGAGTTCCTGCTGAGTGTGTTAACTCCATCCATCCATCCATTTTCTATACCGCTTCCCCTCTTTTGGGGTCGCGGGAGCATGCTGGAGCCTATCCCAGCTGACTTTGAGTGATAGGCGGGGTACACCCTCGACTGGTCGCCAGCCAATCACAGGGCACATATCGACAAACAACCATTCACACTCACATTCATACCTACGGACAATTTAGAGTCGCCAATTAACCTAACATGCATGTTTTTGGAATGTGGGAGGAAACCGGTAGAAAACCAGTAGAAAACCCACACACGCACAGGGAGAACATGCAAACTCTACACAGAAATGCCCAAGGGAGAATCAAACCCAGGTCTTCCCGATCTCCAGACTGTTACTGTGTTGGCCAACATGCTAACCACTAGACCACCGTGCGGCCAGAGTGTGTTAACTCCCTGTAGTTTTTGTTGCGTTTGAACTTAAAACAAAGATAAGTTGTATATAAATGTTACTTTATTTACTGTGGAAACATTTCAGGGAGCTATTTATTTCAGTTTTTATTCAACTTCTAAGAGATGCTTCTGAGTCTAGGAACGCCATTCTCTTCTGGAGCTATTTTTCTATCTGTTAAATAAACATAATTTAGGCAGTTAAACAAAGTGTTTGTATTCATCAAGGTTTTTAGAGCAATTTTTACAATTTTACTGCAAATGAATACTTGCTCCAAATATTGCTTATCGGCCTCCTTAACCTTTGGCCATGACTGCACATCCAAAATAATAGACATATTGTCAAATTGATATTACCCTAAGAGTTATCAGCAAAGACAAATAAATCATTTATGATGGGACTGTAACTATAGTATACTATTGTACAGTCACAAGAGGGCAGCAAATGACCATGAAATGACGTGACGACACTTTGCCAAGCCTACAATATGTTTGTGAAATAACAGTACAGTAATCCTACAATATACTGTAAATACATTAGAGACACTGTCAGCTACAGTATATGTCCAGTTGGTGTCCCATGCAGAAGCCGTGTCTATACTGTGTGACCGAACCATTTGCTTTCTGGGACAGGGGTAGGTTAACTGTTCCACTGAGAGCAAATGATGGTGAGAGAAAATAAATCCCTATCCACGTTTGAATTTTAATGTGCGCCAATCCATGATAGGTTCTTGTTATGCACATTTGCTACTATCCACAAAGCTTCTTAGCAATCAGTGGTGTTGATTTTGTAATCCAGAAACTGAATTATAGTTTTTGGGCGTTCTTCATTTTGCAGAGCTTGAATGTTGCAGGTATTTGTGAAATTAATCTGAAAAGGAATGGGTCAGACAGCATGTGTGTGTTCAGCTCTTCTTGGACAGCATCTGCGGTGTGGACTAAAGATGAAAAGCAGCATGATAGAGAATGTGTGCTAGTGCACGTTTTTAGAGCTACAGTATTTGCATGAGGGCTGGAATAATAGGAAACATATCATTTTTATTTAAACGGAACCAATTTTACATTTCCAAGTTCTCTTATCAGAAATTTGAAACTGTTGCACTCTTGTTCTGCATGATGTGGAAGTGCCATATCGTGAGGTTGGTGTGTTTCATTTCCATGCCACTCCTAAATCTCGTGAACGGTCGGGTACACAAGGGTTCACAAGATTTTCATGATAGTTTTTGAATTGTTCATGTCACAACTTTTGGAAGTCCATGTATGGCAGTTTGCTGGGTGTCGATCACTGCGGAGTACCATTAATCACTTTTTCTTGAAAATGGCAGCCAGAAAGTGTTTTTTCCAGTCAAAGAATTGTGTATCTAAACTGTAGTAAGACAGGAATGGGAAGATTTCATTTTTTCAGAGGTGCTAAAGGCCTACTTTGCAGTCTCACCACCCCACAGACAGCTGTTTCATGTACATTCATGTACAAATCACAGTTTGATGCTGGATTCGCCTATTTTCATTCAATTATGTACACTGCTGACCAATCACAATAGAGTAGGCATGGTTGGGGAGGAGAAGAGAGAGAAGAGAAAATGTACTGTAAGTGTTAAAATATATTTAATATAGTGCTGTAGTTACAATGTTGACTTTTGACTGTCTTCTACCTCTTTAATGTGTTATTTTGTACAGACAGAGTGTAGTAGCTAAAGTGGTGTCATTTTTTGTCGTGTTCAGT
Source organism: Dunckerocampus dactyliophorus (assembly GCF_027744805.1). NCBI lineage: Eukaryota > Metazoa > Chordata > Actinopteri > Syngnathiformes > Syngnathidae > Dunckerocampus > Dunckerocampus dactyliophorus. Next base: position 20,417,806 of record NC_072825.1, read on the forward strand.
TAAATTATTGTGACTTTTGGTCTGATTCTGGCATCCTTAGCAAGAATGTTTGTGCAATTTGTGCTAAATATTTTATATCTACCTTGTAACACCAGAGGAGGAGTTGACACTGAAGAATTACCTGATTATGCAGATCGTTGCAAGCACTTTTGTTTGTTTGTTTTTGTGTGTTTGCAATGCGGACCTGCTCAGTGCTTGTTTCCAAACAGCTCGCGGGCCGGATGAACTTGGAGTGCGTGCCAGCCCTCGGGCCTGAGTTTGAGACATACTGTGCGGTGTAGAGGATGAAACAATGTGCCTTCAGTTTTAACGTCCACACTAAACAACACGTGGTTAATGCTGATGCTGTTTTCCCTTTTCAAAAGCTGACTCTGAAACTGGACTTGTGTAAAAAATCAAGTTTTTTAAGATTTAGTATACAGGTTTGTGTTAACATCAGCTGATAAAAATACTGTATTTGTTAGCGATGCAAAACACCATTCGCACGTCCACATTTTTTATTGTGTCTGGAAATAAGCCTCACTTTGATACGTCATCATCATATCATGGTAGATTACTTTTTAAGCCCTTGTTTGTAAGTACAATTATGCAAAAACATACAAAACGGATTTAAATGATTTTTTGTAGAGGGGTCGGACTTTGGACAAATGTATTTAAAAATGGCCTGTGCGTTTTTAATGTACCTTAGATAGACCATATTAATGCTCCATGATTTTGATTTAGGTTTGATGATCTGCTGTTTTTTTGTGACGTGACGACTCAATGGGAGTATATTGGTCAGTTTACGCTGCAGTGGCATTGGAAGATACCTGCTTTATTTTGCACTTTTATACTTGTTTGAAATCCAATTTGCTCTGTGATGAGTGTCACTTTATGGAATCAGCAGCATGCGCTCTGACAAGAACGGAGCAGGAGATAAATGTTTGTTACCTTTCCACAAAGTGAGTTGTGTTCTTACTATCAAACAAACGAACAAATGTTGAATGTTAAAAATTGTGCAGTTTTTGTTGCATACTTCTTATCCCCGACCTCCCCTTCTTATAGATTGCTATGGCGACGGTGGTGATGGAGCAGATCGGCCGGTTGTTTATCAACGCCCAGCAGCTGCGTCAGATCCCTCAGCTGCTCGAGTCGGCCTTCCCCACGCTGCCTTGCACCGTCAAGGTGTCCGACGTTCCGTGGGTGTTCCAAGAGCGTCACATCCTCTCTGGCTACAGGCAGCCAGACCAAAGCTGGCGCTACTACTTCCTCACCCTCTTCCAAAGGCACAATGAGACCATTAACGTATGGACCCATCTGTTGGCTGCCCTCGTCATCTTGGTGAAGTGGCAGGAGATCTCAGAGACGGTGGATTTTTTGCGAGACCCTCACGCGCAGCCCCTCTTCATCATTCTCCTCGCGGCCTTCACCTACCTCTCCTTCAGTGCGCTCGCGCATCTCTTGTCTGCCAAGTCCGAGCTCTCCCACTACACCTTCTACTTCCTCGATTATGTGGGGGTTGCCGTCTACCAGTATGGCAGCGCGTTGGCACACTACTACTATGCCATCGAGGAGACTTGGCACGCTAGAGTGCAAGGGCTCTTTTTACCCGCCGCTGCTTTCTTGGCCTGGCTCACATGCTTTGGCTGCTGCTACGGTAAATATGCCAGTCCCGCACTGGCTAAGCTTACTCATAAGCTTTTCCAAGTGGTGCCCTCGGCCTTAGCTTACTGTTTGGACATCAGCCCTGTCGTTCACCGCATCTATACCTGCTACCAGGAAGGCTGCTCTGACCCGGTGGTAGCGTACCACCTCTACCATGTGCTCTTTTTCCTAATCAGCGCCTATTTCTTCTCCTGGCCCCACCCGGAGAGCTGGTTCCCGGGAAAGTGCGACTTCATTGGGCAGGGCCACCAAATCTTTCACGTGTTTGTGATGGTTTGCACCCTGATGCAGATCGAAGCGCTGCGAATAGACTTCACCGAGCGGAGGCCGCTCTACGAGCGACTTCACGGCGATCTGGCTCACGACGCCATCGCGCTCTTCATCTTCACCACCTGCTGCAGTGCTCTGACTGCTTTTTACGTGCGCAAACGTGTGCATGCGTCTCTCCATGAGAAAGACAACTAACAAAGGCAACGTTATAACTCAAGTTGCTCTACGGTGACCAGTCATTTTTATGTTTTGTCATCTTACCATTTTGTGACAGCAGCCGCTGTAAGAGAGAGAAATAACCCCGTCAGCGCTCTAACTGTAGTCACGGTGGTAAGCCGCCTTTGGCTTTTACACAGAACCCAGCAAAAGGGGGATTTTTACACAAAGACACGTCCGATAATTAGATGCATGATGACGTCATCACCAGCGTGTCGGCAGCTGGTTGGCCGACAAAATACTTGGACAGCAACATTGTTGGGCAGAAACAGTGCGTGTCAGGTGTGAAACTGAATTCATCCCAGTATTAATGTATTTGCTTTTACACAGGGGCTGTCCTTCTTCTGTAACGGTTCTTTATACTAGCCCAGGTGACTGAAAATTGGTGGAACAACTTCAACAGCGACACGACGAAAGGCAGAAAAAGTGATACTGACCCGAATGTAAGATGACCCATCTTTTTCTTTTTGAAAAACATAATCCACAAAATATAATAGAAATAATATAGAAATCAAAGACAAATTCAAAACAAAGTCTTCAGTATCAGTGGAATAAAAAAATATAGATTGCAATAAAAAAAGGATATCATCCTCTTAGTTGCTCGACAGTTGTTTGATGCTGCTTCATTGGTTAACATGACCTAACATTAGCATCAGAACTCTTCTGTTGTTTACCAACCTGCTCAACCATTGAGTCACTTCTTTCGACCGAGTCTCTGTGTTGTGTTGGCATCCCTCCAGGTTGCTGGTGACAAAAAGAAAAGCTCTGATTCGCTGTGGGAGAAGTTGTTTAGCACCACCTTCTGGTTTGCTTGTGTAAATCTCTAGCCCCTATAAGATCAACTTTGTCAAGGGAATAATTCCCTTATATTTGCGTCAGTACAGTCATCCCACGCCACATCGCGGTTCGAATTTCGCGGCTTCACTCTCACTGTTTTTCAAAAATACATTACTGAATACATCATGCTCTTTCATGGTTGAATTATTGAAAAAAAAGCACATTTTTGCAAGTTTTATTTATTTTTTGCCTCAATTAAGCACTTTCAAGCATAGAAATGGCTAAATGAACTAAAATACAAATATAAGGCATTCAGAAGATGCATTCAAAGAGGAGATGCTTTGTAGTATTCTGCACTGGTGACTAGGTGCCAGTGGTGCCAATAATGTTAATGTAATGTTTGGTGAGGCACACAACAGGCACACCAATAATAATGATAATAATAATTATAATAATCACAATAATAACACAGGCTAATGTTGCAGTTGTAACCCACGACAAGGTAAAACTCAACTCTGAACCCCCGACGTCACTTCCTGTCCTCCACATGTCCGTAGGACATTTATTGCAACACACGAACACGATTATTATTTATGTCTTAAATGGCTTATTTTTTCAGATCATGTCAACTATACTGGGTAATACAAGTGTAAAGGTGACTATAGGGGTGTTATTTCATGTCTACAGGGCTCTATGTTAAAAAAAAACATATTTAGAAGGTTGTAAACAGGTTTTTGATGCTCTAACTGCGAAAACATTTGATTTATAAATAAGGAATCCTACTTTGTGAAAATAAGTCTCATTACGGTCCGGTTTTTAGCCACGATAAACGAGGGATTACTGTAATGTATTTTTTCCCCCAGCCCTTAAATTTAAAATACTATTTTGGTTATTGTCAATGAGCAGAATGAATTATTGTCCCATGCCTGCAGCAACACAAATACAGTAGTGCAACTATCTCAACCCTTAACGTTTTTTTCATCAGAAAGTAATTCATCCTTGCCTGTCCACCGCCACATTTGTTTGCATGTGGAACACGGGTCACGTTTTTATTTGTTTCACTTTCAAATGTTGTGTCTTTGTGACAGTATATGAGACGTCAACATGGACCAAAAGATTGCATCTCTTGACTTTTGACTAGTTTCAAAGTGGTAGGTTATGTTGTATTTAAGTTAAATGTAAGTTATTCTCCAATAACCTGAACAGAAAAACAGAGTTCAGAGTTCTGCTAGGAAACACTTAACACTTGAATCCCATTCCTATTTGACTGATGGTGTTTTTCATATTGCCTGTGCTCACACCAGACCAAATGAGGGCAAGTCTCGTGTCGACAGAAGTTGAAAACTTTTCGAAAACCAAATATTGTACCTTCTGAAAGGCAACATTTTGCGTGACATCGTCAAACAGTTTTGACGCTGGCACACTCAAGAGAAGGATGTGAGATGACTGATTTCTTTTTGTTCCAACAATGTTGATATTTTTACTCCAAGGGCTGCAAGTTCAGCTTTTGCCTTTTCACCTCCCATGATGTCAAGGCTTTCTGTGCACTGTGGTCTTTGTTAGTGTGTGACTGTGCTCTATTTTGTTACTGTACAATGAAATTGTACGTGCCTCTACGCATGTCTTTGGTATACAATGTGGATGTAAAACTGTGGATGTATATAAAAGCTTTTCCTACACATGTAAACAAGCTGTTTTCCTCCCGAAAACCTTCCATTTATCACTTTGATCTCCACCTAATAGCACTCAGAGATAAATGCCTATTTTTCTGCAGGAATACAGCACTTTGCCATTTTGCAGCATCCTTGGAAACGTTTCATGTTTCAATGTCTTCATGCTTATCAGATTTAATAGCTATGAATACATCATTTCCTATTGCTACACCATTCCTCTGAAATATCCATTTGTTTTGGCTCTGGCCACAGATGCGGCTCACTGATAATGCTGCCAAGTTTTAGCTCACAAAATGTTAAATGTAATGTCAAAAAACATTTTCATTCACGGCAGCACCCTCTGTTCTTGATGGTGTTTAATGAATGTGTTTTTGCAGCACTGATGGCACTACTGAAAGAATTCCGAGGAGGACAAGATGCATTTAATGATGTCTTTATGGGAGTGCATGTGGTGGGATTTTAACTGAGAATTTCATCATGCACTACCTGAACTAACACTGTATATACTGTGGCTGACTGTGTTGGCTATGTTTACATGCATGATTTTTTTTAAATACTATTATTGTGTGCATTTTTTTGTATTCACATGTGACCACATCTTAATTCATTCAATTGGAAAAGTGATTCTCTTCAGTTTGTCTTAGATTCTCTCCATCTAAGACATACAAAGGAACATTTTGTAATGTTTAAGCCGAGTATTTATTTTAATTTAAGATATAAATACACTTAAACATTTTTTACCCTTGTTTGAGTAATTGAGCAGGTTTGTGAGCAGTATTTTTTTTTTTTACTGCAAGTACATGATTACGTATTGTGTAAGTTGCATGCTGTGACAATGCGATGTTAACTGGAACATGCAACGCTAGTATAAGTGAATGTGTAAACAAAGCCTCTGATGACGCCACCCAGGTTTGCCTTCATTATAGAAAGCAGGGTGAGAAGGGCCAGAATGTCTTCTGCGTCTTGACTCGGTGTGTGTGACTGACTGTACTAATGTTCTGTATTCAAGAGAAATAAAGTGTTACATTAACTAATTCAAATGTCTCATATGTTGATTTTAGTTAGAGAAGCAAAGAAAATACAGCAATAGTGACAGCCAACTTAAAAAAAATCTATAATAATAAGTGACCAGATAACCAAAAAGGTGAAATTGAGGTAAAGAAGAACACAGAAAAAAATAGGCAAAAAAAGATGAACCAGGAAAAAAAACCATACAACCGTCTTAAACTCATGAACTATACCAGTACTTAAAGAACAAGTGGAGAACACGTGAGCGAATGCAATGAGCTGATTGGCTGAAAAACGGGAAGGAGTGTAACTAGAAAATGAAAAGACGTAGCTAGCAACAAGGATCATTTATCATCTGAAGCCATCAAAAATCAATAGTGCCATGGTCACAGCTTGTTATTTATGGTTGCTTGTTTACTTTAAGTATGTACTTTGCCTACACAATGTTTAATCTAGGTTTAATAATTTGGATTATAGTATATCATGAGATGTCATGATTCGATCGGCTGGCGACCAGTCCAGGGTTTACCCCGCCTCTCGCCCGAAGTCAGCTGGGATAGGCTCCAGCATACCCCCGCCACCTAATTAGGATAAGCGGCATAGAAAAAGGATGGATATGATGAGATGCATGAATTTCATCTCACTAGGAAAACAAGTAGACTATTCTCCTTTTAAGAAAACTATTACTCCTTCTTGTCTTCTGCTTTACCTATAGATACCTGTATAGCTATAGTAGTTTGATTACATCGGAGTTTATGTAAAGTACAGTCCAATGTCATTCGCTACATTACCACCAGAGGGCAGCCTTGTAGTTTAGTATGTCTGATGTTTAATGGTAAAATAAAAACACCTGTACTGTGTATGTTTTGGGGGAAACAGCCGTCACATCTTGTAAGTGATTATGTAAGTAATTATGTTTTATTCATTGTTATTAATTATGTCCCAAGATTGATTACCTTGTTGATAAAACTTACAATTGGTGCTTGGAATGAATGACTTAACTCAAAAAGTTGACCAAGTAACATTGACTGTAAATGTTGTAAATGTTTTCCTGGCTAAACATATCAAATGCAAATAACAGGTTTGTTCATTAGCATGCCACATGCACATATACTGATTTATCACTGCGTTCAACTCTGTCATTGTTTTTTGCAATTGTATGTCATTGTTGGTGACACTCTGTCTCAAATCTAAAGAACATGAAATGAAATGTGTTTCTAGCAGATGTTTACAAGGTGGAAAGGTGATAACAGCATTTGCTCCTGCTGTTCTCTTGGGTGTGGACCATCATGAAAGATCACCTACAATTGAATGCAGTATAAATTCATCACAATAACATGAGACGATACATTACAGCAGTGGTCCCCAAACCCCGGGCCGCAGCTCGGTACCGGGCCGTTGGTCATTTGGTACCGGGCCGCACAGAAAGAAAAAATAATTTGCATTATTTTGTTTTTTTGGGGTTTTATTTTGAAAAGTGGCCGGATTCTCTCTATTACATCCATCTCACTTGATGCATGTCCATTGTGCGTGTGCTAACTTTATCTCATGCCGCACAGATAGTACTACTAAAACTACTACTGTATTTTTACCATTTTTCTTTCATCTCATATTTGGTCTCAACTGCTGATACTATGTGGGAATGCATAAAGGTAAGTTTTGATGACTTATTGAGTGCTAATGTACACATTTGTCTGAAGTGAATTCTTGCTAGCGCACTGCCTTTTTACCACACACGTCAAACAGCGATGTAATAATCTCTCTGGAAAAACTTGGCTGGAACTTGAACTGGTGGATGGTGGATCGGCATTCATTTTGTGCTTTTAATTTGATGTTATTCATGTCTTAGTTTTACACAATACATAATAAATAAGATAAATTAAATCGCTATCATGTACGATCCCCCTCTGGTTGGGGACCACTGCATTACAGTACACGCTCGTGACTTTTATGCTTAATTAACGTTCATTATATCTTAAAAGTATCCTTAAATTCTTGAAATTATAATTTCTTAAATCAAAAGCTGCACTTAAGTCTAATGAGAAAGAGTACTGGTACTGCACGCATTGGCAGGCATTTAATAGGATATAATTGTTAGTGGGTGCAGGGCTGTTGGAACAGTCCAATTGAACCCACCTCTACGTGGCACCTCCTTACTCTTAGTAAGTGCAAAATCATATGCTATGAAAATTTGAACATCTCTAAAGCACATTTCCCAATGATGAAGAGCCACTGTAATGTAAGACTCAGGAGATGGGCTCCTTCTAATGTATCCACCTTGTATGTGATTAGTTCACAATATTCCACACCCGGTCCTAACTCTAATGGCAGAGATAGTGATAATTGCCTTACAGCCTGTTTCCTTTCCTCTGTCCATTGTTCCTCTAGACTCCATCAATTTTCATATGTCTGCTTCAGCTTGTCTCCCTCCTTTCAGCTCTGTCTCTGCATGCTATGCTGCAAAACTGTTGCTCCTCGGCGTTGCTCGGTTAATTTACTTTGTATGATGCGTTGTTTCAAGGTTGTAATATTGGTTGGCATGGCCTAGTGTCTGGTTTTTTTCCCCATTGCAGAATCGAGTTGCAAGACTAAGCAGCTACTGTATGTTCCGCTGTTAAATCTCTTCCGAGTTGTTTTTTCTTTGTTTTTGTTGTTTTTAATTAACTTCTAGTTAAGGTGGAGGCATTTTCACGTTATTAAACTGTGACTTTCACAATGAGTGAAACCCTATGCATCTGTAAATGAGTAATGACTCAAAACATAAAACCCAATCCACCAGACTATAATTTCTACATAATGAAGGCACATTCTAGAAATTCAGCAAGACTGTCAACTCTCCCACAAACCCTTATCTACCTGCTGCGTTAGATTTATTCCTCATAACTTTACAAACATACAAACTTTACAGCACTTTTAACACAGATCTGACAGAAACCTTACAAAGCGGCACAAAAAAAAAATTATAATTCATCCATGTGATCGGTACCGTTCTCGGACGATTTCAGTCCTGGATGATCGGAATCGTCAGCATAAAACCCTGAACGGAGCATCCCTACAGTACTCTTATACTTTTTCATTGGCATTCACCAATGTTTTCTTATCTGGGAGAGGAACACAAAGAAACATTTTATTGTGTTTTCTTACTCTTCTAGGATTTAAAAAATTTCAATAATATATGTCTATATTTTCATCAACTAAGAATTTCTCCTTCTTAAAAATACCTTTATTATTTATCCTAACGCCTGTTTCCGTGCCAGAGTGTATTGAGCAGAGTAATGCTGCCCATTGCGGAAGTCTTTGTATCTGTAGCTCAACTTTCTATAGGTGATATCACGGTGTTCTTTAACTCATTCAATCCCAGCCATTTTTCAAAAGACAACCCGTTCGCTACCGGCCATTTTAGACGATTTTGCCTGATCCTTCAAGGCACACAGAATTATTATGTATAAACATGGAACCTACCAAAAAAAAGATTAGTGTCCCGTCTTCCATCAGAAAAAAATGTTAGTTTCAACCTTTTTCAGTAGAACATACACGTACGTTTCAAGAAAATATCAGTTCCCAACTAAAAAGGGGAGAAAAAACGCTTTTTGTAAAAAGATACATTTCAAGCATAACTTTCACTTTGACACAAATATTTTTTGATTTTGTGACAGCTAAATATCTAAACAACTATACTAGCGTAAACAATACAAAAAGGGGTTGTTTTACATCAAAATAACAATTTATTTACAACTATAACACCATGAACTATTTACAATTTTCACATTTGGAACTGAACTATGTGTGTGCGTGCGTGTGTGCGCGTGCACGTGTGCGTGCGTTACAATTTCCCTACAATGCGTAACCTTCTGCACGCTTACACTCCTCCACGCTCTCTCACTTATTCCTTCCTGTCATGTGTGATTCTTCACTGAAAAGCCGAGCACGTCTGCCATCTTGTGGCTGTTTTTATGGCTTAGAAGTGCTCTGAAATGTTAGTGCATTAGTGCAGAGTTGCATCATCACCAAAAGTAAAAGACATATAAATATGTTGGGATCGGGCGTTTGGGATTATAAAACCGTATAAAAACGTCTTTGGTATTGAAAGACTTTAAACTGCAAACTAGTTGAGGCGGAATCAACGGTGCCTCTGCCGATCGCAGACAAGTAATGCACTCTGCCTTTGAAAATCAAAATAATAAACGATAAATTCCACATAAATTGAATCAATCGGTTTAAAAATAGATTATTATGCTCAGTCTCATTGGCTCCAGCATACCCCCGCGACCCTAGTGAGGATTAAGCTGCATAGGGAATGAATGAATGAACGATTGCCCGTTCCCAGCTGGAATAGTCACGATAGTGCATGATATGCTGCTATGCTCCCTCCCTGATATCTCTTGATGTACTACAAGTATATTTCATACAGTCAGAATTTAAAGCAAACATAATAAATTTGCCACCCCTCCTAAAGACACTGTTCTTTGCAGTTTGCCTCTGTGCTAGTAGCATCACCATTCAGCCTGCCTGCCAGTCAGGTCCATTTATCATGAGCCAGTGGAGGAGATACAGGAGGAGGGTGGAGTTAAGGAGGGAGCACGTATCCCCTATGTCAATGTCTCTCTTTTGCCAAAACCTAGAGCTGCTCAAGGATAATGGATTCCCTCCTTGTGTCCCTTAACCTCTTCTTAGAGAACAGGGTTAGATTCTTAACATACTTGGAGAACTACAAAGTGGAAAACTTCCAGAAGTCTGGACTGTGTGAGTCCTTTAACACCGCGAGTTTGTTACAATCTGTAATTGTAAGTGTGAGTACATTTCGTAGAAAACATTGTGCTTGGTAATTTTGGATTTGGTTACTTTTTATTTGAGCTGCATTTTTACATAACTGTACTTAAAGTTACCTTATGCTAAATTTACATTTTAATTATGTTTTACCGGTAATATGTGTCTATAGAGCGCGTTTATGAGTACCATATGTGAAAAAAAACTAGCATGCCCCTCTCTTGTTTGCGCCACTTTCGAGAGAAGATGCGCTCAAACGGTTTGTTTTGATGATACAGGTTTTCATGGCATCATAAAAACCTTCTTCCTTATGGACATGATGCTGCCTCTAACCCGCCATGGGTATGAGCCCATCACTTCCACTTCACACAGGACAGCTTTGTTAAACAGCAGGCTTTGCTACAGATCTTAAAATAAAGCTCTGCCAACTATCCACCAGTGCTACAAATTTTATAATTTTGTTTTTCTAGGTGGGGCCGCATGGTGGCCTAGTGGGAGATCGGGAAGACCTGGGTTCGATTCTCCCTTGTGCATTTCTGTGTGGCGTTTGCATGTTCTCCTCTTGTGTGTGTGGGTTTTCTCCGGGTACTCCGGTTTCCTCCCACATTCCAAAAACATGCATGTTAGGTTAATTGGAGACGCTAAATTGTCCATAGGTATGAATGTGAGTGTGAATGGTTGTCTATATGTGCCCTGCCATTGGAAAATGGATGGATGTTTTTCTAGGTTAACCTAGCATGATGTTGCTGTTAAAATATGACAAGAATGTTAGCACTGTAGCTGTAGGATGTGGTTTTTCAATTTCCACCCATCCATTTTCTATGCCGCTTCTCCTCATTAGGGTTGCGGGGGTATGCTGGAGCCTATCCCAGCTGACTCCGGGCGACAGGCGGGGTACACCCTGGACTGGTCGCCAGCCAATCGCAGGGTTTTTGAATTTATTGCTAAAAATACATCTCGGTTTTTGTACCTTGTATCGGTTATTGTACATTGTACATCTAACAAACTAGTCAAGTGCCCAAACAAAACATCCACGCATTGGTGACTCGGTCTCTGTGATGAATGGAGAGTGGTTCTTTTAGATTTGGGACACTGTAGGCACATTCCCGCCGAGGAATCCTTCAATCATCAGTTCCAGTACCACTTTCCATGTCACTTTAGTTGTCATTGTTCATTAGTGACAAAGGATGGTAGCAAGCGAAATAGCTGACCAGCATCATGATGTCTCACGGAGAAAACACTGTAAACACTGCTCCACTTTGGTGGAGAATTGCACAGCACACGTTCAACTCCAACGCAGGACTTTGAAAGGCGTGGTGGTGTCAGAAGAGACGGCATAGTGACTATAGAGAAGCATAAACCACCTGGAGCCACAGCGGAAGGATGAAAGAGCTGTGGGTTGGGAACCCCTGCATTAGACGTTTTGGTTCATCCAATAAGTCGGGGGTCGGCAACATGTGCTACCAAAAAACCCATTTTGCTCCCTCGGCCACTAAAGAAAAATTGTCTGGAGCCGCAAAACATAACAGCGCACACCGAGCTTGAACCGGCGTGTGGCAGGACGGCAGAGATGACAACATGTAGGTCAACTTTGAAATAAATTACTACTTTTGAGAAAAGGTAAGACAGCATCTTTGGCAGAGAAGACAAAGTAATCTGTTCATGCAGAATTAAAAACTATATTTTCTTCTGATAGGTTTCTTTTTTGGGGGTATATATTCATGGTTAGCTAACCGCCGGGGGGGAAAAGACGTCTCTGTCATGGTCCCAAAGAACGCAGGCAGGCAAACATCGGCTTCCCCTCCCTTCCTCGTGCTCATCCAATCACCAGTCAGAACACAGCCATGATACAAAGTCAGATATTTTTAATTATTTTCAAAAACGCTCATTTTCCCCACTTGGAAGTAGTTCCAGCATTGCGAGGGAGCCACAAACAGGAGGCTGAAGAGCCGGTTGTTGCTCCGTAGCCGCGGGTTGCCGACCCCTGTCATAGGTGTTACAGTTATAACTCTACAGTAAAGATACTGAAACCAAAAGGGCCTTCTGCGACGTTGGAAGCACATGAAGTAGTTTTCCAAAATGTTTTAGGTTAAGAAGATGAATGAAGGTGATAATTAAGGGGTGCAGAGACTAACTAGTCCTTATTTAACTCCCAAAACATTCCTTTCTTCCACATAGTGGATTTCTCTCTTTATCCTTGTTGTCCAAAATATATTTTTTCAGCTAGAAATCTAAAATCCATCACCTGGTGAAGAGTAATCTCCTCCACCCTCTTCTCCTCCTCCTCCCGCCACAGCCAGTAGAGTTTTCTGAAATGACAACAGATGGCTCTGAATCATTTTGTTGAATTCTCAATACAGTTCCTTGGCTCTTTCTTGTTTCTTAATACGCCCTATTGAATTAGTCAAGCGCCTGCTGCGTTGGTTTCAGGTGAAAGCGCTGGGCTAAAATGTATCTTGAATAATATACTGCATGTTATGTTTTTACAGTACCCCCAGCTCCAGTCGCATAAAGATAAGAACAAATCTGTACATCCCCTGTATGTCTGTATGTCCCAACCCATGCCTATCACTCTGAAACAATACAAATACAGTGACAAGTCTATCTTGACAAAATCTAAATAGAAGTGCCCAAGCCAACCAGGGAATGTTTGCAGAGGCCATTGCCGTAGTTTGGCTCTCTTGTCTGTGTCTGTCTACTCAAGATGATGGATGGCTTTCAGAAGACAGTAGGGGCGAACCTGTGCTTTTGCCAAATCTGTTTTGTAATGTTTTTTACATACTTAGCGTTAAAAAGCAAGACAGTTAGAGCAAATATACTTGTCATACATGCAGTACGAATCTAAGCAGGGGAGTTTATTTTCATTTTATGGAATGAATTTAGCGTCTTGGTGATTTGGTAAAATATCAAGTTGTTTTAGTTTAAAATGAAAGTGCTTTTACTAAGCCCTACTGAGAGCACACTGTTTTGTGCGTCCTTAACACTAATGCTAATAAGCAGAGGCGCTAAGAGTGTTTATGCACTATAGGAGGGGGCGCCTTAGCGATGGGGGGAAAATTATTTTGAGTTAGCACCCCTGCGCTCATTCTCTCCCAGCAGTGACGTGCTGTTGCATCACCACATATCATATCACCATCCATCCATCCATTTTCTATGCCGCTTTTCCTCACTCGGGTCGTGGGTATGCTGGAGCTTATCCCAGCTGACTTCGGGTGAGAGGCGGTACACCCTGGATTGGTCGCCAGTCAATCGCAAGGCACTTATAAACAAACAATTTTGCACACCTATGGACAATTTAGAGTCTCCAATTAACCTAACATGCACGTTTTTGGAATGTGGGAGGAAACCGGAGTACCCGGAGAAAACCCACGCACACACGGGGAGAACATGCAAACTCCACACAGAAATGCCCAACGGAGATTCGAACCCAGATCTTCCAGATCTCCTGACTGTGTTCCCCCCATATCATATCACATTCCCCAAAAATAAACTTTCAGTCATATTTTCCTTATTATCAATATAACACACAATTTGGGTGGACAAACAAATAGTCTTTATGTTCATAGTACATATTCAACTATGTATTAAATTGATACTAATGTATTGTGCACTGACCAGTCCAGGGTGTACCCCGCCTCTCACCCGAAATCAGCTGGGATAGGCTTCAGCATACCGGCGACCACAGTGAGGATAAGCAGCATAGAAAATGGATGGATGGAGGGTATTGGCACTGAATGAATACCTATGTGCATGAAATGACAAATGTTTTATAGAAAAATGTTTTTTCAAAAGGGCGTAACATTACCTTACTAATATATACAATTCACAAAACGTATAATCATCAATATCACGTCAAAGTCATTCTATATGTGCATGGCTCAGATCAAGGGTACCCAAGTGTTACATTTAAAATTTTAAACTCGTGGATAGACCTTGGTAATGTTATCAACACAAACTTCAAACATTGCAAAACACACACACCCAACATACAAGAGCTCGAGACATCTTCCATTTCCCATAGCAACCCTCCGTAGTTCACTCTTAAATGTAAAGTACATAACTTGGTGTCCACTCGGTGTTAGACTTTTGTTCAAATAATCTTATTTTACTCTTTTATACACAAAAGAATCACTTTAGTTGCAGTGTTGAGTAATTATTCCATGAATATATACCATTGTAATCATCATGGGGTTTGTTTTTGCATGGAATTATGTTCTTCAAAATTTTCATCGGCAGGCGGACACGAAGGTTATGTACTTTTCACTAATGATTACACAACAGTTATTTTTTTTTACACTGAGAATATTTGAATAAAACACATTAGAAACCAATTTCAGACATCATTCTTTAATTCTAAGTAGAAATCATGACAAAATGATCAGAGAAAATATTGTTTATTTCACAACAAAAGTAGACATGCTTTACATGTAACATTTTAATGTCCAAATATAGACAGTTTTTTTTACAACATAGCCGTGCTAGCGCAAAATAAAAACATGAACAGGCTTAATTTATGGTTTGGTAAGCTTCCTCACTCTATAAACATCAGAGTGATAGGGATAGTACACATTGTTAGAACAACAATTTCAAATACTACTCAAGTGAAGTTGAAGACAGCAAAGGGTACCCTTGATCTGAGCCATGCTCATATACAAATATAAATGTTCTGTAGCCAAGAAGGTAATGTCTGTTCATTAGAAACAGCAACGAGCGGGAGCCGCCATTTTAAAAAGAATGGAAAAAAAAATGGAAATATGTTTAACTATGACCACAACACCACTTACCATAATTTTCGGTGTATAAGCCGCTACTTTTTTCTTAAACTTAATGAGCGAGTAGACCACTATCTCTATCTGTTTCTGTTCACCCATCTAAATGATCCGTATCTGTACTCGGAGTAGGTGGGGTATAAACTGGAAGTGGGCAGGGTTTAACTGGAAATGGGTGGGCCTTAAATTGCTACTTTATAGTAAGTCTGAAATTGACATGGATTGATCAGAAGTTGCTATATTTATTGTTTATGAATCAGCTACATGTGTACTGTGTATGTGTGTACGCAATCTGTAAGAATTCTATTATTTAGTTATTTTTTTTTAATGAGCTGTGTGAAGTTGGTGATTCATGCAAACATGCAGTGATGGCAAAGAGGGAAATAATCTGTCAACATTGTTCACTGTATTTTTCTCAAAAGCACCGCGTTCAGTACTACAAGCGAAGTTTTCCAACTTTATATCACTAGCCAAATTATAAGCCGTGTACGTGAACGAGTCGCCGATGAACTCCTCTGTGGCCAATCACAGAGCATGAAGATTGAATACATAATGAGGATTTTCTTTCATCACAATTACGGATAGTGACGAGATGTACTTGTTTCATGCTCGTATTTGGCAGAAATGCATTATCCGTAACCCGTTATAAACAAATATCCGGCTCATCTCTACTTTGAACCATTGGCCAAGGAGCTCATGAGCTCTCTCTGGTGGACACAGGCAGCTGAAAGAATCATTGCAGCGCTCCGCCAGCCATGGCCAATGAACTGCTGTGCTGGAGAAGAAATGCATGATGGGAAAAAGTTAAAATAGTTGTTTTTTATTTTTGTTTTTTCTCGTATTGGTACTTGTCTTGTATATTTCTTAACTATCTTTAGAGTGTTAAGTTGCTGTGTGATGATTTTAGCCTTCTATCTAAGTTGACACAGTGAGTCGCGTAATAACCTCCTGTGATTTCCGATGGGTTTGTAAGCTTGTGAGTTTTCTCACAGCTCGTGGTTGGCTCCTGTCAAATATAGAGCTGCCTTGTCCTCACGGGATCGTGTGCGCCACAATATGCAATTTTAGGACGTGGACATGTGCGGCTTATAGTCCGCGACGCCTTGTATGTGTACAAATCCTCTGACTGCACATCACTGAATGGAGGCGCAAAAATTGGGTATGCATTATACGCATGCATTATTATAGGGATGTGGTGCTAGGGGGGGCGCTATTGCAATGTGGGGGAAATTATTTTAAGTCAGCGCCTCTGCGCTCCTTCATCACCAGCGCCCCCCCAGTGACCTTGGGCTTGTTTTTTTTCCAAAGTTGCGAGTGAGTCGCGGTTGCATTTTTTGGGCTTGCTTTTGAATATGTAGTTGCTTATTTGGGCTTGTTTTTCTGCCTGTGCGAATCCCCCTTAATTATCTCCCATTTCCCCACCATAGAGCAAAACGCAAATGCGGTAGCTAGTTTGTCCTTTTCTACACCCCTATTTCCTGTTCACCTAAAAAAACTACACAGGCTCCAGATAGCCTCCGTGCAGAACAATTTGACTGTAAAATTTTCCACACAATAACATTTTAACAGTACATAAAAAATATTAAAAATAATAAGAAATTACATTTATATAGGTATGTAAAAAATAGAAATAGAACAAGAATAAAAAAATGTCCGTGCACCAGGCTAACTGACATAACAGGTATGGGTTTCACAGTCCCTAAACACAATGACACAAATTCATGAGAAAAATTGCCACTTACGTAGCTTGTCATTCATCAATCACTGTTTAAAAATGCATCCAAAGAATTCAAGACTGAAATTATGAATGTTTGTAATGTGTTGGCATACCCCTCAGAATGTAGGGGTCACACCATCTTTCAAATCACTTAAGCACCACTTGTCACTCACTGTAAGGACTTCAGGTCCAAGCCTGTCTCACACAGTATGTTTGGACTTCATCCACTTGTGGTGGGCGTATCCCCGGGTGGAATCAATTAGCTGTGGACGGATCACAAGTGGCGTCATGCGCTATACATTGGCACTCTTGATTCTATGTTAACAGATCATGATTTTCCTGATTTCCAACAAATCAGAGGTCGACCACAGTCTGGAAACAGATTCTGTTGGACCTTAGATAGTTCCAGTGAGCTCTGGGTCTATTTAAAACTATCACGTCTGATCAGCAAAAATTGGAATAGGTGGAACATCTTTAAAAAGTGAATCCAAACATTTTCAAGCCAGGTGAACAAATGCGGTGTTAATTTTCTTGCCATTAATCCAATCCTCTCCATGGCATTAGGCCACAAACTGCTTCCATGTGGCATAAAGGTATGCTGACATAGTATTGGTATTCTTCTGTTGGCCCAGCTCTCTGGCCTAAATATTTATGCAGGGGACTGGCATGTGGAGATAAGGAGTATGGCTCCATTTATGATAACACAGGGGGATTCAGACAGAATATTTAATCAAACACTACCGTTTGTACATCTGGGAATGAAACATTTCAAAGAATTCAAATACCTCTATGCCAAAGCTTTTCAGCACAAGAAGGATTACAAACTTTTACTTACCATTGAGCAGTTGTAATAAGTGCACAAAATGTGCAATTACAGTACAGGGTTTCAAAAAGCTATTGGACAAAAGAGAAAACAATGTAGAGCTGCACACACATCTTTTATTGATACAAAAAGGAGCAAAACCTGCAAACTGCTCTAAACTCAGATTCAAACACTGACGGTGGACTTTCTTTGAAAAATCTTTTTATTTATTGGACAGCCATTTTTGGAATATACGTCAATCTGACCCTAGAATCTGTTGTCTGGCGTGAGTTATCTTTTACATTGAAGATTATAAAGGTCTAAAAGTTACCCTTGGTGGAAAGACTCCCAGGCCACCTGATTTGAAAAATACAAGAAAATACATGAAAAAAGAAAAAGAACATTGCATACCATTGAGTTGACCTGGACTGACTCTCCTGGTTGGTTTAAATGCAGGTGTTTTAAACTGGATGGATTACTCCACTGGCCACCGTTGTTTTTTGTCAATTGTTTTACTTATTTATTGATCTGTATATCTCTCTGTACTATATTTAGACTGTATTTAATACTGTATGCTTTTGCTGTAGTCAGTTACCGTGGGTGTGTTATGTGTGTTAAAATATGCCGTTGGCTCTGGGTATTTGGGTGATACGTCTAAGTCCATGTTTAATACCTAGTAGGTTTCCATTTAAGCATGACTGCATTTTGAAACATGCGTCATAAAAGCTATTTTTTGTCTTCTATATTAAGACAGGCTGCTACTGAACCATAGGTTCAATCTTTAATGACCCAGCTGATGAGTTCCGTGTTCCGTTCTAGTTGACTGTACGTATAAACTGTGGTTACTGTACCTCATTCATCTACCACTCTTATTCCAGCTTCCTCTCCTAAAGGAGTCTAGGGAGAGGAGACCAAGCAAATTAGGGAGTTATCTCTTGACACACTTTGACGAGCTCTGGAGTCTCTCTTGTGTTTACCTTTCTTATAATCCACCTAGCGACATTATCTTCCGCCACTTGGCAGTTGTTTTTATGCTAATCCACACATCTATAAAGAGGAGTTTGATTTAGCGTCCTCACTGATTTTATAATCTTTTATAATCTTTGTGAATCTACTTGGACTGATAAAGAGAGCAAAAAGTGAACTTTTTGTTTTCTGTTCTTTTTTTGGATAATATCCCAGCACATTGTTATAAAAACATGCTATCTTAAATATGCCAGCAAAATCTTGATTTAAAGTTTCGTATCCCTTTGTTTAAACCCACAGGGCGCTTGTTTTATTGTGTGAATGACTCTATACACAATGATGCTGCCAGTACGTGTATGTGTACGTTAGATTTTTTTTTATCAGATTTCAGCTTCTATGTGTTTTCATATCATTGTAATGTGCCCAGGGCCTTCAGAATCAGGAGTGCTGGCCCATGTCACACACACATACTGTTTTGATTTGTATTATTTGTATTAAAGATTTCTATTACAGCATAATACAAGAAGGGTCAAACTTTCACCATAATAACACCTTTATTAATCATACAGAAATTGTCCAGTGCCATTTTAAAATTCTGGTCACAGAAGGTCTAGTCTAGGGGTTGTCTTGGCTAACTTTAGTCGTAGGTAGCGTGGCTTCAGTCCCCGCTCAGTGTTCGTGTGAACGCCTGACTCTACTTGTGCCCTGTGATTAACTGGCGACCAGTCCAGGGTGTAGTCCGCCTTTTGCCTGAAGTCAGCTGGAATGGGCTCTAGCTCCCTGCAACCCCTGAACAGAATAAGCAGTAAAAAGCGGATGGGTGGAACATTTAACATTCTTAACTTCTATACAATTTTAAAAAGTTAAGCGTAAGAAAAAAATGTGATAAATGTCATGAGATCAAACGTAGATGGATGTGCCAGGGAGGTGAAATGCTTTTCCTTAACAATAAACATGTCTGACTTTGCACTGCACATTGTTTATTATTGTCGACATTTTAGCGTTCATTCCGAGCAATGTGGGATATGGTCATAACACATTTTGGGAAAGGGGCTATGGTGACAAAATCTGGTTTAATTTAAAAAATGTGCAGCACATGTGGTGGACACAATCTTTGGGGATGATGGTGTTTTTGTCTTCATACTTTCTCCCAAGACCTCTTTTGTCAGTGGCCTCAACGTGAGCGCAGTACCATTGAGCTACAATTCTTTTACAAAAAGTAACCATTTTACTGTGCTTCTCGGAATTACAGATTTTGAAGAGGCATCAAACGCATCGATTCAAAATGGTTTTAAAAGCAGAAAACTGCTTGTGGTTACCAGTTGCAAATGTTTTGATATGGTTTGTTGTTACACAGGAGAGGGGTGAGGTGCTGCGTCACACCGTCTTTCAAATCACTGAAGCACCACTTGTCACTCACTGTAAGGACTTCAGTGTTTGCGCTTGAAAAAATGATGAAGGAGAAGATGGCCATTACGGATGAGCGAGTACACCACTATCTGTATCTGTATCTGTATCTGTATCTGTATCTGTATCTGTATCTGTATCTGTTCACCCATCTAAATTATCCGTATCCGTATCTGTACTCGGAGTGGGCAGGGCATAAACCAGAAGTGGGAGTGGTTTAATTGGAAATGGGTGGGGCTTAAATCGGTCCATTATTTTAAGTTTGAAATTGACATGGATTGCTCAAAAGTTGCTGTATTTATTGTTTATTATTCAGCTATATGTGTACTGTGTATGTGTGGAAGTGATCTGTAAGGCGTTATTATTTCATTATTTTTTAATGATCTGTGTGAAGTTGGTGATTCATGCAAAAATAATGGCAAACAGGGACATAATCTGTCAGCCTTGT
Organism: Dunckerocampus dactyliophorus; assembly: GCF_027744805.1. Taxonomy (NCBI): domain Eukaryota; kingdom Metazoa; phylum Chordata; class Actinopteri; order Syngnathiformes; family Syngnathidae; genus Dunckerocampus; species Dunckerocampus dactyliophorus. Next base: position 20,438,270 of record NC_072825.1, read on the forward strand.
TCACTGTAGTTTTCTAAAAAGCACCGCGCTCAGTTCTACGAGCAAAGTTTTCCAACTGACTTTATATCACCAGCCAAATTACAAGCAAGCAGACGGAAAAAACTCCAAAAAAACACAGGCGGTGACCGATGCAACACTTACAGCTCTGTCTTGTCAAATGCACCGTGCATGTGTAACCCCCGCTGAAGGCACTGTAGCTCTGGGTGGTGCAGGTCTCCTGAGCTCTGCGCTGTGTTTATTTGTGGTAATGAACAGGAGACTCGGAGCTTGTTGCAGACAGTGACACCGTTTATTTCCTGGTGTGGGACAATGTGTACTGGTCAATACAGTGAGGCTTGTTACAGACTCGGGTCACAGGGCTGATGAACTCCATTAAACATTAACAATGTACAATATACATTACATAAACAATAATAAGCATGTACGTGGTGTGCGACAATGTGCACTGGTCACTACCGTGAGGGTTGTTACAGACTACAATGACAATGAGTTACATTAGCATCGTAGCTAACCATACAATTGCACTCACCTCGGGTCACAGGGCTGATGAACTAAAGCTGTAATGACACTCTGCCCTATATATAGCCCACGAGTGAGAGAGGGCGCTATTGAGCCATTACTCCAACCACTGTTAGAACAAGTGGGATCACAATAACCAAAGTAAACCTGTTACACATGTTATGAAACAAGTTTACCAAGTAACTTTAGATACGAGCTGAGCTGAGGAAAACCTAAAAAAACCCGTCAGGCAGTGACCAACGCGACACAAGCCATTTTCAACTCTGTCTTTTCAAATGCACAGCGCACGTAATGAAACAAGTTTACCAACTAACTTTAAATATCATTCAAACCAAAATAGAGCAAAATAGAGAACGTGAGCTGGAGTCGAGCCAAGCAAGCAGAGAGCCACTGTCTGTATTGTGTCTTTGTGTGAAAGAGTGAGAGGCATGGCTCCTTTCTCTGCCTGTGGCGAGTCTGTCTAGGGTGGGGGGTGGTCGCTGTGTGTGACTGGCCAATCACAGTGAGTGAAGAGTGAATACTCAAGTAGTTACTCAATGAGGATTTTCCTTCATCACGATTAGGAGCAATGACGAGCTGTACTTGTTTCATGCTCGTGCTCGGCAAAATGCATTATCTGTAACGGATACTCGTCTAAACGAATATCTGGCTCATCCCCAATGGCCATGCATTGAGGAGTGAAAAAAGATGAAAGTCGTTATGAGACAGGTTTGAAAAATTGTTGGCAGAAAGTTTTAATTTCAATGCCGATATCAAAGCCTCCATTTCAGTAAGGTGCAAGCATTTCTATGTCTGGAAATGTTGTGTTTGAGACAAAAGGCTTGACTAAGGCATACTTATTGCTGAAGCAACACCACAAGAACGGTATCCTAACATGCAAAGGTTGAATGGAAGAAACCAGACTCTTTTTGTTTGTTAAAGACTTCTTTTTGTTTTTTTGTTTCAAGAAACAAGTGTCCAGATGCTTCCATTCAACCTTTTCGAATTGATTTAATATACTGGGTTTTTTTAAAATGAAAAATGTTTCAGAGGTAAGGTTGTTGATGTTGGACCTAAAAGAGGGCCTGCTGGCTCACAATCTCTTTTCTAGTTAATTCCAGAGAGTTTTGGTGGGGTTGATGTCAGGGCTACACTGAACTTGACAACAGTGACTATTTCAATGTCTATATATGTACACTCCTGATCACAATTTTAAGATCAGTTGAAAAATTGCAGGAATAACCTCACTCTTTTGGGCCGTCCTGCATGTTCCCCCCATCTAAATCCAATTGAGAACATTTGGGGATGGATGGCAAGGGAAGTTTACAAAAATGGACATCAGTTCCAGACAGTGGATGCCCTCCGTGAAGCCATCTTTACCACCTGGATCAACATTCCCGCTAGCCTCCTGGAAACACTGGCATCAAGCATGCCCAAACCAATTTTCGAGGTGATTAACAAGAATGGTACAGCTAATCATTACTAAGTCCTTTTGTGGTCATTTGATTTCTATTTGGGGGGGGGGGATTCTGTTTTGTTTTTTTTTAGCTATGGTCTTAAACTTTTAATCAGCCGTTGAACAGCCTATTTCAGTTTAATGGTTGTTTACAATAAATTGCTTACTCAAAAAAAATGTTTGTGTCAATCCCATTTCTTGTTTTGGGATTTTGAAGCTTACTTAGAAATTGAAGTGCCATGTTCTACTTAGAACCTTCTTAAGATCCAACAATGCAAAATGTGAATGGTTGCAATTTTTCAACTGAACTGGTCTTAATATTTTGATCAGGAGTCTATATAAAGACAAAGCTTTGTGTTTTATTATTAGTCATTAGTATCAACATTTCAGCCTTTTATTTTTACTTTATGCTTTTTTGGTCTATTTTCCCCACTTTTTGCTGTTTCTTTTTTTGTTTAATTATACTTCTGCACATGGCCCCAGGCGCACTTTGGACACCCTTGAGCTACACAGTCAACTGTACTGTTTTTTTAAAATGATCTATCATTGAAATTACAATAAAATTTAGAACACTGCAGCATCTGTGTCCCATTCCGCTGCCAAGTATCTTTAATTCGCTAATAATGCTGTTTGTACAAAACATGTAATACAACTTGACAGAGAAATGTCAAGCATCCTTATGAACATTTGATTCCAGGTCTAGACTCTGGTCACGTTGTACTTGATTGTTTGTTAGAAAATCCCACATTTATTTCTCCAAGGACCCCGTTAACAAGCACTAGGCAGCTAACATGTTTGAGCTTTGGAGTGGAATGTCAATTCAAAATGCAAATTTGGCTCAATCCTGCTATCTGGTCCTCCAGCAGAATAACACCTGCCAAAAAAGGAAGTGTGCACCCGAGCTGTGGGGTTTGTCCACAGCAACAGGCAGCAGACGATGACACTTGATTTCCTGCCATGAACAAGACTCGAGTATATGTTAGTGATGGGGGTCGGGGGGTGAGGTAGACATTAGAGATGCGGAGGGATATGTGTGGTTCAGAAGACTGGCATGGCTGTAACATTGAATTGTTCAACAGCTGTTTGCAGACAACAGGGGCACAATCTGCGTTCAAGTGTTGTTCACAATGCATGCATAATTTATGTATTCTTTGTATTATGCTGCTGTTTATCATTATCAGTCACACACTTGTCATATCCACTGCGACCAAAAGTCAGTGATCACTATCAGGCCAGTCATTTTAGGTGGCGTGATACAAACAGATGCTATCGCCGACTTGAAATGCCAAAGAATACTTGTTAAAACATGACAGCACATCATAGCAATGTCTGGATACTAGCAGCTGTGAGCAGACAGTAATTTGAATGAATTTCCAATGCTTTCAGGCAATGCCCTGACAGTAGTGTCACGTATAGGGTAGCAACATTTCTGGTAATAGTTCACATTTGGTTAGAATTGTCATGACAGGCAAATCTCGAACGCACAATTTTGAGGTAAAACCCGGAGTTTGAACAGCTGTATTGCATGATGTCATGTCAGATCTCATTCAACACAAGACCTCAGAAAATGACACGAGCTCAGTGAACTCTCTATGTTGGTCACCGCTTCCATCACTGGGAAAAGTTAAAGGTGCTATCAGCCTTGATGACATGGCTGCCCAGAGGCTGCCTAGTTTGAATGTGCTGCAGGCATTATGCCCGGCGTAACACATGCACCTGTACTAGTTACATTGTTGTGAACTAATGTTGGTAATTTGACCAATTTTAGCTAATAATGTTAGCTCTCATTGAATGTATAGCCTATTGTAACAACAGCATGACAGAAAATTGTTGATTGCCATTCATGGACTGCTTGTGTGTGTCTGTGTGCACACGCTATGTACATGAGTATGTGTACATCTGGCAGCCGTGAGTGACCGATCATCTTATTCACACCGAACGACAATTCACTCCGCTTTTTATGCAGATTAACTCGTAATAGTGATACAGACATTTTTTGTGCAAGCTAGTCTTTTAAACCACTGTTGGTAACATATGATAGCCGGCGGTGGTATTAAAGGGCGGTTATACATTTTATTGTTCTTACACAGTGGCTAACTTATTTTGACTGTTATGTAAGAGTTCTGAATGTTAAAATGTTTTATCCACCCATCCATCATTCCAGACAACTTGACCCTGGAACAGACAAATTGAATTTGAGTTCTTCCTTCTGGGGAAAAATACCTTAAATTCAGATAAAGCATCATGACGCCGTCTGCATTGGACCTTCAAGGTTTTACTTTAGTTTCTTTGTTAAACTGGATATTTGAACCAAGGTTATGCTGCAAGACACTTGATTGTAAAACATTTAATTTCCCTGTTTGCAAATTTCAAGTTACTTCCTGTAAATTTCCACATCTTCATGTCAATTTCCATGACTTCCCAAGGACTGTTTCCATCTTTAAGCAGCAGCATTAATGGTAATGTTTCTGTCAGCATTCACTTTTTTACTATCCAAACTTTGTTGCTATTTGTACATAAGTAAGAAAGTAATTTTGTCTGTGAGGCATTTCTTCTTTTAAATAATGAGGTTTCTTAATTGTATAGCAGTCAATACAGTTTTAGTATAAGAAGCTATAGGTAATACAGTATTTAGTTTAAGCATTTTCCTCAGACCATGACATATTGTAGGATAGTAATCCCTCGTTTATCGTGGTTAATTGGTTCCAGACCCGACCGTGATAAGTGAATTTCCGTGAAGGATGATTCCTTATTTAGAAATGGAATATTTTCATTCTTAGAGCATAGAAAACCCATTTACAACCATCTAGATAAGGTTTTTAACAGTATTAGATCCCTCTAGACATGAAATAACACTCCTAGAGTCAACTTTATACCAATATACAGTAGTAGACATGATAACAGAAAATAAGCCATTTAAGAGGATATGTATAAAACAAAAGTACTCGTGTGTGAAATGAGTTCCCGTGTTGGACAGAAAGTGACGTTGGGGGTTTGGAGTTAAGATTTAGTTTTCTGTGGGCTAGTGGCTCGTGTTAGGGATTATTGTGCCTGTTGTGAGATAATTCAGACCTGTAATAAAAGCCTGTTGCAATCAAGTCTAGTGCTTGTGTGTCTCTCCGAACATTAGTGTAGAATACTATCATGTCAACACAGTGTCTTTGAATGCTTATCTGATTGCGTTATATTTGTATTTTACCTTAAATTCTGGTGTATAAGCCGCATCGGTGCATGAGCCACAAAATTTATAGGAAAAGACAGCTTTGTATATATATATAAGCCACAACGGACTGTAGGTCGCACATGTCCACGTCATTAAATGGCATATTGTGGCACGCACGAGTCCGATAAGGAGCCAATCATAAGCTACGAAAAAACTCACAAAGAAGCTACAAAAAAACTCACAAAGAGCTTGTCTGCCCTTTGGAAATTGCAAGAGGTCATTACTCAATATAGCAGTCTGACTCACAGTGGCAGCAACTTAACACATATAATACCAAAAAAGTATACGAACAAGTACAAATACGAGTTTAAAATAAAAAAAGAAATATTTTAAAGTTTTCCCATAATGCATTGCATCTGAGCAAAGCATTTCATTGGAGGACAAGCAGCACAGAAAATGGATGGATGGATGGTGCTGCAATGCTGCCTCTGGGGGAGGAGCCAGAGGAGCCCAGAGCCCAGAGGGAGGCTGAGGTAATTGCAGTGCCCAGCAAGCACCAGTGGATGCTCTGCTCAGGCTCAATGCATTATGGGAAAACTTTAAACTTGCTTTTTTTCCATTTTAAACTCGTATTGGACCTTGTTTGTATATTTCTTGGGGATTATAGGTGTTAAGTTGCTGTATCATGAGTTTAGTGTTCTTTGTAAGATGACACCGTGAGGCAGACTTTTATATTGAGTAATGACCTCCTGTGATTTCCAATGGGTTGACAAGCTGGTCATGAGTGCTCTCTGATAGTGATTTCGTGATTTGCTCCTGCCAAAAAAAGAGCTACCGTTTCCTCACTGACTCACGAGCGGCACAGCATTTAAACAATTAGTAGTAGTTGTGAAGTAAAGGAGATGTCACAAGATTAGAATTTAGCCATAAATTAGCCTCACTGCTGTGTAAGCCGCAGGGTTCAAAGTTTAAGAAAAAAGTAGGGGCTCATAACCAGAAATGACGGTAGTTTATATACATTTTTATTATTGAAAATTTAACATTTAGGCAAAAAATACATAAAATGTGTTTAAATATGCATATTTTTTTATTAATAATAGATAGGCCATAATTAACAACAAAACACCATAATTTATTAATGAATATATTTTTGAAAAACCTTGATAGGGCGACACCGCAAAATTCAAACCACACAGTGGCGAGGGACGACTGTATTTCTTGTGTTTACTTAGATGCACATGGTGTTCCTTTTTTGTGCGCTCTTGTGTTGATAATGTTGATGGACCGGTGTTCGGGGAAGATCTCATATCTCAATTTTGTTTTGTTCTCGCTCTTTGTGTCAAGGAGTGTTCCAGGCTGTGGCTGTGATGATCAGCTCCTGATAGTGTCTAATAAAGCTGCACATACCCTCGCGAGCATTCATCTTTAACCTGACACACTTGTGGGCGCCAACGTTCATTTTGTCTGTGTGATGAGGCGGGACAGGGGACAATATGACAGAACTATGACTGCCGCATGATGCTCAATCGCCCGGCAAAGACAAGAAGAAATACTGTGTAACATTGTTGATGCTTTTAACAGTGTTATTGTGGAGGACTAGAACAGGAAAATTATACTACAAGGGAATGATGGCAAATATTATTCGATAAGCAGAACAGGAGGACTGTGCCTCCCTATCACTGATTCAATAGATCATACAGAGCAGTGATTAATTTGCAATATGATTGCTTATTAATAAACGTCAATCTCAGGAAACGTAGCCGGGTGGATGTGGCTAACATATATAGTTTCATTAGCATATGGCAGGGATTCTGACGCCCAGGGGTCTGCAAGCCATAGGTTAGAGGCTGTATCATGAAAAAATCATTAAAAATAACGTTAGCTCTGTGTTGCATTTTCACTTGGTGCATGCTGTCATGCTATGTGTGCTCATATGTCCATTTGGCTCAGTAATAAGCCTTGTATTGAATTAATTTTCTAATTGACTTCTGTATGTTACGTGCCTTTGTTTTGATAATTATTTACAACTATTACGTTTACGTGTAACATTAGTTGCATAGTACTGATTATTTTCATTCTGTTGCAGACCAAAGCACAGCAAAAGAGCATAAAAATCACGGTTCACCACATCTTACCATAGCTTGTCACCACTTAAATATTCAATACACATACAAATACAAATAAATTCACCAAATAAAAGACAAACCTGCCAGGAGATATCTTACCCATCTAAAACCGGCTCAGTTTTAAATTAGTAGCTTATGTGTGCAGTTGAAAAATAAGACACTTGATTTTATAGCCCTTTAAGTGCCAAAGTTGCAAAATTGCAACAAGCAACATTGCTGAATTTAACAAGACATTTCTGCAAATATGCTACCTTATCTAGTTAATACTTTACACCAGGAGATGGCAGACATCTGTAACTTTAATCTGAGCAACGTTTGCGGATGTCGTTTTATGCCAAGTGCAGGAGTTTATAGACTTTTAAAACCACCGTGTACGTGCGACAGCGGGTCTGCCCAAGAAGCAAATACATTCACCGATGCTTTGCTTAACGATGTTTAGGGTGGCAGAAGGGGACGTGGTGGGTTGTCAAAACACTGCTAACTGTGACGGGGGTGGCGGGAATGTAGAAAAAAAAACATTGGAATAGCGGCATACCCGGTAGTACCTGGGAGAGTGCATTTTTAATCGGTAGATAAGACCTGAGAATACAATGACCTGTAATATTCACAGGCTTACTAGATAGATAGATACTTTATATCTATCTATGTAATAATAGCAGTTGAGGCAGCAGTGGTGTTCAAGATCCCGCTGTAAGTGACGACGATGATGGCTGGGTTTGCTTGAGAGCTGAGGAAGAGTATCACAAGTCTGATCAGACATTTTGATGAGGTGGTATCGTGGAGACAGGGACCTGACAAATTCTGAACCTGGTGACATCATAATATGCAAATTAGATGAGTACATTTACTCCCATCACAAACGTTGGGTCAAACTGATGATTTTTCTAATTTACAGTATGCCTTTATCTCACTATTATCTAACCGTTTTCAAGCTACAACCTTTTGAAATGAAACTGGGGCGCCTAAAGGGTAATATAATGTCTTGATATATACAGTATTTAATAATGCATCAAGGATGTTTTATTGTGTGGTTTATGTTTTTTTAAGTGTGCAGGAGTAGGGGGTGTGGTGGGAGTACATGTCTGAAGGGGTACACGACTGTGAAAAGTTTGAGAACCACTGGTGTAGTCTATGCATGAGAGCTGGGATAACCTCCAAACCCCTGCCTTGACCCTGAACAGGATAAGCAATACAGAAAATGGAAGGATAGATGAATGGTTTTTTGACTGAGCACAGACAACCATTTCAAAACCGCACTCCTTCGCAAAGACATCTCCTCTTAAGTCCAACAGATGTGTTTCTAAACCCTTCCACACACTGGACTTAAACTCTCAGACACAGTTGCCATGGACGCCACTGCTACAACCGCCTTCCACCCTCAAACTCCCCCGATGGGATTACAGGCCTAATAAACAGTACATTTCATTGTGGCCTCACAAACCAGATCAAAATATTTCATCCCTGAAAGAACTGGGGGAACTAAATTAATCAGAATCTACTATATGGATAAAAGTATTAGGACATGGCTACTCTACTTACAGCAGAGTGGACGTGAGAGGCTGGAGTACGTTCAATGTTATTTTCAATGTTACTCTTGAATATGCCTGTATCTTTAGATTTCCATCTGGGGCGTGAAAACATTTCTGTTCCCTAGGGGGGGCACGACAGAAAATAACAGAACCACTGACCTACAGGAAGTGAAAATGAAAAAAGATATTAGAACGTCTGACTTTGGAGTATTGTGATGTCAGCAGGAGTGACTAGATGTTCACCATTATCTCAAAGGTGTTTGATGGGCTTGACGTCTGGGTTTTGTACAAGTTCTCTCACACCAAACTCATCTATGCATGCTTTTACAGTATGTACCTTGCTTTGTGCAATGGGGCACAGTCATGCTGGAACAAAAAAGGGGCTTCCGAAATTCAGAAATTGACTTTGAATGACACTCTTTGTTGTCTGCAGTATTAATTCCCCCATTTCCCCCCCCTAAATCCTATTTAGATTAATTTAAACAAGGCCATTTCCTGTCAGTCGTAAGTAAATTGCTCTCACAAAAATGCTGTACACTCAGAGCCGGCCCTCGGTGTGATTTTATATGGCACCCCTCTCCACCTGCGATTTACACGCGCTTACAAAAGAAATTGAATGTCATTGTTTTTATCGTTGCCTTTGATTTGTAAAAGAACGTGCCACCTAATGTACATGGTTAACAAATTACAAATAATTCAGAAATACAATATGCAGTAAATCCTCCTACCACAAAATAAAAATCCCGTAAATAAGTGATTAAATAATAATAGTAAGAAATTATAAATGTAACAATCAGCATCAAACAATTCAAATAACTACACTGTTTACATTATGCAATGATAATGCAAAAATAATCGACAGATTAATCGGTTATTAAAATAATTGTAGTTGCAGGCCTAATGAATTACTTTATTTTGCATGTCACAAAATGGCGATGTGCAAACGGGCTGAAATTGACATCAGATCGTGTTGCCTCCGTTCATTCAATGTGTTTGCGGTCTATTTTTATGTGGTTATAAATCATTGTAATCGTGCCCCTCGAAGTGACGAGACTCTCTCTGGTACCCCTTTCAGGAGACTGACCCTGATTCAGCCGGCTCTACTGCCTAATGGGCCAGCCGGCTCTGTCTACAACTATACTGTATATAAACTGGCTTTGTATCCCAAATTTTCATTGGGATGCCATGGAAACCTCTTTGAACCATTACAAAGCTTCTATCCTGACTTTCCTACTCACACTTGATGTGCGCATCACACTTCTTCTTCTTGTTTTTGAGGAGCTTTGCTTTTAGTTTTGACAGACATACTGTAAAGCGAACAGACACAAAAGCGTAACTATCACACAGCGCCAAAATGAGCTCCCATACGCAAACCAACGTCGTAAACTATGCACACTACTGTATAGCCGAATATGCTAAGCACAAGGCTAGTAGGCGGGTGAAGTACACGCTGCTGTAGTGGGTGGCTTATATGCAATTTGACTCTTTCCTACCATTAAGATTAGAGGGGGGATTTCTCAGTTTAGAGGGACTCACTGAGACCAGCCCCACCCTGCTTTTCATTTTTGACACTTTTGCATGTTGGCAAGCACAGAAGGCTGCACGACAACATTTTAAGGGGACTCAGCAGCCACTTCCACTGCAGGCTTGGGCACAAAAATTGAAGGTGGAGGACGTCTAGCATGCCAAAACATTAATTATCGTCTTTTGTTGTTTTAGCTTTCTCCCAAGTATGCATCTTCGAGTATTGCTTGGCACACAACCATTGCTGAGGGAGTCAGATCCCACCTGCAAGGTGCTCATTTAATATGCCTTAGTCTACAAAGAGTTGCTAATCAATACATCCGTCAGGCTTCTTATCTTTTCAAGGTTACATAGATTCAAAATTGAACAATTTTCTGATGCTCATCTTATCCATTTTTCATCATCATGAGTTTTAATGGTGTAGCACTCCTGGCTGCCAACATGGAAAGACATCAAATATTTCACTTGTGCATGAGTAAAACCCCACACATGAACTATGTTGCTCATTTTTAGTTTAATTGCATTTTAACGACTCATGAGTTTAATGTTTTGATGAATATTACATGTCAGTGGATGCATAATTCCTCGCAATAAAGAGAAGAAAGTGTACTTCCTGACCTCCAAATCATGGCTGCCGAGAGCATCTGACACCCAGGGGGACTTTTTTAAGGTGAGAAATAAATTACCAAGAAGACTGACATTTTGGATGGCAATCTTTCTTCCTGCTGCTCCTTTCTTCCTCATGCAGCAGGGGGCGCTAGTAGGCCAGAAACTGTAAAAGAAAGTTGGTCTGCTTTTTTCAGATTTTCTTTTTCCACAACATCCTTTTTTTCTATGAACGCACGCACACACACACACACACACACACACACACACATCAAGGATGAGACAAATGGAGTGTCTGCTGAAGCAACTTACTGGTGTGCGGACCAAATTTTGTCTTAAATCCCAACACTGCTTGTGTTATATTGCAAAGTGAACAATGAGCATCTGTTGTGCTGTTGCTGTCAAAAAAAACCCCCAAGTAAATAATTTTTGCTGAAAGCCTGGGAGATCAATTTCCGAATAAAATCAAAAATAGGTCACCACCTGGAAGTATGAAAAAGGTTCCTCTTGAAGAAGTACAAAAGGAAGGTATGAGTGTCAACTATTGTGGTACAGTACCTCACAAAAGTGAGTACACCCCTCATTTGTGCAAATATTTTACCACATTGTGTCATGAGACAAAACTGAAGAAATCACACTTCAATAAAATCTGTAAAATGTGTAAAAGTAGTCGGTGTACAGGTTAGATAACAGTGTACATTTATAAAAACAAACAAATAGCTCTAATAAAAAAATAACACACAGCCATTACAAGTGGTCCTCGTTTTGCGGTGTTCCATGTTACGTCTTTTTGTGGTTACGAATGCACTCCCATAAATTATTAATACTGTACTATAAGAAAACGAGAATTACTTGCGTGAGTGCAGCGGAAGAATATACTGTAGGCACAAGTCTCTACAGTAAGGACGGACAATGTCACTTTTGTTCGTCTTAGTTACCTTTTTGACTTTAACCTCCATTATGTCTCCCAAGCGTGAGGCAGACTCTTCCGGTGGCATCGTGTAAAAGAAAAGTGAAGTGAAATTAGACATCATAAAATGCTCAGTGGAGAAGTGAAGAAATCAACATTGGCTGCATGCCTGGTTGAAGCTACTGGAACACAGGACCATCATGAACATGTGAAAGGATCTTCTACTATGAAACGGACAGTGATAACTAAGCAGGGTAGTCGCCTGTCTATCCCTCCCTTGCAGTGTGCAAGACAACCACAGGGATACAAAGAAGTTGTTCAGTCTTTTTTACTATTATTTAGTGTAATTCGTGGATTTCATTTATTTATTACTGCATTTTATAGGTCCTATATGTGTTCTGTGTACATTTTGAGTGACTTAAGTGTTAATTTAGATTACATGAATTTACATTACATTAAAAGTGGGGATGCTCCGATCAGGGTTTTATTCTGCCTATTCCGATGACGATCATCCATGAGTAAGATTGGCCGACACCGATCACATGGATTAACTGTATATTTTTCAATTTATTTATGATGAGTGGGTCAGGGATGATATCCTGCCTCAAGTGGAGGAGTTTAAGTACCTCAGGGTCTTGTTCACGAGTGACGGAAGGATGGAAAGCGAGATCAACAGGCGGATTGGTGCAGCGTCTGCAGTGATGAGGACTCTGCATCGGCCTGTTGTGGTGTAGAGGGAGTTGAACCGAAAGGCAAAGCTCTCAATTTACCTGTCGATCTACGTTCCTACCCTAAACCTATGGTCATGAACTTTGTGTAGTGACCAAAAGGACAAGATCGTGGGTACAAGAAATTAGCTGAAATTTGTTTCATTCGTAGGGTAGCTGGGCTTTCCCGTAGAGATAAGGTGAGAAGTACTGTCGTCCGGGAGAAACTCAAAGTAGAACCGCTGCTCCTCCTCATTCAGAGAAGCCAGATGAGGTGGCTTGGGCATCTGGTCAGAATGCCTCCTGGATGCCTCCCTAGGGAGGTGTTCAGGGCATGTTTGACCGGTACAAGGTCTCGGGGAAGACCCAGGACACGTTGGAGAGACTATGTCTCTCAACTGGCCTGGGTACGCCTCGGGATCCACCGGAGGAGCTGGATGAAGTTGCCGGGGAGAGGGAAGTTTTGGCTTCCCTGCTTAGGCTACTACCCCCGCTACCCGACCTCGGATGAGCGGAAGAAGATGGATGCGGGGGCAGCAGTCTAGATAAGAAAGTCCAGACTTCCTGGTCCCCAGCCACCTCTTCCAGTTCCAACGGTAGCACACCAAGGCGTTCCCAGGCCAGCTGTGAGATATAATCCCTCCAGCATGTCCTAGGTCTGCCCAGGGGCCTTCTCAGGGCTGGGTATGCCCGGAACGCCTCAGCAAGGAGGCGTCTGGGAGGCATCCGGAGGAGATGGCCGAGCCACCTCTACTGGCTCCTCTCGATGTCAAGTAGCAGCGGCTCTACTCTGAGCCCCTCGAGAATGACCGAGGTCCTCACCTTATCTCTTGGGCATTTGGTCAGGATGACTCCTGGACCCCTCCCTGGGGAGATGTTCAGGGCATGTTCGACCGGTAGAAGGTCTCTGGGAAGACCCAGGACACGTTGGAGAGACTATGTCTCTTAACTGGCCTGGGGACGCCTCGGGATTCCCTGGCCACAACGGATTATCTCTTAGGGTGAGTCCAACCACTGTACGGAGGAAACTCATTTCAGCCGCTTGTATCCCTGATCTTGTTCTTTCGGTCACGACCCAAAGCTCATGATGAAAACCAGATTGCAACGCCTGTAAGCCGAAGTTCTACTAACGGTCGTACACTTCTCTTCAGCATGCTGGAATAGACTTTCCCAAAAACACATAAAGAACAGAGTTGGACTGACGCAGTGTATTAACAACACAAGACGTGCGCCATTTGGTACAATGTACACAAACCGAGGCAACATTTTGGTGTAAATTTTTAGCTGAAAAACGCGCTAACCGGAGTGTACGCTAACCGAGGTTCCATTGTAATTTTCTTAGTGTCTCTCTGTCTGACCTTATTCTTGCCGTCCTGTCCTTTCTGTAGTGTGATGCACAAAAGTAAACACAATAATAAATACACAGAACACCATTAGTGATTAAAAAAAGAAATTGCTCAGGGGGACAAATGATTTTGCCCCACCAATTGTGTCTAGAAACGTGGCTGTCAAAACCTTCATGGTTTGATCAGAATACTACTGTGTCTACTAGAGAGCTAAATTAAATACATACAGCACAGGCCAAAAGTTTGGACACACAACACAACTGATGGTCCCAAACTCATTAATAAGGCAAGACATTCCACTAAGTAACCCTGACAAGGCACACCTGTGAAGTGAAAACCATTTCAGGTGACTACCTCATGAAGCTCACTGAGAGAACACCAAGGGTTTGCAGCGCTATTAAAAAAAATTATAAGACTAAGAAATATATGTCTAACATAGAAGACATATTTACAGTTATTTCACACTTTTTTATTAAGTACATAATTCCACATGTGTTCATCCATAGTTTTGAGAACGTACAATGTAAATAGTCATGAAAATAAAGAAAACGCATTGAATGAGAAGGTGTGTCCTAACTTTTGGCCTGTATGGTAAATTAAGGTTTATGTTGAATTTCGTCAACTATTTGTTGTTTGTGAGCACCCTCTGTGGTTGTGGTTGGTGTCTGGTGTGTTCATCCAACAATGTACTGTTTTTTTTTTTTGCATTTGGTTGAGTTTGTTCAAATATAGCATTTTTGGTTTGTTTGGTGTCCTGCCAATTTGCTTGGAATAAAACACCACTGATCTTATTTGAATTTTAAATAGGTTATCTATATCTGTGCTGTACATTAATATGTGCAAATTATATGTAAAATGATCTCTTTTCAAACCTTGTGTGAATGTAATATTAAGCATCACCATACCCACACACGCACACTCGCACGCAGCTAATGACACTTGAGACTAGCAGCTTTATGAGCCGAGTAGTTTGCTCCTTCCTTGTCCTGTTTAGAGAAAAGAGCAGATATCATAATGAGGCGTGCTGCATTAAAAAAGAACTAATAACAGATCTTTGACATCAAATATGGCCTGTCTCTAAACAGGTATCTCCTCTCAAGCATGATGGCTATCTCAGCCGCAGCTTCACTAAATTGTCGTCACTCCTGTCGTCTTTCAGCTGGTCAGGAAGGAGAAGACAGCGAGCTAATTAATGAAGGCAAAGGGATCCATTACTTTTCCCTTCCCCATTTTATATGAGGCTTTGTAGGCCAGTCTGTGATTGCATCCCAAACAATTGGCCTTCCAAGTGCAACATCACAAGTCGCTTTTTAAATTGTGCACATAAAGCAACAGGCACATAAAATCTTAATATGTGTCTAACTCATGTTCTAGACAAACTTCTTTCCCGAGGAGAACATAATGTGAAATGAGCATAACGAAGAATGAGACTTCTCATTTAAAAAGGACTTCATGCATAACTTACCCTTTGAAAAGATGGGAATATTTACTCTGGGAAATTCTCCAGCAATCCTGGGCTGTTATTCAACTGCTAACAGAACAAAACGTGGAACAGTGAGTCACATTTCTTATCCATGAAAACAGGAGTGGAGGCTGGATGATGGCACATAATCCTTCCATATACGCCATTGTCTCGCTCGCACGTTTAGCCGTGCTTCCATTGTGGCTTCGTGTTACTGTGAGCTTTTTCTTAGGGGTCGCAACACTACCCTATTCAATATGCATGATTGCATGAAGCGGTTGTCCTCGGAAATATTGCAATTTTATGAGTTGACCTGTTTCCAGCCTGAAAAGGACATTTTAAACTGCACATTAATGACCCTGTCTGCTTTCTTTCTGCTTTTGGGTCAGCTTATAATTACATTCTGAATTGGCCAGTATAACAGGAAAAAAATCATCCAAGGCTGCTGCTCTTTTCTGACTATATTTCTACATATCCTTGAGCATGACAGTATATAACAAATTACTTTATCAGACAATGGTGTTTGGATTAAGACCAATAGAAAGGGCCACTGTGCATGACCTTTCTATTGATGAGTGTCCTCCCACTGAAGCACAGCGGAAGCTTTGATATGATGCTAATCTAATGTTATTGTGACAAATGTCTTTTTCCCGCTCATCATCAGCTTCCCAGTTGGTTGTCATCATGGCTCGATGTGCTTCATGTGTTCTTTGCCTCTGACTCGCAATAGTATTCAATTAATTGGCATTATATTATATGTCATACGACTGGTAATTTACACTCGTTAGCTACAATTACACAAGAATGCTCTGTGTTGATTGTCACTGTCAGAGAGGTATTATTCTTATAATTATAGCTTTTATATTTATATTTTGGATATATATATATATATAGCTAAAGATATAGCTATATATAGATAGCATATAGCTAAAACACCCAAAATATTAGAAACAACTCATCTTCGGTGTACGTCTTTCATTTTGTGGTGACGTACGCACACCTAGGGATGTGTACCGAAAACGCTATTTTTATATGCATCAACTGAATTTTGTCTGCACTATTGAGCACCATCCATCCATTCATTTTCTATGCTGCTTATCCTCATTCGGGGCACGGGGGGGATGCTGGAGCCTATCCCAGCTGAATTCGGGAGAAGGCGGGGTACACTCTGGAGTGGTCGCCAGCCAGGGCACATGTAGACAAACAACCATTCACACTCACATTCATACCTATGTTAATAATTTAGAGTCGCCAATTAACCTGACATGCATGTTTTTGGAATGTGGGAGGAAACCGGAGTACCCGGAGAAAACCCACGCACAGGACATACAAACTCCACACAGAGATGCCCAACGGAGATTCAAACCCAGGTCTTCCCGATCTCCTGACTGTGTGGCCAACACAACTAGGCCACGAGGCCACCGTGCGGCCTATTGAGCACCAGTTGAAGTAAAATCAAAAGGTACCATGTTTCATTACCTAAACGGTAGTCTCCGTAGGGTGTCATGGCACCACTCCTAACATCATTCAGAGAAGACAGAAGAAGATGAAGCCAGAGGGAGGTGAGCTGAATTAAGCGCGCCATGCTGCGTCCAGCGGCTTGCAGAATGGATACTGTATACAGTGTGTAACTCATCCACAGCTACACGAAATGAATGACGTTGCTTATTAATTAACTTTTTGCACTTCATTATGTCTACGATGCCTAAGGCAGGCTCTTCTGGTGGATGTGCACTGAGAAAAAGAAATCATAAGGAGCTCTGAGAGAGGAGAAACGCCCACCAATGTACTTCGAAGAACACACAACCTCATCAAGGACAGCACACATCCACAACACTCATTATTCACACTCCTACCGTCAGGCAGACGCTACAGGAGTTTGAAGTCCAGGACCACAAGGCTGGCGAACAGCTTTTACCCACAGGCCATCAGGCTTCTCAACGAAGCACTCACACACGCCGCACGCAACACAAGCACACACTCATAGTACTATTTATTTATTGATTTATTTATTTGTATTAATGTCTCTTCTGTTGTTGTTGTTCAATTTATTGGTATTAATGTTTCTTCTCTTTTTATTCATTTTCTTGTTTTCTTTCTTTTTTGGGAGAATGAACAGAACAAAAATTTCATTGCATAGCAGAACTACCTGTTTTACTGTGCATATGACAATAAAACTCTTGAATCTTGAACATTTGGGCTTAGCCCTTCATCTGAGACGTCTGTCATGAAGGATAAAGATGGTATTCTTGGCCTTGCAAAAGAATCTGCTCCTATGAAAGCAACAGTGGTAACTTAGCAACCCAGTAGTCTTAATTATTGAGATGGAACGGTTGCTTTGTTCTGGCTGGAAGACCAGAATCAACACCGTGTCCCAGTGAGTCTCATGTTAGAAGTGATCCTGTACACTCTACCTCAGCATCTACAGATTCTTTTAACTCTTCCACTTCCACCTCCCAACCAAACCACAGGGACAAAAGTAAGTTGTTCTCTTTTCATTACTGTTTCACTAACACTAATTCTTGTACAGTATAATGATCCCTCGTCACTTAGCGCTTGAATTTTGCGGTTTCATTCTTTCACGGTTTAAAAAAAAAAAATTAAATAATGCTGTTTTGCAGTTAATATAGCCTATTATTAGTACAAAAATATGCATATTTCAGAAAGTGGGGTGTTTTTACCTAAATGAAGCATTTTCAAGCATAAGAATGGCTAAATGAATGAAAATACAAACCTAATGCATTCAGAAGACACATTCAAAACGTGATATGTAGTACTCTACACTGGTCACTAGGTGTCAGTAATGTTACTCTAATGTTCGGTGAGACACACAATTTCCAGATTGATCGCTGGACAATAGGCGTTTATTCCAGGTTTGAATTATCTCACAACAAGCACAATAATCCACATTTAAAGTCACAAATAAAAACACAGGCAATTGTTGCGGCCATAACCCACAGCAAGCGTGTCTTAAATAGCTTACCGGATTTTCACAACTATAAGGCGCACTTAAATTTTGTCCAAAATGGACTTATACGCCTTATGTGTGTACGGAGTTCCAAAATCTATCAGTGTTGCTGTGTGACTTTGATGAGTGCTCCGCTCGGCTGACTGGGAGCGTCTCCTGCTGACACGCTACTTATATACTGTAGAGGAAAGGTGGACGTGACTGAGAACAGCATGCCGACGTGAAAGAGGACGCTAAAGGCACGCCCCCAGTAGATATATAAGTATATTTAATGAAACGGCGCCATCTATCCATCCGGGCAAGGACTACCGTGGCGCAGCAACATCCAGCGGATTACAAGGAAAGCTGGCCATCTTCCACTCCTACTGCAGTAAAAACATTGCAGACAAACACATCCAGCCCAGCTACATCACCAACATGGATGATGTGCCGCTCACTTTCGACATCCCGGTGAACCACCCTGTAGAGAAGGGGACCAGCACGGTAGCACGAGAAGTCGGCTTTTACTGTTGTGCTTGGTTGCCATGGTAATGGACAGAAATTGCTACCTGTGGTAAAAAACCAAGTGCAGCAAATGAACCCGGAGCTTGCCATCATTCCGGGAGGCTTGATGAAGGAACGCCAACCGCTGGACATCGGTGTGAACATGGCGTTTAAGTGAAGTTGCGAGCGGTGTGGGAGCGATGGATGACAGCTAGCGAACACAGGTTCACTAACACCTAGGAGGCAGCGCCGAGTTACGCCACAATTTGTGAATGGATTGTGGATGCTTGGGCTAAAGTGTCTGATGCACTGTTGTTCAAGCTTTCACAAAAGTCAGCATCATTTCTAAGGCGCCGCACGGCAACGACACTGACTCTGTCAATGACGAGAGGGAACCTGGCGTGTTTGATGGAGAACTTGCCCTGCTGTTCATTTGGGATGCAGAAGATGAGGACTTTGATGGATTTGTGGATGAGGATTGATCAAAAATAACGTGAGTACATTGTTAAATACTTCAATAAAGTATAACCCAACTCAGTTTTGCTCCCGCTGGATTTTTAAAAACATACAATAGCATGCATGCTAGCGTATTGTGGCATCGCTCGGAGCACTTCCTGTTCCCCAGCGTGCTTTGCGGTAGTGTTTTGGTGCAAATGCTCTTAAAGTTGCATGTTTAAAGCTACATATTTGTTAGTTATTGTTCTGCAAAAATAGCCGTAGTGTCTTGTCTGTTTTTGCGTTGCTGTGTGATGTTTTTAGTTGTGCACCATGACTGAGACTGTTGTGTTGAGTGATGACCATCCTGATTTCAAGTGGGTTTGATACACCGAATGAGAGTTCTGCTCTTAATCTGTCCAAAGAAATAAAGCTATCTCACTGACTTCTAACTGGCACGGTGTGTTTTAGCGTGCATGCATGCTACGTATGTTAGACCATACCTGCGCCCTTTAATACGGTGCGCCTTATGTATGTGTCAAACACAAAAATAGCATCTGTAACTGAGACTGCGCCCTTTAATACGGTGCGCCTTATGGTCGTGAAAATACGGTACTTACTTTTATTACATTTACTATATTGGGTAATACGACTGTAAAGGTCCTTGGTGTTATTTCATGTCTAGATGACTGTAATGTTAAAAAACGTATTTAGAAAGTTGTAATCAGGTTTTGTATGCTCTAACTACGAAAATGTTCCATTTATACATAAGGAGTCCTATTTCGCAGAAATTCACTTTTCATGGTTGGGTCTGGTACCAATGAACCGCGATAAACGAGGGATTACTGTATTTAGTGTTTTATTATTGTATTTTATGTCCTGCATGTGTTCTGTTTACTGTGTGAATGACTTGACTTGTCGATCAAAACTGACTTTATGTGTAAGTATGGCCTATTTATTCTAGGTTTCTCATTGTGTTTATGCAGAACGCCATTCAGGAAGTTAGTTAAAGGATCTGTGATTGGACACAGCAACAATTTTGCATGTAGAGTCCATCCATACCAACTGTACACTAATGAGCTTTGCTACCCACTGCCTGGGTCACTGTGACTTCACACTGTTAAAACACATCAGGATTAGTGTCTGTGAGACGCTTTCATGAGGTCCAGAGACGTACAGGCAAACACCCACACAGCTGTGGGAACATGAGTGATATGAAATTGTCTGACCGTACATAAATATGCAGGGAGGCAGGGGGAAGAAGAAAAGGAGGATGAAAGAGAAGAGGAGAAGGGATATAAGAAATAAAGATACACAAGTAAAGCAGGCAAGGGTGAAATGTATGGAAGGACACTGCTTGGGTCTGTTTTTCTGTTTGCACTGCAGTCAAACAATCTTTCCATGTGATTATCAAACATGTCCTGAGGCAACACACTGGCTGGATGTAGTATGTAGTCCACTGACAGCACAATGCTTCCTTTCAGCAATGATATGTCACCAATTACCATACAGCCTTTTTCTATGCTGCTTATCCTGTTCAGGGTCACAACAGAATTCAGACAGTTCAAACTGTTGCTGCACTTGCACTTGTCTGCATCGTTGCACTTTTCCAAAAAGAAATGTTGTAAACTATTACAGGTGGTGTTCGTGTTACGTACGAGTTCCGTTCCTCAACTGTGGTGGAAGTCGAGTTCTGGTGTAAGTTGGATCTTATACCAAAATTACAGTACCCTGTAGACTGTACACACAGCACATGAAGGACATAAAATACAGTAATAAAACACTAAATACAAGAATTCAATGAAACTGTAATTAAGTAATAAAATATAATACAAAAATAAAAAGTAATTAAAAGAAGAAAAAGCCAAAAATTTTCATGTTGTGCTAGTTTTATTTTGTTATTTCACCTTTGTTAGTGTCTGTCCTTTACATCCCTGATTTCCTGTTGTGGGCGGTACCACGGGACGCACCTGTTTCTGTTCACCTCATCAGTTGTTTTTTTCTATTTAACCTGCTCCCACACGGCTTGTGGGTGCAGGTTCGTACTCTTCGTCTCAGACCTTCGACGCAGCTGTTCATCGTGCCCCAGTTCTGAACCCGTCGAGGTACTTATATTTTTAGTAACCTAGTTACCTGTGCATCCCGTGCGCCACTCTGCTGGCCCTTTTGCCTTACCTGTTGTATCAGTGTTTTTCCTGGCTTGTATTTTGTATTTTTCCCTAGCCTATTTTTTGTGACTCAAGTCCTTGCTTCAAGGCCTTTATCCAGCTCATGGCAAAAATTATGAAATCTCCAGTCTCGTAGGATGTTCATTCAGTTGTTTAATTTTGTACAAAAAAACAGATCACAGACATCACACAAATTTAAAGTAATTTCAAATAGCAATTTTTTGGCTTTAAGAAACACTGCAAGAAATTACCACAAAAAAAATTGGTAGGAACAGTTACTTTTGTAGAACAAGCAGAGGGAAAAATTATGGAATCGTGAAAAACAAACAAAAGAACACTTCAACACACCACTAGTACTTTGTTGCACGACCTCTGGCTTTTATAACAGCTTGCAGTCTCTGAGGCATGGACTTACTGAGTGACAAACAGTACTCTCTCTTTTTTTTTTTTCCTGTCCTGTCCAGCCTTTAACACTACGTAGTACTACCAAGAAGGGGCCAATTTGGCCCCCCGCCCTAGAAATATCACAGAGGGGCCAAAATGGCCCTGTGCATTTGGATTAACAAGTTGATAGTCCTCACCAGTCAGTTTTCATATGTAAATGCTGTCGTTACCTGTGGAGTGTGGCGGAATGTGGGTCAAACTGAGGGGGAAGGTGTGGCAACTGTGGAATGCTTTCAAAGACTTGTGTTTCAGTTCAAGACAAAGTAAAATTTTCAGAAGAGAAAGCTTTGTTGGAATGTAAAGTATCTTTTTGCATGAGAGTTGGGAGGGTTTGCACATTTTATTAGTGAATGTTGTTTTACAATTTTACTGTAAATTTTACTGTACATTCTTTCTTTGTGTAAATTTGTCATTATTTTAGCCCTTTGCATTTTTTGTATTTCTTTTTTTGTATTTTGTAAATTTTTCTGTAATTTTGCAGTAAGAGGTTGACACATGTTTTTCATTTCTTCCTGTCATTTATTTATGATTCACGGGATTCAAAAGAGTTATCAGCTTTGAAATCACAACTATGACATATAGAAAACACGCAAATGCACCATACTGCAAATACAGCCTCTGTCCTCTATACTGCACAGTCATGGCACTTCCAAGCCATCTCCTTCCTGACCCGTCTCTCCTTCACGCCCTAACCCTAACACTAACCCACTAACCCACTAAGCACAGTGTATTCCCGCACCATCTGGTCCATCACATCGACTCCACATTTCATGGCATAGTAGTCTGTCACTGTATTTGGCTTCTTCTTGCCAGTATCGCCAATCTCCACAATGCTATGCATGCTACTAGCATTCTGGTGTGGCATGTTGTTGCTGAAGACGGGTCTCCACGCTGGCCTTCTGGGCTCCAACATGGGAGTGCGCCAACTCACTTGCTAGCTCCACCAGGAAGTCGACCCGTCTCTCCTTCACGCCCTAACCCTAACCCTAACCCTAACCCTAACCCATGCATAGCATACACAAGAAATTACACAAAGAAATTACAAAAAAACTCAGAAATATTTTATTTTTCAAACAGTAAAATTGTAAAACAACACGCACTAATGAAATGTATAAACCCTCCCAACTCTCATGCAAAAAGATACTTTACATTCCAACAAAGCTTTCTCTTCTGAAAATTTTACTTCGTCTTGAACTGAAACACAAGTCTTTGAAAGCATTCCACAGTTGCCACACCTTCCCCCTCAGTTTGACCCACATTCCGCCACACTCCACAGGTAAC
The DNA here is from genome assembly GCF_027744805.1 of Dunckerocampus dactyliophorus. Taxonomy (NCBI): domain Eukaryota; kingdom Metazoa; phylum Chordata; class Actinopteri; order Syngnathiformes; family Syngnathidae; genus Dunckerocampus; species Dunckerocampus dactyliophorus. Next base: position 20,461,376 of record NC_072825.1, read on the forward strand.
GACAGCATTTACATATGAAAACTGACTGGTGAGGACTATCAACTTGTTAATCCAAATGCACAGGGCCATTTTGGCCCTCTCTGGTATTTCTAGCGTGGGAAGGTTGAGGCCGGTAGTTCTCGTGTTAAAGCAGATAGAATTGTAGATCTGAATGCCCTCAAGTGCTCAACAGATTTACTCTGCCAGGGAGAAGTGTGATATACACTTCCCCTGTTATACCGAATTTATTTGACTTTGATGCTTGTTATTAAGCAAATTTGGAGCGACCGGACCGGAGCAAGAGGGGACAGAGAAGAAGAGAAAAGAAAACAGGGGTGGGGGTTGCGGGGTTAAGAGGGGGACAAAAAAAAGAGACAAGAGACAAGGACAACAGCAGCAACAACAACAATTGTGACAACAAGAACAGAGCAACAGAAACATACAGAACGACAGCAAATAAATGTCTGTGACAACTATAAAGACAAACAAGGACATAAGGACAAAGGACAAAACAATATCAACAACCACAATGACAATACTGCATTGAAACAGTCACACATAATAGCAGTCATGAAATGATGAACTATGATAGTGATCACAATGACAATACTGCATTGAAACAGTACAGTATACAAACAGTACTCTTCATCAATCTGGCTCCAGCTTTCTCTGATTGCTGTTGCTACATCAGCTTTGCAGATTGGAGCCTTCACATGGACCATTTTCCTCAACTTCTACCACAGATTTTTAATTGCATTGAGATCCGGTACTATTTGCAGACCATGAGATTGACCTTGGCAAGATGCATTATCATCTTGGAAAATGATGTAATCATACCCAAACATAGTTTCAATTGATGGGATAAGAAGGGTCCAAAATGTCAACGTAAACTTGTGTATTTCTGGAGGTTGTAATGAGCCATCTCCCCAGTGCCTTTACCTGACATGCAGCCCCATATCATCAATGACTGTGGAAAGTCACATGTTTTCTTCAGACAGTCCTCATAAATCTCATTGGAACTGCACCAAGCAAAAGTTCCAGCATCATCACCTTGCCCAATGCATATTCGTGATTCATCACTGAATGTCTTTCATTCAGTCGTCCACAGTCCATAATTGCTTTTCCTTAGCCCATTATAACCTTGTTTTTTGCTGTTTAGGTGTTAATTATGGCTTTCGTTGAGCTTTTCTGAATGTAAATCCCACTTCCTATACGTGCTTTCGTACAGTTAGGTCGCAGACGTTGACTCCTGTTTCCTCCCATTTTTTCCTCATTTGTTTTGTTGTGCACTTTTTCTGTCTTGATGCTTTGATATCTTCCTTGGACTACCAGTATGCTTGTACTTGATCCAGATTTTAGACACAGCTGACTGTGAACAACCAACATCTTTTGCAACAATGCGTGATGATTTACCTTCTTTCAGAAGTTTGATAATCCTCTCCTTTGTTTCAAGTGACATCTCTCGTGTTGGAGTCATGATTCATGTCAGTCCAGTTGGTGAAGCAGCTCTCCAAGGTGTGATCACTCCTTTTTTACCTGCAGACTAACCAGCAGATCTTATCTGATGCAGCTGTTAGTTTTGGGAATTAAAATTTACATGGTGATTGCATAATTTTTTTCCTCAGAATTGAATGATTCCATAATTTTTTTTCCCCTCTGCATGGTGTAAAAAAGTAACTGTTACTGACCACCATTTTTTTTCTTAATTTATTTTATTCTTTCTTAAAGCCAGAAAGTTGCCATTTGAAATGATTAGTTTTGTGTCATGTCTGTCATCTGTTGTTTTTCTACAAAATTAAACAACTGAATGAACATCCTCCGAGACTGGTGATTGCTTTGCCAGGGGTTGTAATAAAGACTTTGTGCAACACTTATTGGTGGCTGTCTCTGCATACTGGGATCCACTCATACCGGAATCTGACACAAAGCACTGGCAACCATTCCATCTCGATAGTAAGACCACTACACTGCTACTAGATACTGTAGCGACCTGGTAGTTACAGTACGTGTAGCGTTAAAGAGTTGTAAGTTAAGCCCCATTTACACTTGTACCCACTTTGTCCCGCAGTGAATTTGTGGCATGCATCATTTCTGTGAACTACTCGAATGCAGCGTGAGCGCACCGCAACCTGTGTGCAAACAATACGGGCGGTGCGTACCACAGCTTGCCTTGCTGTGTCTCATTCACATGAAAGGGTTAACTTTTCCATCACCTCTTGGAGCAATTCGGGAGGAATTCTCAAGTAATTTATGGATTTGTCTTGGAGGAGGGAAAAGTTAGGACAAGCATCTTTATTGCATGAGCTTCTTCTTAGGAGATCAACATCTTGTCGGTCCCTCGCAAATAGAGGAACTGATGAACCTAGGGGTGATGCCTGCTGTTGCGTGGGGTCACACGGACCAAATAATTCCGGGGCTGCTTCACGGATGCAGGAAGTGTCAACACTGCTTGACAAGGTGTAAATAAGTTGTGCGGGAGCGTGATAAGTGCACACCATTTCGGTGACGAATTGCATGCCAAGTGAGTAAAAAGAAAGCCAACAGTGCGCAAACTAGTCTTCACACTTTTCAGGCATGCCTTAAATAAATGACACATATTGCCACGGCAAAATGTGTGCAAGTGTAAAGGCCGCTTTAGTTGTGATTTCCAAATGTTTTGGAACGTGACATACCATGTGCGGGTGCAGGAAGAGGATGGCTCCATGGACTATTAGAGAAGCACTGGCCTATCGTAACAACTGCATTTGCATGACTGCAACTTGCTGATCACCTCTCTGAGACTGCGTTTGTGTCCGTGTGTGCACGTGTGCACGTACATATGCGACAACTGTGAGTGAAAGCCATGGACACCAATCATTTTATTCGGGCCAAATGAAAATTTTTATAGAGTTTAACTTTTATTTGGGCAGTCTTTTAAACCACTATTGATAGCATATGCTAGCCGGTGGTGTTCTTCATATATATTTTTGTTTAAAAAAAAAAGGTGTAATTTGGAGCCGAGCAGTAAACAATCGAGGAAATAAATACTAATCTTTGCTCGATTTATGCTCCCTGGATGTGTGTTGCAGATGGGAGGAATGCTACATTCTGGCAGTGACTTATCAAGAACATGTTTTTTTTATGCAGAAGAAGATGTGTTTCCACACATTGGACTTCAAATGTAGCTGGAAAATCTCTACCCCGTGAGACTTCACAAAAAAATCCTCCACAGTTTACAGATTTTGCTTTTTGAAAGAGAAATGTTGCTTTGTTTGTTTGTGGGTATGTGTGTGTTGTGCTACTTGGGGAAAAAAAACCCAAGGTTACCAGGTCTGACATTAATATCAATTTCAATTGTCAGTCATTGCATTGTGCCATTTTCTACCACCAGGGATGTGGATGTCTCAGTTGTCTTTGGTGTGTTTGTGTGCGTGTGTGTGTGTCTCACATTAAAGCACAAACATCCACTCCCTGCTCTCATTAGACGATTTGTCCTGATACACTTTTCATCTGAACTCGCCGTGACACACCTGTCAGCCAAATGAAGACAGACGCACCCTCGGAAAGCCTCAATAATTGGTTTTCTTCCGTGTGCGTGAGCACTCGTTTGAATTTTATAAACCCTTTTCTATCCTTTGTATTGTGTTAGTGAACTGGAACATTTGTCTTTGATAATAAGGTGCACTGAGAAGCCAGGTTTATGCACATAACTGGCCTTTTTAGTGGTTTATTATGTGAAATAATTCAATTGTTTTCCAGATAATTGGAAAATATTTGGTGCGCATGCCAATTTGGAAACATAATGGAGTAAAAAAAAAAAAAAAAGCTAAAGCGTTGTGGCAGTAATGACCTGAAATGGTGACAAAAAGAAAACGGTATATTTATGTATGTGGACACTGCAGATTTGCTGCTACATTTTCCCTTTTTTATGACTTTGTGTTTTCATCCTGCATGCCCTGCAGTGCTGCGCTCCATGAAGGTTGTGTTCTGTCTCCAGCAAATGAGTTTTTTTAAGCTGAGGAACACCAGTCAAGCCTCATGTCTCGTAGCATTAGCACATGCAAAAGGGAAATGCGTGTTATTGTGGCTTCTCATCTGACGTGGCTTTAATAATGCAGCGATTGCCATATGTAAATGATTCCAGTGAACGCAGTCCTCGCGACGGGGGGAGCAATTTGAAAGATGAAGCTGCTACAGGCGTTTTAAGATGAACAACAATTTCAGTGCAAGAACAATATGCAGAGGTGCTAAAATATTCAGCATAGCCCCCAACAGTCTTCTCCTTGGGATATTGTGCTCTGAAAAATGCAGCAACTGGTGACAATGGTGTGGGCATGCTAACCCGCAGTACTTGACGATAATGTCCCTTTTGCATAAAATACTAATATTTCCCAACTGTTTTCCTAGATGTGCAACAATAGCGAGAATGAAAATATTTAAACGGCAGGCAGAGTGAATAACAAATATAGTAACTTTCCAGTACAAGACTGTTTTTAGATCTTTTGCTTTGCTGAGCTTTGTAATGAATCACAATTCTGAGCCGATTCGACACAAAGTGTCATGTCAGCACTATCTGCCTTATTTCAGAGTGGTTAGAGCCACTGGAAATGAGTTCGGAGCCAAGGTTCCATTACTTCTTTAAAAATGCATAGGATTAAGGAGGAATTGTTTTGCGCAGCATCAATCAAGCTCAACCGAGTGAGTAAAAGGACAGAGGGGACAGGAAAATTGGAGCTAGACAACTTCCACAGATGGTACATTAGCAATGTTTGGGGCTCCTACACTTTGTTTTTAGAGAAGTCAACCCACACTTACATCTGCATGGGGGTGTTGTTGCATTAGAGGTAATTTTTTTGTGGGAGGCAAGGTCATTGTTTAGTTGCCATTTGTTTTTGAGCAAATATGTGTTGAAATGTAATGCAGTACTAAATGGAGACTAATACTTCTGATTGGTTTAATGGTGACAGGGTAGGTGGTCTTTTTTTTTTTTACCAGGTTTAAATTGTTGGGCCCTAGTGAGGACAAGCGGCATAGAAAAAGGATGGATGGATGGATGGATGGACGTTGTTGGGCACGGAACCCTACCAGATGTAGCATGGTGCTGTGGTATGTACTGTATGTTTGTGTGTAATGTGTGTGTTTTTCCAAATACACTAATCCGTCGCTACTTTGTGCTTCGAATTTCGCAGCCTCACTCTATCAGGGTTTTTCAAAAATATATCATGCTGTTTTGTGGTTGAACATGGACTATTATTAGTGAAAAATATGCACATTTAAGGAAATTTAATGTATTTTTTTTTTGCTCAATCAAGCATAAAAATGACTAAATTAACTAAAATGCAAAGAGAAGACATTCTGACACACACGCACCAGACTAGATTGCTGGAACAACAGGCTGTTATTGCAGGTTTGACTTATCTCTCAACAGGCATAAATAAAATCCCTATTAAATATTCCTGATAAAAACAGGCCAAATCCATGCCAAAGTAAAACTCAACTCTGGACCCCCAATGTCACTTCCTGTCCTCCCGTCACTCAGCTCTCCATAGCGTTGGAAGACATTTACAGAGACACGCATGACATGAGGCTTATTTATCTTGAATGGCTTATTTTGTTGTATTATGTGTACTATATTGGGTAATACAAGTGGGTAATACAAGTGGAATCCTACTTTGCGGAAATTCACTTATCATGATCAGGTCAGGTCTGGACCAAATGAACCGCAATAAACAAGTGATTGCTGTATTTTCAGCTCAAGACCCAAATGGTCTTTCTTAGCACCCAATCCGAGAAAAAGTACATCACAAATTGATATAACAATGTGTTTGCAGGGTGATGCTATCACCTAGTGGTGTTTTATAGATAATGATGGAATATATTTTGGGGTAGCACTTTACAATAAGATACACAAAATTACAGTAGTGAATGAGGAACGAACCTACCTAACCCTAACCCTAACCACTACTCATCAGTTACGCATTAGTTCTTCATTAGTTCCTCAATAACTACTTTAAATGTACGTGCCTTCGTTCCTCAGTAACTACTCCACTCATTATTTCCTCATTAGTTCTGCAATTAGTTCCTCAGTAACTACTGTATTTTTGTGTAACTTATTGTAAAGTGTGACCTATTTTGGTTGAGGTATGTCTGTGGGCACATCTTGAGCTTCGTGGTTGCTTCATTAGTATGCACTGTTTAAGAAATCGAGGCTTGGAGGTAAATAAATGTGTATTCCACAGAACAGCAGTATACGTGCGGTCCTCGTATTCCGATGTTTCATGGTTACGACGCACTCTCATAAAATATTAATACTGTACGAAAACAAAATCTTCCTCGTTAGGCGGAAGAATATGTAGTTGCGTGTCGCTACACTGAGGAATGACTTCACTTTCAATCTTTTTAGTTTAGCTTTTTCCCTTCATTATGTCCCCGAGGCATCAGGCAGACCTCTGAAATCGAAAGTGAAAAGTGAAGTGAAATTGCACATTGTAAAATGCTGCATGCCCCCGGTCCAAGCAATTCAAACACCCCAACTATCATCAAGGATAAAGATGGTATCTTTCATCTGCTCCTATGAAATAGACAGTGATAACTAAGCAGCATAGTGGTCTCATTATTGACACTTCCTCCCCGCAATAAGCCTGTCTCTCCCTCCCTTGCAACACCCCTGTTTAATTTTTTAACTGTTGTATTTTATGTATTTCATGTGTTCTGTGTACACTGTAAGTTACTTCGTCGCTAATTTAAGTATAATTTACAAATAAGTTCCAACTTACACTAAAACTTGACTTACATCACCATCGTAGGAACGGAACTCGTACGTAGACAGAGGACCTCAGTGGTGGATCTAGCTTTTTTGAAAAGTGGGAGTGGCCGTTGGCCAAGGTGCGGGAAATGGAGTGGGGGGTCTGCCCCCCCCCCCAGAAATTTTTTTAAAATTAGACCTCATTTCCTGCAATCTGGTGATATCTGAGGCCAATTTTATGTCCTTAATTTCAAGAGTTTGTTGTTATTTTTATCCTTGGACTATATTGTTTAAGCCAAAACATTGTATTTATAAAATTACCGGTACTAGGAGAAACCCATTTTAGCTCAATTTCCTGAAATATTTTCCAATTTGAAGCAGCTGTAAATTCCAAGGATTTGAGTATAATTTTATGTCACTGGGGATCGCTTTTCTGGTCAATTTCCATTGAGAATAGACAACAGTTTTCCTTATAGTCATGATGCCAGAACCTTTATTTTGCACCTCCACCTGAATAGCCATGTACAGCACACGTTCAAATGCGTATGCATATGCGTCCACCACACGCCCATAATTCAGATGCATGTCCCTATGGACATACATCAGAATCAGGCAAAAAAATCATGGGTGCTTCAAAACGGGGGGGTGTACACCCCCCACACCCCCCTCTAAATCCGCGCTTGGACCTCCTGTACTGTCGACCATGAATAAGTTGTATAACCTACTGGTACACTATTGAATTTGCTGTGGTGTGTTTCATTGATTGAGGATGAATTACAATTCAACGGTGAAGTCTTATATTGCATCACAGAGTAAGAGAAAATAAGAGAGAATTACAGTATGCAGTAAAAAAAAAAAAAAAGCACAAAGAGAGTTCACTGTTTGGTGGTTGGTGTTCCACGTAAAAACTCCACTGGCTAAACGCATGTAGCTGTGTCGTTGTGTTCCACTCTATTACTCTACTTTGACAGCACAGGTAGTGATGAAAGGTAAATCTCAGGTGAATATGTGTCAGCGGTGTGATAATACTTACATGTCTCTTGTTTTTATCTGCAGCACACATGTTTGTTTTGGATCCCAGACAAACTGCAGACAAAAAAGCTTGTAAGAATCTCTGACACTTGAGGATCAAACATAGCAGAAACATCAATTCACTCGGACTCTTGTGGGAACGGAGCCACGTCTGAAAATTAATATTCAATTTAGAATGACGTTTGTGCAGGACGTCCTGCAGAGTTAAAGGAAATTATACTCATCAGTTATGGTTTGAAGCCTTGAGTTTCAAAGACTGACACTCTAAATTAGTACTTACAAAACTCTACCAATGATGCATGGCAATATTTTAAATATTAGTTATGTTAAGGGGTTGGAATTGGAAAAAAAATTAGAAAATGGACTATACTGATTTGTAGGGATGTCACAAGATCTTGCGAGATAAAAACGTGACAAGATTCGTTGAGAACTTGTTGAAAAAAAAAGTCTTGTGAGCATAGGGCTTGGACAATAATAAATTAATTAATCAATCACACAATAAATGAAAACGAACCTGATAATTTTGCTGGCCTCCATACATTGCCATGTGCATGTGTGCCTGTTTTCCTCATCTCCTGTCTCCAAACAGGCATGAAGAAGCTCACTCTGTGCGTTGCTTTCAACATCTTGGTGGGTTTGTTTCATAGAACAATGGCGTCATCAAAGTGAGACCGTTGGTCGAACAGTCCCTTTGTCTTGGTGGGTGGAGGCGGGGCCAGTAGCATACACACAGAGCGAGGAAGATTGTAACGTACTCGAGATTAAATTAGACCTTCCTGAGTTGTCGTCGGAAGTACAACCTCTGCTGGGCCTTTTTACATAGAGTGTCTATGTGGGAGGACCACCTCAGGTCCTGAGAGGTTGTGGTTCTCAGAAACCTGAAGGTGTCCACAGTCTTGAGCGGATTCAGCTCAAGATAGACAAGATAGTTCTGACCATACCAGAGGACCAGTTGGTCCACAGCTATGGAGTTTCACAGCTGGGTCCCCTGAGGTGCAGTCATTAGTGAGAGGGAGAAGAGCAGTGGAGAGAGAACACACCTTTAGGGGTCATCAGTAAGGTGGTGTGGGTGCTGCATGTGATGTCCCCCAGCCTCACCTGCTGGCTCCTGTCAGGAAGGAGGCTGGCACAGTGAGCTGGGAGAGCTTCTGGTGAAGGATCTCAAGGATGATGGTGTTGAAAGCCAAGCTGAAGTCCACAAACAGGATCCGTGCATAGGTCCCTGGGGAGTAGAGGTGTTGCAGGATGTAGCATAGTCCCATGCTGACTGCATCATTCACCGAGCTGTTTGCCCTGTAGGCAGACTGCAGGGGGTTCAGCGGGGGGCCTGTGATATCCCTTCAGGTGGCTCAACACCAGTCCCACAAAGGATTTCATGACCACAGATGTCAGGACCACAGGTCTGTAGTCATTTAATGCTGAGATGGAGGTTCTCTCGGGGACTGGGATGAAGCGTTTGAAGCAGGAGGGCACTTCACGCAGCTCCAGTGAACAGTTGAAGACTCGAGTGAAGATGGGGTCAGTTGGCCAGCGCAGACTCTCAGGCAGGAGGGGGACACACCATCAGGTCCTGGAGCCTTTCTGTTCTTTTGTCACACATCTGATGCACAGTAACCAGGGTTAAAATTCCCAAGGTTAGCCTCGTAGTGTTTTTTCCCCACACTCTTGTTGGCCCTTGAATGCACCATGGCTCATGACATGCTCACCTGGTTTCAACTGGCTAATCACAAGGCCCAAGGCGCTGCCCTGACTTCATTCTTCTCCGTTGTGTGGGAGAGAAGCCAAGGGACAGCCACTGCAGGTGAGTGTCTCCAAACAATTTGGTCTTTCAAACATTTTCTGTTTTTTCTTGGGACCAAACCATTGCCTTTTTGCCGGGGACCTGTTTATCTTGTTTGCTTTTTGAATCTACTGAACTGTGGTGAGTGAGTTGAATGTAATTGTGACAATGCAATTGTGACAATGATGATAGCCTGTTAGCATTAGCCACATGATGGTCCATCAATTTGTCTCTTTGTACTGAATTGATTTCTGATGTTGTTTAGTCATGCTAGAGTGCTCGCGGTAGCAAATGGTTCTATGGAAGTTTTCTGTGTATTTAAAGCATATTTTGCTGGTGTGTTTCTTTGCTAATGTTAGCTTAGCGTTAGTTGATGCTAAGTGGCTTTTCTCCACGTGTTTTTTTGTCTCACTATATCCGTCTCACTCCGACTTTCTTTTCATCCCTGTTAAATATTTTTTCATATTGTCTCTTTAGGGTTTGTTTACAGCATTTCATATCTCCTGCTGTGTGTGTGTGTGTGTGTGTGTGGGTGTGTGCGCGCGCATGCTCTGTGCATGAAAAAACCCTACTCATACAGGTAATGCTCCTGTGCACACTCCGACAATGAGAGCGCCACTACCATCTACTGTAGTGGATGTGCAATTTGTGCTTATTCTAGTACAACAAAAAAAAGCATGCCCCCCGGGGTCACAATCCCCCCCCCCCCCCCCCATGGGATTCAGAAGGAAACCAGAATACCAGGAGTAACCCTACCTAAGTGTATGTGCTAACTAACCACACTGTGGCACTAACCACTCTTCTTAGATTTTAAATTCCCATTAATTTTTAATTAAAGCTTTAATCTTTATTGTTGTCTCTGTTTAGCAATTTATGGATATTTTCAATCGTTTTTATCGACATGAAGCATTTATTTTATTCATCATTAGACTACAATAGCCTAAAGTTGCGTATTATGAACGCTCTAAATCTCAGGTTACCATAGTAATTACAGATATGCTAATCTCGCTGTAACAAGTCATTATGCCATTTAAATGATGAACGGGTTGGAACAGTTGTAATGTAATGTGAAGTCATGTTTTAGTTTGTTAGTTAATATAATTATGCAAAAATACTTCCACTCAAGAGTTCCGTGGAACAAGTGGAAGGGTTAGACAAGAACCATTGGAAAAACACATTACATTTTGGGAGGACTGTGATAAAGGTGCAGATTCTGGACATGCTTCAACATTCGTCTCAGTGACATGCATGAATCTTAATGACAAAAATCCACAGGGTGTGTGCATCTGTTGAAGTGAGTGTCATTGTAGTTGAACATGTCTATCACCCTCACACATTTATGGGACTGGGATTTCCACTGAATAAGCTTCATCTTTACCAAAAGGTTTGAGCAGTGGAGCCTGACCCTCGCTGTGAAGACTTTTATGTCCACTGTCCACTGACATCCTGCGATCTCGAAACACAAACGCATAGAAAACAGGACATTAGAAATTCAAACAGCTCTCCCCTCACTTCTGCAATCACGGAATATAATCAATGTGCAGCACATACTGTACATTCTAAAATGAAATTACACAGCAAATGTCACATGCAAAAATACCATCTAATATCACGATGAATAATGGACGGTGAAATAATGTAAATGGGTGAGTCAGGGGAACGATAGCAAGGGGGTTCACGGGAAGCAGTAGCGTGGTCACATTCTCACCTCGGGTGTTGAAAATATAATTTATATTAACAACATTTCAGTGCTCTGTGTCAAATCACCTATTTCTCTTTATTCCACAAGGACTTTATATGATCGCTATTGTACACGCACAACCAGAAATGACTGACACTGTCAGTCAGGCAGTTCAATTTAATTAGGTAAAATAAAATCAAACTTTTGAGTTTTTTTTTATGCATATATTGTTGCAGATAAGGCAGTGAGGTTAACATGCATGTGATCGCATGTCCTCTAGTAGGGAGGATGTCAGGGGGGATTGATTTTAAAAGCAAAAGGGATAAAAAAAAAAAGAACAAATGAGCACCAAGTAACCAATTTCCTTCCAACTGGGAGCGTATGCATGTTACACTGATAACACGAATTGAATTTCCACATCACTCGCTCAAGATAGCGCTAATGCGAATACAGGCCACGCTGCAAAACAACAATATGCTGGATATGTGATCTCTTTGTCAGTTACATGTCCTCCTCGGAGCTGCAAAATAAAGCAACGTTGGCAAGTCTTCAAAGTTCTGGGAGTGAGTTTACCTTTTTCTTTGGCTTTTTGTGGCTTTCTTGTGACAAATATACCAAAAAAGGCTCAATAAAAGGTGTTAAGAGAAGGATAATTCACACTTGAATTTACCTGAAGTATCTAAGCCTCTCATGATGATCAATAAATCGATTAACCGCATGATAAATAAAAACAAACTCTAATTTTGCCGGCCTTGATATGCTGACATGCGGGTTTGTTTTCCTCCTGTCTCTCTAGCAAACGGGCTGAATGACAAGAGTTCAGCACCTTGGCTCTATATCGGAATGAACAGAGTGAGTGAACCCTCCTGTCATTCAGTCTCTTGGTCCCAGTGGGAAGAGGCAGGGCGCTAGCTAGCTGTGTGTGTTGTGTGTTACACGATCAAATACATTCTTCGTGCCTGTTGTGTATAAAACATGATTTGATGTCAATTTTCAGCCCGTTTGCACATCGACATTTCGTGATAAAAGACAATAAATAAATAATACAAAACAGAGGAACTTGCGTTTCAGCTGGCTTTTATTTTATTTAAAAGCTCTTGACATTTACATTACAAAGTTAAATACTCATAAGAAATGAAAGTTTATTACTTTTGATACGGTGTACTCTCATTATTGTGCCCTATATTATCATTACATCAATGAAAAAATTGTCAAAATCATGTTGACAATAATTTTAATATTGTTTATCGGCAATAATTTGTAGGACAATTATGGTCCAGAAAAATGTGTTATCGTGACAGGCCTAGACGTATCGTAATAATAAAACACTTATCAGCATTGACTATAAGTGGCTATCATTACAGCAAATTTTTTTTTTTTTTTGAGTGTCATGCCATTGCCCCCGTGCTAATGTTAATGTTTACACCAACAAGGAGACAAACGAAAGATATAAGTAATTTTTTTTAAGTACATGCATACTAAATGGATGAATAAATACGCAACATGACACCTGGACGCATCCTGATGTGCAGAAACTTATCAAACTGCCATACTTGAACAAAACCTAATTTTGTATTCACAAATGAATTAATATGGAACGAAAATCATACGTGAGTATTTAGTTAGTAAGTGGCTGACACAGCAGTTAGAATCTCCAAGCTAGACATCATTAGTGTCTAATTACTGCTGTCTAAAATACATTCCTTATTCCACAAAAGTATCATATCATTATACTTGCAAATGACTTACAGACACACAGTCTCCAAGGAAGAAGTGTCTTAGATAATATTCTGTAATAAAAGGCGTCCGGGATGCTCTTTTCATTCAATTTGTTTCCCTAACTGTGTCAGAAGCTCAGTTCAGTGAATTATTGCAGCCACTCGGTTTCGCCAAAAAAAACCCCACCACTGTACTTTAAGTTAAAGGCAGTTAAAACAGTCATCCCTTGCTACATTGCGGTACAAATATCGCTGTAGTTGTAGTTTTTCAAAAATGAATGAATGAATAAATGTTTGCTGGTTTTTGTGGTTGACTATAGCCCATCCATCAAATATTGAAATACAAGTGATTATGTAGTATTCTGGCCACTAGGCGTCAGTAATAACAAAACATTAATATGACATGACATTACCCTGACACTGCATGTAGTCAGCCATGGCATCTCCGACATGATCAAGTGAAAAGAATTTCTCCTATTTGTGTGGAAGTGGTAAGTTTTTGTCTTTCTTCCCCACTCTGTTTAAACCCCTTTCTTAACCCTTTAGGCGTCAGTTTTTTCAAGAAAATATTCAGTTTTGATTACTCACTTTGGTGACTATTTCAAAAGGTTATACAGTCGCTTGAAAATGGTTAAGGATAAAGGCATACTGTAAAAAATCATCAGTATGAACCAAAGTTTGTGATGGGAGTAAATTCACTCATCTAATTTGCATATTATGACATCACCAGGCTCAGAAATTGTCGGATCCCAGTCTCCACGATACCAAACAGGCTCATCAAAATGTCTGATCCGCTTGTGACACTCTTCCTCATCTCTCAAGTAAACCCAGCCATCATCATAATCATTTACAGTGGGATCTTGAACACCATTGCTGCCTCCTCTGCTGTTTGTAGTGTATTTTCTGTCATGGATTCTACCGCCGCTATTTCTGCGATTTTATACATTCCCGCTACCCCCCCCCCCCCCCCCCCCCCCACCACCACCACCACCACCACCACCACGCACCGTACGTCTCACCCATTTCTCATTGAGCATTTTAGGAGAAACATTTTCAGACAAAATAGAAACTCTTTATACAGCATGAGGCTGAGATAAGAAACTCAAATTTGTCTTCTGAGCTGTAGAAGAGCAAGCTTTGAGCAGTAAAATTTCTTTTGAGAAACCACTCCTGCCACCCCAAACACGGTGAAGCAAAGCATCTGCTCCAAAATGTGCTGGTTGTGGACTATCAAGGCAAGCGACTCGCTGCCGCCAGCGCACGGGGCTCAAACTCAGTAAACCCCTAAACTTTGCATAGAAACAAGCCCACAAATGTTCCTCAGAGTGAAGTTACCGATACAGAAGTTAACTACATGAGGCATCATATTTGTCTCTATGACTTGTTATATTCAGCAATGCTGCTTGTCGCAATTTGGCGAGGTTGGCGCTTAAAGGGCTAAGTTTGCAATAAATTGGAGGCTAACTAGTTAGCTTGCGAATGGTTGCCATGGCTGTCTCTTGTGTCCTTGCAGTGCTTAGCATTAGCAATTTGGTGTAATCAAAGAATAGGAGTGTAAAGGTGACTGTAGGGGTGTTATTTCATGTCTACATGGCTCTAATAACGGTAAAAAACCTACAGCATTTACAAAGTCATAAACATGTTTTCCATACTCTAACTATGAAAATATTTGATTTATTAACATTGAATCCTACGTCGCGGAAATTCACTTACAGCGGTTGTGTCTGGAACCAATTAACCGGGATAAACGAGGGATGACTGTATCTTAATATACTGTAAAAGTCGCCCCTGACTATAAGTTGCAAGACCAGCCAAACTATGGGGGGGGGGAAAAAAAAGTTTGACTTATAACTAGCATTTCAAAAAGCAGCAAGTCTCCAGCGTCACATACATGTTGTCACTTCCCAAACTTACTTGTTTGACAAGTAAGAATATTAAAGAGTAAGTTGTGAAAGACATATCAACGATGCAACTGGCATTACACATTGGCCATTCATCTTTAAGCATCTTTGAAAGTTTGTTTTTGTGTAATTTCGCTTTCGCTTTTGTATGGCGAAGGATGACTTCATTGTTGTCTTCTCAAAAGAGCTGTTATTAACTTGATACTTTAGTGATTGTTTTCATTTACAGCCTCGCGTGGTGTAAAATGGCTAATCAATACAGTTGGATACATTTGTTATTACTGCAGAAACAAACTCCTCTTTGATCGATGCTATATAAGCACAATAACCAAAGAAAGTTATGTTAAACATTGCACATATTGACCGATACCTGGAAAAACTCATCACAATGACTAACAAAAGTAAGAATAAAATGCCTTATGTACTTCCTTTTTGTTTGTTTGGGTTTTGTTGCAAAACTTTGAGTCCTTCAAGTGCTTATTGAGATTAAACTGAATTGCTAAAAAAAACAGGTATAAACAGCAATAACATTTTAGTTGTAAAAACAATAAATTAACAAACTTGAAAGTAAAGTGAATTAATTAGTTTAAAGCCTATTGTTTTTTTGTTTTTTTTAAGCCTTTCTTCCTGGTTCTTTGGGTTGTGTTGCTATTGAAGTATTATTTAAAGAAAAAAAAAAAAAGAGACAACGCTGGACTCATCAAAGAGTCCAGAATGAAATTACAGTCTAGCAGATGCCACACCCCTCTAGAAAGTGAAAGTTAAGTTTGTGTAGAAGTCAAAGTAAGTGAGAACAGTGTGTCTATTGTGTCTCACTATCTTTCCATCAGCCGTATGTATATACAGTGATGTGGTTTCTCCCTTCCTGAATTTTGGATTTTATTACAGGAGTAAATCCTGTTTTTCCCTCAGAGCTTGGAAATATCTTGTCTCTGCAACTTTTCTGCCGTTGGTTGATTATGGTGTTTTGCACATGAGTGCCTCATTCAAATATCTTTGAGCATTGGACACTGTTTATCATTGTGCATTACGCTTTGTTACTGGTTGTGGTCGCCTCACGCACCACTGTGAGCTTTGTGCCAAGGCAGAGTGGCCCTCTTTGAGTTCCCAGAGAAACACATTGGATGCTGTTGATTTATAAGTCTCTTCTTGGATTAATTCCATCCTACCTATGCTCGCTGCTTCAGAAATCAAGGAGCACCTATGCCTTAATTGGGGGAAAAGACCTTTGTTATGCTGCCCCCACCGCTTGGAATAATACAGACTGAACTGAAAGTGTGAGAACTGGTCTCAGTCAAAGCATTTCGTTCAGTTTTACACAGTTTTTTTGTGTTGCATATTGATATTTATTAGGGATGAGCCAGATACTCGTCTAAAACGAGTGTCAGTTACGGATAGTGCATATTTGCCGAGTACTAGCATGAAACGAGTACAGGTCGTCATTATCCATAATTGTGATGAAGGAAAATCCTCATTGGGTAACTACTTATGTAGTCACTTCACGCTCTGTGATTGGCCAGTCACACACAGCGACCGCCTCTCCCTAGACAGACTCCCTATAGCGAGAGAGAGGTGTACGCAGAGTTGACAGAGTTGACAACTGCTCGTGCCATTTTGTTCACTGCCTCCTCTCTGGACTTGTTTGTTTTTTATTTTTTTTTATTTTGGGGTTTCCTCAGCTCAGCTTGTATCTAAAGTTACTTGGTAAACTGGTTTTGTTACGTGCGTGGTACATTTGACAAGACAGAGCCCTGTACAGCTATGGATACAGATAATTTAGATGGGTGAACCGATACAGATAGTGGTGTACTCGCTCGTCTCTAATATTTCTTTCTTTTATTAAATCATTATTTATTGTGAGAAATCATTAACATAAGTGTCTTCACATAGATGAATCTCATTAATTATTAACAATAACATTTATTTAAATGTAAATTGAGTAAATAGGCTATTTCAGAAGTGTCTATCAAACTGGTAGCTAAGGATGTCCCGATCCGATCTTCAGGATCGGGATCGGCTGCCAATCCGCTATATTTTGAAGATTGGAAAATATCAGCTTCCGCCATGAGATCCGGTTGCCGTATCACGTTCGTAACACAGGGCGACACTCCAAAAGGGTGGGTGTGGTAATGCGCCTTAAAACTGGTTGTGACTCGACTCCCGCCACCCGCAAGAAGAAAGCGCAACACTACCATGCAGACATGTCCGCGTTGTACCGTGGTAAAGTTAGTTTCACTTTGGACGTTGGATATTCAGCTCTGTAGCGACAGCGGTAGTTCCCCCTCACTGTGCCTGGACTGCTGTGTCATTGTGCAGGGAACTCGTATGGGAAGTACTGCTCTAACCTTTGGTTCTTGATACGATGGACTGTCAATAAATTACTATTGCAGTGAAGAGTGTTACCGAGCAGGTGAGGATTCCCACTAATATTATCGGAGTACAGAGTGAACAAAAAGACAGGAGCCGGAGCTGCAGGAGGCACTTTATTCTTAGGCCGCTCGTCTCGCCACTGACTCCCGTCATATGACCTCAACACACACACAACACTTCCGGCCTTCAAAATAACAGCACATCCTGTGGGAGTACAAAATAAGGGTGTCAAAAAAGAGCTTACATAAATTTTATTTTAAAAAAAAAGTCATATATTCAAAATCACACCACAAATTGATTTATAGCAATGTCAAATGATTAGTGCTACTTTTTTTTTTTTTTAAGTATTTTTGCAAAGCCATTTTTAATCTTTTATTAGATCTTTTATTGGATTAGGGACCTGACTCAGGTTTATTACAAAAGCCAAACAATATTGGTCATGCTGTGTAATAAAAAAGTAAATTCAGCAATATTGGTTGCATTATTTTTAAGGCTTTGAAGAGCTATTATCATCATCATCATCATCATCATATTCAATTCCACAAATTCATGTTTGTAACAAAAGCTTATTTATAAAAAAAAAAAAAAAAAAGTATTGGGATCGGATCAGAAGCCAAAAAATGTGTATCGAGATATCCCTACCGGTAGCCCTTCTTATTAATCAGTACCCAAGAAATAGCTCTCGGTTTCAAATAGGTTGGTGACCCCTGCCTGAACAACTACTGCATGAAATGGGGTATTGCATTATTTGGCAGGAAAGCAAAAGAGAAAGGGCCGTGGCAGATGAAGTGGAGAGCTTTTTAAGCCACGGAGATTGATGTGAGAGGAAAAACCCACACTTAATTTGAGAACCACATGCGCTTTTACGGTAGTTGTTTGCCCCTAAAATACCAGACTTGTTTAAAAAGCTGTCTTCTTTATTGGCTACCCACTTTTCTTGCTTTCTTTGCTTGCCAGTCATATAATTCAATACTGCTTTTTAGACTTGTTTTTCTGTTTTCCATTTTGTAGCACATTGACTTCTCTGTCAATGAATTGGATGCCCTGAGTTCCATCATTACATTTTACATTCATTATCTCTCAAAAACTGAAATGTACAGAAACCGAGGCAATTTTTCAAATGGGAAATAATTGTTTATTTTTTTTTAATTCGGAGAATAGGTGCTGAGATATTTTTGTGAATTATTCTTTCATGTATTCTCCATCTGTGAACGGTTTCCTCCTCCTCATGATTTCCTGTGCAGCCACACTAGCCGCTGTAGTTGAGTTTGGAGTGTTCATCCACTTCTTGAAAGTGTGTTTGCTCTGCTTGGCCTTCTGGAGTAGTTCCGAAATTACGCACATCTGCAGTTGGGTACTGTTCAAAAAAATCTCAGTGCTTGTGTAGAAAATGTCTTTCAACGGTACATTTTCTGTTTGCTAATTTGTCCCCACATATCAAGCACACGGGTAAGCCAGCATCATTGGCAGTGAAGGCAAAGGAATATGTCCATTCTGAATGAAACTAGTTGCTTTAGAGTTTTCTTTTTATGGACGTATTCATGGTAATTGATGCTGTAGCTTACTGCGGGGGTAGCACACTCAAGACGTCTTCTTCATGTCTCACTGCACACACTGGTCCCATTCCCCTTTTCGTTGCTCATCAAATCAGCTGTCAGAACAGTGTAGATGCATTCACGAATGCAACGAGTCAGATATTTCATACTCTTTTCGAAAATGCACATTTCCTCCACTTGGAGGAAAAAAATCAGTGCTCGGCATTGGAGCCACAACATGGAGGCTGAGGAGCCGAATGCGGCTCCGGTGCCGTGGGTTGCCGACCCCTGTACTAGAGGATGCAGGTGCTCAATTGGGTTCAGGTGAGGAGACACACTTGACTACTCCATCACCTTCGCCTTCCTCAGCAAGGCACTTGTCATCTTGGAAGATGTATTTGGACTTAATCATGGTGGAAAACCTCAGTTTCCCAAACGATAGACTTCATAATAGCACAATGCATGTTAGACTTTATGTTTCCCTCAATGAACCGCAGGTCCCCACAATCCCAACGCACTCATGTGGCCCTAGACCGGGGGTGGCCATTACGTCGATCGCGAGCTACCGGTAAATCGCCAAGGTAGTTTGGGTAGATCGTAAACGTCACTTTTTAGTTGTCATATGACCATGATCAGTCAGCTGACATAAAGCTCCCCTGCTGATTCACGCTTGCTCCCCCGCAGCGTTTCAAGCTACATACGAAGATGCAACTCATCTTTATTATTGTGATTACGGATGAACTAACTTAGCGGTAAGATGTCTATATCTATAAGTAAAGTTATCTGTTCACTTGTAGCGGCTAGTTACGTAGAAAAAAAAGTTTATTGTGCTTCTTAAACTATTATTTCATGATGAATTTAAAAATGTGCCCATTGGTGAACCTTTTTCAATATGTTGCCTTGACTTCGGCTGCATTGACTTTTGCATAATTTAAAATTCTTGTATATCGCTAATGTTTGATAGCAAATGCTAACTGGATGTAATACATGAACTGTGTGCCCCAATGAACATTACATAGCTAATTTGACCGACATATTACCAGTACTCAGGTTATGTACACAACTATTTAGGAGTTATGTGGAATTATCTTTATTTCCTTATTGAAGTGAATTATGATAGCAACTGCTTTGATTACCTGTGAACTTTTAAAATGTGAAATACTAATAATATTTACAATATAATTTCAGTTTACTGGTTACATTTTGTATATGTTATATGCTTTATAGAAAGAGGTAGATCATTTTGACTTGTACTTGCATGCTGAGAAAGTGTGTACACTTCTGATATACATGTATAACGTACATAAATACCTACTCATATATATTTTTTACAAATAAATATAGTAAATATATATACTTTCTATATTTATAGTAGTAGGTAGATCTTTGGGACTTGGTCATTTTAAAAGTAGCTTGCACGCTAAAAAAGTGTGAGCACCCCTGCCCTAGACCATGACACTACCACTCCAATGCTTGACAGTAGGCAAGTCACAAATATCTTGCTAACCACTTGTTTTGCCAACTGTTCAGACTATGTCTGTTTGAGTCGTTTTCAGTTGATAGTAATTCTATACTGCCATACAATCTGACTACTTTCAAAGCACATCATTTTCAAGTTTCATTTCTAGTATTGTCTCTTGAGAAGCTATCACAAAAATGGTTGCTGAAATGTGAGGGGTTTACTCACTTTTGAGTAAAACAAACAAAGTAAAACAAACTATTAGCGGTACACGGTTGAAAGACAGTGTTCCATCTGTGGCATCTCCTGTGTGCAAGTGTGGTTGTGAGCTCAACCTCAATTGGTAATGGTAAAATTGGATCCCAGTCAGTGTCAGTAACAAAAATAAATGACTAAGCACAGAGTGAAAGCTCATCTTCATGCCACTTAGACAGCGTCTGCTTTCACACTCCACATGGCAGACAATATGTTGTCTGTGAAGCCATGTGCACACCACATTTCCACAACGCACTGCTCTCACACTAACAATCCTGCCTGGTTTACTGAAGTTTGTTACTATGTGTGAATTGAGCAGTTGCTAGCGCTGTCAAGGCCAAATTTTACAGTGTTTTTTTGTTGTTGTTGTTGTGACTACTCTTTGCTTGTTGACATTAATTTAAAAGAAGTTCTACTCACACCCCGTGTAAGTGTTGTTTTGGAACAAAGGCTTAGAGTTAAGACAGTATATACACAAAAAAGGTTCACAATTCAGCATGGAATTTTAAGAGCTTCTTTTTTGGCATCAGCCTCCCATCACTGATTCTGCTACAGTGTGTGCCAGTATCTTTAAGTTAAAAAAGCATCTTCAAAAGGTTTTGCATGTGTTATCAGGGGAGATGCAGCAGAGCCCAGCAGGGACCATCAAGGGTGACAAGGTTCACTCCAAGTTTTCATTTAGATCGCTGTAGAAAAAATGGTGCTTTGAATGGAATACAATGCCTCCCTCTCGCCCTATCATGCACTGAGCTGCATACCTCCCGCTGCTTTTAGATTAACTTCATATTCCCCCTTCTACCGTGGAAGCAAGCCTCTCTTATCATCCCACCCGGCATGTTGTTAACTCCTTCAGCTGATAAATGCGATGCACAGCTTCCAGTCTTCCTAATTCAGCCATGCTTCAAAAGCTGCGCCGCGTGAATAAATTAGAATTGGTATCACAAAGCAGCACAGAGGAAGAGACAGTGAAGAGCAGAGCTTTGTGAAATAGACTTCGATCACTCGGTATCCCATCTTGGTTTCGCTCTGTTTTGTATTTCAAAGAAAGAGTTCCGCTTTTATAAGATGTCTATTATTCTCCTCGTTTGGTCTTTTAAATTACTGTTGTAACAGCTGACTTTCATATAAGCCTCTTGATGATACAAAACAGATTCAGCTTTATGTTTAGCATACATCCTGTGGATCAAAATATAGCAACATCTAAGAATGCAGCAAGGAATCATCACATTCCAGAGGAAACAAATTAAAGGGCCTGTTTGCAAGCTGCCTAGAGGGCGCTAACTCTGGAACATGCGTTAAGCATTATATTCACCCTCTTCCTGCTCAGAGTACGTAAGCCACGCCCGACTTAACACACACATACATACACACACACGCACACACACACACACACACACACACACACACACACACACACACACACACTAGTTATGTGATTTATTAAAGTTTAGCGGCGGTGTGCTAGCACAAATTAACTTGAGATTGTGCACAAACATATATGCACATTAGCACTCAATAAGTCATCAAAACTTACCTTTATGCATTCCCACATAGTATCAGCATTTGACACCAAATATGAGGTGAAAGAAAATCCAGTAAAAATATAGTAGTCACAAAATATATAGTAAGAACTGTGCAGCATGGAAGAGGGTCAGAACAAGCACAATGGTGCGTTCAAGGACCGTCAAACAAAGTGGACCGGGTCGCAGCTCGCAACAAACATACATGCAAAAACTATGGCATTTGTAACTGTACATTGTTGAAATCAAATAATGGCCCATATTTCCAAACTTGATATGCATTTACATAAAATTCGATGTAGTTATTTACAAATGTATTTTTTGGAAGTGTATTTATTTATTTATTTTTAAATCGTTGCACCTGAAAGCTTCCCATGGCCCGGTTTCGGCCCTGCCCAAGGACCGGTGTTTGGGGACCAGTGGTTTAAATGAAAGAATTAAAAGTCTTCTTTAATGTTTCATTCTAGAATCCGGTACATTTTCAAATTTATTTTTCTCTTACCGTTGGTCCACTTTCTATCGGTCCACATGGCACCCTATTAAAGGAAGGTGATTTTCTCAAATTAAAACAGTGCCACGAAACATTAAGACTCCCTCGTCTCATCTTCATCCCCCTGCCATCACTTCAAGGCCAGAGATGATTTTCTCCTATTAACTCTTAACTCACAAACTATTAGAGGCTTGTACATTAAAAGGTAGCACTCGCAGATGTGAAGGAGGAAAGGTTCTTTATGCCCTGTCATTTTGTTTAAATGGCCAAAGTCATCTGTCACTGATAATTAGACCACTGAGAGCCGTATAAAGACCTGCAAAGGGAATGATGCTGCAGATCGCCAGAATACCTCAAAGTATTTCAGGCTTCAGAGGAGTGTGCGTGTGCGTGTGTGTGTGTGTGTGTGAGAAAGACATACATACTGACCGGTCAGACAGACAAAACAGGATGAGAAAGTCATTATCCACTCTGAATCTTCATTTTCCTCCCGACGACCTTCTTGCCATCTTCTACACAGATGAATATCCCAGTACTAAAACAATACAATGAGGGAGAAAAGACATTACTCATGTCTGGCACCAGCATTTGTCTGCTGTTTGACTGCATTTTTCAAAAAGACAAATCTTTAATTATGTATTTAACGCACCACTAAGGGATAATCATGATTTGTACGCTCCCTACTCGAATTATACTTTAAATCCACTGTTGTACATACAAATCGACAGCAATAAGCATGTATTTGTTTGGAAACCGGTTAGAAAAAAACACTGCTTGCTGCTACATGACATTCAGTACCTTCCCTGTAAAGCACATCATGATAGATACTATCTGTGAAATATGCTTATACATTTTACTTATTTTTTTTCATTGGTTACAATACACTTGGGCCCACTTCTTCCTAATGACCGCAGTTTCAGGCTTTTTCACAACGGGTGACACAGGATGTGATGCAAGACTGCTGCTACATTTCTGGACAGTTCCTATTTGTCTTGGAAAAGGGCATCAGAAACGAACAAACCAATGATTCATCCACACTCATTTTCTCTGCTGGATGTCCTTTCTCCTTTCACCTGAAGATGACTTGCAAACAATTGTTGTCAATTTTAACATACTGATGTTTTTGTGTAAATATGTTTAATAGCTAAGATTAATCCCTTTTTGTTTGTAGTTACAACTGAAAAAGAAGATTACTGACACTAATCAGCTATATTACTCATATTCATTTTGAGCCCTTTAAAATTCATTAATCTCAACTGGACTCTTCAGATTGTCTTAGAAAACATTTCACCTCTCATCCGAGTAGGCTTCATCAGTACTAAGTGACCAGGTGGGCCAAACACCAGTCTGACTAGGTAGGACAGCCCTTGTCTCGGATGAGAGGCGAAACAGCTTCTAAGACAACCTAAACAGTCCAGTTGGGGACTGGGCAAACAGTCTTTTTTTTCTTTTTAATTTAACTGAGTCACTGAGTCGATGCACATGAACAATGTAATTGTGACTGGGCTTCACATAATACGCAGGTCTGATGCCAGTGCAACTGACGAAAGAGGACAAGATGTTGCTCCAACAGAGCCACAGGTGGCCAACTTTCTGCAGTCAAAGGAGGTGGAAGTGGATGTCGTCAACATGGACACATGAATCCCAATGTTTGGCAGGGATAACAACACAACACGCGTCGTCGTCGCCATCATAAAGTACAACAACAGGAAAAACAAGGTAGCATTGCCGAGGAAGAGGAGTAAACTGAAAGAAACCAACGTCTACATCAATGAGCATCTGACCAAATGCCAAGAAGGCGCACGACTTAAGGAACCAGGGCAGAAGCAGGAGCACCAACTGCAAAATCTACAAGAAGTTAAATGGAGGAAAGTACTGCTTGTCAAAGACATAAAAAAACGTTGACTACAAATAAAGACAACTCGCAAAGACTTGATGCAGCTTGAAGTCAGCAATCTCAATGTTTATGTTTTTTAAAATGTTTTACTAATTCAACTGTATTTCTATTTATTACCAATTTATCCATCCATTTTCTATACCGCTTCATCCTCATTAGGGTCGCGGGGTATGCTGGAGCCTATCCCAGCTGACTTCGGCCGACAGGCAGGGTACACCCTGGACTGGTCGCCAGCCAATTGCAGGGCACATATAGACAAACAACCATTCACACAACATTCATACCTATGGACAATTTAGAGTCTCCAATTAACCTCACCTGCATGTTTTTGGAATGTGGGAGAAAAACCCACGCGCACACGGGGAGAACATGCAAACTCCACACAGAAATGCGAGAATGGGCAGAATCGAACCCAGGTCTTCCCGATCTCCAAGCTGTTACTGTGTTGGCCAACGTGCTAACCACTAGACCACCGTGCGGCCCTATTACCAATTTATAATTTTTCAAATTGTATTTCTTCCCTTTAAAACTGCACAAAGTTTATAGCAAGGACGCTAAACCACCAGCAAACTGCAAATCAGCAAGTGACACGCGCGCCCTCCATGCGTTTGTTGTGTTTTTTGCACGTAGACTGGCCGTAGGAGGCCAAACTAGGCTTTAATCTCTCGTCGTCCACTTGGCAAGAACATTCGTTAGCCTGTCGGTCGACGTGCTCAAGTGCAGGATTTTCTCTTTGAGTTTAGTTTTGCTGCTAATGTTAGCTGTGGCTGCACTTGCAAAGATGACTCAATCTTTCTGTGTAATATCGAACACTCTGTGTACTGAGTATCCTATGTTACGGCATGGACACCTGCAGCTTATAGACCGGTGCGAACTATATATGTACAAATCTTTTTTTCTCTTTAAATTTAGTGGGTGCGGCTTATACTGTATACTGGTACAGAAATTATGGAACTCACCACAGATGCCAATTTCTCCTCCTCAGTCAGCCATTGTGGCTGTAATGGGAAAATGCTGATGTTATTATATCTGGCCCTGTGAGACGAATCTGTTAAATAACCAGCCCCATTGCTAAATATTGTGTATGTGATGTGGGCCAGCAATACTGATTCTGAAGGCCCTGGGCAAAGTATATTGACAATGTAATAAATAGAAGCTGAAATCTGATTGGACAAAAAACTCTAACATACACACACTACTGGAAGCAGTGCAGCCAAGAAACACTCTATGAAATGATGACAATAGATTGTTGGGAATAAATTTATACAATTTCATGGAACAAATACTAACATTTAAGTTGCAAATATAGGTTAGGCCAGCAGAGAAGGCCTTGCTGGCCCAGACTCCACCCCACTGACCAACGCATTACCAGCATAATTTTAAACTACAACAGCATAATAAATAATAATAAAGATTATGTCAAAAGAAACACTAATACTAACGAAGGTTGAGTAATTGTGGTTGTATCACACAACATTAGTTTTTTCTTAGGGTGCTAAATGGGCTAGTCAGTATAATTTAAATTGCAACGAGGCCAATGAGACGAAGACCTATGCCCTGATGATATCAGTGTGTGGCCAGCAGTTTGCCAACTTTATCACAACAGCAACAACATTCGCATACAAGCTGTTGGAAGCGCAATGGGAGATAATGGAAATGAAATTTTCATCTTGTGTCCCCCTTCACACCACTGTGACTGCCCCCTGGCACATTGATTCGGAGATGGAGAGCTTCAGCCTCAGTGTGAGCCTAAACGCGATGACACAGGACTCTGTGGCTGATTCTTTGGACAGGTGCATGCTGGGTGATTTATGTGTGCGTCCTTATGCAGGTCCCTGGGAGCAAATATTGACCGTTTATTTCTCCAGGCGTAGTGCAAAGATGCAAACACGCCCATCCTTCCTCCACCTCTGCAAATCGAATTGAAAACAGAAAAGATTTAAAAGTGAATTTTATGGAATGGTCATCATCAACTTTCATTTCAAATACAGTACCGCAGCAGGCGGTGCTGCTCATCACTGATCAATTATACCACAATGTTGCATGTGAAATGACAGAATACTGGAACGACCATGCTGGTCACATTATGTCAAGTCGGCTTGGGTCTGATTTCCTTTCACTTTAATTTGCCCTTTAAGAGGGAAATTACCGGGGCAGGTTTTTCTCTGGGCAATTTGTGTTTGTTCTGGCTGATTGAGCTTGTGTATCTTTCACCGCCAACGCCAAACAATTATTATACAGAGGTTTCAGCCCACAAGCTTACATTACTGATTGCAAAAGTAATATAATAGCATCAGAACAATGGAGGATTAACAAAAGCTGTTATTTCTCTTTTATTATTTAACTTTACTTCCTCTGCTATGTTGTTAATAGTACACATTGTTGCCAGTTATGATCTCTACTGCTGCTCCGAGACCGGAAAAAAAGAGAGCTTTTTGGTTTACAAGTTTATAAGCTGTGTCATGCAGCTCCAGACCATTTTCCTGACTGGAAGAGGAGGGGAAAAATGGCTCTGTTGGTGCTAAATGTTGCCAACCCCTGGACAAGACTAACATATCAGTGTGGTACATAATGACCTATGTACAATATCGCAATATATTGGCAAAATCACATCATCGCAATACTGTATTGTATCGCAAATCAAATAATGTGATATGTATCATATAGTGAAGTCCTTGCCTATACCGACCCTAAGTAGACACGTTGGGGCAATCTGTAAGTGTGCGCACATTTTAAAGATAATGTACTTGTATATCTAATATCTCAATATAATCGATGAACAGATGCTTATAATGTGCGACCAAGTCAGCTATGGTAGCTATTAACAGGATTTTGATGGGCCAAAATGTGCATGACAGACAGTGAATGTGTTTTTATGTGGACAGACTTTTTTTTTTTCTTAAAGGGGACCTATTATACTGTACTCATTTTCACCCCTTTGTATTGAGTCCTGGACTCCTATAGAGCAGCTACACACAATAACCCACACAGAAAGCTTTCTAGATCTTACAGACTCTACACCTCTTCCTGCAGTGTTTCCTGCCTCCCGCCCAAACAGTCTGTGTAATTTGCTCCACCCCCGGCCCTCCTCCAGGTACGCCTCCCGCCAAGCCCACTCCATTGTGATTGGTCGCACTTCCAAGCGTTCCCGAGGACTTCCGGACAGCTGCCGAACCTCTTTTTGTACGATTACTTACAGAAAATAAACAGTTAGGACACTGCTAAATTGTTACTTACAGCATGCTCTTCTGACTCTTCAACATGACCAAGTAACGTTGGAAAGGCGGCGGACTTCACCAACAGTTTGGTGTATAGTCCAGCTTCGTATTGGCCCATGTCCACAAAACAGTCCCGTGTGAAATGCTGTTGACAGATGAGCATATTTTTCTCCGTGAATCAGCAACTTCAACCACTTCTGCCTGATGCTTGCCTCTTTAGGCACACCCGAACAAACATTTTCTGGGAGCCATTGCTCGACGTGCTAACACTGTTAACAGAGTGAAGCAGTTTAACTGTGTCAACTTGGTGTACATTGTTTGTTTTTTATACATTGAGGTCCATTTTGTGTTGAGCTGTTTAAAAAAACCCAGAATGTTTAGTAAACAAAAATTTGCATAAAGCAAACACATTATCCACGTTCATGTGTATTAAAGGTGTATTAAAAACTTTAAAATGATCTTTCTTTCCATTTGCAATTAATTGCAAGTAATTACAAGTTAACTATGGATGAAATGTGATTAATTGCAATTAATTGCAATTAAATATTTTATACTGATAATTATGCTTGTACGCTCCACTGCTCTGTAGATGTGCCTTGTGTTGCATTTTGAGTTGCCATGGCAATCTGTGCTGTAGGTGAATTAGAGCGCTCTTTTCATAATTGCATCCTGCAGCTGCCACTCCTAGCAAGTGCAACGCGGAGTTCACTTCAATTCAGTCAATGCCTCAAATCAAGTGAAATTAGAAATGAAAACATAAGATCATATGGCACATTTCTTATGACACTAACCAAAGGCCGTGTTGCTATAAAATCAGTGGTGTCCAAACTGCGGCCCAGGGGCCATTTTTGTAACATGGGTTAATTACACAGAAAGACTATAAAAGTAATCATACAGTACCTACACTCTCTGTTTCCAGCGTCACTTGTTAACTCCGCTGAGTCAGACATGAGATGTTTTATTTACATTGGACTTTAACATTTCCTGCGGTCCAAGCAGTGCAAGCAGAAGCTGTAGTAATTCTCTTGATCAAACTTAGTTACAGTTTGTCAGATCAAAACACGATCGCTGCGTAAGACTACAAAAATATTAGCATTCACTTCACTACTTCCTGAATTTGCACTCTATGCATCATGGGAACTGTATTTCTTTTAGGCATAAATAAGCTGCATCAGTGTTTAAGCCGCAGGGTTCAAAGCGTGTAAAAAAAGTAGTGTAATTCACGTTACATTAAAAAAGGCTATCATGTGTAAACTTTCTGTCACAAAAGACTCTTGTTTTCCATTTTTGCTTATGGTTTGTATATGCATTTAACTCTTGTGTTGGTAAATTCAAAAGCAACCTAGTAAATTATGTTCTGGATTAATATTTGTAACGACAAGGCAGTGGGGTGGTACATCCGAGTAATGTTTTTGCTTTTTCATTATAAACCAAGGGAGCCTATTAGACAGCACTCAGGCACATAGACAAACTTATCTCATTTTAATGTGAACCTTGATGTGTCAGGAGTGGACTCCCAGGAAATGACGTTATTTATTTATATTTTCAAATCTGTGAGGACTTTTGGGCGCAAGTAAATAATGATTTTTACATAAGATGAACATGCTGTTCCTTTTTGTTTTGAAGTGGCTCGAGAATAGACGCAGGAATTCCAAATGAATGTGTATTCATTGATTAGTGAATTTGACTATGAAATAGGCAATACAGTAAATATGGATAAGCTGAGCAAACACTACAGCGGTGTTTTAAGACATCATTAGGCGTTACTACACTATTTTGAACTTGTAGCAGAGCCTTCATTAATAAATGGTACATTTGGTACTGCACATTTTACAACATTGTCTATCCAGAAGCTCCTTGAGATCTTTTGTCACTTGCCTGTTCTTTCAGTGAGGCATTGATTATCAAAAAGGCCTTTTTTAAAGAGAATACAAAGCCTTCAAGTGCTTTTTAAAAGAATCGGCAACATTTTAGTAGGTTACTTTAGTGGAGTACAGTCATCCCTTGTTTATCGTGATTAATTGATCCACAATCGACCGATAAGTGAATTTCCGCAAAGTAGGGTTCAGTTTTAATAAATGGAAAGTGTTGGAGCATGTACAACCGGTTTATGACTTTCTAAATACAATAATTACCAGTATTAGAGCCCTGTAGGCATGAAATAACACCCCTATAGTCACCTTTACATTCCTGTTATTTTTTGTTTACACCACATTGCTCAGCTGTAATGCGCAGGCAGGCAGGGACACAAGAGTCGGCCAAGGCTTTAACCATTAGCAGCTAACGAGCTAACTAATTAGCCTCCAATTTATTTACTGTATTCTAAACATAAAAAAAACGGAGTGGGGAAGAAGGACAAAGAAGCCAAAAACTTACCACTTCCACACAAAATGGGAGGACAACTTATTTTCAGTCCATCATGTCAGACATGACATGGTTGACCATACAGTGTGACGGTAATGTAATGTCATGTCTCAATAATGGAACATTGTTGACACCTTGTGGCCAGAATACTACATATATCTTTGTCTTTTAGTATTGTTTTTACAAATAAAACGCAATAGCCAAACACAAAACAGCTATCGTTTATTAATTCATTCATTTTTGAAAAACGGAGATAGATCTAGGGAGTGATAATCAAGGAGGGACGACTGTGTAACGGTTCTAACAGTATTTTCCATGGTTCTGATTTGATTCAAAATTCTATTTGACTTGCATAAACTCTCCCACTATACGGAGTAGTGAGTGACCAAGGCAACTGTTGCTGCTTTTTAAGATTCTTTTTTATGGCTATTTTAAGTATTAGTGTTACATATTGGTGGTAGGGGAGTGTGTGTACAGTGGAACCTTGGTCATTAATCTGTTACAAAAGGTCAGACTCTAACTGAATCAATCTTTCCCATAAGAAATAATGTAAATCTAATTCATCTGTTCCACAAAGCCAAAAATGTTAACACAAAACATGTTTTTCTCGTTTGAAAATGACATGCAATAGTTACATGCAGGAAAAAATTCAAAATGCATATAAATGACAGATAAATGAACATTTAGGATTACTTTTACCTTCACCGAAGACGTGATTGTTGCCAAAGACACGCTGTGGCAGTAAGATCAACAAGGACACCAGCTTCTTGTTTAACCCGAGTTATTTTTTGAATTCAGTGTTTTTCACCTCAAGTTTCTGCTTTTTTTTTTATCACAGCTGTGAAATAACCCAAAATGGAGCCAAAGAAAGTCACAAGTGCCAGCATTTAATAAAGAAGGTAAGAAACATTGAATTGAACAAATAACTCGTGGCAGAACAGGTAGGTGGTCTCTGTGTTGATGTTGCTGCGGCAACATGTCTTTGGCAGCAATCAGTCTTCAGTGAAGGTAAAAGTAACCTTAAATGTTAATTTATCCCTTTTATTCATTATTTATACATATTTAGAGTTGTTTTATGCACATAAAATGATAATTGTAAAACTATAAAATGGTGTTTTTGGAGACCTGTGACATAACTCTGTTCGTAAGCAAAGATACAGAGTCAACCGCTGATGACATCATAGATGGGCGAAAGAGCTGACTTCCAGTTCCTGTTTCCTTGTAGTAGTAAGCTAATAGGCTGCAAACAAAGACGTTTTGGAATAAAAATACATTAAGACCAGAGTTGGACTCACGCAGTGTATTGATAACACAACAAGACGCGCTTCATATTTTACGCGACCTGGAACATGTACGCAAACCGAGGCAAAATTTTGGCGTAATTTTTTTACGTTAACCGAAAAACATGCTAACTGAGGTCTACACTAACCAAGGTTCCATTATATTTGTATAAGCATCAGCTTGGTGACATTATTTTGTGTATGATATGTAATTAATTGTATTGATTGTACTGTATCCATCGGCCAGCTAAGTTCCTAAATTACAATCAATTCTATTTCTAGTTCTATGGTTATGAACACACTTCAACTCTTTGCCATCACAGGTACCCTTTTGATGCGACATAACAAAACAAACAAAAATAATATTTGCAAAAACAGTATATACATATTTTAGGAGTAGTTTTCCATAAAATGTTGAACTCCAAATTGTTAAATTTTGTTTTTTTTTATTTTTAAGAAATAGAAATGCAAAAATAATACCATACCAAACAGGGACAAACTACTCTGCCTAGTGGAAACATACAATGGCTCTGCCTTCGATGAAAGAACAGAATTTGGGGAACGAGTAACATCTGAGCTGAGCTGCAGGGGGTGCCAGGGAGACATCTCTGCGTAATGTCCTGCCACCAGAAGATGGTGTGGGATAAAGGACTAAACATCAGCTCACCTCTTGGTATGCAGCTGGGCTGGGGCCTGACTCAGGGAGAGGGATGCCCCTGCCATGCATAGTTTGTCGTGGGCACCTGACAAAGTTGACTTGAGCCCAGCAGCAAAACCACCTTGCTGTATAGAAAATATTTTGAATTTCATATATACAGCCAATTGAATATTAATGATATCATTCGAGAACCAACCAATTGCCATGTGTTAGAAGATAAATGTTGACTTGAGGTATCAGTGATAATATTATCATGATAAAATCCTAATTTTAGTTTTTCAATAAAACCTTCGTAACTTCGTGTGGCTTCCTGGGAGTCAAAGGGAGCAGAATGAGATAAGCATAATGACTCTCACACTCTTCAAAGTAGACTCATTTAAATATTAAATCGGACCACATCATTAATTTAAAAAATATGCATGGGGGACAGTTTTCATGAGCCAGTTTTATAAATGACAGCAAGTGCTACAACCAGAAACTGAGGGAGATAGAGAGAGAGAGAGTGAAGGAAAAACATAAACACGATAAATACTAATTAGTTCATCTTATTGAAGTGGCCTCTTAAAAGACTGACGCGTAGAGGAGGCAATATTTATAGTTATAAATAATCCAGCACGAAGGGGCAATGCATTTATTTTGGTCCTGCGGCCATCAACTCTAGATTGTTTTGCAGAAAAGCTGGATATGTTCAAACACACTGGAAGCGTTGTATGTCTTCACACAAAGCGTGATTACTTCCACAACGTGCAAATAATCTGAGATACTCGTCTTTGGTTATGTTTTGATTAGGGCTGTCAAAAATAACGTGTTAACGGCGTAAAAAAATAGATTTAATTAATTACGTAAACAAATTTTGCGTAATTAACGCATGCGCACAAGACCAAGCACACCTCTGTGTTATGACTGCAGACGGAATTCTCCGCTGTGTCCACACAGTCACACAGAGTCTGACGCTCTTTTATAACATTATTCTAACCTGAACACATCAACAGCAGTACAAGTCCAACACCATCTACTGCATGTATCCCCAACTCGCACACGTTTCTAGTCTGTTCATCCTGGGAACGACACTTCCTCATTGTCATTATAAGAACAGAAGATGCCTTCAGAGACACTCCGAACATCATAAAAACGGCTATTTAATGTATGTGTGTGTAAATAAACAGGAAGATAAAGAAAAACATGAAGCGGTTATTCTTATCATTCAATTTGTAACTCTTAACTTGGATGTACAATTTGCTACATTTAAGTAAAATACACTGAAAACAAATAAATTTACCTGAGCTTACGCGATGTCTTTGAATGAAACCCCTCATTACGCATTATAACACGGTTTGTGATTGAACTGTTCTGAGACTAGTGTTAGACAAATAGATGTTTACACTTGTGTGGTATGTTTTAGCTTGATTGACATATTCAGTTCATTTGGAGCTGTTAATGCATACAAATATATATAAATATATACAATTCTTTCCTGTCATTATCTTTCTGTTCATTAAATACAGTAAAAATGGGTATTTATCAGACATAGTTGCTAATGGTGATTAATCAATTTAAAAACTGTGATTAATCAGATTAAAATTTGTAACCATTTGACAGCCCTAGTTTTGATCATTATTCACTTAAGGTATAGGTTAGTTGTCTTTATAAGCGCTGTGTGACGGAACCACGTGACACTCCAAACCATAGAAGAAAGAACGGATGCGCATAAGTCCGTTGTCTTCTCCTTACAAGAAGTGGAATTACTTCTGCGAGTCATTATGTAGTATAAGACAACAAATTATCAGGAGAATGTCGACTGAGGTGAGTCATCTCCGTCGGAATATGCAGATGTTATGTTGGCTTGTCGCCAAAGCTCACTTTTGGCCATGTGACGGCGATGAGGCGGTGGTGGGTCGTCTTTCTCGTATTGCCTGTATACACGCCCACTCTGGAAGTCGTTTTCAAAAACTACTGTTTCAGGTCACCCAGAACGCTGCTCTCGCGTGGATGAGAGGCGGCAACGATAAAATACTTTTTGACTTTTTGACCTGAAAACGTTTCCGTGTGGATAGTCCCTCAGCTGTCTTTATAAACTGACGTTTACATTGCAAATTTTCAGTGGTACAGGAGTGATAGGAGTAGCAGATACTGGCTGTGATATCTACAAAGAGAGAAACTTATCTCTTGTTTGGGTGGCTTTATTTCAGAGCGGGCAGCAACATCTTGTTTGTAGCGTACTGACAGCTCCTCCATACAACAGACATACATCACGAATGCACACATTGCCATCTAGGGGCACTGAAGTGTAACAACATAACACATATACTATACTGTATAACACTGGCACACAAGCCTAGAGGGCCCTCTCGCGGCTGTCACTGTGAAGAAAAACATATAAAAGTCGCTCCGGAGTACAAGTTGCAGGACCAGTTAAACCATGAAAAAAAGTGTGACTTATAGTCAGAAAAATACAGTATATGTATAGCATTCTCAAGCACAAAAATGCCTAAATTAACTAAAATAAATATACAGTAATCCCTCGTATATTGTGGTTAATTAGTTCCAGGCCCCACTGTAATATGTGAATTTCTGCAAAATAGGATTCCTTATCTACAAATGGAATATTTTCGTAGTTGGATCTCTTAGATGTAGTTAAATATAGGCCTCTCTTGGCACATTAGATAGATAGCGTGACAAGAGCAGAGCAGACTTGTTTAATTTCTGTATCTTTTCTCTTGGCCTTGGCTTAATCCATATCGCACCCTTCTTGCTCACACTCAGTATCAACCGGCTCCAACCAGCGAAGACCACGAGGTCACACAATATATAATAACAACAGAAATTCATCCAAAATTGCACTACAGCAATGCAGAAAATATTATAGTCAATAAGAAATTCCAAGTGGGAAATTCTTGGTAAAATGTCACTTCCTCCTCCTCCTCTGGTTGCAGTGATGAAAAGTAAAAAAAAAACGGTAAATATTTCAACATTCGAGCACACATCTAACACAGGAAATATGCCTTTCAATGTTATTTTTGCTCGGTGAAAACAAGATGAATGTGTTTGGGTGTCATAAGCACTTTAACTGCACAGGCAATGTTTTAGTCATATAGTATTCTTTTCACACGCTTAACAAGAGTTAATCAAACATAAACACTAAAATAAAGAAAAACTATTGAAAGACAAAGAGGACGGGGAAGGAAGGTATTTGCTTTTATAGGTATTGCTGATAGTCCTGTGTGATATGTTGAATTCTTGTGACATCTGCGTCATTAAGGTGAGAAATAAAGCTTAGCTCTTCTGTAGGTCTGTTGTGTTTCCCCACCAGCCATCCTGGCCCCCATGCAGCTCATGTGATTGAACTCTACTCTGCACTTGTGGGGTGCAAAGTGGAGTGGCAATGCAGCGGGGGCCAAACATGCAGCGTTTAGGATAATATAAACATAAGAAATACTCCCCATGGAGATGAATATAAATCTGCTGGGGTGATCAGATTCCCCCTCGGGAGTGGTGTGGAAAATGCAATAAATGTATTTGTCAAGGACATTCAATGCAGTTTATCTCATCTTCGATGAGCCTTTTGATGAAATCTCACCTAATGAAATTATTTCATCAAGTCTATGAGATAAAAGATAAATTCATGGAGGAAGAAATGTACTGTATTTCAAGCAAATATTTAGCATGTAATAAAGTGTCATGCTGTTGCTGAATGTCTGAAATGGAAATACTGGACCCCCTTAAACCTTTTAGTGACAATAACAGTGTTTACATTGTACAGGCCCGTAACCAGAAATTTTTTGGGTGCAAAAATCACAGTGAACGAACCTTTTGGACGGAACTGGCAGACCGTACATCCCAACGTATTCTGAATACGTCACTATTACGCTGATGACACGCAATCTTTTTTGCAACCAAACACCTCCTCGTGCCCTTACAGACCGTTTCCAGGCCATCACTAACTGGATGTCCATGCATTTGCTTAAACTCAGTGTCAATAAAAGTGAAGTTCTCCTCGTTGGCTCTAAGTCAACACTCTCCAAAGCCCATGCCGTCAATATTGCAATCGATGGCTGTTTAGTCCGTACTGTATCACAAGTCAAGAGCTTCGGAGTTATCCTTGACAGCACACTATCATTCAAATCCCAAATTAATAATATTTTACGTACAGCGTTTTTCTTTGCAATATCACCCGATCTTCGACCCTCTCTCTCCCAGCACTCAACAAAAATTCTCATTAATGCTTTGGCCACTTCTTGTCTTGATTACGAAAATGCCCTTCTCACTGGTCTCCCACTGTGAAATGTACCCATTAACTACAGTTTATCCAAAACCGCGCTGCCAGAATGATTACCCACACTAAATACTCAGACCACATCACACTCATTCTCTCTCTAAGCTCCATTGGCTTCCTGTCTAACAACAAATTCAATATAAACTCCTCCTCATAACCTTCAAAGCACTCCACAACCTGGCGCCCCCATACTAGCATGACTTGATCTCCCCTCAAAACCCGTCCTGCTTTCACCGTTCCTCATCCGCTGTCATGCTCGCGACTCAGTGCTCGGGCTTTCAGCTGCTCAGCACCCAGACCCTCGAACGTACTGCCACTACACATCCGTCTACTTGACTCAGTCGACATTTTCAAATCACAACTTAAAACACACCTGTTCAACACTGCTTATTCCTCTTGACCTAGGATTTTTGTATTGAATTTCTGGCTATTCTTCCTTTGACATATTTTTTTATTGTGGATGCTCTATTGTGATGATTGTATTGCGTGTAAGGTCAACTTGGGTGCTTTGAAAGGCGCCAACAAATAAAATGTGCTATTATTATTTATGATTTGAAGTGTGCTTGATTGTTACAATAACATCTGATTGGCCTATTGTGTATGTACTATACACTGTATTATACGATTGCATTTTGACAATAGGTTTCTATGATCCATCTTTGCAAGTACACTGTATTCAGCCATGAAACAGCATGATTTATTAAGATATTTTTGAAATCCGTGATAAGAGTGAAGCCGTGAAATTTTAACTGCGATGTGACGACTGTAGTATGATTCTATTGCTTCATCTCACGTGCATTAGAAAAGTAGAGTACTGATTTCCACCTATAGTGACAAGTCAACAAGGTTATTCTGTTATAACACTAAGATCTACACTGACTGCATTAAAGCATAGATGTTCACCTTGTGGTTGTACCCAGAGGAGAGCGTCCCTCTGGCATATGTGGTTATTGGTCAACCTTGATTGTATCATTTCATCCAGCTAAGTGGAAGTCAATCTGAGTGCTTACTGTACTTTGGACCTTCCAGCTGCAGAGTAATAGAGAGTTATGTGAGCACACCCCCTCCTTACAACATAAATCACCCTTGCAACACTTTTGCTTTTTCTTAATTATTCCCATTAGCTGCTGAGGCATGTATCACTGTCTATGGAATCGATTGGCAGATTGACCAGGATGTGAGAAGTGACTTTGGCGGGGGTTATCAGCGCAAGAGGCTGATATAAATGGGATGATATTCATCCCATCTCTCTCTGCCGACAGGGACCAGGGCGTTAATAGTTTGCTGTAATTCTTGAAATTAAAAGGGAGTTTGTGTCCTCAACTGTAATCAATAAGCTTGTTGACATATTCAAGTTCTTTTGCTCTGTGTGTCAATAAGAAAAGGAAATCCAGACAAACCAGATACACTTGATGCAAACTCGGAGAAGGTATTCATTTCAGAGGTGAAGGATACTTGCTCCATAATCCTTACTCATGCAGAGAATAATGGATTGCAAGCTGTACAGAGTGGCTGCAAGATATATTTGGTTAATTGGCTGCAACCCACCCAAAAAGGATCAAATCACCTTGTCTTCATCTTTTTCTCCTATGAAATTGAATGGATGGCTGTAATCATACAGTATCGACCAATATGAAATCCTGAGAAACACCTTAAGGAATCAAATTGTCATGTCTACTGTATTAGGTAGTACGAGTATAAAGGTGACTATAGGGTTGCTATTTCATGTTTACAGGGTTCTAATAATGTTTAAAAAGTTTTATAGAAGCTCATGAACAGGTTTTATCTGCTCTAACTATGAAAATATTATTAATATTATATTATTAATATTAATATTTATTAATATAGAATTTTACTTGGAAATTTACATGGAATTTCACTTTTCGCAGTCAGGTGCGGAACCAATTAATCGCGATAAAACGAGGGGTGACTGTACAATATTTCTAAAGGGCCTTGGATTGACCGGCAGACCCCGGTTTACCCCCCCTCTTGGCCTACGTCAGCTGGGGAAGACTTACGCTCCCAATGACCCAGCACAGGTTAAATGACGAAGGAAAATAATACATTTTTTAACACCATCCTTTCATACAGGATGTGGAAAAAAAATAGCCATCCATCCATTTTCGATAGCAGGATTCAATATAAGCTCTGGCTCTTCCTACTCCTTTTCAGACATGTTGAATTGTCCAAATGTAACCATGTGATGTTCCTTCATGTAACTTATCATGCATGTCTGAAACAAATAAACATACCATACCATTTTTAATTTAATTAGCACACATAAACATTTATTCAGGTAATGCTGAAGTTAAAAGTGGAAGCATTAGCATTGTGACAGAAAAACAAGCATTAGGCTGGATGAGTCTTTCACACTTGAAGCATTTCTTGTTTTTTGAAACTGCACAAAAGGAGCGTCACAGTCAACCTAACTGCAGTACAGATACTTTAATAAACTCCAAGAGAAATTCATATGTTTCTATGTGAAGACAGTCCTTTCCAGAAGAGTATTTGCATCTTTTAAAGCACCAAGGTGACTTCTGCAACGTGCTGCTGTGCTGAATGCGTCCTACCGTACGATAAGATAAGAGAGCAGCATAGAGCCTTACTGCCCCAGATACAAGTTAAGGAGGTGCAAGTTTAGCACCTTATCAAAAAGATGCACAAGACTGTGACATCAGTCTCTTTCTACACTTGAACCTGTTTACTCAGGGCGGAATGAGAACTGTATCCAAAAACAGCCGTGGAATGAATTATTCCGATTTTACATTTTTATACACAATGATAAATGATTTCCAGGACGGCAGAACGCGGTGATATAGTGGTTAGTGGGCCTCACAGTCAGGTTCCGCACATCTCTGTGTGGAGTTTGCATGTTCTCCATGTGCTTGTGTGGGTTTTACCTGGTACTGTGACTTCCCCCCCACTTCCCCCAAACAAGTATGTTCAGTCAACTGGAGGCTCTAAATTGTCCAATGTACGTAAGTGTGAGTGGCACCACTGAAGGGGAGCAGTGGCAAGATGAAAAACTGCGATGATAACCATAGAACTGGAAATGAAACATCGGAAAGAGTGTGGCTGCTCAGTACAACATAAGCAAACCTATTAAATATCAATTACATACACAAATTAATTTAGCTACTTCTATTTCACACAGGAAATTCTCCAACAAATAAATAGAAATAGAAAATAAAAATATTGATATAGCATTCCGAAAATTGAAGGAAGTGGGGGCTACTTTGATGTGCACGTTAAGGATGCTAAACCCAATTCAATGTGGGTCAGGTTATACTATTGTATAAGCTTTGTGTTATAGGTGGCAAAGCAAATTAATGTAATTTCTAATAATATATCTCATTAGAAACAACAAAAAAGAAGCTGCTGGCCGAAAATGGTCCCTTTACCATTGTCATTTCTCACACTGCTTTCATCTTATGCACTCATTGTTGTCCGTTCACGGAGGTGAGGTGTTCAAAAACAGATGCACCACACCAGGACCAGGAAGCAAGGTACGTAGTTGAGGGTCTGAATTTCTTCGGCTCATTGCCGACGCAAAGGCAGGGCCGTGTGCTGTTGTTGCCTATACTCTCCGATATACAGTAATCCCTGTTTTATCGTGGTTAATTGGTTCAAGACCCGACCGTGGTACGTGAATTTTCGCAAAATAGGATTAGAAAAACTGTTTATGATCTTTTAATTATGGTTTTAAACACCATTAGAGCCCCCTAGACATGAAAAAACACCCCAATAGCCACCTTTACACTCGTATTACCCAATGTAATAGACATAATCAGAGAAAATAAGCCATTCAAGACATAAATAAGACTGGTGCTCATGTGTGTTGCAATAAATATGTTCCGGATGTGTGGAGGACAGGAAGTGAAGTCGGGGGTTCAGAGTTTAGTTTTAGTTTGTCGTGGATTACGGCCGTGACAGCAGCCTGTGTTATTATTATGTTTTTTTATTATGATTATGATGTTATTGTTATTGCACCTTTTTCAAGATAATATAAAAACCTGCAATAAAAGCTTGCTGTTCCGGTGATCAAGTCTGTGTGCCTCATCTAACATTACAGTAATGTTACCGACACCTAGTTACCAGTGTAAAATACTACATTGCATCCCGTGTTTGAATGTATCTTCTGAAAGCCTTATATTTGTAATTTAGTTCATTTCGCCATTTTTATGCTTAAAAATGATTAATTTAGGCAAAAAAATGTAAATTTGTACTAATTATAGGCCGTATTTTACCATTAACACTCGGTCTACCAGAATTCTGCAACTACTAGAATGACCATAGCAGTCATTTTGACTCTTTGTATATAATTTGGATTATCATTAAAGAGATCTAAAAATAAATTGGTGGAATAGGTAAAAAAACACATCAGGACACTAAATGAAAACTATAGTGATTGAGTGTTTGATTGAATTGACACAACATAACTTCTCTGCAATTACACATGCAAACTCCAACTGCAACCATTTTCTCTGAAGCAAGGCTAAAGCCTCCATAGCTGTCACCTTCTTTCTACTTATCATTTTTGTCTCTCTTGGGTTTAGAGTGAAGCTACAGCTAGGTTTTAGCATCACAGAGCATAAAAAACAAACAGCCAATAGAGCAGGAGGAAGGGCGGGAAAAATGTAGCAAATAGTGAAATATGACCCCCTCTGTAAAAAGCAGGCAGTCAATATGACTGCTATGGTCATTCGAGGTAGTAATACTCAGATCTCTTTTGTGTTTTGAAATTTTAATGATAAAACAATGTTAGAATAAAATATACACACATTTAGGAAAAGTCAGGGTCCTATGGGTACATAGGGTTTTTTTTAACCAAGTTATGACATTGCAAATTTTGAAAACAGTCAAAATGACTGCCTTGGGAGTTCGAGTGTAGCATGATTTATTAATATATTTTTGAAAAACCGTGATTGAGCGAAGCCATGAAATTTGAACCGCAATGTGGCAAATGACGACTGTATGCTATACCATACGCTGTCGCCGGAAGCCTCGCCTTTTCATTTGCTCTTAGGTAGACTGTCACTCACTTGAAATATGTACAGTGCAGGAAATGGGACATTATGGACTTTTCACCAGCAGCTAATAAAGATTTTATCACGTCAAGTTTGACCTTGGATTATAGTTCCATTATTTGATATTGGAGAAATAGTTAATCATGAGACCACACTTGGTACAAATGAATGGGCAATGTTCCCCCAAGTTTCAAGTATCTGAGCATACACAAAGACAACCTGAGCATTCCATGGACCTCTGTGAGCGGTATCAGACGTGCACACTGTAGTATCACACCTGTCCAAAACCTGAGAAACCTGAGAACTTCCAATGGGTCATATTTTGTATATGACTGGTTTCAAACAGAGCAAGGAGGATTCCACGATGTAGCTTTCTTTATGGTCAACCTCAAACAAACAAGCCATGGTCTCATACAGTTAACCATCTGAATCTTGTAAAAACCCCGAGTTTATCATTTGATTTTCCATTTGTTTCCTTGTTTTTCCATATATTTCTGAAGGTGTACTTTCATTTCCTAGTTTGACTTTCACTTTCTGTTTCAAAGCAGCCTTGTGGCACTGTTTCATCCTGGAAATTTACTTGAAATTGATGCCATATTTGTGGTATATGTTTACTTTTGTTTCACTAAAAAAAATTAATTAAAATAAGTGTCGACCAACCTTCCGGTCTCTTCAGCAACACAAACTCAGCATAAAACTTCTTGTATTCGGTGCGTCCAGCCATCAAAATAAAAGCACGTGAGTAAAACATGCACAGTTATGCCATTCATTCACTCTACTCTTTTCACTCCAAAAAATGGTTTGCTACTTTGGCTTTGCAGCATGTTTTTTTTTTTTAGAGAAGCCCCTTCTCACTCGAAAAAGAAAAAAAATCGCACAAAGTTTCACCTCTTGTTCTTCTTGTTGCACATAAATTGATGTTGCACTAACCGTTGATTTTGCCATAATACGGGGTTAGCAAGCAACATTTAGCTCTCTTCACTCATGCTGCAGCACTCGCTGTACACTAACCTGCAAAACAGCCACACGTACTATGAAACGCGCTGTTAACGAATTGATTGGCTGCAGAAGTAAATACGTTGACTGGACAGTGTTCCTTGATAATGCATTGCAAAATGGCACAGAATAAATTGTTAGGTGTTTATTTTATTTACAGTTCAGTTTGGAATGTATTGTATTGTATTGTATTGTATTTGTACTTTATTTATCCCACAGCGGGGAAATTTACTTGTTACAGCAGCAAGCAAGATACGCAAGTAAAGAGTACAGTGTAAAGAAAGCATAGGGTCTACAACATGGTTCAGGTGGTGCAGGTGTTGTAGAGCCTGACAGCGGTCGGTATGAAGGACCTGCGGAACCTCTCCTTCTTACACCGTGGGTGTAACAGTCTGCTGCTGAAGGAGCTGCCCAGGGAAACAACAGTGTCATGTAGCGGGTGAGAGGTGTTGTCCATGATGGATGTCAGCTTAGCCAACATCCTTCTCTCCCCCACTTCCTCCACGGAGTCCAGAGGACCGTCCAGGACAGAGCTCGCTCTCCTGATCAGCCTATTGATCCTGCTCCTGTCCCTGTCCGTGCTGCCCCCTCTCCAGCAGCCCACAGCATAGAAGATGGCTGAGGCCACCACAGAGTCATAAAAGGTCCGTAAAAGAGTCCTGCACACACCAAAGGACCTCAGTCTCCTCAGCATTTTGTGCGCTTTAAGGATTTGCTGTGCGCTGAGAACGTGAGAGCAGTGTGTGATTGTGCACATGCTCAGCTTAGAGCAAACATTGCTGGTGGGGACAAGCGGTATAGAATATGGATGGATATCATCTTCTGCGAGGGGGAACGAGGCAGTGTAATTGTTGCACTGTTCTCCTAACGACTCCCTAAGATTGGAGACTTTCCATTAGCCTTATTTGACATCTGGATATTTAAACATGACTGACAAAGAAATGCAAACATACCCAAATCCAGTCTTTTAAACGGAATTTGAAAAAAGGCTGTATGAGGTTAGAATCACTGATTGCACCTTTTGCTCCACGTGAAAGCCTCTGAACTGTATTGTTATTCCAAGGTGCTACACAGATAATTGTGGTCTGTCTTTCCAGAGCGATCACCCACATCTTCACATCTTTGTCACTGTGCTGCAGGCAGCATTTCTCACGGTAAAGTTGTGGCAGGATGTAATTTTGTGGTGCGCAGCGGGAGATGATTGCTACAATGGCTTCTCTCGGACAGAACACATCAACCTCAAGCAGACAGCTAGAAGATTGCTCGAAATTGGCTGCCATATAGTGCAACTGTATCAGAAGGTAAGGTGCAGCGGGAAAGCGGTCAACAGGCCAACCAGCGAATCTTACGCTATGAAATATATTTCCATAGGAATGAATGTTGTGTTTAGGACTTCAAGACATGACAAAAATTGCATCTGAAAGTGAAATGTTGGCATGGTGAACTGAGTGAATTTCCTGTCAATCAAAGGCGCTGTCTGCCTTGTTTAGGTACAGCATGGGAGGGTGGGGGGCGCTAACTTTCAAATGTGTGTATAGCTGGGTTTCAACCACGTGGCGTGGAGCAGGTGGGGGTCAAACAAAGATCATGACCACATACACACTCAGTATGCAGGCCCGTAACCGGAGGTTCGGGGGGTTCGAACAAACCCCCCTCGCGGGCGACCAAAGGTCCGCTTGGTTTAAAAAAAAAAAAAAAAGCTGCTATCAAGGTGTGCAATTGTAACCGATGTGTTAATTCAGTTAATTTAATTTCACCGATAATTCATTTTTCATTTCTCACGTATGTATTTGTTGTTATAAGCACCTTTTTATGGGCAGTCTTTATTTTATTTGCGTTCTTTTTTGTGTGAACCTTGACATCGCCGTGATGTCATTTCCTGCTATTCTGGACTGCTGAGGAGGGGGGGGACACCCCCCCTCCCACAGCCTCCCCCCGCTCGGTCGCTTCGTTCCCTCGCATAAGGTCCGTTCACTCAGATTTTTGAACCTCCCCGAAAAATGTCTGGTCACGGGACTGGTATGTTTCTACAAAATTTGGCAGATTAAAGTGAATAACAGTGCATGTCATTAAAATGATTTTCTCCAGTACTGTATTTTTAGTGTACGTGATGTGATGCATGAAGACACAAAACAGTTGAAAACAAGATGATCAAACAGCAGTGAAAGCTTATCTACCGTGTCACACTTAATGAATGTAACAGATGAAAATAATGCTTCCAACACGTCTATGTGCGCCCTGACACCAAATCAGTCTGCATGAATACATTCTTGTATGTGTCCTTCATTGTTTTGCTGCACTGTTTGGCAAAGTGTGAGTTCCATAGCCAAGCCCCTGGGCTTTGAGTGAGATGGTGTGTAACCCGCCCTGTTTCGCACCTGCCCGCACCCGGGGCTCGAACACAGGACCTTCGTAATGGGAGCGAGGGCGCTGACCACACGACTAAAAGCCCGGACTGTCGGCCGCGTGTTCAGCGCAGCTCTTGAGGCAGAGGGAGTGA
The DNA here is from genome assembly GCF_027744805.1 of Dunckerocampus dactyliophorus. NCBI lineage: Eukaryota > Metazoa > Chordata > Actinopteri > Syngnathiformes > Syngnathidae > Dunckerocampus > Dunckerocampus dactyliophorus. The sequence continues at coordinate 20,506,033 of NC_072825.1, forward strand.
GGTTTACCAACGTACACTCACACAGCCTCACAGGCTGGCATCCGTTACAGGTGTCCGCTTGCCATTTTAGCTGGATTTTCTTACTATTTCGAGGCTGCTTGAAGCCCCAGACCGTACCACACTTCCCCGACCTCCATGGAGCATCACTGGGCATGCTTCCAGGCACAAAACCTTGCCGTTTTAGCCGGGAGAAAACCAGGCGAGAGGCCAGGAACACCTCACCTGTCCGCCTGTGAGTCATCATGTGACGTCAGGGGCAGGCAAGCAGGCCGAGGTACGCTGAGACACCGGTGGACGCAGGCATGTGCCAGCAACGAGATTGTGTCTCAAGTCCAAATATGTGGTGCAGACTTTTCCCCCTTTTATATATGTTACTTTTTTTTTGAACGATCTGATTTTAGATGACGTCTTGTTACTCATACGCTTATTTGCCCCCAGCTCTTTGAGCCCATTACAAAACCCAGGTGTGAAGTCCAGTGAAACACAGCAATTTTGCCCTATTCTTACTCCAACGTTGCAAGCCACACACGCACGAGCACTACTTATGTTTCTTGTCAGCTAATAATAGGGATACGGCAAAGTTTATCTACTAACGTTAGCTATCATAAACACACAATGACTCCAAATAGTTGATCGCTTCTCTGAGAGACTGCGTTTATGTCCATCCCAGCTGACTTCGGGCGACAGGTGGGGTACACCCTGGACTGGTCGCCAGCCAATCGTAGGGCACATATAGACAAACAACCATTCACACTCACATTCATACCTATGGACAATTTAGAGTCTCCAATTAACCTAACATGCATGTTTTTGGAATGTGGGAGGAAACCAGAGTACCCGAAGAAACCCCACGCACGCACGGGGAGAACATGCAAACTCCACACAGAAATGCCCAACGGAGATTCGAATCACTGCGTTTATGTACATAAACAACATTGACAGCGATGAACGGCAACCGTTTTGAATTTATACTTTATGTTCAATTTGTTCTTTAGCACCACTATTGGTCACATCTGCTAGCTGGTGGTAGTTTTACATTTTTTGGTTGAAAATAATGTTGTTAGAGCCAAAGTGGGACAGCACATTTAAAAAGAGATATTGCCCAGTAAGATAATTAATTCTAACTGTCACACAAACACGACATTGGATTCATCTTGTGATACTGGCATGTTGTGCATCTTTTTCCAGAAAAAAAAGAATAATGGTAATATTATCAAAAATGTACACCAGCTTTGAGATGTTTAGGATGTTGGCAAGTTACGCTTTAGTGTAAGTTTGAAAAACAATGGAATAGTCAACCTTTTGTCTCATGACCATCATTAGTACAGACATTTAATATGATGTGTTTGTTATATTTCGTTTTATTACATGCTTAATAAATGGCAGTTCTCAAATGACCACAGGCATTTTTTGTCATTTACTGTTCCCAACTTAAAAGGTCATTTCTCCAGTCCATTAACTGATTACAAACACGTCACTGCACTCAAACACAGAGCGCCCAAGGAGGAAGTAAGGTGGTGGTCATTGAGCGAATCGGTGTTTGTATTTCAAAAAGCTCGTCACGGGACATCACCTCAACTCTCTCACATGTTAGCCCTTGCTCTGCTCGATTAATCCAGATCAATATTAATTAATGCTTATCAACACAGATCAATCTTTTCCACCTTTAGTAGAGTGAATGTAACTCAGAATTGATGAGGTGTAGTGTTTAGAAAAAGACTGTTGAATTGTGCAATGATTGTTTACAGGCACTGAACATGACCCAGTAACGCTGAGGGAATTTGATTATTCTGTTCGGCGGTTGCACTTCTTGGAGTCTATAGTATGTTCTCCTTACTAACGGCAAATATATATTGTATTAACAAATATTTTGTGTGATTCTAGGTGAGGTGAGGTGACAAAACTAAACACACAGTGAGTTTTTTATACTATTAGTCAGTTAATAAAACTTACCTCAAAAGTCTAATATAATGCATTCTGTCACGCTAGCTGATTTTTAGCTAATTAATTAGCTAATTTTAAAATAGGAAATAATGTAAAGTGAATTGATGTGTTCCAGGTTCAAACTGTTGCCATCTTTAAACTTTTATGAACTGTAAAATTATGGACTGTCAAATGTAAGGGGAACTGGTTAACCACTGTATAATGGAATAAAATAAAGACATTTAATCAGAGTCGCCCCACCCCGTGGGGCCCTACACACACCGCGTGTTCTGTGTGTAGGGCCCCACGATCCATGGGCAAGGGGGCGCATTCTCGGCAAATGCACAAAGGATGCACATCGCTGCCTTGAGGCATAGAGCACCACGTCAGCCTGAGGCAAAAGAGGAAAAACACAAACAAACAAACAAAATTCTACTTAGGGCCCCAATTTGGCCAGTGGTGACCCTTCATGGAATGGAGCGGGAACAGGAAGGTGTTTACAATATTGTCACCTAGTGGCGTTTTATTATTACTTGTTTCTCAGAAGACAGCATATAATATGTGATTGATATTTTTAAAAAATGTATTCTTATATTGTACTGAGCAGTTCTAGTTTGCTTCTCTGGTTATGGTTACAATTTTCCTCTTTATCGTCACTGGTACCCTTCTGTGGTGTCTCACACACACACACACACACGCACACACACACCCCCACATACACACACACACACGCGCAAAAACACAGTCTGTTCTCCTCTACTGAATTTTTTTTTAATTATATTTGACTTCAAATCATTATTTCCATTATTCTTTTTTAAAAATTTTTTATCTTACCTTGGGCTTAAGATGAATAGCCTTCTATACGTGTGTGTGTGTGCGTGTGTGCGAGCTACTCTATGTCTTGCTGACATAATTAGACTAAAATGTCCACGCGCTTGCTGATTTAATTTGACTATTTTCATTGTGTGAACAACAGGGCTGCTGTTTTACAAAGGTGCTTTGGCACAGTGGGATGGACAGGTGCAGGGCCTCGGTGGTGGGAAGCAAGTTAATGCAATAAAGAGTGGAAAGACAATAGCATGTCAAAAATGTGTACTTTGTTCACACATTAGTGTTCAGTCAGAGGCTTAAAATGATTTCATTCCAGAAAGCCCCCTGTGGTGAGTTATACAGTAAATAAATAAATAAATTTACTGTAGAATGTTGTTTTTTGTCTGCCTCATTTTTCATGTACGTATCTTTGATAGTTTTCTTGTAACAATAATTGAACCTTTGCGGAGGAGATGGAAATAACATTTCCGAGAAGAGGACCGCACCACTTAACGTCACACAAGGATTCAGTATACATCGCTACCTGTGCCATATGCATGATATGGTAATTCTAGCTTTTGATTTCTCGCACACAACAGCTTCATCATGAACACTTGGAGCATTGTGTGGAACAGGCTGGATAATGGATAACCCTGCAGCATGGATGAGATCAGTCAAGTAAGAACTTTAAGAGGGAGATGGAGGGAAAAAGACACTTTTCGCTCCGTGTCTAGAGTGCATATAGGAAGAAAAATCAATTGCGATCGGTATTAACCTCATAAGACTATGAACACAGATGTGACAAAGGTTGGTTGGGAAAATGCGACATTGACATCTTAGCTTTGTGTTATAGGTGACAAAGCCCGTAGTTAGCTGTAGTGTAATATCCTGTAATATATGTTATTGTGAAAGCATTTTTAGAACATACCAATAAAAAAACAAGCAGCTGGGGGGGCATGGTGAACTGTCCCCTAGGGGGCCATGACAGAAAATAATTGAGAACCACTGGGGTAATGGTTAGCATGAGGGCCGGGTTAAACCCTCTCGAGCTGCAGAATTTTTTTTGTTGCCCCTCTTCGCCCATACTGAAATACTACGATAACCTGGTAATTATTTATTTATCTGTAAAAAACATTGCATGATAGACGAATTAAAAAGCTGGGATAACATCTGCAACAGCTTAATTTCCGAGTTAAGCTTATGAACTCAATTTGTAACTTATAAACAAGACTGCTCAGTCTGTGTGATTCTTAAAAAAATAATAACAAATAAATAAATAAATGATTCACAGGGATGTGCACTTTTATAGAATTAACACAGCAACAGTCAAAACTTTTTTAAACTTATAATTGGTCGCCTGTCAGCTTCATCAGCTTATTCCTTTTAAAAAAGATACAGTGGAACTTTGGTTAGCGTCATTATTTTGTTCCAGAATGTCTGACCCTAACCAAAACGTACTCTAACCGAAACAATTTTTTTCATACAAAATAACGTAAATCCAATACATCCGTTCCAGAAAGCTGAACATGTAAACACAAAACACGTTTTCATAGTTTTACAATTATAGTTGTACATGCAGAAAACAATTTGAAATGCATATTAATACATATAAGTGGTAAATGAAAGGGATAAGCGAACATTTAAGGTTACTTTAACTGAAACTGTTCCCTAAGACACGACGTGGCACCGATAGTATTTGTCACCTCAATAACCCAGCACGAAGTGTTGTGCATTCTACATGCAAAGGTCCCCAACCAAAGGGCCGTGGCACCGGTTCGTGGGCGGGGCCGAACCGGGCCGTGAAAAAGTTTTTAAAATTGTTTTGTCAGTAACTACAGAGGTTTACTGAACCGTGGAATCCAAAAGTTTTGGGGACCACTGCCCTACAGGACCCAAGTTGAACCGCCACAACCCTTGTGCACGATGTGAGCACGCGAGTTTCTGTTGGTCCAGAAAGCGTGAGCTCTGTAATCTTTAGCTTTGACTTACCGCCATGGGTATTTTATTTCACTGTGACAGTGTCAATTGAAGTCTAAAACCTTTAGCATAGGATTTCAGTGAGGATTAGTGTTAAGGTGTCTTATCATTGTCCATATACTTCTGGACCTACAGTATCTGTACCATTTTGAAGTATGGGGAGGGCTTCACTGCCAAATCACATTTGTTCAACGTCAATGGATGTGTTTGGATTAGGGTTTGGTGTCAGGTTTGGGATGAGGCGTTGGGGTTAGAGTTGGAGTCTTTGGCCAAATAATTCTGGACTTTACGCTTCTTCTTCACTCTGCTGTATGTACCAGTGAATAGTTCTTATTCTTATCATTGTAGTCCTTGGTTTTTTGTGGGGGAACACTTCACATCAAGCAGACTGAGTGAAAAAATGAAATATATCAAAACAGCTCAAATTTCAAACACTGTATTAAAGTATCTCTATGCAGTAGATAATACTTTGTGGTAAAAGTGAAGTCCCACTCAGTGATCCCTTTCAAAGCCAACCCAAACACTAGCGGATGAGTGCAATGCATTTTTTTGATATTGCTACTGGCATAACAATTTTAATAAAACGCAAGCCTCTGTAATGCTGAGTGTTTTAAGATTGTAGTGTTGTCAGATGAAAGGCTGAAAGCCATGCATAACAGAGCAAACCACTACATTTGACTTGATGTTCGTTCAAAAAAGCCTAAAGAGGGGTATTCGAAACTGGCAACTTACCACTTTACATGACAGTAACTTTTCGGTTGGCTATGCTAACTATTTCATGCTCACTGCACTACAGTAACAGAGCATGTCTGAATTATTGTTTGGCAATATGGGGAAATAACTACAAAAGCACACGTCATTCAAGCGAATAAGGTAGCCAGGAAACAGCATAAAGCTGGTTCTAGAGAACACAAAAACCCTCTACAGAGGGGTTCCCCAACCACCACGGCAAAAACTTTCAAGAGCAGAGATAAAAAAGACACACTTTTAAAAATAGTTTTGTAAATAACTACATCAAACATTATTTACTGTACATTACAACTACTTTATTTACTGTAAATGCATATCCGTTTTGGAAATAAAAGCATTTATTTTATTATTATTTTAGTAATAATATAGTGTTAGAAAGCCAGTTTATGTTGTTTTATTTCATTGTTTCACGGAGCGTTCATTCCCAAGGGTCCTTGAACGCCCAATAGTGCTTGGAGACAACATGAAAGTTTCACCGATGCTGCCACAAATAGACTTATAGTTTTGTCGTTCTTCTTTCACGTTTCATGTTTGTACCCAAATGCCGGTGGTGAGTGTGAATGCATAAAGATGAGCTTTGATGACTCTACAGGTATGTGTGTATTGAGTGCTCATGTTTGTATTTGAATTCATGCTAGCATACTGGCTGTTACCCGCAGATACTGTCATGCACAGTGCTTTTAATGTGAAGACCGGAAAGCGTGTTGTTGGCGTTCCTTCTTTCATGTTAAGCTTTACATCCCCCCGATCCACCCCCACATCTGCCAGAAGTTTGTTGCAACGCAAATCCGTGGATTAAAAAAGGTTGGGGACCACTGTACAGGAGAAATACCACCACATCTGTATGTTTGCATAACGTTTAACACTTTTAACAGAACAACATGTGGAGTTAAAAATAATGGAACTGACTCAGCGAAGAACTCATATGATCAAGATTGTACCATTCTGACTCCATGGGGGTGCCGGTGACATTTGGTGAGGTTCTTGGTTGGTGAAGCACTTTTTTCACATTAATACAGGTTATCCATTAAGAGGATAATAAGATAAAGAAGACAATGTATTTTGTTTAAATATTAAACAATTATTTAGGATGTTTTTTATTAACTTAAAAACATTTGTGATGTTACCTTTAGTATGTGAAGTACATGCACGCTATCCTTCTCCAGGAAAAGTTCTGACACTTTGCTGTAAAAGCATCTTGGTGAGTTTGGGTATGCAATCCTCCATTGGCGGTCAAATTCATTCATTCATTCAGCAGAGCATAAAAATATTTTGCATTTGACTTGCTGCTCTTCGGCTGTCACAAAAAAAACCTCTGCTGGCTTTCCTTCCCATGGAAAGATGGCAGTGACAAGCACCTTCCAGCTCACACACGCTCCCACCCCTTCAGGATGAGGAGAGTACAGCAAGCGCCTCCCGAATGGCATTTCTGTGTATTTCATTGTCTGATTTGCAAGAATAATGATGTCACACTTACAGTGAAGATATTACACAGGCTGTAGAAGGTCATAGTGTATTATGTTATTGGCAACATGCTGACAAACAGAACCTGGCCGGTGCCATGACCCAACACAGTGCACTCACTGAATGCACTCAGACAGTAAGCAGGGCTTGCTCACTAAGCCGAGAAGAGACGCTCGCGGCATCCTTAGGTTTCTTCCCTGTATTTGATCACGAAATGTCAGTATTTTTAACAGTGATTTTTACTTAAGAAAATGTTTAAAACAACTGTAATCATGAAGAAAATACATTTACAATACAATTCATTGAACAAATATTCATATTTATTTTGTATTATCATTATTATTATTATTATTATTTTCATCATACCTCCCCAGACTGCACATCACTGGGGGTGGCCACGGCTGCTGCTGAGCATACATTTTTACGTAGAGTGTCTTTGTTTTTATTATAAATAGCATATAGTCTTTTAATATAAATAACCTATAGACGTCCTCCTTGCAGCAGACTGTGGCCTTCTCTCCATTCTCGTCCTCCTCGACCTTAGCGCAGCTTTTAATACTATAGCATGCACTGTCTTCCTGGATCGTTTAGCCTGCATTGGGGTCGCTGGCACAGCTCTACAGTGGTTCTATTCTTAGATGTCCAACCATTTGCAATTTCTTAATCTTCATGCTCACCAATCATTCACAGTGTTCCCCAAGGTTCAGTCCCCTACTTTCTAATTTATCTTCTTCCTCTCTGAAATATTTTTCGTTATTTTGGCATCTGTTTTCATTGTTACAATGATGACACTCAGATCTATTTCGTAACCAAGCCGGCCTCAACATCACCGCCTACTGCTCTTGCAGACGGTCTCCAGAGCATCACTAACTGGATGTCCACGAATATGCTCAAACTCAATGGCAATAAAAGTGAAGTTCTTCTTGTAGGCTCTAAGTCATCGCTGTAAAGCCAATTCCCTCAATATTGAATCGATAGTTGTTTGTTCTCAGGTCAACAGCCGAGGAGTCATCCTTGACAGCACACTTTCATTCAAATCCCACATTAATAATATTTCACATCCATGCCTTTTTCCATCTTCTCAACATCTCCCAACTCCAACCCTCTCTCTCAGAGCACTCAACAGAAATTCTCATTAATGCTTTGGTCACCTCTCGCCTTGAATATTGTAAAGTCCTCCTCACGGGTCTTCCACAGAAACTCATCTATCAACTTCAACGTATTCAAAACTGCGCTGCCAGAATTGTTCCCAACAACAAATACTCTGACCACATCACACCCGTTCTCTCTAACCTCCATTGGCTTCCCGTCCGACATCGCATTCGATGTAAACTCCTCCTCATAACATTCAAAGCACTTCATAACCTGGCGACCCCATACTTGTGTGATTTGATTTCCCCCCACATCCTGTCTCCTTTCACTCCGTTCACCATCCGCGCCCCTGCTTGCCACTCCTCACCGTAAGATGACTACTTTTGGTCCTACTTTTGGCCTTTCAGCTGCTCAGCACCCAGACTTTGGAACGCTCTTCCACTACACATCCATCTACTGGACTGTGTCGATATTTTTAATCAAATTGTCTGAAACAATCATTACCATTCTAATAATACAATAATAATAATAATAATAATAATAATAATAATAATAATAATAATACCATAGTACCATGCACCTCTCTGCCACCCTTTTCCCTCAGCCCTCATGAAGGCCAACATCTATGCCGTCTCTCCATTCATCACCCAGATCATAAACCACTCCCTCCTGGTTGGTTAGATTCCATCTGCATTAAAAACTGCTGTCATCAGACCACTACTGAAAAAACCCATCATGGATCCAGATGTTCTCTCCAACTGCAGGCCTATTTCCCATCTTCCATTTCTGTTCAAGGTTCTGGAAAAAACGGTTGCAGTACAACTTCAGGGTCACCTCAAACAAAACAACCTTTTTGAAAAATTTCAGTCTGGTTTCTGCCCTGGCCATACAGTAATCACAGAAACAGCTTTGGTCAGAGTCACCAATGACATCAGATGACATCTGATTCAGGTTCCCCATCCCTTTGCATCCTCCTGGACCTTGCAGCTGCCTTCAACATAGTCGACCATAACATCCTCCTTCACCGTCTGAAATACACCACTGGACTCTCTAGCACCGTACATAACTGGTTACCTCATATCTCACCAACAGGAGTGAGCACGTCGCCCTGGGCAAAGCAAGGTCACACACCCACAATGTTATTGGTAGTGTCCCTCAGGGCTCAGTGCTGGGCCCCACCTTCTTCACCATCTATCTACTCCCCCTTGGAAATCTAAGCAGGCATGGGGTATGCTACCTGAACAGTTCCAAAACAGAAGCCATACTAATTGGCACACCACATCAGCTCTGCTCTTCCACCATCACCTGTATCTCTTTTTCTGGCCAAAACATCCCCCTTTCCAACATCTGTCACCAATTTGGGTGTTAAAATGGATCCTCAACGCACCTTTGACACCCACATCAAATATATCTATAAGACCTCCTTCTACCGCCTCAGGAACATTCCCAAACTTTGTTAACTACTCACCCTGGCAGATGCAGAGAAGCTCATCCACGCTTTTGTCTCCTCCAGGCTGGACTACTGCAGTGTACTTCTCATCGGCATCCCTGGCAAGAGCATACAGAGACTACAATACAACCTGATGAGGATCCACAAATTTGATCACATCACCCCTGTTCTGAAATCTCTTCACTGGCTTGCTGTCCCACTTAGAATAGAATAGAAAGTCTCCCTCCTCACCCATCAGTGCATTCACGGACATGCCCCCCAATACATTAAGCAACTCCTTAGGCACCCTCCGATCTACAACCACAAACACCCTTCAAGCCCCCAGAACCGAACTCCGCACCATTGGCGACCGGGCCTTCTCCTCTGCGGCTCCAAGGCTGTAGAATGCCCTCACTGACCACTTAAGGGCCCTAAAGACTGGAGAGGTTTTTAAACAACACCTGAAAACCCATCTTTTATAAAAAGCATTTAAAGCATTTAAATTTAATTTTGATTGTATAATTTGATTTGATTTGATTTTATATACGCCTGCTTTGTTTATAAACCTCATTTTGTACTCTGTAGCACATTGAGATTGCTAAAATGTAAAGTGCAATCCAAATAAAATGTATTATTATTATTTTAATTGGACAGCACTTATAATAAGCTTTGTACAAGCAATTGACACAAGTCTGAACAATAACGATCGTGCAATCACAAAAGTTGTTTTTCTGCACCGGTATTTCTGTCGCTCCACTCTGTGCGAGAATCGAATTCAATCAATTTTTCATCATTATATCCTGAGCAATTTAATGTGGACAGAGAGACGGACGCAAGGGAGTTTGAAATGCATCATGCCTGTTATAGGAGTTATAATCCATTACGTCTGTATGTTCGATTTTATTGCAAAGTGACATTTGTTCTCATGAAACTCATTTGGAGCTGATCTATCATCCTCTCCTAGCACAGCTGTATGGAAATGAGTAGCCTAACAGATGCACATTATTTCTTGCGAGAAAATGCAGACAGTGTTATTTTCCTTTGCCTGAGACAGGAGGTGAGCCTGGATGCTCACAGCCTCAGGGATGGGCTTCTAACATGGAAATGGTTCATATATCAAAGACACAATTTTTGCTGTTCTTTGTAGTGTACTTATAACAGCTACATAGCAGCCATTTCATTATTTTGGTTGCCAGTAGACCATGTGTTATGCTATTCATTAAATTGTGTTGGTAAAACCTTCCAACCCGTACATTTTATGAGAAAACAAAGCAGATTTGCCATTTTTATTGCATAACACAGTGGAAATGTATAGCAAGTCTTCTAATTTACATAACATTTTTAGCTGGGCCCAGCAGTGATGGAACCATCTGCCTCATAGCCATGTACAACCTAATTCAGTATAACACAAAAGATATTAATGTTGGCAAAGATGTTAATGTTCACTTTTGATGCATTTTGGTATTATTATTATTATTACTGGTAACGTAGTAGGGGTGACTATGAATTTGATGTATAATAAAAGAGACAATGCTCTCATAACTCGTGAACTCAGGGTATAAATGTTGTTTAACTTTGTTGTCTTTTTTTTAACAGTGAGAGAATTATTTCTTACCTGGCTGTCCAATCTGTAAAGTAGTTTTTTCATTGGCTACGTCACTGTTTCATCATATATTAAATTACAATGGATTCCCACACATTCACTACTCAGCAGTTACGGTGCTGCAAATTTGCAGGTTTTTGGTGAAAAAGGTAAATTATGATTTTTTTTTCTACACAAATATTTGTTCTGGACAAAACACATCATTAACCCTGAATCGGTAATAAAATATATTGTAAAGTATGGAGTATAGGCCACACCCAGTAAATTTAGAGGAAAAACCAGAGGGAAAACCTGCACTGGTGTATAAGCCGCACATGTCCACGTCATAAAATGGTATATTGTGGCGCGCACAAGTCTGTGAGGACCAGGTAGCTCTTAATTTGACAGGAGCCAATCAAAAAAATTTTGTCAACGAATCGGAAATTGCAGGAGGTCATTACTCATTTCAAACAACATTTTAACAAAACGTTTTAAAGTTTTCCCATATTGCATTTCGTCTGAGCAAAGCATTTCATTGGAGGACAAGCAGCATAGAAAAAAGATGGATGGCCCTGCAATGCTGCCTCTGTCCACCAGAGGGAGCCAGACGAACGCAAAGGGAGACTGACGTCATTGAAGCGGCCCAATGAATGTGTTGATCAGACTCAATGCATTATGGGAAAACTTTAAGTGTTGTTTCTTTAATTTTAAACTTGTATTGGTACATGTTTGTATATTTCTCAGGTATAGCTTTTGAGTGTTAAGCTGCTGTGTGATGAGTGTTGTTTGTAAGATGACACTGTGAATCAGACTGTTATATTGTTATACTGTTATATATAATGACCTCCTGCAATTTCCAATGGGTTGACAAGCTCGTTGCGAGTGCACTGACAGCTTGTGATTGGCTCCTGCCAAAGAAAGCGCTACCGTTTCCTCGCTTTGACCTTGCTGAAGCGGCACAGTATTTAAACGATTTGTAGTTCTGAAGTAAGGAGATTAGAACAAAAATAAGCCGCAGGGTTCAAAGTTTATGATAAAAGTAGCGGCTTATACACCTGAATTTATGGTAAATACAACGGAACCGTGGTTAGCGTCATTAATTTGTTCCATAAGGTTCGACTGTAACCTAAACGTACAGAAGATGCAGAAAACAATTCAAAATGTACATAAATACATACAAATGATGAATGAAAGGGATGAATGAGCATTTCAGGTTGCTTTTACCGTCATTGAAGACATGAATCTTGAGCTGACTGTTCCCAAAGACACGATGTGGCAGCGAGATCAACACCTTCCTCTTACATCATCTTTCTGTTTGGCCATGAGTTATTTCTTGAAGTCAGTAGTGTTTTTCACCTCAATAAACCAAAATGGAGCCAAAGAAAGTTGCAAGAGCCAGCATTTTGATAAAGAGCGTGAGAAACACTATTAAATTCAAGAAATAACTCATGACAAAACAGGAAGGTGATTTCGAAGAGAAAGGTGTTGATATTGCTTATCTTTAGGAACATTCACAGCTTCAGTGAAGGTGAAAGTAATCTTAAATGTTCATTTATCCCTTTCATTCATCATTTGTATACATTTAGAATGCATAAAAAATCTATAATTGTAAAACTATAAAAACATGTTTTGTGTTAACATATTTGAGAGTCAACCACTGATGATATCATATACAGCCGACATAGCTGACTTTCGGTTCCTGTTGCCATTTCGTCAGCAAGCTAACGATGCTAACGGGACGTTTTGTGATAACGTGAAACTTGCCTGTGAACATTCTCATTCATCCAGGTCATTGTATTCTCAGGGCATTGAATCGATCTCAACTGGACTTTTCAGGTTGTCTTTGAAGACAATTCGCCTCTCATCCGAGCAGGCTTCATGTACTTTATTTATTTATCCCACAGCGGGGAAATTCACTTGTTACAGCAGCAAGCAAGCAAGATACACAAGTAAAGAGTACAGTGTAAAGAATGCATTGTGACTACAACATGGTTCAGGTGGTGCAGGTGTTGTAGAGCCTGACAGCGGTCGGTATGAAGGACCTGCGGAACCTCTCCTTCTTACACCGTGGGTGTAACAGTCTGCCCAGGGAAACAACAGTGTTATGTAGCGGGTGAGAGGTGTTGTCCATGATGGATGTCAGCTTAGCCAACATCCTTCTCTCCCCCACTTCCTCCACGGAGTCCAGAGGACCGTCCAGGACAAAGCTCGCTCTCCTGATCAGTCTATTGATCCTGCTCCTGTCCCTGTCCGTGCTGCCCCCTCTCCAGCAGCCCACAGCGTAGAAGATGGCTGAGGCCACCACAGAGTCATAGAAGGTCCGTAAAAGAGTCCTGCACACACCAAAGGACCTCAGTCTCCTCAGCAGGTGGAGGCGACTCTGGCCCTTCTTGTAGAGGGCGTGGGTGTTGACGGACCAGTCCAGTTTGTTGTTAAGGTGAACACCCAGGAACTTGTAGCTGTCCACTTGATTTTTCATCATGAAAAATACACAACAGCATGATTTCATTTGAACTCTTGAAATTTCTAGTCAAACCAGTGTCTGTCCCACCCAGTCATGAACTGATGAACCAGAAATTAAATGTCTTCTAAGCGTGAAAAAAACAGAAATTGAAATACAACTTCTACACCGTGACTCCAATTCCATCTGCTGGTCATGATTATCATTCATTAGTGGTGAGCACCTAGTGAACAATAGCAATTGAAGAGACATACTGTAGCTGAATCTAATCTAATCTAATCTAATCATTACAACAGCCACTTTTATTGCAAATATTGATCCAAAATTGGAGAGGAGGAGAACATCAACGTCAAGCTAGCAGGAGGGTTTGGAGGGCTACGAGTGGGCCATTTTTATGGGCGTATGGATTACTCGTGGGTTTTGTCCATTTGCTGGTAGGCGTGGAACGTAACTCCCGTGCCAAGCGGGGATCTGCTGTATTTGAAATGGTATGAAAGAAAAGTGTAGCTATTTCTATATTAAAGCATTTCATTTATTTGATAATTGTATGTTTAATGCATTTTGTTAGGATTTTCCCTTCATTTACATGGACATCATAATGCATCTTAGCTGATTTCCTTCCATTATGTATATATACCTGTATGTTTTACATTTTGTTGGCAAAATATTGTGAGAATATCATATAAAGTCACTCCACAAATACAAAAACACATATATTTTTTCACTTTTGTAGACAGTTCACCTCAGAGGTCTGCTGAGTACTGTTGTTAGTTTATGTTCTAGGTTATACTTTATTCTATTCAATCTATACCACTAGAATGACACTCCACACATGACACTACAGGCGTGAAGAGCTGGCTCCACACACCCACAATACCTGCAGTATAAGTGTTGTCTTAGAAAGTGACCACCTGTGGCGCGCGAAGAGCACCCATCGGGAGCTAAATCAGTTTCCTCTCCTCCCCCTGCTGTTTCGTATTCTTTGCAGCTGCAGAGTTTTTTATTGAAGTTATCAAGGGTCTATTCTGTTGATCTCTCCAAGCACCATCGCCTTTTTCGGAGGAAGCACGGTGGAGTCTCGGGAATGTCTGTCAGGGGAACAGACTCACAATGACTCCCTGCGACTTCTTTTGCGTTCCTAATATGACATTTAGCTCGTATGCTCTCCTTCTGCACTTGTCTTTTGCAGTTCCTTCTACCATCTGGTGTGAATGTCAATACAAGACACACACCACCACTATTAGGCATGAGACAGAGATAAATGTATAGAAAACACAAATAGAGGAATACGGATATTTATCTTCATGGAATATTGAATATGTTCCTCACAATAACACAACAGGAATAATTATAGAAATTAGTTGCATGGATTTTGTACACTGGTGGCATTTGCATGCATTATATTGCATGGATTGTTATGTAATCTAACGTTATTGTCAGATGGTTCAAAACGCTTCTTCCTTGTATTTTGCAAACATCAGCTGTTTATATTGTTTCTTGAAATCGCTCATCTTGGTGCTTTGTTAGAGTTCCTTGCTCAATCCGTTCCATAATTTGATTCCACATACTGAAATGCTGTTTTTTTTCAGCGTTGTTCTCGCATAGAAGTGTTTTAAGTTGAGTTTTTCCCTGTGATCGTATTTCTCCTCTTTTGTTGAAAAGTATTGTATGACATTTTGAGTAGCAGGTTATTGTTTGCTTAATGCATAATTTTAGCCGTGTGAAAATTTACTAGAGCAGCGAATTTTAATATTTGTGATTTTAGAAATAGAGGATTTGTATGTTCTCCATGCGTGGCGTTATGGATTATCCTAACTGATCTGTTTTGGAGTACATTTAGCGAATTAGGATTACTTTTATAGTAACTCCCCCATATCGCCACACAATAAGTTAGATGCGGTAATACTAAAGAACAGTAAAGAGTATGGAGTGGTTTTTGATCAAGGACAAATTTTGCTTTATTCAATATTGAGGTATTTCTCGCCACCTTATGTTGTATATTTTTAATATGAGATTTCCATTTCATTTTTTCATCTATTCCGATCCCCAGAAATAAGTTTTCATTCACCCTTTCAATATTCACACCGCTGATTTGTATTTGCGCATTGGTATCCTTTCTGCTTTTACCAAATAACATTATTTTAGTTTTACTTAGGTTCAAGGATAATCTGTTTTTATCAAACCGTCTTTTTTAGTATTGTCATTTCCTCTGTGACTGATGATTAGATGAGAAATATGAGCAGCAGGAAACAAAAGCTGAGGCACTTTTTGTGTTTCTGAATGTCAGTCTTCACTAAAGACATAGCAAAAACTGTTACCTGGATGCTGCTTTTTCATTTTTCACATTTTCGTTTCTATTTGGTTATGTAATGTTTTGTTGATGTTGGAAGTTGTTTAACTGCAAATATTTGGAAATTTACAAATAATACACCCAATCACACAATCACACACACAACCATGTTGAGCATATAATTGAAGCCATATAAAAAAAATAAAGTAATGCTGCCAAGAGATTTAAAAAGGAGATGTTCATGAATTATGATCTGTAATTAAGTGAGCTAATTCATTTAAATTGCTAAGAAAAGCTCTCATTTGAGGTATTTTCATTTCAATTCATTACCTTATTGTGGCAGATCAAAACATTTATCTATAACAAAAAAAAGTGGCTTTATAAAGTAATTTATTGTTTTTAACAGACTTGAACGGGTGCATTCCTAGACATTTACATTCTGTTGTATTTTATACTCGTCCCAAGTTGCCTGCAACCTTTAGTTCCGACCACCAGGACGGAATATTTCTGTGGTCAATCTCCAAATAAAAAAAATAAAATAAAACAAAATAAAATAAAACATCAGGTCCATATAAAGCTGTGAAATGAACACATCCAGAGTAAAACATTTTTTCCGAGCAATATTAAAAACAAAAGTATTGAACACTGAACCACCTGCGGTGCACACAGTTGGGTAAATCCTCCACCAAAATGTTGTTTTTCTTTTCACTGTTGTACATCTTGCTGATTTTGGTCATCGCTATAGTCCCGCCCAGTAGCTTGTATGATGAGTCATTGGACGCAGTTTGCAACACCTCTGTTAACCCCTCGTCTTCCACTATGTTTATTGGCCTGCAGTTCATCGCTGTCCACTGGGCAAGAACATACGTCAGCCTATTCTTGCTTCCAACTACAATGGGAGCCTCGGAGCGTATGCTACACAAGCCCTAACACAATAACAGCCAATCAATGTCCACTTCAGGATGTGTTAGAGACTGTCATGTGCTTTTATGATGGCTGCATGACCTCCCACACTTGCAACTGGACTCAGGGTTTCAGTCTTTCACTTTTTATTGACATAGTAGATGGTTTAAGTAGGTTTAAAAACCTTACAATGAACCAGTAAATAAAAGCATTCTGAACAAGAACAGTTCATTCACATACATTGTTTGAGGTCAATACACTTTGAAGTACTGTAAGTACATTTAATTCATGAACATTAAAGCTATTTTATCATACAAAGCTGGAAAATTTTAACACTTTTATTTAAGTTGCCCTGCGATTGGATGGCGACCAGCTCAGGGTGTACCCCACCTCCCGCCCATTTTGAACATGCATACAGGTTACATTGAAATGCTTCACAGTTCTACTTGTCCGAAAAGGAGAATGAAAAAGCATAACTTATTTAATCCTACACCCTCTTCGTTTCACTCCAATTGTTGATACATTTGTTCACTTCCTGTGTTCAACATGCACTATTTACATTATTCTTCCATCCATTAAAAGCACTTGTTTGTAAAAATATATACCTGTATATACTGTATGTTTGCCCTGTTCTTATCCAGATCTATACCATTCTCCAATCGTTTGTGATCTTTATAGCTAAAGGTTTCCACTTCGAGGTTTTCCTGTGCTGCAGTCTTTCGTGTCGTACTGAGTGTTATTGAATGTAGATACATGGGTCCCTAATTCCAGTACTTCTTGTTCAAAACTCTAGTAGCGACAGCACATCTCTTGCCATGTGCGTCCTTTCCATTCAACAACTGAAAAAAAATCACTGGATGAAAGAATATTTCAGTAAAACAAGGTTTTGGTCAGTATTTTAAACTTAATTTAATCATTTGTAAAAACAAAAAACAAATATGCATCAAGTTGAATTTAGTTTTTTAAAATTACAATAGTAATTTTTTAATTAATATTCAGTCTTTTTTAATTAAATGTTTGTTTTCATTGCGCAACTTTAACACATCAGAGAACACGTTGCACGTAGTCCACATGAACGTGATCTTCGAGGTAGCCCTTTCAGTTCAAACTCCAAACGCATGCTGTGGGTTCATTTTGTGCAGAGGCTTCAGCGCTGCTGCTACCGCTGTCCTCCTCAGTGTCTTTACACACCAGCCAAGTGCATGGTGCAACGTTTTTGTTTGCCATAAGAGCTGATTGACTGACTGTCATCACCTGCTGGCGCGCATACAACCGAGTTACCTTGGTCACGTTGCAGCCTGCATGTAGAGCAGGCGGAGCCAAGCGCCAGACGCCATGTAGTGGCCATGGTAACGGGAGATTAAAAGTTACAATAAACTCATCCATCCATTCATCATTATAAATACATTTTGCACATATTTAGGTAATAAATCCCACCCTGGTGGACCCCTGGTGGGCACTCAGCTGGACCCCCTGCAGTTTGCTTACCGGCCTGGGATAGGAGTGGATGACGCAGTGATCTACCTGCTGCACAGATCACTACTACACCTGGAGGACAGCGGGAGCGCTGTGAGGGTCATGTTTTTTTACTTCTCCAGTGCCTTTAACACTATCCAGCCGTCACTGCTCAGAGTGAAGATGGAGAGTGTGGGAGTAGACCAACACCTGACTGCATGGGTTATAGACTACCTCACCAACAGACCACAGTATGTGAGGCTCCGTCACTTTGTGTCTGACATGGTACCCTGCAGCACAGGTGCCCCTCAGGGTACAGTGCTCTCCCCTTTCCTCTTCACCCTCTACACCTCGGACTTCACACACAACTCCCCACAGTGTCACATCCAGAAGTTCTCTGATGACACAGCCATTGTTGGTTGTGTTTCGGAGGGGAATGATCTGGAATACAGGACGGTCATCAGGGACTTTGTCAGCTGGAGTGAGCTTAACCAGCTGCAGCTCAACACCAGCAAGACAAAGGAGATGATCATGAACTTCCAGAGGAAAACATCCCACTTCACACCGGTGAACATCCAGGGAGCGGACATAGAGTTGGTAGACAGCTACAAATTCCTGGGTGTTCACCTTAACAACAAGCTGGACTGGTCCGTCAACACCCACGCCCTCTACAAGAAGGGCCAGAGTCGCCTTCACCTGCTGAGGAGACTGAGGTCCTTTGGTGTGTGCAGGACTCTTTTACGGACCTTTTATGACTCTGTGGTGGCCTCAGCCATCTTCTATGCTGTGGGCTGCTGGAGAGGGGGCAGCACGGACAGGGACAGGAGCAGGATCAATAGACTGATCAGGAGAGCGAGCTCTGTCCTGGACGGTCCTCTGGACTCCGTGGAGGAAGTGGGGGAGAGAAGGATGTTGGCTAAGCTGACATCCATCATGAACAACACCTCTCACCCGCTACATGACACTGTTGTTTCCCTGGGCAGCTCCTTCAGCAGCAGACTGTTACACCCACGGTGTAAGAAGGAGAGGTTCCGCAGGTCCTTCATACCGACCGCTGTCAGACTCTACAACACCTGCACCACCTGAACCATTTTGTATTCACTATGTCACTATGCATTCTTTACTTGTGTATCTTGCTTGCTGCTGTAACAAGTGAATTTCCCTGCTGTGGGATTAATAAAGTACTACTACTACTACTACTACTACTAAATCAAGTAAAGCAACAAAAAAAAATCGGATGAGACCTGGAGCAGCCGAAGAGCTGAGCCACAAGAACCGGTTCCTTTAAAAGGAACTAAATTCCCATCAGCATCTGACTGCAACTGTAAATGAGAATTGAAATCTTGACTGTGTGCACACTATTTTTTACGGTGACTGAACTCGATAAAAAAGGACTGCGCATTACGTACTTGCTTCCTGCCCATTTTGCCGCTTGGCAAGTAGGGCAGCAATAAAGGTTCTCCGCTCTGGTCGATTCTGGGCTGTTTTCTGGACACCTTTCCATGTTCACAGATTTAATTTCTTGTTCTACTTTGTGACGCCAGGTGTTCTTGGGTTGTCCTTTCTTTATATACCTTCAGGTGTCCACTGAAGGGATGCTGTCTTGCTGTCTTCTCAAAACATGCCCAATCCAGTTCCAGCTCTGCTCTGTTACATGCTAACCATGTTGTCTTGCAGACATCTTACCAATAGATCTTCATTTGCTATCTTGTTAGGCCAAAAAATGTGTCATATTCTTCTCAGACTCTTCCAGCATTGTCCATACAACAGGATAGATGGAAGACAGCTCTGATATAACTTGAGTTTGAGTTGGACCATACATTAGCATAACAAAATGCACATCAGCATGTGTACTTTTCATTCATTCAAGTCAGTTTTAAACTTAGTTTTAAAACGAAAGCAAAGAAACCTCCTGAAATGTGAAGTGACATTTCAGCAAACAGACAGTTAACCATGTTAAATGTCAATCTCATGCAAATTATGATAGAATCGAAACCCCTTTCTACCACATCTAACCCTCAGGACTCTGATATATCACAGCAGACATCAAGTGCCCCTTGAAGAAAAAAAATCTTCAGAAAGTTCTATTTGATTTGATGTCTTTCCATCAAACAAGTGATTCCTTTTTCATTTTTAAATTGAAGCTGAGTGAAATATTTATTTGTATTGAAGCTTGAAGCTTTCATGCATTATTCACAATTTTCATCAGCAAAGATGCACGGTCATCATTCAAATTCCTAATTATGAACATCACAGCAAAATAAGAAAAAAACAAGGAATTGAAGTGCATATCACTGCAAGACTGCATGGGGCTGGATGATGTGTTTGCTTTTTCTATGACTTTTTGTGTTTTTGCAGTGCCAAAACAGAAAAAATACAGGATCTCGCAATATTAAAACCTGACGAGATTTGGCAAAAAACTGTCTTGCGAGGACAGGGCAGCCAGAAGCTAATCAGACTGTGAACTATGGCATCGCTATTATGAATGATAACACAGTAATATGGAAGTGGCAGTGAGCGAGGCATTATAGGAACCGCACATGAAGTGCTTTACGCACACTAAAGACCTTGCAATCCAACCTACCTTGGTGTTCCTAGCGTCATCGAGTGACGTGTGGCTGTTTTTTCCATCGGAGTTGAACATCTGCATACGTGTTAATGTCCAAGCAGAAGCTGCAGTAATTATACATTTGATCAAACCTACTTAAGATTTGTCAGATCTTAACAGATGTTCGGACTCTTCATCACCGAGCACTTCAATTTATGCTCGGCTTTGACTGAGTGACAACTTCATAGCAAACCTCATATGTAGAGAGATAGTGTTTATAGTCGCCATATTTAGCGAGTATGGGTGCACATTAAATGTGAAAGATAGGAAGTGTTTATTGTGTCATGCATTTATTCAGTAATTAAATACCAGCGGTCAACAAAGGTGAAGTATCCGCTGCGGAGGCAAGCTGAAGTGGATCTCTACCTGTAGTGTCGTGCAATGCGTGTCTAAGCTGCATAAATCCCTCCACAATGCAACCCCATGCGACAGAGCCAAGAAGACAGAGCTTGGAGACACTACTCCATCGCCTGGCAATACCTCACTTTGTTGGCGAAACATGCATGGGTGTTCAAAGTGTGGTGCAGGAGCAATCAAACTTAAATGCATTACGTGACTGACGCACGAGTTGTATACAGCTGTCTTGTGAAATGCACCGCGTACGTTACAAATCAAGTTTATGATTGCAACGTGCATACTGCAACGTATTGAGAGGGGTGTAATATTTTACCACGCTTATGTACATAATGTAGTACAGCATGTGCAGCCATACAGTAGAATGTTTGATGGAGCTGTGCAGGTTTACAGTACCTAATGGCGTGGCCATCATATCATATCATATCATATCATATCATATCATATCATATCATATCATATATTGTCACAACAATGGTTTATTTGTTCTCAAAAAATTTGTGGCACAATAAACATGTCACCTGCATTGTTTGTGACTCGGTTAAACACAAAAGTTTGTTTGTCGAGTCATATATTTATATTGTACTTTGCTCAAAATGAATGTTAAAGTCTTGTCTCGTCCCGTGGACCAAATCTCGTGCATCGACTCACCTCGTGAGTTGGGTGTCTCGTGACACCCCTCATGATAACCAAAGCATTTTTTTTTATACCAGCAGGCTCAATTTAGCCTCCAGACTTTTATATCCATCAGCATTTGACTCTCAAGGCAAACCTGAACCACATTTGTTCAAGTGAGCTCCGTCAGCAAAGGCCCACATTAAATTACAGCAACTTTAATTTAAAAAATATGAATTAATGAACTCACTTTCTGCTTGTCTAAAAAAGATGATAGAAGTATGATGTGATGAATTCAAATATTTTTACCATAATAAAAAGATTATTACTTCGAAGAAACAGCAGTCTGTTCCGTTAACCTGTTTCCCTGAATGGAAGCTTAAATCTATATGGGGTTGTGAAATTATGCAGTGTGAAAGGATTATGCAATTTCATCTTCCTAGGGATTTTTCATTTTCATTCATTTCATTTACAGGAATACATTATTTACCATCCTTCGTTCTTCAATATAAATGATTGTAGAATGGATTTTGTCATCTCTGAGTGGACAGTTCTTAGAAGACATTCGGAATGCCTCAAAAGCACCACTGTGGTTATATTCATGCTTTCATTAACAGTGGCATGTGAACAAGCATAGTTTTTAGCAATATACAATTTATTAATTTTTGTTCGTCATCAACACCTGACGTACAGCAAGTCCTCTATTACGTTGCTTGTGAACAAATGGCAGAAATGAATGCAGGTTTTAAATGAGGAGTTACATTATATGCAATGCAATATATTGTGTAATGATAAGGCTTTCTATTACGGAGTACTAAAAAGTAGCCTTATTCATCTGTTAATCAGATGGAAATCATGTTAGATTGGAAGGTGGACTTCAAAATTTCCAAACCAACCTGATATACTGTACAGCAATTCAGCATTCACAGCCCTGCAGATTTGTTCAGAAAATAATTGTTTTTTAAATTCGCAAATCGCAAATTCGAGTCGCAAATTTGAGGACTTGAAACTTGCTTGACTAACACTGTAAAAAGACTCGATTTGCTTGTGACTAGTTATTATTAATGTTGAAATAAAACTCAGCGTCTTTACTGATTTAAATGTGGAAACTGGGGTAAATCATCACATTTGTGCACAACTTGCCTGACTTGATTGATTCTCTTCTTGAGACTTGCACATGAGTGATTTCCTCCCATCCAATGTTCCCCCTAACTTTTCAAGTGTCCAAGCGTACATACAAATGACCTCAGCATTCCTTGGCCGTCTGTGAGTTCCGTCAGACTTGCACACTGTAGTATCACACCTATCCAAAATGTGAGAACTTGAGGTAGTCCAACTTCCATTCTTACCACAACTTCCATGTTTCCTAGAGATGAGTGAGTACACCACTATCTGTATCTGTTCTCCCATCTAAATGACCTGCATCCATATCTGTACTTGGAGTGGGCGGGGAATAAACCGGAAGTTGGGTGGGGCTTAAATCGGTACATTATTTTAAGTCTGAAATTGCCATGAATCGATCAGAAGTTGCTATATGTATTGTTTATTATTCAGCTATATGTGTACTGTGTTTGTGTGTAAGTGATCTGTTAGACTTTATTATTTCATTATTTTTAATGATCTGTGTGAAGTTGGTGATTGATGCAAACATCCAGTGATGGCAAACAGGGAAATCATCTGTCAGCCTTCTTTCCTGTATTTTTCTCAAAAGCACCGCGTTCAGTACTACGAGCAAAGTGTTCCAACTGACTTTATATCACCAGCCAAATTAGAAGCAAGCAGACAAAAAAACCCCAAAAAAACACCGGCAGTGACTGACGCAACATGAGTCGTTTACAGCTGACTTGTCGAATGTTACGCATACTCTTCTCTCTGGCTGTAGGGAGCCTGTCTAGGGAGGGGTTTGTCGCTGTGTGTGACTGGCCAATCACAGAGTGTGAAGACTGAATACATAAGTAGCTACCCAATGAGGATTTTCCATCATCACGATTACAGGTAATGACGAGCTGTACTCGTTTCATGTCCGTACTCTGCAAAAATGCATTATCGTAACGGATACTCGTCTAAAACAAGTATCGGGCTCCTCCTTATTGTTTACCATTTATTTGGTTTATTATTTATACTTTAATATTGGCTGGTGATCAGTCCAGGGTGTATCCTGCCTCTCACCCAAAGTCCGCTGGGATAGGCTCCAGCATACCCCCGTGACCAGAAGACAAGGGGCATAGAAAATGGATGGATGGAGTAAATTTCCTTTCTGTTTTGCAACAGCCTTTTGTGGCACTATTTCATCCTGGAAATGTGCTTGAAATTGATGCCATATTTGTTGGATACGTTTACTTTTGTCAAAAAAAGTAAAAATAAATGTTATCATTGCCTGGACAGTGTTCGTCATTGTGTTGTATGTTGTTACCGCTTGTTGTCACCTGTCACTCATGGAGTCGCATTGCAAAATGGTACAGAATAAATTGTTATGCATTTATTGTAGTTACAGTTCATGTTGGATTTTATTTAATGTGCTGCATAAATTTGCTCTGCGCTGAGAACGCTGGAGCAGTGCGCGATTTTAGAGGGGACATTGCTCCCATCTCCGGCTTCTACATTGTAACCTGGAACTTTGCCTTCCTATTTTGTACTTTGTTTTGGTCCTGCTTTCCCCTGGCCTGTATATTTTTTTTCTTTGCAGAGGTCATTGCTCCTGCTGGAGGCGGGACAACTGGGTGTACCTGAGGCTGATTGCTTTCCTTTCCACTTAAGCTGTCTGCTTGCAACGGTGATTTGCTTGTTCTTTGTTCGATGCCTACTTGTCACACTTGCACGGACTTCATTCCTCTGCCTCGTGGATTACTTGTTGCTAGTGTGTTTCTTTGATTGCAACCTTTTCCCTGCACCTTTTGGACTATACAAGTTAAACATCTCATGCTAGTTTAGCCCATTTGCTTCCCTGACTTCCAGCCAGCTCATCTGCACTGTTGACCCTTTGCTTTCGTGGCGTTTTTTCTGTTAGTTTTTCAATCAATCAATCGCTTTCTGTTGGTGAACTTTGATTTTGTTGATACTTTACTTTATTGAAAGACTTGAACTGCCTTGCCAGCTTTCCAACTCAGCGTCTGGGGTCCAAACCCTTACATAAAGTGACGGAATGAACCAGCCAAAAAATTACCCCCGTGGACACATTTCCTGCCAATTTATACAGTATATCCATCCATCCATTTTCTGTGCCGCATATCCTCACTAGGGTCGTGGGGGTATGCTGGAGCCTATCCCAGCTGACTTCGGTTGAGATGTGGGGTACACCCTGGACCGGTCACCAGTCAATCGCAGGGCACATACACTGTAGACAAACAACCATTCACACTCACATTCATACCTATGGACAATTTAGAGTCTCCAATTAACCTAACATGCATGTTTTTGGAATGTGGGAGGAAACCGGAGTACCCCAAGAAAACCTACGCACACACGGGGAGAACATGCAAACTCCACAGAGAGATGCCCAACGGAGATTCGAACCAGGGTCTTCCCAATTTCCTGACTGTGTGGCCAACATGCTAACCACTCATCCACCGTGCGGCCCCCATTTCTATATAATTATAAATATTCTTTTTTTAAAAATGAGTAATTGGTCGCAACCGTGAAGCACCTGAAGCTCTCATGGAGGTCCTCCTTAACTGTAAGACCTGGATCGATCAGTTGGACATGCCTTGTGGCAGGGTTGCCACGCTTGCTGGATCCAACACCCACCTCCAACCCCTTTCACCCATCTGACTTCTCTGGGGATACCTGGAATCTGTCCTTTGAGGAGGCTATGTAAATTTGGCAAGCCAAACACATTCTGTACTGCACAAGAAGGCACGGAGGAGATCGATTGATAATCTGTCTACAGTCCTTTAGCCAACACAATGCACAAAAAAAGTTGCCCTCTCTCGTGAAATGTAACCAAACTTTTGAGTGTTTTGAGTGTTTGTGCTGCTTGAGCGCCGTGTTTCTGGTGGATTACGTTGCCACACATGTTGCGTAGCTTGCGTGGAAACATTATTTGTGCCAACTGGAATTGTTTGCAAAATTGGCAAATGATTTCAAGGAATTGAAACACTCAACAAGAACCAATATTGGATTCCCACCCATAGTTACTGTATACCATTGTGTAGACATTCATTTGTATCCACAGCGCTGTATACAGTGTTGCACTGTCGCATTATTTTCAATTTATGTTGTTTTACAATATAACATTGTAGTATTAATATTAGTATTAGTATCCACACTGCTGTATATTGCATTGTTGCTTTCATATCAATTTATTACAGCATTTTCTTGTGCTGTTAACAAGCCATTTAGCAGCAACTTCATTCTTTTATTGCACCCATAAAGTGACTTTATAATGTAGACAGATAAAAAGACTAGAGGCAGTTCACACAGTCCATGAGTATACAGTACATCTCCTGCTTTTGCTTACAAATCACATATATGGACTAGAATATTATATATTTTTTGTCTATGTCAAAAGGACCTGACAGTTTATTTGCCTTAAGCCTAAAGCAGTAAAACATCATCTGTATGTGCCATCGTCAGGGTCAGCCAATGACAAAGAATTCCCTCAAGGAGCTCCATGACAATACCGCTCTGAAAGAGCTCAATTGTTTGAGGATTTTTCTCCAAACTTGTGTGGATAGCTGTAGCATAGGAGCAAAGAACTAAGAAAAAGTTACGTCGCTTGTAAGTGAAACATCCCACAGAGGCCACAAGAAGTTATTCACTTCCTGGAGAGAAAAGATTGTCAACCGTAGCGTCCTAGAATGTTCTTTTTTAACATGTGTCAAAGCCTGTTGATGATGCCAAAAGAAGATGAACGTACGAGAGTCTCCACATGTCAACTAGAAGTGAAGCACTTGCTTTTTGATGAGTGACATGTTGATGTTTTTGATCTAACTACACTGCGACCGTATTTGAACTGTCCTTGGTCTCCCATTGTTCTGTTTCAGATGTAAAACAGTGGGAGCGCTTTGAATAGGAGATTGAAATGTGACTCTTGAGCGCAACAAGGTGGCCTGCAGCTGCTGCTAAAATTGAATTATTTTTTAACGTAATAAACTGCTGAAATCTAATGGTGCTTTTTGCTTGGGGAATTTCTACAGCTAAAAAAGAGGAACAGCAAGTATTTGGCAGCATTTGGCTTTGCGGTGCAGCAAGTTTGCATCCCTTTTAGCCTTTATCAGTGTTTCTCGAATAGTCTCTCCTTGCCAGCTCGGCAGACAGATAACAGGTTCTCAACAGAGAACTCCAGTTGAGTTCCATTTCAGAGCCTTTTCCTTGAAAACTGAACATACACAAATAAAGCATGTCGATACTGACTTAGTATACTAATATACTAAGTGTATATTCCACTTAAACAGATGATGCATAATAAGGATAACATACTTGCAGGCAAACATTTTCCAGGGCTCAACAACAGACATGTCTTGCTACATTACATGTCCCAATGGCAGTCGCTACTTCCTGACTACAGCAAAACACCGAGGACCAACTGAACAGAAATACATACTTGTATATGGAACTCACATAATATACAGTAAACAACACATTTTTGCTCCAAATAAAAATTTTAAAAATTCATACAGCTATACATGTTTATCGCGGTTAACTGGTTCCAGACCTGAGTGAATTTTGGCAAAGTAGGATTCCTTCTTTATAAATGGAATACTTTTTTAGTAATGGCATAGAAAAACTGTTTAGGATCTTTTAAATACGTTTTTTTTTAACATTATTAGAACCCTTTAAAGATGAAATAACACCAATATAATCACCTCTACATTAATATTACCCAATATAATAGATATAATCAGAGAATGTAAGCCATTTAAGACATAAATAAAACTTGTGCTTGTTTGTGTCGCACTAAATGTGGTCAGACATCTAGACAGGGAGTGACATCGGGGGTTCAGGGTTCAGTATTATTATTATCATTATTATTGTGCCTTTGTGAGATAATTTAAACCTGCAATAAAAGCATGTTGTTCCGGCTAGTCTGGTGTTTTCTCACCCAACACTTACTGACACCTAGTGACCCATGTAAAATACTACATTTACAATTTGAATGAGCTTCTTAATGGCTTATATTTTTTTTTACTAACTATAGGCCGTATTCAACCATGAAACAGCATGTTTTATTAATTAATATATGTTGGAAAAACCGTGATAGAGTGAAACAGCGATATTCGAACTGCCATGTGGAGATGGATGACTGCTCACTTTTGTTGCCTGCGGCT
Source organism: Dunckerocampus dactyliophorus (assembly GCF_027744805.1). Classification (NCBI taxonomy): domain Eukaryota; kingdom Metazoa; phylum Chordata; class Actinopteri; order Syngnathiformes; family Syngnathidae; genus Dunckerocampus; species Dunckerocampus dactyliophorus. The sequence goes on from NC_072825.1 coordinate 20,534,012, forward strand.
GTGTGTTGAGTTAAATACATTTGCACTGTTATACAAGCTGAACACATGAATGCATCTTCTTAATTCCTTGTGTTTGTATTTTAGTTCATTGTATTTTGGTTCACAAAGAATATGTAAACTGTGCTTAAATATGCATTTATTTTTTATTTGACTCAAACTGCGTTGAGGCGACTGTTCACCTCTTTGGAAAGGAATAAACCGATGAAGCTGACGAGTGACCAATGTTTATTTATTTATTATTGATCATTCTATTTATATTATTAGTTATTCATTAATATATTGTTGGTCTTTGTTGGAGCACCAGCCTTCAAACGGTGAGTACTAGTTTTATTTTCTTTTATTATGCAATACTTAACATCTCTTTACACTTGTATAGCAGTTAGCAATGTTAAAAGCCTGTCCAGTACATGAATACCAGAAAGCATAATCCAGGCAGTTGAGCACCTCTATAAGTTATTTTCTTATGATGTCTAATTAATTTGGGTGACCTGCACAAACAACCAAGAAGGTAAACAACTGCAGGTTAAAGGTCAACTTGACAAACCCAAAACAAAACAAGGAGATAAATGTATACATTTCAGTTAGGTGAAGAAATAATGTCAGCTCATTAGTGGGGGTCATATGTCAGGCGATATCATAAGTTGTGGACTCCAGTATTGTGGTTTAATTGCTGCTAGTTATCACAACAAACTCAAAGTGCGTGGTACATTACACACAGTGCATATAAAAAGATTACACTACAGCCCTGTTAGAATTCCACACATTCATAATGTGCTCTTATTTGGATGAAATCTTTGTTCTACAAAATACTGGAAATAGAATCAGTTTGTTCTCGCTAATGCATGGTCCAACTCTGCAGGCAAATTTGACCGTTTTGTTTTACATTTGCGTTAGTAAAATTTGCTTGTAAAATAAATGTTTTGATGTAATTGATATTCAATTATTTAATTATTGTATTTTTATTGATAGATGCCCTATCTCCTTCGCTCCAAATTACTTTTTCCACCCAAAAAATATAAGAACCCCACCCCCAGCTAGCATATGTTACCTATAGTGTACCTGTGAGATTTATTGTTCGTCCTGAAAAGGGGGCGTGGCTTTGAAGTCTGTCTGTCGCAGCTCGTGCACGGTCACGTGCCCATACACCTACGCACAGTCTCAGAGACGCTCAAGTCATCTTTTCCTGCCCGTGTGTTTTACGTGGGGTGTGGCTTGCATGCTCTGAGCATGAAGAGGGTGAACGCTACCGCCGCCGATACCCAACCATGACAGGCAGCACCTTTACAGGACAACTGCACTTTTTTTGGAATTTTGCCCATCATCCACAATCCTTATGTGAGACATGAACAGACGTGTCTTTCTCTTTTCTGTGCGTTTTAAAGATATAAAAACATGAAAAGAGGCAGCTCATTACTGCACGTAATGGGATCCACCTATACCTCCTACAACAACACCTCCAACAAGGTTTTATAGTTTTATATCCATGCTGTGACCATGTAGTAACAGGTACATTCATGATAAAATGTACTGACAGTATTTTGACGTATTTTGATCCTTTTAATCCTTGCCGGAACTTACTTCCTACTTGCTGCATTGATTTCAAATAGCAACATAGAAACGAACGCCTACACCTCGCGGTAACTTTTCCAAACTCAAAAATAAAATCACAGCAGCAGTGGCGGCAGGTCCAGTATGTAGCGTTACACTTTTGGTCGTTGTCTGGGGCATTGTGAGTGCAACCCCTGTGCTGTGAGTGTCAATGCGCCAGTAGTGTACTGTAGTTGAACCAGCGTAACAATGTTAATAATAATAATAACATGTTGCTGTAGCTTGGTTAATATTTATGTCACATTATATGTAAATAGAGCGCTACTGGCGCTTTTTGGAATCTTTTTCAGAAGGCTTTATAAGCGGAATATGTCTTCAAGTCTCACATAAGGATTGTGGCAGGATGGGCAAAATTCCAAAAAAAGTTGTTTTGCTTTAAGTATTGCTCATATGTTACAACAAATTACAACAAAACTCTTTCAGATACTCACTGAACTCGTCTTTTTCCGATTACTTATGTGACGTCATGTTTGAACTCTAAGTTTTGTTTGACTTTTGAGGCATGCTTTTCCAGTTACTAGTTAGTGGTTGACTTGTCTACAGCTTCGACTCTGTGGGTTCAGTCCAAGTGAGAATGGTTGTTTGTCAATACAGTTGTAGCTCGGTTAACATCTGCCCCAGTTAGCGTGTTTTTCGGTTAACAACCAAAATTTTTGCTAAAATGTTGTTTTGGCTTACGTTCGCTCACTTGTTTACCTTCCAAAATACTATCTGGTTTGTTTACGCCACCATCATGGATCACGCACGCGAGACGAAATCTCGCAATACTTGCACGTGATCGCGCAATGCCTTGTGGGCAGCGGGCGCCGTTTTAGGACGTCTGGATCAGAGTTGTAGAGAGATACACGACATAAAAAAGAGAAAGGTGATGGATTGTACTGAGACAAGAGTGCAAGATGTCAGAATTTTACGACTTAATTCCAGAGGTATGTAAATGCAATGGCAAGACTCGGTCATCAGCTGCGATGCGCACACACACACACACATACGCAGCGTCCCGCGTAACAGTCTATCAAACTGGTGGCATATCGAGCGTGACACTTCCCAAAAAAAAAAACAACCCCATAAGCATTGCAAATTGCTTTAGCATCCGCAGTCAAACATAGCACACATCACCAGACATAAGGCATCCCCGCCGACACACTTCTGCAACGTCATTGCCGACAGCGGTTGTTTTTTCTTTTTCATTCTCGATATTAAACAGCAAGGTACATGTGATTTCAAATTTGTCATTTGTCATTTGACCAGCCCAGTGTGTAGTTGTATAGGTTCCTGCTTCCTGTGACCCAGAACATTAAGCGGTAGAAATTGTTTGGATGGATGACATGTTTTTCTACAAAACTTTAATTGAACTCCAACTTGTACAACCTTTCGGGTGTTGGACTCTGGAGGATCCAGTGTATCTTAAAAGATGTGGAAAAACTTTCAGAGGTGTGGTTTGCTACAGAGCCAGGCTGCCGACTGGACTACAGGTGAACTACTGTAGGTTGGTGTTAAAATTTCACATTGTAGACACGTTTCTTGCAGGCAAGTCAAAGGTCTGAGCCTGATATCACTTTCCACCATTTGCTACTCTCTGAATAACACCTACATAAAACTCTTCATTCGGATTCCAGGTGACAAACTTTATTTAATTTACTGTAAAATAAATGTAAAATATCTTTCTTTAACTGCAAAAAAATCTGTACTGGAAGACACTAATGACCTACTAACTTTTCTTGTATTACATAAATCTCTTTCACTTTCCAGGCTGATACCTCTTTAATAAACAAATCACTGTTGCTAATGAATCTATTAAAATGCAACAGTAAATGCAAAACACCCCAGGTCATACTATGTGTTACATACTGTAGGAAGATTAGTACTACATCTGATTGCACAATGTACCACAGAGGGCTACATCAGCGCAGCTCTGCCGCAGTATAATTAAAGGATAATGGTACAACAGTAATGCCTTACAAGACAATAATGGAGGCTCTCAGTCGATAAGTATTGATCGGGGAGTCGTCTCATTAATGACTGACAGTAAACCTCATGTTAGTTTTGTCTTAGAGCGACAAAGCAGCTGTCTCCTTCTCTCCAATAACACAGCTTTATAGTATAGGCTCTGTGATATACTGTATACTATACTTCATGTCGGCTTAGTTGGTGCTTAAACATCTTTTTATAGGGACATATAACTATTTCAAATGAAACTCATAAAAAACAAAGACATTGAGCTATATTGGTGTGATAGCAACTGTCAACAGTATCTATGAAAAAATGTAATATGAAGGATTTTATTTTGTCATCTGAGTTATCGTGACCCTTGTCTGATCTGGCGTGGGCAGGTTGTACTGTATGAACTAAGGTACCATTATGCTACGGCTATTGTTGAACACCCCTACGTTTGTGCAATTTGGCATTTCACCAAAATGTTGAAGAAAACACCTCAAAAGTTGTACAAAAGCTGTCTAGGAATGTACAGTAATCCCTCGTTTATCGTGGTTCATTTGTTCCAGACCTGACCGTGATAAGTGAATTTTCACGAAGTAGGATTCCTTCTTTATAAATAGAATATTTTTGTAGTTGTGGCATAGAAAACCGGTTTACGATCTTCTAAATGCCTTTTTAACATTAATAACACCCATATAGTCACCTTTACATTTGTATTACCCAATGTAGTACATATAATCTAAATAAGCCATTTAACACATAAATAAGACTTGTGCTCATGTGTGTTGCTTTAAATGTGTTTACTAGGGGAACTGGGTGGCGGGTGGACAGGAAGTGACGTTGATGGTTCAGTTTTAGCTTGTTGTGGGTTATAGCCGCAACAGTAGCCCGTACTATTATTATAATTATTATTATTGTGCTTGTTGTGCGATAATTTAAACCTGCAATAAAAGCCTGTTGTTACGGCGATCAAGTCTGGTGCTTTTTGCACCAAACAGTTACTGACACCTAGTGACCAATGTAAAATACTACAGTCACAATTTGAATCATCTTCTTAATGGCTTATATTAGTTTTTTAATTTAATTTAGCAATGTTAATTCATTAATTCATTTTATGTTAAAATGTTTAATTTAGGCAAGAATGACATAAAATTTTCAATTTTTACATACAAGTAATGTTTGAAAAACCAAGATGGAGTGATATTTGAACCGCCATGTGGCAAGGGATGACTGTACTCAGTTTTGTTGCCTGCGGTTTAGACATTAATGGTTGTGTGTTGTGTTAAATAAATTTGCACTGTTATACAAGATGAACACTGACTACTTTACATTGTATCAAGGTGTCATTGTTATATGTGTTGTGCCATGAAAATATATAGTAAAGTATTTGCAGAAACTTGAGGGGTGTACTTTTGTGAGGTACAATATTAAACAGACAACTACACTGTTGCAACAGCATATCTCACAAAATGCTCATTAATTTTTGTGGCGTGAAACTGATTTAACACAGCTGCATTTGGATAAAGAGTGTTTGGATGTTTTTCATAAACAGTATTTTATGAAGATACTCTGCAAAATGTACATTTCTTGAGGATTATCAATTTCTCACAGAAAATTAATGCCGAAAATTCTCGGGCCATGGTATTAAAATGAAACCATTCAACTAGGGATGAAAATAAATGCCTGGAGCATCACGGCAACTGACTTTCATTTGCATACAAATGCATCATGTAATGCTGACAAACGTAACCAAGAGGAACAATCATTTAATGATTGCAGTTTGACATATAGTATGTTTTCCCACCACCCACAAATCCTCTGTAAATGCTGGAGTCACACGGGGTTGTCAGAGCATGCAAAGGTTCCGATTAGCTCTAACTTTACACTCTTCTGCTCTGTTGACAAGCATTCCACTGCATTTTATTCTCATTAGTAACCAAAGCAGCCTGAGGCATCATCCCTCTATTGAACGTGCTAATTTATCCCCAAGGACAACTACCTACCTTGATAGAAGGTATACCAGCAACTCAAATCGGGTTGAACATTAAACAGCCAATGACAATTATGGTGTGTTGTTATACTGGTACACTGGTTGTAACAAGGAGAAGAGTATTCCTGTCATTCCCATGGTGAAACCTTCTTTATTGATCTTTATTAGTGGAGCAACCAGGAGGTACTACAGAAAGCAGGTTTAGTGAAAACTCTGAGTATGTAAACCCAGAGATGAGGGCAAACTCTGGGATTTCCATTCCAGAAAGAGAGTTAGTTGCTATGGTGACTTACTCCATGAATCTGAGCTGCTCGTTGACAGGTTTTCTTGATGGCTTTTTTCATGTCTCCTCCCTCCTGCTGAACCTGAAGCAGTCCTTTCGTAACCCAGTAGATGTCCAAACCTAACGTCGGAAGAGGATTTTGAGGCCTGGGTTTGATAATAAGATTGTCAACCGTCCCTCAAAAAACGGAATTGTCCCGTATTAAAAAACAAAAGTATGTGTCTTGTTTTGAGTTCAAAAGGGACGCACATAGTCCTCTATTATTACTTGATAAAATAGTTTGTAGTTTGTAAAATGTGAATGGAACTAATAAGTACCACAGCGAAATTTTACAGCAAACTCATTTCCTGCCCTTTTGATAAATGGCAGAATTAGGCCATTCTACCGCAAATCTCTGGTGGTGTAATGGCTTCTGTCGTGTATGGTTCTATCCTAGGCCAAGGCTGTTCATTTGTTATTTGCTTTAAAAATAAGTTATTAAACAATGTGTTTCTCATGTATTCGTATTGCTCCAAACATACATCTAACATGCATGTCACATTTGACCACATACTGTATTATACATACGATAAGCAAATTGGTCGAACATCGTAAGTGAAAACTGTCTTGTTAGTAAAAAAAAACAAAAACCTTGATTTCATTTATTAAATCTTTCTTAGAGTTCATTATTAAATGACAAAAGTAGATTATCTGTGCATTATTCTGCCAACAAGAGCTGAAATTAGAGATTATTTTGGTTATTTTAAAAAGTATACATCCTATTTTAAGACATAATTCTTATGATAAGCAAATTGGCCTAATATAGAAAGGTAAGGAAATATATATAGCCACAATTTTTATTTTGCATTTGCGTTTACTTTACATGTCCAATATAATTCAAACAAATATTATATATTATTATTTTCGGCTTTAATTTTGTGTGTGTTTTTCACCTATGGGATTGCACTTAAATTAAAATGAGATTTATTCCATGCCATTCCACCACTTTTTCACCTATGGGCTAATAAGAAAATATGATTAAATGTTAAATCAATAAACTACTGCATTCAAGCTTACTCACTGACTCGGTCAGTAAATCTCTCCCACGTCTGTTCTATATTATTTTTACAGCATTGCTTTTCTTTCTGAAAATGTGTTCATAGTCACCATCACCACACATTAACACTTTCAGTTCCAGACAGGTAAAGAAAGACAGCTTTTTCTATCTGCAGTTGCCAAGGTGAATCCTAGTAGCAGGGCTCCATTGTTAATGGCTTTTTATTGTGGCCATGCACATGCTTAACTCACGGTCAACATACTCAGAATTGATTGAACTAACTCAGATCAGCTGTTTTGGAACCGAAAACTCTGAGTTTACATTCTCGTGGATGTCAACTCAGAGTTGACAGAATGTTAAACCTACCTGGAACACCCTCTGCGACATCTGTCATGTTATGAGCACTAGCGTCTGTGCCAGTGTTAGTTTTGTGTGGTGCTTTAAAGCTAAAGTGATGGGCTGTTTATTCCTAGCACTGACAAGGTTTGTTTCTCACTTGTACGTAACATTCTTCCCGTGGAGTGACCAAGGATTTTTGTTTACAAAACCACAGAGATTACCAGGGGCCTGAACTCTGAAGCAGGATTACTATTTAAGGATTAGGTCCAGCCATGACGTACTATGAAGCTGGTTCACTTCTTAGCAGGATATGTTGCCACGGTAATTTATACACTGAAACTAACCTGCATGTGAGTAGGTTAGGTTCAGGGATACAAGATCAGAGCCGATAACGGCACCCCCACCGACATCATAGCCTGTAAAAGCCTCGCCCACTGACTAATTAGATATTCTGTGGACATTGGCCACGCCTATTCTGTGCAGATCGTAAGAGTTAAAATCAAGGCAAGATTCTTTTGATTTTGTCTTTGATTTTCATGAGGGGGGATTGTTGGATTGTCGTTATCTTACAATGACACGCCGTGAAACAGTGCTTACAGTGCCCATAAAAAGACAATAATTTCCATTTTCAAGTATTTTATTTCACATATCCATTACCTGTTCTGTTGTTCCTGTAAATATAGTTTAAATGAATCTCAGACCTTCGTCCATTATTATTGTTGTCATGACAGCTCCTCAGCCACAGTGAAACTGTGCTGCAGGGTCTTTTCTTGCTTATTTTATTTTTATTTCTGTTAGCTACATCCCTGTCCATGTCATGTTTATGTGTTTTCATGTAATGATGACACTCGACCACTACCACATACACATACACTCATATGACATGACTTACCGCTTTAAATATTGTTTTATATTTCATGTATATTTGCTCCGACATTCACTGCCTGGTTTGCAACTAAAAGAATAAAACAAAAATGGTCAACTACACCATTAAAATAAGTAATAATAGTCGTAATGCAGTTCAATGTATATTTGTTCACTATATGTTGCAAAGGTTTGCATTCACGTAGTCTGTGATTTTCTGCCTGCCTTGCTTGTTGCATTTCGCAGCTGAAACCATGTTACCTTTAGCAAGTATAACATAGCAACAAGCAACGAGTGTATTGTGTAGTTCTGAGGTGCTGTTCAGGGTGTGGGCTGTAGAGCGTGGTAATGCTCTGCATGCAGGTTTAGAGTTTTAGAAAAAAAGACTGTTGAAGAAGAAACTGTTAAGTGTTGACAACTTGCGTCTGCATCTTTTTAGCATCTTTCCAGCCGTCCTGACGCCATTAAACTGGTGTCAGAAGTGACTTCAAACGGGATTTTGCCGCCATGTTTTGATCGTGCCTTCTACAACTTGCATTATGAGCCGATGAGGCAAGCTGCATGTGAAAGAGGTGGAGGAGAGCGACTGGTTGGACAGAATGAGAGCGCCGTGAGAGAGAGCTTGCCGGCAGGCCTGGAAGCAGTTGAGAGAGGCTGTCACCATGCCGGCCAGCGAGGCAGCCGTGCAGCATGCACAGAGAGGAACGTGGGGGACGGTGCACCACATTCAGTCCAAGTATTCAGACAAAGCTGACGAGGAAACTATCACTTTGAACTGACAGCAGATGCTCAGCAGTGGTGTAATAAAGATAAGGCTTTACAGCTGGCATTGTCCATCACAGAAGATGCCCTATCTTGCCTTTTGCTCCTCAACCCAGAAAGCCGCCATGATTATGGCGCTTTAGTTATGGCGCTAAAGAGACTGAACAGTGTATGCAGCCAGAGCTCCTGAGAAATGATGACATTATAGATGTTGCGCAGCAGGGGAGCCGCTGAAGACCCTGGCAAATGACATTGAGAGTTTGTCAAGGCGGGCAACTCCCACATGTCACCAGACGTCCAAAGTGAGCTGGCATGTGACCAATTTGTCAGAGCTCGTCCCCCCCGAATTGATGGCCCAAGTCCAGCTGTTGCACCTCTGGACCCTGCAACAGGCCATGAAACTGCCTGTGGAGAGAGTTGGTGCTTCAGTGCAGCCGGAGCCACAGAAGCCACCACAGACCACCCAGGGTGAGGGTGCTAGGGGTGACGCACTACAGACAGAGACTCAGGTTATGTAATGGTTCATGTGGAGTGCGTCGCCTGCCCGGCCCTCATAGACACACGAGTACCTCACGCTGGTGAGGTCTGATGTTTTGCTGAAGAGCACCCATTTTAAACCAGCAGCAGCAGCCCTGCACACAGTCACAGGAGAGTGGTCCCTGCTCCAAGGCAGAGGACGGCTGACGACTTGGGGGCTGTGTCGCTCCAGCATCCGTGCAAGTCCCGTGCATGTTGGGTCTAAACTTTTTGAAGTTTGAATTTTTAAAGCCAGGCTTTTTTTGCATTGTGAACATCAAGGGTGGATGGATCGGCTTTACTGGAGGCCGCAAGCCAACTTCCACCCACCAGAGGGAGCACATGAGCTCCCAAGCGCTCTCTGGTGGCCGGGCAGCCATGACTGCCTAGCAGCCAATGGCAGCCATTGGCCAATGAACTGCTCTGCTGGGAATAATTAATTATGGGAACAAGTTAAAATAGCTGTTCTTTTTTATTTGAAACTCCTGGCACTTGTCTTGTATATTTCTTAGAGCTACTTCTTGAGTGTTAAGTTGCTGTGTGATGATTTTAGCCATCTATCTAAGATGACACCGTGAGTCAGACTGTTATACTGACTAATGACCTCCTGCAATTTCCGATGGGTTGTCAAGCTCATTGTGATTTCTCTTATAGCTTGTGATTGGCTCCTGCCAAAGAAAGAGCTACCGTTTCCTCACTGATTTACGAGTGGCACAGTATTTAAATGATTAGTAGTACTTCTGAAGTATAGGAGATGTCACGAGATTAGAACATGGTCATAAATTAGCTGCACCGCTGTGTAAGATGCGGGGTTCAACGTTTAAGAAAAAGGTAGCGGCTTATACAAGTGAAATTACGGTACAGTTTATCATGCTAGAGCATGGATCAGTCAAACTTGTCAAACAATTAAGATCAAGCAGGGTATGGATTGCAGAGTTTGAGTGTATCCTAAAATCCTTTCTGCCTAAATCCTTGGTAACTTTATTCTTGTTCTTTTGTTTTTCCAGGTAATCTTTGTTTGGAATCAGAGCTGGAATGTTTCATATCATATCATATTTTTGAGAATACTTTGTTGAATCCTGTCTTTAAACTCCACTGTAAGCTGCTTTTGGTGTGTGTGGTTTCATTCATAATAAAGGTCATTAGTGGTACCACTTTAGGGGAAAAAGGAGGTGTCTATTAGGTTGAGGCATTTTATTTTTGGTTTGAATAGACCCAGCGATTAATTGTGGCAGGGTGTCTATTGGAGCGTTGAAATGTGGTACAGTGAACTGACCGTGGTAGTTATTAATTTGCATATTGGCTAATGAAACAGACAGTAAATGACTATCAATATCTTTTCACTTTCACCTCAGTTGGCCTGTCAATGAATGCATTGTTAAACTGCCTGTTTGTGTTCGTAATGGGGAAAAATGTGTGATTTTCAGCGGCAGGAGAAGCAAAAAAAATCCTCACAATCACTTGAAGAAAGTAGAAAAAGCAATTAAAAAAGATGGTATATTATAAGCCAGATGGGAAGAAGACTTCATACTTTCATTGTTGTGATAGTCTTAACTACTGTCAATCACTATGAAATTGCTATTGCTGACCTTTCTCACTTGTGGGTGACACAGCTCAGGACAGCTTTGAAGCACTATCATTTGTAGTCGTTTAGGATGCGCTTCCGACTGACTGTGAAAGGGCCACTGCTTGACAGCCTAAATGGTGAGGAAATATAAGGCTGGAGCAGTTTTCGTCTGAATGGTGACATTTATGCATGCAGGGAACCCACTGAGGCATATTAGAGTTAGTGGAAGTGCATCATCTTTCCGCTGTAATAACTGGCAAAAAGACAGTATCCTATCATGTCCAGGATATCCACGGAGACAATAATTCCACAATTGTAAATGCCAAGGATAATAATGCATGTGTGTGCGTTTTATATTGTATTTTGAAGCAGTGGGTGACATTATAATTTAATCTAATAATCTAAACATTTTTGGTGTCAGCAATTTCAGCCATTAGAAGAACTTTGTCTGTTCTATAATAGATAAGGTTCAATGGTGCTTTTGCTGCTGCTTCTGGCTGAGTTTAATAAGAATAATGACGATAAAAGAGTGGTGGCAACGTGTGAACAATGTCTTCCAACATCCACCTGTCCATTTATTGCCAAACAGAAAAGAGAGCAGAAACCCTGCTCTTGATAATGAGGCTGAATGCTGCAGCACACAACAGTAGGAAATGCTCCTTTTAGTTTGCTTCTATCCCATTATAGCCAAGCCACGTCCAGCGTATTTGGAATGCAGTGAGATTCAGGTAAAAGCTGACCCTAATGCAGAGGTCTGACTCACCTCTGTGACGCTGTGTTCATGTTGGGCTGGTTATGTGTATTCAAAAGAACTTCCCACACACCAGCTTCGATATGCACTCATATGTTTGCTTCAAAAAATAAAGTACATTTTCCACTTTCATAGAGTGAAGCTTCTCTGAATTTTTTTAAAGTTGTTTCTATTTTATTCTGTTGTATGGACTGTTAATATATGTCAATATTGTCAATATTCAAATGTACTCTATGTCTAGAGTGACCATATTTTGATGACCAAAAAACAGGACACTGAGCAGGCAATGAGATACTCAAATAACAATTGAAGTTACTCAAAGATTTGTTCTTCTTTCAATACATTTAAAGTATGCATTCTGTGTATAGAGAGAAAATTGTTATATTAAAAAATAGTATTTACAACTAAGACAGTAATTCCCTCCTCCCTGAGCTTCCACCTTATCGTGGTGGAGGAGTTTGCGTGTCCCGATGATCCTAGGAGCTAAGTTGCGGGGGTTTTTATGCCCCTGGTAGGGCCACCCACAACAAACAGGTCCTAGGTGAGGGACTAGACAAAGAGTGGCTCAATAGACCTCCTATGATGAAAAAAAACATTGGACCACGTTTTCCCTTGCCCAGACGCGGGTCACCGGGGCCCTCCTATGGAGCCAGGCCTGGAGGAGGGGCACGATGGCGAGCGTCTGGTGGCCGGGCCTACGCTCATGGGGCCCGGCCGGGCACCATTACACAATGCAACACTTATCACAGTAGCGGCATTGTTAATACATTTGATAGATTATAGCCTAAATCATCATCATCAGAGACTGGTTGACAACTACCAGTGTCAGAAATCTACAACAACCTAAATCTTATTTCTCCCTTCAGTGGATACATGTTAGCATTAGTAAAATCACATATTTATGCAGAAATATTCAAGTTTTAGGGCTGCATGAAGCTGAACATATGTGGTGTTTGATCTTCAAAGGAGTACAAATCCAATACAGCTGAGGAGGCCCCAAAAATGGTAGAATTTCGAGTTGAACTGAAACTTTTCAGGAAATGTATGTCAAAAGTCAGGAATTCAAATTATGTGTCACATTATGCAAGACATCAGCAAATCTCGTAATCTGTGCAAAGTATCTTGGATATGAAAGGCTATGAATGATAATTATTGATATATCATTGATCGTTATGAGGTCATTGGTTTTCAAATGCAGCCTTTGTAGGTCCCTGGATTGGGACACAGCTGTAGTTTGAAAGTAACACATGAACCAGTTTACCTAATTTTCAATACAAAAACAGACAGTTGACCATGCTCCATCCATCCATAGCATATTGCACAAATCTAGTGGAGTGGTAATCAAACGTAATTCTGCAAACATACCAACATAGTTGCACATAAATTGTATATGTGTAACTGTTCTTTACAACAGTATAATGAATATTTAAAGGACTCACACAAAACCTTTTCACATCCTGTGAATAAATCTGTATGTTCTGCACTTTCTGACTGCACAGCCTTTTATCTGTGTGCACATGTGAGAAGACAGCTGCTTGTTTAACATACTGACATGAGCCTGCAGGTTCTCACTGAAATTGAGGTGAGGCAATATAAACAGATCTCTGTTAATGGGTCCATCCCTCTGGGTGCGCTGTGCTCTGAGCTACAGAGGTGTTCGCAGACCCTTGTGGAATAACGGTTGGAGAAAATTAGCGTCTGATTATTGATGAGCTCTGCTGAATGTTTGCTCATTCAGTGGAAAGATTGGAAGGATCTTAAATTCTTTATAGGAATCGATGGATTTAATTTGATGTATTGGAAAGAAGGGGGTCGTTTAAGTGTTAAAAATATAGATTTCAAATGAAATGGCACTCAGTAGAACGCAGACCTTCACCAAGGTGAAACAATCCAGAATGTTTGTGAGCAGCATCATGGTTAGCGTGGCTGTTTCACATTCTGGAGGTCGTGGGTTCAAATCTTGGCTCCAATCTTTGAGTGGAGTTTGCAAGTCCTCCCTGTGCTTGGGTGGGTTTATACTGGGTACTCCAGTTTCCTCCCACAGTCCAAAAACATGCATGTTGGGTTCATTGGAGGCTCTAAATGTCCATAGGTGTGAATGTGAGTGTGAATGGATGTATGTCTATACACTGACCTCCAGGAGTACTGGAACAGTGAGGGCAATTTCTTTTACTGTATTACTATAGACTGAAAACATTTGGGTTTGACGTCAACAGATGAATATGAGACCAGACAGCAACATTTCAGCTTTTATTTCCTGGTCTGGACAGGATGAACAGCTTAGGAGATAGCACCTATTGTTTGAACCCACAGATCTTTCGTGTGAGAAAAGTATTGGAATATGTGACCTACAGTAGTTCTACTTTCCAGTCAGCGTTGCGCAGTTTCATGTGAATTTTGGCATCTTATCATAGCATCATTCATGGTATAAACATGGGTCAAAACACCAAATGTTCCAACAGTAAATACTGAATGTTTTATGTAATTAATGATCAAAAACATGATGAAAGCAGCATCCAACTCAGCTGAAATTTGTTACACGGGGAATGTGGAGATATGATGGTGGATCCTAGGAACTCAGGGTAAGAATAGTATTTAATAAGGCAAAAATGGAAGAGAAAATACTGGCATGAAGAAGAACTTTGCACAAAAGAGTCCAAAATGCACCGCAGAAAAAGGGGTCAAACTAGGCAGTAAAGAGAAAAATAAAAAACACCTGGAAGTCAGACAGGCTACTGGATGAGCAAGCAGACTGGCAAGGAACAAACAAAAAGTAAAGCATCATAAGGAGCAAACGGGGATGCAAGTAAGTGGTCTTTGGAGACGAGGTGGCTTGAAGCGTGGCCAGAAGCGTCCAAACAAAGGAATAGTCCAACGCCTTCCTGCCGCAGCTAAGGTGAATAAAAGGAGGATGGAAGGCAGCTGCGCTCATCCAGTAACTCTGCCCGACTCAGGAGAACCAGCGTCTGAGAGGCACAAAACAGAAGAAGCAGAACAAGAGATCCACTAATAATACTAAAAATAACGAATGGCTAACAGATGTCACAGCAGAGCGTGACAGAAATTCACATTTTTAGTATAGTCACAGACAGAATCACACTAAAAAAAACAGAGGAATAATTCATGTAATAATCACTCATGTGGACAAATGATAATAATCCCCTTAATGACATGCATTGTATGACACAATACCGTCCTGATTACCTGCAATTACTAAATTATTGATTAACCCCAGCACCAAAACTTTAGCCTAACCTTCCAAAAGTCATTCATTATCATTTCATTATGTACCACTTATGTAGGCTACATTACATACCGTACTTGACATGGAAACATTGCTAAACCAAATTGCTCAGATTCTTTTGTCCAGGTCTGGTCTCATGTTTGCATGGTCACTTGTTGCCAGGCAGAGTTCATAGGCCAATGAAGAGATTGGGATATTCTACTCACTTCCACTAGGCCAGTGCTTCTCAAATTGTGAGGTGCTTCTCAAATAGTGAGGCGACCCCTGGGGAGTTGAGGTGAGGTGTCAGGAGGGGTGTAAGAGGCGGGGGAACGTTCAGTATCAGTGTATCCATGCCTGCATGCATGTGGTTCATGCTTGAACGACACTCAGGCCTCCAGTGAGGTGGCATTGGTGCTCAAACTACTCAACAGACTGCCTGTTAAACCCAGTAAAAGAAATACACAGGAACACAGGTGTGCTGAGCTGATGGAGGATGAGCGATGGAGAAGTTTCTGACAGAAATGAAAAGGAAAAACAACGGAGGCGTCAGAGGCAAGGAAAACAAGTGATACATACATACAGTGGTTTGTACAGATAAGTCAATCAATATTATCAGGTTAGTATAGTATTTCAATTGAGATGTGAAAAATTGATTGACTGATTAAAATTGATTGAAAAATGGGATTGATTGATTGATTACCACTCCATTACGCTTCTTGAATGGCAAAATTACAGTAGCGCACACAACACTCACACAACACAATCTGATTTGTTTGTATTTAAAATTAGGGAAGAGCGAGTACACCACTATCTGTATCTCTATTTGTATCTGTTCACCCATCTAAATGATCTGTATCCGTATCTGTACTCTCAATGGGTGGGGCATAAGCCAGAAGTAGGCGCTGTTTAACCAGACGTGTGTGGCTTAAATTGGTATTTTAAATCTGAAATTGACATGGATTGTCCAGAAGTTGCTATATTGTTCAGTTGTTGTACTGTGTACTGTGTAATTTTTTCTCGCGTATTTAACAATACACATGATAGCAAGCCACTGCTCTCTGTTATGACGGCAGACAGCGGCACGATGTGTAGCTCCCCACACTTTATTCTGACCTGAACACATCAACAGCAATGCAACTGAAACACAATATACGTATTTCCAACCTTAAACAAGCTAAATAAACTACTCTATTCCATTCGTCATTGCAACAACGCTTCCTCGTTGTCACTAGACAGACACTCCGAACATCACATCAACGTCTTTATTAAGCATGCATGTCTGGTCTAAATCGGGTCACCAACACGGTGCCCACTGGCACCAGGTGGCCCCTAAGAACCACATGAGTCGCTCCCCATCCTGTTCTAAAGATAGCTCAAATAGTGTCACTTACCTGCGAGCTGCATCTAATTTTTTTGGTTGCTATTCTTGTTTAAATCACACGTAAACATGTCAACTGGAAATGAAAATGAAAATATACAGTAGTGTTCATCAAACCACATTAATCCAGGGTTTTAGTATATTTTTAATTGCTACAGGGCAAACAAATTACCAGTAGGTGCAGTAGATTATCAGAAAACCAACAAGACCCAGCATTCATGATATACACACTCTTAAGGCTGTGCAATTGGGCAATTGGTTGAAAGGGGCGTGTTAAAAAAAATAGCAGTGTCTGCCGTTGACTTTACAGACTCAAAACTATTGTGTACAAAGTTTTGTTTCTAGGATTTAGCAATCCTTTGAATCACTGAACTAAGATTTTGTTGTATGACTACAGTTTTTATAACTGCTTCACATCTGTGAGCTGTTATTCCACTCCAAGATTCTTTAACGACATTCCCCAATTCATTTACATTTCTTGGTTTTGCTTCAGAATCAGCATTTTTGATGTCACCCCACAATTTCTCGATTGGATTAAGGTTCGGGGATTGGGCTGGCCACTCCATGACATTAATTTTGTTGGTTTGGAACCAAGACTTTGCTCATTTACTTGTGTGTTTGGGGTCATTGTCTTGTTGAAACACCCATTTCAAGGACATGTTCCCTTCAGCACAAGGCAACATGACCTCTTCAAGTATTTTAACAGATGCAAACTGATCCATGATCCCGGGTATGCGATAAATAGGCCCAACACCATAGTAGGAGAAACATGCCCATATTATGATGCTTGCAACACCATGCTTCAGTTTGGGGGTCGTCTCACAAACTGTCTGCGGCCCTTTGACCCAAAAAGAACAATTTTACTCTCATCAGTCCACAAAATGTTCGTCCATTTCTCTTGAGGCCAGTTGATGTGTTCTTTGGGAAATTGCAACCTCTTCTGCACACACCTTTTTTTTTTTTTTTAAACAGAGAGACTTTGCGGAGGATTCTTGTAAATAGATTGGCTTCACACAGCCGTCTTCTAAGGTAACTCTAGACTGTCTTAGATCATCCTGGAGCTGATCATTGGCTGAGCCTTTGTCATTCTGGTTATTCTTCGATCCATTTTGATGGTTGTCTTCCCTTTTCTGCCACGTGTCTCTGTTTTTGCTCTCCATTTTAAGGCATTAGAGAGCATTTTAGCCGAACAGCCTATAATTTCTTGCAACCCTTTATAAGTTTTCCCATCAACTTTTTAATCAAAGTACGATGTTCTTCTAAACAATGTCTTGAACGACCCATTTTCCTCAGGCTTTCAAAGAGAAATGCATGTTCAACAGCTGCTGGCTTCATCCTTAAAAAGGCGCCACCTGATTCACACCGATTTTTCACAAAATTGATGACCTCACTGATTGAATGCCACACTGCTATTTCTTTTAACACTCCCCTTTCAACCAACTTCCCAATTGCACAGCCTTAAGAGTGTGTATCATGAATGCTGGGTGTTGTTGAATTTTTTGCGCATTCTTTTTTGTTCCTTTATGTTAACATGATTAAACATAGCTATCAATTACGACACGAGATGGGTACATGAATGCACCAGGGCAGCCGCGGAGCTTTGAGAGTTGTTGTCGTAACACGGACCTTGTTTCTGATGCTCAACTAACAGTGTGCATCTATAAATATGACTAACCTGGTTATTTGTCATTCGTTCAATGCTAGACGCTGTTTGCACTGTGATATTTTACGTGTCGTGTGCCTTAAGCATCGAGCCGCCAAGCTGGTCACTAAGCCTCTTCAGCATCGCCACCAGGGGCGGTCGCTGTGTATGACTGGCCAATCACAGAGCGTGAAGAGTGAATACATAATGAGGATTTTCCGTCATCACGATTACGGATAATGACGAGGTGTACTCGTTTCAGGCTCGTACTCGGCAAAAATATCTGTAACAGATACTCATCAACAACGAGTATCCGGCTCATGCCTACTTCAAATGTTTTTTTCATATGTTACAAGTAAAGGCCCGGTCACACTGCTCGAACTTTGCTGTAGCGTTCTTGGAGCGGTGAAAAAAATTCAACACCGCTCATAACCGCGCACAAAATGGGAAAAAAATTGAAAACACGGCCGTTGCACCGCTGAAGCCGGCGTTGCTTTAGCGTTGGTTTAACAGTAGCGGACATTGGTTTAGCGGTGACACGAGCGTTAAATGAGCGGCGTTCTGCGCATGCGGGCTGGTGGCATCCTCATGAAGTGCTGGAAGGCTCGTGGATCCTCATTCCTCAGCTCCACCATCAGCTTGTCATACAGTCCATGTTCAGGCCTTCTCAGTATCCACTGTCTGACCCACACAACTTTGTCTCTCCTTCTCTCTCTTCTCCTTCTGTCACCAGCTTGTTGCAATCTGAGGAGGTTCTGATTGTGATGCTGGACTAGTGCACCAATCATAGCAAATCTCTCAGCATCCATGGTAGTACAGTTTTACTGTAACTTTGAGCAAATTCGATATAACTGAGGGCTGTACTCAACGGCAATTCCAAATGGGCTCCTGGTCCATTTATCCCCATATTTCTAGCCAAATTCTGGTCCCCCTCTGACACCTCCATACCAACGCCAAACCAAAGTTCGTCACTGCAATGGATCGCTGCTTCAACACCTGACACCGTTCCAGCAATCCCGTGTCCGCTCGTAAAACGCTTACAACCGCTCCACCAAAGTTTGTGCAACGTTTAATCACCGCCCGGGCAAAGCTGGCGAAGCAGCAGTGGTCCAGCGTTCAAGATTTCTGCGTTGGCGTAGCGGACCCAAGCGTCCACGAACATGCATCTAGCGGCGCCAAACTTTGACTGGGCGTTGTTAGAGCGGAGATGAACTTTGCCGTGGCGGAAAATTGCCCTCTCCTCACCGCTCGCAATATTTTGTGCAGCTCAAAACTTTCGGAGCGGTAGGAGGGACCATCAGCGGTGGCCGAGCGTATACGCCGTTGCCTTAACGGGGGCCAACTTCTGTTAAACGGTGGTGAACGGTTACGAGCGGTGATGAATTTTTTTCACCGCTTGAGGAACGCTACAGCAAAGTTCGGGCGGTGTTCGGGCTTTAACATTTCAACATTCCTAACTGTCATTATGGTGTTATTTCATAACAATGCTTAAAAACAACAATAATGTGTATTTGTCCTTGTCATAGAAGCGTAAGAAGACAAACGTAAATTAAACATTAAACTTTACTCACCCATATCTTTGATGACACGCGACAGACTCAACTTCACAAGATCCATGTTAAATTGAGTCACGGCTCTATATGAAATGGAAGAAAACACAAGCAGTTGATGGATTTGTTTCCCGAATGCAGAGCCACAAGTTATTTATGCATCAGAAAGGAGTGAATGTGGACTTGAGGTTAAAAGAATGCACAAAATGAAAAATAGGAGTGATTAAAAGCTGTTAGCGGTGCCAACTAGCCGCTACACCGACTCTCTCTGTGGACGTTCTACCAACAGCTGAACAAGTCTGATAAGAAGGTGCCCGGACCCAAAGAGAGAAGGGAGGAAAACACAGAGACAGATAATAAAGGGTAATAAAAACTACATTTGAGCCAGCGTTAGTATAAATAAGTACTGTAGCATATCCTAATCTTGACACCCAAGGTCTCATTGAAAATGGAAATGCAGTCCTGATCAAAATTTTAAGACCAGTTGAAAAACTGCAAGAATTTACATTTTGCACAGTTGGATCTTCAGGAGGTTTTAAGTAGAGCTTCAAAATGCAAAAAGGAGAAATGGGTGAGAGACAAAAAAAAAGCAATTCATTATTAACAACCATTAAAGTGAAATAGGCTGTTCATCAGCTGATCAGAAGTTTTAGGGCACACGACCTTTAAAATTCAGAAATGTGGATTCAATGTAATTTTCTGTCACACTGTCGTGAACGCTTCCAAAGCCAAAGAAGCTTTCTGTCTTTGAATGCGGTTTGACTGTTGAGCTGCATAAGCAAGGCCTCTTGCAGTGTGCCATTGCTGCTGAGATTGGACGCAGTAAGACGGTCATTTGATGCTTCTTAAAAGTTCCTGAGGGTTACTGAACAAAAAAAGTCAAGTGGTATACCCCAAAAAATATGTCACCGGCCCTGAGTCGGAGGATCAGGATTGGTTGTCCGTCAAGACACTATCATCCGCCCAAATTAAGGTTTTTACTGGTGCAGAGTGCGGTCCAATAACCATCGGACCATCTGCGAGAGAAGGTTTTTAAGAACAAAAAACATCTTCAAAGGCCTTGTCTTTCAACTACACAAAACTGCCCATTTGGAATTTGCACAAGAGCACCAAACATGGGACATTGAAAGGTGGAATAAAGTTTTATTCTCTGATGAGAACGTTACTGGCATGACAAGGAGACCTGAGATGTTTTCCACAGTGGAGGGGGCACCATCATGATCTTTTTCCTTCAAAGGAACAATGGAACTTCAGGTGGTGCAGGGGCATCAATCGGCAGATGGCTGTGTGGAGATGTTGGAAAGGGGCATCCCTCATGACTGAAGGCCCTCGTCTTGTGCAGTAATATCTGGCTATTTCAAGAGTTCACAATGTGCGCCTGACAAAGGACTTCTTCCAGAGGAATAGCCTCACTCTTTTGGACCATCCTGCCTGTTCCCCTAATTTAAATCCAATTGAGAACATTTGGGGATGGATGACAAGGGAAGTTTACAAAAAGTTCCAGACAGTGGATGCCCTCCATGAAGCCATCAAAACTGGCATCACAAGTATGCCGAAACGACTTTTTCAGGTGATTAACAATTACGGCGCTGCTACTCATTACTAAGTCCTTTTTTGAAAATTTTATTTAAATTTAAAGGGTTTTGGGTGTTTTTTGAGCTAAAGTGTTAAACTTTTGATGAGGTGTTGAACAGCCTGCCAGCTTATCCAAAAATTGTTTTGGTCTCACTCCCTCTTTTTGCATTTTGAAGCTCTACTTAGAGCCTCCTTAAGCTCCAACAGTGCACAATGTAAATTCTTGCAATTTTTCAGCTTTTCAGTCTTAAAATTTTGATCAGGAGTGTACAGTATGATGACGTGGAAATGAGATGTTAAGACTGTGGAGGAAAGGCTCTAAATAAGAACTTTATAGGGATATCTCAAGGGAAATCTATACAAGACAACAATAAAATGCGAACAGCTGTGGCTGGTAACAAACGTCCTACACCTCCATCGTCACTAGTCTGCTCTTGAAGTTAGTTCAAGCATATTAATCCTGTTTTCTTCCAAGGATCACCTTGTGAACGTCTGTTTTTGCCAAGAAACAACAGAATATTGTTTTTAATTATGCCACCTGATTGACAATTTGGAGGACGTGTGCTAAATCCCATTTGGCCAGTGCCAAATCAAATTAACTAATTTAATTGCAAATACAAACACATTTAGCTATTGTAGTTAATTGTGGCATATTTACTGTGATGCTTTTGTTTGGACAGTATGTTGGTCAATATGCGCTGTTCTAATTAAATAAATAAAATGACGTTTTTTGTGTGAGTACTGGTGAACAACAAGACACATTTTCAGAGTGAAGTAATTTGCTTATTTTGGTGTTTTTGTTATTTCTCCGCATACGCCAGTTAAAGGTAACCCCAATCTTGGGTATTTGAGCATACCCCATCGTGCCTCGTGTGTAACAACTGTCTTATTTTAGCACAGGTGAAGCCATTAAGTCCCTGACCGCATACAGAACACAGTCATCACACGATTACATTTATCTGGCTCAGCTTCCCTGCTGGCCTGATAGCTACAGAATTTATCTCAATATGTTCAAATCCATACATTGCACTCAGCAGAACTGGATAGGTTTTTATTTAATCACTACCATACTTCAATAACAAAAGCAATAATCACCATCTACAATGATATCATAGTCCTATTTATTACTCACACCATGAACTGTTTTATTCTGCTAATGGTCACCAATTGCAAGAATTTTTGGGAACAAAGATATCATTTTAGAACAACCGTAGTGTTGGAATAAAAGTAGAATACAATCAGAATATAAGAATGACGTAATGTTGTGAAAATAATCAAACCATTTTTTTCTTGTAAAAAGTCACATTATTCAGAGTACATAGCTGTAATTTGAATGAGTAAATGTCCAAATTCCCCACACTATTTTACATTTATGAATAACGTCTTTATATTAAGTAATGAAAAATGTTCTTCATGTTCATCAAGTACAATTACAATTTAATTCACGTAAAATAATGCAATTTTTGTTGCATAATTACAAGTCAATTCTTGCACAATTATGACTTTTTTTCTTGTAAAAATTGTACTTTTATTTTTTAATATTTGTACTTTTTCCAGTGTGGACCCAATACTCCTTTGTAACTTCCACAGATCTGCTTGTCATAATTTAAACAAAAAACAATTTTCTTTATTGTTGCTTGCTTGCAGTGCATTTTGTAGTGTTTCAGGGATTAATTGTTGAATTCAGCATATATAAAAGTGGTCAATTGAAGTTTTAAAAAAGCATATTTTGCTACCATAATGGTCACATAACTGTACATTATCAAGCCAAATAAGTGATTTATAGTGTGACATAGATTTTCTACAAAAAGCCTAGTTGCCCTGCACACACAAAATGTAAGGGACTTTTAGAGACATTGCTGTTAATTTCTTACTCATGGACATGCAAAAATTAAAAAAGACAGACTCGCCAAAATTGAGTAAGCAGTACAGATGGTTTTGGCTGCTTGTATTTACATCTGACTGTGAGTTTCTCACCCTGAACAGCTTAATCTTCACCATTTTCCTTTGCAAGCTGTTTTCACAGCTGCACCCTTTTCTCCCTGCCTGCTTTTCTGTTGCCGACATGGAAGAACGACTGGCTCAAAGGAAGTACCTTGGATGTGCTCAGTGCAAAAATAAAATTCTCAAGGCAAGTATTTTAGTTACAAAAGGTGTACTTACAATTATGTTCCCATGTATAGGCGCAGTACTAAAAATAATGGTGCTATCACACCTAACTCAGAAGTCTAACATTGAGGGTTTTGCACTTTTCAAACAACCAATTTTCATCATTTCATCTCAGAGTCTCTGTATGAACCTCCTTCCCTCTCCCATCCCTACGTTCATTCTCATGAACTGTATGCCAATCATCTTTAACCTCCCTAAATACACATTGTGTCCGGTAATGGGGCATCTTACTGGGACTTTTAATGGCACTATTCCTAATAGACTGGAACTTGCAAGGCCATTCATGTACAAAAGGTTAGATCCCGTTTTGACATCCTCTGGGCTATGTAAAAGGTCAGCCGTAGTACAGTGATTCAACATTGCTGCTCATACTTCAGGTCATGATCCCATCACAAAGATGACAATAGCTCTGCAAGGTACACAACAGTGAAAGATCAACCTGCTTTGTCTGGGAACAAAGCAACACATTCATATGATAGAGGTCACAAATGTTGCAGTACAAGAGTGTAAAAAAATGTTATAGCTTTTCCAGGAGGGACAAGGGTGGCACTAGCGCAGACAAAACGCTTAATGGTTCTGCTCAGGGACAGGACAAACTCAAAATTATGATCCACTTCACACCAAAAAGCAGCAAGAGACTCAGAAGTCAAACTGCAGTGGTGTGAAAAAGTGTTTGCCCCCTTCCTGAGTTCTTATTATTTTTGCATGTTTGTCACTTACATGTTTCAGATTATCAAAAAAGATCAGTTAGGATAATCCATAATGCTGCGTATAGAGAACATACAAACCCTCTATTTTTAAAACACAATTATTAAAATTCGCTGATCTAGTCAATTTTCAAATTCTGCATAAAGCAAACAATAACCTGTTCCCCAAAAATGTCACACAATTCTTCTCAACATGAGAAATATGACAGCAGGGAAAAAACTAAACTTAAAACACTTATACGTGAGAACAACACTAAAACCTTCTGCTTATCAGTATGCGGAATCCAGATATGGAATGAGTTGAGCAAGGAACTCGAACAATGCACTAACATGAGCGATTTCAAGAAACAATACATCCAGTTGTTTGAAAAATACAAGGAAGAAGAGTCCCGAACCACTGTGTACAAGAACCTATGTCTAATCACTACAAGACTCATTACTAACTCTTCATTCTTGTGAGTTCATTGTCTGTACTCACCTATTATCCCACTATGTTCTGTATATACTTGTTATGACTTACTGTACATTATTTACGGTGACAAGAACTTTGACAACTTTATTGCCTTACCTTATCATTTTCTTATGTATTTTAAACTAGCATAGACTACATTTGGAATACAGGAAGTGAATACATGTATTGCAATTGATGTGAAACGGATGGGGGATCGGATTAAATAGGCTTTGTTTCTTCCTATGCCTTTTGGACATGTGGAACTGCGAATTGTATTATGTGATGTATTCCAATGTATCTTGTATGCATGTTCAAATAAATTAAACCATTACCATAAAAAAATGTAAATATTAGTCAATGACAACACAGCTGAACACAAAATACAGTTTTTAAATGAAACTTTTTATTAAAGGAGGAAAAAAATCCAAACCTACATGGACCTGTGTGGAAAAAATGATTTCCCCCTAAAGTAAGGGTGGCCGGGCCACCCTTGGCCGGGCCACCCTTAGTAGCAACAACTGCAATCAAGAATTTGTGATAACTTGCAATGAGTCTCTTACAGCGCTGTGGAGGAATTTTGGCCAATCTTTGCAGAATTGTAATTCAGCCACATTGGAGGGTTTTTTTAAGGTCATGCCACAGCAGCTCAGTAGCATTCAGGTCAGGACTTTGACTTGGCAACTCCAAAGTCTTCATTTTGTTTTTCTTCAGCCATTCATAGGTGGACTTGCTGGTGTGTTTTGGATCATTGTCCTGCTGCAGAACCCAAGTTCATTTTAGCTTGAGGCCACCAACAGATGGCTGGACATTCTCCTTCAGACAGCAGAATTCATGGTTCAATTTATCACAGCAAGTCTTCCAGGTCCTGAAGCAGCAAAACCGCCCCAGACCATCACACTGCCACCACCATATTTTACTGTTGGTATGTTCTTTTTGAGCCTTAATTCTTTTTGCTCAACAGTGGTTTTCATCTTGGAACTCTACCATGCGGCCCATTTTTGCCCAGTGTCTGTCTTACGGTGGAGTCAGCAACACTGACCTTAACTGAGGCAAGTGAGGCCTGCAGTTCTTTGGATGTTGTTGTGGGTTTTTTGTGACCTTTGGATGAGTCAACGCTGCACTCTGGAGTAATTTTGGTAGGCCGGCCACTCCTGGGAAGGTTCACTATTGTTCCATGTTTTCTCCATTTGTGGATAATGGCTCTCACTGTGGTTTGCTGGAGTCCCAAAGCTTTAGAAATGGCTTTATAACCTTTTCCAGACCAATAGATCTCAATTTCTTTTGGGGGGGGCTGTGTAACGGAGGACAATCACTTTTTCACACAGGACCATGTAGGTTTGGATTTTTCCCTTAATAAAAGGTTTCATTTACTAATATTTTACTAATATTGACTAATATTTTAATTTGTTTGTCAAGTTCTTTTGGACTTTATGTCAGCCTGCACTTGACAAGGCAGAGAAGGCCGTTGAAGGTTTATTAACTCAACTCCAGTAGATTTTCTTGAGTTTTATTTCATACTTGAACTATTTACAGGAGCACAGGTTAGGTTGATAACCTTCGGATCAAAGAGGAATAGCATCAAATTACTTATTACTACAGTTTGCAACTTAAGACTTGTAACTAAAAATTCCTCAAGAGCAAGTTTGGCTTCTGCGATTCCTGCGCTTGGCCAGAGTTTGGATGACCTGGTCAGTGATTTGAATCTTTCGTTGGCTGAAGGATTCATTTGTGCTCCAATTGGGTCTTTGCCAAATGCATGGGCTTTGACCCCACACATTAAGAAGGTTGTGTTCGGAATACCTGTTTTGTCCTGGGAAGAACAAAAGGCGTCTTCCAGAGCATTTTCCCCTTCTTCCGCTGGTGGTTTGACCTTTTGGGACATTTCTTCCAGAGGAATTTCCTCCCACTTTGGTTGAATGAACATTTGTTTCCTATTCGTTTTGAGCCACAGTTTCACTCCAAATCCATTTTGCCATCCAGTTTTGTCGATGCATATTGTTGTGAAGATGTTAAGAATATTGTAATCTCCTTGAATAGCTTCCTGAACAGTTTGAGGAGCTCTCTTCTGATCTGGTGGTGTTAGTTTGGCTCTTGACTTTACAATCTCCTGGTTTGTGTTCCATTTAAGGTGCAGGACATTTCCATGGGTTTGGTCTTTGCTGTTGGAGAATGTGATTTCATTCTGTCAGTCTTGCCAGTCTGGTATTGTGAAACTTGTGCGGAGGTTGATTTGGGCAAGCTGCACATATTGCTCAGTTTCTTTTCTGAAGGCTGTCTTATCTTGGTTTGGGAGAACAAAGATTTCCTTAGCTGTCGTAGCTTTGGTCTATCAGTTCCTCCCACTCCCACTCCTCCTGATCGTGCCCAAGGTCTAAGGAGAAAGTATCCCGCCTCAGATCCTTTTAATCTCATGAATGGTTTTGTCTAGTTCCTCTTGACCGGCGAATTTGGTAGAGTCGAGCTATCAGATACTTCAAGAACCCACATGGTAGCCACATGGTTGTCTTCTTGAAGAACCTTGTGTTCTGGATGTACTTCTTGAAGTGGCTCCTCTTCCATGTGAGAAATTGTTACTCTTGCAGTGTCTTGTATGGCTGCCTGAACAATGCAACCGGTTGGCCTGTCTACAGTGCCCTTACGTTCTTGAAGAACTGGTGGTGGCTTCAGTTCCTCTTTTCCTACTCCCATCTCCTCACACCAACGTTTAAGCAGTGTAAGTTCCTCACTCAAGGACTTTTGCTTCGTTAGAATGGTTTGTGTTTCTTCAAGACCCTTGACGAGTGCCTTCAGATCTGCAATCTCTATCTCCACCTTCAAACTTGGGTTGTGATTGAAAGGCTGATTCCATTTGATCAGACTGGATTGCTCAGAATCTTCAATTTGTTCTTGAAAGTTTTTCTCTTGAGTGTCTGGCTCCATTTCAACCATGGGCTCCCCATTGGCTCCCAAGAGACAGCCTTTTGCTGCAAGCACCTCTTCAGTCTGCTCCAGCTGACTTTGAAGATCGCGTATTGTTTGTCTCTGGCCGTTAATGAAACCATTAAGCTCCTCTGTAACTTCTTGTTGGTAATCTATCTTCCTTTGCTGCTTTTCTATTGCGTCGTCTTTACTGCAGAGGAGAAACTGAACTTCCTTAGTGGAGAGTTCATGATCTTTCAAAGTTGTCTTTAGGTGTGCAATCTCCTGACTCTGTTGATTCTGGACAGATTTACTGTTTTCCAACTCCTCCTTAATCATCTCATTTTGCTTTTTCAGGATGGTGTTATCTTCCTCAAGGTACTGCAACTTGTTGCTTAAACGAGTATTCTCGACCCATCCATTCCTGATGAGAACTTCAGCTTCATCGATCCACCTCGTTAGATCATCCTGATCTTGCAGCCTTGATCTGACAGTCTGCAGCTCTGTTCTGAGATGATACATTTCTGTTTGGTTTTTGTCCCCCCGAGATTCAAGGCGATGCAATTCAGCAACCAGGTTCTCTTCGGTTTCCTTGATGATGGTGACATGTCTTCCCAGAACTTTTACCACGGCGAGCAGGTTTTCATTTTGTTTCCCAATCCTCACAATCTGATTTTGCAGATGGGCCAGTTCACGATCTTCCTTCACCGGATTGTCCTCGTTTTCTTGAAGATACTTGTTATGGTGGTCCCTTGCACACTTCCTGTTGCAACCACTAAACATGGGTAGATGAGTTGCTTTGATCTGTACGGCTTGGGCAAAATGATCAGTTTCTGTGAACGTTGTGCTAATTTCTTCCATTTCTTCTTCCAAGTGCTCTGTGAGCGCTATGGTTTCCTTTACTTCAGCTGTCTCAACCGCAAGGAGTTTGGTCTTGTAATTACCTTTTGCTTCCCTTACTTTACAATGGTTCCTATAGAGTTGAGCAACCTCCCCCCGAAACTCGCTTTCCGTCATCTTGTCTGCTCGTTTGGGGATAATGTTAACTTTCCTTGTTAAGGAGCATTTAGCAGTGGCCCACTGCCTCTTGAGGCTCTTTAGTTCTGGAAGTTGATCCTCCATTTTACTGAATCTTAGATCGTCCGAAGTTTGGCTAGGAGCATTAAGATCTCTTCTCCCTCCAACAACTACACCGTGGTTATTTTGGCTAGAAGCATTAAGATATCTTCTGCATCCAGCTGCACCGTGGTTATCTTGGCTAGGAGCATTAGGATCTCTTCTCCATCCACCAGCTGTGGCCATGGTTATCATCTGTTCCATTGGTTATCAGCTGTTCCAATGGTTATCAACTGTTCTTTGGACTTGAAAAGGTCGAGAAGATAGTCGAGGACGCTTTATCAACTCAACTCCAGTAGATTTTCTTGAGTTTTATTTCACTCTTCAACTATTTACAGGAGCACAAGTTAGGTTGATAACCTTCGAATCAAAGAGGAATAGCATCAAATTACTACTTGTTACTACACAGTTTAGAACTTAGGAGCAATAATAGTTGTTACCAGTGGTCTCTCCGGTCTTCTCTTGTTACAATTATTTGAATAGTCGTCGTAGTACCTTCTGTCGTCTACTAGATGTACTTTGTGCAACCGCCATGTGTGTCATAGTTGTCACATGGGTATTACGCAAGTCATCATAATTGCCATCATAATTTGTATCAGGGGTTTGAAAGACACACACATTTAGCATCATAATTGTCATAAGAATTTGTCATAAAAATTGTCATCCTTTTTGATGAATACACGTGCAGTCATATGATGCTTATTTTTAACAAATAAGACAAATTCGACTGAACAATCTGAAACATTTAAGTGTGACAAACAAAGAAATCAAGAAGGATGACAGCACTTTTTCACACCACTTTAGTCTACTACTCGGAATTTAATTTAAAGTCAATCGGGATTACCGCCAATGAGTATCCTACAAAATAGTTACCTTCAAAGCCGTAAGAGCAGCAATAAGCAGCAAATGTTTGTGCTTCTATGCAGCAATTTGGCATTCCATAGTGAAAGTATTAAATGTTCAATGATGATTGAAGGTTTGGATATTTTGTGAAAAAGTGTACTCATAAATTGTTACAAAACTTAGCTAAATCTTGTCATAAACTTATTTATATTTACATAAACTTGAGTCAATAACCAAGGTCTAACTTTCATCCAGCCACTAGCTGATTTGTCTTGAAAATGCTTTTACTGTCGCTAACAAATAATAGTGCATAAACTATGACCTATCGTATTTTGATGGTAATCATGCAAGGATTAAATTGTATATAAAATAATAAAACAATCCTGATAGTGTCACTGTCCAAAGAAAAACATGTTTCTCCACATTTAGCTAAAATAACAACAGATTTTTGTTTTAAAGTTGTGGTTACTAGTTAACCTTTTGTTAAGTTGATAAACTTCCCGTGGTTTGCATTAAACTGACAAAGCAAACTCACATTTTTTTTTTTTTTATTGGCCAGCTATGGAAAGTTTGTACATTTTGAAAATAAAGGTTATTGACAATGAGGGTTAAAGAACTTTTGTTTAGGTATTAAAGAAAAAAAAGACACAACTCACAAAATGTGGAGATAAATGTTTTTCATTCGACATCTTGTTTGTGGGAAATTTCATTTTTAGATTCTTTAGTGATGAAATTACACTGTGCCCCTCCACTGGATTTTTTGTAATGTGATTTTATTGTGTCTTCAGCTAAATCAAATTAAGAGGGTGAGTGGGGGGCATTAAAATTGCATCACAAAGCTGTCCCAGATGCAAGAGGATCTCTGACCCCACGTTTGTGATTTTGATTACATTTGGGGAGATGATGCATGTTGCTGCTGTGACAGATTATATCATAACACAAATGATGGGGACATTGCATTTTTCATTTGAAAATAACTTTGCTCTTCTGTGATGCCGATCGTCAGACTGATATGTTTCTCGTTTCACATTCATTTGTTTGTGCATTGGCAACATTCAGTGGTGGGCGGTGCATTTGGTACCCTGGGTCTTCAGTTGGGACTTGATCAGCCAAAATGTTTCTTGGCAGACGCCAAAAAAACTGAAGATAATGTACATTGCCATACGTTGCTATTTACCCTGGATTCAAGCCACAGTCCCCTGTGCCAAGTGCCGACATTGTTACCCATTATGCCAGTCACTTAAAAAAACAAACTAAGGTAGTATATGTAAGTTTCGTATTGGCTGAAGTGCAGCATTAATAGTTCAAGCGTGTAGTTGAACAATGTTTTTTAAGGCAAAAAAAGTTATACATATATTTAAAAACAAATTGTTGTGTTTTTATTTATTATGAGTATGTAATGAGCCACAGTCACAGGTGACCCCTCTGCCACACTTTGGACACCCATGCATGTTTCGCCAAGAAGGTGAGATGTTGCTAGAGTGTCAGGAGCCAATTAACCACGATAAACGAGTGACGACTGTATACAAACGTTTACTGTTTAAATCAATAATGAATCATTTATTGTTAAATTACATGTTGCTGTATTGTTCCTGCATAAAATTGAAAATGAAATTAGTGTTCCGATCTATGACATTATTGTAGTATTGTTGTAGTCATTTGTTGATTGATTGACTATAATTCTTTGTGTGTGTGTTGTGTAGTTTATTTTCCTTGTAGTCAAGATGATGTCATAGTTGTCCAGTTCTGTGATGTCTCTGACAACAGTTACTCTGGTTTCTTCGGGCTTTCCATTTAACTTGATGTAGATTATGCAGTTGGCGCTCCAGGAGCCTTGAATTTTCACCTGCTGCATTAAGTTGTATGCTTTCTTGGTGATGTCGGTGTTGCGTTTTGTCAGCTAATCATTTATGTAGACGTCTGATCCTTTCAGCTGGCTTCTCTGTTTCAGCAATGCTATTTTGCGCTTTTCTGTTGGTGAACTTTATGATGATGACAGGTGTGGTGTTGGTGTTATTTCTGGTGTTATTTATCCCATGGAGTGGAATACATGTGTCGATGTTGTTTACATCAACATCCACATGCTTTCATTGATGAAAGTTAAACACCTGTTGCTGCGACAGCCAGTTGATCTTCTTCCCCTCTGTTGAAAAGTGTAGTCCAGTCAGAATCACACATGTTCATGCATGTACGCTGCTCCAACTCATCCAACTCAGGCAACTTCCAGACACAAAGGAAGCCCACTGTGACCCTTGTTATCAATGCCAGTATACATGTTGTAAATATATCATTTGTGTGTTCGTTAGCTGCATTACACCAAGAGAAATAAATGATTGATTTAAAGTAACGTTTATATTTTTATGTTTTCGAACCACCATATGTGATGATAACCTTAGTGTTTACTTTTCAAACCATCACCCTATGAGGAGACACCGTGAAAATGGTGCATAATAAAGAGGTGAATTATTTCTCACCCAGAGCACCAGAGGGGAATTCCCATATGGAGTTTTCAATGAATGAATTAAGCTCACAGATGTTTTAGCATCTGGTCGATCTTTTTGGCATTTGCCAATGCAGAATAAATCACCTGGGGTGACTGTGTATACTCCTTGTGTGCACAGTTTGGTGTTTCAAAGGTCTCACACTGAGGTGATGTTATGTAAAAAAAAAAAACAGTGGGGCACCTCTTTTTCAACATCCATTTGTGGAAAAACTGTTTTTAAGACAAAAAATATATTCAGCAATCTCAGTTAATTGGTGCTAGGCCTGACCGTGATAAGTGAATTTCAGCAAAGTAGGATTCCTTACTTATAAATCTAATATTTTCATAGTTGGAGCATAAAAAAACCTGTTTGCGAACTTCTAAATAGTTTTTTTTAGGTTTTTAACATTATTAGAGCCCTCTAGTCATGTACTAACACCCCTATATCACATTTACACTCGTATTATCCAATATAGTAGACATAATAGAAGTAAATATGCCATTTAAGACATAAATAAGACTTGTGCTCTTGTGTGTTGCTTTACATGTGTTTCCTGGGGGAACTGAGTGGTGGGCGAACAGGAAGTGACATCAGGGGCTCAGAGTTGAGTTTTAGCTTGACGTGGGATACGGCCGCAACCGTAGCCTGCGTTCTTATTAGGGATTATTGTGCCTGTTTTGAGATAATTCAAACCTGCAATAAATGCCTGTTGTTCTGGCAATCAAGTCTGGCTGTGTATTCGTAACATTACTGCCACCTAGTGACCAGTGTAGAATACTACATATGATTTAAAGTGTCTTTGAATGTCTTATATTTGTATTTTAGTTCAGTTAGCCATATTTATGCTTGGAAATGCTTAATTCAGGCAAAACATATCTAAAATTTGCTTCAATACGCATATATTTTTTGTAAAAATAATAGGCCATATTCAACCACAAAACAGCATGACTTATTAATTAATACATTTTTGAAAAACTTCTAGTGAAGCCGCAAAATTTGAACTGCAAAGTGATGAGGGTTGACTGTATAAAAAAAAATCAATTTCTATTTCATTGAGAAAAATGATAATTACATGAAAAGGATACAGTATTTCTTAGCCTCTTGCCAGTTTGATAACTCTGCAGCACTGATCACCATTATCCTCAAAATTAGCATCATAACTTCTTCTCTGTTGTTTGTTATCTTGCCAACCTGTGACATGCTTTTTTTCCCCAGTGGGTCTCAGTGTCAAAGCTACATCCCTCCGGGTCACTGTTGTGTGTAAGCGACAGGAAGAAAACCTCTGACTTACTTGAAGAGAAGTCGTTTTGTGCCACCTGTTGATTATACTTAAGAAGATTCAATTTTCGCATCTAATAGTTTCATTTTGGCCTCCAAACAGAACTTGACCCTCTTGTATCTTCATGTTTCTTTCAAGGCAGCCTGCTAGCACCATCTTAAATGCCTATTCAACACCTGTGATGAAGCTTGTACTACACATTGCAAGTGTTATTTTCAAACACAGTTTATGTGGGTTCATTGTCAGACTCCAGCAGTCAGAGAGGTTTTAACATACGCTGAAAGCCTACATTGCTTCAAGGAGTGTTGTGCCTGCTCACACTCTTGTACCAATGTTTTGGTAAGAGGTTTTGGTTTTCGTGGTTTACAATAGATTTTTAAAGAATGTTAGTGACATGGATATGATGAGCTAAATTTCATCTTTAATTCTTTTCAAGATGCACCTGATAAAAAGGCCGACTGAAAAATTGCAAGAATTTACATTTGCAGTGATGAATCTTGAGGAGGTTCTAAGACTTTTAAAATACAAAAAGAAGAAATGGGAGTGAGACAACAACATTTTTGAATAAGCAATTTATTGCAAAATAACATTAAACTGAAATAGGCTGTTCATCAGCTGATCAACAGACCACAGCTGTTAAAAGCCAAAGTATTGGCAAAATTGTAGATACCTTGAAGATCCCGAGGGTTATGGAACAAAAAAGTCAAGTGGCAGACTCAAAAAAAATTCCCCGGCCCTGAGCTGGTAGATCCGATTGGCTGTTCTTCAAGACACGGGACGATCCTCGGCCCAAATGAAGGTTGTTATAGTCCAATAACCACCATATAGCATCTGCGAGAAGGGTTTTAAGAACAGAAAACGTCTTCAAAGGCCTCGTCTCATTGGCTTCCAATGTTGTTGGGATGTTTTCCACACGGCACAGTGGAGAGGGCGCCACCATAAGCAAGGGTACTTTTTCTTTCAGTGGAACAATGGAGTTTTAGGTTGTGCAGGGGCGTCAAACGGCACACGGCTATGTGGAGATGTTGCAGGGGAAAATCCCTCATGAGTGAAGGCCCTTGTCTCTGTTCACAATGCTCACCTGACAAAGGACTTCTTCCCTTCTATTTGTATGCTCTGCTGAATGAATGAATGAATTTGACTGCCAAGATGGAGGATTATACATGTATATCCAAGCTCACCAAAAGGTCATCAGACTTTTACAACAAAGTATCAGAGCTTTTCCTAAACAAATAAAAGGTAAAAACACAAATCTTTTTCAGTTCATAAAAAATAAATAAAATAAATGGGACTGATTTTTTTTTTGTCCTTGACATAAAAAAATGGTAAAAAGCCAATATGGAGTATCTCTACTTATACCAAAGGGAAACTTCTTCTTTTCTTTTACTTTTTGTCCTTGACATTAAAAAATGGTAAAAAGCCAATATGGAGTATCTCTACTTATGAGTGTTCAAATAAAGCTGCCTTTAAGCAGCCTTAATTACACTTTGTCCCTCTTTCTATTGATGCATGTTGTAATGTTGCATGTCTTTTTTAATTGCAACATTTGCCAAGCAGTACAAATGTCCAGCCTTCGAGACATTGCACATGAACTCAATTGTCCCTCTTTGTCATTACTTTTGTAAGCATAAAATACTCCAACAAATACAAAGGCTTTTCAATAGGTATCCACCCACCCTCATGCAGTAAGGGTGTGAGTCACCAAGACAGTGAACAGCACAGATGGGTGAATGGGTGCAAGGTCAGAGAATTCAGCTAAATACAGTTGACATTTTAAGACGTTTGTTAGGTCGCTGTGTTTCATGCTGCGGCATCCTGTCGAGAATAATATATCTCTATATGTTCTCTCTTATAGTTTTCAATCTGTGCTGCTGTGAGAGATAGAATTTATTGCCAGTGTCGTGCTGTGTGTATGAATAAAATAAGTTTGAAGTGGCACGCAACAAGGTAGTGTGGACAGGCCAGACTGGAGGGGGGATGCAGAAAAACAGGCTACTGTATTTAAAAAGACAGACTCATTACTCCTTGGCCATTATCTGTAGATTTTTAATGCAGAAATAGAAGGATTTCACCTTGAAACTGTATCCAGTGAAAGTATGAAGCACTCAGGCGTGTCGGATATGCGGAGAATACAAACTACATTGTCTCATTCTGGTTTGGTTTGGGACGTTTCTTTAGGTTGTTTTTTCTTACATATTAGGCCTTTTCCTCCTTAATCTACAGGATGTACATGTATGTGTTGTCACTTTAGAGTCCTGGGCAGCAGTGTTGGGAGTAACAAACTGCAAAAGTAACAACATTTGTAATGTAATTTTATATGCATTTAGTAGAATGCGTTGTAACTCTTTTTTTTCCTCAGGATTTCTATATATGGAATATCTTAGCCCAATTACATTTACGTTCTTTATTACATGTATATATAGTAATGGGTGCCACACGCGGGAGGCGACAAACGACTGCGATTGGCGGAAATTATCGCCAACGCGTAGTAAACCTTGCACACAGCAGCTGTGACCAGCTACACCGGTGAGTGACGTGTTTCACATCCAGAGTGAATTGTATGAATCTCCCACGGTTTTGATTGGCTGTCAGATGGGGAGGAAATTTTGGGGTGTCAAAGTAGTTCAGAGAAGGAAAAGCAAGCGGCCGGTGTTGATTGAGTAGTCTTGCTAGTGCCGGAACTTGCTAGTATTGAAGATAAACTTACATAAATGTCTGTGTAAATCTAAACTTATGTTTACTCTGGCACCAACGAGTTCCCATGCAGCTGCTTTTTTTATATCTATAT
The DNA here is from genome assembly GCF_027744805.1 of Dunckerocampus dactyliophorus. Lineage (NCBI taxonomy): Eukaryota > Metazoa > Chordata > Actinopteri > Syngnathiformes > Syngnathidae > Dunckerocampus > Dunckerocampus dactyliophorus. Next base: position 20,569,768 of record NC_072825.1, read on the forward strand.
ATTCTTTTTTGGAAATGTAAAATAGCTCAGAGGAATCGGACACGGCAAGTATAGCGTACTGTCCGCTCATTGGTCGATTAATGATACTCCCGCTGATTCCTCCTCGTCTGGGCAACAGCGATCAAAGGTTGAACATTTTTCAACTTTCTGGGATCGCATTGCAAGCCGGCGTGTGCACGATGACACGCACAAACATAAACATAAGCGATAATCGCCCTATTTGAAAATGAATGCAGTAGGGTGTCGCCTCCCATGTGTGATTGCCCATCACACACCAAAATAAGTACACTCCTCACATTTCAGCAACCAGTTTGCTATATCTTCTGGCGGGACAGCTGGCAACACAAGTGAGTATGCCTCACAAGTCCAAATTGTGTCATTGATGTCAATATTGAGCGTGAGCACCACTATGTAGCACTGCCTTAATCCTCTTGGCCATAGAATTCACCAGAGCTGCACGGGTTGTTACTTCTCCATGATGACATCACATCACTGGTAAAGATGGTGTGTGTTAGACACCTTGCGCTCCTCCACCTTCAGGATGCCCCACAGGTTTTCATTGGGGTTCTGGAGACATACTAAAACACTCCATCACCTTCACCTTCAGCTCATCTTGGAGGTGTACTTAGGCGTGTTATCATGTTGGAAAAGTACACCACAGTGCATGTTGTAATTCATGTTTTCCTCAATAAACCGCAGCTCCCCAGTGCCAGCAGCACTTAAGCAACCCCAGGCCATGATGCAATATTGCAGACAATGTTGACTTATTTAATAAATAAATGGATAGTAAATCTGTCCTACAATACAACCTGTACATGAGCTACTCTAAAGCATATCCAAGTTTAATTTTGACAGTATTGACCCTTGAGATGATACATAAAAATGGTTGTTGAAATGTCTAATAAGGTACGGTATATAATAAGGGTGTCACGAGACACCCAACTCATGAGACAAGACGATACAAGAGATTTTTAAAGTAAAGTACAATGAAAAAAATATGGCTGGACAAACCAAACTTTTTTTTTTTTTTTAACCGAGTCACAGTACCATGCAGGTGCGTTTTGAAATGTTTATTGGTCTACAAATTGACACTAAACAAAGTTATTGTCTACATTTTTTAGACCAAATAAACCACTGTTATGATCATGTATATAATCATAATAACATGTATTTTTTCACAGACAATTCATACTGTCTGTTATTATTATCTTATTTTATTCCTGCAGTGAGCCACGTTCCACAGATGGTGCTGGCGCCACACTTTAGACATCCATGCATATTTTGCCAGCAAGGCGAGGTGCTGCTAGAGGAAGGAGGAATGTGTCTGTCTGTCTCTGTCGGGTTGCATTGTAGAGGCTTGAGAGCTTTTGGAAAGACATTGCACTGCTGCTGCACAATCACAGGTGGAGATCCCGCATGGCGGATACTTCACCTTTGTTGACCGCTTGTATTTAATTACCGAATAAATGCATGACACAAGAAATTGTCTTTCTCTTTTAATGTGCACCCCTACTTGCTAAATATAGCGACCATAATAAATTGTCAACACAGCTCTCCTCCACACATGAGGTGTGTTATGGTCAACACAGTACGCCTTCATTTAGGACACACACTCCGAGAAGTCCCTGTGCCGCCCCAAAGTTCAGGAGAAGAAGAGCATAGAGCGGAGGGAGACATCCGCTGTGGCTGCCATGGTGCACACAGTCGGATGCCTGCTCCGAGATGACCTGGTGCTGCCTCATTAATGACATGGTGATTTAATGGTAACAGTGATTAAGAGTGCAGACATGTCTGAACATCTACTTTTTTTTATCTGATACATCTTAAGTAACTTTTATCAAATGTAGAATTACTACAGCTTCTGCCTAGATCTTAACACACACAGAAGCTGTTAACGCTGATGGAAAAAATGCCGACACGTCACTCACTGACACTGGTAACAACAAGGTAGTTTAGATTAGATGGTTTAAAGTGTGTGTAAAGCGCTTAATGTGTAGTTCCAATAATGCCTCATACACTGCCACTTCCATATTACATTTATTACCATTCATAGTGGCAGTGCCATAGTTCACTGTGTGATTGGCTTCTAGCTGCCCTGTTCTCACGAGACATATTTTTCTCCGTCTTTGTGACATCTTTGTGTCTCGTGACACAAGCTCTTGTGACACACCTAGTATACAATTAAATAAACATTTACATATGTACATTATGTACCTACAGTACATAATGAGACATATTTTTTCCCATTTTTTATGCAAATTACAGAGAAATAACCCCTGAAGCAAATACAAAATCAAATAAAATCAATATCAGCCCTCTTGGATATATTACAGTGATGCAGGAAAGCTTTCCAGAGATTTACCATGTAACGTTTCACTGCTGTGGCCAATGGTCTGTATGTTAAATCTTGCCATAAGCATTGAATCCAAACAAGTGGTAACCCCAAAATTGGAGGGGAAATAAGGGAGAAATGATGATCACAGTAAAATACCGTAGTCTCCCAGGAAAGTTCAGGCTATAAAATGCAGTACCTACTGCCTTTTTGCTGTCCAGTGCCTACCCTTTTCGTCCGTCGTCTCCCAACCTGAAGAGTGTGGGTTCGATCCCCTGTCCTCCCGTGATCGTGTCAAAGTGCCCTTGGTCAAGATACTGAACGGCCAGTTGCTGCATCATCAGTAGGTAAATGTGCTTGCAGTGTCAAAGCACTTTGAGTGCCTTGGGGGTGGAAAAGCGCTATACAAGTGGAGGACCATTTACCATGAACACTGTGTAGATTTAAGATCTCTGAGAGCATTTCAGCATTCAGGTCATACATGTGGCCAAGGCAAAGACGTGGTCTTTGTATTAAAACTATAAATAAAGTCAGTACTTAGAGTCTTAAGTGTAACCCAAAGGCTGCTTGCTCACCTCGCTGCTGGGAAGAACACAAGCTAAAGAAGCTTTCTGGGCACAATTAGAGACATTGTGACACTGGCTCCTCGGTAGCTTTTTGGCCATGTCTGAAAGAGAGCATGCATATTCACACGACAGGAAGTCATTATCCTTTATTAATGTAGTAGGAGGCAGTTGAAGGATAGACGACAACTGTATCCCACATGTAACACTATGACCACTCCTGGGGGGTTTTCCTTCGATTTCAATTCAAACTGCAATAATCTGTATATCCTTAGATACAGTTTGGCATTTTGGTCAACACTAAGATAACACACTAATAACAGGCGCCAAAATCTATTTATTTTTGCTTTGGACAAACATTGGATTTAGGAAGTGATCAAGAAAGAATTTGTTCAACAAGAACACCTCATATTTCACATTCATTTTTAATGTGTTAAACAGATGGATGGAAGGCACAATAAACCCTTTTTCGCAATGACACTCGTTGACTTTGAAGTTCAAAATTTAAAAAATAGTTTTTAGGGCTGTCAAAAATAATGCTTTAACAGCGAAAGCTAAATTATAGAATTGATGACGTTAACATTTTTAATGTAATGAACACGGACTCATCATGGCAAGCCACACGTCTCTGTTATGATGGCGAACGGCGGCAAGTGTAGCTTCCCCACAGTCACACATTGAGTCTACGCTCTTTTATTAGTTTATTCTGACAGCAGTGCAATTGTAACACCGTATATGTATCTTCAACTACCAAACACATCTCTCTGTACCTCCTCAGAACAACAAAAACAGAAAGACAAAAAAAAAAAAGTGGATATCCAACCTAAATTACGTGGTGTCTTTGAACACAACCCGTCGTTGCTCATAATAACACTGATAACTTGTGATTCAAATGTTCTGCTACTACTAAAGAGACTATCCATCCATCCATCCATCCAATTTGCCGCTTATCCTCACTAGGGTCACAGGCATGCTGGAGCCTATCCCAGCTGACTTCGGGCAAGAGGTGGGGTACACCCTGGACTGGTCGCCAGCCAATGGCAGGGCACATATAGACAAACAACCATTCACAATCACATTCATACCTATGGGCAATTTAGAGTCGCCAGTTAACCCAACATGCATGTTTTTGGAATGTGGGAGGAAATCTGAGTACCAGGAGAAAACTCACGCACACACGGAGAGAACATGCAAACTCCACACAGAGATGCCCAACGGCATGCCTGATCTCCTGACTGTTTGGCTAACATGCTAACCACTAGGCCACCGTGCGGCCATTAAAGAGACTACATTTTCAGACATGTGTGGTGTCTTTTAGTACTGAGGTACGATACCACTGATTTCCTTTCCGATCCAATACTAGTACAGTCTGAGTACAATTCAGACTGGTATCGGTGATACCGATTTGACACTTTATGCAAATTGTATTGTATTATATGTACTTTATTGATCCCACAGCGGGGAAATTTACTTGTTACAGCAGCAAGCAAGCAAGACAAGTAAAGAGAACAGTAAAGTAAAGCACTACAACATGGTTCAGGTGGTGCAGGTGTTGTAGAGCCTTACAGCGGTCGGTATAAAGGACCTGCGGAACCTGCCCCTAATTTGTAAATTTTTTTAAATTGTGCATTTCAATTCATAGCATAGCTCACAGCATAAACAATACAAGACATCAGAGTAATGTATTTATTTATTTTAAACTCTGACGTATGTTGAGGCAGCAGCCTGAAAACAACAGAAAAAACCGACAGAGGACAAAATCATATAAAAGGTGTGAAAAGAGTGTTTTAAACATTAAAAAAAGAAAATAAGTAAAATAACTAAACCTTTAAAATAAATTGTTCATTATTAAGAACTACTATAAGAATGAAAACAAATTCACACATGGGTCGCTTCAACAGACAGAGCCGTGTGCTGCGCTTACACACTACGCACTTACCCAGGCGGGAAAAAAGTAGTTCCCGCCAACCGCGTGTCATTTCGACAGTATCTCAATAATCGAGTTACTTTCCACTGTTTTCCTGTTAATGATATAAATTAGCTCTAATGACTGAAGTATCAAAGTTTTGACATTTTGATTTGAGGATCGGTTGTAGAGCATAAAGATCTGGTATTGGAGGTATCAATATTTAAGTATCGACCTACACATCACTATTCTTTAGCTTAATTTAAATTTTCTGTTCATCTGGAGCTGTTATTACATAAAAATATATATAGTCGTGCCCTGTCACTTATCTTTCTGTTCATAAAATAGACTACAGTACAAGTGGGCATATTTCAGACGTAGTTTCAAATGGTGATTAATCATGATTAACTCATTTGAAAACTGTGATTAATCTGATTTTAAATTGTAATCATTTGACAGCCGTAATTTTGTCCCATAAAAAAGTGAATTGAGTCATTCCAGTATCATAAAACCTTTAATATCAAAACCCTGTATGTTTGCTGGCAGGTAGCAAAAGAATGTCTTGAGCTTGGTGGTTGCTTCAATAAGTAAGGTTAAGTATTTGTATGCTCAACATTGTTGGCTGGGGAATAGAAAAAATAAGTTCACCGCCATTGACTCATCATGTTTGTTTGCTTTGTCTTATATTTATACGTTTTCAAAAAAGAGGAATACATCCAGTAAAGGAAAAAGAACACTTCATTGATGCATGGAAGGCCACAGCCTTGGTGAGATATTATAAAAGACATGAATGCTCCATCATCCAACTTCTGCTGAATGAAATGTGTATAAGTACACAGTTCTATTCTGGAAGGCTTAGTACAGCATGGTTTCTTTAGGGGCACAATGGACAACCCTGTCTGACTCGTTCCTGTCATGTTGAGTCTGAAATCACAAAGAAGATAGTAATAACAGCCAGAGTTTCTTGTTGTCTGCAACTCTCCCCGGAGGGATGAGAGTTAAACGGTGTAACAATCTACTTTGCCAGGGCTCTACGTCTTCCAATCGAGGTCTCTGTGGAGGTGCTCGTCTCTGCAGTGCAGACTGAGTTCAAGTCTTTGGACTGCAAGACACAGCTCTGTGTAGTTTTCCTCAAATGAGGAGCGTGGATGATTGACATGCTGTTAATGGTAAATGGAGCGAATCAAAGATGTTGTCTGATCCCAGAAAAAGAAGCAGCCTCGATATGTGGATGTATCCTGACGTAAAAAAAGAACACATCTTGGCTTTTTTTTTTATTCCAACCCCTGCTCAGACTTTAAGCTTCTGATGCAGCTTCCCTAATGATGCAAGTCAGCTTGCAGAAATGGTGTTATTTAAAAACAGGTGAGCAGCAACACACAGCACTCTTCTTTCGATGATGATGTTATTATATAGGTGCCTCAATGTCTCTGAATTACCCATTTGCTATTTATACAAAATACTATTCATATAAATACAGACTATTTATACAAAACATTGTTTATGTTTACACCATTTATGAATTTGGATCATATTCTATTAAAATAACAGTCACTCTCAATAATGCAAATCTACAACAGTCTAACAAAAGATTTTATTTCCACAATCTACTGATACTACCATGTGTTGCAGTAGTGTACTGTGAATGTCATTACTACAAAACACACTGCCTGCAGGCATGGCATCTGTAAAGCTGAAGTGTATGTTCTCAAGCAAAAGCTGCTAAAAATCTGAATAAAAAGTGTGAGGGATTGGGAAACTGGGAAAAGAAGATCTGACGTCAGCTGACAAGAATAGACCATACATGACTGTAATGTAGATTGTATATACAGTGGTACCTCTACTTATGAATGTCTCTACACACGAATGTTTCAGGTTCCGAAGTACCTGAACGGGAAAATATTGCCTCTAGTTACGAAGGCGTTTCAGGATACGAAGTCAAAAATACAGTACAGTACGCGCTGCTATTCGCCGCTCCCAGAGTTTCCCGAACGTAAACAAACTTGTAGCTGCTCTGCCATTGGCTCTCGCCTAAAATCTGCCTGGCAACCCGGTGCGTATGCGTGTATCCCAGCATGCTCTTCGTGTCCCCGTCCCGCTCTGTAAACAGTCTATGGTACCGCTACGAAGAGCTGTCATTCACAATGGACCCCAAGAAAGACATGCAGAAAAGTGGACAAGGAGAAAAGAAGAGGAAGAGACTTTTTCTGGCCATAGAAACAAAGCAAGAGATAATAGAAAGGTATGAAAAGGGGATGCGTTTGAGTGATCTCGCAAAAGAATATCGCCGTAATATATCTACGATCAGCACGATAATAAAACAAAAGGAAGCCCTAAAAGGTACGGCTCCTTCCAAAGGCCTCTCTGTCATTCCATCAGCCCAAATTAAAGACGTTTTAGCAAAATTCCATGAAGTCTCGGAATTTGTGGAAAGGAATCACCCGGAAAAAGTGTTGACAAGTCGGGCTATCGCTCATTATGATGATGTCTGCCTCGCGCATTTCCGACGGATTGTCAAAAGCCGGCAAAAGCAGACGTCATTGGATCAGTTTTTCAAGAAACGCGAGGCAAAAACACTGCTGAGGACCAGTAAACAAAAGAGGCCAAAAAGTGACAGTTAAAAGGTAAATTAATATTTTTATTATTTCCTTTATTCTTTGTTTTTTTACATTATGTGCCTCTCGTTTTATGTTTATTGTGCGGTAATCTAATTTTAACATGTATTTGTTTCATGTTCTGATGCTCTTTTATGGTTTATTAAAAAAAATCATACTTTTGCGGGGCTTGGAACGGATTAGCGCATTTACATTCAAAAGGCGTCTCTACTTACGAAGGTTTCAGGTTACGAAGCTACTCCCAGAACGAATTAAATTCGTAAGTAGAGGTACCACTGTATTAGTTCATACATACAGTATATAATAATAATACATATATAATACATATATTAAAATGAATTTATTTCAAGCACGCATTCAGGTTACACTGGAATACTTCACATTACAAATCACAATTCCACGTGTCCGAAAAGGAGTGGGACGAAGCAAAGCTTATTTATTTTCTACCCCCTCACCATTTCACATCAATTGCTAATACATTTGTTTACTTCATGTATTCAACATGCACAATTGACCAAGTCAGAAATAATGCAAAAAAATGATCAGTGTGAATAACAATATGTTGCAGTAGATCAATAGTAGATCAACAGTGGTGTGAAAAAGTGTTTGCCCCATTTCTGATTTCTTATTTTTTTGCATGTTTGTCACATTTAAGTGTTTCAGATCATCAAACAAATTTAAACATTAGTCAATGACAACACAACTGAACACAAAATGTAGTTTTTAAATGAAACTTTTTATTATTAAGGAAGAAAAAAAATCAAACCTACATGGCCTTGTGTGAAAAAGTGATTGCCTCCTAATCCTAATAACTGGTTGGGCCACACCCACACTACCACCACCATATTTTACTGTTGGTGTGATGTTCTTTTTCTGAAATGCTGTGTTACTTTTACACCAGATGTAATGGGACACACACCTTCCAAAAAGTTCAGGGGCTGAAATTGGTTTTAAATTATTATTATAAAATTATTCTCAGTCTGAAATTGACATGGATTGATCAGAAGTTGCTATTTTTATTGTTTATTATTGAGCTACATGTGTACTGTGTATGTGTGTAAGCGATCTGTAAGACTTTATTATTTAACAATTTTTTTAATGATCTGTGTGAAGTTGGTGATTCATGCAAACATCCAGTGATGGCAAACAGGGAAATAATCTGTCAACCTTGTTCACTGTATTTTTCTCAAAAGCACTGCGTTCAGTACTACAAGCAAAGTTTTCCAATTTTATATCACCAGCCAAATTATAAGCGAGCAGAAAAAAAAAACCCAGCAGTGACTGATGCACGAGCATTTCAGTCTTGTGAAATACACCACGTACGTTACGAAACAAGTTTAAGATTGCAACGTGCATACTGCAACGTATTGACAGGGGCGTAATATTATAATCTCATCCCTAGTAGGTACTCTTGCAATAAACTACTGTAATTTCTGGACTTCAGCACACCTGAATATAAGCCACACCCACTAAATTTAAAGAGAAAGAAATATTTGTACATATATAGGCCACACTGATCTATAAGCCGCAGTTTATCATGTCCTAACATGGGATATTTAATACACAGAAAGATGTTACACAGAAAAATTTCTTAAGGCCCTGTCACACCTTGACGATTTAGCCAGCGCATGCCTGACGTGATCATTTTGATGGCATACGTTGAACTGTCAATGTTGTTTTCAATTTTGGGCGTATACATAGCATATTCATAATGAGTTCGACGTATACATGACGTATTAGTAACTTATATAGAATGTTTCTATAACTTATAGACAACTTATACCAACGAATGCGTAGCGTGTTGACGGCGTTCACAAATTATGTCCAACGCCAGTCTAACTTATGCGGCAGCGTCTGGCTGACGATCACGTGCCGTAGCTTATTAAAAGGCTGCCACTTGATGACTCAAATCATAACCTCACTAGACATTGCAGTGTCAACATCACCATCATGCCGAAGAAAATTTCAAAGACCGCTGCCAAGAAGTATCAGGGCAGTGACGGAGGGATCCATCACCACCCTCAGCCTCCCCCTCCCACTCTCACTCTGATGGAGAAGACGCAGGTTCTCTCAGGCATCGTCAATGGTATCGGAAGCTGCTTCCCCAGTGGCCTCCATCTCCTCTCAGCCAACTCTGCCAAGAAGAGAGCCAAGAAGACACAGTTTTGTCTCAAGGTATGTTGACGTATTACGACTTGTGTGCAACTTACAAATAACGTGTGTGAACGGGCGTCAATGATCGCATAACTTATTGCCCGTGTATGTGGGACGTATGAATCATACGTTGACATAGGTCGAAAAGTTTTGTGCATGCACAAAATTTTTGGACAACTTGGACGTACTACGACGTATGCCGACGTGCTTCAGCGTGCTCTTAACTTATACAAAACTTACCCATAACTTATTCGACGTACACCAGTGTATTGGCCAAATTTTTCATACGTTGGCATACGCTGGCTAAATCGTCAAGGTGTGACAGGGCCTTTAAACGTACAGTACTTCTTAACCAAATGCATTTTTCCAAACAGTGCCGAACAGTGCACATAATACGGCTAGTTAATCAGTAGACTACCAGAAAAGTCATTCATGGCTGTCTTCATCTTCCTCCTGCGTCTTCTTCAGTGTTGGAATTGACCAGCCTCAGAATTCCTTCGTCACACATTATATTTGTATTTTGCGATTACTTCTTTCTGGAATTCAATAGAGTTTCCCAAATCCTTTATCAAATTGCTGGCACAAGTATCTTTGGCAATCTGGCAGGTTATTTAGCAGGAGAGTTAGTCACCAATGCGTAGGGCTCTTTGTTCGGTCGCTCAATTCCGCGGAATGATACAGTACAGGGCAAACGTACTAGTTTGTTAGGCCCAGTATTGTATGATAACCGAGACAGTGTACAAAAACGTAGGCAAAATTGTCATCAAAACTGTGTTCAGAAACCAAGGTTGGAGACCATGTGGGAAACACTGATCCTTGTGTGGACGTGGCTTTAAGATTTCAGTCATCTAAAAACCAATAACATTCTCAAAAAAATGGTGCCCCGCAGCATTTCATCCTGAGGAAACATGTGTCCTGTACCTCACAGGGAGATTTATTGACAAGCTTGGTGAGTGGGTGTATTATTCTTTCACACCTCTCACTTCACTCAGGGGTCACTGACAGTGACTTGTGTTCGATGGAAGCGACATGAGGAAGTGTCGCAGGGAAAATGCATCACATCCTTACTCTTCTGCTGCCATGGAAGCCAATCACATGACGAACTAAATCAAAATATATCCAAGATTTATGATATATATTAATAAGATATATAGGTATATATATATATATATAAGATATATAAATAAGTATAGAGGAAGACCTTTAAAAATATGAGTGTAAACAATGTTCATCTAAGCTTCAAGTGTCTTTCAGACAGCCTCCATGATTACAATATGCAGGTGAGACACTGTTGTTTCCTTTTCAGATTATCAGGCAAGAAGAAAGCACGCTGTGAATAAACTGCAAATAGCTGATAGAGTATCAACACAGTGCTGGCACAGCTGCGTAATTTCATTTGGCCCAGCCGTGCTTATTTGTTTCTTACTGAAAAGAAAAGATTAGAAAGTTCTGGAAGACCTCAGCTGGAAAGCCAATGTACAAATTGCCGAGAATCAGTGTGCTAAAATGGGTTCATTTTGAAACCATACGGCGTCCAATTCATGTCAGAATGGCCTCTCATTTGAAACTCTCCTTCTTTAAAAGGTTTCCGTTGAATGACACCAGGTGTATTGAAGTGACGAGTCTCACGAGTTTTCACATCAAACATGGAAACATTAGTCGTTAAAAAGCTGTTCTTTTAAAATCAGTTAAAACCGCAGCCCATACCAAACTTGACCATTACGTTTTGTGAGTTAGTATACGGTAGTTCCCAACTTTTTGCGGGCGTTACATTCCGGGACCACCAGCAAATGGCGAAAAACTGCGTGTGATTTATACACATTTCTGATCAACATTTGCAATTAGATTAGATTCAGCTTCAGAACCCTCCCCTTCTCTTTTCAATTGCCATTGTTCACTTGTAACACAATCTAGGTTTAAGTATAAAACGTACAGGTCCTCACCACTACAGTAATGACTGGTAATACAGTATAAGATGATCCATGAACACCTCACTGCAAGTTCTGATGTCAGATTGACTGTCGAAGCTATTGCTTCCGCAGCCAAACAAATATTTGTGTATCACAGCATTGTGGTGCATTCAATTACTGCCGAACAAAGTCAAACAAAATCTCAGCGTTTGATTAAAAAAACATCATCAGTGAAGCATAAAGACATAAAAATGTAAAAATTGTGAGCTTTTTTTTAACAGTGGTACACGTATGCTGTACATTATCATGTGTGTAAAATGGTTACCGACTTATGGTTTTCTGCATTGAAATAATGCTTATTTTTGGACTAGGGACTTTGCAAGTATGGTTTTATATTGAAGTGATTAATTCAGTGACATGACTGACTGTTTGTGTTTTACGGTACAATTACGCCCGGGCTGGGGGAAAAGGACCAAGGCCTAGCATAAAGGGAAGTGCTCCGAACTCAGATCTCAGATCTCAAGACAACTTATATGGACATATTGCAGCAAAAAGAAAAACAGCAGGGTTTTTCGTTCACAAAACAGTCTATTAGTGCAAAACAAAACTGTGGCCAGTTGGGATGAGAGCTGGATGGGAGGGGCTCTTCGTTTCGCTAACGTCTGTGCTTCATCTTAATTGGGGCGGCCCTCCTATGCAGCCAACCCGGGAAGCCGAGGTTCTCCAAGACGGAAGAGGAAAAAAAACAAAGAGAAAAACACACACAGTTTAAGGCAATCAGACCAAAAAAAGAAAACAAAACAAAACTAACTACCCCCAGTCGTAACAGTATATTTAAAATGCTCATGACACCAAAAAAAAATTTGAAAAAAAGCAATAAAATGGAAGTACTCACTTAATAAAACATTTTTGTCATACTGTAAACAACTATAAAATACAAATGAAATAAAGTTGGGCTTTTCAAACACCCTCCAGCAAGTTTTCTAGTCTTGGCACAGCCAAGTCCCATCGAGGACTCAACCAAACAATCATGAACGCACAACAAAGCGAAGAATGTGACATATTCCCAACAATAGCACAATAATAACATTGACTGATATTGTGTTGTGATATGTATAAGTAGGTGGAGGTCCAGCGCAGCCACTACGTAGAAATACTTGTCACAAAAGTCGTTCGCTGCCTCATTAGCATTGCGGAGCACCGGTACGGCCGAAGTGTTGTCCCCGTTGTCGGTCCATATGTTACTCACATTGAGGGTCAAATGTGGACATGTGATTCAGAACAAGACTGGGGTGGAGGATAAGTGGTATAAACTGTTGTTCACTGAACAACAAGCAACAACCATTTAACAGCGTCTCAGTTGCTAACAACAATCACATGACTCAGAAAAGTGTGGAAAAGGGTAACCTGTCACTATGAAATAAAACATTATGAGTTAAAAAAGTATACAGGAAGTCCTCGAGTTATGAACGAGTTCTGTTCCTACGCTGGTGACGTAACCCGATTTTCCGCGTAAGTCGCATTTCACCGTTAAAGTCAAAATACTCGTATAAAAAAACGAAAATACCTTACAATAAAAAAAATAAGATGCTGTACTTACCATTGCTGTTGAGAGGAGGCTGGAGAAGAAGGAGGGGAGGCTGTGAGAGCTATTGCTGAGGAAGCATGTGTAGAAAACTTGCTCCGCAAGATACCCACCCTCCCGGATTCTCTTGGCTAGATGACCCGGAAAAACTTTTGCAGCCGCGTCATCTGCGGAAGCAGCTTCCCCCTGGACCCGGATATTATGAATATTAGTACGGGTTTTGAATCTCATAAGCCAGCCCTTGCTAGCGGACAATTCCTCCTTCTCAGCGTCCTTGCCTTTTTGCTCTTTCAAAGTTTGGAAAATACGTTGTGCCTTTTCCTGAATGAGCATTAGGCTGATATTGAGCCTGCGTTGATTCTTCGATCCATAAGGTAAATCATCTTTCCATCTCGGCAAGGATCAAAGAACGTTGCTTTGTGATTACTGTATCCCTCATAGGGGCGAAACCCTTCACGTGCTTTAAAATACGGACTTTGTCCTTAATAATGGTTGCCACGGTCGACCGACTGAAGCTAAAGTCTTCTGATGCTCTCCTTTCTCCGATCTTTTTATGATGTTAAGCTTCGTTTCCAGCTTTTCTTTTGGTTGAAACATTATAACCAGAAGACAAGCTTTCTTCTTTGGGGCCATAATGTGAAAAGGGGAGGGCGAAAAAGGAAAAGATACTCCCGGCGCACAAGCACGATGCGCTAGCTAAGCAGAAACACTATGGTGCTGGGGACAAAATGGCGGACGAGGCACGGGCGTCGTAAAGTTGAAACGTCGTACGTGGAGTACATCGTAACTCGAGGACTTCCTGTATATATATTTATGTGGTGGCCTTCTTGAGCCACTTGATTGCACTAATTTGCATTGGGAACTGCATTTTATTTATTTAGAACATTTCTGTTATTTTTCATTTATTTTAAATACATATGTTCTACTTTCATTGTGTTATATTACATGGTTAAAAAATGACTCTTTTGACCTGACTATTTTTCTCTTTTCAACCAAGAGCTTTATTTTATTGTTTTATTTTAGAGCTGCAATGACAGTACCGTGATATTTCTGACTTCATACCAAGCCTACAGGAAGCGGAGCAAAACACAGAGTTGAAAAGTTACTCAAATAAAACGAGTAACAGTGTTAAACATCACTTAACAGAGCCAGCACATGGTGACTTCTCATCCATTTATTCTTCTCCTCATCTGGCTCTATTTTGTGCATATGACAACTGAATGTATTTTATCTGTAAAGCACTTTGAATTACCTTGTGTATAAATTGTGCTCTAGAAATATACTTGCCTTGCCTATTTTTTTCTGAACAACTCTTGATGACCTTCCTTTGATGACCAACCTTCTTCACAGAAGTACAGATGACGTCTCAAGAAGCCTTTCCCTCGATGGACAACTCCTGTACGACTGAGAGCCTACACAGACGTCTTGATGAAAATGGTACTTCTTTCAACATAAGTATGACAAAAAAACAAAAGAAAAAGTAAAACACACATACTGACGGAATCCTTTAATGATGGCTGAAACGAGGTTGAGTGACGTGCCGTGGCGGCTGGTATGATATGCTGATATCACGCATTATGAAAGTTGGGGAGTCGGCGGTTCAGGAGGTAGAGCAGGTCGTCCACAAACCGGAAGGCAGTCACTGTTGTCCCTGAGCAAGACACTTCACCCACCTTGCCTCTAGTGGTGTATGAATGTGAATGAATGTTTGGTGGCGGTCAGAGAGGTCATAGATGCGGATTGGCAGCCACGTTTCCGTCAGACTACCCCAAGGCAGCTGTGACTACAGATGTACATTACCACCACCAATGTGTGACTGAGGAGTGAATAAATAATGGGTTCACTTCACTGTGAAGTGCTTTGAGTACCTTGAAAAGCCCTTTATAAGATCTAATCCTTTAAGTTTGATGTCCAAAAATTTCAACAGCACAAGATTACCATTGCAACAACACATCATCAGTAGGGTACAACTAACCTGTCTCACGACGCTCTCACGTGACCTGTCCCAGCTCACGTTCCCTATTAGTGGGTGAACAAGCCAAAGCTTGGGTGAATTCTGCTTCACAATGATAGGACATGTTCCCATTTACCAATATTGTCCATCCATGAGAGGGGGGCGATATTACAATGTTGGTATCAATCTAATACCAAGGAAACCGGTATCGCCAATATCGGGTTATTGGACTTACTTGGACATTTTTCTAAATCATTGACTGATTTATTGATTTTTCCCTTTAATTAATTTGGTCATGATTATAATCAAAAAAGGAAGGATGTTTATTATAAGATTTTAGGCAAACTAAAAATATTTGTGATCAATTTAACAGCATATCAATACAAGACAATGCAACAATTTTAACAAAATAACAGAATGATTTCCTTAGTGTCTTTTATTACACACACTTCCGTATCAACCGTATCAATTGATTTCACAAGGAACTGTTGTGGAAGGGAAGACATTTTCTTGTATTTGCCAAATTTCAAACAAACTAATCAACATGAAAAGAAAACAAGAACATAAGTTTAATTCCCATACATCATGAACCATGCACAAAAAATGACAATAAGAGAAATCAAGTATAAGTATTTTAAAATAGGGAGTTACTTTTCAATCACTCCGTATTTGAACAACACAACAAAAACGCAAATATTGGTAAAAAAAAAAAAAAAGAAACATAGAAGAGAACCAAAAACTGTGGCTACCTACCTCTACCAACCAATCCATTTTCTTGGCCACAATAGGATTGCGGTGAGCTGGAGCCTATCCCAGCTGACTTTTGGAGAAAGGCGGGGTACACCCTGGACGGGTCACCTGTCAATCACAGGGGACATATAGACAAGCAAACAACCACACACACTATTCACAGCGTTGGACAATTCAGAGTCTCCTGTTAGCTTCACACGCATCTTTTGGGATGTGAGGACTGCAGCGTTAACCACAAGGCCGCCATGTGGCCTTGCTGATGTTGTTTAAATTCTAATTATATGCAGATGATATGCAAATATATGCAACTGTTTCTAAATTGTTCCGCTGTTAAAATGTGATGCAGGATGATGTAAACAGTCCAGTTTTCTCATGAGACTTTCATACTGTATGGAAATGAATTACAACATTTTTAAAATGACCATCTATTGAATGAAAACTGTGATTTTTATGTTAAATTTAAATTCCTGCCAAAGTTCTTATCCAAATCACAGCTTCTGACCCGGCATACAAATTACAAAAGGTGGGGATTTTTAAAGCTGTTTTTATTAGTATTTATATTCACTAAATTATGTATGCACTGATTATCGGCAGAATTCAAGAGAAATCTCCCCACCTAGAATTCCAAGTGGTCATTAAAAAAAAACTGTGGCTGCACACAAACAAACCAACCAACATTGATGACAACATATCCACCCATCCCTCCATTTTCTATGCCGCTTATCCTGATTAGGGTCAATGGGGTATGCTGGAGTCTATCCCAGCTGACCTGCCAATCGCAGGGCACATATGGGCAAACGCACGCACGTACAAGGAGAACATGCAAACTCCACACAGAGATGCCCAAGTGGAGATTTGAACCCAGGTCTCGATCTCCTGACTGTGTGGCCAACATGCTAACCACTCGGCCACCGTGCGGCAACCTAAAGCAAAACACTGTGCCAGACAAGCTGAAGTAAAAACAATATACAGTTGTCCCTCGTTCTTTGTGGCTAAATGGTTCCAGACACAGAATTTCCGCAAAGTAGGATTCAATATTAATAAACTGACTTTCCAAATATGATTTGTGCTATTATTAGAGCTCTGTAGACATGAAATAACACCCCTATAGTCAACTTTACACTCCTATTATTCTTTGTTTACGACACATTGCTCAACTGCAATGCGTAGGCTATGGGATCACTGCAGAGACACAAGATACGGCCGCCGCTAGCCGCTAGCTACCGTAAGCCTCTCCAATTTACTTATTCTAAACTCAAGGAAGTCTTTCAAACAGAGTGGAAGGGCAAAGTAAAACTTTACCACTTCCACACAGAATGGGAGGAGGACTGGGAGGGGAAACTATGTCATGTAGGACATGCCATGCAGTGTGACAGTAATCTAATCTAATGTCATGTAACATTACTGACACCTAGTGGCCAGCATACTACAATTGTTTTTTCATTATTTTTTGACTAATAATAGTCCAACCAGGAAACAGCAGTCGTTTATTAATTAATTAATTTGGGCAAAACAGCGACCAAGTGAGAGAGCAACGTTCGAACCACGATGTAATGAGGGACGTTTGTATGCTATACTTCCATCTGCTCCCTGAATCAATTAACTGTTGAATAATGCCATCATATTTCATACGTTACCCGCACTGTATGGATTTGGCAGTTAGAATAGTAACACATGGATAGTGCCTATCAATAGCAAAGTAGAAACTGTATATAACATAAGACTGCACGCTTTTAATAGATTATTCCTAGTATCGATCAGCACAGCTCTGTCTTAAAAAGTGCATTGAAATTCTTTCATTTGGTCCAGGGTAGACAATATCATAAACCATTCCCTGGAAGCGGAAGATTTAACTATGAACATAAATAAATTGCAGAGAGCGAAGCAGGCGTGTGCGGAAGAAAATAGGCTGGCCTTGCTGTCCCTCTGAGCCTCAGTTCATCTTTGTGGATGACAAATAGTGTAAGTGTATGTTTGCTGCTGTGATTTGTACTGCTTCTATATGCTTACAAGTCCGTGGCAGGATAATAAGGCTGCATATGCCCCTATAACCCTGTTTTCCACTGAATACACAAATGTACACATTAGTTTTGTGGCTGCGCTCACCTTGTGACACCTCTGGAGCTCACGTGGGATCTTAAATGTCTAAATCTGCATGGGTGTCCCATTATTGCATTATTGTCACTGTCACTGCACAGTGTGATATTATCTGTGTGGCACTATTCAAAATGATGATTGATAATGGTGTGTGTGTGTTGGGTAGGAAATAAGCTGATGGAGAACTGAAGTGACAATATTGCATCGTAAAAATTTATTTTTTACATCTTCATGTTCCCTAAACGACAACATAACATCTACAGCAGTCATGATTGGTTCTTATGAGGTCTCAACGCATGCACCCGGAGTACTGCAGATCAACCAGCAAAAGCCATTACTGCGCGCCTCCCAAATGCAAGCAGCGGGAGAGCGCTAGGACACCAGGCCGAGATAAATCCCACTCATTTCCTGTGTTGACAGTCTGTAGCTGGTTCCTTGACTTGGTAAAATTAACGGTCCATAACGTTATTTTCCCATCCACCACACCTCCATCAATCTTCCTGTGTGGGCTTCATCACTTTCTAAAAATGACGTGTCACTGTTTTCTACAAAAGGCAAAACAACCATTTTTAGCCCCGGAGCCAAGAAGTGGAGATGATGAGATAACATTTCAGGGCAAAGGGGAAGAGGAAAACAAAAAACTTCTAAATGTAAAGTTTGAAGATGAGCAGCAAGTGTGAGGACGCTTTTCTCGAGGTAATGTACCCGTCTCTAACTTGATCGACTCAACGACACTGACAGTTGTAACAAAATACCAACCTGAAAAAAGCCAGGATAGCTCAACTGAAAGAATTTACTACGCTATGAATCACTGACACAAACTACTTAAGTGTGAATGCTCAACAACAGCTATCCCTGTGATTTGCACATTTAAAAATATGTCCTTTCAGTGCCTCAGCTTGTAGCAGCTTAGTTTCGTCTTCGTTTCTTCACAATATTTGCACATACTAAAGACCTTCTAACCCACACTCTGCTCTTTTGTACAGCAGTTATTGGATATTTATTTCTGTTATGCCTAAAATGTATGTTTACTGTCTAAAAAAGCAATTTTGAGCTGTGTGAAGGAACTCATGCAATACTTCATACGATATAATAATCATCATCATCATCATCATCATCGTTTTAAATGTTGAAAAAAGAAGTACAGTAATCCCTTGTTTGTCACAGTTAACTGGTTCCATACCCGACTGTGATAAGTGAATCCCTCTTTATAAATTTAATATTTTTGTATTCATGGCATAAAAAACCTGTTTACGATCTTCTAAATACGTTTTTTTTTTTTTTTTTACATTATTACTTGAAATAACACCCATATACCGTAGTCACCTTACATTTGTATTACCCAAAATAGGATAAATGAATGGGAATGGGTGGCGGACAGGAAGTAATGTTGGGGATTCAGCTGTGAGATAATTTAAACCTGCAGTAAAAGCCTGTTGTTCCAACGATCAAGTCTGGTACTTGTCTCACTGAATGGTTACTGACACTGAGTGACCAATGTAGAATACTACATTCTAGGGATTAAAACGTGACAAGAGTTCTCATTTGGAGAGAAGCTGTATCACAAGAAAGAGTCGGCCAGAAGCCAGACTGTGAACTATGGCATCGCTACTATGAACGATAATACAGTAATATGGAAGTGGCAGTGTGCAAGGCATTATTGTAAGCGCACATTAAGTGCTTTATGCACACCTTGCAATCCAACCTACCTTGGCGTTCCCAGCGTCAGCATCAGTGAGTGACATGTGGCTGTTTTTTTCCATCGGCGGTGAACAGCTTGTTGATGTCCAAGCACAAGCTGCAGTAATTGTACATTTGATCATTTTTACTTAAGATTTGTCAGATCAACCCACATAGATGTTCGGACTTGTGTGCACCTTTGGAACCGAACGGTTCTATTGACAGTCATTGCATTTGGCTCAGCACCAACTTTCAAGCACCGGCAATCACCTGCTTCATAACACACCCCATACATAGAGGAGATCAGTGATGACAATTTAGCGACATGGTCGGTATATTTAGCAAGTAATGGTGTGCATTTAAGTGTTCCTTGTGTCATTCCATCCATTAATTAAATACAAGCGAACAATGAAGGTGAAGAATCCACCGAACGGGGGAGTGACCGCCACATCCGTAACGCCGTGCAATGCACGTCTGAAAGCTGTAAAAACCCATCCACAATGCCACCCAGCCCTTGACCAACAGCACCTCAGTTTTCGTCACTAATCTTTTCCAAAGTGTCAGACAAAACCAGAACGTGCAAAAACCGAATAATTTTTTTGTAGAGGAAATAATCTTCCAGAGACCCAGAAATATGAGCAAAAGTAGAGAGAATAATTATAGTTTTACAAGCAGGAAACAATGTCAAGTACATACATTGAATTTGAAAGTTTCTCACCTTCTTTATTAAAGTTCTGGCAACTTTTTTTGAAGTCATGGTGGGTTACAGCCGAAAAACAAATCCTACAAAGACCGGGCCGTACAAAAACCAAAGTTGCCTGTATGCCTTTTTTCTTCCTTGTTACTGATAAGACTGATCTAATCCCCCAAAGAACACCATAAAAGAATCAATAGCAACAGCAGAATCCGCTTTCTGGCATTGTTAGTAAAGATTCTGGCACATTTCACATAGCCGCAACGTACATTCAGTTGTGCTGCTTATCCAGCAAATGTATGTTCTTTACAAATGTGGCATCGTTTATAAGGGAAATAAACAACATTGGCAAGAAGCATTGTTACAACAGCGAAATAATCCCATATAACACACATTTCCCAAGTTTTTTTGCTTCATGTTTGTTATTCTTGTGCTTGTTTATATCGGCAGTTGAATCCAAAATTCAGTGGAGTCTAACTCAAAGCCAAGAACAAAAGGTCCAGCTTGTTTGGAATGTGTTACTTTAAGCAGTCCTGAAATATTACGACATTTTCTGCAAGATCAATCATGGGATCAATCATGGACCAAAAAAGGAGTGATGTGGCAAAAATGTTTGGACATCACTTCAAAACACTACACATTCATTCAGATTGCTCTGATCAGTCCCTAAAGGCGTCATATTTGTACGGCATCTGGACATTGCTACTGTTTGTTCTCGTATTCACTTGCAATGTGTTGAAGGCATATCATTTCTACACAGAACATGTATTAAATAAATGCTAAAATATTTAAAGGCGTGTATGATTCATGAGGTTTGCATATATCATACTGTATGATTGAGAGAAGTGAATTATTCTGTTCTTTTTTTGGTGACTACTCTTGCGTTAAGTGCAGACTTTCTTTGAGGAGCGGGAAATTGCAAGTGCCAGGGAACAGAAGTGAATGACACCAGGGAGGACGGTACAGTAAGGGGGCATGTAAAGCACACCCTCCCCATTTCACTTCCATGCCGACGCTCTCCCGCTCCCGCATCACAAACCAGCAGGGTGGATGGGAGAGTGGAAAGCAGGAGGAATGTGATTTGAGGGCATCAAGCAGCGGAACTGACAGAGACGGATTCACTGTGGCCCAAGCATGGAATTGCTTTTCCTTTCCCCCGCAACTGCAAAGTGTAACACTGCGGCTGCAAACAATCTCTAAACAGCAGCCTTCACAAAGCCCACCAGCCAAAAATGAAAGCTCGCAGGCAGGTGAGAAAAACACCAAACTATGAAGGAACAAAAAAGGTGCAGAATTGCAGTAAGAGCACAGATTCCCCGCTGTGTCAACAGAAAAATCCAATTTAGCATTTCTCATTCCTTTCCTATATTTTTATGCCTTGAAAATACATTATGTGACTGACTCCTCTGTCAATACAGACATCACACCTTCAAGACAAGCTTCAAGTCCAATCATGCAAATGTTCCAACCCTCCAAACAAGAAGAAATTGGGAGTGTTTCACCCTCTCTTATGACTGCAGCTGTACATTCAATTTACACCTGACTTTCACATCAAGCAAGCAAGCTAAGTCAAAAAAAGGTCCAGTAATTGAGAGTTGCACTTTCCAGCTTAGTCGTCTTTTTACTTCTGTCTTGCAAAAGGCATGAGTGCGTCTGCTTAAGTTAGGATAATAAGCCTCCCATTTGTTGAGCTATTGACATCATTTTTTTGGCAGCGATATATTCATGACCGTCCATCTCTCTCACACTGTCAATTTGATTGAATCACATGACATGCGGCTCGCCGGACCATCGTCACCTGTAGTGGTGTGGTGCAGGTTGAAGTTTCTGCGGGATATGTGTTACGCCGATGATTATTGAGCGTTGTTGAGGCCGAAGCTGTGCTGCTCCAGCAGCCGGGCGGTACTGGAGTGGATATTTTTGTTTTGTCTTTTTTAAGTTTGCACCCGTGTGCTTTAACACAGCAACAGCGTGGACGTGCAACTGTTGTGGATGATGTCATCAATGACAATGAGTGAGGCCGCTGCCATGATCCAGCTACTACATGTAACGGCAGACAAATATCAGGCCTGGATTCGTCATGCCAGGTGATTTCCACCCCCCCCCCGATGTCCAGCCAGGGAAAATATCCACTATGACGTTGATGAGAATCTCTGGCCAACTCGAGAAGAGAGAGTTGACAATGTTACAGTATTTTTTTTATTTGCAACTGTTCACTTTTTACACGGTAGTTCATTAAAATGTTTTTTTTTTCACTTACTTTTATGGCTACTTTTTTGGAATTATCATTATTTTTCTTTGACATTCTTCAAATAAGCCCGTTCCTATTGTATATCAAATGCAAATTTCACATTTTGTTAAATGATTCCACTGTTTAGAAGCACAAAGAGAAACTTACTAAAACATGCATCAAGTGTTTTTTTTTGCAGGAAGGGAGTGAAAAAACAACTTAGCACTGGAGCTACTGGTCTCTTGTGTGTGGGTGATCTAAAGTGATAAAGACACTAAAGACATAATCCCTCCAGCGTGTCCTAGGTCTTCCCCGGGGCCTTCTCCCGGCTGGGCATGCCCGAAACACCTCACCAGGGAGGCGTCCGGGAGGCATCCGGACTAGATGCCCGAGCCACCTCAGCTGGCTCCTCTCGATGTGAAGGAGCAGCGGCTCTACTCTGAGCTCCTCTCGGATAACCGAGCTCCTCACCCTGTCTCTTAGGGTGAGTCCCGCTACCCTACGAAGAAAACTCATTTCAGCCGCTTGTATCCGCGATCTCATTCCAAAGCTCATGACCAAGACCCAAAGCTCATGACCATAGGTGAGGGTGGGAACATAGTTCAAACGGTAAATTGAGAGCTTTGCCTTCCGGCTCAGCTCTCTCTTCACCACGACGGTCCGGTACAGTGACCGCATTACTGCAGACGCTGCGCCGATCTGCCTATCGACCTCACACTCCAACCTTCCCTCACTCGTGAACAAGACTCCGAGATACTTGAACTCCTCCACCTGGGGCAGGACCTCATTCCCAACCCGGAGGAAGCAATCCACCCTTTTCCGACTGAGAACCATGGCCTCAGATTTGGAGGTGCTGAGTCTCATCCCAGAAGCTTCACACTCAGATGCAAACCGTCCCAGTAAACGCTGCAGGTCATCAGGATGAGGCCATCAGGACCACATCGTCTGCAAATAGCAGAGATGAGATCCTAGTGCCCCCGAACTGGACCCTCTCGAGACCTTGGCTGCGCCTAGAAATTCTGTCCATGAAAATTATAAACAGAATCGGTGACAAAGGGCAGCCTTGGCGGAGGTCAACGTTCACTGGAAACAGGTTTGACTTACTACTGGCAATGCAAACCAGGCTCCTGCTCCGGTTGTACAGGGACTGAATGGCACGTAGTAGCGCGCCACCAATCCCATACTCCCAGACCAACCCCCACAGGACACCGCAAGGGACACGGTCGAATGCCTTTTCCAGGTCCACAAAGCACGTGTAGACCGGTTGGGCAAACTCCCAAGTACCCTCCAGTGTCAGCCAAGACAACATCCAGAGCCTTGAGGAATTCAGGGCGAAACTCGTCCACCCCCGGAGCTTTGCCACTGGGGAGCATTTTGACTACCCTAGATACCTCAGCCACGGTGATGGAACTGTCCGCGTTCGTATCCTCAGTCTCTGCTTCCTCTATGGAAGGTATGTCAGTGGGATTGAGAAGGGCCTCAAAGTATTCCTTCCACTGCCCAACTGGATCCTCAGTCGAGGTCAGCAGGCCCCCGTCCCTACTGTAAACAGTGTGGACCGGGCACTGCTTCGCCTTTCTGAGGCGCCGGACAGTTTGCCAGAACCTCTTCGAGGCCGACCGAAAGTCGTGTTCCATGGCCTCACCGAACTCCTCCCACACCCGAGTTTTTGCCTCGACCACCGCCGAAGCCGCGTGCCGTTTGGCCTGCCGGTACCCGTCAGCTGCTTCAAGAGTCCCACAAGCCATCCATGCTCGATAGGACTCCTTCTTCAGCTTGACGGCAGCCCTGACCTCTGGTGTCCACCATCGGGTTTGGGGCTTGCCGCCACGACTGGCACCGACCACCTTGCGGCCGCAGCTTCGATCGGCTGCCTCAGCAATGGAGGCACGGAATAGAGCCCATTCAGACTCGATATCCTCGTCCTCTCCCGGGATGCAGGAGAAGCTCTGCTGGAGGTGAGAGCTGAAGACTCGACGAACAGGAGACTCTGCCAAACGTTCCCAGCACACCCTCACTACACGTTTGGGTTTCCCGGGTCTGTCCCGGGTCTGTCCATCTAATCCAACTCATCACCAGGTGGTGATCAGTTGACAGCTCAGCCCCTCTCTTTACCCGTGTGTCCAAAACATGCAGACGCAGGTCTGATGATACGACTACAAAGTCGATCATAAACCTGCGGCCTAGGGTGTCTTAGTGCCATGTGCACTTATGGACATCCTTATGTTAGAATATGGTGTTTGTGATGGACAAACTGTGGTTCGCACAGAAGTCCAACAACATCACACCGCACGGGTTCAGATCGGGGAGGCCGTTCCTCCCTATCACGCCCCTCCAGGTCACACTGTCATTGCCCACATGGGCGTTGAAGTCTCCCAGCAAAACGACAGAGTCACCAGTTGGGGTGCTCTCCAGCCCCTCTCGAGGAGTTTGGATCCAGAACCCAAACCGTGGGTCGAGGTGAGTCCGACTATATCTAGTCGGAATGTCTCAACCTCTCCCACAAGTTCAGGCTCCTTCCCCACCAGAGAAGTGACGTTCCATGTCCCAAGAACCAGATTTGGCCGCCGAAGACCAGGTCACCTAGGTGCCCGCCCTCGACCGCCACCCAAAACGCAATGCACCGGACCCTTATGCTTGCCCCCGCAGGTGGTGAGTCTACGGGGGGGAGATCCCGTGTGCCTTCTTTGGGCTGAGCCCGGCCGGGTCCCACGGGTGAAAGCCCGACCACCAGGCCTGGCTCCAGGAAATAAATAAAATCAATAAATTGAAATATTGTTACAGCTTGATTCGGGGAAGAATTAATGCAATTTAACTACAGTATTTCTTGTGGAAGAAAGTGTTTGAAATGAACAACAGGTTGTGAGTCCCTTCTACTTTATTTTTAACCGTACACGTCACACACCGACTCTATCCAAACTCTCACATTCCTTCTCACAATGTTCTTTGTGAAAGATAAAAGTGGCTGCGCTATCACACCGGGATATTGATCTCTAGTCCAGCCTGAACTTGCCGAGAGACTTCCGGTCTGTCACACTGAAGCGCTTTTTCCTGTAGCCAGGATGTGGACGTGCATTCATGTGTGAAATAGAGAGACACACACACACACACACACACACACCGCATTATCCTATGTCTGTGCCTGTGTTGTCAGACAGGATTCTGTGAATTTGTGCAGAAAGGAGCCTCCTCGTTTGTCTGTGTGCATTTCATTTGAATGTGAAGCAGACCCATTGGTCACAGCTACTGAACCCTGGTGAGGAGACTCAAATTGAAAGTGAGATAAACATCAATGATGGACTAGTAGAGAAGAAATGCAGATAGATAGATAGATAGATAGATAGATAGATAGATAGATAGATAGATAGATAGATAGATAGATAGATAGATAGATAGATAGATACATAGAGCTTTAAGTCATTTTACAAGAAGACAAGAGGAGAAAAGTAACTGTCTTCAGGGAGTGAAGATAAGATTCCCCCCGGCCACAATTCCCTCATTCATGGTAATTACTGTCAGTTGGAAAAAGAAATAAAATAAAATAAAAACACGTCAAGCTCGATAAAATTCGCAACATGGTTCAGCATTGTCCACTATTTTTTCTCATTGAGACAGATTAGCATCAAACATGGAGTTATCGTAGACATGCTGCACTGCATCAGTGAAGAAAGCCTTTAATAAACAATACTTCGGAAAACGCTCCCACTGTTGTTCACTCCAAGGGGAGTCTTTTTGTTGTGTACACTCTAATCAGTGCTTTTCTTCGCTGTTAATAAATATATAGGTCAGTCCTGACAACCTGCTGTGTTAAGTCTACTGCACATATTTGGACTAGAAGTAGAAAAATGAATTATGCTTATTGTTTAGCATCACAGGGGCTACGGGGAAGGGTTCTGGACACTTATTTGACCTTTTGCCCACACTTTTCTCTAAATTTTAGGTCTAACTGTGACTGAGTATACAGTATGGCACGCATTTTTATTTTTACAATAACTTTTTCTGTGGCTGAGAATTGATGTAATTCTGTGTAACAATCTCAGCATCCAATAAAATTGCAGCTCTGCTTAGCTTTTGGCTTTGATCGGATCGGGCCTCAGTAGGGTTGGGCATTGACTACAAGTCAGATTCTCCCGTGATCGTTCAAATGTTTTTATTTCAGTTCCTAGTTTCTATCGTCACAACAAATAGCCGCGAACACCAGCGAAGAAGAGACCAGCTAGCACAGGCCAAGAAGAGGCGGCTAAAAAGTTTGGTTATAATGATTATGTTGACATGTAACATTAGTTGCATTGTACTCATTATTTCCCTCCGATTGGCTGGCGATCAGTCCAGGGTGTACCCCGCCTCTCGTTCAAGGTAATCTGGGATAGGCTCCAGCACACTCCCATGACCGTAGTGAGGACAAGCGGCATAGAAAATGGATGGATGGATGATTAGTTCCATGTAGTTGCAGACCAAAGCACAGCAAAAGAGAATAAAGATCATAGTTCACCACATCTTACCACAGCTTGTCACTGCTTGTTATAAATAAATTCACCAAACA
This sequence comes from Dunckerocampus dactyliophorus, assembly GCF_027744805.1. Taxonomy (NCBI): domain Eukaryota; kingdom Metazoa; phylum Chordata; class Actinopteri; order Syngnathiformes; family Syngnathidae; genus Dunckerocampus; species Dunckerocampus dactyliophorus. The sequence continues at coordinate 20,596,781 of NC_072825.1, forward strand.
GAAGCCAAAACTGCCAGGAGATATCTTTACCCCTCTAAAACCCTCTCCATTTTAAATTAGTAGCCTATGTGTGCAGTGGAAAAATAAGACACATGATTTTTTAATATAACGTCATAATATGTAATATATTTAATAGTATGTCAAAGATGTTTATTGTGTGGTTTATGTTTTTAAGTGTGCAGGTGTAGGGGGTACATGACTTCCAGTCAGATGTCTGAAGGGGTACGCGACTGTGAAAAGTTTGAGAACCACTGGTGTAGTCACTTACGTTAAAAGACAATGGCAGCTTCACTCAGGGAGCTTTCAAGTTATCAGTGGGAAAACTGAGTGTGAGGGCAGTCTTATGTAAATTAAACTGTTACTCAGTGGTGCTTTTTGACATGGGCCACATATGGCAATTGCCCAGGGCGACATTCTCTAGGGGGCGCCGCAAGGGTGAGACAGATAAAAGATGAATATTTATGTGCTCAGCGCATCAGATGACCCCAGTACTGCTCATATGAATCGGACAAAACCAAACCAATAAGAGGCTATCATCACAAGTCGACATCTACATGAAGACATGGGTGCCTGATGCAGGGAGACGTTTGATTGCTTAGACCAGGAGTGTTCAAAGTGTGGCCGGGGGCGCCATTTGTGGTCTGCAGCTGTTTTTTTTCATTGGCTCGGGGCACATTCTGAACATATAATTTAACAAGAAAAAAAAAGATTAAAAATGTTTTTATTTATTTACTTAATTAAGAGTGTGTCCATCTTTACCTGGTTGTGTTCCCACCAACCGTCCCCTACCCTTGCAAAAGTAACAACAATATAATGTGCTTGACTCACAAGCCAATTTGTATTGTGCTGAGGCGCACAAATGATTCAGCGCTGTGAAGTACGCCGAGCAACAAGTAACTGCAAATGTTTTGTTTTGTGTCCATGCACGGTAAAAGACAGCAGAGCAGTTTTGCGGCCATGTCGCCAAAGTCTACATACAGTGGTCTCTTCCCAACCAATTTCACTTTTATATGTGAGTTTATTCTTTAAAACAAAATGTACATCATTTATGTCCTTTTTATCTACGGGTCAAACCCAGGAAAAAGGAAAGGGGAAGCATAGAATGATAAAGTGGAAGAAAGGACAAGGGATAAGTGGAGTGAATTGTTAAACAGCTATAACTTTTATTCTCCCTGAACCATGTCGACGATTTAAATAGACAGTGTTCTTAAAGTACAGGTGAGCAACGCAACGTAACAGAAGTACGTCAACTGTGCTTACACGGCATTGTTCCCCAAGCTGTATCATCTTGAATGGAAAAGCCGCAGCGAGAAATAAAGACAAATTGTTCTGGCTTGAAAGTAATTAGTTTCAAGGTTATGAAAGACCAGACCATGACACAGATATTGGTTCTCTAGGGATGAGACGCACAAACCCACAGACCAATTTGGAGCTAAGTTTCTCTCCAATGTCTCACTACAGCAAGACAAGCCGACAAAAATGGCCCGCCGAGGTTTTTCCAAGGTTTTTCCTGTCTATAGGAAAGTTCATCAAAATGTACTAGTAAGTTGTAAGCCAGCTGGTCCTAACTAGCATGCTCATTAAAGGTTATTCACTTATTTTTGTTTATGCATTAAAAGTTGTCAGATTAACACTAAAATGTATAAATGCCGCTGCTGCAGGATGTAAACACGTACAGATTCTATTGACGATGTTATTGTTTTTAGTAGGCCTATTTAGTAGCTTTTTACTTTTTGTTTGTCTTTTTTGCTGCTATTATTCCAATGAAAGGACTTGACTCAACAACAGGTGTTGAAAGAAAAAGAATACAGCATCAGCAGAAAAAAAAAGGATCAACTTGGACCAACTAGAGAGACGCCAACAGGTTAGCTGCCATATGTGTTTCACAAAGGTAACAAATGTTGGTAACAACAACCAAAGGTAACAATTGTTGCAGGCTGTGTGTGTTTGTGTGTGTCTAATGTTATGTGGCTGTTAGGGAATGTGGTGCAGTATTAGTGTGTTCGTGTAGCATTACTCAAGAACACCAGGGGGAGAGCTTGGTCGCAGCCATGGAGCTGCTGGACGTCAGCACACAGGCCGGCCATCCTGCACTCCAGGACATCCAGCGTGGAAGAGCGATGGGGGAGTAAAGGACAACTGTGGGTCTACCCTGTAGGTTAATGTGGCTTGATCTGTTACACAACTGTCCTCTGGTGGACGCATACATCCCCAAACAGCTGCAGGAGGAGTGAGAGAATGAGGGTTGGGTGAAGATAAAGCCGCCATGGAGTCTGGGCTGACACAAGTAATCCAGTGTCAGCTCACTATGGCGTACTTTCTGTAGGTTACTGATTACTAGCAATGATGTAATGAAGCATGTGGGGGTCATTTGAACTCTGCTGGACTTTTCTTTTATTATTAATTACAGTTGTCCCTCGTTTATTCTAGTTAATTGGTTGGACCTTAGAAAACATGTTTATGACTTTCTAAATACGGTTTGTAGCATTATTAGAGCCCTGTAGACATGAAATAACACCCCTATAGTCACCTTTACACTTCCATTATTACACCACGTAAGGGCATAAGAGATGGCCGCCGCTAGCATAGCGAGCTACCAAGCAAACTAGTTAGCCTCTTCAATTTACCAATTCTAAACTCAAGAAAGTGTTTCAAACGGCGTGGGGAAGAAGGGCAAAGTAAGAAGCCAAAAACTTACCACCTGTTCGCCATCACTCATGAACGTATTCTAATGGGACCGTTTGTTTAACTTAAATTAGCGGGCAAAAACACATAGAAAAAAATATGCGTTTTTTTTTTTAATATTCGTATTTGTGCGAACATGGCCTCAAAGAAATCATGTGAAATGTATCATGGCCAATTAAACAATGATGTAATCCACCCCCCCCACCCTCTGCAACCCATTGCCACAGATACATTGCAGTGCTGTGGGAAACGCAAAATTCATTTGTTAAATGTATGCAAATTGCTGTAACATTGTAAGAAATATTTACTTTTGACCTTAATTGCAGGTATTCAATCTGGCTTAGATTTCAGTTTTTGCAGTCTGTGTTTATGGTTATCGTCACACTTTTTATCTTTGCCATCATTGGTATCTCCTGGCCTCACAAAAAAACACAACAAAGTCTAAGAAAAAGCAAAAAACACTCGATTAAACATATTGAATCTCACATGATGATGTCAGGCATGATGATGCATTTGTTTGACTTTTGAGGGATATTCTTCAGAATTCCTACTGCATTAGCGCCATTGTCTTTGTCAGTACCATAATTATGCAAATATGTTATTCTGATGCAATAAAATGAAGTGCTGCAAACTGCATCATTTGTGTTCACTCACAAGCCGGAAGAGGAAATAAAAATAGGCCGTTCCTCGTTGAAGTTTGTCAAAGATCCCCGTGAAAGAAGATTGATGTCACTCATTGCTGGGAGCCTAGTTTTTCTGCTCTAAATAAAGTGAAGGATAAAGCAGTCCCTCAAACGGCTGACCTTTTTGATAGGTCCATCTCTCAGATGGATGGCAGCTATACATGTGATGCTTTACTGCCACGTCCTAAAAGTGTCTCATGTTGACAAGCTTTACACCAAGAACATCTCCATATATGTGCCTCCATCCCGGATGAGGCCAGGGAGAAAACATCCCGGCTGATGTCAACAAAAAAAAAAACATATCTGCTTTGTTTGTAAAGACACAACACAGAAGGAATAATACGTGGAGGGAATATATAGAAAGTAAACACACCTTTTTTTCAAATTATAGTTTAAAATAGAGCAGTTTAAAAGTCCTGTATAACCTTTTAAAAGGAGACTTGGTATTAAAGACAAGCAAACAACCATTCCAGTTTGCAACAACAAAGGATGAGAGCAATAAAGATGCGGTTGAGTCACACCCACACATCACTGAATGTGCTGCGGCCTGCTTGTTGGCCTCAGCGGTCCTGCTTGGACAGTCAACGCTCCCTCTGATCACATGAGCCGTGACTTTTAGTGGACTGAGCAAAGAGCGTGCAGATAAGAGTTTACTGTGGCAATGGAAGCAGCGAGGAAACACGGTGGACGGCGCCATCTGGCTAGTGCCACCATTGGCTTCGCTCGGCTGGCCGCAAAGCTGGAGCCACCTGTGTCGTCTGCCACGGTATCACACACAGAGTACCAGGACTATCACGCAACATTGTGAGCCTCTCTTCACACTGAGTGTGTGTTATGAAATCATCACAAACTGAGTCTTTTCAGGGAATGGCAGTCTGGCAGATATCATGCATGAAACACTGTCACAGTGCGAAAGCAAACCTGCATTTCCTGGGAAGTTGTACATTTACTGACTGGGACATGTTAATGTTCCTACCTGCAAATGTATGGTAAATTGATGTATATCACCTGTGATAAAAATACAAACAATACGTGTATCTGTATTGAACCATTTGATACAGTGGTTCGATAGCACTATGAATCAAACGATACTGTAACTGTAATCAGTCAGATGACATCAAAGTACCCTCACGATGCGCTGGATGGAATCCCCACAGGTGGAAGCAATTAGCGGCTCCCGGCATCTTAAGCGGCATGCAAAACTGCACTTTTCATCTTTATTATGCAAATTTCAGACAAAATAACTCAGTGGGAAGATGCATATACATACAATAAAAGTCCTCATTGCATTTGGAGCAGCTCGTTCCAGGCAAACCCTAAAAAAAAAGTCAATTGCGCCGTACGTGCCGTGAACTCCATTACAGAAAAGTGCTTTCCGACACTTACTTGTTATTGTTTCTGTTATTTTATGATGAACTGAACATTTTTTTAATGGCTTAAGTTTTTTTATGTGCTGCCTTGACTTCCACTGTATTGGCATTTCGATAACGTTTTTAGTTTATTTTATAACTGTAATGTTGAATAGCAAACTGGATGTGTATATGAACTGTTGATATAATGGAGGAAAAGGCTTCTTGAGACGTCATCTGTACTTCTGTGTAGAAGGTGTCGGACGTTTCGCTCCTCATCCGAAGAGCTTCGTCAGCAAACTAATAAGTGCTGGTAGCTTAGGCCTTAAATACAGTAAGAGTGGGCGGAATTGGTGTGCCAACACCCTCCTCCTATTGGTTCGTTACACTAAGCCTGGGCGGAGCAGTGGTATAATCCTATCCTGTTATTCACACCTACGATAAAAGGGAAGTGTCGCTCCCTGAATTGGGTATGAACGACTCTGATACTGGCTTGTTAGCATCTATTGTTCTGGCTCGGCCCTGCCTTCACCTCATTTGCAAGACTAAGAGCTGTGGGTTTTGGTCTCAGTAACCTGCTGAACACAGGGTCCAAATTAAACCTCAAACCACCATTCCGATTCAATGATGGGTTCTGTTGTTTGACAAAAATAGCTTCCTTTACTCCTCTTTCAAACCATCTGTTTTCTTTGGCCAAAATCTTTACCTCGCTGTCCTGAAAAGAGTGATTGGTAGCTTTCAGGTGTAGATGTACTGCTGATTGAGGACCACTAACATTGTCCCTGCGATGTTGATAAAGCCTTTTTTGGAGCATTTGCTTAGTTTCCCCAATGTAGTGCTCTTTGCATTCCTCATCTTTACAGTGGATGGAATAGACCACATTGCTCTGTTTCTGGTTTGGAGCCTTGTCTTTAGGATGTACTAATTTTTGTCTCAGGGTATTTACTGGTTTGAAATAGGTAGGAATTTTGTGTTGCCATAAGATCCTCTGGAGTTTTTCGGAGACCCCCGCTACATAAGGGACTACCACTCCTCTCCTTTTTGCTTCTGTGGGCTTTTGGGTTTCTTTCCCTACTCTCTTCTTTTGACATTTGTTAAAAGCCCACCGTGGGTACCCACAGGTTGAGAGCGCTCTCTGGACATGTTGTGTCTCCTTTTTCTTTCCCTCCGGGGGTCTCCGAAAAACTCCAGAGGATCTTATGGCAACACAAAATTCCTACCTATTTCAAACCAGTAAATACCCTGAGACAAAAATTAGTACATCCTAAAGACAAGGCTCCAAACCAGAAACAGAGCAATGTGGTCTATTCCATCCACTGTAAAGATGAGGAATGCAAAGAGCACTACATTGGGGAAACTAAGCAAATGCTCCAAAAAAGGCTTTATCAACATCGCAGGGACAATGTTAGTGGTCCTCAATCAGCAGTACATCTACACCTGAAAGCTACCAATCACTCTTTTCAGGACAGCGAGGTAAAGATTTTGGCCAAAGAAAACAGATGGTTTGAAAGAGGAGTAAAGGAAGCTATTTTTGTCAAACAACAGAACCCATCATTGAATCGGAATGGTGGTTTGAGGTTTAATTTGGACCCTGTGTTCAGCAGGTTACTGAGACCAAAACCCACAGCTCTTAGTCTTGCAAATGAGGTGAAGGCAGGGCCGAGCCAGAACAATAGATGCTAACAAGCCAGTATCAGAGTCGTTCATACCCAATTCAGGGAGCGACACTTCCCTTTTATCGTAGGTGTGAATAACAGGATAGGATTATACCACTGCTCCGCCCAGGCTTAGTGTAACGAACCAATAGGAGGAGGGTGTTGGCACACCAATTCCGCCCACTCTTACTGTATTTAAGGCCTAAGCTACCAGCACTTATTAGTTTGCTGACGAAGCTCTTCGGATGAGGAGCGAAACGTCCGACACCTTCTACACAGAAGTACAGATGACGTCTCAAGAAGCCTTTTCCTCGATGGACAACTCCTGTACGACTGAGAGCCTACACAGACGTGTTGATATAATGGACGCTACACAGTTTGATTGAAATACGGGTCTCACTTTACAGTAAGGTACACAAAAATACAGTAGTTACTGAAGAACTAATGAAGAACTAATGAAGAACTAATGATGAACTAATGAGTAGTGGTTAGGGCGAGGTAGGTTTGTTCCTCATTACCTAATGTAAGTTTGTGTACCTTTTTGTATAGTGTTACAGAAATACTATTGAATCTATGAAGAGAACTATTGATGAATTATGTATAATTACCTTTATTGGCATTTTGAATTGAATTGTGAAGTATTTGTTACGTTCTGGTTGGTCTGGAGCTGTAGGAAGCTTGACCCCAGGTGTGCAGAGACGAGGTGTTTAGCGTGCAAACAAAAAAGTCTTTAATTGTACAGGTGCAGGGATAAACAAAAAGCGACAGAGGAAAAGCTCTGTGACAAAAGGTGCAGATAGTCCAGATAGTAGTGGATAGTTCACGTGGCAGCACTAACTAGGAGACGAGAAACATGAGTCGCAATGGCAATGAACCAGCGCCGCACGTACGACGGCGCTGGCCTTTTAACCGCCGCCAATGACAATTGGCCGCAGCTGTCCGGCCACCAAGCGTGAAGTGGCTGTCTCCGCCACCACGCAGGAAGTACAGCTCTCCAAAATAAAGGCGCAGGACAGGAAGCACTCGCTCATGTCCTGCAAAACCTAACAGTATTTATTTTATTACTATTTTTACAAGACTGTTTTTGTTTGACATGCTTCTAACGTCTTAGTATGCACAGCAGAAAATGAAGCAGGTATAGCGCCACCATACATATATTTAATAATAATAATATAATTTCATAATTTAAACTTCTACTTTTGAGTTGAAACAACTGTTGGTAAGGTCTAAAAAAAAAAAAAAAAGTTTAAAAAAGTGCCTGAAAATTTATTTTTACCAAAAAAATATTGAACTATCACACTAAAATATCACATCGAACCAAAATGAATTTTCTGTACTGTTACACCCCTAATATACAGTGAAAAAGTGTTTGCCCCCTCCTGATTTCTTATTTATTGCATGTGTCAGATCATCAAACAAATGTAAATATTAGTCAATGACAACACAACTGAACACAAAATGTAGTAACTTTTTACTATTAAGGGAGAAAAAATAATTCAAACCTAGCCTTCAAACGTAGCCCTGTGTCAAAAAGTGATTCCCCCCCATTTCTAAAGCTTTGGGACTCCAGTGAACCACAGTGAGAGCCATTATCCACAAATGTCAAAAACATGGAACAGTGGTGAACCTTCCCAGGAGTGGCCGGCCAACCAAAATTACCCCAAGAGTGCAGCGACGACTCATCCACGCAGTCACAGAAGACCCCACAGAACTCCACAGCCTCCAAAGAACTGCAGGCCTCACTTACCTCAGTTAAGGTAGTGTTCATGACGCCACCATAAGAAAGACACTGGGCCAAAACGGCCTGCATGGCAGAATTCCAAGACGAGAACCACTGCTGAACAAAAGCAAGAATAAGACTTGCTGTGATAAATGGAACCATGAATTCTGCTGCCTACCAAAAAATCCTGAAGGAGAATGTCCGGCCATCTGTTCGTGACCTCAGGCTGAAACATACTTGGGTTCTGCAGCAGGACAATGATCCAAAACACACCAGTAAGTCCACCTCTGAATGGCTGAAGAAAAACAAAATTAAGGCTTTGGAGCGGCCTAATCAAAGTTGTACACACATGAGTGGGCCAAAGTTCCTCCACAGCGCTGTAAGAGAGTCATAGCAAGTTGTCACAAACGCTTGGTTACAGTTGTTGCTAATAAGCGTGGCCCAACCAGGTATTAGGTTTAGGGGGCAATCACGTGTTCATGGGCCACGTGGGCGTTAATAATAAAAAGTTTCACTTAAAAACAGCATTTTGTGTTCAGTTGTGTTGCCATTTGCTCATATTTAAATGTGTTTTGATGATCTGAAACACTTAAGTATTTCAAACAAACATGCAAAAAAAAAAAAAGAAATCCGGAAGGGGGCGAACATTTTTTCACACCACTGTATATACAGCATTTTAAAATATTGTGGCAGTTGGAAGGAACACGCAGTGTTGGTCTCAAAGAGGTCTTTATTATCCAACCATCAACAACAAATCTGTCCGCCCGTGTATACTTGTGTAGTATTGTTAAATTCATCGTTACGCCACACGTGTATTTGCAAAAGCAGATTTGTCAAAACCAGTCAAAACAAACTGAAAAAGGAAAAAAAACTGCCACTTATCTTCGGCATTAAACCAAAGGCTGTAAACTTCTCAGCCACATTTTCCACAGCATTTTTGTTAAACTGTAATTGTCCCACTTTTCTTTAAAGTCGATGTCGCGGTCATGACAAAGAACTTGATAGACTTGAATTTATTACAGCAAACATGAATCCCAAAGGCAAGGAAATTTGGGCCTGCCTGATGATCAATAAAACAGCCTAGAATATTTTACTCTATGCTAGAAGTAAATTACGTGATCTGCATTTGGCAACACAGCATTTACAATAAAAGTAGAAGAAGCATTTCGTATTTGTTATTTATAAAAAGAAACACATAGCTTTTGGGAATAATCTCATGCGCCTTCGCTACACTTAAGTCTCTCCAGCTGTTTTCCACAAGGGAGCAGATCGGTTATCGCTCGCCAACCTTAGTAACACCAGCTGGCGCCGTTAGCTGTCGGCCCTTCCTGCCATTTTAAGCAAGCGTCTCCTGAGAGGATACGCAGCTCCGAACTCACCAGGGAGGCCGAGAGAGGCTGACATCCATCTAGCCTGTTAGATGAGGAATGTAAGGCGGCAAGCCCCGCAGGGGAATGATAAAGCTCAGCTGGATCCTGGCCCGGAGATAACTTACCTTGGAACGGGACAATTCATTACACCATCGGAATTACATGATAAGATTCCAATTACGTGCTAATTTAAACCAAGGGGCAAGGATGAGCGGTTAAGGATGATGGAACACGCTGCAAAGGATTTCATGTTCTAATAGCTTTCTTCAGGTGAAATGGAAAACGGAGAAAATCTTGCCGACATGAAATAGATAAAGAAAAGTTAGCTAGGTCACATTGAATTATCATGTATTCTTACTGGGGGAGTGGAAAGCCTCAAGTGAAGGGCACATGCATGCACCAGTAGACAAAGGTGAATTCATATGACCTGCGTTGTCTTAAAGCAGACACTGGGCGGTCTTGTCCTCTAATTAATGTCTTGTCCCTCTGCTAAACACTGGATCAGTTTGCAGGAGTGCTGCATTATTCAGCACGGCAGTGGAGGAGAGAGGAAGTCTGTGGACGGGTGTCACCTTACAACGATGGACGGGGATGAGCAGGAGAGGAAAAGAGGAAAGTAATGGAATAGTGGAGATAGGGAGAGGCAAAAATAGGACTAGAATAGCCATACAAGAAAAAAAAACAAATCGCATAGTCTGATATATACAGTACCATGCTACTTCCTGGGTTACGGAAGACTATGTAAGTTACTGGGAATAGAGAGGTAGTGTCGTTTTTAACGTTGACAGTTTCATAACTCAGTCAGCAAGGATCCGCACCTTAATCAGGACTGTAGCATTTTCACTCCGGGGGAGCGACAATTGTCAAAAATAAAACCATCAAATTGAGCTGGATGTCAAAGTATTTTTACCTAGAAAAAAAATCAGAGAAAGACAGGCTGCCTTGTATACATACAAAGAAACACAACAACTTCTCTCCAAAGAGCTTTTCTTCCTGTCACTCACACACACGTGGAGTGATGCAGCTGCGACAGAATATGTTGGAAAGAAGTGTGTCAAAGGGTGGACAAGTTGGCAAATAGATGTTAATTTGAAGATAAGAGTGCTCAATGACCCAGCATTATCTAACTGGTGAGCAGAAATGTATTTTTTATTGCAGCACACAAGTTATTTGTCTTATAGGTTTTTTTACATTTTGTCTTACAAATATTTTTCCAAGTGGGGTTGGATTGTGTTCGGGTAAATATGGTATATTGGTATATTCATGTTTGCCGAGATCTTTGCAGAAAAACAACGGCTGATGCTGTGTACTGGGAGGGAAGGGACTAAATTTGTTGAGGAGGTGAAGGAGGTGCCACTATCGCTCCTTTTCCACCACAGGAACTTTACCCCAGAGCTCAGAACTTTCTATTAAACATGGATTTCTTTCTACTAACTAGGGGTTGTTCCTTGGCTCACAAACTCGGTTATTCTATTCGTCACCAAACTGTACTGGTTTATTATTTTTGGTACACGTGCCACATCTTGACAAAGTTTTAAAAAGTCCTGGTTGAGGCTGTGTGCTGGAAGAAACACCCATGGGGACTCAAAACAGTAAAAAGTGAAAATAAATTCCTGTTGGTCGTCCAGAGCCACACCAAGTTTTAATGGTGTTGTGAGGTCACGGTAGATACCTGTAATGAATACGTGCAACGGGACTGTACCACTTTTGTCCTGGGGCGGGGGCAATCAGCCATAGTGACACAAAGGGCAAAAGTGAAAAGACTAGAATGATCTGAGCAAAAGCAAGTTTTTTGTTTCTTGGTGTCTTTGAAAAGTTCCACATACATTTTAAAACTATCCCCATTCACACATCTTAACTTATCAATAATGAATTACAGCTCTTCTCTGCAGATACAGTATTTCCATCCAGCAATCCATTTTCTATGCCGCTTGTCCTCACTAGGGTCGCAGGGGTATGCTGGAACCTATCCTAGCTGACTTTGGGTGAGAGGCGGGGTACACCCTGGACTGTTCGCCAGCCAATCGCAGGGCACATATAGACAAACAACTATTCACACTTATGCTCTTCTCAATCAAACTGCTCAATTAAGAAATCTCGTACTACGCCATATAATCCCAAATCCGATAGCATGGATGAGTGTTTTAACAGTACTCTTATTGACCAGCAAGCCAAGTCACTGCTGTCTTGCAGTGGTGAATGGGATAGTTATTTGTGGCAGGTGGCTTTAGCTTACAATACGTGGGTTCACGCGAGCACTGGGTACACTCCCTACTACCTCACGCATGGTTGGGAGGTTCGGGTCCCTGTTGGTGTGTTAGTGCCACATCAAATTATGCAGACTGTCTCATGCTGGCTGTCTCTACTATGGTAGCGCGGTTAGAGGTGGCCTTGGTAAATAGCAGGCAAAGTGCGGTGGTTGCTTACGAAACACAGTGACTTCTTTGGCCTTCGTACCACCCCTCTATATGTTGCTGTGAAGTCATGGTTGATAACAAATGGGAGGACAAGATTATATTCATTCTAGCACAGGGGAGTCAAATTCTGGGATCCAGATCCCGTGGGCTCTTCTTTTGCACATGCACCATCTCTCCACAAACTTGCAGCAAGTCGCCGTTGATGCTCACTGCTGGAAGACGGTGTTGACATTTGTTTTTCTACCATTAGGCCTCAAAAAAACAAGTAGACAAAAATGAAAATTGCACCTTAAACAAGATCCCCGCAAAATGTAATGGGGGCTTCTTTGGCCCTGTTTCATTTTCTGTAAACCAACCAGCACACTATCAGAACAGCATGTATTGTCTCCCCACTTTTGCTCTTGGTTAAAAAGATGGGAAGGTTGACATGTGATCCATATGTGTAGAGGAGAAACCTCAGGGAGTCAAAGACTAACCACAGGAAGTATGTCCGGTTCTCTTCTTTTCTTCCCCCCCCCAACTGAATCGGACACAATGATCGAGTTGGCACCAGCCCTTTTCCCTCACCTTGTTCTTTTATTGTTAATCCTCCTTCAGAACAAAACCATCCCCAGCTATGTAAATACACACATACACAATGCTCAGAAACACAGTAGTCATTTGTGCATACAGAAACAAGTGAAGTCAACACAACTGTTGTGTCGGCGCGCAGTCACATACTAAAAAGCTTCGGAATGGTAAAAGTACAGTGCACTCACATGGTGTAGCTGTTGAAAAACACAAGGGTGCTTGAAATCGGGGGTCTTTGTGAAATGACGCGACAGATATGAAGTCAAACATGCTGCACCGTTCGGACGTTGATGTTAAAACTGCCAAATAACTCACAAAATGTTCATTTACAGCACATTCAGCTTCGTGGTTATGGTGTAGTCACTATTGGGCAAACATAGTATATTATTCACAAAGTATTCACATAACAATGTACAGCTGTATATACACATTCCCTCCTGAAATTCAGGCACTTCCTGTTCGACTCCAGCAATGGTATCACCGGCTAAACAGTAGCTACCTCATTCTTCTTCCTACATCATAAAGAATATGTTCCACCTGGTCATTCTCTGGGAGCATGATGATGTACGGAACTGTTATTTTTCTCTTCCGTTCTGCCGCAAAATGCTCACATAGCTGCCATTTGTCAGCTTCAGTGCTTTTCAGGAGGTCTATTAGAGCGAGTCCACAAATGATATCATCAGCACCTTTCTTTGAAAACCTGCACTTTATGTCGTGCCGGGGGAAATTCCCGAGTACTTTGTAATGCCGATAATGGATGACGATAATGGCTGATAACAGATAAAAGACAATTTCTACCAAGAACTAATTATTTGGAAAACTGAGGACATGAACAATGTGCGTGTTACGGATGTTTTCAAGCTGACACGGATCATGCCGTACAGATGTGTGGCTCAACATCTACCAGTGACTTTTCACCACCGCTCGAATGGCACTTGGCTAACATTACCAGAGATGCGACTGTATCGAGACTTCGGTGTGATATTCTCATTTTATGCTTTCACTGATGGGTCTGGTCTCCTTCTTCAACAGAGGGATTTACATTCATTCCCAAACATTATATAGGCATTTAACATGGAAACAGCTGGCTTTACATACTGTAGGTGAAAAGAGAAGGAACACTAGTTTTGCATCAACATCCAATGGCCGCCACTATTTCGATGGATTTCATGGTGGAACTAACTTTAAAATTGTGTTAAAGAGCATTTTACTGAACGATAGCCAGTTTTTACTAACAATTCAAAAGTAATTAGACAGCGAAGAGATGACATTGAATAGCTAGCATCGTTAATGCTAACTGTTTATTCAGTGTTAGCGCTTGTATAAACTTATTTATACTATGGTGTAAATGAGAATTTATGATATACTTGGTCTCATTTTGTCTGTTTCTGTTTTTAACAGAGAGTGTTAGATAAAAAGGGCACACAAGGAACCACAGCAACTTTTAAAGTTGTTGAATAGGATGTATGCGAGCCGTCTCAAGTTCTAAATTCGTCACGTAGGCCTAACCAATTGCTCCTGACAGGATTCCGCTGTGTATTTATTCATAATCTAATTTACACTTTCTATGTTATGATATTTCTTATTTAAACTCACTTTTAACCACAAAGGACAACAATGAACCTTCATGCCACATTTGCCAACAATCCAGTCATAAACAAAGAAAAGAGTCCAATTTTTATAAAATAATGAAGCAGATTTTTTTCATACCGCTCCAGCACCGTAGTTGGCTCCTCAACACATTTTGTGCTCCTTTTTCTTTCCCATTGGATACAAGATACAATCACTTTGGAGGGAGTACATAGTGGGTGTAGGCATACTGAATAAGCACAAAGTAAAGAGAGTATCTTAAAGTCAGTCATCGGAATTGGCACTGTGACAGTAATATGTGACAGGAATCTCCTGTGGCATTCCAAAAAAAGATCACCTGTAGCCCATGTCCGACAAAAATTTGGCAAAATACAGGACATGGCTCTGCTGGATAATGTCTGCAGGACTGGCCTGGTCTGTCCACTTGTAGTCTTGGGATTGGCGTCTTATTGTCAGAGAATAAGGCAGTTTATGGTTTGCTAGATAAGTCATGCCACATCCACAGTGGACTGCTGAGAGATAAAGAAAACTGGTGTTCTTTCCTCATTGAATGAAACACTAAATCACAGCCAAGGTAGCCCCTCTTCAAAATAAAATAAGTCCATTTTTGTAGCTTATAACATCATTCTTCTTCTTCTTCTGGCTACAAGAGCATTAAGTACGGAGGCAAAAATGACCAAGAAAAGCACAAAAATAAAAAATGATAAAACATCACCACACACGGAAATCACAGCTGTACATTAAAGGTTCAAATTTTCAACCAGGTTGTTTTCATTCTTTTTCTGATTTAGTTCCTTCCAATAGCATAAGTCCAAGCAGCGAAGTCGAGAGCCTCTAGGAGGCTTTAAATCAAGCAGCCGGCATACTTGTGCTGCATCTAGTTGCTATCTCCCCTCAAAGCAGTCCAAGTACTCCAAGATGAGGTCATAGCAGAATCGATACTGGTCCTGCGAGCAAACAGAATCATAAGCACTGCGTTAGATACTAAATGCTTGTCTTTGCTCTTTAACAACTCTCACCAGGGATTCCACCATGTTGGGTTTGCAGTTGCGTAATGTTTTGACTGCGTAGAAGATATCCACCATGTTCTGGTACTGGATCATCTCCAGGAGAATGTTGCAGGCACAGAAGGTTCCACTGCGACCGCCGCCATTACTGGAGAGGAGATACCAAATTAAAGAACCTTTCAAGACGTTCAGCTCCGAACAGGAGCAGACTGAGGGCATTAAGAACTGGGGCTGTTGCAAATGGAGACTGTGTGTTTACACACGCGTGTTTAATTTGATCATTTCTAGCCATATATCCTCAAACGTTAAGGAATGCTTGGAACCCCAACTGACCAGGTAGTAAAAATTCCCAGTGTCATTTATGTTGTGTGTAGTTATGTAAAGACAGATGTACAACAGATTGCAGAAACGTTTTAGGTTTTCGCTAAAAGGGCTACAGTTCCAATGATGCTTAGGGTGCTAAAACAAAATAGTGCATTTCCGAAGTAGAAGCTAATATCACATGTTTTGAAGTCTTATGCAGCCGTCGTGTTTTGATCTTACAAATCTTAAGTAAGTTTGATCAAATGTAGAATCACTACAGCTTCCGCTTGGCCATTAACATCACTGCAGCTGTTGAACTCCAATGACAAAAAGCACCGGCCGAGTGACAAGTGATGCTAGAAACACAGAGTTAGGTTGCACTGCAAGCTTTATAATGT
This sequence comes from Dunckerocampus dactyliophorus, assembly GCF_027744805.1. Taxonomy (NCBI): domain Eukaryota; kingdom Metazoa; phylum Chordata; class Actinopteri; order Syngnathiformes; family Syngnathidae; genus Dunckerocampus; species Dunckerocampus dactyliophorus. The sequence goes on from NC_072825.1 coordinate 20,612,528, forward strand.
CCGCAAAGCACCTAATGTGCGGCTGCAATCCTGCCACTTCCATATTACGTGTGCTATCATTCACAGTAGCCATGCCATAGCTCACAGTTTGCTAACTTCTGGATGACCTGTTCTCACGAGACATTTTTTCTCTAGACGAGAAATATCATCACATTTTAATCTCGTCTCATGACACCCCTAGTAAGTGTGTATTTAGTCAGTGGCTGACACATCGGCTACAGTCTCTAAGCTAGACATCATTAGTGTCCTAATTATACAACAGTGTTGTCTGAAATACGATCTTTCTCATTCCACACAGGTATCATATAATTATCATAGCACATTACTTACAGACACAGTCTCCAAGGCGCATGAGCAAGTACTCCGTAACAATGTGTGTGCCTAACTGCGTCACAAACACAACTTTATTATTATTATTATTATTACTATTGTTATTATTACTGTTATTACTATTGTGGCCACAAGGTGTCGCCAAACCCAACCACCAACGCACTTCAACTTAAAGGCAACACATATTAAATTATATACTGTATATATACAGTATATTTTGATATGTACAGTAAGTGGCACCTGGCTATAAATCGCAGGAACAGCCACACTATTATAAAATGTATCATGTACAGTCTGAAAAATACGGTATTTTATTTCAGAAGATTCATTACTTACATAGTTGTCATTTTATTATTTCTATTTTTTACAGGTAAGCTAGAGCCTATCGATTCTATTTATATTATATTTAAATTATTATTCTGTTCAAATAGCATGTCACAAAATTCCGTTAAAATAAAAAGGTATTATTTTGGGACAAATGTTTTCTTTTTGTAAAATACCGGTTTGGACACCGTTTAAGCACTGGCACTGTTTCAAAAGTACCAATTTGGCAGTGTTCTGGGATCATATCTAAACAATATCGAACCCTAGTGCCTGGTCGCAGCTGCCAGTTAAAACGCAAAGCGAAATAGGGAACCAAACAATTGTCGATTAATAATATATACGTCTACATCAACAGTTGATTGGGGCACAAAAATTAAGACCATTTCCTCAGAATGGGATTTCTCCACAATCAAGCAAGTCAAATGTAAACATCACTAATGTGAAAGAGTCACTACGAGTGGCCATATCGGAATTTACTACGAAATTACACCTGCACAAGCCAATGAGAGCGGTATGATAAAAAATACCTTTCTAAAGATAATGGCGCCCACTTTTGTTTAACACTGTCTGAGAGGTACTCGTTTAACATTATGTACATGATTGCTGTTGTAGTGTACAGTGTAGAACTGCACTGAATTAAACAGAGCTGCTTCTAACATTTTGACCTCCTTCAGTCAAATAAGGTAACTACTCTGAGGACTAATGAAGAGTGAATAGCCATTTAAGTTGTGAAACACATTAACTTGCGAAACCAAGGCAAGAGACAAAGGCAGAGTAAACAGAGAACAGTGTGAATAATCTTTTGATGATGACGATGTTATCTATATTGTGTATATATATTATGTATTCAACAGTGCAGACAACCTCCACGCTGTTAGGAAGTCTGCAGAAATGAGGAGCACTGAAGGACAATCCACTCGCTCACTCTCCTGAGGCAAAGGCAGCAAAGGTAGCAGTGGAAGCCCCCACAGCCAATAAAAGCAATTGGGGGGATAATCAATTGTTGTCAGCACCGTGGCAGCCCTGGATTTGCTGTCGTGAGAAGCGTCACATTTTTTATTAAGTCATAATTGATTTGATCTCCATAATCTCTTTCCCGGTTGTCGCGGGTAATACTGTGTGACATCGCTGAGTGATGCGCTTTTGGGTGGGGGCGGTCAGGGATGAACGTGGGATGTGTTGGCAATGCAATGGACGGCCCATTCATATTCATCAACCAGTCGGTGCACTCTGTGGGATGGGGACAACTGAGGAGGTAGTGAGCGCACAATATTGTGTGATTCAAAAGTGACAATAACACATCATTTGCTGCCTACGAATGTAGCTGAGTGATTACTCACAGGCAGTGGACCACGGTGCGTCCTTCTCCGCACTCTCTTTGCCACTTGTGCACTTGAGCCAGCAGGTTGAGGAATGCCTTCTTGGAGTCAGGAACATCACGATACGGCGACCAGCGCAGGAACTGGAACTGACACACCACCAACTGACCCTCTTGGAGCTGAAGATGAGATACAAAGTACAAGCAGGATGTGACTGTGGAGTGTGTGAAGCAGGTAGTGTTACTGTACAGTAATTCCTCGTTTATCGTGGTTATTTGGTTCCAGACCCGACCGTGATAAGTGAATTTCCACAAAGTAAGATTCCTTATTTATAAATCAAATATTTTCGTAGTGCTGTCACATTCGATTGTTGTCGGCCCCGCCTCAAAGAGATGGGGGGCGAAAAGCATTTTTGTAACTAGAAGTCATGTAAAATCAGAGCAAAATGCTGCATCCATTTGCGGTTCTCGCATGTGGAAATCGTTCAAATATATATTTTGGAAATTACTAAGATAGTCCGTCATAACAGGAAGAAGTTCAGGAAACAACCAAAAAACGCAGAGTGTTTACTAACCAGCTATCGATCTCGTCGAGTGGAGCCGAGTAAACACGTTCCAGCTTACTGTGAGCACCAAGAAGGACAATTAATATTAAAATCAAAGTTAAATCATTGTAGGCACTGGAAAATGTGAAATTCAGCCGCCTGAAAGAATGTCCAGCGATGCTCCACATAGGGATTGGCAGTGAGGCTTGCTAGGTAGTTGGCTAGCTTCTAGCAGCACGGAAATATTGCGTAAAATTCAGGTAAAAATTGGCAGTGCAGCGAAACAATGGAGGACATATACAGAAATGTATTCATGCACACTGATGATGTAAGAACACAAACTGACATATGATTTTCATTATGTCTGATGCTGAGATGAGCTTTCACTGCTCTTCGATCCGTCTTGTTTTCAACTATTTTATGTTTTCATGCATCACACCATGTACGCTCAACACAATTGGAGCAAATCATCTCACCGACATGCATGTTATTTGCTTTAATCTCCAAAATATTGCACAAACCTACTGAGTGTGTATGTGGCCGTATGTAATGTGTTTTTGGATAGACCCTTTAGTATCATCAATTTTGATCTGTCCGATCTGTCCTTTTATGTTGCTGTTGCATTAATTTTCATCCACGCTTGAAAGACGACTAATTCAGATCCCCTATTATGCAAAATTGACTTTTTAATAATGTTATATCAGTAATATGTGTCCATAGTGGCGACACCACATTGTGACTTTGTCTGCCATCATAACAGAGAGGTGTGGCTTGCAGTGATGTTAATTACGTTAAACAGTTTAACGTTCATTCATTTTCTGTGCCACTTGTCCTCACTAGGGTGGCGGGGGTATGGTAGGGCCTATCCCAGCTGACGTTGGGTGAGAGGCAGGGTACACCCTGGACTGGTAGGTCGTCAGCCAATTGCAGAGCACACAGTTTAACATAATGAAATATTTTACTTCCATGTTATATTTGACTGCCCTAATTTATAAACATGTCCGTGGTGGGTCACTGTGACATCTCTTCCTGGTTGTATTGTGCCCTATGTGAATTGTATGTACCATACTCCTACCACCACGTGACGGGATTTGTTCTTCTTGTGTTTCCAGCTGCATCTGTATTTTTTGCAAGTGTCGTTTACTACCCATATTTGACCCTTCTCTCAGCTGCCTGCTGGCATTCTCAGCTGTGCTCACTCAGCAGAGTGACTCTGAGATATATGGGTCTACAGTAGAAAGGGGCGCCCAAACCGTGTGTGTGTGTGTGTGTGTGTGTGTGTGTGTCAGAGAGAGCGTTTGAGAGGTCTCTGTGTGTTCATAACCTTGTCGTCAAGACTCGCACCGAACACTTAGGGAGCAGTGGAGAACTCTAAGTCATGCAAATTGGGCTGGCAAAGACATCAACGACACAGGGAGGAATAGCGCTCACACTGTGTGCTCTTTGAAAAAACTATGAGTTGAAGCCACACTGCATATGCTTAGCAGGCACTCTGTTGACTTTTCCTGCTTAAATTTGTACATCACTGCCGACAGGTGCTTGTGGAATATAGAAAAGGTGTGTGTTACATTTGTGTGATTTGAGTCCTTCCTGGGTGTGACAGCCGTGTGTACCATGTGGCACACATGTGAGAAAGAGGGTCACAGCAAGGGCAGCTGACAGAGGAGGTGAGGATGCCAATCAAGGCAAGAAGTTGTAAGAGCGGCGCTGGCAAAAAGGCGGCTGAGGGACATCTTGCATGCAGATTTTCTTTTGTAATTGGTTGACAGAGATCTTGAGCAGAACTCCTGCATGTGTTTATGCAGATTGTCGTGAACAAAAGAATACCTGCATACCCACACAATCAACATGATGAAGCGTGCCAAGACAAAATGAGCTAATGTATGCAGATTTTAACATTATTACTCAACATTATTCATAGCCTTGCCAAATATTGCATTAAAGGGTCCCTGACATGATTCATCAACTTTGCTGAAATATATTATATATTGTTTGGAATTATGTGCTACATTGTTCAATTTTTGAAAGCGAATGGTAAATTGACAAAAATTACATTTATAGTTCATGGCGTCACCCATGCCGAACTAGCTCTCGCAGTTCAGCCTCATTTCCGGAAGTGACGCCATGGCATGGCAGTGTAAGAAACAGAGGATGTTCACAGTGATTATAGCGAAGACGTGTCCGTTTTCGGGAAGGAAGAATCATTTGGAGATGAAATAGAGAACTTTCAGAACATGGACTTAAGGCTTAAGACACGGAGATGAAGATTGGTCGCCTTCAAAACACAGACTGATAAGTGTAAATTACTTTGGAGTTGCTTATCCTTCAATTATTGTTTGAAATCAGCTTCTCAATGAGCGTAATGGGGTTTTTCTAGCCTGTTTGTTGCCGCTCCTGACCCCCCCCCCCGTAAACATATCGCTGTCAGAATATGTTTATATAACATATATAATGCTTCGCAGTCTTGTCGCTGTTGTGGAATAGTGTTGAGAAGACATGTAAACTAGACAAGACTTGGGCTCTTGTGTCAACTTTGATGTAGTCGTGGTTCTTTGTTCTTTTTTTCCCCTATGTACCGGCGGAATAGCATCCTTTTTCAAACTGTGTTTACAGTATACTGTACTTTCAAGCCAAATGTTTCTTTGACAGGTGTTCCTTCAAAGCAGTCAGCAGTGAAATGATCACTGCGAAGAACAGAACTTAAAGTGGGCGTCCATCTGTCTCTCGTTTTATGTACTTGCTTCATCCATTGTTGTCTTAAACCTTCTTCTTTTGGAAAATAAAACTAATTTACTGTGATTCTGCGAACATCCAGCAGCATCACAACATTTTGGCATGACTACTATTTTGATGAAAAATATACTGAACCAAGTCAACAATCTACCTCGAGAAGCGCTTGTTCACTCTAGCGAGTTCACAGGCGAGGGAAATGATGCTGAACTGCAAGAGTTAGTTCGCCATGGCTAGTGCCATGAACTATAAATGTAATTTTTTGCAAATGTACCATTCGCTTTCAAAAATCTAGGACATAATTACAAACAATACATAACTTATTTAAGCGAAGTTGATGAGTCATGTCAGGGACCGTTTCATGGGCAAGATGTATTTTTATACATTTTGACTCAAAATTATTAATCTTCTTTCTCAGAACAAGCATATGTAATGTTGTAAATGTATAGTTGATTAGAATGCTTTATATTATGTTTTTTATACACGAAAGGTGCTCATCCTTTCATTCATTTTCTACACTGCTTGTCCTCATTCGTGTCACGAGGGAGCTGGAGCCTATCCCAGCTGACTATAGATGTGAGAAGGGGTTCACCCTGGACTGATCACCAGTCAATCACAGGACACATATGGACAAACAACCATTCACACCTATGGATCATTTGCAGTCTGCAATTAACCTAAAATGCATGTTTTTGGGATGTGGGTGGAAGCTGGAGTACCTGGAGAAAACTCACTCACACACGGTAAGAACATGCAAACTCCAGGCGGACATTCGAACGCCTGATCGCCTGACTGTGAGGCAAGCATGCTAACCACTCGGTCACTGTGCATAAAGGTCCCCTATTATGCAAAATTATCTTTTTAATGACGTTATAACACTAATAGTTTATGACCACCAAACATTAGAACAATATCATCTCCACTTTTGAGAGAACAGATACTTTTGAAGTTCTGGGATTTCATGAAGGAAAAACGTGCTTCCGCATGGACATGATACCGCCTCTGACCTGCTTCTAGCTGGATGAGCCTGCCACGCGTTTACACACGTTATTTCACAGACGACAGCTTTGTAAAAGAAATAAAAAGAACATCTTAAACATTTTAAAATAAAGCCTTGGCCAACAATCTCTCAGTCAGTACGACATGGGAGCTATAAGTTTTATGATTTTGTTATTTTTTCAGCAAATATGCCAACCTAGCATGATGCAGCTATTAAAATGTGACTGTAATGTTAGCACTGTAGCTTACATAGCATAGTGTTGCTAACGTTTGTGTCCTCCTGTCCCACTCCTTAATGTTACGTTGTTGTATGTGATATATACTGTAGCATCTATGATGTTGGACAAGTGCAGCGTTACAGTGAATATGTAAAAAGTGGATAAAGTGCACAATAGTGCTTGGAGCCACACACTCTGTCACAGACAGGCGTGACCAAACACAGCTCATTAGCATTAAAACTACAGACAAAAAAATGGTGTCTTCCCAGCAGGCTTCCTAAAAACACTTTTAAACTGTCTGATTCCCATCATCAAAGCTAGATTTTGGGCAACACTGTTCCAATATACGATTGAGGGACTGCAGAGGCTTACTGAAAATAGTTTGAAAATATACCTTTAAAAAATGGCTGTTGCAGTACTAATAATGATCTAGTATAATTATTCTATGATGAAGATTTTACTGATCAAAATTTGTATCAAACGACAATCTGTGCGTAATATTTAAAGCTATTTTCATGAGAGGTGCTGTTGTGCAAGCACTGGAAAGCAAGATAAGATGTCGAGGCCAATGCCAAGTGATGCATTCAGCCATTCTGTTGGCACGCACACAAAGTAGACGTATAGAAATTCAAATCATCTTCTTCAGACACTTTCTTTTCCCCAGACAAACCTACAGTGCTTTGGCTTTAAGATGACTCCCATTTTATCCACAGCTCATGCATTTCTTATAATGTTATAATAAAAAAGTTCTCGTGTGTGTGGTACAACGTGAGTAGCGCATGTGTTTTTATAACCCCTAATGACGCTCACCCTTGTGACGTTCTTGACCCGAAACAGGCGCGTAATGACATCTTCATCAGCTGACATGGAGAGAAACTCCACTTCCATGGGCCCATACTGCTGAAGACCAGGCTCTGGCCAGTACTGAACACACGGCTAGAGGTGGAAGACAAGTTGAGTGTTATTGAGATCCATTAATCTACTATATAGGAACAGAACACTACTTAGTTAGCTGATCATATTGTCTCATCAGTTAATTGTTATTATGGTATGGTCCAGACAAGTATAAGAATGGTGAAAAAAGGTGAATTAAGTGACTCTAAACATAGGGGTTGTTGGTTCTTGGCAGGCTGAGTGTTTTAGAAACTGCTGATATTGATTTTTTGTGCATAACCATTGCTAGGGTAACAGAGAATTAACTTCGAAAAGAGAAAATATCGCTTGAGCCATTTTCTGGGTCAAAATGGCAGAGGAGAATGGCCAGGCGAGGTGATGCTAACAGACAGGAAAGTTACTTAAACAGACACACACTTTTCACAGGCTCACTAAATTGGACAATAGAGCTTTCCCAACACATAGGACTGACTATAAACAACTTGAAGGGAGCCTCAGGCCAGCAAGAAAATCATAAATTAAGTATGTAAAGAACTTTGATGACAAAAACACACTAGTAATGTATGGTTCCATGCACCCACAATGTATCCCACTGGACATCTTCCAATTATTTGCCATATTTCATGTATAGAATATAAAGAACAACAAACAAGGAGGTTTCTCATGATAAAATGTGTCCAGAAAGCTAGTTTGGTGTAGTGGGAGGAGCTGATTATTACAGTATATTCGTTTTTAAAGCAAGGAAGTGAGTCTATATTTCACAGCAGCCATGGAAAAACAGGAGGTGTGGAGACACAGCACGTTGGTGTTAATAACAACTGAGAAGAAGAATGAGCTGCAAGCTGTAATGTTCTTTACGAGATTGCAACAAGAAGGTGGGGGCGGGAGAACTCAAATCCCCCAAATTAACTCCACAACAGTGTTCATGTCTTATGACTAAAGTTGCAAAAAGTTAAGTCTATCAGGCAGCGCTTGAAAAGTGTCACACTGCAACGAAAAAATATATATATTATGAAAAACATTTTACACCTGCCGATTTTTTTCCCGCAACCAATTGACTCAACGTATTGCAGTTATTGCATATTATTTTATAGAGGCAAATGAAAGCGGAGATATTGCAATGGGTTACATGTTTTAAACATTTTTAGATCTGTATGAGAGAAGCCTTTCAAAAAGTGTTGTCAGACTGATTTAATGCAAGATTAATGATTTAGATTGAACAGACCTGTGAAACAATGAAATATGAATTTCAAATTTTGACGGAGCCGAGTTAGATTATGCAAAAAGGTTGGTACATTTGCAAATGCAGTTATATCACCACATTGGCAGTCTTACGGGTGAAGCAGTGTACTGTCTATTATCAGGTCTAGATTTTTAGCATGTGTTTCATTATTTCTTACATTTTCAATATTTTTCACCTTTTCCATCTTGATCAGAAGTGATATTTGCTGCTATGTCACCAAACAGAATTAAAAATCGAGCACGCAATCGCGCAGGAGGAGATAGAAGACATATGCTAGGAGATTGAAAAAGTGGGGCGCCAACAAAAAGAAGCCTGAGATGTGGCTGGAGGGCAGTGCAAGCCTATTCTCCAGAGACGTAACTTGAGGAGGGGGAAGGAAAAAGTGGGGCGGGTGTTATCTTGTCCTGCCTTGAGATCAATGTGGTCAGGGATCAAAGCCTGACAAAATGGCATGAAGGAACTAATCCCAAGCACAGTAAGATGCCGAAAGAACCATGGCAGAGAAAGTTTCAAGTAGAGACTTGTGGAAAAGTGCCACTCCTGTATGATGAATGGAAATGTACATTTTCCGATAAAAACTAATCAATTAACAGTATATACGACTTTGACCTCACCCAGGCTGAGTTGGACTGATTCAGTTGGTTGAGCATGACCACAGCTGTGCAGCCATAGTCGAAGACCAGCCTCCAGAAGTCCGCCGTGGTGCCGGGCAGAGGGTGTGGGGTCACAATGAAGGCAGCTTGCTGGTGGAAGCTGTCAGCCAGAGCGGCATTGATGTAGTTGTTGCTCTCCCCCTCTGTTGTTACAAGGAAGGCCAGGGCCCGATCAGGTGGAAGAACATCCATACTGCGGTTCTTCTCTCGGTTTCTGGGCAACAGAGCGATGCTGCACTCCTCGACATCCACGTGGGGAGTCACAGAATTTAGCGTCTAAAAATGGTGACATAGGGAATGAAGAAAGTAGTGAACAGACTGCAGGGAAAAAATAATAATTTTGATCTAATTTTTACCCCAAAATGTGACACGTGCTGTGCCTCTAAATGTAAGCAGAGTTTACTGGAAGTTGGCAAAAATAGCAATCTAAACAACTTTTGCAGTCGGCAGAAGTCATAAAAAAGGGCATTCATTAACACACAATATGAATAATAAAACTAAGCAAGCGGTTTTCTCTGTGCTGGTAGAAAGCAGTGAGCTTATTGGGTGATGGGGATGCTTTCAACAACAGACACTGTGGGATAGGCCCACAGCATCAATGCAAGGCATGTTTGTAATTAGGGTGTCGCACTAGCTGCACATGTTCCTAATCCCAAACATACATCCTCCATAATTCCTATGTAGAGCATAAGGATAAAACCGCATCAAATTAAAGGAAGTGCATGAGCCTTCCCCAGTATCCCTTTGAAATGCTAAACCTAGAATGAGTGCGGCTGGTGGTCTATGAAAGTGCTGCAGCAGCAGGAGGAGGAGGAAACGGAGTAGGAGGCAAGAGGAGCAAGTGAGAACACAGCTGGTTCTCTTCTCTCCTTATCAACATCTAATAAAAATGTGCAGCGGCCGCCCTGCTACCAACCAGAGGATTGTAATACAGTCAAACAGTGAAGTGGCACTATCATCCTCCTGCACAAATACATAGCACACGTCTGTGGATGCACACATGGTGCACACACAAACAAGCTCATTAAACTACTTCCTGCTCTCTTTGTTCATTTCAAAATGTCTGTGCTTTCAAGTCGTTTTATACAGTAGAGCAGCTGTTACAGTCTATCTACAGTATTGTTAACTAGAACTACTGTGTATAATGAACAAAAGAACATATTCTATAAGGACGCTGATGCAACACCTTCTATCCATCCATTTTCTATACCACCGGTCCTCACTAAAGTCGAGGGTATGCTGGAGCCTATCCCAGGTGTCTTTGGGCTGGTCGCCAGCCAATCGCAGGGCACATATAGACTAACAATCATTCACACTCACATTCATACCTATGGACAATTTAGAGTTGCCAATTAACCTAACATGCATGTTTTTGGAATGTGGGAGGAAACCGGAGTACCCACACACGGGGGAGAACATGCAAACTGCCCAACGGAGATTCTAACCCAGATCTTCCCAATCTCCTGACTGTGTGGCCAACATGCTAACCACTGGGCCACCTAACCAATTTTCAAATCCGCGCAAGGTGAACGACAATAGAGCAGTGGAACACTGTAATTACATCAAGTGCATCATTGCACTTTCCTAAAAAGAAACGCTGTAGGCCAGGGGGGCATTTTTTATTGGCCTTCATCATATTTTCAAAATAAAATCTATTCATTGTTAATGAGATATATTATTGGATATTAAACTAATTTGCTTGGCACCTATACAACTCGCTAAAACGTCAATGTTTTGACGTACTTTGGATTAGTTTTAGCATCTTTAATGCACAAAACGCATCAAAGAGGCTCCCCACATCCTTCAATTTTTCTTTATCATCTGTCTATATTTATTTTATTTCAGAATTACTTGACAATAATTTTTTATGTTTCAATGAAAAATTATTAAAGCTGTTTATGCAAAAGCTAAGCAGTTTTGTTTTGCATTTTGTTCCCTTACTGTGCCGAAAATGAATGGAATCCAGACCTTAAGCCAGGGGTCCCAAACGCGTTTTCATTGAGGTCAACATCACAGTTATGGCTGCCCTCAGAGGGCCACTTGTAACTGTCAATATATATGAATATAATAATATTATTATATAATTATTCGAATATAATAATATTATAATTGACCAAAAACAAACTGATAGATAACTTGCTTTGAAATGAGAAGTGAAGTGAGAATGTCAAGGTGACAAGCAGACATTCAAGTATTTACTTTTGACAACAAAAAATGCTTGGAATATCTTGTTGCATGGTCAGATAATAATATTAATATAAACTTTTACATAACTGCACACAGTGCAATTTTTCTGTCAAAATGAAAGAATAAATACATTTAAAAAGAAAAAGATGAAGCGCATGATTGGCACACATTATTCCCAGGCTTTTGCTGGCCATATTTTGACACCTGTGCCTTAATCTGAGGTAAATACCGAACCGTGGTTATGGCGTATCAACAAACCCCTAACATTTAAGAGCTGAAATGAATGTATACTTCATGAATTCACCAAAACCAACTTGTGCTACCAAAGTGACACAAGTCACCGTTCCAGAAACAAAACCGACCTGAAATTCTTCACGGAGCTGGGAGGAATTACTCTGGGAATCCACTCTCAACATCTCTCTGTAGGCAACGGAGAACTCGTTCACCAAGATGGCTGTCTCGCCACATAGACATGCTTCCAAAATGGCATCATGAATGAAAATATACTGCTCCTGCAAGGATGGACAGAACAAATTTAGAAACATACATACAATGTAATATGCCATTCTTATATGAATGTACTGTAAGTTCTGGTGTATAAGCCACACCAGTGTATAAGCCGCACCCACTAAATTTCGAGGAAAAAACAGATTTGTACATTTGTACAAAGCCATGAACTATGAAAAAACTCACAACGAGCTTGTCAACTCATTGGAAATTGCAGGTCATTACTCAATGTAAAAACTTTCTGACTCACGGTGTCATCTTACACATACCACTAAACTCATCACACAGCAACTTAACACTCAAAAGGTATGCGTAAAAGTATACAAACGTAACAATACGAGTTAAAAATGAAAAAAACCCAACAATTTTAAAGGTTTCCCTTAATGCATTTCGTCTGAGCAAAGCATTCCATTGGAGTTAAGTGGAAGAAAGTGGGAGAAAATGGATGGATGGAAGGTGCTGCAATGCGACCTCTGTCCACCAGAGGGAGCCGGAGGAGCCCAGAGGGAGGCTGATGTCATTGCAGCGCCCCGGCAGGCACCAATGAATGCGCTGCTCAGACACAATGTAGCGGCACAGTATTTCAACAGTTCGTAGTAGTTCTAAAGTAAACGAGATGTCACGAGATTAGAATTTAGCCATTTAGCTGTATAAGCCGCAAGGTTCAAAGTTTAAGAAAAAAGTAGCGGCTTATACACCGGAAATAACAGTACGTGTCTTAATAATGCCTGCTCTCACGGATGATGTGGCCAAAAAAACAAAAGACACCAATAAAAAATGACAGCAGCTACAACACTTAAAGACCTGCTTTGTTCTAAATTAACATTGCTGGCAGTGTAACAAAGCAGAATACATAAATATCTTTATGCAAACAAACATTTGCCGTCGGCAAGAATTTAATTAAGGGACGGTGGCAAATGGCTACAAATATAATAAACAGTTGTGTCAATGTTGGATTTACATAATAAATGTTAAATATGCAAATGAGCTGCAAATGTAAACAACAGAACGTGCCTATGCAGCACATACAGACAACATGAGTCTCTAATACAATGACCTTTATATTCGTCCCGGAGAGGGAGTAGGAAAACAAAAAGCTGACTTGCTTCATGTGCTAATAAGAATTTTTTAAGACCTGAATCTGAAGAAGTTATGGTATCATTACATATTTAAACCTTGTTGGTCTGACCTCTGTCTGGATCATGTTGATACGACGGGAGCAGAGGGTTTTGACACAGTTGTAGATGTCCACCACACCTTCACACTCAGCCATGTCCAACATGACGTCTAGGACAATGTAGCAGCCCGTGCGGCCTGCCCCCGCGCTACCACACAAAAACAAAAACAAAAACATCATTAGGGACCATGCACATCTTAAAGCACAAAGCCAACATGTGCTTTCAATAATTCACATACTGTCACCTTGTTAAATTAATGGCCTAAGTTATTTTTTGACAAAGGTGATTTTTTTCAAGTCCTTTTGATGCCAGTAAAATATTTACTAAAAATCTGGTAAAATCACCTACACCCTCAGTTGAACATATCATGTGATTATACAGTGGTTTGTTTGCCCCCTTCCTGATTTCTTTTTTTTTTGGTTTTGAATTAGTTTTCTGTTGATCGTTCTCATGTGATTTTGTTCTCAGAATATCATAATATATAGAGTGGTGTGAAAAAGTGTTTGCTCCCTTCCTGATTTCATATTTTTTGCATGTACGTCACACTTAAAATGTTTCAGATCATCAAACAAATTTAAATATTAGTCAATGACAATACAACTGAACACAAAATGCAGTTTTTAAATTAAACTTTTTATTATTAAGGGAGAAAAAACATCCAAACCTACATGGCCCTGTGTGAAAAAGTGATCCCCCCCCCCCCCCCCCCCCCCACCACCACCACCAGAATGGTCTGGCTCCCTCATACTTATCTGATTTACTGACTGTTTATGTTCCCGCTAGAACTATGAGGTCCAGCTCACAGCTCCTTTTAACCACTTCTAGATCTAATCTTAAATCTCGGGGTGATAGGGCCTCCTCGCTGGTCCGAGACTTTGGAATGGCTTGCCCCTAAACATTAGATCTGCACAATCACTGGAGCATTTTAAATCTTTATTGAAATCTTACTTTTATGGACTGGCTTTCAACAAAGGTTAACCTGGGCATTGTTTTTATTGTTTTTTAAAATTGTTTATATTGTTTTTACTGTTTTATTAGTGTTATGAATTTTGTCCATCATTTTTATCTTTCGGTTGTACAATTTATTATCAGGTGTGTCGTGTAGTTTTGTGTTTTATTGGCTGCTGTGCAGCACTGTGTGCAGTTAACTGTTGGAAATGTGCTATATAAATAGTTTGACCTTGACCCCCTGTTAAAACATAACTTTAAAGAGGTTAATTGAGATCTAGCAGTCTGGGAAAGGTTATAAAGCCATTTCTAAAGCTTTGGGACACCAGCGAACCACAGTGAGAGCCATTATCCACAAATGGTGAAAACATGGAACAATGGTGAACCTTCCCAGGAGTGGCGGCCAACCGAAATTACCCTAAGAATGCCGCAACAACTCATACAAGAGGTTACAAAAGACCCCACAGCAACATCCGAAGAACTGCAGGCCTCACTTGCCACAGTTAAGGTCAGTGTTCACTCGGTAAAAACCGCCTGCATGGCAGAGTTCCAAGACAAAAACCACTGCTGAACAAAAATAACATTAAGGCTCGTCTCAATTTTGCCAGAAAACATTTTGATGATCCCCAAGACGTTTGGGAAAATACTCGGTGGTCTGACGAGCCAAAAGTTGATCTTTTTGGAAGGTGTGTGACCCATTACATCTGGCCGCATTTCATAAAAAGAACATCATAGCAACAGTAAAATGTGTTGGTGGTAGTGTGATGGTCTGGGGCTGTTTTGCTGCTGCTTCAGAAGCTGGAAGACTTGCTGTGATAAATGAACACTGAATTCTGCTGTCTACCAAAAAATCCTGAAGGAGAATGTCCGACCATCTGTTCGTGACCTCAAGCTGAAACCAACTTGGGTTCTGCAGCAGGGCAATGATCCAAAACACACCAGCAAGTCCACCTCTGAATGGCTGAAGAAAAACAAAATGAATACCTTGGAGTGGCCTCGTCAAAGTCCTGACCTGAATCCTATCGAGATGCAGTGGCATGACCTTAAAAAAGCAGTTCATGCTGGAAAACTCTCCAATGTTGCTGAATGACAACAATTCTGCAAAGATGAGTGGGCCAGAATTTCCTCCACAGCGCTGTAAGAGACTCATTGCAAACGCATTGAAACGCCTGATTGCAGTTGTTGCCGCTAAGGGTGGCCCAACCAGTTATTAGGTTTAGAGGGCAATCACTTTTTCACACAGGGCCATGTAGGTTTAGGTCACTCCCTCAATAATAAAAAGTTTCATTTAAAAACTGCATTTTGTGTTCAGTTGTGTTGTCATTGACTAATATTTAAATTCGTTTGATGAGCTGAAACATTTAAGTGTGACAAACGTGCAAAAAAATATGAAATCAGGACACTTGTTTACACCACTATATATAGTGTGATTCTCTGAGAACAAAATCACATAAGAACGATCAACAGAAAACCAAATCATTAACTTCATGATGTATTGGCCTGTCTCCTGGTGTCTCTTCTTGCTCTTGCTCTTGACACTGTACTGGGATGAGACAGTACAGTAAATATGTACCACCAAGAGCTGCACTACCTGGCAGCTTACAGTATGTGGGCTACAGATAACAGCAGTAAATACTAGTCAGGAATCAGTTTTAATGGAATAGGAGAGGGAAAAACATTCCCTAATAGAGGTTGTCTTGTTGTCTTGCTTCCCCTTTCTACCTGTTTGTGACATTTGCAAAAAGCGGGTGAAATTTACTCAGACTCATTTTCATACACTAACTGGTTCCCAAATGTGTAATTGACTTTTGAGCTTCTCAATAGATAACAACACAGCCTATCCATAGCATCATTTAATGGTCTTTATGATATTAAAGGTGCTGAAAATGAGATTACCTGCAGTGGACCACCACGGGGCCAGCATCGGGAGGCGTAGAGGCTTTTACTCTTCGTATAAAGGCCAACAGTCCAGTGGCGTGATAGGGCACCCCGTGCTCAGGCCAGGATGTGAAGTGGAACTGACGGACCTCATGCTTGGTTGAGTATCCTCTCTGCCAACAGACACAGTAAACATTAGCGTGTAAAACACAGCATTTTGCATCCGAGCCACGCCGTCCTTCGGGCCCTTTTCACGTTTCAAAACATGCTTCCATCTATTTTGTGATGTTCTGCCTTTGTGATAGATGTGACAGATTTCTCGGCTCGGGGCATTATTTATATGGGGTCTTAGGTCTTCCAGGACAGTTGGGCCTCAGGGCATCACATACTTGCAGCAGCTGCAGTTTTACAGACGTGGAAAGGAATAACTCAGACCCTCTGAGCTCAAGGGGGAGCTGGCTGCAGTCGCACAACAATTTTCTCCCTCTGTACCAAAACGACAAAGTAAAGTGCTGCAAAGCAAAGATTTGTTGAAGACAGAAATCCACCCCCCTTAAAAAAAGGAACAGGCTATAAAAAAAACAAGCTGTCACAGGCTCCCAAAAATTCTTGCTGATTTGAATAAGCAGCAAAGTGTGTTCACTAAGAGCGTGTGTGACAGTGTGTTGATAATGCCGTGTTTGTGCCACTGTCACTCTAGAGATGCTTGGAACTCCTCCAGTGAGGATCCCCAGGAGATTGACAGACAGGGAAGAGGCCAACAGGGGCAAACACTGAAACATCTATGTTGGAAAGACAGGCGCTGCGTCTATGTAGCGACTGTTAAATCCTCCTAGATTAACATGTGACCTTCAAGCTCATCAGCAGCCAACTCTGTCAAGTACTTAATCCCTTTTTAATATGCTATTTCTAATTTGAAGGCTTACTTTACCTGGTACGGGAAAAACATGTCCAAATTGAGTTCATAATGAGTTACAGAAAGGGAAACAAGGACATGCATGCTGATACATCTTTGCTCAGTACATTAAATTGCAAGATTGTATAACCAAAAGAAACACAAATGTTTTCAAATTTCCTTTCCAACTCTTATTTTTTAAATGATTTGCTTTCTGTTGCATCCCCAATAACCCTCAAGGCTGGAGACTCTGTTTGAAAATCACTGCTTTATATTTTATACAAACTAAGCCAGAGAACTGTGTTGAAAGGAAACAAATCACTTACTTTATAAAAGATACGACAAACACTCATCAGCATAGGCTTGAATAGACATTCATCGACATTCATATCTATCCACCACCTTCCACCACACTGTTCAGACAGGTGTGCCAATTGTAAAAGATGTGCAAAAGCTTAGTTCTGCCCCCAACTGCACTGCATGATTAATAGTAAAAAAGTAAAAGGACATATGAACAGAACATGCCAATTTAAGCCAGTTACACATTCCATTTCTGTTGTAACAAGTGTAATGGTCCAGTTTCCAAGCATTTGTACAAATAAAGGACTCCTTTCAAATAGTTGCTTTACTCTCCTCAATGTTGATAAGTCACGGGTCACTGTTTGAGGAATATGATATGTACAGTATTGCAGGATGTTTAATAACTGTATAGTGCATTCATTGATCATAAACTCACCCTCTCCAAGGCAAAAGTGCGGACTGTATATTCAGCAAGCGTCTCTGTTTTAAGCAGGGTGATTTTAATGTCGCCGTACATCTCGCTGTCGTCAGGCCAGTATTTACAGCATTTCACCTGCATATGAAAAATAATGCACAGTCAAACCTCATCCTATTTCACTTGTGAACTTAAAAGCAGTTTCCTACTATGTTAGTGGCTCTTAACAATGTAATGTAGCCCACCGATTCAAGCTAAATGGTAACATCGGCTTGATAACATGCGGCTGTCCAGTTTAGCTTTTGTATGCATGCAATGTTGTTATTCAACCACGTGGGAACATAAATGTCTGCAGTTGAATCAATTCAATTCAGATATACTCTAATCCATATGTCAACATGAAGTACCGTGCAACCGCTGAAGTGGAATGCTCCAAAAGTGCCAGTCGCCAGTCAATCGCAGGGATTAACTTCTAATGTCAGAAAAATTGCATTATTGTTTTATTTTTTTTACATTTTCTTTTAGGTATTTTATGTCTTGCCACCACACAAGAGTGGTGAATAATTCCACCAATACCTATAAAATCTTTGTCAAGTGTTTTCAAATGGTAAGTACTTTTACTTCATTTTAGTTTTATTATACAGTGATTCACTTCTTTTTACACTTGTGGGGCAGTCATGATTGGTAAAATTTAACTTGAAACATTGCTTGTGCAGTTAATGAATGTTATATAATATAATATAACGGTGACAGTCTGAGCTGAGAACCAATTAAATAATTCACTTTACATTTACATTTCATGGCCAAACATTTTGGGAGTGACTTAAATTTTGTTCTTCTATAACATGCTTCACTTTTCATTTTTGTGATCCCCACAAAAATCGCTTGTTTTTCCAGTATATAACAGGCACATACAATGTTTTATTAAAAAAATATTGAGGCAGCAGAGTTATTGAAGTCACTCCCAAACCTGCTGACCTCGACTGTACATTATTTCCTATGAGAAAAAAAGTTTTGACATTAGAACTCAACTGTATTATGATCAGTCGATTATATACGGGTATTTAAGGTGACTCTGGAAATTCAATGTTGATTTCACAATATCACCCTACATATTCAGGCTGAAAAAAGATGTCATTATTGTATCCCACTGTGACGTCTGCCAGTGCTGCATCACAGTTTTTTTGTGCATACAACACAGGTCACAGTTGTATTTGGAAAATGCTGTGTGTGTATTTAATCTCAGGGGGGAAAAGAGAAGTATCAGTAATCATAAAAAGTGTAATGTAGGTGCTATTTGGCTTGAGATTGTCATTTGCTGACTGTTCAGTTGTTGCCATGGAGAACCGAATAGCATGTGAGGCCAGGGATGTGATTGATTATTATCTTTCCAACTACATTGGAAACACATGGTGCTACTTATGATAGAATACTCCTCAGTATTTATTTGATGGGAAAAACAAATGACGAAATGCGTGTCGGAGAATATCTGTTTCTGCATCACAAGTAGGCGCCAGTACAGTTCATGGACCATACAATCATTATAACTATTATGCAAATGTCTGTAACAAAATACTGCACTTCTTTGATGTTCTCCCGTGAAAATAGAGGATAAGCTACATTAGCACTCATTAAAAAGGAATAATGCACTAAGACCTTGTATAAACCTGCATACCAACATCTCTTGCAAAGGTGGAAAATATTTGTGCCATTGTGTTTCTTCATCTGGTATAACTAAGCAGTTTTTGTACCTCTTGGGTAGCCACCCTTGCTATAGCTGTGTTTACTACACAAACACGATGTTCCCACCCAAATTCACTGCAAATGTAGATGTTGCATGACTCAAACATATACAAGGCATCAATCTTCACCCAAATGACCTTTCAGACTGCAGCGTACATTGATGGATGTTTATAATAATCAAATAAACAGATTTGTTATGGAAACTAAATGTATAGTAAATACCTCCAACAAGGCCAAACAATTTTTATTTGGATTAGCACCACAATGTATAAATGTATACAGAACATTGCACCATCTTGTGTGTACTTGAATATCACCATTAAGATGTGCACATCACTCACCAAATTAACGAAAATGTCCAAAAGAAAGAGCAAACCAGATTTTAATGGGCTGTTCTTAATCTGAACAAATGCCCCACAGAAATTGTGGTAATTAATTTTGTAGTTTGTACAGTTGTGATGAAAAAAAATTAAAGAGATGTATGAAGACCTCCCAACCTTGAAAACATTTTATGAGTACTTACATCCCCTCCCGGCGGGGGACACTTTGGTATTTTTAGCTATATTTTGTTTGTGTATAAATGCTAAAAAAAAACCCCAACATGATACATATTTAAAGACAAAGCTTTGTATTATAAATCAACATTTCAGCTTTTTTTCATTAAATTATGACTTTTAGTCTATGTTTCAATTGGGGTTTTTTTTGCTTCATTTTGCTTTTACAGTTTTTCATCAGAATTGCGCGCATGACATGACATTAACTCTGTGAGCAACCACAGGGGGAGTGTGATTGCAGCTGGAACGAATAAACGCTTCAGTAATTTTTATTGCAAATGTTGATCAGAAATTGGCGGAGAAGGTATTGGCTGAGGTGGGCTGTACACCTTCTGAATGAGTCATATACTCACAGGAAATAATGTTCTGCAAGCCGTCCAATTACTGAGGTGCATGTCATGCAGCGCAAGAGGGTTTTTTGCAGAGCGAGCCCACGTATGCTAACACTGGTGCCTCGAAACAGGAGCATTATCCGGGTTTCACAAACTGAGCTCGAAATTGAAACCAGAGAAAATCAATGCAAACCTGGAGAGCAGTGAAGTGTACAAGCACATTCAAGGGTCAAAAATGCGTGCCAAATATGCATGCATACAAGTTGGCAGGTCTGAGTATGTAGTATTTGACCAAGTAAACTTATATAGAATAATTCTGTATCACATATGTATTTTTCCTGTGTTTTATAAGTGCAGGTTCTTTTTAGGCTTGAGCTCCATACCATTTAAAGTACAATACAGTGCAAAAGTTTTAGACCAACAGTAAATGTATTTTTTTCGCAGAGCTTTAATGACCATAGCCTGGACAAATGCTATGTTCATTTCAATATGTCCGCTGTATATGACCAATAAAGAAGATTGACTCTTAATAATATAAGAAGAAAGGAGTGTAGCATCATTAGGAGGACTTTCCCTTCAGATGCCTCTTAAATCTAAAAAGAATGTAATCTGAATTAAGGTCAGCGCTAACATGTATCTATTCTATGACTGTTTTACTATGTCAAAATGACAGCTGTGAAAGGGTTAAAAACAAGCAGACTAGTGGTGGCCTAAGTCTCGGGGATTATAAAAGTACAATAATAAATAAATAAAAAGCAGACATGACATTTCAGTAAACCCCGTGCAAGTTTTACTTATTGGGTTTAAATTTAGTTCAGTGATTTGAATGTTTTTGTCTTTAAATATTAAATAAGGTTGTAAGTAGCACACAAAGTGTGAACCTTATGAAAATGTTGGCTTGTCAACAAACCAGGTGAACCCAGCACGTCTGTGCTAGAAGATCAACTGCTGGAGATCGCAAATGGCGGCGACCTTCAACGTATGTTTGACATAACAATTCTGCCAGTATTCTGGATTAAAGTCATGGCAGAATAGCCTGAGATCGCCACAACAGCACTGAAAACCCTGTTGCCATTTCCGACTTTCTATCTGTGTGAAGCAGGTTTTTCTGCAGTGACAGCAACCAAAACAAAACAATGGAGTAAACTGGACATACAGTGGTGTGAAAAAGTGTTTGCCCCCTTCCTGATTTCTAATTTTTTCACATGTTTGTCACACTTAAATGTTTCAGATCATCAAACAAATTAGTTAATGACAACACAACTGTACACAAAATACAGTTTTTAAATGAAACTTTTTATAATTAAGGGAGGGAAAAAAATCCAACCTACATGGCCCTGTGTGGAAAAGTGATTGCCCCCTAAACCTAATAACTAATAACCTAATAACTAATAACTGGGCCATCCTTAGCAGCAACAACTGCAATCAAGCGTTTACGATAACATGCAGTCTTTTACAGCACTGTGGAGAAATTTCATATTTGCAGAATTGCTGTAATTCAGCCACATTAGAGGGTTTTCGAGCATGAACTGCCTTTTTAAGGTCATGGCACAGCATCGCAACAGGATTCAGGTCAGGGCTTTGACTTGGACACTCCAAAGTCTTCTTTTTTTTTTCTTCAGCCATTCAGAAGTGGACTTGCTGGTGTGTTTTGGATCATTGTCCTGTTGCAGAACCCCAGTTGGTTTCAAGCTTGAAGTCACCAACAGATGGCCGGACATTCTCCTTCAGGATTTTTTGGTAGACAGCAGAATTCATGGCTCCATTTATCACAGCAAGTCTTCTAGGTCCTGAAGCAGCAAATCAGCCCCAGACCATCACACTACCACCAACATATTTTAATGTTGGTATGATGTTCTTTTTCTGAAATGCAGCGTTGCTTTTACACCAGACGTAATGGAACTTTTGTCTTGTCAGACCACAGAGTATTTTCCCAAAGGTCTTGGGAATTGTCAAGATGTTTTCTGGGAAAATTGAGACGAACCTTAATGTTCTTTTTGTCCAGCAATGGTTTTCGTCGCAGAACTCTGCCTTGCAGGACTTTTTTTCCCAGTGTCTTTCTTATGGTGGAGTCATGAACAGTGACCTTAACTAAGGAAAGTTCTTTGATGTTATTCTGGGGTCTGGGGCGGGCGGCGCAATCACTTTTTCACACAGAGCCATATCGGTTTCGGATTTTTTTTCTCCCTTCATAATGAAACGATTAATTCAAAAACTGCATTTTATGTTCAGTTGTGTTGTAATTGACTAATTCAATTTGTTTGATGATCTGAAACATTTAAATGTGACAAACATGCAAAAAATAAGAAATCAGGAAGGGGGCAAACACTTTTTCACACCACTGTAAGCACAATGACACTTCGGGTGTCATTATCTCCCATTACCCCCTACATGGGACCGTCTCGTTGCAGAGAAAGAAGCTCAGGGCTCCCATTGATTCAGCGCTATGGTGAGTAAAAATTTTCATGCACTTTGTATTCATTTTTGTGGTGTATCTTATTTTGAAGGCATGTTTAAACGTTACCGTAGCGACCAGATTCAGAGACTGTTAGGGGGCTGAGAGGATGTTACTCATGTTACGTTGTTGGTACAAGGTACGAGGATGCTGCTAATAAAGCTGCATACGAGTACACGGTGGTTTGACGTTTATTATACCCCACCCCCAGCCCTGGAGATTTTTGAGAACAAGAGCCGGTCCATGAGTCAAAAAAGTGGGACCGCTGCCTTAGGTGATTATCTAGCAGTGCACAATGCCATCAAATCAGTTCATTGTTTTTTTTTTTTTATGTAATCCTGTGTGTGTGATACAGAACCAAAAACACAATCTTATCACATGACTTACCCTGCCAACTTCAACCAGTTTGGTGATCATGACGATGCTGAAACAATTCTCCTGCCACACCATCCTCCAGAAATCATACAGCGTCTCCTGCTTAGGTCCTGGCAGGCAGAGGAAATTAAAGGGAAAAAAAAAACATTGAGAAAGAGCAGCATCAAACACCTGTCATCTCATTGAGTAGGTTGCTGCTTTGATAACGCCTATATTATTGCGACCTAAGTGTCCTTGCTATGATGGCAGGATCGCTCAATATGGTGCCGTTAATAAAGCTACAAGGAAATTCCCAGCAGACAAGAAGGCGGTGGGTGACAAAACAACGGCAGATGATGATGAGAGCCTGAAGTACCATCAGTCACTCTTTGAGAAGTTTAAAGGAGTAAGACTTTAAGACAAGGATGGAAGAGAGTGAGGCAGAAACCCTACTGAGAACCTTTTTCCTTCTTACTTTCTTACTTTCATCTTAGTCTTTGTCTGAAAGAGTGATCTTGAGTGATTTAGTGACAGGAGCTGAGTTTATTAGAAAAAGACTTGGACCACATTAGAGGTTCTCAAAAGGCGGAGCGCAAGCCGGATTGGACCGAGACCTTATATTAGGCATCTTAGTGGCATCTTTCTGGGTCTTTAACATATACTCAACAAAAATATATACGCCACACCATTTTTCAAGTGGCCACAATAAAATGCCACTCTAAAATGTACACAGTCCTCTTCATCATGCCACACATCTTAACATCATGAGACCAGCATAACACCCAATGGTGCATCAACCATCAATATGGCTACCATCACATTGCAATGCCAGAGAACACCAACCCGCGTAACAGCATAGAGACACCGAAGAGCCGGATGTGCCCATCCAGGACACAGAGAAGGCCAAGCCAAGCTCACCCGCAGAGGCCACAGTACATTCCACCTCCATCCCTAAGCTCGACCCAAAAGCCCAAAGCCCCCGCGATCAGTGATTGCACTTGATACTTTTACTTACTGTATCTAGGCATGAAAACAAAACGATAATAATAATAATAATAATAATAATAATAATCAGAGAGAGACTAATTAGTAATTGATTGTAGAAACTTTACACATGTTTTCCTACTCAAAAGGGAGTGGGAGGTGGGTGAATTATAAATTATGAATACTCTCTAACATAGACTGACAGATTTGTGAACAATATTCGAGAGACATCAGCCCTTGTGTACATATAAAAAGTTTTAGTTGTTTGAATACAGCTTTGAAAAATGGGAGCAAAACCCAAAGTGTTCAGTTTATATTTCTGTTGAGTGTATGTTGACAGATATTTGGCATAGTAACTCCTCCCACGTGACATGACAGACAATCGAATTGTATCTATATAGGAGTGTGTGAGGCAGGTAAGTGATAAGAAGTCTAAGAAAGCAAGTGTAGTGTCTTGGTTGTTGATATTCAAACTGTTAAATATCATCAAATATTATTGCAAATACAATGAAAAATACATCAGTTCACACTCTAACCGTTTCTTAATATTTACTAGATTTACCAGTTAGTAACTTTTTATTTGCAAAATAACATTTATTTAAGAAATTCTGTATTAATCTTTCCAGTTCAATGTGAAAATCAACAATATTGTAGGCATTCTATAGAAGTGTATCCAGTCATCCCTTGTTTATCGCTGTTAACTGGCTACAGACGCGGCCGCTATAAGTGAATTTCCACCAAGTAGGATTCGATATTAACTCACTCAATACCAGAGACGTATTTATATACGCTTTTATAAAACCCAAACGCCAGATCCCAAAGATGTATTTATACTTATTTTATGTTTTTTTGCGTAAGAGACAAAAAGAGGTGATAACGTAACCGCACAGTAAAAAAATTCACTTTTAAAAAACAGCCACTAGGTGGATCTTTTGCACAAAACACACTCACAGCAAGGAGGAAGTGGAAAGAACATGGAGGAGTGTAGCGTGCAGAAGGTTACGCATTGTAGGGAAATAGTAACGTGTGTACACGCACAGAAGCGCGTGCATGAACACGTGCACATACAGTACATAGTTTAGTTCCAAATGTGAAATTCTAAATAGTTCATGGTGTTATACTTGTAAATAAATTGTTATTTTGCATTGTTTATGTTGTGGTATCGTTGTTTAGATATTCGAGTTGTCACAAAAGCAAAACATTTGTCTCAAAGTGAAAGTTATGCTTGAAAAAAAGCTGTTTTTCTCCCTTTTCTCTCTGGGAACTGATATTTTCCTGAAAATATCTACTATGTTCTACGACTGATTGACTGCTAATTACTAAAGAACGGAAAAAGGTAGAAACAAACTATTTTTCTGATGAAAGACGAGAGTCTAATCTTTCTTTTGGTAGGTTCTATGTTTATTTAGCCTTATAATATTCTGTGTATATTCCTTGTGAATATTCACAATATTCTGTGTGCCTTGAAAAATCAGTCAAAATCGTCTAAAATGGCCCGTACTGAAGGGGTTGTCTTTTGAAAAATGGCTGGGATTGAATGAGTTAATAAACAGAATATTTTCATAGTTAGAGCGTAGAAAACCTGTTTATGACTTTCTAAATATGTTTTTACAATTATTAGAGCCCTGTAGACATGAAATAAAAGCCCTATAGTCACCTTCACACATCTATTATTCTTTGTTTACCTCATAATACGCACCACTAATGCGCAGGCTACGGGATCACTGCAGTGACGTAAGAGACGGCCGCTGTTCTATCATACAGCAAGCTACCGAGCTAACTAGTTTGCCTCCAATTTATTTGTTAGAAACTTGAAAGTCTTTCAAACAGAGTGGGAAAGAAGGACAAATGAAGACATGATCACTTATTAATTAATTAAAACCACTAAAGAGCGAGGGAGCGATGTTCGAACGATGTAGCGAGTGACGACTGTATACTGTATATATTTTTTACATTTTATTAGATGGTGAGTTGGTGATGACATAAAAGCACGGAAACAACTGCTCGCTATGACCATACTTATATTTGGATCTAAATTATAATGCATGCTATACATTATGATGATCTTGACTGTCAGCTTGAATAAATTTGTTTCCTTAACTGGACCTCTTTAACTGCTAATTGAGGACACCTGAGCTACTGCACATGTTCGCTTTGAAACAAAGAAGACAACTCCAATGTCAGTGAGACTGGGTAGCTACAACTAATGTGTTAATTATCTGCTTCTTCCTCGTGATTAATTAAGCAACTCTAAGAGTGTTATCACATAACACTTTTGAATGTGCATGTGCATGAGTGGGTTCACTGGCTTCATCGTCCTTAATATATTACATACCCCAGCTCACCATCAGAAACACACACATACATGATGCAAGGACACTCACCCTGAGTGGCGATGAAGTGGTTGGATCGATGGTAGCCCTGAAAGAGAAAAGGGATGACACGCTGAGTAAGCCATCTGTCTCAGACACAGCTGTGTGTCTCTCACCCTTTTCCTCCCAATCATCTCACCCGCAACCCGCATACTGACAGTGGTGTTTTAGTGCTTTCGGACCTACTGCTGACTCTGTCTTTTCTCTCAAAGTCTCCATGAGAAACCACACGTTTTCGATTGGGTATATCAAAAAACAGCGATAAATCTATCAAAATGTGATTCCTTCAGGAAAGGTTTTCCCAGTAAGGAGTCAAGCCTGCTGACCGAACAATACCTGAATCCCTTGTAAAAAAAAAATATACGTAAAATTAAAAGTGCAGACTGTTCCATTTTAGTTGGAAGTTATTAGTTATTTCTCAAACATGGAGCGTGCTACCATTTGGGTAGCACACTTCTGTGTTGGAAACTTTCCATGGAAATAATCGGGAATTCAGAAATGTAATATCATAGCTGTCATGCAAAGTTTTTATTTTTACTCGAAACAAACTGGGATACCAATGATGAGAAATTAAACCAATTACAAGGAATGGACTGCAAAATTGTGGAACAGTCTATAAAAAGGAACATCTTTTATGATAATCTTGTCGAAAACAATCCCATTTAATGCTAATTCCGTTGAATTTCCACCCTGCTTTGTGCACCCAATGGCCAGTCACAAGACGACGGAGGCCATACACCCGTCAATGTACTTTGCAATGTTCACATTACAAAAAAAAAATGCAACTTGTATTTGTGTGCAATGTGAATGTAATGCATCCGGGAAGTGACGCATATGCTCACAGAACACGACGTCACATGAGGTGCGGCGTGTTTGCGTATGTAAACATTGCCCCAATTTATGATATCGGTCCAGGCACATTTGTGGCAATTTCAAGGACTGTGTGCAACCAGAGTTAATAGTTTCTTAACAAAATTATTTTCCGTAGGAGATTAAGAAGGAGGAGGGCAATCATTTTGCTATAGCAGTTTGTGGCGCACTTGTTGCAACGTCTGTTCCAAGGAGCACGTGGGTGAGGAGTCGGAGCTAGAAGCGGTGGGACATTGACATGAGGAATCAGTTCCAAAACATCTTGACATTCCAAAACTATTTTCTGCCTCCTCATCAGCGGCTGTCGCCTTACAATGACATACAGGTCAGGTATTAGCAAGATGAACGTTCAGACTCCAGTAGCATCGCACACGTCGTATTTATGACCACATACGCAAGAGGCGTTTGCATTTGAAAAAATGTACTGTTCACACTGACATGAAAAAATCAGATACAGGTCACGTACGAGCAAAAAAACTCAGAAATGACCAGCAGCGTTTACGTAGCCATACAGAATATCTAGTATTTTTTCAGTTTCATTTTTCTTGATCAATGATAGAACTTAAAATACTAGTTAGAAGTTACAGAAAGATTTTCTTTTGCACACAAGTCACTGTTCTGCTCATGTGTAACAGTACTTGAGATGCACAGTACTCTTTCTTTGATTCGGATGCTTTTTTCTCTCATGTATTAAATAACATTCAAAAACAGATTCATTTGAGCTGACCTTATTACAATTTCTGTGTTTTTATGGTACATACACAGTATCATAAACAATTGGAGCATGCCCAGTGGTACATGCTGTTAATCCACAAATAGGCATTGTAGGTGTGATTATTTCTATGTATATTTGTTTTATTTACCCTAACTTCAATCCGGACAATGCTAGTACTCATTACAATGTTAAATACACTGAATATTTCCCAAAAGTCCTCCGCTAAACTTCGCATGGAAAGTTTCCATAGCTAACATTTTCCATCCTTGCAGACGTAGGTGGCATCAAAATGAACGCAATTTGACCTAAAATGCAATAGAGACTACAACAGAAATAAAAGGCTCACCAACCAAACCCATTTTAACTTCAAAAATGACTTCCATGCATTTTCCCCATTATGTCACAAATAATGTGTCTTCGCACAGAATCTTACAAAGGTTCTAAAAATGAGCGTGGAATCATCAACACAAAGAGTCTTGAAGTTTTTAAGGAATTCTTTAGATCCCTTATACCAAAGGATGGAACAGCCTTTGGTATAGATGGCAGATGTTTTAGTATGGTAGGGGATGGGGTGAACATGGATTAACAATGAAGTCACCTTCACAGTCTTAAGGGGAATAAACACAACAAAACATCACCTGAGGGACTTTAATGCGTGGACACAGAGGATGAGCAAGCGTCCTCCTGAAAATAAGCGTCTGCTTATCTAACCTTGCAAGGAGAAAGAGACATCGCTTCCTGAAAAGCTCATGGATCTTGCCATGTCTGTTGAGATGAAAACCTAAAATGTATGTGTTTGAATCAAATCAGAAACACTCCCCGGCAAAAAAAACCTTGTTGTCATCAAATTATAATAATAATATTATATATGAATATTAGTGTTTATTTTGTATTTCTCTATTTTCAGTCATAACCAGTTGAGCCTGTCCATTTTACTGACTGATTGCTAAACTGAGCTTTTGGATAAAAGGGGACATGTTCAAAATGGAGATGAATGACCAGTGCTGTGAGGCCTGCTATCCACAATTCCTCTTGCTCCTGCCAAACTATCAGCAAAGACACTTCCTCTTCTTCCTCCGAGATGGTTGCCATGGCAACTTAACATCCTGAGCCCGGGCCACTTATGAGCACTGACAAAGACAGCAGGTTCCTCCATGCTGGGAGTACCCATCTACTTGTGTTCTTTTCAAATGTTTTATTTTTTTTTAACCTTTTCATGTCAAATATACACAAAGTTGAAGTGCACTGAGCATTTGTGGATAGAGGAGAGTGGAAAGAGAAGCGGGAAGAGGAAGGAGCGAGAAGGGAGAAATCGAGCGATGGCAGGCAGAAGAACAAGCGGTGAAGTACTTACTTCCCTGTTAATCCGAATCTACAGGGTGCAAGGTTGAGGAAATGGGGAGGGGAGTAGAAAAAGAAGACATATATGCTAGTTAATGAAAGAAGCTTTTTTTGGTAGACAGCTTGGTTTACAGACAGGTGGGACGGTGTGTGCCCATGTGATTATGAAAAAAAATGTGGGGTGAGCTGTGAGACTAAATATTTGGTACATTTTGCCAGGAAAGGCTCTGTGCAGACACACACACCACGCCCACACACACATTTCTAATTGTTGAATAAACTGAAAAAACAAGTCCTTCCTATAGATCTGTAGCGTAACACAGGTGATCAACATCCCATAGTATTGAAATCCTAACTTATAGTATATAGTAACTTATAGTATAATACAGTTAAACATACATTGTTCCTCTACATTATCTCTGAACTCTATTTCTTTATATAATGGCCTCCACTCAATGGTATCAAATTGGTATCAAAATTATACAATTCGAGGAAAAAATAGCAGGTGGTGCCAACAGTAATTTCCTTTCCTCGAGCCATGTTTCCACCAAGCGACACACTTCAGTGACATAACAACAGCAGGGCAGGGTGCATCTTCCCGGTTATTTCAGCAAATTGTAATGAAAGAGTAACAATTCTCCTTTGACCAACTGATGGACAACTACGGCACATGTCTATATCCACCCTTACACCAGCATTTGTATGAATAAAGGCCTCCTTTCTGGCCATCTTTTACATAAATGAGTGTTTCTCTGCATAAAATTAGTGTGACTGATGAGGACAAAATACCAGTTAAAATTCGTAGGGCTTCAAATGCATAATCTATCCAATTTTATTTAAAATGTAAATGTTGTTATCAAGGACTTTGAATGGTTTTCAAGTTTGAGTGTCACTGAAGAAGGAGTGAATATGGTGTTTTCACAGGACCATAAAAATAGATGTGCAATAGTTAATTCTGATGAATAATAGGAATTGTGTGTGTGTAGCCAAAGTGAGACTTGGTTGTATGTCTGCAGTGAAATGCAACATAGCAGCCGCCATAACATATCGAACTGCACTTCCTTCTTCAAAAGGAGGAGGAGCAGGAGGCTGTCAAACATATGCACAATTCTGCACCTCCTCAAGCAAAGCGCACCAAATCAAGCAAAGGCTCAGGCATTAAATGACAGAAAGAGAGAAAGCATGTTGCTTCTTCTCACCTTTGTTTTGAAAGCAACCGACTCGCTCAGAGGGAGGAAAAGTTGTCTATATAAATGTGAAATAATCACGGCAAGTAGATCAGTGCTATTAATGTTGTTGTGATGGCTTTGTCAGGTAACATCTTACTAGCTAGACTGCATCCACAGTAGCAAAAGGCCAGGTTTTTAATGTTCTGCCTCCATAAAAGCATCTCACCAGCAGCTTGCATCCAAAAGAAAAAAAATCCTGCTGTGGCAAGCTACTGCATTTATTTGATATGATTTGTAATGAAAGGTTAATCCAATCAAAATCAAACAGGACCTACATGCATAAGTTTATTATTGTGAAAAATGCTTTTTCTTATAAAGACTTCACCAGAAACAGGATGCTGCTTTCAACCTTTCACAGAAAGGTGGGGAAGGAGGGGATCAGCCTGCCTCAGCTTCTCACAGAGCACCGTATCGAGTCCCAGTGCGAGGCGTGCAAAATAAATCTTGTGAGACAAAGAATCAGATTGCCACACTTGCCTTGACATAACTCAGCAAATCCACAGCAGAGACAAGCACGTATTTCTATCTTTAGCTGTTAGCTACAACTATATTTTTCAACATGGGATGGCTTTTTAAAAATATATGTACATACTTTCCTAGTCTTCCTAAAAGAGGGCAGCCTCCCGGTGTGATTATGAATGAGAAGATGTATGAATGAAAGTGTGTGAAATCTATTTACCTACTTCAAAAGACAGGTGAGTATTACTGTGAAACTGGATGTGTGAAAAGGTTAACAATGGAGAGGATCATTACCCCATCCCCGAGCCCCATTCCCAACCACACCAACCCGCCCACACCCATCTAGAGATTGAATAACATCAATCAAGTGTATTTAATTTAAAAGGGATTAGTGGCATCCTACAAAAAAGGTTCATCTCTTCTGCGAGGTATTAAATGGATTTATCCTGCTGTGTTTTAATAAAAGTGATATCTGACTTTGTCTATGCTGAGGGACATGGTTGCAGGATTTGACAAGCATGACATGTGGCAGAGCACAACTAAGAAGGATGTTGATTGGATGAAAGCTTCCAGGTGAAAGTGGGACAGCAGACTGATTGGCTTACAGGACAAAGTGAGTGAGACCCTCACTGGAGATTCACTCTTTGCCAAACACTACAGTGGCACTCAAAGAGAATGAAACTTACATCAATGTAGTTGGCGTTGATGTAGTCGGAATTAGGGTCTCCCAGAAGTGGGTTGAGCTTGACTCGGTGGCGATCGTCTGAACAAAGAACAGAGACGTGTTGAAGTATTAAAAGTCCTGGAATACCTGTTTTATACAATGATGACTTACATCCCAATAAGGTGTCATGCCTCCCTTTGGTTTTGTCTTTCTTCTTTGTGCAGTCCCAGCCATCAAAGAAGCTCTACAGACACAGGAATAAAAGACATATATTGCATATTTCAGGAGCTAGGTCTATCTCCATTAACCTCCCGTTTTTTTTGTTTCATGGAAATAAGACACATTGTGTCTCTGATGCACGATTGAGGCATAGTTCAAGAACCACTGGAGGCTGTGGAGAGGTTTGGTGCTTCATGCATGGTATGCAATTAAACAGTACAGTGCAAAGAGCATTGCCATTCTTCACCTACACCTACACTAGCACTTGCTGAGTTATATATTGCTTGGATTATACTGTTCATCTATATACACTATCTATGCAACCATCCATCCATCTCGCTCATCTTAAACACAACTGAATTTTCCAAAAAAAAGTAATCAAGGCACTCACAAGGTATGTTTGAGCAACTGAGCATTTAAATCAAGCCATAACACACATCTGAAAATCTATTTGCCCAATACTAGTCTCTTTAATAATAGCAGATCATTTGAATCACACTTTAACTGTGTTTGTATGAGCTGTGAGGGGTTGTATTCAAATACACCTTGAATTCACATGTTTTGAATGTATTTTCTGGGATTTCTGTGGATATTTAAATGCAGCAAATGTACTTCAACATTAGGAGTTGAACGCATCGTCATGTGAACAGCACCTGGCCGGCACGGAGAGCACAGTGCTAGTAGTAAGGTCTGGCTCCAACGAAAGGAGGTGTTCATCGTTTGTGTGCGTTATATGAACCAGTAAGTGGGTTTAATGATAATGTTTTACATCAAGAGTGAGTTACTTTGAGTGTTAGTGGTAAGAATTTCCACTTATTGTTTTTCTTTGTCTGTCTGTTTATTTAGATCACACATAGATGCATAATAAAGATGTTGTGGCGATGTTTAGAGTTTGGAGCATCCGCGAATTCAATTTGCACGAGTGTGATTGAGAATGAGGAAGGATGCATGGAGAGATGTGTTTGTGAGTTGTGGTGCTGGAATTGCACTGCTGTTGATGTGTTCAGGTGAGAGTACAGTTATAAAAGAGCGTGAGACTATGTAGGGACGCTACACTGCTGTGACTCCATCTGCCGTCATAACAGAGTGGTGTGCTTGCCATTATGCGCATGTGTTAATTACATTAAAAATGTCAATGTAATAAAGAAAATAATTTAGTTACCAAAGTTAGCCAGTTCTTTTTTGACAGCCCTTGTAATCACATCTCATGGCACAACTTGCTGTTATTGTCCAAAGGTGGGGTATTTATTTGTAGATAATGAGTGATGTTATGCATGCTTAAATGTGCAATAATTTTTTTTCCACATTTATTATACATTTTTATTAGTAGTACTGCATACTTCCCAATATTACACTCACAAATTGAAAGGCATCATTTTCTATTTAACACCATCATTAGGAGTAACGCATTCCAAAAGGAACACAATCACACTTAGTTATTATACACTTAATTACACTTAATTAGTTATTAAACTTAATTCACAACATCCAATTAATGTAACTTGTTATGCATGTGTGAAACAAATAAACATACCATACATGCCATACCAACATCCATTATTCTATCTATCTCCTGTGTCTATCTGAATATGTAGTGAAGCTTTCTTCATTTATGTGCAACAGACCTCCACCAAACTAATAACCAGTGATAAAATAAACAAGCAGTCCATTTGTTACTTAGATTACGTCTTACTGTTCAATAAGCATCCTGTATAAAAGGTGTAAAGCTTTTTAACATCTTGAGTGGGTTTTTTTAGGTCACATGGTGTGTTTGTCTGCTCAAACCTACGCTGCAATAATTAGCATGCATGGCTTACTACCTACACTCTTCACAATGCAAAATGTTGAGGGAAGCAAAGAGATCTTTGCTCTCATATGAAGCTGTTACTAAACCTGTTAACAAGCAATATTTGTCACAAGTCCTCTCACCAGTCTACTTTCCAGAGTCCACAGAGGGGGTCTCAAATTATGTCTACAAATAGCTCCTTTAAAACTACAGTATGTATGGAAACACACATACATATTTGAAAACCAAAAACCCTCCCTGTGGTTTTCAGCCACTCGGGAAATATGGTGAAACTCTGCCAGTCTACATGCTGAGCAGGGGATTACAATGCAGTTCTCCCCACAAGAGAGCCAAGAAGCATCCAAATCCCACATGGGATTACACCCTCCTCCTCACTTGTTCCATGTGCCGCCTTCTCTTTGAATCCCTCTCTG
This sequence comes from Dunckerocampus dactyliophorus, assembly GCF_027744805.1. Lineage (NCBI taxonomy): Eukaryota > Metazoa > Chordata > Actinopteri > Syngnathiformes > Syngnathidae > Dunckerocampus > Dunckerocampus dactyliophorus. Next base: position 20,646,601 of record NC_072825.1, read on the forward strand.
CATTGGTATATCTCTTGCGTTTCTTCCTTCCGCGCTTAAATTTTGACGTCAGACCTCTGAGCTATTTGTTTTTCTCCTCTCATCACTCGTCAGCCGTCAAGAGAAGAGCAGGGTGAGGAAAAACAAAAGGTGAGGGGGTAGTGGAATACTGACGGAAAGTAATGCAACACAAACATGTGGAAGATTGATTAGAAACCCTTACTGGCAGGGATCAGTGGTGTGGGTTGGTTAAGAGGATCAATTTAAATGAGATGGAAGAATAAAAACACAGACAGTCAAAATACAGTCCTAGGGTTCCCCCCAAAGCACACGTTTGTACTATTCACTAACTTCTCTGACCTTAGCAGCATCCCCGCAAGATTGGTCTCCGCTATGGTGTGTTATGTTATAAAAAAACACAAGCAAAACTATACTCTTTCAAAGGACGATGTTGTATTTTTGTTTCCCAATCAAGAGTGTTGTGATTCAGTGGTAACCTTTGCTGCAAGTACACTTTGACTCAACGAGTTCATCTGTGAGGCCAAGTAGTGTAATGAAAGCTTTGAGGTCCCTGTCAAGGCTATGCTGTTGTCGAGTTTATTTTGAAGTTTCTGCGGTGGGAATATAAGTGTAGTGACAGCAAATGGCACACGTACGAGCCCCCCTTACAACTCACTGGAAATTATTGATCAATGTTTGTACAGAACACAGGTATTCCTCAGAGAAATAAAAGCCTACACCTGCAGAACAATATAATATGATAGTTCTCATCAATTTCCGTGGATGGGGAGACACTCCATCAAAACACATTCTCCAGCAAAAAAGGTGTGTATTGATTTTTTTCAAGTGCATCGTGTGTTGTCCGTGAGGGACAGTTTAATGAGTCGACAGGCTCAGAGGCGGAGAACCAGCAACCAGAGACAAAAGATGTTGGCTTGTTTTCTTTTTCCCCCCGCAATGCAACAGGCTTTAGGTGATGGGGATGAACTTTTCCACTAGGCGTGATCTCATCTCTCAAACAAGAATTGATCAATTGAGAAGTACTCAAAAAGCTAGGATTTTCACAATGTGGCCTACATCTTGCAAGTAGAGAGGGGGCACTCACTGTTACACAGGAATGTTCTGCACAAGACTGAGAAAAATGTCTTTGAAGTTGAGAAAACTCAAGACCTTTCACTAAAGATGACATGACTAATTAGACCGAAATTATTAGACTGTGCAGCTGTACCTAACACTGTGGTCTGTGAGTACAAATCTATGATAATTCTGTCATTTATGAATACAAATTGAGTTATATAATCACCGGGAGCCAGCTCATCTGATCCAGATTAGCGTTAAGATTCCGAGCATTGGCAGGCTTATTATGGAACATTGTCAGTCTTTTGCTGGAAGAAGAACATCCATCCGCCCATTTTCTGGATGTCTTTATCCTGTTCTTGGGCAAAGGGAAGATTGGGAGCCTATGCCGTTTTACTTAGTGTGAGAAGCGGGGTAAAGTCTGGACTGAACACCGGTCAATCACAGGACTGACACATAAGCCACTGACGAGTAAGATTCATTTTGCTGCAGTATGATTTTTTGGATCAGTATTGAGTTTCTACTGTGGGATGTGTAGGTGTGATACATTCTATATAAACAGTGTGGCATCACACCATAGCAAGACTGTGTGTAATTTGCAAATTAAATAAGCTGAGAGTGCAATGTTCTGACAGTACCTTTGAACAAGAAACACGGCATTGAATCCTCCCGTCAGGTAGACAAACACGAACTAATCTTTCATGAGGTACTGCAGCAGGATCCAAACAAGCACTCCATGTATTAATATACTATTTATCTACTTCCCATTCAAGTAATTCAATTGTATCACTGAAGAAGCAGTGTGCTTTGTTCCAACCTCCACAAGTATACCAAAGCGTCCCCCAACGGGGTAGGGGTAAAACATGATAGATCGGGTTGCATATTTTAGAAGTCTTTATCATGAAAACCAATTAAATTCACACTGTAATGAGCTGAAACGTCATTGGGCAGCATGAGGAAGCCAGAGAACCTGGAGAGAACCCACTCAAGCTGATATTAGTCACCTTTGCACAGAAATTACAACCATAGAAATCAGAATATCATTTTCAGAAAATCATAGAAAATGGATGGATGGATGTTTTTAAATTATATAACAGTTATGTTGCACTATACAGAATCCTGCAGTGAAAAAGGACTTCTCTCCTCTCTTGCTTCTCTTCCGTCTGTTAGCAGAGGAGAGGGGTTTCATAAAGACCCCTGAGACATTTAACCTCATCAGTCTTGCCATGGCGACACACGTTCATCTTTGGACCCAAATGCGGATGATTTATTCATACCTTCAGCCTCAGTGTGATCCAGATGCCTTTTAACACCACTAATTAATTTCAGAGGGCTGTGCAAAGGGCTCATGGATGATGTCAGAAGAGGACTGATGGGTTTCTCCAACTCTCTGCTCACCAAGTTAGCACATTTTGTCTACATTATGTACAAAGCACCTGGGAATGGAACAAGCCTCACTGGTCGGTCTTTTAGAAGAGGGACTATTTCAGGCTATTTCAGTTTAATGCTTGTTTGCAATACAAAGCTTACTCAAAAATGTTTCTGTCTCACTCCCATATCTTCTTTTTGCTTTCTCAAGCTCTACTTAGAACTTCCTTAAGATCCAACAGTGCAAAATGTAAATTCTTGCAATCTTTTAACTGGTCTTAAAATTTTGATCAAGAGTGTGTCATCACAAGGTCTTTGAATGCGTCTTCTGCATGCCTTATACTGTATGTGTATTTTAGTTCATTTGCATTTTTATGCTTTAAAATGCTTAACTTGAGCAAAAAATATGCTTACATATGCATTTTGTTTATAATAATAGGCCATATTCAACCACAAAACAGCATGATTTATTAATTAATATATTTTTGAAAAGCTGTGACAGAGTGACACCTCAAAATTCAAAGCGCAAAGTTTCTACTTCTTCTGTTATATAAATATTGTGATGTATTGTAAAGGTTCTAGGTTTAGGCTAATTACAGACTCTAGATTGTCCATAGATGGGAATGGCTGTTGCCCTGTGATTGGCTGGCGACCAGTCCAGGGTGTACCCTGCCTCTCGCCGAAAGTCAGCTAGTATAGGCTCCAGTTCACCTGTGACTCTAATGAGGATGAGCAATATAGAAAATAAACGGAAATGGATGGTAAATATTTTCCCCTGTATATCCAATATGACATAATGGCTGTCCTGTGGTATTATATAATCAATCCCACCAATAGTTTTACTTACTCTTCCAAGTATGTATTGGCTAGGTCTTAAACACCCTATGCCTGAAAGATAGACTTTTTCTCAGGTAACCATAAAATGTCAGGGTCTTCATAATACAAGCATGGCTATATTAAATATACAGTTGTGTGAAAAAGTGTTTGCCCCCCTACCTGATTTCTTATTTTCTTGCATGTTTGTCACACTTAAATATTTCCAATCATCAAAGAAATTTAAATATGAGTCAATGACAACACAACTGAACACAAAATACAATTTTCAAATTAAACTTTTTATTATTAAGGGAGTGAAAAAAATCCAAACCTACATGATCCGTGTGAAAAGTGATTGCCCCCCTGTTAAAACATAACTGTGGTTTATCACACCTGAATTGAAGTGGAAAAGGTTATGAACCCATTTGTAAAGCTTTGAGGACTCCAGTGAACCACAGTGGGAGCCATTATCCACAAATGACAAAAAAAAATGGAACAGTGGTGAACCTTCCCAGGAGTGGCTGGCCAACCAAAATTACCCCAAGAGTACAGTGGCGACTTATCCAAGAGATCACAAGAACGTCCAAAGAACTGCAGGCCTCACTTGCCTCAGTTACGGTCATTGCCTCCACCATAAGAAAGACACTGGGCAAAAATGGCCTGCATGGTAGAGTTCCAAGATGAAAACCACTGCTGAAGAAAAAGAAAATTAAGGCTCGTCTCAATTTTGCCAGGAAACATTGTGATGATCCCGAAGACCTTTGGGAAAATACTCTGTGGCCTGACGAGACAAAAGTTGAACTTTTTTGAAAGGTGTGTGTCCCATTACATCTGGTGTAAAAGTAATGCCGAATTTCATAAAAAGAACATCATACCAACAGTAAAATATGGTGGTGGTAGTGTGATGGCCGGGGTCTGTTTTGCTGCTTCAGGACCTGGAAGACTTGCTGTGATAAATGGAACCATGAATTCTGCTGTCTACCAAAAAATCCTGAAGGAGAATGTCCGGCCATCTGTTTGTGACCTCAAGCTGAAACCAACTCGTGTTCTGCAGCAGGCCAATGACTCAAAACACACCAGCAAGTCCACCGCTGAATGGCTGAAGAAAAACAAAATGAAGACTTTGGAGTTGCCAAGTCAAAATCCTGACCTGAATCCTATTGAGATGCTGTGGCATGACCTTAAAAAGGCAGTTCATGCCCAAAACTCTCCAATGTTGCTGAATGACAACAATTCTGCAAAGATGAATGGGCCAAAATTCCTCCACAGCGCTGTAAGAGACTCATTGCAAGTTATCACAAATGCTTGATTGCAGTTTTTGCTGCTCAGGGTGGCCCAACCAGTTATAAGGTTCAGGTGGCAATCACTTTTTCACAAAGGGCCATGTAGGTTTGGATTTTTTTCTCCCTTAATAATAAAAAAGTTTCAATTAAAAACTGCATTTTGTGTTCAGTTGTGTTGTCATTGACTAACATTTAAATTTGGTTGATGGTCTGAAACATTTAAGTGTGACAAACATGCAAAAAAAGTAAGAAAAAGGGGGCAAACACTTTTTCACACCACTGTAATTCAAATGTGGTGGCTTCAGAAAAACAGACACCAACTGTACTAGGGGGTATGCGAATAAAAATTAAAAACAATTAACACTCACAATTACGAGTGCACCTGAACAAGGAAAAAACGGAGGCAACGGAGCAGAAACGAGACAGGGCATGATTGTTCATTGGTCTGTGTGCATCATAGAACAAATAAGTAAGTTTGATGATTATTTTGTGCATTAACAGTGTTTAATCATAAAGATTTCATTTATATTGGTGTTCCAATCCCCGCACGGCCCAGCGGTGAAAACCTGTCACTGTGAGTGGGGATCGCCCCAAAAATGAGGCTTTATCGTTGGTTGTATGTATTTTTGGACTTCGGATATCACTTTATCGTGGTTGTTAAACTTTCCCCTTCATTTTGGTATTCAATTAATATGCAGACTTAAACCATAGCCATCGTGAGTGGACAAAAAAAGTGAAGCTCAAACTCAACACGTTCAGACGCAAAGATTACAACATCAGACTGGAATAAAACATATGTCGTATGATTTACTCATGTGCTCATGTGAAATTTTATCAAAATTTGACCATGCAAAATACACATTTACACATGGCCCCAGAATTACTATAAAATGAATGAAACAATGAATTATGGCTTCAGGTCAAAAGTCTGAAGGAGTACGCCACTGTAAAAAGCTTGGCAACCAGTGTCTTAATTAATACTCCTAATCTAATATGTTTCGGTCATGCTACATTCATGCATGTCATGCTGAATGAGCCCACTTTATAATTTCACTGACTGCATTAGATTCTAGTTTCATACTTTGCACTTTACTTTGTTCTTCGAGTGTTTGTGCCACATTGCAATGTGGAGCTTTCCAAATTGTATAGTTATCAGCATTATTCAGTTGGATTCTTATTTGTGAATTTGTTAGGACTAATCTATCTTAGTAGGAGAACATGTTATTTTAGTTAACTATTGGTCCTGCCTGACTTTTGGTCCTGGCTTTTGTAGAGATACAATAATTTAAAATGAATATGGCACTTTTTCGATAGCTTACATTGCATATTCCAGTATTTGCCTTATTCTGCACAGTGTTTGTGAAATGCATCCAGTGGCGTCACAGTAAAGAAAGCATCATGTGTTCAGTCATTACACGAGAATTGACCTGACATTAGTTTCAGGCAGAGCTTCTGCCTATATCGGTATCGGGTCATATCGTTAACAGAAATGAAGTGCTGGACAATATTGGTACAGTATATCAGATATCTGTAAGAAAGACAATATCAATCACCTCTTGACAAACAACCATTCGCACTCACATTCACACCGTCATTGAGTGAGGCTTGAACCCACTGCCCAGAAGTCAGCTGAGGGATCCACTATTTTCAGTGACAAAATTACGTTAACCTTTATCACATCCTTTGACAACATGGATTACTACACACACAGAAGGTCAGGGCAGTGTAAAATAATCTACCTCATATTCCTGTTTGAAGCCGTAGCCCTCAGCTGTCTTCATCTGGTTGATGTGCTGGAGCAGGTCGGCCACTCGGACGGCAGGGTGGAGCTGCCCCGTGTGATAGGGGGAGCCTTTGCGTCCACACGGGTGCCTCGGGGAACCTCCTAGCAGGCTGCTGGCCTCGTTCACCGAACTGCGAGGATCACCTGCGACAAACCAGGTCACAGTTGTAAATATTAGGGTACATTTGTAGTACAACAAGCTTGTACAAACTTTTGACATGTTTCACATTCAAACAACATCGTTGCCAAAACAATCCTTATGAATCCAGACTTAGCTATAAAAAGTATGGCAGGTGTGTAGTTGGCAATGATATTCAACTCTGTTGTTTTCAACTCTAGTTCCATTTAACATACATTTTAATATCAAACGGTGTTATAATGGCCAAATGCAGTCTATTAGGCCAACTACTATCTAAGGTAACTGTTAAGTCTTACTTGTGAAATGTTAGTGAATGAAGCATCTTCTCCGCTCCGACTCTTGCCACATCCAATATGGCGGCGACGTTGGCGTATGGCTCAGCGTTCGATGTGGCGTCTATATATGTTTATGTGCTACCCCGCTCACCATTAGCAGTGTTTTGACAACCCACCACGTCCTGCCACCCCGAAGGCGGTTAAGCAAAACATTGGCTCAAGTATATGATGCGTGTTGACTATTGAGGCTTAAAGAGCCATATCGGCTTTCATTATAGGAAAAAATGATACCAATGTTACATTTTTACACCAATATTGGGCGATATTATCGGCCATCCCTAACGATATCGTATGTGTCAAAACGAGATCGTGTGGATGATATGACATCATCATCGTCTTGAGTAATGACCAAAATCTGTAACAACTGTGTAGTAAACACATCCATCTTTTTCTAACCATGCGACTGACAATAACAAAAGGGCAATCGATTCAAAGAGTAACGGCAGGAATCACAAAACGTTTGTTTAGATTTAATTCAACTTTCATAGCCGATAAGACCAACAAGTTTTTCGTTCATTTATTCATTTATCCTGTTCAGGATCACGGGTGAGCTGGAGCCTATCCCACCCCTGACTGGTCACCAGTCACTCACAGGGCATATCATCATTCCCATCACTTCCACACCTATGGATTGTGTTCGACCTAACATGCATGGCTTTGGAATGTGGGAGGAAATCACAGTATCGAGAGTAAACTCACTCAATGGGGGTAACAAGCAAACACTACTCAGAGAGGGCCATGCTTAAATGTGTAAATTGACACTTTAACAGTAATAGTCAACAAGGTGGTACGATGTAATTACGATGTAATTACAATGTAATTACGGTGTAATTATGGTGTCATTATGACGCACTCCCATAAATGATTAATACCGTACAAAAAAAGACACTGAGAAAAGACATTTGTCATTTTTCATTAACTTTTAAACTTTAACCTCTGTATTCCAAGTGTGAGCCAGACTCTTCTGATAGCCATTTGTCAAAGAAAAGGACAGTGAAAAGTGAAGAGACATAAATGAAATGAAAAATGCTCAGAAAGTTGAGAAATGCAGACCAACTTTGGCCGCATCTTTGGTTTAAGCTGTTCGACTGTTGCAGCCAACATCAAGGGTAAGGACGATACATCTGAACATGTGAAGTGATTTTCTACTATAAAATAGACAGTGATAACTAAGCAGCGTCGTGGTCTCATTACTGAGAATTCCTCTCTCCAATAAGCCTGTCTTTTTCTCCCTTGCAATGTCCCTTCCAGTGTGCAGGACAACCACAGGGATAAAAGTCAGGACTTGTTCTCTTTTTTATTCCGGTTTCATTTACACCTTGCATGTAATCATATTATTACTGTACTTTATACGTCTTTGCTGTGTTCTTTGTACAGTGAGTGATTTAGGTGTAACTGGCATAGGAACAGAACTCATACGTAGACCGAGGACCTCCTGTATGTAGATATATTGTATATAAACATTTTCATGTCGATGTGTGAAATTAACATTTGTCTTACTGCGAGTGCCGCAGGTGTGCGCGTCCATGAAGGAAAGGGCCATCCTCTCATCCTCTTGTAGGGTGCTCTGGTCCGTAAAACTGCGCTCCATGGAGCCCATATGGCTCTTCTCCTGACGGTAAGTAATGGGTGTCTTATTCATGTTCACAGGTTTCCTATTAATGAATAAAGAAGAAGAGAGGACGTAAAGAGGGGAATATGTTAGGTAACAAAGCAATACAGGTAAACGAAACCCTAGAAATGAAACAACAGATCAGCTGCTTAATTATTTAGCCTTCCTGCTGTATGACTGACAGCCAGAGCATGAGCATGTGTGTGATGGAACGCATAAACAATGGAAAAGGAAAGAGCCATAATCACTTACGGATAATAAGAGTAGTAGTTCCTTCTGGCAAGAGTGCAGGAGAAGGAGGAGAAGGAGGAGGACGGAACAACAATCAAGAAGACATGTATCATGAAAGCAATGTCAGCTGAAAGCAGAATGCATTGATTACAGTGAAAACCAGAAGCAGGACGTCAGCTGTGCGGGTGACCATGTGACACGTGCAACAAGTGTATCGGGCAGGTGCAGACAGCCGAGCACAATGTATGTGTGTGTGTGTTTCCTGCAGTAGAATCTGTCTGAAGTGTTATACTTCGAGTACCAACGCACTTAGCAGTGGGACCTGCGCTAATTTGCAGAACATTGGTCGTCTTTCAAAATGGACATTAGTCAATATCAGCGTGCAAGCTTTGTAAGCCGTTTAGTGCACCGATAACTACCCATGTTGCAGGGTTCGTTTTTGACATGGTAATAGTATAATAGGGGAGGGACAAATTATCTACGCAATATTACAATAGTCCAATATTAATATGGCAACACGAAGCATCCAAACTGCAGTCCAACGTGCATATTTGTGGACGTTTGTGTGTACCAGTAAGGGCAAAGATTAATGACAATAGTCATAGAACCGAAGTGCTGCATAACAGTTCAGAATGTTTAAAATGCATGACGTTCAGTATCCAACAATGAATTGTGTTTAACTTCGGAGGCTTCACTGTATATATTCTTTAAGTAAGTCATTATTTAACACTCGCTAAGTTTAAAGGGGTGGATGATATACGATGGACCTTGAGGGTCACTGGCTAATAGTCTCTAAAAGCACACCTTTTCCCTCCCAATTACCATCTCATTTATGGTCGGTCCTGTGCTCGGTGTGTGTAATTAAGTAGCTAATTGAATTGCATCAGCCTTTAATTAAATACTTCATACTCTCACACACTCAAATGGGCTCTGCAGATGAGAATTGTTGGTCCCTTTGGTGCATCAAAGGGGAATGCAAGCAATGCAGATTGTTGGTACAACGGAGTACTAGTACTCTACCTCTGCTATAAAATCTGCTTACTGGGCTGATACCAACTCAAAAAAATGAAGGAGGCGTGGTGTCACTGCACAAAATGAGGCATACTCCATACAAATTAACAGTATTTACCCTTTCTTTATGATAATGATGACAGCGCCCAGCAGGAGGATGAGCACCACCAAGCCACCGGCACACACCCCGAGAATCAGCCCCATCTCCTCTGAGTGTTGCGACACCTCCAAAGCCTTGCGGTGATCTTTGCAGGCGGCTAGGAGGAGCAAAAAAGATTCTCTTTAAAAAACAGTGCACTTTAAATGTGGCGGAAGGTGTGAGTAAGAAATGACTCTCAGAGATGTCATTTAAAGTAAGCTATACAGAAAATTATTTGAAAAGCTTCTCGCCCACAGGTACGACAATGCATTCATTCTACTTATACCGACTACTGAGGACATCTGCGGAATTCTAATGGGTTCTTAATGCCAACAGTGCATTTCAATAGCGGTGATATTTCAAAAGGCCTTTTCAAATTGCCAGCAAAAACGAAAGAGTCATGCAAATAAGGAAGTGACAGATATTGTCAGTGTTAGTCAACAACAAACACGTCATAGTCAGGTGGACATGTAGGAGGGGTTTATATCGTGAAATACTAAAATCATACAGTTCAAACTCAATTTCTGGACAGATGCGCCTCAAATGTCAAACCAAAACATGTATGAGGTATCAGCAAATCATGTCAGTCGAAGGGATTGACTTCACACAAGTGTTTTGCTTTTTCTTTCACTCTTTTTTGAGAATAATGGCAAAGTGGATGGAAAAGTGTGATGATAACCATAGAACCAGAACTGTAACTGAATGGGTCTAGCTGCTCAGTACAATATGAGTTATACAAGAGGTTAATTGCATACACAAATTTATTTTACCAAGTATATGCAAACCATTATATGTCAGGAATTTTCAAAGGGTGCCTAGTTTTAATTTATTTTTCTTTTATTACATAGTGGTTAGCTTCTCTTTATACCTATGTGACAGTTAAGATCTTAGGACGCCATTAATTTGTCTTGAACTAAAAAACACACTTAGAAGTCAACCAGATTCACGTAACCGGTTGTGTTTGACTTTGGAGTTTCCATTGTAGAGGCAGTTAAATTCAGTTTAGGATAATGATATGAAAAAACATTTAGAAATGGTTTGGCACTAAAATGGTTATCATTGCTGACCATTTTTACAAGGTGATGTGCAGCCTTGTGAACCTGTCATTGTAAATATCACTGTATGGCGCTGGGACAACACTCTGGAGATGCTTTCCCTGTAAATACTGAATTATTTATTCTATTTTAGACACACAAGTTGTCGACACAGCAGCTCCCGATGAAAACGTCAAGGTGCCTCGCTGTCTGTGAGCAACTGAAAAGGTCTCCCAACTTGCAAGTTTGTACTTTCTCAATCATGAGGTTTCGTGCTTGTGCTGGAGAGCCGATATTTCCTTGTCTAGTTCACGGGGCCTGCTGATCTAGTTTCCCTGTGCATGTGTCAGTCTACGCTGCAGGCAGTGCCAGCCCTCAAACCAGCCTTTCTGAGCCCAGTGGAATGTCTCGAGAACGGCAGAAAGTCAGAGCAGGCCTCAGGATACAGCTCTATCTGACAGCCTGCTGGGGACACAGCCAATCTGGGGCAAGGGAATGGAAACACAGCCATGTCTTTGCCTATCTGTAGCTGGTGTCCCTTCATGGTGCTTTCTAACACTCATTCTGAATAAAAGTAAAAGTCACACAATATCAGCAAGGTATTGGCAGAGTAGTTCGTATTTGCTGACATGAAGTTGTATGACATCCCCATCAGCAGTGTACTACATCAACAGTGACGTACCCCGCAATTTGTCCTCCGAGTCCAGTTCTGTACGGAAATTCTGTGACGAAGAACGTAAGGACATTTAAGTAAAGAGTTTGGCTTCTCAAAGCAAAATGCGTTCCAGAGATGAATACATTTGCATCATAAAAATGCCTACTCGAAAAAAAGTGTGATGAAGACTCTCACATCTTCTTCCGCTGTGGAACACACACGTAAACAAGAAGGCCCGCTTTGCTCTGTCGCGGAAGAAGATTCAAGCGTACATCGAGCATCACATACACAAGAATATATAGGCGACAGCATGCAGGGATACGGCGGGAAACAAATATTAGGTCAGATTTTTTCGAGTAGGCATTTTTATGATGCAAATGTATTACTCTTTTGAACGCATATGTGCACATTTGAGAAGCCAAACTCTTTACTTAAATGACCCAGCAACTAAGCGGAATTACGTTCGTCGTCACGGAAATCTGACCAGAACAGGACTCGCGGAACCAAGTGGGGGGTAAATCACTGTTGATATAGTACACTGCTGATGGGGATGTCATACCACTTCATGTCAAAAAATCCTAACCATCCATCCATTTTCTATACCGCTTCTTCCTCATTAGGGTCGCGGGGGTATGCTGGAGCCTATCCCAGCTGACTTCGGGCGACAGGCGGGGTACACCCTGGACTGGTCGCCAGCCAATCGCAGGGCACATATAGACAAACAACCATTCACACTCACATTCATACCTATGGACAATTTAGAGTCGTCATTAACCTCACCTGCATGTTTTTGGATTGTGGGAGGAAGCCGGAGTACCCGGAAAAAACCCCCACACACACGGGGAGAACATGCAAACTCCACACAGAAATGCCCAGGGGAGAATCGAACCCAGGTCTTCCCGATCTCCAAGCTGTTACTGGGTTGGCCAACGTGCTAACCACTAGACCACCATGCGGCCCCCTAACTATCCCTTTAATGAAATTGACTTTAAACCGCCACATCTGACAAGCCACTAAACCTGCATGAATTGTAGTCCATCGCTTCCTGACTAAAGGTACGTAATACAATGACTTTACTTGGAATAGCATATGCACATACTGTATGGTACATGCAACCTTATATTTTCAAAGCATCCAGATATCTACTGTAGATGGTAGTGTACTTTCCATCCCATGTTCCTTACATTTTGCATTAAAATGTACCAATTTTTTTTTTCAAATTTAACCTGGAATGTCTAGCAGGCTGAACATGAGCATGAAATTGATTTCCACATGAATCCTTGCATCTGCCAGTTGCTCCATGTTGGAAAATTGGCGCTTAGAGAAGGAATGAAAGTCTATTGTCGTGTTGAGCCTGCCGGAAGATCCTTAATTAAACTGTCACCTGGAAGTTGAAATGTAATCTCCAGTTTTCGTATCCAAGCTGAAATCATTTGTGTCCACTCGGCTCGTGACGAGTTGCTTGATAATAACAGCTTAGGAGATGATGCAGAGGCGATGCTAATAGTAGACGCATAGGAAAAGGCACCTTTGACTTGTCACTTTTGGAAATGACCCCTGGTTTTACTGTATTTTTTAATCATTCACATACATGTTGATGTAATGTTTTTACATTTTTAGGGCTGTCAAATGATTAAAACTTTTAATCAGTTTAACCACAGTTTTCAAATTAATCATTACTAACCACCATTTGAACTACATCTGAGATATGCCAATTTTTTACAGAATTTTATTAACATAACAATAAATGACAGTACACGATGATATAGCAGTGTGATGAAATATCGAAATATTGCAACATTTAATAACTTTTGTGATATTTAACCTTACAATAGATTATCGATACGCTCTATCGTTATTAATTTCCACCTCAGTGAGTCAAGTCATCGTTTTACTTGTCAGCCAGGAATGGCGGAAGTCACAGAAAAAGAAAAAAACAAAACAATGCGGCGCCATGGCGAACATGGGCTGTGAGGTTTGCTGGAAATTAAACTAAAAGATGCACTTTCATATTTTAAATTAAAAGTGTGGAACCCTAAAAAACAATCTTGTTTAAGAGTTATGTTACAGTAAAACTGTGTCATTGTTTCTGCACTAGTGCTGTTTGTTCTTGGTTAAACTATGACGCAAAATATAAACTATGAAGTTCATGTTTTGTATGATTTTTTTTCACCCTTTTACCATATCAAGATATCGTTATCGAGAGCCATGTATCGCAAAATCGTATCGTATTGTGAGGTACCCTGACATTCCCAGCCCTAAAGATGAGCTATATTTGTATGTACAGTATTAAAAACTCCAAATGAGTTGAAAACGTAAATCAAGCTAAGATACCATACGTATCTATTACATATCTATACAAATCTATTTCCCTAAGACTAGTCTCTTTAATAACAGCAGTACATTTGAATCACACTTTAACCGTGCTATTATGAGCAATAAGGGGTTGCGTTCAAATACACTACAGTACGTAATTTAAGTTAAACTCACATGTTTTGTGTGTATTTATTGTAAATTGTACTCATACATTTACAAGTATGCAGTGCCCTTGAAAGCATCATCATGTGAACAGTACGGAGAGAACAGTGCTAGTTAGGTTCTGATCCAACACGAAGAAAAGGGACAATTATGAGGATGTTCATTGTTTGTGTGCATAATATGAACCAATGAGTGTGTTTAATGATTATGTTTTACATTGAGAGTGAGTTGCTTCTGAGTGTTAGAGATAAGTATATCCACTTATTGTTCTTTTTTGTCTTTCTGTTTATTAAAACCTCACATACGCGCATAATAAAGATGTTGTTGTGATCTTGATGAGTTCGGCGTCTCCATGAATGCATCTTGCGCAAGCGTGGTGCAGAATGAGATGTGTTGGCAAGTTGGCGATACATAAATAGTGTTGGAATTGCACTGATGTTAATGTGCTTGGGTCAGAATAAAGTTATAAAAGAGCTTCAGACTGTGGGATTCCGTGGGGATGCTACACTGTGCCTTCATCTGCCGTCATAATAGAGATGTGTGGCTTGCCTTGATGTGCATGTGTTAAGTATATGAAACATTTTCAAGGAATTTTGGGGAATTTTGCCCTTCATCCACAATCATTATGTCAGACATGAACACACGTCTCCCTTTTCTATACATTCTAAATACTGAAAAAAAGCGGTCATGAGGCAGCTAATAATGGACATAAAGATGATTCAGCTATTCTGCCTATAACATCCTCTAAATAAGCCTCCAACAACATTTTATTGTTTCATATACAGTCATGCCTCACTCTTTCGTAGTTTTTCAAAACTGAATGAATAAATAAATTATCGCTGTTTCGTGGTTGAATATTGAAAGTCGTCAGCCATGGCAAGTCCGACATGATAAAGTGAAAAGAAGTTCTCCTCCCATTCCGTGTGGAAGTGGTATTTTTTTTTGCTTCTTTGTCCTTCTTCCCCACTCAATGTGAAACCCTTTCTTAGGTTTAGAATACAATAAATGAATTGGAGGCTAACTAGTTAGTTCGCTAGCTTGTTAATGGTTAAAGCCATGGCCGTCTCTTGTGTCCCTGCAGTGATCTTGTAGCCTGTACATTACAATTAAGCAATGTGGTGTAAACAAATAATAATAGTAGTGTAAAGGTGACTACAGGGGTGTTATTTTATGTCCACAGGCTCTGATCACGGTAAAAATTGGATTTAGAAAGTCATGAATAGGTTTCCGTTTCCTGTAACTATGAAAATGTTCTATTTATTAACACTGAATCCTAATTTGCAGAAATTCACTTATCGCAGTCGGGTCTGGAACTAATTAACTGTGCTAAACGAGGGATGACTGTACATGCTGTAACCATGCAGTAACAGGTACATTCATGATAACATGTAATACTTCCAGGATATTGCCATACTATGGTCATTTTCAGCATTACCCAAAATTCTTTCCTGGGCGCACTGATTTCACAGAGCCCATAGAAATGAAAACTACTTCTGTCAACAAAAACAACATGGAGAGTGCGTTCTGTGTTTGTTCTGTGTCTGTTTCTGCTGCACTGAGTGGCACGGTGTTACTTAAAATCAATGTATCTGGTGAGGAGAACACCGCTCCAAGAGACTGCATCACAAGGATGCAACGATGCAACTGTAGACAAAGTCTACAGTGGTAGAAAACTTTTTCCACGTACCCAATATCAACTGGAAAAGACGCCCCAGGCCACCTGGACCAGACGGGCAACTGTCTATCGAGTAAGTAACCATGATATTGATTCTGATACATGGAGCGCAGAGTGATTGATATCACAGCTATATACAGTACACAGTCGATCTAGCCATGTCACTATGCCAGACAATTAGAGCCTACAATAACAATATCACTATAGTTTCGTTAATATGCAGGTCACAGTATGTAAATGGAGCGCTGCTGGTGATTTTGGGAAGTTATTTTAGAAGGCTTTATAGGAGGAATTGGTGAATCCCTATTACGTCCATGGTGAGTGAAAAACTGTTAGCACAAGGCGGCTATCTAGAAAGCACCAAGAAAGCAGAAAAAGGAAAAGACGTGTTCCTGTATCACATAAGCATTGGGGATGATGTGCAACATTCCAAAAAAAGTGCATTTTTTCTTTAAGGTAATAAATTCAATAATTTTGTTTTTGACAGTCCTCATTTTGTTCGTTTGTTTGTTTCACCAAACACAAAAGCAGGATTGCGGGTGGCATTGCTTTCATTACATTTGTTGGGTTGGTTTGTTAGTTAGCAAAAAAACCTTTAAGATACGTTTTTCTACTGTCTATACCTAACGACATTCTCCATGTAAAGATGTCTGCTAACCTAAAAAACATTGGAGCAAGAAACCGGAAATGAAACCTCTTATTACGTTATATTATATCATATCATATCACACAATATGGATGCATGCGTGCACACGCACATGCACGCACACACACGTACATATATATACACGCACACACAAAAGACACCCTGCCTAGTCAATTTCAATTTCTGTACAAGGATGTGTTTACTGCTACGGCGCAGTGATTTCTCCAAACTCATGACTTTTATTCACTGTGATCCTCAGTCCAGCCAGAGAAAGGAATGGAGGAGTGGGGGCTCTCCTGCCAAGAGAATTTAGTGTCAATTTCCTTGCCCTTTTCATGTCCCTTCCAATCCAAAAACTGAGGTACAGAAAAGAGGCGGGCAGGGCTTTCTCAGACCGAGGCCACGGTGGCTCCATGTGGAAGTTTTGATGTGGAGGACCCTTGGAGCCCGCTGGGGTCAGAGCCCCTCAGATGTAGCCATCTACTGGGCCGCTGATGAGAACAAAGAGACTTCCTTTGATATGCTGCGTCCCAGCGGCCGCTTCCAAACAAACAGGATGAAAGCCTGACCTCTAATCCCTCCCTGCCTGTTGCCCTTTTCTCTGAAAAGCACAGCTAAACAACTACGGCTGTCGGAGAAAATGTTTCCATATTTCCAATTTTGTACTTGAGAACAATAATAGTGCAATAGAAACACAAGGACTCGTAGAATATCAGTTCTATAACAAAGAAAAAGATTGCTGATGCAAAATGCATTGGAGGTCACACCATTGATGTCATATTACCTTTACGGGCAATGCGGATGCAGTTTATTCTGGACTCCTGCAAAAGAAAAAAAAAACACACATGAAAGGAGAGTGTTACTTTGCATAAATGGAACCAGATACAAAGTAATATCTTAGCTCTAATATCTAAAGTTCACAATTTTGAGTGGGCTCCACTACGCTTCTCTAAAAATACGTTTTACTTTAGTAATTAACTTCAGGAAAATGTACTCTGACTAAAAGGAAAAATGACCTTTGATATGAGAGTTCTAACA
Organism: Dunckerocampus dactyliophorus; assembly: GCF_027744805.1. Lineage (NCBI taxonomy): Eukaryota > Metazoa > Chordata > Actinopteri > Syngnathiformes > Syngnathidae > Dunckerocampus > Dunckerocampus dactyliophorus. The sequence goes on from NC_072825.1 coordinate 20,663,900, forward strand.
ACATGACACTTTTAAATATCTGCAAATCTGAGAGCTGTGGCAGACTACTAAAGATACAGATAAGAGCTTTTTGCTGAAGGAGAAAAGATTAGAGTTAAAAATGGGTAGGGGGGCATAATTAGGGGAGGGTTCCAGACCGATGCACCACTATGAAAATGAATTAATTCTATTCAAATTCAGGCTGATAACATCTCAGAGTTATGAAAAAGGACCGTTGTAGAACAACATTAATGAAATTCAAGACTTTAATCCAATTCCACCCTTCCACCTTGTGGAGAGATGCATTATGAAATTAAAATTTACACATGCCAATCCAGGCATTGAGGGACACTTACGCAAATGAGCACATTTGGAAAAGACTTCCTCAAAGCGGCTAAATTCCTTTTTTTTGCCAAATGAATATGCATATAAAGATGACTCTTAAAGAAACTTCTTAAATGTGCTGGCTGCCTTGGTCAGGTTTGAACGTGTGTATTGCTCTGACACGCTGCCCCACGTAACACGCACGTGCATTAGTTATGTTTGTTGTGGTTATTTGGAAAAGTTTAGCTACTGACGTGAATGTATAAACTAGTGGTTCCCATTGTGGGTCAAGCATAAAACAAGCACAAAAAACCCAACTAAAGCCAAACTAAAGAAGGATAAAAATAAATAAATAATACACTACGTATAGCACAGCAAGCAAAACATGGCAAATATACAAATATACCACATGGAAGCGGAGACACAGCCACGCAAGCAGGGTCCTGCCTCTGCCGTCTGGCCTCATGCATCGTCACTGGAGGTGCACCACTGGCTATGTGAGAAGGCAGGTGCAGTGAAGGGTAGGGTTAGGTATCGAGTCTCGAGCATCGATGGGAGCCTGGACTAACATTGCGATTCTCCCGGGACTAATTTATTTTTAAAACATTTTGAGTCCCTGTTTCAATGTCCACTTCGCCCACCAGAAGAAATAGCCAATGAAGAAGAAGTCGACCAACACCAACAAAGATGAAGTGGCTAAAAGGTTTGGCTTAATTTCCTAAAAATGTTTGCAGCTCAGTGCAGCATTTGCAACACAATGACATCATGCAATGGACGGTGCACAAACCACGTGATTAAACACCTCCGGATTCATGGTGTACAACTCACAAGAGTGTCCCGTCTTTGGCGCACCGCCAATGCAACTGAGGGTTTCAAGAAGCTGGTTCAGTGTAAATAAAGGACGGGAGCTACGGCTACGGCGAGGCAGGTTTACTCATGAGCACAGCTAGCTGTCTCTATTAGCACCAGTCAAGGGACCGTCTGAACCCACACTGAACATTGAGAAAGCAAACAAAGTATACTACTTTTCAAAAGTACACATGTCTTGTGAAAGCGTACTCCTGTAAAAAGAAACTTCATAACATTTACATTCAAGTTGTACGGTCTGATAATTATATACTGGTTGGAGATAGACCTGTGAGTTGATAAAAAGTTCATGTCATTAAAAAAATTCAGACATTTCATCCAAAACAAAGACTTGATAGCGCCCTCATTTAAACCATGCAAACTTTTATGACTGCCTCTTAAAAGCATCTGCATCAAGAATCAATGGGAACCGGGAATTGAAACGAAGAATCAGAATCAGAACCGTAATCATTAAAATTGAATTGATACCCAACCTTAGTGGAGGGTCGATGTCAGCAGTGCACGGCGGGGACTCTGGACATGCGCCGAGTCCTTCCCGCAGATCTCCTAAGCTACGATGCTTGCCATTAGCAAAGCTACTGTACATCCATTTCTGAAATACCGGGCATAACTGTGCAATGAAGTATTGCATCAATAAATGTAATGGTTTAATGGTTTAATGTTATTTGAACGTGCATACAAGTTACAATGGAATACATCACATAGTACAATGCAGTTCCACATGTACAAAAGGAGTAAGGATTTTTGCAGTTAATTAACAAACATTTTATTCACTAATCCAAAAAGCAGACACTCTATGGTGGTGAAATAAGCGTAAAAGGTAAAAAATGGAATTCTAAAAAATGTAAACGGAAAAAACACAAATTGGAAAAAAAAAAGAAAGTATAAATTACTTTTCTATAAAGTAATGCTGAGAACCAGTTGTGTTCAAAGTTATGGGCCATTTTTGGCCAACAGCTTGTTCTTTCAATAAAGCAACAGATTGCCAACTTCCTACAATCAAAAGAGGTGGATGTAGATATCAACACCACCCACCATTCGCACTTGCATCCCACTATATGGCAGAAACAATACCACGCCCGTCATCATTAAGTTCACCAACAGGGAATTCAAAACCGCACTGCAGAAACAGGGAAAGAAGCTGAGAGGCACGAACGTCTACATGAATGAGCATCTGACAAAACACAACGTTGACATCGCCAAGAAAGCACGAGACTTGAGGAAGCAGGAAAAGATACAAAGCACTTGGAGCACCAAAGGTAAAATCTACATCAAGCTAAATGGAGGTCCAGGAGAAGCAAGAGTGCTTGTTGTCAAATATATCAACGATCTGGATAAATATTAAAGATCAAATTACCAAGACAACAAGGATAATGGAGGATACAACCCTAGAAAGAACCATGCGTCTATAGCATTACATTCAATAACATTAACCTTGATATCATTGTTGCAAGGGCCTGTTCAAAAAATACTAACTATCTACATTCAATGACAGTCACAGTACAACACCAAAGACGGCAGGATGTGGATCCTGATATCAACAGGAGAGAAAGGACTGTTTTGTTTTTTTTTATACACATGTATTAGCAATTGATGTGATACGAAGAAGGGGTACGATTAAATAAGCTGTGCTTCTTCCTACTCCTTTTCGGACATGTGGGAATTGTAACATGAAGCATTCAAAGTAAACTGTATTCATGTTTGAAATAAATTAAACCATAACCGTAACCATAACCATTTATTGGCCCACTTATTCAAAAAACATTTGTTTTTATTAATGACATATATTATTAGAAATTATATTTGCTTTGTCACTTATATCACAAAGCTTTTACAGCTTATAAAACAGTATACTGAGCTGCATTGGATTGGTTTGAGTATCTTTAATGTACACAGTCTACCAAGGTGGCACCCCACATCCTTCAATTTGTCTGTAAGCTATTTTTATTTTTTATTAGAAAATTGTATTTATTGGATCATTACCTGACAGCAGATTTCCTGCGTCATTTTAAAACAAGTTTACTCTTTCCCATTGGTATGTGAATTATTGCATGCCAACTTAGCAGAGGAGTTAATTGGCAAGCCTGTCATGGTAGTTCACACTTCACACATTTAGCTGTGTAGTGCCAGTCATGCCGCAGGGGCAGGTGGGTTCTGGCAGCTCCAAACACACAACATGAATGCCAACACACAACACAAGGCTCCACTGCCCATATTTTCAGTGTGTGTGTGTGTGTTTGAAGTCAGAGATGCCGCATTCGCCAGAAAAGCTCCACTCTTGTATCTACAGACTTTGAAGAGCCTCTTTAGACAGATCAATCAAAGCAATTACACAGGCCCTTGACAGGCCCTCTCTAGATAATTAGTACAGCGAAACGCTAAATATTATGAGGCCCCATACTGCTCAAACTATTCTCACATTGATGCCATTGTTGCAGAGTATCGGGTGCAACTTTTTTCCAAACTGTCAAGGTGGACACAAACCCAACAGACCTTCATTAATGAACCAGTCAATATGACATAGAAGGCTCAGGAAGGAAACTTTATTACTCAATACCCAGTATAGATTTTCTTAGAAGCGCTGACACAGGTTAACGGAATGTCAAACCCAACAAGAAATTCAAAAAATCTTAAGTCTTTCATCTCAAAGGCTGCATGCAAAATCCAAGTATGTGACTTCTTTTAGTAAGAGCAGATGCAGCAAATTAGTTTTAAGATTGCTGCTTGCTGCGATACAAGTATCCACACATAGATACCAAAAATATATTTTCACTCCAATTATATCACTTCTTGTTTTTATTTTATCACGGATGACAACAGCACTATTTGATGGATAAAAACCAAACTAAAGCATCTAAAACAAAATGTGAGTCTCATTCTAGACATGCGACATGACATTACTTTTGTCAGTTGGTTTTGAAATAAAAAAACGAAAAGGGAATTAAAGGTGAAATCTAAAGACAAAAAAAGAAATGATGTGGCAATGATGTCATGGCATCGCCGCAAAGCGCTAACGAGGCTTCCAAACAAATTGCTGTAAAGTCACACCCGTGTTACACCCGTGGTCTTGCGAAGATAGTCCCGGTGGTCTTGCGAAGATCCTCATGCTGTTTTTTGTGGTGCTGCTTCGGATGCGCATTGAGGTTTGTCGTGTTGAACTTCCCCGGTTCTGTGCCACCGCGGGGACTTGAGCACATGAGCACACGTTGTTGTTGTTGTGATCATGTGCACTCTAGCCAGGCGCTGCTGGATAGACGTGCTGGAGTGGAGTCGAGAATGGACTGCTTGTATCGGAGTGCTGATATTGGATATTTTACAGTATAATCTGATCCGATTCCGATCTTTTTTTTTTTTTTTACAGATATCAATATTGGATCAGGACACCCCATGACAAAATGCATTCTCATTTGAATTGTAAACTCTGAAATACTGTATTTGCTCATTAGTGGCCCCCACTTGATTCAACACCATGTTTCAATCGTTGGGTCATTCTTGTACATTTAGTGCAATTTTTGGAACTACAGTATAGTAATCACGGCATATGGCGTGTATACAACATCAGTTGTGCATGTAATACGCGACTTGCAAAAAGTAAGCGCCTGTTCTCAAACTGATGCCTCCCCCAGAAAAAAAGTGGTTGGTGATGGTAATTACCTGAAAAATGCTATTGTTTGCACATGGACATGGAATAGTTAATGAAACTGCACAGCCTGGCAGAACTTAATATATTAATATTGAATTTTGTTGCCAACCAAACAGCAGCCCCCCACGAAAGCATAAAAATAGTCCATATATCGTATATTATACGTATTATAAAAGGTAATAAACACCTTAACACTAGCAGGCTAAAATATAAAAATGCCCCCAGTCACTAAATGAGGAAATACAGTAGACCAGGGGTTTTGAAATTGTGGCATAGTGAGCCTCCCCTCAGACAATATAATATGGCCGGGGCCTTCCCTCCTCCCCAAAGCAGCACCCAAAAAGCATCTATTCATTTGGCCATTAAACACACAAATATCTTGGCTTGGTATGAAATATGTCTTTTTCTTTTTTTCCCCTGATGTCTTGTAGTGCCTCCCGCTTCCTCGTCACACTCTGAAAACCACTGCAGTAGACCATAGCTAAACCGCAGCATGGTTGTATGTTTTTTGTTTATTTTTTATTGTATTGCATTGTGTTGTATCCATGTCAACAGCATTCAACTATTGTAGAATAACTAACTAACTAATAATTAACTAACTATAATTCAACTATTAAAAATTTCTGAGTGAAAGCAGCACTGTGCACAATAGCAGGACGGCATTACTTGCGCAACGGGCCACTCTGTGCGCCACTCATTGTGGGTCATGAGCTCTGGCTCACTGCCAGACAAAAGAAAACCTAATCCCATCCACCAGTAAACCCTATCTAAGCCCATGCTTAGCAGACTAGTTGTATGAAGTGCACACACTGCAGTCCCTCAATATGTTTCTCCACTGGGTTGGAAAAAGATGCCACTGCTAATGGATCAACCACCCACCTAGATCCACTGGAAAAAAATACTGTGCTACTGACAGAACGAAACCTGCAGATCATTAAGTGATGAGATCATACTACTCAAGGGATGGACTATTCCTCGAACTGTAATTTAGGGTTTTTTAAAACTAGTTCATCTGGTCCAAATGTGTTGGTGTGTTTGCGAAAACTGGTCCATCAAATCAAGGTTCGTAGTAGTTAGTAAACACACCATAGATGTCCACAGGTCCACTTTGTGGAGATGTCATTCACACACTAGGATATGGCTGTGGCTGGCAAATATTAAAGCATTGTGTCGCTACCACTGATCATCTGCACCTGGGTCCAATTATCACTAAGTAATTGCTTCATCCAGGTAGCGGCTCGTCGTGTAATCGAATTTGGAAAGGTAATGTCCTCCAGGTATCATGGGAGATCGGGCTTTGTCTTTTCACTGGGATGGCAGGAAACTTTCAACCGTGAACCTCTAAAACAGGGGTGTCCAAACCTTTTCTAATGAGGACTTTATACTGAAAAATCAAAGGATGCAGCGGCCAGTTTTACATTTTTTAAAACAACCCATGTAGATATGCAGACGTTTGTTATACAGTATTTTAAAAATTGCATCTTAGCTTTTTTTTTATTGGTGACACAGCGTATTATTAGTATGAATGCACTTTTTCTTCTTATGTTACACTTTTTTGCTAGTTTTTTTTTCATTTTTGCTGTTTATTTATTTATTTTTGTTTACAATTTTTTCAATTTTCTTCTCATATGTTTTTTCTCATGTCTTTATTCTCATGTTTTTATAATATAGAAGTATAATTAATACATACAATAATATTGTATAACTGTAATATTCAAACTTTTACCCGACCTAATTTTTATGAAATTGAAAGTTCACTCTTGTTTTGTTTGTTTCTCATGTTACATTTTAAAAATATATATATATATTTCAATCTTACATATTCTATTATTCTCATACAATTACTGTTCTTTTTTTCCATTTCTGCTGTGTTTTGTAGGTTTCTTGTTTAAAGGTATTTTTAGAATGTGCCAAGGGCCAATAAAAAACAGTGATGTGCTGAGAACAGCCCCTGGGACGCACTTTGAACACCCCTATATGGATGTTAGCTAATTGCACGAAAAAGAGAGGACAAATGAATATGAAAAGATAATGAAGATGAGGGTATGTTGTAAAAGGACAAAACAGAAAGAATCATAAACGTGTAATATAGAAGATGGATGAAGAAGAGCATGTTGTTGATTCTCAGTAATCCCTGCTAATCACAGTTTTGCTAGCCAAAAACTAATGCATGCAAATAATTCACCGTTTCTGGCATGCTTTGTTTGTAGGGAATCAAACTAGTGTGGAATAAACATACATCATTTCCAAGTAGTTGCACCACCAGCTCAAAATGTTGTCGTTTACCAACGCTTTTCACGGCATAAATACTTTTTCAAGGGTTGTGAGCCCAGACAATGCCAGCTGTTCTACTGCATCAGCCACAGCATTAGCAAAAACACATCATCATTAACACCCCTCAACATTGGCTGAGATTCACTATGTGTTTACTAAAGCTGAGCAAAGTGCTACCACTGGTGGGTGTTCCCCATCACTCACCCCTCTGAAGTTGCTCATTGCCTGGAAGTAGACAAGGTAGCTTTTACGAGGGTCCAAAGGGGTGTTCCAGTAGCCGTTGTAAGTGTGATTATCACCCACAGTGAAGGGACTGGCCTCTGGCAGGCTGCTGGGTGGCAGCTCAGCAGTGTAGTAGTGCGGGGTGCCCCTGGCCAAGGCCTCGCCATGGGACATCGGTAGTGGAAAACACTCTTGAAGCCCCAGCTCCCGTTTTACTTTTTTCCCTGTCTCCTCCTGTACAACCACCTGGTATGTGCTAAACACAAACAGGTAAGAATGGAACATTTTAATGCACTATTACTGGCATACAAGTAGAAGCTTGCATTCTACAATTTAAGATGCATTCCTCACCTGACAGGTGCTCCTCTGCCTTGGGCGGGGCGTAGCAGGACAGTTATTGTGCTCTCAGTCTCACTCAAGGGGGAGGGCATATCGCCATAATCAAATGTGGGCGCTGAGGACACACAGTATTTAGTTCATACCACACAAATAGTTTATATACAGTACCATGCAAAAAACATTGAACATCTTTACAGCAGTTATTTTTATACTGCACTTAACTCAAAAATACAAAACTATATAGATGTTTGGGACATGCGCCAAAGAAGAACCCATTACATTTTGGTGGAGATCTGAATAAAAGCTTGTACACAAAAGATCGCGGGGAGGGACTTTCCAGTTGTCCCTCGTTTATCACCGCTAATTGATACCAGACCCGACTGTGATAAGTGAAGTCGGATTCAATATTAATCAATTAAATATTTTAATGGTAACATTTAATATTTTAATAGTAAGTATGTTAATAGTAAGTAAAGTAGAGTATAGAAAACCTATCTATGACCTTCTCAAAATGTTTTTAACATTATTAGAGCCCTGTAGACATGGAATAACACCCCTATAGTGACCTTTATACTCGTATTACCTAATATAGTAGACATGATAAGTGATAATAACACGATAATAATAATAACTCACACATTAGCATTGTGAAAGTTCCTTCTTGTTGTAGTATCTCAAACATAATGACATTAAACATATTAAACATATATTAAACATATGGCATTAAAAAAAAAAACGATCACGATCATCCATCCTCACTATGAAGCTTGTTTAGCTAGATTTGTTTACACTACAATGCACCCCCCTTATGCTGTTTTCTGGCTGCTCAGTATAATAGAAGAAGCAGCTGCAATTCCAGCATGAGCAATAATCTCACCCTGCCCGTTTGTCCAGTGGCGGAGCCAAAACATTTTCATTGGGGTGGCCAAGATGAGAGCATTACTCACATAGGGGTGGCAATAAGTTGATACCTGAAATGTCTACATGGCCAGTGGGTGGCCGGAGAGTGACCAGGGGTGACCACGGCCACCACTGACCACCACGTAGCTCCACCAAGGCGTTTGTCACTCTGATATGTTGATATATGGTGAGTAAACAACATATTTTTTAATAAGTTAATTCTAATAACTTCATTTTACATGACCTTTAAAATAAATGTCATCAAAGTGTCAGTGGTTCTATTTTATTTTACTTTTACTACACAGCGGTTAACGTTTGTTTTTTTTTTTGCTTCTTGACAGTTAAGAATGATACAAGGTTATTTAGAACATAGCCTGTAGAGTTAATAAAGGTTTTATGATGCCGACAGACACTGGAAAGGAAGTCCACCATTATCCCAGAACGGATTTAACATATAGTGTTTGGCTATTACTTATTTATTAAACGCTCCGTCTCTTGCAGACCTAGTACACCGTAGAATTTTAGGAAAACGATACCCCTTTTCTGTGCTTAAATGCCGAGCAGAGTTAATTTACTAAATACCCATGTCCTCTTATTAAGCAGAGTGTTTGAACTTCTTATAGTTTTCCTGGCTACAGGTCCAATTAAAAGTCATGCCAGGGAGGCAAAATTGATTGGTTTTTTCATTTAAAAGGATTTGGCTTAAGTCACGCGCCTCCCTGGAGTTGTGGCAGCACATTTTGCTTTAATATCAGGAGTCAATTAGTGAGGGAAAGAAGAGCAAACTCGTCATGTCCAATAAATGATTACCACATTAAAAAGTGGTTGGCCAATATCGCAGCATCCATTGCAGACATCAATTTTGCTAAGGCATTAAAAAAGACAGCGGTGAAGATCGCTGGCCATTAAAAGCCTTTGAAAGACAGCTCTCTGCTTAAAGGAAGATTACACATCAGTCATAGTGGTGCACATGTCTAAATATACTGTATATGTGGATGTGTATAAATGGAGCTGGATGCATGTATAGCTTTAAGACGCTGACAGTCATAGTATAGTTGCACCCATTTGAGAGATACTCCGCGTAAGTGAATGTTCTGCACCGTGGGTCAGCCAAGGGAGTTCCGGATGATCTGCAAAGACTTTTGGGCTCTTTCTGCAGAATGGCTTTGTGCCAGAATTGTCTATGACATAGAGCCAGTAGGCAAGGATTGTGCTCTAACTCTATAATTAAACAAAACGTTCTCTCAGAAGAGAGATTTAGGAGTGTGAGTGAGACACAGTTTGGAGTGGCTTTGCCCTGCATTCCTAAGAGGAGCATTTCCATCCCTTAACAAGCACAAATGCACCATTAAAAGGAGAGACCAAGAGGTGGGCTGGATTTCTATCACCATTACTAATAAGCTCTGAGAATCTCTGATGTGACATTCTGTCCCCGACAACATACAGTATATAATGTACTGTATATATAGCGTCCTTCCTTAAATGTAATGTTCAGCCCTGTCCTTTTGGTGGTGTTTCTCCACAAGTTAATTAATGTCTTAAGGACAACCAGATGACAGCTTGCCACTTGTTTAGCGAGGCGATGGAAAATAGCTCCTTCTCCCTGAGAGCATTATTTTTGCCTTGGCACAAGAAGAAAGATATCAAGGTCAATAGGGAAATATAAAGATCCTAATAATAGCACACAATCGGTGAAGTCTGGAGTTATACCTGCATGCTGCAGTGATAAACAGTGATGGCAAAAAAAGAACAGCCTTCACAGAGAGATGATGCCATTTCATATTTTAACTCAGCTTTCATACTAACATGAGCAATCTGGCAGGTTTGTGTTGGCAACGATCATTTTACCAATTTGGCAAATAATCTCCAATCTGGCAGACAAGCTGTGGTTGGTTTCTATTGTTCTACTATACACTTGCAGTGAAAATTGTACAACGGCACCGTGAGTACAATGTATTCTGTGATGCTGGTCAAACGCCAGTGTTTCAAAACAATTTTTTCAAATTGTTTTTACAATTTTTAGAAATAGAAATGACCTGTTCTAGGGTCAAACTTTGCCATCATAAACCTAACTGTACATTATGTTTTACACGACTGTGGTCACTTTCAGGCTAGCTATTGTGCTTTTCCTACATGCTACGTACAGTATGTCAGCGTCTGTTTATTAAAATGAATGTGCTTATTCATTCAATACTGTAATTGAATTGCTGATACTGCACTGAGAAGCCAAAACAGACGTGTGTACCGCTTTCCTACATCCCATTAAGTGAAGTTTCCAGTTGTATGGTGATAGTCACACTTTGCGTTTGCTGACATCTCATGTGACTTCACTTATGTTGATGGCTCGACCACCAAGAGACTGTTAAAAATGTCAGTTGAATCCCAAATTGTATGAGCAGTCAGTGTTTCCACTGTGTATGTGGATGAAGATGACAATGTAAATTTCTGGCAGTAAAATACCTGAGATGTTCGTGGTGATTTCAGTGAGGGCAGTCTGGCCGAAGCCCTTCCCTGTGCGGGCTCGCACCGAGATCAAGTATGTAGTTCCAGGGTGGAGGCTGGAGAACATGTGGTAGGTCTCATTCTTTAGCTTGGACACGGTTCTTCTGGGTCCTGGGACGTTGATGCCAGGGTCAGATGACTCAATGCTCTGATAACTAATCTGCAGGTGAAAAGACAGTGGCCTCGGTAACTTAAAACAAGGGGTCTGACATAATAATGGCGAAGGTTTGATTATTTAATTCACTACAATTAAAGCTGTAATTGCTGACTGGCACTGACAATGATAAGTAAAAGCATACTTAATTTCCATGGGCCAAGGACAAAGGACAAACCACAGTTCAAGTGGACTCTTGAGTGTTTCAAAATTTGATAAACGTTCAGGACTTCAATTAACTGTTATTAAAACTAGAAAACTGCTACATATAAGTGTCCTTTAAAAGTTCCATCTTTTTTCAAAGTTTTTCTTGGAGGACTGATTTGCCTGACTTGCACAGTACTCCCAAGAGAGATTCCAATTATACACTGAAAATGTGGAGAGCTAAATGAGATGACATTACCACATTCTGACGCTGATTGGGCACATATACAAAGAGCACTTTGCGTTTGCAATGAAACACACATAAAACAGACATGTGCTGTAATTGAAGTACTAAACGTGCATAGACATACAGTATACTCAATCACACTCAACCACAGACTTGGTGATTATGTTAAAAATTGTTTCATGATGGTGATTTCTTTAATATGTATACATTAATCCAACAACCCTCTTTGCCTTTTTCACAAGTTTCACATACTGTATCGACAACAATGTGCTTATTTTTTCCTGTGTTCCATCACCGCCATATCATAAAAAACATAGAAAAAGATGACTGTACAATATTAACTTCACGAAAAGTGTATGCATAGTGGCAAATAAAACCAAAATATATGTCAGTGATTTGGTGGAGGTGGATTACAATTGTAATGTTTTGTACACCACATGATTTTTTTGCTATCAATACAGAATTAACGTAACGTTTTATTCACGTGAAGTAATTTGGTCCTATAACTATAGCTTTGATTCTTGCTTTGCAGCTGGTTTCCAAAACTGACCTACATTGTATAAGCAATGTGACTTTGTTGGATGAAGGAGCAGTGGAGTACATGTGCACTACAAATGTAGTGTAATTACCCAAATCTAAGAAATTAGGGGTGTTGAGAGATCTCCTGTGACGAGTAAAAAGGGCTGAGATTTCTCATTTGGAGAAAAGCTGTGTCGTGAGAACAGGGTAGCCAGAACCCCATCAAGACTGTGAACTGTGGCATCGCTACTATGAACAATAATACAGTAATATGGAAGTGGCAGTGTGCAAGGCATTATTGGAAGCACACATTACTGTAAGTGCCTTATGCACACCTTGCAATCCAACCTACCTTGGTGTTCCCAGTGTCAGCATCAGCGAGTTACGTGTTGCTGTTTTATCCATCTGCGTTGAACAGCTGCTTGCTACTTGTTGTTGTCCAAGCAGAAGTTGTAGTAATTCTACATTTGATCAAGTTTACTTGTCAGATCAACCCACACAGATGTTCGGACTTGTCGGCACCCTTAAAGGGGACCTATTATGCTTTTTCTCATTTCTGACCTATAAATGTTGTTACAATGTTGTACTCTCGTGTTAAATGATGACGGTTCAGATAATGAGGTTTACGCATTTGGAAGTGAGACCAGAAAGCAGTTTTGGATGGCTCTGCACGCTGTGTTTTATAATTTTTTTTACAATTGTCAAGTCCCATTGACGTCAATGCAACCGGGACTTCCTTATATGGGCATACCCAGGCATTGCGGTAGGCCTGCCCTCCCCCCGCTCTGCTTCGCTCTGCTCTGTTCACCGTGCTCCCAAGAAATGTTTATTCGGGTGTGCCTAACTGTGTTTATTTTATGTAAGTTATCAGACAAAAGGGGTTCGGAAGCTGTCCGGAAGTCCTCCGGAGCGCTCGGGAGTGTGACCAATCACAGCGGAGTGGGCTCGGCGGGAGGCGTACTTGGAGGAGGGCCGGGGTGGAGTAAATTACACCGACGGGAGGCAGGAAACCCAAGGAAACAGTCTGGAAGATCGACAAAGCTTTCTGTGCTGGTTATCGTGTGTAGCTGCTCTATAGGAGTCCAGAATGCAAAAACAAAGGCCCGAAAATTTGTACAATAGGTCCCCTTTAATCACCAAGCGGTCCTATTGACGCTCATTGTAATTGGCTCAGCACCAACAATTTAGCGGCAATGTCTCTATATTTAGCGAGTAAGGGTGCACACTTAAGTGCTTCTTGAGACATGCATTTGATAATTCGATAATTAAATACAAGCTGTCGACAAAGGTGAAGAATCCGCCGAGCAGGAGTAAGCTCCATTTTCGCAACGCTGTGCAAGGCACATCTGAAAGCTGTAAAAAAAAAAACCCTCCACAATGAAACCCAGCCCCTGACCAACAGAGCCAAGGAGGTAGAGCTTGGACACAATCCTCCGTTGCCTCGCTGCACCACCCCTTCCTCGCAAAACACGCATAGGTGTCCTAAGTGTGGCACAGGGGCCATTTGTGGAAAGTGGCTCATTGCAGAAATAAAACAAACAAAAAAACAGCAAAAGTGGAAAATAGAGCAAAAAGGAATAATGTGACTAGAAACTGCTAAAATGTTGTTACTAATAACTAATAAAAACGCAAAGATTTGTCTTTAAATGTATATGTATGTATAATGTACAGATATGTCATTTTTTTATTATAAATGTTTTTTTTTATTTATTTTTACCAGTTGTTCCTGAGACCTGTATTCAAATGTTTATGTTTTCAGGCTAAATAAAACATCCAAAACACGTTTTGTACTTGTCTTCTTTCAAAAAAAAATGTCATGATAAATTTCTGAGCACACCATGTGTCTGAGTTAATACCATCTTGACAAATCTAAAAGATGCTCAATTTCAGCACAGAGCAGTGCGAGGGTGTGGAAACTCTATAATACAATCAATAGACTCAAGCAGAGTGGACAATGGTTTAATTTGAGAGAAATGAAGAGGATTTCTACAGCTCTGTATAAAGCATTTACAGTCAGCGGCGGGTGATCAACACGCAGTATGAAAATAAATAAATATATCCTGAGCCGCATCCATTTTATGTCAGGCCACAAATCCTATTTAATAATATTCTTGAGGGGACATTGCGAGAGAGGCCAAGGAAGGAAAAGGTTGGCAGGTCTCACCGATGCCTCGCCACAGACGGAACAGTACATTCAGTGAACACCAAATCATGATACTGCTCCACAGAGTGCCTACAGCACAACAGATGCACATTTGTTGTCAATTAATGATGCTGGCTTTGGTTTATGGTTCAAAACCTTAACTCTACAATAGGGCATCCAACCTTGTGGAAGGGGATTAATGACACTAACCAAGGTTCCACTGTACTATTTAACTGTTAACTGTTGACCAGAGAAAAAAGTATTTGGTCAATAATTACATACATTCTATTAAGTTGTGTTTTAATGTGAGAAAAATGTTGGTTAGGCCAGATACCTGAAAAACTACAGTGATGTGACAATTTATTTTGAATAGGGGTGTCACGAGTTCTCGCTAGATTAAAACATGACAAGATTTCTCGTTCAGAAAAAAACGCCTCGGGATTTAAAATAAATCATGATAATTGAAAATGAACTTGATGATTTTGCCGGCCTCCATTTATTGCCATGTGCATGTGTGTCTGTTTTCCTTGTCTCTCGCCTCCAAACAGGGAAAGAGAGTTCACTCTGTGTACTGGTTTCAGCCCAAGACGCTTCATGAATATAGTCAACGCCGAACAGAGTGAGACCTCTTGTCAGTCATACAGTCACTTTGTCTGTCTGTGTGTGTGTGTGTGGGCGAAGCATACATACATGAGAAGAGTGTAGCTCCATGAGGAGAAATGCAAGGTAACGTGAGGGAAAAAGATGCTTGCACAGAAAAATGCCACAGCCCCTGTGGCGGAATAGTAATAATGAGCAAGGTGAGCCCATCAGCATGAGCGAGCCAGTATGCAGAATTTAGTCGAAACTTATAACAACATAAAAGGCAATAAAATTAGCTTGCCCACCTCAAACATACTGTATCTACCCGAGAGTTGGGTGTCTTGTGATACCCCTAATTTTATATTTCCATTTTCTCTTACAATGGCAACACTGACAATGAAACTCTGTAGTACTGCACCTGGGCCATTTATCAGGACAGTCTGTGTCAGGGGACGATCAGTTTGGGTATATGATCATGCTGGTAACATGTAAAAGGGCTTTTACAAAGAAGTGGCTCAATCCAGGACCTCCGCCAAATGACACACAATATACAATATGGAAGTATAAAAAAAAAACAAATAAAAACTGAAGAGGTCTTATGTCAGAAAATGGGTGAAATGGACACTGTTCACATGGACGATGAGCAAACTACTTTAAGATCACACCACGACAAAGACTAACTAATTAGATTAGAAAATGTATCAATCAGTTTCATTTCACCTAGTGAGAAGGCTCTGCAGAATTGCACAGTTTATTTCTTCCTGGTCAAGTCATACATTTGTGTCACCACTAGGCCAATTCGCTTTTGTGAAAAGACAAAAGTCACGCCCGATAAAATCAAAGTCACACAGTCACATACTAAAGAAATGACTCCCAAAACATGATTGTAGAGATTGTAAGATCAGTTTCATTATACCATACTCTGAATTAAGTATAAACTACATATGGAAAAGACAGAAAACAGCACCACTTGCTTGAATGTAGTGTCATCTCTAATTCAAGCAAAGCAATAGTGTTTCTTCACTGATTTACTGAAGCATACCCTGAGTAGATGACATCTGAGATTATGAGTAAATATGTAGCAATGTATTTCTACCAAATAAAAAAAAACTACAGGCAAATTAAGTGGTAGAAGTAGTGTAAAAGCATTTAAACAACTATACATGGGTCATTAGAGGTGGATTTCATTGGCCAGTGGGACATTGACTTCACTATATTCACTCACCTCATACTGAGTGATAAGGCCATTGGGCTCCAGAGGCTCCTCCCACTTGAGGAAGATCATGTCATCCAGCGGGGTGAAGGTGAGTGACTCTGGTGCAATGCCTCCTGGGACTGGAAGACATTGTCATAACACACATTTGTCTGAGAAACTGTGCCTGTTCTGTTTACATCAGCCAAGTCACGAACACCATGTCACGTTGCGCGGGAACAAAGCACCATCACAGATAGATAACCTGCTATTTACAGCAGGTTGACACCTTTAATTAAATACACCGTCCATACATGGACTGCATCAGTGAATACATAAATTGTATGGTCTAGTTCTCTGTCAATCCTCATTGTGGACATTTAAGGTGCTTGCAATAGTAAACGTGCATCAATGTTGATGGAAACAATAGTCTGATCGAGAAAGTGGTTGAAGCAAACAACATATAAATACAAATCTTACATTAACACTACATCAGAATTACACTTGCAAGATAAATCCAGCCAAAAAATCAAAACCAAATCATTTTACTCAAACTTTTGTTTGTTTGTTTTGCTGTCTTGTCAGTCTTTTCCCCATCCTCCTCCCGGGACTTACTGTCTTCTTCAGTCTGGAAGGTGACCTCTCTGCCCTCTTTCTTGCCCTCAGGGTTGACCAGTGACAGACGGACATGGATGCCGTGGTAGGGCGGCAGATCACGCAGTGTGAAGCGTGAGGTGTTGTGCTCCACGGCCAGGCATTCTCGCACGGTGGTGTTGTGGCCGCCGCCGCCGCCCGCCATGGTGTAGCGGTAGCATAGGGACACTGAGTATGTGTGGCAGCGTGTCACGTTGAACGCCAGGTTCTCCCACAGCAAAGACAACTGCCTGGGCTGGATATCTGTGGCCGTGAGGCCCCGCAGTGCACGCATTGGCTCTGGATGGGAGAGAAATTAAGATGAAAAACATGCGGTACAGAACTGCAGTGTTTCCCATACATTTTTGTGGTAGCCTGCCACAAATACATTTTACACAACCAGATTTAGCACTCGCCTTTGCTCACAAACACATAAATGGGACTGTATGTGTAGTTTGTCATTAAAGCTCCATACAGTAGATGCATCGTAATGCTGCTTCTTGCCACATCTTACCATGCACACACCACAACTGACTTGATGTAACACATCTGTTAATCAATATAGTGAGATATTAGATGTACAATAACCTGTACATTATCTTTAAAATTAGCGCACACTTACAGTAAATGGAGAACAGCTAAAATTATGAATGTTTTTTTTAAATTACCTTCGCACGTATGGCCAGGCATGCGAGTCTACTGCTACACGAAATGAATCAAACAACCCAAAAGTCAACAATTTAATATTCTGTTGCTCAATAAGGTTTAAAAACACATTTCTTATGACTCAAATCAAAATGCTCTGTTTTATCGATCTACACACAAACACTGAGTGGGAGTTTTTGAAAATCTCCACTCTGGCCAGAGTTATGCATCATGGCCATGACCATTATGAAAATTAGATGATGACGTTTGACATGCGCCAAGTTGTTCTCTGTACCACTCTGTCACTCACTTCTGTCTCGCCCATCCATGAAGGGGCCCGCACATCAAGTCT
This sequence comes from Dunckerocampus dactyliophorus, assembly GCF_027744805.1. Lineage (NCBI taxonomy): Eukaryota > Metazoa > Chordata > Actinopteri > Syngnathiformes > Syngnathidae > Dunckerocampus > Dunckerocampus dactyliophorus. The sequence goes on from NC_072825.1 coordinate 20,681,561, forward strand.
GACTGCCACTGCAGTAAAAAGGGGTGGGGTGAACAGTCACTTATTTGCACGAGACATGACAGCCCCTCAAAACTGGCTGCTCGAAACAGGGCTGTTTAGAAGGGGTTTAAGTGTGCTGTAATTCTTGATACGTGGGGTATATTGGCCGAAGCATGTCGCAGACATTTCATTGAAACACCTAGTTTTAATCTATAAAATACAACTATATAAATAAATAAATATATATATATCCTTTAATACACGTTGGTCTAGCTATCACCATGTTTTGTCTATGGTATATAAACAGACTTCTCTTTTTCTCTGGTTTGAATGCACTTGGAGGAATTTTTAGGCAAAACTGTGTCCACCTTGCCAACACTAATGGCTCTACACAGGGGGGGCGACAAACGACCGCAATTGGCAAAACTCATTGCCAACACATAGAAAACCCTACACATGGGAGGCGAGTTTAATTTTACTTGAAAATATTGTCTTCTGCTGCATGTAATGTCCTCTGCATCAGTTATCCAAAAAACAAAACAAAACAAGGACTCCTCAAAAAACAGCTTGAGCCACTGCGTCTTCTTTTTCCTTGCCTGCATTTAACCAATGAAACAATTAGATTTTTGATAGTGTCATGTAAACTGTAAATATTCTGGATGTCAGGGTCTTGCACCAGCCTTTAAATGTTCCGGTCCACAAAGCAGCCATATTTCCAAAAGGGTGGTCAACTATTGCCTGTTTGCTTCCCCTTTAGCAGCGCTAGACCTCAAGTCAGTTGTGCTAATTAATCAGACAATGTACAACTTGATGTTGCTCTCCAACAAGCCCTGGCTGCCATAAACAAACATACTTGTATTAACTGTGCAAGGGTGCTGACTTCTACTTGTTATTTTTATTGCTGGATCATTACACATTTTTAGAGCGAAACAATTTAATTCTGCTCATGGCTGCGGTAATGCTGTCCACCTAAAAGAACGACATCTCTCTCTTTCATCAATACTGAAAGATACAGAGAGCCTCTTGTAGAGGGAGGCACAGACCCCCCAGTGTTCAAGAGCATCCCAATCAAAGCCAAGGACATCCTCACTATCAATGGGGACATTCATCAATTGTTAACACAGTCAACAAGCAACATAATGTATTGTGGTGCTTTATCATTTTAATAAAGCATGATGAGGAATGGGCGGGGAGGCGGGGAGTGACATTGAGGAGACATATGGGAGTAAAGGACGGATCGGAGGAGTCTTCATTTCCTTACTGACTAGTGCAGGGAACATCAATAAGAGAGCAGGTGCATCATTAATACGCTACATACAGACATTTCATGCATTAAAGTCATATTCTGCACTGCTCTTTCTATATTGTTTTGACCACCCTTCATCATCTCCTCACTTGCTAGTTTGTCCACATTCAAGCGCTTACAAAACAGCAAAACAACATTATCGTATACAACAGTCCTATGCCCAATTTCATTTGCATTTATTACAGCCTGTGGTACCAATTATTTTGAAGTAAAATGCACTGACAGTTCCAATCTACACAGAGGGCCTCTGCAGTCACCAGCTTTCTCTTTTAATTTGCTTTCAGCCATCTCAGATACAAAATATGACCCCCGCATCATGCAGACTAATACCACTAACTAGTAGACATGGGCCACAAAAATAAAATACTCGTGTTCCATTGTTGAGTGCAACTGATAAGTATTGTAGTGGCATAATTAATAGTCTTCACAGCCCGAGTCTAAATAATGTGAGGCATTTACATTCTGGATGGATGAAAGCAGCAACAAACAACACACAGTGTACTCATTGTGGCTTTTCTCAAAGTGGACATTCGTGCCAAGCCTTGCCTCGTTTTACTTGTCGGTGGGCCATGGGCAGCCATTCTCTGACACCCCGCAGCCGCCCCAACGTGGCCGAAAGCCCAGAGCACCATGTTGATCCTAAGAGATTGGACGTGAGATTGAAAGTGACGGGTTCTGCTTTGTTGTCTCCGCTCAAATTGTGACATGGGATAGTACAAAGCAGCCATGGAGGTGATTTGGACTGACTGCTTCAGATGAAAAAAAAGTACATCTGTGTAGGCATTTCTGCCTTGTCGTAAATAAATGCAAAATATAGTAGGGACTCTACAGTAGAATGAAATCCATTCCGTTACTACATTACATTGACTTGTTTGGATTTCAAAAGAAATGTTTTCCATTAGTGGTTTTCAACATATGGTACTTAACATGTTACATTAAGAAACGTCACATTTCACGTGCACAAAAAGGAGTACGAAAAAGCAGAGCTTTTTTAATCCGACTCATGTCTCCATGTCTCAACAATTACTGATAATTGTTCACTACTTGTGTTTAATATGTCCACGTCGCCATTTTCCAAAAACAACACGTCGGCAGCGGCACCAAATTTATTTCATTCATAAGGTTAAATTGAGCGTAATTAACGCATGCGCATCATGGCAAGCCACACCTCTCTGTTATGACAGCACAGAGTCACAGTCTGATGCTCCTCTATAACCGTATTGTGACTTGAACACAGTTAAAGTGTGATTCAAATGCTTTGTTTTAAGATAGATCGAAAATAAAATTAATCGATTTTCAGACATGTGCTATCTTTTAGCTTGATTTTAATTTTCAGTTAATTTGGAGTTGTTAATACAAACAAATATATAGAAGTGCGTCCTGTCATTTATCCTTCTTTTAATAAAATACAGTAAAAATGGGCATATTTCAGACATAGTTGTAAATTGTGATTAATCATGATTAATTAATTTGAAAACTGTGATTAATTAGGTTAAAAGTTAAATCATTTGGTAGCCCTATACATAGAATATTCTGTGAAAATGAAAAAAACAATGCAGAAAGGAAAAAAAAAAGAAGTGTGTGTTTAAGAATTACATGAATTATATTGGGATTAATTTGTTCCAGAGTTAAAACCACAGCCATCATATAACGTGTATCATACAAGTACGAGCAGAAGTTAACCATTCTAATATTAATATGTTCAAACACTGTATTAATGTTGATGGCAAATGAAGGCTTGCTCATGCAACTCACGTATCTCATTTCTAACATGGATTGTCACACAAGTGAAAAAACGTATCAATCACCAATGCAATGCAAGACATTAAGATCTTTTGATCACACATGACAAGCACATGGCAGCTTGTCTGGCGGTGGCTAGCATAACACACTAACGTAGCAGTCTATAACTTCACCCAGTGCTAGTTCTTGTCAAACATCACGGACAGATGGGACTGAAATGCACAACACCAGTCACAGAAGATTCAAATCAAAGTCCTCTGTTCACAAAGAGCTGCTTGATTCCGACTGAGAGTCCAACGGGAAGGGAACTAAAGAAAACTAAGAGTGTGTTCACACTTTGTCTGGCACAAAAAAATTTAAAAAGATACTCAGTGTGTACAAAACAACGTGATGCCGTCTGAGTAACATATTGTTTCTCTGGGGGCTTTTTTAGCAGCTGAGATGTAACAAAGGGGATAAAAATTGTGTTTTCCCCCTTGCCGATTTCTTATTTTTTTGCATGTTTGTCACACTTAAAGGTTTCAGATCATCAAACAAATTTAAATATTAGTCAATGACAACACAAATGAACACAAAACGCCGTTTTTAAATGAAATCTTTTATTATTAAGGGAGAAAAAAATCTAAACCTACACGGCCCTCTGTGAAAAAGTGATTGCCTCCCTGTTAAAACAGAACTGAGATTAATTGAGATCTATCAGTCTCAAGGTTATAAAACCATTTCTAAAGCTTTGAGGACTCCAGTGAACCACAATGAGAGCCATTATCCACAAATGGCAAAAACATGAACAGTGGTGAACATTCCCAGGTGTGGCCGGCCAACCAAAATTACTACAAGAGTGCAGGGACGACTCAGCCAAGAGGTCACAAAAAAAAACCAAAAAAAACACAACAACATCCAAAGAACTGCAGGCCTCACTTGCCTCAGTTAAGGTCAGTGTTCATGACTCCACCATAAGAAAGACACTGGGCTAAAACAGCCGGCATGGCAGAGTTCCAAGACAAAAAACACTTCTGAACAAAAAGAACATTAAAGCTCGTCTCAATTTTGCCAGAAAACATATTGATGATCCCCAAGACCTTTGGAAAAATACTCTGTGTTCTGACAAGACAAAAGTTTAACTTTTTAGAAGGTGTGTGTCCCGTTACATATGACGTAACAGTAACGTCAAATTTCAGAAAAAGAACATCATACCAAGAGTAAAATATGGTGTTGGTAGTGTGATGGTCTGTGGCAGTTTTGCTGCATCGGCATCTGTCATCAATGGAACCACAAATTCTGCTGTCTACCAAAATATCCTGAGGGAAAATGTCCAGCCATCTGTTCGTGACCTCAAGCTAAGATGAACTTGGGTTCTGCAGCAATACAATGATCCAAAACACACAAGCAAGTCCACCTCTGAATGGCTGAAGAAAACCAAAATGAATACTTTGGAGTGATCTCGTCAAAGTTCTGACCTGAATCCTATTGAGATGCTGTGGCATGACCTTAAAACGGCGGTTCATGCTGGAAAACCCTCCAATGTGGCTGAATTACAACAATTCTGCAAAGGCCAAAATTCCTCCACAAGGCTGTAAGAGACTCATTACAAGTTATCGCAAATGTTTGATTGCAGTTTTTTGCTCCTAAGGGTGGCCCAATCACTTTTTCACACAGGGCCATGTAGGTTTGGATTTTTTTCACTTAAATCACTTTCATACAAATCACTTAAAAACTGCATTTTGTGTTCAGTTATGTTGTCATTGACTAATATTTAAATTTGTTTGATGATCTGAAATATTTAAGTGTGACAAACATGCAAAAAAAGAAATCAGGAAGAGGGCAAACACTTTTTCATACCTGTATACCTGTATAAGAAATGTATAAAAAATGTTCCCGGAGTTCCTCCGTTTTACACGTAGATGAAGATGTGCTGCAAGGACAGGGCATTTCTGATGGGATGCATACCAAAACAATGTATCATAATGGTACGGGTGCGGACGTACATGGTAGTAAGACTAAAAAACTAAGTAGCTATATGCGCCTCATTTCGGTGGTAAATTAATGCAGACTCATCCACCGTCAACAAGTGCTTGAAGGTGCAAGTAACGTTTTGTAAGTAATGCAGCATCCCGACAGTCACACAGAGTGTGATGCTCTTTTTAAACTTTTGCCAACCTTAACACGCTCAGCAGTTCTCAGTTCCCACACAGGAAACACATTTCTCTGTCTCTCTCACACCAGCAACCCAACACTTCCTCACCATGCATCAATCACACCCATAGAGAGTGGGGTGCATTCATAAACACCGGAATTCTGAACAGTACAATACTTTTTTCTCATTTTGCTTTGTTTTGTATTGCTGCAGGTTTTCCTGAGATAATAAATTGCTGCGGCATTTTGTATTGGTGAATTTATTTAATTCATTTATTTTATTTATATTATTGAACTACTTCAATTACTATTCTGTACAACTTGGATGTTTTAAAATTCAGTTACCAGTTTGAGCACTGAGCACAGACACTATTTTAAATGTACCAGTTTGACACCAATATATCGGATAATGTGTAATTGATACCCAACCGTATGGGCAACATGCATGACCCCTTTGTTGAAAACAGCCAGGTATGTTTAACTACTGTATTCATGCTTCTGGGCTTACATTTCACTGTTATTTTTGGTGATTTTCACCCATCTTTCTGTTGAGTGCTGCAATGCATCATCTGCTTTACCGTAAATTCCGGTGTATAAGCCGCTACCTTTTACTCATGCTTTGAACCCTGCGGCTTGTACAGTGGTACTACTTTACGGCTAAAAACAGAGCTTCAGGAAGTAGTGACGTGGATGAGTGAAGCGGAAGCTAATGTCATGTTTTGAAGTCTTATGCAGAAATCTCTGACACATTTTAAGTAAGATTGATCAAGTGCTGGATTACTACAGCTTCTGTTAGGAATACTCGGACTGTCAACCGCCCACTATCACCAACGGGTTTCGAAAGGCTGGACTGACTGAAGAGGATAGCTAAAGCTAAATGGCTAATTTGTGTTGAGAAAATCAAGCGCGACAATGAGCAACGAAAGAAAAAATGAGAGCAAGAGAGAGAGAAAAAGAGAGAGACTGACAAAGTGTGTGACGAAGGAATTATGAGGCTGTTCAAGTGTGACGCTTGTCAAGACAACTTGAGTGGTTTTCGTTCCCAGGAGGAGGATGGCAATCAATGACTTTTCTGGTAGGCTACTGTTTAACTAGCATTCTTACACTCACTGTTCGACACTACTGTTTAACTAGCCATGCTTGGCACGATTTGGAAAAAAAACATTTATTTTAGTTTAAAAAATCTTTCTGTGCAACATCATTCTGTTTACTAAATATCCCACGTTACAACGTGGACACCTGCGGCTTATAGACAGTTGTGGCCAACAGTATATGTGTAGTAGTAGTAGTAGTAGTAGTAGTAGTACTTTATTAATCCCACAGCAGGGAAAATCACTTGTTACAGCAGCAAGCAAGATACACAAGTGAAGAATGCATAGTGACATAGTGAATACAAAATGGTTCAAACCCTCTTTTCTCTTTAAACTTAGTGGATGTGGCTTACATACCGGCGAGCTCTATAGTCGGGAAATTACGTTAGGTTGCATTTGGTGACATCTGGTGTTTTGGTCTGTTGGTGTGGTTGACGTTCCCACTTGCACTCAAGTGAGGCGCACCGCACCAAAGCCCACCTATGTCTGTTGTAACTGGACCAGAAATGACAAGTGTGAACGCATCCTGAAAGTAAAAAAAACACAAAATCTGGATCATGTTTGACTGGCATGGTGCTGAAACAGACGGACAAAAAAACTTAAGACACCCTCCTTCTGTCAGACAAAAGTGTTGATAAAATCCACAAAAATTCAAAGGAAAAAGCATACCTTGTGTGGTACTGATATCATGCATTATGGCAGTTTGAAGGCATAGTTTCCCTCAAAACACCATTTTTTTTAAGACATACTAGTATTGAGGATCCACGGCAATCCAAGAGCACACACATAGGAGACTAATTATAACCAGCCATGAGTGTTGGCAGTCTTGCCAGACCAAGACCATGAGCGAGGGATTTGTAGGGCAGGTTCAGTGACCCAGCAGCAGGTGGAGGGCCATTACCGCTCAGTGGTTTTGGGACCACCTGCAGTACAAATGCTCACTACACACTGTGATTTACTTGAGGGGCTTCAGTCTGTGCTTGTCCACCGTGCTGATAATTAAAGAAATGGCTCATCAAGCACACCTGGATGGCCATCTGAGGCAGGTGGAGACCATGTTCACATTCACGGAGATTAGTTTTACAGTACCTGCCCGAGGACAGCAAAATTCTAAAAGCAAGTGTATTGGTATGGTGGAGCCAGCTCGCCAACCTGATTGGAAGGGAGGGAAAGATTGTGCATGACCATGGCAGATTAGTCACAGTGGCAAAGCACGGGTATTGGAGCTGTTACACTGTGCTTTCCTCCGAAATAGAGACAGTGTCCAAATATCCCTTCTGTTCACCAGATAATTACCAGCTCACCACAACAACTCTGCTATCCATTTTCTCAGATTTAAACTTAATCAGGCCAACAGCAAGAGGGCGACGGAATGTGGGGTCAGCAGGGGTAGTGTAGACCAGATGGTGTAGACGGTGGAACTCTGAGGAGACCGTGATTAGACTATGCATGAAGGTCAAGAAGGTGAGTTGCACCAGGTGGAGAAGTTTTGCATTGTTGCATCTCACTTTAATGTCAATAAGTGGAACACATCTACACACACTGACAAGAACTGTGAATGTTAATCCAACTTCACGGGAGTGCGAACAAAGCAACCACTTAACAAAGACAGGCATGCTGAGACAACAAACTTTTGCAAAGACTGAAAGAAAACCCAAACCCTAATAAATTAGGCATTTTAAATGTTGAACCAGAGCATAGAGTAGGCAAAGGAAAAAATATGTAGTGGAACTTCCAAAGCTGAGTTGCTGTGTTTTTAAAAATGTTGCTGTCTTCTCTTGTCTTAAAGCAGCCTATTTGTTTACCCTGAACTTTACTCCCTCGTTATTGACTAAACCCGAGGTTCCCAAAGTGGGGTATGCCAATTGTCATTGGGGGTACGTGAAAAAAATGAAAAACAATTACCGTCTAACACTCACAATTACGAGCGCACCTGAACGCCTCATAGCACAGAGCACTCCGTCAATCATCCACATGATTAGCTACAGGTTGTGCTAACGGAACGGACTCCCATAAATGAATTAAAAATGTAATTTTGGTCCGTAAAAACAAGACTCGCTCGAGAACTAGTCACAGTGCATGCTGGCGAAAGAATACGCGCGGCGTGCAGCTCAAGAATTCAGTGTGTGCCTAGTGCTGGGCAGAAGAAACAATGTGTGCCCGCTTTTGTAAAAAACAAAAGTGTAGAAAACACACATTTTTATAGTGGTGTTCAGGACGCTGTGCAGAGCCATCAGACAATTGACTTTTTTTTCTATTTCTACATACCTAGCCGCACTTACTGTTGAGTTAGTTTATCAATACTGTAATCAGATAAATAAAGATGAATGTTGCATTTCAGTGTGCTGTTTATCGACTTGTCTGTTCATTTGATCTTTGCCATGGGGAAGCAAGAGCGAATCAGGAGGGGATCTTAATGTAAGCTGATTGATGTCAAATGATATTTACAAAGTGTCGTTTATGACATGGGTAACACATGCGATCGACCCATACTACCTTTCCAATCAATCTATGTAATGGGCACCCCTGCTGTACTACATTGGAGACTTTTGAAGTATCCCTGTAAGGACGGGTACCTTTGACATTTGAACCGATAAGGTACCTGGGAATAAATATCGCTACTCAATGGTAATTTTGTGTCTGTTTATGTGGTAATAAATTAATTGTATTAATTAAAAGATACAGATACAGTGATACAGTGTGCATGTATCAATATATAAACTTTAAGTTTAAAACAAATGAGCAAAAGAGGATGGAGTAAAAAATAAATAAAGGCATAATATTTTACAAATTGAAGGACTGTAATATAAACTCCAAATGAAAGTGAAGCAAACTTCTTAGCCGTGAACTACTACAAACACTAGGGGGCGATTGTGTTCATTGAATTGCTTTGTGTGAAGAAGACGACGAAGCCACGTGCTAGAAGCCATCAGTCTATACTATCTAACGGATAACATAACTTTCTACAGCTCTGTTATGTTGTGTGTAATGATTTAGTGTGTGCTTTTGGTTCGTGTGGTTGTGGTGCTCCTGAGAGGCATAAAAAGAAACCTCCGTTGGGGTAGACTAACTTCACGATACAAGCTGTCTGCTACATAGTGAATGATTTTTAATTCCTGCATTACATGTCAATGACATTTAAATTGTTGAATATTGATATTCCAGGCTTACTTTACTAAATAAAGCATTACTAAAGATGTTGCCTGTGAATGTTCTTTCACACATTCTTGTAATACTATCTAGCGACTTGTTGTTGCTGTTGTAGACTTATCACTGACTGACAAAATACACACGTATGATTTTCAGCCTATTTCAAGTCATTTGTGTAAACAAAAATAAAGTTTTGGTGGTTTGGTTAAAATATGGCTGTTGGTTCTACACACCAGGATGCATCCAGGCATCATGTCACATACTAAACGTGTCTTCTTCCAGAACATTGACATTTATTAAACAGGTAGGTTTTATTGTATCCATATACACTAGGTCCCCAATTATTCATCCAACACATCTAACAAGCTGATACCACAGTCAATGGAAAGTAAATGCATTATTTAAACAAGTTTAACAACTTTCCCATTGACACCAACTTTGACAGTGATATCAGCAACTATGAAGCCTTTATTCCCACATTCATGCTGCACATTAAACTCTCATAAAGAGAAAAAACCTCACCCACACAGTATATCACACACATCCTCCTCCTATTTTCGTTTTTGTTTTGGCTGTTATTATCTTCCTTACGCGTATTGTTATTTGCTGTGTTTCATGTGTGGAGATGTGCAGGCGTTTGGCTGAGAGGTGTGCCGCGAGTTCATCCATGGCTCCTGATGAATGAGGGTTGTTTTTGGCTGTGGGGGCAGAAGAATGGCTTTAATATGTCATTGGAGGGGCCTGGTGAGGCTCCAGTGGAGCACAGTAGGGAGATTTGTGAGGGATGTTGTGTGGCAGAAAAAGACCGTTGGGCATAGAAAAGAGTGATGACCATGAAAGACATGACGACTGCCTTTGGGCTGGACAAAGCTCTCTATTTCGTGTGTCAGCGACGTACAGATACAGGCTGTAGTACTGACTGACTGTCTTTATCTCTCTGTGTACATTGGCATTACAGTGGCACACAATGTTAACCGTGGACCCCTGCTTAGCTCCCTGTGTGTTTTACATCTACATTGACAGATGGCATGGAAGGAGAGATGTCAGCATGCACGACTGATGGTTCATGCTGAAGAAAGTCTGACAGCCCATTAACTCTAAGCAACGGAATTTACAATATGTCATATTTAAATATACATGTAGTCTAAGAGTGATGTGATTGATATAAAACTGAGAGCACGTATGTTTAAGTATTCATTAAGCAAATAATCAAAAACGGTTGACATATTCCTTTCTAAAATGTGAGTTGTTTTCTTTCAAACAAAGTGGAATTATTTATGAGGGGGAGAATATGTCATAGGAATACAAATGCCCTACATACTGTATGTAATGGAATATTAACACCAAACATTTTTAAGATCCATAAAAACAGAAGACATTAACAGCAATCTAATTTTAGAATATGTTAGCAAAACAATAAAACATGAATTTGACTCTGAATGGAGGTTTCAAAAAGTGTCTTTACAGTGACCTCGAACAGTTTGCATTCAAACCAAAGGCCAAACCATCCTTAATAATACAGTGGGACCTTATTAATCAGCTCCAGAACTTCCAAATTAACCCGAAATGTACTCAAAACAAATACATTTTTCCCATGAAAATAATGCATATCCAATTAATCCAAAACCCCAACATTTTACACTTTCTATGGTTTCGCAATTATAGTTTTACATGCAGAAAACAATGATCAGCAGTGATCAGTTTTAAAGACAATAATTATAGCTTGACATGCGGAAAATGATGCAAAAATAAATGATAAATGAATGGACAACTTGAACGACTTTATCACTTTTACCTAGTTTTGTTGGATGCGCCGCCGGGTTACTACCGGAGTAGTATGCATCGCAGCCGATGACGGAGCCACTCCCGTCGCACTTACATACCCCTGAAATGACGACGGTCTTCTCTTTAAGACGTAAAATTCAGAGGTCTTGCACTCTTGTCTCGGTAAGGTCCATCGCCTTTCCCTTTTGTGGCATATCCATATGTCCATATGTTTGTCACATTGTGTACCTCTATAAGTCTGATATAAACAACCTAAAATTACGCCAGCGACCCACAATGCATTGCATGATCACGTGCAAGTATCTCAAGATTTTGTCTTGGGCGCATGGTCCAAGATGGACGATATTTTGGACGCTAAACAAACAGGCGAACGGAAGCCAAGGCAAAATATTAGCAACAATTTTGGTTGTTAACCAAAAACCATGCTAACCAGGGCGGGCGTTAACGAAGGTACCACTGTACTTACTGAAATTATGTACTGGTGTATGTCCATACCATGAATTAAATATTTCATATAAATATTATGTAGACTACAATAGATGAGTGCATAACTGTAATTGCTAATTCTCCCTAAGAGTCACCTACATATTCTTGTTGTTTTATTTCACTTCAGAAAATGGCATTTCTCCTTCTGTATAGATGCCAAAGATGCCTGCATTAGGCTATCTAATATAGTCAGCTAGCTCTTAGTAGTCAAATAACCGTCAAATCAATACAGCCATGCTGGCAGGAAATTGGCTCCTATTCTGTTCTATCAGCTCCAGAGTTCAGAAAATGTTGGTGTTAGCTTTGCTTCAGATATAAGTGTGTCACAGTGACTGGGTCCAAACATGTCAATCACTTCCTCTCTGATTGAATTTTACCAGATGGTCATGATACAGTCCTTTAATTTTAGATTGCCAGAGCACAATTGCTATTCAGCATCTTGACTTTGATCAATGAGCATAACTCCATATCTCAAAAGTAGCAAAGTGTATTAGTTCAGTTTAAGTGAGATATACTGTATACAATTTTTATTTTATACAATTTCTGAGCTGGCAGGCTCACTTTTGAGTTGGGATTAGAAGAATTTCTGTCCAAGATGTCAGATGAAAACATTATCTCACACAGCTGAAAATTTGTTCTGCCTGTAAAACCCATGGTAAAACCCATGGATAAACATAAATATTATATAAAATGTATATATAGAGTGGCGTTAGTACCATTCACTCTGTATAAAGTTCAATACCTTTGGATACAGTATATCTGCCATAAAAGGTTCATAACCCATGGGAGTGTGGTGAAGAACACACACGTCATCTCTATTATTATTTTGAAATACGACAATACACAGAGATGTGTGGGCGATTTGAAACTGTTTTTTTTTTTTTTTAAGATATTTAAATGCTCACTACCGCCACCTACATGGCAGGAGTAACTGGTAATGGTAAGTAACTTGTTGGTGAGCAACCTTTTTCAGGGCCAATTTCTGTTTTTATAAAGTCCTTGGAGGGCCATATTAAATGAATGCAAAAATGTGATTCATAGATTGAACCAATGGTTGTTAATATATACCAGCCATCACCAAATAGCGGACCTCGGTCCGGATACGGACCCGTGACCCATTCAAGTGAATGGGAAATATAATAATAACAACGTATCTTCATGCTCATGGACCGATTGCAGCGGCAGTTTGCGAGCGTAATTACTTTAGATATTACCGTTAGCAAACCGTTACCGACAGCAAACGCGATGTCACTCAAATGTGCCATTGAAATAGTTTGTTTACTTGACGAGAAATGAGAGAACCATGGCTTGCTCAAAAGTAAGAACAGTTCCAAGAGAAAAGCCTACATTTAAAAGTGAATGAACAGATCACCAGACCAGGTTGGTAGCATTTGAGTCACCCATAAAAGCAAACCAAATGTCTCCCTCACTCATGGTGCAAAAAAAATAACAATAAGCAACAAATAAGTAACACAAAGATCACACGACTGCACCACACAGACTATGCTGTTATTAACACCCTAATACACTAATATGCATGCAAAACAACAGTCATTTATATTGATGTATAACCCTCAAGGCATGCTGGGTAACTTCCTGTGGCAGAAGGGTGTGCATGCATCCAAGCATCCCTTGTGGATTATAAATAAGTATAAAATAGTACTGTTCTGAATGTATATTAGTGTGTAAACATCTATTTCAATAGAGTTAAATTGCGTATTTCACATGTGTTACATATTGTGGTATTTTGGGTTGCACTGTGAGTGAGGTAGTACATTTGGGTTGATTTGTGATGTGTGACTAATGGTGTACATATCGAGCTGATTCGCTGCATGAAAAATGACCTTCAAACACTTTGAAGTTTGCCTCTGACTCCTTTTGGTGCAACTCAAGCTTTACCAATGTAAGACAAATTAGACTAATTTTCTGCCAATCAACAGCTGAATTATGGCGATTATAAGCATGACATGTTGGGTTTCTCCCCAAATAAAAAAAAATGTTTTGTTCAAAAATCTGCAAAATTGCAGGGTCACAAATGCTAAATCCTAAATATGCGAGGAACTGCTGTATTATGAGTATTATAACAGTTCCTTTGAGGTTTTATTTGCTTTTAGATTTGCATGACAGACCAGATTAAATTGTCTTGGAGGTTCCTAACCCTTATAGTGGAAGATGGCCTATTAAAGAGAAAATCACTTAGCGTCTTTATCCCAAGTTGGTGTTCTGTGAGAAAAGCATAGACACAGAATACTGCTAGAATTATGAATACATAATCGATAACATGTCTGTCATGTCATGTATTTCTGTTGAGTGAATAAGTAAAGGCAGAATAAATATGATTACCCGTGCAGCATACAAAAAAGTAAAATAAAACTGAAACACAGTTTCAATTTCCTGCCATTTAAGAAGTGTAAGTGTGCTTAGAAGTCAACAACGTGGATGAAGTCCTGTGGTGGGTGGTTTGTTTTGAACACACAACATATCGGCAGGACCTTGCTAGTCAGCAGCAGCTGTCAGGAACAATGGCAATTTCGTGTTTGCAGTCAGGCGTTAAAGTGAACCGCTTTGCTACAGTATATAAACGACTATGATTGTCATTGTTACACACGCCTGAACTTTCATTTAGTGATCACAGCAGTGTGGTTTCAAATTATAAAGCGCTAGTTGAAATCACCTGCACACTTGGTCCTGCTCACTAGTGGAGGTCCAGGGGGGCCCGTGCCTCCTTCTCCAGGCCGGGTCAACAGCACACTGATGTGGTACTCTGTGTCTGGATCCAGGTGCCACAGCTTGTAGGTTACCATGTTGACTCCATGCACCTCAGACCATGGAGACTGGCTGGCACGGTACTCAATCTCCTTCCTAATAATGGGCCCATCTCCCAGGATAGAATTGGTGTTGAGCTGGATGATTAGGTAAGTGGAGCCGGCGCGCAGCAGCTGAGGTGGCGCGATAGGGGATGGTGGTACTGTCAGGGGAATATAAAATAATGTTTGTATTGGTAAAGGCTTAGCAAGGTACAGCGGGGTTAATTTAACTCATCAGTTGCATGAAAACAGAGTCCTCACAAAAGCCCACAGAGGATAAAATTGGTCCCAAGAGACTATAGGACGTGAGCAGGTCAAACTGCGTTCAAATAGCTGATTTGTCACACCCATTAACAAGGCATTCACAACCTTGCATACATTTAGCAGAATACAAAGAGGAAAAAAAACAGGTGTGAACACAAAAGCAATGACCTTTGCCACAGAAAAATTAGACGCTGTTCATCCGTTTCACGATGAAAGAAGAAACTCTCCATACTGTCAGTTGCGATTGCCAACTGGGGATTAATTCCAAGCCCAACGGTCATTTACTGGCACATCTAAGCTGCTGAACAATTACATGGGCAACGGTGTGATGAAGGGAAGGGAATGGCACAGAAATGAGGACAAAGCACAAGAAAAGATCAGAGTTGGATCTGTGGCTGTGACTAATCTGTCATTCCAGTGGAGGTGCCCCTGTCTTGTGAGGACCTTCTCCTAACAGGATTTCTACAGCGGTAACTCTGCTTCTTCCCTTTGAGACGACAGCAGCTCATCTTCGGGTCACCAATGACTGACGCCAGAAATGAAAACAGCATATTTCATCCAGAGGCAGGAGCAATTTAGGGTGAACAAATTGGTGGTTTTAGACTAGATTTACACTGTGCCTAATGCATAGTGCTTAATTCAGATTTAGTGTCTATATCTGATTTTTTTTTAACTTTCCTTTTCAATATGTGGAGTAAAATTATGGAACGGACAGAGTAGAAAACTCAAGCAATGTCCTAACATGATCTCTTCCCCAAACTGTTCTGTCAAAATATCTTGGTAAGATGAATAACTAAGATTCAGATGGAAACCAAGAAGCCCCAACCCTGAATGCTAAATTGACAGACGAAGTGGTGTACCTGAATACATATACAGTCGTCCCTCGCCACTTGCAGTTTAAATTTTGCGGCTTCACTCTATCACGGCTTTTAAAAAATAAATTAATTCATTAGTAACTGCGATTGGCTGGCGACCAGTTCAGGGTGTGCCCCGTCTCTAGCCCGAGGTCAGATGGGATGGGCTCCAGTATACCCGCGACCCTACTGAGGATAAGTGGCATAGAAGATGGATGGAATACAGTAGAACCTTGGTTATCGTACACCTCGTTAAGCACATTTTTCGGTTAATGTTAAAAATTTATGGCAAAATGTTGCCTCGATTTGCATACATTTTCCAGTTATTGTACAATATGGCTTGCGTCTTGTCGTGTTATTAATACACTGCGTGAGTCGGAGTGTGTTTTGATAAGGTGAGCAACACTACTAAAGTACTAAAATACAAAGGTGGTGTCCAAGAGAATCTCTGTCTTTGTCAACAATCACATGTTCAATCAAGGTCAAAGTAACATTAGATGTTCATTTATTCCTTTCATTCATCATTTATATGTATTTACAGTATATGCATTTCAAATTTTCTACATTTAAAACTATAATTGTTTTGTGTTAACATCTTTGGCTTTCTGGAACGGATTATTTGGAATTACATTGTTTCTTATGGTAGAAATTGATTCAGTTAGAGTAACTTTTGGATAGAGTTGGACCTTCTGGAGCGGCTTAATGACCAAGGTTGCACTGTATATTGTGAGATGAAGCAAACCAGTCCAAGCAGACAGACTACTGTCACCACAAACAAAGAATACTAATCTTGTATGTCATCTCCAACTTTTCTTCTAAAAATATAAAGCTAAAGGGTCAGTGGAGAAGGAAGTTAGAATGTCTCACATCCTTATTTCCACTTCTCATTGTCCCTTTGCGAAGCCTGATTTGTTTTGCCAGCAAACCACCTCGCAGTCGTGTCATTACTATGCTGTCAAAGTGGTGTCAGGCTGTGGGGTTGGAGTGAGTAATGGGACTGAGGTCACCATCTGAGGTACATGATATGACAGGGCTGCAGGAGACCAGGGCAAGTGAGCAGCTTTTTGACAGGAGGATGAGGAGCTGGCGAATGCAGCCTATTTGATTCCCGCTCAGAAACACGTCAGGAAGATTGCATTCTCTATCCAGAGAGCTTTCGTGTGAGTCCAAAGCTGCACACATTGGTGATGAAGGTATTTTGTGTCCAATAATTCAGTCCAATAATTGCACAGCCAGGAGGATCAGAATGTATTCCAGAATAAAAAAACATAGGAGACGACAAGAATGTAATATACGACAGGACAAAGATTTACCTTTGACAATGAGTTCAGCAAAGTTGGAGACCCCCGATCCCCTGGGAGACTGGGTGACGCAACGGTAAAGGTCTTGATCCGACCTCTGAACGCTGTCTAGCTGGAACGATACCACAAAGCGGCGGTGACTCAGGTGCTTGATCGATGCTGATGTTAAAATCTCCCCATTGTGTCTCTGGAAGACAGGAAAGGACACGGTCAGTAAAGACAGCATTAGTTTTTTTACTTGTTGATCTTGAAAACACAGGAGTTCATCCTTTTTGTTTTTAAAACTTGCACAAAAAACATCGTCAAAAAGTTCAGGTGGTTGTAGCTTGTACTCTCTTTTATCCACTTTTTTATCCACCTTGGCTGGCGGTGGTAGTCATGTAGGAAATGTACAGTTTGCAGAGGAATCATCACAAGCACATTCATAACGACCCTGTGGTCCAGTGGTTTTAGATATAGATGTAATATGGGAATGTTTTTCCCTTTTTAATAAAAGCGGCACCATTCCCCATTCACATGGGGATGCAAAAATATGACAGAAAATGCTGCAATGTGTCTGTCAGGGCACTTTTGTGTGGACTGTGTGTGTACTCGATGCAAAGTATGTACATTTAAACAAATGAGAGCAAATATCATACCATAACATGTGAAGTACTCGTGAAGTACTTACAGTTTTCATGGAAGTAAATACTTGGTTGTTATTCAAAACCTGCCCTTTGTATTGAAGTGTTATCATTTTTAGGCTTCATAATGCAAACGGGAATACAGGGTTCATGGCAAGCAACTACAGTACGTGCCATTCAGTCATTGTACAACAGAGCATGGTCAGGATTTCTAGGCGTTGAGTGTGTCCACTTGGGGAACCTTAGGAGCTCATCTCTGCTATTTGCAGATGATGTGGTCCTGATGGCCTCATCAGACTATGACCATCAGCTATTACTGGGGTGGAGTGTGAAGCTTCAGTCATGAGACTCACCAGCACCTCCAAATCCGAGGCCATGGTTCTCAGCCGGAAAAGGATTTATTGCACCTATCGGGTTGGAAGTGAGGTCTTGCCCCAGGTGAAGGAGTTCAAATATCTCAAGCTCTTGTTTACGAGTGAGGGAAGGCTGGAATGTGAGTTTGACCGGCAGATCAACGCAGCGTCTGTTCCGGACCGTTGTGGTGAAGCGGGAGCTGAGCTGGAGGGCAAACCTCCGGTTGAGCTATGTTCCCACATTCATCTATAAAAATAAGTTTTGAGTAATGACCAAAAAAGCAAGATAGCAGATACAAGTGGCTGAAATTAGTTTCCTTCATAGGGTGGATCCACTCGCCCAAGGAGATGGGGTGAGGAGCTCGGTCATCCGAGAGAGCAGAGCCACTGCTCCTTCACATAGAGAGGAGCCAGCTGAGATGGCTCAGGCATCTCGTCCAGATGCCTCCAGGACACCTCCGTGGTTATGTGTTCCAGGCATGTCCAGCCGGGAGGAGGCCCTCGGGCAGGTCTAGGACATGGTGGAGGGATTATGTCCCGCAGCTGGCCTCGGAATGCCTCAATGTCACTCCGGTGCAACTGGAAGAGGTGGCCAGGGACAGAGAAGTCTGGGCTTCCCAACGGAGTCTGCTGCCCCCATGACCCGGACCCGGAAAAGCGGAAGAAATGGAAGAATGGCTGGATGGATGATTTAACTGAACACTGTGGGATGCCCAGTGAATTGGAAATCTACTTGTAGTCATCACCTGTTCAAAACTTTTCAATTACATTTTCTCTGAGTTGCTGGCAGTGTTCTTGTGTCTCCATGTTGTTGCAATTGTAGCAGGACTACTCATGAATCAGAGACTGGACCGTCCAGACACAGGTGTTTTATACAATCACAGGACACAAATTAAATACTCAGGTGATCTCCATTTCACTAACTGTGACATTGCAGGCATCAACTAACTGGATCTCTGTTGAATTATGTCAGTCACTTTAAAGGGGGGTGAACACTTTTACAAACACATATATATTTGTCATGAATTGACACCAGTTTGTAAAAAAAATAAAAAAAACTTTGACATGAAAGGAGCTTTTTTCACATTCTTGTCAAAAAAGCCATGATTTAATTTATAAAATAAACGTCACAAGCATCCACGGGGGGGTGAATTTCTTTTGCAAAGCACTGTATGTGTCCTTTTCTTTAGACTCCTTACTTTTAAATGCCTGTGCCTTTGTAGTGCAATTCCTATTGTTTGCAGACCAGACTTGCTGTGAAAACCATAAGTCATCCAGCCCCGGCAAATCCCTCCGCAGCCACACAATACATTATGCATTTTCTAAAGTTGAGAAGTTCTCACCATGGCAGCAGCTGCAAGCTGTGTTGCAAAACGTTCAAAGATATAAGTCTCAAGTGTCAATACCTTGGTTTTGTGCAAATGTCAACACATGGCGACAAGAAATGCTGTAAATAAAGGGCACTATGACACAGAGTAGCCTTTTCCTCAATTAAATTAATTTCATTTTAGTAAATTCTGCAGTGTGGCTCATTTATAATAATATAACCAACTACAGTGTTTGATTTTTAATAATTACAACTCTTAAACAGAACTTTTATGGAACTGTGCCTCTAAAACGTTTATTTTTTCCCTACTTTTGTTTTTGTTTTTTCTTCATGTGCTGTACACATAATGGGATTGTCATACAAAAACGGAATTGAAATATTGGGGTATCAATAAAATGCTATGTTTAACTACTCTTCCAAAAATTAAGCCATAATCAAAGCCCGAGGCAAAAATAAAAGATGTGCATGTCTGCTGTCAGTTTAAGTGCTCGTTGCAATGATAAAAAGGACTGTCCGATTTAATTAGAATTGCAGTGGCATTTCTCTGATTGAATCACGACATAGCGTTATTGATCCCAATGGTGGCAATTCATTCATTAGACGATTAAACAAAAACAAACATAACCCTGTTAAGATATTAGTGATTATGGGTAAGCATGTCATCAGACTCATCTCTTAATGCAGTCAAGAACCTCATGTGTTTTAGGTGTGAAATGTTATTGAACCAAAACATTTAACGGCAGACACAAGAAGATAGATGTACTTATGTGCATTAAGGTTTTATCAATTAAGAGCATAAACTGATGGGTAAAAGGCAGATTGAACGCTGAGTATTTGAGTGTAAAAGAAGCAAAATGCTTGTGACACTGAGACACTGCTTGTGACAAAAGATGAATGAGTGAACATTTTCAAAGCACCTTGCTTTCAGACTGAATTGAAAAAAAAAAAAAAAGATCCATCAAGTTTAGATTATCACAATAAAACCAGACATCATCCTCTTGGTGAGAAAAGGTCAACTCAAATCTTAGTAATCATCTTATTGATCTGCCAGCTTCAGCAGCAAGATTTGGGTTGTGCTTGGCCGCTTCTGCTGCAGTTATACCAGTGGTTAGAGGACACCAGAAAGCTACAACCCACATTGACCACATGCAGAGAGTTTGTGAACAAACACGACACTGTAATTGAGGTTTTTGTTTGACCACAAGAAGATAAAATATAAAAGCTGCACAGGTGGTCCTTGGTTTACAGTGTTTATGGTTGGTATGATGTTTCATGATTATGAACGCACTACCATAAAATAATTAAAGACTTAATTTTGGTTCATAAATATGAGACTCACTCAAGAACTCGTTACAGCGTGCAGAAGAATACACTATGTGTGGCTCAGGCACAGCTCTAAAGCAAAAAGCAGGCTCTTCTGGTGGCAGTACGGCAAAGACAAGTAAAGGCATTACCATGGATGTGAACGCCGTTTCCACTGTTGGGGATTAATAAAGTATCTATCTGTCGAATGATTGTTTATCTATATGTGCCCTGCGATTGACCAGTCCAGGGTGTATGCCACCTCTCACCCGAAGTCCAGCATACCCGCCACCCTAGTGAGAATAAGTGGCATGGAAGATGGATGGATGTAAAAGTTGCTAGCACTTTGCCTGGAAGACCAGAACCAAATGCTCTCCTGCAGCTTCTCCTGTCTCTTCTACTTCGTTCTCCCAACAAACCACAGAAAAAAATGAAAGGTATTGTTCCCTCTTTTTTACTACTGTTTCAATTAATTATTATATTTAGTGTTATTATTACTGTTTATAAGTTAGATGGAACTCGTTCGCAACTTGAGGACCACCTGTCGTATTGTTGTTTTTCAATTGCCTTTTCATTGAGTGGATTTAAGTAGAAAATTTATCACAAAGGAGCAAACAAGCAACAGGTAACACACATCTGGCATGTAGTAAACATGAGGAAAATACAGCCACACTCACTGCAGTATAGACTTTCACACTTTGACTTTGGATTTCTGCAAACTCTCCAAAAAAGCTTGATACTATACTTAATTTTAAAAATATATATTGTAACCCGAAATGCAATGACAATGCTTCCGTGGCATGAATCATAAATCCTACGATTCTTAATATAGTCTGGCTGTGTTAAGTCAAGCAAAAATAATATGAGTGCATTGCAAGATGTAAGAAAAAAAATTCAAATAACTTGCAGTGTAAGATGTAAAGACAGCGGCAACAACACCTACACAATCTAAAGAGATCACATACAAATAATAAAATAATACATCTCCTTTTATTAAGGTGATACTCAGTGAATGACACCGTAAGAGAGGTACCGTGATTTCCGGTGTCTAAGCCGCTACTTTTTTCTTAAACTTTGAACCCTGTGGCTTATACAGCAGTGCGGCTAATTTATTGCTAAGTTCTGATCTTGTGACATTACCTTTACTTCAGAACTACTACTAATTGTTTAAGTACTGTGCCGTGAAGCGGTATCTCTTTCTTTGGCAGGAGCCAATCATCAGCTACCAGTGAACTCATGACGAGTTTGTCAACCCATTGGAAATCGCAAGCGGCCATTACTCAATATAACAGTCTGCCTCAAGGTGTCATCTTACAAAGAGCCCTAAACCCAACACACAGCAACTTAACAATCAAAAGGTAGCCAGAAAATATACATGTACGAATATGAGTGTAAAATAAAAACAAAACAACTATTTTAATGTTTTTCCACAATGCATTTCATCTAAGCAAAGCATTTCATTGGTGCCTGCCGGGCGCTGCAGTGATGTCAGCCTCCCTCTGGGCTCTGGGCTCCCTCTGGTGGAGATAGGCAGCATTGCAGCACCTCGGCAGCCATCCATCCATCCAGTTTCTATGCTACTTGTCCTCCAATAAAATGCTTTATGGAAAACGTTAAAATGGTTGTTTTTTTATTTTAAACTCATATTGGTACTTGTATTGTATATTTCCTAGCTACCTTTTGCGTGTTAAGTTGCTGTGTGATGAGTTTAGCGTTGTAAGATGACACCGTGAGTCAGACTGTTGAGTAATATTGAGTAATGGCCTCCTGCGATTTCCAATGGGTTAACAAGCTCGTTTTGAGTTTTTTTCATCGCTGATGACTGGCTCCTATAAAATAAAGAGCTAGCTGGTCCTCACGGACTTGTGCGCTTGACGTGGACATGTGCGGCTTATAGTCCGGTGCGGCTTATTTATGTACAAATCTATTTTTCTCTCTAAATTTAGTAGGTGTGGCTTAGACACTGGTGAAGTCTTATACACCGGAAATTACGGTACTCATTTAACAATTTTGTGTATTATTATCGTGATTGGAATTAAACTGTGCAGGTGCACCCATACATTTAGGTAAACAAGGTAGGTACAGTCATTGCTATGATGTCTGTATAAAAATAACTGACCTCCAGTAGGAATTTTTCAGCCTCGGCTGCCTTTCCAGCAGCAACACATTGGAAAGTGGCATTTTGTCCAGCGTTGACCTCCTCGTCTCCAAGCCTGGAGAAATGCGGAGCCTTATCTACGGAGGCGTAGAGCAAGAGAGAAAGCATTGTCATCAAAAGACTCCATTACCTTTCGGCCACTCACAACGCCAGCCCGCCACAAAAGACACATTCTTATCAGGGCCCAAACACAGTCATTTTCAGTTTGAGAGAACAAAAGGATTTGTTTGGTGTTGGCTTTCTTTCCTTCATTTTTAAATGTTTACTGTATATGAACATCAAGCATTTTAATTTCATCCGGGATTAATTTTTAATTTGGTGTTCGTGACACATAATGGTTGTTTTTTTAAATGTTTGTTCATTTGTGAAAACCCATTAACCTTTGGTACTATTTTCCATCCTGATAAATAAGATAAATTAGAATGTGTTATATTAAGGAGGTTGTTGTTCCATGAGTGCACATTTTTCTATTGATTTAAAACAGTCGGTATCCAGTAGAATTTGATAATATTACACTAGTAGTTTCTAGTGACTTATGGTAGATGCACAAAAACTGGAATGAAACATACTTAACATACAAATATAATAAAACGTCAAGAGTGTATGTGTCATAAATTTTATGGACGGTGATCTATTCATACGTTGATCTATTCATGAGCACAACGTGGGAGTGAAGGTGTGAAAGAAAAGCCACTGAGTAAGCATCAACCCTTCACATTTTGACTAATAACATCCCAAGATGCTGAGTGGAGCTGCCAATGAATCAGTGTGGGAGTAACACTCGCACCCAACTCTGTGATTAACAATAGATCAGGGAGTAGAGAACCCTGCAGAGCCAAATCACTGTGTATACACTGGCCGCTCGGCCTGCCACGTCTGAGAAACAGGGTAGGACGTGTCGACTTGTCACTCCAGATGACTGACAGGAAAAGATGGCACAGCAAGAGTGGAGCTGAAGCATTAGGGAGAAGCAAATGTTTGCTTCTCACTCGTCACTATGTCACTATCTAGGAGAGCAAGGAGAGGGCAATTTGTTGATCTTGTTTGTGTACCACAGATAGTGATGGAAAGGTCTCTATTTTGCGCAATCTGGAGCAGGTTAGCCCCATACAAAAACAAAGCAATCACAGTAATATGGAGGGGTATCTTAGAATATTCAACGATTTGATACGGAGGAGTCTGATTGACTATCAATCTCGCAGTCGAATACTATGAATGTCATGTCATCAAGATTGTACCATTCTGACTGCATGGGGGTGCGCACGGCTGCTGCTGAGCATGCTTTTTTTTTTTTTAACATAGAATGTCTTTGTTTTTGTTATAAAGAGCCTGCTTTGATACAAAGTAAGCCTAATTTGTTAATGAAGAATTGAAAATGACGTGTGTGTTGAACAGAAGACCAATACTTATGCAAGATGCGGTGTGTACGCACAGCAAAGCGCAGCGTCTCTTCCAGATTTACAGTATTGTGGTTGTTATTTTGCTCATATCAGTTCTAGTTTAACATCTTACACGTTGGATATTGGATTTTGCAGCCCCATCGACTCATCCCTGAGATTTCCAGAGTCCTGGAGTCTCCACACACCACCCAGTCAGGCGGAAGTGCTCCCAAGCGGCGTTGAGAATGTCAACAATGGCGATGAAGGTGCGGAGGAATACGAACACCGCACAGACTCTCCTTAATGAGTATTTTCCTCGCCAATGTGCTGTCTTTAGTGAATAAAATGGACGAGTTACAACTCCACATTACCTGCAGTAAGAGACTTTTGGACTGCAACGTCATAATTTTCATCTAAACATGACTTATAGAGCGGCATACCGGACAATGCTGTTGAGCTAGCCAACCGCCACAAACTTGGGACCGGAAAGACCAAAGGCGCTTTCTGTGTCACTAAATAAATAAACCTACTGTTGTCGCACACTTCCCATGTTTATTTGCTTATCTGAGTGTTTTAGCCATTTTCTTTGAGGACAAAGTCGCAAATGAGATATTTGTATTTGTATTTGTAGTGTTCTTAAAATTCAAAAACAATATTTGACTCTTTGTCAACTAGGGACACAATCTAATCTAATCAGATTTGACTATGAAAATCCTTAGTTGAGGATAGCACTAGTAATATGTAAAAAATAATAGATGTAAATATTGGCAGACACCCAGACTCACTAAAAACAAATTATTCCGCTATTACTGTAAATGACTAAACCGTTGTGAACTAAAAATGCTGAGCAGAAAGACAGCAAATCTAAGGATCAAAGCTAAACATCTTTGAATTTAAATGCACATAAGGTCACATATTACAAAACAGGCTGTAATCATATTCCACCAGTCTATGTGTTGCAATATTTATCACACGAATTTGTCATTTTGAGCTCTAAATGCTCCAGTACCAAAGTTAGCTTTCTTCCTGTCTGTTTAGATCTGTACAGTTTCCATTTAAGCAAGGATTAGTCAACCAAGTAGTGAAATCCATGATGCTATACCTTTTGGTTCATGCCCTCAGGACTACACTGAAGAAGGATCTTGATATGACTTAGATTCAAACAGCTGCAAATGATGACATAACGGAATGGAATCAGGAGTTACAAAGCTGTCCATCACACAGCTGCCTGGGGCTGAATTTGTGGGAAATGCCCCAGTCACCCAACCCGGTGATTGACTTCAATGAGCTCATCCATACAGGCAGCTTCTATACTGCTAATTCTTAAAGGAACTGTATGCAGCAAATTCTAACATTAAAATTGACTGCTAGCATGATATCCCGCCTCTTCCTGCTTTGAGTACACTGAAGTAACAGTAACTAGTTAGATTTGTTGTCAGCTCTTTATAGCAATTTGGCTAGGTTTAGCTTGAAATGTTAGCATGTATAACCTATTGGGTTCTTTATCACTTTGTGAGAGATGATTCGATTATGCATCTAGATACAAGGGTTGCAATACAATTTAAAAACTATTTATTTAAAAAAAAAAATGATTTGATATGATTTGATTCCACAGTTAACATTCCTTGACATCGACATTAATCTTATATTAAAAAATAAAGAAGCCAATTTGATAAAAGTGGCATTCTTACAGTATAGGCACTGGCAAAAATAAAGTCAAAACACAAACAACAGAATCACATGTCAAATGTATTTATTTTTAAACACGGACCAAAAAAAAAACATGCCAAATTAAAATCTGTTTGACGCTCCGATGAATTGGCCACAGATCAATCAGGCAATTTCCATAAGAAAAACATGATGGGCATATGCCAATAAATTCCTTTCAAATCCGGTCACAAAAAACGATTGCCGCACGACGGCAAACCCAAGATGTGTGTTGTGGCACATAGGGTTGCCAACACTCGACTTTTCTTGCATCTTTGTTTTGCGTAGTTGTCACTGGCACCAGCTAGCTACCTCGCTAGCTACCTCGCTGGCTTATCTGCCTAGCTTTTGGTCTTCGGACTCCAAATGTGACATTTTACCACAGTGATATTTTGTTTGTAAAACAAACAAGCACTGTGGTTAGTTCGGAGCTCGTGTCCGTCCCACGGAAAAGCTACAAGTGGATATCATGGGGTAGCCATAGGGTATCATAGGGTACATAGGAACTTTTTCAAGAGTAACTGAACAATTTTGTTCTGTTTTTGTCATTATGCTAATATCTTGTCCTCAAAACACTATTTATGTGTGGTTGTTTAAATGAACATAAACACATAGTGTGTCCAACCTTATGATGGTGGTACTTCCACAGGTGTTTCCTGTCTCGCCAGCTGATTCTGAGTAGCTCCC
The DNA here is from genome assembly GCF_027744805.1 of Dunckerocampus dactyliophorus. NCBI lineage: Eukaryota > Metazoa > Chordata > Actinopteri > Syngnathiformes > Syngnathidae > Dunckerocampus > Dunckerocampus dactyliophorus. Next base: position 20,707,996 of record NC_072825.1, read on the forward strand.
CAAAGGGTCAAAGAATATTTGCTTCAACTCTCAATATTTTTTTTTTTATTATAACTGTTGAATTCAGACTTTCTGCCTTTATATAATGACAAATGACCACAATATAGCATAAAGACGACACTGTTAGAGGGGAGTTCTGCTTGGTAAAAAAGGCAGTGTACAATTTAAATGTTGCCAGTCATAAATAAAACACAAATAGTTGACAGCTCTAATCGTGATGAAAGTTGGAGACCCCTGCAACCTGGACACTCAATTTATTCTGTATTAAGTTAAGCAGGACGGATTTCTATTTAATAAAGCTATTTGTTTGTATGATTTTATTCTGTTCAATTATTGAACAATTTATTTCCCATGCATTCAAATTACTCCAAAACATGCATCAAATTAAATACTACAAAAATCGTTTCACACAAATAAATGGAAAAAAAAGACAATCTGCGTAAAAGTTTATTTTTTAATAATTACCTATTTGCCAGGGGCCCTTGGAATAGTCCAAAGGCGGCCCTGGCCAATACCACTCATCATAAATACATTGAAAAATCTACAGCTAACCCATGTGATCGATATCAGTATCGGCTGATCTCACTCATGGATGATCGGTATTGGATTCGGCAGTATAAAACTCTGATTGGAGCATCCCTAATATAAAATAGAAACAATAAACATACATTTTAAAATAGAAACAAACAAAAACAGATGTCTTAGCCTTCAGTCCAATTCGTAATAAGAAATACATAAATACTGTAGTGCAAAGCCCCTCAACTAAGGATGCATTTCTCCAAAAGTGGCAGAAACGTGTCCAAGAAAAGAAGTAAATAGCACTATTTGCCACATGTGTGCAATGAAAATTATGTGTTAGGTTGAAAAAGTAAACAATCCCATACTCAAAATGTCATAATAAAAGTAACCATACAACATTTCAGCCTGAGCATATGGTGTGTTGAACACTCCAGGTAGGTCCAAAGTGCAAAATTTAAAAGCAAAAAAATAAGCACCAGCCGTAAAAAAAGGGTACCATACTCTGTTGGTCTGCTGGTCTCGCTGGTAAAGATTTGTTGTGCTGCCAGTGTACTTCGGGGCTGCTCTGCATAGCTTACAAATGGTGTGGCTTTTGCCGTCTTTTCCGTCTTTCTCGTAAAATCCAAAGATGTTCTAAACTTTAGTTTTTTGTCTTTCTGATTTGTTGACAATCGTTTGCAGTGACGAGCTAGAGCTAGCACACTGCTACTATTTCCATCCATTCTCGTCTTCAGTCATGGTAAGCTACGACGCATGATTGACAGTTGTTTCGCTGGCAGCCCACGCTCTTGCGTTGTTTAAGAGGTGCACTGTCAACCGACTGCTTGTCTCGTGATACTGGGTACATGTCTTTACTATCGATTAATCTAAGGATTTATGGCTGATTCTTAGTATTTACCAGGAGGAGGAGGCTGATACAGATGCAGCCGTATCTCTCACTTGTCAAACCGGATATCTGGTGTCATCAGCTTATTGTTCACAATTCCCATAACCTATCTAACAACAACATGAACTGATTCATTCACCTTAAGTCTGTAATACTTTATAAATACGTGATAATACAGGTAAAATCATTATACATGTACCACATGTTTTTACACAATTTTTACATACTTATATCTTTAAGCTTTCCAGATTATGTTTTTTCATCAAGCGTGGAGATTTTGCACTTTGCATAGAGGTCCTTGAACGCACCATAGTTGTGTGCTGAAATGCAAACATTTCTTTGGCGATGGAAGCAGTAGCTTCGACAGTCATCGATCATCTTACATCAAGGGTCTCAAACGCATGGCCCCACGGGCTGGACCATATTTTGTGGCCCCTTGTTTGACATCAAAGTTTAGTCCTAGTCCACCTGTTTGTTGACGAGTTAGTCACTAAAACATGATTCTGGACTGTACTTGATGTGGCTCAACCTCATCCGGATTCTACCTCCGGCAGCCCTCAGTTGAGTTGAGTTTGAGACCCCTGTCCAACATAACAATTTCATTCAGTGGTGTTATTAGTGGTTATTACTGATGCATGTTATACCTCAAACGGGTTTAATAAGTTTGTGAAGCATATTTAGGGCTTAAACCTGGATTGTCTCACAAGGGCACAATGGCAATTGAAGAGAGAAGGGGAGGGTTGTGAAGTTGAATTGAATCTAATAATTACATAGGTCCATTTTATTGCAAATGTTGATCTGAAATCGGGGGAGAAAGTCACGTCAAGCTAGCAGTTTGTTTGTTTTTTTGCTGTGTGTCAAAAATAGACAATTTTATCTATCAATTACTTGTGTTTTTTTGCCAGTCAGTGGTGGAGCGTAACCCCGATGAAAAGCTGGATCTTTATTTTACCTGTAATTTGTGCTGCAGAGTCTCTGTATTTGTTATATTTATGCCTGTAGAGGATATTGAAATTTGCAACCAAAGAAGTCTTTCAGAGTAAAGGTGAAACGACTTCAACAACCAAGAAAAAGTCCCCTTATTCCACTTTTTATAGATAAACGGATGACTGAAAATCTACACGAAAATACAATTAATGTAAAGAGTGCATTTTGTGGGAATTGATCCCATGCCAGCTGCATGAAAGTGAACCGCTTTGCAACCAGTGGCAGCACATGGTTAAAGAGGGTCTTAAAACATATTCTGGGGTTGAATTAAAAGGAAGAAAAACAGCTGAATTATCAACTATGTTTTGCCCAGAAGTTACAAGTTGAAGTTGATGAGCTATTTTTCCCCACAAAGTGACACTTCTCTTTGATTCCATCTTGCGTCTCCCCTTACACTGTGTGCTGCCAAATCCTGCTAACTGGCCGCTCGCCACGTCGTGAGGCACACGCAGGTCTTGGTGAGAGTTTTAACTGTTTAATTGCCACAGTGGGAGCCTTCAAAAGACCATCTGTGGTCACAAGGAATAGCAAAGTGAGAGACTGCAGTAGTCGCATGCATTTGTGGTATAAATCAAGCTGTTTTTTGTATTTAATCAGAAGTGGAACCCAATGTTGGTCCATCTTTACTGTGAATAACAATGTGTGATAACACTGAGTCTTCATATCCTGCAGACTAGTATTTGAATGTATTATACCTTAAGCATTGCCAAGCACAGTTGATTAATGTGCATGAGCTGACAAGAACCCTCACATTCAGCAGTACAGGATGACACAATGACCCTGAGAAACTGTGTCCAGGGCTTAGGGTCTCAGTGAATACATTGTACATGAACTTCCCATGGGCGAACAACACTGCACTGGTGCCTCTGTTTGTCTACCATGGAGACAAAAGGACATCCAGTTCAAGGCGACATGAGTTAAAAAAAAAAACTTTCAGAGGCTTTGAAAAGAGATGTACAACAATAGGCTCCAATACACTAACAACAAGAAAGAAGAAATCATGAAGTGCAGCGCTTTGACCGATTGAAAGATACATTGAACTGTGAAACTAAGCTTTAACTTCGCAATGTTTTAATAGCACCCATGTTGTTGCAGGATCCCTCGGGATAAGCGGGATGATCAACCATGACTTCTCTTCATCCTATTTATGTTTTATGCTGCTTTGAAGTATATTTTATCCCCTCCAACCGTTAAAATCTTTTCTTTTCCTCCTCAGCAACCTTCTGTATTTGCAATTCATTGTCAGAAGTGTCACTTACAGCAGGGATAGTTGAGCACCATGATGTCATCGATGGCAATGTACCCTTGCCTCTCCCTGGAAATGGTTGCTTCAATCAGTATCTGCAAGAGTGAAACATGAACACATGAGGAGCAGATTTTAATCATACCCAATGCATGTTTTACAATGTACACATGAGAGCTGTGCAAATTGCTCCTCTTCCCTTCCCTTTTGGTGACGGATGCTTTCATTACAAGCAAGCCCATTAAAACATAGTTGCACATCTGTTGACCCAAAAAAGCAGCAGCAACAGCAGATAAAAAAAATAAGACAAAGACACCAGAAACCAAGAAATTGATAAATCTTGTCTGAGTCCGCAGGGCCAAGGGAAATAATAGCTTTATCAGCAGGCACACATTGAGTCATTTTACATCCTGAGCAAAGGCTGCTGTGAAGCCATGAGAACACATAGTACAGCTTGCATAGGACCATGAGACTCATAACAGGACAAACATCTGTACCATCCTAAAGGACAATAAGGTAGAAGAAACCCAATCAATATCAAATCAGCGCCCTCAATAATAGTGAGAGTTATGAGACACAAGGGTTGTCGTTGTTTTCCCAGCTCCAAGGACAGTGCTGTATCCATACATTTGACCGAAGGCCGGCTTTGAGTTATGGGGTCTCGTAATCCTTGGACTGAACGATTAAAATTCTGTTGGTACCACTGGGTTCTAACTTTTACAGAGGCCTCATAGACCCAGCCAAACTGTCCGCCATATAACTTGATATGTGTTGGGCAAATGGCATCTGCTAAAATGTGTCATAAACAAGAGCCTGTTCTTCTGGGGTATACAGCTAAACTCAGACAAAGCGTACAATTATTGTGACAGCAACACACAGTGGCAATAACGACACCAAACAACTCATTTGTTTTTGAAGAGACAAGCTTTGATTGAAACAAAATGAAATCTAGGAAAATATGTTACTACAGTGGTACCTCAGTTTGCTTTATTAATTCGTTCCAAAAGTTCAGACGAAAACTGAAATATACAAAAACCAGAGCAATGTTTCCCATAGGAAACAATGTAAATCTAATTAATCCATTACAGACACCCAAAAATATCATAAAAATACATTTTATTGACAATAATTATAGTTTTCCATGCAGAAAACTGAAAAAATTATTATAAATGACCAATAGATAGAACGCATTGTTGATGGGGACTGTCCATATAACCTGGCAAGATCAAATTCAATAGTGTACTTTATCAAATTGCTGGCACTCACAACTTTCTTTGGCCCCATGGCAGGTTATTCAGCAGTCGCACTCAATAAAAAATGCAGGGACAGTGAGTCAGAAACGCGTAGGGTGTTTTGTTTTGGCACTCGATTTTGTGGAATGACACAGTACAGCACAAAAGGACTATTTTGTTAGGTGCAATATTGTAAAAAAAATTATATGCCCAAAATCTGCATGAAAGCGATCCTTCACAATCCTTCTGACGTTTCATGCAGGCAAGTGTCAGAAAAGGGATAACTGCCTTCTGGCAGCCAAGTGTTCACAGTGACATCGCTTTGTGATCCTTCGATGCCGGCTGTTCCTATCATTGTGAAGCAGAATTCACCAAGCGTTGGATCGTTCACCCGCTAATAGGAAACCTGAGCTGGGTTTAGATCGTCGTGAGACCGGTTAAAATTGTAAAATTGTATTTTCCGTCAAAACATTTCTTGAAATACAGGCTTTTCAACTGTATTAAAGAACAGTATTTATTTAGCGATGTACCAAATAACACCTTCTGTGAGTGCACACCTTTTTGCGCTGTTTACTTTGCTGATCACACGTCTCAGTGAGTGTTGACTGCAGGGACGAAGGCTATCCATCTCGATGAGTAGTTTTTTCCCAGATGGGAAAACCGGGTCGGGTGCATATGTCTGGCGTAAGTCTGTCAGTCCTTTCGTGTTGATGGGCTCACCTTGCTCATTCTGTTTCCTAATTTCTACTACGTTTCCTTGTATTGCTCCTCATGAGACTGCACTCCGTGTGTGTGTGTGTGTGTACGGATGTGAGCGTGTGTGTGTATGCTAGCAGCCCCGCCTCCCCCCAAATGAAGCGTGTAGGTGCTGAACCAAAGTGAACCCTCTTCCTGCCTGGTGGCGAGAAACATAAAAAACAGACACGACATTGCAATATATGAAGACCGGCAAAATGATCATGTTTATTTTCATTTATCGTGGGATTTATTTATTTATTAACGGGAGACTTTTATTTTTCTGAACCATAGAACTCTTCAGATTTTATTTAATCTTGTGAAGTGCCACCCCTACAGTACAGTTATGTCTGTCCAACTGCTTTTCTTCCTGGGATCTATATATCTATGATGTTTTATATTTAATAAAACCATTTAATAAATACAAACAAGAGTTTTTTGTTCAGTTTAATTATGAACAACACGCTATTTTTTCTGTGTGCATGCAGATGCAAAAAGCAGTAGGGGCAAAACAAATGTGGTTTAGTTTCAGCAATTGAAATTAAACATGGCGCATACAGGTAAAACACTCCAAGATTTTTACATTGATGCGCCTTTCTGACAATATATTCACAGCTGTAAATGAAACACAACGTGCTTCAACACATAGACATAAAGTGTTAAAATCACTGCACCATGCCATTAGGCTGACATCAACATTAGTCAGAAAACCCTAATTAGGCTAAGTGTTGTACAAGCGAGAGAAAAAGAATTAGAATGTCTGATTGAAGCTTGTATTACTCACTGTTGTAAAGCACTCAATATGAGATTGATTGTTGAGTAATTCTGCATCTTCTTAACCATTAGGATAGTGGGTTATTAAGCAGGAAACATTCTGTGCATTTGTTTCAATGAGCAACCTCCAAATTGTTATTGAAAGCCACTTTGCTAGAGAAATGTTCCATATGTTTGAGTTTTAGTCTAATGGCTTGTTATTTGACTTTCTACAAAGAGAAATGCAGGGGCTTATCTACCAATAAAAAAAACAAACAAAAAAAAACATGGCATCCTTAATGGATGTCTGGTCTAAAAACAACATTTTGGGAACACTATTAGCTTTTAGGAGATGTTGCGATATACAGTATACAAACCAACCTAATAAACAAGATTCTTTTTTTTTCCACTTTTCACACAAGTTTTTAGAAAGCCTCAGACCTACAGTCTTTCACCCAACATTACACTTGCCAGAGTTATAGTATATTACTCCCTAAATATTGTCGAAGAAAGAAAGGTCATGTGCCAAAAGTAAATCAGTTCAGGCAGAAAATGCCAAAGGTAAGAAGAGTGAGTGGAGCACAATGAAATCTAAGAGTAAGGAAACTCAGTTTGTATTCCCCAGAATGTCTTCATTGCCACAGGCTCAGGATTATTTTCAGACAAAGCTGACATGTGGTTAATCATTTACAAATCTTTGACAGCAACATTTTTAACAGGAATGTCCAGAACTAGAGAGAACGGTGTGTTGGAAAACGTTATCGCAATATCGGAGGTCAAACTAATCAAGGAATACAATCGTCACACTTCAAATTTTGCGGCTTTACTCTATTACAGTTTTCCAAAATATATTAAATAATAAATCATGCTGTTTTGTGGCCTATTATTACTAAAATAATATGGATATTTAAGCAATTGTTACATGTTTTTTTGCCTAAATTAAGCATTTTGAAGCATAAAAATGGACTAATACAAATGGAAGGCATTCGGAAGACGCATTCAAAGATGCTGTGATGATATGTGGTATCCTACACCAGTCACTAGGTATAAGTAATGTTACGGTGATGTTCGGTGAGACACACAAACGTCAGACTTGATTATCGGAACAACTGGCTTTAATTGCAGGTTTGAATTAACTCACAGCAAGCACAATAATCCCTCATAAAAACACGGGATACTGTCGTGGCTGTAAGCCACGCCAAGATAAACTCCTCTCTGAACTCCCGATGTCACTTCCTGTCTGCACCACCGGAACACATTTACAGCAACACACGCGTGTTATGTCTTAAAACGTCTGATTTTCTGTTCATGTTTACTATATTGAGTAATATGAGTGTAAAGGTGACTACAGGGGTGTCGTAGGGGGTACGTAAATGAAAATGAAAAATAATTAACGCCTAACACTCACAATTACGAGTGTGCCTGAATGCCACACATGGCAGAGCTCACAGTCAGATATATACAGGCAAATATAATAGCTGATATCTAGCAACTTACACAGTGTTCTTGATAATAACCAAAATCACTTAAGTTGTTAATTGAATAGCCATAGCATTGTACTGCCAAAAAAATGTAACTTATGAGCTATTTTTGTTGTCATTGTTATATTTGTCCAAACAAAGGTACCTTTAGTTGTATCAGGCATTAAAATGAACAAGAAACTGAAGAAACAAGGGTGGTCTAATCATTTTTTCCATGACTCTATACAGTTGTCTCTCGCAAAATAGCTGTTCGATTATCGCTACCTCGATATATTGAGTTTTTTCAGAAATTAATTCATTAATAAATGATGGCTGTTTTGTGGTAAATTATGGTCTATGATTTGTCAAAACATATTGAAATACAAGTGATATGTAGTATGCCGGTCACTAGGCATCAGTTATCACACAAAACATTGAGACATTACCTCACATTACATTAGCTTAACATTGCATGACGTCATGAAGTCAGCCATGGCATGTCAGACATGATAGAGTGAAAAAAGTTCTCCTCCCATTCCATGTGGAAGTGGTAAGTTTTTGGCTTGTTAAGTTGAGAAGAAAAAAAAAATTGAGGCTAACTGGTTAGCTTACTAGCTTGCTAGCTCGTGGCCGTCTCAAGTCCCTCCACTATAAAAGTTGTGCAATGTAGTGTAAACAATGAATAATATGAGTGTAACGGTGACTATAGGTGTGCTATTTCACATCTACAGGGCTCTAATAATGTTACAAACCATATTTAGAAAGTTATAAACATGTTTTCTATGGTGTAACTACAAAAATATTCCATTTATTAACACAGAATCCAGGGTCGGGTCTGGAGCCAATTAAGCGCTATGAATGAGCCCATCTGATTACTTTGTGTTCTCTGAATCGAACCTATTCGCCCTTGCTCATTTTCCCTAATTTCCCCCCCCAAAAAATCTCTAATTTTCAAATGCAAATATTGACAGGTATGCACGCAGCATCCATAAAAATAACATGGCCATGCACATGCATCATGGCCATGTTATCACAGTCGGAAGTCTCTTCAATTTAACTTCTTTAACCAAATCAGTTTGTAACCTTAAAGCAGTTTGATACCTTAACAGTGAGTTTGGTGAGTAAAATCACTAGGTGCATATCAAAAAGGACTTCTTTGAGGGTAAAAGCAGAAGGAATCAGGGATAAAGTAAAAAAAAAAAGTTGAACACTGGAGCTGGCATGTCTAGTTGGCAGACTTGGAGGGCTGGATAGCATCTTCAATGTTTGATGGAAAAATTCTCCTGGTGGTTAAAACGGCGACACAAAGAGGGAAAAGGGCACATGCTATCTTGGTACATCTTCAGGCCAAATTCCTCAAGGCGATCTTTACATTTCTGACAGATTTGACTGAATTCAATCATAGACTTGTGTGTAACACTTGTTAGCTTCTGACATGATCAGATATACAATACTGCAACAAGTAGGACTGGGCTTAATAATTGATTAGTAGTCAATTCATTGATGGCTGAGGATCATTTTCACTGTGTCCATTGAATGTGTCCATAATTTTCCCCATAGCGGATGAAAAATGTTGACCTTAACAATAACAATAAGATTACGTCATTTTAAGTGTTGCATAATTAATTTTGCAAATCCAAAAAGACTAAAAAAGAACAACACAAGGTAGGCGATTATGAACAGTTTGTTATCATGCAAAAGTTAACAAAATCTATTTCTAATTGTCTTAATTATAGCGACTACACAATAAGTGCCATTTTATTACAACGTAAAATGCACAATAACCCCTGAGAGTAGCCAGTATCTGTGTCATATATAAGGCTATGGACATTTTCTATCATTGCGCAATAGTAATGATCTGGGAAATCTTAAAACTCTTGAAATCTAATAAAGTAGCAAATCTGCAGGTTTGAAAACTGCCTAAAATGCATTTTACTGAAAGACAAAGATAAGAGGGGCCTATTTCCACCACTGCTTTGCAAGAGCACTTTGCTAGTTTAATGATAGGATAAATCTGCTTGTCTATCAATTCAACTCCAAAGTGATTGCATTAGACATGCAATGAAGAGTGCAAGATCAAGAACCATTTCATCGCTGAAGCCAGCAGTTGCTTAGCTGCTTCTCACAGTTAAATGCCCATGTTCCATGAAGAAGCATGGCAAGAATGGAGTGGTACAGAATAGAAGATTAGAATAAGTCTTTATTGGTTCCTCATTAGTGAAATTCAGGAGGTTGTATACCTGATGGCACCTGGCTGGAGTGACACTTAATGACAATATTCACTGTCGATTCCAAAATTCCTACGCCATGATAATAATACCAAGGGATCTGAGATCTATCTGAGTAAGGCGGTATTTTTACAAACAGGCTCCAGCCTATCCGCAACCCTAGTGAGGATAAGCGACATAGAAGATGGACAGACAATAATATCTTCAAAATATATAATCATATTACATTTTTGTGTTTTTTTTTTCACAAATAAAATAATTATGTTCATTCAAGATGTTATATACATTGGAACCTTGGTTAGCGTCATTAATCAGTTCCAGAAGGTCTCTCTAGCCAAAACGGACGCTAACCAAATAAATGTTTCCCCTAAGAAATCTTGCAAATCCAATTAATCCGTTCAAGAAAGCCAAAACTCAATCTGATATCAGCAAAAAAACAGTATCGGATTATATTACCCTACATCTAAAACCTCCAGTATTGGCACGCCAATAAAAGCAGTCCATTCCATAGTTCGCGGCAGCATCTCTACTCAACATGCAGAACCCTCACGATGACAACAGCTTGTGCTAGCATGTTTAGCAAGGAGTAGGAGTGATGTCAGCTGTGTGGCAATATTTTTGTTATAGTCCAAAAAAGACGTTGCAGCTGAGTGCGTAACGTGTCGTGCACAAGTTTCCCGTGGTCTCACAGAACCAGAGAAGTTTACTACGACCAACCTCATAGTGTATTTGAAGCAGGACTTTTCCCAAAACCTGAAACATCCTGAAAAATCCACCGCTAGTTGCAAATACACAAAAAAGATTAAAAAGTTTGGCAGGAGAATGTGCATACCTGCACACATATTCTTGAGCTGTCTAGCACAAATTTTGGAAGCAGAAATAACTGAATTCTCAACTGGAGCGCTAATACGGGGCGGTCTCGGATTTTCACTCTGGGTGTCCTGATATATCAAATATCGGTCCGATATCAGCAAATAAAATGAGTCTCGGATTATATCGGCCTGCATCTAAACTCCGATATTAGCACTCCGATACAAGCAGTCTATTCCAGACTCTGCTAGCGCAGCACCACAAAAAACAGCACGACGGTGGTAAAAAAAACAACTAAAAAAGTCCAAAACATTTGCAAAGCATGACAAAGTGAGTTTAATTACTTTAACGTGAAGTACTTTAAGTATGTATGATTTGTGCTGACATAAGATTGGATGTATATTAGTATGGGCCGATGCTCAAAGATGGAATATTGGCATTGTATCGGAGGTGAAAAAGTTGTATCGGGACACTCCTAATTTTCACAATAAACTGCCCACCCCTCCACAATAGATTTAGTGCCGCCTGTGCCAATACCAATGATTTTACAAAAGTATATTATTAGATGGCTTTTATTGTTATTGTACTGTTCAGAAAACCATCCAATGAGATATTTGTTTTGTAAATGTTTTAATTATTTCATAGCCAGCAACTCTAAACTGAATTCATTCATTTTCAGTCATTTCATTCTGGGGGCCAGAGAGAAAGTTATGGCACGCCAGATGTGGCCCGCAGGCCAGACGTCATCAACCCCTGACCGATAGTATATCTGCTGTACTCTTTGTTCAATCTTAACAGACCTCCTCCTCCCATAAGCCCATAATAGTCATCCTCCTCCAATTAGCATTTCAGTTGTTAGTCAGTGAATAATTCTGACTCACTCTTTATAAAAAAAGAGGAAAGACAACAAGACCAACTTCAAACACAGGCAAAGATGATCATTGTTCAGCAAAGTAAAGCATGCTATTTAATGCATGTTGATAAACCATAACAGTGCTTCACAGACACTTGGAGGTTGAGCCTTAGTGGCGACAGGACACCTCCCCAGTAGCAGTCACTCGGCTTCAGCAGAAGCACATCCGTCTATCCACCCACTGGCCAGACCACATCTACACATGCAGTATCTCAGTAACAACATGGCACCTAAGCAGAAGCCAGAGGTGAAGTCTGAGGAGGAATATATTACACTTGCACAGGTGGATGAACTAATGCAACAACAAAGAGAGATGTTTTTAGTATTCATGCAACAACAGCAAAATCATTTCAAGGTTTTGTTAAATTAATTCTGGACTCAACAAATACAAGACTGCATGATATTTCAAAGGAAGTTCAAGAAATTAAAGCAACTATTCATTTCACACAAAAAGAGGTTGATGACATCAAAATGGGCAATACGAAACAGACTGATCATTGTACAAACATGAAAACTGACAGTTTTAAGATATGCGAGATTTTGCAGCAGGCTCACCGTGCACTCTGTCTGGGAGTGACAGACCCTGGCTGATTGTAGTGAAGTTTGTAAAGTACAAGGGTAGATGATCGATTCTCCAGTGAGCCAAATACCTTACAGATTCAAACATTTCCATAAATGAGGACTGTGCAGCTGTCTGGTAAAAAAGTTGAAAACTGCACCCCGATACAGCAGAGAGATGTCTACCCCAGCAGCATTTATGCAGGATTTATTTTTTTCAAACCATGAGCCTATCCCAGCCGACTTCGGGCGACAAGCGGGGTACACCGTGGACTGGTCGCCAGTCCACAAACAACCATTCACACTCACATTCATACCTATGGGAATTTAGAGTCGCCAATTAACCTAACATGCATGCTTTTGGAATGTGGGAGGAAACCGGAGTACCCGGAGAAAACCCACACACGGGGAGAACATGCAAACTCCACACAGAAATGCCCAATGGAGATTCGAACCCACGTCTTCCCGATCTCCAGACTGCGACTGTGTGGCCTACATGCTCACCACTAGACCACCGTGCAGCCTCAAAGTTTATAATTCTATGGACTGCATTGATTTACATGATCCTGATGTATATTTCTTTAATTTCTTTAAATATTTTCTTTAATTTAATTAATGTCACTACTATAATGAAGATAAATGTCATATGTTGACTGGTAATTTATTTATTAAGCTTTCATCCTCCTATAAAATGCTTAGCTCTCTCTCAAACATATTGAAGTGAGTTGACTCATTCTTCAACATATGAGCAACAGCTATTAAAAGATTTAATGAGGGATTCGCAAACAAGGAAGACTCACACGGTAAAAACAATGGGAATGTAAATTAAGGGGTGGTGGATGTGTCATTATTATTGTGAAAATAAGCTATCGAGCTGTTTCACTGACACCTTATTCGCTTGTTTTTCAAGCTAAATAAGTCTGACTGGAAGAGGAAATGATTAGCTGAGTTGCTAACACTTTTATACACACAGAACAACCCGAAATGACTATTATGTAACCATGGCTGCACCTTCCAGTCTACAAAGATTTTGAACAGAACTGTTATCGTCCCCTGCTGTCTAGAGTCTTTATAACGACCACTTAACTGTACATAAGTCAAATTTTGCAGAATTCAACCCAAAGCACTAAGGAAAATATACAGCGTGTCACAAAGGGGAGTATACCCTCACAATTCAGTTTTATTATATCTTCTCAAGGGATAACACGATAGAAATTAACTTGAGTATAACTTGGAGTAGTGAGTGGACAGCTTGGAAAACAGTATAGATTTAATGTCCTATATATAAGTCAACACAGCCATTATTGTCACCCCAGAGCTCTTCCACTCTCCTAGATGACATCACACAGCGGGTGGGTCTTAGAAACCTTGCACTCTTCCACATTTACATGTACTGTACATGTACATGTACAAGATGTAGATTTGGATGGGGGGTAGGATTAAATAAGCTTTGCTTCTTCCTACTCCTTTTGGACATGTGGAACTGTGAAATAATGATAATGATTCATGAGATGTGTTCCATTGTAACCTTCATGTTCAAATAAACTAAACCAAAAGAAAATCTGATTGAAAACATCCAGGTTAATTGGAAGCCTATGATTGATTGTACATGTTATGTCATTCACAAAATATCAGTCCTGTAAAACACAGGTGACCTGTGCAGGGTGCACACCATCTCGCAGCCATGCATATTTAACAACGCACATAACAAATTGATAATATTTCATTTATTGATCTGATGGCCCTATGACTGAATCATGATTTGTCCAAGCTGCAGCCCGCCTCTTGCTCCAGCTCCCTGCCACTATGCAAGATAAGCTGTTAAAATAATAAAAAGATGAATATTGATCTGATTTTATTTCATACTGGCAAAGCAGCAAACATAAACACACATCAATAGTGGCTGATTGGCCTGATATATTGCTTGAGTTCTCATTTGGCAAATAGTACATGGGTACTCTCATTTATTCTTCATGAAACATCATCAGCAGATTCTCTGAAGTCCTGAAATAAGCTGTTAATAACATTTTTCATGACAGAGCGACAAAGTGTCCCTGGCTGAGACACTGTGTGCTTTTGAATTAAATATTTTTTCACACGACAAGAGATTTAAGTTCAAAATGATCATACTTGGAATGGAAATCACAGTGTGTTGTTTGTTCCTCTGCATCAGAGGCACGTTTTACATCATTGTCTGGCTACGGAATTGGAAGGAGTCGCTGTACGTCTTGCCCTGGTTTGTACATGGAACTATTATTTACTAAGTGAAGGTCGGTTCTTGCAGGGTTGAAAACAATTCAATTAAGTCACAGCCACCGATGGTTCGTGATAAAATGTACACTACTCAACTTAATTGCTTTTTGACAGTTCCACTGAGTTTGCAGAAAATTTTAATTGACTCAAAAGATGGATATCCTTTAAGAGCACCTGACAAAACCATCTGCAGACCAACAGAAAATGTGTTACACACATTTGATGCCAGTCAATAATTCAATACTGTAAATAGGCTATAAAGCATGATGCACATTATTGTAGTTGGATGTAATCAGGCCTGACTGGGTAAAATTACAGTTAGGTACACCCGAGTATAAATAAACCAGCTCTTACATTCAATATATTTAGAGTAATGAGATTTGTGTCTTATAAATGACTTTTTCTGAAAAGTATGGACCCATTCAAGCAGACATAAACCAGATGGAAATCTGACAGTCATCACCACAGGAATACAAACTAGAAGTCAAAGTGCTGAACTGTGAAGTCGTGCACGTACAGTCTGCTCTAAAAATATTTTGTCTTGCTACAAAAGAGACTAAACCAGTTTCCAGCTGCCTCGCACAAACTGCGCTATGTCTGATGAAGTCCACATGTGCCCTGTACCGAGCAAGGGTCTTGTGTAGAGAATTCCAAGCAAGTAAATGGAGCATTTTCATGACGTCTCTATCGAAACAACTGAGATGACAACATTTTCACTTGGACGATTGCTCAACTACAGTTGAATCCCAAAGTCGAATGCCTCAAAAGCCATTTGCTAAAATTGTCAGAAGACTGTGCTGCAAAAGTCAAAAACTTCACCATCTGCAAATTTCAGTATGTTTTGCTTTTTCTTTGACTGTGTTGCATTGTTATTTTTGTGGATGGTACCAGAAATGAAAAGTGTGATGATAACCATAGAACCCCAAAACTGACATTTCTGTGAACAATAGTCTGCCACATGCACAACAAGCTCAATGCTCATTCAATTTCAGATCTTGATGATTAACACTGGACATCCATCCATCCATCCATCCATTTTCTATGCATGTACTCTTTTGGGTCAGAGATGAGCTGGAGCAACCATTCACATTCACATTTAAGGGCAATTTCCAATTAGCCTAACATGCATGTTTTTGGGATGTGGGAGAAAGCCGGAGTGCGCGGATATAACCCCCAAAAGCATGGCGAGAGCATACACACTCCACACAGACTTACACCAATGACATGTTCGAAACCAAAGCTCACTTCAGTTCCAAATGATTGCATTAGATGTGCAATGAACAGACAAAAAAAAAAAAAAAACTTTAATAGTTGAAGTCATGCAAGTAGTGGCTTAGATGCTTCTCAGAGGAAAGGTCCATAATCCAAAAGAATAAGTCTTTACTGGTTCATCATTCAGAGACAATTCAGCAGGTTGCACATCTCATGGCACCTGACTGGAGTGACAGACACTAAATGCAATAAGTGGAATACAAGTGGAACGATTCGTGTCAAATGCATCCAGAAGGTAAGACTCAAACCAAAATACACTCAAACCGAATACATTTTTCCAATAACAAATATTACAACTCCAATTCATCCGTTCCGAACACCCTAAAATGTTAACACAAAACACGTATTTATAGTTTTACATTTATAGCTTTACATGCCGAAAACAAATCAAATGAATAAATTAACGTCACTATTACCTTGACTGAAAAATAGACTAAAAAAGATGACTACGAGGCAGCTGTGAGGGACAAGTAGAGATTTTGTGGCCGTGATCAATAAGAAAAGCGTAGACTTGTGGCGTAACTGTGTTATTTAGCAAAGGACTACAGAGTCAACCGCTGATGATGTCATAGATGGGTGACAGAGTTACGGGACAATGACTAGGAAGTTTTTTTTTTTTGACACACGTCATACTTATAGTGGTTTCTAGTATTCTGGTAATGTTATTTTGCTACAGGAGAGGATCAAACTACAGAGACGTCTCAGTATGATGTAGTTCAATACAACACTACAACCATAATAATACACATTTACATAGCAACTGCATTCTGACAGTGTCAGTTATAACGGAGCATTAAAAGGCAGGGTTTTGTTGTGAGTGACGCAGGTCGTGAAAGCATGAGGGATACGTCAGAAGTGTGAGTGTTTGAAAAAGCCACAAATGTTCATTGTACGTGTCATTTTACCCAAATTGAAGGTTTTCAAGCTGCAATTAAATGCTCTATAAAGTTTTTACAAACGGGCAAAAAGAAAACAACCCTTTAGCATCTTAATAGCACTTTGGCAAAAATGTATACTCTGTTTACCACCTCTGGTATATCTGTTGTATTCTTTGTTCAGTATTAATGCTCCATCCTCCTTCAATCACCCTCTCAATTTTTTTAAATAATTATTGAATAATTCTGTGTCACTCTTTATAAAAAAAAAGAGGAAAGACAGCAAGACCAATTCCAACACAAGCAAAGTTGATCATTCTTCAGCTGAGTAAAACATGCTAACCACTACAACACCTGCGGAACTTATATAAGTATAAAACCATGTAAAATAAAGTAAAAACAAATTTTATGAGGACAATATGACACATAAATATCATAGTTATTTAGTACCTGATATTCATTAGGCCAGAAGGTGCTCACAGCAAGCTCCACCTGATGCCACTGCTTCCCATGTGATCCAGATGTGTTCCATACTGGGCTACCCAGCGGACCACCGTTGACCCGCACGTACACATTCAAGGCCCCAGGACTGTGGCCATCGCGGCTGTACAGGAAGTAGCTGAACTGGACGCAGTGTGTGTCATTCTCACTCAGACTCTGCAGCAGAAGCTGTGCACAGTGGCCCACTGCATGCTGGGAGGAGTTCACCAACATGTAAGATCCTGAAAGCAGAAAGGGGAAGAAATATGTTCAATTGAAAGATGCTTTAATAATTTCTAATTTCAAATTTCCGTAATAATTTGTATTCACACTGCAGTCATTTGTGCTTGATTCAATAATTGATAGATAGAAATTACTTGTGCTCCCCTAATACACTGAACCTTGTCAGACAATGACTTTTGATGTCATCTACATAAACCTCACACCACATGAGTGCCTACTCTCTCCAAACTGCTTTACAAAGTGATTTGTAGATAACCGGTGGGAGTTTGTATGCGATTGCCACAGAGATTTGTGTTAAGCAGACACTCTGTGAACTAAGGCGCACATATCACAAAGGATTAAATCTTCTTTTAAACATTTTTAGCCGTTCAAATCCACATGACAGAAAATGGAAGTTGTTCTGCGGCAAATCACTGCCATGCATGTAGGCGGTTGATAACGGGGGAAGGGAAAGTGCCCTGTTGAATAAAAAGATATAATCAGCATTGGCTGAGGAAGACTCTCGCCACAGTTCACACAAACGAACTGTGGGGATGAACTGCCATACTTGTGTTAAAAAAATGTATAAGAGAAAAACCCTGTGGCAGTTTCTTTCCTAAAGCCTCCTCAAATCAGGATAACATAACTCTTTTCTGCCCTTTGTCTAGCATCTGTCCTGTCTTGAGTTTGTGTCCGTTAACGTGATTAGCACAACAATGCTAGAGCCCTTCCTGTGTACTCGTATAATCAAGCCTGTCGTCATTGTACTCCGAGGCCTCTCTGTTCTCTGTCACAAAACGTCCTGAGAGACCAGACAGTCCAACGTTTGTGCCAGGTGGCCAGAAGACCGTTATTCTCTACACAGATGTAATAGCAAGTGAATAAACCCTAGAAAGTAATCAAGAAACACCACCAAGAAAAGAATACACACCAATCCCATAATATGTTGGACCCTCAAAAAGAGCACAAGATGACTTAAGAGTCACACTAAAACATCCTGCCGCAAATTAGGGCTGGAAATCTTATACTT
The DNA here is from genome assembly GCF_027744805.1 of Dunckerocampus dactyliophorus. NCBI lineage: Eukaryota > Metazoa > Chordata > Actinopteri > Syngnathiformes > Syngnathidae > Dunckerocampus > Dunckerocampus dactyliophorus. Next base: position 20,726,452 of record NC_072825.1, read on the forward strand.
ATTCAGATAAAACGACATCTTATGTCTCTAAGTAGATCATATCTATTAAGTAGAAACAATTATTTAATTCATCATAAGACTAAATATCGCGATAGTTTGATAGAGCAATATTTCGTCACACTCCTATCGCAAATACAGTAACAAATACAGTAACAACATTATTTCCAAAACTGATATGCATTTAGGGTTGTCACGAGACATGACAAGGTTTCATGTTTGGAGAAAAGCTGTTTAGCAAGAACAGGGCAGCCAGAAGCCAATCAGAGTGTGAACTATGGCATCACTACTGTACTGTGAATGATAATACAGTAATATGGCAGTAAGTGGCGGTGCGCGGGGCATTATTGGAACCACACATGAACTGATTTACGCACACCTCGCAACCCAACCTACCTAGGTGTTCCCAGCGAGTGACGTGTGGCTGTTTTTTTTCCACCGGAGTTAAACAGCTACTGCCATCTTAACGTCCAAGCGGAAGCTGTAGTAATTTTACATTTGATCAAAGTTACTTAAGATTTGACACATCAAAACATGTAAATGTTTGGACTTGCAGAGCAGTTCTATTTATTTTTATACCTAGCACATACAGTGGAAGAGATCCGTGTTGACAATTTAGCAAGTAGGGGTGCATGTTAAAATTGAAAGACAGGACATGTTTCTTGCTTCAGCAAAAAGCATAATGTAACCAGAAAAGGCAAAAATGTTGACACTAATGACTAATAAAGGGGTGCTGACACCCCTATTGAAAGCCATTTCAAGAAACAGTATAAATTGCCTGTGAGAAAATAGTGTACATGTCACAAATGCCTCTTCCGCAACTTTACAGAGTAAAGATGACATATTAAAGGGAATACTGCATTATTATAATATATTATTACTTATTGTTATCTATTATCGTAACAGTGGTTTATTTGGTCTGAAAATGTTAACAATAATATTGTTTTGCATCAATTTGTGGGACAATAAACATTTCACAATCCGCCTGCATTGTTTTGTGACTCGGTTAAATAAAGTTTGGTTGTTCAGTCATATTTTTTCCTTGTACATTTCTTGAAATTAATTTTAAAATCTCGTCTGCACTTGTTCTCGTGGACCCATGCATTGTCTCATGAGTTGGATGTCTCGCGACACCCCTAGTATTTACATAAAATGTTATAATGTTAATGATATAATTTTTTTAAGTGTCTTTTTTGCACCTGTATTTCTCACGGCCCAGTGGTTGGGGACCCTGCCTTATTCCATTTGATTTTATTAATTAACTAAAAATATTAGTTACAGTGTAGTTATACCCTTACATGTATTTCTGCTCATATATACCTCACTGTCACAGTGAATTGTTTCGATGAAATAACTATGATGTTATGATTAAGTGCTCAGGGTGAGAGAGGTTCGTGTCTACAAAACAAATTCCTTGGTGTCTCCACGTCAACAGGCTCTGAGACGACCTTGCGCCTGTGCTTTCTGATAAAGTCTGAATAAATATGCATCTGTCCCTTCCGTCTGTGGGGCACTCCCATCAGACATCAATGGGTTTGTGTCGACTGTTCTTCTGTGTAGAATAAATATGACACTTATTTTACCATCCATCAGGTTGGATCAGAACTGTCTCCTTGCATGCAAGTCTTAATTAAATTGTATCTCTCATTATTCTCAAAGTGCTTGTCTTGTCTCTTGTCTACTAAGGGGTTATCATTTTGAAAGTAGATGAATGATACTTGTATGACTGAAAGAGCTAAGAGTTAGCTTTCAAATCGTGCCTAGTCTTCTGATTTATGGACTTATTCATGACATATGCTGGTTCGCTTGTTTTTGACATTTGCCCATTTAAGTGTTGTGCTTTGACTTGTCTTCTCATTTCCTAAAATTGGTTATGTTGAGCTTTTAGCAGATGTTCTTCTGGATATGTAGATGTACAATATAGCAATATGAATGCCACAGCTACCGTTGTCCGGCAAGAATGTTTAAGTGTTACTTATGATATAATCATGGCAACAGTTTGACCATTGTCTCCAATTGTTTCAAAATCAGTAAGTCAAATAGCATCTACTTTCCTTTGTAGCTATAAACACTAAAGCCGATAATCAAATCATCTAGTTCTTAACCAGCACTACTACACCGTGGAGAAGGCACTAATTACCCATTTAGGTGCAAATAAGACAAACGTCTACATTATGTTTTACATAAAGAGATTGAGATTCACAACCCATCACCCCGAGCAATAAAGAAAGTTAAACAGGGGGCCAGAGACAAGTAGGCATGGTCATTACCTTGAGGCTTCAGTACTTCTTTTACTGCAAATCCCAATTGCCCTGCAGCCCACTGTCAACAACCTCTGATTTGTGTCTTGTCCTGGGCTGGGGATCACTGCACTCTCATATTGCTCTGCTTAATTAGATCTTTCACAATCCTGTCTCCTCTCCTGCATCCTGCAGGACCACAAGGGACTCATAAAATACTAGCGAGTGCCGAAGTGGTGAAGCTGCACTAGTGTCCTCAGTGGTGGGTGCATTGTATAGCATGCCCCTCTTCCATAATATACTGTATAGAGGCATTATTACACCTGTAATGCTGTATAATGTTACATTGAAACACATGAGCCAGCCACTCATCTAGCAGTTATCCTTCTCTGCGATTCAAAGTGGAGTCACATTTTAATGAGGTTTCCTATAAGAGTGCATGTGATGTATGAAACGTCCATGAATTAAACATTGTGACAAATTAAATGGAAGTCTGGGGCACATTGTGTGCTATAATCCTGATATTGTGCAATAGTCCATGGTAGCTCATTGACTATGGACAATCCATTAGGCATAATTTTAGTTCATGTAATTTGGCAAGTGTTCTAGGTCTAGACCAGGTGTCACCAACGTTTTTTCTTGCGAGAGCTACTTTTAGAAAATGAAAAAAATGGCCACGAGCTACTCATTTTTGTAGAAATGATTTTCATACCTTATTTCAACCCAAACAAATCAAATATGCTTGTTTTACCAAAACATTCACAAAATGTTGGTATCCACAACTCGCATTTTATGTTTCAGAATACATTTCTTTGTAGTGTTCTCACATTATTAACTGAAAACCTGAATGAAAAGCAGGCCTGCGGGCACCTCATGTGGTCGTGGGGGGGGCTACCTGGTGCCCGCGGGCACTGTGTTGGTGACTCCTGGTCTAGACTTACTGTGGCATCAATACAATGTTTGTGTGCATGTGGTGTACAGGATAAAGTATGGAGACAATGTAAAGGTATACTCCATAAGTCCAAGCATAAGGTGCATATCCCCGAATATTAAATGGTAAGCAAAAATGGACTTAACTGATATACAACGTCTAACTAACTGAGAGACTAATATACAATACATATCTTATCATAATTCACCAACCTTGTAGACAGGCAGTAAACACATCGCATGTTGTCATTCCTGTGCCTATGTTCGTAAAAAGTGCCTCAAAAAATCGGTTCAGCTGTGAGGCTTATTTTCAAAATTGGCATTCATTTTAACCCCAATTTGTCAAAATCTGGGATAAGAAGCAGTGCTGTGATGGAGTCACATGGTTGAACTGTGAATGGTGAATATGAAAGTCAGCCTGGCAGGCTTTACTTTATTCGAGAGTGTAGAATAGAATCTAGGCAGGATATGGTATGCTGCTTGCTGAACTCAGTGAGAGGGAAATACATAGACATCTGAACCATAAATCTGTGGACAAATAGTAACCGATGGTGTTATGTTGACGTTGCGTAATTGTCGGCGCTATGCTGGCTTCTGTCATCCGTCTTGCACCTTCCTCTCTCACTATTGCAGAGTTAATGGGAAATGAAAAAAATGAAACATTTTTTAAAACCAAAAAATATAAGAACACCACATAAAAATGATCATACATTTTCGTAAAACAACTGGTGTTTATGGCTGTCACTCACGGCTGTTGGTATTCACGTACATGTCCATGGAGAATACACACACAGGGTTCCCTCGTTTATCGTTTATTTTTTTTACAATTATATATATTTTAAACCCCTCACCATACACCTTATGCACTTTTCTCAGACAGGCATTAACATCTTCTCACATTTCTCTCTTGTTTAAACACTCTCAAAGTTTAAATTGTGTTTGAGTGTTAATGATCAACCTACAAAGTTGGACACAAGAAATTAGTAAGTGACTCACACATATTTCACTTCTCTGACTGTGTCTCGTCGTCCTGTCGTCGTTCGACTGTAGTGTTTTTGTATTCTTGTTAAAACATATTGCTCCTGTAGTTGGATTTTACTCCTCCTCCTCGTCCTTCATGAACCAACGATTCATTTACAGTATTCCGTAATGGCGCCCTACAGCCGCGTAACTTCTGCCTTCCTTCAGCATGTGCAGAAGTCCAACTTTTTGTGTGATGGTTGCATTCCTCTGCCTTTTGGGTGCAAGACGTTTCGTCGACATTGTGAGTTTTTGTTGGGGAGAAAACCATACAGCGTTCAGAGTCACATACGGTTAGCTTCTTCTGTTTCTTCTATTGTTTACAGTATTGGCGGTTAGCAAGCAGCTCACATGGTTAGCTAGTTTGCTAGCCATGACCACAACAACAAACCGCACAAAGGAGATTGATTGACAATGGTCTACAGCCAATCAGGATGCAGAGGTGCAGACAGAAGAGAGAGAGACACAGCCGCCTCGTGCTAAAGCACAGAACTACAACACCCAACTTCCCACAATGCAATTCTTCTTAAAGGGCTAGGCTCGGCCTGTAACAGCGTTCATACCTTCAAAAAAAAAAAAAAAAGCACAAAAATTGCACACAAAAAAATCAGTGAAACAGCGAGTCTGCGAAAGGTGAACTGCGATGGAGTGAGGGAACACTCTACACAAAAGAAGTCTCAGAGAAGCCATAGGATATACATGTATATGAATTGATTGCTAATATTAGTAGCTAAACTTATCCAAATTGCCATCATTAGCTGACAATAAACATAACTAGTGTGTGTTACGTTGACAGGAAAAGGTGGGATATAATGCCTGTAGTATATCCAAATGCAGGTGCCTTCTAGGCAACTGAAGGAATCCGGTGCATACAGTCCCTTTAAGCTCACTCTTATGTGACGCATTCTTTTTACAGTTTTCTTACAACTTTCAGATGATGAAACTTTTGTTGCTTTGCAGTCTGCATCAATGCATCATAAACTGCTGTTGTTTCTCTCTACTTCTAGGATAAACTCTTCCAAGATCTAGCTGACACGTAGTTTTATCATTCCTGACAACTTTCAAATATGATGGAAGTTATTTTGTCACTTCGCAGTTTATAATATTCAGGGTTTCCGCTAAATGCAATTGAATGTGGCGGCCTGCCACTACAAAATAAAAGCTGCCACACCTTACAAATTAACTTGAAAACAATTTTAAGTAATAGTTTGTAAGAATGTATATACTGCATATGCGATATAGATACAGTACATGTATAGCTTATTATTTACGCATATACTGATCACAATCAGTTTGAAAAAAATACTTGAGTTTATCCAATTTGTCAAGGTTGACAAAATCAAGATACGATTTGGTGGGCCGCAAAAGGTCCGCGGGACGCGAGTTTGAGACCCCTGGTTTAACCCATTAAAATGTCATTATTAAATAAAAATCATATCAAAGTCAACTGGAGTGCACACACACATTGAGGACGCCACAATTACTTAGCAAAGCACAGAGAAATCAGATATAGTCACGTCTATTTATTGATGCCACTCTCAAGGGCAAATGAACATCCATAACAAGATTAGCAGTGATCTGGCACATCATAATTCATGCAGAGTTCCGCTGGACTACGACCTGGTCACAGGCTGTAGGTGACACTATCTGTAGCAAGTCATTATGCAAGGAGGAAGATGATAAACAGAGAGGGAAGGCCCATTTGTAGGAATGAGAGCAAGGGAAGAAAAAGGAAGGAAGAAGAGAAAAGTAAAGCATTATATTTCCCTGTAATGAACCTTCACAAGCATTTTTAGGACGTCTGACCCTCTGACATCTAAGGCCACCCGGTTATCTCAAGAAGTGACTGTAATAGGATTAACAGCTCTGTTTGGCTTTAAGAAGTGTCCTCGATGATGCTTACAGTCCCATTACTATCAGACTGATCTACGGCCCTGCTCTCAGCACGCAAATCTTGTTACTCATCTTTCATCCAGCCACTTTCCTTCTGCCCTCCAGAAGGTCATGAAGGATTTTGGACTCAGATTCCATGGTGAAGTTCCCTTCGCTCTCTATTTATTCACTGCCACATGCAATGACCTCCAGCACATATACAGTACAGTAAACAAGTGAGAAAAAACAGGGACTGAGTGGAGTGGTGGACATTGGCCTGAGAGCAACATTAGAATCATTAAAAAAGCAGCTCACAAATGGAGGAAAATTGCCTTATTATGTTGCGAAACTGTCACAGAGCATTAAAAGCTTTCATGAGATGGGTTTGCCATCACAAGAATCAATGCTTCATCAGAAGTCTTTAATGTCTGTAAATAAAGTTATTCTTTGAGCTGCTTTAGTGTTCTAGATTGTCTAATTTCATGGACAATCTCCAGGCAAGGATGAAGTTGTGCAATAAACATTTATAGAGATTTGATGAAAGGGAACACAATGAGAGTGTGTTCCATTGTTGGGAACATCTTTTATAGGGACAAAACAATAATAAGAAATTACACAGCCATAATTGACTCTTCATAATGACACACAATTGCCACAAAGAAGAATACACGCACTTCATATTCAAAGAGAGATGCAGTTGCACATCTGCTTCCTCCAAACATTAGCACGCTACCATCTTCAATTGCGTACATTCTTTATAATGTTAAAGCTTTTATAACAATAAAGGCAAAAGGGATTGTATTGTATTGTATTGTATTGTATGTACTTTATTTATCCCACAGCGGGGAAATTTACTTGTTACAGCAGCAAGACAAGTAAAGAGAACAGTGTAAAGAAAGCATAGTGTCTACAACATGGTTCAGGTGGTGCAGGTGTTGTAGAGCCTGACAGCGGTCGGTATGAAGGACCTGCGGAACCTCTCCTTCTTACACCGTGGGTGTAACAGTCTGCTGCTGAAGGAGCTGCCCAGGGAAACAACAGTGTCATGTAGCGGGTGAGAGGTGTTGTTCATGATGGATGTCAGCTTAGCCAACATCCTTCTCTCCCCCACTTCCTCCACGGAGTCCAGAGGACCGTCCAGGACAGAGCTAGCTCGCCTGATCAGTCTATTTATCCTGCTCCTGTCCCTGTCCGTGCTGCCCCCTCTCCAGCAGCCCACAGCATAGAAGATGGCTGAGGCCACCACAGAGTCATAAAAGGTCCGTAAAAGAGTCCTGCACACACCAAAGGACCTCAGTCTCCTCAGCAGGTGAAGGCGACTCTGGCCCTTCTTGTAGAGGGCGTGGGTGTTGACGGACCAGTCCAGCTTGTTGTTAAGGTGAACACCCAGGAATTTGTAGCTGTCTACCAACTCTATGTCCGCTCCCTGGATGTTCACCGGTGTAAAGTGAGATGTTTTCCTCTGGAAGTTAATGATCATCTCCTTTGTCTTGCTGGTGTTGAGCTGCAGCTGGTTAAGCTCACTCCAGCTGACAAAGCATTGCATTGACATTTGCTTATATACACACACACACACACATATACAGTATATACAGTAGAACTCGTACATGACAGCTTTCAATATTTCAATACATTGGGACCAATAACCTGCTACAAAGTAAACAATGTAAGTGTACCTGAAGCCACCTTGACACTTACACAAATAATGTCCCAGTATTTTGTGTGCCATTGAGTAAATTCCTCGCAAAAAGGTGTGAAGTACCGTAATTTCCGATGTGTAAGTGATAATTTATGGCTAAAAGAACCATACACTTCATAAGATACTTAAAGTGCAGCTTCAGGAAGTAGTGAATTGGACGAGTGAAGTGGACGCTAATATCACATTTTGAAGTCTTGTCATGTTTTGATCTGATAAATCTTGAGCTTGATCAAGTGTAGAATTACTACAGCTTCTGTTTGGACTGCTTAGACGACAGCAGATGTTGAACTCCAATGAAAAGAAGCTCACATCAAATCATCGGAGCTAACGAGTGACGCTGGGAACATTGAGTGGAGGTAGGATTGCAAGGTTTATAGTGTATCTTTCTTTATAGTGTGTCAAAAAATCCCCTATCACCAACGGCTGTTTCTTTTGGACTCCGACACTGAAGAAGATGACTTTAGTGGTTTTGGTTCCAAGGAGGAGGTTGAGGACAGTGATGCATGACTTTACTGGTAGGTGCCGCGGCCATCTTGTTTACGTATGTGTTCCACAGCGGAAGAAAATGCAAGTGTCTTCGTCACATATACATGAATGCACAGGCGACAGTGTACAGGGATACGGCGGAGGACCAATATAACGCAGAGTGTTTGGTAAGGTTCTGTGATTTCTATGACACAAATGTATTAATCTTTTCAACGCATATTGTTTTAAGAAGCCAAACTCCTTACTTAATTGTCCCCCGCTCTGGTCCCCAGTTCTTACCAGAACCGGACTTAGGAGACCAAGTGGTGGGTAAGTCACCGTTATTGGACTACAATGCTGATATATACAACTTCATGCCAAAAAAATCTGACCTATCCCTTTTAAATTAGGTTTAAGACCTAAATGATTCAAAATCCACAAAGAAAGGAAAAGTAATTTGTAGTACACACCCAATATAGTCTTGTCACAACACCTCAGCTTCTATAGATTTTCTATCCAACCTTTCTTTACTATTGTAAAGCTTCTTTGGCTATCCACAAATGGGAATTACCATGATAAATAATTAACTATTAATGATAGTCCAGCTTCCATAGTCCAAAAACACAAAGTTAATTGAAGACTCTAAATTGTCATACAGTAGGTGTGAATGGTTGTACACAATGGTTGTATATGTGCCGATCATTGACTGATGACCAGTCCAGGGTGTACCCTGCCGAAAGTCAACAAAAAAATGAATGGATTATGATTACGATGATTACTGCATCAAATAGATCAGTGTGTTGATGCAAAACAACTTTATTCAGATAAACTCAGACAAAACTTAAATCATTTTCTTTGGCCCACATAAACAAAAGGAAACTGTTATCAGTCACCTTGAGATTCTTTCTCTAAAACCTAATCATCAGGTTAGAAATCTGGGGGTAATAATGGACTCAGATCTGGACTTTAACAGCCACATTAAATCAATAACATCATCATCTTTTTACCACCTAAAAAACATTGCCAAAATCAAGTGTCTAAGCCAGATTTAGAGAGACTAATCCATGCCTTTGACTCCAGCAGGCTAGACTCCTATAAAAGCCTTCTTACCAGGCTCTCTAAGCGTTCGTCCAGAATTCTGCTGCTCGAGTCCTGACTAGAACCAGGAAATATGAGCATACTAGTCCAGTACTCAGGCCTCTGCACTGCCTTCTTGTTGCTCAGATAGACTTTAAAACAGCTCTGCTTGTGTACAAGTCTTTCATGGTCTTGCGCCAAAGTACTTCTCTGACATGTTAGAGCCATCTCGAGCTCTGAGAAGCTCAGGGAGTGGTCTCTTGCCGGTGCCCAGAGTCAGGACTAAACACAGTGAGGCTGCGTTTCAGTTTTATGCTGCCAAAATCTGGAATAATCTTCCCGAAGATGTACGACAATCCTCAACTGTGGCAATTTTCAAATCTACACTGAAAACACTTCTATTCAACTGTGCATATGACAACTGAAAGTATTTTATCTGCACTCTTCATTCTTAATCTTCTTTTGTTTTATGGAATGATTTATATAACTTTATGTAATGATTTTAGAATGATTTCATGTTTTTATGGAATGATTTTATCAAGTGGTTTTACCCTTCTTTTCTGTAAAGCACTTTGAATTACCATGTGTATGAATTGTGCTCTATACCTTGCTTTGCCTTGGTGTACGATTAGTAGTAGTAGTAGTAGTAGTAGTAGTAGTAGTAGTAGTAGTAGTAGTAGTAGTATTCATACTTGTAGACCTGAACTAAGCGGAACAATGCAATGTTCAAGAACACAAAACAAATATGAAATAAGTATTGCTCAGGTGTTGAGAATGCAAGAGCCTCCCACCAACAGATCACTGTAAGTGGATAATGTCTGAGTGTTGGGACCTAAATCAATATGTTTCAATCTTTCAATCTTTCAGACGGCTGGACAAGCATATTTTACAGAGAGAAGAATTGGAACACCTGGTCACTATACCTACAGGAAGTGACCATTGCGACAATAATAGCCTCAAATGTTTTTTTTGTCCATTCATCCGAAAAAATGTTTGTGGGATAAGAAGTCACTGGTGTCAGATGAGAGAGGACCTAGCTCAAAATCAGACAGAAAGCTATCGAAAAGCAATTTGTCGAGGTAAACAGTGCAAAGATTAGCAAGGCACGTCCTTCACAAAAACAAATAGAATAGTACTCAGCGAGCAGAACTCCACTAAAACTGAAAAGTGCAAGGGCACCCTGTTCCACTCAAGCCCTGTAAATGTAGTGTGTAGTGGATCACTGCTCCACTTGACCCAAATCTAATGCACGTAGACTGTAACAAAAGGACAAAAAAAGCCAATGTCGTGTTGTTGGAACATCACGGCACAAAATTGAAGCCCTGAGAGACATGAGTCATAACTTAGTCTAGGTCTGTGATAGACAACACAATACTCTCTCTGCCTGGATGATGGTAGAGAGTGATGATGGAGTGGAACATTCTGCACACAAAATACCAGGAGGACACACACCTCTCTGCTCCACCTCAGATGGCAGGTGTATTTCAATGCATGACAAGTTTTGCACTCAGCATCATGTCTTTTTCAGACTTTAATGAAAAATATTGACACATGGCCGACTACACTCCTCCTTGGTAGACACGTTAGCACACGCTGTTGTTGTCATTACGTCAGCTTTGCATGTTGGATCCAGTGCTGCTGGATAGAAGTGATAGAGCAGCGCATGGAATGGACTGCTTCTATCGGAGTGCCGATATCAGAAATTGTAGATGCAGGATGATATAATCTGATACACATTTTTTTGCTGATATCGGAACGATATCCAATATTAATATCGTATCGGGACACCCCTATATAACTTTGCATGTGCAATATGACTGAGTTGGCGTTTCTGACTGTTTTGACTGAGTTTTTTTACATTCATGTACAACAAATAATTCCTGTATTCGGTCAAGGCAATCCATACCAAATCCTGGGCTTTAAAACAGCCAAATATTAAAACATGCAATTTAGTCAATCAAAAATACATGGTATTGACATTTTCTGTCTCTGAACTATTCTGCCCCTCCGGCTGTGGTATTTTTGCATTGACCAAAGATTAAGTTCACATGGCGTTTCTCCTGTAATTCATGTTAAATAATGGAACACTTCACTAACATCATTTTCCATCTTCATACAATGTATCCTCGGGGACAAAACTCTACAGAACACTACAGTCATTTATGCACTTTAACAGCCTGACTATTTTATAAACTTCTCACTTAATGAAACGCAAAAATTAGACCTAAAAGGTGACGAAGTGAAGAGTATTGAATAAGACTACCCTGCCATGGGGCACCCTGAATCTTTATTTTGTGTTTCTTTTACTATGAATACACTTTCAATGACATCGCTCTCATTTCTGCTTTTACCTGTATTGTACGCCCTCATTCTGAGTAAAAGTTGTGATTGGTTTCTCAGCAGGGATGTGTTGCCAAAAGCAGAAACCAATGAGACCATTACCGACACCTCGGGGGACATTTTGGTGCGTTAGGGCTAGAAATGGAGAGAAAGCGAGAGAGAGAGAGAGAGAGAGTGGAAGAAGTGACCAGTGGAGGACTGATGTTAGGCCACAAAATATATGAAATACAAGCGGTGCTGTTGTTAAAGTAGCCTGAGCCTTCCAGCATTTAAGAAAGATAAAAACACCCCAGCAAGGGTTGCCGTCTTTCCAAGGAGGAAGAGGGGGTTGTACGAGAAGAGATGCACTTTCTCAACAGACTGTCTCTGCTGACCTTTCAAATTGTCCTTCAGGCAGTTCAGGATCAACTGTCCATTTTACCCAGAGGGGATGCTGAGCATGAGTGGACACATGAGGGAGGAAACATGTACTTTTTATTTGTCTTAAATCCTTCTCTAAAAGGCTCATTGGTTTTGTCACTAAACAAAGGAGAAAGAAACAATATGACGACCCAACCAACTATACGCACTTCTACAAGACTTCAAACTGAAATTCAAATGCTGAAAAAAGTAGAACATAAATAGTCAAATACATTGGAGCCTCCAAAGTCAAACATTTTATAAATGGAAGAACTTGGAGTTCAATCCAAATTTTCCTGAAAAATTGCCTCAAAAGTCAAATAAAACGTAGTTCCATATACACACCATCATCATATATGGTGTTTAACGTGAAAAAAAAAAAGATATATCTGCCGAATGCGTTTTTTTCTGATACCAGCACAGAAAGCGATCAGTGATGGCAAAGAAGAAAAATAAAGAACCAAAAATGGAACTTATTGTGACAGACACACGACGTGGAGTGTAAAGCATGTACTTGTAGTAATGGCTCATGACTCTAGCGTGAAAGTGACAAAAGAAGCTTGCCAACAAAATTCATTTTTTAATGCTCTGAAAATTGGTATTTTTACTTCACAAACCTTTTTTGTTTACTCTAGTTTCCTTTCATATGATTCAATTTTCTTTGAATATTTTCACAAAAATGTTGCCAAGGTTTTCGTACATACTTAACAAACTAGTCCGTTTGCCATGTACTGTATTATTCCACAAAATCAAGTGACCGTCCGTGCATTTTTTATTGAGTGTGACTGCCAAATAATCCACCATGGGGCCAAACAAAGTTCTAATCTGGAAAGACAAGTTATTAAGCTATAAGATCAGTGGCGGACTATGGACAGGGGCGGCAATTTTGGGGCCCTCTTCATATGTTCTTTTAACACAAAAAAGCAGGAAAGGCAGCCTCAAAGGTCCTTATCAATATACAACCTTGCACTAAATTAGTACGGGGTGAACAGAATGAGAAAATAACGTTTCAGATATAAACCGGTGTCAAAATGCCAGATATTTATTTTTGAACAAAAACAACCCAGACGTCATCACAACAGATGTGTGCATGTCTGTGTGTGATTCAGAGAGAAAGCGAAAGAGACTGTGTGTACTGTATGTATTGAGGGTGAAGATGAAACAATTACAATGTAACAAAAGCAATTACTAAAGAATATATGCCAACATTCATAACTATACACAGTGTCAGGAGGAAGGCATGGAAATGGGGAGAAATCAAGAACACAAACTCTCTCTTTTTCGGTCTCTCACAGACATAAACACTTTGCAAACTATTGCTTTCTCCTCATTTCCATACCTTCCATGGGACAGAAGTCAAATGGAGGTTGTTCATATTTGTACAAATACATAATGTGGATGCTCATTATCTCGTTGAAGTCTATTCATATTGTTGTCCACCTTTTTCATTGCATAAATGTGAAAGAAAGAAAGTCCTACTTGTTGATGTAAATTCTCACTGGACTTCACACTTGAGATGTCGCAGCACCAAACTCAGTATCCGGTAAAGGACTGGAACTTGGCTCAAAGTCCGCTGTAGTTAGCGCCAGCTCGTTGTCATTTTTACTACCGACACCGTAAGAATCTTGAGACCTCAGACAATGAGGCAATATGTTTTTTGGCGTCCTCTCGCCGTTTCCTCTTCTCGGACCCACTCTGGTAAATTTGCTTCATTTTAAGTAGCTTCACACTTAGATCGTGTGGGGGAGAGGGGGATAGATAATATAAATTTAGCTTTCAGGTGACTTTCTTTTTTGTTCTGTTATTTGTTTAGTATGCTAACATAATTATACTGTACATTAATATATATGGCTGCTGCTGGCAGTGGTGGCCCTGGCCCATGCTGGGGGCCCCCTACTCTTTGGGGGCCTAAGGCAATTGCCTACTTTGCTTTAATGGTAGGTCCACCCCTGTACACGATAGCACACAACAACAGGCTGAATAGGTGTCCAGTATGTTAACATAACACATAAACAGATATTCAGCTACACAAGTATAAAGAACATACTTGGGAGGCTGAATAAGCTAACTTAACATAACCAGCCAGCAAGTCCAACAAGCAAGTTCCCAGTAGGCAAGTTCACCAAGCTCCCGATCTCATTCATCATCACTGAATCCATACAGAAGCTGCAAATAGTCACAAGCACAGAGAGCCCTCTCACGACTGTCAACCGTAATGTTCACATCTTAATTCATGACAGTAAGAACAGTAACAGTCCGGCATCTTAAACAGGACATACAAAAGAAGCAACCATAAAGACCAGCATGTGTTTTATGCTGCCTGCCGACATTACATATGATATTATAAATTATATAAAGCAAAAGATTAAAACATGACACTAGGTGACGGTGTGACAAATATCTTCCTGTCCCCTTTCCATTAAGTGTCTATCTTTCTATTTTTACTTTATTTTAGTTTAATTAGACAGTGGTTAACATTTCTTTATACTTCCATGACAGTAAAATAAGGCTAAAGAAAATCCCCTGTAGAGTTAATAAAGGTTTTTTGATGGCAATAGTTTGAGTCTGAAACTAAATCAATTACTTTAGCATATCATGGAAAAACCACTGTAGCTAGTTTCTATAAAAACAACTTTGAAGTCAGATTGTTGGAATGTGGAGGTTCTACTGTAAATATAAGTAAGGTGCTGTAAGTTGCAAGTGTTCTTATATGACATTGCACCTCTGGTTAAGGAATTCAAAGCATGTACTATACTCTATTGTCTATTTGCATATAGTCCCAGCAATAAGGTTATGCATGATCAAATTGCACTGCCTTGGGAGGGGATGACCTTCATCTCATCATGCATTACCTTAATGTAAAAAGAAGAATATGGCTATATATTTTATATGGCTATCAACTAAAGGTAAAAGAAAGTCATTTTCATGGCACAGTGATAAATAGTCTTCAAAAGTAGGATGAAATTTGGAGACATGGCAAGTGATGCTAGTGTATCTTTCTCGTAAAACACTCTTCCTCAACATCGGTTAGTTTATAATTTCCGGGTACCCACTGTGGCACAAACACTACTACAAGGCTGTGGTCCACCGTTTTCAGAGTTTACATGAAAACGTAAACATGCCTTTGAAGGAAAATTGCACATTTTTTGGAATTTTGTCCATAATCCACAATCCTTGTGTGAGACATGAACACACGTCTTCCTCTTTTCTATGCGTTCTAAAGATATATTATATACAAGCTGTGACCAGGCAGTAACAGATACATTCATGATAACATGTAATACAGTACTTACACTATTTTGCCGTACTTGGGTCATTTTAAACATTACTGGAACGTCCTTCATGAGGGCATTGATTTCACATAGCAACATAGAAACAAACGCTACCCCTAGTGTTAACTTTTCCAAACTCAAAAATAAAAACACACCAGCAGCTCCAATATGTAGCGTTAGCATTCGGTAGTGGCCTGAGGCATTGTGACGCGCTGTGAGTGAGTGTGTAGTGAAGCTAGTCGCTGGCCAGCTAGTAGCTAGCAGGTGTGGTGTGGCAAGGTCTCACTACGCCAGTAACGTAGCTCTTAACAATGTTAATAACAATAATAATAACAATGTCGCTGTAGCTTGGTTACTATGCAGGTCACAAATTGTGTAAATTGAGCTTTTTTTTGTGTTTTTTCAGAAGGCTTTATAGGCGGACAGGTGCGTCCCATTACGTGCATTCTTAGCTGTCTCTTTTTATCTGTTTTTATATCTTTAGAACACACAGAAAATGATGATAAAAGGGAATTGCAGTTGTGGGATTCTGTGCCATGTGTGATTTGTGAGAGTAGTGAGGGCACACCACCATACTGCCATACTTGGAGACAAACACACCAGATGCACTTCAATAAAGTGCGATGCAATATAGGAAATACAAAATGGGACTCACACTTGTTCCCATGTGGTGTGCTAACTGCAACATCCCTGTACAAGAAGCAGATACTGTGTTACTCTGTTAGCTCCAAGACATGCATGTGCATGCACCACAACAAGGATGAGATCACCCCCAGGGCTGTGACGGTCGGTCAGGAATGTAATCAACCATGTGGCCCAGCTGTAACCTCTAACACGGACACACAAACGATAACCAACAACTCCTGATTAAATATACTGGCACAAGAAGCTGTCCCGCCAACGAGCTGTGCATCAATATTAGCAGCATGGTCAAAGTTCAAGATCAAACTGGTGTTGTGCAACATGGACATACAATAGAGACCAGCAGGATGTATACTGAGCAGATTGAGACTGACTTTAGCAATTAAGTGCTTGGTAATTCAACAGGGAAACATTGCAATTGTAGAATCTGTGTAGGTATTGTAAACTAAGTGTTCTGAACACCTGTTACATGAGTATGTATCACTGTTGGTATATTGTGGCACTGATTGATGTCAACGGCATACCACAATGGCATCTCTGGTCTGAGGAATGTACCGGAGGCCAGGAAGCTGAGAAAAGATAGTCTGGACATGTAGAGATTAGAGAAAGAGGCGGGGATTTTTATGTGTCAAAAATCCATATACCTTGCCCTTCGCTACTAAAGCGCCCCTTTATCAGACGGTCATCAGTTTTTAAGAAGGCATTTTACAGCCCTTACATGCTGTCTCCTTAAAACGTAATAACAAAAGCAACATTCATTAGCAGAATATAATACTGAGTTCACAATTACCTGGTCAAAATGTGTCTTTCTTGCATTTTTGGTTTATTTAAAAGTTGCAAAAAATCCTAAACATTGTAATATACATGCCAGATCAACAATTAGTAGATACAATCAATTTGACGATTTTTTCAAATTTTACGAGTTACTGTATTTGGGTTTTTTACTAGCTATAGGCTATCATTAGGGCTGGGCATCAAGCATCGATGGGAACAGGGACTAACATTCCGATTCTCCAGGAATCTTTCTTTTTTTTAAAATTTCAGTTCCTGAAAAACAAATGGCTGCATATCATCAATGAAGGAGAAGCCAGTGAACACCAACAAAATTACGTAATTAACAAAATGTATTAGTTGCCGCTGTCTTTGACTTCAAAACATTTAGATTCAAGTTCAATGGTTTGATATTTATATCCTGGTTGAAAATAGCCCTGTGAGAAATTTATAGTAAAGTCATTCATAAAAACTTCATATCATTTTTTTTTAAGTCATGGAGACATTCAGACATTTCACCCAAAAACTAAGTACCTCATTTAAACTTAAATTATTTAAAATTATTAAGAAATTTAAAACTTCATTCTTGAAATGTTTCACTCTGTGTGGACTGAATCTATAAAACATTTCACTTGTTGAATTTAACTACTGAAATAGATATTCAGATTTATTGGGATGCACCTGTATATGCTCCATTGTCATGCCAATTTTTGGAATGTTCTATTTGAATGTATTTTCAGGTGACACATATGCAATATCACTGTTGACATTTATTCATTTACAACCCACATGCGCGCACACACACACACGCACACACACACACACGAACACACACAAAATGCATGTAAACAACTACACGAGTGTCAATGGGGGCAGTGACAACAAGAAAGTAACCAATACTAAATAAATTGCTACACTTTAAAAAAAGTATTCTAATTTTGTTGAAAGAGGTCTGATTTGATCATATCAGATATTTCTCTACGCTGCCATGACCCATACACAAATTGCAATGCTTGCTTGTGTTTTATATTAGTGGGGCCCCCCATGTATGAATTTTATATTCTATATAATGCCACATCACAACAGAAGTCATTTAAGGATACTTTCCATATAAAGCAGGGGTGGAATTCTAACGAAAAGTCTCCGGATGCCAAAAACCCAAAATGTAATTATGAAAAGTACGCACACATTCATGCAATTTGTGGTTTATAAATTCCACCTTGAGTACGCAACTCAAGTTACGCCCTTTCCACGCCTCCACTTCACCATAGAAGGTCAATCCAAAGTGACTCATGAATGTGGCGTCCGTATTTAAACGTGGATTGCATTGTTGGCCGCGGGTGGTGGGAAGACTACGAGGATGAAGAAGGGGACTTTCACAGAAATGGAATCGGAAATACTGGAAAGAGTATCATATTTGGAGGACACAGCAGTGGCATAACAAACAAAACAAAGATTGAGTGACAGCAAGTCCGCTGTCATCGGTGTGAATGCAGGGCGAAACGAAACAAAGTTAAAAAACAAAGAAAGTGGTCCGATATCAAGGCACACATTTCTATTTTTTGTGAACATGTTTGCACATATTTTTCCTAATTATTGCCGTGTAGTAGCCGTGTCTTGTAAACTTAAACCCTATAGAATTATTTAATTGACAACTTGATGTTTATTATAATTCATATTAATCGAATACATACTATTCTCATGATGATTAAATAAAATGATGAAATATTCAAGCGCTGCGTTATGGTTTTCATATATCTTTTAGACCGGAAAATGGTCTGGTACATAATGTTGTTTATGATACTTTGGGACTGATACCATGACTATCAATCTATTTGCAGTCACCACATGTTGACGGGCACATACAATATAGAATATTTGGTGGACAAATAATATCCGTCAGTGTCATGTAAAATAGCAACGCTTTTCATAAATGTTTTTAATTCAATAACGGTGTGATGGTGATTGGCTTTCATTGCATGTTTATTTCTAATATATGACTTCACTTCACCACTGAATATGTGCGTCGTTATTTTTTTTTTGTCTCTACATGGTCTGCTCACTGTATCATGTATGGTGGAGTGATCTCATTAATTATATGACATTATATATATATATATATAATTATATGATCTTTATTTGTGTTTATGCTTGTGAATTATATTGGGGTATTTCTGTTGAAATCTATTATAAAAGGCCGTGATTATTATACAGTATGTAGTCACTGTTTGAGACTCAGCTATGCTGTACATGTGCGTGTCTGCAATCTGAAGCGCGTCACTTGAACCGTGTCGTGTAAATCCAGCCGTAGGGATTGGATTTCACTGAGCAACACCTTTGTGTCAGTACAATTACTTGTAACAAATGCATTTTTGATGTCCGTAACTGTTGAATGATTTCATCGTCAATGTACAATTCAATCCCACCTTCTCTACTGGGAAACTTGAAGCTTTCTTTCTACTGGCCTTTGTCCTAACCTACTCTTTTGTTCAACCTCTCAGCCCCTCAGGTGGGAGATAAAATAGAATGAATTAACAGCACCCGATTAATTCATTTCCTGTACGACCTGTCTTACTCAGAGAAGCCTCAAACTTGCACCATCTCTAGCCTCTCCATTGGTCCCAGCTCCTTTAACTGTGTCATTTTTCAGGATGACACCACACTGAATATCAGCTAATGAGAACTGAGATAGAAATGTTCCTTACTGCACCAAGACAAGGAGCGCCAAGCAGACAATCCACCGACAGGCTAGTTTTCAGATTAGATTTTCATTAGCGCCCTGTTATCAATGGCTGATTCTATTAACATGTCAGCAGGACGACATGCCCCAGTGGTAAAGTGAGATGGAGGCCACAGTCACAGTCATAACTCATGCCATGGTTTGGTCATCTGTACTAACATGAAGATAATGAGCAAGACATGGGAGAAACTGAATGGCTTTAGGCAAATGTAGCATGTTTGCACGAAGAAAGGATTTTACCCTTATTATTTTTTTTTTTGATTATCATTTTGCATACATACAGAATGTAGTTCCACGTTGTAAAGCTTCACTCACGTCAACATTGTCGTGATTTAGCAGCATGGCTCGAGGCATACTGTATCCCAGGATATTAAAGTCAACAGAGATATATCAGCACCATAAGCCATTCAAGCAAAACAAGCCAATATACAATCTGCCTTTTCCTTTACAGTCATACAATCCAACATTATGCTCACACACCTATGCAGCTGATGTTAACATTCATGTCAGAGAGACGTCAACAGATGCTGGTTAAACAGCTTTTAGCGGGCATTCTAGTAATTATTTGGCATGTCTAAAGGAGTGTGTTGTCCACCCACACTTAATCCCCTGTAAAGTGCCATCAGCTTCCTTGGTGGATGTTAATGTTGCACTGCTCACTACGACAAAGCACCTTTCAGGCTGTACAGATTCAAACCGCAGGAGCACATCACCCTGTCCGTTGGCATTGAGCAGCATTTATTCAGCGGTAAAAACTGATCGAGCAGTGTGAACAATAGCGCTGGCATGTGGTGGAAAGCTCTTAAAGAGAACGAGAGGCTGTCAGCACTGTGTCACCAACAGACTTCAGAGGTTGACGGATGGACAGGTTTCGAGCTCAGGCCATGACGAGACCGTATTTTACCGCCGGATTGATAAATCTGAGACAGACACTGATAGGCTGCAGTGTCATCATCATGACAGGCTGGTGGGAGCCACAGGCGGGAGGCTACAGTTACGCCCATCCCAGAGGTGTAATGTGTTTGTGATTAACTGTCAATCCGCCGTTCCCTCCCTTCTGTTTGGTGGGCAGGAACCACTTCGTCATTGAGATGATTCCTACAGCCCTGACCTCGGCCTCTATCAAACCTACTCTAGACAACTTAGGAGGGTTTTCCATTGACATAGACAATCAGTAATAGATCATTTCAAAGTGCTTTTTATTCCTTAATAGGGCACTGATTGAAGTGTCTGGAAATTTTCAGTGGGGCACATGTTACTTTTATAGAATATGTTAAGTGTGCTATAGAGTAGCTCCTCGCTTTTCGCGAGGGTTATATTCCGTGAGCACCTGCGAATGTCAAAATAGTGTGTGTAATTGATACGCCCATAAAAATGTCTATGTTTGAGAGTATGAGTCACTCGGTACAATACCACGGTATATCATTTATCAGTTTACTTCTCTAGTGTCTGCATATGATGTTGCTGCTTCAATTTTTCTAAATGTGTGTAGTTTTCCAGGTTTGATTTAGGTGTTATAGGAGGAAATGCAAGCACAGTGATATAGGATATGCGTCTCTTGTAAGTTGATGTAAATAGATTTGGACAAAGGCATTACATCACAAATGGGCATTTAAGACCTCCAGTATGAAGGTAAATCCAGTCAAGGTAATTGCTAACACTCCAAGTTAGTCAAACGATTAAAATGTAGGTTATATACATTTCATTTGAGAATCCATCGGTTTGAATAAGATATTCTTTACAGATGGACATTTTACAAACCACAGGTGGAACATCTAGGCAATAAATGACATCTGAAAAATCATTTGCTATTCGAGTTTCTACGTCCTCTGACTTTTATTGCTGGTGTCTCGTAAAGTATTCCTCTTAAAGTATTTATCATCTGATCACTTGCAGTCTTAGCAAGCCGATAAAGCAAAAACACTTGAAAATATCAGAGTCAACTGACCTGACTTACCAGATGCTTTGCAAACATATCAATGGGATGTCAGTACAAGGATGGCAGAAAAATACTGTTTGATGGTTCAATTACAAAATAAATTATAATGTCATTACTTCAACATGTAGGAACAACAAAAGATGAACATGAACACTGGATCACTGAACTGAAGGGGGTTTCATGAAAGGGAGTCTTGCTCAGTAGTGGATGGACTAGTGCGGTATTTACAGTGATGCAGTTTCTGTACTGATGTGTGAAGAGAGAGTTGGGCGACACATTGATTTACTGTCAATTATGGTCGCAAACTCTGGGTAGTGACCATAAGGATAAGGTCGTGGACACAAGCACCGGAAATGAGTTTCCTTGGCAACTTGTCAGGGCTCACCCTTAGAGCGAAGGAGACAGGGAGGAAAGTCGGCATGGACCTCTAATATGGATCCATCCTGTATGCCTTCTGTGTAGTATTCCAGGCATGTTCAACCAGGAGAAGGCCTTGGAGCATAGCATATTTCAAAACTGACCTGGGAGTACCACATTTTTCCTCTCAGTGGGTCTGGATGACGTGGGCAAGGACAGGGAAGTCTGGGTATCCTGATTTAATCTGCAAGTACCTCCGCCTCGATGCGCAGATTGAATTTAAAGGATGCACAATTTAGCATGGCCATCTCTGGTTGGGGCATACTTTAAATATAAAAATAGTCTGTTTATTAATCCTCCTGGGAGACACATTTTGCAAGGTAGACAATTTTCTATGGTAAAAGCTACACTATAAAGAGCCAATTATGAAAAAACCCTGTTATCACACACCATCGTTTGCCACTTAAGAAGTATGTTCCTCCATATGTAAGGACAGACGCAGTTCATTTTCATAACAGAAGCTTTCTCAAGGTAATTTATGCAAAATAATGACTGCAGCGTTGCTCAGTGAAAGCAGTTGTCACCCGATGAGGAATGCCAGTTATTTGAAAACCAACACCTGCTGTGTGGAAAAATAATGGAACCCCCAAACTGTTACACACTCTGGATCTAAACCACAAAACCACAGGCAACCACAATAAAAACTAGTACGCTAAATCTGTACGAAGTTATCCGCAAAGCATGACTTTGCTGCAGTGTTTTTGACACTCATTATTGCAATTTATGATACAAAAGTAGGGTTACATCGGGAAGTAAAGAGCAGATAATTTTAACCACTAACATGTCATCCCAGCTTACAAGCTGTTAGCGCTTTTAAGGCTGGCAGAATGTGCACTCTTTTCGCTCTGTTTTTGTTTAACTTCCCATCGATTACCCTCGTTCGCTAAGAGAGCATGGTAAGGTTTTTTCCCCCTAGCCTTCTTTGTGGTGCCTGTCTGTGGTGTGACATCCTTGTCCTGACAATGGGTCTAGTAGAGGGGAAAGAAAAAAACATTAGAGGGAAATAAAACAGACAGAAACGCAGCAAGCAGTGAGGCCGAGCACTCACTGAATCTTTGTTTTCAGAAGCCAGCCCAAGGCACAAAACTATGAAAACTAAATGAGAGTAATTAAAACAGACACAAGGAAAACAAATGTGATAGTCCTGCTGTTGCCTTCTTTCTCCACATGTAATCTGCAGCCCATTTACTTCTCTGACTGTCTTGCTTCATGTTGTCCTAATGCAATTAAATTGTCTTTTGTTTATCTTTTTGTTTATTCAAGCTATGCACCTTTAGGGACTTAATTAAAGCCGGTCAGAGACTTCAGGCACACAATGGCTAATGGGGCAAAAGCAAGAAAAGTCAAGGAATTAAAGAATTACGACTATTAATGATGCTTTAAATGTAAGCAAGCCTGTCCCAAAACTATCCCAAAACTATATAACACAGTGACTTACTTGTCTGCTATTATTGGAAAGGAGGCTGTGCGAGTGTCAGTTTTTCCACCTGTGCTTCTCCAGCTGACAAACGCATAGCATCGTGCCCTTTGTAAATGATCCATGGAGAAATATGGATACAATCACAGCTGAATAAGCCAACACCACATTCCTGCGGACTCTCAATATTTTGCATCTCAACTTTCTCTTTTCAGCCAGCCATCAGGGAATTGTTCAGTGTCATACAATTGGTCAATAGAGCCATCCCGATTGACAGTAGATAAGTGCTTTTTAGAAATGTTTTCAATCAATATCATCGTCTTCACTTAGAAGTCTTCTTGTTTTTTTTTTTAACACCTCCAGACAATTCGGGCTACTACACCAAGTCTTCCTCTCTATGTGTGCCAGGGCTTTTATCTGCAGGAGGATGAGGAACTGTCAACTGACAAGCTCGGAAGAGCAGCAGCATGGCCATTAGGCAGCCATGGAGACCGCTGTGCTCGCTTTCAGAGGGTCTGCAAGAGAGCGACTCTCAAAAGCCCTGCCAAAGCCCAGCCTAAGGGAGCAACAGGGCTCTATTTGTGCCACTCCAAACGAGCCGCGCTCATCAGCCAGCCTGTCTGCAATCAACAATGGAGCCAGATGGACAGCGACTGAAGGCTTCGGATGATACCTAGCCAAGAAATAACTCTGCCACAAGCATCTTAGTTTCATAGTTCTAAGGAGGGGCACACAGGTGGAGATGCTGAGTTATCCAGAAAGGTTTTGCTCACGATACTGTGCCTCTTTTGAAGTCTACGAGGAGGCAGTAACTCAGTCTGGAAGGACTTGACTTCATACGTAAAATGTGAAAATTGTTACTCATTGCTGAAGAGGTTCCACTTCATTTCCCAAGCATTTCTTGAGCAAAGGACTAAATCCTAAATGGCCCGGGGCACTTGTACCTGAACAAACATGTCTCATGGATTGTACATGCATGTCTTTATCGATTAATTCATTTTGGCTCTGTGTATGACAGGTTTAATTAAAAACTGATCAATAAAACATTGAATTCATCCTTCAAAGCCTAGAGGGATCTTGTACTTCTTAGTCTGTATGAAATTGCAAAACATGCAATTGTACAGCTAGCTATAAATAGTGGAAAAAACTTTATTTTAACAATCTTTTTCACATCACTCATTTTGACTAAAAGTGTAAATAGTAAGAAAGATACAGTGTACATCCAGAAAAACGTGTGCCAAAGAAGAGCCCATAACACGTTCAATCTAAATTCTAAATGACAATTCATTTTTTTGTCTTAATTAACTCCATCACAAACAAATGCTGTCATTTTACTCAAGTACCTTCACTGCACAGCATTTCGCTCTCCCGATACCCTAATGAGCCTCGCCGGGCCAGGACGAGTTGGCTCCACTGCCCTGGTTCTACCCGCTGGCAGTGTCATCTGTCATTCATCAGCTCACTAGAGGAGTAATCCCATTAACTAAGTGACTTTTTTTCACCTTGATGGATTGTTTTTTTAGTCTTTCAATTTATTTCTATCAAGAAAGCCCCCTGTCAACTGTCCCTCCAGGACTTCCCATGAAGAACGGAGGAAAAACCACTGCAAGTTTCTTTAAGGCAGAACAAGACAAGGACTTTAATAACAATGACAATAACAACTAGATGAAGCAAATGCAATATAATGTAACTGCAATGTAATATCCATCCATTTTCTATGCCGCTTACCCTCTCTACTCTCTGCTGGAGCCTACCCCAACTGACTTCGTGCGAGAGGCGGGGTACAGCTTTGACTGGTCGCCAGTCAAACGCAGGGCACACACAGACAAACAACCACTCACATTCATACCTAGGAGCCGCAACGTAATATTAAATGTAAAATTAATTTTCACCAATAAGGAGCGGCATTGAAATTGTCCATTCCTTTTCAATGTAAAAAAAAATGTCACAGAAAATATTGAATAATGTAAATTAAATGATCGAAGCTCTAGCCTGTGAATTTGAAATGCTGGAATGTGAAAATGGAGAATGAAACGTATAAAATATGTGGAACGATTACATGAGGATTGAGCATAAACCATCAACCATCAAGTTGGGAGACAACCAATCTAGACAACCAATCTACCACCTTAGTCATGAGTGGAATGTTGCAGTAATGGAAAATGCTAAATGATTTTTCATCAGTAGTGGCCACCATTTAATTTGTCCATTTCTGTTTAGCAGGCTAAAAATGGCGGAATTTGAAATGTTGGAATGCAGACTGAATGTTGAAATGTATAAATAAATTGAACTATTAAAGCAAGATCGAATCAGCAACCACTGGTTCCATCGGGAAACAACCACTCTACCTCCCGAGTCATGTCACTTTGTAGATTAAGCACAATGTTACAGTAATGGAATGAAAAATGATATTCCACCAGAAGGGGGTGCCGAATAAATTTCCCATTCATTTTCAAAGGGGAAAATTATCACAGAAAATATGAAATCACAGTGAATGTGGGGATTTCCTGATCGATAGCCAACATGTCCTGAATGATCTGAACAATTTGATGCTGGATTGGTTTGAATTGGTTGAGTTAGGGGTGGAGTTAGCAAATGAAAAGTGAGACAGAATAATAATGTGATTTCTTTAAAACGTAAGAATGTGGCCCTGAATGTGGGGTGAGTGGAATAAAAACTTACAGAGAATCACAGTCTCAAGAAAACAAGAAAATTGTGATTCACATTTTTTCTAGACTCATGCAGCCCTAGCACAGAGCAATAAATATGGCATAAATACGCTACATTAGCAGTGCACAGCCAGTCACATTTTCAAAGAAAACTTAATTCCACTTGCATAACAAGTCAAGAAAGCAGCATAACATTCTTTAGTCCTGATTTGACCAGAGATTCTAACCACATTTTCCTCTTACAAGTTATTACTCAGGTTTTACTAGCTCAACTTTAAATAGCACCGGTACCAAGGTGGGCGGCTTACTAATAAACCAAACAAAGCCGCTCAGCCATCTGCTTGCTGGTGTGTTATTACTTGAGAGCGCCGGAGGTCTTATGAGACCAAATGCCAGGCATAGCCACAACTGAGATAACAGCCTGTACATTTCTGACCCGCCCTGCCTCCCGAGGTCCAAGGTCTCCATGAGATGAAGCCTCACAGAGCCGAGGGAAAGGAAAAAAGAACATAAAATAAGTCCAACGCTAGTAGAGTTAGGCCTTTGAACTAAGGATTGGGCTAAATATTCACGCTTAACACGTCAAAGACAGGATTTACAGACAGCCGAGCTTGGTCCATGCATCCAACCAAACACATAATTTAATAGCATTTCATGCAGGGTCTGACAAGTAAATACACTCACACACAGTATAGATATACTGTAGTATAGTATTGATAGTTATGCAAACACTTAGATGTGTTAGCTCATTTTTGAAGTGCTGCTCTTGGTAGTGTAAGCGGGTTGGAGGCGCTAAAGCCCGTGGAAACGGGATTAGTCTAGGCCTGCTTCCTAATTAATTATTGGGATGTTTGGCACATAAATCTTGGTTATCTGGTCCTCTAATCATTGCAGGAAACAGCTCCGACCCAGCCGCTGGAATTTTGACTGTACTCAGGCACCAGCTTCATTAGGTCCTCCCTTAATTCAAATTTTTAAAAACGATGTGGAAATCTTGTGCATCGTTAATTACCTAATTAGCTTGCCGTGCTCTCTAGCAAGGAATTTCTTCACATATACAGTACAGCAGAGATGTTCATGAGGGTCAGCGGTAAGTCTCCCCTCCCAAAAAGGTTAAAAGAATGACTGTCTCAAGATAAGAGTAAATGAAGCCCAAGAGTGTAAACATCCACACCTGAAGGCATACTGTACACGCCAACAGCTTTATAAGCACAGGCCAGAATAATAGCAGCCCGTGTTCTCGACGCTCCTACACTGCCATAGCACACTTAGCCTCTCCAGAGAAGTGCAGTCGACACCTCCATCTCGCACTTAGTGTGTAGCAGCTCGTCTTTTGTGAGAAGCCATTAATAATACACGAAGCACAGCTCGTAAACCAAACTGCCATGTCATGTCATCCCGTTCCCAATATCATGCTTCAGCTTCAAAAGCAGGTGGGCGTAGAATTTTTAAAGAAAACGAAGAGAAGACCAAATGAGGGGGAGATAAGAAAAGGGAGAGGTGCAGAAGCAACTATGCAGAAGCATCTCAGGGCAATGAAACAGAAAATGTAAGCAAGTATCCGGATGTAAAAATAGGTGAATGTGATGCTGGTGTGGGATTGCGGCACCACTCACACATCAGCATCAAGTGTTGATGTCGTGGGGCCGGGAAAGCCTTGTTCAACCTGCCCTTTTGGTTCTCTGCCCTGTGCCCAACCTGCTTTTCTGATTTATTTTAATGCTGAATTACAGATTTCAGCAAATACCGAATAAATACAGCAATCAAAAACAAAAATAGTTTAGTACAAATGTGAGCATGAATGGTTGTTTGTCTATATGTGCCCTGCGATTGACTGGCGACCAGTCCAGGGTGTACCCCGCCTCTCGTCCGAAGACAGCTGGAATAGGCTCCAGCATACTCGTGACCCTAATGAGGATAAGCGGCATAGAAGATGGATGGATGGATGGATGTTTTAGTACAGGGCAAGATTGGCATGGTAGTCCATGCCAATCACCACCCTTCGGTCCTCCAATACAGTGATTCTCCACTGGTGGGTCAATGTCTGACCGTTTTTTTTTGTTTTTTTTTATTGTTTGTTGAGGAGTTTGTTGCTCCTGTAAAAAAAATGTTCTGTATTTTATAGTCCATCTTTGACTTTTCACATTTTTGTAAAGTGAGTGTTTGCCCATCATCCACCATCCTTATGTGAGATAGCGTTTGCTATCATTAATCATGGCAGATTTCGTGAGAGACAACAACGACTACCTCTTTTTACTTTTACTCTCCCCAGGCAGAGAATAACATTGCTGAGTGCTAGGCAGATCCAGCTGGGCAAACACTAAGCCATTCGTAAAACGTTAGCATGTAGCACTAGTGCTAAAAGTTTCATTAACAAAATAAAGCCATGATTAAACAGTCACTTACAATAGCTGTGTCCCATTTCGGGGTCTGCATCCTTCAAGTGTGCATTTGCATCACACGCCTAGGCTGTTCCAATTAAAAAAGGGGTCCTTAAAATGCGGCTGACAAAGTGTTCATCACAACTATCCCCACCAGCCTTCCATATACCAAGATCCTTTGCGCGCCCAGCTCTGAAAACATATTTCAACATGCCGGCGCTACGCCAAGGAAAAATGAACAACTTGTAATGTAAGTAGAGCTTTATTTACTCATTAGAACAAGTAACGCCGTATATGTAAAGCTTAGCGTGACATTTGAAACTCAAATTTGTGTTGAAATATAACATCTCGACTACCGTAATTTTGATCGAGCACCGTGGTGATCACTGCTCTGTTACCCAGAAAGAAAGCCTCATGCTGGGGGCCTCTGCACGTGTGCAGACAGCCTCATGTATGGAGCTTTTTTTTCTTGGGAAGTAAATCCATAACTCTTACTTCAGTTGTTAGACTTTGACTTTGAATTTGACTTATGTCTAACTAATATCAAAATTAATGTTTAATGTGTAAAATATCGCCTCGTCTCATTCTTGTGGGCCCAATCTCGTGCATCTCGTGAGTTGGGTGTTTTGTGACACCCCTAGTTACAGTATTAATATCAACATTTCATCTTTTTCTCCTAACAGTTTACATCTTCCTGTTTTTCAATTTTTTCCATTTTTAAAATTTTTTATTATTATTTCTTGTACCGCGGGTCAACAACAAAAGAGCCACTTGACATGACGTCTGTGAGCAACCACTACTCTCTTCGACTATTTAGTTTGTTAGTTTCCTTTTGTTGCGATCAAAGAGAGAGAGTATTATTGCAGCTGGAACTAATCGATGCGTTACGGCAGTATTTTTTATTGCAAATGTAGATTTGAAATTAAATAATGAGTTGCATGTGCACAGAAGAAACAATGTACTCCAAGCCCACCGACTTTAACAGTCTGGGTAGCCAGAGCTTGAGGATTTTTTTGGAGGTGCACGTCACATTATGCGCACAGACTGAAGTCAAAACTGAAACTGGCAAAATTGCAACAAAATGCATACCTGGAGAGCAGTGGAGCATACAAGCAAATTAATTCAAACAAAAAATGTTGACAGTGAAGCAATGGCACTGATTTATTCCCACTGTTGCTTAATCTCTCTTCTTTACTTATATTCCAGTGTTGTCATCCTCTCAAATTTTCAAGTTAAAATTGGAAAGGATAAATAAATGTACAGTAGTATATAGGGATGTACCAATCCGATCTTCAGGACCGGGATCAGATGCCGATCCGCTGTATTTGTGAAGATCGGGCCAATCCGGTTGCCGTATCACGTTCGTAACTCTGAGCCACACTCCAACATGGTAGGTGCAGTAATGCTCCTCAAAGCTGGTTGCCACTCGACTGTCGCCACCCGCAAGAAGATGAAAACGCAACACCACCATGCAGAAATTTAGTTAGTTTCACGCTGGATGTTGTATATTAGGCTCGGTAGCTACAGCGGTAGTTCCCTCTCTCTCACTGTGCCCGGACTGCTGCGTCATGGTGTAGGGAGCCCGCACGGGAAGTGCCGCTCTAACCGCTGGTTGCTTATAATAGGGACCAAACAAACACTACTAAACATGTCAAAACAGCGGCGAAAAACCTTGGAAACTCCTCAGTTATGGAGCGTGAATGGAAGCTAGTGGGGTTGGCTTAGCGTGTCTGCACGACTCAGGCTGGATGAGTGTATGTTCACCGTGTTGTGTTTAACTCCTTTAATGTAAAGACCCTTTTACATTGCTCACTGCAGACGTGAAGGTTGTGAGTGAAAAAAGACGAGAGGCACCGTTATTCTTGCACCCAGCGTGTATCAACCATCAACTGCCATTCTCAACACACACAACACATTCCGGCCTTCAAAATAAGAGCACTCTTTGTCACATTTATCTAATTGTGTAAACAAAATAAGGGTGTCATTAAAATATCTTACATTAATTAATCAATACATCTAATCTTCTTCAATCATTTTCCTTACTCACAAGCACAAGCATTACAGTTTGTTGAAGATTTTGTATCAATATGTGCTGAGGCTGATATCCCATTAGAAAAGTTAGCTAAGCTACATTTCTCAATTACTGGACAAAATGAATGTATTGCATCAATAAATGTAAGGATTTTTGCACTTTATTCACTAACACATATTCTATGCTGGTAAAATAAGTGGAAAAGGTAAAAAACTGAATTCTTAAAAAGTTTAACGAAATTTGGGAAATAATAAAACGGATTTCATAGGGCCTTAAGAGAGTTTGTTAAAAACAAGTCATATATTCTAAATCACACCACAAATTGATCAATAACCATGTCAAATGATTAGTTCTACCCTAAAAGTATTCTGCACGCCCATTTTTCCAATTTTATCTTTTATTGGATGGACTTTTATTGGATCTTTTATTGGATTGGGGACCTAACTCACAAAGGTTTGTTCCAAAAGCCAAACAATATTGTTGCTCACACTGAGTAAAGTAAATTCAGGAATACTTTGGTTGCATTATTTTTAATGCTTTGAAGAGCTATTTTCATAACCATATTCAATTCCACAAATTCATGTTTACAAAATATGTAACATTTGTTACATTTACATTTACAAAATGTAACATAATATTATTTTTATTTAAAAAAAAAAACTATTGGTCCCGGATCGGATCGGCAAGACTATAAAAAAATCGTATCGGAAGCCAAAAAATTTGCATCGGGACATGCCTAGTATTATAGTATAAGTGCAGTGTAAGCTAATAGGGACGGTTGGGACAATCCAGGTCATCGACCCATAATGCATTGCAACGTCAATAAAAATTTCTATTTCTTTAAAACTAAATTATATTTCTATATGTCTTTAATATTTCTTTAAAACTAAATCTAAACTGTCTAATCTAACATCACATGTTTAAACAACAACATCTGGTATGATAGCAACCTTGTCTCAAGTGTGAGGGTTCCTGTTGAATCATTGAATTGAAAAAAACAATGTTGGTAGAGGTCTGTGCTCTCCAAGTTCTCTTGTGGTCTTTGCAGCAGATATTCCAGCAAGCGAGCTTAGTCCTGACATCATGGGCCCCATCTACCCCCCCATCCTTCCCTTCCTCTGTGATGTGTGTAATCGCATTGAGGGGCCTGTCCCTCCAAGGAGCACTCCCAGGTTGTTCCGGTTAATGACTGCTGGGGGTTCTCCACGAGGAGCTGTCTGACAGTATTTGCTCAGAAATTCATATACAAGGATAAGGGCATGGCATGCTCTGTAAATTAGCGGCACACCAACGCAACACTTGCATGAATAAACTCGGCACGAGCGTTTGAATGCACAGCCAGGCCAACATAAGATATAGACAATTTGCTGACTTCTGTGGGGATATGCAGGAGATGATTTATGTTGGGAAAGAAGAGGCAGCCATGCTTCGAGAATCATCTTATTTTCTCCCATGTCACTTTTGTTACAGTGCCGTAAACTGAAATCTGGAGGCACTGCATCTGTTTTATTGTGACAGTCTAATTATGAAGTAGCAGCTCCCACTGCGCGAGGCGGGACGCTTCCCCGTCACCTCGCTAAGGGCCACGCTCTCTAAAGCGAGAAATACAAGAAGTCATAATCATAACTTCAGCTGGAACTCACCGACTTTTATTTGCTCAGCTTGTTATGTTTTTCAATGGAGAAAAAAAACAGAAGTTAAAAATTCAACTTCAAATTCAAATCAGAACTTTCTCTTTATGTCTGTTAGGAGGTGGCACTCTGTTTGAGATCGTTGACCGATGACAACCGTTAGCGATATGCTATTCACACAGACAACCGGTATCATTCAACTGTAAAAAAGCAATAAAAAAAGTATAATGTGGGACCAACTTCATATCTTTGTGTTACTAGCTAGAGATGCCATAATACACGCTCATGAGACGAGACAAGATAATATTTTAACATTACTTTTTTAAAAACTACAATGAAAATTATAGGACTGGACAGATTTTTTTAACATCACAAAACAATGGCTATGTTTACATGCAGTCCAATAACCCTATCATAAACTGGAATATTAGCAATAACCCGGTTGCGCATGGCCATGTAAACACCAATAACCCTTTTTTAAAAACTCAAATATAACCCCTGGGTTACTCCTTTTCTAACCCAAAAATCGTGTCATGTACACGCCTATCGGGATATCCCGATCAAAAGGAACATTAATTTGTGTTCTGCACATGTTCTATTCGAAAGGAATCTTGTGTCTTTGGCAGGAACTACTCGTAAACATGGTGACATGCAAAACCCCACACTTTTGGAGCAAGGTGGAAACAAGCCACCTTGTTAGTGTGGTGAAAGACAGGAGCTTTATGTCTTTTATTGACGGTAGAAAGTACTGCAATAGCAAAATCTATCAGAAGGTGAGCAAGCAGTTACGCGAAGCAGGGTTTGGACGAACGCATCTTCAAAAGTGTCCGGGGGCTCTGGACATGTGTATGGATGGCAGCTCCGGCTCCATTTCCTATTTCTTCACGTTCTTGCCTTCCATTAATGAAGAAAGTGAGACAGAATAGTGTCAAGTACTGGTGGTGGGTCAGTACCAGCACCAAAACAGAACAAAGGTGTTTATTATCCACCGTGCCGGTGTCGTTGTTTTTAGATACAGGAAGAAGAAGTGGAAATGACGCGCATTGTGTCATGACGTTTTCCGTGCGTCAAGACTTTGTCCATGCAGTTTTTGTTTTTTTTTTTCACGTCACGCATGTAAACGGGTTATTCCGAATATTGACCTTAACCCGAATATTGACTGGATGTAAACGTATTCAATGCAGGTGCATTTTGACACGTTTTATAACTTTTCATGCATAATCTGAGCATGCTGCTTTTAACTGCCGATGGTTTTTCCACAAATTGAAACTAAAACAAGATTATAAAAGTTAAAATAATGACGGCAGTTGTAGTAGCTACTACTGCTAATTATTTAAGTACAGTTAAAAAAATGATTTATGTAAATATTTACTTCTCAAAACTGCACGTTGACTTGTAGTTTTGAAAAGACACATGTACAATACATTGTAGCAGATTAGTTTTATGTTTACTCTAAAGGAACTACAGCAGATGCTTAAGAGTGCAAAAACAGAAAGTAGCGAATTTCGATCTAGACGGTACTATCACACGTTTTAATAGAAGTCTTATGCATCGACCATTTTTTGATCTGACAACTCTTAAGTAAGTTTGATAAAATGTATAATTACTACAGCTTCTGTGTGGATATTAACCCATTTAATCCCAAATTTTTCCCAGACATATAAAAGTCAAAATCATGTGTCATTGGTAGCCCTTTAAAGTAATCAGTAATAAAAATGTAAAAAAAATATCGACACATAGGTCAAAATGTATGCTTTATGATCGGTCACAATTGTGACCGGTGGGATAATATGCTGTAATCGCACTTTAAAGCTCTGAAAGTGAACACAGGCTAAAACTGCAGATATGTCAACAGTTAGTTTTGTTTTATTTGAAAATAACATATTTTGTCACGTTGCATATTTTATACAAGTTTACAATCTTACAGTTTCATCAATCACAGTACAAAATTCAATCGACAACATACATTCAGTGTTCCCTCCCATAACAAATCTGTAAAAGTATTGACTATTTACGAGTGCACTGCTGAGAGACCATGAAAAGATGGGCCACCACCACTTCTTGGACCTGATTGTGATGCTGTATCTAGAGACCTGTTGGTCATGAAGGTCCACACTGCCCATGTGTTCATTATACTGTTTGATGCATTGTGGTTGATGGACTTGGTCAAAGGCATGTCGCTCTTTATTCCATCGCTTGACCATTGTTTCGGTATATTGCTCCCCTGTGTTTGTTGCTATAATCACAACATTGTTGTCTTTCCAGCGGACCAACAGCTTTTCTGTTTGCGTTAAAACTTCTGAGGTTCCTCGATGTAACTTCATGAATTCACTCTTTGGTTTGAAGGGAACATCAAAGAGTTGGTTTTCCCTCATCGTGCCACAGCTCCCATAGCCCCTCTTTGTCATCTCATCAAGGAGTGATAGAGAAGTAAAGAGGTTGTCATGGTAGAATTTGCAACCTGGAGGCATCTCACCCTGCTCTGCAAGACCAAGAACAACACTTGGCCCTTGGCCTAAGCCAGTCTTTGGGAGGAGCGTGTGGCGTCCCCCAAATGGCTCCATATGATGCATGTATTCGCTGGATGATGCAAGGCTCCATAGCTTATAGCCAAAACAGATTGGTTTACCTTTTATGAATTGCTTACATCCATGACGCCCATAGTATCTTATCATGCTCTCATCCACTGACAAACATTCTGGATATAGCATGACTTTGTAAGACTTGTTCAGCTTGGTGAAGATTGGCCTAACCTTGAAAAATGGATCTTCAGTGATCTTTGTGTTGTCCACAAAATGTATTGAGGCCATTATTTCGTCAAATCGATTTCTCCGCATTGCATTGGAAATGCATAGATTATGTACGTCGGTGTCACCTGACCAGTGCGTGTGTCTTCGTGGAACAGTGCTGTAGCCAGATGCCAGAAGAATCCCATAGAATGTGAGGAGTTCATCCATACCCATATAAATGGCCCATCTCCCCCTCATAGTCCATATCAGATCCATCACTATCACAATCACTGAAAATGGCATCTTTTTTACTTTGAGGGATAACTGTAATGTTGTATGCCTTGTCTGGACCATCACAGACCCCCAAAATATCAAGCACTTCACTCAAAATGAATCTAAAAGCAAGAAAAAAGATCAGAATTAGACATAGCTAGCAATTTGTATGTATAGACCTATGTGTACACCTAGCTACAATGCGCTATCCCACAGGTCACTAATGTGACCATGCAAATGTTTGCTCATGCTGCAAGGATATCAAACATATTTGAGTAATTGCAAATGCATATATCATTACTATACAACCTAAAGATCATGTGTACAAAAAATCTTTGCTTTATGCTTATTTGAACATACTTTACTGACCTTTTTTTGGAAGGAGTTGAGGAAGCCATCTTCTTCTCAACGTGCAACCAGGAAGTAAACAGCTTTGGTCATGTGATAATTTATTTCAAACATGTGTAAATGCATACATTTCATCTAAACAATGTATTCTTACAATATATACTGAAAATATTTTGAAAGATTACTCAAGAAAATTTTTAGAGCCCTGTAAATCAAATCATTCTTGTCCTTCACAAATGTGACCGGCGGGTTGAAATGGGTTAACACCGCGGCAGCTATAGAATTGCGATGAAAAAAAGCTGACATCTCGCAAGCAAATGAGAGACGCTGGGAACACAGCGTGCCGGTGGGATTGCAAGGTTTATAGGGAGCACAAAGTGCTTAATGCGCGGTTCCAATCCAGCCTCACACACTGCCACTTCCATATTATATATATGATTATTATTATTTACAGTAGCAATGTCACAGTCTGACTGGCTTCTGGCTGCTCTGTTCTCGCAAAACAGCTTTTCTCTTAAACAAGAAACAGTGTCAAGTTTTAATCTCGTGACATCTCGTGCTTCGTGACACCCCTATTACTGACACATGAACAGTATATATTTGTGCTGAAATAATAAGTCAATGTTTATAATGAAATAATAAGTCAATGTTTATTTCACTTTTTTCCATTTTTAAGGGTACCTTTGTAAAAAAAAAAAAAAAAATAAAAAAATAAAACAGCCTCCAGATTGCAATATGAAACACAGTTCAATGCACGCAAACAAACCCACGCTGATGTAAACTTGCCCTTCATGGCTGAGCTAATAAAAATGTCACAGTGCTGGATAGACAAAACTTGTGCAGACACATTTTCATCATAATAACAAGTCAGTCACTGCATTATACACTTCCAACTCTCTAAGTGCAGTCAATAATTCTCAAATGCTGCAGTTTCTGAAAAGATTTGATGGCGGCAGTGAAAGCTAATGTACTAATGGTACAGATGCAAGAAGAAAATGCATGCACTCAAAGAAAATGAATATCTTTCAGTTCAAAGGCTTCTATAACCCCGTTTCCTCGCTACTCTGAGACACTTATAGTCTTGGTTGAAATTATTTTGCATCAAGTCCTCCTTCAGTAGAACTGCTTTGTTTCTCAAGTGTATAATC
The DNA here is from genome assembly GCF_027744805.1 of Dunckerocampus dactyliophorus. NCBI lineage: Eukaryota > Metazoa > Chordata > Actinopteri > Syngnathiformes > Syngnathidae > Dunckerocampus > Dunckerocampus dactyliophorus. Next base: position 20,762,900 of record NC_072825.1, read on the forward strand.
TTTTTAAACGTATCACCATCCTGCATTCTCCAGCCCAACATCAGAGGGAAAAAAAACCCCATGAAAGACAGGTCATGTGAAGAAATTCTTCCATTCCTGGAGGAATTGATGTGATGAAGGCAAAAAGTGTCTAAAATCCATATCTCAAGAATATTGTGTATATATTGTCTATAGGTTATTGCATACAGATAGAATAAAAAAGTATACTTTTTATTGAATTTCAGGCAGTGAAACCTCTTAATATTGCATTCTATATGAGATGAGTCAATACAATGAAACCTAGTCAAGTTGACAATTCAGAATATGACTACAAATTTCTGGTAAAAGCAAATCCTTTGAGCCACATTTTTCGAGCGGGTTTTTATGTCACGGCTGGATCTCTCCAGGTCACTGGTGTGTGTGAGTGACAGGAAGAAAAGCTTTCACTGCCTTGGGAAGGACCTATTCGGTGCCACATGTTGGTTTGCATGTAAAAATCTCTGGACCCCCACAAAAACTTGTTCTGACTGTTTCCTAGGGGGAAATTACTGTCCTATATCCAGGTCAATAGGGTAAAATAAATAAATACAATATGTGTATTACTGTGAAGAACACAATTCAGATTTCTGAATAGTTAATGAAGGTTTTATCATTGCAACACTTTGTCCCTGGAACAGATTATTCCCAGGACAGATTGATGGGAACCAACGTAAGCATCAACCCTCATTCTCAGATGTATAAAAGTTTGGTGAAGCTTAGTAAATTGTTCTAAACAGACAGGAGAGAGATCCAGAGAGGGCTGGTGAGCAATGACAATCATGATGTTATGTGCCACGTTGTGCCCCTTCTGTTTCTATTGTTTTGTCCCTGCTTTCTGCTTTCTTTTCCTGCTGTCTTTGTGAGAAGGTATGCCCCAGTGTTTCCTGGCTTACTAACGTGTTTTCCCTTACTGAATGACTGTCCCTTCCTCGGTGTGCCTTTTGCCACCATCTCTTTGTGTTTTTTCCCTGGACTTTATTAAAACCACATTTTGTTCCTCCCACATGCCTCTCGTCTCTGCACCGTGATCCATCCGCCCATCCATTTTTTATGCCGCTTATACTCACTAGGGTCACAGAGGTATGACCATCCCAGCTGACCTTTGGGCGAGAGGCGGGATACATCATGGACTGGTCGCCAGCCACATATAGACAAACAAACATTCACATTTGCATTCATACCTATGGACAATTAGTCTCCAATTAACCTATCATGCATATTTTTGGAATGTGAGAGGAACCAGAAAAAAACCCAGAGAAAACCCACATGAACATGAAAAACTCCACACAGCAATGCCCACACAGAGATTCAAACCCAGATCTTCCCAATCTCCTGACCGTGTGATCAACATGCTAAGCATTACGCCAACATGCGGCCTGTATCGGGATCCATAAATACAAAATGTTAAGAGAGATCACAAACACATTATTGATTCATTCATCCTGATAAAAATGATATTTCCTGCTTGTCAAATACCAAGATAAAGAGGACTTATTGGGAACAGAAAGACAATGTGACATTAAATGTTTATAATATCCAGTGTGTCAATCCACCTAAAAACCAGCAATAAATTCAGGAAGCACATTGGCCCCACAAGACCCAGTGTAATATACGACTTATTGTGTGCAATTCAAATCGGCATCAATCTTCAGTTTGGCATTCTGCTGGAATCACGGCCATTATCACCACAAGTTAATGCAAATGTCCCCACCCAGAAGCCAGAGTACATATCAATTACTGACAGAGTGTTGGCCACGACAAGAGTTATTATGGAAACAATGTTGAAAGAGACTGCACCTGAGAATGAGGTTAACGGGTGAGAATGTGAAAGTTGGGAAAACGCTTTCTCCTTGTGTCAAGTATCCACTCGTCACTTCCTGACTCTCCGACCAGATGTCACCTCAATAGTGTCCTACATCTCAAATGAATGTTATTCCAACCAAATAGAGATGAAACTAGCAACACTCAAGAACCCCTCCTGGTTTATGGATTGCTACCTGCATTGTTCATCTAAAAAACAGATAAATCATTAGGTCCCACGGCGGTGGATCAGTGAGCACACGCCCATGCATACTGTGCGATGTGTATGTGTATTCAACTCTGATATTATGAGCGCCTTTCCTTTCAGTACAAGCACCAATTTCACATCTATCACCGACACAGCCAAAGACACAGTTGATACAAATGGGACTGGAGAACAACTATTAATATGAATACTTTCACAAGTTGTTTTTTAGTGGCTTGACATCTGTGAAATTGAAATATGACTTTGTAAGTGTTGTTGTAGAACAGGAGTCATTATGTGAAACCTTCAAAGTGCAGTTTTTTCTCATGAGTCCTCGGAATTATGAACCCGAGGGACACAGTGTGCTGCATTTGTGAGCAAACGAAGGCGCTTTCATACTCCCACAAGACAACATCTTTTTCCCCATTTAAACGCAACCACGTGCTGTTTCAAAATAAGTCACTAAAAGGACAAAAGGTAAAATAAGTAAAAGACTGGCATTTTCCACTGTATTATTATAAGTGTATTGTTACGAACCTTGAAGAAACAACACAATCTGTTCTGTCGACATCTGAAGCTTCTCAAATAGAGCAAGGGGGGTTTCAAGGGGCTAATGTTTGGTCTCTAGTTTGCTAGCTTAGCAAACAGATAACAAGTTATCAATAAAGACTCCAGTTGAGTTGCATTTTAGAGCATTTACTTTGAAGCAATATAAAACTGAACATACATAAATAAAGCAAGTCAATTATGACATTCTCTGTGACATTCAATATGAGCAATTGCATTTTAAATGCATTTTAAATGTGCTTGCTCGATGCTGATTTTCATTGAAAATCCCATATATGTGCTAGCAATTAGCATTAGCGATTTACATGGTGAGCACTAATAACAACTTATTTGACATTTAAATGTACAATCTACTTAAACAGATAATACAGTACATAACGAGCAGTACATAAATGCACACGTGCATATGAGATTCATTTTATACAAGCAATACTGTTGACTATTTTGCACCAAAAACCAAATGTTAAAAAGTCATATACCTTTTTGAAAAGGAATAAGCTAATGAAGCTGCCAAATGACCAATGTGAACGATACTGTGTGAAGTCTCTAAAAATGCACATTCCTGCGAATCATTCGCTCATTTTTCTTTGTTTTGAGAATCACACAGACTGAGCGAGCTTGGTTAAATCTTCTAAACTGACTGAATATACTTAAATTGGAAATTTGCTTAACTTGTTGCAGATGTTATATCAGTTGCTTTTGTCTGTTTTGATGATCAGGTGATTGTATGCAGAATGCTGGTGACAGCAACTCATACAGTGGTTTGTACAGATAAATAAATACATTTGGGACAGGTATGACAGAAAATAATTGAGAACCACTGCTTTGGATGGCAAACCATGCAGGAAAATGATGGAAATTGCATTCATCTGTTATAGTGTCAAAATGTAAAGTAAGGTAATGTTTAAAGTAACATTTTAACATTATTAACCATCATACTAACATGGGAAAAAAGCTTGCCGCTACAATATTATCTGTAGATGTGTCTTACGACTCAAATTTTTAACATTCTTAAAGGCCACAGAAGTATAAAAGACGTTCACCAATGTACAACATTAAACACTTGCAGTCAGTCAGTGACTACTAGCAGCCTGGATGTCACTCGTCTCTCTAGCCTTGCAAACGCTCGCTGCTGATTTAGCAAACTATCCATGTGGCTACCGGGCAGACAATTCTTGGCTCAAAGTTGCATCATCTCCAGCTGTTATGACACTAACATATTCGGAGGGGCTGAACCTTCCATGAGACCACTTACGTCTGATTTGTGTTGTTCTTGTTCTTTTCCACTTATTCTTCTTTTATTGAACCCCCTTGATGTGACTGGGATTAAGTGTTGCAAACGCCAAAACACACAGAGTTAATCTCTTAAAGATGGCTGACGTCAGCTATGATGAGGTCTGAGGTCTGTATACTGTATACTGTCTTACATGTCCCACTTTCTGCATATACCTGCATTTTGTTATTGAGATTTATGAATTATTCAATGAGAAACTCTAGAATTTGTTGGGGAAAAACTGCAATATTAGAAACACATATCACCAAAATAATCCCTCCTTGTTGGAAGTATTAAGGGCAAATGTCAGCTGCAACAAGCCTGCATAACAGAATTTGATGGATGGGTGGACGGATGGAAAAGGTAATTCCACTGAAAGGAGTCAATGGTGCACAGGATTCATGTGAACCTGAGTCTGCAGTGAGTAGAGTATCAGGTTACAACACACCCATCTGGGTGTGCTGTTCTCATGTCTCTGAGAAAGGGCACCAGCCTGGTGTCATTTTCAACTGAGATTAGGCACGTAAACAAAGTGGACCGCCATGCACAATGACACTGAGGTGCAACAGGGAAACCAAAATGAAGGCTTCAGTATTCACATATAATCCTCTTGAGATATGTGCAAGTATTTCATTCTGACACCAGAGGCCTGTTGATTAATGGCAACACAAGACTGTTTTACTGGGTTTGCTGCTTTTACCACAACCTCAAACATTGTTTGATAGACTGGCAGGTATTTCATGAACATAAAGTAGTTTTACATCAGCATCATCCTGTAGATGATGAAATGTAGAGTTTTCTTTTCGATTTCTCTTCTATTTCTATCTAATATGGATAAAAAAGAAACCCTGCCAAAGTAAATGTCAGCTCCCTTCAGCCTAAATACAGCCAAGAAAAAAATAATTGGCCACCAAAATTTAGATTAAAAAAAAATCTAAATTATTGGCAATTCTGCCTTTAAAGGGATAACAATGTTACCTATTTATTTCTCAATTTAGTATGATGGTTGTAGTTTGCAGCATTGTACAACTGCATTTCTCACACTTTTCCGTCCTTGTGCATGTGCAAAATAGATGTACAGATGGCTAAAATCATGTTATCACGGCTGTTATGCGTCTTTGGGTCTTCTGCACATTTTAAGCACATCGCTTTGTTTGCGTTGTTTTTAGCATTCTGAGTCCACCGACGGCGTGAGCTTCTGTTTGGTTTGTTTTGACAGCTAGCAACAGTCTGAAACAGGCCCAACCGACAACAACAAAACTTAAATCGAACAGTGACCTGACCGAAACGTGCAGAATGAGAAGCGTCAAGTCGGTCCGTATTGTGTGAGCACACACGTTATCATCTTTTGCACTTCTGCATTATGTTGTTAAATGTTTAACATAAATGTGTCTTTCCCTCTAAAACTGAGCCTATTTAGAAGGAAAGTACACTTAAATATGCATCTATTTATGGATGGATGGATGGATGGATGGATGGATACTTTAATAATCTCCTTGGGGAAATTCAGCTATTTCTACAGGTTTCGGTAGCTGTGAATCATATGGATGTTTATAAAGGACTTAGACAAATGTCTCCAGTGGCTGATACGCATACATCTCTATTATCCAAATGAATGACTCATCTACAGCTACAGTGTTGAACAAAGAAGAGACAAACCAAAGCTGTTATTCTGAATAATGTGTTGATTCATTGGCATAATTTTGATTTAGAGTCAATGTAGAGGACCAGCATTGTGATAAGCTTGTGATGTTATCTACATTGAGCTAATGAGTTGAAAGATATCATCCTGGCGAGCCACTCGAGTCCACTTGTCCTCCACAGAGGACAGGTTATCATTCTGACCAATTGGCTCACTCCACTAAACAGGTTCCGCCTTCTCTGTCTGAAGGTGTGATAATTAAGGAAATCAGCGGATTGAAAGTCTGCGGAACGAAAGCTTTAAAACGGAAGTGATTAGGCCATCTAAGGGGGAGCAAACATTCTAAATGATAAAGCCAGCCATAACTTCAATCGGAAAGAAACACGACTTCATTCAGTTCAGTTAGGTACGCTTTTTTTTTGGCGTTTCCATGATAAAAGTCCAGAAAATATCTGACCCAAACTCTCACACTTTTCAGCACTGTCGCAGCACGGGTTACAATAGTTGGGTAGGGTTCACTTATGTAGGGTGGAGCTAGACCAGGGGTGTCCAAAATGGGGCCCACAGCTCGTTTTTTATTGGCCCGCAGCACATTGTAGAATTAAACTTAAACAAAAAAAGCAAACATTTAGCGGTCACTAACAGCGGTAGCTAATTTATTTCATTAATTATGTTAAATTTGTTTGGCTAAATTCCTCTTTGCGAATAATAACACGGTTAAAGTGTGATTCAAATTTTCCGCTGTATTAAAAAAATAGCGTTAGGTAAATAGTTTTCCTGTCATTTATCTTTCTTTCAATAAAATACAGTAAAAAATGGGTATATTTCACACATAGTTGCACATGGTGACTAATCATGATTAATTAATTTGACAACCATGATTAATCTGATTCATATTTTAATCATTTGACAGCCCTGATTTTTTAAAAACATTTTAAAAATGCTATTTATATTGTATTTTTATCGATATTTCAATGTGGCCTTTGATTTTTCAGTATGCGGCCCTTGGAAAAAGTTTAGATACTCCTGAGCTAAACAAACTGTTGTTGGTTAGTTAGTCGATAAAAAGATATGAAGAACATACGACTGGAACACCATCCCACTCATAGTTCCTTTCCTCTTTTCAGTTTAACCACAATATGGTCCATAATGTAACTTTATTAAGAATGTTCAAAATAAATGTAACCATTAACATCACTATTACCATTACCTGTACCTTTGGTGGAAACGCAAGCCTTAGGATTTACTGATCCAAAACTGTTGACAGGTTTGGTTTGGTTAAATCAAACTTCAGTGCAATTTCTCTGTGTGGTTCACTTGATTAATACGATGTCATTTGAAACCTGGTGCACACCCCCGAAAGAGGCCAAAACTAGATTAGTTCTGAAATTTGAAACACCAGTGTTAAACTGACAATGGAAAGTATGGGGAAAACACAGTTAAATGCAGCCCGTTCATATGTAAGGGAGTGTAACGTACAGCAAGTGGTTCTTGTCAAAAAAGCCATGTTGAGCTTTAGAGATTGTATGGGTGTGAGAACCACGGTTCTGTTCTGACTAGACGCGACAGAGAACTCTCAAGGTTTTTCAACTTGTACATCTCAGCTGGTAAAAAAAAACACCATATAAAGTGAGCTGTGCTTTCTGTCATACAGCACAAATACCTTGTATCCATATTCTTTTTATTAGACTGTCAAAAATGCTAGAGTGATTGCACCATGCATAATTTTATGCTTGGAAACCAGAGAACCAAAGTATACCTACTTATTTAATCACAAATATAGTATATGTAGCAGAAGGATGACAATGACCGAAATGGCGGCGGTCATAAAACCCAAAGTGTTGCCATTTTAATTATGACTGACATAATTAACTGTGTCTTAACAAGCTGTAACGAGCTTGATTTGTATGGTAAGCCCGGCACTTAATTGCCACCATTAAAGTTACTCAGCTGTAGCTGATTAAAACTAATTCTGCAGGTTGGCAAAACAACAAACTAAAAAATGTCAGCATAGTTAACATGAGCACTGCATTCCGTTACTTCCACGTTATCATTCAGATAATGACACCGGTGGATTGCTATGTATGCATTTTCTATACTAGAAAAGGAAACAACGTGATAAAACTCAAATGTAAAGAGTAGAATGCACATGATACAATTTTGAGCTTCACACCCAAAAACTGGAAAGCCTCCAAAGATGAGAGCATCAATAGCTGAATATTAGTCTATAAAAATCACCTTTATGTATCTGAGAAATTGTCTTGATTAAGGGTTTCCCCCGACCAGGGTTTTGTGCCGCCAATTCTGATCATCCATGAGTGAGATTGGCCGATACTATTGGCCAGGGGCGCCGTATACGGGGGAAAATTTAGGACAATTCCAGAAATAGACAATTACTGAAATAGGTAATTATTATTAAAAATCACCTTGATTTAGACAAAAACATTTTGCTTGTCTGATGGATCTCTGTTGGGACTTCCAGGTAGCATACAGCAAGGCTCAAAGTGAGAGAACATGTCGGTGGAACCTGGTGTCTTCCGCCGCTGAGAAAGGCTGGTCATCTAGTTCAATTTATTTAATATTTTGGGGTTATTTGCTTAGCCGTCTGACTGTCACTCACATATGTGTGAGTGTTGTCCAGCGTTAGCTACCGTTTGGCTGTTGCTGCACCGCGAGCCTTGAAAAAACTCACCATACTCCGTCAAGTGTTTGTTCTTCAAATGCCGCATTAAATTAAAGCTATTTAACATCCTATCCCGTGAAACTTTTTTTTTGGCATGTGTTGCAGGATGCAATATTTTCATCATTCACACGTCTGCGCAGCGTAAAGGGAGATTAGAGCAGGACACAAGTCACGAGTCACAAGAGACAAAACACTCAATTTGCGAGAAGAGACGATACACGAGATTGTGTGCTTGAGAACGAGAAGAGATCACATTTTAACATTACTTTTGAGAAAAGTACAACGAAAAAAATACAATATATATATATACAGGTATAATATATACGACAACATATTGCAATCTACTAATTTAATTTCTACTACGTTACAATCTTCTGCACTCTGTGTTTATGATAGCAGCCCTGCCTTCACCCACTGAGACAAAGAGACTGTATGACAAAAATCACTCACTCCGTTCATGCCGTTGTTCTATGGAACAAATGTCCCAAGGTGCGGAAAGCAATGTACAGAGTGAATCCCCTTCCTGCCTGTTTGGAGGCAAGAGACGAGGAAAAAAGACAGGCATGCACATGGCAGTACATTGAGGCCGGCAAAATTATTAAGTTCATTTTCAATTATTGTGTGATTAATTCATTCATTCATTACTGTCCCAGGCCTTGTGCCACGAGAGTTTCTTTCCTGAATGACAAATCTTGTCTCACGAGATCTTGTGACACACGTCTTTTGTGATCGGCATTGAAAGGCATTGATCGGCATGTGCCTATCACATACTTTTCCACAGAAATTGTCCGATACTGATTGGTGGCCAATGATCGCCGCTTCCCTAGTCTTGACAATTAATTTTCCATTGTTTAATACAAAAAAAATTTAATCCAGTAACTATTAAAGGAGCACAATAGATCCTACAACTAGGGTTGCCAACTCTCTGAAAAATAAATAAGGGATACCTTGTTGGCAGGGCTAACCAACCCGACTATTATTATTGTGTTTTTTGCCTTTATTTGTGTCTATTTTAAAGAACATAGACACACAATTAGTGTTTCAAGCACAAGATATAATTATCATATTGACAACAACAGAGGAAAGTTGTTAAACAACACATTAAAAGAGTAACTTAGCACGTACCTCATAAACGTGATAGCCACTTGTGGCTTCCCCGTGGGACAAAAACAAGCTCCAAACTAACATCGCTTGTTTGTTTTAAAGACAATATGTCACTGTGGTAAGAAGACACATTTGGAGTCCAAAGACCAAAAACTAAGCAGATAGCGCTAGCTAGCAAGCTAGCGGTTGCCAATGTGAGGCAGAGTAACAGTCAGGCAAAGTTTGTAAACAGAGATGCCAGAAATGAGAGAGATAAGAAGCATTGAGATTGATAGGCGAGCGATCAGACACGGTGGCATTGATTGGCTTTGCCTGTGACAATCTGTCTTCAATAGACTCCATATTTCACAGACTAAATTTTGATTCTCATGGTAATAAGGGACAAAGTGTGTCCCCTGTCAACTCAATACAGCACGGGTACTTTTAGTTCTAAATACAGGACGATTCCGTTTTTCAAGGGACAGTCGGCAACCCTACCTACAAGTACAGTATGTCACTAAAGGGAAATGCACGCTCATATGTATGAAATTATTTTAATCCTCCACCATGCTATGTGTGTATATATACAATAAATGCAGATAGGGAATGAAGAGAGGTGAACTGTAATAGCGTATTAAACCACAAAGGACGGCTGCCCACTGGTCGACTGCGATAACAACACCTCTCCTCTAGCAGATGTATCTGTCTCCTCTCGTGGCCTCAAGCCTTTCACGGACACAAATGAATCTCAGGTCCATGTCAATGACACACAAACATTCTGTACACACACAGTGCATACACAGTCATGCAGCTGGACTGTGGTGTGTGGCTGAGGCCAGGCAGGGGTGAGAGGTGAAAGACTGTTGAAGCAGGAAGGTAATTTTGTCCTATATAAGATGACAGGAGGAGGATGGACATAGAGCTGGAGGACAGTGTGACTCTTCCCATGTTAAGGTTATGATATTGAGCTGCGGAATGTATGTATGTTTCAGTCGACCAGGCTCCGACCCCAAGATAGTAGTAATTTCAGGCGGGCTCGCTCTCATCTCATGCAGTAATTTATTGGCCATTAAAGAGTAGCTTGCTTTAAGATCATCTTTGGAAGAACGGCTATTCTCTTATCATGCTTGTAAGAGTAAAAGTGTATCAAGGTGTAGCTTCAGGGCCAGTGGCAGACATTTGTCAGTATAGCAAATACATGTGGAGAAGACACAGTGTATGGCTATTATTAAAACAGTAAACAATTCAGCACGGTGGCCTAGTGGTTAGCATGTTGGCCACACAGTCAAGAGATCGGAAAGATCTGGGTTTGAATCTCCGTTTGGGCATCTGTGTGGAGTTTGCGGGTGTGTGTGGGTTTTCTCCGAGTACTCCGGCGATTTATTAGTGACCGGTCCAGGGTCTACCCCACCTCTCACCCAAAGTCAGCTGGGATAGGCTCCCGCATCTACCCGCGACCCAAGTGAGGATAAGTGGCATAGAAGATGAATGGATAAACTATTTCTGTCAAAGTAGTACAGCTCATTTTGATTAGCTATGGTACGCAAGTTATTGGTATTCTGTATTGTACCACTTTTGAGTCAGTTTGGGTACCATTCGCGGCTTAAAAGTACATAAAGGGAGGCGTTAGACACACTTGTTAGTCATTTGGTTGACGGAAAATTGTCACTGCCGTGTGACATTAAACATTGACTAGGAAAGGGATATTAGTCCTTATACAAAGCTCCTCTTACTTCTGATAATAACATGACAGGAAAATGTTAGTACAGATCCGGTTAATGGTGCGGAAACCCTAACCACAACCGCAATCTGGTTCACTTCCAAAAGCTTGTTTGGTGTGCACCATGGTTCAGATGATAGCATTCAACCATGACCAAGCAAACACTACTACCAGATACTACCAGGGGCGGGGGTAGTTATTATAGTGGTGTAGCACAATCATTAAAACATGTTGAACGATAACTGTCCTACAAATTATTGCCGATAAACGATATAATTATCAACATTATTTTGAGACCATTTTTTCATTAATGTAAAATGGAGATATAACATATACCCTGAAGTTGACATTGTGTGTCAATGCAGACGTCAGCTCTTTTGCATATACATTTCCTTAATTGACTTTCAGCAACACTGTGTGCGGAATACGCTGTTTACGTTTAATGAGGTGTAACGTTTTGTCGGAGTTTGGTCAAAGTACATATTTTGGATGCAGCAGAATGCGTTTGGTGCACAATGAGGAGTTATACTTCAGGAATCACGGCAACTGAAACGTAAGTGCCACCGTTTTGTATTATTTATTTAATTGTCTTTGTCACAAACTTTTTGATGTCAGGAAATGACGATGCCAAAGAGGCTGATATTGACATCAGTTCGTGTTTTATAGACAACAGGCACGAAGAAGGTAATCAACACTGTTTCCTCTGTTCATTCAATATGTTTGCAGTATATTTTCACATGGCTATGGCTTCAAATCACTGTAGTCTGTGCATCATGACCCTCAAAGTAACTGCCCTGTCGCTGGTGCGCCTGTGAATACTCTCATTCGTTGATACCCATCCCAGGAGACTGGCCCATTTGTGTTTGCTTCTTTGTTATTCCTCACAACACTCACTTGCAGCACTCTGTGTGTACACTCGCTAACGCCAACAAACACAGATGCACATGTCAATTTATCAAGGCTGACAAAATGATCAAGTTTGTTTTTATTTAATTGGTTAATTGGTTTATTGATTGTCGTGACAGGCCTAATAGTCCAATATACATTTGGGAGATATACCGTACTGAAAAAACTAATACCGCCATTAATTTGATTGTTTAAATTAACTTGTTCCACAACAATTGTCTTGACAAAACACTGAATAGAACGGCAGACATAATTAGTCGGACTACTCTGAAAATGCTAAAGCAGTTTCGACCAAACTTTGTAGAGGGGTGGCACATGGACCAAGAAAGACTCCATAAAATAGTGGTTGGGACCTGCGTAAAGGAGCTAATGTCGGAATTTATTATTACAGTTTGATTACATTAAGGAAACGGTCCAAAGCCCACAATCATAATGACATCCCCGTCTGTCATCCTCCACGAACCGGGACATAGCCTTCTAACTAACAAAGATGTGGAGAGACACAAATATTTTTTTTTTTTTTAAAGTTCAGCGACTTAACCCTCGACTAAGTGACATTCTCGATAAATGTGGACACTAAAGTATTGTTGTTTACATCCTTCTAAATAATGTTTTTAACATTATTAGAGCTCTCTAGACATTAACACCCCAATATCTATACAACCCTTAGTGAAGACTGAGTTGCATGTTGCTGTGCTGTAAATTAATGTGCTATGACTCTCGTAGATTTTTCATACTTGACGCTACAGTTTCAGAGCATATGAGACACAGCGGTTTGGCATTGGATTCTGGAAGAATGAACATATATCGGTCCGTCCTTTCACTTTTAAATGTTCGGTTTTCTCGATCACCTTCTTACTTTTGAGCAAGCCATGGTTCTATTTTAGCGGCATAGAAAATGGATGGATGGATGGTTCCCGGCAAGTAAACAAACAATTTAATTGGCTGATTTTGACGTCACCGCTTTTGCTATCACATTAACCATAGTACTAAAAGTAATTCCCTCCGCAAACTGCCGCTGCGATCGGTCTGCGAACATGATTATATATTATTATATTTCCCATTCACTTTAATAGGTCACGGGTCCGTAAAGCCATGACTGGGTCCGGATCCGGACCGAGGTCCACCATTTGGTGATGGCTGCCATGGACATATGAATGAATGAATTGTGCGAGGTTTTCCACAACGTCTGCAAATTATGCTCTCAAAACGTTGTTATAATGGCCAAATCATGCAGTCTATGTACCAAATACCATCAAAGGTAATTGTTAAGTCTTGCCTGTGAAATGTTATTCCCTGGGATTTGGTTTGAGGCACATGAATGAAGCATCTTCTTCGCTCCGACTTTTGCCACATCCAATATGGCGGCGACATTGACCTACAGCTCAGCGCTCGATGTGGCGTCTACATATACAGTATATATGACTATGAGCTAACCCGCTCACCATTAGCAACATCCACCACGTCCTGCCACCCCGAACACGATTAAGCAAAACTGTTATTGTGACAGCAATGTTGCTTGTGGCGCTTAAAGGACCATATTGGCTTTCATCATAGGGGAAAAATCAATACCGATATTGACCAATATTACATTTTTATGCCAATATAGGGCCGATAATATCGGTGGGACAATACTATCGAACATCCCTAGTTTGGACTATAGAATATAGACTCACACGTTAGCACCGGAGGAGGTCCTTGTTGAGGTTACCTCCTGCAGTGGCTATTGTCTCATCAGTGTAACATTAATGACTCTTACTGACCGATGTAGAATACTACATAACAATATGTATTTGAACGCGTCTTCTGAATGCCTTATATTTGCATTTTATATGTTTATTTAGTCATTTTTATGTTTGGAAATGCTTACTTTAGTCCGAAAATACTTAAAAATCAAGACACCGCTAATAATAATAGGTCATACTGGTGGTAATAGGTGATACTGTGCTGATTCATTAATGGATATATACTGAAAAACCCTGAAAGAGTGAAGTTGCAAAATTCAAAGCGCAAAGTGGCGAGGGACGAATGTGTATCTCTTAACCCAATGTGCCAAACTACCTCAATTAATGCCAACATTTCAAGGATACACACAAAGTCACAAAAAAAGTAGCCAGACTCAAAGAAGAGGTGTGACCTTCCTTCTTTCATCCAAGTCCTAACAGCATTTGATCAAATTTGTCAAGAGATGTTCCACTTATGTCCACATAAAGCTTCTCTTTGTGCAACCTGTTGCAGCTTGCCCTTGTCGTGTCATTCATGGCTCCTCTCACACTGGCAGATGTAAAGAGAAATGCTTTCTAAGTGCCCAACAATCCCCTCTATCCATATATCTATGAAAATCTTTCCCAGAAGAGACACCAAAACAATCTTGTCAATGCATAATGGGCACTGCAAAGTCACAAAACATCTGTCTTCTTGACAGGTCAAGGTCATCATCCTGCAACCTAACTAGTTCATTAAACCAATAGAAGAACGGAAATTTATCTGGCAGTCCAACAGATCGGATCTAACTCAAAATAATGAAGAAAAAATGGGCTATTATTAAGACCTTGCCACATTCTATCTTATTTTTTCCCTTCTTATTCATGGGAACAGTAGTCTTTTAATTTCTCCTGGGAGCTACAAGCTGCTGCTGTCTTAGCTGTGTTTACTAATCTTCCCTCGACACAAATTTCTCAGCTGCACAAAGTAATACTGGCGGAATGTAAATAGCCTTATCTCATAAACTCTAGTTATCCCTTGCCACCTTGGCTGTCCGCTGTGATACATAGTTAGAAGTCAACACGGGAGGATTAAAGAGGAACAAGCGGCGCAAGAGTAACTTCTTAGGCCGGGTTCAGCAAAAAGGTGATCCACCTTAAAAGACGTAAAAATGATGAACAATGGGTGAATTCCTCTACACAAAGAAACATATTGAGACAATAGCATGAGCATGAGCAGATCAAGCTGTAATTCTCCCCTGGTTGCTTAGTACTGATCAATACCCAGTTGGCGCTTTGAGCCTTCCTCTGTCTTGTCATGTGTACATTTTAGTACCTGCCTCATTCAACCTGCGCATCGCTGAAGGCTTTCAATCGCTGTAAATGCCATGAGACTGAGTTTTAATTAAACCCAAAGGGAGAAGCGTTAATTAGCCCATCGCCTGCTGTGAATTGGCTGGTAGCTGCGGGCAGATTCTCACTCCAGTGCTGATGACAAGAACATAAATGAGGTGCAGTTTAAGAGTTTTGGGTTAAACTTGGAATTTGTCACACTCAAGATTTAATTCTACGGAGACGGATGCCCGTGGGCTAGGATGATATGTAGTCCGATATATCAAAATCACAAGTGTAAAGCTTTTGAAAATAGAACATCCATTCCTGCAGCAAGCTCTCAACCACTGTGCGAGAAAAGGACGTATCTCTTAAAATGTGATCAACTGGACTTTATCCTCACACACAATTCCACAATTCATCTACCGCATCAACTGCCTGCCCCTTTCTTTTCTTTTGCAAGACAAAGACAGCTGAAACCATCTTCCTTCTTATTCATGCAGTGAACAAATACATACACATGTGATTGAATTTCCTGTACCACAGACAGATGGACTGATTGTCAAGTGTATCTCTTCAACAAACATCTGGGAATGCTGATACTTCTGGTGAGAAGCTGAAACAACATGCTTCTCTTTGTTACTTCCCTGTAGGAATTTGTTAACGCAAGGATGGAGGAGTGTCTTATAAACTATGCATGCCATCTCCCTCTGGCAATCACCAGTAGAGAGGATGATGGCGGGAAAATGTTGGTTTCCATTAGTCTTGAGGCTGGTTAATATAAAATTATCCTTGGGCTTAGCAGGAAACCGACAAAGTGGGGCGACTGCTTCATTATAACTGATACCTAATGGAAGCTGGACTATAAAACTGGATTTGCAAACAGTCACTTTACTGATCCGTTCACTGCATCGTATAAATACAGTGTGTTTCTTTCCTCCACTCTAAGACAAACAGATGCTGAAGGGTAGGTCAAGTGCTGACATAATCACAGCAAATTTTTTTCATACAGTGGAACTTCTAAAGTTGACTGCCCCTAAGGTTGTAAGAGCCATAATCAGCATTTGGAAAAATGTCCCTCTGAAATTGTACAAAACTTCAAAGGACTAATTCTGGGGTTTGCTTTTTTCCTTAGGCAAAAAAAGGGGCGATAAAAGAATAACAATGCACTCACTATACAGGTGTGTTTTCTTGGAGGAGAGAAGAATCCAGCATCATATATGGTTTTGTCACTTCTTATCAAAGTTATGGGAGACAGTTTTGGTCTACAGTGGTAACCACTTGCTTTTTCACTTACTATACTTTCCGTCACAGTTTTTCCCATAGTTTTGCGGGTCCTGCAACTTATAGTCAGATGTGGCTTATATACTATCAATATACTGTATGTCTATATAATTGAACATGTTTATGAATGTTAATTCATACTGACGGCCGCACAGCGGCTGGGTAGTTAGCATGTTGACCACACAGCCAGGAGATCAGGATGACCTGGGTTAGACTCTCCGCTTGGGCATCTCTGAGTGGGGTTTGCATGTTCTCCCCGTCCCACATTCCAAAAACATGCATGTTAGGTTAATTGGAGACTCTAAATTGTCCATAGGTATGAATGTGAGTGTGAATGGTTGTTTGTCTATATGTGCTCCGCGATTGGCTGGCGACCAGTCCAGGGTGTACCCCGCCTCTCGCCCAAAGTCAGCTGGGATAGGCTCCAGCATACCCCCGCAACCCTAATTAGGATAAGCAGCATAGAAAATAGATGGCTGGATGGATGGAATTCATACTGACTGACATGAACCAAGGAGTGAACATTACCATCGTCAGCCGCAAAGGGCGCTCTCGACTTCTGACAATTACAGTATATGCTGGTCCTGCCATTCAGTGATTTGGCATGAGATCGGGAGCTTGGTGAACTTGCTTAGTGGTAATGTGCTTGTTGGACCTGCTGTCTTCCTATGTTATTTCAAACTATTCACCATCCCAGGTATGTTCTGCATGCTATTGTGTAGCTCTGGGGCGCCAAACTCAATCGCACAGGGGGCCAAAACTCAAAGCTTAAGGTTGTGGGCCGAACTGGACATTACCCCCCACCCCACCCTCCAACTTTGTATTTTTCTTATTATTTCATCTGAAATGTTCAACACTTGTAATAGTTAAAGTGCTGTCGTTTTTAGCTGTGTACAGTTAAATTATTTAGGATTTTGGTCTGAATCTGGCAAACCCTATTCGGAACGATTGTGAATTTCGTGCTTTTAACAATATTGTTTCCACTTTTAAAATTATAATGCCAGATGAGTAGTTTATATCAGAGGAATTGTTTAATTATGCAGATCACTGTCACTTTGTTTGATAAGGTCCACGAGGCCGGCCAACTCAATGCTATTGTCCAAACAGTTCTGCTCGCCGGATTTGGCCCTCGGGCCTGAGTTTGACAAATATTGTGTAAATGAATAACTGTTAATGTGTTACGTTAACATACAGGACACCTGTTCAGCCTGTTGTTCTGTGTGTTATTGTGTAGTTGAACAACTTGCCTTTCCAGATTAAATGTCACTTCTTGATCTTGAATTTAGTGAAATATATTTCTTAATAAATGTGGGGTTTTTTTCCCCCAGACACATTTTTTGACTGAAGAGAATGATGCGACTTATATTCCAGAGAGACTTATTGTCTAGAAAATACAGTACATGATAATTAAAACTTAAACTTTTGCATTACATCTACGTCATGTAAGTTACCGTAATTTCCGGACTATAAGACACTACTTTTTTCAAACACTTGTATGAGTTGTTAATGCTAAATGTTTATAACGGTGACAGTTGCACTCTGGAACAAAAGTTTTCTATTTCAATGATTTCCTAAAATCTGAGTATTCTCCAAAAGCATTTCAGAAATGATTTGTTTCACTTTAGGAGTCTTTAGTAAGTAGGCTCATACAAGCATATAAAATAAGCATAAGGGTGAATGAGGATGACTCACCACGCAGGAGGTCCGAGCTGGCGGACGGGGAATTGTGCATCCGAAACAACTGCCAGTCAAAGTCATCTTCTTCACCCTGTGTGAAGTCACACAGACTAGGATCTGAATCCTCTTCAAATGTGCAGCCTGCAGCTGAGTGGAAAGAAGGAAGAAAACAGCAACAGTCAGACAAATTCAAAAGAGGGTAATGTCTTCTTATGACTTATTTTACAGTAATTGTATCATTGTCAGCTTTTGTCAAACTAGTACAGTGAACGAGTCTTTATCCATAGACATTAGCAGCAATCAATGTGTACTGAGGACCAATATGTAACCCGCTTGCTTCACGCTGCCCTCGCCAAGGCTTGAACACAGGACTTTCACAATGGGAGACGGGAGCCCAGACTGTCAACCTAATGTTCAGCGCAGCTCTTAAGGTCGAGGGAGTGAGGTTTTACCAACGTACACTTGTGCAGCCACACTGGCTGGCATCCATTCCATATAGAACCTTTACTGTAGCACTGTTTTGCACAGCAACTCAGTTTACTAAAATCTCATGTGTTCAGGATTTGCCAAAGCAATGATGATCCAATGAACATTCTCAGAAATGATATTCAACGTTGAGATGGTGTTACATTTGAAAAGATGAATGCATCTGGAGAAAAAAATTGTGTGATTTTTATGATTGTCTCTGCATGTGCTGCATCACAGGGTTTGAAAGGATGTGAGATCACATGCAGGGATTGAGCAGTTCCTGCAAGAAATTCAGACAGTTCCTTACATGTACCCTTAATCTCCTTGGTGTCCTGCAGTGTACCTTTCTCCTTGATCCCTCATGAATTTTGGAGGGACATTCTGGACTTGGCAACGTTCCTGTAATGTCACATTTTGTCCAATTATTGATGAGTCTTCAGTGTCCTACGGTACATCTAATGCTTTTAAAATTATTTATATCCCTCTACAGTTGAGTACCTTTCAACAATGAGAGCCGAAAGGTATTTTTAAGATGGTACCAGACTACAGCGAAGGATATACCCAAGGAAAGAGAGAAATGGAAAAGTTATTTTTAAACATGTGATGTAAATGTCCACTACAGCTCATTTCAGCCAGTTCAACTCTGCATTTGTCTTTTGTGCTTCCTTGTTTTATTTATTTATTTTTTTTTGTTTGTCATGTTTTTGCTGGCGTTTATCTGTTTGTTTGTTTGCACCTCCAAGTCGGAGTCCATGGTTCTCGCCCGGAAAAGGGTGGAGTGCCATTTCGGGGTCAGGGATGAGATCCTGCCCCAAGTGGAGGAGTTTAGGTACCTCGGGGTCTTGTTCATGAGTGAGGGAAGGATGGAAGGCAAGATCGACAGGCGAATTGGTGTGGCGTCTGCAGTGATGTGGACTCTACATCGGTCCGTTGTGGTGGAGAGGGAGCTGAGCCGAAAGGCAAAGCTCTCAATTTGCCGGTCGGTCTACGTTCCTGCCCTCACCTATGGTCATGAGCTTTGGGTAGTGACCGAATGGACAGGATCGCGGGGGGCATTAGCGGTAGGGAGGACTTTCAATATTAGTGCAGACCTGCCATCATGTAGGAATTTGTCGTACTCAGCATGCTTCACTGCTCTCCATCTTGTTGCATTTCACTGGTTTTGGTTTCGAGTTCAGTCTGTGCAGTACAGATAAATAAATACATATTATCAGTTTATCCGTAGTATTTTAAATCAGGGGGCGCAAAAAACATTTCTGCAAGACAGAAAGTAATTGAGAACCACTGCATTAGGGGATTTGTGTGTTCAAATCACACAACATACAATGTGTTGATTGCTCAGTCAGCATGCCCACATGACCTTGCAAATGGCAACAAATCAAGCAATGAGTAAAATGTTTGCACTCACACAAAAAACTCACAAACCAGTAATTATGGCTCTTGCATCTAAAAGAGAATAACCATTACAAAAGAACATGCACAAACTACATACCAGAGA
The DNA here is from genome assembly GCF_027744805.1 of Dunckerocampus dactyliophorus. Classification (NCBI taxonomy): domain Eukaryota; kingdom Metazoa; phylum Chordata; class Actinopteri; order Syngnathiformes; family Syngnathidae; genus Dunckerocampus; species Dunckerocampus dactyliophorus. The sequence goes on from NC_072825.1 coordinate 20,782,759, forward strand.
CTGAAATCCCAAAGCACATTAACAAAGCCATGTACAAACAGCAACAATATTTGGTGAAATAAGGCTCCCCTAGGGTGTGTAGTGATCATTATTACACCTCACAACCTGCTATTCCATGTGCCAAAAAGCAAAAAAAATCAAATTCTATTTAATAGCTACGGCTTTGATGGCCCTAGGTCCCAAATCATCACGCTTCAGTCGTTGCACTCTGCATCTGTTGCCATATTTCACATTAGTCCATCAGTGGGAGAATTACAGTGTGACAGTGGGCAGTAGGAACAGCCCGGTCGTAAGGGCAAAGTGGGCCTCAGTAATAATGGGAGCTGGACAGCACGAGAAGCCACATGCTAATGACAGGAATAACCACAAGCAGGTCTTGAAGGTGACCGGGCTTTATTAGTGCTCATTCTTTTGCTTGACTCTGCCATTAAATAAATGACAGTCTGCAGAGAAAGGCGCTTCACTCATGAGAAGTCTCATTTTAAAAAACGATGTAAAATATCGCCACCGCTTCCAGTTATTATGTGGTAATTGGATAGATTTTATGTAAAAATACAGGAAATACAAAACATATCTTTTGAAAGTGCCTAAAGTCAAATCATCAGTGTCTGTTGGTGGCCAAAGTATAAATGCAAAGTATAAATTTTTTAAAAAAAAAGTATAAATGCAGAGATATATTTTTTTCATCTTTGAAGTCATCAAGGATGTTGGGTTTCACTTTGTTAGTTTGGCAGCAAGCTTATGTGAGAAGTGCCAAAACATTTGCCACGAAGCTTTGGAGGGGCATGGTGCTTATGTGGACAAGACTCATTGCAAATTGCATATTTACAATCCGAAGGCGAAACTTGGAAAAAATTCCATACCACATACATATTGATCTTGTTGTGTGGAGCACGTCATCACTCGTAAGCCATATCATTATCGCTTGAAAAACCGGTAGCTCATTTTTATGACAATATCGGCCGATACTATCGGATCGCCCTACTTTAGGCACATGTGACTCTATTTACAGTGGAACCTCCAATGTCTTAATTAAGCGTGTTTTGTTTTTTCTTTGGCTTTTTTAACAGACACATATGCGTATTCCAGCAATACCTATAAAACACCACTAAGTAACAATAATGCCTCGCAGACCAATTCCTGTTCGGTCTTTATCACATTGTCATGCGTCTCAAAAGGTTTACTGTATTTTGGTTGTATTATGCATTGGTTAACTTCTTGTTATAATTGTATGATAGTTAGTAATATTAAAATGTTACTTAAAACATTGCCAGTACAGGTAAAAAAAAGTTTTATGATGGCGACAGTTTGACCCTGTAACAAATTAATAAAATTTACGTAATTTGCTATGGAATAAACATCATGCAATTAGAGCAACTGGGAAGTCAACCAGGGCCACACGGTGGTCTAGTGGTTAGCACGGTGGTCTAGTGGTTAGCAAGTTGGCCAACAGAGTAACAGTCTGGAGATCGGGAAGACCTGGGTTTGATTCTTCCTTGGGCATTTGGAGTTTGCATGTTCTCCCCATGTGTGCGTGGGTTTTCTCCAGGTACTCCAGTTTTTGGATGTGGGTTTCCTCCCACATCCAAAAACATGCATGTTAGGTTAATTGGCAACTCTAAATTGTCCATAGGTATGAATGTGAGTGTGAATGATTGTTTGTCTATATGTGCCCTGCAATTGGCTGGCGACCATGCGAACCTAATGAGGAGCGCTATAGAAAATGGATGGATGGGAAGTCAACCAACATCACAAAACGGATTATGTTCAAATTTGTTTTCAGTCCAGAAACCTCATAGTGGACCTTATAGCGGAGTAAAAGAGATCTAAGTCAGTAAGACATGTTGTCAAAATATATATTTAAATGTAGATCCATATTGTAGGTGTGTTATAATTGATTCAATTTGTAAAGCTGTTGATCTGCCAATTATGTTGGGCCATATTATGGACAATAAAAAGAAGAAAAGATTAGGAACCCATGCAGGCAATCAAAGGCATGAATGCTTCAAATAATTTAATCGAGTTACTCGCATGACTGTACATTAATAATCACATATTTTACTATTAATACTAATTACTAATTACTAATAATAATCACATTATCAACTTAAGATGCTGCTGAACGTTTTAACACTCTTTAACATTACAATAATGTTCTACCTGCAAAGTTTGTTTTATAAAAAAGGTTCATGAAATATTAAATACACATTGCAGTAATAACAAGGGCCAATTCCACATAGACCATCTTCCACAACGTGTGGGTGTCCAGTGAAAGGGTCAAGTCCATGATCATCCCACACACTCTCTCGTTCTCTCTCTCTCTCTCTCTCTCTCACACACACACACACACACACACGCACACACACATTCTTGCGTCTTGTCTAAAAGGGTAATCGGTAATCATTACAGTATGTTCTGACCTTAACTTTTGCATCTTCACTGGTAGAATATGAACTCAAAGACAAATGTAGCACCATGTAAGCCTGATCCATTGGGTAACAGTAACCAGGGGAGAGAGTGTAGGTTTCTCCCTCTGGGTTTGATTTATTGGCCCATGCTGGGGTGTTACTGCATAGATCTGCTGGTGGGGGCATGAGGTTAATTGTCCCGCAATGAGGTCTATTTCTAATAGAACAGCCAGTGATATGGGACCTGACACATCCAAATGTTGGCACTATATTATTCCCCGCTGCTTCAGTAAATGAAGCCTGCGGACTCCTCCCTGCAAAAAGTCTCATCATCTGGAGAAAAGAAGCCAGGATCCAAGGCCAGAGCTGGCGGGGAATGTCATCCCCTTAATCCCATCTATCATGACAAACACAGTCGGTCCTCAGCCATGCCTGTGTGTGGTATGAGTGGTTGTTTATACCTGAATGATTGCTGCATCATTTTGTGCATCACACAGCACAAAAACTGACACAACAAAAATTCTGCAGCATAGCTTATGTCCAAATAATGTATATTTTACACAATTTACGGTTGATCCCCATATTGATTTAAAAGCTATTTCATTGCTGGCGGACATGAGAATTGTAGGGATTAGTCGAGCAGATAAATATCAAGTGCAGACCAACAGAAGGTTTACGACACTCACAAGTAAAGTATCAAATCTACTAGGCAGGCCTTGCAGGAAGAACAAGCGGCATAATAAAGTTTCTTTTTATGGGAAAAAAATGAGGAACAGATTTATTGTTTCAATAAATCAGGGTGCACTAGTCTCAAGGACGCAGTATCGGCGGGGAACATGCTGAAGCTGCTCAGTAGAACTGAATCAGACTGATAGCTCAAGAGGGAAGAAGGGGACTGCTGTAGGTGTTTAACTGTTTGGGTTTGCATATAAATGTAATTGTTTCACAGTTGAGTAAGACAGCACACATTCAGATGCAGGTAAATTTACTGAAACATTACCTTTTGTGATTTGATACCAAATAATATTACATTTTCAGATTTCTCGTGTCAAGTGCAGAACTGATGATGCATGCTCTCACAGGACTGGTAACACAGGATGATAAGTGTCATCCTTACACATGAAACCGATCTTATTCACTGATCTTATTTGCCTCCGCAAAGGTCTGAAACTCAGCCACTGTCCAGTGGCATGCTGTTAGTGTTTATGAGCAGTTAAAAGAGCAAAGCTACTGTAACTGAGGGTTTCAGGATGTCCGGTGATATCGTGGAAGTTTCGTGTAAATAGAGGACTATGCCCAAGGCTGTACGAGGCACAGTTATTCATGTACAAAGCTCACCTCTTTAGCAACAGTCAAGAATGCACATAAAAACCTTCCGTCCTTCAAAATACAAGCACTGCACACCACATTCTATTTACTTGTGGTAACAAAGTAAGTATTGTAGTACAGAAAAGTATTGTTTGTTTTTAAAAGGTGAAACATAAAAGACTAAAGGAAGTCTATCCATTATTTTCTATGCCGCTGGACATGCTGGAGCCTATCCCAGCTGACTTCGGGTGACAGGCGGGGTAGACCCTGGACTGGTCGCCAGCCAATCACAGGGCACAAATAGACAATCATTCACACTCACATTCATACCTATGGACAATTTTAGAGTCGCCAATTAACCTAACATGCATGTTTTTGGAATGTGGGAGGAAACCGACGCACGAACGGGGAGAACATGCAAACTCCACACAGAAATGCCCAAGGGAAAATCGAACCCAGGTCTTCCCGATCTCCAGACTGTTACTGTGTGGCCAACATGCTAACCACTAGACCACTGTGCGGTCCCTAAAGGAAGTAATAGAATGTAATTTTAGTTTGGACAGCAATTGTCTAAACTTTTCATTTACAGTATATTTGAGAGAACTACATCATGCAGTTAAAACGAGAAGTGTGTTTTGTTTCAAGTGTATTGTTCAATCTTTTTTAACAAAATAAGATTGAAACACTGAAGGTGTATGCCGTCAGTTATTATTATAATTATTATTATAAAAAAATCGGCATCGGACAAAATTGGAATCGGCAGGTGAGACTTTTTAAAGATTGGTGATCGGCCAGAAAATTGTAATTGGTGCATCCCTCATTGTAACACGTTCTTTATTTTTTCTCTTTCATCCGAAAAGAGTGACACGCACTTGAAGAGAACAAACAAATGTAAGGCAAATGTAAGCCAATGAAATATTGTAAGTGTCAACATGTGCAAGATATGCTGTGAATGAATGATCAGTAATAGATATGGATCAATGATATGACTAAATATTGCTTCTTCTTAATCCTTTTTGGACATGTTGAATTGTGCAAATGTAATCATGCAATGTTGGTTTATGTGACTTGTTTAGCATGTTTGAAACCAATAAATCATACCACACCATACCCCCTACCTTGCTATTTAATTACCACCAGCTACACATAAGGTGAATTTTGTCTCTGCTTATCTCTTTGCATTTTAAGGCCAGTTTACATGAGAACAATCAACCAAAACAACATTTTTCTTTCTTTTTGTTTCAGAAAAGTTGCATACTGGAATTTATATACTATTCCAGGGCCATTGGTAATGTAGTAGCACACATAACTTGATGTAATGTTATTGGCACAATCTCAATTCCTGGTCACTGTCCCATTCACAATCATCCTGCATCTCACAAGCCTCTTTCACACGTAGACTTTGTAGAATAGCCACATTATGGCATTCCCTTTAATACATGCAGCCTCTGTTATAGCTCTGATTCTGCCTCAGAAGCTGGAAGATTGGTGGGCCAACTTCGCCCCCACGACCCGGAATGAAAGGTAGATAAATCCCAGCTTGTGTGAAAAGGTCTATTGGTGACCAGTCAAAGGTGTAGTCAGCTTGGACCGGCTCCAGCTCCCCACAGTTGTGAATACAATGACCATTATAGAAAATTGATAGATGGATGACAACCACAACTTTATCACTTTATCATAAAAATCAACGCACAAAGTAAAAAGTAACCAAATCGCAGCATCTCTTGTACTATATTAGCAGTTTCTATTGATGGGAAACAGAAGGCAACTTGACAACAGCTTGCTGAGAGGCATGCACCACAATGCCCGTACATCCATGATGGAAAAAAGTAGAAGTTTGGAAGTGGAAGTTTCGTGTGGTGTTAAGAGTTGGTGATGTCTGGCTGTTTTGTGTGGCCATGAATGCGTCAGGCGGAGTGGTGTGCATACAGCTCGAGTGAAGAGGACTGCTGCAGTGCATGTTTGGAGACGGATACATTCGCAGATACCGTTTTGGCTACGTTCGCTGATATTCTTCTAGCTACGTTTGCTGACAACAGCAAGCGGAACACTAAAGCACAGACATGGCTCATGGATCGGAAGCCTCCACAGGTTGTATCGGGCATTTCCGATATGTCAATTACACTGGTATTGGCACCCTGTACCGATGCTGAATCGGATCGGCCACGTTCCTAATCCATCATAAAATTCCAAACTCCAAACACTGCCATCCAAAACGTGTGCATTTAAAAAGAATGGAAAAAGTTAAGAGGGTATAGGACAAATTTGATGGTGCTCTTCAGGGAGTTTACAATTTACTGAAGGAACAATTCAATGTGCTGAGTCCTTCATGCTATACTCAGACACAGGGGCAGTTATCAGTGAATTGATGTTATTTCAGATGTTCCAGGACATTAAGTTGTCATCCTTAAGGTGTCCTTCTGACTCTTCAACAGATGCTTTCTGCACTATGTGATGCAAAAATTATTTTTTTTTTGTGGGTGGGCAGCTTACAATTCCCGAACGTGTACTTTGGACCACATATAAGTGATTAGACCAATATTAAACCATATATAATTAAAAATATGAACAAACAAAAATATGAAAAACCTCAAACACCCAAGACTGTTGTCTGTTAATCAATACTGCACTTTTGAAAGCAAATTTCAGCATGTCCATTCCATTCATTTAATATGTCTAGAATAGGTCCAGCAAAGCTGTTCAACAGCACCTTAGGGATGTGTGGTTCTGTGGTTAGCTTCACAACCTGGGGGTTCAAATCTCAGATTAGACCTGTCTGTGTGGAGAATGAAAGTTCTCCCTGTGCATGTGTGGGTGTTGTCCAGGTACTCCAGTTTCTTTCCATAGCCCAAAAACAAGAATTTTGGCAAAGACACCCTCCATCCATCCATCCATTTTCTATACCGCTTCTCCTCTTTAGGGTCGCGGGGGCATGATGGAGCCTATCCCAGCTGACTTCGGGCGACAGACGGGGTACACCCTGGACTGGTCGTCAGCCAATCGCAGGGCACATATAGACAAACAACCATTCACACTCACACTCATACCTATGGACAATTTAGAGTCTCCAATTAACCTAACATGCATGTTTTTGGAATGTGGGAGGAAATCGGAGTACCCGGAGAAAACCCACGCACACACGGGGAGAACATGCAAACTCCACACAGAAATGCCCAAGGGAGAATCGAACCCAGGTCTTCCCGATCTCCAGACTGTTGCAAAGACACTCTAAATTGTCTAAATTGGTTTATCTCACCTCTCGCCCAAATCCTGGTCTGTCTAGAAAGTTACAACCTTCGTCAAATCAGAGAGTCAGAACATTTACGAACATCCTAAAGGTAATGCAGTGTTTTACTTGGGTCATCAACAAATGGCAACCAAACCATGCTGGGAAATAACCCAAATCTCCACACCACATAGTGCACCTAAATCTCAAATCGGAAGCAGCTGAATCCGGGTGGAATAGGGTGAGTAATGGTGGAGGCAGTTCGGGGGAGGAGAGTGGCTGATCTGCATTGCAGCGAGTGTGGCCAGATACATCACCTGGTGACAGGTATATTTATTCTCTACTGAGGCTCTCCTCCCAGCACTCCCCTGGCTGCCTGAGAAAGCCATCCATCGCCATACCTGAATACGCAATGAAATCATCTCTCTGCGCCTCGCCATCGCACCCCCGGGCATTAATAACTCAACCCTGCTGGTTAGATGGGCCTGGGAAAACAGAAGGGGCCAGGAAATAGATTGGAATGCGATGGGGGAAGAGTTGGAAGTTCAGGGCGGATTTTAATGAAACAAGGTCTAACAAGGCTTCTGGAGAAGAACAGTGCAGCTTCTAGGATTTAGCCGTATAAGGTAAACAGTAAGGCCGCACGGGGTCTGAGTGGTTAGCATGTTGGCAACACAGTCAGGCGATCGGAAAGACCTGGGTTCGGCATCTCAGTGCGGAGTTTGCTTGTTCTCCCCAAGCACGCGTGGGTTTTCTGTGGGTACTCCGGTTTCCTCAACACACTCCAAAAACATGCATGTTATGTTAATTGGCGACTCTAACTTGTCCATAGGTATGAATGTGAGCGCAAATAATTGTTTGTCTATATGTGTTTGCGATTGGCTGGCAACCGCCTCTCGCCCAAAGTCACCTGGGATAGTCCCCAGCATACCCCCGCAACCCTAATGAGGATAAGCGGCATGAAAAATGGGTGGCTGTTAACAGTTATCCCTCGATTATCGTGGTTAATTGGTTCCAGTAATGACGATAAATGAATTTCTGTGGTCGGAATCCTTATTTATAAATCCAGCATTTTTGTAGTTGGAGCATGAAAAACCTACGTTTTTTAATATTATTAGAGCCTTCAAGACAATAACAATAACAATACAATAACACCCCATAGTCACCTTTACACGCATATTACCCAATATAGTAGATATAATCAGAGGAAATGAGCAATTTAAGACATAAATAAGACTCGTGGTCATGTATGTTTCAATAAATGTCTTCCGGACGTGTGGACAGGAAGTGACTTCGGGGATTCAGAGTTGAGTTTTAGCTGGAGTATGGGGACAACAGTCCCTTGTGCTATTATGATCATGATGATGATTATTATTATTGTGCCTATTGTGAGATAATTCAAACGTGCAATAATTGCTATTGACAGCAATCAAGTCTGGTGTGTGTTACTAATGACACACGGTAACCAGTGTAGACTACACTTCATCAACATCCTTTAATCCCTTAAACTGTACTTGTATTTTAGTTCATTTAGTCATTTGTATGCTTGAAAATGCTTAATTTAGGTTAAAAATAAATCAAATTTGCTAAAAATGCATATTTGTTGACTAATAATAGGCGATAGTCAACCACAAAATAGCAATCATTTATTAATTCATTTTTGAAAAACCGCAATAGAGTGAGGACACAATGTTCGAAATGTGAAGTGGCGAGGGATGACTGCACGGTATACACTCTAACGCCCCGACAATAGACCGTTTTTTTTTCAACCAAAAACATATCTCAGCCATATCTATGTGTTTACGCTTCTCTGGTAATGTTTTTTTTTTCTAATCTAATAATTACAATAGTCACTTTTATTGTAACTGTTCACACAAAATACAATTTAAAAAAAATGTCACGCCAGCACGAGCTAAAAAATAAAATAGAAAAAATATAAATTTTTTAAAGGTGTATCAATTACTTTTTTGCCATTCTCTGGTGGTCCCGAAATGTAACATAAATGAAAAGCGGGGCTAGACTGTTTGTATGTTGAATCTAAGATTTTTAAAATTTCATTTCTGTTCTGATATTGATTTTCTTACACAATGTCCTTCAATTGCCTTCCTTCCCAGATAAGCGGACGAGGGATGGATGGATGGATGGATGGATGGATGGATGGACGGACGGACGGACGGACGGACGGATGGATAGATGATGGATGGAATTTACTTCCACAGTCCAAAAGCAATCATATTAGGTTAACATGGCACGCTAAATTGAACATACAGTAGGTGTGAATGGTTTGTTTCTGTGTGCCCTGTGATTGACTGGCAACCAGTCCAAGTAGTACCCCGCCTCTCGCCCAAAGTCAGCTAGGATAGGCTCCAGCTCATCCGTGACCCTGAACAAGATAAGCAGAAGAAATGAATTAACTAAAATGGTTGCAAAAATGCCCCTCGAGGACAACGGTTGCAACTGAGGTTAGTTGAGGAGTGAAAACAATTGGTTAGTCTTTATAAAAAGATATACACTATTTTCACACACCTTGATTCGTGCTGAAGTAACTAACAGCAGTTCATCTTGACACTAATTTACTTGAAAAAACAAGTTCACGATGGTGATTTGATGATGAAAGCACTTCAGATGTCACTAAAATATGAGTCAAACAGACTTCATTATTCTTCCAGTATGAACCTTCCTTCTGTGCTATTCTGAACTTTCAATAGAAACAAGGACTCAAACAATTTGAGCTTGTTGTTTCTCCCTCACTGACAAAGAAAACATCAATTATTCCATACTCCTGTTCCTGTGGGCTTTTGGTCTGGTGAGTGAGAAATCCCAGTTAACACATACTGAAGTTTTTAATTATTATGTTTTTTTTTCCTTTTTTCCAAAGCTTGGTTTATTTTCAGTAGTTGTATTTTCTCAGGGAGGAGTAGACTGAGGTTTCTGTTTAACATTCACTGCCAGTTTGAGAAGGAGGTACTTTTTGTGCTCCTCTTCCCACCCACAGAAAATGTAATAGAGGTGACAGGAAGAATATATAAAGGCCGGTTGCACAAATCGATTTAATTAGCATGTGTGGTGGATCAGGTTTCAACATCTGTTTCAGTTCAAAAGACTACTTTTATCAGCGCTCACTTAGATTTGAGAAACAGAAAAATGTGGAACGACTTTACAAAGGAACTAATTTGCAAATCTCATTTTCAAAGCAGAAGTACATTATCCAGTGTGTGTCTGCAGAGTCATGTACAAGAGGCGCTTGACATACTAAATAAAACCACACCTACTTCAGTTTTACTGCATTCACACTGAATGTAGTTAGTGGAAACTATAGCAGAACCTCCAAAGTTGACCACCAATCGTTGCCTTCCAATTCAATCTAACTTCAAAACATTATTTTTACATAATAACGGAAAACAAATTAATTTGTTCCAGGTCAAAAGTTTCCACATCATAGAGCCATAAATTATTTGCAAGTAACATTTAAATATCCTTAACTGTCATACAAGTGTACAAATAAGTTAACCATTCTAACATAAAATACATAAACTAAAATAAAGTAAAACTGCTAGTCGTTAGGGGTTTACCGACCCAATATTGATAGTGGACTTTGGTCTGGATCCAGTATGCAACAGTGTGTGCTAACAAAGAAGCAAGAGCAACGTTGACTGCAGCAACCCTCGTCGAAGTCTTAAAAAGACATCACAGCTGACATCACTGCACAAGTCCCCTGTGGTACGACAGAACCAGGGAAGATCAATATCACCATCCCCATCGCACAGCCGAAGCGGCACCACAAGACCTGCAAGAGGATCCTCGCAAAACAACCAGGCACAGAGACTGTTTCTTACAACAGCCCATCACTCTGCTAAACACTTGAACACAGGTCAGTGTTGACACACCCCGCCCCCAAAAAACACTGGCATGTAAATCCTTTTTTTAAAATATAAAAAATACTGTTTTTTTAAAAATGCAATGTCCCCGTCTATTAATCACACACCCACTTACTTGAATTGCACTGTCATCATATTATTATTAGGGCTGTTAAAAAATAGAGCATTAATGGCAGTAACAAATATATTTAATTAATTATGTTAAATTTATTTGGGTAATTAACGCACATGCATCATGGCAAGCCACGGCTCCCTGTTATGATGACAAATGGCGGCACAGTGTAGCTCCCCACAGAGTCACACAGCGTCTGACGCTCGTTTATAACTTTACTCTTACCTGAACACATCAACAGCATTGCAATATATATATATACCTCCTACTCCAAACAAACATATCTCTAATCCATTCATTGCAACAACACTTGTCATGCGAAAGACTGGGAGATGCGTTCACTGACATTCCGAACATCACAACAATGTCTTCATTATGTGGGTATGGGTGGTCTAAATAAACAAAAATGCAATGAAAATCAATAAGTGGATATTTGTATCACTAACTTTGTAACTCTAATGCAGAAGTACAATTTGCTGCATTTAAGTGTGCTCAGATATTCCAGAAAAATGACTGTTGTTTCTTAGCTATGTACAGTGAGAGCTAATTTAACCGGAGTCAAATTTCTTGTTTGTGTAAGCATACTTGGCCAATAAAGCTGATGCTGTAACATATTAACCACAATAAACGAGGGATGACTGTAACAGTGGCCTTTCCAAAAGACAGTGGTGCTGTTGAGACACGTCAATGTCATATAACATATTTTTGTCCAGGGTGCCTGTTGCCCGAAGTCAGCTGGGATAGGCTCCAGCATGCCCCCGCGACCCTAATGAGGAGAAAATGGATGGATGGATGGGTAACACAATCTGATCAATTATACAGTAACATATTCTTTAGTTGCAATGTCACTAATGTGCTTAATTGTGACGCTAATGCATGCTGGCCTTATTATGATTTATGATGCATCTCAGTATTAGGAGTCATATTATTATTAAATTCTCTACATTGATGCATAATTCAAAAGCAATTAAGAGGTGATTATGCAGAGCAAAACAAACCTTAACTGTAAATAGGTCTTCCAGGTCCCAGGGTTGTTTGAGTGTGTGTTGTTTTTTTTAATGAAGAAAGCGAAACCATGCTGACTCATTACCACCTGCAAACACGTCTGTGCTGCAAATATTGGATTCCCTTGGTTGAATGTTCTATCAGACTGTCTAGGCTGTCCAGAGTGACAAACATATAAAATAGCTTTCATTACACAGTTTTTGGTTCCGGGATCCTACACGTCTATACAATCTGTTGTCCCTCCAAACCTCTCAATAGGTCCGGTGACCATGAAGTCTATAGGATTACAGTGTTTCCCACAGGACTGCAATCTAATTGTGGCGGGTCATCATCATGGCCGTGGCCGTGGGTCATTTGGTAGCGGGCCGCACAGAAAGAAAAAATAATTTCCATTATTTCATTTTTTTTTATGTTTTATTTTTAAAAGAGGCCAGATTCTCTCTATTACATCCGTTTCACTTGACGCATCTCCAATGTGCGTGTGCTAACTTTATCTCATGCTGCACAGATAGACTACTACTGTATTTTTATCATTTTTCTTTCACCTCATATTTGGTCTCAAATGCTGATACTATGTGGGAATGCATAAAGGTAAGTTTTAGTGACTTATTGAGTGCTAATGTGCACATTTGTCTGAAGTGAATTCATGCTAGCGCACTGCCTTTTACCACACACGTCAAACAGCGATGTAATAATCTCTCTGAAAAACTTGGCTGGAACTTGAACTGGTGGATGGTGGGTCGGCATTCATTTAGTGCTTTTAATTTGATATTTGTCATACTTTTGTCTTAGTTTTACACAATACATGCGGGAGATTTGTAGGAACACAAGCCGGTCCGTGGGTCAAAAAAGGTTGGGGACCACTGATATACAATATATTATATCTATATACTGTATATTATATACAATTCTGATATATTACAAATCCAGTATAACTTGCAACAAGATTTTGCTACTGTCCAACACTGGTTCAAAAACAACAGGCTTGTTGTTGATATAAAATAAAAACATGTTCTATGGTGTTTGGGACAAAATATGTTTATTTCACTCACCTGAGTTGCTTATTAATTTCAATAATGGAACTCCACTAGAGAGGGTCAATGTGTTTAAATACCTTCGTCTTTGGATTGACCCTGAGCTTACTTTGTATAATTATGCTGATGTTGTTTACCAAAACACCACTGACTCTGTCCTCAAACCTCTCAATATTTTACACAACTCTTTATGCAGATTTGTTTTGAGATGTCTGTTCAGAACTCACCATTGCATCATGTATGAGGCACTCAACTGGCTTCAGCCTAAATCCAGGCATTAGTTTCACTGGGCTTCTTTTTAAATTATTTTTTAAATCTTTTTAAATGTATCTACCTACATGTTCCACTATACTGAAAACAGCTTTTGGTTCAGTATACACCTCCATATTCTCTCAGACATACGACCAATTGATTTTTCAAGGATCCTAAAATCTATAAAGAAATAGGTTGCAAGTTCTTCAAGTTCAAAGCCCCATCTGATTGGAAAGCACCGTGTATAAACCGCACCCGTGTATTAACCGCACCCCCATTTTCAGGCTCGCAGAGCCTGAAAATGTTTTAGTTCCTAAATGCTTGCCAACTCTTTCATCTCAAATCAACATGCATAAAGGTACTAAGCAATTTCAAAAAGAAGAAGAAAGGAGAAATCTAAACTTCGGCATCTAGATCTTTAATATTATGGCTAAGCACAGATTAATAATAATAATAATAATAATAATAATAATAATAATAATAATAATAATAATAATAATAATAATAAATCAAAATACAGAAATTTGCAATTTTCAGAGCTGTTTTCATATCTTATCTTTCACTGCTTCTCTTTTTCTCTATTATTATTTTATTGCATTGCTTCAGTGTGAATTTGAATAAACTCCAACATTGTATTGTATTTTACAACTGCAATGTTTTAATGGAAGCTTAGGTTAGCTTCAGTTTATAAGGAGATCGTTTCACTGTGTGAAAATACAGACAGCCGTCAAATAAGTTAGAAAGAAATTGCATACACAAGCATTTTCAGCAACTGTACAGCAGAGGGCGCTAAAGTCAAAGCAACTGTCTGACCCACAGATGGCTATTCTAAAATGGGCTTCTCAATTTCTGCGTCTGGTCACAGACCTGACATCGTGTATAAACCGCACCCCGATTTTTTGCTTCTTATCAGTGAAAAAAAAGTGTGGTTTATACATGGTGCTTTACGGTAATGTCTTTCTTGTTTAAAGTCTAAATCTTTTTTATCTTTAAATCTAATTTATTTTCCTACTTACGAACAAGATATTGCTGCTTTTGATATTGTTTTTGCGTTTTATTTTATTTTATTTTATTTTATTACCTCACTCCAAATTGCTGTTGTATCTGTTGCTCCTGATGCTGTATTTAATATGTATGTGTATTAGTTGGTGATGTGTGGGTGGGGAGTAGGGGCTGTGGAAGTCGTAGAGCAGTGTGTTTTTCTGTTTGTTGTGTATTTGTGTGTATATGTATTAGGTATATTTTGTATATTTGTACCGTAAATTCTGGTGTATAAGCCGCACCACAAAATTTAGAGTAAAAACAGGTTTGTATATATGTAAGCCGCACCGGACAATAAGCCGCACACTATCCACATCATAAAATGGCATATTGTGGTGCGCACAAGCCCGTGAGGACCAGGCAGCTCTTTATTTGACATGAGCTATGCAGGAGGTCATTACTCAATATAACTCACGGTGTCATCTTACAGAGAACACTAAACTCATCACATAGCAACTTAACCCTCAAAAGGTATACCTAATAAACATGTACCAATACGAGTTTAAAATTAAAAAAATATATTTTTTTAAAGTTTCCCATAATGCATTGTGTCTGAGCAACACATTTTGTTGGAGGACAAGCAGCATAGAAAATGGACAGATGGCATTGCAATGCTGCCTCTGTCCACTAGAGAGAGCCAGAGGAGCCCAGAGGGAGGCTGACGTAATTGCAGCACCCCGACAGGCACCAAAGTATGTTTTGCTCAGATGCAATGTATCATGGGAAAAGGTTTTTGTAAACACATATTGGTACATATTTGTATATTTATTATGTATACCTTTTGAGTGTTGTCATGTCACGAGATTAGAATTTAGCCATAAATTATCTGCTATAAGCCGCAGGGTTCAAAGTTTAAGAACGAAATATTTCATTTATTCAGAACTAGGATGTGTTATTTTAGTGTTCCCTTTACTTTTTTGAGCAGTGTATTTGTATTTTAGTTCATTTAGCATTTTTTATGCTTGTAAATGCTTAATTTATGCAAAAGATATTTTGAATTATAAATTAATATATTGTTGAAAAACCACGATAGAGTGAAGCCATGAACTTGGAAGCCCAAAGTGGCCAGGGATTGCCTTACAGGTAATATAACATCTGTACAGTGATTGACTTGGGATTTGTTCTGAATTAGAAACAATTTTTCCCTTAGAAAATAATGGAAATAATCAATTCCAGGGTCAAACTGCCACTACAATAAACATTTTATGACATGTACAGGTAATGTTATTATAACACCAACCAACTCAAAACTGTCACACAAGTTTTTTTCCTGTTTTTTTTCTGAATTATGCAACCTCTGAGGTGGTCAAATATGCTTCCGCAACCCAAACAAGCTGCCTGTAGCAACCCAACCCATCAGAATAACAACTGTTACCAATCTATCCGACTAAAGTATATATCCCATTGCAGGTTTGCCACTCTGCTGCTTGTCACAAAGGCATCTCAATGCTGATTTCATCACCTGCAGCCTTTTAATTTCATCAACCCACATTTAGGATCAAATTAGGTGGGAGGAGGAGGGCAGGGGGTTTCAGAATGGCTTTCTAGTTTCTCGGCTTTCAGTATTGTCCCTGTTATGTATGCGGCACAAAACGTGGTTGGGTACACAAAGGGCAGTTAATTTTACCCTTTTAAAAGTGTAAAATGCAATTTGGCTGAGGCACATAGAGCTTTTCAATGCCTTGGGATCATTCCCAAAATGTCAGGGAAATCAGGCACAGTCACGTCATTAAATTTGACTTGAAAAACAATAAAATATCATAACTTGGCAAAGACATCCCACTTTAAATGTACCAGGATGTCAATCCTTTCAATGTATTTAAACATAGCTTGAAGTAATGTTTTTCTGAGACCTTCTTACTGGATATCCCTTTGCTTTCAAGGCTAAACTCTGCTCGTTGGAAGGAATCCTTTAACATTTATGATAAAAAATACTTCTTGAGGAAAAAAAAAATCTGCATTCACTCAACTACAACATTGACCTTTGCTGCCCATATGAAATACTTGTTGCAAAAGTATGATGTGCATTTGATAACCTTGAAAAACATTTTTTTTAAAACACAGATCATAAAGAAAACATTTGCCTGTAAGCCTTTCCCCTCACCAGCTAAGGTTCTAAACTGAAGTGATGCTTTGTAGCTGCTCAGGCTGTGAATATTTTAAGCCCTCTTAGTTTTAATTCATGAGTCTTTCCAACAGCACATTTTCTGACTGAATGAACAGCTAATAATCAGGACTGTGAGGGTTCGGTTTGATCACATTTGATTTTAAGTAGAGGTCCATTTGATCGGTGGCCCGTTTAAAGTGTGCCACCGCCCTTTGTTAATGAGTCTCACTCCACAAAACCCAAGGAGAGAAAACTTTTTATATCAGCTAATCAAAACTTGTTTTTTATTTAGGCAGAATAAAATGGTCAAATCATTTTCTATCCCTCAGTTTTTTGCAAATAAATGACTTCGATGATAACATCCCAAAGCTCCAGGATTTGTTTTAATATATGGGGCGAAGACAAAGGCAGGGTGTGATGCCCAATTCGGATTTTTTTGTTAAATACGATTTTTTTCTGTGGTCGGTTCACATTACCAAAAAAATGTCATTTTGTCAATGTGAAAGCAAAGCGTCGGGGATGTCACATGCATGCGCAAAAGCACAATGTCACATGCATTGCCGTGTGTTTACACAAGTAAAGCGTGCTGCAGTGTGTGTGCTCTCCTACAATTGGCTTTTGCCGACATCGGTGAGTACCTTTATCCAAGTCTCCGTAAAAACAAAGCAAAGCACGCCTTTTGATGACGTATAGGTTGAATACATGCGCCCTGACAGTTCAGACTGCAGTAGCATCACATACATATTGGATTTATATCTACATACAAATGAGGCTTGATCGCATTTGAAAAAATCATAATTGTGCTGTACACTGACATGAAAAAAAATCAGACACAGGTCACATATGAGCAAAAAAATCGTAATTGACCTGCAGTGTGAACGTAGCCAGTGTGGTCATAACAGGCTCTAAGGACATAGATCACGCCTCTAATATAATTAAAATGCCTGTTTTGCCTTCAAGGGTTCATTTAGTTTTAAACTGTACAGTGGAATCTCGGTTAGCGTACGCCCTGGTTAGCATATTTTTCGGTTTACGTAAATAACGTACACAAAAATGTTGCCTTGATTTGCGTACATTTCCCAGTTAGCGTGCAATATTGTCATGTTATTAATACAATGCATGAGTCCAACTTTGTAACCTATTTTTATCACAAAACATCCCTGTTAACAGAGTGTTAGCACGGTAACCGGAATCGTAAGTCATTGTCCCACAGCTCTGTCGCCCGTCTATGACATCATTAGCGGTTGGCTCTGTAGTTCTTTGCTCACTAACATAGTTCTATCAAGTCTTTGCTTTTCTTATTGATCACAGCTGCAAAATAACCCACAATGGAGCCAAACAAAGTTGCAGGTGCCACCATTTTGATAAAGAACATGAGAAACACTGATCGTCATCTTAGTCAACAAAGGTCTTCAAGGTAAAAGTGACATTAAATGTTAATTTATTCCTTTCTTTCCTCATTTATATGTACTTATATGCATTTCATATTGTTTTATACATGAAACTAACTAACTTTGTCATGAATGACACTCATGTGGTCTGCTAACTGAAATGTTTGTGGAGTCACAATAGTCATTTTGGTGCTAAAAATCCAGACTCCTCTTCGTAAATGTGTCTGTCATTAATTATTATTATTTCTCTGATCCGAGAGAAGAAGACTATTTATCACAGCCCTATTTTGTCTCAGAAACACAGTTTGCAGAGAGTTGATTGTAACAACTTTAACCACACTTTCCTGGGTAATTCTTTGCTATTACAGCTACGCTACTATTATGTTCACAGCATATCACTTCCTGATATGCGCTAATTATGTACACACACCAAAATGTCCTGTTTCTGTCAAAATATCTATGTTTGTTACACACAGTCTTTTAAAACAACGGCATATCTTTTTGTATTGTTCACTACTTCTCTCTCTCTCCACACACAAGTGGTGGAAAAATGTCAAGAGGAACTGTAATTGCTGGACATAAAAATGTGAAAAAAAGATGTGCTATTAGATACAATACACATCTACTTTAGTCACAAGTATAATTGGATGAGGTGGTATTAAAGGACCAAGCAGCTAAGAATCAGTGACGTGCCGTGAGGTTCATGGTTGGTGAGGCACTGACTCCTTTGGGAGTTTTTTTTTTAAAATGAATACAGGTTGCTCATTAAGAGGATAACAAGAAAAGGAAGAGAATAATTAACTTTGATTAAAAAATATATATACTTTGTTTTAAAAGTCTGCTCACCTTCTGATGAGCTTGGGTAAATAATTCTGCATCTTGGCAGTGAAATTCATTCATTTAGCAGAGCATAAAAACATCTTGAATTTGACTTGATGCTTTCCAGCTGGTACTGCTGTGGTAAAAAAAAAAAAAAAATGCTTTCCCTCTCTATGGAAAAATGGCAGTGACAAGAACCTTCCAGCTCACACACTCCCCCAGCCCTTCAGGATGAGGAGAGTACTGCAAGCACCTCCCGTATGACATTTCTATGTATTATATTGTCGGATTAGCAAGAATAGAGATGTCACACTTAGGTTAAAGACATCACACAGGCTGTAGAATGTCATGGTGTATAATAAATGCTTATGCAACATCATATCATTGGCGATATGCTGACAAACAGAAACTGGCAGACACCCTGATCCAATTCACTGAGCGTACTCAGAGGCTAGGCAGGGCTAGTGCACTAAACCGAAAAGAGAAGCTTGTGGCAGCCTCATCTTTAGGTTTCTGCCCGGTATTTAAATAGAAAATGTGCAAATTCTGCTATTTGTACTTAGGAAAATGTACAAAATCATACAGAAAAACGACCACATAGAACAAAAACAGTTCAATGGACAAATGCTCATATCTATTTTATGTTTTCATTGTTCTGCCTCACTTGCCTCCCCTTGACTACACGTCACTGGGCTCGATTCCCCCGCTAACATGGCGATGCTGTAGCTGAGATACCTGACTCTCACAAGTGTTATCCAAGTGTCGAAGAGCCACCACAGCTTCACTATGTCACAAATAGTGTCTGCTTGCTCACTAAAATTGTTTGCAATGCATGTAAAATGTGTTCACTACGAGGATCTGAATCGTCATATACTGAACAGAAACTACGTGGAAAAATCAAGAGTGTTTTGGAGCCAAAAAACGGTAAACTACTACAAAACCAAAAATCAGTGTGGCCATGACAAAGAACCGAGGCACCATCTCAAGATTTCAAACCAGTAAAAATACACAATCTGGTACTACAGATGGATCTGTGCACTCAAACTGTCCTGTGGGGGAATGTTGGAACAACAGACAGTCTAAATAACAACACTGTAAACCAGCATGGGATTCCATCCAAGTGCAATAAAACAAGCAGATGCTTCTGATAGTCTTTTAGCAAAGTAAATCAAACCCAAAGTACAGGAAAACCACTGACCTCCAATCTGTTCGTATTTCAAAGGGTTTTTTTTTGTTGTATATTGTTCTGTTCTTGCATTCTACCAAAAAAAAAAGCACCAATAAGCCAAAAAACAAAGCACATGCTGACTTAATCTGCAGCTGGCTGGCAAACAGTCCAGAGTGTACCTCGCTTCCTGCCTGAAGACAGCTGGGATAGGCTTCAGAACAGCCCTGCAACCATAGTGCGGACAAGCGGTATAGAAAATGGATGGATGGATGCTGAATAAATACCTTAATGCTTGCTGAACTTAACTTTCATGAGGTATCCATGATGATTTTTTTGGGATGTGTTACGAAAAAGCCAATGAAAAATTTAAAAAAAAGATACACAACGAGTTAAAGCTTTAATTATGCCTACACTGGTATTCCCTTTTTATTGTTAAGGGAGAAAACAATCCAAACCTAAATGGCTCTGTTTGAAAAAGCGATTCCACCAGTGTTAAAACATAATTTAACTGAGATTAATTGAGATGATTACATGAGTGTATATATAATAAATATTCCATGTTTCACTGGAACTACTCCCCTTTCTGAGATGCAGGCAGCTAACCATCTCTTGGTCAGCTCTTATTACCGCATTGTCCTAGGTTTCTGTGGCCAACTTCCCAGAGTAGCTGTCATCTGCCCAGTGGCATGGTGCTTTGCATCAATCTCACTATGGCGGCAGCCAAATGGCCACCCCTGTGCTCATTCCCATACACATGTGGCTGCAAACCCGTCTGTCCTGTTGTCTGTAAGCATTAATGGCTATGTGGGCCCCACACGGCTGAGGAGCGCAGCAGACAGGCCATCATTCAAACAAAGATGGACATGCTGAGAAATGGGAATAGACATCCCACGATCACACGAGGATGTGCTTTCACACTCGGTCTGAGGAAAGATCACGACAAATAAGCATCGTATGTCCAACTGTCATTGCACATCAGCGCCACTCTGTTCCCTCAGGTATAATCAGGTGCTCTTTCATGCCGCTGTGGTACTGCTACTCTATTTATGGTGCCGATAAAAGTGTTGGGACACGTTTTAAGTAGGGATGTCTCGATACACCTTTTTCACTTCCGATACGACCCCTATATTGTAGCCTTGAATATCGGTATCAATATCGATATCGATCGCATATCAGCACAAATCATACATACTTGTATTACTTGTTTAGTAGTGTGGAATGTTAGAAAAGGCTTGATCAAGTGATATTAGTCATAGAACAATAGCCAGCAACAATAGATATGAGAAAAACTGACTCTTTTACTTCTTGACTGTAATAGCCAATGACTGTTTGTTGTTCCGTGAGAGATTCTCGCACTTTTCATATGTTTCAAAGAGCAGTGGATGTTTCAGGAAGCCGTGGTGTTACAAAAATCTTCATGACATTTTTCAAATGTGCGATGAGGTTGGTTGTATTAAACTTCCCCGGTTCTGTGCCACCACGGGAAACTTGTGCATGACAAGTTTTGCAGTCAACTTCAATGTCTTTTTCGGGCTTTAACAAAAAATAACGCCACACGGTCGACATCACTCCTGCTTTTTGCTAAACACGCTAGCACACGCTGTTGATGTGATCACGTGGGATCTGCATGCTGACTAAGGCCTCATTCACCCTGCAGATTATGATGCCCAATTCAGATTTTTTTGGGTTAAAATCCGATGTTCTATGTGGTCCTTCATATTACTAAAAAATGTGACTTGTAAATCTGAACGCAACATTTTTCTTAATCAAATGATTAAGATTAAGAAGAAAGAGGTCAAGACTTTTGGCTGTGGCAGTTAGTAGCAAACTTGCTGCGAAATCTGTTCCAAGGAGCGTCGGAGCCGGGAGTGGTGGGACATTGATGTGAGCTGCTTCAGTATCAATTCTTGAAAAAAAATTTCAGACGACAAGAACTTTTACCTACATATGTCCCATATGAGCAAAAAAAATCATAATTGACCTGCAGTGTGAATGGAGCCTAGAAGTATTGCTGCAGGATAGAACTACTGCTGCAAATTTTGGAATGGGCTGCTTTTAACGGAGTTCCAATATCAGAGATTTTAGATGCAGGCCGATATAATCGGATACTGTTTTTGGGGGGTTTTGCTGATATCGGACCAATATCTGATATCAACATCGGATTTGGACACCCCTTGTTTTAATGAATTAATTAAATCAACCAGATGTCATAGTTCCTGTTGAATGCCTATTATTCATCTTGATAATTCCATAACATCATTAATAATTCCATGCCTGTAACTTTGTGGGAACAGTTTGGGGCTGGCCCTTTTCTGTTCTCGCATGACTGTACCCCGGTGCACAAAGTCAGGCCCAGAGTTTGGTGTAGAAGAATTTGAGAGTGTTGTGACTTCAACTCCATCAAATTCCTTTAGAATAAAACAGAACAAAGTTTGAGAGCCTATGCCTGTGCCTTGAAGAGTCTGAGCTGTTATCATTCACTGATGCCCATCATACCTGCTGGTATGTCAGGGAGCAACAAAGGATTTCAAGCCTTGCCTCTGCACAGTCTCGCTGGTATGCTTCAGGGTCTTCAGCTGATTTTCTACTGTCTGCTACCTGGTATTATTGGATCTCCCTCTACGGGAAATGTACTGCTCTTTTCTTATTATGATCTCATAATGATGATGTTTCCACATTTTTTTAAGGCTCGAAGTTGTTTGTTGGAAACAGTGCATTCTCAAATTCCTCTTGGGGAATGTTGATAGTTTGTTGAAGTCGTTCTCTGTCCTCCAACAAGTATTAGCTTAGTCTTGGTGCTGTACTTCCATGACCTTGCCTTGCTAATGTCTTGTCGTCAGTGTGGATGTTCACCAAAACACAATACCATAATGGCGAGTAAGTGGCTATCTGTGCCTCATTTTGATGCTAATTTTGTGATACTGAAATGAGGAAAAAGTGACGTATAGTACCACTGAGTCAACTGTCATGCGTGCACAGATGACAGTGAGCTTAAGTGCTCAGGCCAAAAAGCTGAAAAGCTTGGTTATGCTTCACCTGAAAACATTAAGTGCTTCAAGGTGGCATTGTGCAACTCTTGTAAGTAATGTAGCATCCCAACAGAGGCACACAGAATGTGACACTCTTTTTAAACTGTATTGCCAAGCAACACAACGCTTACATTCACAAACAACGGAATTCTGAATGTGAACATTACAGCAGAAGTAGGTTGTTACAACTACAACTAATACTCTGTTGTATGGAGGACAAACGAGCAAACACCGTTTCAATTCGTGATGTCCCGATCTTTCGGATCGGGATTGGATGCCGATCTGCTGTATTTTGAAGAATGGATAATATCGGCTTCCGCCACAACATCAGGCCGTAGCTACAGCGGTAGTTCCGCCTCACTGTGCCCGGACTGCTGTCATTGTGCAGGGAGCTCGCACACAGTGGCGGAGCTACGTGGACCAAGGGTGGCCACGGTCACCATTGGCCACTGTCCGGCCACCCCACTGGCCATTTAGACATTTCAGGTATCAACTTATTGCCCCTATGTGAGTAATGGTCTCACCTTGGCCTCCCCAATTAAAAATTTCTGGCTCCGCCACTGCGTGCACAGGAAGTGCTGCTCAAACCGCTGTTGTTTACACTAGGGACCGTCAATAAAGTACTATTACGCTGAAGAGCGTTTGTTAAAAAATGTCATGCTTTTTATATTCTAAATCACATCACAAATTGATCTATAACCATGTCAAATGATTAGTCCTACCCTAAAAGTAGTTTGCTCGCCCATTTTTTCCAATTGTATCCTTTATTGGATGGACTTTCTTTATTGGATATATGTTTAATTGGATTAGGGACCTGACTCACTCAGAGGTTTGTTACAAAAGCCCAACAATATTGTTGGTCATGCTCTGAAACAAAAAAATTCAGCAATACTTTGGTTGCATTATTTTGAATGCTTTGAAGACATATTTTCCTAACCATATTCAATCCAATAAATTGTTAGATGTTTGTAACAAAAAAATGTTTGTAACAAAAAAAAAAAAAAAAAATGGTACCGGATTGAATCCACAAGACTATTAAAAATAATCGGATCAGATTGGAAGCCACAAAATGTGGATCGGGACATCCCGAGTTTCAATTATCATTTCTGCTCAAATTGTGCAGAATGTATGCACTTAAAGCAATGTAAAATCTTGCAAATTGTTTTATATATTCTGTGTGTTGTGCATTGCAGCTGGTTTTGTTGTGATAATTATGAAATTTTGTTGTGGAGTTCATTTCATAGTTGTGTATTTATTACGAAGTTCTCATTTTATTTATATCACTGAAGTATTTAAATTACTATTCTGTTCAACTCGCATGTCACAAAATTTCGGAAAAATAATAAATATAAGTGTATGTATTCCGGTTCAGACACCATTTACTATAGTACCCATACCGATTTAGCACTGGTATCAGATACTACTGTATGTAGCTGATACCCAACCCTAGTCATCAGTGCCTGCTTGTCCATTTTGTCGAACTATGGTGCAGAGGTGGATTCTACGGCTGATGATAGGTAGGACTATTTCAATGTTTTCAGTGTTTAGGGTTACTGTTTTCAGTTTTGAAGGTGTCAGAACTGCATGTACTGTTCATTTTAACGCATTTTAATTTTCTGTAAGCGTAGTGGCCAGGGGTCTAATTGAGGAAAAAAAATGTAGGGAAATGTAGCGGATTATGTGGGGGGCCAGGTTTGAGCCACATGAGGTTGAGTGGAAGGCACAATAGACCTTGTTTGAGCTGATTGGCCAAGCTTTGGTTGAATCACACAGATTGTGAACTCTTGGAACAAATCATCACTTACATTTTGTCCCTTTTGTTTGGAGCCATTCAAATCCATGAACGTATGAATATACATCACAAAGGGAAATTGTATATTGCCATGCAGCAGATCTATATGATAACCAAGTTTATTAAAAAAGAACATGTGATAATATCTAAATATAGAGACCCACGTAAGTATGCGCATGACTACAGGGATTGGCACAGTAAAGAGATTTCACTGGTCCTTCGTCAGGTGGGTGAGACTTAAAGAAAGGACTTAAATTTAAAGTACTGAGCGACCACACACATACTTGCCACTGTAAAAAGTAAAATCAAAGCAGTGAGTTATTTTTTTATTCTCTCTCCCCCCAAATAATCACGTGTCCTCTCTCTATTAGCTCTGCAATTAAATAGCCTTTCCTAAAAAGTGTCCATTCCTTCACAGCTATAATGTGCAGATGTTTAAAAGGATAACACATCTGGCGGGGAATTAGGAAACATGCTTCCACTGTGACGAGTCAGAAAAACTCTTGTTTTTAATGCTGGGATTCGGCCAATTAAATCGAGAGGATGTTTCCACCGCCTCAGACTGACAAGTGACACTTTGTGGTAAATTGATGACTTGACTACTTTATGTGCTTAGAATTGTGTCAGGTGCTCTTAAATAGAATAACATTAAAAACCATTACTTTGCTTTTTAACGACAAGTCGAGGCTCAGCACATTTGCCACAAAGCATTTATTACTTTACACTCATTTCACTGCAAATAACACATTATAAAAAAGAGTGAAAGGATTTCACAGAATAAAGCAAAAGCACAGAGTCAGCTCTGGACCGTGATGAATATTTATTGAATGTGGCTGCTAGGTGGAGGTTTGAGGGCCATTCACATTGAAATTGAAAGGATTAGATAGTTGGCAGTTGTTTGGATAAGTTGTAAACCTCCTGGATAACAAGACAACATACTGCTATGGCTAAGGACAGTGGAATTGCGTATGTGGAGTACCTCCAACTGATTGCTGATTTATCGCATCAAATGGAGTACACTACTTGGCTGCAACCAGCAGAGGCCCTGTCTAATCGGTCCCAACTAGTTAACTGTCAAGACCTAGACCATGTCTTCAGTTATGTGGAGCTGGCATCGAAACAGGAGTTCAGAACATTCAGATATATTTTCCCAATTCATGAAAAAAATATCTACAGTAATCCCTCGGTTAATTGCTTCTAGACCTGACCGCAATAAGTGAATTTCCACAAAGTAGGATTCTATATTAAAAAACAGAATATTTTTGTAGTTCGAGCATACAAAACCTGTTTATGACTTTCTTAATATGGGTTTTAACATTACTAGAGCCCAGTAGACATGAAAAAAAAAACAATATATACCATGGCATGTTGGCCCAGTAGCCAGTCTCCACGCAGTGTGAAAGGTAATGTAATCTAAAGTCATGTCTCATAATATTACTGATACCAAGTGACCAGAATACTACATATGACTTGTCTTTCAATATTTTTTGACTAATAATAGGCCATAATCAACCACGAAACAGCGATCAATCAATCAATCAATCAAAGTTTATTTATATAGCGCTTTACAATAGCCCACGGGCTCCCAAAGTGCTTTACAATAAGCCGATACATAAAACATGAACACAAAGTAAACACAGAATAAAAACTCTAAGAAAATGCATCAGTGCTGCAGAGTGCTAAAAACCTTTAAAAGTACATAAAATGGGAGTCAACAAGAACTAAATATGCATAAAATGAACATAAATACAAGACCGCCCTAGTCGGTGTTGAACGCCTGTCTAAATAAATGAGTTTTCAATTTCGATTTAAAAAGGCCGACTTCAGTAGTGGTGCGAATATCAGTGGGCAGTTTGTTCCACAGTCTGGGAGCAGCGACGGAGAAACAGCGTTCGCCCCACTGTTTGTATTTTGCCCGTGGGACTTCCAACAGAAGCTGTCCCGAGGAACGCAGGGCCCTGCCGTGATTGCGGATAGTTAAAAGCTCCGACAGGTACGACGGAGCAAGGCCGTTAATAGCATTAAAAACAAATACTAAAATTTTAAAATCGATTCTAAAGCGAACTGGAAGCCAGTGGAGTGATGACAGCACCGGGGTGATGTGCTCACGTCTGGGCGTGTTTGTTAAAAACCGGGCAGCAGCGATCATTTAATTTTTTTTAAACCGTGATAGAGTGATATTTAAAAAAATATATTTAAATATCAATTCACTGTTATTTTTGCCACAGTCAAGCAAGAAAATTTACCTCAAGATATGTTCTTAGGCTGCCTGCTGACAGGCGCCCAATACTTAATATTTAATT
The DNA here is from genome assembly GCF_027744805.1 of Dunckerocampus dactyliophorus. Lineage (NCBI taxonomy): Eukaryota > Metazoa > Chordata > Actinopteri > Syngnathiformes > Syngnathidae > Dunckerocampus > Dunckerocampus dactyliophorus. The sequence goes on from NC_072825.1 coordinate 20,809,632, forward strand.
CCAGCAGTACCTATACAGTGAAACCTCGGTTAGCATCATTAATCTGTTCCAGAAGGTTAGACTCAAACCAAAACATACTCTAACTCTAACATAACATAACAGCATCACATAGCAACATAGCAATAACATAATAACATACTCTAACTCTAGATTTTTCTCATAAGAAATCATGTAAATCCAATGAATCCATTCCAGACACTCAAAAATATTAACACAAAAGACTTTTCACAGTTTTATATTTATATTTTTCATACAGAAAACAATTTGAAATGCATATAAATGAAAATGTAATGTCACTTTTGCCTGATGACTAAATTGTTGACAATACGGCTACCTTTGTGTTTTGCCATGACTTATTTCTTAAATAGTGATTATCGCTTTCTTTATCAAAATGCTGCCACTTGCAACTTTCTTTGGCTCCATTTTGGGTTATTTTGCAGATGTGATCAATAAGAAAAGCAGAGATTTGTGGCGTAACCGTGTTAGTTACCGACTCAACAGCTGAGGACATCAAAACAAAATTGCGACAAAATTTGGCGACGACTTCCGGTTCTGGTTTCCATGCTAATAGGGTGTAACAAGGACGTTTTGTGATTATAAAAAAAAAAAAAAAAACGTTACCAACACAGTTAGACTCATGGAATGTACAATATTATTATTAAGACGCATGCCTTTTGTACACTAACCGGGTAATGAACGCAAACCAAGGCAAACTTTTTTCATAAATCTGTGATGCAAACCAAAAATATGCTAACCAGGGTGTCAATAAAAAATTGCAAACTTCCTGTTTCCTCTCTATTACATGTGACAACTTCAAAAGATAAGTAATTTGACCTTATATTTGTTTGATTTGGTTTTATGAGACAAAGGTTATCTGCCGCATTATTCAAGTATAGCAATGAAAGTGTTACTTACAACGTTGCCTGTACAGGTTTTATGATGGCAACACTTTGGGTGTGAAACAAATTAACCCACTGTATATTATTTGCTTTGGGCATTTTTTTATTATATTTTTTTTAACTATATATGTCCGGTGCACAAATGTTTTGGTCGAGCATAACAAAGCTGAAGAAAGCCTTCACCTTGTATATTTCTAAAACCAGCAGATCGATGCAGTATTGTTTCGATATTCCATTGTTCATCAGGTGTAACGGCCAAAATAATAGCATGTAAGCATGCACGTAAGTCCAGCTGGTCGCCCTTGCAGTAGGAGCCGTGCAGAGTTTACTGGAGGTCACAGAGACACAGATGGCTGCCAGCTCGAACTCGCTGAGAATTGAGCGCTGAAGTGATTGGGAGCACTAGAGGCGTAGAGCAATTTAACTTACACGCTGAGCCATGACTTCTTTATCGAACTGAACTTGCTTTATCTCAACTCAAGTTGGAGCTTAACATGCAAAGATGAAGCGCCACACGATGCATATGCAATATCTTTATCTTCTTTTACAACTTAACTTAGCAATTTATCTGCCAGCTTAAATGCACTGAGCGTGTAAGCCCGACTCACAGTATATGGCGACACTATTGTTATCACATCGTAGGTGAAATGGAAATATAAGTCAAATCAATGGATAGATAGATAGATCGATAAAATCATAGGAATGCAGCTGATCTTTTCCAGTGACACTTGCACAAAAGTTATTTATAACATCCTTTGGGGAAAAAAATCCAACTATGCTTTTGTAAGTAAAAAAAAAAAAAAAAAAAAGAAGAAGAACAAGAATCAGAGGTCCGTTTGCCACATATCGGCTTAAAAGAGGGATCATTTTCCACAGGCCATAAATGCACCTCAAATCCATTTTCACGCTGGGACATTGAGAAAGGTTTTAGCTGCATTCAAAGCCCAATGCTGTTTAACAAAAGGTCTGAAAATAATCCAGTTCTTTCAGAAGACATTACCTAGAGAAGCCTTACACTTTTTTGTGTAGTAAATGCTTCTCTCTAAACCACTGCAAGAAGGGCACATTGTTTCAATGTACAAGTATTTTTTTATCATTGGCAATTTGTGAGCATTTGGCGATGAGGCTTTGACCATTTTTCAAACAAAGCCACCTACCGACAGAATCTGAGGGGCCATTTCCTTTCTCAGTCATCACAGTGGGATTTTTATATCCTTATTACACAGCCGAAGTAAAATGAGTTTGGGGTCTTTATCAAGGATCAGGTACTTTTAGACCACTTACTGGTAAGATTAAAGGTGGAAATACCAAAGGAGAACAGGCATTCGGCTCAAGTAGGGGCTTTTTATGAAGATTTATTCGCTAATATCTTCGGTCCAATTTACAGATACATGAGAAGGTCCTTGCTGATACACTTCACAAGTTCACAGCTTGTTTCCATCTAGTTACGTCTTTCGAGTTCTGTGAAATTGCAATTTCACTCTGAATACAGATGTTAATGGAGGCTATCAGAAACAAATGCAGGAATCATCCATTGTGTTTCTCCTAAGAGTTTATATATATCCTGGTAGTGTTTTACCTTTCGTACACAATTATGTGTGCAATTTCCGGACTATTTGTCATCATCTTGGAGGAAGGCTACTTGCTTGGGCATGTCAGGTTCCAGACTCAACAAAAAATGAATGCGATTCTGGACAGAAATACAGTACAGGCCAAGAGACTGGACACACACAACACAACCCCATGGTGCCAACCCCATTTATAAGGCAAGAAATTTTACTAAGTAACCGTGACAAGGCACACCTGTGAAGAGAAAACCATTTCAGGTGACTACCTCGGGAAGCTCACAGAGAACACCAAGGGTTTGCAGCGCTATCAAAAAAACAAATATAAGACATAAAGTATATGTCGAAAATATCCAACATATTTATAGTAATTTCACACTTTTTTATTAAGTACATAATTCCACATCTGTTCATTCATAGTTTTGAGAATCTACAATGTAAATGTCATGAAAATAAAGAAAAAGCATTGAATGAGAAGGTGTGTCCAAACCTTTGGCCTGTACTGTACATGTTGTGACATAGAAGCTGGTGGAAACAATGCCACAGAAAAGGCATGCTGTAAGCAAAGCTAAAGGCAGTCCAACCAAATATTACAGTATATGACCTTTTTTATGGCCAGGCAGTGTGTGATTATATAAACACACAAAAAGCTCTGAGCTTTAAAGGGAAAGTTTTAAAACAAATCTACTTCTAGAGTTTGATGAAAATGTGATTTACATCTTTATGTCCTTCATATTGAAAGCAACAATGACAAATTAAAGTCTACCACCTTCCCGCGGGTTATCTCTCAAGGTTAATTACTCAAGTATTGGAATGTGTCTTAAAAAAAACACAACTTCACATGGCATTAATTTGCTTGAACATACAGACTTGAGGCTTAAGAGTGAACCCGTAGATGAACCCCTTGAATGTTAAAAAGATACAAAATAATGTGACGCTGTAATTATAATCTCTAACAAGATTTCTGAGGAGAAAAACAAGCAGAAATTGGCTGCCATTCAAGAGCGTGTGAGCGTCATTTTTGTGAACACTGCACACTGAAGGATGCCGCATCTCAAAGTGATGTCTTGGACGGAGATGTTTCCATCATGATGTCCTCTGACAACATAATTATGCACTGTATCACGCTTCGCACGGCTCGCCAAACCACATCAGCTGCAGCCCAGGGTCCCGCATCCCAGCAGCAACAGCAAGCGGTGCTGCGGGAGCAAAGGGACGATAGAGGCGTAAAGGGGAGGGGGAGTTGGCATTGAGAGTGAGGCTCAGAGCCTGAAGCTAAGCAAATGGAATGCAAAGGCAGCAAATTGGAGACCAGACACAGAGGGGGCAGAAGAGGGACGTCGGAGGAGCGCCAGTGGTCTATCACTTTGCATCAACATCAGATTAAGAGCGCTGGCAACTCCGGGAAAGGGTGGCAAAAAGAGTGTGTGGAGCATTAATCCTGGAGCCAGTACCAAAGGCCATTTTTGACACCATAAACTTGATGAAAGATGATCAGGAGAAATCTGCCTGCAACTGGGAAGTATCCTGGACTAATAAAGAAATTACGTGCCCAGCACTATTTTGTCAAGACAAATACAAATATGTGAAACGGACTTTACATAACCTGGAATAACTGAAGTATATGCTATGGAGGAAGCGTTATCAACTGTGTACTGTATTTTCTCTTTTTTCAACCTGTTCTAAAAAGCATTACGAAAGACTTCACATATATTTTTAATGGTAAAAAGGTGAAAATGGTGAAAACTGGGGGTGTCACAAGATCTTGCAAAATTAAAAGATGACAAGATTTCTCATTCTGAAAAAAATTGTCTCGTGGGCACCTGTGACAATAATAAATGAATTAATTAATCACACAATAAATGAAAATGAACTTGATAATTTTGCCAGTCTCAATATATTGCATGTGCATGCGTGTTTGTTTTCCCCCGCTGTTCCCACTGTGCATTGGTTCCAGCACCTTGGTGTGTTTGTTCCATAGAACAATGGCATGAACGGAAGGGAGCTCTTTTGTCAGTCATACAGTCTCGTTGGGTGGAGGCGGGGCCAGTAACATACACACAGAGTGTAGAAGAGTGTAAAGTAGTTGATATTAAATTAGTGGATTGCAAACTATTGTCATATATTTTTTCTATTTTTTTCATTGTATTTTTCTTAAAAGTAATGTTAACCTAATCTCATGTATTGTCTCATCTCGTGACCTTTCTCGTGACACTCATCTTCTATGCCACTTATCCTCACTAGGGTCACGGGGGTATGCTGGAACCTATCCCAGCTGATTTCGAGTGAGAGGTACACCCTGGACTGGCCGCCAGCCAATTGCAGGTCTCCTGACACCCCTAGTGAAAATACATGTTACTGTTAAATGTCCATTTTTCTTTTTCATATCATCATAAATATCTTTATTGTGAAGTTGCCTCAAATATTATTATATAATTTTTAGATAATAATACTGAAATCAATGAAATCCCCTAATTTGTTGGGTTTGTTCCATCAACCAAAAAATTCTTTTAAAACGACATTTTTTTATTAAAAAAATTATTTACATGTTTATGTCTTGATGCGTCACTGATGTTTTCTCGTCAAGTGCTGAGATTTTTCACTTTGCCTGGTGGTCGTTAAACGCACCATAGTTGCTGTGAGACCCAAAAGTGAAACTTGTACACCGTGACGCCAATTCCATCTGTTCATTAGATTGTATAAGCGAGTACCTATACATATTTATACATTTTATCATTTAAAACATGTCTAATAAATGTCTGAGACCTATTGAAGAGAGATGGGGATCTAATCTAAAAAATATAACAGTCACACTTTTTATGGTAATGTGTGGTTGCCGTGATTGGAATTGTCAACAAAAAACAAAAACATAGTTAAATCAGTATGCATATCTTTGTCATGTATTAATTTATTACCATCACCACTTTGACCTCTGTTTAAGATCAATCTCGTCCATGATCCTGAAAACAAGATTTAGGTTGATACATAATAAGAATAATAATGATAATAATAATAATCATGGTAATAATCAAGCAAGTAAATTACACTTCCAAATAGGAGAAAGTCATATATATGCATGTCTACAGGACTCTGGAAATGTTCAAACCCATATTTAGAAAGTTATAAACGGTTTTCTATGCTGTAACTACAAAAATATTATTATTTTAATATTTTTAAATATTATTATATTATTAATATTGAATCCTACTTTGCGATAAACAAGGAACGACTGTACAACATATTTCACTCTCCATGAATTGCTCTTACATTTTTTTTTAATAATAATTTACAGAGAAGAACTTTTGTATTAGCTTTTAAATAAGAATAACAAGTGACAGGTGGTACCCTGTAAAATGTTAATCAAGTGCAATGTAATACCCAGCAAATCGTTATAGTTGGTACATCGCATTTAACACTTTATCCTTCCCCACTTCATTCTTGCTGTAACTAGGAGGTGAATCATCCGCCATGATATATAGGGCCACTGCTCCAAAGTCACTGTTGCGGAGGTGCAGGTGTCTACAGTATGTCACCATGTCGTGGCCAATAACCACTACTAGGTAAAGGTGCCTGGGGCTAAAAAGTGGCTCCTTTATATCTTCACCTCCATTAATCACACTTTGCACCCACTCGCAGCTCACCAAGGAGTGTGACAGTGACAGCACGGAGAATGATTAATACTTAATGCAGCATTTAAAAGAATGATTTATGCCATCTGTTAGTGGATGGCATGTGGTAGAAGTGTGCTCCAGCACCCACACATACTTGTCAGCAAAGATTAAGAGAATGATACATAACTTAATCTCAGGAGCAGCGGGTCACCTCCAAAATTAGGCTGATTTTAGACCATGAACACAACGGGGGAAAAAGTGGGTGTCAGAGCAGCAGGGAAGCATAGAGCATAACCTCAGCAGCATCAGATAAGTAATAGGAGCTGCCCAGGAATAGTCCAGCACTAAGCAAGCATAGAATTCATGCTGTTGTAATCCTTAACAAGCACTAACACACTGCTGGCTCAGTAGGTACATGGGGATATTGCAAACCATCCATTTTGCTGCTGCTTATCTGGGCCCCAGACGCCAGGGGCAGGAACCCAAACAGATGTCCGAACCACCTCAGCTGACTGCTTTAAAGATGAAGCGTCAGCAGTTCTGTGGTGAGCTTGTTTCTCAATGTGTAAATTATGGTCATCTCTAAGAACTAGCCCTGTTTTGCTCTGAGGGAAACTAAAACTGCAAAGTGCTTAGTTAATACCTGAGGCGGGAATAAGTCACTGTTAATGCAAGTCTCAAGTGAAGTCTCAAGTCAAAACAAGACAGGTCGAGAAATCCAAAGACATAGGCTTGAAATTTTGGAGTCCTTACAAGTCATAAGCAGTGTTTAATGTGTCCCAAATAAAATACAATTTTAACAATGTAAAGAACTTGATACATTTGACAAGTATAACAAATGCACTTTGAGTTGTTTCATTTTTTAAAAATTAGACCAGTGTGACAAGACTCCCAGAAAAAGAGTGCTGACATAGCATTCAGGATTTAGTCAGTGCACAGAAATGTAATCCACACATCCACAGGTCAGTAGATGCATTCTATGAGGCAGATTCAAAGGAAAAGTATGTTGTCTTGCTGGAAACTACATGATAACCATCACGTTAGTTGAATAGTTTGAATGGGGACATATTTTACTCAACACAGTCACTAAAAATCTCAAGAATTTTCAAATCATCAGACTAAAGTCTGAGTCAGTCCCGAGTCATTGATGTCAACATTCAAGTCGAGTTGCAAGTCTTTGAAAATTGTGACTCGAGTCTGACTCAAGTCCAAATCGCTTGACTTGAGTCAGACTCGCTATTAACCTCTTTTATTAACCTCTGGTTAATAATGTAGACATTTTTTTTGTACAATCTGTTCTTTTAACCCTTTAGGCACCACAGTTTTTTTTAAAGAAAATAGTTAAGGTAAAGGTTATAGCTTGAAAATGGTTAGAGATAAAGGCATACTTGTAAATGACAACAATCATCAATATGACCCAAAGTTTGTGATGGGAGTAAATTCACTCATCTAATTTCCATATTATGACATCACCAGTCTCACAATTTGTCAAATCCCAGTCTCCACGATACCCAACAATCTCATCAAAATGTCTAATCCACTCGTGATACTTCTTCAGCCATCATCATCATCATCATTTACAATGGGATCTTGAACACCACTTCTGCCTCCATCGCTGTTAGCGGTGCATTTTCTGCCGTGGATTGTACCGCGTCTGCCGCTACTGTATTTTACATTCCTGCTGCCCCCCCACACCCCCAGGCAACCATTAACAGCGTTTTGACCACCCCTGCTACACCCACCACGTCCCCTCCTGCCACACCGAACATGGTGAATCAAAGCATCGGCTCCAGTACGTGCGGCTTGTGGACTTGCTGCACACGGGGGTTCAAACTCTACAAAGTTTTAAGTTACAAATGTAAAATAATGAGTCCTAAAATAACCAAGTTGCTCTTAATCACGTAGCTACATTGAAGCCAAATGTTTGTATTACAACATGGACAATTTTTAAAGCCGACCAATTAACCATCATGCATTTTGTTGGAATGTGGAAGGAACCCAGAATAGAATAGAGAACACCCAGGAGAGGAGTCTGCGGGTTCCGCACACAGCTGTTCCACAGTGATTTGAACCTGGGTCTCTTGATTGTGGGGCCAACATGCTCTCCACTCAGCCACCATGCAGCTAATATATTGTCTTGTCGGCATATTAGTTATGTCCATTACTTTTTCAGCGGTCTGAGCTTTTCAACAAGCATGAAGCAAAACTTTTTCATAAACACTATCAGAATTCTTTTTTGGCATGATTTGCATGTATGCCCCAGCCTTCCCTTGCTCATCCCACCAGCAGTCAGAACAATATTCAATATTAACCAAACACAAACAGTTAGTGGTTTGGTCTGCAATATACTTGTATCAGAAAAGAGGAAAGAATGTGGAGCAGTGTCACAAAATTATTGAAACTCTTTATTTTTATTGTTGCTCATAGTACTTGGTCCGTCCTCAATACTGCTTACTGACAGGTCAGTTTAAATTCTCAGAGTCAGCTATCTATTTACCATGACAGGATGCTAAATTGCTTACATTTCCTCCAATTTCCACACAGCTTCCAATGTCAATCACAATCTGTCAGAACTGAATTTAAATTCTAGGACAGCTAAGAAGATGCCAAATATCCAGCTTGGATTTTATGTGCATTGTTTTGTTGTTTCTCGATCAAATTAATTCGTCTGACTGAGTGTGTTGTGCATTATAGAAGTCAACAAGTATTCACATTACAGTAAACTGAATGAAAACTAGCTTAGCATGCAACATTGCACAGTTACCAATGTGCATCATCAAATCAGGGCTTGACTGCAAATGAGCAGCATTATCTCTGCCTGTCTTCAATCTCATCCTTGCTTTTCCTCTGTAAAATATTTACATATTCAAACTGTCAAAGCCCCAAAACAAACAATTTGTTATCCACCACAGACTGCGCCGTTCAAAAATACTCTGCATCTAATCTGTATAAAAAGCAAAAGCCTTTTGTCAAAGATTATTTGCTCTCGCACTACGTTTTTCACACAGCAATCAGACATCAAGGTGAACACAAGGGTAATCAGTTTACTTAGTGCTTTGACTCTTTCAACTCTGGAAGGTCTGACGTTGCATGCGGGGGTCCATTGTACAAACCTAAATTCATAAATAAATAACGCCAACAAATGACCTATCGTATCAAATCTAAACAGATAACAAGCATTTTTTTTCTCACTGTTTAATAATCAGTTTGTCCTCCCTGTGTTTTTTTTCTCTAGATGCAGTCGTTCCTTGCCACACTGCGCTTCAAATTTTACGGATTCATTTGATCATATTTTTTCAAAATAAATTAATTAACAAATCATTGCTGTTTCGTGGTTGACTACATCCTATTATTAGTCGACAAATATGCATATTTAAGCAAATTTTACCTATTTTTCGTCTAAGCTAATCCTTTTCAAGCATAAAAATGTCTAAATGAAGTAAAATACAAATATAAAGCATTCAGAAAACGCATTCAAAGATGTAGTATTTTACACTGGTCACTAGGTGTAATGTTACTGTAATGTTCGGTCAGGTACAAGCACGGGCTATTGCTGTGGCCGTAACTCAACTCTGAACCTCTGACATCACTTCCTGTCCACAGCAACACATATGAGCACGACTCCTAATTATGTCTTAAATAGCTTGTTTACTTTTATTATATCTACTATATTGGGTAATATGAGTTTAAAGGTGGCTATTGGGGTGTTATTTCATGTCTAGAGGGCACTAATCATGTAAAAACTGTAATTAGAAGGTCGTAAACAGGTTTTCCAGGCTCTAACTATGAAAATATTTGATTTATAATAAGGAATCCTATTTCACGGAAATTCACTTGTTCATTTCACAAAAATTAATAGAACTGCACTCTGAGTGTGCAGATGTCCTCCAAGGTGTGTGCAATATTGTCTGAGGAACAAATAAATAGACTACAATCTGCACCCAAATGTTATTACTTCTAGCATGGTCTTCTTCTGCACAAATTGCCATGCCTTTATTTTAGTTGATTGTTTTTATTTCCTGCAACCAACCAGAAAAAAACATTGTGAGCAGGAAGGGGTAAATTTACCAAATGAAAAAACGGCATGGCACAATTTATTCAGCAAAAATGTCAAATAACCGTAACTTCTAGTGTCATTTTCCCTCTGTGTTAAATGTTTCCATGTTTGATCAAATTCTTCTTTCCAAAATCCACATAGTAAAGCAGCTGCCCTCTTCTCTAACGTAGAAGCCACAGCAAACTTCTTCCTACTCACTTATGTTTGACCAATTGACATACAGTACAAACAAGCAACTATTAATTTTTCTAATCAACGTCTTTGAACATGACCTTTTGAGAGATCCCATAGTAAAAAATGTGAGAAATGACAGGACATGTACCTCCCTTGATTGGTTTATATGTCACCTCCCTCTGGTTGCTGAAGCCATTATCATAGATTATTAAAATTATTCCCAGGCTCAGAAGGAGACTCCTGGGTGGAGCAGGTCCTTGAAAGTGACTCTCATGCTGACAGGTTGCCTGCCTGCCACAACCAGACAGAAAGTAATCCCTTGTCTGCTGTTTACAATGTGGAGGCACTGCACCCATAATCACTTGAGACCTGGATCCATCACAGGCCTGCAGCTACACAATACATAACAACACAGATAACTGCAGAAGAGGCTTTTAACAGTGAAAATTGTTACTGAAGAACACATTTCACTGTTTTCTTAGTCGGGGAATTGCCACAGTGTCCTACAGAAGTATTGGAATAGAGAGGTCAATGTCTGTATTTGTGCTGACTGAAAACATTTGGGTTTGACATCAAAAGATGAATATGAGACCAGAGAGCAAGATTTTAGCTTTTGTTTCCAGATATGTACAGTATATCTACAGTAGATTGGATGCACAACTTAGAAGACAGCACCTCTTCGGTGTGTGGCAGGTGTGTTTTGTTGCCCAGGTGTGTCCTATTACATTGCTTATTCAATCAGTAAATAGCACTAAATGTCTACTCTGAGTTTCAGATTAAAATAGGTTACGCCTGTGTAAACTGCATTTAGAAGAGTAAACAATATGAAAACCAGAAAGCTCTCTATAAGATTGAAAATAAATCAGAACCATTGCTCAAACATTGGTCATAGCCGGTACAAGCATTTGGAATGCCCTGAAGAAGAAAGAAACCATTGGTTACAGGTACACCAAGGAAAACATCAGCAGTTGAAGACAGAAACATGCTAAGCGCTTTATAGAAAACCCTCAAAACAATTGCGAGTGACATCAGCAACATCCTGCAGATGGCAGAAGTGACGATATCACTGCCAACTGTTCATAGAAGACTTCATGAACAACAGTACAGTGGCTACACCAGAAGATGCAAACCACACATTAGCAAGAAGAATAGGAACAAAATTGCCAAAAAGTACAGCGCTGTGCCTAAAAAGAGACAAAAAATGTCGATGGAAAAATGGAAAAATCCAAATTGGGCATCATAACCTGTAGTGTGAACAACTTCTCCCTGCTCACTGACAACACCTCCTTCACCTCACATCCTAAATCATGGCCTTTTCTTCAACAGCGCCCTCTCCTTTGAGCACCACATGACCCACATAACCTGAACTGCTTTTTTTCATCTAAAGAACGTCGCTTGTTTTCGCTCTTCCCTCTTCCTTGCTGCTGCGTAAACCCTCATTCACGCCTTCATTACCACCAGACTCGATTACAGCAACAGCATTTTCTATGGACTTCTATGCAAAACCCATAATAAACTACAGTGTATTCAGAACTCTGCTGCCCGCTTACTCACCCACACCCTTTGACCACATCACCCCCATCCTCCAAAACCTCCACTGGCTCCCAGTCCAATATCGCAAACAGTTCAAAATCCTTTTACTCACTTTCAAAGCACGGCACAACCTGGCTCCCCCTACCTCACTGACCTCGTACACCTTCACTCCCCAAACCATCCCCTTCGGTCCTCTGACGGCAATTTCCTGTCACCATCCTCGATGGGCAAGCACCAGACCTGGGGCGACAGAGCATTTAGTTTCGCTGCCCCCTCCCGGCGGAACTCCCTCCCAGCACCCACCTGTAACTAATCTCACCTGTCCACTTTCAAAACCCATGCTGAAACCCCCCTATTTAAACTGGCTTTTAATGTTTCATGCTCACATTTGATTTAGTGCTCAGGTATCCTCATTTAATTACACGATTTCTATTTTCTGTATTTTACTGCTTTATTGTGCTGTATATTGTATTACTTATTTGCTTGCTTTATTGTAAAGTGCCTTAGAATTTTTAGAAAAGTGTGTCTAAATAAAATGTATTATTATTATTATTATTTATTTATTATATTTTATTTTTTTATTATTATTGTTATTATGTGGACTTTTCTGATGTATGCCGACCGCTTCTGTGTTTCGGTTTTTGTTCATATGGCTTTCTGTGTCACTAAATAAATGAAGGTACTGTTGATGCACACCTACCATGTTTATAAATCTGAGTGTTTTAGCCTTTTTCTCTGAGGTGTAAAAAGTTGCAAATGAGATCTGTTTATTTGTCGGGATCGCCATTAGCTCTAAACTTAAAAAAACAAAAAAACAAAAGTTGAGTACGGGCAAAATCTGACCAGTCAGATTCGACTATGAGTGCTACTCTCATCTGCTAATGAAAACTGAAATATGCCAGAATAATTTATGGGTAACAGTTTTGTACAATCATTTACATAGTTAAGTCTTCAGCACCACCCCTCTAATTTGCAAAAAATATTGCATTATTAATGTATCAACATTTGCATATTTCCGTGGCCACGCTCACGCCCCCAAAAAACAGACTTTCAGCTTCTTTCAAGTCAGTTATCACTTGCCTCAAACTGGGTCATCACATCTCCAGGCACAATTACTGCCAAAATCTCAGCGGGACAAATTTGCTGTCAGTTCTTGTGCCACTGTTATGTATGACTTGCCAGCGGGCGTCACTGAGATAATAATAAAAAAAGGAAACGTTATGTATCATACAGCAGGCCTAACTGGTCAATAGGACGACAAACGTACACTAATAAGCCAATGAACACAGGGTGGTCCGGCTTGTGGGGAGTGGTCAAAGCGCAGTTCTAACAAATGTGTTATTGACTTCACTTAAAAACCGCTCAAACCAGCACACAGCATCTGAGAGGGAGACATGAGAGACTTTTGAAGGGGTTTCTCAGTATTGATTATAGCCTCCAGCTAATGATGACCACATGGTAATACACATATACGGAAGGAGTGTGACAACCTGAAATAACGGAAACACTTTTCACCTGTGTTGTGTATGTAGAGATATGTGCAAGGGGATGGTTCTAACAACCTCTGATATTAGACACAATTAGACACACCACATTGTTGTACAAAATGGTAAATCAATTTTTCCAACAGCCTATTTGAGCCGAGCGCTTATCTGCCTGCACTGATTTATACCATAGCGATAAGTGAATTCTCAGTTTGATTAAATCTGCTGTTTTTCCTTACCAACTGAATTGTGTGGTTTAAAACACCTTTCATACTGAAATAAAAATATAAATATTAGTGCCAACCTGGACTTATTTTCTGCAACACACTGAGTCACATTTTGCACATAATACAATAATAAAAATGCTGTTGACACAATAACACTTCACTCTACAATTTGTGTATTTAGATTCATTTCAACCATGGGTGTCTCAAAGTGCGGCGAGGAGCCTCTACGGCCTGTTTTCTTGTTTTTTATTGGCCCTTGGCAATTTATTATTAATGAGATATATTATTAAACATTGCCCTAATGAGGATGAAGCGGTATAGAAAATGGAAATGGAAATTATTAAACATTACACTAATTTGCTTAGATGTCAGTGAACATAGCTGAGCATATATTGCGCTACAGTGGATTGGTTTTAGCATCTGTAAAGTACAAAATGTGTCAAAGTGTCCCCTTTAATTTTTCTGTATGTTTGGACACACCTGATATAGACACGCAGTCAATTGTACCTTAAGTGACTGCTGATGCATCAATCAAAAGTATACTGTAGATGTCAGTAGGGTTGGGCATCGTTTGAATTTGATCAATTACGGTTCAGATTCCTAATTTCGATTAGAGTTGGGCGATCATTTTTATATACCCGTGTACCAGTATAAAATCTTCCAATGATAAGAAAGGACTTATACTGGTATAAATGATCATTTCAACCGGAAAAAAAGCAGAGTTGCTGGCGTGTTTTTCCTGCGACTGTGCAGTGTTTAAAAATAACGTACAAAATTGAACTTATAAAAAATCCACAAAAGAGCGAATCCACGAAAGGTGAACCACGATGTAACGAGGGAACACTCTATACCCTAATTTCCGGTGTATAAGACACACAGGTGTTTAAGCCACACCCACTAAATTTAGAGAGACAAACAGATTTGTACAAATAAAAGCAACACCGGACTATAAGGCACACATGCCCACGTGTGGCACACACGAGTCTGGTGCAATTCCCAACAAGCTTATCAACACATTGGAAATCGCAGGAGGTCATTACTCAACATAACAGTCTGACTCACAGTGTCATCTTAGAAAGAATGCTAAAATCATCACACAGCAACTTAACACTCAAAAAGTAGATAAGAAATATACAAGACAAGTACCAATACGAGTTTAGAATAAAAAACTATTTTAATTTTAGAAGCTTTTTAATGCAGCAGTCCGGCCATTCCAAAACCCGCTGACAACAGTGGACCTCCCAAGATCCACTGGCAGACCCGAGCAAAAGCAGCTACATCGATTACCTTCATCCTGAAAGCTGCATCACATGCACCTCTCCACGTGTTCTCCATGATGAGGCGCAGTGCAAAATGACTGCTCCGAAGCACAGGAGATGTCACGAGACCAGAACACGACCACAAATTAGCCATATCATTGTTTAAGACTTCGGGCTTAAAGTATGAGAATAAAGTAGTGGCTTATACCGGAAATTACGGTAATTGATATTTTTTGGTTTTTAGTTTGAGGAAAAAAGAAGGGATGCACAATTTCTTTTAACTGATAACTTCCTGCTTCTCAAGGCTGGTACAGATAACCAATAACTTTATCAATTATTTTTTTACATTTAACTGAATTATGTGCACACCTGGAGGAAAAAACAACATTTTATTTAACAAGCTACACCTGTAGATTTGTCATCAATAAAACAGACAAAACAGTGGCGGCTCGAGCTCGTAGCTCAAAGTGGTTTGCTGGCCGACGAAGGCCAAGGTCTTCGGCGACAGTGAAGGATGCCGCGGCGATGGGAGCAGGCCCCAGGCCTTTCTTGGTGGCGGGCTTTAGGACAGCTTTTTTTGGCGGCACTAGCGACCGTTGTGGCAATGCTGGCGTTTGAGTTGGCTGGTGGTGTTTGGTGTGTTGAGGGTGAATGTTTTTTTTCTCTTTTCGCAACGTGTTTACGTTGCATTTGGTGCAACTAGTGCGTGAGGTGTCTGAGGCAGTGGAGATATCCCACACAGATCAGCGGTATGTTTGTTTACAACACGTGTTTACAGCAGTTGACACATAGGAGAAAACGTAGGGGAGCTTGATTTGCTCAGCCTAACCCCACCTACAGCACAGTATAGGTAGTCTTGCCTCATTTGAGAGTTTGTTTAAAAATTATGAGTTACCTGAGCTATTTTTTAATTTTATTGGATATACTGGTATGATGTCACAATTCCTCATGTCAGCCCGATATTTATCATGCACATCTAGAAAAAAAAAGTCGTAAATGTTGAGCAAGTTAGTAAACAACAGAGGAAGATAATGGTCAACAACTGTCAGGCAGCTAAAAAATATTGTTTCCTTTGTTATTGCACACAACAGATAGTCATTTCGCTGATATCAAAAACATGATTACAAAAAAATAATTTTATCTTTTTGTGTGTGTTTGACTTTGTCTTTAAAAACATTTTCCCCAAAAGCAGGTCTTAAAAAAAGTGGTTGTCTTACAGTATATTCATGGTCGTCTCATAGAAGGATTTTAAATTATAATATTACATTATTATATTATAAAATTGATATCTGACACTCTATGTAATATGAATTTGTTTGGAAGATTGTAATAAATGTTTTAATACTCCACTAACATTATGTAATTGCAGATTGTGTGTGCTAAAAACTGTATGTTTGCTGGAGGGTTATCACAGACAAACGACAGTGAGGCAAGATCGTATTGCAGCCATATTTTACCCTGCAGTTATTCATCAAAGTGATTCAGTAACATTAACTACCGCTCTGCACTTGCATGCTGGCATTATGAATATGACTTATGGTGCAGTGAGGCTGAATTACGGCCACATGCCAAAGAGTCGACTGTGTCAGACGGCAATTCTTCACCTGTGTGTGTGTTTTTGGGCAGGTGTGTCGATCTAGCGAGCTAACCTAATTAAACAAGAACTGTACTGCTTGTCAAATATAGGGTATCTGTCACATTAATTAGAGCGTCCTACTACCTTAGACTGATACTGCCTTGTATCTAAAGTTAATTTCCTTCACATTAAAAAGGAATACATAGACCACTGCTGCATCTGCATTGACTGTGTATTGAGATTAATTACACTACTGCTGGGTCCAAACTTGTGTTTTGACACAGGCCTCATTAGAATGCCCACCCCAATGGAAATTACATAGTAAATTCAATAATAACTAAATTCAAGTAACAGTTAAGGTCAAGCATTTACAGCTTGTTGCACTGAACATACAGTATAGAAATCCCTCGTTTAGTGCAGTTAATTGGTTTTTGACCAGACCATGATTAGTGAATTTCCATGAAGTGAGACGCTTCTTGATAAATGTAATATTTTCGTAGTTAAGAACATAGAAAACATTAAACATTATTAGAGCCCTCTAGACATGATATAACGTCCCTATAGTCACTTTTAAACTGGTATTACCCAATACGGTAGACATAATAAGGTAGACATAATAACAGAAAATAAGACATATTAGACATGTAACATAACATAGACTCACATGTTAACATCGCGAGAGTTCCTTGTTTTGTTCTGGACAGCGTACTTCCTGCAGTGGCTATTGTCTCATCAATGTAATGTAATGGCGGCTGAATGACAACACATCAGGTTTGACGTAAATTAGTCAACCTCTTTATTTTAAATAGACACAGGGCATTTTGTCTTACAGACTGATGCTTAATACACAGCATGAACAGTTCAACACTTCCTACATCCCTTCTTCTATGGACGTATTTCCTAAAAGGTAGCTGTAACCCACTATTCAGAATGCCACTGCCCTCTTTAGCTCACACTCTAAACAACAGCTCAGAACTACACAATACACCCGTCGCTACAGTAACATTACTGACACCTAGTGACCAGTGTAGAATACTACATCTCATTCACAGCGTCTTTGAATACGTCTTCTGAATGCCTTGTACCTGTATTTGTATTTTCACTCATTTAGCCATTTTTATGCTTGATAATGCTTAACTTGGGCCAAGAATATGTCAAAATTCCCTAAATATATTTTTGACTAACAATAGGCCGTATTCAACTACAAAAGTGATAATTTATTATTATATATTTATTATTTCCCCAGGTTTCACATGACAACACAAAGCCACTTGAACTACACACACTAGTACACTTGGAAAAAATGGTGGACCAGTGTACAATATGTGGCAGACTATTATTATTTTTGAATAAAACAAACACTGTAGTGACAACCCCATATAATTAGTCAGTGTTTATGCCGCCAAACACAGCAAGCTTACTGGGCTTTCGTCTAGTTAGCGCTTGCCTGTCAATGCGTGTATGTGTGTGTAAATGTAGAATAATAATTTTCAGATATATTCAGAAGACGCATGCATATTCAAAGTGTTAGTGTGGATAGAAAATATTTACGCTGGACTTTGTCCAGCTTGTATCACCTCATTTTTATGCATGTATACCCAAGAGCATCAGCTGCATGTTTGTGTTTCTCAGCACAATATACACATATATACAGTAGGTATGTGCTTGTTTCCATGCTTGTCTGAAGTGGAGTGTGTAATAAATGTCATGTTTTGGTGCTCACAGAGCCTTGATGGAGCTGTTGGTTTCGGAAGGCCACACATCCCTTGGGGAGGACCACAGTTTTCTGTTTTCTGTGAAAGTTTCCTGCCTCTAGATCCTAGGTTCCCAAAGTGGGGTATTGTCATGGGGGTACGTGAATAAAAATGAAAAACAATTAGCGCCTAACTTAAAATTACGGGTGTGCCCGAATGCCTCATAGCGCACAGAGCACGAAGTTCTTCATGTCGGTGTGAGTTATATGAAGTAAGTTTGATGATTAGGTTGTGCAATGAGAATCTTGAATATTTAATTTGTATTGGTGTTCCAATCCCTGCACTATGAAAACCTGCACGTGCCTGCCAGGATGCTAGAGTGGGGATTCCCCCGAAAATGAGGCTTTATCGCTGGTTGTATGTATTTTTGTACGTTGGATACTGCTTTATCATGTTTGTTAAACTTTCCCTTTCAATTTGGTATCAAATTAATATGCAGACTGAAATCATAGCGATTGCGAGTGGACAAAAGTGAAGCTCAAGTTCAACCCGTTCAGACGGAAAGATCTCAATGTCTGGCTTCAACAAAAAACATGTAGGACGAATACTTCAAAATTTGACCCTGCAAAATACACATTTTTGAACCAGAATAACTCACGTACTGTAAAATAAAATAACCATTTAATCATATTCAATATTTCAAGTTATGATTACAAAAGGTTTGTTTTTAAGTGTGCAGGAGAAGGGGGTACATTACTTGAATTCAAATGGCTGAAGGGGTACATGACGGTGAAAGGTTTCGGAAAAACTGCTCTATCTAGATGATAAACATATCTACCCATCGCTCAGAAAAATATAATAAAAGATATTTAAATTATTACAACCTTTGTTTAACTGCCAAATTCCAGCAAATAATATTTTTGTGGGGTTAAGAATGTTAATTGAATCCTAAAGCTATATTGAAGGAATGCTTTTCTTCTAGCTAATCATAGAAAAATGCTGATAATAAAATAATAATAAACCTATATAATGTTCAATAAAAATAACATATTATTATGATATACGTATAGTGATGACAAAAGATGTAATTTAGGTCAACAAGCCTTGGATACAAAAAGCGCATTAGGGGCACAGTGACAAGGAAAAAATATATAATTCTGACAGTTCATAATAGAAATGCTATGAGAGCACTCTTGGCTTCAGCTCACCCATGACCCTGAACAGGTTAAGTAGTAGAAAATGAACAAATGAGCGTCTCACTTTAAATTCAATGATCTATACTAACCTAATGAACGTACAGGTATACGGATGGTTTACTTTGAGCATTGCCAATATTTGTATTTGGGATCAGAGCTGATACTTTGTGAACAGAACATTAATTATGTAGACTCCACCAAAACAATGCTGCTTTGCCTCTGTTGCTTCTCTCACACTGTCTTTCCCTACATCCATCGCTCCATCCTGCAAACGATGAACACACACGCTTAGACAAACACAGAGTGCAGTGAAGCGGAACGCATCTAGCGGCACAGCCAGTCAATCTGTGTGGCTCTGCCTAGTCTTGCTGCTGGTGTTGATTTGACACACACACACGCGCGCGTGCGCGCTCTCACACAGAGGACGGCGTGAGATCTCAATGGAGCTACAAAAATATGACACAAAAGACTGGAGAGGGTGAGGCACAGATGGCATAAGAAGCGGAGAAAGAAAGCAAAGCATGAAGAAGAAAGATGTAGACTCAGAACAAACTGCAAAGAAGACTCACACGGTGGCTATCGCTGCAACTGATGGCACCATTTAGTTTAAAAAAGGGAAACATTTTGTCATGTGTTCTCATGTCTGGGAATACAGTGAAAATAAAGACATCCTGTGGACGTGTAGCCCAAAGGTGTATGAAGAGGACGTAAACAAATCAGTACATCTGATCAACATGGATGTCAATGAAACACTGTGTGGAAGGACAAACCACACAAGCATTGACAAATAAAAATAAATAAATAAATAAATAACATTGCTGTTGCCTTTTCAACCCTTTTTTCCTCCTGAAGGAAGCAGGCTGGAGAGATACTGTAGATATGAGCTCAAATACGCTATTGGACAAAGTGAACAAATTTAGCAAACAGCTGGACAACCTCTGGCAAATTTAAAAAGAGCGCACCATAATTTTAGCACAAACTCCACAACTTCAGACCACTGGCTGGGGCTGCACAAATTTTTTTAAACAAAACTCAATTCACACTTAAACGGCATCTAATGTCAAAATTATGACTTTTTTTATAAAAATGTTACTTCACGAGCTTAATCTCAAACAAACTGAACAACTCACGCTGCACTGTCATTGGCATGATGGCCGACACTTCCTCCTCACTCTCTCTGTCCCGAAGCGAGCCTCGTTGGCCAGGACGAGTTAGCTCCACTTCCGTGATTCCTTTTGGCTATTATTCATCAGGTCACAGGAGGAGTGACTGCATTAATGACTTTTCTTTTGACTAGTCTTTATTATTTGCATGTATGTAATGTCGAGTGAGCCAGCGTGCCATGTTTTGCTGGATTATTTTCAGTCGTTTCTATTGATTTCTGTCAAGAAAGTCCCCCATCAACGGTCCTTCCAGGCCATTCCATGAAGAACGGCAGAAAGACCATTGGTAGTATCTTTAAAGCAGAACAAGAGAACGAGGAGTCTAATGACAAAGACAACAACAATAATTTGAAATGTCTCTGAAAATCGTGTGCATGTGCACAAGTGTGTAGCAAAAAATTTGAGAATTTGAATTTGAATTCTAAGCAAGAAACTCATGGTTCCCATTTTGTGTAGAATCGTGCATCCAAGCTTCCAAGAAGGTCATTGTTTTGTCAGACAAACCATTACCTTTGGCACATTACTAGAATTATTAATTGAAAAAATGTTTGGTGTGTCGGATCAGTTAGACTGAAAATGTCTCAGTGCGCCCCCAGAAAAGAACTGCAATGGTACAACATTGATAGAAACTGTGCAGTAAATGACAACTGACAGAAGAATCTCATCATGGCTCATAATGGCCCATATCTCTCGAGCCTCTCTTTTGAACATGGTTTTGCAGACGGAAATGACCATGGAGAGAGGGTAGCATTCCTCCGACCCAGCTACCCTCTGGAAAAAGGTGTCTGGGAAAACAAGACCTGCGACAGGAAGCCCTTTGCCCTGTTTTTCAGCCAGACATCCAAACACTCTGAGAGCCAAGTCTGTGGCTGTAATAACATAGCATGATGCCTTTGATTTGATATAGCCACTCATAATCTCCTTAAATTTGTGTTTTTTTTACACTTGTGCCTGGTGGCAATTGCATTACAGCACAAAGGCACAACTACAAAGGCACAACATAGAGTGCAGACCTCTGCCAAGGTGGGTGTACCCCGCCTATCGCCCAAAGTCAGATTTGGATAGGCTCCAGCATACTCATGACCCTAGTGAGGATAAATGGCATAGAAGATGGATGGATGGATGGATGGATGGATGGATGGATGGATGGATGGATGGATGGATTCACTCACACAAAAATACAAGACACCACAAAAATATATAATAAAATAAATTTGGGCTGCTATTTTTTTTTGCTGATTGATCAGAAGCTTGTTTCGATTAATCAAATAATCGGTTAGGCCCTAGACCAGGGTTCACCAACGTGGTGCCCGCGGGCACCAGGTAGCCCCCCACGACCACATGAGGTGCCCGCAAGCCTGCTTTTCATTCAGGTTTTCAGTTAATAATGAAAGAAACAGTAGAAAGACAAGGCATTCTGAAATACAAAATGTGAGTTGTGGACACCAGCATTTTGTTCATGTTCTGGTAAAACAAGCATATTCGCTTTGTTTGGGTTTAAAATAAGCTCTGAAAATAAATGTTACAAAAATGAGTAGCTCTTGGCCATTTTCATTTTGTAAAAGTAGCTCTCACAAGGAAAAACGTTGGTGACCCCTGCCCTAGACAGACCAAATTAATTTGAACCAAACACAGTTTCGTCCGCAACATATCAGAATAGAGGCAAACATGTCGAACACTGTTTTCCAAAATTAAAGCTGATATGTGTGAATATCTTGTTTTGCCCAAAGCAAAGATAATAGGACTGTTTTCATGGATGACTAAGGACATTTTAAATATTCGCATTTGAGAGGCTGAATAAACTACATAACTAACTTACTCGCAAAGCAACCAACTAACAACATATCAAAATCATGATAATGGAGGTTATTTTAAAGCTCCACAGTTCCTGAAACGATACAAGTATTTTGCCTTCATGAATATGTATGTGTCCGTGTGCTCATTTACCTTGCAGCATCAGTGACAAATAAGTTCTTGCTATCTTATTTCACAGATGAAAAGAAAAGCTCCAAACCATCTTTGGTCAATTATTGCCTTGCTATATTCACTTTTGCAGTAATTGTGTTTGCTCTCTATTAAGCCAGAGGTTGCAGCCAGCATGATTTTCCTCATTTCCAGAAACCATTTTATCAAAGCAGCAGCTCGTCATAAACTCTGCAAAATCTGGCCTGTCAGTTCAAGCCTGGGAATAAGAGGCCGCATCTGTCGGGAGGTCATGGGAGATGGTGTTTTATAACCCTCATCTCCATGTGTCTACATCATCTTCACCTTGACCAGGATGGTGTATGTGACGCGGGAGCAGACAGGCTGGAGCATGTGTGTGTTGTCGAAAGCATTTGTGTGTCAGAAAAATAGCCTCACTGGGAGTCTGAAAGAAGGTTTAGAGATATGTTTTGGTTCAGGAAAAAAAGTTCCTTTTGCAGACTGTGTGGAGAATGGATACTACACTCTGAACAAAAAAAACTCTACATTTCAACAGGTAAGGTTGTTACGGGATTATTTTTGGATGATCAGTTTCAGAGCCATTTTTATATTAGATTAAGCCACTTCAATAGAAATTGTGTGTGAAATCTGAAGCTGACCTAGAGCTGGACCTAGAAATGTGTTGAAATCTGTTAACCCACTGAGAATCAAACCAGCAACCATCAGCTTGGGAGACGACCACTCTACGACCCGAGCCATGCCACTGTGCACAGAATAACTAGAATGTTACATGTACGGTAACGTTAAATGTAATTCAAATTCCCACCAACAGGGGGCGACATTGAAATAGTCCATTAATTTTCAATAGGAAAAAAGTCAGTAAATATTAGGGGTGTCAGATCACAAGACAAGACAATACACGATATTAGGTTTACAAGAACAAGACGAGACAATATTTTGTCATTACTTTTGTAGGAAAAAAATGTATTTACTGAGTGGGTAAATAATTATTACAAGTAGATTTTAGAATAAATGTTTGCATTGATGTTTATTGATTTAATTATTGTTGAGTGTCTTAAAATAAGTACAGTGTTGGTATAACTGTTTAATCAATCTAATCTAATAGCTTAGTGAATGATTACAAGTAGTTTATAGAAATAATGCTTTATTAAATAATTAGCGGAGTAGGTGAACATCTATTTAAGTGTATCAAAGGTTAAACAGCCAGCATGTAGACAAAACTACCTTGACATAGACTGAGGAAAAGAATGTTTTGTTTATGTCAACAACTACAATAAATCTTATCGGGACAGCAAAGGAGCCAGCTATCATCTGCTGGCATCACAAGCTTTGTCAAGGAATTCAGGAGAACGTTATCTTTGGAGGGACTGGCGCCAATGGTCTAAGCAAACAAGTATAAGAATGACTATGGGACGATCGGAGGGAACTGTCTTTCATTTTCAACCAGGACATGGGTACAGGTGAAATGAGAAGGGGTCCAGGTACCTGTAGGCTGCAGAAATTATCCTGTCTGACTTATTTTTCAATTATTATGTCTGACTTATCTTTCAATTATGATGTCTGACTTATTCTTCAATACATTTGGAAAAAAAACAAAATTGTTGTGAGTCTTTCTTCCTTCTCATAACTGAAGATTAAAGAGCACACAAGGGGGAGGTGAAATTAGCTTAATTCATTTTCCAAAGTGGTCCTTTGACCTTTAGGAGGTTGTGAAGAATTCCATTTCCAACGCTTTTAAGAAAACAACAATGACAAAATATATACGACTGGACAAACAGACTTTTTGATTTAACTGAGTCACAAAACAGTGCAGTAGGGCCCTTTGATTTCCGCGTTAACGGAATCGCGCACGGAATCGCAGGACTGGCCAATAATAACGGAATTTACGGAATTTTTTTTTGACATGTGAATCGTGAGGAGAAGGAACGTTTGTGTGGGGAACGTTTGTGTGCGGACCGCTCAATCGGGGCGGAATCTCATCACCAACACTAACCCACCCCTCCTGAACTAAACATGTCAAAATGCTAACCTGAAACACTGGCACAATGCCTGCTGGTAACATGCCAGTTCTGAGTGAAAAAAGACCAGTGGCACGTTTGTTCTTGCACCCAGCTCATCTTAACCGTCAATGCACATTCTCAACACACACAGAACACACTTCCGGCCTTCAAAATAAGAGCGCTGTTTGCCATGTCACATCTAGTTGTGTAAACATGGTGTTATATTTGCAAATAAGTTATTAGTTTGATGTAAAAACAACCCTTGTTTGTGTTGTTTATGTTCTGGTATAGTTGTTTAGATATTTAGCTGTCACAAAAACAAAAAAATTGTGTAAAAGTGAAAGTTATGCTTGAAATGTATCTTTTTCAAAGATGTTTTTTTTTTCCTTTTTTAGTCGGGAACTGATATTTTCTGAAACTTACCTACCTATGTTCTACTGATGATGACTAAAGAACGGAAAAGGGTAGAAGCTAACTTTTTTTCTAATGAAAGACGGGAGTCTAATCTTTCTTTTGGTAGGTTCCATGTTTATATAGCCTGCGGGCCTTGAAAGATGAGTCAAAATTGTCTAAAATGGTCGGTACTGAAGGGGTCTTTTGAAAAATGGCCGGGACTGAATGAGTTAATGGTCATTTCATTCAGTAAACCAAAAAGCACACATTAATGCTGGTAAAATAAGTCCAAAATGTAAAAAAAAAAAAAAAAAAAAAAAAAAAGGAATTATAAAAAAAATTTAAACACGAAAAATGGAATTTTGAAATAAAATTGAATTTGAGAAAAAAGATACAGAGCCCTACAATGCAGGTACATTTTCAAATGTTATAACTTTGCATGCAAGACCAAAACATGATGCATTTAACTAAATACCCAATTTAAACCATTCATAAAATTCATAAAATTATTCATAAAATGATTTCAGTTAAAATAATGACAACAGTTGTAGCTGCTACTACCAATCATTTATGTTGATGTGTAGTTATGAAAAGACACATGTAAAATAGAGTGCAGATTGAAAATTAGTTTTATGTTGACGCTAAAAGAACCACAGTTCCTATGATGCTGGGAGGTAACAGGAGAAGTAATGCAACAGATACTAATATCACATGTTTTGTATGCATAACATAAGCATAATGTTTTTAACTGTCAAACGTTTTAACTGTCACAATTAAACATAAATGAATATATTCCATGTATAAAACAACACTATATTCTCGCTTTAAAATTTTGACAAGGAAACATAATCAATTTCACGGATAGTCTGTTTGTTTTTACAACCTCTCAAGTGAAAACAAAAATCTAGTTATTTAGCTAGCACAATCATTCCTGGTCACATGACATGTTGGGGTGCATTGCCACTTGTTGCTAGGCAAAATATATACAGATGGACACATACAAAGGTAACTGGCCCAAACTAGGCTTAGATGGATAACTGTAAAAAGCTAATTAATACACATGAATTCACTTTGTACTCTGTAATATGTATTCAATTCATTTCGATAATAGGAAAAACAACAAAACAATTGCAACAGCTCAGTGGGGTTGGGCACTGCCCCGATTCAAGAGTCACCACTGATCTGTGGATCCTTAACTTAAACTATAGCATTTACTCACAGCGATTTGATCCTTTGAATAAAAATGGCTTGTGTGACTATTTATGTGGCTTTTTTCCAGCTCCTGAAGGGTGTTTGTTTGAAGAATAACTTTCCTAGAAAGTAATACATTTTCCTAGAAAGTAATCAATTTCCTATCATGTTTTTCCCGTTCAGTGTCATTCAAAAGCTGGAGACCACCCCACTGCAGAAAGAGACACACAGCCATTCACACTTATTATGCCTACGCCTATTTACAGTCGTCCCTCGCAGTATCGCAGTTCGATTATCGCTCCCTCGTTGTACCGTGTTTTTTCAGAAATGTATTAATTCATAGATGATCACTGTTATGTGGTACAAATCGTCTATTATTAGTCAAAACACACTGAAATATAAGTGATATGCTGTATTCAGATCACACAAACATTGATGAGACATTACCTTGTATTACATTACCTTAAAACGGCATGAAGTCAGCCATGTGAGAAATTATGTGGAAAAAAGTTCTCCTCTCATTCTGTGTGGAAGTGGTAAGTTTTGGCTTCTTAAGTCCAGATGAGTGGAGTACTGGAGCACTGGAGTGCCCAGAAAAAAATATGTGAGATGCAATCTGTACTGTATAATACTGTATATTGGGCCAAAGGACAGTCCCTAGGGTACAAGAGTACAAGGCTGAAAAAACAACCATTAAGTTGTGGTAAAGCATGACTGTTCCAATGACTGCTACAGTGCTTGACGGCAGCCTGCTACCGGCCGAAGAGCGCCACGGGTCACGAACATGCCACCTAATATAGAGTAAGTCCAGGGGTACAGTAGATCAATTCTTGTGAGGTGAATGTTGTTTGCCCTCTGAGTAATTAAAGGGTAAGCGTACGTAATTTGGAATGAATAGGCTGACTGGATATTAGTGGAGAAACTTCCACACTGTGGCATGCATATTAAAAGGGACAGCTCGACAGGGAGTTGAGTGACGGGAATCTTTGTGCACGTGTGCAGGCATGCGCGAAACAAAACGAGTGTGCGACTTTCATCAAGCAAATTATAGAATAGAGCTTTAAGAGAAGCCGCCCGCTCATTACCTGGAGAAGTGCCACTTTGCAAATTACAGTGCAGCCAAGCATTCCAGGTGTACCAATTGAATCTCCTCACTCACACACACACACACACACACACACACACACACATGCACACGATAATCATAAAATTATATCACGAAACATAAAATACATTATACAACATTATACATCCACATGTAACATTTGCACCAACTGTCACCAACAAGAAGACTAGGTTAGCATAATGAAGTTAATCTGTACAGTGAGACCAAGCTAATGAAGTTAGCTTCTCCGATCGCCCTTGGCTGGGAAATCATGTCTCCATCGGGGGCCTTTTAACCTCCACATGGAAGCACACACCACCCACAGTCCCCTCCCCAAAACACCCCTCTCCTCAGACACACAGCAGAAACACACACTTCTGCACACCAGCTTAATGAGTGCCTGGGGAGACAGTGAGACATGCATACTGAAAGACAGGTCCGCTCTTCGCCTTCCAATGCGGAAAGCTTCCCAAAAACACAGAGGATGCTCTAGATCGCAGAGACGCCCCGAGGCTAAGACGACGTGCGAACACAAAGTCAAAACAGAGAGGGACCAATGGGGTGATGAAGAGGAACTGAGACTGCAAAAAGAGGGAGAAATGGTAAAGAGGTGTCTCTTCTGCACATGTGCTGCTTCTTTTAGTTGATGTCAACAACTTGGAGATAAAAGGTGTCCAATGACAACCAAGCCCAATAAGAGACATTTGTGTTCTTACGTACGTTCTGATAAGACTGCATCACTAAACAATCGGTGGAAACATGTTTTAGCAAGGTGTGTTTCAAGAGGGAGTTGCATCCCGACGTGCGTTACCACACGCACAGGCGCCGCAATTTTCAGGAAGTTTGTTGGCCGTGGCCAGCAATCAGAGGAAGTGGGAAGTGTGTCGTACTTATGGACCAAGTGATTTGTGACACCCACGTGTTTGCCGATCGCCCTCCGTTAGTTGCTTTTAGATCGTGAGTGCGGCGTGCGACTCGTGTGTGCTAGGTGTGCTTCATGTATAGCTGTCATTTGTTTCACTCACTGGGGACGCACCGTGTGTGGGCATTGTACGAGGCTCGTAAATGCCCACTCGATTGCAAGATGGCCGTACTGGCTTCCTACAGCACCTACGGTTATCGTGACCGGGAGAACCGGCGTGTACAGCGGTAAGGTGTATTAATGTCTGATACGCTATGTGAGAAGCCGCCATGCGTCCACGGAGGTCGGGAGGAGTCGCTTGCCGCGGGAGGAGCCGCTGCCATGGCCGGGAAATGTACACAATTTTCTTCTTGACGTGTTGTCTGCGGGTTTTTCCACATAGCCAGCACGTACGTCAGGATGTAACTCCCCTTAAAAAAAAACCAGGGGCGGATCTAGCTTTTTTGAAAAGGGGGAGTGTGGCCGAGGCCGTAGGCCGAGGCGCTGGAAATGAAGTGGGGTGTCTGGTGGCCCTCCCTCAGAAATTTTTTTTAAATTAGACCTCATTTCCTGCAATCTGGTGATATCTGAGGCCAATTTTATGTCCTTAATTTCAAGAGTTTGTTGTTATTTTTATCCTTGGACTATATCGTTTAAGCCAAAACATTCTATTTATAAAATTACCGGTACTAGGAGAAACCCATTTTAGCTCAATTTCCTGAAATATTTTCCAATTTGAAGCAGCTGTAAATTCTGAGGATTTGAGTATAATTTTATGTCACTGGGGATCGCTTTTCTGGTTAATTTTCATTGAGAATAGACAACAGTTTTCCTATAGTCATGATGCCAGAAGCTTTATTTTGCACCTCCACCTGAATAGCCATGTACAGCACACGTTCAAGCTCCAATGTAAATTATCAGCCTGACAGTGGGTTCAGGAATAGCATGCGTCTCGGTTGCATTCTGGCATATGCGTCCACCACGCGCCCATGATTCAGATGCATGTCCCTATGGACATACATCAGAATCAGGCCATTGAGTCTGTCCTGGCCCATTGATGACCTCATGACACTTTTCACCTGCTTCAGCGCAGAGTTGGCACGCTCCACGCCTGCACTGGTCACAGGGATGATCAGCATCAGGAACAGGATCCTATGTGTGTTGAGGTACATCAGCCGATTTGCCTGAGTGAAAAAAATCGTGGTTGCCTCAAAACGGGGGGGTGTACGCCCCCACACCCCCGTCTAAATCCGCGCCTGCAAACAGTGGAACCTTGGTTAGCGTCATTAATTCGTTCCAGAAAGTCCAACTCTAACCAAAACGATTGTTTACTGAATCGATTTTACCCCGAAGAAATAACGTAAATCTAATTAATTTGTTCCAGAAAGCCAAAAAAGCTAAAAACAAAACAAACTTAAACACAATTAAATATGTATATAAATACATATGAATGATGAATGAAAGGGATAAATTCATATTTAAGGTTACTGTTATATTCATTGAGAACGTGATTCTTGACATGACTGTACCCAAAGACACGATTTGGCAGCGACCTTAACACGGACGCCACTTTGTTGTTTTGCCATGAGGTTAGGCCTGTCACAATAAAAAATTTTGCTGGTCGATGATTGTGCTACAAATTATTGTTGATAATCGATATTATTGACAAAAATGTTTAGACCATTTTTTCATTAATTATATGGAATAATATTGTGAGGACATCGTAACGAAAGCAAAAACTTTCTTTTCTCAAGAGTATTTAACATTGTAATCGGACTGGCGAGAGCTTTTAAATAAAATAAATTAAACAAACCAATAATTGCACTTAAACAAAACACAATCATAACCAAAAACAATAAAAAATAGAGCCTGTCTCCGTTAAGAAAAAACTCCCTCTCACTCCAATAAAAAGCACACATAACAATACATACAATAAATAAAAGAGTATCAAGTCTCTGTACACAAAATTGCACTTGAATAAATAATGAACATTGGTTGTTATTCCTTAACAGGTAGGCTTAACATATAGAGAATGACACTATGAGTGTGCACCATTTTGGACGATTTTGTTTATATTTACTTTGCTGACCAAACGCCTCAGTAAGCATTGACTGTGGGGATGAAGGCTCGCTGCACCTCCATTGGATAGTTCTTTTTCCCAGTTGGGAAAACTGTCGCTGTCCGTCGTCGCTTTTCATGCGCACGCCTTATTCATTCTGTTTAAAAGCGAACTATTCCTACACTGGGGCTGAGGCATTCGTCTTAGAAAAGCTTTTGTACCTTCATTCATGTTAGCGTATGCTTGCTCATGAGGCTAACTTGCTGCTAGTCAAGGTAGCCCCGCCTCCACATACTGTACTTGAGACAAAGAGGGGAGGAGCGTTCACTCTCTCCGTTCATTCCACTGTATAAACAACAGCTGCAGAGTGAAACCTCTTGAAGCAAACATGCTTGCATGCACATGTCAATTTATCTTAGCCGGCAAAATTATCGACTTTGTTTTTATTGATCGTTCAATTAATCGATTATCATGACAGGCCTACATGAGGTATTTCTTGAATTCAATAGTGTTTCTCTTCAAAAAGGAGCCAAAGAAAGTGGCAAATGCCAGCATTTGATAAAGAAGTTCAGCAACAAGAAGGTGGCTGATCTCGCTGCCATATCGTGTCTTTGGGAACAGTCACGTCTTCAATGAAGGTAGGGGTAACTTTAAACGTTCATGAGGGGCGTCACAAGATTTTGTCTTATGAGATCTCATGAGATTAAAACGTGAAAAGATTTCTTGTTCATTAAAAACTGTCTTAATCACACAAAAAATTAAAATGAACTACATAATTTTGCTGGCCTCCATATATTGCCATGTGCATCCGTGTCTGTCTTCCTCGTCTCTCGCTTCCAAACAAGCATTGGTTCAGCACCTAGATGCAGTGCAAGGTAATGTACTGTAGAAGTTAGGAGGCAAAAAGGTCCTTGCAAAGCCGAATGACACGGCCCCTTGTGGGGAATATTAATAATAAGCAAGGTGAGCCCATCAAAAAGAAAGGGCCAGTATGCCAAAATTATTCAAGTGGCAACAAAATGAACTTGCCCACCACAAACATATCAACCCAACCCAGTTTTCCTACCTGAAAAAAAATACACATCAAGATACAGAGCCGTCCTTCTGACAGGCAACACTCACTGAGACGTTTGATCTGCAAAGCAAATCCA
Source organism: Dunckerocampus dactyliophorus (assembly GCF_027744805.1). NCBI lineage: Eukaryota > Metazoa > Chordata > Actinopteri > Syngnathiformes > Syngnathidae > Dunckerocampus > Dunckerocampus dactyliophorus. Next base: position 20,840,814 of record NC_072825.1, read on the forward strand.
AACGGAACAGCACAAAATGGTTTGCGTTTACAGAAAATCATCGTAAAAGAAACGCTGCTCTTTAATACAGTTGAAAAGTGTGTGAAAATACATGTCGCAAACACCAATTCCACAACTTTACAGAGTGAAAGATGAAATATTAAAGGAAATATTGCATTATTATGATACATTATTATTCATTATTATTATTATTATGTATTATTATAACAGCGGTTTATTTGGTCTCCCTCTTCTTTTCAATATGAATATTTCAAAATAACACATTTTAGAGCTGTAATTATAATACAGTGAAACCATCAAACCGTGATATTTTTGCGCAACGTTATCACTAATTACTACACAAACCTAAACACAACAGTCAGAGATATTCTACAGACCTGCCATGTTCGCTTAATTGTAAAAGCCATTAAAACGGTTTAACCAAAAGCAAAGCAGTTCTTATTGTTTTACATTTTGTTCCCTTACTGTACCAAAAATAAAACCAAAGCCAGTCCATCAATGGGCCCATACAGACAAACAAGCATTTACACTTGCAATCACACTGTCACAGACTGGGGACCGCGTGACCTGCATGGAAGTCAAGAGAGTGTGGTCCTAATACTCCTTTGTAAGGCTGTCATCGGACAAAGCCAATAAAAGATGTGGTTAAGTCAGTTTCTCCAGTGTCTAGATTTAAGAACTGCCAAGTAGAAATCTTGATTATGGCATTAAAATACAACGATGACATTCTAAAATGACCAGTATCCGCTTCATAAAAGGATGCAGATGTATATGCACATCAGTGCTGCTCAAGACAGAGGAGACAACAAATATATGTGTCTATGATTCATCTCGCTGTATCACAATAACAGATTTCCTTGAAAACAGATGGTGGGTGACATACTTTTTTTCAACAAAGAATTGTTTATGCCACACTGTCTGTTCACAGAGAGTCAACACAATAAGATTTTTAATTGCTTTTAAATCAGAAACTGCTCGAGTGCAATGTTAAATCCAAGACTGAAAGTGTTACTAATTGTTTGGAAAGGGAAAACGGAAATGTTTTCCTGCGTGCAAATTATTTCAAGCCACGTCAAATTCCAAACAAGGCCTCAACCTTTGTCATGTTTGATTTGTTGCTACAAAACCACGTTATCCCCAACCTTGACTTACAACTGTTTTTAGGAGTTTGATCATCAAGGCTCTGACCTCTGGACATAGTTGATGATTAAGTGTTCAAATCAGACTGGCTCAGCTGTTAAGAGTTCAGTTTGATTAATACATTTGCTGTGGGCTCCACGACTAAGTTAGAAAAAGAGATGCATGCAAAACTTCACATCTGTCTATGTAAAGAATAACTGAGGAACTTAGGGGTCAAGCAACAGGTAGTTACGTCTCAACAACGTACCATAATTTGCAGTGTTTAAGCGGCTCCTTTTTTCTCACACTTTGAACACTGCGGCTTGATGCAGTTAATTTGTGGTCGTGTTCTGGTCTCGCATCATCTCCTGTGCTTCAGAGCAGTCACTTTGCACTTTGTGCATGCACCCTCTTTATGAATAACGCATGGAGAGGTGCATGTGATGCGGCTTTCAGGTTGAAGGTGATCGATCTAGCGGCTTTTGCTCGGGTCTGCCAGTGGGTCTTGGCACTGTTTGGAAAAAAGCATGTATTTACTTAAAAGTTAAAAAAAATCTTTCTGCATAATATATTTCTGTGTATTAAATACTTCATGTTAGACGTGGACATGGGTTTTTAGAGATGTGCGGCCTACAGTATATATGTAAAAATATTTTTTTCTCTTTAAATTTAGTGTGTGAGGCTTTTATTCAGGCCCAGTAACTAACTGAAAAATAAACAGCAAAAACAAATATGGGCTTTTCGTTTGTACTGATTCTAGCATATTAGACATTATCAAGCAATTACTTAAAGTCTGTAAAGCTTATTTATGAGAATGAGGCAACATTAGAATGCACTGACCGCCTCTTACTGCCACTATTACTTCTTAGCAGCACATATCAACCACTGGCACAGGAGCAGACATTTATTGCAAATAAAGAAATAACTTTCTTCCGCCTTTTTGAGAAGAAAGGCACATGGGCAGACCAATCTTGAATGCTTCGGCAGGAGCTTGTGGTGCCGAAGGGATTCGCTGGACTGGGATAAATCCTCACTTCCATGGCCTCAGCATTCAATGAGCCCCTTCCCCCCGGGAGTCGATGTGCCTAACCAAGCCAACACACAGCCAGTGAAGCGAGAAACCGTCCTCTGAGAGGTAAAACCTAGTTAATTCATTTGCCATAATGGCAGTGTGACCCACAATAGCATCTGTCCAAACCACCACTGAATCCCAATCTCCCACTTCCACTGGTCCCACAAAAACTGACACTGGATCCTTTCCCTGGCTCAGGGAGAGAAATTAGGAAGTTACGTTGTCTGGGAGAAAGGTTTCCTCGTCATGCTTTTGTAGTCAAGAGACAATACAGCCAAGTTCCTCAGACAAATACATTCCTGTCTGCTGTTTGTTCTGGCGTCGTTACCTCAAACGTACCAGGGTTGGCTGGTCCCTCTGAAGGGATTAGCACTTGAGAAGTGAGGAAAACCATTTCTTTATCCCTCTCAATATGGTCTAAAACAAAGTGTTTCTGTCTCATGTTGTACCCTAATACCTCTCCACCTAAATCCTCTATGGGTACCTCCACACGATCACAAGCTAGATGGCAGTTTGTAAAGAAACACTACACTACACTACTCCCAAAGGAAACAGTTTTTTTAATCATTTCAGCATACACCATACAATACTGTACATTACAGTAATTACTGTATAGCTAGGGCATTTATTACCCAAACTCCCAAAAGGACAGGCATGAATTGGAAGCAGACAGGATGTTATTTTCAAAATTTCATTATAAACCCATTATCTTTGACAACCCAATTTCAATTAAGCTTTCAATAATTTGGAGTGCATGAAAAAGTGGAAAGTGTCACTCTCTTTGACCTCACGGTCATGTTTTAACAAGTCTGCATTAATATTGGTGATTAGTTATTTGCAAACAATAGTATGGCAAGTCTAACACACCCTTGAGAGTTTTGCTATCTGGTTGTGGGCAGCGGGTCATAAGGGGGGTGTGGAGGCCAAAGAGGTCAAGTTGGGTTCACCTGTGGAGGTTGCGATGTGCTTTTTCTTTGTCCAGGGTTTTTTTCCTGTGTGGCCCAATTTCCCCCAGCCTTGTGTGAATAGTGTCCCGATATGAATTTTTCCACTTCCGAAACAATTCTGATATTGCAGCCTTTAATATCGTCCGATACCGATATGGTATGATATGCTTATTTGTTTCAAATATGCGTAACAAGTTATATTAAGGAACATTACATGGTTACATTTGTGTTTGATGTTTGAAAAGGAACACGAAGAAGCAGAGCTTGTATTTAATCCTACCCTTTCCTCATGTCTATTACTGATAATTCATTATATCAATTATATCAGCACGAATTGTGCATACTTGTATTACTTTTTTGTAGCATGGAATGTTAGAAAAGGCTTGATCAAGTGATATTACTCAAACAGGGAACAACAACCAGCAACGGACGATAGAGCGCACCGGTATGTAAGCAGCAACCACAAAAGAGAAAAAAAGATTTGTACATATGTAGGCCACACTTGTCTATAAGCCACAGGTGTCCATGCCGTAACATGGGATATTTACTATACAGAAAGACGATACACATCCATGTCACTACTTCCTGAAGCTGCACTCTAAGCATCATGGGAAATGTACTTTTAGCCATAAATTAGCCGCATCACTGTACAAGCAGCAGGGTTCAAAGCGTGAGCAAAAAGTAGTGGCTTATACACTGGAAATCACGGTACTGCTGGTGTATAGTTTTATCAAAGATAGGCATAATGTAGCTCAATGAAGCCATTACATTACTCACCTCTGACAGGGGCTGGCTCTTTTCTGTTATAGTAAATTACTTTTTGTCATCCCGTGGGAGTTTCTCACACTTTGCAAACATGTCAAACAGCGGTGGATGTTTTAGAAAGCTATGGTTTTGCAAAAATCCTGCTGCAAATGAGAGATGAGGTTGGTCGTATTAAACATCCCCCGGTTCTTTGCCACCACGGGAAAATTGACAAGTTTTGCAGTCAGCTGCAACGTCTTTTTCGGACGAAAAATACTGCCACACGGCCGATATCACTCCTACTCCTTCCTAAATATGCCAGAACACACTGTTATAGATAGAAGTGAATAGAAGTGCTGGCGCTGACTCGGGAATGGACTGCTTGTATTGGGGTGCCAATGTTGGAGATTTTAGATGCAGGCCGATATAATCTGATAGTCTGATATCGGATGTATCGGATTGGGACACCCCTAGTGAATATTGTGTAGTGAACACAGGAATATGAGGAAAAAAATAGTGATCTGAGGAAGAGGTACGATTAAATAAACGCTGCCTTTTCCTACTCCTTTTCGGACATGTTGAATTGTAAAACTGCTGTATTCCTATTTGGAACAGTTGTATTCTAATTTTCTACGCATGTTTGAAATAAACATTGATGATGATGAAGTTTCCTACAAACACTACCACAGCACTGTCTTCCACCATTACCGTTTGGTTGTAACATACACTCAACATACACAACAACACTCAACACAAATGCAGATGTTTTCACAGACAAGAGTTCTTAGCAACTACATGGAAACAGTATAAGTCTTAAACATTTAAGGCAGGTCTGTCTAAAGCCCCCTTAAACATGAAGAATAGAGAGTTGATCTACAGGTTACAAGAGAAAATAGCAGGCAAACAAGACTTTATTTTACATGCCAACTAAAAGCTATCCATTTCAGCAAGGCAGTTTGCTAAAGTAGAGGAGGCCAAGGTCTCCAAGGGGATCAGGCTTTTAGTTCTGCTACGCACAGCTCGTTCAGTCAGTTAATGAGGACATTAATTACATTCTACAGAAACATTTTGAAAACAGCAAGTGTGCATTCATAAGAGATGAACCATCATTCCTGTTTTGTTTCAAAGGTGCTGGAGTAAGGCAAAGCCGTCTGAAGGCTGCTAAAATACCTCAGGGAGGCGTAAAGCGAAACATTACCATTTTGTAATTATGCTAAAAGTTTCTATTGTGTGAGGGAGGGAGGGAGCAAATTCAGGAAGGTTGAGCGTCGCACACTGTGGGTAAACAAAGCTATCTGCAATAAAGCCTATTAGTGTTGGGTGAGGGATCTATGCATCAACAGTGCCCCATTGTCAGTTGCCTTATTGTCACATGATACCACTGCTAAGCAGAGTAATACCCATATTACCCACCATGTTCCTAATGCCTTTTCTCCTGTCCCTTGTGATCAGCCAACTTCCAACCTTAATCCCAAACTAAGCTGCCTCCTAATTACCCTGGCTGCAAAAGTAGACAATGTATAAGGTCGACCTGCTGTGAGGTCTCTGACACACAGTGTACTACCTGGGCACATTATAGATGAAAGGCTGCTGCTACAGCAAATTCTTTTTTTTTTTATCTTGGTGTTAGAATGTTTTCATTGTCAGGCAGAAATGTTCATTTGCATTTTCACACAGGTCCAACAGTTTGTGTTAATACCGCTGGCTGTCATTTATGAAAGTTCAAAATGTCAGAATGACTTCATCAAATATTTACAGTATATGTAATGAGGTTGAAACAATCATCAGTGACAACACCAGCAAGGAGCACAACGGGGACACTTGCACACATGATCAAGCAATAACTGTCTGTTTTTAATTTTTGTTTTTTGGGGGTTTTTTTTGCTAACAACCCCCTCCCATTAGGGTCCCTGCAACACTGTATATTTCTGGCTTTGTGCTTCTGTAATATGCAGCAGTGCTCACAGCCTTCGGTGACAAAGGGCATAAAGGCATGAAAGTTTTCCATTCGCATTAGCCCTTTCCATTCTCTGAAGGTTTTCCATTTAAATGAAATTACCAAAACAGAACAGATGTTAAAAATCAACCCTGCTAAGAAGATCTCGAGTGCCTGAGGCTCACAACACAATCATGGTGTCAGCACTTTTGAAACACTTTTCTTTTCTTCAGCCAACAGGAAAAATTAGATCAGATTTGTAAGCCTCACCAAAAGACAGCAAACCACTGCTGTGACCAACTGATGTAAGTTTTAAGTCAGTATCCACCTCAATCAACCTACAGTATAAGACTACTAGGGCACTCAGTAGTTTTGCTCATATAGGGTGCTTTGAAATAACTTTTATTTTTTCCCAAATTCCGTTTACATTTTTTCTAAATTCTGTTTTTTTCAGGTTTTTTTACTTGTTTTTTTTACTTTTTACACTCATTTTATCATGTGTGTCTTTTGTGTCAGTGAATAAAATTAATTAAATGCAAAAATCCTTACATTTATTGATGCAATACATGATTGGACAATTTTGCCCAGTATTTCAGAAATGGATGTAGCTATGCTAACCTTTCTAACTTTTCATTGCTACAAAATCCTCAACAAAATATCATATCCGTGCTTGTGGTTAAGGAAGACGTAGTCGCAGATGCAATTGCAATCGCTTTATTAATGTAAGCTATTTTTTATGACAGCCTTATTTTGTTACCACTATTAGACAGGATGTGTGCTGCTCTTACTTTGAAGGCCAGAAGTGTGGTGTGTTGCTCAGTGCTCCTGCAGCTGTGGCTCTCGTCCTGACTGGCGCACACACAGTCCCACTAGCATGCTCTGCTAAACTAAGCTAACCCAGCCATTGCTGTACTTGCTTGGTGTTTCAAAGTTGTTTCGCAAACTTAGCCGGTGTTTCAGGTTGCTGCCTCAACATGTTTATGTTTCAGGAGGGGGCTCGTTAGTGTTTATGAATGAGCCCACACAAACGTTTAACCGTAGTTCTCATTTTTATTGGCCAATTGCGCGATTCCGTTAATGCGGAAATTATAGGGCCCTACTTATATTAGTCATTTGGACAGGACATGGCAAAACAAAGGTATTTCAAAAATAACTTGAGACCCCAAAGGCAGTAGCAGGCCAGAAGCACAAAGTGAAATACATAGCAGATCACCTCTCTGGATCTCAGACTGACCTTAACATCAGTGCCGCATAGATGCATCGTGAGAAATTTTATGGTACCAGTTTCCAAGCAACACAATATTAGCACAGTGAATGACATATTTTGGTGGTCAGGATCCACCTCTTGTCATTAGAGCTCCTGTAGAAATGCGCCACAAACTGAGTTTCACGGCTTGGCTGTGACGTAACTATTATTACTTTGCTGAAAGCAATGAACAATAGAAACTGATGTCATTGAATCCGCTGTTAGTGAATGACTTGAATGGATACCCCGGCACAATAAAAGTGCTTCATGGAATATGTTGCAATGTTTGGAAGTGTAACATCCAAGGGAATGAGGAGCTGTTGAGAGGGGAAAAAAGGAGTCTCTCGAGTGAGGCATGTCAAAGTGAGCAGGTTTGTGATGGGAGGTCATGTCAGATCGAAAGGGGAGCTTCAAGAGAAGGAAGACAATAGGAGCTTTGTGACAGGCTGTGTATGAAAAATCAATAGGTGTTGCTTTTCTTCTGTCTCACTTTAACACCTGAATCAGAACAAAGCAAAGGCCCAGTGAGTTCTTTAACCCATCTTTTTTCTCTAACATTTGATTTCCACCCATCTTAGGCTCAGAAATAAGAATGCAACAAAATCAACTCTATATGCACTCTCTATCTCTTTATTTCTAAAGCTCTATTTACATTTAAATAAGGAGCCGATACGATTCCCCTGCATTGCACTGTGATGAAACTGTGTGCAACATTCACATTCGCTTGTGTAAAAATAAAACTTTCATGGACTGCACATGAACTCACTGAATGTCTCGTTAATGCTGCCCTCCCTGTTACAAGGTCTGTAAATATCACACCATTAATGAGACCGACTTTAAATAAAAAATGTGCTCAACAGATTTGAAAATCAATCCACTGGTTGACTTGCTGCCAGCTGGCACCTGTGCTTCCACAGCTGCAATGACCTAGCTATAACCCAGCACAAGCGACAGTGGCTGTCACCAGTGTGCCGCAACACTGCTGCTGTAGACACACAAAAAAGCACGGCAAGCTGGGATGTTTAATGCAAGGTAGAGAGTATAGTATTTTACAAGAAGTCAGTCAGATTTCATGCTGTGAAGCCTTCAAACACGGCCCTCTTTTAAATCACCACGGTAGACATTAGACATGCTCTGTTATATTTAATGCGTTTCAATTTCCACTGTACTAATAAAGTTTATGGGAAAGTGTCCGTCTAATGAGCCTGAGATACATCAGCGTGATAAGTGTTTGGGTTCATGGATGGGTCTCTCATAGGCTATTTTTCTCCCCACAGGGACCAGTAAAACCAGAAATACCATTTCCCCTGGAGAGCATGGTGACGTAGACAAAAAAAAAGTACTCTATCCAACAAGCCAGCATGAAAAAACATGTCCTGAAGAGGCTGTTTTGACATTAGGAGGGGTGTCAGCGGTTCAGATTTCACTGGGGCCATCACATGCAGAGAACGGCCCGACAACTGCTCACTTCCTGACACTGCAATCCGCTACCTCATCTTCAACTCTGACTCGGTTGACCTGGACATTCGTTACTTGTGTCACCACAGGCAGACGGCCTTGAAGAATGTGGCTGTAAATGTGTTGACACATAGAAAAGGTAAAAAAACCTCCACGCGACCAGTATGGCTAAATATAAACTGCTTTCTCTCCTTGGAGGTGTGGATAAGGAGCCGCGCTTGTAGCATCGGTCCTGCAAGACCCACTTTTCGCAGTCTGGAGCTTGCCACCTGAGGAAGGCGAAATGGGACACAGCCTGGCTTATTTCTTTGTTGGATAATTACACATCTGTGAGCGAGAGAGAGAGTGTGTGTGTGTGTGTGTGTGTGTGTGTGTGTGCTCGCTCTTCTATAAACACTGAGCCATCTGTTTTCAGTGATAGATTTCCATGACCATCACTCAATTAAAGCATATGCTTTTAAGTGATAACGAGTATAATAGGGCTGTCATTTTTAAGCAATTCAATTGGATTTTTGTAGCTATGTTCTATTATAGACTGGAGCTGGCATCTAAAAGGTGATATAACGCTCTGTTATCTCTGGCGGTACCGTATTGAGTAGGGTTGGGTATCATTTAGATATTATCTGATACTAGTGCCAAATTGGTACTTTTGAAACGGTGCCAGTAGGAAAAAAAATGAAACGGTGCCAGTGTTTATACGGTACCCGAAATTGTACATAAAAAAAAGGAACACATTGGTCCCTCGTCACAGTTTTTCAAAAATATATCAATTAATAAATCATTTTCAGTTTCGTGGTTGAATACAGACTATTATTAGTAAAAAAAAAAAAAAAATGCATATTGAAGCAAATGTTATGATTACATTTTAAATTAAGGTTGCAGCAGAATAATGTGTTTATTTTGTGCTATTTTGTTAATTGATGGTTTTGTGGGGTTTTTTTCCAAAACGACTACGTAAAAGTAATATTAAACGTGCAGTTGTGCATTCATTTGTCATTTGTAATTATTTTTGCATAATTTTCTGCAAGCAAACCTATAATTATTATCTATGAAATGTGTTTTGTGTTAATATTTTTGGGTGTCTGGAATGGATTCATTGGATTTACATTATTTTCTTTGGGAAAATTTGCTTTGGTTAGAGTCCATTTTGTTTTGAGTCGGACCTTCTGGAACGGATTAATGATGTTAACCAAGGCACCACTATATAAGGCATTTAGAAGATGCATTCAAAGACGCTGTGAATGATATTGTCCACCCGCCACTCAGCTCCCCTAGGGAACACACATTCATAGCAACACACAAAAGCACGAGTCTTATTCATATCTTAAATGGCTTATTTACTCATATTATGTCTACTATCTTGGCTAAAATGAGAGTAAAGGCACTGTATGGGTGTTAGTTCATGTCTAGCAGGCTCTAATAATGTTAAAACAACATACAGTATTTAGAAGGTCGTAAACAGGTTTTCTACGCTCTAACTACAAAAACACTACACTCATGCAGCCTCCTCAGAGCATGACGCTACCACCACTGTGCTTCACTGTAGGCAAGACACAATTACCATGGTACTCGTTTGTGTTGGCAGTTATTAAGACAATAATGGTTGTTTTTTTAGTTATTTTCAGTGGACACTAAATCTGTACTGCTATACACTGACTACTACACTGTGTCTCCAAGTGTCCCTTGAGAAGAAGTACCGGGGAAAAAGGGTGTACGCACACATGGTCTTAATTATTACTTAATTGTTCTATCCTGATATTATGTCTATTAATGGCAAAATATGACCAAAATATATTAACACTGCTAAACATTCCAGTGCTGTAAAAGCAGCTTCTTGTGTGTGCGCCATGCAAGTCCTGGATGGCTGGCTGGGTGGCTAATTTATTCTCCTGCATCAAACTCACCCTCCATAAGCAGAATGCCACTTTGATCAAATGCATGTAAAATGGACTTGCCAGAGTTTGAGAGATCAATATCACATTAATAAGCCTGACAGAGGGAGCTGAGAAGGCGCTGCTGTGAAGACGGAGGAGACGAGTCAAGGCAGCCCAACGACTGTCAATTTGTCAGTCTTGGCATGTCTTCCAGGGTGCTGGAAGGTGTCACCATGAGGAGTCTGTAGTGGCAGCTGCATCAATGTCAGGACTGAACAATCCGCCACAGTCAAACCTTACAGACGGTAGACATCAGTGCTTGGATTCTTCCACTTACAAAGATTCTAAAGTATAAAGCTGTTGATTAACTCAATTATTATACATATTTGTATGCAGTGCATCATTAAGCATATTCAACCACACCTTCCAGACGCCACCCAGGGCAAGTTTCAAATGTGCTATTGAAACGACAAAGCAGATATCAAGAACCAAAAGCAGAAGCAGTAGAAAATGGAACCGGAAGAATAAAAGGGAGATCAGTACCTCTATGTCTGTAATGTATTGAATAGAATGTGTGTCAGTGAGTCTTTTTCACCTAATGATGCATTCGTGAGCTGGTTGCTTTGATAATTCCCTCATTGGTGATGTATTCATGGTCATTTAACTTTTCTCAAAAGAGTTTACATTGGGCTTTTTCTTTCCTAATCATTAGCCCCACAGACTTCTCTTGGCCTTTCATCAATGTCAAAAAGAGATCTTGACAGGATATAATAATCTCCTGTCAAAGCAGTTTCCCTGTGAGTGGTTCTTTTCAGCACTCTTGCAGCACAGGTCATGCAGTATCATGTGACATAAGCATGAGTTTAAAGTCAAGAAAATCCAGGCAAAACGGGATCCTGCTTTACAGTTAAAAGCAGTAATCTTCTTTTTCTCATGCTATGGTATCATGTACACAAGTACAGTGTGTTCTTCGATATTTACTGGCTGTAACTCCAGAAGGAAGTGTTTTATGCGTGAGGCAAAATGAGAATTGGGCTAATCAGGATAAATGGGAATCATGTTGTGGGTGTGGTTACTCTTGAATATAACACTAGAATGTAAAGTTAAAACAATAAGCACAATTATTAGTACCAGAAATTAGCATTGCTAGCCCCTGTAATTTAATGTTGATAGACATGTTGGGTTTTGGGATTGAGTACCATGATTCCCGGTGTATAAGCCTCTACATTTTTCACATGCTTTGAACCCTGCGGCTTGTACAGGGAGGTGGTTCATTTATGGCTAAAACTACACATGCCATGATGCTTACTTAGAGTGCAGCTTCAGGAAGTAGTGAAGTGAGCGCTCATATCACGTTTTATGCAGCGATCGTGCTTTGAACGCCTACAAGGGGGGTCACAAGATCTCGCAAGATTAAAACGTGACAAGATTTCTCGTTCAGAAAAAAAATGTCTCGTGGGCACTACGCCTAAGGCGATAATAAATTAGTCAATTAATCATAAAAAATTAACTAAAAATCAACTTGATAAGTTTGTCAGCCTCAATATGTTGCCATGTGCATGCGTGTCTGCTTTCCTCATCTCTCGCCTCCAAACAGGCAGGAAGAGGATTCACGTTTGTTCTATAGAACAATGGCATGAACGAAGTGAGCTCTTTTGCCAGTCACACAATCTCTTTGTCTCTGTGGGTGGAGGTGAGGCCGGTAGCATATACACACAGAATGCACAAGAGTGTAACCTAATAGAAATTTCATTAGTAGATTGCAATAAATCTTCATATTTATTTTTTTTCATTGTACTTTTGATAAAGTAATGTTAAAAATCTTGCCTCGTCTCGTTCTCGTAGGCCCAATCTCGTCTTGTGACAACCCTAACGCCTACTGTCACAAATATGCGACATACCGCTTGAATCAAGCAATCAGCCAGGAAAGCGTCTGCATTCCCCCAACGCCGGTTAGTGCATATTCAGTATGGACCTGGAAACATTTTGGCATGCACTTGTTTCTGATAGGATTGGTGTGTGACAGAAATATTTCCTGCTGATGCAAGATGGCGACGCCATTTGTGATGTGGAGAACAAAGAGGCGGGAAATTAGTAATAATCGTTGTACCGTATATCAGGTAAGTTGTGCTAAGATAAAAATACTCACCTGCTTATTGTGTGCTTATACAGCCTACGTTATGAGGTGACCTCCGTGTGACGAGCAAAGTTCCCTCTAAGCTGCTTCAGCGTTCTCAGCGCACAGCAAATTTAAGCAGCGCACGAAATAAAATCCAACATGAACTGTAAACAAAATTAACACATAACAATGACGCAGTTCTACGGCTTGTTTTGTCTGAGGTTGGCAATAAAGAAAGCTACATTGTGAAATACGTCTTGCCGTTCTTTTGAACCCACTCATATACAAAATACCACAGAACTAAAGTTAGACTACCTCAAGTTCTCAGGTTTTGGACGGGTGTGCTACTGCAGATGTGCACGTCTGATGGCGCTCACAGATATCCAAGGAATGCTCAGGTTGTTTGTATGTATGCTCAGACACTTGAAAAAGTTGAGGTGACAAGTATTTTGAAGTTATAATATTCCAGTTTGTAGCATATTAGCGACATTGGCCGTAAAGCTAATGCTAACTGCTAAACAATGTTACACAGAAACAGCTTTCAGGACAGATTTTCTTTAGGAAATCCTTGTTATTTTGCCTAGTTATTTTCAATAATCTTTATATAAATACCATGCTGGGGTATAAATTCTATTTCTGCTATTTATTTTTATGCAGAGCAAGATGCAAAAAAAACTGTACACCTTCTGCAAGGCAGACATCAACTGCAACTACAAGGAGAAAGACACATGAAGTGGTTTGGAAAACAGTGAGACAAAGTCAGAACTCTGCAGAAAAATGTCCCAGTGTGGCAAGCTGTTCTCACAGATAGTGACACAATGCACAATTTACTGGTCCAGTGCATGTCATGTACAGCAGGTGGCTGATGCGATGCCCCGGGGAAATGAAAAGGGTAAAAATGTTATCTGTTCTGTTTAAAATCACTTGTTACAATGTAACAGATGTTGTCCTCTGTTCTGTTATTAAGAAAAAAATCACTTTATTTTCTTATAATATAAGAAACTAAGTTTCTTAATCTTATATTACTGTATTTTTACAGACCATTATGCCTGTTGTCGCAAATTTGCAACATAACCAAATTTTTCTGAAATTGTTGTGCTATAGTCAAATTAACAATCTCAACGTAATTTACCATAAAGGCTGGACTACTGCGTGATGAAAAGGACAGCTCAAGCTAAAGAGCTAATTTGCCTCGAGACAAAAGTGATACCGGGAGTGACAACGAAAGAAAGAGACTGACAAAGTGTGTGACGAAGGAATTATGAGGCTGTTCAATTCTGACGCTAAAGAAGACGACTTTAGTCGTTGTAGTTCCCAGGAGGACGGCGATGAATGACTTTTCTGGTAGGCTACTGTTTAACTAGCCATGTTACACGCACTGTTCGTTGCTGTCTCAAGAAAAACATGTATTTAATCAAAAGTAGAAAAATCTTTCCATATACTAAATGTCCCATGTTACCACGTGGACACCTGATGCGGCCTATATACTATGTACATGTGTATCTTTTTTCTCTTTGAATGTAATGGGTGCGGCTAATATACCGGTGCTCTCTATATTCCGGAATATTACAATAATTAGCACAGAATCTCTGTACCGCAATGCTGTCATTATTCCCATACCCAAAGGTGACAAGCCAAGTGACCTAAAATGTGAAAGCCAAAATGCATAAAAAAGTGTAAATTTTTCAGTGTTACCTAATGTTTCCAGCCTTGGGGCGTGCAGGCCGGGACGGGGTGCATGGCGGCGATGGACATCAACATAGAATGGGTCTGACGGACACTATTTCTTTTCATGAAAGTAGTAAACTGAACATTTATTTCTACTTAATATTAATCTGAAAGTCGGAACATTTCTTTTTATGAAAAAATTGCAGATATTTTTGTCTGCTTTTCCAGTGGTTGACGTGACATATTTTCACTGACCTTCTAGGGGGAGCAGGTGGGTTCCGATGGGGTGGCGGGGCACCCCCCTAATATAATGGTAGGGTAAACACTGTCTTTAAAGAACAATGGGTTATTGAGGTCATGTCCTGCATATGGTGAGAAAAACATGACTGAAACATGTATTAACTTAAATCCTGGGCCGTGTGAGTTGGAGAGAAAAGAAAATGGGGCAATCTGAAGACATAGAAAGGACACTGTGATGAGCCACACATTATGTGATTTGGCATCCAGCACAATTCCTTGTAACACGTAGTAAGATTATTAAGGACCAGTTGTGGGCAGGCTCTTGTCCACACAGCGCCACATCACAAAGGATCCGACAATGAAGCAAAAGAGACAGGCTGCAGATCTGACGAGTCCACTCATCAGCGACTCGTTTAATCACACACACACACACATATTAGTGCTGAGGGGGCACACGCCGCCACGAATCTGTCTGTGGCCTCGCTTTAAAACAAAACAATCTATCCGGATAAATCCCAGCCCCTCTCTCTCATCCCTCCCTCCGTCTCTCCCTCCCTCCTTTAACGTCTCTCTCTCCTTGATGCAAAGTTTTCCATCTGCTCTTTGAATTACTGCCCACAAAGATGGAACCCAACCAGACTTTTTCAGTAGGAGACAGTCTGACCCAGGCCCCGTCTCTGCTGCCCCCCACCCTCCATCCCACAGATGGTGGCCTGGATCCTGCAGGGACAACTTCCACTTTGTGCATTCACTGCAACTCCTGAGCTCCAAAAAGGCTGCATTTTATTTCGAAAAAGGTGCTTTTTTTCCACTATACTGATCATAAATCCACCAACGCCTGGTCAATTAGATGCCCATTATAGCGAACACGTATAATGGACTCTTAAGAAGCACAGTTTAACAGGTACAAATGGCTGCCATGCTGTGATGAATAATGCAACAATTACCAACCTTAGCCATAAAAAAGGGCGCCCATTTCCAACGAGCATTCCTTTTAAGAAGAAAACAGTATTTATTTTACAGCTACAGTAAGTTGGCGCTCTTAAGTAGATGTACCCCATCTCCTCATTAATCTCTTCTGTGTCTTGCTTTTGTCTGCCTGCAGCATGATCACCTGTTAAAGTCTGTTCACTTCTATTGATTATTTCATGTCTACATCAGCCCACATTGCAGATCCTTTATGTTCATGTTGTGAAAAGTTGAGTATTCCACCTCATGATTCAACAAGACATAGGAGCTTGTTTCACATTACTTCACTGAAGTAAGTAAAAACAGTATACAGCGCAACTTTACATTTGAGCCTACTTAAAGTCGTACAAGTGACTGTTGTTGTACAGCCTTTTACGAAAAAAGATATGCCTCAAGAGTCTTGACTTCTCGTGGGTCTCAACTGGTTTGGCTGAAGGATCCCCTCATAACTCCTTAATGACAAGCGACAACCCAAACTGCAGGAATTTTTCACCTCAGAAAAGACAGTGCAGTTTGAATTAAAGGTAGTTCAAAATAACACTATGCACAAAACAGGTTTGTGGTGTGGAACATTTCAGGAATACTTTAGGTTAACTCCAATTTATTTTACAAAAAGTGTCTGAAGGTTTTTCTTTTCCGACCAGTCCAGGGTGTACCCCGCCTGTCGCCCGAAGTCATCTGGGATAGGATCCAGCATACCCCCGCGACCCTCATGAGGAGAAGCGGCATAGAAAATGGATGGATGGATGTTTTTCTTTTCCACTCCCGCCAATGTTTAGTCTCTACTTGCTAGGTCAGATAACAGGTTCTCAATAAAGACTCCAGTTGAGTTCCATTACAGTGCCTTTACTTTGAAGCACTGTAAAATGGCACACACAGAAATAAAGCTAGTCTTATTATAACTAACTTATGATACAAAACAATGGTCCTGTGACATTCAACATAAAAGTAATTTAAACAAATTTGTTAGCTCAATGCTAATTTACATTGAAAAGCAATGAAATAGATACCTAAGTCTTCCACATTCCACTTAAACAGCTGATATATATAATAAGCAAAAAATAATTACAAACACTTTCTAAGACTCAACAACAGACAAGACTAACACATTCCACATCTTAATGGCAGACTATTTTACGAAACATTGTTGGTCTTCTTCTATGACAGCAGATGTCAAATAGCACTAAAAGGGGAAATTGTCGCATTGTCGCCACCTATAGGAGCATTAACAGATGACACCTTACTGCTTTAAAAATTCTCTCGAGAATTAATTCGCAAGATTAAGACCCGCGACCCACTGAAAACAGTTGAGAATCATTGATCAAAAGGATTCACTCAATAAATGTGCTTTTTTTGTGTGTGTTTACACCACAAAAACGCTACCTGTGATGGAAATGAAGATGTGATGATGTGATGTGTGATGATAGCCATAGAACCAGGAAATGTACGTGTCCTGGCACTTCAGTACAATTTCAGCAGCATAATTAGTTAATTACAATACATATACAAATTAATTTTATCAAGAAGATGCTAACTGGAAACGTAATGACTACCATTTGTTATGTTTTTTTGGAACAAAGTATACAATTACTTTCTGAAGAATATATGCTTTGTCTTTTATACTTACTAAATGCTGAATAAAGTTGTGTTCTAACAGACAACTTACTTCAAGAAATACCTATAAAACACCAGCATGTGACACTAATGTTCTTGTTTAGACAAAGATTTGGACTTTTTGATATGATTTTGATACCATTTTGATATGAACAGATTTAAGGTTAGATTTAATGATAAAAGGCATAATCCGTAAAGTTTTCATCTCTACCACATATAAATGTTGTCTTTTGGCCACTAGTTTACACAATAATGGCCTTTTTTTGTGAGTAATTTTTAAAAGCTGGTCTCAAAGTTTTTGAAAACCGTGACATTATTAACACTGAAGACACAACTTCAGGACAAGCTTATTAACACAAGTGTACATTGACTGTGAACAACGGAGCCCCAAAATTTCCATAACTCAAATTGTATAAAGAAATATACACAAAGTATTGAGTATTAAAAAGCTGGATAAGACTGTGAGGCCAAGCAGTTGGTGCCCGATTCGGGAAAAATATGCAAATTGCAGCGTGTTTTGGAATTTTTGCAGCTCCGTGTAAAATGCTATAGTTTTCAAAGTGTTTCCATCTAGAATACATTTTTTTAAAACAACAAAAAGAAAAAAAATGTTTTAGATGGTAAACAGGTCCTTAGTTTAGTTTTATTATAGTGGTTCTTGTTACACTTTCATGACGGTTAAAATTGTTCAAATGCAACTTAAAACCCTCCCTGAACAGTAATAAAGTTTTTAATGTGGACAATTTGACCCCTGAGCAGATTATATCCAGTTGCATTGCTTCCTATGGTCAAAAACTGCTTTGAAATCTGGAAAAAATCATAAGTTGATCTTCCCTCAATGGACTGCGTTTGACGTTTGGATTCCATGTTAACTTTAGCTAAAACTGTGGAATGAGACACTGGATAATTGCAACATTTATTGATACCACTGGGTTCTTAGACAGATGGTAAGTGAACATTTACTCTATTCCCAGTTGAGCAAACGGAGGAGAGTCAGATTGGGCTTTAAACCTTTAAAACGCACACACACACAGGACTTTCTTGCTCACAACCTCTTTCAGGCTGAGAGGTTTTTCTTTTTTTAAAAAAAAAAAAGATATTTCTTCTTATCAACCTGACTATAATCAGTCTAGTATAGCAGAGAGACTTCATATTTCAAAGGCTGCTACTAATTTATCTTCCTCCAAACTGACAGGCGGGACCAAGCCTAGCAGAAGCAGGAGTCATGGAAAATATGGATTTGATCGAGTGGAAAAAGGCAAACAATCCCCAACGGAGTGCCAAGGCTTAACTGTTTCTCAGCATCCAAGGTGAAGGTGTGGTCTTCATGCAAAAGAGTGTTAATCAAATGGGACGCCCAGTGGATTGTGGGAGTCAAGGTTGCATTCACACTCCTTAATTTCTTCTCATGTGGAATGGAGGAGAAAGCATGAAAGGAATCAGAGAGGAGGGGAATCAGCCATGTCGAGGGGACGCCATGGATGCAGCTAATGGGGCGGTAAAAGTACACACAGACAGATTGCAACACTCTAGTAAACATTCAAAACAACAATGACATAAATGCATTTGGTTAAGTGGTAATGTTCCGCCCTTCATATCACTGGGCCCATTCATCTTCATGATCTGTTGTCTCATACTGACAAGCAGTTTTTCTTTAAAAAAAAAAAAAAAAGTAATGATAAATATGTAAATATTAGTTATGGCATTAGTTAAGGGAAAATGTACTTTAATATAGCCATACTGTGATGGACAAAGCCATGCATGTTTGTGTAAAACTAAAAATACACACGTGCATCCAAGCCATTGTTTTTCTATACAGCTTCTCTTCATTAGGGTCATGGGTGAGCCGGAGCATATCCCAGCTGACTTTCTGGGAGAGGCGGGGTAAACTCAGGACTGGTAACCAGTCAATCACCGGGCACGTATAGACAAACTATTCACACCTATGGACAATTTAGAGCATCTAATCAACCAAACGTGCATGTTTTGGGGAAGTGGGAGGACCCGGAGGACATGCACACAGAGATGCTCCAATGGACATTTGAACCCAGATCACCAAACACCAGTTATTTAAAATCTGACACACACTTAGTTTGAATTAAACGTTTTATCGCTACCAGTCAGTGCTTTCTAATAAGTGATTTCTCGGAAATATTGCATCAATAGCATACGCAAAAAAGAATAATCTTTTGCCATGACAATGATCGGGATACCCAGTCCCTAATAATGCCACAATAGTACTCAAGCTTCTAGAATCAAAATTGCCAGATTTAAAAGTTTCATTCTCCCATTGTGGAGGAAACATCTTCTAAGCTGCCTGGTCAGTGATGCACAGCAGTCGTGGTGTGTTTAGGGAAATAAGCGCTTCCCACATTTCTCCCAGGCACGCTTAACCACATAGCCACATACAGTCTTAATCAAAAGTTCATTGTCATACAACACAAAGTTTTCAAAGCATTTTTTATACGGTTATGTTCAGTCGTAACGGTTTAAAGAGTCCCATCCATTCATAGGAGGAGGCGGTAAACGGCACCTAAACGTGCATCGAGCAACACAGAGGTACAAAGTTAGTGTGGCAGAACTCCCTTTGCTTTTGCCCTCAACGGAGTTTTAACCACACACATAAAAGTTGAAAACTACATTTGGAGACTTGGACTTGTGTTGTGTCTTACCTGTTGGCCCCTCGATGCCATCGGCGTAGATCTGGACGGTAAGAATCAGTAGAAAGGCGCAGGTGTTCATCGTAAAAGCTGTTTTTAGTCCACTTTTAAATGCGCCACAAAGATCATTTCATCCCCTCCATGAGATCCACGCGAGAAAACTTTCGAGAGTCGAGCTCATCTATTCCCCCGGATGACGGTGAGACAGACACGCAGTTTGAGAGAACAGGCACCGAGACGGCCCACAGCTACTTCAGCAAACTGACGTCAGGGTAAACAGTTGAGGGGAGAGATTTGCTTTTCTCCTCAAAGGCTGCTTTCCCTCCCAGCCCGACTCCGCTGCTCTTCTTTGCCTCATCGAGCGGTAGTCGGGCGCCCCCAAGTGGCCACGTCTGGTAATTTGAGACCCACTTCTTCATACATTTGTAATGCTTTGGAGCAACGTCTTTTTCTATGTTAATGCAGCGGTGGAAAGCTTCTTTTCCACTTGTGTGACAAGCAATAATGTTAAGAAAAATAAGTTAAACTAAACAATGTTTTATTGTTTTTACATCTTAATATTAACGGTAATAAAATTATTTTTTACACTTTTCTGACTTTGTTCAGCTTAATTTTTACATTAGATGCCCTACCTGTCGCAAACCTCCCATTTATCTGGAAACAACACTGGACATCTCCAATGGGTGTGTGCCAGGGTGCCGTCCCGGAATCAAACTTGTGCCATCTGCAGAAAAGGCAGTTAAGAATGTCAATGACAATATGGTGGAAGGCATTGGCCCAAATATAAGACGATCGTGAAGATAAGACAATGTTTTTGAGACGAGTAAAAATGAACAATTTTGTATTTTTAATCATGTTTTCAATATTCGCAAAATCGTATTCTATTCATCAATTTTTTTTAGTCATAATTCTACGCACCCACTGAATTTAGAGAGAAGAAACGATTTGTACATACAGTATATAAGCCACACCGGACTGTAGGCTTCATGTCCACGTCAAGTGCACAAGTCTGTGAGGACTAGGTAGCTCTTTATTTGAAAGGAGCCAGACAGGAGCTCTGAAAGAAACTCATGACGAGCTTGTCAACTCATTGGAAATTGCAGGTCATTACTCAATATAACAGCCTGACTCACGGTGGCATCTTACTAAGAACGCTAAACTCATCACACAGCAACTTAACACTCAAAAGGTAGCTAAGAAATATACAATACAAGTACCAGTACCAATACCATGGCCGCACGGTGACCGAGTAGTTAGCATGTTGGCCACACAGTGAGGAGGGTTCAAGTCTCCATTTGGACATCTCTGTGTGGAGGTTACATGTTCTCCCCGTGTGAGCGTGGGTTTTCTCCGCGTACTCTGGCTTCTTCCCACATTCCAAAAACATGCATGTTAGGTTAATTGGCGACTCTAAATTGTCCATAGGTATGAATGTGAGTGTGAATGACTGTTTGTCTATATGTGCTCTGCGATAGACTGGTGATCAGTCCAGGGTGTACCCCGCCTCTCGCCCAAAGTCAGCTGGGAAAGGTTCCAGCATACCCCGGCGACCCTAGTGAGGATAAGCGGCATAGAAAATGGATGCATGAAAGAGATTATTCATGTATAAATAGTTGCTAGCAGCAGTCTGTGTTATGCTGGAGTCTAGTGGTAGTCTGGTACAGTAACTACTGTATATTGACTATGGCCATCTTTAAAAGAAAAACATTCTGAGACTAATAGAGGTTTTAAACATGTAGATTACCATTGCAGTAAAATGGACAATGGTGATGCTATGCAGTGCTGTGTGTGTGTGTGTGTGTGTGTTTGTGTGTGCGTGTGCGTGTGTGTGTGCGCACGTGTATGCGTGTGCAAAATAGTCTGTGCTCCAGGTGCATTTTTTATGGAAAAGTACAGGAAAAGACTTCATTAATTTACTCACCATCCATTGGAAATCAAATATTAATGGTATTGTAGCATAATGCAAAATAATTAAAACTTAAATTAAAAAAAAATTAACAGTAAAAAAGTAAAATAATACTATATAAATAATGTTTACCTTGAGATTAGTATTGATTTTTTTCAACACTTCGGGTGCTGTGAAATTGTACTGCTGTGTATTACCCTGCTATAGGTTGCAACCAACCAGAAACACATAAACAATTTTAAGAGCTGAATAATATTTAAGATGGTCACTATTTTTTTTTAATTGGTCATCTACTGAAAGTTTGTACATTTGTACAAAGTTTGGACATGAAAATAAGTGTATGTTCAACAAAAATGCAAACGCAACACTTTTGTTTTTGCTCCTATCTTTCATGAGCTGAACTCAAAAATGACATTTTTTTTTTATGTTGACAAAAGGCTTGTCTCTCTCAAATGTTGTTCACACGTCTGTCTAAATCTGTGTTTTTGTGAGCACTTCTCCTTTGCCAAGAAAATCCACCCACTTCACAGGTGTGGCTATCAAGATGCTGATTTGACAGCATGATTATTGCACAGTTGTGCCTGAGGCTAGTCACAATAAAAGGCCAGTCCAAAATGTGCAGTTTTGCATTGCCTACAGTTTGCCTCTGCTTTTTTTTTGTTGAGAACATTGAGGAACTGTTAAGAGTGAGCTATACGTAGCAGTGATTTTTGTGTCGGTAAATGAGAGACGATGAGTGATTCTCATCACACGTCGACATCTCTGTCAGTGGAAACAAGGAAGTGAGGACGTGGGTGGACGATACATGGACGTATTGGGCGTTTGTATTGGCAGAAAATGTAAGAAGAAGTTGCGGCCATTGGACAAAGTTGCGAGACCACGCATAATTCGCAAAGACTGGTTGAATTTGAGAGAACTGGCGCAATCGCTAAAATCCGGCAGGGTCAGGAAAATTAATGAATGTATGTGACGGCCTCCTACTGGTCGGACAAGCCCTGAACACCTCTCCAGGGAGGTGTCCAGGAGGTATCCTGACCAGCTGTCCAAGCCAACTCATCTGGCTCCTTTCAAAAAATGCTGAGAAATTGTTGTAGCTGCTACACGCATTGTCCGTTTAAGTGACTTAGTGAAGATGTGTTGTGGATGCAACCAGCAGCTGCATAGCTCTTGCTATCTTTCTTTTTTTTGTACAGCTAGATTTTAATGACTTACTTAAATGACTTAATCTTGGTTTCCCAGCAGCTCCTGGCAGCTGTTACCCTGCACCAGCAGCTCAGGTGCAGGATTAACAGTGACGACAATGGCCGCATGTTGAGAAAGCACTCATTAATCAAGACAGTTATTCATGCTCACACTGCACACAGGCTATTTCCTGAATTCTGCAAGGCATTAGTTCTCAGAGACCAAATTAGATATGTTATGCGTGAGTGAAACTTAAAAAATGTAAAACAGCAGCTGGTATGGCATATACATGTCACAATTTGAGCAAGACAGACAGGTAGATATGCCTTCAAATAGCCCATAACAGGTGGGAAACATATTTCTCCATAAATTACACACGTCTGTCATCGAGTGTGTGCTGAATTTGCATTTGATGATTTTTTCTCTCCTCACACCTGGTCATATTGGTTGAAGAATATTTGACAGAAATGACTCTCCTGGATGTTTTTCTGCAGCACAAAATGTAAAAAAAATGTGTAAAACCGACAAATGGACTATGTTAGCGTGGCGCATTCACATACACTCTTAGACACAGAGATTACAGAGGCTGTGATAAGAGAGTTTGACACAACCTGCTAATATATTCAAACAGCGCTTTGCTCAAGGACACTTGGACACAGCCCATGCTCAAGCCAGGGGTCAAACACTCAACATTCAGAATCAGAATCAGAATGAGCTTTATTGGCCAAGTATGCTTACACAAACAAGGAATTAGACTTCGGTTAGATTAGCTCTCACTATTCATCGCATTGCTGGAAGACTTGGATAGCGATTGTGACATTAACACGTATACAGTATTTCAATATTTGTCAGGTCTGAGATGTCACGCTTCATAATGTGCTTAAGAGCGTTCAAGTTGCACACTTTTTCCTCTCCTCACACAGACATGCTCCTGCATTTGATTTGAGCATTAGGCTAAAAAATGCATGCTCCAGCTGATAACCACTATGTCACCCACTTGATATCTTCAAATAGATTGTGATATAATGTACAGTATGTACATATACAATAAAAGTGAAGCTGTTCGACAAAGCACCAAAGTCAGCAACAACAGAGTTTGTATTTTCAATTTCTATGTTTATTTTGGGTGGGGTGAGTATATATAATAGTGTGTATATATATAAGATACATATATTTTGTGTGTGAATGAGGGCGTTGAGGTCTTGTGCTGACATTGCAGGATTCCGCCATCCTCAAAACAATGTGAAGGGATTCTACTGGAGTCAGCAGACATGTTTGTCAGGTGTCATCCCCTTGTACTTGCTCACCGAGGCCATGTCAAAACTCAAGTGCTGTTATAAACACACAACATGTGACCGTGTTCTAAATAAGCATACTGTAAAGCCAACACACAATTAAACACTTTGCGTAACATCATTGCTGCACCCCACACTTCACACTATAAACCAAGCTGTGCAAAGAAGAGAAAGCACATTTTCCAGTGGCTCTGAGGAAGTCCAGCTGGAGCAAGACGTCATTACACAGCCTGCACGTCGTTCATAATGTGGCGTGTCAACATTACCGCTGTGAATTCAATTAAATAGCGCCGACAGACGCATTGAGAGCGTCCAACATGAGTGCAATTTTCTGTCTCCAATATCATTAGCCCCAAATGATGGATGAATGATGGAAAGCTCAGCATATTATTTAATTTGACCAAAAAGCCTCGAGGGTGTATGTCAGGCTAACACCTGTATTTACACCTGCATGATGCCTGGAGCTGGCCCTTTTGAAACCTAGTATTTAACGTAATCTTATTTGGAACATAATCCGTTCTTTGACACTGGTTGAAGTTGTTCTCACTTCAAAACTTATATAATGTGATGAAATGAAATAATGTAAAGTTGTCAACTGTACCGGCAATCCTTTTAACTGTCATGTAAGTGACATTAATCACTGTATAATAATACTAAAATAAAGTAAAACTAAACACCCTTTGAAGATGCCTGACAGAGGGTAATTTGAAGATGTTAGAGAAGCAATACTGGCACCTAGTGGTGTTTTATAAGTATTGCTCCGATTAATAACTACAGTTGAACCTCGGTTAGCGTTTTGTTTTGGTTAACATAGAAAACGTACGCCACAATTTTACCTCAGTTTGCATACATTTTCCAGTCAGCGTACAATATGGCTTGCGTCGTTATTAATACACTGCGTGAGTCCAACTGTGTTCTTGAAATAATTTTATCACAAAACGTCCTTAGCTTCTGACAAAGAAGCTTAGCTTGCTAATAAAATGGTAAACAAAACTGTAAGTCAGCTATGTCTCCAGTCTATAATGTCATTTTAAGATTACTTTTACCTTCATTGAAGACATGACTGTTCCCAAAGACACGATATGGCAGCGAGATAGCAAACAGACACCACCATCTTGTTTTGTCTTGAGTTATTTCTTGAATTCAACAGTGTTTCTCACCTTCCCTTCCTGGCACATGCCACTTTCTTTGCCACCATTTTGGGTTACTGAGGTGAGCAACACTATTGAATTCAAGAAATAAGTCATGGCAAAACAGGAAGGTGGTGTCTGTATGGTGTTTCGCTGCCACATCATGTCTTTGGGAACAGTCACGTCAAGAATCACATCTTCATTGACGGTAAAAGTAATCTTAAATGTTCATTTATCCCTTTCATTCATCATTTATAAGTATTTACACTACCGGTCAAAAGTTTTAGAACACCCCTATTTTTTCAGTTATTTATTGAAAATCAAGTCGTTCAAGATTCAAGATTCAAGAGAGTTTTATTGTCGTGTGCATGGTAAAACAGCAGTTATACCATGCAATGAAAATCTTATTCTGTTCATTCTCCCAAGAAAAGAAAGAAAAGAAAGAAAACACAAGAAAGAATAAGAACAGAAGAAACAAACATAAATACCAATAAATTAAGCAACAAAACCAGAAGAGACATTAATACAAATAAATAATACAAATAAATAAATAAAGTGCTATGAGTGTGTGCTTGTGTTGCGTGTGGCGTGTGTGAGTGCTTCGTTGAGAAGCCTGATGGCCTGTGGGTAAAAGCTGTTTGCCAGCTTTGTGGTCCTGGACTTCAAACTCCTGTAGCGTCTGCCTGACGGTAGGAGTGTGAATAATGAGTGTTGTGGATGTGTGCTGTCCTTGATGAGGTTGTGTGTTCTGTGTAGGACTCTAGTTTTATAAATGTCTTGCAGTGAGGGGAGGGCTGCCCCAACAATGTTCTGTGAGGTCTTGATTACCCGCTGGAGTGCCTTCCTATCACGTGTTGTACAGTTACCGTACCAAACAGTGATGGAGGCGGTAAGGACACTTTCGATAGTGCATCTGTAGAAGTCAAGTCCAGTGAATAGCTTGCAATAGTACAAAGATAAGTGGTGAAGTGCCAGAGGTTAAAAAAGGGTAAGGTTACCCAAAACTGAAAAGTTCTGTATATTTCAAAATTATACAAAAATGTCTGTATCAGGTACCACAAAATGTAAAGCTGTTCTGCAGAAATGGAGGTGGATCAAGCCTTGGCAGTTGGTGCAACTAATTCCTACAGGTGTTCCGAGTCTGTGGTACTATACCCTCGTGAACATCAGTTGAACAGCATTGTCCTGGAGAAAGTAATTTGTTGCTACAAAAATGGCAAGAAAAAAGGGAATTAACAATGGAAGAGAGACAGACCATCTTAACACTTAAAAATGTAGGTTTTTCCTCCAGAGAAATTGGAGTGTTCTAAAACGTTTTGGACCAGTTAGTGTATATGCATTTCAAATTGTTTTCTGTGTGTAAAACTATAATTGCAAAACCACGTGTTTTGTGTTAACATTTTTGGCTTTCTAGAACAGATTAATTGGATTTACATTATTTCTTATGGGAAAAATTGATTTGGTTAGCGAACGTTTTGGTTAGTCAGACCTTCTGGAACTACAGCAGAACATTGGTTAGCAACATTAATTCGTTCCTAAAGGTCCGAGTCTAACTAAAAAGGACGAATGGCAAATGGCACCGAATTGTAGGAATGACCCATAACACATCTGCTAGTGCTAGTCATTAGCCATTATCAGTCATTATTCCTTCAGCGACATGCTTTTCTGTTTACCTGCTTGGTCATATGAGATTTCATTAACTGTATTGCTCATATTGTAGTAATAAGTTGTATGATTATCATCACACTAGTCCTCTATGCCATCATAGCTATCCAGAAAAGGTTTTTAAAAAGCCAAAGAAAAAGTAAAACATACTTGTGGAGTTTATCGTTGAGATGCTCACTGGGCTGAAGTCAGATTTGCTGTTAAAGTCCAGTTTTGTTCTTTGGAAGCAGATGTTTCAATGTTTTTTTTTTGCTTGCCAAATTGTACCACTTATAGTGGGGATTCACCTTGGCGGTTTCACTGTATGTGTAAAATATGAATCAAAAGTGGGGATACGTAAAACTTCATAGTGACTAAATACTCACATTTAAAACAGCTGCCAGTGTATTGACACATGAGATGATATGCACTGGGTAACAGCAAGCTAATGGAGGGTTCTGTTGGACGTACATCACACAGCGCACTGCACTTTTGGACAAAAAAAGATTATTTGAAAGCAGTGATTTGTGTGTGTAACCTCAAGATCAACATGCTTGAAAGGTCAATACTCAAAGGGCAGCTTTGCGGATAATCTGATATTGATTTACCCTCTAAACTCCAGCACATTATAGCAGCAAAGGAAAAAGAAACAATTGAGACTGCACCAGTGGAGCATTACCCGGAGGACATTAGCATTTAAAAGAAATACAGCTTTAACCATGAAGAGATTTATTGAAATGTGTCCATTAATCATACAGGGCTATTTTGGAAATGAAACGCCGCCTGAACACAATGTAGATCATATTTGACTTTTTTCAATTGTAAAGGAAGATTATTCATTAATTTATACTGTAGCTGTAAAAAATTCAGAATATTCATCAGGCATTGAGTGTACTGTGCACTGTGCAATTAAAAGCATGGATCTAGTATCTCTTTTTGTAGTCAAAAAACTAGTCAGAAAAACTCTCAAAACAACATGCTTTTAATTGGACAGCAACTATACCCATTAGTATATTGTGACTATACACAAGCTTGAGTGAGATGTTGGTGTTTAAAAATTTGCATAATAAAAAACTCAACACTTACAATTATACAATCACTCACAAAAGTATTCTTGATTACAAATATCGTAAGAAATGTTCAATTTTTTCACATTTCTCTAACTACTTTTACACAAGGGAAAACACAGTCACCAAAGACTGATTATGAAAGTAGTCGAACAGACAAACAGTTTAGAAATCGCTTTAGACTTTGGGATTATCTCTCTCTGTTTCATTTACTTTTAAGTTTTTTCAAACCCTTCCTCCCCAAACCCACTTTTTGAAAGTCATGCAAGCTCTCTCCCTCATCAGCCTCCTCACTTCCTAACTGAGGCTGAAGCTTGCACCCCCTCTGTCCAAGACCTTGGTGGATACCCAAGGTTAGTTCTTGTCCTGGCCTGAGCACCTTCTCCGCTTTGCCCGACTCACAGAGCGCCTGCGCCCTCTCTTCGTTCTTCCCGGCCCCTCCTCGTAGCCCTCTTTGAGCAAGGAAGTGGCTGACGTGCTGAGGGTTGATGGAGGGTGGATGAGTGTACGGCGGTGCAGGTAAGCCCAAAAGGGAGAGTGGCTGGATCACAGTGTTGCTGATGATGGGTGACAGCTGACTATTGGATGGCTGGTTGCGTTGGGGTCGAAGGTGCTTGTGGGACGTGTGTTTGTAGGATGGATTTTTAATCCAAGCCTGCTTCCTCCTTTCCTTTGACAGCTCCTCCAGCTCTACAGAGAGATGGAATACAAGTTATACTGTGCAGTAGAACCTCTTAGTCTAAAGAATATGCCTCTAAAGTGTTGTGAGAAAACCCACGCACGCATGGGGAAATGGGCAAAAATTTGAACCCTCGATCTCCTGAATTTGAGGCTGATTGGTTGTTTGCCTAAATGTGTCCAGTGAGTAAAGCTTGGGTTATGCCGCGTGGAAATGAGACATGCGGAATCAGGCAGAGACAACTTTTGCAGCATTTATAGTCAGTGCGTCATGTCCCAGCTGTTAGCCTATATTTTCCTAGATGATAGGGTGCAGTGTGGAAGGTCTCCGGAATTTGTACAACAATACACCATAGTAGAAGTAGAAAGCGTTGTTTACAACACAGTGACAAGCATGAGCTTAAACATTTTTCTGTGTTTGATAAAACACTCTTTCAGAATTGGTGGGGCATCCTTGCCTCCTCCTAGATCACCACTTTTCCCTTTAGCGCCCTTTCTAGCCTTCACATATCAGTCTCTTAAATTTGTCCAACTTTTTTTTTACTGCCTCCTCGTCTCTTCCAAGAGTGGTAGCAATTTCTCTCCAATAATTGATCACAATGTGTTGATTGCGGTGATTTTTATGAGCCGCATCATAAGGATGTCTGTATTTTCGAATTTCCACCACCTTGCTTGTCCGCCATGTTTTTCCACGCGGGACCCGGTCCGCGGTCCCGCCTAGTTAAAAAATTTCCTAGGTGCGGAGTGCGGAAAATTTGGGCCGCGTGGACGCCGCACCGAGGGTAGTGGTTGCAAAAGTGACGTAATTTGGCCTCTTGGAACCGTGCGGACATCGCGGTTGCGTCAAGCATAAACCAACTTAACTGGCAACGACTGTAGGGTGTACACCACCTCTCACCCCCACAGTGAAAGTGAATGAATGCATGCCTCCTAAAATCAAGGGAACATTTTTTGTTTGAACCATCGTCTCGGGTGACATCACATGGGACAGACAGTCAGCATATGTTTTGAGACCATGTGTGTGTTTGCTTTTTATTTGGCTTTTTAGCAACACTTATTCCTAGAGACCAGGTTTTTAAAAAGGGGTGTTAAGAGAAGAAGACCAAAAGAAGAGAATCAATAGGCTTTTTTATAGAGAGATGCTGTAAAATTGCTGCATCATAGCGGTAACAAAAGATCCAACATATTTCCACCTGTGTCTTTTACACAGATGTCAGCAGATTGGGGTATTGCTATGACTATGCGTGCTTTTACACAGAGACAGCAGCAATTGCTTTCAACACAGTTTCAGGTGAGAAATTTCACACGCTTGTCGTGCCTTTCAGCATTCCTTTACACACAAGCGCCGTCCTACGGCTATTAGAGATCAGATACTACCTCTGAAGGCAGAAAATTGACTGGTCAACTTCACCTCCTCCCCATTCACATCGATGTAGTTTCCACAGAACAGCCACATAAAACAGTTGGCTTTTACAGGCAATGTGAAAGGAGCTATTGTTATAAGCAAATAACAAACAGTATGCCACAAAAGTGAGTTCATCTTTCACATTTCTTCAAATATTTTCTTATATCTTTTCATGGAACAACACTAAAGAAACAACACTTTCATACAATGTAAAGTAGTCAGTGAACAGCTTAGATAGCAGTATAAATGTACTGTCCCCTCAAAATCTCAACACATCTCAACACACAACCTCTCCTTAACACACAACCTTTAATGTCTAAACCGCTGGCAACAAACAAATTGGGCCCTGTTAGCCAGTTTTACTCCCCGGTGTCATGTGACTCGTCTTAGTATCAATGGGGAGCAGGTATGTTAAATACATACTAGTCACTGGAAGTTCAACATGGCACTTCATGCCAAAGAAATTCCCTGAGGATGTGAAAAAAAGAATTGATGCTCTACA
Organism: Dunckerocampus dactyliophorus; assembly: GCF_027744805.1. Lineage (NCBI taxonomy): Eukaryota > Metazoa > Chordata > Actinopteri > Syngnathiformes > Syngnathidae > Dunckerocampus > Dunckerocampus dactyliophorus. Next base: position 20,871,289 of record NC_072825.1, read on the forward strand.
TAAAGATCTTCTAGGTCAGGGGTCACCAACGTTTTTCCTTGTGAGAGCTACTTTTACAAAATGAAAATGGCCAAGAGCTACTCATTTTTGTAACATTTATTTTCAGAGCTTATTTTAAACCCAAACAAAGCGAATATGCTTGTTTTACCAGAACATTAACAAAATGCTGGTGTCCACAACTCACATTTTGTATTTCAGAATGCATTTCTTTCTACTGTTCTTTCATTATTAACTGAAAACCTGAATGAAAAGCAGGCTTGCGGGCACCTCATGTGGTCGTGGGGGGGCTACCTGGTGCCCGCGGGCACCACGTTGGTGACCCCTGTTCTAGGTTATAAGAAGATTGCCAACACCCTGAAACTGAGCTGCAGCACGGTGGCCAAGACCATACACAGCTTTAACAGGACAGCTTCCACTCAGAACAGGTCTCACCGTGGTCCACCAACGAAATTGAGTGCACATACTCAGTGGCATATCCAGAGGTTGTGTTTGTTAAATAACATATGAATGCTGCCAACCTTGCTGCAAAAGTTGAAGGTAGTTAAAGGTGATGGACCTAAACACTATTGAGCATCTGTGGGGCATCCTCAAACAGAAGATAGAGCAGTGCAAGGTGTCATCCACCATCTCTGTGATGTCGTCATGGAGAGTTGGAAGAGGAATCCAGAGACAACTTGTAAAGCTCTAGTAAACTCCATGCCCAAGAGAGTTAAGACGAACGGTATCCACACTAAATATTGACACTACACTAGGTCCCCAACTTACGAACATCCGACTAGCGAACATTCGCGGATATGAACATAAGCCGACTGGTCTATATTTTATTTTATTTTGCCTTGTAGTCACTCAATCAGTATTTATACTGCTACTGTACATGCTTGACCAGTAGAGGGCACTGTGACACTGCTAATGGGACCAACAGTTATAGGCAGACCGGGGGGAGGAGAAGTGAAGAAAAGCTACTTTGTAGCTTTATGATACAACCCGAACAGAGCGTGTGATGAAAGTTTATGAAGAGTTAATAGGCCTGCTTAATTCTACACCACCCACAGAACACTACCTCTTTTACAAGAGTCTAACGAAGACGACCATTTGTCCTTTTTTTCAATAACTCCTCCTCCTTCTCCACCACAACGACATATGCTCGACCACTCCTGAAGTCGTCCTCCTTCTCGTCCTACTCCGCGAACCGAAGATTTAGTTAGCCGGTTGGCTGCTTCTTCTTCTTCTTCTATTGTTTGTTGGCGGTTAGCAAGCAGCTCACACAGTTAGCTAGTTTCATAGCGACGGCACGAAAGACACTGATTGACAATGGTCTTCAGCCAATCCGGACGCAGAACACAATGGGCGGGTTCTATAAGGATAAGGATTGTTGTGGCTCTATATTTAGCTGGCTATTGTCTACTGTGGGTTCCTAATATGCTCGTACAGGGATGTAAACACACTGAGACGAGTTGGAGCTGCACAAGTCTTCAACATGAGTATACACCCTCTACTGGTAGCAGTAGTAAATACAATAGCAGACACATACAACAGAGCGCCGATAGGTTGCTCTCATACACCACAAGCACGCACAACACAATGCGCGTTCATACGCTGTTAAAAAAAATATGCCAAATTGTACATTAAAAATCCACAAAACAGGGAATACGCGAAAGGTGACCCGCGATGTAGCGAGGGGACACTGTATAGGCACAATTTGGACATTTTTATGAGGGATGTACTCACCTCTGTTGCCAGCGGTTTAGAGATGAATGACTGTGTGTTGAGTTATTTTGACGGGACAGTAAATTTACACTGTACACAATCTGTACATGATTTTGCATTCTATCAAAGTGTTGTTTCTTTAGTGTTGTCCCATCAAAAGATATGATAATATATTTGCAGAAATGTGAGGGGTGTTTGACATACATGTACTAGTATTTATATGCATACACGTATGTACCCAGTCAATCACAGGGAACACGCTGCACAAACAAACAAGCATACACACTCACATTCACACCTAAAGACAATTTAGACATGCATATTTTTGGACAGTGCGAGGAAGCTGGAGTACACCCCAAGATACCTTTACAATTCATTTGTGGCTAAATGACAGTGTTTAAAGTATTTATTCACTTTGTTAACAATGTCAAAATGTTTCTTAAAACATAGCCTGTACAGTTAAAAAAAAAATGTATTATGAAGGCAACACTTTGACCGTGAAACCTATTGTGTCAGTTTCCAACATTTTGGGATTTATGGGACATGAATAGTCATAAATCAAAACAAACAAAAGATTGATCACTGTCCCACAACAGATTGTGTTTAACATAAATGATAGATAGCTACATGTACTATAGGCTGCCTGCCTCACCATAAACGCCATCGTTTTCAACTTTGTTATCTTCCCTCTGGCTGCACCGCTGCTCCAGCGCTTGCTTCACAGAGTCTAAAAGCCCAAACATCTCACACAGGGAATTTAGTATGATGGCGTCTGCAAAACAAACAAATAGTTCAATACTTAAAACTTGAACGCTTGATGCTATTTGTTATCAATATGTACACAAGGTTAAAAATGGGCATATTTAGCTGGAGGGGCCTTCTGAATTAACATTTACTTGATCGATATTCTGCTCAAAGCAAATCAATTTCCCTTCAAAGCTCAGTGATTTGTACGTTTCTCACAGTGGGAACTCACCCATCTCCTGCAGCTCATCTTTCTCAGTGCGAACTTCAAGTCCTTTCAGAGTGGCCAATAACTGCGTCTGAAGACCGGAGAGGACGCCGCCCATCAGTCCACACTCTGCAACGCCCTTCCACAGGCTCAATATGCCATCTGAACACCAACAATCAAGCAGGAAAGTCTTATTATTTCTTTAAAAACTATATGTCGATGTGAAAGGTTGCATCCTTTCTATAACCTGGGTGAGCGCGGTTGTGTTCTGTTGTGGAATAGGTTGTTAAATAGCAATAAATATAGAACACAACTCTAAATCAAACATACAGACTAAATCCTGAGAAAAAGATATTAGGAGAGAAAGAAGAGGTGCAGCAGCGGCAGAGATGAAAGATAAATAAGTTGTTAAAAAAAGAAAGAGGTCAAGTCAAGTTTATTTATGGAGAAGATTATATACTGAGACCAAGTGTGTTTCCTGCTAAAAAAAAAAAGAGAGTAGGGAATTAAAGGGGATAAGAAGAAAAGTACTGAGATTTTTTTAAGGGAATTAGTTTCAAAGTAACACAAGACTCGGTCACTTCATTAGGTACGCCTGTCCCCTAATACAGGCGATGTAGCAAATACAGGGTGATTCAAAAAAAGAATGAACCGATTTCATGACACATTGCTTCAGTTCTCAAGCATCGTCACAGAATGAGTCAGTGTGGAATGAAGAAACTGATCAAGTACTTCAGGACTGCTTTGGCTGCACAAACTGGGATGTGTTTAGAACTGCAGCGGAGAGGGAAGATTGTACTGTTGATTTGGATGAATATGCTTCTGCTGTTACTGGCTACATTAGCACATGCATAGAGACTGTTAGCACCACCAAGTATTACAGAAAATACCCTAATCAAAAACCCTGTAAGGGCTAAGCTACGTGCTCGTTCGACTGCATTTGTCATGGGCACCGTTGAGGACTACAAAATGGCCAGATAAGACCGAAGAAGATCCATACGAGAGGCCAACAAGAACAAGAATTTCATTGCATAGCAGAACTACCTGTTTTACTGTGCATATATATGACAATAAAACTCTTGAATCTTGAATCTTGAATTTGAGAGAGGAGTTTTCTAAGTTTTCAATGGCTGCCACTGAGGGGCTGTAGTCGTATTGCAAAGTTGGTCGTTAGGGGGGCGCAAAATCTTGTTCTTTGTGCTTGGCCTGCAAGATCCCTAGACCTCACCGTGTGTGATTTTTTTTTTTTTTTTTTTTTTTATGGGGATATGTAAAATATCTCCTTATGTTCCGCCGCTACCCACTAACCTCAACGACCTTAAACATTGAATAACAACAGCAGTTAACTCGGTGGATCGTGATATGCTGATACACTTCTTGGATGTTGCCTGTCATGCAGGTGGTGGCCACACAGGAAATAAAACCTGATTGTGAGTAGAATACGTGTGACATGGTTGGATTCTTCTATTGCTTTTCCTTAATAAAATATTGCGTAATGAAATTGGTCCATTCCTTCTGAAAAACCCTGTATAACAATGCTGAGTTTTAAAGTGGGGTATTCATTTAACAATGTGTTTATTAGTGTGGATGTAGTTTGTGTCCATTTATCCAAATAAAGAAAAAACACGAGAGATTGATACACCCTTAGAAATGTCTATTTTTGACACATGACTCTGCCCCCCCCAAGGCGCTCCTGCTAGCTTGTTTTGTATTTCTGATCAACATTTGCAATAAAAGTGTCATGATCTGTGGTGCTGCTCTGCGGCCCCCTGCTTGTGTTTTAGTTGCAGTGCAAGGCCAGCTGGCCTGGGAGGAGCCATGCGCGCACACCTGCAGCTAATTCCCATCTACTTCATAAGAAAAACACACCTGTTCTCCGTTGCCAGATTGTTTTCATGCTACTTGCTAGTTTCATGTACCTGCCGGCTTTTCGAGCTCTCTGTATTTGCCATACCTTCTGGTCATCTCGTGTCTCGTGTTCCTGCTTGGTTATCGCCAGCAGTGTTTTTGGTTACATCCTGTGAGTACTTTTCACCTGTTTGGTAGTTCCAGCAGTGTAGTTTTTGTTGTATTGTATCTCACTATCCTGCTATCTGTGCTAGCAGCGCTTTTCGTTCGTGTATTTTTCCCGTGGTTTGCCCGGAGGATTTTCTGTTGTACTTTGACTTTTTGTGTTTTTGTATTGTACTCTTTGTGAGCCTCTTTTTGTTATTAAACCTTTTTGCACAGACCTTTTGCTCCACTCTGCGTATTGAGATCCAGCACATTGACTAAAGCCAATCCTGACAAAAAGTGACTGTTGCTGTTATTACATTTGATTCTTCTCCAGAACAGTAGCCAAACAAACTTTTTTGTCACAGCACACAACTGTGATACATTCAAGGACCACCGAACAAAACGCAAAATATCAAGGCTTGATGAAAAAATTATCAGTGAATGCTGTACCTTTCACCTGTATTATCACATTTTAATCAATTATTCATGACTTGGGGTGAATGAAATGTGTTTTCTGAAAAAAACCAAAAATTTGCCGGAGAAAAAAAATATACAAATGAAATAATTATATTTTAACCAAAAATTTGCAGGGCAACGAATGCTGAATCATGAATGTGCATCCACTGTACAGTTTTTTTTTCTCTACCACTTTTACATTGCAGCTTGAGGCAATGTGCTTATCCTATTTACCAGGTGTGTCAGTCCTCCTCCTCTTTGCATGTCCATTGGCTGTGGTGGTGTTTGCAGTGCTCCACTCTCCTCCAAACTTATCATCCAAAGACTCATCTATGTCAGCTGAATCATGTAGAACCTCTCCTGAAATGAAAAAGGGAAAATTTTAACCAATACTTGTGCTAATTATTAGTACAGTGGAACCTCTAAGGTCAAACACTATCCGTTCTGTGATGCTGGCCAACCTCCAATTTGTTTGAATGTCAAACAAATCGTCTTATAGGAATTAATGTAAATACGAAAGAAATAATCTGTTCCAGGGTCAAACTGTTCCCATATTAATCTTTTATTTACTGTACAGCCATTGTTTGGAATAATATTTGTTCACGATAAAACATAAAAACAATAAAGATCTTGGTTTTAACTTTGAAGACAAACCGCAACGATGTAATCCAAAGGAAAGTTGTGCCTCATGTGCTCCACGTGCTTACTTTTCAGCATTCTTGTCGCAAAAAGTGTAAAAAGAAGGGAACCCTAGTTCATCGCAATATGCAAAAAATAATTCAACTTTCAAAACCCGTTGCTTGGGATAATACGTCTTTGGAATTGTGCCGCTTTTCCACAGCACAGCGCTGCTGAACTCTACTCGCCTCGGTTATCCACTTCCAAATAATACGACGAGAAACTGTGAAAACCGCACAGTGTTGAACACATCAGTCAGAAGGAGACACACTAACAAACAGCATGAAAAAAGGAGAGCAGGGATCTCCTGTATTTACTTCTCAGCATGTCAGTGTTGACCATGGTAAGAAGATACATTCTATCATAGAGATTGAGGGGTGCCTGCGATTGGCTGGCGACCAGTCCAGGGTGTACCCTGCCTCTTGCCCGAAGTCAGTTGGGATAGGCTCCAGCATACCCCTGCGACTCTCGTGAGGATAAGCGGCATAGAAAATGGATGCATGGGTGGAGATTGAGGGCTGCAAGAAAACAGACTACTGTAGCAAAGTCATGATTGTGTCCATCCACAGCCAAGGAGCAGCAACCAGGGTTAACATTAGCATGTGTGCTGATATTTTGTTATTTCTAGCTGTGTCTCGTAAAATGTTACAATAATCAGGCCATGACGAATATGTCAGCAACCAGCAGTGGTTGACGTCACCTGTTTGGTATCGACTCAGCACACATGCAACACCAACTAAGTAGGTAACAAATAATACCTCATAAGGTACAATGCAGTGGAAAAGGAGCATTAGTACATTAATTCATTAGCCACAAAAACCCCAATAAAAAACAAAACACACACAGTGACCGTGCCATTACAAAATGTACGACCTCTGTGATGTTCGACTTTAGAGGTTCTGCTGTAATAGTGATAGAGTTAAGGGAAGTGCCAATCAATTGTTTTTGTATCTTTCTAAGTCAGACGTGTCCAAAGTGCAACCCGGGGGCCATTTTTTTTATTAGCCCTAGGCATATTCTAACAATTTAATTAATTCATTATTAATAAAATATATTAGATAAGCTATATCACACTAATAAATATCTTTTTCGTCGCCTACAACACAAAAGCTAAGATGCCAATGGTTTCTTTACATAGCCTAGAATATCTTGAACTACATGGGATTGGTTTTAGTCTCTTTAATGTACATAATGTATCAAAGTGGCCACTGCATCCTTTAATTTATTTGTACACGGCCCTTGGTGGGGAAAGTTTGGACACGCCTGGTCTAAGTACTTCTGCAGCCTGGAAGACAGATCAATTAAATTCTGTGTTTCTGTCTGCACCGGTTCAATGGTGCATGACACAAAATGGGGAGAAGAATCAGTGAGCAAGAGAATGCAGCAAATGGAAAGTGCCAACCAACTAGGATGTACCTGTCAGGGGAGGCACCTGTCCTCCAAGAGGCTCGAGAGCCAAACATGAGGGGTTGGGCTGCACTGACGTTCCCAGAGGAAGCTGCGTGCTGTTGATCAGCATGTCAAACTTGGTGCTGCGGCATGTGTTGCTGCACACCGTGTCATGCTGGTAGAAATCTATCTGGCCGGAGTCCATCATTTTTCTACATGGGGGAGAAGCAGGTCAGTGTACAGTCTGTTATTAAAGAGCTGCTCGGAGTTGTTTTAACCATAAGATTGCAAGGATCCGACCACACAAAGCTGATGAATCAAATGATGAAAGGAGCAGCTTTTGCCTTTTAAGCCCAGTGTATTGATTCTTGTCTCTTAGGAACAAGTACAAACAAGATAAAGAGACGAGACATGATTGTCAGCAGCTGGTATGCGCCGAAAAAATATTGACACTGTATTGTCATTGCAATCTGTTGTGACAAATTATTGACACATGACTGCAAAATTTGGTTTATTTTTGTTCAAATGAATGCATTCCAAATACAGGTGTTTTGTGCTATATTAGATTTACCTCAGGGTGATACAAAAAATTGATACGGCAAGGTATCATTTCACTATTGCTTGATGATAACTTGATAACTATTACACACTGATAACTTATTGATGTACAACAGTCACATACTCATATTTTCTTAAAATGCAAGCACACAAATTATAATTAGATGTCGTTGTGCTACAAAATATTGAAACGATGAAATGTATTAAAGTATTGTATTGCTATTACTTGTGATGCTATATCGGTGCACCACCGTCAAATACTACAGTCGTCCTTCGCCATGAATGTCACGTCTTCACTTTATCACGATTCTTCCAAATATATAAATTAATAAATCAGGCTGTTTCGTGGTTAAATATGACCTATTATTAATTTTAAAAAAAATGCATATTGAAGCAAATGTTATGTATCTTTTGCCTAAATTAAGAAGACTCATTCAAATACTCTGTGAATGATACAGTATGCAGTATTCTACACTGTCACTAGGTGTTGGTCATGTTATTGGAATGTTCGATGAGATCGCCGGAACAACAGGCTTTCATTGTAGGCTTGAATTATCTCATAGCAGGCACAATAATCGCTCAGAAAACACGGGCTACTGTTGCGGCCTTAACCCACGCCAAGCTAAAACTCAAATCTGAACCCCGGATATCACTTCTTGTAGCAACACACACAAGCATGAGTCTTATTTATGTCTTAAATGGCTTATTTACTCTTTTTATGTCTACTATATTGGATAATATGAGTGTAAAGGTGACTATAGGGTATTATATCATGTCTAGAGGGCTGTAATAGTGTTAAAAACCGTATTTAGAAGGCCGTAAACAGGTTTTCTATGCTCTAACTATGAAAATATTCCATTTATACATAAGGAATCCTACTTAGCACAACTTCAGTCAGGTCTGGAACCAATAAACCGTGATAAATGAGGGATTACTATACTGATATTTTTGTTTTATTATGCTGGTGCTCAAAATTTGATTTAGTTAAGTCTAGGGCAAAAGAATCACTCTGCAAAGAGTGGTATTGTATCTCTAGTGATACATTATCCATACTCAACAGTCAAGTATGAATATTTTTGTTATACATAGGCACTCGAAATGTTACATAGTTACATTCGTACTTTTGATTTAATGAGGAATGGAACAAACTATCAACACAGTCAAGTATCATATCACAACCTTTTGTGATAAATGATCTATATACTATGTTAAATTAAATCTATTTCATTTATTGGTCAGTACTTCAGAGCTCAGAGCTAAACATTTAATGATGTCTATTATTTGTGTGATTGTTTTATTCTGATGTAGTAATATTTAAGCTCCATTTAAAGAAGATCTTGCACCATTTTGCATTTTATTACTCTTTCATTTGTTTACCTTTATGTATTTGTGTTTGCAATATTGGCTGTCTTTTTTCATTTTATTTTTTTCATTTTATTCAATACATCTTACAGAGCTGCAACCATAATTTCCTTGCACTGCTGTCAAGTGCAGGGACAAAGTCCTTGTATTGTTTCTGCTCACATACAAAGATACACAGGCACTGACATGTATCAGTGCTGCTGGTTTGTGAACGTATAAACGATCACAATTACTGTATCAATGTAGAACCATTACTACGTGCAAAATATATTTCCCCACATTTAAGTCTGGTGCTTTAGGTGTTATTTGAGAGTTTATTGAGGTGTTATTGAGAATGTTTAAAGAAAACACAGTTAAAAAAAATAGAAATAGAAAAAAACGTGTCTACCTGAGCATAACCCCGCCCAGTCTGATGGCCCTTTTCCAGTCCTTCAGAGTGGCTTTCCCTGCCAGGTGTACAAACTGCTTAGGACTGATAAGCTGGTCATTAAACTATAAAAACAAGACAAGAGATTGTGCTTTGAAACACGCCTGCAAACAACACAGATGAATAAAACCAAGATGGCAATTTGACAGCATTCATACAAACACGTGTCACTTGAGGTGGAACGTCCACTTACTTTCACACATCTAACGTTGATTCCAGGGCACACAAACTTCTTAAAGAGTAAAACAGCTCTGCTTTCTCCACAAGTGATGGGATAGCCATATTCCACACTGTCACCCTGTGATTTGCTGTCTTCTACAGGCAAAAACACACAGCATTAAAATTGCATTGTGTGCACTTTTGTTACATGTCACCATATTCATTAGCACAAGAAAATGTGAATGTGCATTTTTCACATCACATAAATACTCTCTTGGGTGCTGATGAGCAGGACACTGACTGAAGCTGTTACAAAGTCGTCATCATTCTACATCACAACCTCGCATGCTAATATCTGCAGCTCAGTATATCACAGAAAAAAACATGTACATTTGTTTTAAATTATCAATATGTATGACGAGAGATTAAGACGTATTTTACTTACCAGGTTGGGTCTCTATGGCCAAGACTGTGCTGCTTGTATCTGCAATGTCATAATTTCCCCTGCAGAGGGAGACATAGTGTTAGACATAAAGAATATTTATCTTTGGTTGGGTTGACCTTTACTGTAAACCTATCAGAAAATAAAGCATTCCTTAACAGTGTGTTTTTTTACAAGAGTAAATATATGGATGTATTTAAATATAAAACTGATATTTTGTCACATCAGTTAAAATGGTACGAGCAGACTACTTCTATTTATTAATGTTTATTAATGAAACAAAGCATTGGTGGTGGTGTTTTGGAGTACTTGATATGAGTAGTTGTCCCAATATGTTGCCCCCATCATAGACACGTAGGTCTACAAGTATTTGGAACAAAAAAAAGAGTTTTAATGGATTTAAGGCACTCATTTATTGCAAACAATTCTAATCCAAGTATTAAAATTATGGTCATTTTATGCAATTAGGTGACTCCTGCAAATGGATGTACTGTACATAGCGTCTATAAAATTCTTAAATGGTGTAAATTTGTGTAATCTCTTAAAGTTAAATCACATCTTCACTGTTTTATTTCAAATCCATTGTTTATTCATTATTCATCATTCAAAATGCAATGCTATCAATGAATTGGACTGTACAAGGGGATCCAATGAAGTGTCTGGTAAGCATATTTTATATGTTTATATGTTTCTACTGCTCAAACAAGAAAAATGTGCTGTGTTTTTATAATAACCTCCATAGTATTACCCGTGCAAGATGGGCTGCAGGTGCAGTATGACTTGAGTCTTATGGTTGTTGCCACTGGACTCCCCCTCCTCTTCCTTCTCCATCATGAGATCCCCTGCAGACACAATGACCTCAGCACCCCTCCTCACAGAGCTGCACGCACAGAGGCCCAGCCACGCATGTTAACAGCAGTATCTAGACCAAACACATGCACGCACGCAGTGACGCTATTTTAATGCAGCAACAACACATGTCAATGGAAGCCTTCCTCCCCCTGAAGCTGTGTTGTCTGACATGCAATTGTCATAGAAAAGAACCCATAGTGGGCTTAAAATGACTTAATCCTCACATGATATGGTATGGCTGGAGCCTCTGCATTAAGGTAATGTACAGTATGTACACAAGGAGATAAATGTTCTTAGCTTAAATTTGGCCTGTAGGCATGGACTGTGTCGTGAAACAACGGTATATGGGGGATCAACAAGTGACGGTCCCCTGTCATATTTACATGATATCAAAAATCTGCTCATGTGCTAGTCCTACTATATGTATTGACTATTGCTACTTAGTATTGTTGTCATCACAAAATAATGCATCAATATGTCATTGCAAAACAGGCTAAAGTACGCTGTATACAAAATGCCAGGGGTGTCCAACTGGTTACTCGCCACCTTTTTAGTAGCTCACCTAAGGGTCAAACAATACGAGACCCTTGGTGTTTTTGTAACTCGTCAATTTAGACAGTATGCCTCTTTTTGTAGGGACAAGTGACCACAAAATAGCACACAGTAACAATGACTAGTAGCTCTAACAGTGGTGAAAGTTGGAGACCCTTGCTATATAGCTTTGATTTATTAAGGTATTATGTATGTATCTCTTCATTACAATGTTCCTGTAATCCCGATAGTCCACTTCCTGTGTTTAAGCATCACCATTTTCTAATTAGAAAAAAGAAAGGATAAAGAATGTGTAGCAATGGACGAGTGGCTTATGCAGTGATGAAGGAAAGAAAAGGAAAACATTGGAAAATAACAAGCTAATATGAGTAAAAAGAAAACCTAACAGGAGGCCTGCATGTGCAGGAAAAATGTAGACAAAGATGTTAACAAAGGTAGAAAAAGTAAATAAAAATGATACATAAGTAAATCAAATGAGGATTACATTGAATTAATAGTAAATATCAGTTAGAAGGAAAAGATTTTAAAGATAAATGAATAAGTAAATAGAGACTGGAGGAAGAATTTTGACAGAAATGCACAATTCACACATTCACAAATACTTTGTATAGTTCATTACACGTTATGCAGACTATACTGCAAAAAGGAAATAAATGCATTTCATTTAAAGAGTTGCAAGAATCCTGACAAACAGGCATTAATTAAAGCTGGATTATTTGCACAACATTCCCAGTCAGCCTTGCGTGCACAAAAAGCAGTTCAAGCAGGACATCATCATTCTCCTCAATAGCACTAAAATATTAATGGACGAAGTGTTTCATTACAAACAGTCCATTCAAAATGAATAGGAGTCAAATGCAAGTGCTGCAACATAGCCACACTAGCAAGCAGCACTGAGCGGTTGCGTGCCTCCCTCACACTCCTTCATCCACTCAAACTGACGTCTGTCGGCGCGGCGTCACGCACAGCCCGGCACGCACGCTTCACTGCGAGAGCGCAAACCCACCTGATCCACGCACACGGACACAAAACAATAACAAAACACACCACCGCAAACACATCACCTGCTACTTTCAGGCAACATTGTCATAGTTTGACTTACCGTTGTGGAGCAGGGCTCAGTTCTCATCCTCCGCCGGTCGGGAGAGGTAGGAGAGCATGCGCCGTGGCGCGTCCACGCTCCCCGCACTGAAGGCAGCATTTGCCTGAGAAGCATCTGTCCCGCTGTCACGACAAGCGGTGAGTTCGCACGCGATGCTGTGTAAATCGCTCAAATTACTCTTATGTGCCAGAGCGCCACTTGATTGCAGCGCCTGTCAGCCATGGCGGACCCTGCGCCCGAAAACTGAACACATGTGTTATTATGAGCTCTAAAAATGACAGCGCCACTGTTATAAACGCTCCTCTTGTAGTTGGCACTTCCTTGTTTTTGCACCTTGTTTGGGATAAACGTGCCTCTACATAGGTCACAAGGAAAAGGGTTGTATACTTTGAGAGTGCCCTAACATGTCCTTATAACACTCTAAATTAATAATTAGATTTTAAATAGCAAAGATCCTGGTTCAATGTTGCCGTCCCTGTAAACAAAGGTAACCATTAGCATAAGTGCACAGGCTGACTTCAGATCAGCATTCAAATAAGACCGCCCCTCTAGGAATGGAATGCATGTTAGTATTTGATTGACAGCCACCATGAGCCAATCGTGGATCGAGTATGCGCCTTGTGGCCAATAGTAACACCCAACACTTTCTGTTACAACTTTTCCTCGGGAAAGCAAGAAGAACACACAGCTGTGGCGGCTTGCACTTTACATTCCTCTTCTCAGCTTTGGAAACCATGCTAACAAAGTGTGAAAACATCAGAGATGCTGTGAAATCACTTTTTGTTGGATACTGGGTTATACTTAACGTTTGTTCCGTAGGTGTCCACGGCCAAGAGGGTAAGTTACACATAGTTCTTGCGAATAATTCTTGCGAATAATTCTTGGAACTTGCTAGCCAAACTGACATGAATTCTAAAATGATTAATATTACTGTAAAAAAAAAACAACTTATATTTAATGTTATGCTCCTAGTTGAAATGACTGCCAGATGTACTGTATGTCTGTACAGCATATGTATATACTGTATATATTATGCATATAGACATCTTTTACATCCAGTGCATATTTGCTAACAATTACCTTCAATTATCAAACATCACTATATACATATTTCACAATTGGATAGGTTAAGTATACATTATTGGTGATTTATTACATCTTTTATATGCCCTTCTGTCCATATGAAGGCTAACCTTTGCTAATGAAGAAGGGTTGATCACGTGTGACACATTCTTTACATACTCTTCCCTACATGTTTACCTGCAGCTATAAATTTACCATTCCCACAGGTTTCCCCAACACAGAAGTCAAGTCCATATGCTACATGAATAAGTGATACCTGAATTATACTCACTACTGGAAAGTACAATCATTGTATTATTTTTGGCCGTCTCTCTGTGGCATTGGTTTTCTCACATCGACAGATGATTCACTTCACAGTCACTTTGTAATTGCTGGGAAACAACACACACTCGAGTGTTGTGTTGTGTGATGCTGTCATTCAAGACACACAAGACAGGATCATGCAATGTAGTTGCAGACAGTGAAGGTGAGGATCCTGCCTGCTTGTGTGGACCTGTGAAGACCTGCCAGTAAAGCACTCAGTGGAAAACACAGAATTGGGACGCTTGTCTGCAGTCTTTTCACACCAAATGAATCGACTAAGCAGGTTGGATCAAGATTAATTTACGGTATGAAAGTGCGAAGATAATTTTGCAGACCACCCAGACCCAGCAGAACATTGACCTTCCACTGGAGAGTGACAGATCCATGCTTGGTTTCCCGTGGTTACTCTATGTCGCTGTGGCATGTCCAGGAAATCCTTAGGGGGCTTTGAGGAGCAGCAATAACAATGAAAGAGCAGTGTAGAAGTCAGGGTGGGGGTGTTTGGTGTGAGGACACAGGGTGAGCACACAAGGTTATCCTGCACTTTGAGCTCAACAAATCTAAAGCACCCTTATATGGAAGACAAGGACTACAAGGATGAAGCTGCTAGCCAAGGATACTGGGTTATGACCTGAGCATTTTTAAGCTTTTGACCATTCCTAGACCACCTCACTACTTACTGTCTCCCCCAAAACACTTAGAGTATCTCTGAGTGATCGTTATGGGAGTGTACTCATTTATTTACACATCAGATAATCTAAATATTAGTGTTCCTAGTCTGGTTCATGTGTTTGTCACAGTAACCACAGGTCAGATGATGCTATGAATCCGCATGAAAATAGTACGCAAAAGAAAAAACACACATCTTATTGTGTACATAGTAAAAGAGGATGTGAAAAGATAAACTTTCCATATATGTTGTCACCAGTTCCCTTCCAGACAGCTCGTATAAACAAGCTGTGGTTTACTGTACATGTTTCAAGTAGGCGTTTATTAGTCATCTCTGCTGTACAGGAAGTGTTGGTTATGCAGAAGTGAGAATTAACAACAAAATTAACTTCCATTCCTCACGGTCTAAAACACACGAGTAAAATATCTATATAAAAAAGAAAAACATGAATTTGCGAACATGCTTTTTTGTTCAAGCACAAATATTTACACAATATTTATATTACATTTAAAAGAATATAAGCATTTTAAGAAAACTTTGAAGCCAATACTTTGGCCAACACATGCTAAGCTATTTGACAAAAACATTGACATCTTAGCTTTTGTGTCATAGGTGCAATAATGTATACACTAGGTCCCCAACTAACGAACACAATTGGTTCCAGACGACCGTTCTTATGTCAAATTGTTCTTAAGTCGGGGAAAAGGTAATATTACCAATGATATAGGTACTACATGTACGTGTATACATATACAGTATATGTGTATGTATGTAAATATGAGTTTGGATGTAGTAGTAATATTAAACAAGGATAATTAATGAAAAAAACAATAATAATAAAAATGATATAATAATATGTAATGATAAATGTTATTTACCTTTGAAGAGGAGTGGTTGAGCATACGTCGTTGTGGTGGAGAAGCAGGAGGAGTTATTGAAAAAGGACAAATCGTCGTCGTTAGACTCTTCTAAAAGAGGTAGTGTTCTGTGGGTGGTGTAGAATTAAGCAGGCCTATTAACTCTTCATAAACTTTAATCACACGCTCTGTCCGGGTTGTATCATACAGCTACAATTTAGCTTTCCATTTAGCTTTATCTCCCCAGCGTCTGTTGGTCCCATTAGTAGTGTCACAGTTCCCTCTACTGGTCAAGCATGTAGCAGTATAAATACTGATGGAGCGACTAGAAGGCAAATTAAAATAAAATATAGACCAGTCGGCTTGTGTTCGTATCCGCGAATGTTCACAAGTCGGATGTTTGTAAGTTGGGGACCTAGTGTATATGTAATAATAATATCTAATAATTGAGCATATGAATAATTAATTAATTTTACTTCCAGTAAAACACCCTGAACTCCACTCCTTAGTTGCACTTTTTTCATGAGAAAGTCAAGCTCATGTCTGGTTGGATATAATAAAAATAAATACATTAATAATAATAATAATAATTTTATTTATAGAGAGCTTTTCAAAAACTCAAGGACACTTTGAGTAAAAGCAAACAAGTACAAGTGTATAAAAATAGCAAAATAATAATCAAAAAGCATATAATTCAGTGCAGTAGTTAAAATGTTTATAGAAAATGCAAGAATACAAGATTGAAATGAGCAAAGTTTGAAAGAGTTATACGTTAAAACTTATACTGTATGTTCTTTGTATTGTTTGTAGTTTTCAAGTTGATGTTATTGTTTTACTTGTATGTTTTCAGGTAATGGCTGTGGACATACACTGCTGGGAACAGAATCAGGCACCTTGGCCTCTCAGAACTACCCAGGCACTTACCCTAGTAACACTTGGTGCAAGTGGAAGCTCCGTGTGCCAGAAGGGCGTACACTGCGACTCCTCTTTGGGGATTTTGACATTGAGGGTAGTAGCGGCTGCAGCAATGGCTCTCTCATCATCGCAGATAAAACCGGAATACCCCACTTGGGTAAGACTTTTTACTAGCCATGTAAATCAGTGTTTTTGCCTGTGTTTTTTTTCCTTATCTCAGCAGTTTCCCATGCTATTGGTGACACTCCCCACACCAATACTCGACACAGGGCATGCCAATCCTTTGACACACAGATGTAACAGAGCTAACTCCAACACATGAAGTCGTGTCTCGGAGGCATACAAAATTGGCCCTACGCCAAGAAGAACGATTGAGAAATTGATGATAGACACACTGCACTGTTACATTGCCAATAGTGTTTGTTAAGTTTGAGTCATGACTTTAATTTGCTTTACTCCCTGCTGGGTGAATGTTCCTACAAGCAGTGACAATCTAGGCTACTTGACTTTTCACTTAATATGCTATTGTATGTAAAGTATATGAATAGTGTGAGGCCGCTTAATTCAATGATAGTATGTTCTGCACCCTGAAAGAAAGAGTGTCATTATTAGAAAACAAGTATTTTGATGTCACATGGCTTGTAATGAGAACACTATGGCAACCCCCAAATTTAGAGGTGTTTAATATTGGTGGACCAGCCAGGACACCCTCTCATGTTATTTTTTTGTCATCTGTGAAAATCAGTGAGGGAATGGAAAAGATCTAGAATCTCAATAATTTAAGTTTAAGTTTTAGCCAATAAATATTTTTTTTCTACATCCCAGGAAACACCATGCAATGAAAATCTCATGAGATATACACATCTAAACATTTTAAATAGGATGTCTGACACTACATATATGCATAGCAAATTACTACATAACAGGAATTATAGAACTGCTTTTTTTGTATAGTTACAATTACTGGGTTTTTAAGAAAATGGAAAACTGTCAATGAAAACATAATCAGAATCCTAGGAACATATTTGGAGGAATACAAAGTACCTGTCAGAAAAAATACAGACTGACATAACAAAATAGTTAGGAAGTAACTCACACAATCAATGGACAAACCTGTGCTGAAGACAAACTGATATATTTTTGAACAATTACATTTCAATACTGTTTACTGCTATTTTAAAATGTATGTCTGCTTTGTCACAGGTCCAGTGTGTGGAAGGCTTAATGTGTCACAAAAGAATATGACACTTCCTAGCAATGAAGTGACAATAACCTTCAAGACGAGGTCACATCGGTCTGGAAGAGGGTTCCTACTGTCTTACGCCACAGACCAGTTTCCAGGTATGGCTTCATGTAACCATCATTTCTACCAGTTTATTTTATGTATATATCGAGCAATGCTACAGTTCTATTTGAATCATTTTGTGTTCATAACACTTGAAATCTCATTATCAGTCAGAATTTTGCTCTCTGAACTCTTGAAGGCATTAAAAAACAGCAGAAGGCAGGTGGGATTATGATGCCTTGTGTTCTTCCATTTCTAGTTGCAATAGTATTACATTATATTATTATAGGTGATTGGCAAATAAAATGTGGGCTATAAAATGTGATATGTGGTTTGGAGGGTGATCCCTATACGTCACGATCATATAACAGCATTCTGTGTGTGTATGTTGTCACTGTGTGCATGCAGTTTTTTGTGGATGTGAGTCACCTCTTATTGGCATTCATCCTCAGTCGCTGTCTTTGCTCTGGCATGTTTGCTGGGAAAGCAAGACTTCTCTCACACTGAATGCAAGGAGGCCTCCAGCTTCTGTTCAATGTTGTTGAATGAGGCTGTTCTGACTGTCAACCGCTCAGTCACCACAGCAGAGAAAACACAAGGACCATCAATCACCTCACGGTGGTGCCTCCATCCAAAAGCTATATGATGTGTATTTAATTAGGCATGTCTCTGGTTAATACAGATAATATTAGTCTATATTTAGTCTGATTGGATGAGGTCATTTGACTGTACAGTATGTGTCACAGCATCCTGTTTTCTCCTGTCTTGTTTGCGAAATCTTGCCTTTCTGGAGCTGAGCCTGTGTCTGGATGCACAAACCGCCGTCTGTTAGCTGAGATCACACAAGAGCCAGTCGCCGTGCTTGTGAAACATGACAGAGTCAGCTCAAAACAAAGGCCTCGCTCATCTCAACACTGATGACCACTCATCCTCAAATACAGCAACACTTGGACCACACTAGGATGTCTCATGTGTTGGAAAGATGGAAGGGGGAGGGGCCTCATTATGTAAGCTCTTAAAAAATTCCGATGCCTTCCTTTCATTTTCTCTGTCTCCATTGCTGTTGCAGATATCATCTCTTGTTTACAACGGGGGTCTCATTTTAGTTCGCCACAGTTGAGGTTTGTGAATGTTTCACATCATTTGAGTGTTTCAGGAAAGCATCAATAACTGTTGACATATCTTTTGTCTCATCAGTGTTTACTGTCCAGCTGGATGTAAGAATGTGGCAGGTGATGTTTGGGGAGGTCCTGATCACGGCTATAGAGATGTAAGTAAACACCATTTAAAAGGCATTACAGCATCTAATACATTTCCACCAAGCACTACATGAACACTATGGTATGAGTTGGATTAGGTAAACCCTGATCCTGTTTGATTTTCCATCACAGCATCATAGGGGGGATGATGATAACTATATAAAGTGTGACATTAGAGCTAACCAGAGAGGCAGCATATGATTTGCCAATTCAAATAACAAAATAAACACGATGCAGTGCACATTTAGTAAAGGTACTATCCATCCTTGGCTCCAAATAACACTTTTTTCACCCAAAAATATATAAGAACACCACAAATGTCTAGCATACAGTGCCTATCATAAGTATTCACCCCCTTTGATGGTTTACCCTTTTGTTGCTTTCATAAATCAATCATGGTCAATAAAATGTAGCTTTTTTAATAAAAAAAAAAATATTGGAAAAAAAACTCTTTAATGTCAAAGTGAAGTAATGTTTATGAACAAAATTATATAAATGAAAATAATGGTTTGCATAATTATTCACCCCCTTTTTAATTTAATGGTCTAATTCAATAGAGGTCCATCAAATTGTTGCCAATAGTCTCACAATTAGTGAAATGAAGATCACCTGAGTGGTGTGGGTGTGTTTCAAGTGATTGAGTTGTAAAACACCTGTATCTGAAGGGTCCAGAGAGTGGTTGATCAGTATTCCTGGCTACCATTACACCATGAAGACAGAAGAACATTCTAAGCAACTCAGGGAAAGGGTTGTTGAGAAGTACAATTCAGGGGATGGTTACAAAAAAATTTCCAAGGCACTGAACATCCCTCGGAGTTCAGTGAAATCAATTGTCAAGAAATGGAAGGAATAGGGCACTTGTGTGAATCTGCCTAGATCAGGCCGCCCTCGTAAACTGAGTGACTGTGCAAGTAGGAGACTAGTGAGAGAAGCCACCAAGACCCCTACTACTACTCTGAAGGAGTTACAAGCTTCAGCTGCTGAGATGGGAGAGACTGTGCATGTAGCAATTGCTGCCCGGGTTCTTCGAAGTCATTTCAAAGTCAAAGCTTTATGGGAGAGTGGCAATGAGAAAGCCACTGTTGAAGAAAAGTCATATTAAAAGTACGTGGAAGACTCCATGGTCAAGTGGAAGAAGATTCTTTGGTCTGATGAGACCAAAATTGAGCTTTTTGGCCATCAGACAAGACGTCATTTTGGCGGAAACCGAACACTGCACATCACCAAAAACACACCATCCCCACTGTGAAGCATGGTGGTGGCAGCATCATGCTGTGGGGATGTTTCTCAGCAACTGGACCTGGAAGGCTTGTAAAGATAGAGGACAGAATGAATGCTGCAAAATACACTGAAATCCTGGGGGACAATCTTTTTCAGTCTGCAAGAGAACTACGTCTTGGGAGAAGATTTATTTTCCAGCAAGACAATGATCCAAAACATACTGCAAAAGCTACACAGGAATAGTTAAAAAAGAACCAGGTAAATGTTCTGGAGTGGCCGAGTCGAAGCCCAGACCTCAATCCCATAGAGAATTTGTGGCTGGATTTGAAAAGGGCTGTTCATGCCCGATACCCGTGCAATCTGACAGAGCTTGAGCAGTTTTGCAAAGAAGAATGGAGCAAAATTGCAGTGGGCAGATGTGCAAGACTGATTGAGACCTATCCACACAGACTCACTGCTGTGATTGCAGCCAAAGGTGCATCTACTAAATACTGACTTGAAGCGGGTGAATAATTATGCAAACAATTATTTTCATTTATATAATTTTCTTTCATTAACATTATTTTATAAAAATCTGTTTTCACTTTGACATTAAAGAGTTTTTTTTCCAATATTTTCTTCTTAAAAAAGCTAAAATTTATTGACCATGATTGATTTATGAAAGCAATAATATGGTAACCCATCAAAGGGTGTGAATACTTATGAAAGGCACTGTATATTACTAATAGTGGTTTCAGAGAACAGATTGAACAAAAAAAGTCTCTATTCTTCACAATTATGAGGTAACTGTAATGAGTTTTTTTGTGGAGGGTCACCAAACGTGGAGATGTGACTGAGACTGAGACAGTAGAGGATAATTGGTATAAAGCGCTTACTCTCCACTGAACAACAATGCAGCAACCACTTTACAACATCTCAGTTGCTAACAACAATCACATGACCCGGAAATGGGCGTTTGTGGAAAAGTGTGACCTGCCACTATGCAATAATAATGTAACTTTGAGGTTTTTTTAAATTATTTATTATTTATTTATTATTTTATTATTTATGTCAAAATAACACATTTTAGAGCTGCAATTATAATACCGTGAAACTGGTATCTTTTTGCCTAAGGTTATCATACCGTCAGAATCGCATACCGGCCCGTGCCTACATCGTACATATACGATATCAAAAACAATTGGTGACTGTCCTGTGGGATCAATTTGGTTGCCTATAACCATGTATTTTTAGTAAATATTCAAGAAGAAAGTTTTTACACTGGAAATGCAATAAAATGTGTAATGTAATAAACTGTGTCGCTTCTGAAACAAGGTTTAATTGATTAATTTTTGCCACAGACGTCAGTCCTGTGTAAGTCTGCTGTGCACGCCGGAGCTACATCTGATAGTCTTGGAGGTCATGTGAGCGTGACCCGCGAGAGGAGCCTCACGCTCTACGAATCCACTTTTTCGAATGGAATCCTCTCGAAAATGTTCGTAAACTGTTGCTGTTTTATTATATTGCAGTGCTCAAACATCACCAAATTGTTTCCACTGATTTAGGGTCCATCCGTCTCTTTCAACAGGGGGTCATTATCAGAAAAGAAGCTGGTGTTCACCCAAGGTACAGCCTGGGGCCCTCAAGTCATGTATTTTCATTCCAGCTGAAGTGTGTTACAGTTGGCAAATGTTATTTCCTGACCAACTAGAGTGGCTGTATACAAAACATTTCAGGATATTATAATGAACTACTTCCACAGTCCATCCTCTCCTCTGATTGCTCAACAGAATGTAAAAACATCCTGGCGGTGTACGCTTTAAACGCCTCATCTTTTTGGGAGAAAGACAGCCAAGAGCACAAAATGTCCTGGTCTGTTAGGAACTTGGATTCCGGACAAGAGGTGCTGTTCTGGAGTGCAGGAGGGAGTGATGCACACCCCTGGGTGGAGCTGGGGCTCACTGATAGAAGCACTATCACAGGTAGATTTAAATGAGAAATAATTATTATTTATATATATCATATTATATATTATTTAAAATAATTAATGAAGTTAAAAAATACCAGGAAATGTGACGTGTAACAGAATTCTTCCGCTTCTGTTTTTCCAGGAGTAATCACAACTGGCTCTAGTGAGAACCACATAGAATCCTACATCCTCCATTACAGCAAAGACAGACAGAACTGGAAGGTTTACAAAGACGCTGTCAGCAAAGAAAAAAGGGTCAGCTTCTCACTACATTTGCTGATGTTGTTTGCTTGGCTAACTGGCGATGTTATCACTTGTAACCTTGTTCTTGTGACTCTAATAAGGTGTTTCAGGCCTATGCAGACGGCCACCTCAGGGTGCTCAACAGCCTATTTCCTCCCACCTTGGCTCGCTTTATTCGGCTGAAGCCACAGAGTTGGCACGGCCGGGCTTCGGCTCAGCTCCAGATCCTGGGCTGCCCTGTCAAGGTTACACCAAGGTCTCGCTCCCCTGAAGGTTAGTATTGTCCCCAAAGCTTGTATTATTAGTATTTCTTATCTGCTGACGTGATTGGTGGAAAACAGTGGTGTCCAATGTCTGGCTCGGGGGCGGGCCATTTGTAGCCTAGAAATGTTTTTTTAATTGGCCCACAGCACATTCTGAAAATATAATTCAACAAAAAAAATAAGAAAACAACAGCAAAAATGAAAAATCTGCAGTAATTTTATAAGAATAAAGTCAAAATATGAAGAGAAAAAAGTGGTAATCTAACAATAAAAGTAATAATTTTATGAGAATAATGTCATAATACAGTATGAGGACAAAATAACATTTTAATAGCATAAAGTTGAAATATTAAAGAAAAAAGACATTTTATATATATATATGTATGTATGTATGTATGTGTATATATATATATATACATATATATATATATATTTACAGAAGGACTGTCACAAGATCTTGTGTCACAAGATCTCAAGAGATTAAAACGTGACAAGATTTCTCGTTTGGAAAAAAACTGTCTCGTGGACACTAGGCCTGGGACAATAATGAATATATTAATTAATCACACAATAAATGAAAATGAACTCTGAATGAAGTTTTATCGGCCTCAATATATTGCCATGTGCATTCGTGTTTGTTTTCCTCGTCTCCTGCCTCCAAACAGGCAGGAAGAGGGTTCACTCTTTGCATTGGTTTCAGCACCTGGGTGTGTTTGTTCCATAGAAAAACAGCATGAATGGAGTGAGCCCTTTTGTCAGTCATACAGTCTCTTTGTCTCGTGGGTAGAGGCGAGGCCGGTACCATACACACAGAGTGTAATGTAGTAGAAATTAAATTAGTAGATTGCAATATTTTGTCACATATTTAAAGTATTTTTTCATTGTACGTCTCTTAAAAGCAAAGTTAAAATGTTGTCTCGTCCCATAAACCCAATCTCATGTATCGTCGTCTCGTGTCATGAAGTGGGTGTCTCGTGACACCCCTAATATACTGTACAGTATGACTTCTCAGCATATCTACATGTGTTGGTTTGAAAAATATCATTTTTCAATATGTGGCACTCGGTAGAAAAGGTTTAGACATCCCTGGTGTAAAGAGTGAACTTGGCCCTTTTTGCCTGACAGAATCGCCCTTTAGCAAAGAGAAGATGGTGACTCCAAACACGCCTCCAACTTCATCAGAAGGACCAGTTTTAGTGGAGACAAGACAGAGTGAGTACATTTTTACATGTTGCCACATTTGAAATAGTAATAATAATTGTAGATACATAAGTCCTAGAGCAGGAAAAAAAAATGTAAGTTTCTTTGAAAAGTCTATTGATTTCAGTAGTTCAGTTCTATAGATTCACAACACACAGAGTGAAATATTTCAAGAATTTTGATGATTAGAGCTTAAAGCAAATAAAAGAGCCCAAATTCAGTATCTTCAGTTACATTTTCTGAAAGTTCAGTCTATGTATCGCAAACTATTAGGTCACACTCTAATCTCCCACCCTGAGGCTTTAATTGGTCTCTTTGTCTAAATTGAACTCCTGAAATCAAATAACATTTGCACAATGGTCTAATTTATTTCATTAGAATGTCACGGGGCATGCTGGAGCCTATCCCAGATGACTTTTGGGATTTTTTTTCTCCCTTAATAATGAAAAGTTTCATTTAAAAACTGCATTTTGTGTTCAGTTGTGTTGTCAGTGACTAATATTTAAATTTGATGATCTGAAACTTCTAAGTGTGACAAAAATGCAAAAAAATAAAGAAATCAGGAAGGGAGCAAACACTTGTTGACACCACTGTATATCTCTTATGCAGGAGCCAGTCAAGCAGTCATCATCGCAGTGGGAGTGGTCCTGGGACTGATCATGTGCTTCAGTTGTTTATTGGCTGGAGTCTGGTGGAAGAGAAGGTAAGACATGTTAATACACCATATTTCCTCACATAGTAGCCAGGCACGTTTATATACTCACTGCAGATATTTCCTGGTGCTTGTTAGTGGTATGGCATTAAATAAATCAGCACTTGAACATATTTCATATATTTTATACATTAAACAATGATTATGACATATTACGGCATAATATATATTATATATACAGTCATCCTTCATTTATTGTGGATAATGGGTTCCAGACATGACCATGATAAGAGAATTTCCACAAAGTAGGATTCTATATTAATAAATGAAGTATTTTTGTAGTTAGAGCATAGAAAACCTGTTTATGACTTTGTTTACATCACATTGCGCAAGCTACGGTGTCACTGCAGGGACATAAGGGAGACGGCTGCCAATAGCGTAGCAAGCTACCGAGCTAACTAGTTAGCTTCTCTAATTTATTTATTCTAAACTTAAGCAAGTGCTTTAAATGGAGTGGGGAAGAAGGACAAAGAACCCAAAACATACCACTTTCACACGGAATGAGAGGAGAACCTGTTTTCTTTTGATCTCAGCCATGGCATGTCGGCTCTGCTGGCTCAGTAGCCAGTCTCCATGCAGTGTGAAAGGTAATGTAATCTAACGTCATGTCTCATTACAGATACCTAGTGACCAAAATACTACATATAACTTGTCTTTCAATATTTTGGGACTAATAATAGGCTACAGTCAACCACGAAACATTTAGTCATTATTTTTTGAAAAACTGCGATATAGTGAGGGTGCGATATTCAAACCGCAGCATAGTGAGGGAGGACTGTACTACGTCCCTATGTAAGGCTTATGTCACAACTGCCCTAAATTAACAGCATTGGTAATTATCCAAATCATTATTCATTGTTCTGTAATAATTAATACACTACTATGCTAAAATGTCATCATATTTACATATATTATATAATATTGTTCTAGTTATATAATATTGCTATCCATTCATTTTCAAATTGGAAAAAAAAAAATTAAATAGTAAAGCACATTATTTATTTGTTTGTTTATTATTTGTTATGTTCATTAAGATGTGAAAATGTACTTTACATAACAGAAAACTAGTTTTGTAGCTCTTATCAAGGTCAAATACTGTATTAACTTATGTATGGAAAGCAAGTTGATTCAGTTTGGTAACATTTAAAAAATGTCTGTAAGACATAAGTACAAAGACAAAAGGGGAGTACTGTATATATAAAAATTTCAAAAAAAATATTCTAAGCTAAGATAGGAAATGTAGGAAGACGCACAAAAGGTAATCAGAAAAACATAGCATACCTGTGTGTTGAAATTTGGTGATGACGTCTACCATGACATGTGGTGATATCATAATCATGTCATCGTAAAGTAATTCCATTCACCTTTTGATACCATCATGTAGTTGAGATGCTGAATTTATTTATTAAAGGAGACTTGGGTGAGATATCAATTATTTGCTCAAATAGAAAATGCAGCAATGTAATCTAGTGTGTCAAACGGTTGAATTTTATACGATCATCTTCTTTTCTGTGTAGGAAAAAGTCCTCCCAAATGAAGCACTGTGTGCCAGCAGGTAAGTCCACTGCTCTCTGATGTCTGGTCTTTCTGTGAATTGCTCTTAAACAGAAACTGGCTGTGTGTGTGTGTGTGTGTGTGTGTGTGTGTGTGTGTGTGTGTGTGTGTGTGTGTGTGTGTGTGTGTGTGCGCGTGTGTTTGGAACAGGTTGCCAGAGTTTACAGGTTAAGAGTCTCCCCAGCTCTCCATCAGAGCTCATCTCGTACCCACTGGAGAGAAATATCCATGACGACCTACCAAGCCCCCCTCTCAATGGTGAGAACTGTATCACTGATCTCTGGAGCTCATCATCATTTGATGCTTCTTTAGTAGTTTTTAATTGCCCATTGAGATTTTACTGGCCATTCCCGCCTTCCTCCAAAAATGAAGAAAGGAACTTCATTTTTCCTCTGGACTGTCATGGCGAGCTTCTCAGTTCTCTCCATGGGCTGTCCATTCTTTGCCCATCACCCAGTCACTGTATAAACATTCCTTTCTGCCTCTCTGAAAGGGACTCTTTAATTGGACCTTGATAAAGGCTGCTCCCACCAGTCCTTTCTCTGCCTCTCCCTCCCCCAGAGAGGGGCCCCTTCACTGAGCGTCGCAGTGATAAACAGGACAGAGGAGCGACGCTAAGACAAAACGGCGTCTGGCGGAGCCTGTCTAATTAAAATGGCCATGATACTGCAGCCACTCTGGCTCTTAAGGATGATGCAGGCCTCCAATGCCACAAACACCGGGCTCAAGAGTGAGAGAAGACAGTTAATGGAGAAGTTCAATTTTGCTCTCGTGTTTCCGAACTGTGCAGGCAATATTTTAGCACTCTTAGCTGTCCTACAGTTGTAAAGAGAAGAACCGCTCTACTGGTGGTCATGGTTGGCACCCACAAATTAATTCAAAACGCAATTTTGGTCAGTAAACATGAGACTGCAGTTTGTGCCTTGTGATGGGTGGAAGAAGACAGTGTGTGCTGACTCAGCCACACTGGGGAAGAATAACATGGTTTATTGCTTATCTTTTTGGACTTCATTAAGTCTCCCAAGCAGCAGCGTGCCAATGAAAAGGAAGGCCATCATCATGGTAGTGAGAGTGAACATCATAAAAAGCTCAGAGGAGACACATCCACCAATATTGACCAAGTGGTCCTAACCGCTCAGCTGTCGCAACCATCATGAAAGATAAAGGATAAAGATTATTGAATGCTAGAGGGGTCATGTATTCTGTGCGCTGTTACAAGGAGACCTGGGTCAATATTTTTAAGAAAGGTGGAAAGGCTTGCAAGACAACCACAGGGATAAAACTTGTTAAAGAGTTGTTCTTTTTTTATATGACTTTCATTTCATTTTTGGATGTAATCTTTTTATCACTGTTGTATATGTCCTTCATGTGTTCTGTGTACAGCGTAAGTGACTTAGGAGTTCTGACTGACACTAAAACTCAATTTACACGACAGTCAAGGAATGGAACTCATTCGTAACTCAAGGACCACCTGTATAATAAAACAAAAATAAAGTAAAACTACTCACCATACTGCCACCTAGTGGCGTCGTATATCAACAACATTGCTGGTTAGCTTCCTGCCACATTCCAGAAACATGCATGTTAGGTTCATTGGAGATTGTAATTTGTGATTGCGAGTGTGAATGGTTGTTTGTCTATATGTGTCCCGCCTCTCACCCAAAGTCAGCTGGGATAGGCTCCAGCTCAGCAGCACAATAGAAAAAGGATGTTTAAGAAATGAGTAAATTACAGCCAACAGTAAAAAAGATACAAAGGTATCCCACAAATGTTAACATATACAAAAAACGTTGGAACTTTGTGCTTTGTTTTTCTAGACTATGCCCAGCCATTGAAGGTGGGCTCTACATTTCGCCCCCCATCAGACGAGGGTTACACCGTTCCCTTCACATTCAACCATTACGACGCTCCGGTCAACCTTCCAGAGTACGCGCAGCCCCTTCCACCGGAGCCGGAATACGCCACCCCATTCAGTGAGCAGGAGTGTGCGGGAGCCACACACAGCAACACACGAGGGCCTCCCATGTTGGCATCTACTACCAGCGAGGGGACGTACGCCTGCCCCTCCCACAGGATGCTCGACAACGGCTACTGCACCCCTGCCTTTCATGTGGATGTGCCACAACCTGCTACCATTGGCATATACGCCGAGCCCAAGTCATGTGACTCTTTACTGCTAAGGCATACCTATCAGCAGCCTTTGTGATGGAACGTACAGCTCACACACTGTGAACCTCAGCTGAATGGTCAGTGAATGAAGTACCCCAAAGTTGAGGGTAACATGCAAGAGTACACGATCTCATGTGGACTGAAAGGAGAAATGAACATTTTCAAGACAATATGGCTCCTCGTCTTTTTTATTTTTATTGATTCAATGTTTCACAAGTTGCACTTTCAGAAACTATATTACACATGACTGGAAAACAGCAAATAACATGTTATCACAACATATATATTTACAATTGAAAAGATTTTCTCTCAGCGGCCGTGACGCACTGCTGATGGGGTCCATATTGTCGCGATGACTACAAGCTACCACGAGGTGGCTCTAGTAAGTTGTACGCGTTTGCAAACGAAAAGAATTGCTAAACAACAGTAACAGTGGTTATATTAGTAACGGATATATTATATTAATTATATAAAATGTTATCACACGTAAAGGCACAATGGCTATGTTGTCGCAATGATTAGGACACAGGAGACAACACTGAAATGTAGTTTTTGTGCCAACCAATGAAATGGAAAGACTGTCACACCTTGACTCCTAGCTGTAAAAACATTAAGTTAATTTACTAAATATAAAATAAATTACATTTAAATGTGAAACTAGTATTCATGCTAATTGCGAAAAAATCTATTCAAAGACAAGTACAGTGATGCACATCATAGTATTCTAAAAATGTTCTTATTTTCCTAATTAGAGCTGCTTTACTTAGTGTAGCACTGAAAGCAATTTTTCATTTAGATTTTTTTTTCCTGCAATTTTTATGGTAAAATTTGGCTATCAATAAAAGGGTCCAAAATTCCCACATTTAAGGCACAATAAAACCTCTTTTTGTAATGTGATTGTTCATAAACCTGATCAATGACTCCATCAGTCATCCACACTTTCTGGTCACAACTTTAGGTACACTAATGGGTACACATGAGTTTGTGAATAAGATGCATCTATGTTGTACAACACTGCAAACACCTTGTTGAATTACTAGTAATACCTCTCTGACAGCAACGTCCTATCTGAAGTGGAGTTTATGTAGGGGAGTTCACTAGATTGTGCAGGCGTACCTAATAAATTGCCCAGTGAATGTTTTTGGGGTTTAAAAATGATTAAGTTAAACATACAAGTCTAAAAATATCATCCATATCATTTTTTTTTTTTTTAAAGCATGAGGTACGTCTCCACTGGGAGGCATCAAAAGACTTCAGGGGAGATGAGTTTGACAAACAAAGAAAAACATATTCTTCAAAGCTACTAAATTCAGTTCTGTCAAAGTGAAGTGATTTAAAAACATCTACATTTACTACAGAGAGAGTAAAGAGAGTCTGGGGTTATCAGAAAACACCACAAAAGTTCCGGAAATAGAGTTTTCAGGGAGTAGAGGAGGCCCCAGCTGAATGATATATAGTCTCTGAGGGGATGCTCACTGTGCCACACCTGGCCGAAATGATATCGTAGCAGATGTTCATGTATCTAATGTACAGTACTTATTAGGTTAAACAATGGTGACTCTTACTTTCTCTCCACTGTCATGTGCGATTCCCGCATTTATGCTTCCTTCTTTAGGCACTCCCTCTTCCACTCTCCCCTCAGAGGAGTAGTGCACCTGACTCTGGTGTCGGTTCCTGGAAGGAGCATCCTTAAAACGCAGACCACAGTCCTCACAAGCGTACATCAGCCCGTCTCGGTTCCTGTCTGGGTTCTCGCCATCAGATGGGGACTTGCTTCCAGCGAGCAGAGTTAAGCTGGATGGCGTGGCAGTCAGCAATGCGGTGTTGCTATCAGGACTGTTGGGAGTGTGTAGGCTCGCGGGTGGGCGTCCTCTTGCTCGATCCTGTCCCAACTGCTCCGGAGGGAGACCGTGGACCGTGGTGTTGTGGAAGCGGATGCCGGAGCGATTGGAGAAAGCTTTTCCACAGATGGTACAGATGAAGGGCCTCTCACCTGTGTGGATGCGAGTGTGAATCTTGAGGGCTCCTGATTGGGTGAAACACTTCCCACACTGGCTACAGCGGTAAGGCTTCTCCCCTGTGTGAGTCCGCTGGTGGGCTCGAAAGCCAGCTAGATGTGGGAACCCCCTGCCGCAGAAGCCACAGGTGTAAGGTCTTTCTCCGGTGTGAATGCGCCTGTGGATCTTGAGCGCGCCGGATTGGCTGAACCCTTTGCCACATTCAGAGCAAGTGTACGGCCGGGCACCGGTGTGCACGTTGAGGTGGATGCGGAGGTTGCTGTGCGAGTTGAAGGTCCTCCCGCACTGCATGCACAGAAAGCCGCAGGGCTTGTGGGCGTGTTCGGAGCGCTGGTGTTGCAGCAACTGGGACGGTTTGGAGAAGGACGCGGGGCAGTGCATGCAGGGATGTGACGTGAGGGTCGTCAGCGGGCGACCTCGCTCCTCCTGAAGCTGTCGATGCAAGGACGCCAAGCAGGGGAAAGGAGTGGCGGCAGAGAGCTGCTGGGAATGAGACTGGCCGAGCTGGGGGCGGGACAGACAGGTGCTGATGGGACAGTGATGGTGGTGAAAGTGGTGATGAGTGTGGGAAAATGTAGAGTCCCTGCTGGCGTGTTGGCTCAGCAGCTGACTGCAGCTTTGCAGGCTGTGGTGGCAACACAGGCAAGGAAATATGGAGGAGATGTGACCCAAGGAGGACTGCCTGGATGGAGGAGTGTCAGGGTTGTGCCTGCTGTCGGATGTGCTGGGGCTGCTTGGTTCAGTGGTGCCATCAGGTGAAGTCATTGGAGTGATAGAGCTGCTGTCTTTGGGATGACAAGCTACTTCCGAGCCTGGCAGTGCTTGTGTGTGCTTCAAAGGCTCTAAAGTAGAAGAGAAAGGGCAGCCTGGGCAGGTGCAGACATGACGCACATCTACCGCACATGATGACAATTATTATTCTGCACAGCCTTAATTGATTCACTTTTGTAATGAAGACACTTACCGTCTCTGGCCTTGCTTTTCCTCTGTGCTGCTTCCGTCCTGTCCTGCACTGGTCGAGCGAGCTGGAGCGCTTCCAGTGACGCCTCGCCTCCTAACATGCTCCACACACTGGCCACATCAAGCTGCTCCTTGGAGGTAGATGTGATTATCTCACCAATGAACGGATGCATCTCCATCCAAGAGCTGTGATCAGGCTGAAATGTGCATCACCGATAAATGATAAGGAAACAAACAAAAAGTGACGCTAGCTTGTTAGCAAGGCTGCTTGCTCTGATAAACTACTTACAATGTCGCTACTCTTGTCTTTGTCCATTTATTTTAACAAGTACGACCCACCCAAGACCTTCCAATCTGTTTTAAAATTACTCTCGAGTAAAACAAGAATTAAACGTCAAAACATGTCCGCTTTCGTGGCATTATTTTGCTAATGGGGCGCCGTGCTACCTAGCTGAGGCAGCACTTCCGGGTTTTCGACCATGTGACCGGAAGCTTTTGTTTCTTTTTTTTAACGAACGAAAATGTGACGCACAATGCTAAAGATCATGAATTGTGAATAATGTATCACTATTAACATACATTTGTAAATATATAAGTAATTTATAATATAGCACTATTACATATACATATGCTTCAAACCGTCTGTTTTTGTTCCAAAATTAAAGTGTTCTCTCGCTACATTATGGTTCACCTTTTGCGGATTCACTGTTTCACAGATTTTTTAAGTGCAGTTTTCGTCTAGTTCTCTGTTGTGCCTGTCATTGTATTTACTACAGCTACCAGTAGAAGGTATTTCATGCTCATGTTGACGCGTGCAGCTCCCGTACAAGCAAATTAGGAACCCACAGTAGACAATATTAGAAGGCAGGAGCAATATGTTTTAACAAGGATACAAAAACGCTACAGCCGAACGATGCCAGGACGAAGCACGGTCAGAGGAGTGAATATGCGTGAGTCACTTAATAATTTATTGTGTCCAACCTAATAGATTGATTGTTAAAGTTCAAACGAAATTTCAACTTTCAGAGTGTTTAAAATGTGAGAAAACGTTAATGGCTGTCTGTATTGTGTATTGTGAGGGGTTTTAGTGCCTTTAAACATATATAACTAGAAACAAATAAAGTTGACTACGTACTTTGCGATTTCACTTATTGCGGGCTATTTTGGGAACCAATCCCCGCGATAAACAAGGGAACACTGTACTGTAATTCAAATATGAAATACTAATGTATTAAATTATCCATTAGTGAAATACAGTATATGAAATACTTAAACTATTGATTATTCTATCATTAATCAATTATATGGACTTTTAATTACTTTGACATTTATTATTAGTTTATTGGTATTTTATTGATCTAATGGCATTTTGTAATTTCTCATTAATGAATGATTTATTTTGTTGATGATCATCAAAAAAGATGAAGTTTGCTTAAAGGTCAGTTTTCACTATTTTCACCCACACAAATAACAGCTATTTATTTTTTTCAAATTATGAAATCAATATTTATTGAACTAGAATGAACCACCACCACTGCGTATTGTTAGAAAACACCGC
This sequence comes from Dunckerocampus dactyliophorus, assembly GCF_027744805.1. NCBI lineage: Eukaryota > Metazoa > Chordata > Actinopteri > Syngnathiformes > Syngnathidae > Dunckerocampus > Dunckerocampus dactyliophorus. Next base: position 20,904,138 of record NC_072825.1, read on the forward strand.
ATGCAAGGAACTGCAAGTTCCCGTCAATATTCCTGAGAAGACTAAATAACAAAAAAGTTTATATCGCTTGTAGTGCTCAGTTACCATGTTTAAGAAGACTGTGGTTACTTAAATACTTATTTAAAGTATAACTTAAACTGAGACTTACATTTACACATTTATTTTTCATGTATTGAAACTCTTATCTACCCAACATATGTTTTTCAAATGAGGTGTTTTGACTGGTATTAACTAAGATACCACCACAGATACTGTATGTATTGCAGCCTAAATAATTGAGAATTGAGGCAACTGGACTCTCGTTTGTTGAATACGTTTTACCTTTAATCCAAAAGGCTTCTTCAATTCTAAATTTTGAGCGTGCGCGTTTCCCTGTTTCTGTCTGTACTGGCTGGTGGACGACTGTTGTGCATACCAAAAGGATGTTCGCCTGTCTGGTGGCAAAACAGCTCTTTTGTCATCTATGGAATGAGACAATCTTTGGGGGAGAGACATCAGAATGTTAGGTGATGGTGCAAAAGCCCTCCTCCTCCTCTCTTTAGTGGTTGGTGTTCTAGTTTGACACAGATGGCTTCTTTCACACCTCTTTCAACCGGTCGTCTCTATCAAGAATTTGGACATCACTGTCCTCGAAGGAATAGTCTTCTTTTTGAGACGCAAATGAACTACTGACGCTGGGCCGGAAAAAAGCTGCTCTCCTATATTGCGCCATGTGTTTGTATAAGGCTTGCTGGGTCTCTCCAATGTTGGGGTCATTGCACTCCCCACTACACTGCGTAAACACCATTGCCGAGTTTGCTTCTCGGATTCTGTCTTTGGGGATTTTTGAATTAAGGCATGTCATATAAAATTAAAAATAAAGAAAGAAAAAAATATGTTCAAAAACAATTTAAATGCATGGACAATAATTCTAATTGTTATAAAGCTTACAAGATTAAAGGTGAAACATCTTCAGCGAACAAGAAGAGTCCAGTTACCTCCATTCATTCAATCTTTTTTAACAACCTTAACCTTTTTTTTTTTTTAAACACCTTCTTAAAAGATTACCATGACCTGGATGACTGTTAATCTATAGAGACTAAGTAAAAACATCACAGTGCACATGCAGATTTTTGAAACATTCAGTACGTTCAAATTTAGACAGCAGAATCTCACGTCGTCACACACAAACACACACATTCTTTCAAGTGTTGCAGAATAAGACGAAACTCAGTGCTTCTACATATTTAAATATTGCCCATATAAGAAAAAGAAAAAATTGGCACAGAATTGCATAGGCATTGAAAAAGTACCATTTGGCACTCCCCCAAAGCAAAATGTTATGTGGAAAAAAGGAATGTTTTTTCAAGAGACAATATCTCGTTTATTCCTCTCAGCAAAAGCAGAAATCATTGTTTTTGTCATTTGATGACATTACATTGGTCTCATCTCTTCCTTTGTTGTGTGTGTGTGTGTGTGTGTGTGTGTGTGTGTTGTCCAGAGGTTGTGTTTAACGCTCCATAAAGTACAAACAGGTCATGAAAAGGCAAACTCTGGTTTAGTTTCTCTCAGCTTGCCAGTCAGAAGGAGGAGGCTCTTTCTTAATGTCACTTTCTAGTGCGCAGTACGAATGATCCACTACAGCGGGGTTAACTAATTCTTGTCTCTCCGCCTCTTCAGAGATTTCAAACTCCACTGGTTCACTTTTAACCACAGGGGGCGGAACGTCACTCTGTGTTGGATTACATAGAATTGGGCCGGATTTTTTTTTGGACAAATCCAGAGGTTGACATGCTGCATCTTCAACTCTTGTCCAAACAATCTTTTGAGGATCTGCTGGGCTTTGGAACTGCGGGCCGTCTGGGGCGACGGGGACAAACAGGACGAGATCAACACCAGGCGGAGGTATTTTGTCCAGGGTGAGCTTCCAACAGCCATCTGATGGATCCGAGCCAGAGGGGGGAACGTCTGCTGTCCCAAGCTCTGAAACAGCAGAGTCTGTGACAGACGCAGCAGGGTTATTGACTACCTCAGTAGGCTCGGTGACTGCTTGTGCTGGGATTGCTGGAGTTAGGACATCAGTGTCACCTGTGGGAGTCGTATCCAGCTTCCTTTTCAAGGAAGAATTCTTTCGGGCTCCGTGTTTCTTGGGAGCGTCCTAAAAGTAGACCAACACATCCACCTGTTAATATGTAACACTTGTATCCTTAATGGATAGAACATGTGATTGTTTTATTCTTGTTACTTTTACTACAGGGTAGGGGCTGGGCAATATGGTGAACAAAAAATTACCACAATAAATTTGTTCATATTGTCCAATCTCAATTATGATTAAAAATTTTTTTTACAGATTAATATTTTGCAATTATTGATTGCTGCTTTGGTCCGGTGACCACACCGCTAGTAGTGGCTGAACTGCTGCTACGTGGCATAAAAACATCTTGCATTTGACTTGCTTGTAAATCTAGTTGCACTCACATGCTAGGCTCAGCTTGTGCACTTAAGCCAAGAGAAAAGGCTTGTGGCGCCCTCATCTCAGGTTTCTGCCCTGTATTTGATCAGGAAATGTGCAAATTCAGCAATCTTTACTTAAGGAAATGTTTGAAACGATTGGAATCATACAGAAAATACATTTACTTGTAACAGTACAATGGACAAATACTAAGAATTGCCTCCCCTGACAGCACGGCAATCAGTGGAAACTGATTCCACAGAACACTTCATTTGGAAGCACTTTGGAATATTCATGACTGGAGTGGAACACTTTTCATAACAAATGACGCAAGTCGAGAAATTGTGAATACGCTTATGGATGGATTGGTATCAGAGACCAATGAGATGACAGTTGAGATGCGGAATTGTGCAATTTGAGGGCTGATTGAGGGGATTAACCCCACACGTGTGCAGAGCAATTAGCATTTATGGGTTGTAGAGCTTTCAGTGCAGCAATGAAAGTTGATGAAAGTTGAAAATATGGCCAAGGGAAAGTAAGTACATGATTGACAGGAGGGGCCCTAGGGCAGAATCCAGGGAAATGCCATTGGTTTGGAAAATTTGGGATTACTAGATTTGAGGTGGTTGTCCTAATGCAGTTGATGCTTTCAAAGAAGGTCCGCACTCACCACAGGGTTGGCAGGCTGAGGTGATTGCCCACATGTCTTCAGGTGGCTGTCGTAGGTGTGCTGATGAGGGAAGCCCAGTCCACAGCTCTTACAAAGACAGGGAGAATTGCCGGCATGGCCGCCCATGTGGGACATGAGCAACAAGGCAGAGCGGAACCCCTTCCCACACTCGGCACATTTGAGGACTCTCTGGTGAGCCCCGGCGTGTTTCTTCAGCTCTTCACTGGTGGCAAAGCGGAGGCCGCATTCCAAGCAGCGGATTGTGTCACCGATGTCCTCCTGTTTGCCCCAGCACCCAGTGTCCTTCTTGTGCTGCTCAAACTCCTCCTGACTGCCAAACTCTCTCAGGCAGGCCACACAGTGGACACGTCCAGGTTCACACTTGTGATGGCGGTAAAGCTTCGCTAAGCGGAAGTGGCGGCGGCATCGTACGCAAGTGTATGGCAACAAGCCGAGATGGGAGAAGCTATGTTTGAGGAGCGCGTCTTTCTTTTTGAAGGTCTTTGTACAGTCGGTGCATTTAAAGACAGTGTAACAGGACTTCATCAAATGGTGCTTGAGGGATTTTGGAGTGTTGAAGTGGCGGCCACATTTGTCACAGATGACATCCGGCGGGGACCTGTGCAACTCTACGTGATTTTGACAGTCCGAGAGGCAGGTGAAGACACGTTTGCATAAGTCACACTCGTAGAACTCATTCTGCCAGTGGGATCTGGCCAAGTGATCTTTCAAAGCTTTGGCCGTTAAAAAAGATCTGAGGCAGATGCGGCAATGTGGATTTTCCACTTTGGTCTGGGCATGCGTGCGCAGGTGGGCACGGTAATTGTGGATCTGCGAGAAGCGCTTGCCACATTCAGCGCAGCAGTACGGACGCACTCCCGTGTGCAGGTTCATGTGGTCTTGGAGTTTGAAGTCGGAGGGCAGATGGAGACCACAGACACTACAGACAAAGTCGCCGGAGTTAGCTGACTCTGTGGAGAAGACAAGGAATGAGTATACTTCGTAAGAGTTTTATATGAGTGGACTAATGTATCTACTGTAAGTATACCACAGACAAATGATCTTTTTAAAATACGGCTTAAAATATATATTTTTTTAAAGAGTATAATAGTCATTTCAATCCTCAATCTGTTTTATTCTTGTGTTCGCAACATGTAGTATTTGTGTATGAATATTTAGTGCTGCCTGCATTAGAAGGCGCTGGTTTTCTTCCTTTGCATGTATTTTTTATTAGGGCTGTCAAAAATAACGCGTTGACAGCGGTAACCAATTCATTTCATTAATTACGTTACATTTTTTCATGTAATTAACGAGTGCGTATCAGAGCAAGCACGCCTCTATGTTATGACTGCAGATGGAAGCACAGTGGCGCGCCCCCACACAGTCTGCCACTCTTTTAGAACTTCATTCTAACCTGAACACATCCACAGCAGTACAAGTCCAACACCATCTACTGCATGTATCCCCAACTCACACACGTCTCTCGTCCGTTCATCCTGGGAACGACACTTCCTCATTGTCATTACAAGAACGCGAGACGCATTCAGGGACACTCCAAACATCACAAAAACAGCCTTATAATGCGATACAGATAAAGAAAAACAGGAAGTGGATATTCTTATCACTCACTTCATAACTCTTAATTCGGATGTACAATTTGCTACATTTAAGTATACTTCAAAATACACTGAAAACATGTAAATTTACCTTAAATTATGTGATTTGGAACTTTGAACGCAACCCCTCATTGCTCATAATAACAAGTGTGATTCAAATGTTCTGCTACTATTAGAGAGACTGTGTTAGACAAATAGATTTTTACACTTGTGTGGTATCTTTTAGCTTGATTGAGATAGTCAGTTCATTTGGAGCTATTAGTACATACTAATATATATATTCCCATTCTGTCATTGATCTTTCTACAGTTAAAAAATTGGCATATTTCAGACATAGTTGCTAATGGTAATTCATCATTCGACAGCCCTCATTTTTATATTTTTTCCACAATATAACAATGCGACTGTATATTTTAAAAGGCACATTAATCTAGACAATTTTAATGATGTGACACAAAGAACTTTTTACTGATGTGATAACAGTAATGTGTCCCTAGAGCCTGTTTATAAGCACCAAACGTGAGAAAAAGTGGTCATCCACGATAGCTTGCTATAATTCCAATCCAACATCAATAACATTACCCGGTCTGCATATTTCCATCTACACAACACCAGGCGCCTAAGCCCCTCCCTAAGCCCCCATACTACCTCTATTCTTGTTCATAGCCTGGTCACCTCCTGTTTTGATTATTGTAACTCTCTCCTCCTCAATTTCCTCCATAAGCTTCAAATGGTCCAGAATTCCGCCACCTGCATCATCATCAAAACCCCTTCATTGCATCACGTCCACTGGCTCCCCGTCAAATCCAGAATAGAATTCAAAATCCTTCTGTATACATTCAACTTCAAGGTCAACCACGAGCTCGCACCCCTGGCCCCACTCTGATCTCCTCAACATTGCCGCCTCCTCCTGCTCCCTCAGATCCTCCTGTCCTTACCATCCCACCTGCTCGCCTCAGCACCATGGGATGCAGAGCTTTCAGCTGCTCCCAAACTACTACATCAGTATCATAGACTCGCCTCCTCTTTTCAAATCCAGACTCAAAACCCACTTAATCAGGACTTCTTACTCTCTGTAATTTACTGTGCCATTTTATTTTATTTTATGTTGTGTGTTGCTTTCATCTGATTTCTTTGTACAGTGTCCTTGGGTTCTTTGAAAGGTATTAACAAATAAAATGCATTATCATTATTGTTATTATCATCATCTCCCACAGTTGTTTTTTGAGAGAAGAGGCACTCAAACGGCTGCTTTTCATGATGTCATGATGAAAAACCTCCTTCCACATGGACATACCGCCATCTCTGACTCGCTCCTAGCTAGATGACCCCGCCCCATGCAAACACCCACCACTTAACAAAAGACAGCTTTGTTAAAGAGCAGGCTTTGCTACACATCTTCAAAAAAAGACGAGCCCTCTGCCAACTATCCATCAGTCTGCTACAGAGGTAGGATTGGCACGCTTATAATATTTTATGTATATATATATATATATATATATATACACACACACACACACACACACACACATATAACACGACTTCTTACAGATTCTTGTCATTTCCTGGTAAAATATACCCATTTAAAAAATAAAAATAATAATTTCTTAGTTTTCTATATTGTATTTGTGTGTGTGTGTATATATATATATATATATATATATATATATATATATATATAATTAATAGATTCAACTGTCTTACCATCGTCAAGGCCTTCCTCCTCCTCCTCCTCGTCGTCGTCCTCTTCGTCAACAACCACCGACACATTACTGTCATCGGAGTCACTCCCCTCCACATTCTGTTGGGGAGCTTGTGATTGGTCTTCATTGTTTGGGACAGCTTCCTGGTGGGGCATCAACAGCGGCAAGTGGCTGCTGGTGCCTCTTGCCTCCTGTCCACTCTCTGAAGGACATGGCGACACCTCTGCGCCTTTATCAAGCTCCTTCGACGGCTGGTCTACGACCAGGAGATTTTCTTTGTGTGGGTTTGAGGTCAAATTGGGCGAGTGGCAAGATGGCAAGGAGTTCGGACGTGATGCCGCGAGGCTCTCCGGGGGCTGATGGATGATGGGAAACCCCAATTCTGTCAGCTGGATATCAATGGTGTACTCTACGGACATTATGCAAGAAGCCTTGGGGTGGAACACAGAAGCAAGCAGTTTTCTTAAATAAACGTCCTCTCTTTGTACGTGAAAATAAGCTATAGTCTCACATGCCAAACAGCTATTGGAGAAGATGTGTGTCAAATCCTTCCAGTATGCCCCTTTCTCCCTATTTGCTTTGTTAAGGAGGGCGTCAAAGCCATTCTTTGATCAATGGCAGGTTTCAACTAGAGCACGCAGCTCACCTGGCAGGAAGACTTGGTGATTGCAACGACTCCTCTCTCTCTCTCCACGACTAGATAGGTAATATCGTCGGTTTTCGTGTTCAAATAGCAGAAGAAGCTAGATTGGCCTTTTGAAAATATAACTTAAAAGACTCGCCTATGTTAAACCAAACAATTATTGTTAGCGGGGAACTCAGTTGCCTCGACAATTTACGGACTTAGGGAGAAATGAAAACAAATGCGGTACCACAAAGACAGGAAGTAGCCGTATACAGTCGAGCGCTCCTAGCGCTCTGGAGTGGTATTACAAGTCTTAACTGACCCCACGGAAACACGTTTCAATCGTAATCATACCTGTCAACATTTGCATTTGAAAATAATGGAAGTACAGTATCTATAAAAAAAATATGGGAAAGGGAGATAAAATATGGGGCAACTGTGATGTTCTTTTATTTGTGTGGTTCTTTTATTTTGAAGGCCTGACTTTACCGGCTACAGAATGTGTTGGGCCAATTGCCGATGTTGTCTAGCAGACCGGAAGCTGTACAACTGATTAAAAAATATATATATACACACACACATATATGTGCATGGCTCAGATCAAGGGTACCCTTTGCTGTCTTCAACTTCACTTGAGTAGTATTTGAAATTGTTGTTCTAACAATGTGTACTATCCCTATCACTCTCATGTTTATAGAGTGAGAAAGCTTACCAAACCATAAATTAAGCCTGTTCATGTTTTTATTTTGCGCTAGCACGGCTACGTTGTAAAAAAGTGTCTATATGTGGACGTTGAAATGTTACATGTAAAGCATGTCTACTTTTGTTGTGAAATAAACAATATTTTCTCTGATCATTTTGTCATGATTTCTACTTAGAATTAAAGAATGATGTCTGAAATTGGTTTCTAATGTGTTTTATTCAAATATTCTCAGTGTAAAAAAAAAAATAATAAAAATGTTGTGTAATCATTAGTGAAAAGTACATAACCTTCGTGTCCGCCTGCCGATGAAAATTTTGAAGAACATAATTCCATGCAAAAACAAACCCCATGATGATTACAATGGTATATATTCATGGAATAATTACTCAACTCTGCAACTAAAGTGATTCTTTTGTGTATAAAAGAGTAAAATAAGATTATTTGAACAAAAGTCTAACACCGAGTGGACACCAAGTTATGTACTTTACATTTAAGAGTGAACTACGGAGGGTTGCTATGGGAAATGGAAGATGTCTCGAGCTCTTGTATGTTGGGTGTGTGTGTGTTTTGCAATGTTTGAAGTTTGTGTTGATAACATTACCAAGGTCTATCCACGAGTTTAAAATTTTAAATGTAACACTTGGGTACCCTTGATCTGAGCCATGCACATATATATATACATATATATATATATATATACTTATATATACATATACAGTCAAACTTGTCTATAGCGGCCACTAGAGGGAGTATGCAAAAGTGGCCGCTATAGACAGGTGGCCTCTATAGACAGGTTGGCATCCAGTTTGAATGTTGACCAGTAGAGGAAAAAAAAGAAAAGAAAAAGGGAAAATAATAATAATAATAATGTTGACCAGTAGATGGCACTGCGGACTGCTGATAAATGTTGTACAGCACTACTAGGCTTGTTTTATCGTGGTTCATGGTTTTAATCCTGAACATGCATGAGTCAAACAGTAGCACATCACATAGTACAATTCACAATTTTGCATGTCCAAAAAGGAGTAGGAAGAAGCAAAGCTTATTTAATCCTACCCCTAATCAGTTTCACATCAGTTGCAATACATTTATTCACCTCTTGTTCTTCCAAGTGTACTTTGTAGGTCTAAATGACAATGTAGTGCAATCATAGTCAAGGTTTTTACTTACTAAAAGGAAGCTTGAGGCTTAATAATAACTGATAACTGATAAAATACTTCAGTTAAGTACAACCGAACTCAGTTTTGCTCCCGCATGCATGCTAGCATATGTTTTTTTTTTTTTTGTAGCGTCGCTGGGAGCACGTCCAGCCTACTTTGCGGTAATGTTTTGGTGCAAATGCTCTTAAAGTTACATGTTTGACCAGGAAATAACAAGCTCAAAAGAAGACGGCTTTTTATTGGTTTGGTTTGGTTTAGTTTATTTGAACATGAAGGTTACAATGGAATACATCTCGTGAATCATTTTTTGACAGTTCCACATGTCCAAAAGGAGTAGGAAGAAGCAAAGCTTATTTAATCCTACCCCCCATCCATTCTACATCTAGTACAGTACATGTAGTTCACTTCCTGGATTCCATGTCATGTTTTCAGTGATAGTCAGGATAACACATAATAGATAACGGTGAGATAACCCTCCCCCCAAAAAAAGAGAGAACATTCATAATAATGATAATAATGATGACAATACTAAATAAATAAATAAATAAATAAGAACAAAGCTTTTTTTTTTTTTTCCCTTTCCTTTTTTTTTTTTTTTTTTTAAACACAACAAAGAAAATTATAAAAATAAATAAATAAATAAATAAATAGAAATAAATAAATAAATAATAAAATTTCATTAAATAAATAAAAAATAAAATAAAATAAAATAAAATAAAATAGAAAATAAAAAAATAAATAAATAAAATAAAATAACAAACCTGACAGAACAATCAGGACTCTTCTGCCTTGTATTTAGCAAACATCAACTGCTTGTATTGTTTTTTGAATTTGCTCATCTCTGTACATTGTTTGAGTTCTTTACTCAATCCGTTCCATAATTTAATTCCACACACGGAAATGCTGTGGGTTTTCAGCGTTGTTCTCGCATATAAATGTTTTAGGTTTAATTTTCCTCTAAGATCATATTTCTCCTCTCTGATTGAGAAATACTTGATTAGATTTTTGGGTAACGAGTTATTATTAACTTTATACATTATTCTAGCGGTTTGAAAGTGTACTAAATCTGCGAATTTTAATATCTGTGATTTTAAAAATAAAGGGTTTGTATGTTCTCTATACTTGGCATTATGAATTATCCTCACAGATCTTTTTTGCAGTACAGTGAGTGAGTGAAGATTGCTTTTGTAATTATTTCCCCATATCTCCACACAATACGTTAGATATGGTAATACTAAGGAACAGTACAGAGTGTGGAGTGATTTTTGATCAAGAAGATATTTTGCTTTATTCAATATAGAGATATTTCTCGCCACCTTTTGTTGTATATATTTAATATGAGATTTCCAACTCATTTTTTCATCTATTATAACCCCAAGGAATTTATATTCTTCCACTTTTTCAATATCCGTTCCATTAATTTGTATTTGGTCGTACGTGTCCTTTCTACTATTACCAAATAACATTATTTTAGTTTTACTTAAATTCAGAGATAATCTATTCTTGTCAAACCATGACTTTAATATGACCATTTCATCCTTGACCTTTTTAATGAGTTCTTGTGTGCTTTCACCAGAACAGAAAGCAGTGGTATCATCGGCGAATAAGACCAATTTTAAGTTGTTAGTTACTTTGCAAATGTCGTTAATGTACAAGTTAAACAGTTTTGGTCCCAGTATGGACCCCTGTGGTACTCCACACGTATTGTGTAGACTCCCAGATGTATATTCTCCTAGCTTTACAAATTGTTTCCTCTTTGCTAGGTAGCTTTTAACCCAATTTAAGACTAAACCTCTAATTCCGTACCTTTCTAATTTTGAAATTAAGATAGTGTGATTAATTGTATCGAACGCTTTTGTCAGATCCATGAATACTGCAGCTTTTATGTGTAACAACTGACAGTTTGTGTGGATCTTGTGAATGATTGTGACTGAGCTAGGACTCAGTAATTAAAGTCTACACACGACGCCTTCATTGATTGAAAAACAAAACTTTTTCGTGCATGAAGCTTCTACTTGAGTTGGTAATTTGGCTGCTATATGCAGTCAGATATTGACCAAGGGAGACAAAATGGGTGGCTGCTGGCTGCGTTGGACAGGTGACTGCTATACACAGGGTCTATAACATGTAAATTTGCTGGGGGGGATTTTTCAGTGGCTGCTATAGGCAGGTGGCCCTTCTATAAAGGTGGCCGCTAAGACAGGTTTGACTGTATACATATATATATATATATATATATATATATATATATATAAAACCAGTAGGGCGCCAGTAAAGAAGGGCGGTATGAATAATGCACAACTTTTAGTTAACGTAGCTTTTTATATTTGATAAACTATTTTCCATTTCATTTAAAAATATTTTTGCACTTTCTTGGCTTCTTTTTGTGATAAATTCTACGTCTTCAGATATTCAAACTGTCACCTTGATACTTCATACAAATGCTTAAAAATACACTTCTGATTAAATTTGTCAACAGCTGGCACCAAACTACGGCGGACTCGCGTGCGTGAGTGTAAGAGAAGTTGGGTACTTGTATTACAGAACCCTATATTAAATGAGTCTTGTTTCTGACTTGAAAGCCAAGACAAATGATTTCTTCCAAAGCCTCCATGGGCGTGCATGTTTTTATTACATATTTTCACTGTCCAGACACATCAGTGGGAGAGAAACAATCCAAAGAGTGAAGACACTTAATATACATACTTGTTTGTGGGACTATCAACATAATGCCGTGACATTTTTCATTCAAAAATGTCTGACATAGTAATTCTCATTAGTGGAAAAATAAAGGAGTAATGAATGAGAATTCATGTTTATAGTGGATCAAATTCTCAACATACCAACTCCACATTGAATCTAAAGCGCTCGGCAAGTTATTTGAAGTTGTTTATAAAAAAAAAACAATCTTTGAAGCAGTTAAGAAAGGATCCTGATGTAAATATTAAGTGTTAACATGTGTAACATACATACATATTATAGCTAATAGCTTACAAAATATGTACTTATCCAGTCTTTAAGAGGGAAAAAAATGTAGTTTGTTACAAAATGAGTTCCTTAAACTCAAGACTATGTAAGAAATTCACACCACACATTTTAAAATTAAACAAAAAACATTTTAAAAAGTGAATCAATGCTTCCTATGTTTTCATAAATGAACTATTTCATGTTTAGTTAACAGTAACAACATTTATCTAGTCATTGTGAGATGTTTTAAGTTAGATTACAGCTTGAAATCCAAACCTCCCTTCACACATCATCAGCGAGAGAATCAGGATGTCAAAAGAGAAAAGGAGGACACTTCATGTCTAAGTTCCTCAGACGGCCAGTCACTATTATTATCTTTTAGCGTTCAAGCTCTCCGTCTCCTTCTCAGGGTGGCTCTTCTGGTGAGCCTTCAGGGTGCGCTCGCGGCCAAAGCTCTTGCCACAAGTGGGACATGGGAAGCGGCCGACAGCGTGCACCCGTGACATGTGTGCGTCCAGCTGCTCGGGACGGGCAAAGCTTTCCTCGCACTCTCCACACGGGTGGGCTTTACGGACGGTGTGTTTCTCCTTCTTGTGAGCACGCAGCTGAACGAGGCTGGGGAAGGAGAGGTCGCAATCGGGACAAGGGTGCGCCACAGGCTCCCCTTTGGGTTTCTCTTCCTTTGTTGCATCTTCACCGTCACAGCTCTTGTCTTCTGCTTCACTCTGTGCTGCTGCTGTTGCTTTAGAAGGACGACCCCTCCTTGCTGCCCCTGCTTTTGCTTTCTCCTCTGCTTGAGGCACCGCCGGCTCTGAACTGCTGCTGGCGTTTGCCACGGCAGCCGCTGCTACTCCTTCCTCAGAAACCTCCAATTCATCCTTCTTTTTCCGCTTTACCTTTTTCTCTGCATCTGTGGCCTCATCTCTTTTGGCGGGCCGCCCACGCTTCTTGACCGGCGTGGTGCTGCCGTTGCACAGCTCACCTTCAGGATACTTTTGCTGGTGTTCGGTCAGCTCCGATTCGGTTTCAAAGCCCTGACCGCACTTCTTGCAGCGATGACTTTTAGCCGGGTCATCTGGCTGTTCTGCGGCATCTGTGTCGGGGCGAGGGTGCTGGGCAAGGCGATGCGTCCGCAGCAGCGCGGCACTTCTGAAGGTTTCGTTGCAATCTTTACACAGCAGCTGCTTCTCTGGACACACCTGCCTTCTATGTGTTGTGAGCTGGACAGAGGAGAAGAACATGGTTCACGCTGCAACATGGGACACAAACCTTTTTTTTTTTTACATAAAAAGTGTCTCACCTCAGAGAATACTTTGAAGCTTTCTTTGCAGTGGGCACATTTGAAGGGTTTGTCATCTTTGCGGTGTATTGGCTGGTGCTGCGTCAGTTCCTCAGATGACAGAAACGTGCGGTCACACACGTAACACGTAAATAACGTGTTTCCCTATGGATGTGACACAGGAGGGGAGAAAGGACGTTAGCGAGGAGCTGGATTGAAAGCTTTTAGAGTATCCAGACCCGGCCGCGATAAGTGAATTTCCGTGAAGTAGGATTCAATATTAACAAACAAAATATTTTCATAAATAGCATGGACAACCTGTTTGTGACTTTCTAAATATGTTTTTTTTTTTAACATCATTAGAGCCCTGTAGACATTATACTCCTACAGTCACCTTTACACTCTTGTTATTCTTTATTTACAGCACATTGCACAGGCTACAGGATCACTGCAGGGACATAAGAGACGGCCGCTGCTCATAGAATATAGCAAGCTTCAGAGCTAACTGGTTAGCCTCCAATTTATTTGTTATAAACTTAAAATAAAGTGTTTCAAACAGAGTAGGAAGAAGGACAAAGTGAATATGTATACAGCAAGGGACGACTTTCCTTTTTTTTTTTAAATCAGCGCATACTTACATGTAGTCTAGAAAATATGTTTTTTTTTTTAAATCACACGTGCGTGCACCCCAGAAGTCACTAACTTCATGTTCTGTTAAATAAGGTTTAAAAGCATGAGATAATGTAATTTTTTTAAAATAAGTTTTGCATCATGGCCAATTATGCAAATTTGATGACAAGATAAACATTTATGCCTGGTTACAATGCATCCTTCACGCATGGAAGCCTAAAACAAAAATGAAATATGACTCAACTTAAAATTCTTCTTTCTTATAAAGTAAACTGACCTGCTGAAGTTGTTGCTTGTACTCTTCCCGGTGGCTCTTCTTCATGTGTCTCTCTTTGGCTTTGGCACTGCAAAATGTGATGAAGCACTGGAAACATTGCAGGTTCTCATGCTGGTCTAGGTGAGGGGGAAATGCCGCAATACATATCAGTGCAATTTCTCAGTCAACAACATCATTATAATGAGGAAGCTGCCTATGGACACTACTGTCTATCATCACCATCATATAGATACCTAAAAGCATAAAAGCCACAAAGAATGTTTTACAACAACAAAGGAGTTTTGATGCATCAACAAACAAGACACTCGTTATATTCTACGTACAGGATTGAGCAGGGTGTGCAGGGGGTCCATTCATAATGATGGGCCTGTATTGTTCCGCTTTTTTTTCAGGGGGATTTTCTGGAGGTTGATTTGGCATTGCCCGTCCCATCACAATATCCTCTATGTTTAAAATGTCCGAGTCCATCGTAGAATATTACGAATTCACAGCGAAAATCCTGCAGAGGGTATACAGATAAAAGACAAAGATATGATTAGTTAACTCAAACATACCAAAATTACATGCGTGCTCCTTCTATGTTAAATACGCGATAGATTCAAATCCATTGCACTAATTATAATATCGCAACTGTGAGAGCATGCAAATAATCGGGTATATTGGCTGTATTAAAAAAAAAACGTATTTTTAAAAGGATACAACTAGTTTATTACACAAGATAACAGTATGACTGATGTTTCCACACCGGAGCCACTCAAGTTTCAGTCACGTTCACTCGCCTTTCCAGGCCGCTAGCTCGCCTGACTCGTTAGCTCCATGTAGCGCGAAGCTAGCAGGCGTTACTATTACTTAAATGCATATTTTTGCCTTTCTGAAACATTGGAATTCAGCTTTGTATGTACCCACTTGGGGATAGTGGCTACATATAAGAATGATATGAATTAGAATACCGCAATGCCAAATTAGCGAACTAACGTAATCCTAGCTAGCTTGCTTGCTTAGAGGTTGCTAGTTGGTGCTAACAACACTGAATGCCGCTCAAACACAATTTAGCACTTCTCGTGTATTTTAATAACTTTGGGTACGTATTTGGTACCGACAAGAATATTCGAGTGATAATTATTTTGTACATAAATGCCTGAAGGTAAAGACCAGACTGAAAATAACAACGACAAGCGTTTACATTACCTCTAAAGCGCTCTTTGAATGTAGTTTGACTGACAGACTTGACCCCCGAGAAGTAAAACGTATAGATCGGACACTTCCTGATGCGCGCTGATAGCCGTTATTACAACTAAGATGGCCGCCGTCCCTTCCCTAACAGGAATCGCCTGAAAACACACATTTTGTGCAAACGAATTTTGCGCACTTGATCTTCCGCAGGAGCACAGCGAAATTAGATGAAGTATCTGAATGCACGTTTTTAATCAACTTAAACAAAAACAGCACATCATGAAACGTATAGCGTTGAAAACAATCTATTAGGTCTGACTCTATGGTGGGATTCGCGGTCACATGACCAAAACTTGCTGATGAGTTTTCATTGGTGGTTTGGTGTTTCAAATGTACAATACTACTTACAGGTACAAGCTGTTTTCATATTTCTCATAACGAAAGATAAACCTGGTGGTTTATCTACACAAAAAAATACAACTTTAAAATTTTGTTACGAAATATTTTCATTGAACTTTATTTTATGTAAGGAAAAACAATTCACAATAGGAAACAGTAAAAATATTGTTTTGTCTTTTTTTTTTTTAAAAAAAAGATTAATTCCAGAGCTTGTTTTGTAACGTATGCCTCATGATTATATATTTTAAAAAAACAACAAAAAAACATTTAAACATGTCTAAAGTAAACAAAAGTCCGAAACATACCCATAGAAAATGTGAAATAATTAAGGTATAAAATAAAGAATAAATAATAGTGTCAGTAGCAGAGCGTATGGAGCTTTTTCTAGTAAGACCTTCACAGTAAATACATCTCCATGACGTGCAACATTCGTCATATCTAAAATTATTAATATACAGTATTTCTACACACATTTTTAAATACATAACAAGCATCATCCTGTTTGCTTTTTTTTTTTTTTTTTTTAGTACTTCAGCTTCCAGAAGTAGTGCATATCATGGTGGCGAATGAAGGACAGACAATATGATGCTATTATTTGGCTTAGGGTTGCCCCAATATCAGATTTTCAGTTAAGGTCATGTTACTGCAATTATCACATATTTGAAGACTATCTGGACAATCATAATGCAATCATCTTGTATGTATTATAATGTTATAATACTGTATTTGTACAAATGCATACATCAAATGTTCAAATTGTCAATGTTGAGGTGGATCCTAGAGCAATGTTCCCCCTAAGTTTGTGTCTGAGCATACACACAAATGACCTGAGCATTCCTTGGACCTCTGTGAGCGCCATCAGACATGCACTGTAGTATCACACCTGTCCAAAACCTGAACTGAGAACTGAAGTAGTCCAACTTGCATTCTGTGATATTTTGTAAATGTGTGGGTTCAAAAGCATCGCAAGGCGTATTTCACAATGTAGCTTTTTTTATTGTCAACCTCAGACAAAAGAAGTCGTGAAGCTATCTCATCCAATTAATGATCTGAATCTTGTAGGAAAACCCTTGTTTATAATAAAATTGTCAATTTATTTTCTGGTTTACCATTTATTTTGTTAATTATGTATACTCTGGTAATTTCTTTCTTTCTGTCTGTCTTGCAGCAGCTTGTTGTGGTACTATTTCATCCTAGAAATTGATGCCATATTTGTTGTATATGTTTACTTTGTCTTAAATAAAAAACGTCAATGTCAACTGGAAAAAACAACCATCTTCCGGTCCCTTTGGCAACACTTGGTGTAAAACTTCCTACATCCAATAAATTCAGCCATCAAAATAAAAGCACGCCTGTACTACATGTGGCTTTGTCTTGTCCACAGGGACAATGCTGGTGCCCACTGTGGTGTTTTGGGGTTTCAATGCTCTGCTGCTGTTGCTGCCCGTTCGTTTCGCCAAAATACGGGGTTAGCATGCAGCATTTAGCTCTATTAATGCTGCTATACGAAAACCTTCAAAACAGCGGCATGTACTACGTAACGCACTGTTAATGGATTGATTGGCTGCTTAAGTGAATACATACCAACAGGAGCTTATCATTGGCAGGACCGTGTTCGTCATGTGTGTGATGTTACCAATTCTTGTCCTGTCACTCACAGAGTTGCATTGCCAAAGAGTACAGGATAAACTTATGTTCAGGCTGGATTTTATTTTGTGCGCTGCACAGATTCGCTGTGCGTTGAGAACGTTGGAGTAATGAGCAATTGCACAACTGTACACCTTAGAGGGAACATTGGTCTAGAGGGTTCCTGAACTTGCCTGATTGTGGAAATTCAAAAAGCAATTGTGATTGCGTGAGATGCAAAGAAAGACACAGCACTTAAGGCATAGAACCCGAGATGTCCTCTGGCAGTCCCCGAAACGACACCTGCCCCCCTCACCTTCAGCCAGCTGCTCTGGCCAGTGACCTGAACCGTCGTACCGCGTGGCTGCATCAGGGAGGGGACTTTCTTCTCGTGTGCTGGGATTAGGGGGGTCAGTTCTAGCACGAGTTTTGTCTGAGGTTGGATTAGGGAGAACAGAGTGCTGAGAATCCGCGCTGCTGGAGTGGATCAAGGCTTTGGACACTTGTAGTCTGAAGTCCATTAGAGACAAAGGTGCAGGGCTGGTCGTGTGATCGTGTCTGTACAGGAGCCAGGAGTTGACCAAAGCCAGATCTGTTAGGTACCAGAGCACAGTGAGAGGCCAGCATGTTGGCAAGACGCTGACTGGGATGGAGTAAAGATTTAACAAATCTCTGTTTAGGCGAGCTGCTGTCTGGGCTTTCTCAAAGTTGTCCATTAGAGCGGCCATGTTCCTCTGACTGTGGTCTGCCGTGGAGAGGATGAAGCCACAGTGCGTCCTGCGCAGCATCAGCTTGCCATCCGAGCTCACAAACTCGTCTCCGATCTGTCCTCTTGCCCCGCCTACCCGGCCTGCACCGTGAATCCTAGCGGCTAGGAGGCGCTCAAGCATGGCAGGGGTGGAGAGTTCCTGCTTACAAAGAAACACCGTGCTGCCATTGGGGACCATTTTTTCTACGGCACCCTCTTTGTCTGACAGATCCACTTTAAGATTCACATGTAGAAGCAAACCACCAAATCCAATTAATGTGGTGCTGTGTAGAGCCAGCCTGTTTTTGTGCTCTCTTGTTAAGGGAATTAAATACTGGTCAACTGCATAGTCACCTTGACTTCTGAGGGACTGGCACCCTTGTTGGAAACGGCACAATAATGGCAGAACCTTCCAGAGAGGGTCCAAAGATCCATCTAACGCTCTTCTTTGGCAAGTGCTGTTAACATGATGACGAGAACTGTCCCCTTGCAACTCCTTCTGCAAGTCAAAACGAGTTCTTTGTTCAGTACTCTTTACCGGATCTTTTGCAGGGGAGGCAAGCTTCAACATCCGCGACAGCTGAAGGAATCGGGTAAGTGGCATGGCCTCAGCAATTAAGGACACCTTGGTCAAGTCCTCCCAGTAGAGCCTGGGGCTGGGAAACTGGAGGAAATCAAATTAGCCTGGTTAGGTTTTGCAATCAACCCAGCAGAACCAGAGAAACAAAACATATTGATACAAACCTTCAATGTTCCCATTGCAATGTGGATGCCAACAAACTGTGCTACTTCACTCGCGGTGACACAGTTCAGAATGTTGCATGTTTGATTGGTGCAGTGGGCAATGTCTACCCAGGTGTCCCAGCCAAAATACTTAGAGAAGTAATGAATGGGTCGTCGGGTCTCTCCTGGTGCTTGGATCACACTTGATAAAAAGAGAGAACAAAAACATCATCACAATTTTATTTTATTGATGCCATTAAGAATGCACAGAGATACCGGGATGAGATCCTGAGGCCCATTGTTATGCAATTCATCCAAGACCATCACTTCATGTTGCAGTACGATTATGCACGGCCCCATGTTGATCTGTATATAATTGCTGGAAGCTGAAAACATCCCAGGTTGCGTTGCATTGACATGTCACCCATTGAGTATGATTGGGATGCCCTGGATCAACGTACACAGTATTTCAGGCAAACGGTGGTCACAGCACATACTGACTGGTTTTTGGACCCCCCTGGATCCCTCCCAATACAGTTAACCTGTACATTTTGGAGTGGCCTTTTACGGTAGCCAACCTAAGGCACACCTGTGCAATAATCCATCTGTCTAATCTGTATCTTGATAAACCACACCTGTGAGGTGGATGAATTAAGAATTATGACTGCTCAATAACACAGATTTGATACATTTGAGAACAATTTATGAGAAAGTTTGTGTACATCCAAAAAGTTTAGATCTTTGTGTTCATCTCATGAAAAATGGGAGCAAATGTGTTGAGGATTAGCAGTGTGGACATGAATGGCTGTGTGTCGAGTTATTTTGCGGGGACCGAAAATTTACACACTTATCAAAGCTGCACACTGACGACTTTACATTGTATCAAAGTGTCATTTCTTTAGTGTTGTCCCATGAAAAGATCATGAAATATTTGCAGAAATGTGAGGGCTGTACTCACTTTCGTGAGATAAGAAAGAAGATAAGTAAGAAGAGGTAAAAGGTGTCTCTTTACTTTTGCATTGTTATGCCAGGTTGTTGTGAGCCATTCTTGTGGAAATAGGCCATGACATCTGCTTCACAGTCAACAGGAGGTGGAGACGATTCCAAACTTCCTGCATCCTCTTCATCAGAACTCTGGAAAAGTAGGTGCTGCAGTTCTGGTGGATTCTGCCACTCTGCTTCCACTTCTGCTAAAAGTCAAGTTTTCCATATTTATTAATATTATTATTCTATTATACATACATACTGAAACAGAAATGGAGGATGGGCAAGATTAGAAATGAGCAGATCAGAGGAACAGCCCATATTAGACGTCTGGGAGACAAGGTCAAAGAGGCCAGACTGAGATGGTTTGGCCATGTGAGAAGGAGGGGATTGTGATCACAGTATGTTGGTAGGAGGATGCTTTAGAGAAGCAGGGGGAGAAGGGGAAGGCAAAGCGGGAAGACCGAATCTCTTGGAGATAAAGTATCTATCTAAATGTGGTTAGAAAGGACATGCAGGTGTGAGGAGTGCCAGAGGAAGGGCAATATGGAAACACGTCATCCACTGTGGTGAACCCTAATAAAACAAGCCGAAGGGGAAGAAGAAGACATGATCAAACAGAAAACCATTACAACTAATGTTGCTGTTATTACTACTACTGCATGTAAAAAAATGGAAGTACACAACATTCAAGAAATACTGTAAAATGACCTGCACACACACTCTTCTGTTAACAGGCTTATTCCCAGTCATTTCTACTGGTTTCTATTGAGTCAGTTGGGATGCATGTTTTTGGAATGTGTAAGGAGTACCCGTTTCCTCCCACACTCCCACATTCCAACCCACGCACAGGGAGAACATGCAGATTTCACACAGAGAGATGCCCAAGTGGAGATTCGAACCCAGGGAACGGGTGCTCCGGTTTCCTCCCACATTCCAAAAACATGCATGTTAAGTTGATTGGCAACTTTAAATTGTCCAAAGTTATGGATTTGAGTGTGAATAGTTGTTTGTCCACAGTATATGTGCCCTGCGATTGGCAGGGGAGCAGTACAGGGTGTACCCCGCCTCTAGCCCGAAGTCAGCTGGGATAGGCTCCAGCATACCCCCGCAACTCTAGTGAGCATAACTGGCATTGAAAATGGATGGATGGATGGCTTGAGTCAGGATTGCATGTATCAGGGGTGGCCATTACGTCGATCGCGAGCTACCGGTAGATCGCCAAGGTAGTTTGGGTCGATCGCGTAAACGTCATTTTGTAGTTGTCATATGACATCAGTCAGCTGACATTAAGCTCCCCTCCTGATTCGCACTTGCTCCCCCGCAGCGTTTCAAGCTACATACGAAGATGCAACTTTCATCTTTATTATTCTGATTATTGATGAACTAACTCAGCGGTAAGATGTCTATATCTATAACTAAAGTTATCTGTTCACTTGTAGCGGTTAGTTACATAAAAAAAATTATGTATTGTTTACTGGCTTTGCTTCACATCATGAACTCTCCTACAGAAATCTGTGTTTTCTACACGTTCCATTCCATTCCATTCCATTTTCCTCCGCTTATCCGGGTGCGGGTCGCGGGGGCAGCAGTCTTAGTAGGGAAGCCCAGACTTCCCGGTCCCCGACCACCTCCTCCAGCTTCACCGGGAGGACACCAAGGCGTTCCCAGGCCAGCTGTGAGACATAATCCCTCCAGCGTGTCCTAGGTTTTCCCCGGGGCTTTCTCCCGGCTGGGCATGCCCGAAACACCTCACCAGGGAGGCATCCGGGAGGCATCCGGACTAGATGCCCGAGCCACCTCAGCTGGCTCCTCTCGATGTGAAGGAGCAGCAGCTCTACTCTGAGCTCCTTCCGGATGACCGAGCTCTTCACCCGATCTCTTAGGGTGAGTCCCGCCACCCTACAAAGAAAACTCATTTCAGCCGCTTGTATCCGCGATCTCGTTCTTTCGGTCACGACCCAAAGCTCGTGACCAGAGGTGAGGGTGGGAACATAGATCGAACGATAAATTGAGAGCTTTGCCTTCCGGCTCAGCTCTCTCTTTACCACGACGGTCCGGTACAGCGACCGCATTACTGCAGATGCTGCGCCAATCCGCCTATCGACCTCACACTCCAACCTTCCCTCACTCGTGAACAAGACCCCGAGATACTTAAACTCCTCCACCTGGGGCAGGACCTCATTCCCAACCCGGAGGGAGCAATCCACCCTTTTCTGACTGAGAACCATGGCCTCAGATTTGGAGGTGCTGAGTCTCCTCCCAGAAGCTTCACACTCAGATGCAAACCGTCCCAGTAAACGCTGCAGGTCACAGCCCGATGAGGCCATCAGGACCACATTATCTGCAAATAGCAGAGACAAGATCCTAAGGCCCCCGAACTGGACTCCCTCGACACCTTGGCTGTGCCTAGAAATTCTGTCCATGAAAATTATGAACAGAATCGGTGACAAAGGGCAGCCTTGGTGGAGGCCAACGTTCACCGGAAACAGGCTTGACTTACTGCTGGCAATGCAAACCAGGGTCCTGCTCCGGTTGTACAAGGACTGAATGGCACGTAGTAGCACGCCACCAACCCCATACTCCTGGAACACCGCCCACAGGACACCGCGAGGGACACGGTCGAATGCCTTTTCCAGGTCTACAAAGCACATGTAGACCGGTTGGGCAAACTCCCAAGTACCCTCCAGTAGCCTTTCAAGGGTGTAGAGCTGGTCCAGTGTTCCGTGACCAGGACGAAAACCACATTGCACCTTCTGTAGCCGAGGTTCGATTAACGGTCGTACCCTTCTCTCCAGCACCCTGGAATAGACTTTCCCAGGGAGGCTGACGAGTGTGATCCCCCTATAGTTGGAACACACCCTCCGGTCACCCTTCTTGAAAAGGGGGACCACCACCCCAGTCTGCCAATCCAGAAGTACTGTTTCGGACTTCCACGCAATGTTGAAGAGACGTGTCAGCCAAGACAGTCCCTCAACATCCAGAGCCTTGAGGAATTCAGGGCAAAACTCGTCCACCCCCGGAGCTTTGTCACTGGGAAGCATTTTGACTACCCCAGATACCTCAGCCATGGTGATGGAACTGTCCGCGTTCGTGTCCTCGGCCTGTGCTTCCTCTATGGAAGGTATGTCAATGGGATTGAGAAGGGCCTCAAAGTATTTCTTCCACCACCCAACTATATCCTCAGTCGAGGTCAGCAGGCCCCCGTCCCCACTGTAAACAGTGTGGACCGGGCACTGCTTCCCCTTTCTGAGGCGACGGACGGTTTGCCAGAACCTCTTCGAGGCCGACCGAAAGTCGTTTTCAATGGCCTCACACACATTCGCTTCTTAAACTATTATTTCATGATGAAATTAAAAATGTGCCCATTAGTGAAACCTTTTCAATATGTTGCCTTGACTTCGGCTGCATTGTCTTTTGCATAATCATTTTAAATTCTTGTACATCGGTAATGTTTGATAGCAAATACTAACTGGATGTAATACATGAACTGTGTGCCCCAATGAACGTTACATAGCTAATTTCACTGACATATTACCAGTACTCAGGTTATGTACACAACTATTTAGGAGTTATGTGTAATTATCTTTTCCATATTGAAGTGAATTACGATAGCAACTACTTTGATTACGTGTAAACTTTGAAAATGTGAAATGCCAATTATTAATATTTACAATAGAATTTCAGAGTTTACTGGTTACATTTTGTATATGTTTTATCGAAAGAGGTAGATCATTTTGACTTGTACTTGCATGCTGAGAAAGTGCGTGCACTCCTGATATACATGTATAACGTACATTAATACATACTCATATTTAAAAAAAAATATATATAGTAAATATATATACTTTCTATATTTATAGTAGTAGGTAGATCTTTGGGACTTGGTCATTTTAAAAGTAGCTTGCACGCTAAAAAAAGTGTGAGCACCCTTGGCATATATGATGGATTATTAGAAGTTGTATTGGTTGTTTCTATTGTACAAGGTGGAACAACTTTAAAGTTATACCTGGAGCAGTTAGAAAAAAAGAATGCATCACCTGATTTGACTGAAGTATAAACGAGCATACACGCATTAATAAAATGCAGTATATACGAAAGATGTCCCATCCACATCTTTTGGCTTCCGATTGGATCCGATTTTTTTTATAGTCTTGCCGATCCAATCCTTTAAAAAAAATTTATATTAATAATAAGCTTTTGTCACAAACATGAATTCTTCAAAGCATTAAAAATAATGCAACCAAAGTATTGCTGAATTTACTTTTTTGTTACACAGCATGACTAACAATGTTGATGTATTGTAACAAACCTCTTTGAGTCAGGTCCCTAATCCAATAAAAGATCCAATTAAAAAAAAAAAAAAGGAAAGAAATGGGAGTGCAAAATACTTCTAGGGTAGGACTAATCATTTGACATTGACGTTACAGATCAATTGGTGGTGTGATTTAGAAAATGTGACCTTTTTTTCAAACAAATTTCATTGTTCAAACTTCATAATTCGTCAATGATATTGACGGCCCCTAGAAAAAAACAACCAGTGTTTACAGCGGCACTTCCCATGCGAGCTCCCCGCACCATGACACAGCAGTCCAGGCACAGTGAGGGGGAACTACCACTGTAGCTATCAAGCCGAATATCCAACGTCAAACTTCACCACGCTACACTGCGGACATTGAGTTTTCTTCTTCTTGCGGGTGGTGGGAGTCGAGTTACCAACTTTGAAGCGCATTACCGCACCTATTTTGTTGGAGTGTGGCCCAGAGTTATGAACGTTATACGGCAACTGGATCGGCCTGATTTCGTGGCGAAAGCCTATTCTATCCGATCTTCAAAATAGCAGGCAGCCGATGGGATGTGATCCGATCGGGACATCCCTAGTACATACACAAACAAGTCACAACATTAAGTACACCTGCTCAAAGATAACAATGCTCGCTGTCAGACAGGTATGTTAACAACATCACACCGAGATGACTACCGAGTGTAAAAAAAAAAAAAAAAAAAGAGGTTAGCAGCTCTCAGTATGAGGCAGTGCATTTCTACACAATGTTTCTGCATAACGTATCCAACAGATAAATGTATTAAAAACAAACCTTGTCCATTTGTAAAGTCATCAACCTCCATCTCTGGTTCTCTCATTTCTTGGTAGTCTTGTTCATTGTGTCTGTTGTCATCTGTATCGACAGAGTCATAATTAAAAGGTCTTCTATTACCATTTATAGGCAGTGAACACACCTGGAAACAGACAAAACTCACAAGTCGGCTCTGGTGTTTGGATGATATCAGTGGACGCTTCTGTGGTTAAGCTTCCACAGTTAGTTTGATCAGATCCCAAGGGAAGCTCCTTTTCTTCTTCCTTCACTGGGTAAAAGATGCACTGTTTGTTGTTGAAGTCGGGGGTCACACGACAGTCACTGGTTGTCTCCTCAACGTCTGTGACTAGAGGCAAATATTGATAATCAGTCTCTGAACAGCTCAAGTTTTTGATTGGCTAGACACACAAAAAATAATTTGCAAAGCATTTCATTTGGAGCCCAGACTTGGTCCGAAGCTGCACGCCACGCCCCATGTAGCACACACACACGTGCATTAGATAGGTTTGTTGTCAGCTAACAACAGTAACTTTAGCTATCATTGAATGTATAGCCTACCTAACATACACACACAATGACGCCAAATTGTTGTCTGAGACTGCTGCTGTACTGTATGTACCATGGATATTTACGTGAATTCCAGGGAGCTTGGACTTGTAACTTTCATGCCGAAAAAGTGTGTGCAACCCTGATATCCATGTACAATGTACATAAATTGTCATATTTAGGCCTGCTTGAATTGCACTCAAGTGCAATTTTCTTTAGAGACTTGATACTCCATTTTATTTATTGTTGTGTGTGTTTTTTATTGGAGTGGGGTTTTTTTTGGAACAGAGACAGGGTCATGTTATTGGTTGATTGTGATGCAATCAACAAGTGCAATTTTTGCTAAAAGAGACATTTTATTTTCATTGGGGAATTTTTTGGTCTTATTTTGTTTGTTTAATTTATTATGCGGTTTAATTTCTTTTTTAAAAGCTTTTGACATTGCAATTACAATGTTAAATACTGGAGAAATTAAAAGTTTATTGCTTTTGATACGGTGTACTCGCATTATTATGCCATGTATTATCATTACATTCATGAAAAAATTGTTTCAAAATAATGTTGCTAATATCATTTATCTGCAATAATTTGTAGGACAATTATATTCTAGTGAAATGTATTATTGTGACAGGCCTACTCATATTTATAAATATACTAAATATATTTATTTTCTGTGTTTATAGTAGGTGGTAGATCTTTGGGACTTGGTCATTTTAAAAGTAGCTCACAGGTTGAAAAAAAGTGTGAGCACCCCTGATTTAGAGTATGATTTAGTACTGGGAGAAAACCCATGTAAGCACGGAGAACATGGAACACCACACAGAATGGTCCGAGCCAAGATTTAACCAGCTTTGAGGCAGGTATGTTCACCGATGTAGAACAATTAGTTGCAATTTTGTACTTACATGAACTGGTAGAGTGTCTGCTATCTGGTGTGGCCCGACCATCATTCAGTACGGCTCTGCTCTCCTCTTTCACCAGAACCGTTCGAATGTCTCGGTGCTGCTGGGGCTGGATATCTTTGTTACTTTCATTTAGAGGCGCACAGAGTGAAGTATATGATGTATTTTCTTCAACCTTGATCCCTTCGCTAAGAGGCACCTCATTACCAGCAGTGCAGTCCGCATCCTGAAAATAAAAGAACATTCCAAGGCGTCTTGTGTTTGCCGGTACCATTTAACAAAAGAACACAATTACAATGCATGCACAGATGTATCTCACATGTCTTTGATCGCTACGTGAGGACATTAGACGGTGCTGCCTGTTCGCCATTGCTTGTCCAGACGGGATAATCTTCGTAAGGATGATTCTTGGAGATGATTTCAGAGGTTGACTTGCCCTGTCAGGTTGAACATTAGTAGGTGCAGACTCCAGCTCAACCACATCTTGTTCTTCAGGAGCTTCAAAGGATTCCTCCAATGTAGAAGATGCCATAGTTAAAGAAGCAGCAGAAGCAGGAACGATGTTGGGATCAGATCCTGGACAGATCCCTGCCTGGGAAGCCTGTGTACTGGTCTCAGCCTCCTTCATTTGGGAATCACAGCAAAGTTTTTCGTAAACGACCTGACAATCCTCATGCTGTTCCTCCAATTCAGTTTCTCTGACATCTCGACGCAAAGCTTTTCCTGGCCGTCTATCTCCTGTTGGATTCCTTCGCTTCATTGCAACTAAAAGTTCTTCGTCTTCCTCCTTCACGTCTGCTTGTGGTGTAGCGCAAGACACAGACTTCAAATTGTTCCCAGCACTGTTGAGTGTTTTATCACTGCTGATTTCATTTGATACATTTCGGCAAGAGTGGCCTTGACGCAAAGATTCATTGCTGCTTTCATTCTGTTCCCCTACGGTAATCAAGTCGACCCCAAGAACAACATCTTCCTTCATGTCTTCGTTCATTGTAGCCTGGATTTCAGATTCTAATAAGAGTTTCTTGGGGGTACTTTCCCTTTGCTGTTCCTCAGTGGACACCAAAGCGTCATTATCCTTTGTTTGGCTTGAGCAATCTAAAAAAGGGTCGACACTAGAAGGCTCGCAGTTTCTCACTATATCTAATGGAGGAGTACATTTTGGAGAAATTGGAGGCCTACCACTGCCTTCATCAGCATGTGGAGGAGGTAAAGAAGGGGATGGAATCAAAGCAGGAAATGAGACACTTCGTTCTCTGTCCTCCATTGTCATCTCAGGCTCAGTATCCCAACCAGTGTTATGATTCATCAGGCCAATAACTCTTTCTTGCTGGCAAACATCTAACCTGGAGACCCCTTCAAAAATGTTTCCATTGGTGTAGGTGAGTCCAGGACTCTCCAGAACGTGCACTGTTGCCTTGTGCTTCTGAAGACAGGCTACTTCACTGAATATCTCCCCACAGTTTTTACACTCCAAGGTCCACCTGGAATGCGCAGATGTTATCACACCTTCGGTCTCGACATTTGAGGGAGCTTTGCGTTTTCGACTGGTCTTGGGCTTGGCAGGCTGTGTTTCAGGTGGTTGGTGGGTGGCATTTATGAAGGACAGCAACGAGAGAGCCTTCTGTTTTTTTTTGGGTTGCTTTCCTTTTTTCTTACTCTCAGTGTTAAGTCTATTTGCGGAGACGGTTTTATGTTTGGCCTTGCCATCTTTGATGTGCTTGGATTGGGACTCACGAGGGGGGTCTTCCGGTGACTGCCCCGATGTTTTTGACGGGTCCAATTTGTGAACCTTCAACTGGGGCTGCTTGTGACCTTTCAACAAAAGGAGGGAGTCTTGTGTTATTTGTACAGCACCTGAGTCAGCTTGGGTTTTGCTTGTTTTTGGACTACTTTTGTCTTCCTTTTTCTTTCGCGCTTTAGTTGCCATTTTTTTATTCTGGGGACGATCTTTTTGCGCTATTTTAGATGTTTTTTTCTTCTTTTTAAGTATTGCCTTTTGCTTGCTTAAAGGCTGAACTAAGTCCGCTGTACCGTGTTCATCTGTTTTGACCTTTTTTTTCTTCTCTTTTTTTGTCTTCTCTTTGTCTTTTTCTCTTTTGTTTTTTGGAGACATCTGTGACTCTTTGGATAATGGAGTTGTATTGAGTTCACCTGAAGATGCCAAATTCTTTGCTTTTTTACCTTTATTGGGAATCGCTCCCTTCTTCTTTGACGGCACTTTTTTCTGTGACGGATTTGTCTCCCCATCCATTATAGTTTCATCTTGGGTAGACTGGCATCTCTGAGGTGCCGTTGCTTGTTTTTTGTTTCCTTTCTTTTGCTTCTCCTTTTGTGGGCTAAATTTCACAACAAGGTGAGATTTTTTGGCTTTTTTGCGCTTAGCTGGTTTGCCATCGCATTGTAACTCATCATCAAGTATGGTCCCTATCAATTCCTGCATATAACTTTGTATAAATAAAGCCCTGGCAGGCTTCCTTTTGCGCACTTTCACAAGCTCTTGAGCTGACATCACACTGACAGGTAACTCTGAGATCTGCGGCCCCTGCTTAGTTTGTGATTGTGATGGGGCCGTCTTTTTAGAAGAAACATCCACGACTTCAGTCTCATTTTCCACATCATCCTTGCCCTGCTTTTTATACAACAGTGATTCGTCATCCTGCGTAGTCTTCTCTTGACATTCCTGGGGTACCTTATCTTGGCACTCAGACTGAATCTGTGATGGAGCCTCCTCTTGAGGGTCAACCCCAGCTTCCTCTGGAGCCTGTGTGGGTTCGCGTGGAAGATCTATTTGATTGGTTTCTACAGATGTCATGTTCTGCTCGGCTGATGGGACTGATGTGTCATTTACTATACTTTGATAAGGAGAGTGCTCCAGTTCAGTCGTTGGAGCCAGTGAGGGGGCTGTGATTTCCTGTTGTGGAACATTTTGGGACTGTTCCAGCTCAGCAGTTGGTGTCAGGGCGGGAGTTAGTTCTAATATGATCATTTGCTCAAGGTCTTCCTTGGGGTTATTTCCTTCAGTGTTGCAAACCAGTGAGTCCATGGTATTGGAGTTTGTTGCATCCACCGTAGGTTGTAAATGAGTTTGCTGCATCAAATCTCCCTCCTGCTCCATTCTTTGTTCACTTGGGGCAAGACTGAGCGCAAAGCTTTCTCCTGACACTATGTGGGAACCTAATTGTGAAAAGGGCGGGTTTATTAACTGTCCATCAGGCGTAATAGGTTCCAATATAATTGTTTGTTCCATCGGATCACAGGAGTTCATAGGAAAGTCTCCTTGCACTGTCTTTGCGTCCCCCTGTGTCAATCCCACAAAATCTAACTGGGGAGGTTTAAGATATAAATCTACTGGTTTGGCTATCTCAGAGATTTGCTGTACTTCCAAAGGTGGCGCATCAGGAGGCACTTGACCCAAAATGACAACTTGATTTACTTTCTGGACATTTTCCAAAGATTCAATCAGCCTACGAATTGGCTCTGTGTCGATATTGCCGTCAACTTTCTGGAGCGGCCCATTAGGCTCCAACTGAAGCAACGATGGTTGGGAAATGGATATCGGTGTTATGACTGGAGTCATTTGTTTCATTTGTGACCCAGAAAGGAGAGGTTTCTTTAACGAAGCTGGCAGTATGTTATGCTTGGCTTTAAGATGATGAAGCAGTGTCTTGGGACTCTTGAAGGTGGCCTTGCAAATGGAGCAGTGATATTTGTTTGCCGAGGGATCTGAAGATGCAGAAAGCAGAAATAATTTGTGGTATTTGATTCATTTGCAGCTGTAAAATCATACACATACAGTGGAACCTCCAAAGTCAAAATACAAGACAGATTCAAGTTAAAACCTCTTCTCATCGGAAATAATGTAAAGTGAATTCATTTGCGGCCACAATAGAAGCTTATTTTACAAGTGCAGGTGATTTTTTTTTTAAGTATCATTTTAACATTCTTAACTGTCACCCAAGTTTAAAAAAAGGGTTAACCACTGTTCAATAAAATCAATTTGGAGTAAAACAACATACCCTTTGAAGATGCCTGACTGACACGTAATGGAGAGGGGTAGAGGAAGGTATTTTGGTCTGTCACATTGTGGCATTTGATGTCAGGTAAAAATGTGGTAAAAATGTGCCGTTTGCCATTATTTACATTAGCATCTGCTTGATAAAACTAATTTGTGTACTTAGCTTAATATCTATCTGTATAGCTCACATTGTACTGAGCAGCAAGACATTTCCCTGTTTTGCAATGTCTAGTTCTATGGTTATCATCACACTGTCTGGCACCCTTTTGTGGTGGCATCACAAAAAAATGCTAAAGAAGAAAAAAAAAACCTTATTTGCACTTACTTACACATGATTCTGGTTTGACTTCTAAGGCTATTTGACTTGAGAGGCTCCACTTTATCCCAGTACTTTCTCTTACCACGCTTTTTCTTCAGTGCTCTGGCTTGGGCACCCTCCGGCAAGTGTGACAGCATATGTTTCTGCAGAGCTTTGGACATGCTGAACTTGTCACCACACTCCTTGCAAACATACGGCAACTCTCCGGTGTGTACCCGACGGTGATACTTAAGCAGGGTAAGCGTTCTAAACAGTTTGCCACAGTCGGCACAGGTGTAACCATCCTCCCCGATGTGAATCTTTTTATGAAGCGTGAGCTCAGACGTCTTTTTAAAGGCCTGGCTACAAAGAGGACATTTGTAGGGTTTTCTCTCTACGTGGGCTTTCTGATGGGCCATGAGCTCGGTGGAGTTGGTGAAGCTGCGGTCACAAACGTAGCAGGTGAAAACCGCATTTGTCAGGATGCGCTGCTCATATTCAGCTGGATGGCTCGCCTTCAGGTGACGCTGTTTGCTCTTGGTGTCGCTGAAGATGATGTGGCACTCGATGCACTGCAGGGACAGCTCTGATGCTGCGGGGCAAAACAGAACATCATTTTAGAACAAAAGGAGGATCTGTGTTTACTATAGTTGCATTCATGGCCTCATGTTTTTAATTTTGTAAACACTTGATAAGAACTTAAAACAATAACCAACATAAATGCAAATGACAACTGCGTATACCAAAAACGTCTGGATTGTGTGTGACAACAAGACAAAATACTTAAAGAACTAAGGTATATTGTATATATAAATATGTATAGTAGCCTATTTCTGTTTCATAATGTTGGAGGACGACACACGCTCCCCTTGTGTATCCTTAAAACTGGAAATGCAGAATTGTAGACGACCACTATGCATTCCACCGGGCCTCCCCCAATTGCTTATGATACTGCATATCACAGGTTTTCAAAATGTGTCACAGTGAGACTCCCCTCAGACAAAACGTAGGAACTAAAAATCTTCAAACATAATTGACATCAGCTCAGCAGGTTTGAAAAAGATATTTTTTCTATATTCTGTTCAAGCTGCCTCACACTTTGAAAATCAATCGCTGTTGTGTGTGTACCATAAAAGTTAACACAATCAACCACAAAACAAAACAATATGATACAAAAAAAACAAAAAAAAAAAGCCAGCAAAACGGGACATTGCCATGTCTGTTCACACAGCGGCTTGCCTTCCCATAACCAGATAATTAACTACAGCGTCTGAGGTGACGTATACAGTACTTGTCAGACAATGACAATTGCTTTCAACACAACAGTGCGAGATCTGGTGTTATACCTCAGATCTCTCTTCCAGATTCATGTCATTCCTTCTCATAGAGTCAAGGTCCTGTCACTGTCAGGGTTTCATACATTCATTTGTGGCGGCACATCACAATTCATTTTGGACTGCCACATAGGGATTTGCCGCTATCTTTTCAATTAATATTTGACCATCACAAAAGGACTATCTTTTCTTTGATTTTTTTTTTTTTTTTTTTAAGAGATGGTGGTAGGGCCGCACGGTGGTCTAGTGGTTACCACTTTGGACACACAGTCACAGTCAGGAGATCGTGAAGACCTGGGTTTGAATCACCGTTGGGCATTTCTGTGTGGAGTTTGCATGTTCTCCCCATGCGTGCATGTGGGTTTTCTCAGGGTACTCCAGTTTCCTCCCACATTCCAAAACCATGCATGTTAGGTTAATTGGCAACTCTTGTCCATCGGTGTGAATGGTTGTTTGTCTATATGTGCCCTGCGATTGGCTGGCGACCAGTCCAGGGTGTACCCTGCCTGTTGCCCGAAGTCAGCTGGGATAGGCTCCAGCATACCCCCGCGACCCTAATGAGGAGAAGCAAGAAGCTGTGGTATCTGCTCACCCTAGCTCACAACCACATTATTATAGAACTGTCTGAATGGTTTGTTCACAACTCTGCCCAGTAGATGGCACCATAACTCTGCATAGTCAGAGGCACTTTAGCTTGCTTTAGGAAAGTGCTCCTCAATTTGCAAGCCATGGACAACACAGTGCACAAGGACAGATGGCCATCAAAGACAACTCATGGTGCAAACCAAAAAATAAACAGCACAAGATGTAACAGGTAAGTTAACACACAACAATGGGATACCATTAAATGTGGGCAACGACTAAGCATGAACAACAACCATGTATATTAAACTGTTATTTACCAAGTGCCCGCGAGGCATGCTGGCTACTCCAGAGGCAACTATAGTGAGATATTAGATGTACAAAGATGGGTACATTATCTTTCAAACCAGTCCAGATCACATTTTGTGTATCTCTTACAAGGTGAACGCTGTGTAGTGTTTGCTGCCCTCTGTTGTCTGTTTTGCTGCTGCACACCTGTTGCTAATGTAATCAACACATGATTTCAGGCTTGCTCCACACCAGACTGTCTTCTACCTTCAACATCGTCGAGCATGACCTTCTGTTCATGCCGTTCCAGCAAGTGATTCCTTTGTGTGCTATTATTTTGCCTACAACTATAACTTAGTAATTTACTTGTGCTCAAGCCATTTATTCTTTGTTGCTTTCTTACTCTTTTCTCATACTTACATACTTTGTTAGTTTCCCGGCACTTTATGTGGATTGATACTTTCCTCTTCCAGTAAGTGCATCCATAGTTCCTTTTTGTTAACCTTTGTCAAACCACGTGCCTTCTCCATCTTTGCTTTGTAGTCCAACTTCTGGTTTTACCGCTAGTCGTAATACACATCTACCACTGCACAAAATTAAATAAACACCCAGTTAAATAAAGTTTAAAAACATGATAATGTCGCACAGTTCTTATGACACAAACCAAAAAGCTGTTTTACCTGTCCACCTGAAACCCACTGCCACATCAATTGCAGACCTGGTGGAAAAACTGTTATGCCTTTGATACGACCTCATAAGTTGTCAAAATAGCAAGTCAACTTCAACCCCCATTCGATGATCCTGGCTTTTAGAAGCCATGTGAAAGGTGTTGATGAGGAACAAGTGTCAAAAAAGTGACTTAGGGCCCCATGCTGAGATCTAAACATGGCAGTTAGAAACACACACAATTTAAACACAATCCAAACTAACTGACCTGTGTTATGCACACAAAAATAAAAGAACACACCTCTCACAAACACATACAGTACACTGAAACTAATCGATATCTTCACAATGAAGAAATCCACGAGGATGCCACTTTACTTACATGTCAGGGGCATAACCACTGGCTTGGTCATGTCCATCTTCAGAGGATCTATCATCTTGGAGGGGAAACGTCTGTTATTTTTCTTTGACTTTTCTTCATCAGTGACTTGATCTTTATTTGTGCTAGGTGTCGACTGGGGTGGAGACTTCGGACCCTGGTCCACTTCCATTGCTTCAGTGTTCTGGGAGGGTTCTTTCGCCACTGCTGGTTGAAGGGGTTCATCTGCAGGTGTTTCATTTGTTTGTCCGTTCATATCCTCCATGGGAAGATGTGATTCTTCCTTCTCAGCAGCCTGCTGTTCGTTTGCACCTGTTTCCCTTGATGCTGACTCAGTTGAATTGGTCTCATTGTCCAGTGTGGTTTGGGTGCTCAGTGGGTTTGGCCCACTATCCTCCTGGGCTAGACTCTGCATGGCTCCTCAACTGCACTTGTTCTCAAGTCTCTGGGAATCAAAACCCCACAGAAATAATCAAAATATAACATAAAAATGCATTCCAACTTACAAATACACTTGTGTGAGCGTATTCTTTGTGACCCAGATGAACAGGGGCGAGAATGAATGGGATCATGCAATTGTATTACAAAAGAAGACTGATGGAAATGGGAGTGCAACTGCCGGCTGTCTAGTCTGACCTAAATCCATCTATTTGTCACTGGACTAAAAACACGGATAACGGACACATAGTAACCGGTTTATACACTGATAACGGTAGCATAGTTAGCATAAATTCAGGGATTTACAGCGCAGTACTTCAAGCTGGAAATCGATAAGTACAGCAAAAAAAATATATCCACGTTTATATTGGCACAAAGTGATTGCTGTAGTTGAATATGTTTATATGAGGACGGAAATATTGTGATACCTGAACTGACTGGTCCACACAATTATCACAGCGTCCTTTCACACAAAGCAAAGATGCCAGCTGCCAGTGTAGAGGCAGACACTGTGACGTCACGACCGAGGAGCACTGCTAAGAGGGGAAAGTTCTTCTTAGGGTTGAAGCGCAATACCGCCCCCTACTGGACCGGAATGATTAATTTAATTGCGCATTTCAATAATCTTGTCACACTATTAAAAACAAAAGAAGACTACTGGAAAACTGCTCATTCAGGTAGTCAGCTGACTTTTTTTCAGTTTTTAGTTCTGTATTTTTGGCTTGATGGAGGTCAATAATTAGTAATATATTTTCTGCAACCACATCCCTGAATGGGTGAGAAACGACTCAATTACAGTATGTCCTCGAGACCCACGCCGGAGCAAAAATGTTTTTTACATTAAATACTTTGGATGATGAAATAATTATAATACTGTTCATGTTCGAAGCAAACAATATTCCACAAGTAGTGGATAACTATTTAGTACCAACTGAATATCATCTTTTATAGAGAGATTTTTTTTTTTTTTAGTCTCGAATTCCCGATATTTTTTTTCTGTTTTTATAATTACGTTAACATTGGACATGAAAAAAACATTAAAACCTATCACTTGAACTTTTTTGTTTGGGAATTTTGTAAATTTCATTTATTAGTCATTAAGCCTGAAGCCGCCGCTTTTATTCTTGGTAACACATATGCATTACTTACATTTGTTGCACCAACCATCTTCATTATTAAATACACTGCTCAAAAAAATTAGAGGAACACTTCGAAAACACATCAGATCTAAACTGGGGGAAAAATGATCTTGAATATCTTTCCTGATAATAAGTGGGTGATGTATTAGTAACAAAATGATGCCACATAATTTGATAGAAATGAAAATGATCACCCTATAGAGGGGGGAAATCAAAGACACCCCAAAAATGAAAGAGAAAAAATGATGCAGCACACTGGTCCATTTTGCTAAAATGTCATTGTAGCAACTCAAAATGATTCTCAGTAGTTTGTGTGGCCCCCACGTGCTTGTACGCATGCCTGACAA
The DNA here is from genome assembly GCF_027744805.1 of Dunckerocampus dactyliophorus. Taxonomy (NCBI): domain Eukaryota; kingdom Metazoa; phylum Chordata; class Actinopteri; order Syngnathiformes; family Syngnathidae; genus Dunckerocampus; species Dunckerocampus dactyliophorus. The sequence continues at coordinate 20,939,885 of NC_072825.1, forward strand.
CGTCGCTCCTAATGAGACTACAGATGGTGTCCTGGGGGATCTCCTCCCCGATCTGGACCAGGGCATCACTGTGGTACCTGGACGCATGGAGGAGATTCCAGGAGACAGGTAGTTACTCCAGGAGAGCTGGACAGGGCCGTAGAAGGTCCTTCAACCCTCAGCAGGATCGGTATCGGCTCCTTTGTGCAAGGAGGAACAGGATTAGCACTGCCAGAGCCCTACAAAATGACCTCCAGCAGGCCACTGGTGTGAATGTTTCTGACCAAACAATCAGAAACAGGCTCCATAAGGGTGGCCTGAGGGCCCGACGTCCTGTAGTGGGCCCTGTGCTCACTGCCCAGCACCGTAGAGCTCGATTGGCATTTACCATAGACCACCAGAATTGGCAACTACACCACTGGTGCCCTGTGCTCTTCCCTGATGAGAGCAAGTTCAACCTGAGCACATGTGACAGACGTGTAAGGGTCTGGAGATGCCGTGGAGAACGTTATGCTGCCTGCAACATCATTCAGCATGACCGGTTTGGTGGTGAGTCAGTGATGGTCTGGGGAGGCATATCCCTGGAAGTACGCACAGACCTCTACAGGTTAGATAATGGCACCCTGACTGCTATTAGGTATCGGGATGAAATCCTTGGACCCATTGTCAGAACCTACGCTGGTGCAGTGGGACCTGGGTTCCTCCTGGTCCACGACAATGCCCGACCTCATGTGGCTGGTGTATGCAGGTAGTTCCTGGAGGATGAAGGAATTGATACCATTGACTGGCCCCCACATTCACCTGACCTAAACCCAATAGAACACCTCTGGGACATTATGTTTAGGTCCATTCGGCGCCGCCAGGTTGCTCCTCAGACTGTCCAGGAGCTCATTGATGCCCTGGTCCAGATTTGGGAGGAGATCCCCCAGGACACCATCCGTAGTCTCATTAGCACAAGCACGTGGGGGCCACACAAACTACTGAGAATCATTTTGAGTTGTTACAATGACATTTTAGCCAAATGGACCAGTGTGCTGCATCATTTTTTCACTTTCATTTTTGGGATGTCTTTGATTTCCCCCCTCTATAGGGTGATCATTTTCATTTCTATCAAATTATGTGGCATCATTTTGTTACTAATACATCACCCACTTATTAACAGGAAAGATATTCAAGATCATTTTTCCCCCAAGTTTAGATCTGATGTGTTTTTGTAGTGTTTCTCTAACTTTTTTGAGCAGTATATATATTAAAATCACTATGTTCTCAAAACCATCACAAACTATTGATTAAATATTTGTGCTTAAAAGCATTCAATTTCTACATGGGAAGACAAGATGCTCTATTTCATTGGACGAAGCCCAACAACTTCCACTACACTGGAAAGCCAGGATATCCTCTCCACAGCATAACAGTTTTAATTCTTGTTTTGCATTTGAAATTCCGCTGAAAGGCTGGCCCTTACAGAGAACCAAATTGCACTGCTGGCTCAGGTTACATACTGAACATAACCTACCATAAGTCAAAATATTTATTTAGTAAAAGGAGCAATAGGTGTAGTGAAATACCAAGCTTAAGTACAAACAAAGAAAAGTAAGCATGTTCTTCTTTGAAACATCTTTACTGTGATTCCACAATGAAAAAAAAAAAAAAAAAACATCTTTTGGCAGAACAATGTTATTACAAGTTAGATTTTTTTACTTGAAACTCAATGTACATTTTTCTATTGGTAAAATCTATTTGGAATAAAAAGAGTCAAGTTAAGCTCATCCCTCCATGCCATCCTGTATAAAAGGCACCTCTCCAGTGGCGTGTTTAATATAATGCACATGAAGCTGAGACACGTCATCAAAGCCCATGTCGCACTCAAAGCACTCCCATTCCCAGTACTTATGATGCGCTCTGTGTTGGTTTTGTTCCAGTTTGTCACTGCCATCAAGTACAAGACCTGTTTGTGCTTCTCCTACTCCTGCTGTCTCTTTATCAGCTGGATGGCAAGCTGGTGATGTAGACAATGCGGGAGGTTTGTGTAAAGGCTCCCCACAATCCGATTCTTCAGAGTGAGCAAACTCTTCATCCTCACAGAGACCTCTGGCTTTGTCGAAATGTTCTTCTGTTCCCTTATCAGTGTGCGGTTCAGGCTCCTCATTTGGAATAGACAAATTTCCGTTTTCCATTTTATTTTCATCACCATCAGCCATTTTAAAATGCAAAGAGCTCACAGGCCGAGATATAGAAGCATGGCTGCTGAGGTGCTCACTGAGCTGGGATGACGTGAGGAAACGTTTGGGGCAAACGTTGCACTTGTAGTTCCCCAGATGGTCTCTTTGCAGGTGTTTATCGAGCATATCCTCTTGTTTGAACCCTTTGGCACAACTGAGACACCAAAAGGGCTTGGTTTTATGGAGCTGTTCGTGAACAATCCACAAACTGAAGGATGCAAAGCTCTTGTTGCACTGGTCGCACCGGTGCACTTCGCGCGACCTGTGGGTTATCATGTGACCCTGTAGTCGGGTTTTCCTGTAGAAGCCCATCCCACAAATCGGGCAGTCGTACGTCCGAGCTGTGTCGCCGTGCAAGCTTTTGGCTAAAGAGGACCTTTTCTTATGCAGCTGCATGTGCTTTCGAAAAGACAGCAGATACGAGTAGGCTTTCCCACAAATGTGGCACTTGTGTACCGCTTTCATGGAGGTGGAACCTTCGGTCGGAGATGAACCGACCTCGTCACAACCATTCCCTGTCCCAGATTCATGTTGCGCTTGACAGGCAGATTCCATCTCCTGGTCCTCAACATCCTTCACCTCTCCTCCTCCAGTCCTCAAGACCTCCACTGCTGTCGACTTTGGTCCCAAGTACCTCTGTGCATACTTCCTCTTGTAGGCTAGAAAAGTAAGAAAATTCATGATTAACACATAATTTTATCAGCATTTTATAAAGTGCTTAAAGAAAAGGTAGGAAAGTGGTAATTACGCACATTTAGTTGAAGATATCTCTTCGCTCACAGATGATAGATTAGTCAGAAGATTTAGAACTCTTAAACTCTTAAGAACAGATCCAGAAAATCCATCTTTATAGACCATCAAATATTAAAATACATTTTTGATATTACAAGTTGGTTAGCTCAAAAATGGCATAACATCGTCATTATTAACCAAGAGATATAATTCAGCCCATCTTTACATTTCAGGTACTGTTAAACACATTTCAAATGTGACTGAACTAAAACTGCAGTACCCCCTGGGGAATGAAAGCTTTCTGTAATGCTCCGTGATCCCTTATTTTACTCAAAAAGTCAGATGAAAGATGAAAAGGTGTGAATTCACTACATGAGCCACTAATTCAGACTACAATAGATCCATTTATTAGATCGTCAGAAACAGCAGGTTAACATATAGTCAAAAGAATGATAGTCACCTCAGAAACAAATGCGCTTCATTAACATCTTTACGGTACAGATCTTTTCCCAAAATAGATGCAACTAAGAGACTCTCTAAATGAATACAAAAACCTCAGTCCTTTTAGCAGTAAATAGCTTTGTCACAACATAGAAACAAACCATGAAAAGGAAAACGGTCAAGTTGTACATATTCGTGCTTTACAGGCCTTTTTGACTGGGTTTATCCAATATCTCTCTAATTTGGCACTTCAAGATTTAAAAAGACAGCAGAAAAATAAGATGGTACTTTTCTGATCTTCAACAGAGTTAAAAATGATTCACACATGCATAAATATATTAAATGTATATATATATATATTATTTTAGATGCATCTGTTCAGCTCAATTTTGATTTGTAAATATTTTCATGATGTGTTTAAAAGGAGAGGTTGTGTAAGGTATAGAACATTAAGACAATACTTAATCCAGTGTAAAGAAAAGCTTTCAGAGAACAACATATATTAAGACTAATATAGTGAGAGTACCAAGTATATCCTTGACAGAAAAGACCTACAAATACCAAAAGTATTAAGGTTTACATGTAAACAATATTTTATATTTAGTTACTTTCTTCTAAAACATGCCTTGGGCATGTTTGCTGTAGTGCTGGTGTAAATCAGTTTCTTGACTAAAAGTAGCTCCACATTCAAGACAAGTAAGGCCATCTGAATCTCCTGACGAGACAGGAGCAGGGCCATCACTCTGGCCTCGGCAATCACTAATAGATGCTTGGTGTTGCTCAGTGAGGTCCTGCAAGCCACTGACTGGAGGATTAGAGCAATCACATGCACCGCTTTGACAATGTGTACATTTTTGGTTTGGTAATGGAGATGGTGAGCGAAAGGACTTTCTTGCTGATTTGAGCGACTTTGAGGTCAAAGCAGCACTGAGACGTAAGCGAACCTCGTTGGGGAGCCGAAATCGCACCTGATCGTGCCAGGTGAGGTGTTGCTGCAGCTGATTGTCAGTCCAGAAGGCATTGCAGCACAGGGTGCAGCCGAAAGGCCGGCTCTTTGACTTGGTCTTGTGAATTTCTAACTGCCCCTCAGTCTGGAAAGCTTTCCCGCATTTCCCGCACTTGTAGAGATATTTGCCCGTGGGCTCTGATATGCGGCTCAAGGGAAGTGACATCTCAGCTAAGGCCTCAGGGGCTTGGACTGCCATTTTAGACTCTGGGCAAAGTTTATTGTCATCCACGACAGCAGTGCTGCACTGCAGTCCACGCTCAAGTTTTGGGATGGAACTCAAAGAGGAGGCATCTAATTTCTTCTGTTCTTCGCCTGCTGGGAGGTTTTTATTGTCGGCAACACTTACTGTTACTTTTGATAATGCTTCAGTTTGACCATCTGCTGGATTCTTAGGGTCGTCTTCTGCACTCACTGAGTGGGCTTGCCATTTGTGGGCACGGAGGCCTCTGGGTTTGGAAAAGCTTGCTGAGCAGAGGGGACACTGGTACATTTTTGAAACCAGGGTTGTTGAGGCGGGTTCACTGCCATCTGGAATGAGCCGGCTGACTGATTCGAGTGAGGCTTCACCTCCCTGAGAATCTGTATCATCACCTAAAAGTGAACCTTCTGGACATGAGAAGTCCAATTGGGGCTCACTTTTTGCGCTTATGTCAGGCTGTGGCTGCAGTGTGGACATGTGGTGGTCCTGCAGCCAGTGTTTTGAAAACTGCTCCTTCAGTGATGACACTTTAAACGTCTTATTAGAGTGCCATCTTTTGTGGGAGCCGAGGGCAGAGTTGGACATATATCGCTTCCCACATTCCGAGCAAGAAAAGGGAAAGTCTTTCCTTAACTCTTCCTCGCTAACCACAGAGGCTAATGTTGCTTTAGCTTTATTTCTGTAGCCCTTAGCATGAATTCTTTTATGCAAGTTTAAAGCCCCAATAACTGAAAAGCTTCTATCACACTTTTTACACTTGTATTTCAAATGAGTGGGTTTTTCTAAGTGGCGTGTAGTATATGGACTTTCAATGTGTAGCTCCTCTGTGTCCATTTCTTTCTTTACAACAGTGCTATGTAGCGAGCTTTCCTGTGATTTCACACCAGTAGGATCATTATTTTGGTTTTCTGTCTTATAATTTGTTGTATGGCATTCTTTTTTAAGGCAAATCTTTCGGTGGGCCCTCAAAGAAGCCTTGTTTTTGAAAAATGTCAGGCACAGGGCACACTGCAAGTCCTCCTGTGTGGATCTGGGGGGTGAAGGTGATTGCCCACTCTCATTGCCATGATACTTCATATGAAACTTGAGGGCCTTTTCCCGGGAGAACAGCTTCCCGCAGTCGGGGCAGCTGTACGTATTCTTTTGCAGCTGCTCTACCTGATGCTGAAAAGACTTAATAGGTGGCGGGAGGTGCTCGTTATGCACGACCTGGTGCCTAAGGAGGCTGGAAAATAGACGGAACGATCTGTTGCAGATGTCACATTTGTGGTTGCCATTTTCGTGTATACGCATGTGCAATGTCATAATGCCCTTGTGACGGAACTTTCTACCACACACGGGACATGCGACTTTAAGGCTGCAGCGGGAACGCCCACGGTGCAATGGCTGCGCAACCCCTGTCCTTAGTCTCACATCTACACACTGACTTGGATTTTGCTTGTGATGCGAGTACGCGCCTAAAGACCAAAAACCCTTCCCACACTGCTCGCAATGGTAGATCTTGGGGCCGAGAAGGGTTTTCTTTGGATTGTACACTTTTGTGATCGACATGTTCTCTTTCTTTTGTGCAGAGCGGTTCGTGTGGTTTAACAAACTAGCTTTCTGCGAGCTAGACTTCACGCAATCTTGGCATAGCAATTGTTTTCTGTTGGGCTGATGTAACTGATGAAAGACATAAGCAGACGAATGTGAAAAATACACACCACAATTGTCACATATCACACTTTTTTCCTCTAATTCTTGCTTCTTATATTCTGTAGAATCACCTGCTGCATAACTACTACCTTCATTGTCACATGTGTAAACTTCCACGGACTGACCTTTCTTGCGTCTCCTCTCATGAATGCTGTGCCACACTAAGTGAGCCCGCAGAGACGCCTCACTAGTAAACCACCGGTAACAATCTGGACAATCAAGTCTTTTTGCCGGCACTTTGTCTTCGGCTTCTGTCGCTGCTGGGGGGCGCTGCTCCTTGCCAGATTCGAGGTCAACCTGTACAATGTTCAAGCCCAGTTCTGGTTTTGAAACCAGAGGATTGGGTGGCTCAACTGTTTCGGCAAAGCCTCTAGCCTCTTGATCAGATTCACAACCCTGCTCAACATGAGAGTCTTGGACAGTCTCGTCCTCAGATTCACTCGCACTGATCACCAAGACATTGAAATCCCCAGGTTCGTAACTCTCCGTATCTTCTTCATTTGCATCAGGGTCTTCTTCGCCTTTGAGCCGAAGAACATTCTCTGCGTCTGCTTGATATCTCAATATTTTAGTCTCTTTCTGTTCACCTTCCAAAGTCATCTGCTGACGTACGGGTACATGCATCTGGGTCAATCCCTCAGTTTCTTTAAAAGCATTTGTGTGTTGAAGCTGATGAGCGTGAAATGCCGAGGGTCTGGAGAACTTGAGGCCACAATCGTTACATTCAAACGCCCTCTTCTGCAGTTGGCCCACTTGGTTGAGAAATGACTTCGCCGGGGCCTCATCGCTGTGCGCCATGCGGTGGTGTCTGTAGTAGAAGGTTTGAGTCATAAACACTTTCCCACAGACCTCACATGGAAATCGATTTGCAGAACCTTCTGAGCGGTTTTCATGCCATTTCTCGTGGTTGAACCAGGCAAGATGGCCATGGAACATCTTCCTGCATTCCTTACAGTAAAATACATTTTTCCTCTGCTTTGCTTTAGCTTCTACTGTACAGCACTGGCTGGAGTGGCTGAATCGCTGGTGTGTTTTCAAGCCTTGCAATGAAGAAAAGGATTTACCACAAGGACAATTGACAAGCTTCTCAGGAGCAGCACGAGTCTGTTTTTCAACGGGCTTGGCTTCAACTACTGTCTCAGCAGTAGGAATCAACTCCTCTGAAGTCCTGTTTCGGGGTTTGATTAACTTTTCTTCATGACAACGTCGGTGTGCATCGAGGGCAGACTGACGAGAATAACTCCGCCCACAAGACTCGCACTGAAAGGACTTTTTCTTCAAATGTTCCAGGTCTTTAAATAGGGATTTGGAAGCTTGTATGTGGGTGCGTTGATGATTGAGATAGTGTCCCAACATAGAATAGCTCTTGCCACATTCAGCGCATTCAAAGGTATGCTGCTTCGTCACCCCAGAAATCTGCTGAGTGCTAGAGGGTTGACTATGGTGGTTCTCCATGTGTGAGTGGAATTCACTCAAATTAACAAATGACTGTGAGCACAAATGACAGTAATTTGTACTTTCCCCAACTTTGTCGGCATCATCCAAATCTTCCACTGGCTCTAAATACATTAAGCAGCTTCCGTCAGGGTGCTGATGGCGGTGCTCCAAGTAGCCTGCCTCCTCTCTGAAGGTTTCTCCACAATCTTGGCAGCAGAATAGCCCTATAAATAGAGCACATATAATACATATCTTGAACACCTTTATAAAATGTTAAGTCAGAGGTTGTTTTTTTTACATATCAACAGTGGCATTGCATTTTAATGTAGGCTATGTGCTGCTTTTTGTATTATAGTCTTAATATTAGCCAGTTTTCCCCGCTCATTAAAGTAAATAAAAAATTTATCAGTTTTGCCTTCAACAGGGCTCCAGACTAACTTTTTTTTACTTAGAGCACAGTGTCCCCTAAATTAAAATGTTTGCAGCTCAAGCAGAAAATTGAGGGGCGCACACCGAAATAGACTTGAAAAGTAAACATTCACATTTCCTCAAATGTTCCCTGTATTACTGATAAATACTATTAACTCCAATGCCACCCTCTTTTCACACACATCGGCTCATCTGTCTCCTTTTCATCCTCTTTAGGAGTTAATGTGGGTTGGCAAACTACCGAATTTGCAAATACTACAGTTTAATTGACACGTATTATATGCAAATATATTTGCTGTCATAGTTTATATTAATAAATATTCTGTTTTAATGCATATAAGATGAAGACCTTGAGTTTATTTAACTGAAGTAATGCACCGTGTGTAATCTTCCGGTCCACAATTTAAGTTGATAAGTCCCATCTAATGACTGTGTTCTCTAAGTGGAACTCCATATAGGTCAATAATTCCATACACCAGTTTCAAAGATTAATACTCAATACCTGTTAGCACTCCTTATAAAAACATTACAGGTGGCCTTCGGTTTACGTGCGCACTGCCATGAATGACTACGAAACTTAAAATGCAATTCTCAAAAACATGAAGCAATTACAGCGGAAGAATACACTATGTGTGGCTCATGCCACGCAAACGCAGAAACAAAACAGGCCACTGCAAACGTCCTCTCTGCATGCTTTTGTGTCACGGCCAATTATGCAAATTAGATGACGCAGTCTCCCAACCCTACTTTGCACGTAAAAGACCTCACATTTGTCAAGAATTCCAATGTTTGTTCCTGACGAGCAATGCAAAAACGAAGGTTGAAATACACTGTTGATAGCCAAACTTGGCCCGGTAACGCTAATGAAAGATACACAATGCAGTTCATTACTCCCAACTTGTTAGGTTTCAATGGGATCCACTGCCAGATTTTTTTTTTCAAAAAGGTTATTTAAACTATACCATATACTAACTTTCATCACGGTTTAATCACATAGACACATACGTGGAAATAGGACTTTATAGTCAGTGGTGTGCTTTCCAATATTCAACCAGGAAACGTTGCTACAAGGCCGATGGATAATTGCAGTTTTTGTCAGTGCTAAAATTGAGATTTGACATTTACCATCTGCGGTGCCCTCAACCGGAGTCGTACTGTTGTTAGAAGATGTAACATCCAAAGCGATGGACTGTTCCTCTGCCGGGACGTCTTTCATCACCTCGGCCGTAGCTTCATCCATCTTGGCACGGCTCTAGTTGGCTAGCTGAAATGTGGCTAACGTTGGTTCGCTGAGCATAAGTCGTCTACAACAGTAACGATGCAGGGCAAAATGGGCATAGATAAAAGAGCATGAGTGACTTAAAGTTCATTACTCATACAAATTTAACTTGTTGGGATGTTTATCTTAGCACGGCGAAACAATAGTTTAACGATTAGACTGCTCGTGCATATAACAGAATTAAGGGGCCATCTTTGGGCGGAAGTGAATTCTTCTTCTTCTGTTTTGTTAACGCAGGGGTGCTTGGGATTGATTGGAGTCTGGTCGAGCGCTATTTAAACCTCCATTTGTAATTATCCTTGTTTGGTGCTGACACGTTCCAAAATAAATTTAAATTCAAATTAACTAATGAAGTAGTTTTCGCGAATGTGTAATTAAATACAGTGTACTGAGCAGGTGTTTAAACAGGGCTGACTGAGATTAAAGTAATTTAATTCTATGTAGATCCGATGAACACGAATTTGAAACCGCATTTACTGAATATTTTGTGTCATCCTTAAGTTTTTCTTGAATTAAACAATTGTTTACTACTATGCTTAATTCTCACGTTAAGAATTCTGATTTACTTTTAACATACTAATACTGTGCAACACATCCATCCATTTTCTATATTGCTTGCCTTGCTTAGAGTCACAGCTGAGCTGGAGCCTATCCCAGCTAGAATATATATGAGAGAGAGGCGAGGGGCACCCTGAACCAGTGGCCAGTCAATCACAAGACAAACATAGACAAACAACCATTCATACCTACACAGCAAATTCAGCAGGCCTAAATTGACACTGTAGGAGTTAATCAACACTTTCAAAGTGTCCCACGGGGTCCACTCTACAAAGTGCTATTTTAACACTTTTGAAAGTGTAGCCATTTTTACACCATTGTAGAGTCAATATTAACTATTTATATAGTTAAAATTTAACACTCAACACCAACCGGTGTTGCATTTTTTTAACACTAGTGAGGTGTCACAAATTAATTCTCTTAAGAGTCATTTATTGACTCTTATAGTGTCATTTTACTCTCAAAAGGAGTTGCAACATTAACACTATAAAAGTGTTAATATACTACAAAATAAAATGTAAAAAAATAAAAAAATATGACTAGTTGACGGCTTCACACATTTTATTCAAAAACATTTCATTTCCAACAAACAGTAGCTTAAATAACAGCAGGGCACTACAGTACGTATGCTCTTTGACAACTGTCATTAGAGCACTGCTTGTCAAATGGTCTGAAATGAGTCATTTCATTTAAACACATGACAGAAAACTCAAGCATTTGGTCTTCTATGCAGTACGCATTAAACAGGTCATCATAGTACATCGTTTCTACATTACAGCTATTGTGAAAGCACATTCTTTGTGTTTCATTATATCACAGATCTTCTTGAACACAGGTAGATCAAAGCTACATCCAGTACATATGAACAAACCAACATGGTGCTCTATACCGTAACTTCTCACTCAGTTGGTACTTGACACACTTGGAAGATGCTTGCAGACATAATGCCTGACCACGTTCCTCCCCACCTTTCAAGTTGCAGATTGTTTTTGAAGTTGTAGGGCCAAATGCAAATCTTCTAAAATAATCATTTTCATTATGAAAGGCCACGACAAACGACAGAGATTTTTGAAAATTTTAACCACACCTTTTGAAAGAATTGTGTTTGCCTTCAAAACGCATGCACCACGAATGGATAAGAGGGCCAATGCTTTGTATGCATCTTGGATAGTGTATCATCAAGCGGTGCTTCTTACTTCTTACCAGAAAGCAATGCTTTGTACCGAGTGTGGTGGTCACTTATCAGATGTTTCAAGTAAAGGATCATTCCATCAGTTATGGTGTAGGAGAACACTACAGGTATGTTGACAATCTGCATCAAAAGGAGGAGGAAGTTCCAGTGATCATTCTTCCTTTTAATGACATCACCAAATATAAGTGGAGTGTTACATAGAAGACACCATGACTGGGCAGCATTCAGACCCAAATGTTTGCTCTTATCCATTTTTAACCATACGAGAGACTGAAGACATAGTGAGCTTTCAACAGTTCATCAAAAGCTGCAATAAATGTATGTGCCTTGCATGAAACCGGCTTTTGGTCAATATTAATGTAGAACCTCTGGATGTCACCTTTGCTTACTGATGCAGAGGAGAAATGGTTGTCTTGTGTCAACAGTCTTAGAAGGGGGTCACACTGGCTCCTTCCTGTGGGTGAAAAGGGCAACAACAACAACTAAAACCCCTTTGCATGGTTTCCATTTCTCAGGTGTTCAGCACATCTTATTACAACATTGAATCAACACAATTAGCCGATTCAAGAACATCTGCAACCTAAAATGAATGCTTTTAGACAGAAATATTTTGATATGTAAAAATGGACCTTTGCATACCTTGAGATGTCTGAGAAGATGGTTGGCTGCTTGAGCCAAACTGATCTTTGCTGTTTTTTTCCTGGCCTCTAGAAGTCAGAGGGAGCAGATACAGGAGTAGAAGGATGGAGGATGTGTCACTGCCCCAGCCTAAAAGAAAAAAAATCATTTTTTAAACAGCTAGGAAATAAATATTTTAAGTTATTTGCGTAATACAGAACTGTTTCTACTGACCACAGCTGTCATCAGGTTGAGGTTCAGTTCCTGACAGCAACTTATCAATGTTCTGCTTTTGCGGGAGAGTCTTGCAGTCTGCAATGACTCTTGGTTTGAACACAGTTGACCACTTAGCCAGGAACCTCCGAGATACTTCATCACCAAACATCATTGAGAAATCCTGGTCAATCTATTAACAAGACATGAATATTTCATATACTGTAGGCCTACAGGTTTACAAATGGTTGACGTCATGGGTAATCTAATACTGAACTCATCCAAATGCTAAAGATTTCCTTACCAATCCAGGAACATCACGGAAGCGAGGGAACACATTGAGGAGAAACGATGATACATCTTGTGCTTGGATCATATTCTGTCGATACTGGAAAGTTGCTCTCATCTAAATTCCCTACCGAACCCTCCTTTCAAAAAACTTCATAGTTAATGATCACAGAACCATTCCCACACTACATGGTCTTACTGCAGTTGATGACAGTCTGGAATGACTGTTCTAATGGAAAGGGGGAAGTGACCAAATTATTCTTACCCATGCAGCTCCATCATATCTTCAAACAGGATGTTCACCATCTGTTTACACGTTGCATCAGTTAGTGTTTTAGTCTTGTTACACTCCTTGAACATTTCCTCACCTTTCGGATTAGTGTTACTACTGTAAATTTGTGCTTTAGTAATTAGTTCCTCAGTAACTACTGTATTTTTGTGTACCTTATTGTAAAGTGAGACCAAAAATACATTTGAGGCCTCAAAGATCATGACAACAATATCTCATTTGGACAAAACCAAGGTACCTGATGGGGTCCACACTGCCTGTGATATCTAAACCACCTCATGCATTTTCAAATGTTTTCACAAAACACCTGACTTGACAAGCTCATCAAAGACATCTCCAGCCACCTCTGAGAATAAGAATAAATAAAATATAAAACATCCTACTAAAATAATAAAATAAATATGGAAAAGACATAGTTGCAGGGCTTATGCCTTGATAAAAAAAAAAAAGATATTACTTGCCACATTCATGTAAGACTCAAGCAAAGGTTTTCTGTGAACCAAGAAGAAAAATAAAGATGCATCATTCTAAAAAAAAAAAAATGTGTAGTTCACTTCCAACACATGCCTGACAATTATTTTTAATTTAAAGTAACAATTACAGTTGCCCAACCTTGATATCGTGTATCTTGTACAGCATATCAAGTCCTTTGCTGTGGGCCAGCAGGCCTACGTGTGGGGGCTCCTCGTGCCAATTAGCTAGTTAGCCATTAGCTCATTAAAAATGAAGACAGTATAATGAAGATATAACATAGCGTTCACTTACTTTGCCAAATGTTGCACAGGCAGTGCCGATTCAGCTCACAGCAACACTATATAGAAAATATAACTTAGCAAAAACACGAGCTAACATTAGCAAAGGCTTTGCGTGAAAACAGCTGCCTCAGTTTATTAGTCTTAAATATCACACCAAAAACTAACGTTTTTTATGTGTAAACAAGGTACAACACAATTAATTAGTTCATCTATTTAAACGTTTACTTACCTACTGATGCAAAATGATTCCTAATTGTCAACTTCTTCCATCTGCTTTTCATTTCAGCAACGTGAGGTGAGGGGTGGAGTCTAAATGAAATGTCCGTGGGCGGAGCTTAAGACACGTGAACACTGTTAGGCGTTAAATGGAGTGTGAAAGTGTTGAATGTCTTTATTGTGACAATAACAAGATTTGAACATTTTCAACACTCCATTTTAACTCCAACACTTTCGTGATCCAGTGTTAAATTTAACATTTTTAAGAAAATGCAGTGTTAGATCAACTCCAAATAGTGTAAGATTGACACTCCCACTTCAAGATTCTCATCAACACCAAAAAATTAACACTCCTCCATTGCCTGTATACAGGCAATTTAGAGTGTCCAATTCGCCTAACATGCATGTTTTTGGGATGTGGGGGGATGTTGGAGAAAAGTCATGCACACACCCTGAGAACATGCAACTCCACACAGATATTCTTGATTCTAACCGTCATCTTCTTGTGCAACACAGCAATCTATGTTTTCTTCAACCCACAAGTGTCAAACACAATGCACAGGGGCCCACGAAAGACTGGGAATATGTGTGATAATATTGCACGTCATCTTTTTTCTTTGAAATGTATTGGTTCTTTCATTTTTGATAGAAATATTGCAGTACGTGCAGTTCTTCTAAACTTTACCTGATCATGCAACAAGACATTCCAGGCATCTCTTTAAATCATACTCAAATGTCTGCTTGTCACCTGGTCATTCTCTCACTTCAGTTCTCATTCCAAAGAAAGTTATCCATCAATTTGTTAGTAAAATATCAATCAAATGCATGGGCAATTGTGTGATAACATGAAGTTATATTCATATGTGTATTCATATACAGTATATTGACAGTTACAAGTGGCCCTCTGAGGGCAGCCTTAACTGCAATGTGGCCCTCAATGAAAACAAGTTTGACACCCCCGATTTAACCCAATATGGAGACATCACAGGAAGACTTTCATTCCATGCAAAAACAAAGGACAGAGGTAGCAGGTCTTGGTTTGTTTCCTCTTTAATCTTGTGGTATTACGTTTAGGTCAGTTAATACGTTTCAATTTGTCATTTTAACAGTGTTCTTTTTTTCTTACAGCATTTAGGAATATTGGCGTTAACAGTAGCTGTTCCTTACTGGATGGTGAATAGAGGTCTTGCTACTTGTATCAAGTAACTACTAAAAAGTTTACGTCAAAAAAAGCCCCTTGTTATGATGGATATTCTCACACTGTGGTAGCATACTTTGTTTTCTCAACTCCCCATGAGAACTTTATTGTTAATAGTAATGACTAAGTATTAGTATGACAGTCATACTAATTGTTTCAAACATGGAAAATGCAAGGGTTGTGATGTTTTCAGTGCACATGGAGGACAGTTGTTCTGAGGAGTGAGGTCATTGTTCAGTCTAAGTACAAACTAAGCCTAGTAGGATACAAACATAGCAGACATGCAGACTTCACTCATAAAAAAGGCACACTGTATACTGTACAAGGGACAAACTGTTAGACATATGGAAAAAAACATTTAAGTTAAAAATTGTCTAACTCTAAACATCATTGGCAGTAAATGAAATCTCACTGGTCCAAGTTGAAATTGCTTATTAAAATGCATTTTACAGAGTGACACTACTACATATAAGCCAAACCAACACTTTATGTAGTCTAATTTTGAGTGAAATAAAATAAGTGTGTAGCTTAATTCAAGTTTTTTTCACTTCCAATGCCCATCCAAAATGCACAAGCAAGAGTCAAGAGTCAGAATAAGAAATGCAAAAAAACCTAAACTGTAGTAAAGTCAAATCTCTCCTTGTGCATGTTGCAAGTAATGCATCTGTAGATCCAGCTCCCGCGGGAGAGAGCAGCCACATATCATGCACTGCAGAAGTCGGTCTGGGGCAAAAGGCAAACGGGAAACTCCGAGTTTGTGAGCTTCGGTCTGTGAGGAGAGCTGAGGTAGGGGCAGGGTTTGTGGCATGGGTGGTCTCTCGGTCATGACAGCCTGCGGGGTGAAGAAAATATTTGGGTGTGGTGGTCTCTGCAGTGCATTGACTGCAACAGCGTGAAGAGGGTGTGCGCCAGACAAAGCCAGTGCAGACAGTGGGGTGAGTGGTGGTGAGAAAAAGGGTGTAGGCTGGTTGAGGACGATCTGACTGCCAGTGACTGCCAAAGTTTGCTGCCGCAGCTCCTGTGTGCTCCTTGGTTTGAGCTGTCCAGTGAGAAGCGCAGGATTATTTTGGAAGCCCCAGACTGCAGTGCCTATCCCCTGGCCAAAGGGATGGATAGAGATGGGAAGTTGCTGTGTGGCAGTCTGATTCTGCACATTAGTCCAGGCTGCTGTCGCCACTCCTGCCTGCTTCTCGGGTGAGTTCATTTTGCCCGAAATCCCCAGTGGCGCTTGAATGTCCCACAGAGCGCCAACTACCCCTTGAGAAACAGGAGTTGAGAGTGGCATGAGGCTGCTTTGGTCTATCTGAGCTGCGGTTGGTACACCTGCTAAGGCTGAGGCTCTCTGTTTTTGGGACTCTACATCCATCTGCGACGCCTCAGGCTGGTTAACAGTCAACGATATTGCTTGCGTGAGTGTCTCTTGTGTTTGTGTAGACACCAGGGCTCCAGACCATCTTGGCGACTGTAGCCCTTGACTGAGAAGAGGAGGTCGGACACTCCACAACACTGCACCATCCATGAAGGACGACGGCCCAGCAGAGTTACGTTGCAAAGAACCATAGGAAGTAGTAGCTTTGAGCCCAGACTGCTCAGTCACTCGCAAGGGGCTGGATTTTTTCTGTGCATAAGCTTGAGGAGATCTCTCGAGCGGTGGGCTGTCAAACATTTGTGAGTGCCGCGATGACTGGACAGGCATCACCTCTTCACCATCCACCTTCCATTGAACAGGTGTCCTTTGTCGGTCAGAAAGCAATGCCTCCTTCCGCATTCTCACTTGCAACTCCTCGCACGAGGAGATCATGGAAGATTGTGACACTGTGTCCAGCTCTCTGTGCAGGTCAGCATCAAGAGGAGGCCCCCCTAACAGTCTAGACATACCCCATGTCGGCCTTCCCCCTCTGTTACCCCTTCCTCTCATTCTTCCAGCAGTGGAGAAGGAATGACCCTGACTTTGGCGCTTGCGAGAGTGGATCTTCTGGTGCACTAGCAAACTGCTCAACCAGGAAAAGGATTTGTTGCACTCGCCACAGTGATGAGGCCGCTCCCCCGTGTGCGTGTTCATGTGGTCGCGGAGCAGATATGCCAAACCGAAACTTTTCTCACAGAGGTGGCATTTATGAGGCTTCTCGCCGTTATGCGAGAGCATGTGGTGCTGCAGTTGCAGCTCGTCACTGTAGCCTTTGCGGCAACTGGTGCAGCGGAAGGGTTTTTCCTGATGCAGCTTCTGGTGGGTTCTCATGTTCTGCAAGAAGGCAAAATCCTTTCCACAGTCGGGACATTTGTGTGGCTTCTTACCCGAGTGGATGATGAGATGCTGCTGCAAGTAGCTGCTGAATCGGAAGCCTTTGCCACACACTTTACACTGGTAAGGCTTGTCCTTGGAATGGATGCGCATGTGCAAGTCTAATACTGAGCGATGGCGGAATGTTTTTCCGCACTCAGAGCACTTGTACGGCCTAATCGCTAAGCCTTCATTTCTGAATTTTGTGAGTGCATTTTCACCAATTACAGGTCTCAATTCTTTTGGAGCGACAGCTGCCATTTTGTCTGAATCTTGTGCTACATACTTGTGGGCTCTCAATATGTGTAATCGTAAACTTATCTCATCACGATAAGTACATGGGCAGTGTGGACAGGTGTGCCCTTTGTCCCAAACCTTTTTAACCTCTGGGGATGGCTGTGTGCTTCTCTCCAGTGTCTCATACTCCATCTCATGAATAAGCATGTGGGCTCTCAGGTTGGCCGGGGTGCTGCACGTCTGGGGACAAAGAGGACAGTTAAAAGTGCGTTTTGGTTCTTCACTCTGGTGTGCATTCTCTTTCCTCTGCAGTGCTTGCACAGGCACCGGTGCAGACACAGTGGTCTGCTTGGTGGGCTGCTCGGTAGAGGGAAGTGTGTTGGTTTGATGCAGCCTGTGCTGGCGACAGTGTGCCTTCATATTCTGAGCAAAAGCAAATTTTTTACCACATTCAGGACAGTTGAAAGCCTTCTCGCCCGTGTGCAGATACTGATGTTGTTGAAAGAGACTGCTGTACTTGAAAGTCTTACCACAAATGTTGCACAGGTGAGAGGGTTGCTTGTTAGTGTGCTTGCGACGGTGGTCTTCCATGATGGAGTGGTATTTAAAAACCATGCCACACTCAGGACATTCAAAGGGTTTAAGGTCTGGGTGACGTCGTTGGTGGACACGCATGATCCTGTAGTCTGGGAAGGTTTGACCGCACACCTCACATTTCACACTGTCCTCCTTGGAGTGGTTCAATATGTGCTTGGTGACAGATAATCTATACTGGAACTCTTGACGGCACACTGTACAGCGGTAAGGCTTGTCATCTGAATTGATGCATTTGTGGGACCGCAGCTTTCGCACTGAAGAGAAAGTCTTCTCACATTCTGCACACTGAAAGCCACGTTTCTCCTCGTACTTTGGCTCCTCCCTCTCTTCATGTTCATGTCTGTGTTTTATGAGGCTCCTACGGTCACTGAAGGAAAGGCCACATTCTTTACAGGTGAGTGGCACAAGTTCATCCTTGTGAGCATGATAGTGGCGGTGAAGGTAGAACGTCTCACGGCGAGTGAAGCACTTTCCACACTCTTTGCACTCAAAACGAGACTTTTTTGGCTTTGATGTTAAGTCAGCATCCTGGCCTTTGTCAGCCATATCGTGGTCTTCAACCACATCCACATCTTCCACTTGACTCTCTCTTGGCTCCCTCTCTAAGCTTTGTTGATCAACACAGGAATTTTCCTTCTCATGAACTTCCTCTGCATCAGGATGCGCTTCATCCAATGTTTCTTGTAGCACGCTCTGTGTAGTCTCTAAAAACAATATTGACATACAGAGCAAAAGTTTATATACACTTATTCAACCGAAAAAAAATCCCTTAACATGCAAATGTAACACTGCAACAAGTGACCAAATGCACAACACAAGCAGCAAGCTTGAATTTCTTTCAAACCTAAAGACATCCTGGGGACATTTTTGCCATTCTGTTTTAAAGTAATTTTAACTGTGTTGAATGAATATGAATATAAACATTTGCAAGAGGAGATTCATTTTTATAACATTTTTTCTTTGTAATCTGTTCCTTGAATTAGCCTACAATGGCAATGCTAGACAAAAAACAACACATTTGCTCCTCATGACAAAAAATGTCTCATTTGAAACCATGACACATTAGCATGCACATAAAAAAACGTGAAGACAAATATGTTTAGAACTTCAAAATAACTTTCTTTTGTCTGTTTTTTTTAAAATGTCACAATCAAAATGCAGGTATGCTGAAGCCTATCCCAGCTGGATCCACCCGTGAGTGCTTTTAGCTGCTTTTTAAGAAGAACAATATGTGCTTTCATGTCTAAGTCTCTTCTTTTGATTTGTTGCAAGTTGCTTTTTTTGAAAGAGTATCTCATGCTTTGCTTTGCTAGTGCTTCGGTTTTTATTATTTTTTATTACTGTATCATGTATTAAATTCTTGTATTTATTGTTTTATTATGTCCTTCATGTTTTTGGTATATAGTGTGAATGACTTGGGAGTTAATTGAACTATAATTTAGGGATGAGATGCGACTTTAAGCTTGACTTACATCACAGTCTTGGAACAAAACTCACACTTAACCTGAGGACCGCCTGTAATGTTTATGAGCATGGGTCGACACAAAGAAATGAATGTACTGTATGGGAAACACTGTTTGGAATAAAAGTGTTTTTAATTTAGCGTTGTTATGTAATCATAATGGCCTTTAAAGAGTAAAAATGCCCCAAAAAATAAATACTCTGTATATTTCAGGGTTTCCCCTTGGATTTTTTTAAGCTGTGGTGGGTGGGCTGCATGGGAGAGCGGACTGCTGCTGCTGTGTCGTGTTGCTGCTGCGTCTGAATTTTTTTTTTTGCTATGATGACAAATTATTTTGTATGACTTATTAATTTAACTTATTTATTTCACTTTTTTCTCAACAACCAGCAGAACATGAACCTTGCAGAACATTGCAAAACTGCCAAGTTAATGGCAAAGTTGCTGAGAGAACCTAAAGGGATAGTTTGTTTTTTTTTGACATGAAGGTGTATGTTATCCCCATCAGCAGTGTAGTGCATCAACAGTGACTTACCCCCCACTTTGTCACATGAGCCCAGTTCTGGTCGGATTTCGCTGATGAGGAACATAGTTCCACTTAGTTGGTGGGGCCGCTTAAGTAAAGAGTTTGGCGTCTCAAAACAATATGCGTTCAAAAGAGTAATACATTTGCGTCACAAAAATGCTTCCTCAAAAAAAAATCAGACCTCAGAATCGCTTGGCGTTACTTTCTCTCCCGTCTTATCACTGTGCGTTGTCACCTATCAATGTGTTCCACAGCGGATGATAAACGCTGAAGACTCATCCGTGAACACTGTGGAACACATACACAACAATGGACAGGCAAAAGCGCTCAGTGATACGACGGGAGAGAAGATAATGCCGAGCGATTGTGAGGTCTGATTTTCTCGAGGAGGCATTTGTGTGATGCAAATGTTATACTTTTTTGAAAGCATATTGTTTTGAGAAGTTAAACTCTGTACTTAAGTGGCCCCACCAACTAACCAGAACTATATTCCTGTTCACCAAAAGCCGACCAGAACTCGGCTCACGATAGAAGCTTAGCCTGTGTGCCTGTGAGCTGTTGTCAATTGTCTACACATTTTACAGACTAGTTTTCATTCTCTCTATAATAAGAAACAAAGCGAACGCATATCTGGTCACACAGGCGCAAGTGGCAGCAGGGCAGATAGGTGATTCCGGTGCATGTTTATCAAAATGAAAGCGCAGTGAAACATTTTAATAATATTTTAAATTGTTAAAATTAAATCAAATTAATTTTTTTTAAAACCCAAATTTATTAAGGTGTGGCGGCTTTTATTTTGTCGTGGCGCTGCGCCATGATCAATTACATGTAGCAGTAGTAGTAACAGGCTGACCTGTTTGAAGTGGAAACAAATATTGATATATTTGATTTTTTACAGCAGTTCTAAGAAGCTTTTTGTCCTTTGTTTTTCTTTCTCCCCAATGAAAACAGTGACATGTACATTTCATGCAGCTGGATGGACAACTTAAATAACAAAAGGAATTATTGCCGATAAACGATATGATTGTCTACATTATTTTAAGATAAGATTAGATAAGAGATAAGAGATAATAGATAATAGATAAGAGATTTTTTTTTTTTACTAATTTAATGATATAATATATGACGACATAATGCGAGTACAACATCTCAAAAAGCAATAAACTTTAATTTCTGAAGAGAATTTAACATTGTAATTGGAATATCAATGTTAAATAAAATAAATTAAACATAATAAAAAAAAGACAAAAAAAATAATAAAAAGGCCTTTGTCAAAAAATTGCATTTAAATAAAAACTTCAAAATTGACAAAAAACTGAGAAGGCGACATTGTGTGTGAATGCAAAAGTCATCCTATTTGCACATACACTTCATTGATTCACTTTTGCAACATTGTGTGTGGAATACGCTGTTGACGTTTAATGTGGTGTAATGTTTTGTTTAAGTTTGGTCAAAGTACATGTTTTGGATGCAGAAAAATGCATTTGGTGCACAGTGAGGTGTTATACTTTGAGCATCACGGCAGCTGAAATGTAAGTTCCACTGTTATGTCACAAATGTTTTCATGTCACAAAATGACGGGCTGATATTGACATCAGATCGTGCTTTATACACAACAGCCACAAATAAAGTCTTCGACACTGTTTCCCCTATTTATTCAATATGTTTGCAGTATATTTTCACAAGGCTATCGCTTCAAATCACTGTAGTCTGTGCGTCATGACCCTTGAAGTAACTGCACCCATTTGCGTTTGCTTGCTTGTTACTCCTCACAACGCTTACTGCTAGCTCCCCGCTTCCCCCCCCACAAAGTGACTGAATGACTGACAGGAGGGTTCACTCACTCTGTTCATTCCTCTATAGAACCAATACACCCAGGTGTTAAGACAGATGCACAGAGTGAACCCTCTTGTCATCCTGCCTGTTTGGTAGAGAGAGGGGGGGAAAACAAACATGCATGCACATGTCAATATACTGAGGCCGGCAAAATGATCAAGTTTGTTTTTAATTTAATGTGCAGTTAATTGATTTATTGATTACAGTGACAGGCAGTATAATACTTTAACATCAGTTTTTGAGAAGCTGACATTTTTTTAATCTGTGCACCTCAAATGTGAGTTTTTGTTTTAAATATGATACTGCATTTTTTTTTAAATGCATGAAAATCAATGTTGCTGCCAATCACAGACAACTCCCTCCACCCACCTCCAAATATCAAAAATGTAAGGAATGAAATATATTTTTGTTATTTTATAAAACAAGTACATTTTTTTTCTTAAATATGATATATATTTTTCTTGTTACATTACACCTTTTGCTCTAATTTTCCCATGTTTGCTCTGGTTTAACCTTATTTCTAGAATGTGCAGTGGGCCAAGAAATTATGAGCTATGAGCTGCAAATGGGCCGTCGGCCACACTTTGGCCACCTCTGCTTTGACTTCAAATGAGCTTTTCGGTTTGTGTCATAAGAAACGTGCGTCATTATCACATGTTTTAAAACCTTATTTAACAACAGAACATGAAGTTATTGACTTACAAGTGTTCGTTTCTTTAGGTACAGTGGTAGATGCACATGTGTGCAGCTAATGACAGGTGATTAAAAAAATATTCCTGGTTCCATGGCTCCAAGTAAGCAAGTGCTGATTTTAAATATAATGCACACACCATCGTACATGGAATTTCGCACTAGAATGACGAACAGAGGCGTTATAATGCTGGACCAAGTCAGCTGTGGTTGCTTTTTCAGACTTCTGATTGGCCAAAATACGCAGGAAAATCGATAACATTTTTAAAAACTTGTGCGTATGGAGATTTTGACAACATTGGAGTGGGAGAGTGGTGTGTTTTTAAAAAATTTCTGTTTGTGTGGATATAGCATTAGCTTGTTAGTGGGTATACGACGACGCAAGTTGAGTGGATAAGTGAGCTGTGTTGAGTGTAAATCCAGACTTGCGTGTTCAGCGAAGGTAGCTTTCTTTTAAAAGCAGCTGTATCACCATGGTAACTTAGGCTAAACTCCATAACCTGGTCCGACCAGGTTATGTCCAGGCTTTCAGATTATAATTGGCTATAAAAGTGCGACTGAGATGGCGTCACCATTTATTTACAACGAATGAGGTTCCCGGGGGGACATGGAGAAACTTTTTTTTTTTTTTTTAAAAAAGATCATTCCCTGATGATATTATCCATCTATAAATGAGATAGATTTTCATGTGAGGGAATACCCTAGATATGCTCATATGAGCACCAGGAATAAAATTCAATGCGAAATATTAATAATCAGGCCAGCTTTAGCAGACATAAACATCACAGGAGTCTTGCATGAGTACTCATGTCAACACTGCCATCTAGTGGTCACAACGAGATACAACAAGAAACAACACCACAAAGATTTTTTTATGTTTTTGCTCCAATTTTAAATTTTTTTTTTTTTAAATTGATTAAGTGTTAAAATGTCAAAGTTGTGTAATGTTGATCGTTGATAAATGAAAAGACTAGTTAGTATAATAATCAGTGTTAACTTGCCCATTGCTCAACATTATTCTGTCAGCGGTCCTTCTTCGCTCTATTGGCGGCGACAACGTTGCTCTCAGCAGTTAACTTTTGTAAAATACACTAGCTGGGACCACTTCACTTTTCAGCGGAAGTAGAATAATATGACGTCAAAGGCCCACTTTCATGTGAACGCGCACTTAGCGCAAAGCCAGAAACCGGACTTGACAAAGTAAGCTGATAACCATCGTCGCGGGACCAATTAAGTCTGATTGCGAATGTCAAGTTTTGTTGAGTTGCATCTTGAGCACAAAGCCTGGGTTTGTTGAGCCACTTTCGCCGTATATCCCCTTTGTGTCCTGTGGGGAGCAAACGTTGGTAAAGATCTGAAATCGGTGGAGAAGGCATTCGGGGATGTGGGCTGTCCACCTCTCCTTGAGTCACAGGAAATAATGTTGTACAAGCTGACTAATCACGGCCTTAATGGTCAGCGTCGCTGCCGCTTGTGGACTTTATTATTTTAAAAGATAAACGTCACTTTACACGGAGTGACTGACGAGTTCATTATGCTCCAGCATCACTGCGCTGGCATAAACAATGCCGGCTGGCTTAATATGAAACCTGAAACTGTAGAAATGCAACAATATGCGTACCTAAGAGCACTGAAGTGTATTTAAGTGTCAAAATGCGTGCAGTGTACAAAAAATGAGTACATGTTGTCAGTTCTGAAATTATTTGTGGACTTTAAAAACTACTGGATAAAGCCTCAAGCTGATGTAGTTTTAAAAGATGATTGGTGACATATGATTAAAGATTATTAAAGTGACATATAAGCA
The DNA here is from genome assembly GCF_027744805.1 of Dunckerocampus dactyliophorus. Lineage (NCBI taxonomy): Eukaryota > Metazoa > Chordata > Actinopteri > Syngnathiformes > Syngnathidae > Dunckerocampus > Dunckerocampus dactyliophorus. Next base: position 20,964,064 of record NC_072825.1, read on the forward strand.
TGTTTTTTCAGCGATTTTTAGGAAGTTTACATTTTTTGTCATAAAGGGTCAATTTATGAGAAAATTTTAATTTAGCTTTTAAGGGTTAAGATAGACTGGACATGGAGGTAAAGTAGTAGTTTTGGTAAACCGGGAGGCTAAAGCTAACAGTAAAATACAGTAGTGCGAAGTAACGCCGTTAGCGTACCATTATTGTTTTCCTCCTTGTGGGAGTGAGACACTTCGCCGCCGCCGCCGTCGTCGTCGTCGTCTTCTGTCTCGGAAGAGTCGAAAGGCCGCAGCTCGCCTCCTGGTGACTCGGCCATTTTTGGCTCAGACGCTCCGTCTTCCAGTGAATTAAATGTTTGGTCGCCTTCAGCCCCGGGTTCACTAACCTCAGAATGGCTGGGAAAGGAAGCGCTGTCGTTTCCAACATTGGCACTGAGCTGGCTATATTGGCTCACTCCGGGTTTATTAAAAGTCCTTTCTTCCGTCTGGTGTGAGTTACCGTTCAGATGCACCGCGTCTAACCTGCTCCCAGATGTGTGTACATCTTCCGCCAGGGAGTTAGGTCGTTTTGGAGACTCTGGTGGGGATATGGCGGCCATGTTTCCCCCACGCATCCCTCGTCTCTAGCATGTTGGCCAAGCTAAACATGACATTTCCGCTTGGGATTTTCAAAATAAACCCCAATTACTATGATCTTACCGGCACGACAATAAGACAGTTTTATTTCTATAGCGCCAATTGACAACAGACGTTATCTCAACGCACATTACACGTTCAGCGGGTCAAGAACTACGCTCCTCATACAATAATGAAAACTCCGTCGAGGGAAGAAACCTCTGACAGAACCCTCTGAAGGGTGACCGTCTGTCTCAACCGGATGTGTTGAGAAAGACAGCGTGAGGGAACAGAGTAGATCAAAGGGCTGAGCAATTGGTGGAGCGATGAGGGATGAGAAAACAATGTTGAGGGATGAGAAAACAATGTGTATAACAATAATATATTATTAACAACTGTATCAGCGGGAAAGTCAAGGACCCCATGATTTTTGTCCATGTCACACTTTTATTTCAGTGTTAATACATTTCATTGAACCAGTCGCTATCTACAAAATATAGCTTGTGCAAAACTATAAAGATGGCAATATGCAGTTCAAGATAACTATCTACAAACACATCCATGTGCACTCCATGCAAGAATATAACAGCACTACATATTTATGTATGCTTTTAATTTGACCATAGGGCCAAAACTCTGAAGCCTACTGTGATGCTTATGTTTCAGGCATGTAAGCCATAACTTTATGAAAGGGCTAGTCTGGAATACTTTTGTCCCAAAAATGCATTGAACATAACACATTATGTGCCAAAGCTGTAAAAATATTCACTGTGAAACTGTTAAAACACAGGCATACATTTGCAGGTACTTACAATAGCTATTGAGCTACAATATATGGTACAAGTACTTGATGACATAGTGTACAAGGAGCACTTTATACAGTACATAACAAGCTCTGCCAAAAAGCATGAACTTAAAACAGCACCTACTTAAATTCTAAAATGAAGTGTATGCAAAGGGGTGATGTAGACTTGTAGCTCAATATGTACAATGCATCTATATTTAAGGCCACCCTATAATCTCATGAGTCTAATAGTGCTTTATGAAGACCATGTTGAAGTGCATGGGGGGTTTTGAAGCAAAACTTCAAACATTTCTACAGAAATAGAAAAAAGCAAGAAATATTATTACTGTAACTTCAATTATCAAGTATGCAAAGTGTGTGCTTTTAATTCACCGCTCCCTCCTTTTTCCTTTTTAGCGTCGTCTCCTGCGCCTGTGATCGAAAGCTCTCCCTCGCCGTGGTTTCTGCGCGCTCCCGTTCATGTCTGCTGCAGGATGAGAAGCAAAAGTGGCTCCATCGTCAGGTGACGATGGCGAAGGGGCCAGGGCTCCAGCGGAAAGACTGTTTGAATGCTGAGCGAGCTGCAGATGTAGTTTTGTTGATTGTTGTTGTACTACATGCTGCTGATGTTGTAGTGGCTGTGGTACTTCAATCTGCTGCTCTAGCTGCTGTTCAATGTGCTGCAGCTGCTGCTGCGTCTGAGCTGACTGCGAGTGCTGCTGGGATGTCTGTGAGTGGCGCGTCTGCCGTACGCGCTGTTGTTGTTGCTGCTGCTGCTGGGCCTCCAGCACTCCTAAGAGCCTTTGCAGGAGGACGTTGTTTTGCTGTAGACTGAGTGCTAACGCCTCTTGGGAAGCCACAAGTGTTCTCATGTCCTGTGTGAAACACTCGGCGAATTCCCGCAGACTCTTCTCCACACGATTCCCCAGCTGAATCGCCGCCTCTCCTAACCCTCGTAGCTCATCTTCAAGCCAGGAGCTGCGTGGCGGGGCTTCGAGGGGGCCCTGGTGTGCTCCAAGTGATGGCTGAGGACTGCTGGGCTGAGGGCTTCCGTTGAGGAAAGGAGCGCTGTAGAGCGGGGAGGGAGGCAGCCATCGTTCTGAAGGTGGAGGTGGTCCGATGCCCAGACCTAGTCCTAATCCTAGTTTGTCTTCCATGCTGTTGTCTTCATGTTCACAGTCCGGCTCTCCGACATCTCTCTCATGCTCTGGATTGTCCTCATCCTTCTCCAAACAGTCTCTCTCAGACCCCTCTCCTCCAATACCTGCACACATCAACATCAACTATGAAATGCAGTTTCAAAGTAGCTAACGCACCCTCTTCCACAGCACTGGTTTACAGTGTTCCCTCGTTTATCGCGGGGAATAGGTTCCCAAATAGCCCGCAATAAGGGAAATCCGCAAAGTAGCCAACTTTATTTTTTTTGCAATTATTATATATGTTTGTAAAACCCCTCACCATACACTTTCTACACTTTTCTCAGACAGGCATCAACATTTTCTCACATTTCTCTTGTTTAAACACTCTCAAACCTCTGTTTGAATTTTAATAAACAACCTACAAGGTTGGACATAAGAAATTATTAAGTGATACACGTATTTCACTCCTCTCACTGTGCCCTTTCATTCCCGGCGCCGCTGCGCTGAAGCGTTTTTGTATACTTAAAACATATTGCTGCAGTACTTCACCTGTTGCAGCCCTGCTCCTCCTCGAACCGAAGACTAATTTATTCCGTAATGTCACCCTACAGCTGCGTAACTTCTACCTTCCTTCAGCATGTCCAAATGTCCAACTTTTTGTGCGATGGATGGTTTCTTCTCTGCCTTTTGGGTGCTGAACATTTCGGAAACATTGTGGGTTTTGTTGGGGAGAAAACTTGCACGTCACACTGCAAGGCAAGCTTTTTGCTAGCGATAAACACAACAGGAGACATGGCCGTATAGGCGGGTTCTCCTTTGGCTAATAAGAACGTAGAAGATAATGGGCGGGTTCTCCCTTAGCCAATTACATCGCAGAACACAATGCATGTTCATATACTGTCAAAAAAAAAAAAAAAAAAACCTCTACAACTGCACTAAAAAAAACCCTGCAAAAAAGCGAGGCCGCGAAAGGTGAACCGCAATAGAGCGAGGGAACACTGCACTTGCTATCGATGCTTTTCTACCAGCAAAACCAGAAACTACTGCTCTAGTTGACTAACTTTGAGCGGTCGGTTTTCCATATGCAGTCAAACAATACTGCAGGAAAACTCGAATGCACATTGAAATCGCCAGTTGGAACGAGACATGCTGACAAATAAGCAACTAAGGGAACTCCACTTATTCTGAGGGCAATAAGAAAACAAACCACTGCAACAAAGTCAGTGTTTCCCATACACTCATTTATTTGTGACAGCCTGCCACAAATAGATTTGGCGCTATCCGGTTTGCCCTCGCTCATGAACACATTATAATGCAACTGATCTGCCCAAGAATACGAAGAAACAGCAGGAGAGAGGAGTAATCAGAGCCCTTTAAATTTGATCAAAATAACGACGCGACAATTCTAGAATTCTAGTGGAGGGACTTTTGGAAATGTTAGATGTAGTTACATATAGGCCTCTCTTGGTAAAAAGACATCTGACCTGAAGTGCCCCGGACTTGCTCCTGCACTCGTGTAAACAACGAGCACTTGCACCTGTGTATCATTCTTCCTGGTACACTAAATTGTTTAACCTGAGCTATCGTTTCTGAGACTTATTTGGAAGCATTAAAGATGACAAACCAACAGGGACCAAAACTTTCAGAGACATGAAAGCACGTAAAGAAGCAACACAAGAACGTTCCTTTGCCTATTTGTTTTGCTTTTCATGTTTTTCCTCATATTTTGCAAACACGTCATGGCCAACTATGCAACTTGGACGATCGCGTCATTACGCCACCCCTCCCCACAACCCACCGCCACCACAAATACATTGCAGTCCTGCGGGAAACACTGGCAGTGGTTCTACAGTATTGACCCAAATATTAGATGTACAGTAAGACATACACTACTCACAACATGTTAGGAATGTTCCACTTTTTCGAGAAATTTCAGAATGAAGCTAAAATGCACTATAACCTTTACAGGTGAACTGAATTTGACCTTCCATGTCCAACTGTTCAATGTTTCAGTGGTTTTTACACAACTTGCTTGTTCTCTAACTAGGAGCCGAATGGCAAAACTGATAACAGATGAGTAATCCATGAATGAATGCCTTGGTTCCATTAGAACTGGTATTCAAACAGTCCTCTTCATCATGCGACCAAGACGACATCTAACAATTCCTCTACAGTACCTGATTCAGTTAAAGGTTATAGTGCATATTAGCTTCATCCTGAAATTTCAAGTGAAAGTCAAATAACCCTAACTTTATGTAAGTAGTGTATAATTGATCATAATTTTTTTTTTAATGATCATCGTAACTCCTCTGTTGTTTGCTAACTTAAAAACGGAGGAAAAAATCTAAACTCTAATTTCTAAATAATTACAAAATTTTGTTTTGTCATTTTTTTTAAAAAAGATTTTGTTTCAATTTGACTTAACAAGCTGCATCACAAACAAGGACTCGCTCTGCAATGTCGTTGGCATGTTGGCCAACACTTCCTCCTCTCTTTTCCCCGTCCCCCAGCACCTTGGCTACCATTCATCAGCTCGTGGGGGAGGCGACTGCATTAATTAATTGACTTTTCTTTTGACTTCTCTTTAATACCTCCATGAATGTACTGTCAAGTAAGCCAGCGTGCCATTATTATTTTTTTTTTTTGTTAAGAAAGCCCCTCAGTCTACTCTCCAAATAGTACGTCTTTTCAAACGACTGTTATCCTTTCCACATAAACGCTGGTTCCCTACAACAAGTGACACTGCTAACAAATAAAATCATGTCTTGTAAACATACTCGAGGTAAGAAACATACTTTACCCGTGTCAGATTCAGGGAAGCACGGGAAACTGGGCTTTGGTCTGGAGCTTTGCTTTTGCTTGCCATGTTGAAGCCTGGGGCTCGACTGGGAAGACTGTCCAAGCATCGACACTCTGCTGGGCGGCACAGACCAGCTGCGGTGGCGGGCGTCTGCTAGCCGGCCCCCGTTGCGTCTCTTTAGGTCATCCCAACGCTTCTTAACCTCCCGAAGCGTACGCGGGACTCTGGACACGGCGTTGACCCTCTCGAGGATCCCAGCCCATATGCGTTCTCTTTCTCGCCGACGGAGCCTCCCCGCCGGGCCAAATAGCTCTCCTTCACATCGTGTCACCTCAGACACCAACACCTCTAGCTCTGCGCCGCTGAAACGACTCTTTCTTTTCCCTGCGCCATTGGCTGCCAATGCAGCCGACATTGCTCTGTCTGTAGAGGAAACACCCAAAAAATAGTAAGGCGAAACTGTTTTCAGATTCATTTCCCAGTTCTGGGGTGACATTTGAAAAACGGAGAGAATTTGCAACATGATGATGGCTTACTTTGTTCAATTGACAAGAGGTCGTCTGAGGACATGCCGGGCGCCATCAAGTTGGGGTGCACCACTACCACATTGAAAGGCAGCCCCCCACGCACGCCACTGCTCTGGTCACAGCTGCCCTCAGAGTCGTCGTCATCCCTGGGGAAGCCGTTGTCGGACGTCCCCCCTCCAGAGTGTCCCTCGGGAGACTCCACTTTGATGTGCATGGGAGGTGATTGCTCATACAGCAGCCCCCCCTCCTCGTAGTACTCCGTCATGGGTCAAGGGCAGGTTTAGTGCAGAACTGACTGGGGGGCCAATTCTGGTACTGACGAGTGAGGCCCCATTAACACCAGTTTAAGGTATCTTTGGGGGGTATTACACTACTTAAGACATGACAAATACTCACTATTCTGGATCGGTCACGTTGGAAAGTAGAATGCCATGAAGCTTGTGAGGTGAAAAGAGCTATTAATTCCCCATTATGCCTGTCTATTCAGGCCATTTTCGATAGTAAGTTAGTGCGATATCATCAGTTTCAACCATGGGGCCATGGCAGCTAAAAACATTTTCTAAGTTTCATATCACTATTATTATTTTATGTAAATGGACTCAGTGGGATGGTGTGTACATCTTGACAGCCCAGCTGTGACAGTGATGCATCATCCAGCCTAAGAATCGCCTCCAAAGCTAAAAAAAAAAACAACAGATGTGACACATTTAACAAATAGGCTACTTATCAACACAAACATGTTCATAATGGGCCGCGTTGTTAATGTCAACACGCCGTCGCATCGATGTGCAGTTTTTGACTGCACCACAACGTCATACATTGACATGGTGACAGCGGCAGGAAGCTAGCTGCTGGCTAACAGGCTAACACAGATTCTTTCAACGGCGCAGATATGACGTGTCACAAAGAACCAAGTGGATATTATTATTAAGAATGTAAATGGGGTCGCTTCTCCTACCTCATGACAACGCCGTGTTGTGGAGGGAGAGACACAAAAACAAAACACGGTCCGTGCAGCTGTTAGCTCGGCGACGGGTACACACACAGGAGACGGTCGCGTTCTGTTGACGTCATCATGAAGTGGAGCACCAACCACCAACAATCACAAATGACTATTACAGTACAGTAATTGCAAATGTTACCAGTGGGGATAAACTGCTGATTAATTACGGTCAAAGTTTACACATCAATTAGTATTATTGCATACTAATCCAAATGTTATTATATTGTTATATATCACTCATTAATACTTAATTTAATAACTGACCAGATTAAAACAGCCATCAAAACGTTTGGCTTTCTGTCTCATTGTATTTGCATTCACTTTTTTGTGTTTTTACATGAGTGACATGAAGATGTTGATATCGCTCCGATATCTACTCGGTAATTCCAGGCCAGTATTACCAATACTTTTTTTGTTTTTTACCTGAAAATGTTTAAGATCATTGAATGATTTTGTGTTCAAATTATCAAGATTATCAAGATGTTGTCAAGATTATCATAAAGGACATCAAAGCACAACAATTTTAGGCAAATAAAAAAACATATTTATCAACAGATTTATTTGTGAACAATGTATAATACAATAGTGTACGACAATGTAACAATATCAACATAATGATTAATTGAGTCCCTTTTATTACATGCAATTGTTTGAGCATAATAAAGTCACTGGTACAAAATATGCAAACAGAAGCAAAAACTATTATCAGATCTCATTCAAATCCTTTGACATTTTGGCCCCAAATCCTCCTGTGTCCAAGAACTTATTCCCTGAGTTTGGAACAGTATAACAATATACTTTATACATAAAAAATATCAGTCAAAATATAAATACCCTGTGTGAAAAACTGATTGCTTCCCCTGTTAAAACATTACTTAACTGAAATGAATTGAGATTTGAGCTCTGGGACTCCAGCGAACCACAGTGAAAGCCATTAACCACAAATGGCGAAAACATGAAACAGTGGCGAACCTTCCCAGAAGTGGCCGTCCACCCAAAATTACCCCAAGAGCGCAGCGACGACTCATCCAAAAGGTCACAAAAGACCCCACAACAACATGCAAAGAACTGCAGGCCTCACTTGCCTCAGTTAAGGTCAGTGTTCATGACTCCACCATATGAGGCCGGCCTACCAAAATTACCCCAAGAGCGCAGCGACGACTCATCTAAAAGGTCACAAAAGACCCCACAACAACATGCAAAGAACTGCAGGCCTCACTTGCCTCAGTTAAAGTCAGTGTTCATGACTCCACCATATGAAAGACACGGTGCAAAAATGGACTGCATGGTCTCAATTTTGCCAGAAAACATCTTGATGATCCCCAAGACCTTTGGGAAAATACTCTGTGGTCTGACGAGACAACAGTTGAGCATTTTGGAAGGTGTGTGTCCCATTACATCTGGTGTAAAAGTATTGCCACATTTCAGAAAAAGAACATTATACCAACAGTAAAATATGGTGGTGGTAGTGAGATGGTCTGGAGCTGCATCGGTTAATCCTGAAAAACCCTCCAACGTGGCTGAATTACAACAGTTCTACAAAGATGAGTGAGCCAAAATTCCTCCACAGCGCTGTAAGAGACTCATTGCAAGTTATCGCAAACGCTTGATTGCAGTTGTTGCTGCTAAGGGTGGCCCAACCAGTTATTAGGTTTAGGGGGCAATCACCTTTTAACACAGGGCCATGTAGGTTTGGATTTTTTTCTCCCTTGATAATAAAAAGTTTCATTTAAAAACTGCATTTTGTGTTCATTTGTGTTCATTGACTAATATTTAAATAGGTTTGATGGTCTGAAACATTTAAGTGTGACAAACATGCAAAAAAAAAAAGACATCAGGAAGAGGACACACTTTTTCACACCACTGTATATAGTCACTTGTTCCAATCAATCCATTTTCTATATGGCTTGTCCTCATTAGGGCCACGGGTAAGCTGGAGGACACATAGGGAGAACATGCAAATTCTACACGGAGATGTTCCAATGGGGACATGAAAGGAAACTGGACCTCCTGACTATACAGCCAACGGCAGTGACAAGCACCTTCCAGGCCATGCACTCCTTCAGGATGCAGCGGTACAGCAAGTGCCTCATATATGACATTTCTACGTAAAGACATTACACGGGCTGTAGAAAGTCATGACGTGTAATAAGTGTTTGTGCAACATTATATTACTGGCGACATGCTGACAAACACAAAATGACAGGCGCCATGATCAAACTCAGTGTGAACTCTGACGGTAGACAGGTATGCTCGCAGCAGCCTCACTTGATCAGGAAATCTGCAAATTCAGCAATTTTTACTTCAGAAATTAAAACAAAAAACATTTGGACTGATACAGAAAAATACATTTAGAATACAGTTGAGTGAACAAATATTAATATTTGTTTTATGTATTTTAAAAAATATATATTTTATCATGACTTATGAGGCTCTGCCTCCCCTGACTGCACGTCACTGATGCAAGCACTCTTTCCCTTGGACTTAAACTTACTACTTACTAATTAAATTTAGTAACATTTTGCAATAAAAAATGCCATCCATCTTCTATTCCGCTTATCCTCACTAGGATTGTGGGCGTATGATGGAGTATATCCAATGAAAATGTAGTGGCGGAGCCAGAAATCTTTTATTTGGGTGGCATGGTCAGACCATTACACACATAAAGGGGTGGCAATATGTTGATACCTGAAATGTCTAGACGGCCAGCGGGGTGGCCAGACAGTGACCAAGCATGGACACAGCCACCATTGGCCACCACATAGCTCCGGCACTGGAAAAATGCACACAACATAGTTGATCATGCGCCTTATTCACTGTCAGTGACATAATGTCAGTTTGTAGGCTTACGTTCTATTCATTACTTACGCATTTTCCGTGCAAATAAAGCAATGAAACTTGGGACTTTTTGGGATAATGTTGACAAAGGTTCAGTGAGACATGTCTAGAACTCTTTGTGAATATGAGTGATTTGTGTTTGTTTTATGACCTTGACCAGATTTAGTTTTTTTTAGGTTTTATTGCATGCTTGCTTTATTACCGGTAGTCATAGTCAGAGCTGGTTCGTAGCCTGCACATACATACCTGTTGCAATTAACATTCAAACACATTATTTCGTATCTTGCATTCTGTTCTGCAACATCCACCTCCGCATCAAGGCAGAGCATAACTGATTTCTTATTTACTGTTAAGAACAGTCCCAGTCAACTTCAAAAAGTGCTTCATCAAATATAACTTTATGATGTCATTGCAGTAAAATGTAAAAAAAAAATATGTGCATATTGTCAGTATGTTTATCACAGGAGTCATTACTTTTCGATCTCTGAGCTGTGTAACAAGCTAAACATGTTCAAATTATATGGAGGTGACTTTTTGTTTTTTAAGTGTGACAGTGTATAAAATCCCCTCCATTTACCATATGAAAACCTATTGTAATAAACATATGAGATCTTTTTTTTGCTTGATATAAATATAAATATGACAAAATTTACAAAAGTACAGGGTCAGGCAAAATGATCTGACACATTTGTAGGTTAAATAAAAGGCAAATAAAGTAAAGAAACAAAGTGTTTTTATTATCGAAAAGTACATATAATGCCATTCTGTTTCATTATGTTTTAAAAATTAAACCAGTCAAATGGGATCCATTATTGTCCACACACTCAATGCAGATCCAGTAGCTCTGAAGTTGGTAACCCATAACAAGATGGTGTTTCGAGCTGGTACGGGATCATGTCTACCAAGATTGAAGTGCAAACGCAACGCTGGTTGTGTTGCAGTTACATATCCGTTTGTTTTGATAAACGTTTCCACAATGAAAGCGCGATGCTCACCAGTCCAATTCATGGCAGCAACTGAAAAAGAAACGAAAAACAATGGTATTATAAAGAAACAAAGCAAAATGGCATTATATGAAAAAAATGGCATTATATGTACTTTTCGAAAATAACACTTTTTAGTTTTACTTTATTTGCCTTTTATTTAACCTATAAATGTGTCAGATCATTTTGCCTGTCCCTGTATATGTAACTTTTGTAAATTTAGTCATTTATAAAATAAATTTGATGAAAATAAATATTTTCTTGAATGAAGTTTAATAACATGTTTCGGACATGTTTCACTTGTATTTAGTGTAGAAATCTTAAAACAGGATTCATAACATTTTATGACTAGAAGAAATCAACCTCTAGGAAATTTGCATTGTGGCCATGCTGGTGCACTTCCCAGGTGGATCAATGTTTAAACATGTTGCTCAGCACATGGAAAAATACACAACAGGGTCTTAGATAAAGAAACGTCAGCGTAGACAGTTCAGCAGTATATAAACCCACCGCACTTGTTCCTCCTGTGTCGGTCCATTGGCTTGAGTCATGAAGTACTTCATTGTTCTTGCGCTGTGTGCTGCAGCTTGTGAGTATTTTCCCCAGCAGGCATTAAAATAGGATCGGATTTTGATATATTAAATGTAAATGTTATGCTTGCTTTGTAGTTGCTGCTCCCATTGATGATGAGGATGACAAGATTGTTGGAGGGTATGAGTGCAGAAAGAACTCTGTGCCCTACCAAGTGTCTCTGAACGCCGGCTACCACTTCTGCGGAGGTTCCCTGATCTCCAGCACCTGGGTGGTGTCTGCTGCTCACTGCTACAAGTCGTAAGTGAATGCCTTACCTTCCACAAAGCTGCTGCTTCACGCCAATTTCACCTAACCGCTGTGTGTTTCCGTGCAGCCGCATCCAGGTGCGTCTTGGTGAGCACAACATCGCGGTCAACGAGGGCACTGAGCAGTTCATCAACTCCGCTAAGGTCATCAGACATCCCAGATACAACAGCCGCAACCTGGACAACGACATCATGCTCATCAAGCTGAGCAAGCCCGCCACTCTCAACAGCTACGTGCGTACCGTGTCCCTGCCCTCCAGCTGTGCCGGATCAGGCACCCGCTGCCTGATCTCTGGATGGGGCAACACCAGCAGCTCTGGAAGTCAGTAAAACCAACCAGATTTTCAGAAGTCACTTGTTCCTGTATCAACACTTACATGTGTGTTCTTTCCCTTTCTTCAGACTACTACCCTGATCGTCTGAGGTGCCTGGATGCCCCCATCCTGAGTGACAGCAGCTGCAGGAGCTCCTACCCTGGACAGATCACCTCCAACATGTTCTGTGCTGGATTCCTGGAGGGAGGAAAGGACTCCTGCCAGGTATGATCTGGGAGATCACTCATCATTCTTAAAGCAAAAACACAAACGTTTGTGCTCACACGTTCAATTCTGTACCTGTGCAGGGAGACTCTGGTGGCCCCGTGGTGTGTAACGGCCAGCTGCAGGGTGTGGTGTCCTGGGGTTACGGCTGTGCCCAGAGGAACAAGCCCGGTGTCTACGCCAAAGTCTGCAATTACAACTCCTGGATTCGCAGCACCATGTCTTCCAACTAAAGGGATGGAGATCTAACATCAGCCCATGTGTGACACTGAAATCATGACAGTATTGCATAAAGTTGAGTTTATGTAATAAAGATTTCATACATTATTATATGTTTTCTGTCTTTTACTAAGTGCCTCACATTTAGCATGTTAAGATAATTTACTCAATAGGGATATGAGTTGCATAAATCAAAAGGGGAATGCTTCAGTAAATTATGATCATTTTCAGTCCCAGCCAGCAAGTGCTGAACAAAGAGTGAATATTGGTACTATTAAATACCAACATTAAATATGTCTCTGAGCTTTAGTAATGGATTGATTGATACATAAATAACAAAATATTTCAGTGAGGTCACAACAGAACACTCACAAGCTTTTAAAAATGTCGTGCAGAACGACAAGCTCAATAAAAGTTTTGTGTTAATGCTAACACAAAAATGCTTTTACACAATGTCTACAACACTGTAGCTGATCAAAAGCATAATTTACAAGCACAGTTATTGTAAATGGTAGAAGTAAATCCTGAACTAAATATAAAGAGGTAGATTTTAGAGTAAAGTTGCTTTTTGAAATCTGAAAATAACTACTACTATTATTTAGCAGTACTCCTGTCAAAATGGAAATGTATTGTATGGAAAACATATGAAAAAACATGCAATTTCAAATTTGAATGGTCATAAACATGGTTTGTCTCAAGGAGTCCCTCATCCCCAACATTATGGCAGAAAGGATAGTAAAGAAGAAAGACAATTGGTATAATCATCAGAATTATGATAAGGAAAGCATTTTAACCAATTTTTGCCACACTATAAATAATTTTCACTATCATTTACAAATAACTTCACATTTAGCATTGTTTTTTCACCTATCAACATCTCGATGCATAATTTTTTTAGAAAGTTTGTCTTGGACATAAAGAAACATGACCTCTTTTCAACCTGAATTGCATATCATATCCAAATTATACTTTAAATGAATATTAATCAGGAAAATAAAGTTTTCGGTAAAACAGAGAAAAGGTCTAGAAACGTATTTATTACTGTACTGCTTCAATTCATGACATTTTTTTAATTGTACTTCTTCTTCTTCTTCTTCTTCTTTCGGCTTTTCCCTTCAGGGGTTGCCACAGCGAATAAACTGCCTCCATCTAACCCTGTCTTCTGCATCCTCTTCTCTCACACCAACTACCTTCATGTCCTCTTTCACTACATCCATAAACCTCCTCTTTGGTCTTCCTCGAGGCCTCCTGCCTGGCAGTTCCAAACTCAGCATCCTTCTACCTATATATTCCCTATCTCTCCTCTGGACATGTCCAAACCATCTCAGTCTGGCCTCTCTGACTTTATCTCCAAAACCTCTAACATGTGCTGTCCCTCTGATGTACTCATTCCTGATCTTATCCTTCCTGGTCACTCCCAGAGAGAACCTCAGCATCTTCATCTCTGCCACCTCCAGCTCTTTCTCCTGTCTCTTCCTCATTGACACTGTCTCTAGACCAAACAACATCGCTGGTCTCACCACAGTTTTGTACACCTTTCCTTTCATTTTAGCTGAAACTCTTCTATCACACATCACACTTGACACTTTTCTCCACCCGTGCCATCCTGCCTGTACACGCTTCTTAACCTCTTTTCCACACTCTCCATTGCTCTGGACTGTTGACCCTAAGTACTTAAAATCCTCCACCTTCTTGATCTCTTCTCCCTGTAAGCTCACTCTTCCACTTGGGTCCCTCTCATTCACACACATGTACTCTATCTTACTGCGGCTAACCTTCATTCCTCTCCTTTCCAGGGTAAACCTCCACCTCTCTAGCTTCTCCTCCAGCTGTTCCCTGCTCTCACTGCAGATCACAATGTCATCTGCAAACATCATAGTCCATGGAGATTCCTGTCTAACCTCGTCTGTCAGTCTGTCCATCACCATAGCAAACAAGAAGGGGCTCAGAGCTGATCCCTGATGCAGTCCCACCTCCACCTTAAACTCCTCTGTCACACCTACAGGACACCTCACCACTGTCTTACAGTCCTCATACGTGTCCTGTACCGCTCTAACATACCTCTCTGCCACTCCAGACTTCCTCATACAATACCACAGTTCCTCTCTGGGCACCCTGTCATAAGCTTTCTCCAGATCTACAAAAACACAATGCAGCTCTGTCTGGCCTTCTCTGTACTTCTCTATCAACATCATCAAAGCAAATACAGCACCTGTAGTACTCTTTTTTGGTATGAAACCATACTGCTGCTCACAAATGCTCACTTGTGCCCTTAGTCTAGCTTCAACTACTCTTTCCCATAAATTCATTGTATGGCTCATCAGCTTTATTCCTCTGTAGTTGCCACAGCTTTGCCACATTTTTTTTTTTATTGTACTGATCACACATTTAGTCACACTCAAAAAGTCTGTGTCCAATTATTTAACAAGGTAAGATGAACTAAAGAGGTAACAGTTGAGTTGAGGGATAATCTGCTAAATATTAGAAATGCATATTGGAAGTGTTGATTTAATAACCTTGAAGATAAATCTATGAAATTGAGCGTATGTTTACGGATTACAGTCTTACTTAATGCATGTTCGCATCTGAGTGCAACTAAAACTTGGCTGCTGCTTTCCAGGTGTGTGTTCACACACGGTAAGTCAAGAAGATAAGGGTGTAAAAAAAAACGTGTCAGATAAGAGAAGGGCAGCAGGCTTTAAAAGGTGGTGGAGGTGAACTGAGCTGACACTGAGGCTCAGAAAGAAGTCACCATGAAGGCTTTCATTCTTCTGGCTCTGTTCGCAGTGGCTTGTAAGTATTAAACCATACGGTAAAAATGTAGTATATGATGTGCACAATAATACCTCTAAGACTAAAATACTGGATCATTCATCATCAGATGCTGCTCCTATTGATGATGAGGATGACAAGATTGTTGGAGGGTATGAGTGCAGAAAGAACTCTGTGCCCTACCAGGTGTCTCTGAACGCCGGCTACCACTTCTGCGGAGGTTCCCTGATCTCCAGCACCTGGGTGGTGTCTGCTGCTCACTGCTACAAGTCGTAAGTGAATGCCTTACCTTCCACAAAGCTGCTGCTTCACGCCAACTTCACCTAACCGCTGTGTGTTTCCGTGCAGCCGCATCCAGGTGCGTCTTGGTGAGCACAACATCGCGGTCAACGAGGGCACTGAGCAGTTCATCAACTCCGCTAAGGTCATCAGACATCCCAGATACAACAGCCGCAACCTGGACAACGACATCATGCTCATCAAGCTGAGCAAGCCCGCCACTCTCAACAGCTACGTGCGTACCGTGTCCCTGCCCTCCAGCTGTGCCGGATCAGGCACCCGCTGCCTGATCTCTGGATGGGGCAACACCAGCAGCTCTGGAAGTCAGTAAAACCAACCAGATTTTCAGAAGTCACTTGTTCCTGTATCAACACTTACATGTGTGTTCTTTCCCTTTCTTCAGACTACTACCCTGATCGTCTGAGGTGCCTGGATGCCCCCATCCTGAGTGACAGCAGCTGCAGGAGCTCCTACCCTGGACAGATCACCTCCAACATGTTCTGTGCTGGATTCCTGGAGGGAGGAAAGGACTCCTGCCAGGTATGATCTGGGAGATCACTCATCATTCTTAAAGCAAAAACACAAACGTTTGTGCTCACACGTTCAATTCTGTACCTGTGCAGGGAGACTCTGGTGGCCCCGTGGTGTGTAACGGCCAGCTGCAGGGTGTGGTGTCCTGGGGTTACGGCTGTGCCCAGAGGAACAAGCCCGGTGTCTACGCCAAAGTCTGCAATTACAACTCCTGGATTCGCAGCACCATGTCTTCCAACTAAAGAAACTCTCGGAGGCACTATTGATTCATTAAACCTTTGACAGTAACAAACTGAAGAAAATACAACAAACTCTTGTCTTATTCTTGCAATGTGTACTTTCCACTTGAAACTTGACCTACATTACCTCACAATTTTAGACTGGATTTTTTAATCCAACAAGCAAAAATCACAATATATGCTTTACCTATAATCTTCAGAATATACCAGTATACAGTACCTTACATCAGTGACTACACCCCTCACATAAAAGCAAACTTTTTTTTATTTTATTGTAGTACAGCTTCTTAAGGGACAATACTATAGAAATGAGACTTGGATATACTGCAGTCAGTGTACAGTTTGTATAGCAGTATAGCATATAGCATCTGAAGGAGCAGGTGGAGAAGCAGAAGGTGTCTAAGATTTCAGTAATAATGTGTGCAGCTCTGGAGAATTACATGCCCAAGACAACTAAGACAGTGCAAAGGGTTGCCAGTTATTTTTAGACAATAATGGCTGTGTGTCAACTTATTTCTACAAGACAGTATATGTATACTGCTTTCCAAGCTATACTGTACACTGACTACTGTAAGGTATATCAGAGTCTCATTTCTGTAGCATTGTCCCTTAAGAAGCTATACTATAATAAAAAAAAGGTTGCTATAATGTGTCCAATGTATCAAAATAATCCAAGAGTGACAGATTGTAAAAACAAAACAGACCTTTATTGGTGATGACAAAACACATAGGCAGTGAACATATACACAATTGAGCATAGAAACCAATTTGTTAAAATGTATTTTTCCAGGAAAATGTAGAATGAACAGCAAAAGAAAATTCAGTCACAATTCTGGGTGAGGGTTTTGTAAATTATTGTGTACATATTTTCAAGCATGCCTGTCTGACGTTAAATTGATGTTACATACTGAAAATATAATTCAGCATGAGGACAAAGCTTGAGATTTTATAATCAATGAATGACAGTCTACTTATAGACAGTTTGTAGTGCAATGTCACGTAAACAACTTCTGATTGTGGCCCCATAATGTACAGATGAAGAGCACCTTTGAAATGGTCAAAAACAATAGTGAAAACAAAAGGTAAACCTCATATTTTCTACAATATAACTATAGCTACATTGTGCTCTAATTCAGTCCAAAATACGTTCTAATTAAAGTACAGTATACAAAGTTGTCATGGTATATCCGACGAGGCCATTACACTTGACCTCTAGCGTGCTCCAAATAATGCTGATAAAGGTCTGAAACTGCTGTATATTCATTAGCACACATAGCACAACTAAGGCCTTTTGTAGACTCTTTTTGGGGGGATGGATGTTTGGTCGCAGTTTTCAACGGTGCTTTGCCCTTTTTTGTTACTTGTCCTTCAAATCTGTGGCACCTGGATCCTTTGTCTCGAATAAAATTTTTACTTTTGGGACTATTGGCAGTGTTACCCAAACTGACGCCAGATGAATTTAAAGTCAGGAGAGGTGAGCCTTTTTGGTTTAGAGTTTGCAAAAGATCTTTATGGACTGTTGACATAAGGTCCTCATGTTCATGACACAGCGTTGTTACATGATGGTTTGTGGTTGAGTTATTAGATTGTGTACACTGATCATCAAAGGACAAGTCAAAATCAGAGTCTTTGTGCATGTCCTCTGCTGAGAAATGACAAAGCTGGTGACTAAACAGCAAATCAAGGGTCTTAAAACTACATTGGCACTGATCACAATTATAAGGCAGAAACACTCTCTTAGTCTTTGACTGAATCCAGTGGAAGTCCCGGTGCTCGCGCATGTGTTGTTTGTACGTCTGGACAAATCGGAATGCTTTGGAGCACAAGGGACACATGAAGCGGCCTCGACGTTGCCGGTGGATTCTCTGATGACGCCACAGTTTGGTCCAGTTTTCAAGAGTCTTACCGCAGCAAGAGCAGGTGTAACTTTGCTGGCGAGCGTGAGTAAGCATGTGGGCTCGAAGCCTGCCCATGTGCCTGAAGAGTCGGCCACAACTGGGGCATAAATACTTCCTGGGGTCCGATCGGTTGTCTAGTTTGTTCAACTTGGACACAAAATACGATAGCTGGTGAGTTGGTGCAGTTGACTGGAATGGTTTCGTTGACTTAGAGGAACCTATCTTGGGGTTGATTTGGTAGGATGCTCGTTTGTGGGTTTCACAACTTCCTGTAGGCTGGGCGTCTGACTTGTCCTGTGATAAAAAATTATGTCTTGACTCTGTGTACTCTACTAATGACATTCTCTCTCCCTCTGCAACAGCAGAAGTGTTTTTCTCTCTGTGGCAGTGACCACAATGAGCATTAAATTCAGACAGCTCACCAAAAAGCTTGTCACAATGCAAACAGTGATACAGCTTTGTCCCTATGTGACCTCTCATGTGTTTTTTTAACTTCGGCAGGCTGTCCAAAATATTCTTGCAAATTGGGCATGTGTAAGTTAGCAAAGACGTTCCTGCTATCTGTTTGCTAGGCTTGTTGCTTCCAGGAGGTCTACATGTATGATTTTTTGCATTGCTGTAATGACTGAAGGTCTTTCCGCAACCTGTGCAGTTGTAGCGCTTCACCGACCAATGGGTCAGCTCATGCACATGGAGGAAATAGGTCTGGGCAAAGGCTTTGCCACAGAGATAACATTTGTAAGGCTTCTCCCCAGTGTGGACGCGTTCGTGTCTAATAAGCGCAGACTGAAATTTGAAGGACTTTCCACAGAATTGACACACTCTGCTTTCATTCCTGTCACAGGACAAAGCTCTCTCAGGAGTTTTACCAGGGTTAATATCTATGCTCAGGTTTTCCGTTTTCAAAACTTCTTCTTGTTCCAGCGCTTCAGCATGCATCTTGATGTGGATTAAATACTCGTCTTCTGAGAACTTCTTTCTGCAATATGTACATTCTTTACGTGAGATATTCTTCATGTGCGTTTTTAGATGAAGATTTAAGTTGGAGTTCTTGCTGAAACCTTTACCACATTCAGGGCATTCAAAGGGTCTCTCGCCTGTATGAACACGTTGATGTATAACAAACTGAGACATGTAATTATACGTGCGACCACAGAAGCCACATCTCAGCAAAGTTTTCGACCCTTTACGGATGTAGATTATTTTTATGTTGGCCTCTGTGTTGTCTGTTTCTAGTTTAGGATCAGCTTCCTGCAGCAAAACGTTAGGTAATCTCCGTCTTCTCTTGTGGCCTCTTTTGCGCCTGAAAGTGATTTGTTGATGGCTTAGCTTTTCAGAACCGGTCATTTTGGTATTTTTTAAACATGCACGATTATTTGACTTTGGCACAGGATCCAATTGATTCAGCTCTACTTCCATGCTCTCAAGTTTGATTTCAGTTTCAGGGAGTACTGCAGAAGATGCTACAATGTCATTGCAACCTGGCCCTGTAGTCTGTGGAAGGTTAGCGGCCTCTGAATTGTAGAGACTGCTCAGAGACTCTGACTCTTTAAGGCCACTCTCATCCACTGGCTGTGTTTTGGGGTTTTCAAATATATGCTGAGCTCCTGGAATGGAGATCTGTGGCACAACATCTTCATTTCTGTCAAGCAGCTGTGGCTCCACAAACTGTGGGGTCATGCGATGGACTTCGCCATCTGAATGACCCAGCTGATGGCCGCTATCCATGTGTCCAACGGTCCCTTTTATTGCAGACTGCAGGGACAAGTCTTCTCCATTTCCATCTGGTATCAACTGCACATTTTCACTATGTCTTTCCACCTGTTTAACGGTCTCTTCCGCTACAGGACACAGGGACAGGTGGCTTGAGTTTCCATGTGGATGAACCTGCTCAGTATCCTCAACCCCCTGTTTGACTAAGTGTGTCTCTTTGTTTAACTGGGAAACACTTTCCTGTGAGAGGTCCGATTTGGACACTTTAGCAGGGACTTTCTGATTGATTCGGAACTTTGATCTTCTTCTTTGATTTCTCTTAGGAGTCGGGGAGACCTCTGTTTCCTTTGGGCCAACAATGACATCTGTGTTTTCATCCATTGCCTGTTCCCTACTACTAAGTTTCCGTGTAGGACTAGAATTATCACCAATCGGAACCTTTGAAACACTAGTTTCAAGAGGTGAAAATTGGGCTTTCCTTGGTCTTCCTCTTTTTCTTTTCGGCAGCAATGGAACATCATCTTCTGCTTGTCCATCAGAGAGTGCAAAGGTTCCAGAATTGTTGGACACAGTTTCACCATTGCATGTTGGCACGGGTACTGTATGGCTTATCTCTTCGTGTTGAGTTGCCACAAGTTGGTCAAAATCTGCTTTGACATTGTCATTATTCAACAAGGGTTTTATTTCTTCAGGACACCCAAGTTTATTTTGAATCGCCATATGTTGTCCACATGTTGAGCTGCACACACTCGCCGGTGTTATTTCAGACTGTCCTTCCATCCCTACCTGTGAGACAACAGGTTCATTTGGTTGCCGCTTGGTATCAATAGATCCTTCAGAGTTTAGAGTCTCTGATGAACGGCATTCAGGTGAAGGCTCACTCAGATTTGTTACTTTTGATTCTTCGCCCCATTTGGAATCCTGGTTCTCCTCACTGGCAACGGTACAGCCAGATTCCTGTGGAAAAACAAACATAAAGGCATCAACATCACCAGTATTAGATTCTTTCTTAAAGTCCAGGCTACAAGTAAAGGCATGCAAATGTGATGTATGCATACTGACATCTACAATACAACAATATGGGAAGCCAATTTTTAACTCTGGAACTCTCTCCCCGCACCCGCCCGTAACTGCACTGACCTGTGCACCTTTAAGACTTCTGCTAAAACCCATCTCTCCAAACTTGCTTATAATGTTTAATGCTCCCATTTTACTCAATGTTTAGTTATTGTCATTTAAACTGGATATGTCCTGTATTTTTTTTCTTTATTGTACATTGTATTTATTTCATTTCTTGCCTTATTATAAAGTGCCTTTAAGTTTTAAGAAAAGTGCTTCTAAATAAAATGTATTATTACTATTATTACTCCATCAACACGGTGGCATATACACTACCGGTCAAAAGTTTAGAACACACCAATTTCTCTAGAGGAAAAACCTAAAGAGTTCAGATGGTCTGTCTCTCGTTCCCCTTTCTCTTGCCATTTTTGTAGACACAAATTACTTTCTCCAGTACAATGCTGTTCAACTGATGTTCACAAGGGTATAGTACACATATAGTACAGTGTGTTCCGAACACTGTTTTTCTGCAGACAGAGGAGATAGTAAGTACTCCAGAAAGTAGTTGCACCAACTGCCAAGGCTTGATCAACCTCCATTTCTACAGAACAGCTTTAAATTGTTGACCCATTTTGTGGTCCCTGAAACAGGCCGTTTTGTATAACTCTGAAATACAAATTATTTTTCAGTTTTGGGTAACCTTACCTTACCTTTTTTTTTTTTTTTTTTTCTTAAACCTCTGACACTTCACCACTTACCTTTGTACCATTTCAAGCTATTCATTGGACTTGAACGGCTTGAATTTCAATCAATAACTGGAAAAATTGGGGTGTTCTAAAACTTTTGACTGGTAGTGTACAGTACTGTTGCAAAAGTCTTAGGCCACCACTAGTTTTATTGTTTCAATTATCTTTTCCACAGTCATTCTGACACAGTAAAAGAGTAAACAGAAGGCCAGGTTACACTAAAAATACAAAACCAAAATCCACCAAACTTAGTAGAGGGCTGGCACATGGACCAAGGAAGACTACATTACATTTTGGTGAGTATCTGGATAAGGAGGCAAGTACAGATATGTATTATTAGGGCCCAGGCACAAAGACCCATTCGTTTGTGTCCATCGGGAGACCTCACCCTTCTAGTCATAGTTTGAGTCACTATGGCACCAAGTAACAGTCTAACCCCCACCATAATGGGCACCCACCTTTTTGTCATTCTCCATGAACGACAAAGTCAACGTTGTTAACAATTCAGCCTTAGTGGAGGTCTGAGCCCTACTAAATTACATTCTAGTTTTATATGGTGATGAAAGACTATTGCACTGTACTGTACATGACAAATATATTCACAGACACATGAATACAACACTACATCCATGAAGACAATCACACTGACTAATCATAATTTGTACCACTAATTACAGTCACACACTTAAGTCTTGGTTCTGTTACAGGTTTCAACAGTCACATTTTTCATTGCCTCCATCACCAAAGTGCTTGCTAACGTGTGACAGTTTTTCATTCAAACATAGTTTGATATCTGCTTCATGTGGAGAGTACATTCAGATAACTTTTATTGTGAATATGTACTTATGCTTAACTGCGAAAATGGTATCAAGTTCACCTCTGACATGGTGTTGATGTTTTAATCCTTGTCAGTTACTCACTTTGCTTGCCTGTGCTGACTTCTGTTAACAAGTATGCAAAGAGCAGTGGCAGTTAGTGGAAAACAGCTTTACAGATACCCTTGTCTTACATGGGTCTTACATTATTCATACATGTCCAGGCTTTTCTTTATTCAGAAAAGAACATAGCCTTACAAAAAGTATCAGGAGCAGGAATAATCATTCAGTACTTTAACCATAATCATACATTTAACTCTAAAATGTATGCTGTGAACACTGTGCAACACCATAACTTTTGGAGTAGCGAGTGTATTTGCGAATCATTGGCAATTTAGGTACAGTCAAACTTGTCTATAGCGGCCACTAGAGGGAGACTGCAAAAGTGGCCGCTATAGACAGGTTGGGGTCCGGTTTGAATGTTGACCAGTAGAGGAAAAAAAAAGAGAAAAAAAGGGGGAAAAAATAATAATAATGTTGACCAGTAGAGGGCACTGTGGGACTGCGGATAAAAGTTGTACAGCACTACTAGGCTTGTTATTATCCACGACCCACAGAACAAAGCTGTGCTAGTAATGTCTTACGCTTGTTTTTAATATTTTACTTTTTATACGGCAGAGTGTCATTACAGCTTTAGTTCATCAGGAAGTGACGGGAAGTGACGGTGGGTGTCCCGAGCAGGAGCGCTAGGCTCAGTGCTAGCTATGGGTTTCGAGAGAGTTGGGAAGTGTGTTTATGTTGGCGTGGATGTAAAGTCCTGCAGTGTTCTCCGCTGTTAATAAAGCCATTAAAGTGCATCGGCGACGTGAGTCTCTCCTTCCCCACAACAAGCGGCATTACAGTATTGACCAGTGCACATTGTCTCACACCAGGAAATAAACGGTGTCACTTGTTACAGGCATTGCCTGGACAGCTATGTAGTGGGGCTTGTTTAACCTTTGGCTTGTGGGTAAGCAGGAAGGAGAGACGAGACGTGTGTGTGTGTGTGCTGAGCTGCGCTCTGGTGGCCACGTTCAATAAATAAAGTTGGCAGAATCAACAGGAGAAGTTTCCTTCTTTGCTTCGGAGCTGAATAACACTGACAAGTTAACAGACTTGTAGCGAACGGAAAAGAAGACGGCTTTTTTGTGTCAAATACAGAAGATGAGGACTTTGATGGATTTGTGGATGAGGATTGATGAAAAATAACGTGAGTACATTCTAAAATACTTCAATTAAGTACAACCCAACTCAGTTTTGCTCCCGCTGCCGCATGCATGCTAGCGTATGTTTTTTTTAAATTGTTGCGTCGTTGGGAGCGCGTCCTGTTCCCAGCCTACTTTGCGGTAATGTTTTGGTGCAAATGCTCTTAAAGTTACATGTTTGACCAGGAAATAGCAAGCTCAAAAGAAGACGGAATTAAGACGGAATTAAAGTCTACACACGACGGCTTCATTGATTGAAAAACAAAATTTTTCGTGCATGAAGCTTCTACTTTTGAGTCGGTAATTTGGCCGCTATATGCGGTCAGATATTGACCAAGGGAGACAAAAGGGGTGGCCGCGTTGGACAGGTTACTGCTATACACAGGGTCTATAACATGTAAATTTGCCGCGGGGGATTTTTCAGTGGCCGCTATAGGCAGGTGGCCGTTTCATAAAAGTGGCCGCTAAGACAGGTTTGACTACATACACTATCTCACAAAAGTGAGTACTCCCCTCACATTTCAGCAACCATTTTTTATTACAATATATCTTCTCAAGAGACAATACTATTGAAATGAAACTTAGATATAGTGTATTTTAGAGCAGTCAGTGTACAGTTTGTATAGATTATCCACTGACAGTGACGCAACACACAGGCATTATTGTCTAAATAGCTGCCAACACAAGTGAGTACCAAGATAACTGGTACAGTGAAGCATAGTGGAGATAGCATCATTGCCGACACTGAGGAGCTGCAGTTCATTGAACGAAACATGAATTCCAACTAATACTGTGACATTCTGAATGAGTTCAGTGTGTAGTTCGTGTTAGACTCCAGCCTATGTTGTTACCCTGAATATGAGAAAATGGATGGATGGATGAACATATATGCCCTACAAACTAGCTACCTGTTTGCAGTCTGTGGGTACATGAAAGGAACTACGAGGACGTGATGTCACAGGTGTTAATTCCGAGACTGTGAATTGGTCACTGCTTCTTCTGCTGAAGGAAATTTTACTCCCCATGTCATGAATCTGTGGATTAAACAGTGATTAAAAGGTTGTATGTCATAAAAAATATGCACCGGACTAACTTTATATACTGTCATTTTTAAATATACTGTATTCTTTCAACAAGATATGCTGGGTCAATACCTGTTTTATACAAATACGTGATCCATTTGGAAATTTGTTCACAATGACATCAGTCTAATAAATATTGAAATGACAACGAACGTTAACAACATGGAGGAAGTTTCATCGAGCTTTAGTTAAGACAATCAATATGTTATGCAAAATAGCACATGGAATAACATGGAATATTGACAACATCACCACAAATAAATCACTTTCTCAATTGCGCTGATCTTCATGCAGTGGTTTTTACTTGTGAGAAACTACTGCAAAACCACTAGTCCAGGGGTGTCCAAAGTCAGGCTCGAGGGCCTGCAATGTGGCCTGTATCACAACATTGTCCAGGTAAAATAGGGCTACACTGAAAAGGAAAAAAGTTTCTGCAAAAAAGGCAATATTAGGAATAAAAAGTTTAAATGTTGAATGAATGTTAAATATGATCACATTAATGCTGATAACTATACGCTTCGGCACTTATAACACAAATCTGGGATGTACTTTGTGTCGTTTCTTAAATATCAAGGTGTCCCTAAAGTTACAAGAAGTTCACACAACTCTAGCAAAGCGCATCAACCTTAGCATCACAAATGCTGAAAAACATAACGAAGATGTTATTTGTTCATATTCCAATTAAAGGAAACTGTCATTTCTTGAAAATAAGCATTTTTCCCGTGTCTCCAGCCTTACTGACACCCTGTACAGTATTTAACTGATGCTCGTGTTTAGTAAAAGGTGAAAACTACCAAAACGGTCCCTGCATCCTTCACTTTTTTTATATGTGGAAAAACTTTGGACATCCCTGTTCAGTCGTAAAGTAAGGGTGTAGTATTTGCAAAAACTACTGAAATGTAGTATTCAAAGATGTCAAATGTAGTAGATTATGAAAGTACTGTATTTGTGGACTTAATTCAGTCCACCTTACAGGTTGATGATGCAAAATGGAACAAGGCATTTATCCTTTGAATATTAACATGATATAACTGCAGTCATTGTGCCTAACAATTGCGGAGTTTTGAAATGTCTCTTAAACCTCAAATTAGCATGAATAAAGGCGTTCTTAACGTAGGCCAGCTAGCATAAACTACTAACACCAATCGAAGCGTGCACAGCAATGAAACGTTTACAACGCTAACTATGTTTTCCGATATTGTTGGACGACTGTAAGTAAAATATAAAAAGAAAAGTGCTTGCCTGAGTGGGAGAAAGTCAATACTGGTTCCTTCGTGGCCATGCACTGACCACTGCTGAGCTAGCTAGCACTCGCTAGCTCAAAGCAACCATGTCGCTGCGTGGCTGTTTTATAAAAATGTAACACCGTTAATTACGCTGACAATTAATATGTTTTCATAGACAGAGTAAACCACACTTTGGAATTTTTAAGGACCTTTAAGGAGCCGTGTGTAAGTCGATATGTTGGTACAAAGCGCCACAGTAGACTGTCAATCACGACTTGCGTATAACGTGTGTACTTCACGTGCCGTTGGAATTTTGGAATGCGTTTGAAACTTGAAGTCGAACCGGAGGCGTTTGTAAACAAAACAAGTGATGTCCATGCCATTTAAGAACGTTCTAGAAGATGTTTTAATTTGGCTGTATCAGTTGTGTTTCCTCCACAATACACTAAATCGATCATTTGTGATTCATTTGAACGACAGCTAAGTAGGTATGGAGTATTTACACAATTTGGAAAGGGTGCGGTTGTAAACGACGCCCCTTGCTGGACAAATGACAAATATCAGCAACTAAATAGTTTCTGGGGCCACAGTCAAGAAAGTTATAAGGTTGGGGCCGGACGTCTCCCTTCACTATTTATTACTCTTAAATGATGTAAACGCTACACAGTAATAAAGTAATAGTCACAATTTAAAACAGAAGCACTATGTTATTCTTTATATGACTGCCGTGCACTGCTGCTTTTGAAAACAAAAACACTACTCAAAAATCCTCTTTAAGGGTGGTTATTCATAAATGTGAGCAAAGATTAAAATATTTTGAACAGAAATGGATAATACCTGTACAGGAAGACCTGGCAAAACCTACTTTAGTCCAACACTCTCATTCGATAACGTGTCAAAATTTTTGGACTGGTACTGCGTATAGAAAAATCTAAAACAAACATAACTGAGAATTTGAAAATATAGTTTAATAATACATACTGTTTAAAATACAACAGTGGGAAGTAACATGTCATGGAGGTAAATTCTTACAACCTAACACATTCTGATCACACTAAAACCTAATTTAGGAAAGCAAAAAAAAAACAAAAAAAAAACAAGAAAACTATAATACAGTGCCTTGTTGCTGTAATGAAACATGGCTAAACCACAAATTTTATCATAACAGCCATCATTCTTATCACTTGAAGCCAAAGTATAAATACACTGGTGGATATACATACATTTTTTGATGCTTTAGTGTGGGTCCAGCAAAATAAAATGCATATTCAATTCTATCCAATCTACACGCATAAGTATTTTTAAAGTTCAAAAAGTGTCCGAAAACAGGATATTCCTTTGGAATGCACATAATCAGATGATGTTGACGCCTGGACCAATACTAGCTCCATGTTGGACATGTACACTGGTCAAGTTTTAATTGGGACAGATGAGGTAACCTGGTAGATCATTTCAGCAGGTTTCTCTGGTTGGCTTTCCACAATGTAACAATCATCTTCAAAATCATCTCCTGTATCCGCTTTACCAGCACCTTTGTCGGAGCTGACTTGTTCTTTGTTGCCGCCAGCTGGGAAGGTATGGTTTATCTCACCGTTGACTTGAGTGACATTGGGCTTGGAAACCGTTGTCATGATTCTCCTTGGCTTTATCAGCTTGCCAAAGCGCCCGTGTTTGGCCATGAACTCCTCAGCTTTGGCGCACTTGTGCCTCTGGAGCTGCTGGGTGCTGTCAAAGGGGATGTGACAAACTCGACATGTGAACTCATCTCCGTCCGAGGGTGTTTGCACGGGTTGGCTGAGTAAGCTCATTGCGGGTGAGGAAGGACGCTTCCAATTGCTTTTATTGGACGCAACTGTGTTATGGGGCATGTTGACGATGGAATTTTGCTTTTTCAACTGCTGGGACGTCGAGACATGAGGTCCCTGAGAGTTTCTGGTGTATGTTCGAATGTTTAGATTTTTCAATTGCAGGGCTGAAGTCACTTGAAGCATCTGTCTGCTTTTATTCTTGTTGACGTATGTGGCATGAGGCCTCGGTGACTCCTGAGTCAGGTCTATGGATGTAATAGGGCGCTTGTAGTTAAGCGGCCTTGCAGTGACGATTTTCAATTTGGCCGTTGAGTTGGGGGAATTACAAACATGGAAGCGAGGCACTAACTTTCTGCTGGAAAGCAGCAACCCACATCCAATACAGCCAGAAACTTTATCTGTGACATGGCTGTAAGCATGAGAAATGAGCATGCGCTTGTTGATGAAACCCTCGCCACATTTACCACAAGTGTACGGCTTCCACTTGTTATACTGGTGAACGGTTTGCACCAACACCACAGGCTGGTACAGTGTCCAAAGATCCACCGTTGGTGCACCAACCTCGGAAAACATTTTCTGCATGCCTGTTCCAGCTTGGCGAGGTTTTGAGAGCAAGGATGAAGACGGATACAAGGAAGGCACTTGGGAGGTCTGTGAAGACCGCATGGTATTTGGAAGCAAGGAAGCTGATGCCATGGGTGCTGGCCTCAGCGATAAAGAAGCTGCAGGACCACTATCCGCTTTTTGTACCTTCCAGACAACTTGACCCGACTTAAATCGTTTCAGCTTCTCCTCTTCTTCAATGTGCTTTGCAAATCTGCGCTTCCTTATTGTTTCGTGATCCAGCACCTGCTGTCCCGGTTCATGAGTGCTGTTGTGGTTCAGCATGTCTGCATATTTGCTGAACTCAGTCCCACAGGAGCAGATGTAACTTGCAGAGGGGCAGACGTGCTGCTCCAAAAATGTCTGGCTGGAAAAGATCTGCTCACAGCTAAAGCAGATCCCCCCAGTTAAACTCACACCCGAGCTGGATTTTTGTTGCTCCATCATCGGACCGAGGGTGAATGTATTCACCTTCAACGTGGACCCCCTCCGTTGCACCTGCCAGAGACATTTAATACAAAATGGGATTCATTTGTGCGTGCTACTTTCAAAAGAGGGGAGGATCAATATGTTAAATGCTGTTAATTAAAGCTGAGCGAAATATGCTTTTGAGGGCAGCCATTTCAACATCAAATCAAAACCAACGATCACGATTAACAGTAGTTACAAGGTATGTGTTTCTCCGCTAGTCGATTTTGAGCAAATTAGTTTGATTGCCACATTTGAAAGACATGAACGTATTATTTGGATGGGACGTGAGAATGCTAACATGCTAACTAGAGCCGTGGCCGGCTAGCAGATGACAACGTTAGCTTACCTTATTATGATATTGACAGTACCGCCGTATTGAGACTTGACTTTATCACTCTTGCCGAAAACGGGCCACTGATTAACTGATGTTCTTTACGAGATAGACTGCAATGCCGTCGTTTTGGTATAAGTATCATTTGACCACACCATGGAAAAAAAAGAGGAAAGCCTCTTCTTCTACGGATGGCGCGCTTTGGTGGCAGCACATCCGGTGTTTGATGGCTTATACTGACCCCTACTGCCGGATGGTCGTAAGTACCTCTGCACGTGTTCACGAGGAGCGTTCCAAACATTTTAACAGCATTTTTGTGCAGCCATAATATTATACGCTTACATTAACGTAGTCAGAGCGAGTTTTGACTAATTCATCATACACCTGAAACGAATATAAAAAAAACGTGTCCAATTTCAGCGTCTGCGCTCCAGTCTTGGAAGTGCGCATTTGTGGACTACAGACGTCATTGTGAGACCGGCAAGTGTCCCCCTTCTCCACTGGATGGAAGTGTGCATTCAGACCAGCCATTGTGGCCGTTCATATCCCACCACTGTTCTGTTCCGCCCTGTAAAAATGTCAATATCGTGGTGCGATAAATAAAAATAGACTTTGTATTTACAAAAGAAAATATGAATATGTAAATACTATATATATATATATATATATATACACACACACAATTATTGTTTAGGTACTAAAATGAACCCAAAATGGAAAAAAGTAATGAATAAATTAACTAGCTGTTAATATTGCTATATTATTATAATATGTTCATTTGCCCACTGTCCATATGCTGCACCATTGTCCTTGCAGATTCAAGGACAATCACTAGGTGTCACCTGCAGTATCATTTTTCTTTTTTTTTTGTAAAAGTAGCATTTAAATCTTAAGAAATTTATGGGAAACCATTATTACCAAAATAATACAAAAAAATAATAAACCATTACCAAAATATGGTAGTTTCCCAGGAAAACTGGGAGGGTTGACAGGCACGATCAGTTTCACCTCTGAGCTGAAGATAAATCTCTCAATATCTCCTGTAAAGTCAAAACTGAAAAATTACATTGCTTTTTGATTGTTCCCCTTTACTTTCGTTCTCTTTATCAGTCATGGGTACAGACGTAAAGATGCGAACACGTGACACAACAAGGAAATGTGGGGATTGCTAGGCCGTCCGAATTCACAATACTGGTCACGGCTTGAGGAGGACTCTCTGAATGTTTGGTTCATTTACCGCAGGATCTAGGTCCTTTGAAGGCTGTATCATAATTCGCTTGAAGGGATGCTCACTGTGCCACACATCCAAAACTCCTGCTTTAGATGCTTTCAAGTAGTACATAAATAAACGTGCCAAGCTTTCATGAATTGGTATATTTAATAACACCAGAACAAGCTACATTCCAACTATTGGATAAAATTTAAGTCCAATTATTTACAACATTGAACCTGAAACACAGAACTTAATGTGACAGAATGGGTGTACACTTATGGTATATTTAATTTTACAGCAGTAACCTACTTTAAAAACTAAAGAGTTTCTCTCTCTAAAAAAAAACTCCAAAACATCACTGTCTGTACAATGTTACTCCATTTATATCATTAAAAACAGGTAGAAAGCAAAAAAGTGGCGTTTTCTGAAATCCATCACATCCATTTACAAGTACGTAAAAAAAAAACAAAAAACAGATGTAATTAAGTCATTAATTCTTGTGACTCGAGCGTCACGTTTGCAGCCATGATGTGATGAACCCTCCTGCGATGGTTTTTCAGTGATTTCAGATTTGGGTATGTGCCGTGACAAATATCACAGCGGTGTGACTCAGACTGTTTGTGAGTCAGGAGGTGCCTCTGCAGAGTGTCGACAGTTCCAAACCAACGAAGGCAAACTGGGCAACGCACAGGCTTGATGGCGGGTTTGCAAGCACCACTTCTCTGGTGAAAGAGAAGACTAACCATGTTTGGGAATTCAGTGTTGCAGCGGGAACAGCGATACGTTTTGGGAGCATTTTGAGCACGCCCGCCTTTACATCGGTTCCATGCTAAATGCCTTCGAAGGGAACATCGGGTGGCAAATGAATTCCCACACCGTGTGCATACAGTTCGCTTTTTCCCCATGTTTGCACGCCCGAGGGCTTGTTGCTTCTGCTGGGGCTGATGCACAGGTGGGGGTGGAGGTGGAGGAGGTGGTAGTGGTGGCTTCTGCTGCTGTTGAAGGGGCTGCTGTTGGATCCGTAACAGAAGGGGTTGTGATCGCTGTGTATGTATTCCCTTTAGCAGCTGGTGATGAGGATGCATGTGGATCTGCAGGTGCACTTCATAGTCAGCCCAGGAACTAACAGTCTCTCCACAGGTTGGACAAGTGTAGGATTCCTGTGCGTGCTTTTGCAGATGCTCCAGCAGCAGTCTGGGAGATGTAAATCCAACCCCACACTCGCAGGTCACTCTCCTTGGCAGCACTGAGGGAAGGGACATGATTCCCCAGTTGTTTGAATCATTATCTGGGCTGTCTTTAGCACCACCTGACAAACTGCGCTGCAACAGCTCTCGGTTTGTCTGTTGCAACTGACATTTCCGCCTGTGAACCATCATGTTGTCTTTGCGGTTGAAGGATTTTCCACAGACAAAGCAAGCAAACATTGGTCTAGTGCCACTGTTTTGTGAAGCCACGCCCTGGCTACCACTCTGTAATACAGTTCCAGGACCCCGAGGTCGAAAACCACAGAGCCGTAAATGCCTGCTTAGGGTAGATGGCCGACTGTAGGTCTTCTGACACCTGTGACAAGGGTAACGTTTTATACCATCTCTGACAAAATAACTCAGGTTAGCCACTGCGTCTGTCTCTAAAGACTCCTCCAGGGTACTATCATTACAAGCATTTTGTGAGGAGCTAAGGAGCTCAGTTTCATCATCGAGGGGCATTGTCCACTTGCCTTCGTTGCTGCTGTCATTATGAGCCGACTCTGCATCCAAGTTGTTTTCCATTGCGCTGTGCTGATCCCTCATGGCAGACTTGGACGTAAACGGTGGGTAGCTTTTGGCAAAGCCACACCAGGCCATGTCTGAAACGTCATACTGTTCAGAAGTGGTAGAGGTCACCTCTACTTTGATCCGACTGGGAATTTCAGTGCCAACAGAAACATTCTTGGCAACTTGAACGTGATCATCCCCAGGTCCTACGGGTTTACTGCTTGATCTTAAGGCTAGCATTCTGTCAGTGGTGCAACGAGATATCTGGATGGGGGGTGCTTTTGGGCCTTGACACTTGTGTTTTTTCAAGTTGTACCTGCGGGCGTAGTTGTGCTTGCATACCGGACAGAAGAAGGATTTTTTTGTATTGTTTAAGCTGTGGAATGGCATTATTTTTGGAGCTAATGGTAATGTGCTTGACAGCTGCACAGGCGTTTTCCCAGACGGAGTGCATACATGATTGTCAGTGAAAGGCAGCTTCCCAATGATGAGTTGTTTGCAGCGACGACAGCATTTAATCCTCTCCTTTTTGTGCAAGAAGTGATGCTCAGTTAGTCGGTCCGAGTTTGGAAAGGTCCGGCGACAGCGACCGCATTGATATTTCCCAAACAGGCCATTATTGCTAGAATCTCTGAGCATCTGACGGGTTTCAAGAACCACAACAGGTGAAAGCACTTTTGTCAAAGAGACTATCTTCTTCCTGCTGGAGTCGATAATGCTGCTAATGGTTGGAGCTCTGGTCTTGATGCCAGGCTTCGCAAGCAGTCGTCTCAGCTTTGCCACAGAGAGATCATTGATTGGTTCTGATTCAGGTTCTGGTTCAGGTTCAGGTTCAGGTTCAGGTTCAGGGACTGGGACTGGTGTTATATCAACTGGGACGGCTTCTTGTTTGAGGGTAATGATGTTATTGTTCTCATTCTCGTTTGGAGATGGAGATGGAGATGTCGAGTTGCACCTCATGTATGCAGATGCCACCATTTTCATTATTTTGTCATTTTTGGCCAATTTTTCCTCGTCGCCACTGAGAAAAGACGTTTCCAAGTCCTGGGAATTTCTTTCGATATCTGAAATGCTCTCACCTGTTGCCGATGTTTGTTCATGTTGTCCATCAAATTCTGGAGTGATGGTATATTTCTGTGAAGGTGTCACTGGAACAGTATCACCATCTTGCAGTATTTCATTTTCTTCATGCTCTTTTTGAACAAGTGGCAACCCTGAAGTCGAGGGAAAACTCGGGACCAATTCTGTCTTTGGGCTTAGTGTTACATTCTGGCTGGTAGGACCATTATTAGACCCTGACACACTTGAGAGGCCTGCCCCGTCTGGCATTCGGGGTTGCTGTGCCTGAGAGGCATGCAATTGCTTATGTTCAAGCATAAGACAGAAGTCTTGAAATTCCTCTCCACAATCGCAGATAAATAAAGATAGTGGTGGACTCTGCAACGGGTCACTGGAAGAGTTTTGGCTGGCCATCACAGTGTCAGGTGGGGTAATGTCAGGCTGTGTCGAAGGAGGAGCACTGATCTTTGGGAGTGTGTTGGCATGGGTAGCCTGGTGCACGAGCAAGGCGGCCAGACCATTGAAGGTGGCCGAACATGCCACGCAACGATACGATTTAGACGGTGACGTATTTCCTTGGAGTCCAAGCATCATGGCAGTCAAGGCGGAGTGTTCATGTAGAGTAGTTTCCTGTGGAGAACACAGTAACAATGGTTAATGCAAAGTCACAACTTGCACTTTTTTGGTGAATCTTCAAAATGTATTGTTATACTGTAGTGTCCAATGAGTTGTTTTTTTTTTATTATTATTTTTGGATGGAGAGGGTACCCATGACGGAAAAGGGAATACGTGTAATGACGATGAGAAAGGAAATGGCATTTTCTGCAAGAAAGGAAGGCACAATGAACATACAGTATTAATCAAACCAATAGGGAACAGTGTCACCTTCAAACACCTTTTTGTAGCCTCTCCATTACGTGTGTCAGGCATGGTGAGTAATTTCACTTTATTTTAGTTTTATTATACAGGAGTTATCGTCTCTTTGACATTTGCATGACAGTTAGGAATGTTAAAATGTTTCTTACAACACTGTATAGATAAAAAATTGATTTGACAAAAGGAATTAGTGACATTTTCTATGGGAAAGTTTTTTTTTTTTTTATAAATTTGAACTTGGAAGTGAATCAGCACCAAGGAACAGATTGTATTTTATTTTAGAGGTTCCAATCAAACTTACGTTCTACTGGCGCACCAGTTACACAATAAAAATATAAAATCAACATTTGTATTTTTGCTCTGAGCAAGTACAATGGAAAACAATACGTAAAAAAAACATTGAAATCTACTAATTTCAATTCTACTACATTACACTCTTCTGCACTCTGGTGTATGCTAGCAGCCCCGCCTCCACCCACCGAGACAAAGAGACTGTATGACTGACAAAAGGGCTTACTCCGTTCATGTCATTGTTCTATGGAACAAATGCGCCAAGGTGCTGAAACCAATGAACAGAGTGAACCCTCTTCTTGCCTGTTTGGAGGCGGGAGACGACGAAAACAAACACACATGCACATGGCAATACATGGAGGCCAGCAAAATTATTGAGTTCATTTTCATTCCTTGTGTTTTTATTAATAGTAATTGATTAGTAAGTCATTTATTATTGTCCCAGGCTTAGTGCCCATGAGACAGTTCTTTTCTGAACGACAAATCTTGCCACGTTTTAGATCTTACGACACCCCATAACATAACATAAAACATAACTCTATGATTTCCGAGTAAACAGAATCGCACAATTGGCCGATAAAAACGAAATTTACAGTTAAACGTGGAAAGTGACATAACGTCAATGAAATGCCATCATAGTGAAGAGAAGTAACGTTCGTGTGGGGAGGTGTTTCCCCGGCAGACAACTCAATTGTGGTGGAATACCATCATAAACACTAAACTGCCGTCTCCCAAACCAAACATGTCAAAATGGTGACCTAAAACACCGCGAAATTTGGCAGAAACTCCTCTTTCGGAGCGTGAATGGAAGCTAGCAGGGTTGGCTTAGTTTAGCAGAGCATGCCGGTGTGGCTGTGTATGCGAGACTCAGGCTACATGAGTATATTTTCTATGAGTTGTGTTTTACCGCTTTAATGTGAGCGTTTTACAATGCTCGCTGACAACATGCAAGTTCTGAGTGGAAAAAAAGACAAGAGACACGTTTATTCTTGCACCCAGCTCGTCACGCACAGAACACACTTCCTGTCTTCAAAATAAGAGCGCTGTTTGCCAAATCTTGTCTAATTGTGTAAACTAAATAAGGGTGTCACAATAAATATCTTACATTAATAATGCAATTGGAATTGCACTGGTGACTACATCTTCCTTAATCATAAGCACAGGCAATGCAGTTTATTGAAGCTTTTGTAGCAATGTGTGCAGAGGCTGACATCCAATGAGAAAAGTTAGCCAGACTACTGGAGGATTTTTGCATTTAATTAATGGACATTTTATTCACGAGGCCAAAAAATGGAATTCTAAAAAATGAAAAACAGAAAAAACGGAATTTGGATATGGCCTTATAATAACAAACATTTTAAAAGTTTTTATTCAGAATTTCAGTTTTAAATTCTTTGAATAACTTATATTTTTAAACTGTGATTGATGTATGACATGCATAAGCGGTTATTTTTAGCTCATTGTGTTTTGTGGTCCAGAAACCCATGGCAGTTAGCCTGGTGTATAGACTTGTCCTATTTTTATTTTAGCTCTATTTTATTCCTCTTCTTTTTAGTATTTTTTGTGTATGAAATTTTACAGTCAAGTTTTGCATTGAAGTACATGGGTGCCTAATCAGTGTCTTGCTTCGGTTATTGATCATATAATTTACACATGCACAAACAGCTGTTAAAATACAGAAAATGCCAACTCGAAATCATTTCACCCCCATCACTTTGGCGTCCCCTCCAACGCAGCATATATTGCATACCCACTTTTTGCACCTTTGCACACAGGACAAGTGCATCAATAAAGACACAAAAGAGCTAAAAAAAATATGCCATGTTCTGTTTTCACACACTTGCAAAATGCAACAAAAATACGTGGCTGGAGAGCAGCGATGCATACAAGCGTATTCAAGGGTCAAACTATATGCAGTGTACGAAAAATGCATACATGTTGGCAGGTCTGCACTTCTATGACAGCTAGGAAGGCTAACATGTTGCCTGTACAGCTAATAAGATATCCCTACTTCCATTGCTTCCATACAGGAAAAATACAAAACAAAAACAAATCACAGGTTGACCATTGTCATGTGACCAAGTTCCAACGTGTGCAGTGCAACATATTCTATCCTCCAGAATGCAATTAATATATTTGACCAATCAAAAGTTGCTAAAAGCCCATCCTAAAGATGGCAATGTAAAAATATGTATGATCGTTTTGAACTAGTGCTTGATTCTCTTAACTTTTGTTAGTACAAGGGTAAGGGTCCTATTTTTGAACCATCAGTTCCATCGATGGCCTCCACCACAGTCTGACACTTTCAGTTATAACACCACTAGTAATATGTGTAGATATTACTCAGCGTCCACAAAGCAACACAATCACAGAATATTGCAACCTCTCCAATGATAATAATAATAATAGCAGAAATGGCACCGTGGAAGTATTCTGTCCATGTGCACCTGGCATGGTGCCTCAAGCTAGGCTACCTTTGTTCTTCAAATCTTGTTTGACAGAGCTTTGCAGACCGGCTGATAATTAAAATATGCATTTATGAAATAATAGCATTGTTTGTATGTTCTCATGTTTTTGATTTGCATTTTGTTTGTTGTCTCCGATTGTGTTGACATGTGCAAAGCACACACACATATTACTACTACTACTACTACTACTATTATTATTACTACAATGTTATTTAAATGAAAATCTAAATCGACAGACTTTGAAACGCAAAACAAAAGGTTGGACGTGTAGGAATCCTATGTGAATAGAACGCTTGAAAAAAACGAATTAGTATGCATGCTAAGCTAACGCTAACGCTGGTCAATGCCAGCCGATCTGCTGACAAACATAGCAATGCTAGTGTACTAATGCTAAATTCAACAACAGTATGGCGTGCCGCGCTTCAATCCTTTGATAAGGAGCTTCGCGTTACAAAAAAACACCGCTGTGTTAGCTCCCTGCTTTCCGGTACAAAGTGCACTAGTGAAGGCTAAGCGAGGGGAGGTGGCTGGCTCCGCTCCCGGGAGAGGCCACACAACAACGGATACTAGCAAGGCGAGCTAACGCCATCTCTGGAGCTTCTTGTTGCAACCACAACCAGGACGCTGTTTCAAACACTCACCCTTCACACCAGCATGGACGTTACAAGCCCTTGAGGTGGAGACACAATGGTACTGACGCAATGCTCGTTCCGGAAACATCTGTCAGCGTAGATGTGCCTGTACCGGGGTCCCCTTGATCGCCAACAAATGTGAAGATGTGCCAGCTACCCAACAGAAGGGGAGGAGGTGCAGGAGCAGGAAGAGTGGCTTCCAGCTGCCGGGTATAAAGGCAAGGATCTGACGTGGCGCATGCGCGGTAGACGCGCTCCTGCGGCGCTGGTTGCGAGGTCTCTAGGCTGCTGTTCCTGTTCCCGGGCAGCTTGGAGAGGTCTTGATCACGTGACCGCCACAGCCCGCCTACGGGTATCTCTTCCTGTTCTGATCCAGCGAAAGCACTGAGTTTGTACTGAAACATGATTCAAACGAAGTCGGCCATTTTATTCAATCATTAACACCGTTTGACAACCAGGAAGTAAACATGTCAGGTGCAGGACAATTCCAAGAACCCTTTGAAAATAGTGATGGGGGAAGGGCTTAATGTGATTTTTTTCATGCTTCTCACCCTGCACATTGCAGACTTCTTGAACCCTTCCACTCACTGTCACCTGCAGAACTTCTCTGATGACTCTGCGGTTGAACATGAACACAGAACTGACCCTTGTTGATGGCAGCCTAAAGACACCACCTTCAGATCAGTGTAGCAAAGATCGAAGAGCTGGTCGTAAAGTTCTCCAGCCACCTGTCTTATACAGTAGTTCACAAAAGTGAGTACTCCCCTCACATTTCAGCAGACATTTTATTACATCTTCTCAAAATATAGTACTATGTAAACGAAAATTGGACAAAGTAGTCAGTATACACACCAGCACCCCTGGCCCGGGCCCCCGAGGGGCTCTGTAGTCTAATGATCTTGTTCTCCTGGTTTGTTATACAAGATCAGTTAATGTCGGTTTGATGGACTTCAAAATGACAGTCTCTCTCTGTGGCGTTGCTGTTGCAGGCATGTGTACGTTGTAAAATGATGTTATCATGAGCTTTACTTTTGGGTTTAAAGGGCCCGGTCACTTGCCCTGCCCCTGGCCCGTCTCTGATTTGTTCCACGAGTGAGTGTGTAGCTTGTATAACAGTACAGATGTACTATCCATTTTCAATACCCTTTGTACTCAGTCACAGGTGAGCTGGAGCCAATCCCAGCTGACTTGAGATGAGAGGCAGGTTACACCCTGGATTGGTTGGCAGTCGAACACCTGGACATAGATTTATCATCCACTGAAAATGACTCTACACAGACATTGTCTAAATAGCTGGCAACACAAGTGATCATGACCATGGGCTACATGAATGCTGCCAGCTCAGAGGAGAGCTGGTTCATTGAAGGAGACATGAATTCCACCATAGACTGTGATACTCTTGAGTGGAACATGATCCCCTCCCTTGAAAAACAGGGCTGACTGGTGCAACTGTGCGAGAGTATGTTGGTAAAACTAACTCCCTGAGTTTTGGGACATCGCTGGACAATGAGTTGACATCTCAGGCTTCTAGCTCAGTGACTAGCGCTCTCAACTCTGAATCTAAGGACATTGGTTCAACCAGGCGGATTACAATAAACCTGGGGTTTTCTATGTGTGGCCACCTCGGAGATTATAATATGGTTGGGGCTTCCCTGGTCCCCACTGTTTGCTCTCGCTGTAGGAAGTAAATATCAGTTCATTTTTCAGTTAATTCACTTTGATGAAACTGAAGTTAGCCTGGCAGATTTGAAAAAGAGGTTTATTTTTCTCAAGATGATGCACCTCAATGTGAGGCCCGCCTCACATTTTAAAGACCTATGACCAAAACAGCCCAATGTTCCTCCATTGTTGTTTAGGTGCGAGTCCCTCACAAAAGTGAGTACATGCCTCACAATTCTACAAATATTGTATTTTATCTTTTCATGGGCCAAAACTGAAGAAATGACACCACTGATACAATGTAAAGTAGTCAGTGTACAGCTTTGATAAACAGTGTAAATTTACTGTCCCCTTAAAACGACAACACACAGCCACAAATGTCTAAACCACTGGCAACAAAAGTTAGTATACCCTAAGTGAAAATGTGGAACTTGGGCCCAATTACAGTCAAACCTGTCTATAGTGGCCACTAAAGGGAAACAGCAAAAGTGGCCGCAACCGGCAGGTGGCCGTTATAGACAGGTTGGTGGCCATTTTGAATTTGTGCACATATTAACATGTCTGTGATTAGAAGCTTATTGTGTTTGCGGATACATATAATTATACTGTTACATGTTGACCAGTAGAGGGCACTGTGGGACTGCGGATAAAAGTTGCAAAGAAAAACTAGGCTTGTTATTCTACACCACCCACAGAACAAACCTGTGCTACTATATACGGGGCAGAGTGTCTTTACAGCTTTAGTTCATCAGGAAGTGACGGGAAGTGACGGGAAGTGACGGTGCGACGTCACGAGCAGGAGAGCTAGGCTGGGTGCTAGCTGTGAGTGTCGAGAGAGTTGGGAAGTGTGTGGATGTTGGCGTGAATGTAAAGTCCTGCAGTGTTCTCCGCTGTTAATAATGCGATTAAAGTGTATTGACCAGTGCACATTGTCTCACACCAAGAAATAAACAGTGTCACTGTCTGCAACAAGCTCAAAAGAAGACGGCTTTTTTATGTGGAACAACTGACAGTTTGTGTGGATCTTGTGAATGATTGTGACTGAGCTACGACTCAGTAATTAAAGTCTACACATGACGGCTTCATTGATTAAAAAACGAAACCTTTTCATGCATGAAGCTTCTACTTCAGTCGGTATTTTGGCCGCTATATGCGGTCAGATATTGACCAAGGGATACAAAATGGGTGGCCGCTGGTCGCATTAGACAGGTGACTGCTATACACAGGGTCTATAACACGTACATTTTCTGCGGGGGATTTTTCAGTGGTCGCTATAGGCAGGTGGCCGTTATATACAGGTGGCCGCGAAGACAGGTTTAACTGTACCCATTGACCTTCCCAGGTGTCACTTGTTAGGGGTAGAACGTCTCAGTTGTGAATAGAGAGCAGGAGTGTTAAATTTGGTGTTATCACTTTCACACACTCCCATATTGGTCACTGGAAGTTCAACATAGCATCTCATGGCAAAAAACTCTCGCTAACAATTGATTCCTAATACCCTGAAACTGAGCCACAGCTTGATTGCCAAGGCCATACAGTACTTTAACAGGCCTCACAATGGTACACCGAAAAATTCAATGCAGTGCGGTCGGGGACCAGTCTGTCAGTGCTCAGACCAGACAAGAAAGTTTGCAAACACTTTGCTGAGGACAATCAGAACCGAGACATGGATTGCCAGAACCATATTCTGTTGTCTTATGAGACCAAGATAAACTTATCTGGTTCAGATAGTGTCAATCAAGTGTGTGTGGTGGCAACCAGGTGAGGAGTACAAAGAAAAGTGCGCTTTGTCAAGCATGGTGGTCGGAGTGTCCCCGTTTGGGGTGAACGAGTGCTGCCAGCACCGGGGAGCTACATTTCTTTGATGGAAACATTAATTCCAACATGCACTGTGACGCACTAAAGCAGAGTATGATCCCCTGACACAGGGAAGTATTCCAACATAAGAAGCCCAAACACAACTCCAAGACAATGACCTCCTTGCTACAGAAGCTGAGGGTGAAGGTGATCTGACTGGCCAAGCATGTCTCCCAACCTACTTACCAGCTGTGGGGCATCCTCAAACGGAAGGTGGAGAAGTGCAAGGTCTCTAGCATCCCCCAGCTCTGTGATGTTGTCATGGAGGAGGGAAAGAAGATTCCAGAAGAAACCTGTGAAGCTCGAGTGACCTCCATGCCCAAGAGAGTTAAGGCAGTGCTGGAAAATAATGGTCCCACACGAAATATTGCTGGGTTGCAACCACGCGACCTAGAGGTAGTTGGCTTCACTTCCGGTGAGCCGATGGGGGTCACACAACGGCTATGACCACATATACACTTGTTTTTACAATAACTGGCAGATTGAAGCGAATCACGGAGCATGTCGAGGAAAAGATGTGCTCCAATTGTGTGACTGAACATGGTGTGTTGCTTGAAGACATAAGATACAGTCGTATAATAATACGTCTGATAATAAGTAGGTGATGTATTAGTAACAAAATGATGCCACATAATTTGATAGAAATGAAAATGATCACCCTATAGAGGGGGGAAATCAAAGACACCCCAAAAATGAAAGTGAAAAAATGATGCAGCACACTGGTCCATTTTGCTAAAATGTCATTGTAGCAACTGAAAATGATTCTCAGTAGTTTGTGTGGCCCCCACGTGCTTGTACGCATGCGGCATGTTCCTAATGAGACTACGGATGGTGTCCTGGGGGATCTCCTCCCAGATCTGGACCAGGGCATCACTGCGGTACCTGGACGCATGGAGCAGATTCCAGGAGACAAGTAGTTACTCCAGGAGAGCTGGACAGGGCCGTAGAAGGTCCTTCAACCCTCAGCAGGATCGGTATCTGCTCCTTTGTGTAAGGAGGAACAGGATGAGCACTGCCAGAGCCCTACAAAATGACCTCCAGCAGGCCACTGGTGTGAATGTTTCTGACCAAACAATCAGAAACAGGCTCCATGAGGGTGGCCTGAGGGCCCGACGTCCTGTAGTGGGTCCTGTGCTCAATGCCCAGCACCGTAGAGCTCGATTGGCATTTGCCATAGACCACCAGAATTGGCAACTACACCACTGGTGCCCTGTGCTCTTCCCTGATGAGAGCAAGTTCAACCTGAGCACATGTGACAGACGTGAAAGGGTCTGGAGATGCCGTGGAGAACGTTATGCTGCCTGCAACATCATTCAGCATGACCGGTTTGGTGGTGGGTCAGTGATGGTCTGGGGAGTCATATCCCTGGAAGGACGCACAGACCTCTACAGGTTAGATAATGGCACCCTGACTGCTATTAGGTATCGGGATGAAATCCTTGGACCCATCGTCAGAACCTACGCTGGTGCAGTGGCACCTGGGTTCCTCCTGGTCCACGACAATGCCCGACCTCATTTGGCTAGTGTATGCAGGTAGTTCCTGGAGGATGAAGGAATTGATACCATTGACTGGCCCCTACGTTCACCTGACCTAAACCCAATAGAACACCTCTGGGACATTATGTTTAGGTCCATTCGGCGCCGCCAGGTTGCTCCTCAGACTGTCCAGGAGCTCATTGATGCCCTGGTCCAGATCTGGGAGGAGATCCCCCAGGACACCATCCGTAGTCTCATTAGGAGCATGCCCCGACGTTGTCAGGCAGGCGTACAAGCACGTGGGGGCCACACAAACTATTGAGAATCATTTTGAGTTGCCACAATGACATTTTAGCAAAATGGACCAGTGTGCTGCAGCATTTTTTCACTTTCATTTTTGGGGTGTCTTTGATTTCCCCCCTCTATAGGGTGATCATTTTCATTTCTATCAAATTATGTGGCATCATTTTGTTACTAATACATCACCTACTTATTATCAGGAAAGATATTCAAGATAATTTTTCCCCCAGTTTAGATCGGATGTGTTTTCGAAGTGTTCCTTTAATTTTTTTGAGCAGTATATAAGGCATTCAGAATACATTATATGTAGTGTAGTGTCTGTGACTTGTGTACACCATTACGGAAAAGGGCCTGGGAAGTGACGTGTGTGACGTCAGCTAGCTTGAGTTGACTGTGTTTAGCCGTTAGCAGTGTGGAGCACAGCCTCGCTACTTTAGCTGAGGTGCTGCTCTGGAAGTCAGGAGAACCAGGATGGAGAGGGGCCAGGGACACCTCGCCTGTCTGCCTTTGATCCCTCAAGGGGCAGGGAGGCAGGTCCAGGTGCGCCGCACTGCCAGCGGATGCAGGCATGTGTCTACAACACGATTACGTCACAAGTTCGACTAAGTGGTGCAGACGTTTCCTAATTAGCTCCGCTGGGATCCCGTGCGGGGGCCACTGGTGTTGTGGCAAG
Organism: Dunckerocampus dactyliophorus; assembly: GCF_027744805.1. Taxonomy (NCBI): domain Eukaryota; kingdom Metazoa; phylum Chordata; class Actinopteri; order Syngnathiformes; family Syngnathidae; genus Dunckerocampus; species Dunckerocampus dactyliophorus. The sequence goes on from NC_072825.1 coordinate 21,007,415, forward strand.
TGGACCTGGGTTTGCTGGAGTTTCACCATTGCGAGGGCTCGGCGTTGGCTTCCGGCTGGCGCGCCGATGGCGTTGCCGGCCTGGGACTCATTGGGGCTTCACCGTCGTGGAGGCTTGGCGTTAGCTTCTAGCTAGCGCGTTGACTGCATCGCTGACCTGGGACTCACTGAAGTCTCACCGTTATGGAAACTCACTGATTATTTTTCACTTGCTTTCTGATTGAGGATGAGAGAATGCCGAGTAGAAGAAGCAACATACAGGAGAAAGACACGGCGACTGCAGACGACTTGGAGGAGATTAAAAGATCACTAAACTTTATGTCGGGTGAGCTCACAAGACTAGCATCACAGCAGGAACGACTAATTGGACTAATGGAGGAAGTAAAATCATTGAAAGACATGCTAACGGAGAAAGATAAAAGGATTATTGTGTTAGAGCAAAGGGTGGACGAATTGGAACAATATACAAAAAGGGACAATCTGGTATTAACGGGCCTGGAAACTCAACACTGATCCTATGCACGAGCTACTGTAAACGGGGTGACAACAGAAGATGCACCACGGGAGGAACTGCTAACACTGGAACAACAAGTAGTGGGATTTCTGCACAGTAAGAACATAAACATCCAAAGTGATAATATTTCTGTTTGTCACATATTACCAAGAAAGACAGAGAAAGAAAAACCAGCTATCATCTTGAGTTTCATTAGCAGAAAGAAGAGGATTGATCTGAAAGGTACTAATGTATACTTAAATGAACATTTAACAAAAAAAATTGAGATATTGCATGAGAAGCAAGGATGCTGAGAAAACAGAAAAACATCATGGCAACATGGACTCGAAATGGCAAAGTATGGATGAGAGAACAAGAAGAGTCACAGGCTAGGATGATAGGAGATCTTAAAGAATTAGAAAAATTTAGAAGAAAATAGAGCAATGGAGTTGATTGAGAGTATTAGATGTAGACTTAGGAGAATGGGCTGTAGAGTGGATATAAGAAATAGACATATACTGGAAAATGGATGCATACATAAATTTAGATGTTAATTTAGAGAGTAAAATATATGATATAGACGAGGGTACGAACAAAAAAGAACTAATTCCAAATAATGAATGCGAGTATTATACTGAGGAAAAATTTAATGATCAAGTAATGATGAACGGAACATTGTCTATCATCATCATCATTAACTTTATTTCAGACACATGCATGGTCCATAGAACAATATATATAAAAACAGAACAAAAACCAAACAAACAAACAAAGAAAAAAAGACAATTAAAAATGGCTCTCTCTTGCTATATAAGTTAAGGCGCCAGTGTTTCCACAAACTAGAAAAGAACCTGACTGAGCTTTGTAGAGGGTTGGCCAGTACACATATGATGCTGTTTGCAGAGGATGTTAGCCTACACATACATCTGTACATGAGGTTCCATAACACAGCAGCACAAGTTGGTACATTCATTCATTTCAACAGTAGAAGTATAAAATGTAATTTATCAAAGATGAAAGATTACTTAAAGAAAATTTGGTTTGGTTTGGTTTAGTTTATTTGAACATGAAGGTTACAATGGAATACATCTCGTGAATCATTCTTTGACAGTTCCACATGTCCAAAAGGAGTAGGAAGAAGCAAAGCTTATTTAATCCTACCCCCCATCCATTCTACATCTAGTACAGTACATGTAGTTCACTTCCTGGATTCCATGTCATGTTTTCAGTGATAGTCAGGATAACACATAATAGATAACGGTGAGATAGCCCTCCCCCCAAAAAAAGAAAGAACATTAATAATAATAATAATAATGATGACAATACTAAATAAATAAATAAATAAATAAATAAGAACAAAGCTTTTTTTTTCTTTTTTTTTTCCCTTTCCTTTTTTTTTTTTTTTTTTTAAACACAACAAAGAAAATTATAAATAAATAAATAAATAAATAAATAAATAATAAAATTTAATTAAATAAATAAAAAATAAATAAATAAAAAATAAAATTTAATTAAATAAATAAAAAATAAAATAAAATAAAATAGAAAATAAAAAAATAAATAAAATAAAATAACAAACCTGACAGAACAATCAGGACTCTTCTGCCTTGTATTTAGCAAACATCAACTGCTTGTATTGTTTTTTGAATTTGCTCATCTCTGTACATTGTTTGAGTTCTTTACTCAATCCGTTCCATAATTTAATTCCACACACGGAAATGCTGTGGGTTTTCAGCGTTGTTCTCGCATATAAATGTTTTAGGTTTAATTTTCCTCTAAGATCATATTTCTCCTCTCTGATTGAGAAATACTTGATTAGATTTTTGGGTAACGAGTTATTATTAACTTTATACATTATTCTAGCGGTTTGAAAGTGTACTAAATCTGCGAATTTTAATATCTGTGATTTTAAAAATAAAGGGTTTGTATGTTCTCTATACTTGGCATTATGAATTATCCTCACAGATCTTTTTTGCAGTACAGTGAGTGAGTGAAGATTGCTTTTGTAATTATTTCCCCATATCTCCACACAATACGTTAGATATGGTAATACTAAGGAACAGTACAGAGTGTGGAGTGATTTTTGATCAAGAACATATTTTGCTTTATTCAATATAGAGATATTTCTCGCCACCTTTTGCTGTATATATTTAATATGAGATTTCCAACTCATTTTTTCATCTATTATAACCCCAAGGAATTTATATTCTTCCACTTTTTCAATATCCGTTCCATTAATTTGTATTTGGTCGTACGTGTCCTTTCTACTATTACCAAATAGCATTATTTTAGTTTTACTTAAATTCAGAGATAATCTATTCTTGTCAAACCAATTAGAGGGCATTTTAGTATAATTGCAGTGTCAGAAACATGGATGAAGGATGGAGAAATTGATGATGTTCAGATAGATGGTTAACTGTATTTTGTAAACAGAAAGACAAAAAAAGGTGGAGGTATATCTTGTCAACTGTAGTTTGAAATGTAAGGTTGTTAGTAATATGACAAATGTTATTGACAATGTTATGGAAATGATCACAGTGGAAATCATTAGTTAAAAGGCTAGAAATGTTAAAATGAGTTGTGTTTATAGATCACCAGGTTCATGTGTTCAAACATTCATAGATACATTAATGGACCTGTTTGACAGGAGTCAGAACAAGGTTGTGTTTTTATGTGGAGATGTAAACATTGATCTGGAAAATTCAAGTTCATTGAACACGTGTGATTTTATAAATACAATGTATAGTTTGAATTTGCTTCCAATGATATCTAAGCCCACAAGAATAACATCAAAAAGTGCAACTATTATTGACGATATTTTCACAAACGTAGGTGATGGAAAAGTTGTGAGTGGGATCATGATAACTGATGTAAGTGATCATTTACCTGTTTTTACAGTTTATAAAAATGATCAATACAATACAAAGGACATTACCACAGAAAAATGTATCAGAAACAGATCTAAAGAAGCTTTGGAGGCACTGAAACAAAGCTTAAAAAAACAGAAATGGGATGGAGTGTATGTACATGATGTAAATATAGCTTATGATTTTTTTATGACGATATTTATAAATTTGTATGAAAAACATTGTGGACTCAGGAGGATTGTAAAGAAAACTGCTATTGATGACTAAAGGACTACGAAATGCCTGCAAGAAAAATAATTACTTATATAGATTTTTTTATTTTTTTAATCAAGGTCGAAAGAAGCAGAAGACATGTATAAGAAATATAAAAATCAGTTACTATTGATAATTAGAAGGCACAAAAAGGAACACTATGGTAATTTACTATATGAAAATAGAAATTGCACGAAGGCTAAGAATAATAGTGTAATAAAAAATGATAAACGAGAATCGGCTCTTCCAAGTTATTTTGTGAAAAATAATGACATTTTTGATAAATCTGAAATAGTCAATGAGTTTAATGACTTTTTTTGTTAATGTAGGCCCTAGTCTTGCAGCAAACACATCTACAATTAAAGGCAATGTAAATAAAAACACAATAATGGATAATGTGGACAGTATTTTTCTTGGTAAGGTAGAAACAGAAGAAATACTGAATATTGTAAAAAGCTGTGCAAGTAAAGGATCCACTGACTTTATAGATATGGACATGATACTGGTAAAGAATATTACTGAATTGGTTATTGAACCATTTACATATATTTGTAATCTATCATTTTTGTCAGGAGTTTTTCCTGACAAAATTAAAATTGCAAAAGTAATTCCAATTTATAAAAATGGAGATAAACATGCTTTGTCCAACTACAGACCAGTATCCTTGCTTCCACAATTTTCCAAAATATTAGAGAAATTGTAACCAGGTTAGACAAATTTATGGATAGATGAAATATTTTGAGTAATAGTCAGTATGGATTTAGAACTAACCACTCCACATCAATGGCTCTTATGGAATTAACGGAAGAAATATCTACTGCAATAGAAAAGAAACAGTTTTTTGTAAATATTTTTGTTGACCTCAAAAAGGCTTTTGATACCATTGATCATACCATACTTCTTAAAAAACTGAGCAAATATGGTATCAGAGGAGTTGCACTTGGATGGGTTTCAAGTTATTTAGAAAATAGGAAGCAGTTAGTGCAGATAGATGAGGTAAAATCTGAATTACATAATATTCGGTGTGGAGTACCTCAAGGGTCGGTCCTCGGCCCAAAATTGTTTATTTTGTATGTTAATGATTTTGCTTGTGCATCAAAACTGCTCAAATTTATTTTGTTTACGGATGATACTACTTTATTTTATTGTGGGGAAGACCTTACGAAGGTGGTGGATGTGGTTAAACAAGAATGAAAAAAAATAAAAGTATGGTTTGATGTAAACAAATTATCGGTAAATGTGGAAAAAACAAACTTCATGATATTCAGCAACAGAGGGATAGACTCTGGTGCTTTTTCAGTTAATATAGATGGTATTGAAATGAATAGAGTAAAGGAAACCAAGTTTTTGGGTGTAATTCTGGATGAGAAGTTGTGTTGGAAATCACATATACAGTATATGAAGGTAAAATTATCCAAAATAATAGCACTGTTACAGAAGTAAAGGATTCACTGGATAACAAAGCAATGTATATGTTGTACAACAGCATGATTGTTCCACATCTGACCTATTGCACTGAAGTATGGGGAAATGCTTGTAAAACATATACTCAGTCAATATTTATTTTGCAAAAAAGAGCAATAAGGATAATTAGTAGAAAACAATACAGAGACGCAACAAATCCATTATTTCTTCAGTTAAAACTATTGAAATTTTATGAATTAGTAGATTATAATATATTGCAAATTATGCTGAAAGCTTATAAAAAAAACTTTGCCAATTAATATTCAGAAAAGATTTGAAAAAAGAGAAAGCAAGTATTTGTTAAAAAGGTACAGTGATTTTCAAAAACACAAAATTCAGGACTAAAATGATGGAACGTTGTGTTTCTGTAAAAGGAGTCAACTTATGGAACAATCTAAATAAAGAGACTAAAGAATCCAAGTCAGATATCATATTTTAAAAAATGGTTAAAATGAGTCTGTTAAGGAAATATAAAATCTCTTAGTTATGATCGACTGTCATACTATGGTTATTTTTATTGTGGGAAATGGCATTGGTTGAGTTGTAATTGAGGACATATGTAACCATCTGCGTGGCTGGCTGCTATATGTATATTTTTTGTTTATAAGGTTGTTTTTAACTACGACCTTGTTTGTGATTGAAAAAGGGGCAGAGATAAGAAGACTTGTCTTCTTTCTGCTCCCTTTCATTCTGGTTTGAAGAGTGTTTGTTTTAATGTCATATTGTTTTAATACTGTTTGTTTGTTTTCTTCTTTCTTGAATGAAATAAATGTTTCAAATCAAATCAAAATCCACAAATGGCAAAAATACGGAACTGTGGTGAACCTTCACAGGAGTGGCTGGCCAACCAAAATCCCCCTAGAGGTCACAAAAGACCCCACAACAACATCCAAGAACTGCAGGCCTCACTTGCCTCAGTTATGGTTAGTGTTCATCTCCACCATAAGAAAGACACTGGACAAAAACGGCTTGCATGGCAGAGTTCCAAGACGAAAACCACTGCTCAACAAAAAGAACATAAAGGCTCATCCAAATTTTGCCAGAAAACATTGTGATGATCTCCAAGACCTTTGGGAAAATACTCTGCGATCTGACAAGACAAAAGTTGAACTTTTTGGAAGGTGCGTGTCCCATTACATCTGGTGTAAAAGTAACATTGCATTTCAGAGAAATAACATCGTATCAACAGTAAAATATGGTGGTGGTAGTGTGATGGTCTGGGGCTATTCAGCTGCTTCAGGACCTGGAAGATTTGCTGTGATAAATGGAACCATGAATTCTGCTGTCTACCAAAAAATCCTGAGGGAGAGTCCACCTCTGAATGGCTGAAGAAAAACAAAATGAAGACGCAAGTGGCCTAGTCAAAGTCCTGCCCTGAATCCTATTGAGATGCTGTGGCATGACCTTAAAAAGGCGGTTCATGCTCGAAAGCCCTCCAATGTGGCTGAATTTCAACAATTCTGTAAAGATGAGTGGGCCAAAATTCCTCCACAGCGCTGTAAGAGACTCATTGCAAGTTATTGCAAATGCTTGATTGCAGTTGTTGCTGCTAAGGGTGACCCAACCAGTTATCAGGTTTAGGGGGCAATCACTTTTTCCCCCCACACAGGGCCATCATGTAGGTTTGGATTTTTTTCTCCCTTAAAAATAAACGGTTTAATTTAAAAACTGCATTTTGAGTTCAGTTGTCTTGTCATTGACTAATATTTAATTTTTTTTGATGGTCTGAAAAACAATTAATGGGGCAAACACTTTTCCCACACCACTGTATGTTACTCTTGTGTTCTGTTTTTTTGCAACACAGCAGGGTTTGTAATCTTTGCAGGCTATTTATGATGTTTATCGAACAATTTGGCATTTAGAGTTGGAGCATTTAGATGAGGAAATTACCAATCTATAGTTTGTTTAAAGCAAACTGGAGCGTGTTCAGACTTAGCTTTTGTAAAAAGGCCAAGCTCCGCCACAGTTGTAGCTCCTGGACGTTCCACATCGCTTGTTTGCAAATTATATTTGGATCACTATTAGGTCCTACGCAAGGAACTTGCTGAGTCAACTTACTGCAGGAGAGGTAGTGTGACAAGCGGGCTGCTTACTAGGGGTGGGAACCTCTGGGTTCCTCACAATACGATACGCAATACAAGGCTCACGATAACGATTATCTCACGGTAGGGCGATACAGCGATTATCGATATATTGGTCAGGAAATCAATCTACGATCATCTGCGATACTACTATTAGAGAAAAACAGATATTTTAAAATGAGAAAAAAAAACATGTTTATTTGGCACCATGACCATGACAGTGAGAATATTTTAGTGCAGCATTTCTGTAAACAAATGTGTCCCTTTTATTGCAATATTCCTGTAAACAAATGAGTGTCTTTCTAACAGTCACTACTGTAGTGCAGCATTTCAGTAAGAACCCTATGGCTTATTTTATAAACAGTGACACCATTTCTGTGTAACACTGCTGTAAAGTGCAAATTTACTGCAAGGCATCTGCAAATTTGATAAACAAGCTTTTGGTGAAATGTTTTCGACTTGGTATTTCGTAGCATGACTCCAAAGTGCGTATCATAAAGCAAAACCCATCGTTCTCGACAACACCGTATGGCCGCAGATCCTTGCAAATATACACAGATATGCCATGAGTGATCAACTTTGACCTGGGGGAGTTGAAAGGGAGTTTTGCTTGAAGTAGAGCCCCCACGGTGGTCTGGCCAGGCCCAGGAGGCAGACTCACAGCCACAGCTTTTTGGCTTACTAGCTCTGGGTGATGGCGCTGCAAGTGGCTGTGCATATTCGTTGTGTTTCCAGTATACTTAACTTTTGTGAAACAGTTCTTGCATGTAGAAAAAATCCTTCTCCAGATTTGTTCCACCATCAGTACTGTAAAAACCGAAATGCATCCACACTTTTGACTGGTAAGCTGCCGGTGCATCTTTCAACTTCTGTTTTCCACTCGTGTCTGCCTTGTTCTCTCCTGTTGTGCGTTTACTTTGCTTGCCGACTTCCGCCAACTTTCCCGCCGCTCCCGCGAGACGGACCCCTGGCGGACCGCCGAGGAATTGCGCAAAAGGAACTAATAATGATTGAGGCAGTTTATAGCAAACATATGTAAATCAAAATTATCTATACTTGCCGGGCGCATATCGATAATCGATCGGGAGATGAAATATCGCAATATATCGCCATATCGAGATATTGTCACACTCCTGCTTACATAAAATCTGTGAGTAGAGAGTATAGTCACGACTGTGAAAATGTAGATTTTTTGTTTTCCATGCCGAGTATAGTTCCGTGTTCCGTGGCTGGTGGAGGACGAGCAGCTCCCCTGCTCAACAGACATTTAATCTAAAAATCGGTAAGATTCCACGGGAGTAACTGAAAACAGCAAAACACTACAGTAACATGAGAACTGCCAATTGTTATCCAGAGCGGGCTCTATGAAATTCTGAACGTCAAAAGTTTGGAACGACTAGCTTCATCTGTAAACCAGCTGAAAAACAAACCAGTCCCAAAAAATGTTCGCCTGCCTTTTCACACTGAATCGTTAAATGGCACAGTGAGACATAGCCTTGAGGAGTGTACTCACTTGTTGCCAAGACATTAATGGTTGTGTGTCAAGTGGATTTGAGGGGACAATTAATTTAAACACCTTCGAAAATGTACACTGACTACTTTACATTGTTTCAAAGTGTCATTTCATCATTGCTGTCCCATGAAAAGCTATATTTGTAGGAATGTGAGGGGTGTACTCACCTTTCTGCATTTACAACACAAAACACTTGACATTCTTTTAAAAGTGACATCACTAGCGACTTACAGTCTTTGACAACATTTTCATTTGTGCATAAAGTTGTAAAAAAAAAATTAGGAAAAAATGTTCAATTCAAAAGATAATTAGGCAAAGAATCTAACAGGCCTCACAATCACTGACGATGTCTTAATCTGCCAGCCCAGGAATGACACATTAGTTGTCTTCACCCAGGAGATCTTGTGACCTGGCTGAGGCGCAGCATTTGGCTTTCTGATGAACGTGTTCTGCAGACAGAAATGTTGTCCTTATGTCTTCTCAACGTCAAACTTCAGTACCTCTGTATATAGTGGAAGAAATATGTATTTGATGGTGGTTTTGTGCACTTTGTACACGATGCACACAAATTACTCCTGTCCCTTCAGCAATAAGCTTGATAAGAACGATCACTGTTGCCATCATTCAAAAAATGGCAGAAGATAACAGGCAGTCGTCGTCACCCTGGAGATTTCACCTCATGGGGTAAGAATGATTCTGAGAAAGGTGAGGGACCAGCCCAGAATTACGAGAGAGGAGCTGGTCAATGATTTCAGGGGAATTGGGACCACAGTCACCAAGAAAGCCATGAGTAACATACTTTGCTGTAATAGACTGAGATCTTGCAGTGTCTGCAAGGTCCTCCTGCTCAAGAAGGCAGATGCACAGGATCGCCTGACTTTGGGTGATTGTGATGTGATCAGATGATACCAAAATTGAGCTCTGGTATGAATGCGACTGGCTGTGTCTGGAGGCAGAACAATGTTGAATATACCACAACAGCAGCATCCCTATTGTCAAATAGCTGGAAACATTATACTTCATGGCTGTTTCTCTGCTAAAAGGTACAGGAAGACGTCACCGAATTGAGGAGCAAATGAATTGGGTCATGTACTGTACAATCTTGGATGAGAATTATAGCCTCAGCCAGAACACTGAATATGAGTCATGGATGGGTCTTAAAGGATGACAGTTAAAATATGCCCAAGGCAACAAGCACATTAAGATCCTGGAGTTTCCTAGGCAGTCTTCAGACCTTAATCCTATTGAAAATATGTGAAGGGAGCAGAAACTTCAAGTTGCCAAGCGGCAGCATCAAAACCTTCAGGATTTGGAGAATATCCATAAAGGAGTTGATCAAAATCCCTCCTGAAAAGAACTTCTGCGCAATCCTGGTGACCAACTACTAGAAAAATCTGACCCGTTATGCTTAAGGATAAAATATATAAATCAAATGCAAATTCATTTTTAACCCGTTTGTTCAAATTACCTTAAAATAAGCTACCATAGAAATATGAGCTGTTCATTGTCTGCTTCAAAAATCCGCAGGGGATGAAATACTTACTTTCCCCACTTTAAGTTCCTTGAGTGTGCAAAGTCCCTTCTGAACTTGAATTGCATGTTTGTCCATCCATTTATATGCGACTTACTGGCTACTGTATATCAAGTTTTAGCAAAATAAGATTATCTTGCACAGATCTCCAAGATTGACTTGCCAACGCTTCTACGCAATGGCTCACCAACAAATGTGCCATGCATGTACAATATGTCAAGCCCACATTAGGTCAACCAGAATTCTAATTAGACTTAGGTCTTGGCTTAGGCAAGACCGTACTTTAACCTATTTTTTCTAGTTTTTGTTTTATCTGTATCCGTGCTCTGTGTTATGATGCTAATGTTAAATTTCTTATTACTGTGGGATTTCTAGCAGACATCCAGTGGTGTTCATATTGCTGTTCATATTCACTGGAAGCACACCGGAGACGACGAATGACCGCGATTGCTGAAACTCAGACACGCTCACATTCAGAGCAAATTACAAGTTTGCCATGGTTTTGATTGTCTGTCTTATTTGGAGGGAATTTTGGGGTATCAAACTAGTTCAGAGATTAAAAGTGGCCGGTGTTGATTGAGTACTCTTGCTAGTACCAGATCTTACTGGTATCGAAGACATAAATATCCATGTAAATTCACGTAAACTTACCTGATCTGTTTACTCTGGCACCAACAAGTTCCCATGCCACTGCTTTTTTGTTTATATCTCTATATTCTTTTGTTTAGAAATGTAAAATAGCTCCAGGAAATCTGACATGGCAAGTATTATTCTTTCCTCCATGTTTTCCCTGTGAGAGAGTACTAAATAGCATCCTGTCCATACATCGGTCGGTCAATGAAACTCCCACTGATTGGTCGTCAACTGGGCGACAGCTATGAAAAGTTTAATATTTTTCAACTTTCTAGGATTGCGTCACAAGCCAGCGTGTGCACGTTGACATGCACAAGCACAAAATTTAACATGCATGAATTACGTGTATCGCTTGGCTGGACGGAGACTGGGCCCATCGCCTCCCGTGTTTTGAGCCCATAAAGGCTCACTGGACATCACATCTTCTGAATAACATAAAAGGTGTTCAAAGACAAAGTAAAGTGTGAATTTTAATATTTAATCAAATGAAACATGACAAACCCACATTATTTTTTTCCCCTCCAAAAGGTAAAAACAAAAAACACGAGTGGCTTTTCCAGTGGATTCAACGAAATGTATTAAAAAAAAATTGAACCTTGAAGTTATTGAACGAACAATATTCAGTTGTAACATTATTTCAAATGTCTCAATTTTAACAAAAATAAGAACTAAATTCACAAGATTTTAACAAAAATGACCAGTCATAACAGTCAAAAACAGCAAACAGAACAGACTAAAAACAACTTCTAAAGTCTGGAAAATAAAGCTTGATCCAAGATATAGTCATTATATACAATTTTACATTTCAAAAATGTTGTACAAAAAATGATGCATATGAACAAATACAATCAAAAACATTTGTGGCCTGTGTATTTGGTACAAAGTCCAATATTTATATTTACAAAATCAACAGGGATCGACCCAAATCGGATCTAACTTGTGTGGAGGTCTATGTACATGTGATTCAGTTTTTGGGAAAAAAAAAGATCATGTATTTGCTATTGTTTTGAGGGCATATGTGTCAGTTGATGTTCCTCCAGTAAGTGAGGAAAAGCAAAGGCTTTGTCACATTCTGTGCATTCATACACAATTTGCCCGACATGACTTTCTTGATGCAGATCAAGCTGAACAGTGGATGAAAATGACTTGTAGCACATATCGCAGCGGTACTTCCCTACTTCTATTTCAGCATGCATTCTCATATGCAATGACAATTCTTGGGGTGTGTTGAACTCATAACTGCACTGGGAACATTTCAGCTTGTCTTTTGCCGGTGATGTTGTGTTTTCGGGAGGAGGCTTCATGTGCACCTTCCGCACATGATTTCTCAGGGAATGCCTCCAGGCAAAGGTCTTTTCACAATATGTGCATTTGAATGGCTTCTTAATTTGGCGCCCTTTGTTGTGTCTAGCGTTCTGATGCTCCAAGAGCGTGCTTTGTGAAGAGAATTGCATCGAGCAAACTGGACAGTAGTATAATTCTTCACCAGTGACATCAACTTCCTCCTCTTGTACAGCTACCTGATGGCTAGTTTCTGAGGTTGATTTATGTTCACTCTCCTCAGTTTCTTGCACTTGATGGGAACAGAGATGTTGCTGGAAAGCATCACGCTCCAAAAATCTCTGGCCACACGGCGTGCATTCAAAATTTGTAGTGGATGCACAATGGCATTGCTCATGTTCATCAAGATTACTTTTGGAGGCAAAGGTCATTTTGCACATTTTGCAGTTCAAGGTAATGGGCACATGAGATATGTTGTTGTCTGTTACAGTATGCTCATTTTCATGGGTCTTCAGATGGCTGAGGAAGTACTCAAGGGAAGAGTAAGTGGTATTGCAATGATTGCATAAATATTCACGATCAGACTGTTGATGGACAACCCTGTGCTGTTTCAGGTGAGATGCGTGCAGAAAATGTTTATCACAATCTGAACATGAATATGGCCGCTCCTTGCTTATCTTGCATCCATGCTCCGAGAGATCCTCTGGGCCTTTGAAGCGCTCATTACATATCCCGCAGCGGTATTTCAGTTTTGTGAGTTGTTCCTGTGAACTATCAGAAGGAGAAGGCCTTTTACGTTGCTGTGAAGTAGGCGAAGGCGATGGATGGTCATTCGACAGAGAGTGTGTTTTCCTGTGCTCAGCTCTACTGCTTTTGGAGAGGAACACTTGATTGCATATGTCACATGGAAAGTTCTCTTCCCGATGGGTGGACATATGTTCTGCTAGCTGTGAGGGTCCAGCGAAGCTGAGCTGACACTTGGGGCAACGATGAGGACGGCTCTTGCCATGACTATGTTTGTGTTTCCGCAGTGCGAAGTTTGACACAAAACCTCTCCCGCACACCTGACACTGCAATTCAGACTTATGCATTCGTTTATGCTGCTCCAACTGGGACGCCTGGAAAAAGCATTTGCCACATTCTGCACACTCGTGAGGTTTTTCACCAAGATGACATTTTTGATGATCCTCCAGATTTTCCGATGTTGGGAATGTCTTACCACATACGTGGCAAGGGAAGTATGGTGCAGAGTCAGAGTCACTGTCCCCACTATTACTTCCGTCCTCGTCACTTCCACCTGTTAGACTGGCTTGACTGCTGCTCTCTGCGTTCTGAAGGACATTTTGCTCTTTGAGATGCCACTTTCTGTAGTGTTTTTGTAGAGTCTTTTTGGTAGAATACACCTTTTCGCAGAACTGACAAGAAAATGTATTTTTGGGATGGTCTTCACTGTAATGGTAGAAAAGAGACTGTTTTGACCAAAACCGTTGACCACACAGTTTGCAGGCGAATGGTCTTAATGGGTCATGGAATGTTTTATGGATTTCCAATTCAGATGAAGTGAAAAATGACTTGGGACAGTTAGAACAGGAGAATTCCTTACGTTGACCATGCAGCCTCATGTGTTTTTCAAGAACTGCTTGGCTTGAACAAATCTGCCCACACTTTGTGCAGGTATTGAGCTTTTTTGCTTGCTCCTGTCTTCCGTGGTCCTCAAGGTGACTGATGAGCATCAAGCCATCAGTGAAGCTCAAATCACACTCTGAACATTGGTACTGAACCACTTTCTTCTCACTGTTTTCACTGCTTTGCGCTGGAACTTTATCTGGGTTTTGGTAGTCACTTTTGCAGGAGAAATTGGTCTGTAAAACTCCGGTCCCTGTTGTTTTGGAATTGTCTTTGAACACTAGAATTGAGTCAGACACTTCCAGATCAAGGTCCGCTTTTAGAGGGGTTTCCATAACTGTTGCATCACCATGTCCTTGTCTGCATTTCCTATTGTGGTTCCGGAGTAGATTTTTATTCCAAAAACCTTTCTTGCATGTTTTACATTTAAAAAGGCTCTCCTTTGAATGTACACGTGAATGACCTTTGAGACCAGCTTTATTTTCAAAGGACATATTGCACACAGGGCAAACCAGTGATTCAGATAAATCGCCAACAATTGCTGTATCCAGTTTACATGTCAAATTTATGCCTTCGCTGGGCTTATTATCCAATACATCTTCATCAATGTTTGGCAACTTTGAAAGGTGATGTTGAAGAGGAGCAGGTGACACCGTTGGAGTCATTGTTTCCAGTTGGTGTGAACTCAAAAAATGCTCTTGAAGCTGCGAAAACAAAGAAAACCGTGAACTGCAGTATGCGCAAGAAAAGCCATTCAGGCTTTGACCGGTTGTTTCCTGGTTCTGTCCAACTGCTGACAGTGACAAGCTGGATGTTGCAGTGCAATCTTTTTTAGGATCCACACGTTCTTTTGGGTTTTCCTGTTTCATGGTGCATTTTGGAAGATGACGCTGCAAATAGTCCCGCCTGATGAATCGCTGGCCACAATCACAAGCAAACGGCTTCTCTCCCGTGTGCAGTCGGATGTGGACACTCAGCTTTGCATTGGTTTCAAAAGCACGAGGGCAGTAACTGCAAGGGTATTTTTGCTTCTTGTTATAATAAGGCTGGATTCGTTTCTGAAGTCTACCCTCTTGGAGTGGCTTGATGACATTTTCTGCTGCTGGAGATTCCTGTGGTGAAGTGTTTGTTTCCTTGGAGACTTTCCTGCACCTTTTCATCTTCCTATGGCTTTTTAGAGTTTTTTCATGAGAAAACCCTGCATCACAACGTGTACACTTGAATAATTTCACAGTATGGAACATTGTGACATGGCGGGAGAGTTTAGACTGAGTTGGAAAGTTCTTTGAACAGACTTCACAGTCAAATGTGTCCTGTTTTGCCTCAGGTTCACCAAGATACCTGTTTTTCCAACCCTTGCCAACATCATCTAAGCTGATTTTGGGAATGCAGACTGCCAGCCGTAATCGTTTCCCTTTACAATGAGCCTGGTGTACTTTCAGATAATCATACCTTGAAAAGCAGCTGTCACAGGCTTTACATCGATAGGGATTTACCTCATTGTGTGTCAAAATGTGACGCCGCAGGCTCCGTGGCTTAACAAATGTCTTTGTGCAGAATTTGCATTTCAACTCATCGCCAGCTTTTACTAGTGATTGCTGTGCTTCCTCCTGGTAAATGGGAATTTTTGAGAAATTTGTTGTAGTACTTTTGGCTGTTGACTCTTCTTCATTGAAAGCATGATTACAGTGTTCTTCATGTTGCAACTGCAATGACATTGATGAAAATCGTTTGCCGCAATGCGTACATGGATACGGCTGAACACCAGTATGTGCCACACTATGTTTAAAGAGTACGGATCTGAACCTAAACCTCCGTGTACAGTAAGGACACCTAAATGGAAACATCCTTGATGTAGTGGAGTGGGTTGTATTTTTATTAGCGTTGAGGCTTTTCTTTGGGGTGCTTGGGTAGGCATTGACTTCTGAAATCTGCCCACAATTTGTCTTATGCTCACCATATTTATTCGCTCCAAAGTACATTCCACAATTTGAGCAATGACGCAGTGTATTCGCCTTGTGGGCCTTGTAATGAGCCAACAGGCGTATTTTCTTACAAAATAATCGGGAGCAAATGGTACATTGATGTTTACTCCTGATTAGGTTAGGTAAGGGTTTGAGAGAGAGAGTAAACTCTTCACTGTGAGTTTTCAAGTTGGCCGTGGGTTTGAGAGTCGGTGCACAGTTCCAACTGTGAGTTTTCAAGTTGGGCGTGGGTTCGAGAGTTGGTGCACAGTTTCCACTGTGATTTTTCAGGCACACTTCTCGAATGAAACGTTTTCCACAGCCTGTACAGGCGTAAGGTTTCTCGCCTGTATGTTCGTCCATGTGGGTTAACAAATATCGGCGGGCAATAAATTGTTTATTGCAAAAAGGACATTTAGATGAAGATATGTGTGTAAGACAGTGTTTCCTGAGTACATGGACATTATCAAATTCTTTTTTGCAAAGGGAACACTGTAGACCCTGTGGTTCTTGTTGAAATTCCAAGGGCTGCAGTGGTTTCTCGTTCAAAAGATGTGCTTTGTCTTTTGCATTTTTGTGTAATTTTTGATGTCTCAGGAGTTCTGCAGGATTCTGAAACTGCTCTTGACAGTCTGCACATGGGAGCCTTTCTCCTTTATGATACAAGTTGACATGCTGGACAAAATGCCTGGCATTTGGAAGAATCTTTTTGCAAAGTGTGCACTGCATCGTCCGATGGACAATTTTGTGACCCAATAGGTGGACACGTTTCTTGAATCCTCTTGCACACTGCAGACAGCGGTATGGTCTTTCCCCTCTGTGGGAGCCCTCATGTTTCTTCAATGACTGTGATGTGTCAAACTTTTTTTCACAAAACCGACAGCTCAGTGAAAGAGCAACAATTTCGTCTTCTGATTTTACACTATTCTCACTTTTGCCCTCCTCAGTGGTAGGCATGCTGGGAGGAGTTAGCTTTGACTTTGTGGACAAAACTGAGGTCTTGTACTTGATCATTTTGCCAGTGATTCTGGACTCATGCCTCTTCATATGTTTGTAGAGTCCAGATGCTTGCTGGAAAATTGCTGGACAGAGGTTACAGTTGTAAGAGTATTCAGCTTTTGTTGTCACTTTTGAGTCAGTCAGTTCCTGCTTACTGTGTTTGTTTTCCATTGATATTTTTTCCTTCTTATTTTCCTTTGACTTTTTCATTTCCTTGTTGGATAAATGAATAAGATACTGTCTGAGGCAAGAGGCTTTTATATGTCTGTATCTGTTGCCTGCCACAGAGAATGTAGCATAACACAGCGGACATCTGTATCGATCACCAACCTTTCCCTTACTATTACAAACAGCCAGTCTGACACAATCACGTAAATGTCGTGTTCTGTTGGAGGAATACATGAAAAGCCGTGGACAAAGAGGACATTTATAATTACCATTTTTTGTTTCAGTTTTGGAATGGGATGTTTTTGTGGGCTTCTCACTGTGTGTATCTGTAGGATTCTCATTGGTTTGTTTAGTGGGTTTCGTGGTACTATCAGCTTGCCTCAGAGCTGAACTCTTTCCTTTGTGTACCCTGTAAGCATGCCTTTTGGCTTTCTGTGAAGTTGAGAATATTTTGCCACAATGGACACAGACATGACCTTTGGATACGTCAACCAATCTCACGCAACAGTCAAGCAGATTTTCATGTGGTGTCCTCTGCATCACGACTTGTAGTGGTGGTGATGTAGCGTCATGTTTTTCTGAATTGATAACTTCAAGGTCACTGGGTTTTAAATCTGGAGTCACTGGTTTGGCAGACTTGCATCTACCAGGTACAGTCTTGTGTCTTACCAAGCAAGTATTATGCGAAAAATACATGCCACATTCATTACATTTATAAGGCGTTCCACCAGTGTGACGCCGCATGTGCTTCGCATAAGGAATTATTTGTGAAAATGTGAAGTTGCAAATGCTGCAAAAATAACGCCCTTTCCTTTTTGGTAAATGAGAAGCATGTTTAGGTTGTTTGGTTACCTTGCCCAAATGTTTGTCTGATTTATTACTCATCATCAGGTGTCGATTGTCTATCCTGAAAAATTGGAAGTTCTGCATTGAATGTTGACAATGGTGATGCTCAATTAAATGATCAACACTGCGGGTTTCATGTTGGCAAATGTGACAATGATACAAATTACTCTTTGCATTGGCAGACTCAATCTTCTTAATAATTACAACAGGCTGCAGGGATTTTCTCATTTGTAAAGAGGATTTTACAGTACCTTGTTCTTCTGACTCACCCATGCTGTTATTGTTAGGTCTGACAATACATGGTTCTTCCTCAAGCTTTGTTGAGTCAATGTTACTTGAATCTTCTCTTGACAGAGGTTCCCCATATAGCTCACCTCCCTTGGATGTGTCCATCCCTTCGAATGATGCACATCCTGCCAGCGTTTGTTGTTCTGTGGGCACTGGATTTTCATCACTTTGCGGATATGAAGAAGAGTTTTCATCTGAGCTTCCTGAATTCTTATCCAGGCAGAAATAGACATGGTTTAAGTCAGCTTTCTGTGAGCAGAATTCTAAATGGTTTAGGATACCAGGCTTGTCATCGCCTATATCCAATTTAGAACAGTCACTAGCAACAGCTTTAGAGGATACTGTTTCCATCTCCTCTTGGACACGCATGATTTCCTCTTTGACAGAAAGGCTTGTGGCTGCACTTGAGAATGGTTGTTGTGGACAGATGTATGTGCTTGACTTATTATTGGATTTGACAGACAGATCTGAGTTACTACAAAAACTTTGCTTGTCACTGGTATCGTTCAAATGACCATCGGCAATTGGCTGGTCAACGCTCCAAATATTGTCCTGAACTCCCGTTTTAGAAAACTGATTCTTAGATGACTTTAAACAGGAACCAACATCTTGACTGTTGCTCTCCAGCATAATCGTGGAGTCTGACCCAAGTTGATGTGAGATTTGAGGACTGTTGGGCTGCATTTTATTATCCTGACAATCTGTCTCCAGCTCTGACAGCAGGTTGTCCATTTCCAAGTTTTTATTTTGAACACTGGAAGAAGGTTTTTTCTGTATAATTAATGTTTCTGCACAAAGTGACTTTAATTGTTTTTGTTGGACATCAATCATTGCCTGGTCAGTAAGTATGACATTTTCTTTTTGCTGATCAATGGCACTTGCATCTTCAACCAATGAATCAGATTCTTTGTCTTCAGTGTGGAGGACATCACTCCTTGGCTGGTCATGATGTGTCATATATACATTTTGCTGATCAATGGCAGGATTGTCACCCAGTGAATCAGACTCTTTGTTCTCCCGTGGTAGGATGTCATTCATGGCCTTTTCAACGTGAGTGATATTTATTTTTTGCTGATCAATAGTATTTTGGGTGTCAGAGCACTCATTTTCCAGTAGGCATGTTTCCTTGGTTCTTCGCACTATGCCATCCACATGCTCTTCCATGTTTGCAAATAAGATTTTTGTATATGCAGGTGGAGTCATCCGCTCTTTCGTATCATCTGGGTGATCCTCTATGCCAGTCAAGTTTTCACTGTCACTTGCTGAAATGTCTGAGTAGTGTCCTTCGATTTGATCTTGAGCCGGATTTTTCTTTTGTTCTTGAATTTTAGCTCCCCATTTGTTAGTAGCGTCTTTATGTGTCACACTCACTCTGGTTGAAAAACCTGAGCAGAGCTGTTCATGTCCTACATTCCAACTAACATTTTTTTTGTGCGTCTCTTGTATGCATTCGCCCATGTTTTCCCCCACCGTCAGTTTTGATGAATCTGGGCCCATTGCATTATTCTCATTTGCAAATTTCTCATTTTCAGTGTGAGTGAAAAGCCATTCTGATGGACTTTGTTGTGTAGTAGAATCAGTTTCAGGCTGCTGAATTGGAGTAGTTGTAATAAAGTTACATGAAGGCCCAGTTTCACTGACCTCTGTGTCTGAGCAACTACTGACATCTGAATAGTCCTCAAGAAGGGATGTAGCTATAAGTTCACAGTTTTGCTTAAGTCCTTGTAATTCAGTTGAATAGGATGACGGCAAATGTCCAGGTGAAGATAATCCATTTGTAGTACCTGGAACATCAGTATCTCCACCTTTCAACGAGGGGTCCTTTGACGTGTGTTCTTCATCTGCTTGCCAAGGGGCTTCGTTAAAAAAGGTTTCGTAAACACAGTCGGAACTGGAATTTTCAATATTGGAATTTGAGTAATAGTTTGTATCAAACGTTGGCTGTGATACAGGAGTAGCGTGTGAAGCTGTAGAGTTGGAGAACTCATGCTGTCCAATGAAGTTCTCTATATGATGTGGAAGACTTTCTTCTGGTTCAGATGTCCTCAAAGTCTTTGGATCTGACGACAGCGGGGTAAAGTTTTGAAAATACGAGTCCCACTCATGAGCCATTATTCCCCAATGATTTAGGGATTGTGTGTGTGTATTCCCCTAAAATAAACAGATAAAAAACATGGCATTATAAAATGGCATACAAGAATCTGAAAATGAACAAGATTATTAAGTCCTACCTCTTAAGTGGAGAAAGAATAGGACTCTTCAGGACATGGGTGACATCTGAAAGGGAATCTGAAAATCAAGCAAAGCAGCATTTGAGGGAACAAACCAGTCAATGTTTCATCTCTTTCTAACAAAGCACAAATAATTTCCACTAAATTATGTCTTACCACAAGAGACAACAGTCCAATAAAAATCAGTCCAATTTCCGCTACACCGCAGCTACATGCTTTACCACTGTCAAAAGCCGGCACTGGAGGTCCAATATTTCGTAACTGGTATGTTGGGGTTCCAAGTGAGCTCCACCAATATAGTATTGGTGATGTAACTCTCTTCTGGTTGCTCACTAATTGAGCAGATTAATTTTGTACAGTTTATCCCATTCAAGGTCACGGGTAAACTGGAGCCTATCCTAGCACACTTTGGACGAGAGGCTCGGTACACCCTCACCTTGTCACTAGTCAACCACAGGGCTCAAAATTCACTCACTCGAAACTCAGATTCATCATCACTTAACATTCGCCACAAGAATACACATGCTTACCGTGTCCGTCACAGTACTAGATGCTACAGTAGTGTAATCTATCGTCTCCACTTCAGATTAACAATTTACAAGAACAGAAATCAGAAAATTGTGATGAATACACATGCTCATCATGCAATCTCAACCTGTCTGTTACAAGCAAGATACTACAGTCTACTTGTATATCTACAGTCTCAACTTTGCAACAGTGTTTTTTTCTTTTCTTGAATAAGAAAATAACAAAAAAACTCCCAGTTTATAAAAAACTACATACTTATTTTGGGAAGTAAATCAAATGAGAGTAGGGCTATATCCAGGGGCCAAGTCAAGCGCTCTCTACACTTAAAACTGCAACACCATTTACAGTACCACACAAAAGTGAGTACACCCATCACCATTTCTGCAATTACAGTCAAACCATGGTTTTCATACGACCACCCCAGTTTTCATATGATTCGTCAGAAATTTTGGCCAAAAAACTGCCTTACTTGTCGGACACTGTCTCGGTTTTCGTACGATAGTGCAGGTAACAAACTAGTTTGCCCTGTACAGTCGTGCCTCAATTATTGCGGTTAATTGTTTTGTTTTTGAAACAGCTGAAACAATGTACATGGCAAGAGCTCTGCTGTCACTACTCAAGTTTTGAATTATCTTGACACTTTCCTGACTACACTTTGGGAACACAAGATCAGAACAGCTTGCTGACACCCTCAAATTGAACTCAGACAGGCGAGCGATACAGATCCCTTGAAATAAAGGAGTTACAAGTGCTGACAGCTACTAGCGATCCAAGTAGTTGCCTAGTAACAATGCCAAACAAAAAGCAAAATTATACAGGTCCTGGAAATCCTGGTTCACAATCAGAAACAGGGTATATATGCTGTTGAATGAGGAGGATTTTATATTATATGGCCCCTCGAAAGATTCCGGGTTCACAATCCGTAGTAGTGTCAGAGAAGGCTTGGTTGTTATATTGCGCCTTGAGGTAGCAGAAGCACAGTAGCACAAATAAGGCAAAATCTAAGAGGCCTGCATACATAGATTGGAAATGTACAAACACAGAATGACAGCCCCAAAAAGAGCTCCTCTGAGACCCATGATCACGTCATAAACCTTAAGAAGGAAAATAGAGTACTGCGTAATGATACCAAGGCATGACGAGATCATATCAAGGTACTACAAGATGATAATGTTGCCTTGAGTGCCACTCTTAAGAGAAAGAGGCAAAGGAAAAAAATCAGAGCAAATGAAAAATACAATTGAAGAGATAGATCAAAATGCATGAATGAATGACGTGATCCTCACGGGGCTCCGAGTTATACCCAGGTCAAATGCCAGGGCAGTCCAGAACAGAGGAGAACCGGATGAAATTAGTGCTGCTTCAACAAATTTTTCTACAATCATAGGAAGTGGATGTAGATATAGACACTATTGATACTTGCATTTTACTGTATGACAGAAACAATGCCACACCCGTAGTCAGTGTTAAGTTCACCAACAGGGAATTCAAAAGCATGCAACTTGAGGAAGCAGGGAAAGATTCAAGGTACTTGGAGCGACAACTGCAAAATTTACACGCTAAATGGACGGCGAGAAGAGGCAAGAGTGCTTGTTGTCGAAGATAACGGATCTGAATAATATTGAAGATCACATCATCATAACAAGAAAAATGGAGGATACAACCCACAAACAAAGAACGATACAGTTGGAAGGATTACGTTCATTAACATCTGATATCACGACCACGTTGCAAGCGCCTGCTCAACAAGAAGTACTGGAATTAGCAACCCATGTCTCTACATTCAATGACATTCACAATACAACACAAACGGTAGGACGGCAGGACAGACGGCAGGACAGGAAGACCTGAAAGTGCAAACCTCTTGCTATCCACACCAGAAACGATTGGATTGGAGAATGGTATACAGTGGTGTGAAAAAGTTTTTGTCCCCTACCTGATTTCTTCTTTTTTCCCATGTTTGCCACACTGACATGTTTCTTCTGATCAAACTGATTTAAATATTAGTCAATGACAACACAACTGAATTCAAAATGCATTTTTTAAATAAACTTTTTACCATGAAGGGAGAAAAAAAATCCAAACCTACATGGCTCTCTGTGAAAAAGTGATTGCCCCCATACCTAATAACTGTTTGGGCCAACCTTAGCAGCAACAACTGCAATCAAGTGTTTACGATAACTTGCAATGAGTCTCTTACAGTGCTGTGGAGGAATTTTGCCCCACTCATCTTTGCAGAATTGTTGTAATTCAGCCATACTGGAGGGTTTTCGAGCATGAACCGCCTTTTTAAGGTCATGCCACAAGTCAAGACTTTGAATGAGCCACTCCAAAGCCTTCATTTTGTTTTTCTTCAGCTATTCCAAGGTGGACTTGCTGGTGTTTTGGATCATTGTCTGCTGCAGAACCCAAGTTGGTTTCAGCTTGAGGTCACAAACAGATGGCGGGACTTTCTCCTTGAGGATTTTTTGGTAGACATCAGAATTCATGGTTCCATTTATCACAGCAGGTCTTCCAGGTGCTGAAGCAGCAAAACAGCCCCAGACCATGCCATCATTTTACTGTTGGTATGTTGTTTTTTTTTCCTGCGACACACACACCTTCAAAGGAGGTGCTCCTGTGGGTGATTTTGGTTGGCCGGCCTCTCCTGAGAAGGCTCAGCACTGTTCCATGTTTTTGCCATTTGTGGATAACACTGTGGCTCACTATTGTCCCAAAGCTTTAGAAATGGCTTTAAACCCTTTTCCAGACGGATAGATCTCAATTACTTTCTTTCTCATTTGTTCCTGAATTTCTTTAGATCTCGGCATGATATCTAGCTTTTGAGGATCTTTTGGTCTACTTCACTTTGTCAGACAGGTCCTACTTAAGTGATTTCTTGATTGAGAACAGGCGTGGCAGTAATCAGACCTAGGTGTGGCTAGAGAAATTGAACTCAGGTGTGATAAACCAGGAAGCTTTTTCCACACAGGGCCATGTAGGTTTGGATTTTTTCCTCCCTTAACTCATTGACTGCCAGCCATGTTCAGAGCACAGAGTTCCATACTGCCAGAGTTTTGGGGCATTTTTGCTGAACTTTCAAGACCCACAGAATATTTAGTTTTAAGACTAGATAAACACTGATTCAATTAGACTCTCTTCTTTCATCAGAAAAAAAAGTTTGTTTCTAGCCTTTTTGGGTCTTTAGATATTGGCATTAGGTAGTCTCAACAAAAACACTTGATTTTGACCAAAAAACAGAGAAAGCAAGGTTTTTCTGCAGAGAAGCAAATTCAATCACAGTGACGGTGGGATCTGCTGGATGTGGGGATGAATCCTTGCTGCTGACCGACCCAGACGGCAGCCACTCGTCAGAAGAACGAACCACTAGCCTGTTGCTTCGGCTGCCATTGTCAACTGCATTTGTGTCTACGTCACCTACATCACCTATGTCACCTCTATCTTTCGCGATCGCATCACTACTAAAGGCAGATCCGCCACCAGACAAGCTCTGTGACAGTGTTAGCTGTATTTTTTTGTCTCCGCTTGATTTCTGCATGTGTTTCGCCATTTTGCTCTCTCAACCTACAATCCGTCTTCTTCATAGACAATCTGTCGCTGCCGGTTGGAGGAAACGAGAACTGTTGCCCCCTAATGGGACAGAAATACATTTCCTACAAGTCAGAAATTCAAACACAAGATGAATAAGACTTTCATCTGTAGCTCTCTCGAAAAAAAGCAAAAGACGTCAATAAAGCATGTTGCTAGGGGCAACAATTTGATTGATTGAGGGAGGAAGGTGAGAAACACTATTGAATTCAAGGAAGAACAAGAAAGGAGGTTAGGTTAATTGACGACTCTTAATTGTCCATATGTATGAATGAGTGTGAATGATTGTTTCTATGTGCCCTGCGATTGGCTGGCGACCAGTCCAGGGTGTACCCAGCCTCTCGACCGAAGTCAGCTGGGATAGGCTCCAGCATACACTCGCGACCCTAGTGAGGATAAGCGGCATAGAAAATGGATGGATGGATGGACGAGAAACGACAAGAAGAGTGCCAAGTACAAAAGGCAGCGTCAAGTCCCCTCCCTCTAAACCAGAACGCTCTCCCCTTCCCCTTCTTGATTTTCGGTTTCAGTCTACGGCTGACCTTTTTGGCCCAAATTAATTATTTGTGTGGCTACCATTATTCGTCTCTTGGGCATGGAGTTCATTAGAGTTTTGCATGTTTCCTCCAGAATCCTCTTCAACTCCTCCATGACAACATCACGGAATTGTTGGCTGTAGAGGCGTTGTGCTCCTCAACGTTCCGTTTCTGAATGGTCCACAGATGCGCAAAAAGGTTTAGTTCTGGGGACATGCTTGGTCACAACTCCAACTTTGTGAGAAGAGGTTAACTTGACCTGAGGTTGGGCAACACCTCTCCTGGGGTAACTTATGTAAGATGTTTGGTCAAATACAAATTGCATGACATCTGGGTCTACCAAAAGTCACTCTGTCCAGTAAAAGCATGTCCAGATAGGAGGAACCCTCTGGTAATACCACGTCTTATTGTTCTTCAGAACTCAAACTGTAAACTAGCTGGGTCCCTCATGCAGCGGCAGATGAACCAGCATAATGGCTAATCCCAAGGAGCCTAGTTTCAAATTGTGAGGGCAAAGGTGGGCTGGATGAGAGTCGAGTTCATTTTTCAAATCTTGTCGGAGAGTGTGAACTTCTGAGAGACGTGTCTACTAAATATAGTCACCAACCTCAACTCACAGCACGAGCAAATGCTTGAGAGAGTTTTGACTGTTTGCTCTGTTGGATTAATTCTGATAATGTGTGCAGTCATAAACGAGAGAATCATCCATCAGTGGGAAATCAATCATTCTACTCTCTAACAAAAAAGGAAAGTATGTGTTTGATTGGAACAAATGCCCAAACCAGTCATGCATGACTGACTACACTTATGTCAGTGAGGCAAATGCAGCACAGATGGCTAACATCCAATTCTGATCTTTCACAAAAGCCAACTGAGCTGTACAGTGCTGGGTTGTGTGCAGAGGCCCAACTGAAAGATACCGGGGTAATTATCCTTTAGAAGAGTAGATTCTGTCCCTGCTTCTTGAATGATGCCCTTCAGCGACCCTCTCCATCACCATAATGCCCAGTCTCCTGGTATCTCTTTCATGCTTTTGAAAATGTGTGGACCAGTAATCACACCTTCTAGCAGCTGCACATACAGATGTGCCAACTCAAAGAGCTGGCCTACCTGTGCATAACGATTGGGTAGCCGATCCTGCCTAATGTTACCAGCAGTGACACTGGGATGAGGATGCGTTTGATGGTAATAATTTGTCTGTGGCATAGCCATTAACCTTTGGATGGCTGCCTATTTATTGCCCTTGTTGTCACTTATTTGCACCAAAACATGTGAACTTGATTTACATTCTCGTGTTTAGTATTGTAAGTTTAGATGGATTGGT
This sequence comes from Dunckerocampus dactyliophorus, assembly GCF_027744805.1. NCBI lineage: Eukaryota > Metazoa > Chordata > Actinopteri > Syngnathiformes > Syngnathidae > Dunckerocampus > Dunckerocampus dactyliophorus. Next base: position 21,033,627 of record NC_072825.1, read on the forward strand.
GTGACATTGCAATTAAGGGTTACCTTCATCTTTGACAAGTGTAGTAGAAGTGTCAAGAATCCTACAGTAACAAGGGACTTTTGTGCTAAGGATCCTACAGTAACAAGAGACTGTTGTGTCAAGAATTTTACAGTAACAAGGGCCTTTTGTGTCAAGATTTTTACAGTAACATTGAGAAAAGACTAGGTCCTGGGCATGACCTAAAAATGCATCCGGTGATGAGGTTGTGCAAGTGACTTTGGGAAAGTGGAGCTACCCCTTTATCATCATCGCTCTAAGGTTCATTCTGACCCGGAATGATAGTACCTGTCTAGGGTCCCAGCCAGGGGTAACTGGCGAGGACAAGTGTTCAGGGAAACTATCTGCTATGATACAACATGTACACCTGCAGATAATGATGCCATAAAATACCATCGTCGATAATAAATATAAAAAAGATTTGTATGGTTAGTACGGGCAGACATGGAGGGTAGCATGGCATAAAGGTGAAACACTCTATAATACGATTGTGCTTATGGCTACGCAATTAAGTATTGTTAGGTCGACCTCGCCTTGTAAAAGGATGAAGAAAAAACAAAAACAAAAAAAAAACAATGTCCCTAATAATTTCACAGTGTTTACCACATATGCGCATAGACAATTTTTTTGAGGTTAAAAACTTACCTGTGTCGAAATGCTTGTGGGTCTCTAATTCCGGAACAATCAATCAATCCTGGCTCCCTGTAAATTGAGGAAAATGCAAATTACTAATATTAGTTACTGATTCAAAACAAAATCACAATGGGTAGGTTTAGTTAGTCTACATAGGCTGCATTTTTGTGATTGTGTCAAAAGAAGCTGAATGTAGGGCCGTATGATTTCCGCTTAATTGGGGAAGGAATCGCAGAATTAGCCAATAAAAATTGAATCTTCTGTTAACGGCAGAATCTCGCAGAAATTGACATAATGTGAAGAAAATGCTGTCACCACGAGGAGAAGGAACGCTTGTGTGGAGAAGTATTTCCCCGGCAGACCACTCAATCATGGTGGAATCTTGTCACAAGCACTAACCTGTCCCCAGAGAAAGTTGCAGTAAAAACTTTCAAATGCCATTCTTGCGGAGAGTGAATGGAAGATAGCTGGGTTAGCTTAGTTTAGCAGAGCTTGCTAGTGTGGCTCTGTATGTGTGTGCGCAACTCGGGCTGTACGAGTGTGTTTACAGTTACACTCTGTTGTGTTTCACTGCTTGTTCACGTCAGCGATCATTTTACGATGCCCACCGACGTTGTGCGAGTTCTAAGTGAAATGAGGACCAGAGGCACGTTTATTCTTGCACCCAATTCGTCTTAACTGTCAAACACAGACATGAACACACACATAACACACTTCCCGCCTTCAAAATAAGAGTTGTGGCAAAAATATCTTACATTTATAACGCAACTGGAATTGCTTTGGTGACTAAGTCTTCCTTAACCACAAGCATTACAGTTTGATGTAATGCACAATGTAATGTGTGCATTCGCCGACATCCCTTAAGAATTTAGCCAAATTACATCTGTTTCTGAAAAACATGCAAAATTGTCCAGTGATGTATTGCACAAATTAAAGTTAAGGAGGCAGGGAGGCATCCTGACCAGATGCCCAAGCCACCTCATCTGGCTCCTCTCAATGCGGAGAAGCAGTGGTTCTACTCTGAGCTCCACCCAGATGACAGTGCTTCTCACCTTATCTCTAAGCGAGAGCCCAGCCACCCCATGGCGAAAGCTCATTTCAGTCACTTGTACCGCGATCTTGTCCTTTTGGTCACTACGCAAAGCTCATGACCATAGGTGCGGGTAGGAACGTAGATTGACAGATAAATTGAGAGCTTTGCCTTTCGGCTCAGCTCCCTCTTCACCACAATGGACCAATGCAGAGTCCACATCACTGCAGACTGCGCACCAATCCGCAAGTCAATATCACGTTCCATCCTTCCCTCACTCGTGAACAAGAACCCAAGGTACTTAAACTCCTTCATTTGGGGCATGATCTCATCCCCGACCCAGAGATGGCACGCCACCCTTTTCCGAGTGAGAACCTTGGACTCGGACTTCCAGGTGCTTATGCTCATCCCAGCCACTTCACACTTAGCTGTGAACCAATCCAGTAAGAGTGAAAGGTCACGGCTCAATGAAGCGAGCAGAACCACATCATTTGCAAAAAGCAGAGACCCAATCCTGCAGCCACAATTCCGGAACCCCTCAAAGCCCTGGTTGTGCCTACAAATTCTGTCCATAAAAGTGATGAACAGAATCGGTGACAAAGGGCATCTCTGGCAGAGTCCAACCCTCACTAGAAACTGGTCCGACTTATTGCCGGCAATGCGAACCAAACTCTGACACCAGTCATACAAGGAACGAACCGCCTGAATTAGGTGGTCCTGTATCTCATATTCCCAGAGTACTCCCCACAGAATTCCTCGAGGAACATGGCTGAATGCCTTCTCCAAGTCCACAAAACACATGTAGAGTGGTTGGGCTAACTCCCAGGCACCCTTAAGGACCCTGCTGAGACCAGGACCACGACCAGGATGAAAACTACACTGCTCCTCCTAAATCCCAGATTCAACTATGCGGCAGATCCTCTTCTCCACAACCCCTGAGTAAACCTCACCAGGAAGGCTGAGAAGTGTGATCCCACGATAATTGGAACACACCCTCCGGTCCCCCTTCTTAAAAGGGGGGCCACCACCCCCGATGTCCACACGACACTGCGGAGTTGTGTCCACCGAGACACGCCCACAGCATTCAGGGCCTTAAGGAACCACCTCGGCAACCGCACCCCAGAGATCGGCTTCTCCATGGCTTCTCCGAACTCCACCCATGTCCGTGTTTTTGCCTCAGTGACCACCAGAGCCGCAGACCGCTTGGGCTGCCGGTACCCGTCAGCTGCCTCTGGAGTCCCGTTGACCAAAAAGACCCGGTAGCACTCCTCCTTCAGTTTGACGGCATCCCTCACCACTGGTGTCCACCAACAGGTTCTGGGATTACCGCCACGACTGGCACCAACCACCTTACGGCCACAGTTCTGATCGGCTGCCTCAACAATGTAGGCACGGAAAATGGCCCACTCGGACTCAATGTCCACCGCCTCCCTCGGAACATGGTCGAAGCTCTCCCGGAGGTGGGAGTTGAAACTCCTGACGGAGGACTATGCCAGACGTTCCCAGCAGACCCTCGCAATACGTTTGGGCCTGCCAGGTCTGACCGGCATCTTCCCCCACCATCTGAGCCAACTCACCACTAGGTGGTGATCGGTTGACAGTTCCGCCCCTCTCTTCACCTGAGTGTACAAAGCATTTGGCCGCAAGTCCGACAACACGACCACAAAGTCCATCATTGAACTGCAGCCCAGGGTGTCCTGGTGCCAGGTGCACATATGAACACCCTTATGCTTGGACATGGTGTTCGTTACAGACAATCTGTGACGAGCACAGAAGCCCAATAACAAATCACTGGTCGGGTTCGGATCAGAGGGGCCGTTCCTCCCAATCACACCACTCCAGGTCTCACTGTCGCTGCCAACGTGAGCATTGAAGTCACCCAGCAGAACAAGGGAATCCCTCAAGGGAGCACTCTCCAGTACCCCCTCTAAGGACTCCAAAAAGGGCAGATATTCTGAACTGCTGTTGGGTGCATAAGCACAAACAACAGCCAGGAGCCGTCCCCCCACCCATATGCGGAGGGAAACTACCCTCTCGTGCACCGGGTTAAACGCCACCGTACAGGCCCTGAGTCAGTCAGTCCCCTCTCACTGAGAGTGAATAAAGACCAACCCCTCTCAAGAGGATTGGTTCCAGAGCCCTTGCGGTGCGTTGAGGTGAGTCCGACTATATCTCGCCGGAACTTCTCCACCTCACGCACCAGCTCAGCCAGAGAGGTGACATTCCACGTGCCAAGAGCTAGCTTCTGCAACCGAGGATCGGACCGCCAAGGCTCCCACCTTCGGCCACTGCCGAGCTCACTCTGCACCCAAACTCTTTGGCCCCTCCCACGAGTGGTGAGATCATGGGAGAGGGAACCCATGTTACCTGTCTGTGGACCCCGTGGGTGCAGGCCCGGCTACCAGACGCACGCCATCGTGCCCCACCTCCAGGCCTGGCTCCAGAGGGGGGGCCCCGGTGACCTGCGTCCAGGCGAGGGAACTCTTGGTCTAAAGTTTTGTCTCTTCATTGGGGTCTGCTGAGCCACTCTTTGTCTTGTCCCTCCCCTAGGACCTGTTTGTCATGGGTCACCCTACCAGGGGTGTGAAAGCCCCCCGACAACTTCACTCCTACGATCACAAACTCCTTCACCACAATAAGGTGGTAGCTCAGGAAGGAGTATTGTCATGTTGTTAAAAAAATAAAATTTGAAAATTGAAGGTGTATGCTGTTATAAAGGTGATAAAGTAAGTAAATTATAGTATATAGCATAGTATATAAAGCATCTTTCACAGACAAAGAAATTGAAAGTGCTTCACAATCATGTAAAAACAAACAAACAAAAAACAGTTACGAGAGCCCAAATAAAACAACACTGTCACATCAGCCCAGTCAGAAAGCTTTAACAAATTAAAGTTGGGTCTTACAGTAAAAGCAACACAGTCTATTGAACGCAGAAAGAGAGGAAGATCATTCCAAAGCCTCGGAGCAATAGCCTGGAAAGATCGGTCTCCTCTGGTCCCGAAACCATCAGTAGGTTCTGATCCACAGACCTCAGAGTGCGAACGGGGGTATAGGGCTGAATCAGATCACTGATGTAAGAAGGGGCCTGATCATGGATCACTTGGAATTTGTCCAAAGCAAGAAGGTTTTTGGTCTGATGAGACAAAAATGTAACACTTTGACCGCTATGTTTGGCGTACACCAAACACTGCACATCACCACAAACACACCATCTGCACTGAAGCATGGTGATAGCAACATCATATTGTGGGGATGCTTCTCAGCAGCAGGCCATGAAATATTTGTCAAGGTCGAGGGGAACATGAACGTACAAAAATATAATCAAATCCTGGACGATAAAACTGTTTCAACCTGCAGGAGAACTACGCCTTGGAAGAAGATTTATTTTCCAGCAAGACAACGACCCCAATCAAACAGCAAAGCTACAAAGAACTAATTTAAAGACAACGTAAATGTTCTTGAGTGGCCAAATCAAAGCCCAGATCTCAAACTATATAGAATTTTGTGGCTGAACTTGAAAAGAGCTGTTCACGCTCGATTCTGGAGCAACCTGAGAGTGTTTAAGCTGTTGATTTCAAGGACGAATGAGGGAAAATTACAGTGTCCTGATCTGCCAGCATGATTAATACATATCCACACAGACTCAGCGCTGTGACTGCAGCCAAAGGTGCATCTACTACAGGGGTGTCAAACTCGTGTCATGGAGGGCTGAGACACTGCAGGTTTTCTTTCCAGCCAGTCACTAAAGCAGGTGATTTTAATGATCAACACCTTCAGTTTGAGGGAAGGAGATCATCAATTAAATCACCTGCTGAAGAAACTGGTTGGAGAGAAAACCTGCAGCGTCTCGGCCCTCCATGGCACGAGTTTGACACATGTGATCTACTACATACAGACCTGAGAAGGTGGCCAATACTTATGCAGCAATTTACTTTACCTTGTATATATATATATATATATATACAGTATATATATATATATACACACACACACACAACTAATACACAGTCTTATAAGAGCAGGAATGAAGGATCTCCTAAACCTCTCTGTTCTACAGTGCAGAGAGAGGAGCCCATTATTGCAGCTACGTATCTTAGCTGCAAGAGTCTGATACAGAGGGTGTCTGCAGCTGTTGATAGCTTGCATCAGACGCCTCAATCCTCTTCTCCACCAACTCCCCCACAGAGACCACTCTCTCACCCATCACAAACGATCAGCTTCATCAAGCCTGTTACAATCCCACACGGTAATGCTGTGTTTTGTATCACACCTTCTTTGATGAAAAATAGGTGGATAGATTGCTGTCCAAAGGTTAGCTTTCAAAGAGGGCCAATCATACACAGAAATAACACAAACCTGAAGCAAGCTCAAACTGAGGGCCTGATCACATGCGAATGCTCCTGAGATTTTTTTTGGCAGGATGAAACAAATTTGGGTTACAGTGTGCCGGATTAGTAAATAGTTGCATCCAGACAGGAACAGGTCACTGAGTGAAAACGATTTAATACACAAGGCACACCTATGTATGCCGCTGTGAACAGACATACAGACGGAACCACGTGACACGCCAATCCATAGAAGAAGAAAGAACGCATGTGCATAAATCCGTCGTCTTCCGCTTTCCAAGGCTCATCTAGACTTACGAGAAGTGGAATTACTTTTGCGAGTCGTTATGGAGCAAAGACAAAATATCAAGAGAATGTCGACTGGTGTCATGTTCGTTGAAATATAGAGATATTATGTTGGCTTGTTGTCAAAGCTCACTTTTGGTTATGTGAGGGCGATGGGGTGGTGTTGGGTCAGTGATGTCATTGTTTTCGTAAAGTGGCGATGTCGGCAGTTTACACAAAAACAACCAGGCAGTGTTTTCAGACTGTCCCACACTGGAAGCAGTTTTCAAAAATACAGTGGATAGCCCCTTAGGATAGCTTAGTGGATAGCCGCAAGGTGGTCTAGTGGTTAGCATGTTGGCCAACAGAGTAACAGTCTGGAGATCGGGAAGACATGGGTTCGATTCTCCCTTGGCCATTTCTGTGTGGCGTTTGCATGCGGGTACTCCGGTTTCCTCCCACATTCCAAAAACATACATGTTAGGTTAATTAACGACTCTAAATTGTGAGTGTGAGTGGTTGTTTGTCTATATGTGCGACCAGTCCAGGGTGTACCCCGCCGAAGTCAGCTGGGATAGGCTCCAGCATGCCCCCGCGACCCTAAAGAGGAGAAGCGGTATAGAAAATATATGGATGGATAGCCCTTGATGGATAGCCCTCCCTACAGAGAATGTCTTATCAAGTGCTGCAAACACTGCTAGCAATTTCTCCCATTCAGATTTGTGACCAGCATTACCTATTGTTCATTGACAGTTTTCTCGTTAGCCCCACTAAGCTAACAATACAAACGTACACTTCTTATGGTTTCTTGTGTACGCCTTCGTAACCGTGAAAGCACTTTTGATGATGACTGATGCGTTATGTTTCATTACCGAGCTGGTTCATCAACGTGTGATGAAAAGGCGGACTAAGGCACAATTGGTCATGCACATGCTCAATGCAGCAAAGTCTTGCATAGAATGAATGTAATGTGATCTCTCCTCCCCAGTTTCTAATGATAACCACCGCATTTCATTGGTACTCAAAGTACTGTTACCTCATTCACCTTCTGATGATGCAGCATCAGGAGAAACTAATTGGGGATTCTGTATCCTGTTTAAGGATACTTTGACATGGTCATGAGAGGATTGAAGATCTAACCCACAACCTTCCAGTTGGGAGCTGATCACTAGTGTAAAGGCAAGGGCTTTGAGGCAATGTCATGACATTCTTCACGAATCACCGCTGTATGTATAATAGCTTTTCTCTAATCTGTCGTTTGATTGCTTTGCTGAAAACATCCAGTATTTTGGAATAAGAAAATGATTGGTCTGAGTCCAGACTGAGTTGTCCGCTCTAATGCTCGTAGAAACCTAATCTCAAGGACAGCCTGGAAAGGACAATTCTGTGGGTGGAACCAAGCGTATTTGTAGCCAAAAATCAAGTGACGTCAGAGCAAAACTGCAGCATACATGCGCTGTTCTTGCAGGTGGAAATCGTTCAAATAGAGATTTCAGAAAAACTTTTTACTAAAAGGTAGCCCACCATAAAGGGAAAACAGTTGAAGAAATAACCAACGCCAAGAAAGATGGCTGCTGAACCGGTCTCTCATCGAATGGAGCCGAGGCTGAAGATGCTTGAGCTTGCAGTGACCAACAAAAAGTAAAGTGTACTAAAACCAAAGTTAAAATATTTTTGGAACTAAAAAATGCTCTTCTGCTGACTCTCAACAAAGGCGGTCGCATCTTTCGCCTCTTCTCTCCCTTATCTTCCCTGTGTTGCTTCTTACGTCTCGTTTAGTCCTGTCTCACACTTTCAAGGGCCTCTCTCTGCACTGCTCTCCAAATCTGAATCATTGAATTGATCGACTAGTCTCTCCATGCAATTGACAAGATCTTTTCGACGAGAAACTCAGGTTTGGGGGAACCCATCTGCCCTGTCGGAACATTCACCGTCAGTACATGATGGACAGTTGGGGGAAGTGGAAGGTCATGTGCCTGGCGATTCTTTCCGTGAAGGACATCTAAGACATCTACCTATTTGGAACCATGATAACAGGTCTGTTGCTGACTGGATTAAAATTTTTAAGGCGGAAACAGCGCATTGATATGGTGGGTAAAGCGGTTAGCTCTCTGATTGTGAATTACAACAAGGAAAACATCTTGGAGAAGCTTTCGGCTTTGCAAAGGCAGATAGAATCGAGTGAGAGACCAGGATAGACAGAGTATACGCGTCTGTTGGAATGCGGCTACTCTCATTAACCCAAGCAATTTACTTAATTTGCATTTTGGCGCCCCACCCCCGCCTATCCAAGGTCGCGACTCATCAACAATTTCCTGCAAGAGATTGATGCAGCGGGACGCTCTGACCCTCTCCTTCACCGACATGTTTTTTTGTCTCCGTCTTGGGCTCAATCACAGACGTCTCCACAGCAACTCCTGCGTTATGCGATGACACCCTCCAACTGAGGCTCCAAGATTGGGCACCTTTCAGGGGAACTTCTACTACTTCTACCTACACACTCATGCATCCAAGGACACTCAGATGCAGATTCGCACACACATCCCTTCCCTCATCCAACGCCTTCGCTGCTATATCCCCCCAGTGCTGGCGAGACGGGGACCATAGCTCGCGCAGATTATGGCTGCATTGGCTGTGGCAGGCTGCTGGCTGTGCTGGGAACACCTCCACCCCCCCGGTGCAAGTCTCATTTTCATGTTGAAAAAGTGTGCTTATTTGTGCCTGTGTATGCTGAGGTTTTTGGATAGTTCCACACTGTACTCCACCATAGGAGCTTAGTTTGGAATTATCTTTCTTTTTCCTCCTCTCTCCTCTCGTTCCCTTTCCTCTACCTCCTCCATCGCCCAGTCATCCTGTCCTGTCTACCAGCCATCTTATTGTATAGTATGGACGGATGATTGCACAATTTTGCTTGTACCGCTGTACAAGTGATGAATAAATATACGAGTAACGATAAATATACTAACTAGATTATAAAGCCCGGTCTGTTGCAAGATAATAACATGGAAAACATCTAAAAAAAAAAAATCTGCACCAGATATCGCGTAATGTCACACAATCGTGTTGTTAACACATGCCAGGCTCCACGGCCCTCGGCTTACTTTCCTGGCATCGCCCTTTGACACTAAAGTCACTTTTTCTCTCAGTCACCTCCATGCTCCCTTGTCCCAAGCCTGCATCCCTCAGTCTGCCTCCCTTCCTCTGCTACCCCCACCGCCCTTGGGACTTTTGGAGCATGTATCCGACCTGTGAGCACAAAAGGTGGGCAGGCGAGGTGTCTCTGGCCCCTTTCTACCCTGTTTCTCCTGACCTTCAGAGCTATACCCCAGTGACTTGGTGCATGTGTCCAAAGAAATCCGGCCAAAACAGCGAGATGTTCCGCCTGGAAGCATGCCCAGTGATGGTCCACGGAGGGCAGGGAAGTGTGGCGGAGTCCAGGGCATTCAGCAGCCTGGACATACTGCATGAATATGGCCAAAAAGGCAAGCCAACATCACCTGGAAGCACGGGGGCCTGGCTATGGAGCATCCACTGTGCTATTTCCGTCTGCTAGATTCGTTATGTCTGACCTGTTTAACTGTTTCAGGTCTTTTTGCCACACCTGTATGCTCACACAATTGGAGCAAATAATTTCAACCGCATGCATCGTTATTCACATTAATCTGCCAAACATTGTATAAAGATACTGTGCGTGTATGTGTACATATTGAAATGATTGTCCCCCATAAACCAAATAATGCATATTTTGTGGTTTGAGTTTTGAGTTCAGTCTATACAGTACAGATAAAGAAATATCTGCGGAGCAGGGCAGAAAATAATTGAGAACCACTGCCGTTAGGAAAAATACACAAGTTATTAAATGCAAAAGCAAATAGCATTCAGACATTTTTTTTCCATTTCTTATTTTAAGGTTTTGTGTAGGCAGTGTGGTCATTATACAACTTTACTCACTACTAATGTGTTTCCATTAGCAAAAATGTATAAGTAAACGTTAGGGATTTAACGGTACACGGTAAAATTTTGACCCGTTCGGTCTGACCTGCACCAAATAATCCACCTTATGGACCGGTGGTTTTGCACTGTGTGCGGACAAAAAGGTGAGGCATTCGGCAACAGAGTACAGGACAGGAGAGTATGGGTGACAACAGCCGCGTGACACGCCAGTTTATGAGCGGTGGCGACTCTGACCTGGCGGATCTGCTCAGCAACATGCCTGACAGTGCCCCCGCATCTTGGCCCCAACATCAAGGTGCGGTGCAGCTGTTTTTTGAACACTTCACCTCCGTGAACAGGCAAAGATGAGTGCATAGGATGAAAGAGCGTGCTGACGTTGTTCAGTAAAGATGAGAATGGTTCTTAACGCTTCAACTATTAATTTCTTTCGAACTCGGCATGACATCTAGCTTTTGAGGATCTTTTGGTCTAACTCACTTTAGTCCCTTGTATCAAGTCTAGTCACATGATATATGTTTTGATTACTTTCCCCCCCACACTTTTTAATGTTTGCTTCAGCATTTGTTTTTGCTGTTTGCAAATAATCAGTGGCTGCAGATAGAACTTTTCAATAGCTTGTAAATACAATTGATTTTGGTAAGATGTTTTGGTGGATAAACCTTTTATAAACACAATGTATTAACACCTCACATTAGCCTATGTATTATCACTTTCAGTCGAATGCAGCAAATTGTTTTCATTTTAAAATGGTCAATTATAGTATGCCCTTGCTTGTCTCTTCCAATTGTGCCAAGAGGGGATGTGTACTGAAGTTGAGTGCAGATCAGAGCACTCACTAGGACTGTCATGATACATTTTGCTGGATGATAATTGTCCTACAAATTATTATCGATAATCAATATTATTGCCAAAATTTTGTCTTCTTTCACTTGGTCATACACATCAGGAGTTGCTGTTTTTGACATGTACAGTACATGTACTGTATACATTCTCCCAGGCATTTCGTACTATCAAACATTTCCCGAAATGCTAGCTTTTCAAATCGTATTAAAAAGGTTGCATTTCTTTTACAATGTACCGAGCAACAATGTCTGTGAGCGTGCATCATTTTGTACTTCGGTTTTATATTTACTTTGCCGATTGGGACAAAAGCTCTCCTGCACTGCCACAATGGAGATGTGGAATTCGGCTTAGAAACCATGGCTTTTGTGCCTTCATTCATATTAGTGTTTCTTTGTTAACTTGCTAACTGCTAGCACTTTGGTATATCCACTCACAAGTAGCCCTGTCTCCACGTACTGGGGGACAAAGAGTTTGAATGAGGGGAGGGCTCACTCTCTCTCCGTTCATTCCACTATAGAACCAATGCGCACAGACACATGCAGAGTGAACCCTCTTGTTATCAAGCCTGTATGGAAAGGAGAGACGATGAAAACAAACAGGCATACATACACATGTCCATTTATCGAGGCCGGGAAATTATCAACATTGTTTGTTTTTAATCGTTCAATTAATCGATTTATCAATTATCATGACAGGCCTAGCACTCAGACTACCCAAACGTGCCGGTACGATTGGCCTAGTATGGGAACTAACTTTGCAGAGCCAATATAAGTTATCAACCAGTGATCCCCAGGTGTATCACGGACACACACTATTGCTAAAGGAATAACAGCAGCAAAAGTGCAGTAACAGTGCACAGTAAAATACAAGCTCAGTTCAATCTTTAAGACTAAATCCTCAAAAGGACCCACACCTGACAATCCCCATGTGCTCATAATACATAGTATACAGCACTGAGTCTTTCTGGTCTATTACACAAATTGGTCGTCACATCTCTTCTCATTTCAGACCGCTCATCACAATACGACTAAGTGTAAAATAGGTTGACAATATTAATAAGAGAAGGAGAATACAATTAATCTAGCAGCCGGTGCATAGTCATTATGCTCGGCAACTTACACTTTTACACCCCCATCGCCATCAAAGGGTGAGTTTGCTTACACATGCTATTATTACAAAGTGGTTAACTTACCGTATTTGTAACTATTTCTTTAAAAAAAAAAAAAAAAATCGAATCAAAAAATACTTGCCTGGACTGTTAAACATTTTGACACTGAATTCACAAATGTGCCTGAATGAATTTTGAGTTTCATTGATGATTTTGTGAGAATAGCCGGCACATGAATCAGAGTTTTTCTCTTTTTCTCTGTCTCAGTTTATAAAATGAGTTTATTTGCCCAAAAAATAAAAATAAATAAATTAAAAGATGGTACAGGACATGGGTGGTGGCTTTTCAGCAAAAACCCATATCAGAGGATGACAGCACTTGCTAATCTATTGTTAAAATGGCACAAAACCAAGTATATTGACAGTGATTCTTTCACATACATGTCTATTATAATGTTTGTGTAATTGGAAATGAACAACTGCCTTGGGCGGGAACCTGACATTATATATAGTCTCATAATGTAACTAACTCTCTTCAGTGCATATACTGTATTTAACTTAAAATATATATTAAAAACATAGCAAAGACATGACACAACATTTCCGCAAAAACACACATCATAATATATATGACCACCATTGCTAGTGTACAGTATTATAATGGCAGAAAAGTGTTTATTTGTATACATAGACACACAAACACATACATACAAATACGCCTTGTGTGTGTTGTCAGTAGTCAGAACTTACAGTGACATATTAAGACAACAGGAAAGTTAAACACGTGTTCATGCTTCCCCCAAATACAACACACACATACACACATTAACTCAGCAGTGACAGGGGGTTTGTGACTTGTTATTTTGAATACCTTTCCAGTATGGCTCCGAGTGACGCTGGTGGGCTAACTAGCTAGCTAGCATGTTAGCTTAGCCACATTTGACAACAAACAGCTAGCAGTTCACTTATAGCTCAGACCTTACCGTCCAGGCGCTCCGTCGTCCTCTCGAGTGCTTTGTTGCCTTGCAAGGTAATAATCACTCCGGTCGTCCTCTCCGCCGTTTTTCCTTGTTGATGTTGGCTTCTGAGTTATCGGCAAAACCGCGAGCAGACGGTGGTGGTAGAAGTCCTCTGGATGCTGTTCTCGACAAGAGGACTAGCCTGGCCTTGGCGCGAATCTCCGCGCTTCAACGCCACCACCAGCCTCCATTTTCTCCTTTTGCGATTTTCAGACAATGTCCCGCAATTCGTTTGCTTTCGAACCAATGACAAGGTGCAGAGACCCGCTAAGATCCCGCCCCCCTTTGCTCTATGGCTGGCACTGCCTGAGCCTGAAGCGGATCATGCTCGACTGCTTCCGGTCGGAGCAGCCATGAGTGGCTCCTTGCAGTTGCAGTCGGTCCTACCTCCCTGGTGTTCTGCTGCTGTGTGTGTGTTTCACGGGCTCTGCGCTGCAGGGTAAAGTCATCATTGAGGTTAATGTGCTCCCATAGTCTAGTTCCATACTTCAGTGTTGGTATTTCATGAGCAGTATCACTGCTGGTGAGGCTGTTCCTGCTCAGGACTCTGTGCCATGGTTGGTCCCCAAAGGGTTAAATCAGTACTGACTACCATTTTGTCAGCAAAGACTACTACTACAAAATGGCTGCAGTGTTTGAGACCAAGGAGTTTCCTTAGGGACCGGACCCTAGTGGTGAAATAGTAACTGAACAAAATTTTCTTCTGGAAGTTTATATTTGTATATAAAGACTTGCATTCATCAGAAATTGTAGTTTCTTTATTTGAGAAATACTTGTAATTTTTCACATTGCTATATTTTTACCTTTATTTAGTGTGTCTGTACCATCTGTTTACCTGCCTTTCAGAAAGTAGAGCTGGTACTTCGTTTGTACCAGTATTTATATATTGAAGACCAGTATTTGTAGAATTGGCAGACAAAACCTCCAAGATGCGAGGCTTCTCTGTTGCAACAGCTCGTGAGGTGCGTGTGTGTGGGAGCTGAAAGGAGGCGAGGGAAGTGGTGACATAACCGAGTTGCCGAGGTAAGGTATGCTGCACCAGGGGGCTGTTTTTCATTAGGTGATAGTGTGGTAGTGATACCCCCCTCCCACTAGGTCACTCAGTAGATCGCAGTGGTGAAAAAAGATCTTTTGTTTTGGGGGAGCTGGAAGCACTGGCCATGAGTTTGGAACCGAAAGGTCGCGGTTGGAGGCCCATTGCAGACACGTTCAATTGCTACTAGTTGTTGGAGTCTGCATCCTGAGGAACTGTCAACCCTCACACCTCAGGGGACCGCCACAGCTGTTACTGCATGCCTGCATATGTCTTGTCTGCTTCTCTGCAAAAATATACAGCAAGGTACAGTAATACTTGAAGTATTGATGAAATGTTTAAATAAAGGTGTCACATAAGCTTAACTAGCCAGTGTTCTTACTGATTCCTTAACCAGTAACCAGGAAAAAGAATATTGTAGATTGTCCTTTGCTAGCCAAACCTTTATTTCAGTTGGGTTTGGAATGAATGACGCTTCCTAGTTTCCGTGGCAAGAGAAAATAAAAGTACGGCCTTAGGGTGCTGAAATGCCGTTTTTTGTGGTTGGTGTCCCACCATTTTTCAAAGAAAAACACCACTAGTAGCGCTTACTTCATCCTTAAATTATAAGAACCATTAGTATCTCCAGTGTACTGATGGCACAAAGCTTGCTGACTCAATCATGTCGTGTATAAACCACACATTCTGTCATCCATTTTCCTTATCGTTCAGGACTGAAGAGAAAGCTGGAGCCAATTTCATTGATAAGGGCAAAAGCTGTACTACACCCTGGCAATGAAATGACAGGGCATTGTGAATGGGACACTGACCAGGAATCAAGCCTGTACCGGCCATGTAAGTCAGCAATGGGAATTGCCTACAGGGCCCAGAAGTAGGGTGTCCCGATCCAATAGCACCAAAAAGGAAGAACTATCGGATCACATCGGCCTGCATCTAAAATCTCTGATATTGGCACTGCGATACAAGCAGTCAATTCCAGACTCCGCCCCAGCACGTCTATCCAGCAGCAGCCGGATAGAGCCCATGTGATCATAATAGCGTGTGCTAACAAAGTAGCAAGGAGTAGAAGTTATGTCGGCCATGTGGCAGTAAGTGGCAGTAAGTCTGAAAAAGACGTTGCAGCTGACTGCAAAACTTGTCATGCACAAAGTTTCCCGTGGTGTCACAGATACGACCAACCTCATCATGCATTTGAAGCAGCATGACATGGGAAACATCATTAATTATAACTGACAATAGGCGCCGCGTCGGTGGTAACGTCAGGTTTAAATGCTTAATTGAGGACCTAGAACCTTGCTTAGCGATATTATCCCTAGACTCCACTGCATTGTCGATAAAACTATACCCCAGATCCTTAAAGTAAATGGGTCTGTGTTTCTCATACCTAATGTTGCTGACTATTGTTCTGTTTGATTAATATCACTTGATCAAGCCTTTTCTAACAATCCACACCACAAAGTAAGTAATAAAAGTATGTGTGATTCGTGCTGATATCGGATCGATATTGGCCGATATTCAAGGTTGCAATATCAGTATCACTTCAATTGTATCAGAAGTGAAAAACATGTATCAGGACACCCCTACCCAGAAGTCCTGATGGTGTCCCTGGTAACTACACTACCAAGGGCTGTAAACTATATATAATGCATCACAATTCAAAATATCTGTAAAATCATTTAACATTCAACCAGATTTGAGTTACATATAGGACAAGTATGTACTTGGAAGAGTTGACCTCCCATTGACTGGGGCACATACTTCTATCACTGATGTGATACACAAGTATCACTGGGAGGAGATGGACCAGAATCTGTTGCATCAATCAAAATATTGGGAAAATATTTAAAAACCCTTTGAGTGGCTATCAGCCCAAAGTGTACCTGGCTTCCCAACCTAAGACATCTGGGATTGACTACAGCATCCCTGAACAGGATGAACACTTAAGACAGGGATTTTCAAAGTATGATGTACTATCAAGGGACTCTTTGTTGGCCTATACTAGAAAGTTCCAGAAAATGTCAGGAGCTGCACAGCAGCTTGAGAAAAATAAAGAACATATATTTTGCAAAGTTAACTTCAGTTTTGCTCAAAGGCAATTTTTTTAATTCCTGCACTGAACAGAGTCTGCGGTGAGCAGAAAACTCCACAAAATATACTCTGGAAAATCGTTTTTTTTTTGAGTCGTGGGGACCCCAGCCGTTTTATGTCTTTCAAAAGGAGACTTACTGTGCCACTTTGACCTCTTGTACAGAACATAAATGGAATATCAAAACTACATAAATTGAGCCAGAAAGCATGTTCACTTTATTTGATTTTTTTTAGCTCACCTTGCAGAAAGGCCAAAGAAAGTTACCTAATCATGTAGTTATTCTGCAGTTACAGAGGTAGTCATTCAGACATATTCAAGACAACATTTCCCAAGCAGACACCGTCAAGGCCGGTGAAACACATCGTAACGCCACATATTAAAAGTTCTTTGGTGAGTTAACACAGAACCATGCTTGCTAACTAAATCCAAACGGTTTATCTGAAGCGAGAACACCAGAATCTGCTGCAATGGCAAGGAAGCTTGTACAGGCCACTGAGCATTGCAATTATGGGCAAACATGAATCAGGACAAAGTATGATATGCAGGCCTTCAGTCCCATTCATCAATCAGCTTGATCAGCAGTCTGAAATTGAAAGTCTGATAAAAGCTTTGGTATTAGAATATTGTGTTAACCCCAAAGTATTATTACAGAGTCATTATTGGTCATTGGTTACTGGCCCAAAGTAACGCCAATTGACTCAGGTGTGCATGATTGTGATCTCAAAATAATGTTTTAGGCTGAAGATACTGATGCCAAATGTGAGGTCACAAATTCTTCAGTTTGTTACAGCATGAATCTAAAAGTAACTTGCCAAGAATCTGCCCTTTTGATAATGAACATAACTTTTCAACAACGGCAACCCAATAAAAACTATCCAATGACCCATTTTGGGTCCAGACCCTTAGTTTGGGAAAACGTAGATTAAAGGATCATGACAGTGGTAAAGTGTTCATTTCTAACATTGCGGCTACTATAACAGTATTAAGGTTATAAAAATCTAAAAGAGTCACGTTCTGCCGTAAATAAGTCACCACAAATGTATCACTAGTAAGTGGTGGTAATGTGCCTTCCAAACCAAGTTAAAAACTGCCGAACGAATGTCATTCATCCCCCATTAAGTCTGAATTTTCGCAATGACAAATTTAAATAAGAATATTGGAGCACCATTTTTATCTGGATCTGCACCAAATGTTTATTGGTTCTTCCTTAATGTTTTTATAATAGCTTGCCAATACGTTCACAAAAAACATAACACCACAACCAAAAACATGGCCTCGGCAGATGTTATGAGTATGTAGGAGTGCCAGACAACCTTTAAGGCCATGTCCTTATTATGACCGTCTTCAAAAGAAAATGCCAATGCCACTGATAATGAAATGAACACAATGTAAATGGGTGCCCTCAATTGTTATAATTGTGCTGCCCCAGCATACAACAGTAAATTGTGTATGCACAAGAACATAAAAGGAAAAAAATACCGAAGTGCACGGCCTCCTCTGAGAGGCACCAGAAAATTTCAGGACAGGCACAACACCTTGGAAAAAATATAGAAAAACCTATTTTTCAAACCTGCTAAGCTAACTTCAGTTATGTCAAAGGCAAATTACATAGTTCCTACATTGATTGGGTAAACAGAGTCGAGGGTGAGCAGAAAAAACTCAAACTCAACAGAATATGCTTCAGAAATTACTGGCGAGTGGGGCGCACCAACTGTATTGCATTACATTCTCTGAGGAGGGCTCACTGTGGCACACTGTGAAAAGCCCTGTCCTTGAGCAAATAAGCAAGGTAGTGATTATATAAGAAAACAAAAGGACAAACGGTTATTTGAAGTCTCATACTGTCAAATCATGACCATAGTGGGAGGAAAAAAGGTGACTGACATTCAGCAATATCTATATCAATTTAATGTAAATATTAAAAAAAAAATTAAACCTTAATGGATACAACAAATGAAATATCAAAAATCACATTCACAATTATGACAATTATGGGTTGCCTATGGAATACTATGGAAGGTTTGTAATTTATCCAGTCAATTAGTGATATTTTGTTCAAAATAAGCAGAAGGCAGCCACAGAAAATCGTACAGAATCATTTCACTATCATGAAAAACTCAATAGCAATATTGAATTGTTTGCATTGCTTGTGAATTTTGTCTTAGAGATTAATGAAGTATCTATCATCCATCTACTGTATCTATCTAAATAAGCTGCTCAACTCTTGAGAGCTCAATTCTTGGCGACAAGAAAAGACAAGACAAAAACATCAAATTTAGCCATTCTTTTTGGAGAAATGAGAAGTCTGGTGTTGAAGAAACATTTCAAAGCATGAGAATGTCTCTGTGCACTCAGTGCATTCATAAAGAACCTCTGAACCATCTTTGTTGTTTGAGGTACAGACAACCATGCCATCTTCCTCTATATTGTCTGCATGACTCTTGTCATTTGGGGTACGGACAACCATGTCATCATCCTCTAATTTGTCTGCATGACTATTGTCATTTGGGGTAGGGTCAACCATGTCATCATCCTCAACACTGTCTGTAGGACTATTGTCATTTGGGTTATGGTCAACCATGTCATCCTCTACTATGTTGTCTGCATGACTCTTCATGACCAGGGAAGGACTCCCATTTGTGCCACTGACATGAGATGACTGGTCCAGATCACGTGTTGTTCCATCGCTTGGGTGATTCTGAAGGTGAACCTCAAGTGCTGAAGCATCCATGAAATTAGCTGGGCATAAGTGACACTTTTGATTACCTTTTTTGTGATACGTCAAATGTCGCTGGTAAACATACATCAGGCCAAATGTCTTCCCACATTCTTGACACCTGTAATTGGCCCGGCCTAGTTTTGCTGATTTCTTCCCATCCTGTGCCGTTCGTTCAACATCTTTGTGGTAGCGAGCTACATGACTCGTTAGATCACAGCGCTGAGGGAAACGTCTACCACAAAGTGTACATACATGCATAGTACCTTTATGGTATCTCATGTGCCTTGACAAACTACTGGAATGATTGAAGACTCTCTGACAGTGTTTGCAAGGATACAGTTTCCCATTTGGGCTTGGTCTTCTATATCTAGATCTAGGCTTTATTCTTTGTTTAGGTTTTACTGATTCTTGATCCAGCTGATCTATTTCCTCCAGATTTTGGCATGTGAATTGATGCTCCTTAAGTGCTCTTAGTTTTTGGAAAGGATGGCCACTTAAACCATATCTGTATGACATGTCAATCTGGCTAGTGTTCTCGTCGTCGTCATTCCCATTCTCAATGTCAAAAACTGTGCCGTTACTGTAGCAGTTTTCAAGAGGTCTGTACCTATTTTTTAAATTCACTCCAACACCAGATGTTAATGCAGTGTTAAGCTCTTTACCTTTGCAGTGGTACAGTACGTGGGTCTGAAAATCTGATATCCAAAAGAAATGTAACTTGCACATCCGACATAGGTAAGTTTTTTTCAACTTGTTTTCTTCATTGCCTGAATTACCAGCACTGGTAACGAGATGACTTTCTTTTTCATGAGCAACCAAAGCATGCACTTTAATGAACCGCTTTCCACAATGACTGCAGCAGTGAAATGGTTGCCGTGCATGGCCTTGGAAATGCATCTTCAGCTGCAGTCTACCCACAAAGGTCTTGCAGCACAAAGTACACTTGTAACCTTCCTCTGTGTTGTTATACTGTTGGTGGCGACGCAAACTCTGCAGGCTGTTGAATGACTTATTACATATTTCACAGCGGTAATGGCTCTTCTGAGGCTTTTCAACATTCAAGTCCAACGACCTTGGTATATTTGCAGGTGAATTGCAGGACTGTGGCCTTTGTATTTCGATTTGGGGTTTTGGAGACGGTGGCTTTGCAGCATATGAGAAGTGTGGCAGAGCTTCAGGAGATGCTGGTTTCGGAGAAGAATGTGTCACTGAAAAGCCATTTACAACTGCCAATGTGCCATTTTCTTGTAGCACATATTCTCGAGGGACTTCAAATCCGTTGGATGAGCCATCAAAGGAAAACGATTCCAAAGGTCCGTGGATGGTCATGTGGGCTATTACTTGGGTGTAATGAGGGAACCCATCACCGCACTCTGTGCAGATAAAGGTACATGCGTCTCCACCGAATGGTGCCGAAGAGAAACTACTCAATGTTTTCTGCCTTTCCATGATGAAATGATACGGCCCATGGGCTGAAGGCATCAGACTAAGTGAAATGTCCCAGACTGTGACAACTGATTTCCATTGAGGGATAGAAGCACAGTCTACAGTCTTTCAACAAACTTGGTCCAAAAATGTGTCCTTCCAGGTTGCATGTTCACTTCACTGTTTTTACAGTATCTGGAAGACAACAACAAGATACAAATCAGTCAAATTTTGAATAACTTTCATGGTCATATTGCTTTAATGTATATTACTTTACTGTTACCTGTGTTTGACGGCTATGAAAAGGTAAAAAAAGAACACATGCTTTTGTAAACTCACGAGTGCAGGAACGGGCGGCACTGAATATAATGCATGTAGCTCATTTTATTGCAAAGATTCCTTTCACCAGATTAACAACACTTGCAATGTTTCTACTCAGCCATCATGTTTAAGCCAGTGTGCGGCTGCAAACGTAATTTTTACAAGACTGTCTTTTCAACTAGGACACCGACTAGACACTTTTCAGCATATTCACAGAGGAATATATTCAGAAAGACTTTGAGGTGGTGACAACAAAGTCTGAAAGAATGGCAAGCTGGATGATCTAAACACAGCATACAAGCCTAATTAAACTGATGAAAAGCTGAAGAAACTGAAGACAGATTATAAACTGATGAAAAGCAGTCGCTAGTGGGTCTGACCACTGTACTGCTGTGTGAACAAATCATACAACCAACTCAAAACTAGGGTGGAGAGGGGCCACGGACACCTCGCTTTTGAACCCTCATGGGGCAGCAGGGGCAGGCAGGCAGGCCGAGGTGCCCGGAGCCCCTTGTGAATGCAGGCATATGTCAACAATGCGATCGGGTCACAAGTTCGAATACATGGTGCAGACCTTTCCCCAAATGTAAATGTTACTTTTCCCTTTTGTTTGCTTGCAAATGAGCAGGATTTGTAATTTGGCACTGTATTTCTGGCGTTTATTTAATAATTGGGCATTTATACAGTTGGAGCATTTAGGATGAAATGAAGAATTAAAGTTCTCAATTTTTCCTGCATTTCACATTTTGAAGTTCCAACAATATTGTGACCTTGGTTTTAGTATAAATTTTGTTTGTAGACGCTCACTGAAAACTTTGGTTGTTTCTTGAACTTAACATTTTCCAAAATCCATAATTGAACCATTTCTACATTTCACTCTGATTTTACATGACTTCTAGCTATGAATATGCTTATTTGCCTCCCATCCATTTCAGTCTGTGGTGACAACAACCAGATGTGACGTCACAGTAAACCCAGCAATTTCATGTGTTTGCGCTGTCGTCGTGATCTCAACACTGACATTTATTCTTTTTATGTTGTTATGAACAGCTCAAATGGACCGTAAGGAGTCGCCATGACCATTACTCACTGAGAGGACAGCTTTCGGCCTGTGGTGGACATTGTGCAAAAGCTTGTAGAGACTTGGAAAGAAAGCCTGAACATTCGTCATTACCCTGAACTTTGAGTGCTGTAAATGCACACCACACAGGGCCACAGGACCCCTTTAGTTCCACGAACTTTAGTTCTCGACTTTTGGTGGAAAAGTAGCATAGGTTGGCTTTATTATGTCATTTCCTGTGTGTGCATGGCTCATTCAAGTGTACAGCCCAGAGAAGACCTTTGCAAAAATAAAGATTTAGCAATAATTGTGACTGCTGTGACATTGATTAGCTCCAGTAACACTCTTAGTGTCTCAGGCTCTCTTTAGTTGCAACTGTTCACTAGCAACAAAGTGCTAGCAAGCCAAAGAGTCGGCAAGTGTTGAGTTTCCACACTGGAAAACATCACCCCTTGGTAGACTCTTCTGACACAGAACTTCTAAAGGACCAGTATGGAATCGGAAAGGATGGGGTGGTGACTACGCAGAAGCATAATCCAAACTTTAGTTATCATGCAAATATTGGATAGTCTAACTCAGTGATTCTCAACTGTGGGTGGGACCCATTTTCAGTGAACAGCGGATCTTTGGCAAAGAAATCGCACAAAAATAGTCTTGTGCTTTTATTCTAAGGGGGTAAGATGGCAGTGCGACTGGACGCAGCATCCCCTGTCTCTCCCGAGTGTGTTTACATGTTTTTCTAAGTACCGTGTTTGCTTTCACCAAAACGTGCACAGTCGAAAGCTGCTTTTAGACATTGGCAGCGCCCCTTTATGACCTTTTAAACCCCAGGACTCCAGTGAACTACAGAAGCTAGGCAGCCTAGGGCAGGCCACCTCAGTCGCGACGGCCACTACTGTGCTGCAACTGTGCTACTGTGACAGGAAGAAGAGGGATTCTAACGGCTAACCCGTACAATCCAGATTTTCCATCAATCATCCTGGCAGATGTTTGCTCCCACAACAACAAAATGACAATGTACCCTTTTGAGATCCACCCAATGGACTGCGAGAGAATGTGTTTATATACTCTCGGAAACATGGCCTAATGACGACATCCTGGACTCGGTCATTGAGTTACAACAGCTAACATGCTACCTTGACGGACAGACATGCAACGGTAAGAGGCAGACCAGCGGTGACGATGTCTGCGTTTATATCAGTGACGGTTCTAACATCAATGGTGCCCATGGAGTGCCCCCTATTGTGTTTTTATTATATTTGCAGTTTTGTGATTGCCAACTGAATTAAAAAGAAAAGCATAATTTGTGTATTTACATCTTTTTTTAATTTCACTTCTTATTTATCTGAAGAGCTGAATCACTAGGCTCCTCAGATATATCATGAACCTTTACAGACACTTTTTGCGCAAATAATTTTGAGTTTGCATATAAAAAAAACTATTACTCATGAAATGTTGACTCAACTTGGCACACTTATTTTGCACTACCTTAATTCAAACTGCACTTGTATTTTAATTAAATATAAGATATACAGTGAGGGTTATAAGTATTTGCACCCCCTGCGATTTTGCAAGTTCTCCCACTTAGAAAATAGGGAGAGATCTGAAATTTTCATCATAGATGCATTTCCCCTCTTAGAGACATAATCTAAAAAAAAAAATCCGGAAATCACATTGTATGACTTTTTAGTGATTTATTTGTAAATTACTATGGTTCATAAGTATTTGCAACCTTGACATAATCAGTGCTAAGATTTAGTGCAGAAGCCGTTGTTTGCAATTACAGAGGTCAAACATTTCCTGTAATTCCTCACCAGGTTTGCACATACAACAACAGGGATTTTGGCCCACTCCTCTACACAAATCCTCTCTAGGTCTGTCAGGTTTCGGCGCTGTCGCTGAGCAACACAAAGTTTCAGCTCCCTCCAAAGATTTTCTATTGGATTTAGGTCTGGAGACTGGTGAGGCCACTCCAGAACCTTGATATGCTTCTTACGCAGCCACTCCTTGGTCATCTTGGCTGTGTGCTTCGGATCATTGTGATGTTGGAAGATCCAGCCACAACTCATCTTCAATGCTCTGGGTGAGGGAAGGAGGTTGTATCTGACGATACATGGCCCCATTCATCCTCTGTTTAATACAGTGCAGTCGTCCTGTCCCCTTTGCTAAAAAGCAACCCCAAAGCATGATGTTTCCACCCCCATACTTAACAGTAGGGATGGTGTTCTTGGGATGCAACTCAGCCTTCTTTTTCCTCCACACACGACGAGTGGAGTTTGCACCAAAAAGCTCCATTTTTGTCTCATCTGACCACATGACATTCTCCCATGACCCCTCTGGATCATTCAGATGGTCCCTGGCAAACTTTAGACGAGCCCACACATGTGCTGACTTCAACAGGGGAACCTTCAGTGCACTGCATGATTTTAAAGCATTACACCGTAGTGTTCTACTGACAGTAGACTTTGAAACCGTGGTTCCAGCTCTCTTCAGGTCATTGACCAGTTCCTGCCGTGTAATTCTGGGCTGATTTATCACTTTTCTAATCATGAGTGATGCCCCATGAGCAGAGATCTTACATGGAGCCCTAGTCCGAGGTAGATTAGCAGTCATGTTTAGCTTTTTCCATTTTCTAACAATTGCAGCAACTGTTGATTTATCCTCACCAAGCTGCTTTCCAATTGTTCCATAGCCTTTTCCAGCTTTGTGGAGCTCTACTATTTTGTCTCTGGTGTCTTTGGAAAGCTCTCGTCTTGCCCGTGGTAGCAGTTGGATTATGACTGACTATGGGGTGCACAGGTGACATTAGTGAGCTCAAAGGGGTGGTAGGTGGGTGGTTACTCGTGGGGTAAAGGTGGACTTATTTACGGTGGACTGAGAGCTCTTTGAGAGTCAAAGTTATTGCAAATACTTATGAACCATAGTAATTTACAAATAAATCATTAAAAAAAAAAATCATACAATGTGATTTCCGGATTTTTTTTTTTTAGATTATGTCTCTAAGAGGGGAAATGCATCTATGATGAAAATTTCAGATCTCTCCCTATTTTCTAAGTGGGAGAACTAGAACTTGCAAAATCGCAGGAGGTGCAAATGCTTATGACCCTCACTGTATGAGTAGTAACATTTATGGTTGGTCCCGCAGCCAAACCAGTTGCAAACCACTGGTCTAACGCATCTCCCCAGTAAATGGAAGCACACATGGTGCAGGCACCACAGCGCTATGGGGAACCTAGGAGCCAGACCCACCAATATGCCAGGAACACTCCCCAAACAGGACAGCTAGGAGCAAGCAGGCCCACCCAAAAGCCAGAGGGTAGACGAAAGCCAAGCCCATATTCCTGCCACCAGCGTCCAGCGGCACCACCCCACGCTACCTAGCACAAGAATGAGAGCCAGCAGAGCAGCCACGGCACCATATCACCCATAGAAGAGGGCATACAGTTATGGACAAAAGTCTTGTCATAGGTAGACAGTATGAAGTAAAAACCTCATAACCCCCTAACTAATCCTCCTATTGTTGAGAACTATGGTTCATATGAATCATTTTAGTCTTGGCATTCTCTGGTAAAAATGACACGACATGTTTTCGAACCGTCTTGAGTCAGTTACGTAATAGTCAGAAATAGACAGGTTATTAGCTGGACAAAAGTCTTGTCACGTTTTACACTTTATTGAAATTTATTCAACAAGCATTTCTTTGTTTCAGAACAACATCAAAGCATTATAGCAACAAGCATGTTGAACATTTTTACCATGAGAGATTTGATCATTTCAGTATCGGCTGAGGCTTCCCTTTGCTTGGATGACGGTTGACATTCGGCTGGGTAGGGACTCTTTTCGAGAACTTTGATCTTCTGCTGCTGCTGCAGAAATTTCTAGGTAGAGACCGATGTATGGCACGGAGATCTGACCCCTCTTGTGTTCTGGAATGTAGTGGGAAGCAAGAATCTGTTGATATTTGATGCTGTCGATGTTTCCATCTACTTTGCAGATCTTCCTTCCTCCTCCATGTCGGATGAACCCTCACACCATTATCTTCCCGCCTCCGAATTTGACCGTTTTCTGGGTGTACCTTGGATTTAGGCGGGTTCCTGTAGGTCTGCGACAGTACTGGCAACGCTTAGGGTGCAATTCTGCTGAAGATTCATCTGAAAAGTCAACTTTTCCCCACATTTTGGTGGTCCAGCCTTTCTCAGGGATGTGGTCTTTAGCGAATACAACTCGATTAGTCAGCTGCTTCTTTTTCAATGCTGGCTTCTGTGCTGCAATACAGCCTTCCAGAACACCAGAACACAATAGGGGTCACATCTTCCAGCAGGATGGCGCTCCATGCCATACATCGGTCTCTACCAATAAATTTCTGCAGCAGAAGAATATCAAAGTTCTCGAAAAGTGGCCCGCACAGTCCCCAGACATGAACATTATTGAGCAAGTTTGAGCAAAAACAAAGAAAGACACCTGAAAGACAAAGCCAAAGAATCTAGATAACCTGTGGAAGGCATGTGAGGCCGCGTTTTATGCCATCCCAGATGCCTTCATCAACCAGTTGTACGAGTCCCTGCCCAGCCGAATGTCAACAGTCATCCAAGCAAAGGGAAGCCACAGCCGATACTGAAATGATCAAATCTCTCATGGTAAAAATGTTCAACATGCTTGTTGCTATGATGCTTTGATGTTGTTCTGAAACAAAGAAACGTTTGTTGAATAAATTTCAAGAAAGTGTAAAATGTGACAAGTTAGGGAGTTATGAGGTTTTTACTTCATACTGTCTACCTTTGACAAGACTTTTGTTCATGACTGTAGAGCCATTATGTAACTGCCTGTGCATGGGGCCGGGTATGACACACCTACCCCCCGTCTGAAGCTGAAAGGATGTAACAGAGGCAACCCACCAGCGTCACTCACAGCCGACCCGACCATGACAAGCCATACTCCTCCAACAGGTACCCCTGGGTGCGGCCCATCAACGACAAACCTCCATGGACAAACCCCCTGGCATCCAGGGGCACAATGAAGAAGGCAAGGGGAGGGGAGTGAACCACCGCGCCCAAGGGTACAGTCAAAACCTCCACCCTCATGAAGTGTGCCGGGAACTATAGGCAAGGTCTACCCTAATCTAGTGAAATGCCCACCCACCTGTTCATTGATTTTCTTTTTACCTTTACATTTCTGACTGTAATCACCGAATCCCCAATTGGTGAACACACAATTGGAGGCACATATCTGCGGAAGGGTACAAAAATATGTCTGCTGCTTTGAAGGTCCCAATGAGCACAGTGCTATGCATCATCCATAAGTGGAACAACTTCGGACTCAGAGTCTTCCTAGAGATGGCTAGCAGTCTAAACTGAGCAATAGGGAGAGAAGGGCCTTCATCTTGGAGGTAACCAAGAACACGATGTTATTAACTGTGAGGCCTTTTGCAGACAGGTTAGATCTCTACAAATCATACCTAATCAACTGAATTCATCACAGCTAGACAAAACAACAAAATGAAGAGGTCTTCCTGAAAGTACTTTAAATATTTGGGCTGGTGAAGGTCATAACTCACTCATCCTGAAGAAGATGCACTTTATTTAATTGAGTTGGAATTCTTCATGTCACAAAAAATAAAAACAATAGGAACATATGTATTTGGGCATTATGGGTAAGTTATCATTCAACAAGCACACCTATTATAAAGTGTGAGAGTGCTGCAACATCAAGAGTGTGCGAGAACAAGAGACATTGGGATAAGAACAAGCACAGCTCCTTAGTGACCGTCACAGTTAAGTTAAAAAGGTAAGCTTGAGCTCATCTGGACTTTACATAGTCTATTTTGTAAAAAGGTAATCAGGTAAATGCCTCATACCTAAAATACCTCGATACCTGAAAACCTCAGATACAACCACAATTACTCATCCAAAAAAATATAAGCAACATGCAGTGATGTTTGTTACACTGTTGTGCAATTTTGGCCCATTCGTCTTGATGTTTGCTCATTTTATCTAGAGCAGTCACAATTTCGCAGTTCTTGGGGCACACTCCAACTGGGACAGTTTTCTTGCCCCATTTTTCCACACACTCCCTTCCCTGTCCCCTGCTCTCACTGCACTCGTCCTGTGCAGTGAGACTGTGCTCCTGTGCTCATCCTGGGCATTGTCCATGCGTCATGAATTCGTGATCCCAAACTGCATTGTTGCACTACTTTCCTGTGTGATTCGTCGGTCTAGTTATGTGTAATCCATTATGCTGTTTGACGGTTAACATTAATAATTTAAGACAAAGATCACATGGGTTATTAAAACCTGGTATTATGGCCAATTTCCTAAATCGATTTGATCTTGATTCATAAAGTTCTAAATCGTTTCGATCCGATTCAGTCTACTCATAAATAAGGAAAACGGCTCAACTCTTACAAAATACAAACTTTATTTTTCTAGTCACGATAAACAGGTTTTAAGTGCAAACTTGTAAATTGGACAGTTTAAACTTAAAATATAAACAAAATTGTCTCAAGTCTCAAAAGTGCAATTTTTGAATTAGAAAGGAATTGCAAGTGAAAGTGTACTTGTACTGTAACATTCCAGGTGTCACAGGTTATGGTGAAACTCTGCTGACTGCATTTTCGTTAGGATGTTGTCTTTCACCCATGTGTTCATCATGGGGATAGCCGTTTCAGTCAGATGTTTACACTTACACTTTTACATAGTGTGGTTCGAGCACCTGAATGAGCCGTTTGAAGGCTTCGTTCTCCACCACTAAGTATGGGTGTAAAAAGGTGTGATGGCCTCTGCTACCTTAACGGCCCACAGAGAATAGGATGGTTACGCTATGGAGCCCCTCGGTTTCTTTTGTTTGGCCTTGGAGAGAGTCTACAATAACTGACCTCTGCTTGGCAGATCTTGTAAACTGCTTTGGTTTATCCAGCTCTTTATCCTTTGTTGTTTTAAAATCGAAATGGTTCCAGACGTCAGTCTTCTGTAGGGACAGCTTGACTTTTACCTCTGTACACATGCTCGTCAACACATTCACATAAACGCTCTGCTGCTTCATCAGCCACAGGACTACGGGTGGTGGAGTGAAGGCAGGGCGGGCGGGCGGTCGATATCATTGCCCTTCCATCCTTGTATGCATTTTCTATGCCGCTATTCCTCACTCGGGTCGCGGGGGTATGCTGGAGTCTCCGGGCACACCCTGGACTGGGCGCCAGCCAATCACAGGGCACATATAGACAAACAACCATTCACACATTCATACCTATGGACAATTTAGAGTCTCCAATTTACCTAACATGCATATTTCTGAAATGTGGGAGTAAACTGGAATACCCGGAGAAAACCCAAGCGCGCATGGGGAGAACATGCAAACTCAAAACAGATATTCTAACCTGCATCTCTCCAGTCTCCTGACTTTGTGGCTAACACACTAACCACTAGGCCACTGTGCAGCCCTGATATGATGTCTTATGAATTGACATCAAAATCACAACATTTTATTGAAATCCAACATTCATGTATTGAATCGATTGTTTTACCCAGCCCTATTGGTTATACAACACATTCACGCCTGAGTCTACCTCTTCCAACCATGCTGTGGACAGGGAATTGTCCTGTGCACCAGAATAGGTGTTTATTATTATTAAATAGGTTTGTTGTGTTTCCAGTTTTTAAGGGCACCAATCTCTGACATACCTTGCACATTGGCTTGATTTGCTCCACATCACTTTGGATTACTACACCACCGCCACACAAACCGACAATAGGGAACCTTTCTTCTCAACAATACCCTCATCTTTAGAGGATAACTCCCAAATCATGGCTTACATCTATTTTCCTGCCGTCAGCTCTGCATTTAATGCTACCTTTTGTTATTCTGTTTACTTCTCCAGCAACTTGTAGGAAAAGGTTGACTCTGAATCGACGTCACAGACATATCCGTCATGTTTCATTGAGTAAATATGCTCATAGCTGATCACCGTAATCCCCTGATCGCGATCACATTCACATAATCGCCCAACACTGCCACAAAGTGCTCATACTTGGCAAAAAAAATCCAGACTTCAGGTGCCCAATGTGCACAAGTACAGATCACCAAGTGGGAGTGGTCCATCATCCTGCCACCACCTTGGTGGAGAGTTGGGATTTGATCATTGTGGTAATATGCTGTTTTGAGTTTTTGCTAAGGATTGTGCTGTCAGTTATGGCAATATATCTCATCTTTGGTCTTGTCTATCCGAAGAACGTCGTTCCGAACATCCTGTATTATATTTGGATGCAACTTAGCCAACATCAGCTGTCCTGCTATGTTTTTACAAATAAATAATCCTTCACCCGGCAACCCTACTGGCGGGACCTGAAGAGTCTGAGACCTTACTCTTGCGATTATTGCCATTTCACTGAACATTTCAGTGTGACCTTGAGGTGAACTTGGACGTCCACTCCTGGGCAAATGTGTTGAATGCTTTTTCAAGGACTACAAAATGTTCCAAAGGAAATGGCCTAAAACCCCTCGAAGATGATGAGCAATATTTGTTCTCTTATGATCATTGCTGATGCCTTTTGTCCTTGGCATTGTACTAAAGCACACTTGAATGATCCAGACTAGCGGAAAACTGATTTCACTTAGCAGCACATGGCTGCTATTTACCGTCTTAATTCCCATGGAAACAGATTTTGTTTTACAGGGTGGGCCAAAAGGAGTTACCCATCGCATATCTCTATCGTGTTCGCTTAGGTTTTGTCCTAGAAGCTTAAAATTTTGGATAGTTTCTCTCAAAAGGTATAGCTTTTGATGTACCAAAGTTCAGTTGTTTACTCCTAATGAGTGTCGAGTATGGCATCGAAGGGTAAGCGTGACCAGATTGTGGCCTTGAAGGAGGCTGGACTGACAACAAAGGAAATCATGAAAAAGGTGAATGTTTGTCGTAAGACTGGCTACAATGTCATGAAACGATACAAGGAGACTGGCGAGACCACCAGCAAGCCAATCCATGGAAGAAAACGTTCAGTCCGAACCAAAAGGGTTGTTGAGATGGTGAGGAAGAGAGTCCAAAGGAATCCTCGCAGGAGCATGAGGGCAACAGCAAAGGAAGTGAACATCTCAAGAACTTCATTGAGAAGAATTGTCAAACAGGATCTTAGACTGAAAGCACTAAAAATACAACACAGACAACTAATTTCAGCCGCTTCAAAGAAAAAACGGCTTCACAGGGGGAAAATGATGCTGCAGGAGATCCAGAGTGCCACAAACAAAGTCCTGGTTTGGTCTGATGAGAAGATCTTCACCGTTCAGGCAGTGGTCAATTCCCAGAATGACAGGGTTTATGCACATAGTACACAGCACCTACCAGAAGGCTGCAGAACTCATTTCCGTCGTCAGAAGCCAGCTGGAGTCATGGTGTGGGCTGCTGTTGCATCTGATGGCTCAAAATCTCCTTTGGTCTTCATTCAGGAGGGTGTGAAAGTGAACAGCCAGGTCTACATTCAAATGCTTGAAGAAAACGTGTTGCCATGGTGTACCAATGCGTTTGGAAACCAGTATATTTTCACACAAGATGGTGCACCCGCTCACACATCCAATGTCACACAAACCTGGTGCAAGGAGCACTTTCCTGGCTTCTGGGACAAGAACATGTGGCCTCCATCAAGTCCGGACATCAACCCAATGGACTTTGCGATCTGGTCTATCCTGGAGAGGGAGGTCTCAAGAGTATCTCACAGCAGTGTCACCGCTTTGAAGAAAGCTTTGATGACATCATAGTCAAAACTTGATGCAGAGATAGTGCGGCGCTCATGCCAGGCAGTGCCAGGTCATCTCCAGGCTATGATAAAGGCAAAGGGTGGCCATATTGAGATGTAAATCTTTTTGGTGGTTGACAATAAAGTATGGAAACTGTGTTCAATGTGTGTCATGTTTGTCTGCAAGCATTTTTGAATAGTGCAGAAAAAACGATGGGTAACTCCTTTTGGCCCACCCTGTATGCTTGTGGGTCTGTCTCCTGAAAGGGGGACTAGAGAGGGTGCTGTCACATCAAGGGGCATGACACACAGACTACAGTGATTTGCAGCTATGACCAAATAAAATTATACTGCAAACACATTGAATAAACAGGAGAAACAATGTTGAATATTTTCTTCGTGTCTGTTGTGTATAAAACACCAATCTGTAAATTTCAGCCCGTTTGCATGTTGTCGTTTTGTGATATGCAACAGTGTTTCACAAAGACAATGACATAAATAATACAAAACGATGGAACTTTCAGCTGCTGTGCGTTCCTGAAGCGGGGTCCATCCACTTGGTCCGCTTTATGAGCAAGATACGGCACCATTTTGGACCATGTTTGTGACATTTTTAGGTACCTTCAAAGCATTTCATTGCGCTTTTACTGAAAGATACAGTGGTGTGAAAAAGTGTTTACCCGCTTATCCGGGTTTGGGTCGCGGGGGCAGCAGTCTCAGTAGGGAAGCTCAGACTTCCCAGTCCCCAGCCACCTCCTCTAGCTCCACCGGGAGGATACCAAGGCGTTCCCTGGCCAGCTGTGAGACATAATCCCTCCAGCCCTGGGGCGTTCTCCCAGCTGGGCATGCCCGGAACACCTCACCAGGGAAAGGCATCCAGACTAGATGCCCGAACCACCTCAACTAGCTCCTCTCAATGTGAAGGAGCAGTGGCTCCCGGATGACTGAGCTTCTTACCCTATCTCTTAGGGTGAGTCCAGCCACCCTACGGAGGAAACTAATTTCAGCCGCTTGTATCCGCAATCTTGTTCTTTCCATCACAACCCAAAACTCATGACCATAGGTGAGGGTGGGAACATAGATCGACCGGTAAATTGAGAGCTTCGCCTTCCGGCTAAGCTCTCTCTTCACGACGCTCCGGTACAGCGACCGCATTAGTGCAGACGCTGCGCTGATCCGCCTACTTCACACGCCAACCTTCCCTCACTCCTGAACAAGACCCCAACATAATTGAACTCCTCCGCAGGACCTCATTCCCAACCTGGAGGGAGCAAGCCACCCTTTTCCGACTTGAGAACCATGGCCTGGGATTTGGAGGTGCTGAGTCTTATCCCAGAAGCTTCACACTCAAATGCAAACCCTCCAGTAAACGCTGAAGGTCACAGCCCGATGAGGCCATCAGGACCGCATTGTCTGCAAATATCAAAGATAACACCTCAAGGTACTTTAACTCCTCCACCTGGGGCAGAAGCTCATCCCCGACCCGTAGATGGCTTTTCCGAACGAGAAGCATGGACTCGGACTTGACACTCGGCTGCGAACTAATCCAGGCGAAAGGTGAAGGCTACGGCTCGATGAAGCCAGCAAGACCACATCATCTGCAAAAAGCAGAAACGTAATCCTGCATCCACCAAACCAAAACCCCTCAACACCCTAGCTGCGCCTAAAAATTCTGTCCATAAAAGCAATGAACAGAATCAGTGACAAAGGGCAGCTGGGGCAGAGTCCAACCCTCACTGGAAAAGGGTCCAATTTATTGCTGGCAATGCTAACCAAACTCTGGCACCGGTCATACTGGGAATAAACCACCTAAATTAGGTGGTCAGTTACCCCATATTCCCGGAGTACTCCCCACAGAATTCCTCAAGGAACAAGGTCGAATGCCTTCTCCAAGTCCACAAAACACATGTAGACTGGTTGGGCAAACTCCCATGCATTCTCAAGGACCCTGCCAAGAGTGTACAGCTGGTCCACAGTTCCACAACCTGGAAGAAAACCACAGTGCTTCTCCTGAATATGAAATTCAACGATCCAGCGGATCGTAGAAAAGCTGAGAAGTGTGATCCCACAATAATTGGAAAACACCCTCCGTTCCCTCTTCTTAAAAAAAGGGATCACTACCAATCCAGAGTCACCGTCCTCGATGTCCACGCAACGCTGCAGTGTCGTGTCAACCAAGACACGGCCACAGCATCCAGCCTTAAACCTAAAGGAACTCTGGGAGGATCTCATTCACCCCCGGAGCCCTACCACCGAAAAGTTTTTGACCACCTTGGCAACCTGAACCCTATAGATAGGAGAGCTCACCGCCAAGTCCCCTGGCACTCCTTCCTGATTGGAAGACGTGTTGGTAGGATTGAGAAGGCCCTCGAAGTATTCCTTCCACCGGTACACAACATCTTGAGTCGAGGTCAGCAGCACACCATCCCCATTGTTGACTGTGCACTGCTTCCCCCTACCGAGATGACAGATGGCGGTTCAGAATCTCTTCGAAGCTGCCCGGAAGTCGTTCTTCCATGGCTTCTCCAAACTCCTCCCCTGTCCGACCGCCAGAGCCGCAGACCGCTTGACCTGCCGGTACCTGTCAGCTGCCTCCGGAGGCCAATGGGTTAAAAAGGCCCGATAGGACTCCTCCTTCAGCTTGACAGCATTCCTCACCACTGGTGTCCACCAACGGGTTCTGGGAATACCGCCACGACAGGCAACGACCATCTTACGGGCACAGCTCCAATCAGTCGCCTCGACAATGGAGTTATGGAACATCCTCCCCCACCATCGGAGCCAACTCAGCACCAGGTGGTGATCGGCTGAGAGCTCTGCCCCGCTCTTCACCCGAGTGTCCAAAACATGTGACTGCAATCATCGAACTGAGGCCCAGGGTGTCCTGGTGTACATGTGAACACCCTTATGTTCAAACATGGTGTTTGTTATGGACAATCTGTAACGAGCACATAAATCCAATAACAGAACACCTCCTCCCAATCACACCGCTCCAGGTCTCAATGTTGCTGCCAACATGAGTGTTGAAGTCCCACAGCAGAACGAGGAAAGCAGTATTCACACTAAAATTCTGCACCAATTCTTCTTTTTACTCCGTCTCGTTTTTTGCCCACTTCCACAGGCCACATTTTTCAACTTATTCCAATATTTCAACACAAAATTGTTCCACTTATTCACACAATGTGTGCTCTCTTTTCTCCATATTCCTAAAATTTCCACATTTCCCAAAATTCTAAAATTTCCACTAAGTGTTCCCATTGAAAATGAACAGGCTATTTTCCAAACATCCATACTACTACCTACATTTGTCAATGAATTCAAAACATTCCAACTATGAAAACGTTCCACTAAGTAAGCACTTCAAAAGCCGCTGTTTTAGACAAAAATTGTTTGAGAAATTCCCACTTTTTGCCAAATTTTCAAATTTTACGGAACCCAAACTTTTCTTTTTCTAAGAAAAGTTTCACAGTCCACATTTCTCAACCGATTCAAGCCATTTCAACATCAAACTGTTCAACGCGTTGAGGACATTCAGGCTTTCAACATCTACCTGTATACTGAACAAAAATTCATAATTCTTCCCAAAATTCATACTTTTCACAAAAAGACTTCTAACTACTTCACATTTCTCAATTACAAATTACTACAAATTTTTACATTCATTGTACATTCTACTACCGTTCTTCCGTTTTTCCAATTCTTTCTACACTTCCACGCCATTTCAATTCAGCTTCAGCTCATCTTCTAAAATATTTGTACACTCATTCTACATTTGAACATTGATACATTTCGACAGCATTTAAGTGCAGCTTCAGCTCATCTTCCAAAATATTCCTATGGTCATTCTACATTTCAAATTCATTCTACAATATTTCAGTTGAGCTTCTGCATTTGCAATTCTGCATTTTAGGCAGGCATTCTCTAGTTAATATTTAGTATAGTAGTTGCAAAGTTTACCGGTTAGATTTTATATATGCTATGTTTTATAGTAAGAGGTAGATCATTTTGATTGTGTGCACCCCTGACAATGTACATTTATAAATAAAATAAATAAACACATATATTCTCTATTTATATAGTAGGAGATGAACACCCATGTGCTATATAGATACATGTATAGCCCATTATTTACATATTGACCACGATTAATTTGAAATAAAATATCTATCAAATATAAACACGTTTCACTACACTTTATTTTGAAAAACATGCTTGGACTTGGATGCGTACTTGGATGCGTGTGATGGAGCATTGTCCTGCATGAAAATCATGTTTTTCTTGAAAGATGCGGACTTCTTCCTGTACCACTGCTTGAAGAAGGTGTCCAGAAACTGGCAGTAGGACTGGGAGTTGAGCTTGACTCCATCCTCAACCCGAAAAGGCCCCACAAGCTCATCTTTGATGGTACCAGCCCATACCAGTATCCCACCTCCACCTTGCTGGCGTCTGAGTCGGACTGGAGCTCTCTGGCCTTTACCGACCCAGCCATGGGCCCATCCATCTGGCCCATCAAGACTCACTCTCATTTCATCAGTCCATAAAACCTTAGAAAAATCATTCAATTCCATTCCATTCCATTTTCCTCCGCTTATCCGGGTCAGTGTCGCGGGGGCAGCAGTCTTAGTAGGGAAGCCCAGACTTCTCGGTCCCCGACTGCCTTCTCCAGCACCACCAGGAGGACACCAAGGCGTTCCCAGGCCAGCTGTGAGACATAATCCCTCCAGCGTGTCCTAGGTCTTCCCCGGGGCCTTCTCCCGGCTGGGCATCCCCGTAACACCTCACCAGGGAGGCGTCCAGGAGGCATCCGGACTAGATGCCCGAGCCACTTCAGCTGGCTCCTCTCGATGTGAAGGAGCAGCGGCTCTACTCTGAGCTCCTCCCGGATGACCGAGCTCCTCACCCTATCTCTTAGGGTGAGTCCCGCCACCCTACGAAGAAAACTCATTTCAGCCGCTTGTATCCGCGATCTCGTTCTTTCGGTCACGACCCAAAGCTCGTGACCATAGGTGAGGGTGGGAACATAGATCGAACGGTAAATTGAGAGCTTTGCCTTCCGGCTCAGCTCTCTTTTCACCACGACGGTCCGGTACATTACTGGTAGGGTCTCCCAAGGCAAACAGGTCCTGGGTGACGAGCCAGACTAAGAGTGATTCAGAAGACCCTGATGAATAAACACACAAGGAGGGACTGCACCTCGCCCGGACGTGGGATACCGGGGCCTCACCCTGGAGCCAGGCCTGGGGGAGGGGCTCGCAGGCAGGGCTCACCCCTGGGGCCCGGCCGGGCTCAGCCTGAACAAGCCACACGGGATCTCCTCACCGTAGACCCACCACCTGCGGGGGCAAGCATAAGGGTCCGGTGCATTGCGCTTTGGGCGGGGGTCGAGGGCGGGTGGCTAGGCGACCTGGTCTTCGGTGGCCAAATCTGGTTCTTGGGACTAGAAAAATCAGTCTTGAGATATTTCTTGGCCCAGTCTTGACGTTTCAGCTTGTGTCTTGTTCAGTGGTGGTCGTTTTTCAGCCTTTCTTCCCTTGGCCATGTCTCTGAGTATTGCACACCTTGTGCTTTTGGGCACTCCAGTGATGTTGCAGCTCTGAAATATGGCAAAACTGGTGGCAAGTGGCATCTTGGCAGCTGCACGCTCGACTTTTCTCAGTTCATGGGCAGTTATTTTCCACACGCTTCTTGCGACCCTGTTGACTATTTTGAATGAAACGCTTGATTGTTTGATGATCACGCTTCAGAAGCAATTTTAAGAGTGCTGCATCCCTCTGCAAGATATCTCACTATTTTTGACTTTTTGGAGCCTGTCAAGTCCCTCTTCTGACCCATTTTGCCAAAGGAAAGGAAGTTGCCTAATAATTATGCACAGTAATAGTCGTCTGCACACACAGATATCCTTCTAAAATAGCTAAAACTAAAAAAGCCCAACTCCAACTTCCAAAAATATTCAGCTTTGATATTAATTCGTTTTTTTGGGTTCATTAAGAACATGGTTGTTGTTCTATAATAAAATTAATCCTCAAAAATACAACTTGCCTAATAATTCTGCACTCCCTGTATATTAACATAGGCAGTGGCATTTTTTGAGTGTTTTGAGTGTTGCATCCAAGGTGTAGGGCGTCTAGAGTAGTGATCGACCGATTATCGACCAGGCCTATAATCATGTCCCATACTTGGAATTTTGATGTATATCGGTATCTGCCTTCCTTCAAATCCAACGGGCTGAGATCAAGAAATCAATTTAAAACTGGGTTATTTCGGCTCAGACGCGCCTCTCTCACTCTCCTGGCAGCTGGGACTTCTGTCTCGAGCACTGCTCCACCCACGAGGCCATCTGATTGGTTAAGCAAGCCACAGCACGCGTTAGTAGCAGAGCCAATCTGAAGCGGACGGTGCCCTCTCACGCACACATAGTTGAAAGGGAAGTTTTCTCGTGTGCAGAACGTCCTGAGAGCAAACACACATGTCAAGTTAAACGCAGATAACGCTCTCGAAATTGTTATAAACATCCCAGTGCTCTACATCTCACAACTACTACTAACGTTACTGTCAGCAAGAGAATAACATAAGCGCGAAGTAAACATTAGCGACAGCTCTGCTAGCTCATAGTACCTCCCGACATATCTGTTAATTACTTAAAAGAAGGCTACTGACAATGTTGACAGTCTTAAACAGTACGTGATAATAAAAGCATGTGTGTGATTGAGAGAGAGCGCTTAAAAAAAAAAATCAATTCACTTGTTTTATTGGAGGGACACACGCCAGGGTGGAGGCTGGTTAGTGTACCATAACATTAGTTCGCCGGTCTGGCTGTAAAGGCTCAGCAGACTATATATTAACAATGGGAAGAATGTATGTAATGTGGAGAATAGTGTGTGTCTGCGTGAAAGTCACATGAAAAACTCTGCAGCTCACGACTACTACAATAACATTAAGAGCGGAGTAAACACAAGCGGCAGCTTTGCTAGCTCGTAGTACCTCACGATATATCTGTGATTCACTTGAAACAAGGTAATATCTATGTGGAAAAGGTCCGTGATTGTAGAAGCCTGTGTGTGTCATTGTGAGAGAGTAAGAAATTCAATTCAGTCTTGTTTTGTTGCAGGCAAGTACGCTAAGATGAAGGCTGAAAAAAATTCAGGGAGCTATTATACACTAGGTCCCCAACTTACGAACATCCGACTTGCGAACATTCGGAGATACGAACGCAAGCTGACTGGTCTATATTTTCATGTATTTTGCCTTGTATCCATATTTATACTGCTACATGCTTGACCAGTAGAGGGCACTATGACACTGTGAATGGGAGCAACAGGTAGAGGAAGACAGGGGGGAGGAGAAGTGAAGAAAAGCTAAGTTATAGCTGTGTGATGCATGTAGTACCAACAAGTTATTCATTGGTAGATCACCAGTGCTGTCACCTCCGGAGCCTTATTTCACCCTTTTTATGATGAGCACTCCATTGTAATTCTCACTTGTGAAGGTGACATTGGGAAAAGTTACTTGAACTGTGGTTCTTCTCATGTTTGGCATGTACACATTAACACTTCCATTACTCTTAGAGGTCTCTGGACTGCAGATTAGACTTTGGTGGGTTAAACCGGTTTTAAGAGCGCTCAACCGTCCCCCTTTCCTCAGTGAGTCTGTTTGGAGTTGTTAAGTCCATCTGATTGAACGCTTTGCTTTGACGGCATAGCCAGATAACACAACTTGCTCTCAGTGCTGTCTTTGAGGCGATGTCCATGATGGCTTTTCTTTTACAACTTGGGACTCCTATTGCAGCAAGACATTTGGTAAGTGATGTGTTGTAGAAGCCCCTATTTAAATTGGGAAGTAGTGGGTACACTATCCTCTGTTTTCACACTCGGCAACTAGGTCTTGGTACTTGCACTTTTTTCTGGCATACGCATTGGACAGGTTCTCCTCCATTGGAACAGTGAGTTCTATTATGATTACTGTTCTTGTTTTTTCTGAATAGATGGTGATATCAGGACGCTTGGCTGTTTCTGCTATTTGAAGGGAACACTATTGGCTTATGTTCCTCATCCATCAGAATCTCCCAGTCGTTGGCCTTGTGTAAGATGTTGATAGACTCTTTCTTTGGGAGTGGTATGGTTGGATTTTCTGTAGGCTGTACCAGCAGCAGTGCGCAATGCAATGGTGTTGATATAGCCTGTGTCTTGTGTGGTATATTCTCTCATTGGCTTGGTCTATGAAAGGCATCAATCTTGAAGTTATTGTTTTCAGGGTTTGGTCATGACGCCAATTGTGAAGGGTCGTCTGGAACCAATTGTGTTCGTAAGTTGTGGACCTAGTGTATACGTTTTTATCTAACTTTACAAGAATTGCTGCTGAGCTGGTTAACGTAGCGTAACGTTTGTCTTATCATTAAAAGTGCTAAAAATAAATATTAACCCTGATGCGCTTAAATCCAATACAGTCAAACCTGTCTTAGCAGCCACCTGTATAGAACGGCCACCTGCCTATAGCAGCCACTGAAAAATCCCCCCCAGCAAATTTACATGTTATAGACCCTGTGTATAGCAGTCACCTGTCTAACGCAGCCAGCGGCCACCCATTTTGTCTCCCTTGGTCAATATCTGACTGCATATAGCGGCCAAATTACCAACTCAAGTAGAAGCTTCATGCACGAAAAAGTTTCGTTTTTCAATCAATGAAGCCGTCGTGTGTAGACTTTAATTACTGAGTCCTAGCTCAGTCACAATCATTCACAAGATCCACACAAGCTGTCAGTTGTTCCGCATAAAAAAGCTGTCTTCTTTTGAGCTTGCTATTTCCTGGTCAAACATGTAACTTTAAGAGCATTTGCACCAAAACATTACCGCAAAGTAGGCTGGGAACAGGACGTGCTCCCAGCGACGCTACAATAAAAAAAAAACATACGCTAGCATGCATGCGGCAGCGGGAGCAAAACTGAGTTGGGTTGTACTTAATTGAAGTATTTTAGAATGTACTCACGTTATTTTTCATCAATCCTCATCCACAAATCCATCAAAGTCCTCATCTTCTGTATTCGACACAAAAAAGCCGTCTTCTTTTCCGTTCGCTACTAGTCTGTTAACTTGTCAGTGTTATTCAGCTCCGAAGCAAAGAAGGAAACTTCTCCTGTTTCTTCTGCCAACTTTATTTCTTGAACGCGGCCACCAGACAGCAGCTCAGAACACACACACATCTCTCAGCATCGTCTCTCCTTCCTGCTTGCCCACAAGGCAAAGGTTAAACAAGCCCCACTACATAGCTGTCCAGCCAATGCCTGTAAGAAATGACACCGTTTATTTCCTGGTGCGCACTGGTCAATACCGTAATGCCGCTTGTTGTGGGGAAGGAGAGACTCACGTCGCCGATGCACTTTAATGGCTTTATTAACAGCAGAGAACACTACAGGACTTTACATCCACGCCAACATAAACACACTTCCCAACTCTCTCGAAACTCACAGCTAGCACTGAGCCTAGCTCTCCTGCTCGGGACGCCCACCGTCACTTCCCGTCACTTCCTGATGAACTAAAGCTGTAATGACACTGCCGTATAAAAAGTAAAATATTAAAAACAAGCATAAGACATTACTAGCACAGCTTTGTTCTGTGGGTTGTGGATATATTCTATCAGTTATTATTAAGCCTCTAGCTTCCTTTTAGTAAGTAAAAACCTTGGCTATGATTGCACTACATTGTCATGTAGACCTACAAAGTACACCTGGAAGAACAAGAGGTGAATAAATGTATTGCAACTGATGTGAAACTGATGAGGGGTAGGATTAAATAAGCTTTGCTTCTTCCTACTCCTTTTTGGACATGCAAAATTGTGAATTGTACTATGTGATGTGCTACTGTTTGACTCATGCATGTTCAGGATGAATTAAAACCATGAACCATGAACCATGATAATAACAAGCCTAGTAGTGCTGTACAACTTTTATCCGCAGTCCGCAGTGCCCTCTACTGGTCAACATTATTATTATTTTCCCCTTTTTTTCTTTTTTTTTCCTCTACTGTTCAACATTCAAACTGGACGGCAACCTGTCTATAGAGGCCACCTTTCTATAGCGGCCACTTTTGCAGACTCCCTCTAGTGGCCGCTATAGACAAGTCTGACTGTACTTTATTTCCGAATATCGATGCAATCGATTGATTACCTTTTATAAATGTAAATTGATACATCGATGTCGTGGATGAATCATTACACCCCTAAAGAATCAGCAGCTGCTTTGTCTCCCCATAACTTTACCCCTCCCTGTCCCAGTGAACAAGGTGAGCAACACTGTGTTCGATGACATGTCTCTTAGTATCATTGCAGGAAGT
This sequence comes from Dunckerocampus dactyliophorus, assembly GCF_027744805.1. Classification (NCBI taxonomy): domain Eukaryota; kingdom Metazoa; phylum Chordata; class Actinopteri; order Syngnathiformes; family Syngnathidae; genus Dunckerocampus; species Dunckerocampus dactyliophorus. Next base: position 21,075,538 of record NC_072825.1, read on the forward strand.
CTGTGACAATTTCTCATCTTGCTTATATTACCATTACAAAAAAAGAAAATATTGACAGAAATTTAAGCACATTATTTTTCCAAATAATGATTCCATTTCAACTTTGCTTTCTTGTTGGTAGATTTAAAAGGCAATGCACTGTATGTGTATGGTTTTTATTTATTTCATAAATGTTAAAAACATTTTGGAACGTTACAATTAAAATTACAGTGAGAGTGTAAAAGCAGATTTAGCACATTTGTTATGTTCTCTTGCAGCATCAAATACTGAATAGCATACTATATGCAAACAATAGCATGGACAACTCACTAGCAGTAAATTATACACTGGTTTGGGAGGGGTGTCAAGGTGATTTTTTTTCATGGGGGCCAGAATTCCTGGTGGCGCCCTGGTCACATTTCTCTAGCATAAGTTAACATGAGACCAAGAACAATGCACTTATGCAACCCACCCACGATACCAGTCAGCATTTCACCAAATAAAACACATATGGGACACATGCATAAACAAAACTTTACTCTTTGAGTTCGTTCCACCAACTACTAAAACCTCGAATAGGATTTTCTCATTAAATTCACACGATGTCAGGAAAAATGCCACAGGAGCAGCGCAAATGTAAAAATATTCTGTAGATGTGAACCATAATGCCGCCAGATGGAGACTAGAGACTAGAGCACACCCTTTGAAAACGGCCTAATGTTAAAACAGCGTGTTTATTGTGTTACAACTTACCTTCTGATAGAATATATATAACATATCAAGTGTTAAAACAGTGAATGAGTAATCAAGAGCAGTTCGCCATTTTACTCCGAGTATTTCGCTTCATTTGTTCTCGGGTGGTAGCCTGGTGTTAGCCACCGCGAGCTTACCCCCATATAGCAGGGAAATTTTATGTAAAGGACGTAACTGTCAACCAGTATATCCACGTAGTTAAATGATATATCACTTACCGAAACATTGGTGATACTTGTTAACAATAAAGAAGGCTTTATGGAGATTCCCAATAATTGTGCTCTTCTCTGCTAGCAGACAGCTTCCTGTTACTGCAGGCCGAAGACACCCAAAGATCTTCTACAACTGAAGGAGACCCGTATAGCACAATGACCAAAATACTAACGCAAACGAAGTGCTTGTTGCCTAATGGTAGCACTGATTCGACTATGAATTGTGTATTGAAGCAAATCAATAATGCTTTAATTTCCGCATGCAGACTTTGATTGACAATATAAAGCATTGTTGGCTTTCAAAGTTTGTATAGTAATCTTCTCTTACAGAACATCTCTTCCGGTTGGGGTTTTTCAACATGGCGACGCGTGCAAATCCATTGCTTATGACCCAAAAAATTAATGTCTTTCTTTGCTTCTGTTTGTCTCACTTTTCAACAGTAAAAATAAAGTACATCTGTTTTAAATTTAATGTCTAAATACTAAGTGATTTAATGTCATTTTTCTAAATCTTTTAATTTGTTATTAAGCATAATAAAGTGTTATAGTAGAATGATCTGACAAGAATAGAATTTATAGGAGTACTTTTTAAAATGTAAAGTACTGTTTGTGCAATATAGATGAAAAACGTACAATATAAGAATGATGACACCAGGACAACATTCATACAGCATATGATACAAATGAAAAATATTTAAATACATAAGGTATACATTATCATTTTTATTTTACATATGTACATGGTATATACAGTACATGTTACATTTGCAAATCACCTACATCCTCAGTTTAACAGACCATGTCTACACTTGTATATGGCCTATGTCACAACTGTAGGTCCTTAGGTCCTGTCCACATGGAAATGTTCCTGGGATGTTTTTCTGGCGGATTAGTAAAAACAGTCGTCCCTCGCTACATTGTGGTTCGAACATCGCTGCCTCACTTTATCATTTTTAAAAAATAAATAAATAAATTATCACTGTTTTGTGGTTGACTATGGCTTATTAGTCAAAAAATATTGAACGACAAGTTATATGTAGTATTCTGGTCACTAGGCGTCAGTAAGTGCAAAGATGAGACATGATTATATTAAATTACCTTCACACTGCATGGAGTCAGCCAAGGCATGTTCAACATAATAGATTGAAAAAAACTTCTCCTCCCATTCCGTGTGGAAGTGGTATTTTTTTGTCTTCTGAGTTTGTCCTTCTTCGCCTATGTCCTCTTTGAAACACTTTCTTAAATTTTAGAATAAGTAAATTGGAGAGGCTAACTAGTTAGCTCAGCTGCTTGCCTCTGATATTATTGGACCAAAAAAATCTAACATACATATGTAATGGATGCCAGCCTGTGAGGCTGTGCGAGTGTACGTTGGTAAACCTCACTCCCTCTGCCTCAAGAGGGCTTTTAGTCGCGTGGTCAGCGCCCTCGCCTCCCATTACGAAGGTCCTGTGTTTGAGCCTCGGTGCGGGCAGGTGCGAAACAGGGCGGGTTACATTGGTGCCGTGACCCGGATGGGAGTGAGGTTTGAGGGGGTGAATGTAACGGATGCCGGGCTGTGCGAGTGTACGTTGGTAAACCTCACTCCCTCTGCTTCAAGAGCTGCGCTGAACACGCGGCCGACAGTCCGGGCTTTTAGTCGCGTGGTCAGCGCCCTCGCCTCCCATTATGAAGGTCCTGTGTTCAAGCCCCGGTGCGGGCAGTGCAAAACAGGGCGGGTTACACATATACACTACTGGAAGCCAAGAGACACTATGGAATGAAAATAATAGACTGTTGGGAATGAATTAATACAATTTCATGGAACAAATACTACGATTTAACTTGTTAATGTAGGTCAGTGCTTCTGGTAGTGTTTGGGCCAGCAGAGAAAGCCTTGCTGGCCATGGCGGCCCACCACCGGTTGATATACAATATTGAAATAAAACTGGCTTGACGATCTTGTGTCGAAAACAAAATGAGTGTGGTCTGAAGTAGAAGTCTGTGTGTTTAACGGACAAGAATAGAATGAGATAATAGTTTTCATTGATTGTTTATTGACACAGTCCTAATAGTACACACATTACAATTTCAAAATTGTCATAAAATACACAAGCATTTCATCAGACAGTAACAATATATTCACAGACAATGCAATAGACATCTTCCTGTATTTGCAAGAAAATAGTTCTGTATTTGTTTGTTCACAATACATCAGTCATACTTGAGTATTGTCAGTGCCTTGACTGGTTTCAACTGTCTTTGAGTCTGCATGAGAGCTCTCTTCCTGGAAAGCATTCTCCAGGACTTTCAGGATGGAAGTACAAACTCTAGTTTTGAAATCCTGGCCCATGAACACGTAGAGCAATGGATTAAGGCAACTGTTGATAAAGGCCAGACTGGTTGCTATTGGGACTCCAATAGTTATGACATTTTGCAACACTACACTTAAAAACCTGTAGCTGACTATCTCCATTAAAACAAGGGTGTGAAAGGGAGCCCAGCAGACAAAAAAGACAATGATAACAACAGCGATGATCTTAAAAGGCCGACTTGAGTGACTGGCAAGGTTGCGGTTCTTTCTGAGACGGTGGATTATAGCTGCATAACAGGAGACGATGACCGTGAAGGGGATAGCAAAACCCAGAAGGAAGCGGGTCACGGTCATGGCCTGAAGACGAAACAGTCGGAGGTCATTAAGATGTGGTGTGAAGAAGTCGTCAGAAAAGACAAAGTTGTTGAAGCAGTTGATGACGTCTTCGCTAAAAAACGATGGTCCCGTGTCCCGGAAAATGAAGTATGGAATGCTCAGAATCACAGCCACCCCCCAAACAACCAGACTCACACGGGACGCCTTCTGAACACTTCGGTGGTTCTGAGCCCAAACGGGCCACACCACGGATACGCATCTGTCGATGCTAATCACCATCAGGATGGAGACACTGGCAAACATGTTGAGAGCGCTAACTGCACTACTCATCTTGCACATAAACTTGCCGAAGGGCCAGTGGAAATTTAGGGCCGTGTACGCCACGCTTAGAGGAAGGAATGCCGTGAAGATGAAGTCGGCCACGGCGAGGTTGAGGAACCAGACTGTGTTGACCGTTTTCTTCATCTGGAATCCAGTTACCCAGATAACCACACCGTTGCCCAGCACGCCAAAGACAAAAGCCAGTGAATAAACAACGATAGACATGGTGTTGAGAGACCGCCTCAATTCAGCGTATGGATCGGTTGTATGATTGCCAAAAAGGTTGTTTGACTCAGAGAAATCTTCTCCAGTTACCCCTGTTTTATTGATGCGAGAGAAAGGTGTGGCCGTAATCTCCATTGTCTTGAAACCTGCATTGAAAATAAAAATAAAATGTATGATTTTTCTTTCAGTGCAATAACCCTCGACTGTAGCTTATGCCAATGGTTGTCAGTTATTGTCTGTCCTGCCACCACTGAAGGACAAAAATGTTTTCATGCCCCCCCGATTTGAAATACCATTGAGAAACTGATGTCAATTGATTTATCTACAGTATACTGTACAGACTGAACTCAAAACTGAAACAAGCGAAATGCAACAAAATGGAGAGCAGTGAAGCGTACAGTGTATTCAAGATTCAAATTGTATGCTGAGTACGACAAATTCATACATGTTGGCAGGTCTGCACTAATATTGAAAGCCCTCCCTGCCTCTCACGTCGCCCAAGACAGTTCACCACACCCCACTATTGGAGAAGCACAGTCTTACACCAATGCTGCTCACAGAGGGTAGGCAATTACGCAACACTGCTGCAATTTCCTCTGTTGACAATAACATGGTTACTTCATAATTTCATTATTTCCATTTGCTAACCAACGAAGTGAACCTCTTTTTTTGTGGCTTAATTTGATTAGAGTTGATATGAATTTAGGCTAAACTGTATTCCTGTCCATCAATAAAGGTGTGCCTCAGGGTCTTATTTAAAGCATTTCCTCTATTTTACTATGTAAAATATTATTGGAGACTTCCATCTATTCATCCATTTTTGATACTGCTATTCCTCATTATGTTTGTGGGTGAGCTGGAGCCTATCCCAGCTGACTTTGGGTGAGAGGCAGCGTACACTGGATTGGTCACCAGTCAACCACAGGGCACAGAGAGACAAACAACCGTTCACAATTTAGTATGTCCAATCAAGTTTTTTGTTGGAGGAAACCGGAGAAGATGCAGACTACTGTCGTTATTGGAAAATTCGGTCCTGAAATGCATTTGGAGTGAACAGTTATTTAGGGCACTCATGTATTGTCTAAGGTGTAAAACTTTGAGGCAAGTCACTAGAACACATATTGAAAACAAGAACATAATCTCAGAAGCATCTATCACATAACTTTTGCCAACGTTTGAATTGCCTCACAAAGTTTTTTTTTTTGTTCCCACATGTTAATTGGGATATATACCATGCAGTTATGACCGACCACAGTGTCTTTTTTAGACTGTACGTTTATTCTAATTATGCCATAGACAGTATCAATTTTTTTTGCCCTTGTCAATATCTCAAACAACAATAATAACAACTGCACTGTACCTTTCTCAAAGCTCTCCGGTTGGGTTAGGATAGGTCAAATGAAGAAGCAGCCCCAATCCATTGCGCAAATAAAGCAACAGAAGTGTGATGACACTGCTCACTTTGAGTGTCTCAAATCAAGACAGCATTTCAAATTAAAATCCTTGACTTTGTAGTATTCATATATTGTAATTCTGAAAAGTTTTCATTAAAATGTATTAATTGATAAGCAAGATAAGCATGTCTCTTATTACCCCCACTATTCAATGCTTGTTGTGTTTGATGTTTTATTTTGAAATAGACACTTCCTGCCCTCCTACTTATCCCTGTCTTGATCTTCCACATATGCTTTCCATTACTCACAAGTCTCCGGTTTTGCCATCACTAGCCATGCATTCCATACAAACTCCCACCAACCTCTCCGCTTTCTTTGTGTCCATCATGTTCCAGAGGCTTGTCTCCTCTCGTCTCCATAGAGTCCACCTTGAAAGAAAAGACAATAAAAGATAAGGAAACTGTATCTACTTTTGAAATGACATATCATATTTACATTTCCAACATATTTACAGTGTTGGAAATGCTCACATGGTTAACATTATTAATGCAATATTAGACTCCTGCTGCCTTACAGTATGAAGGTTAAAGGGGCCCTATTTTACTCATTTCAGGGCTTTTATAATGATATTGGATCCCAGTGGGGCACTGCAGTAAGCTTATTTTCATAAAATACTCCATAAATCTGAAGGTTGTGTACAAGGTAAATCTGCATTCTTTTCCACTAAGCCAAAACTCTTGGATTTGGCAGCCTCCTCCCCCAACCACGTTAATATCACAAAGGTGTTGAACGTTTAAATTATCCACAGGATCATCAATTGTCTCTCTATTTACTTCTGGTGAGTCAGCTATGGCGTTAATCCATAATCCGAACAGTAGTACTTTCAGTTATGATGTAAAAACATGGTTCAGGTTCTGTCCTTGACACTTGGACGGCTTCTCCAGTGTGTCCCGTTATCAGTTGTTTTGTTTTTACTTGGCACGAGTTGCTGGTATTTGATGTAGATAGTATAACATATTGGAACAAAAAGACTTGAGCCCAGCTGTACTGACGGAGAAATGAAAATGTAACCACAGCAACAAGTCACCATGACAGTAATACATACTTATCCATTATCTTCAGTCAATAATTTAAGCCGACTACAATGTTATTATGGCAGTCACAATTATTGACAATGAGCTTGCTGTCATGGTAGGATGGTACTGTAACCTATTAGCCTATACTAACTGACAGCCAAAAGGGGAAATACAAGAAACTGAAATCACTAAAGATGAACAGAACCAGACATGGATGAAGCACGCATTGAGAAACCCAATAAAAACACTGAGCCAAACCGACACCAGAAGAGACAGAAATTAGGCCCAAAAGCACATGACCCTGCGTGAGACTATGGCCGCTTCTCAATAACAATATTCACATGACAGACATACAATTTCGGGAGCCTTGGACTTGGCAAGTTCAGATTGGAAATATGACATCCAGGAATGGAACAACATGGTACAGCCATTTTAACTCCATAATGCAATGGATCAGGGGATATCTAAAAAAAATTAGATCTACGCAAGACATATCTGAACTCTTGGAAAGGTACTTGGTCAGCATTTTATGACATTTAACAAGAAGCCAAGAACAGAAAGGAGATTATACTGACAACCAATGAAAACCTAGCAGAATGACTGTCGGGAAACAACGGTTACAAAAGTCGGCGACACAATCAAACTGGGGGAAGCCAATAAAGACAGGGAGTAACAGCGTATAGTAATACAACATAAAATCCACTTGATGTAAATGACGCAACCATTGCACCATATGCAACAGAAAAATAACTACCTTGCAGTCACATAGAAGTAATACTATTTGGAGATTGGGTTTCTTTTATATGCATAATGATGACGAATGAACATCATTCAGGGTTTATTCCTTTTGGCAACTGTAAACTGACAATTAAAAGAAATGCAAAAGAGTTCCCCCTGCTGGTTACATGAAGAACAAAACAGCAGCAAATTTTACAATCGCAATTTTATGGTGAACCGACCAGCTCTGCCTCTCGCCCGAAGAAAGCTGGGATAGGCTCCAGCATACCCACCACCCTAGTGAGGACAAGCGGTAGAGAAAATGAATGGATGGATGGATGATAAATAGTTCCCATGGGAGACACACATCAAATTAATATACAGGTACTGTACATAGAGGGTCATCTGAAAGAATGCATACAGCGATCCTGTACCTGCATGTTTTGGCATGTTAAAGCTTAAACATTCTGTTGATATTCTATTTATATAATCTTAAAATACAAATAAATATAAACGTGAGTGTGAATGGTTGTCTATATGTGCCCTGAGATTGACTGGCGGCCAGTCCAGGGTGTACCCCACCTCTCACCCAAAGTGAGCAGGGATAGGCTCCAGCATACCCCCGCAACCCTTGTGAGGACAAGCGGCATAGAAAATGTATGGGTGGAAATAAATGTAAATGTTTTATTACATATATAGGCATCACAAATGAATTGTTTACAAAAAACAAGTACATTATTTGGTTTATGAATCAGAATTTTAATCATTAGTTCTTAGTATGTAGTTTTATTTTCACTAAACATGACCATATTTGGACGTCTACTGTAGTTGGAGCTTTTGTGGAGTTCATCTATCTCAGGGGTCGGGAAGCTTTTTGGCTAAAAGAGCCACGAAAGCCACATAGGTATTTTAAAATGTATTTCCGTGAGGGCCATATAATATTTTTTAACATTGAATACAACTAAATGCATGCATTTTTAATCAAGACCAGCAATTTTAGAATATAAGTCTCTGAATTTATTATTTTTATTAACATTGCTATACTGATGCTATCCAATAATAAATAAAATACTTCTTACCATTAATGTGCTGCATGGTTTTGCACCGTACTCTGTATCTTTCATTTTTTTCGTCATCTTCTTCGTCAAAATTGATGCCTCTGAAGAATTAGCTCGCCGATTATTTGATTAAAGAAGGAAAGTTTACTTCTTGACATTTCAATGACCCCGGTAGGTTACCGTTTTACCCATTAATAATCAAGTTTTGGTGTCTGACCCTGAAAATATTGAAAGGACATCTGGCAATAGCTCTGGACACCCGTATTGAAAATGGATGGATGGATTAAAATGCATAAGAAGGTTTTATATTTTCAATGTTATTTTTAACACTGGGATTTCTGTAATGTTTTACTAAAATGTCAGCAATAAAATAATTAAAATGAATACATTTTATCATGTTAAGAAATGTCTGAGAGCCAGATGCAGTCATCAAAAGCGCCACATCTGGCTCCCGAGCCATAGGTTCCCTAACCCTGATCTATCTTGATGCACTAGTATTACATTTTCCAGACATTACATGGAACACACGTAAACAAGATAGCCGTGTCGCTCCGTCGCGGAAGAAGATGCGAGCGTCTTTGTCACATACACAAGAATGGAGATGCGACAGTGTGCAGGAATACAGTGGGTGGCAAATATAACACAGAGCGATTTGCGAGGTTTGATTTTTTTGAGGAGGCATTCTTATGATGCAAATGTATTACTCATTTGATCTGTGTTCCTCCTCACGGAAATCCGACCAGAACTGGACTCGCGGAACCAAATGGGGGGGTTAAGACACTGTTGATGTAGTACACCTCTGATTGAGATGTATTACAACTTCATGTCAAAAAATCCAAAGTATCCCTTTAAAGCTGAACTGTTTTATTATTTTTCTCTACGGATTTCTTTCGACCTAAAATGTGAGCAAACTAACATCTGAAAATAAATGTTTACAGACTGGAATAATTCAAGGGTCATGTTTACGCACATGAATAAAATTGTACTTGTTATACGCCACTGGAGGTCACAAGAGAGAATGCAAGTAACACACTAGCTTTAGTTAATGAGTCTTTTAACAAACACTTTTATTGTACATACATACTGTATTCAGCATTTACACTTTTTTACATTTAGAAACCGGCTTTAGTAGAAAAACAAGGCAGTGTGTACACACGAGCAGGCCTTAACAAACAACCAATACAAAACAGTTTCATGAGTAAAACATTGGACAATCACAGGTGGAAATTACAAACAGGGGCAAATGGACCAAATTAAATGTATTCTGCAGCCTTCCCAAATAGAAGGAACATGCCTGTAAAGTAGTAACTACCACATGCATTTACAGTAGTTTGTTTACATTTAGTACTGGAATCATATTAACAAATCCATGTACGTAACAAACAAAAGCATTTACGAGACATATTGGAGTCTATATCCATTCTATATCCACACAGTGTATAACTGTGCAGAGTATGGTTATTGACTGTTAATACAGTATGTATAATTACCTTCAAGAAGGGCTTGTGAAATGACAATTATTATTTTACAGTAAGTGTTGTTTCCACACTGTACTATATAAATGTGCCCTATGAATAAAGAAATGTTCACTGACCACTTGGCTAAGTGAAATTCTGTGAAGCGCATCCTTCTGCACCTTATTTTTAGTTCCTACTGTATGTTGGAAATACTGTACATAAGTAAGTACAGAATAATAATTTCCCATGCCAACTCATTGCCAGTCTTAAGCGTAATTAGCATTCATATTGGCGGACAATGCTGCACTGCTCATAATACAAAAAACACACACATTTCAAGATGCATCACAGCTTGGTTACGATATTTTGACCAGTCAGCTTAATCAAACTGTAAATAAAATATTGACCTGAACATAAGACGGCCCATTTTTGGAAAAATACTGAATATGAAAATTAATCGTTGTTTGAAATATGAGTAAAATAAGAAATGGTAGATTACAATAAAAAAAGAATATACGATTTCTGAGTTGCGGATTCTGCTTCATTGATTTCCAATATCTATATCTAAAATTTGTATCATAACTCCTCTGTTGTTTGCTAACTTGCACAGATGTGTGTGACAGGAAGGAAAGCCTGTAGAGAAGTAATTCCCACCCCACTCGTAGATTTGCATATAACAGTAAATCTCGAGAGCCCTCTTTTTCAGACTTTCTTCTGGGGAAAAAAATACCGTCTTATATAGGGGTCAATATGGGTGTTGTAGGTGTGGATTAGTAACAGCCAGAGGATGAGGCAGTCACTACTTTACATGCACACATTATTCCGGTTAAGGTTCATATAAGGTGTTTGCACTGACAAGTGATAAGAATATTCCTGTACATGTTAATAATAATAACAATAATAATAATAATAATGCATTTTATTTGTAAGCGCCTTTCAAGGAACCCAAGTACACTGTAGACACAGACAAAAGCAATCATCATATTCCAAATATTTTGGTAATAACGTCATGATGTCAAAACCAAATATATTTTGTTGGACCCCGAAAATAAAATACTTGCCCTTGGTTACATTTTCTTTTCTTTTCTTGCATGTTTCATGGCTGCAAATGCGTGTTGCCATGGTGCTGTGCAAACTTGCAAGTTGTGCATTTAGTGGTTAATCAATTTGGTATGAAAACAAAGTGCTTACGTTTTCTTTCGTGGCATGATAGGCTCTGTTATGTCTCATCTGATTAAAGTAGTTTCCATCGGTGCTTTACTTGATCAATTGTGCTGAATAAAGCAGTTTATTTAAGTTTTTCAAAAAAATATCACTGTTCCCATAGATCACTCCATAATAGTGAAGTATATTTGTTTCCTCCTCACCCCAGAAATGTAAATCTCTACCACCGCTGGTCAACAACATGCTGGACTCAAACAAATCCCACAATCCTTTGCAATCTGAGCGGTGACCATGTGGAATACCAATATTCAGTTTTACCACTTCACATGTTTATATGACTTACTATTCAGATCCAAATCTGTTTTTTAATAACCGTAAAATTACCTTTATTCCATTGCTACAGGAATAGTGTGTGCATGTAAACATAGTCAATGGAAATGGAAGGGAATACAGTGGATATTTGTCATATACAATTCCACTGGCTATATACAATTAGAGTCTCAAAGATGGAGAGTTTTATACCTCTGCTTCAGAGACGGACTTCTCTTTGCTTCGACTGGTGACCATTGAGTTTGTATAAGTGTATGAACGGGAAACCTCTTCCTGGAAAGCAGTTTCAAGTACTTTGAGGATGGATTTACGCACTTTATCCTTGAAATCTTGGCCCATGAACACATAGAGCAGTGGATTGAGGCAACTGTTGAGAAAGGCCAGGCTGGTGGCAATGGGGACTCCGATAGTGATGACATGGTCGAGTATATCACTCTCGTAAAAAGACATGTGATTCACCAGCTCAATCAGAGCCAAGATGTGATAGGGAGCCCAGCATAGGAAAAAAGTGGCAATAACGGCAGCGATGATCTTAAATGGGCGACTTGATTGGCTGGCGAGGGTTCGATTCCTGCGGAGGCGATGGATTATCACAGCGTAGCAGGAGACGATGACGGTGAACGGGACAACAAAACCCAGAAAGAAGCGAGTTATGGTCATGGCCTGATGGCGGAAAAATCGCAGCTGGGTCACATGAGGCGTGACATAGTCGTCAGAGAAGGCAAAGTTGTTGAAGCAGTTGATGATTTCTTCATTGTTATACGATGGTCCAGTGTCCCTGAAGATGAAGTATGGAGTGCTCAGAATCAGAGCCACCACCCAAACGCCAAGGCTCACACAGGACGCCTTCTGGACACTTCTGTAGTTCTGAGCCCAAACGGGCCACACCACCGACACGCATCTGTCAATGCTGATCACCATCAGGATGTAGACACTGGCAAACATGTTGAGGAAGCTGATGGTGCTGTTCAGCTTGCACATGAACTTGCCGAATGGCCAGTGGAAATCCATAGCTGTGTAAGTCACGCTCAGAGGAAGGAATGCCGTGAAGAGGAAGTCGGCCACGGCGAGGTTGAGGAACCAGACTGTGTTGACCGTTTTCTTCATCTTGAATCCAGTTACCCAGATAACCACACCGTTGCCCAGCACGCCGAGGACGAAAGCCAGGCAGTAAACGATGAGAGACATGATGTTGAGGGACTGCCTCAGCTCAGCGTGGTCGTCCTTGTAGTCATACTCGTCGTCCTCATACATCGTGCCGTTCATGATGGTGGCTTCTGAACTGTTGATGTCATAGTAAGGTGTCACGCTCATTAGCTCCATCATTGTCCTGAGACCTGCAACAGGAACAACACGTTTGACTTGGAAAAAACGGTGATTGCCGATACCCTACATTTTCTTACCCATGCGATAAGAATAACAAGTAAAACAGATCTCGTTCTCCCCAATATTGATACTTTGGTAACACAATGACAATATCAGTTGTAAAACTAAAAGATTAGCTATGTTTTATTAAATACTTTTCTAAGCTTAAAAACAGTGTACTTGTAAACAATGCTCTTTTTTTGTGATGTTGATAAGACTTACATACAGGTTGCTACATTGTTCTAAACTATAACATTTAGTTTGAATAAGCACTCATTTGGAGAGCAGTTCATGCCAATGCGATCATAAAGACTCCATTTTAAGTTTATCAATACAGCTAAAATTTGATAATTTCATGTGATTAAATCCAACTACATATTTCCCTACATATTAAGAGAAAAAAAAATTACGAGAAATTGACAAATTTTACACCTTAATGTATACAGTGTCAAGCTGAGCAGTATTGAGGATGTTATTAAGTTACAACTTAGTATAACTTCTGTCAATGAAATGGTCAATTTGTCACATCAACACCATTTAATGAGAAATTTGTGTCTGCCCCTGAGAAAGAACAACAAACACTGAAATCACCTCTTTTGCTGTTTTTTTCTCCATTTTCAGCCAAAAGTGTTTTTAACAAATAATTTAATATCACCTCAGTAATAATGGCAAGTCCCGAGAGAGCGAGAGACTGGTGTTTGTTGTGTTTAGGTTCATGTGGGGATGTTGACGGACGTTCACTCTGTAAGATTATTAGCAATGAATAACGATATGAGTTTTCTTCTAATATAACTGCTTTGTGCAATAGCTCAAGTTTATTCTCATGATTTTATTGTTTTTTTTTCTTTTCAGTGTGGCTCTGTCATGCTTCGTAATCAATAAACAGTAGACACCACTTATGCATACCGGGTAGAATGAAATTGCACTTTTTCTTACTCCTTTTCAGGTATGTAAATGAGCATATACTTTGTTAGATTTTAACATATTCTATCTATTGTTTTGTCTCTCCACCACAGCACGCAGATTTTGCCAATCTATTTTATTTGCATGCTGGACATTAACTGCTACAAAAATGTTAAGATAGGCAGCAAATAAATGAATAAATGTAAGCTTTCTTACATCAATGGCAATGGGAATTTGTGTTCGCAGGACTAGAGTTCATCCACTGTCCTACATACTATTTGTACACAAATAAGATCATTCAATATTTCTAACCTAAGGCCCAACCAATAGTACGTTAGTAAACGTTTGACTACTTATATGTCACAACCAATTTACATTTTATTTGGCCTATAATTGTTTTGTGTTGTTTTTGATGTCACTCTCGTAAAGCAACTTTGTGCTGCGTAAATAAAGTTTACTTACAATTAATGAACGTGTGGTAAAAAAAAAAGCAAGTTTAAAGTTAAATAGGCTCTGAGAAACAGAAGCACACACGACAGCTGCATATCATGTGTCCCGTCGGAAAACATTGCTTTTTTTTAATTTGTTTCCAAACTTAACACTGAATGAAACCACATAGGTCATCCGTGCAAACTTTTGATTCATTAGCGCGTCGTAATTACACTAACAGCAAGTTCCGGGAGAAAGCAAAAGTACTTGAAGTTCCAGTGTATATGTTTATAGTAACGAAAAAACACAGTACGGTACCTTTGTCTGGCAGTGATGTGCGGCTGCGACCGAAAGGACTTGACTGATCCGAGGAGGCTGCAAACTCCAGTCTCCTTCAGAGTGTGACGTCATTGGCCATATTGAGGCGGGACCACGAGCACCTCATAGCCCACCCACCCGCCTTTCTTTGTGTCCATCGAGACTTGTTGCACTATGTTCTGACACTATAGTGACACACTTGCTGACATGAGGAGATGTAAACACAAGTAGGGCATCCTTTTTGATGAACGATAACACACACAAACACACAAAGTAAGGAATGAAGTCTTGCCACTACATGTCTGACTTTTTAAGGATGCATAGTACTCTTTTGTCCTTTGGGAAAGTCCACGAGTAAAAAACACAGGAGTAGCCCAACAAAAATGAATCATCAGTTGTGGTTTGTGGAGATGACAACCTGTGCTGTGAAGAGAGGCTCTGTGTCTTTTCACCTCCATCAATCACAATGTGTTGTTCTCAGTGTGGGCCGAGTTGTGTTTGCTTGTGGTTATGTCTAATTGCTAAGTGTTTTGACTTTGAAATGACATCTGGGCATGTAGGTGACATATTTGTAACGTACCCTCCCTATGCGTGGAGAGAGAAAAGTCACTTTTGCAACATCTGTCAATAATTAGGCTGTTCCTGACTCTCCCGTTGCAGCTGTCCACTCCACTTTGACCACTGTTGGTGTCAGGCAAAACAGACCTGGAGGGACAAATTATGACTTAGAAACATGTCCCTGGTTTTAATATATCGTAGCAGCCATAGCAATTGAATTGTGTATGGCTTTGACTATTGTGAAAGCACATTTGATAGACAGACAGACATTGACAGATGGCTGGATAAACTAAAACGATGGTCCTCAACTGGTTTGGCTGCCAGATCCACTATCACCCCTCAATGACAAGCGCCGACCCAAATCGCTGACATTTTTCAACTAAAACTTCTTAAATATTTTGTATTTAAAAGACTTCTTTGCAACAATTCCGCGGCTGCTTAGACGGTGCTAACTTTCGAACATGTTGCAAGCATTATATCCCGCCCAATACATTTTTAGCCACAAATTCAAAAATGTGAACAAAAACTTTTTGTAAAGGTTTTCAGGACGTGGTATATCTGAGAAGTTGAAAGAGAGCAATTAGACTTGGACCAGTTGCTCTGATTCTACTCCTCAGATAAACAAAAACTACAATTAAAAAATTTTAATATATAAATTATACTTTTTTCTGATTAACTCAACAAGTCCGTTTAATAATAATAGGAGGTCCATTTGTACACTATTGCAGTCTGTAGAACACCCCTCTGCCTGGGTCAATAGATCAAACTGGGCATGAACAGATCAAACTGGGCATGAAACTGTGAATGGGTCTTCATTGCGGGCAGAATTCCCCCAGTCAACACAACGTGAGCTGAAGTGACACTCATCTCTTTATGGCACGTTCTTCTCCAGCAGATATCTCGCTATCTAGCTGGTGTGTTGGACGGACAGCACGTTTACAATCGATGTACTTTCCCACCCGCTCAAGCTTGGCGCATGGCACCCACCTCATGGTGACATAGCAAGCAAACAGCAGAGACACGAGGCGCCTTCAAGCACATCTGGTCATTGCACAATACCTTTTGGCAAGAGCGGCGACCCACTGTAAACGGCTGGATCGTGACCTACCAGTTTAAAAATCACTGAACATAACAAAGAACAAACTGATTTTTCAGCTTCCAGCATTTTTCGACATTTCTTCCCAGGTCTCTGTTCTGTATAAACGACACTGACACAAACGGAAGTCGTCTTGGCAATCCATCCATCAATCCATCTTCTCTGCCGCTTATCGTCACTAGGGTCGCAGGTATGCCGGAGCCTATCCCAGCTGACTTTGAGCGAGAGGCAGGGTACACCCTGGACTGGTCGCCAGTCAATCGCAGGGCACATATAGACAAACAACCATTCACACTCACATTCATACCTATGGACAATTTAGAGTCGGCAATTAACCTAACATGCATGTTTTTGGAATGTGGGAGGAAACCGGAGTACCCTAAGAAAATGCACGCACGCAGGTGGAGAACATGCAAACTCCACACTCCAACAGAGATTCGAACCCAGATCTTCCCAATTCCCTGACTGTGTGGCCAACATGCAAACCATTCGGCCACCGTGCGGCCCCGTCTTGGCAATATTAATCTAATTACATGACTATCGTTACAGTTTTGTGTAAAAGGCAAAGATGGAGGAATGCTGGATCTACTGTTCCAGCTCTTATGTGATTGCTTTGCAAGAGTTCAGTGTGAAAGAGGCTGTAGATAGATAAGAATTGTTTACAATGCCAGTTAAAGACGGCATTTTTCTGCCTTTTCTCTATTCTTTAGAAATGGCAGTGATACCGAATAAAGTCATCCTGGCAATATCAAGCTTTCGGCTGTAGTATTACCGCTGTAACAAAGGTAAGACGGTGCCTGTGTGAAAGGGATTGCTGTAATGCAGGGGTGTGATGTGTGACGGGTCTGACAGTCTTCTGCGTCAAACGGTAGTATCACAGTTCTGTAATGCTGAGACAGGGGTGTGACGTTTGGCACTTGACACTTCGTCCCTGTTGTGTTGAAAGCAATTGTGGCTAACCAAAAACTATTTAATTTGTCACCAAAGATGCTGACACTGTTGTCATTATGCTATTTATGCATGATGAGATGTGCTGCTGCATATAGTACACATTTGCAACAATATACAGCATGCTGCCTTCTGTGTAAAAGGCAAAGATGAACAAATGCTGGATGTGTTACTAACCTGATGTGTGGCTACATTGCAGGAACTCTGCGTAAAAGAGGCTTAAGAATGAAAAATGAGGCATACATACACACAATATTGATTATAAAACACACAGAAAGCCTATAATGCTCTTGAAAAGAATTCCAACGTGAACTGTACACATCAAGTTCAAAGTAAGAAACAGTCTTGAGGTAGACAGGTTGGCATATTTCTGGCCAAGAGGGAATGCTTTTCTCTTATTCCACATAACCCTACATTCCTGAAACATTTGGCAGTCAAAGTACATGCCCCAAAAAGATGCATGATGGAATCTTGTGGAGGCTCAAACAAGCACATCCAAACTGCACTCCACAAACCAAGCAGATACATCGGTATGTCGTACAGCTGCATGGTGAACTCAAACTGGAATGAAATGAAGTTAAAAATAAACGGCGTGTTTCTGACAACAAGCTGAAAGGTCGCACAGCCTTCTTAATTTTGTGTTTCAATGTGGTGCTGCAAAGGCAAACCAGATTTCAAACGGCATGTGGCAGAATTAAAAAATAGTCGCTTCATTGAGGCGTGTACATAAAAATATACAATAACACGAGCGAGAGGAACGCATGGAGCGAAGTGGGAGTGTTGCCTGGAGCGAATGAAAATCAATCTTGCCGGTGTCCCTAAAGTATAGACCTATACCTTTCAGTCAGCATCTCAGTTTAACCCTGTGACCACATTTCCTCCCGCGTGGTTATTCTTCTTGGTTTTTGCAGCCCAACTCGCCACACATTCATACATCTGCTTGACATGATAGTGGCTTGATGGTTGTTTTTTTTTAGTTTTTTGAGGAATGTTGCAAAACACATGAAATTGTCTATTTCCTTCCCTTCCTTCATTTCAATATGTTCATTCATCAGAAGTTAGTCGTTGTTCTGCACATGGAGTTCTTTTAAGAACTGAAATGAACCAAATGAGTTAATCCAACATTGGTAATGTGCAACAGGAGGTCAATCAAATTCTATACAAATTCTACAAAGTGGAACCTCGCCGGCCAGGGGTGTCCAAAGTGCGGCCCAGGGGCCATTTGTGGCCCGAGGTTGTTATTTCATAAGCCCGCGGCACATTCTCAAAATATAACTTAACAAAGAAACTGAAGCAAAACCAACAACAGCAAAAATTGTAAAAATCAGCAGCAATTTTACAAGAATAAAATCAAAATATTCAGACAAAAAAAAGTTGTAATCTAACAAGAAAAAGACATAATTTTAGGAGAATAACGTTGTTATGTTATTACATTGTAATTTTTGGAAAATTAGGTTGCGGAAAAAGTTATACTGTTCCGGGAAAAAAAAAAAACAGCTGCAATTTAAGAGTACGAGTAAAGTCCAAATAAGAGATTAAGAGAAAAAAGCCATATTGTAATGTAAAAAAAGGCGTAATTTTACAAGAATTAACTCGTAATATTATGATGATAATGATAATGTCATTTTAGTAGCATAGAGCTAAAATATTAGAGAAAAACATACAGTATGTTATTTTTACAACTTGATAATGAGAAACAAAAAAAAAAAAAAAAATAAAGTTGTAATTTTTTTTAGAAGGTTGGGGAGAAGGTTCTCATATTAATAAAGTGAATTTTTTAAATAATATTTTAATAATATATAATAATATTTTATAATATTATAAAATATTATAAGAAAAAATGTTCAAAGATTGTTTAAGAATAAAGTTGAAATATGTGTACAATTTAAAATACAAAATTACTTATATCACTTACATCACAAAGCTGAGATACAGTTTTTTCCTGAACTATATAGCACTTCTTAGCATACTGCAGCTACATGTGTTGCTTTAGACTACGGCCACAGTATGCAGCATCTGAGACATTCCTTAAAATTTTGAAAGGTCACACAAGTGTAAAAAGAAGTAAACCACTGTAAAACGCTAAAAAAACCCACTCTCGTTTCACATTCTTCTTTCTCTTTCTTTGAAATAAAGAGCCACAAAAAAGCAAAAGCAAGCAAAGCAAAGTCAAACTGAGGCATGTTGCGGTGCTCTGAGTTCTAGCACAATATGCTGACAACTTGTGTGATGTCATGCACAGTAACACTCTGATCATTTGGAATAAATGTTGTAAAAAAGCCACAAAAATCTAAACGCTGCTATTAATCTTTTGCTTATGTTCATTGAACTGGAATACACTGAGGTGTCGTGCAATATGGTGACCTTGCGATGTTACACGTGACGTGACAATAGTTCCAACTCTGAAGTGTTGTGCAGCATATTTTTATGAATATTTTGAATTGTATGAATTCATGGGCATTTACTCCAGAGTGTCCATATCATAGTCACTTATAAGAATTATTGTCAAGGTGTCTTCTATATTTCAGACATTCAACTGGTCAAACACAATGATGCTCAAAATGATGAGATGATCAGAACTGCATTGTAAGCTACGAAGACCTGCCCAACCCTAAAACCGAGTCCCCTGCTAATATACAAACACAACCACACAGGAACTGATCCCTGCCAATAGTCCAGATGTGAGGGGGTGGAAGAATGGAAAGGGGGAGTAAGAAACATTAAAAAGTCAGGGATTGTGTCCATTCACACTCCGTCAGGCCCCGCTTGAATAGGAACAACGCCCTTTTTTGAGCATGTGGGAGGACTCATCATTGCCTTTTTTATCTCAGACACATCAATACTCAACAGGCCAGTACTTCCCCAAACGCCTGCTCTCTGACCAAAAGCTCCTCTTCAGCAAACTCCGAAACACTCCTCTGCCTGCTTGCGCTTGAGTCTAGACAGGGTGGCTGCTTTGTTTAAATTAGATTGAATGCTCTTGACAAATACCAGCTTTCATTTCTGCGTAAAGATTTATCCCCTCAAACCTTTTGGTGTGCAGTCTTTTCACAGAAGCAAAAGACGCAGCATTCTGCTGCTGTCTGTAGGAGATATTAATAGTCATTCCAAGGCTATAGTTTGAGGGAAGCCTTCAGAGCACAAGGCTTTGCCAGAGTTCTTGATTTACCAACCAAACGTGTAATTATGTGTACACCACACAAAATACCAATTTGGGTGTGTAGAGGAACCAGTGGAGGTTTAAAGGCTATGCCAGAGAAGAGGGGTATATTCGCTTATGCAAGTTTATTATTCATAATATAGAATTTGAGAGGTGGGGGATAACCCAAAATGCAAAACTACAATGTACTTAACGATCCTGTCTGCATGCCTTTGTGTGTGGCACAGCAGAGCACTAATAACATACTGCAGTCTCCACAGTCATTTACCCAGTATTTATCATAGCTATGCAGTGCAAAACCGTAAGCTCACAGCATTTTGAAATCCACAACTTTTGAGGGCTGAGTGACAGGATTGTGATGGAACTTCTGGATTCCAGCTACAGCGGTGTCATAAAGACACAAATAGTGGGACTCTGCAGCATGTTAAACCCTCAAAGGTTTGTTGATCTTGCTGTGGTGCTGACTGGGAATCAGATCCTTGTCTCCTCGGGTGTGGAAAGGTTGGGAATTTTGTTTTTTAAGTCAATACGAGTGCCAACTGTGCTTGCCCCCATTATGCCTCACTGATGTGTTCTTTTTTTTCCCACAAAATACACCGCACACAAGGGGGAAAAAAGCTGAGCCTCAACAACCTAAACCACTTCCTTACTTTAGTCCTTATACTTTCCACCACAAGGCCTGGTGCCTTCCAGCAGACCAGAGGGATATGAATAATCAACCTTGGCTCTGCCTGACAGAAAAGAGGCCTGGTAATGCATAAGTCATACAGTGATTCCTTTCTCTGGACCAGTTTATTTGGAGGCACAGTTAAATGGGATGAGGGGAACCGGAACTGCTTAAACAGGGAGCACCAAATGGTCAAATAAGTATGGTTCCCTAGTTTTTCCAAGGTCAGAAATTCTGAAATCAAACCACTGGGACTCTCTGGTGTTATCATTGTTATTGTTAGTGAGTTTAAATACAGTGCAGAACTTCATCATCCAGTTGTAACAAATTCTGCATTGCAGATGTGTAAGAAAAACAGGCATCTGGGCATCACATGTGACACAGAAATACTTTTTTTTTTCCACCTTTTAGCACAAAGCTCAAGAAGACAATTACTTTCTAATAAAAGACACCAAAAAGCTAGTTATGTTTTATATTTTTGTCACACATCATCAATTTTGTCAGACTATAGTAGTTTTTAGTGGTTTTTAGTAGTTTTTAGTGTTAATGCACCCCTTGATCCTGATGATGGGGCTGTCCGTCTTTCATATTGGATGTACTTCATATTTAATACAGAGTTGTGTTTCAATTGCATGTACATATAAACATTTCAGAATCATGCTGCTTTGGAGTAATTTCAGGAGTGTGTCTGTCTGCTCTGTTTGTCATTCAAAGAACCTTATAGACATCATTCTAAAAAGATGACAGTGAACGCCTTAAATGTCATCAAATTTGGGGTCTGACTAAGATTTTGGTGGGAAATGCCTTAAATTTCATACAAATTTTGTATTTTACATCAGCACACCTCACTAACTTAATGTTGAGTTGGACTGGGTGCCGCACACGCGACTATTAGGCAGTAAAACCATTATGACTTCTCCAAGCCAATCAACAAGGGAAGCACATTATAATAACGAAAAAGTCATAATTAGTATAATAAAAAAAGGTACAGTAGTCCTTTACCACTTCGTGATTCGAATTTTGCAGCTTCACTATATCATGGTTTTTCAAAAATATATTCATTAACTCATTCAATCCCAGCCATTTTTCAAAAGACAACCCCTTCAGTACAGGCCAATTTTGACTGCTTTTTTCAAGGCGCACATAAGTTTATGTTCTATGGCTATATAAACATGGAAGTTACCACAAGAAAGATTAGACTCTTGTCTTTCATCAGAAAAAAAAGTTTGTTTCTACTTTTTTCCGTTCTTTAGTAATGAGCAGTAGAACACAGGTAAATAGGTAAATATCAGGTAAATATCAGTTCCCAAAAAGAAAAGGGAAAAAAACAGATTTCTGTGAAAAGATACTGTACATTTCAAGCATAACTTTCACTTCGACACAATTTTTTTGCTTTTATGACAGCTCAATACCTAAAAAACTATACCACAACACAAACAATATAAAAAAGGGTTGTTTTTGCCTCTTTTTGCCTCTCGTTCAAAAAAACATAAAAGACGTATAAGTATGTCTTTGGGATCAGGCGTTCGGGTTTATAAAAACTTACAAATACGTCTTTGGTATTGAATGAGTTAATAAATCATTGCTGTTTTGTTTAATTGAAAAATGCATATTTAAGCAAATTATAGGTGTTTTTGCCCAAATTAAGCATTTCCAAGCATAAAAATGACTAATTGACGTAAAATACAAACATAACGCATTCAATAGACACATTCAAAGACGTGATATGTAGTACTCTACACTGGTCACTAGGTGTTAGTAATGTTACTGTAATGTTTGGTGAGACACACAAGCAGCAGACTTGATCGCCAGAACAACTGGCTTTTATTGGCGTTTGATTATCTCACAACTACTACTACTACTGTTGTGGCCGAAACCCACGCCAAGCTAAAACTCAACTCTGAACCTCCAACATCACTTCCTGTCCACCTCCCACTCAGCTCCCCTAGCACCGGAACACATTTACAGCAACACACAACATGTGTGAGTCTATACTATATCTTATTCATGTCTTAAATGGCTTATTTTCTGTGGTTATGTCTGCTATATTGGGTAATGCAAGTGTAAAGGTGAATATAGAGGTGTTATTTTATGTTTAGAGGGTTCTAATAATATTACAAACAACATTTAGAACATCGCAAACAGGTTTTCTATGTTCTCTAACTACAAAATTTATTATACCATTATTATGGAATGCTACTTTTGGAAATTCACTTATCTGGAACCAATTAACCGTCATAAATGAGGCATTACTGTATATTGTTAGGATAATTATTTATTAATTACCATAATTAATTAATTATAGGCTCCAGTATACCCCTGCAAACCTAGTGAGGATAAGCGGCATAGAAAATGAATGGATGGAGGGGTACAATACAGTAATTCTTCATTCAAGATTCAAGATTCAAGAGTTTTATTGTCATATGCACAGTAAAACAGGTAGTTATGCAATGAAATGAAATTCTTGTTCTGTTCATTCTCCCAAAAAAAGAAAGAAAACACAAGAAAATGAATAAGAACATGAGAAACATTAATACCAATAAATTAAGCAACAACAACAGAAGAAACCTGAATACCAATGAATGAATAAATAAATAAATAGAGTTACGAGTGCGTGCGTGTGTGCGTGTGTAACGTGCGGAGTGTGTGAGTGCTTCGTTGAGAAGCCTGATGGCCTGTGGGTAAAAGCTGTTTGCCAGCCTTGTGGTCCTGGACTTCAAACTCATGTATCGTCTGCCTGACGGTAGGAGTGTGAATAACGAGTGTTGTGGATGTGTGCTGTCCTCGATGAGGTTGTGTGTTCTTCGTAGGACTCTAGATTTATAAATGTCTTGCAGTGAGGGGAGGGCTGCCCCAACAATGTTCTGTGAGGTCTTGATCACCCGCTGTAGTGCCTTCCTATCGCGTGTTGTACAGTTACCGTACCAAACAGTGATAGAGGCATATCCCATGTGCCAACACTGACTACACTTTGTTGGGGGTAAAAGGTTCCACTTTTAAGTAGTTGATTGACTGCCCTTTCACGGTTAAAAGGGTTTGCAGAATTACTCAACCTTTTTAGGGTGTGCACTATTTTATATGTCTTTGAAGTGTAACTGCGGGAAGAATAAAGATGGAGATGGATGTTTATGCAACACAAGGGCAGGACCTGCCTGTGCTGGAAGGGAATGTGTTGTATTTTAGCCTTAAGTGTATAATCATGGGGTTTGGTTAAATGCACTCTCACAATTAAATGGGCTCCCGTCTGCTGCTGATTTGCACCTGTGTGCACACATGAGTAAGTCAGTGCCGCTCCCACTCTGACATGAACTCATACTGACACAATGCACGGTGCATTAATTAACATTTTGACTTGATAACTATCAAGAGAAATGAATCAGTGTATACACATACTCATACAAAACCGTTCTCATAACATACTGTACACGTGTGACCCAGATTTAGGTATAGCAATTACTACTTAGCCGCATACTTTTTCCAGTCATACTGATGAGCTGGCTATTACTGTAAATACAAATAAGTACATTTTTAAAAACATAGAACATTAAAGTGCTTAAGAGTGTAAAAGACTATGACTGACATGGGAAAAAAAAGCTAAATCCCACTGAAACACACACCTGTTGTGTTAAAAATAAATAAATAAAATTACACCACAAAAATGTATTTTAAAATTGAAAATACAGAATTATAACACAAACTCAACTGAAAAGGAATCATAACTCCGAGCCTACAAAATATACAAGAAGCTGGTTGTTCTGTGACATTGGTTGTCTTCCAAGTTGTTCTAATTTCAAAGCAATGTAAAATGGAATCATTTGTTCACAGCTCAGTCACCATAAAAAAAGAAACCTGAATTAACTGTACAGCAAATGATTTAAGGTGCTCATGACACCAAACCACAAGTTAATTTTGTTTGCAGTGCAAAAAACAACATTGAAAAGCATATTTCCTGCGTTAGATGTGTGCGCAAATATTGACATATTTACCCTTTTTTTTTACATTTTTCGCCATTGGAAAACAATCTGGAGAAAAAGGAGACTGGAGAAAAAGGATGAAGTGACGTCACTTGGAGAACACGCCCTCTCGGAACTATGCATTCAATACAGTAGTTTTTTATTGTTGTAGTGTATTTTTCTGTTGGGATTCTGCTGTTGTTACATATACACTAGGTCCCCAACTTATGAACATCCGACTAGTGAACATTCGCGGATATGAACACAAGCCGACTGGTCTATATTTTATTTTATTTTGCCTTGTAATCGCTCAATCAGTATTTACACTGCTACTGTACATGCTTGACCAGTAGAGGGCACTGTGACACTGCTAATGGGACCAACAGAGGCAGCGTTAGACGCTGGGGAGATAAAGCTAAATGGAAAGCTAAATTGTAGCTCTATGATACAACCCGGACAGAGCGTGTGATTAAAGTTTATGAAGAGTTAATAGGCGTGTTTAATTCTACACCACCCACAGAACACCACCTCTTTTAGAAGAGTCTAACAACGGCGACCATTTGTCCTTTTTCAATAACTCCTCCTCCAACTCCAGCACAACGACGTATGCTCGACCACTCCTCTTCAAAGGTAAATAACATTTATCATTATGTATTATTATATCATTTTTATTATTGTTTTTTTCATTAATGATCCTCGTTTAATATTACTACTGCATCCAAACTCATATTTACATACATACACATATACTGTATATGTATACACGTACATGTAGTACCTATATCATTGGTAATATTACCTTTTCCCCGACTTAAGAACAATTCAACATAAGGACGGTCATCTGGAACCAATTGTGTTCGTAAGTTGGGGACCTTGTGTATTTTTATATTATGCCCGCTCGTTTTGTGGCAGGCATTAAAATACACAGTATTTCTCTTTCTCTTTCTTTTGCTGTGCGTTCATGGCTGTGTTGTGATGAGTGTGGCTGCCGGAAAGTAGTCTCGGCATGACGTCACAGTCAAGATGGCTGCGGTTCAGAAAACTAGCTCGGGGGTGTTTGATAATCGCAGCTTTATATCACTCGTATTTTATAGTTGTTTACTGGCATGTGACTGCAGTAAGACCTTTTTTGTTGCTGTTGTTTTTTGGCGTTATGAGAACTTTAAGTAACATTTTGTGTATGAGAAGTTAACCATTGTACAAAAAAACAAAATAAAACTACAATAAAGTACCACTACTACACTCTGACGTCACTGCTAACTTTCTGTGGCAGCATCACAAATCACATCACAATTTGAGTGAATTAAATATATAGATATATATATTATAAGCCACATCATATTCTGAAGAGTTGGCAAATGTTGTGCTTTTACACCAGAAACAAAATGCTATGTTACATTATTTATTCACTGTACTGTACCTTGAAATGATGTGTTTCTAAATAAGTCCGATTTGAAATCATGTTTTATGGTGTTGTTTTGCATTGTATTGTATAGCAAACATTGAAAGCCTTTTGGGGAATGTAGCAGATGTTTAGTGTTTGAGGTAAAGCGGTGTGACGGTAGAAGACCTTGAGAAAAAGGAGATAAGAATTGGGGATCGTTGTCGGTAGAGGACACATTAACACTGCTGCCCTGACACATGGAAGGATTTATGTTTTTGGTTCTTCTTGCTCTCTTTGGAGGTGCAGGTATCGTATAAAATCTATGAATACTATCGTGAAAGAACTTGACTTGAAGTTTTATAAATGTATACAATGACTGAGATGGGGATGACGGGTCATGTTTTACATACTGTATAAATATATATCTACCCCTTCAATTTTAGCTGCAGCTGCCCTCAAGGATGATGACAGGATTGTTGGAGGGTATGAATGTGCCAAAAACTCAGTGCCCTACCAAGTGTCTCTCTTCACTGGGTACAACTTCTGCGGGGGGGTCCTCTTGTCGCCAGAGTGGGTGCTCTCTGCTGCACACTGCAAAACAAAGTAAGAAAAATATATTTTAAAAAAAATCATGATAATCTACAAAGGAGAATGAAATAAACGGTGAAATCAATTCTTAGAACCAATGTAGAAGTGCGGCTGGGGGAGCATGACATCTGGGAGCTTGAGGGCACTGAGCAGCACATCATGTCCGCGGAGTTCATTCGCCATCCTGACTACAACCCTCGCACACAGGACAGCGATATTATGCTGATCAAGCTGAGTCGTCCGGCCTCTCTGAACAGCTACGTGCGCCCTGCTACACTCCCTTCTAGATGTGCCACTGATGGGACCATGTGCCATGTCTCTGGTTGGGGGAGTACTCGACCCAGTGATGAAGGCTGTGAGTTATGACGTGACGTGATCCGCAGTGGAACTGCCAAAGCTTAATTCTCCTAAAGCTGTTTAAAGTTGGAGTGGAACCTAAATTTTCTGGAAAAATATGACACTACACTAAGTCCCCTACTACCAAACATCCGACATGCGAACACTCGTAGATACGAACACAAGCCGACTGGTCTATTTTTTTCATGATTTTTGCCATATTTTGTCATTTAAATTTTTTCGAAATACAAAGGCACTATTTTTGTATTGCGCGCCATTCCGCCGCTACGAATGGTGGGTAGCAGCATCCCTCTCGCGCGATCTTTCTCAGTTCGTCTGCGCTTGTCGCTGATAACATCTCAGAGCACGCCGTTTGTACCCCATTCGATACTTTACATAGACGTTTGTTATCCGTTATCATGGCTGATAAATCCAGTGCAAGTGCTAGCAGTAGTGGCAGGAAACGTCAAGCAATTTCTACGGAAACAAAGGTGGCCATCATCAGGAAGTTGGACGGTGGCGAGAAAATGGCTAATGTAGCGCGTGCTTATGAAGTGAATCGCTCAACCATAGGAACAATTTACAAAGGCAAGGTTCGAATTATGGAACATGTGAAGACTTCTGTACCAATGGCATCCACTATCATTACAAAGAGGAGTCTAACAACGACGAAGATTTGTCCTTTCTTC
This sequence comes from Dunckerocampus dactyliophorus, assembly GCF_027744805.1. Taxonomy (NCBI): domain Eukaryota; kingdom Metazoa; phylum Chordata; class Actinopteri; order Syngnathiformes; family Syngnathidae; genus Dunckerocampus; species Dunckerocampus dactyliophorus. Next base: position 21,103,247 of record NC_072825.1, read on the forward strand.
AATAATTCCTTCTCCTGCTCCACCACTACCACCAACGATGTATGCTTGACCACTCCTCTTCAAAGGTAAATAACATTTATCATTACGTATTATTATATCACTTTTATTATTGTTTTTTTCATTAATTATCCTCGTTTAATATTACTACTGCATCCAAACTCATATTTACATACACATATACTGTATATGTATACACGTACATGGAGTACCTATATCATTGGTAATATTACCTTTTCCCCTACTTAAAAACAATTCCACTTAAGAAAGGTCGTCTGGAACCAATTGTGCTCGTTAGTTGGGGACTTAGTGTACTAGACATTTAAACATTTAGAGACTTACACCAAGAGGGCCAGAAATGCAGAAAAATTGAAGGGTGTGAGTGTCCACAATCATATTATTCACATTTTAAATCATTAAACGGGCTCATATCAATCCAATGTGTGAAGATATGCTAAGCTACCAAATAAATGTAAAGAAAAAACAGCCTTCATCTCAGGTGTACGTAACAAAGACACCCTCCTGAAATGTTTCATTTCTTCTTCTTTACGAATACAACTAATATTACTCTCGCAAGTACGTCACCTTTTCTTCCGACCACCATCTTGTTAGCATCTGTATCCTGGCGAAAATAGTTCATCGTGACAGGGCACACGAAAATCATCAATCACCGTAGATTGTAAAGGTTAAGCTTGCAGAGTTGTGATTGGTATTTATTTTTTTTTTAGGACATCATTTTTTTCCTCCCTAGGAAATGCCAAAAAAGTCTGTAGAAAAAAAGAAAAAATGGCGCAAACTGAGTGTTTCAGCAAAGAAATATGTAATAAGCAAATATGAGCAGTTATATAAAAATAATAAATGACTGGTTTCAGGGCAACATTTACATTAAAAGTGACTGATGTTCCACATCACAACAATGTTGCTTCAGGAACCATTGTTCTCTACTACTACGGGACTTGTTCACCTTCAGGAAAATACTGCCCCTAGCGTTTTGGTAGGGAATTGCACAGCAGGCGCTCAGCCCCGTCCAAAGAGCTGTAACAGGATCAAGACTTCAGAAGTGACTATGCTGCAGTGTTGCCAGCTTGGCGGTTTTGTCGCTAGATCTGGCAACATTCCGACCCTCCTTGATGACATATTTTCTCAAATGCGCCTAGCGACAAATCTAGCGATTTTTTCTGGCATCGTTGGGGAGTTTTCTGGTATTTAGGGACTCAAAGATGAAAACACATACTGTTCTGCATTTTGTGTCCTTACTGAGCAAAAGGTCTGTGCCGCACAAAGGCAGTCGCAAGCCGGCAATGCTCAGTCAGAGCCGCGATGCCGCAGTGGTGGAGCTCGTCCTGTATTACACAGAGCGATCTACAACTGTTTCAAACGTTACAAATGTTTCTTAATCTTCAGTAAACCTGGATAAAAGAGGAGGGTGTGTTTATATTTTATTGTTGGTCTATTGCGACTCTTTATTTGTAAAATAACGTGGCTTAGTTTACAATTCTTCGGGTAAATGTAAGTAATTGTTAATCCTACTGTATTGCCGATATTTGCCAACGTGTGATGGGAGAACTTTGAGAGGCGCTGGCTGAGATAAAATACTAAAGTTTTTCTATTTAGCTGAAATTATGGCCAATTTTAAATTAACAAACCAAGAACAGAGTTTATTCCCAGTTCTAAACGTAATTAAGGTCTTTTTACTCACTGTTTTGTTTCTCCTAAGAGGTTATGCTTTTTTCATACAGCATTTTACATCATATTCAAATGATATGCAAATTAGATGATGGCGTCATACAGTGACTTCTAGGACAGGCAATAGCTACCTTTTTTACTGAAAAGTTGTCACCAGTGCCATGCTGTAGCATAGTTCAGACTTTAGACATACTGCACAGGTAGTCAGCCATTTTGGTTTGCTATTTTTGCTATTTTGGGCCATATCCACTTTTTCTTTGTTTTCTGTGTAATGCTCTAATGCAGGCCATTTTTTATTTTGTCTTATCCTTAGTCGCTTAATCGGAAGCTTGTTGTTTTGATAAATTGAGTAATCAGTTAGGCCCTCGAAGGACCAAATCAATATGAACCAAACACAAACAGTTAGTGGTATGGTCCGCAACATATCAGAAAATAGGCAAACATGTTGATCACTGTTTTCCAAAGTCAAAGCTGATGTGTGCCAATATCTTGTTTTGCCTCAAACACAAAGATAATAGGTCTACTTTCATGGATGACTAAGGAAATGTAAAAAAAAATCACATTCGAGAGGCTGAAATCAGAGGTTATTTACATTTTTAAATAAAAAAACAATTAATCAAATACCAAAATAGTTAGTGATTAATTGGATAATCGATTAATCATTGATTCATTAATTAATTGTTGCATCTTTACTGTACAATATCCCGTGGGCCAATAACAATGAGCTGCGGGTTGCACTTTGGATACCCCTGACCAGAACAAATGATGAAACAACAAATGATTTACTGTTACTATGTATTGTTGATGGCAAAAAGTGGGATAATAACCACAGAACCAGAAGTGGCATTTAATGTACAAACTGTCGGGGTTGCAGCCAACAATATGGCAAAAGGGACCATAATTCAAGATCAATAATAACAATTAAAAAAAAAAATGAAATGTACACACTACAAAATTATCTGTTTAGCTTTACAGTAAAGAGTCACCTCCCAGGCACACAGTAGATCTCCCTCATTACAGTTTATGTTCAGTTGTTTTCTTGTGCATTGCTTAACTTATTTACTTTACTTCTGTGTTTGCTGCGCATACATTACGCGGCATCAAACAGTAAGTATTTTTATTTGATTCTATTTTAGACTGATTATACAGCATTTTACTATGTCTTACACATCTACATAGGTTACTGATGTTACGATATATAAAACATGGCTTGTACACTTAATAAATGTTTATAATGGGAACAGTTTGACCCTACAACAGATTATTTCCATTCTTATGGATTTATATGGGTAAAAAAAATTGCCATCAACTTTAGGGGTTCCATGGTAACTAAAAGAAAAAGGATGAGAAAGTAAAAGTGTATGTAGTTGTAACATGATGTAACACGACACAAAATCCTATTCCATCTGTCCTATTTAGCCAGGTACCCTCATAAGTTGCAGTGCCTGGACGCCCCTCTCTTGAGTGATGATGTCTGCTTTAATGCATATCCCTTCCAAATCACTGACAACATGATATGTGCTGGTTATCTGGAGGGAGGCAAAGACTCTTGTCAGGTAGTTTGGAGATGTTACCCAACAGTGTTTCTGCCTTTTGAGGACACACCCATTATAATAATTCGTCTCTTTCATCTGCAAGGGTGACTCCGGGGGTCCTATGACATGTGACGGCGTGCTCCAAGGAGTCGTGTCCTGGGGGAAAGGCTGCGCTCTGAGAAACAAACCCGGCGTGTACACAAAAGTGTGCAATTATGTCGCATGGATCAAGAAAATAATGCTTACTGGCTAGAGTAATGATGTGAGAACACTGTGATGTGCCCCTTGTCATGTGCTCCATCAGTGTGGCAACACAGCATGTGGGTGCAAAAAGAAACCAAAAATAAATCATGTGAGAACATCTGCCCTTCTTGTCACTTTTTCCCACACTTGCACAAACTGTGAGAACTTCTTTATTTATGAAGTTCAGTGGCTCAACCAAGCTTCACATTAAAAATGACTGAGGGGCTATCCACACGGAAACTTTTCTAGGTCAAAAAAGTATTTTATCATTTCAGCCTTTCATCCACACAGAAACTGTGTTCTGGGTGACCTGAAACTGTATTTTTTTTTAAAAAACGGTTTCCAGAGTGACAACATCTTCCATCTTTCCGTGTAGACAAGCAACCCGCTTGACATCACAGACCCGTCGCCGTCACCGTCACGTGACCAGAAGTGAGCTTTGACGACAAGCCGACATAACATCCGAATATTTCTACTGGCATGACTCACCCCAGTCGACATTCCCCTGATATTTGGTTGTCTTACTCTTACTACTTATACTCCAAAATGACATGCAGAAGTAATTCCACTTTGTCGCAAATCTAGACGAGCCTTGGAAAGCGGAAGACAACAGATTTATGCGCATGTGTTATTTCATCTTCTATAGTTTGGTGTCACATGATTCTGTCTGTGTCTGTTCACAGAGCCACACATAGGTGTACCTTGTGTATTACATTGTTTTCACCCAGTGACCCGTTCCAGTCTCCATGCAACTATTTAGTAATACCGCACAGTGTGGACGCAAATTTTTTTCAAATCGCAAAAATAAAAATCCCAGGAATGTTGTGTAGGCAGGGCCTGACGTGTTTTAGTCTTTTCCAAAAAGTTTCATTTGAATACCAGTGCCATCATTTCTAATTTTGGAAAGCATGACTGTGACTTAAGCAGCATATCTAAAAGCCTTGCAAGCTTTTGAAACTATTTAACAACACCACAAACTGTTTTTTTTTTTTAATGGCTGAAAATTGGTCATGTTCAAAAAATCCCCAGTAGAACATAAATGCTCAAAGATGACATTTACAGCCAGACACCAATAAATCACTACAGCAAAAAAAACAAAAAACAAAAAAACTACACTGCTCTCTGCGGGTTGAAATTGCAAAGCATGTTGCATGCTCTGGCCTCTCGCCATAATCACTGAATATGGAGTGCAGTTCCAAATCTAGTATTTAACCGACTTTGCTCTCCACTGTGTGCAATTAGAGGGTCATGTTTTAGTGGTTGTGTGTGAACCTAAATGCTAGGGGAATAAAACAATATGTTGTAGTTGGTTATTTACATAGATTTAAAACCCGATCCTTTGAAGACGCATGTGTACATGCTGTGTGAACGTCATTCCGCAAAAGATTGGAATCACAAATATTCATACTTTCTGAGGGAATGATTTTAAAGCACAGGACTAGATACTACATGCTGGCCTAGTGGTTAGCATGTCAGCCTCACAATCTGAAGATCTGGTTTTGAATCTCCATTGGAACATCTCTGTGTGGAGTCTGCATGTTCTCCCGCTGCGTGTGCGTTTTCTCCAGGTACTCCGACTTCCTCCCACATCCCAAAAACATGCATGTTAGGCTAACTAGAGACTCTAAATTGTCCACAGGTATGAATGGTTGTTTGTCTATATCAGGGGTCTTCAATTCAAATTGAGTAAGGTCCGTATATGCAATTTTTTTCACAGCGAATGTCCGAACCTCATATTGCCTTAAATTGCATCAAACAGGCTAGCTTATATGAAATCAAATATAACGAAACCCTGCACATCACCTTATTGTTTCAATACAACACAATTATCTTGGCACCTAAATTGCATTCAGAAGAAAACGGGGACAAATGAAACAAAAATGAAAGGCTTAACTGTAAAAACATTGAAATGAACACAAGAGGCTTATTATTAAGTTATATAAAAACGCCCCGGTTTCTCTTAAAAAATAATAATAATAATTTAACAAGTGTTTCTTTAAGAGAAAAGCTGCAACAGTACATCACTCTTAAAGTTTCACATTTTCTTGTTACTGTTGTAGCTGACACTGGGATTTGCCTGAATTTGCCACACAACTCATTTGTTTAGCTTTGAATAAGGTCTCTGCAGCAGAAGCACTCCTTCACAACGCTCAGTGGAAGTGGAAGATTTTTAGTTTTGCCCCAATATCCATACACTCCACAGTGAACACTCATTTGCACATTGGTGTGCTGTAAATGAATGTGTTATGACTCTCATAGATTTGTCATACTGGGCTCTAAGCGATGTTATTTTCCACATTGTCACATCAGACTTGGGTGGATACTTCCCTTCGAATGATCTGTGCTTCGTCACCTTTGCACTTGCACCAGTGCTACAGTTTCAGAGCATATGAGACACAGCGGTTTGGTACGGAGTACCCGAGGAGACATGGAGAAAAGAAAATTGATAGGTAAAAAAAAAACCAACAGATTTTTGCAAAATCTCGCTAAACTTTTGTGAGATAACGCAATAATTTGGCAACATCTCGCAATAATACTATGTGAAGCTACAGGACGCACTTCTGGTAATAGCTTCCCTCCACATATCGAAAATCAAGTGGAAATGTATAATTTAGTTTCCATCTTCAGCATTTGCGCATCCCTTACTGCACAAATGTAAAGGTATAAAGTCATACTGGAACTGCAGGAACAAGTTTTCAATTCCGTGATGGTTATGCGGCTCGTCTTTTGAAAATAAAACGCTAACATCAGGTCCAAGCTAGTGTTGCTGGAAACACATCTCTTTGAGTACTGGTACTTGAAAGGAAATACATTGATCAGCCATACATCAGATTCTTTCACTTGTGTGCAGTGTTTGTCCTATTAGTAAACAGTCATATCAGAAACTCAGCGAATGTCCTGCTCTTAATTTGAAGTTACAACGCAAACATCCGCTCTGAACATAGAAGTAGCAGAAGTACAATACTCTTAATGTAAAATGTTCTGTGAGATCTCGCAATACTTTCTTTTTTTTAACCCATTTATTTATGGAGCCCCCGAGGGGACATAGAGAAAAAAAAATTGATGGGTAAAAACTAAAAATACACTTCTTGCGAGATCTTGCTGGGTCTGTATTCGGGCCGAGGTCTGCCACTTGGTGATGGCTGGTCTATATGTTCCCTGTGATTAACTGGTGATGAGTCCAGGGTGTACCCCACCTCTTGCACAGACAGCTAGGATAGGCTCTAGCTCTCCTGCAACCATTGTGAACTATAAAGAAAATGTATGTATAAATTGATGAAGACTTACATAAGTAAGGAAGTATGTCAACAAAGGTCATGTACTGTGCATTTTTCAAGTCCGCAAGGCTCGTTAAAGATTCAAAGTTTTAAAAGTACTTTGTTTCAAACATCTCACCAGTCTGTCCTTCCTTTTTCGACTTCCTCGGAAAAAGTCAACTTCCCGCTGCCATACCTTACAAAATACAACATCCAAGCTCAAACTGTACTCATACTTCGCAATTACCGTCTAGCTGTACACTCTTATTTTGAAGTGCACAAACCGGAAACTTGTTTTCACTAAACATGGCGGCGTCGGGTAATAGCTGTTGGGTCGCTCCGGAGGTTTACAAACACCACGAACAGAGAAAAGTATGCATATCTCGGGCAAAATATCGAGAGGGGAGGAAAGCAAGGTCTGTTAAGGTGAGCTAAAAGATTCTATTGTCGAATATAACGCTGGAAATAACATGTTATAGCCTGCTTTGTGGGATGTAATTAAACCTTTTTCAAATGGGGACTTCACTGTCCTTTCGGCAGGTGTACACCATCAATTTAGAGTCTTGTTACGTCATGGTACAAGGGGTCCCTGCCATTGGAGTTATGACGGAGCTGATCCAGCTATGTGCTCTGTATGGAACCGTGCAAGAGTACAGACCGTTGGATGAGTACCCTGCTGAGGAGTTCACGGAGGTCTACCTTGTCAAGTTCCAGAAGATCACCAGTGCCAGGTTCATCATGTCACATTCAAAGTGTCACAGTATTGCTCCCTGTGAGTAACACTTATTCTGTAACTTTTAGAGCAGCTAAACGACACATGGATGAGAAGAGTTTTTATGGAGGTGTGCTGCATGTTTGCTATGTACCTGAATATGAGACTGTAGAGGACACCAGGATGAAGCTGCAGGACCGGAGGAGATACGTACTGCGGGCAGCTCATAGTAAAGGTGCAGTATGCAACAATGTGAATGAATTGTGCAACACTAATGCGCAGGCTAGGGGATCACTGCAGGGTAATAAGAGACGGCCGCCGCTCATAGCATATAGAAGGCTGCCAAGCTAACTAGTTAGCCTCCAATTTATTTGTTCTCTACTTAAGAAAGTGTTTCAAACAAAGTGGGGAAGAAGGACACAGTAAAAAGTGTACCACTTCCACACAGAATAGGAGAACGGTTTTCACTCTATCGTGTCAGACACGCCATGGCTGACTCCATGCATAGTGTTGAGGTAATGTAATCTATACATTAATTGTAATTGTAATCTATGTCTCATCAATGTAACATTACTGACGCCTAGTGAACAGAATACTACATATAATTTGTCTTTCAATATTTTTTGACTAATAATAGGCTATAGTCAACCATAAAAACAGCGATAATTTATTAATTACTTAAAAAAAAAACGCAAATACAACCTCACCCCAATCCTTGGACAAAGGACTTTGGGGGCCCACCACAAATTGTGAGACAAAACTGTAATGCTCCCAAAAATGAACATTTTAATTTAACATGGCAAAAATTATTTTGACAAGAAAAAATTTAATTTCATGACAAAAGTTGTAATGTTAAAATTATGGTAAAAGTGTGTTTCATCAGACTAAAATAATAAATGTTATGAACGTAGAATTGTGTTACGATTAGGACATTTGTAAAGTTATACTGTCGTGTAAGTCTCAAAACTAAATTAAAATCTTTATTCTTGAAATATTAAATTTCACCGTAATAGTATGTGTGGAGTTTGCATGTTCTCCCCGTGCATGCGTGGGTTTTCTCAGGGTTTCTCACATTCATAGGTATGAATGTGAGTGTAATTATTGTTTGTCTATATGTGCCCTGCGATTGGCTGGCCACCAGTCCAGGGTGTACCTTGCCTCTCGCCAAAAAAGGCAGTTGGGATAGGCTCCAGCATACCCCCCGCAACCCTAATAAGGTCAAGCGGCATTGAAGATCGATGGATGGACAGTATAAGAAATTCTACAAAAATCTAAATTGCTATATTACAGATGCAAGACCGTAATATTATATGTACAGAAATTGATTTTAAGAAGGGTAATTTCCTCAGAAAAAAAATAGTAATTTTATAAAAATAGTAACTTTAGAAAACAAAAAGCATAAAATATGTAAAATATAGTAGTAATGTTTCAAACATTTGTCAAATTAAACTGTCGTATGTTTTACATACACGAGAGAAATCACCTTTTTGTTGGGTTTGCTCCCTCATCGACCAAGTGTTTGTAACAATGATATGAAAATGTGAACATTCATTTGTTAAAATTACAACTTTATTCTTGTAATATTACATGTCATCATAATATTATGAGAATACATTGTAATTTTATGAAAATAAAAACTGCAACAAAAATGAAAATGCAATATTACATGTTTTGTTAAATGTTAAATTTCATGAGAAAATAGTAGCAATTTTATGAAAAAGTTGTAATATTAGAAGACATAAAACATTTGATGGGACTGAAATAATAAGATGAGGACAGTTGTCAAGTTAAGCAGTCACATGTTTTACGTACATGAGAGAAATTGCATTTTTGGTGATTTTTCTCCCACTTCGACCACAAATGTTGTAACAATGATATCAATGCATGAGAATGTGAACATTTGTTAAAATTCCAGCTTTATATAATATATAATTAGTAATATAGTTTTGTAATATATACATATATATATTCCCTCATAAATTTGTACCAGTATTATACACCTTTTTTTTTTAAATTAATGACAACTGTGAATCAGAATTTGGTTACACCTGTCGTGATGACGTTTTAATTGCCATCGCTAACTTTTATGGGGTTTTTTTGGATTCCAGTTCGAGAGAGGGAGCTGGAAGAGACATCAAACAAGGAGTCAACGGAACCCACTCCAGAGATCATCCCTCCACATAATGACACGAGTAACCGTGACAATGAAGGAGAGAGTTCCAACATCGAACATCAATATGGCTTTCCTTTACTGCCGCTACCTCCACAGGAACATTACTACTCAAAACACAACGACCATGTACCAACAGAGGACAAAATGGGGACATTGCCCAACGCCATCATGGACAGTAAAGAAAAGACAGCGTCAAGCTCACATAAATCTCGTGTTGCAGAGGACAGACTGACCTCGAATCATCTGTGCGCAGTCAAATTTGTGCCGAGGACAACAAACTTGGAGAGCAGAAAACGCAGGATGGAAGATGTTGTGTCACACTCGCTGTCTGATGTCATGTCAGGAAAAAATGAGGTACTCATTGGACCAAAACTAGCAGACACGCCAAAAGTGGACATGGAGGACGACTCTCTGAACACGACTGTCCACTTGATCCGGAACGCAATGAAACAGGTGACACATCACGTTTTAGTGGTGGTTCTATTGTTTGTTATTAAAACAAATCTTAAAATGTTTTGGGTCGTCTTTTTTTTAGGTGTCGTCTGTTCCTGATGTCAAACCAGTGGAAAAAAAGATGAAACCACGACGGCGGATTTGATCAGACCACCTTGCTGACAACCATTCACTTTGGTTCTTTTTTATTTGTTGACACATCTCCCATTAAATGGTGACACTTAACCACAGGAAGTGAACAAAGTTTTTACTATCAGTAATAGACACGGAAAAGTAGGATTAAATACGCTCTGCTTTTTCCTACTCCTTTTCAGACATGTTGTATTGTGCAACATGTGATGTTCCTTAAAGTGTTAATCTTGTTATTTCCGCCGTGAAAAATAACATTGAAAGGCGTATTTCCTGTGTGTGCTCGAATGTTTAAATATTTATTATTTTTTTTAAATGTCAGTTACTTCTTCAGTGTTTGGAGGAGGCGGAGCAAGTGACGTCAGATTCCAGACGGCCCCACAACAATGCATTCTCTGATGTTATCCTCCACTTCTTGGTGAATTTCTGTTGTTTGTTATATATTTATATTTATTATGCCGACTCGTGTTGAAGGCTTTTGCTGGACCACTCGAGGAGACAGCGTAAGCTTGTTCATATTTCTAAAAGACAGGTGTGTTGACAAACTTCGTGGGACAAATGCCCCGCCGATGGAAAAAAAAAAGTCAAAAACCCACAAGATGTGTGACCGTGGAAAAGCATGGCAAGGTGGCAGTCAGTCCATCTACATTTCTTCTGCTAATATGCGCATATTAACCAGTCTACGAATCTTAGAATAATGTGGATTTTCATGCCAAATTGCTTGCCAAACAACAATGGTCTGTCGTCTTCAGCTCTATGCAGTGTGCAAAAAGCTAGCTGGTAGCTGTCAGTGGCTATCACTGCTAGTAAAACATATCATACTCCTCACAACACAATATTAGTGAATGTTAGTGTTATGAATACTGTACAGTATGTCACTTTCTTTGCATGCGTTCATGGCTGTGTTTGCAGCTGGTTGCCGGTGTCACGCACGTGTTCTAGATGTGAATTGTTAGCAAAAACCAGGCTTGCAGGAACTTCATCTGTCAGTTGTAGTAAGTAAATCCATATATATATTTTTTTTAACTAAATCTATTCTACGAATCTTAGAATAATAGTAAGGGGGCTCATTCTAGGGCTAAATAAGCAGCGATCGCTGCTCGCTGGTCTTTATTTCGCAGTGCGCATAGAGGTGTCTGTGTCACTGGCAGTCAAAAAAACATACTTGTGGCCATTTTTTCTGTGTGTTATAGTGATGACAACACAATATCAGTCTATGTTGTTATTGGGAATATGTTATATTTAACAATGCTCACTGACGACGTGCAGGTTCTGAGTGGAAAAAAGACGAGAGGCACGTTTATCTTGCAACCGGCGGCATCAACTGTCATTTGCCATTCTCAAAGCACACAACACATTCCGGCCTTCAAAATAAGAGCACTTGCTTGTCACATTTGTCTAATTGTGTGAACAAAATAAGGGTGTCATTAAAACATCGTACATTAATAACACGATTGGAATTACATCTGTGTCACTAACCCAAATAGCACACACTCTATGCTGGGAAAACAAGTGGAAAAGGTAAAAAAAAACCAGAGAAAACGGACTTTGGGAAAAAATAAAATGGATTTCATAGGGCCCTAAGAGAGTTAGTTAAAAAAAAGAATCTTATTCTAAATAGCACAACAAATTCATCTACAACCATGTCAAATTATTAGTCCTACCTTACAAGTATTTTGCATGCCCATTTTGTCCAATTTGATCTTTTATTGGATCTTTTATTGACATAGGTTTACAAAAGCCAAACAATATTGTTGGTCATGCTGTGTAATCACACAAATTTATGTTTGTAACAAAAGCTTACTATAAAAAAAGATCAGATCGGAAACCAAAAAATGTAGATCAGGACATCCCTATTAAGCATGTGGGAAACAAACAAAAACATGACTAAAATATGATCACTGTTTTGCTTGAACTTGAAATACACGCTGCTCAAATGCCTCAATCCTCTGTAAAGGGACAAAAACAGATTTTAATTGAAAGAGCATCACAGCTGTTACATTCAACATACTTCAACTCACTGTGGTGTTAGGCAGGCACGTCCCAAAAGCCTCAAGCACATGATTCACCTCTTTTACTGACTTGTCAAAGTCATCAATGGACAGCCGGTCGTCGTGGTCGTGGTCCTGTGAGTGGACACAATAGAGTTCTTGAATATGAAGATGTGACGCTTGACCTTCTTGTGAGCGCATATCTCACCATCCTCTTGAGCGTGATCTCCACAAGATCTTTGATTCCGTCGTAAGGGTCCTCCTCTCCGGGCAGTCTGAGGCTGTACCTTAGCATCTGTAGCATCTCCTCCCTGGTGATGTAGTGGTCACCGTTCAAGTCGTACACGTGAAAACAGTCTGCACCAGGTGAGCAGGTGGAAAAAGGCTGTTTGCAGGAAAATATATTACCTACATCTCTTCTCGCTGTAAGCGAGTTTGCCCCTCACATTTCAGCAAGCAACCTATCACAGTAGATCTTCTGAAGAAACAATACAATAGAAATGAAGCTTGAATGTACATAACAGTCGTCAGTGTACAGCTTGGAACGCGGTACACATTTACGATACTGAAAATGACAACATACGTAATAAAATGGTTGCTGAAATGTGAAGGATGGAGTATATATATTGTATGTCTATTCTTTCACACTTACATTTTATTCTTTCGTCCAAGGTGCCACGAAGAAAAACTGATAGTCCCTCAAGCCATTCTCTTATACCGATAAAACCATCATTGTCTTTGTCGAATGTCCGGAACACTGAAGGGCAAGAGAGAATATGATAGGTGTGTAATATGTGCAATACCTGATTTAGGTGGGTGGATGATGCAATCAACATGGGACTGCACTACATCCTGCATCACCTCGACTCCCCAGGGACCTATGAAAGGATCCTGTTTGTGCACTTCACCTTGGCGTTCAACACCATCATCCCTGAGATCCTCCACCAGAAGCTCTGCCAGCTCACTGTGCCAGCCTCCACCTGTCAGGGGATCACCAGCTTCCTGACTGACAGGAGTCAACAGGTGAGGCTGGGGGTCATCACATCCAGTACCCGGACCACTACCACTGCCCCCTTTGTGTTCCACTCCTTAATGTTACATTGTTGTATGTGATACATCCATCCATTTTCTATACCGCTTCTCCTCTTTAGGGTCGCGGGGGCATGCTGGAGACCATCCCAGCCGACTTCAGGCGACAGGTGGGGTACACCCTGGACTGGTCGCCAGCCAATCGCAGGGCACATATAGACAAACAACCATTCACACTCACATTCATACCTATGGACAATTTAGAGTCACCAGTTAACCTCACATGCATGTCTTTGGAATGTGGGAGGAAACCGGAGTACCCGAAGAAAACCCACGCACACACGGGGAGAACATGCAAACTCCACACAGAAATGCCCAGGGGAGAATGGAACCCAGGTCTTTGTTGTATGTGATATACGGATCTATTATATCAATTCAAGTTCTGTATCAATTTCATCATTAAGGCTTGAGTTCAGACAATACGCTTTCAATACATTATTGTGGAACCTGTTTGTTGGAAAATAGTACAATATGGAACCCTCAAGAGTCTAGTACAGCAGTGCGGCCCGCGGCACATTCTAAGGCCCTGTCCACACAGGAACGCTCCTGAGATTTTTGTTTTTGGCGTCCACACTCTGCCGGATTAGTAAATAGTTGCCCCCAGACATCACGTGACTGTGACGGGATGGCTGTGGATCCGTGACGTCATTGTTTTTGTTCAGGCTGTCTATACGAAAATGACAAGCTGGTGTTTTCTGATTTTTTCACTCTGGAGGCCGTTTAAAAAAAATACCATTTCAGGGCACCCAGAATGCCGTTTCCATGTGGATGAGAGGCTGAAACTGTGAAATGCTTTTGTATTTCCATGTGGATAGCCCCTAAAATACATGTATAATTCCACATGAAAACAAAACAACAAAAAAAAAAAAATTAAAAATCTGCAGTAATTTTACAAGTATATAGTCAATTATTAAGAGAAAAAAAGTTGTAATCCAATGACAAAAAGTAATAATTTTGCGAGAATAACATTTTAGTAGCCAAAAGTAGAAAACATGAAGAAAGACAAAGTTTGGAAAATCAGGTTTCAGAATAAGATATAATGCATTGAGAATAAAGTCTAAATATTATGGGAATAAAGTCATAATATTACTAGAAGAATATTTACAAGAACAAACTTTAAATATTTGGAAAATTAAAAAAAAAAAGCAGTAAGTTTCTGAGAATAAAGTCCAAATATTCAGGGAAAAGAAGTTGTAAGAAAGCAAGTCACCATTTCCAGAGAATAAACACACAATATCATGAGGAAAAACAGTGTAATTTTAGTAGCATAGAGTTGAAATATTAAAGAAAAATATGTTATTTTACTGTAATATTATGAGAAACAAAACAAATAAAGTTGTCATTTTTGAAAACTAGGTTGGGGAAAAAGACACAATATTATGGGTATAAAGTCGTAAGCACATTAGTCATTAGCATATTTTCTCTTGGAGATGAATAATGTATCTATCTAATGTTAAAATAGTTGGAAAAAATAACAGCAAAAATGGGGAAAAAATGAGCAAAGACTAGAGTTGATACTAATATGCTTTTCCACCTCGATCACAAAGCTGAGATGCATTTTTGTTCTTGAAATATATACAACTTCTTAGCATATCTGCATGTGTTGCTTTACAAAATATCAAAGTGGCCTTTGCACCCTTCCATTTTTCAGTATGTGGCCCTCACTGGAAAAAGTTCGAAAGTGCTCAGATTTTTCTTTGTGGGCACTTGTTTCCAGGTAGAATTTATTGGCCTTAATGGTTCCTGCCCAACAGGTCAATGAACAATGAAATGCAGCTTTAAAAAGGGCACAATGTGGCATAAAAACTTTTTTCTACAGTATGTCAGCCAGACACACGAAGGAAGGGACTCCACACCAACAGTATGACCATGAGTGTGGCCCATATTGCATAATTATGCCGCAACCATTCCCCTGTACGTTGTACTTTCTAAGTGATCACTATCTTTATATCTATACACATTACTCACATGTGTGCTGACATGCTCCATCTTATGTAAGATAATAAACAATTTTAACTGGGGAAGTCACTGAGTCACACCAAATTACTCAGAAAAAATCAATACAGTCTTCTCGAAGTCTTACGATACCAGTGTGATAAGTTTGATATTTTTCAGTTCTCCTCCATGTTTATTTTCACAAATCGAAGTGTTTTTATGTTGTGCTCTTCATATTGTTACACTGTTGATATGTGTATTGTATATTTTGTTATCGGTGTTGGGTGTGAAAAATATGACTAACGCTTTTATTATTTTCCAGTCATGGGCTATTTAATTAATGATTATTTCAAATGTTTCAACCGGCATTACCGTTACTGACATTGAAATATGGGATGTTATTTTGCACTGGTATCTGTAGCAACAATCTGGATCGGGCACTGTAGTCGCCATTGTTCACTACCGCTACACAGGAAATTAAATAGCTAGTCGACAACTCTCAGCAAAACACTGCTCCCTAGTGTTTTGGTAGAGCACTGCAAGTCACAAACTCAACCCTCAGCTCTCAGCTCTCATCAAACATCTCTCGCCACTACAAATCTAATTCCAAATTCTTTCATCAGTGTGATTTTTTTGCATTAATCTGTATTTACTTGGTATGGGGTCGATACTTAACCAGTGTATTATACGCTTGAATCACTACTCTGCATTAAATATAAAATACAAAGCAAGGCGCTGCAGTTTTTTTTTTGGATAGTGTTTATTTATATTGATAAATTTGCATGAATTTTGTTTGTTGAGTGCTTTACTTTTGCCAACACGTCATGCACTGTAAAAATATGTTTACAAAATGTCGATTGAAGTGATAATAACCTGCATCCATGATGGTGTCGTTGGTGAGTCCAAAGGTGTTGTGCAGAATGCTTCTGAACTTCCATCTGTCCAAGCCGGTGGCTGTCCTCGTGTCCTCCAACAAGACATGAAAGTGTCTGATAAGACACTCCACCTCTGTTTTATTGACTGCAGCAATGAAAAGGTGACAAGTGAGCGTCATTGCAAGTTTGGCACGGCCGCGCGTCAACGAGTCTCAAGTCACTAAAGTTAACACAATTGTAGACACTGCACAATTCTTAAAACAAACAAACAATACTCACAGTGGGACACTTGTTTGGACATCGTTTCTGCGAGGTTTTGGACCATCCTTTTGGACATTTTGGACCTTTTTAGAGGCAACATAGTGCGCGGTAGAGGGAAGGAGCGCGAGTTGCTGTTGACGTGCTGTCGCCTAGCAACCGCCCAGCTCCCAATATACTGAATGGAGAGGAAGAAGAACGCACAACTTTATTTCCACAATGCGTAATCGCCTTTTTATGTACCTGTTTCTATATCTTGCAAATGTAATGGATTTTGTCAACATTTCTAGCTTATATGTCAGCATTTTTGACATTTTTCCTGATGAATACATTAATCTTAATGGCCCAAATACAAGCATAAGCAGGATTTGGGTACCTGCTATGCATACATGTGATACTGGTCAGCTTTGGCTGAGGTTTGCACTTTATTAAGT
The DNA here is from genome assembly GCF_027744805.1 of Dunckerocampus dactyliophorus. Classification (NCBI taxonomy): domain Eukaryota; kingdom Metazoa; phylum Chordata; class Actinopteri; order Syngnathiformes; family Syngnathidae; genus Dunckerocampus; species Dunckerocampus dactyliophorus. The sequence goes on from NC_072825.1 coordinate 21,120,014, forward strand.
AGCATTCTACAAACATTTCTCCATAAATCATACTCACATTTTGCTTTTCTGCCACAATAGGTCTTAAAATGTGTCACAGTAATAATACTGTATACTGTATAATAATAATGCACATAATGTTAGAAAACAATTGTGACGTTTTTTTTTAAATTTTCACAACAGTCAAATTCCTCTCTATAGATTTTATGTAAGAAATTCAATTTTCTATAATATAAGGAGGTACTGTAACTCATGATCCATTCTACTGTGCTACTTTTGCGTTACTTTCACTGAAGCAACTGCTAAATTCTAGTGTATGACACTTAACTTTAATACATTAATGGCCCTTGATCAGAAAACAGTGCCAAAACAACAGATTACAAATGATCGGAATCTTTATATACTTTCCATTGAATGTTTGTACAAAATGACACATGAATATATTTTGAAAATAACTTTACACAGATACTTACAACCCATATAAAACATACTGGAAATATGCAGGGGTGTCCAAAGTGCGGCCCGGCTGCCATTTGCGGCCGATGGCTCTTTTTTTATTGGACTGTGGCTCATTGTAGACATAAAATACATTAAAAAAAAAAAACAAAATTGGAAAAAATAGAGCAAAAAGGCTAAACCTGTCCTTGTTCAGCAGCTTAGTCATGCAGCATTAGTGAACTGTATGATTGTTTTGTCAGAACACTTTTGCTTTACAACAGGTAAGTCTGGTGTACCCCTCCTGTTCCAATTGCATTGCAAATTTATTGTTAAGACTACCGAACAGAACATGGCTCGAGGGACGACAGACAAAGAAGAAAGAGAGCGTTAGGTTACATCAATAACTGCGATCAGAGACTGGGCAGGGGATATTGGGGAAGGGTTAGAGGAAGAGAAGGGATCAGATTGCATCCACAGATGGTGAGAGCATCCACTTCATTGCCTGTTTCTGAAGTGCTGGATGGGCCACGAATAGTAGGGGTCTAGTTGTGAGTACCGATAGAGCCTAGTGGGAGAACCTGGGGATGGACAGGGAAAGAGAAGAGAGGGCGAGACATATAACAGCAGACATAGCAATTAGCATGTCATTGTTATTACTCCTACGGTTATAAAATAAGAGCAAAGACTTGCTAGTGTGCTAGTGTGTGTGATTAAGCGTGTTAAAATTGTCCCTTGGAGCCAGTGGTAGTTCCCACTGGGAGTGCCGGGCGGCTCAGCCCAAACCACGCAAACAACCACGCTTCGGCAGCCCGACACTCAACCCACCGAGGGACCCACAGCAGAGCGCGAGGATGTTCACTGCCCCAGCAGGGCAGCCCCCAGGTATGGAAAGGGCAGGGGCAGAGAGAGCCGGCCGCCAAGCCTGCGGCCACCAAACAGCATGCCCGGCAGGCCGTCAGTCCCAGGGCCCCTGGCCAGCGACACCCCCGAACCCCACGCGGGCAGACCGCCCAGGGCCCCAGAGGCCAAGGCTCCGGCACAGGCCGCCCCCCGACGAGGACGTGGGGGAAGTAGGCCACCCATCTACTCAGCAGCCAGCCCCCCAGCTTAGGAAGGACCACGTGCCCCGCAATCCACCCCAGGCAGTAGTCGATCGCCAGGCGCGGCATGTAAGCCAAGCAAGCAAGCCCACGGGCTGCCAGTGTCCTACCAGTCCAAGCAGGCGGGGGAACAGCAGCAGCCACCAACACCCCCCCAACTCATGTATTCATCCCTAGGTCATCCCACGGTTGCATGACAACGGGGTGCGAGGGAGGTGGGGAAGGGTTGGCCATTGGTGGCCTGACCCAACTGGCTCTTCTTCAACCCTGTTCCTTACAACCCTGTTGATTGATGTGTGTGCACATGTGCATTTGTTTATGTGGGTGTTGATGTGCCTACAGTGCAATTAAAAACAGAAGGGGGGGGGGGGGGGGGGGGGGTTATTGGTACGAGATTCCAGCCGGTTGGAGGCGGCATGGTCACGTGTCCAACCCCCCAGCCCTCAGTGCAGTTTGTTGAATGACAGATGTATGAGGGTTGAATCCTGATGAGGTGCTTCCCAAAGGACACCCACAGGCAAAGTGAAGGTGAGGCAGCGATGTTGTGTCCCACCCATGTAGAAAAGTCTTTGCAGATCCTTTGCCAGAACCATTGCACAGACGTGCAAAGCTACCTGGCAGTTGAAGACAGTTACTGTATCTTTCCAACGATCTGTACAGTGTATTAGTTTCAGTATTTGTTTCCTTGCTTTACATCACGATTGTTCGATATCCCTCCACAATTTGTCAGAGGGGCTTGGCTTAATCCATTTTAAGATGTATTGTAGCTTGTTTGCTAGGAAATAATGAAGGACGTTAGATAGTCCTAAGCCTCCAGAGTCTTTTGGTTTTTCTAAAGTCTTTAAGCTTATCCGTGGTGGTTTGTTTTTCCATAGGAATTTACAAATAAATGAGTCTAGGGTTGTCAAGCAGGTGTGAGGAGGTTTAACCGGAATCATCGAGAAGAGAGCGTTGATCTTAGGCAAAAATCATCATTTTTAATTGTTGCTACTCTACCCATGAATGACAACAGCAGGTGATTCCATCAAGTAAGATCATCTTCTATTGTTTCGAGTTTTGAAGTGTAATTAAGAAGCATCAAGTCTGACAGCCTGGAGGAAATATTAACTCCCAGATATTTAACAGTGTCGGACAGGAAGATCGACTTTTGACCCGCACAGTTGACAGGCAGCACAGTGGATTTATTCCAGTTCATGGAATAATCCAATAGAGAGGAGAATGTGTGTATTAGTACAACTGTTGATGAGAGAGAAGATTGGGAATTTTGGAGAAAGAGTAATACATCATCTACATAAAGACTTATTTTATGATGTATATTTGACGTTCGTATTCCCTCAATGTTGTCACTTTGTCAGAAGGCTGCTGCTAATGTCCTCATGAATATTGTCAAAACTTATGGTGAGCAGGAGCTGCCTTGCCTATTGCCTCTCTAGAAATGAAAGCTTGACGAAGTTTGACTGTTCGCCCTGACGGAAGTGCGGGGAGAGTTATATAGTATTTTAATCCAGCTTGTAAATGAATTGCCAAAACCAAAACCGTAGCATCCAATGAGGCTACTACGGCTTCGGGATTTGATAGTTGAAGTAGTCCAGTGCCTCTCCAATAGTGGGGCAGGATCCCCCTGTCGAGGGGGGCGTGAGAGGCAGAGAGTTTCAATTTAGTGCAGACCTGCCAACATGTACAAATTTATCGTACTCAACATGGAGTTTGACTCTTGAACATGCTTGTATCCTTCACAACTCTCCGTTTTCCTGAACTGTCCTGGTTTGAGTTTCGAGGTCAGTCTGTACAGTCCAGATAAATAAATAGATATTAGCAGTTTCTCAATAGTATTTCAAATCGGGGGGACATGAAAACATTTCTGTCGTCTAGGGGGGGCATGACGGAAATAACTGAGAACCACTGAAGTAATCTATTATGTTAGTTAGTCTGCGGGTGTTGTTAGAGTAGCGTCTACCTTATATAAATCCTGTTTGGTCTGCATGTATGATATATGGGAGGATTTTTTTCCAGCCTCCAAGCCAACGCTATGCAGGTGATTTTAAGATCATCAGTGGCCAGAAGTCTTTATAGAATTCTACAGAGAAAGGTGCCTTTATTATTTGGCATGGATTGCAGGGCATCGTAAAATTTGGCTGTTGTAATTGGTGAATCTAGAGTTTTGATCTGTTTTTTTGTGAGCCTTGGAAGATCTATGTTGTTTAAATATGAAGGGTCAATTTGTGAGAAATACAGGTTCATGTGGAACTCCCTGAAACTTTCATTGACTCCCTCTGGGGTGCAAATGGTATTACTAGTGGAGTCCTTGATAGAAGAAATTATTGTTTTTTCTTATTCATTTTCAGCTGGTTGGTAAGGAAATTACCAGATTTGTTGCGATGTTCAAAATTTGCACATCAAAGTCTGCATTGGAAAATTGAATATGTTTACTGATTATGTTGTTGTACTCCAGTTTTAGTGTTCTAGGCTTGTTTAGAATATCTTCCTGATGAGCTGTAAGACCATTCCAGTTCTTTCTTTTTTTTTTTTTCCAGATCAAGTTGAGCAGATTTTTCTTGCCTTTTTTTTGGATGATGCAAAAGAGATGATTTTACCTCTCATGACTGCTTTTGCTGCCTCCCATAGGATACATGGGATTGTTTCAGGCTGATTATTTGTGTCCAGATACAATTCCCACTCATGTTTGAAGTACGTAATTAGTGAAGTCTTGAGTCTTGAAGCAGTGACGTATTAAATCTACAGCTCTTATTCTGGGGTGCAGCTTCTTTTTCAGTGATGGCCATAGTGATTGGGCCGTGGTTACTAATGGTCATGTTGTGAATTTGCGCGTCACATATTTTTCATGATAAGAGTTGCTGACGAGGAAAAAGTCAACGAGGGAATAGGAATGGTGGACTAATGAGAAAAAGATGTATTCCTTTAGGGTGGGGTGAGTGGTGTGCCATGTATCGCAGAGACCAAGATCACTCATGTATTGTTTTAAAGTGAAGTATCGCATGACTGCACTTGTGCCCTGCGATGGGCTGGCGACCGGTCCAGGGTGTACACAGCCTATCACCCAAAACTCATGTTGGGATAGGCTCCAGCACAGCCTTGCGACCCTAGCGACATAGAAAAAGAATGAATGAATGACTGTACTTGTATTCATCAAATTATGTTGCCAAAGATGCATTTCTTTCAAATCTGAGGGCAAAATGACGTGTTTGATGCCTATGTGACATACATACAGCATGACATGCCTTATATGATGCTTGGCGATGGTACAAAGTCAACAATTAGTAAATTCAGTCGCCAGTGAAAAACACTACTGGAATATCATTGTAACGACTATTCCATTGTCATTGTAATGAGGGAAGACAGGCGAGACCACTGGTACGTAAAAAACATTGCTGTTCCTCAGTTACAACTGTGTTTATTCTTGAGTAGTAACTTGATGCTATTCCTCTTGATTCAAAGGTTATCAACCTAACCTGACAAGCGCCTGTAAATACTTGAAGTGTCAAATAAAACTCAAGAACGTAGATTAGTAACCTATCATACCAGGCTGGTAAATTCCCAAACAAAATGAAAATACTTAATGTAGTTCTAATTTTTAAAACTGGAGATATATATCATTTCGCAAACACCCGACCAGTGTTCTTATTACCACAATTTTCCCAAATTATTGAAAAGCTATTCAACAACAGGTTGGACAAATTTATTAATAAAAATGAATTACTCGCGAATGGCCAATACGGATACAGAACTAACATTTCAACTTCCATGGCACTAATTGAAATTACAGTCTTGTTTTATCCACCTGAGAAAGTTAGCGAAGGTAAAACCTTCCCTTCCCTCATGTTGTTCATTTATTTATTATTTGCCGCTCGGACTACTGTAATTTCTTGTAAGACAGCACACAAGAGCTAATAAAAAAAAACACGGAAGACTTAACTATACTAAAAAGATGTTCAAACCGACTATCCCTGAACCTAAGAAAAACTAAAGTCATGCTATTTGGTAAGTGCAAAAAGGATACGCATGAGCAAATACAAATTGGTGGCGTAGACACTGACAGGGGGAACGAAAATAAATTTCCCTGCGTTATAATACACAAGATCAACTGGAAATCTCACTGAAATCTCACATTAAAAACATACAACATAATGTGGCAAGAAATACCTCAATACTGAATAAAGCAAAATTGTGCACTTCACTCGCTCACTGTGCTATAAAAAAGGTCACTTAGGATAATCCATAAGGCCGCTTACAGAGAACACACAAACCCTTTATTTCCAAAATCACAATTATTCAAATTTGCGGATTCAGTAAGCGTTCAGATGGCTAAAATTATGCATTACGCAAACAAGAACCTTCTACCCAAAAATGTAAAACAATTCTTATCAACAAGAGTGGAGAAATATGATCTTAGGGAAAAATGTATCCTAAAAACACTTGTATGCACGGACAACACTAAAAATGTTCAGCATTTCTGTATGTGGAATCAAGTTGTGGAACGGGTTGAGTAAGGAACGCAAACAATGCACTAAAATAAGTGATTTCAAGACCGTGAGTATAAACCTTGACTATCATTGCACTATGTTGTTATACAGCCTTAACACTTTTTTAGGTATTTACAAAAGGCACAAAGTACAAGAGGTGAATAAATGTATTGCAGCTGATGTGATGAGGGGTAGGATTAAATAAACTTTGCTTCTTCCAACTCCTTTTTGGACATGCGGAACTGCTATGTGATTGTATGCATGTTCAGGATGAATGAAACAATTACCATAAGGAGTCTGAGTGGGAGTTACGTCTTACAACTATACAACAGTATACGTGTGTGGATGTGCTCGGTATAATAAATAACAGGATGTGTTATCCATGTGATATATTATGTGTTTCTTCCCGAGGAGAATAGAGCACACACCTGTACAGACGTAATCACTCTACCCTATTCGGGTGGAAAAATATTTCCTCTAACAATTCCAAGAGACAAACTTGAGCGTGGTCATACCCATCCTTTTATTGACAAAAGCAAGAATGGGGAGTGAGACAAAAAACATTTATAACTTCTAATTTAAACAAAAACAAAAGTTTAAAACCACAGGCTGCTGAAAATGTTCATTTTCTGTCAGGCATTCACACTGTCATGCCCTCCTGATGGCTAAAGCTAAGAAGCTTTCTCTTTTTGAACGTGGTCGGATTGTCGAGCTGTATAAGCGAGGCCTCTCGCAGCGTGCCATTGCTGGTGAGGTTGGGAGCAGTAAATCAGTCATTCTACATTTTTTTGAAAGATCCTGAGCATTATGGAACAAAAAAGTCAAGTGGTAGAACCAAAAAAATCACATCTGCGCTGAGCCGGAGGATCCGATTGGCTGTCCATCAAGACACAGGGCGGTCTTCGACCCAAATTAAGGCCCTTATTGGTGCCGACTGCAGCGTAATAACCATCAGACGGCATCTGCGGGAAAAGGGTTTAAAAAATAAAAACAAATTCAAAGACCTTGTCTCCTTCAACGCTACAAAACTGCCCGTTTAGACTTTGCTAGGGAGCATCAAACATGGGACATTGAAAGGTGGAAAAAAGTTTTATTCTCTGATGAGAAAAAATGTAACCTTGACGGTCCAGATGGCTTCCAACGTTACTGGCATGACAAGGAGATCCCACCTGAGATGTTTTCTACCCGACACAGTGGAGGGGGGTCCTTCATGGTCTGGGGTGCTTTTTCATTCAGTGGAACACTGGAGCTTCAGGTGGTGCGGGGTCGTCAAACGGCAGATGCTTACCTGCAGATGTTGCAGCGGGCATCCCTCATGACTGAGGGCCCTCGTCTGTGTGGTAACAGCTGGGTTTTTCAACAGGACAACGCTGCAGTTCACAATGTTTGCTTGACCAAGGACTTCTTCAGGGAGAATAACATCACACTTTTGGACCATCCTGCATGTTCCCCTCATTTAAATCCCATAGAGAACATTTGGGGATGGATGGCAAGGGAAGTTTATAAAAATGGCCATCAGTTCCAGACAGTTGATGCCCTTCATGAAGCCATCTTCACCACTTGGAGCAATGTTCCCACTAGCCTCCTGGAAACACTCGCATCAGGCATGCAAAAAACTAATTTTGTACTCATTACTGAGTCCTACTTAAAACATTTTTTGTTCTGGTTTTTTGTTATTTTTTGAGCGATGGTCTTAAACTTTTGATCAGCTGATAAACGGCCTATTTCTGTTTGTTTTCAATAAACTACTTTTTCAAAGTGCTTTTTGTCTCACTCCCCCTTCTTGTTTTTGCATATTGTAGCTCTACTTAAAACCTCATTAAGATCCAAATGTGCAAAATGCAAATTCTAGCAATTTTTCAACTGGTCCTAAAGGCCCTGCCACACCTTGACGATTTAGCCAGCGTATGCCAACGTATGAAAAATTTGGCCAATACGCTGGCGTACGTTGAATAAGTTCTGGGTAAGTTTTGTATAAGTTAAGAGCACGCTGAAGCACGCCAGCATACGTCGTAGTACATCCAAATCGTCCAAAAATGTTGTGCATGCACAAAACTTTTCGACATATGTCAACGTATGATTCATATGTCCCGCATACGCGGGCAATAAGTTATGCAATCGTTGACGCCCGTTCACACACGTTATTTGTAAGTTGCACACAAGTCGTAATACGTCAACATACCTTGAGACAAAACTGTGTCTTCTTGGCTCTCTTCTTGGCAAGAATTGGCTGAAAGGAGCTGGAGGCCACTGGGGAAGCAGCTTCCGATACCATTGACGATGCCTGAGAGGCGTTAGAACCTGCGTCTTCTCCATCGGAGTGAGAGAGGGAGGGGGAGGCTGTGGGTGGTGATGGATCCTTGTTACGTCCACGTCCTCGCCCTCCGTCACTGCCATGGTACTTTTTGGCAGCGGTCTTCGAAATTTTCTTCGGCATGATGGTGATGTTGACACTGCGATGTCTAGTGAGGTTATGATTTGAGTCATCAAGTGGCAGTCTTTTAATAGGCTACGGCACGTGATCGTCGGTCATACGCTGCCGCGCGGTTTGCATAAGTTAGACTGGTGTTGGGCATAAGTTGTGAACGCCGGCAACACGCTACGCATTCGTTGGTATAAGTTGTCTATAAGTTATAAAAACGTTCTATATAAGTCACTAATACGTCATGTATACGTCGAACTCGTTATGAATATGCTATGTATACGCCTAAAATTGAAAAAAAAACGTCGACAGCTCAAATATATCAAAATCTTAAGGCCCTGTCACGCATGCCCGACGTGATCATTTTGTTATCAAAACATATATCATTTTGATGGCATATGTTGAGCTGTCAAAACATATCAAAACATCGCTTATTAGTTTACTTAAAACAATTCATGATGTGTCCAAGCGGCAGTGAACCAAAGAAAAGGAAAGCCATCACCATGCAAGTGAAAATGAACATGAGGGAGAGCAGACACATCCACTAACATTGGCTCCTTTTTTGGTCCCAAGCTCTTGTTTGTTGTGACCATCATTAAGGATAAAGATAAAGAAGTGAATGCTAAAGAATGCTAGAGGGGCCATGGGTTCCACGTGGGTGCGCACTCTCAGGAAAACACTGCCCCCTAGCGTTTTGATAGAGAATTGCAAGTCACACGCTCAGCCCTCAGCCTAAATCTAATGAAACATTTCAACTGCTACAAAGCTAATTACCAATTATTTTACATATCAGGGAAAAAAAGTACCGCAATACTTTTTGGGGAAAGTAACTCGGTAATTGTTGTTGTTGGGTTTTTTTTTTATTTGCCCAACACTGCATATAATATTTGAAATTAATAGAAAGACCTGCAGCACACAGGAAGTTGACAATAATACCAGCATCTCCATGGCCTCCTGTAATAGGCCAGCTGCCTCCCATGACATCAGTTTCCTGGTGGCTTCTATTTGTGCCTGACATGGTACATGATGGCTGAAGCAGCTCCATGTGGTTTAGGAAGGGTGTGGACCCTCATGAGCGGTCCACGATTTGCTTGTAAAAATAAAAAATAAAAAAGTTTTAGGGGATGTGATCATGTTTAAAAGTCAGGTCAGGCAGTGACGCAGCGGTGGTTGGTTTTCTGTTGAACGGGGCTTATTTGAGAATGTATTGTTAAAAACAAGCATCACATGACTGTGCGTGTGTTCGTCAAAGAGTATAACAATTCTTATGATGCTAAAAATGCATGTCTTTCAAATCCCTCATACAAATATGATGTTTGATAACTATTTGGCATACATATGACATGCATGAAATGACGTCAGGCGGTTGTACAGAGTAAATAATTGGTACATTCAGTAGACTGACAAAGAGACGTCACTACTCAAACGATTGTAACGAGAGACCGGAGAGACCAAGGGTACGTAACAACTATTGTTGCATCTAAGATACAACTGTGTTTAGTTTGAGTAGAAATCTGATGTTATTCCTCTTTCTTTCAAAGGTTATCAACCTAACCTGACAAGCTCCTGTAAATAGTTGAAGTGCAAAATAATACTAAAGAAAATCTTCTGGAGGGGAGATGATGAAGCGTTCTCTTTGATCTTCTCAGCCATTTCAAGTGCAGGCTGGCTTATGTCTAAAAGAACTTGACATTTGGAGGCAACACGCTTTGGGAGAAAAATAGAAAGGGGGGAAAAAAAACGTATTGTTTTGACGGTCGTTTTGTGCAATGTGAAAAAACGGCCACCAGAGGACGACATTTATTTGTCTAGAAAAACACTGTTCCCCACCATGTCGATTCTATTGTGTAATTCCATCTATTAAAAAGCAATGAGGTGAATTTTGTATTTGTAAATGTAGCCAGGTTGCCAGATAGGCTGACGTTGACATAGACTTAACATTTGAGGAAGCAATATGTAACTATATTGGAATTAGTTACAGACATGATGAACAAAAAAAACAAAAAAACAAAGGAGTTTGTAAGTACCGCTCAACCCAAAGGGGACCACCGCCTTGCACACTCTGACTGACGCACGGCTGAGTCAGTGGGGGCGTTCATTCATCATCCCTGCACAAAAAAAAAATCTCCACATGGCTTCACATCAACCTGCAGCTTATAAAGACAAGCACTGCTCAGCAGGTCGCCACACAGGACCCACACATTTTACACTCGATGCGTCGCAAGCACAAAATCAGGTAAAGCTCTTAGGATTTTACATTGGGAAAAACATAAATCATGGAATTAAATTTGTATTGATAATGTCACCTTGAAATTCAAAATGATTGTTTATAGTAAAATGTTATTACAGTACATTGGTGATAAGTAGGAGTGATAATAGTTTCTGCCTGTGAATATTCTCATTCCTTTGTATTCTCAGGGCATTGAATCAGGAGGTTTGATACGTTTTGATATTGTCATTTACAGTTGCACTTTGTAAACTTTCAGTAGTTTAGTAACTTTTTTTTTTTAATTGGCCATCTATTGACAGCTTGTACAGGTACATTTATCAAATATATTTTACCATGGGGGGTTAACCAAACTGCATACATATGTATATATATTCATTTTATACTGTCCATATATATACACAGTATTTCATATGTATTATGTGCTAGTACATTATAAATATCAATATTCTTGATATATATTTTAAATTATACAATTTTGTATTATAGCATTATATTTACTATATATACACACCGTATTTGGTAAAAATATTTCATGTATGTATGCAATATATTACATTTTACATTATTTCAAATTATAATATGTCACATTAAGTTATTTAATCTTGTATTACATTATCCCTGTGACGGGTGGGTGTATCTCACCTCTCACCTGAAGTCAGCAGGGAGAGGCTCCAGCTGACCTGTGACCCTAATGTGGACAATCGGTACAGAAGATGGATATTATGTATATTGTAATATACTGTATAGCATGTCCATGTGTGAAAGTGCTATGATTTATACAGTGTAGGCTATCTGCTCATTAAAACTCATATAGCCTACACTTTGAGCTGTGACAGCCACAGCCGTTTCGTAATTGCAGCACTTTTTAACAAGTCTACATAAAAGCACTTACTGACTTTATGGGATGTCTTTCAGTAGAACAGGTGTCTTTCCGTCTTGCTTTTAAACCAGACATAAAAACTCCCATGTTCTTGTCTGTGTGTTCCTCAGGTGAAGACACATAATGGAGCTGAAACCTCTCCTCAAGAAGCTGCTGTCGATACTCCGAGCGATCTTCACGTTTGTGTTTGCGCTGGCCGTCCTGGGTGTGATGGTGTGGGCCTATGTTGAAGGTCAGCAGCTGGTGACCTCCTTGTATGGAATCATCTCCTTCGGCATTTATGGCCTTCTGTTGTCGCTCCACGTGCTCGTCCAGAGCTTCTTCGCCTTCATCGAGCACCGGCGAATGAAAGCTCGAAAAGCTCCCTGCACCTTCACCAAGACCATTGGCTTCACCATATCGGCCTACCAGGAGGACCCCGTCTACCTCAGAGAGTGCCTCAACTCTGTCCGGGCCCTCCAGTATCCATCCGAGCTGCTGCGCATCGTCATGGTGGTGGACGGGAATTCCGAAGACGACCGCTACATGATGGAGATGTTCAGAGAGGTCTTTGCAGACCGGGACCCTGGTTTTTACGTGTGGTACAACAACTACCACACGTGGGATCCCAACCAGGTCCAGCAGGATCAGGACACAGCTTCTGTGGGCTCAGGAGTGGAGGCGGACTATATTATAGGAGGAGAGGACCCCCAGCGTAGCGAAGTAGAGCACCTGATCCAGACCAAGAACTGTGTGTGCATCATGCAGAAGTGGGGCGGCAAGCGGGAGGTGATGTACACCGCCTTCAAAGCCCTCGGAGACTCAGTCGACTACATCCAGGTAGGTCTGCGTCTTCTCTAGTGCACGCTCCTCCCAGGTTCTTTGAGAAAAAAACAACATGACTCCATTTCATTGGCCAGGTATGCGACTCGGACACCAAGCTGGACACCATGGCCACGGTGGAGCTGTGCAAGGTGCTGGAGAGCAACCCCAAGTATGGTGCAGTTGGTGGGGATGTGATGATCCTCAACATGAAGGAGTCCTACATCAGCTTCATGAGCAGCCTTCGCTACTGGATGGCCTTCAACATAGAAAGGGCTTGTCAGTCCTTCTTCAACTGTGTCTCCTGCATTAGTGGACCTTTGGGTATGTTTGTTTCTGGAGTACGACCTTTTTAATCAGTTAGCAGTACACGCCAATACATGACAACTTCTCCTTTATGATTAGGGCTCTACAGGAACGATCTCCTCCAGGCATTTCTGGAATCTTGGTACAATCAGAAGTTCCTGGGGACTCACTGCACTTTTGGAGATGACAGACATCTTACCAACCGCATGCTGAGCATGGGATACGCCACAAAGTAAGACACCTCTTCTTTGCCAAAAGATCACGGTGGGACACAAATCACTTTATAGATCTTTTACTGTCTCACGTTTTTATATTAATTCCCCATCCCAAGGAAATGTCGTAAATGGTACCGAAGCCATAAAATAATCAGCGGTTCATTGTAAAACTTGGTAACTGAAATGTACTTGTAGGCAGACACAGCATTGGAGGTCAGCAGAAGTGCTCTAATTGTTGCTAGGCAGACTTTGTGGAGCACAATCATTTGTGCCCCCATAGGACAAGAAAAAAAAAATGGCATGTATGGGCCGAAGATGTTATTCCAAAAACAACACTATCATCTGGATCATGAGAGTTTATGTACACGCAATCATTTTGAGTCACTACTCTGTAATTAATATTTATTAATTTAGTAATTCTTGTCATGAGTTATGTATTATGCAAAGGAGTATAATACAAAAAAGGTAGCAAAAATAAAATGAGGAAATTTTTTTTTATTTTTTAAAAATTATTTTATTTGTATGTTACAATTTTGTCAGAAAAAAAAGTCGTATTATATGCCCGGCTAAAACTTGATTTGTGTAAATTTACGAGCCTGTTCTATAAAAGTCAGCTTTTATCCATCCATCCATCCGCTTACTGAATATCATACATGTATATTGTCATATACTATATATCACTCCTAAACGCCCCTCCTGTCAGTAAAATATATTTTATGAAACGAGGGAAAATGACCGCTCTGTATTGAGTATAAAAGTGTCAGGAAGTAAGAAAGAATAAGTTTATTTACATCCATGTTTCAACTGAGCTCTGTATTAAATATAAAGCAGTATGGTCATTGCCAATGAATGAATGAATCATAATGTAGGTTTAATAAACCTTTTCTTCCTGTAGATACACAGCTCGCTCCAAATGCTACACAGAGACGCCGGGTCAGTTCTTGCGCTGGCTCAACCAGCAGACTCGTTGGACCAAGTCCTACTTCCGCGAATGGCTCTTCAACGCCATGTGGTGGCACAAGCACCACTTGTGGATGACGTACGAGTCCATCGTTTCCGGGGTATTCCCCTTCTTCGTCACAGCCACCATCATCCAGGTGTTTTGGACAGGCTCGCTGTGGGACATCCTGTGGGTGCTGTGCTGCATCCAGCTGATCGGGCTGGTGAAAGCCGCCTACGCCTGCATCCTGCGCAGGAACGTGGTGATGGTGTTCATGTCTCTCTACTCAGCCTTGTACATGACCAGCTTGCTGCCCGCTAAGTACTTTGCCATCCTGACCATGAACAAAAGCAGCTGGGGGACGTCGGGGCGTCGGAAGATTGTGGGCAACTACATCCCCCTCCTGCCCTTGTCAGTGTGGACGGCTATTTTATTAGCTGGAATGGTTTACACCATCTACCGAGAGAGCCAACGGGACTGGTTCACTCCAGCCAAGAGACTAGAAACTCAATTTCTTATCTTTGGCTGTTTGGCCTACTTGTGTTACTGGCTGCTGATGATGGTTTTATACTGGGCGTGGTTCCGCAGGTTGTGTCGGCCACGCTCAAAAAGTTACTCGTTGGGTGTGTAGGTCCACGGTGTCCCAGCAAGTTAATTTATTACGGTGTCTTAATATTTTAAATTTATTTATTTATTTCCTCTCCAATCTCAGGGCAATAAAGGGTAAGCAGCTGCTAAAATAACAAACACAATAAATACATTCATGATATCAGCAGGACAAACACCTATAAGGGCAAACTTTTGACATGGAGATGATGTTGCACATTTTGGTGAAACTGTACTGAGGGCTTCAGGGCCTATGCACTTACGTTTCTCCTATTTAACATGGGAGAGGTGCCCAAATCATATGTAAGTGGGGGATCTTGGGTATTGTATCTTGCATAAATATTTATGTTTGTATATGTGTATATAGCAGAGATGGGGACGTGGTTTACTTAAGTCACCACACGCATCTCAGACTTGAGACTTGACTTGGACTCGCCACCAGCGACTGGCTGATCATATAACGTCAGCTTTGCCGAGCTGAGCATCATTAATTCTCTTCCTCCCCTTCCCGTGACTTGTAGGTAACAACCACCGACCTTAAACACTATGAGGAGCGTGGGTCATTATCACGTCGGGCCACACAAGAGTTCAGTCGAGGTCAAACCCAAAGCTGTTAAATGCATCTTTGGGAGCGAGATAAAGGATGCTGGCTCAAACATGTCAAACTTAGATAAGCGTTAGCGTGCTTCATTTAATTAGCTCTACCCTTGGATTTGAAAAAGAAGCGCTGCTGCATTTTGATAGTTGCGTTCAACCTACGGTTTGCTGCTGTTCAAAATAGCGTCATGATTGCCAACGCTTTCATTGACTCTTTTTAGATGCGCGTACATGCTGACACGGGGGTTCTCAAAGTCTGACGAGTACCTCCCCTGGCAAAAGACTTCAGCACAGCTGCTCGAGAATAATAAAGAAAATCTCCCTTTTCAAACCTGCTTAGCTAACTTCAGTTAGGTCGATGGTAAAATTACTTCATTTTTAGTGCCAATGGTGAGTAGGGAGGGAGTTGAAAACTTGACAAAATATGCTCCAGGGAGTAAGGGAGTCCCCAACAGTATTCTCTGAGGGGAGACCATACCTTTGTATTATAAAATAAGGGAAATGTTCCGGAAAAATAAATGAAAATGAGGGAAATTCTGATCTTTGTGTTATTTTATTGGCGTGCTGCTTTTTATTTTGAAGGCCTGACTTTTCTGGCCACATGATGCATTGCGTCAATGTCGCAGAGAGGACAGGAACAGAATCAGGATTTATTTTTACATGAAAGATACAAACAGGAAAACTATTCAAATGGGAGGGATAGATCTTTGACAACCGCTGCTATAGCGCAAAGGACAGTGTGCTAACTGCAGGTGAAAGAGACTTGAAACTTCACTTGGACTTTAACCAAATACTTGAGCCTTGACTAGGATTTGCATCTCAGAGATTTGTGACCTGAGCTTAATGACTTGAGACTAGCAGAAAATGACTTGTGCACATATCTAGTATAGAAATGTAAGAACCAAATAAAAAAACTGCCTCAGTGTCAGTTTCGTAACAGAATGACTTCCCCACTTTTGTTGTTGCACTGGAGTTTTGACGGCACTTTTCTGCAGGGTTGCACACTTGAAAATGAAAAGTGAAGGAATGGGAATTCCCGAATAAAGCATGCGCATAATGAATGTTTCAAATGACCCTTGCTTTGGAATCACTTTTGTAAAAAAAAAATTAAAAAAAAAAAAAATTGTGGAATGAGGGATATGTGAAATTCAGTCCACGTTGTTCCCAGAGACCTTCATTGACATTTCTCCGAGCCATAACACTGAGTTCCTGATAAGAGACGACTCCCACACTCTCAGGGAGAAACACTGGTTTTGGTATTTGTTGCTCCTTTGTTCATGGAAGCATGTATCAGGTGTGCAACTATTACTGCATGAAATAAAGATTTCAGATATTTGGACTTTCAGGCTTCTCCTAATCGATCCATGACAACACACACACATGAATACAGTCTACAGTGGTGCTCATACTGACATTGCATTCATTTACAGAAACAATGTACGGTACACAATTACTGTATTTTGGTATCAAGTGCTGTGTGGGGCCAGTTTTAAATATGCAGTATATGCACAGTACTGTATAGTCATGTGAACAATGTGAACAAATAAATATTTTTCTAACGTCCAACTTCTACTGTCTTTGTATGAATGAATGGGAGTGGGGCCTGGAGGGCATTTGCGGCCCGCAGATTATTAACGACCCGCAACGTATACGTTTTAATTAGGACCACACCCCAAAGGTAATAAAAGACTGTTGAAAGATATCAAATCAATATTGGTTCTTCCACATCCTGTACGTATTTACCTATAAAGACAAACCTCGGTTTTCGTATGGCCCAAATTGTCACCAAAATTTTGCCGACTCACTGTCCGTGCATTTCTTGAGTGTGACTGCTAAATAGCACGCCATGGGGCCAAAGTACAGTTGTGAGTGCCAGCGCTTTGATAAAGATTGTGAGCAACACGATTGAGTTTGACCATGCCGGGGTGTGCGTGAAGTCCACATCAAAAATAAGTTCCATCTATTCACCTTTTATAATTATTTCACATTGTTTTCTCAATGTAAAACTGTAATTATCTTTCTAAAATGTATTTAAAAAAATATAATTGTAGGTGTCTGGAACAGATTCATTGGATTTACATTATTTCCAATGGGAAAAAACTGCCCTGGTTTTTGTACATTTTGGTTTTCGTCGAACCTTTTGGAACGAATTCACAGCAAAAACTGAGGCATCGCTGTATTAGAGATTTAACATGCTGAACATTTCATACTGTATAATGATGATGATGACAAAAATGTTTCCAGTTTTCAATACTGTCACGATACTTTTCAAATTTGATGAAAATTCCGGCACATTTTGACCACCGTCCTCTCTAGATACAAACATTTACATAAAACAGAGCTTTCACATAAAAATAAATAAACATCATTTTGGTTATGTGCCAATGAAGCACACTAATTAGTCCTGTCCCGCTAGGAAAGCACACAACTCCTAATCTAAATGTGACTTGTAGTCTGGAATGGATGCCCAAACAAAGCATCCACACATTGGTGACTCAGACGCTGTAAAGAATGCGTAGTGGTTCTTTTAGAGTTACGAAGAGACACTATAGACAGATTCCGTCCAGGGAATTTTTTTTATCATCTTCACTATGTGTGATGTTCAAGAGCGCTGTGTATTTCTGAGTGTTATAGGAGCTGTGATTTCTATGGAGTATGGAGCGTCACCTGCGTGGCTCTTCCCTCTCCTCCACTCATCACCGAGTTAACCAACAAGTCTTCAGTAAAGGTTAAAGTGTGAAGTGTTCATCCATTCATTTCATTTGTCATTTACATGTATTTTGCTTTGTTTTCTGCATGTAAAACCATAATTATCCGTAATAAAATGTGTTTTTGTGTTTATATTTCTGGGCGTATGGAACAGATTAATTGGATTTACATGATTTCATATGAGAAAAATGTATTCGGTTTTAATACGTTTCTGTTTTCATCTGACTTTTGGGAACCGACTGAGAAAAAACGAGGTTCCACTCCAAATGGAATCGAAGGCCAAGTCAGTGATCTGATGTTATGCCAATACAGCAAGTGTTTCAGCGAAAACACACAAACAAGCAACAAGTGAAGCATCTTCAGGGAGGAAGAACTTTGTTATATCTGGGGTTGGGGAACCGAGTCTCGAGCATCGATGGGAACCGGGACTAACATTCCGGTTCTCCAGGATTCCAGGATTTTTCAAATGGTTTTGATTCCCAGTTTCGATGCCCACTCTGCCGACTGGAAGAACAAAGAAGAAGCCGGCAAGCAACAGCGAAGAAGCGGCTAAAAGGTTTGGCTTAACTTCATAAAAAGAAGCGGTCACAATGATATCATGCAAAGGAGGGTGCACGATCAACGTGATTAGACACCTCCAGAGTCATGGTGTAGAATACCTCGCCTTTGATGCGCTATGTCGGACTTCCTTAAAGCAATCAGAATCAGGGAAGTCAAACAATAAATGACGTCTGTCTCATGACAAAATAACAGAGAATTTCAAGAAGCTAGCTGATGTGAAAGTTCAGTGTAAATAAAGGTCAGGCGCTACGGCTAACGCTATGCAAATTTATTCATGTGCACAGTCTGTCATCAAAAATAGCTTTGCCCAAACACAGAGGCAGCAAACAAAGTATACTACTTTTAAAAAATAAACATCTTTTGTCAGAGCGTACTCCTGTAAAAAGAAACTTCATAACATTTCCAGTGGTGTGAAAAATTGTTTGCCCCTTTCTTATTTTTTTTTTGCATGTTTGTCACACTTAAATGTTTCAGATCATCAAACAAATTTAAATATTAGTCAGTGTCAACAAAACAGTAAATAAAGTTTTTACATAAAAACTTTTTATTATTCAGGCAAACCTACATGGCCCTTTGTGAAAATGTGATTTCCCCCTAAAGCTAATAACTGCTTGGGTCACCCTTAGCAGCAACAACTGCAATTAAGCATTTGTAATAACTTGCAATGAGTCTCTTACAGCGCTGAGGAGGAATTTTGGCCCATTCATCTTTGCAGAATTGTTGTAATTCAGCCACACCGGAGGGTTTTCCAGCATGACCCACCTTTTTAAGGTCATGCCACAGCATCTCAATAGGATTCAGGTCAGGACTTTGACTAGGCCACTCCAAAGTCTTCATTTTGTTTTTTTTCAACCATTCAGAGGTGGACTTGCTGGTGTGTTTTGGATCATTGTCCTGCTGCAGAACACAAGTTGGTTTCAGCTTGAGGTCACAAACAGATGGTCGGACATTCTCCTTCAGGATTTTTTGGTAGACAGCAGAATTCATGGTTCCATTTATCACAGCAAGTCTTCCAGGTCCTGATGATCAGACTACCACCACCACATTTTACTGTTGGTATGGTGTTCTTTTGCTGAAATGCGGCATTACTTTTATGTCAGATGTAATTCCAAAAAGTTCAACTTTTGTCTCGTCAGACCACAGAGTATTTTTCCAAAGGTCTTGGGGATTATCAAGATGTTTTCTGGCAAAACTGAGACAAGCCTTAATTTTCTTTTTGTTCAGCAGTGGTTTTTGTCTTGGAACTCTGCCATGCAGGTTGCCTTTGCCCAGTGTCTTGGTGGTGGAGTCACGAACACTGACCTTAACTGAGGCAAGTGAGGCCTGCAGTTCTTTGGATGTTGTTGTGGGGTCTTTTGTGACCTCTTGGATGAGTCGTCGCTGCGCTTTTGGCTGGCTGGCCACTCCTGGGAAGATTCACCCCTGTTCCATGTTTTTGCCATTTGTGGATAATGGCTCGCATTGTGGTTTGTTGTAGTCCCAAAGCTTTACAAATGGCTTTAAAACCTTTTCCAGACTGATAGATCTCAATTAATCTCACTTATGTGTTAACAGGGGGGCAATCACTTTTTCACAGAGGGCCATGTAGGTTTGTATTGTTTGCCTTTCATTTAAAAACTGCATTTTGTGTTCAGTTGTTTTGTCATTGAGTAATATTTAAATTGGTTTGATGATCTGAAAAATTTAAGTATGGCAAACATGCAAAAAAATAAGAAATCAGGAAGGGGGCAAACACTTTCACACCGCTGTATATTCAAGTTGAATGGTTTGATATTTATAAACTGTTTGAAAATAGCCCTCTAAGAAATTCATAGTAAAGTTGATAAAAAAGTTCATAACATTAAACAATTCATGGAGAAGTTCAGACATTTCAAGGAAAATAAGTCTCATTAGCGCCCTTCTTTAAACCATGCAAACTTCTTAAAAGCATCGTTGTCGAGAATCAATAGGAATGGGAACTGAAACGAGGAATTGGAATCCGAATCGTTCAAATTCAAAACAATGCCCAACCCTATTTATGGCCATAGAACTGTCAAGCAGATATTGTAGATCTAAATTCAAGTCATAATCCTAAAACGTGTCAAAGGTCATCTCCTAATTAACTTTGCATGGCTTCCACCCAATGATGTGGCAATCAGTAACCAGTTAAAAATAGCAAATAAGGAAGTCCCTTTCCAAAGTAAATGCGTCAGTCAATCACAGAAATAAACACTGTTCATACACTAGATAATGTGCTATTTATACGGTAGGTGACACGCAGGGAAAAACATATGACTTCAAATGGAGATTAGAGACGTTATCGGTGTAAACAAATAAGAGTCGTCATGAGGAATAGAAGGGATTACATTCAGGATTTCCACAGAACTGTATAGACTGTGATAAAGTTAGTGATGGTAGAATTTTTATAGAACGGGTGATAGTCATATACTGTAGGGGTTATCACAAGCATTTATCGCTTTTTGAGAAGCTTTGTAAATTAAAGCCACTTGGTGTTCATGCAAGAATCAGATAACACATGAAGAAAATCAACACACACGTCAGAACGAGATAGCAACAACCCTTCCGGCTGACGAAGGTTTGAATTCAGTATTTTAGACAGTATTTCATACATGATACAATAAAGTTAGGTGGGTGAAAGTATTTTTAAAGCTTTTAATTTACAACAACTTTACATTGGGTCAGTGAACAAGGCATGAGGCAGGAGGTCATACATGTCTAATGACAGTGATTTGAAGTCTTTATCAGAGTCACGGCTCCATTAACCATCCAATCTTTATGTGCAAATATCTTTATTGGCATTCTGGGTGGAGTTAGGATGACACTGTTCTCTTTCCGTTTATTGGCACTGTGTCAGATTGGTTAAAAGTTTGCATGTGCTCGAGGAGCACTGACCTGAGTTCACCCCCTTAAAACACATGAACAGTCCATCCTTTTCATGGTAGGTTTATTGTAACACAGAAAAAAAGAATATTAATATTAAAAAACAGAATGCAGCATTAAATGAAGGTTATAAATATGCATGGAATTGAGGGAAATAAGAGTTTGATCGACCAGCAAACATTATGAACCCCACATACCACATGTCCACCTCATGGCCAAAAGCTGTCAAAGGACCTCAGAGACATGATTGTAGACCTGCACAAGACTGGAATAGATTCGAAGACCATCAGCAAGAACTTTGGTGAGAAGGACACCACTATTCCGCAATAATTCAGAAATGGAAGAAATGTAAGATAACAATCTTTCGGCCAAGTTAAGGATGATTCTGAGAAAGGTGAGGGGACCAGCTTAGAATTACAACGGAGGAGCTGATTCAGGAAGTTGTGACCACAATCACCAAGAACAGCATTAGTAAGACACTTCTCTGTAATGGACTGAGATCCATATATGTCTCTTTTAAGGTGGAAACGGCAATAGTAATGATTGTCTCACCACGCCTTGGAACTACAGCTGATAGATGCCACCTCACACTGGCCAGCTGACCTTCTGAATAACACTATGGAGGACAGTTGAGGTATATGTAACCCGCCCTGTTTCGCACTTGCCTGCACCGGGGCTCGAACACAGAACCTTCGTAATGGGAGGCGAGGGCGCTGACCACGCGACTAAAAGCCCAGACTGTCTGCTGCATGTTCAGCGCAGCTCTTGAGGCAGAGGGAGTGAGGTTTACCAACGTACACTCGCACAGCCTCACAGGCTGGCATCCGTTACATTTAGGTAAAGATAAAGGTAAACAACTCAATCTATTTTATGTTAAAGTGCTCATGTCACCAAAACAGATGTTCATTTTAGTCCACTAAGGTCAGTTTGGTCTAACATTCATACATTGTAAACGGTTCTTTTTACCGACCAGAGTTAGCTAGTTTTTCGGTACCTGACAGTTTCGACTGCCCACCTGCAGTCTTCTGAGTGGTCACGTGATGCGGAGACGATTATGAAAGGAGCAGGTGTCGCTCTATTGAAGGAGAGGATACGATGCACAGCAAAGAAAGTACAGGACATAAATTCTCAACTTGAAATGAGCACGACCAATTTTGTTAAAAAATTATTTTTGGAGAAGAACACGCTAACGTTAATAACAGAACAACTATCTCAAATGCATGACAGGACATTCGAAGAAACAAAAAAAAGGGATATCAATAAGATAAAGAGGCTAATTGCACAAAGGAACCAACACAATTTGGCATAGAAAAATGAACTATGGATTGATGGCTGAAAAATGTATCGAAGTCCAAGACAGAAGCAAGCATGCAGCGGATTAAGGCAGCAACGCCAAACAAAATCCCATATGAGGAGTACATTCTAGCCACCGAGCTAGCATGTCAATCAATAAAAGACCAGGGAAAGCAAGCAGAACTCAGAAACGAAGCTGCAGGAATACTCAAAGAGGCCAAACTACCAACAGGCAACACAAATAAGGAGGAGAGAAAAGATACACACGTTAGCAAGGATAAAACAATTACAATGATACCAGCAGACAAAGGAAGAGCGACAGTTATAATGGATACAAAAGAATACGAAGAAAAAAGTAGAGGACATCTTAAAAGACACCAATACATATGAGAAGTTAAAAAAAGACCCAACTGAAGAAAAGAAACATTATAACCCGGACTCAACAAGGAAATGTACAACCAACTAATACAGACTGCTAACATCACACCACTCCCAAAATACATAAGAAAAATAATCCATTAAGACCTATTGTGGACAGCATGGGTTCAATGACCTATAATTGATCAAAGGCATTAGTTGATCTCATCAAACCATTGCTAGGCCACACCCAACAGCACCGCAAGAACTCAAAACCATAAAAGTGCAAACAGATGAAAATATTCATATCCCACGACGTGGTATCGCTGGTCACTAAAACTCCCATAAATGTTACCTTACAGCATAGTTGAGAACCACCTCCGGGAGATCCCATCAGCCATTTGGAGTGGTTTCTTCATGGAGGACCTGGAAGAGAAGGCCTAACATAGCACCCACAAAATGCGGACTCACTATGGACGATATCCTGGAAAAAAAAGAAGGCACACACACAGGAACTAACGGATCACTTGAACACAATAGATAACGCATGGAACATCCAATTTACTCATGAAGAAGAAACTAACAACGCAATAAACTTTCTGGAGGATGGCAGCATCAAAATAAAAATACAAAGCAAACCAACACACACTGACCAGCATCTTTTATGGACATCGGAAGATCCCATAGCCCACAAACTCGCTATAGTAAGAACACTCTTTGACAGAACACAAGCAAATCAGGGGCATCACAGAGAAAGTACAGGCAGCAATGAGAAAACACAATATAAACACACCAATAAAACCACACAATTACTAGTACACCCAAAGGATAAAATAGCGCCAGAATAGAAATGTAATGTCATATACAAAAACCCCCTGCATGTCTTGCAATAAAACATACAATGGGGAAACAGGGAGGGAATTTAACACAAGAAAAAAAAAACATGGGACAGAATATGAGAAGGAAACAGCAAAGGCGTGCAAACGAGCAACCAAAAACAAAGGAGGGTAAGAAAACTCAAATCCACCGTTTCGGACCATTGCAAAAGAGAAAACCACATTATGGATTGGAATGGAGCAAACATCATTGGGACAGAAAACAACAAACACCACGGATGGATCAAAGAGGCAACTGAAATTCAGAAACGTGCCCACAAGACCATAAACCGCCACGAAGGGGCCTTTGCACTCTCTCACAACTGGGATGCTCTCCTAAAGAAGTCGGATGGAGGAAGGCAGCGACAACATCTGTATAAAGCAGCTGACATGACACATCAGAGTAACGTCACGTGACCACTCAGGAAGACTGCTAGTGGGCAGTCGAAACTGTCAGGTACCAAAAAACTAGATGTTAATCTTGTTATTTTCGCCATAAAAAACAACATTGAAAGGCATAACTCCCGTGTTAGATGTGTGCTCGCATGCTGACATACTTTTTTAACGGTTTTCTTCTGTTTCGTTTCGTTCAGGAACTCTCCCACCCGTAACTAACCATGGAATACTTTATTTACATTTCGCTGTGGTGCATTATTTGTTGATTTTTTGTTGTTGTTGATGTACTGTATATTTTTTATATTATGCCCACTTGATGTGTGGCAGGCTTTTGCTCCAACAATCGAGCAGACGGTACAACTTCAATACAACTTTGAAATGTACAATCACGGAATAACAAGAGGAGCTTCTCAGACATCCAGGATGAGGTCAAAAATCTTAAGGAGGAAAATAGAGCACTGGGCAATGACATCAAGGCACTGCTGGATGATGTCAAGGTACTACAGGATGATATTGCTGCTATGCGTGCCGCTCTTAAGGATGTCACCCTATGGATGAAAATAGAGCACGGCACAATGATATCAAAGTACTACGGTACGATATCAAGATGTTACTGGATAATGCGGCCTTGCACGCCACTCTTAAGGAAGAGAAAGAAGCAAAGGAAAAAAATCATGAAGCAAATGGAAAATACAATTGAAGAGATGGATCGGGATGCACAAATGAAGTACAAAAATACACACAACCAGCGATAAATCCCCAATCACAGTGACAGGTTTTCACCGCTGCGCCGTGCGGGGATTGGAACACCAATATCAATGAAATGCTCAAGATTAAAGACTATTAATGCACAAAATTATCATCAAACTTACTTATTTGTTCATATGATACACACAGAGCAATGGACAACTTTACATTCTGTTTCCTTGCTGCTCTGTTCTCATTGCGCCGTGAGGCATTCAGGCGCACCCGTAATTGAGAGTGTTAGGCGCTAATTTTTTTTACATTTTTATTCACGTACCCCCATAGCAATTACCGTACCCCTGGGGGTACGTGTACCCCACTTTGTGAACATAGGCTCCAGATAAATATTAAAGATCACATCATCATCACAACAAGGAAAATGGAGGATGGAACCCACAAAGAAAGAACCAGCTATAAGTGGATTGAGATCCCGCAGTACTCGCAAGGTCCTCCTGCTCACCAAGGTACATGTCCAGGTCTCTGAAGTGTCAGTCTGAAGTTAGCCAATGAACACTTGATGAGACCGAAATTGAGCTCTTTGGCATCAACTCGACTCGACGTGTTTGGAGACAGAGAAATGCTGAGTATGAGCCCAACAGCGCCATCCCTACTGACAAACATGGAGGGGGAAAATGCTGCTTTGGGGCTGTTTCTCTGACCCAAATCCCTCCTGAGACGTGTCCAACCCTGGTGACCAACTACAAGACACGGCTCACCTCTGTGCTTGCCAACAAACGTTTCACCACCAAATACTACAGTAAGTCACGTTTTGTTTTGGCATCAAATACCTATTTCCCCCAGTCACATATACATTTCTAACTTTAATTTATTTAATGTTATTTTTTCTGGATTTTTTTTACATTCTGTTTCTTTCCGCAACAATGAACCTACCACAAAAATGATGGAGTGTTCATATCTTTGTCAGAGAGCAAGGTTGCAAAATCAGCAAATACTTCTTTTCCGCAATGTAGTTGAGCACAGCTACCCCAATAACAAGAAAAGTCCAATGTACTATGCAAAGTAATTGATGATGAAGCTGACACAAATAACATGTCACAAATAAGCTGTTCCCACTTGCTCAAACACTAGAGTGGCTTTTGACCAAAGAGATGAAGTTTTGTGCCGCACTTGAGTGTCCTTTGTCACACAAGAATGATGGATCTCTACATTCTGACATGAGGTGTGGATGTGTGGGAAAGATCAGTGAAA
This sequence comes from Dunckerocampus dactyliophorus, assembly GCF_027744805.1. Classification (NCBI taxonomy): domain Eukaryota; kingdom Metazoa; phylum Chordata; class Actinopteri; order Syngnathiformes; family Syngnathidae; genus Dunckerocampus; species Dunckerocampus dactyliophorus. The sequence goes on from NC_072825.1 coordinate 21,146,033, forward strand.
AATGTCATGGAACGTGGCCTTTGCATGCGTTCCACTGGACACCCATTAAAATACTTGGAAACAGCCATTCCCTTTCAACCCCTTGTCCTGTTCAGGGTCATTGTTGAGCTGGAGCCTATCCCTGACTTTGGGTGAGAGGCGGGGTACACTCTGAACTGCTCAGTCAGTCACAAGGCACATCATAAAATTCACAGCTGTGGACAATTTAGAGTCTCCAATTAAATTAACACGGAAAAAAAAGCTGAGCACCTGTGGGGTATCCTCAAACAGGATGGTGGAGGAGCACGTCCACATCTGCCAGCTCCACCAGTGATGTCATCATGGAGGAGTGGAAGAGGATTCCAAGAACAAGCTGTGCAGCTCTGGTGAATTCCATGTTCACTGTAAAGTGTACTCACTCGCAGGCAGCTGCCTGCTATTTAGACAGTAATGGCTGTGTGTTGCTTATCTTCAGAGCACAGTAAATCTATACGGCTGTTCAAGCTGTACACTACCTACTCCCACGTTCCACCCAAGTTTCATTTCTATAGTGCTAAATAATAAAATGGTTGGTAAAATGTGAGTGTATTCACATGCAGAGGTGTGACTGGGATTGTGTACAAGGGAATGCCGGAAAGGCGGGACAGCGGTGTGACTATTAACACTCAACTGACTTCTCCCGCCTTTTTGTGTTGAACATGTTTGTTGCTGTCAGGCAAGTATTTGATAGTAGGGGTGTCACAAGACGAGACGAGATGATACACAAGCTTGGGGCGGCTGCTGAGCATACATTTTTACAAAGAATGTCTGTTTTTGTTATGAATAGCCTATTTTGATACAAACGCTGCCTAATTTGTGCTAATACAGAACTGAAAATGGCATGTGTTTAACAGAAGCCCTACACTTATCACACATGAATAACATCACCCGCTTCAGTGGCACAATCCAAAGGAGCTCAGGTGAGCGCTAGCTTTGAACACTAGGAAGACCGTCACCATCGACGAACTTATTGGCTCATAATGACTACTAAAGAAATCATCCAAAGTGTGGAAGTATTTTGAAAGAGTTAAAGATGACTCCAGACAGGGCGACTTGTGTCAGCAGCTTCTTACATACCACACGACAACCACCAACATCATTGAATATCATTGTACAATATATTATTTAAAACAGGGAAGGCTGTTATGCAAACCTCATTTTATATCCCGACTGTGGATTTTAATGCAAGAAATTAGGCTGCTAGCAGAGTTTTGGCAAGTAGTTTTTCAAACCATGTTCCTATTCTACTTGTATATGCACTTTTCTGATGTGTGCCGACAGCGACCGTGTTTTCTTTTTTCTCGTCTTGCTTTCTGTGGCACTAAATAAATTAAGGTACTGTCGTTCTGTTGTATCTGAAGGTTTTAGCCTTTTTCTTTGAGGTGGAAAAAGTCGCAAATGGGATCTGTTTATTTGTCGGGATGGCTCTGCTCTTAAAAATCCCAAAAGCATTTGACTATAACGCTAACAGATCAGATTCGACTATGAAAATCCTCAGTCGAAGACAGCCCTATAAAAATTTATAATATATCATTATTCGTTTTTTGCATTTTTCATGATCCCTCCCTTGACTCCATGTCATTGGTTGACAGTTATGCTCTGATAAAAGTATTCTGCGGTCTCTGTGTCAGAGAGTCTAATGCCTCTAGACCTTGTACTCGGCGGTAGGGATGCTCCGATCGATTGGCCACCGATCAGTGTCGGCCGATTTCCGTGAAAAATCACGTGATCGCCATATGCTGATAAATGCCTTTCGACGCCAATTACAAAATCCGATCACCTGTGGCTAGTACTATTGTAGTCCGCAGCGATCCCTGCATGCATGTAGTGTGTTGCCCTAACTAACGTTTTGGGCAGTGTCCTCCTCCCACTTTCCTTCATAGTGCGCAGGCGTGCCAAAACAAAAACAGTCAAGTCTGCTTTGTGGAACTTAACTTGTGACACATGCCTCGAAAACTATCTTGTGGGAGTAGCACGTTAAAAAGCTTTAATTCAATACAGCATTTGAAGAACAAACACAGTTTTCGAGGCTCACGATGTGATCAGTCAAACGGCAGCTAACGCAGCCATGTCGACAACACTCGATTCGACTGCAACAATAACACCATGAAATTTTATGTGAAGGGGTATCAATTTTGGAAATATGGGCTATTATTTTATTCAAAAATAATATACAGTTAGAAATCCCCCATGCTTTGAATGTTTAATGCAAGCGCCGATTTGTCCCACTCTGTTTGACGGTCCTTGACCGTACTATCTCACGTTCTCACACGCTGCACAGATAGCTAGAGAAATTCACACTACTATACTGTGTTTTTACCCTTTTTCTTTCACCTCTTATTTGGTCACAAATGCTGATACTATGTGGGAATGCATAAAGGTAAGATTTGATGACCTTATTGAGTGCTAATGTGCACATTTGTGGTACACAACTTCTCTGAAAAACAAAATCCAGGCTCATACTGGTGGACGGTGGCTCTGCATTCATTTCGTGCTTTTAATTTGATGCTGTTCCTGTCATAGTTTTACACAATGCATAATAAATAAGATAAATTAGGTTGCTATAATGTACGTATGAAAATCTTTGCTAGTGCGCTGCTAATGCTAGGCTGCTAATGCTGATCATCCATTTTTGACTTTTCCCCTTTATACGGCACCCCTGGCCAATATCGCCCATCATAAATAAATTGAAAAATGTACAATTCATCCATATGATCGGTATCGGCCGATTTCAGTCCTGATCGGTATCGTGCAATTATAAGTCCTTTTATTAAGCACGAATTCAGACAGGTACTCATGGTAGTGTAGGACACAGGTAACAAAAAGCGAGAGGGAAAAGCTCTGTGAAAAAAAACACAACGGGAAGTCCTGGGCAGTAGCAACAGGTACGGAAACAGTTTAGGTGACAGCACAGGCAAGGAGGACCGAGGCAACGATCCAGCAGCGTGCGTGGGACGACGCTGGTCTTATAAATCCAACTACAGTAATTGCGATTGCCAACAGCCACGCAGAGATCCACTGAAGTGAAGCGACTGCATACCACACTCGGCAGGAAGTACACCACACAAAATAAAAGCACCAGACAGGAAGGGTGACTTCCCGTCTGGAGCATGACATCGGCAGCATAAAACCCTTATCGGAGCATCCCTACATGGCGGTGGTGATAAATAACATTTACAACAGTACTTTTATTATGATTAACTTTCTTTGATGACTGTCTGGGAGAAACATGGTTCTACTGCTATATACTGTGTATTGCGCCGCTGCATGTCCTTTAATGGATATAAATGGTCAAAATTCTCTGCCACCTGGACGTGCAGGATATCGTTATTCACTCTGAGGTGAGAGTTGACTAGACTACCACAAGACCACTAACGTCACGCAGGACTTCCAAATACTACGCAACAGACGCTTTCTTCCAGTGAGTCAAAACCTCTGGTGGTTGTCAAAGCAATTGTAGTTTGGCAAACGAGAACGTTTTGTCGTATGAGTAAAAGTTTCTGCATTTCCTTGAAGGCTGGTGTTGGCGTGACTCATCAGCATAGTGATCGGTGATATACAGCGCTCTATGAGCACTCTGGCATCACTTCCCTTTCAGACTGTTTTCAATTAGCTTGTCCTCCCCCCACCCTGTCTGGGACTCCCTCCCTCTGACGTCAAGGAGGAACAGCTTTGGCTGGGATGCGTGAGAGAAGTGATACGTATGACAAGAGGTGGTACGGGCCTTCAGCATCCACGTTAACGACATCTCAGAAGGAGTTTGTGTTTTCTCTTGACTCACAATCAAAACAAATTTACTGCCATTGAAACAAATAGGACAAAGTTCACTCCTGATAAAGTAGCTGTGGTTGGATAGAAACAAGTACACCCTGGACTGGTCACCAGTCAACCACAGGGCACATTTAGATAGTTCTCATTCAAGCAACTCACATTAAAAAAAATAAACTTGGAGGTCTTTGACAAATACCGACATTGCTGATAAGTTCATTTCTTGTTTCCAGTAGCTCTATTGTTACCGTTTTCCTTTTTGGCTTATCATCAATGATACTTTTGTGACGAGGCATGTGCCTCAAGGGTGTATCGGTCCTGTAGATAACAATGATGTGGATTTACTGGAAAGATTTTCATGCACAAATCACAGGATTTCACTGCCAGCGTCATAGCGAAGGTTGCTTCCAACAGTCCAGTACCAAGCCTTTCTGACCCATGAGGGCAGGGATGTCCAAAATGGCCATTTATGAGCCGCGGCTGTTTTTTAATTGGCCCTCGGCACATTCTAAAAATACAATTAAACAAGAAAATTTTAAAAACAGGGAAAAAAGGCAAAAAATAAGTAAAGTTATAACATGAAGAGAAAAAATTGCATATTGTTCAAATATTAAAGGAAAAAAGTCATACTATGAGTTGCAATTTTTTTTAAATTAGGTTGGGGAAAAAGTAAGATTATTACAATGATAAAACCAAAATGTGAGTATAAAGTTATAATATTACAGCAAAAAATGTACAAGGAGAAAGAAAAGCAAAAAATCTAAAAGCAATAACTAATAACATACTTTGTCACCAATAACACAAAGTTGAAATGCCGGCCTTTTTTTTCTTTAACTATAAAAAAACTCTCTCTGCATATTTACATGGGTTTGTAAAAAAGTAGGGATGTGGCAGATACTCAAAACAAGCATGAAACGAGTACAGCTCGTCATTATCAGTAATCGCGGTGAAGGAAAATCCTCATTGGGTAACTACTTATGTATTCCCTCTTCACGACCTGTGATTGGCCAGTCACACACAGCGACCGCCCCTCCCTAGACAGACTCCCTACAGCTGGAGAGAGGAGCCATACCTTGTTTCGTTACATACGCGGTGCATTTGACAAGAGACCAGCTGTAAACGGCTCGTGTTGCGGCAGTCAGTCTGCTTGCTTCTGATTTGGCTGGTGATATAAAGTCAGTTGGAAAACTTTGCTCGTAGTACTGAACGCAGTGCTTCTGAGAAAACCACAGTGAACAAGGCTGACAGATTATTTTCCTCTTTGCCATCAGCGGATGTTTGCATGAATCACCGACTTTACACAGATCATTAAAAAATAGTTGTACAGATCACTTACACACATACACAGTACACATGTAGCTGAATAATAAACAATAAATATGGCAACTTCTGATCAATCCATGTCAATTTCAGACTTAAAATAATGTACAGATTTAAGCCCCACCCATTTTTTGTTAAACCACACCCACTTCATGTTGATGCCCCGCCCATCCCCGAGTACAGATAGGGATTCGGATAATTTAGATGGGTGAACAGATACGGATACAGATACAGATGCAGATACAGATACGGATACAGATAGTGGTGGACTCGCTCATCCCTAGAAAAAAGCCCACGGATCCACTGATTTTTCAGTATGCGGCCCTCGGTGGTAAAGGTTCCGTATTTCTTGCTCTTGTTCGGTCAAACATGTCCATTAATCATAACCACTACTACTTGTACTATTACTAAGTAGGGTGACTTGAAAAAAAGTTGTTTTTATTCGGGAACTCTCAAGGCGTGGGTGTCCAATGTACAGCCTGGAGGACATTTCCAGGTAGAAGATTAAAGAAGAATATTAGGGCCACACCAAAAAAGAATTCGTAATGTTACAATAAAAAGTTGTGTGATGAAATGTTGGTGATATATGACACCTTCTCTGAATATGCAAAGATCTTATGTATATTCTAAAATTGTTAGTAGTTGGTGAAATGGAAATTCTATGGTTGTAATTGTTACGGTATTGCGGTATAGTGCCGATAAAATTAATCTTGGATAACGTTTGGTCTTTCCTTGATTGATGATTTAATTGCAAAGCAAGAAGCTAGGCCATAGTTATGGGGCTAAATTATGCTACCTAAATAAAACTTTAGGTATTAACATCTACAAATTATGACAGCAAGGTTTTATTTGCCTCTATTTTTCATGAACTTAACATCGTAAAGTGTCTTTTTACATGTCTTTTTTATAATGTGGTGGTAATTGGACACTGCAAAAAATAAGCAAGTTTTGACTTTAAATTTTGACTCCCTTGTCAGGTTTTTAGTCAGCAGGTTCGGAGAATGTGTCAAACATTTTTGGACTTACAAGTTAGCACTGAGAGTTCCTTGTTTTTGTTCTTTTATGTTTCTATATCGTACTTCCTGTGGTGGCTATTGTCTCATCAATGTAACATAATGTAACCTAGTGACTGGGGTCGAATACTGCATATCTAAACGTGTCTTTCAATGCATTCTCTGAATGCCCTATATTTTTATTTTAGTTAGTTAGTTAGAGGCCAAACAATTCTAAAAATTTGCTTGAGTAAGCATATTTTCTATTTGTCAACCAAAAAACACTGATGATTTATTCGTGTATATATTTTGAAAGCGGCTGAACAACGTACGCTTGGTCGATGATACATCTCTCATTTGTAGCGGAAGGGACAATCTGCACAAAGAATGGTACAAAGAATTGAGACGATAAGTGGATGACAGGGGCTCCTTGTGGTGGATAAGAACCGGATGGATTGTAGGCGTTCCACAAAGATGACCACGTATTTCAAGTTGCCAATTTTGTATATTTGGGGCAATGCATTAACAGCAAGGGCACCAGCGCACCTGAGATCGGGACAAGGTTAGCACTGGCAAGGGACGATCTGGAAAAGCCGAGGGGATTAGTATCACTCTCAAGGTCGGTCTGCTACGTGCGATCATCTTCCTCATCGCCATGTACGGGAGTGAGTCTCTGTTTTTTTTCTCGTAGAGGCAGTTTGATCCCGATTGAGCTTCTTTTTATTTCCACCATGTTGTTGTGTTCCACCGTAGTCCAACAGAATAACATGAGAACACGTGGCTGGTGTGGTGTGCGTCATGAAAGGCTATATACCAGTGGGTGTAGCTTTAAAACACAAGCATGAAACGGCTTACTTCAGTCACATTGTGCATGACGGTCGCCTCTGGAAAAACACAGCAAAGTGACAATTTAGCTGCCACGCAAGATAAGTAAAGGTCCTGTGAAAATAAGCTGATGACGTCAGGAACAGTCTGTTACTCCAAAGAATAACATTTGTAAAAATAATAATGATGCCTGCCAGTTTGAAAGAAAGCAAAAAAGTCCATCGTTTTTCATGCCCTCTACACAAAATGTCATGTCATGATTTACAGCTCTGTCAACAATAACATCTGCTCTTAGGACTTTTTTTTTTTTTGACACTTCACTTGAATATCACACCCTCTTTCCAATTGCCGATTGCAAAAGAACAAAGTACATGGAAACATTCAGATGTTGATAAAGGCATATGCAGAGTTTACACTTCCCGCTCTATGTGCATCAACAGTTACCAAGGCGACAGAGAAACCCGTTGGAAAAATCTAGAGTAATCAGCCTATAAGATGTCGCATTAAGACTTGAGTCACGTCTGACTATATTTAGAAGTTCCACTACTCCTTTTTAAGGCTCGCACACCCTGCTTACGCTCACATTGCACATTCACCACCATAAAGACATTAGCAGCTACAAGTATGGTTAGGGAGCGTCTCCTTTTTGTCATTAAATAATTAACACACAATGATGTATTGAAAATTGCGCATTAATCAAAAACAAAGCTATCAAATAAGTTAAACACAGACAGTAATAAAACAGGACAACAGGTGATAAGAAGACAACTTTAAATCAAATGTAAAATGTGAAAAAAAACAGGTTAAACAAATGTGACTGTGAATCAAATTATTCATTCATTATTATCTTATTATTTTACATATTTACATTACCAGTCAGAAGTTTGTACACACTTTTCATATTGTATATTATATATATTGCAATTAATACATTTTGTGCATTTTCCCTTACTATTATGAATTTATGTTGAATATTTTCTGGTATAAAAATGTTTTTATTAAAATATTACTTATATTTTCCATTTCCATTTTTTTTTAATTATGAATATTTTATCTTAAACAAGAAAAAAATCGTAATGAGTTCATTTCTGTAAAATGTTTTCTCGTACTATCTTTTTTACTTATATTATATATACGCTTATATTATATTTTTACTTACAGTGACAGCGCATATTAATAAACATGTCTGTCAATATACCAGAATTAGCCAAAAGGCAATTTTTTCATCTTTAGTCCCTAGTCCTAATCCCATTTACTCAAAGTATATTTAATTTAATCTAATTTACTTTATATGACATTTTCTTCTATTATGACAATATTTTCTCATAATATTACAATTTTTTTTCCCACAAAATATAGCAAGATTATTTTAGTAATATTAAATGTTTCCAATGATTTGATTGGTAAAGTATGTCAAAGGTTCAATGTGTTATATGTGTGTTTACATCCAGTTGTACAATTATTATAAGTTAACTGTCAAAAGTGCCACTTTCTTTTCATGTTATTACAACGTGAGTCCGAACAAACAGAGGCATTACAAGTAGCAAGTCAACTCTCAAGACGTCCTTTAAATTAACTCTAAAACCTCAAAGCGAAAATAATAAGACATAAACACACTTGTTTATTTTTTTTTTTACATACCACACACCCTTTCAGAAAACAGTAAAAGGTGTGAATGGGAAATGCTTTCGATGGGAAAGAGTAGCGCCATCTGGTGGAGACATATAATAATAACAAAAATCAATTCGCTGTCCAACTTGAAACATAACGATTGCATTATTTACGTTAAGACGAATGTGCAAACAATCATGGCGAGGGTTTTTGCAAGGAACAAATGTGTCTGTTTTTGTGTAGCTTTGCCATTTTAGGCTAATTTCAGGAACACGACAATTAAATACTAATAAAAAGTAAATACTACGGTAAATATGACCAGACCGTATGGCTTGAAAAAAACAACAAAGAACACATATAATCTCTTATTTCTTGAGGGTTAATGTGTGGATGACATGCTGAGGATATAAATTCTAACAAAATCACAAACCATGTTTAGTTTCTTATATACAGCGAAATTACACTTGCACTGCAGGCGACAAAACATTCCAAGGTAAAACTCCATCTAATATACATGAAAAAAAACCTTAAATAGCATATATATCTGAATATAAGAAAGTAAACATATATTAAATAAGACAAAATGAACTTAATGAGTAAAACATGCAGAGCTTATTTCTTTGAAACAAGGTAATATGTCACTGTCTAGCAGCTAATCTTTTCCTCCTCAAGGTTCACTGGAAGCTGCTTTTATAACACAATCACGATAACCTTCACCTCTTCACGTCACCTGCTTCAAAACAGGCAATTATTTCAATATCTTCCTCATATTTCATCATCCCTGGCATGAAAGAAACAATAAATACGAATAAAATATTCCTATGGTGAGCTTTGAGGACTACTACTTCCTGGTGCAATCAAACGCATGAAGGACAAAAGGTGAGAAAACTACTAGAGAATGTTTTGGATTAAAAAAAAAACACTGGAAAGAGAGACAGAGGGCACAGGGTATGGGAAGCACCATGCAGTGATCCCACTGCTTGTAATGTTCCACCCTTGGCTCAGTCAAGTGTGTGTGTTTGTGTGGGGCGTACTAGTGAGTGTTCGATGGGTGTGGGAGTTAATGACGTTAAGAGAACTTTGAGGCATGGGCAATAATTGCTCACATGCACAGTTGAAAAGAGCGAAAGGAGCTCATTCTAGCATTTTTATGTGGACCACACAATTAAGGTCAAGAGTTGTGCACATAGACACACATACAATAATATATTTACTTTACTACTAAAACACTCAAAACTCTACTTTCTAAAACCTTCTAAAAGACTGAACACACACAGTCACACATTATATAATGGCAATATGTAGGGCACGCGTTTTCATCCAGAGTCACATCGGCATTAAGCTCGCCCTCATAGTGTCAGCTGTAAAGGCAAGACGATAAACAAAGTATTATGCTTGTCATTCATTATATAAATGCATTTGAATTAGTGATTTTACCTGCATGTTAATGAATAACAGAAATATACAATACACTCCTGATCAAAATCTTAAGACCAGTTGAAAAATTGCTAGAATTTGGATTTTGCACATTTGGATCTGAATGAGGTTTTAAGTAGAGCTACAATATGCAAAAGCAAGAGGGGGGGACAAAAAGGATTTTGAAAAAGTAATTTATTGAAAACAACAATTAAACTGAAATAGGCTGTTTATCAGCTGATCAAAAGTTTAAAACCACGGGCTATAAAAGCCCAAATCTGCTGAAAATGTTCATTTTCTGTCAGGCATTCACACTGTCATGCCCTCCTGATGGCTAAAGCTAAGCAGCTTTCTCTTTTTGAACGTGGTCGGATTGTCGAGCTGCATAAGCGAGGCCTCTCGCAGCGTGCCATTGCTGGTGAGGTTGGGAGCAATATATCGGTCATTCTACATTTTTTGAAAGATCCTGAGCATTATGGAACAAAAAAGTCAAGTGTTAGACCCCAAAAAATCACATCTGCGCTGAGCCGGAGGATCCGATTGGCTGTCCATCAAGACACAGGGCGGTCTTCCACCCAAATTAAGGCCCTTATTGGTGCCGACTGCAACGCAATAACCATCAGACGGCATCTGCGGGAAAAGGGTTTAAAAAATAAAAACAAATTCAAAGACCTCGTCTCCTTCAACGCTACAAAACTGCCCGTTTAGACTTTGCTAGGGAGCATCAAACATGGGACATTGAAAGGTGGAAAAAAGTTTTATTCTCTGATGGGAAAAAATGTAACCTTGACGGTCCAGATGGCTTCCAACGTTACTGGCATGACAAGGAGATCCCACCTGAGATGTTTTCTACCCGGCACAGTGGAGGGGGGTCCTTCATGGTCTGGGGTGCTTTTTCATTCAGTGGAACACTGGAGCTTCAGGTGGTGCGGGGTCGTCAAACGGCGGATGCTTACGTGCAGATGTTGCAGCGGGCATCCCTCATGACTGAGGGCCCTCGTCTGTGTGGTAACAGCTGGGTTTTTCAACAGGACAACGCTGCAGTTCACAATGCTCACTTGACCAAGGACTTCTTCAGGGAGAATAACATCACTCTTTTGGACCATCCTGCATGTTCCCCTCATTTAAATCCCATAGAGAACATTTGGGGATGGATGGCAAGGGAAGTTTATAAAAATGGCCATCAGTTCCAGACAGTTGATGCCCTTCGTGAAGCAATCTTCACCACTTGGAGCAATGTTCCCACTAGCCTCCTGGAAACACTCGCATCAAGCATGCCCAAATGAATTAGGGCTACGCTGAGAAAAAGAAAACTCTGTGATTTCAAGAACAAAGTCGTAAATTTACGAGAATCAAGTTGTAAATTTATGGACACCCTGGACTTGTCGCCAGCCAATGACATTTCATATATTACCAATAGTTTCCCATCTTTTTCCTGTATTTTATCTTTCATGAAAAAAAATTCCCTCCAGTTCTGCTAGAGCAGCACAGCTTCCGGTCCGTGCAGTGCGACACTCGGACAGCATCGGTGTAATACACGGCCAGAAGCAGGTCAGTAAAATAACATGGTTGTATCACCAGTTTTCTTACATTGGCGGTAAACCCAGAATTTCCCTTGTTTTATCTCATTTTCGCTTTTTTTGTGAAAAATTGCCCTTATTTTTGAATGCAAATGCAAATGCAAAAACGATTTCCACAAAAGTTTGTAGAGGGGGTGGCACATGGACTGAGGAGGATTCAATTAAAGTTTGGTGAGGATCTGGATTACAATGCTAATAGAGGAACTATTACCACCCCCCAGAATAACACTGGCACCCCCTGTCTGTTTGTCGATAAACAAATTATTTTTGTGTGTTATAGTGTTCATTAAAGTAAAATAGTTTGTATTGAGTCTATGAAAACACAACTAAGTCTGACTGCATGTTTGTGTACAATTCACATACTTGTGTTATATTTTTATGACATGAACAACACACACACACACACACGGCTTATGTAATGGTAAGATGTAGAGCAGGGGTCATTTTCATGCAGTGTCACATCCACTTTAAGGTGTACAGGTACAAACAGTATCTATATATCTTCCTTATCAAATTTTTACATAATTGCCTCTGTATTCCATCATTACTCATTTTCCACATTAAGTAACTTTGAAAGTAAAAGTAAGTCAAGACAAGGAGATGTGATTGTATGTCAGTTTATATCTGTACATTGACACAATAAACCCTGTTCATTTATCTACATGATGGCGTTGTAACGCGTACATTAAAAGATATGTCACTTTTTTTCCACCTTCAGACACCCGTTATCTAGAAGTGCATCAGCGTTATCAGTCGATGACAAAGCGACCTAATGCATGTTAACTGCTGTGTTCCACTAAGTTCCCTTCCCAAGTGAGACCCTTTCTCCCAAATTAGAAGGGCTAATAATAACAAGAGGTCTAATTGACAGAGCAGACTGTGATGTGCTGACACCACCTTGCACCGTTACAGGCAGTTTCATTTGCAGGGCTTCAGAACAAAACAGGATGTTCTTAACAAGCACTGTTAGTATCTCAATACGCTCATCCAAAACATGGCAGCTGTTTGTTTTGTTTTTTTAACACATGCACTTTTATTTCCACTGAACTACACCACTCCCCCACCTCAGTTCAGAAAAGATGTTAATGAACAACTGTGATCACAAGGCAATGCTTGTAAAGACCAGCTAAGAATCACTGCAGCTATGTATGTCTTCCACCCATGCAAGCTAAAGCATTTTTGTCTGTTAAAGCATCAGGAGGTAGATTTCGGAGGGAAAGCTCGGCTCACGGTATGAACAATAATTAGGCAGGTGACTTTTTTCCAACTCCAACTTTCTTCTGGGATTTCTACGATGGGGTATTAGGGCCATATTCAAACAAAAATTTAAAAAATCAGAAATTTCGAGAATAAATTTACATGAAGTTGTGAATTTACGAGAAAAAAAGTCATACATTTACAAGACAAAAGTTGTAATTTCACAAGGACAAAGTTGCAAAATTACGAGAAAAATAGTCGTAGTATTACAAGAATAAAGATAAAAGTAAAGAATAAAGTCATAAATTTGAGAATAGTCGTAAATGTACATGAAGTCGTGCATTTAAGAGAAAAAAAGTCGTAATATTACGAGTATAAAGTTGTAAATTTGAATGAAGTCGTGATATTACGTGTCATCGTGTCGTACGTGTCAGAGGGACAATAGAGCATAGCTGTTCAGGAAGGAAGGCAACTTTCCTCTTGTTTCAGGCAAGAGTTGTTGAGCACAAACAGATTAGCACGTCTATGCTATTAGCATGTCTACTAGCCCTTCTCACGTCCACCTTCCTTACTCCGCCTCCTCCGGGTCACGTAAGTCCAGCCTTTTCATAGCTTTCCATAGCTGATTTTGAGAATAAAGTCGTAAACTTACAAGAATAAAGTCGTAAATTTACGAAAAAAAAACTTGTAAATTTTTGTTCCAGGTATTGCCTGTAAGGGGGGGACTTATGTGACCTTTGGCCTTGGGCATGTGGAGGGGGCGGGGTAAGGAAGTGAGAAGAGCTAGACATGCTAACCTGTTTAGTGCTCAACTGCTCCGTTTTGCTGCCACGTTATAAATAAAAGCTTGCCTGAAGCAAGAGGAAAGTTGGCTTCCTTCCTGAAGAGATATGCTCTATTTTCCCCAACACGTAATATTGCTTTGTTGTACCGTAAATGTACGACTTTATTCTCCTAATGCTACAACTTTTTTTCTTGTAGATTTATGACTTTATCCTCATAAATTTCTGACATTATTCTTGTAAATTTACCACTTGATGCTCAAAATCAGATTTTTTTTTTTCAATGTGGCCCTAATACTTCGTAAATCGTCGATTTCAGCATATCTAGTTATGTGTATTTGTGTAATAAGAGAGGGTGTGGCCTCAGGGGGAGGCAGAATGGGCGGGAAAAAGCATTTAACTCTGTTTAGTACAAAATGTGCAAATGTGCCAAACGTCATGCAATACAGTACATCCACAAATGGTGAAAAAGTAATTCAGATGCTTATATATTTTTAACATCGGGCTCACTCCTCCCTCTCCAAAACCTGATAGCTTGACGCTGATGTTTTCTGCTTTTGGATCAACATTTGCAATAAAAGTGACTATTTAAATACAGTCGTCCCTCACAATAAATATCAATTATCACTCCCTCGATATATTAATGATCGCTGTTTCATGGTAGACTATACGGTCTGTTATTGTCAAAAACATACTGAAAAACATACTGAAATATGTATTCTGGTCACTACGCTGCACTAAGGACAAAACATTGATGAGAAATTACCTTACATTGCATTACCTTAACACTGCATGAAGTCAGCCATGGTATGTCCAACATGATGAGAGTGGAAGAAGTTCTCCTATTTTGTGTGAAAATGCAAGTTTTTGCTTGTTAAGTTTAGAAGAAATAAATGTGAGGCTAACAGCGGCTACCTCAAGTCCCTGCAGCCTAAGAGTTGTGTAATGTGATGTAAACAATGAATAACAGGAGTGTAAAGGTGACTATAGGCAGGTTATTTTATGTCTATGGGGCTCTAATAATATTAAATGTATTTACAAAGTCATAAACAGATTTTCTATTTTCTCTGAAAATATTCAATTTATTAACAATAAATCCCTTATCGCGGATATTCATTTATCGCAGTCGGGTCTGGAACCAATTAAGCCCGATAAACGAGGGACGACTGTGTTAGATTCAGCTCCAGAACCCTCCCTTTCTCCTGTCAATTGACATTGTTCACTCAACAACAGAAGCTAACAAGCTAAATGCTTAGAGGAACAATTCAGGTTTAAGCCACAAAATATGCCTCACATACTTATTAAATGCACTTTTAAGTATAAAATGTATAGCTACTCCATTCCATTTTCCTCCGCTTATCCGGGTCCGGGTCGCGGGGGCAGCAGTCTCAGTAGGGAAGCCCAGACTTCCCGGTCCCCGACCACCTCCTCCAGCTCCACCGGGAGGACACCGAGGCGTTCCCAGGCCAGCTGTGAGACATAATCCCTCCAGCGTGTCCTAGGTCTTCCCCGGGGCCTTCTCCCGGCTGGGCATGCCCGAAACACCTCACCAGGGAGGCGTCCGGGAGGCATCCGGACTAGATGCCCGAGCCACCTCAGCTGGCTCCTCTCGATGTGAAGGAGCAGCAGCTCTACTCTGAGCTCCTTCCGGATAACCGAGCTCCTCACCCTATCTCTTAGGGTGAGTCCCGCTACCCTACGAAGAAAACTCATTTCAGCCGCTTGTATCCGCGATCTCGTTCTTTCGGTCACGACCCAAAGCTCATGACCATAGGTGAGGGTGGGAACATAGATCGAACGATAAATTGAGAGCTTTGCCTTCCGGCTCAGCTCTCTCTTCACCACGATGGTCCGGTACAGCGACCGCATTACTGCAGACGCTGCGCCGATCCACCTATCGACCTCACACTCCAACCTTCCCTCACTCGTGAACAAGACCCCGAGATACTTGAACTCCTCCACCTGGGGCAGGACCTCATTCCCAACCCGGAGGGAGCAATCCACCCTTTTCCGACTGGGAACCATGGCCTCAGATTTGGAGGGGCTGAGTCTCATCCCAGAAGCTTCACACTCAGATGCAAACCGTCCCAGTAAACGCTGCAGGTCACAGCCCGATGAGGCCATCAGGACCACATTGATGACACAGAGATGAGATCCTAAGGCCCCCGAACTGGACTCCCTCGACACCTTGGCTGCGCCTAGAAATTCTGTCCATGAAAATTATAAACAGAATCGGTGACAAAGGGCAACCTTGGCGGAGGTCAACGTTCACCGGAAACAGGCTTGATTTACTACTGGCAATGCGAACCAGGCTCCTGCTCCGGTTGGACAAGGACTGAATGGCACGTAGTAGCGCGCCACCAATCCCATACTCCTGGAGCACCCCCCACAGGACACCGCGAGGGGCACGGTCGAATGCCTTTTCCAGGTCCACAAAGCACATGTAGACCAGTTGGGCAAACTCCCAAGTACTCTCCAGGACCCTTGCAAGGGTGTAGAGCTGGTCCAGTGTTCCGCGACCAGGACGAAAACCACATTGCACCTCCTGTAGCCGAGGTTCGATTAACGGTCGTACCCTTCTCTCCAGCACCCTGGAATAGACTTTCCCAGGGAGGCTGAGGAGTGTGATAGCTACTCACCACCGATAAATGATAATGACAATGAAAGATGATCGACGAACAGATGGAATTGGATCCACGTTCTTGCCTTGAGCCTGATTGTCAGCTACATCTTTGCTTCCATCTTATGGGACCACCTACATCTCCCACAAAAGCAGCTAGCAGTGGTACGCGGGTCTGCTGCCTTCGCAGACCGCTGGGTTGTCCCGGCCGGCAGCCGGAGAATGTGTTTCTCCAAGTCTGCAGAATCCATACTACTTACTGTACATGTTGAAATTCCAGTATTATATATATTCAAGAGTCAAACTGCATGCTAAGTATGACAAATTCATACATGTTGGCAGGTTTTCACTAATATCGAAAGACCTCCCTGCCGCGCACGCCCCCCCGACAGTTCACTGCGATTCCCCGCGGGGGTCTGCCAACTATTTGAGAAGCACTGCTCTACATAAAGATGTTCTAGAAGAAGATTGCAAACACCCTGATGATGAATTGATGAATTGTATTCTGTCTGATATGATTTACATTTTCTATAAAAAAAAAAAACGTATTAAAATAGTTGGCAATTTCAGCAGGTTGCATTAAAAACTTACCATCTACTTCACTAAAAGCAGGGTCATAATTTTTAGATCTACCGAGTATATTATTAAACACCTGCCAGAGTTTCTTTCCATCATGCCTCACATTGTAAATTTGATTGTGATATGCTTTTTTCTTCTGCTTGTTCACTTTTGTTACCGTGTTTCTGAGTATACGGTATTTTTCCCACAAGTTTGGATCACCAGTTTTTATGGCATCTTGCTTAGATGGTGCCGTGTTCTTTTTAGTAGTTTTCTTTAAGGGTGTATGTGTATGAGCTACCTTCTGAACACTCTCTGAACACATTTAGAGCAGCGTTGGGTGTGTTTCCAAGCAAGTAATGTTAGACTTTAGTGACTTAAAATTTGAAATAAAACCTTTCTGCACAGAAAGACTGAAAGATCTATGTAATATAATCTTAGGCCCACCCTCATACTCTCATTCTTCTAACCAAAGCAATGACATTATGATCACTAATACCAACTGGAATGGATGCAGCCCCAGAGCAAAGTTCACCAGTGTTAGTGTAAATGTGATCAACGCATGACTTGGATAAGACGCCTACTATATTTGAGGTACAGTGTTCCCTCGCTCTATTGCGGTTCACCTTTAGTGCTTATTTGTATTTATTTTTTATTACAGCGTATGAACACTGTTACAGGCCGAGCCTGGCCCTTCAAGAAGAATTGCAATGCGAGAAGTTGAATGTGCATCTCTTCCCTCTCTTGTCTGTCTGCACCACCCATTGTTTTCTGCATCCTGATTGGCTGTAGACCATTGTCGATCAACCTCCATCGTGCGGTCCTGCCATGTCTCCTGTGTCATCGGTAGCTTGCTTGCTCGCTAGCTTGTGAATTACTCTTTGGTTTGTCGGCAGGAATATGTTTTAACAAGGATACAAATGCTACAGTACAGTGGAACGGCGCCAGGACGAAACGACACAACCACAGGAGTGTAAAAAGCGTGAGCGACTTAATAATTTCTTGTGTTGATCATTACTGTAAGGTTGATCGTTAAAATTCAAACGAAGGGTTGAACTTTTTTTCAGAGTGTTTAAACAAGAGAGAAATGTGAGAAAATGTTATTGGTGAGGGTTTTACGGCCTTAAAACATGTAGGCCTATCATTGTAAAAAAAAATGAAGTTGTGGATTTCACTTATTGCGGGCTATTTTGGGAACCTATGCCCCGTGATAAACGAGGGAACACTGTAATTTTAGTAGGTACATTGATGATTTGAGATGGCTTATAAACTCAACAAAAATAGAAATGCAACACTTTTGTTTTTGCTCCCATTTTTTGTCAGATCAACTCAAAGATCTAAAGCTTTTTCCACATTACAATATCACCATTTCTCTCAAATATTGTTCACAAATCTGTCTAAATCTGTGATAGTGAGCACTTCTCCTTTGCTGAGATAATCCATCCCGCCTCACAGGTGTGCCATATCAAGATGCTGAGTAGACACCATGATTAATGCACAGGTGTGCCTTAGACTGCCCACAATAAAAGGCCACTCCGAAATGTGCAGTTTGATCACACAGCACAATGCCACAGATGTTGCAAGATTTGAGGGAGCGTGCAATTGGCATGCTGACAGCAGGAATGTCAACCACAGCTGTTGGTCGTGTAATGAATGTTCATTTCTCTACCATAAGCCGACTCCAAAGGCATTTCAGAGAATTTGGCAGTATATCCAACCAGCCTCACAACCGCAGACCACGTGTAACCACACCAGCCCAGGACCTCCACATCCAGGATGTTCACCTCCAAGATCGTCTGAGACCAGCCACTCGGACAGCTGCTGAAACAATCGGTTTGCATAACCAAAGAATTTCTGTACGAACTGTCAGAAACCGTCTCAGGGAAGCTCATCTGCTCATGTTGACGTGACTCCAGTTCGTCGTCGTAACCGCCTTGAGTGGGCAAATGCTCACATTTGATGGTGTTGGAGAGGTGCTCTCTTTACGGATGAATCCTGGTTTACACTGTTCAGGGCGCCCAGGGTGTGTGGCGCCCTCCCCCCTCAATAAAACAAAACTGCACATTTCAGTCAAGTCGGTATCAACAACCAACAATAACTGGTTTACTGTGAGGTAGTTGGATCTGAAGCCAAAGTACTTCAACTGATGAAACCATTAAGTCATATCTAATTTTAGGAGGGGTATTATTTTGCACATACATCACTACTCTTCCACCATACCTATTTTTATCCTTTCTAGAGACATTATAGCCAGTTAACCTCTATATCCTAGGTTCCCAAAGTGGGGTGCGCGTACCCCTAGGGGTATGCCAATTGTAATGGGGGTACGTGAATAAAAATTAAAAACAATTACCGTCGCAAGTGCGCCTGAACGCCTCACGGTGCACAAAGAACAGAGCAGAACAGAGACAGAGCATGAAGTTGTCCATCGCTCTCTATGCATCAAATGAACAAACAACCAAGTTGGATTATTGTTTTGTGCATTAAGAGTGTTTCATCTTGAAGATTTCATTTACATTGGTGTTCCAATCCCCGCACAGCGCAGCTGTGAAAACCGGTCACTGTGAGTGGGCATTCCCCCAAAAATGAGGCTTTATCGTGTATGTATTTTTGTACTTCGGATGCTGCTTTATTGTGATTGTTAAACTTTCCCCTTCAGTTTGATATTAATTTAATATGCAGACTTAAACCATAACCATCGATGAGTGGACAAAAAAAGGGATGCACAAATCCAATCCATTCAAAGGGAAGGATGCCAACATCAGACTGGAATAAAAGATATGTAGGATGATTACTTATCTATCAGTGCTCATGTCAGATTATTTTATTATCAAAATGTGACCGTGCAGAAAATACTTATGTTCAATATTTCAAGTTAAGATAAAAAGGTGTGTGTGTGTGGCTTCAGGTCATGTGTCTGAAGGGGTCTGCGACTGTAAAATGTTTGGGAACCACTGCTCTAAATGTTACGTGTTTTTTAAAGCTGAAAACATTTTAAAGCTGAAAGTTTGTCATTGTCCAAATCCCGGTGAAGAATATGAATAGGGTACAATAACACCACATACAAAGTCAACAAGCAATTAATCATATTAGTCGAATTCATTATGTATCATTACATTTACAGTTTTCCATGACCACAACACAACAGCCTTGAATGTATGTAAATATTATGCAACTTAATTACTACTTGACTTGACCACAAAGGCCCTCTGACACAATCATTGTCTAGAGAGGCATGCCCCTTTACCTTTTGTGATTAATATGTCAGCATATATAAAGTCTAAACATCTACAGTGTCACATATTTCATCAAAAGGTGTTCAGCAAATACTTCTACACTTCCTCAGAAATGATTCACTTCTCAGCATCCAAAGCTCAGCACCACGACCTTAATGAGATGACAACAGGCTCAAGTGTAGTGTATATTGGCTGTTTCCGCCATGTTGCTGCCTCCCTGTGGCCAAAAGAGATACTGCAAGGAAAATAGACAATATGGTGGTATTAGTTCTACCGCGTTGAATTATGCAAATATACTTTTTACTAAAAATCAATCGTTTGTCAAAGTAAAATATGTTCTGTCACATTATAAATAAGCTTGATTTTATTTGCTGCCTCCGTAAAGTTTAATGTAACATGACCACACATGATAAACATAAATACAGCGTTAAAATATATGATTCCGGGTACATTTTAAAAACAATTGAAAATATCCATCCATCCATCCATCCATCCATCCATCTTCTACCGCTTATCCGAGATCGGGTCGCGGGGGCAGCAACCTAAGCAAGGAGACCCAGATTTTCCTCTCCCTGGCCACTTCGTCCAGCTCCTCCCAGCAGATCTCGAGGCGTTCCCAGGCCAGTTGGGAGACATAGTCTCTCCAAAGTGTCCTGGGTCTTCCCCGAGGCCTTCTACCGATCGGACTTGCTCTGAACACCTCCCCAGGGAGGCAGGCATCCTGACCAGATGGCCAAGCCACCTCATCTGGCTCCTCTCAATGGGGAGGAGTAGCGGTTCTACTTCGAGTCTCTCCTGGACGACAGTGCTTCTCACCTTATCTCTAAGGGAGGGCCCAGCCACCCTACGGAGAAAACTCATTTTGGCCGCTCGTACCCGCGATCTTGTTCTTTCGGTCACTACCCACAAAGCTCATGACCATAGCCAGATATGAAAATTACCCTAGACTGAAAATATGTCCATCCATCCATCTTCTATGCCGGGTATGCTGGAGCCTATCCCAGCTGACTTTGGGCGAGAGGCGGGGTACACCCTGGACTGGTCGCCAGTCAATCACAGGGCAACTGAAAATATGTAATTTATGACATTTAATAATAATTTATAATATTTATAATTTATAACCAATATAATTTAGGGGTGCATGTTGAATTTCCCATCGAGATTAATTTTAATCATTACTATTATTAACCTTGCTATGCCCAAAAACTGCTGCGAGTCTGTCTCCCTCTGGTGGTGAAAAGAATGAAATACAGCCTTTCTTCATACCTGCGCATCATCCTAAATTTTCAATTCCGCGGGTGCGTTCATTGCCACTTCTTGTCTTCGTTGTTGACCACAACAACAGAGTGCTGCAAGTGCCAAAGAAAAACATTAGGATACGGAAGCTACTAAAATGTGTGACGACGAACAAAAAGCCAGCTGCATGTGGAATTTAATGGAGAGGTGTATGTACAGTATAAACACGTTTACTTGCTGTTCAGTTCCTTTAATAAGCAAATCATAGCCTGGTCTTACCCCAAGGAGAGCATTAGGAGGAGCAGCAAAGATGTAAAGCAGATGGCAATGAGCACGAGTGACGGAAGGGGCTGAAAGGGGCGAGGAGCACCAGGCTCCATGTGTAACCTCCCTCCTGGGAGCAGAGACAGCTCAAATATCTCCTGCAGCTCGGAATGGCCTACCACAACGTGGGGGGTCACTCGAAGAAGGAAAACAGTCACATTAAGAACACACAAGTATGAAGAACAAGTAAAATGCGAAAAAGACTACTGGGGAAAATGAAATGGTGGCCTATACAGTAAATATTAGATTCACACGCTCACCAATGATAACTTTTTTGATGCACCTCTTAGTTGTAATCATGATGCACGATTTTCTTTTTCTTCCAGACCTTAGTTTGCTACTCAACACTAAAATAAGTTACACTTCTGAGTTACTTTGGCCTGCATTTGTTCAGTGTAAACTCCGGTGTGGACTTGTTTCTGTCACGCTCCATCAAACACATCCAACAGTATTTGTACATGGCATACATATCCAGACATCTACACTGCACGTGAACTTGTTTCATTCAATGATTACACTTCACAGCACATACAGTTGTGATCAGTGGCGGTAAGTGGTTCGGAAAGTTCTAGAATGTCTTAACTTGACAAGGTCAAGCTCTATTAACTTCTTGTTAGTTATCATGGTTGACTTTGGCAGCGTAAAAAGGATTTCTTTGACAGCAAGCATTGGATGGACCAATACTTAGAACAATGGCGGATTTACGCAAGTTTCTTTTTGGGCCATTTCTGAAGCGCTGCAAATTCCAAGATCATTGGTTCAAACAATTGTACCTAAGTACAAGTTATTTGGATATGTCTAAGTCACCACAACCAATTCAAATGAATTCTACCAGTTCCAAGAGTCAGCCAACTGCTGAGAGTAAGCTGCTGATTTTCAACAATATCGTATCAACATAACATGAAATTAGTACAGCATGTTCACAACTACAGTATGTACCTGTGAGATAGTAGTAAAGTCTGACAATAGAAGTTCCTTTCGTGTAGATTTCACACCGGTATGTGCCCTGATGATGCATCCTGGTCGATGGGATGGAATAAAGCATGTCCTTGCCTATTGGCGTTTCTTGAAACTCGTCCACGTCCAGAGTTTCCACCTGCCAAAGAACACTTTACTCTACTGTAGCGTCTACTCTGCAATTGCGAGGAAAAACGCCTTACAAGTACTGTACTTGTTTGTCAGGGGCAATTTTTAATTAGGGGCAAGTGAAGCAGTGACCCAACATGACGGAAAGAAAAAGCTACAGGTATTACTGTGTTTAAATAAACATGTCTCACAAGGACTTTTGTGAGACATGATTTCTGATTTCCTGTTCCTGACGACTCTTTGTTTGCTCTGTAGGGAAATAGTGTTCTTCCTAAGGTTGCCAAAGGAACAGAATACTTCAGCATATTTACAGGATAGCACAGGTTGCACAAGGTCAAAGGCCAAACACTCTGAGGTTTGTTGAGGACAAAGTTCATATCGGCGCATGCTTTTCAACTGTTAAAAATGATGTTTAGTTGCTTTAGTTGAAATGCATCTATGACTCACCAAATCCTGGGTTTTGGCTATAAAGTGTGACGTCTGGCGATATTTGAACATATACTCCAAGTAGGGTTGTGAAAAATAATGTGTTAACTGTGTTTACTAATTTATGTTAAAATTGTTACCGTAATTAACACATGTACATCATGGCAAATCACACCTCTCTGTTATGACGGTGGACAGACGCACGTGTATCGTTCCCATAGATGTATCCAGTCTGATACAATGTTTGAACTTCATTCCTAAGTTAACACATCAACAGCAGTAGGGCTGTCCTCAACTAAGGATTTTCATAGTGGAATCTGATTCGTTACATTTTGTCCATAGTCGCCTAAATCACATTTTTTTAAAGACCAGAGCTTATGATTATCCCGACAAATAAACAGATCACATTTGCAACTTTATCCACCTGAAAGAAAAAGGCTAAAACACTCAGATAAACAAATAACATGATAGGTGTGCAACAACAGTACCTATATTTATTTAGTGACACAGAAAGAAAGACGAACAAACTCAAACACGGTCACTGTCGGCACACATCAGCAAAGTGCACATAAAATAGGAACAAGATTGTTTGAAAAACAACAGCTTGGCAAAACTCTGTTAGTAGCCTAATTTATTGCATTAAAATTCACTGTCGGGATATAAAATGAAGTTGGCCCAACAGCCTTACCTGTTTTAAATGATACACCATGTTGGTTATTGCATGATACAGTATATGCCGCGTGATATATAAGCTGCTGACACAAGTTGCACTTCACTTTGTTGAGTCACCTTTAACCTTTTCAAAATACTTCCACGATGGATGATTTTTTTTAGTAGCCATTATGAGCCAATAAGTCCGTCAATGTTGATGGTCTTCACCTCGCATTGCCAATCAACCTACGCTAAACCAAGTGTTACAACCGTGACAGTTGGCGGTCCTGAAAGTCCAAACAGAAGCTGTAGTTATTCTACCCTTGATCCAATTTACTTAATATTTGTCAGATTAAAACCCACTTGCTGCATAAGACTTCAAAACGTGATATTATCGTACACTTCACTACTTCCTGAAGATGCACTCTAAACATCATGGGAACTTTAGTTGTACCCATAAATTAGCCGCATCACTGTACAAGCCACAGGGTTCCAAGCATGAGGAAAAAAAGTAGCGGCTTATACACCAGAAATTACGGTAATACTGTCCTATCATTTATCGTCTTACTAAAAAAATACAATTAAAATGGGCATATTTCAGATATACTGCAAATGGTGATTAATTGTAATTCATTAATTTACAAACTGTAATTAATTTGATTTAAAATGTTAGTATTTGGCAGCCCTAATTGTAAGACAAACCCAGAAGGAAAACTGTGATTGAAACATTGAACAATTAAAAAATGTTTCTGTCCAAATGCAAAAACAAGTTGACAATAATAAAGCCAAATAAAATTACGCTTGATTTAGTCTAAATGTGAACTGACTCACCACCTAAGCACCTTTGTCAGTGCCTGTCAAAATAGTTTTTACGTTCTACAGTTGATAATTTGTCTTTGTACTTGCATGACAGATGTACGTTACGTGTTAAAATGTTACTTAAAACACTGCCTGCGCAGCTACAAAAGATTTAATGATGGAAGTGAGCATGGGATTTTAAAACATCTGAACAAATTGGAAATCGGTGTCCCAGAAGGGACGGCGTTTGACCGTCTGTGTTTCACTGCAAATGAATGAACACCATCTCACTGGAAAACACAAGTTAGGATGTTGTGTGACCAAGATTGGAGTCTTTCTGCCAGTCAGTCTGAGAACGTGCTACAGATTGTACGTCAAAGTCAACAAGCAGACATTTGAAAGTGCCCTATCCAGCAGAGGTCACCTACCTCTGCTGCAAACCTCCATATTATCTCAATGCTGCTTGGTAACGCAAATGGCACTTGGCACGACATTTGGGTCCGGTTGTTCTCTGCTACCGTCATTCTCTTAACTGAAATAACAACAACATATGGGAACCCACATAAACATATCCACATATAAATACTATACATACACATATGCTGCAAATAACCGTCACAGAGGGAAACCTTTACAGACTGAGTCCTTCTTAATGGTATGACTTTAGGAGAGTCTCTGAGTGGAGTCAAAGTGAACAGTAACTGTGCTGTATGGGCTTGAGACGATGCCAGTGTGTGGGAGTCAACTTGTCACCTTGCATAAAGAAGCCGAGGGCTTTAAGTGGAACCTTGGAGGCTATGTGCAAAAGATATAATGTGCGGAAATAAAACCTTGCCTCAGTCTCTTTCTCCAAATCCTGACTTTGTGCTAAGAGCATTTGAAGGATCAAAAGCAGAGAATTTCCAGGATCAAGGGTGCTTGTGAGAGTGAAATCAGACTTATGTAAGAATGTGTCAAGCTTGGATTGCTACTGCTTCCCGCCCCCCAATAAGTTAAAAAAAAATTGTGATATAACATCTTGGAGAATCTCACCTGGACAGTCAAGTTGGAATGGACAGGAATCATAACTGCAACTAATACAGTTATAAACTGCACCTTTGATCTGAAAACCTAGTGGAAGCAATGAAGCATTACAACATAAACAATTATCATGAGGCATTCTGCGAAGTGAAGGTTTTAAGAGGATAAAAGGCACTAACCACATGGGGGGATGCATCCAGTGACTGAAACAAAGGACACACAGTTCATTGGGATTAGCACAGTAAGTATTCACAAGTTGCTCAACCTGACGGCTTCTTGTCTTCTCCACAGTGCATGAAAAGCTGTGATAACATAACTAGCCTATTACAGTGAGAGCACAGAGATCAGAGGGAGCTATAATGACTCAATGTGGGCTTCACCATGGAGGAAAAGATGAAGGGAAGGGGAGGAGACAACGTCTCACCTCGAGGCAGTTTGGAGGCTGCGGCGATGAAATTGTCTGCTGCTGTCTGCAACCTCTTCTCATACTCTGTGTCTGATGGGCCAAGAGGACGACACACACATCTGCCTCAACATTTCTAATACTGTGAAATTCCCACATATCAATTTCTGAGCTGACATAATTCAGATGCCTAAAATAGCATTTAGAAGCAATAATCAAATGTCATTTAGGAGTAATGTTTGAATATTATTTAGGAGCAGTGTTACAATAGTCATTATGGGGCAATGTTAAAATGTTATTCAAGAGTAATGTTTATAAATCATTTTGGAGTCATTCCATTATCATTTAGGAGCAATGTTAGAATGTTATTCAAGAGTCGGGGTTTCACGAGATTTGTTGCCACGAGATCTTGTGAGATCAAAACGTGATGAGCTTTCTCATGAGATTACTCACAAATTGAAATGTGCTGAATAATACTGCCATGTGCATGCGTGTCTCTTTTCCTTGTCTGTCGCATCCAAACAGGCAGGAAGAGGGTTCACTCTTTGCATTGGTTTCAGCATCTAGATGCTTCTTGTAAGCCATACCTTTGTCTATGGGGGCAGAGGGATGCTGCTCCTTAATAGAGTTGAAAAGCCAGCATTTCAAGAAATGCTCCCAACGTTTTACAGACAGTGCGAATTGCCTGTGAGAAAATACATGTCACAAAAAGCAATTGCACAACTTCACTGAGTGAAAGATGACATATTAAAAGGAAATATTGCATTATTATATCATTATGTATTATTATTATATATTATCACAACATTCATGGTTTATTTGCTCTCAAAAAATGTTAATTTCGTTAAGCATCAATTTGTGGGACAATTTAAAAACGTAACTGCATTGTTTTGTGACTCGGTTAAATAAAAAAAGCTTGTTCTTCTCGTGGACCCAATCTCGTGCATCATCTCTTGAGGTGTCTTGTTACATCCCTATCCAAGAGTAAAGTTCAATTATATAATGTTAAAATATAATGTAGCAGTAACATCAAATGCCGTTTAGGAGCAATGGATCAATGTTAAAATTTTAATTAGGAGCTTTTAAATGTAAATGTCAGCAGCAATATTAAAATGTAATTAAAGAGTAATGTTAAAACACTACTGAGGAGTAATGTTAGAATACCATTTACAAACAACATTTCAATTTTGGAGTAACATTAAATGCCTACTAGGAGCACAGTGTTCCCTCGTTTATCGCGGGGGATAAGTTCACAAAATAGCCCGTAATAAGTGAAATCCGCGAAGTAGCCAACTTTTTTTTGTAAAACCCCTCGCCATACACATTAGAAACTTTTCTCAGACAGGCAATAACATTCTCACATTTCTCTTTGGTTTAAACACTCTCAAAATAGTTCAAACCTTTGTTTGAATTTTAACGACCAACAATTATGAAGTCACTCACACGTATTCCATTTCTGTTGCAGTCCTCCTCCTTTGAACCGAAGATTCATTTACAAGCTAGCAACATGGCAGGGCGGCACTAAGGAGGTTCATTGGCAATGGTCTACAGCCAATCAGGATGCAGAAAACAATGGGCAGTGCAGGCAGACTAGAGGAAAGAGAGACACTCAAAGCTCGGCCTGTAACCGCATTCATACACTGTAATAAAAATAATTAAAAAAAAAAAATCTGCGAAACAGCAAATCCACAAAAAGGATTTAGAGCGAGAGAACACTGTAATGTTAAAATATAATGTTGTAGTAACATGAAATGCCATTTAGGAGCAAAAATCACTGATGAGAAATATTACAATATTGCACAGTCTCATTAAATTGTTCCTTAGAAATAATGTTGAAAATATTAATTAGAAGTAATGTTAAATGCCACTTATGAAAAACATTAAAATGTCATTACAGAGCAACAATAAAATGTCAATTAGGAGTAATGTACTACTGTACTAACTGTACTCGTTACGAGACACGATACACGAGATTGAGTATACGAGACAAGATGGGATTTTAACATTATTTTTATGAAAAGAACAATGAAAAAATGCATGACCGGACAAACAGACTTTTGAATTGAATCAAGTCACAAACAATGCGGGTGCATTTTGAAATGCTTATTTTAAAAGATATTATTGTCAGAATTATTTTGAGATCAAATGAATCACACGTTATGATAATACACTAATCCCGTACTAACGAACATCCGAAATGCGAACACTCGTAGACACGAACACAAGCCAACAGGTCAATTTTTTTCATGATTTTTTTTTTTTTAATTGCCATATTTTGTCACTTACATTTTTTCGAAATACAAAGGCGCTATTTTTGCATTGCACGCCATTCCGCTGCTATGAATGGTGGGTAGCAGCATCCCTCTTGCGCGATCTTTCTCAGTTCATCTGCACTTGTCGCTGATAACATCGCAGAGCACGCCGTTTGTACCCCATTCAATACTTTACATAGACGTTTGTTATCCGTTATCATGGCTGATAAATCGAGTGCAAGTGCTAGTAGTAGTGGCAGGAAACATCAAGCAATGTCTATGGAAACAAAGGTGGCCATCATCAGGAAGTTGGACGGTGGCGAGAAAATGGCTAATGTAGCGCGTGCTTATGGAGTGAATCGCTCAACCATAGGAACAATTTACAAAGGCAAGGTTCGAATTATGGAACATGTGAAGACTTCTGTACCAATGGCATCCACTATCATTACAAAAAGGAGTCTAACAACGACGAAGATTTGTCCTTTCTTCAATAATTCCTCCTCCTGCTCCACCACTACCACCAACGATGTATGCTTGACCACTCCTCTTCAAAGGTAAATAACATTTATCATTACGTATTATTATATCACTTTTATTATTGTTTTTTTCATTAATTATCCTCATTTAATATTACCACTACATCCAAACTCATATTTACATACATACGCATATACTGTATATGTATACACGTACATGTAGTACCGATATCATTGGTAATATTACCTTTTCCCCGACTTAAGAACGATTCGACTTAAGAACGGTCGTCTGGAACCAATTGTGTTTGTTAGTTGGGGACTTAGTGTAATGATATACATGGATATATCATAATAATCCAGTTTCCTTTAATATGTCATCTTTCACTTTGTAAAGCTGTGGAATTGCCGTTTGTGACATGCATTTTCTCACAGGCAATTCATTTCTGTCTGTCAAACGTTTGCAGCATTTCATGAAATGCTGGCTTTTCAACTATTGAAAGAACAACATGTCTTTTGCAATTTAAAAGTACACTTTCTGTGAGCTCACACCATTTTGCACTGTTCCGTATTTCTTGTTGACCAATCATCTAAGTGAGAGTTGACTGTTGGGACAAAGGCTCTGCATCTTGATGTGTAGGTTTTTCCTCATGGGAAAACTGTGTTGGTGGTTACGTTTTTGGTGGGGAGATGCATAGCCTTTTTGTGAACAAATTCGGCATATGCATCATCCGTGTTGATGGGCTCACCTTACTCATTTGGTGGAAGTTGAAACATTCCCACACTGAGGTTGTAGCATTTGGCTTTGCAAGCATATTTTTCATTCCTAATTTCTACTATGTTGCCTTGCATTGCTCACTCTTCTGCTGTGTGTATGCTAGCGGCCCCCGCGTCCCCTCACAGAGACAAAGAGACTGTATGACTGACAAGAGAGCTCACTTCGTTCAAGCTGTTGTTTTATGAAAGCAAAGGCGACCACAGTCTGAAAACAAGCACAGAGTGAACCCTCTGTGTGCCTGTTTGGATGCAAGAGGAAAACAGACACATGGCACTAAATCGAGGGCAGCAAAACAGACACATGGCACTATATCGAGGCCAACAAAATTATCGAGTTCATTTTAATTTTGTGTGATTATTTGTTTATTTAGATAATACATTTTTTTGAATGAGAAATCTCATCACGTTTTAATCTCGCTAGATGTTGTGACACGAGATTTTGTGACACCCCTATATTACCATAATTGCTTTTATTTTCAAACTCCTTCACTAGGGGAAGGATCTGTGCTTGCATGATCTTCTTCAGTTGTTTGTCACCGTCTTCACCTGTCATCACACACACACAGAACCAACATTTTTTTTAAAGGTGAAATCTGCCATGGTAACACCTCAAAGCACTTAGTAAGCATCCTAGTTTTGACTTCTGATAGCCTCCAAGGGAAATATGCATGGCATCTTTAGAATTGCAATGGTATGTTGGGATGTATTAGAAATAATGAAATACATGTAAATGTTGTGTAAGCTCAACACTATCAAAAATGTTCACAGAAAGTATTGCGGCATTAAGCATAAAAATCCATCCAAATGTCGCGACGGGCTACAACATGAGGTTCACATTGATGACACACTGCACACGGAACACTTGCACATAAAATTGTTGAATTGCTCCACTTCACAAGCTTAGAAGTTTCCAGTACTTAATTTTGTTCGTTGCTATTCTTAAGCCAAGCAATGGTACATCCAAACAATGCATTACATGACTCACAGATACTGGTGATGACGACAAGGGTCAACAAAAAGTTTGTCCTCCCAAGCTCACCCCATCATCATCCAAGCCAATCTACACAGGTGCATACACCCGCTAATATAAACACCACACCCCCCAGTGCTACCCACAGACACCGGTGATGCCACTACTTGTGTGCACATGCGCAACAGCTTAGAAAAGCAAACACAAAACAAAATTAATGTATGGTTCCTACAGAAAGTTTGCCTACAGAAAGCTGGCAAAGAAGAGGCACTGTTGATCAATTGTTAGGTGTTGTCTTTGTCTCATGATGTCACAATGTAAACAGCATGATGAAGAGGACTGTTTAAAATACCAAGTGTAATTGAACTGGTGGGGGGGACTGCAAAAGTGGCTCAATAAACTCAGACTGTGTGCGCAAGATGCAGCTCAACAAAACGTAGGTTACCCAGACTGAGTTAAACGGTACTGCAGCAGTGATTATCAACTTACTTTGTCAAGTCCAGTTCTCAGCTTTGTGCTTAGTGCGTTCACATAAAAGGGGGCGTTTGACGTCATATTATTCTACTTCTGTGCAAAAAAACGAGGCAATCCCAGCCGGTGTATTTTACACAAGATGAGCAAGTAATTATTGTGAAGCATTATGAGTAGTTGAAAAAAATTACCACTGCCGCAAGCAACACTGTCGCCGCCAATCGAACAAGTGCACGAGTGACATATTAACACTTATCCATTTAAAAAATAAATAAATTGGAGCAACAACAGTCTTTTTTCATTTGAAATATGTCTGTACTGTGTTCATATTTTACGACTCTATAATGCTTGACATGTTTTGTGGTGACTTTTTTTCTTTGTGACAATTTTTTCCTTTTTGTTAGAATAAAGAAGTGTTTAGTTGCAGTTGACCCTCAGAGTGCTATTCCTCCACCAAATATTGTAATATAAGGAGACTAACAAGGTGAGTACGCAAGGACTGCTGTGACATATACATTTGCTAACGTCTCACCTCGACGATTTGGCTGAATTAATATTTCATATTGTATTTTATTCCTGATGCTCGGCCACAAAAGTGGGCAAATACAGCGTATTCCCTCAGCTGAACATCTATATCTCTAGAATCAGTGGCGGAGCCAGAAATTTTTCATTGGCGTGGCCAAGGTGAGACCATTACTCACATAGGGGTGGCCATAAGTTGATACAGTACCTGAAAGTAGAGAGAGAGAGAGAGAGTAACGGGCACCCCTGGCCACCACGTAGCTTCGTCACCGTCTAAAATTTAATCAGCGAATGCTCACGGATCAGTGTGATCGCAAAGTAGCCACTCCGGTCATAGTGGTCCTCAAATTATTCTTGCTCCCACGTCCACCGGGTTCTCAATAAATGGTGATGCCATCTTACACAGTGAAACAGGTTCATAGCTTTCATTTTAAGCTGAAAGTCTGGATATAAGGTCATGAGTTTAGCCTAACTTACCATGATGATATAGCTGCTTTAAAGCAACCAAAGAGCAATCGAGAGCAACCAACTCGCTAACCCAAAGCTGTGGCATATGTCTATGCTGTGCCGCCGACATAAACACACACACGTCCACTTTTTCTTTACAAAGACAATTTTGGTAACTATATTAAATTATACATTAAATACAATAATTCCTCTCCTCCGTGAATCACCACCTTACCATGGTAGGGTCTCCCACGGCAAACAAGTCCTGGGTGAATGATTCAGAAGACCTTTATGAACAAACACAAGAGGAGAGACCGCACCTCGCCCGGACGTGGGATACCGCGGCCTCACCCTGGAGCCAGGCCTGGGGGAGGGGCTCGCGAGCACCTGGTGGTCAGGCTCTCACCCGTGGGGCCCGGCCGGGCTCAGCCCGAACAAGCCACACGGGATCTCTCCCCCGTAGACCCACCAACTTTGGGTCGCTTTGGGTGGTGGTCGAGGGCGGGCGCCTAGGCGACCTGGTCTTCGGCAGCCAAATCTGGTTCTTGGGACATGGAATGTCACTTCTCAGGCGGGTAAGGAGCCCGAACTTGTGAGAGAGGTTGAGAAATTCCGACTAGATATAGTCGGACTCACCTCGACCCACAGTTTTGGTTCTGGATCCAGTGTGACCTGGAGGGGCGTGATTGAGAGGAACGGCCTCCCCGATCTGAACCCGAGCGGTGTGATGTTGTTGGACTTCTGTGCGAACCACAGTTTGTCCATCACGAACACCATGTTCGAACATAAGGATGTCCATAAGTGCACATGGCACCAGGACACCCTAGGCCGCAGGTCTATGATCGTATCATCAGACCTGCGTCTGCATGTTCTGGACATGGGGGTAAAGAGAGGGGCTGCGCTGTCAACTGATCACCACCTGGTGATGAGTTGGATTAGATGGCGGGGGAAGATGCCGGACAGACCTGGGAGACCCAAACGTGTAGTGAGGGTGTGCTGGGAACGTTTGGCAGAATCTCCTGTTCGGCGAGTCTTCAGCTCTCACCTCTGGCAGAGCTTCGCCTGCATCTCGGGGGAGGACGAGGATATTGGGTCCGAATGGGCTCTATTCTGTGCCTCCATTGCTGAGTCAGCCGATCGGAGCTGCGGCCGCAAGGTGGTCGGTGGCAGATGGTGGACACCAGAGGTCAGGGCTGCCGTCAAGCTGAAGAAGGAGTCCTATGGAGCATGGATGGCTTGTGGGACTCCTGAAGCAGCTGATAGGTACCGGCAGGCCAAGCGGCACGCGGCTTCGGCGGTGGTCGAGGCAAAAACTCGTTCGGTGAGGCCATGGAACACAACTTTTGGTCGGCCTCGAAGAGGTTCTGGCAAACCGTCCGGCGTCTCAGAAAGGGGAAGCAGTGCCCGGTCCACACTGTTTACAGTGGGGACGGGGGCCTGCTGACCTCGACTGAGGATATAGTTGGGTGGTGGAAGAAATACTTTGAGGCCCTTCTCAATCCCACTGACATACCTTCCATAGAGGAAGCAGAGGCTGAGGACACCAACGCGGACAGTTCCATCACTGTGGCTGAGGTGTCTGGGGTAGTCAAAACGCTCCCCAGTGGCAAAGCTCCAGAGGTGGATGAGTTTCGCCCTGAATTCCTCAAGGCTCTGGATGTTGAGGGACTGTCTTGGCTGACACGTCTCTTCAACATTGCGTGGAAGTCGGGAACAGTACCTCTGGATTGGCAGACTGGGGTGGTGGTCCCCCTTTTCAAGAAGGGTGACCGGAGTTCCAAATATAGGGGGATCACACTCCTCAGCCTCCCTGGGAAAGTCTATTTCAGGGTGCTGGAGAGAAGGGTACGACCGTTAATCAAACCTTGGCTACAGGAGGTGCAATGTGGTTTTCGTCCTGGTTACGGAACACTGGACCAGCTCTACACCCTTGAAAGGCTACTGGAGGGTACTTGGGAGTTTGCCCAACCGGTCTACATGTGCTTTGTGGACCTGGAAAAGGCATTCGACCGTTTCCCTTGCGGTGTCCTGTGGTGGGTGCTCCGGGAGTATGGGATTGGTGGCGCGCTACTACGTGCCATTCAGTCCTTGTACAACCGGAGCAGGACCCTGGTTCGCATTGCCAGCAGTAAGTCAAGCCTGTTTCCGGTGAATCTTGGCCAAGGCTGCCCTTTATCACCGATTCTGTTCATAATTTTCATGGACAGAATTTCTAGGCGCAGCCACGGTGTCGAGGGAGTCCAGTTCGGGGGCCTTAGGATCTCGTCTCTGCTTTTTGCAGACGATGTGGTCCTGATGGCCTCATCCTGATGACCTGCAGCGTTTACTGAGGTGGTTTGTATCTGAGTGTGAAGCTTCTGGGATGAGACTCAGCACCTCCAAATCTGAGGCCATGGTTCTCAGTCGGAAAAAGGGTGGATTGCTCCCTCCGGGTTGGGAATGAGGTCCTGCCCCAGGTGGAGGACTTCAAGTATCTCAGGGTCTTGTTCACGAGTGAGGCAAGGTTGGAGCGTGAGGTCGATAGGCGGATCGGCGCAGCGTCTGCAGTAATACGGTCGCTGTACCGGACCATCGTGGTAAAGAGAGAGCTGAGCCGGAAGGCAAAGCTCTCAATCTACCGTTCAATCTATGTTCCCACCCTCACCTATGGTCATGAACTTTGGGTCGTGACCGAAAGAACGAGACTCACCCTAAGAGATGAGTCATCCGGGAGGAGCTCAGAGTAGAGCCGCTGCTCCTTCACATCGAGAGGAGCCAGCTGAGGTGGCTCGGGCATCTAGTCTGGAAGCCTCCCGGACGCCTACCTGGTGAGGTGTTTCGGGCATGCCCAGCCGGGTGAAGGCCCCAGAGCAGACCTAGGACACGCTGGAGGGATTATGTCTCACAGCTGGCCTGGGAACGCCTTGGTGTCCTCCCGGTGGAGCTGGAGGAGGTGGCTGGGGACCGGGAAGTCTGGGCTTCCCTACTAAGACTGCTGCCCCCGCGACCCGGACCTGAATAAGCGGAGGAAAATGGAATGGAATGAAACAATAATTCCTGCTACGACCGGATGTAGAAAAACTTCATGCTTTTGTGACCTCCAGGTTGGATTATTGTAACTCTCTGTTAATAGGTTACCTGAAGAAATCTTTAAAGATCATTAAGTTAATCCAAAATAATGCCACACGAATCTTAACCAGAACAAGAAGAAGAGAACATATCTCACCCGTATTAGCCTCACTGCACTGGTTACCTGTCATTTTTAGAATTCAATTTAAATGTGTCCTTCTTGCATATAAAGCACTACATGGTCAGGCACCAATAGTTTGTACATTTTTTTATGCGTCATTTTTTCTATATGTAATTTATTTTTACTCACTGTGTACTACTAAAACAAAGCATATTTGTTATGATCCACAATTAAAATAAACATCCATCCATCCATTTTCTATGCCGCTTCTCCTCATTAGGGTCGCGGGGGCATGCTGGAGCCTATCCCAGCTGACTTCAGGCGACAGGTGGGGTACACCCTGGACTGGTCGCCAGCCAATCACAGGGCACATATAGACAAACAATCATTGACACTCACATTCATACCTATGGACAATTTAGAAGCATCAATTAACCTAACATGCATGTTTTTGGAATGTGGGAGGAAACTGGAGTACCTGGAGAAAACCCATGTACGCACAGGGAGAACATGCAAACTCCACACAGAAATGCCCAACGGAGATTCAAACCCAGGTCTTCTCGATCTCCTGACTGTGACTGTGTGGCCAACTGCTAACCACTAGACCACCGTGCGACTAAAATAAACATGAAACAGATTAATTTACTTCCATTATCTTTATGATTGGAAGGTTACATCTACCAACATATTTCCCATTGTACAGAACCAGCAGTAAAAGTAAATTGCGCCAGTAGCAGCATGTATAAAATTAACACAAACTTCAGTATATTCTGACTATCCAACATAAAAAACTGCCATTATTCATAAATATATAATAAAGACTCCTGAATTCAAACAAAAATCCTGAGCAGAGATTATCTGGCAAAAATATTTTGGAAATTAAAAAACAGCTTTGCAAAATATAGATTTCTGCACCAGCAGCTTTCATGTAAGAATAATGCTTGCAGACTTCAGTATATTATGAATAACCAAAAAAAACTAGGCTGCCCTTATTCACAAATACAAAAAATACTAATGAATAGGCCACAAGAAATCAACACGCCTCTGCAAGATTATTGAACAGCTCAGCCATATTCGCACCCGTATGGCTTGCATTCATTCCTCTCGTTTGTAGCACGAGACGCTAGGTTCCGTCATCAGCAATAAAGTGCGCCGTTACGGTGACATAAGAGCACCTTTTCAGAGTTGGCTGGCAAAAAAGTTATCACCTGCTCTATGGTTCTGTGGTCAGCAGCAACTTCAGCTGGCTGTTTTCCCTCCTCGTTCGAGTGCAAACATGCCATGTTTTTTTCATATTTGTCATGTTCCCAAAATATTTTAAGCTTGGATGACAAAGCTTGTATATTGTCTGGCTCTTATCCAGCTCATTTTTACCTTCAACTACGTGAAAGCCAAAGCGCTTCCAGACGCTTGCTTTGAATCCAGCGCGTGCGGGCCGGAGTTTACGCTCAGCCATTCTGGTAGCGTCTTAGGTGCACCACCATAAACTGTCCGGGCAGCACTTCCGCTTTCCGTTCCGTCAGCATCAATTATTGTCATTTATGAATTGATTAATAATCACCAATCTAAGAATCGATTCCTCCACCCCTAGCCAGTATATCTTAAAGAGCTCCTAGAATCCTAGCATCTCAGGAGAACACTGCGCTCCCAGAATTTACAATTACATGCCACTCCTGGGTTGCACGGTGTCCTAGTGGTTAGCATGTTGGCCACACAGTCAGGAGATCGGGAAGATCTGGGTTTGCATGTTGCATGTTCTCCCCGTGCGTGTGTGGGTTTTCTCCAGGTACTCCGGTTTCCTCCCACAATCCAAAAACAACAAACAAAATAACGACTCTAGGTATGAATGTGAGAGTGAATGGTTGTTTGTCTATATGTGCCCTGTGATTGACCGGCAACCAGTCCAGGGTATATCCTGCCTCTTGCCCAAAGTCAGCTGGGATAGGCTCCAGCATACCCGCGACCCTTGTGAGGATAAGTGGCATAGAAGATGGATGGATTGCCACAGTAGAATGGGAGGGATAGAACATTTAGTTATCAGGCTCCTCTGTTGTGCAACCATCTCCCCAACTCAGGGAGACACTCTCTCTCTATTTAAAACTCAAAACCTACTTCTTTCTAAAGCATATAGTTCAAACTGATACGTAGATAAGTATCAGAGACACTCCTCTATGTCCCTTCGACTAAGACTAAGATTTCTGACTTGATCTACCATTTATCCCTCTATTTTTATATCTTAAACTCAACCTGTCGAGACAGACGGCATCCCCACAGAGCCTGGGTTTTGTTCAAGGTTTCTTCCCCAGAGGAAGTTTTTCCTTGCCTCCGTCGCCAAGTGCTTGCTCAAGTGGGGTTTCAGTTGGTTCTCTGTTTTCATTTATGAATGTGACCTTCATGTGCAAAGTGCCATGATATAACTGCTGTTGTGATTTGGCGCTATAAAAATAAATGGAATTGAACTGAAATTGAATTGAACACAAATGGAATGGAAAATAATATTTTTTGCAGTGCACAAATCCCTCAAATACAACCCACCGAGCCCCCTTTTCCTCAACCCCAACACACATTCCCACAATTGTTTACAAATGTTTTTTTTAACTGCAGGTGCTCCAAAATATTGCACAACCTCCCACTTAAATTGCATTTGATTTACATTCTTATTGACACAATTAAAACTCTCAGTCAAGAAAACCAGTTAGCCTGTAGCCTTATTTGATCATATGCATTCCATAATGTGGTGTAAATAAAGTGATGCTCCAGTGCCATACCTTTATCTTTGGCCCGTTTCTCCTTTTTCTCTTTCCTCTTATTTCTAAATTGTGGCTTTGACTTTTTCTTCCATGATCCATGTCATCGTAATCTCCCACCGTCAAGGCTAAACCAACTCATATTACTCACAATTCCCTCCTTTTTATTTCACATTTTCGTTGTGAAATAACATTTGTTTGAGACTCTTGGTCTGCGATATAATGAATATAATAGTAACAATGAAATATGTTTTATTTTAGGGGAGCGAGTATCCCGCCTGTAGAGGGCTCCCATCTGCGACAAACCTCCTAACTTGATGAGGAAATGCTGAGGCTGAGCCTGAGCAGAAACAAATAAGATTTTCATTTCCCCAAGAGAATGCCGTCCTGGGCAACTCCCAATAAGGCCCATAGCTAGAACCGCCACTGCACCCAGGACATTTATCAATCTATTCATGGATCACACACCTGTTGTGAATGGTGGGCACAACAGGGGCCTATTTCACAAAACTAGGATAAGGGATTAAGCCGGGATATCTTGGTTATCCTGGCTCAATTTATCTGTGATCCGGTTCCACAAAAGTGGGATAGTGGAAAGTGGAATATGTTCTGACAGTTACCATGAAGATTCATTCTGTGAGTTAGTCTGCTCCCTACCAAGCTAAGGTCCAGGATCTATTTAATCTCATCCCTTATGTCCATCAGTAGTCACCATAAACGGAAACCAATAATTAATCCACTGCCCACTACACAGTTATCACATTCAACTACACTCACTGTCATTATTTCAACATTTGTCATTGTTTATTTCAATCATTGTACATAAAGGGTTTTAGATTTTGTGGCAATCATTAGATCATTTATGAGATATTGTACACGTGCTGTATATAAAATACATGTCTCATATAAATACAAACACACATTTACAAGATAAAGGAATTATACAGTCTGACAGAGTTATACTTACACAATTTCCCTCTCATCTGCAGTCAATTTCACCTACAATTTCAACAGACTCAATCACAGTGGTACCACGTTTTCGGAGATATAATTGTGTTGGTTGCGGATGTGTACTGCATTACCCAGAAGCCGTAGCGCTCGAGGGGAAACCGGAAATTTACACACTGTTGAAGCTACGAACGAGTGACGGTGATATGCTGCTAATAAAGCAAAGAGTTCTATATATTAGAATACACTATATTAGTGTACACTGCTGTTCTCGATTTGTTAAACAGGCAACAAACATAACATTAACTATTTGGGTTGTAATTACGGTGGTTTCAACGGAGCATTCAGTGTGTATTTGTGTACTACTTACACTTCCGCTTCCGTCGGGGAAAAGTACGCCGCTCTCGTTGCCACGGTGAATCGCTGACTCTGATCGATACTAGTGCTCTATTTAGGGAAGCCGAATACGTGCACTGATTCGGGATTGGTTTCACCTGGCTTGATTAATCTGTGTCTACTCATCCTGGCTTGGGCTTTGTGCAACCAATTAAGCCTAGACGCTCTTGCTTTGGGTTGGTTGAGCTGAGCTTAGTCACTTATTCTTGATCTCTGAATCCTACTTTTGTGCAATAGGTCTCAGATACTGAACCGTTTTCAGACCCAAACCCAACTAACACAGATTGAGACATTTGTATAGGCCTTTTATGTACATAGAAAATGTTTGACATTTTGTTAATTCTGCTCCTGAAAAAAATGGGAATAACAAAAGTGTTCATATTTTAGTTGAGCGTTAAAAGTGCAAAAACAAATGCATGTGTATAACTACACGGTTGCTGTCAGTCGCAACTGAACACGATAATATAGATTTTTTTTTGGTGACTGCTCTTGTTCATCTCATTAAGATTGTGGGTTTGGTGTTTATTGAAAAGAAGTGTTCATACCTACTCTGCCAGCCCGGATCACTGTGGAGTTGTCGGTGAAAAGACGTTTCAGTGTTCTGAAGCATTCGCCCACACTCTGGACGTTGTTTGCGGTCGTTTTGTAGCCCTGACATAGGAGAGTACTTTCATGTACATTAATGAAACAATCATAGCAGCCCAGAGACCCTTGGAAAATAAGACTAAAACACAGCAACCACAAAGCCAACAAGAAAGCCATTTGGCCCGAGTGTATCAAATTGAACCAAAAAAAAAACATATTTACACACTAAGTCACTCTTACCTCGTCATACATGTTGCTGACGAACGTTTGCGCGAGGCCCGTGTGACGTCATCGCGACGACACTACGTGATGCGTTCGTTTGCACTTTGCTGGGTCGGAAATCAAGAAATTTATTTTGTATTTTAAAACTTGGACAAATCTTGGTTTACTTTACATCAGTGGTATCTAAAGTGTGGCCCGGGGTCATTAATGCCTGCTACTCGTTTTTTTTTTTAACTGTGACACAATGTAAAAATAAAATTAAACAAACGGAAAAATTAAACAAAAAGGCACAATGTAAAGAGAAAAAGCTGAAAGTGCACACTAATAACTAATTAAGCGTTGTCTTTAAATATATATAAACATATTTGTAGCTGTTTTACAAATGGGCCGCTGCATCTTTTGATTTTTCAGTATGTGGCACTTGGTGGGAAATATTTGGGCACCCCTGGTTTATGCTGTCAGAAGGACATTAATTTAACTATGCTGTGGTTGCATTGCATCATATCGAGAGCTAACTTCAAAACAGACTCAATATTAGAAACAGCTCTTGGTATGATGCAGTGCAGGTCTACACTTCAGTAATAAATATATTGTGCACATATCTACGTCACACTTTGAGGTATTTGCAATACTTTGTCCCTCCCACTCGCTAAATCATGATACTAAAATATTACACACTCCTCAATATTATGCAGTTACAGTACCATCACAATTAGTTTTTCCCAATTGCTAGAACACATTTCATAAAACCTCCTCCTATTTACAACACATATCCCAAAAACCTAACTTTTCTATCAAAACCCAACTATCCATCCATTTTCTATACCACTTGTCCTGACTTGAAAGCTTGAGTTTTGCAGTTGTTGACGTGTAGTGTTTGGCCGAAAGAGTGTTTGATTCGAGTGAGTTTAGGCCATTAGGTTCAGAGAATGGGATTAATAGCATTTTAGAAATTCTGAAACACGTCCTACCTCTCTGACATTGTCTATTGTCCTTTATTGTTTGCATTGACCCCCATTCGAGCATGGCTGTGTACCTAATGAAGTGACTGGTGATCCACATGTGGTGAACACGTAGTATAATTAAGAAGGTTGCATCCACATACCTCCCTCACGTCTTTTGTCTGCTCTGGTCCTTATTTCCCACTGCCTCAATGCACCAGTTTTGCTGCAGAGCAGAGATGGCGCGAGCCATGGATGGGGAGGGGGTGTTGCACAGAAAGAGTGTTTAAATGCTGATGTAAACATTGGGAGGAGGCAGGGAAGCGTGTCAATATGAACACCCCAAGAGAAATGTCCTTAAGTCTAACCGCTGGTAAAGAAAGAAGTCAATAAGGAACAGCAAGGAGAGGCAAAGAACATTATTGCAGGTGAAGGTGAACAAATGAGGCAAAATAGGGAGTGAGAAAAATGTTTGAGACAATGGAGGAATAAAAAGTGGCTGCAGGGAAGAAAGTGGAAGAGGTGAGTGAGGCCACAAGTGACAAAAGGGAGGAGGGAAAAGGGGGAGCGAGCAGGCAGGACTACAAATCAAGCCGGCTGCCTCATCACATCCTGTATCCCCCCCACTTGTCTCCCATCATCCTCCCCCTGCCTCACTCCTGGCGCGTCTCCATGGCAACCAGACAGGGTGCCTAATACGCCAACTTAATATATTTCCAGTGGCAGGGTGAGCGGGCTACTAATGCCTTCATCGGTCTCCACGCAGACAAGCCAATCAATATTAGACAAAAGTCTGCTGCAGGACTGCCAAAGTTTGCAAGCGCACAGGGAAAATCCCAATTGCGTGTTGTGTGTGTGTGTGAGAGAGAGAGAGAGAGAGAGAGAGAGAGAGCGAGAGAGAGAGAGAGAAAGGAGGGAGGTGGGTGTGTTCAGTCTGTCTACTATGCGTGCTGCCAAGGGCACTTTGATTGAATCTCCTTATGTACTACATTGACGAGAGCCCAAAATGGGATTATTCACACATTTGTAAAACACCACAACACTTTTTTTCATTAGCCCGTAAGACATAGAAAAGCATCTAATAAAAACACTGTCGAACGGCTTGTTTGGTGGCCTTTAAGATATAAAAGAGAATAAACAGTTGTCATCAATTTCACAGAACTTTTTACTGACACATCAGCGTATCTTGTAACAAGTACACAAGGATTGTTTTTTTTGTTTATGTTGACAAGTATGGCGGGGTCACGACCCTTGGCTGTCTTCCTTGGCCCCCTCCACTTGAGGGTGTATGTCACAAAGCCAGCCAAAAGGGTCAGCCCCCTTAGAAGGTGTGCGCTACAGGAGGCGCCATTGTCATCTTCTCCTTGTCCATCTTGATCAAAACCCCATGGCGACTCTTATTGGACTCTTCATTAGCAACATTTTCAAACATCATAAGGTGAGGCTATGAGGAGAACCGCCATATACAGCCTTTGAGAGCTTCATGCAATTTTAAAATAAAAGAAAACCTCAGAGGAACTGTTAAAAACAGCATTTATTTCATAATCGTATGATATTTTTCTTAAAGTTTCTTCCAACTTTTTTTTGGTTATAGTTTACAGTGGTGTTTCAGTTGGAGGTGTTTCTAATATGTCATTTTCATCCCACTATAACCCCACTTATAAAGTCCAATCTGACAAATGCATTATCTTTATTAGTACTACAGACACGTGATAACTCAAATAAAACCACGCCATGAAGGAGTTGTTGAAACTGAATGCAGCCCTGTTCCCGAGGACCTCACCTGTGACCTGCTTTGACCTCACAGGTTAAGGGTCTCAGGGACAGAGGGGCATACTTGGAAATTAATACACACCACCCAAGGTTCCATTGGAACGACAGAAACAAAAAATCTTTCACAACGACATGTATAGATCCTCCGAAGAGGAGAAGACGCACGGTCGTCGCTGTGCCGAGACAAAGACATGACCTCATCTCACATTTTGGATTCTGCGGCACCGACCCGTCTCATGGTCTGCTGCAGCCCGGACTCGAAAATGATCGCCTCATTTAAAGTGAGCAATCGCCGTGTGATCGTGTCTGCCTTCATGTCATATGCATTGTGCTCGGCATGGGAGCTTGTAACGGAGAACTAATACATTTCACAGTGAGCACAAATAAACGCAGCATTAGTGACATGTTGCAGAGGCAGCCCAATCAAATCAGGAGCGACAATTCATTTAAAAGTGGGGTTAAATGCCTCAAATGTAATTTATTGACATATTGCAGCATGTAACAGAGGATCGGTGAGGTGAAATGGTTATAGAAGTCACAAAAAAGTGACAGAATTATAGCCCACGACTCAACATAAATCACACTCACCTTACAGAAAAGTACATAGCTGGTAAATCTCTCCACAGCTGCCTGGGAACAAAATGACACTTAAGAAGAAGGATTTCTCTTTTATGTTGTCTAAAAAAAACTGCCTGGGTCTGAGCAATTTGATGTGTGGCTTTAACCGTTCCAATTAAAACCGACGCCCCCCACTGGCAGACAGACTAAGTGGGGGAAACAGGGTGCCTAGTGTGTTAAAGGCACATAAACACATTTAATTGGTACAGGCATGATGTCATAGCATGAAAGTCCTGAGCGGGAATGAAGGTGCAGCATGTACCAGCCGTGTGCTTGTATTCATGTGTGTGCACAGGTGGACTCTGTGGGCTCCAGGCCCCAGCGTGTGATTTTCTTTTTCGTTCTTGTTGGAAGTGACAGCTACATCACAACAGCCTGGTATGATGAAGTTACCTGAGTGAGTACATAGGTGAGAGACCTGGGTACGTGAAATATTTCATTCATGTTCACTAAACAAGTCAATGAGAATGAATGCCACACATTTTTCCCCACTGTGTGTTGTACCACATCAACAGTCTGCGCTTTGAAATGCTTTGACAGCTGCTCATTTGAGTCATTCACCTGTCAGAGTGGAAAGCGTATCTCATAATGAGCGTTTCCAATCACGTTTACAAATGAGGCGTCTTAAACAGGATGCACCATTTTTGCTTACCGGGCGTGTGCACTGCCACATTTAAGAATGCATGCATAAACAGCGTCACTGTCAACAAACAAACATACAGCTACTTTCACCATTGTGTGGGAATGTTAAAAGTATTACCTTACAAGCACTGTTCCTTCCACGAATTGGAGTCTATGCTCTACACCGGGTCCAGGTGGCCAGCCCAGTGGCACGTAGCTCATAGAGGGGAATATTGATTGTGTTATCGTATTGTTGTGTGTCTGCCTACCTGACGAACATCGGTGCACCGCTGCAACCTTTTGTCTCTGCAGGGCTGTCGCCACGCTGCTGCACTAGAAGAGAAAACGACAAAGAGAGAGCATGGTTGCTTACAAACCAACAAACTATCCAACGTACAGACTTGGAGGCAACACACTCACACAGATATTCGTTTACCCTCCATGTTGCATTAAGGGTCGCCACAGCCACATGTCTCTTTGCGTTGGCTGCATCACAAGTGTTCTCTCCTCCTTTTTCTGCTTCACTCTTTCTAGACGCCGTCCCTGCATGTCCCTCTTTTTCATCTCATGTTCTCCTAGCCTCACGTCTGCTCAAGCTCAGCACCCCCCAATGCACACACACACACACACACACCAGTCTGTCAGCTACTGGCATGTGAGTGTGTGTGTGAGAGAGAGAGAGACAGAGAGATAGAGGGCGGGAATACGAGTGCAACGAGTGCACAGATGTGTGTGTTTG
Organism: Dunckerocampus dactyliophorus; assembly: GCF_027744805.1. Lineage (NCBI taxonomy): Eukaryota > Metazoa > Chordata > Actinopteri > Syngnathiformes > Syngnathidae > Dunckerocampus > Dunckerocampus dactyliophorus. Next base: position 21,190,571 of record NC_072825.1, read on the forward strand.
TGTGCGACCAAGGAAAAGAGAGGGCGCATGCACGTGTGTGAACGATGGGAGGGGGGTGGGGTTGGTGGCAAAGAGGCTAGCTAGAAAGTGGGGATGGAGGGGGAGGGTCAGAATCGTCTAATAGGATGAGGAGAAAATAGAGAAAATACAGTATATAGCCCAGGAGTGTGGTGAAACTGAGAGCCGACATTTGATGCCACCGTCTACATGTACGCCAATCATAACACCATCATGGCATTGATTAGCGGCTTCACACTAGCTAATGCTGACATATGTGCTAAACAGTGCGACATCAAATAAGTTAAAATGACACATCTTAGTGTGCGTCTTAATTAGACAAGAATATGTCAGAGGTGCCGGGAAGGTTCAGTACAGCTAACTTCGACACAAGAAACACAGTGGAACCTGAAGTCAAATCACCCACGATTCAAATTTTGACCAACATTTTCAGTAACAATATGCCACTTAAGTCGCACAAATCTTTGAGCCAGCATAACTCACAGGATCGCCATATTTGGCTTTTTCTTTAGCTTTTTTGCAAGACCTATTGCAAAAGATGACCACCGTCACGTCACTAAAATCTCACTGTGCTTTTTCCTTGGCTTTTTGGTGACACTTGTTACTAATATTGATCAACAAGAGGTGTTAAATGAGACAATAATAGAGCAGAAGCAATAAGACTACAATCTTACCAAAAGGCCCGCCGCTTGTGCTGAATGTTAATTGTTTTTAAGTTGTATTATTAAGTGTCGTTACTCTTGCAAAGTAAAAATGTTAAAAATTAAATGGGCGAGTTAGTCATTTTTAAGAGTTTTTTTTATTGTTGTCATTGTGACCTAATTTATAATAATTAAATGTCTATAAATGATAAAACATTATATGAACATTTCATAATATTATTGTGACCAAAATGACCACTATCAACAAATTACAGTGGCTCCCCGCACATACGCGATTCTGCATTCACGGCCCCACAAATTTGCAGATTTTTAAAGTTTTTTTTCCCTAAAAAATTATGCCGTTATTTTGCAAAAAACACACCTTGTTCACCATATATCGAAATAATTTCTAAATATGTAATAATACAGTTAAAATCTACAAAATACATGTACTACGGTTAAAAAAGCCGTACATGTTTACATGTTTATGTCTTTATGCTTCATTGATAATGTTTTTTCGTCAAGTGTTGAGATTTCACACTTTGTTCGGCGGTGTTGGAACGCACCATAGTTGCTGTGAGAGCGGCCTGCAGAGCATGGGAGCCTCGTACTGCCGCTAGTGAGAGTGAGGTGGAGGCGGCCCCACAACAGATGTAAGCCCGTGACTCTGATTCATCTGTTCTATCGATCATCATTATCATTCATTAGTGGTGAGTACCTACAGTATGCATTTTATTCATTAAAAATGCATTTCATAAGTGTGTGAGGTATATTTAGGTCTTGACCCTGGACTGTGCATTTAGCATTTAGTTTGTTAGCATCCGCGTTCGTGAGTAAAGGCAAATGAAGAGACAGGGTTCAGGAGCTGAATCTAATCTAATGATTCCAACAGTCACCTTATTGCAAATGTTGATACAAAATTGGACGAGAAGGCCAACGTCAAGCTAGCAGGAGGGTTTGGAGGGGTAGAGGAGGCCGTGTGTCAAAAAAAAAAACATTTTTATGGGCATATCTATTACTTGTGGCCATTCACTTGTAGGCTTGGAACGTAACCCCCGTGAAAAAAGAGCATCTACTGTAATCCGATATACCTGCACTTGATTTGACTTCCGCTATTTTTGTTAATCCTGCCTCGAACATCACTACTCACTCTATTGTGGTTTTATAATTAATTAATTAATTAATAAATGATCACTTTCGTGCTTGACTATGGCCTATTATTACTCAAATAATATTGAAAGACACGTCATACAAAGTATTCTGGTCACTAGACGTCAGTAATGACACAAAACATTGACGAGACACGACATTAGATTATATTACCTTAACACTGCAATTAGTCAGTCATGCCATGTCCGACATGATAGAGTAAAAAAGAAATATTCTCCCATTCCATGTGGAAATGGTAAGGTTTTTGTTTCTTTGTCCTTCTTCCCCACTCTGTTTGAAACCCTTTACGTTTACAATAAATAAATTGGAGGCAAACTAGTTAGCCCACTAGCATGCTATGCTTAAAACCGTGGCCGTCTCGTGCCTCTGCAGTCATCCTGTAGCCTGCGCATTAGCAATGTGGTGTAAACAAAGAATAGTTGGAGTGTAAAGGGGACTATAGGGGTGTTATTTCATGTCTACGGGGTTCTAATAATGGTAAAACAAAGAAAAAAAAAACGTATTTAGAAAGTCATAAACAGGTTATTCCATTTATTAATATTGAACCCTACTTCGCGAATTCTACGTCCATCTGACTTCTTCTTCTTACTTGTTTTGTCCTGATTGTGCACAGGATAAAAATTGTGAACTGTGAGGAGAGTCATAAACGGTTTTATGACTGTGACAGTTTGACCCTGGCACTGATTTGTTTCCATTATTTGCAAAAAAAACCCCGGGGTAAACCCGCATCCTGAAACATATTGTGGTCGACCTTCCAATGTAATAAAATAGTTTGTGAAAAGCTCACTTTTGTATGCATTCATAAAAAGGTCAGTTTTGTATTTTAACAAAGCATTTATTACTCTTCTGTGTCAGTTGTTTCTAAGGGGAGCTGAAGTCTGACACTTTAATATCGGAGAGTTGTTGGTCTCAAAAGGTAAAAGAATCACATGGCCTTGAGGGAGTTTCAGAAAATGACAGTAAATCTAATTTGGACGCTCCGATTAGAAGATTGTTCACTTGGGCGAGGAGACAAACTTGATCTTTAATGGCTCAAGAGTGTTCTGACCATAACATAAACAGCGTGTCACACTTTAATGGCTCAACTGATTAAATCTTCTTTTTGTTTTGTTATTGGCATTAAGGTCAGTGATGAACAAAAAAAAATACACACACACACACACAACACACAGCAAACAAAGCTTAAGGGAGGATGTTAAAAGGGAGAGCAGACATGGACTCAATTAAGACAAACTCATCTTCACCTCCGTTCAAAAGGCTTTCAGATGCAGATCTCATACATATGCATGTTCGATGGCGCCAACCTTTTATCCCGTCCTGAAATGTAGGTTAGAAAAACAACATGAATCTACACATTCATAACGCCTAATGAATATTCACGACAGACATTTATATATATATATATATATATATACTGTGTGAGTTCATCTGCGTTCATCTTTTGTCTCAGCTTCAGTGCACTGCAAGGTACTACTGCCTGGATACGTGTCTGGTCACCTCAGTCCACATGGAAACAACACGGGAAAGGACTGAGGCGCAGCACTTTGCACAGAAGGTGAGGTCCTCAGCAATATGGAAGGATCATCATGATCATGATCATCATGGTCGTGTGCGTGTCTTCCTGCCAGTGACGCCACATTTTACCGGAGCATGGCTTTGCACGATTGTGGCTATCATCGGAGCCATTTTGTCCTGAAACGCTGTGCAAAAGCAGTTCTCCGTGGTTGGAGCATAACCCCAGTGTCACATCGCGAATGCGACAGACAGGTGTGTGCTCCAGCGTGTGTATCTATGTGTGTTTGCGCGCCTGCGGCTGCACTCTGCAGTGCCACTGAGAGACAAAGCATTTGGAGTGCTCCACAGGGATGACATCATCAGTCTGGGATGGTGTCTGCCTTGTCTGTCTCAGGGTTGGGATGCACTAGTTTGCTATTTCATCCCCCCATAAATTGGAGACGGCACAGCTTATGGCAAAAGATCACTCCTATTTTTGCGTATAACACCAGAAAACAAAAGGAATTACACACATGCTTTAAAAAAAAAAACGAAAGTGGACGCTTTGTTGCAAACTTTGAGCAAAGCGCATGCAAAGAATGTAAAATGTGAGATGGATGCAAAATTACAAAATATTTAGAGTCACTGCCATCTTTACTGTTTGAGCAGATCGACACCCTCCGCCATGCACATTATGCTTGTCCCACACGCCTCACCACCGTCAGGTGTTCATCTGTCTCTTCTGGCAGGAGAGCGGCGTGCTGCAGGGATGATAAAGACGACTAGCGGTGCCGAATCAGCACTATTCTTATAGATGCCCCCTTTTCTGCGAGGTGGGAGGGGAGACGGCTATAATGCACTGCAGTCGGCACGTACTGCAAGCTGACAAACTGAGGAAGCAGGAAGAGGAGGAGGAGGAGTAGTAAAGGTTATTGAGTTTGAAAACTGCATAAATTAGCACGAGTGAGAGTCAGCGGGGTTTCCAGGACCGGGGCAAAACCTCATGCACCGCGTCAGCGACCGTAGTAACAAAGTCACTGTCAAGGCCACTCTACCTGCAGTGTACTGCCACACACAAGGACTAACAATATTAGTAGTTAGGCTGTATATACTGTAATGTATATTTGTATGTTTAGAGTACGCTGTGGGATAAAAATGGAGGTGCAGTGTCCTCCCTCTCAGTTGCTCCAGAAGGTGTTCCACATGACTCGCTGTTTGGCCCACAAATAATATAAAAAAATGCTGGTGGTTCTGACGGCTGTGCAGAGGCTACCATTGGGCCCGGAGGGAATAATAGACACCACACTACAAACGAATGAATGACATCATTAGCCACGAGGCTATGCGCTCACAGAGTAACAACATACTTACCTCTTGGCCGGGGGTACATTTAGACGTGGCAAGAAGTGACTCCGCAGGGAAAGCTAGAAGGTTGTACAGTTATCTCCGTGCTGTTTATTAAGCGAAACCATACAACCAACTACCTCACGCTGCAGAGCACAGACTGTCGAGCTGCTTACCCCCCCCAGACAAGATCTGTGTGCGTGTGTCTATCTGGAAACTCTACACTGTCTACTTAATGCTTCGTTTCAGCCAACCAGCAGGCAAGTTCCACATTTGAATTACTTTCATGCATCTTTTGTATAGCACTGAAGAATAAAGGTTTATTTTTTTCTTAAGCCTGCATCCCAGGCAAAGTGTTTGCGGTTAGCACGTCTGCCTTGCAGCCAAGTGGTTCTGGGTTTGAATCTCGTCTGAGCTCTCTATCTGTGTCGTTTGCATCTTTTCCCTGTGCTTGCTTGGGTTTATTCTGGATTTCTTCCCACAGTCCAGTATCACGCTTGTCAGATTAATTGAATTGTACATTCTCAATAGCCTGAACAGGATAAGTGGCACAAAATGACATAGTTTTTGTGTAAATCTGACTAGTAAGTACATTTAAGAATTCAACCCAAAAAGTAAATTTTTTAGATCCCCGCTATTCGTGGGGGTTACCTTCCAAGACCACCCGCACATGGCGAAAAGTGGTGATTAATTGAGACACCCATAAAAATATAGATTTTTTGACACACAGCTCCCAACATTTGAGCTCGCTTGACATGGACGTCCTCCAATATCGCCTCAGCATTTGCAATAAAAGTGACTGTTGCAGTTATTACACTCGATTGAGCTCCAGCACCCTCCCCTTCACTCTTCTCAGCTGCCATTGTTCACTCCGGACTCAAAATATGCCTCACACACTTATTATTTAAAATATAAATTGTATAGATACTCACCACTAATGAATGAAAATGTAAGATGACCAACGTAACAGATGGAATCAGAGTGGTGTCATGGTGTAGCCTTCAACCTTGTCGTCAGGCTAGCGCTTGAGGCTAGCAGGATAGTACAGGCGTTTTTCCAAGCCGTGTCCACATAATCGACACTGCTTGGCTGTTGTAATTCCAGTAACCACTTACGATCATATATTACGTTGTGTTGACTGTCGAAGCGAGTGCTTCTGTGCTCCTGTGCTGTGTCTCACAGCACATAAAGGCAAAATCTCAACGATGATGAAAAGACAATATCAGTGACGCATAAAAACAATAAAGATGTAAAAATTGTGGGATATCGAACAGTGGTACATGTATGCTGAATATTTTACCTGTATTATCACATATTTATTAATTATTTTTAAAAATTCCGGGGATCCACTGCATCTCTGAATTCAATCTATTTGCATCTGAGGCTATACGGAACACATGCTCACAAAAATGATTAAGCCAGTAATGCAGAAACATAAGCGGAAGGGAAACCAAAAGGCAGAAATTATTTGATGGAGAAGTTCAACAATAATGACTACAACATTTACAACTCCCCTGCAGGTGAGAATACTACAAAGGCATTGTCTCCATGTTCATTCATGGGATTCTAATCTATTTCTAAGGATTTGTTGCCCTCTACTGGTGACTGTGCCAACTTCCACTCTGTGTTGCTCCCCATTATTTCAATGCCACAGTAAAATGGCTTCGACTGTTTTGACAAGAGCTGCTCATTATAATGTCAGTTCTGTCCATTCAAATGTATGTATGTATGTATGTGTGTGTGTATGTATGTATGATAAATAACATAGTACCTCAGAATTAGAACCCAAAGTCATACAATTTGGAAACCAAACCTGTTGTGATAAAGGCACGTTGTTTTAGTGCCTTTTATATAAAAAAATGTTTTCATAAACAGTTATTCCAAACAAAGGGCCAGCTTCCACAAGCGATGATAAGAGAAGAAGAATTTAAGGAGAGAAGAAGAATATAAAAGTAAGCGGTCTGAGATTTAAAGCAATAAGACTCCATTAGAGCAATTATCAGTAGGCCTTTTTGTATGACCCTTTGATAGATGGATGAATGGATGGATTGGTAAATAGATGGGTAGATCACTGTGCCACTATAGCAACTATTCTGACATTCACAAAGATCCCAAAAATCAATAAGTTACAGAAGTTCTGCGACAGCGGAGCAGAAGTGGCCAACATACCAGAGCTGACAGCAGACGTGGAGGGATGACAACAGTTTGACAGACACCAATTAACAGCCCTGAAGACCTGTCAGTCTCAAGCAATTAAGTTGAACAAGACTGATGAGTGCTGCAGTGTCATTTGTGTTCGGTTCGGGGGACACCGTGACACAAACATATTTTCAATGCAAAGTCTGCAGCTAAAAGAGCGGTGTGTGGGCGTGCTGCACTATTTGCATGGAAACCAATATTAAAGCATTAAAATACAGTTTTGTTACACTTCTTCCTCAGTGGACCTCATAGTGAACTCTGCAGTTTAGAATGTGAGGAAACACTAGCATAAAGAAGTATCTTAAGAAGTTTAGCAACAGTACAAGCATAAGAAGAAACACAGTGTCTGATATCATTAGCCACAATCTTATCTTAACTTTACTAAAACACATCTTTATTTACCCTTTTTCTGTTATGATTCAAAAAATGGTAACATGGTATGCTGAACACAGGAACTGCTGTGACATGGAGAAGGGGTAGGATTAAATAAGACCTGCTTTTTACTACTCCTTTTCGGATATGTTGAATTGTGGAACTTTAAACATGTGATGTACTACAATGTAACCTTGTTCGAAAGGCGTGTTTGAAATAAACTAAACCACTACGATTACTATCACCATACTCTGTCCTCCTGTCCCTCCCCGCCACTTGAGCTCTCATGAGTCCCTATTGCCCGCCTCTTACCCTTTTAGCCACCCTCCATCAGCATTTCCCCAGCCACGCCAGCCTTTTTATAGCCCCAATTCGCCTCTACCTTATTTCCCAGTCTGTCGTACATTCACAGTCAAATCACGCAGAAATGTAGAGCAATTGTGCCTGTGTCAGCTGTCCTTCACTCGCTTCCTCCTTCCTCCACCGTTTAGCAGGCCTGTCTGGCAAAAGAGATAGTTATGGAAATTGTCTATTCTAAATTGTCATTCTAAATCGACGGTGACATGAGTTGGTGTCGCTCCATACAGGATGGACAGAAAAGATAAATGGTGAACGCTGCTTTGATGCTGTGAGTTTGTAGTGATAATGAAGGGAATGTGATGGAATAGTTCAAAGAGACATTCTATAAGATAAGATGAACACACATTACAAAGGAAGTACTTTTCACTATTAAACATCTGTCATCGCTCCCATTCTCACAGTTCAGGAAGTGTGACAACACGTTGAACTTTTTTCCTTTTTTTTCTTTTTTTAAAAAAGGCTCTTACACCAACCAATATGGCAAAAGGAGTGTTGCCATGGGAACCGTTTGCCTGGCAACCCAAACAGCCTGGCAACTAGCCAAAGTGTTGCCAAGGCACAGATGTGAATGTGTGCATGCTGAGCTGCAGGTGTGACTGGCATTTCTTAGCCCCTCCCTTCAAACGTTCGTCCAACATGATAGAAGGATGCGTCTACAGGGAAACTGCTGAGAATGCATGTGCCCTTATAAGAAAACAAGTTCTACCACTTCGCCTGTTTGACCTTAAAGTAACCCTGTAGAAAAACAGAAATGTGCTTGTGACCTTAGCTGTCATGCAGCCTGATATGTTTAAAATTTTTATTCAAGCACAAAAAACTAATTCAGGAAGCGCGTGTATGCCAATTGCTTACAAAGCTTTGAGGTTTCATAAAGTGCCTTGCATAGAAAAATAAGCTCGCACATAACTAATCATTCAACCTTGCGAATAATAGCAGCACTGCTCTAACCACATAGTGAACACAAACATTCTTACAGAGCTCTTATTTACTGAACCTTCTGCAGCTCTAAAACAAACAAACCCTGGTGTCTCTGTTGAAGCGAAGCTAAACACTTTATAATGACACACAGTGTGATGCACTGAGGAACTGACCCAGAGTAAAAACATGATATGTATATCTAATAACTTCTAAAAGTGCTTTTTGGAAATTGAGCCGCCACATGTGCTTTCAATTATTAGCTTGATTAGCCCTGCGGGCTGCTATGCTATGCTTGGCTGCCACCCTGGTGACCCTTTGATTGGGAACCCTGCACCTGCTTGGGGTGGCCTCAACAAATGTTGTTGCGCCAACCTATAGTTTGAGTCGAATTGTGTGTGCATTGTGCAGAGCATAAGCATTACCACTTCACTTGTGAAATAATATCATTTTATATTAGTATTACTTTATGATATAATCAAATATATTATTGATATGTTGATATCTTTTTGGGACTTCATTCAGGTTAGAAAGATAAAAAAAAAAGAAGGTGAGGGCCAAACTGTGTTAGTTTGAATGAGGACAAAGTATATACTGTATGTTCATGTACACTGTACATATGTCGGAATTTGTATTAATATTCATTAATTATACAAATTGTATTGGAAGGGTAACTTCATCTTCTCCTCTCAGAGCTCCTTGCAACAGCGCACGGAATCCATGACCACTCTAGCATTCATGAGCATTCAATAACCTTTATCCTTAATGATGGTCGCAGCAGATGAGTGGTTGGGACGAAAACAGCGGCCAATATTGGTGGCTGTTTCACCTCTCTCTGAGCTTTTTATCATGTTCTTTTCCACTTTCATGCTGATGGCTTTATTTTTATAAAGACCTGGGTTCGAATCTCCGCTTGGGCATTGGAGCTTGCATATTTTCCCGTGTGTGCGTGGGTTTTTCTCCGGGTACTCCGGTTTCCTCCCACATTCCAAAAACATGCATGTTAGGTTAACTGGTGACTCTAAATTGTCCATAGGTATGAATGTGAGTGTGAATGTTTGTCTATATTTGCCCTGCGATTGGCTGGCGACCAGTCCAGGGTGTACCCCGCCACTCGCCCAATGTCAGCTGGGATAGGCTCCAGCATACCCCACGACCCTAATGAGGATAATGGCATAGAAAATGGATGGATGCAAGTAATAATAATAATAACTTGTAAGAGGCAGTATAGCTACACCTACATCTAGCTTGTGCTGAGAGTGGACAAGAGCTTTCCAATGAACACTTCCACTTTCCCTCGGCTCTGCAAGTGGCCTCTGCATCATACCATGACATCATACCATGACATCATACCAACTGCCTAGGGGAAGTCAACGAGGGCAACTCAAACTGCTATTGGAATGCAGCCTATGTCTTAAAGAAGTGCTATTGTGAACTTCACCCCCTTTTTTGCATATACACTGTATATGTATGTAATACAACACAACGTAACTTAAGGAGTGTGACAGGACAACACATACGTGAGCAACCCTAGTATACCTATGTGAGCTACAGCGCTAACATTACAGTCCCATTTTAACAGCAACATCATGTTAGGTTAGCGGTCCTACTGAAAAAAACCCCCAAAATGATCAAACATACAGCACATTCCCAGGTGTGTAGCTGACTGACGGATAGTTGGTAAATCTCCAGGCTTTTTACAAGATGCGTAGCAAAGCCTGCTTTAAAAAAAAAATAAAATAAAGCTGCCCTGTGGTGGGTCAGTGGCAGTATAATGTCCATGAAAAAAAAGGGGTTGTGTTTTAACATCACAAAAATCTGGAACTTCAAAACCAACCATTCGAATGCTTCTTCTCTAGAAAACTGGAGGAGGTAAAATTTTTCTCATGTTTGGTCACAAACAGGCTCTCGGGACACATCCATCCATCTATCCATTTTCTACAGTATACCGCTTCTCCTCATTAGGGTCGCGGGGGTATGCTGGAGCCTATCCCAGCTGACTTCGGGTACACCCTGGACTGTTCGCCAGCCAATCGCAGGGCACATATAGACAAACAACCACTCACTCTCACATTCATACCAATTAACCTAACATGCATGTTTTTGGAATGTGGGAGGAAACCCACGCACGCACGGGGAGAACATGCAAACACCACACAGAAATGCCCAACAGAGATTCAAATCCAAGTCTTCCCGATCTCCTGACTATGACTGTGGGGCCGACATGCTAACCACTAGACCACCGTGTCGGGAGACATATATTATCAAAATAGGGAACCTGTAAACAATTAATTCATTCACGTAATGCCGCTTATCCCGCACAGGGTTGTGAGTGAGCTTCAGCATATCGTTCTTTTCCAAATTATCTAACAAGATAAGACATTAACGTTTTGTGAAAGTTGTCCATTTTTAGATAAACAGATAAAATGGTGAACAGGAATGGCACTGACAAAGGCACTCTGCAAAGGCCAGACTACTTTAGTTGGATCAGGACCAAGTTGCACAGTCATACACACCCACCACCTACATAGTCCAGAACTGTCATTAAGATTTATGCATTATTCATGAAGAAATTAAGGATAATGACAAAAAAAATCCCCTAGTGTGCAATGTTAACAATAGTGAAAAACAAAGGTCCTGGATAAAAATGCAATGGATCCTTCTTTGATTTATGTCCAACCTATCTACAGTGGTATGAAAAAGTGTTTCCCCCTTCCTGATTTCTTTCTTTCTTTCTTTCTTTCTTTCTTTCTTTCTTTCTTTCTTTCTTTCTGTTTGTCACTCTTAAATGTTTCAGATCATCAAACAAATTTTAATATTAGTCAATGACAAAATGAACACAAAATGCAGTGTATAAATGACACTTTTTATTATTAAGGGAGAAAAAATAATCCAAATCTACACGGCCCTGTGTGAAAAAGTGATTGCCCCCTAAACCTAATAACTGGTTGGGTCACCCTTAGCAGCAACAACTGCCAACAAGCGTTAATTTGCAATGAGTCTCTTACAGCGCTGAGGAGGAATTTTGGCTTACTCATCTTTGCAGAATTGTTGCAATTCAGCCACATTGGAGGAATTTCGAACATGAACCGCCTTTTTAAAAGGAAAACTGCACTTTTTAAAAAATGTTGCCCATCCACAATCCTTATGTGAGACATGAAAACGTCTTCCGCTTTTCTGCATGTTCGAAAGATATACAGTATAAGTAACAAAGTATTACGTCATCATGAATGTACCTGTTACTACATGGTCAAACTACATGGTTTGCAGGCCGCAAGTTGACTTGACATCAGAGATGACTGTAAATGGTCTAAGTTAGGCCAATGATACTCATAGGGTGCAAACATAAGCCACCAATGAACTAAGAGTGAGTATGTCACATGGAGAAATGAACAGGAGGGTGTTACTAGACAGAACACTAACTACGATCGCGGTGCGAACACACAGACAAAAAGATGACAGCACAGCATGTAACAGGTAAGTAAATACACATCGGGCAACTACTACTATGGGGAATAATTAAACAACTCTAAACACATAACTTCAGCAACTTTTTACAAACCAAGCGCCACAATGCATGCTGGGAGCCGACATCACTCCCAAATAGGGTTGTGACAAAATATCTATATATCCAATTATCACAATATTAAACCCTACTATGGATTATCCATACCCTTCGCCGTGTGGAGTCACCATTTTGGAGCTCCTTTGTACTAAAATTGGGTGGACGTCACAGAAGTAGAGAAACAAATGGTGTGTAATCGTGTTAAAAAAGTTAAATGGAAAAATACGCCAGCATAGTTAAACTCAACAGTGTGGACTCACTTTAGCTTTTATGGTGTGGAAGGGACAATGCTGGATAAGGACTTTGCAGTATGGGAGAAGTGTCTGATGAAAATACGACAAACGGGCGGCACGACAGGCATGAACAGCCACCTCATTCATTAGCACGCTCACAGAGAAAACCGTGCCTAAAAGTAGCTTTAGTGTTTGTCAGATACCCAAACCAAAATCCTGTTTACACTTTCTACAGTTTCCCTCTAAATTGAATTTTAGACCCCTGCCATAAAATGTTGTTGGAAGGTTTTGGAGGTGGTTTAGTAGTGGTCCTTGTAGGCGGCAGCTTGAGCTGTCTCTTTTTACTGTTTTCATATATTTAGAATGCACAGAGAAGGGAAAGATATGTGTTAATGTCTCACATAAGGACTGTAGATGATGGGCAACATTTTTTAGAAAGTGCAGTTTTCCTTTAAGGTCATGCCACAGCATCTCATAAGGATTCAGGTCAAGACTTTGACTAGGCCACTCCAAAGTCTTCAATTTGTTTCAGCCACTCATAGGTGGACTTGCTGGTGTATTTTGGATCATTGTCCTACTGCAGAACCCAAGCTGCTTACAGCTTGAGGTCACAAACAGATGGCCGGACATTCTCCTTCAGGATTTTTTGGTAGCTTTAGAAATGGCTTTATAACCTTTTCAGAACTGATTGATCTCAATTAATTTCAGTTTTAACAGAGGGGACAATCACTTTTTCACACAGGGCCATGTAGGTTTGGATTTTTTTTTCTCCCTGAATAATAAAAAGTATCACTTAAAAACTGCATTTTTTCCAGTTGTGTTGTCATTGACTAATATTTAAATTTGTTTGATGATCTGAAACATTTAAGTGTGACAAACATGCACAGAATAAGAAATCAGGACACTTTTTCACAGCACTGTACATGGTTTTTTCTTTACATTTAAGTAGTTTTTGCGGTATCGTGTTCACTAACAACAGACAGACAGCTAAGAAAACATCCTTGACGGAGGTTGGTGGTGGCGATTAACACAAAGCTTGAACACGTGCACGTGGAGTGTCTTTGTGCAAGTGTGCACATATAGCCACGAGCCTTTGTGTGCATGTGAATGATAATATGTGTACATAAGCGTTCACATACATGATAAATCCTTCCATTCAAAAGCCACTGCCTGTTTACGTCTTTGAAGTTGCTCTTAGCCATTGTCTCTCATGTGCACTTAGAAGAGATGGATAGGAGGAGGAAATGCTGATAGATCACATGTATAATATCAAAATGGCGTTACCAGTCTCTTTGTAGTTCAAATGCAGCAGGTGTCCTTCAGGCTGGAGAAGGAGAGCCGCTGAAACGGACAAACACACACACACATACACACACACGCACACACACACGCAGAGGTCATTAAGGAAACTGTGTGAATAAAAGGACCGTTTAACCAAGAGGTCAAAGGTTCATGTCTTCAAGTCACTGGACAAGACCATGGCTGGCTAAAAGCACACTTATAAGCTGATCAGATAACAGCATCTTAAAGCACAGCATTATTATCATCTTTGGAGGATTGCAGCATATTAATCTTTAAAGCTCATTATCATGTAGAGAGCAGCTCATCTACAGATTCAAATAATTCACATAGTTCACCACAAGTTCAGGCTTCCGTCTCTGTAGCCCATGGACACATCTGTTGAGCAGAATGTCAAATCACATAACAGTTTTCAATGTGTCTTAAGTGAAAGTTTTTTGATAATAATAAAATACGGTGGAACCTTGGTTAGCGTCATTAATCTCTTCCAAAAGGTCCAACTCAAACTGAAACGTACTCAAACCAAATCCATTTTTCCCATGAGAAGTAATGTGTTAGCAAGGAACTACAGAGTCAACTGCTGATGACAGAGCTGAGGGACAATGACTTCCGGTTGTGGTTTCCATGCTAACAGGCTGCTGGCAGGAATGTTTTAGAATCAAAATACGTTTTGAACACAGGCGTAATTAATTAATTAATTAATTATTAACACGACAAGACATGCGCCGAATTGTACACTCACCGGGAAATGTACGCGAACCAAAGTGACATTTTTGTGTACCTTTTTAACATAAACCAAAAAATATGCTAACCTGGGCATTCACTAACTAGGGTTGCACTGTAGAGAAAATACAGAGAATAATGAAAAGGTGGTAAAGTTTAAATTCAACTTGACACAGCGCTCCAGACTGTGACTAAATCGTCACGTTTTGTGACTAAAATTTGAGACATTGCGTGTCATCATCTATTTGTGCATGTGTGACCAGATAAGAGTATTGAGTTGACAAGGGTCGCACTTTGTCCCTTATTAATAATAATGGAATAAGCTTTATATAGCACTTTTCAAGGTATCCAAAGCGCTTCACAATGAAGTGAACCCATTATGAATTCACTCCTCAGTCACACACCGGTGGTGCTAATCTACTTCTGTAGCTTAAGCTTCGCTGGGGTAGAATGATGGAAACCCATAACCAAACATTCATTCACATTCATACACCTGTGTGGGTGTATGAATGAGCACTGGAGGCAAGGTGAGTGAAATGTTTTGCCCAGGGACACAACAGTGACTGGGTGGAGGCAGAGAGGATCAAACGGCCAATGTTCCAGGTTTCTGGACGACCTCTTGATCCACCATTACCGTGAAAATGAAAACTAGTCTCTAAAATGTGGAGTCAATTGACGACACCTGGTCACAAGCTAAGCCTATCGATGCCAGCGTGTGTGGTCGCTCACCCTTCAATCTCATTGCCGTTCAACTTTTCTGGCATCTTTGTTTACAAACTTTGCCTGGCTGTCACTCATCACTGGCACCAGCTAGCAAGTGAGCCGCCTATCCTCTTGTCTTCGGACTCCAAATGTGGCTTTTTTACCATGGTCATGTTTTGTCTTGAAAACAAATAATCAATGCGGTTCGTTTGCAGCTCGTTTTTGTCCTACAGATAAGCCACAAGTGGCTATCACGCCCATGAGGTACGTGCTAACTTACTTTTTCCAAGTGTTGCTTAACACTCTTGTTATCATAATATATACACTGTCGATATTCTAATAATATATACACATAATTACACATAATGGTGTCTTGTCTTCGAAACACTAGTTGTGTGTCTAAGTTGTTTAACATAAACACATAGTGTATCCGGCTTTAAGACAGTGTCCCTATCAGGTGTCTCCAACAGCTAGGAGTAACTCACCAGCTGCTGTTGAGTAGCTCACCAAAGAATGTTTGCGTCAGCTCTTAATATTTTTGTATCATTGTGGCACTTGACATAAGGCCTGTATTTAATGACAAATGAGAACACTGTTGAGTGGAGCTCTGCTTTGCAATTTTTTTTGGCTGCTTTCTGCTTTGTAAATTAAGTACAGTTTAAATGTTGCCAGTCACATAAAACACAAATAGTCTCACCTCACTTCTTTCTTTTTGCCCAAGTAGCTTTAATAGTGCTGAAAGTTGGATACACCTGCACTCATAAACCTGGACACTGAATTTATACTGTTTCATAACAGGACAGATTTCTCCTAAAATTTTAAGTTAGGGGTCACTGTGCTCTTAGTACAAAAAGTTGGAGCCCTGTTACCTCATGATGAGAGTTGCTCAGTTCCTTCATTCTCTAACAACCAGGCTGTTTACTGATGGGAAATCATACAGCCTTTAATTTCATACAGTCACGGCTCGACTACAGCTGGGAGGACGTGGCTGCTGGCAACACAGACACACTCAATTTTTCTGTGGTGTAAATAGTGTGTGGTGTTTAATTTGCAATATACCCAAGCCATCTAAATTGGCTAAGCGGTGCAACAGCTCTAAGTGCTAAGCCTTCTGCTCCGGTCCGACAAATACAACTTCAAAAGAAGCAGCCAAAAAGCTTTAGCTGTCCGACTACACAATGAGCATAATAACTCCCTGCCCGCTGGGAGCTCCAGCCTAGTTCATTTAGCCGAGGCGGGCAAGCGCTGCCATGTCTGTGCACATGTGTCTTTGTTCCACCGCCAGCCTCTCGGAGGCACCCCACCTTTTGCTGGCTACAAAGCGGATATATAGAGGAACCTTTTGGACCTCAATTTTACAGAGGAAATGCTTCCCCCCTCCCTCTCCTCCTTTCTATTTGCCCCTCACATGTAATGCCTGATTGACCACAGCACCCCTTAAAGAGGTCAAAGGGCAGACAAAACAGTCTGGTGTCATGGCAACCTGTGTGCCACCAACCAGAATGGTAGGGGGAGAGCTTGGGGGGCTCAAATGAGCTGTCAGTTAAGCCTTTTAAGAATGCTGCCTTGTGTTTAGACTGGTGTATGTGCAGTCCAGAAAGACACACACATAATGCACCTGCACCATGAAAAGGTCCCTTCAAATCTGTGCTCCAGAATAATGAAGTCAAACCCCGCAGATTGATGTGGCGCCTATGGAAGTATCATTACGTTTGCTTCTGCACGCTCTTGTGCCAGTGTGTGTGGGGTTTTTGTGTGTGCGCAATACACTCCTTGATAAGAGCTTCTTTGTGACCACTCAATGCAGTGGCAGTGTGTCTGCAATGGGTGGAGGGGGCGGCCTAACGGATAAATGGGAAGCAAATGGATTCAGATCAATACTGAGCTGAGAGAGGGCGATTGGGGTTGAGGGGAGAGAGTGGAGAGGTGGTGCGTAGAAAGAGGGGGGCTGCAGTGGGACTGATTAATCATTCCTGTATTGTTAATGATTTTCGGTTAAAGGGGTGAGTCTGACTCTGAATTATGTGTGTGTGCACGCTAAAGTCCTCATTGAGCGTGCAAAGTAATCAATTAGTCTC
The DNA here is from genome assembly GCF_027744805.1 of Dunckerocampus dactyliophorus. Classification (NCBI taxonomy): domain Eukaryota; kingdom Metazoa; phylum Chordata; class Actinopteri; order Syngnathiformes; family Syngnathidae; genus Dunckerocampus; species Dunckerocampus dactyliophorus. The sequence continues at coordinate 21,207,684 of NC_072825.1, forward strand.
AGACTTCCCAATGGTCGTTGGTTCTGCTCTGCTCGAACAACTCTTTACAATCTCTGCACGCAGTAGCTTTTTGACAGTATGTTTGTAAATTCAGCACAATTATCACAAAGAGCTTAATCAGCTATACTACGTTTTTTTTCTTTTTTTCTTTTAAAGTGCTAATATTGTTTTCACCGTTGAACAGGAACAAGGAAGAGAGGGGGGCAAACAGGAAATCCCCTGTGAGGAGCTAATGAGGGGCTGACGAGCAAGCAGACATAACAGAGCGCTGGGGTGTGCATGAGGGGGCCAGCGAGGTTAACGCTACTCTGACATCTACCCTTCTGGCTGCGACGTGCATACACCTGGCCCAAGATGCGAGCACAACATGATGTTATATGTGGTATTAAAAGATGCTAATTTTTAACACTACTTTTTAAAAAACATTCATTAAAACAAAAATCCACAGAAGAATAATAAACTTACAAAAGCAAGGTAGTGAAGTCAGCATGTTTTCGTCCCAAGTTGTTGGTTGACAGGGGGTGGGGGCGCCGTTAAATGAATGAAACCTCCACTCAGTGCTACCTTGAACTTGAACAATGAGCCTGGTGTTTGTGCTGGGGCCACTTCCTGACCTTTCCATCCCTGCACAGAGGCATCCGACCGCGGCCTCTCCTTTCATCTTACAGATGTGACCCCTCAAACCCAAACGGACCACAGAACAGTCGAAGAGGGCAGGTTCTATTTCCTACTTGCTTATGACACAAAGATTTGTTGTGATGCTCTGTAAATAGAATAGCTACGTTTATATAATGAGACTTAACTTCCTCCAGTTGATTGATAGTGAGACTTGGCTTTGGTACAAAGGTGATGTGGAGGTTACCATAGTTGTATTACAGAACGCACATCAGACCTCCGCCAAGGCTTAAACATGTGTTACATGAAATCAACATGATCAGGGACCTTACTTGCTAAAAAGGGATCAGATCGAGATCAAATTTTGTATGACGGTTTATGACGTGGGTTACAGAATGTGATTTGTCATCCAAGACCCCCTGCGAATGGCGAAAAACCCCACATCATGGAGGCACCCATAAAAAGCCCTAAAAATGCCTATTTGTGATACTCTAAACTCTATATAATATGCCTCTAACAGACAACCCCTTCAGTACCGGCCATTTTAGACGATTTTGACTGATCTTTCAAGATACACAGAAAATTGTGTTCCACGGCTATATAAACATAAACATTATATAAACATTCGGAACCTACCAAAAGAAAGATTAGTTTGTTTCTACCTGCTTCCTTTCTTTAGTAATCAGCAGTAGAACATAGGTAAGTTTCCCGACTAAAAAAGGGAGAAAAACAGCTTTTCGATACATACATAAAATATACATTTCAAGCATTATTGTAACATATTTTTCGCTTTTGTGACAGCTGAAATATTTAAACAACTATATTGACATAAACAACACAAATAGGGGTTGTTTTACATCAAAATAAGAATTTATTTACCAATATAACACCATGAGCTATTTACAATTTTCACATTTGGAACTGAACTATGTGTGTGTGTGTGTGTGTGTGTGTGTGCACGTGTGCATGCGTTAAAATGTCCCTACAATGCGTAACCTGCACGCTACACTCCCCCACACGCTATCACTTCCACCTCCCTGTCAGGTGTGATTCTTCCATTGAAATGACCCTGCCGAGCGCTTATAAAATGCACTTCTGCCACCTTGTGGCCGTTTTTATGGCTGAAAAGTGTTCTGAAACGTCGTCAAACGTTCGGGATTATAAAAACGAATAAATACGTCTTTGGTATTGAATGAGTTAAGATTAAAGATTATTGAATCCTAATGAATGATTGTAAATTATTACATGTTATCATGAATGTGTGGTCACAACATGTATATAAAACGATAAAATATTATTGGAGGTTTTTTTAGCGGGCTTTATAGGCGGAAGAGGTGAAATCCCAGTATGCGCATTATTGTTGTAGCTGTCTCATGCTCGCAATTTTTCAATATTTACAATGTACAGAAAAGGGCAAGACTTGTGGGTTAGTGTCTCACAGAAGGATTGTGGATAATGGGCAAAAAAAAGTGCAGTTTTCCTTTAATGTATGAGCAGTATGTGTGCAGTACGCTTGGAATTTGCTTTTTCATCATCCACAATCCTTATGTGAGACATAAACACACATGTCTTTCTCTTTTCAGTGCCATTAAAACGTCTCCAAAAATCTCCAACAAGGTTTTATGGTTTTGTATACATGCTGTGACCATGTAGTAACAGGCACATTCATGATAAAATGTAATACTTACAGTATTTTGCCATACTTTGGTCCTTTTAAGCATTACCGGAACGCATTGATTTCACATAGCAACATAGAAACGAAGACCTACACCTAGCATTAACTTTTCCAAACTCAAAAACAAAAACACTGCAGCAGTGGCAGTGGCAGCAGCTCCAATATGTAGCCTTACCTTTCGGTAGCGGCGTGAGGCATTGTGAGCGTGGTGCTGACGCACTGTGAGCGAGTGTGTGGTGAAGATAGTTGCCAGCCGGCCACTACCTAGCCGCTGTGGTGTGGCGACGTGTCACTACACAATTTACGTAGTTCTTTGGCGTAACAATAATAATGACAATGTCGGTGTAGCTTGGTTAGTGTGCAGGTCACATTATAGCTGGATAGATACTTTTTTGATCTCCAAGAGAAATGAATGGAGCGTTGTTGGTCCTTTTTGGAGTTTTTTTCAGAAGGCTTTATAGGAGAAATAGGTGTGTCCTATTATGTGCATTCATAGCTGCCTCTTTTTATCTGTTTTTATAGCTTTAGAACGCACAGAAAACAGAAAGACGTGTGTTCATATCTCACATAAGGATTGTGGGTGATGGGCAAAATTCCAAAAAAGTGCAATTTTCCTTAAAATATGCATAGTTTTTGAATAATAATGGGCTTTATTCAACCACAAAATAGCATGATTTTAAAATATATTTGAAAAACAGTGAACAAGTAAGGGCCGCGATATTCGAACCAAAATGTGGTGAGGGACGACTCAGGTGTCCAACAGCTACAATTCCCATGGAAAGTTTCCAGAAATGTTCTTTCCTATGGAGTTTCAAGGTTACCTTCCCCAAAGGTAATTTGTTGTACAGGTCAGTTGTTCAAACCCTACTGCAAACACAGAAAATGTTGTTGAAATGTCATTAAGATTGAACAAATATAGGATTGTTATTAAAAAAAAAAGAGAAACATTTGTAAAATTGTGTGAATATCTGTGTATTACACAAAAATCCAAGTTTATACAGTATATCCAAAAATCGTAACCAGAAAGTTCCCCGCATATAAACCATGAAATGAGTGCTGATGAAGATACTGTATAACCTTCTAGGTCAGGGGTGTCAAACTCGTGCCATGGAGGGCCGAGACACTGCAGGTTTTATCTCCAACCAGTTTCAGAGTCTCGGCCCTCCATGGCACGAGTTTGACACCCCTGTTCGAGGTGGAGGTCATGATTCACCGAGCAGATAACGACCATATAAAAACTGCAATAAACTCATCCAAGTCTCAGACAGTTTACTTCTATCTGCCTCCATCTTTCTTTGCACTAGCTGCCTCTTCCACCACCTCCTCCACCCCCTCCATGTCTGGCACCACAGTGGTGGCACACCAGCAGCCGACACTTCCAGTGTCACGGGGGAGACTGTGTTTCACATAATGACTAATGCACTGTACACATTGCTGGAGCTGATGTTAGGAACTACTTCATCTATTAACTTTAATCTCACAATCGATGTATATTTTAAATATGTCTGTGTCTATATAGAATCAGTTGGCTTTGCAGTAACGATAAAAAATAATAGCTAAACACAATAATTGGTTTTATTCAATGAATGTTTTGTGCTATGACTAGGTTTGAATGGTTCAAAGAAGGGGTTTTCCTCTCTTGTTCTGCCTGGGTTCACTGCTTCAAAAACATGCAAGTTCGGTTATTTGGAGACATTGAATTGCCCGTAGGTGAATTTACATGTGACTACTTGTCTGTGTCCTAATGCCATCTTTGTGACTGACCGGTAATCTGTCCGAGATATAATCCGTCTCCCGCCCGGTGTCAGCTGGTATAGCCTCCAGCCCGCTGCAACCCAGCACATCATGTTAAGCATTATAGCAAGCAAATGTGCTACAAAAGAATACTCATTACCTCAAGCAATTGGCTCAATTAGCCTGTATGATGACAGCACACAGCAAGGACACATGGTAAATGGACTCCATTTATAGAGTGCCTTTCTACTTTCAAGGAACCCAATGAGCTTTTACAATGTCACCTCATTCACACAATGATGGCGTATGGTGTCATGGAAGAAAAATAAATGGCTCATTCACTCACTGATGATGTGGCATCTGGAGACACTGGGGGTTTCTGTATCTAGCTCAAATATATATAATATATAGCGCTGTGGGGGGACGAGAGCGCCAACCTGCAACCAGCAGTTGATATATGACAACTAATGGCCTGATTAATGTGTTTATACCCCTCTGCAAAATGGATCTACCAAAACAAGTCAAAGCGAATTGGCTAATTTAATGAACAACAATGAGGCACAATAATTCACAAGACTTTTTGATCGTTGTTCTGGACAAGAAAGACATGAGGCTAAAAACAGCGATACCAAAAGGCAAGTGGTAACAATTTTCTCCACATATCAAAGTCAGTGAGGACATTACATGACATGTGCAGTAGCGCATACACCCCGGTTGTTTCGATTTACGTTGAAAATTCACGCAAAAATTTTGCTTCGGTTCAAGTACACTATTTCGGTTGTCGTATAATATACTGCATGAGTCCAGCTGTGTTTGTGATATATCTTTGAATTACAAAATGTGCCTGTTAGCATGTTCTCACCTAGAAACCGGAACCAGAAGTCACTGTACACCAGCTCGGTTGCCCGTCTATGATGTCATCTGTAGGTCTTTGCTAACTAACGCAGTTGCGCCACAAGCCTCTGCTTTTCTTATTGATCACGGTTGCAAAACACCTCACAACAAAGCCAAAGAAAGTTGCAAGTGCCAGTATTTTTATAAAGAAGGTGAGAAACAGGATTGAATTCAAGAAATAACAAAACACGAAGGTGGTGTCTCTCCTCGTCTCTCACCGCTGCATCATAGCCATCTTTGTTAACAATCAAGTCTTCAATCAAGTTTAAAAGTGAGGTTAAATGTTTTTTATCCCTTTCATTTGATTCCACTGTACATGGACAGAGCCCACTCTCAAGGAACCTGTGGAACAGTACCCTCAACCTGGATCTTTTAGGTTGAACAACCTCTACACTGACCATCATATCAAACGGCGTGAAAGTCCTTCCGCTTAGATGTACTGGTCCTCCTTCACACCATAGCTAACAATCCTACTTCTAACGCCATCATTAAAGAAGTAGCGTTAAGTTGAAAAACCTGAACCCTGACCTGAAACCTGACCCTCACATCAAAGAGCCAGACGCCGTACAGAACTAGTGTAGCAGTGATGGCACCATCAAAAATATATTCCCTAAAAAATATACACCATTTATGTACAGAGGATGGTATACCATAAGAGCAATCACAATGAGCACAATATTGCCACACTCAACCCCTTTTCTCCCTACTCTCACGGCTGTGACACTAAAATGACACTAGAATGGGTGATATTAAGGACGACTGGAGAGAGAAAAAAAAAAAGCCATACATCAAGAGCAAGACAAGGCATTACGCCAATGAAGGAGGAGATCTAATACGAAAAGCACTGATGGAGGGTGGTGCAAGAGACAAAAACAATAAATCACAGTCACTGCTGACTTAGAAAACTTTGTAGACATCTACAGATATTAACCCTCACATCATGACCTCTGCCTCTAGCTGGATGCATGAAGCTCCCACTCAACCACTGTATTGAACTTGCATAACTCACTAATCAATCACGTTCTCAATATTCTCGTTACTTTAACTAAAACTTGGTGAAATAATGTATAAGTATACATCTTGTGAATATTTTGATAAACAGAAACTCAGGACATTTGAAGGCAGGATGGATAGGAAGGATGGGAAATAGAAGAAAAAGTTACATATTCCAAAATAATTTTACTCAAATTAGCTTATTGGGAAGGCACATGAAGCAAACATGGCGGACATCTGGCACTTAAAACATTATTTTAATGAATGTCATATCTGCAAGGGTCCCTCATTCCGGGTGCTAAAGAGTGATGGAATTCCCGGTAAATGGAGAGTTGCTTTAGAAAGCAGACAGGACATACTGTAATGTCCCTGAGTGGTGGTGGGTGGGGACAGTGTCCACCCCTTCATCTTAGTTGTGCAGCACGTCTGAGCCAAAGGGAATCGAAGGACAATGTGCCGCAGTCAGGTGCATAACACCCTTTCTAGTGACACCTCAGTGATACCAAGATGTTGGGCTTAAAGGAGGGAAGTTGAGATTAGCTTTAAACTTAGAATGGTGAAATGGTAGTTTCCCTGCCAAGACATTCTAAAACCATGTGGATTGTGGACAATTCACCCGTTTGTCACAGCCTTCTGATTCACAATGACAGGCACAAACGGATGCTGAGTTAACCCGTTTGAGGATTAAGGCCATTTATCAACTGACTGATTTAAGTCCTGCTCCCAGACTGATTTCATTTCACCAGGAGGCGGATGTTTCATACCTGCCAACATGTCATAGATAAGATTAGATTATTTTCCATGAAGCATATACAAATTAAAAACAGAAACAAGGTAACGCTAATTCCTTCAAACATTAAAGGGTGGCTTTTATTTAGTTACTCCGTGTAACTAAACATTAAGATGCATTTTGGAGTTATCAAATAAACACTTGTTAGTGTGAGCCTCTTCTTTAACAGGTTAACAATACCATGAATATCATGAGAACAGATGATAACGTGGGAATTCAAAAGACCACCTCTTCCTGCTTTGACTATATAAGTCATGGCAACATAAGACATGCACACACACTTATGTTTGTTGTCAGCTAATGACAGCAATTTGTCAAAGTTTAGCTACTACCTAGAGCTGCAACAATTAATAGATTACAGTACTATTTCACAGTAAAATACTGTAATCAAAAGCCCCTGTAAAGTGACAACAAATAATTGTAAAATTACACTGTACCCTTGCATTTCGCGGTATTTAACTGTTATTTCACAGTAAAGTAATGTAATCCAAATCCGGTGTACTTTCACAGAATATAACTAAAAATCAAACACATAGTTGTACAGAAGGTGGCGGCATGATATTTAAGTGCCACACCATGTGGCCTGCTCTTTTTCTTGAAGCCTGTCACTACGCAATACGAACCGGAAACGCAATCAGTTCTGTGCATGTGCGAGACCTACATCACTTCCTCCTGTAGCACGTTTTTACGACAGTGCTTCTGCGACGTCACGCGCCGTGGTATTTATTATTTTTTAAATGTATGAACATAAGTGATCAATAACCATACTGATATATGTAATATATTGGGGGGTTATTTTATTCGTGACTCTTATTTAAAAACTTGCTATGCATGCGGATGTTTCTATCGTCTTATGATATCCACCAAGACTGAAATAGGTAAAAACTTACGCAATGCACGTAGTGCAGACATATCCGGTGTAACATACATAAATAAATACAATAAAAGACATAAAATGCAGTGATATTTCAGTGTAAACAAACAGAAGCAGAGTGCACTGATGGATTCATCTAAAGGATTCAGGTAGAGTTCTTGTTTCTAAACGGAGGAATACCATCCATCCAAACATATCTTCCTAGCAAATGCTTTTGTGTGTATTTTTTCAGTGGCGAAAAAAACTTTAAATAATTTATGGAACCAAGAAAAAATATAGATACAAGAAAAAAAATGTTTCATTATGTTGTAATTTGTCAAATCTTAGCAACGTCTTCGAGAGTGGGTGGGGTGACGTATATTGCTGCCGTAAAATAGATCGATGGATGGTGTAGATTACACATGCCGAACATGTGACTGCCGACCAGATGTAGACGCGTTCTGCACATGCTCAGAACCGATAGCGTTTCCGGTACGTGTTGCGTAGTTACAAGGCCTCCCAAAACGTGTCAGATGTGGGTGCTCATGAGCTCCCAGGGATTTCATGGGAGCTCCCTGGGAGCTCATGAGCTCCCTCTGGTGGCAAGGCACCCGGAAGCGAGCAGCCATTGGCCAGTGAACTTCTCTGCTTGACGCAGTGGATTGTGGGTACAAGTTTAAATGGCTTTGATTTCTTATTTTAAACTTGTACTGGTACTTGTCTTGTACAGTATATTTAAAAGCTACCTTTTGTGAGTTAGCTGCTGTGTGTAAGTTGTATTGAGTAATGACCTCCTGCGATTTCCAATGGGTTGACAAGCTCGTCGTGAGGTTTCTAATAGCTCATGATTGGCTTCTGCCAAAGAAAGAGCTAGCATTTCCTCACTGACTTGTAAGCGGCAGAGTATTTAAAGGGCTAGTAGTAACTCACGACTGAAAGAAAGTCATAAATTAGCTGCACTACCCTATAAGATGCAGGCTTCTAAGTTTTAGAAAAAAGCAGCGGCTTTTACAACGTTCGGTAAATGTAAAATGTAAATGTAAAATCACAGCTGTGAAATTACAGCAAATAACGGTAACTTTATTTTCATTAACTGTTAAAAAGAAACACACCGCTGCGAAATGACAGTAAATAACAGTAACCTTATTGGAATGAACTGTAAAATCACAGCTGTGAAATTACAGTAAATTACTGTAGAGATATTTCACAGCAAATTACTGTAATGTACTGTAAAACTCATGCAATTATTAGCCAGTAATTTACTGTGAATTTACATTAAAAACATTTTTTACAGACAAACTTTAAAAAAAAATCCTATGTGAACTGTGAGTAATCCTGGTATTGGTATTTATTAATAGCTGAATACTATTTAAAATATTGACTGTATACAGTATAATAACATTAATACTGTATGTAATATAACTACATTTATTGTATGCATTGGGTACTAATTACAAATCTTTTGAATAAAATAGTTAGCAGGATTTGGTGGTCTTTTGTAGTTCGTGTACAACTGTAGTAAATCAAGCTGTACGTCAAGCTGAGATTTTATTTTATGTTAATTACTACTCAGACTCATTTAACTTAGTGTTCAGTCGAGCTGGAGGAAATATTACTGGCTCTGTGGTTATATAGTAGGAAAGCCCCGTGGGTATCCAGATGGAACCCTCCCAGTGCCGCCCCACGTCCTAGAGAAGACAGACAAACATTTGATGCAACTGGAACACGTAGTCCAGAGAGAATAGTGCTCACTCAGAACATGAGAGCTTCAGTACATCCATCCATATTGGATGGTCACATGGTGGACTACTTTCTCTGTACTCGATGACTGTTGTGTGTAGACCTTCTCCTTCACACTAGGAATTCATAGTTGATAGTGAAGACAAAGATGTGCTTTATTTGGGGAATCGCACAATGGCGTTTTGAAACCTTGTTGTTTAAATGCAGAAAATCCGTTAGCGGAGATTAGATTTGCTTTGACTGGTTGGATTCATGTTTAAGAGCTACTTGGCACAGATGGAGATGGAAGGTCTTTCATATCAGTGTTTTAATCAGCGGTGGCAGTGACAAAATCATTTCGTTGGCGGAGCTTTTTTCATGACGAGACGGCAATGAGCTAAACATGGCTCTTTGATGACTAAAAGTCGTGTGCGAGTGTTCGTTGACGAGACGAGACAGGATGAAAATGTTAGTGGATGGTCTATCAGACGTTTAAAATGCATTCCTGCGTATTGTGTGTGTAATTTTTCAGCCAAAAAGTAAAACATAGCAATGCATCCTCGCTTAGAATGCAGCTCACCGTGGGCAACGGCAGCATTTTGGTGCACGCACGACGACTAATTGGAGTATATGCTTGAAATATAATCCATCCACAGGAAAAACTGAATGCATTGTGCAGTGAAACAGCGGTAAACATAGCTACACCATCAAGCAGCACCTGAATCTCATCAATAATAATAATAATAATTATTATTATACATTTTATTTTATTTTATACATTTCAGCAATCTCTAAATGCTACAGAGTGAAAAAATTTGCACGAGTCCAGTTATAAAATCAAAATTACAATAAAACCCATACTCGTCACCCAAACTTAGTGATAACTTCAGGCTAACGTTAACTTTGTTGTGCCGACGTCAATTCATTAGCTTGTGTGCGCGTTACTGTTACGTGACTGTAGAACATGCAGGGGTTTTTGGCCGGACACCAAGTGTAATGTTGAAACATGGATGTGGAGGGAAATGTAGCATTTCAGAGCTGTTGCTGTTCTCCATGTGTTTAAATGAACACATCGTTTAGCATCGTGTTTTTCCGTGTTCACGCTCAGTGACGGTGCGGCCATCTCTTTGTGTGTTTATGTTCTGTCAGCACGTTACGATGTGTTAGACAGGTGGAGTTTATGTGCTTTGTTATCATAAGTAGAGTCTGCTAGCTTTGGGCCATAAGCCACAAGGGTACGTCAGTGACGTCATGCGGCCCCAGTCATGACCTGTGGCGCTTGTGGAGCTCTTACAATAAAGTTGTGACACACACATGCAAAACAGTACATATTCATCATAATTTTGACCATTGCTCAGAAAGAAAGAAAAGCCAGTAGGTTTCAGTAGTGTGTGGGTGCCAGTCAAGTGGTTAATAAGCTATCAAAACCTATTTTTGTTTTGCATGTTTGATAGTTAAGGCCATTCTATTGTTTTAACATACTAGTATTTTGTCAAAATGATGTGCTGAAACACATGATGAAGTACAGAATAAATATATACAGCCCCTGTACTGTATGTGCGTAGCATATATACAATATAATACGGTATATACATAAGATATACACATATATAAGATATGCTATACCTACATTTGATTTTTAATTCACCTGTAGACCTTTACAAGAGGTGTACTTTGTATACAGAGATAGAGTAATTGTATCTCCTCTTTAATTTCCTCATCCAATTTGCAATACTTACATCAATTATTATTATTATTCCTTTTTTACTAAAACTGAGCTGACTAAAATTAGACTAAAATGTTTAAAGTTTTCGTCGACTACAACTGGGCTAAAACTATCACATATAGAACTGACTAAAATATGACTAAAACAAGAATCATTTTCGTCTGAAAGACTAAGACTAAAAATAAAATGGGTGACAAAAACAAGACTGTTTCATATAAAGGTCTATAATTGACGCTTTAACAACCAACATAAACATGTTAAAATAGTTTGAGTGACCAGCTAAATTTAAAACAGCGCCTCAGTCTCTTGGAACTTTATTTAACTGAACTGAAATGTTTTAATTACATGCCATTAGACATAATTTGCTACTGTATTAGGACATTTTCAGCTATGAATAGAAATGAGCCTCAATTAACTTCAAGGACAGGAACCTTACAGGACCTTTTACCTGGTTTCCTCAGTCTCCTCAGTCTAGATATGATTACGCTTAGATCAAACATGTGCACATTTACGTGGCCCAAGGCATTACCAAGCATGCTCTACAATGGCCATGGATACTAACAGCATTTGGAACTGTGGCCATCTAATTAGGGCTCTTGCTATTGATTATTTTGGTAATTCATTAATTATTTAATCCATTCATCCATCCAATCCATCCTACGGGTAAATCCGTCTGCCCCTGTGAGTAAATAAAGGGGTTCAATGACAAATGATTCAAAACGGAAAAAAGACAGCTAGCAGAGTATTACCTAATTATTATAATGAAAGTAGTTAACTGGATCAGTCCTACTACCATTTTATGGACGCTTGTCAATACGGTTAAAACGGCTTAAGTTACATGACACTACTACTACCATGTGCTTTTTCTCAGGTAATAAACTGTACTTTGAAAAAAGATTAAAAAAAGATTTAATTACACCACAAATATGCTGTTGCGCTTCCAATTTGCCACGTTTCATCATGCTAGGTTATTTACGATCTCCAAGTACTAATATCTTGGGCAATTGGAAAGCTTTTGATTATGAATCGATAATAATTCACAGCTATCAAGACCATCAGCAATGAAGCCCGTCTGTGTGATTTTCTGCCCTCCGCTGAATGCCACTCCCTGGCAGGGAGACAAGCACGGCATAGTTGTCAATTTGCATGCAGTCACACTGAGGTTCAAGGCCTGAGAACTGCAATGAGGTCTCCATGGAGATGTGCAGGCTTGTTAAGAGCGTCAATTGAATGAGGATGTATCACAGGCCCCTGCAGGCACATTGGAGGCTGGGAACACACAGGGGATGAGGTAAGAGGAGTATGGATGCAATCATACAGGTACTCAGAGAGCACTGAGTGTTTGGACAGATTTGAAAGCCCAAATGAATGGTAAGGCAAAGTTGAGTGTGGGATGTCTCATTTGTGTGGGGGGCATGATGGCTAAATTATTCATTTTTTTGGTGTCATCTTTGAAAAACTTACATAAAAGCTGAAACCCACGAATGTAGGCTAACAAATACCCACTCAGTGTCAGAATTCACAGTCATAACTGTATTCAATAAACATAATATATATATAGACTGCTACCTCACCCGCTCTTACTTGCCATGGTGAGCCCTACAATCTACCTTTGCTATGATGAGCTCACTTTCTGGCTACACCAAAAACGTAATCTGCAAACACAGGAGATAAAATCTATGATGTGAATTTGGTAGAAGTGAAGACGAAGGGAAAATGTTACAAATGGATTGGGAGGCTGGAAAATTACACATCCACAAGAGAGAGACGTCAAAGAACAAGAAAAAGAATAATATGTGCGCATTAACTTTTCTTGCCAAATAACTTGGAGAATAAAAACAATCCAACTTTTTTCTTACCTTGTCCCGCGTTTCTTTCACCAACTTGTGTACTCTCACTTGGCCCACTCTGGAGTTTGTGGCGTCCCTCTGAACTAGCAGGCTCGCATTTTTGCTTCCCTTCAGGCTTTGCGCCAAGCCACTCGTCACATTTTATCCGCCGTGAGGGGAGCAGGCAACGCGCAAGAAGTCACGGGCGGCAAAACGAGGTGGTGCTGGGAGAGCATGTGCTGCAGCGGTGCATTACCGGTTCCTCTGTTGTGTCAGGAGAGGACGCAAAGTCTTAGGAGGTGCAGAGAGCTGAGAAAAGGGAAGGAGGGAGAAGGCATCAATCGCCTTGTGTGTGTCAATGTATGCGTGCGTGTGCGTGTGTGTGTGCATGAAGGGTAGGAATGACGGAGAAGCAAGAGGGAGGGACGGCGATTTAGAGAAAGGAAGGTGGGAGGGAATATGTGGAGAGAGGAGAAGGGGAGGAGACAAATTTTCTCTATTTTCCTGTTCACGTTTTTTGAATTTCCCCCCTTTTTGTGTGAGTTGATCCCTGTGCTATCTATGTATATAACTACACTATCAACATGTCAATATTACTCCTTTTTGCTGTGGTTTCCCTTGGTTGTATTCCCCTTTGTCAGAGACAGCTGTGTCTTTAAGCTTGTGCACTTGAACTCCCGAGTGCTTTTCTTTCTCGGTGTACTTCCCCTCCGCTGGCCCCCCAGCATACAGGAAAGACACTCAGCTTGCAGGAGTGTGTGTGTGTGCGCGTGTGGGAGAGGCAGATAGAAAGCACAGAGGAGCAAAAAGGGGCAGAGGGAGAAATGCAGATGGGGGAAGGGGAAGGTTTGTAAATGGTCGTTCGAGGCGAGGGCAGCCTTGAGTGTCACCAATGTACAGGCATTTCCAAACGAATTCCAACATAAGCAGCCCAAATCTGCCCTAATAAGAACATGTGTTCTTTTGCTATTTTAAGGACCGCATGAATATTAATGCCTAATGTGTTTGAGGATTGCTGCTGAAATATTGATAGTGAGGAATAAAGTGTGTTTGTAGCATCGCAAAGCAGCCGGCAGTCAAGAAAGTGCAAGGTTAATGTCACTGACTGCTGAACCGATCTGGGCAAAGTCGCCATAGCAACTGCTGACATACATCTCACAAGTTTCACAATAACATGTTCTTTTTGTGCTTTGTGGTACATTTGCGCTTTTATGCATTCATCTTTCGTTTTATTTTTAAAGGAAAGCGAGTGGGCCCGCCCGTTTACCTTGAGTGATTTGATTGTGGATACAGCAGAAAGAGGAGGAAGCCCGTCAGGAGATCTGGAAAGATTCAGTGGGAGGCCAACAAGGGCAGACTGTAAACTGAACCATCCAGCACCTCTCCTCTTGCACAGGCTTGCATATGTCCAATTGTTCTGCTTTACACGTGTCTCAGCTGAGAGAGACATTTTTCATAAACTCTCAAAACATAAACAAGAATATTAAATAACTAAACAAGAATAGCACTTTGTTTTCTTATAAGGATCAATCTTATTTTGCATATGAAATATTGCAATGTTGAGTGGGCCAAAACGTAATTCATATAAAACATGCAAAGATGGGTTTATAGTGTGAAAATTCAGCTCCCAATCGGTTGTGCAAGAATCTGAAGAATTTCTGTCTTATGTGTAAAATTGCAGACCTGCTAAGCTTGAGGAAATTTTACCCCTCCACCCGTTTAAATGTAAGGCCTGGGGGGGCTGTTAAATACAGGTGAGGTGTTAAATACAGGTTTCCCATTAAGAGTATTAGAAAACAAAGAAAAGCATAATTCCCTTTTGTTAAAAAAAATTCAAAGTTTTTTCAAAGTCCCATTTATTTGTTTTATTAACTGAAAAACATTTGTGTCTTACCTTTTATCTGTGTATATGAAGTACATGCACCTTGTCCTCCAGGAAACGTTCTGTTGTTTTGTTGTAAAAGTCTAATTAATGTCTGGTGAGCTTGGATATTCAGTCATGGAAAAAATGATGAGACCACCCATGTTTCTTCAGTTTATTGATCCATTTTAATGCTTAATACAACTAAAGGTACCTTTGTTTGGACAAATATAACAATGACAACAAAAATAGCTCATAAGAGTTACATTTTTGGCAGTACAATGCTATGTAGTTTTTGTCCTGGTTGCGGAACACTGGACCAGCTCTACACCCTTGCAAGGGTACTGGAGAGTACTTGGGAGTTTGTACAACCGGTCTACATGTACTTTGTGGACTTGGAAAAGGCATTCGACCGGGTCCTCCACGGTGTCCTGTGGGGGGGTGCTCCGGGAGTATGAGATTGGTGGCGCGCTGCAACGTGCCATTCAGTCCTTGTACAACCGGAGCAGGAGCCTGGTTCGCATTGCCAGCAGTAAGTCAAGCCTGTTTCCGGTGAATCTTGGCCAAGGCTGCCCTTTGTCACCAATTCTGTTCATAATTTTCATGGACACAATTTCTAGGCGCAGCCAAGGTGTCGAGGGAGTCCAGTTCGGGGGCCTTAGGATCTCGTCTCTGCTTTTTGCAGACAATGTGGTCCTGATGGCCTCATCCTGATGACCTGCAGGGTTTACTGGGGTGGTTTGTATCTGAGTGTGAAGCTTCTGGGAAGAGACTCAGCCCCTCCAAATCTGAGGCCATGGTTCCCAGTCGGAAAAAGGGTGGATTGCTCCCTCCGGGTTGGGAATGAGGTCCTGCCCCAGGTGGAGGAGTTCAAGTATCTCAGGGTCTTGTTCAAGAGTAAGGGAAGGTTGGAATGTGAGGTCGATAGGCGGATCAGCGCAGCGTCTGCAGTAATGCGGTCGCTGTACCGGACTGTTGTGGTGACGAGAGAGCTGAGCCGGAAGACAAAGCTCTCAATTTAACGAACGATCTATATTCCCACTCTGACCTATGGTTATGAGCTTTGGGTCGTGACCAAAAGAACGAGATCGCGGACACAAGCGGCTAAAATGAGTTTCCTCCATAGGGTAGCTGGACTCACCCTAAGAGATAGGGTGAGGAGCTCGGTCATCCGGGAGGAGCTCAGAGTAGAGCCGCTGCTCCTTCACATCGAGAGAAGCCAGTTGAGGTGAGTTTGGGCATCTAGTCCGGATGCCTCCCGGACGCCTCCGTGGTGAGGTGTTACGGGCATGCCCAGCCGAGAGAAGGCCCCGGTGCTGACCTTGGACACACTGGAGGGATTATGTCTCACAGCTGGCCTGGGAACGCCATGGTATCCTCCCGGTGGAGCTGGAGGAGGTGGCCGGGGACTGGGAAGTCAGTGGCTTTCACTACCGAGACTGCTGCCCCCCGGACCCAGATAAGTGGAGGAAAATGGAATGGAACAATGCTATAGCTATTCATATAAGAACTTAAGTGATTTTGGTTATTATCAAGAAAACCATGTTAGTTGGTAGATATGATCTCTTAAATTCAACTCTAATGAGCTATATTTGTTATCATCTTTATATTTGTCCAAACAAATGTACCTTTAGTTGTACCAGGCGTTAGGATGGATCAATAAACTGAAGAAACAAGGTTGGTCTAATCAGTTTTTCCATGACTGTATAATCCTCCATCTTGGCAGTCAAATGCATTAATTCATTCAGCAAAGCATAAAATATCTTCAATGCATTTGACTATGTAGAGCTTCTGTCGCTGGCTTTGCCTCTCTATGGAAGGACGGCAGTGACGAGCACCTTCCCGTTAGCATTTCTCTGTATTTTATTGTCTTATTAGCAAGAATAATGATGTCACACTTACATTAAAGACATCACACGGGCTGTAGAAAGTCATGGTGTGTTTCTGCAACATTACCTTATTGGCGACATGCTGACAAACAGAAATTAACACCTGCCAGGCAGGGCTTGCGCACTAAGCCGAGAAAGGACGCTCACGTCAGCCTCATCTAAGGTTCGGCTTTGTATTTGATCAGGAAATGTGCAAATTCTGTCATTCTTTACTTAAAAAAATGTTAAAAATGATGCATAGAGAAAATAAATGTATAATACAGTTCATCCATCCATTTTCTGTTTTATGGACATTCTACATTAGGGTCGTGGGGGTATGCTGGAGCCTATCCCAGCTGACTTCGGGCAAGAGGCGGGGTACACCCTCGCGAGCTAATCAACCAACCAACAACAACAAACAACCATTCACACTCACACCTATGGACAATTTAGATTTTGGCGGGGCACTTAATTTTTTATTTAAAAAAAAAGCAAAAAAACATGATACATATTTCAACAGAAAGATTAGCGTTGTTATTATGAGTTGTTACTATTAACATTTCATCTTTTCTCATTACATTATGCCTGTTGCTGTATTTTACCTAGTTTTGGTGTTGTTATTATTGTTTTTTTTTGGTTTATTTAATTTCTACATTGCGACGCAGGCCATGAAAAAAAAGAGCTGCAGGCCGCTACCGACCGAGTAAGCACAACTCTCGTAGATTATTTAGCTTGTTAGCTCCCCTTCACAAGCAAACTACGGTGGGCTAATTAGAGAAAGAATGGGGCTCCGAAATCGTAGGAGAAGACATTCTCGTAGGTGGGCTGTGAGCCAAATAACGTACGACAAGTCGACCAATCACAGCCTTTAATGGTCAGCGTCGCCGCAGTTCGAGGTGCACGTCACTATGCGCTGACTGAACAGGGAAACTGAAACCTGCAAAATGCAACAAAATGCATATCTGAGAGCAGCGCATACGCATGCAAGCGTATTAAAGGGTCAAAATGCGTGCTGTGTATAAAAAAATGCATACATGGTGACAGGTGTGCACGTGTAGCCCGTGACACGGCTTATGTTCCTGTTTTATATAAATTGTATAATTTTTCAGCTTTGGAGGTAGTATGACGGCCAGAGGTACAATGCTGCCTGTGGGTAAGTGTAATCAACAATGCTGGGATTGTCATGTGAAGTTAACATTTGAGACTCACTTATCCCACTCTGTTGCGTTCAAAGCAATGTCACACCAGACGCTAATTTTCTGACTGTGGCATAGTTGGGGCAATAACCTGCTATGCTGGGCTGTGTCTAAAAGGCAAAGGGAAATAAAAGCCAGATCTTCAGATCAAGGCACAAAAAATACGAAGCATATTGCTGTGTTGTTAGCGAATACTTACACAACTACAGTACCTGTTATGACGGTTTGAAATGAAATCTGCAACACAACTTTTATTGCCCTGCCTAATTTATCATTTACTCAAAGAGAGTATGTTTTAACACATTAATGTGAACTTCTTTTTACACTTTATGACATTTAAGAATTGAATTAGAACTTTGGCTATATAGAAGTAATAATGACGTTTTATGATGACATCAGTGTGACCCTGACACAGATGCATATTAGAGAAATAGGTTTGAAATCTGAACAATTTGGAGATGAAACAACATTCAGAAATGGATTGTGTTGACTGAAGAACTTGCATTGTATGTGATATTTGCCAAAGAAGTACTCTTTGGTTGTAACCTCCAGTGTGTTAGCTGGTGTCATCCCTCAAGATGAGATTTATTCTTTGCATACAGAATGTTTTGACACTGCGTTCTTTTCATGGTTGTTATGTCTATTCCCCCTCTACTTTGAAGTTGAGAGGAACTGTAATGTATTCTGCATTTTGATGGCACCGAAGCAAGCAGTGGGAATGAAATATAGGCAATTAAAAAGCCACAAGCCACATTCCATCGAGTGAGAAAGAGCCTGTTTGCTGATTTAAAGCGATATTGGGGTTGATTTAAGGTGACATTATCTGCTGAGAAAACAGCTTTACATTAGATTTACATTCTGGGAATCTCAAACATTATTAACTAATTCTTTGGAAAAGCACTGATTTGTGGCCGCCAAGGGATTTATTTCAAGACTATTGACAAAGTTTACTATAGAGGCCAATTTATTTATTTGTTTTTACCAATATCACTTCACAGGATTTTTTTCATCTCTAGTGTGACTCAAAGTAAAGCAGCTAAAACTGAAAACCTATCTACTTAATTCATAACGTGGTACAATGACTGTTGACGGGCATTTATCTACAGTTTTAGATGAAGCAGCTTTTACTTTTGTGTCAAGGCTTAAGGTCCCTCAAAAGACACTTTTAAAGTGAGGTTTGCACAATTGGTTCAAGTGTCTGCTTTTTAATGCCAAAACACCGTGATTTCAACAGTCATAATATGTGCATTTATTACCACCACCAATACGTCATCAGACTTAACATCTTAATCAATATCATAATATTTTTAGTTCACACTTAGTTTCATTTCAAACGGAGGTCCCCAACCACTGTGCTGTGGAAAACTTTTAGAAGCAATGATAAAAAAAAAAGATCTGTCCTGCTTCATCAGGACAGTATAAAACAGTATAAATTCAGTGTCCAGGTTTATGAGCACAGGTGTATCCAACTCTCAGCACTCTTAAAGTGACAAAAAGAAAGTAGAGGTGAGCTATTAGTGTTTTGTGTGACTGGAAACATTTAAATTGTACTTTATTTACGAAGCAGATCTCCACTCAAACACAGTGCTCATTTGTTATTAAATACAGGCATCATGTCTGAATTGAACAGTTATAAAAATTAGGGATGTCAACGGCGGTAACTAATTTATTTTATTAATTACGTAAGATTTTTAGCGTCATGTGCATCATGTCATTCAACATCTGTCTGTTATACACAATAGCCTTTCCCACAGAGTCACACAGTCTGCTGCTTTTTAATACCTTTATTCTGACCTGAACACGTCAACCGCAGTGGAACTCCAACACCACTCCAACACATGTCTCTAGTCAGCTTGTCCTGGGAAGACAGTACGCTTCTTCATTAGCACGTGACAAAGGCGCGGTGCATTCACTGACACTGCGAAAATTACAACAACGTTTTTACTATTCGTGTATCTGTGGTTTAAATAGACAGAAAGACAAAGAAAAACAGTAAATGGATATTCTTAACTTTCACTAACTCTTTACTGCGGAAGTAAATTTGCTGCATTTAAGTATACTTGGAAATCCCAGAATATACATCTCCACTCAAATTCACTCATGTGAATTCAAAGTTCCGTGGTATCATTGAACGTAATCCTTCGTGACTCATAATAACGTGGTTAATGTTGTGCTCCTATTTAACAGACAAGCATTAGGTAAACACATTTACAGACGTGTGGTATCTTTCATCTTGATTTAAATTTACAGTTCATTTGGAGCTGTACATACAAACATAAAAAGGTACAGTATATAATCCTGTCCTGTCATTTATGTTTCTGTTCATAAACTACAGCAAAAATGGACATATTTCACACATAATGGCAATAACGTGATTAATCATGATTAATTAATTTAAAATGTGATTAATTTGATGACAATGTTTAATAATTTAACAGCCCTGATAAAAAAAATACTGAAATGTGAAGCAAATATTCTTTGGGGAGCCACTCGACATCAGCTGCCGAGGTACTGCTAGCTCACGAGCTACCAGTTGGAGACCCCTGTTATAGCGTTGCAATCTTAAAGCCGGATACACTACATGTTTATGTTAAACTTAGACACACAACAAGTGTTTTGAAGACAAGACATAATCATGATAATGATAACAAGAGAGCGAGGTTGCTAAGTGACACAAAAAGTAAGTTAGCACATACCCCATGAACGTGATAGCCCCATGGGACAAAAACAAGCTCTGAACTTATCGCATTGCTTGTATTTTTATAGACAAAATGTCACTGTGGTAAAAAAAAAAAAAGGCACATTTGGAGTCCGAAGACCATAGGCTAGGTGGAAAACTAGCTGGCTGGCTAGCTAGCTGCCACCAGTAAGGCTGAGTAACAGCCAGGAAAAATGTGTATACAAAGATACCAGAAAAGTAGATCGGCAATGAGATTGAAAGGTGAGCGGTCACACACGCTGGCATCGATAGGCTTAGCCTGTGACAAGCTGTCATCAATTGACTGCATTTTACAGACTATTTTTCACGGTAACAAGGGACAATGTGCGTTCCTTGCCAACTCAATATGGCACACATACATTTATCTGGTCGCACATGTGCAAGTAGATAAAAAATTTCCTCGCAATGTCTCATATTTTAGGCGCAAAATGCGATCATTTAGTTGCCGTATGTAACCCTGGTACAATTAATAAATATTGCAGTCAGCTCTTGAGCGTTTACATTATATGTTATATGTTGAAATGTTTAAATGGGAGGTGTCACTTGTGCAGTGTTAAAATAATAAGTCTAAATCAGACTGCATACTTAGAAACGCGTACTTTCTGAATCTGAAGTAAGGGCAATGATCTAATGCATTGCGAATACAAAGTCGCATCAATCCAGAGAAGGAATAGGGAGGGGAGAAGGGAGGATGATAAAGGTCAAAGAAGGTGTTAGCTTCATTTGTCCATACCTTCTTCGGGAAGGCACAATTGTGTGCCCATTTGACCATATTAGTGGGGACCATCGTGGAAGGACTGGAGGGCACAATCACACATTTGTCCAGGCAGACATACCAGTCTCAGGCTCAAGGACGGTCATTACCTGGGGAAAAAGAGGCAGCATGTGGGTTAGGGCAAAGAATGCTTACACCGGTGCTGATCTTGAAATGGCGTGTCCGATCGATGACATTAAAGCTGCCTGCGAACGAGAGAAATCAATATGTTTTTAGAGGCAAAGAGGGCTGCATGTAGCGTGTGCGTGTGGCCTACATTGATGGCTCCTAACACAAATCGAGGCTGTTTGCTTGAAGGTCTAAAGCATATCAATGTTTGTGAAAAATATGTTGAAAGCACAGTTGGACCAGTTTGATTGTCCCTCACTCGCGCCATGTGTTTGAGCTGCACAATTGCCGTACCAAAGGGGACTCGATCGAGCAAGGTGACATGCAGGTTTGGAAAACAAGAAAAGAAATACACTGACAAATAAATCAAATGACCCTTGACTCTTTTCAGAAAATGAATTACTTGTTTAAAGACCCTGTAATGCAATCAGCCTTACAGCTAGACAGAGGCCCCCAATTGGCTCAGTTCAAGTGATGGAGGCGGGATACTATTGTAAACAACAGCAAACTAACTGACATTAGCTATCCACACAGCAGACACAACAATGTATGCAAGTATCTCTCTTTTCTCGTTTTTATTTTGAAATAATCATGGTTAGTACCAGTAGTACTTGTCACTGTTAATGACACATTTAATTCTGACTTCCCTGAGTTCCCAGACATTAAAATAAAAAACAAAACATAACATTTTAAATAAATTTAAACACAAACTATAGTTCGTATAACATTTTAAAATGGGCTATAGGCCTATATACTTTATGGACACACACACACACACACACACACACACACACACACACACACACACACACACACACACA
The DNA here is from genome assembly GCF_027744805.1 of Dunckerocampus dactyliophorus. Taxonomy (NCBI): domain Eukaryota; kingdom Metazoa; phylum Chordata; class Actinopteri; order Syngnathiformes; family Syngnathidae; genus Dunckerocampus; species Dunckerocampus dactyliophorus. The sequence goes on from NC_072825.1 coordinate 21,229,860, forward strand.
CAATAAATGTACATAAATATACATGATACTTTAGATATAACTTCAAAATGCACAGAGTTTAAAATTTTCATTCAGATATTAAGTAACTAAATGCCTAAAGAGGTCATTATTAAGATAGAGTGAGTTCAGGATACGTGTCATAGACTTTTAGCCAGGTTAAATTTGTGATAAGACACAAGTCTGCCCTCTAGCGGACACATAGAGATCCCCAATTGTAACGGTGGTTTAAACCAGTGTTTCCCAACCTTTATTGAGCCAAGGCATATATTTTATATTAGTAAAATCTCACGGCTGACCACCAAACAAAAATGTTGTATGAATAGGAACAAGTGGATACACAGGTTGATTCAGTAGCTTCTCCCACCCAGTGGTGGAACATCTCATTGTTCTGCCTGTCAGTATATGTCGGCATAGATAGATGAACCAAGTCTTTGGATAATTTCTCGAGGCACACCTGGCACAATGCTTTGGGATTACTGCTTTGAACAATATTTGAAATGTTGACGTTGTAAATAGTAAAGTAGCATAATGTAATGTTGAAATACTGTAAATGCAGGCTTAATGTGCATTAAAAGATCTAAACAAGTAAGTCCAATGTACTAAATATGTTAAAATTATAAAGCACTGATGCTCAAACTGTGGTATGCGGACAATGCAAAAAAAACACTTTTTAAAAAAAATAAAAATGAAATTACAACAAATGTACGGTAGTGTGAAAAAGTGTTTCTTATTTTTTTGCATGTTTGTCACACTTACGTGTTTCAGATCATCAAACAAATTTAAACATTAGTCAATGACAACACAACTGAACACAAAATGCAGTTAACTTTTTATTATTAAGGGAGGCCCTGCGATTGGCTGGCAACCAGTCCAGGGTGTACTCAGCCTCTTGCCCCAAGGCAGCTGGGATAGGCTCCAGCATACCCCCGCGACCCTAATGAGGATAAGCGGCATAGAAAATTGATGGAAGGATTACAGTGTTAAGGGAGAAAAAAACCTCCGAACAGTCAAACAGCAGCTAACGCAGCCATGTGGCTCACACTTGCTTGCATGTGTGTGACAGTCAGAAGTCTAAGCTAATAACCCGAAAAATAATTGAATTCATCAGACGAGATGACCAGTCTTTCTCAGCAGTGGAAGACACCGGGTGTGCCGAGTGGTCTCTCACTTACCTGGAAGTTCCACCAATGTACTCTCACATCCACAGTCTCCTTACAGAGGGCGTCTCATCAAATATGTTTTGGAGTAAATTAAGGTGATTTTATGCTTCCTTTTTTCATATCATATAGCCAGTAACAGTGGTGCAGCCAGGAATTCTGGGTCCCGTGAAAAAAATCACGTTGCCCCCCCCCCTTCATTAATTAATTACTAATTTCATTAATAATTACCTATTTTTGGGGCTCCCTGGCAGCCAATATGGCCAATAGCCAATAGCACTCGTTATAAACAAAATGAAAAATGTACAATTAATCCATGTGATTGGTATTGGCTGATTTCAGGCCTGGATGATCGGTATCGGAACTGGCGGCATAAAACCCTGATCGGAGCATCCCTAGTACTAACCAATTTCCATCCATCCATCTTCTTCCACTTATCCGAGGTTGGGTTGCAGGGGCAGCAGCCTAAGCAGGGAAGCTCAGACTTCAGCTACTTCGTCCAGCTCCTCCCGGCAGATCAGGAGGCGTTCCCAGGCCAGTTGAGATACATAGTCTCCCCAACGTGTCCTGGGTCTTCCCCGAGGCCTCCTACCGGTTGGACGTGTCCTCAACACTGCTCCTGGGAGGTGTCCGGGAGGCATACTGACCAGATGCCCAAGCAGCAGTTCTACTCCGAGCTTCTCCTGGATGACAGTGCTTCTCACCTTATCTCTAAGAGAGAGGCCAGCCGCCCAACGGATAAAAGTCATCTTGGCCGCTTGTACTCACGATCTTGTCCTCTCAGTCACTACCCAAAGCTCATGACCATAGATGAGGTAGGAATGTAGATCAACCGGTAAATTGAGAGCTTTGCCTTTTTAGCTCAGGTCCCTCTTCACCACAATGGACCGATGCAGAGTCCGCATCACTGCAGTCACCGCAACAATCCATGTGTCGATCTCGCATTCCATCCCTCCCGCACTCGTGAACAAGAAGCTCACCATCGTGTCCCACCTCCAGGCCTGGCTCCAGAGGGGAGCCCTGGTGACCCACGTCCGGCCGAGGGAAATCTTGGTCCAAAGTTGTTTCTCTTCATTCGGGTCTGTCGAGCCACTCTTTGTCTGGTCCCTCCCCTACGACCTGTTTGTCATGGGTGACCCTACCAGGGGCGTAAAAGCCCCCTAGAACTTAAGCTCCTAGGATCATTGGGACATGCAAACTCCTTCACCACTATAAGGTGGTGGCTCCAGGAGGAGATTAAACTATTTCATATACTTAAATATTACGCTCCTCATACACAAGTCAAATACCAGCAAGTACAGGAAGCCACATGTTTGAAGCTATGCCGTGACGGCAAGTGGAGGTAGCAAATATTGTGGTAAGTAACGTTCTTCAGAAGGTTTGGACCCCAGATGCAGATGCGGAGAGCTTGGAGGGCAGTTCAACACTTCTTAATGACACAGCGTGCAAAAATAGTCCATGAACAAAAGGCGATGGTGTTGGCAAAAAACTAAAATAGAGAACAACACCATGAAGAAGTCAAAAGTGTCTTTTCAGCATACATGTATGCAACATGATACATTTCTTCTAAATCTATGTGACCTGCGTTTAGCTGGAGACCAGTCCATATGGACAAACAACCATTCACACCTATGGACAATTTAGAGTCTCAACATACATACTTTTGGGATGTGGGAGGAAACCAGAGTACCTGGAGAAAACCCACACATGAGCACGCCCGCAATAATTTATTCTCAGGCAATGGTGTCATCCTTTTCAAAGGATTTGGAGACGCATGATAAAAACATCACTTGGGGCCTCACCAAAAAACTGACTTATTACCTCCTATTTTCAAGGGCCCTTGTGAGTGATGTGCCCTTAGCGAACCAGCCATACTCCCTTCCGGTTTATTCGTAGCAACATTTCAGCTTTCTCTTGTTACTTCACCACACCTGTCAACCTTGCACAAATGCCAACTACAAAAAAGTCAGAGGATGCGATGTGTGTGTGTGTGTGTGGGGGGGGTCCATAAAATTTCTTCAAGGTTGGCAGGTCTCATAATGTAGCAAGAAAAAGCTGCAATGTTGATACTGATAACAACACAAAGCTTTGTCCTTAAATATGTATAATATTTTTATAGCCTTTCAACAAAATAAAAAAAATATGAAAAAAATATCACAGTGCCCCGCACTAAAGCATGAAAAATCAGAGGATGCTGTCCGTCCTCTCAAAAAGTCGTATTCACACAGGAAGTTTTGGAGGTGCACGTCACCTTACGCGCAGACTGTACTCAAAACAGAAACTGGTGAAATGCAACAAAATGTGTACTTGGAGAGCAGCAAAGCGAGTAAGCAGTGAAAATTTGTACATATTAGCTGGTCTAAATTAGGCCTTTTGCTCCAATGTTACTTTTTTTTGTTGTTTTTATTTTGGTCTGATTTGGTCTGGGATAGGCATACCCAGCATACCCGCAACCCTAGTGAGGACAAGCGGTATAGAAAATGGAAAGATGGATGGATGGATTTTATTTCTACACTGTGCTGTGGGCCAATAGAAAACCAAGCTGCAATTGACCCCTGGGACGCACTTTAGACATCCCTGCTTCAGTAGCGCTGTCAGGATTAAACGCATGGGACAGGACTATCTACTGTGTGTTTCATGTGGTATCAGAATTCTTGCTGGTTGGTGGGGGATCAAATCAATGCTCCAGGCTGCGACTAAATGGTCTTATTTTGCAACAAAATTTGAGACATTGCCAGTACATTTTACTCGCACATGTGCGACCAGATAAGATACGCATCCTATATTGAGTTGATAAGGTGCTTTGTTCCTTATACTTTGTTCGTTATTACCATGAGAATATAAATAGTCTGTAAAATGTGGAGTCATTTAATGACAGCTTGTTACAGACTCAGTCTATCGATTCCAGCGTGTGTAATTGCTCACTTTTCAATCTCGTTCGACTTTTCCTGCATCTTTGTTTACACATTTTGCCTGGCTGTCACTCTGCCTCAGCGGCGGCAGCTAGCTTTCTGCCTAACCTCTGTTCTTTGGACTTCAATGTTGGACACCGTTTTGGCTGTGTTAGCTGCCGTTTGACTGATGAACACTGCTTAGAAAACTCACCATACTCCATCAAGTATGAGCCACAGGCTTTTGTGATCGGTGTTGAAAGGCATATACCGATCACATGATTTTTCACAAAAATCTGACGATACTGACCTGTGGCCGATCGATCGGAGAATCCCTAGTGCTGAGCGTTGGATATACAAGTACCTGTGCCCATAAACGTGGACACTGAATGTATACTGTTTAATACTGTCCTGTTGGACAGTTGTCCTGCTGGACAGATCTTATTTTATCATTGCCTCTGAAAGTTCTCCACCGGTGCCGGGCTGTGGCCCAGTGGTTGGGGACCTCTTTAAATCAAACTATGCTTGAACAAAAAATATAACGATAATGATAATGATTAAGCTGTTAGGTCTGATGACAGGTTGGTGGTTTCTGGTCTACAGTAAATATTGAAGGAGTAATAAATAATTGACTGTTGAAAGCACATGGTGTGATTTCATTTTAAGGTGTAGATCAGGGGTCACCAACATTTTTCCTTGTGAGAGCGACTTTTACGAAATGAAAATGACCAAGAGCTACTCATTTTTGTAACATTTGTTTTCAGAGCTTGTTTTAATCCCAAACAAAGCGAATATGCTTGTTTTACCAGAACATGAACAAAATGCTGGTGTCCACAACTCACATTTTGTATTTCAGAATGCATTTCTTTCTACTGTTCTTTCATTATTAACTGAAAACCTGAATGAAAAGCAGGCTTGCGGGCACCTCATGTGGTCGTGGGGGGCTACCTGGTGTAGATGATGCCACTAAAGAGGCCTTCCCTTAGAGAAGACAGTTGCCATTTATTTTTGGAGTATTTATGGGTAATACAGTGAAAGTGAAAAGAAATGTCAATATTTACTTTGCAATATTTGCAATATTTACTTTTACTTTTTTTTTGGTGTGCGCCACAAAATTTTCAAGTCGGGTCACTGTCTTCCCAGTAAAAAAAAAGTTAGTCTGGAGCCCTCAACTCAGTTCAACTGACAATTGGACATGTCTGAAAAGGAGTAGGAAGAAGCAACACTTATATTTAACCCTACCCCTTCCCCATGTCTATTACTGATAATTCACTCACACTCACAAATATTTCACTTTCCGATATTTTTCATTTACATTTTTTTCCACTTCATATATTAAAGATGGTGTTAAAAAAATCAAGAAGCAAAGAGGGGCCACATGGTGCCCAAGTGGTTAGCATGTTGGCCACGCAGTCAGGAGGCCGGGAAGATCTGGATTCGAATCTCTGCTTGGGCATCTCCGTGTGGAGTTTGCACGTTCTCCCCGTGCATGAGTGGGTTTTCTCTGGGTACTCCGGAGTGTGAATGGTTGTTTGTCTATATCTGCACTGCGATTGACTGGCGACCAGTCCCAAGGTGCACCCTACCTCTCACCCAAGTCAGCTGGGATAGGCTGCTGCGTACCCCCGCACCCCTAATGAGGATAAGCAGCATAGAAAATAGATGGATGGAAGAAGCGAAAAGGAGTTAAAATAATGACAATATAAATCTTGTGCAATATTAAGGGAATAAATAACATTTTGAAAATTATAAATAGGAATAAATTTGAATTAGTAAAACATTAAATAAAAAAAAATAATAAAACATTGAGGATGTTGACTTCAAGGTGCATCAAGTCTTTGTGAGTTGTGTCTTTAATCCTTGTAGCTGACATGATGCAATCGTCACTAGTTGTCCAGTTCTTTGATGTCTTTGACAACAAGTACTTTGGCTTCACAAATACAACGGATCGGCAACCGAATGTCGGATCGGGCCGTCCCTAATTTAAAGTATACTAACGTTATACTTTAACTTGAGCCAGTCGTATGCCCGTTTCTTCATTACATGAATAACATTCTTAACACACAAATGAATACTTACAAAATTATACTATTATTACTATTATATTAGCTAATATTAGCAAACAGTCCGAAAGGACAGTTTCACCCAGTGAGTAGAAGGTGGGAGTGTCGAGATACCATGGAAGCGACTGTATTTGATTGACGGTAACGTGATGCGGATGATATTTTTCAGTTATTTTCACAAATATCTGTATTTTTTATTGTGTTGTTCTTCCTGTTGCATTGTTGATATTGTACATATTTTCATTTGTTTACAAACTAAAAAGTCGAATAAGTCCTTGGATGAAGCCAGTCATAGCTTTTACTTTAGTTTACTTATTTTGCAATACAGTATTGACTTTATTTTGTTAAACAATTTGTTACAATAAACAAGGGAAGACTATTCCACATTGGTCACTAGGTGTAATTGTTGAGACAAGCAAAAGACTTGATCAATAGAACAACAGGCTTTTATTGCAGGGTTTAATTATCTCACAACAGGCACAATAATAACACAATAAGTAGTAAGTAAGTAGTAACACGAGCTACTGTTGTGGCCATAACCCACAACAAGCTAAAACTCAACTCTGAGCCGACAATGTCGCTTCCGGCCCGTCACCTTTTCTGCACCCCTGCTAGGTAAAATGCCATAAATTTCTATTTTCTCTGTTTATATCTATTAGAACCGACCAAAGTGTTTTTTGGGGCCGATACCAATATTGGGGGCTGAAAAAAGCCGATATCCGATACAACGGTGGCCGATACATGAAATAAGAGCATTGATATACACAGGGTATATACTGTACATGAACATAAATACGATTCAACACAAGGGAGCAGAAGACTACTAAATTCAAATAAGGAACTTTAATTCATAACACTGTCAACATAAGGACATGCATCTTTGTGATTTACTTTTAGGTGTTGCCACAAATTTGTAGTGTTATTTGGTTTGCTGGTGCTGGTGCTGTTGCATTTGATGCCATGTCGAGTCTTTTGTGAAGTGGCTCCACACCTTACTCTCTGCCTGAGAAATGAAAATATATAAATTTAGTGCATAGTCTATACGTTTAGTTTTTTTGGTAATTAGTCTATACATTTAGTTTTTTTGGTAATTAGCGTAGAATTTGATACTATAGTTGACCATTTTAAAATAAAAACAAGTGGCTGCATTTGGATGAAAGTGATAATACATAGGCCAATGGGAGGTGTTTTTAAGCTAAGTTTAGCTAAGTTTTTGCTTTAGTTTACTTATTTTGCAATTTTTTAAAAATATTTTATTTTTTTTTTATTTACTTATTTTACTTTTATTTTTTTACAGTGTTGACATTATTTTGTAAAACAATTTGTTACAATTGGATGTAACAAAAGGAAATAAGGAAATTATTGGAAATTACTATTAATTATTATTTACTTGATGTTACATTGGCATATGATGTTGTATTTATTTATTGTTAAATTGTTCAAAACATTTTTTATGTCATTAAAATATATGTACTGTGTTTCATTCTATTTTGCTCAACAAATTAGAGGCAAAATAAAAAATAATTCAAAGATCTTGAAAATTTTAAAAAGTAAAATAAAAAGTATTGGTATCATTGTTGGTCTGGGCAATAATTTTCCTGCATTTGGTGTTGAAACGATGCCAAATTTGCAGTATCGCTCACTCCTATGTCGGAGGAGCCAGTGGAGTATACACATCATATCCAAAATGTATCTTATTTTTTATAAGTATATATGTCTTATATTATTGTATCTTTAAGAAAATATGAAAATAAAATAGTTTTTGTCTAAAATCTGTGTTCTGTTTTTTTTATTCTGAATATGATCATGATTAACAGCTTTAAGGCAACATCACAAAAATCATTCAATAATCTTTTCAAGTAAAAAATACCGGAATGCCTGCCATATAATGTATTCAGTTGTTGTGTCGGATCGATACAAGCAGTTACAGTATCGTCCCCATCACAGCAAAGATCGCCTCCTCTTGCGGTTACCTGCTTGCCCTTATATGGTGCGATGTGGGCGTGGCTAGAAGGGCTTCGTCAGCGCCTACTCGCGACAGTCGTGGACAGGAAGTGAGTCACACTGACGGTAATGTTGCGTTTGGCTTGCACACAAGGCGAGTAAGAGGGAAGCAACATGTGCAAAGTACAATAACTCCAACTCATCAGCACAGCGAGTCAGCCTACGGCCACGACATCACACGACGAAGATTGGATATAGACACCGAGGAGACTATTCTATTAACCGGTCAGTTATGATGCTTTTGTTGACTCTTTTGTTGATAAACTGTTAAAATGTTATTTTATATTAACTTTATTTCATGATGGCCTTTACATTGTTGTTATATGTGTTGCTTTATAAAGAAAGAGGCAGAAAAGAAAGACAGAAGCGTTAACGGTTAACGCACGTTAGCGGTTTCTTATTTTTAATGTAGCTACGAAAGCACTGCAGCCTTATGATGAAGTGCCAACCACTCAGTTTACACCTCCTGGGGGGTTTCCGCTTCGTTGTCATAAAAAGCCAAATGTAATATTTCACTTTCTACTTTTCCGAAACTAAATTGAAGAAGTATAAAATGTCTTTGATTGCATTTCGTGAGAAAGGTCTCGCCATTCGAGCACTTGACACGTGTTGTCTTTGTTGCTTTGTTGTTGTTGTTGTATCTCCTTTTGTTTGACGCCGATACCAAAACAAGTTTGCTGCGTCTCCATAGTACAGTGGTGTCCAAAGTGCGGCCCGGGGTGCCACGAGTGGCCTGTAGTTTTTTTTTATTGGTCCTCAGCACATGATCATAAAAAATATAATAAAATAAGAATACTAGATTATTGAAATAATGCTACTAATACCACTAAGCCTGTTATTCTTAAAATAACAACGGGCTTTGTGACATATACCACAAAGCTGCTGGTCCCATTCATATCTACATTGGAGTAGCCTTTCTACAAAATTAAAAAAAGATCAAAATGGCCCCTGCATTTTGCCTGTCAAAACAGTCAGTGCCACACTTGGTACTGATGCAATTGGTCTGTAACAGTTACTTCATCTGCAGCGAGAAGTGGGTTCATGCTGAGCACGTACCAGATAAAGTAACAAGTGATTAAAACACCTCACCTCAGACTTTTCCACCAGGTTTGTGACAAAATGTTGATATTCAACTTGCATCATAATAATACGTTTTGTCGCCTTCAACACAGAGCTGAGATGGAGCTTGTCAACTAATTAGCATATACAGAAATGGAAAAAATGATTTGACGACCCTTGTTTCTTCAGTTTCTTGTTAATTTTAATGCCTGATACAACTAAATGTGCCTTTGTTTGGACAAATATCACAATGACAACAAAAATAGCACATAAGAGTTACTTTTTTTGGCAGTACAATACTATAGCTATTCATGTAAGAACTTAAGTGATTTTGGTTATTATCAAGAAAACCATGGAAGTTGCTAGATATCAGCTCTTAAATTAAACTCTTATAAGCTATATTTGTTATTATATTTGTCCAAACAAATGTACCTTTAGTTCTACCAGATATTAAAATGGATCAATAAACTGAAGAAACAAGGGCGGTCTAATTTTTTCCTGTACATGTTGGATCGCCTTTTTAGGAAAAATATATAAAAAATGTCCACCACGTCTTTTGTTTTTTCACCATGCAGCCCTCAGTGGAAAAATGCACACCCCTGCATTAGAGTCTAAAAGCAAGTATACTTTACATCAAGGGTGTCCAAACCTTTACCAACGAGGGCCACATACAGAAAAATCAAAGGATTTGGGTCAATTTTGCTATGTTTTAAACAGGCTAAAACCAACACAAATGCTAAAAAGTTATATATATTTAACGATAAAACAGCCTGCATGTGAGCTTGGTAATATAGGTGACAAGGCGTGATGTTATTATTGCTATTAATATTAACATTTTAACTTTTTCGTCATATATTACGACTTTTGCTGTTTAATTGTATTAGGATGTGTTGCGGGGCATTAAGAGCAAGCTGTGGGCCTCACTTTGAACACTAAAGCTTTACATGGTGTGTGTTAAGAGGAAGCAGCTTTCTATATAATATCTCTTTGATAATGGCAGTAGGTCACTGGTGAGTAAACATGTGAATTTTGGGGAAAACCAGTGGTTTTTTTTGGGTCAACCACTGATTAGTCAAGGAACTGCAACTTTTTCAGAGAGCTCTGTGTTGATGTATCTAGCTATAAAAGCAGTGAGGTCTTATTTCAGTCTCGAGCTTGCCTGTGACATACATTTCCAGAGTAACAAGTTAAAACTGCTGCCTTATTCTGATATACAGTGGTGTGAAAGTGTTTTCTCCCTTCCCAATTTGTTGTTTTTTGCATGTTTGTCACACTAAAATGTTTTAGATCATCAAACAAATTTAAATATTAGTCAATGACAACACAACGGAACACAAAATGCAGTTTTCAAATGAAATTTTTATGATTAAGGAGAAAGAAAATTCAAACCTACATAGCCCTGTGTGAAAAAATGATCCCCACCCTGTTAAAACATAGACCACAACAGTCGCCTGTGTTTTTATTAGCGATTATTGTGTCTGTAGTGAGATAATTCAAACCTGCCATAAAAGCCTGGTGTTGCGTGCGATCAACCCATTATTGACACCCAGTGACCAATGCATTTCCTCTGAATGCCTTATATTTGTATTTTAGTTCATTTAGACATTTTTATGCTTGAAAATACTTAATTTAGGCAAAAAATAGATGACATTTGCTCAAAGATCCTTTTTTTTTTTTTTTTTAAATAGGCCATATTCAACCACGAAACAGCCTGATTTATTAATATATTTCTGAAAAAACGCGATATTCAAAGCGCAAAGTGGTGAGAAAATGCTGCATTTGTCCTTTTAAAGCCCGAATTATGCTCCAGTGCCACTGGCTCCGCCCCTTCCAAAGCCTTGGGCAGAGATTGAGAGCTCCAAAAAATTATTGAGTTTGTGTCAGCGGCATAGCAGTGATTGGTCGTTTTTTCTTTGTACATCATTTCCGGTTCGTCCCTCTTGCTGAAGCACCAAAAAGTCTGCCATAACAAAAGAAACAATGGAGCCAGTTTAGGAGCGTCTGAGCGAAGAAGTTTGCAAATATGAATGCAGTCGTCACTTGCCACATCGTGGTTTGAATTTCATGGCTTCACTATCACAGTTTTTCAAACCTATATTAATAAATCATGCTGTTTTGTGGCGCTGTTTTGTGGTAGAATACAGCCTATTTACTTAAAGAAATGCAGACTTAAGCAAATTGTACATATTTTTGCCTAAATTAAGCATTTTCCAGCGTAAAAATGGCTAAATGAGCTAAAATAGAAATACTGTGTCAGACATTAAGAAGACGATTTAAATTGTGAATGTAGTACAGTGTTCCCTTGTTACATCGCAGTTCATCTTTCGCGGATTTGCTGTTTCGCAGGTTTTTTGTACTCTGTCTTGTTAATTGTATTTACTACTACTACTACTACCAGTAGAGGGTGTTGTTTACTCAGACGTGTGCTGCTGGAGTAAAGATGTCGTACCTCTACCTCGTCAGCCGGCTAGATATAGAGACATAACAGTCCTGATTGGCTAAGGGAGAACCCGTCCATTTTGTTCAGCGTTCTGATTGGCTGTACACCGTTGTCAATCAGTCTCCTTCGTTGCTAGTGCGCCATTATGGAATTCTGTAAATGAATCTTGGGTTCATGGAGGGCTAAGAGGAGTTGTAAAATACCACAACAGGAGCAATATGTTTTAACAAGGATACAAAAACGCTAAAGCCGAACGGTGCCAGGACGAGGTACAGAACAGGAGTGAATATGGTGAGTCACTTAATAAAATTTCTTGTGTCCAAGAGATTGATCATTCAAATTCAAATGAAATATGAACTTGTTAGAGAGTGTTTCAACAAGAGAGAAATGTGAGAAAATGTGTGCCCGTCTGAGAAAAGTGAATTTAATGTATAGTGAGGGGTTTTACAGCCTTAAAACATATATAATTGCAAACAAATAAAGTTGGCTACTTATTGCGGGCTATTTTGGGAACCTATCCCCCGCGATAAACAAGGGAACACTATTCCACATTGGTCACTAGGTGTAATTGTTTGTTAAGACAAGCACAAGACTTGATCAATAGAACAACAGGCTTTTATTGCAGGGTTTAATTGTCTCACAACAGGCACAATAATAACAGAATAATAAGTAGTAACACGAGCTACTGTTGTGGCCATAACCCACAACAAGCTAAAATGCAACTCAGAACCAACGATGTCGCTTCCTGTCCGTCACCCATTCTGCAGCCCTGCTAGGTAAAATGCCATAAATGGCTTTTTTTCTGTTTACATCTATAAAATGCCATAAATGGCTTATTTTTTCTGTTTACATCTATAAAATACCATAAATGGCTTATTTTCTCTGTTTATATCTACTAGAACCGACCAAAATGATTTTTGGGGCCGATACCAAGATTGGGGGCTAAAAAAGAGCATTGATATACACAGGGTATATACTGTACATGAACATAAATACATTCAACACAATTGGACAACACAATTAGCAGAAGACTACTAAATTCAAACAAGGAACTTTAATTCATAACACTGTCAACATAAGGACATGCATCTTTGTGATTTACCTTTAGGTGTTGCCACAAATTTGTTGTGTTATTTGCTTTGCTGGTGCTGTTGCATCTGATGCCCGTCGAGTCTTTTGTGAAGTGGCTCCACACCTTACTCTCTGCCTGAGAAATGAAAATATATAAATTTAGTGCATAGTCTATACGTTTAGTTTTTTTGGTAATTAGTCTATACATTTAGTTTTTTTGGTAATTAGCGTAGAATTTGATACTATACTTGACCATTTTAAAATAAAAACAAGTGGCTGCATTTGGCTGAAAGTGATAATACATCGGCTAATAGGAGGTGTTTTTAAGCTAATTATGTGTTTTATAAAAGGCTTATTCACAAAAACATCTTACCAATCTAAATTTGTCAGTTACTTGCTATTGAAACGTTCCATCTGCAGCCACTTAGTATTTGCAAAGAGCTGAAAAACAAATGCTGAAGCAAACATTAAAGTGTAAAAGAAGTTTATGACAAAGAGAAATCATCAAAAGATGCATCACATTACAAGACTTCATACAAGTGACTAAACAAAATTATATGTAACAATGGACCTGCTGTCAAAACATAATATATAAAATTACAACTAAATACATTACTTGGAACATTATAATGAAGACATTAACTTGAGTCCCTATAAATCCTGCATGCAAGTATGAAGTGAAGTGCGACACTGTGTATATCTGCATATATCTTTATTTCTTTATTTTAAAATGCTGTATAATAGTCTTAGATAATGGTGGACATGTTGATTAACAGTTGCATCTATCTTGAAACGCAACTGGAACGACGTTAAAACACTTAAGATGCTCGTGTGAAAAAAAAAAACAGAATGTTCTGCTTGACGGCGTGGCACTAATGTCCAATGTTACATTGTTTTAGAAAGTCACATCTTACCATGGTGTAAAAAAAAAAAGTAGTTTGTTTTGCTGTTGTCTCTTGCAGCCGAGTGAGTGAGGCAGAAAGAGCATGTATGAGGGGGCGGTGCAAGGTACTCGGGCATGGAGCAGTACAGTGAGACAAACAGGAAAGAAGCGGCAATCTCTGCGCAGCAAAAAAAAGTTATAATGTTTACATATTCACTGATATTGATTAATGGGTGATAGGTCGGCTTGGCAATAAATCAGCCAGGCTCTAATATCTACTATATTGGGCAATACAAATTTTAAGGTGACATTATTTCTTGTCCAGAGGGTTCTAATAATATTAAAAACTTATTTAGAAGTTTGTAAACAGGTTTTCTATGCCATAACTACAAAAATATTTAATTTATAAATATTTCTAAAATGTATTTTTGAGAAGAAATCCTTCTTCACGGAAATTCACCTATCACTGGAACCAATTAACCGTGATAAACGAGGGATTACTGTACTTGCTTGCATCTGTTCTACTTGAAAATTCACCATTGTTTACTACTACTCCGGAAGCTAAATAACTAAACCTCACGATCCGATGATTAAAGTGGATCCGACGATTCAGAAGCCCACGATGCGATGATAAAATGATTATTGATGCATCTTTTTTTGTGATCAGTAGTTGGTCCGTTTTTTTCATGCATAATTTTTTTTCTAGATATAATTTCTTTTTACTCACTGTGTACTACTAAAACGAAGCATATAAATGATCCTCAATTAAAATAAACTAGAAACAGATTAATTAGAAAGTTACATCTACCAACATATTTCTCATTGCACAGGAGAAGTAAAGTGCACCAGTAGCAGCATGTATAAAATAAACAATCTTCAGCATATTCTGAATAACCAACATAAAGAATCTGCCATTATTCATAAACGACTTCTGAATTCAAACTAAAATCATGAGCATACAATCTCTGACAAAATATTTTTGCTGTACAGCAAAGTCATAAACTGCTTTCATACAAAATTTAGATTTCTGTACCAGCAGCTGTCATACAAGAATAATGCTTGCAGACGTCAGTATATTATGAATAACCAAAAAAACTGGGCTGCCCTTATTCACAACTGGAGCGTCAGTGAAATAACGTTGCGATGTGACGTATCTGGGTTCCAACGCGCTCAACAAAGCACGAAAGCCCTGCTTCTCAACAACTGAATACGGGCACAAATCCTTCACAATAAAAGTTGCAATTGACTTTGTGATTTGATTTGCCTTTTCCGAGTTGGGTGGAAAATTAGTTGTAACCTGCTTGATGGTTTTCTGGTTGGCAGCAACTTCAGCTGGTTGTTTTTCCTTTCTGGTTCGGGTGCTATCTGGTTTCTCATATTTGTTGTTCCCAAAATATTTTAAGCTTGCATCTTGCATATTGCTTGCATATTGTCTGGCTCTTGTCCAGCTCATTTTTACCTTCAACTACATGAATACAAAGTGCTTCCAGACGCTCCCTTTAAATCCAGCGGGTGCGGGTCGGGGGTTTACGCTCAGCCATTTTGGTAGTGTCTTACACTTAGGTGCACCACCATAACTGTCCGGGTGGCACTTTTGCTTTCCGTCTTTTTGTTCCGTTGTTTTTCTGTTCCGTCAGCATCGATTATTGACATTCATGAATCAATAATCATTAATGTCCGCATTGCGATGCATCTAAGAATTGATTATTTCCTCCATCCCTAACATGCATACTACTTTTCTATGCATGCTCTTTGCAGCACAGTGTGTTCTTTACTCACCAAACTAAAGTCAATCAAAGGGACGTAAAGACAAAGTTGTACCCACACACTCAAGTCCTTTGTCGGCCACAACATTTATGTTCCTTTTTTTCCTTTTTAAAAAAAATGTTTTCTCTTCCATTACCGCAACTCTAGGACAAATTCAAGTACAAGGTTGCATTTATCTGAAACTTGAGAAGCCACGGAAAGAAACAAGTTAAATATCAGTGTTAGGACGAAGTCATAGGCCAGGTATGTGACAAAATGAACAAGCCAGCGCCGGAATGGGCTTATTTAGTTTGCTGAGTGGCGCAAAACAAGATTACATAACTGGTAGGGTAACAACAACCCGGAAAAGACACTTGCGTTTTGACTCCGGTTACCTAATAATGAGCTGCAGGGGACCTTTTTTTTCCCCATGACCCTAACAAAAATGAGATACATGGCACGCTTCTATCCTGGTTCATGTAAAAGTCAAGTGAAGTTGTTTGAGATGTTGTTTTTCGTACTACTTTCTCATGCCAGAATCTCACTGTCAGACTACCATAGACCAGTGGAACCTACAAAGTCAAATACAGTTTTTGTGAGGCTGCTTTCAAAACAGTAGGTTAAAGTGCGTCTATTGAAGTAAGAACCTTTGAAGATGCCTGACAGACAGCAATGGAGAGAATAGGAAGGTGTTTAGTTGTGTTATTTACTGTTATTTGTGCATTTAGTGTATTTGTTTAACTTTTACAATGTTACATCAGTTTTTCTTTGTTTCAAAAGGGCAGGTCAACTGAAATGCTAGAAAATAACGGCAATGTTTCCCGTAGGAAATGTAAATCCAATTAATTCATTCCACATACACAAAATATTGCCAAAATAAATTTGATAGAGAATTAGTTTTACATGCAGAAAAAAAATATTAATGATTAATCAAATGGGTAAATGGACATTTAACATCACTTTTTTACATTTATTGAAAGACTCGTGTTGGCAAAGGCGATGAGGAGCGAAGTGGGAGGAGGAGGGGAGAGAGGGGAAGGTATTTACACCACCAACAACTTGCAACATCTTGGACATCTGAACTAAACATGCTGAGGCGGCAACATTGTCTAAGTACAGCAATAGCCAGTGTAAGCTAGCTGGGTTGACTTAGCACGGATATGATCATTTGTTGAGGATTTTGTAGCAATGAAAAGTTAGTGAAGCTACATCCTTTTCTGAAATACTGTGCAAAATTTTCCAATAAATGGAAGGATTTTTGCATTTATTGAACTGTCATTTTATTCACTGACACAAACACACAATCTATGGTGATGAAATGAAGTGGAAAAAGTAAAAAATGGAATTTAAAAACATTTAAATGGAAAAAATGGAATTTCGGAAAAAATAAAACGGAATTTGAGGAAAAAATGGATTTCATGTAGGACCCTACTAGTCTTCAATAAACATGAAGAAAGCAACGTCTGCAGCGAGGAACAGGTCAGACAAGAAAAAGCAGTGGCTCAATAATTTGGAGGTACTTCGAAAAAGTGACTGTCAAATGCGGAATCACAAAAAAATGTTTTCACCACCTTAAAACATGGCACAAACTACAGTACGAGTGTGTGAAGCTGCGGGCTGAAACATCCCTGGCTGCCCAACTTCACAAAGCTGCTGCCACAACACGGCTCATTGCTTGCTTCTTTTTCCTGTTGCGTTCCTCATGAAAGGAAAAGTGCAAAGTGGTGTGCTATTATTACTGAAGAGGTGTCCTATGACATGGCTAAAGATATGGTCCCCATTGCAATAACTACCGTTGTCTTTTAAGAATGTTTACGTAAAAAAAAAAAACGGGGCACTTTATTTCCTATTTTGTGCTTTTGGTATTAGCTGAGGATTTGAGAATAGCTAAAGGTTTGTTATAAAGAAGAGTTAAGATTCATTACTTTTTCTGTATTTATTGAAAAAGAAATGGACTATTTTATTTTAACTATTTTATTTTTGTATTTGTGTATATGATTTTTTAAATTGTAATGAAACAACTTTGCATGCATATTTGGCTTTGACTTTGCCTTTGTCTAAACTCACTTTGTGGAAAAAATACTGGGATGTATATCGGTATTCAACCTAAATATATTGAGAAATATTTGGAGTTTTGGTCCATATCGCCCAGCCCTAATGGACAGTGACAACTTGTATGGTGCTTTGTTTGAGTTCTCGATTCTGTACAGGGCAAACGGAGCAGTTTGTCGCATGCAATATTGAATGGTAACTGAGAGTGTACGAAAACCGAGGCTTTCTATGAAAACTGTGGCATTCAAAGCTGAGGTGTGCTGAACTTGAAGGTTGGCTGACCACGCATGATAGTGATTTGAACTCCCCAAGTTTTGGTTGACTTTCGAGGAGTATTTTGTTCGACTATTTCGTCTCCACATGCACACTGAAGCATTAGTGGCATGTTGCAAAGGCCGAATCACCAAAAGACCTCCAGGTGTGACATTCTGTCAGAACACATCGGCAGAAGATTAGTGTTTCTCAGACATTTCGCAGCCCAGTTGGAGTTTGCCTTGGCCTTTCTCGTCAACGTACTCCTCTCCCCCGGTCAGGCTGACACTGGCGCCCGCCTCAAACGGACGCTATCAGAAGATAAACAGCTTGCTCAGTATGCAGGTCATAATACTTGCATGTGTGTGTTGTTTGCTTTTATTCAAGCTTCCTTTTGCCAAGGCTCAGTTGCATCTGTTCTGTTTCACATTGCACTTGCAATCTAATGTGCAAATGATTGATACGGTCAACTTTTTTTTATTGTGGTTGTCATTTGCTGTGGTGTAGCTCTGCTGGTATAATATGTCCCTCAAACACCACAAAATTTAAAAAAAAAATGAACCAACCAACCAACCCTGGGTGTGATGCACTGCAGTTCTACACCCTCACAAAGTAGAATCACAATAAGTGTACTGGTAAACTAATAATGGTCTGACAAAAACTGAGCATCTTTATGAAGGAATGGGGTGGTCTGTGAGGGTTTGTTCAGCTCAAAGTTGTCTTGAAGGTAATTCCAAATTCACCTAAAGCTCATGGACAACTGTGCAGAGACACATTTTTTTTATCGCGGATAATAGTTTTACTCTTCCACACCGCCCTAAAGCTGCTGTGTTACCATAAAAAAATAAATTTGTACAAGTAGCCAGTCAGTCAACACATCGTAATAAAAGCAGATAAGTTGACAAGTGCGATTTCTCCTTTGTATCCACAGGCACCATGAAGAGAGAGGTGAAGGCCGGAGTCAACTTCCTGAAACGTCTGGCTGTAGCACGTGGCAAACTTGATGAAGTAAAAGCGCAGTTGTTTGCCGAGAAGCTGCAGAAACTGTTATTGGACAAGTTTGAGACGCACTGGTACCCAGACTCTCCAAGCAAAGGACAGGCGTTCAGGTTAGTGAACACTGCATGTTACAGAAATTATTGGAATGCAATTTATGTAAATATATACAATTCTGTTAACTGCTTTTCAGTAAAAATAAATATATGTAACAATGAAAATAAATAATATAAATTGATGCCTCAAAAGGGCCTCACGGTGGCCAAGTGGTTAGCATGTTGGCCACACAGTCAGGAGATCGGGAAGACCTGGGTTTGAATCTCTGTTTGAGCATCTCTCTATGGGGTTTGCCTGTTCATGTTGTGTGCGTGGGTTTTCTCCGGGTACTCCGGTTTCCTCCCACATTCCAAAAACATGCATGTTAGGTTAATTAACGACTCAAAATTGTCCATAGGTATGAATGTGATTAGGATAAGCGGCATAAACGGATGGATGGATGGATGATGATGCCTCAAAAACACGCAGTGCAATGTAGAGGAATACAATACACATGTATTGTTTTCATTGCTGCAACATAAATGCAGAAGCCTCGTGCGGTACGTTGGTGTTTTTGATCATGCCAGACAAGATTGTGTTTAAAATAATGTGTTAAAATAAATAATACAATTATAATAAGATACTCAACCAACTTTTGTGGCATTTTTTTTCATGAAATAATGTGTTCACAGTGTTTCCACCATACTTCTTAATCATTGCTTCTCTTGGTACACTGTTACACTATGGTACTGGTTATTGTGTAAAACACAATCCAAGAATTGGATACATCAGTAAGGCGAGCTAAAGTGATAGTTTCTTTGTTTTGCAGGTGTATCCGGATAAATAACAGAATACCCTATGATGAGGCGCTCCTCAAGGCATGTGAGGAGAGTGAACTCACACCCAGTGATCTCAGTCTTCCCCCGGAGATCACCGTGTGGATCGACCCACTGGAGGTGTGCGCTAGGTGAGTCACTGTCTCGGATGCAATATGACACATGATGAATCAAAGCTTGGTGAGAATGTATGTAAAATAACCCAGCCCCTCCTGACCACAGATCCGGAGAGAATAGCCGGCCATTCACAATAGCCAGTTTCAACGATGACGAAGAGCAAGAGGAGGGTGCGAAGGAAGGAAATGAGGTCCTGGTGAACATCGACACTTCAGATTATCACTCTGCTACATCATCTGACAGCGGTTCTGCAGCATCAAGCGACACAGAGGAGGAGGCAAAGGATGGTGAGACAGAAAGAGAGCCAAAAAAAGAGGAGACAGTCAAGAAGCAGGCAGCGGGGGGCAACGTTAGAATAACAATGGTGCCCAGGATTCGGACTCGCCAGAGAGATGGGCAACAAAAAGTCAAATATGGCACAAACGTGGTAGGTTAGATTTTTGTTTTCATTGGTCATTGCAATTATTGAAATAAAATGAGTACAGTGGAACCTCGGTTTCAGTACACCTCGGTTTTCATAGGATTCAGATTTAGCCGAATATTATTGCTGAAAATGTCTCGGTTATCTTACGGCCAGACAGCATCCAAACAAACCATCCACGCATTGGTGACTTGTCCTCTATGAAGAATGGATAGACGCCTCGATTGTTGGAGACGATTTCGAGCGCTGGCCAGTTTTCATTTGTATCTACTTCAAAATGTGTGTTTGTAACAGTACTTGAGATGTCATCATGGGCCACAGATTTTGACGACGTTCTGTCCGCCCTCATTATTGGAATCTTACTGTTTTTCTGAACATTTACGGTACGTATACAGAATTGTAAACAATTGGGAGGATTCACGGTCAGATACGTTGTGATTGTCAATGACCTTGTGTACTAGTTTGCAATTATTTAGCGTACGGCGTACAACATGTATCTGCTACCAGGCAAGGACATTTATGCTATTGTATTAATGTCTTGGACTCTTTCTACTCCTCAGGCTCCTGCAAACCCACAGTATTTCTTCCACCCGGCACCAGTGTGGCCCCACCAGTACAAACACAGCGCAACGGTGTTCCTCACCGCAGTTTGTCCACCCACAGCTCCACCACCCCCACCTCCACCCCAGCAAGTCTTTGGCTACTATATCTTACCGCAGCCACCTCCACAGTTCATCCTTCCTCATGCCACTTCACCGTCGTGGGGATCTGTGAGGGGTTAGATGGCCGAACCGTGCCCCCAATGCAGCTAAACTAGAAACAGAAGACAGCTTTTCCATTATTGTCACATTTTTTTCCAAAGTTATTCCTTGCACATTGTGTATGTGTCTGCCCTTTTTTTTTTTTAGAACATTTTTTCATTTTTTTCTGTTTGGTGTCAGTGAAATATTCTCAGCACAGGTACTGCTGATAACTAAGTTCTTGCTGAACTTGGTGCGAATTTCTATGGGACCTGTCAAATCTGCACTGCTAATGTTCATACAATGTGAGGCTACAATCACAAGGTGCCTGTACAAGCTCAGGAAATCTCTGCAATACTTTATGCCAAATAATTGTCTTTTTCAGGTGGTATTTTTTTGTTTTCCACAAATGCTGCAAGGTAGCGGCCCACTGTGCACACATCAGTAATTAATCCTTGTAAAAATGTGATTGGGGGTTTTAATCTCTTGTAGTTACACTATCTGTATAGTACGAAGAAATTAATTTTACTAAATAGCCTGTAAATAGTAACGAAACTGGATATGTAGAACAGACTGATTTTCACTTTTTAGTATTGCTATTTTCTTGTTAAATTGTATTTGGCCACGAGTGAAGTGTGACTGAAATATTAATTGTATAGTTTTTTCACTAACAGTAGCTGCTGTATATTGCTAATATAATGTGTATAACGATTTCCTTAAGCATTTTTACTGTAAATTATTATCCATAGCCATGAAATGATACCAGGCTTTAAGGATTATAAAGAGGTGCCCACCGATTCCTATATGCTGTGATTCATGTTTTAATATATTTTATTTACTGCCTATGCAGCAACCTGTTTGCTTTCACTTTAATATTTCTCTCTATTTGGAATTTCTGTCTTCAATGATTAAATGAACTCCAAACAATTTTGTCTTCTTCCTTAGTCGTTCAAACGAGACCTGCAAGCACCAGGCACATTAGGTACTCCCATAACTAAGCGATCACATACGTGAGCTATGTATACAGCATCTTAGTGTTGGTCTCCTTCCAGTTGTTGGCATGCTTGTCACACTTAACATCAAATTTAAATATTAGTCGATGACCACACAACTGAACACAAAATGCAGTTTTCAAAAAACTTAAGTGAGAATAAGAAAAAAACTTACATGGCCTTATGTGAAAAAGTGGTTGCCCCTGAAACCTAATAACTGGTGGGCCCACCCTTAGCAACAACTGCAATCAATTGTTTGGTGTTTGCAGGGTGATTTTTTTTTTTTTATGGGGCGCCACTGGTCATTTGTATCAATAGTTCTTCAGCGCTAGAGGTGTGGATTTGTTACAAGATCTTGTGAGATTAAAACGTGACAAGATTTTTCTTCAGAAAAAGTCTTGTGAGTACTAGGCCAGGGATGATAATACATAATCACACAAAAAAAATGAACTCGATAATTCAATACATTGCCGTGCGCATGTGTGTTGCCTTCAAACGGGGAGGAAGACGATTCACTCTGCATTGCTTTCAACGCCTTGTTCCATAGAACAATGGCATGAATGGAGTGAGTCTTTGTCTCGGTAGGTGGAGGTGGGGCAGGTACCATACACACAGTGTGAAGAGAAACGTAGCAGAAATTAGTAGATTGAAATAGATTGTCATATTTTTCATTGTAATGTTAAAATTTTGTCTCGTCTTGTTCTCGTGACACACAGAACAGGAACTGCAGAACAATACGTGCTTTCACTTAAGTCTCCAGAAAAGTCCAATGACACACAGGAAAAGTTGCTAGAATCGTCGCTAGTCGCTTTGACATAAGTCGCCAAGAATTAAACATTATTGAATGCATCATTGTATGTCATATATTTGTATTTTAGTTCATTCAGTCATTTTCATGCTTGAAAATGCTTAATTTTCACACTTTGGCTACTGTATTAACACATTTATGCTAATTAATGCTTAATTTTCAAGCAACAGTATGGAACATTTAAATGTGCATGTGTTTTGACTAATAATAGGCTATATTAAGCCACGAAACAGCATGATTTATAAATATATTTTTGAAAATCCATGATAGAGTGAAACCACAAAATCAAATTTTATTTGGTAAACACTAAACAATGCTTATGACTCGTAAGGACTTGGAAATTTTAAGCCTATGCCTTTGGACTTTGGAGGTTCATGTCTTTACTTGAGACTTCAGGTCTGGAGACATACTTGACCACTGCATCATCTTCAAAGTCCTCAGCAACACTTGTCATCTTGGAGGTGTGCTTGGGCTCCTTATTTTGGAAAACTGACATGCCACCCAATTTACCAAGGGAAGGGGTCATGTTCTCCTTCAGAATGTCACAGTACATGTTGGAATGCACGTTTCCCTCAATGAAGCACAGCACCCCAGTGCTGTCAGCACTCATGCAACCCCTGATCATGATGCTACCACCAACTGTCACACCTTGCTACTTACTTGTGCTGCCAGCTATTTAGACCATAATGGCTACGTTGTGTCATTTTCAGTGCATACTGCTATACAAGCTATACACTGACTTGACTATGTTGGAAACAACCCATCTGGAAGGGCAGGGCAGTGGTGTTGCTGTAATTCACTAAAAGGACACCCACACAGCCATCATCTCCACTCCTGCTGCTCTGTCATTTGATGACATTGCATTTAAACTCTCTCACCCCAACCACCCTGGTCACTGCTGTCTTATCTGGCCACCAGACCCAACTATGTGCCATGTCTCCATTTTAGATGACTTCAGCTTCTACATCGAACAACCCAACAATAAACCTGCCTCAGATCTTGTCACCTTCAAGAGACTCATATTCAACTTCACCCAGCATTTCCCCACCTCCACCCACAGACACATCCTGGATCTGGTCTGCGCCTCTGGTCTTACGCTCCAGTCACATCCTCTATATCGGTGATCACCTGTCTATATACTATTTGTCTTTATTTTTCTCAAGCTGCTGCGCCTCCCAGGGGAAATAACACACTTTGAAAAAAATGGAACACACCATTTATTATCAATGAAATCTTGCATCCACTAGAGGTCACTGTGGGGCTGCTGTTGATGAAGCGACACAAAACAGTGACTTAACCGACAGGTGTGTACAAAAGCTAACATTGCCACTGTTTTATTCTGTTCTTCAAGTCGAAATATATGTCACACATACAGTAGTGTACTTTTTTTTTAATGTAGCTTTACATGTAGCTAACAGTAGCTTTGGAGTTCAGTCATTACGGTTATGACGTAGGTTAGCGTACTTGTGAACACCTTGCGGGACCAATGTTAGCTTGAACCTCGACTCCCGTCTGTGTTTGTTCACTCTTTGAACTTAGTTTTTTTTTTAAAGATGGGGAAAAGAACGAGTAGCGTGTTTTGGAGTGACTTTCTGACACATGCAGTGTAAATCCTGCATAGCGCAGCACCCAGTCGTATGCAACACGCCCATAAATAAGAGCATGCAAATAAGATAAGATAACACAGTCAAGGCTGTGTGTGTGTGATGCGTGTGCTGGTGTGCGTGCGTGTGTAAACAGCATCAGTGCCGCGCCTCTTGTCTTTCTACAGGCGTACTGTTGGACACACACGTCTTCCAGCAGCCAGTGAGACGAGATGAGGACCTTCCACACATCATGACATTATGACTGGAGGCCACACCGTACGAAGATCACCATCACCGGGGTGCGACGATAAGTAGAGCGGCCTCATCATGTGCGCTCTGGAGATGGAGATGACCAAGCGCGGCATGCAAGTCAACTCCAAGGTGGATTGTGGGATCAACAGAAACGGCGGAGACACTGCAGAGGTGTCCGTGCCAGTGTCTCTTCCAGTGAAGAAGTCAGCTCACATGGAGGGAGACGACTTGTACAGACTGCGGGGCAGAAAGTTCTTGTTGGAGGACAAAAAGCGGCTGTGCGCGCTGGCTTTGGGTGCAGCTCTGTTCGGAATACTGCTCATGATCATCCATACTGAGATGTGCCCCTTCCTCTATACACCGGTATGTGCATCCACTGTTAAAGCCGAGTATATTAAACTACAATGACTAAACAAGCCTATAGTTTACTTAAGACATTCTTATCCTTATGAAAACATTTATATATAAACACAGCAGACCATCTAAAAAAATAGGATGAACAAGTGGTGCATATTAACATCATAAAGAGTCCCCTACTGTACAAGCAACTAATAAGTAAAAGGATGTGATCTGAGGAGTTAACAATGTTTACATATAAAAGATAGAAGGTGACCTGACAAAAGTGTGTAAAAGCTTACTGAAAAATAATTGGTAGGGACAGATTATACAGACTAGTTTAATTTCACATACTCTTTTGATGGACAAAACCAAAAAATGTCGTCTTTGTTGAGAAAAAAATGTGAGTGGTAATATTGTATAAACTGTCTTGCGACAACTCCTGCTTAAGGGACGGAATGCCAACCCACAGCAGTGTATGACATAGAAAACTCATTAAGTAAACAGACACTCCGGGATTTTGCGATGTCGCCATCGCGACAATTCCCAATAAATTCAACCAACCCTCGCAAATTTGTTTAATCCCTGCATCTTCCCCGCACATTTTGGCCCCTGTCCTCACTTCCTTGTTTACATTGACAGAGACGTGGATGTGTGATGATAATCTCTTGTCTTTCATTTACCGACAAAAATCATTGCTCAATTATCCTCAATATTTCTCACTTAGTTCCCAAATGTTCTCAGCGAAAGCGGGGGGTAAACCACATGCAATGTATTGATCCATAAACAAAAGATTACGATGGACAAGCAGTTTTCGACAGCAAAAAATACACGGAGAACGTCTGCAACTCGTGGACAACGGAGCAGACAGCCGACAATGATGGCGGTGTTTGTTTTGCAAAGTATGCACGCGTGTGTGTAGAAACGGCAGCAGATGGAACACACTGTGAGTAACAGTTGGTTAAAACATGTAGATAAATACACTAAGCCTAAAGAAAAAGGTAGTAAACTCACGATATAGATACATGCTGATGACGGTACATAGATAAATGCTTTTCATTGGACAGCAACATCATGACATCACGAAGGACTGACTACTCCATACTTTAAAGTGCTGGTATTAAAGGAAAAGTAGGTCAATTTAATTCCAAGAAGTATTAAAATAAGATACTGTTACTGATACTTGTATACTTACTCCATAAAGTAAATCTGGGTCATATTTTACTTTTATAAATGAACTTTAAAGTATACAGTCGTCCCTCGCCATTTTGCGGTTTGAATTTTACTAAAATTGAACCCAGAACTCCCGATGTCACTTCCTGTCCACCCGCCACACAGCTCCCCCAGGGAAGACATTTATAGCAACACACACGAGCACAAGTCTTATTTATGTCTTAAATGGCTTATTTACTCTTATTATGTCTACTATATTGGGTAAGACTAGTGTAAAGGTGACTATGTACAGTAGGTGTTATTTTATGTCTAGAGGGCTGTAATAATATAAAAAGGTCGTAAAGTAATTTTAAATAAGGAATCTTACTTTGCGGAAATTCGCTCATCACGGTGGGGTCTGGAACCAATTAACCGCGATGAACTGCAAATTAACTGCATCCACAATGGATGCAGAAAACCTCCCACTCTGTTTCTTGTCATAACAACTTCCTTCTAACTAGTAGACAGCATGAGCCCTGCACAACCTGCGCACGGGCTGTGATTAGCCAGTCCACTTCCAGACACACAACGTCATGCCATTAATATGCAGATCTCTGAAGATAACAAAGGCAGGCTGCACAATCAAACAGTCCCTCATGGAAAGATGCATGCAGAAACATTAGATCACCTGGGCGTGAATCTCATGCCAAATAGACCCACAATCTATTTGCGATTGTAATACTTGTCAGCACCCTTTCTTGATTCCGTGGATAAAAAAATGTCTGTTGTTTGTTCAAGTGAATTCTTATCTAACAACTGTCTGCATGGCTCTTTACATTTCATGCACTGTTATGGTCTTGAGTGTGGTCCTCCCCAGTTATAAGCCTTTTAGTCATTCATAGTCTTTATACTGGCCAAGTAATGCATTGATTGCTTTTGTTTTTTTAAAACCACTTCAAATGCATTAATGCTGCAGGGTAGAGTGAGGGCCTATCAAAGTTAATGGCAGCGTACTAAGTTATATTTTAAGCCCAACTTTTAAGCTCAACTCACGAAAAGAGGGCTATTTATGGACCCTTTTTCCACATTTCGCCTTTTCCCCTGCTGCGTGATTACCCTCAGAATACTTACGGTGAACTTTCCGCATCATTTAGTGTATAATGTGACTGTTTGCACGGGCGGACTGAAAGTCAATATATGTTATGTTTAGCTTGTTGGAAGCAGCAGGTTGCATTTAGACCCTGTATCCCATGAGGGACTTTGTTATGTGAATGGAGGCGTAACCTTTCATCTTACTAGGTATGTTTTTGTCGAAGCTTACAAATGATAATTCATATGAATGATAGTAGAATATGAGACTATGTATCTCAACTGGCCTGTGAACGCCTTGGATCCACCTGGAGGAGTGGGACGAAGTAGCCTGGGAGAGGGAAGTCTGGGCTTCCCTGCTTAGGCTGCTGCCCCCGCGACGTGACCTCGGATAAGCGGAAGAAGATGGATGGATGGATGGATGATAGTAGAACATGTGAACTATGATGTGAAAAGAACCTAAAGCCTTTGGTGATAGGTAATTAAATAAATGGTCATATAATTCCTTCGAGTGAGGATGTGTGAATAACAAAATAACTGCACAACATTGGACCTCAATGGTGTGTAATTTACTCTATGCAAGCATTCAGTACACCAGATGCATGTTACTTTCTTTGGCTTGCATTTATTTATTACATTACTAACCAACCAGACAAGAACCTTTGCGTTGGATTTTCATTATGTTTTCCCCTCGCAGTGCCCAGGGTGGGCCGACCTGCTGATGATGTCTCGTCTAGAGACTGTGAGAAACAATCTGTGTGAAGGTTAACCCAAAATTAAGCTCACCGGGCTTGAAATGACTATTTCCAACAGGAAAACATTACAAAAACGCTTTTAGAAAGCTGGCAGGACACATGCTGTTGAACTCTCTGTTGGATGGAATGTGGTGAAATGTTCAGCCTCTTGTGGTGTCTTTCTAATTAGAACCCTGACGGAATACAGACCCCGTGTGGATGTGCTATGGCAGAAACAGGAGGAAAAAGGCGTGGAATGCCAATGGGCGTCATCGTAGCGCCCAAATGCTCAAGTTGCCTCAATGTTGATTGATTGTAATGACCTATATTTAACTGTAAATTGCATTTGAGTACACTTTACATCAGAAATTCCACTGACGGTAATGAGAGAAGAAGGTGGTATGGAGCCATATGTTTATACATATGTGCGTATGTTTAAGCTCTGAATGGAAGTTATAGACCCATGGTAAATAGATCAATATAAAATTACCAATGGCGATGAGACAATCATCACCTGTTATGTAATGTTGTACCTGGAACCTTTAAGACTCAGCAAAATCCAAACAGAAACAGGAATAATCCATTCCGGGGTCAAACTGTCACCTACATAAAACCTTTATTAAATGTACAGGCACTGTGTTAACTAACATTATGACATTTTCCTGTCATACAAGTGTAAAAGTAAGTTAACCAGTGTTAAATGTAAAAGCAATAAAATACTCCAATAAAGCCTTTTGACTGACTTACTTTATGTAACCTCCAGTCAGGAGAACACGCACTGTGCGTCAGGAATTTCTTATATTTCTTATTACAGTTTGATTCACGATGGCATCAAAGGAACGGTCCACACCCCAGAATCTGTCATCTTCCATGAACCAGAAGCCAGCTAGCGTTTAAAAAAAAAAAATGTATTAACAGTTCAGCCTTCAGCCAGTTCAGAGGTCTGCCCTTTGACAACACGAGGTTGTGGTCGCTTGTGGTCATTAAGGGAGTGCTTTTGCGCAGTACTGTTTCTTCTAAGATGTAACGTTACCTCCGTGGGCAGTGGAGACGTGATTTAGAAGCATCATATTGGTTTGACAGGACTTGAGAGAACTCAGATCTTTGCTGCCTTGTCACACGACTGTTCCTTTTCTCCTTCCCAGGGCTCAACCATTGCCTTATTCATCAACTGTTCCATCAGTCTGTCTACTGGGTGTCTCCTCATCTTAATCATAGCGTTCCATTATAAGGACATCAGGGTGAGTTTCCCAGATTTCACTCCGTTTCTGGTACCTTGGATCTCAATGCTGGTTTGATTTTTGTGTTGCTCATCCTCAGGGTGTGACTTGCCAATTTTTGTACATCATGACGATAATTCTCCATAACAATTTGCTTTCACGAGGAGGACAATTGTTAGATGTCTCGGTCCACAGAGGGTAGTCTCAACAGCAATTATCCTTGCTCTTTTTACTATATTTATATATATTTTAGCAATCCCTGGTGAAAAGCCTTAGGCACGTTGTTTGGAGCTTCAACATTTTTCCAGTCCACATTGTGTGCGAACTCAATACACAAAGTTAATTGCTTGAAATTAAACAGAATAAACACTCTCTCATCGACTCTAATGTTCACAGCATGCATGTCCAATTATGTGCTTTACAAAAGAAAAACTGCAGAAGGTCACATGCTCTGAACTTTACTGCATGCTTTCTGTTGCTGCTTGTGGCGGGCAGCTGCACTCTTACCTACAGTGTTTTGAAAATGTGCTTTCAAGCGATGTGTGTGATGCAAGGGGGGGTCCATGCACATGCAAGGAAGAGATAAGGAGGAGCGGGATTTTGGTAGAGACAAACACAGAGACAAACACTAACGCTAAATATTAGCGATTACCATGCAAAATTATCATAAGAAATTTTCAGTTTCTTATTTTATGCAATGGCGTTCTCATTTCTTAATTGTTGCGGTTTATGAGCATGTGCGCTCTACAAAATACCCAAGGTGTTTAACTGAATCAGCTAAAAAAAAATTTAAAAAGCGCTGCAAAAAATGAGCAAGATTGGTTGAAAAACATGGCCAGCATCAACCATAAGCCTTTGCAGGGGCGCGGGCGGTACTTAACAACGAATGGCCCACAAGTCATTGACCATTTCATATGGGTGTCACAAGATCTTAAAACGTGACAATATCATCAGATAATCATGCATTAAGTGAAAAGTAACTTGATAATTTTGCCACCGAGGCCACACGGTGACCGAGTGGTTAGCATGTTGGCCACACAGTCAGGAGATTTGGAAGACCTGGGTTCAGATCTTCGCTTGGCCATCTCTGTGTGGAGTTTGCATGTTCTCCCCGTGTGTGTGTGGGTTTTCTCCGGGTACTCCGGTTTCCTCACGCATTCCAAAAACATGCATGTTAGGTTAATTGGCGACTCTAAATTGTCCATAGGTATGAATGTGAGTGTGAATGGTTGTTTGTTTATATGTGCTCTGTGATTGGCTGGCGACCACTTCAGGGTGTACTCTGCCTCTCGCCCAAAGTCAGCTGGGCTAGGCTCCAACGCTAACCTAATGAGTATAAGCGACATAGAAAATGGATGGATGGGATGGAATTTTGCCACCCTCAGTATATTGCCATGTGCATGCGTGTCTGTCACCTCCGAACAGGCAAGCGGTTTCACTCTTTGCAGTGATTTGAGCACCTTGGTGCAGCATGAACAGAGTGAGCACTTTTGTCAGTCATACAGTCTCTTTGTCTCTGTGGGTGGTGGCGGGGCCGGTAGGAGTACAGAAAAGTGTAATGTAGTATAGATTAAATTAATAGATTGAAATATACAGTCATATATTTTAAACATTTTTTCATTGTCCTTTTCTTAAAAGTAATGTTAAAAATCTTGTCTCGTCTTACACTCGTAGACTCGTAGACCCAATCTTGTGTGTCGTGTCTCGTGACACCCCTACCATTTAATGATTATGAAATTATTATGATATAAGGATGTGTGTATTACTGTACATGTATCCTACCATGTCTTCCAAAGCGTTTTGATCACAACCCATAGGGGGCGTCACAAATGTCCTTTACAGACATGTAAATGGTGTCCTCTATGGAATTACCTACTGTAACTAGTTGGTGCGTCATCATCATTTGAATAAAAAACTCCACTCATCCTAACAGCTCTTCCAATCATTTCTCAATGTCTTTCAGCTTTTCATCATAGACCACAACCAGGTGGACTGGCGCATTGCTATGACCAGCCACAGGGTTTTTGTCATCACGCTTGAGCTATTGGTCTGTGCTATCCATCCCGTCGGCACCTACTGGGAGGTGTGCCTTCACTGCAACTCCTCTTCCTCATCTCCACTGTGTGATTCTGACCATCAGAATAAGACCTTGGTGGATTTGGAGCTGCTGCTGTCAGTGCTGATGTTCCTGCGCTTGTACCTGGTGCACAGAGCCGTCTTGCTGCACAGCAAAGTGCTGCTGAGCGCCTCCTATAGGAGCATCGGATCGCTCAACAATATCAACTTTACCTTCCGCTTCGTACTCAAGGTACTGATGAACAAGTACCCTGCACGCACCCTGCTCGTCTTCATCCTCTTCTTCTGGCTCACAGCATCCTGGATGCTGACACTATGTGAGAGGTATGGAATACATCTGTATATTCTTGTCAATACATGTGGACTGACTAACTATTTTTGGCATACTACTGTTGCTGTCACGTCTTGTTCTTGGCATAGTGGCGATGACCCCAGTATGCAGAAAGCAGGCACTCGTTGCAGGAAAACTTATCTTTAATGATGGCTGCAGCGCAGCGGCAGGAACTTGATAAAGGACGCTTTGCAGTAGCGTGTCAGGCTTACACAGACACCGACACAAAGGAACGAACGAACCAAGGAACGAAATGAACGAAATGCAACAACACAGAAGGATCCACGCACCTGAACTAAATAGGAACTCAAATTAGCAACAGGTGCAAGACATAAAGAAGAAAGCAAAGCAGGCGGACACAAACCAGGCAAAACAGGAAGTACTACCAAAATAAGAGCATAGAACAGGAACTAAGGCATAAAAGTGTAAACACACTAAACTGTCACGCAGGCTAACACATAGATCGTGACAGTACCCCCTCCTCAAGGACGGATCCTAGACGTCCGAAAAGTCCAGAGTCACAACAAAAGAAAAAAGGAGGGATGGGTGGTGGGAGGACCGGTGGTGGGTCAGCGGCACGACCCCTCCGGCGGACGGCCAGGATGGTGAGCCTGGCAGAGGAGTTGGGACCCATCCGGTGGTCGGCTGGAACGGCAGGTCCGGCGGAGTGAGTGGCGGAACCTCTCCGGAGGACGGCCAGGATGGTGAGCCTGGCAAAGGAGCTGGCAGGAGAGCTGAGCAGTGGCAGGGACTTCAGCAGAGGACAACTGGCACGTGGGAGATGCCAGAATAGGAACGAGAGTTGGGGCACGGTGGCGTGTTGGAGACGCCAGGACAGGAACTCCAGGCGAAGCCGGCTGACGTGTGGGAAACGCCAGGACAGGAACTGAAGGCGGAACATATGCAGGAGTCTCGTCCTCTGGAACTGAAGAAGGAGGAATCGGCGAAGCGGGCTGCTGTTCCTGGCTTGCTGCCACGAGCCCTGCAGCTTGACTTCCAGGTAGAGGACTAAGCAGTGTGTCTTGGCTTGCGGACGGAGGAGCAGCTAGCTGTGCGTCCTGGCTTGCGGACGGAGGAGCAGCTAGCTGTGCGTCCTGGCTTGCGGACGGAGGAGCAGCTAGCTGTGCGTCCTGGCTTGCGGACGGAGGAGCAGCTAGCTGTGCGTCCTGGCTTGCGGACGGAGGAGCAGCTAGCTGTGCGTCCTGGCTTGCGGACGGAGGAGCAGCTAGCTGTGCGTCCTGGCTTGCGGACGGAGGAGCAGCTAGCTGTGCGTCCTGGCTTGCGGACGGAGGAGCAGCTAGCTGTGCATCCTGGCTTGCGGACGGAGGAGCAGCTAGCTGTGCGTCCTGGCTTGCAGACGGAGGAGCAGCTAGCTGTGCGTCCTGGCTTGCAGACGGAGGAGCAGCTAGCTGTGCGTCTTGGCTTGCAGACGGAGGAGCAGCTAGCTGTGCGTCTTGGCTTGCAGACGGAGGAGCAGCTAGCTGTGCGTCTTGGCTTGCAGACGGAGGAGCAGCTAGCTGTGCGTCTTGGCTTGCAGACGGAGGGGCTAGCTGTGCGTCTTGGCTTGCCGACGGAGGGGCTAGCTGTGCGTCTAACTCACAGCTGCTAGTACTAGCCCCCCCTTCCGAAGGCGGATCCCAGACGCCGTTCACTGCCATCGGCGGAACCAGGGAAGGGAGGAGGGGGGCTTGGAGGTGGGTCAGGAGTTCCACCTGCTCTGACCTCCCGAACGGAACTGCAGGTGGCCTCAGGCGTGGTCTTGGAATGGGCTTGAAATGCCGCGGGGTGGGCACGGGGGGGTTATGAGGTTTGAGGCAGCCAGGTGTGGCTTCTGGGGGAGTCTGTGACCTCAAGCAACTCGGCACGGACACCGGGAGGGACTGAAGCTTGAAGCTGTGTGGTGTGGGCTCCAGCGGCGTCTGTGACTTCACACCGCGTGGAGTGGGCACAGGGTGAGTCTGACACTCTTTGAGCCGAGGTGCAGGGGTGGGAGGAGAACTGACCTCTTGACGTTGCCTGGGAAGCAACTTGGAAACAACGGAGGGCAGTTGGAGCTCGGCGCTTCGGGACGCGGGAATCTGAGGGAGACTGACCTCCTCTTGGCGTTGCGTGGGAAGCGGAGAAACGGAGGAGGGGGGCAGCCAGAGCTCGTCGTGCTGACGCTGAGCGGGAACCGTAATGGGCTGAGCAATCAGCCGGCACTCAGAAACATTGCAAGGAGGGAATTGCACCTCTGCTTGGCGTGGTGAGGAGGAGTTGCGTGGCTTCACCCTTTTACGCCGTGAACCTCTCGCTGGAGCCGGTCCACACATGCCTTGGCGTCGCGGATGGTCAGATGTGTCTTTGGCGGGTCCCGGGTAAACCCACGCCATAGGAATAAGCGTGCCGTCCGGTCCCCACACCATGTCCTCCAGCTCCTCTGGAGAGAACTTTGTGCACTCCTCTTCCATAGCCTTTAGGATCTGCCAGGTCCAGAAATCGCTCTCTGCGAGGTCATCTTCTTCTGGTTGTTGCATTCTGTCACGTCTTGTTCTTGGCATAGTGGCGATGACCCCAGTATGCAGAAAGCAGGCACTCGTTGCAGGAAAACTTATCTTTAATGATGGCTGCAGCGCAGCGGCAGGAACTTGATAAAGGACGCTTTGCAGTAGCGTGTCAGGCTTACACAGACACCGACACAAAGGAACGAACGAACCAAGGAACGAAATGAACGAAATGCAACAACACAGAAGGATCCACGCACCTGAACTAAATAGGAACTCAAATTAGCAACAGGTGCAAGACATAAAGAAGAAAGCAAAGCAGGCGGACACAAACCAGGCAAAACAGGAAGTACTACCAAAATAAGAGCATAGAACAGGAACTAAGGCATAAAAGTGTAAACACACTAAACTGTCACGCAGGCTAACACATAGATCGTGACAGTTGCGAAGGTAGGTTACCTGGAGTTAACCAACACTCAAAGCAGCCAGACTTCACGTTGTTATCAAATTGAAAGTACAGTAGTCCTTTGCCACTTTGCGGTTTGACTTTTGACAAATCATGCTGTTTTGTGTATGAATGCGGCCTATTATTAGTAAAAAAATATGCAAATTAAAGCTAATGCTACATATTTTTTGACCGAATTAATTTTCAAGACTATAAAATGGCTAAATGAACCAAAATACAAATATAAGGCATTCAAAATATGCATTCAAAGATGTTGATGATGGATGATACAGGAGTCACGAGGTGTCAGTAATGTTACTGTAATTTTACAATCAGCAGACTTCATCGCCAGAACGACAGGCTTTTATTGCAGGTTTAAATGATCTCACAACAGCACAATAATCCCTAACAAAAATCTCTAATAAAAACATGGCTACTATTGCAACCATAACCCACGGCAAGATAAAAGTCAACTTTGAACCCCCAAAGTTACTTCCTGTCCCCTACTCACTCTGCTTTCCTAGGGAACACATTTATAGCAACACATGCGAACACAAGCCCTATTTATGTCTTAAATGCCTTATTTACTCTAATTATGTCTACTATGTTGAGTAATGCAAGTGTACAGGTGACTATTGAGGGTTTTAGTTCATGCCTAGAGGGCTCTAATAACGTTATAAAACGTATTTAGAAGGTCGTAAACAGGTTTTCTATACTCTAACTATGAAAATATTCCATTTCTAAATATATTTTGCAGAAATTCACTTATCACAGTTGGGTCTGGAACCAATTAACCGCGATAAATGAGGGATTAGCGTATTTGGCTTGGATTACTATTAGCAGAGGTTAACTTCTTTTTTCACTTAAGAACAAAATAATGCCATTTATGAGACGCATCTGTATCTGTTAGGGCTACCCCGATACAACTCTTAAACGTCTAATACGATACCGATATTGCAGCCTGGAGTATCGGCCGATACGGTAGCAATCTGATCCGATATCAGCACGAATCCTAGATGCTTTTATTGCTTATTTTGTAGTGTGGAATGTTACAAAAGGCTCGATCAAGTGATATGACTCAAACAGAGAACAATAGTCAGAAACAGTAGGTGTGAGAAAAACAAATTTTGTCACGCTTTGCAGATGTTTCAGACGGCGTTGGTTGTTTGTCGGGGGCGGAGGCTTGTTTTTCGCCTCAGTGGTCTCTTACATGAGAATCCTCATACTGTTTTTTGTGGTGCTGCTTTGGAGGCGCGATGCGTTTGGTGCTGTTGAAGTCCCCCGGACTTGCGCATGGTGGGTTTTTTATGCTGGAACATTTTTTTGGGACTTTGAGGTCGCTCCTGCTCCTTGGTTAACACGTTAGCACATGCTGTTGTTGTGATCACGCGGGTTCTATCCGGGTACTGTTGGATAGAAGTACTGCAGCGGCGTCAGGAATGGACTGCTTGCATCGGAGTGCCGATATCGGAGATATTTGATGCAAACCGATATAATCAGATACTCGTTTTTCAGTCTGGAAAGTATGAAAAAGTATGGAATTTGATTTGATAAATTTCCAGGTCTGGAAAAGTATGGAAAATGAAAACACAAGTATAGAAAAATATTACTGTTTCCAAGATTGTTACCACTGTTCTGTTTTATAAAACATAAAATTCTGATAACTAAAAAAAAAAAAAGATTTTGAACCAACCTCATTTTTCATGTGAGCAAAAGTACTGGAATATGTGACTGACAGGTGTGTTTTGTTACCCAGGTATGTTCTATTACATGACTTTTTGGGGCAAAAAATACCACTGAATGTCTACTCTCAGTTTCAGATCGGATAGGATAGGTTGTGCCTACGGAGACTGCATTTGCAGGCAAAAACAGCATGAAAACCAGAGAGTTGTCTATGGGTGAAAAACAAGCAATTGTGAATCTGACAGAAGATCATTGCACAAGCATTGGTCATCGCCACTACATCCATTTGGAATGTCCTGAAGAAGAAAGAAACCACTGGTGTACCAGCGAACAGACGTGAAACACGTAGACCAAGCAAAACAACAGTTGATGACAGAAACACTGCTCGTGATAGCAACAACAACCTGCAGAGTGCAGGAGTGAAGGTATCACAATGTACTGTTTGTAGAAGACTTCATGAACACAAGTGCAATGGCTACACCAGAAGATGCAAACCACGCATTAGCAGGAAGAATACGAAGGTCAGGCTGGAATTTACCAAACAGTACAAACTTTGACTTTTGACATCTCCATCTTGGGGTGATGGCGGTTCTGAGTCATATGCAGGGGAAAAAGCACTGTCGTCTGGTCACCACCTCCTCTGCAGCACCGAGTGTCACAGTGTTTTAGACTCAATCCAGCGTGAGACCAAATCCAACAATGCATCTGGGTTTCATCTTTCTTTGTATGAGCTACATGACCTAGCTATAATCCATCCATTTTATGTACCGCTTTTCCCCACTAGGTTTGCGGGTATGCTGGAGCCCAAATAATCTCCAGGAAATTATATGGTGACATAATGGCATACATATTCAGAATGATGAAAAGAAATAATTTATTAACACAATACACATCTATTCTAAAGTCTGGAAAAAATCTGGAATTTTGAATTGTCAAATCCATAAGAACCCTGTTTTTATGCTGATATTGAAACAATATCAATAACAGGACACCCCTACTATCTGTATTCATTTTGTGTTTACATTTTATTTGAACAACTTATTTTTCCACTTGTATAATTTTTTGAAATGTAAAATTGCCTTGAACAATTAACAGGTTTTGCAGATTAACACCAGTGTGAATGATGAAGAATACTAATCCATTCCCATTGTCTACCATTTAAAGTTATTAAAATAGGATGATTAAACATTGCTTTTGCATTGATCATCCTAGATTTTGTGAAAAATATTTCAGTCCAAATTGGTAGCTCAACGAAGGCTTTTGCCAATCGTGCTATTATTGTATGTACGATTTTGTTGTTCTTCTTGGTAAAAATAGTGCCCAGCCCACACACAGACCAGACTGTAATGGTTTGTGTATCATTCCTCCTTAAGCCTTGATGGTCTATTGGACTTGTCACACTTTTCTGATCAGCTCCCAGTCTTGAGCCAATTTGTTTGATGTGTTTGAGCCTATTGGAGGGTTGAGCATTTCAATTTGTTCAAAGTAATTAAATAAGATCTAAGATCTTTTGACGAGATGACTAAATTGTTTGTAATCTGTAATCTAGAACACTTTCCGTTGAATTTTTTACCTTCTGCATCCTCACTGTT
This sequence comes from Dunckerocampus dactyliophorus, assembly GCF_027744805.1. Taxonomy (NCBI): domain Eukaryota; kingdom Metazoa; phylum Chordata; class Actinopteri; order Syngnathiformes; family Syngnathidae; genus Dunckerocampus; species Dunckerocampus dactyliophorus. Next base: position 21,267,403 of record NC_072825.1, read on the forward strand.
ACTTCCCCTCCCCCTGCAGGCAGACACAAGGGTCGACCGATCACATGGAAACAGCCTTGTGGCTCATCGCCATCACCTTCCTCACGGTGGGCTACGGCGACGTGGCACCCCACACTCGCTGTGGGAAGTCGGTGTGTCTCTTCACTGGAGTCATGGTAAATCTCTTTGCTTTCTTTCACACAAAGATTAAGAGTTAAGACGAGTCAAGGTCAGGGGTGCCTTATCTGAGTTTCACTTGTGCTGAATTGTTGTTTTTTTTGTGTGGCAAACCAGCTTGATAAGAGGCACATACAGGATGTTCCGTTGCTGTGCTTTTATGTATTTAATCTCTCCTGTTGCTTTGTGTGCAACATTTTCATGTCATTAAGATCTATTTTGCTGTGCAGCTGTGTTGGCACACAGAGAAAAGAACAGCATTGCTAATGTGTAACATGGAGGAGACTCGGTAACGTTCTAAGACTGCTTTGATGCATCCGACACAGGGTGTCTTTAATCTGTGCAGGGTACAATGACGTCTCAAGACTATCAAGGAGCGAAATGTGCTGCGCGCTGTCAGAAAGCTTGGAGCAGGTGCAGGAGTCTCAATGAGAGTTACAAGAAGCACTTGATTGCAGTAATTGCTTGAAAAGGTTGTGCAACGCAATATTAAATTAAGGGCACCATCATTTTTGTCCGGACCAGTTTCATTAGTTTCCAGAGTGGGAAAATCTGAAAACGCCCTTGTCGTTGCCGCGTAGACAAGCGAAACCGCTGTTTTATGAAAACGATGACATCACCAACCTGTTGCCACCCCGTCGCTGTCACGTGACCACAAGTGAGCTTTGACAACAAACCAACATAATATCTGACTCAACCCAGTCGACATTCTCCTGATATTTTGTTGTCTTACACTCCAAAATGACTCGCAGAAGTAATTCCGTTTTGTCGTAAGTCTGGTTGAGCCTTGGAAAGCGGAAGAGGATGGACTTTGTTTCTTCTTATACCTGTATAGCAGGGGTCGGGAACCTTTTTGGCTAAGAGAGCCATGAAAGCCGCATATATAAAATGTATTTCCGTGAGAGCCACATCATATTTTGCAACACTGAATACAACTAAATGTGTGCATTTTTAAAGAAGACCAACAATTTTAGAATACAATACGTCGTTGAATTGATTCTTTTTAATAACACAGTTCTACTGAAGCTAAGCAATATTAAGTAAAATATTTCTTACCATGAATGCAACTTCTGGTGCTGCATGGTTTTACATCGTACTCCGTATCGGTCTTTCTTTTTGCCATCTTCTTCATCAAAAGGGTTTGCTGTGCAGAATTAGCTAGCTGACTGTTTAAAGGAGGGAAGTTTACTTCTTGGCCTCTCAATGACCCGGGTAGGCTACCACATTATCCAATAAAAATCCAGTTTTGGTGTTTGACCTGGAAAATATGGGAAGGACGGCTGGCACCGGCTCAAGCCGCCCGCATGGCGCTAGAACATGGATAGGTTCCCCACCCCTGTTATGTAGTTTGCTGTGTCACGTGGCTCCGTCTGTGTGTCCGTTTACAGCGCCACAGGTGTGCCTACATGTGGCATAAAAACATGTAATTTTTGTATTACATTGTTTTCATGCAGTGATCCGTTCCCAACTGGACGCAGCTATTTACTAACCCGACACAGTGTGGACGCATATTTATGAACCCACCAAAAAAAAAAATCCCAGGAACGTTTCCGCGTGGACAGGGCAGTCGTTGGAACAGGATTAAAAGGGCGTCTCAGGGTGGTGGCACAGGATAAAACAAACAAGAGTATCAGGTTAACGCTGAGTTCCGCTGTGTTATGATGTGTTGTGGGAATGGGTCTGGCTGAGACACCTCTGTCGTAGAATGGAAAACAATCTTTTCTATGCCTCCATCTCCCCTTGCTTATTATAAGCTTCTCCCCTTATAAGGCAAAGCTTTCCATCCGATCCATTTTTAGGTGCTTTTATTGCCATTGGCAGCACCACAACAAGAGGGTGTGCCAACCTGTGCCCACCACCACTCGGAAAAAGATAAATGTCTTTTTCCCAGTGGAGCGTTGGTGGGAGCCAGTGTGACTGGAGCCCTGATTACACCTGCGAGATGGAGGAAAGTGCTCGGTCAGCGCTTAAGGAACGTTACTTCATACCCCATTCCCTTGCCATCACTGTGTGTTTGATTTTTTTGCGGCTGAATGCCAAAACAACGTTTGTAGTGTATTTATATATGGAGAAAAGCATTGGGACATCTGGTCTCTACACCTAAAAGAAGTGAACATGTGGTCTACCGTGTTCAACTACAACAGCTTCGACTTCAACGGAAATACAAGATATTGGAGCGTGTCTATGGGGGCAGAGGTCACTGATTTTGTACCTCAGACGGGGCCGGCTGGCTCACAATGTTCGTTCTAGTTCATCCCATAAGTGTTTGGTTAGGACTCTCACGTCCAAGCATGTCTTTATGGATCTTGCTTTGTGCACTGGGAACGGAAAAGGGCCGTCTCCTGTTCTCTTCCCACAAGCAAAGTATAGAATTATCTAGAAATTCCTCGTAAGATGAAGAAAATGTATCATTAGATGTGTCACAATACTTGTCTTTCAAATCAAAAGACTTCCTTCATGCCGGATCTTACTCTTCCCTTTCTTTTTCTGATGCAGTCTGAAGAGAAAAAAGGTAAAACATGTTTTTGTTATTATTTGTAGTGGTCGTGGGTTCCAGCAGTGCGTCCTACGATGTGTGTGTGTTTGTGTTACTGTCAGTGTGTGTATTTTTGTTTTGTGGTCCATCTTAATCTTCTCCATCATTCTGTCGTCTGATGCCCAGCAATAGCAGCAAACTATTCTCAGAGGAAACCTGCACTATTATAGTAGTGCCAAACAGCCTTGTGTTTAACTACGGAACCCTCTGTGTAAATACAACTTTATGATTTATTGGACAAAACCATAAGAGGTATGAGCAGGAACATCAGTTCTGTGTCGCCGGGTCACTCCGCTCTATATATTTGTTGATGATAGAGACGGAGAATATTAGTAACGGGCAAAATTTGTGTTTCAGGGTGTAGCCTGCACCGCCATGCTGGTAGCCGTGGTAACCAAGAAGCTGGCATTGAATAAAGGAGAGAAGCATGTGCACTTTTTCATGCTGGACATCCAGATTTCCAAAGGGGTAGGTGTTGTTTTTAATACGTGTGGCATTCTTAATCAAAGAAAAAAAAGTGCACCATTTGCTAAAATTTCTGCAGTTGTTTAGAAATATTTGTTAGTACCAAAAAAAACAGAAAAAAAGACTATAAAAATAATCAAGACATTTTTAATAAGCGATGATATTAAATAAATGATATTCAATAAAATAACAGACTTCCCCATGGAGGCATAAAACACAACAGATATACTTTATGATATACAGTATCTTCTCTGTATATTTACTGTTTTTAGGATTTACAGTATCTCCAAATTGTAGTCAATCAGGAGCCAATTTCATACCCTCCTACGCTTTCTCTAGCTGAAAAAATAAAGATGTGTATCCCACTACCACTACATATAATAATAATAATAATAATAATAATAATAATAATAATCAAATTATTATGTTTTTGTTTAGTTTTGATTAATCGATACCCTAGGATGTATTGATCATTTTTGTCCCGTTCTATTTGGCCATCCATTTAAATAAAATCAGCTAATACCTACGGTCTACACATTTCAAAAGTAGTGCTTTGCCATTGTTCCCATCATTTCTTTCAGCCGCATAGTGGAAGAAGAGGATGGAAGCTTGACTAATTTCCACGTGTCATGTGCATGTTTTGTTTTGTATTTATTTTTAGCTCCCGCCAACCTCTTTACAGCCTTTTCAAGGCGTCAAACAGGGGAAATAATCTTTTGTCCGGAAAGCAGCTTGTGTCAGTTCAGGACGGTAGCGATGGGCAGGAAACTGGTACTGCATGCATGGTCTTCAATGTACGTGTGTGTGTGTGAGTGTGTGTGTGTTTATGTAATTGTAGTGCTCCTGTTGTGGCGACAAAGATTATGACAAATTTCATTGCAGGGGCATCTGTTACACCCATTAGTGTATTGCACGTTCACCCACACTAAAGAGGGTAAAGCAAGGCGGGAATGTAGTTTTGGTGAATATCTAGGAAATGAATGTTAGCAAACATGAGGATTCAGAGTCTGCTGACCCGTAGGAAGGAGGAAGGTGTTTGATAAATACAGTCTTACAAAGAAACACTGTCCTAAAGATAATAAGAGCTCTATAAAGAAATTGTGATTTTTTTTTTTCCCAAAACAGCTTCTAGAATCTTGGTTCTGATTTATGATTTAGGTTCTGGTGGAGGTTTGAGTTTTTCCTTGCCTCCGTTGCCAAGTGCTTGCTCATGTGGGGTTCAGTTGGTTCTCTTTAATGTGTGAGGAGCGTGGTTGTAGTAATACCTCGTTTATCGTGGTTAATTGGTTCCAGACCCGACCGTGATAAGTGCATTTTTGCAAAGTAGGATTTAATATTTTTGTAGTTAGAGCATAAAAAACTAAATACTGTTTTAACATTATTAGAGCCCTCTAGACATGAAGTAACACCCCTATAGTCCCAATTACACTGGTATTATCCAGTATAGTCGGCATAGTAGGACTAAATAAGCCATTTAAGACATAAATAAGATTGTGTGTGTTGCTATAAATGTGTTCCCTAGCGGAGCTGAGTGGCAGGAGGACAGAAGGTGATGTTGGGGGTTCAGAGTTGAATTTTAGCTCCGTGTGGATTATGACCGCAACAGTAGCCTGTGTTTTTATTAGGAATTATTGTGGCTGTCGTGATATAATTCAAACCTTCAATCAAAAACTGTTATTCCGGCAATCAAGTCTGGTGATTGTGTGTCTCACTGAACATTACCGTGGCTTTACTGACACCTAGTGCGTGTTCAATCCGTGATTGAGTGAAGCCACGAAATCTGAACCGCAGTGTGGCAAGGGACGATTTTCTGAAGCTTTCTTCGAGCTACCGAGGATTTGGTTAAGCCCTAGTCAGACCAAATCAACATGAACCAAACACAAACAGTTAGTGGTTTGGTCGGCAGCATGTCAAGAAAAAAACAAAAATGTTTATCACTGTTTTTCAAAGTAGCTGATGTGTTTTGCCTAAAATATAAAGATAATAGGTCTGCTTTCACGGATGACGAATAAAAAAAGGATACACTGAATGCAAAAATAGTTGTCATATTAGATAATCAATTAATCATCGATCCTTTGATCAATTATTGCAGCTCTAGTAAACTATAGAAATAAAATTGCCTTGACATGACTTGAATGGACATGATTTAAATGCAGTGCCCGATGGCGGTACGTGTACGTGCTTTGGAGGATACAACCATTTCCTCTCTTCCAGTGGCTGCATCCTGTCACAAGGTGCATCTTCACACATTGCTCACTGCATGTTTTGGTCTGTATGTGTGTGTGTGTGTGTGTGTGTGTGCGTGCATCCTTCGGAGGTACTGTTTAAGAGTGCAGATTTACACTGATGGGAACAAGGGAAGACACCTGGATGTGGACGCTCTATTAATACCCTCGCAGTGGGGCCGGCGTGACATCACAGGGCTGCTACAGTGATTTGGGCAGGAAGACAAACGCACATGAATAGAATCAAAGAGAAACGGACGAAATGTGATGCAAGCAGTGGCAACATTGCTTAAGCTGTAGCTGGATGGGGTAGTGCCTCACCATTTCCTGCAGATGGCACTATTTTATATGTAATACAGAGAGAGTGATTCCGTTGCGAAATAAAGATTTTAATATACATTTTCTGGATAAATCTGCCTTCAAAGTCACACAAATGTTCAAAGAGTCACAATACTCTGTATGAGCTCAGTGAGCATCTCAATCAGGGGTGTCCAAATGACTAATTTTGCTGTGTCACATGGTTGTTTTGTTCAGATATCTTATGTATGGACTTATTTATCATATATTGACCTACATTGGATTGGTTTTAAAAGCATCTTTAATGCACAAAATGTATCAAAGTGTCCTCCCGCATCCTTCAATTTTTCTGTGTGAAGAAGAGTACACTGCAAAAACTGAAATATTTGCACTCAAGGTTGTATATAGATAAGATAAGCCGCACCCACAAAATTTAAAGAAAAAAAAAGATTTGTAAATATACGTTATATACGTTATAACATGGGATGTTTAGTACACAGAATGATGTTACATATTATGTTATGTATTATGCATATTAAATGCAGTGTGTTGCTTTGCTACATTGCGGTTCACCTTTTGTGGACTCGCTCTTTGCAAGTGCAATTTTTTTTTTGACAGCGTATAAATGCACATTGTGTTCTGCGTCCTTGTGGTGTATTAGAGCGAACTATCGGTGCTCTGTTGTATGTGTCTGTTATTGTATTGACTACTGCTACCAGAAGAGGGTGTTGTATACTCATGTGGGTGTTGAACATGTGTCCAGTTCGTCTCAGCATGCATAGAGCCACAACAGTCCTGATTGGCTAAGGGAGAACCCGCCCATTGTGTTCTGCGTTCTGATTGCCTATAGACTATTGTCAATCAATCCCCCTGTCTACAGCCTAACGGCGCCAGGACGAGTCACGGTCAGAGGAGTGAAATATGCGTGAGTCACTTAATTTCTTGTGTCTGATCTCGTAAGTTGATCATTCAAATTCAAGCGAAATTTGAACTTTGAGAGTGTTTAAACAAGAGAGAAATGTGATCAAATGTTATCATAAAGTGTATGACGTGTATGGTGAGGGGTTTTACAGCCTTAAAACATATACTGTATAATCATTGTACAAAAATATAGTTGGCTACTTCACGGATTTCACTTATTGGGAACCTATCCTCAGCGATAAATGAGGGAACACTGTAAAGGCTTTTTTCCAAACACTGCTGAACAGTGTGTGTAAAACGGCTGGTTAAACAGTAGTTTACCAGTAAAGTCATTCATCACTGTCTTCATCTTCCTCTTCCGCAAGCACCAAAGTCGTCTTCTTCAGTGTTAGAATTGAACATCCTCATAATTCCTTTGTCACACACTTTGTCAGTCTTTCTGTCTTTCCTTGTCGCTCTCAGCGCCTCTTTCATTTCGAGGCCAATTAGCCCTTGAGCTTGTGCTGTGCTCGTCATTATGCAGTAGTGCAGCCTTTCAAACCCCTTTGGTGATAGTGGACTTGCAGACTTCAGCAGAAGTTGCTAGATCCATCGATCGCCTTTAACTTGAAAGCAGCATTATATGCATGTCTTTGTGTGTGTTCCATCATGAGAGTGTGTGCATGAAGCACAAAATGACGGTTCTGAAGCATGCACAATTTTGCAAGATTTTTAACATAGTGCAAATTAAAACATAAACACAAGTAAACATAAAAACAACAGAAATAAAACAAAAAAAAACACAGTCAAATAAGTTTGTCATTTGCATGTTTAAAATGGATGAAGTCGAAACTTATCTGGTCCAACCCCTTCACCTTGCATGACTCATCAGTAATTAATTTACCTGCTTCCAATTAATAATAATAATGATAACAATAATAATAATAATAATAATAATCAACACATAAACAAAACAACCAAAAATATACTAAAATAAATATTAATGAAGAGAGGGCTGCACAGTGCATGTTCTCCCCGTGTGTGTGTGGGTTTTCTCCGGGAACTCCGGTTTCCTCCCACATTCCAAAAACAGGTTAATTGGTGACTCTAAATTGTCCATAGGTATGAATGTGAGTGTGAATGGTTGTTTGTCTATATGTGCCCTGTGATTGGCTGGCGACCAGTCCAGGGTGTACCCCGCCTCTCGTCCAAAGTCAGCTGGGATAGGCTTCAGCATACCCCCGCGACCCTAGTGAGGATAAGCGGCATAGAAAATGGATGGATGGATTAAGGAAGAGAAGAATGAATAATTCAATAATCCTCATACCTTTTAAAGATCATATTTTTAGACTTTTTCCTAAAATGCTACATGTTTGGACATTGTTTCAATTAGTCATTCAGACGATTCCAAAGTTTCACCCCATAAACAGATTAGCCGTTGTGATGGGAGAATGTATAATTTACAGATACAACTTCAGTCACATGTTATTTGACTCTGCATACTGTCTGGGGAGTGTTACATTTCAATACAGGGCTTCATGTAAATTACATTACGTCAGGTCAGGTGAAAGATAAACCAGGATTACCATTGTTTCATCAGGCTCTGTCTCAGATGCTGCTTCCCCGATGCGTACTAGTGGGGGGTCCTGAAAACATCTGTTCATTAGTACTACCTTTTGGTGTAATCTTTTACAATGTAAATCATTTGCATGCTATAGAAGTATAAAGACTTGTAGTCAGGAGGCCACTGGTCACCTCTGCAGACAGCCATGTCTGACCTGTTTTGCAAATGAAATAAACTGCGCAAACTCCCTGTCTTTATTTGAGGCATTCTCTTTTAAGAAATAGTTTTTTCCACAACAGGGCACACCCTGAAGAATTAAAAGGATGCAAGAGCCTCTGACATATTACAACTGTAACTGCATCTCCGCTTTGTGATATAGGTTTAGCATTCAGCATATTATTATTATTATTATGAACTTTAATTTTTGTCCCCTCCCAACTTTGGTGTTGTAATATATATAAAAATATTTCAACTTTCTTCTTGAATAATCTTCGTAACATTTTCTTCTCATAATGTTATGACTTTATTTCCATATTATTATGACTTTATTTCCATCTGCTTGTCTGTGTTCAAAATAACTAGAAAAGTTCTGAATGGATTTGGATAAATGTTCAGGAATTGTTGGAAATAGGAAATGGAAGAAGTGATTCAATTTTGGTGGTGATCCGGATTATCGTCTGGATCCAGGAATTTTTCAAAGGATTATTTAACATTAAGAGATTTTCAGCCCTTTTCGGCGTTGGTGCGTATAACTCCACAAACTAGAAAAACGTCTTTATTTCAGGCATTCTCTTTTCTTAAGAAAGACATTTTCCCACAACACCGTATGACTGTATACTGTAAGCCGCAAGGTTCAAAGCGGGAGTAAAAAGTCGCAGTTTATACACCAGAAATTACAGTACGTAAGATACGTTTTCTTTCCAGTCACTTTCATGTCAGACCAATTTGCTTTTCTCACGCAACTTGCAAGTGTCTGGCTGCTCCGTACGACATGAGCAAAAAAATGATTTATATATTCATTGACAGACACACCAAGTAGATGCTTACGTAAAGTGCGTCATGTAGCTGAAAGCATAATGGCACAAGGCTAGCATACAGTAGGAATGACCAGAGAAGCTTGCCAACAAAGCAATGGCAGTTCAAATTGATAAATACAATTACAGCTAGCACCTTGTGTTTGTTGCGATTGTGTTCAACTTTGGAGTGTCCACTGTATTGAAAGACGAAGCAAATACAGTACATTTCCTATACTGATCAGTAACAATCACCGACATCCTCTTGTCTCCACACTTATCGTGCAGATCCGCCATGCTGCTGCTAATGTGCTGCGTGAGTGCTGGCTGCTGCACCGGGCCAACTTGACAAAGGGAACCCGTGGAGAACACCGTAGACACCAGAGATGTCTTCTGGAGGCCATCCGAGTGTACGTAACAACTGATACAATCAGGATGTGTGTGTGTGTGTGCGCCTGAAATGTGCACTTCATGGCTCATTAACATAGTGTAAGCATGGCTAGATTGCTTATTAGAAGGCTTTGTGTCTAAAGGAAGTGTGGAAAAAAGACTCCACCCTTGAATTATATCCAGTTCAGAGGAGACGTGAACTAATCTACCGGCCTTTTTTTATACCATCCATCAGTTTTCTAGGTTTTTTTATACCTTCACTGTAATTCCATATGGTGAGAATAGTTATTGTAATTACTTGTATTCAAGCCAAGCATAAGAAAATGTAAGGAAGCTGCTTAATTTTTCTGCAAGCATTTTAAGTTGTACAGCACGGGTGTCAAACACGAAGCAAGGGGGCCAGATTTGGCCCCCCATATTGTTTTATGTGGCCCACAAAGGCTGGAATTAATGCATGTCAAAAAGACACTTTTGAAAAATGATTTATCAAATTATTTTATTTTTATCAATTATGATTATATACCGTACTGTATTTTTATTTATTTTGTTTTTCAATTGTTTTATATATACTTGTTTATGTTATAAATATATAATATAAATATAAAATATAATAAATAATATACAAAAAGTGGTGTGAAAATGAGTTTGCTCTTTTCCTGATTTCTGATTTTTTTGCGTTTGACACACTTGTTGTGTTTCATATCATCAAAAAGATTTAAATATTAGTCAATGACAACACAACTGAACACAAAATGCAGTTTTGAAATGAAAACTTTTTATTATTAAGGGAGAAAAAAAATCTAAACCTACATAGACCTGTGTGAAAAACTGATTTCCCCCTGTACCCACCCACCAGAGAGGAAGTAATTGAGATTATAAAGCCATTTCTAAAGCTATAAAATACTCACACACGAGACAAAAGTTGAACTTTTTGGATGGTGTGTGTCCCATTACATCTGGCGTAAAAGTAACGCCGCATTTTAGAAAAAGAACATCATACCAACAGTAGAATATGGTGGTGGTAGTGGGGCTGTTTTGCTGCTTGGATCTTGGACCTTGCTGTGATAAATGGAACCATGAATTCTTCTGTCTACCAAAAAATCCTGAAGGAGAATGTCCGGCCATCTGTTGGTGACCTCAAGCTGAAACCAACTTGTGTTCTGCAGCAGGACAATGATCCAACACACACCAGCAAGTCCACCTCTGAATGGCTGAAGAAAAACAAAATAAAGACTTTGGAGTGGCCTAGTCAAAGTCCTGACATGAATCCTATTGAGATGCTGTGGCATGACCTTAAAAAGGTGGTTCATGCTGAAAAACCCTTCAGTGTGGCTGAATTACAACAATTCCGCAAAGATGAGTGGGCCAACGCCTGATTGCAGTTGTTGCTGCTAAGGGTGGCCCAACCAGTTATTAGGTTTAGGGGGCAATCACGAGGCCATGTAGGTTTGGATTTTTTTCTCCCTTAATAATAAAAACTTTCATTTAAAAATTGCATTTTGAGTTCATTTGTGTTGTCATTGTTTAATATTTAAATTAGTTTGATGATCTGAAACATTTAAGTGTGACAATCAGGTGAAAGTGTGAAATCAGGAATGGGGGCAAACACGTTTTCACACCACTGGACAGTCGTGACCACCTAAAATGTTATATACCCCACTGTGTATATGTTCAGTGGTGTGAAATGAGCAAGGGGCAAACAGGCCATATTTATTTGTGGTGGTGACACACAATCTATGTCTTCAAACTGAAGTTTCAGTACCGTATCATTAAATGATATTGCTGCCATGGAATAATGTCATGTAAACGACACTGTGTTTAATTCCACATTCACTTGTTCTCCACAGATTTCGTCACCTGCGCCTCAAACAGAGAAAACTGCGAGATTATGTCAGCGAGATGGTGGACCTGCCAAAGGTAAACCGTTATTTTTTTTATCGGATACTTTATTCATTTCATCACTAAGGCTAACTAACACCTGATCAAATCCGGAAATTGAGAGTTGGAGAATATTGCCATATCGGTTATCGGCAAAAAAGCCAATATCAGACATCCCTAGTATTAACATATCTGGAAGCTGTATTTGCTAGGATTTTGTACACAATGAGCATTGCGAAAATGACACATTTTTAGGTTACAGTAATCCCTCGTTTATTGTGGTTAATTGGTTCCAGACCCGACTGTGATGATGGTGAATTTCCGTTAAGTAGGATTCCTTATTTATAAATTGAATATTTTTGGAATTAGAGCATAAAAAAAACCTGTTTATGATCTTGTAAATACGTTTATAACATTATTAGAACCCCCCAGACATGAAATAACACCCCTACAGCCACATGTACACTCATGTTACCCAATATAGTAAATAAAATAACAGAAAATAAGACATATTAAACATAAATAAGACATAACATAGCAAAACAATACTGACACCTAGTGACTAGTATAGAATACTACATATTATGTCTTTGAATGCATTTTCTGAATGCCTTATATTTGTATTTTTATTAATTTAGGCTTTTTTAGGCTAAGAATACATCAAATTTGCTTAAATATGCATATGTTTAGACTAATAACAGGTCATTGTCAAACAGCAATAATTTATGAATTAATCTATTTTGAAAAACTGTGAGTGAAGGCGTGAAATTCGAAGCGTAAAGCGGCAAAGATGACTGTACAAAAAGCATAGGTTTTTATTAGATGCATTTGGTGTGGAAGAACTTGAGAGCCCTGACCTCAAGCCCCACCTTCTGCATGAACCCGTCCAAAAACACTTATTTCAGACATGTTTGTTTGCTCGGGGTACTGTATTGGACCAGATGCAGATGATCATGTGTGACCTCAGCGCCAATTGGAATAACTCTTATCGGGAGCTGGAGCAGCGTATCCTCTCCATGGAGCAGAAGCTTGAAGAGCTGAGTCGCTGCTTCCAACAAACCTCGCAGCTGCTGTCTCAGGTCTTACGTCACCGCAACCCGGAGATCAGGTAAACAAAGCTCACAACACCAGTGGTTGAGGCTGTGCAGATCAGCGTAACGACACAGCGCAAAGATGTGCCGATAAAAGGAGCATCACGTCATGTTTCTCTGCAGGTGACACCGCCACACACTCTTCAAAAAGTACCTGCAGCGCTTTCGTCCATCAGTATCTAGAGGCGGTGAGCTACGTCAAGATGCTTCCACCATTTGGAGGACCAGTTCCTTGGAGCTCATCTTGGGCGTCCAGCACCAATCATGATTGTGCAGTCAGACCAAAGAGCTTGTCGAAGGACCACAGTGCAACAACTCATGGACAGCTTTTTAATATACGCTGTCAAGCTTCAGGGCTTGCACTATTAGTATTTAAACACTTTTCCTCAATCAGTGCCTTATTCCTGGGGAATAAGATGTTTTATTTGAAGCTTCTTGCAATATTTACTCCATATAAGTAAACTCTCTAGTTTAATGAAAGCTCGGTAGTGGCTTATTGTCACAGTATGAATCACTCCTCAGCAAACCCACAAAGAGGAGAGAAAACCCATCGTGTGTTATAGGAAGACCCCTTAATTTCAAATTGTGTGAAATCTTGGCATGGAAGGGTCGTTCATCTCTAACGTAAGGCCCTACCTATGGGATTCAGGAAATGTAGTTTACATTTGGTGTGGGAACTTGGACAACTGGTCGCAAGCTGGCCGCTTCTCGGTGACACAACAGCTCCATCTAGTGGAAATCTAAGGAATTAAAATAACATTTACATTATATTACAATCGAGATATATCATGCATGACACACGGGTGCAGCTAAAAATACAATATCTTTGAAAAGTGATTTATTTCAGTAGTTCAATTCAAAAGTGTGACAAATATTTCAAGAATACACTTAATCACGTTGATGATTATAACTTACAGCTAATAAAACAAATCAGTATCATAAAATGTGAAAAATTGTCAAATGGCTCAATATTGTAAACCACTCAGCAAATGCAGAAACCTCTATTGGTCTTAAATGAACTCTTGAAATCAAATAACTTTTGCACAATATTCGAATTTGTTGAGATGCGCCTGTTTGAACAGGGTTACACATCACTTTATGTTTTCCTTACAAGCAATGGAAAAAAAAACATTGACAGACATCAGTGATACCTCATTGGAAAATAAGCACTTTGTAAGAAAACTGTACAAACTCTTTCTCGAGAGGATAAACTGGAACTTTGATGTGCTTTAAAAATGTAATACTGACAAAAACAGGTGACATATCTTGTATTCTTGTATGTTGTCCACAGAACTTGTGAGGAACTTTGAAGCCTGTTTACTGTTGTATCTTTTGCACTTGATTAAAAACTGTCCAGAACATGCTTGGAAGTAAAAGCTGTGTGCGTTTGCCACTGAAGTAATACTGAACAAACACAACAGTGGCAATGAAATGACACCTCGTACTGGCGTTTGTCATTTCCCCCTTTTTTTCAAATGTCTACTTTCCACATTGTTTATAAGCTGATGCCATATGTAAGCGGAGGGCCTATAAAAGAGTTGTCCACAGCCGCATTCAAACGGCATTCTGCACTTTGTCCGGTGTTTCTTCTTCCACGTTTGGCCCGTAAGGTGTTTCTCTAAGTGTTTGGCTCCAGTGAAGGTGTTGCCGCAGTTGACGCAGATGTAGCTCTTGGCCTCTGCGTGCTGCACACAATGCCGCAGGAGGTACAGCCGGTGCTTGAAGGCCCGGCCGCACTGGCACCGGTGCGAGCGGAGGCCCCGGTGGAGGTAGCGGTGGCTGATGGCGAGGTAGGGCTGCCTCAGGATGGTGCCGCATTGCCTGCAGGGGTGAGGCGCCTTGGAGCGCCAGCCCTTGTTCATACGCTGTGTCAAAGCCACCTCCTGGCTGTGATTCTCAAACACGGCCAGAATACCAGGGTCCGGTTGAATGTCACTTCCTTGTTCTGAAGCGACATGAGAAGTCGTGGAAGCGTCTGTCTGTCCAACACAGAGCTTGCCATTAACCACATGCTTGAGTATATGAGGGTTCTGGCACACAGCGTTGCTGCTTGAAACCAGGGAGGACTCCGAACTACTAGTGATCGCACTGGGGACATTCGGCACCACCTTTTTGTCAGTCAACCCCGATGGGTTGGTAATGATGCACAACTTGGTGCTGACCACTGACGTGTGCACTCTGGTGACGTGGTTTAGTAAACTCTTTTCATTGACAAAGAAAGATTTGCATATGGCGCAGGCTTTGGGCATGGACTCGGAACAAAAGTATATCCAACGTGAGCTGCCTCCGCCGGGACAAGGATGCTGATGGCGTGAGTCCCTGTGAGTGAATACGCGGCCACAGTTGTCACAGGAGCACAGAGGGATGTAGTGTTCCGAAAGAGACGACTCGGTGGGAAAGAACGCCTTACAGCGCGAACACCTATATTTGACTCTCACGCCGCTACAGTGCAGCAGATGCAGCTTCATGGACCTGAAGGGCCCTCGCCCACAATCTTTGCACATAGACACTTCGTTACTTGGCAGGGTGGGCTTGGTTATACTGAGAGATGCACTGTCGGAATCGGTTGAACTAGAGTCTGATTCTGCGTCGTTGAGGTAACTTTCAGTGGTTTTGGCAAAAGCTGCACTGTTGTTATTGTCCTCATTCTCAGATGCGGTGCTCGTCGACTCATCTGTGCTAACTTCATCAGACTCGATGGGCCTTCCCAGGTCCCAGGCGTCCAGTGTGTACTCCACGCTGTGTCCAGATGTCTCCGGCCTCTCTGGCGGCTGCATGTCTGACTTGTCTAAGTCTGCTCTTTGCTCATTTGAGCTTAAACAATAAGACTCTGCATGCTTGTTCAGCTCCCACACGCTACTAAACACGTGAGAGCACTTTCTGCACACGGGCGGCAAGTGCACGTTGTCCAAGTGCAAGGAGAGCGACGTCAGACGTTGGAACGTAACCTTGCAGATGTGGCAGGTAGCTGTGATGTTGTGGCTCGTGTAGTGGGACATCAAGTTGTTCAAGCTCTGGAACTGTTTGCCGCACTCCCAACATTTGGCTTTGCACTCATCAGGATCTTCCTCGGTCATCGCTGCTCCATTCCTCAGACATATGCAACTCAGGGATGATCTGAATGATACAAATAATCAATTTTTCAAGTCTTTACTCTGAATGTGCCACAAAAAAATCCACATTCATTTTTAAACAACATTCTGTATTAATCCAAACATAAGGAACAAGTCTGACAAAGATGAGTGGTGTTATATTTGGGGTCGAGAGATGTACACATGCACACCAACAGGTGGAGCCAAACAACTTTTCCCCAAGCGAGTTGGACTTTTTCTTCCTACACACACACACACAAAAGTGAACTGAAGAGATGCATTTTCGAGTGTCTCGTAAAATGTGTATGAAAAGGTAAGACAGTGTTTGACAGTGACATTGATTTATTTGTGGCGACCCGTCTACCTGGTGCCACCTGTTCGCCCCCCGCTCATAAACACATTATATTAAGACTGTCTGTGAATGTAGCTTGTCGTTGCAATGCCATCGTAACTCTTCTTAAGTTCTTAGCACACTTCATATGCCCCTGCTCTGCAAGAAAATAAGAAGACGTAGCAAGTGAGATTACTGTTGCCAACCTAGCGAGTATATTATATTTAGCGAGTATTCAGACCCCGCTGGATTCTGTTTTTCAAAACAGATAGCAACAGAACACTGCAATTTATATGATTTGCTATAGGAATATTTGTTACAACACAGTTTAGTATCATCCTTCAGCATTACATCAGTCCTCACACCTTTCCAGAACATACACACAGCATGACACTGGTCTGCACTTTTGGCCCACCCTGTACATTTACATAGTTAATCTAGAATGGTTAAAGAATATATGAGAGCTATCAAACACATCACTCTGGTTTTTGAACAGCTATTTAATAAGTTGCATAGTGACATCTGGTATTTGATTAAAGTAAATTGTTGAATCAAAGTAGGTGTTAATAATAAGCAAACTCATAGAGGCAATGGAGTAATTTTAGGTATGTTGTACAGTGGTACATAGTTTATAAAAAGGGGGAAAGGTTGAAGAGCTAAACTCAAATTAGACACTATGTGTTGTGCTTACATGCAATGGGGAGCCATAAAAGCGTTTGTGTGCCAGAATATTCAGATCTACAGTATTAATTAGCATACAAAAACTACATAAAATAAACTTAACTAGCACTGTAAACAATAATTACAACCACATAGCACATTTCTAACATTTACATCTTGCTCATCCTGCATCTTTGCAGCAAGCCGTTCTGGAGTACACCTTTGAGCTATCAGCATGGACAACTAGCGCCAATCTATACGTCATCGTTACAGCCCCTTTCAACAAATACTGAGTTATAAACGATTAGCAGTGGAATAAGACGAAAAGTTGCAACAGACAGCTAGGTATATGTTTAGTCCCGGTTGTTCCATTATTGAACATAAAGCAACAGACAGCCAACTAACTATTAACTTGTAGCTGGTAATTTACGACGAGAAATTAAATAGCTTCTAAATACGTTTTGTGCCTAAACAGAGCGGGAATCTGGTGCGCTTGCTCGTCAAAAAAATGCGACATTATGAAAGAAAAGCCCTTACATTGAAACATTTGTAGACACCGTGATGTTGATGATGGCGTCCTCATCGTAGTCTTTCAAACCGGAAGAATAATGCATACATTTCCCAAAATGCACCGTACTAATATGACATTCGTATTCACTTCCGAAATTATTTTGGCGTTTCATTTGAATTATTTAACAATACCCCAGATTTCAGAGAACTAAAATACCTATCTTAAATGTTATACAAAGGGAAGGTTAAAAAAAAGTCCTTGTTTAAAATTGTCCAAATTGGGGCGGAACTCTTGAGACTTTCTGTTTCATAACGACTACATTTAGCGGACACACAAAATGCGTTTGATTTTATAACCGTGTTATATTAAACGGGTGGCGCTTCGATTTATTTTACATCGAAACGCAATTGCTCGAAAACGGCCATGGCCGTATTTTGTGGCAAACGCCACAAAAATAGAGAGTAAATATTACAATCGTTTGATTTGATGGACCAGCTCTAGTGTTTTTTCATTGTATTCTTAAAGGTAGGCAACGTTATGGGCATAATTATGTTTGGCCAGACAAGGTTTATCGTTTTGGGAATATTTTGGAGATAGTGAGCACACTATTCTTTAGCACACTTTCTGTTCGGGCGGACGGAGGCTATAGTGGCTAGCTTGCTAGCAACAGAAGTGGACCTACGTTTAGCTGGTGTTAAATTGGACATTTATTGCTAAACAAGCGTACGCAAGTATGTCAGAATCTGGCCACAGTCAGCCTGGGATGTATGGACCCGGGCGCCGGAGAAGGCGACGCCGTGGTGACAGGGATGTAGGACCTCCAGGTCAGAATCTGTCCGGTCCTAGTCGTGATCGAGAATACCAACCGAGGGAACGAAGGGTAACACTGAAAATCAAATAAATTATTAGTGTGTTATCTTCATTGCTGATTTAACTGTGTGATTTATTTTTGTTTGGAGGACGGGAGTGAGGACCCACTAGGCCTTCTCATTCAGAAGACCCCCATCATTCTGGCGAAGCCCCCAGCGGAGAGGGTAATATATTCATCCAGCCTTTTGCTATGCCTCTTGTCCTCACTAGGGTCACGGTAATCTATTCACACACGAACAATTATTACTGTACATTGCACAATATGGTGTCAACTGCATTGTTCTGTTAAATATAAGTACATTTGAAGTTTGATCTGGTGGACCACATAAAAAGCAAAACAAATGACTTCATTCATAGGGCACATATGGACGAACAACCTTTCACACTCACATTCACGTTTGGAAAATTTAGAGTCTACAAGTCACCTAACATGCATGTTTTGGGGATGTAGGAGAAAGCCTACACATGCACAAGGTTGCATGCATACACACCCCACAGAGATGTTCCAATTGAGAGATTGATGTCCTAATCCAGGGGTCAGCAACCCGCAGCTCCAGAGCCGAATGCAGCTGTACAGCCTCCTTGTTGTGGCTCCCTTGGCAGAGCTCTGAGATGTTGGTAACACCGCAGTGGGGGAAATGTGCATATTTGAAAGAGTTTGAAATATCTAACTGACCGACTGACTGCTGATTGGATTAGCATGGTAAAGAGAGGGGAAGCCAGTGTGTGTCAGCTACTAGCGAGACGTCTATTTTCCCCAGCAGTAAGATACCCATTCATGCCAAAAAAAGAAACATCTCGGAGGGTTTAATTGTGCATGGACAGAATCCTTTGTCTTCTTTGGTAATGACGCTGGCTTTACATGTATGCTTGATGTGTCGTGAGAAATTAGCAACAAAAAATATTTAAAGACAAACTCTGCATTTTCTTAAAAATTGTAACTTATTTTAAAGTAGGCTACACATGTGTAACAGTGCTCATCCCTGCAGTACAGCCATGCACACGCCGGGCTTGAACCAGCGACCACATAAGTCCACCGATTGAGAGTAAAGTGGCGCAGTGTTTCTGTGCAGCACATTTCTTATGGCGTCGGGTAGCTAGATTTAAAAAAACATACAATCACAAGCCCACTAGTTGGCATCCTTTACACATGCTCACTGCACTTCTGTTTGTTTTATTCTGTTGTTGGAACAGGTCCAATTAAGAAAGATTAAAACTTGTAAAAGTTTGTATGATGTGTTATGTGTTGCGGCTCCAGGCTATCTTTCTTTAGTGGAAGGGGGGGGGGGAGATGGCTCTTTTAATAGTAGAGGTTGCCCATCCCTGTGCTAACCATTAGGCCACTGTGCAGTTGACATGATCGTTCTGGCGTTAAATTTCATGCATATTGAAATTTCATGTCACTAATCTGTTTCATTTGTTGTGGCATTTTGAAGGCCAAACCGTCACAGAGTACAGCGGGCAGTGGAGCTCCAGTTCTTGAGAAGCCAATCATGTTAATGAAAGCTCGAGATGACGCAGTCAAACCGGCAACCCCTCCGGAAGCGGCACCTCTGCCTTCAGGGCCTGGGCCCTCTAAGGCGGAGAGGGAAGGGCAGCGACCCACCCAGCCCGTTTACCAGATTCAAAACCGAGGAATGAGTGCTTCTGCATCGAGCAGCGCTGTGGATCGTGGGTCATCATTGATTTTGCACAGAAAAGCCCAGTTATGATAAAGCCTCCCTGGAAATAAAATAATTCATTTATTTTCTTGATTCCAGCCTTGGTTGGCCAGTCTAAACTCCTCCCACCAGAGAAGATGAAGCACAGCATCAAGCTAGTGGATGAACAAATGAACTGGTGTGACAGTGCCATGGAGGTGAGTCCAGCGGCCTGTATACTTAAGATATTTAATTTCTGGCATACATACAGTAATCAATATTTTACTTTCTTGCAGTACCTGCGGGACCAAACAGATATGCTCGTGGTGGGAGTCATTGGTCTGCAGGGAACTGGGAAATCAACTGTCATGTCACTGCTATCAGCCAACACACCTGAAGAAGACCAAAGGTAGATTTGTAGATGTATGTATTTAAGAAAGACAAGGACAGTGACTACTTATAATAATATAATAATATGCAATATTATATCCATAGTTCCTGAGGGCAGGTTGATGTTAAGTACACTAGCAATAACATTTGACATAAAAGAACAGAAGCAAGAATGAACAAAAACAGTAAAACAATTGGCATAAAACCGTGTGCACTTGACAGAACCATGAATTTTGGGAGACATAAAGTGCTAGAGTGCTAAAATGTAGAAGTACTTGAGTGCTAGGTGCTCTAGTATCTATAGCATGCTATAGTATCAGAACCTGCTGAGGTCAAGATGGTCGATGACTTGCACAATTACAGTATAAAGTTGAACTACGGTACTTTAGCAGTATATAGCACGCCGCCCCGACTTCTGCCGAGTTTGACAAAAGCAAAAAAAATAAATTCCGTACTTTCCGGACTATAAGTCGCATTTTTGTTGGGAAATTAATTTTATAAAATCAGAGACCAAGAACAGACACTTCATCTTGAAAGGCAAGTTATAGTAATAACAATAAAATGGAGAACAGCAGCACTAAGTAGGCGTCTGTTAACGTAACACACCTTCCTGGGTGTGGAGACTTAACTGCACTGTTGACAAGCCTCTCCCGGCAGCACGTTGTTCAAGCACCCATTTGTGAAGTTGATCCTCTAGTTGTCTAGTTGTGGCCATCCAGCTTTTAGCCCGCCATTCGCTTTTTTTTGTTTCCTTCATTGCAGTTGCAAAAACATTTGAAACCACATCATGTGTGGGATGTGGAGTTGTGTGAATGCATACAGTACAAAAAGACATGGTTGAACAAGACGTTGTTCTCAGGTGAGAAAGGTGGCACAGAGTTTCGCATTGCACGTTTGGCACGATGCCTTCATCCTGTCATCACTGGATTAAAAGTGTTCCCACACAGCCGTCTTTAGTGACCAAAGGCAAGCGAGGGAGAGTCAGTGTTATTTTGTAGTATACAAGGGGTGTCCAAAGTGACCAATTTGCGACCTGCAGCTCGTCTACTGGCCCGTGTTACATGATTAAAAAAAAAAAAAAACATTAAACAAGAAAGCTACCAAAAAACAACAGGAAAAAAATGGGGGAAAATTAGTAAAAAGGCAGAAAAAAACCCTGTCAATTCATATAATACTAATAATGGTACAGTCAGTGACGGTGGCTGTTTTATATACCACTTCTTACCACATTTAAGTTGGACCAGTCTTGTGAGAAGCTTAAAAAAAATCAAAATGGCCCCTGCATCCTTTCTGTTGAATCATCATCAATACCCCATTTGGCACAGATGCATGTGGACTATAACAGCCACAAGGTGAAAAGTGAAACTACTGTACTGCGTGCCTGCTTAGCACATACCAGCTCCATTAATAAATATAGAAAATAGCTAATAAATACAATATATAATACAGTACAATTCAATATCAATTCAATCGAGTGAGTTTGGGACAAAATATAGATATCGCATTGTTATTGTCAGGCTTATTGTCAGGCTTCTCAACGAAGCACTCACACACGCCGCACGCAACACAAGCACACACTCATAGCACTTTATTTATTTGTATTATTTATTTGTACTAATGTCTCTTCTGTTTTGTTGCTTAATTTATTGGTATATATGTTTATGTGTTTATGTTTCTTATGTTCTTATTCTTTCTTGTGTTTTCTTTCTTTTCTTGGGAGAATGAACAGAAAAAGATTTTCATTGCATGGTATAACTGCTGTTTTACCATGCACATGACAATAAAACTCTCTTGAATCTTGAATCTTGAATCTTATATCGTGATGATAACAATATGCTTTGTCACCTATTTATCTTGGCTTGGTTTTAGTCTTTTTAGAAAATCCAAAATATCAAAATGGTCTTTGTTCCTGTGTTTTTTCGATAGATACTTTTATTCATCTCCAAGATAAATTCACATTTATCTCTGCAAAAATGTCATAGTAAACTTAAAGACTTGAAAATTAAACAAACAAGACAAGATAAGAGAGATAAGAAAAAATGGAATAAGAATAAATAAATAAATAAATACAAACGGAACAGAACAGATCACTTCAAATTAGTAATGCAATAGTACATAATAAGGTATTAAGTCCAGCCTTTTGTGTTTTGTATGCGGCCCTCTGTGGACAAAGTATGGACACCCCTGCAGTATACCCGCTAAAAACAGCTCATATAAAATGTTGTTATTGTTCTATTTTCCAGGTTTTGACGTGAAACATATTAAACAAATAGGTTTGGGAATAAGCTGTGTGTTTGCATTCACAGGAGTTATGTATTTCGAGTCCAAACTCAAGAGATGAAGGAACGAGGTGGAAACCAGAGCACAGGGATTGACTTCTTCATCACACAGGAGAGGGTCATCTTCTTGGACACACAGGTGGGAATCCAATTTGTCATACAGACACATTTTCTCTTTTAACTTGTACCAAATTCCAATTATTTTGACAAATTTAGATTAGGTTCTTATACTCTGATGGGTGTGTCTTAATAGCCAATACTCAGCCCGTCTATTCTGGACCACCTTATCAACAACGACCGCAAGTTGCCCCCGGAATACAACCTCCCATATACTTATGTGGAGATGCAGGTCAGCTTGCTGTAACAATGGCACCAATTTAAAAATGAGCTGCTCTTTTTAATGCTTCCTCTCTAACTTCTCCACAGTCTCTTCAGATAGCTGCCTTCCTGTTTACAGTGTGCCATGTGGTCATTGTGGTCCAAGACTGGTTCACCGATTTAAACCTCTACAGGTGGGTGCTTGTTTATCTGTGAGACGGTGCACGGCGACAAACGGAGACAATAACCCAAAACCTCCCACAGGAATGTTGGGCATTTCTCCTTGTAGCGTGAGAGGATATTTGTCTCCTGCTCTTTCATAAGCTCAGTAATGTTCTCACCGTTGGTCTAAAGGACGACACACGGGCAAATCTAGACTTGTTGAGAAAAACTTGCAATGAACCCATCTAACCTGTGTCATTAATTATTTACTGTGTCTGCTATGCTGTAGTCAACTTCCCATGGTGTTACTGTCATATAGTATGCCAGTGCTTCCCAAACTTTCGACAGTCATGTACCCCTTCAGACATTTGACTTGAAGCCATGTACACCCTAACTAACCTTTTTTAATCTTCATTAACTTGAAATATTGAACACGATTAATTGGTTAACTCATTTTATAGTAAGTAATTCTGGTTAAAAAAATTTAAATTCACATGGTCAAATTTTGATAAAAGTTTTATATGAGCTCTGATAAATACTGTATTCATCCTACATATCTTTTATTTCAGGCGGATGTTAGGATCCTGTTTGAATGGGTTGATCTTGAGCTTCACTTTTGTCCACTTGCAATCACTATGATTTAAGTCTGCATATTAATTTGATACCAAATTGAAAGGAAAAGTTTAAGAAACATGATAAAGCCTCATTTTTGGGGGAATCCCCACTCTCTCAGCCTGACATGCACATACATTGGCAGGTTTTCACAGTGCGAGGATTGGAACACCAATATACCGTAAATTCCAGTGTATAAAACGCACGTGTTTAAGCCACACCCACTAACTTTAGACCGAAAAACAGATTTGTACGTATATCCGCATCATAAAAAGACATATTGTGACGCGCACAAGTCTGTGAGGATCAGGCAGCTCTTTATTTGACAGGAGCCAATCATGAGCTATGAGGGAAAACTCACAACGAGTTTGTCAACCCATCAGAAATCGCAGGAGGTCATTACTCAATATAACTGTCTGACTCGCAGTGTCATCTTACAAAGACCGCTAAAATCATCACACAGCGACTTAACATTCAAATTGTATACCTAAGTAATATACAAGACTAGTACCAATATGAGTTGAAAATAAAAAAACAGCTATTATAACTTCTTCCCCATAATGCATTTCATCCAGCAGAGCAGTTCATTGGCCAATGGCTGCCTGGCCACCAGAGGGAGCTCCTTGAGCTCTCATGCACTCCTATCAACGTTAGCCATTTTTATGCTGAAAATACTTAATTTAAGCAAAAACCATTTGCTTTTCCTAATTATAGGCCACATACAACCACGAAACAGTATGATTTATTTATATATATTTTTGAAAAGCCCTGATAGTGAAAGTGAGACATTCGAAGCTCGAAGTGGCGAGGGACGACTGACACAAAACCTGCTATACAAGCTAATAATAATAATTATACAGTTTATTTGTTGGCGACTTTCAAAGCACCCAAGATCACCTCACATGTAATAAAATAATCACAATAAAACATAAAAATAAGAATAATAATACAAAGGAAGAACACTCAGACACTCAATACTAAAAATCCAAGGTCAAGAGGAGTAAGCAGGTTTGAACAGGTGAGTTTTAAGTTGTGATTTTAAAATACTGACAGAGTCCAGTACACGGATGTGTAGTGGGAGAGCGTTCCAGAGTCTGGGAGCTGAGCAGCTGAAAGCTCGAGCACCGAAAGTAGTCATCTTAAAATGAGGAGTGGCGAGCGGGGCAGCGCTTGATAAAGTGAGTGAGCGGGACGGGATGTGGGGGGGGAGATCAGGTCATGCAAGTATGGGGGCGCCGGGTTATGGAGTGCTTTAAAGGTCATGAGGAGGAGTTTATATTGAATGCGTTGTCGGACAGGAAGCCAATGGTGGTTGGAGAGAATGGGTGTGATGTGGTCGCAAGCTGTGCACTAATTTCTCTCAAGTATATCCAAGTTTAATTTCTGCAATATAAGATATACTGCAAAAAATGTGTGTGTGTGGGGGGGGGTTAATTCACTTTAGTGAGCTACTGATTAAAAGTAGTGAGTTATTGTGTTTATTTTTGGGGGGGCTAGGTTTCTTCAGACAGCAGAGATGCTTAAACCTTCCACTCCATCTGCAAGCCATGACAGCACAGGCTCTTCCGGCAATGATGACGGCGCAGAGTACTATCCACATATAGGTGGGACTTTTCAACTCAGTCGTACAGTACATTAACTAGCTTTAATGAATGTGAATAAAGCCTTGCTCCTCTCCTGCACCCAGTGTTCCTCCACAATAAGAGCAGGCGGGAGGACTTTTGCCCAAGGAATCTGAAGGACATGCACATGGTGGTGGACAAATTAATGGCCCACTCTCATCTCAAATACAAAGGTTCAAAGACTCATGCCTTTAATTGCTTTCTGTTCAGAAAAGTATTCGATATAAGGGATTGCTTATGACAAAATATGTTTTCAGGTTCATTGTCCATGCTGGACTGCAATGTCTTTCCCGGTCTGGGCCAGAACTATCTGACGACAGAAGTCAACATGTTCCTGCTTCCCATGCAGGACAGTGATGGCGATGATAATCTCACTAAAGCAGGTGAGACTGTCCAAACTGACCAAGCCGTGATATTTCCTGCAGGCTATGAACGAATGTGTACTTTCTTTTAGGGTCCACCATGACATATCCGCTCTTCTCTTTGCTCCCGGGGTACAAAGGACACCCTACCTTCTCTACTATGGTGTCCAAGCTTCGCAGCCAAATACTGGCCATGCCCCGCTGTCAGCTGTCACACACCATTCTTACGGAGAAGAATTGGTATGTGAAATCCTGCAACGCATCCATTTTTGGAATTTGTGTTATGTCCTACCTATTAGGGGGGTCCCGATACGACTTTTTCACTTTGATCTGATACCAATATTGCAGCCTTCAATATCGTCCGGTACCGTTATTGATTCCATATCAACACGAGTCAGACTATATTTTATATTTTTAATCATACTATATTTTGTAGTGTAGAATATTAGAAAAGCACGAATCATACATAATTTTATGGTTTATTTTGTACTGGGTAATGTTAGAAAAGGCTTGATCAAGTGATATTACTCAGAGAACAATAGGCAGCAATAGTAGGTATGAGAAAAACTGAGCCTTTATGCATGTGGGGTATTGTTTCATCCACAATGTAGTGGCACCGAGGCATGAAATAACGAGGTTCGAGGTGCTCAGTGAAGCGTTTAAACCCGACATTACTCACCACCGACAGGGCTCGCTCTTTTCTGTTAACGCTAATGACTTTTTGTCATCCCGTGGGCCTTTCCCATGTGATGCCGCTTCATATGCGCGATGAGGTTGGTCGTATTCAACTTCCCCAGTTCTGTGCCACCACAGGAAACTTGTGCATGGCAAGTATTGCACGCTGCTGCATTGTCTTTTAACTGCCACAAGACTGACATCGTTTCTGCTCCTGCTCCGTTGTTAGCACGTTAGCAAACACTGTTGTTGTGATCACATGGGTTCTATCCGGTCACTGCTGGATAGACACGGAGTCTGGAATCAACTGCTTGTATTGCGATGCCAATATCGGAGATTTGAGATGCAGGCCGATTTGATCTGATATTTTTTTTCCCTGATATCGGCCCAATTGGGACATCCCTACTACCTATAGCACTTACTGCAAATGGACAAAATCTAAATGGATAAATTAGGAAAATTATGTATTTAAAAGTAAATATAATTTGTTGTATATTTACTGTGTAATTAATGATCATTCATGATCATTAGTAGAATTTATTAACAATTAATTACTAACACATTTTTTTAAAAATCGATGGCAAAAATACTGTCGTAAGAATGTTTTATCGATAGTCAAAATATGTTACAAACATGAAATCAAGTATTGAAGTTATTGCCTTGTTTAAGAAATTACAAATTAAAAAAAATACTGCATATTTTCACTTTTATGGCTAAAAAAAAATACAACATGCTTGTCATTCACCTTTGGCTTGGTTTGTATTATCTGTTATATTATTACATTACAAGATTCAAAACAGAGGTTATTTTTTTCTTCTTTAAAATGCTCCAATACCAGAGTTCGCTCTCTTTTTGTCATGTTTGAATTTCTCCTGCAGCCCTTTTCTTCATTGCTTCAAGGAAAACTGCACTTTTTTTTGGAATTTTGCCCATCATCCACAATCCTTATGGGAAACATGAACACATACTGTATTTCTTTCCCTTTTCTCTGCGTTCTAAAAAGAGAAAATGAGTTAGCATGAGCCAGCTAACATTGTACGTCATGAGGCACCTATTTTTAGACTATAAAGCCCTCTAAAAAAATCCCTCTAACAACGTTTTATCGTTGTATATACATGCTGTGATCACACATTGAGGTACATTGATGATAACATCTAAAACTTACAGCATCTTGCCTTAGTTTGATGATTTAAAACTTGACAGACACTTCTTTCCTAGGCGCATTGATTTGAAATGGAGCTAACGCTACTTCCGTCAACAGCAGCAGCATAGAAATAGCGACGACACTTACAATGTCCGCCCCCACTGAGATGGCTGTGTCTTCCAGCACAAGACTTGTGCTCCAGTCCTCAGGTAAAAAAAAAAATGCTGACCGCAAATGAGCATCTTGTTGAGTCTTCATAGCGAAATTGAGAGCCAGTAGTATCCACTCTTCCGTCTGTCCCGTTGCAGTGGCTTGAGGCGTTGTGAGTGATGCTGAGACTAGCGAGGTGTTGTGTTACTCTGCCAGATAAATATAGTTTTTTGAGTTAGCTGCTACAATAACAATATTGCTATAGCTTGGTTAAGATACAGGTCAGTTATTTAAATGGAACACTGTTGGTGTTTCATTTATTTATTTATCTATTTATTTATTTTTAGGGCTTTATCGTCAAAATAGGTACCTCTCGTGACGTGCAATGTTAGCTGGCTCATGCTAACTTGTTTTCTCTTGTTAGAAGGCACAGAAAAGGGAAAGTAATATGTGTTCATGCTTCACATAAGGGATGTGGATCCTAAAGACATACAGTACCTGCTCATACTAAATAACCTTGGCAACACTAACAGTAGATTGATTACATTCTTAATGGTCAATAGTAATAAAAGCAGTAAATAATTAATTTATCAATTCTTACTACTTATCAGATACAATCA
This sequence comes from Dunckerocampus dactyliophorus, assembly GCF_027744805.1. Taxonomy (NCBI): domain Eukaryota; kingdom Metazoa; phylum Chordata; class Actinopteri; order Syngnathiformes; family Syngnathidae; genus Dunckerocampus; species Dunckerocampus dactyliophorus. Next base: position 21,295,356 of record NC_072825.1, read on the forward strand.
GCTGTTCACGCTTGTGTTTCTACAGGTTTCATTATGCGGCTCGAATCTGGGATGGCGTCAAAAAATCCTCCGCTCTCTCCGAATACAGCCGCCTGCTCTGCTAGCACTGTAGTCTTTCTGCTTTTCCATCAGTGAAACAAAAAAAGGACTACTTCCAAATGGGAAATATGGCTGTCAAAACCCAAGCAGAAGTGGCTGCCAGTGGTGAAAGACAAAGCCACCTTGTGCAGTTTGACCGGGAACGTGAAAAGTTGGGTGATCCCTGGCGGCCGTCTTCCTAGTAAGAACAGTAAAGCTCTCAGGGGGCGCTGTCATGCATGTCAACGGTGGGAGAGAGAGAGAGAAGCAGTTGTGTGGACATGTCTAAACATGATGGACTCAGGTTAGTATTAGCCGGCCGTGTGACCGCGCTGGAGCTCTCTACGTTGGGTGCTTTTCTGTTATCAAAATAAATATTTCAATATATGTACAATTTTAAGTATCATTGTGAAATTAAAGGAAACATCATGTCTGTTTAACATTGTTCTAGTAGGTTTTACTATTCTTTCCACCATTTTTCTTTCTATGGTACCCAGTACCAGCACCAGATGCTATGCAAAGGGACTGGATATTATACACTGTATTGCATCAGGTCAGTGTTTCCCACAGGACTGCAATCTATCTGTGGCATCTGCTGTGAGTGTGATGTAATAATATAATCGCCTAATTTGCATAATTAGCCATGACTAATTTGTATGTGATTGTAATGAATGCTGTTGGAGAGAGGAGTAACACTGTGGGAAACAAAAAGTACAACATATGTTCCTTCTGTCCCTCTTTTGTCATTTTTTTGTCACAAGACGGAGCCACCTGTGAGTCCTTTTAAGATGGGGAGAGACCCACAGCAGCACCCACTGCTCTGTGAGAAGAGCAATACGTGCTTTCATGTCACGTAGTCCCTGTCAGTCCACAAGTTTTACATTTATGTCTTTGTTTCATGAATTATGTTTTTCGTCAAGCATTAAGACAAGGGTGTCCAAAGTGAACCATGGGGGCCATTTACATCCCGCCACTTTTTTTTTATTGGCTCGTGGCACATTCTATTTCAGGGGTGGCCATTACGTCGATCGCGAGCTACCGTTCGATCGTGAAGGTAGTGTGGGTCGATTATAAACGTCGCTTTGTACATCAGTCAGCCGACATTAAGCTCCCCTCCTGATTCGCTGGTGCTCCTCCCGTGGCAAAGATGAATTGGTGAGCAGACGTCATTTCTTTCGTGACGGAGAGCCACGGCCATCTTGTTTATGTGTGTGTTCCACAGCGGAAGGAGATGGGAGCGTCTTAATCACATACACAAGAATGGAGAGGCGACAGTGCGCAGGGAGACGGCAGGAGACAAATATAACGCCGGGCGATTTGTGAAGTCTGATTTTTTTCGACGAGGCATATTTGTGAAACAAATGTGTTACTGTTTTGAGAAACCAAACTCTTTCCTTAAATGCCCCAGCAACTAAGCGGAACTACCTTCCTCGTCATGGAAATTCGACCAGAACTGGACTCGTGGGATCATTTGGGGGGGGGGGTAAGTCACTGTTGATGTAGTACAATGCTGATGGGGATGTCATACCACTTCATGTCAAAAAGTCCGAACTAACTCTTTTAAGATTTTGCACTTTGTTGGGCGGTTTTTGAATGCACCGCAGGAATGTGCTGTGAGACGCTAATGTGGAACTTAGCCCGACGCTGCCACACCTTAACAAAATCCACCAAATGGCGATTTCAAGTTAAAGAACACGCACATCTATAGCATTGCCTCTCTCAACGCGTTAAATCCCAGGAAACGTCTGACCCTATTGAAAGCCTCTACAATATGTTTACGTCTACTAAAGCCTTTTCACTGAATATGTTGCTAGTCGCTTTTTGGGGGAGTGAAGCATGTCTCGAAGGCTCTGATTACTCGCTAAATTTAGCAACCATGTGGCTAAGTTGGCAACAGTAGCCTCCTACATCTTATTGTCTAGCAGACCAAGTGTGTTTGAGGCATGTTCACAAGTGAAGTTACACAGACAGATCGCATTATAGTGTGTGTGTGTGTGTGTGTGTGTGTGTGTGTGAGCAAGGGTGAACAGGTAGCGGCAAATCTATTTGTGGTGGGCTGCTACAAATAAAGGAATGGATGGGAAACACTGATCATGCCGCTTCCCGCTGTACAATGTCCAATGTAGTGCCAGTAGCGGCATACTGTTAAAGGTTTTTGGAACATTTTCACCTTTTGTGTGCTTATAATAGGGTTACAAAATGGTATCTCTTTTAATTGTGACAAATGTGTGACATATTGTGTTGAGGACTTGAAACTTAAACGTTGTTCAGTGGGATACCTTGTGGTCCTCTATAATCATGCAATTCTAATTAAATTTGCTGAAATTACTTAATACTCGAATCGTGAGTGCAAACAGCAGAAATATCTGATTTAGAGGCTTTTTCATACATGTGTACGTCAGCACTTTTACTCTTTTTATGTTGCATGAAGGCATAGGGGATGTTGGTGTGTGAAGTGAAGTGGGCAAAACTGCTTGTGGAGATATAATTTTTTTATTTTTTTGACATCACGAAGATTTGAAGGCGTGGTCTATGGAAGAAACACACTCCTCCTTGGATGACTACTTAAGGTGAAACAGATCCACTGGTAAAATCTTTAGCTTCCCAGAGAGAGACAATGCATCACCTCCTGCTAATCTTTGGGATTTTTCACCTCCCTAAAGGCAAGTTATTATTTTTGTAATCATGTGTGCATTATTGTATTTTAAAGAAAATGATTTCAAAGTTTCAAATGTTTATTTCATGTGCAAGTAGTACTTTTTTAAAATATTTAATACTGTACTTTTCCTAGTTGCCACTCTGAAGTGTTATGAGTGTGCAGCAGGAAGCTCAGGTTCCTGCATTGACGCAACAAAAGAGTGCCCCCCACTGGCGGATCAGTGCGGTGCACTCAGACTAATCGTATACGGTGGTACGTTATCAACCTGTGCGTAACATGTGACATTTTTCTGGCTTTTACTGTTCCACTCATCCACTTTTCAATTTGTGGCAGGCGATGAGGTGATTGCGGATGTCAATGGCAAAAGCTGCACTTTTGCTGATCACTGTGTAGAAGTCTCAGTCAATTTCGGCGCGACCAGAACCATCTTCACCAACAGGTGTTGCACCACGGACCTCTGCAACAGTCTGCCAGCACCCGGTAACACATTTATATTGCTGAGGGAAACATTGTTGCTGTCAAGTTCTGGAATTAAATTATGACGCGGGAAAGCAGTTTTTAACCTCTGTCGTCTACTTAGGAACGTCCGTTACGATTGTTTACATGTGCAGCCATCTTTTTTCTGAATGCTTCCTGCTTCCGAAGCCTCAACTGAACAATGAATCTATGGCGCCCCCTTGTGGGGGATAAATAAAGCAGCGTCTGTTTACAACCTGAGACATATCACGTGGAAATTAGATACAGAGAGTTACTTTTTTAATCTCCAAAAATGTCATAATCACAAAATAAAACAACCAAGGCAAGACGTTGGATATAAGAAAATGAAAAATAAGAACATAATTTAACATTATATATACTTATACCATATACTTTAACATTATAACATCACATTTTATAAATCAGAAACCATAGTGAAATTGTCTGTGTAGGCTCTCAGTCGTACAGGAGTTGTCCATCGAGGAAAAGGCTTCTTGAGACGTCATCTGTACTTCTGTGAAGAAGGTGTCGGACGTTTCGCTCCTCATCCGAAGAGCTTCGTCAGCGAACTAATAAGTGCTGGTAGCCTAGGCCTTAAATACAGTAAGAGTGGGCGGAATTGGTGTGCCAACACCCTCCTCCTATTGGTTCCTTACACTAAGCCTGGGCAGAGTAGTGGTATAATCCTTTCCTGCTATTAACACCTCCGATAAAAGGGAAGTGTCGCTCCCTGATTTGGGTATGAACGACTCTGATACTGGCATAGCATGTGAAATTATTCCTGGCTGTGGAGAGAAGTTTGTTGGGTTTTTGTTTTTTTTTTTGCAATCAAACAAAAATGGATTTGAAATCGAAAAATAATTAGCAAATATAAAGAGTTGAAATAAAAAAAAAAAATGCAAACAAACAAATAGGTTACTAAACTATCAATTTCGTTTATGTTTTTTTTTTGTTTAAATTACAAGCTCCAAATTTTTTTTTTGTCTCACCCCCCCTTGTTTTTGCATATTGCAGCTCAGGTTGAAACCTCGTTAAGATCCAAATATGCAAAATGCAAATCCTAGCAATTTTTCAACTGGTCCTAAGATTTCGATCAAGAGTGTATGTTCAGATCCAGTTTGTTGTGCGATACCATCGCCTCAAATGCTGAACTTCCTCTCCGTAGGTTCACTCGTCTTTATTATAATACTGATATTAGGAACAAAATTGACGAGGATGTTAAAGCAGGTGAGAGGGCTCAGTACACATTTAGGAGATCCCATCCTGTCCTCGCATTCTGGATTCTATTCCTTAGGGCCCTGTCACACCTTGACGATTTAGGCAGCGCATGCCTGACGTGATCATTTTGATGGCATACAATGAACTGCCGACAGTTTTTTTTTACATAGCGTATTCATAACGAGGTCGACGTAAACATGACATATTAGTAACTTATATAGAAGATTTCTCTAACTTATAGACAACTTATATCAACGAATGCGTAGCATGTTGCCGGTGTTCACAATTTAAGACCAACGCCCAACGCCTGTCACACCCTGACGATTTAGCCAGCGTACGCCAACGTATGAAAAATTTGGCCAATACGCTGGCGTACGTCGAATAAGTTATGGGTAAGTTTTGTACATGTTAACAGCACGCGGAAGCACGCCGGCATACATCTAAGTCGTCCAAAAATTTTGTGCATGCACAAAACTTTTCGACGTATGTCAACGTATGATTCATACGTCCTGCATCCGCGGGCAATAAGTTATGCGATCGTTGACACCCGTTCACACACATTATTTGTAAGTTACACACAAGTCGTAATACGTCAACATACCTTGAGACAAAACTATCTTCTTGGCAAGCTTTGGCTGAGAGGAGATGGAGACTGTCGTGTTTGCATTAGCAGATAAGTTAGAAGCTTGACTATGGAATCACAGGAGTGCCAAAATTAAAAGGGAATACGTGTGGAAATACAAAGAGAATTAATAATACAAAAATATACAAATGTGGAAATACAAAGAGAATCAATAATAAAAAAATATATACAAATGTAGTCATATTCTTTTTCCATTTTGTCATTGGTTTTTCTGTATTGTCTTTGTTTTTTCCAATTTGCCGTTGTTTTTCCTGTTTTGTATTTGTCTTTTCCACTTGCGTTTTGTCATTGCATTTAGTAATGACAAAGACAAAACAGGAAAAGCGACGCCAACATGGAAAAAACAAAGACAATGCAGAAATCATTCTTTTGTCTTTGTCATTACTAAATGCAATGACAAAACGCAAGTGGAAAAGACAAATACAAAACAGGACTTTTAATTTTGGCACTCCTGTGATTCCATACTTGACCAGTACTGACAGTGCATCAAACCTAACGCTAACTTGGACAGTAACATGCTGTATCTCTCCATTCTTTTTGAATGTAAATACTCCTATGCACTTTATGTTGACGTGATCAATAATGCTTGATTAAAACGTGCATTGTTTCTCTCAGACAAAGCGCAAAAAAATAAAAAATAAATGTTAGCTCCATTCCCAGTGTCACAGTGCCCTCTACTGGTCAAGCTAAGATAGTTTTGTCTCAAGGTATGTTGACATGACTTGTGCATAACTTACAAATAACGTGTGTGAACGGGTGTCAACGATGGCATAACTTATTGCCCGCGGATGCGGGACGTATGAATCATACGTTGACATACGTCAAAAAGTTTTGTGCATGCACAAAATTTTTGGACGACTTAGAAGTACTACGACGTATGCCGGCGTGCTTCCGCGTGCTGTTAACTTATACAAAACTTGCCCATAACTTATTCGACTTACGCCAGCGTATTGGCCAAATTTTTCATACGTTGGCGTAAGCTGGCTAAATCGTCAAGGTGTGACAGGGCCTTTAGGAAGTCCAGTATCTAGGTAAACAGTGAATTGCAGAAGCCCATGTTGCTCAGTTTTTAATGAAGTTTAACTGTAAGTAGAGAAAGAAATGAAAGATGGTGGTCTGGGCGTTCCCTAAGCTTTCCTTGTGTTGACCTTGTTGGTGCCCAACAAGCATTTGTTAGACTGCAAATACCCTGACTTTGAAGGCATCAACCCATGCTCTGCTCTCACTCAGAAGTTGTCTGTCCCCTCTGCAAGATATCCCTGAGTTTGCACTGCTGTATGCCTAATGTAATAGTTTAATAATCTCTGCGTTGGAGATAACCGGTTGATTGTGTTTTACAGATATCAGCAAGTCCAGGCCCAATGGTAAAAAATGCTTCAGTTGCAACGGGCTGCAGTGCACCACCTCTCTAGACTGTCAAGGCAACGAGCATTACTGCGTCACAGCGATTGGTAAGTGACCTACCAAGCTCACCTGCACTCTTAAGGAAAAGCCACACGTTTCAACTGAGCTCACCTTCTTTCTCAGTGGACGTCAAGGGCCAGAGCAGAACCATGAGGGGTTGTGCCTCCAAGCAAATGTGCTCTAATACGCAACAACTGGCAGCACTCATAGGAGCGCAAGTCAGCTGCTGTGAGGGCGACTACTGCAACAGTGGTAACACACAAAGAGCTGCTGGTCTCCTCCTAGTGGCCGCAACGCTGCTCTCTTTGGTGATGTTACATTAACCCCACACACATCGACGTAGGCACCACACTGAATGTATGAAAGGATGCAGGGCTACTTTTCCATTTTCTAAAGCATCCCATGTAATATGCAAAGATGTTTTTATATTGAAAGAAAAAAAGAGCTTCTTACCTTACCTTACACTTTTTACTAATTTTTCCCTCATTTTATTTTCACAAGTATTTCAGCTTAAATCTTGCACATTTTTTCTTCTAATATTATGCCTTTGTTTTCATATTTTGGCCTTGTTATTGTGGAGTTTGCATGTTCTCCCCGTGCGTGCGTGGGTTTTCTCCGGGTACTCTGGTTTCCTCCCACATTCCAAAAACATGCATGTTAGGTTAATTGGAGACTCTAAATTGTCCATAGGTATGAATGTGAGTGTGAATGGTTGTTTGTCTATATGTGCCCTGCGATTGGCTGGCGACCAGTCCAGGGTGTACCCCGCCTCTCGCCCGAAGTCAGCTGGGATAGGCTCCAGCATACCCCCTCGACCCTAATGAGGATAATCAGCATAGAAAATGGATGGATGGACGGATGGCTTTATTATTGTAAAAGTTTTACCCAGCCTAATTTCCCTAAAATTGCAACTTTGTTTGTTTTGTTTGTTTCTCATAATATTAGCGCTGTTAAAAAAAAAAATTATCACATTTTTATCCTTTAATCTTCAAATTTGATGCTATTTTTTCTCTTAACATTATGACTGTATTCTGCTTATAGTTTGTCTATTCTCGGAAAATGACTGCTCTTTTTTTCCATTTTTGCTGGGTTTTTTTGTTTTCCTGTTTAACTGTATTTTTAAAATGTGCCGAGGGTCACAAAAAAACCCAAAAAAAACCCAGCCTCTATTGCTTTTCCTTTCTGTTGGAGAAAGAGAAAGCAAAACCCAGACATGCCACTTCCTTTGGACCCGCTTTCAAGTGTACAAACGTGTGACAGATATAATGGTAGCATCTCAACCTAACTTTAGTTTTGAAATAAAATAGCACCCTGACATATTTACAATTCCAACAATGTGTCACATTTTGTTCTTCCTGTTTTGATTGTGAATAGACTTTTTAAACACCTCATTCTCAGTTCCTATTTGCTTCCTTTCTCATCAGCGACTTTTATTTGAGCTCATCGCTTTTTGTTTTGCAAAAACAGAAGCATTTGTATCACTTCTATATTAAATTGATAGGACACAAAGCAAGTACTACATACTGTGCGTGTCTATGGTCACGAATTAGGACTTGTTGAGTCTTCAGCAGTTCCCATACACGTTGAGGTCTGCTGTATTTTCATAGTCGTCAGCATCAGTCAGGTCCTGTGATGAATTTCGAGTTGTTACTGTCACAAAAGTGGATGGTGTATGTTTTTAGGAGTACAACATTTCTACAAATATTACCTCTTTGTAATTGTAGGATTTGGGCTGGCTGTTTCCCCATAACAGGAAGACAGGAAGAAAACAGTTTTAAAAATACCATTTAGTTTTCTGTGTTATTTTTCAGTCAATTTAATGAATGTTACCTTTTAGGAGATGGTACAAAAGGTTTGCAGAACTTCGGTCCAGCAGCAGATTTGGAACTACTGGGCCTGTAGGTCGCATTTATGTGACTTTACTATAAGACTGCTTAGCAGAGGTGAGAGCAAGTCAGTGTTTTGCAAGTCTCAAGTCTTGAATCTCAAGATGTCAAGTAAAGACGTGAAAGTCCAAGTCAAATCATAGACTGGAAATTTTCAAGTCCTTACAAGTCACTGTTTAACGTCTCCCAAATAAAATCTGATTTGAACAATTTATTAAATTTGACAAATACAATGAATTCATTTTGGATTGTTTTATTTTGAAAATAAAATACTTTGAACACATTTTACTCAACACAGTCACTGAAAATCTCAAGTATTTTCAAGTCATCAGACTAAAGTCAGAGTCAAATCCCGAGTCATCGATGTCAAAGTCCAAGTCGAGTTGCAAGTCTTTGATGATATTGTCAAGTCGCGTCCAAAGTTCCCAATTTTGTGACTCGAGTCCAAGTCACTTGACTCGAGTCCACACCTCTGCTAATGAGCTTCAAGTCATTTTCTTTATTTCTGATGTACTTACAAGTGATTCAGAGCCACAATTTCTTCTCTTGGCCTCCTGTAGTAGAAGATGTGAATAATTAAGAAAGCATAAAATAGTATTTGAAAGGAATTATTAACATTCCACTGCAGCTCTCCATATTGTATGCTTTAGAGGAGATATATGCAAGGATCAATCGTTATAGCACACATAAGACCCCTCTAAACGGCGCTGTTCAGAGCAACCTGTTTTGGGGTGGCAATTGAGCAGCTGCTTATCCTGCCGCCACTGCTTAATGTACTGGCCCTTTAAGGAAATGTATATTGCAGTATGTACAGTATATGTTATATTTCATGTTATGGCCAGCTTACAAGTCACTTTAAATTTGCTCACCCCTGCTTTAAAATCTAGAAAGTATAACACATCATATTTATCACAGAGGTGTTTCGGTGTGCTGGATTGATGATGGCAAAAAAGGGGATATAACTCATGTTAGTTTGTATAACTAGCTGTGGTAAGAGCCTATAGTGTTTGCAGTGACAACTTCTTTTTTTTTATCCCACTACAATTAATTTGTACGCAGCCCCCGCTGGAACATGGAAAAAACATTGATAGGCTAAAAAAAAGGCATAATGTTTGCGAGAGCTCGCAAAACTTTGTGAAGCTACAGCACGCACTTCCGGTCGTAGCTTGCCCCCACATAGCGAAAATCGGGTGGAAATGCATCATTTAATTCCCATCTTCAGCATTTCCGCATCCCTTACCGCACAAATGTAGAGGTATAAAGTCATAATGTAACTATATGAATAAGTTTTCAATTCCATGATCCTTATTAGGCTGGTCTTTTGAAAATAAAATGCTAACATCCGGTCCGAGTTAGTGTTGCTGGAAACGCATTTCTGGTACTGGTACTTGAAAGGAAATACATTGATTAGCCATACATCGCATTATTTCACTTGTGTGCACTGCTTGTCCTATATCAGAAACTCAACGAATGTGCTGCTCTTAATTTGAAGTTTCACCGCAAACATCCGCTCTGAACACGGAAGTGCAATGCTCTTAATGTAAATAGTTTTGCATTCTTTCGCGAACGTTCGTCTTTTTTTTTCACCCATCATTTTTTCCTCCATGTCCCATCGGGAGCGCTGTACATTTGAAATAAAACAAGCATGTGACTGAAGTGTATACTTTCAGTTGTAATTTAAGCCGTTTCACAAGGACCAGTGGAATTCAGAAGATGGTTTAACATTTGTCAGGGAACACCCATATTTGGCATTCTGCACCCACGAGGTTATTTCCCTAACTTGAAGTAAATTTAATTTGCAAGCGTAAAAGTTCAAATATAAACCAAACTGATTTCCCTAACGGTATGACCGCTCAGAATACAGAACAGAAACTATTAAAATGAGGCATAATTATAACTATATAAGTCACATCTGCACTCCCTTTCTGTACTCTACTGCAGGGAACAAAGCTTATTTTTTGAGTAATCAACATCTAGTGTGTGTCTTATTTGCCTTTGATTCGCACAGGCTGGCTACAGCTACTCAGCCTGAATCATGAAAATGAGAAGAGTTTAAACAAGGAGATAAAAACCTTCCCATCACAAAGTGTCTCACCTGCCGGAAAACCTGGACAGTCGGCTCCATGTGGTAATTCACAAAAAGAATTCAAATTGTCAAACATTAGTGCTAGCGTTACCGATCGAATCTGTTTAATACTCACCTGTCCTGATGTTGAAGTTCTGAAATGCGTCTCCTTAGCAGAGAGAGGTGAGAAAAGGTTCTTTATTGAAGACTACAAACTTCCATGCATTAATGATTACTGTGTTATTTCTATGATGACTCACTTATATTTTTTCGCCATCAGCATGCAGATGCCTCCAAAGATCACAGTGGTCCCAACTGCCACTACTGTAGGAATGATGATGTGGTGATGGCTTTCTTTGCCTGAAAATGGATTTTTCTTATTTTATTCTCCAGAAAGAAGCTGCATGCTTTATAACAGTCAACACACCTACAAAAATGTTCCCATTCCAACCTGGAGCAAACATTTCTGGAAAAATATGCCTAGATACTTGAACAAAAGCATCATTTTTTACGTAACAGAAGTATGTGTGTGTGTGTGTGTGTGTGGGGGGGGGGGGGGGGGGGGGGGGGGTGTTTTATGTGATGCCACCTCAGGGAGAGGAAAATTGTGATGATAACCATAGAACCAGAAATAGAATTACAATGGCATAGAAAAGGGTCTGGCCGCTATATGGAATATGCAATTTTATTTATATCTGTGTCAGCTTTGTGGTATAGGTGACAAAGCACATTATGAGTACAACCTTTTTCTACTTATACTATTATATGCCTTTTGCCCCTCATCCCCATTTTGCCGTAAAAAAAAATGTGCTACATTTTATTCTACAATTTGCCAATAAAAAAAAAGACCTTCCGAGCAGAAGGCCACCGCTCTAAATATGTTCTAACACTTATTAATTCCAGCAATACTCGTAAAGCGCCACTAGGTGGCAGTATTGCTTTGTACTCATCTTCCTATTCTGGTTCCATGACGTTTTATTGGTCATAGGCTGAGTAGTTTTACTTTTCGTGTTCTTATACAGTGGATGACATCTCTTACATAAGGATATTATTATATTAGGCCGATATGAGGAATTATCTGATAAACAATAGCTCTGATATAATCGATTTAAAAAAAAATATAAAAGAAAGAGCACCAATCAGGTGAGATTACCCTTACTGTGCTGTAAGCGCTCATTTTCTGTGACGGCCTGTTGTAACTTCCCCTGAGTTCACTTGCAAACAAACATGGCATCGATCATGTGAGACTTCTCACCGTTTCAGAAGACATTTTGCCAAATGTTCTGCAAACATTCCGTGTCGAGGGCAAAAACACTTTGAGCTTCAACAAATTAACAAACGGCCGCATCGCTATGACGCTCGGGGCCCGGAGCTTGTTCCTGTCGCCGCAGCATTTGAAAAGTGCAAAAAAAAGTTTGCCAGAGACGTCCCAAGGGCTAAAGCGATTTGTGATTTCATCATGGAAATGATGGCACTGGACTGAGAAACCTATCGTTGACGATACCAGCTGGAGCCACGGTTTGTACTTTTATGTTTTGTTAATGGTAGTGATATTATGATATTTGGCTAGGACATATCGACAGGTAGTTTGTCATATCTAACTTTGTTTGAGTCATTCTTATGATATTGATACTTAGTTCGCTAATTTATCGATATCGAAATTGTGCACCCCTGATTACAATGTTTTAATAAAGGTTTTACGATAGTGAGAGTTTGAACCCAGGACAAATAATTCTCTTTTGAAATTAGAACAACTGTTACGTTCCATGTTTGCCCCTCCTGTTTTACTTTTTGGACATTTACTGTAACTATTGTTGTGTCTACAAGTCCTACGCCCATCTGTTTCCCTGCCATCCAGCCTGGCACGCGTTTTTCATGGTGCCTTTGTCCAGATACATTGTTGCGCCCCATTACTTGTGGTTTCTGCTCCCTCCTTTGTTGGCTTTGTTATACTTTGTGGGACTCCCATGAAAGAGACTACATCTGTTCTTGAACCGCACACCTCTACATCTGGGGCCCAGACCTACACGGCATCTGACAACAGCTTGCCAACAGAACAGATTTTGTTTTCTTTAAAGAATAATGTTGCTTCGACTCACGTTTTACAAAGAGAGTGAACGTTTTCGAGGATGTTGTCTGTCCATAAAACATGGCAGTGCAAGTAACCTCAGCATGGTCGTCCGTGGCCTTGGGAACAATAGTCAGGATGGACTGAACCTCCCAAAAACCGGCGTGAACTTCTTTGTGTATGGTCATGACATCGCGAGAGGCGCCCCTGTTCCACGTGAGTGTGGGTACATGGGTGGGGCACGTATGACTCACTGAACAGCTGACAATGTAGGAATGACCTTGGATGGCCGTGCTCCCATGAATCAAAGTGGGTTTTGGAGGCTCAGCTGTAAAGTAATTCAAAGAGATAAGATGAATACATTGTATTATCTAGTGTTAACAAAGCAACATGTTCAACACAGGAAGTGAAGACTTCTAGTAATAGCTGAGGCATGGAAAAGGGCTATGATTAAATAAGATCTGCTTCTTCCTTCTCTTTTTAGGACATACTGTATTGTAAAGTGTACTTCAATGTAGCTTTCTTAAGCGTGTTTGAAATAAACTAAACCATGACTGTTACAATAGCACCGGTCTCGATGTGTGACATCTTTGGTGACTTACAGAGCATTTTCAAGGTCACGCAATCCTTGTCAAAGGAGAATTTGTCAGGGGTGTCCGTGTCGTCTTCTGTCCGTGCAAGTTCAATGCGGAAACAGAAAGGCCCGTTGTCGGAGTCTTTGATTTGAGTGATTTCCAAGCTGCAGTTACCCTGCCCCAAATGTCCCAACAGCTGGGTGCGATCTCTAAAGTTTTCTAATATCTTGGTCCTGTCCTGGTGGTAGAAGCGTTGGTCGCCTTGACCTGGGCGATGCCATATCCCTCTGAGTCTAGAGGTGGGGAGCTGTTCTTTAGGATGGCTGAATGAACATGGTAAAACCACACAGGAAGATACCAGGGCGTCAATTTTCCCCACAACACTGGCCGTCCATTTGCTACTAACAGCACCTCCAGAAGCTGAAAGAGGGCAATTCAAGATGGAAAAATTCACTTCGACAAAAGTCTCATTCATAGGATTTAACCCCTTGAGCCCTACACCTTGTTTCTAAAAAAAAAAGCAATAGAAATCAGATTCCGCATCCAAGTTTCAAACTCACCAATAGGTTTTTCAGAAATTCACCTGGAAAAGCCACAGGTAGACGTCATCACAGGAAGTTCTACTTCACGGGTCTATCATAGGGAAAGCGTCATTTTTTTTCTGTTTTGAAGTCATTTCAGTATAACACCAAACAATGGACGAACATAAAAAGCGGCGTTTCATTCATCTGAAATGTTTTAGGATTTTATGGACTTCTAAATGACATGCTGGTCTCGGAGTGTTTGCCCATTTAAGTGCTCATGATTTGAATTTTCCTGAAATTGGTTATGCTGAGCATTTAGCTGCGTAGATAATAGATAGCATGGGTATAGTGACTATGACTATTGATTATTGTTAATATAGAAGTATAGCCAGAGCCTTGTTGCCCCCAGTATATCAGGCTCAAGAGGTTAATATACTAGAAGGAATGGAAGATTGTGTTACCTGCTAACAGCAGAAATAACAGCATCATCTTTCTTTCTTTGGCCATCCTTCTGATGGCCTGCTTGTGTGTCCAGCTGCAAGAACAATAAAACACACACTGCAAAAACTACAATCTAAGCCCAGGGTGTTATAAAATAACATTTTTTTCTTTAATATTTCAACTCTATGCTACTAAAATTACATTATATTTCTTCATAATATTACAAGATTATTCTCATAAAATTGTGACTTCTTTTCTTGTTAGAATACGTCTTTTTTCCCTTAATGTTTTGGCATTATTCTCATGAAATTACAGGTGTTTTTTCCACTTCTGCTCTTGTTGTTTTTTTTAAATTTTCCAACTATTTCAACTTTGTTCTTGTACAATATTTTGACTTTATTCTTGTAACATTATAGCATTTTCCGCAACCTAATTTTCCAAAAAATGTATTTATTTTTTGTTTTTTTTCCGTTTTTGAGAACATTATGACTTTAAGAAAATAACGTCTGAAGAAAATGGAATGGAATGGAATTCAGTGAGGTTAAATAAAGACCAACAATGACCAAAACCAAATAATTATTCTTTTTAACCCTGAATAAATTATTTTAGTTTCTAATAAATCAAGTGACTTACCTGTTAAAGTGCTTGCTGATCAATTGTAATTTATTGTCGCCTGTTTTCTTTATTCAATTAAATCTGTGAAGGTAACTGCTGGCAACAATGCTTAAATCTGCATCAGTGTGGAAAGGTTTCAACATAAGAAGTGAAGGGAGAAGTGATGATGCAAATGAATGGGTGGTTTCCGTTCTTAGTGCATCAAGAGACTTGATAATATAATTAAATCACTGTGCTCTACAGTACTTTCGTTCAAAAAACACAATACGGTCTACTATTTTTTGACTACAGTCAAACCTGTCTTAGCGGCCACTTGTATATAACAGCCACCTGCCTATAGCGGCCACTGGAAAATCCCCCGCAGAAAATTTGCGTGTTATAGCCCCTGTGTATAGCGGTCACCTGTCTAACGCAGCCAGCGGCCACCCATTTTGTATCCCTTGGTCAATATCTGACCGCATATAGCGGCCAAAATACCAACTCAAGCAGAAGCTTCATGTACAAAAAAGTTTTGTTTTTTAATCAATGAAGCCGTCGTGTGTAGACTTTAATTACTGAGTCCTAGCTCAGTCACAATCATTCACAAGATCCACACAAACTGTCAGTTGTTCCACATAAAAAAGCCGTCTTCTTTTGAGCTTGTTTCAGACAGTGACACCGTTTATTTCCTGGTGTGAGACAATGTGCACTGGTCAATACTGTAATGCCTCTTGTTGTGGGGAAGGAGAGACTCACGTCGCCAATGCACTTTAATCGCTTTAACAGCGGTTTATTAACCTAGTAGTTCTTTACAACTTTTATCCGCAGTCCCACAGTGCCTTCTGCTGGTCAACATGTAACAGTATAATTATATACAAACCTGTCTATAGCGCCCACTAAAGGGAGACAGCAAAAGTGGCCGCTAAAGGCAGGTGGCGGTTGGCGGCCATTTTGAATGTTGACCAGTAGAGGGCACTGTGGGACTGCGGATAAAAGTTGTAAAGAACTACTACTGTAGTTCTTTACAACTTCTTTACGACTTTAAAGAAATGAACATCTTTTTTCAACTGTATGCTACGAAAATGATGTTATTTTTTACCTCATAATATTACGTTATTTTCGTAAAGGTATGATTTTTCTTGTTAGATTACAAATTTTTTCTCTTAATATTTTACCTTTATTTTTTACTTAACTTTATTCTTTATTCTTTTATGACTTATTCTGCTGATTTTTCCATTTTTTTCCTGTATTTTTTTTTTTTTTTTTAGTTTTGATGTTAAATAATATTTTTAGAATGTGCAGTGGGCCAATAAAAACTGCACATGGCCCCCCAGGCCACACTTGGCTTCTCCAAAATGAATAAATAAATGAACTAATTTCTGTATCACCATACTGTACAATCATATGACCATATTTTATACAGTATAAGCTAAAAATGTGCCGTGTGTACAATAACTTTTAGAAACATAAAATCAACTGGTTGTTTGTTGGCAGCAAAGCTGTTTTTTAAGCTTCTCAGTGTAGCTCCTCTTAGCTACCTTGCTTAGCTCCTCTTCGCTACCTTGTTTAGCTACCTTGCACTCCTTTGTCTGGAATTTCGAACCCAGCTCCTCCCGATCTCCGGACTGTGTGGCCAACATGCTAACCACTCAGCCACTGTGCAGCCCTAATAATAACAATCATAATAACAAGGGCTACTGTTGGGGCCATAACCCACAACAAGCTACAACTCACCCCTTGAAACTCCGACATCACTTCCTATCCTCCACACATCTGGCCACCCGCCACTAAGGTCCCCTGGGGAACACATTTACCATGACGCACACAAGCAAGAGTTTTATTTAGGTCTTAAATGGATTATTTCCCTTATTATGTCTACTACAGTATATTGGGTAATTCGAGTGTAAAGTCATTTAAAGCCGCGGTTACAATACATTGATGAGACAACAGCCACCGCAGGAAGTACGCTGTCCAGGCAAAAACAACAAGGAACTAACTGCTAATGTGTGAGTCTATGTTATCTTATTTGTGTCTAATATGTCTTATTTTCTTTGATTGTATCTACTATATTGGGGAGTACAAATGTAAAGGTGGCTATACGGGTGTTATTTCATGCATAGAGGGCTCTAATAATGTTAAAAACCATATTCAGAGGATCACAAACAGGTTTTCTGTGCCAAAACTACAAAAATATTCTATTTATTCAAATTAAATTATACTTCGCAGAAATTCACTGGAACCAATTAACTGTGATAAACGAGGAACAACTGTATGAGTGAAATATGTGATTTTGTGGTCTTATTTAGTGCAATTTCTATTTTATTTTAATTTCATTTTATTTTAATTGATGGAAAATTTGCATCCTATGATCATGTCCTTCCTCATTTCCTTGACAAAATGCCTTAATAAAATCCTCTAAAATGCACTTTGAACATGTAATTATGTGTGTTAATTTGTGATAAAGGTGAAAAGTTACTAAAAATGACGTGTAATACGGGTTTATTCTTGTAAAATTGCGACTTTTGTTCTTCATTCGTTCATGACTTTTTTCTAAATATTTTGACTTTATTGTCATAAAATTACAGCTGTTTTGTTTCCATTTCAACAATAATGTATTTTTTCTTTATTTCAACAGCGCCACCAAAGTGATATTTTTCCTCATTTTACAAGTTTATTCATATAAAATTGCAACTTTTTTCTAATTAGAAATGTTTTTTTTTTTCTTAATATTTTGACTTTACTCTGGTCACATTTCTGCTCACTTTTCTGTATAATTTTCCAAATATTTCAACTTTCTTTCTAATATTTTGACTTCATTCCCATGTTATAAATTTTCCCCCAACCTAAGTTTCCAAAAATTACAACTTTAGTCATTGTTTTTGGCTTAAAAAAAAAAAAATCTAACTTTTTTCTTTAATATTTCAACTTCATGCTACTAAAATGACATTTTTCCTCATACTGTTACTTTATTCTTGTGAAATTATGGCTTTTTTTTCCTTGCTAGATTACAACTCTTCTCTTAATATTTTGACTTTTTGTTGATTTTCCCATTTTTGCTGCTGCTGTTGTTTTTTTTGTTTTATTTTTAGTTTCCTTGTTAAATTACATTTTTACATTTTTGTGCTGCGGGCATTTGATTCTCCGTTGGGCATTTCTGTGTGGAGTTTGTATGTTCTCCCCGTGCGTGCGTGTGTTTTTTTTCGGGTACTCCGGTTTCCTCCCACATTCCAAAAACATGCATGTTAGGTTAATTGGAGACTCTAAATTGTCCATAGGTATGAATGTGAGTGTGAATGGTTGTTTGTCTATATGTGCCCTGCGATTGGCTGGCGACCAGTCCAGGGCGTACCCCGCCTGTCGCCCGAAGTCAGCTGGGATAGGCTCCAGCATGCCCCCACGACCCTAAAGAGGAGAAGCGGTATAGAAAATGGATGGATGGATGGATGTGCTGTGGACCGCAAATGGCCCCCGGGCCGCACTTTGGACACCCCTGTTCTAAATCATTATTATCAATGAACCTTAATTATCCGAAACTTAAAGGTGTTTTTGAGTGATTGGTTGCTTGATTAACACAAACAACAGACCATGTTGATCCATTAATCAGCAGTGATCAACCTGTATTGTTACTGCTATGATTAATCTCCCTCACTTACAGCCAATGAATGTCTACTTTGATAAGGATGCCCTCAGGTTTATTTTAAAAATGGGAAGATGGGAAGGGAAACATCCTCTAATTCGGCATTGGAAAGTCAAGAGAGGTGAGCAAGGCAATACCTTCTTTGTTTAATGTTGTTTTGTTATTATGCATTTGTTATTATTAATGCTTGTTAATACTTCATTCTCAGATGGGTAACTTAGCAACCACCAGCTTCATCACTCCTAGTCCGAGGGGTCTATCTCGCAGACGCCCGAAAGAAGACACCGTCAAACTGGAGGATTTCTTGACGCAATACGACGAGGATATCTGGAGTGCCAAAACAAAACAACAAAGTCTCTCTGTGAAAAAGCTCAACTGGACCGCTGGCGCTCGTTACGTTCAGCTCGCTCTGCAGGAGGAGGACCACTGTTATCCCAAATGCGGTGAAATGCTGAACCCTGGTTTTGTTGGAGACCAGGACAGTCCATGATGCAACTGGAGAGGTTTTTGTCAGCACAGGAACACCAGAGTGTCCTGTAGAAGTGACAAGCGAACAGGAGGGTGGGGGCTAAGACCTTTGTTGGAAAATGAAAACGAAAGAGCAGAGTGGGTTTGATGTTTTTTTTGTTCATGTAATATTTGTGCATTGTATGTATCATCTGAGAAGAGGAAATCCTCTTCATCTGATACCAAAAAAGTTCATATTCATTAATTTCCTATCATCGGACTGCACAGTTGTAAGTGTATGACTGTGGAAATGTTGTGGACAAATACATTACCATTAGCAAATGACACTTTTTCATTTTCATTTATACAGTACTGCGTGTATTATACAGTGAGGCCATATTGCTGTTCATATCACATACTGTATAGATAGTATGAATATAACACACCTTATTCTATACATACTATAATACAATGGAGCCTTAAATGGCCACTGGCTGACCTCCAGGGGATTCTCATTTTAAAATGTGAACAGAATGAATTTATTCCATGCTTACACTGTTGCCATCATGTTGTGTTTTAATGTTTCTGTAACATTTTAACACCTATGCAGAGAACCCTGCTTTTCGAGGGGGTTACCCTCAAAGACCACTGGCAAATGGTGGAAAAAACACAAGCAATTTGTATGCTCATTAAAAAAAAAATCTACATTGACACACGGCTCGCTCACCCCCCAAACCCTTCCTGCTAGCTTGATGTTGACGTTCTCTGATTTTGAATCAACATTTGCAATAAAAGTAACTGCTGCAATTATTAGATTCGATTCAGCTCCAGAACCCTCCCCTTCTCTCTTCAATTGCCATTGTTCACTCACGGCACAATCCAGGTTTAAGTCCTAAATATGCCTCACACACTTATTCAACGCATTTCAAGTATAAAATGTGACGGTACTCACCACTGATGAATGATCATGCAAGATGAGCCATGAGAGTCGAAACTCCTGCTTCCGTAGCTAAGCAAACTATGGTGCGTTCAAGGACCGCCGAATGAAGTGCAAAATCTCAACGCTTCATGAAACACATTGTCATTGTCCGACATAAACATGTAAAAATTGTGGGCATTTTACCTGTATTACCACATATTTATGCATTATTATCAACTTATGGTGAATGAGATGTGTTTCCTGCAGAAAATGTGCCTATTTTCAGAGAGAAAATTCAATAAAAATAAATAATAGTTTGAAAAATCTGTGAATTTGTGGGGCCATGAATGCTGAATCACGAATGTGCAGGGGTCCACTGTAAATAACTAAATGCAGCTAAAATAAAGTAAAATGACCAAAATAAAAAATGTTTTCGGAGAAATACTGTCACCTAGTGGTATTTTATAGGAACTGCTGGTATTGATAAGAAGCTAACCTTTTGTATCAGTGAATAACATGACAAGACGTGCGTCAAATTGTACGCTAACCGGGAAATGTATGTGAACCGAGGCAAGATTTTTGCGTATATTTTTGACATAAATGGAAAAAGTACGCTAACCGGGTCCATACGCTAACAGAGTTTCCGCTATACTCTATAAAAGTCACGATATTATCCATTTCCAGTCAAAGGCCAAAGAAAAAGTAAAACACACACACAGATTTATGTTTCACACGTTTTGTTGATATCTCATGACTTTATAGAAATGTGTTTTCTAGAACAGAGTGAAAAGCTGACTAAAAGATCAATTACAGTGTTCCCTCGTCACATCGCGGTTCACCTTTCGCGGATTCGTTGTTTAGCGGATTATTTTAAGTGCAATTTTGCATATATTTTTCATATACAGTATATGAACGTGCATTGTGTTCTGCGGACTTGTGGTGTATTTATTTGTGCGGCCTGTCGGTGCTCTGTTGTATGTGTTATTGTATTTACTACTGCTACCAGTAGAGGGTGTTGTGCTCATATGAGAGTTGAAGACGTTTGCGGCTCCACCGAGTCTCAATATGTGTTTACATGCCTGTACAAGCATATTAAGAACCCACAGTAGACAATAGCCAGCTAAATATAGAGCCACACCAGTACTTATTGGCTAAAGGAGAACCCACCGAATTGTGTTCTGCGTTCTGATTGGCTGTAGACCATTGTCAATCAATCTCCTTCATGCCGTTTCCTGTTCTGGTCAATAGTCGCTAGCAAACTCGCTAACTGTATTAACTGCTTGCTAACCGCCAGTGAACAATAGAAGAAGAAGGCAGAGGCTAACCGGCTACATGAATCTTCGCTTCAAAGAGTAGGCCGAGGACGAGGACAACGGCAGGAGCAATATGTTTTAGCAAGGATACAAAAACACTACAGCCGAACAGCGCCAGGACGAAGCACGGTCAGAGGAGTGAATACACGTGAGTAACTTAATAATTTCTTATGTCCAACCGAGCAGATTGATCATTAAAATTCAAACAAAATTTGAACATTGAGAGTGTTTAAACAAGAGAGAAATGTGAGAAAATGTTAATGCCTGTCTGAGGAAAGTGCATAAAGTGCATGGCGAGGGCTTTTACAGCCTTTAAACATATATAATCATCGTAAACAAATAAAGTTGACTACTTCGGGGATTTCACTTATTGACGGCTATTTTGGGAACCTATCCCCCGTGATAAACGAGGGAACACTGTAGTTGATATCTTAGCTAGTATTGTTGACCAGTGGTGATGTTTTTTTTTTTTATGAGTAATATGATCCATGCAGCATAATTGAGGAAGTCACGGTGACTAAAATAAAACTTCCATTTGTCAAGAAGGAAATGACACCAAGAGTGTGCACGCAGTGGTAAAATAGTGATAGACTGTCGTCCATAAAATCCAAAATGATTCATACCCTGGCCTAAGTATGAGTTGAAGTTAGATTTTATTTGTTGAAATGACCTATTTCAGCTGAAAATGACACAAGAAAGTCGACCGTGGGAAGAAGACGTGTATTGTATTTACACAAATAGCTATTTTTATTTCATGTTCAATGTACAGTCACACCTAATGAACTGAATATATAGCTGATTGGAATGTTCTACATTATGCTTGACAGAATATTTTACAATACACTAGGTCCCCAACTTACGAACACCCGACTAGCGAACATTCGCGGATACAAACACAAGCCGACTGGTCTATATTTTATTTTATTTTGCCTTGTAGTCGCTCAATCAGTATTTATACTGCTACTGTACATGCTTGACCAGTAGAGGGCACTGTGACACTGCTAATGGGACCAACAGAGGCAGCGTTAGACGCTGGGGAGATAAAGCTAAATGGAAAGCTAAATCGTACAACCCGGACAGTGAGTGTGATTAAAGTTTATGAAGAGTTAATAGGCCTGTTTAATTCTACACCACCCACAGAACACTACCTCTTTTAGAAGAGTCTAACGACGACCAGTTGTTCTTTTTTTCAATATCTCCTCCTCCAACTCCACCACAATGACGTATGCTCGACCACTCCTCTTCAAAGGTAAATAACATCTATCATTACGTATTATTATATAACTTTTATTATTGTTTTTTTCATTAATTATCCTGGTTTAATATTACTACTGCATCCAAACTCATATTTACATACATACACATATACTGTATATGTATACACGTACATGTAGTACCTATATTATTGGTAATATTACCTTTTCCCCGACTTAAGAACAATTCGACATAAGAACGGTCGTCTGGAACCAATTGTGTTCGTAAGTTGGGGACCCAATGTAGTGTAAAATATTGTTTTATCCAAATTTTCATGAAT
This sequence comes from Dunckerocampus dactyliophorus, assembly GCF_027744805.1. Lineage (NCBI taxonomy): Eukaryota > Metazoa > Chordata > Actinopteri > Syngnathiformes > Syngnathidae > Dunckerocampus > Dunckerocampus dactyliophorus. Next base: position 21,317,838 of record NC_072825.1, read on the forward strand.
ATGAACGCATTTCAAAACACGAACAAATGAGCAGCTAAAAGACACCCTTTCAACAACAATAAAAAAATGCACATTCAGTACTGGGGGCTTAACTGTATATCTTCCTTGTTTACCAGGGATGACTGTACTATTTTGTTGAAAAATATGACAAAATATATTCATTTGGAAAGACAAATGACATAGAAAGCTGAAGATGGTTTGACTTGTGTATGTGTTGATTGCGCAATAGTCTTCCTTTCACACTTGGGGGTTGTGCTTGCTGTGCCAGGAAGCATGTGTGACTGTCTTTGCAAGTCACACCACAAGCAGACGTGATGGATACTCTCAATGGCACGCTTTTACTTTGCTTCTTTTTATGCCAGGGTATGAGCCGGTTTCTTCACGACTTCATTGTATTCCAATTTAGGAAAAATTGCATTTTGCTTTGTGTTTCAGTTTCAATCATATGCATTGAAGCATCTTCCTGGACCATTGATTTGCCATCCACAGTCAAAGGACTCCTTGGATCCTGTGTGGTGATTCCCTGCTCGTTTAACTATCCCAGTCCAAGGAAGGCAGTCAAGAAATTCACTGGGCTTTGGTTTGATGGAGGAAATCACCTGGTTTATCACCCTGCCGGCACTACAGTAGTACAGCAGTATCACGGTCGAATTGAGATGGTGGGAGACATCAGAGCCAAGAACTGCTCATTTAAGATTGACCCTCTTCGACAAAGCGACACAGGTCCTTTTCATTTCAGGGTTGAAATGGAAGACTATGAGCAGTTTTCCTACAGAGGTGACACCGTCTCCATCGCTATGATACGTAAGTAAGCTTGTGGAACTTTTTAATTTGTCTTTAAACCATCTTCTGTGGCAAAAAACTGAGTGGCAGGGTGTTAACAAAGCTGGGTGAGTTTTTTCCAGAGGAAAAAAAAAGAGTAAAGTCAATGTATTCATTCCAGTTTGTTTAGTTTTCTGTACATACAATGTTAAAGTAATGTTTTAACATTGTACTGTAAAACTACTCATCCTGGAAATGCATGACAGTAATGCGGATATACTGCCACCTGGTGGTGTTTTGTAGGTATTGCTGCAATGACTACGTATTGAACACATCTTGAGAGTTGAGGTTGTTTTGTGGGTATAAAAAAAGTTGACTCGCGAGCTGACCAGCTCGTGCTGCTAATCATTAGCCATTCTAATTTTTTTTTATTATTATTGCAAAGTCAAGTTAGCGTTATTTACTGTCATATAACTAAAAAGAGACGTTAAGCACTGTATAATAAGGCTAAAATACTGTCATCCCTCATTTATCGCGGTTAACTGGTTCCAGACCCGACGGCAATCAGTGAATTTCCACAAAGTAGAATTCTACATTAATAAATTGAATATTTCCATAGTGAGAGCATAGACAACCTGTTTATGACATTCTAAATATGTTTTTTTAAACCATTATTAGAGCCCTGTAGACATAAAATAACACCCCTATAGTCACCTTTACACTCATATTATTCTTTGTCTACACCACATTGCGCAACACTAATGTGGAACACGAGACAGCCACCGCTTTAAGCATTAACATGCTACCGAGCTAATAGTTATTTGTTATAAACTTAAGAAAGGATAATTTGTTTTTACTCTATCATGTTGGACATGACTCCATGCAGTGTTAAGGCAATGTAACGTAATGTAATGTCCCTTCAATGTAACATTACTGACACCTAGCGACCAGGATACTACATGGTAATGGTAATGTTTACATTTATTTTGAACATGCATCGGAATACATCATATAATACAATTCACAGTTCTACATGTCCACAAAGGAGTAGGAAGAAGCAGAGCTTATTTAATCCTTCCCCGCATCCGTTTCATGTCAACTGCAATACAACTGCAACTGCAATTGTTTACTTCCTGTGTTCCAAATGTACTCTTTTCCAGTTTCAATACACAGGAAAATTATAAGGTGACATGATAAGATAAGACGTGCTAAGCCATAAGACATGACTTGTCTTTAAATATTTTTGACTATTAATAAGCCATAGTCAACTAGGAAACAGCGACCTTTTATTAATTCATGAATTTTTGAAAAACCACAGTAGAGTGAAGGATGAAGATGGCGAGGGATGACCGTAGAGTGAAACTGTTCAGCCTCTGAAGATGTGTGGCTGACATGTAATGGAGAGTACTGTACTGTCGTTTGTTAGCGAGCTTCTCTTCTGGTCATTTTCATGCTAATCTTTTAGCATTGCGTTTTTAGCAACATGATATTTATTTTACTGTCTGCTTGGTTTACAGTCAAGCTTCAGTTTTCATACGCCCCAATTTTTGTGTCATTCGGTTTTCAGCAAAAATGTTGCTGTACTGTATTAGTCCGTGAAATCGTGTGCCGAAACAAAGCACCCTACATGTCGCTGACTCACTGTCCATGCATTTTTTTAGGGTGCCACTGCTAAATAACCTGGCATGGGGCCAAAGAAAATTCCTCCTCAGTCAGCAATTGTCGGCATAAATTGGCTTGTTAAACAGTTTTGCTCTGATCAACCAATCAGAGGCCGGAAAAGAATCTGAAGTCTGATTGGTAAAAAAAAACAAAAAAACAGCTCCATTGCTAGTAGTGTGTATGTGTATGTGACCAGAAACTCCTGATTTGGAAAGCCCTGGGCAGATTACATTGATATGGCAACACATACTGTAGAAGCTGAAATCTGATTGGACAAAAAAATCTAACATACCCATACACTAATGGAATCAATGCAGCCAAGGGAAACATTACTAAATAAAGATAATAGAATGTTGGGAATAAATGAATACTATTTCATGGAGCAAATACTAGAATTGAAGTTTTCAATGTAGGTCAGTGTTTCTGGTAGTGGTTAGGCCAGCAGAGAAGGCTTTGCTGGCTCTTGAGTGCAGACCACTGGAGCAAACATAAATAAGGTTGCTGCATTAGAACACTGATTAGTTTTTATGTTCTTCATCATTCACCCTATACAACAAAAGTAACAATTCAATGTTTTTTGGATACATTCTTGTACTGTATGTTCCCAGGTGAACTAAGTCCTATCAATTTAACTGTGAAGGAAGTAATGGACGGTCCAAATGTGACTGCATCCTGTTCTGTCACTCACTCATGTCCCGCCTCTCCTCCGGTCTTCTTCTGGAGTCACTATGGACAAGAACATTATGGAGCACAAGCGCTGGACAATGGCCAATGGGAAGCTACTTCCACATTGACTTTTCCTATCGATGCTGATAATAAGAACACGCATTTGCAATGCGCTGTAACATACAAGGGAGGACAGCAACAGAAAGCATCCAAGATCCTGAACATCAAATGTAAGTATATTTTCTTTGGGGGGGCCTCCAGAAAAGTTATTTTAAAAAACTGATGTCATGCCACAGAGTCTGCTAAGGCCAAACTAGACTCTCAACGCACCGCTTTGTCAAATGGCATGGTCCAAGACATTTATGTACACACACATTCAAAGGCTGACTAAATAAAGCTCAGACACTCTCAGATGCAGGATGTCCAGTCACTCTCAAGGACACTTCCTGCTCTGATAGGAAAAACTAACTGCCAGGGGTGCCACGAGACACTCAGTACACGAGATGAGACGATGCACGAGATCGGGTCTACGAGAATGAGATGAGACGAGATTTACTTTTACATTAGTTGAGTGCAAGTACAATAAAAAAATATTTAAAAAAATATTGCTATCTACTACGGCCCCCCCTTCACTCACCGAGAAAAACTGACTGTATGACTGACAAAAGGGCTCACTCCATTCATGCCGTTGTTCTATGGAACAACCACGCCAAGATGCTGAAACCAATCCACAGAGTGAACTCTCTTCCCACCTGTTTGGAGGCGAGAGACAAGGAAAACAGACACGCATGCACACGGCAATATATTAGGGTCAGCAAAATAAGTGAGTTCATTTTCATTTATTGTGTGATTAATTAATTAATTTCTCATCATCCCAGGCCTAGTGCCCAGGACAGATTTTTTTCTGAAGGAGAAATCTTGTGAGATCTTGGAGGAAGAGGCATCTCAGAAGCAATGCGTGTACAGTACAAAGTTGTGCTCAAATATCAATTTCAACCTTTTTCTTAACATTTTTGGCTGAGCTTGCAGATCTGTGGGTGACAAACAAGTACATGTTTATCAGTGTCTGAAGTAGGGCTGTCTCTGACTCAGGATTTTCATGGTCGAATCGGATTTGTTAGCTTTTGTCCATAGTCGACTTATGTTCTAATGTATGCTTTGTTTTTGGTGTTAGAGCAGAGCTAATGGCGACCCTAACAAATAAACAGATCTAATTTGCGTCTTTATCCACCTCAAAGAAACATTCAGATAAACAAATAAACATGGTAGGGGGTGCCTGGAGCGTGTGTCTGACATGAGGGCGTACTGTGGCTTCATAACACACCTCATACGTAGAGGAGATCCATCCATCCATCCATCCATCCATTTTCCGCTGAAGATCCATGTTGACAATTTAGCAGCATGGTCGCTACATTTAGCGAGGCTGTGCGCCTTAAAAGTGAAAGACGGGAAGTGTTTCTTGCGTCATGCATTTATTCGGTTATTAAATACAAGCGGTCAACAAAGGTGAAGTATCTGCCGTGCAGGATCTCCACCTCTGATAATGCAGCAGCGCAATGCCAATATTAAAGCTCTAAACCACATGTGTCAAACTCGTGCCCTGGAGGGCCGAGACGCTGCAGGTTTTCTCTCCAACCAGTTTCTTCAGCAGGTGATTTAATTGATGAGCTCCTTCCCTCAAACTGAAGGTGTTGATCATTAAAATCACCTGCTTTAGTGACTGGCTGGAAAGAAAACCTGCAGTGTCTCGGCCCTCCATGGCACGAGTTTGACACCCCTGCTCTAAAACTTCTACAACCTAGCTCAACATAGACAGGCAGGGCACGGCAGGGCACTGCATTTTGCCGTTTTTCTCAGTGTGAACACACTCAGCACTAAAGACAAATTGTAAGTCCGGAAGTGTGCAAATTAAGACATAGTAAAAGTGTTGTTCTGAGTAGCTGTCTGTGTGTCTATTCAGATGCCCCTAAGGATGTTAAAGTTGAATACAAAGCAGGCATCAAGGAGGGAGAGGTTGTGCATTTGATATGCAGCTGTGATGCGAACCCTCCTGCCAGCAGCTATGAGTGGCATGACGACCACGGTGCTGAACTGTACAAGGGGAGGCTTTTGTTGCTGCCAAAGGTCTCGAGACACACAGGCGTCCTGTACTGTACTGCCATCAACATAGTGGGAAAAGCGAAATCAGGACCTGTGCAGCTTGATGTAGCATGTATGTAGATAAACGTCACATATGATGATGATTGCAATCAAACTTGGGCTGGTTGTAAAGGCTTTTCCTTTTGCTTTTTTTTTTTTTATAGATGCCCCTGAGATTAAGAATGTGTCTTCTTGCTCCTTGGAGCATGAAATGGTAAAGTGTGTGTGCATTGCAGAGTCCAACCCCCCCAGCAGTGTCTATTTTGTACTTCCCAACGGCACCGTCCTAACAAAAGCCAACATAGAAATACAAAAGTCAGTTACCATCGGGACTCTGCAGGCACATTTTCCTTCCTTTGGCTTTGTCTCCTGTGTGGTGAATAACAGCATCGGCGGTGCTAACACCATCATCATGTTACCTGGTAACAGGATGGAAGAATGTTTGAAATCATTATTTTGAACAATATGACCCCAGAATGTTTTGTTTTTGTTTTTACAGGCAAGATGCTGAGTCTTTATATTTATATTATTAGCGCAGCTGGAGCACTTGCAGTGATGGTGGTAATTGTCATCATAGTGGTGGTAAAAAAATGGTAAGTTACTGTCGGACCTCCAAAGTGGAAAGCTGAAAAACTGATACAATTTATATTTGAAGCAAATTTTCTGGAATGTGTGTCAAAGTTCAAAACATCATCATGCAAGACATCATCAAAAAAATGTCTTCACCACAGTGAGCATCTAGAACAAGGTTGTCAAACTCGCTGCCATCACTCCCATCCCTGGGAGTGCTTCCGGCTCCCAGAATGCCTTGTGGCACTTGTTTTGTGAAAAGATGCTAAAGTTACATGTTTAGATTTAACATCGTTGTCATTTATTATCCTCCACTCGTAGTAGCAGTTGCCAGAAGTGTGGACTCGACTTCAGTGATCATTATTTTATCAAAACCCAGTAACAACCTTTGAGACATCTTTCCAGGTTACTGATGCATGTGAGTGACAGGAAGAAAAGCTCTGACTGCCCTCAGTAAACGCTGTTAGAAGGTTATGCATGTATAAATCTCAAGACCCTGAATATAAGACGACATCTTTTTTAAATTACATACAGTATATTCCTCTTCTTATATACTGTATTACTACGTATATTCTTGTACTCTGGTCAAGAAGGTATTAAATACTGCATATATTACATACACAAATAGATTTTACCAAGCAGATGCCATGTTGAAACATACAGTTACTGAAACAGCATACACTGCCTGCCAACAGATACTGTACCTATGAAATAAGTAACACTCACAGTCTCTCGGCATTACATATCTGTCAGGTGTCTTTAAAGGTTGAGTAGTTTTACTTTTTTTAAAATTAACAATAGTTAACTTTATACAGAATGATAAAATGTTACAAATGTAAACTTTACTTACAGTTTACAGTCCATACAGTTAACAAACGTCTGACGATGGGTTGAGCCTGGAAAAATGAAGCACTCCTGGTGGTACACGGGCTCCATCTAGTGGTACGCAGGAATACCAGAGATTTTTTTTTAAAATATTCAAATGAAAGATTGAAATTGAATTCACATTCAGTTTTAATTTTGCAGACAAGAGTTAACGCACCTCATAAGGCAAAATAAAAAAAAAGCCTGCAAGTATGAGCCACATCCTTGAATCTAAATAAATGTGGTACTGAGCAAAATATATTTAAGGTGGTACTTGAGGTAAAAAGTTTGAGAATCATTGTCCTGGAGAATTTGTTTTGAAATTAGAACACCTTTGAAGTCTACCAATGACCTTGAACAGGTTGTGTTATATTATATTGTATTTTGACTTTGGTGAGTACACAAAGAGCAAGTTGTGTAATTTATTTCATATATGTGTCATTATTTCTGGGAATATTAATGTAATAGTTACAAAAATAGAAATAGCTACTATGTGAGAAACAGCAACTTTCAAACTCTTTTGAGGCATTCATCCCAAATAACATTGAGAGTGTTTCAAAGTTCCTCCATTAAATGCTGTTTTTTGTTTTTTTGGTCACTAGTAGGCGAACAACCAACGTGCCTGTTACGGAGGACCAGAAAACAGTGCCCCCCCTTCAAACAGTCGCAGCAGCAAGGTATAAATCTTTTAACTGAAATTCTGAACTGCGATTTTGAATTTCTTGCAATTCTGAAAGATGTGTGTATCTGAACTTTTGTTCTGTCAGGAAACGCGTGGAGGCTGATCACAGAAACATGTACAGTAATCATACCTATGGAAACATGAGGGAGGTGAGAAAATGTGTTATGAGTTATTTTAATCATTGTGAAGAAGGGATGTCACGAGACACCCAACTCACGAGAACGAGTTGAGATTTTAACCTTAATTTTTAAAAAAGGACATTGAAAAAATATCACTGGACAAACAAACGTTTTATTTAACAAGGTCACAAAACAATGTAGCTGCGTTTTGAAACGGTTATTGTCCCACAAATTCACGCTAAACAATATTATGTCAACATTTTTTAAGACCAAATAAACCACTAATGTAATGATATACAATAACAATAAAAATAATAATAATAATAATAATAATGCAATATCTTTCACTATGTAAAGTGGTGGGACTGGCCTTTGTGACATGTATTTTGTCACAGGCAATTTGTAATGTCTGTCAAACATTTGCAGCTTTTCTTGAAATACTGGCTTTTCAATAGGGGTGTCAGCATTAAGAGTTTCAGCTTGTAGTTGAACGATGTCAGCAAACTGTTTTTGTCTTATCTACTTTGTCTTTGTCTATTTACATTAGGGCTGTCCAGCTGTCCATTTGTAATTTAAAAATTATATATGTAAAACATCGTTATTATTATATTTTAAGAGAAATGGTTGTGTTTTTGTTAGTTATTAGTATTAACATTTTAGCTTTTTGTAGTTATATTATGCCTTTTTGCTCTATTTTTTCACTTTTTTTTTGTGCAATGAGCCATGTTCAACAGATGGCCCTTGGGCCACACTTTGAAAACCCATGCATGTTTTGCCAGGAAGGCGAGGTGCTGCCAGGCGGGCGATGGAGGAGTCAGGGGCTAGGTTACATTTTGGAGGGGTTTATGCAGCTTTCAGACCTGCATTGCACGGTAGTACGGAGGTGGAGCTCCACTCCCGCTTACCTGCGGTTCCGGATACTTGACCTTTGTTGACCATTTGTATTTAATTACCGTAAAAATGCATGACGCAAGAAAGACGTCATGTCTTTCACTTTAAATGCCTATGTCGCTAAAATGTCATCACAGATCTCTTTGTTGTCTGAGATGTGTTGGTAACACCCACTTAGCCATTTATCCTCCAATACGCCGTCATGCCTGACTTTCATTTCTGCTACTAACTCGGAGCATTAACAAGACGGCAGCTGATGCTGGGAACACCGAGGTAAGTTGGGTTGCAAGGTTAACAGTGTGCATTCCAATAATGCCTCATGCGCTGCCACTTCCATGTTCGTGTATTATCATTCATAGTGGCGGTGCAATAGTTCACAGTCTGGCTTCAGGCTGTTCTCGCGAGACAGCTTTTCTCCAAACGAGAAATGTCACCACGTTTTAATCTTGCAAGATCTCATGACACCCCTATTGTGAAGGGAATTAACCTTTCTTTTCTTTACAGGTTGAGTGGACTACAGACTGCAATGCAATTTACAGCAACTTGTAGAATGGACCCTTGAGAAATGACCAGGAGCGTCTTGTCATTGTGGGGTTTCTGGAATATATTTGTGCAAATATTTGCACACTATTTTCAGCAAAGAAAAAAAAGTATCTTTTTCTTCTCACATGCTCAGTTGAAGCAATTGATTATATGCGGCATGAGCCTCTTTGAATACATAGAAAAGCGCTATATAAATGTGATGTATTATTACTGTTATTTGTAAATCACCTTGTGATTGCTGTCCCTCCGTTCCTTATTTGTAACTGTATCATTGAATCCAATATAATAATTATTTTGACAGTTCTTAAATAAAATCGGAACAGAGTCATGTCACAAAGTGATTCACTAGTGCTGGAGTGCAGCCCAGTGGGGGATAACAGGGGTGGGCGGGGTTAGCACTGTGTGATAGAAGTGACCCTGTGAGGGTGCACTCTGAGTCACTTCACTTTTTTTTAAACAGAGGCATTCTGCAGAATGTCAAGTTCCAGTCATAGCCATAAATAAGGCATAGGTTACAGAGGGTAGAAATACCCTTGACCTCTAAGGCACGTTAGATCCTGGCAATATAAAATCATTACATCACTTTTCATGTTGTCTGGTAGGTGCAGTATTTTTATTTATTTTTTGCTATTCTCTTGTCTAATGAAATTATACAGTTAAAGGGAAACTTTAACAAATTTTATGAATGATCTTTTCACTCATTTATTCTCCTACCCGTTATAACTCTTTAACATGCAACCTTTGGTGTCAAATGAAATCTTTCAAGGTCAACAAAATGTGTCATTTTCATCAATCTTTTTGGCAACAACAAACATCTAAAATATCATAATCAGCCACAGCATGGTCCATGTTGGACTTTCAAATCCTAAAACACGAAATTCAATCCACTTTTCCACTTTAAACTCCCCCAGTGGTCCTTCAAAAAATAAATATAATGTCACATCAGAATTTCATGAAGAAAGGAAAAGAGCAGAAGTGTTCTCATGACACAGGAAGTGAGTTGGCAAGCCTATTGACATATTGTGCAAGACAAAAAGGCGACTCCCCGAAATGCTTTTTTTCTTCCTGTAAACTCACATAGGTTCCACTTCTGACAGGTATTACAGACTATACTCATTGCAAATTACATTAAATAGCTTGTTTGTGTAGCAGGACAGGCTAGAATTACCACGAAATGGCATTTAAAAGTTTAACGGCACATGAAAAATCAGCAAGTCATACAGTAGGAGGGCCGAAGGTGTTACTTGTTTGAATCCTTTTTGGTTGCCATAAATGCATAAGTTCATTATGACCAAGTAAGCTGTGTGTCTTTCAGCATTAGGTGTTTGTATTGCTTTACTTCACGTAACTCAGTAAACCATAATCACACCATAATCATATACCTGTACCACAATGAAAACATTAATGACTTACAAGAGAAGTCATCACAGTATCTGCAAAGATGGATTCATATAGAGGATTCAACTAGAGATTTTTTTTTCTAAATAGAGGAATACCACCCATCCAAACATATCTTGCTAGTAAATGCTTTATTCTCTACTTTTTTCAGTGGAGAAAAAAAAACGTAAAATAATTTACGCAACCAAGAGAAGAGGGCTACGGCATTCAATCGATGGCAACTGGACTATTAAGGACACGGTTATGTTGTAATTTCTCCAATACGTTTATTGGAAGTGGTGGGGGTGATAAAGTATTTGCACATGCATAGTAGAAATCGTGTTGCCTGGTGCTTATGAACGGAAACTGCCGTAAAATAGATCAGCAGATGATGTACAGTGGTGTGAAAAAGTGTTGTCCCCTGATTTCTTATTTCTTTGCATTTTTGTCACACTTGTGACAAATGTTAGTCAATGACAACACAAATGAACACAAAATGCAGTTTTTAAGTTAAAGTTTTTATTATTAAGGGGGAAAAAAATCCAAACCAACATGGCGCAGTGTGAAAAAGTGATTGCCCCCCTGTTAAAACGTAACTTAACTAGGATTAATTGACATCTATAAATAGCAAAAACATGGGACAATGGTGAACCTTCCCAGGAGTGGCCAGCCAACCAAAATTACCACAAGAGTGCAGCGACAACTCATCCAAGAGGTCACAAAAACCCCCACAACAAAATCCAAAGAATTGCAGGCCTTACTTGCTTAGTTAAGGTCAGTATTCATGACTCCACCATAAGAAAGACACCAAGCAAAAACAGCCCGCATGGCAGAGTTCCAAGACGAAGACCACTGCTAAACAAAAAGAACATTAAGACTCGTCTCAGTTTTGTCAGAAAACATTGTGATGATCCCCAAGACCTTTGGGAAAATACTCTGTGGTCTGACGAGACAAAAGTTGTGCTTTTTCAAAGGTGTGTGTCCCATTACATCTGGTGTACAAGTAACACCGCAGCAAGTCCACCTTGAATGGCTGAAGAAAAACAAAATAAAGACTTTGGAGCGGCCTTGTCAAAGTCCTGACCTGAATCCTATGGAGATGGCATGACCTTAAAAAGGCGGTTCGTGCTGGAAAACCTCCAATGTGGCTGAATTGCAACAATTCTGCAAAGATGAGTGGGCCAAAATTCCTCCACAGCGCTGTAAGAGACTCATTGCAAGTTATCGCAAATGCTTGATTGCAGTTGTTGCTGCTGAGGGTGGCCCAACCAGGTATTAGGTTTCGGGGGCAATCACTTTTTCACACAGGAGCATATACTTGTAGGTTTGGATTTGTTTCTCCCTTAATAATAAAAACGTTTCATTTTAAAACTGCATTTTGTGTTCAGTTGTGTTGTCATTGACTAATATTTCAATTTGTTTGATGATCTGAAACATTTAAGTGTGACAAACATGCAAAAAACAACAAATCAGGAGGGGGCAAACACTTCACACCACTGTTGCCTAACACGTGACTGCCGGACTGGCCTGTGAGTTATTGAGTTATTTTCTCTCTACAAAAGAGTATTTGACTAAATAGATTCATTTTGATATGTGTACTTAACTGAATTGAGATGAAAAAGATTCACAAGCAGCATATTCTAATATTCATTTTTAAAAAAGATACAGTATAGTTTCATACCCATACAGTTTTTTGTTTTATTAATTTATTTATTTATTGCAAGGTAAAATAAACATAATATTCTGACTGGGGGCTGAGCAGCATTATAGTTCCGATCTTTGATCCATTAGTATGTCTCCTAGCTATCCATATACATTTTTAACAATATCACAAATGTGCACACAAAAAAAATGTTTGTTAGCTCTGTCTAGGACGTTCTCAATTGCTGACAACAACAGATGGAGTGAGTAGAGTTCAAATTTGCAAGGTTTTTGCTATTCAGAGTGGTCCACATTTGCATATATACTCTCTTTATGACCCTGTTCTTGATCCACTTTCGGGTCCAGCTGACCTGTAGGGTGCTGCAAAGACAGAAGTAAGCTTAGCTGTAGTTAGGAACAATATCAAGTGAATGCGGAAGGGAGGAGCGGTCCTACCTGCAAGTTAATGTAAACAGGTTCATCTATGACCTTCACGTCTGAAAGATTTTTGTTTTCTGTTTTCTGGCAATTTTCTTTTCTGGAAAAAGAAAAAGAAAGCCTTTGAGAAAGAGACACAAAACACCACATTTGTTTTTACCATGAGACATACCTTTTGGCTTGGTTTGATGATGCTCTGCTGAAATTTGCATAATATCCAGAGCACTCCCTCACTAAAGATTGTGACCTGAAAAAGCAGTATGATTTACTTCATTTTCCACTGCTGTGTCTGCCTGTACATTTCTGCAACTTCTGCAACTGTCGGTCTGTTAAAGTTAATAACGGTTTTATGTTGTACAACTTAGAGTTCAGCCATAATTGTGGCGAGACGTCTAATAGTGGTTCTCTGCGCATCGAAATTAGGTGTGTCCAAATTTATTCCACAGAGGGCTATATGCAGACAAAAATAACAACGCTTTGTTGTTCTTCATCCTTTAATTATCAAACATACAAAAAACAACCTAATGCAGGTAAAACTATGCTAAATTCCATATATTTAGAGAAGAAAACGGTCTACATCTGTACTTTTGTGTTATTGAACATAGTTATTGGTATAAGAGTGAGATCTTCTTATATCCTAACATTCAACATTTAAAATTTTATTACAACTGCAGGGCGTTTTTTTTAAAATATGCCACGGGCCATTAAAAAAGATACTGCGTGCCACAAATGGCCCATGTGCCGCAATTTAGACACCATCGAGCTAAAGGATGTTAAGGAAAAAATAGAAAATGAACTTTTGCAATTGTCATCAACACATTTTTGTTTGCTTTTACTTGTTTTTTTGTATTATTAGCACCCCACCTGATAAGGGTACATGGATGACAAAGAGGAAAAGTGTGATGTTAACCAGAGATCTGACTACTAGAGCTCATTAAGATTTTATATCGGCAACAATTTGAGCCTGGATCAAATTATTTGGGTCTACATCATTTTCTATGGGAATACTGAAATTAGGGCGAGTGGTTAGCATGTTGGCCACACAGGGTTGGAATCTCCGCTGGGCATCTCTGTGTGGAGTTTGCATGTTCTCCCCGAGTGTGCGTGGGTACTCCGGTTTCCTCCCACATTCCAAAAACATGTTAGGTTACGTTAGGTTAGCTTAACAGGCTACTCTAAATTATGAATGTGAGTGTGAATGGTTGTTTGTCTATATGTGCCCTGCAATTGGCTGGCGACCAGTACCCTGCCTCTCGCCCAAAGTCAGCTGGGAAAGGCTTCAGCATACCCCGAGACCCTAATGAGGATAAGCGGCATAAAAAATGGATGGATATTGAAATTAGATCAACTTGGACGTTAACCAGCCTCGTGTCCTGCTTTGGAGAGACAGATAGATATATAAATAGGTACAAGTAGTTAGATACAACCTCCACAGTTGAACGCGTGAAAAATTTGGAAATTTGAAATTCACTGTCAATTACAATTGCAACTTCACTTTTACAACTGTCTGGCTGCTAGAGCTAATTCACATTTTATGATGGCAACAGTTTGACCCGGGTACAAATGAACTGGCTTGACAGTATTTTCTATGGGAGTATTTCATATGAAGTGAGAGCAACCTGGAAGTCAACCAGCCATGGGGCATCGACTGTTTTTTAGGAAAGTGTGTGACAAATTGAACAAGTAAGTGCATCCTGTTTAAAGCAATTGTTTTAAACACCCAATGAGGTTTAATTAAACAAAGTTGCTCACCTGGTGTGTTTTCTCCAAACCACAAATCCGACAGCAGCTGCAAGAATAATCAAAAGTGCAGCCGACGGCACAAAGATGGCAATGTACAATGTTTCTGATATCTGCACAGGCGTTGGCTCTGTCAAGAAAATAAACATTCCTGTCTCTAGTGCTTTCTTGAAGGAAATAAACAAATGCATACACTTACGTTCTGTTCCTTCCATGTCAGGAATGAGTGCCGTTGGCAGAGCAGTGGCTACAAAAATGACATTTCAAACGATCATACTGATGATTTTGTGGCATCTTCTGAAAAACAATGAATAGTCTTACCTGTTTTATCAAGGACACTTTTGCCTACGAGAGAAATTATTGTAAAATTGACCGGAGAAGCGTGCTTTTGAGCCATGATGACAAATGTATACCTTAATGCTTACCAGGCACTGATATTGTGACACTATTTTTAGAAAAAGTGAAGTTGTTGGTCTTCCCGATAACTCTCAAGTAAATTAGTAGTCGCTTGTTCATGAAATCTGAGATCCTGAGGGTGCAGCTCTTGCTGTTTCTCTGTCGGAGTAGCTCGGTCTTTCCTTGGTACGCCTTGAGCACAAATGTGCTATTGGGGTGAAAAATGAATGCATTGACATCCCTGTCATAGGTATTAAATGTACTTCTCAGTGGCACTTTCCAGAAAAGCTGAAGGTTTTCATGGTATTCCTGTGGTGGGAGGCTGAACGTACATGGTATGGTCACACTTTTCCCTATCTCTGCTGTGAAGCTTCTACTGACATTCACACCCCATGTTTCACCTAGAGACCACAGAAAAACATACAACCTCATTGTCGGCGCAACATCAGTGTGACAGAATCCAAAGCAAAAACTACCAACCTTTTGAATCAGTGGCCAGGATCAGAATAAGAGCGAGCTGAAACAAAGGTTGTAGATGATCCATTGAAGACATTCCAATGGTAAAGTGACACTACTGTCCACTACTTTTACACCACAACAATGCACCTCATTGAACTTTGTAATCAACACTAACTTACTACCACTAAATGCTAACTTGTAGAGAGGAGCCGGGAGAGGTTAGTGTTGGTGGATCCTTACAGTCATATGAAATTCTTGGGTGTGTTTCCTCTTGCTTTGCAGTGGTGAATTAAGAAAGAAGGAAGTTGGAACATTCACTTTCTTTTAAAGGTTCAGGGCAAATGTATACAGATAAAAATGTCCCAATGTGTCAACAATGTCAATCAAAACAACTAATACGTGTTTTTTTTTGTTTGCTGGGAAAGACTGGGAAAGGCAAGGCATGTTTATTTATACAGCACAAGTCGTACACAAGGTAATTCAAAGTGCTTTTGTTCTCAGAGCGACAGGAAGCCAGTGCAGAGACCTGAGTACTGGACTAATATGGTCATATTTCCTTATTCTAGTCAGGACATAAGCAGCAGCATTCTGGATGTACTGCAGCTGTTTTACAGCTCGTTTAGAGAGCCCAGTGAAAAGGCCGTTACAGTAGTCTAGCCTGCTGGAGACTTTATTGAACATGGTTTGGTAACATAAGGTAAAAAAACGAGCCTGAACGATATGAGACCACGTGGATCCATGTAATTGATCTCAATTTGTCAACCACCAAACATTACACTCATTAAAGAAGTGTAAAGAGGTACAGGACGATATATAATATAATATAACATAACATAACATAATATCACATATCCAGTCCAGGGTGTACCCCGCTTCTCTCCCGAGATCAACTTGTATAGCCTCTAGCAGCATATCAGCGACCCTAGTGAGGATAATATAGTGAGGATAATATAATCCATCCATCCATTTTCTATACCACTTCTCTTCATTAGGGTCGCGGGGTATGCTGGAGCCTTTCTCAGCTGACTTTGGGCGAGAGGCAGGGTACTGGTCGCCAGCCAATCGCAGGGCACATATAGACAAACAACCATTCACATTCACATTCATAATTTAGAGTAGCCTGTTAACCTAACCTAACCTAACCTAACCTAACATGTTTTTGGAATGTGGGAGGAAACCGGAGTACCCACGCGCACTCGGGGAGAACATGCAAACTCCACACAGAGATGCCCAAGCGGAGATTCCAACCCTGTGTGGCCAACATGCTAACCACTCGCCCTAATTCAGTATTCCCATAGAAAAGTCAGCTGACTTCGGGCGAGAGGCGGGGTACACCCTGGACTGGTCGCCAGCCAATCGCACATATCGACAAACAACCATTCACACTCGCATTCATACCTATGGACAATTTAGAGTCACCAATTAACCTAACATGCATGTTTTTGGAATGTGGGAGGAAACCGGAGTACCCGGAGAAAACCCACACACACGGGGAGAACATGCAAACTCCACACAGAAATGCCCCAGGGGAGAATCGAACCCAGGTCTTCCCGATCTCCTGACTGTGACTGTGTGGCCAACGTGCAATATAAAATAATAATATATAATATAATATAATATAATATAATATAATATAATATAATATAATATAATATAATATAATGTAATGTAATGTAATGTAATGCAATGCAATGCAATGCAATGCAATGCAATGCAATATATAATATAATATGATATAATATAATATAATATAATATAATATAATATAATATAACATAACATAACATCACATCACATCACATCACATCACATCACATCACATCACATCACATCACATCACATCACATAATATAACTGAGATTGAGATTATATATTATATATATTAACTCTATTTGGTAAATCAACAGAAAAACATTACAACAAGGCATTAGAACCACTATGTGATGTAATCCAACAAGTCAGCTCCAAAAGTTAAGGATTAAATAAACACATGTAATGAACTAAAAAGATATATATTTTTCAATGTGTGCCTTATAAAATGTTTTGTACATAACGTAATTGATATGATATATAGATTTTAATGTTACAGTTTTTTCCGATTGCTAAAACACTAAAATGACATGCATAGCACAATTATTTAAACTGACACACGGAGAGCAAAACCTCTTCTCAAGTCTCCAAAACTCTAAACACATGTTGTGGTTTACACACATTTTGCAATTCAAAATGGCACTTTTTAAATGCAGTGAACACGGTTCTCTGCATAAGACACTACACTCTGACATGAGGTCACATGTTTGCCATTTCAAAACACTGCCATTCAAAATGGCAAAAATATGTGCCACCTGGCCGAACACCTCAATGCTTATTTGTTAGCACGTCAGTCAGGAAGCAAGCACTATGAGAAGACAACAAGTGAGTTCTTTTGGGCACGGCACTGAAAGGAATACGCCTGGCAGCTCTTTGTGCGCATGCATGTTGTTCAGGCTATGGAAGAGGCATGTGATGAGATTGGTGGATAAGGCAATCAAGGCGCTTCTTTACCTCCATGTCTGGCAAGGGAAGATATTGCCTGTGATGTGGACGTGGCGTTGTGGCCAGACCCAGCTGTGCGGCAAGATGCTGCCTAATTTTTCTTCCCTCTCTTTTTTTACGTATTCTTTTAATATATATTTTTTCTGCACATTTTTTCTGCAATTTTCTTTTTCAGTTTACTGTTTCGTGAGCATATATTTGTTGACTCCAATGTAAACATATCTGCAGTGCATATGTTGCACTGACTTGTTGGTGAAAAATAAAAGTACATGTTTCAACAGCGTGTGTATCTGCAAATATTTCTGTGCATGTGAACAATCTGAAGACCGTTCTACAATTTGAACTATTTTAGTATTATGGCAAAGCATACTAAAGATGAGAGATGACAGTCTGTAGTTGATTAGACATACGTTTTGTAATATGAATGACGTGTGTGCCACTTGGTACAAAAGTTGGATTTTGATGAAGCTATATGTAGTTTTGGTTGCAGTGCTTCATTTTGCAGGATATATGAGGGATTTTGCAGTTTGGGTGTGTGGTTTTGTGAATTGTGCTAAGTATTTTGATAAAAACGAGCCTAGTTTGCAAAATTGGTTTGGTTTGGTTTGGTTTGGTTTGGTTTAGTTTATTTGAACATGAAGGTTACAATGGAATACATCTCGTGAATCATTTTTTGACAGTTCCACATGTCCAAAAGGAGTAGGAAGAAGCAAAGCTTATTTAATCCTACCCCCCATCCATTCTACATCTAGTACAGTACATGTAGTTCACTTCCTGGATTCCATGTCATGTTTTCAGTGATAGTCAGGATAACACATAATAGATAACGGTGAGATAACCCTCCC
Source organism: Dunckerocampus dactyliophorus (assembly GCF_027744805.1). Classification (NCBI taxonomy): domain Eukaryota; kingdom Metazoa; phylum Chordata; class Actinopteri; order Syngnathiformes; family Syngnathidae; genus Dunckerocampus; species Dunckerocampus dactyliophorus. The sequence goes on from NC_072825.1 coordinate 21,336,167, forward strand.
CCCAAAAAAAGAGAGAACATTCATAATAATGATAATATGATGACAATACTAAATAATTGACTAAATAGATGACAATACTAAAATTGTGTTTTAGCAATTGGAAAAAACTGTAACAAGAAAAATTCTTCTTGATGTAAGCCCCACCCATTTCCGGTTAAACCACGCCCACTTCGGTTTTCTACCCCGCCCATTAGATGGGTGAACAGATCCAGATCCAGATCCAGATCCAGATCCAGATAATGGTATACTCGCTCATCCCTAATTTACATGATGTGAATAAGGTAACTAAAATACATAAATGTTTTCATGTTTGAAAAATATATGATAAATGCATATTTACAAATGAAAAAAAATGTTTTATTGTAATTACTGTCACAAGGAGTGGCAGCCTTGAGTTTGCACCCCAAAGCAGACAGACAAGAAGTAAGGTAAAAAAAAAAGGTTCACTGAACAAAAGTGACAAAACATGTCATTTTCTGGGGCTCAAATGTTGAATTCCTGTTATGTGCCTTATAAAGGGTTAAACTTGGGGCTGCGGTTTGATAAACGTCTGTTTTTTGTTCAGTAAACCACTAGATGGGGGAAGGTATTAACAAATCCGAAGTAAACTTTAAGTCCTGTCTCCACCTGAGAAGAGGACCAAGTGGGGCCCCAAGGTGCAGTCTCGTGACGCCCCCGTGAGACCACAAAGCAGAAACAGGAAGACAGGAAGCAATAGCATGATTCGGAAGTCATTCTCTGATGGTTCCATCCACCCGAAGAGAGGTTGAAGTTGAGGTTGCTGATGGATGAAATCTTCGGTTCTCAGGGAGTAGAAGGGTGCGGGTGTGACAACTGAAATCCCGGATGGAGCGTCTGACTTCAGCGGGGGAGGAGAGCAGCCCAGCCGGTCAGGAGCTGCTGCGTGTCGGCTCCCGGAGGAGGCTGGCTGGCGTCAGCTCTACCGAGCTAGCCACAGCACGGCTCACCCTGCCCGGGGTCATGGACGCCGAGGGGAGGGTGGACGAGTCTCGTCTGAGGATGCACATTTTTAAAAACGGTATGGATTATCCTGCCATGGTGATGATGGTGATTTTTTTTTTTAGTAAATTCAGCCATATTTATCTATTCAGTGCATAAATGTGGGGGGTTGCACTGGCACCTTGCACAACCCATATCAATTATACAATTTCAACATCAATTACAGTATTTTGTCAGTATTTCCATTACTTTTACCTCTTTAGTGATTCTAGGGTTCTGGGGTCACAACAGCACCAAAACCCCAACCTAATATTAGCATAGTAATATAATAATATTAGAATAGTAAAGACATTGTTTTATTGCTGTTATTTCCAAGTTATTAAAATGATTTAACACAAACAAGATGCTTTCTCAGCAAATACAAAAATCACTACATTATTTTATGACCGGGTTACTTAACATTAACAGCAAATGAGTGACTTTATTTATTTATTTATCTTTATTCTAAATGACACACGAGGAAAGGCTAGTTGGGTTAGAGGTGTTATTGACATTTATTTCTTTTCTTTTTTTTAATTGGCTTTTTGAAAAAATATTATAATATATAAAATTTCCAAAGTGAACATTCTAAAGGTTATTTCCAGCATAAGAGCATTGTAATCAATTATAAATTTACAACATTGGATATGGATGTGGAGAACATGTGCTTTTAATACAATATTTTATCCACTGCCACTTGCAACCAAAAACTAAATTGAATAAAATTTGGCCAGTTTATGAATCATTTGGGGCTTGCTGTAACATAAATGGCAATGAAAATGAATGAAGTATTTATCATATTAAATATATTATTAAGCCTTAAATAATGTCAATAATCACAATAATAAAAACATGAAATTTTACATATACAGTTAGTATTACCACTCTTTGTCGATCATAACGGAAGATAATTATCTGAATAAAGGCAGAATCCTTGATCCAGCGCTTGTATTACATTGCGAAGTGTATTTAGACATATCTTTGCATAGCCACATGCATTGTGACCAAAAAAAACAAAGAGTTGGTTATAATCACATGCGCTATGGTTATGTGGTTGTTCCTGGACTGGAAGTCAAGTGATGCTTCTCCCACATTGCCTGGCCTCCAGACACAACATTTAAGTGCACAGTGAACAACCCTCAAGCAAAGAAGTCCAGTGCGAGAGCGAAGATAAAACAAAAAATACCATTTAGTGAGCTGGCAAGACTTCTGAAAGTCACATGAGCTTGAACAAAGATGTTCAGTGGAGTGTGTGTGAGGATTAGTGTGTGATACCCGGCAATGTGATGTGAGTATTCCTAGTGGAGACTCCTAAAATTTTAATAAATCAAGCATGAATGTTTCTTTAAACCCCCCTTGACCTTAATGCACATTCCAAGCCCACAAACATGAAGATTAAAGAAGCTATTGCATAACATCTTGTTTCAAATCCCCTGCAAGCGGAGCAAAGTTCAATAAATTTGCCTTGAGTTCCACTTCATTGATTCCATTACCAGCACAGTGAGGCATGTGGTTTGCATGTCTGCCTCACAGCCTGGTTCTCCCCCTGCTTGTGTGGGTTTCTTCTTATTGTCCTATGAAACACGCTTGTTATGCTAATTAGAATCTTTAAATTGTGCGAGTATGTGTCCTGTGATTGACTGGTACCAGTCCAGAGTGTACCCCACATCTCGCCCAAAGTCAGCTGGGATAGGTCCAGTTGATCCTAAACAGGATAAGTGGTATAGAAAATGAACAAATGATTGCTATAAAACGTGTCTAACCTATGCAGAACATCAACAATCGCTCACAGTTAATCTGGATAGTTTCAATCCATGTCAAGGTGGGGTGTCTCCAACTGAACGTGGCGTGGTGTGGCGCTTCCTGTTTGGGATGTACCCCTGCAGCTCTTCTGCTCTGGAGCGACCTCTGCTGCTGGAGCAGCTGGCTGTACGTTACCAAGTCATGAAGAGAAAGTGGCAGAGCTTCCTCCCTTCGGCTGTACAGATGCACCTCAATGGCACGGACGGTAAAGACCTAAACATTTGTAACAGATGAGGAGAAGGACGTCTTGTTATAGAGAGTTAGTTGGCTGGTTTGTGGTTTTTAAAATAAAAATATGGATAATACTGTAGATGATTTCTCACGTCACTTTGTGCTCTCAATGCTTGCTTATTGGGGATGCAAAGTGGCCTTGTGGTTAGCATGTTGCCTGTACAGTCAGGACACAGAGGGTTTGGATGTCCGTTTGGGCATCTCTGTGTGGAGTTTGCATGTTCTCTCTATATGTCCCACATTCCAAAATTTCAAAAACATGTATCTTATGTTAATTGCAGACTAAAGGTGGGAATGGTTGTTCGTATCTATGTAACCGGCCCTGTTTCGCACCTGCCCGCACCGGGGCTCGAACACAGGACCTTCGTAATGGGAGGCGAGGGCGCTGACCACACGACCAAAAGCCCAGACTGTCGGCCGTGTGTTCAGCGCAGCTCTTGAGATAGAGGAAGTGAGGTTTACCAACGTACACTCGCACAGCCTCGCAGGCTGGCATCCGTTACATCTACAATATGTGCCCTGTGATTGGCTGGCGAAGAGTCCAGGGTGTACACCGTCTCTTGCCCGAACCCTGTTGTGTTGACATGCACACTACAGTCTGCACCCAACTGAGTGCCTGTCTAGTTTGTCTGGTCTTATCCTCCTACTTTCTCCCCTGGAGCTGAGCTGGTTGCTGCTGTCAGCTACTTTGACCGGAGGCAGGCGCTCATCCACCTGCAGGCCCAGAACCAGAGTGATGAGATCCGTGATAGGCTGTTATTCTTGGAGCTACAAGCACAGGTTTGTTTGAAAAGCACCTGATTCGATGGACACGATTAATTGTTTGGAATAGAAGGAACAGGAAATGAAATTGCAGGATGTACAGTAATAACTTTTTTGTTTTTTTTAGCCCGAAAAGTTGTTTTCAATATGTGTTGTCTTTCTGTAGTTGCAATAGAGCATCCCCATTCGCTACAATCAAAAGTCTTAAGAGTAGTATTGGGCGATACTACAAATTTTGGTATCAATACGATACCAAGTAAATACAGGAGCGGTTTTGCCAATACTGATATCGATATTGTTTTTACTTGAAAATTTTCAAGATCCTTCAATCATTTTGTGACTTTGCCTTTAATGTGTTGATCAGGATTATAATCGGAATAAAACCCAGTTTTAACAATTCAACACTACTTCCAGTGAATACAAAAATATAACACAATTGAACAATATCAACAATAATCAAATTATTCCCTAGCTTTGTTAGTGCACAATAATTGATGAAAAACTGAAAAATATCAACCTCATCACGCTAGAATCGATCCAATACTGATACTGACCTTGTGATCGATCTTTGAATGGATACCAATGTTCCCCTCAGTTAAGAGTCCTGTCTGTCTCATGATAACATCTTATATCCATGAACTACAAACACATTATCATTCACATGAACAAGCAAATGTATTTGTTTTATTTATCATTAGAAATATATATATATATATATATATAGATACAGTATATATTACTTGTCAGGCATCTTGGTCATCCTCTGTGTACCACAAATTATGATTTGTGCCATTAGTCTTGTCTTAAGTTGTGTTATAATAACAATACCTGTATAAGATACGCTTCGACTGTCTCATTCTAGTCAGCTCTTACGCTACTGATTGCATAAACTGCAACCACTGGTTGGGATACGACAAGCAAAATTGTCACTGCCTGATTTTTTTCCCCACTTTTGTTGTTCTGTTCAAACAATATTTTATGTTTCGCATAATTAACTTAACATAACATAACATAACTTAACTGTCCTGCTTGTTTTCAGATATTGTTTGAACGCGTTACATTTGACAAGGAAGAGCTGCAAGAAGCCATCCGAATCATTGATAAAGATGTTCCAAGGACTACCAGAGATCTGGGCTACTACCAGTACGGACATTTTTTGCTATTTATATTAATCTTTGTGGCCGAATGGTTAGCATGTCGGCCACAGTCAGGAGATCGGGAAGACCTGGGTTTGAATGTGTTTGTTTGTGTCTCTGTGCCCTGCAATTGGCTGGCGACCAGTCCAGTCCTGCCTTTTGCTCAAAGTCAGCTGGGATAGGCTCCAGGATACCCCTACGACCCAAATGAGGATAAGCGGCATAGAAATTGGATGGATGTATATTAATCTTTGTTTTATGTTTATATTAATGTATTGATTGATGTGCGCAACTTCCTGTATTTGTTTTATCAATGAGCTATGATGAGTAGGTATCCTTCCAATAAATACATTAGAAAATTCACAGATTGTACACACGTACTTACATGGTAAAGTATTTTGTGACATTTTTGTGAAACCTTACCTTATTTTACCAAATAAGTTAACAAAATTGAAGACATTTGCTCCTGACTGTACTTCCGTAGCATTGGTGACAAATTTGGTTTTGCTATTGTTTTTAACTTTTTTCTCAGAATTATTTTTGTGTATTTCTAGGGGTGAAGGTTCAGGGAACCTGTTGGTGTTGAGAGACATTCTCATCACGTATGCTGCTTTTCATCCAGGTAAACCATAAGTGCTACTTACTTCGGGTCTATGGCGAGCATCAGTCAGCAGCAGTATTTGTTGTTGTGTGATGCAGAGGTGAGTTACGCTCAGGGAATGAACGACCTGTGCAGCCGATTCCTGGAGGTTCTTGATTCGGAAGTGGACAGCTTCTGGAGTTTTTCCAGCTACATGGAGAAATTTTCCAAGGATTTCCGAGCAGATGGTCTGTACAGAAAAATAGGTGGGCTATTCAGCAGCAATAACCAGGTTATTTTAATTCACGTGCATATATATTTCCTTATTATCATGTGAAGTGTAGTGAAAAATGAGCTGTGTCTTTTAGGGTTGGAGGCAGCCCTGTTAAAAGAATTGGACCCTCAGCTTCATGGCCACTTGGTGACAGACAGCATGGAGAGCTTCACCTTCTGTCACAGGTCTTCCATCTTTGGTAGCTTAAGAGTGTGTACGGTACAATGTTTTCACAGCATTTTGACGATGCAAATGATGCTCATTATGGCATTGCTCATGCAACAAATGCCATGCACAGTACTGTACATACAGCCAAAAAAATATTCGTACCCTGACCAAACTTTGAGTTAAAGTCATTTTTATTTGTTGAATGGGTATCTTTTGGATGGATATGACACACTTTTTTTTTTTTTGCATTTTACAAATTATTTTCCCTCCATTTAAAGGATTCTGGAAACTTCCAGCATAATCTAGATATGCTGTACATCTGGGGCCTTCCCTACACTTCAAACTAAAGATTTTCTGTGTACTCTCTCACTGTAGGAACTAGAAAATAATTAATTCTTCATTTCATTTAAATGGAGTTAGCTTAGCATGTTTGAAAAAGATATTTTCTTCAATTTTTCTCAAGCTTCCGCATCTGCCCTGTAGTCCAACGGTGCCTTGTAGGGGAGTCTAACCAACAATGAATTGAGAACATTATATGTACATCCCTCGCCACTTTGCTTTACTCTAACATGTTTTAAAAAATATATATTAATTAATTAATTATGCTGTTTTGTAGTTGAATTATTATTACCATTACTAGTCAAAACAAGCATATTTAAGCTAATGTTACATATTTTTTTTCCTCAATTAAGCATTTACAAGCATAGAAATGGCAAAATTAATTAAAATACAAATATAAGGCATTCAAAAGACACATTCAAAACGGTGAAGATACTGTATGTAGTTTCTACACTGCTCACTAGGTGTCAGTAATGTTACTGTAATGTTCGGGAGACACACAAGACCAGATTTGATTGCTGGATCAATGTTTATTGTAGGTTTGAATTATCTCAAAACAGGAACAATAGTAATAAAAAAAAAATCCCTAACAAAAAGACAGGGTCCTGTCGTGGTCATAACCTAACCTGACTCAACTCTGAACACCCAACGTCACGTCTTGTCCCCCACTCTGCTGCCCTAAGCAACACATTTATAGCAACTCACATGAGCACAACTCTTTTTATGTCTTAAATGGCTTATTTTATGTTGTTATGTCATACAGTATTGGATAATATGAGTGTAAAGGTGACTAGAGGGGTGTTATTTCATCTAGAGGGCTCTAATAATGTTACAAACCTTATTTAGAAGATTGTAAACAGTAAGAGTAAGAGTGTGTATGAGCGTGCGCGTAGGGGTGTGTTTGTGCGTAGGAGTGTTTATGTTCGTGTGTGTGGGTGCGTAGGAGTGTGTATGTGCGTGCGTGTGTGTACTTTTATTTATTTATTTATTTTAGTTATTTATTTTTGGGGGGGGGGCATACAGGGGTTTGCTCCGTGGGGTCAGGTGCTGGGCGATACATCTCTGCCGCCCGTGCCTCCGCCGAGTGGGTGGGGGGTGTGCCTCCTGCATCCCTTGGCGGGGCGGCCCTGTGTCGGGGGTCGGGCGGGGGTTGGCCCGGGGCGGGCCGGGCTCCGCTCCCTGGGGGTGGGGGTGGCGGTGGGCGGGAATTGGCGCTTCCGGCGCGGGCGGGCTTCTTTCCGGCTGTGGAGGCGTCTCTGGGCCTGCCGGTTTGTGGCCCCCGGTACCCGTCTGCCTTTGTGGGGTGTGATCTCTCGCTGGTCTCGGGGGTTGGCAGTCCTCTGGCCCGCTGGCGCCCTGTCCTTGGCTGGGATTACCTCTCTTCGGCCCCTTACTGGTCTTCCCGGGGGGGGGGGGCTCTCTGGGCTGGCTCTTGGGGCGCTGATCTTTGTGCTGCCTGCCCCTATGGGCCTGGTGGCCTTCTGGCGGCCGGGGCCCGGCCTTGCTATTTGGGGCGGGGCTCTCTGGGAGGTGGAAGGCGGCCCCTTTCCTTTCATGCACTCTCAGTGACAATCACACGCCCACACATTCCTGCACCTTTATATATATATGAAGTCTTCCCCACATACAGAGATACCTGTACATATGCACACTCACAGTACATACGTACTTCCCCACATTACTCACTGAGTTAACCAGGGTGTTATTATGTTGTTGGTTTTATTACAGCGACGGTGATATCAGCAGTATGACTATATATATGTATGTGTGTATGTACGGTATATGTGTGTATATATATATATATATATGTATATATATGTATATATATATGTATGTATGTGTATGTATGTATATATATATGTATATGTATATATTTTTTTTTACAATGATGTGCATTACAGTAACTTTGATTCTATTCACTATCATGGATAATCATTTCATTACTACAGTTATGTGTGACTGTTTCAATGCGGTATTATCATGGTGATCACTATCATAATTCATCATTTCATGACTGCTATTGTGTGCGACTGTTTCAATGCAGTATTGTCATTGTGATCACTGTCATAGTTCATCATTTCATGACTGCTATTATGTCTGATTGTCATTGACAGCTTTGTCATTGTGGTTGTTGATATTGATTTGTCCTTTATCCTTGTTCGTCTTTATAGTTGTCACGGACATTTATTTGCTGATGTCGTTCTGTATGTTTCTGTTGTTCTGTCACAATTGTTGTTGTTGCTGCTGTTGTCCTTGTCTCTTGTCTCTCTTTTGTTTGTTTTTGTCCCCTCTCGCCCCCCCCCCCCCCCGTTTCCTTTTCTCTTCTTCTCTGTCCCCTCCTGCTCCGGTCCGGTCGCTCCAAATTTGCTTTATAACAAGCATCAAGGTCGAATAAATTTTGTATGACAGGGGAAGTGTATATCACACTTCTCTCTGGCAGAGTAAATCTGTTGAGCACTTGACGGCATTTAGGTATACAATTCTATCTGCTTTAAAGGCTGGACAGGACAGGGGTAAAAAAAAAAAAAAAAAAAAAAAAAAAAAAAAAAAAAGAAGATTGTAAACAGTTTTCTCTGCTCTAATAAAAAAAAATATTCCATTTATAAATAAGGAATTCTACTTCATGGAAAAATGATGAAAAGGGATGACAAATATCAGCAAGAGTTTTGGCGTGCAAGGTGGTTTCCTGATCCACTTTTTTGACACATTTCTTGTCTTATTTTCAGCCAAAAGGTACCGATATACCAAATGAAAGTTACTTTAACTCAGTGGTTCTCAGCTATTTTCCACTTTCAACTTTCTGGTCTCAACTGTATGGATACGTACAGTATGTGGGTGTTTGTGTGTGTACTTCAGATGGCTGCTGCTAGGCTTCCAGAGAGAGTTCGAACACAGCGATGCTCTTCGTTTATTCGAGATCCTGAGTTGTGACCACCTGGAGCTCATTTCCCAGCAAGTAGACCGAGCCCGTTGTCAGGAAAGGATTGCAGAAACATATTGCACAGGTGAAATTTCAAGCTAAAGTTGCCACAAAGCAAATGACATCTACTGTATATATATTTTAGATACATGCATGTTTTTGCCTTGACTGCAGATGACAAGTGCGAGTCACAGCTGCAGGCTGTCAACACAGACTTCACCTTCGAGTTGTTCATCTGTGCCGCCATCCTGCTGGACCACAGAGAGACTCTGCTGCAATGTCGAGATGAAGTCCAGCTGATTCAGTTCACTAGCAGGTCGGCATTTTGCTTAAATATCCACTCACTCACCACAGAATTAGGCACAGAATAAAAGGTGTCCTATCCTACATTTCCATGTAGGGGGTTCATACATTATAGCCATCTAATTTATCTTATTTATTATGTGTTGTGTAAACAACATCACATTAAAAGCACAAAATGAATGCCGACCCACCATCCACCAGTTCAAGCCTGGAGTTTTTCCAGAGGGATTATTACATCGCTGTTTGACGTGTGTGGTAAAAGGCAGTGTGCTAGCATGAATTAACTTGAGACAAATGTGCGCATTAGCACTCAATAAGTCATCAAAACTTACCTTTATGCATTTCCACATAGTATCAGCATTTGACACCAAATATGAGGTGAAAGAAAAATGGTAAAAACACAGCAGCAGTAGAGAGAAAGTTGGCACACGCACAATGACGTGAGACGGATGTAGCAGGGAGAATCCGGGCAGTTTTCAAAATAAAACATCATGGAAATTATTTTTTCTTACCAAATGACCAGGGGTTGGGGATCACTGACATAGTATATGGCAACTTGCCGGGTTTCCAGCGGTAACACATAACTGCTGCTCAGTACCGCACTTTTTCTTAAAAGTGGAAGCCAGAAAGTGTTTTTTTCAGATGTAAGAATTATGTATCTAAACCAGAGTAAGGCAGAAATAGATTTTTTTTTTCCCCGGGGAGCTAGAGACCTACCTCACTGTTACTGCTCCTCTGCTCTTGTTTCGTGGCACAGTTTGACTCTGGATTCTCCACAGTTCATCCAGTTTTATCCAGTTTTTCTTTACTGTTTGTTGATAAACATGAGCATCTAACTGATTGAGGTGGGTGTGTCTCTATGCAGATCAGAGCAACGGTGGGGAGTAGAATTTGAAGACGACCCTGAACCCCTAACAAATCACAACAGAGTAGGCATGGTCAGGGGAGGAGGCTGCTGAATCTCACAGTTTATTAAAATAAACTTACTGTTGTGAAAGCCCCTGAAATGAGTAGGATAGGCCCCTTGAATGAGATCCTGGATAAGAGCTCTATCAAGTCAGTCTTTCCCTTAAAGTTGTGATTGACACGGGCAGAAAGGTATTCATTTATTTATTTATTTTGTTAATTATTGTGGTTTGAACTGCACTGCATCAGACTAAGACTCTTTTCTAATATTTTGTACCCTTATGTTCTGACAATGAATCCAGAACACAGGTATACCTAATGAAGTGTCCGGTGATTGTATCTAAACAATTTGAAGAACACAACAGAGTGTATGCCTTTGTGTATCTGTGTGTGTGTGACTTTTGGTCTTTGTGCAGCCTTCAGGGAACACTGGACTTGAACAGCACATTGAAGAAAGCAGAGCGTCATTTCTTCAACTACTGCAAGCGCTGCGCTTGGGACTCTATGAACAGCCACTGCAGAGCACACAAAAGCAAAGAAGAAGACTTTCTATATCAGCTCCGTTGTTTATTTGTTTTAAGATGAGACACGCTACTCCGGCCCCTCACACATTTCTTATCATATGGCGCATATGTTGTTTATTCTTTGTACTCCTAAGGGAAATATTGTATGAAAGTGGACACACACCAACTGTAAGCCATTTTTTGGTTCTCATGAAATCAATCAGTCACAAAATCATCAGTTGCAAAATCACATTTTTTCAGGTTACTAAAACTACAATTTTCTGGCCCGGGAAGTAGGGGAAACCTACCACACATTCATCAGTTTTCCTCACCTTCCGGACCAGAAAAGTGTAGTTTCAGTAACTTGAGAAAATGCAATATCGCGACCAAAAAGAAAGAAAATTGACCCGTCGGAAAAGTGGCGCCTTTTGCAATCTTTGGGTATTGCTGGGACCCCCGATGAATGTGTGGTAGATTTTTTCCACCTTCCGGAACAGAAAACTATTGCACCTTGAAAAAATGTGATATCGCAAGAGCCACGAACCTGAAAAAAAGGCCAAAATTGACCCATCGCAAAAGCGGCGTATTTTGCCATCTTTGGGTCCTGCCAGGACCCCCGATGAATGTGTGGTAGGCTTCCCTCATTTCCCGGACCAGAAAAGTGTAGTTTCAGCAAATTAAACATTTTTTCATTTTATTTCTAAATTTTATTTTGTGACTGCCGCAGCCAATGATTTAAAAAAAAAGGCAGAAAATTGACCAGACGGAAAAGTGGCATTTTTTGCCGTCTCTGTGTCCTGCCAGGACCCTTAGATGAATGTGTGGTAGGCTTCCTTCACCTCCCGAACCAGAAAAGTGTAGTTTCAGCAACTTAAACATTTTATTTTATTTATAAGTTTTATTTTGTGACTGCCGCGGCAAATTAGTTTTTAAAAAAAGGCTGAAATTGACCAGACGGAAAAGTGGCATTTTTTGCCATCTATGGGTCCTGCCAGGACCCTCGGTGAATGTGTGGTAGGCTTACCTCATCTCCCGGACCAGAAAAGTGCAGTTTCAGGAACTTGAAAAAATGCGATTTTGCGACAGCCAAAAACCCCAAAAATTCAACCGTCTGAAAAGTGGCATTTTTTGCCATGTTTGGTTCCTGCCAGGACTAAAAATGTACAGGAAATGATCCTAGTACCTCAGAATGGACTGTTATGCAATATTTTACTAGTGGAATGTGACAGGCAGCAGGTGTTGTTACTAACCTAGTCAAGTTATATTTATCATGACTTATGTAACAAGTTGCCAGACGGAAGCTGCAGGGAGCAAAAGGAAATGTATTCTTGGACGAGCACATACTGTATGTTTTTCTACAGTTAAGGTCAAAATGATTTCATTAATTATAGAGTCAAAGTGAGTTTTTATTTGTTGAATGGGTACGTTTTAGCTGGAAATGACACAAGACACTAGCAAATTGCTCTAAGAAGTCGTGTTACCGAGTTAAGTTAAGAAATAGTCACCATTTTCATGTTCTTTTGCACCGTTCTCAATCTTCCTGCTCACTTGTAGCATAATTTAGGGCATTCTAATTTCTAATCTATTCTAATCATACATTTACAACATGAATGGATATACAGTGCATGTATTGACAAAGGATTGAATCATTTTAGACAATTTTGGACACAAAAAGGAAGGTTTTTTTTTTTAAATGAATATCTAGTCCAACACGACTTCTTAGTTTTTTTTCCACTTAAACTCATTATTAGGTATTAATAATGTTGGGATTAACTACATATAATTGATAATATGATGATGCACTGCAAATAGTCTTACATTGTTTTTGTGTGGACATACAATATATTGGTTAAACAAGTCAGTATTTACTCATATTAAACTTAAAATATACAGTAAAGTAAATTTGTATGGTCCATAACGTGATTGAAATCAACAGTATGCTATACAGTATATAGTATAGTAGTATGTAGACAGTTGTGCAGTTGTATATTGCACCAAACTACAAAAGAAATTCAAAATTGTTACATTTTTTATTTTCTGACATTGTGAATCTGTTCAACCTGTCTAGCTTTGTGATTAGAATTCGCAGGTGTACCTAATTATTTGACCAATAAGAATACAGTATATCACGGGACCAGTGACGTGCGTTTAGGTTCATGGCTGGTGAGGCACTGACTCCTTTGGAGTTTTTTAATGTTAATACAGGTTGCTCATTAAGAGTATAACCAAAAAAGAAGAGACTAATTCACTTTGGTTAAAAAATATTTTCAAATTGTTTTCAGATACTATTTATTTATTTTTTGTTAACTGAAAAACAGTTGTTTTCTTCACTTTTGTTTGCATATGAAATACATGCATCCTCCTTCTCCAGGAAAAGTTCTGATACTTTGTTGTAAAGGTTTGATCACCTCCTGGTGAGCTTGGGTATAATGCTCCATCTTGGCAGTCAAACTCATGCTCTTGCATTTCACTTGTTTGTAAATCTCGCCCTAAATTGGAAGGCCGCAGCTCCGGTTCAAAGATGTCTGCAAGCGTGACATGAAGCAGACCGGCATCGACCCCAACTCGTGGGAAGGCACAGCAGTCAATCGTCTTCTCTGGAGGGGCCGCTGTCACCGACGGAGTCAAGAGGGCAGAGAACAACAGAAACAACCAGCAAGTAGACAAGAGAGCAAAGAGGAAGGCAAGGACAGTCCCTACCTTAGCGCCAACCTCCTTTGTGTGCAACAAATGCTCCGAAGACTGCCATTCGGGTTGCACAGCCACTCTAGAAGATGCAACTGTACATGATGATGCCGAGAGATATCGAAATATATAATGATGTCACACATTCATACGTACAGAAAGTCATGGCGTATAATAAATGTTTCTGCAACATTATATTACTAGTGACATGCTGACAAACACAAATTGGCAGGTGCCATGATCCAACTCAGTGTGTGTGTGTGTGTGTGTGTGTGTGTGACTCAGACGGCAGGCGGTGCTTGGGCACTACGCCCAGAAGCGACTTTCACAGTGGCCTCATCTTAGGTTTCTTCCCCAAACAGTATTTAATCACAAAATGTGCAAACTCTGCGATTTTTACTTAAGAAAATGTTAGAAACAATTAGAATCATACAGAAAATACATTTATAATACAGTTCAATTGACAAATATTAATATTTATTTTATGTTATTATTCATTTTTTAATTTTATTTTGCATTCTGTCAAGTGACGCTCTACCTCGCCTGCCCAAGACATTATTGGCTAGCTGGAAAAAAAGACACAAACCAGATTGATTAATTAAAATTAGATCAAGGAATATCTTTTCATCTTACCAAGACATTTTGGCCAAGGTCCTTTTAATTCTATGTCTGTCTGACAATTAGTGTTTCATTATTTTACTTTTTATACATTTATGACAGTTATGTTAAAATGTTGCTTAAAACCTGTACAGTTCATAATTTTGTAATGCTATTATTATTATTATTATTAAACTATGACATGATTTCCTATGGGAAAGTGAAAAGCAACTTGGAGGTAAAGTAATGTGATGAAACGGATTGTACTCTACTTGGGAGGTTCCGTTGTAGGTGTAAGAAGGCAAAGTGTCCCAATACTTTTGTTCACATTGTGCAAGTCACCCGGACATCCTTATTTTGGACAGTCAGGGGGAACAGAAATATGGATCTCGAACCTTCTGGGGTCACCTGACACCCCTGCATAGTGCTCTATATACACCGGCTGAGCGCATGCACTCGTCCTCTTTAGTCTGCCTGCCAGGACGGAGAAAGGAGCGCTGGAGAGGGAGTCAGGTGTCGCTGGGCGGAGAAAAAAAAGCACAATTTAGTCTCTATTAAAAATTCTTAACAACAGAAGAAGGTAACAAGTCTTCTAGCTGTACTGCATCCGGCCTGGCTTCATTTCGTTTAGCTCGCATGCTGCATTGAAAGCCTAACTGTCAAGTGTGAGCGCTTTTTGGTAGAGGATCATGCTTGTTTGACTCGTAGATTGAAGGCTGAAATTGGGGGGGGGTGAGGTCATTTGACTGTCCAGCCAAAAACATTTCTGTGTGAATTGTGTCACTTAAAGTGTGTCAAGTAGATGTGATGTCAGTAATGGCGGGCTCGGGCCAAAAGACTATAAAAAGTTTAGCTGATGTTCATGTGCCTGTTTTTGTGGTGCTGCACTTGGAGTTTCTCATGCGCTACGAGTTGGTGAAGCAACAGCGTTCTTGTCAGCAGTTTTTTTTTCTTTGTTACACAATAACACAATAACAAGTGAAAATTCAATAACCCGCTTTTGGCACAGCCGTTCTGAGGTGCAAAACCGCACTGTAACTAAATTAAAGAAAATATCTATATCAATGAAATATCTTGACTAGTCACTTAGTTTATTAAATACTGTATATTATTGTATTTCACGTTCTTTTATTTTATTTTAATTCAGTAATAACGTTGAAAATGCTTCCCTATCGTCATGAAAAAGCTCCATGCGTTTTTTTGACACACACCATTCATTTCTATGCTGGTGCCGTTTATAGCAACTGCAAGGTATTTGGATCCAGCTGTCGGAAAACACACACAGCAATCACTGCTGTGTGGGCGGGTACTGCTGTCACCTGATAGTATTGCGTAATCATGAAGGAGGAGTGGCAAACGACTGTGACTTCCAGCCACTTGGTTGTACCAAGTTTCAAACTTGGATTTTAGCATGAAGTTCCTAAATTTGGTATAGTGTTAGTTAATTAATTCAGCTTAATTAATTAATTAAGCTTTTTCTATGCCACTTAACCTAATTAGGGCGGGGGACACCCTGGACTGGTCACCATCCAATCGCAGGGCACAAATAGACAAACAACCATTCACACCTGTAGACAATTTAGAGTCTCCTAACATGCATGTTTTTGGAATGTGGGAGAAAACCGGAGTACCCGGAGAAAACCCACGCACACACGGGGAGAACATGCAAACACAGAGATGCCCAACGGAGATTCGAACCCAGCTCTTCCCGATCTCCAGACTGTGTGACCTGTGTGAATGTGTGCTAACCACTCAGCCACCGTGCGGCCCTAAGTAATTCATTAATTTAGCCAGTAAACATAAGGTAGTTGGAAAAATGTTTTTTTTTTTCTTTATTTTTCTCAAGCTGCTGTGCCAGAAGGACTTTAATTCTAACCTGTCACCCATTTACTATATGTTCATTTTGCTCTTATATAACCTAAATCCATATACTGTATACATTTAATTATCATTTTATTACGACAGCTTCTTTTCAATGAATTGCTGAGTCTCTATTGTCATCAGGTGGATCACAAACGCAAATAATTAGCACCGGGTCAAAAAACACTGGCATTAACAGGTGCGGATGTAGGCAACCTCCTGATGTAGTTTTTATTAATTCCACGGTTTTAGAACATTGGTTCTGTTGCTGCTGTGTTGCGCAATATGCTTGCTAATAAACAATAAAGTTTCCTTTCTGCTTTCTCACGTTAAAAACTAAGTTGTTCAAAAAAATGTGTTTTCAAATTTCAGAAATAACAGCCGCTCTCCTATTATCGCCTGCTTCCAATTTTTAGGTCGATAAACGGCACAGCTATAATGACAGCATTTACGATGTTATCATTATTGTCCATATAAAACATCACTGTAAAGAGTTATGACACAAGTTCATTTATTGAAGCACTGCTCTGTAATAATGTGATGAGTCACCCTTGCACATACGCTAATTGTTAGATAGTATGTACTGGAATGGTTACATGCACTAAATCACATAAAAATACCAATAATGATGATACATTTTTTAAAAAACTATCTATATTCTTTTTGGTGTATTTAGGATGTCTAAAGGACCAGCCGTTGGCATTGATCTTGGCACCACATACTCCTGTGTGGGCATCTTCCAGCATGGCAAAGTGGAGATCATTGCCAATGATCAAGGAAACAGGACCACGCCCAGCTATGTGGCCTTCACAGACACAGAGAGACTGATTGGCGATGCAGCCAAGAACCAAGTGGCCATGAACCCGGCTAATACTGTGTTTGGTAAATATCCTGTTCCAAATGATTAAAAAGGATCATTGTCCTCTGTCTACACAGTAATGTTGATGTATGAGTAATTGTGGTCTGTCTACAGATGCTAAGCGCTTGATCGGTCGTAAGTTTGATGATACTGTGGTGCAGGCCGACATGAAGCATTGGCCCTTTAAGGTCGTCAATGACTCATCTAAACCCAAGGTGGAGGTTGAATACAAGGGGGAGATCAAGACCTTCTTCCCTGAGGAGGTTTCCTCTATGGTCCTTACCAAGATGAAGGAGATCTCCGAAGCCTATCTTGGCAAGGTAGAAATATGCTTGGGTAAAAACAGCCTCATCTACCCAGATCATACCAGTCAATGTCTGAATCAATGGTGAAATCTTTCCATATTCTAGTCTGTGACCAATGCAGTCATCACAGTTCCAGCTTACTTCAATGACTCTCAACGTCAAGCCACCAAAGATGCTGGGGCCATCGCAGGCCTCAATGTGCTGCGTATCATCAATGAACCCACCGCTGCAGCCATTGCTTACGGCTTGGACAAAAAGGTAACCGCCTCATACCATAACAAGCAAGCATCAGGAGAGAAGCTCCAGAAGTAGCACATTGTATTCACGCCGACTCACAGTCAGACATCTGGGCAAGATCCAGGGTATGGCCTTGCCAGTTACAGGGGTTTTACTGAGTCAGGTGTCTTGAGTTATACATGCAGCATACATGTTTTTACTGAGATAGGATGCCAGAGACCATGCAAACTGCAGACCGAAAGCATCACCTGAAACCACTTCTTTATTGTTCAATGTGTACTGTATTTATTTCAGGTTGGCAGTGAGCGCAACGTCCTTATTTTTGACCTCGGTGGAGGCACTTTCGATGTGTCCATCCTGACCATTGAGGATGGCATCTTCGAGGTCAAGTCCACTGCTGGTGACACTCACTTGGGTGGTGAGGACTTTGACAACAGGATGGTCAATCATTTCATTAATGAGTTCAAGCGCAAGTTCAAAAAAGAAATCAACAACAACAAACGAGCCGTGCGTCGTCTTCGTACCGCCTGCGAGCGCGCCAAGCGCACCCTCTCCAGCAGCACCCAGGCCAGCATTGAGATCGATTCTCTCTACGAAGGAACTGATTTCTACACTTCCATCACCAGAGCCCGTTTTGAGGAACTCAATGCAGACCTGTTCCGTGGAACCCTGGAGCCTGTGGAAAAGGCCCTCAGGGATGCAAAGATGGACAAGGCCCAGATCCATGATATTGTTCTGGTGGGTGGCTCGACTCGTATCCCCAAGATTCAAAAGCTTCTGCAGGACTTCTTCAATGGCCGTGACCTCAATAAGAGCATCAACCCTGATGAAGCGGTGGCTTATGGAGCAGGTGATTAGCCTTAACATTTTGTAAAATTGCCATTGTTTTCATGTGTTTTGAATTTGGAAACTCCCTTTCAGCTGTTCAGGCTGCCATCTTGGCTGGTGATAAGTCTGAGAACGTACAGGACCTGCTCCTGCTGGATGTCACACCCCTGTCCCTGGGAATTGAGACCGCTGGAGGAGTAATGACTGTCCTTATCAAAAGGAACACCACCATTCCCACAAAGCAAACCCAGACCTTTACCACCTATTCCGACAACCAGCCTGGTGTGCTAATTCAGGTGAAGCCAGTGCAGATCACGTTCAAATTCTATATATTTAAGACCATGTCGTTTAAGGTACTATATATGTCAATTTATTTCAGGTTTATGAAGGTGAACGAGCCATGACCAAGGATAATAATATCTTGGGCAAGTTTGAGTTGACCGGTATTCCGCCTGCTCCAAGGGGGGTCCCACAGATTGAGGTGACGTTTGACATTGATGCTAACGGCATTCTCAATGTGTCTGCCGTGGATAAAAGTACCGGGAAAGAGAACAAGATCACCATTACCAATGACAAAGGTGCAGTGAACCTTCTCATATGAGTCCTAATCTCCAATTTTCTCAATTACCAACTAAACAACTTTATTCCTGCCATAGGACGACTGAGCAAAGAGGACATTGAGCGCATGGTGCATGAAGCTGAGCAGTTCAAGGCTGAAGATGACATCCAGAGGGAAAAGGTCACAGCTAAGAACTCCCTCGAGTCTCTGGCCTTCAACTTGAAGAGTACTGTAGAGGACGAGAAGCTTCAAGATAAGATCAGCCCTGAAGACAAAAAGACCATCATAGACAAGTGCAATGAGGTCATTTCATGGTTGGATAGGAACCAGGTACATGTCAACAATGTTTCATTGCCATTCAATGTAAAGCAATGCACTTATTTTCTCCATTGTTTCATCTGTTATTTAGACAGCAGAGAAAGAAGAGTACGATCACCAACAAAAGGAACTAGAGAAGGTGTGCAACCCGATAATGTCCAAGCTTTATCAAGGGGGCATGCCGGAAGGAATGGCAGGAGGGATGCCAGGGGGGATGCCGGGTGGTTTCCCTGGTGGGGCTGGAGGAGGTTCATCCTCTGGCCCAACCATTGAGGAGGTCGACTAAACACTCACTGACTAAACATTGAGAGTAAACATTTCAGATGCTGTCCTCAAAATGCTATCTTAAGATCTGCTTTCATCAATAAAAAAAGCAGATGGCTGTCCAATGAAGGCTGTCCAATGAAAACCATATATCTCCAAGTGTTTTGGGCATATTCATGTTTTTTTTTGAATCGTAAGAAAACATTAGTTTAACTCTTCAGTTCAAAAGAAGTTCAAAAGAGTAAAAATCCAAACAAAATGTGACATCACAAACATTTGCGATCTCAATTATGCGCTGATGTCTTGCAGTACATCACCATAAAAGTCATATTTCCTGTAATAAATGTCAATAAAAATCAATAGTAAGAATCTGACCTGCACTACTGGTGTTTTCTGTGTTTACTGTTTTTTTTTTTCATTTCAATAAATATATTCGAAGTGCTATTGGAATTGTTAATAATCTTTAACCATCACTTTCTGAAAATTGCTATCATGGCTTGCATATACATAGTCACATATTTAAATATTTAATCCCTCGGAATAACATTTGTGGCATTTGTTGCTACCATAAATCCATAAATTTGGCAGCACTGAAAATGCTTTACTTAATGAGTATGTACTATATGTATTAGTTTGGTTTGGTTTGGTGTAGTTTATTTGAACATGAAGGTTACAATGGAATACATCTCATGAATCATCATTTCACAGTTCCACATGTCCAAAAGGAGTAGGAAGAAGCAAAGCTTATTTAATCCTACCCACCATCCATTCTACATCTTGTACAATACATGTTGTTCACTTCCTGCATTCCACGTCATATTTTATATAATAATCAGAATACTAATGCATAATAAATAACACTAAGAAGACAGTATATATATATATATAAACAAAAAAAACAAAACTTTAAAAAAAAGGAGCATGACAGAACAATCATTGTGATGATCAGGACTCTTCTGCCTTGTATTTAGCAAACATCAACTGCTTGTATTGTTTTATGAATTTGCTCATCTCTGTACATTGTTTGAGTTCCTTACTCAATCCATTCTATACTTTGATTCCACGAACGGAAATGCTGTGGGTTTTCAGCGTAGTTCTCACGTATAAATGTTTTAAGTTTCATTTTCCTCTAAGATCATATTTCTCCTCTCTGATGAGAAATACTGTATGAGGTTTTTGGGTAACGAGTTATTATTAACTTTATACATTATTCTAGCGGTTTGAAAGAATACAAAATCTGCAAATTTTAATATCTGTGATTTTAAAAATAGAGGGTTTGTATGTTCTCTATACTTGGCATTATGAATGTACAGTGAGTGATATCTCCACACAATACGTTAGATATGGTAATACTAAGGAACAGTACAGAGTGTGGAGTGGTTTTTGATCAAGAACATATTTTGCTTTATTCAATATAGAGATATTTCTCGCCACCTTTTGTTATATATATTTCATATGAGATTTCCAACTCATTTTTTCGTCTATTATGACCCCCAGGAATTTATATTCTTCCATTTTTTCAATATCCACTCCATTAATTTGTATTTGGTCGTACATCTCCCTTCTGCTATTTACAAATAGCATTATTTTAGTTTGACTTAAGTTCAAGGATAATCTGTTCCTGTCAAACCATGACTTTAATATGACCATTTCATCCTTGACCTTTTTAATGACTTCTTGTGTGGTTTCGCCAGAACAAAAGGCAGTGGTATCATCCGCGAATAAGACCAACTTTAAGTCCTTTGTTAAAGTGTGTCCTTTGTTACTTTACTTTGTGCATCTTAGCAGGATAGACAAAAGGGGTCATGTGTACTTTTTACTTTGTCAAATCAATTTCAGCATTAGTTTAGCATTTTTAATGTGTGCACTCATTCATATGTACAGTATATAGAATGTTTTAGCAAAAATATATTTGCATGACATACTATTTCTATTTAGAATATTGAATAAAGGCGGTAACAGTGTGTAAAATCTACTTTGGAATTGATCTTGGAATTGACTTGGAATACTTGTGTCTTATTTATTGGGCTTAAATATAAATTTAAAAACACCATCCGCAATGGTAGGTAACGAGCTCAAGTTTAAAAGTTTAAATGCATAAATCCTCCTTTGACGGCGTCAAGGGTAGACTTTTTGATACAGTTCTTGCATGCCACGGTCCATGCTTGAGACTTATCTACAGGTGTTCTGTTCCCAGACCTATCGCACCTGAACACATGGATCTCATGGTCAGTGTGAAACAGGCACTTATAAAAGCCAACGTCCCACACAGCTGAAGCTCAGGGACGTGAATTACAGCCCAGACATAGCCATGTTGTTGCTCATCAGTTGTTTTGCACTTGTTGCCTCTGCACTGGGTGAGTCACATGCACTCCTTCTGCAGTCGCTCATCTGCTGGACACTTCAAGTTTAATTTGCCAGCACATATACAGACTGTGGTGCTAGATTTGAAATATTTTTGTGCTTATATGATGGTGTCATTGGGTGTCAGGATGCGGAAGGCCTTCAATCCCTCCCAAAGTCAGCGGATTCAACAAGATCGTAAACGGAGAGACTGCTGTGCCCGGCTCCTGGCCTTGGCAGGTCTCACTTCAGGTATTCAAGAACCATTCCTCCAGGCAACAATCATTTTACATCACTCCAAGATAAGCTAAAAACGCTAAATGTAGATCATCTGTCTTTCTTAGGATGGTAGGGGATTCCACTTCTGTGGCGGATCCCTCATTAACCAGAACTGGGTTGTTACTGCCGCTCACTGCCGTGTGTCGTAAGTAACTCTCCATTGGGTCTATAATACACCCCAAAATGACATCTCAAGGCACTTTATACATAGAGCAGGGCAAGATGCATGCTCATTATACACAAAAGCAACTGAACCCCATATGACCAAGCACTTGACGATGGAGGCAAGTATAAACTCCCTCAAAGGATGAAACCTCAAACATACACGTCACAGCACAGACAACACAAAGAATTTGTGCTTAGAAAACTTTACAATTGGACTTCAATTCAAGATTTCTCCCAAAAGCAGCAATGCCAACACAACTGCTTAAGCTCTGTTTGCCGGACTTGTCATCATGTGCGCAGCGACTTGTTGTCAGGTAGATTTCATAGGGCACAATCATGACTGCCTCATGAGCAAATGAATACAATTGCTTAGATGTTGGACACGACGGTGCTGCTGATTATGTGTTAAAGAATCTATTCTGTATTTTCTCCAGTCCCAGAAGCCACCGCGTCATCCTGGGCGAGCACGATCGTCAATCCAACTCAGAGCAAATTCAAGTCAAGACCATCTCCAGGGTAAGTTCTTACACATGTAAACATTTACACAGCATCGATGGTTTTCAAAGTGTGAAGCGCAGTTTGAGAAAAACAAAGAAAAAAATAATGGCTGTTGAGCAACCTTCAAATACATGTTATCCGATGTTGAGATCGTGACATAAGAAGTGATTAAAAAGAGATGAATTATTTTGGTGCTCACTGTAATTTGTGTGATAAATCTCCGACTTTCGCAAAGGCCTCACAATGTGTGTTTAAAATGTGATTATTTTCGTCTTCAGATATTAAATAAGACTATAAGTATAACACAATTTCACTGACTTATGAACAGAACTGAATTACTGCTATGCCAAAGCACAACAAAAATGATGAATTGCTCTTTATTTGTCGCTCCTCCCACACAGGCCATCTCCCATCCCTACTACAACTCTCAGAACTTCAACAATGACATCACCCTTCTGAAGCTGTCCTCCCCAGTGCAGATCACCAGAACCGTGTCTCCTGTGTGCCTGGCCAGCTCCAGTACCAGCATCCCATCTGGAACAAGGTGTGTCACCACTGGATGGGGCAGGACAGGACAAACCTGTGAGTCACAAAAAACACACGGTGGAAGATATAAAGACACTAATAAAGTAAGTATTTTGTGAGTAAAATGAATTGCTTTTTGCTTTGTCCTAGCGAGCCCTCGTTACCTCCAGCAGACTTCCTTGCCTATCCTCAGCCCAGCTCAGTGTAAGCAGTACTGGGGTTACAACAGAATCAGTGATGCTATGATCTGTGCTGGTGCTTCTGGAGTCTCCTCCTGCCAGGTAACCTTTGAAACACAATAGCTCTTAATGAACACTAGTCAAAGCGCCACTCAGTAGACCAGTCTTAATGTGCTAATTCATGCATGCATTATTAACAAACAAATGATAGAAAGTGTCAAACAATTATTCCAAAAGCTAACATCCTATCAAATAACTATAATGAGAAGTTAACCACTGTATAACACAATGAAAGTAGAGATTCATCTCACACACATAATGGTAAAAATGTGCAATTTGTTGAAAAGCCTCTATGCCAAGGGTGCCCAAACTTTATCCAATGAGGGCAGCATACCCAAAAATCAAAGGATGCGGAAGCCATTTTTCCATTTTTTTAAAGCAACCCATGTAGATATGCTAATATGTTCTTTTATATTTAAAGAAAAGACAGCCTGCATCTCAGCTTTGTGTTACCTGTGACAAAGCATGCTATTTGTATGACATTTTTCCTCTTACATGACACTTTTTTGCTCGTTTTTATTTTTACAAATATTTCAAATGTCTTTTTGTACCTTTTTTCTTGTAATATTATATCTTTATATTCATATTAGGACTTTATTATTGCATTATTATAACTTTTACCCAACAGATTTTGTTCTAAAATTGCAACTTTATTCTTTCTTTTCTTTTTTTCTCATCATTTTATGACTTTAAAAAATTCATATTTTAGTCTTTAATATTTCAACTTCATGCTATTTTTTTCTCTTAATAATATGACTTTATTTTTGTAATATTTTGCACCTGGGTTGCACTTTGGACATCCCAGCTCTATGCCTTCGACTACGTGCTACAGCTGCTTGGGAAAAAAATATTTTTGTGTATTTAATCAATATTTTCCTAAATTTTTTGCTCTTATTGCCAGAATCTTTCCTATGTCAGTTTGTGCTATTTTGCTTCTATGGTATCGTCACACTTTTCCTCTTTACTGGTAACCTTTTGTATGGCCAAAAAAAAGAAAAAAAAAAGAAAAACTAAATCACACTTGTGGACGTAATGCTTTATTGAGCTGAAGTCTCATGAGATTTCCTGACAAATTTCAAGTTTTTCTTGACTTTTTAGGCATATTTTTTCTCCAGAAAATTAATGATCAAGTTGAAAATACATTCATATGAATTCCAAACATTAAAGCGTTAATCCAGGACTGTTCAAGGTCCAGCCCGAGGTGTGTTCTAAAAATACAATTCATTCATTATTAATTCAGTATATTATTACATATTACACTAATTTGCTTTGAGACCTACCCTATAATCAGAGGTGTGGACTCGAGTCATGCGACTTTGGGCTTGGCTTGACAAGATCATCAAAGACTTGCAACTCGACTTGGACTTTGACATCAATGACTCGGGACTTAAGTTGGACTTTAGTCTGATGACCTGAAAATATTTTTTCACTGACTGTGTTGAGTAAAATGTGTTCCCATTCAAAGTATTCAACTAACGTTATTATGTAATTTCCAGCATGACAACAAATTTTCTCTTTGACTCTGCCTCATTGAATGCATCTATCAACATCCAATCAGGTTTAAGAACAAACAACAAATGCGTAGATTACATCAATCCTAAATGCTTTGTCAGCACTCTTTTTCTGTGACTGGTCTTATTTTAGATGAAAAAAAAATTAAACAATTCAAAATGCATTCATTGCATTTGTCAAATTGAATAGATTCTTACATTGTTAAAATGCAATTTTATTTGGGAGACACTAAACAGCGCTTATGACTTGTAAGGACTCGACCAGACCAGGGTGTACTCCGCCTCTTGCACGAAGTCAGCTGGGATAGGCTCCAGCATACCCCCGCGACCCTAATGAGGATAAGCGACATAGAAGATGGATGGACTTCAGTGTGACTCGACCTGTCTTGTCTTGACTTGAGACTTAACTCGGACTTGCACATTTATTGCAATTTATTTATTGCACAAAAGCATTGCACACAACTTGAGTCTTGACTTGAGACTTGAGACTTGATTGAGACTTGCAAAACACTGACTTACTCCCACCTCTGCCTACAATACAAAGCTAAGATGTGGATGTTTTGTTCAGATAGCTTAGCATATTTTGACACTCGATTCATTGTGTCATCTTTAATGCACACAATGTACCAAAGCGCTCCACCCCACCATAATCTATGGGCTGTTTGAAAACAAACCAAGGGTGCAATTGATCATTTCATCAAGTAATGTCAGGTAAATGTACTGTATATTGATTAAGATGGCTCGATTGTTGGTATATTTGATGTCCCAATGCAAGTCAAAAGAGCTTAATTTCATTTGTACCTTTTTAGGGTGACTCTGGTGGCCCCCTGGTGTGCCAAAACAGTGGCGTTTGGTCCCTTGTGGGTATTGTGTCCTGGGGCACCTCCAACTGCAACGTGCGCGCTCCTGCTGTGTATGCTCGCGTGTCCTACCTGCGCAGCTGGATCGACAGGACCATCGCCTCCAATTAAACTACAAAGCAAACTAGTGCTAGCGCACCTTCACTATTACGAACATTTCCTCACAGTGTCAAACTTGATACTATTATGATTGGACTGGAATAGTAGTAACCACGAACATCGAAATTGTGACTTTGCAAAGCATTGCGCATAAATTACATTTTGAAGTTTCACACTTGTGTCTTGTATTTTTGTCTGTCTAATGAAGTGAGGTGTGACACACTGTGCTCATGAATGCATTTTTTTTCCATCTGTTGAACCTTTACGTCAGTTTGGCAGAATCAGCGAGAAACACCCTAAAGTGATGACACATTTATATTTTACAATATACTAATTTATCTTCAAATCTGTACAGACATCCAAATATGTATCTCACCGGACGCTGTGTAAAGCTGGAGTATCAAAAGCCAGTATCAACTTTGTAGTTGTATCATCACACCTGCGTCTGCATGTTATTATAGGGGGATCACACACAGGACTTGCAAGGGTGCTGGAGGGTACATGGGAGTTTGCACAACCGGGCTATATGTGCTTTGTAGACTTGGAAAAGGCCTTTGACTACGTCCCCCGTGGTGTTCTTTGGGGGGTACTCCGGGACTACGGGATTGGTGGCGTGCTACAATGTGCCATTCAGTCCTTGTACAACCGCAGCAGCAGCCTGGTTCGCATTGCCAGCAGTAAGTCAACATTGTTTCCGGTGAACGTTGGCCTCCGCCAAGGCTGCCCTTTGTCACCGATTCTGTTCAGAATTTTCATGGACAAAATTTCTAGGTGCTGCCAAGGTATCGAGAGGGTCCAGTTTAGGGGCCTTAGGATCTCTTTTCTGCTATTTGCAAACAATGTGGTCCTGATTGTCATCAGGCTGTGACCTGCAGCGTTTACTGGGGCGGTTGAGACTCAACAACTCCAAAGCCAAGGTCATGGTTCTCAGTCAGAAAAGGGTGTATTGCTGCCTCCGGGTTGGGAGCGAGGTCTTGCCCCAGGTGGAGGAGTTCAAATATCTTGGGAGTTTTGTTCATGAGTGAGGAAAGGTTTGAGTGTGAGGTTAACAGACGGATCAGCGCAGCGTCTGCAGTAATGCAGTCGCTGTACCGGACAGTCGTGGTAATGTATCTTTAGTGCCTGTGGTTCTACATAAAAGTAAATACAATATTTAGTTTGAATTCAGGGGACATTTTGATTTGAATGCATATGGCAGTTTGACATTATCTATTTAATACACATGACAGTAAATTGTTAACATTTTAAAAGACAGAGTGCATGTAGTGTTATAGTGTAGTGAAAACAAAGTGTCAGTCCAGAAAATTCCCCAAAATGTACAATTTTATTTATCCAAATGCAAATATTGTGATCCAACTGTTCCATACCAAATACTCCCACTGAGTAAACTAATGTACTGCATAGAACATATGGTATATTTAAGGCTTAAGGTTCTATTGTTGTGTGTGGGTCCGGATGGAAACTGAATTTCCGCATTGACGGATGCACCAATCACACTGTATCGTGTCCATCCTAACATGAGGACTTGCAGTATCGTAAACTAGTGATCATAGAGCTCCTTCATCTCCTTCAGTATCTTGATGCTTTCACTGTAACGCAACTGATTCTTGTTGGAGCATTCTTTCCACCTATAAACACAAACCAAAAAAAACAAGTTTATATAGAGAAAACAAGTATTTATCATCAGGTTTAGCTTTTGATTCAGGTTTTGTTCAGAATAGCATCACACTTGGGTTGGCATTATGGATTACGGTAACTAATGGAGCTTTTAAGAGTCACATACTTTTGTCTGATCTTTTTCCAGCGCTCCATGTGGTCACATATGATGGAACCTGATGCAGATGGCATGGAATCTGTTAACTGCAAAAAGGGAGAACATGTTATCAACTAGCTTATGTGCAGTAAGAATTACATGAAATTCAACGCGCTAACATATCACAGAACCTTGGTGATCAAGGGCTTTTCTGTCGGTGGTATCCTGAGATTGACAGGTTCACCAGAGAAGCTGATGGGACACGCTGTCGGAGGAGGGAGTCTGTATACGTTTTGTTCTTTGCCGTTGATCATGTCTGTGGCCTGCAAATGCAAGTCAAATTTAGTCATGCAGTGGAAACTGAGGTCTACTAGTGTCTGATTTATTCAGATTTAAAAACAATTTATCTCATGGGAAAACAACTGAAATAGAATCCCATTCCAGGACAAACCGTTACTGACTATCAGGCAATGTTTTAATAGTTGCCACTGTCAGATGAGTATAAAAGTTATCTGTTGTAAAATAAAACATGGCATGCCACTGAAATACTCGGCAATGCTGTACATTAGCTTTGGACAGGTTGGCCCACTTATTGGAATTGTAGAAATTCTAATAGTTATTGTACGTAAGCGAGTGGCCTCACCTCTTCCTCTTGAATGACTTGTGGAGATCTTGCGGCTCCTTCACTGCGCTCTCGGACTGAGGGATTATTTCTCATCCAGGCACGACAAATAGGATAAAGAGGTGTGCTGGCGTTGAACTGAGCTAAGTCCACACTTCGATCGAACAGCTTGATAATGTAAGCGTCTGGAGAAGAGAACGAGGAAAAATAATTCAAGCTGAAAATGATGTTACTGTGACAATTTTTGCATCTTAAAAGAAGGCAAAAAAGAACAGCACTTTTACTTTGTCTGTGTGTATTGCTCTCTGATATGGTTTCTTCTATCTCTTTTCGCTTCTTCCGTCGATGCTGTGAGAATCGTGCTGATGGCCTACCAATATTGAAATATTAGGAGAGACTTAAATTTGCAGCAGAAAAAGGTACACAATGGATATACAGAACTGTTGTGGTGTAGCTTCTACGGTGTAAAGAGTATGCAGACTCTTTACCTTTTTCCAGCAGATGATGGGGACAATTCCCTAAAAATCAGAAAGAAAAACTTGTGAATGAAAAACAGGTTAATGGTGGAAGCAATACAGTAATACTCATTAGTATCATACCAAAACTTCCAGTTTGCACTTACTTGTTCATTGAGTCCAGTGACATTTTTCCGGCATCACTCTCATTTTGATCCCTTGTCAAAATGTATTTTAGTTAGTTCGAATGGAAAGCACTTTGTATGGTTTAAATTCGCCGGTACTAACCTTTTGTTTTCAGCCTTCTCTACCAGCCCCTTTAAAATTGCATCCAACCGGCTGCGCGCAGCGGTCCCGTCCATATCTACAAAGGAAACACTTTCAAATGTAGAAGGTGGATGCTTCAAATACGGCAGATATACTTGAGTAAAATAGGGGAGTGACATGACGTTTATAATCCTCCTCCGGTAAATATATTGGTCAATGACCATATTAGTATCACAGAGTAGATGAATTTTAGCAACACAGATCAAGGTAATCCTATGCATTACTGTGCTGTATCTTACCTTGCCGTTCGGTCTTGATCTTGACGTGATGCATTATATTCTTAATGCAAGTTAAATTAACAAATGTAAATAGTCCAACGTTCAGATCAGCTGGTGTTTAGCTAGTGGTCGCTTTCAAACAGCTAGCGAGTCACAACGTTAGCTTCAATCTACGACGATGTCTCGCAACACAACAGTATCCCGACGTTACCCAATACTACCGAAGCCACCACATTATATTATACGTCACATCCGAATGCGAACAACATTGTTTTTTTTTTAATATTTGAAACACTGACGTCCATAAACTAAGACAGAAAGCTAAGTATTTTAGCTGTAGCCTTCGAAGAGACTTTCCTCTTCCGCGCGCTGCTCCTTTCCTGTTTGCTGATTGGTGCTTTGTAACAAAAAACAGTCTCTATGATTGGACAACTTCTACGTCTATCATTAAAAGCCCATGTCTATTGGTTGTCCGTCTTCAAGCGACAACGACTGGTGGTTTGTTTTTGGTGAGAGCGTTGCTGTAGTCAAACATGACAGTCATGGCGCTTTAAAATCCAGAATTATTAAACTTTAAGACTTAAAGGACATATGTTAAAAAAAAATCTGCACGGGGAATAATTTCCGAGTCTACGTACAGTTTATGGTCTACAAGCGTGAGTAACTTGGCCGAAGTTACTGTACAGACAAGTATACTGTAACTCGCCTAGTCTCCCAACTGCAGTAAATCCACTTGTTGACATAAAAAATGATGTTAGCTTAAAGTAATCTTTTCCCTCTCTTAAAACGTCTTCTGCTGTGCACATCGTCTGACCACCTGCTGTGATTAGTGGCGTTATCATCTGACATGAAATCCAGGTAAGATTAAATGAGACAGCAATTGTGTTATGCTCATACAGTACCTCAGTCACAATCAGTGATGTTTGTGTTGTTCTAGAAACTCTGTGATGACAAGGCCGAATGCCTCCCAACCAGCATTACCTACAGAGGGGAAGGCATCCTTCAGTCAATCTCGCCCCAAGGCCTTCCCTAACAAAAACAACAAATCGGTAAATTAAATGTCAACATCCATTGCTGAAGATATGCTTGAGCACCTTCATTGTTTTACTTCTTTGCAGAGTTTGATTCCTGTGCGTTCCCACCAGCAAGACAATCAAAAAGCGCACATGCCTGAGAAACGTGAGGAGCAATGGACTGCCAAAAATAAACCTATGCTATCTTCAAGGGCTCAGAAATGTACTGTTTCCTCTCAACACGAACTGCATCAGGATTCTGTAGCGGCAAAGTGTGATTCAAAGAAAATTACGTTGATTAATATTTAAATTTATGAATAGTGATTTTTAATCAGCATTTGTTCTCACAGGTACATCAATCGCTTTCGCTATGGACAGCCGATGAGTCGAGAGGAGCGGCAGGGGATGTCCTCCGTCACCGAAGGGGATAAAATGCCTTTTTGGTGGATGTCTTCCTCATCTTTACCACCCAGTTCCACACCCACTAAAACGTCATCCAAAGGTACCTTCTAGACACGGACAGTATAACTGTCATTCACAATGAATCGACCGTTTGAAATTGATCATGTTAGACAAAATGCAGTGCACTACTTAGCTGCAACCAGCAGAGGCACTGTTGATTCTGTCTCAATTACTTTGTGGTCTAGAGAAGAATAGCATAACGTTAGCTACGTTTACGCTAACAGGAGTTCAGTGTTCGCTACTAAAATCAAATATACATTTATTTAAAGTATATATACCGTCAAATCACAGTTTTCAAACTCTTGGCTAAAAGTAAACGCAATGTTTCAGAGTTTTCCCTAGGATTTTCTGAAGCTGTGGTGGTGGGCTGCATGGGATGGTGGACTGCCACCGCTGTGTCGTGCCGCTGTTGCGTCTGCAATTAAAAAAAAAAAAGACAAATAGCAATATTTGATTTATTTATTAACGTATTTATTGAACTTTTTCAACAACCAGCAGAACTTGAACGGAGAACATTGCAACTATTTTTGTAGTTCTCTATAAAATGTATTATTTGTTCATATTTTTGGGTTTCTGGAAGGGATTGATTGGATTTACATTATTTCTTATGGGAAAAAATGTCATACAATACGTTTTTGTCCTGCCCTTTGGAATGAAAACAGAGGTTAACTGCCCGTCCTTGGTACATTTCCTTTGTTTGGTAAATTCTTATGGCCCTGAAATATAAAAAATGTGGTATGCTTTGTTGTACATTTGTTTTTCTCAATTATGCTACACGTAAAAGATGACCACAGACGAGACATCTCCAGTCCAGTAAGACGTCAACTAGATGATGACTTCAATTCCTCATCGTGTAGAGGAGACTACAATATGGATACATATGTGAGTTTAGTGGAACTGAACCACAATTAAGCCTTCCTTGACATCCATGTTTTTGGAGGCAATATGTTTGAGGAAATGCTGATTTATTTGCCTTGCTTTGTTGACGGAATATCCGAGTGACATTAATAAAACAAACACATACATTAAAAAAAAAAACAACAAAAAAAAACAAAACACCACACAGATCTTCTTGAGAAATGTCTCCCTTTGAGTTCAACGCCTTTCCATTTTCCTCAGGTTTTGTCTGACACTTCTCAGAGTGAATTTGAGGACACCGAGCTACTTCACCTTCAAGAAAAGGCCAGCAGACTTCTGCAGAGAGGGTTTGCGGAGAAACTTTTAGTCTTAACTGTAATTATGTTGTAATTCTTGAGCTGAATTTGAATTTGTGTTTTAACAGTGACAGTATTCTCAGGGATGGATTGACACCTGTCAGTTCAGATGGTCTGGGAAGATCAGACCTCTCTTTTCCCATCAATATAGCTGAGCCAATGTACAGACCTTTGATTAACACCACATTAACATCTGCGATTGGTAAGATATGAATTATAGCGGTAATTTTATTGTATTTGTTTAGAGTTTCCTTCTTGTGTAAGCTTGCATACCGTGAATGCCTGAAATAACGCCTCTATGCAATTAACTGCTGAGTTGCCAGGTGTATGGTCTATAAAAGCAAATAACTAATTAGCATGGGGTCAGAAAAGATTTGCATTAACAGCTGTGGCTGTAGACAACCTCCTGATGTAGTTGTTATTAACTTTACAAGATGACAGTGGTTGCATTTGGAGCATCATGAGTGGTAAGTATCCAGCAGCTTTATCTACCTTCACATGCACTGCATGGCAATGGGAATGGTTTGATTTTATTTGAACATTCATACGTTTTACTTTGGTATACGTCACATATTACAATTCACAATTTCACATGCCCAAAAGTAGAGTAGGAAGGACCAGAGTTCATTCAATCCTACCCGCTCTTCGTTTCACATCAATTGCTAATACATTTGTTCACTTCCTATTCAAAATGTGTCATTTTCCATTTTTAAAATAACATTAGAAAACGATGAAGCAATATAACAGTGTGTTACAATGAAGTTGATGTTTGTAGATTTGTAGAAATAAATTGCTGTAAAATTGCATAAAATTGTGTGCAGTGCAGTTGTCGTATGACATAGCATAGTATTTCCCTGTGGTCCAGGATTCTTCTTCCTTATACTTTGTAAACATCAACTGCTTGTACTGTTTCTTGAAATTGGTCATTTTAAGGCACTGTTTGAGTTCTTTACTCAATCCGTTCCATAATTTGATTCCATATACTGATATGCTGAAGTTTTTTAGCATTGTTTGCGTATGGAGGTTGTGCTACTCAGGTGTCATTGCAACAATTGATTCTGTTGCTGCAGTTATGACAACGGTCAAATTGCTATGTTGTCCTTTTCACTTTCTCGTGCACTCCAAATCATTATTAAAGTTAAAAGATTAAGTTAGGAGAAGCGGCATAGAAAATGGATGAATGGAAAAAATGAAGTTGTTAGAGTTTTCAAATTGTACATCTCCAATTATGTCACTCATCCTCTTTGTGTTTTAAGAAAACAGGTAATTAATCAAATTTACGGTAATTGTGTTCTGTCTTGGAGCTTTAAGTACAAATGATCTTTTATGTGTGTCACTATGTAAACTTTATTGATTATATATTTTGGCCTTTGTAGCAATGCCCCTCCAAAGATGCACTGTCACTCCCTCAACAGCACCCCCTACGCGCCCAGAAGAGGATATCCTTTTCCAGTGGCGTCTACGAAGAAAGATGGAACAGGCCAACGAGCAGTGTCAGTCTAATCAACACTCTGAACTTCTGACCTCCACTCTCCACGCCGGTCTACACTTGTCCTCAGTGAATGGGCAGCCTTCCAAGGTAGGAGTCACTTCACTGGACAGTTCATTAGGTACATCTGCACAGTCTAAAGCAGGATGGCCCAAACGGTTTCCAACTCAAGACCTAAATTAGAAATGTTGTACATCCTGGGAACCATACTTACTAAAATACACCATATGTTGCCATAACATCCAAATATGTAACGGAAACTAAAGATTTTTAAAAAATCAATTCAGGGTATTCAATCTGAAATTGAATCTCCGTTGGGCATCCGTGTGTGCATGTTCTCCTCGTAAGTGCGTAGGTTTTCCCCAGGTACTCCGGTTTCCTCCCGCATTCCAAAAACATGCATGTTAGGTTAATTGGTGACTCTAAATTGTCCATAGGTATGAATGTGAGTGTGAATGGTTGTTTGTCTATATGTGCCCTGCGATTGGCTGGCGACCAGTCCAGGGTGTGCCCCGCCTGTCGCCCGAAGTCAGCTGGGATAGGCTCCAGCATACCCCTGCGACCCTAATGAGGATTAACCGGCACAGAAAATGAATGAATGAGTTCAGGGTGTTCAGGCTGCTTCCTGTCCTAAGTCAACTAGGCTAGGCTGCAGCCTCACCATGAACAACCATCAGTGTTTTGGAAAATAGATGGATATATACTGTAGTAGGGATGCTCAGATTGATTGGCCACCGATCAGTATCGGCCGATTTCCATAAAAAACCTGCGCTCGATAAATGCCTTTCAAAGCTGATCACAAAAACCAATCAGCGTGTGGCGGCAAACCCTACACGTGTGCTGTGTCACGTAGGGTTGACAACACCTGCATTGAGCCGACAAGGGATGCAGTTTGACCTGTATTGCTGCGAGAATCAACACTAGTCTGTAAAAGCTCAATAGCTTGAGTTTGACAGCTTGACACAGGCTACGCCGATTGATGCCAGCGTGTTTGCTCACTCCCTTATCAAACCTACTGATTTTCGACTTTTCTTGCATCTGTGTTTACACGCTTTGCCTATAGCTGTCACTGGTTGACCTGAAATTTTCGGCAGCTTGCCGCCAAGCTTCTGGTCTTCGGACTCCAAATGTGACTTTTTACCACAGTGACATTTTGATTTTAAAACAAACAAGCAATGCGGTTAGTTCAGAGCTTGTTTTTGTCCTACAGGAAAGCACCAAGTGCTATCACGTTCATGGGGTACTGACTTTGAACATAAACACATAGTGTGTCCAGCCTTACGATGGTGATACTATGACAGGGGTCTCCTATCTCACCAGATGATTTTGTGTGGCTCACCAAAGGGTTAAAGAATATTTGCTTCGACTCTATAACTGTTGAATTCAAACCTAATCAGAATCAGAATCAGCTTCATTGGCTTTATTGGTTAATCAGCTTTATGCTTACACAAACAAGGAATGTGACTCCAGTTAAATGAGCTCTCACTGTACATATACTGTATGTACATATTACACAAACACTTAAGAAATAAATCAATAATTCAAAAATAAGATTAAGATTTGCAAACGAGATAATAATATAATGACAGACCACAAAATAGCATAAAGACGATGGCCACACTGTTTGAGTGGAGATCTGCTTGGTAAATAAAGTAGTGTACAATTTCAATAGATTGATGTTGTCAGTCATAAATACAACAACAATACTGTAGTTCACAGCTCTAATAGTCCTGAAAGTTGCAAAATAAAATTAATAAAATTAGTGGGGAGGGCAGCATGTTTTTTTTTTTTTCATGGTGCCCAGAATTCCTGGCTGCACACCTGCTTGGCTATCCATCCATCCATTTTCTATACCGCGTCTCCTCTTTTAGGGTTGCGGGGGCATGCTGGAGCCTATCCCAGCTGACTTCTATGATATGAAAAAAGGAACCATAAAATCACCTTAATTTAGACAAAAAACATATTTGACATACATATATCAACATATATCACTCGTCACAAACTTACAGAGGATGAGACGCCTTCTTCACAGGAGATGGATGTGAGAGTACACTGGTGGAGCCTTAGTAGGACCTCCAGGTACTTGTAGCACATAGGTGGGCTCCAAGTGAGAGAGCAGTAGGCGAACAGCTGGTCATCTCGTTCGATGAATTCACTTATTTTTCGGGTTATTTGGTTAGCCTTTTGACTGTCACGTACATATGGGCGAGTGCTCACACAAATAAAGGCAAAAAGAGAGAAAAGACAATCCTCCCAAGTTTGCCAGGGACCCTTGGAATTGTCTAACGACGGCCCTGGCCAATAGCACTCACAAATAAATTGAAAATTGATCTCACTCATGGATGATTGGTATCGGAATCGGCAGCATTTAAAACCTTGCTCATCTCTAATATGTAGGCAACACCTCTCTGTCAATATGAATCTATGAATTTATAAAGCCATCATTTTCATTACAGTGCTTGTAGTGGATGTAATGTCTTTATTTTTTAATTACAGAATAGTCACCATCTTCCCTTTCTCTTCATAATTTATAGCAACAGCAAATTATTCAGTGCCCCGAACCCACACAAGAAGCTATTCCCCAGGCAGAAACCAAAGAAGTACATGGACATCTCCCCTCAGCTGCATTTCCTGTGTCTGATTCTTCAGTCTTCCATCCACAGTCCCTTCCACATGTTCCTGCACATATGCATCTCCTCTGTGATCTGCTTCCTTGTCCTTCTTGGTCTCCCGGTAGCATGTTGCAAGGAAATTCACACAAGCTAGAAGAGACCTCACCCAAAGAAACACAAATCTCCATAAACACTTACATGGACGAGCCTGCTCATAGACACATTCCATCGCCACCTCCTGCTCCTTCTACACCTATAGAAGTGGGTTGGATTTGTAGGCCTACGAATGAAGGCCATCTTTGTAGACCTGTAGAAACAGGAAGTCATTCTATTTCTATAGGTAGCTGCCCTTCAAGACCTATTGAAGAAAGTTGTCCTGCTACACCTTTAGAAGGTGGCAATCCTTCTCGACTGATAGGAGAGAGACATTCTAGGCCCAGAGAAGGAGGTTGTCTTGATAACTATGGAATGACTGAAATGGCACATAAAGAAAAAGCCCAGACAAAGCAATTAGGAGAAAGTCAGAAGAAGACAGAGGGGACTGTCAGAAAGCAGAAGAAGTTGGCAAGGTAAAATACAGACACATGTACACAATGATATACGTGATTACCATCTTAGTGTAAACTGAATGCTTCATGTTTCTGTACCTGCAGATGTCCTAAACCCAGTGAACATACTGACGGGTCTAGCTCCGTAAGCAAGAGTTCTGCACATCAGAAACCTCCAAAAAAGAACAGGTCACGAATGGAAAAGCAGCAGCAGCAGCAGGAGAGACACAAAGAAAAAGGCAATCATACGCCACCGTTTTCTCCGGTTCAGCACGCCTTAGGACAGGTCAGCATGCGCTCAATGTGAAAATGTTATATCACTTATATCCCGCCAGGTCCTAAACAATAATCAATGAAAAATGTATTTCATGAATAAACTGTAAGATAAAATAGATTAAACAGACTAAAAGACGGTACAGTTTCATCCAAATTAACTAGTCAACGTGAAGCCAAATTAACAAAACCTAATAAAGTTATGCATAAGCACAACAAGCTACAATTGTATACTCTACTATATTATACTGTAATAGAAACACTTGAAAAGGGGATCATATTGATGTCATCAGTGTTATTAATTATCAACCTAATTTAAAGAGAAAATCCTCGGGAGATTACCAACCCTAAATTAACATTTTGGACTAAATTTCCCTGACTATTCGGACGAACAACAACAAATGAATCAGTTATGTTATATGCAATATAGAAAGACTAACTACAGCTTACTTGAATTGTCTTGATACTGACGTGATAACTCTTGACTTTCCATCAGTGGTGGAGGGTTGCAATCGAGGAATGTTGTGAACTTCTGTTTCAAAGCCTGTGTTGTATTGAGTAGAATCGGAGGACTTGTGCCATCGTGGTATGTGTGGAGGAAGCTGTACTTTCCATAGCTGATACTCTTCTTCACACCACAAACTAGTTGACTAGACTGAATCGACAGCACCTCTGCTGGCTGCAGCCACGTAGTGGTCTTGTTTTTCCCTAGGGCGCTTCAAGACACAATGAACAATCAATTCTGCATGACTGTAGTTGATATAACACATGAACATAGTTTCATGTTGATAGACAAATATAAATTACGAAATGCAACCATGTAAATTTCAACAACCGTGTCAGAAAGAAATCATAGGTTTAACCATTGTGACTGCTCATCATACTAATAATCTTCATCCAAATGTACATTAACTAGGGATGCACAATATATTTTTTCAAGCCGATAGCTTATATTTTATATCTATTATTTTTTAAATTTAGATTTAACTGTAGTTTGTGTACACATGGAGGTAAGAATGATTCAAAATTAGCATTTGACAAACTGCACCTGTAGATTTGCCCTAACCAAAATCATGACATCCGTACTATTAACAAAACATTAAAAACAAAATAGCGGTGACTCAGGAGTACAAAACATGGTTTGCTGGCAAACGGGGGCCGGTGTCTTCGGCGATGGTTGAGGACGCAGGAGCTGGCCCCGGCCCTTTCTTTGCGGCTGGCTTTAGGGCAGCTTCTTTGGCGATGCTGGCGTTGCGGGTGGCTGGTGGGGTTTGTCGTGTTGAGGGCTGTTTTTTTTTTTTTCTGTCATCGCGAAGTGTTGGTAGGGCGTTTGGTTAGCTAGCGTGCTAGGTGTCTGAGGTATGTATTGTGTTTGTTTACAGTACGTCACACGTAGAAGAAAAGGAGTGCTTGATTTGTGCACTCCCACTTACAGCACAGTACTAATCTGTAGTAGACATCTTGCCTTAATTATTGATTATGGGAGATATTTTTTAATGTTACCGGATTTATCGGATCAATGTCACAATTCCTCATATCTGATATTTATCGTGCACCCCTAATATTAACCATTACGATGTCTCAATTGGACCGTGACAGGTTGTTTCAGAGGTCCTGTTCCCACCAACGGATTCTTCTCCTGCACAAGTTGCAGCTGTCCCATCCCGTCCAACATCTCCTCAATCCTCAATTCCTCCTTGCAACACACACAACTCCTCTTTGGAGGTCATGTCCCAGCTGCTCCAAGAGGCCGAAGGTGAGCCAGGGGTTACGGTGGAGCACTCAAACTTCAACCCACTCTTAAATCTGAACCTCATGCATTCCAAAACAGTTTAGTGCCTCAGTAATAGATTTAATGAGAAAAACAAATGATAACAGTACTTTTTAGAGCATTTTGATTATATGTGACTTTTGCTTTCTGAATGTACAGGATTTATATATATTTTTTTCTCAGATTCAGATGAGAAAGAGTTTGAAGATGATCCTTTACTACAAGTCCTACGCACACAGAGAAAATGGGTGAAGGAGCAAATCAGGTAACATTGGAACTGAAATAGCTCTGAGATATTTCTTCATTGGAATATTTCTGTTTGGTCATATTTGTAGCTTATCCATAAAACAACCTGAGTTTATGAGCAATAATGTTGTATTTATCTCTTACAGTGAAGTGGACTCGATGTTGCACAAATTCCTGGATAAGCAAGACGTTTCTCCAATG
The DNA here is from genome assembly GCF_027744805.1 of Dunckerocampus dactyliophorus. Taxonomy (NCBI): domain Eukaryota; kingdom Metazoa; phylum Chordata; class Actinopteri; order Syngnathiformes; family Syngnathidae; genus Dunckerocampus; species Dunckerocampus dactyliophorus. The sequence continues at coordinate 21,375,326 of NC_072825.1, forward strand.
TGAATCTTTTTTTATTTTTGGAAGGAAGCATTTTGTACTTTATTACAGAAATACAATCACAATAAAACATTTCGACATATAGGCGTATTATTCACAACCACGTTTTGAAAAGCTTGCACAAATTGAAATAGCACTTTTAATTGTGGATTCAGTATTTACATGAATGTGTTATTTACGAAACATTATGGATTATGCGTAATTGTAGAGCAGTATTTACAAACCTCACAGACAGGGGGACGTTAGAACATAACAACCAGTGTGTTTTATGAGGATGACTGGCTTAGTAGTAATAGGATTAGGTCAGAGATGTGGAATTCTCAGTGTCGAGCAAGGGAGCAGATATGATCAGGACACCATCTGGAGAAACTGCTGATTCCAAAGCCATGGTGTCCACTCCCTTTGGAATTCGATAGCGACGGTTAAACTGTCGTGTTGTCAACCCGGGACCGTCCTAAGAAAAACATAAGAAGGGATGATTATTATATATACAGTGTGTGTGTGCATATATATATAGTATATATACATACACACACACACACACACAGTGTGTATACTGTATATATGTATAAGTGTGTGGCACATGACTCTAAAAGCAGCAATAAACCAACCTTTTTTTCTTCATGTTTTCCTTGTACCTCTACAAAATCTCCTATTACTTTGACCAGCAGATCTTCTGGGTTAAAATGTTTGACATCCACTTGCACTGTAAATCCACTGTCGTTGCAAGTTGCCTGTCAACATAAGACATAATGAAATCAATTAAAATGTAAAATTACGATAATGAAATACAAATAACAAATGACTAATGCGCAGAAAACAACTACATAATAAAATATGACATTAAAGAAATATCAAAATATAGATATTGCTAGTGATATATTTTACCACTGGAAAAAATCCCTCTAGTGCTTCCTATTAATACACAATTACATGTGAGACAAAGGTTTACTGGCCCTTTCAAGCTTCAGGCTGCATGGAATTATCATCTTTAAAGCCCACAGAGTAAGATGGATAATTTCATCTTGTCTAACCATGTCAAACCCAATTTGATAAACAAACATTTACCTCAGCAGCGCTGCTACTATCAATATCCGGAATTAGCAGTTTCGGCGTCCAGTTATATTGTCCATAAGTTCCATTCAGACGAGGAAAAAGAGGAGGTAAAAGCTTCTCCCATTGGATGCCACCAATTGGGAAAGTGGGTGGTAGGATGAAATCCATTTGAAATCTGTCGAGAAGGAAAATGTAATAAAAATTTAAAGGCAGTTGTGGCAGGAGAATGTCAGAGCACAAGTTATTCCGTGGCCACAGCCTACCTTCCTCTTCAGCAGACTGTCAAAGTATCAAGTGTTCCTCGTGCCGAATGTGACTCCAGGCTGCTGAGCATAGCGTGGCTTTATACTGGAGTTGCATAATGTGTTGGGGAATTCATAGGGGCACCTTGCTTCTGTTATGTTCTGATCATGTGTACCCTTGGGAGGCTGTTCATGCAGCAGGACAGTTTGTTTTGGGACTGAAGCAGCTGTCACAGGCTTATTGGTGAATGAATGTGAACATCATCCATGTTGGAGCCAACTGTTTGTTCTGTCAGGGATAATTATGCTGTTATCATGAACAAACCTTTATGGTTAAGCCATCAGACCAAACGTTTTGAAGATAGCCAAAAATAAGTTCAAAATACATGGTGATGATGGCCCTGCTTGGCCAATAAAGCCAGTGACGGACAGCAGGGGCATGTCACACACATGCCAGTGCATGTGTCCCACCCTCTTTTGTGTCCTCCATTAACCAATGTACAAAGTCAAAACATTCCTGTATTATTAGCACAAAGTCCTTTGTTGTCATAGCTTTAAAATAAGCTATGATGAGTAAATGTACTTATGAGGGAGAATGTTTAGACCATTGATTGTTATCGCATAACAGGTGAGATAGCCAGAGTTGTATTTCAATGTTATGACTACACTTTATGGTAATGAACTGTCAGTGGTTTTACATCTGACTCTGTATTGTATAGTTACATAGAGTACATATGTTAGTTTACTCGTATTACATTATGTACACTGTATATTTACTGAATTAGTTTTTGTTTATATGTTACAGAACCTCGTAAGTAGAACCCAATCTGTGACATTGGTTGACTTCTAGGTTGTTCTCATTTCAGAACAATTTTTTCATAGAAAGTAACGTAATGTGACTTCATTTGTTCCAGGCTCAAACCATTTACCAAATATAACTAACATTCTTAACTATCATACAAGTATAAAGAGTTAACTGTACAATAAAAATAAAATTAACTAAACCTACTCACCTCACAGAAACATGATGGAGAGACAACAGGAGTGATACTCGGTAGGAAGCATAAGATCTACAGCACATCTTCATCTTTGCGGCTTTTTTTGTATGTAATGTTTAATGTGTGAGATCCCAACATGTTTGGTTCACATTAGCATCTGCTAGGTAAAAACGTCTATGCAATTTACATTTGACACACAGTCAGGAGCTCTGGAAGAGCTAGGTTTGCGTCTCCATTTGGAGTTTGCATGTTCTCCCCAGGCGTGCATGGGTATCTCCGGCTTCCTCCCACATCCCAAAAATATGCATATTAGGTTAACTGGTGAGTTACAGTGTCCATAGGTATGAATGTGTGTGTGAATGGTTGTCTATATGTGCCCTGCGTTTGGCTGGCCACTAGTCCAGTGTGTACCCCACATCCCACCCAAAGTCAGCTGGGATAGGCTCCAGCATACCGCCGCAACCCTAGTGAGAATAAGCGGCATGAAATTTGAATGTTTTATTATACTGCTCATATTGATCATGTCACTCAGTTCCATTTCATTTTCCTCTTTACCATCACTGGTGCTCCACTGATGTGTAGACTTAATCATTATTGCCGTTTTCCCCCTCAACTTTGGCTTTTCTTTCCACCATTTTGTCGTTCAGATGTATTCATAAACTATATTGACCTGGACAGAAACAACATTTCAATGTGCTTACACAAGGGTCAGTCAAGCTCTCTAATTACTCTGCTTAGAAAACTCTCTCAAATGAGTATTTACTTCACCCAGGACCACTGTATTTTAAGGAGCGTACCCCCTTCCTTGAATAGTACTGTGACATTCTGAACCTTTCTATGCACAATGGTGTGAACTCAGCAGTCACATATGCGGCAGGCACATGCTCTCCCTGTAAGTAATGTGGAAGCTGTCACCCAAGCTTTGACTGGACTGACTAAATATGGCACTGATTATGTTATGACTCATACGGGATGATACGACAGTGGGGGGGGGGGAGATTAAGTTATTGGGTTTCACAACAGGCGCCGGCAATTCTCCAGACTTTAGGGGACCACTGCTGCACTTTAGAATATGTGCATGTCCGGATCGTGCATCACTGTTGAACTATGAAAAGACAATGACTGAGTATTCATACAGCACATTACTGCTACAGCACATGTTGACAAATCTGTCATTGTTTTAATCACAAGTGGAAAACAAGTTGGAATTTGAAATAACAGTGTTTTTTTAAACAGTCATTCATAACAAAGGTAAAAACAATGTACCTCCATACACATGAACTTAAACTTTTGACAAAGGTGCAAGTTATGGTGTTGTGTGTCAACAGTTGGTCTCGCACTGACTAAAGCATTAAACTTTTCCCACTCTAAAGTACAACAGTCATCCTTTACACATACATACATAAGGAATTATTGATTGAACATATTATTGAGCCAGAGGCCAAATACGTATTAAATTCATGAAAAATAAAAAAAGGGCTTAAGGAATGCCCAGTGGAATTGTAAAGGAGATGTAGTCTCCCACCTCGCCCCACTCAGCTCTGTAGTGCTGGTAGATAGTGATCCAAGTGGTGAGTACTGCCACCCATAACAGCAACCCCAGTGCAGAGCGTTTCACATCTACAGGAACATTTCAAAACAAACAAAAATGGTTGTTAGTTGGATGAAAACGCACTATTATATTCAGTATCAACAGCTTTGTTCATACATTATCAACTGAGAATTAAGTTTTTCCATAGTATAATGCTGACTCGATGGCTTCTCACTACAAAGCAGACAACATTGCCAACCACACAACAGTTCCAATGTAGTATATTCATCTACACTGTAATTACAGTAGTTTCATATGTGTTTAATTTACTGTTTGTACCTTCTCTGAGTTGCTTCTGTATGTGTACACAGCGGGACCTCAATTTTCGACAAAAATTATTGCCACAATTGTTTTTTGTACACTGTCTCGGTTATCGTATGGCAAAATAGTGCCCAAACAAACTTATGTGTGGAATCGTGTGCCCAAACAATGCATCCATACGTTGGTGACTCTCTCTGTGAAGAATGCATAGTTGTTCTTTTAGAGTTGGGATACTGCACACAAATTCTGGCCAGGGAATCCTTTTATCATCTTGATTATGTATGTGCATGTGGTTTATTTGTTGATAGAATACTCGCTGGACAATGAAAAACTCATATCTGTCTCCTTTCTTCCTACTCATAAGCAGTGTGTGCTCTGCACTGGTGAGGCATTCAAAAGCTCTGTGGATTTCTGAGTGTAAGAGGAATCTGTTATAAAATATGGCTGAAAAAGCAAGTACAGAACTTTGATAAAGAAAGTGGAAAAACTATTGAATTCAAGAAAGAAGTGATAGCAAAGTATGAAGGTAGCGTCTGTTACACTAGGATTGTAATGTAAAGTTTCCTTAGGTGACAGGTTGCAGAAGGAATGGCTTAACAGACACATAACAGATATAGGGCCCTATAATTTCTGTGTTAACGGAATCGTGGGCAGAATCACAGAATTGGCCAATAAAAACAATCTACTGTTAAACGCGGAATCTCACAGAAACTGACATATTGTAAATGAAATCCTGTATGTGAGGAGAAGCAACGTTTGTGTGGTGAAATATTTCCCCAGTGGACCTCTCATTCATAACGCCATGTCCTCACAAACACTAACAAGCCCCGTCCTGAACTAAACAACTAAAAGGCAAACTGAAACACCGGGTAAGTCGGCGAAAACTGACCGAGAGCTGACAATGGCCAGTGTAAGCTGGCTGGGTTAGCTTAGTTTAGCAGAGCGAGCTAGTATGGCTGTGTGTGTGTGTGTCGCTCACGCTGTATGAGTTGTGTTTTGGGTAATGTAATCAGCGTTGTAGGACGCCTGCTGACTTTGTGCGTAAAATAAGGATGACAGCCACTGCTGCAAGAGGCACCCAGCTAGCTATCTCACTTAGCATCAGTCAAAATACATTTCACCACACTTCCGGTCTTCAAAATAAGAGCAGCGCACATCCTGTCTAATAGTGGTAATAAAATATGGGTGTCCCAACAAAAAAAAATAGCTTACATTAATAGAACGATTGCAATTGCGTCTGCAACTACGTCTTCTTTAACCACAAGCAACGATGTGATCGTTTGAGGCCTTTGTACCAATGAATAGTTTGAAAAATACTGCACAAAATTGTCCAAAGATGTATTGCATCAATAAATGTAAGGATTTTTGCATTTATTTAAGATGTAATTTTATGTCATTTTATTCACTGACACAAGAAAACACACAATTTATGATGATAAGTGTAAAATGTAAAAATGGAATTAAAAAATAAGAATTTCATGAATTAAATAAAACAGAACTTAGGAAAAAATAAAACTGATTTCATAGGGCCCTGTAGATAGTCTGCTGGGCCAGTCTGTGTAATGATAATTCTACCTGCTGCAGAAGTCCACAATAAAGTACAGCCGGCCCTCATTTATGGCTGTTAATTGGTTCTAGACTTGACTGCAATCATTTAGAATATTTCTATTTATTAATCATCAGTTTATAACAATAAGTGAATTTCCGCAAAGTAGTAGGATTCAATACTGTATTAATAAAATTAATATTTTCGAAAATACATTCGAAATTGGAGCATACAAAATCTGTAAAACATTTAACATTATTACAGCCATGTATACATGAAATAACACCCCTAGTCACCTTTATACTCGTATTACCTAATATAGTAGATGTGATCAGCAATCATAACTCATGTTAGCATCGGGAAAGTTCAGTTTGATGTAGTAGTATCTCGAACATAATGTGGGTCGAGCGCATGGCATCATCTATCAGCCATCCTCACGATGACTATCTTTGTTTACACCACATTGCCCAACACTGCACAGGCTACGGGATCTCTACAGGGACAACTGAGTGAGGAAGGACGACAAAGAAAGAAACAAAAAGGTATCACTTCAACACAGAATGGGAGGAGAACTTTTTTTCACTCCTCATCCATGGCAGACGCCACAGTGCAAGTTAAGGTAATGCAAGGCAATGTCTCATCAACGTAACATTACTGACGCCTTGTGACCAGAATACTACACGACTTGTCTTTCAATATTTTTGTCAACCAACAACACAATGATCATTTAGTAATTAATTATTGATAAACCGCGAGAGTGAGGGAGCGATGTTCAACCGTGAAGTGATGAGGGATGTTTGTATACAGTTCTAACCGTCGTTTTTCTTTAAAGCGCTCATGTCACCAAAAAAAGTAACAAAAAACAATAGCAAAATGAAATTACTCACTTAATAAAAACATTGTCATACTGCTGGCATCCACCAATTAACTCTGAAAAGCTGTGGTGGTTGTAAATGTTTTCTTTAACTATATGATACACTGTTTTAATACATGCACATGTGAACGGGTTTGTCTCTAATATAGTTTTAAAATGTTAAATGTTTCATATTGTGCTGCTGCCACTTGGCCAAGGTTGCGCTTGTAAAAGAGATTTTTAATCTCAGTGAGTGTATTATATCCATAAAATGTGTTTTGTGTTAATATGTCTGGGTGTCTGAAACAGATTCATTGCATTTACATGATTTCTTATGAGGAAAAATGCTTCGGTTTTCTTCTGACCTTTCAGAATAAATTAATGACAAAAACCGTGGTTCCACTGTATATGTAAAATTTCTGGTTGAACCCCAACAGTTTTTGCACTCACATGTTTTTATCTGGAGCTGTTCGGCGTAGGCTGGCTTTAAAAAAGCTTCTTTGAAAAACCAAACCACGTTGACAAGCCACAGGAACGGCAGTAAGGCAAATCCACCTGAGAGAAAAGCAAATTGCACTCAACTCACTTAACAGTAACTGCAACAACAAAGAATGGATTCAGTCAGTAAGAACAGTAACTAAATGTGTTAAATACATATCTGTAGTTCATTGAACCTCTGTGAACAGGGTGGTGACGAGAGCACTATCTTGCCAGTTGACTTGATTTTCCCACCTCATCGTTTAACGTATCGTATAATGTATCAGTTCCTTTTTCGGTGTGTCTATGCTCTCACCTAAATAATACTTTCTGCATAGGTTAAGTTTCTCCTCGTTTGGCAGTCTTTCCAGGTTCATTGTGGTTGTCTGAGATCTTCTGTAACAAAGACGGGAGCAGGAATTTCAAAATAGCATAGATATAATGTCTAGATAATCTGACTCAAAATAATGATAATAAATACCAAGTGATAGAAAAGCGTGTTTTCTAACGCTTGTTGGGAAAAAATGGGGAGTGATCGGTAGCTAGCTTAGCCTCTGTCTACTTTGACCACAACCTAATAAGCCACTCACATATTTCTGGCGACACTATGTCACTCTGTAGCTTGCGTAATTACCCGATAAAGTATAATTTACCAGTTATTTCCAACAACAATTTCAAAAAAGTACAAGCGGTGGGCGAAAACTAAATAGAAACAAATCAGATCAGTTACTTCCTACTTGTGCCTCTCCTCTTGCGTCTTCTTTGTGTGTGACTTGTTTGACTCCAAGGCAGGTGTGCGCCGACTGAGAGCGCATACCGCCACCTAGTGTACAGAAATATGACAGGACACGAGAATGAATGTCAGTCAAGCGTACAATAAAGCTACTAAAAATGCGGGATAAATACACGAATTAAATGTAATTATTCTTCTTGATTTGTTCTGTAATTAGTCGGTCTTGGGGTTACACCTTGCAAGAGTCACCACCAGAGGTCTACAGCGCGTAACCGTCTGTCAGTCAGATCTGAGGAAAAACGCAATTTCCCGTGAGGCATTGCGCCACCCCCCTCCCATCTCGCGCCTTCCCTCTTGTCTGTCTTTGCTCAAGCTGCTAGCCATCGATGTGTGTGTGTGTGTTGTTGTTGAAGCAATGATGGCGGCAGCGGGATGCGGATCAGCAACCGCGGCTGCCGGAGGAGGCCAAGGTGGAACCGCTACGGCCAGAGGTCGTTTTCCCGGTCGGCCTTGGTCATCACGCAGTCGTTTACGCTCCGAGAAGCGATGGCAACTCGGGCGATCAGGCTTAGAAGGTGATGATGTGACTTGCGGAGGGCCCAGGCCCGCAAACCTGGTTGTATCGTTAAACGAAGACCAGTCTCACTTGCGCTTACTTGGAATAGAGGCGAGCCACAAGACCCTTGGTCAGGCTGGATACAGCTCTAGTGGGAGTGAAGAGGTGAGGTCCCAAACCGACTCAGGAGTTAGTATCCTCATTTTCATTTTTCCCATACATATTATTACTTTTTTTAATGTGTGCAAATGAGTGCTTTCTAAAACTGTCTATTGGTACCATGGTGAAATGTCAACATCCCTTTCCTAGGCTAATCCCGATAAGCTAACAGTACATGCTAACTAATGTTAGCTGAGCGGAGTTTTTCATGACATTTAGTGAGTCGCACTGTGAAATACAGTCTTAACAATAAAATATAGTATAAGTAACGCGTTTGTGTTCTTTGCGGTTATACAGTTACACACAATATCACTGTGCGGCACTATCTTCTGAATATTTAATGAAAGCTAGTGAGCGTACACCAATTTGTAAACAGCGATCGCAATTAGCTATCGAATGGCCCGCTCCTTATCGGGCCAAAGTAGCTGGCAGCTAATAGTAGCGAACACAAAGAACGGGAAGGCTAGCACCCTTGCCCCGCCAGCCGCCGCTAGCTACGCTGCTAAATGTTGTGTTTTACTCGCTGTGAAATCCTTGTCTTTCTTGAAAAAAAAGACCACATGGTGTATAACGATAGTACTTACCCTGTATAACTAACATGTTATGGACACATCTAACGCGCATGTGGAGTTTATTTCAATGTGTTACACATAGGGCATGGCTACATGCTAGCAAGTACTGCCAAACTGGAACGTTGTGTTTTATGGTTTGCTGTTAGAAATGCAAAACCATACAAATACTTTTTCCTAGCTCATCTACTGATGCTTGCAACTTTTGGTTTCAACTTCAGTAAAACACTTCCCATCACTTATACATTAGCACTGTCTGTAATATCTAGGGCAGAATGTAAACAACCACAGTGATGTTAACAATAAACACCTAACGTAGTGTTAATCGGGGTATTGTTCACGCCACTATTATGCCGGCTATCGATGACAGTTTTGACACTTCTTTGGCACACATTCATTGTCTTGAAACATGTGATTTTACAAAGTTACATTGTTGTGTAATAATTTTTTATTTCTGACAGGTTTTTGATGACTAGCTCTAGCAGAATCATGTTAAAGTTGTTGCGTATGTTTAATTTCTTATTTTTGTTTCAAGGGTGATGATTTCAGAGGTTTTGAAGCTGAAAGAAAAAGCTCTAAAGGAGCAAAATGGTCTCGACAAAACCCTTCTAAAGGTAAAAACACAGCCTACAACCCACATGGGTAATTACATATGAACAGGTAGATTTGATTAATTTTTACGATATGTTTTGTTTTCTTAGGTGATGTCAAAACAAAATCTAAACGACAACGTGATAAGAAGGTGCCCCTTATTACGCCAGCCGAGGAGGCAGCTATTTGTCCACCTGATCCTGTGAAAGATAAACATTTGGCGGAGGTGAAGCACACCGCTTCTTCCAAATCAGAGACTGCTAAAGGTTCCAGGAAACGCTCTAAAGCCAAGAACTCCGTGGATCAGGAGTTGACCAAAGGCGAGGCGTTGTCACCAGCGCCAAGGATTACAATAAAGTTGGTGACTAAAAAGAAAAATAAAACTGTAAAGGAGCCTCGTGAAAAGTCTGTCAAGAAGATGAAGGGAAAAGGAATTGCGGAACAGCCCCACGTCAACACCAGTCAGGCTGAACACATTTCCAGTGCTCATGTCAAATTAAAAGCTGAGGCTGCACAAGACAAAGGAGTGGGGACTTTACCTGCGAGAAGACGTGGACGATCTGCTTCAAAGGGAACAACATCGCCCTGCCAGCCTCGTGCCAATGTTGCTGCCGAGGACCGGAAGTCAGCTGATCAAGCTGACACCGCAATAGAGACTGTGCAGTCAATAACAAAGGCAACGCAGTCCAAATTTAAAAAAGCCAATCAGAAAGTGATTCGGAGAAGCAAGAGAGTCACCAACCCACTCTCAATACCTGTCTCGAATGGTGCTGCTGAACCAGAAAATCCCATAAAAAGTGATTCCACTGTTGACACAAAGTCAAAAGTGTCCAGAAAAGTTGAATCTAAACCACCAACGAGAAGGGGTGGACGGAGGCAAAGTAAGAGGCTAAACAAGAAGGACGTTTCAGTGGCAGATAACCATTCTCCATCTTCCACAGAGACTGATCATTTAGCGGTGCAACCCAGTGACAGGTTACCTTCAAACGAGGAAGCGAGGGTCCCAAGTTTGAAGTTGATAAAAATCAAAAACCCAAAATACGATGCACATTCCAGCGGGAAGCATTCAGCTCGAAAAAAGAAGCGGAAAAAATTCATCTGGACTTTATCATTAGTTAAGTTAGGAATTCAGACCCAGCCTGCTGAAAGCACTGTCAAACCGAGAGAGAAGAGGGGACATGAAGTGGATCTGCCCACTCTGTGCGGGAGTATTGCAGACAGCAGTTTGACAGGAGTGGAACACGTTTCGCAAGTGGATAACTCGGCTCCACAAGAGAGTAATTCAACAGACAGCAATGAGAAAGACAGCCAAAAAGACGCTGATATGACCGGTGAGAAAAAGTCCATGTTGCAAGTGGAAGTTACAGCAGCAGGCGAAAATGAAAGCTGTCATCAAGAAGTCAAAAATTCAGATTACGGGAAAGTCCCACCTCTTCAAATAAAAAAACTCTCCTCTCCTGGCAAACATAAAAAATCCAAGGCATCCTTTTTGGTTCAACAAGTTAGCCCTGTGCCTGAAAAGAAAGACGACGCTCTCAAAGAAGGAGGTAAAGTTCAAGAGGAAAAAGAACTGTCTTTGGATGCGGAAGTCCAGCCCACCAGGAGACTGCGGAGGAGAACGGCAAGCCTTGAGTCGCCTCCAAAAAAGCCCGACAGCCGTAAACCTGTAAAGACTCCGGCAAAGCGACGGTCGAGAACAAGTCCACGGGTGGAAAAAACACCCCAGATGGAAGTTGCTGTCCCTGCTCAGGTTTTAATAGAAGAATTCAGTGCACCCGCTCTCCCTGAAATGTCCTCACAGGAAACTAGCATTAACACCTCTGATATTCCTGACAACAATTCTGCAGTGATAACGGATGATCCCTTACCGGTGCCTCGTGAAGAGTCTCTGCAGAAGACAATAGAGAATGAGATTGACCTACAAATGAAGGAGGCCAAACCATTGCCTGTGCCTTTGAAACGTAGGAGATATCGAAATAATACATTTGGGAAAAAGAGGTCTTCTAAAAAGAAGAAGACTGCTGTTTCTCAACAAAGCACTGTTGATGCAGAGTTGGCCACTGTTGAATCTGCTGGCACAGAGTCTGTCCTTCAGCATGACAGTCAACCTTTAGCAACAGAAACAAGTCTGCCTGAGGCCGTAGACGAAAGCATCCAGCCTGAGCCCTTGGAAGAAAGCATCCTGCCTGAGGAAAATGAGGTCACTGTATTAGCGGAGGAAGAGCAGAGACAACCACCAGTAAAAGAGGAAACAGACATTCAGTTAATAGATTGTCAGCAGTCGTTACCTTTGGAAAGTCAAGCAAGTGATCCAAACGCATTGTGCTTACCAAAGAAATCCCGTAAAAAAGTAAAAAAGAAGCGTAAAAGTTTAATTGGGCAGCGTCAGAAGCACAGGCACCGGAACAAGGATGGAAAGTTTGCTCCACTTAAATCACCAAAAAATCAGGGAACAATTGAAGAAGATGCCGACATTTCCATCCAGTCAGAAGTTAGCGCTTCCTCCCCAGGTACTAAACTCGTTGGTGTGCATAAAAAGTATAAAAAGAGACCTTCACCTGGCCTTCACCTACACTCTAAAAGGCCAGAATCTATCGTTTCTACACTGATAGAAATAGGGCTTGACAAAGACAGCGATAGTTTGAAACAGGAAGAAACTGACTCAATAGTGGATGGGTCACGAACAGATGCTGCCGACCAGCCACCTGGCAAAACAAAGTTTGTGAAAAACATCAAACACTTCATAATGCCTGTTGTAAGTGCTAGATCCTCTCGAGTGATCAAGACCCCACAACGATTTATGGATGATGTTGGAATGTCTGTGTTGCCGCGGAGAAACTCGCCAAAAAAAGGTTTGCAACTGGGCTTGCAAATTCGCACTGGAAAGAGGCGAGATGAAGGGCCCGGCCGAGCCATCTCCCCCATCCTACCAGTTGACGAGGAAGACATATTGAGAGAAGCTCAGTTGGATCTGGATCTGTTTTCATCAGACGATCTGGACGACACAGCCGACATAACTGACCTCTTTTCTGAGACAAAAAGCGTCAAGGGGCAAAAGAAGAGCTCCCTTCAGAAGAATTCCAGTTTCAAATGGGATCTGCCTCCAGAGTTGACTGAGGAAATTTTTACACTGGACAAAACTCCAGAGGACAAATGTGAGGATCTCTTTTTATCTTCACCAGTTGATAAACCCAGAGAATGTCTATCTATTGGGCTTTTGGATGCTCAAAAAAAGAAATCACCCCTTAGGTTGAATAAGCAAGCAGCACATTTTAAGATTTATCAAAGATTGAACAAGTTGCACAAAGGACTTCCCCCAAGCAAGACGGCAGCAGAAATGGAAGGTGTGAGCAAATCTCTTCAGCCGCCTGTCGATTTAGCTGAAGGACTTGACGATGAGGCCATGAGCATTAGCCTGAGGCAGCGCAGCGCAGACACTGTGAAGGAAAAATCCAAACTCAAGATAGAAGACGTTGACTCACCTGGGGTTGTGAGAAAAGTTTGTATAAAAGCTACGAAGTCTAGGTTGCTTGCTTTTCATAGTGCTGATAAAGAGGATTCAGTCGGCAACGACAACATCAAGCTTCATTCAGGTACATGCACCATTACTCACACTCCTCCTTGGTTGCAAATAGCTAAAGAATTTCTATTATATGACCTCTATGAAAATATATCATTGGTCAGTAACTGGCATGTGCTCCCTTCCACCCACAGCCGAGCTCCAGTCAGGACAGCAGTCAGGTGTAGGTGAAGACGACCATCCTGCATCAGTGGGGAAAGGAGCTTCACAGAGGGCGCGGGTTACTGGTGCCAATAAAAGAATGCTCAACCTGCTCAGGAAGGCTAAAGCCCAGCTCATGAAAATTGATCAGCAGAAACATATGAAGTCCTCTGGGGTAAGACCATGCGTTCACCAAGGATGAGTAGTTAGTTTTTTTTGAAAAACAGCTTAAAAAGGTGCCTTGTTTTCCTAGCTGTTATCAGGGCCAACTGGTGCTCGATCGAGAAACTTGACCTCTAAAAGACAAAGAAGGAAGCAGAGGGTGCAGCTTGATACCAATGTTCCAATCAAGACAGAGCAACCTCAAGGACAAGTAAGTACACAAATCAATAAAGCCTGTATAGAACGATCAATCGAACTAAATATCCTCTTTCTTTCGCTTTTTACCTTTATTTGATTGGTCTTTAGATTAAAAAGGCACAATCAAGCACACAAATCCTCTGCACTGTGTAAATGTGCTCACATTTAATCTAAGGAAAATGATTCTAATTTCATTCAAAGTAAGAATTCTGCCAGTTCCAGCATCATTCTATCGCTCCCTCGGCAGTTGATCTGTTTGTGTCTCATTTCTAGCCCCAGCTCATCTCTCCGCTGTGCCAAGAGTTCCGTCAGGCAGGAGGTCCACGCATCAAGCACGTTTGCAGAGCCGCTTCTGTGGTGCTTGGACAGCCTCGGGCCTTGGTACCAGATGACATTCCCAGGCTCAGCGCTCTGCCTCTTCACGAAAGAACAGGCATCTCTCCTTCAGCTGTCACAAACGGTAGGTGAAACTGACCGTCACAATCCTGATTTTCTTCCATTGTAATATTTCCAATGCATCCTATTTGCTATAGGCAATATCACATCCTTAGTATTTCTAGTTAAATTTAATTCACTGTAACGTGAACTAGGCAAGTGTCCAGCAAGTTATTCCTCCAAACTCTCAGTCAAACTTATTATTCTTGAATATGTGTCGCAGATGTTGCAGATGGCTCTCCTTCAGAATCAGACAGTCCCGACTTCTCAGACTCAAAAGTCACTAAGGTCAAGAAGGCTTCAAGTTTTGTGAAACGAAAAGGACTCGGGCCATTCGGGTACCGCTCTCGGAGGTGTGGTGTATGCAAAGGCTGCAACCATGAGGATGATTGTGGGACATGCATCAACTGCCTCGACAAACCCAAGTTTGGTGGTCCCAACACCAAACGACAGTGTTGCGTGTAAGTTATTGGATATTACAACCTTTTGTAGGGTTGGAGCAGTAGTTGTCTTCGCAAATAACAGGTTGTATACTTTAACCCACAAGGTACAAGAGGTGTGATCAGATTGAAGAGAGGAAAGCACGACGACTGAGTGGGAGAACAGCACCCAAAGGTGATTTTTTTTTTTTGTTTACACTGACATCTCTAATTGCATGCCTTTGTGTGTGTGTGTGTGTGGTCAGTTTGTCATACAATATATTGGGGTGTCACGGGACACTCAGTCCATGAGACGAGACGATACATGAGATTGGGCCTACCGGACGAGACGAGATTTTAACATTACTTTGAAGAAAAGTATCATGAAAAAGCATATGACAGTATATTGCAATCTACTAACTTAATTTTTACTACGTTACACTCTTCTGCACTCTGTGTGTATGCAACCAGCCCTGCCTTCACCCACCGAGACAAAGAGACTGGCTCACTCCATTCATGCCGTTGTTCTGTGGAACAAACGCACCAAGGTGCTCAAACCAATGCACAGAGTGAAAACTCTTCCTGCCTGTTTGGAGGCGCGAAACGAGGAAAACAGACACACATGCACTTGTTAATATATTGAAGCTAGCCAAATTATCGAGTTCATTTTCATTGTGTGAAAAAAAACACGGTGCGCCTCGTTTCGCTGACGCTGTTGACAGCGGACTTACTCATCTTTGTCATGCTATGCCACTGCTGTGTCCTCCAAACATTAGGTTTTTACGGTCCGCCATCTCTCCAACTAAGATTTCCACCTCAGTTTTGGTGAAGTACCGCGTCTTCGGCTTCTCAGAAGAACCGAGCGAAATGCAATCAATGGTCATTAAATATGGACGCCGTATTCATGAGCGACTTTGCATTGACCATTTATGGCGAATTGAAGGCATGGAGAGGGTGTGACGTGGGATGGAGTTGCGTACGCACATTTGGAGAGCAGGCGAAGCACTAATTGCGTGAATGTGTGCGTATGCCACTTTATTTAGGTCTGAATATTTTTGTCCGTACGCACATTTTGAGTTTCTGGCATGACTTGTAGTCAGATTTCCATGCACAGTTTTACAGGTGAGGGCCCTGAACACATCAATAGCATATGTACTGTATATACTGCATCTCCAACTCCAAACAAACATGTCTCTAGTCCATTCGTCATTGCAATGTCACTTCCTCATTGTCTCTGGACAGACCGCAAGATGCATTCACGGGCACTCCGAACATCACAACGTCTTTATTATGCGTGTATGTGTGGTTTAAATAAACAGAAATGAAAAAAAAAAAAAGTGGATATTCCTATCGCTCACTTTGTAACTCTTAATGCGGAAGTACAATTTGCTGCATTTAAGTTTGCTCGGAAATCCCACTCAAAATGTGAATTTAACTTAAATGACTTGGTGTCTTTGAACACAACTGCTCATTGCTCACAATAACACAGTTAAAGTCTGATTCAAATATTCTGCTATTAAAGAAACCAGTGTTAGGCAAATAGATTTTCAGATATATGTGCCATCTCTTAACTTGATTTAAATTTTCAGTTATTTTGGCACTGTTAATACCGGTACATCCAAATATGTACGTGTGTGTGTGTGTGTGTGTGTGTGTGTGTGTGTGTGTGTGTGTCTACATATAAAATATCCTGCCCTGTCATTTATCTTGCGACAGGGAGAGTGACAGAGCACAACAATGTGCCTGCTCAACGAAAAGTAATTATTGCATTTTAATGTGGCTCAAAATCTGCCTTTGCCAACCTCCAAATTAAGGCACAAATACTCCATAGATGTGCACCTCCAAAAAACGTTGCTCGTTAGTACGGACTGTTGTAATGAATGCGGATGGCCCCCGGGTCATTTGTCATTGCATCACTGCAGGAACAAAATATAAAAAAAACAGCAAAAATGGAGCAAAAGGCACAATGAGTAAAAGCTGAAATGTTGACGCCACTACAACCAATAATATACTTTTTACTTTATATATACAGTATACATATTTAAATTTAGCTTCACGGCCGAGACCGGAGATCTTGGGCTCAAAACGTTTGGAAAAGGAGAGAAATAGTAATGACTTTACTAAGACATTACTAAGACTAAATTACATATTACATTATGGTAATTGCTGTGCATTTATAAATCTTAAACTTAGACAGGCTGACTAGAAATTAGATAAATATTCTTTATAATATATTGAGTTTTTGTAGTGTTCAAAGTAAAATAAAGACACCGTCTGTAGTGGAACACATTACTCTCAACTAAGTGAGTGAGAGACACACTTCTTGGTTCCATTACACAGTATTGTATGCTAGAAATGAGCAGCCACTGATTAGTAAGCTCAAATGTTATTTTCCGTCTTCTTAACTCACAGCGCTGTATTTTTGCAGATGAAATAAGTCCTGTATGAAGTCACGTCACCATCGTAATAAACTGACACACATTATACAGTAGTCATAATTAAGAGAAAGCTACCTCTTCACATGGCTATCATTATGTTAGTCAGGTCTTCTGCTGGCTCTCAACAAAGTCGGTCGCATCTTTTTCCCTCTCCTTTCCCTTATCTTGCATGCTTTGCTTCTCACAATATGTTTTTGTCCCGTCACACTTTTAAGAACCTCTCTCCGCATTGCTCTCCAAATAAAAATTATGGAATTGATCTACTGGTCTCTCCACGCAATTGACAAAATCTTCTCGACGAGAAGCTTGGTGTCGGGGAAACCCGTCTGCCCTGACGGAACGTTCACCGCCGGTTAAGTAATGGACAGTTGGAGGAAGTGGAGGGTCATTTGCCTGGCAATTCTACTTTCCGTTGAGGACATCGGCATCACCTACGTATTCGGAAACTTTATAAGAGGATTGTTGCTGATTGGGATTAGGCACAGCCCTGGTGTATCACAAAATTCGGAAGACGGACACAGCAGTCCAAGTGCCCAGCAGCTGCCCATCATGATTGATGGATGTGTCGAGAGACTAGAATTGAAAACAAGTTAGCCGAGTCGATCAATCTAATCTGCATTTCAGCCTCCCCCCTCGGCATCTGCCTCGACCGAGGTCGGTGCTGGAACAACTCCTCCAGGAGATTGGTGCAGTGAGACGCTCTGCCCTTCCTCTTCTTCTTTCATGGACACCTGTTGTTGTCTCTGTCTGGGGCCGTTCACGGACGTCTCCACAGCAACTGCTGTGTTATCGCGATTACATCTTGTGGACTTGAGGCTTCAACATCTAGTCTAGGCTGGGCGAACTTCTTCAGGCCTACACACACATACATCCAAGGACCTTCTCATGCATGCACATACGCACTCATTTCACTCCTTCGCCTGCCATTCCCCTAGTGCTGGTGGGCGGGGTCCGCAGCTCGCTTCGAAATATGGCTGTGGCTTGCTGCCGGCTGGCCTGCGCTGGAAATACCTCCACTGCACTATCCCTCCTAACCTGGTGCAAGTCCTCGAGTTCATGTTGTAAAAATGTGTTTATTTGTGCCTATGTTGTTGAGGTTTTTCTGCCAGTCCCACACTGTGCTCCTCCATGGGAGCTTAGTTTGGAATTGTCTTTCTTTTCCTCCCCTCTCCTCTTGTTGCTCCCTTTCCTCTACCCCCTTTTATCACTCAGTCATCCTCTCCTGTCTACCCTCCTGTCTTATTGTATGGTATGTTGTATATGTATGAATGGGTGTACAATTTCGCTTGTACACCTGTATACAGTAAATGACGAGTACAGGCCATTCTGATACATTAACTTTAATCTCACAGATTTGCGCTACGTTAACTTTATTTTGTCTCTGATCTTCCGCTCCATTCGGGAAGAGATGATGCAACATATAAGATGTGGCGTTGTGGTATGTAAGTGCCGCATGACAACGGATACATGTCACAGTGTTCAACTTGCGATTTAGCCACATTTTCTGTCTGTTTTTTGCATTTTCTTTTGCAACATCTTGCAACATATAAGATGTGGCGTTGTGGTATGTAAGTGCCGCATGACAACGGATACATGTCACAGTGTTCAACTTGCGATTTAGCCACATTTTCTGTCTGTTTTTTGCATTTTCTTTTCCTTCTCTCTCATTGCCCTGTCGCTTTCTCTCGCCTTTTCAATCTTCCCAAGCCTTCAAACATCCGCGTCCTTCTTCGTCCTCTGCGTGGGTGATGTAAGCGATTCCTTGAGGCAGGAAAAAATCCTTGATTATTTTTTGTAATCGAAGTACTTGAATTATTTGAGGAATCCTTGCATCCCTAATATATACAGCAGAATGTAAATTGAATTTCCCCACGTGGGATTATAATCAGTATATTAAATTCAATTAAAATGAAATGCTTGCTTTGAAAGTAATTAAATCACATATATTGTCTTTCTTTTTAAGGTTCAAAACGACGGCGACCCTCTTTCAGTGGCGGGCATTCAAGCAATGATGAAGGGATGGAGGGTGCAGTCGACTCGCCTTCTGGTCTCCAAGGTGACAGTCATAGTCCATCTGTGAGGAAGCAGCCAAAACGGGTCGTGAAACCACGCGTCTACTTTGACCTGATGGACTATGATTCAGATCTGGATGAAAAGACACTTAGCTCAGCATCACCAGCTAGGAGAAGGGGCAATGGAACTCGTTTGAGTCCAGGTAAACTAGCAAAAACATTTTTGCTTCATTCTTACTCAGTCCTGCTGGGAAAAAATCATTGCACTTTTAACGTTATGTAATTACATGACATCTTGTAGTTCTTATCTCCATCCATCCATCCATCCATCTTCTACCGCTTATCCGAGGTCGGGTCGCGGGGGCAGCAGCCTAAGCAGGGAGGCCCAGATTTTTCTCTCCCCGGCCACTTCGTCCAGCTCCTCCCGGCGGTTCCCGAGGCGTTCCCAGGCCAGTTGGGAAACATAGTCTCTCCAACGTGTCCTGGGTCTTCCTCGAGGCCTTCTACTGGTCGGACTTGCCCATAACACCTCCCCAGGGAGGCATCCGGGAGGCATCCTGACCACATGTCCAAGCCACCTCATCTGGCTCCTCTCAATGCGGAGGAGTAGCGGTTCTACTCCGAGTCTCTCCAGGATGACTGTGAAGTGCTTCTCACCTTATCTCTAAGGGAGAGCCCAGCCACCCTACGGAGAAAACTCATTTCGGCCGCTTGTACCCGCGATCTTGTCCTTTCGGTCACTACCCAAAGCTCATTACCATAGGTGAGGGTAGGAACGTAGATCAACCGGTAAATTGAGAGCTTTGCCTTTCGGCTTAGCTCTCTCTTCACCACAACAGACCGATGTAGAGTCCGCATCACTGCAGACGCCGCACCAATTCACTTGTTGATTTCGCATTCCATCCTTCCTTGACTCGTGAACAAGACCCCAAGGCACCTGAACTCCTCCACTTGAGGCAGGATCTCATCCCCGACCCGGAGATGGCATTCCACCCTTTTCCGGGCGAGAACCATGGACTCGGACTTGTAGGTGCTGATTCTCATCCCGGCCGCTTCACACTCGGCTGCGAACCTATCTAGTGAAAGTTGAAGTTCACGGCTCGATGAAGCCAGCAGGACCACATCATCTGCAAAAAGCAGAAACACAATACTGCAGCCACCAAACCGGAACCCCTCAACGCCCTGGTTGCGCCTAAAAATTCTGTCCCTAAAAATAATGAACAGAATTGGTGACAAAGAGCAGCCCTGGCGGAGTCCAACCCTCACTGGAAACGGGTCCGACTTATTGCCGGCAATGCAAACCAAACTCTGACACCGGTCATACAGGGAACGAACAGCCTGAATTAGCTGGTCCGATCCTCCATACTCCCGGAGTACTCCCCACAGAATTCCTCGAGGAACATGGTCAAAAGCCAGGGTGGCCGAGGAGTGTGATTCTACGATAGTTGGAACACACCCTCTGGTCCACCTTTGTAAAAAGGGGGACCACCACCCCGGTCTGCCAATCCAGAGGTACTGCCCCCGATGTCCACGTGATGCTGCAGAGTCGTGTCAACCAAGACATGCCTACAGCATCCATAGCCTTATGGAACTCCGGGAAGATCTCATCCACCCCCGGGGCCCTGCCACCAAGGAGCTTTTTGACAACCTCAGCAACCTCAGCCCCAGAGATAGGAGAGTCCACTGTGGAGTCCCCAGGCTCTGTTTCCTCATAGGAAGACGTGTTGGTGGGATTGAGGAGGTCTTTGAAGTAGTCTTTCCACCGATCCACAACATCCTGAGTCGAGGTCAGCAGCACACCATCCCCACCATACACGGTGTTGACTGTGCACTGCTTCCCCCTCCTGAGATGCCGAATGGTGGTTCAGAATCTCTTCGAAGCCGTCCAGAAGTCGTTCTCCATGGCTTCTCCGAACTCTTCCCATGTCCGAGTTTTTGCCTCAGCGACTGCCAGACGGCAGACCGCTTGGCCTGCCGATTACCGTCAGCTGCTTCCGGAGTCCCATGAGCCAAAAAGGCCCGATAGGACTCCTTCTTCATCTTGACGGCATTCCTCACCACTGGTGTCCATCAACGGGTTCTGGGATTACCGCCACGACAGACACCGACCACCTTACGGCCACAGCTCCGATCAGCTGCCTCAACAATAGAGGCATGGAACATGGCCCATTCAGACTCGGTGTCCACCACCTCCCTCGGAACATGGTTGAAGCTCTCCCGGAGGTGGGAGTTGAAACTCCTTCTGACAGGGGACTCTGCCAGTACTGGCATCCTCCCCCACCATCGGAGCCAACTTACCAGAAGGTGGTGATCAGTTGACAGCTCCGCCCCTCTCTTCACCCGAGTGTCCAAAACATATGGCCACAACTTCGATGATACGACCACAAAGTCAATCATGGAAGTGCGGCCTAGGGTGTCCTGGTGCCAAGTGCACATGTGGACACCCTTATGCTTGAACATAGTGTTTGTTATCGACAATCTGTGCCGACCACAGAAGTCCAATAACAAAGCACCGCTCGGGTTCAGATCAGGGCGGCCGTTCCTCCCAATCACACCTCTCCAGGTCTCACTGTCGCTGCCAACGTGAGCGTTGAAGTCCCCCAGCAGAACAAGGGAATCGCCCGAGGGAGCACTCTCCAGTACTTCCTCTAGAGACTCCAAAAAGGGTGGGTATTTTGAACTGCTGTTTGGCGCATAAGCACAAACAGTCAGGACCCGTCCCCCTACTCAAAGGCGTAGGGAAACTACCCTCTCGTTCACCAGGTTAAACTCCCAACATACAGGCCACAAGCCGGGGCGCAACAAGAATTGCCACCCCTGCCCGTCGCCTCTCACTGCTGGCAACGCCAGAGTGCAACAAAGTCCATCCCCTCTCAAGAGGACTGGTTCCAGAGCCCTTACTGTGCGTTGACGTGAGTCCGACTATATCTAGCCGGAGCTTCTCAACCTCATGCACCATCTCAGGCTCTTTCCCTACCAGAGAGGTGACATTCCATGTCCCAAGAGCTATTTTCTGTAGCTGAGGATTGGACCGCCAAGGTCCCCGCCTTCGGCTGTCACTCAGCTCACTCTGCACCCGACCCCTTTCCCCCTCCCATAAGTGGTGAGCTCATTGGAGGGGGGACCCATGTCAGCCCATGCTCAGCCGGGCCCCATGGGCGTAGGTCCAGCCACCAGACGCTCGCCATCGTGCCCCTCGTCCAGGAGTTCTTATCTCATTCAGTTAATGCCATTTTATTTGTGATGTAGATCTTTAATCTCACTATGAAGTTTCAAGACTTTAACCACTGAGTGTGTTGATGCGCTTTTACCTGGCTCACCCTGATATTTTATTGCTGTTGTGTAAAGACTTTGTTTCACTGGATGGATTCCTTGGAGATATATCAGATGATGAGACGCGGCATCGAAAATCCAGTTCACACCGTGTGCCATCTGTTCGACGTAAACCCGATAAGGTTCGTAAATCTGAGATTACTTTCAAAATGAATATGATGATTCGGCTATACAGTATTTGTAACTCTTTCCTCTTTGGCTCCATCATCATGTTGCCACCCACTTTTTAAACATTCCTAATGTTGACATAAGTGTAAAAATAAGTTAATCACTGCATACAAAGAAAAATGAATCACAAAAAAAAAAGACTCATTCTTTGAAGATAATCTACAGGTATGTTATGGAAAGGGAATTAGAAGTTCTTTGTTACCTTGTGGTCTGTGTTGCTAAAATTAATAAGTGTATGTTTGTCAGAAATGCAAAATAAAAACACTGAAGACTGAAATCACACATGATCATGATTTGAGGGCCAAGTTTGACTGTTGAGAAAAATTCATTTTGAACTTCCAATGGTACAACTTTTGGGGCGTTCGACTTTATTATAGTTATTGGGGGTATGATGCAGAATTTGACAAAAACAAAACAACTGTCTTTATGTACTGTACCTCTTCACTTTTCTCATTTTGTGAATCGAGGAAAAGGCTTCTTGAGGCGTCATCTGTACTTCTGTGAAGAAAGTGTCGGACGTTTCGCTCCTCATCCGAAGAGCTTCGTCAGCGAACTAATAAGTGCTGGTAGCTTAGGCCTTAAATACCGTAAGAGTGGGCGGAATTGGTGTGCCAACACCCTCCTCCTATTGGTTCGTTACACTAAGCCTGGGCGGAGTAGTGGTATAATCCTATCCTGTTATTAACACCTCCGATAAAAGGGGAAGTGTCGCTCCCTGAATAGGGTATGAACGACTCTGATCCTGGCTCGTTAGCATCTATTGTTCTGGCTCGGCCCTGGCTTCACCTCATTTGCAAGACTAAGAGCTGTGGGTTTTGGTCTCAGTAACCTGCTGAACACAGGGTCCAAATTAAACCTCAAACCACCATTCCGATTCAATGATGGGTTCTGTTGTTTGACAAAAATGGCTTCCTTTACTCCTCTTTCAAACCATCTGTTTTCTTTGGCCAAAATCTTTACCTCGCTGTCCTGAAAAGAGTGATTGGTAGCTTTCAGGTGTAGATGTACTGCTGATTGAGGACCACTAGAATTGTCCCTGCGATGTTGATAAAGCCTTTTTTGGAGCATTTGCTTAGTTTCCCCAATGTAGTGCTCTTTGCATTCCTCATCTTTACAGTGGATGGAATAGACCACATTTCTTTGTTTCTGGTTTGGAGTCTTGTCTTTAGGATGCACTAATTTTTGTCTCAAGGTATTTACTGGTTTGAAATAGGTAGGAATTTTGTGTTGCCATAAGATCCTCTGGAGTTTTTCGGAGACCCCCGCTACATAAGGGACTACCACTCCTCTCCTTTTTACTTCTGTGGGCTTTTGGGTTTCTTTCCCTACTCTCTTCTTTTGACATTTGTTAAAAGCCCACCGTGGGTACCCACAGGTTGAGAGCGCTCTCTGGACATGTTGTGTCTCCTTTTTCTTTCCCTCAGCACTAGTTGGTATTTGTTCCGCTCTATGTTGGAGGGTCCTAATAACCCCTAGTTTATGTTGTAGTGGATGGTTTGATTCAAAAAGCAGGTATTGGTCAGTGTGTGTGGCCTTTCTAAAGACCTCTGTAAGTAGCTGTCTGTCCTTTCCTATAATTACCTTGCAGTCTAAGAAGGCTAGTTGGTTCTCTTTAGTGTCCTCGCAAGTAAATTTAATATTGGTGTCCACCGCATTGATGTGATCTGTGAAAGACTGAATTTCTTGTTTTTTGATTATGACAAAGGTGTCATCCACGTATCTAAACCAGTGCCTTGGTTTTGTCCCTGAGAAGGATGTGAGAGCCTGTTTCTCCATCTCTTCCATGTACAGATTCGCCACTATGGGTGAGACTGGTGAGCCCATAGCACAACCATGAATTTGTCTGTAGAATTCCACGGTGGGCTTTTAACAAATGTCAAAAGAAGAGAGTAGGGAAAGAAACCCAAAAGCCCACAGAAGTAAAAAGGAGAGGAGTGGTAGTCCCTTATGTAGCGGGGGTCTCCGAAAAACTCCAGAGGATCTTATGGCAACACAAAATTCCTACCTATTTCAAACCAGTAAATACCTTGAGACAAAAATTAGTGCATCCTAAAGACAAGACTCCAAACCAGAAACAAAGCAATGTGGTCTATTCCATCCACTGTAAAGATGAGGAATGCAAAGAGCACTACATTGGGGAAACTAAGCAAATGCTCCAAAAAAGGCTTTATCAACATCGCAGGGACAATTCTAGTGGTCCTCAATCAGCAGTACATCTACACCTGAAAGCTACCAATCACTCTTTTCAGGACAGCGAGGTAAAGATTTTGGCCAAAGAAAACAGATGGTTTGAAAGAGGAGTAAAGGAAGCCATTTTTGTCAAACAACAGAACCCATCATTGAATCGGAATGGTGGTTTGAGGTTTAATTTGGACCCTGTGTTCAGCAGGTTACTGAGACCAAAACCCACAGCTCTTAGTCTTGCAAATGAGGTGAAGCCAGGGCCGAGCCAGAACAATAGATGCTAACGAGCCAGGATCAGAGTCGTTCATACCCTATTCAGGGAGCGACACTTCCCCTTTTATCGGAGGTGTTAATAACAGGATAGGATTATACCACTACTCCGCCCAGGCTTAGTGTAACGAACCAATAGGAGGAGGGTGTTGGCACACCAATTCCGCCCACTCTTACGGTATTTAAGGCCTAAGCTACCAGCACTTATTAGTTCGCTGACGAAGCTCTTCGGATGAGGAGCGAAACGTCCGACACTTTCTTCACAGAAGTACAGATGACGCCTCAAGAAGCCTTTTCCTCGATGGACAACTCCTGTACGACTGAGAGCCTACACAGACTCATTTTGTGAAGTTTTCCATTGATGAATAATTGAACATACTTTATGTGTGACTACTTTCAAGTCAGCACACGCATATAAAATATCAACCCAATTATGGAATATTGTCTTTCAGACTTGCTCAATGTCAACAGTATTCTCACATTTAGTATGCAGATGTTCTTTCTGTTCATTCTTTGCATTTTTGGAATATGCGGATTCGGACGGTCGATAGGCAAAGCATAATCTAATGTTCCTGAAAGGCATACTTGCAGACTTAACGGTTCAGCTCACAAGTTATGCTTGTCTTCCAGGGTATGTCATCACAGGCACCCTTTGAGGAAACTCCTCCAAGTGTCCTAGCTGCCCTGGCTAATGGATTTGAGCAGAGAGATGTTGAGCCTTCGAAACCCACCCATAAAATACGGGTTGACTTCAAGGTAGGGTTTGTGGGTTTGATTTGATAACAAATAAGTATGATAATAAGTTTGATAACAAATATGTAAGAATAACAAATACAAATTTGATAACATTAACTGGTTGGAAACATAATGGCAAGTATGCCATATTTGCTACAATGCCAAAGTTTGTCACTGTGCAATTTGGATGTATTGGTGGACTTAACTTTAGAAGTGATGGAATTACTTCTTTTTTTTAACAAATCATGCAATTATTATTTGAGCACAAATAAGGGTTTAAGAACACCCAACTTATGTTTGATGCGCGGTGCATCACTTAGGTGATATATATTAACACTGAAAACCAAATACTTATGTAGTAACATGACCAACTAGGGGTGCTCCGATCAGGGTTTTATGCTGCTGATTCCAATACCGATCATCCTTGAACTGATACCAATACAGACCATATGGGTTAACTGTACATTTTTCAATTGATTTATGATGAGTGCTATTGGCCAGGGAGCGGGGGGGGGAGTTAAGACAATGTCAAGCAAAAAATAGATAATTATCACAAAAAAACAAGGGTGTGCCCAACTTGATTTTTTTTTTTCATGGGCCCCAGAATTCCTGGCTGCACCCTTGCTGTTGGCTATATGATCTATAAAACCTTAATTTAGACGAAAACCTATTTTACGTACTTTTTCAAGAGAACATACATTACGGTTTGAATTTTGCAGCTTCACTTTATCACAGTTTTTCAAACATATATTAATTAATAAATCATGCTTTTTTTGTGGTTCCATACGGCCTATTATTAGTAAAACAAATATGGATATTTAAGCAAATTTGATGTATTTATGCCTAAATTAAGCATTTTCAAGCAAGCTAAATGAACTAAAATACAAATATAAGCTAGTAAAGGACGTATTCAAATTGTGAATGCAGTATTCTACTGTACATGGGTCACTAGGTGTCGGGCTTTTATGGCAGGGTTAAATTACCTCACTACTGGCACAATAATAATATCATAATAATAATCATAATATTAACACAGGCTACGGTTGCAGCCATAACCCACTGCAAGCTAAAACTCAACTCTGAACCCCCGATGCCACTTTCTGTCCGCCACACGGAACACACGAGCACGAGTTTTATTTGTTTTAAATGGCTTATTTTCTCAGATTATATCGACTGTATTGGTTAATACGAGTGTAAAGGTGACTATACGGGTGTTGTTTCATGTCTAGAGGGCTATAATAAAAAACATATTTAGAAGATGGTATACAGAGAGCAGTTGGCGGGACTCTGTGTCTTTCAGCGCTGTGAAAGGATAGTCATCTGGACTGATGAAGTCAATTCTTTTTTGGTTTGTTTGCTTCGCCTTTTGATTGTCATACATACATGTCACACATACGAGCGAGTGTTGCCCTGAGTTTGGCTGCGTTAGATGTGGCGCAGTGAGCCTCGAAAACTTACCATACTCCGTCGTGTGTTTGTTTTACAAACGCCTCATTTGTTTGTGTCCTATAAAATTCTAACCAGATGCTGTGATCTTTCTTATTCTGCATTTTTTTGTCCTGTAAGTCCTTCATTTTTCAAGCGATTCAAACCAAACGAGCATCAAATCGTTCAACTCATTCGGGGATAGTTTGCTATCTATTCATCCATCCATCCATTTTCTATACCGCTTCTCCTCATTAGGGTCGCGTGGGTATGCTGGAGCCTATCCCAGCTGACTTCGGGCGACAGGCGGGGTACACCCTGGACTGGTCGCCAGCCAATCGCAGGGCACATATAGACAAACAATCATTCACACTCACATTCATACCTATGGACAATTTAGAGTCACCAATTAACCTCACCTGCATGTTTTTGGAATGTGGGAGGAAGCCGGAGTACCCGGAGAAAACCCACGCGCACACGGGGAGAACATGCAAACTCCACACAGAAATGGCCAAAGGAGAATCGAACCCTGGTCTTCCCGATCTTCAGGCTGTTACTGTGTTGGCCAACGTGCTATAACCACAAGACCACCGTGCGGCCCGCTATCTATTCAGATGTTTCAAAAATATTGCCAGATTTTCCAAAAATCCCACAACATTTTTCCCATTGGAAAAAAAAGGGCCATTTTTCAAACCTCACATTTTAAAAATTCACAATTTATTTGTAACACTACTTCCTCTTCTTCTCAGATTTCCTTCAGCGTCCAGATTTCTCAATTCATTTAAGCCATTTTAATATTCTGTTCCAATAAATTGTTCAACACGTTCAGGACATTCAGTCTACCTATTTTTCAGATGACAACATTTTTTGTTTTGCGCTTCTGTAAATCTCTTTCTGTAAAAACATATCAATTGGTGTCTACTCCCACATTTCTCAACTGATTCAAGCCATTCCAACTTCAAACTGTTCAACATGCAGGCTACCTGTTTTTCACATGACAAGAATTTTTGTTTTACGCTAAATTCACTTTTTTTTCTCTAAAAACGCATCAATTGTTTCTACGACTACATTTCTCAACCGATTCAAGCGATTCCAGCATCAAACTGTTCAATACATTCAGGACATTCAGCTTACCTGTTTTTCAGATGGCCAAAAAGTTTGCTTCCTGTAAAATTCCCACTTCTCTCTAAAAACGTCACAATTGTTACTGCTGCCATATTTCTCAACCAATTTAAACCATTCCAAAGTCAAAACGTGCAACTCAATCACGACATTTCGCGTTCTTGGTATATTGCGCTGTAATGCTATGTGTTAGCATGCTAGCAATTAGCATTGCTAGAATGCTAATTGTTAGCATGCTAGCAATTAGCATTGCTAGAATGCTAACAGCGTAGTAGCATTTTCTGCCATTTTATGAGTATTAAAATATGCAGACACTTAGCGCTACTATGCTAGGTGTTGCATGCTAACATTAACATGTTAGCATTGCTAGAATGCTAACAGCATAGTAGCATTTTAAGCCATTTAATGAGTAGAAACTTATATAAACACTTAGTGCTCTCATGTTAGGTGTTAGCATGTTAGCGCTAGCATGTTAAAATTAGAATAGTAGCATTTTTTCACATTTTCATAAGTATTAACATATGTAGACACTTAGCACTACCATGCTATTCAATAATGCGTTGCAATCACTTGCTGTACTTTTTTTGTGTTGATTCCACATTCTGCTTAATCATTACATGCAATGTCTTCAGACATTGCCATCATATAGTTAAATTAAAGCTACTTAAGGTGCTACCCCTGTGAGACATTTTTTGTGGCATGTGTTGCAGGATGCAAACTTTACATCACTCTCACAAATGGCATATACTGTAAGTTCCACACAGCATGTTTGTTTGGGTTTGCGCCACACTCCTGTACAGTGTGAAGGAAGGGGGTGGGGCTACACTGCACACAAGGATCTACAGGCTGCAATGGTACGGGCCTCAGGTGATCAGTTTTTGTGAAAGGCATTGATCGGCATATGCCAATCACTTTTCCACAGAAATCAGCCGTTACTCATCGGTGGCTGACCGATCGGAGCATCCCTAGTAACAACCTTAGTGAATCAACTGTGTAATACACTATCACACAAAGCTAGGGATATTTGCCGTTTGGGTGAAATTTCAGGATGAACCTAAAATGCACTATAACCTTTTATAGGTGAACTTAACTTGACCTTCTGTTTTGGTCTGAGACCAGTACTTTTTGTTCAAATTACTGTTCTACTGTTCAACTATGAGCTGAATGGCAATATTCACAACAGGTCTTTGATACATGAATTGAGTAATACGTTTCCTGGTTCAATTATAATTGGTATTTAAACAGTCCTATTCATCCTGCTGTTCAAATTTGGACATCATGAGATCATTGAGAGTCTCATCAGCAGATTGACTGTTGCAGTGCATGTGTGGAGGCAGCTTTGTTCTCTGATATTGTTTTGGCTATGTTTACTAATATTCTTCTAGCTACGTTAATGCACAGACATGGCTCATGGATTGCAATTTTTGATATATGTGAATTAATGGATTACATACCTGTTGTGAATTTTTCCATTCAGCTCCTTGTTTGAAAACAGCAGGTGGTGCAAAAGGTACTCACACCAGTTGGACATGTGCATTCAAAAGTTTAGAAGTCAAATTAAGTACACCTGTAAAGGTTATGGTGCATTTTAAGTTCATCCTAAAGTTCACTCAAAAGCCAAATATCCGTAACCTTTTGTGAGTGGTGTATGTATGAATATACTAGAGGTATTGACAGTAAAGTACTGTAAATCATTTTGTTGTAAATTTGTTTTCAGGAGGACTGTACTTTGGAAAATGTGTGGAACATGGGTGGTTTAAGTATCTTGACCTCCGCACCCAACATGCCACCGTATGTGTGCCTCCTTTGTGCCAGTAAAGGGCAACATGAGGTATCGTAACTTTTTTTTCTATAATCTCAGGTTGTTTGCTTTTTAAAGTCTTAACCTACAGATGGAGAAAGTATTTATCCAAACCAGTTTTGGTGCTGAAATGCTTATAAAAAGCGTGTGTATTGTTATGTTGTTTCCCCTCAATGTTTCAGATGTTGCATTGCCAAGTGTGCTGTGAGCCTTTTCATTGGTTTTGCCTTGAAGAGGCAGAGCGCCCCTCAGTGGAAAATAAGGAAAACTGGTGTTGTCGTCACTGCAAGTTTTGCCATGTATGTGGCAGGAAAAACAAGCAATCAAAGGTACAACCACACTTTTTTGTGGGTCACTCTTTCTGGAAGTAAATGAAATTCACTCATGTCATGTTAAAACTTTCTCCCTCAGCCGTTGTTGGAGTGTGAAAGATGTCAGAATTGCTATCACGCTTCCTGTCTCGGACCAAATTATCCAAAACAAAACAAGAAGAGGAAAGCTTGGGTGGGTTTCTTTTGCCTTTAAAAACCCAAAGTTATGCTTGTGTAGATTCTGTTATATATCAATGTGATGGTGTGTCTGCAGGTTTGTATGACATGCATCAGGTGTAAAAGTTGTGGGGTCACACCAGGGAAGAGCTGGGACATAGACTGGAATCACGATAAAGGACTATGTCCAGACTGTTCAAATCTCTATGAACAGGGTGAGAAGACTTGCACCTTTGATTACATTTGCTTGTCTTGTAATTTGAAGCTGTGTATTATATCTCATGTTATTACCTATGTTTTTTTCCATCAATTACATTTTACCTCATCAGGTAACTATTGCCCAATCTGCTTCAAGTGCTATGAGGACAATGACTATGACAGTCAGATGATGCAGTGTGGAACATGTAACCACTGGGTACATGCCAAGTGTGAGGATCTGACAGGTAAAATTTTGCTTTGTCAGTACCTCTGCAGTGTCCCTGCAGTTTTTGTTTTTTTTAAAGACTGGTTTCGAATTGAACAGCAAGCATACTGTAGATAGAGCTATTGTGATTAAGAGTTTATATTCCTTTTCACAACTTTGTTTTTATCTACCATTTTCTAAAACAAAATTATGTGCAAATATATTTTGTCACATCTCCTAACTTATTCCTTCCTGTGAACACATTTTCAGATGAACTGTATGAGATCCTATCTAGTCTACCAGAGAGTGTGGTGTATTCATGTCGGCCCTGCAGTGTGACTCAGCCTAGTGCCTGGAGAGAACTGCTATACATCGAGCTTCGATCTGGGGTGGAGAAAGTTCTAGCCTGCTTGCTGTCTTCCACTCTCACCCAGCATCTTGTTACCTGCTCACAGGTGAGACTCCAAACTAGGCATGTCCTGATCCACATTTTTTGTCTCCCGATCCGATCCACGACCGATCCTTTTTTTCTTTTCAAATAAGCTTTTGTTACAAACATTAATTTGTAGAATTGAGTATGGTTATGAAAATAGATCTTCAAAGCATTAAAGCATGACCAACAATATTGTTTAGCTTTTCTAGCAAACCTCTGCGAGTCAGGTCCCTAATCCAATAAAAGTCCATCCAATAGAAAATAACATTTGAAAAAATGGGTGTGCAAAATACTTTTAGGGTAGGACTAATGATTTGACATGGTTATAGATCAATTTGTGGTGTGATTTAGAATGTCTGTATATATTTTTTTATTTCATTTTATTTTTTCAACAAACTCTTTGACGGTCCCTAGTATAAACACCCAGCTGTAACAGCGGCACTTCCCTTGCAAGCTTCCCGCACTATGACACAGCAGTCCGGGCACAGTGAGGGGAAACTACTGCTGTAGCTTCCGGAGCCGAATACCCAACGTCCTACGTGAAACTAACTTCACCACGGTACCCTGCGGACCTGTCTGAATGTTTGTGTTGCGTTTTCTTCTTTTTGCGGGTGGCGGGAGTCGAGTGTCAACCAGCTTTGAGGCGCATTTCGCCACTTAGCATCTTGGAGTGTGGCCCAGAGTTACAAACGTTATACGGTAACCGGATCGGCCCGTTCTCTTGACGGAAGCTGATATTATCCGATCTTCAAAATATAGCTGATCGGCAGCCGATCCCGATCCAGAAGATTGGATCAGGACATCCCTACACCAAACCCCTCTTTTAACAGGTCAAAAAGTATTACTCTGGGAGCCTTTGCTGTGTGAGTTAAATAGAAATAGTCAAATACAGTTTGACACATAAGGTGCCTGTTTCTACTGCAGTGTGAAAAGTCAGTGGACCCTGACAGTGGAATAGAAGGACGACCAGCTTGTGATCTCCGAGCTGTAGGCAAGAAGTTTGACAAGGGCCTTTACACCACGTTGGTGAGTCCACACACATATCCTTATAAAAATGTTGACATAAAAATGTTACTAACATGGTAATGCCCATTCATAGAGTTCAGGTTCTAAATGTCTTATAAGTAGGGGTGTCATGAGACACTCAGTTCACGAGATGACACAAAATTGGGTTTAGCGTGGAGGAAACGAGATTTAACTTTGGTTTGGTTTGGTTTAATTTTATTTGAACATGCAGGCAGGTTACAATGGAATACATCTCATGAATCATTTCACAGTTCCACATGTCCAAAAGGAGTATGAAGAAGCAAAGCTTATTTAATCCTACCCACCATCCATTCCACATCTTGTGCAGTACATATTATTCACTTCCTGCGTTCCATGTAATATTATTCCATATAATAATCAGTGTAATAATAAATAAATAATACAAAATAAAAACAAGCATGACAGAACAGCAAGTATAATAATGAAAACTCTTCTGCCTTATATGTATTTAGCAAACATCAACAGCTTGTATTGTTTTTTTAATTCGCTCATCTCATGTTTGAGTTCCATGCTCAATCCGTTTAGATTTAAAAAAATAAAAAGATCATACTTCTCCTCTCTGATAGAGGAATACTGTATGATGTTTTTGGGTAACATGTTATTGTTAACTTTATGCATTATTTTAGCAGTTTAAAAATGTACTAAATCAGCAAGTTTTAATATCTGTGATTTTAAAAATAAAGGGTTTGTGTGTCCTCTATACGCGGCGTTATGAATTATCCTCACCGATTGCTTTTATAATTATTGCCCCATATCTCCACAGTAAGTTAGATATGGTAATACCAAAGAACAGTAAAGAGTGGAGTGATTTTTGATCAAGAACAAATTTTGCTTGATTAAATATTGAAGTATTTCTCGCCACCTTTTGTTGTATGTATATATATAATATGAGATTTCCAACTCATTTTTCATCTATTGTGATCCCCAGAAATGTATTTTCTTTCACTCTTTCAATATTCACTCTGTTTATTTGTATTTGATCGCACATATCCTTTCTGCTATTTTCAAATAGCATAATTTTAGTTTTACTTAAGTTCAAGGATAATCTGTTTATTAAACCATGACTTTAATATGGCCATTTCATCCTTGACCTTTTTAATAGGTTCTTGTGTTCTTTCCCCAGAACAAAAGGCAGTGGTATCTTCCGCAAATAATACTTACTTTAAGTATTATTTGCGGATATCTATATATATTATTTGTGGAGTTCCTTATATAAATAATAAATACTTTAAGTCCTTTGTCATTTTACAAATGTCGTTGATATACAAATTGAACAGTTTTGGTCCCAATATTGACCCCTGGAGTACTCCACACGTGATATTTAAACTCGCAGGTGTATATTCTCCTAGCTTTACAAATTGCTTCCTGTTTGCTAGGTAACTTTTAACCCAATTCAAAACTAATCCTCTGATTCCGTACCTTTCTAATTTTGTTGTTAAAATATTGTGATTAATTGTATCAAAGGCTTTTGCAAGATCCATAAATACTTACTGTGTCCATTCTTTACTTTTACAAAAAGTACAATAGACAAAATATGAAAAAATATATGACAGTAGATTGCAATATACAGTACTAATTAAATTTTTACTACCGGTACTTTACACCAGTGGTCCCCAACCCCCGAGCCGCGGCCCAGTACCGGGCCGTGGGTCATTTGGTACCGGGCCGTACAGAAAGAAAAAATAATTTCCATTATTTCATTTTTTTTTTTTATGTTTTATTTTGAAAAGTGGCCGGATTCTCTCTGTTACATCCGTCTCACTTGACGCATGTCCATTGTGTGTGTGCTAACTTTATCTCATGCTGCACAGATAGACTACTACTGTATTTTTACCATTTTTCTTTCACGTCATATTTGGTGTCAAATGCTGATACTATGTGGGAATACATAAAGGTAAGTTTGGATGACTTATTGAGCGCTAATGTACACGTTTGTCTCAAGTTAATTCATGCTAGCGCACTGCCTTTTACCACACACGTCAAACAACGATATAAAAATCTCTCTGAAAAACTTGGCTGGAACTTGAACTGGTGGATGGTGGGTCGGCATTCATTTTGTGCTTTTAATTTATTATTATTCATGTCTTAGTTTTACACAATACATAACAAATAAGATAAATTAGATCGCTATAATGTACGAACCCCGCGGTCCGCGGGAGATTTGTGGGAACACAAGCCGGTCCGTGGGTCAAAGAAGGTTGGGGGACCACTGCTTTACACTCTTCTGCACTCTGTGTGTATGCTACTGCCCCTGCTTTCACCCATCGAGACAAAGAGACTGTATGACTGACAAAAGAGAAAACACTCTTCCTGCCTGTTTGGAAGCCAGAGACGAGAAAAATGGCCTAGTGCCCACAAGACAGTTTTTCCAGAATGACAAATCTTGTCACATTTTAGTCGTGTGAGATCTTGTGACACCCTTAATTATAAGTTGCTAATATTTTTTGTTTCTCTAGAAAATGTTCCATGACGATGTGGTGCAGGTGATAAGAAACCAGCTCGAACAGGAGGAAGACCTTCCAGAAGAGGAAAGACCCACTGCCCTGGCACGCTCATACTATCTTAAGGTACATTTTTTTCTATTGCTTCTTATAGTATCTAGAGTGATAAGCCAACATTTCTACAGCATCTTGTTCCCCTCAATAAATGCTAATTTATGACTGTATTATTAACTGAAGTGTTTTGGTTTTTTTTTCTTTGAAGCTGCTTGAAGAAGTTTTCAATTGGTTCAACAGTCAAGACCCAAAAGTGTGGAACCCCCGTACCAAAGAACTGCCCATGTGAGACATAGTTCTTTGGTTTAAGTGTATAGATTTTTGTGTTGCTGGTGAAACCATGGCTAAGGCTCATTGTTGGTTGGGGATAATGTTTAAATATTTTTCATTCATTCGTTCTTTTTTCCCCCACTTAGGGGGATGCTGTCGCATGCTGTTCATCCTCCTACCAATGAGCATGTTTATGCCCAGTGGCAAGAGAGGGAAGAACTCATATCAAGGGACCCATTGGAACATCTGCAGGATGATAACAGACAGAATTTGGTGGAAACAAAAGAAGAGATGACTGCTCCAATGTCTGCAGAGGCAGCAAGCTGGAACCACATAAAACACAGCAGGGACTTCAGGCTCAAATCGAAAGGTAACATTGTCTATGTTAAACTGGAGCTGATAAAGTGGATTTGTCTATGGACTTGTCTGTTTCAAAGTGTGAGTTTTTTTGTGTTTTTACCTGTTCATGTTTGCAAATGATATTAAGCAGATAGCGTCATATTTGTTTCACACTGTTGCAGTTTAAGTTGTTTTTTAAGTTACTGTTTGCTACATGCACTCAGGGAAACGGGGACGACATCAGAAAGCAGATATAGACACTGGCTGGTCAAAGGATGATGAGAGACAGTGCTCCTTGTGCCAAAAATATGGAGAACGAAAACCTAATGTAAGGAATGGATGTGACACACAGTGTCTCTGACAATGACACAAACACCCATTGTATATAAAAAGCTTCTTACTGACAGTCATGTAAGTATTTGTTGTTTGTTTTTTTTTAGGATGCTGGTAGATTGTTGTACCTGGGCCAGAATGAGTGGGCGCATGTCAACTGCTGTCTTTGGTCAGCAGAGGTGTTTGAAGAGGACGATGGCTCTCTACTACATGTGCACAGTGCTGTCACAAGGGGTCGCTTAATGGTTTGTTGGTAATCTGCTACAAACTTTTAAAATGAATGTTCAATTTCTTAAGTCCAGACAACTTTTTTTGAAGGTATGTTGAGTGGAAATTTGACCTTTCTGAACATAAGAAATTGAACATTCATTTTATAAGACGACAAAATGAACCTACGTAATCAAGTAACTTTTAACATATTAATAATATAATAAACATTAATATATTGTTCATGTTAGTAGTTAATAGTTGTAGTTATATTAGAGATATTACAATATTATAATTTATATTATTTATTCATATTCATAAAAATGAATTATTTAAAAATTATCTTTTGAATATTATATTTCCGTACATTCTTCAGTGAGTCTCTTTGCACCTATTATTTCTAATAATTAGACTTCAGTAATATTCTTTTCTTTTCAATCCTGTTTTTGTTACAGCGATGTGAACGTTGCAACCAGCCGGGCGCCACAGTAGGCTGCTGCTTGACTTCCTGTCAGAGCAACTATCACTTTATGTGTGCCCGCTCCCGGCACTGTGTGTTCCAGGACGATAAGAAGGTCTACTGCCACAAACACAAACATCTGCTCAGTGGAAAGGTAGCAAGTCTCTCCCTTTTCCTCCTAAATAATGTGGTTAAGATGGTTTGAGCTATATTGTGACATAAATTTTATGTTATGAAGGTGATCACCGGTCAAGAGTTTGAAGTAAAGCGACGAGTGTATGTGGATTTTGAAGGCATCAGCCTCCGAAGGAAGTTCTTAACTGGTCTGGAACCGGAGTTAATCAATGTCATGATTGGTCAGTTAAGGCACTGCTATTCATTACTTCATATTTAGCAATTAAAAAAATATATATATATATTTTTTACACTTGTCCAAATTGTCTCGACACAGGTTCACTACAGATTGATAAGCTTGGTGTCCTGTCAGAACTATCAGCCAACAAAGGAAAGTTGTTTCCTGTGGGATTTCAGTAAGTTATATCCGTTTGTGTTCACTTTCTGTTCAATTTTATGCTAAGCAGTACTTTTTAAAGCTCTGCTTTTCTTTCCATAGGTGTTCGCGCTGGTACTGGAGCACAGTCAATCCAGTGCAAAAATGCAAATACACATGCACAGTCCGAGAAGTCCAACCTTTAATACCAGAGAAACCTGATGAGGACATGCCTGACCAAGGAGATAATCACACCATTGAGCACAACCCCTGTCCATTACCAGGTATGTGGTTTGATATTTAACAAATGTTGTCTTTTAGGAAATCACTTCCAAAGTAGAATTAAATATTTGAATACCACAATTAATATCTTGCTTTTCTAAATCAGAAACTGAGAACCAAGAGACAGACGCATCAGAAACACATCCTCAGCCCGAGGAACTGCTTGTCAGAGTTCTGTCTACAAAACCAGACTATGGGACAAAGCCAAAGATTTCCAGTTATCCCCAAACCAGGAGACCAGCTGGAGGACTGTCCCGACCTTTGCCATCGCCAGGTAAAGTATTGATTTTGTGTATTTTTGATGAGAATAAGATAAAGGCAGGTTTCAAGGTGTTTATTAGTTGTGTTTTCTTTCTAGGAGCAATCCCAACAAAACCTCACCACATACTAACAGTAAGTGATCTGGAAGAGACCCGGAGGGCGCGGCGCCACAACCCCCACTCACAGACAACAGGACTCCGCAGTAACATGTCTCCTTCTACTCTGGGCCCCCCAACTGGACCAGTCACTCTCCGTGCAGGGAAAGCTTCCGTTCCAACTTCCCCACTATTCCCAAGTGCTGGTTCAGACACCCTGATAAATTCTGTATCAGCCCGCCTAGGTGGGGGCCGAAGTGCTTCCTCAGTCCGTTGCCCTGGTAACGCGAAAACCCATTGTGCCTCATCTTTCTTTCCTCAGTCTCCCTGGCAGGACAGTACAGGAACATATCCACCTCCAAGTCTGTCTTTGTCCTCATCAATACAGAATTTACCCAGGACTAGATTATCTTTCGATCTGAGCCAGTCTGATTCTGTTGAGGTACCGCACAACTTCTTAGCTTCTCCAGAGCCGGAGGATGTGTCTCCAGCAAATGGCAGTTCACCCCAGGGTGGCGAACAGAAGGATGAAGAGGAATTTCGGTACAGTCCATTCCACAAGGATTCCAGTGTGGTTGTGGCCGAGGAGATTGAAGAGACGCTCCTGAATGAAGTTGTGGCTATGAACTGTGGTGGACAAATAGTGGTGGAAGGGGATGATCAAGAGGAATTTTGGGGAAGAACCCAAGAAGTACAGAAAAGAAAGTCCCTTGTTGCCAGTCTGCCACGGTCAGCAGCCTCAGGCAGGAATGACTTGGGGAACACCTCTTCAGATGATGATCTGGAGCACTATTTTGACTTCTCACGAACTATTGTTAGCTGTCCTGGGTCTAAAGATCATTCCAAGTCTCCCACATCTTCTTCCTCCCGGAGCATGGCTCAAGTTGATGGTGTGGATGACGGAACAGAGAGTGATGCAAGCGTCTCTACAATTGATGATGCTCAGAAAGTTGGAGCTTCCGGTAAAACAGTCATTCCAGCCAAGAACCTTAATAACAGTGAGGTCTCTGAAATTCAGAATCAGACCCCCAAAGTGTCATCCAGTGACATGCGCAAAGATTCCTCTCTGAACACCTTATCTGCAGTCCATAACCCCATTGGCATAGTTCAGATCTTTCCAGGATCTTCTACAGAGATCAGCACTGGATTGGTCCCTCCCCACAAAGAGGAATGCTCTGACGCAAAGCAGGAATATGTGCTTCCTACCCTTAAGGGGCTGCCCAACCTAATGACAAAGGTGCCTGAAAACCCCTCTTCTGGAAAGGTTTTACAAAGTTTCTGTCAAGGACCTGCCTCACGAATCGAGCCCCAACAGGCTGAACCATTAAACCCCCTAAAACCTGACAGCAGCCACATTGTGTCTCCAGCTGAGGCTTGTACTGTGTTAGTTAATCACCTAACAGGTAATTCACTAGCAGGTTCACCTGACAATACTCAGGGTGCTGTGCTGGATCTTCAGTCCTCCCCCTTAATATCAACAGATGTTCAATGCCCTTCTCATGGACTTTCAGAATCTGTGCAGATGTATTCCTGTTTGCATGGCGGAACCCAGCCTGCTCTCTCGAGTATTACTCTACAGCCAGTGACCTCATCACAGGACTCGGCCTTTCTTCAAATGGAACCTTTGTCTACCAAACTAACCACTCTAAGTCCAGTTGGAGACCCGGCACATACCAGGTTAATTGAGTCACCCCAAAATGATCCATTGCTCCCAGGAAACTGCGTCAAAGCAGAAACCTCTGGTACCATCTCAGTACCCATGCACTCCACACAAACACAGCCATTGCGTTCAACAGCGGTCAACATTGTTTCTTCCTCTGCCTCAGTATCTTTTCATCCTGGACTGACTCCATCTGTCCCTTCTTCAAGCCAAACCACCTCAGCCTCTGTCATGTTAAATGGCTACAGCACTTCTTCCACGCAGAAGGAAGCTTCACCTGGCCACACAATCTCAATCAACTTTTCTACACCAAGGCCCGCT
Organism: Dunckerocampus dactyliophorus; assembly: GCF_027744805.1. NCBI lineage: Eukaryota > Metazoa > Chordata > Actinopteri > Syngnathiformes > Syngnathidae > Dunckerocampus > Dunckerocampus dactyliophorus. The sequence goes on from NC_072825.1 coordinate 21,414,962, forward strand.
TTAGAACCTCAGCAGCCAGTCTTATCGCAGGCTCTGCCTGGCCATGCCATTCTTACTGTGAAGGAAGTGGGCGGTCCAAATGTTGACCCGACACCACATGTCTTGTTGGTGAATCGTCTTGGGCAGATTTTTGTAAAGAACCCAGAGAGCAACACATTCCAGCTACCAAATCCAAATTCCCCGTCCTTTAACTGCGTCACTCAGATTGCCAGCCTTTTACAAAGCAATGCACTGTCAGCCACGCTAGCAGCGGCCGGTAGCATGTCCTCGCCACCTCCTGCCTCGAACGTGATGTCAACCACTTCTGGGATGGCTACTCCTGCAGATCAGAATCCCACCACAATTACACAGCTGCTTACTCACAATACAAATGGGGCATTGTCATCGGTTAATGTAAAGAAGCCAAGAAAGACTGCAAAAACACCCAAAGATGAAACTGCTCCAGAAAAGAAAAAGCCAAAGAAAAAGAAAGAGTCCAGTGCATCGAAAAAATCGAAGCCATCCAAAACTGTTGGGCAGTGTACTTTGTCACCTAAGAATTCTGACATATCTCCTGCAGAGAGTGCTGAAGCAATTATCAACCAAGCAATGGCAAGCAATTACACACCCAAGTGGAGCGGGCTTCGGACACTCAGCCCCTCTTCAGTGGTTTTGCCCCCAGGTCTACTTATTGAACCTGAGCCTCCAGCACCATGTCCCAAACCTGCACCTCCTCCTGCTTCCCGCCCTCGCACCCATGTCCGCATGAAGAGAGTATCTTCGCTTTCAGACCGAATTGTCACCAAGAAGTCTAAAGTGGATTTCCTTCCTTCTAAACCCACCAGCGAGGAGGAGAACAACCGACCAAACTTTCCAAGTGTGTCCAGCAGGGCTTCTGGAGTTCGTATTAAGACCCCAACTGTCAAAGGAGTACTCAACCTGGACGAGCTTAAGCAAGAGCATCCAAGTGATTCTGACAGCTCAGAGTAAGATTTGACTTTTCTAGAACATGTAGTCCTGTATATTTGTTGGCATCTTTTTGGCATAACATATTTCTTAGCTAATTGATCTTAATTAATGACCGGTTGTGTCATCCACTTGAAACAAATATACACCTCACTAGAAATAGGCGCCTACATTTTTCTCCCCAGGAAAAGAAAAAAAGGGTTAACCACGATTACCTGCAGTATATACTTATAGACTATGCTGGATTTCCCAATAAAATTAAATTTAGCAATCATTGGGTCAGTTTATTGACACTATTCGCTACATACAGAGCTGCAAAGCAAAACAACAGCACCGACCAAAGCACGTGTCTAGTCACTATTGTGACTAGATGGTTTGGGGAGGTATGCTTGGATTAGCCTGCCGCTGTCCAGGCTGAATAAGTTCTTGAGGTTTCACTACATTTTCTCTGTTCCCGCGCTTATAATAAATGTCCTAATAGATGCCTAGTAGTCTGTGCATGTGAGTAAATAAACAGCACTTAGAATGAGAAAATACGGTGTAGGTGATAAAACAGCATTATGCTTGTTACATATAGGAAAAAAATCACTTAATAAAAATCAAATATTAGGACTGTGTGCATATTATGTACAGTATTTATATAAAGTGTTGATAATGGAAAGAATTTATATGTTTCATCACTTTCACTGTTTTGTCCAATACAGTCTAGTTACTTTTGTCTTTCTTCAGGTTTGAACCGTGGGACTCTCTGTCTCGAGGTGAACATGGCAAGCAACATGCTTGGGAGCCAGTGGGACACAGCAGTCTCATTGACTGGAAGAAATACTCTGGTATTCCTACTTTTTTACTTCAATTGTTCATATTCTGCCATACTTTCTAATGGGCGCCACACACGGGAGGCAACAAACGTCTGCGATTGGTAAAAATCATCGCCAACGCATAGCAAACCATGCACCCGGGAGGTGACGAGCGGCTGTGACCAGTGACGCCCGTGAGCGACGTGTTCACATACTGAACGAATTGTACGAGGCTCCCATGGTTTTGATTGGCTGTCAGATGTGGAGGGAATTTGGGGGTATCAAAGTAGTTCAGAGGAGGAAAAGTGGCCGGTGTTGATCGAGTACTTTCGCTAGTACCAGGTCTTGCTAGTATTGAAGATAAACTTGCATAAATGTCAGTGTAAAATGAATGTAAACTTACCTGAAATGTTTAATCTGGCACCGACGAGTACCCATGGCTCTTTCTTCTTTATATATCTGTATTCGGTTTAAGAATTGTCAAATAGCTGACACGGTAAGTATAGCATACTGATTAGCATCCTATTCGCTCATTGGTCCTCGTCTGGGCGACAGCGATGAAAAGTTGAACATTTTTCAGCTTTCTGGGATCGTGTCGCAAGCCAGCTTGTGCACGATGACGCACGCAAACACAAACTTTCACATGCACGAATAATCACCCTATCACGCAGGCTCCATTGAAAATGAATGGAATAGAGGGGATGGCGCCTCCTGTGTGTGGCGCCAATAATGAGGTTTTTTTTAAGCTGATAGTTTTTGTAAAGTGTTTACATTAAGTCAGTTGTCTTGTAATAGGTGCTGTGTCCACCTCAGATGATGAATCACCAATGTCTGATGATGACGAAGAATTTTTGCCAAACAAAGATCAGCCACACTTACGATTCGAGATAAGCAGTGATGATGGCTTCAGTGTGGAGGCAGACAGTATTGAGGGTGAGTCTCGAAAGTGTTTCTTGATTTTTCTGCGTTGTTCACCTATTAGTCATTTAATGCCCTTCATTATCATCCCTACCTACAGTGGCTTGGAAAGCGGTAATAGATGGGGTGCAAGAAGCGCGAGCAATCGCAAAGTTGAGACCTCTGGCTTTTCAGAGGATGACTGGTGCCCGAATGCTTGGTCTGGTTCATGATGCTGTGGTCTTCTTGCTGGAGCAACTTCAAGGAGCACACCGCTGTCAACATCACTCGTTCCGTTTTTTCAAACAGTTCAGTCAGGAAGATGACTTGCCTGTCAATTCCACCGGCTGTGCCCGCTCCGAGCTCTACCTTAGGTTGGTGCAAAAAAAGTTGCTTATGAGCTACTGCAGTCAACATGACATCAGTGTTCCGGTTTTGAGATACTGATATGTGTTATAAGAACCAAGTAATAAAGTCACATATTCCTCTAATTGTATTTAATGTTTCTAGCAGACAAATGCTGACCTCAAAAACACGTTCTCTCAACAGGAAGTCTACATTTGACATGTTCAACTTCCTGGCATCTCAGCATCGGCAGCTTCCTGACATTGGGCCTTATGACGATGAAGAAGATGATGTTCTTTTGAAGTCCACAAGGTCAGAGTCACTTTAAAACATGGGCCTGTCTTTGTCTGACAATGCTCATAACTGAAAATGTACAAATTTTTATGCTGTCTCTCAAAAAAGGCTTGACTTTCTTGTTGCTTCTGTTTTAGACGGGCCACTAGTTTGGAGTTGCCCATGGCTATGCGATTTAGACACTTGGAAAGGACGTCAAAGGAAGCTGTCGGCGTGTACAGGTCAGCTCAGAATTTCATCTGAGAATTTAGTCGTCCCTCGTTTACTGCGGTTATTAAATATTTTTGTAGTTAGAGCATAGAAAACTTGTTTATGACCTTCTAAATACGCTTTTTACCATTATTACAGCACTCTAGACATGAAATAACACCCCTATAGCCACCTTTACATTTGCATTACTCTATATAGTAAGACATAATAGAAAATAAGCCATCTTAAACACAAATAAGGCAAAAGACTCATACGTTAGCATGGACAGCATACTTGCGGGTGGCTATTGTCTCATCAATGTGCCATTACTGACACGTAGAGACCAGTGTAGAATACTACTCTACTGCCGCTGTCTATGCTTAAAGAGAGGCTCACTGATCCAAATGATCATTTTTTTTTCTGGGAAAAAAATTAACAGAAAATTTTGCGGAACAATACTACAATATAAGTTAAGCAAATAATAATAATAAAAAATACAGTACAGAAAATGGTTGGATGAATGTAAAACAAAAATTTAAACATTTGTAGAGATACCAATGAATAAAAGAGTCTAACCCAAGCTGTTGAAAACATTAAACATTTTTATTCAGAAAACGTTATTTGTCCCCGGGGGGTATTAAAGATGCATAGAGCAGCAAGAAGACAGTGTTAAAGGAAAACTGCACTGTTTAAAATGTTGCCCATCATCTACATTCCCTATGTGAGACAAGAACATGTCTTTGCTTTCTGGTACCTCCTAGGTAACCGCCTCGCGCTAGCAGTTTTTCACTAAGAATAAGCTTAATTAGTATTCACTTATTCTGCCTATAAAGCCTTCTAAAAGCGACCTCTAAAAACCACCAACAGCACTCAATTTACATGCCGTGACCTGCACATGAACCAAGCTACAGTGACATTGTAATTGTAGGCGCTAACACAGAGGAACTACTTTTCTGGTGTAGTGACACAGCTAGATCGACTGTGTATATAGCTGTGATGTCAAGCACTATGTGCTCCATGTATCTGAATCAGTGTCATGGTGACTTACTCGATGGACAGTTGTCCGTCTGGACCAGCTGGCCGTAGGCTTCTTTTGAAGTTGATTTTGGGTGTGTGGGGAAAAAGTTTCTACCACTGCAGGGTGTGTTAGCGCTAATCATTTTTTGTTCCTTGTGATGCAGTCTCTTTAAGCAGTGTCCTCCTCGCCAGATACATAAAGCTTTTCCATCGCTGGCAAAACTGTATGCCACTCAGTGCAGCAGAAATAATTCAATTTCTGTCTGCATGGCTTGGCAAGCTCCATATCTACACCACCAAGCCATGCTGGTCCTGACTCTCTTGGCCCCTGTCTGCTCTGACGTTTCACCCTCTCTTCTTGCCTGCTCAGCTTCTTAAAGCTGTAGCTAATCCTCTGTATATTCAGGCTCAAAAAGATAAGGTTCTGGATCCCCATTTGTCCCAAAGTTGTTGTCGCCTGTGGCTCTCACAAAGTCTGCCATAGTAAACACAGAACGTGCTGTCTACGTTGTTGTTGATGGAAGTAGTGTTAGTTGCTATGCGCTCTGTGAAATCAGTGTGCCCAGGAAAGGAGTTCCGGTAATGCTTAAAATGACCAAAATACTGTAAATGTGCCTGTTGCTACATGGTTACAGCAAGTATTGTATATAAAATGTTGTTGGAGGTTTTTGGATCTTTTTAGGAGTGGGACACACAAACACACACAAACGTTAGTGAGCTACAGTGCTAACATTCCTGAATTAAAAAGTGTGTTTTGCATAATCATCTGATCCCTGACTCCCCTTGTGTAGATCTGCTATCCATGGGCGCGGACTCTTCTGCAAGAGGAACATCGAAGCAGGCGAGATGGTGATTGAGTATGCTGGCACTGTCATTCGCGCAGTGCTCACTGACAAACGGGAGAAGTACTACGATGGCAAGGTTGGTCTCACGTTACGTTTTTCTTAACCAGTTTCATCTACATATATTAAATAATGGAAAAGAACAATTAGCAGACCAAATCCATATGTTCTGCTCTGTTTCGGCAGGGTATTGGCTGTTACATGTTCCGCATTGATGATTTTGATGTGGTGGATGCAACCATGCACGGCAATGCGGCCAGATTCATCAACCACTCGTGTGAGCCCAACTGCTACTCGCGAGTAATCAACGTGGAGGGCCGAAAGCATATTGTCATCTTTGCTTTGAGGAAGATCTACAGGGGAGAGGAGCTCACTTACGATTACAAGTTCCCCATCGAGGATGCCAGCAACAAGCTCAACTGTAACTGTGGGGCCCGGCGATGTCGACGCTTCCTCAACTGAGAGATTGCCCGTTTAAGACGGAGTGGGTGTTGTTAACTAGAAAGCCTTAAATTAAGGTTGCACTGGATGGAGCTCTAAGATGTGGAAGGCACTAAGCATAGGAATTAGCCACTATGGAGACTAGTTGACAGCGTTCTATGTGTGTGGAACCAGAAGAAGAGAATGTCCGACACTTATACGTGTTTAAAGGTTCCGCTTAAGGCTGCCTTGTTATACAAAGCTGGTCCAGCAGGGTCGCCACATGAGAGAACACAAGAATTTCCAGAGCAGCACGATGTTTGGGCGGGGGCTCCAGACCCCAACCACATTTTTTTGCCACACGTCAAGCCTTATCTGTTAAAAACAATGCTGAAAACCTACAACTCAGCTTTGAAAGATTTTTTTATGTTTTAGTCATTTCTGGAGGGAGGGGTTGTCTTTCTTTAGAACCTGTGTAATCACGCTAGCTCCATCCTCGGGAGAAGGGAACATTGTTACCCCATCTGTGTTGTTGTGAGGTCAGTTCTTGAGCCATATATTCACCCAAAACATATGTCATGTTTTACACTTCTCTTATCGTGGACATTTTTTTTTTAATTGCTTATAATTTTTCCAGAATCAGAAGACAACCATGGTGCTAAGCATTGAAGTCTATTTGACACCTTTGACTGAGATGTTCTAAAAGAGCCCTGCAGCGGACATGTATGTTCAAGTACAGTCTAGCAAACATTTTTTTTTTAGTCATCAGCTTCTGTTTTGAGTTCAAAATTGAAAAGAAACGGCCAAAAAACATAATACATATTTTTTCTTGTTGTATAGAATATGTAGCAAACACTACCCATACCAAAAGTTAAGAGTGATGAATCTCAGTTTTTAAAGATAATGTTTTATTCCGCTCATGGTTGCTACTCTATTCCAATAAGTCTTTGCGATCCCACGTAAATTCGCGTTTGGCAAATTTCCTGCTACTGTTGATTTGTAAATCAGGGAGAGTGCTGGTATAAATTGTCACTGAGTGTGTGCATTAGCTCCTGCATCAGGCTTGTTGTAAACATGGTGCACACCTCCTTTTCTTAATGCAGCACTTGGGATCACAACAAGCCGCCGTAAGTCAAAATGGAGCTAGAGACAATGCGCTCGGCACCTTAATTATATTGAAATGTTGTTCTTAGTCGGTGTTCAGTACTGTCATTAATAAGGTTAATTGAATTCACACTGTTTAGAAATGAGTTGTGATATTTATTCGCTTATTGGATTTACTTTTATTGGTGAAAGGTTGCTGTTTGTATAAATGGTGGTGGTGTACAGCTCCATTTGTAGTGCCCTTTTGTTGTTTTGTTTACAAGTGATGTCCTTTGTTTCACTAATTTACTTGAATTTTCCTTTGAGGCAATCGCGTCATACATTTATGGCCTTTTTTTTTTTGACCGAAATTGTTTCAAACCAGGTATTTTTAAAGATTATTTTTTTATTTAATTTTATGTTTTGTTGTCACAGTAAGTAACTGACGGTCTTAGAGTAAGCCACAGAAGTAAAAAGCGAGCACTGTTTGCCTCTTTAAAGTCATGATGATCCTTTTCCTTCCCCCTGTACCTTATTTTTCCAAACGTATTTTCAACGGGGTCATGTTTGTGTCTAGCTTTGAGTCCTTTCATTTTGCATGTCCAATCACTGGGATGGAGCCCAGATTGAGTGTCAATCACCTGGCTGACAAAAAAACAAAACAAAACAGAGTCACTCCCAACTCATTGCAAGGATTCTACCTCAGCTGTTTAGACAGATGTTTGGGAATACTGATGCAAAAACAGAGGATAACTCGGTTTTAATGTCTACAGAGCTGGTGTGTGTGTGTGTGTGTGCGTGGGTACGTCTGTTTGTGTTGTTTTAGGTGTGTGTTTGCGATGAAGGATGCAAAGCTCTAGTCAAACCTGTAAAAAAAAAAAAAAAGAAAAACGAGAAGAAAAATCATGTCCATCTCACCCAGAATCTGTTCATAAAGCTATGTTATATTATACACACAAATATATAAATATATAAATATATATAGTAGGGTTATTTTAAAGTAAGTAAGTGTAAAAGACAAAAATGAGAAAATATGTGATCTTTAAATTTATGTCTTTGTTACCATGTACAAATAAACCCTGAGTTTGTAAATATTTGTATACGTATTTCTAAACCGGTTTAATTTTTCTATGCACTTTTTTTATTTATGATGTTATTTGCTTAAATAAAGATGTTTCATCACATGTTGTACTATGTACATGATGTATGTATTTGTTTATTTTTTAAACTATGAATAATGTGTGATATCACGGCATGTTAAGTGCAGTAGCATACAGTATACTGTACAGTAGAACATCCAAAGTCGAATGAGGCTGGTTGACTTTTTCGCGTATAAAATCATTTTAAGGGAATTATCAGATGGGTCTCAAACTGTTATAAAACCTTTATTAACTAAATGGCCATTGTTTTTTTTTTATCTGTCATAGAAGTATACAGAGACGTTAACTACTGGCTAATAAATCTAAAAGTAAAGGTAAGAGTCTTTCTAAAATTCTTCTGGATTATTGCTTATGTGAGTGTTGACTTGTATGTGATGTGTACAGGTAGGTGCTGCTGATGCTCCAGTCCGAGGGGAAGTCATGCAACGGGTGGCTCTTGACGTGCCTCTGCATGGCGACCAGGCTGCTGCAGAACTCCAGACACAAGGTGCACTGGTAAGGAGACGCACCACCGTGAGTCCGCAGGTGCTTGATCATGGCCGAGAAGTCACGAGAGCGCTGGCCGCATAGACGACACTCGAAGGGCTTCTCACCTTGGGACAAAGAAAGGACATGGGCTAAAATATTTAGAATGAGGGTTTGGACCAGGGGTGTCCAAAGTGCAGCCCGGGGCTGTTTGTGTATTGGCCCGTGGCACATTATAAAGTATAATTTAACAAGAAAAGTAAAAAAAAAAAAATAGTATAATCAGCAGTAATTTTACAAAAAGCCAAAATATTAAGAGAAAAACAAGAGAATGAGAATAGTGTAATATTACGAGGAAAAAATGATGTTTTGTTAGCATAAAGCTGTGTTTTTTTTAAGTCACAAGTAAAAAAAAAACGAATAAAGTTGTAATTTTTGGAAAATTAGGATGTGGAAATAAAAGAATAAAGTCAAAATCATTGTGAGAAGAAAATGTAAAAAAACAGTAGAAAGGCAAAGGCTGCTGTAATTTTACAAGACTAAAGTCAAAATATTAACAAAAAAGGGTCAATTTTATGATAGAATACTTTACTAGCATAGAGCTGAAATATTAAGAAAAACAAAGATTTTGAGAAACAAAGTTGTAATTTTCTGGAATATTAGATTGGGGGAAAGTTACAATGTGGGAATAAGGTCACGATATTACAAAAAGAAACTTTAAAAAATTTGCGAAAAAAACAACAGCAAAAACGACAAAAAAGAGCAAAGACCGAAGTTCATTCTAATACGCTTTTTGAACACACCTGGTTTAGACGTTAACGTGTCTGGACAATTTGAAGTGATGTAATGTATGTTTTCCTTTTTACATGCAGAGCAAATTCATTACATTTAGTTACATTTAATTGTGAATATTTATGTTAGATGTATTTTGATTTATTTATATTTAATGTAATTTCTTTTAGTTTTTACCAGTTATTTGACCTGCCTTCTGCAAAGGGCCAAAGAGAAATCAAATATTAAAACTGAATTTATATTTAGTTTGCCACCATTGTCACGTCAAAGCATACATTTACGTAATTTACAGAAAATAATTCTAAAAAACAATTTCTTAACATTATTATCGCACAATTGCATATACAGTACTGCATACAAAAATATTATTCAATTTTAACAATTATACTTTATATTATCGTGCACTTTCTTTACATACTACCTATCTTGCTAGGTGGTAGCATATTAACAGTTAGCATATTAACATTTTAACAGTTCACATGTGAAATAGTATCTGCTCACAAAATGCTTCTTGAGCTGTCTTCTGCTTTCTGGATGTAGTACGACCCTGCTTTCTTAACGGTTACCATGCAGACTGTTAGCATTTTGCATACAGTATGATGGTTATTTAGCACTTCAGCACCTGTCCATCAAATCAAGAACACAATGGCAAGTTCTGTTACTCCATTTTGAAGTATTGCCATACCTGTGTGAACTCGATGATGTGCGTCCAGTTGATGTTTGAGACTAAACTTTTTGGGACAGTGTAGGCACTGGTAGGGTCTTCCTCTGAGGTCTTGTCCATTGGATTGGGAATGCCGATCTTTCTCAAAGAGTCGACACCTTGCACGGGCTTCCACTGGTCAGACAAAAAGTGTTGCACGTGAATATTCAGGGGAAACACAATTTGAAGGTGGAGTAGTTCCACTAATGCAGCTGCCTTAAGGTTTAGAAAATGTCCCACCTTGCACTATTTAATAAATACTGTATATTGCCACTGTTAAATCACCTGTGATGCATGAAGCCGCTTTGAGTCAGCATCCTGTGCAGAACATTGTGTTCACTTTCCTGACACTGCATGTCTGATTTTTGAAATAATACAAGTATACTAGGTGAGGAAATGTGGTAAAGTTGCCATTGTGCCATACAATTGTCCCGCATAGCCTTTCAGAAGGGACAGGATCGTACGTTGGGTGGGTTTACTCAGGGTACACTGGTTTCCTTCCACTGTCCAAAAAACATGTACAGTGGTGTGAAGTGTTTGCCTCTTTCCTGATTTTTTTTTCATGTTTGTCACACTTAAATGTTTCATATCATCAAACAAATTGAAATATTAGTCAATGACCCCACAACTTAACACAAAATGCAGTTTTAAAATGAAATTTTAAAAAAATAAAAAAAAAAAATAAAAAAATACAAACCTACATGGCACTGTGTGAAAAAGTGATTGCCCCCTAAACCTAATAAATGATTGGGGCCCCCTTAGCAGCAACAACTGCAATCAGTCATTTGCGGTAACCTGCAATGAATGTCTTACAGCGCTGTGGAGGAATTTTGGCCCACTCATCTTTGCAGAATTGTTGTGATTCAGCCACATTGGAGGGTTTTTGAGCACAAGCCGCCTTTTTAAGATCATGCCACAGCATCTCAATAGGATTCAGGTCAGGACTTTTGACAAGGCCACTGCAAAGTCTTTTGAATCATTGTCCTGCTGCAGAACCCAGGTTGGTTTCCACTTGAGGTCACAAACAGATGGCCGAACATTCTCCTTGAGGACTTTTTGGTACACAGCAGGATTCATGGATCTGTTTATCACAGCAAGTTTTCCAGGTCCTGAAGCAGCAAAACAACCCCAGACCATCACACTACCGCCACCATATTTTACTGTTGGTTTTATGTTCTTTTTCTGAAATGCGGCGTTATTTTTACGCCAGATGTAGTGGGCCACACTCCTTCCAAAATGTACAACTTTTGTCTCTTCAGACCACAGAGTAAGTGTGACAAACATGCAAAAAAAAAAACATATCAGGAAGGGGGCACTTTTTCACACTACTGTATGTTAGGTTAATTGGACACCTCGGTGTGGGTGTGAATACAACATTGATGCATTGCATTATTTTCATCTGTGCATCCAAATAACCGCAACACATTTCTCACAAATTGTGGGTGCTTCAGTAAGTCATCAGTAAGTCACAGACAAGTATTATCTATAACAACACTGTACATATTTGCATGATTGCGTGCTGTTGTTTTTTGTGCACAAGCAACATTTGTGTGCAGGACGTACTGTACTGCGTGTATAGCTGTCTAGCTAGTAACCGCACAGCTCCACCATCCTCTGGAAACCACAACTCTCTTCAACACTTTCCATGGCGTAGCACATAGACGCTGAGGTAAGAGGTCACGATACTGTAAGTGCTCTTTTTAAAGTTACATTGTATTATTGATGACCCTCTGCACTAAACATTATGAGCTGTTATGTGTCCATTATGACATTGTTACCTGGTGATGACGAGGCTGACTCCGGCTGCACTGGTTCACTACAGTGCGTGCAGCCTGTAACGGTGTCAGCTCGGTGCACATTAGGGCAGCTGTGGAGAAGATTAGTCATGAAAAGTACTGTAACTGTACCTCTTTATCTGTGAAAAATAATAACAGCATACCATATTTGGTATATTGAGTAGTAAGTTGGTGTATTATGTTTGGAGCCAGTGTGCAGCACTATGAGGCAGTGGATGGGAAATCATTGAGGAAAATATTTAATTAAATTGTATTTATATATATATATATATATATATATATATATATATATATATATATATTTAATGGTAGGATTTACATTTTATTAATAAAATATTTTATTACATTTATATAATACAAAAAATAATATATGTAAAATCTATTTAAAAAATTCTATTAAATTTTGGGTTTGTTAAGTGTAATGTTTTTAGTATAAATAAGATTTAATTCAATTTATATCAGAAAAAATATATAATAATAATACAGGTTTTGTTATTATTTTATTGTTTAGTCCAGGGTTTGCATTTTTAGAATATCGGTAAAGCTGTAGAGTTTTTCACGACAACATGATGTGCACCAACACTACACAATGTAATGACATCCAACAATTAACTTTATTTAACAGAACGATAAATGACAGGACAGGATTATACAGTATATCCAACAAACTAAAAACAATCAGGATTTATTAAGATAATAATGCTCAGTTTTGGTTGACACCGTCAGATATTTATTGAACAATATGTTTATTACTGTATGCAGCATAGAGCACTGTTATCTTTTTAAAAGTGTTTTTTTTTTAGATTTACTGTATATGTTTATTGTAATGGATCTCATTGGATTGTGTTCTCTACCTTTTACTTGGTGAGTGCAGATAAACAGTTCTTCCTCCAGTTCCTTCCTCTCAACAACAGGTGAAGTGTGGTTAAAAGTGACATGTTGCACTGACGTGGGAGGATGAGGACACTAAAATCGCATACAGTGATATTTTTTCCCCATAAAGTTCAACAAAAGTTTCATAGAGTGTAGAAATGGCCACTTTTAACCGTGAAAGAAAGTTTCAGCAGGTGGAAAATCTCGATTTGCACAGAGGAGGGGAGAAGTTTAGGGGACTCCCCTACACACATACTTAGACACACACACACACGCACACACTTTAAAGTTGCACTGTGTAGAACAATACACAGCACACATTGATTCAAAACAAGGACATTATTCACATCAAAGAGAAGATTACTTATTGTAGTGCCAGATTGTAAACTTATTGTAAAAATCTACTTTTTTTTGTCAGTTTGTGATCAGATTTGTTTTTTCTTCTTGAAGACGCCATGACCTGCACATGTTGATGAGTCAGGTACTGTAACTGAAGGGAACAATGAGCCAAATTAGGGGAAATATGACGTACTCTGCAAGGAAAATAGGCTGATGATTAGTAACGGCCAACAAGCGCTATCAACATATAGGGTACTGTATGGCATTAATAAGTATTATTATAAAATATAGCCATGATTATGATATACTATGGATTATATAATGCATTTAGATTTTATTTATAAATACATATTCATAATAATGAAGCCCGGTGGTAATTCCCTTCAGCTTCAGCAGATGGGGCAAAAAAAAAAAGCTTGTTTTTCCAGTACATGTCACAAAGCAATATTAGTCTGTAAAAATGTTCCTGCTGTGTTTGGAAGCGAAGGCTTCAGCCTCAAGGAAACAGATGAGTGAAGTTGACATATATAATATTATAAAAACATGTTATGAGTAATAAAAGTATCATTTAAGTTACCTTACTGTGCCTTACGTGACCACGAGCGAATGGCAAAAAAAAAAAAACGTGAATAACTGACATGTCCATAAACATTTTTGGACACATGGCTTGCTCCTCACTTCCAAACCCTCCTGCTAGCTTGACGTCAATGTTCTTTGATGTCAGATCAACATTTGCAATAAAAGTCACTGTTGTGATGATTATATTAGGCTCAACTCCAGAGTTCTCCCCTCCTCTCTTCAATTGCTATTGTTCACTGCCTCACACACTTATTAAACACATTTGAAGTATAAAATGTAGAGGTACTCGCCACTAATGATAACTGAATGATAATGTAATATGATCGATGAACAGATGGAATCAGTCATGGTGTAGCCAGTCACAGCACACAACTATGGTGCTTTCAAGGACTGCTGAACGAAGTGTTAAATCTCAACACTTGACGAAAAAACACGATCAGTGAGAATAAATTTTTAAAATCCACAGATTTGCGAGGCCGTGAATGCTGAATGGCGCAGTAATTTTCATGAATGTGGAGTAGTTTCGAAAAAACACTAGTTGTGTGTATTATAATGGCAATAATACTGACAGTTACACAGTATTCCAGTGTAAAAAGTGTGTTTTAAAGCGTAATTTATAGGATGTTTGATAAGGTGTTTGGTGCGGATTTGGAGAACATGTGATTATGCGGCAAAAATTCTGCCTAGCAACAAACGGGATGAGAGCAGGAAAAGGAATTTTCATTGCCATCTGTAATAGAATTTACATTTGGAGGTTTTATGTCACTTAGACTGTTTTCTGTATTTCTGTATTTAGCACATCGTTAAAAAAGGGATATAGATTTGAAAAAGTGCTGTGGTTTTACCGGTTGCCTGGTTGGTTTCCCAGTCTGTTTTTCATGCAAAAAAGGTTATAAGACAGAGAGTGGAGTTTTTAAAAAGTGACGCACCTCAACTCAGTGGTCTTGTCAACCTTCAGTTTGGCCTTTTTTCTTCTTACGTGCAGACCTTCCTCGATGCTGCTCACCATCCGTGCAGAGGCAGTGTAGTGATTTTGTGCATAATGCAAGCTTGTTACTACAGAGCAGTGAGCGGCTGTGGTGTTTGGGTATCGGTTGCCCTGCAAATGTAAGATACGGGAGGTGGGGAGGGTGACCGTGTGTGCCGCAGAGGGCTGAGCTGCTATAAAGTTGGAGTAGTTCTCTGCTATGCGCCTCAGGGTGCTCACAGGGCTCCACATGTGGCTAGGGAACATCCAAGGGGAAGAGGACATCATGTTGGATACCGAGCTGGTGATGACGCTGTCTCTGCTGAAAGTGGATACCGACTTTAGGTCTTCTGTGCTCACTTGGATTTTGCCCTCTTCTCTTGTCTTTTTCTTTTCATGCATTTCCTCATCGCCGCCCCTTTCCTTTTCCGTCTTGCGGAGGAGTAAGTCCAAATGATGCTGACACTCTTCCTCCAATGATCGCATCTCCAACATCTGAGCGGCTGAGAGTAGCCTCTGCAGGTCATCCACAGACACCTCCAAAGTCTGCGTGTAGGCAAAGTCCAGGACCTGTTGGAAGGTTCTGGGTGAGAGATCCTCCAGCGTGCAGTGGACCTGGTGGTCTGGCTCTTCTTGGTCTAGGCTCTGTGCAAGTTTGGTGCTCGCACAAGCCAGCACCAGACGATGAGCCCTAAAAGTTTGATTGTTGACGGAGATGACGGCGTCACATAATGAACCCGAGCGACGTAAGGCGTCGGCCCGGTGCAGGAAGTGGAAATATTGTGCGTTGTTGAGTCGGATCATTTCTGAAGTGAGTTGTAATGTTCTTAGAATCTGAGAACACAAACGAGCAGAAAAATACTGTGTTGAGTTTCACCTGTTCCCCTATGACAAACACTATCTTTTTTAGCATTATTTTAATAGAATATAGGGCATTATAAACAACTATGAATACAGAACATCAGATGTGACTAAGAGTATACATGATGGATAATTATAATTCGATTTTTTTTTGTCAAAATGGAAAATAAATAAAACAACATTTGTTTTATTTCATTGATTTATTTATGTTTCTTAACACACTCTTTTGACACTAGCCATTTAAAAGATACTCTTACACCATAAAAATGTGTCTGGATTATTAATTTAAAATATATACACAGTATATATATTTTCTTAACTGTATAGAAAGGTATAAATGAAATGAAATAAATAAAACATTTGGACTCATTCAATATTTATGTAATTCATTCTACAGCTAATAGTACATTACTCAACCTTGAATATCGGTGCAACAACCATTTAAGTAGGCAACATACCTGTATACAATTCTATTGACATTGTTATCATTCTCAACACAAATCATTTGTGAGCTATTATTAAACAACTAAAACCAAAAAAATAAAAATGCAAAAATGACATGTTGCTAGGCGGCATTTGTGAAGCTCGGCCAAAAATGGGCATACGCATGCCAGTCACTCCTATAAAAATTGCTATACCGGTTTGCGTTATTACAACTCTTTATTAAAAGTAAACACTTCTTTTAAAAAATGTCTTGCAAATTTATTTTTTTAATTTCAATATTTGTAATAATAAATAAAACAAAAACTCTAACTAGCCATCCGTTTTCTGTACCGCTTATCCTCACGAGTGGTCACGGGTATACTGGAGCCTATCCCAGCTGTCTTCGGGCGAGAGGTAGGGTACACCCTGGACTGGCCGAACTATAACTATAATATTACAATTGAAATTGTAGTTGTTATTAGGGCTGTGAAACGATTCTTTAAAAAAAACAAAAACAGATTAATCAGTTTTCAAATTAATTAATCACGATTAATCACCATTAGCAACGATGTCTGAAATATGTCCATTTCATCTGTATTTATCAGAAAGATAAATGACAGGACAGGATTGTATATATTAGTATGTATTAACAGCTTCAAATGAACTGAATATGTCAATCAAGCTAAAAGATACTACACAAGTGTAAACATCTATGTGTCTAACACAGTCTCTTCAATAGCAGCAGAACATTTGAATCACACTTTAAACGGTGTTATTATGAGCAAGGAGGGGTTGCGTTCAATGACATCACGTAATTTAAGGTAAATTTACTCGTTTTCCGTTTATTTTCCAGCATATGTAGCAAATTGTACATCCGAATTAAGAGTTACGAAGTGAGTGATAAGAATATCCACTTCCGGTTTTTCTTTATTTTCCTGTTTATTTACACACACACACACACACACAAATTATAAAGCTGTGATGTTCATAGTGTCCCTGAATGCATTTGGCGTCCTTGTAATGAGAGTGAGTGTCGTTCCCAGGATGCACGGACTAGAGACGTGTGTGAGTTGGGGATACATGCAGTAGATGGTGTTGGACTTGTACTGCTGTGGATGTGTTCAGGTTACAATGAAGTTCTAAAAGAGCGGCAGACTGTGCTCCACTGTGCTTCTGTTTGCTGTCACAACAGAGAGGTGTGCTTGCTCTGGTGTGCATGCTTTAATTACACTAAACAATTGAACAAATTAATGAAACAAATTTGTTACCGCTGTTAACGCGTTATTTTTGACAGCCTTTGTTATTATATAAAATTATAATATATACTATAACTATATAATATTATAATACAATATACTGTATATTATAGTTATTCCCGGTATATCAAATTATAATGTATATTAGAAGCTTATTATAAATGATTAAATATTATATATTATTATAAATATTATTTGAAATTATTATCATTTACTTGGCAGATTTGCTTGGGGGCATCGTACGGCTCTGTGGCTTCATAGCTCGTTTCACTGTCATATCTGATATTACGTTTGCACGTGGGCTTGATGTGTTGACAAGCACTATGTCTTGTGAAAGCTTTCATATTTACGTGCTCACATACATGCCGTAAAGCCACAAAGCTAAACTTACGGTGTATCAGACTGTGACTCAACACGAACATCGTACAACATTCGGAGGGTTTAAATGTAAAATTCCTAATTAAACATGACCGTGCAGTATTTGACATCGCCCTTTACTGTAACGGCACGCATACACAAAGGACACAATAAGTTGTTGCATCGGTGGTTGTGAGCCGAACGAGCTTTTGTGATGATGATGATACAGATTATGATCGGTCACACTTACTTCAACAGCAGCCCTTTCAGCCCTCTGATGGAAAGTAAATGTGAAACACCATGACATTTAGTTGCCTCCTTACTGGAATTTCTTGCACTAGTTTTTGAAATCTCTCTCTTTTGAGGTTTATTTTTCCAGATGTGCTCAAATACATTTTTATATATACCGTAGGTTATTGTCAATATGCATCTCTAAAGCGTCACTATTGAGCATTGCAAAAATATTTTAAATAAGCTCTGCTTCTTCCTACTCCTTTTCGGGCATACTATATTTGTGCAAATGTGAACGTGATGTACTTTAATGTAACTTTACTAAGCATGGTCAAAATAAACTAAACAATCACCATGTTAGGCGCACAGTGTTTCGATTATAGCCTGCCACAGCATTCTTATACACGTTTACAAAAATAATTGTGAAAAATAATATAACATTCAAATAATAATCAATATTGGCATTGCTGTAAAAATATGTAGTGATAGAATGTGTTTTGGATTGCTTGCAAATAACATATTATGTTGTGTTTAGCGAAATGTACTTTTTTCATTGAGTGTTCCTCTTGTTCACTTCAATATGTTAATTCATAAATAAAAAAAAGAATGTGTCCTTTACACTACATTCAAGTGTGCCTCATGTATTTACTTTATATATATTTATTAGTATAGTATAGTATAGTAATTTTTAATTAAAAAAAAGAATACTATATATCCGGACCGCACGGTGGTCTAGTGGTTAGCGTGTTGGCCACACAGTCACAGTCTGGAGATCTTCGTTCGATTCTCCCTTGGCCATTTTTGTGTGGAGTTTGCATGTTCTACCCATGCGTGCGTGGGTTTTCTCCGGGTACTCCAGTTTCCTCCCACATTCCAAAAACATGCATGTTAGGTTAATTGGAGACTCTAAATCGTCCATATGTAACGGATGCCAGCCTGTGAGGCTGTGCAAGTGTACGTTGGTAAACCTCACTCCTTCTGCCTTAAGAGCTGCGCTGAACACGCGGTCGACACGGGCTTTTGGCCGTGTGGTCAGCACTCTCGCCTTCCATTGTGAAGGTCCTGTGGTCAAGCCCCGGTGCGGGCGGTGCAAAACAGGGCGGGTTACACATACTGTAGGTATGAATGTCAGTGTGAATGGTTGTCTATATGTGCCCTGCGATTGGCTGGCGACCAGTACAGGGTGTACCCCGCCTGTCGCCCGAAGTCAGCTGGGATAGGCTCCAGCATACCCCCGCGACCCTAATGAAGAGAAGCGGCATAGAAAATAGATGCAATACTATACAACCACAGATTATTCCAACATTACAACGCATATTAAAGCATCCTTCACTTTGGAGATGCATGTCTAAATAATATTGAGTTTGCAGTCAATTTGTTCATTTTGGGGTCTCATCAGTAGAAAATTGAGCTCTCAATCAAACTTTTTTCCCCTCCCAGCAATGTAAGTTGTATCATTCTGCCGCAGGAAATAACTCTCGACCACAACTGTATAGTCTTGAGTGATTTTGCCGACATTGCTCTCTAGTTGACACATATTTAGCATGTGTTGTGCCGGCGCTGTGTTTGATTTACACTCACCAGCCTCTGCACAGTCCAATATCAAACATTGCACCTTTACAAAGATGCTAATGATTGACACTGTCAGAGATTGATTGTGATTGTAGTTTGCAATGGTGTAGATCTGCTCTGCATCATACTGCGATCTGTTTCTAATATGTTTCCCCCTCGAAACAAAACAAAAACAAAAAAAAGGACTTGACAACTCTTGTAATGGGAATCATTAGACTGTTGAGGCGTACCTAATGTTTCTCTAACTGGACACGAACATAGCAAAACATTTTGACCACTTCTGAGAGCAGTACGTTCACAGTGTGTGTGTGCAAAGGTTGATACTTACTTGAAGTCTGGAGAGTCTCCTCGCTCTGTTGAGCTCACATCTGTGACTGCAAAGGTGGATGTAAGTTTTGTGAGGTCGTTTCCTCTCACTTCTCGTCGTCCCTCCTCTTCATCGCTCTCCCTCTCTCATTGGTTCGTTGAGTGCTACCTTGTTTTTGTCAGAACATTTAGGTAGCTGTAGGGCCGTTGCATTGAAACCATCTCCGGCTTGCTTCATCTACACCCACTGGCCGCTACATTAGGCACACTCTTTACGTGCCTTCTCTTCACAATTAGAATAATGCTCAGTTTGTTTTTTTTGTAGTGGTTGTAGTTTGCAGTAGTTTGGCGTGTTTTAACTGCGCTGCATCAAATCGAGAGTTGTTATTGGAATATTTTTTTAATTAAGCTACAGAAAAGTGGTACAATATCAGATATTAACCAGAATGATACATCACCGCAATCTATAACCACAATAATGTTAAATCACCGAAATGACCTGAATATAAAACAACCCATGCTGGGTTAAATACAGTATGTTGTTTATTTTTAGATTCTACAGTATTTCTACCAGCTTATATTTACGAATAGCTTCTAAAATCTGCTTTTAAAGAGCACCGCGGAGCCACACAGAGTCAACTGAGAGAGACGCTAAATACTGTCTTATTTATATTCAAAACGCAGCATTATTACCTTTGTTTTGAATTTTTGATATGTTTGATATGTCCAATGTTGTGCCTGATAAACATTCATGAAAATCTACAAGAACGCTTTCCTTAAAAATGCAGTACAGTAGATCCCCGCGATGACTGGTAAAGATCTGCGAGTATTTGAAATGCACAGAAAAATAGTGAATTGTGAATATGTGGGGATACATTGAATTTCCGAAAATAGTGTCCTCCGCTAAATTGGACGCCGTGCCACAAATAATGACTGGGTTTTTCATCCAGTTGAACAAATAAGTCGGTAAAAATGTATAAATACGTGATAAAACAGGTAAAATGCACAACACACATGTACCACTGCTAAAAAAGACCACAGTTTTTACATGTTTATGTCTTTATTCTTCACTGATAATGTTTTTTTTTTGTCATCTCAGCATTGAGATTTTGCACCTTGTTTAGCGATCCTTGAATGCACCATTGTTGTGTGTTGGGACCTGGAGTCCATCTGTTCATCTTGCATTATCATTTATTTGCGAGGGTGTCACGAGACGAGATGATACATAAGATTGGGTCCACGAGCATGAGACACATCAAGATGAGATTTGAACATTAATTTGAAAGGTTTTAAGAAAAGTACAATGAAAAAATATGACTGGACAAACAAATATTTTGATTTAACTGAGTTACAAGACAATGGAGGTGTGTTTTGAAATGTATATTGTCCCACAAATTGATGCTAAACTATATTATTGTCAACATTTTTTGACACCAAATAAACCACTAATCATGATAGTATATAATAATAATGCAATATTTTCTTTAATAGCACCTTTGACTCTGTAAAGTATTTTTCTCACAGCCAATCCATAGTCTGTCAAACGTTTGGAGCATTTCTTGAAATGCTGGCTTTTCAACTGTATTAAAGAGCAGCATTTTTGTAGCAAAGTACTCTGTGAACGCACGCCACTTTGCCTTGTTCCGTTTGTATTTACTGTGCTGATCAAATGTCGCAGTATTGACTGTCGAAACTGAGGCTCTGCATCTCGATGTGTAGTTTTTTCTAGATGGGAAAATATAGATACGTATGTTGGAGGTGGGCAAGTTCTTTTTGTTGCCACCACTTTCAAACAAATTCAGCTTACTGGCTCATCCGTGACGATGGGCTCACCTTGCTCCTTTGGTTTGAAGACGGTATATTCCCACATGGGGGCTGTGGGAATACTACTGCATTACCTTGCATTGCTCCTCACAAAGCTACACTCTTCTCATGTGTGTATGCTAGCGGCCCTGCCTCTCCTCACAGAGGCAAAATGACTATATGACCAACAAGAGGGCTCACTCCGTTCATGCACTTGGATATGGAACGCTGTTGTTCTTTGAAGCGTCTAGGTGCTGAACCAATGCACAGAGGCGAGAGATGAGGAAAACAGGCATGCACGCCCATGGCAATATATGGAGGGCGGCAAAATGATCAAGTTCATTTTATTTATCAAAACTTTAAATGTGTTTAATAAGTATGAGAGGCATATTTAGGACTTGAACCTGCAGTGTATCGTGAGTAAACAATAACAATTGAAGAGGGAAGGGGAGGATTCTGAAGTGAATCTAATCTAATAATTACAAGTCACTTTTATTGCAAATGTTGATCTGAAATCAAAGGAGACCGCCAACATCAAGCAAGCAGGAGGATTTGGAGAAAGGGGTAGCGAGCCGTGTGTGGGCGTGGTTACTCGTGGTTTTTCGCTATTCACTGGTGGTCCCGGAAAGTAACCCCCGTGAAAAGCGGGAATCTGCTGTACTGAAATCTGAGTTTACTTCAAATAAGCAAAATAATCTGCCTACAGACTTGGCAAAAGGCATAAAAGAAGAAAAATGTCGATAACATTCTTGGTGGAAAAATGGTGGTTTTAGTCTTTTGACAAACCAACTCATTAAAATTGGGTTGAAACAGATCACTTAATTAAATAAGTGCAAATTTGAATATCCCAATAGAGCTTATATTATATACTGTAAGTGTCTCAAACATATGCTTACTAACTTACTAACTGACTACGAACTTTGTCAGAATGCTTGTGCTTGCCTGTATCAGCCGCACATTTAGGTGCTTCGTTCATAAGTGACACAACAGTTATCACACTGTTTATCCAAATGGACTGTATTGTTGATAGAAACCAAGAATAAATAAATGTACATGCGGATAGCGTGAAAAAAGCATGTCTGCCAATAACTTGATCTCCTCTCGAATAAATGCCTTACTTCAAATAAATGCCTTGTTCTCTCCACAGTTGAGTACATTAACGCCATCGGCCACTATTTCAGGAAGCAATACAGTAAATATGGCAAATATGCCATTTCAGGGGAAAGTGAAAGGGTTTCTTTGACCAAATGACCTGATTAGTCCACATTGAGAAGGTAGTGTTAACCTTATCCTGTCAAGCATCACTTGTTGGTCACAACATGGACGGTCCAATGTGCTGCGCCACCAAACCACTTGAAAGATACTCATCTGTGACAGGAAACATGCAGACATGAGCTTTTGGGGAGAGGGGGGCGGTCTATATGTCAGGTTAGGCGTCGCTCAGAGCCTTAAAATAGAAGTGGCTGCATAGTCTTTTCCATATGTTACATGTTGAAGTAAAAAGGTGTTGTTGTGATGCTCACTTTTCTTCGAATCTCAACGGCTGAACACAATTTGAGTCTGTGTCCAACTCATAGATCCAGAAACAGGATGATATCGACGTGTCTGCAAGAACTATTTTATCGATCACCTCATGCGTACTGCAGCTGGAGAGAAAAACAGTTTCCCCCAGTTACAATTAAACTGCACAAATTAGAGTGGCCTTTTATTGTGGCACACCTGTGCCATAACCACGCTGTGCAATCAGCATTTTGATATGCCACACCTGTAAAGTGGATGAATTGTGAATGCTCACTGTGTATATACTGTATACTGTATATACATATATATATACAGTATATATAGTGTGTGTGTGTACTGTATATACACACACACATTTACATGTTTGTGTGTATATATACTGTATATACACACACGCATATATATATATATATATATATATATATATACACACAGTATATATACACAGTATACAGTATATGGCAGATTACATTGACATGGCAACACAAAAAAAATGGAACGTACACTACTGGAAGTAGTGCAGCAGATAATAGACTGTTGGAAATAAAGTAATACAATTTCATGGGGCAAATACTAGAATTGAGAGGGCTTTGCTGGCCCTGAAGGGACACCGCTGTAAAAACTACACTGGAAGTGTTGTCTCTATGTCCTTTGAAAGTATATTTTAAAAGCCTTTTGTGAAATTTAAAAAGCTGGTAAAGACAGCAGAATGTAAAAATAACACATATTCAATCCAGCAGAGGGCATTTTGGTTTGGACTATTTGAAGTATGTCACGTAATACGTCACAAAAACTGTCCAATCATGTCCATACTTCATACTTATGTTTTTTACTGTCCCATGACAAACGCACGGACTGGAAAAGAGTACTGAACCACAAGTGTGTACGCAGCCTTTCTTAACAGATGTTTTAGAACTACGCCCTAAATGCAAACTACTGTAGGTTGTTTTCTTGAATGAATCAAAGAGTTGGTGAAATAAACCAAATGCACAGCCAGACTGCTGCCACGGCGTGGTGAATATGAGTCACTTTACCACAGTGGACGTATGTGAGATGTCAAGTTCTGAGGAACCACAAGCAAGTGAGTGATGTGCGAACTGGAAGCAACAATGCTAACGTGTCACTGTACAACCACACATGTCTTTTTCACAGTAATGCGACTGCTTTGTTGGGTTAGTGCCTGGGCTTTTCACACTTCTTTGTAATCCGTGTGTGTGGGGCCGCCTACTCACTGGTGGTAGCGATCATGTTAGTGCTTGGCTTCAGTTGGTTTCAGTGTGTTTGTGATGTTTGCCGACGCGTGCGTCGAAATCAGTTGCAGCGAGGAGTCTTTTGCTGTGACACGGGAGCTTAACGGCTTTGTCCCGAAAATTGAGCGGGAACTTGTGTTAAATACAAGAGCTTTTTTCAGCGTAGAAAAAGGATAACCACAGAAGTGCAACATGTAAAAATTACGCTTAAAAATAAAATAAAATAAATGGTTTTCATGAGAGCAAGCCTTGGATTTATTGACCATACAGTAATTGGTTATTGGTTCCAGATGCAATTGTGACGAG
The DNA here is from genome assembly GCF_027744805.1 of Dunckerocampus dactyliophorus. Classification (NCBI taxonomy): domain Eukaryota; kingdom Metazoa; phylum Chordata; class Actinopteri; order Syngnathiformes; family Syngnathidae; genus Dunckerocampus; species Dunckerocampus dactyliophorus. The sequence continues at coordinate 21,439,351 of NC_072825.1, forward strand.
TGAATTTCTGTGAAGTAGGATTCAATATTAATAAATGAATTTTTTTTGTAGTTAGAACATAGAAAACCTGTTTATGACTTTCTAAATATGTTTGGAACCATTATTAGAGCCCTGTAGACATAAAATAACACCCCTATAGTCAACTTTACACTCCTATTATTCTTTGTTCACACCACACAAAATAGATCATAAGAGTTTAATTTAAGAGCTGATATCCAGCCATTTCCATGGTTCTCTTGGTAATAACCCAAATCACAAGTCCTTCCATCAATAACTATGGTATTGTACCAAAAAATTAACCTATTTTGAACTATTTTTGTTGTCATTATATTTGTCCCAACAACCTTCAGTTGTACCAGGCTTTCAAATGAACGAGAAATTGAACAAACAAGGGTGGTCGAATCATTTTGTCCGTGACTGCACCTGGTATCGGATTGATACCAAAAATCTGTAGCATCGCCCACCCCAAGTACAAACTGTTGACCCTGGAAAATGACGTTATATAAAACAATGATATAAACATGACTGTATATAAAACAAAACTGTAATGTATTTGTTCACCATTGGCTGGCATGACAAACACAGCGTGAAAGTAAGCGCAGAGGAAAGCTGTGTATTTTAAGGAAAACTCAGTTGTTGTGGAGTTGTGACTTGTAAGACAATGACATTTTGGTTGAATTCTGAATTGTATGACTTCAGTGTGTTCCACTGTAGATTAGTTTCAATGTGCAACGTTTGCGCCATGTATCCTTTTTCAAATCATAAGAAATAAATGACTTGACTTCAACCAACCGGAGAAATGAGAGCTTGCTCGTACATAGCTTACACACAAATATTCTCATTCTTTAGGTTTCTTTTTCCAGTTGATGTGAGGTGTTGTTTTTGATGTAAGCCATTTTCCAGTGTGACTAAACCACATGGATGTCCCCTTTCGATGTAATGTGTAATGTGGCTTCTACAGCGGCATTTCACGTCAGGTCACTTTCCATCCTTTATGCTGCCTCGCTGAAAAATATTTAAACTATATTTCCTGAATGCAATGTCTCGGTAAAAAAAAAAAAAAAAACAAGCACACCTTTTAATGGGTCATTCTTTTTTCTTTTTTTTTTATTACACTATCATTTAGCGTGGAGGGTTTTACAGCCTCGGATTGCTTGCAAGTACATTTACACAACAGAGAACAACTTTTTCCCAATTTGAATATCAGCTTCTTTTTGGTGCATGGCTTTAGTTAATGTCCAGATGGAAAAACAAACTAACTACTACTATCAGAGGTGGTACAGAACCAGTGTCTTACATTTACAAATCCGTGCAAACCAGGGATGGGCAAGATCGATAGACAGATTGTTTATTGATTTTTTGTGTCTTGAAGCAATTGAGGCTAAATGAAGTGTACTACATGATTGTAACCAGCAGAGGTGCTGCTGATCCAGTCTAAACTCATCATGTCAACTACACTTGAGCTACATTCTCGCAGCGTCATTCTGCTCAGACTGCTGTCAAAACAGGACTTCAGAACATTCGCAGAGATACTCTCACGTTCCATTAAGAATTTCATTTAAAAACATAATAAATTAATTGATTGTTGGGTCAAGGAAATGTAGTCGAATGCCCATCCCTGGCTCAGACAGAGTCATTTGGTTGTATTGTGCTTAGTGCCAGACGCTGTCAATTAGTCAGAGGCTGTATATACACCTGACTATAGTTCACATTTATATGAAACATGTCATCGTTGTACTATACAAGCTCCTAAAATTACACGTGAAAAGCATATGACCCTTGATCCAACTGATTATTAAGTACAGTATAAATAAAAAATACAATATAATTACATCCAAAACACAGCATTGTAAAAGGCAATAATGCAGCAATGATTTTTTTTTTAAAATTATTATTATTTCACATGGTTTTGCATTTTTAAATAGGATTGATAGAACCAGATTGATGAAAATTGGAACAGAGGACTAACATATAAAGGTGAAGTGGGGGTAACGGCATTACATACCTTTCTACATCTGCTAAATGCTGGTAGGGTATGAAGGAGTATTCGGGACACACTGAAAAAATGACTACTAGAATAAAGTTGTAATATTACAAAGAAGAAATATGAAAATAAAGCAGTATTTTTTTAGCAAAAATCCAAAGGGAATAAAGTCTGAAAATTACATTTATCATAAATGTGTACCGTGATTTATTATGAACACCGCTTGTCCTCACGTGGGTCGCGGGTACACTCCCCTCCAAAAGTTTGGGAACACCTGCAGGTGTTCCCGTACTCCATGCTGGAGGCTATCCCAGCTGAATTCGGGAGAGAGGCAGGGTACAACCTGGGTGGTCGCCAGCCAATTGTTATGAACAGTTTCATGTCATTGTACAAATGTTTCAAGTGTCTGCTCCTGAAAAAGAAACACACACTGAAATCCCATCTTTTCTTGTTTGTTCATGTAATCATAAATGAGGCTCCTATTTAATTAAACTAATCAGTAAATATATGGCAGGTTGCTACAGAGAGACAGAGAGTAAACTTGGATTTGTTCGGGATTTTTGACATTTGCAACATTTTTCTGGTAAGATTACAACTTTTTTAGTTAAAAATGTACTTTTTTTTCTAATATAGCAGTAACGTAATATTACTTCTTTACTTCCTAGTAATTCCGACTTGTTTCTGGTAACATAATTACTATTATGAGGGGAAAAAGACGTAAATGTACGAGAGTAAAGTAGTAGTATTAAATTAAACAGCACTTTAATACCACTTCTTCAGTGTTGCCCTAACAGTCCTTCGTAGTGGGGAACCCTTAGTTTTTTTGCGATGATGAAAAAAAAATAAAAGCAAAAAACAGGCAAGCTTATTCTCATCTATGATTCGTATTAGTATCATGGCAAGATTGACGTACTTAAACTGTGAACATACCACGTTGTCATTCACTAACATAGCTGTACAAATTATACAAAGGCTGCGACCTGTCCTAACACAACCGCAGCCCGCCTCATAAAACACACAATTCTTACTCATGGTGTGTTTTTGAAAAAACAAAGCATATTATTTACTATCTCCACTTCCTGCCCTCTTCAATTTACTCAAGTGGCGTTATAATAAAATGACATACACAACTAACGAGGAAAAGAACTTCTTAAAGCATCTATAGTGCTAATGCTGTGTTGTTCAGTCCACAGATGTCAAGACTATCAGATTTAAAAGACATATTATCAAGACTTATATCTAAGTGTGCTGTGTTTTTAGGATTGAATACACACACTGACACAAATATACTGCATTCTAGAGTATTTTACACCTCCGGCTTCCTTTGCTTTCCAACCCAATGTACGACTAATGAGCTACATGTGATGACAGGAGCATCAGGCATGTCCTAAACCTCACTACTCTGGGTGAAAATAAATAAATGAACAAATAAGTAAGGGAATGGAATCTCAACATCTACCCTAAATACATTCAGAAATAAGTTACTGTGTCGTCTTGTGCTGTTTTTTTTTTTTTTTTTTTTACAACAGTCCGTTTTCAATCAGCCATGTAAGGAAAATGTTTGTCCTTCTCGTTACAGCACAATGAACTACTAGGTGGATGGGCTAATTCCATTACACACCAACGACAAGGAGGATGTACTTCCCACGTTATTTACAGTTTCCGTTCGGAACGGAGCAGTGACGGGAACAACGCAAAGAATTACAGCAGCTTCATACACCGACTGACTTGTCATGCTTCGAACTAACGGTAGTTTATTGTGTTTTAAGGTTATTTAGGTAGCAGTACAAATCAATTGAACAAATCCGGCAACTAAGCTAAATGGGATAGCTGGTGCGTGTTTGCCAATTTATTCACAGCAACTATTGAGGGCTGATTCTCGGAGGTTTTTAATGTTCTGCTTTATGGTGGAGTTAAACATTGTAGTTTATTCTTGGTCATTTGTGGTGTTCTAATGAGAATGAGCAGGTTGCCTATTACACTCGTCTACACACTATGATCTAAGTGAAATGGACTACAGTATGTCAAAAGAAGGATTATAAAGCATTATGCACCGTTCGGCTTCTAGTGTGTGGGTTGGTCATGTCATGCCACTCGGATGGTCGGATGGGAGCATTTCCTACATTATGCAGCAGGATCTAATCCAATGAAGATTACAGGTGTGGAATTGTTCATTCACATTTTGCTAATGATGACTCACGTTGTTGGTCATTTACGATGTTCTATGGAATAAAGAGCGAGCTTATCCAGATAAGTGATATTTTCTCAATGTTGTAAATCCATCACAGGTGGTGGAGGGGTTGGCGCACCACTACCACCGCCTTGACGACGGGACGTAACCGGCGGTGGTCGACTTGCTGACGGCCCCGTGGGAACTCAGTTCATCTGCTCAAAGAATTTGTAAGTGGGGTTCTCGTAGCCGTGGTTTTGCATTTTGGTGAGCTGTCGTTCTTCCGGGGTCAGCATGGGGTCGACCTGCTGGTGGACAAACATGAGCTCAGCATACTAGGAAAAGGACTACCAGAGACAAGCAATACAAAAACATGACAGTTTGTGTTTAGTTGTAAAGCGTAAGGACTGTTTCTCAACTGTTTGGTTGCGACCCACTTTTGTGTCGTTTTTATTGGGTTGCGGCGTCTTTGCCAAAAAAAATATGTCCATGGACACACCTCACGTCTATGCTGTTTGCTTGCTATGTTGCCACGAGCTGCGAGCCATGTTTATGGGCGACTTTGTCAAGCTAGAGCGGGAGGGTATGGACATCGAGTGTGGACTTACGGAGCCGTCCGTCCGACACACAGCCAGATGTCTACTGGAGAAGACCACGGCAAAAAGCGAAAGCTCACGTGTTGCATGGGGAAATTCCACCCACAATGAAGACTACCAGGTACTGTATGACACTACTCTCTAATGCCCAATTCGATCTATTGGTCCAGGCAGAAGATTTAGTCCTATTATTATTAAACTTACCTACTGGGTGTTGAATCAGAGCAACTGGACTTGCTTTATTTTTAACTTCTTGTTCCACTTGTCAACCAGGTCCATGTGCAAATGCTCTGATTCAACTCTCCAGATATAACCTTTACACACATTTTTTGTATACAAATGTATTGTTGCTGAACTGATCATGAAAATTGTTTGGTGCTGGCACACCGTGTTATTTTACACTACCTCAAATTCAAACTGCGCCTTAATGACTTTTAATTAAAGGGACTGTTTGCAACTGGCTCAAAATGACACCGCCAGAGCTTAGCAAAGGCTCCTGCACATGTGTGTGTTACCTGAGCCACAGCGTACATGTTTGGAGCAGGAAGAGGGAGGCATATAATGCTTGCAACACAGTCAAAAGTTAGTGCTCTCTAAGCAGTCCGGTAACCGTTGCAAACAGTCTCCTTATTTACAATTGAGGAAATAAAAAAATAATAAAATGTTTGAGTTTATGTTAAAAGAAATCCGCAATTTGGGTCGCCCCTTCTCATTGTAAGGTGATGGTGGGTCCCGCAGCCAAACCAATTGAGAACAACTGCTTTAAATCATTTTAAAGGCCCACTATTACCCCTGGAGCTTGTTGATGACTGCCAAACGTGAGAAAAAGTGGGTATATGCCCACCACGGCACAGAGAACAGGCTTCGCCACACATCTTAAACTAAATCCTGGAGCTCTGCCAACTATCTGTTAGACAGCCACAGATGTGGAAGCTTTTATCAGTCTGTTTTCCTTCAGTGACTAAGTTAAATTTGCATGATGTCGCCTTTTAAAATGTGACTGTAATGTTAGCACCAGTGTTTCCAATACAGCCATACTGATTTGGCGCTACCTGTTTGCACTTCATAATACACCTGGTCCGCCACAAAATAAGACAAAGCAGGAGGGATCAGTGTTGCCAACCTAACGACTTTGTTGCTATATTTACGGGCTGTACACACAGGAATGTTTTCAAAACGGTAAAGTATGTATTTTATCATTTCCGCTTTTGATCCAAATGGCGGAAGTGTTCTGGGTGCCCTCGAACAGTATTTTTATAAACGGCTTTCAGAGCAGGAAAATCTGACAGAGCGGACTTGTCATTGCCATGCAGACAAGCAACCCGCCACTCTCTGAAACCGATGATGTCACCGCCCTGTCGCCGTCACGTGACCAGAAGAACAACAACAAGCGCTATTGCCACAAAACCTTGACGCATGGAGCAGAGACGCATACACAACTATACTCGTCGGATTCTTATTTTTGTTCGTGTGTAGCGACTGATGACGGACTTATGCGCATGCGTTCTTTCTTCTTCTGTAGTTTGTGTGCCACGTGGTTCCGTCTGGGTCTGTTTACAGCGCCACACATCGGTGTGCCTTGTGTGTTACATCGTTTTCCTGAAAAGCCGTGTGAATTTGACTTTGAAATGAAACGCATCCAGGAGAAGAAGCATATTGTGTTCAGTACGGGACATTAGTTTGAGCTCCTGCCGATATCAGTATCGGTAATGAAGTGCTGGACGATACCGGTACGAAAGGCAGCATCGAGCATCTCTACGTTATGTGTTTATTTCTCGGATCCTACCTCTACGATGCCATGGCTGATGGTGCCGTACGGCTTCCTGCGCACCAGCAACAGACTGATGACCATCACCATGGCGATAGCCACAGCCACCACCAGCAAGCCAACCATGGCGCCGCGGTTGAACGTCTCCAAGGCGTCAGGTTGCTGTTGGAAGAAACGTGCGAGGTGAACACCGCATTTATTCAAGTCAATGAAACTTCTAGAAGTCATCTTGATGCTCGACTAGACTCTGACCAGTTCATCTCTCTCGATCTCGTCAGGCTTGTAGACCAACTGCTTGAGTTCCACAGAGGTGTTGATCTGAGACGACAGAGAGAGTGAGACACAAGAACTGTATACGATTAATGGAGTATGCTTGAATATTGTGAAGTGTTGTAAATTGGAAAAGAAAAGATTACCTTTACCTTCTCCTCGTATTCGTAAGTAGGACCCCTCTCTGATGTGCTATAATCATATTCATCTGTTGAAAACACATCATCATCAGCACAATTCTCACCAGTGTTTTCTTGTTTTAGCCGAAACCTTCACTGAAAATGAGCACATTTAAATAAGAATATCCTCAAAGTCGTTAAACTAATCATTAGACAAACGGTCAACGACTTATGGATAATTAGTTACTAATTTAAGTTACTAATACACACCCGTGTGCCTGCAAAGATGTTTTGGTTGATGGCGGCCAGCTGACCTTACACAAATTTTGCAGACATGTGCTTGTTAGTCCCCTAAAGCAGTGGTCCCCAACCCCCGGGCCGCGGCCCGGACAGAAAGAAAAAATAATTTCCATTATTTCATTTTTTTTTTATGTTTTATTTTGAAAAGTGGCCGGATTCTCTCTGTTACATCATTCTCACTTGACGCATGTCCATTGTGCGTGTGCTAACTTTATCTCATGCTGCACAGATAGACTACTACTGTATTTTTACCATTTTTCTTTCACCTCATATTTGGTGTCAAATGCTGATACTATGTGGGAATGCATAAAGGTAAGTTTTGATGACTTATTGAGTGCTAAAGTGCACATTTGTCTCAAATTAATTCATGCTAGTGCACTGCCTTTTACCACACACGTCAAACAGCGATGTAATAATCCCTCTGAAAACACTTGGCTGGAACTTGAACTGGTGGATGGTGGGTCGGCATTCATTTTGTGGTTTTAATTTGATGTTATTCATGTCTTAGTTTTACACAATACATAATAAATAAGATAAATTAGATCGCTATAATGTACGACCCTCCCACAGATACAGTAGATAGACTAATAGCCTGATTAATACATTAGCTAATAGAGCAATAGATGATGTGGTTTGCTTTGGATCATGTGCTGTTCTTTTCAACGAAAAGATAGATTTTTTTTAACTTTAGAATAAATATTTATTTACATTTTACTATATTGCAATTAATTAAAAACAATACAGGTAGGCTGATTAATAGGTTGGGGTGATGTGGTAAGCTTTGGGTGATCAACTGTGTGCTTCAACAGATCAATAAAAATGTTTAGTTTTAAACCAAATGCGTATTTACAATTTACTATATTACACTTGATAAAAAACAATAAATGTTTTAATACAATACATTGATAAGATGATGTGGTATGCTTTGGATCATATTCCGGTCTTTTGGATAGATTTTATTGCATTTTTATCAATGTGTCAGCTCCCATTCTTTTATGTATTGAAAAGCTCACCTTTCTTATTAGACTGGAGTTCTTTACAGACAAGGGAAAAGAAGGGAGGAGTTAGAAAAAGCAGTCACACAAGCAGAAAGAGCATACATGTTGAATGTGCAGGGTGCAGATGGTTTGAAGACACTGTACGTACCAACGCGGGGAGGATAAGGCCTGTTCTGGAATTCTCTCTCCTCTTCTTCCTCGTCATCCTTCTCCTCCTCGCTCTCGGCAGGCAGAAGCTCCTCCGTGGTGTGGGTCTCAGAGAAGGAGGTGGTCATGAGCTCACTGATGTCCCCCCGCTCTGCACGCACCAGCTCTTCTACAGGCAAGAGAAATCCAATCTAAAACCATTCAAATACGTCAACAAAATGATTTCCTCTTACGGATGTCATCATGTAGCTCTTCGGCCAAGATAGGATCCTTGTAGAGCAGCGCCAGACTCTGGTTCATCCTCTCTTCGATCACATGCAGATGTGTGTACACCTGACAAAAACAGGAGTTAACTTTGAGCCCTAACAGCAAGTCTCAGTGGATTGGGCCCCGAATTGAACCCAGAGGAAAAGAAAAGATGAGTCACCAAAAGTAGCATTGATCGCATTTCAAAGACAAGTAGCTGCTTTATCTCAAGTATCACCAGTTTCAAAGCATACACACCTGGAATTTCATCTGCTCAGCCTTCTGTGGGTCGACGGCCACAATGTGCTGGTAGTGCCTGAGTGTGTGTCTGCGGTCCTTCTGTTCGGCCGCCATGTATCGCTTCAGAGCCTGCAGCACACGCTCTGGCTGCAAAATGAAAAGCGCGTGATACGTTCTGAACGGAAGGCAGACAAAATAGGGATGACGGTCTCACCTGTGGCTCGTCAGACTGTACGGCAGTCAGGTAGTTCTCCAGGGCCAGGCGGCGGTTGTTGTTGAGAATGGACTCCACTCTGGCCAGGTGAGTCTCGACCAGCCTCTGTCTCTCGCCAGCCACTTGCTCCTCCAGAGTCTGCAGCACAGACTGGAAGTGCTACAGACAAGTGATGATAGAATCAGATAAAATGTTGAAAAAAGTTGGAAAAAAAGCTAAAACCCTAGCAAGTATATTCAATTATTAGCTTACCTCATTCAGGGCTTGCTGTTGTGATTTAGGCAGATTCTTTGACTTGTTGTCTGCCTCTGCCCACTCTTTCATGATCTAAGAAATAAAGCGATTTTCAAGCAATGCAATCCAAACGCGACCGTGACAAGTGAATTTCTGCAAAGTAAGATTCCTTCTTTATAAATGCAATAATTGTGCAGTTAGAACAGAAAAAATTAACATTATTAGACCTCTCTAGGCCCCTATAGTCACCTTTACACTCATATTACCCAATATAGTAGCGTTACACGTCACATATTAGGAGAGTTCCAGGTTGGTTTTCCTTTTTTACTTTCAGTTTATGGAGAGTTCTTCCTGCCAGCTATTGTCTCATCAATGTAACATAATTTAACATTACTGACACCTAGTGACCAGTGTAGAATGCTACATATCACAATGTGTCTTTCAATGCATTTTCTGAAGGCCTTTTATTTGTATTTTAGTTCATTTAGCCATTGATAATGCTTGAAAATGATTGATTTCGGCCAACAAAAGATGTAAAAATGTGCTTAAATATGCATATATTTGACTAATATTAGGCAGTAGTCAAGCATAAAAACAGTATCCTTTATTAATTCATATATTTTGAAAAACTGTGATAGAGTGAAGCTGCGAAATTTGAAGTGGGATGTGGCGAGTGACGACTTTATATGTAAAAAAGTGATATTGAAGTGCACAATAGCACTTCTAGGAGCCAAACACTGCTGGAGACAGGCGTGTACAAAACCAGCTCAGACTACTACAGCTACAGAAACTAAAAAATGTCTCAATTCCAGCATCAAGGTTAGATTTTGGCAACAAACTTCCAACACACTACTGTGGGAACTCTGACACTTATTTAACATTGTTGAAAAATAGCATAATCATGGGACCTTCAACACCACAAAATGGAGACATTCAGTACATGACATTACATTTTTCATTTAATTGATCAGACCAGGGAAGGAGAGCGATGCATCAACATGGCACTTGTGTCACATCTGGTGTAACAGCAAAAAAATAATTGGCTTTTTTTTTCAATACTCACCTTATTGATGCGCTTCATTCGCCGCTCCTCCAGGTCTGTTTTGGCATGCAGGAAGTTGGCGTGCTCTGTGTCATCGATTGGCCGCTCAAAATAAACATCGACACCATCTGTGGGCCGGGGGGTAGTGACTGCAAGGAAGGGAAGAAGTCAATTAGATACTCTTATAATTCAAATATTAATACTGTCATCTTGCCTATCAAAGGAAGTCCTAAGCGAGGCACACACGAGATTTTTAAAATCATGAATGATTTCTGAAAATAGATTGATGGATAAACCAACTTACACAACACACACCTAACCATCAATCCACCCACAAACAGTCAAATGAGACCTGATGTAGTGCCAGGACTGACCTGTGAGAGGCGGCAATGAGTCGCAGGCTGGCTAGGCTAGGCTAGGCTAGGCTAGGCTAGGCTAGCTATTATCTTATCTAGGAATTCCACTGTGGTGGCAATTTTGAGTCAACTCCTCTACTTTGTCGTTTCTACTGAAGTAAGCTTTAAAGGACACATGACATAAACACTCGCATGTGTGCTCCATTCACTACTTATAAGTAACTGCTACCTTGCATAATTTTAATAAGCAGAAGACTAATTCACAAAGTCAAAGCACATGGGTGTACTAAATAGACATGGCGTAGGATTTCTGATATATGTTCTCTTGAAAAAGTAAGTAAAATATGTTTTCTAAATTAAGGTGATTTTATGATTCCTTTTTTCAAATCATAGAGTCAATAGCAGGGGTGCAGCCATTTAAAAAAATGACGTTGGGTCCCCCTTTTTATTTTTTAATAATGTCTATTATTTGGTGGCCCCTGACTTGGATGGTCCTAAGTTTTCCCTCCTATAATGTACCACAGCCCCTAGCACTCATCATTAATAACTTTTTTTTAATTTGTATTTTTTATTTTACAGTTAATATATGTGATCGGTATCTGCTGATCTCACTCATGGATGATTGGTATCAAAATCAGCAGCATAAAACCCTGATCAGAGCATCCCAAGTCGAAATAACTGAAAAAGTCACAAAACCTTTCAGCAGTGCAGTGTTATAAAGGGATACAGGCAGTGACAGGCAAAAATGTCCAGACTTTAAGTACACCCTGTGTATCAAAAAGTGTATCCATCCTTCCATCTTCTACTGCCTATCCGAGGTCGGGTCGCGGGGGCAGCAGCCTAAGCAGGGAAACCCAGACTTCCCTCTAGCCAGCCAGCTCCTGCCGGATCGCGAGGCCTTCACAGGCCAGTTTAGAACACCCTGATCACCTCTCCAGGGAGACGGCCGGGAGGCATCCTGACCAGATACCCGAGCCAGCTCATCTGGCTCCACTCAATGCGAAGGAGCAGCGGTTCCACTCTGAGTTGCTCCCAGATGACAGTGCTTCTCACCTTATCCCTAAGGGAGAGCCCAGCCACCCTACAGCGAAAACTCATTTTGGCTGTTTGTACCCATGATCTTGTCCTTTTGGTCACCACCCACAGCTCTTGACCATAGGTGAGGGTAGGAACATAGATCGACCGGTAAATTGATAGCTTTGCCTTTCGGCTCAGCTCCCTCTCCCAAATTGGACCGATGCAGAGTCCGCATCACTGCAGACGCCGCACCAATTCCCCTGTCGATCTCGCATTCCATCCTTTCCTCACTTGTGAACAAGACCCCGAGATACTTAAACTCCTCCACTAGGGGCAGGATGTCACTCCTGACCCGGAGATGGCACTCCACCCTTTTCCGGGCGAGAACCAAGGACTCGGACTTGGAGGTGCTGATTCTCATCTTGGCCGCTTCACATTCGGTTGTGAACCGATCCAGTGAGAGTTGGAGGTCACGGTTAAATGAAGCCAGCAGGCCCACATCATCTCCAAAAAGCAGAGGTCCAATCCTGCAGCCACCAAACAGCCTGAATTAGCTGGTCTGATGCCCAATACTACCGTAGTACTCCCCACAGAATTCCTTGAGGAACATGGTCGAATGCTTTCTCCAAGTCCACAAAATACATGTAGACTGGTTGGGCAAACTCCCATGCAGTTAAAAAGGGGGACCAACAGCCAATCGGCCAATCCAGAGGCACTGCCCCCAGTGTCCAAGCTAGCAGACCGCTTGGCCTTCCGGTACCTGTCAGCTGCCTCTGGAGTCTCATGAGCCAAAAAGGCTCGATAGGACTCCTTCTTCTTGACGGCATCTCTTACCACTGGTGTTCACCAACGGGTTCTGCGATCACCGCCACGACAGGCACTGACCACCTTACGGCCACAGCTCCGATCAGCCACCTCGACAATGTAGGCACGGAACATGGCACAGTTGGACTCAATGTCCGCCGCCTCCCTCAGAACATGGTCGAAGCGCTCTCAGAGATTGAAGTTAAAACTCCTTCTGACAGGGGACTCTGCCAGTCGTTCCCAGCAGACCCTCACAATACGTTTGGGCCTGCCAGGTCTGACCGGCATCCTCCCTCACTATCAGAGCCAACTCACCACCAGGTGGTGATCAGGTGACAGCGGCACTCCTCTCGTCATCCGAGTGTCGAAAACATATGGCCGCAAAGTCAATCATTGAACTGCGGCCTAGCGTGTCCTGGTGCCGCCTGGTGTGGACATTCTTATGCTTGAACATGGTGTTTGTTATGGACAGTCCAATAACAAAGCACCGCTCAGGGTCAGATCAAGGGGGCCGTTCCTACCAATCACGCCTATCCAGGTCTCACTGTCACTGCCAACATGAGCGTTGAAGTGCAGAACAAGGGAATCCCCCAAGGGAGCACTCTCCAGCACCCCCTCTATGGACTCCAAATAGGGCAGGTATTCGGAACTGCTGTTTGGTGCATAAGCGCAAACGACAGTCAGGACCTGTCCCCACACCCGAAGGTGGAGGGAAACTACCGTCTTGTTCACCGGGCTAAACTCCAACGCACAAGCCACGAGCCGGGACGTAACAAGAATTGCCTTTCCTGCCCGTCACGTCTCACTGCTGGAAACGCCAGAGTGGAATAAAGTCCAGCCCTTCTTGAGAGGACTAGTTCCAGAGCCCTTGCTGTGCGTTGAGGTGAGTCCGAATATATCTAGCCGGAACTTCTCCACCTCATGCACCAGCTCAGGTTCCTTCCAAATAAGACAGGTGCCATTCCATGTCGCAACAGTTAGCTTCTGTACTCGAGGATCAGGCGCCAAGGTCACCACCTTCGGCTCCCACCCAGCTCACTTTGCACCCGACCCCTTTGACCCCTCCCATAAGTGGTGAGCTCATCGAAGGGGGAAACCATGTAGTCTCTTCGGGCTGTTCCTGGCCGGGCCCCGTGGGTGTTGGCCCGGCCACCAGACGCTCGCCATCGTGCTCCACCTCCAGGACTGGCTCTGGAGGGGGGCCCCGGTGACCAGCGTTCGGGCAAGGGAAAACATAGTCCAATGATTTGTTTCTCCATAGGGGTCTACTGAGCCACTCTTTGTTTGGTCCCTCACCTAGGACCTGTTTGTCATGATTGACGCTACCAGGGGCATAAAAGCCCCCGACAACTTAGCTCCTTGGATCATCCGGACATGCAAACTCCTCCACCATGGGTCCTCCACCATTGAGTTGTAGCTCAGGGAGGCATATCAAAAAGATAGGGATTATATAAACACTTTGTGCTCCATTCACTGCTCTCAATGATAACCGCTACCTTGCATAATATTAATAACCAGAATGACTAAATAATCCAAAGCACATGGGCACACAAAGTCATAGAACTGATGTGATTCTTCCTCCTACCACATATTCATGATAATTGCAACTTTGAATGTATAAATAAACATGACTCAAAATAATTATAAAAGTCAGGAAAGTTGCAGTAGTGCAGTGTTATGAAGTAATGACACAAGTAAGCATGCTGAAATACAGATAGAGTGTAGAGTAGTGTGTCCACATAACATTTTTTTCACCTTTATACATGCAACAAAGTGTTCTGTTTAAAAGTGTTCTTTGAGAATGAGTACAAGTACCGATGTCTCCTTTCAGTGGGGCCGAGGTTGTGGGCTTGTAGCTTTTTTCGTAGGAGTCCACATAGTCAGAGGTCTGGTAGGGACCGGAGTCAATGGGGTATTCATACTTCTCTGAGTTTCTCACAGCTATTGGCTCCTCCTCATCCTCCACCTCCACCGGTTCCTCATCAACCTCATCCTCATCTTCCTCTTCCTCCTCATCATCTTCCTCTACCACCTCATCATCCTCTTCCTCCATGTCTGTCTCATACAAATCCTGGTCAGGGGAAGGGCTTGGGGTGGGTGCTGTCACCTTGATGCTATGGAAATACAAGGCGGTTATCATAAATCACAACATCTTCCATGTTATCAAGTTGGATCTATCAGTGGTGACTTACACTGAATTGAGTGTTCCACCATTCTGGGAAGTCTGGTGGCCAGTGAGGAGTTCTCTCTCCTCGAGTTCTGCTTTACTGCTGGAACTGCTTCGACCTGGGCAGCACACATACTCCACCCCACGGAAATTTTCTCCACAAGGCAAAAGCATCCCATAGCTGTGGAGCTCCAGGTTGTCTGCAGTGCACGCCTTCAGGAGAAGAAGTAGACGTCATTGGTTCACAACACAAATTAGAGCTTCCACATCTAGATGCATCATATATCTCACCTCCTTGGCAATGTTGTGCCAGTATACATAACTCTCACACGCATCCATCTGCTCCTGGTGCAGGAAACGGCATCGGTCTGGAACCAGCAGGGCCTCGCTCACATATTCACCCTCTGCACCAACATGGAAATAAACAGAGAGGTCAGTGTAAGATTGCTGTATCCATCGTCTTCTGCTTGTACAGTTCTAAGAGTGACAGTCTAAGCAAGGATGGCCAGACTGGCCTGTACTGTCTTGTCCAACTGGTCAATCTCTAAGTCTATTGTCTCATTAATGTCTCCAGTGTAACATAACTCATACTTTTCTTACTTGTGACCTAGAACAATAGGGACACTTGAACTTCTCTACTGGAGACAGAAATTCATCCCAAAACTAGAAGACACAAACCACCCAAAGGTTCTGATTTGGAGGTGCTGACCCACCACCTGCAGAGGGAACTCTAAGAGTAAGGTGTCACGGGGGCCCAGTCTTTGGGTTGTCAGATTTGTTACGGTTATGAATAATATTTTTGTGAATTATACAATTATGTACTGTAAGCACACACTTTAGAAATGTCCACAATAGTGTATTTGAAGTACGTTGGTCAAAATCTACCACTTGATGCTGGAATTTAGACAGTTTAAAAGCGCTTTTAGTAAGCCCTACAGGAAACACTCCGTTTTGTGTGTCTGCAGCTTTAATGCTAATGAGCTGTGCTTGTCCATGCCTGTCTCCAACAGAGTGTGCGGCTCCAAGAAGTGCTATTGTGTACTTTATCCACTTTTCACATATAAACTGTAACTGCACTTTTCCAACATAACAGATGCCATATATCACATACAACAATGTAACATCAAAGGGTGGGACAGGAAGACACAGACGTTATCAATCCTAGCACAGCTAGGTGAGCTACAGTTACATTTGAACAGCGAGGTTAGCCTATTTGCTGAAGAAAAACAAAATTATTAAACTTACAGCCCTCACATCTGTAGCTGACACAGAGCTCTAGGCTTTATTTTAGAATATGTAGTGAAGCCTGCCTTTCTACAAAGCTGTCCTCTGGAAAGTGGTGGACGTACATGCAATACAGACTCATCTAGCCAGAGGCGGGTCAGAAGTGGTATCATGTCCAGGAGGAAAAAGATTTTCCCTTGGTAACGTCATAAAAAAAGGAGCTCAACAAATACTGGTAACCGTTTGAGCACCTCTTCTTTCAAAAGTGGAGCAAACAAGTGAATCAAAATCAATGGTTGATTTTTCTCACATTTGATGCCAACAAAAAGTCTTTATGGACGCATATTACTGTCATAACATTAGTAAAAAGTCAATTTTGCACAATAAGGGACTTTCTATTGTATGGCAGTATGTGTCTGTTGCCATAGTAACACAGAAATGAAACCATATCAAATCAACCACACAACAAATTTGCTTTCAAATTTTTGTATAACTTACTATATATTACTTTCCATCATTTGTAGTAGTCTGTGTCGTTCTTACCTAGGCAACGAAAGGGCACCACTATGAACGGGCGTGTCTGACAGTGGCTCCAGCCTTTCTTACACCAGTAAGGGATGGTCACAGGACTTTTTGCCTCCTCTACGTGGGAGATCGAAAGCGCTGGGTACATCTGGTCGTGCGGGTCCATGCAGAGATGAGATAGAGACAGATAGATGGATGGGCAGAGCAGAGGGAAGGAAGACAAGACGATGGAAAGAGGACACATTTGGTCAGAGGACAGGATGAAAGAGGAAGGTCAAACAGTAGTTCTTGGGTGTAGGGAGAAGATTACATCAAGGAATGACTCATGCACCTTTGCAACACCATGCAAGACCTCTTCTGTCCGACGCCTCATTAGACATGATGGTATTAAGGTCTTAATGACTGTTCCTGTCTTTGACTATTTCTAATTTAACATCTCACTGCTTTCACTTGAAGGCACACACTCACACTGACAATAATATATTGTGTGCAATGAAAAAATGTCAAAAGAACTTAGTTCTTGACTGCCTTTTCATAGCTGTTATACCTACTATGGCCAGCAGATGGCGCTTTTTTGCCTTTACCACTAAAAAGACCTGATAAATATGAGAACCCATGATTGCTTCATACAAATATGAGGTAAAAAGAGAAGGATAATTTGATGACGGTAAAAATATAATGTTGTACAGCAGGGGTCACCAACACAGTGCCCGCGGGCACCAGGTAGCCCCCCACGACCACATGACATGCCCGCAGGCCTGCTTTTCATTCAGGTTTTCAGTTAATAATGTGAGAACACTAGAAAGAAATGTATTCTGAAACATAAAATGTGAGTTGTGGATACCATCATTTTGTGAATGCTTTGGTAAAACAAGCATATTTGATCTGTTTGGGTTGAAATAAGGTATGAAAATCATATCTACAAAAATGAGTAGCTCGCAAGAAAAAACGTTGGTGACCCCTGTTGTACAGTATATTCCAACAAACCAGCATCCATCTACTATATAAACGTTAATACATAGAGAGATAGACCTGATAGGGTAGGTGTCAGACAGACCAAATTACAGGAAAGTAATTTAATAAATAAATAAAATATATATATGTATGTGTATATATATAAATATATACACACACACACAGTATATGTAGCTCCAGAAAGGTGTACACTACATGTGCACACATTTTGGACCAATTCATTCTCAACTGCCTACCTCCTGACAGTAAGACAGAATTTCACTGGGATCTTTGAAGCAGTCCTTGCGGCCCTGAGGATCCGGCTCCCACTGGCCCGTCTGCAGGTTCATATGCAGGAGCTGACGGCCACAGAACCTTGCAATCTGCGGTTCTGCCACCTGAAGGCCGGGCCCATTCACCTCGCTCATCGCCAGGCCCTGTAGGAGAGAGGAAAGGAGAGGGGATGAGGAGGAGTCGATACAAACCCAGTGACAGATAATAGTGATCCAGGGGCGAGCGGGCCACAGATAATTGTTAGATGCACTTTAGCAATAAACCCGGAGAATCGAGTCACTGAGCGAGGGTGAGATATCAAAACAGAAAAGTTCAGCTAATGCCCAGGAGAATTGAGGAGGCTTAAAAGGATATCGACAAACCTCAAACCCAAGGATGATCTATCTATGATTCACAGTTAAAAAAAAGACTCTTAAGTCAATGGCTAAAAGCACCATTAAGTATATACTGCCAGTTTGCTGGGAGGCAGCGTGGATGTAAATAAATAACATCTAATAAATATACTGTATATAAAATATAACTTCCGTCCACCCCCAAGGCATCCTTCTTAGATGTTGTTATTGATCATGGAATGGTGCCTCTGCCTCGGGAGGACCCTGGGGAGCGCACACTGAGGAACAAACAGGGAGTCAGGTGTTAATTCAAGCTCATTGACCGATGAGCCACTTCACTACATTAAAAACACAGCCCAGAGAGAAAGGAGAGAGAGGGGAAATAGGCCTGGAATCAGCACAAATGAAGGCTGCGGCTGCATTCACAGACAAATTGTTTTTTGGGGTGATTTATTCTGGTGCAAACAACAACATGGCCTCCTCGACTTGTTGGTGCATCATTTGACGGTGACATCAGCTGCACAGGCCATGCGACCATGCTTCTGGACCATATTAAAGGCTGCATTTACACACGTGGTTTGATGCACTGGTTTGGACAGACAAAAAAATGATACTTGATGCAATTCAGGCTGAACAGTGAGGAACATACCTGCATGTATAAAACAAGGACATGTGTGGGCAGCTTTGGTGACATATTAACTTAAATGCAGGTGGTCGTCTGGTCAAATCGTTCCGACTTCCAACGTTTCGTGGTTACGTATGCACCCCGTAAATTAATTAATGACTTATTTTTAGCTCGTGAAGACTGGATCGACTTGTTTCAGCATGTGCAGCTGACGGATACACGATGCAAACTGCAATGATGTGGATGGAACGTCGCTTTTTAATGTACTTTTTGCACTTCATTATGTCTACCAAGCGTAATGCAAGCTCTTGTGGTGAAACTGGGCTGAGACAAAGAAAAGCCATCACCAGCGAAGTGAAAATAAACATCATTAGAAGCTCTGAGAGAGGAACACGCCTACCAATATTGGCCGCACTTTTGGTCTTATAGCCGTTCAACCGTGACGTCTATCATTAAGCACAAAGATGGTATACTTGACCGTGTAAAAAGAACAGCTCCTATGAAAGAGACAGTGATAATGAAGCAACATAGTGGTCCTGTTATTGACATGGAAAGTTTGTGCTCTGGCTAGAAGACCAGAATCAACACTGCATCCCAGTGAGCCTTATGTTAAGTGATGCTGTATCCTCTACCTCAGCATCTTCTGCAGTTTCTCCTGCCTCTTCTGCTTCCTCTTCCCAAGAAGATAAACAAAGATAATCGTAGGTTGTTCTCTTTTTACGACAGTTTCATTTAATTATTGTACAGTATTTAGTGTTTTCGTACTGTATTTTATGTCCTTCATGTGTTCTGTGTACGGTGTGAGTGACTAGGTTTATTTTAGGAATAGATTCGACTTACAGCAAAACTTACATCACAGTCTAGGAAAGGAACTCATGTAACCCAAGGATCACCTGTATTCCAAACCAAAATGCCTTCTGGGTTAAATTTGTAGGTTATTTTTAAATTCTAAAATGTACTTTTAAAGAGCGCCGTTGTCACACACACAGAGGGAGAGAGCAGAGCAGAGAGACAGCACTTCCAACGCATTTTCTCTCACATATTTGTCATTTCTGTGTGTTTTTTGCTGTCATTTTAACACTGGTCCGTGTCATTGGCCCGTGTAGCATTCGCATTTGCGCTCAAGTGAACCGAAGCGCACCACTTGCAAGCAGACCGAGACCCACCTCTACCAGCGGTCTTTAGTGCAAATCAGGGTTCGGATGATCGCATCCACACTTGACCAAATAAACTGTACTAGCAGAGCAAATGCACCAGAGTTCCTTTGAACCAAACCAAACAAGCGTGAAAGCACTCTGAAACTCTCGGGAAAAAAATGCGGTGTTGAACTTTTGTATAACCGTGATGCTTTCATGTTAGCAGACGGACACGGAGAGATAGAGCAAAAGACGACAGAGAGGCTGGAAGCATTGCTGAGCCAATTAGAAAAAAAAGTTCCCCTAAGGAAGAAAGTGAGAAGAAAAAAAAATATGAGAGTGATGCTTGATCAAAGAGAAAGTACTGCCTGGGCTGGCTGCAGCATAAATGTTTGAAGTCCCAATTAAAATTCATAGCGAATCAAAAACCTTTGACTAGCATGTACAGTTGATGTAATAAGCCATGTTCATTTTAGGCATTCTTGTTTTTTGCTCATCTTAGCAGATTTTCTTTACAATGGACAAATACAGTATATTGTAAATTGCTGCTAAACATTGCAAGGTTTGTTTAGTGAAAATCATTCCTCTAAACCTCTAAAGTAGAAAACTGTATTCTCTATGATGCTAGTTGATTCCAAGGTGTTCTAATTTCAGAACAATTTATATCATTGTACATGTTTATGTCTTTATTCATCACTGATCATGTTTTTTCGTCAAGCGTTGAGATTTCGTGCTTCGGTCAGCAGCCCTTGAACTCACCTTAGTTGTGTGCGGAGACGCAAAAGTTTGTTTGTCTACAGAAGCACTGGCTTCGGCAGACATTCCGGCTTTAAATGTGTTTAATACGGGTGTAAGGCATATATGGGCTTAAACCTGGATTGTGTTGTGAATAAACAATGGCAATTGAAGAGAGAATGGCAGGGTTCTGGAGATTATTCTAATCCAACAATTCCAACAGTCACTTTTATTGAAACTGTTGCTCCGAAATCGGAGGAGAACGTCAACGTCACTAGTAGGAGGGTTTTGGGGGAGAGCAGTGTGTCAAACATTGTCAAGTTCTTCTTCACTTTGTGCATCCCTCGAACTTGACGAAAGGGCTTCAGTTGCTACGCTGAAGAAACTGGATCCACTCGATGCTTTGCTTTCCTTAAGTTTATTCAATGTGGTTCAAATCATGAGTTTTCATGCACATTAAAGTTTTTCACAGCACAGCACAGCACAGCACAGCACAGCACAGCACAGCACAGCACAGCACAAAACCTTCAAAAGAAGGACAAACATGTAACACAAAGTCAACATTATATTGCATTGCAATATATGAACTAATTTCTATGGCAACAATTTAAATTATTTTTTACCACTTTTACTGCTATTTATTAAATTATTTTTTACAATTAAACATTTGCGTTTAACTTAGTCTTGTATTTTACATAATGCTTGTTTTCTCAAACTGTGGGATCAAATAAAAATCTATTAAATAAATACCATGATTTAACAAACATTTAAACAAGTACATTAATGGGCAAAAGAAATATTCATAATTTGTATTTAATGCCCTAAACATGCTGCTCGTACCTTGGCAAAATTACAATCAAGAACTAATCAATCAATTAACCAAACATGGACCGCCGCAAGCCCACATGTGCCACAAACGATTGGCAGCATTCTTAATTCAACATCCTCAACAAAATAAGTACAGCGAGCACACGCTTTCAATTCATTTATATTCTTAATTCACAAATGAGGCACGCACCATGAAAGAAAGTCAAGCCGTGTGCAGCGCAGGCTCATCAAAACAGCAGTAATAAGACTTTTTAGAGAAGATTTCAGTTTCTTACCGGCTGCCTCTTCAGACTTGTAGCTCCACTTGCACAAAGTTTGGGGGTAAAGTTCTAATCACACCAACTTACCACACCTGTTTGCAGCCTTGCCTGCTTAAAAGGAAGTTGCATGTCCTTGGTGCACGCCCAGGTGTGCTGGTGAGTCTAACTTCCTGTCCTAACCAGATCTTCTGTAGCAATTATAAAAATAGTTTTTTACAACTACACTAACGAAAAGGCTATAAATATTTATTTATTTATTTATTTATTATTATTTTTTCTTTCCTTTAAGTTTTATAAATTTTAGATAAGGTATCTTTCAATCACTTTTTCCTGTCTCATGAATTGATTCATTCCCGCTAGTTTGACTTGACAAACATACAGTAGACATTTTTAGGGATGTCTCAATTACTCGCATTTTTTTTGCCGTTCATTAGAGGCCCTGGAATGTAACTGCTGCAAGGAAGAAAACTCAAAGATGAAGTATTTTTTTGTATTATTATTATAATGAGTTAGCAAGATTAAACAAACCTACACAAACCATTTCCATGAATCTTTGTAGACTAGTGGCACATGTAAATCCAGATAAAAATGTGAATATAGGAATGTTCAGTGGAACGGCCAAATCGGAACTATCAAAAATTCTCATTCCAACTTCAGCTCATTGAGGTAGCTAGTCAAAGACTCCCTATATGACAAGTGTGCTCTCCTTTTTTAGCAAACGGCTCCAGAAATGCTCACACTGGGGTTTTGAACTGAACTCACCGGTCCGATGCCCTCCCGTTTTCCCTGGGAAAAAAAACATATTTTACACTTTTTTATTTTTTTTTTCACGGTGCCCTCCCGCTGTAATTTTTTTCCCAAATGTTGACTGAAAAAAATACTCTCCTCTCCTCGCTGCCGGCGCGGTACAGCTCTCGGCCTGCTTGGCAACACTCGGACAACATTGGCTTAGCACATCCCGTAGCCGATCAAGTCAGGCCAAAATAAAAACATAAAAGCACGCCAGTAAAATAACACGGTTGCACCATCCAAACGTGAGACCAGGATTTCCTTTATTTTCCTTCACTTTTCCATATGTTCCCGATAAAAGTATCTTATTTTCAAACACAAATGTTGACAGTTATGGTCCGATGTGATTCATGCACCCACTTTGTCCCACGGGCAGCTAGTTGAAAATGTCTGATCTATTGGATTAACTTCTTAAATTTTTTTTTGTTTTTTGTGCATATTTTTGTTTTTTAACTCCTAATGTTTTGACATGAGCTTCTGTGTAGAAACGACTTGCTCTGCTAAGAAGAAACAAGAAAATAAATGGCACACTACATCTCCTGCTGTGGATACTCTTGCTTTGTTTGTCATTTGGGCTTTCCAACCGTCTTGCATTCTAAAATAGCATAGCTCTGCTGCCAGTAATAAAGCTTTTCTGGATCCCGGCCCTTGCTATCCTCATTTTGGCAGGATATACTCACCTCATGCCAGCTTTCTTACAAGTAGCTGCTCATCACATCAGGTTTCAGCCAAATTCAAATGTGAAATAAGAGCATGTTTGACTTTTATTGACCATGTAGTGTAGCTTCAGGGCATGGTTGCTTAAGGAGAAGTTTTGCTGAGGTTGCTGTCCTGTGAAGCTGCTGAGCTAACGTCTAAGCAAGTATCTCTCTGGCACGGGGAAGGTCAGCGCCATGAAGAAAAAGTACTTCCGGATATTTGAGAAGATAACCTGGCCTCTCCCTCTGGTCCAACCTCTCTCATTTTGCCTGCTCTCCACTAGTGCACTTGCAGAAAATCAATGCAGAGCGACTGCAACTGTATCAGCACACTCCCCCCTCCAATCAATAGGAGTCCATCAGGAGCACGATGCCCCGACCTCCACGACGGCAAGGCTGCACACCAGCCTGATCTGAGACCAGATTAGATGTCCTTGTCATGATAAGCGTGAATAGCAAGTAGCACTTTTGAAAGGCTCGCTTTTGTTTATTTTTCCCAGCTCAGTGCATCACGCATGTGGAAAAGCCTCCTGCTGGTTTGTGACCCAATTTGGAGTTAAATCACATCCATCTCTTCCTGATGCTGGTATGCAAGAGCCAAGCAGCACAAAAACATCACGCAGAGACAACAAGAACACAATACTGCAGTATAAGAGTGGGAGGCGTTTCAATATGAATTTTTGTAAAAGATAATGTGCTTTAAATGAAAGTTGCCATGTGTATTTAAGGCTGTAGTGTCTAACTAGGTCTCATCTGGATCCGATCCAGATTGTTCATACTTGCTCAAGCAACTCACTTCTCAACTCACACATTTTATGCCATGTCAAAAACGCCACAGACATTCAAGTCTTATAACCCAAGTTAGAGTTCAAACTGACATTTTCTGGAAAAATTTGCCTCAAAAGTCCAACAAACCATCAGCATCGATCTTATTTATTAGAGCTCAATGAGCATCTAGAGGATACACGACACACGAGTGGGATTTCTTTGTTTTCTGCAGGTTTTTTATGATGCCACTGCACGAGGGTACCAGTGATGACAAAAAGAAAGACTGTGACGACAACCATAGAACAAGAAATGGAACTTACGCGACACGGCAAATGCTCCCTCACCCTAGGTGCTTGGTAAAATATGCGTAATATCAAATACATGCACAAACTCATTTTTACCAAGGAGATAATTACACTTTCTAGCAAAATCCACAAAACACCACTAGGTGTCAGTATCACTTGCAAGCGCCTTTCTGTTCTCTCCATTACGTGTATTGTCAGAAGGCCTTCAAAGGGTGAGTGGTTGAACTTTATTTAAGTTTTATTATATTATTTATTATATTATTTTTATTATACACTGGTTAACTACTTGTCTGGCAATACTGTAATATGATGTGTTAAAATGTTACTTAAAATATCAGCTGTACAGTTAAACAAGGTTTTATGATTGCAACTGTTTGAGCCCGGAACAAAACCTATGATGTATTTCAATTAAATGCCCCCCACCCCCCCCCCCCACCCCCACCCCCCAATAAAGATAGAGAAACAAAAATAGAAACAGAAAATGTAATTATTTCAATGTCGTACAATTACAATTCAAAATATTAATATTGTTTTAAAACACCACAACAAAACCAAGTCATAAAATGTCAGATCATTTCAATTAATCATCTAAACAGAGGCAAACTGATATGATCACTACATCATTTGTAAAAAGTGTATTCCTTTTGTTTATCCATAGATAAAAATAGTAGTGTTAATGTTATTGTGACTGAAGCATTCATGTAGATCTTTTCTCATTTGGACTTCCATAGTCGCCATTGTCACATTGTTTGCAATTAATATTTTCATCCCAGTGTGACTGTTTTAGTGAGTGGACAGTGCCAAGATCTGCCAACACAGACATTTTTTTTAGTAACCGAGGCTGACCAGGCTCAAGCTGTTTGTTGGTAAGCCAGTGGAATCCCACATATCATCTCACGGCGCTGAAGAGAGTGAACAGTATCATCAGCCTGGCAAGAGAGTGCTGCATCATTAATAACAGCCTGCTGACAGAAAAGCGGGGACATGCATTGACTTTCTGCCTCCCACTGCTGTATGTAGGTTTTGCTTTTGTTTGCTCCAATGCTTTCTGTTCTTTTAGTTTCTGTGCTTCACAGTCACATGCGTGCACCTCCACAGTCTCCATGGCGGAACGCATCACTAAGAAACAAAATGTTCCCACTGGGACAAAACACTGAACCACAGAAGATGTACTGTAGATGGGACTATATTTAATTATAGCGACGTTAAAACCTGGCAAAGAAAAACAATGCAATCATACAACACAAGTGCATGTGACACTGAGACATTTAGGTCATAGTTGTAGATTTATTTTTTTTTTCCCTCAGGCATCATCCACCCTGTCCAAATTAAATTTGCAGCACCTGTTCCACCCTTCTGTTGCAGGATGACTTCATCCTCTTTAATGATGCAATCTCCTGGCCCTGGCAGGCAAGCCGAAGCGGGAGAGGCAGAGCGGAAAAGCCCACCCGTCACTTGTCACGTATTACAATTTGATTCCTGCCTTTCCGTTGCTATGAATGCACAGCTACCACGTCCTAGGCTGTTTCTTTTAATACATACCATCATTTCCAGTGTATAAGATGCACCCACTGAATTTAGAGAGAAAAACAGATTTGTACATATACTGTACTGTATGTCCACCTTATAAAATGCCACATTGTGGCGCGCATGAGTCCGTGAGGACCAGGTAGCTCTTTATTTGACAGGAGCCAATCATGAGCTATATGAAAACTCACGACGAGCCTATCAACCCGTCCGAAGTCGCAGGTCATTACTCAATATAACAGGCTGACTCTTAGACAGAATGCTAAAATCATCACACAGCAACTTAACACTCAAACGGTACCTAAGAAATATACAAGAAGGTACCAATATGGGTTTAAAATAAAAAAAATATATATTTTATCTTCTTCACATGATGCATCCCTTCCCAGCCAAGTAGTTCACTGGCCATGGATGGCGGGGCGCTGCAATGATTCATTCAGCTGCCTGTGTCCACCAGAGGGAGCTCATGAAGGGAGCCAATAAGTAATGAATAATTGTGATTGTACGTTGTTGTAATGTGATTTCCGATGGGTTGACAAGCTCGTCGTGAGTTACCTCATAGCTCGTGATTGGCTCCTGCTAAAGAAAGAGCTACAGTTTCGTCACTGACTTGCGAGCGGCAAAGTATTGAAAAGATTAGGAGTAATTCTGATGTAAAGGAGAAGTCATGAGATGAGAACATGGTCATAAATTAGCCGCACCGCTGTATAAGATGCAGGGTTCAAAGTTTAAGAAAAAAGTAGCAGCTTATACACTGGCTTACACACCTTTCATAAACTGACCTCAAAGATGTAAAATTTTGCTATGTCCAGTGTTCCCTCATTTATTGCAGGGGATAGGTTCCGAAAATAGCCCACAACAAGTGAAATCTGCGAAATAGCCAAAAATTTGTTTACAATGATTATATATGTTTTAAGGCTGTAAAATCCCTCACCATACACTTTATACACTTTTCTCAGACAGGCATTAACATTTTATCACATTTCTCTCTTGTTTAAACACTCAAAAAAGTTCTAATTTTTGTTTGAATTTTAATGATCAAGAACTCAAGAAATTTTTAAGTCACTCGTGTATTTCACTCCTGTGACCGTGCCTTTTCGTCCTGGCGCCATTCCGGTCTACTGTAGCGTTTTTGTATCCTTGTTAAAACATATTGCTGCAGCACTCCTCCTTCGAACCAAAGATTAATTTACAAGCTAGCAAGCAAGCTAGCGATGACACAGGAGAAACAGCAGGGCGGCACAAAGGAGATTGATTGACAATGGTCTACAGCCAATCAGGACGCAGAAAACAATGGGCGGTGCAGGCAGACGAGAGAGGGAAGAGAGAGTGAAAGACACTCAACTTCCCACAATGCAATTCTTCTTAAAGGGCCAGGTTCAGCCTGTAACAGCGCTCATAAACTGTAATAAAAAAAAAGAAGCGCTAAAGATATTCTGCAAAACAGTGAAACTGCGAAAGGTGAACCGTGATAGAGCGAGGGAACATTGCACACAAAACACTTATCTCTCCCACATATCATTTACATTATTTACAAGTCTAAATCTGTGTTTGTGAGCCCTTCTCCTTTGCTAAAATAATCCATCCATCTCACTGTTGTGGCATATCAAGCTGATTGCTGATTAGACAATACGATCGTTGCACAGGTGTGCCTTAGGCCACTCCAAGACATATACATCATATCATACCATGTGGTACAACATACTCTTTATTACATTTCTGCTTGGTTTGTGTTGATAATTTCTGCTGCTATTGCAGTTTTTAAAAAATTCATTAATTATTAATTGATCGCTGTTTCATGGTTGACTATGTTAAAAAAAAATGCATATTTAAGAAAATATTTTATATTCTTGTCCCAAAAATATTGCATTTGCAGTTGAAGGCAATACAAGACATTGAGGAGCTGTAGTCTACACTGGCCACTAGGTGTCACTAGTAACATGTACTAGACTGGATAGCCAATGACAGGCTTTATTATTTTATAATTATTTATCTTACAACAGGCACAAAAATAACATAATAATAATAATATTCACCGTCATAATAATAACACGGGCTACCTTTGTGGCTGTACTCAAGCTAACACTCAAGTCCGAATCCCCGATGTCGCTTCCTGTCCACAATTCTGGAAGACATTTATTGAAGCACACACAAGCACGAGTCGTATTTATGTCTTAAATAGCTTATTTTCTCTGATCATATCCACTATATTGGGTAATATGAGTGTATAGGTGCCTATAGGGGTGTTATTTCATGTCTAGAGGGCTCTAATAGAGGGTAAAAACCGTATTTAGAAAGTCATAAACAGGTTTTGTATGCTCTAACTATGAAAACATTCTGTTTATTAATATTAATCCTACTTTGTGGAAATTCACTTACTGTGGTCGGTTCTGGAACCAATTAACCTCGATAAACGAGGGATTACTGTATTTCAGTCCAACTGGACCATTTTGTCACAATATATTTTACAGCAAACTCCCAAATACGGCAGTTTTCTACTAATTACAGTGCTTGAAATGTGTTTAAAATCCTACTAAATGGAGTTCAAAATCACAGGGAACAGAGGAAACCTACAATTTAATTCATGTCAAACTCCTTGCAGCATTCAATTCAAGTGAAGGCCTGTGCAGAATAACATAGAATCAAAAAGAATGAGGCTTTTTATTTTGGCAATTTTTGGCAATGTTTTTCAATCTGATTAAGGCGCAAGTAAACTGCAAACACAAAGTCAATGCTAACAACTGAAGTGCCCACACTAGAGATGACCGAGTGTTGAAAATTTTTGTACTGGACCGAGACTTGTAGGTATTCGTCTCTGTTAACTCGTTCAACCCTGCTGCCGCTAGCTAAATTAAAAAGGAAGCCAGGTAACATGGTATTAATTGTGCAACAAATGTGTTACTAACTGTATTTGTATAAATGTTTAACCCCGTGGAAAACGCAACAGATCTGTTTCCTTGCCTCTTCTTTCCACTTCCTGTTCCTGTTTGAGCTGCTCACTTGCTAACGCCTAGCACTCAAAGAACCCGGGTACTCGCCAATGCCAGGCATCTACAGCTTAGGGAAACTCGGCTCCACCCGCCAAAGCCGAGCATCTACAGCTGGGCACAATGCTGACGAGGCTGCATTTGGAAGTACCGTAAAGAAGCTAATTTTGTACATTTTGCGTGCCGTTATATTATTCAAATTTTGAAGTTTAACCTTCAGAGAAATATTGCATTTATTTTGTAAATCAGCCTCCAAAAACCTTGTAGAAAGGCACTTTATCAAGTTTTTTTTCCATGTTGTTGTTTTTTAAGGGGCAGCTACGCCACATCCAAACGTATCGCTACAACAGGCCAACTACATTTTCGTACCAGGGGTCACCAACATTTTTTCTTGCGAGAGCTACTTTTAGAAAATGAAAATGGCCACGAGCTACTCATTTTTGTAGAAATGATTTTCATACCTTATTTCAACCCAAACAAATCAAATATGCTTGTTTTACCAAAACATTCACAAAATGCTGGTATCCACAACTCACATTTTATGTTTCAGAATACTTTTCTTTGTAGTGTTCTCACATTATTAACTGAAAACCTGAATGAAAAGCAGGCCTGCAGGCGCCTCGTGTGGTCGTGGGGGGGCTACCTGGTGCCCGCGGGCACTGTGTTGGTGACCCTCGCCTTATACTGTACATGTATTTTTGTTCATTTAGCCATATTTATGCTAGAAAATGTTTAATGTAGCCATGAATACGTACAATTTGCCTAAATATGCATATTTTTACTAATAATATTTTTATTAATATTACTTTTTTAACTAATATATAATAATATTCAACCACGAAACAGTGATGATTTATTAATACATTTTTGAAAAACCATGATAGAGTGAGGGCACGATGTACCAACCTCAATGTAGGGAGGAAGGACTGATATGCAAACTATTGTTTCATTTTGTTTATTGAAGCATTCATTGAACAATATTTGGATTTCTATGGTTGCAGTTTGCAGTGGTGTTGACACCATTTAGCAAAAATGCACCACAACCAACATTCATTACATAAGAAGTTCACTTTACTTTCAGGCTATTTGTACTGTAAATCACAACAGTCCAAATAACCAACAACAATCATTCAATATGTTCTTTATTAAAATGACTACTACATATTTTTAAACCAACAGGCAGGCCAATTGCCCCTTCTCCACTCACTTACACTCACTGACCTTACATTTTTAAACTCACCCTTTCCATTACAACACGTGTCCATGAGTGACACTGGCTAATGACTAAATCTATCCGAGTCCTCTTCATCGCTGTACAAAGACATGGTCGTGCTGTGACTGAATTGCCATTAATGGCCAATATCCATTAGCATAAGGATGACAAAATGGAATTGTGGCTGGATGACTAAGCTGTGCATGTATGAAACGCTCACACGCACACACACATACATGTCCTAATGAGCATGTGTTGTGGAATAACGAGAAGCACAACAGCACACATCTGCAGCTGAGGGAGAAGGGCTCCCTCGTCTATTTAGTTTGTCCTTAAATAGACGCAGTGAACTGTTCATAAAATAATCCTTTGTTTGAATGATCTCTTCTGGAAAACAATAAAAAGGTCAACTTTGAACATAACCGAAGATCAAGCAACTTGTGTGTCTTTTGTCACTGGAGTTATTGCATTGGGCTGCTATTGAGCGTAGCGTATCTTGCTTAATTGTGTTTTTTGTGCTCATGTTAATTTGTTGTGGGTTGCGCTGAAGTGAGACTATTGAAGCGATACCTTGGGTGTGGTCGCAGAGAAATTTAAAGACAGTATTTGCATAATAGTTGAATGGAGAAGAAAATCGGGTGCAATTTGCTATGCGTTACGTCTTATTAGACTTTGCTTTGTATTATTTTTAAACCTATTGAATCTTGGCAAGCTGTGTGGTTGTGCCACTGACCGGATGTGAACTGAATAACTGAAGGAAGTGTTGAGGGAGGGAATGCAAGGGGAGTGGTTGCACCCCTCCCGCTGAGTGCAGAAGAGCCAGTGTGTTAGAAGAAGAGGTCTATTTGTTCTTGCACAGGTTTCCACATACAGATATAGTGCAAGCAGGACATTTTCTGCAAGCTATCATTTTGAATTGGGTCGCATTTATGAAAGCTTTATGTTAATGTCAGACGTGTCTTACTAATGTATTGTGTTTAGGGAAAAAAAGAGAAAGGAAGAAAAGTTGGTCCAGGAAACTAAAAGTAATCCAATTTGACACAATACATTACATTGAATACAATTTTAAATAAAATACCAAAATAAATACTTTTGTGCATAACACTTGTGCATAGCGATTTGATTTTGTAGTGAATTCAAAACGAGCATTCATCAAATTAATCTTAATAGATGACAATAACTAATATTGGGTGGTCAAATTCCCATTCCAAGTTAATTCATTTTGTCAAAAATAAATTCATTTGTACCACAAACTGATAGTTACCCTTTTAATCTCTGTTTTAGATTTTGAAATGGCTATTACTCCAGTAATAATGTTAGGGTTAAAATACCCAGCACAGAGAGAGGACACAGGCAAAATATCTTAAAAAATGGGTATTAAAGTCAAAGTCGGCCTGAAGGTGGAACATTTGATGTAAGGTTGTGTGAGGTTAAGGAATTTGGAATTAGGGATTACACATCTCAAAACAAAAGAGACAATGTATTAGAAATCATAAAGCTATTCAAAAATGAAGGGGAAATGTTTAGGAAAAGTCGGTTAGCAAAGCTCAGTCACCCAAGACCCAAGTCAATATATGGATAGAATGAATGTCGTTCATAGCTCGAAAGTCAGACATAAATAAACGGTTAAATTGTATAGCATGTGCTATTCCTGATGTACCAGGTATGATCCAACTGGTTACTAGTCATTTGGCATGATGTAATTCATAAAGTGACCACGGTAGCAGGTTGTTCTGGACAATGTGACCCCACCTGGTTCCCAACCTAGGACTTGGCCAAAGCGGAAGTATGTGGACACCCACATTTATCAGCTAAGTGAACTGGCACGTGTGCACTTGTGCATTTGATTGGACCTTTCTATGTTCTTCCCCAGAGAGGCCCAGCGGTGCAGGTGGCATAGATGGGACCCAGGGCTTCGGCCTGTCCTGAGAGTGGAGAAGTCGTCCTCAGGGGAGCTTCGATCCCACGGTCTACATCGATGCCATGGGGCGTGCTAGATGAGTTTAACGCTCGTATTCATGTGGGGCCAGCTGTGAAGAATATTTGTTTTGGTGGGTCATAGTCAGTAAAAATATAGATTGGACCAATTACATTGCTGTATCCAGCAAAGGTTTGTTACATATACCAGGAATGCTGTTGAGGGATTAGAAGAGCAACTGGACGCTTCTATCCTGATGGCCTGGCAGAATAGAATGTACATCTTCAGTGTAGTGTCTGTATTCGCTGCATCAGAACCCTTAGTGAAGGAATCACAGATAGGACCACAGCTAATATCATGTATCTCTGTATACTGTACTTAGCTATTCAATTAGCATTTTAGGTCATTTAGAGATACTTACTCAGTGTTTGTTTAATATTCGGTATTTACAGTATTCACACTACATTTTACTTACTCAGGCACAGATATTAAAAGTTGCAGTTTTATGTACTCTTTGGTCAATTTACAATACATCATTTTTAAAGACAATCAGGCTAGTATTCGGTACACTACTAGCTATAGGAAGAGATCGTTCCAGCAGAGATGGCGCCACCCCAAGGGCCACATCCGAGGAGCAAGACCACTCCAGCTGAAACGAGCAGAAATGACGTCCATCCAGGAGGTTGGCAAAGAGGAAGGGGCACACATGTGACGTGCCAAGTCACCAACTCATCTCCGCAAAGGAAGCCCCACATCACAAAGGGTGGCTCCAAATGACATTGTGCCGATCATCGGCGGGTGGTCAAAGAAAGGGACTGAAGATGGCCAACACCGTTCTTACAGAGGCACAATAATCCTCTGGGCGGTGATAATGTGAGCCGAAACATGGCTCACAACCCACTTTGCCTTTGCCCCAGAGCGAATCACTGCCAACAAACCTTTCCATTTCCCTCTATGCCCATTCATCAGGACAAACATGCATCAAGATCCCCATGACCGTAATCCGTGAAGTTGATTCGAGAAATGGACAAGTCGAAATGGTGCCAGGACACTATGATATGAACAAGGGGCCAAGACTGGGCCAAGAGACATTTTTGTTTGTTTTGGGGGTTTGGAACCCCCAAAAGGGGGAATATATTGTAAAATTTTCCTGTGAACTCCAGATGACTCCTTCTCGGTGCGAATGACAATTGACCTTATGAGGGCTACGTGACTTAGGGAGGTCAACGTGACCTGACTTTCACTAGAAGTTTTCCAGATGTTATGTGATTCCAAAATGTTCTGCCAAACTGTGCTTCCAGTCATAAGGCACATCCAAATAAGGGCCGTGTCTTGGATACCCATGTTATTGTTATTGCTCCGAAAACACTATTTAACTGTGAAGTAGAGAAACAACGGGGCCCTTGCTTTCCCTCAACTGCAGATGTGTCTTGTTGTGCTTCTCATTATTCCACAACACATGTCTTTGTGCTCCTTTGTGTCACCGACGGGTGGTGGGTGTCTCTGCTCTGGACACAACCCCTCCTTCAATTTTTCTTAAATTCCCATTTCTCTCATCACCACTCATTATGGCTGCGTGCCATCCATCCATTCTATATTTAATATCTTCTCTCCATCCTAAGAGCTTTGACACAATACCTGACACCCTTCTGCTTCCACATCCTTCCCCCCCAGGACACCATCCTGTCCTCCCTCGGCCAGTACTAAATGACCAGATAGATTTGTGAGCTTTCATCACTGTAATCATGTTACTTAATTATTCATGGCCTCCATCAGACGTCTTCCTGGTGTAGTATGCATTTACCAGGGAGAGGTAACATTAGTCTGCGGGCCTCTCCTGGAGCGGGAGGGGACAAAGGAGGAAGGAGCGTGTTAGCACTCCACACTGAAACTCATTATTATCCATCTCTGACTCAAGACTAATTGAAGACATTCATTTTCTATTCAGTGGAGACAGAATGGAACATTAGGCATTGTGTTCCAGCCATTGCGCCATTATATGCTCATAAAACAATTGATCAAATACACAATCGACTACAGTGGAGCCTCAAAAGAAAACAATATTTCCTGCTACACTGACCAACCTGTGAATTTAGGGCCCTATTAAATCTGTTCCATCCCTTTCAATTTTTTCGAATTCGTTTTTTTACCTTTTACACTTTTTTTTTACCAGCATAGAGTGTGTACTTTTGTGGCAGTAAATAAAATATCCATCCAGCCATCCATTTTCTATACCGCTTCATCCTCATTAGGGCGGCGGGGGCATGCTGGAGCCTATCCCAGCTGACTTTGGGCGATAAATAAAATATCTGTTAATTAAATATTTACATTTATTGTTGCAATACAACTTTGGCCAATTTTGCCCACTAATTCAGAAATGGATGCAGCTTGGCTAACTTTATTAACGGGATGTCAACCTCGGTGCACATTGCTACGAAATCCTCAACAAACTGTAATGCCCGTGCTTGTGGTTGAGGAAGACCACAAGCCAATGCCTTTCCAATTGCGTTATTAATTTAAGATATTTTTTTATGACACCCATATTTTGTTTTCACAATTAGACAGGATGTGGCGAACAGTGCTCTTTTTTTGAAGGCTGCAACTATGTTGTATGTGTTGAGAATATCTTGGATAAGATGAGCTCAGTTCAAGAATAAACGTGCCTCCCGTCACTATTTCACTCAGAACTTGCACGACGTCAGTGGACATCGTAAAAAAACTCGGTCACATTAACGAGCGGTAAATGCAACACGATGTAAACACAGTCATACAGCCTGAGTCGCACACACACAGCCGCACTAGTATTCTCTGCTAAACTAAACTAACCGAGCTAGCTTCATTCACGCTCAGTAAGAGAGGAGTTTCAACATTTTTTCGCCAACTTTCTCCAGTGTCGCCCTTTCGACGTGGTTAGTTCGGGAGGGGGCAGGCTAGTGTTTGTGATGAGATTTAGCCACGATTGAGCGGTCCGCCGGGGAAATACTTCTCCACTTCCTTCTACTCACAATGACAGCATTTCAGTCACATGTCAATTTCCGCGAAATTCTTAAACGCAGTTAAACGCAGTAGACCTCTACCAGTAGTTTCCGCAACTCTGCGGAAATCATAGGGCCTTATGAATTGTGCCTATTTCAAAACATTTTTTTACATAAAAAAAAAGAACAGGCAACTGGACGACACTTTTCCATTGTGTTGATATCATAGACCATTTATTAATTGTACAAGCTACGATTAAGTGATATTTGAACTTTCTTAACTGTACAAAAATGCGTAAAAATGAATTAAATTACCGACCCTTTTATGTCTGGTTTATGATTCTGCATAGTCACTACGCCGTCTTGATGCTTTTGAAATTCTACCTCAAGTTTGAGTGCGTACTCTGAAATTCTCAACCAAAACTACTACAGGTGGTGTCTCTATTTAGCTTGTTAGCTTCCTTTGTCGCTGGTGACAATGGCAAGAGAGAGAAACAAAGAGTGTCATTGAAGACGTCACTTTTATTGCGCATTTTGATCCGAAATCGGAGGAGAAGGTGTTCCTGAAGGTGGACTGTAAGCCCTCAAAAAACACAAACAGGAAATAATGTAGTAAAAGCCAACCAATCACAGCCTTTACGGTCTGCATTGCCACAATGCAAGGTTCGATTTTTTTCGGAGGTGCACGTCAAGCTACAAACGTGAGTTTGGAGAAGGAGGAGCGAGCATGCTTGGCATAAACCAGGCTTTAGGTGTAGGATTGACTGAAGGCAACTCCACTTCATGCATCACACTTTAATGTGCTTAACTGTCATACAAGTGTAAGAATGAGCTAACTGCTAACTATGAGGGATGTGCAGAGGGATTACTAGGTCTGCCTGAGAGGTGAGTATCTTCATATTAATGAGCCATATTGTTCTGATTCTATGGTTATCATCACACTTTTCTTCTTTGCCATCAATGGTGCCCCAGCTTCCAGTCCACTGGCAGCACTTGGTAACCATCGGCGAAACACACCTCCTGCAGCAGGTAAAACGTCAGACCCTGCAGATATGATTTCAAGCTGTTTAAAATAAAAATACGCCAGTAAAACACGGTTGGTTGCACGGTGCAGCTTTGCAACTTGCACCACACCACTGCAGGTGACATGGGGACGGGGCTCCTGACAGGCCCAGCCAGCTGCTTGTGACGTACGTGATTGAATCAAATCGACAGCACGAAAGAGATGGATGGACGTTCACGCATTTCTGCCAAAAAAACCCCAACTAAATTTGTGTAAATATCTTGACAAATGGGAGGCTTATTGTCGTCACCTAAAGAAGAGCAGGGTCGGACACACTCATGCTTTTTCTATGAATTGTAAAGCTAATGGGGGGATGTTTCCTAATTTTCCCCTATTTTCCCAGGACATTTTCCCATATTTTCAAATGCAAATGTTGACAGGTATGGCATGGAGTAGCAAAAGATGTACCAACATGACACACAGTTTTTTCTAAGTCCAGCTTCATCAGGCCAGATTACAACAGTCCAACCTCCAGCTGAGCCCACGGGGAGCAGATGGCCTCATAATCGCCAAGGTTCACGCGAGCCTCGATCAGCAGCAAAAAACGACTCCCGATATTTGATTTATTTTCTAGCCTAAAATACGGGACGTGTTAGCTGGCAGCACTGCAATAGACTCCACAGCTTTTTGTGCCATGGGGAGTGCCAACAGTCTCATATGCATGTGGTTCTGTGGAGTACTTTAACACTGAGCTGCTCCTATCAGGAGTGTCAGTTCCTTCCTGTGGCGCTCTCTGCTGCAAAAGGCCAAAGCAATGAGTTGAATTCACACATTCCCACATGATCATCCGAGATAAGAGAATTGCCTGATGAATGATAGCATCATGGGAGCAAGCTTGACGCCCGCAGGGGATAAGACTTCACTTCATGACATGACTCATGACTAAAAATCATGTTCACACATGCCCTCGCTTTATCTTTATCGCTTAGTAAAGAAACTCACAAAACTCACACTTGAATGTATCAGACATTACCTCATCGATACTAATAAATGCACCAAAACAATCCAAAGAACAAAACAAGGAAGAGCTTTTATTATGTTCACGCAGTGAGCAATATTCACCCCGATCCAAGTCATACTTTATACACACTGCTGCCTCCTGTTCCGCCCACGTGTCAACAAGCGCTTTTTCTGAGTCACACACATTGTCCGAGCATGTTTTCAAGACAAAAACACAAAAAATAGTAGGACATATTTGACAATTCTCTCCCCGCCTCCTGATGAGAGCGTGGGAGGCAAAAAGCTGCATAATAACGTTTCATAAATCCAAACAAACACACGCACACACAAAACCAGGCCGGAAACATGAACTGCATGTCAAACATTGATTATCTTCAATCTAAAAAAAAAAAATGTCTGCCTGCTGGTAGTTTAGTTTTCTAGATGGATTTATTTTTTTGCTATTACATAACTAACCCTGCTAAAGCTCCATCCCAGTTAAGCAAGACAACATAGGAGTGCCAACATGTTAATGCTGAACGCTAAGAGCCTGCAGATGTGATTTCAAGCTGAAGTGCTACCTCGGGGGATTGAAAGAATCAAAGGCTTAGCAGAGATTTGAGCGCTGCAGGTCCACCGAAACATCCCATAATGTCCTCACAATTGCAATTTTCTGCAGGCAGATTGGAATGTACACAATGCAAACTAGAAAGGCAGTCAGTCGAGCGCAGACCTCTGCCAAGGTGGAAAGATTGCAGTCTTATCAACACAAAGGGCAGCAGATGAAGACAATTTCGTTCCAATTGTTACGTGTATAAAATTGCAATCATTCAATATACAGTCGTCCCTTGCCACTCTACATGTTTTTTCAAAAATGCATATTATTTCGTGATTGAATACAGCCTATTATTAGCCAAAAAATATGCATATCTAAGCATATTTTACATATTTTTGCCTAAATTAAGCATTTTCAAACATAAAAATGGCTAAATGATTTATAATCCAAATAAGGCATTCAGAAGACACATTCAAAGACTCTGTGAATGATATGTAGTATTCTGCACTGGTCACTAGGTGCCAGAAGTGTTCGGTGAGACACACGCACACCAGACTTGATCGTCTGAACAAGAGGCTTTCATTACAGCTTTGAATGATCTCACAACAGGCACAACAATCCCTAATAAAAATTCCTAATAAAAACATGAGCTACTGTAACCCACCCCAAGCTAAAACTCAACTCTGAACCCTCGACGTCAATTCCCGTCTGCCCGCCACTCAGTTCCCCGAAGGAACATGTTTATAGCAACACACAGAAGCATGAGTCTTATTTATGTCTTAAATGGCTTGCTTCCTCTTGTGGCTCCTATGTTGGGTAATACCACTAGAAAGGTGACGATGGAGATGTGTCTACAGGGCTCTAATAATGTTAAACATGTATTTAGAAGGTCATAAACAAGTTTTCTCTCACTATGAAAATATTTAATTTATAAAAAAGAAATCCTACTTCGCGGGAATTCACTCATCACGGTTGGGTCTGGAACTAATGAACTGATAAATGAAGGATTACTGCAATGACACTGATGTCATGTTCCACAGGACAGGAGCGAGTGCTTCCTGTCCTGCGACCTTATTTTGGCGAGCTATACTTCCTGCGTGGTGGATGAGACAGCCGCTTCACGCCTGGTGGCCGCACAGCTGCGGACAATTTTCATTAGCGGCGGTTAAAAGGCCAGCGCCGTCGTACGTGCGGCGCTGGTTAATTGTCTTTGTGACTCATGTTTCTCGTCTCCTGGTCTGTGCTGTCACTTAAATGGTTTACTTACCTGGACTACTTGCACCTTTTTGTCACAGAGCCTTTTCTCTGTCGCCTTTTGTTTTCTCCTGTTTATATCATTAAAGAACCCTTACTTTTGCAATCCATGGCTTCGTCTCCGCATGACACTGTGGGTTCCCTTAGCAGCTCCTTCAGCAGCAGACTTTTACACCCACGGTGTAAGAAGGAGAGGTTCCGCAGGTCCTTCATACCGACCGCTGTCAGGCTCTACAACACCTGCACCACCTGAACCATGTTGTAGTCACGATGCTTTACTTTACTTTACTCTACTGTTCTCTTTACTTGTCTTGCTTGCTGCTGTAACAAGTAAATTTCCCCGCTGTGGGATAAATAAAGTACATACAATACAATACAATATTGGGGGTCAAGCACTCGACAGCTTGTACTCGTGCCTGACGTCCCGTGACAACTAACACATACTGTGCCTGTTTACCAACAACAACATCATTACATACATACATACATACATACATACATACATACATACATACATACATTTCCTGCTCAAAAAAAATTTGAGGAACACTTTGAAAACACATCAGATCTAAACTGGGGGGAAAAATGATCTTGAATATCTTTCCTGATAATAAGTGGGTGATGTGTACAAGCACGTGGGGGCCACACAAACTATTGATAATCATTTTGAGTTGCTACAATGACATTTTAGCAAAATGGACCAGTGTGCTGCATCATTTTTTCACTTTCATTTTTGGGGTGTCTTTGATTTCCCCCCTCTATAGGGTGATCATTTTCATTTCTATCAAATTATGTGGCATCATTTTGTTACTAATACATCACCCACTTATTATCAGGAAAGATATTCAAGATCATTTTTCCCCCAGTTTAGATCTGATGTGTTTTCAAAGTGTTCCTCTATTTTTTTTGAGCAGTGTATATATACATATACATACATACATATACATACTGTACATACATACAAGTGAATTACTGCACTTTCCTGATTCATTCTGCTGATTTATGTTATGCAAATCGGAGATTATCCTTAAACCCTGCGTGTGTAATTGTTTTAAATTGTTGTACTTCATATTGTCATTAAACAGCTGGTTATGCAAGGAAAGTGCATGTAGCCATATCACTACAGTATATCATCTGCGCATACAATTATGTCTTAAAATGTGCTAAAAAGTGTTTGGATTTGTTGTGACTTGTGACTTTTGACTTGAATTAAACCACATGTAGCTACAAATGGGATATTTCCAACTACCCAGCAGCCTTGAATGCGGCATTGCTTCTAACTATCTGGGGACTGTTATGGTTTATTTTTGAACTGGTATTCCAGTCCTCAATTAAATTTGCTCTATGACATTTCCCAGCTTTTATATGCAAGATATTTCCAGTTCATGACTTTTAGCTTCATTAGGTCCAGGACCCAGGATCGAGATAGGCTGCCGATCCGCAGAATTTTGAAGATCGGATAATATTGGCTTCCGCCACAAGAGCGGGCCAATGTGGTTGTCGTATCACGTTCGTAACTGTGGGCCACACTCCAACATGGCAGGTGCGGTAATGTGCCTCAAAGCTGGTTGCCACTCGACTCCCACCACCCGCAACAAATAGAAAACGAAACCCCACCATGCAGACATGTCTGCGGTGTACCGT
The DNA here is from genome assembly GCF_027744805.1 of Dunckerocampus dactyliophorus. Classification (NCBI taxonomy): domain Eukaryota; kingdom Metazoa; phylum Chordata; class Actinopteri; order Syngnathiformes; family Syngnathidae; genus Dunckerocampus; species Dunckerocampus dactyliophorus. The sequence goes on from NC_072825.1 coordinate 21,479,572, forward strand.
GGTCAAGTTAGTTTCACGTTGGACGTCAGATATTCGGCTCCGTAGGTACAGAGGTAGTTTCCCCTCATTATGCTGGACTGCTGTGTCATTGTGTGGGGCGCAGTAGCGGAGCTACGTGGTGACCGTAGCCACCCTTGGTCACACTCCAGCCACCCCACTGGCCAGCTAGACATTTCAGGGATCAACTAATTGTCACCCCTATCTCAGTAATGGTCTCACCTTGAAAAGATTGCCACTGCCACTGCTCGCACGGGAAGTGCTGCTCTAACCGCTGGTTGTTTTTACTAGGGACCGTCATTAAATTACTTACGCTGAAGAGAGTTTGTTAAGAAAAAAAGTCACATATTCTAAATCCCACCACAAATTGATCTATAACCATGTCAAATGATTAGTCCTACCCTCAATTTTTTATGCAAATATTTTCCAATTTTATCTTTTATTGAATTAGGGACCTGGCTCACAGAGGTTTGTTACAAAAGGCAAACAATATTGTTGGTCATGTTATGTAAAAAAAAAAGTAAATTGAGCAATACCCTGGTTGCATTATTTCCAATGCTTTAAGAGCTATTCTTATAACCATATCCAATTCCCCAAATTCATGTTTGAAACAAAAGCTTATTATAAAAAACAAAAAAAGGATCGGTACCAGATCTGATCGGATCGGCAAGACTATAGAAAAGATTGTATCGGATCGGAAGCCAAAAAACGTGGATCGGGACATCCCTACCAGACACCTTACTTGCCGGCACACTTCCGCGATGTCACTGCCGCCAGCCCTTGTTTTCTTTTTTTTTCTTCATTTTTTGTATGAAATAGGAGGGTACATGTGTATTGTATTGTATTGTATTGTATTGTATGTACTTTATTTATCCCACATCGGGGAAATTTACTTGTTACAGCAGCAAGCAAGCTCATTGCTTCTAGAACATTGATAATTACTTATAATTAGTTTGATATATTTTTTACATTTTTGCAAATTGTGGTTGCAGTAGAATAATTCATAACATTTCTGGGTGTCTGGAATGGATTCATTGTATTTGCATTATTTTCTACAGGAAAATTTGCTTCGGTTAGAGTCCGTTTTCGTTTGAGTCGGACATTCTGGGACGGATTAATGATGTTAACCAAGGCACCACTGTAATTGTAAAAATACAAAAAAGTGTTTTGTGTTAAAATTGATTTGGTTAGAGTAGGTTTCGGTTTAAATCAGACCTTCTGGAACAGATTCATGATATGATTTTTACTGTACATGTGTCGTTGTGGAGTAAAAGCAATATCATAACCTGCAGAGGGAGAGAAGCAGCATCTCACTGTGCCACTCCCATGGGAGTCTGTCTTGTACATGCATTTTATTGAAATGAAGCTTTCACTTTACACATATGTGCTTTCATGGTAAGGCTCATGTGAGGTACAGGCAGTGCTTGTGTCCTGTCAACAATGAAAAGCATGTTTCTCTAATTAGGGAATCATGGTTGTTGTTGGCGATACATACTTTTCATTGGGTTATCATGTAAAGTATTTCATCTAGGGATGGTCAAACGATAAGTCGTTTATTGCACGATTGATGACGGTGATGATTGCTGATTAACTGTATCTTGGAGTAACTGAGGCATGTTATACTTGGTTGCAACCAACAGAGGCGCTGTTGGTCTAAAGAAGAACAACATGATGACAGATAAACCTTATATTCCTCTTCCACTCTGACACACACTCATTCAGCTAGCAAGATGTTGCTTTGTGTTGAGCTCACGTTTCACATTAGCCTCCGCTCGCTTGCCCATAAACACATTTTTCATTTTTAGTCCTCTACTTCACATTCCCCCTCTCAGCATCACTTGGCCACTGAGGTTGGTTTCCATGGTAACACCACCCACAGGAGCCTGCTACCTTCCCTGTTACCATAGCAACTGGTTCCCTACAGACCTTTATGCATGTCACTCAGTCACTCTCTCTCTCTTTATTGCGTGTAAACAGTCTTCCTCCCTATGTGTTTTCCGTCATGATTTTGGCCACACATGTTTGATTGGACGTTCTTGGCCTCAGCAGGTCAATGATCACTTGCTTAATGGTTGGTTGGCGTTCCACCTCCTTGCCTGCCAGTTGTTGACACGCCACTTAAATCACTCATTCCCCACTAGGCCCTGTTGAAAGACTAAAAGCTCTCACACACAGAGGTTGTCAGTGCAAAACAGTTAAACATTAATAATATCACAGCCTTGTGGTCATCATTAGCATTTCTGCTTCACCCACTTATTCATGTTTTTTTCTTTTACTTTTATTTCCTTGTATGTAAGCAATGCCTGAGGTGAGTTTAATGATGAGACGACATAATACTGTTTAGGTCTGGGTTTGCAAATACTGGCAATTTGACAATTGGTCTTAAGATTTTGATCAAGTCATTCTGTGTTTTCCCCCTCACTTCCTGTTCACCAGTTGTGCAGGACCTGCTAATCTGAGCATGATGATGAATCAGAGGATGACTAATGGGCTCTCACACCCCCAATCCATCATGACCACCCGACACATTTGAGTATCAGCGATGGTGTTCTAACTACTATTATAGCACAACGCAAATGAGGGCTGAGAGCATTAGACTACCCAACAGATGATAACTGAGATCAAGCTGACATGTGACCTCATAGCATCAACCTGAGATGCCCTGGTGATAATAATGAGTGCCGAAGGTCATCTGACAGGTCGCAGAATAATCAAATATCATATTACAGTGGAACCTCCAAAGATGAACACGTTCCTTTTTGTTCGGCTGGTTGACATCTCCAAAACGTATTTTCCCATTCAATATGCTATAAACTGAATTCATTTGTTCCAGGCGATTCCTAAAGCCATTATTACCTGTGCAGGTGATGTTTTAAGCAGCATTTTAACATTCCTTACAACAAAACTGAATGAAACTAAAATAAAGCCGTAAAGTACTCACTCTTTTTGTTTGTTTACAATCTTCACAGGTGATTTTCTTGCTTGTCATTATGCTTTTAGCTACATCCTATGTACCTTCTGCATGGTTAGGGTGACCAGACGTCCTGTTTTCTCAGGATAAGTCCTGTTTTCACATCCTGTCCATCCTGTTTTTTTTTTTTTTTTTCAGAAAGTGATGAAAACATTCTGGTTTTCACTGTTTGTCATTGGGCCATTAAACGGACCGGCATTAGGGCACACTGCTGCATGTGCTGTTATCCCCGAGAGGCTGCCGTGTGGGCTTTTTTTTAAATTAGTGTTGCCAAAAAGCCACAAAAAGCCAAAGAAAAAGCAAAACATACGGCCATAGTTAATCTTCTGACGCTCACCTGGTTGAAGTCTCGTGAAATCGGAGACATCATGCACGATGGCGGTTCAAAATCCCAAACTCTTGCGACATAAGAGGGCATGTTTTTCCCATAAATATTAGTTATATCTCACAAGACCTCACATGACCTCACAAACAGCCTTCATGCAGATTTTTAAACATGCATCTTTTGGAATTCATGTCGCAACTTTGAAAGTTCCACTGTGCGTATACTCGGCACTTTTATTACATACTGTATGCCACATTTCTTACATATTACCCATGATGAAAAATCTTACCTGAAAGATGAAATCCCTGCGGGTTAATTCATTCCAAAAGCTCAGCCAAAAAGTTTTTCCCATGGCAAATAATGTAAATTCAATTCATTTGTTACACACACCTAAAAGTATTAACAAAAAGACAAAGACATTTTGCGTGCTGGTGGCACCAAAAAAAAAACCCATTGAGCTTCAACACATCAAATCTTATTAGCCACCTGAAAAAACAGCTTTGCAATGATGCCGGGGGCCCAGGCTTTGTTCCTATCGCCACAGCGTTTGAAAGGCGCAAACAGTTTGCCAAAGATGACCCGATGACTTAAGCGATCTGTGGTTTAGACGGACGACTGGACAACCAGCCCTCTATCATCATTGAAGATATCGGCTTTTGTCAGCTCATAAACCCCTTTGAGCCACGGTTTGTACTTTGGAGCAGACGCTATTTTTTTTTCTTATGATTTGTTAATAGTAGTAACTAACCCTAACCCTAAATTTAAATAATAATAGATATAAAAAGTCAGTTTACAGGTATCGGTCTTGAGAAGCAGGAAATTATCGACATTGGTATCGGCTTGAAAAAAAATATTGTGCATCCCTAGTTGTTACTATACATATAGTATAATAACTTATACAGACATATATAGGGCCCTATGAAATCCTTTTTTTTTTCAAATATCCATTTTATTTTCTTCCAAATTCCATTTTTTCTGTTTTAATTTTTTTTATTCCATGTTTTACCTTTAACATTTATTTTCCCAGCATAGAGTGTGTGCTTTTGTCACATTAAATAGACTGCAAAGACTACAAAAAATCCTTGCAAAAATCCTCCCATTTATTGATGCAATACACCTTTGGCCAGTTTTGCCCAGTATTTCAGAAAATGGATGTAGCTTGGCTAGCTTTTCTTTTTTTTTTGGCTAGCTTTTCTAATGAGGCCTCTGCACACATTGCTACAAAATCCTTAACAACCTGTAATGTCCGTGCTTGTGGTTAAGGAAGACAAAGTCACAGATGCAATTCCAATTGCATTGTTGATGTGAGATATTTTTTATGCCACCCTTATTTTGTTTACACAATTAGACAGTTTGAGACAGTATTAGACAATCTGGGAGCAAGAATAAATGTGCCTCCCGTCCTTATTTCACTCAGAACTTGCACAACATCAGCGGGCATCGTAAAACGCTCATTTGCATTAACAAGCGGTAAAACAAAACTCATTCAGCCTGATTCGCACACACACAGCCACACTAGCATGCTCTGCTAAACTAAGCTAACCCCACTAGCTTCCATTCATGCTCCGTAAGAGAGGAATTTGTAAGTTTTTTCGCCAACTTTTGTTGTTCAGGTTTCAGGTTGCTGTTTACTTTGGGCTGCAGCAGGCTAGTGATGGGATTGCACCATGATTGAGCGGTCCGCCGGGGAAATACTTCTCCACACAATCATTCCTTCTCCACACAATGACAGCATTTCATTCACATTATGTCTATTTCCGCAAGATTCCGCATTCAACAGTGGATTCTGTTTATACTGGCTGATTCATATAGGAGACAATATAACGTCCTCAGTTGGTGCACTTATTAAAAAAAGACTTTTCTGAATTAACATTTCAAGCAAAATCAAAGAATGAATGTGAAACGATGTTGGTGCTCGTGGAGCATCTGGGAGCGTATATGGCAGGGGTAACAAGCTCCTCTGGGATGTTGCGGAGGAGGCAGAGGGGCGAGCTGGGAAGGGAGGAGACAGACAAAGGGAATTTTCACCAGACGACCTTGGTTGGGCAGGGTGGTTGTCCAACTGAGGGACCGCTGAGGAGGGAATGTAACGAGCAAAGGCTGCTAAAAGGATGCGTGACAGGCGGGGGCTTAGACCGATCCACGGCCTTCAATAATTCATGCAGCCTCGATTCTGTGCCATCTTCATAGCAGTCACTGTGCTGAATGTGTGCACATGAATAACACAACTGAGAAATTACATTTTTGCACAACTGAATGAAGACTATGTAGTTGTCTTGTAGGGGAACAGCAACCCAACGTCCCCACACCCTTCAGCCAAGGATGCTGCTTTGCTTTTATACAACTCATCTCATTTCATAGCCACCTATGAATACAGGCTCATGACAAAGATGGATCTATCCACTCTCCCAGATGCTGGATTTAGAGCTGAAACAGGGCTGGTCTCCATTAGCATGCACTCCACCCTGCAACCCACATAACATTCTCCACCACTTATACGCTCTCTCTCTCTCTCTTTCACTCTACTCCTTCATCTCTCAAATCATCCACCGCGCCAGAGCAAAACCCCTCTTTCACCAGTCAGCCCTCAATCTATTTATCCATGCCCCCCCCCCGACAAACATGGAGGACAAATGTTATCACTGAACTGCAGGTGCTTTGAAAGGGCTCTCCTTTGAAAGCTTCGACCGGCTGCTGCTGCTGCAGGACCAAACGTCTTGCTTCGCCCTTGAATTGAACCGTTTTGTAGAAGAAGCAATGCTGGGTGTGAAGCCCCTTGTGCACTATTGATATCTTTGCTCTGCAAGACTCCTAAGCTGGATGTGATCAGGATGACTAGGCCACTATATCAATCCTTCTAGGAGAAAAGACATCCAAAAACATATGAATGATACGCTACGTCAGCAGTTCCTACCCCTCCCGACATTTGATCTGAAGCCATGTACCCCCTATTCCTGCACACTAAAAGATACAAACCTTTTTATCTTAATTAACTTGGAATATTGAACATAATTAATTGGTTAATCAATTAATTTTATCGCACTTCCAGGTCAAAAATGTGTATTTTGCATGGTCACATTATGATAGTTTGCACTGACTAACAGATAAGTAACCATCCTTCCTATCTTTTATTCCAATGAGTTGGGTTGAGTTTGAGCTCTACTTTTTTTGTCCACTCACGATGGCCATGTTTAAGTCTGCATATTAATTTAATAGTAATACAAAATTGAAGGGGAAAGTTTAACAATAATGATAAAGCAGTATTCGAAGTACAAAAATATACACAACCAACGATAAAGTGACGCTCACAGTGACAGGTTTTCCCTGCTGTGCTGTGTGGGGATTGGAACACCAATATAAACGAAATCTTCAAGATTAAACAGACGAGCAATCAACTTCCACAGAGGTTGTGTTCTGCATATCAACACAAAATATTCATGGAAAAAAACTCTTTTAAACAAATCATTTTATCCACAGTGTTACATGTACGAAAAGTGGGAGCGTATTCATGATAAGGAATTACATGAAGGCGCGTTGCCAATGGAATAAGGTGATGGTGATGGAATAAGCAAACACACCAATTGCTAAAGGATAGTGTGGTAGAGTGTGAAAAAGAACGTACCATTTGCATTCTGTGGCTTTGTGGCTGACAATTCAATTAAGACTGAACGGGATAACAGAACAGTGTACTGCGAGCAGGTGTAGCTACCTCTGCATGCGCTTTAAAATGTTGGTTGCACTACTCCAATTGTTGGAACTCAGGCATGTGACACTTGCCAAAATGTTGTTTACATGGACTCATCAGCGGTATTAATGCTGACTAAGTAGTTTGCGCCTTACCGCGATTGCAACATTGGTTCTGCTGCTGCTGTGTTGCGCAAGCTATTTGTTAATGCATGACCATTTGGTCAAAGAAATCTCAATTTTCTTCTCATCTGTCTCATACACTCCGAATCATTATTAAAGTTCATGAAGTTGTTTTACAGCATGAGTTTTTCAATTATGTAAACAATAGCCTCTCTTCAATTATTGTTTTCTTCCAATTAACGCACCGTCTTTGTACATCATCCTTCATAAACCAAAAAGTCTGCTAACTAACGTTTGTTGAATAAAATTAAGTATCCATCAAAATTTATTTGAGTGACACCGGACACGCTTCCAATGTTTTAAGTCAACCTCTGTAAGCTAGAAAGCAGGGCTATCAAAGGATTAGCATGATTAATCAGATTAATCACATTTTTCAAATGAATTAATTATGATAAATGACCAATTGCAACAAAGTCTGAAATATGCCCATCTGTACTGTATCTATTTTATTGACAGAAAAACAAAGGACAGAACAAGATTATATACTATATATTTGTATGTATTACCACCGCCAAATGAATTGAACATTTTAATTCAGCTAAAAGATACCACACGTTTAAATGTTTTTCTTTTTAATTATCCTGTCTCTTTAATAGTAGCACTCCATCTGAATCACACTATAACTGTGTTATTGTAAGCAATTAGGGGTTGCTTACAAAGACACCACGTAATTTAAGTTGAATTCACTTTTTGAATGTATTTCCTGGGATTTGCGAGCACACTTAAATGCTGATAGGAAAATCCACTTATTGTTCTTTGTTTGTTTGTTTATTTAGATCACACAAACACACATAATAAAGATGGTGTGATGCTTGGAGTTCGGGGTGACAGTTATAAAAGCGCATCAGACTTTGTGTGACTCTGCAGGGATGCTACACTGTGTCTCCGTCTGCCGTCATAACAGAGAGGTGTGGCTTGCCAGATGCGCATGCATTAATTACACAAAAAAATGCAATGTAATGAATGAAATTAATTAGATACCGCCGTTAATGCGTTATTATTTAACAGCCCTGCTAGAAAGTACCGTAAATTCTGGACTTTAAGCCGCTATATTATTCCACATGCTTTGAAACCTCTGAAACAATGATGCAGTTAATTTATGGCTAAAAGAACTACTGTTCTCATGACGCTTAGAGTGAGGGAGTGTAGTGAAGTGGACGCTTATATCACGTTATGAAGTCTTATGCAGCGATCGTGTCTTGATCTGACAGAGCTTAAGTAAGTTTGATCAAGTGTAGAATTACTACAGCTTCTGCTTGGACTGCTTGGACCGTGGCAGCTGAACTTTGCTGAAAAAAAGTGTCTCACTCATCGGAGCTAACGAGTGACACCAGGAACACTGAGTGTAGGTAGGATTGCGAAGTTTATTGTGTGTCTTTCTGTATAAATACAGTATCCCATGTTACAACATTAACACCGGCAGTTTATAGACAAGTGCAGTCGATATACCGTAATTTACCGTCTAAGCCGCACCCACTAATTTTAAAGGAAAAAACAAATTTGTGTTTATGTAAGCCGCGCCGGTGTATAAGCCGCACATTTCCACATCATAATGTGACATTTTGTGGCACGCATGAGTCAGTGAGGACCAATTAGCTCTTTATTTGACAGGAGCCAATAATGAGCTATGGATAAACTCCATGACAAGCTTGTCCGCCCATTGGAAATCACAGGATGTCATTACTCAATATGGCGGTCTGACTCTCGGTGTCATCCTACAAACAACATTAAACTTATCACACAGCAACTACACTCAAACGTTATATCTCAGAAATATAGAAACATATAAAATGAGATATTTAGTGCACAGAAAGAGAAGATTTTTTAAAAGCTTTTCATACAACAGAACACATCCTTAATAGCGTGAAACTAACCTGTCTCACGACGGGCTAATCCCAGCTCACACTCTCTATTAGTGAACAATCCAATGCTTGGTGAATCCGTGTCAGAATTGAACAGCGTCCTAATTCCGTTAAAACGCTCTCTCTCTCTTTCTGTGAGCTGTGTCCTTCGCTGGCAGTAGTCCTACGCGAAGCAGCCATGTTTCCTTGTCTTGACAGCCAAATCCATTGCCACCCATCCATCTTCTTGAAGGCGGCATCATATCCATTTCTTTGTGTGTTTTATAACCCGCAGGGTTCAAAGTTTGAGAAAAAAGTAGCGGCACCGGAATTTTCTCTTTAAATTTGGTGGGTGTAGCTTATATTCAGGTGCAACTCAACAGACTTTTATGGCAATATCTCCCTTCTTATACACTCGGTCCCCAACTTACGAACATCCGACTTGCGAACCATCTGATTCTTTTTTATCAGATGGTGCAGGGATACCAAATAAAAATGAGTGTCCAATTAGTGTAAAACCGTATTAAATTTGGTCATGGAGAACTGTTCTTTTTAAGAAATAAAATGATTTTTAAATAATTGCTGAGTATTGTGCAAGCTAACTGAGCAATCACAGACGTGTAACGATTTGCATATGGGATTAAGCCATGACATCATTTGAATCGGAGACCTAATATCCCTGTTTTTGCTCCACCCTCCAACAGCGGGAATGAAAACCTCAAAAACCTCACATATGACTTGTTATATGGGAAAAGCACAACTATTCCCACACGTGAACGTTTCTTCGTGTTTTTTTCAGCATGGCTGTTTTCACTGTGACACACTGCAAGTTGAAGCCAATGTCTTCTGTGCTTATGTGTGTGTGTTTGTGTTCCCAAAGCTTGGAGGGGAAGCCAGATACAAAAAACAGGCGGTAAGACATGTGATACAAAAACATGGTGTGTTTGATGCCCACTGGCACTCGGATATAGTAGAGAGTACCAAGCACACAGGAATCCATTAGTGGAACGCGATTATCTCTTGGCTGTAAAATTAATTAAGTCAGGATAGGGCAGTGTGTGTGCCACTGCTGATGTGTGTGTGTATGTGTGTGTGTGTGTGTGTGTGTGACAGAGAGAGTAAGAGAAAAATCTGCTTGTCTCCCCAAATCCTCTTGTGTTATTGCACTGAAAGGCGGATGATGTGGGAGGTGCATGATTCTGTATGACTTATATTCCACAGTTAAGCAGGGGGGCGGGCCTTGTACGGTGACTACGTAGCGATGTTGTGACTCACTCATTTTAATTTCATTTTCAGCCACTCTAAAATGTGCTCCCAGTCCCTATTCCTCCCCTCTTCCCGTGTGGAACATCATGTCTCTCTTCCATCATGCTCGAGATGCTAGGACACTTTGTCCTGATACGCCGCCACGCTAACTACATCTACACTCTTTAATCTAATATACAGTACTATCATGCATGCCACCAGAAAGACATAAGTATTGGGACACCTGGTTATTACACCAAGAGGAAGTAAAAATAAAGGAAAATGTGTTGTAGTTATATAGTTCCCACTTTATGAGAAGAGATTCTACACTCAGGGTGTCACGGTGTCTAAAGTTGTTTTTATTGTCCCTCTGCCTATTCTAAAAATATAAAATAATGAAATATAAGTAATGAGATATCATTGTAAATTGCTTTGCCACCTACACATAACGCATTGGATTGATTGATTTATTAATCAAGAGGTCTGTCCCAAAATATTTTTCTTTATTCCATCCATCCATTTTCTTTTTCTCTTGTCCTCTTTAGAGTCACCGCTGAGCTGGAGCCTATCACAGCTGACTTCAGGCGCACGGCTTGGCACATGCTGGACACACTTGCCGTGCAAGAACCCAACAAATATCGGTATTGTAAGTACAGAATAAGAATAAAGTACAGTCAAACCTGTCTTAGCGGCCACCTGTATAGAACGGCCACCTGCCTATAGCGGCCGCTGAAAAATCCCCCACAGAAAATTTGCGTGTTATAGACCCTGTGTATAGCGGTCACCTGTCTAACGCGGCCAGTGGCCACCCATTTTGTATCCCTTGGTCAATATCTGACCGCATATAGCGGCCAAAATACCGACTCAAGCAGAAGCTTCATGCACAAAAAAAGTTTCGTTTTTTAAGCAATGAAGCCATCGTGTGTAGACTTTAATTACTGAGTCCTAGCTCAGTCACAATCATTGGGTAATCTTCCCACTTTGCAATGCCACCGTGAATAGATTCTAAAATGGCCAAAACACCTGAATAAAACATCTAAAATGTAACTTAATTGCCAACTAATTAGAGATTAGAAGCCCATTCAATAAGAAAGGAGCGATGGTATTGTTAGTTTACTATGATCTTCGCACCTCCTCCGCACTCTATCGTTAACGTACACACCCATTCATGACTGCTTCACGTGTATCCTGTTAGATCCCATTCCTCAGGCTCGTTCACAAAAATTTTTATTTCTTGCTTTTAAAATCGTGTTTTAAAAAAAATCTAAGATGGAAATGAATTTTTAAAAATATTTCTCCGCTACTTATATTTTTATAAGTTTATTACCTTCTTTGATTTAATTTTTAAAATTATTTTTAAACACTACATTTTTAATTTTTGTGAACATGTTAATATGTGCGCGCACAAATTCAAAATGGCCACCAACCTGTCTATAGTGGCCACTTTTGCCGTTTCCCTTCAGCGGTTGCTATAGACAGGTTTGACTACATACAAGTAGGGCTGCAACTTTCGATTATTTTCTTAGTCGATTAATCAGAAGCTTGTTGTTTCGATTAATTGAGTAATCGATTCGACCCAAGACGAACCAAATCAATATGAACCAAACTACAAACAGTTAGCGGTTTGATCAGCAACATATCAGAAAAGAGGCAAAAATTTCAACCGCTGTTTTCCAAAGTCAAAGCTAATGTGATGCTGTTGTGATCTCAAAACACAAAGATAATAGGTCTGCTTTCATGGATGACTAAGGAAATGAACAAATATTCACATTTGACAGAGATTTACATTACATATCTACATCTTTAAATAAAAAAAACGATTAATGAAATAACAAAATAATTAATTGTCAATTAATTGGATAATGGAAATGGAATTGGAAAATGTACACAAACCGAGGCAAAATTATGGTGTAAATTTTCGAGGAAAACACGCTAACTGGGACGGATGCTAACCGAGGTTGCACTACATATATATGTATATAAGCACATCTTTTTAAAGACAAAGCTTTGTGTTGTTATCTGTTATTAGTATAAAGAGTTCAGCTTTCTTTACATTGTGCCATATAAAAAAAAAACAAACCGTGGGCTACAAGTAGCCCCATGGCTGGACTTTGGACATCCCTGTGTGTTTACTGTGTCCAGGTCTGAGTGAAAGACAACAAATAAATTTGTCTCGCTTATGGATGTGCTCCATTGACCCTGAAAGGAGTCTGACATATTGACATTGACAGCTTCGTCTCTTCTCCATTAATGTTGAACTAGATTGCGTTGATGACCGTGAAGGTGATGATGCTTGTCATCTTCTCAGAGATGACCTTTCATTTTAGGATGAGCACCTACACACTGTGTGAAAGGCCACAATGACAACAAAGTGACACCATAACTGAACAAGTGCACAACCCGGCTACAATCTTTAATGTCAGTGAGGAAATCTTCAAATTGAGGCTTGGCGTTATTGGTGGTGGTTATTTTTCAGATGGTAGTGCTGTAATAAAATTAAATACCGCACCACAAAAAGAGAGATCACAACAAATGCGCTCCATTCACACATTTCAGCTGCATGCTGAGTAAATCAAGGCAAGCTGACACTTCTATTAGGACTAATACTTGGGGTAATCCAGCTAGCCGGCCCTCTTGCAGCGTAATCTTCAACATATAAACCTTCACGGGCAGGTCTCTGTGTGTGCTGCTGCTCCTCATCCTCCTCAGCGTCACAGTAATCCCTCTAAGGCTCTTAAACATGGGAAATTATTTAAGAATGAATTGCAACATGTCAGCACCGTTACAAGCTCACTGTGGAAGATAGCTAATAAATAAACATCAAACAGATCCTCTCTTTGGGACTGGAAGACGGGCGACTGCGCTCACTCTTCATTTTTGGGATAAAAAACGACATTTGACATGAAACTTATCTCCAGCGAGGACATTATGACTCACCCATCCAACCCTCCCTTCACTCATTCCTCTACAGCAGGGTTATTCAACTGGTTTAAGGACATTAGATCGGCCTAGTTCCATTCAAAACTCACATTTTTACAGTTGATACCGAAAAACAGCACAATCTTTGACTCGCTTTCTTGCAGCAGGTTATTAAAAATAGCTGAGCCATCCTCTCAGGATCTTTCAACATATTGCTTGTTCATTTATGACTTTATATAGTATCCATTTGGTGAGGTGGCAATGGGACATTATATTTAAAAAAGTCAAATCAGAATAATAGTGAAGGGACAAGTCCGCTGCCCCCCCCCCAAAGCTTTCTGAAAATCCGTCCCCAAAAACAAATTAGTTGAACAGCCCTGCTCTACACATTCATACAATGTCCAAAGAACAGACCTCACTACACTATAAAGCTGTGGGACCATGTGATTTCTCCCAGCCAAGTGTAACAGTCTGTGTAACTCCTCATATGCACCAGGTATGCCCGAGAATAAGAAGATGTAGCAGGAGGGATCAGTGATGCCAACTTAGCAACATTGTTGTTATATTTAGCAAGTAATCAGACCCCTCTAGATACTCTTTTTCAAAAAAGCCACGAGCGGCAAATCGAGTCGAGAGACCTTTGGAGAATTAAACGTAAAGGCTCTCAAAAGGGTGAGATGTCTCGAATTGCAAAGGTATTGGTGTGTGTGTTCAAGTTAAAGAACCCGGCAGTTTGTCTTCTATATGGTGGATTTATTAAGCTGTGGCAACGTCGGATAAAGTTATGGAACACTTTCACTTTTTCTCATAGCGTTAAAGGACCGCCGAACAATGTGCGAAATCTTACTCCTTGACAAAAACATTATCAATGACATAAATATGCCAAAATTGTGGGCTTTTTAACAGAGACTCCTACATGAGAGCACATGTAGCTCTTCTCAGTGAACAACGGGTGCTGCTGTGGGTCCATGCCTCATCGCAATGCTGTCACAGGCGGCTCCGTCTTGTTTGCGACATTCAAAAAAATAAAAACGACAAAAGGAAGCGACAGAAGATGGTAGTGGTGCAACGATTCCTCGTGTAATTTGAGGAATCTTCTGTGCCTTGATGAATCATTATGTGTGCTTATGTCAATTGCGACAAAAGAGAAGGAAAACAAAATAAAGATAGCATTTCAAGCTAAACAGCAAGTTGAACACCATGGTGTGCATCCATTGTAACACGGCACTTACATACCACAGCTGAGAATGTACCTTACTAACATAACGTTAGCCATGTGGCGGGCTAGCTTTCGCTTAATTATGTGGCTACTTTAGGATGATGGTTTGCCCTTAAGGTTAATGTGACGTCATACAGGGTTTATCTGCAAAAAGACGACACTGTGAGTTAATCAGTAACTGGTCATTTCTAGCAGACAACACAGTGTAATGGAACAAGGAAGTGCGTGTCTCACTCGCTTGGTTGAGAGTCATGTGTTCCACTACAGTAGGTGTCTTCATTTTAGTTTGAACAGTACAAAAACTCAAAATCTTATCAAGAATATTTGTCTTATTTCTAGTCAGCCGGTCTAAGTTGAGGGTTCATAAATGCACAGCCATCAACATAATGGAATATGCAATTTAGTCTTAATTATGTCAATTAAGTAATTATTTCTCTCCTTTTTTCAGTAAATCATTCCCGTCTCAGATGGATAAATTCATCGACAAAGCACCATTATGTAGTCTACGGGACCCAAGAAAATACAGTTTCTTCTTATTCTATTTAAGAAATAAAAATTACATATAATAAATTATATGAATATTGAAACCAATTGGTCATTCATTGTGATGTGAAGTGTCTTATTTTCGCTTGTGTATTTATAATTGCTCTTTAACCAAGCAAAACTATATTTCATCCAATTATTTCATTAATTGAGGGAATTTTCAGTAGAATACCATGCAATACTAAAATGTTGGGATAACTGCAGAAAGTTCATTTGTAGCTCTAAACACATTTGTTGTCCTTTTCATATTTTTTACTCACTTTTTGTATCGCACAGTGTTATTTTTCTCTTCTACAGCATCCATTACAATTACATGCAAATGCTCCGTGGGCAATTATGCAAATTACATGATGGCGTTATTACCCCCCCCCCCCCCCCCAACACACACACACCCCACCCCTCCACTGCCATGAATACACTGCAGTCCTGTGGCAAACACTGCTATGTGTTCATGAACCATTCTATACATTACCAGCAGTAAAATGCGATCCAATAAAAAGATGCATCTTTTGTGCCTTTGGATGTAATGTTGGTCACGTGTTTCTAATATTTTGCTTGTTTTTTATCAGCATAAAATTGTGAATTGTCACCATGTCATTAATGTATCGCAAGCTCATTGGAAGAAAACTTACACCACTAAGTTACCAAGTTTACATCATACTGTATATACAGTGTATGTATACATCAAAAACTGTAAGTAAGATGGTGCCCACAAACAAACAAACACACAAATCTGTATATTCAAGACATAACCTCCTTGGAGCAGGTAATAAAGGTGGCGTGCATACAGCTTTGGGCCTGCTGTAAGCGGAGACAAGATGGGAGCGAGGTCGAGGCAGGCCATTGATCTGCAGTTCTCTACTTCATCTCTTCTCTACATATTGATGAAGATGGATGCCTATATGTTGACCTCAGGCTCTCTCACACAGTAGAGCCCACATTAATGCATAGAATGTGGCAATATCTCATGTACCACAGCCTTTAAATGTCTGTTCTGTCTTGAGGACACAACATAATGCGGGGACTGTGATTGAATAAGTCAAATATGCGTGACAGGCTTTCTTGCCAAGGAGGTGCAAGCTTCTCCCCCGACAAGAGCAGATGGGGATAAAGGAGATGCTGTTTGATCTCCATCCTCCCACCATCCTCCATGTCAGATGCAGGCTCCTGCTTGACGCAGACAACCAAACACACTCATTTCATAATCTCTCTGCTGCCTGCTAAATCACAACTATAAGATCCTGTGTATATCTTAAAACAGCATCTGCATTTTAAATTTTGCACTGTCACATTTTTTCTTGTGTGTGTGGGGGTGTGTGAATGTGTTGTGTCATCACTCTTGTATGCATTCACTAATTAAAACTCAGCACATGAACGTCAGCAAGGAAACAAATGTATGCGGACGACATAACACAATGTTAACACTGCAGTCCAATGCGGAATAATAATTTATAACAAAGAATCGGATTGCGCCATAGTGGTCTTACCTCGACGCTTCCACACGCGTAAAAGGACATCGCAGCCAGCAAAATTTGAATTGCGGAATGTCCCATTTTGTTGTCCTTTCCTTTGTTGTTACAGTGGTTTTAGTAGCTAGAGTATAATCGTTGAGTCCAACATAAGATCAGTGGAAGTGATGCTCCTGAGATGCCTCCTGCAAGCGTCTCTCTCCAGTCGCAGTCTGAGCTAGGATGTGGATCAGAACTCACAGAACCAAGCCCTGTTTCTGCGGCTATTCATCACCGGCTTTATCATGGTAGCTCGTCGCTTTATATTGATAAAGAGAGACATCTAGTGGTAATGAGTTGATACTGCAACACAGTCTGCCCACCACTTGTCCCATCAAAAAGTGCACACATACCTGTACAGTACTAGCCTCAATGTGCACCACATGTAAAATATGAAGTATTAAATAACACATAGTAATACCATAATTTAACCTCGTGAGACACAGAAAAATACACCTTTTTCATGATAATCACAATGCTTGTCTTGAGCGAAAACAATATTCCACAATATTTTTTGTTAGAACATTTGAACAATGACGTTTTCTATCTAGTGCCAACTGACTAATTATTTCCGTCCATCATCTTTTATATTGTTTTTATAAGAGGAACAACGGCATCACAGTTGATAAAACAAAGTATTTCCAAAATAATGCTGTTTAAAGATGGATTTATTTATTTGTATATCCCATCTTTATAGACAAATTAGCATTGGACGTGAAAATGACATGTTTACATCCACTTTCTATGCTGCTTATCCTCATTAGTGCCGCGGGGCTATGCTGGAGCCTATCCCAGCTGACCTTGGGCGAGAGGCGCGGTACACCCTGGACTGGTCGCCATAGCCAATCGCAGTGCCAAACTTTTATTGTGTACAGTATTTAAATACTTTTTCCACAACTTAATATCCCTCACTGTCAAAAGCTGATAGTTATTATTTTTTATTCACCTCAAGTATTGGAGCAATGCAGGTGTACCTAACATTGTGGCGGGCCTTTGCTCAGCGTTAGCATTAGCAGAAGCCTCAAACAGTCGGGGTGGGCGATACTGCAGATTTTTATATCGATTCTATACCATACAGGCCCAATATTGCGGATACCGAAATTTCTCACTGTCCTTGAAGGGTTTCATGATTTTGCTTTTAATTTGTTGATCCTGATTAGACTAAAAATAAATTAGGCAAAGAAAAAAATTATCTTGTTGACGTAAAATACAATAATATATACAACAATATATCGATACGGTACCGATAAAACACTTGGTATCGAAACAATTGATATTTGAATCGATTCGCTCTCTTCTATCAAACAGAGAGACCGTGTTAATGCTCAACAAATATCCTCCTCTGTCTATACATTATCACCAAGCGAATGAACCGTATATTAAAACGTTAACCAAACTAATGAGCATACTGTGGGTGAGCATTTGTTTTTCGGGCTAAAAGATATAGCATTTAGCAGGTATGTGGGGCGTGGCTTATGACAAAGGTGTGTAAGGAAGAGGCGTTTTTTTAAGCGTTCCCAGCCTGCGTCGACATAGGAAGTGATTGTTTGATTTCTTTTGTTATTAGTTTTACTCCTTTGAATCACTTCAGACGAGTTTGTAATTATATCTTTCCAAAACAAGTGTCGAATAAGGAGGAAAGTGGTTCGTATATCCTGCTGGGTTCTCAGCGTCTTTGACGATGTATGCCGCCAGATACGACGTGAGTTCAACCACCTACATTACCTTTTCTTTCAAATATAATGTCGTTAAGTTCATACAGCCCACATTAAATGAAGTGTTGCAAAAATACATACTTATTATGAAGGTCTCCTTTTGCTCTCAAGTACAGTGTTGTTGCACTTTTGATGTGGTGGGCCTTGTCAAGTGTTAATTGAATGATATATGCAGACTAAGCCTAATATAAATATAACAAGATAATGGCACCACGAACGTTGGAAAAAACGTTTGACTGCTTGATTGCTTCATGATTCATTGTGTGTCACAATGAATCACACTTGGACCACAACTATCCAGTTTTCCCCCTACTTGTGCTTCGCTTGCTATCAAGAAACGTAACTATATTTGTCTTGATTCTTTGTCATGTGCACTTATATAAACATATGTTCAAATGTATCATACTATAAATCCTTTCGAGCTGCTACTACAGCTCGTGGTGTGCAGATCGATATTGAAATATTGATACCTCCAGTAACCAGATGTTTATGCTCTAAAATCGATTCTCAAATCAAAATGTCGATCCTTTGATACTCCAGTCATTTGAGGTATTATATATAATTATGAGGAACACAGTGTGGCGTAAAAAAATTATTAAGATCTTGTCTAAATAAGGCAGTACAAGACATTGATGAACTGCCACTAGGTGTCACTGGTAACACGCACCAGGCTTGATCGCCAATGACAGGCATTTATTGATAATTTGAATTATCTCACAACAGGCACAATAATAACATAATAATAAGAATAATCATTAGCATGTTGATCACACAGTCAGGAGATCGGGAAGATAAGGGTTCGAATCTCCGCTAGGGCATCTCTCTGGAGTTTGCATGTTCTCCCCGTGCGTGCATGGGTTTTTTCCGGGTACACCGGTTTCCTCTCACATTCCAAAAACATGTGGGACAGGTTAATTGGCGACTCGAAATTGTCCATAGGTATGAATGTGAGTGTGAATGGTTGTTTGTCTATATGTGCCCTGCGATTGGCTGGCGACCAGTCCAGGGTGTACCTTGCTTCTCACCCATTCAAGTAAACTGGGAGTAAGCTAGGCTCCAGCATACTCCCTCGACCCTAATGAGGATAAGCGGCATATAAAGTGGATGGATGGGGTAATTATAATAATTCCATGGGTTACTGTTGTGGCCGCTCTTACTCCAGCTAAAACTCAACTCTGAATCCCCGACGTCACTTCCTGTCCACATGTCTTGAAGATATTTATTGAAACACACATGAGCACTTATTTTCTCTGATTGTGTATACTATATTGGGTAATATGAATGTAAAGGTGACTATAGGGGTGTTATTTCATGTCTATGCTCTAATAATGTCTGCTCTAATAATATTAAAAAATATTATTAATATTAAAAAAACAGTATGTAGAAGGTCGTAAATGGGTTTTCTATGAAAATATTTGATTTATAGATGAGAAATCCTATTTTGCGAAAATTCACTTATCACTGCCGGGTCTGGAATCAATTAATCACGGTAAACTAGTGTTTACTGTGTACTTCAGAGAGTTTAAACTAAATAAATAAATTACTCTGATGTATTATTTTTGCTGTGAGTTATGCTTGATTTGATATACTCTACTTTTTAAAATTTACTAGACACATTAGATGTATTTGCCCAACATATCGGATCAGTATTGCTGATACCAGTCTGAATTTTACTCTGTATCGGATCAGAAAGGAAATCAGTGGTATCGCAAATCACTAACTACATCTCTGATCTAGACTTTTTTATTTGCAAATGAGCAAATGTTTGTTTTTTTAGTTGTAAATAATTTGTATGATTACATTTGAGAATGAGGTTATACTAATGAATGGAGAACTACGAACCATCTTACACATTCATAAACATGTCAAAAATAAAGCAAATCATGCTGCTACCTTAATACAGTTGTCCCTCGCTACATCACGGTTCGAAAATCGCGCCCTCACTCTATTCCGTTTTTTCAATTTAATTAATAAATGATCGCTGTTTTGTGGAAATTGTACTTATTCTTGGCCTAAATGAAGCATTTTCAAGCATGAAAATGGCTATATGGACTAACTAAATGAACTGAAATACAAATACAAGGCAGAAGAAGCATTCCAATTTTTTATGTAGTATTCGACATTGGCCACGAGGTGTTTGGTGAGACAAGGACCAGATGTGATCATCAGAAGAGGCATTTATTGCACGTTTAAATGATCTCATAACAGGCACAATAATATTAACCTAATAATCATAATAATAACACAGGCTACTGTTGGGGCCATAATCCAAGACAAGCTAAAACTAAATTCTGAACTTCCGACATCAGTTCCTGTCTTCTACACATCTGTTCACCTGCCACTAAGGTCTGCTAGAGAACACATTTAATGTGACACATGCGAGCAGCACTGGTTTAGTGTTTGCCACAGAATATTAATACACTCTTAACCACCAGTGGTTACACACGGCCAAAGGTGAGGTTTTCCCCTACAAAGGCTCATTAATGTTTACAAGACTTTGCACAGTGCTGTCGAAATGCACCTCCTCTGTAAATCCTTTAGGGAATTAGTAGTTTTACATAAAAAAAAAATTTATGTTGAATATTTTAGGGAATCTACATTGTTGTCTTGCTGCAGCTTCAGGTATTGGCACATCAGATTGCCAAGCATGTTCTCACTTGACCCCCCTCTCACTTGTTTTTGTTGTAAAACCGGAACAAAACCAAGAAAAAAAAAGAGGGTGAGGAAAAATCTCAAGCAAAAGAATGAGCTGTTCACAAGCGGAATACACTCTCTGGGCACTTCATTAGGTATACCTACACGATCTAATGAGATCCAGTGCAAGTCAAAAAATGCCTTTATATATTACATATTTGTATTATTGTAGGATGCAATGGAGAAGAACAGCACTGCATCATACTGAAAGATGATTAGCATTTAAGGAATCACAATTACAATGCCTCAACCGATTGAACAGTGTCGATAAAATATTATACTGGATGCCTGGATAGCCATTAGCTGTACAGTACATCACATATTGTACATGCATCTAGGCTACCTTGGTATGGCGCTCTATTGTCATCTACGTATGCATTTTAACTCTGCTAACTTAGCAAGTTTTCTGACTACTAGTTTGTAGCATAACAAAGTGCCGGCCAATCTGACGTTGGTAGTTTCGGTACTGTGTTTTCCTGTCAGACGAGGCCTTCAGTAGTCTGAGACGTATGAGAAGGAGACTATTTTTTTAGATAATTAGGCAAACTTGAAAAGAAGGTTAGAAAACATGTGTGTGCTCGCCGACCTTGAGAGATTAGATATACTAGCTGCAGAATGAGGGACTATGTAACAGAGTTTACAAAAGCCTCTTCACACTACCTGTACTGTATATTTATTAGTTATTTGTATTTTTTTTTTCTACCATTTTCATGCGTCACTGTTCTGTATGGTGGGCTGAAGTCGATCCGGCAATTTTCCGGCTTAAAAGGTGTCGGGAGGCTGCCTGTTTGTAATGCAGTTGTTGTTGGCGCTGTCATGCGTCTACAGGGCTCCAGACTGCGACTAAAATTTGAGACATCGTGAGTAAATTTTTCATCTATCCGCGCATATGCGACCAGTAAATGTCCTTTATTTTATTATTATTGAATATTTTTTGTTGCTGAAAAACATTTGCTCCTCACTTCAGCCCAATAGTTGACAGTAATGCACAAATAAGCTAGTTTGGCAACCGACATTAACTGCAAAAGAAGAGGAAAGGAGACAACATCGAGTTATAATGTATGTAATCTAATGCGATTTATTCATTATGTGGCGTTTGCAAAACAAACACAAACACAATGTAACCGATGGTCTTTATAAGATGACCACTGAAGTTGTGAAAGTTTAACATGACGGGAAGATGACTGCCAACAACGTACTTCCAACCTTCACAATAAAAGCGCAATAAAGTTACATTCTTTCTGACTGTACCAAACAAAAGTCTCAGAAAAGTAGCTACCAACAACATCAAATTAAAAGCAAAACAGATTATCACGTTGTTGTTTGATGTGCGTGACAAGCAGTGTGCTAGCATGTATTAACTCGACACCAAACAAAATATGAACACTAGTGCACAACACAGGCATAACAACGTCATCAAAACATTGACACACAACACCACCATTTGGAAACAACGCTGAGTGGGAAAATATAAGTCTGTTTGTGGCGGTATCGAACAAAGATATATATATAACTCTCACTTTGTCTTGAGCAGATAGCTATGCGTTCAATGACCGCTGGGAAACACTCGGTGAAGCATAATGAAACAAAACGGCAAAAACTATGGGCTTTTAACAGTATGTTATTTTCCAATAGAATTACAGCCCATATTTCCAAATTGAAAGGCATTTACATATTATTCAATGTAGTTATTTACAAAACTTGTTTTTAAAACGTGTCTCTTTATCATTGCTGCTGAAAGTTATCCACGGCCCGGTTGGGCCCCGTCCACGGATTGTTTTAAATCAAACTATGTTTGAATTCAACATATGATGATAATGATTATGATAATGATAAGATTTTAGGTGTCATGATGGGCTGGTGGTTTCTGGTCTACAGTAAATATTGAAGGAGTAATAAATAATTGTCAGAATCACATGACGTGATTTCATTTTAAGGTGTATATGATACCAACAAAGAGGCCTTCCAGAAGCTAGGGACAGAAACAGGGTGGTTAGAGAAGACAGTTGCTGTTTATTGTTCAAGTATTTATCAATAATACTGTGAAAATGAGAGGAAATGTGAATATTTACTTTGCCAGTTGATTTTGGTGTGCACCCCTAAATTCTTTTAATTTGGGGGCCACTGTGCTCCTCGTAAAAAAATGTTTGTCTGGAGCCCTGATCGAATTATCTGGTGGTGCTGGTCACTGTGTCAAAGCGCACATAGTTCGAGACTTGACAGGGTACATGTAGTAAAGTTTGCCAGCACTTTACTATATTATTACGTTGGCAGCATCTCATATCATCTTTAATAAGTAGCGATGCACAATTTAAAAAATTTTGATTTAGATCTAACCGTCGTTTGTGCACAAATGGAGGTAAGAACAACAAACAAAGTTGGATTGGACAAACTGTACTTCTAAATTTGTCCTTACCAAATATGATATCACTACAATTAACAAAATATTTAAAAAAATAGTGTCGGCTCAGAAGCTGTGGCTGCCACACTAACCGACAAAAGCTGCGATCTTCAATGGATAGTAAGGGGCTGGTCATCCAGCGCCATGATAAATCACAGATTGCTTTAGCCCTCGGCTCGTCTCTAGCAAACTGTTTGCACTTTTCAAATGTCGCAGCGATAGGAACAAGCCTCGGGCATCGTAGAGATGCTGGCGTTGATGTGTTGAAGCTCAATGTTTTTTCCCTCATTGTGGAATGTTCGCAGAGCATTTGGAGAAATGTCTTCCTCTGAAACAGGGAGACTTCCCACACGAGCGACGTCATGTTTGTTTACATGAGCTCAGAGGAAGTTACGACAGGCCGTTTGCAGCACGTCATAAAGGAAAAGGAGTCCTCGATTTGCTCATGCTTACCCACCTACAGCAGAGTACGGGGAATCTCGCTTCATTGGAGCTTTTGTTATGCTTATTGGATGTTATTGGATGTTATCAGATTTATGATGTCAGAATTCCTCATATCCTCATGTAATTATCGTGCACCCTTATTAATAACTGACTCGTTTATCTTTTAAAAAAACCCACTTTCTTTATGCATGTATCTGTCACAGCTGAACAATATTAGATGAATGCAATATGGGATGTTATATTTTCGTCAGTTTGTTACCAGCATAATCCAAAAACACATTTCCACAAACTTTGTAGCGGGATGTGGCTTGGGCAAAGGAAGAAACCAGCCGAATTTAAGAGTGGAATTGCTTAAAATGACCATTTTATATTCAGTCACGGTAGATTGCACCTATTACTGACCACCTGCATGACACAGGTTTTTGACCTTGATGGAGGTATGTACTGTACTTTTTGTAAAGGCAGTATTTTTGGTAGAGTTCTGCATTGGAACAGGTGAGAGTTAAAGGGGAGAAAAGGGGCTTCTCTGAGTTCTCTCTGAAGAAAATCGATGGGGTTTCACAGTATTAGCAGTGCTCAGAAGAAGAATGCTTCACATCGTTAAAAGGGGGATAATATCTCTTTCTCGGAGTGAAGAATGGGGCGTGATGAAGTTTGCTTAATGGTTTTATTAAGCTGTGATTAATTGATGGAGGGGGGCTGATAGAGCGACAGACCCTGGAGCACTGGCTGACCCCATCTCTAAAGATTTCCCTCATTCTGGTCGATGATTGCTGTTTGAGATTCCACTTAGACAGCGTGTGCGGAAGCCAGCGCAGAGTAAGAATAGGCCTTAATTGCCATGAGTTATCATCGAGACTCATGTAATTGAGCCCCCATCGCAAGGGGCAGCCCATCTGACAAATTGATTTAATACCAATGCGGTTCTCCATCCCTAATGGCACTCCGGCTTCTTCGCTCATCTGCTGTGGGCGCTGAATTCATTGTGTGTTGATTATGAGCCGGTCAGCAGCCATTCTGTGTCCGCCTACTCCACATCAGGCTGAACTCCACATCAGGCATACATCCAGTATTGACACACACATAACTGTCAAACACTGGGCTCATATTCCATCCCTTATTGGTTATGCAGTGCCTGAAAGCATGTTCATGATGAGATGAATGTGGGATCTTCTGCCACAATACTGAGCAGGTTTGACCGGTCTTGCAAATATATGCACACTGCTTGTTACTGCTTGCTGCTCTCGCAATGTTAACGCATCTCATTCACCATTTACCAACTCCACATTGTGTCATAGTTCAGCTTTGCACTGCGCTAATTTGAATGAGGTTAACCCTATTTTGTAAATCTTGCACTACCTGTTTTCTACAGCATCATTCCTTTAGCCAGTATAGGAAGGCACATAACTGAAGTTGCATTTAACCAAGTAAAAATGAAACATGTAGTGTTCCACGTTGCTGGTTGACCTAGATGATATTCTCTGTCATTATTTGAATATTGTATCATTCTTAAGTCTTTCAAGTGTAAAAAGTAAAGTTTTAAAGTTAATAGTCAACAACAACAATAAACCTGTTAGCTTTGACAAAAGACAATGGCGTAATCCAGAGGCATAGCCATTGTTAAATGTCAGTAGCGTATTATATCTGTAATGGCATGAGTGGGATAAAGAATGTTGGGAAAATTACTTTAAAAAAAGTAATTGGTAATAGTTACTGGTTACTTTCCCAAAAAGTAATGAAATATTAATGGAATTACTCCTTCATAAGTATAATTAGTTACCTGGGAATGTTACTTTTTTGAAAAACTTTCCATCCATCCATTTTCTATGCCGCTTATCCTCACTAGGGCCGCGGGTATGCTGGAGTCTACCCCAGCTGATGCCAGGCGAGAGGCGGGGTACACCCTGGACTGGTCGCCATCAAATCACAGGGCACATACAGTACAGACAATCATTCACAATCACGTTCATACCTATGGACAATCTAGAGTCGCCAATTAACCTAACACGCATGTTTTTGGAATGTGGGAGGAAACCCACGCACGGGGAGAACATGTAAACTCCACACAGAGATGACCAACGGAGATTTGAACATTCTTCCCGATCTCCTGACTGTGTGGCCAACATGCTAACCACTAGGCTTTTGAAAAACTTTCAAATATGTAAAAGAATATTTACAAGTTTATTTTGTAGTGGCATGTGTCCTTGATGTTTCATTAGATTCGGCTGAGGGCTGAGTTGAGACTTGCAATTCTCTACCAAAACACTGTGGGGCAGTGTTTTTCTTTGAGTGAGAAACCACAACTCCCGTTAATAGCTATTTAGTGTTGCCAAATTTTGTGACTTTTTCTGGCATTGTTGGGGATCTTTCTAGTATGGTGAAAGCATGTATAGTTCTGCATTTTTGTGTTCTCAGTGAGCAGCGGCAGGTGCTGTTGACAGGTCCGCCCCGCCCAAAGGTAGTAACAAGCCATGATGTGGCGCTGTATGCATCGCAAGTGCAAATGAATCGCTATTACATATATTGACCAAAAGAGTGTGCTACTCATGGACCATGTTAATGTGAGCAATAGAATAAACACAGAATAATGTGTTATTTAAAAAAGATTTTAAAAAGTTCTCAATAGCCAACGTGGGGTGGGAGAACTTTGAGAGGCGCTGGCCGAGATAAACGTTGTTTTATTTTGATGAAATGATGGACAATTTTAAATGAACAAACCAAGAAACAAGTTTATTTGTAGTTGTAAACATAATTAAAGTGTTTTTACTCACTTTTTTTGTCACTCCTCCGAGGTTATGTTTTTTTTCTACAGCATTTTATGACATCATATGCAAATTAGACAATGGTGTCATCTAGCAACTTAGCGACTTCTAGGACAGCCAATAGCGACTTTTCTTAAAAAGTTGGCAACGGTGCAGCTATTTAGCATCCTGCATAGTTGTAGTGTTGAATATATGGCATTTGCTAATTTCAAACTGACATAAAATAATGGACATAAAGTAATAGGTCACATGTTAGATGTAGAAAATCAGAATGAACCTTTAAACAGCTTATCCCATTACAGAGTTCCAAGACTGTTGTTTTTGTTGACACAATGCCACTGTTTTATGTGATGAAGTGTAACACGGCAGAGAATGATGGGCCAACTCATCTCCCGTGCAACATGTACTGGTTATGCCATTCCCCGTTGGAACATATCGCAATGTTACAAAGTGACCTGTTCAATTAACGTGCATTATGTATTTTCGTCTTCATGCTCATGAGTCTTTATTCCCCTCCATCAGGGCCACAGTGATCGCCATGAGCGGATCGACTTCCTAACCAGCAAAGAGAAAGCCCATTCCAAGCGGAAGCTCTGGGCTGTGATAGGGGTTCTAGTGGCAGTCCTCATCCTTGCTGCCGTAGCTGCTTTCCTAATTTGGCTGTTTGTCTGTGAGTGTTGTTGAAAGCTTATTTCATTATATTCCCTTGTGTAGTTCTCAAGTGCTCCGCCATGCTTTTATGAACATCCTTTTTGCATAAATCAAAGTTATTCTTTGTAGGATTTAATAACATGTTTGAAGTGTTTACCCCACCAACGTCGACTCCTGCAAAGACAAACCTAACATCAGAACCAGTGTTTATACTTGCTGTGAAAGCTCTTTGACAGGAGACTGTTTAAGTGGCTTGTTTGGATGTTTTTGATTTCCCATTAGTGTTCGTTCAAGTGACAGCCTTGACTTTCTCCTTTTGAATAATGCTAAGAAAAAAACGCCAGCACGTGGCATAGTTCCCTTGTCATTTCCACAAGCACGTTCTGACAAAAAGCCCTCTGAAGTTTTGATTAGCAGTCTCTCGTAGGAGGCGTTTTATCTGTCCGCTCAACTTGAGATCAAACTGTGCGGCTTTAAAAATAGGGTTTCACTTTAAAATGTCTTGTGTCATCTAAAGGCAACAAACTGACGTTAAAATACTCTCTATTGTCTTGTCACATTCAAGTTAAAGATGCCGAAGAAGCCAGCATCAGTCAGCACCGTGTTCCTGCAGAGCTGGTCTTCAGTGGTCACATGATGCTGCCCGACGTCAAATACAACGAGAAGCTGGAGGACACCAGCAGCCCCGAATTTGAAGCCCTGGCAGAAACACTAGAGGCAGTTGTGAGTTGGATGCTGGATGAACAGTTCAAGTGACCGACGCATGTCTGACCATATATCAAACCTGCAGGAAGCTATTAACCTAGGGAAAACACTGTATTTACTTCCTGAGTGTTCACATTTTGACAGTGTAGTGCTGGGGTGTCCAAACTTTTTCCACTGAGGGCCACATACAGAAAAGATGCAACTTCTTTATAATAATCTTTATTATTCTGATTATGGATAAACTAACTCAGCGGTAAGATGTCTATATGTGTAAGTTATCTTTTCATTTCTAGCGGCTGGTTATGTAGAAAAAAAGTGAATTGTTTGATGGCGTTGCTTCGCGTCCTGAAATCCGCTATAGAAATGCATGTTTTCCACACTTCCGCCTGTTAAACTATTATTTCATGATTCATTGGAAAGTGTGCCCATTGCTGAAACCTTTTCAATATGTTGCCTTGTCTTTTGCATAATAATTTTCATCTGTAATGTTTTTAATGTACATTAATAGATGTTAAGCTATCTGAACAAAACATCCACATCTTAGCTTTGTGCAAGTTAGTTTAATATCTAATAATGTATCTATATTATCTATACTGTATTTTTTATATATATATATATATATATATATATATATATATATATATATATATATATATACATATATATATATATATATATATATATATATATATACATATAATTCATTTGATTTTTAGAATATGCCGGGGGCCAATAAATAATAAGCTGTTGGCCGAAAATGGACATCCCTGGTGGAGTGCTTTCCCAAATCAAGTAAAGGGGAACTTTGATTTGCGTACGCCCTGATTAGTGTATTTTCCAGTTTACTTAAATAATGTACACAAAAATGTTGCCTCAGTGTGCGTGCATTTACCAGTTAGCGTACAATATGGTGCGCGTGTTGTCATGTTAATAATACTGCGCGAGTCCAACTGTTTTTATACTGTACTTTTATCACAAAATGTCTTGCATAGATTTTTGGGGGGATTGTCTGGTAACACTTCTGCAAGCTTTCCCTTCCTCAACTTCTTGATGGTGCAATAATTAAAACTGAATTTATTACTTTTTCTCCCTTGTACCCCCCCTTCTAAGTTGTCTGTAAGTACGGAAGTATGCAAATTGAGACATAACAGCACTTTGTCGCTAGTCCAATGGCCATCAGCTGCTATCAATCTGTATTTAGCGCAGTGGCTTTAAATTGAATTCCACTAAACATTTGTAGGGGGATCTCAGTAGTAGTAAATATTCTGTACTGTTGCTGTCAGTAAGCACATGGGGCGTAACATGTTTAACCAGTTCCACAACTATACATGCACAACATGAGCCGCTTTTAAACACTTATCACCACTCTTGTCTGGATAAAACTTGGCTGTTCCCTTTTTAATTTATATGCACTTTATTCAGACCTTATGAATTGTACTCTTTTACAGTCATCAAAGTATGACACAGTGTGTTTACAGGCTATGCAATACTGCTGACATGCATCTAACATCATCATGAGTGGGTTACTAGTAGTAAGTTAATTGCAAGTTCCGTTGGAAGTGTTCTCATTGAAAGTATTTTTATATTATTATGCTCTCTATTTTATTAAAATGCTATTAATGTGTTTAGGTAAATATTATCTTTCCTTAACGTTTTTTCCCTATGCAGCTCGGGGAAAATATCAAGAAAGATGAATTCCTTTCTTCATACTACACTAAGTCTGTGGTCACAGCATTCAGGTACTTTTTGGGTTTGGGGTGGGTAATTATTGTGTAAATGTCCAGAGACAAGAATGCACTTATACATGTATTGCTTCCAAAATGTTGGATTTTATTCTGCAATATGATCAAAGCCTGGCCTGTATTGCATGTCCAATCAGATTGTTCTGATGATATTGCTGTACATCTCAGTGTCCTAGGGGGCATATTTACCTGGTATCTGGGAATGGCTGATGTGCTGTAAAATATTAACCTGCCCAAATAAATTCACATGGCGAATTCCTAGTTATTATTACAAGGGCTTTAAAAAGGGCTGTTAAAAATGTAATTGCTTCTAGTTAATCACAATTAATGTAGTCAGAAACCTAAACTGTACTCTTGTAAACAAAAATGCATGTTGGCTCATTTCTGTGGTGTGGTGGATCTCATGGATGATTCCTATGTGGTGTTCTTTAATGATTCACGCAGAGCCTCATCTTTTGGATATGCTCCCCCAGCCCCAACCCCCCTACCCTGCCTTCAGTCTGTCACTCCAAGTGTATGACAGCATCTAGGCTGCTTTTGTACTTTATGTTAATCCCCCCCTTTATGGAGTCATCACAAACAAATAAACCAAAGTTAAGTTATTTGTGTTGACATAAGCCCATACAAATTACTGCATAAGTTTATTTCATGAATGTCTTGTTTTTGTCCTTTTCTAGTAGCATTATACGACATAGTCACTGCTAGATGGCAGCATCGGCATGAGATTCCTCTAGCGTGATTTATTCATTCATTTTGTCTCTTTATTGGCGATCCAATTCCCTGACTAATCCATGCCTCCTCCCAAATCTTTAAACTTGGTACTGAATGACTGTACTTTCTTTCTGCTTACCCCAGTGAGGGCGTGATAGCTTACTATTGGTCCCAGTTTGACGTCCCAGTGGAGGACCTTGAGTTCGTGCCAGAGCTGTCTGAGGAGCTGGTGTTGAAGACCTTGGAAAATGGAATAAAAGATCAGCAAAGCCGCAGGACCAATGGCCAGATCAAGATCAGTGAAATCACAGCCACATGTGAGTATTGACAGCACCGTAATTCTCACTTAAGTGCAAAAAAGCAGCAGCCTTATTCATGTTTTAGATTGACATTGTGACTTTTAATACAAAAGTGAGTGAGTTGGATGAGTTTGACTTTATAGATCTTCAGCTCCTTGATGTGCACATTTGTCCAAGTTGTACTCTGATTGGAGTGATGAATGTGTAACGAAAAATCTATGTTGTTGGACTCTCTAAATACAGCACACATTTGCTGTAGCATTATGTCAATACGCTTTTGAATCTGGAGTTCTATTACTTTTCGGAAATTTCAGTTTCAAACACTATTTATCCCAGATGGGAAATTGAAAAGGCACAAAGAGCAGCATGCAGAAAAATAGGACAAGAACAAGTGGAACATCAGACAATAAAACAGGCACAAAGTCATGCAATTGAAAATGAAAAATGCTAAATTAAATGGGGGTTGTGCAATATCTGGACAGGGAGGGGTCAGAGTTCAGAAGCTGGTTTGCTGTGGAGACAAAGTGTCGTGTATGTGTGAGGGGTCACGTCGGATCCTGAGAGCAGTGCGGGTTATTTGCTGGTCGAAATATATATATATATCTTCTCAATATAGTATCTGCTAGGACAGGGGTGTCCAAAGTGCGGCCTGGGAGCCATTTAGGGCCGACTGCTGGGTTTTTTTGTTTTGGCCCTCGGCACATTCTAAAACTACTGTTAAACAAGAAAACTTAAAATAAAAAAAAGAAGAAAAATGGGGAAAAAAGCAGCTTTATTTACAAGAATGACGATTAAAGAAAAAAAAGTAAAATGAGAAACAAAGAATAATATTGCAATTTTTGGAATTTTTAATTAATTTTAATTAAAGTTATAATATTGCGATAATAAAGTAAAAATGTGTGAATAAAGGAAGTAATATTCCGCAAAAAAATGTACAAGAAGAAATTTGAAATATTTGTAAAAATGAAACAGGGCTTCTCAAATAGTGGGGCGGGACGCCTGGGGGGCATGGTGAACTGTCAGGGGGGCGTGAGTTTGTCATACTTGGCATGCAATTTGACTCTTAAATACTGTACGTTTGTATGCTTCACTGCTCTCCATTTTGTTGCATTTCGCTGGTTTCAGTTTTGAGTTCAGTCTGTACAATACAGATTAATAAATAGATATTATCAGTTTCTCAATAGTATTTCAGGGCCACAAAATCATTTCTGTCCCCCAGTGGGGGTGTGACAGAAAATAATTGAGAACCACTGGTTTCGAAAATGTAAAAGTGTCCCGCACATCCTTTTGACTTTTCAGTATGCGGCCTTCGGTGGAAAGGTTTGGACACCCCTGTTGTAGAACCTCTACAGATTTCAGTGTCTGTGGTCTGAGGTGGTCAATAATCCACTTTTTGAGCCCTCAGAGTCATTTCCCCAGGTGGTCGTACTTTTATTATTGGTCCTTAACCAGTGTTTGCCAACCTTGACCAACTGAGCAACTGCAGCAGGTCCAGATCACAATAATGTGCCATGTTTTACAGTAGCCTCTTGGCATGGGCGGGCTGTTTGTTTACCTAAACCGCAAAGAGGGCGGGTCGTTAACTGGAAGAAGGCGATAAATGTAGACAGTCTGTTATTTTTTAAATTCGAATACTCCTTTTATGTCACAAGTTCATTGTTTAACTTTAATAATGATTTGACATGCATGAAAAAGTGTAAAAGAAAATGTAGTTCCCTTTGCCCACGTGGTCATTTATTAGCACACCAACACCCGAGTAGCACAACCAACATTTTAAAGTCCATGCAGAGATAGATAAAGCTCCTGAATGATGACCACTCGTGATACTTCAAATGCAGCTACTGTCATCTTGTGGAGTTCATAACATCAGGATGTTGCTTACAGCCACATCTTTTACTGCCAATGTCTTTTGACCTGACTTGACGGTTATTTACTTTTGCACAACTATAGGAGACTATGGTTAATTGAATACAGGTTTCAATCGGAGCATTTACAGTATAAATAATTGCAATAATCGTCCAATGAAAGGATCTTGCCTGTTTGACCAGCCACACAAAAATGGAAACTTGTATTTGTGGTCAGTGTGGCCACTTGCTAGAAAGGAATCTTTACTCTATGACAGCAGTGTCAGCCTGCGTATGTGCTCTCTGTGTTTGAGCCCTAACAGTCAGCAGATATAAAAGACTGAGAATGCAGAGCTGAATAAGCTCGCTGTCATCTCCTATCAGCATTGCAATTCTGTGCAGTATGCTTTGCATTAAAGGAGCTCACTTTCAGTTCTGCTGATAAGATGATAAGGCATCCTGCGGGCCTCTCTGCCTGTACTGCACCTGAGATAGTGCATCCATACACTTTGGATCCTCTAATGCCATTAGCTGAGTCCGGGTCTGGAGAGGCACATTGTTCTTCATTCTGTCTTCCTGGTATTCTCATTGCATTTGTCCACATCCTGGCCACTAGCCAAGAGCTGAGCTTGTGACTCAGAGCGGTTTGGCGCTTTTAAAAAATGATTTCTGTAGGTATGATTTGATGTTTCTGTCGCAGTTACTTAAGGAGAGATGTATGGCTTACTGCTTTAAGGCAAGGTGAGATGGACCAGAAAGAGCATAGCATTGCAGGTTTCCCTAAAGGCTGTGAGATGGAACAGTGAATGTGCAAACCTAAATATTTCAGGCTCATGCATCAAAATCTCGTTGCCTCCCAGCGTTAGTGGTGTATTCCAACCTTTCTTCTTGATTTTAACGCTCTCCCCCTTCCTTTCTGTCTGTCTCCAGTCACTGACCCTCGCATGGCCAGGAACCCCCGAGCCAGTAAGTACAACCTGTTTCATTTTAATCACTCATAGCTGTAATTTCCCATTTGGCAACAAGATACAGTCTGACACTGGGTATGTTCTACTGAAAGCATAGTCAGGCTCAGGCCAGCCAGTGACGATGGGTTATGATACTTCCTCATTTCATTAATCTTCCTTTGCATGAAACATTTCTAGCATCATTCATAGAAGAACATTGTGATCTTTAATAACTGTCAAGATTTCCAAGGAAAGAAGACACACTTGTACTTCATTTGTTACACCTGCATAATCTCATAAGATCAGTAGGAGAACTGTATCAACAATTCTGCCTTTAAAAGTTAATAACGGTCAGATTTAATTGACACATTCAGAGAATTATTCATTTAGTATATTTATTTTTGTGCTTGTAGTCTGCTGTAATGAAGCGCAAACATATTAGAAACCCATTATGCACTGCACAGCCATGTGTCTATATTATTAAATCAAATTTAACCATTGGTACAAAAGACATAATGTAATTAGTAGTGCTGTCAAAAATAACGTGTTAGTGGCGGTAACTCATTTATTTATTTATTTATAAGTGTGCTTCTCTGTTATGACGGTAGGAGGCACAGTGTAGAATGCCCACAGAGACACACACAGTCTGATGCTCTTTTATAACTTTATTCTTACCTGAACACATCAACAGCAGTGCAATTCCAACACAACATATGCATCTCCAACTCACAATCACGTCTGTGGTCCGTTCTTCCTCGGAACGACGCTTCATCATTCTCATTACAAGAACGCAAGATGCATTCAGGGACACTCCGAACATCACAAAAACAGCTTTTTAATGTGCGTATGCGTGGTCTAAATAAACAGGAAGACAAAGAAAAATATTAAGTGTACATTCTTATCACTCACTTTGTAATTCTTAATTCGGATGTACAGTTTGCTACTGTGCATTTAAGTATGCTGGAAAATCCCAGAAAGTACACTGAAAATGTGCAAATTTACCTTAAATTATGTGATGTCTTTGACCATGACCCCTCATTGCTCGTAGTAACACGGTTAAAGTGTGATTCAAATGTTCTGCTACTATTAAAGAGACTAGTGTTAGACAAATAGGTTTTTAGACTTGTGTGGTATCTTTTACCTTACAATGCATACAAATACAGTATATATAATCCTGTCCTGTCATTTATCTTTTTGTTAATTAAATACAGTAAAAATGGGCATATTTCAGGCATAGTTGCTAATGGTGATTAATCATGATTAATTAATTAAAAAATGGATTCATCTGATGATTTTTTTTTTTTTTATCATTTAACAGCCCTAGTAATTAGTTAAATTACTGGTGGCAATTAAAAATGTAGCGATATTTCCTATCTATTTAGATTATTTTTTTTAAGGGTTATTTCATTTCAACCTTATTTTCTTCCAGACCTGAGCCAATTGCCCATGTGACACTTTAAATTTAACATATAACATCACATTTAACATGTTCAGAAATTCACGTTGTAATTTGTTGGAACTTGCAGTTCGTTTGTTCCCTTTTAAAAAAAATGTTTTAACTTTACCACCATTTAGGGATTAATTAAGAGCAAAGTCACTCCCTGTTGAAGCAGGTTACAAATATTTAAGCCTTGGAGGAGGTCTGCGCTCTGAGTGCTCTGGTTGTCTTTGGAAAGGCAGACTTTTAAAAACAACGCTTGAACTGGATCTCCTTAGATTGTGTAGGTGTACTTAATGTGGCTCAAGCGTGTACGTGTCATGCCAGTTATGTGATTCCCAGGGGAATGTTTCTTCCGACTGGAGGCTGAAGGAAAGGAATCTGAGTTTTCATCTCCGGGCTACCCCAGCGGCTACCCCCCGAGGTCTCGCTGTCAGTGGCAAATCAGAGCTTCTGCAACAAACGCCATTTCCATCACTTTCCCTTTCTTCCACGTGGAGGACGACTGCTCTGATGACTTTGTGGCCATTTATGATTCTTTAAGTCCAGATGACTCGCAGGCTATCACAGAGTAAGTCATAGGTCTGTCCACCGAATTCAAGTACACGAATGAGACGCATAAAAAAACATGTTTACCATTACATGCTGAATGTTGTTGAGATTTTTCCGCATGGCCTCCGCCCTCCACATGAATTATATTTCAAGCCATTAAACTGACTGTTTATGTCTGTAAAACGGCATCGGTACATCACTTTTTCAGACAAATCTCACTCTCATTTGGTGTTAAACCTCTGTAGCATGATTTGTTTAATAGGGCTCAACCCACATTAGTCTAATTTATTTAGCCTTGAAGATCAGACAGAGAGGAAATATAGTTGTACAGCATTCCCACAGGACAACCACAAGGAATCACGTTGTATTTGACTGAAGCATTGCTCAGGGATTTAGGGATAAAAGTTGTAGGAGGAAAATACATTCCACTTCATTCCTTTCACTTGGTTTGTGAATACAAACCCCCCTGTTTGGCCCTGGAGCCTTCAGCGCTGCATTTATTGTTAACGTTTGCGACCTCAGCGAGATTGATCGGACTAAAAAGACCTTTGCTTAGAAATCTTTGAAGGGTGCCAACCTTAATCCTGCCACACCGCTGTGTGTAATTGCACTTTGTCTGTGGGGGAAGAATGTGATGTCAAAACGATTGCTATGGAATGCAACACTAGCTGTAACTGCAGGCAGTTTCCCACTGAACAAATACATCTAATGTAATGTGCAACATTTTCATATACGATGGAGTAATCAGTTGTATTCAAGGTGACTTGCAGCTTTATGAAAGCCAGGACATAATAGTCTTTAAAGGCATGATTTGACACACACACACTCCTCGCCTTATTGAAACTTTTGATAATACCCCACTTTGCTTGACTTTGAATCTCCTCCAAAGCAATCTCATCTCTCCTTATTTATCTTTCTCCATCTCGCCCTGCCTATTTATTGATTTATTTTCAAATTAAATCATTTCAATCTTGTTTGTGACATTGATGTTGAGAGTGAAGAGACTAAAGGCTTAAATGGGAGGCTCTCAACGTGTTTCCCAGCGCACCTTGTACAGAGAAAGCCTTTGTTTATTCTGCAGTGTACAAAAAATTACAAAAAGCTGTCCTTAAGCATGGAAAACTTAAACATCTTATATGAGACAATGAGTCATAACCAACCATTGGGACCCAGTAGTGTATTAATTTACTTAGTTTTTATTGGAGAAAGAGACTAGACGTATAAATGCATGCGGTAAATGTCTTTTGCACATTGTCATTATTGCATTTCACAGGAAGTGCGGTCAAAGGCCCCCCTCGAACCCTCTGGAGGTGGTGTCTTCTGGTAACATCATGCTGATAAACCTGATTACAGACAGTGAGGTCCAGCGACCTGGCTTTCAGGCAGTGTACAAAGCCATCCCCAAGTCTGAGGGTAAAAAGCACATACTGTATTCATGTCCATCCGACCGCAACATACAGTATTGATGTGTATATGACATACAACGTGACACATTGTTTTCAGTGAAGACCTGTGGTGGCATCCTCTCTGCAAGCACAGGAGTCTTCACCTCTCCTCTCCATCCCAGCTTCTACCCTCCTGCTGTGGACTGCAAGTGGACCATTAAGGTTTGCAACAATGCCTCCCCCTCCTTTATGTGAAATGCCCTCCTCAATCAGTCTGCCATGAGCGGAATGCTGAGGCAGCATTATAGAAGCCAAGCTGTTCAGTACCTCCTCTGTCTTCATCTGTCAGACCGCTGCAGCTGGAGCTGAGCTGCAGCGCGTATGCGTCCGTTTACAAGCATTACAGCTGCATGCTTTGTAGGCAAAGTTCTTGGCAAATAAGCATGTAATGACCCAGTCTGCCTCTGTGCTGCAGGTCCCGGCTGGGAAAAAGGTGCGTTTGAGGTTCAACATGTTCCGCATGAAAGAGCCAGGGGTGGACGTCCGTGTGTGTCACAAAGATTATGTACAGATTATGGACGACAAGTAAGATTGAAAGGGTCTCATTGTTTGATTTAGTAGCAGATGATACAGTTTTATTTGCAGAATGTGTTCATGGCCTTCCATTGACTAAACATAATACACACAGTGACTCTATGCCACGGCCAGATCTCTCCACGTGATTGACAAGAAGAAAAGCTCTGACTTGCTGGAGGAAAAGTCATTTGGTGCCACCTGTTGGTTTGCATGTAAAGTAGAAATCTCTAGACCACGAATATAAGACAGCCTATCTGTGGTTACCTTATTTAGTGACATAAGGGTTAAAATATGACAAATAGCAATCACACAAGCACAGTAAACACATATAGCAGTATAGCAATATGTTTACAATATAGTAAACATATTGTTACATTTATGTCTGATGTTGTCAATCCAAACAGAACATTGTCAGGCATAATAAAGGCAGATCACATTCAATGTGCAGGTACTTGTATAACTAATGTTGTCACCTTTTGCTTTGATGAACATGTAACGCAGCTGCAATAAAAAAATATATATACTGTATATGCCTATTAAATTATGTTATGTTTTTTCATACCAGATATTGTGGCGAGCTGTCTTCATTGGCTCTGACTAGCACCTCCAATGTTCTGGAAGTGACCTTCCACTCTGATGAGTCCTACACTGACAAAGGCTTCAGTGCAGAATACAGTGCCTACGATCCTGGAAACCGTGAGTTGAATGTCTCCTGAAGATTGATGAGATTATGGTTGCAGTCAGACTAGAGCTATTACTATTACTGTGAGGTGGCTGCCCGATAGTGTCAAATTGTGGTGTTAAATGACAGGGGGTTCGGGGAGTGCGTCAGACTCTGGAACATCACTAATCGGAATAAAGAGCTTGTTTATTTGGACCATTTTATGTTTGCCAGTGTCACTCAGGGGCGCTCCTCTCTGAAAGCTCTTAATGCTACCTTCACAAATGGATTTGTAAATGCACTGATCAACAAGATGAAGAGATGACAACATGACATCTGTAATCATACTGTGCTACTACATCTCTCTTAAACTATACTTTTTTCCCCCTGTTTTTAGCTTGCCCCAACATGTTTGCCTGTGCTTCTGGCATTTGCATCTCCAAAGAACTGAAGTGTGATGGCTGGAACGACTGTGGCGACATGAGCGACGAAATGAAGTGCAGTACGTCCCCTCTCAAAACAACCACCTGTCTTTCTTATGCTGTTGTGGACAAAAGTATTGGGACATGTGATCATTGTTACATTGTCGTCCCTTGCCACATTGCGGTTCGAATTTTGCAGCAATCGCGGCTTTTCAAAGATAAATTAATAAATAAATCATGCTGTTTTGTGGTTGAAAAAAAATATAGATATATATATATATATGTATATTTAAGCAAATTTCATGTATTTTTACATTAATGTTCGGTGAGAGAAGCACCAAACTTGATTGTAGGAACCACAGGCTTTTATTGAAGGTTTCAATTATTTCACAACTAGCACAATAATGATAACATAATAATCATAATAATAACACGGTTTATTGATGTGGCCGTATCCCATGACAAGCTAAAACTCTACTCTGAACCAACAATATCACTTCCACTTCCCCAACACATCCGGAACACATTTACTGCAACACACACAGACACAAGTCTTAAATTGCTTATTTACTCTGATTATATCTACTATATAAGGTACAGTAGACGCCCCTACAACGTAAATAATCCATTCCGAGAACATTTACGTTATAGGGTTTTTACGTTATACGAAGCGTAAAATACATGTAAATAGCCTAATCCGTTCCGAGATCTTCCCAAACTCACCCCTTTGGCCCTTCAAAATATTAAAAGTCCACCAAATATGATGGGAAAATATAAAAAAAAGTTAGCATAAACATAGTAGAGCAACATTCCAATATACTGTAAAATAAGGTAATAAATAAGATTACTGTAAATTAATAAAACTGAAAAACAAAAACAATCTTACCGTTCACGAGATGTCTTGATCAGGAGCACGCAAGTGTAGGCAGGAGGAGGAGGAGGACTAGCCTGAGTCGAAACACCCATGATTACCCATGATAGTAATCTTACATTAAGTTAACACAAAGAAAAGTAAAAAAAAATTAAGAAGAGATTTCAATGCGTGCGAACTAGTTTAAGGGCGACTACCATAAGGAAGGGAGGTTGAAGGGAGAAGCCTGTCTCTCACACAAAGTCACGTACGCACTGTGTAAGTCAGCCAATGAGATGAGAGCGTAGGCGGTGCCCCGATAATCAGCCAATGAGAGCGTCAACAAGTGTACTCTGTTAGTCATAGAAAATTTTTTCCCTCTTTCTGTCGCGCGAGCTATTCAAATCGAATTTGATGCTTTACGTTATATGGAATTTCTTTCGTAGTACGATGCAAAAACTTTACATAAATTCTTTACGTTCAGTGGAATTTACGGAAAAGGAGGTTTACATTATGCGAGGTACTACTGTAATATAAAGATGACTATGTGGGTGCTATTTCATATCCAGAGGGCTCTAATAATGTTAAAAAACATATTTAGAAGGTCGTAAACAGGTTTTCTATGCTCCAACTATGGAAATATTCCATTTATAAAGAAAGGATCTTACTTCACTGATAAATGGTCAGACCTGATCATAATACCAACAGCAATAGAGGATGGATTACTGTACTAAGTCAAAATAGAAGAAAATAACAACTTCTATTCTTAAATGATTTAAATACGTATACAGCTTTGCTTCCCATTTCCAGATTTGTGCCAAGCCTAAGATGCAGTACTCTCAGGGCATTGAATCGGTCACAGCTGGACTGTTCAGGATGTCTTAGAAGACGTTTCACCTCTCATCCGAGCAGGCTTCATCAGTTCATGCTTGACTAGTCAGACGAGTGCTGTCCTATCTCGTCAGACGGGAGTTGGCCCACCTAGTCATTAAGCATGAACTGATAACGCCTGCTCGGGTGAGAGGCGAAACGTCTTCCAAGGCAACCCAAACAGTCCAGTTGCAATTGATTCAATGCGCTGAAAATACAATGCCCTGGATGAATAAGCACATTCACATGCAGTGCCTCACAAAAGTGAGTATACCACTCACATTTATGCAAATCGTTTTCGTTGTTTCATGGGACAACACTGAAGAAATGACACTTTGATCCAATGTACAGTAGTCATTGTACAGCTTAAGTAACAGTGTACATTTAGTGTTCCCTCAAAATAACTCAACACAGCCATTAATGTCTAAACCGCTGGCAACAAAAGTGATTCTACACACACAATTTACCCCAAATAGTATCAAATGGAATACATTGCTCCCCATTCACACCTGAAACCTTGTAGGCTAATACTAACGAGTCACATGACACCAAGGAGTGAAAATGGCTAATTGGACATTTTCACTTTGGGGTGTACTCACATTTGTTGCCAGCAGTGGAGATAAGATGGTCAGTTTACATGGTTAAACAAGCTGTACACTGACTACTTTACATTGTATCAAAGTGCCAGTTCTTTAGTGTTGTCCCATGAAAAGAAATAACAATATTTTCAGAAATGTCAGTGGTGTACTCACTTGTGTGAGGTACTGGACACGCTGCTGCTCTTTGTTTCATGATAAAAGCTCAAATGTGTATTCTGAACCATTTCTGTCTTAAGTGTGGTTGATAATCATTGGTACTTCATCACTTGCATAATTAAAACGTGGCTTCGCTCTTACCCCAGAGTGCAACGTGGACCAGTTTAGTTGTCGGAATGGTTTGTGCAAACCCAAGCTCTGGGTCTGTGATCGCGTTAACGACTGTGGAGACAACAGCGATGAGGAAAGTTGCAGTAAGTCAATCAAACCAATAAGATTGTTTTGTTTGTGCCACCACCACGTCTTTATTTTCCGGCTCGTTCGTTTTGATGTTGCGTCGCCCGCAGGTTGTGAGGAGAACGAGTGGCGCTGTGGGAATGGCGTGTGTCTGCCTCAGGATGTTGTGTGCGACACAAAGATAGACTGCGAGGATGGCAGTGACGAGGCCTTGTGTAAAACCTGTAAGTGCTGCCGCTTCTTCTCTTGCAACTCAGCCATGCATTCGAAAATCCACAGCAGAGTGATTTATAAGCATGTTACTCGAGCCATTAAGCGCTTCATCAACAGTGTGATGCAAGTTTTGGCTTTACGAAGCATCTCTCAGTGCATTTTTCCTACTGTGCAAATTCTCTTTAACTTGTCTGTATTCACTTTTTTGTTAAATCAATATACGCCTTTTGCGCTATTGTTTCTACACACTCGGAGCTCCCTTATTTGTACTTCTGTGAATAAAGAAGGATACTATACCTGGAACCCAATCAATACTCCAAATCAATGCAATCTCTTCAGTCGCAATGCATTGTGTATTCATGGCTCATTTGAAGTCTCACTGATTGCATAGGGTTGTTTTGCCTAGAGAACGTGCTTTGATGTGGGGTTCTTTGCTTGTCCCTGCTCCACCACTGTAGCTCCGGGTATCTGCTCCGACTTCAGCTTCAAGTGTAAGAACGGCGACTGTGTCAACAAGGTCAACGCCGAATGTGACCGCGTCAACGACTGCTCAGATAATTCGGACGAGGCCAGCTGCAGT
Source organism: Dunckerocampus dactyliophorus (assembly GCF_027744805.1). Taxonomy (NCBI): domain Eukaryota; kingdom Metazoa; phylum Chordata; class Actinopteri; order Syngnathiformes; family Syngnathidae; genus Dunckerocampus; species Dunckerocampus dactyliophorus. The sequence goes on from NC_072825.1 coordinate 21,521,461, forward strand.
GAGTAGTAGTCTTGATCTTTTTTCTGCATTCAGCTGAAAGTGGCTTTAATCTCTCCATTGTCATTTAAAGTAGATTATGAAAAAAGCTGTGCTGAGCTGTTCGGGGGGAAAAAGCCTTAGGCCTTGACTGCTTTATTTTTTTTAATTCTTTGAAAGCAGCTCTTGTTATCTATATCATTTATTTATTTGGCTTTAGCCTTAGGGTGTGGCTGATGTATGTTTATGTATATATATAATGTATTGATCAGCTAGTTAGTGTTTTATTAATCTTTTATTAGTGTTCCAAATAGTCATTATAACATCCTGGGTGCTTCAGGTCTTTTTATCTCTATCATTCAGTCATCATGGAGCAGTTTTCCACTGTCCTCACATTCGCAGATTGTGGCACCAGACCTTACAAACTGAATCGGATTGTTGGAGGTCAGAATGCTGAGCTCGGGGAATGGCCCTGGCAGGTCAGCCTGCACTTCCAGACCTCAGGTCACGTTTGTGGGGCCTCCATCCTCTCCAAGAAGTGGATCCTTTCAGCTGCTCACTGCTTTGTCACCCACGACCGCGCGTGAGTCATAGCCAAGAGAGACGCACACAAGCACACGCACACACACGCGCGCGCTCACACACACACACACACACACACACACACACACACACACACCTGTACATATATATATAAATATATATATATATATATATATATATACACACACACACATACATACAGACACACTGTGTGTATATATAAACACAGAGGGGATCTCTTGTGCATACTGTTATCGTGTCGTGCATTTTTATTATTCATCCCGTATTTGACATTTTATCAGATCTCATTATGCGATATTCTTGGAAAAAAGACTTGAACTATGCACAACAGAGGACAAATTATACAAATTTCAAAGTCTGAAAAAGAGACCCTGATGATACAGTTAATTCAGAAAAACCTTGGGGGGCTTAAATTTACATCTCATTTTGTGGGAGGACAGAGCTGCCCTCATTAGAGTGGCCTGTAGGTGGAGCACTAAGCCTGCGCTTCAGCATGGCACACTTTACCGTAATTGAGCAGGAACCTGATGGTTTAGATAGATTCACATCAAATATTGACGTTTCCTGAAGAAAACACTATCAGTCTATTATTTAACCACAAAGGTGACTCACATATATATTTTTCCTTACAATACATCATCTGAATACAGATGACTGTAAATATAACCTTGACGACTAATGATGTTCGCATTTGTTTAACTCCTTTATTCATTCAGTTCATTCGTTTTCGACCGCTTATTCTGTTCGTGGTCACAGGTGAGCCGAAGCCTATCCCAGATGACTTTGGCTGGTCACCGGTCGATCACAGGGCACACATAGACAAACAATCATTTACACTCACATTCACACTTATGGACATTTTAAATTCTTCAATTAACCTAACATACGGGTACATGTTTTTAGACCGTGGAAAGAAACTGGAGTGCCCAGCACGAGTGGTCCTCGGGTTATGTACAACTTCCGTTCCTAGACTGTGATGGAAGTCGCATCTTATACCTAGATTATATCTGAATGATCTCCTAAGTCACTCACACTGTACATAGATCACATGAGGGGCATAAAGTACAGTAATAAAGCACTAAATATAAGAATGAAATGAAACTGTAATAAAGTCATCAAATATAATAAAAAATACAAGCCAAAGCACTACAAACTTTCCATTTCAACAATAAGAACACTACACTGCTGTCATTGTTGTCGCTTTCATAGGAGCAGAACGTTTAACATGCTCAAAGATACTGTAGCTGGCTGTTATGTGTAGTGTTAGAGTTTTGTGATTTCTGAATGTCTTTGAACGTGGCATGTGTTTTGACTGTGTGTGTGCGTGTGTGCGTGCACACATTTGTTGTTTTGCTGTGGTTTGGCTGACAGTTGTTTTTGCAATAGATTGTGGCTCGACCACTTCCTCAACTATTTTAAACAACTATTGTAATGTTTTCCCATAATGCATTTTGTTCCAGCAAATCATTTCATTGGTTATTGCTGCCGGGGCGCTGCAATGATTTCAGCCTTCCTCTGGGCTCCTCTGGCTCCCTCTGGTGGACAGAGGCAGCATTGCGGCTCCTTTGCAGCAATAACCAATGAAATGCTTTGCTGGGATGAAATGCATTATGGGAAAACGTTTAAATAGTTAAAAAAAATATTTTAAATTTGTATTGGTACTTGTCTTGAATATTTCTCCGCTACCTTTTGCGTGGGAAGTTGCTGTGTAATGATTTTAGCGTTCTTTGTAAGATGACACCGCGAGTCATTTTGAGTATTTTGAGTTATTTTGAGTAATGACCTTATGCGATTTCCAATTGGTTAACAAGCTCGATGTGAGTTTATTCGTAGCTCTTGGTTGGCTCCTGTCCCCATGGACACGTGCATGCCACAGAATGCTATTTTATGATGTGGACATGTGCAGCTTATATGTACAAATCTGTTTTTCTTCTCTAAATTTTGTGCGGCGCTTAAACACCGGTGCGTCTTATACAGCGAACTTATGGTAGTTGTCGAGTGAATCTCGTGTTTACAGGCTACACTTACATTTTTAATTGATTTATGGGAGCGTTAACATCACCACGAAACGACAAAACTCGGACTGCCTTTATAAACTCTCCAAGAACGTGGAGAACAAGCTCCGAAAAAAGTTAGGAGCATTTTGATTCGAACCCACAACCAAGTGGCTCTGAGGCAGACGTGCTAACGTGCAGCCTTTATTTCACTGTATTGAATCTTTTTCCAGCTTTGTTACAGTTACATAACCTTTGTTGTTTCTCTTTGCTAAAACAGGAATCACGTTGCAGCCAATTGGCAAACGTACAGCGGCATGCAGGACCAGTACAGGCAAGATGGAGTCCAGCGCCGTGCTGTGAAGAGGATCATCAGCCACCCAGATTACAACCAGATGACCTTTGACTATGACATCGCTCTGCTGGAGCTCAGCGAGCCTCTGGAATTGTCTAATACCGTCCAACCCATCTGCCTACCCGCTTCCTCCCACGTCTTCCCTGCAGGCATGTCCTGCTGGGTCACGGGTTGGGGCGCGCTCCGAGAAGGAGGTATTCTGCATACATTGGTGTTTCTACCTCCCAACTGTAGTCATGTGCTATTTTTTTTTATGCGGGTAAATATTATACCCATTCCAGATATTTCAGCTATTATTCCTCAATTATGGGTGACCCACTCTGGAGTGGTGTTTTTTTTTAGTTACCCCTCTTTGCATATCCAACGCTCATCAAAATGAAGACATCACACTCCTCCCCCATGCCTCTCACAATGAGCTATTCATCTGCACTCTTCATCTTCTTTCACTGCCCGGTTCCTCCTTTCATCTTTCCCATTTCATCCCTTCTTCTTCCCTTCCTTTAATGTCCTCCCTACTTCTTTATCTCGCTTCTCTTCTGCCTTTCTTCCCTCTCATCTTTTTCTAATCTGCTCTATTCCATTAAGCCTTTCCCCATATCCATACATCAAGACAGGCGTCGCTCTCCTGGGAAGCCTCTTAAACCTTCATTAGCTAATACTAATCCAGCCCATTAACACCTTTGATTTGAGGGACGAACACAGAGGGTACACGACAGAGCGCTGACCCCTTTGTCCTGTTTTCTCAGGTCAAGCGGCACAGCTCCTGCAGAAAGCATCGGTGAAAATCATCAACGACTCTGTGTGTAACGTCGTCACTGAGGGCCAGGTCACCTCGCGGATGCTCTGCAGTGGCTTCTTGGCTGGAGGAGTTGATGCATGCCAGGTAAGAGGAAATTACAGATAGCTGTTCTTCACACTGCCAGGAGTGAACTACTAGCCCTTCTTTCCTCACCCTTGTCACCAGGGAGACTCAGGAGGCCCCCTGGTGTGTTTTGAGGAGAGTGGGAAGTGGTTCCAGGCTGGGATTGTGAGCTGGGGCGAGGGCTGCGCTCGTCGCAACAAGCCTGGTGTCTACTCTCGCGTCACCAAGCTGAGAGAATGGATCCGAAAAGAGACAGGTATTTGATGATGTGAGGAAGTGGGGGAGGAGGAATGGCGAGCCAGAAGAAAGTTGGGCGAAAGGATGAAGAGTTCCCGTCTGTATTCTTTTAGCAATAGACTGACAAGACATTGAATGGACCCAGACACTCACATGAATGTCTCCAAGCACTTTATTTTGGTTCTTTTTCCACCTCCCACTCCAACTATGACACACACTGGATCACATTTTGTATAGCAATCAACATCAGTGTCTCATCACAACCCCTCATCTCATCATCACGTTTACTGATTAAAAAAAACAAACAATAACATAAATAAATACATATAGTATGTGTGTGTGTGTATATATCCTCAAATTCTGAAGATATAATGATGAGGAAGCATGTATTTTTCCACTATTTGTCTACAGACAAAAATAGTGCACCATTATTGAGGTTTTTGGACCGCTTCAGGCTCTTGTAGATGGTATTTTCTCATTTGGGGTTTTATGTATGAAATCATAATGCTTTTTTATCGCTTTCACAAGACTGTAAAGAGACATCTAATTAGTTTTTATAAGGTTTTAACAATGAAAACAATTCTTTTTAAACATATCATACAGCCATCATACAGTTTTTTATCAGCTTCTTTCAAGTTAACTTTGTGATAAACTAAAATTGGAAAATGTACGCTAAAGAAGTACAGGAGAAAAAAGGTCCACACAATTCCTACGATTCTGGAGAGGCATTTTTATATCGTGTCAATGAATCAAAGTTTTGCAGTCCCGTTCCTTCAAAAACACGCAATAGTCTTCTCTGAGCAATGATGAACCGCAATACTCATCGCCCACTTTGCAAAAAAGGAGGAGACCATCAAGATGCTTGGGACAACTCCATTGTTTCACTGTGAGACCAATGAGAACATTGTGGATCAGTTACCAGTTGTGTGAGGCTTGTTGCTAGGAACCCACAAAAGTAATTTGCTTTTTACCTGTCATCACTGTGTTTTGATGGAAATATTACTGTAGCAAACCAAAGATTTGAATAAGTATTATTTATTTTAAGGGGGTGGGGGGGATATTTGGAATGATAAATGAATTAAAAAAAATATATATATTCCTACCAAATAAAGACATGTTTTTTACTGTACACAATGGGACAGTGATTTGAATTGCGGGCACATTTGTTTTGTTTTTGTATATTCTATATGAAAGAGTAATGCCAATAAACAGCTTTGATTGGATTCTTCAGTTCCTAATTGAATTTCATGTTATTTTGGCCGTGGACTGGGTCATGTTTTCTGCATTTGTTACGTTGTGAATAACAAATCCATACCTTCCAGCGGAATAGTAATAAACATGTTCCTCACCTCACTGTGGTGAGTGGTGGGCTACCTGAGGGACACAGGTGACAAGACAAACTCATCTTGTCAATAATACATGCTTTTGTCACAGCTCTGTCCTATTAGCCGGTGAGATGGGCATAGTGAGTTCCGGGAGGAGCGTACATGTGCAGCGGGGGTTGTGCGATCTCATCTGTCTTCATTAAAAGCCGAGCACCACTGGGGGAATAGGAAAATCAACATAGACATTGCTGCTAATTTACGTATTCATCATTGTTGCGACGTGGGAAGCTTTGTTTGTCGCTGCTCCCCACTGGAGCTGCTCAGAATTCACACAAAGCGCTTCTTTATCGGAAATGCTTTTATTTAAATATAAATATGTGTACAAAGATACAAGCGATGGTAGCTCATTTAAGCAAATAAAATTCTTAATACATTATTAAAAGAATGAACAAGCAAATGGCAATTAGTTGTGATCCAAAAATAAAAAAAAACAAAGCATTGAATGATTGATAAACTAAGCAAGAAAACCTGTGAATCCCCCGAAAATCAACCAAGATACATACTGTACATATATAAAGATACTTTACAATAGAGCAGCTTACACGCTGTACATTAAGGCTTATATAAAATATAAAAATAAAGACGAGCGATGATGTTTGCCTCCTCACTATTTCGTGTTATTTGTTCTCTTGTCAGGCTGCCTGTTAACAAGCGGCAAATGGCAGTACAGGCATCCAAACTGTAACATCCACAAAGTAGAATGCAACCGGGCCAGGGTGCAGAAAGTAACGTCTCAAACATGAAATGGACATGACTCTTAAATGTGGAAGGTTTTCACTAGACACATTGATTGCATGCAACAGAGAGAAAACATGGGCTCGGCCATTTGTACAGATATTTTCAGGGTAGTATACTGCGTCTTGTAAACATTTTGAGACCATTTGATTGAGTTGTAAAACATCCACATAAGGACTGCCGAGTACGCTGACGCCGCATTCAAGTTTAGTTCGAGATTGCCACCATTGTTCCAAACTACCACATTTGATTGTTCTGGTAATAGCCTCCTTTCCCCCCACCCCCACAGTCACAAAACACTGTAAAAAAAAAAAATAAAACCCTGTCGTACCAGAGTACCAGGGCAAGGAATGCAGTACCCACATTTCTCCCTGTAAAATGATCACCATCTTTGGGTTTTCATGGCCTCCTTGTTACAACACACACATAGTCCTTCATGGAAATCAAGGCTCATATACCCCCCTCGACAAATTCCTTCCTTTGTCCACAAGTCCAAGGTGTTTGGGCTGTCTTTGAATATCCAGTTCATGTTAAAGTATTCCACTGTTGTGCAGTTAAGTTTGTTACTGTGGCTATCTCAGTCTTTTATTGATAATTGACACACAAATGTGCTTAGAATTCCTTTCGCATGCCAACCAAAAACAGCAGAAAACGTATTCGTATTGGTTTTATGCTGATGTTCGTCTCAGGCGATGGAAAAAGCAAGTAAACACTTGAATGCAGCTACACCACAGTCATCTGTTGTGTCCGCCAAGCAAATATCTCCACATGTTTGGATCATGTGTGGTCAATCATGCAGAGATACCCTTGGTAAGTATCACTCTGGACATAGTCTGACTTGAACATCACAATCAGCTGAAATCTCCAGCTTTGTTTTGCGTCATTGTTGATTCCGCACCAGGTTGGTAATGACTTTCCCTTGTCCAAAGCTAAGAAAGTCTCTGTTCTTGTTAGTCCTGCCACACGTGTTAAATACTCATTGCTTCTGCACTTTTGTTTCGCCAACGACTCTTGTCTAATCAAACGTGCGTCTGCATACGTTGTGAGGGTCGGCCGTAGTCCGACTGCTGGGAGGACACTTGTGACGAGGCGTACGAGAAGCGGGACGAGCTGGACACCTTGCTGCCTTGGTCCGACTGGTCGTAGGCGTCCACTTTCTCATAGGAGGCAGGCTTGACGTAACTGGTGAAGGCGCGGCCGTAGGTTGCAGGCAGGTAAGCAGTGCCGCTGTAGAGGGGGTCGGTGGGGTATATGGTGGCCGGCTGAGTGGGTTGCTGCTGGGTGGCTTGCTGCTGCTCATATGCAGACTGGCTGACCGTGTTGGTCGCGTATCGATGGGCAAAGTCGTAGATCCGTGGCTGGGTCCCATGCTGGCCGTACATGGGGCTGGGGGAGGGCAGCTGCGATGGTGTGTAGACAGGCCTGGGGTTGGGCACATATTCCGAGAAGCCACTGCTGCGGATGTGACGGTCTTCATGGCCTCGCACGTTGTAGTAGCCATTGGTGGGGTCCTTGAGTGCATAAAGAGAAAAACGCCTCTTGAGTATTTGGCATGCTTCAGATACTCAGACTGGCTCTATTTGGCAGGCTCATGTTTACCTTGATGTCCGATCTCTCATCCTCCTCCTCTTCCAAGAGGTCACTGTGTTCTGTACGAGATGTCCCAGGAGACTCACTGCTGTTTGGAGCCTGAGGGAAGACCACGCATATTTTGATGAATTAACTCAGTGAACAAGAGCTTGCTTTGAATAAGAACAAAACAGCTCTCTGTTACATGACGTGATGTTTCGCTAGGAGTGAGGCTTTTACCATTGGCTCTTTCACGTCCTCCTCGTCATCATTGCCACGTGTGGCGTTGTGATCACTGTGAACTATTTGGACTCTAATATCGCTCTTGGAGAGGCGAGTGCACCTTTTGCCTGCCAAAAAAGAAGGTTGTCTTTACATTTAACTTAATTTTAAATTTGCATTGTTTCCATTTGTTAGAGTTAAAAACTGGCGAGTGACCCCTCTAGACCATACTGACCGTTGAGCTCACCTTTGCCTGTGTGCCTGCAGCAGATGGAGACGAGCGTGATGACACAGATGAGCAAGACGCTGCCTCCACCGACGGATCCACCAACAATTAACAACATGGGTGGGGCTTCTGCAAAGAAAACACAAATGGAGTGGGGTTAGATGGTTGCTAGGCAAAGGAAGTAAGAAGCGAATGTAGAGAAAAAGATCCTTTTTGTTTATCTTGCTAATCCCTGAGATGTCAGCGCCTATACTGTTTAATGTACCCGCAGTTAACCGTGACCCGCTCACAGTGAGCGTATGATTGTGCGTACGATCTGGCATCACACAGCCTGACGATAGTCTCTAATCTCTCTGAAGTAAGAGTAACAAGGCCTGACATGCAATGAAGCAAAAGACAGTAATCTAATTAGAAATTCCAGGAGATACCAGTGCTCATTTCTCTGGAGACCCCACTCTGATACAGTGATGTAAATTGTTGGAGAGGACCTTATTTTTGGTGTCTGCAGCAACAAAGGCTTCCACTGGCAACTGCATTCCAATGTAATTTTAAGATCACTTTAGTGGAATCCAGCCAGAGACGTTGCGTTCGCCCCAGACTGTGATAGAGAATATCACTCCAACCTAAAACGCATGACTCCATTTCATTGACTTTTGTCCCCGATCAATATCTATGTTATAGGGCAAACATATTCATTAAACCTAACCATCGGCTGATTAAATCATATCGATTAGGAGAAGTATAATTAAGATAAGAAGAGGCAGGGGCTCTGCTTTTACCTAATCTGGCATTCTTTGCCGGAGGAGGATTGAAAGTTTCATTATGTTTTCAGCAAAACACTTTGATGAGAGAGTTTGTTTTGTTGGTAGCTTACTTCACAGGATCACACAAAACAATCAACAATCATTATTTAAGAATTTGATCAAGTGCATTTTGAAGCAATTGAGGCACAATGGAGAGCACTAATGAAACTGACATGTTGATTCCGTCCCGATTAGTTTGCAGTCTAAAAAAAGAAGAGGATTTAGCTATCAGGAGTTGAGCCACATCCAGCCATCACACTTGACATCGAAACAGAAGTAGAAGAAAAAGAACATTCTGAGATTGCAACTTATAGGATGAACTGATCATTAATTTTCCCCATAAATGTTCTGAAGTGTGCTGTGCGGTCGAGGAATTTATCTTTAAGTCCCCCTCTTCTTCAAATGTGACTTTCTAATGATGTTCTACGGTAAGATGTGCCCCTAGAGCAAGGGTCGCAAACCCGTCGATCGTGAGCTACTAGACGATCTTTGGGACTTTGCCGGTCGATCCCGAGAACATTTTGAAAAAAATGTATTATCACATCAGTGCCCTCACTTCCCTGAGAGCGACCAACAGGCGAGCAACCCAATCCCCAAAACCCGTCCGGAGGTACACTATTACACCGACTCGCCCCCTCGCGCTGGCAAAAAGGTCGACTGAGAGAGGGAGGGAGTGGCAGAGTGCTGCAGCGATGTGCCTGCGCTCACAACAGTAATTATTTCACGTTAATAGGGCTCAAAGTCTGCCTTCGCAAGGCACGAATATAGCTGCATAGACATGGACCTCCAAAGAAATATTTTGAGCCATGACGACGGCGCTCGTTAAGGGCTGTCTGTTGTAGCGCATTGACCAGCCCCTCTCTCCTCAATCTGCATCGCTCGTCCGCTACACTGAGCCAACAAGCAATTGAGCAGACACCAAAAGCCCAACCCAGACCAAGAGCCACAAAAGTAGGGTATGGGGTGCCCAAAGGGCAGCTCAGGGATCATCTGCGGCCCGTGGCTTATTTGTCATTACATCACTGCAGAAACAAAATACAATTTTAAAAACAGCAAAAATGATAAAAATGTGACGTTCTGTGTTGTCGCTCTGCTGCCGCCTGTCTGTTTTGCCTTTCAGTGCACGCAGCAGCACTGATGAGCTGATGAGGGACACCTGTGGCCAATTACCTGAGCCTTCTTTAGCTGCTGCCAAACTACCCTATGTTGCCAGTTATTCCTTTGCCATCGCTGCTTCCTGTACCTCTACCTTGGCTCCCAACTGGTCTACCTTTTTCCCTTGTCGTGATTTACCTTCTTGTGCTTATTGCTTACTAGTTATACTTACCTGTTTGCATATTTTTCCTGCAGCTTCCTTAGTTATCGTGTACCTTTTTCCTGCCTAGCAGTGTTTTTCGTTTTTTGTGTATTTTTGGCTCCTGCCCTAAATTCCTTAGTTAGATTTTTGTGTACTTTGTTATATTTTTCTTGTATCGTATCTACAATAATAAATTGTATTTTTTACCACCACGCTATGTCTAATCTGCATTACGAGTTCCAACACTTGGTGTTAGCCAATCGTGACAAAAAAGCTAAAATGTTGAAACCAACAACCAATAATAAAGTACTGTGTATATATATATATATATGTGTGTGTGTGTGTTTATAAACACACACACATATATACAGTACACACACACACATATATATATATATATATATATATATATATATTTTATTACCACAAAAATGTGAGAATTTGTCAAACGGTCGCTTTTGAAGTTCTGGGTTTTCATGATGTCATGAAGGAAAAACCTCCTCCATAATCACATCGCCCCCGACCCGCCCCTAGCTGGATGAGCCCACACTACGCATACACCCACCACTTCATGGAAGACAGCTTTGTAAAAAAGCAGGCTTTGCTACACATGTGGAAATACAGCCTGGAGCTTTGCCAACTAAGTCAACTACAAATGTGGGAGCTGCAAGTTTGATCATTTTGTTTTTCGTCAGCGAATAGGCTAAACTAGCATTGCAAGCCTTGGACCGGGCATGTAGCCAATGTTGCCTCCTCCAATGAGAGATTTAGATAATTTCACTTTACTTTTCACTTTCACTACACTTGTGATTTACACGCAGCCACCAGAAGAGTCATGCTTGGGAGACTTAATGGAGGTAAAAGTTAAACTAAAAAGAACAAAAGTGATGTACAAATGTAGCGATGTGCTATTATGTATTACTCCACTTGGGTATTCTTCCGTAATTAGTTTGAAATAAGTAAGACAAGGACCACCTGGACTTTCTGTTAAGAGTCCACCTGTGTAGGGGACAAGTGGACTATAGGACTACCATGGAACACTGTTTGCTGGTCATGATTCAGACCTCTCCTGCCAGTTTGTACCTTGCTCCTTCAGGCTGACCAAGGCAGTGCCAGTGCCAAAGTTGTTCCAAGCAGTACAGTTGTAGCGTAGCTCAAAATCCGGCGCCAGCGTCTCCGACAGCACCAGTGAAGACACGACTCCTTGCTCGCTGGTTACCGTCTGCACAGAATATCGACCAGAGGAACCAGAGGAGAGGCTGATGTCTCCAAAGGACCATACCTGTGGGGAAGATAATGAACAAAAGGGGTAAGTCATTTTTCTACTGAAGGCCTGTACACCGTCTGATCCATTCATGCTGTTACCAGTTTCTCCCTCCGTACCGCTGTCTTTCTGCCACCCTCTAAAGCACGAGCACCAGCTCGTGTTTCAGCACCCTCCCACATGTGCCCTGCAGGTGAGCTAACCATCACACTATGGAGTGGGTCTGCTATCTGCTGCCTGTAGTGCACCTGTCTCTCACTCCTCTCCTCACACCCTAATTATTATCTCTCAGCCCAACATACTTTCAGCGGTTGGACAGGGTCAGCAGAGTGATGCCTCTAGGGCCGCTAATTGAAAGCAGTTTGTCTGAAAACCGTAGGAAGCCCATCTCCCACACCTCCCCCAACTCCTATTGCTTAATTTGATACCTGTGCATTTACACTGCTGGATATGTGTTCGTTAGAGGGATGAAGAGGTGTGAAGGTGAGGTTAGGGGTAACACTCCACTCTTCAGTAACAGCTCCAGTGTGGGTGTGGCAAGGGACGGGGGTGGTAGACTATGTAATCAGCCAAACATGAGCAAATGACAATATGAGATTCACTTACAATCTTATAAGGCGGCGGGCTGCTCCCCACCCGGCACTCCAGCTTGCCCTTGGAGTGCTTGACTGCATGCTGTGTGGCCTCTGCTGTGATGATAGGTGGGCCTAGAATGAAGATGGCAGACAGAAGAATGAGAACACACATTCTAACATACAAAACACTAGACTCTCTGATCAGTACGCTGAAACGGGAAGCTTACCATTTACAGTCAGAGTGGCATCTCTTTCTGCAACTCCGATACGGGGCACGATGGCCTTGCAGGTGTAAATCCCAGCATCCGCCTGTGTTACAGCCTTCAGCTGCAAGGTGTTACTGTTGCTGAGAACCTGGGTAGACAGAAAAAGCACGCAAGTGAGACTAGGGGTCTTATGGGGGTCGCAGTATAGCATAGTTTCCACTCAACTGCTTGGTAGAAACATGTCAGTTCCCTTTTAAGCAAAATTTACTTGTTAATGATGTTACAGCAGTAATATTTGTCCCTACAGCCTGTTTATGACCACCAAGTGTGACAAATATCTACAATCTCCCTCACTTCTTTGCCCTACTTTTGAGAGAGGAGGCAATCAATCTGTCGTATTTTAGGTTCCATGTTTCATGATGTCGTGAAGGAAAACCCTCCTTGCTCAATACCACATCTGACCCGCTTCTAGCTAGAAGAAGAAGCCCACCAAGTTTATATGTCCAACAGTTCACGGAGGACAGCTTAGTAAAAAAAATAAAGAAATAATTCCAAAAACGCTTTGCTACACATCTTAAAATCCTGGAGCTCTGCCAACGGTCAATCAGCGACAGATCTGGGCGCTGTAAGTTTGATCATTTAGTTTTTCTTCAATGACTAGGCTAACCTAGCATGCTGTTGCTGTTACAAAGTGACTCTAATGTTAGCACTATAGCTCACATAGCTATGCTAGTGTTGCTAAGCTCTATGGCATCGATTTGGGTTGGACAATTGCTGAGTTAGAGTAAAAATTGGTGCATAATGATGCTCTTTGGAGCCACATACTCTGTCAGAGGCAGGCGTGGACAAAGATAGCTCATTAGCATTAAGGCTACAGACACACGAAACAGCGCGTTCCCTGATTTTGAGCAACATACTATTATGCGACCTATGAGACGCATTAAAAATTGTTTGAAAAATACTATAATTTGGAACAGGGTCTGTAGTGGCTACAGATGTAGGCATTTGCTGGTGGTTGAGGTATAATTAAATGATTTAATTATCCTTAATCACAACATTTGACACTCAAATTTCCGCTGCGTAGCGACGCTGCTTGGTAAGATTGTCACCATTAAACTGTGAGGACACAACAGACTGTGCTACAGTGTGAGTGGGCCTCTGGAGCGGCTGCACTCACTCCTTAGCTCATTGATCCTGTCATTCTATCAAGCTGTGCTTAATCCATTTACCTCCACTCAGACCTCCCTCCCTCCATTTCCACACAGCCCCCCACTCTCTCTCTTGCGTGCTCTCCACTTTTCTTTTTCGACACACTTACAAGCTAACCCAATTAATCCATTACTCTTGGCCGTGTGAGGGACAGTGGTCGTGGGTGGATTAGAAAAATGTCTTGCTTTCTCCCTCTGTGGGGCAGAGTGTTCACTCTTTGAGGTGACGCCGGCGCTCGCGGTATCTTAAATCAATCTTTTACTGAGGTCTTTTTTTTTTTTTCCCCCTCAAGCTGACCGTCAGAAGGAATATTGGTAGCGAGGAAAGTTGCTCCTGTGGGACGTGGCTGAAAGACTTTTACCATGATAGTAAAGTTAGGGTGGAATATTTTTTTCCAGGAAAAGCAGCGACATCCACTTGATGCCTGACAGGGTGTGGATCTTTTGACTGACTGCTCCTTGAACTGATTGAGTTAGTGCGATGACAGCCAGTATGTACACTTCGACGTGGTGTAAATCTGTCAGTGGACAGACAGTTCTCTGCCATAGGGCTTATCCCTCGGGGAGCATTGTGAGAGCGGCTTTTTGAGGATTCAGTTGAGAGAGGAACGTGTAAAGGATGCGCCTAAAGGCCAAGTGTGAATGTTCTCTCTGAAGGGATGGTGTTGATTATGTTTATCGCTTTACCTCACTTGAGCCTTGCTTCGTCCAGGCAAGGGTCAAAGGAGGGTTTCCGGTCCACGTGCATGTGAATGCTGCATCCATCCCAATGTCCACTGTCATTGGCTTGGGCCCTGACAGCAATCTGGGGCCAACTGTGGAGAAACAGATAGTAAGAATCAATACTTGTCATATCATATACTTGTCACCTACGCCTCCAGCCTAAAATTGCAACAACTTTGCTTACTATCTGTATTCTTTTTCCTCGGTCTGTCCCCTCTTAAAGTGCTCATGACACCAAAACATGTTAGTCTTGTTATTTCTGCCGTGAAAAATAACATTGAAAGGCATATTTCCTGTGTTAGATGTGTGCTCAAATGTTTCAATATTTATTTTTATTTTTTTTATAATTTCCGTCACTTCCATGGTCGGAGGAGGCGGAGCAAGTGACGTCAATTCCCACACAGAACTCCTGCTTCAGTACAACGCACTTCTCGATTCATTTCTCTTGTTATATATTTATTTATATTATGCCGGCTCGTTTTGTCGAAGGCTTTTGCTGGAACACTTGAGGAGATGGAGCAAGCTTGTTCACATTTCTAAAACACACAATTCGCCTCTTCAGATGTGTCGGCAAACTTTGTGGGACAAATGTTACTGCCCCGCAAAGGAAATAAAAAGTCCAAAACCCACAAGACGTTTAATTGTGGAAAAGCGTGCCAAGATGGCAGTAAGTCAATCTACATTTCTCCTGCTAATATTCTCCATAGTAGCCGCTCTAGTGGTCATGGCGGCTAATGCAGTGCTAATTCCCATCTGGCTTGTTCTGACGTACAAGCGAGGCAGCCAATGTGTTATCTGTTGTAGTGTGCAACAAAAAATCCAAATGGTTGTCTTTGATTGCAGCGTCACTATGAATCTTAGAATAATACGGGTTTTCATATCAAATGGCTTGCTCAACGTTGTTTATAGTCTTCAGCTCTGTGCAACGTGCAAAGAGCAAGCTAATAGCTGTCAGTGGCTATTACCGCCAGTAAAACATGTCATACTCCTCACGAGACATTATTACTAAATGTTATCATTGCTGTGAATGTCATTTTCTTTGCATGCGTTCATGGCTGTGTTTGCAGCTGGTGGCCGGTGTCACCCGTAGTGTTCTAGACGTGAATTGTTAGCAAAACATGGCTCGCTGTCACTCATCTTTCTAGCCAATGTTGCAGTCGATCTGTCAGTTTCAGTACGTAAATACATATTTTTTGACCAGATCTATTCTAGGAATCTTAGAATAATAGTATGGGGGCTAATTCCAGGGATGAATAGGCAGCAATCCAATGGTCTTTTATTTTTGCTGTTTTTGCAAGATGGCGTTGCTACAGAAAACTTGCTGGGGACGTGTCAAAATCACCACGTCATTTCACTCCTATTTCATAGTTGTTTATCTATGACAGCAGTATGACAAACATGTTGTATTAAGTGAGTACTTTCATTCTGTTATTGTTTTTTTCTAACTTTTTCGGCGTCATGTGCACTTTAAACCATAGTTTACCCACACTTCTTAAGAGTTGAACTTACATTGAACATCAACCAGGGTGCTAACATTGGTGCTGCCGACAGAGTTGGACACCTCGCAGGAAACTGGGTCTGTGAAGTAGGAGTAGTCCACCGTCACCTCAAGGCTGTCCCCGTTTGCCTCGGAGATGGGGACGCCTCCTTTAGACCACCTGGGACAGATGAATCATCACATTATACAGTCAGATGATTAGCTCAGGGAAGGTACTTAGCCATGCATGTCAAAGTGGCTATTAGCTCATTCATAGTATGTGTCAATCATAATCAAGCGCTGCCAATCAAGCGGCTCATTCAACCCAATTATTCAAACGCTTGCAGGTTTTGGATGGCAGGCTTGCAACATAGTGATCTTGCAAGAGCGTGAGGGTGTCTACCTGTAGCCAGTGATTTCTGGATTGGCTGAGGCAGTGCATATGAAAAGCACCTTGGCGCCCTCGGCAACTGTCTGAGGCTGCACTGATAAAACGACTGAAGGAGGGTCTGCAAGATGGCAAATAATTGTGATTAAAGTTAACATGCACGGTTTGATTTGTATTGAATGAATGTGGATGAGTGCGCTCCGCACACTGATGGTTGAAGCTTACGTTGGACATTGATAGTGATGGATGTCTGTCTTCCAGCGGGGGCAGCTGGGTTAAGAACCCTGCAGGTGTAGGTGCGGCCGGAGTCGCTGTCCTCCGGGATGATTGGAAGCATACTGACAGCTGCCTCCCTCTTCCCATCCTCCATCAGCGTCTGGAACAATGCAGAGTAGTGGTTGGATCCAGCTGGAAGCCAAAGGTATTGCCTCCATGTGTCGTCCTATTTCTATTTTTATGCGTAAGCCACTAACACTATTTTAATTTAAACTTCTTTGGCACCGGTGGTGAACTATATTAGTATATTTTACGATGCAGCAGAGGGATTTTTTGCTGTTCCTACATTTCTGAGAGTGCTCGCCGTCAGCGCCTTGTTTGTCATCGTCTTTTAAATCTATTTACTGCTCACAGAAATCAATACGCCTAAGTGAGGCAAGGTGTAGATTCTGAGGGTAATGCACGCTGCTCGCTCTTTTCCAAACAAACAAAGAGGAAAACAGTGTAATGGCCGAGGTGCCAATGAGTCTTGTTTTTTTGGGTGGTGACAGTGTGGCAGACGTGTCACATCTTTTTATACCAAAAAAAAAGAAAGAAAAAGCTAGCATGGCATTTTCCCTGGACACCACAATCAATGATGCAACACTTTCTCTTCCTCAGCAAGAAACACAAAAATCGCAATTTTATTAGATCAACTCACACCACGTGCCATGTCAACACCACTCACTTTCTTTTAAATGCATTTCATATCTTCAGGGTTGGCATATTGTTTTGTTTTTCCATGCAGCATTGTTTCTTCCTCATGTGTCCCCCCCCCCCTCCCTCTCCCGTTCACCCTTTCTCCACTGCAAGCGCTCGCCTCCTTAAATGTGGTGTTTAGCGTCGTTTAGCGTGGTCAGGGAGCATGAAAAATGTGACACTTTCCCAGCCGTGCCTGACTCACGCTCCGCCGCACCCCCATTGTGTTTCTGCATTGTTGTGTTGGTGATTCGCTCTCTGCAGAAAGTCTTACTGTATGAAACCCTCATGCCTGTCTGAGCTTTGGCATGCTCCAGTTATGCTGTAGTGTCACTGCATTAGTGGAGGGAGGGGTCGGTGGTGTTGGTGGAGGGGAGTAGGGGGTTAGAGGCGTGAGTGAAAATGGGAGGGGGACTGCAGAGAACGAGTGAACAAACCTTATGAGAAAAGGGGGGTGATTGAAAACCATAGAGAAGAGACAAAGAAAGCGAGTGGGATGTTTTTCAATATCACGTGGGTGTTAGTCATGAAATGGTGGCTACAGATTTGCATGTACCTTAGAGTAAATGGCCGTGTCCATTACTTCTCCATCTCTGTACCAAGTGATCTCAGCGGCAGGTTTGGCGCCGGAGGATCTGCAGGTGAGGTTGTATGGCGTGTGGGCCTTAAGACGCACGACAGGGCCGCCCTCCACTATGGGGTCTGAAGGCGGGACTGTAAAGAAATAACAAATCAATCCATGCAACAAGACACAAAGAAGTCATGCATCTACACAGGTACACCTGCACAATCTGATACAGTCATCCCTCGACTATCGCTGTTAATTGGTTCCAGATCCGACCGCGATAAGTGATTTTCCACGAAATAGGATTTCATATTAATAAATGGCATACTTTCGTAGTTAGAGCATAGAAAACTGTATTATGACCTTCTAAATACAGTTTATACCATTATTAGAGCCCTGTACGAATTAAATAACACCCCTATAGTCACCTTTACGCGCCTATTATTCTTTGTTAACACCACGTTGCACAACTATAATGCTCAGGCTACGGAATCACTGCAGGGACAAAAGACGGCCACCACTTTACAAATAGCAAGTTAACCAGCAAACTAGTTAGCCACCAGATAATTTAATGTCAACTTAAGAAAGGCTTTCAAATGGAGTGGGGAAGAAAGACCAAGTAACAAGCCAAAAATGTACCACTTCCACACAGAATTGGAGGATAACTTTTTTTCACTCTGTCATGTCGAACATACCATGGCTGACTATATGTGTTAAGGCAATGTAATCTAAGGTAACATCTCATCAATGTAACATTCCGGACACCTTGTGACCAGAATACTACATATGACTTGTCTTTTAATATTTTGGACTAATAATACACCATAGTCAACCACGAAACAATTATTTATTAATGCATTCATTTTTGAAAAAAACGCACTGGAGTGAAGAAGTGATGTTCAAACTGTGGTGGTGAGGTATGACTGTACAAGAGCTGTGTCAAAGATAAGCATTTGGGTTGACACTGTCAGACAGCTATTCATTTAAAAGTATGTTTGACATTGTGGTTATAGTTTGCATTTTGTTGCATCATATTGAAGTTGTTTATAACCAGTGTATGTCTACACCACTGCAACCAACAACACTGAATGCCTGTAAGGCAGAATTCATGATCCAGCTCTTATATTAGATCTTATTAGATGTGTACGGGTGCATTGATGTGCACTTTGGTGCGGTTTGCCTAATCTTCGCCTAATCTGTGCTGTAAAGAACATATGCACAGAGTAACGACATGATTGGGCAGCTTTCGTGACATATTACATGACGTAAATGAAATATTCTGACCCAAAACACCCTCTGCTGGGTTATTTTTAGATTTTGCTAGCTTAGATTTCACAAAAAGCTTCTAAAATGTACTTTTAAGGAGGGCCATTGTCACACACAGAGGGAGCGAGCAGAGACGCGACACTTCCAATGCATTTTCTCTGACATATTTGTAATTTCTCCATGTGTCATTTGCACACTGATCCGTGTAGGATTTACATTTGAGCTCAAGTAAACCAAACCGCACCAGAGTTCACATACACTTTGCAAGCGGACCAAGACCCATCACTCAAGCGGTGTCGGTCCACTTGTTTGTTTCGGATGACCAACTGAACAAAGCACACTGACAGAGCAAACACACCAGAGTTGCTTTTTTAATGAACTAAACATGACAAGTGCGAATGCAGCCTAACAAACGAACACGATCTTCTTATGATCACATGCCGCTCATTCCATGAAACAGCTAAATGGTTGTCATCTGTGGAGCAAACAACAATCTCTCCATTCTTTATTTCCTTTCTAGAGACTAGCATTATTGTTGCATTTGCTCCTACTAGGTTTGGACTGAATTGCTTATTTGTTCACTTATTTGCATGGTTTCTCACGCAGCTCTTGTAAGCCAAGCATGATGAGGGCGTCCATCTCCCCGACCAATAAGGAGCGGCGTGAACGTAGGGTATGTGTTGGCCTTTCTCGCTCCCTCCACCGAACCAATTTCACTGTGTGTGTCTGAATTGTCAGAGGTCCTTCCGTTGCCGCCGCGCGGACACTAATGGAATCCGAGTGCTAGGTGATTTTAATTTCCATGCCGATTCCCCTGACTGCACTCCAGACGTTGACTCCTTTCACTGTGCCGGATTGCTTTGGCACGCAGGCAAGTGCACACAAATACACATACACTGGGAAAAAAAGGCCCCTCCTCTCTTTAGCTCTTGATACGCCTATATACAAACATACACCTCAAGATACCCTCCTCCTCATTTAAAAGTCTATGAAAGATTAGCATGGCCCATCAGCCACCAGCCTCAACTGATCAGGCGGAATTTGATGAAGTTACCAACCTTGCTTTCCTTCTTCCACGTGTATGTGGTAAGAATTGTATTTTATTATTTTTTTTTAATGCAGCTTGTGATTTCATTCTCTTTCTCTTTCCATGGCAAACACGTATCATATTGACCCGAGTGTAAAAAGGTATTAGAGAAACATCCAGACACCTAGAAAAAATCTGAAAAAGATCTATCGTCTTATAGTCGTCTGTATGGATTTATACATGCAAACCAAAAGGTGGCGCCAAGTCACTTCTCCCCAAGCGAGTTCAAGCTTTTCTTCCTGTCACTCACACACATCTGTAACCTGGAGAGAGGCTGCTGCAACACAGAGAGCCATTCGAAAAAAGTGCCTGAAAGGTTGTACAGAGGAGTGATCAATGCCGCAAAGTCATTGGTATTGGAACCCCCCCCCCCCCCCCCCCCCACCCCCAACCCCCCCCCCCCACCCCAACAAAAAAAAAACAACGGCCTTGAAAAAGTGGGGTCGTCTTAAACTCCAAAACTCATACTTAGAATTGTCTTATATGCCAATCAATAATGTATGTTAAAACTTACGTCAAATAACTGAAGAATAAATACTTCCATCCATCCATCCATCCATTTTCTATACCGCTTCTCCTCTTTAGCGTAGCGGGGGCATGTAAGCCATGTAAGCTGGAGCCTATCCCAGCTGACTTCAGGCGACAGCCGGGGTACACCCTGGACTGGTCGCCAGCTAATCGCAGGGCAAGAATAAATACTTATTTGGACTAAATTGTCACCCTTTTCATTTTATAATATCAACCACCTTTAATGTATACTGCAGTAGGGATGATAGCAAAGTTTGCCAAATGTTTTCATCTCCAAATCCTACAAAAATACATCATGTATTTCCATAATATTTGCACATACAAGCTAATACAATGCAAAAGGAATTGTTTTAACAAACATCCATCAAAAAGAGTACTTGTTTCTGTCATTACAAGACAACAGTTATTAAATAACACTGTACTACAACATAGTAGTAGTACAGTGAATGAAAGATGAATGCTTATTTGAAATTCATATCAAGTTTGTTCCCCTGCCGGTGTGAGCTCACAGGACACACTTTAATGCCTCTGTAGTGAACATTATCATCATGTTGAGATTGCGGCCTCTAAATTTCTTCCGTTATGAGCGTGTGGGCCAATACTAGATTTATGGGGAGTGACATTCCTTCAAATGCCACCAGATGCCAGCAGTGCTTTGCTCATTCCCACCAGACCTGCCCCCCGATCTCCACCACCCCCACCACCACTACCACCGCACACACAACCTCATCCTCTCCCCTGCAACCCTTGGTGTCTGCATGAAGAAGTGGATCACTCACATCGTGTTAATGTAAAAACTGCCTTGCGGTTGACAAATGTTGTGGCTCACTGTAAAATGTGCTAACTATGCAGACCTTGACTTTCAAGTGACTACGCGAGTCATTTGTGATTGCTTCAATCACATTAGCCCAAGACGTCCACAGTCTTGAGTGTGTTTACTTTTTTTTCTCCCCCGCCTTCCGATCGGAGTCTCTTGGCTGAGCCTTAGTTGAATTATGCCCCCACACATTTCATTTCCATCAAGAAATGATATTTATGACTGAAGGGTTATTGTTGAGTGGTGATAAGACATGATTTTATTAATTGTAAAGCATTTAAAGAGGGGAGTCAATTTGTATACAATGCAATATAGTTTCATTTGTCTGTCTGTCTGTTGTGAGTGGCATAATTATATGTTCTTTTTTTTTATTATACTTGTCTGTTGTTGACGTTTGGACTGTTCCCAAGCCGTGGCAGTCTGAGCTGTGTATCTTACCTTGTACAGTGAGCTTGGCACGGTGGGAGCGCAGGCCCGCCTGTGTCGCCTGACATTCGTACACGGCATCATCTGCCAGCTCTGCCGAATCGATCAGCAAGCTGTGCTCGCCTGATAGCGGGTCGCCCATTAAGGAGTAGCGCGTCCAGCCTGCGTGACGCCAAAACACAGAAGAGTCAGGCACAAACCCAGCAACAATAAAAACGTAATAATACATAACTCTGAATTCAAGAAGATTTGGACAAATGTGGCAAAGCTCTTTAAGTCCTGAATGAAGGCAGGCAGCACCTCAGTAGGATAGAGCCATTGTGTGTGTGGAGCAGCATGAGGCGGCGAATGAAACGCTTGAAGAGGCTGTCCTTGAAGCGCAGACACAATAAAGATGGTGACCGGGGCCCTGGGGCCAAGAGAGTCTCTCTGCCATCAAATGTCAGCATGTGACAAAAGCCGATTGATTATCCACCTTCCTACAAGAACCTTAAAATCTCAACAACAAATTACAGGTCCATCTGTGCAGCAGTCGCCGACCTTTCGCGATTCAATTTTGTAAAACCCAAATGTTTAACAAAGAGAGGCTTGGTTTCTCATGGGATCTGGCATTGATCACGGAAAGACAAGACGGGAAAGAAATGGAGTTGTTGCTACTTTTACATGCACAATTTAGCCCAGCAACTATCCCAACTAGACATTCACTGCGTAAAATCAGTTGTGTATCTCATTCCCTAAGTACGGTTGAACACTTCAATCGTTACCTTTGACTTGCAGTTGCGGGCGATTTATTCCTTACAGTGTGACTTCCAAAAGTATTAACAGTTTAAGGCAATTTCCACCGTTTCCCCCAAGTAGTACTGTTTGGTTCAGTTTAGTATAGTACACATTCTATGTGTTTCCATTGTCAAACGTACAAGATCCCAAAACATCCCACTTCCCAGTCACTATAGTATGGCAGCAGTATGTTGATTGCTAGACTGGTCTGGGTTATGTGTTTGGTGTGTCATGCAGTTTTTACACTTGAGCTGATGTCAACCGAGCCCCAAGTCTAGTCATACTTTTGTTATTTCAAACATTCATAATGGAATTTCCAAAAAGGAACACTCATTATTCACACTCCTACCGTCAGGCAGACGCTACAGGAGTTTGAAGTCCAGGACCACAAGGCTGGCAAACAGCTTTTACCCACAGGCCATCAGGCTCCTCAACGAAGCACTCGCACACGCCGCACGCAACACACGCACACACTCATAGCACTTTATTTATTTATTTATTTGTATTATTTACTTGTATTAATGTCTCTTCTGTTGTTGTTGCTTAATTTATTGGTATATATGTTTATGTGTTTATGTTTCTTATGTTCTTATTCTTTCATTTGTTTTCTTTCTTTTCTTGGGAGAATGA
The DNA here is from genome assembly GCF_027744805.1 of Dunckerocampus dactyliophorus. NCBI lineage: Eukaryota > Metazoa > Chordata > Actinopteri > Syngnathiformes > Syngnathidae > Dunckerocampus > Dunckerocampus dactyliophorus. The sequence continues at coordinate 21,544,577 of NC_072825.1, forward strand.
ACAGAATAAGATTTTCATTGCATGGTATAACTGCTGTTGTACTATGCACATGACAATAAAACTCTCTTGAATCTTGAATCTTGAATCCATTTTGTTTGGTGCTCACCAGGGTGTGGACAATAGCGTCCATGCTTAGTTCAATTTAACTGAAAGGAAACTGCAAAATCTGAACATGGATGAAGAACGGAATAGGAAGAAGATATCGTTGCTTATAAAATAGAATTAAAAGTCGCTTGTGAGTTTGATAGTTGTGTACTTGTTTCTTCGTTGTTTCTTCGCCAAGTATCAGACTGTCCTGTCGCTGTGATGTAACACTATTTACATAGCATATGCAGCTGTTGCCACCATGCCTTTGCAAACCATGGTGGAAACACAAGCCATATCAGGCTATGTACCATGACTACCGGAACTCTACCACTTGGTGGATACGTGCTATAAATAGACTCTGACCCAGGTGTACAACTAGGCATGGGCCGGTATGAGATTCTGACTATATGACAACCTTGGGCAAAAATATAATGGTTTCACAGTATTATAATTACAGCTCTTAAATGTGTTATTTTGAAATATCTTCATTGAAAGGAAGAGAAAAAACTTTTAATTTTTAAACAATATAACAGAACATGATGGAAGTGGAACATACAGTATGTATGCAAAACTCGTGGGCACACGTCTTGTCACACCGGTGCCGCTTGATGCTCACGAGACAGCTAACTTCACTTACGATGGTTAAGTTGCCCACTTTTGGCAACACAGCTCATGCCCATGGTTTGAGCACGACAAAGCCTAGTTCCAACTGTGAGGAATAGCACAGGACGTGGCAAAGTATTTCCACACAGTGGCCGCGCTGGACCTCCACTTTCTCTCATACCGTAGGACGGTATGACGGACTATTTTAGCCGTTTTGAAACCATGACTTTTTTCATACCGTGGTACCACACCATGCTTATGTACAACTATGACAAACTCGATTCCTGACAAACTAATGTTTTTGCTAGGTACCTTAAACGTTTCGGTCAAACAAATCCAATAATTCGACGCCAAATAGATGCAATGAAAGGACAAGTGATGGGGAAACTTGGTTCCTTTTACTGGTTCTTCTGTTCTTAAGTTCTTATGAGACACTCACTGAAGTAAATTGGGTACTGAGTCTCCCATTGCAGAACAAATTGTGAATCGCATAGGCTATTAACTCGAGTCACCCGTCACAGAACCTTGTGTGAATCGGGTACTCTGTTCACTCGAGTCAACCATGCACATATAGCGAAAGGCTTCTTGAGACGTCATCTGTACTTCTGTGAAGAAGGTGTCGGACGTTTCGCTCCTCCTCCTCATCCTCATTTGCGAAGTTCGCTGACGAAGCTTTTCAGATGAGGAGTGAAACGTCCGACACCTTCTTCACAGAAGTACAGATGACGTCTCAAGAAGCCTTTCCCTCGATGGACAACTCCTGTACGACTGAGAGCCTACACAGACGCATGCACATATACTCGCACATGTGCAACAAGTTCCACTCCCTTCCCCGACTTGTCCCACATTTAATTCCACCCTGGTTTCCTCATTTTATTTCACTGACGGTAACAATTAAGCAGTTAACGGAGTACCCGTGAGGCCCGATTCAGTATTAACTCACAAATTTTGAACGAATCATTCATGATTTTCACAACTCTAATGCAGACTGTGCTCATACCTGGTAGGTCTCTCTCTCCACCCAATGCCAGTCCATCTTTGGTCCACTGTACCATGCCCTGGTAGCCCACAATGACACATGGTAGAGTCACGGACTGCCCAGACACCACCACCTGGTCCTGAGGCTGCTGGGAGAAGTAGGCTGCTCGGGTGGCAACTGCAAGGACAGAAGGAGGGGGAAAAAAAACCTTGTGAATTTGACAAGAATTGACATTTTTAGGGCAAATCATGTAGAAAACCCCACAGAATGTAATGTCATTTCAGTGAGTGGCAGCAGGTGCGTTGCGGTCAGAAAATAAGAGTCTGGGTGAGCCCTCAATAAACTGTCATTTAAAAAAGGATGGGTGAATCTGACTTGTGTGAACATAAAAGTTTTTTCCCTATAAATATCCCTTCCAAGAAGACGAGTCAGCTGCGCCTCATGACTTATTTAACGCTTTCCCAAGACCATATGCTTGTACGCTTACTGGCACGAAAGGAAGCACTTTTGGGTGAAGGGGGGGATCTACCACTCTTTCGCTGTACTTTTAGAAAAAAAAGATGTTAAACAATTAAAATCTCACTGAAGGTCCCGTGGGGCCCGTTTTGTTTGAGGACTTTGAAATTTAGCAGACACCTGCCGCCGTTGTGCTGTTGTGTTTAAGTGCAGTACACACTCTCAATGGATTGTTTGGCTGGCCTTCAGACACACACACACATATGGATGCAGAATGAATTTGGTTTCTAAATATTTGCCACTATGCTAAGGATTGAGCATTCCAAACCATATACAGGCAGGGAAAGATGGCAGCACTCCAGAGGTAACTAATCCGTAGGATGGGGAAGAGAGACAGTTGGTTGGTTATCTAAGTGGGCTCTCTGTGTGAGTATTTAAAAAAAGAAAAACTCATTCTCCTTCTCTCTTTCATTGTTGCTCAATGGAGAATGGAAGGGAAAGGGGACTGGGGGAAGATAAAGAGGGCTCTATTCAGGCAGGGCTAAACCCCCCCCACAGCCTGAACTGCTTCTCTTGGTGGGAGCGCTTAAACAGACAGGGTTACCCCCTCCACACCCCTCCCCTCAAGCATCACCAGTAAAGAAAGCTGCTGAAAGGAGGGCAACATACGGCGACCAGAGACATGCTATTGTCTCCTTGTCCCTCTTTTTTAATAGGCCTCTTCATTCCCAATCAATCCTTCTAAATGCAAGTTTAATAGCTTTTCAATAGCAGCCCCCCCCTCCGAGGAAGGTGGCGGGATATTCTGTTACGCTCTCACCCTTTTTTATGCTTTCCCCCTCTTTCTCGCTGCATTCGCTGTTTGAGTTTGAATGGGGCGGGGGGGTGCTTCAGAGGTTGTTGGCAGTGTTTATTCCGCACTCAATTATCCACTTCATCTCAGGACGGGCTTGTGGACTGAACCCTGTCCCTCACTCTCGCCGCCTCCCACTGCCTCTGCCACCCAGCAGCATAATTAATGCCAACTTTCCACCAAGCGGTTTTGTTTGGTTGTGTTTTTGCACTCCAATTTAGAAAAGTTGCAAAGGGGTACCATGATACTTGGGTGCGTCTCAAATCTGTTTCCAGACCCGGTTGTGATAAGTGAATTCCCATGAAGTAGGATTCTTCATTTATAAATCAAATATTGTCGTAGTTAGAGCATAGAAAATCTGTTTATGACCTTCTAAATACAGTTTTTAACATTATTAGAGCCCTCTAGATATGAAATAACACCCCTATAGTCACCTTTACACTCGTGTTACCCAAATCGTAGACATAATAACAGTAAATTAGACATTTAAGACATTAATAAGACTTATGCTTCTGTGTGTTGCAATCAATGTGTTCCAGACGTGTGGAGGACAGTTAGTGACATTGGGGGTTCAGAGTTGAGTCTTAGCTTGGTGTGGATTACGTCCACAACAATAGCTTCTGCTATTACAATGATTATTATGTTATCATTACTGTGCCTGTTATGAGGTAATTGAACCTGCAATAAAAGCCTGTTGCCCCAGCAATTAAGTCTGGTCATGTCTCACTGAACATTACAGTCAAATTACTGACACCTAGTGACCAGTGTAGAATGCTACATAGCGTCACGTCTTTGAATGCATCTTCTGAATGCCTTATATTGTATTTCTATTTTACTTAATTTAGACATTTTTATTCTTGAAAATGGTTCATTTAGGCAAAAAATATGTAACATTTGCTTAAATATATATTTTTTTACTAATAATAGACTATATATTCCAAAAAACAGCACATTTTATTAATATATTTTTGAAAAAACATGAGAGTGAAGCCGTAAAATTTGAACCACGATGTAGCGAGGGACGACTGTACTACTGTTAGCACGCTTCAGTATGTGTACACAGTATACTTAGGTACGAATCTTGACAGTGTGGTGCTGTCCCAAATTGTTAATTACTGTTGTTTTGCACTTAACATGGCTAAAATGACCCCTCTTTTACAGAAACCCCCCGCAATATAGCCACATCACAGCCATAATAGTAGCTTGAGCATTTATTTGGCTTTGAACCCGGCAAAGGTGGGGTATTTCCACAACACACCAATTCAGCATCTTGGAATCACAAACAAAATTGACCTGAATATAAGATGACCTTGAATATAAGGCAACCCCTCTTTTGAAAGACCCATTTAGGGAAAAAAATGCATTATTCTGAGCTGCTCGGTAGTTTTTGACGACTCTGCTTCATTGATCACTGTTACCTTAAAATTAGCATCATAACTCTGGCTCTATTTGCTAACTTGCTATAATCTTTGACACACAAAAATGTCTTACATTCGAGTCAATACGTTAATGAGATGCCAGACGACATCAGTTGCCGTGCCTGCTGACCTATGTAGAATAGTAACATTTAACATGACAGGATGGGAGAGATGAGCATCGAGTATCAAAATTCACACCCTGTCACACCATTCTGGCTTTTGCAGTTATTGTCCCGAGTTTGATACTGCTTCCAAAGTTCTAAATATTTGTACCTAGGTCCCCCTATTTAAGAAAGGGGCTAATTTAGTGCTCTTGAGCCATGTGAAATGGTACAGTTCCGTTCGCCACAGTACGGTTTGGATGGGTAAACCCTGATCAAGCTTGGATATTTGGGAACCCTTTATAATCTGTACCGTACCGCTTGATAGAAACAAGCCTTTTGGTGCCAACCAGTCAATGCTGCTTTCCATCACAGCCACAGTGGGTGTTCAGCCAGTTCAACCAAGAAGGGAAAAAAAAGTGTAGTCGGTGTGTGCGTGTGTGTGCATCGCTCTTACAAAGGTGTTGAAATAGCCTATTGAGCTGTGGCTCCACAAAGGTACGCTGCATGTGTGCAAATCAAAAGAGGCCAATTTGAGGAGGCCAGTGAGAAGTGAGAAGTCTCTGAGCTCAGGCTATTAGGAGCAGAACAAGGACTAGCATTTTCCTTCAAAAAAAAATACTACTTGTCTGTCTAACATTCTGCATTCATGGGGTAATGAACATTTTCATAATCCACCCCAGGCAGAAAAAAATTGAGATTTTTCTTTTTGTTCTTGCAAGAGAGAAAGGGTAAAAATTGATTGCAATTAAGTATCTTGCCCAGTGTATCTAACTGTTTACAATGGGTAATAATTCCCTTCATTGGTTGATTGTTTAAACGGATTACATGCTGTGAACTGTTTGTCTATACCACACCCACACACAATTTCATATGCTCCCATTTAGCAATTAACACTTCATATGGAGCCATACAAAAATAGAGCGAAGAACATGTGCTGAAGCACACGAGTGATTCACGGCTCTGCGGATCCCTTATTGAAAAGGCTCAACAGAACATCTCAACTGGCTAATGACTCATGCCAGATTCCTTAATTCTTCGTTGCCGAATTAGACAATTCTTTGACGGTGTATTAGCAGCTTAATCACATGAATACATTCCTGATGAGGAGTAAGGGAGGAACGGAGGCACATAAAGGGAAAAAGACGAGAGACACACAAACACACACTTCTTAAAGACTTAAACATGAGGTACTTCTCCATTAGCGACAATGTAATAATAATTAAAAAAAAAAAGCTGAACTTTTAGTTTGCGTTCACACTTGTGGTTTGCTACTGTGGTCCGGTCCAAAAAAACAAAGGGCACATGGTGTGCACTTTGGTGGGGTTCAAATTGGTATTGTTGTCATGAGACCAAAGACTACAAAAAATCTATATATATATTGTGACATATTACATTGAATATGTAGGTTATTTTTACATCCTGCTATATTTAACAGCTTAAATTTGACAAAAATCTTCTAAAATATACTTTTAAAGAAAATTGTAGTCACACACACACAGAGGGGGAGAGCAGAACAAAGAGACATCGCCCACCAACGCATTTTCTCTTAAATATTTGTCATTTCTACAAGCTTACTGTCGGAAGTAAGTGGTAACACTGGTCCGTGTCTTTAGTCTGTGTTGCCTTCCCATTTGCACTCAAGTGAACCTAACTTCCCCAGAGCCCCATCTCTGAAGCAGTTTCGGTTCAGTTGTCTGGTGCACACAAGAGTTTGGATGGTCACGTTCACACTTGACCGCAACAACCGCCCCTGCATAATGATGGGTCGTTCGCCTGCCTAGTGGCAAAACACCTTATTAGTGGCCACTCTTCCTGTGGAATGGGACAATCTTTGGGGGAGAAACAAGAAGATAAGCAAGAGAGTCCTGTTGCCTCGATTCAACCTTTGCGAATTACCATGATCTGGATGACGGAGACTCTACACAAGGGGTCGGCTACCTTTACTATCAAAAGAGACATTTCCCCCTTGCCCACTCGAGAAATATAGTCAGGAGCAGCAAAGCATAACAGCTTATAAATGTTTAAAAGTCTGAATTTTACCTTGTTGTTACAACAACAGAATAAACAAACAGAAGTGTAGCGTTTATCTATTATCTCTTTTATTACTACTATTAATTATCTTTATTTTCTTATGAAACGTTTCTTTTTTGGTGGGATATCGTCATGATTAGCTTACCGTGGGGGGAAAAGACGTCTCTGTCATGTCGCAACGGACACGGACAGCCCCTCCTTTCCTCGCGCACATCCAATCACCAGTCAGAACTCAGCCACGATGCATTCATGGTCTTCCAAAAAGTTGGATATTATATTTATATCAATAGATATTATATTACTCTTTTCAAAAATGTGCATTTGTGCCATTCAGGTGTTAGCGTTGCGAAAGGAGAAACAAGAAGGAGGCTGAAAGAGCACATGCGGTTCCGAAGCCGAGGGTTGCCGACACCTGCGCTACACAGACAGACAAATACACCATGTTCTTTTTTGCCAAACCACACTGACAAGTGTGAACGCACCCTTCAAAACCTGCTACTCTACCTTCTCCACACAGCTACATTCCCACTCTGTGGATTAGTTGGAATGCATGTGTTGGATTAATGTTACCTTTCAGGCTTTTCACATTTAGATTCCTCATTTCTGAAACTGCAGCATTTACTCTATTTCTTACCTTCTTGTGTGTGTGTGTGTGTGTGTGTGTGTGTGTGCGTGTGTGTTTCCATTTTCTGGTAACAGGGTCAAAAAACATTTGGCCTCAAACATTTTAATCCGGATTTCCCCAAATGGAATATCATTTCACGCCACATGGGGCTAAGTTTATGTGTGTGTGTTTCTTGCTGACACCGTCTGATGCTTTGTGAAGGTGTACACACGTATACTGTGTGTGCGTGTGTGTGCATGAGTAGTAAGGCTGTGTTAATAGGGAAAGAAAAGTGTGAGGCACTGGAGGGCACATTTAGCAGGATACTTAGATGCCGCGACTTTGCTGGTTGTGTCACATGGTTGGAGAGAAATGCAAAACAGCCTTTCAGGATTGGGCGCAACCTGTTAAAGAGCTTTGCCGCCGCATCCGCTCGGCCCTCCTTCATGTGAACCGATAGGGGTACATTCACATCGGGGCGGATCAGGAAGAGATGGACAGATGTCAGCAGTGATCCGTCCACCACTGGACATCTGCCTTGATAGAATTAGATTGAATCTGCCACTGTGTGCGTGCGTGTGTGTGTGATGGTGATGAAGCTAAAGACAGAGTGATAATGGCACTGCGGATGACCTTTAGCTATGATGGGAATCTAACGTACACAGCACAGTGCATTTACTACCTCCCCTTCAAGTGTCCTAATCTGTTACACCACTTTGATGCATATATATGTGCTGTGTGTGTGTGGGTGTGTATATATATCTTAGGGATGTCCAATAATATCAGCCCACCCAGATTATCGACCCGATATTGGCATAAAAATGTGACATTGGTAGATATTGTTATTGTTTTTTTTCCCCAATAATGAAAACCGATTTTTAAAAAATGCTGTATAGATGGACATTTTAACATTCACATGGCCAGGATGACCAGTTTGCTCACAAACAGTGCAAGCCCACCTCCTTTGCGCTTTCCACAGGCTCTTGTCTTCCTGTCCGCTCTGTCTGCCCTGAAGTCGGCTAGCTCCATGTTAGCAACTGGGACGCTAGCTGTTAGTCATTCAGAGAAGCACAAACAAGATGCACTCCCTGAAGGTCTGGACTTTCAAGACCAGTTCGTTGAGCTTGCTCGGTAGTGAATTCATGTTTTCCATGATAATAGAAGGTACCAAAGGCTTGAATCTCCACATCCTTGCTAGCCGCTTGACTTTCATCTTAGCCCCGGCTCTGTCGCCTCGATATCAATGGGTAGACAGGGAATCGCATTGATGAGGGACGTCGCTCTCATGGCACGTAAAAATGTGCTTAAATAAACAAACAGAGCTGCTTGAAAGGCATAACTCCACGACAGGAGATAAAAATGTACATAGATAGATAGATACTTTATTCATCTCCAAGAGAAATTCACATTTCCAGCAGCTCTTCAAAAAAGTCAGAATGAACTTCATCACAAAATAAAACAACCAAGGCAAGACATGAGCGATCAGAAAAATAAGAAAATAGAATAAGAATAAATAAATAAATACGGAACAGATCACGTTAAATTTGTACTGGAATAATACATAATAATGAATAATAATACATAATAAGGTAATAAGTCCAGTCCTGTTACACATATCGGTTCGTTATTATCGCGTTAATAAAAAATTTAATGGCACTAAACGCCACTATTTACTTATATACTTTTTTTTTTTTTTACTTTTTTTTTTTACTTCTTTTACTTCTTTTACTTTTTCATGTCCTGTATGACCCTCGACCCACGCCGTAGCTTGAGGAAGCACCGCGGTGAATGTGAAGCCACAAGCAGGAACAAATATTGAGCAGAAATGGACAAAGAACAGGTCATTTTAGCTTCAAAGCCCTGGCAGATGGCTGTCTCAACAAGACCAAAGGTATTTGCATCTACTGTCGCTGTGAGTTGAGTTGTGACTGAGTACATCACCTCTCAAATGCTAGAGAGAAGAGAGAAGTTACTGATGCACTGTAGGTATTTTTTATTGTCATTTATACAGTGGTACCTTGGCATACGAGTGTCCCAACTAACGAGTGTTTTTTAAGTGCAAGCCGTCTCGGCTGATTTTTTGCTTTGAACTGCGAGCTAAAATGTGTGTGACGGGCTGCTAGTTACCGACAGGCATAGCCAAGGACAGCTATTTGGGGGCTTGTGTCAATGTGACCATGTCTGAAGAAGAGAATGGCTGTAAATAGCATTAGCAGCGCTATCATTAGCAGCACGCTAGCTAGTCACTGGGAAATATTTTCAACACATCAGCAAAACATACGTACATTATAACGATGTAATTTATCTTATTTATTATGTATTGTGTCAAACTAAGACAGGAACACCATCAAATTAAAAGCACTAGATGAATACAGACCACCATCCGCCTGTAGGAGTTTGTTTTTCAGAGAGGTACACCTCCGAGCGGCAGCTGTCCCCCGATTTTAATTGCATCATTAGCTATCATCCACATACACTCCATATACATGCACACAGATACACCATCCTCTTTTATTTTATTTTATTTATTTATTTATTTTTTTTAATTGCATCATAGACACTATCACACCTTATCACATACACGGGTGGGGCGGGCTGGATTGGGGTGCCTCGTGCACCTCGGCGTCTGCCCGCCAGGGTCGGCGGTGTGGCCGGGGGCCTGGCCGTCGCGGTGGCTCGCCCGGGGCGGCCTGGCCTGTGGGGTGCCCTTGTCTGGTTCGCCTGCCCTTCCCTGGGGTGGCCCTCTGGGGCCTGTTGATGCCGGGGCTTGCGCCGGGGGGGGCGGCTTGCGGTGCCCCCCCTGGACTGACACGTGCCGCGGGCGCCTCTGCGCTCTTGGGGCGGGTTCGGCGGTCTCCGGGGGGCGGTGCTGGTGCTTCGGGTGGCCCGTGTGCTGTCGCGGCGGCCGGTGGTTGCTGCGCTGTGGCGGCTGCTGGGGCGCCGGGCCAGCTGGTGGGTTGGGGCTTGGTCATGCTTGCGGGTACTGTGGGCCTGGGTGGCGGGGTGGGGGTGGGGGGGCGGGTGCCCTGGGGCCGGGCTCGCTGGGGGGGGTCGTGCTCTGCCGGGCGCTTGGGCGTCTGTCGCCGTTGCGCTTTGTGCGCTGCCGGGCCGCTGTCTGTGTCCTCGCCTCCCCCGGTCTGTCTGTGGGCTTGTCGGGGGTGGGGCTCCGGTGCGCGGGTGGTGCGCTGTCGGCTCTGGTGGCATGTGGCTGGTCTGGCTTCTGGTGGTATGTGGGGGCCGTCGGCTGGTCGGCTGCTGGTCTCGCCTTCTCGGCGCTGGTGCTTGGCCTCCCTGCGGCTTGGGGTGTGGTGCTCCCGCTCTCTCTTCGGGGTTTGCTGGCCCGCGGGTCTCGGTTGGCGCTGTGTGGTGGTTCGCCTGGCTGCTCGCCCGTTTTCCCGCCTGCCTGCTCGGTTTCCCGCTCTCCTCCTCGCTGACTCCCCTGTCTGCCTCGCTGGCGGCGTCCTACCGCTGGGGGGGTGTGGCCGGGTGTCTTCCTGCTCCCCGGCAGTCTGCGCTCTCCGCCCCTGGGTTCTGAATCGTATGTCTGGGACCCCGGGGTCCCCGGCTCCGCTGCTCCTTGGGTTACCAACGGGGGATAGGGTGGGGCTTCCGGGTGTCGGGCAGTCGACCACTGTGTGTGTGTGTGTGTGTGTGTGTGTGTGTGTGTGTGTGTGTGTGTGTGTGTGTGCGCGCTTGAGTAAGTAAGAGTGTGTATGAGCGTGCGCATAGGGGTGTGTTTGTGCGTAGGAGCGTTTATGTGCGTGTGTGTGGGTGCGTAGGAGTGTGTATGTGCGTGCGTGTGTGTATTTTTATTTATTTATTTATTTTAGTTATTTATTTGGGGGGGGCATACAGGGGTTTGCTCCGTGGGGTCAGGTGCTGGGCGATACATCTCTGCCGCCCGTGCCTCCGCCGGGTGGGTGGAGGGTGTGCCTCCTGCATCCCTTGGCGGGGCGGCCCTGTGTCGGGGGTCGGGCGGGGGTTGGCCCGGGGCGGGCCGGGCTCCGCTCCCTGGGGGTGGGGGTGGCGGTGGGGGAGAATTGGCGCTTCCGGCGCGGGCGGGCTTCTTTCCGGCTGTGGAGGCGTCTCTGGGCCTGCCGGTTTGTGGCCCCCGGTACCCGTCTGCCTTTGTGGGGTGTGATCTCTCGCTGGTCTCGGGGGTTGGCAGTCCTCCGGCCCGCTGGCGCCCTGTCCTTGGCTGGGATTACCTCTCTTCGGCCCCTTACTGGTCTTCCCGGGGGGGGGGGGCTCTCTGGGCTGGCTCTTGGGGCACTGTTCTTTGTGCTGCCTGCCCCTATGGGCCTGGTGGCCTTCTGGCGGCCGGGGCCCGGCCTTGCTATTTGGGGCGGGGCTCTCTGGGAGGTGGAAGGCGGCCCCTTTCCTTTCATGCACTCTCAGTGACAATCACACGCCCACACATTCCTGCACCTTTATATATATATGAAGTCTTCCTTACATACAGAGATACCTGTACATATGCACACTCACAGTACATACGTACTTCCCCACATTACTCACTGAGTTATCCAGGGTGTTATTATGTTGTTGGTTTTATTACAGCGACGGTGATTTCAGCAGTATGACTATATATATATATGTGTGTATGTGCGGTATATATGTGTATATATATATATATATATATATATATATATATATATATGTATATATGTATTTATGTATGTGTATGTATGTATATATGTGTGTATATGTATTTTTTTTTTTTTTTACAATGATGTGCATTACAGTAACTTTGATTCTATTCACTATCATGGATAATCATTTCATTACTACAGTTATGTGTGACTGTTTCAATGCGGTATTATCATGGTGATCACTATCATAATTCATCATTTCATGACTGCTATTGTGTGCGACTGTTTCAATGCAGTATTGTCATTGTGATCACTGTCATAGGTCATCATTTCATGACTGCTATTATGTCTGATTGTCATTGACAGCTTTGTCATTGTGGTTGTTGATATTGATTTGTCCTTTATCCTTGTTCGTCTTTATAGTTGTCACGGACATTTATTTGCTGATGTCGTTCGGTATGTTTCTGTTGTTCTGTCACAATTGTTGTTGTTGCTGCTGTTGTCCTTGTCTCTTGTCTCTCTTTTTTTTGTTTTTGTCCCCCCCCCCCCGTTTCCTTTTCTCTTCTTCTCTGTCCCCTCCTGCTCCGGTCCGGGCGCAAAAAAAAAAAAAAAAAAAAAAAAAAAAAAAAAAAAAAAAAAAAAAAAAGAGAGGTACACCGCACAAATATGCACATTAGCACTCAATAAGGTCTTCAAATCTTACCTTTGTGCACTCCCACATAGTATCAGCATTTGGGACCAAATATGAGGTGAAAGAAAAAGGGTAGAAATACAGTATAGTAGCCTATCTGTGCAGAATGGGAGAAATTAGATGGTGTGTTCAAGGACCGTCAAGCGCTGATCGCATTAAACATGCAAAAACTGTATTATTTTTTAAAATAAAATAATAAAATTGATATAGTTATTTACAAATTATTTTAGTTGGGGTGGTTGGGGACCCCTGCCTTATAGTATGCTTGGAGATATGATGTGCTCATTTACACATCTGAAAGTCTACATCAACAAATGTAACCGTTCGTATCGTATCGAATTAAATTGTATCGGTTGTACACTGTATCGAATCGTTCTGTTGTTATATCTTTTTTTAATCGTGTCTTAACCCGTGGATGTAGATGCGTATCGAATCGTTTACCACAAAGAGATTTACATCCCTACTTATTATAGACAAAAACTTTTACAGGCAAAAACTCCTTTCATTTTTTCTATCTGTGATTAATTGCGATTACATATGACACCAAAATGAGCACTTTAGGCTTATTTACTTTGTACTGAAAAGTCACTTGCCTCCAATCAAGTACATAATACTCTTGAGAGCTGCATTTAGTCCTGTTCTTATTGCATCGACTACAAAGAGTGGAACACTGAGTCCTATCTTAAATAATTATAAGAACTCTCAGCTCAGCTTGCCTGGACATTTTTTTTCATGTAGAAATAATTTAAAATGTTACCCAAAAAAAACCCTTGCTCTAACCACTTTTTCTTCAAATGATGGAGGCAAAGTCCTGCACCCTGCTTCTGTGAGGTTTCCATAATAGACTCCAGAGAGAAGAAAATGAGGAGAAAACACACGCATGCACACAAAACTCCTCACAAAACAAGGCAATTGGCAAAAAAAGTGTCAAGCTTGGAATAAACAACCCCTCTCCCCAAATGCCATCCATTGTGCCTTGTCTAGATAAGGCTTCTAAATCGGGCTGCAAATGCAAGCTCCATTTCTCTCTGTATGGAATTATTATCCCTTTGTTTGGAGTCAGGCTCTTTTGTCTTCCTCCTTGTGTGTGTGTGTGCGTGCATGCGTGCGTGTGTGTGTGTACAAACAAAAAGTAGTGCTGAGGTAGTCGAATCAAACCAAATGCCCCCATCGGTACTGTGCACCCATCTCATGTTTGGTGTGCTGCTAAGTTCATTAGCAAGACTTGTACAGAACTGGAGGGCTTGAAAGCACCCAACAAGAGAGACCACCCACCAACTGGCCACACTGTGGTGCCCAGCATGCATGTTTTCTTTGACTGGAAGCACATTCTACTTGTGTCTGGGCAGACGGACCCTCTATCCGTTATAAAAAAAAAAAAAAATCCCTCCCTGATGAATTCCGGCTACACTTCCACTCACCCTCTCTCGCTACCTTTTCATCGTAGTCTGCATTTTTCTGCCCAAATTGCAAACTAACTGCTTTTTAAGAGCTGTTTTGCCCGAGTTTAATCCCCCTAGCATCCTCTCTCTGCCTTTATTCCATTGTGAAAATTTTGGCTCAGAATGAGACCTCTTTTAAGCGAGTGGACCCGTTCATCTAAACCACAGCCTCCCCTGCCTTCCCCTTCCTGGCTGCTCCACTGAATCCTTAACTGGGTGCATTCTCCTCCTCATCGCCCCACCCCTCTCATTTGTCTGTTTATCACTGACACATCTACACTCATGATCCATGAAATCAGCACCACGCAGGTCCCTCAGAGATAAGGTGCTATTAATCACAGACTTCATTCTGACAACACTGTGTTTTCCCAGCCCTACGTCAGCTGTCATCCACTTCTTTTTCCTCTCCCTGCATCTTATGTCCCGTTTCTCCTGCGCCACATCCCTGGTGCGAGACTCACAGGGGTTTGTGTCGGCTTGTCAGCATGAAAGCAGGGACAACAGAGAGCGAGTCAAAACATGTTTTAAAAAGAAAAGTTAGAAGAAATAGGGTAAGAATTGAAAGAAAGTGCCAGTTAGCCATCAACTGCAAAGAAGTATATAGCCTCTGAAACAGACGACCGCATAATACAATTGACATGCGACCCTCCGCTACCATAGGGGGCACTGTGTTCTCTTTCAGCTCCTTACCACTGCGCTTTTTAGCCATTTTAATATGCATCAAAAATTGAGCAAATTACTTTTAAAAGTAAGCATTTACAGGTACTATTCAATTCGTAACATAATTACTCCTTCATAAATGTAATTAGTTACCAGGAAAAGTAATTACAGTTTCAATTTTTTTTTCAAAAATATATTAATAAATCATGCTATTTCATGGTGGAATATGGCCTATAATTAGTCATAAATATGCATATTTAAGGAAATTTTACGTATTTTGTGCCTAAATTTAGCATTTTCAAGCATAAAAATGGCTAAATGAACTAAAATACAAATATACGAAGACGTTGTGAATGTAGTATTCAAAACGGTCATGGGGTGTCAGTAATAGTTCGGTGAAACAAGCACCGGACTTGATCGCCGGAACAGCAGGCTTTTGTTGCAGGTTGAAATTATCTGACAACAGGCACAAGAATAATAACATTATAATCACAATAATATTATAACACAGGCTACTGCTGGGGCCGATACTCAACTCTGAACCCCCCAACGTCATTTTCGCTCCGTCCCTCTACTATATTGGGAATAAGAGTGTAAAGGTGTCTATAAGGTTGTTATTTCATGTCTAGAGAGCTCTAATAATGTTTAAAACCATATTTAGGGGGTCGTAAACAGGCTTTCTCTGCTCTAACTATGAAAATATTCCATTTATAAATAAGGAATCATACTTTGCGGAAATTCACTTATCACAGTTGGGTCTTAAACCAATTAGCCGCGATAAATGAGGGATTATTGTATTGCATTATATTATATTGTAGTGCTGTAAGCAGTTGAGAGATGTTTCATGAGCTTCAAGTTAGGCTGAGCAGGTGACTTAAAATTCTCAACCAAAACGCTAGGAGGCAGTGTTTTCCTAAGAGTGAGCAACCAACAGCCCTAGTTGACTAGGTGTTTCATTTCCTGTGTAAAATTAGTGAATAATGGCGTCTAAAGCGACATTCAGATCGTTGATATTGCTATCAGTGAGTCACATTTGACTGTCAGTAACGGTAAAAGCGTTTATGTTTGGAATAGTAGGTAATCAGATTACCCGTTACTAGAAAACAATCACGGCATTATTTTTAACGTCGTTACTCCCAACACTGATTCAAAATGCAGCCCATGTGCAGATTGTCTTGACCAGGTCCTGTGACATGCTCATATAAACTTCTAAACATTATTTATGATGTGTTTCAAGAGCCAGTTATGCAACGTTTGCAGATATAAATGGCAGGAAAAACTATTGATTTGATGAAATAAGTTATTTAAGCCTGACAATTTGAAAACATTATCTTTTAACATACAGGTTTTACAAAACCACACCATTACGACACCCATGTAATGTATTACTACTGCATTTTTTTGCACTTATCTTAAGTAATAACTGCCAAAGTCTGAGATATTACAGTGGATCCCCACATATCTGCGATTCAGCAGTCGTAATTCTGCAAATGTACACATTTTTGGTAATAAAATGAATTCTATTTTTATTTTGTCTTTTGCTTTTTTCACTGATAATGTTTTTTCGGCAAGTGTTGAGATTGCACTTTGTTCCGACACCAACTGTTAATTTTATAATTGAAAATGCATTGAATAAGAGTATGAAGCGTATTTAGGGCTTAAACCTGGATTGTTTTGCGAGGAACAACGGCAATTGAAGAGAGAAGGGGTGGGTTCTGCGGCTGAATTGACATTCGTGGGTAGTGTTCGCGGGGCGTCATGGAACGTAACCCTCCTCAAGTAGTGGGGATTTACTGTACCTATATATTACACTTGGAAAAAAACTATATAAAAAACAAGTAAAATTTTCTTGTTCTGTTTGCAGATTATTTTCCCTATTTTAAGTAATAGATCAGACATTTGAGCACACTAACTAAAAATAAGTAGCTTGTTAGTAAAACCTTATATAACTTTATATATTAATATTATGCAGTATAGTGTTGGCATGTGCAAGCACTTCACATCCAAAATAATTAAAATTTTAATAATTTTGTACGTCAAATTTTAAAACGACAGAAAAGGAGACAAAGGGTAATCAAAATGTGGTTTGGGATAAGACCCATGAGGACAAACTGTTGGTCTTCATGTGCGTAGTGTTTCTTTACAAAGGGACATTGCCAACTACTGGGCTGACATGCATACTGCAACATTTTAAAGTTACTTTTGCATGTCAGTGTTGTCACCTGTCTGTGAAACCGAAAAATACAACTTGTGCATTGTTGTCATGTAAACGTATCGTCTGGCAGCAGTACTGCAAGTAGCAGTAGTGACTCCCACAGCACCTGCTATAATAGAGTGGTATGCATTCAGTGAAGGAGGTAAAGGGGGGGGAGTAGAAGGAGGAGGCCAGGGTGGGGGTTTGAGACCGAGACTGCTGATGTGACACAGTCAGTGCTGGAGCAAATATGAGTGGTTCACCACACAGTTGCTGTGCTGCAGTGACGACCGTAAATACATGCCGTCTGTCTTCTCACACTTGCTGCACACTCACTGTCACAGTTGGGCATCTTTAGGCGTGCTGGTGGGCAGGGTAGAGGCATCTGGCAGAGTGTAATTCTAACATTGCTTTTGAACACCCCCTTCTCTAATGCCATGAGCTAGAGAGCTGCCGAATCTATGCAGACAGGATAGCAAGTGACTGGCTTGGCTAGCAGGAGGACAGAAAATAAAAAGCCATATGAAGAGGAGGGAAAAAGGGGATGGAGTCTGTGATGGTGGTATGAAATTGTCTGTACACATCAGCCAGCTGTGTTGACAAGATGTTGATTGAGCCAGTCTTGTCGTTTGGCTCCTGCTTACCCCCCCCCTTTGGCGTTTTCACTGCGAGACAGCTGCAGGCTGGATCTGTGTCATAGTTGCGGCCCTTTTCTGTCCCTCTGTTTCGCTTCGTCTCTCTTTTCCCTTCTGTCTCAGAGCCCTAATTTTCTTCTCAGACTCCCCATCTACTGCTTGAATAATAACTGACCAGAGGTGTGGATTTGAGTCAGCCGACTTGGACTCGAGTCACAATTTTGATGACGGTGGACTTGACTCATCAAAGACATGAATTTCGACTTGGACTTTGACGTCAATGACTTGGGACTGACTCGGACTTTAGCCTGATGACTTGAAAACAGAGATTTTCAGTGAATGCGTTGAATGAAATGTGTCTCTGTTCAAAGTATTCAACTAACATGAACGTTAATTATGTGATCTCCAGCAAAACAACATACTCTCCCTTTCAATCTGCCTCATTGAATGCGTTTATTAACATCCAATCAGGACACCAAATGTGTAGATTACATTTCTGTGCACTGCCTAAATCCCGAATGCTATGTCAGCACTCTTTTTCTGTGACTAAGTCTTGTCACACTGGTCTTATTTTATTGAAAGAAATAAATCAGTTTAAAATGCACTCATTGTGTTTGTCAAATGTAATGGATCGTTACATTGTTAAAATGGCATTTTATTTGGGAGACACTAAACGGTGCTTTTATGACTTATAAGGACTACAACATTTCAAGCTTATGACTTTGGACTTAAATCGACCTATCTTGTTTTGACTCGAGATTTGACTTGGACTGGCATGTCTTTACTTGAGACTCGACTTGAGATTAAAGACTTGAGACTTTTGAGACTTGCAAAACACTGACTTGTTCCAACCTCTGGAATTTCAGTCAAGCCTTTTATGCTGTGTGCGTAAGCCCTTGTTTATTGTGACGACTGATGACATCTCCAAAGTTGATGATGGTTGTACTTCTAAGTTCAAAAGGATTGAAGATAATACAAAATTATTCATTTATTACAGATATGCCATCCCGAACCTTTATTCATCGCACAGGCAATGTTTTAAGTAACATTTTCGGTAATACAAGTGTAAAAAGAAGTTAACCACTGTGAAGTAAATGTTTGAGTATGTAATTGATATTTAAAAGCATGCATGCCTCTCAAAGTGCATTTAAAAATACGAGACATTTTCCAGGAAAGTTAAAATATGGGAAACATACAGGAAACTGTTAAAACGGGAGGGTGCCGGGAACGAAGGGCAATATACGGTAGTATTGCACTGAGCAGACAGACTCCTTCCCATGCTGTGGTGAGTTTTGGTTCTGTGGTTACCATCACACTTTGTCATCGCTGGTACCCTTTTGTGGGGGCATCACGAAGAGTCTCAGGATCTCGGGAGATCTGTTGACCTCTTGCATGACATCAAGTTGTGCACAACTAGAGAGGCATTTTTTTAAATCATTTTTTTCTTGTACTCCAAATTGTCGACCTCAGAGGTTTCAGCGAATGCCACATGAGATGGACAAGACAACGGAAGCTGGACAAATGCATGTAGAATTAAAGTGGATTAAAAATCCATAAAACAACGAGGAGATAATGATAAAAGTGCCTCTCTCTCTTGCTTTTTCTAAAAGGCGGTGAAATAAAAACAAAGAAACTTCACATAGAGTGTGCACTGGGTCTGGGCCTGAATGCCCTGGGGTGTCAATTAATTTAGTCTGGGGATTTGTGGCCTACTCTCCCTAATTGAGCCCAATGGAGACCCCCTTGGCTCTTCACGATAGCATAGGAAGTAGTGCGTTTCATAATTAATACTTTTTTTTTCTTTTATTATTATTATTTTTTAATGAGGGTGGTAATGTTGTAAGTGTGCGCATCTCATTACAGTAAAAGGCCATCAGCGCCATTGTTCACGTCTGCGATGTTTGGTGTGATGAATACATGAGACAACCTCATTCAAAGCAGTGGTGGCACATTGATGTAAAAGCCGTGCCTTTTGAATATAGAACACAGCCAGCTCAATGAGTATCATTAGTGTTGCTTAATGTGTGCGCCTTTTAAAGCTAAGAGGTTAATGCCCGACTTTCTGTCATCTCGCAAGAGCTCTCTTTTTAATTTGATGCATAATTCTTTTTTTTTTTTTTTTTTTGTCAGCAGCCAACAAGAGTCTCCTCACAGAAAGCAGATGTGCCGTGTTTTGAACTCGCCTCGCAACCAAAACACAAAGGTGCAAAAACACTTCTAATTAAACCTGTTTTAATATACCTCTTCACTTTTCTTTCTCGGGTTCTCCCTGTATTAACAATATTTCTCTCTGTCCATAGAAAATAACTCCTGGCGATTAAACAAATTACTTTCTCCCTCCTGGGAGTCATGTGTCTACTGGAAACAATAAAATGCTACAATTCACAATGTTGCCACCTCTACATGCTTATAAAACCACCTTTAAAATTGCCGTTTATTCGTAAATGTCTGTACTGCTTCTTTTACACTGCTCGGGCTCTGTTCACCTCAACTTCCAAATGAAGTGGGACCTTGGTCAGCGTCATTCAGAAGGACCAACTCTCACTGAAACAGACGCTTGGTGAAATATGTAATAAAAAGAAGTAATGTAAGTCCAATGAATACATTCCAGAAAGGACAAAATGTTAACACAAAACACTTTTTTTTTATAGTTTTACAAAATGCATATACAATAGGGCTGTCAAAGTGAACGCGTTAACTTAAGTTTCCTTTAACAGCACTATATTTTTTGGACGCGCATTTAACAGCCGCACGTCTTGTTTGACCCTCGGCCCACGCCCTAGCTTGAGGAAGTAGCAGTGACTGGCGCCACAAGCGGGAACAAATATTAATCAGAAATGGACAAAGAAAAGGGTATTTTGATTGGTAAATTTAGCTTCAAAGCTCCAGCAGACGGCTCTCACAACAAGACCAAAGTTATTTGTATCTACCATCACTGTGATTGGAATTGTCACGGACTACGTCGACGTGCCAGAGAAGTGAGAAGGTAGGCTACTGAATGAAGCACTGCCGGCACTTCCCTACTGTCACCCATACAGAGGCACCTTGGCCCAACCAATGAGTGCCTTTTTAGATGCGAGCCGTCCTGATATGATTCTTTGCGCTGAACTGCGAGCCAAAATATGGGCACGAGCTGCTCAAGAGCCAGCAGCACTAGCATTAGCTAGCATTTGTGCCGCACTAGCTAGTCATCAACAGATTAGCAAAACACACGCACACCGCAGCGATACCCATCCATCCATTCTATGCCGCTTATCCTAAATAGGGTCGCATGCTGGAGCCTAACCCAGCTGCCTTCGGGCAAGAGGCGGGGTACACCCTGGACTGGTTGCCAGCCAATCGGACAACCATTCACACTCACATTCATACCTATGGACAATTTAGAGTCGCCAATTAACCTAACATGCATGTTTTTGGAATGTGGGAGGAAACCGGAGTACCCGGAGAAAACCCACGCACGCACGGGGAGAACATGCAAACTCCACACAGAGATGCCCAGCGGAGATTCACACCCAGATCTTCCCGACTTTGTGCTAACCACTCATCCACCCGCAGTGATACCAATCCATCTTATCTTATCATGTATTGTGGAAAACTAAGACAGGAACAACATCAAATTTAAAGCACGAAATAAGCAGGAGTATGCTGGAGACTATCCCAGCTAACCTCGGGCGAGAGGCAGGGTACACCATGGACTGGTCGCTAGTCAATCGCAGCCATGTTATTATGATGATTACTAAATGTATTATTATTATTACGTTGTTGTTGATATTTTAAACCTGCAATAAAAGCCCGTTGTTACGGTGATCAAGTCTGGTGCCCGTCTCACCGAACAATCACAAGACACCTAGGATATGTAGGATATTACATTCACAATTTGAATGGATGTTCTTAATGGCTTATATTTGGATTTTAGTTCATTTAGACATTTTTATGCTTGAAAATGCCTGCGATTGGCTGGCGACCAGTCCAGGGTGTACCCAGCCTGTCGCCTGAAGTCAGCTGGGATAGTCTCCAGCATGCCTCCCGTCTCCCTGTGACCCTAATGAGGAGAAGCGGCATAGAAAATGGATGGATGGATGCTTGAAAATGCTCAATTCAGGTAAAAGATATGTCCATCTTGCTTAAATATGCATAATTTTGGACTAATAATAGGCTGTATTCAACCACGAAACAGCACGATTTATTAATACAGCATATTTTTGAAAAACTGTGATCGAGTGAGGCTGCGAAATGTAAAAACGCAATGTGGCGAGGGACGACTACACCTGGTTTTGCCGATGGAAAAGCACTAATAGTTGAGTTGGTATATTGCAGTGGAAAAGGTGCATTAGCGACCTGATTTCTAGCCAACTTTGCTGTGGAGAAAAAGTTTTTAATTCAACGTCGAATGCTCATTTTGTTCATTTGATGTCTTGAAAGTGGAAACATCCTTTTAAACCTACAGATGAGCTGCCAGAAGACGATAAAACGGAGAGAGGGAGGGGCTGTTACCTGCTAACCTCAATACTTCCTGCTTTGTATTGAGTAAAAAGAAAGGAAGGGGGAAAAACTAATTTCCTGAAACTCCATCTCTTAAGCGTTGATTAGTGAAGGATTGTAATTGGAATGAAATGTGAAGTCAGGCTTTTTCAGAGTGCACTGCTTCCTTTTAGAAAAATCAGGCCATGATTAATGAATAAATGATTAATGAGTGAACTAATTAATCAATATATTATTAAAGCAGCAAGCAGTGTGAACAAGGAGCGGGCAGGATGGCGCTGCATAAAAGATGCTTAGGTGGTGTGTTGCAACAAAAAGAATGGTCTCATCTGGCTGTTCTGATGTTTGCCTGTTTAACAGGCTAGGATGGAGAGAAGTGACGGATGGGAGGAGATGGCTGAAGCCTCTGCATCTGCCAGCAGCCTCTGGTGTGAGAGCCCTGACCTCAAAATACTGCATTTGCAAGTTCCGCTGCTTATCTCGAGGTCGGGTCGGAAGGTTGCGCGAGAGGCACGGCAAAGCATGAGGCTGCCACACTAATAATGTTTGCACTGCTAAGAAAACACTGAGCGATGCACAGTCAACATCTCTGACAATGCAGAAGTTCCTTCGCAAAGTAGCCCACTTCCCCCCTTGTCGTTAACTAGGACAGCCTATCAATCTTTGATAATGTGCAGTGTGGGTCTCTGCTGTGTGACCACGCTGATGAGACATCACAGCAGGGTTTGATGTATAAATGTAACTGTGATATAGTGGACGGCTTCAAGTCAGGTTTGACCTTTTTTTTTCTTTTTTTTCCACACGCTGGATATTAATCGTTACAGTGAAAGAATGAACTATCTGTGTGATGCATCCCTCCCCGTGGAACTCGGAACACTTTATCTTTCTGGCACGGGCTTCCTCCGCTACCTTTAGCTTAGCTTTCATGTCTGCCAAAAGTCCCCTGAGCTGCCGCACAACAGGATGTGGGACGCAAAAATATTAGTTCATAAGCGGATGGGTTTATTGTTTCTTTTAAAACGCAGCATTGCTCTTTAAAGCTGCATTTTTTTCCCTTCCCCCCGCGACACCGGGAAAGCAGTCCTCAAAGCCAGAACATGAGAGAAGGATCTTTCATCCCAGGCATATCTTCCCTGGCATTTACTGGTGCCCTTATTAAGAGCCTTGTGAGTGACGGAGACACAGTGTGCTCGGGGACTCTCAGGGGGCTGCAGCAAGCTGAGGGCAATACCGTATCATGATAATGTTTATCAGCTCACACTGCTTTTTGGACAAACTTGTTTATGCCTTTCTCTCAAACTCATGGCCTGTTTGCAGGAAACCATTTTTAAGTCAAACTATGGATGATTCATTGATTCATAAGAAATGGTTGGAATTCTTTTTTTGATTATTGAGGCAAAATGGAGTGCACTACTTGGATGCAACCAGCGGAGGCGCTGTTGATTCAGTAGTTTGCTGTCTAAAGAAGCACACAATGAGAAATATGGCAAGCTCAACTCCATCCACGCTATGGCACAACTCCATTAGGCTACATTATTCTGCTCAATACAACACTGACGTGGAAACAGGAGTTCAGAACATTCACAGGAGACTCTTCCACGTCATTAAAAAACGCCATTAATTTATAAATGTTTACAATTGTGTGGAATTGATCATGTTTGGAAGTAATTGAGGAAAAATGGAGTGAAGTACTTGGTGGTAACCAGATGCTGTTCATGCAGTCTTGACTAGTCTAGACTAGCAACTGGAAGAGTTGCGCTACATCCCCAATATCCATAATGTATTATTCTGCAAGAATTGGCATGGAAACAGTACTTCAGAATATTCAGAAACAAAATGTTTTATTCCATTAATCCATTGATTGATGTTTATTTCCATAGTCAATGGGAATGTAGTTCAATCTCTTGTAAAAAAAACAACAAAAAAACTGTTATTTTGTTTGCTCACACACAAATTGGAAATTTTGTTCACCCATAAGACCCACATTTACAGACAAATTATTCACATAAAAAAGAAAAAGATTTGAGTTTATTGTAAGAAACCAAATCATAGTCGTAAGACAATGAGTCTTGCCGTAGCCAGTGCTGCATTTTGTTCCTAAACATGCCATAGCATCACACAGTCCCTCAGAGTCAAGCGGCTGTGAATGGGTCTTTGTCACACTGGCTGGTTGGTTCATTGAGACTGAAACGTTGGACATATGGTGGCTGTGTGTGGGGATATGTGACGGCGTAGAATGCCAAGGGTTGGTCTCCTGACCTCGGTCTGGCCTCTCACACTTCACCCTTGGCTGCGCTTAAGTCTCTACTGGTTTGATGAACTTAAACACTTCATTGTGCACTCAGGGTTTAAACTTGGGATGTGTATGGATCTTAGTCGGGACAGATGTGCGGTATGTGACTGGTGTACTAAACGTGGAGCGCGTGTCTTCTCTCAGGCTAGACGCTTACTCACAGATAAATCCTCACTTTGTCTGCAGAGCCTGTTCTCACTGGAATTTAGCAGTATTTTGTACAAAATTCCCTCATATCCCAATTCCGTATATTACTACCTCTTTATAGGCACTACATTGTTGTGCCATAGTTGTTTTATGTGATATTTTAAGTCTAGTGCCTTAATTGTGCTCCAATTTTAGACAATATATAACTCATTATCTAAATTCACGGGTTAAGATACCATTAAAAAACGATAATTTTAAAAACAGAACAATTCGGTACAGCCTACAAACGATTCAATTTGTTTTGATACAATTCGACCGTTACATTTGTTGATGTAGACATTAATCTTACACAATAAAATAAAAAAGCCAATTCGATAAACGTGGCATTCTTACAGTGTTTTCAGATGCGTAAACGAGCACATCATATCTCCAAGCATGCTGCTGTAAGGCAGGGGTCCCCAAACACCGGACCACGGGAAATGTTCAGTCGCAATGCTAAAAAAAAAAAAACACTTAAAAAAAATAAAATAATTTGTAAATAACTCCATCAACTTTTTTCTTTCATCTCATATTTGGTCCCAAATGCTGATATCATGTGGGAACGTATAAAGGTAAGAGTTGATGACCTTATTGAATACTAATGTGCATATTTTTGCGGCGCACCTCTCTGAAAAACAAATTCCAGGTTCGTACTGGTGGGTCTGTATTCACTTAGTGCTTTTAATTTGATGTTGTTCCTGTCTTAGTTTTACACAAAACATAAAAATAAGATAAATTAGATCGCTACAATGTACGTGCGTTTTGCTGATGTGTTGAAAATCTTTCCCGGTAACTAACTAATGGAATGGAGTGGTTAGCATGTTGGCCTCACAGTTAGGAGCTCATGGGTTTGTATCTTTGTCGGAACATCCCTGAAGTTTGCATGTTCCCCGCGTGTGTGTGTGGCTTCTCACCGGGTACTCCGGTTTCCTCCCACATACAAAAAATATACATGCTAGGTTAATTGGCGACTCTAAATTACCATAGGTGTGAATATGAGTGTGATTGGCTGGCAACCAGTCCATAGTGTACCCCGCCTGTTGACCAGGGACAGCAGGGGTAGGCTCCAGCATCTGTGACCCTAGTGGGCACAAGCGGTATAGAAAACGGATGGATGCACCATAGCATCAGCCATAATGTTAGTACTATTGGGCCAGACCTCTGCATTGAAATCTCCTTTGTCATGGTGTGATAAGCCTGTTAATTAAGTGTCTACCACCAAGGTCTAACACTTTGCCTCCCAAGCAGAGATGGCTTCCCTTTCCTCTTTCAATTTCATATGGCCTCAAAACATTCCAAGAATGACACTTGGTTGTTTTCTCTCTTGTGCATTTAATAAATTTTATAGTTTTTTTGCAGGACACATCCAGCAAGAGGCCTCCAGTTTGGCGCTGTGACAAACAAGTGGAGCGTTGCAAGGCTCCATAAGCCCATCTGGAGCGATGATCGATCATTAGATTGAGCGTGTGAAGATAACTCCCTCACTTTGCCTGTTGGCTACCACTGATCCCATATCACCTGCGCAGGATACGCTATGAATCACAGGAAGTTGGGATCAATCTGTATAGATTGTGCCGCTTGATTGTAAATGAAAAAAAAAATCCCATTTAGCTTAGCCACTTGAATACCTCGGAGGCAGGCTGTTTTTCGTGAGCACCCATGTCTAGGTAACTGCTTTTATTTAAGCTTTCTCCATTTTCTGATCGGAGCCTTTTACTCTTCACCTTCACGTCGCTCAGTCCATCCTGCACTAAAACCACCCTTCTTGAGGGACTCCTCTCCTAAATCTTAATTAAAACAGTCTCCAACTGCCCACCCCACCCTCCCGGGGGTTGGCTGAAAGCAGCTTAGAACAATCAAGAGGACGGATTAGAAGTGAGAAGAAAAGCCGAGGTAGAGGAGAAGCTGGGGGAGGAGGGGAGGGGAGAAACAACAACAAGGATGGCGTGGCGGAGAAAGAAAAAATGCAGCAAGGAGGGAAAGAAATGACCCCTTTCCTTTATCCCCCTGATCCTCTCTCTGCTTCCCCCTTTTGCTCAATCGCCCCATCCCTCCCTCCTTCTCTGGCCTCTGGAGTCTCGGCCTGACCTATTGACATTCAGCTTCTCGGCAGATTAAGCAGCGAATGGAGCCTCTGGAAAGGGTAAACACACTGGAGGAACAATGACCAACAGGAGGCAACCTTATTGGATTCTAATTAACTGCCAGGAGAGATGGCTCGGGGCGTGTTAAGTGCTGTGGGACACAAGTTAGAGCCTCAAACATCAAGCAAGCACCACCACTTTCCTGTATGGCTTCATTTAGCTCCTTTATAGAACTCACCATTCTCTCTCTTTTTCAGTCTCTCCCGTCATCTATTTGCCAGCTGTTTCACATCTGACCCCAGGAAAATGGCAAACCGATTCTCATTAAGGCCCTCTTCAGAGATCGTTTTGCATTCTTTCTTCCCACTTCTCCATTTCTTTTTTGAATAACGCCACTCGAAGATATCGGATGAGTGCTAAGGTTAAAACAGGATAAGAAACGGGGAGAGTTTATTTGATATTGAGCGGACTGAATTATGTGGAGTGAAGGGAGAGCAAAATCATTTTCCTGCAATGCTCTTGTAGGAGGAGCTGAATCTCAGAGTGGATCTCCAAATATGACAGCCTTGTTCTGCATTTTCCAATTAAACAGCACACTCATTGGCTCTTCTTTAAATGTGCAGCGGGGCCCTCAACCTTTGAGTGGTCCCCTGATTAGGCACCCTCACAATGGTCCCCTTGCATAAAGAACCACAATCACTAATGAGACTGCTTTCATTAATGGACGACCCAAGCCTTCTGGACCCCGCCACAGACAGGCCATCCTCACCTCAGCAGGCATATAAAGCAATTCATTAATTGGTGTGAAAAAACACACATGTGCAAACATCGTCCCTCACACCTCGCTGTGAATATTGTGGGTATTCCGTGAACCCGCGGCTTGT
Source organism: Dunckerocampus dactyliophorus (assembly GCF_027744805.1). Taxonomy (NCBI): domain Eukaryota; kingdom Metazoa; phylum Chordata; class Actinopteri; order Syngnathiformes; family Syngnathidae; genus Dunckerocampus; species Dunckerocampus dactyliophorus. Next base: position 21,571,855 of record NC_072825.1, read on the forward strand.
TAACACATCACCTAAGCTCAAAGGAGGCAAAGGCTGCAGAGCGGATTCATCGTTTCAGATGGAAAACTGCAGCCAGTGTTGTCTGTCCTTTGGCAAAATGGAAGCTTCATCCCTTTTTTCATGACAAAATGTAATCTGTTCTCTCGCCATCATCATGTGAGTTTTTTGAAACCTCTCGAGAACATTTTTTCCTCGTCTGGATTCAAGTGGAAATGAATTGGACTTCAGTTGTGAGTCAAGCCTGGAGGTATAAAAGATCCACATGACCGCTGCCCATTTCCACACCATTACCACAACAGTCATGGCTCTAATAGGTTGAAATGGGCCATTGATTTCTCTCATGCAGCCTCGCTTTCACCCCCCACCCCCCCAAAATAGTCTCAACTGCACTGAAATACTTTTTTTTAATTTATTTATTTTTGTTTTAAGCAAAATATCACATGCCCAATGGCTGCACACACAAACCTTTAAACCTAATAGATACAATGCATCCCTGCTTGGGGACTTAAACAAAGGCCCCCCGGTTGAAATTGGCTTTTAAAGAACTGCCCAGAACAATCAGGGGGTGGACCTGAGCTACTATTGTGTATCAAAAGAAGCATTTAGAGAAAGAGAATGGTTCATCAAATGTGTGACGCTTGGAACACTTTCAATCGGCCAACAATCAGGCCTGGCTGCCCCTCAGTCTTGCGGTCATCTGTTTAACTGCATGCTGATTGAGGGACTTCATTAGGGGCTTATTTATCTTTCCATGTATCACAGTCCTGAAAGACTGCTGACAACCTCAGCACGCCCACACACACATACACTTACAAACCTGAGCAGATGCACGGGTACATTAGCACCTGTCAAACATTAACAGTCGAATCTCTCAAGGCAACCATTCCCATCTAAATATTCAAAAAAAAAAGGCTTACAACTCCCAAGACATTCCACAAGGCCTCAGCAAATCATAATGATCAATGCCACAAAATGATTTTTGCTTTTTTTTTTTGACATTTTTGTGTTTCTGCAGAAAGAGTACCAGTGTCAGGACAAAGGGAAAATGTGATATTAACCATAGAACAACAAGTGGAGCTTTCTGTGCCACAGGAAAGCAGTACGCTCTGTCTCTGTCTTGGCTCATCCGTACAATATGGGCGTATAATTACAGTTAAAGACAAATGGAATGTACACCGGGAAGTTAGCTGCATTCAGTCTTTATGTGAAGAGACCCTTCAGGATGAGTACACTACTTATTGTTTTACTTTTAAATATGAATTGCAGTTAACTACTTTTTACACTTGTATAGCAGTTTAGAATGTTAAAGTGAATTGCTTGTGGTTGTCATTGCCTTTAGAAATCCTCTTTCTGCGCTTCTCTGTATGCTAAGCGCATCACTAGTCATCACAGTTCCAGACAAAACCATGATAAGTGAATATCCACCAAGTAGGATTCCTTAATTATAAATGCTATATTTTCATAGTTCTAGCATAGAAAACCTGTTTACAACCTTTTCAATATGTTTTTTTTTTAACATTATTAGAACCCTCTAGACATGAAATAACACCCCTATGATCACCTTTACACTTGTGTTCCCCAATATAGTAGACATAATAATAGAAAATAAAACATAATATAGACACACATATTGGCATTGGGAGAGCACCTTGTTGTTGTTTCTCTTTTTTACTTCCGGGACAACTTGCAGACGCAAATGTCACATTACTGACACCTAGTGACCACTGTAGAATACTACATATCAACATGTCTTTCAATGCGTTTTCCGAATGTCTTGTATTTGTATTTTAGTTTATTTAGTCATTGAAAATGCTTAATTTATGCCAAAAACTGAAACATGCATTTTTTTTTTACTAATAATAGTAATAGTAATAATAATCGTCAACCACAAAACAGCGATGATTTATTAATAGATTTTGAAAAACTGTGATAAAGTGAAGCAGCGAAATTCGAAGCACGATGAGGCAAGGGATGACATCCTCGCATCCTTCATTATACAGTAGCGGTGTCACAAGTTCTCAAGTAGATTAAAACGTGACAATATTTCTGGTTTATAGAAAAGCTGTCTCGTAAAAACGGGGCAGCTAGAAGCCAATCAGACAGTGAACTTTGACATTGCTACTATGATTGATAATACACATACTATAGATCTTGCAGTTCAACCTACCCCGGTGTTGCCAGCGTCACTCGTCACTCGGTGGGTGCTTCTTTTCATCTGAGTTCAACAGCTGTGCTGGTGTAACGTCCAAGCAGAAGCTGTAATAATTCTACATTTGATCAAGCTTACTTGAATTTGATCAAATGTTAAGTCATATGCAGCTCAAAACACGATCACTGTATAGGACTATCAAAACCTGTGATACGAGCGTCCATTTCGGGCTACTTCGGACTTGTTCACTTCCTGGTTCGGTACTCTACGCATCACAGGAACTGTAGTTCTTTTAGAGTGAACATAAAAAATAGGCTACTGTACTGCAATCTGCAGTATATTTTACATGTGTCTACACATAACTAACATTAATATAAATGATTAGTAGTAGTCGCTACAACTGCCATCCTTATTTTAACATATACCATAGTTTTTAGTTTTTGTTTCAATTATATATCAATTATATATCATCCCGTTCTCCTGAACCAAATATTGTCTCGTCTTGTAAGTTGAGTGTATAGTGACACACTTATTATACAGTAGTTATCTTATTTTTCTTACATTGTTGCTACAGTTAATATATGTTGACAGTTTGACGCTAGAACAGATTAATTCAACTTCCATGATTTACAATTGCAAAAATGTACTAAATCCAGAAAATTGTATACTCTCAATTTTTCAACACACCAGCGTCTGACTTCCATGTGGCTGCTCTGAGGTGTAATTCCACCTGTGCCAAATAGCAGGCTGGGTTGACCGCGTGACCTCACAGGGAGACCCTCCCAAACAAGCCACAACAAACATCTTCCTGAAGCCACTCTCCGGCTTTGATGTCAGGAAAACGGAGATGAGAGTTCTATGTCCTTTTCTGTTTTTTCCTCTGTTTTTTTGTCCGCTTCCTCCCATCTCTAGCAGGTGTATTAAGCACAATTCCACCTGCACAGGGATTCAGGCACCTCAAAGTGCAATCTGCAAGGAGGGCTTTTTCCATCTTATCCTCTCTCCCCTTTCCCCTTTTATCCTCCCCCCATTTTTAGCTTCTTTTAGCATGTTCCCTAGAATGTACAACACAGACGACTTTCCTTCCCATCTATTTGAATTCACCCACACCTCCCTGTCTATCTCCCTCTGTACATGTCCCTCGCAGCCTATTGTTTATTTAGCAATGCGACTAATTATGCTGTCTCACTTATGTAATTAGCGCAAAAAATAAATGGCTGCCATAGCCCTGTCTCTCCCCTTTACCCCTCCCTTTGCAGCCTCTGAGAAAACAAATTATGGAGAACAATAGGTACAAATGGCTCCTGCACCAAACCCTATGATGGATGCAGCCCCGCATCTCATCCTTTCCTCACTTACTCTCCCTCCCTTCTTCATTATCTTCAGCTTCATGTGGCTCTGCTTGGAAACAGGGGAGAGCTTGAGCACTCTCCTGCCCAACTATCCTTTCCTACTCTCTTCTCTTCCGGGCACTGACATCATCATATTAAGCAGCAGACATTTCTTTCCCCCCTTCCTGTTGTCTCTACTGGCATCCTCCTCTCCTCTATCCTCCAGTGCATTCACAAAGCACACTTGGGACTCTCTAAAGCACACATCCTGTGCCATAGCCCCATCTGTGGATAGTCTGAGCAAGGAACAATCAGTCCCTATCCGCTTCTGCCTCGTTCCTTCTTCCAGCCCCCTGGGATCCACGCAGCAGTAGGATGCCTCAGTCAGACGGGTGCAATGTGCTGGAACAATGGTTTGGGTTGCTTCATTCCACTAGGGGTGTTAAGTTCACCTCTGCCAGCTTGGCAAGCACTTATCCGCATGTTACTGCCCTCCTTGCTGCAGCTTCCCGGGAATGTGGCATAAGAGCCGAGGAGCCTCCCACGATACATGCTACCCACACGCACGCATATGTCCACGCACACAATCACCTCGCGCATGTCCCCCACCTGAGAGCTAATGCTTGGCCTAAGGTGTCGGAATATCAACTTTCCATGAATCCCCTTCGGAGCATGCGGTAAGTTACACCCTTGTTGTTCTTTTTCACCCCTGCCACGCTGTAAAGAAAGAAAAGCAGCAGGTTTGCTTTACACCAATTCAAGCATATCCATTACCTGAAATGTTCAGCTCCTGGCAGTAAATCCCTTTGACCCCCCATTCCCATTCTTTCTGTCTCCCCCTCCCTCCCTCCATCCCCTTACTCCCATGCTGAGCCCATGGCGCTTTGCACATTGCTTTCTTTGGCCTAACAGACAGCAGGAGAGAGAGTGATGGAGAGAGAAGGAGACCCACCTTTCCCTCCTACTCCTTCAACCGCCACCCACATATGCCGCCATTCCTCATGTTTCTACACAGCTCAATAACATTAACATGTTTTGCCATTGGGGGAGTTGCAGTTAAAAGCCCAATCGATATGCTGTGATTGACACCCCTCAGTTGATAGCAAATTGGCAACCATCTCTCTCAGACCTCCCGAGGCGAGTTTCTCTGCAGTAAAAAAGAGATGTAAATAAAAGACGCTTCATCCATCCTAGACTAGCACTGGTTAGATTTTTTGTTTAATTTTCCTTGCGCTTTGCATTTGCTCGCATGAGCTTCAACTTTGTAAATAAGGGCGTACTCACGCAAGCAAAGTAGCAATTCCTTGCAAGTTGTTCATAATAACCGTCACATTTTATAATAGAATCCAAAGTCATTTCATTCAAATAGCCTCGGGTGGCTACGCATGTGACTCCGCCCTTTGTCTCTGTCCCTCACAGGAGGAGGCGATCAGCTGTTCCCCTTGCATATGTGGTTACCTATATTAACTAACATTTTGCATTGATATGGCTCCTTACTTGCAACTTTTTGTACCTTTTTTTTGCAACTAAATTGTACCTCTCATTATTCACAAAGAACTTGTCTTGTTTCTTATCAAGAAACCAGCCAGCAAATTTTCCCTTAACAGTTTTACATGCAGAACACAATGAAAAATAATCAATCACGTATGGATGAAATTTACTGTTGATGCGGACTTCCCGTATATCCTGATAAGAATGAATTCAATAGTGTTTGACACCTTTTTTTTAATCAAAGCCTGGCACTCGCAACTTCCTTTGGCCCCATGGTGGGTTATTTTGCAGTCGCACTCGATAAAAAATGCAACTGAGTTTCTCGCTTGCACTTAGGGTTTCGGGTAACAGTACAGTACAGGGCAAACTGATTCGTTTGTTTTGTGTAATGTACAAACCCGAGAAAGTGGATGAAAAGCAGAGGCAAACTTTTGGTGAAAATTTGTCGACAAAAAACAAATCGTACGACAACTGGGGTGGTATTGACTTTAATCAGAATGACTCAAAGGAAGACTGGAAATAAAACAGAAACTGTATAATATAGCAGTATTTAAGTGACGGCACAAGCAAACGGGCTGAAGCACAGATGCTCAGTGTGGGTGCATGCAGGCCAGGAGAGGGAGGAGGAATCGTGCCCAAGTCCAGCACGGTACGAATGGTCTAGTGTGAGTATGCAATCTAATGCGCTTCCTTCAGCTTCAAAGGCCTCCTTAAATCTGATCTGAACTACTTGCATGTGCACATAGATGCACTGTCAACCTACTTTATAGAGATGTCAGAAGCATTTCATTAACATTTTAATTCCACCACATCATTTTTAGGGGTGAACATGAATAATGTTGCCATGCCACTAAGTTGAGTTCAGTGTGTCCACTGTGCTAAATACCAATGACATGAGGAGCGTTTTTTTTTTCTACCTCTAGATTATAAAGAAGATGACATATCCTGCTCTGTAGCAACATCATTAATGAGACATTTGGACTTTGACTAATAGTTCCAGAAAGGGCACAAAGCTCTGAAGATGCCTCACACACTCATGTCAACTTATCATCGTGAGTGTGCCCTTGACCCCTGTGACTGTATGTGTACACGCATGTTGCCTCTCTGAGCTCATGGTGAGTCATTTGTGGAGAATGAGCATATGTCATCAGCTCAGAGCATCCTGCAGAGAGCATTTCAAATGTTCTCCCGTTTGGAGATGAGACCCAAATGTCTTCCTTTCTTTGCAGGACAAAAAAAAAATAAATGTAGTTATAACAATGCCTTTTCTGAGGTGTATTCCTACCTAAGCTGCTTTTCTCCAGAATCCTTCAGCAGCTGAGCTATGGCTGATACAAGGTGAAGGAACACAAGATAACACATATTGCGGTGCTGCACTAGACACATTTCAATTTACTTTCTGAGTGTGTGTGTGTGTGGACACCAGTTATGAAATCCACGCTAAAAATGACTTTTGTCTTATGCGTTGAAGATATGTTTAGCCTCTCTCCCGACATTTATTGTGTATGTGGAGGAAGGCGGGGTAAATGCAACCCAACTCTTTCTTAAAATATCTTCTACTGTATAAACGTGACTTGATCCCTTGAGGTGCTGTTTTAATGACGTGCGCAGAATTAATTCTCTCTGTCTCCTTCTCCTTTCCATTACAGTGTTTGCAAAGGGAAATGAAGGAGTAAACAAGTTTGTGTTGACGATCCAGCCTAAGGTGGAGTCGCCGGAGAAGATGTCTCCAGGCAAAAGACAGGAAACTGACACGGCGCCCCTCCATTGTCCCCTTTCTTTGTCATTTCCTCCCCGGATGACTGAGCCCGGAGGGAGACAAGGTGAGGATGTGCACATGACGGAGACACAAGGAGAAAGTAAAGACAAAAGAGGATGGGTGGCCAGCAACAGTTTCCTACCTGGCTTCTTCCTGTGTCAGGTCATGGTGGCGAACATCGCTGGCTAATTTGCTAACAGCTGAAAACAATGCATGAGGACACATTGCCAAGTTCTTTATCTATGTTTACCCGCATGGCAAAGCTGATTAGAGGCAGGCGACATTATGAAGTGCCATTGTTTCCTTTCTCCTTGCAGTTTCTCCTTTCCACACGTGTAGCGGCTGCTTAGGAAGGATCACAATGCAATGTGTGCACGGTGTCTTCAGCAGCAGGCTATTGTTTAACAGCTTGGTCATTCATTACTGTTTGTTTGCGCGTGCCTCCTGCATAAAATGACTGTTTAGAGGTAGGAGGTGGTGCAAATTAGTAGGCCAGTGTACTGTATGCCTTTGTGGCCTCCACTGTAATAGATGTAAGTCCTCAGTTAAGCTTTCGGTTTGCTTACGTCATTGCACTGTTTGACAAATATTTTTTTCCCCCATTAGGGGTCACCACACCGAGCGACTCGCAGTTTAAAGTTTTTGTCCTTACTGACTCCCATTTTTTTATCTTGGCTTGGGACCGGCACTAGACATTAACAATGGCTGGGTGTCAGGGAAGTGGGCAGGAATCTAACTTGCGCAGTCTGCGCAAAAGGCAGCAGTGTATACCGTTCCACCACAAGGGCATTCTCTTGACATTAAAAAACTAATGGAAAGTAATTATAACACCGATAGAAAACTGCCAAAGCTTTTTATTTGGCCTGCCAAACAGCACCAAATAATGTAAACCATTCAGTCTGACTAGAGAAGTGTTTGTTCATGCAGTTCTTCCTCTGCTCTGCAGGGGGAAACAGCAGGGCGTACACGTCAGCAGCAGACGCTCGCTTTTAAACAAATATGGCGCTATCAACTCTTTAAAAAAAAAAAAAAAAGAAAGAAAAGAAAAGTAGACACTGAGAAAGGACAAAAGAATACAACCTACGGAGGTAGTTTCAGACGAAACATCTCAGCTTTGATGCAGTCCATCCCACCTGATTATACGGGTGGGGTGTTTCTAGATTTGTTCCGTACCTGGACCTGTACCTGCAGGTAATATGAGTGTGTTAACAATGAAAAAGGCTAAAAATACACACATATATATCTACACAGAAATCTTTTTTTTTAACGAAACCATCTGACCCTCACAGCGTCTGCCAATAAAAATAACACCCATGTAGTCACCTTTACACTCGTATTACCCAATATAGTAGACATGATAGGAGAAAATAAGCCATAAATAAGACTTGTGCTCGTGTGTGTTACTATAAATGTGTTCCCATGGGGAGCTGAGTGGTGGGCGGACAGGAAATGATGTTCAGAGTTGAGTTTTAGCTTGGCTTGGGATACTGCAGCAACAGTAGCCTGTGTTTTTATTAGGTATTATTGTGCCTGTTATGAGGAAATTCAAACCTGCCCACCAAATGTCCCACCAAACATTAAAGTAACATTACTGACACCTAGTGACCAGTGTACAATACTACATATTATTCACAGTGTCTTTGGATGCGTCTTCTAAATGCCCTATATTTGTATTTTAGACATTTTTATGCTTGAAACTGCTTAATTTAGGCAAAAACTATGAAAGAAAACATTTTCTTAAAAATGCATTTTTTTTACTAATAGGCCGTATTCAACCATGATACACCATGATTTATTAATTAATATATTTTAAAAAACCATGATAGAGTGAAGCTGTGTAATTCAAACCACAAAGTGATGAGGGATGACTGTATAATAGGAGCATGGTCCTCTCTGCAGTTGAGTAAATAAACAGCTTGCCACTAAATGGAGAAATAACATAGATAAATAAACACTATATGCACTTTGCAGCTTAAACTTTTCAGAAGACTTTCTACATGACTTTGGTGTGCGTCTCTGGGACTGTTCATTTTTCAAGAAAAAAAAAAAAACATTTGCGAGGTCAGTGGTCACATGCCTGCCTTCTGTCTGTTCTGGTTCATCCTGAAGGTGTTTGATGGGGTTGAGGTCAGGGTTCTCAAATTCCTCTCCAATAGGAAAGAGCGCCCCTAAAACTGTTGGAAAAGTTGAGTGTTGTGCCTGTTTACTTTTGTCCAGGTATTCACCCACAAGTGATCCAATGTTAAATACAAACCCTGCAGCAGCAAAGCCAATACTCAGATAGACAGGAAGTCAAAGTAAGCTAAAAGGCATCTTAGGCTTGACTACGTCTCTTAAATAATGCAAGGCGCTCCTCTCCAAGACTCAGCTGTATCCACATTCTGCTGCATCGGCACTATGGTGCAACTCGTGTCCAACACTGTTCAGCGGCTGAATGAAATTCCTGCCAGCAAACTTTCTCCCACTCAGCCACATCAGTCTCTAAGGGGGCAGTCGGAGGGAATACAGTTAAAATGAGGGGTGGGTAATTGGAGGAGCTAAAGAAAATATGGGTGTGTTCGACAAGAGGAGGAAAAGGTTAACGATGTTCGGTGCTTGTCCCCAGTGTTTTCCCGCCGCTTACAATCATTAGGACACTGGTGACACAACTGAGCTTTATCACTGCAATAAGACTCTCTTCTCTCTGTCCTCCACCCGCTATGACCTCTCCCCTCTACAAGAATTCAAAGAACCATAGCTCATGAAATATGCACTTTTTCTTAAAGCAGCCCTGTGGGGGCCACGCTGTCACCGGGCCCACAAACATGCCTGCGCTGCACCAGGATGAGACAAATCTCTAGTAATGGGGAAGAGGAGAGATGATGCTTGGTAAAAGGCTTCTCCTGTATATTCCACATGAGCCTTTCAACCAATGGTGAGAGTCTAACACCTGCCTCCGGCTCATTAAACAGATGCACTCGCATGTCCCCATGACCAATAAGACACAGGAGAGGGATATTAAAAAAAAGGACTAAGGTGAGATTTTTCCACCATGGAGTGGCAACGCAAGAGGAAGCGGGGGAAACGTGTAATCTCAGCATTCAGCCTTTGAACTCCGCTCTGATGAGACACAAGATTCCCAAAGCAAAATAAGCGCTCATAGAAGATTACTCGGAATACTGATGCAGTATGGAATCCAATTCCTTAGGGCAGCAAAGGGGACATTCAGGGAAAGTACACAGTGAGTTGGGAACAACACTATACACACCTACTGTGTGATCATGTGCATCATGTTGTGATGCAATAAAAGTCCAAACAGCCTGATAGATAAATACACTTTATTCATCTTATAAGGATGATTAAAACCAAACCAAAAGCAACCGCCTCGTTCTTCAGCACATGCCTAACCCCTATCATGTGTTGTAGAATTACGTAACCCTAGATCATTATTGCAAAACGGTACAATTCTGGCTATTACCTGTCTTTGCTGCTGATTGACACGGGGAGATCACATGGGAAATCACATGGCGCCATTTTTTTACATAAGTAAATCTATTCCCATCCTACACGTAACCTCCTTACTGGATATACTCTTGCAGTCTTGGAGTTGTGATGACTTTGCATGAAAAGAGCTCCAAGGTGTCTTACAGTCTAATTAGGGCAGCTGCTACCATTTTCATTATTTGGGAGCATGTGTATGTGTGTGTGTGCGTGCGTGCGTGTGTGTGTGTGTGTATTGGGGCATGGTGCGAAAAAAAAGTGCCACTGTCAGGCTAGCAGTCGTTTTCCTTCTTTTCATCCAGCTGTTGCTCGTCTGTCAGAGAGCAAAGGTCTGCTGGCATCTCATCACCCCCCGCTCCCCCCCACTCCTCACCCCCTAATGACAAAACCATGTGGAACAGAAGGAGGGGTGATGGTGCAGAGGTGCTGGCAGCAAATAGCTTTTTAAGCAAACACAGCCTTATGTTAAACAACATGGAATTCACCCTCTAGCCATTTCATGTACATGATTGTCTTTGAGTGTGTTGATTCATAATAGAGGTAACAAGCATCTCATTGTTAATTACTGCACGCCATCTTTTTGCAGTTATTTTAAAAAGGCAGTTAACAGCCAAAGCATTTCATACATAAAATATGCTAAACTTAAGGATAACATATTGTTAATTTAATGAGTGTTTCTTACATAACTCATCTCTCCATGCATTTTATTCTTTAGTATAATGGGTGGCAGCCAGGTGTGTCATGCTTGTACTAAAACACATCCAGGCACCCAAATAGTGACCAAAACGCTGCATTCAATCACCAAATCCCACCCTGGTGACAAATAAGTCACATTTCTGTCCTTTCCCAGATTTCTTCCACTGACTAAAGTCAGCTTTTGACGCCACTTCTACTCTTTCCCTCTTTTACAATTTCTGTAGAAGAAATGCATCAGAAATTGCATGCTCTGCAACCCCAAATGCTCTTGCGCTATAAGAGCGATTCACTCATCGTCTTTCGCCATACAGCGCAACTCCACTGATGTAATCATGCTTTCCAAAGTAACAGTATGTACAACTATGGTGGTGCTGCAGTGCACGGTGTGGATGTGTGGATGTAGTCCTGCGTGAAGTGGAGTGGATGTCTTGACGCAGCGCGTAAGAAGACAAAAAATGGACAAGTAAAGAGTGTCTTACCTGTGGCCATAAGGCAAAAGATGAGGTAAAGCACGATCATAGTTGCTCCTGGTGGTCCCATGGTGTTGCGCGGCATAAACGCTGACTCCCGTCACCCGGACGCACTCCCGTGATGTTATTATTATCCACTTGAATGCAATCGCTCTGAATAAGTCCCAACACTTGCTGGAAGTCTTGTCACAGATGCATCCCCACTCTTAATAACTTTCCGCTTCTCTTCCCTCGGAATCAAACGCTCGGACGAGCGCGGTCCACTCGTGTGCACGTTGCGCTCTCCTCCTGGACTGTGGGCGCTGCTGATGGTGAAGTTGCCTCTCTCCTCTTCCCTCTCTCTCTCTCTCACTGTGATGATGTATGGAACACACACTCCTCTCTCCTCTTGCCAGTAGCACACACTCACACACACACTCTCTCTTCTATTGGGGAGGGGGTTACACCACGTTTGGCACCAGCTCCTTGTGTGTGTGGAGCCCTCTCTGCCTCAAATACACATCCAAGCCAATTGGGATAGAGGTGGGGTAGGGTAGACCCCCTCGCCCCCATGCCCCCGCCCCCGGGGTGCCTCTATTGGCTGAGCGTGCATGAAGGGGCAGGTTTTGTATTAAACAGTTATCCCCACTTAGATGAGGTTTTGCGGGAGGGGGCTGTACTACAAATTTGAGTATGGAGCCGATACCAAGTAAATAAAGGGCCGGGTATGGCCAATACTAATACTTTTTACTTTAAAATGTGCACTTTTTTTGTGATTTTGCCTTTAATTTGTTGATCATGAGTATAATCACAATAAAACACAGTAATCAAAATATTTTATGTAAATGTATACAGCGGAACCGTGGTTAGGATGTTTTTCGGTCTAAAATATACGCCAAATGTTTCCCTCGTTTTGTGTACATTTTCCTGTGAGCGTGCAATATGGTGCACGTTATGTCATGTTGTCTGTGTTCTTCTTGTATTTTTCATCATAAAATATCCTTGTTAGCAGATTGCTAATACATGGAAACAGGAACCGAAAGTCAGCTCAGTCGCCCATCTATGATGTCATCAGCGGTTGACTCTAGTTCTTAGCTAACAGTTACGCCACAAATCTCTAAAAAGTCTGTAATGTAATAAACACCTTTTTGTAGTTTTACAATATATTTTTGCATGCATTAAAACAATTCCAAATGCATATATATGACGAATGAAAGGGATAAGTGAACATTTAACACGGGCACCACCTTTGTGTTTTGCTACGAGTTATTTCTTGAATTCAGTAGTGTTTCCCAGTGTAGGGGGAAAAATGAATTTGGTTTGAGTACATTTCGGTTAGAGTTAGACCTTCTGGAACGGATTTATGATGCTCACCAAGGTTCCACTATACATAAATGATTCCCTTATTCCCTTGTATTGCATATGATTGAGCACAATAAATGAAACAGTGAAAAATCGCTAAACAAAATCAAATATTTTCTGTTATTAAGCAATGTAACAACACAACAGAAACACACAGATATTTGTGAAAAGAAAAATAGAAGAGAACTGGTTGCATGTGACGTCACGTCCAGTTGCAGTCGTCCCGGACTCAAACACACGGGGGGCAAAGAAGCGTAATTGTAGCGAGGCGTCAGCGAGTTGTTAAATCGGAGCGAAAATGCCACATAAATTCATTCAAATAGGGGTTTGGGGAAAAGTTCTTACAGATTTCCTAATATAGGAACTCATAAAGGGAAAAAAGTTCAAGGAACAACCAAAAATTGCTAAGAAAAGTGGCTGCTTAACCCGTCTCTCTTGTCGAGTGGAGCAGAGTATGAACATGTTACAGTTTGCAGTGAACAACAACAGGCAAAATTTATACTAAAACCAAAGTTACAATATTGTTGGAACTCAAAAATGCTCAAGAAAATGGGAAATGCAGAAAGCCTCTACTACCGTAAAGCACCATGTATAAACCACACTTTTTTTCCACTGGTAAGAAGCAAAAAATCGGGGTGCGGTTTATACACGATGACAGGTCTGTGACCAGACTACAAGCCCATTTTAGAATAGCCATCTGTGGGTCAGACAGTTGCTTTGACTTGAGCGCCCTCTGCTGTACAGTTGCTGAAAATGCTTGTCTATGCAATTTCTTTCTAACTTATCTGACGGCTGTCTGTATTTTCACACAGTGAAACGATCTCTATATACACTGAAGCTAACCTAAGCTTCCATTAAAACATTGACCGACTCAGACGACGAGCTACGTGCAGTATTCGAAGATTCATCTGATGAGGAAGACTTCTTTGGCTTCTAGAGAAAAAGAGAAGCAGTGAAAGATAAGGTATCAAAACATCTCTGAAAATTGCAAATTTGTTTATTTTGATTTATTATTATTAGCATTATTATTAATCTGTGCTTAGCCATAATATTAAAGATCTAGATGCCGATGTTCAGATTTCTCCTTTCTTCTTTTTTTTGAAATGACTTAGTACCTTTACGCATGTTGATTTGAGATGAGAGAGTTGGCAAGCATTTATGAACTAAACAATTTTTTTTCCCCGCGGTGAGCCTGAAAATGGGGGCGCGGTTAATACACGGGTGCGGTTTATACACGGTGCTTTACGGTATAAATGACAGCAGAAAGTGCCTCTCAACAATGTAGCAACTGAAGACTTTAAAATGTCTGCCAAGAATCATAATCAACTCACCTTAGACAAGAAATGGAGGCCAAACATTTGCTTGTCATCTACAAAATCAAAAGTTATGCACAACATGGCTGGACAACATGCAAGCAACTGAATAATCTTAACCAAGCATTGAGGCAAAACAGTTGGACTTCACAGCATTAAAGCAACTGCAAACACCCAATTATAGATGACAGCAAGATATTTGAGAAGAAGAAAACTGTAAAAGTTACAAGCAAATTGCTTGACAACACGGAAACCAACTCAGATTGCACGCATGCATCAACGGCCATAAAATACGGCACATACTCATGCACAAATAAGCCCACCATTGTCTTTGATGGCCTTAAAACCAGATTTACAAAAGTTATGTGTCTCCATACTTGTGTAGTTCTTGACCTCCTATTGAGTGGAGAAGTAAGTGTAGGTCACCAGATATTTTTGAAATATCAACTTTGGTGATGTAGGGATAATCTTTTAAAGCTTGTGAAAAGGCTTTCTTCTTAAGAGTGTGTGCATCCACTCCATTAGATTCAGCTATTTTTTGATGGTATCTGGCTTGCATATTTGGCTCTAAACCTTTTAAACATCACCTAAAATCATATATTTGTGCAGCGGGTGGTAACTGAACGGTGGCGGCATGGAAATGTTTACCCCCCAAGTGAAAACCAGAAGTGAGGGACACTGCCTCTACTGTATGTCACGTTGTTGCAACCCTGCAATAATATTGACCTGATATTGATACTACCCTTAGGATCGATTTGGATCGATCCACCTACCCCAAATGCAGATGCGCAGACATTAACAGCTAACGTACAACCAACTGTGGGGCAATGATGTATTATTTGGTTGGGTGGAGTCCCAACTATTTCGCCTCTGCAAACCATGCAAAATGTCACAACATCATTAAAGCACATCATTTGTTTCCCTCATGAGATTAATGAAGGGAATCCATCTTTGTAAGTAGTCATAAATCTATATTGTGACTTACAATTACAATGGCAAGTCACAACATATTAGCTAACACATTCGGTCCACTAACACTAGAATGAAATCAGAGGAAAGAACTGCTGCCTTTACAAAGATATCAATGCTCTTAACTAGGGATGGGAAATACAGAAAAGTTTGCTATCGATCCGATTCCAAAAAAATGCAGCACAGGCCGAAACCGATACTGATACCGAACATTTTCAAGAATGGTTTATAAATGTTTTCATTGTGATTAGAATTACAATAAAAGGAAGGACAACGATTCTAGACACCATAATACACTTTCTGCTCCTAGAGTGAGTACGTTTTTTGTGCGTCAAGACAACAACTTTTTTTCTCCCCAAATTCTGTCTTTATTGTTTATTATTATTACTCAATGATTTTTCAAATGAAGCATGAAAATTTAATTGCAATCTACTGGTAGGTAATTCTCCAATAATTAAAATTCTCTAAAAGTATCAATATTGATACAGAAATACAGAAAAATTGAACATTAAAGATGTTAAAACCAATCCAGTGCAGATCAGTATATTGTACTATAAGCTATATAAGCTTTGTGTTACAGGTGGCTATATCTAATAATAGATGTCAGAAGAAAGAACAAGCTGCAGGCCGAAAATGGCCCCTGGGCCACACTTTTGACACCCCTGGTTTCTTTTTAGGAAGGTGCAAGCAAGTACAAAAGTAAAAGGTTGAATAGGGCGATGATAATTTTATTTTTTTTAAAAGGGCTTCCATAGTGGAGAATAGCCGACAATTTGATTATCAATCTCGCCGTCGAATCATATAAAAATATCATGTGATCATGACTGTACCATTCTGACTACATGGGGGGGGGTGGCCAATAGCCTATAGTTATCAATAGCCTATTTTGATTCAAAACATCCTAATTTGTGTTAACAAAGAATTGAAAATGACCAGTCCAACCTTTATAGAACAGCCACCTGCCTATAGCGGCCACTGACAAATCCCCCGCAGAAAATTTACGTGTTATAGACCCTGTGTATAGCAGTCACCTGTCTAATGCGGCCAGCGGCCACCCATTTTGTATCCCTTGGTCAATATCTGACCGCATATAGTGGCCAAAATACCGACTCAAGCAGAAGCTTCATGCACGAAAAAGTTTCGTTTTTTAATCAATGACGCCGTCGTGTGTAGACTTTAATTACTGAGTCGTAGCTCAGTCACAATCATTCACAAGATCCACACAAACTGTCAGTTGCTCCACATAAAAAAAGCCGTCTTCTTTGGAGCTTGTTGCAGACAGTGACACCGTTTATTTCCTGGTGTGAGACAATGTGCACTGGTCAATACTGTAATGCCCCTTGTTGTGGGGAAGGAGAGACTCACGTCGCTGATGCACTTTAATGGCTTTATTAACAGCGGAGAACACTGCAGGACTTTACATTCACGCCAACATCCACACACTTCCCAACTCTCTCGACACTCACAGCTAGCACTCAGTCTAGCTCTGCTGCTCGTGACGTCGCATCGTCACTTCCCGTCACTTCCCGTCACTTCCTGATGAACTAAAGCTGTAATGACACTCTGCCGTATATATATATATATATATATATATATATATATATATATATATAGTAGCACAGCTTTGTTCTGTGGGTGGTGTAGAATAACAAGCCTAGTTGTTCTTTGTTGTCCGCAGTCCCACAGTGCCCTCTACTGGTCAACATGTAACAGTATAATTATATGTATCCGCAAACACAACAAGCTTCTAATCACAGACATGTTAATATGTGCGTGCACAAATTCAAAATGGCTGCCAACCTGTCTATAATGGCCACCTGCCTATAGCGGCCACTTTTGCCGTTTCCCTTGCTTTCCCTAGTGGCCGCTATAGACAGGTTTGACTGTATGTGTTTAAAAGAAGACCTACCCTTACTGAGCATGAATAAAATCACCCGCTTCAGTGGCACAATCCAAAAGAGATGAGGTGAGCGCTACCTTTGAACGCTCGGAAGACTGTCGACATCGACAGACCTAGTGGCTCATAATGAGAACTAAAAAATCATCTAAAGTGTGTAATTCTTTTAAAAAAACGTTAAAGGTGACTTCATAAAGTGAAGTGCAACTTGTGTTAGCAGCTTCTTACATGTCACGCAACAACGACCAACATCATTCTATGTGCACTTTTCTGACGTGTGCCGACATCGACCATGTTTCGTTTTTGTTTGTCTTGCTTTCTGTGTCGGTAACTAAGATATTGTTGTTGCACACCTGCCATGTTTATTTGTTTATCTGAGTGTTTTAGCCTGTTTCTTTGAGGCGGACAAAGTCGCAGATTAGATCTGTTTATTTGTCGGGATCGCCATGAGCTCAGCTCTTAAAAATATCTACGTTTGAATATTAGTCGACTATAGAGAAAATCTAACGAATCGGATTTGACCACGAAAATCCTTCGTCGAAGACAGCCCTACTGTAGTCCAGATAAATCCATAAGTTGGCTAATATAGCAACAACTTGTGTTTTGCTTTTCCACTAAACAGGTCAGTCAAAGCGCCTTCAATAGATTGTGTCTGTGAGCCTTTTTCAAACAGGAATCCTTTGGAAATGGAATGAAAATGGACTTTATTTCAGGTGCAGTTTGATCTCGAATGAGCCTGTTGTCATACAATGGGCACAAACGCGCAACCAAAAAAAAAAACAGAATCATTATCATATTTCATAAAAAGCAAGGCCTTTTACTGAGAGATGAAAACAGCCTGTGGCTGTTAATAGACACACCCTTTCATGTGCTTCATTAGTTATTCAAGGATCGATTGATTAACCAAAAATAATAGGCCTGGCAGTCATCTGCTTAAGTCATTTTTGACTTTGTTTATTGTACAAAGCAAGCAACCTTTATTTAGCATCAACACACATGGACACATACACAGCACACATGCGCCCGGTTAATGCAACCAGGTGGTGAGAGCTCCACAGGAGTGTGACAAATTCATCAAAGCGGAGATCTGGACGCACTCGTGTAGCATGTGTGGATTACCCCTAAAACAAATTCTCACACTTCAACACTTAATCCGCATGATGAGCACTTTTTAGGGCCCTAAAAAAGGTAGTCTTTGGAGCCCAGGGCAGCCCCTTCCTGTTTATTGCCTCTCACTAATGCAAACATAAGGGTCCCCTGCCAGTAAACACATGTTGATGGGAGAAACAGCTTGCACAGTCGGGAAGCCAACTGAGGTTACTGTGACGGAGCACATGCATGAGGTGTGTGTGCTTGTTTGTGTGTGTGTGTAGGATTCCACACTATTGTGCTATTTTTACAAACATCAGAGAACGTTCGAGCTCGCATGTTGGTGCTCGGATGTAGGAGACTGAAACAAATCGTGTGTGTGTGTGTGTGGGACATAGCGTGTACATGCGAATCCATCAATGATTGACTGAAGGTAGGGGGTCCAGGGGGGTGCTGGAAGAAGCAGCGGGGTGCAGTGCTAATAAAATCAACTTGCATTGAGTAAAGTCTGTCAGCCGACTTGACGCTAGCATTGAAATGTATGACGTCACACAGATGGATGGCTAGATGATATGGAGCAGTGTGAGCCAATAGCCTTTAATTACGCTGGCCACCGTGGCTTCAAATGGAGGGCGCCCGTACTCCCCAAGCTTTTGACTGTGTGAATAATTGATGAATGAAAAGGGGATTTTCAGCAGTGGGTTTATTAATAATAAATACGGTTTGATATTTACTAAACTGTTCAGAGAGAAAAAGGGGTGACAGTTTGGATGTCGTCTGCATGGTAATGGTAAGGAGGTAATAAATAAGGCATGAAGCAGCAATATATGGAAATGAGATTCATAAGGAAATGAGAATAATTTAACTAAATATTATGTTGACCCAGGGTCAATTCAAAAAGAAGATGTCCGTCACGTTGGACTTTAAAAACCACACTTCCTGCTCTCTCTTTTTGGTGTGATAAGGAGCAGGAGTAGTTGTGTGTTTAGTTAAAACGAATATGAAACTGCATAAATCAACCCTGTTATCGAACAGAGGAGTGGAAGACATTTTTCTCTCAAAAGTAAACGGTGTGAGACACAAGTCAAGGAATGCGTTTTGTTTACTTTCAAAACCTTGAACTGGGTGGAAAACCTCGGCATGCCTTTCAATCATAATACACATATCTCCACACGTTCTTTACAGTCTGGATAAGTTAACTGTGCTTTTGTTGGGAAAGCATGCCCTCATCACGTTCACCTCATTTGTACAAGAACATAAACACTGGAACCTCTTATTTTCTCTGCTAAATTTGTTTGATTTTCATACAAACTTTCCCATCGGCTCAAGAAAGAATCTATTCCACTGTCAAACAAAAAAAGATAACCCCTTATATAACGGTTCACTCCGACAACAAGTAGTAATGTGTGAGTTGATGCCAGAGTATTAACTGCTTTGACTACACTTACCTCACACAAATTCCATTCTTGCTCAATTTGGAGTTTAAAAAGTGTTTAATGTTTTATGGAAGTATGCTTCATAAGTCAAACAAAACTTCAAATCCTCATTGTGTGTGACGTCACACAAGTAAACCTCCTGAGACTTAGCTCAGTTTGGACATAAATGACTCACACTACAAGTCTGTTTCCTTTTTCTTTGGCGTTGTTGTGATGCCACCACAGAAATGTGTTGCTAACCATAGAACCGGAAACTGAACTTTCTGTAACACAGGAAAAGGGTCTGACTGCTCACTACAATATGATCAATTTTGTCCCTGAATTCAGTTTACCAAGCAGATGTTAATGTAAACGCAATGTGACGTCAATTCGGTGCGCAATGACAGCTCTCGTCGACTATTTAGCTTGTTAGCTTCCTTTGTCGCGGGCAAACAATGGTAACTAAAGTCGTCCCTTGCTTATCGCGGTTAATTGGCTCGAGACCCGACCGCGATAGGTGAGTTTCAAGTAGTTATTTCAAGTAGGATTCACTATTAATAAATTGAATGTTTTTGTAGTTAGAGCAAGGAAAACCTGTTTATGACCGTGTAAAAACATTATTACAGCCCTGTAGACATGAAATAACACCCCGATAGTCGCCTTTATACTTGTATTGCCTACTATAGTAGACATGATAAACGATAAGACATTAGCATTGGGAAAGTTCCTTGTTGTAGTATCTCGAACAAAAGTTAACTAGTTAGCCTCCTATGTATTTATTATAAACTTAAGAATGGGTTTCAAACTGAGTGGGGAAGAAGGACAAAGTAAGAAGCCAAAAATATCCCACTTCCACACAGAATGGGAGGAGAACTTGTTTTCCATGGCTGACTCCATAAAGTGCAAGTTACGGTAATGTACTGTAATGTAAGGCATTACCTCATCAATGTAACATTACTGACGCCTAGTGACCAGAGCACTACATATTGTCTTTCAATATTTTTTGGACTATTTGATAGGCCTGGGTTTGGAGGGGGAGTAGCCAGGAGGTGTAGCATAAGCTGGTGCATTGACACAGGTTTCAAAACTGAAACTGGCAAAATGCAACAAAATGCTTACACACATATTCAATGGTCAAAATGTCTGCCGAGTATGAAAAATGAGTACATGTTGGCAGATCTGCCAGTGACTGGGTGTGTAGTTTTACTTTATTTTAGTTTTATTGTACAGTGGCTCACTTATTTTTACTCTTATATGGCAGTTAAGAATGTCAAAAGGTTACTTAATAAATAAAGGTTTTATCGAATTCATTTTTTTTTTTACATTTTCTATTGTTTAAAAAAAAACATTTTGAAATTACAACAAATTAGAAATCCAGGTTCTGTATGTTGTTCATCTGTTCTTGTGTTGTTTTCTCTCAGCAAAAGCATGCTTTTTGACGCTGGTCTTTCTTTCGGAATAATTACATGGTTCAAACTCTCAAAGCAGATTTTTCTTCAAAATTTGGACCAAATTCCGCATTGTAGGATTCCAACTGTACAGATTCCACTGTAGATGTAAAACATAGCCCTCTAGCTTGATGAATATGAACATCTTCCACCGGATGTCCATTTTCGACAGAATTTGGGCCCCTCTCAGGATGTGCGGTTTCTGCTGCTCCCCACATGAGAAACATTACACCAGCTTTTACTGTAATTGTGATATTGAATGTTGAGTGGATGTGTGTCAACCATAACTCTCGATGCTGCTACAAGCTCGTAACTCACAGGCACATATACACCTTTTTTCAGGAGGTGCTATCCCCTCGCAATTCAAAACCACTCTCTCTCTCTCCCATTCCACTAATGTGACGTCAACCCACCGCCCTGCCATGAAATCTGCAATTGTGCATTTTCTTGACGTGTGATTGACGAGCAGAGTAGGTCCATTAAGGCTGAACCCGGACCCGGGGCGCACTCTGCAGTCTATAGGAATATTTCCAGGCTCATATCAAATCCATGTCCTCTGCCCTAATATCAGGATATGACTCTGACCACCCATGGATTCTGTTTTTGTCTGTAATGAAAGTCTCTCAGGGGATCTAGTCCAGGGATTCTTTTCCTCAGGGGTCAAGGAGAGGTTGAGGCTTCTGGTTCAAGCGGCACTCGGAAGAGAGGGTGGATTACAGGAATGTAGCGGCTAAACTCCTCTGGAGATATGGAGCAGAGCTGCAGGGCGACTTCACAGTAGTTGCTATGTCAACTGTGTGTGTTTACACTATAGACTGCCTGGAAAGATATACCCTGCTATTATTGTAACGCATGCATGTTGAAAGAAGCACTTCACCTATCACAATGTTTACATGACACTAGAGAAGAGTGAATTATGGGGTCTTTACTTTTGACATATTTAAAAACATGTTAGTCCCTCAGAAAATGTAGCAAATTGAATAATTACTTCAGCATGTAACAGCTAATCAATCTCACTTACCAAAATGTATATCTTATTCATACAGCACTGATTAAACGTTAAGTGCTGCATTATAGCAGTTAGCTAGCTTGTTTACCTATTATGGGCGTGTGCGCTATAATAAGTCAACTGGAAATACTCATAAAAACTAGAGATGTCCGATAATATCGGCCCACCGATAATATCGGACCGATATCGGTATCAGATTTTTTACTCTCCAAGAGAAATTCACATTTCCAGCAGCTCTGGAAAAATGGGCACCTGCATTTGCCGGCGCGCAAAAGATGACCTCATCAAACCGCCTCTCAAGCGTGTATACAAACGTGGGTGGCTAGTAGCAAACTAGCTTGCTCCTTCCATCCATCCATTTTCTACATACGCCGCTTATCCTCAGTAGGAATGTAACAATTCCCGGAAGTAAGCGACAGTATCTGACGCTGTGTGTGTGTGCTTGATTAAAGAGTCCTTGTGGACGAAAATGTTGCTTTTTCATATGATATCGGGTGTATTTTCATTTGTCTCCATGTTTGTTAGGTAGATTACTTTTCCTCTTCAATTTTGCATCGGATTTACACTGCATGTTGGACCACCTCTAGTCATATGTCTGCTTCAGGTCAACTTTAAGCCTTTCAAACTTACGGATCGGAGCTTTCTGCCAAGATAAAAGGTATGTAGGATGTAAAGTTACTTTTATATCTATCTGCAGATGAAATTTCATTAAAATCTGATGGTGCAAAATATGTTAATTTTGGCCCGCAATTTGTGGTAGCGTAGAAACCAATACAGAGTGCTGCTGTACAGTGGCGGAGCTGCATGGTGGCCGGCCATCTAGACATTTCAGGTGTCAACTTATTGCCACCCCTATGTGAGTAATGGTCTCACCATGGCCACCTCAGTGAAAAATGTTTGGCTCTGCCTCTGCTGCTGCACTAAGAGTGCTAGGCTTACATGAAAATTGTGACACTTGATTTTCTTCCCTGGACTATTTCATTATCAAAATAATTTAAGTGGCTACTCTGTTGACTTTTGAAACAAATGTCACAGCCTAAGCCTAATGGCAAGTATTTCTCAGATTTTTTTTACAATGCTGTACAAAGTTGTTTACAGCCACGTTGAGAAGCTAATTGCTGATGCTGTGTCCATTAGCTTCACAACAGATATGTATGAAGCTAATGGATACAGCATTAGCTTCACAACAGACATGTATGAAGCTAATGGATACAGCATTAGCTTCACAACAGATATGTGTGGATACAGCATCAGCGGCATCTGTATCGGCTGATATCGATATCGGAAATTGAGAGTTGGACAATACCGGCGTATTGGTTATCGGCAAAAAAGCCAATTTCAGACATCCCGTCCAGATTTGATCTAAAAATACAGTTTCACCGTTTCTTTTTGTAAGACTCAACATTCTATATTAGTACATGTTAACAAAACATTTTTTTTGTGTTTTTATCAAGTTTTTTGTTGTTTAAAAGTATGCAATTTTTTGTTAGCATTTTTTTTTTACATTTTAACGACAAATGGCCATGTTGTCAAAGGGAACAGCATTCACACTGCAAAACAACAGAAAACACTATAGTATGCATGCCAGGCCAGTAGTTGGCAATGCAGACACACAACTGCTTGTCCTTCCGGCTCTGACCCAAAAGCATGCGGAAAAAATGCAGATTCACCTTTTTCTTGATAAGCCAGAACCTTTTATGCTAATACATGTTTATGATGTAAACATAACACATTTAAACAAATTTTGGTAACTAACTAGTTAGCCTCCAATTTATATATTCTAAGCTAAAAAAGGGTTTCACACAGAGTGGGGATGAAGGGGGCGAAAACCTACCGCTTCCACACAGAATGGGAGGAATTTTTTTTAAACTCTATTATGTCAGACATGCCATGGCTGACTACATGCATGTTGAAGGTAATCTAATATAATGTCATGTCTCATCAATGTAGCTAACATTTCAACCTCCATGGCACCGATTGAAATCACCGAGGAAATTACCAACGCTATAGACCACAGAACGTGTGCAGCTGCAGTATTTATGGATCTGACAAAAGCTTTCGATACTATTAATCACAACATCCTAATTACAAAATTAGAAAGATACGGAATCAGAGTTCAATTAGTTTTGAATTGGGTCAACTACTTAGCTAACAGGAAGCAAATGTGAAGCTAAGAGTATTCATCTACAAGTGTAGATATTACATGCGGAGTACCGCAGGGGTCAATACTGGGACCAAAACTATTCAACTTGTATATTAATGACATTTGTAAAGTGACAAAAGACTTAAAGTTAGTATTATTCGCAGATGATACTACTGCCTTTTGTTCCGGAGAAAACACACAAGAGCTAATTAATAAAATCACAGATGAAA
The DNA here is from genome assembly GCF_027744805.1 of Dunckerocampus dactyliophorus. NCBI lineage: Eukaryota > Metazoa > Chordata > Actinopteri > Syngnathiformes > Syngnathidae > Dunckerocampus > Dunckerocampus dactyliophorus. The sequence goes on from NC_072825.1 coordinate 21,596,085, forward strand.
TGGTTATACTAAAAAGATGGTTTGATAAAAATAGATTATCCTTGAACCTAAGTAAAACTAAAATAATGCTATTTGGTAACAGCAGGAAGGATACGCATGCACAAACACAAATTAATGGCGTGGACATTGAAAGAGTGAACGAAAATACATTTTTGGGGATCATAATAGATGAAAAAAATGAGCTGCAAATCTCACATTAAAAATATACCTCAATATTTAATAAAGTAAAATTTGTCCTGACCAAAAATCACTCTATACCCTAATACTGTTCTCTGGTATTACCATATCTAACTTCATGTGTGGAGATATGAGGTAATAACTATAAAAGCAATCTTCACTCGCTAAATGTACTGCAAAAAAGATCAGTTAGGATAATCCATAATGCTGCGTATAGAGAACATACCAATCTTTTATTTCTAAAATCACAAAGATTAAAATTCACTGATTTAATAAATTTTCAAACAGCAACAACTATGCATAAAGCAAACAATAACCTGTTACTCAAAAATGTCATACAATACTTTTCTACAAGAGAGATTTCAGTATGCGAAATCAAATAATGGAACGAATTAAGGAACTGAAACAAAGCACCAAGATGAGCGATTTCAAGAAACAATACGAGCATGTTTGGAAAATATAAGGAAGAAGAGTCCAACTTGCTCTGTTATGTCTATTTTTATTGATTATTATTTATGTATTATTATACTGATTATTATATATGATTATTATTTATTATGATTGTGGAAAAACCTTGACAATTGTATTACCACTTTGTCACATTACCTTAGCACTCTTCTATGTTTTAAAGAGACCACATATGAAACAGGAAGTGAATACATGTATTGCAATTGATGTGATGGTTGGGGGGGTAGGATTAAATAAGCTTTGCTTCTTCCTACTCCCTTTTGGACATGCGGAACTGTGAATTGTACTATGTGATGTATTCCATTGTAAGTCGTATGCATGCTCAAATAAAATGAAACCATTACTATTACCATTACCAATGTAACATACCTGATGCCTAGTGACCAGCATATTACATATAATTTGTCTTTCAATATTTTTTGACTAATAATAGTCCATAGTCAACCATGAAACAGTGGTCATTTATTAATTAATTATTGAAAAAACGCAATAGAGTGAGGGAGTGATGTTTGAACTGTGATGTAGCGCAGGACGACTGTGATAATACAGGTAAAATCGACATCATACACGTACCACTGTTAGAAAGGTCACACGTTTTACATGTTTATATCTTTATGCTTCCCTGATAGTGTTTTTTCATCAAGTATTGAATTTTCGCATTTTGCTTGGCCGTGCTTGAACACACCATATTTGTGTGCTGCGTCTGGCCGCACCGTGACTCCAGTTCCATTTTATTCATCGATCATCCTATGATCATCATTCATAAGTGGCGAATACCTATACATTTGATCATTGAAATGTGTTTAAAAGGGTGTGAGGCATATTTAGGGCGTAAACCTGGGTTGTGTCGCAAGCGAAGAACTGCTATTGAAGACAGAAGGGAAGGGTTTCTGGAGCTGAATCTAATCTCATAATTACAGCATCGCTTCTGTTGCAAATGTTGATGCGAAACGAGAGAAGAATGTCAACATGAAGCTAGCAGGAGGGTGTGGAGGAAAAATGTAAGTTTTCATGGGTGTACCAATTACTCGCAGTATTTCGCCATTTGCGGGTGGTCCTGGATAATAACCCCCGCTACTGTAGGTAGATACAGTAGATAGACAGACAGACATTACTAATCTTGTGAAGAAAACTAATTCACACTTGAAACATGTGCTGTCACTTCATAACACAACACTCCATGACTGCAACTTTCCTGCTGTGTGGATTTGGCGTTCTGTTTATGTTGCTGGAAGAACATCCAGTTATGAATGCGGCACTTACACTTTTGCCCGATATCCTACTAGATCCTCGTGAGAGCACTTTGATTGTGGCGTCGCTCATTCAAGAAGTAATTACAGCATCCCTGAAATGTAAACTCAGACTGACTCGGGTCCACAGCAAGCCGAGCTGTGTCTTTGCTGATAAGTACAGCAGTAAGCTGTCTAAAATATTCATGCGCTGATGCAGAGTTGTTGTCCCTCGATGGGCTTCACCATGTGCAACATCTGTTCCTGATGTCATGCACGTTCCAGAGTGCCAGAAATGCCCTGATGGGGTCCGTCACATCTCTGCTACACCACAAACACACACAAACCCTCTGCAAAGATAAATATCTGTGGCAATGATGGCGATCCAGTCGACTGGGCAGAGCTATTGAACACCTCTGCTAATCCATACCTATAGATTGGCCACTGCGGATCAGCAGTTCTGCTACTCACTGATGAATGTCTCAGTTGAGTGTTGTCTTCGGGGATTCATGATAATAGTGTTTTCAAATATAATAATGCACATTGTATGTCACCACTACATGAGGTGAAATGCTATTAATTTGACCAGCTGGCCTAGGTGTACATGCCTGTGACATAAGAGACGCAGTCAGCAGCAGTCAAAGTGAATCCTCATCTACAGTCACAGCTTTCTCCATCACTCAGCTTGCTTCAAGAACAACCCACGACTAGCTGGCTGTTTGTTTCGTGCCATGATCTGGTGCAGCGCTGCACTGCTATAAATAATGAATGACTCGTCCGCTGTCACTTTTCATAGCATGTCAAGCCACGGCCTGGCCATTATTAGGGTCTGCCCCCCTCCCCCTTTTCTCTCTGACTCCAGTTTTGTTATTGTTCTGCTTGACTTGCCTGCACACCTCCTCTGTGGGTCAGCTGTCAATCCGGATCGGTGTATCTGACGGTTGCCCCAGAGAGAAGAAAGAGTTGCTTCGGGTGATATTGTAAAGAAAGAAGAGAAAAAACACCTCTCTAGCAGAAGAGTGACGGCAGGGAATCTTTTCCGATCAGGCTCAGGTAGCAAAGCAACCTCAGCTAACATGTTATCTGTCTACTTGTGCTGAAGGTTGTCAGAGTTGTGGATAAACGGACGTGTACACAAAAATCGTGTTTTCATTTTTAATACCATTTGTCCTGTTCAGGGTCACAACAGGAGCTGCAAAGCCCCAAAGTCAGCGATGTGAATCACCACTACCAGTGGCTCCACACATTTACACAATAATGACATTTTCATTTGCTTTTTTTTTTCTTTTGCACTTTTGAGTGTCATGTATAAGCTAGTAAACTTAGCTTGTGTATCTCCATCCATTTCTAAACCTCTTGTCCACATTAGGGTCGCTGGAGCCTATTCTAGCTGACTTCCGGGCAAGATGCAAGATACACCGTGGACTGGTCGCCAGTCAATCGCAGGGCACGTATAAACAACCAATGACACTCACATTCACAATTTACAATCTCCAATTAGCCCAGTGGTTCTCAGTTATTTTCTGTCATGCCCCCCCCCAGGGAACAGAAAAGTTTTCACGTCCCCCTGATTTGAAATACTATTGAGAAACTGATAATATCTATTTATTTATCTATACTGTACAGACTGAACTAGAAACTGAAACCAGGAAAATGCAACAAAATGTAGAGCTGTGACGCATAGAAGCGTATTCAAGAGTCAAATTGCATCTTGAGTTCGATAAATTTGTACATGTTGGCAGGTCTGCAGTAACATTGAAAGTACTCCACCCTGACACTTCACCGTGCCCCTCTATTTGCACTGAATTAGCCTATCATGTGTAACCCGCCCCGCTTCACACTACCCGGTCCGGGGCTCGAACACAAGACCTTTGCAATGGGAGACGAGAGCGCTGACCACACGGCCAAAAGCCCGGACTGATCGCGTGTTCAGCACCGCTCTTAGGGCAGGGGGAGTGAGGTTTTACCGAGGTACACTTGCGCAGCCTCACAGGCTGGTATCCGTTACACATGCATATTTTTGAAATATCAGACTACACGGCGAAAACCCAGGCACGCATGGGGTGAACATGCAAACTCCACACAGAAATGTTCCAACAGTGATAGGAACAGGGATCTCCTGAATGTGCGGTCAACATGCTAACCACTAGGCCACCGCGCGGCCCTGGGTTGTGTGATCCTGCATTATTATCTAAAAATGCAGTTTCGTCTTTTTAGTAAGACAAGACTTCATATTTGGGACATTGTTGCTTTGCATTTTTTAAAAGATTCATGTACAAACAACAAAGCTGTCAAAAAAAAACAGCGTTCACCCAGCAAAAATGCCATATAAGCTTTAATTTGTAGGGCCCTATGAAATCCGCTTTATTTTTTCCCAAATCCCGTTCCGTTTTTTATCATTTTAATTGTTCAGATAATTTTTTTTTTTTTACCTTTTACACTTATTTTACCAGCATACAGTGCGTGATTTTTTGATAGTAAATACTTTGTTTGCTCATTAAATGCAAAAATCCTTACATTTATTGATGCAATACATCATTGGTCAATTTTGCCCAGTATTTTAGAAACAGATGTAGCTTGGCTGACTTTTCTAATGGGATGTCAGCCTCTGCACACACGTAATCCTCAACAAACTACTCTTATTTTGAACGCTCTTATTTTGAAGGCCGGAAGTGTGTTGTGTGTGTTGAGACTGTTTGTTGACGATTAAGACAAGCTACAAGCAGAAATAAACGACGTCAGCGGGAATCGTAAAATGTTTGTTTGCATTAACAAGTGGTAAAACACAACAACAACACGGTGTAAACACACTCATACAGTCTGAGTCACTCACACACAGCCGCACTAGCATTCTCTGCTAAACTAAGTTAACTCCGCTAGCTTTCATTCACGCTCCGTAAGAGAGGAGTTTCGAAGTTCTTTCTGCAACTTTTGCCAGTGCTTCAGGTTTCGATTTCCGCGAGATTCCATGTTTGACAGTCGAGTCCGTTTTTATTGGCCAATTCTGTGATTCCGTTAAAGCGGAACTCATAGGGCTCTAAATATGCATACCATGTCACTAGTTGCCGATGTTACTTTGTGAAGAAACACTACAGGCATGCACCTCAATGCACATGCTGAATAACCTTTGCCTACATAATGTAATATAATAATAATGTAACCAGAAATGCTCTGCGTTCTGCATATCAAGGATTCCTACCAAAGAACTGTTTGAAAAATATCTTTTTACACCGGAACCCTTTCAAACATCCCAGTTGTCTACAAAAAATGTTGCCAAAATTTTACCCTTTACTCCTTGATTTAAGGAGAATTGTGACTCCACTTGATTCTCGTGAACACGCAAAACCAAGGGGGTAAGGGCTAAGATAAGGGGTAAGGGGTGGAATTGGGATTCAGCCTTAGTTTACACAATACTATGACATCCTGTAAGGTTCATGAAGCTGGCAAACTCAAACGAGAATGGTTCACAAACTGGTCTGTTTGCCGTTTGGTCAGTTTTGCACGTTTCGGTTTTAGATGGACCCTTTAGAGCGGATTAAACAAGTTTCCACTGTATAGACTAATGCTACATTCTATGCTATGATGCACAATTATGTTTTACCAAATCTTTTTGCGTTGTCGTTCACATTACCAAAACATGCAACTCATGTTTGTGTGGAATGCAAACGCAACGTGTCTGTGAAATGACACGCATGCACACAAACATTCAGTACGTTCACAGAAGTAAACATGGCCCCATTCCTGCAGCATTTATGGCAATTTTAAGGAATTTGTGCAACCCGGAGTTAGCATTTTCTTTTGTGGGAACGTTCTGAAATGTCTGGTCCAAGGAGCTTGTGGGTGCTCATGAGTCTGAGCCAGGAGTGGTGGGACATTGACATGAGCTGCATCACAGACACAAATTTAAAATAATTTTCGGATGACCAGCAGCACCTTTCCCCAACTCTCACACGGCAGAAAATCATTTTTGATGATGTCTAGGTCGGATATCTGCGACCCGAACATTCAGATTGCAGTGGCGTTGGTATATATGGGATTTTTATCCACGTACAAAAGAGGCCTGGGTCGATTAGGAAAAAATCCTAATTGTACTGTTTACACTCACATGAAAAAAATCCGATACAAGTCACACATGAGTAAAAACATCAGAAGTGATCAAGTGTAGTGTACTGCAGTATGTGGATGGTTTGGGTTTGTTTACCAGCCAATGCCACAGCAACCATCTGCTGGAAACACTCCCCAGTGCTTCTGTCAGGAACAACGACCCACAATGGGAGAAGCCACTAGACACCCACCACCTTTATACAGGTTTTCACCAAAATGAATAATAATGAATTCTTCCATACCAGAAACAGCTCCACAATGTTACTTGTTGTTATGTTACGGTTGCTATTGATTGCTGGAGTGATCTGCTGCTTTTTTGTGGCTTCGTCCGTCTGGTGTGGCCACACCTGTCAACTCTCCCGTTTTCCCCAGGAAACTACTGTATTTTTTTCTCGTTGCCCTCTCATTTAAATACTTTCCCCTAAGTTTCCCGTATTTTAACTTTCATCCATGTTTGAGCAAGCAATCTGCCAGGACAATAGTGCGGTTTATTGGCAGGTGGGCAGTCTAGGTGTCCAGGGAGGTGTGCAGGGCTTTAGCCGGCCAGGAAATGTTCCTTATTTTCAAATCCAAATATTAACCAGTATAGCCTTCAACTCAGCCTCCCTTCAATTTCAACTGCACAGTAGGCACTTAGAGACCACCATACCTGACCTGTAGCCCAATTTTAATCACAGTCATTCTCATATACTTCTACCTCCTGCCACAGCACACATACTGTAGGATTCCGGGGGCTTTCACACTCCCACTCCATTACATGAAGATCTTGATTACTGGATAGCATGAATGACATTGTGTCATTTGCATTCTGGGATGCTTGGATTGGTGGTTCCATTAAGAGCAAAGGATGACTACACCATGCAATGGGTTCCTGCTATGCTAATGTGCCACCTAACTACAATATTTTGTTTTTGCTGTAACACACAAACCATCTACAAGGAAAAACAATAGGTTTTGCCTAAACTGAACACTTAGCATTAGCATTAGGGGTCTCATGAGATGGGACAATACACGTTTAACATTATTATTTTTAAAAGTACAATGAAAAATATATGACTGGACAAACAGACGTTTTAATTTAACTGAGTCACAAAACAATGCAGGTGCGTTTTGAAATGCTTATTGTACATACATGCATCGGTAAGTTATCATTCCAGACGAGTACATTTCCAAACAAAATGAAAACAGCAAAAGTACTACCAATTTTCAAAAATGGAGACAAACATCAATTCACAAACCACCGACCCGTTTCCTTATTACCACAATTTTCTAAAATCATTGAAAAGCTATTCAATAACAGGTTGGACAAATTAATCAATCAGAAGGACTTATTCACGGACAGCCAATACACATTGACACGGTGAACGAAAATAAATTGCTCGATGTCATAATAGATGATAATATGAACTGTAAATCTCACATTAAACATATACAACATAAAGTGGCAAGAGAGCAAAAATAAAGCAAAATTTGTTCTGGACCAAAAATCACTCCATACACTCTCTTGTTCACTGATATTACCATGTGTAACTTATTGTGTGGCGATATGGGGTAATAACTATAAAAGTACCGTTTCTACTAACAAATCTACAAAAAAGGGCAGTTAGGATAATCCATAACGCCGCTCATACAGGACATACAAACCCTTTATTCCTAAAATCACAATTATTAAAATTTGCTGACTTGGTAAACTTTCAAACAGCTAAAATTATGCATAAAGCAAACAATAACCTGTTACCCAAAAACGTAAAGCAATTCTTCTCAACAAGAGAGGAGAAATATGACCTTAGGGAAAAATTAAACTTAAAACACAAAGCTAAAAACCTTCAGCATTTCAGTATGTGGAATCAAATTATGGAACAGACTGACTAAGGAACTCAAACAATGCACTAACATGAGCGATTTTAAGAAACAGTACAAGCAGTTGATATTTACAAAGTACAATACAACAGTTAACATACAGTACAATGCTAAGTCTAATCATTCTTACACTGACCACTCTTCATTTCTGGTGAGAACGTGGTCTGGACTCGCTCATTAAAAAGACCTTGCTTATGCAGCTCAACAACCCGACCACGTCCAAAGACAGAACGCTTTTTTGTCTTTGCCATCAAGAGATCAAGAGCAGCATTTCATTTGCTATGTAGCAAAGTACACTTTCTGTGAGCGCACGCCATTTTGCGCTGTTCCGTTTGTATTTACTTTGTCGACCAAACGTGTCAGTGGGTGTTGACTGTCAGGATGAAGGCTTTGCATCTACCTGTGTAGTTTGTTCCCCCACGGGAAAATGTGTCGGTGGTTTTGCTTTTAATGGGGATGTTTGTTGCATTGTTTTTTTGTTGCCACCACTTTAGGGCAAATTCGGCATACTGGCTCGATCGTGTAGATGGGCTCACCTCTATGTTACCTTGCATTACTCCTCATGAGACAACACCCATCTCTGCTATGCTTGTGGCCCTGGCTCCCTCACAGCGACAAAGAGACTGTATGACTGACAAGAGGGCTCGCTTTGTTCATTTTCATTTCTCGTCTCATTGATTAATTATCGCAAGACTTTTTTTCTGAATGCAAAATCTCATCACCTTTTTAATCTCACGAGATTTGTGCCACACCTACTAAACATGCATGTGCATGTTGTAGATTTTCCCAGACCATTTTTAGTGTTTACATGGAATGGATGATTATGTTCTTCCACGTTGAGGATGGGGTCATGTATATGACCCCTAAATATTGACCTCATTATCATGATTGAAAGTACAAAACAAGGCATAGCAAAAAGGAAAGTGGTGCCTACTTAAGAGTCACCCACCCAGAAGCAGAAATCATGGATTATTTACATATGCAGCTGTGTTTGAGAAATATGAATGAAGAACATCTGGCTGCAGGGGGGATGGCTCTGCAACACAAACACGAGGATGTGTGTTGAAGAATCAAAGATAAATGTTGTTTTTAGGTAGTGACACTATGGATTTAAAAAAAAAATCGATTTCAGCTCTGTGTTAAAAAATGTGTTTTGTGTGACACCGGGCCAGGCCTGAGGCGAGTGTCCACCAGCAGCTCTCATCTCCCACAGCCTGAGCCTGTCTCTCCATCTTGGCTGTAATAACATCAAATCAAGGCCCGCGGCAAACAAACCCTGACAGATCCTCTCATTTGGGATTCACTTTGGGACAGCTGTGGTGCCATCCAAAAGCAGGGACAGAGTAAAAGGCTGAAAGAGGGGCCGAGGAGGGCAGCAGTCTGTAATGTATGCAGAGTGTGTGCACGTCCTGCATGGCACAACACAAGCACTTGTCACAGAAGACATCAGTTCTACTTAGTCACAGCACTGCGGGGGCCATCCATATGACTGCAGTGCTCTGCAAACTCTATTAATAGTTATCTACCTTTCAGGAGGTATTATGCTGAGTATGTGATGACAGTGGAATACAATGGGGGAAGTCCCAAAGAAGAGGAGGCCACTTGTCATGGTCCCAACTCACCCCCACCCCGCCACCCCAGTCTCACAGTCTTCATGTCGTGTGACTGGGCAGTAGCATTTTATGTGAGAGGCATAAGGATTAGTTATGGGCCAAGAAGGAGAAGGGAGGGAGCAGATAAAGCGATGGATGCTTTAGAGGGGAAAAGGGACTAGGTCTTTTTTTTTTTTTTGATAAATCAAGGTTTGGACTTGGCCGTGATTAATATTTTATCCCCCTCCTAAATTAAAAATGTGAGTGGTCATCACTTATTTGTCAAATTGTCTCAGCTCAAACGACGGATGTCACATTGGGTTTGCAAAAGGTCAGCGGGGGCCGACAGCCTGTGAAGGAAGGGAGCGGATCAAAGTGTGCTGATCCGGCCAAATAACCACCTTGTTTAAGGGGTATTACATCCAAATGGAGTTGCTGGTCGGTTACACTAAGTGGAGATGACATGATTTCAAATGTAACATCTGGAATGGCTTTGACATACTTAGTCAACATACCTTCATGGTCCTATATGGCAGTGGAGCAAGGATATACACTGAAGCTCACTTATATCCTCTACTCACGACTAAAAAGCCTGGAAGTTAATACCCGCGTGCACTAAATCAATACCACATTACTTTCAGTGTAACCATAAATATGTATCATACTTTTCCCCTCATTATGATAACCACTCACATTCGCAGCCATCATCTCGTGCTGCTTTTCCAAAATTTTAGACATGCCATAAAGGGAAACGAATCCATTAGTCATCCTCATTTTATTTGATGCCTGCTGCCCATCTCTCTGCATCTCGTCTTGCCGGTTCTTTCTGGCAAAGAAATGCATTTGTGAAGGGAAGGAAAATACAACATGTAAACACACAGCTTGAATAATCAACCTCCTCTTGGTGTTGCCCAGTGGACATCATTTCCAAAATTAGAAAGAACATTAAGGGCTAAAAAGTCCACTTGTACTTGTTCAAAATGGCAAACATGTACATCTATGTATGTGTGCGTCATCCACAGCTGCCACCCAAAGGAGACAGAGATACAATGGTCTCTTCTGTGCACTGCTAGACTGGCTAAGACAGAGATCTAGGAGTGTACCTCAGCTGTCTTTGCAGTCAATATATCCCTTAATGTCCCTCTTAATGAGCCCGCCGTGCTCTCTGTTCTGCTATAGACAGGTCAGCATTGGTGTTTTTTTGTTAAAATGGTGCTTCCAATGACTTAGGTAGACTACATACCAAAAAAAGTAACATTTTTTATATATAATCCAGTATCTCTTCCAAAGGCAATGCAATATAAATAATACAGAAATCATTCGGGTTTCACAGTAAAACATTATAACTTCACATGTTTGAACAGCATCTTCTCGTCAGGCAGAGTTCATAGGTAGCGTTGGGCATCGGGCATCGGGCATCGATGGGAACTGGGACTAACATTACGATTCTCCTGGGATCGTTCACATTTTAAAAATTTTGATTCCTAGTTTTGATGCTCGCGTCAACAATAGCCTCGAACACCAACAAAGAAGAAGCAGGCGAGCACCAACAAAGAAGAAGTGGTAAAAAGTTTGGCTTACCATCACAAAAAAGAGCGGTCGGCTCAGTTCAACATTTTCAACACAATATCATTCAAAGGAGGGTCAACGTGATAAACACTTCCAGATTCATGGAATGGAAATAACAAGAATACCTTGTCTTTGATGCACTACGTCGAACTTCCTTGAAGCAGTGAGAATCAGGGTGTCACAAAATTAGCGTGGAGTTAATTTGGACCCCAATTGCAGAGAGGCAAACACTCGGTAAGAAACAAAAGGATTTAATAACAAAAGGTGACCCCCGGGGAGGAAAAAGAAAGTCACAATAATCCAAAAACAAATGCAACACAAAACACCAAAAAGCCAGACTAGTCACTGGAAAAAAAGAGGAAAACTAAAGATAAATGACAGCAAAAGGCTGCAGGAAAAGACTACACACTAAGCTGGAGAACAGAAGATGCTGCTAACATTAGCAGGATAAAGCAAAACAGTCCAAAAATCAAAGTGCTGCCGGAGTTGCCAAGCAGGAGAGATACTATACTCACTAAACGACGAATAAATCACAGTAGATCTAGGCATGAGGAATGACAAGAGACAGGAAAGGTGCAGGTTGTAGCGAGATGCAGAGGGACAATCTGGCGCTGGCTGACTTCCTGCCTTCCACCAGCTTAAGAAGGTGATGAGCATAATTGGCTGCAGGTGTATGAGTGCCGCCAGCCCGAACTCTGCCGGGCAGCATGCACTACAATGACAAGGCAGATAGGCGGCAGCAGAGCGACAACACAGATCATGACAGTATCCCCCCTCTCATAACATGCCCCCTGGCGGCCTACCTGGCTTGTCGGGATGGAGAGAGTGGAAGTCGCTGATGAGTGACGGGTCAAGGATACAGGAGTGGGAGACCCAAGAATGCTCTTCTGGTCCATAGCCCGCCCAGTCCACCAAATACTGCACCCCCCCACCCTTCCTTTCTGGAGTCTAAAATGGCCTTCACCGTATATGCTGGCTGACCATCGATCATGTGCGTGGGAGGCGGCGGCTCAGCCGGAGGACACAGCGGACTTCTGGAGATGGTCTTCAGGCGGGAAACGTGGAACACTGGGTGAGTCTTGAGTGACGGTGGCAACTTGAGCTTGACGGAAGGAGCGTTCACAATGGAGTCGATGACAAAAGGTGCCACAAATTTTGGAGCCAACTTCCTGCAGGTGCCAGCCAAAGGTAAGTCCCGTGATGATAACCATACGTCCCGCCCAGGTTGATAGTCCGGTGCCGGAGTTCTGTGGGTGTCCGCAAGCTGGCGGTTCCAGGAAAGTGACGCCCGGACCTCCCGCCAAAACCGATGGGCCTGTCTTAGATGGAGGTGAACAGATGGTACTGAAACTTCCGCCTCCTGCGAAAAGTGGAGGTTGATATCCAAAGACGATCTTAAAAGAAGACATACCTGTAGCCGTGCACACGAGGGAGTTGCAGGCGTACTCCACCCACGGGAGGTGGGAAGACCAGGAAGAAGATATCGGTAGGGAAGCTAATATCAAGTATTTCTAGTGTAATGTAAGCTTAATTTCCAGCCAGTTCACCTGACCAAGTTTAATTCCACTGCTCAGATTGTTGTAAATGGGTAAACTGGAGCCTATCACAGCTGACTTTTGAGGTAGAGGCGGGGTACACCCTAGTTTGGTCACCAGACAATCACAGGGCACCTATAGACAAACAACCATTCACACTCACATTCACAACTATGGACAATTTAGAGTCTAAAATGCATGTTTTTGAACTTACTGCTCTGTACTTAATGTAAAATAGATGACGGAAAGAAATAAAAGAGCGCTGCATGTGGTAAATGAATGCTAGAAAGATGCTATCTTTACTTTGACAATGTCTACTTTAGCTTCAGGTGTTAAGGAAGTAACAACTCAGATTTTAGATGTCTGAATTGGAAAAAGTTTGCTTTCTCACATCTGGCGGAGTGGCTCCTATAGCCTCATTCCCTCATTTCTTGTCAGGAGGCTCAGGAAAAGCATCTGTTACTTAGGACATCTTGGGAGATGGGGCAGACTAAACAGCTTGTGTTTGAGGAAAAGGAAAAGGTTGTTTTGATTCAAAAAGGAGCTGTGATTTACCGCAGGATAGAGTTCCTGTGAGTCTGCTGACCTTGCCTTGTAGAGGAGACTGCTGCGAATGGGTTTTTTTTTTTTTCTGGTTGTTGTTTTAGAGGAAATTGTGTTGCGTCAAGACAGGCAAACTGGAAAATGATTGCGTTTTTCTCAGTGTGCTGAAAATGTCAAATGCTTTTTTCAGGAACACACTAACTGTGTCGCTTACTATATAATTACAAAGTTGTGAATGTCATTTCAGTCTTCTATTATATAAAAAAAGTATTAGTTTGTAGTATTGGTTATATTTTTTTAGTCCTGCATCTGCGCATCCAGCTTGCTAGGTCATGCAAATAATGAAGTCATTTTGCTGTAAGACCCCATTTAAAGCAGTTAGCCTACGCATTGTTGGGCTACATCACCTTCAGAGCTGCTCTATTATTAGCTGGCCACTCGCTCGCTTCCTTCGACTGCATCCTGATTGTATGTTCATTCCTGCCTCACTCATGTCCATACATTCCCTGCTACTTCCTATCAAAGGTCAAATCCTAACAATGACTCCAAGTGATTTTGTTTTGACCTGGCCATTCTTAATAATAATAGCAATAATAATAATCACAACAATACAGCATTATTATGTTCATTATAACATAATAATGCTGTAATAATGCATAATAATAATGCTGTAATAATAATGCATTATTATGTTAATTATAACATAATAATGCTGTCCAGTTACCTTAATTATATTTTGACATTCAATGTAAACTAGTGTTGGTCTACCCAAAGCATGGAGACGGACCTGTTCATTACCTGAATGATCTCATCATTATACTCGGTAGAAAACTGAATGGTTTGGAATTGAAACTTTATGTAAATATTAGTGTTATTATTTCATGCTTAGGCTGAGCCTTTCATCCCAAGTGACTCATAAATCTGGAGCCTAAGTGCAAAGCGGAGACATACAGGTAAAAGGAACATCGCTGAAGGGTACAACCGTTCCACATAATGTGTTGTATTAAAGCGGGTTGTGCTCAAATTAGGTAGACCCATGATTTAAATTGAAAAAGGGGCCCTTTCAGAGAGGAGAATAGATTAGCTTCGCTGATAGATGATCACTTGAAAGCACCGTGATTTTGACCAGTTGCAGTAAAGCTGATTTCTATCAGTTAGGATGTAGTCCTTAGGGGCGCTGCATGGGGTATTTATCTTGAATAGATCAAAGCTATCAAAATGGCTTACTACAACACACACCATGTCTTTGTATATATTGTGTAATTTCATTTGGAAGGCATTTCCAACGGTCCTTTACGTTCTAAAGCTTCAAGAATCAAGAAATTGACAAACAAATCTTGTGCATATGCATGCCTCTATACATCCATACATGCACGTCTGGAACTGTGTTGACCTTTTAATCATGGTATATTTAACACACATCCCTGTGGTGCTATTCATTATTGTAACCCAAGTGCCTTAATGGAAACTAGAAATTGTGGTTCCCCCCTAACAAAAAACCTGCTCATTATTCTCCATGTGAATAGCCTGTTGGTTTCATTAAGGGCTTGCTGCACTTTTGTGCTCAGGAGACAAATACAACGCAAAGACGGAGGAGGAAGTGTAAAGAGGGAGGGAGGATAATGGTAGGCTGCGGTTTAGCTTGTGCATGCTTGAAGTGAAATATGATTGATTAGTGTGCTCTTGGGTTGACATGCCCTCACTGCAGCTGAAACCTGTTAAGTCAATGTGCACAGACCTGGGCGAAGCAAATGTGTTGTGACTGCCACATGGCAAATATTATGGTTGGTTGGCCAGGCCGCAGCACAAGTAGGCTAGGAGTAATATAAACAAACAGTCTACTATGGGATGGAGGGTCTGCGTGACACCGTATGTCCATGTTTGGTACAGTGTGTGTATGGGAACGTATGGATGCATGAAATGATGGGTTGTATTCTTCCAAACATAACACAAAATGACAGAAACTGATTTGCACGTTCCAAACACACAGTAGAAATAGAAACAGCTAAATCATTCGTATCACTTTGGAATGTACATGGTAGATATTGCATACATGCTGTCAGCTTGAGGAATGACACAGACATTCACCTTATGCACATCCTTGCACTCACTCCACATTAATCCTGAATGGGTTAATGTGGATTTAAGATAACGCCAACAAAAGGTCAGATTAAATCAATTCCTGGTACAGGCAGAGTCTGGTACACTTGGAGAAAACAATAACACACAGCATGGTGAGCAGGGTGTGAGCATATCTGTCAGCAGCCATTAGCGCTTGCATTAAAGCCTCAATGAAATCAGGCCTTGCCGAGAGCTATTGAGTGTCTGCGGGGCCACTAAGCTGCAGTTCCCTCGATGCCTCACTGGCCATGTTTACACGGACAGCAATATTCCAATATTAACCTCATTAAGGCAATACCCGCTGCCAAGTAAACAGCATTTCCTGATTACCTTAAACCAAATAAGGTCAGATTCCAAGTGATAATTATGATGATAACAGGAAGATGGTGACAGAACTGGAATATTACCATCATTTGTGACTTTTCCACCGCACATAAGGACTTGGCAAACTGAAAGCCAGCAAAATGTAACAATTGTATGCTCTATTTATTATTTACTAATTTTATTGTAGAGGAGACTGAGGGCAGCAAGAAAATGGACTGCTGCAGCAAAGTGGAGATTGTGGAGTATAATGCTGCCACATCCGGAGCTAAGACAGTCAACTTGACCAATGCGCAATCATCAGTGGTTTACACAACCACTTTGAAACCTGGCTGACCAGGTACTAGAAATGGTACTTTGTAGTTAAGGATGCTACATTCAGGGTTGTATGCTGCCGATTCCGATCATCCATCCATCCATTTTCCTCTGCTTATCCGGGTCCGAGTGGGCAGCAGCAGTCTCAGTAGGGAAAGCCACTGACTTCCCGGTCCCCGGCCACCTCTTCCAGCTCCACCGGGAGGACACCAAGTCATTCCCAGGCCTGCCGTGGGACATAATCCCTCCAGCGTGTACTAGGTCTGCCCCGGGGCCTCACCAGGGAGGAATCCCGGGGGCATCCGGACTAGATGCCCGAGCCACCTCAACTGGCACCTCTCGATGTGAAGGAGCAGCGGTGAGTCTTGGTGAGTCCAGCCACCCTACGGAGGAAACTCATTTTTGCCGCTTGTATCCACAATCTCGTTCTTTTGGTCACAACTCAAAGTTCATGACCATAGGTGAGGGTGGGAACATAGATCGACTGGTAAATTGAGAGCTTTGCCTTCCAGCTCAGCTCTCTCTTCACCATGACGGTCCGGTACAGCGACCGCATCACTCCAGACGCTGCGCCGATCCGCCTATCAACCTCACGCTCCAACCTTCCCTCGCTTGTGGACAAGACCCCGAGATACTTGAACTCCTCCACCTGGCGCAGGACGTCACAAGCCATGGATGATGATACTGGGGTGATACTGATCAGTGGTCGATCGATAGGAGCATTATAGTACCTACTTATGACAAAAGGTTCAATTACAATGAGTAGAACCGTGTCGAACCAAGTATGTACCATGCACTGGAAAGGAGCCATTAGTGATATTAATGCTTCCGCTATACCTCATTTTTTCTATTTGGTTGTTTTTTGTTTCTAGGGCTTTTGCTTTAACATTTTCCTTAATTCAGCAAACCCAATTCTGGCGTGTTGACTTACTACATATGTGTGCAATTTGGTGCTGATCCAAATATTGATCGTTCAACCTAAGGGAGTCTTCTAGTGCCATTCCCATTTGAACTCTGTTGCTAACCAAAACAGCAGAACCTATCGAGTCGAATAAAAGGCGTCCAACTGCATGTTGTAACAACTTCCCCGAGCATTGTCAAAGATGGTCTTACGTTATATAGAGATGGCGTCTTTTCCGAAACTCCAAGAGACTCTCATGTGTTTGCCCCACTATGTCTATGTTCTGTGGAGTCTTCCTCGTTTCTTTCAGACTCTCTGTATTTCTCTGTAATAGCTATTATTATTATTCCTATATTATTATTCTGGCAACTAAATTGCCCTTTTGATGGACTCACCACATTTTGTAAGCGTGCGTACGTTGGTGACTATGAATGTATTATAGGGATCCTGCACGCAATGCTGCAAAACCTGTTCAGGAGCGTTCTACTGGAGCGTTATAAAATATTATCACTCGCGACACTAAATCCGGCATACATGTTCATAGTTACAGGACGCGCTAAAATTAACAAGGAACATAGGATGACGCAGTTGGTCGTTTTGGTTTGCGGGTGTCATTTTTCAGGGATTTCCAGGGGTTATACCAGATGAAACTCCACCTTGTTATCGAGGAAAAGGCTTCTTGAGACGTCATCTGTACTTCTGTGAAGGTGTCGGACGTTTCGCTCCTCATCCGAAGAGCTTCGTCAGCGAACTAATAAGTGCTGGTAGCTTAGGCCTTAAATACAGTAAGAGTGGGCGGAATTGGTGTGCCAACACCCTCCTACTATTGGTTCCTTACACTAAGCCTGGGTGGAGTAGTGGTATAATCCTATCCTGCTGTTGACACCTCCGATAAAAGGGAAGTGTCGCTCCCTGAATTGGGTATGAACGACTCTGATACTGGCTCGTTAGCATCTATTGTTCTGGCTCGGCCCTGGCTTCACCTCATTTGCAAGACTAAGAGCTGTGGGTTTTGGTCTCAGTAACCTGCTGAACACAGGGTCCAAATTAAACCTCAAACCACCATTCCGATTCAATGATGGGTTCTGTTGTTTGACAAAAATAGCTTCCTTAACTCCTCTTTCAAACCATCTGTTTTCTTTGGCCAAAATCTTTACCTCGCTGTCCTCAAAAGAGTGATTGGTTGCTTTAAGGTGTAGATTTACTGCTGATTGAGGCCCGCTAGAATTGTCCCTGCGATGTTGATAAAGCCTTTTTTGGAGCATTTGCTTAGTTTCCCCAATGTAGTGCTCTTTGCATTCCTCATCTTTACAGTGGATGGAATAGACCACATTGCTTTGTTTCTGGTTTGGAGCCTTGTCTTTAGGATGCACTAATTTTTGTCTCAGAGTATTTACTGGTTTGAAATAGGTAGGAATTTTGTGTTGCCATAAGATCCTCTGGAGTTTTTCGGAGACCCCCGCTACATAAGGGACTACCACGCCTCTCCTTTTTGCTTCTGTGGGCTTTTGGGTTTCTTTCCCTACTCTCTTCTTTTGACATTTGTTAAAAGCCCACCGCGAGTACCCACAGGTTGAGAGCGCTCTCTGGACATGTTGTGTCTCCTTTTTCTTTCCCTCAGCACTAGTTGGTATTTGTTCCGCTCTATGTTGGAGGGTCCTAATAACCCCTAGTTTATGTTGTAGTGGATGGTTTGATTCAAAAAGCAGGTATTGGTCAGTGTGTGTGGCCTTTCTAAAGACCTCTGTAAGTAGCTGTCTGTCCTCTCCTATAATTACCTTGCAGTCTAAGAAGGCTAGTTGGTTCTCTTTAGTGTCCTCGCGAGTAAATTTGATATTGGTGTCCGCCGCATTGATGTGATCTGTGAAAGACTGAATTTCTTGTTTTTTGATTATGACAAAGGTGTCATCCACATATCTAAACGAAACGTCCGACACCTTCTTCACAGAAGTACAGATGACGTCTCAAGAAGCCTTTTCCTCGATGGACAACTCCTGTACGACTGAGAGCCTACACAGACGCATTGCGACCAACTTTGGGAGAGTCCACCTTGTTATTTTTATTTTTTTCCGATTCTCTTGAGACATGCAATGTATGATATTTTAACCACACAAGTAATACAAATCTATACTGATAAATATACTAAAATGCATTTTTACAAATAAAGGCCTCTCCCTCCCTGCCTCTTTATGAAGATATACATTTTAATTTCCATTATTTCTTAGAGGAAAAAAAATGTTTCAAAGATGGTTGATTGACTGACCAGCATCATGGACGTTCCACTGTTTAAGCCCAGAAAAACAGTCCTTATGCTATCTAATATGTTACAGTAAATAGTTACACATGCGTGTATCCCTGTGACGTGACTGTCATAGACCCTTGCACCTGTCCCGTGAAGGCCAACAGTTCTTTTCATGCTAGAGGAGGTGAACCACCAAAACCCTGCATGGTTGAACGGCCTTGAAATGTTCATTCATAAGTTCATGGTTGCATAATTCACCACAGGACAGTTCAGCTGTCATACACATTCACCGTGCTGGCCACATCATCAAACTGCACACACACGGCAAATTCAACTATACCTGTCCACTAACACCTACTGTATGTCCATGCCTTTATGGGTGGACTGACTGCGAAGGGATGTGAAGGTGTTTGGAATATTGGAGAGGAGGCAGGACAGAGGTAAGTAGTAGTTGTAGAAGTAGTCGTATTGTAGTATGGATGTCAGTGGAGTCCATGCATGACAGGCTTGCAGTGAGCGGCTCTCCTCTCAGTCCTGTCTACCTCTTATCTGCCCCCATCAGCTCTCATTCTGTCTTACACACACACACACACACACACAAACACTCAGACTAGTCTCCACAATAACAGTTTCCCTCGGTCACCTCTGTTCTCTGCCGACTCAAAGAAGATGACATGTTTTTGATGGCACTGTCCACCTCCTCCGTCTCCACAGCCTCAAACACACCACAGCCTGAGGGGGTGGAGGTGGAGAGGGTTGTGGTGGTGTTGGTTAGTAATGACATGTTTGCACTGCTCATTGCCTTCAAAAGACTGTAGTATCCCATGTTGTTTTTGCTTTGTTGCTCTGTTTGTCGCTCCTAATTAGCTTGGTGGACAAGCGTTTTTTTTCTTGAGAGACGCTGCTGCTAATCAGACAAGCTGAGAGGACGCTGGAGATGAAGAGCGGAGTGACGCTGACCTGAAAACGTCAGCTGGTGTTGCTTTTCTTATTGTTCACTGCCGTTCTTCAATACCGTGGCGCTCTGGGCACTTTGCATATTTGAACCCTGCATTTTGGTCTATAGTTATTACTTAAGGAAGCCGTTCAAATGGGGGCTGAATAGAGGAAAAAAGGCCTTGTGGCTTCTTGTTGAAAGGATGGAAGGTCATTACAGGAAAATATGCTGAACCTCGACTGCCCACGCTATTCATGTTGGGAGCAATGAGGCTCATTATCCTTTCAGAGAGACTACAGGTCAACGCGACGGATGCGCCACTCAGTCAGAGGTGACGTTAGACAGCACATTCAGTCTTTTGCCGTTGTTATGTTTGGAGCCAACAGGAGATGAGAAGAGGCGACAGCCGCAAATTACACTGAGCCTGCATGATTGATGGTTGTAATGGAGTCTTTTAAGGCACATTTGCATCCGCCATCTTAGCTCTCCAAAATGTTTCAAATGATAGCACGCTGTAGCTTCAAGCATATAGTTCTTAAAGGGTAAAGAAAAGACCATTTGTTTCAGAACCAAGACATATTATGGCCTATTCAACCAGAGGCTACATTTGTGTGTTTACCTTTTCTGGCCCAAGAAAATCAATATTGCCATGTCTACCCTTTTGCAGGGGGCATATTCAGGACACAGACACAAGATGTAATCTCACTTTTATGTCACAACAAATCTGCTGTGTCTGGCAGGAAGATACATAGCATCAAAACAACCTTAAATCAATCTCAACTGTATGGGAAAAATGACAAGTTTGCATTGCACACTGGAGGCTAAAAGACACGGGATGAAAAGGCAGAGCAATGCTTGCTGTGAAGGCACCATTTTGAAGAGACACTGCAGTGTTTCAGATGTGTAAATGTTTCTAATATACCTCTTTTAGGATTACCATTACTACCCATCCATCTATTTTCTCTGACACTTGTTTTCATTTGGATCATTCATGAGCAGGAGCCTATCTCAACTGACTTTTGGGCGAGAGGTGAAGTACACCATGTCAATCACAGGGTGCATAAAAACAACCATTCACACGTATGGGCAATTCAGAAACTACAATGAGCCTAATGTTATTATTATCTTTGCTAATGTCTGTCTATCATCAGGTTACATTATGGTCAAGTGTTTCAGGCAGTGTTTGGAACTCAGAAGAGAAGACTTTCACTAGTCGTGAACAATTTGGCTCTTCGAGCCGACTCTTTGGAAGTGAACAAGACAACTCCCAAGCAGGAGCATTGTTTTTTTCCCATCTTTTGACTGTTCATTGGTCAAAATGTGTGGTGCCGTATGTGTCGACAGAAAAGATGGGGGAGGAAGGGGTTACACACACAGCACAGTTATGACATGGAAGGAAGGGAGACGAGCGAGATAAAGAGAGAGAGAGACAGAAGTCCCTACAGAATTCAAGACTACTTGCTGAAAAGGCGATGAAAATGAGCAGCAGGAAACAAAAAGCTGAGGCGCTGTCCTCACGGGAATTTTTTCAGGTCGAAAGGGTAAAGTATTTTATCGTTTCAGCCTTTCATGCACACGGCAACGCCGTTTTAATTTGTCATAAGTCTTGACGATGTGGCTTTGTCTGTGTGTCTCTTTGCAGTGCCACATGTAGGTGTGCCTCATGTATTACATCGTTATCAGCAAGTGCTTATTCCCGTGTGGATATGACTATTTACTAATCTGACACTATGTGGACTTTTTTTTATCAACCTGGCAAATAAGACCCCCTGGAGGGTTCACGTGTGGACAGGGCCTGAGTCGCTTTGTGTTTCTGTATGCTAATCTTTGATAAACACTAGCAAAAACTGTTACCTGGATGCCACTTTGTGTTTTAGTTTTGCGCATTTGAATTTATATTTTGTGGATGTTGTGTTGTTTCACTGTAAATACTTGGAAATTCACAAATAACACACACAATTAGGGATTGGACCTTTTTGCCTAATTGAGATGGGTCTTTGTTTTTGTATTTTACAATTAGTTTTTTGTAGCAACCCATTCCATGTTGAGATTGTCAATATAGCCATATAAATAAACATTTGATGTTTTTAACATTATTTTGGTAATAAATCAGTTGAAGCAACCAAAAAATCTGAGGGGCCATTTGGCAGCCAAAATACCCATCACAAACTCTCAGCTACTAAGTTCACATTCCTATCCATCACTTTGTTGTGAACTTTCTGCAGACTTTATGGAGCCCTAATTGACCAAAGCAACCTCCTAATAAGGTCCCTCATAATGTCCCAGCTTCATATTGGAAGAGCAGAGTGTTACAGTTATTGGAAATAATTCAGGTAACGTGACACAGCTAAAAAAAAAAAAAACAATTCATGACTGAACAAGATACTAACACAGTGGAACCTTGGTTAGCGTAATTAATACATTCCAGAAGGTTCGACTCTAATGGAAACGCTAACTGAATCAATTTTTCCCATAAGAAATAATTCAATTAATCCATTCCAGAAAGCCAAAAATGTTCACACAGAACATGTTTTTACAGTTATCCAATTATAGTTGTACACATTCCAAATGCATATAAATACAAATGAATGATGAATGAAAGGGATAAATGAACATTTAAGATTACTTTTACTTTCACTGAAGACGTGATTTTTGATGTGAGTGTTCCCAAAGACACGATATGGCAGTGAGACACCACACGGACACCACCTTCCTGTTTTGCCATGAGTTACTGCTCAAATTCAATAGTTTCTCACCTCAATATCCCGAAATGGAGTCATGGAAAGTTTCAAGTGCCAACATTTTGATTTAAAAAAAGGTGAAAAACACTATGGAATTGAACTGAATTCAATAAATAACCAATGACAAAACAGGAAAATGGAGTCTGTGATGTGTCTTGCTGCCACATCGTGTCTTTGGGAAGATTCGCGTCCAGAATCACGTCTTCAATGAAGATAAAAGTAACCTTAAATGTTCATTTCTCCCTTTCGTGTTTTCATTTATATGCATTTAGAATTGTTTTACGCATGTAAAACTATGAAAACGTGTTTTGTGTTAACATTTTTAAGAGTCAACATCATAGACGGGCTACAAAGACATTTTGTGATAAAGATACATTAAGAACACACCTAGAGTCACCCCGTGTATTAATAACACAACAAGACACGTGCCATATTGTAGACTACCCGGAAAATGTACATAAATGGAGGCAAAATTCTGGCATAAACATGTCGGTGGCTGGTGAGGCACTGACTCCTTTGGAATTGTTTTTCAATGTTAATACAGGTTGCTCAATAAAAGAATAACAAGAGAAAGAAGAGAATGATTCACTTTGGCTAAAAAAATGTTTCCCGTTGCTTTCAAATTCTTCTTAGCCCCATTTCTTTTTTTATTAACTGAAAAACATTTGTGTTCTTACCTTTTCTCTGTATATGACGTACGTGCACCCTATCCTTCTCCAGGAATAGTCCTGATAATTTGTTACAAGAGTCTGATCACTTCCTGGTGAGCTTGGGTATATAATCCTCCATCTTGGCAGTCTCATTCATTGAGTCATTCAGCAGAGCATAAAAATACCTTGCATTTGCTGTCAAAAACGAAAAAAAAACATGGCTTCTCCTCTCTAAAGAATGATGGCAGTGACAAGCACCTTCCAGCTCACACATGCCCCCAACCCTTCAGGATGACTCAGGTATGGCATTCTGCTGTATTTTATTGTCCGATTAGCAAGAAAAATGATGTCACACTGACATTAAAGACATCACACAGGCTGTAGAAGGCCATGGTGTATAATACATTTTTTGGCAACAATATATTATTGGTGACACGCTGACAAACAGAAACTGGCAGGTGCCATGACCCAACTCAGTGTGCACTCAGACGAGAAAACGAGTTAGCATGAGTAAGCTAACATTGCACATCATGCGAGGCACCTATTTTGGCTTTAACGTCCTAAAAAAATAATAACAAAAAAACGCCAACAGTATCCCTTTTACATAAATGACCTGTATATTAACCAAGCTACAGCGATATCGTTATTGTAGCAGCTAACACGAAGAATTATATGTCTGGCGGAGTATCACAACGCCTCGCTATTGTGAGTGATTCTGAGACATCACTCACAATGCCTCAAACTACTCCCGAGAGGTGCTGGTGCTGCTACTGTGTTGTTAGTTTTGAAAAGTTAACGCTAGGTTATGAATCATGCCTCGCACGTGTATTGTTAAAGTTTGTGGCAATAAGCCGAAAAGTACTGCCTGGGAAACAAGAACAAGTATATGATCAGCTACAAATAGACAACTGATGTGTAAAGTTTTAGCTCACATTCCATATTTTGTTAGTACACGGCTATACAGGTTGATGGACTGTGTCTATAGCTGTGATATCAATCACTATGCGCTCCATGTATCACAATCAATATCATGGTGTCTTACTTGATGGACAGTTGTCCATCTGGTCCAGCTGGTCTGGGGCGTCTTTTCCAGTTTATTTTGGGTAGGTGGAAAAAAGTTTCTATCACTGCAGGGTTTGTTAGTGCTAGCAAGTCTTCCTTTGTTGTGATGCAGTGTCTTGGAGCGATGCCCTCCTTGTCATATGCACAGAGCCTTTCCATCGATGGTAACACTGTATGCCACTCAGTGCAGCAGAAACACTCAATTTCTGTTGTCGGCAT
This sequence comes from Dunckerocampus dactyliophorus, assembly GCF_027744805.1. Taxonomy (NCBI): domain Eukaryota; kingdom Metazoa; phylum Chordata; class Actinopteri; order Syngnathiformes; family Syngnathidae; genus Dunckerocampus; species Dunckerocampus dactyliophorus. The sequence goes on from NC_072825.1 coordinate 21,620,671, forward strand.
GTTTTGGCAAGCTCCACATTTGCACCACCGAGTCATGTCGGTTCTCTCGCTCCCGGTCTGCTGCGATGTTTCACTTTCTCTTCTTGCCCGCTCAGCTGCTAAAACCTGTAGCTAATCCTCTGTATATTCAGGCATACCTCCACTCAATAAGGTTCTGGTTACTCATTTGTCCAAAGGTAGTCGTCGACGGCGGCTCTCATGAAGTCCGCCATGGTTACTAATAGCACTCACACACACTCTATGGTACCGTCGTTGACGGAAGTAGTGCTAGTTCCGATCAGCGGGCTCTGTGAAATCAACGCGCATAGGAAAGAAGTTCTGCTAATGTTTTAAATCATCAAAATACGGCAAGATACTGTAAGTATTACATGTTATCATCAACGTACCTGTTAATGCATGATCACAGCATGTATATTAAACGATAAAACGTTGTTAGAGATTATTTTAGAGGGATTCATAGTCAAAATAGGTGCCGCCCACGACGCGCAATGTTAGCTGGCTCGAGCTAACTCGTTTTAGAATGCACAGAAAAGGGAAAGAAATATGTGTTCATGCTTCACATAAGGATTGTGGATGATGGGCAAAATTTCCTATATGAAATTTTACTTGTAAAAAGGTAAAAAAAAAAAAACAGGTTTGACACAAAGGCCATTGACTCATATATGTATCTATTATGATAGGGGATAAGGAAACTCGGTTATACTTTAGAGAAGTCAGTGTACAGCCTGTATAGCAGTAGAGATTTACTGAGGTCAGTAAATTGGAAATTGATCATTTCTTTTTCAAATGATTCAAACTCTGTTATATCCAAATTTCATGTCTATCGTATAGTTCTTTGAGAAGATAATAGCATTTTGTCGAAGTGCGTTCATATGGTGAAATAATGACCAAGAAACATATATGTGGTTTTAAAATCTCACAAAACCCCCAATTCAACATTCAAGTGTTTGATATTTATTGTATGTTATTTGGCCTCATTACATAGACAACAATCCACTAGTAAGAACGTAGCACAATATTCACCTTGAAGCCTTTTGTCGGTATGTCATACAGTATATGACAGAACAATATACCTGTTTACACAGTCACGAAGCATCAAGTGACATGGCAGGACCCTTTGGCAAGTGTCGCCCCATGGATAATGTAACTATTTCTTTCATAATAAATAGCGCAACATTGCAAATGTGGAAATACACTTCCAGTTGTATTTAGTAATAAATACACTTATACATTCATGGGTCATTACATGTAACCTAATCATAGGGTGTTATAATGCTCACTATGATGCAGTGCAGTTTTACACCAATGCATACTATAGCCACAATAATAATAAACATATTGCTAAATAAAATACCTCTCCTACACTGTCAATCAAAACTGAGCATTATAATTGCGGTAAAAATGACAGAAAAATCTAAGAAAAACAACATGACCCTCTGAAGATTTTATGCAAACTGATGTACAGTACAGTATCATTTCTTTGTTACTGTGTTTGCTGTTGTTACACCGTACAGCCCAGGTAAAGCATAAGTCAAAACTCTTTCTTTCTGCCTTTCATTTGCATCGTGTGTTCACATTCATGTGTGTTTTTCCAAACATCACACCTTCACAAATTATTACCACATGCAACGTTCTTGGCGGCAGTCGTAATTGAATGAGATCTTTTTTACAACATGACTAGAATATATCATTAAACAATGCAATGTGCCTATTTATTTCATTTCATGTGCTCTAATTGGTGGCAGGCATAGAAATCTAACAGATAGGTGCAATCATTTACAGTATCACACCTTCATTTGCATTACACATGTAGGCAACTACACTATATTTAGGTATTCATTTGGAATTACCATGTGATTTTGCATCCTCTCTTAGTTTCTACCCCTAATCAGTGAATCACACACTCTTCTGTTTGTAGTTCAACATGCATGTGGATGGACAATGAGGTGCAATCATTATGCCAGTAGTCATTGCAACGTAAAGAAAGCAGCTGATGATGATGTAGATGATGTCTCACTAATGATTTGCTATATTATAAAGAAAATACAGTGGAACTATCCAAGGCATTCTGTAATGTTGGGTGACTTCTAGGTTGTACTAAATTCAAATGATAGAAAATAATTCATTCATTTTCTATGCCGCTCATCCTCACGAGGGTCGGTGGGGTATGCTGGAGTCAAGGGGTACACCCTGGACTGGGAGCCGATCAATCGCAGGGCACATATAGACAAACAAACATTCACACTCACATTCATACCTATGGACAATTTAGAGTCACCAATTAAGCTAATGTGCATGTTTTTGGAATGTGGGAGGAAACTGGAGAAAACCCACGCACGGGGGAGAAGATGCAAACTCCACGCAGAGATGCCCAACAGTGTTTCAAACCCAGATCTCCTGACTGGCCAACTCCTGGACAACATGCTAACCACTTGGCTACCGTTCGGCCCGTGGAAGATAAATGTAACCCAAATGAAAACCATGGTTACTAAACCCATAGTTGTGATTTAAGTGCATTCTGCAAAACCGCCAGTAGGTGGCACATATCTGTAGTATAACAGTTCACAGTGGATAGACATTTAGTCATTTCTAAATGAGACGTGCATGAGAAAGCACTGTGACCGAGCTGAAGAACCATCCCGGTATGAAATACGACATAAACGTTATAAAAATATGATTAATCCACTCCTAGCACCCTCGAATGAGCGCTATTTATTTGTAGGACTAAGAAGTGTACATATACATTGACATGAAGAGCCATTTCATCCCGAGTGTGCCTCGTGTGAGCTCCGGTAAGCCTAGCAGGCCAAGTCGCCATGCTATCTTGTAATGTGTTTGCTACACTATACATTGCTGGATATTTTCTAAAAAACAGTATCGAAGTGTTGTCGAATGGTATACACCACTGTGATATTTTGTACTATGTTATACTGTGTTAAGTGCTGTTTTAATGTGTGTAAAAGGATGCTAAGTGGCGATTAGCACAATGCTAATGCTAATCACGAGTGCCTATTCATTGGCTTAGCACAAACGTTACACATGCTACAGGCCTACTGAGACCACATTGTAGGCGCTAATGGAAGTTAGTTAAGCTAAGTTACCATTCCTATTGATTAATTTCAGCTACTTATTCTATTGTGGGTATAGAAACTTTAATGTAACTTGATATAAGAGTGTGTATAGTTAAAATAGTGTTTAAAAGGGATAAATATAGATCTAAAAGCTGTTTTAAAATATAAATAGTTTATTGTAAAGGTATTTTTTTCATTATGTAAAAATTCAGATTGTGAAATGTAACTAGCTATTACTCTGTAATGCACCAAATCATTTTGCAATGGGTGACATATTGTATTTTATGTGATAATACATGCAAAGATATTTTGATTAACAGAAGTAATTTGATTTCAAGACACGTGGTGAACACACTAGAATATTGATTATATTTTCTACACAGATTGGTTTTTCTTGAGGACTGAGATTGCACTTGAATCTGAACCGTGAGGGTTCAGTGGCGAGGCAAACCCAGGAACAGACAAGTGGACAGGACGGGTCCGTGGTGTGGCCAGCTGCGGCATCTGCCCTGAGGACATCGGACTACAAATTCACTTCACACGTGATTCAGGTAAGACACACAAAAACTACCCGGGTAGTAGTAGGAGTAAGAGTAACCTAAGGGTGCCCACAAAAATTCAAAAGGGATTGTATATATTGTATTGTATATATTGTTCACGTTGCCAAGGTATTGAGTTAATATTGCTCAACTTTCCCACAACTCACTTGTCCGACTCTTTAAGTGAGTCATTCTAATTAAAAAAGGGTATCCGGCTCTTCGAACCTAGCATGAATGTAAGTGTCATTAGCTTTTTGGTTATTGAGTAACACTAAGGGCGCTACATAATGTAAAGTCAATTACTGTTAATATGTTTCAGGCTGAAACTGTCACCTTCATAAAACCTTTATTACCTCTACAGGCGATGTTAGTACATATGTAAGTAAGAAGAGAAGTTAACCTCTGTATAAAAAATAATCTAAAAAATGTTGAGACACAAGCTTTTTGGCAAATTCCAACCTGGCCTTCCTATTCTTTTTGCTCATGAGTGGTTTGCATCATCTGGTGTAGCCATTGTACTTTTGTCATGAAGTTACGTTGTACATCAGTGGTTTAACAAATGCTTGTACTGGCTATGACCAATTTTTGTGCAATGGTTCTGATTGATTTTCTGTCTTCACTCAGATTCACAATTGCTTGTTTTTCACCCTTAGACAGCTCTGTGGTTTTCATGTTGTTTTCACCTCTAAATGCAGTCGACACAGACAAACCTATCCTACCCAATATGAAAATAAGTGTACACATTCAGTGCTATTTATTGATTGAATAAGCAATGTAGTAGGACACACCTGGGCAACAAAACACACCTGTCCGTCACGTATTCTTACTTACTTACATGTTCATACTTTTGCTCACATAAAAAAGGTGCTGTCTTCTAAATTGTGCATCCAATCCAGACACAAATACCTTGAAATAAAAGCTGAAATGTTGCTCTCTGGTCTTGCGTTCATCTTTTAATGTCAAATCCAAATGTTTTCAGTCTACAGCCAAAATAAAATAATTGGCCTCACTGTTCCAATACTGCTGTAGGGCACTGTAAAACCAAAATCAAGTACAATTGCACGCCCTTTGAAGACAGAAAACAGGTGATTTGCAGTTTTAATTTGTGTGTTACGTTTCATTATGATGTTGTGTAGCGTTACCCCAGGATGCAAGGACATGGTGGCTGGTATAATCAATGAAGTCCTTTTATTAAACAAAGATAAGCTCACAAGGAGCGGCACAGCACACAAAAAATGTAATGTAGGAAAATAAAGAAAGGGTAAGAAACACAACTAGGTCTAACATAGAACTCACCATGGGAGGTGGAAAATAGGGACATGCACAAAAAGAGAACAAATCCAGGAAACGGGAAAACACACATCCAAGCACACACAAATGTCCGGTCGATGCAAAGGAAACGGCAACTAGCTGAAGCCTCAGCTCAACCTAAATAGATCCTTAATTACAAACAACAACAATAATAATACAGCTTACTGTTTTTCTCTTGTCTACTTGTCTTTGTCGATTTACGTCAGGGCTGTCCAGCTGTCCTTTGATATACTGTATACTTGTATATACAGTACGGCCTTGGAGGTGGGGCTCACTCTTGCGCACTGCTCGGGGGATGCTTCACCTTTGTCAATGGCTTGTATTTAATTACCGAATAAATACATGATGCAAGAAACACTTACATGCACACCCTTACACGCTAAATATAGCGTCCATGTCGCTAAACTGTCAACAGTTTCTCTGTATGAGGTGTGTTTTGAAATGCTTATCCAAATACAATGAGCATAAATACAACCGCTTGGTGCGGACAAGTCCGAACATCTACATGGATTGATCTGACAAATACATTATTTAAGTAAAGCTGATCAAATTTAGAAATATTACAGCTTCTGTTTTTGATATCAAAAAGTAGCAAGCAGCTGTTTAACTCTGATGGAAAAAAACAGCCACATGTCACTTATTGACGCTGTGAACGCCAAAGTAGGTTGGATTGCAAGGTGTGCCTAAAGCACTTAACGTGCGCGTCCAATAATGCCTTGCACACTGCCACTTCCATATCACTGTATTATCATTCATAGTAGCGATGCCATAGGTCACAGTCTGCCCTGTTCTCACGATACAGCTTTTCTCCAAGCGAGAAATCTCATCACATTTTAATCACACAAGATCTCCCGACACCTCTACTAATTACCAATAGCAAACAGGTACGTTTCTAGCTCCCAGGGGTGTGCCAAACAGCATACAGAAACAGCCAAAATAAAAGCACTGAACAAGAAAATAAAGACAAAACAGGAAACAAAACAACCCAGGAGTCTAACTTGTAATGCAGGACATAACATTGTGTTTGTAATTGAACCCAAATTAATTGCATAGCTCATCTTATACTGAAAGGGCAGTTTGCTATGTCATTCCAGCTCTATGGTTAGCATCACACTTTTCTTCAACGTCATCACTGGTTCTGTTCTGTGGTGGCATCACAAAAAATGCAAAAAGCCAAAGGAAAATGCAAAATACCAAGTTTCCTAATGTGAGTATTGTGCTGTTATTAAGGATAAGAAACAACAAAGTTCTGTTTGCCAGCAAACCCAACCACCCATTGACAATACTGTCACTAAACCATGTATTAGTTGCTGTACACTGTCACAATGTTTCCAACTTTTGTGACATCTGAAAAAAAAAAGCCACATGCCAGATCCCATTATTCAAACACCGTATTCTGTGTCTAATTGCAAGGGCACGCTGCTCTGGTGGAAGTTGTACTCTTATTAGTCATAATGAAGAAGCAGTCAAGCCCGTGTGCTCCTCTCATGCCCGACCATCTCCTGTGTAAGCTGACAGCTGAATGTTGCCAACTTTGCTTGTTACTCACTCTTCTGTCTGCCCTGGAGCACGAAGCTGCTGCTGCTGCTGCTTCTCAAGCTTGTATGCTAATGAACAGGAAACAAACAACAACAGAAACATTACAGAGAAATGTTTGCTTGTACTTGTATTAAGAATATGAGTTTATACTACCTTGCAATTAACACAACAATGTTGGCTGAGATGGATGAGAGACTTGTGATTTGTACTGCTTTTATTCTGGCAGAAAAGAGGTTTTTTTTTTGTTTTTTTTTTAATCTTACCTGGCTGTCCTTGTTACACAAATTAATAGCAGAGCCTTGCCAGAGGCAGCAGTTGTTTTTATCTGCTTGTTGCTATTGGAAATGATAGCACTTAGACTCGTGGGCCTTTTCCTAGCCTTGATAAAGTGAACTATCTATTCTGAGCCTCTTGGCGCTCCGCGGCCCTCCTAACTGTGTGGCAACAAGCTGCCCTGATTGCCAGCCATGCCTCAGTGCCTGCAAGTCAAGCTCCAGGGGGAAAGGCACGGACATAGACGCTTGTTCTGATGTTCTCGCACCCTAACATCCCGTTCCTCCTTTTCATTGACTGATAATGCACCAGAGCTGCAGTCCGGTCATTTCTATGTGTGTGTCACATGTCCTGCTCCTGCTCTACTGCAGTGATGGTGAATCATCTGTGACTGAGTAAGTGGAGCACATGGTCACCCAGCCCCCTTGGCTGTGACTGACCAGTGCCAGCGCCGAATGCCCGGGGAGAGCGAAGAGACGCAAGGCAAGAGTTTGCAGAGATCTCTCCTCCTGCAGCCATGAGAGATCAAGCCCTGTCTGAGGATGTTTGCTCTTAATTGAGTTGCTCACTCAGCCACTCACCCCTGAGGGACACCTCCATGTCACTTTCTATGATTAACCTAAATTTCATCCATGGCCCAAGACTGTATGAAGTATGTGTTGAGACATGCACAATAAAAGAGCAAGGGGGGGGAAAATAAAGGAGACTGCCAAGGTAAGATGTGATGATGGCGGCAGAATATACAGTATATCATAGAAGCAGTTAATGCCCACATCTACACATAAAACAGAGAAGTCTGGCTGAAGATAATTAGGATATCAGGTAAAAGCTCCAACTTTCCTGCCTCAGCAAAAGCAACACTGCACTGATGTCACCCAGTGTGTATTGAGCTGGTCAAGTGGATTTAAAAATGACTTCTTGTCATAGCCAGTTCCATTAAACAGCATCAGTGTGGACCAAATTGGGCTTTTTAGCTCTGGCTGAGCTCCAAAGTACAGGGTGCTAATGTATGGGCTTTTCCAGGAGTTTGTTTTAGGATTGCTTGCTTCTGTTCCTCCAGTCAGATGGTAGTGAAGACTAAACCAATCAGACCTTTCATTTATTGGCACCCCAAGAAGCGGAATAAATCACGTCAACAAGCATCGACCACTACCTTCGTCACAAACAGTAGCTCAGAACTACTCATAGATTTGCTGCGTTTTGATCAATGTGAATCTTTGATGGGCGACTGTTGGCCAGAAGCATTGTTTTCCTTGTTGGCGTTCACAGCTTTTTCCTCGTGTTTGCTCACACTTGATTTCGTTCTCACTCGCCTCCTTTTTTTTCATGCCTGGTTTGTTTCCCAAACACTTGTGTGCGTCGACAGCTATCCCCCTGCCAAGGCACTCATGGAGAAGTGATAGGCATGGGGAGTCTGTGGGCCAGCAACCATGAAATAAATATGGATGGTCATGAGTGAGATGAGCGGGGATCATCTGTTTTGCCATCTGCTTGCGCGAGAGCGTGGATGTAATGACTGTAGTAGTGCCGAGCCCAGCGAGTCCTCCATTGCCGGGAAACTCAACGGCAATTGCACACTTATTGTAACACACATAAACACTCTGTATACATGTATCCATGCATGTGCAAATACAGTTGCACAAAGAATCCCTGCTTTAATATTTCAAGCATTCAGCTCTTCCCCCATAGAATGAAGATCACATAGAGACACAACAGTGGCTTTACTCCAGGTACACCAGGTTGCTGCATGTGTCACTTTATGGCCCAGTGTGGCCATTAGAAATGACAGGCTGACAATTGCCAGGCACGATTGGTGTTGGGGAATGGTCTACTGACAATGTCCTACCATATGACAATCTGTCTTTCCACGGAGAACAATATGGGAGTTGTGTTGGGCCTTGAGGGCAATGAAAAGCTGCAGTACTGTGCTACAAAAAAAGCTACAATACTCTTACTTTCCTTGAGAAATTGCTCATAGTTTAAAAAGGACCATTAGGGAAAAAAATGTCTTGAGAATGAATATTAATAAATAGGAAAGGGTGCAATGATACAGAAGCTTCACGGTCCGGTTGCATTTGATACTTTAATGCAGAGGTTCTCAATTATTTTCTGTCATGCCCAAACTGGGGGACAGAAATGTTTTTGCGCGTCACCGATTTGAAATACTATTGAGAAACTGATATAGATATATAGATATATAGATATATAGATATATAGATATATATATATATATATATATATATAGATATATAGATATATATATATATATATATATATATATATTTATTTATAATTTTAGATTTATAATTTTTTTATATATATTTATTTATCTGTACTGTACAGACTGAACTCAGCTCTGAAACCAGCAAAATGCAACAAAATGGAGAGCAGTGAAGCATACAAGCGTATTCAAGAGTCAAATTGCACACATTGGATTTTATTTTGTGCACTGCATGGATTTGCTCTGCGCTGGGAACGCTGGAGTAGTGCGCGATTGCGCAGGCGCGCAACTTTGAAGGAACATTGCTTAGTGCATTTCCGTTTCTGAGGTTCTCAGAGGTTCAGAGGATCAGAGGTTCCGTTCAGAGGTTACAAACTGACAACAACAACACAAAGAAACAGGCTGTTATAATATATACAGTTCCTGTATGATGGGATGCGGTTGGGGACATAGTTGGAGCTCTCAGAATCAATCTTGACGCTTGGATGGAATCATAGAGTGCAGAGAAAATGGCAAACATTTCTGTGGCTCAATGGCCTGATGCTTCCATAAATATGTTTTTATGGCTCTGAATGAGTTGGGCCTGAGATGTTTGCTGCTCATAAAGGTGTGTGTGTGTGTGCTTGTGCGTGTGTGTGTTTGACTGCAGAGCTGGAAGCTGCACGTTGGAGCGCATAAATCATTTGTAATTTAATTAGCTCATACAAAGGGAGAGTCAATACCATGTCAGTCACACTGTTGAATAATGTTGTGAATCAGGAGTTAAGTGTTAGAAAAAGGCTTAATTGCAGACACTATCTTGTTCCACAGTATATCTAGCTGACGAGGCTATTATGCCATACACAATGCTGTACTGACCATTTGCACAAGTTACGGATGACGCAACGCTCTCAAATCAAATTCTGTCTCATTTAGCTAGTCCTCTGTGGAGAAATAGAACATTGCACTGCCTGTGATAGTTCATCCATCTTTTGCCTTGTAAGTGTTGTCTTGGGAAGGAGAGAAGCAAGCAGCTACGGGTGGAGTGGGGTGAGGGACACTGTTAAGAGCCTCTTGAACTATCAGTGAAGAGCGCTGAATGACAAAAGCATCCAGTAGAAGAAAAGAGAAAAGAGGCATGAGCTGGGATCATTTTTTACCTTGTTGTTTTCCTTAGTTTGCAAGATGATGTGAAAAATACACAAATGATTTCCATGGAAATGTTTGGATTGGTAGCATATGTGCATAAAAGTCCCATTTCATATTTATTATTATTCCATCCATATTCTATGCCACTTATCCTCACTAGGGTCACGGGTATGCTGCAGCCAATCCCAGCTGACTTTGGGCGAGAGGCGGGGTACACCCTGGACTGGTCACCAGTCAATCGCAGGGCACATATAGACAAACAACCATTCACACTCACATTCATACCAATGGACAATTTAGAGTCGCCAATTAACTTAACATGCATGTTTTTGGAATGTGGACCTGTACCTGGAGAAAACCCACGCACGCACGGGGAGAACATGCAAACTCCACACAGAATTCGAACCCAGATCTTCCCAATCTCCTGACTGTGTGGCCAACATGCTAACCACTAGTCCACCGTGCAGTCATTATTGTTATTATTCAACAATTTTAAATAAATCTCAGAGGTTCCACAATAGTGTATTGGACTTGTTGTGGCCAAAATGTTCCACTGATGTTGGAATTCATACAGATTAAAAGTTCCTATTGGGAACACACCATTTTTTTGTGTGTGTAGCTTTAATGTGTCTCCACATCTGTCTGTGTGACTCCAAAAAGTGTTTCTTACATACACACTGTAACTCTGCACCTGTCCAATGTAATCTACCAAATATCAGTCCAACATAGCTCCAGTGTATGTTTTAAAATGTGTAGCGAAGTCAGATTTTTTTACATAGTTGTCCTCCATGAAGTACACAGGCATCATGCCTATGAGGAAGGAGGTTTTTCCTTCATGACGTCATGAAAACCAGTTTCACTATATGGTCATTTGCCTCCTGTATCTTGTATAGACTGCATGGAGCACCAACTAAAATCAGCTGTGACCTCATGTCACTTTGTGCAGTGTTGCTGCATGGTCCACACACTGCATCTTTTGGAGGTATTTTCCATTCATCGTACCTTAGCTTTTGGTAGTAATTGTGTTTGCGTATTTCATAACCCCCCCTTGAGACCTGGCACAGACCCTTCATATAATTTTCATTAATTAAATTACTTGGATACATGTAAGAATCTGGGGCCGCACGGTGGTCGAGTGGTTAGCATGTTGGCCACACGGTCACAGTCAGGAGATCGGGATGCCAGAAAACATCTTGATGATCCCCAAGACCTTTGGGAAAATACTCTGTGGTCTGACGAGACAAAAGTTGAACTTTTTGGAAGGTGTGTGTCCCATTACATCTGGCGTAAAAGTAACGCCACATTTTAGAAAAAGAACATCATACCATCGGTAAAATATGGTGGTAGTAGTGTGGGGGTCTGCGGCTGTTTTGCTGCTTCAGGACCTGGAAGACTTGCTGTGATAAATGGAACCATGAATTCTGCTGTCTACCAAATCTGTTTGTGACCTCGAGCTCAAACAAACTTGGGTTCTGCAGCAGGACAATGATCCAAAACACACCAGCAAGTCCACCTCTGAATGGCTGAAGAAAAACAAAATGAGGACTTTGGAGTGGCCTGATATTGAGATTCTGTGGCATGACCTTAAAAAGGCGGTTCATGCTTTGTGGCTGAAATACAACAATTCTGCAATGATGAGTGAGCCAAAATTCCTCCTCAGCGCTGTAAGAGACTCATTGCAAGTTACCACAAACGCTTGACTGCAGTTGTTGCTGCTAAGGGTGGCCCAACCATTTAATTAGGTTTAGGGGGCAATCACTTTTTCACACAGGGCCTTTATTGTGCGAGCATGTGTGGACTAAATAAACAGAAAGACAAAGAAAAACAGTAAGTGGATATTCATGTCACTCACTAACCTAACTCTTACTGCGGAAGTACAATTTGCTGCATTTAAGTATGCTGGGAAATTGCAGAAAAAGTATCTACACTCAAAACATGTGATGTCAACTTAAATGACATGGTGTCTTTGAATGCAGCACCTCATTGCTCAAGCGGTTAAAGTGTGATTCAAATGTTCTTCTATTAAAGAGACTAGTGTAAACGTGCGCTTTTAGCTTGAGTTAAATTTTCATTTGGACATGTTAATACATACAAATATATGTAATTGTGTCCTGTCATTTATGTCTGTACTTATAATACAGAAAAAAAATATTTGCATATTTTACACTTAGTGGTGAAATTTAGATTAATCATGATTAATTAATTTGATTAAAAGTTGTAATAATTTGACAGCTCTAAAAAAAAAAAAAATTTTAGATTCATGGCATCAAAGATACTTCTCATCACATTTGTTGTGTTTTTCCATGTCTGCTTTTTGTCTAATTAGTAGATTCTGATGTTTTCCATGGCTGAATCTTACAACGAAGCAGCTAGGTGCTTCGCTGTGATGTTTTATTTTTCCAATTGGAGTTTTCACCATCTGGCACAAGAGAGCTGTTTTTCTAATCTTTCCCTGGCATTAACAGCGAAAGTCATCTTTGAAATGTGCAACTCCGAACAGGTGGATCTGTCCCCACTGGATGCCTCAAGTGTATAATTTGGTGATAAATGCTGACCCCCACGGTTTTATCTCAGTCCTCGGCTGTTTTCCTCTTCCAGGGCAACCCTTGCTTGCCCTTCACTGATGATTCACCTGCTGTTAATCAAGCACTTTCATGACTTATTTGGCGTGACAGAAAGAAAAAAAAGAACCTGACTCTTGCTCCAAACCCCCACTCCTTACAGGGCTAGAAATAGTCAAGATTTGGCTGGAAACGTCACAGGGAAATTGGGATTAAAGTTCGGCTTCACGTCGCCCGTCTCACCACTGGCCAGCCTGCCACTTTTTTTTTTCTTTCCCAGCAGCACTCACATCTTTGTGGGTCACGTCGCTGAATTCTTGTCATCAAGGGCAGTGGGTTTTAACGTCAGGGACTGTGATATCTCCTCTCCAAAGCTCTTCTCTCTTGCGCTGATAACAGTTAATCCTTGCCTCACATTAAACTGTGACCAAGATCAATTAAAACCCGGCTTCACCCTGATAGTCATCTCCCTCCACATCAGCCACAGAGTGTGCGCATGTGTACCGCATGTGGGCACACAAGTGTGGGGTGTGTGTGCGCTCATCAGTCGGCTGCCAACCTGCTGGGAGAGCCTGCCATTGATTTTCATCGCCTCTTAACAGAGATGAAAGACAATGAAGAACAATAACAGGCATGATCACAACAATGCTGGCCATGTATACACATCATCATTATTATCCCTAGCCTAATTAGCATGCCTTGCCTTTGCTGTAATTATTTTTATTTGGCACCAGCCTTATCGCTATTAGGAATTCTGTAATGGGAGAGAATTATGTTCAAGTGTGTTTGTGTTGCAGCTGTGCTGATACAGTGCTGTGCTACTGTGTGTTTGTGTAGGGGGGTCTGCCCCATCTGTTGTTCCAACATTTTTAATTTATAGAACATTCCACTGGAGATAACGCACGCATACAGTATGTAGAAGGATTAGGGCCACACTGAGAAAATTGTCCAAATTAAGGTAATATTATTTTAAGAAACTGTGTGTAAAATGAATGTCTACTTTTATTTGAATAAATAAAATTATATTATTACAATGAAACTATGAGATTAACATTATTCAGGAAAATATTTTTGTAATTTCAGGGGAATAAATTAATAGTATTTCAAGAAAAAATGTGTCATGTGTGATTTTTAGAATAATGTGGTACTAATAAAACATTAAAAACATTTTGTTTCACAAGATTAAAGTAAAAATATGATGCACAAAAAAAGTCTACTTTTTTTTACAATAAATTTGGAATATTACAAGCAAAGTCATAATTTTCTGAGAATAAATTAATATTTAAAAAGGACATACAGTTTTGTTAGAATAAAACAATAAATGATGCGAAAGAAATCTGGATTTTTGAGAGTAAAATCAGAGAGTAAAAAATAAAATTACAATACACTTCTGCAAATGTATTACTCTTTTGAACGCATTTTCTTTGGAGAAGCCAAACACTTTACTTAAATGTCCCCAGCAGCTAAATGGAAGTACCTTCTTCATCACCAAAATCCGACCAGAACTGGACTTAGGAGACCAAGTAGGAGGGTAAGTCGCTATTAATGGACTACACTGCTGATGGGGATGTCATACAAATTCATGTCTGAACTCTGAACTCTGAAATCTGAACTATCCCTTTAAGGAGGTTCTAAGTAGAGCTTCAAAATGCAAAAAGAAGAAATGGGAGTGAGACAATATTTTTTTGAGTGAGCAATTTATTTCAAGCAACCATTAAACTGAAATAGGATGTTCATCAGGTGATCAAAAGTTCAAGACCATAGCTGAAAAACCCAGAAACCCCCCTAAAATGGAAATAAAATGTTAACGAGTAGCTGCACCATTCTTGTTAATCACCTCAAAATTGGTGTGGGCACTCTTGATGCCAGTGTTTCCAGCAGGCTAGTGGGAATGTTGCTCCAGGTGGTGAAGATGGCTCTTCAGTGGAGGGCATCCACTGTCTGGAACTGATATCCATTTTTGGAAACTTCCCTTGCCATCCATCCCCAAATGTTCTCAAATGGATTTAAATCAGGGGAACACACAGGATGGTCCAATAGAGTGAGGTTATTCTCCTCTGGAAGAAGTCCTTTGTCAGGCAGCATAGTGAACTGCACCGTTGTCCTGTTGAAAAACGCAGTCATTACTGCACAGACGAAGGCCTTCAGTCATGAGGGATTCCACCTGCAACATCTTCACATAGCCATCTGACGATTGACACCCCTGCACAACTTGAAGCTCCATTGTTGATGGTGTCCCCTCCACTCCACTCAAGGTTTTTCTCATCAGAGAATAAAACTTTCTTCCACCTTTCAATGTCCCATGTTTGGTGCTCTTGTGTAAATTCCAAATTTTGTGGCACTGTAGGAGACGAGGCCTTTGAAGACGTTTTCTTGTTCTGAAAACCCTTCTCTTGTTGATGCCATCTGATGGTTATTGGACTGCACCTGACACCAGTAACACCATTTCTTTTTTTTGCATTTTGAAGCTCTAATTATAACCTCCTTATGATTCGACAGTGTAGTGCAGTTAGAGTTTTTCCTCATCATTTTGCATTTCCATATGCACTATTTTTCAGTGTGGCCGCAATCTCCCAACAATTCTTTTTTTTTAATTTTTTATTTATTAAGTTGAGTCTAAGTGGCTAATATTGTGTCTCATACATCATGCCAGTTTCGTGGTGTTGTTTCCAAAACCGTTGGCATCAGGAGGAGACCGCTTGGCAGAAATGGGAGGATGAGTCCTGTGGTGCCAACTGGGTTTGGCATGTGTGATGGCAGGTTGTGTTGTGAGAAGCCATGAAGGTAGGGGATCTGGAAAGGATGAGCATGGCAGGACAGGGCGGGAATGGAGGCGGAGTGGAGGCTCAAGCGTGCAGAGTGTCTGCCAAGCCGACTGTCATGTTGGCCACTGGGACGGGCTGCTGTGGGCCTCAGCTTGTTTTGGTGTGTACATCAAAAGGACAGACTGCAAACATGAAAACCTAACTCATTTTCCACTCATCTGTCCTATCTTTCTGCTCTCCTGTGCTACTTTTTTTTTTATACCCGTGTCTTTCTTTTTGGGTCCTTTCCCCACGAGAGGCACATCCAGGTTTCTGCAGAAACTATGAGGAGACACAGCATGCCTGCAGGGTTGCCACGACAAAGTGCAACAAAACCCCCATGAGAGGACAGGAGAAGATGGCAGCCGACATGCGTGTTGTTAGACTCTGGTTTTTTTTTATTTTATGGGAGCACCCATAAAAATATGCATATAGTACCAATGATAATGTACTTTATTATTTTCTAAACTTGCCTTGGACCTAATAGATAGAACACGTCAGCCAGTATAGAATACAAACACTAACCATACTTCAAGACTACCCTGAATGCATCACATCTATAAAAAAGTCAATTTTGCATCATAGGAGACCTTAAATCGACAAAACACCAACTGCCTAAATAGGTTTTAAAGGTGTCAGTGTTATATGTACCATACCTAATTTAAATCATGTTTTCAGAGGTGAAAAATGGCTAATTATTAGCTTCCTTTATTATTGTCTTCCTTACCGATATCCAATATTATCCAGCTCTTCATTAGCAATACAGATATTAACCGCCATTGATATAAGCAGCAGCTCTTCCCTCAAACTAATGTGGTGTAAAGAACACATTAAGCTTCTTCTGCTGGATGCATTTCACAAATAAACACTGTTTTTCAAAATAAAACTAATACTGTACTGCACTATGCAATACATGTTACACAAAATGTGCAAAGACACTGCGTTTGACTGAGTGATTCTTCCTGAGGTGTGGATATTCGATCACATCACATAAACAGCGCTTTATGTCATGACAGGTTGGACCTTAGTTTTGGTTTTACTTAGTTTTCACATTGTTTCCTGTTTTGTGCTGTTATTTTGGTTTTCTGTTTCCTGTTCGGCACTATGTGCAGCCGCTTTGCAGTCGGTGGAAAGCGCAAAATATCGGCCAGCTGATATTATCAGACACCCCTATCACATATGTTTGCAAAAAGCATAGCCGACTTGAATGGTGTCCATGTTTTTTCTTGGTCTTTGCTGTCTGCGCTGTTGCACTCACACTCCTGCAGCTTTCATCCATGGTGGCTTACTGCTGCTGTGTGCCACTCACTGTTGCATTTGTAGGCCAGTGCTACAGTGCATCTTTTATTCTTCTATTTCCTCAGCCTGAAAACAAACAGCATTCCTGGCCTGCAGAGCTGTCTTCCACTCCCTTTGCAGCGCTGGGAAAGACTGAAGTTGTGAATGTTCCAATTTCAGAACAAATCTCATTTTGATTTGGTCAGTTTTCTGGTTTGTTTTCTCCTGTATTTGTTTTATTTTTAGTTGGTAGGGCTTTCTCTTTTTTCATCCTACATTGGCTGTGCTTAGTTGTGACCTAGTTTATTAAAGGGGAGGGGGCTATGGCCAAGCTATGGGAATCAGAGGCAGATTAACTTTCTGTTTCCCCCCTCCATATGTCACAGCAATTGCTTTTTTTCTTTTTAAAGGAAGTCACTAAACGATGGTATCACGAAACACAAAATCAGCAATGACAGGTAGTTACTGTTTTTAATTTGCCAAATGCAATTTTCTTTACTAACAACATGCTTTGCTATTATTCAGTCAATAATGTAATACATATTGGTGGTTGTGCAGTACACGGGGCTGCTTGTGAGTGTCACTTGGCCTATATCTTTATGTTGTTTGTGCCGTATCGATCGTAAACAGGTCCGTGTTATCCACATCTTTGTAATTAAGCATCTTGTGGAGCATTGACCTGAGTGAGGCTCCAAGCATTTACAGGGTTATCCAGCTTGGAGTGGGCTTAGCAAAGAAATCAGGGATGTTAATGACAAGAGGATCAAGTGTAAAAGATAGGAAAGCAGTGGCTCAGTGCCTGAGTGTATTTAGCCTCTGTCTTATTTGTACATTGTTCCCATGGTGGCTTACTACTACTTGGTGAAGTCCATTGGAAGGACGTTATCTTGGGAGTTCTTATCCGCTTTGCATCAAACAATCATGGAGGAAGTATGCTGCTAAAGTACAGAGCATGGTTGCTCGGCAGAATTTGATCGTAATATACCGACCTCTTGACCCCTACAGATTAATCGGTCAAAACTAGGATCTGTTATTGAAGTCGTATTAGATTTACAATATGGTGTCAACAACAACATAAATCACCCTGGAAGTATGTTGTTTTGTTACTTTTTCCGATATTACGATGTTTTTATCTGTTAGAGGTATTACACACAGTATTGCGCACATAAAAGTATATTTTGGACATTTCTTTACACATGCACAGTTATAAATATTTGAAAACAACCCTAATATTGCCTTTGTATAAACAAGAAACGCGAGATTAAAATGTGACAATATTTCTTGTTTAAGTGAAAAGCTCACGGGCACAGGGCAACCAGAAGCCGATCAGACTGTGAGCTATGGTATCGCAACTGTGAACGATAATACATGTACTGTAGTATGAAAGTGGCAATGCGCGAGGCAAGATTGCAACATTAACAGTAGAAGTCCCAGTGTGTTCTTACTCCTGCTACCAAGCCCAGAGGACAGCCGAAAGGCTGTGTGGTTTAAAATTAACAACTAAATGGCCTACAATTACCCACCTGCCACATTAGCGGTTCACAAGGGCATTTGAATGTGGTTCCTAGAGAATGCACAGGGCGGGGGAAGGGTTATGCGTGAAAAGAGCCGCACACTGTAAATCTTGCAAACGAACCTGCACTCGGGTTCCCAGAGTCACTCAAGTGAACTGTGACTGCCTTTTTTGGTCGCAGTTCAACAGCTGCCGGTGTGTTAATGTCCAAGCAGAAGCTGCAGTAATTCTACATTGGATTGAACTTACGTAAGATTTGCCAGATCAAAACACAATCGCTGCGTAAGACTTCCATCAAAAAGTGTGATACTAGCGTCTATTTCGGAAATTCACTCGCGTAATATCCGGTGTATAAGCCGCTACTTTTGAAACCTGCGGCTTATACAGTGGTGCGAGTAATTTATGGCTAAGAAGCTTTGCGTCTGAGCAATGCATTCATCGGGGCACTGCACTGACGTCAGCCTCCCTCTGGGCTCCTTTGGCTCCATCTGGTGGACAGAGGCAGCATTGCAGTGCCATTCAGCCATCCATTTTCTATGCTGCTTGTCTTCCAATGAAATGCTTTGGTCAGACTAAATGCATGCATAGAGTGTTAAGTTGCTGTGTGATTTTAGTGTTCTTTGTAAGATGACACAGTGAATCAGACTCTTATATTGACCTCCTGCTATTTCCAATGGATTGACAAGCGTGTTGTGAGTTTTTTCATGGCTCCCGACTCACTCCTAAAGAGCAGCCTGGTCCTTACGGACTTGTGCGCGCCACAATATGCCATTTTATAATGTGGACATGTGTGATTTATAGTCCGGTGTGGCTTATATATGTAAAAATAATTTTTTTCCTTTAAATTTAGTGAGTGCGGCTTATACACCAGTGCAACTTATACACCAGAATTTACGGTACTTCCTGGTTCCGCACTCTAGGCAGAATGAGAACTGTACTTCTTTTAGTGTAAATCAAACTGATCTACTGCATTCTCTTACATGTGTCTTTCATAACGTCACGTCAACATAAATGATTAGCAGTAGCAGCTACACCTGCCGTCATTGTTTTAACTTTTATGATTTTTAAAATTTACTTTAGGTTTAGTTTTTGTTTCACTTTGTGGAAAGAAATTCAGTAGTGAAAAGCATCATGCTTAGTTCATGCATGAAAAGTTCTGAAAATGTATCTGAATTATTTTGTGACTCACTTAAATAAAAAAAAAAGTCTGTTTGTCCAGTCCTATACTGTATTTGTTATTGTAGTTTTCTTAAAAGTAATGTTAAATTATCATCTTTTCTCGTACTGGTGAACCCAATATGGTGTATCGTCTCGTCTCGTGAGCTGAGTGAACCTTGACACATCTAGTAAGCACTGAAAAGCTTTCATCTGTGAAAATGGAGAACACACCAAAACAGTAATGGTGAACCACAGGGTAGTGGTTGAATTTTTCCAGCAAAGTGTACATTTACTAAGCTGAAGATAAATGACTTATTTACGATCTAAAATACACTTTTGAATAACAGCAAGTAGGATAAATGCATCTTCACAAAGTGACATCGCCAACGACTAGCCTGGCATGTGTTTTACACTTGTTCTCATTTCGGCAGGTGTGCATGATCATGTTTTGCCATCTGTATGCAAAACACTTCAATAATCCCAAGGGCAAACTGTCGCTATTAACTATTGCAATACAGTAATAAGGTAAAAATGTTGTTTTTGTAAACATGTTTAACAAAGTCATATTAAATAACATCACATGTTTACACACAATTCCACGTGTCCAAAAAAAGAGTAGGAAGAAGCAGAACTTATTCAGTCCTACCCCGTCTCCATGTCTCAGCAATTATTAATCATTTGTTCACGTCCTGTGGTTAACATGTACCAGGTTACTATTTTCTTCTCGGGAAAGAAAAGATTAAATGTGTGATAGTAAAGTTAAGAGTTTGGACATAGCTTATTTGGTAGTAATAAACTTGGCCAGGGATTTTGAAAGTGTGGCACATTGAGCTGAGCTGAGAACATAACGCGGTTGGGGCCTCACCCACTCCCTGAAAAAATGCAATTTTGTGGTATATTTTGGGGAATTTTCTGCTCACCCTTATGATAGCATGCATTATATATCGTATATCAACAGCAGCAAAAATTGAATTGAATTGTATTGCAACAAGAAAATGTTATAATTGTATGAGAAATACATATTATTATGAGGAAAAATAATGCCATTTTAGTAGCATGAAGTTGAAATAGTTAAGAAAAATATATTTTTTTTTAAAGGTATAATATTAGAAACAAACAAAACAACAAATAAAGTTGTAATTTTTGGACAATTAAGTTGCTAAAAAAGTTATAATGTTATGAGGATAAAGTCAAAATAGTATGAGAATAAATACATATGTGTAAGAAAAAAAATTACAAGAAAAAAGTTTAAGTCGATGGAAAATTACAATAATAAAGTCAAAACATTAAGAAAAAATAATGTTCTAACAAGAAAAAAGACACAATTTTACAAGGATAAACCCGTAATATTATGAGAAAAAATAGTGTCGTTTTAGTTGCATAGAGTTGAAATATTAAAGAAAGATATGTTATTATTGAAAAGTTGTAATATTAAACAAAACAAAATAAAGTTGTAATTTTTGGAAAATTAGGTTGAGGAAAAGTTATAATATTTTGGGAATAAAATCAAAATATTATGGGACTAAAGTCATAATATTAGGAAAAGAAGATTATTTTAAAAGAAAGTTGAAATATTTGGAAAATGTTAAAAAACAACAGCAAAATTGGGGGAAAAAAGAGGAAAAAGCGAAGTTCATACTAATAATACGCTTTTTCACGGATATCACAAAGCTCAGATGATTTTTTTTTCTTGAAATATATACAACTTCCTAGCGTATCCACAGCACATGTGTTGGTTTACAAAATATTAAAGTCGGCTCATGTATCTATTCATTTTTCAGTATGTGGCCCTCGGAGGAAAAAGTTTGGACCCCCCCTGTGGTAGAGCAACCATAAGTGGTGACATGATTAGTGTGTCACTAAATGAAATGGTCACCAGGACCACTCCGAGCTGCATTAGTGTAAGTTTGATGTTACCCTCGAATGATGGTAGAATGAAACCACACACTGTACAGAGCAAACAAGAGGGGTGGGTCCGCAGGCAAATCACTCATTACACCTAGCCCCCCATCATCACCCCTCCAATGGTGGTCTCTCCACCACTGCCTCTGAAGCTCCTTTTCAACCTGTATGGGCTGATTAGACTTGGGTTGTATGTTGGAACGCCACTCAGCCCCAGCAGGGATTCGGCAGCCAATGCAAAGCTCCTCCAGCTTCACACTGAGCCAGCCATTCCAAGCCGTGTTACAGCAGACGTTTGAAAAAGCTCATTGAAGAACAAAATAAGACTTGCGAGCGGTAGAACAAAAAATAGAATTTTGACCTTTTCTGTGACATGCATGGATGAGGTGCACCTTTGTAAAGTTTAAATTCAATGCTCATTATTGGATAAAGATGCACTGGAAGTTTCCTCTTGACTTTTAAAAAATATATTATTTGAAGGGAATAAAGCTCACCATTCCATTTCCCGTCTTTATTTTTCATCGGCTTTCCTCCCTCTCCCTCACCCTCCATAAAGGGATGCTGAAGAATGAATTTGTCTATTCTCTCTCCCAAACTTACACACATCTTAATTAAAGGTTTTATGACTTCCCTCGGTTTCATTTCGAATCCCACTTCAGTTATCTTATCGGATTGTTATAATGGAAAGCAATTTTCAGAATCTGAAGAGCGCCAAAAAACAGCATTTTATTCCAGAACAGCAGCGTGTTATGAAGATAGTTGCATGCTTTTCTCTGTGCCAAATGAACGGATTGGCGTCTCTCTCCGCCATCTCTAATCAACACGGAACATGTGGGAAACTAATGGCGTTTTTCTCTTTGCACAAACAGCACCCACCTCACCTATGAGTGGGACAATGTAGGGGATTGAGCAGATTATAGACTTGGCTGTGCATAACAAGGGTCAGATATACAAAATGTGCTTCTTTTATTTTTAATGGCTCATGAATATTTAACAGTTGGGCCAGTGCAAATAAATGTGCAGTGAAAATCAATTAAATGTTTATCCGTTTTTTTTTTGTTTCCATTCGGAAACGAGGGTGAAGCATTTAGTCTCACTAGAAATACCAAGACCATAATCTCTTGAGCACTCTGCCAAGCAGAGAACTAAAACACCAACAGCACTGAGTATAATTGAGTTTTTGTGAGAGCTGTGCACAGCTGTATAAATATATTGTTGCTTTTTAGTGTAGGGTGCACTTTAGGAGGCTTTTTGCGCCGTTGACGGCCATTCTGTGTTGGCCTGATTTTAAGAGGACTCTGCAACTGAAGGGTTTAGTGGCTGAGTCTCATCTAATAATTACAACGGTCACTTTTTTTGCAAATGTTGATCCAAAATCGGAGGAAAACGTTAACTTCGCAGAAGAGTGCATCTCAATTACTTGCGTTTATTTGCTATTTGCTGGTGGTCTCAGAAGTTAACCCCATTTGCAGGAATCTACTGTATATTGATTGTTACGCATGCTTGATGTGCAGCAAGGCAAGTTTTTATTTTATAAATGTTCCTCTTCAGTTACATAAATATGAATAAAAATGCCCTGTCTTATCTGTAGCTATCTCATGTGTTTATCACATCCTTTATATGTTTTGTCCTAGTGTCGTCTTTGTTGTAGTCTAGTCTTGGTTTGTGTCGACACTAAGTGCGTGGTGGAGTCATACTGCCCACCTCAATCTGACTTTGGCGGTGCGTTCCAGTGCGCTACGAAGACAGAGCACTAACTCCACACATGCTTGTGGGATCAGAAAAGGGCCAAAACATTTTTAAAAAGCGCAAGGAAGGAAAAGCAAGCACATGTAGAGCAACACATGCAAACAAAACTGAGAAAATCTGATAAAATTGTAAGCGCTGCAGCTGAACATAAATAGACACAGATTGTTGCTAAACAGAACGTAAAGTTGCCACATGAGGGCAAACACAAGAAATGGGCGTGACAACATAAAGGTGTGTTATTCTTCTAAGCAGTTTAACTTGGCTAAGTGGCTCAACTTAAGATGTTTAATTCTAACTGTAGCCTGTTTTGCTCATGAAGTGCAATAGACTGTGGCATTATGTGGTCATTATGTTGCGACCCACTTTTGTTTAAGTCCATCAATTCATCCATCCATCCACCTTCTATGCCGCTTATCCTCACTAGGGCTGCGGGGATGCTGGAGCCTATCCCAGCTGACTTTGGGTGAGAGGCGGGGTACACCCTGGATTGGTCACTAGTCAATCGCAGGGCACATGTAGACAATCATTGACACTCCCAGTCATACCTATGGACAATTTAGGAAAATGACAAAAATATTGGTCAATTTTACTTCAAAATAAATCAGACATCAGTTGTATAGTACATATTTTAATTTAATTTTGCACTTACTGTTGGCGACCAACCGAGGATGGAGCCGTGGCCCACTTTTGGGTCCAGACCCACCAATTGAGAGCCACTGATCTAAGGGTTAGTAAACTAGGGGCCCCAAAAAACATCTTGCTTAGGGCCCTGACAAAATTGGAAACAGCCCTGCCTGGATAAGAAAGCCAATATCGAGCATCTCTCGTAACCTTGTCAAAATATTGTTTATTTATTTTATTTAAGTTTTCAATTTGTCCATTTATGACCATGGTGAATTATCCATGGTTAGCTTTCACAATGTAGTCAGTCCATTTGTTTCCACATTTCCAGGAAAAGGCTCTTAGCCTCTGAGAGAAAATCATTATTTCCCTTTTAAAAACATCATTAATTCACTCCTGATTAAAATTTTGAGGCCAGTTGAAAAATTGCAAGAATTTACATTTTTCTCTGTTGGATCTAAGGAGGATCTAAGTAGAGCTTCAAAATGCACAAATAAGAAATGGGAATGAGACAAAACATTTTTTGAGTAAGCAATTTATTGCAAACAAGCATTCAAGTGAAATAGGCTATTCATCAGCTGATCATAAGTTTAAGATCACAGGCTTTCAAAGCCAAAATCTTGGCAAAGATGTGGATTCAATGTCATTTTCTGTCAGGTATTCACACTGTCATGATCTCTTGATGACAAAGGCCAAACAGCTTTCTCTCTTGGAATGCGCTCGGATTGTTGAACTGCAAAGTGAAGTGGTAGACCCAAAAAAATGTCACCGGCCTTGAGCTGGAGGATCTGATTGGCTGTCTGTCAAGACAAGGGACAATCCTTGGCCCAAATGAAGGCTGTTACTGGTGCCGTGTGCAGTCCAATAACCATCTGAAGGGTTTTAAGAGAATTTGCACGAGAGCACCAAACATGGGACAATGAAGGGTGGAAGAAAGTTTTATTCTCTAATGAGAAAAAAACTATATCCTTGACGGTCCAGATGGCTTCCAACGTTACTGGCATGACAAGGAGATCCCACCTGAGATGTTTTCCACACGGCACAGTGGAGGGGGCACCATCATGATCTGGGGTGTTTTTTCCTCCAATGGAACAATGGAGCTTCAGGTTGTGCAGGGGCGTCAAACGGCAGTTGGCTATGTTGAGATGTTGCAGGGGGCATCCCTCATGACTGAAGGCCCTCGTCTGTGTGGTAATGAGTGGCTTTTTCAACAGGACAAGGCTGCAGCTGACAATGCCCGCCTGACAAAGGACTTCTTCCAGAGGAATAACCTCACTCTTTGATCTAAATCCAATTGAGAACATTTGGGGATGGATGGCAAGGGAAGTTTCCAAATATGCACATCAGTTCCAGACAGTGGATGCCCTCTGTGAAGCCATCTTCACCACCTGGGTCAACATTCCCACTAGCCTCCTGGAAACACTGGCATCAAGCATGCCCAAACCAATTTTTGAGATGATGAACAAGAATGACGCAACTACTCATTACTAAGTCCTTTTTTTATTTTTTAGTTTTCTTTCCTATTTTAATAGGGTTCGGGGTGGGTGGGGGAGCTATGGTCTTAAACTTTTGATCAACTGATGAACAGCCTGTTTCAGTTTAATGGTTGTTTGCAATAAATTGCAAAACATTTCTTCATTTTGCATTCTGAAGCTCTATTTTGAACCTCCTTAAGATCGTACGTACTAGTTGTTTTTTAATGAGCACCTCCGTTTTTGCAGCTACAAAGCATCCTCCAATTTGCCATACCTGTACACTTAATTTCAAGAAACATGACATTTGAAATGGTTACCAGGGTCCTGTCTGACAACTTTTTTTCCTTGTCAGACAGTAAAACGTCTTGAGTTTTGGCTTATTATGCAGATCTATAATTGCCAAATAAAAAAAAAAAATCAACAACAGCCACAGCGTTACTCTGGCACTCTTGGTTCTCTGCTGGAGTTGTAAACAGGAGCCAGAGATTCCCTATTGGGATGATTTTGCATGCAGGTTGGAAAGAGAAATGCATTCCATCACCATCACCCCAAGGATCCACTGCTGGAGCCTTATTTCCAAACAGAGAGGATGGACAGAGAGAGGCTTGAAAGCATAGGCAAATAGGGGGGAAAAAGTGTGGTCAGGCTGGAGTATGGGATTAAGTGTCTTGAAAAGCTGTTTGAATTTACATGCTAGCAAAATTTTACTCATGACTGCCCCATGATAGCCTGGGGGTGAAGCCAACTATCAGAAGCAAAACCTATTATCAGTAGTTTCTCTTGGAAAAATGTTATCTTAAAGCATGCTCGGCGGTCTCAGTGAGTCTGAGGTGATCGAGGCCATGCTCATGAGCGGCCGCGATACGCTGTGAGGCTGAAACTTAGACTCTGGCGCAGGTTTATTTATTTAATATATAAATTAACGTTCCTGTTTGACCCTCGGCCGACGCTGTAGTTTAAGGAAGTAGCGGTCACCGCGGTGCTACAAGAGGGAGCAAATGTTGAGCAGAAATGGCAAAAGAAAGGGGTATTTTAATTGGTAAATTTAGCTTCAAAGCCCTGGCAGATGGCTCTCGCAAAAAGACCAAAGTTATTTGTATCTACTGTTGCTGTGATTGGAATGTCACGGACTATGTTGTCGTCGACTTGCCAGAGAGAAGCGGGAAGGTACTGAAGCTCTGCCAGTATTTCTTTATTGCCATTTATACAGTGGTACCTAGGCATACGAGTGTCCCAACTAAAAAGTGTTTTTTTTTTTAGAAGTGAGCCGTCTCTGGGCTGATTTTTTGCTTGGAAATTTGGGTATGAGCTGATAGTTAACAGCAGGCATAGACTAGGGGCTTCTGTCAATTTAGCGCTAGCAGCGCTAGCATTATCTGACATTAGCTAACATTATCAGTGCATGAGCTAGTCCTCAACACCATCCATCCATTTTTTATGCCGCTTTCCTCATCATTTTCCTCATTTGTGCCAATGGCAGGGCACATATAGACAAACAACCATTCACACTCACATTCATACCTATGGACAATTTAGAGTCTCCAATTAACCTAACATGCATGTTTTTGGAATGTGGGAGGAAATCGGAGTACCCGGAGAAAACCCACACACGCACGGGGAGAACATGCAAACTACACACAGAGATGCCCAACGGAGATTCGAACCTCGGTCTTCCCGATCTCCTGACTGTGTGACCAACATGCCAACCACTAATCCACCATGCGGCCCTAGTCCTCTACACATTTATTATGTACTGTGTAAAACTATGACAGGAACATCAAATTAAAAGCACGAAATGAATACAGACTCACCATCCACCAGTTAGTAGAAACCTGGACTTGTTTTTCAGAGAGGTTGTGTACCACAAATATGCACATTAGCACTCAATAAGGTCATCAAATCTTGCCTTTATGCATTCCCACATAGCATCAGCATTTGGGAGAAAATAGAAAGGTGAAAGAGAAAGGGTAAAAATAAAGTATAGTAGTCCATCTGTGTGAATTTCTCTTGGAGATGAATAAAGTATCTATCTGTGCAGCGTATGAGAACGGGAGAAGGTGTGTTCATAGACGATCAAATAACGTGGAAAAAATCACTGCCCGCATTAAGCGTTCAAAAACTGGGGGATTTTTAACTATATATTATTTTTGAACCCACCATCCACCATCACGAGCCAGGACTTAGCTTTTCAGAGAGGTTGTGTACTTAACAACTATGCACATTAGCGCTCAATAAGGTCATCAAATCTTACCTTTATGCTTCCCATGTACTATCAACATTTGGAACCAAATGTGAGGTGAAAGAAAAGGGGTAAAAATACGGTATAGTAGTCTATCTGTGCAGTGCGGGACTAAGTTAGAAGGTGGATTCAAAGTGGGACAAAATGCAATATTCAAGATTCAAGATTCAAGATTCAAGAGAGTTTTATTGTCATGTGCATGGTAAAACAGCAGTTATACCATGCAATGAAAATCTTATTCTGTTCATTCTCCCAAGGAAAAGAAAGAAAAACACAAGAAAGAA
The DNA here is from genome assembly GCF_027744805.1 of Dunckerocampus dactyliophorus. Taxonomy (NCBI): domain Eukaryota; kingdom Metazoa; phylum Chordata; class Actinopteri; order Syngnathiformes; family Syngnathidae; genus Dunckerocampus; species Dunckerocampus dactyliophorus. The sequence continues at coordinate 21,648,337 of NC_072825.1, forward strand.
TAAGAACATAAGAAACATAAACACATATACATAAATACCAAGAAATTAAGCAACAACAGAAGAGACATTAATGCAAGTAAATAATACAAATAAATAAATAAATAAATAAAGTGCTATGAGTGTGTGTTGCGTGTGGCGTGTGTGAGTGCTTCATTGAGAAGCCTGATGGCCTGTGGGTAAAAGCTGTTTGCCAGCCTTGTGGTCCTGGACTTCAAACTCCTGTAGCGTCTGCCTGATGGTAGGAGTGTGAATAATGAGTGTTGTGGATGTGTGCTGTCCTTGATGAGGTTGTGTGTTCTGCGTAGGACTCTAGATGTATAAATGTCTTGCAGTGAGGGGAGGGCTGCCCCAACAATGTTCTGTGAGGTCTTGATCACCCGCTGGAGTGCCTTCCTATCACGTGTTGTACAGTTACCGTACCAAACAGTGATGGAGGCGGTAAGGACACTTTCGATGGTGCATCTGTAGAAGCAACTCAGGATTGTGGTGGACCTGCCAAATTTCCTCAGTCTTCTCAGGAAGTACAGTCTCCTTTGGGACTTCTTCAGAATTTGTTGGGTGTTGTGAGACCAGGTGAGGTCCTCGCTGATGTGTGTGCCAAGGAACTTGAAGGTTTTCACCCTCTCCACCTCAGTCTCACCAATAAACAGGGGTCTATGTGGCTCCTTTTCCCTTGTTCTTGGGTCGATGATCATCTCTTTAGTCTTATCTGTATTGAGAAGGAGATTGTTATCACGACACCAAGCTATGAGGTCCGCCACCTCTCTTCTGTATGATGTTTCAACACCACCAGTGATCAGTCCGATGACTGTAGTGTCATCCGCAAATTTAATGATGCTGGTGTTGTTCTGGGAGGCCACGCAATCGTAGGTGAAGAGCGTGTAGAGGAGTGGACTCAGCACACACCCCTGTGGGGTCCCAGTGCTCACAATTCTTGAGCTGGATGTGCGGTTGTGGACTCTGACTGACTGGGGTCTGCCTGTGAGAAAGTTAAACACCCAGTTACAGAGGGAGGGATACAAATGTATATATATATATATATATATATATATATATATATATATATATATATATATATATAGTGTGTGTGTGTGTGTATTCACTTTTTGTTAGTCCAATCCTTATATCTGTGATCAAACCTGCAATGACGAGATAAAGCCAGCGCTGACTTTCTCCATAAATGCACTTATCGAAGTTGTACAAGCGCTGCAATGCCAATGAGATGGGCCGGTTTAACATTCAGTATGCATCCCTTCACCTGTGCACCCCTGTTTCACACACTGCTGCCAACAGACACACAAACAGCTCAGTCACAGGAGAGGTGCACTTACATACATTACATACAGATGCATACACACACACACACACACACACACACACACACACACAAACATGCCTGTGTGTGTCTCTAGGCTATTGACGGTAATAGCTTCAGCTTTCTGCCCTAAGTGTGTGTTTTTTCACCCTCTCTCCCAGTCACACAATAGTGCCTGCTGAGCTGGCAAGTAAGCCTATCAAACAGCAAATTAAATTTCTGAACGTCATCCTACGCCATAGCCAACTTGTACCATTAATTTTTCATCATTTGTGGTGTGGTAATCTTTACCTCATTAAAGTGGTCACTCTCCCTGCCTTTTACATTCATGCACACAAATATCTACACTGACTTTGACTTTGTAGCCCCAGGTACTCTGGCTTCCTCGCGCATTCCAAAAACATGTACGTTAGGACGATTGTCCATATGAGTGTAAATTGTCCAATGTGAGTGTGAATGGTTGTCTGTCTATATGTACCCTGCGACTGACTGGCAACCAGTCCAGGGCGCACCCCACCTCCCGCCTAAAGTCAGCTGGGATAGGCTCCAGCATACCCCCGCGGCCCTAGTGAGGATTTAGTGGCTTAGAAAATGAATGAATGTCAAAAGCTACGCAAAGCTGCAGTGTTGTTGCACAGATTGTCACACATCATTACATCACCTCCCCGCCACTGAGGACAAAATGGATTCATTTTATTTATTTATTCATATTTATTTATTAGCTGCACAGACGAGGTCTGTGCTCATTGCATGACATAGGACAGCCCCTCCAAAAACCGGCTGCTCTGAGCAGGGTTGTTTCAAGTGGGTTTTAAGTATGCATTCCTGATCATTGGAATATTTTGGCCAAAGCAGGTCACACTTATTCTAACAGATAAACACTGCAATACAAGGGGTTACATTCTACATTCATACATCCTAATGTCTATTTGGATGCACATACAGTCTATATTCACTGACTTTATGTTTGGACATACACAGCAGAATGTGGGTCAATGCGAGAAGTCCCCACGAGCCAACTTGATGTACAGTCTTTTCATCATGTCCATCATTACCTCAGCAGGCTTCCAGCCTTATGTTTGCTTGCTCTTCTGGTCGATTTTAAAAACAAACAACTAAAAAAAAAACACTACTTTCACCTGGCTGCTGCTCATCTGGCAGATACAAACATGTTTGGGATGCTGAAATCCACAGCATCCAGCAGGTGTTCAGCACACGTCGTCAGGGAGGGACAGTTGTCTATCTTTTTAATTATTTTCCTGGCAAGGGGTACTATTTACACATCTTTACTGCTATATGTGTTGCAGTATGTTGTTGTTTGTGTCTCTCCATGTCTTTTTTAAATTTCATTTCCATCTGCAGGAGATCAGAACATAATTGGATGTGTTGATGTTAAAAAGAAGGAAGAGCATGGCGGGGCAACAGTCGAGAAAGTAGCTGCTCAAACTTTGAATGTGAAAGCATAATTAAGCAATGCAAAATACATACAGTTTATGAGCACGAAGGAGTGTGAGAGTTGGGGGGGGGCTATTTGACAGTGGCACTCAGTTGGGAATAAAACATGGATCTTTTTTTAGCGATAAACTAAAAAAGAAACAGATTTGTGGGCATGTGTCGAGAAACGCTTGCCTTAATGGACAGTGCAGGCTGCACAGAAGAGAAATAAGTGACTGTGTTTGTACACTATCTTGCATAGATCTACATGGGAATCACTTTTTGGAGTCTGTCTACTTCCTTATCTAAATTAAGTGCGAACGATACTGATGTCACAGTATATTATTTGGTTTTACAATATGTACAGTATCACTTTTGCTTCTTCTCTGTTTTTTCTGGAGGCTATTGCAAATTCTTTAGTGGATAAAAATAAGCAGAAATACAGGATAAGAAATCACATAAAGACTCAAGAATTACAGCAAATACGCACTGGGTTGAAATACACCCAACAGAAATTGTCAAACCATGTGCTAAACCAAAAACATTTGAAAACTAATTTTCCTTGTCTCAAGGTCTGAAATGTCACCAGTATAACATATTTACTTACTATAGATGCAATGTTTTAAGGAACAATTTAAATTTCACAATTTCACATCGTTGCATCACAACAAACAAAGAATTGTAAGAGATAACAAACTCTGCAGTGGTACAAATGTTTTTCCAGCTACCCAAAATCAACTGGAAATGAAAAACACACCACTGTTTTTTTTTTTTTTTTTTTATGAAGACAGCACGTTCAAACTCACACAACCTTCAGGATGAGATGGACTACTGCAGCACTTCCACGTATGACATTTCTGTATTTTATTGTCCAACTAGCAAGAATAATGATGTCACACTTGTATAAAATACGTTGAATAGGCTGTAGAAAGTCATGGTGTAGAATAAATGTTTCAGCAAAAATTTTATTGGTTACATTAGGGGTCACCAACATGGCGCCCGCAGGCACCAGGTAGCCCCCCACGACCACATGAGGTGCCCACAAGCCTGCTTTTCATTCAGGTTTTCAGTTAATAATGAAAGAATAGTAGAAAGAAATGCATTCTGAAATACAAAATGTGAGTTGTGGACACCAGCATTTTGTTCATGTTCGCTTTGTTTGGGTTTAAAATAAGCTCTGAAAATAAATGTTACAAAAATGAGTAGGTCTTGGCCATTTTCATTTTGTAAAAGTAGCTCTCACAAGGAAAAACGTTGGTGACCCCTGGGTTACATGTTGACAAACAGAAACTGGCACGTGCCTTCTGCCATTCAGTGTACTCAGTGGACACCGACAGTAGGCTTCGCTGCGCACTCGAGGAGAGATTCCCTGCAGCCTCATCTCAGCTTTCTGCCCTGTATTGATTAAATGGTACTGTATTTGATTGGGAAATTTACAAATTCAGCGATTTTTATTTTAAAAAATGTTAAAAATGATTGCAATCATACAAAAAATACATTTATGATACAGTTAAATGGACTCTTTTGAAAGCTAACAAGTTGAAAACTGCTACTGATACTGAGGCTTGGTGTGGACTAACTACATTGTAATATGGTGTGTTGCATTTAGTTTTATGTTTGGGACTGGTTTAGCATTAGTGTTGTTAGTGCCTGCAGTTATAATTGTATCCTGGATTGCTGTATATCAGTCAAATCTCAACAAAATAAGCTTTCAAATGATATATAACACACCATAGTATGCAAATAAGGAGCGCTGTAAAACCCCGGATTCGTCACCATAGCAGAGGACGGCCCATGGTTAAGTAATTATTAATTTGAATTTACTTAAAAAGGCCCTATCATAAATTTCTGCCTTTTCACACTGTATATGTTTAAAATATGGTACTCTTATTCTACATGATATGAAAGTGATATGAAAGTGGTTGGTGTCTTCCCAGGTTTAAGTTTTATGCCACTCCTTGCCTAGCGATAATCAGTATCCGCTGGTCAGTACCGTTTGTCAGCATTTTCTGAAAAATAGCAGCCAGAAAGTGTTTTTTCAAATGTAAGAATTGTGTATCTAAACCGGAGTAAGGCAGCATTTTGTTTTGCCCACTACATGGTCATTCCTTCTCTGCTCTCGCACCTACACACACAGCTGTTCAGTGAACAAAGCACAGTTTGACGCTACATTTTCCAATATGTATCCAATTATATCCAGTTCTTCTTTACTGTTTGCTGGTAGCAATTAGCACGTAAGCAGTTGATGAGGCGTGTCGCTATGCAGCTGTGAGCGGTGGCGGGGCGTGGGGGTGGTGAGCTTGACACCTGACCCTTTTGCAGCAGAGTAGGCGTGGTCAGGGGAGGACCAAGAGGAGAAGAATGCAGATTTACCATGTACACAACCTGGAGATTTCTTTTATTAAAAGAAACTTACTATAGTGCCCCACTGGGCTCCGATATTATTTTAAAAGCCCCTGAAATGATCAGGGTAGGACCCCTTTAAAGTAAGCAAATTAATCAGTAACAGAACAAGAACATTTGACTTTGCATATTGCTTGAAACAAGTCAAATGGCATTATGGCAGTTTTCAGTTTTTGCGGTGTGATATGCATACGTAGCAATGATCACTATGATGCCAACTGCTGGATATTGAGGGAACATCTATGGTGTTCCTCTTTACTTTGTGTTGATATGGCATGTGTGGTCATATAGCCTTATCTTCACCATCCATAAATCTTTTTTTTCTTCTTTTTGGGGGCAAACAAGCAAGGATTTGTCTGCCACAATCTGTTTCTTGTTGAATCTATATATATATATTTTCAACAAGTCTTAATCCACATTACATGGATTTAACATCAGATACACAAGGATTTGAGAAGATCAAGGTCTGTTCAGACACAGAAAGAGACATTTTTTTTTTCCTCATCTCTGTGACAGTTGTGTGCGTGCAGAGATCCGCTCCAGTTTCCCTCCCCCATAATCTTTTTTTTTAACATGTCCGTGTCTCATATATTTTGTTAACAAGTCCCCAAATTTTTGCTCTCATAAGCCCCAAATCCGTCATCGTTATTATTAGTCATGTATACTAAGCTCAGTGATGTTTTAGTTTTGTCTTATCTTCCCAACTTCAGACCACATTATGTTGTCATTGACATGGTAACCTGGCACATGATTAACACAGGACGTGAACAAACACGTAGGAATGGTTTTAATCTGTGCAAAAAAAGGCAGAACACACATCCACAACACTCATTCTTCACACTGCTACCGTCAGGCAGACGCTGCAGGAGTTTGAAGTCCAGGACCACAAGGCTGGCAAACAGCTTTTACCCACAGGCCATCAGGCTTCTCAACGAAGCACTCACACACGCCGCACGCAACACACGCACACACTCATAACTCTATTTATTTATTCATTCATTGGTATTCATGTCTCTTCTGTTGTTGTTGCTTAATTTATTGGTATTAATGTTTCTTTTGTTCTTATTCATTTTCTTGTGTTTTCTTTCTTTCTTTTTTTGGGAGAATGAACAGAACAAGAATTTCATTGCATAGCAGAACTACCTGTTTTACTGTGCATATGACAATGAAACTCTTGAATCTTGAGAATATTTGGTAATATTTTAACTTTCTTCTGTGTCATAGAAGTCTCATGAAATATCAACCACTGTATATCAAACACACACGTAGGATGATGTGTTTTTCGTTGAAGTCCAACTTGCATCACTTTTAGGGTGTCCATTGTAAATGAAATCAGACAATTGGTAATGGTAATGGTCTGACTTGTTGGTTTGAACATGCATACAAAGTTACATTAGTGTACTTCACATATTTACAGTATAACAGTTCAGTTTAGTAAATAGTAACAGTAAATAAGTTACAGTATATACACTACCGGTCAAAAGTTTAAGAACACTCCAATTTCTCTGAAGGAAAAACCTACATTTTTTAAGTCTTAAGATGGTCTGTCTCTCTTCTGTTGTTAATTCCCTTTTTTCTTGCCATTTTTGTAGCAACAAATTAAAATGTCTCCAGTACAATGCTGTTCAAGTGATGTTCATAAGGGTATAGTACCACAGTTTGTTCCGAACACTGTTTTGTACTCCTCTATCTGGCTGAAGGGAGTCTGTCTAGGGAGGTGTGGTCGCTGTGTGTGACTGACCAATCACAGAGCTAAGTTGTTACCCAATGAGGATTTTCTTTCATTATGATTATGGATAATGATGATCTGTACTCGTTTCATGCTCGTACTCGGCAAAAATGCATTATCGTAACGGATACTCGTCTAAAACGAGTATCCGGCTCATTCCTACCAAAAATCCTTGCATTTACTGATGCAATACATCATTGGCCAATTTTGTACCAGTATTTCAGAAAACGGATGTAGCTTGGCTGAGTTTTGTAATGGGATGTCAGCCTCCGCACATATAAAGTCCTCAACAAACCTCAGCAAACAGACTTTGAACGCTCATATTTTGAAGGCCGGAAGCGTGTTGTGTGTGTTGAGAATGTTGACGGTTAAGACAAGCTGGGAGCAAGAATAAATGTGCCTCTCATTCTTATTTCACTCAGAACTTGCACAACATCAGCAGGCACCATATAAGTCTTGTTTGCATTCACAAGTGGTGAAACACAACACAGTGTAAACACACTCATCCATCCTGAGTCGCACATAAACAATAGAGCTCTCTGCAACACTAAGCTAACCCCGCTTGCGTCCATTTGCGCTCTGTAAGCGAGGAGTTTCAATGTTTTTTGGCAACTTTTGCTGGTGTTTCAGTTTGCCGTCTCGACATGTTTAGTTCGGGATGGGGCGGGCTAGTGTTACATTCCACATGGAGGCATGGAGAAGGGGTAGGATTAAATTACCTCTGCTACTTCCTACTCCTTTTTGGACAAGTTTCGGACTCAACTGTAACCATAACCAAAACATTGAAGAGAACTCTGGTGTTGTTCTGTTCAAATAAAAATGACAGCAAAAACATGGGAAAAATCAGAGCTATATGACACTAAAGATCAGAACTACAGTCTCTCTGCAGCTCAGTGTGTGTTGGAGTGCATCTATGTGCTTTAAAATGCATTTACAGTCTTTAGATGGCATCTCCACTGGTAAAAATAGCACAAAATAAGACGCCAGACATAAAAGGAGTTCATCTTAGTGTTTTTCACATTTTTTTTACAGGGGCATATTTGCTTTGATAATGGAATTTTCTGTGTGAAGGCTAAGTGAACCGGACCAACTATGTACTATATTTGTTTTTTAACTAGTGTGAACATAACTGAAGTCAATTTACATGACGATTTAGGAATGTTTTTCACATACAGACATCAATTATGCAATATACTTGCAAAAGGTAGTAAAAATACTAATATGCATGTCAGGCGAGTAGTTGGCAATGTCCTTTTGTAAAGAAACACCATTTACAGATGCAAACTGTTTATCTCTTATCTGGGTTTACAATTTGTGGTTTTGTGGTATCGACCCTAAATATAAGATGACCCAAAACTTTGAATGTAAAATAGTGAAATAACAGCGAGTATATTGCAATAAAAAAAACAAAATAAAAACATTTCATAGATTCTTGACGGTTTGTTTGATGACTGCTTTATTGATCACAATTATCTTAAAATTTGCCCTTGAGACATTTTTTTTGTGTCTCTCCAGGTCATCAGTGTTTGTGAGTGACAGGAAGAAAAGCCCTGACTCGGTTGGTGAGGCCAGTCTTATATGAGGGTCCAGAGATTTAGAAGGACTCGTATAGGACTGTATAGTCTATATAATGCTTCTAAATAACTCTTTTACCGTGTTTTTTTTCTCAAACTTACTGACTACTGCAAAATGTATGTCAACTACTAGACTGAATTTTCCTCAGGATCAATAAAGTATCTACTATGTCTATCTAGCTAAAGTCACTGTTTGTTTTCAGTTCAAAACTGTGTCATGTAAATGAACACTACCTAATATGGAGAAGCAGGTACAGTGGAACCTTGGTTAGTGTCATTAATCCATTCCAGAAGGTCCGACTATAACCAACACGCTAACCAAATCAGTTTTTCCCATAAGAAATAATGCAATAATAATGCAGAAAGCCAAAAATCGTTCTTGTTTCAGTGTTTCGGTTCTTGTTTCCATGTAGTAGCAAGATAATAGGATGTTAACAAGGACATTTTGCATTAAAAATATATTAAGAACACCATGGGACTCACGCAGTGTATTCATAACACGGGAAGACGTGCGCCATAATGTACGCTAACCAGAAAATGTACACAAATTTTGGTGTAAATTTTCAACGTTAAGTGAAAAAACACGCTAACCTGGGTGTACGCCAACGAAGGTTCCACTGTAATTAGGAATGACCTAACTTCCTGTTAGCATCAAATCGGTCACAAGGCTTCCAAAGGACAACAAGCTCCTGACTGTGTCCCTCCGTGTTAAGCAAGACAATTAGGCTATAATCTCAGTTAACAGGGATCCAGTAAAACTCTTCACCCCAATTTATCTGCACAAGAGAACATCCACAAGTACAATGGTTGCACTATTAAAAGGGAGATTTTCTCGTTTTGCCAATGGCAATGTTCAGAGAGTTCCATTTTAGTCTGATTTTGTGGGAGAGAATGGGAAAAAAAGAAGTTTCCTCTCATAATGAAGCCCTTTTACAAATCCAAAGGCGATTCATATATCTGAGTATTATTTGATACAATAAAGCCAAGAAGAGTAATCATCTTTTGCTTTGAAACCTTACTGTTTGGGCAGACCTGAATGATAAAGACAAATCCAAAGTGCGTCTCCAAAGGAAATAAAAAGATTTGTTTGACAGAGTAATTGTGTTCAGCACCTATGGCCACCACGGTCTTGGCCTCCATAAAGCTCTCCTGCTTTGGTCCTGCCGCCAAGACCCTCTCCCCGCTCCAATATGGGATGATTTACTTGCATGTCCAAATGGGTAATCTCATTTATTCCATGTAGCTGTTTGGATTAGCTAGTTAAGCTGGAAAAATTGTACTTCTTTATCATCTGCCTATGTTTGTGTAACATAGAAATGAAATCATTCCGAATGGACCTTGCAGTTGTTTTGATTCAAGCATGCGTTTGTTCAAATGTATCAGTAGCACAAGGATGCCTCATGTTGTCTCTGTTTCTAGCAGCTTGGTTCGATATGTTTCAGATGGAGCGCTGACTGTTAGGATCCATACCATTGATCGACAACATCTAACCAGTCTAAATTGCCACTAAGTTATTTGATTGATCACCTGAAACCCAGCAGTATTTGAAGGCAAGGCAGTTTACAGCTCATGGGTTTAGACAGTGGTAAGTGGTGGTTGGTGGAAGTGATGCTGCTCTCTCTCCCTGAAAGAGATCTTCAATTATAAGAGGCTTGTACTGCTTACACATCCACCCTCACCCACTCCATCAATCTTTCACCACTATTCAGATAAGCCCAGGCCTCTACTGCTTGGCCTTATAAGGGAAATCTGCTGAAACAGAGTTGATCTGATGGTTTTTGACCACAAATCCTCTTTGCACGTCTTTCTCTCACAGACATTTGACTCACACTGTAACTATCTGACTTTCGGTACATTCGCCCTCTCTCTCTCACACGATAGGAGACGACAAGGTTAAAAGATGAACATACAGTTAGCAGCGAGTGTCTGGAGAAGGTAGAGGATGTGCCGTATTCCCTAAGACTGGAAGGTCGCACTAATTCAGACCACTTGAATGGTGTAAATTGATGTATGCCGACTTGATGTCCCGCAATAGTGACAGCACATAGACAGATTATGCAGTAGACATTCATCCCTCGCTACATCGCGGTTCGAACATCGCAACCTCACTCTATTGTGGTTTTTCAAAAATGAATTAATGAATAAATTATCACTGTTTTGTGGTTGAATATGGTCTATTATTAGTAAAAAAAAAAAAAAAAGTATGCTGTCAGTGCTAACATGTGAGTCTATCTTATTTTATTTATATCTAAGATGGCTTACCTTCTATTATTATGTCTACTATATTGGGTAAGTGTAAAAGTAGCTATCAGGGTGTTATTTTTAAATGGCTACAGGGCTCTAATAATGGTAAAAAATTGTATTTAGAGAGTCATAATCAGGTTTTCTATGCTCTAACTACAAAAATCTTCCGTTTACTAATATTAAATCCTACTTCACAGAAATTCACTTATTGCAGTCCGGTCTGAAAATAATTAACAATGTTAAATGAGAGTCAACTGTAATCACATTTTATCTATCAGTCCATTGACCCATCACATGGGTTTCCCATGATGGTAAAAAGGACGAGAATGATTATAACTATACAACCATAAATGGAACTAATTGCAGCATAGGAAAGAGTCAGTACAACATGAGCAATACAATATATTGACGTTCTTACATTTTATTTTGCAACCAGTATTGTTGAGGATAAATTACAGTATTGCTCTTCAAACACATTCTATTACAGTATGTGTCTGTCAGTCATCCTCAAAGGATGAGTATTCTGTGCTTTATTTTAGTTTTACTTAGTGATGTGCGAATTGATCCGGAAATATTGATACCTCCGATAGCAGATCTTTATGCTCTAAAATAGATTCTCACGACCGGCACACTGCGCAGTCAGTCAGTCTCAGTCTGTTGAAACGATTGCTGATCTGAGCCATGTGTGAATTGTGAGTTAGTTTTCCTTCTTATAGAAGTTCTTAATAATTATTAATTTATTTAAAATGTTTTAATATTTTACCTTTTTATAGTTTAATGCACAATTTTTACACATTTTGATTTTTTCCTGTTTTTTCTGTTCTTGTATATTACCTTGGAAACATTGTGAATGACGCCGCTACCTCAATATACTTCAGAGTTTCAAATTAAACAAATAAATGACTCTGATGTCTTGTATTCTTTATGATATGAGCTGTGCTATGATTTGAAATGCACTACTCTTTAAAAATTGCCAAACATATTAGGTGTATTTTCATTTATCACTGATACCAGCCTGAATTTTACTCAGTATCAGATCATGAAAAAAATCAGTGTTATTGCACTAGTTTTATTAAACAGGTGTTAATTGCCTTTAAACTACAGTCAACAAAAAAAATAAAGCAGCAAGGAATGCCAAAAATCGCATGGTAGGTCCAGTTGTGACCTAGGCTTAACATGCATAATTTTGGAATGTGGGTGGAAACTGATGTGTCCGTTCATCCGTCCGTCCAACCATCCATCCATCCATCCATCCATCCATCCATCCATCCATCCATCCATTCATCCATCCATCCATCCATCCATCCATCCATCCATCTTCCTTCTCTTATCCAGGTCCGGGTCGCAGGGGCAGCAGTCTCAGTAGGGAAGCCCAGACTTCCCGGTCCCTGGCCACCTCCTCCAGCTCCACCGGGAGGACACCAAGGCGTTCCCAGGCCAGCTGTGAGACATAATCCCTCCAGTGTGTCCTAGATCTGCCCAGGGGCCTTCTCCTGGCTGGGCATGCCCGGAACACCTCACCAGGGAGGCATCCGGTAGGCATACGGACTAGATGCCCAAGCCACCTCAACTGGCCCCTTTCAATGTGAAGGAACAGCGGCTCTACTCTGAGCTCCTCCCAGATGACCGAGCTCCTCTGCCTCTTATCTCTTAGGGTCAGTCCAGCTACCCTATGGAGGAAACTCATTTTAGCCGCTTGTATCCGCAAACTCGTTCTTTCAGTCACAACCCAAAGCTCATAACCATAGGTGAGGGTGTGAACATAGATCGACCGGTAAATTGAGATCTTTGCCTTCCGACTCAACTCTCTCTTCACCACGACGGTCCAGCACAGCGACTGCATTACTGCAGACAACTGAGGCCAACATTCACCGGAAACAGGCTTGACTTACTGCTGGCAATGTGAACCTAGCTCCTGCTCCGGTTGTACAAGACTGAATGGCACATAGTAGCGCGTCACCAATCCCATACTCCTGGAGCACCCCACACAGGACAACGCGAGGGGCACAGTCGAATGCCTTTTCCAAGTCCACAAAGCACATCTAGACCGGCAAACTCCCAAATACCCTCAAGTACCCTTGCAAGTGTGTAGAGCTGGTCCACTGTTCCGCGACCAGGACGAAAACCACATTGCACCTCCTGTAGCCGATGTTTGACTCACGGTTGTACTGTTCTCTCCAGCACCCTGGAATAGACTTTCCCAGGGCTGAGGAGTGTGATCCCCCCTATAGTAGTTCAGTCACCCTTATTGAAAAAGGGGACCACCACCCCGGTCTGCCAATTCAGAGGTACTGTTCCTGACTTCCACACAATGTTGAAGAGACGTGTCAGCCAAGACAGTCCCTCAACATCTAGAGCCTTGAGGAATTTAGGGAATTTAGGAAAACGTGTCCACCCCCGGAGCTTTGCCACTGGGGAGCGTTTTGACTACCCCAGATACCTCAGCCTCGGATGGAACTGTCCGCGTTCGTGTCCTCAGACTCTGCTTCCTCTATGGAAAGTATGTCAGTGGGGTTGAGAAGGGCCTCAAAGTATTCTTTCCACTACCCGACTATATCCTTAGTCGCGCCCCACGGATGAAGGCTCAACCACCAGGCGCTCGCCTGCAAGCCCCTCCCCCAGGCCTGGCTCTAGGGTGAGGTCCCGGTATCCCACGTCCGAGCGAGGTGCGGTCCCTCCTCTTATGTTTATTCATAAGGTTTTCTAAATCGCTCTTGGTCTGGCCCCTGTTTGCCTTGGGAGACCCTACCGGGCATATAGCCCCAGACAACATAGCTCACCACTATTCAGATCATTCGGGCACACAAACCCCTCCACCACAATAAGGTGGTGATTCACGGAAACTGGTGCACTCGAGGAAAACTCATGCACTCACAGGGAGAACATGCAAAATTCACACAGAGATGACCAAACGTAGATTTGAACCTTCTTCCCCCCTTTTTGCAACAGATTAATTCAGTTATTGCCTGGTCTATCATTTCAAGCACCACAAGTTATTAGTGGGTAACTTATTCTTTGTTAGTCAACCTACATGTCAATCATTAGAAATCGTGTAGCAGCCAGGATTACCATCCACACCAGTTTACAGTGGAATACTTATCCATTAACGTTTTGCTACTTTTTTGTGGAGTTATTGAATTATGTAAAATGCCACAGCACATTTTCTGTAACACCACAGGCATTGCATGGGAAATGTCCTGATTCAATTTGGATTAGTGGCCTTAAAAAGCAATATAAGCAGTTATGGTTTGAAAAGCAGGAATACTATCTTATTGAGGTTGGGTTTTTTTTTTTACGTTCCATTGGTACGCTTTTCATAAGCTCCATGTGGCATACTTCCAACTTTTTCCATCCGTGAGAGGAATGTGAAAACAATTCCATCTGAGCAATTGTAATCTTGGAATCCAGATAGTCATGGCATTGGGACGGCATGCTAGTCATGCCGCAAAGTGAGCGGGCTACCATGGCCTCTCAGAAGCGCCAATCTCTCCATCAGCTGAGTGTCTGACTCTCCGAATCAATTCAGCCGCAAACAAGAAACAAACCGCATGGACGAGACATCTCGTCAGATTTGCTCTGTTTCTCATTTTCACATCCTAATAGATAAGACATCAAGATACTCGTGGGGGGATTGTTTGTGGTGGTGATGTGTACACAAGGGAGGGGCGAGAGCGCTGTAGGTTGTATGTGATTGCAGCAGGTATAGTGCTGAATGCTGATATACTGAATTGCTCTCACGTAGAGAGGAGACATCGAAAAGGAAACAGGTGGTGGAGTACAGTTGGGGGAGGGATGGTGGTGTATTTGTAATTAAAGCGGCAGATGCTGCTTTATACACCACATCTGGGCAGTGCTCTCATTTCCCAAATTCTCTTCTAAATTCTCTACAAATCCCTGTGAGGTTTAGAATCAGTTTAAAACCTCTCTGCAACTTCTTTTCTGTCAATTGTTTCTTCAGCATCACCTCAACGCGCCTTATCTTGAACTCCATTTGTGTCTGTCTGTTGTTGGTTCATCTTTATACAGCTCCTGAAGGTTCTTTTAACATCGCCAAGTTCCCACAGTTGTAGTAGTAGTAGTAGTAGTAGTAGTAGTAGTAGTAGTACTTTATTAACCCCACAGCAGGGAAATTCACTTGTTACAGCAGCAAGCAAGATACACAAGTGAAGAATGCATAGTGACATAGTGAATACAAAATGGTTCAGGTGTTGTAGAGCCTGATAGCGGTCGGTATGAAGGACCTGCGGAACCTCTCCTTCTTACACCGTGGGTGTAACAGTCTGCTGCTGAAGGAGCTGCTAAGGGAACCCACAGTGTCATGTAGCGGGTGAGAGGTGTTGACAGTGCAAGGAAGCCACATCTGCTTTCATTAGCAATGTGCTCAGTATTAGCGGAAATTTGCTCAAACATATTCAGTCAGGGGCCGCACGGTGGCCTAGTGGTTAGCATTTTGGCCACACAGTCAGGAGATCGGGAAGATCTGGGTTCGAATCTCCATTGGGCATCTCTGTGTGGAGTTTGCATGTTCTCCTGGTGCGTGGGTTTTCTCCGGGTACTCTGGTTTCCTCCCACATTCCAAAAACATGCATGTTAGGTTAATTGCGGATGCTAAATTGTCCATAGGTATGAATGTCAGAGTGAATGGTTTTGTCTCTTTGCGCCCTGCGATTGGCTGGCGACCAGTCCAGGGTGTACCCCCCGCCTTTCGCCCGAAGTCAGCTGGGATAGGCTCCAGCATACCCGCGACTCTAGTGAGGATAAGCGGCATAGAAGATGGATGGATGGATGTTCAGTCAGTATTATGCTGAGATTTCCCGACGCTGATTGGGAGCAGCACCACCACACTGACAACCATATGCAGAACCCTGGTTGCTGAAAGAAATTTAGCAATGTGATTTTGCCAAAAGACAAACAATATAGAAATTAAACTTAGGTCATGTTCACACTGCAGGGTATGATGCCCAATTTGGGTTTTTTTTTTAATTCAATCTTTTATGTGGTTGTTCACATTACCAAAAAAATGTGACATTATGAATGCAGAACATCTGGAAAGTGACGAACATGCGCAAAAGCATGACATCACACGCTTCTGCCGTGTTTTTATGGAAGTAAATATGGCCTCAATTTTTGCTCTCCTCACCTCAGTGTGTTTGTGGCAATTTCAAGGATTTTGTACAATGGGAGTCAACATTTTCTTAACCTAATGATTAAGTTTAGAAGAAAGAGGGCAAGAATTTTGGCTATGGCAGTCTGTGGAGAACTTGTGGGTGGAACACTGACGTGACACTTTTAAAAAATTATTTTTGGATGACAACAATAACTTTTGTGAGTACCTTTATCCAAATCTCGTTAAGCACAGCAAAACACGTCTTTCGATGACATATACTGTAGGTCGGATATATACGACCTCACCGCTCAGACTGCAGTAGTTGGGATACAAATTGGAATTGTACTGTTCACACTGACTTAAAAAAATCAGATACAGTTTACCTGCAGTGTGAACATGGGCGTGATTTAACCAGAAATGGGTGGGGCTTATAAAACGGCATATTATTTTAAGTCTGACATTGCCATGGATTGATCAGAAGTTGCTATATTTATTGTTTATTATTCAGCTACATGTGTACTGTATATGTGTGTAAGTGATCTGTAAGACTTGTCGAATGTACCGCGTACGTAACAAAACAAGCTTACCAAGTAACTTCAGATACGAGTTTAGCTGAGGAAAACCTCAAAAAACCCTGTCCGCTGTGGAGGCAGTGACCATCGTGACGAGCCGTTTTCAACTCTATCTTGTCAAATACACCATGTACGTAACAAAAACAAGTCTACCAATTAAATTTAAATATCATACAAACCAAAATACAGTGAAATAGAGAACGTGAGCTGGAGTCGAGCCAAGCAAGCAGAGAGTCACTGTCTGGATTGTGCCTGTGTGTGAAAGATCTCTGGCTGTAGCGAGTCTGTCTAGGAAGGGGTGGTCACTGTGTGTGACCGGTCAATCACAGAGCGTGAAGAGTGAATACATAAGTAGTTACCCAATGAGGATTTTCCTTCATCACAATTACGGATAATGATGAGCTGGACTCGTTTCATGCTTGCACTTGATGAAAATACATTATCCGGAAAGGATACTCGTCTACAGTAAAACGAGTATCCGGCTCATCCCTATTCACCCACAGCCATATGGACTTCAAATATTATTTTGCAAAATTGGAGCTTGTGATACTTTAAGTTGAAAAAAAAAAGACGTTTGCTTTGCTTCATTCACACATCAAGGGCACATTAGAGTGAAGAATTTAATCATCAGAATTTTCTCCCATCTTATCTCTCTTAGTGTGCATACTGCTGTGCCAACACAAGTGCCTGCAAAAAAAAGAAAGTATCTTTGCATAAAATAGCAACTGAGCAAAATTTGAAACAGTTGGCAAGGAACTCTAAATAATCATGGTGCTTTTGGAAATGAATGCATTAGCATAACTTAGTGCCAGAGAAGTAATCACTCATCTCAGGGTGAGAAGCTCCCCTCCAGGCTCATCTCGCTCTGACGGCTTCTATCCCAGAGTTCATTTATGGCAGAGTTAGTGACCCCCAGAGACCGACGCCTTGATGGGACGCACCGCAGCCAAAGCGCACATTCGAGACCCCTGTTGGTTTAGAGAGAGAGCGAGAGAAAGCCTCCAGCAGCTGATATGATCAGGCACAGAGGATGAAGTTTCTACTCAACATGATTTGGTCTCTTCTCACCGTGGGTTTGACCACATGAACTGAAGAAAGAGAAAGTGTGACCAAGTCAGGACAGAGGGTTGATAAAAAGTCATGTTTTTTTGGGTATGGAATTCTAATAATAAAAATACACTAGGTCCCCAACTAACGAACACAACTGGTTCCAGACGACCGTTCTTATGTCGAATTGTTCTTAAGTAGGGGAAAAGGTAATATTACCAATGATATAGGTACTACATGTACGTGTATACATATACAGTATTTGTGTATGTATGTAAATATGAGTTTGGAAGCAGTAGTAATATTAAACCAGGATAATTAATAAAAAAAAACAATGATAAAAGTGATATAATAATACGTAATGATAGATGTTATTTACCTTTGAAGAGGAGTGGTCAAGCATGCGTCGTTGTGGAGGAGTTGGAGGAGGAGATATTGAAAAAAAGGACAACTGGTCGTCGTCGTTAGACTCTTCTAAAAGAGGTAGTGTTCTATGGGTGGTGTAGAATTAAGCAGGCCTATGAACTCTTCATAAACTTTAATCACACGCTCTGTCCGGGTTGTACAATTTAGTTTTCCATTTAGCTTTACACTGTATCTCCCCAGCGTCTAACTCTTCCTCTGTTTGTCTCATTAACTCTAAGGCTGCATTAGCAGTGTCACAGTGCCCTCTACTGGTCAAGCATGTACAGTAACAGGATAAATACTGATTGAGCGACTGGCTACAAGGCAAAATAAAATAAACTTTAGACCAGTCGGCTTGTGTTCGTATCCGCGAGTGTTCGCTAGTCAGATGTTCGTAAGTTGGGGACCTAGTGTATATGTTTTTAAATCATGATACATGCAGTTGTACATCAAATTATTTGTATTGTAAACATATTGTATTGTCCCAAATATAAGGTATTTTTTCCCATACGGGTTGTCTCACAGTCAGAATCTAGAGGTTTATACGCGCAAACCAACATGTGGCCGGTGCACACTTGGATCCGTCAAGCCACAAGTGTGAACACAGGCTTAGAAAACAACACAGGAGAATTTCTGATGCACATTTTAAGATGATGCTGACCATTGAAACAGAGTCATCAAACAACTCGAGAATGTTAGACATATGATTAATAGACATATGATAAAATATGATTTAACTGATATTGAAAACAAACATGATTTAAATAATGATTGGTTTGTCCAAATATTTTTCCAAATGGGTACTGAAAATGAATAAATAATTAATAAATCTATTAATGTAATTAATAAATTGACAGGTTTTTTTTTTAATGACTGTTTATTGCAAACAGCAGCAGATTTTACAATGAGGGTTGAGCAATTTTATGTGCACCTGTAGAACAGATTTAAAGACAGAAAAAAATAACTGGATTAAACTTTCTGTCATGCTCCGCTTGACAGTCTGGATTCTTAGTTTGATTTTCCTGTGTTTCCAACATTATTTCCTGTTTACGACTTTTACTTTGTAGTTTCATTTCCTGTTTGGCACCTTTGGTGGCGCCTTTACTTTCTGTTTTGAGCGCTATCAGCACACCTGAGTTGGAGTTGCATTTAGAGTGTCATTTACTGTAAGTTCAGCTGTGCAGCCTTTGCTAGCTGTTGGATCATTTTGGACTTGCTGTTTGTTGGAGATCACCATTTGTCATGCCACTCTGTGTTTATTAAAGACTTCATTGATTGCACCCGCTGCCATGTCGCCAAATCCACTCCACATCAAGGTAATGCTACCTTGATGTGAAAGCGTACCGTGACACTTTGAGTCATAAAATGATGAAGTGAAAGGTAATGTCCTCAATTATTTTCCATGTCTAAACACTGGAGAGAGTCATAAAAAATCTTCAAAAATTTTGATGATGCCAATTCTTCAAAATGTACTGTCAAACCTGTTTTCATACGGTCCCGTTTTCGCCAAAAGTTTTAGCAAAAATTTTCCCTCAGGTTTTGTACAATTTTTCACTTAAGAAAGTGGTCAGTACAGTTGCCCTATGTCATTCCACAAAATCAAGTACGATACATCTTGCTGACTCGCTGCCCGTGCATTTTTTTTATTGATTGTGACTACTAAATAACCCACCATTGGGCCAAAGAAAGTTGTGAGTGTTAGCAATTTCATAAAGAAGTTGATAAAAACTATTTAATTCAATATTGCCAGGATGTACGGGAAATCCACATCTACAATTGCTTCCATCTGTTTGTCATTTATAATTATTTGACATTGTTTTCTCAGTTTTCGTACGTTTCGTTGTTTGTCAGACCTTTTGGAATGAATTAATGACAAAAACCAAGGTTGCACTGTATAGTGAAGAGTGTATTTCCCCAACATTGCTATACTCACCAGCCACTTCATTAGGTACGTATGCACAGTACAGTGGGAGTTGACACATGCACTTTTACAAAGATATTGTATATTCCGGACCTGAATGTAAGACGCACCACCAAATTTAAAGAGAAAACAAAATTTGTACATTTAGGCCGCACTTGTCTATAAGCCTCACTAGGTGACCACGTTGTAACATGGAATATGTACACAGAAAGTCACACTTTATACCTTGCAATCCTACCCACGCTCAGTGTTCCCAGCATCACTCATTAGTGTCTGACTTGAGATGCTTTTTTTCATCTGAGTTCAACAGCTGCCGCTATCCAAGCAGAAGCTGTACTAATTCTACACTTAATCACGCTTACTTAAGATTTGTCAGATCAAACCACAACCGCTGCATAGCATGTGATATTAGCTTCTATTGCGCAAATGCACTACTTCCTGTTTCGGCACTCTAAGCATCATTAGAACCGTCAATCTTTTATCCACAAATTAGCCACATCATTATTTAAACTGCATGGTTCAAAGCATGTGAAAAAAGTAGTGGGTCATAGTCCAGGTATTATGGTCATAATGTTCCTGTTTGACACTAGTAGAGCAGTATCAATTTAACAATATGAGGTGTTCCTGAGATTTTGAGGTAACCACAATATTAAAAACAGCTGATGCAGTACAGTTGTACACAGTAGACATATTGTTAAATTAATGGGGATAGCGGAATTATATCACCACAATCTACCTTCAAAATAGAAATGATGAAATGGATGATAAAAGATGAAATGGAAAAATCTTAACAAGGCCGCTACCGCGCTATTCACCTAACATTTTATTGTTCAAAAATGTTCTGCAGCAAGCTGAAGGCTGCACAAACTGTGCTCCCTGCTCCTTTCTCCTCCTTGTTGACTCTTCACCTGGAAATACACTCCTGATTGAAATGTTAAGACCAGTTGAAAAAATGCAATAATTTACATTTTGCACTATTTGGTTCTTAAGGAGTGTCTAAGCAGAGCTTCAAAAATCAAAAAGAAGAAATGGGAGTGAGGTAAAAATGTTTTGAGTAAGCAATTTATTGCAAACAAGCATTAAACTGAAATAGGCCGTTCATCGGCTGATCAAAAGTTTAAGACCACAGCTCAAAAAAACCCTAATCCGCGTAAAATAGAAATCCATCCATCCATCCATCTTCTACTGCTTATCTGAGATTGGGTCGCGTGGGCAACAGCTCTCCCCGGCCACTTCGTCCAGCTCGTCCCGGCAGATCCCGAAGCGTTCCCAGGCCAGTTGGGAAACATAGTCTCTCCAATATGTCCTGAGTCTTCCCGAGGCCTTCTACCGGTCCGACTTGCCCTGAACACCTCCCCAGGGAGGCGTCCAGGAGGCATCCTGACCAGATGCACAAGCCACCTCATCTGGCTCCTCTCAATGCGGAGGAGAGTCTCTCCCGGATGACAGTGCTTCTCACCCTATCTCTAAGGGAGATAAATAAAATAAAATAGAAATACAATTTTCAAAAAAGGACTCAGTAATGAGTAGCTGCGCCATTCTTGTTAATCACCTCAAAAATTGCTTTGGTGAGGCATGCTTGATGCCAGTGTTTCCAGGAGACTAGTGGGAATGTTGCCCCAGTTGGTGAAAATGGCTTCGTGGAGGGCATCCACTGTCTGGAATTGATGTCCATTTTTGTAAACTTCCCATATGGAAAAGATATATATGAATCTTGAATATATTTGATTTCCCTTGCTATCCATCCCCAAATTATCAATCAGTTATCAACTGGATTTAGATCAGGGGAACATGCAGAAGACTCTAGAAGTCGGCCTTTGTCAGGCAGGTGTTGTGAACTTCAGTGTTGTCCTGTTGAAAATCCCAGTCATTACCGGACACATAAGGGCCTTCAGTCATGAGGGATGCCAACTTCACCACATGGCACATCTGCCGTTTGACGCCCCTGTACAACCTGAAGTGATGTGCGGTCCGAGCCTCGTCTGCCTCATGAAAAATCCTGATGAAATATAAACAACAGATAATCATACTCCCTCTCTGTCTTGTCCACCCCTCTTGTCCTCACATTGCCCCCTCTGTGCCCTTCTCTCCTTTTCTATCCACTCATGCTCCAAATACAATAATAAAACATCAAATAAAGTCAAATACAAATGACATCACAGGAGAAGAGTATCTTAAACAATTCCTTGGCAGAGCAAATCTGTTTACTATGTGAGAGCATTTCGGGCAACAATACTATTTGTTCTATTGACTGGACATGACAGGTTAAAATAAATATATAAAATAAAAAATAATAATATTTGACCATTTAACTATATTATAAAAGTATTTATGTATGATTCCGATTAAAACATTTTTTTTAAGTACAACTCAATAAATTTGGACATTTCTTGATTAAACACAGAGTAGAAAACTAAGATGAGGCTGGCATAAGCATCTTTTCTCGGCTTAGTGCACATGCCCAGCCTACCATCTGAGTGCACTCAGTAAGTGCACTGAGTTGGATCGTGCCGCCTGCCAGTCAGCGTCTCGCCAATAATATAATGTTGCAGAAACATGTCTTATACACCGCGACTTTGTACGGCTCATCTAATGTCTTTCATGTAAGTGTGACATCACTACTCTTGCTAATCAAACAGTAAAATACAAACAACTGTTGCTCTCCAGTGTCACTGCCGTTCTTCCATGGAGAGGAAGAGCAGCAGCAGCATCAGCTGGTGAGCTGGAAGTCAAATGCATTCAAGATATTTTTATGCTCTGCTGAATGAATGACTGAATTTGACTGCCAAGATGGAGGATTATATATCCAAGCTCAGCAGAAAGTGATCAGGCGTTTACAACAAAGTATCAGAGCCTTTCCTGGAGAAGGGTAGGGTGCATGTGCTTCATACACAAGTAAAAGGTAAGACCACAAATGTCTTTCAATTAAGAAAAAAATGACAATAAAAAGTATTGAAAGCAATTTTTTAAAGTGACGTATCCTCTTTTTCTTATCCTCTTAACGAGCAACCGTGAACATAAAACAAAAGGAGTCGTGACCAGCAAAGAACTTCACCGCACGTCACTGGATGCAATTGCTTTTGTTTGTCACATTGTCCAACTGTCTGTCTGTTCACTTGCACGTACAGTATACGCCTCTGATAAATGTGGCTATAGCCATACTAATGATAGCTGAATTTATGCATAAAATGTGTACTGAATTGTCATTTTCATATGTGCATATAGTCATGGTATTAAAGTCCATCAATTAAAGAAGCCTTTATTTTAGGTCCTAAACAAGAGATGCTGGCTAAAAGTGAACTTTTCCATTGACGCTACAGGCTGAAGAATACAAAGCCTATTCATGAGTGAAAGAGGGCCCTGTGTATTTTCAATGTCCTCATTAGCATTCCCAAAAGAGTCCCCAAAGTAGCATATAAGGATGCATCCCATAACATGCTTTTATTGCAATACACGTATGTGGAATAATCTAGTGATTGACTTTAGGTAAAATGTCATCCTTGTTGACTCTTATTTTCTGATCCAGCTTCCTGTTTGCTTTTCAACACAAGCTTCACTTGGATGAGTATGGAGACCCTCTGTGCTGACTCAGTTTGAAGCTGCAAGAAGCTGCATTCATTCACTCACAATGCCATGGCAAGCGCCAGCATCCAAGCTTGCACACACGCACACGTAACAGTATGCACCAAAGATAAGCAAAAGAATGGAGTCTGCTGAGATGTTATGCTGGTTCAACATTTCCTTTGCCGAAAAAAAGAAACAAAGGCTGTTTCACCACAATCTCTGGCCAAGTTTGCCAGTTTTGGACGAGGGAACTTCCTGGCATGCTCGCAGCTTGCCTCCTCAGTAGATCGGCCATAGCTTTGTACGGCATGT
This sequence comes from Dunckerocampus dactyliophorus, assembly GCF_027744805.1. Taxonomy (NCBI): domain Eukaryota; kingdom Metazoa; phylum Chordata; class Actinopteri; order Syngnathiformes; family Syngnathidae; genus Dunckerocampus; species Dunckerocampus dactyliophorus. The sequence continues at coordinate 21,671,964 of NC_072825.1, forward strand.
CTCTGTTTTTGTGTGCATTTTTGATTTGTGTGCCAGAAAGTCTGCTTGTGTACATGAGTTTGGCAGCAATTGTGAACAGGAAATACAGTATGTGTCTGCTTGCAGGGGAGATCTAAATGAGAGCAAATGAAACAGGAAGCCAGAAATAGATGTTGGGGTGAAAATACTTAGGAGAGGAGAAGATAAAAGCCGTGAAAGTCCATTTTCAATATGCGACTGAGCCTTCTGATGTTACAGGTGTCATCTTCTCCCTGCCAGCTGCTTCTCTTTTCTCCGCTCTTGTGTATGTTTAAGCATTTTTCTCCACTGTGGTGTCTGTTCCCTCACTCCTAAGTAAATGTCACAGCAAGCTGCTGCTCTTCCCACACCACACTGTGGGATACGAACCAACCTCATTGCCGTGGCAACTCTCTGTTCTGCCTCAAAGAGAGAGGCAAGGGCAGAGAAGAAAAGAACTTTTATGCCTCCGAGCCCCTACTAGCTTCCTCGTTCTCTCTTGTCCTTATGCATTGTAGCGCCGGCCGGATTCATGTGGTCTGGCTCCCAGGCTTCAATAGGGCCCAGAGGAGGAGGAGTGGGTGCCAGTGATGAAGTCATCCTGAAGTATGACAAACAGAGACAACCAAAAATATTGAATGTCATGGGTATTTCCATTCATTCATCCATCTTATCGGTCTGACAATTATCGTGCACCCCTAGTATGAATGATTTGTGGCATAACTGTTCACAATAACATGACTTACGTACGTCAGGATGTTCAAACTGGATAATACAAAGAATATTATATTTCGAGAATCACCTTAATTATTAACAGAATATTACAGTGTATGTAATTGCAACCAATTTGAAAGGGAGGGGGGAATTCTTGACAGATGTTTTAAAGAGAAGCTGTCAAAAATCACTGAAATTACTAACAGTTCCAGAAAGTGGTTCTAACTGATATTCACAAATACTGATGCTTTTTGTTTTTCGCATTGTATCAGCAGGAGGCCGCCTGTTATTTTTTCACCACTAACAGCTTTCTTCTGCAAACTTAACCTCCACCAAGACGGTTCTATTTAAAGGCTTGCAGTGGTCATAATAATGAGTGTGAGATGAGGCTGTTGGAGTGGCAAGAACATGCCAAAGGTGGTCGCTGAGTTGAAGAGATGATCAGTGTTGAGGAAACATATGGCTGCAGGTGAGAGACCATAATGAAAGGTGTGAAGTATTGTTTCCCCTCCTGTTAGTTGGTTGGATTATATAAAAACAACTCCACTGATTTCCATGAAAAACGTTGGTTATGTGCCTTATGTGCAGAGCAAGAATCCATTACATTTTGGTGCATATCAGAATAAAAATGTAAATGCAGTAATATTTTTCCTTGTCACCATTTGCTTTCAATAGAACCCAACTGAAGTGTTTTATTAGAATCACCAGCCTCCACTTTGCTCCAGTGTTGTGTTTTATTGCAGGGCTGTAGCCAGGGCGCAATCAGGACAGAGGCTGTGACTGATTGCATTATTGGAGCAGCAGAAGTACATGGACTCATATAACTCAGCAGCTTGGGCGCTTGACTCGCGCTATGTACGCTTGGAGTTGACGGGCTGCAATACTGATGGCCATCATGCTTTTTGTTTTTCATTTTCATTTTCATCACTCTCATATTGCTTTGTTGCAACGCACCAGATTTGTAGTCACACTGATGTGAACTCTTTTGGCTTTAATTAAGAGTTGGTGTTGTGATTAGTGTTGTTTGCTGTCTGCTGCAGTGAGTGACTTTAAAGTCATACATTAATTGCATTTAATTTATTCAGCCTTCAACTTTTACATAGCAAGTAAATACAGTATTTACAGCATAATGTTGAAATAATGTGTAATAAAGGCCTCATTCTCCTCCACTGGCATCATCAGACCCTTGTTTCAGCTCCCTATGAAACACAAATGAGTGTTTTATAGATTCTGCCTAGCAACAAAATAACCTGGACAAGTAATCACAGAAATTCCATCCATCTTTTCCTTATGACTTCAGCTCTGCACAGAATCACAAATGATTTGTGCGTTCAGTGCAAGAGTATTAAGAGAGTACTACAGCGGCGCCTTGGTTAGCATCATTAATTCGTTCCAGAAGGTTCCAACTCAAACCGAGACGGACGCTAACCGAATATTTTTTTCCCAGAAGAAATAATGTACCGGAAATTCCAGACTATTTAGTGTATCTGAATATAAGCTGCACCCAACAAATGGAAAAAGAAAAAAAAATGTACTCAGGCCACGTAAGACTTTAAACATTATTGTCTAAATCGTAGAGTTCAAAGCATGTGAAAAAAAACAACGTTTTATGTTCCGGAAGTTATGGTTTCAATTCATCCATTCCAGAAAGACAAAAAACCACATTTTTATAGTTTAACAATTATAGTTTTACATGCAGAAAACATTTCATCATCATCAATGAGAATTAATTCATCAATTAAATGAACATTTAAGGTTACTTTTACCTTCATTGAAGATGTGATTGTTGACGTTCCCAAAGACACGATGCGGCAACACCACCTTCATGTTTTGCCATGGGTTATTTCTTGAATTCAATAGTATTTCTCACCTCAGTTACCCAAAACGCAGCCAAAGAAAGTTGCAAGTGCTAGCACTTGATAAAGAAGGTGAGAAACACTGTTGAATTCAAGAAATAACTCATGGCAACACAGAAAGGTGGTGTTTGTGTTGATCTCGGTGCCACATGGTGTCTTTGTTGTCAATGAAGGGAAAGGTAGCTTGAAATTAGAGCTGCAACTAACGATTATTTTAATAACCGATTAATCGGTTGATTATTATTTTGAATTAATCGATGAATCGGAATTTTTTAGAAAACACATTTTTGAATTGACAGAGCAAATAAGTGCACAAACACTAGGATGCCGCTTGAATATTCTGTTAAAAATAATGTTAAATAATAAATAATCTAAATGTTTGTCAAATAGCTTCAATAAAACAATAAATGTACACAGAAATCATGATCATTTTCTCAGTCGATTAATCAGAAGCTTCTTGTTTCAATTAATGGAGTAATCGGTTAGGCTATAGATGGACCAAATGAATATGAAGCAAACACCCACAGATGATACGTGTGAATAACTTGTTTTGGCTAAAACACAAAGTCAATAAGTCTGCTTTCATGGTTGACTAATATTCACACTTGAGAGGCTGAAATCAGAGGATATTAACATATTTATATCAAAAAATGATTAAGTGATTACCAAAATAGTTGTTGATTAATTGGGTAATCAAGTAACCATCGATTAATTGTTGCAGCTCTACTTTAAATGTTGATTTATCCCTTTCATTAATCATTTATATGCATCTAGAATTGTTTTATGCATGTAAAACTATAGTTGTAAAACTGTACAACTGTGTTTTGTGTAAACAGTTGTCTGTAAACAGAGAGTCAACAGCTGTTGACATAGACGAGCGATGTAGCTGACTTTCGGTTCCTGTTTCCACGTAGTAAACCCCAATAGGACGTTAAGGGCGTTTTGTGATAAAAAAAAAACCCCATTAAGAACAAAGTTGGGCTCACGCAAAAAGACACACAACATGAAAAGATGCACGTCATATTGTACGCTAACCGGAGAATGCACGTAAACTGAGGCAAAACTGTAGCGTGAATGTTTACTAACTGGGGCGGACGCTAACCGAAGCTCCACTGTATAGTTTTCTTGGAGCTGTAATTGGCGCCCCCATATTCTCAGGCCTTTTCAAAATGTGGCTAAAAGTATGATATTGCCAATGTGACGACTCTGCAAACTATAGATCGGATATACCCTGTCAATACACATGCATCTGCACAAACAACACAATTCACAATTCAAAACTACAACAAAAGCATAGATGATTAAATACGGTCTAGTACAAGAGCGAAGCACAAACCATCAAGTAAGGAATAAAAACACCTTACAAAGACTGAGAAATGATTTTATGTTATTTATGTCTGTTTGTCAAATACAGTACAACAACACAGATGCTGCTACCAGGAAACCTGGAAAACGTGGAATGGATTTCCAGTGATGGTGTCCTCTATTTTAAGGTGACCAAACATCCTGTTTTCCCAGGACATGTCTGTTTTTCACATCCTATCTTGGCTCACGTCCTATCTTCTTTATATAAACAAGTGGGACGACACACTGAAGGGGTTCGCTCTACTTTACACTATGAAGCGAAGGGAAGCTGACAGATTTACGATCATATTGAAGTGAACAATGACAGGTCATACGATTCGTTATTTAAACTCACACATTGGCCATTTTATATTGAATTTGTGGCCACTTTTTTGTAATATATACTTTATTAAAATATATATATATATATATATATATACATATTTAACACTAAATTATTTAAAATAAGAATATTTATGAATATTTTAGGGAGGTTTCAGCGCCGCTAAAAATGGGCCCAATGATGCCACTGCTTAAACCTGAAGTGTAAATCCTATGGGCTCAGTCAGATTTCTCTGATGTCACCCTTGCTCTGCTCACCACCCCTTGGGGGCAAGTGCTATGATATGCTGTGATGTATTACCCAGGGCTGAAGTGCTTGGTTTGTTTACTTCTTTTGATAAAATCATTTCTCGAATGTTTTCACGCCATGCGTTTTGACACAGCTTCTTCTTTGTTAATTCATACCGTTGCATCTTTTAGCTTCATTTATTATTCCTTCCTCAGTCGAGTCTCTCCATTCACTTCCTCTCACATATTCCTGCCACCTTTGACCTATACCGGGGGTCGACAACCTTTACTTGTGCCTCCTCACCCACCAAAGAAACGTCGTCTGGGGCTGCAAAACTTAACAGCTTATAAAATTTGAAACATTTTAATTTTTCTTAATTTTACCTGTTAAAACAGGGGTCCCTAACCTTTTTTCTTGTGAGAGCTACTGTTCCAAAATGAAAACGACCGATTGCAACATTTATTTTCACAGCTCATTTCAACCCAAACAAACTGATTAGGTTTGTTTTGTCAGAACAAGAACAAAACGTCGGCATCCACAAGTCACATTTTGTACGAAAACATCAACAAACAAAAGAAACTGTTCGTCTGCTTCTCGTATTTCAGTATGCATTTATTTCTAGTGCATGTTTCTCTCAATTTTCACCGCTGTCAGAGCTACTTTGACAAAAAGAAAGGAGAGGTTAGTGATTTCTGTTTTATTTATGTGACTGACAACGTTTAAATTGTACTTTATTTACAAAGCAGATCTCCACTCAAAACAGTGAGGTCACTGTCGTGATAATTTGTCATTCAATCGAGGCATAATGATTAAGAGTTGAAGCAAATATTCTTTGACCCTTTGGTGAGCTACTCAAAATCAGCTGGCAAGCTGCTGGTAGCTCCTGAGCTACCGGTTGGAGACCCCTGTGTTACAACAACAGAATAAACAGAAGTGCAGTGTGCATTTGCTCGACATGTATCAGTGAATGCAGAATGCAAATACTGGCTCCCCCTCCCTTCCTCGCGCTCATCCAATCCCCAGTCAGAACTCAGCCAGGATGCATTCACAGCCTTATAAAAAGTCGGATACTTTTAAGTCCTTTGAAAAACTTGCATTTTCCACAATCGGGTGTTAAAAAATATATTAGAGTATTGTGAAGGGAGCCACGACAAGGAGGCTGAAGAGCCGCAGGTGGCTCCGGAGCCGCGGGTTGTCGACCCGTGACCTACAGTATACAGACACATTTTCTCGCCAAAGCCAGCTTCAGGGCATGTTGCTATATAACACTTGTACAAATAGAGAGTCTGAACGCATTCACCTTCACCTGTGGCAGTCTGGCAGCTATACATTGTTAAAATGTGATTGCTTGTGTGACTGAAAACTGCCATGGATACAGAGCGATTGCTATAGCCAATAGCCACACAAATAAACAGGTAAACAGGAGTTGAAAATTTGTATGTTGTTGTGTAGGTGGATATATATCATTATTCATTTTTACAAAGAGGAATCCATAATAATGCTCACCAATAGATGAATGGACGTTCCCTCATTAGCGCTAATATGCAGTGTGCATGGAGAAAATAAGGTGTTTGCTTGCTGCTGTAGGTGTGATGCCATTTTTTTATATTTTATATACAGTATATATAAAAATACATATACTGTATATTTATTTCCTTTGATGATATGTGCACATGCATACATTTTTGGAAGCATTTGCGCTATGATGGGCTCTTTAGACTGTGGGTGTGCATAATAGTATTTTCTGCTTGGCTGGCTGTGCCTGGTGCTTGACTGTGTTCAGGTTGCGTATAAACCCGGCACCACAGGGAGGTGCATGTCTTTCATGTCCTGCTCCATTCTGCCTTAAATCTGGGTCAAAGGATAAAGGAATAACCTCTGTCACACACACTTCCACTCACGAACATGCCGGAACACACATTGAGAAATGACTCCTGATGGTTGCACTGGCGAGGTAGAATTGTGGACTGTAACTTTTTATCCATCTGCCGAGCCTGCAACCAAAGATAAGAGGAGTCTTTTTGATCGCCGTTTGTTGCTTGGTTAGCAGGCTTATGCAAAAACTACAAGAAACTTCTCTTTGAACTGTACCCCTGACCCCTTTCATGCAAATGACGGAGTTTCACCACCCTTCCTGTGTCACACTTCACGAACCAGAAAGTAGTGGACTGAGTCACGATGGGATTGTTCTCCACGCCCCAAAAGAAAAAATGGTACGGCCATTGTCATCACTGTCCAAGAACCAGGAAGTGGCATGCTAAAATAAGATAAAACAGCAAACAATAATCACATTTTTTCCTGGTGTTAATTATTCAACCTTGGTGGAGGCAAGCCTTTTTCCCGTGGAACGGGTGAATTTCTATGACTGGTTGACTTCCAAGTTGTCACAATTTCATTTGAACATTTTCCATAGTAAATAATTAAATCATTATTTAAGTAAATAATTAAGGAGGTTTTGTACGACACTGTCATAACAGTACAATTTGGGCGTTATGGTTGCTTTGTTGGTACTTAAAGGGCAGAAATGACAAATTACGGTTCTATGGCTAGCACGTACTTTTCCTCTTTGTCGTCACTAGTACCCTTCTGAAGTGGCATCATGAAAAACACAAAGGCAAAGAAAAAGCAAAACACACTTGTAGAGTAAATCCTTTAGTTGCTCACTGAGCTGGAATTGCATGAGACATGTGTACTCACACATGATGATGATGGAACTCCAAGTTTGTGCGTGACTTTTCAGGCATATTTTGCCAGAAAATCGGCAATCATGATTATACTGAACCCACTGAGGGTCTAGCAACAGCCTGCACCGAATTCCTGTACTTTTTGGTTTGTACACCATGCTGTACTCTGCTGTGACTCACACAGAAACCCAACAGTGAGTCCCACTATGACATAAAAAATGTCAGGAAAAGAATTTATGAAGAGTTTTGACACACAGTATGACTTGAATTTTCTTTATCATCATCATCATTTTTGCTTTGTTTTTACGGTACCACCATTTTTGCATGTGCTACACCTTTGCTGTACCTGTTTGCAATCTTTCTGGCACTCCTCTGCTCTTTCTCGCAGTGCCCATGTTTGGCATTTCTAGGGTGGAGCCACCTGTGCACCATGTAAACCATGTAGGAGAAAGATGCCGGACTATTTGTTTTTTGTTTTCGCCACACGTGTTGCTAGTTTATTCCTGTACTGTGTTTTGATCATAGCTCTATTTTGCTCTCCTTTTTCAACCACATTGTTAGTACTTTCATTGTAAGTACTGTCTTAGTGTGCTTAGAGGTCGGGACATGCGCTTCAATCCACCTGTTAGTAAGCTTTCTGTTAAAAAAACGTTATATCTGCTTCTGATTCAGGATCCAAAATTGGGCAGAACTGTCTCATAACATATACCTTCATGGAACTACCGTGGCTTATTGACTATTCAGTAGTGCACATTGGGCATAACTCTATAACATCATGTGCTGAAGAGACCCGTTAGTCATCCAGTCCTTTCCCCCACTTTAACAATTTCACTTCCTTGCTTTCTTTCACTTCATCCCACAGGTGACCTTGTAGAGACTAGATGAGAGTAGTGTATTTGCAAGTCAGCAGCCAGCTGATTAGGGATGCTGTGTGTCTCCTAGTCATCCAGTAATCTGTCCCCTTGCCCGCTCTCTCTTGTAGACTTTCTTTCTTGTCTTTGCCAAGCCTTCCCCAAGAATGCTTCCTCATCCCCCAGCAGAAGCCCAGGGAGGCTTGCTGGTCTTGTGTGTCATTGTGTATGTACAGGGTTTCTTGCACTGTATGTATGTGTGGAGACATTTAGGGAGGCTGGTCTTTGCCAAAGATGAACAGCGAGCATCTTCAGTCTCGTACATTACTGCTGAGAGGCTGCCACTGTGGCCTTTTCTTTCTTGTAAAGAAAAACACTAAAGGGAAGCTGGGAATTGTTCCTGCACTGGGACACCCTGCCTTTCTGAAAACTTCAGTACTGTGGGTCAAGCTTGGAGCTTGTGTGTGTGTCTAGTCTGTGCATGTGGCGTTAACAGCCTGTCTTAGATAAAGGTACCAGACCTCCAACCATCAACAAGGTGGTGCCATCAGGGAAGACTCCTTGCAGGGCTTTATACTCATGCAACCCTTTACTTTGCATCCACATTGTCCATCACTCACTGCAGCCTTAGAAATACATGCGCGGAAAGGAAGAAGCCATAAGATGATTGAAAAAATGAAGAAATTACTGAATTAAGCCCCCATCATCCCTCTCAACGGGCATTTCTCCCTCCTTTATCACCTCCCAGCTCCCAGCTCATTGTTCCTGACCATACTGTTGCATTGGTCCTCTACAGTTACACCATCATCAGCAAATATGTTATGAATTCTGCTTGTTATGACATGTAGACTTTGCAAAAAGACAAAAAAAGGAACATTGTGCCCCCCTTTTATACATGTACTTTTTCATTTCTGTGCCGATAACGTCCACATTTTCATTATTTAGAAAAGAAATGTCCTAGTTTTGCTCTGTATTTGTTTGTGTTATACTCCTGAACAGCTGCACACAAAAGGGTGAAAATTTAGCAAAACATGCCCTGCCACTGTATTGCCCGTGGTATTATTTTTCCAAAAGATACAACACACTGGGCAATGTTATTAACCTCAAAACTTCAAATTGACTTGAAATTTCTCACACAGTCAATGCGCTCTACAAAGCACCCACTGTAATTTTAGGGTGTTTAGCCGAATCACCAATTGGTGCACATTTTACTCAATTTGGCCCACACATTTAAGTGACTTACATGTCTGTAAAGTTTGATCAAGGTCGGTTGTCTTGGTTGCGTCAGGGGCGGGACTTATTAACTAACTGTCCTGACCATTTGTCTAATGATTTAAACACTTTGAGGACATACATGTTCCATGTATACTGGAAGTATCTTTATTATGGATGCTCCGATTGATTGGCCACTGATCAATATCGCCTGATTTCCGTGAAAAAGCATGTGATCGGCATATGCCGTAATGCCTTTCAACGCTGATCACAACAGCCAATCACCTCGCGCTCATACTATTGCAGCATGCAGCCTGCAGAGATCCCCCACCCACTTTCCTTCACACTGCACAGGCGTGCCAAACCGAAAACAAACATATCCCCCGTGTGGAACTTACCTGCCGTTTGTGAGAGTGATATACACTTTGCACCCTGCAGCACATGCCAAGAAAAATATCTCACCAGAGTAGCACATTAAAAAGCTTTAATTTAATACGGCATTTGAAGAACAAACACATCAGTCAAACGGCAGCTAATGTAGCCAACGCTGGACAACACTCGCCCATATGTGTGTGACAGTTAGCAGTCTATAGCAAATAACCCCGAAAATAATTGAATTCATCAGACTAGATGACCAGCCTCTCTCAGCGGTGGAAGACACTGCGTTTGCCGACTGCTCTCTCACTTGGAGTCCCGCTGCATGATACCTGAAGTCCTGCTAGAATGCCATCAAACTATGTACTCTCACATGCAAACTCTCCTTAAAGAAGGCGCCTCATCTTCTGTAAGTTTCACGTATGATATATGTTCTCTAAAAAAGGGTAGGTCAAATATGTTTTTGTATAAATGAAGATGATGCTATGGCTCCGTTTTTCATATCATAAAGCCAACAGCAGGGGTGCAACCAGGAATTCTGGGCTCCATGAAAAAAAAAAAATCACGTTCGGTGAACTCCTTTTTATTTTTTAATAATTACCTTTTTTTTGGGCCCCCTTGGAATTGTCCTAACTTTCCCCCCTTATACAGCACCAAGGGCTAATACCACTCATCATAAATAAATGTAAAAATTTACACTTAATGTATGTGATCGGTATTGGTATCAGACGATTTCACTCATGGGTGATCGGTATCGGAATCAGCAGCATAAAACCTTGATCGGAGCATCCCTAATCTCTGGTGGCGACTACCTGCATTTGTATTAATACCAAAAAAAAGACAAAAAGCCTACAGTATTCACTCATGATAATGTTGTATTAATGTGATCCGGCCAGATATTATGACCTTCAATTTGCACAATAGAAATAAAAAGAGAATAACTCTAAATAATCTATCAAGTCAGATAAGTTGCATGAATGCAACATAGGAGTGTCACAAGATCCCGTGTCACAAGATCTCGCAAGATTAAAACGTGACAAGATTTCTCGTTCAGAAAAAAAATGTCTCGTTGACACTAGAACTGGGACAAAAATAAATAAATGAATCACACAATAAATGAAAATGAACTCGATATTTTAGCTGGCCTCAATATATTGCCATGTGCATGCGTGTTTGTTTTCGTCGTCTCCCGCCTCCAAACAGGCAGGAAGAGGGTCCACTCTGTGCATTACTTTCCACACCTTGGTGCGTTTGTTCCGTAGAACAACGGCATGAACGGAGTGAGCCCTTTTGTCAGTCATACAGTCTCTGTCTCGGTGGGTGGAGGCGGGGCCGGTAGCATACACACAGAGTGCAGAAGAGTGTAATGTAGTAGAAATTTGATTAGTATATTGCAATGTATTGTCATATATTTTGTGTTATTTTTTCATTGTACTTTTCTTAAAAGTAATGTTAAAATCTCGTCTCGGCCCTGTAGAACCAATCTCGTGTACCGTCTCATCTCGTGAACCGAGTGTCTCTTGACGCACCTATTGTATAATGATGTAAAGCAGTGTGAGTGCGGGCCAGCAGGATACAGAAGCCGGAAGGGGAAATGTAGCCTATCCCAGTGTTTGTGCCATGTAGAATCTGTATGAAAATGACATTTGCTAGAAAGTACATCTGTGTTTTTAAATTTTGGAATTCAGACATGAATGACATCCTTTACAATTGAGTGCTTGGTTGTGTGTTGTTGTTTGCAGCAGCAAATTGACTGGAAAGCAATTGCAATGTCTACAATGAAAGACACAGCAATGTACACACAATAAAGATGCGGACCGTGTTCACAAGATAGCGTGCAGACCTCAAAGCACTATAGATATAAATACAGAGACCTTGAGGCAGAGCAGTGAATAGAGTCAGTCGAATCGACATCCATTTGGTTTCTCCCCTCCAGTGGTTCAGGTACTGATCTCCCACTAGCTTTACCAAGGAAACCTTGCAGAGTGAGATACTGATCTATCCTGGGAAATTAGCCTGTCGACAGGCCGCACAGAGACTTCGTTAGCACGAGCACCCAACCTCGTGTTGCTCCATCCTGATCGACCAGAGCAGTCCTCCATGTCCGTAAAAAAACTAGTCACAAAGATGTCAGTGGTTTTCATGTGATTTTATGGCTGCAGACCTCTACACATATTTTCATGGCAACAATCAAACCAGAATAGGCCAGAATAAGAATTTTTTTTCTTTGACTTTGTCTGATCCGTTTCCTAAGGACATGCAAAAATGACTGAAAATTCTGCAATATGCATACCAGGCCAGTAGGTGACCTGCAAAACAACTGCTTATCCTTGCGGGTCTTATCTGAAACCAGTTGCTGGCTACGCTCCATCTGCATCTTTATGGGTTTAGGTTAAAAGGTTAAAGGTTAAACTCCAAATTTCTGATATCCTGTCCACATTTTGAGTTGAAGTACATTTGTTTTTGTTTAATCTTTTAGATGGAAATGATACAAGAATGATGCAAAACACAGTTTTAAGAGTATTATATCATTAACCGTGCTAAAAACACAACTTCTTACAGTCTTTCTTGAATAATTTCAAGCCAGATGGATACCCATTTAACAAATAAAAAATCACTTTAACTCCACATTAATATCACTACTTCCAGTGATGTGCAGTCAGGGGAGGTGACGCAGAAAATGAATAACGATAACATAAAATAAATATTAACTCATTCTATACTAAGGACATATTTATACATTTTTATAAACCTGAACGCCCGATCCCAGCAACATATGTACCTGTATATGTCTTTTACGCTTTTTTGCTCGAGAGGCCAAAAGAGTTGATGATGCCACTCCCCACTAATGGATGCCACTTTTAGAGCAATTTTAAGCCATAAAAACAGCCACAAGGTGGAAGAAGTCCATTTGATAAGAGCTTGGCAGGGTCATTTCAATGGAAGAATCACACATGGCAGGAAGGAGGAAGTGAGAGAGCGTGGAGGAGTGTAGCGTGCAGAAGGTTATGCATTGTAGGAAAATTTTAACGCATGTACACGCGCATACGCACACACTCGTGTGCACACAAATAGTTCAGTTCCAAATGTTCCAAATTTTAAATGGTTCATGATGTTATATTTGTAAATAAATTGTTATTTTGATGTAAAACAACCCTTTTTTTGTGTTTATGTTGGTGTAGTTTTTCAGATATTTCAGCTGTCATAAAAGCAAAAAATATGTTATAATAAGTTATGCTTGAAATGTATCTTTTCACAAAAAGCTGTTTGTGAAAAGACCCTTTTTTAGTCAGGAACTGATATTTTCCTGAAACTCACCTATGTTCTACTGTTGATTACTAAAGAACGGAAAAAGGTAGAAACAAAAGTTTTTTTTCCTGATGAAAGACGGGAGTCTCATCTTTCTTTTGGTAGGTTCCATGGACAATATTTTGTGTGCCTTGAAAGATCAGTCAAAATCGTCTAAACTGGCCGGTACTGGAGGAGTTGTCTTTTGAAAAATGGCTGGGAGTGAATGAGTTAATATTTGTCCAATGTCATTGTATGATTCCAATTGTTTTAACATTTTCTTCAGTACAAAACGCTGACTTTGCACATTTCTGGATCAAACACAGGGCAGAAACCTAAGATGCGGCTGCCACAAGTGTCTCTTCTTGTCTTAGTGTGCAAGCCCTGCCTCCCCTCTGAGTGCACTCAGTCAGTGCAATGAGTTAAATTACGGCGCTTGCCAGTTTGTTTGTCAGCATGTTGCAGAAACATTTATTATACACCATGACTTTCTACAGCCCATGTAATGTCTTTAATGTATGTGTGACATCATTATTCTTGCTAATCAGACAATAAAATACGAAGAACGGGAGGCACTTGCTGTACTCGGTTCATTCTGAAGAGGTCGGGACATGCGCGAGCTGGAAAGTGCTTGTCATTGCCGTTCTTCTTCTTTGCTTTATTGAAAGGCACAAACAGCAGTGTCGGCTAGAGCTAGACTTACAAATGAGTCAAATGTGAGATATTTTTACTGTACTGTGCTGAATGAATGAATTTGACTGTCAACATGGAATATTATATACCCAAATTCACCAGAAGGTGATCAGACTTTTACAACAAAGTATCAGTACTTTTCCTGGAGAAGGATAGGGTGTACTTCATTTATAGATAAAAGGTAAAAACACAAAGTTAATAAAAATAAATAAATAAATAAATGGGACTACGTATTTCAGAACATTTTCAAAATAATTTTGTAACCAAAATTAATTATTCTCTTCTTTTTCCTTATTCTCCTCTTAGTGAGCAACCTGTATTAAGATAACAAAAAAAATCTCCTAAGGAGTCAGTGCCTCACCAGCCATGAACATCACCGCATGTCAGTAAGTAAGGTATCTTAGATGGATCCACTGGCGATGCGGTGAATATAGATTTTGCTCCAGAACAAACCGTGCAACAGCTGTGATCTGCCATTGTTGTTTTTGTTGTGACATACTGCCTTCATTAAACACGCAACAGGGTTTCCACTACACGTAATTGATCATGGCACACCGCCATGGCAAAATAAAAAGCCGCAATACCTCAAAAATTAGTTGTTCTTTTTTTAAACTCGAAAACAATATTAACAATAATATTTTACAAATTGATGTGTATGCTGTATAGATACATATGAGGATTATTATATACGCACATGTTGACCACAATTAGTTTGAAAAAAAAATTAAATATACATATGTTTCACTTCACTTTATTTTGATAGTCATGCACCGGAATCGCCTGTCTGCCGTGTTGGCACTTGCGCATGTGCGAACAGATAAAAGTATGCGACCCGAGGGACGCACTGTGTTCTTTATTGCCATGAGATGAAAAATAGTCCATATAATGTTTCAATAAATTGTCACAAGCTAAAATAATCAATGCCAGCATGTGTGATCGCTCACATTTCAGTCTTATTCGACTTTCTGGCATCTATTTTTTACACATTTTGCCTGGCTCTAGCTGCCTCTCTAGAGGCTGCTTCTCCAGCTAGCTCATTTTGGTCCCACGGGCGAGCTATAATAATAGTAATTAATTAAATAAATAAATAAATAAGTCATAAAAAAATGTTATTTGTCATTATAAATAACACAATTTGCTGACAGAGCCGCGGCATGACACAGCGCCAGCAGTCCGCCCTCCCATGATGCCCATCACCACAGCTTCAAAAAAATCCAAGGGGAAACTCTGTGCAAACACATGTTTTGGTTTTCACCCTCCAAAGTTTTTTTTAAGCAAAATCAAAGCTAAGTTCCAAATCACAGTTGTCAAAATCACAGCCACAGTCTGTGTTTTTGTTTGTTCAAACAACGCTTAATATCTCCCTATACAGGCTCATATACAAAGAGTGATGTTTTTGTGCTTCTCTTTTCTTAATTATGTATGTATATATATCTTATGTATGTGTGTGTATGGGGTATTTTATATGTAAATTTGACCCTTTTATATGCAATGCACGTACATATATCCAACGTCTCCATATCGATATTTATACCTTACAATAAACAGCTATTTATTTGTTGGCGTGTTTATATTCATGCAAATATGTGTGCTTGGCAGTGTTGTTTTTCAAGTGTGTCAGCCTGTGTCGGTCTGTCGAGTTTCTTTGTGTACTCCTGGCAACAAAGTAGAGTGTAGCAGGAAGCAGAGGAGACGTGTAAGTCAGAAAGTGCAAATAAACAATCGGCATAAGTTTTTCATGCAAACAAACCATACCCGGTGTTGCTTAGCAGCCACTCAAACTCCTGGGCAGAGCATATCTTGGCTCAGCATTTTGTGCCTAAATTGATAATAGAATCTCCGATTGCCATGTAATCAATTAGCGTGTTCATCTGTGGCTCTGTAACTAACAGTTAATTGGCTTGTGCCACCGAGAGGCTGAGAAGAGAGCAGACGGGTGCAGGAGGGACTGGTTGATTACTGCAGATGGGCTTTCAGACAGTTTGCGCTGTGTCTGTCTGCAGCTCCCTGATGCCTTTCTGCTGTAGCAATTGCTTGGGTGCAAAGTTTGGTCGCTGGACCTTTGTGACGAATTCTGCTTGCTTTTGGACCAAGGGCACAAAAAGTGACAGTGTAGCACACACACAATGCTTTGATCACACGCTGTCAGATAGATACATGCAGGTTTCTCTACCATTAACACTTTTTTTTTTTTTTTTTTACTTTTCAGCTGATGGTCTGGAAAATTCCTTGCCACCTGCTGCACTGCTTTGTATGAGCGCATGGTGGGCAAAGCATTTCAAGTCCAAACATCCATCTCGCTGTATTGATCCAGCCCACACCTTATTCTATTTCGTCCTCTAAAGCATGCCTTTTCACTCAGTTGACTTCTATTCAAAGTTTTCCAGTGAGACCAGTGTCAATGGGGAAGCGTGACTTCATTCCTTAGCTCTGGAAGCCCCCCTGAGGGCTGTGCATAGGCTGCGAGACCACGACAGGCAGGGGGCTAATAGGCCGGATAGGATTGGATAAAAGATGAGGGGTACAAAAAGTTTGAGAAGCAGAGCAGGGCCATCTGCTTTTGTGGAGATGAGCATCAAAGCCTAAAGGAGCCCTGTTGGGTCCCTCCTTTCACATGGCCGTCCTACATATGGGCTCCATATTTCACCAGGACAGACCCATTGGACCACAGCCTAGGTCGCTATTCCCTCTCCCTGCATGGTTTCCAGCCTTTTAAGAGGAGCTGCAAGATTACGTTATTCCTCTGGAGAAAGGTGGCTAATAAATGATCAGGCTTGACCCAGAGGATTTGGATCCGCCACCCACCACCCCTGCCTCACCAAATGTAGGTATGTGAGAATAGGGATGTTACTGTTGTGAGTAAAATGTTGAAGAAATGGGTCAGTGCATGGCTGCAACGACATGCTCCCAGGGTGATTAATTATTGAAGTGACTAATACTACATTTGCCTGGCAGCACTAAGGGCTTCAGCACACATTGGTGGTACCATAACAATAATCGGCCCTGCTGCATCTTTTATAGCCATCAACCCCCCCGCTTTCTTCTTTCTTATTTCTAGACTTTTACATTTTCCTTACTGCAAATGAGCACCATGCTCATTATCTAATGATGCCCCTTCTTCTCAGTGGATTCCCTCTCTATGAGGCATACTTGGAGGGAGACATATAATAAGAGCAAGCTCTGATGAAGCCATTCACTCTTGTCGCACTCTTCCTCTCCCTTCTTCTTTGCAGGAGTGTGCCTGCCTCAAGGTAGCATACGGCATTCTGAGACTTGCCGGACTCATCGGTCTCCCAACTCCATCCATCTCCCTCCTGCCACACAGCTCCTTTATGGGTTCTCTAGTAGTTATTTTCTCCACAACCCCTCTCCCCTGGTACCGCAAGGAGCCCCATCTCTCCAAATTGTATTTCACACAGCCACACTTCAGTGACATTCACCGTAGGGAAGGTGCAGGTTGCCATTTGGTGAGAGGAGACTCGTGTCATTTGTTAAATATTAGCCAGACTTTAGTGCGAGGGAGGGGTAGCCTTTCCAAAACAAGGAACCATAAAGGCAGGTGGCTTTGTGATATTTACCACTCGCTCAAACCCCCGCCCTTTTTATTTCTAAACTCATGCAGATGGTGTTCTCTTTCTTCTTTTGTGCACGTTAGCCACACCTGAGCTCAAGCTGTCTGTGTAACAATGAAGGCTGGGTCACAGCTACAAGTACAAAAAACAAAGAAGGACAGACTTAGGTGAGGACCAAATGTCAGTTGACAAAGTCAGTTTGAACAGATGGTTATGCACATTGAATACTATGGGAGCATCACAGCAAGAAAAGCGAGTAGGTGTTGAATACATTATTGGAGGGCGGTTAAAGTTACAGTTGGGTTACTAGTTATTCTGTCATGGTTTTATTAATATTGGACATGCTTAACAAGTTACATTGAGGAACATGAAAAGGAGTAGGAAGAAGCAGAGCTTATTTAATCATACCCCTTGTCCATATCTATTCCTGATAATTCATTCACACCATGTTGAAACGTACAATATTTTATTTGCTTACATTTAGAATGGATCATGTGTAGCAATGGATCAATGGCTTATGCGGTGATGAAAGAAGAAAAAGAAGGAAAACATGTTGAAAAAACTAATAAGCAAAGGCAAAAGTAAAAAAAAAAAAGGCAAATTAAAATAAACACAAATCATAAATAAATAATTCATAAAAGCAAATAAATAGCAAATAAAATCACAAAGCAAAGCACATAAGTAAACACAGGAGTGAACAACTGACAAAATAGTGAACAAAAATACAATGTATGAATAAATGCAGGCTATAGATTAAGCAACAACTAAGGAAAGACCCATGACATTTTGGTGTCAATGAATGTGGTCAAACAAAACTTTTTTGCAGTTTGAAACACAGCAAAAGGGTATAAGTCAATCCAGAAGCAAAAAATAGTTCAGTGTCATCAGTTTCCTCCATGTACCACATTTAATGATTTGTTGCTTATGTTGACTGACTGCAAATTCTGTAATCTAATAATTTGCAAAATGCTTGAACTGAGTAAAATGGCATTTTGGCATGTCAAAGTGACTTATTCTAAGACACACAGTATAGCTCAGACTTTAGTACAGTCGTTCCTCGCCACTTCGTGGTTGGAACATCGCTCCCTCACTATCGCAGTTTTCCAAAAAATAATTAATTAATAAACTATCACTGTTTCGTGGTTGACTATGGCCTATTATTTGTCAAAAATATTGAAAGACAAGTCATATTCCGGTCACTAGGCTTCAGTAATGTTACATTGATGAGACATTACCTGACATTGTCTGACACGATACAGTGAAAACAAGTTCTCCTCTTATTTCGTGTGGAAGTGGTAGGTTTTTAGCTACTTACTTTGTCCTTCTTGTATGACATCCCCATGAGCAGTGTAGTGCATCAACAGTGACTTTCCCCCCCCACTTCATCCCGTGAGTCAGTTTTTGGTGTTGAAAAAAGTAGTTCCGGCTTGTTGGTGGGGTCAGAAAAGTGAAGCGTTTTGCTTCTCAAAACAACACCGCCTCGCAACGGTCGTCATCACATGTAAATACTGTGAAACACATACACAACAATTGACAAGCGGCGGCGCGGAGTGATACGAAGGGAGAGAAAATAGCGGCAAGCTACTGCGAGGTATGACTTTTTCGTGTCAAACGGTTTTGTGATGACAATGTAAATGTACTCTTTTGAACGCATATTGTTTTATTTTTGGTTTAGTTGTACAGGTGAACCTAATGTTGTGGCCAGTCAGTGTATAAAGCAGCAATCAGTGGAAACTGAACATTTTCATGGTAGGATATAAACAAATACAATATCAGAAACGGTTGCGTAATTCGGGCCGCACGGTGGCCTACTGGTGTGAATGGTTGTTTGTCTATATGTGCCCTGCCATTGACTGGCGACCAGTCCAGGGTGTACCCCGCCTCTCGCCCGAAGTCAGCTGAGTATGCTCCAGCATACTCGCAACCCTAGTAAGGATAAGCGGCATAGAAGAAGGATGGATGGATGGTTGAGTAATGCCCAGTGGGATACACAGTGGTAGTCTATGACCACTAATGTTTGTACACTTAGCATTCATGAGAAGTGAGCGAGTAATCAACAGGAAAGGAACAATTTTCAGTCTTCTGTACCTGGAATATGAGGGTCTGTGTTGTTTCACCACAGAGCAATAACTACTGATAACTCATTCAGAGTACACAAACGCCAAACAGACAAAAAAGTGCCTTAGACTACAGTCTAATTTGCTCATTTTTTATACTAACACATGAAGCGTCGTTATTTATTCAGACAGAATGGCCATAAAACTGAACATTTTAATTTGCCAGCTTTCAAAACCAAATGTAGCAATGAATATTCCTCTGAAAGCGCAATTTCCCCCATCTCCAGGAGCTGCCACATTATTTGCTGGATCAGCAAACAACCTCTGTCTTTAAGACCGAGAACACCACAAACTCAATCTGCTACCACACCCACGTGCTTTGAATCCTCAGCAGAGTCAAGTGGACAGGCACAGGTGTGTGAGCAATTAGTCCGATTCACTAATGTTCTTGCTTTCTCTCAGCTCTTTTCCCTCCGGAAAACCAGACGGGTCTATTGGGTAGGCAGCAGTGCAATTAGTTCAATTTGCTTGTGTTGATTTGTCCAAAAGCAGCCCCTCATGTACACTCTGTCTGGATACAATAAAACATAGCTCTATGAAAGAGGTCGAGCCCTCCCTCTGGAGCACCATGAATTTGAATCAATCTACCCTGTAGAAAATCACTACATCGCTTCTAGTAGACTCAATATGCAACTATATATTGATCTTGTGCGCTGGTCTTTGGAGCTACACGCATTGAGGATGGGTTTTAAAAGGTTGCTTCTGAAATGTTTGCAGCCGGAGAAAAAAAACATCACGACACAAATAAGGCTGCCCGAAAAAAAACAAAAAAACTCCAGACGGCCAGCATTGGCAGAAACAGAAGTATCATGTTTAGATATGATATTTATTGTAGATACCGTGGATGTGTTGTTTGGCTAGACATAGGCCTGTCATGATAACACATTTTGCTCAGCGATAATTGTCCTACAAATTATTGTCGATAATCGATATTATTGACAACATATTTTGAGACCATTTTTTTCAATAATTACATGGCATAATAAAGCGAGTACATTGTGTAAAAAACTTCTTCGAGTATTCAACATTGTAATTGGAATGTCGAGAGCTTTTAAATAAAATAAATTCAACAAACAAAATAATAAATCAAACAAAAACAAAAAAAAAAAAATAAAAGGGTCTGTCAGTTTCTTTCAGCAAAAATTGCACTTAAATAAAACTCACAATCATAACCAAAAACAATAAAAAATAGACCCTGTCTCTGTGACGAAAAAACTGTCTCTCTCACTCCAATAAAAAGCACACACAACAATAAGTATAACATAAATAAAATGGAGTATAAGGTCTCTGTAAACAAAATTACACTTGAATTAATAATGAACACTGGATATTATCCCTTAACAGGAAGGCTTAACATATAGCAAACGACACTGTGAGTGTGCACCATTTTGTTTATATTTACTTTGCTGACCAAATGCCTCAGTAAGCGTTGACTGTTGGGACGAAGGCTCCGCTGCCCGGGGCACCTGCATCGGGGAAAACTGTCTATGTCGGACGTCGGTGTTCATGTGCTCACCTTCATGTGCTCATGTGTTCGCTTCTGTGCCTTCATTCATGGTAGCGTGTGCTGGCTCAGGAGGCTACCTTGCTGTTAGCACTCCGTATCCACTCACTAGTAGCCCCACCTCCACAAAGAGGCTGAATGAGACGAGGGTTCACACTCTCTCTGTTCATTCCACTATAGAACCAGTGTGTACAGACAGATGCAGAGTGAACCCTCTTGCCATCCAGCCTGTGTGGTTTAGAGAGACGAGTAATTGAAACACGCATGCATGCACATGTCAATTTATCAAGGCTGGCATAATTATCGACTTTGTTTTTTTATCATTTGATTAATCAATTTATCAATTGGGACAGGCCCCGCTAGACATGTTTGTGTATATATAATCTGAATATTTCTATGACATCAATCTTGTATTGACAGGTCTTCTGATCTGAGGATGTCCAATTTTCTATTTACACTATCATGATACACATCCAAATGGAATTGTGTGACACAGATTTTTCGGTACGGTACATAGGTATGATGAACAATGTAGTGTGATGCAACCACAGTTGTTTGAATTCAACTGAGTCCTTTTCAAACTTGAAGGAATATATACAGTGTTTGCATTGCAACTTGAGCATAAAATTAATATATTGATTTTTTTTTCAGCATGTTTCTGCTCTGTATTTATTACATAGTACTCTTGTAGGACACCATAGTATATTTGTAAACTAGGGTACCTGTTTACCTGCTTAAGAAATAGTTAACCCCTAGGTCATATAAATCTAACAAGGCCAGGCACAGAGACCACAAAGTTAGTTTATTCATCCCAAGACAAGAGCTGGGGAGTCAGGAAGAGTTTTAACAAGAACATTTGCGAATCCCAAGGACCAGGAGAGCAAGGACAGGACCATGCCATGGGAACACAAGCCAAATGGGAGCTCAAAGGAGACCAGGACCATAGTTGTCAATGGAAATCAGAAGGGGTAGACATTTTTTCAGCTCAGCCATGACGCGCCAAGATGTCTCCCTTTTTGAGAAGGCTGCATTTTTTTGTTTCAATCAATCACACTGTAGAGTAAATGTAAGATGGTGAATCTAAAATAGACAGCCCCTTCGTGACTCTTTATTAGACGTAAACGTACATGCTGAGAAGGGTCACTTCACTCCCATTCTCTTCTTCTCTTCTCACATGTATCCAGTGGTGGCTGCTGGTCTTGGAAACAGAGGAACCTCATTGGGGTCTGACAACATTTCATGTGATTTTAGCAACGCTGTCTGCGCCATCGTGGCCAGGCTAACTAGCAAGCTACTCCTCCCACAATGGTGATATGATTTAATTAACAAATGAATGCACAAACTCAATAACACGGGGATTATGTTTTTTTTCTTACAATGTAGTGAAATTCAGCTTCCATGGAAGTTATCCAATCAGGGTCTTATTCTCTCATTGTGAGCTTCCATTCTCTGAAGCTAGCATCCATCCATCCATTTTCTATACCGCTTCTCCTCCTTTGGGTCGCGGGGGCCTATCCTAGCTGACTTCGGACGACAGGCACACCCTGGACTGGTCGCCAGCCAATCACAGGGCACATATAGACAACCAATCACACTCACATTCATACCTATGGACAATTTAGAGTTGCCAATTAACCTAACATGCATGTTTTTGGATGTGGGAGGAAACCGGAGTACCCGGAGAAAACCCGCACACACACGGGGAGAACATGCAAACTCCACACAGAAATGCCCAAGGGAGAATCAAACCCAGATCTTCCTGGGTGTTGGCTAACATGCTAACCACTAGACCACCGTGCGGCCAGCTAGAGCGTCAATGGAGATTTAAGTAAGGGAAAAGTGTAAGTGCAAGGCAACCCACCACGTGCTGGCTGACACCCGCCCGGCAGCCAACGCCCGGAGAGGCAGCGCCACGCCCTCAAGCCGCAGGGAGGCCAAACGCCCATCCCCGGCAGAGCACCAGAGCCGAGAAGGCGAGACCAGCAGCCAACCAGCCGCCAGCATCCACCGGTCACCAGACCAACCCCCCACTCCCAAAACCAACCGTGCACCGGCCACCCACCGGAGCGACACCCTGGTCAAGCCCGCAGCTCAATAGGGGAAAGGCAAAGATGTGGAAAACAGCCCAGCGAAGCACGAAGACATATTTGTGAACTTTAACGTTAGTGAACGGTTTAGTTTCCATGGTCTGACTGAACAGTGTTGTTTTGTGTATTTTAGGCTTAGTTTTACAAACATCTCATGCAGCTTATTTGACAAATACAAACGTTTATTTGAATCTCTTACCAAACAACATTGCAGCAAAACTGGTGTTGTTACTGGCAGTCCCTGTTTGCTTTTGACTGTTTAGTTTTACTTTTTAAAACGTTTCTGTCTTTATTTTGGAACATATGCCGTATTACTGTACTTTCAAGGTTAAAATGTTTTTTTTTGGGTGAGTGTGTTTTTTTTTTTAGCATAATCAAGAGTCAAACAATAACAACATCATCCCAACATTTGAGAATATACTTAACCTAGTTAGATGCAGGATGATAAAGAGCTCATTATTTTATTATAATGGCTTATTAAAAACCACCATAACCCCACATTTTAAATCAGTGTAACTGTCACCAAGTTTCATTTTGTATATTGAAGTATTTGGCATGCTTGACATAAAATAAGTGTGTCAAATACGCCATATGGTCATGGGATTGCACCTCAATTACTATGAATGAGCATTTTAGCCTCATAGTCATAAGATTTTAATCAGTTGGATTCCATAAGCATGTCAGCGTGTGGTACCCCCTCCCCACACATATTAGTTTTGTAGTGCTTTTAATATTGTTTTGTATGTGTCAAAATCTGCATATTTCCTGCTTTGCCTGGTTCTATGGCATCTTCCCTTTGTAATGGTGTAAATAAACTCTCACCACCCACTCAGCACACCTCATCACCCTATCCTGAGATCCTGAATGCATCACCACGTTGAAGCAGTCCTTCTCTTTGCCCTGTTGATGCAGCCTGCACACTAATTAAAATCATTTTGATTACTTCATTTCCAGGCAAGTGAATAGGCGTGTGTCCGTGTGTGGGAGATAGAAAGATTGGCAACGGAGGAGGTAATGTAGTTTCTTTAGTATTTCCTTTTTCTGTTGAATATGGTGGTCTACGCAGCCTGACTCATTTGTTGTTATATCATTAAGCTTGTGTTTATTTAAATAGGGGTTATAATGAATGGTGCCATTAAGGGCTGAGCTCATGAATGTCAGACAGGAAGAGCAGCTCTGATTGCCCTTTCTGGCTTTCCACTTTTTCTTAAAAGGCCTGCTGCAGGTAAATGGAATAGTGGTCCTGGTACTGATTTATCTTTTAATAGAGGAGGACCTTTTATGCTGCAAATATTATGGCACATACTGTTGTGTGTAGCCTCACAATGACGAGGTTTCATGTCAAATGCAAGTGAATACAAGCTTCTGAGCGCTTGCTTTGATGAATCATTTCGCATGTCAACCTGATGGCAGCTTGTCCATAGATATTTTTATTTGGCTATGTCTTCTAGCCACGTTCCTTGTAAGTTACCTAGTCTATGGCAAGTGAAAGTTTTTGGGGCATGATTGTATTCCCATTTGAATGCATGCACAAATTGGACTAAGTGTCTAAGAAGAGGTGTAATCACCACTACGATGGATGTTATATAGAAGTTGCTGTAATTTAATACGGTATAAACCCGCACCCACTAAATTAATAGAAAAAAAGATTTCTGCTTATATAGGCCACAGATTATTACACAGATCTTTTTTTAACTTTTGATTAAATAAATGCTTTTTTCCAAACAGCGCCGAACAGTGCGTGTAACACAGCTAGTTAAACAGTAGCCTACCAGAAAGGTCAGTCATCACCGTCTACATCCTCCTCCTGGGAACTAAAACCACTAAAGTCATCTTCTTCAGTGTCAGCATTGAACAGCCTCATAATTCCTTTGTCACACACTTTGTCAGTCCTTCTCTCTCTTTCGTTGTCACTCTCGGTGTCACTTTCATCTCGAGGCAAATTAGTCTTTTGGCTTGAGCTATCCTTTTTATTACAGTAGTTTTTTGACACACTGTAAATGTGATGTTCCCAGCATCACTTGTTAGCTCTGACGATGAGGTGTGAGACGCTTTTAAAAATTTTCTTTCAACATCTGCTGTGTCCAAAACAGAAGCTGTAGAAACTCTACATTTGATCAAACTTTCTTAAGATTTGCCAGATCAAAACACAATAGCTGGATAAGACTTGAAAAGGCAACATACAAACTCATCCACTTCACTCGTCCAATTCACTACTTCCTGAAGCTGCACTCTAAGCATTATGTGAACTGTAGTTCTTTTAGCCATAAATAAGCCGCATCAATGTATAAGCCACTTATACACCGTAAATTACGGTAAACGTTGACGTATATCAAGTATGTAGAATAAAAAGTGTCTTAGCCGTCATCATTAGTGGTAGCAAGCACAGAACATGCACATTATGATGGCGTTGTTAAAAGAGATAGCGTTAGTTGGTATGAGCTCTGTGAATTTTGTGTGCCCAGGAAAGAAGTTCAGCGCATCAAAAAAATTAGAGCTCACAAAACGCTTGATGTTATATATGTCTCCCGCCCTATCCCTGCGCACTGTCACCTGTGCATTCATGTGTATGTGATGAAGACACTCGCAACTTCTTCCGCGGTGGAACACATACGTAAACAAGATGGCCGCGGCACTCCGTCGCGGAAGAAGAGTGGCATTACCGCGAGTGTGTTCATCACATAAACATGAATGCAAAGGCGACAGAGCGCAGGGATACGGCGAGAGACAAATATAACGCAGATCATTTTGTGAGGCCTGATTTTTTGAGAACGCATTTTTGCGATGCAAATGTTTTAGTGTTTTGAAAGCACATTGTTTTGAAAAGTCAAACTCTTTACTTAAATGACCACAGCAACTAAGCGGAACTACGTTCTTCATCACCGGAATCCCGACCAGAAAAGGAGACCAAGTGGGGGGTAAGTCGGTGTTAATGGACTACACTGCTGATCGGGATGTCATACAAGCTCATGCCAAAAAATCCAAACTATCTCTTTAACACAAATTAGGCTGTCTTTGTATCAAAACAGGATATTTATAACAAAAACATTCTTTGGAAAAATGTATGCTCAGCAGCAGTCGTGTCCACCCCCAATGTAGTCAGAAGGGTACAACCTTGATCACATGAAATTTTTATATGATTCGACAGCAAGAATGGTAGTAAAATCTGAGTATTGCGAATTAAATTGTCGAATAGTTGACTATTCTAAGACACACCGAAATAATTAGAGAAGTCCTGGTAATTACAGACGATTTTTGCCATTTTTTTTTTTATTGATTGAAGATCCGTAAAGTGCTTTGTTGTCCGTAAAGTACTTTGTTTTTGTAGCACGCCGGAAAGTAAATAAAGCCATGTTAACTATGTGGAAGTACTTCTGTATTGCAAATGAAAATAGTCCGACAGCCACTTGCAACGTCTGCAACATGATCATTTCAAGGGGTCATACTTGCAGAGGAAGTTCAACACCACACATTTAAGGACCAAACATAAAAAGGAGTACAAAGCGATTAACAAGGCCACCGACAAAACTAGACTTTCGGAAGAAAGAACAAATATCAAGAGGAGAACGAAAGTACTGAAGTGTGGATCGATACTTAATATTGATGCTTCCGATACCAGCTCTTCATGCTCTAAAAGTCGTTCTCAAATAAAAAATACTGATACTTTTGATACTTCAATCATTTGAGGTACTGTACATTTATAAGGGATCATTATCAGGAACAGAGTGGAAAGTAACTAAATTATTAAGATCTTGTCTAAATGATATGCGGATGGTGTGGAACTACTTTTTCTTCCGCCTGAGTAAGTGTGCAGTGGCAGTCAGGCTCAGTCTGTTGAACAATGGCCAAGGGTAAGCATAAGAGTCTGGTGCTATGTGTTTTGGGTGGCGGTCGAGGGCGGGCGCCTGGGCGACCTGGTCTTATATGATTCCCTGGTGGAGAAGGAGCCTGAACTTGTGCGAGAGGTTGAGACATTCCGATTAGAAATAGTTGGACTCACCTCGACCCACAGGTTGGGTTCTGGAACCAATCTGTGGGTCCAGCCTCGAGAGGGGCTGAACCTTGTTCTACTCTGGGGTTGCTGCAGGGGAGAGGCGGTGAGCTGGTGTGGCCTAGTAATATCCCCCCGGCTCGGTGCCTCCGTGTTGGAGTCATCCCAGGTCATTTCCCAACGCCTTCGGGTTTGGGAAAGGGTCCTGACTGTCGTTTGTGCGTCGGCGCCAAAAGGCAGCTCAGAGTATCCAGCCTTCTGGGAGTCTAACAGAGGGGTGCTGGAGAGCACCCCAGACGGTGACTCTGTAGTTGGGAGACTTCAACGTCCATGTGGGC
Organism: Dunckerocampus dactyliophorus; assembly: GCF_027744805.1. Taxonomy (NCBI): domain Eukaryota; kingdom Metazoa; phylum Chordata; class Actinopteri; order Syngnathiformes; family Syngnathidae; genus Dunckerocampus; species Dunckerocampus dactyliophorus. Next base: position 21,699,158 of record NC_072825.1, read on the forward strand.
AATGACAGTGTGACCTGGAGGGGCGTGACTGGGAAGAACCGCCTCCCCGATCTGAACCCGAGAGGTGTGATGTTATTGGACTTCTGTGCGAACCACAGTTTGTCGATAAACACCAAGTTCGAACATAACAATGTCCACAAGTGCACTTGGCACTGGTACACCCTAGGCCGCAGGTCTATGATCGACTTTGTAGTCGTATCATCAGACCTACGTCCGCATGTTCTGGACTCGTGGGTGAAGCCACCTGGTAATCAGCTGAATGCTGAATCACAAATGTGTGGGGACACACTGTACTGCACAGTCAATGTGCATCCCACTTAAAACCCCATTAGGTAACCAAAACATTGGCTTACAGTCACAGTTATTCTGTATCCTGAATGGATCCTGGCAGTGTAAAGACCAAAAAACTGTATAAAAATAAAATATAAATCGAATATCTGCCCATGTGACTGCACCATAAACAGATTCTGATGTATTGTGTCAATGTGAGTCATGGAAATACAGTGTTCGATGACGTCTACTTAAACACCCACGGTGTTGAACTCAGTGATAGTATAGTCTTCAATTACATCTGTCCAAGGGCCAGAATATACGTATGTATTATATATTTTTTCTTCTTTGTCAGTGTTTCCTGTACTGCGGCAAGCCACTAAAGTCAGAGTCAGTTCAGTAGCACACTCACATGCATATCAGTGCACACACACAGATCGTTTTAAGTTGACAGCACATGCCCCAATCATCCAGGCTCAAAAAATAGTAGTTAGTATGGTCAGATTTGGATAAAATGTCAGATGAGCACTGACTCATAGATAAGGAAGCGGCCAACTTTTATCCCGCAGTGCCAGGATTGGAACATACCAATATACAGTAATACGCCAGTCAGCTGTGGCTGCGTTTTCAGGCTAGGACAAAATGCACATGACAGCCGATGAATGTGTTTTTAGGTGGACGGATATTTGTTTACAACTTCACTCGTGTGGATGGACATTGTTTTTTACAGCGGTGTGGGGGGAAATGTGTCTGTTCATTCCTGCTTGAAATCTCTGAGGCAGTAAACGTGTCCTGACCTTACTCACAATGGTCGTCCAACTAGTGCTCTATACAATAATGTGCCCACACTTATTGATGCTAAGCTTAGGAGTAGTTGTATCCAAAGTAAGGACATGATTGACTAGTAAGTTGCAAGCGTTTTGTTAGCATCGCAGTGCTGGCAGGTACTATACTTTTTTTCAGCTCAAAGGCCAGGAGTTTGACTAATATATTTGATTTGGCCCGCAGGCCCCCTATTCATAGACCATTCATGAAGAAAGGGCCAGTGAAGTGTTGCCAATCGAAACTTATATTTCATATTTTTGTCATTTGGTTGTCATTGTTTGTGCTGCCTGATGTTGACACTCATGTTGTTGCTTGTGTGCATTTGGGCATGTGCGGGTTGTTACAGTAAATGTAAACACAGTCATATCAGATATGGGTCATTGAAAATACATGGAAAAAGACTAAAATGAATAATGCCATATAGGCACCAAATTGGATGAGGCACTGATATGCACTGTAAATCCTGCCTTAAAGTGTTTAGAACTAATTTCAACCTTGCCAAATGATATTTTAGATAACAAACATGTCAAAGATTTAATTACTTCACTCTCCTGCCTCTGCTATTACAAAAAGAAGTTTGATTATTTTTTTTAAGTTGGACCCTTGTCTGTCTTTGCCCTTGCCTGTAGGTATTTAAATGAGAGCAATAGCAACTTAGTACATTGTGCCCGCTGAGCTAATACCACTGCTGTAGAACATAAACAAAGTCTGTTTAATTAGGAGCCTTGCACTTTATTAGTCCTGAACTCATTCTTAACACATGCACATGCCAGGAGCATACGCTTTGAATGCACACATTGAATAATAAGGCAATGAGAAGTTTGTGTTTGTGTATGTGTGTGCGTTTCGGGTGCTAATAAGGACCAAAGCTTGCTAAGAAACCCTTTTGGGGAGGAATTAAGCCACATTTCCTTTGTTTCAGCAACTTGCACTAACTCCACTTGTCCTTTTTGTCCCTTCAAACAAACTTTGGCCAGTAGACTCTCTCGGCCCGTCACCATGGAGACTGTCCTTCTAGCGGCATGGGAGTGGCAGGGGTGAAGACGGGGACTGTTTTGGCAAAAGAAACACGCTTTGTCGGGCTTTTTGAATCCAGGGGGTTCATTAAAGCTGCAGGAGGGAACATTCTAGGAGACTATTAACCAAGCAGATTTTAAACATCTTGTGTTAAACCATCCTCCTTCACCCCTACACACACAAAACATACATGCACAAACATGCACGCTCCCTTTATAACCCCACCCTCCTCCCTTCTCTTGGCACAATAGCCTCCATCTGTTGGCCCCTTAAACGTTCCCTGACGGTCCTCAAGGGGTGTACAAGTAGGGGGGTAGAGCACGGACACCCTGTCATTAATTTAGTGACACCCTCAGATCAAAATCCTCCGACGGGGTGTGCATGGAAGAATGTATAATGGGTAAAGTTAAAAGAAAGAAAATAAATACGTTTTGTGACGGATGAAGTGTTCCGAGTGCGGCAGAGGCACGCAGGGAGCAGCAAGTTGTATGGCTGGAAATTAAGTGATGAAAGCCACCGGGGAGGAATAAAAGAAGGGCACTCACAGTGCTTGATATTTAATCTTGTTGTTCCAGGTGGAGGAGGAGGAGGCCCTCCGATGGCAGCATGTGGCTAAACTGCAGTTTGCCGCTCGAGCCTCGCCATAAAAGTTCGCTTTTGGTTGGATGAAAATGCTTCGCAAGCTGTTTCCCGTCTGGTAGAGAGTGTCAGTTCAGTGCTTTTAGCTGTCCACCGTATAAGCAGGTATAACTGGATTATCCTTGTGTTTCGCTTGGCAGGCCTCGTCGTGTCAGCTCTGTGGTTGATCACTTCAAACTGGGCAGATTACAGTTTGCAAAGAAGGGCTTCAGCCCTCCGTTTGGGCCTCTGATATGTTAATTAAAGTAGGTTTTCTGAAAATGGGACAGGCAGGATGGCAAACTGCAACCCAACAAAGCCAAAAGCTCATGGGTTGGCAGAGGTGCATTTGGCCTTGATTGTGCATGTGATTTATTTAATGCTTGTTCTATGCCTGTGAGAACACATGGCAGCCCTTGAGAATGAGGGCATATGTTTGAAAAACCCTCAGTTTGGTCTACAATCAGGTCATTTTACAAAGTCAACACCGCAAAATCCGCTTCTCTGTTCCCATATTTGTAATAACACGTGCATATATATTCTGGTATAAAAAATATCAAAGATATGAACGATAAGCATCAGCATCATAATATTACCAGGCTGCTGAACCATAATTTATAAAACCTCCAGGTCTATTCATCTCATGTTATGAAAGCAGATAAGAATATTTTAATCCACTCATATAGACCCTTTTTTTCCTTTTCCTTTTCCCCCCTCAAGTCTTCTGACAGCATTGCTGAAATATATGATTTTGATGGTCACTGAAGAAAGAGCTTTTTCGCAATTAAGCGCTACATCAGTCATTATGGTTGAATGCATATGCAGATATAATAAGCACAGTAGTGACAAGTTACAATTCTGCAAGAAAAAAAAATCTCACCTTCGTGCATGACTCTGGAAACTGAAAGGTCCTCTACTATGCAAAATTGGCTTTTTAATGACGTTCCAACCATAGTATGTTTCCCACCAAACTCTATCTATAATCTCCCTCACTTATCCGCTCCACTTTTGAGAGAAGAAGTGTTCAAACAGCCAGTTTTGAAGTTTTTAGTTGTTATGACGTCATGAAGGAAAAACCTTCCACCTTCTGGCCCCTGACCCGGCCCTACCACTAGAGGCTTCGCTACACATCTGAAATTAAAGCCTGGCGCTCTGCCAACTGTCAGTTAGCTACAGACGTGGGAGCTGTTTTATCATTGTATTTTCCGTTAGTGAATAGGCCAATTTAGCATGATGTTGCTCTTAGAATGTGAGTGTAATGGTAGCACTGTAGCTCAAATACAGTAGCTATGCTAGTGTTACCAATGTTTGTGTCCTCCTTTTCCCACACCTTAATGTTACGTTGTAGTATGTGATATATGACATCAAAAAGTTGGACAAGTGCAGAGTTACAGTGTATATGTAAAAAGCAAGGCTGTCAACCGATTAAAATATTTAATCGGGATTAATCGCATTGTGACCATAGTTGAGTCAGAATTAATCATACTTAATCACAAATAGAAATAAGATTTTATCTATAAGTAGGAATGTAAATCTCGTTGTGGTAAATTATTTGATACGCAACTACAACGATAGCTACGTCAAATTTTATGTGAAGAGATATCAATTTTGGAAATATGGGCCATTATTTAATTCAAAAAAATATATACAGTTAGAAATCCCACATGCATGTTTAATGCGAGCAACGTTTTGTCCCACTTTGTTTGACGGTCCTTGAACGTCCTTCTAACTTTGTCCCACACCGCACAGATAGACTACTATACAGACATCTAAAAAAAACTTTTGCTGGTTGGGACACTCGTATGCCAAGAATCCACTGCATAAATGACAATAAAAAACATACAGACGGTGCTCCAGTAACTTCTCGCTTCTCTCTGGCAGGCGACGTAGTCCATCACAACTCAGATCACAGCGACAGTAGATACAAATACCTTTGGTCGTGTTGCGAGAGCCATCTGCCAGGGCTTTGAAGCTAAATTTACCAATTAAAATACCCTTTTCTTTGTCCGTTTCTGCTCAATAAATGCTCCTGCTTGTAGCTCCACAGTCACCACAGTCAAACTACTGTGTGGGCCGAGGGTCAAACAGAACATGCGCACATTAATTGCGCGTCAAAAAAAATAATGCCGTTAAAAGAAACTTGCGTTAACGCGTTATTAACAAGTTAACGTTGACAGCCCTAGTAAAAAGTAGATGAAGTGCACAATAGTGCTTCTTGGAGACACACACTCATTAGCATTAAAGCTACAGACACACAAAACAGCGTGTTCCCAGTAGGTCTTATTAAAAGCACATTTAAACTGTCTAAATTCCAGCATAAAGGCTAGCGTTTGGACAACACACTTCCAATATATTATCATGGGACTTTTGAGACTTACTGAAAATCAACATAAAAACTGTACTTTGATAACATGATGGGGCAGTGCTGGAGTCTTGCTGCTTCAAGTGTATCTTAACATTTCTGGCTGGTCCTTCTTTTGCAATACATGTGAAAAAAACTAGCCTCTGGTGAGGTAAGCTGGAGCTAGTTTGCTGGTATCTTGCATATGTCACACACAATGATGTTTTGATCTTCAAGATGTTCTGCAGCTTTTGAAACATATTTTATTTCAATCAGTGAATTTGGTTTTTTCTACCTTTTTTGTGTGGCTTGTCTCCAGATACTCTAGCTTCCTCCCACAGTCCAAAATCATGCATGTTAGGTCATTTGTAGACTCTAAATTGTCCATAGGTGTGAATGGGAGTGTGAATGGTTGTTAATGTGTGCCCTGTGATTGACTGGTGACCAGCCCAGGGTGTACCCTGCCTCTCACCCAAAGTCAGCTGGGATTGACTCCAGCTCAGCCGTGACCCTTAACAGGATCAGAATAATGATGACTGAATGTTATTCTTTCCCGTAGTAAAATGATGCTGATAAAAACTGCTGCTGCATGTAATACTGCAGTCGACAACCCTTCTCCTGCAACACCAGCGGGATATAATATTGCTAAAGCCATCAGGTGAAAAACTCTTGTGTATGAATTACAGAGATATTTATCTCGCAGTGATAGGTTTCATCATCGTTGTTTGAACTTGAGGTATTTTAATGCATGGCAATGCGTTTTTAAGAGAATACCAATCAAAGTGTAAGTAGGCAATGATGAACCGAGGAGTCAGTTCATTGCACATCATATTGAATTGAAAGCCCGCTTTGTAGCAGATGAAATGATACAACACCCATTATTGCAACTATAAAGAGTGTCTTAGCTTATTGCTGAGGTGACAATACCCCTCGTGCAGATATAATCAGATGCTACGTGAATTGATCTGAAAGCTTCATTACCTGAAACGACAAGACAAAAATTCATCTCCACTATGAGGTTCTTTCATTGTATACAGATTTTGTTGTATTTATTTTAGGGCTGTCAAATGATGACACTTTTTAATCAGATTAATCACAGTTTGGAAATGAATTAATCACGATTAATCACCATTTGCAACTGTATTTTATGAACAGAAAGATAAATGGCAGGGCAGGATTATGTATATTTCTGTATATTAACAGCTCCTAATGAAGTGAAAATTGAAGTCAAGCTAAAAGATAACACGTTTGAAAATATATTTGCCCAACACTAGTCTCTTCTAGTAGTAGCTAAACATTTGAATCACGCTTTAACTGTATTATTATGAGTAATGATGGGTTGTGTTCAAAGACACCACGTCATTTAAGATGATTTCACATGTTTTGGTGTATTTATAGCCAGTAAAGTATTTATAGCCAGTAAAGAGTCACACAGTGCCCTTGAACACATCACCAAGTGAACAGCGCTTGGCCAGCAAGGACAGCACAGTGCTAGTCGGGCCCTGCCCCAAAATGAAGAAAGGACACAATTTGTCTGTGATGTTCATCACAGTTTAATGGATAAATATTAATATTTTTGTATTATTGTATGTTTTATTATTATTAATTATTATATGTTTTTATTATTATTATTTTATTATTATTAACACCGCCTCACCTGTGTCCCCTGATATACAGTAATGGAAAAAATGATTAGACCACCCTTGTTTCTTCAGTATCTTGTTCATTTGAATGCCTGATACAACTAAAAGTATCTTTCTTTGGACAAATATAACAATGACAACAAAAATTGCTCATAAGAGCTATTCATGTAAGAACTTAAGTGATTTTCGTTATGATCAAGAAAACCATGGAAGTTGCTAGATATCACCTCTTAAATTCAACTCTAATGAGCTATATTTGTTATCATCATTATATTTGTCCAAACAAATGTACCTTTAGTTGTACCAGGCATTCAAATGGATCAATAAACTGAAGAAACAAGGGTGGTCTAATCATTTTTTTAATGACTGTATATTTGTTCTGTCCAATGAATAGCATTTATTAATTTCATCAAAGTGTACCCATTACACATAAATTAATTTTACATTCCACTTGGAACCAGCAAATACATTGTACCCTGCCATGCACCTAGCCCCGCCCAGCCCTCACTTGCTTACTAAAATGGCGGACATTCTGTTCCATTACGTAGTACGCTCTATTGTTGAGCAGGCGGACTTGCGCAGCACACTGCAATGTCTTTGGTCTTACAGAGAGGTGAGGCGTGCTATGACGCGAATGCGTTAATTATGTTACAATTTTCAATGAAATAAATAATTTTGCTACTGCGGTTAACGTGTTATTTTTGGGAGCCTTAATTTATTTATTTCCTTTTTTCCATTTCTCTTCAAAGCTCACACTGGAGCTATTCGATATTGCCAATTTGTACAAGTTGTTTTTGTCCCCAGTTTTGGTTTGCCCAACCTCAGCTCAGTGTCATCCTCTAATCCCTCTGTTTTTTTTTGGGCCCAACAGCCCGGGCTGTGTGACTCGGCCCCGCCTGTCAAAGCCAATAACATCTTTCACACGGATCAGGTTATTGGCTGAGCACTGTCTTTATATTGAATTGCTTGTGATAGGAAGCTCGGCTGTGTTTGTCTCTACGTGTGCACATCATCATTCCACATAACGTAGGTAGAATAGCTGTGAATAAATAAACAGGACACACGCGAGTGGGTATAAAAATTGTCTTTTCTGACCTCAAATTTCAATGCTGTCACCTCCATGTTCATTCTCCTGCACGTTCTCCGCTTTGCTCTCCCATCACAAGAGAGGGCTGATAGATGAGGCGGCGGAGGTGGAGGCGACCATTAAAGTTTGTGGGCCATGCACGGACAGCTCGGCATGAATATCAGTAGCACAGAGTTAGCCCTGCATGGGAATTGGATGAAGGAGACCTGGAGAGGTGTCAGCACTTTCCCTCCCAGGCATTTTCACTCAGCCAGATTGAGTCGTATTATCTGACCCTGCCTCCTTTTCCCTCACTGACCTAATAATATTGTTTCAGTGATCCTGTCCAGCCTCCGACCTCCTGACATTACATAGGAGTCTGCTTGATGAGAAGTTTTACTTTCCCAGTGAAGAGTGGCCTTTTGAACAACTTTGACTACTTCCTTGGCTCTTGTCTGATTACTTTTGCCAGCAGCAACTCGATGATATTTATCATTACATACGTCTGTGTGGATATTTCACTGGAATTAGCACTAAGCCATCCAATCTATCCCTTTATCCAATGATGTTGATTAGTCTGATCTCCATCAGATTAATGGTTGTGGTGATATATCAGTACAGCTTCTCACACTGGCAATGCAATCTCCCTGTTGAACTTTACCTAGACACAGATCTATATAACGCCTCATCACCACCAAGTAATTTGATTGGACGATTGTTTTTGTTGCCGACAATAAAATGAAAGTGACAATTAACACGACTGTGTTGAAGCTTGTTAGGCAGCTGAGGTAAATGGTAGAGATTTGGGGAATAATCCTTCTTCAATCTGGACACCACAGCTGGTTGCCTCAAGCCTCTCCATCCGTCGTAACACACGCACACACACACATGCATATGCCGTACTGGTCTGTATGATGCTGTCAACATGTACAGGGACACAATGAGAATTGCAGGGGAACAGCAGGTTGTGTTTGTGTGTTTAATTGTAATTCCCCCCCCCCCAAAAAAAATCAGTCTTCCAACCCTGATGCTAGTTGTACATGTGTATGCACCAGCAACACTGGCTTGTCTGATCACTACCAGCAAAAAATACCGGATGGGACTTTTTATTGAAATGTTCTTCTTGGAAACAACGTTGTCAAAACGATCCCTGTATAAACTCACCTTCGGGTACCAGTTAATTTCTCATTGGGTCATCAAGAAAAATTTCCAAAGTCAAATGAGATGTCTATGACACGACCCCGTTTAGTTTTCTGAACCGACGCCATCTTGGTTGTGACGTCACAGGCTACGTTCCAGGAACCAGATTCAAACGCATGCAGCCATGAATTCACACCAAAGCCAAGAAAGGGACATATTCACATCAATAACTATATACAATATTACTGTATTTTTGATGGAGGAAACAAAGCAACCCGTGCTTTTAGAGTGCAACAGTGGAACAGGGTTCATGTCCCTGTTCAGACTTTATAACTGTAACAGACGTTTGAAGAAAGTATTTCCAAAAAGGATTTAGTGTCTATTTGTGCTGTCAGACTTGAGAAACTTTTAGTCTTTGTTCAGTCATTTTTATTAGACTCGTAATTGTCATTTCTGGTTTCTGGTGATGTGCGCTCTCACACTCTGGATGGCTGTTAAATCTTTTACTGATGCCGACTGAGAGACAGATTGTTTGGGATGGAAGAGGAAAAAAAAAACACACCAAACATGTTGACCTTGTCTACAGATTTGGCATCACTGATACACTGTGCAGCTGCACTGTAGCAGGCAACAGAAGCTGCGGCTCCAATCAGATCACTGGGTCAGATGGTCTGTGGTTAATGCCTGGGCTCAATGTGACGAGGTATTACTCTCCAGCTCAGTGCGCATAGTCTGATCTGTTTTCACATCCCACGGAATTGGATCTGTTTTATTTATTTATTAAGCATTTTTTAAAAGAAAAACAGGGGGCTCTCGGCTAGTGAAATCATCATCTTTGTGGTGGACTATCTCTGCATGCCTACTGACGCCACGCTATCAAATTATTTTTGCAACTACAAATTGCCGTTTTCCTCAGAAAGTGCCTGTGAATCCAGAAAGATGTATCACAGTTAAAATGCCAACTGTAACCACAATTAACACTTCATAGCACAGGAATCCCCAAATACCAAACCCCCCCCCCCCCAACTGTCTTTGAGCAAGGAGTATCGGGACATCATCAGAACAATATCAAGTAGTTCCTGTGTTCATCAATGCTTTTTTCATCACTCATACTCATGCAGGAAAAGGTCCAGTATTTGGATTGACAAAATGAATAGCCCATCCTTCTTAAACTAGGTGCAAATGTTTGCCTTTGTTTGACTTCCGATAGCACTTACTAAGTCTGATACAAAGCTACTGAAGATGAACAATAACACTGACAAAATTACAGTTGTCACAGAAATTGATGAATGAAAAGTAAGAGATGCCAAATTAAAACATCAGACAAAGAAATAAATGACTATATTATACACATTGCAGCATTCCCCGGGCTGTGAGATGATGAAATGAAGGAAATGGTTACTGTAGTTTAAACAAAACACAACACTAAAACGTTTTAGCGTACCAGTATGTGGAGGAAAATTATGGAATGGATTGAGTAAGCTATTTACTAATGTGAGCCAGTTTAAGAAAGAGTAGAAGCATATGGTGTTCACAAGTACAATATAGCTTGACTAATAATGGGCAATAGTCAACCACAAAAGGATGCGATCATTTAATGAATGCATTTTTTGTTCAAACTGCGATGTAGCGAGGGACGACTGTACATGGAGTATACAGACTTTCACATCGGATTAAAAAAGTCAAAGTCATCACGCAGATTTCCTCTGATATTGTTATTTGATGCACGTGTACACACACAATTACGCCTGTTCCCCCGAGACTTAAATAGTTCCGAGATGTGCAAAGGTGATCTCTTTTTAGCTCTTGGACAAATACTTCCCGCTTCCACATATTGTGTTGTTCTACATTGTTTATTGCTGCCTTTAATTAATTTTCCTCTTTGCTTTTCCTGTCACGCTGGTCTGAGTCAGAAGGCTTCCTGTTGGTTTGCAAAACAACTCCTCCTGTCAGCCATCCTACCTCCACAATCCCGCTCCTTCCTGCTGTTCCTCCCTTTCTCCTTCCCTCCCTCGCCTTCTATTCATCACTTCACAGTCCATTCTACAGTATCTTTCTGCCTCCTTCCCCCATTCTTTTCTCTCGCTCCATTACCTTGCTCGTTCATGTCCCCTTCATCTCACCCTCTGCCTGTCCAACCACCTGACATTAATTCTTTTTGCCCCCTTTACTGTGTTTCCCTTCCCCTCCCTGCACTTCCCAACTCACCATTCATCTTCAGCTCCTCTGTCCATCCCTCAGAGCCAGCTTTCCCTCCTCCTCTCCCCTCCTTCATCTGGCTCCACTCTTGCTGACAGTGCTGTTTGTGTGAACTGAGCTTCACAGCCCCCTTGCCTCTCCTCGCCTCTCCTCCTCATCCTGCACCTCCCACCCCTCTCCTCCTGCCTCCCACCTATCCATACCCCCTCTGGGCAGGGGAGAATTAACCTTCCAGCCCCAGGCCTCCGGGCTTAATGACTGTCTGCTGGGCCAGTTCTGACTGCGAACATTTGGGACACGGACACACTTACACACACAAACGGCTTTCACACACACACAAACATGCAGAATGACCAACCACAAGTTTATAAACCTTGAATTTGTGCCATCATGAGCATGCATGTCGTTATCATTTTTTCTTTATTGCCCGCTTCACAAATGTAAGACTTCCACAGCGCTTTTCTCTGAGATGGTGGTTGGCAGATAGTCACGGGCCAATTAATCAGGTAAGATTGCATTAAACTGATGTTGTGTTATACAGCAACACTGCAGTAAATGTGATTCTAAGCTTCCGTTTTGTAATTTTTTTGGCCAATTGGATTTTTTTTTTTTTAACAAATGTTAAATAAATATAAAATATTCTAACACATTAATATGTATATTAAAATGCACATGACGATGATGAATATATGCATACGAATGACCCCCATACTACAGTAATTGAACTTATGACACAAAAGCATCATTAACGTGATAAATGTGTTTATCTTGCTCATATATAGTTCACCTATCATCTTACCTCATTAATATTTTCCTCTTCATCGTATATGACACGTTCTCGAACCTGCTGGCGAAAACCCAGACAACGGAGTCAAAATTCAAAGTTGCAGAGCACTCAAAACTTGCTTATTTTTTTGCAGTGTTCAGTCACCGCCACATTATAACAAACATCCATTCAACCATCCATTTTCTATACCTCTTGTCCTCACTAGGGTCGCAGGTAAACAGTTTGTCATAAAAACATGTAAAAACATAACTTTACAATGTTAAGTTCATGAAAAAATTGTGGCAAATAAAACCTTGCGCTCACCGAAATATCTGTCAGTGATAACAATCTTGATGATTTGGACACCTCATGGTGTTTTGATATCAATATGTCATTGTGTGAACACTGAAAAGCAAACCAATCCGACATCAAACTTTTCATCTTATTCAGGACACGTTGGCAATGTAAGCTAACTTCTTATTTTCTGTGACAATTTTCCCTTTGACAAAGAATGACCATATTATTTAGTGTCCCCTATTGATGGAAAATAATTTAACATTTTCTATTCATTTGCATCTACTTATTTTACAGGGAGACAAGGCTCAGGAGGAAGAGTGGTTGTTTCCCAACCTGATGTTTGCTAGATCGATCTATAATCCATTTTCATCTGTAGTCCATCCATTTTCCATACCATTTGTCCTCATTACGGTCACAGGTAAGCTGGAGCCTATCCCAGACAACTTCAGGTGCGAGGCAGGGTACACCCTGGACCGGTTGCCTGCCCATAACAGGGCACACATAGTCAAACAACCTTGAACACTGACATTCACACTTATGGACAATTTAGAGTCTCCAGTTAGCCTAACATGCGTGTTTGTGGGATTTACCTGGAGAAAACCCATTCACACACAGGGAGAACATACAAACTTACCACAAAGATGCCCAAACAGAGATTCGAGCCCTCGATCTCCTGACTGTGTGGCCAACATGCTAACCAACCAACTGGTCTTTATCATCTATCACAAACTATCTGGGCTAATTGAACTTGTTTAGATACTGTATTTAGTTATCTATATACTCTAGTAAAAGTCACTCACATTGCAATGATGGGTAACATACTGGGACCGCCTAACAAAAGAACAAGTGCATTTTTTGCACCACACTGCATGAAATACTGAACAAATAGCTTGTCCATGTGGTCCATAGAGCTGTAGCGCCCGTGCGGCCTATCAGAAGCTCAAATGAAAAATACATGCATGTGGAAAATAAACATGACCTTTAAGTTGCCTGGCGAGGCAATCTTTCTCTATGTTCCACCGAGCAAATGTGGATATTCTCCAGCCACCATTCAGCTGGAAGTATATAATTGACATTGGGGGATACGTTGAGGGGGAGACTGGTGGGGGTTCTGGTCTAAAAGTGGCTTCTTATGGCCTGTCTTGTTTTCTATCCTTGCCGCAGAGCACGTCACACTGGGAGTATTTGGTATAGAAAATACAGCTACGTGGATACTCTCAATTCCATTCATTATGCATGAGCATAAATGTTACAAACTGGCAGTTGTGTTGTTGCATGTGCATCTGCGAGGGCTGCTCTGCTCCAAACTAGCGCAGTGGAATGCAAAATAATCACAAAACATGAATACTCCTCAGAAAGGTAGAAGGCTACACAACCATACATGCATTTTTCGTGTCATGTCGTGTTCTCGTCAACTTTTAACTCAAATATTCCATAGGATTAACACATAATGAACAGGAGGAGTTCTGCTCTGGAGACATACTACTATTAGGCCAAATGATTAAAAAAATTTAAGCAGATTAATCACAGTTTTTAAATAAGTTAATCATGATTAATCACCATTTTGCAACAATGCCTGAAATATACCTATTTGTACTGTATTTTATTAACAGAAAAATAAATGACAGGAAAGGATTGTAATGAATATATTTGTATGTAATAGCAGCTCCAAATGAACTGAACATTTAAATCAAGCTAAAAGATGACACACATGTCTAAAACTCTATTCACCTTCTCTCTTTAATAGCAGCAGAACATTTGAATCACTGCGTTCAAAGGCATAGAGTAAATTTACATGTTTCCAGTGTATTTTTTGGAATTTCCCAGCATACTTGAATGCAGCAAATTGTACAGTCGCATTAACAGTTACAAAGTGAGTGAGCGCAATATCCACTTTATGTTTTTCTTTGTTGTCCTGTTTATTTAGACCACACATACACGCATTGCAAAGCTGTTTTTATGATGTGCGAAGTCTCCCTGAATGCATCTCGCTTTGCTTGTAATGAGAATGATGAAGCGTCATTCCGAGGAAGAACGGACTATAGACTGTTGTGAGTCGGAGATGCAGATATTGCCTTGGAATTGCACTGCTGTCGATGTGTTCAGGTAAGAATAAAGTTATAAGAGAGCATCAGACTTTGTGTGTCTCTGTGGGGATTCTACACTGTGCCTCCTTCTCCCGTCAATAAAAGAGCGGTGTGTCTTCTCTGGTGCGCATGTGTTAATTACACAAAAAAATGTAATGTAATTAATGAAATAAGTTACCGCCCTTAACAAGTTATTTTTGACAGTCCTAAATTTTATGTAGGGAAACTGTTTGAATTGGACCACCCGATTCTGTAAGGGGCTGTTCTTGGTATCAATCGTCATGTTCAGATGCACGCCTCACCCTGCACTCTTTACTCTCACCCACAGCCTATACAGTATGTCTTTCTTCTTCTTGTCTTTGTATTCAACTAAGGTGTGAGAGGAAAGAAGGTTTGGGGGTCCCCATTGGCATTCTCCAACATCTTCCTTACACACTGCTGAGCTCAGAGTCATCTGTAGCTCAGGAAGACAAAAAGAGGCCTTGACGCCATCCAACTGGTAAACGCGACTCACTCACTCCCATGCAAATCCACACTACTATTTAAAAGATTCTTGCCTTTTTTTTTTTTTGAAGTATATACTTTTTTTGTGTGTGTTTGTTGTCTTGCCTCACCCATTCTTTGTCTGCACCCTATAGGCAAGAACAGGTGCCGAGAGTTGAAGGTTTTGCCTCGTTTCCTGTGTGTGTGTGTGTGTGTGTGTGTGTGTGTGTGTGTGTGTGTGTGTGTGTGAGTGTATACCGAAGTAATCCAGTGAAGATTTTGAGTCTAAAGGCATCTCACAAACATGATAGGAAGAAGAAGCTGATATGTTTTAGTCTGAGGATGGTTTTGGATATAGTTCTTTTTAAACACTCCTCACCTCTAAAAGTGACTCAACAGAGAAAGTATTCATTTGCACTCTCATTTTAAGCCCATTTTCTCCACACCAGCTGTTATATTTAGCATTCCCCAATTTATACTACATTGGTGGATAGATGTGACAATTATTTGGATCAAGCTAAATGTTCTGTGTTTTTAAGAATGCTTCAGAACTCCACTTAGGCCAACAACTGGATCTTTTTCTTCCGTTTCAATGAAGCTATGATTCGGAGTAAGTCTGAAGACAGTTGCAACCTGTTTAAAGGAACCTGGCCAACTTTCATGGTACATATAGACGTATGGCATCATAAACAATTGGAGGATGCCCTGTGGGATACATTGTGGTCATGCATTTTTAATTAATAGAGCTTTGGTTTACACCAACACCTTGTCATCAACCTTCAATGTCATTTGATCTACTCACAGCAAACCTAAAGTGCTACACTTACGGGAAAATTGTTGACAATTAAAATAGCAAAATGATCCAAGGTCATTTTCATTTTCGACCATTCTGGCCTTGTTTGGAGTCTTCAAATTTGTGCCCGTAATGTTGAGTCCGCTTTCTGTGTTTTTGACTAGAATCCCATATTGAAAAGTGATTAGATTGTGTTGATAATCGTACCTGCATCTGTAAGAAACCCTCTTCAACAGCAGCACACACAGCCTCTGTAAGCTCCAGAAATTGATGCCACATGAAAGTGGTGAGGGGGCTTATGACTGGTAATAAGATGGAGAGGTCTGTGAGTGACTTGGATGCCTGCATGGACGTTGAAACTTCATTTTGTGCACATTGACTGATTTCATGGCGTTTTGTGGGTTAAATTGGTCCAGAATGGAGTCATTTGATGATGTTATGTCGGCAGCCTTCGGAGATCTACCTGCAGAGGTCATGCTGAAAGGCAACATTGCCTCTGATGGCCTTGCAACACGGCGGAGCCTTTCTCTGAAAAACACAATCAATGTCCAGGGTTATTTGCCACCTGCCAAAATTAAAAATCATATTTCTAGACATAGTTAGATAATTTGCCTAGTTTTAAGGGCTATTTACTCAATAACGTTAGAGTTACTTTTTCACATAGGGCCAGGAGGTTTGGATTTTAAATTTGTTTGATGATCTGAAACATTTAAGTGTGACAATAAGAAATCAGGAAGAGGGCCAACACTTTATCACACCACTCTACACTGCTCTTCATGCATTCTAGCTTCAGAACATTTGCTTATGTCCATCCATCCATTTTCTATGCCGCTTATCCTCATTTGCTTATGTGTGCAATGAAATCATTATACAACACTGTATTGGTGGCTTATTTCAAGCCATTGTGTTTATTTCTACTATGAAAAGTGGCTGTTGTTGTCAATAATAATTAGTAAGAGGAATACATTTAATCATATGACACGTTACTGTGGACTTTGTGTATTATTTATTGTCATTTTTAACTATTATATTCATTTTTTGGTTACATGGAGGCTATAATGATATCATGTTGTACATGATGTGGAAGTCATGAGGTTGGTGTGTTTTTAATTTAGTTTTAAGTCATCCCTGGTGCAATGTTTATGCCACTGCTAAATCTCGTTAATGGTACGACAACTTCACAAGACTTCCACAAGATTTTTTAAATTTTTCACATCACAACGTGTATGACAGGGGTCACCAACACGTTGCAATCGACCCATCCATCTTTGGGACTTTGCTGGTCGACCACAAAATCCCATCCCTGCCGGAAAGTGACCAACAGGCACATATTTTGACCACTGAACACACCCGTACGCCTCGACACGCTCCTGGCATGCAACCCGCAAGTCCCCAAAACCCGGACAGAGGTACCAGCACAAGCAGGCAGTGCGGCCCAAGGGCCATCCGTGGCCCACGGCTGATTTGTCATTGCATCACTGCAGAAACAAAATAAAATGTAAAAAAACTGCAAAAATGGTAAAAAAAATAGAGCAAAAAATATTTATTTAATATATATATATATATATATATATATTTTAAATATAAAAAGCTGAAATGTTGACAGCAACAACCAATAATAACAAAAAGCTGTGTGTTTAAAGACAAAGATTTAAATATGTATCACTTTGTACTGTACTTTAAAACCTCTCTAAAAAATAAAGAAATAAATACATGTATCTATCTATCTATCTATCTATCTATCTATCTATATATATATATATATATATATATATATATATATATATATACATATACATATATATATATATATTTTTTTTTTTTTCTAGGCATATATATATATTTATTAGGGCTAACCACTCGGCCACGGTGCGGACGATATTCATTCAATTACAATAGACGCCCCTACAACGTAAATAATCCGTTTCGAGAACGTTTACGTTATAGGGTTTTTACGTTACACAAAGCGTAAAATACATGTAAATAGCCTAATCCGTTCCAAGATCTTCCCAAACTCACCCCTTTGGCCCTTCAAAATATTCAAAGTCCACCAAATATGGTGGGAAAATATAAGAAAATATTTGCATAAACATACTAGAGTAACATTCCAATATAAAATATAAAATAATCAATAACATCATCAACTTTTTACCACCTAAAAAACATTGCCAAAATCAAGGGAATAGTGCCTAAGCCAGTTTAGAGAGACTAATCCATGTCTTTGTTTCCAGCAGGCTGGACTACTGTAACAGCCTTCTCACCGAACTTGCTAAATGAGCTGTAAAACAGCTGCAGAACATCCACAATGCTGCTGCTCGAATCCTGACTAGAACCAGAAAATATAACCATATTAGTCCAGTACTCAGCTCTCTGCACTGGCTTCCTGTCAATCAGAGAATAGACTTTAAAACAGCTCTGCTTGTGTACAAGTCTCTTCATGGTCTTGCGCCAAAGTACATCTCTGACATGTTAGAGTCACATAAACCATCTCGAGCTCTGAGAAGCTAAGGTAGTGGTCTCCGGCGGGTGCTTGGAGTTAAGACTAACCACAACGAGGCTGCGTTGCAGTTTCATGCTGCCAAAATCTGGAACAATCTTGCAGAAGATGTGCAACAATCCTCAACTTTGGCAATTTTCAAATCCAATCTGAAAACACTTCTATTCAACTACTGTGCATATGACTGAAACTTAAAGTATTTTATCTGCACTCTTCAATTTAAATTTTATGTAATGATTTTAGAATGATTTTATGTTTTTAGAATGTTTGTTTTACCCTTCTTTTCTGTAGAGCACTTTGAATGACCTTGTGTATGAACTGTGCTCTATAAACACACTTGCCTTGCCTATGTATAAATAAATAATAAATATGTATGTGAAGATGGCTGCGAGCCGTGAGCCTGTCACGATAACAAATTTTGCTGGTCGATAATTGTGCGACAAATTATCGTCGATAATTGTTAATATCGATAATTTTTAGACTATTTTTTCATGAATTGTCATGAGAGGTGAAATTTACATTTCAACCACAAAATGGTCCTCAAGTACAGTGTACCTGTGTGAGCCACATTAGCTGCCTGTAGCTGCCAACAGCTGTGGCATTCGGCTTAGAATGTAGTTCATACTCCCTTGGAGCATAAAAGACCTTACCTTCTTATTTACCTACTTACTTTCCAGAATGGGTGTACTTTTAATACTGTTTAATTTAATAATAATTAAATACCTTTTGAAGCAACTAGCCATGATTTTGCAGAAGTTTTTTTGTAGGCCTAATTTATGATGCACTACATGTGTATTTTTTGATTACTGCTACGGTCAGATTGGCTTAATGGTGACTCATTAGGAAAGCCACTAGGACAAATGTTTGAGTCGTGCTTTGGCCATAATAGAATCAATTGTACCATGTTTTGTTTGTATTGGTTGAAAGCTCCATTATTGGAGGCATGACAGGTGGATTCAGTCTGGAAAATGTTACATAGCAAAGAAGTGTATTGAAAAAAAGCAGCGGTGTCATAAAAGAACCTTGAACCAAGAGGTCAGTTTGTCAATTGCTTTCCACAATGCGTGGTTGTACAAGTGTCTGTAAGAAACCTATGTGGGTTTTTTTTTTAATTAGACAACATACAGGTCATGTTTCACGTTGTTTTTTTCAGGATGGTTGAAGGTCAGGTGTCAGTGGTGAAATGGACTTCTTGTCAGCATGGATTGTGTCTCCCTCTGCGCTACCCTTTCTGTGTCTCATCTGGGGTAAGAGGCTCAAATGTCACCACGGAGCTATCATTATGGTAACTGTGGCCTTTTCAAGTCAAATCCTTGTTCCGCTCACCTGAGCAGTGGCAACCTTGACTTTATAAAGGCATTAATTGAATTTCTGCAAACACATGTTTTCTAATGTTTTTACAGGAGTGACTTCTTCCTCAGTAACACACATCTACACTGCTGCTGCAACCCTGCAACAATCCGCTGAAATAAATTGTTTAATCTTATCTATTCATCTGATATTGTGATAATCTTGTTTCAGACGCCATGTTGACTTTTGCTTAAATTGGCTTACTCTGCTCCTTTTTGCTTTATACAGTATGTGCTTTTCTTTCTCAGCAAATCTTTGTGATAAAAGATCATTACACTGGGCTCATTCATACAGTGGATCCTCAAATTTTAAACGGTCCAATAGAACTTGGAACATAACCTACATTTTTTGGAAAAATATGCCTCAGAAGTCAAACAAAACTCGGAGTTCTAATTGTCATCATGCGTGACATCGGAGTGCGGTCCCTGAATGACATCAGCACAGCCCACAAATGAAATGAAGGGCTGATAAGGAAAAAAATATATATTTTTTGCAGAAGATTCCTAAAAACAGAAGAACACTCTTGTCATATAACGGATCACTGACGAGCTTGTGTGCAGTAGGTGCTTAAAAACAGCAGATCGCTCCTGTCAGAGATGGTCTATGCTTTACATTTTTGCTGTTGGTCCTTAAAAACATCAGAGCGCTCATGTTACAGAGAGAATCTTTGACTAGCATTTTTGCAGCAGGTCTTAAAAACAGCAATCCTGTCACCAATGTTGGGAGTAACGCCGTAAAAATAATGGCGTGACTCCAATCAAGTTAAATCTAATGAATTATTATTTCAAACGTTAGCCACCATTGAAACGCTGGTACTGTTACCAACAGTGAAATATGGATGTTATTGTGCACCTAATATCTAACTGCTGTTAGATATACACTATATACTAGGGATGTTCACCCATCTAAATTATCTGTGTCCATATCTGTACTCGGAATGGGCGGGGCATAAACTGGAAGTGGTTTAACCGGAAATTGGTAAATTATTGTAAGTCTGAAATTGACATGGATTGATCAGAAGTTGCTATATTTATAGTTTATTATTCAGCTACATGTGTGCTGTGTATGTGTGGAAGTGATCTGTAAGACTTCATTATTTCATTATTTTTTTAATGATCTGTGTGAAATTGGTGATTCGTGCAAACATCCAGTGATGGCAAACAGGGAACTAATCTGTCAGCCTTGTTTTCCAAGTTTTCCAACTGACTTTTTATATCAGCAGCCAAATTAGAAGCAAGCAGACAACAAAAAAACACTGGCAGTGACAGACGCAACAGTTACATAAAGTTATGTCTTGTCAAATGCACAACGTACGTAACAAAACAAGTTTACCAAGTAACTTTGGATACGAGCGGAACTGAGGAAAACCTAAAAAAAACAACCCATCCGGCGTGGAGGCAGTGACCAACGAGCCATTTTCAACTCTGTTTTGTCAAATGCACTGCGTACTCCTCTCTCTGGCTGTAGGGAATCTGATTAGGGAGGGGCGGTCACTGTGTGTGACTGGCCAATCACAGAGCATGAAGAGTGACTACATAAGTAGTTATCCAATGAGGATTTTCCTTCGTCACGATTATGAATAATGACGAGCTGCACTCGTTTCATGCTCGTACTCAGCAACAATTACATTATCTGTAACGAGTACTCGCCTAACGACTCATCCCTACTGACTCGCCATTGGAGCTTGCGAGCGACATGATCGTGTGCGCCGAACTTTGACCCTAAATACATAGGGTCTAATACATTTCTAAATACATTTCTTTTTGCTATTAATTGCTATTAATTTACATAAAAGTTGATGTAGTTATTTACTAAACTCTTCTTTTTTAAAACATCAGTGTCTATTACTTGTTGTTTTTTTTTTGCTTCTGAAAGTATTCCGTGAACTAGTGGATGGGGACCCCGACATAAATGATCTTTGTTAGCGAACACATATTGCTCATGTTACTTGTGTTTTGTTTTGTTTTTTTACTAGTTGACAATGCCAACAGGCTATTAGATTAGTTTGGCATTAAGCCTGTCCAACTTCCTCTCTAACCCCCCCCAAAATTAAAGAAAACCCAGAGGCCAGCAGCCATTGTGGACTCCAGGCGTAATGACGGGATCATTGAAAGTTGAAATTCCCTTTCATTTGTAATAATTCATGCAGTCTTTTGGTGTTCAGACATCACCATCAGACAGGCTGACTGACTGCGAGCAACATGGTAAAATGAGGCCACAAATAAGACACAAAAATAGGTCTCTTGGTGAGGTAACTTCTTGTTTTGTGTCTGTCTGTGTGACTAATGAAATTTTTAGCTGCCCAAATGTAGGCTAACAGTTAAAGAGGGTATGAATTAAAACTTAACAGCGATAGGAAATTATAGCGGGAAGTACGCATGGGCCGGTTACCGGTTTCAAGGTATACCACGCTATGAAAATCTCACCGTTTCAAACACGCTAAAATAATCCGTCATACCGTCCTATGGTATGAGAGAAAGTGGAAGTCCAGCGAGGCAGTGGCGTTAGCTGCCTCGTTAGCATCAAAGAGCGCCGGTGTGACAAGACGTGTGCCCTCGTAGAATTTTCCATACTGAAGCATCTGCATTTAGTGTGTATTTCACATTGCTTTGCAGCTATTGAACTAATGTGTATGCAAATAACACTATTTAACTACATTTTCGACATGTTAATATGAATATCATAACCTAATACGTCGCAAATGTCATTGTTTAATCGCTTGTAGTATAAACAAACACATATTGACAGTACACCTCGCAGCTTAAAACATACGGTAAATGACAAAATACAGTAATATAGTATTATTAAGTGAAAGCATTGCACTCACGTGAAACATTCTTTCAAAGGGATGCACATTTAGAAGATTTACTCCGTTTACAATATGTTTCCTTGTATATGCATGCACAGTAGCACTAGCTGGCAGACCTCGATGAAGGCACCCGTGTCGTCATTCCACCAGTACTGCCGCACTGTCATTGTCATTGCTGTCGGTCAACATGTTACACACGTAGAGCGTCACCAAATGTGGAGATGTCATTCACAACGAGTCAGGGGTCGAGGGTAAGTGGTATAAACCGTTTACTTTCCACTGAAAAACAGCCACGTAGCAACAGTTGCTAATGATAATCACATGACCGGGAAACAGAAGTGAAACTTATGCAATTCGACGATTCCAAAACACTTCCAATTCACCACGCTATGAAATAAGAACGTACACTTCTGCGTTTTTTTTCATATGTTTTTTAAGCCACTGATTGAACCAGTGATTTATTTGCATTTTGCGTTGTTTTATTTTTGTAAGAATATATTTATGGTGTTTTGACTCGAAGGATTAGCCACCGTAGACTGCAGTAAGAACTGCATTTATTTATTATATATTTAGAAATTTAATTAAAATAAATGTAATATTTATTTTAAATATTGTTGTTTTGTGTGTCTGTAGCTTTAATGCTAATGACGTGTGTGTCTCCGACAGAGTGTGTGGCTCCAAGAGGCACGTCATCCACTTTTTACATATACACTGTAACTCTTAGGCAAAGTTAATAGATGCCATATGTCACATACTACAACATAACATTAAGGAGTGGCACAGGAGGACACAGACGTAAGCAACACCAGCATAGCTACATGTATGTGCGCTACAGTGCTAACATTACACTCACGTTTTAACAACATCATGTTCGGTTATTCACGGAAGAAAAACAAAATAATACAACTTACAACTCCGACGTCTGGATAGTTGGCAGATTGCTGTATTTTAAGATGTGTAGCAAAGCCATTTATTGTTTAGTTTTTTTACAAAGCTGGCTTTGATGAAGTAGTGGTTGTATACACGACAGGGGAGGGAGATGATAGATTTCTCTCATGTTTGGTAGTGACAGAGGACTCTCAGGGCACTTTATAACATCATTAAAAAGTAAATGTTGCATTTTAAGGGCCTTTTAATGTTAACTTGAGTTCTATGGTGGCTAACGTTACCTTTGGCTATCATTAACCACCATAGCACTCAAGCCTGGTGTATACAAAACATAAAACATGTGAAATGATTTGTTTGAACAATACGATTGATGATAATAATTTAATATTTTAGCTTCAATTACAGGCTAATTTCATGCACCATTTCCAGACTCCCACTCAAAGATTAATGAGCTGCTCGCTTGTGTTGCTGGATTTTTTTTTTTTTTCTCCTCACTACCTGATTGTATTGAATTGTGCGTTTCTAAAATGGTTGTTGCAAGAAAGAACTTCCCTTCATCTACTTAAAACCGCCTTTAAATCCCACTTTATCAAGCATTTGACACATGGTACTATATCGTGTTTTTATTGAACACATTACTCCTCTGTATTAGCATTTCAGCAGCAACTGTAGATTACAGTTGCGTATTCATTTATGTAAACTGTATGCAAATGCACGCCTGTATTTGGTTGTTTGTATGCATCCCGTGTTAGGGCCAATCTTGCCCTTCATATTTGACGTGAGGTGACTGGTTCAGCCTTGATCTCCGAGCTGTGTCTCTCACTCATGTTGTCAGATGCAACAGAGCGTGCACTTCACAAACAACTTGGTCATTGCACCAATCAAGGTCAAGATTCCTGCAGCCTAACAGAATCAGCCTGGCTCTCTCCGCGGGTTCGCTCTTTAAATGTGATCCGCACCTATGATACAGGGCGCTAATTGAAGTTTGCGCTTGTATTTGGATCCCTGAATTGAATTTATTCATAAACTGCTAATCATATAATCCTAGCCGCAGTGTTTGAGGATCATGGGTAGTCTGCTTTAAGATCTCCGTGCACGCTCAAACACACAGCAGGTCATTTAAAGAGAGTGCGGTTGAAGGGTGGCAAGCCACACCTATGACAAACAAGCGGGATTAAAGCGATAATGATTGCACCTCCCAGGAGGTATTAACTGGTGGGACATCGACATTGAAGAAAAACTAAGGTGAAGCAGATATGTGATACCCCATGCCTTTTCCTCGCACCAGTATCCTGTCTGCAAGGCAGAAGGGGATTTAATTTGCAGTAATTACTTTATTGACTCATTTCTAAGGCCGTATCACTGCAGTTGGCCATCAATAAAACATATGCCAGGATGAATAATGTGTGTAGACACAACAGGAGGGGAGGCTTCTCAGACGCAAAACCACAAGACTGCATCCCTGTGGTGCATGTTTTGTCATGTAGTCCTTTTATTTCTCCACTAACACCTTTTGTTCTTCACCCATTTACATTAAATACCATCACCCGCCTTCCTTATCCTGCTGTTCCATTCTCCTCCTTTACATGTCTCCAGGCGCTCAGGCCCAGCAAGCCTTCAGGTCAGAGCCCAGGAACCTCACTGTGCGTGTGGGGGCAACAGCTGTGTTAAAGTGTGAAGTGCTGCGGGCCTCGGGGGCTGTGCAGTGGGTGAAGGATGGTCTCCTCCTGGGACCTCACTAAGGTTTGCCAGGGTTTCCACGCTATGGCATGATTGGAAACCCCAAGAGAGATAAACAAACATACTCACAGGGTGAAGAGAAAGGTTGAGCATTACATGATGCATCCTATTAAATGACTTAGTCAATGAGTTGACCATCACTATTTATTAGCATAACCAAGTGGTGCATTTTATTTTAGTATTGTATGGGACAATTAAATGCCGCTTTCCTTCCATTTCCATTGTTGTCTCCCTCCAATCTACCATTCAAGGACCATGACGATGACTACGGACCTAACTCGGCCCGTCTTGTCTTGAGTTGGGACTTGACTTGGACTTGCACGTCTTTACGTGAGACTTGACTCGAGACTTGGGATTAAAGACTTGAGACTTACTTGAGACTTGCAAAACAAAATGAAGCTATTCAAGCTAATCAGTGTGAGTACACCCTTAGTTAAGATTCAAACACTCTCCAGATTCATGTGGACGAGTGACGTTGTTGCCACGCCTTCAAAGCGCTATAATGTAACATAGACAATAGTCTTACCTTATGGCCCATTTGCTCTCTGTGCAGGGAGCAGCTGGGTCTGAGGAGGTCATGTGATCACAACACCAAGCATGCCTTTGACTGTCACTGAGCAGCATGCATACGCACACACGCACACACACACAAGCTGCTTTTCACTGTACTACAGTATGGGAGACCACCGCAAATAATGTGGGCTGTATGGTTTGACATATACCCTCTAAAACTACCAGCCTGGTTATCAATAAAGTGATGTACGTATTATCTACCCCCCCCAGTTACTACTAACATGTAATACCAAACCAAATGACATTTTTAATGCATATCTTCAAAATTGTCAAGTCTGGGACAGGAATAATTTTTGAATTGTAAAAAAAATAAAAAAATAAAAGAGTGAATATTTTTCAGTAATAACATGTTTTTTTTGTCATTTCCAAAGAAAATACTTTCAACAAATTAAAATTCACGTGGGGTTAACTGTAGAGTGTACGCCCACACGCCAAAGGTTGCATTAACAAATGTGAATAACAGTAAGGAAAATGAAAGACGCAAAACAGCAGGTGTTTGGTCTCATATGTCAGCAAGAGAAAGTAAGACCCATAAAAACTAAACACAGAGACCACACACATACACGTCGTGACAAACTCTATTGATTAATAAGCCGTCATGAGTGCAGGTGCGCTTTGCTAGTCAAATAAACAAGCCGCAGATGTATACAATCACTTTACACTCTAGAGAAAGGAGCAAAATCATTTAAGATGACACTTGACTGCACTTGATATCCCACCAGTTTTCACTGATTGGGGCCATCAGTGACATTTAGTGATGCGTAAAAAAGCACGAGCCGTGCGGCACTGATTTCAGCATTTACTTCAGGTAAATGCAGCACCCTCAATCTTCTCCGGCTTACGCACTAATGTAAATGTGAATTGATGAAGGCTGATGAGCAGGTTTCGCTGCAGTGCACTATATATAGTCAAATGATTAAATTGCTTAATCAGATTAGACGCAGTTATTAAATAAATTAATCACCATCACCATTTACAACTATGTCTGACATATACCCATTTTTACTGTATTTAATGAACAAAAAGATAAATGGCAGGACACAATTATGTAGTATATATGTCTGAAAATGTACTTGCTTAACACTGGTCTCTTTAAAGGAAAACTGCACTTTTTGGGGGGAATTGCACCCATTATCCACAACACTTATTAAGACATGAACAAATATGCCTTTCTCTTGTCTGTGCGTTCTAAAGATATAAAAACAGATAAAAAGAGAGAGCTCATTACTGCACGTAATGGGATTCACCTACGTCGCCTACAAAGACCACTAAAAAAAACCATGCTGTAACCATGTAGTAACAGGTACATTCAGGATAACATGTAATACAGTATTTGTCAGGGTTCACTTCCTGTCCCTGCCGCCTGTGTTTCCCTGCCTTCTCCTGGGCGTGTGCTTTCCCGTTTCAGGTGCCCTCTCTCCGGCTGGAGGCGGGACTACTGGGCGCACCTGCCTCTGATGAGCCAGCACATCCTTTTAAGCGGATGGATGGCACCTGGGAGACGCTGGATAATTCCCAAATGGTTTGTGCCACGCACACGGACAGTCATTCTGGCTCTTTGGACTTTGTCTTCTTCTTACAGTTCTGGCAGACTCCTCATTCCCCAAACCTGAAGTCCAGCGTGCTCAGTGTCTCCCAGGAGGTGTGCCCAGTACTCCCGGCTCCCCCAGGCAAGAACTCCCTCAGCTCTTTCAAGTGCTTCCTTCATGGTGCCCTTTTGTTCAGCCCCTTGACTCCCGCACCATCGCCTTTTGTTCAGCCTATATTTAATTAAAGACTTGCTCACCTGTTCACCTGCCTCCCGCCTCTGCATTTGGGGTCCAGCGCCCGCCGAACATAACAGTATTTTGTGTATTTTGGTCCTTTTAAGCATTACCGGAATTCCTTCCTTAGCGCATTGATTTCACATAGCAATATAAAAACGAACGCCCACAGCTTGCTTTAACCTTTCCAAACTCAGAAATAAAAACACAGCAGCAGTGGTGTCAACTCAAATATGTAGCTTTACCTTTTTGGTAGTGGTCTGAGGCGTTGTGAGCTGGACGCGCCGCGGGCGAGTCTGTAGTGAAGCTATAGTCGCTAGCCGGCTAGTAGCTAGGCGGTGTGTTCTGACTAGAAGTGTCAATGTGCCAGTAACGTAGGTCGATCGGCGTAACAATGTTCATAATTATAAGAATAACAATATCGCTGTAGGTTGGGTGATATGCACGTCACATTATATGTAAATGGAGCATTGTTGGCGCTTTTTGGAGTTTTTTGCAGAAGGCTTATAGACAGAATAAGTGTTTCTCGTACGTGCAGTAATGAGCTGTCTCTTTTTCTGTTTTCATATCTGTAGTACGCACAGAAAAGAGAAAGACGTGTGTTCATGGCTCACATAAGGATTGTGGATGATGGACAAAATTCCCAAAAAAGTGCAGTTTTCCTTTAATAGTAGCGGAATATTTGAATGACACTTTAACCGTGTTATTACGAGCAATGAGGACTTACGTTCAAAGACAACATGTTACGTTGAATTCCCGTTTGAAGTGTACTTCTAGGATTTTCGAGCGTACTGAAATGCAGCAAATTGTACTTTCGCTTTAAGAGTTACAAATTGAGTGATAAGAATAGCCACATCTTTTTCTGTTTATTCAGTCCACACACACACGCATAATAAAGATGTTGTGATGTTCGGAGCGTCTGTGAATGCACCTCACGCGAGGTCCAACGATGTATGGAAAGACGTGTTTGTTGGATAATTTGGGTTGGATTTGCAGCGCTATTGATGTGCTCGGATCAGAATAAAGTAACAAAAAAAGAGCGTCAGAGTGCGTGACGCTGTGGTGATGCCACTGTGTCTTGTTTTGCCATCATAAAAGAGAGATGAGTTTTCTTCGTAGGGTGGCGGGACTCACCCTAAGAGACAGGGTGAGGAGCTCGGTTATCCGGAAGGAGCTCAGAGTAGAGCCGCTGCTCCTTCACATCGAGAGGAGCCAGCTGAGGTGGCTCGGGCATCTAGTCCGGATGCCTCCCGGACGCCTCCCTGGTGAGGTGTTACGGGCATGCCCAGCCGGGAGACGGCCCCGGGGAAAACCTAGGACACGCTGGAGGGATTATGTCTCACAGCTGGCCTTGGTGTCCTCCTATTGGAGCTGGAGGAGGTGGTCGGGGACCGGGAAGTCTGGGCTTCCCTACTAAGACTGCTGCCCCTGCGACCCGGACCCGGATAAGCGGAGGAAAATGGAATGGAATGAATGGAAAGAGAGATGTGGCTTGAACGTGATTAATTAAATTATTTAGTTACCGCTGTTTTTGACAGCCCTAATTTAAATGTCCCATACATTGCTTTTTTTTCATTATTATGGAATGGTAATGGCTGTTAAAATACTGTGAGGTGCCCTGAAAATGAGCAGTATCTGTTCTCATCCATTATGTATTGCACTAATCGTTTAAAGCCACTGGAGGTTGGAGCCAATCCCAGATGACATTGGGTGAGAGGTCGCTAGTCGCACCATTTGATTATGGCGACACTAAAAAGACGCCAGAATTCGTCGTCGTAACTACTGCAGCGTATGCGCGGTTCTATGTGTGCACTCTGCAACAATAAATTCTCCAGGAGCAGACATAGTGGCCATGAAGATATACTGTATCTCCAAAATGTGAAGGCCCTCGCCCATATAAATACAGACTAATGGACAAATGAGCAAATTGCGTTGCAGCCATCCGCCATCTACCCTGCTATAAATACACACAGCCTACAACTTGATTGCACTATTTGTGAGTAATTTAGGAAAGAGGAATATGATTAATACCTTCTCCCTCACTCTCTCTCTCTCTCTGCACCCGATGATGACTTAGATGTGAAAATTGCTTCTGGTTGGCATTAATTATCTTGCCAGCTTAGTTGACATATGCATTCCAGGTTAGTATGTTTGTCAGACCAAAATGCATCTTTTGCACATGTTAGCAGGCTGCCAGCCAGAGAGTCAGGAGCTCCGCAAGCCACACTGCGCACCATCTAATCCCCACAGGTTTTGGCAATGCATCAAACAAATCATGGCTTGTTGGCGTGCCAGGCTATCAGATGAGAGATACTTAGAGAGGGGCTCCGCCTGGCTTCAGTTAATAGACAGTTTATTCACTCGGTGTTGTGAATCACAGATTGGATTTCATTTACCGTTCTGGAAATTAATTCCGAAATAAAATATATCTGCTATGCGTAGGCGCCGTCGTGCATGTCAGTAAAACTTCTGGCTGCATTTTGCAAGGTGCCTGTCTTTACAAATGGTGGTTTATTTATTAGTTAAGTTGCTTTCTAAACCATTAATAAACAATTAATTACCACAGTCTGTGGTTACCATTAGCTGCCACCAGCTCTTTCTTACTAAAAGAAAGGTAATTACTATGGTAATGGTTTAAATGTTGGAAATGTTCCTCAAGTTACATTGAGGAACATTACATGTTTACACTTTACAATTCAACATGACAGAAGAGAAGTAGAAAGAAGCAGAGCTTATTTAACACTTTGGAGTCCTGGTAGTCTTCAGTGTTTTTACACCACACTTTTGTGTTTAACTTTATACCTCACCTTAAAAACTGTTTATTTTGCCATGGTTGGTTGTCTTGTTTCGGTACGACCTCAGTGTACATGAGCGACTGTTATTTTTGTCAATTTGACATCGTGTATTAACCAGTGTTGTGCAGTCAGACCACGCAAGGCCTCAGGCAGTTGCTATTTACTAACTATAAAAAAAAATTGTCAACCTCAAGAAAGCTGAATATAACATCATTGATCATCCAGCGGAAAAAGTCAGGTGCATGTTGACCTTTCAATGTCATTTTGTGTGTCTTTGCATCACCATTCCCTCTGCAACCAAACAGCTGATTTTTTTCCCCACCAATAGGAAGGTGATGTCACGTTTCATTGCTTTACTTTTACTTTGAAAGAAAAAGTTTCGTCCTGCGACCGAAGCGCGTACAAATGAGAAATAACTGGTTTTACTTAACCCGTTTTCACCAAGACTTGTTGGTAGTTTGAAGTCTGCACTTACGGGTGAAAGGGGGTGTCTGTGTGACTGCGTCATCATGCTACACCATTTATTAAGCTGCGCCTGCATTTCCACTTTTCCGAGGTCGCACAGCGAGGACTCCTGAGACTTAACCATACCGCTTTTCCGTGTGTTCACTTCCTGTGTTTAAATGTTGACAAAATAATGGATAATTTGTAACAAGAGATAGATGGCTTATGAAGTGATTAAAGGAAAACAGGAAGAATAAGAAGCGTTCAAATAAATAAATAGAAAATATATTTAAATATAGAGTACAGAGTGTGATCATGAGCTACATTAATTAGTACCAAGAAAAGCAGCAGGTCCTTTTATTTGTCAAACAGGGCTGCTACTACTGTTGCTGAATGATCAAGCACTTCGTGATTGTGTTGAACAGATTCATTATGAGTACCATTTTCGTTAAGTGACACCAAAATTTTCTGTTCAAGTAGGTCTTCACCAAGTGAGATGTTTCCATTCTACAGAAATGAAAGTCTATTTTTAAAATATCAAACCAGCCCCACACTTAAGTTGCATGTTACATTTCTGCTCTGGAATAAAAAGTCTCGACTGTCGTTGTACAAATTGATTGTGCAGTTCATTCTCCTCGCTCACGAGTTGACAGATTGACCCAAAAAGAGGAGCAATAGGAATAATTTACATGTGTTTAGTGTCCATATCACAACACAGTGTGACACAGAACTAATGAATCTCTCCGTCTATTCTAGGCCAATACCATCTCCAGATTGAGAATACTCAGCTGGAAGATGACACCTCCTTTGAGTGTCGAGCAGGCCTGTCTGAGAGCAGTGGTGCAATCATCTCCACCACCTGCTGGGTTGACTTACAAAGTAAACAGCATTTTCCAACGTTTGGAATCTGGCCTCTTGTCAACATTGAGTTTGTTACAACAACAAAATGATGGATGGAGCATTGAGAGGGCAGGCTCTGTACTCCACTAACACATTGAATCTCCTGACTGGAAATCAGCTTAGAGAGCTGTTCAATATTCATTTCTCCTGATAACAAGCTCAACATGGCTTAAGATAACGTGTTGTATTCACACTGAAGCAGGATACACCTAAGATAAGCCACTGAATTTAGTTTCTTTTTTTGCTATAGAACTCATATTTACATTACAGCTAATCCTCTTCCACAACACAAACTCTTTCCTGCTCCCACATTTTTAAATGGAAGGGAAAACTGTCAATTAGGCCATAAAGTGGAACATCACTGAGTAGTATCTCAAAAAGCATGCTTCACAAGTCAAATAAAACTTATACGGACACTTTTGGAGTTACCAAATGTGATTTTTTTTTTTTTTTGCTTTTCCTTTGGCATTTCTGTGTTTTTTTTTGCAATCCCAGAACATAAGGTTGCCAGTCATGGCAAAGTGTGATGATAGTAGTAGTAGTACTTTATTAATCCCACAGCAGGGAAATTCACTTGTTACAGCAGCAAGCAAGATACACAAGTAAAGAATGCATAGTGACATAGTGAATACAACATGGTTCAGGTGGTGACAGCAGTCGGTATGAAGGACCTGCGGAACCTCTCCTTCTTACACCTTCTTACATAATCATCAAATCAGAAACTTCCTGTAACAGAGAAAATGATCTGGCTGCTCAGTGACAGGGAAGAATGTTAAAATGTCACTTAAAACATTACAAGGAACAAATTAATTCACTTTACATTGTTCATAACCTCAGAAATTGAGAGTTTGGTAATGCTGGCACTCGGTTGAAACCCCAATTAAAGAACTTAATTGAGGCCACATTACAGCATATCATGCAATTCCTAAATACCATGCAAATATGCCCCCCGAGGGCTGTTGGGCATGACATCAGAGCATTCTAAATGGGCGGTTAGTTATCACTATCACCTTTTACGATGTCATGGCATCGTTGCCACTTCAGTTACTGTATATCTCGACGTCTGTGACAGTGATCCATCTGCAGCGAGTTGTTCAAAAGGCTGAAATGCTGATACAAATAATGAATAATAACACAAAGCTTTATAGATACATTATAAAAATTTGCTGTGACTGCGTCGCCCACCAGTGCTGCTGGCGATAGCCGACCGCCGCCGACAGGCAGGCGACGGGCAGCTGCGGCTCGTCGCCTGCACGTGTGTGGCGCCCGTAAGGCGGGTAGCCCGAAAAGGGATTGGATTCATCGGACTGGCTGGGGGTCCTGCTGGAGTGCACTCGAGCTGATCTCACATATTCTTATTAAAGAAGCCGCCTGATACGAAGTTTCACCAGTCTTTTTGAAAAAGTAAGTCAAATATGTTTTTGTCTACATTTTATGGTTCCCCTTTCATATCGTATAGCCTATGGGTCACCAAAGTGAGCCCCCCATGACCGTATGAGACGCCTGCAAGCATGCTTTTCATTCAGGTTTTCAGTTGATAATGCGAGAACACTAGAAAGAAATGGATCCTGAAACACAAAATGTGAGTTGTGGATACGAGCATTTTGTTAATGTTCTGGTAAAAGGGTTTAAAAAACAAAAAACAAATTCAAAGACTTCGTCTCCTTCAACGCCACAAAACTACCCGTTTAGACTTTGCCAAGGAGCATCAAACATGGGACATTGAAAGTTTTATTCTCTGATGAGAAAAAATGTAACCTTGACGGTCCAGATGGCTTCCAACGTTACTGGCATGACAAGGAGATCCCACCTGAGATGTTTTCTACCTGACACAGTGGAGGGGGGTCCTTCATGGTCTGGGGTGCTCTTTCATTCAGTGGAACACTGGAACTTCAGGTGGTGTGGGGTCGTCAAACGGCAGCTGCTTTCGTGCAGATGTTGCAGCGGGCATCCCTCATGACTGAGGGTCCTCGTCTGTGTGGTAACAGCTGGGTTTTTCAACAGGACAATGCTGCAGTTCACAATGCTCACTTGACCAAGGACTTCTTCAGGGAGAATAACATCACTCTTTTGGACCATCCTGCATGTTCCCCTCATTTAAATCCCATAGAGAACATTTGGGGATGGATGGCAAGGGAAGTTTATAAAAATGGTCATCAGGTCCAGATAGTTGATGCCCTTCATGAAGCCATCTTCACCACTTGGAGCAATGTTCCCACTAGCCTCCTGGAAACACTCGCATCAAGCATGCCCAAATTAATTTTTGAAGTGATTAACAAGAACGGTGGAGCTACTCATTACTGAGTCCTACCGAGAATTTTTTGAGCGATGGTCTTAAACCTTTGATCAGCTGATAAACTGCCTATTTCTGTTTAATTGTTGTTTTCAATAACCTACTTTTTCAAAGAGCTTTTTGTCTCAATCCCCCTTCTAGCTCTAGTTACAAACTCAATAAGATCCAAATGTGCAAAATGCAAATTCTAGCAATTTTTCAACTGGTCTTAAGATTTTGATCAGGTCTGTATATACAAATATCAAAGTGGCCCCACATCCTTTTACTTTTCAGTATGCGGCACTCGGTGGAAAAAGTTTGGACACCCCTGCTCTACCTACAAATAATTTCTTTATTAATAATGTATCCTTCTTCACAGAAATTCACTTATCACAGTCAGGTCTGGAACAATTTAACTGCAATGAATGAGAGACGAATGTATAAAAATATCCAACTGGTCCCCGAATCCTTTGATTTTCCAGGATGCGGCCGTCGGTGGGAAAACTTTGCACACCCCTGTTGCGTACTTTTTAGGTCATTCTGTTAGCTGCATTAGCTAGAACAGCAAATTATCCACCACCAACAAACTTAGCGACCATCATAAATATCTACGACCACTATGTTGACAGCTCTGTGACGTTCAAGTGTAAAATTCCTGCACTCTATCTGCTATGAACTGTGGAGACAGTCACTTTTATTATTTTTCATTTCCTTAAGAAGCACTTCTTCATTCGCTATGAAATAGTATGAGTATATCCTGCTTTCCCTAGCTGCCTCGGGGCAATCCATCCCTTTGCCCGTCCATAATAATAAATCATAGCAAAGTGATTGCAAACTTCCCATGATGTAAATATGCAATAGCATTGGACCACCTGTTATTTGGCTTATAACAACACCTCCATCACCTGCCCCTTGTACTTGTGGGAGCAAGCCCAGATGTGGCAAGGAAAAAAACTCTAAGCGAGTCTTTCTTGTCTAGGCCCAGCTCATTTATTTAACTCCCAGTTCCCATTTCTCCCCCGCTGCCTCGCTTCCAGGCTTTGCTGGCTATGGATAGGGCTTATTTCAGAGTGGTGGAGGGGGGTGGTGTTGCCGTGGCGATTCTAGCTGCCTCACTCCCTCCTCCTACTCCTCCTGGGAAAAGAACACATTTTCCTGACATCAATGGGCCGATGGGAGAGATGTGGCGGCCGTGTGGAATATAAAGAGGCATACTTATAGACCGTAGACATCTCCCTTTGAATGACTGTTATGTTATGTCCCATGTCCTTCAGCAGGCCTACACCTGCAGCCTCAGCAGGCCTGGCTCCCACACACTGCAAATCAACTGCTTTTCAACTTGGTCAAAAAGGGCAAAGTATGTTAAAAATTGTGCTCATGTTACGTTAGGGGCAGCACAGTGGGAAAGTGATGAGCAACCTTGCCTTTAGCAGAAAACTTCTGCTTTTGAATCTCATCTCCGGCCTTTCTGTGTGTCGTTTGCATGTTCTCAGGGTAGTCTAAACTATCTCTATGTCGGTTGGACTGGGGGTGAATGGATAAATAGATGCACCAGCGGGTGGGCAGACAGGTGGAGGGACAAGTAGATAGATGGAAGGTTAGATGGAGATTACATGTTCCTTCTGTGCTTGCGTGGGTTCTCTCTCGGCCATCCAAGAAAATAAGTACAGTATGCTAACACGTGTCTCTCTGTGTCAGTCCAATGACTGACTGGTTATCAGTCCAAGGTGATTCTCACTTTTTGTCAGATGGGATAGGCTTCAGCTTCCCCATGACCCTGAACAGGATAAGCGCTATTGAAAATGGATGGCTGGTTGCTTCAGGCATTGTTGGTAGATGTATTTACGAGGACTGAAAACCCAACAGCTGCTCTGTTTTCCCGTGATGCTCCGTTTAAAATCCTCTCCACACTTCTGTGGTTCTCTGGTGTTTTTAGTTGGGCGTCTTGGGAACTCCCCAGCTGTGGATTGTCGAGGATGGACAGTTGCAGCTGTGCTGTTTATGAAGGGCAAAAGTGTGAGGGGAGCGACTTAAAAATGTACCGTACAGCCTTGCTCCTAAAGGGTCGTTTGTTCTGCGTCACCAACTCAACTGATTCAAAATACATGACTAATCGGGGCCTTGATAATGAGCTGATGAATTCAATCTCCTGTTAGTGCTGAACTGGGACTGGAAACTCTGCGTCCTTTAGAAGGCACCGTCTCTGATGAGTTCCCCATGGCCTTCTCCGTCACTGAACTACAGCTCTCAAGGCCCAACACCACTGGCCGCTCAACCATGGCCGTCGCCCATCAAGCCCTGCATCAAATCAAAACACTATAAACTCTTTATGAGGAGATGCAGCAGCAGGGAGGGGTGGAGTGTGAAAACAAAACAAGGGAATTGCTGGTTGTATAATTGGATTCCTGGGTCAGCGGGAGTGGCATCATGACTCGCTAATTCAAGATAGATCACCACAGGCAATAAATAGCTGGCAAAAATGTCAATAAGCCCTGTCCATAGGCTTACTAAGTGATGTTTTCAAGGCATTTCCATTGGAAACATAACTCCTGTGTGTTTTTGCCTTCCTGTAGTGCTTAGGTGGAGGATTACTGCAATAGGCACATCAAGTGGCAGTGAGTAATCCATGACAATAACAACCTCTAGCCCCTCCAATGAGCACTCCCCTCACCCTCTCCTCTGCTAAAAGTTCCCCTGCACAGTGCCAATCACATACCTGATGCATCCTGTGTTGCGGTTCATACCATTCGCCTGAGCATTTAATCCAATTAATAAACAACTCTCTCCCTCGGAGCATTTCAAGGATGTACAGATGTCTCTTGAAAATATTTTTTTCACATGCTCTGCTTTTAGGCTCTTACTCATCCAGTTGCCATATTTGTGCCTTATGGAGATATGGATGTCCCCGTATGTGTAAGCTTATTATCAATGTTCGTTGTGGGTTAGAGGACATTTTAGGAACCCTGGATATGATGTTTTTTTTCCTTCTTACCAAGCAGCAGCTAATGAGTTTAGCACTCGAAGAGAATATAATGAGCCTTCATTCAGGATTCCCTGTTATGAATTATGGAACAACTTATAAATGGGGGCACCAGCAACATAGAGCATGGTGACTTTATTCATCTGTGTTCACAAAAAGATCAGACAGTTGCCCAATATATAACCCCACTAGAGGACATTGTGTCGAACTATAGCGTACATATGAAGAACCGTTACGCGTTGAGTGTGTACAATAGGACGTGAATTCTGTTATGTCATGCGATGAAAGGCTGCGCATTAGATGGAACATCTTGTTTGTGCTTTTAAGATGGGTAAATAGTTATTTTCCTTATTCATCTGTTGCGACAAGGGGTTTTCAAAGTAAGTAGCACAGGAAACCTCCCCTCAGAGAATATAACAGGCTGGAGCCTTACCTACGCCCCAAAAAAATGCTTTTCTGGAGCAGACTCGGTTTACTCTACATACTAGGAACGAATAATAATTTCATTTGGCCTTTGTCATAACTGAAGTTAGCTTAGCAGGTTTGAAAAATAGATTTTTCTTTATTTTTCTCAAGCTGCCGTGTCTTTTGGCACATCCCAGAGGATCACACCTTGAAAACCCCTGGCTTAAACCGTTTAACTGTAGTCCATTCTAAAATACAGTGGTACCTTTTGTAATGAATTTATTCCAAAAGGTCAGACGAAAACTGAAACATGCGAAAACCAAGGTAATTTTTCCCATAGGAAATAATGTAAATCCAATTAATATGGTCTAGACATTCAAATATTTTTAACAAAAAATACATTTTATAGAGTATAATTATAGTTTTATATGCAAAAAACAATGCAAACTAATTATAAATGATGCATGGATGGAACTTACTGTTGATGCAGACTGATCAGTAATTGCTGGCACTCGCAACTTTATGTTAGCAGTCGCACTGAAACAAAAAAACATACAAAAAATGTTGGCAAAAACCTGACAAAAACTAAATCATACGAAAACAAAAAACAATGTTTGACTGTAGTTACCTCTGAATGAGCGCTACCCCAAAATCTGGAGCAAAGAAGCTGGGGAATTGGAATGTAATGTATGTTGGTCCCGCGGTATGGTGCACTAGTGATTCGCTTGTTGGCCTCACAGTCAGGAGACTGAGGGTTGGAATCTCCGTTTGGGCATCTCTGTGTGGAATTTGCAAGTTTTCCCGTGCGTGTGTTGGTTTTTCTCCGGCTTCCTCCCACATCCCAAAAACATGCAGTTAACTGGAGATGAAATTGTCCATGTGAATGTGAGTGTGCATGGTTGTTTGTCTATATGTGTCCTGTGATTGGCTGGCAAGCAGTCCAAGGTGTACCCTGCCTCTTGCTCGATGGACAGGCTCCAGCTCACCTGCGACAAATGGTATGGAAGATGGAGGGGTGGCTGTACGCTGCTCCCCAGAAACCCTGCACCTGGAAACTTCCAACTCAGACAAGTGGGAAAGAGAGCTGAAAGACTCAAAGTTTCTTACTCTGACTTCACCAAGATGAAGTAGTCAGTTGTCCCAACTTTATTTTCTGGATTATTTGTTATTATAGTATATGATATTGCAATTTAATGCAATCTGTTCCGCATGGAAATAGCACTAATGTATTTGGGGTATGATTACTTTTCTGTCTCTGAGTAAGACTCTTTTATTGCCTGAGACCTGTTTGTGTACGTGTGTCAATTAGTGGACATATGTGTGTGAGAGTAAACACACTTCTGCACATGCGTGAGTGGTTTCTCCTTGACTAAAAGCCATGAGCGTCTGTCAGCTCTTGAGATCTTCTGTTCTTCATTATTTCCCTTAATTCAACATATTATATTTATGGAAGCCGCATTACCGTCTGATCCTCCTCTAATATTTTTTCAAGGAAATGAGCTTGACATGCTGGTGGCTGCTTTTAGAATAAAGCAGAACAAATGGAGCCTGTGCGCACATACATTTGACTGTCAGCGTGATTATTTGTGCTTGCGCTGTCCACTTGAGTTTATCTTTGTGTGTTTGTGTGGAGAAAAGAGAAAAGCGAGTGCGTCTGTATGTGAAAGGGACAAAAGATTTGCATGGAGAAAAAAAAGCTGCTTATGCATACTGATGTGTGCCTGTTAATCTGCTTCTTATCTGCCTTATCTATCCATCCGTCTGTATTTGTGTAATGAATTGAATTTTGCGGCTCACTGTTTCTCATCTGAGCATACTTTGCATGCCTCCCTATTTTGTGCTCACATGTGAGCCTTAATAGAAGAGCAGAGAGAAAGAGGGCAATCACATAAAAAAAAGAAAAGCAGACAGACAAGTTGACAATGAAGGGGGAGAAAGAGTTAATTAAAAAACAGCATGTTTGCTTGCTCTTATTTGCTCTGAGTCTTCTAAATTGAACAGGATGTGAGCTCTTGTGCTATCACATTTGTACAAACGTGTGCGCGCACCTAAGTTCATCCTGACTGGGCTGATTAGGCCACATGGTTTGCCTGAGTGGATGTGATGGATGGAGGGGCTGTAATTTCCAGCCTGAGCTGGAACACACTTTCCATGCTTGTGCAGTTTAGCTGCAGTGGTCAAGAAGGATAGCGTTGAGAAAAGACGGGAAGGTGGGTGGGGGGCAGTGGGGATTGTACCTCCAGAGACATGATGGAGTGAGAAACAGATAAGAAGAATGAGGCAGCAGGCGAGGGAGAAATTAGATACCTGCCTGCCTCATTTGCGTACATATCATTATTCTTATTTTAGGATTTGTTAGGCTGCCAGATGCTGCTGCAGCACAACAAGTGATATGCGAATGGACCAGGCCTGAGTAGATTGAGAGCGAAGGGATTGTCAATAGATGCATGGCCCAGTCATCTTCTCCGGGAAGAGCGTTTGTGTGTGGGTTGGGGGGGCAAACAAATGCATCTCATTATTTCAACATGCGCCTCTGCAGTGCTCTGGGTAACCCATCACAGTCCACACAGATTCAATTGCTTCTTTTAAATCAGTTTGAGACCGAAGCCACATCTCATCTGTCTCAATAGCAGCGAGGAGTTCACTGATCCACGCTGTGCACAGCAACAGCACCTCCTTGTGGCCGAAGGTGGATTTCATATGTCCACCAGTGAAGGCTGGCTACTCCTGCTGCTGTGGTCCTGCTGTTTAAGCACACAATAGTGGAGGAATTGAACAGCTCGCTACTCATTCATTGGCGTTTTCACTTAATCTAACATGGATACTTTTCCAAACGCACCAAAAGCTGGCACAGCTTTCAGTTTGAGAAAGTCAAAAGTCTCGGTAAAGAGTGACACATCTATCAATAGAGGACTTTCATGATTTGTTTGTGACAGATTTGTCAGTGTACCGCCAAATACTTTTAGGTCTCTTGTGTTAATTTTTGTCCCCCTCCTGGAATGGCTATTTATGGTCAAATAAAAGGACGGTCGACTATGACAGTAGAGAAGTGAAGGGAGCTTTGATCAGTCCAGAAAGCACATATTTGGCTTGGGGGCGATCTGAGAAGTGTTTGGTGTTTGCCATGATGGATTAGCGTTGGACTGGTTTCATCACTATTTCATCTCTTACATTCTCTTCTTGTTCATAATTTGTATTCTAACAACAACAGCATGTAAAACCTCACGGGGGTAAATCACTCATGCCAACTGTAAAGACTCTTCTCTACATACAGTCATGACCAAAAATATTGGCATGCCAAACATGCTAATGTTTTGGTCAAAGATGCCAATGTTTCTGGCCATGCCTGTATGGAATACAACCAAATCGACCTAATTTATACAGCCATGGCTAAACATGGCTAGCATCTTTGGCATGCCAATATTTTTGGGCCAAGACTACTGTATATCTTTGTGAATATTCTCATTCATCCAGGTTATTGTATTATCAGAGCATTGACTTGATCACAGCCTGAACAATCCATTTGCAATCTTCTCAATGTACCGTAATTTCCAGACTATTGAGTGCACCTGACTATAAAGCCGCATCCACAAAATTTCAAGCGAAAATAGATTTGTACTGTATATAGGCCATACCTGGGCTGCACCGCGGCCTAGTGACGAGCATGCTGGCCACACAGTCAGGAGATTGGGAAGACCTGGGTTCGAATCTCTGTTGGGCATCGCTGTGTGGAGTTAGAATGTTCTCCGGGTACTCCGGTTTCCTCCCACATTCCAAAAATATGCATTTTAGGTTAAGTGGCGACTCTAAATTGTCCATAGGTATGAATGTGACTGAATTGTTGTGTGTCTATATGTGCCCTGGGATTGGCTGGCGACCAGTCCAGGGTGTACCCGTCTCGCCTTAAGTCGGCTGGGATAGGCTCCAGCATACCCGCAATGCTGAGGATAAGCGGCATAGAAGATGGCTGTATGGATAGGCCACACCTGTCTATAGGCCGCAGGTGTCAACGTTGTATATTTATGGTATATTTAGTAC
This sequence comes from Dunckerocampus dactyliophorus, assembly GCF_027744805.1. Taxonomy (NCBI): domain Eukaryota; kingdom Metazoa; phylum Chordata; class Actinopteri; order Syngnathiformes; family Syngnathidae; genus Dunckerocampus; species Dunckerocampus dactyliophorus. Next base: position 21,740,157 of record NC_072825.1, read on the forward strand.
AGAGAAAGATTTTTTTAACTTTTATTAAATTACCTCACAGTCGTCTAGTGACAAGGAAGTGTTGTGATTATGAGTTGGAGATACATATATGGTGTTGGAATTGCACTGCCGTTGATGTGTTCAGGTCAGAATAAAGTTATAAAAGAGCATCAGACTCTGTGTGCTGGACTGCACCTCCGTCTGTCGTCCTAACAGAGAAGCGTGGCTTGCCATGATGCGTATGCGTAAATTACACTAAAGGTTTTAATGTCATTAGTTAAATTAATTATTAACCGCCGTTAATGCGCTATTTTTGACAGCCCACGTGACAAAAACATAACATATTCAATAAAATACATCACACTCGCCGCTCACTTCTCTGGAAGACTATCCACTACTATCTGGACTATCTGCACCTTTTGTCACAGAGCTTTTCCTCTGTCCCTTTTTGTTTATCCCTGCACCTGTACAATTAAAGACTTTTTTGTTTGCACGCCAAACGCCTCGTCTCTGCACACCGGGGGTCAAGCTTCCTACAGCTCCAGACCAACCAGAACGTAACAGAATGAACCAGCCAAACCTGACAGTGCACTGCAGCATTGCGGAGATGGCCGCTTGTTGCGAGCATATGCTGCAGGACTACAGGGCACCTGGCGGGCTCAAGGAGCGCCTCCGGGAGCTGAGGACCAGCGTCGCTCTCGGCCAGGCGACCGGACGCAAGGCCCACCTCCAGCCCCTTCTCCACCCTTCTGGAGACGCCTGGGTTCCGTCCCTTCGGGGGGGGGGGGCTACGGTCGGCTGTGCGTTCCTAGCCGCACAGCTGCCTCCGGATTCCGGCGCAACCTTTTCCTCGGCCGAGAGTAAGCCCTCTTCCGCCGCAGCGCCCCTTCCTCTGGCTGAGAGCAAGCCTTCGTCCACCGGGACTCCTTCTCCTCCTCCAGCCGAGAGTAAGCCTTCGTCCTCCGCGGCTGTTCTGTCAGCCGAGAGCAAGGCTTCGTCCGCCGCGACTCCTTCTCCTCCTTCGGTCGTGAGCAAGCCATCATGCGGACCCGGCCGCCTCCCACTTCGTCGCCGCGGACCCGGCTGCCCCACTCTTTCACGGGAATTCCTCGTCTGCTAAGCTCGCCGGCTGCACCGTCGTGCGACCCCGCGTCGCCACCGGACACCTTCTCGCGGGCAGTGGAGAGGATGGTCTGGCTTCGCCGTTTGTCCCATGGTGGGGCGTGTGCAAGCCCGGCAACCTTCCGCCGATCCTCCCTCCACCCACCCTGGATTTCGTGGACCTTCGGAACATCTGGCATCCGTTCCGTGGGGGGGAGGTACTGTTAGGTTTCACAGGACACCTGTCCTGCGCCTTTATTTTGGAGAGCTGTACTTCCTGCGTGGTGGCGGAGACAGCCACTTCACGCTTGGTGGCCGGACAGCTGCAGCCAATTGTCATTTGCGGCGGTTAAAAGGCCAGCGCCATCGTACGTGCGGCGCTGGTTCATTGCCATTGCGACTCACATTCCTCGTCCCCTAGTTAGTGCTGTCACGTGAACTATCCACTACTATCTGGACTATCTGCACCTTTTGTCACAGAGCTTTTCCTCTGTCGCTTTTTGTTTATCCCTGCACCTGCACAATTAAAGACTTTTTTGTTTGCACGCCAAACGCCTCGTCTCTGCACACCAGGGGTCAAGCTTCCTACAGCTCCAGACCAACCAGAACGTAACAATTTGGGGTTTATTTTCATTTCATTGGTGCATGTTTATATATTTAGGTATACCTTTTGCGTGTTAAAGGGATAGTTTGGATTTTTTGAAGTTGTATGCCATCCCCATCAGCAGTGGGCAATTTAAACAGTGACTTACCCACCCATCTGATCCCGCGAGTCCAGTTCTCGTCGGATATCCATGACGAGAAACATAGTTCTGCTTAGTTGCTAGGTCATTTAAGTAAAGAGTTTGGCTTCTCCAAAGAGTAATACATTTGCGTCATAAAAATGCCTCCTCCAAAAAAATCTGACCTCACAAATCGATCTGCGCACTGTTGCTTCTCCATTTGTGTGTATGTGATGAAGGCGCTCGCATCTTCTTGCACTGTGGAACAAACGTAAACAAGATGGCTGCGGCACTCTGTCGTGGATGAAGATGCGATACACAAATAGTTGTGTATCATTGAAATACACAACACACAAATACACCCCTGTTGAAATAATCCACTGCTGATAGGGATGTCATACAACTTCATGTCAAAAAATCCGAACTATCCCTTTAAGTTGCTGTGTGAGGAGTTTAATGTTCTTTGTAAGATGACACTGTGAGTCAGTCCCATTGCTAATAGTGTTTATGTGACATGGACCAGCACTACTAATTTTGAAGGCCCTTAGCAGATTACTTTGACATGGCAACACATAGCTATTGGAATCAGTGCAGCCAAGAGACATGCTACGAAATGAAGATAAAGGAGCGTTGAGAATAAATTAATACAGTTTAATGGAACAAGTATAAAAATTTAAGTTGTAAATGTAGGCCAGTGTTTCTGATAGCCAGCAGAGAAGACTTTGCTGGCCCTGACTGTACATCACTGATAAAATGTAGAAGTACTTGCCACTAATGAATGATAAAATAAGATAATCGATGAACAGATGGAGTTGAAGTCACAGTGTAGACATTTCACTTTTGTGTCTCGCAGTAACAATGGTGCGTTCAAGGTCCGCCGAACAAAGTGCAAAATGTCAACACTTGACAACATTTTTTTTTGTTTGTTTTTGACTGCAACGCGAAAGACGGCAGGGAGTGGATCCGGATATCAACAGGGGAAACCAAAGTGTTCTTGTTTGGTTTTTTTTGTTAATTTTTGTTTTTCTTTTTGTTTCAAAAAAGCAATTGATGTGATACGCAGAGGGGGTAGGATTAAATAAGATCTGCGTCTTCATACTCCTTTCCTTCATATATATATTGGTAAGACATCTGCCTTTCACTCGGAGGGCTAGGGTTTGATTCCAGCAGGGGTACAATGACGATTGTACAATCGGGCATAACAACATCTTCCAGTTGGGTCCTTAGGCAAGACCGCCTAACTACCTCATGATGAGTGATACCGAACAAAGAGACATACCGGCTCAGACGTCACCCGGGTCAACAATGTCTGCGTCAGGTGCTGAAGGACCAGGGAATTATGACGAGAAACCGGCTACTAACACAAAACAGACGGCAATGGAGACGAGATGCGAACGAGGCACTGTTGGAATGCTACTACTCTATGCTACATGAAGAGAATGTGGGACATATGGATGCTTCGATACCCACAGTCTACATTGACACCAAAACAGCTAGTGGCTCAATGTTCCAACAGACGCAAACGGAAACTTTTATCACAGCTAGAGATTGAGGAGGTACAACACGTTAATGCTCCGACAAGGGGGAGCCAGGACGATAGGTCAGAAGGGGGAGTTAACGCCCCTCCAGAGATTGGGTACCAAGCCCCAGTGACAGACGAACTGAATGAGAGAGTAACTGACCTGAGAGATAAGATCATGGCTAAGATAAGAGCCTGTCAACCCCAACACAGACTAGCGAGAATGACTGAAGTACCACCAGAAAGTCTCCTAGCTGATGCAGCAATAAGAACAATCCCTACTGCAACAATCACTGAAAACAATGAGCTGATATACAGTACAGCAACAGTGATCCTGGAGATGCTTAGCAAGCATAGCGATAACATGAAGGTCAAGAAGGAGCCACCATGGCGGAGAAGGTTGGAAGCCAAAATCAAGGCAACACGGATGGAAGTAAGCCAATTGTCAGAACTCCAGAAAGGTGCAACCAGAAAAGGGGTACTGAAGAGGCACAGTCAGATGCCCATACATCATAGCAGCTACAGTAAGATAAGTGGGCACATGGATCAATACATGACAGAAACACAGAAAGGCACTGGTAAAAACACCAGAGGAGTCAAACACCAACTACTGGTTGACAGAACTGTCACCCGAGACAGCAAAACCAGACAGACAAACCTGTGCACTGCCTGGATTGATTACCAGAAAGCCTATGACTCAATGCCGCACACATGGATCCTGGAATGTCTGAAGCTGTACAAGGTCAACACCGCTCTGAGAGCTTTCATTGCAAACTCAATGAGGCTGTGGCAGACCACCCTTGAGGCCAAATTCGAGCCAATTGCGCAAGTCTCCATCAAATGTGGCATATACCAAGGAGATGTTCTGTCACCGCTGCTGTTCTGCATAGGCCTGAACTCGCTCAGCCAATTAATCAACAAGACTTGCTATGGATACCGACTTAAGAATGGGGCCACCATCAGTCACCTCCTCTACATGGATGACATCAAGCTGTACGCTAAGAGCAAGCGAGACATTGACTCACTGATCCACACCACCAGGATCTACACAGGGGTCATCGGAATGTCATTCGGACTGGAGAAATGTGGCCGAATGGTAACAAAGAGAGGGAAGGTAGTCCATACAGAGGGCGTTGCACTCCCAGAGGGCAGAATAGTAGATGTTGAGGAGAGTTACACGTACCTTGGAATACCACAGGCACAGGCTGGTAACCATGAAGAGGCCACAAAGAAAGCTGCAACGGTCAACTATCTGCAACGTACAAGACAAGTCCTGAGAAGTCAGCTCAATGGGAAGAACAAGATCCGGGCAATTAACAGCTATGCCCTGCCAGTGACCAGATACCCCCCGTGCATGGTGAGTAGCCCAAACCCACCCCAAATCCAGTATCCAGAGGCTATACGCGAAGCGCAAAGAGGGAGGCTGAGGATTAGTGAGCATCAGTACCACTATCCAAGACGAAACATCCAAGCTCCACGAATACATCAGGAAGATGGCCCCAAGAGATGAAGCACTTAGTGAGTGTCTCAAGCAGTGGAAACTGGAAAAGAAGGAGTTGGAGGAACCATCATGAGAGGAAAAACCCCTGCATGGGATGTACCACCGACAGATGGCGGATATGAACAAGTCCTACCAATGGTTAGAGAGGGCTGGACTGAAGGACAGCACAGAGGCGCTAATCATGGCAGCACAGGAGCAGGCCTTGAGCACCAGCGCAATAGAGGCCCAGATCTACCACACCAGGCAGGATCCCAGGTGCAGGCTGTGCAAAGAGGCCCCTGAAACAGTCCAGCACCTAATAGCAGGGTGTAAGATACTGGCAGGAAAAGAATACATGGAACGGCATAACCAAGTAGCAGGTATAGTGTACAGAAACATTTGTGCAGAATATGGACTGGAGACCCCTAGATCTCAATGGGAAACACCTCCCAAGGTGGTGGAAAATGAGAGGGCTAAGATCCTGTGGGACTTCCGAATACAGACCGATAAGATGGTTGTGACCAACCAACCCGACATCATGATCATGGATAAGCAGCAAAGGACAGCCATTGTGATCAATATGCCCCAATGACGGCAATAGGAGGAAAAAACTGGAGAAGTGGCTTCAGGAGATACCTGGAGAAACATCAGACATCTCTGTCCAGAAGAGCGCAGTCCTAGGAACAGCTAAGATACTGCGCAGGACCCTCAAGCTCCCAGGCCTCTGGTAGAGGACCCAAGCTTGAGATGAACAGACCACCCACCTTACCAGAGGAGATGGGGGGGGGGAGAGTTTTTTTATATGTCTGTGTGTTTGCGTGTGTGTGTGTGTGTATGTGTCTGCGGGGGTATGCACGCGCGTGTGTGTATGTATGATACACTCCTGATATCAAAATATTAAGACCAGTTTAAAAATTGCGAGAATTTACATTTTGCACGGTTAGATCTGAAGGAGGTTCTAAGTAAAGCTTCAAAATGCAAAAAGACTAAACATTTTTTGAGGAAACAATTTATCCAGGCAACCATTCAACTGAAATAGGCTGTTCACCAGCTGATCAAAAATTTTAGACCACTTTGTACAATTTCTTACTAATTTCTTGTCAAATCAAGTTAGAGCATGACATCCAAAGTCATTATTTATTTTAGTACCACTCCATAGTTTGGACACATTTTCCATGCAATTGAATGACAAAGTGTCCAAAGTTTTGATAGGGACCGTATGTTTGCATAAGATATAGTATGTAAATGAAAGAATTTCAAATCTATTCTTAGAACAATAGGAACTCACGTTTATATAATGGTGTAGAATTCTGTATGCATTTGTGTGTATTACAGTATGTATGTATGTCATTCATGTCCACAAAGGTGTAGGAAAAAAATCTGAGCTATTTAGTCCGACTTCATGTCTCAGCAAATACTGATAGTGTGCTGTTCACTTTACGTGTTTGAATGTTCTCATTTTACCATTTTCTAAAAAAAAAAAGATTTTTTTTATGGAGTTTCAATTTGTAATGGATCCTTTTTTGGCAATTACATGCCCTTAAAAGTGTCCCCTTTAAGTGGAATATAGTGCTGACACTTGAACAATATCGTCCATAACCTGTAAAATTTCCTACAAGAGTCTGATGACATTATGTTGCAATGTGACATCCCAAGTTATTCTTTCCTTATGTTTGCATCAGCATTTATCAGTGAAAATGTCAGCTTCCTCTGCCACAGAATGAGTGCTATGAAAAAAAAGTTATTGATATAGAAAATCTGCAGCTAATTTACTTCCCTCATCCAGTTCCATCTTAGCCTTACTTTGAAGCAGACATGGCAACACCGTGGGTGGCAGGGAAGAAGTATACTGTCACCTGTGCTGCCACTGATGCAAAGCCTGTGGCAGAACTCGCACTTTACAAAGGTAGGCCACCCTTTGAATAGCTTTTACGGTAACAGAGGTGGTCAGCCAGACAGGTTTGAACAGCTGTTGCAATAGTTCACATTTTGAGTCTTCTACAGGTCACAGCCTGATTATTTCAATATAAAAACACTTCAAGAAGAATAAAATGTGTTACTTATTTCACATCTTTGAAGGAAATAATTGAAAGGAGCAGACACTATGTGGGAGGAAATTTCCAATTTATGATGCTGTTATACTGCATGTACAGAGAACGGATATCAAGTTCCAAGTTGTTTACAATGTTCCCATTCTCTACTTTAGACCTTCCCCTTTCCCAGTCACAGCTATTACACTGTGTGCAGTTGGTGCTGTGTATTGTGTTGTTGCAGGTGTAAATAACACACAGACAGGTGTCCATCACATACCCCTCTGGGCAACTCGTTGCGGTAGCACAGCATCATAAATTACAACCTACACTCTGGCAAACATAATCCTCATCTTTTTGATATAGATTGAAATTAAGAAAACAGGAAAGGAGAACGTATTAAATACTGCATTACATTTACTTAGGTGTACCTAATGTATTGGCAAGTGAGTGTATAACATAATCTAGACATGAATAGTGTTGCACGGCAGACTGAGGTACCGTGTTGTGTTTTAAATCCGGTTACAATATGCCACTTGAACACACACCAACCCCATAAAAACACGTGTTTACATGTGTTGTGTATCTGCGCTCCATTGTGTCTTTTAGATAGAGTGGAGCTGACAGGTGCAGAGTCTTCCTCCACGTCTGGCTCAAAGGATAAGCTTGAGAACACAAGCGCCAAAGTAACGTATGTGTTCATCCGCCTGCCAGACTCATTCTCCTCAGCAGCGTTGCTGCTCCAAGTCTGTCTTTGTCTCCTGTTTCCCTTCTTTTCCACCCGGCTCTTATTTTCACATTCGCTTATAGTGAGCACAATGAATTTGGGCGCACGGCGCAGTTACTTGGCACTGTGCAATTGAATTAGCTTCTGTCAAAGGCACAAAATTACATTCCAGCAGGGAGACAAATCCGATCCTCACCGGTTCGCCAGGTGTCTTTACATTAAACAAGGCCAGAGATTGCTTTAATCCTGCTTGTCTCCTCTGTGTCGAAGATAATAACTTGATGTCATATCCTGAGGATAACATTGGTCCTGAGGATGTGCAACATTGTTCAGCACTACAGCAGCCAAAGTCTTAAGTAATATTGATTCTACTTTTTCTTCACATTCACACTGAGTATATAAAGCAGTGGGTAAAGCAGTGGTTGCTGTGCTTGCCATTGAGGTATAATTTGTTACAGAATTGATCAAGTGAAAGAGAACACAAGGCTCTGCACAAAAATAATCCTGCGTAGTGCTTGAAGGCAGCAGCTTCCTCCCCAAACCAAAAACTCTCTGCGTGACCCCCCCGTCATACACACATCTTTATACTTCCTACTACAGAATAATGGGTCACCTCTTCATAGCCTGTCCCCATTTGCATGTGAAACTATTGCAAAGGACGATCATAAGTTTTATGAAGCTCACAAAAGGCCACAGCAAAGAAAGAGGAAATGAGAGCCAGAGTGCAATGATAACATAGAGTAATTCATTTATACAATCGCATTACAGTATGTATCCTTAAATTCTATAATAAAAATTAAAAAACAGAACTCCTTAATAAAGTACTAAATGATTCCAATCAAAATAAAAAGTAGACGTGTGGCTGGATAGACACACACAGATTGATTGACAGATGTACGAATAAATGGCTGGACCAATGCACGGATGGAAAAAAGGATAGAGAGATGTATGATTTAATGGACAGTGAGACAGACGAAGAGATGAATAGCTAGCTGGACCACCGAGTGGATCAATTCCCGGATGGCTGGATGGACAAGTGTATGAATGGATGGGTGGACAGATGAATGGATGGCTGGACAGACCAACAAATGGTTGAAATAATGGATAGAAAGATGGATGAAATCATGGATAGGAAGATAGATGAATGAATGAGCAGTTGGACAAATGAATGGATGAATGGAACAAGGACAAACTGGATAAACTGATGTAATGACAAATGGATGACTTGACGAACAGGTGGGTAAGGTGGATAGCTAAACAGACGAACAGGTGAATAAAAAGATGTAAGGACAGGTTGATGAATGAAAGGAAAGCCAACAGTAGGGGATGGCTGGGCAGACTACCGAATGGATGAAATGATGGATGGATGAATGAATAGACAGTTGGACAAACAGTTGGATGGATGGCCGGAAGGACAGATTGGAAAAATGTATAGGTGGATGGAAAGAGGACAGACTACATAAAGCGTTAGACAGACATACGGATGGATGGACTAATACATGGCTGGACAGATGAGTAAATGCATAGATGGTTTGCAGGTGCATAGCTGGATGGATCAATTGATTGGACTGACACACAAGTGAATGAATAGAGGGATGGATAGGTGGATGGATGCATGGATTACAAGAAGAGATGGGTAGATGATAGGATGGACACTAAGGTTGAATGAACATGTACAAACACGGGACTGGACTGACAGATGAGTGAATGGACGGATGGGAGGATGATTGGAGAGGTGGCACAAATGGACTGATGAATGGCTAGACTGATCAACAAGTGGAGTGATGTACGGACAAATAGACGGATGGGTGGATGGTAGTCGAATAGATAGCAAGACAGGTGGATGGGTGAATGAAAGGATGGGCAGTTGGACGGATAGAGTGATTAATGTTTATATGGACAGACAAGTGGATAGACTGATGGACATACAAAATGATGGTTGGACAAAACTGGATAGACTAGACAGATACTGAAGCTGGATGAATGGATGGACAGTTGGAAGCATTCATAAACTGGATGGATATACAGTATAACTTCATTCATATTCACATGTCCTTATATTGTAATCATAGGATATACTTCAAATTATGCTTAGCCAATGACATGTTTTGTCAGAACCTTTTCTTGCTCAGAGGCGAGAATATAACTTTCTATTCTTCTTCCCTAAAAGGTCACAGCTCTGAGCTCTGAATAACGGGAGACACTTGACATGTCACGGCAAGAATTCTGCCCTCTTCTGGCCAGTGGTGACCGCCGAGACAATGAATGTGTATTGTGAATGTGTCCCTTTGTAAACGGACAGTCAAATAACAACACACAGACCTGCAGGTCAAAACTATTCATTCTGTACAGTTAATCTTATTTTTCCAATTTTGTCCAAAATAAATGAGTCAGTATAGACCAAATTAGAGAGCCATTCACAGCAGTTTATCCACAATGGTCCAAGTGTATTATTACTAAATAGGAACACCAAAAAACACCATTAGTAAGCTAATAAAACTAACCCAAATCAAACTTCACTGGGACACGAGGAGATGTGTTTCACTTAGTGTTTATTTGTATTTCATTACATGATCTTATCACATTTTCAACCACAACAAAGTAAGTTTTTTTGTCTATGAAAGAGGCATTCTTGTTTTTCCCCACTTATCTTGAAAAACAGCAGTGAAAGCTATTGCTGTTGAATGCAAAAACACAGCACCTATGTATTAAAGTGCCTTTTAGTGTTTTCCACTAACCTTATTGGTTGGAGTAACTGATTCTTGAGGCCTTAGTCAGCCCACCTGCCTTTTCTGATGATTGCAGTGGAGCACAACTGCACTGTCGTCTGCTTCCATTGTCCACAATAGCCACACTCCTCCACGTTCTATGCCTTTGCTGTTGTTTTTAACCATCCCAATAACAGTGGGCACTGTTTCTCCATCTTGTTGTCTGAAATAGGGTTTTTGTGTTAAGTGTATTGTATTGTATGTACTTTATTTATCCCACAGCGGGGAAATTTACTTGTTACAGCAGCAAGCAAGCAAGATACGCAAGTAAAGAGTACAGTGTAAAGAATGTATAGTGACTACAACATGGTTTAGGTGGTGCAGGTGTTGTAGAGCCTGACAGTGGTCGGTATGAAGGACCTGCGGATTAATAATAATAATAATTAATAAATGATTATTTTCAGAATCGGGTTGGCTGCAGGTGCAGTCAGCATAAAAGTCCGCCGTCAGATCAAGAGCGGTCGCTGTTTTCAGCCGTCATTCACCAGATTAATAGCAATTTCCAATTTGTTTTGTTGTTTCAACCAGCACAGCATATTACAGCGATAACAAACGCCCATCCTTCTTTAATTTAATGGGCCTCATGTATTTTATTAAAAAAGAAGTGTAAACTGTTTGTACTTTTTGTCACCTTATAACTGTTGGAAGATTTGTGATTTTGCTTCATGGACTGTATCCATCTTACTGCTCTTTTTAATACTTTCATCAGATCTGGTCCTCTTATCCACAGTCACGTTAAATGTGGCCCATTTATTGGTGCTGTGTCAGCAAATAGGGATGCTTCCTACTCAATTGCAGAGAGTGTTCTCATCTTAGAAACATCACTCTTTTTTATGTCCATTGATGGCCCCTCCTCACACATCTCTCAGTGCTACTCCTGCTTCATTTTTATCCCCATTATTTCCTCTTCAGTTCTCTCTCAAGCTCTTTCACCCCACATTTACATTTTTGTGTTTACTTGCAGACGTCCCTCAGCCTCCGGTCATTATGGGTCTGGATAAAGGAGAAGTCAAAGCAGGGATCATTTTTTTATTATTATTATTATTGTCTAATGGTGGAAACCCTCTAGCCGCTCTCCGATGGACCATGGTAAAGCACCATCTGTTAAGAAACCTTAAGAAAAATGAGTCAATTTGCTTCATGACCTTGCATTCTAAGCATATCTTATTGTCAGCACCTTCTTTAACACACCATCTGGGACCATGTTCTTATCATCAATCTGATGCTAATCATTTTTTATGTATGTGTCAGAATGGGGAGGTTCTGTCCAAGATATGGGAAGATGTGGCCCCAAATTAGTGATGTGCGGATTGATATTGAAATATTGATACTTACAATACCAGCTCTTTATGCTCTGAAATTGATTCTCAAATCAAAATATCGATACTTTTGTATTTGATCAATATCGTCCGATTTCCGTAAAAAACAACAAGTGATTGGCGTATCACTTTTGATCACCTCTGCAACCTGGACACTGAATTTCTTCTGTTTTAAGGTGAGCAGGACATTTCTATTTAAGGAAGATCTTTATTTGTATTATTTTATTCAGTTAATTTGGTTATCTTGAGCTAAGTTATCTGTATTCGTATTACTCCAAAACATGCATCAAATTACATTCAGGTTTGTGTCAAATAGTACAAAAATTGTAAATTTTTTCATATTTACGGTACCCTTGACCAGTAGCACTTATGATAAATAAATTTAAAAATGTACAGTTAATCAATGTGAGTGGTATCTGTATTGGCTGATCTCGCTCATGGATGATCGGTATCCGAGTCAGTAGCATAAAACCCTGATCGGAACATCCCTTCTTTCCATACTTCAGTCATTTGAGGTAATGTTTGTCTAAAATGTTTATCTGTTGAAACGTTGACCGATCATAAACGGAGCCATGTGTAAATTGTCAATACTGTAAAGTTTTCATTCTTAAAGTAGTTCTTAATAATTCATCATTTATTAAAATACCATTTTCACATACTATATATGATTTTGTCCTCAGTTTTTCTCTTCTTGTATATTTGCTTGGCTATGTTGTAAATCGCTCCGCTACCTCAATAGACTTCAGGGTTTAAAATAAACAAATATATTCCTTAAGTCAATGATGAAATGATTTATTGATTTAAATAAATAACTTAGTTAATAAATAAATGAAAGAAATGTCTTGTATTCTTTATGCTATGATATGAAATGCAGTACTATTTAAAATTTACCAGACGCATTAGGTGAATTTGCAAAGTATTGTATTGGTATCACTGATACCAGCCTGAAGTTTAGGCAGTATCGGATTGGAAAAGAAATCAATGGTATCGCACATTACTAGCACAAAAGTCCAGCAACACCCTTTACCTGAGGATCACCCCTGCGGACAACAAATTCTGAGTAGAAACAATGCTTTATATCGTCCACTCGAGCTGACTGACTTGTAAAGGATTACTTAGGATACTAACATGAGGCTGCAGAGCAATCTAATTACGAGTAGTCTTAACTGCAAAACCAAGTCTTTTGCTGTCCCAGCATAAATTCTTTTACTAACATCATTATTGAAAGTAATGATTATTAGCCATTTTTCCAATTGCCTCCAGATTAGCATCACTAATGCACTTTCATAGCTGCTATGCTAATTTCGCTGAATTGCTTCAACGTACAATCCCGAGGCAGTAAAGCCCACACTTTGTGTGACTGCAAGGCCTATAGTTAATAGATTATGCTTTTCTCTTTGAATAGAAAATGTTTGTTTCAGCTATAATAGAACAAATACAGAATTAATATTCAACAGCCGCGGTGCACTGAGTCTAACAATAGCCCAATTTCCACTACAGAGCCAAACAGTCTAAGTCAGAGTGTAAAATGCTTCTTGAGTGACGCACCTATTCCATGTAAACACTTTCATTTCAGATGTTGTGTTCATGCCATGCAACAATGTCAGAAATTTCCAGGTTTGCTCCAGGGCACAGACAGTCTCACTGGTGTACCACATAATAAACTTTCTACACTTTTTATGTGCAGCATGCACAATTGCATCACATTTGGTATCACATGGGGTAGACACAGAGATTTACATACACAACCCAGCCTTCCCCCATGTCTCCTTCCCCAAGTCTTCATAGTTATCAGGGGGCTTCATGCTGGTGCAGCACTTTGCCTGCAGCCATCACACATTGTCTCTCCCTGTGGTTGAAATGAAGCAGACTTTTACAAAACACATTGAAAGCCTCCTGCGAAAACGATACTATATTTGGAACCTCCAAAGTCGAAAGTTTGTTCTGTGACAACCGCTGACTGACTTCCAAGTTGTTCTAGTGATGTTAATGACTACCACCATGATACAACTAATTAAGATTTTAACATTCCTAACTGTTATACAACTGTAAAGAATGTAACCATTGTATAATAAAACTAAAATAAAGCATAACTTCTCAACCTTTAAGACACCTGGCACACACTTGATGGAACGGGAACAGGAAGGTGTTTGTAGAGTGATACACCTAGCGGCAATTCATACGCATTGATGGAAGCGTAAGCAGGCAGCATTACAATACATTTTGAGCTTTGTAGTTGTTTCGTTGGTAGAATAATCGTCGCTGGTTGTGAAATTGGAATAATAAATTTTCTGAGCAGTATACACAGTTTGATGGTTATAATCACACTTTACTGGCACCCTCTGTGGTGGCATCACAAAAAACTAGGGGTGTAACAATACGTGTATCTGAATCGAACCGTTCAATACACATGCATACCGAACTGTGACCCCTGTATCAAACAATATGCAGTTTCAAATTTATTTAATCAACTTCTGACGGCGCCCTGTGCTGAAGGCTCAGTGCATCTGCGATCAGCTACTGGCTTAGGTCGCATTGTCAAGCACAGAGCCACTGAGCTCCGCCTCCCACATTCATACCATGCGGAAAATGTTGAAAAATTAGAAACATGTGAAAAATATTGGCAATTTCAATAAAATTCAAATTAAAAAAGGCAAGGTAATTGTATTTTTGCCGTTTCCCTTCAGTGGCCGCTATAGACAGGTTTGACTGTATTTGAATAAAGTGCAACCAAACTCATGTTGAATTATTAGGAGGTTAACCTTCTCTGCTCTCATTTTCATTATTCAACACATTTCCAATAAGAGTACATTAAGTGCAGTAGGAGCTGACGTTACCTTGCGCTGCTGCTGTAGCGGGAAAAAGTGGTGCCTGGACAGTCAGCATTGTGTGACATCCCATGTCGCCTTAGTAGGTGGTTGGAGAGATTTGACGTGGTATTTTACTTGACTTTTACATTTCCTACAAACAGCAAGCACCTTATTTAGAACATCTCCCTCTTTGCAAAAGCCAAAGTGTTTGCACACACTGGACGGCAATGGCGGCTTAATTATTTGTCGCTTGCCGGCTTGTCCTCCGTTATCCGCCATGCTACGTTTTGTTGTCTGCTGGCGTGTGGCGATGACATCACAAACAGGCAGACTGAATTGAGTAATGTTTAACGTCTTTATCATTAAAAGTGCGGAAAAAAAACCCACACATCCATATAAAGCCTGCCGTGCTTAAATCCAATGCTTTATTTCCGAGCATTGATGCAATCGATTGATTACCTTTTAAACAATGTTAGATCGATATATGTCGTCTGGTATGGCAAGTTGCCAAACACAGATCAATGTAGCTGGATCATAGCAATATAAATCAATACACATCGATGTAGTAGATGAATCGTTACACCCTTAGTTTTCAACTTTGTGGGAACAGTTTGGGAAAGGCTATTTTTGCTTAGTAACCGCTTGAGGGGTGTGTGTCTCCATGTAGCTGTCTGTGGTGGCGGTGGGAGGGGGTGGACCCTCGACCCTTGACCAATCGCAACAGACTTGGCTGTGCACGGGGGAGCAAGCTGCGGAACGGACGGCCATGAGGAGATGAATGCAGATTTGCCCTGTACATAACTTGAGTATTTTATTCAAATTAACTTAATACAGTTCCCCACTGGGATGCAATATCATTTTAAAAGCCCCTGAAATGAGCAGCATAGGAAGTTTTGTTCGACTAAAAGGCATAGAATATTAAATGTCAAAACCTTAGCTTTCAGTCAAACATACCTTTTAGGAAATCAATAATTGAATCCTCAATATGAAAATTGACCTCATGTAGGCCGCCATGAGAGTCTTATGAGCATGGGTGCTTGAATGCGCCTGCTTCAACTTGACAAAATGAATGCGAAGCCGACTCCAAAAAGAGAAGTGTGGCTCTCTTCTCCTGTTCTTTTGCAAACGTAAAAAGATGAAAGTGAATAAAAGCTGACACAGTCGACGATCATTATTAACCAAGCTCTTTATATTCATCTGGCAGCGGCATCTTCGTTTGATCTTACACGAGGTACTCAGTGTTCTGTTGTGTGAGCGCTAATGCATCTGAACCAGTGTGAGGTTAATGAAGACTGACTGCTCCTGCCCAGTGTCTTTCTTGCCTGTGCCTTTCTCTGTAATCACCCAAATAAGAGCTTTAATATCTAGATGTGCTGCACCAGCATGGCCACTCTACGAGAGAGGTAGAAAATGATGCTCTGCTCAATATATTCAAGTGTTCAAAGAAGGAGAGTTGAATATTATTACTTAGCAGAGCTCATGCTGAACATTTGTGATTATGTACTTGTTAATTCACCATTTGTATTCATAGGCTGTTCCAAGAGTGAGTTGTGTTTGTTGTCTCTTCATATGTTCGATTGCCTGCCCTGTATGTTTTGGTTATGCAGCGGGATAATGGTGGGAGGACAGGGAGGACGGGATGGTACTTGCCTGTGAGGTGTTGAACAAGAACTACACCACCAAATACAGTACCTATTGTAAGCGAGTTCGACTTTAGTGCTACAGTTTGTAGTTTTTACTGACTTATCACGACTACATACTAACCACAATTATAGACCACCAAATTTGAACAGGTTCCGCTGTTGGACTGTGAACTAGCGATACAGTACATGACACATTACTTTAAGTATTCCTGCGCACTCTCTAATAAGATACAATCCGAGTGATACAATGATAATGGTGTATTTCCAGCAGCCACACATCCATCCATTTTATACACTAATTGAGCTCATTCGGATCACAGGTTAACTGGAGCCTCTCCCAGCTGACTTCGGGGGAGTAGCAGCGTAAACCCTGGACTGGTCACCAGTCAATCACAGGACACTCTTACATTCACACCTTAAAACTTTATGAGTATTCATGTTTTTGAAATGTGAGAGGAAAAAATGACAATGAGGAACGTAATATGGTTTCCCTTGCACAATTAAAAGGTGTACGAAGAAGTGGAGCTTATATAATCCTAGCCCTTTGTCCGTAGTCTGTTCACTTCCTGTGTTCAATATGTTCAAACTTACAGTAACTCAGGTAAAGAATTACATAGATTACCTATTAAAGAAAGAATATGTAAATACAGGAGTCAATACTTAGGGAAAGAATCTATGAATAAATTGCAGAATATATAATGAAAAATAGCTTATTAAATACAAGTAGTAATGAATAAATGCATGAATAAATGATATCAGACAATATGGTTCCCAGCATTCTGCTCTCTCTACATTTCTGTCTTTTTTTTCTCAACTCTAAATCTGATAATACACATATAAACTGCTAATCCTAAGAAAATTTCCTAAATTTCCTAAGCAAGACCAGTCATTTACGTAACAAGTAACAGGCATGTGTTTTTAGCATAGAATTAACAAATAAATAGTACATGAAATACAGCCACATGGCTAGAATGCTATAACTCACTTTTTCAGTTCAGGACACAAATGCGGTTGCTTCTCAGAACCCATACTTTCTTAAATATATAATGTATAGCCAGATAATAACAGGAGCACAACAAACATGAATTAAAAAGCCCTTTGCTGGGAAATTGTGTGCATACTTGATGATCAAATAAATAGCATTTTTCAGCAGTTGTTTTCTGCAACATTTTTGTTTTTTCATTGGCAAACCAATCAAAAATAAAAAAAAAAATGGTGCAGAAATTGTGTTTCCTAAAATGATCTGAATAATTTTAAATAATATTTGTAACAATTTCTTACAGCCTTTTGCCACTTTCTTGCATCATTTCCATCCAGAAGATACCCATTCAAAAAATATCTTAAATAATCACATTGCCTCAAAATGTGGGCAGGGTCAGAATAATTTCAAGCTTAACCATTTATTCACATTAGTATAAAAACGTTCTTACTGACTGTAGCCAAGAAAGCCTGTTACAGAGGCACTGAGCCAGACATCCTTTGATAGCGGTGTGACCCGAAAGCTGGTCCTGATCCTGACCGCAAGCGACAGCATGGCTACCTATCATTGTGATGCCACAAACAAAGCAATGAAGACCACCTCTGCCTACACTAAGCTCACAGTTCATTGTGAGTAATACTGAAACATGATATGAGTACATCGGGGTCAGATGTTAACATTGGAGTGTCTGTCTGGAAGCAGTAATCCGAAGGACAGCATCTCCTGCAGCATGGGTCAGCTCATATGTTTGAATTCAGCTGATTGTTTAAACATTTGTGTTATTTTAACATTAAGTTGTGCTTATGTTGTGCAAGGTTTTATTTTCTGGTCACATCACACATTTACCTGTCCACTTGTTGCTAGGTAGAATTCATATGACTCAATCATACCAGCTACATAGGCCAATAAAGAAAGTGGGCTGGGCTGTTTCAATGACAAACAAGGGGTCCCTGCACAGTGAACCAACAGGAACAGCAAAAAAAGATGGAGACACTCTAAGAAATTAGAGTAGTTCCCCTCTTTTCACAAGGGTTGTAATCTGGAACCACCAGGGAATGGTGAAAAACAAGAGTAATTGATATGCCCATAAAAATGGCTCATCCAACCCTCCTGCTCGCTTGACGTTGACATTCTCCTCCGATTTTGAATCATTAGCAATGAAAATGACTGTTGTAATTATTAGATTAGATTCAGCTCCATGACGCTCCCCTTCTCTCATCAAGTCACTCACGACACGATCCAGGTTTAAGCCTTAAATATGCCTCACACACTCATTAGACACGTTTAAAGTATAAAATGTATATAGGTATTCACCACTATCCACGTGAATGATAATGTAAGATGATCAATGAACAGATGGAATCAGAGTCACGGTGTAGCCTTTCGCCTGGTCGTCAGGCTAGCGCTGGTGTCCAAAGTACGGCCTGGGGGCCATTTGCGGTCCGTGACTAGGTTTTAAAGTGAAATGAATCACAAAGAAAACAGCAAAAATGGGTAAAATAGAAAAAAGGTGTTGATACTAATAATAACACAAAGCTTTGGCTTTAAATATATGTAATTGGGTTTTTTTTGTCTTTTTATTTATCGCGGTTAATTCGATCCAGACTAAACCGTGATAAGTGAATTTCCACAAAGTAGGATTCAAAACGGAATATTTTCTTAGTTATGGCATAAAAGCCTTTTTATGACTTCCCAAATACAGGCTTTAACATTATTATAGCCCCACACGCCAATAGTTACATGGACAAAGAAGTCAAAGACTTACCACTACCACACAGAATGAGAGGAGAACCTTTTTTTTCCCCACTCGATTAGTCATGGCATGGCATGGCATGTCATGCATGGCATGTCGGCTCGGCTCGGCTGGCTCAGTAGCCAGTCTGGATGCAGTGTGAAATGAAATGTAATCTAACGTCATGTCTCATAACGTCACTGCGTCCTAGTGACCAGAATACTACATATAACTTGTCTTACAATATTTTTTGACCAATAATAGGCCATAGTCAACCACGAAACAACAATCACGTATTTATTAATTATTATTTTTTTAAAACTGCGATATAGTGAGGGAGCGATATCAGAACAATATCAGAAAAATATCAAAGTGGCCCCCCACACCCTTTGGCTTTTCTGCATGCAGCTCTCAGTGGAAATGTTTGGACACCCCTGCGCCAGAGGCTAACAGGCTAAAGAAGGTGTTTCTCCAAGCCGCATCTACATAATCCACACTGCGTGCCTGTTGTTACTCCAATAACCATTTCCGTCATATATTAACCTGTGTTCCTCTTGCTGTAAGTTTTGGGGTCCCGTTGACTGTCGAAGCCAAGCAAACTTTTGCATGCAAAATGCGAAATCTCAACGCGTGACAAAAAAAATGATCAGTGAAGCATAAAGACATACATAAAGACATTTTTTGTCAACATTGTGGGCTTTCTAACAGTGGTACGCTGTACATTTGACCTGTAGCCTATTATCACGTATTTGGAAATTATTATCGACACATGGTGACTGAGATGTGTTTTCTGTGGAAAAAATGGGCTGTTTAAAGAGAAAAAAAACAATGTGACCAAAAATGCTGAAATGAAAACGTGGGAAGATCAGTCAGT
The DNA here is from genome assembly GCF_027744805.1 of Dunckerocampus dactyliophorus. NCBI lineage: Eukaryota > Metazoa > Chordata > Actinopteri > Syngnathiformes > Syngnathidae > Dunckerocampus > Dunckerocampus dactyliophorus. The sequence continues at coordinate 21,759,840 of NC_072825.1, forward strand.
TGTTGCACTTGAATTTTACTTGAATTAAATCATTGTTAGAGCCAAAAAAAAAAAGTGTACTGCCCCGATGTACTTTATATTAACATTTACAATAACATAGTACAATAGAAGAACATTACTATGAGTTTTTACGGTAAAGAGGTCATCACTTACGGATACAGGTATAACTACTAACTATACGAACTAAAATTAGGAGTAGATCGTCACGTGAACTTGCTTGTGGATGATCAGCTTGGCGAGATGAGATTTGTGTCCTAGGCTGGAAGGGATGGAAGACACCCAGGAAGGCTCAGCACAGTGGTGTATCAGGGCGCAGTTTTCTATCCCTCAGCTCACTGCATCACGAACAGCGGATCATTTGCCAGGCCTCTACTCCTGGGCTAAACAAGGGCGCCAACACATTCTTCCAGCTCAGTGTGCTCCGTAGGAAGAGGGAGAATACTTTGTTTTCTCTCCTCCTTGGTTTGTTTTGCCTTATGACCAAGAGTTTGCATGATTCTCAAACGATGCACAGTGATGTAAACTGCTTTGCTGGTGTACTTTTTTCAATGTGTGTGTTTTTTTTTTTTTTGCCGTGCTTGAAACCCTTTGTTGTGATTTGTGGGTCTGTCGAGCTCTGCAGTCGTGTGTCCTAATTGTGCATTTGCTTTGCTGCATGGCCGTGTTTTGTGTTTGATGCCATTTCACAGGCAGCAGCCCGTCACGGCTTCAAAGCTGTGTACTGTGCATGAGCATGAAGGAATGTCACTGTGTGTTTGTGTGGAACAGCAGTTGGACAACAGCACTGTCACTAGTCATTTTAATGCCTGTCCATCTACCTCCCACGGTTCTTCACTCCTCCCATCGTCCAAGAGCCTGAGCTTGGTTAGATCTGAAATTGTTTGTGGGTCGTTTGACTGTTGTTAGCGACTTTCTCTGCTGCTTTCATGCAGGGAATATTTGGAGCGCCTTTATGCGGTCCTGCATACTTTTTCTATCTATGCTCCTGTTTATGTGTGTTTGGCCGAGGTCCAACTCTTTTCTGTGTACGTCAGACCAACCGGAGTTCAGCCCAGAGCAGCCCACACAGGTCCAGGTGGTGGGGGATGACATGGCAACCATCCCACTGCTTGTCTCAGCCAACCCAGAGGAGGTTTCCTGCGTTTGGCTGCATGACAGGGAGAAGCTGGTCAAAGGTGATGTGGGGATGTGTGATGGCTCTATAAAACCAGGTCCTAGTTGAGCTGAGCTAGCAAATAAGCACTCAGCGCTGCCATTTAGGGTGTGAATAAAACATGGCAGGGTAGCTAGCATGGGACCCTGCCAAATGTGATTCTCATTATGGCTCTAATGTATGCAGTCTAAATGAGGATTGCTGTCTCCCTGAATACAAGCGCGGCGGTTTTAAACCTGTCTTTTCTCCTCCAGGCCTGTTACCCTGCTGTACTCTCTCCTTTTCTCTGTTAGCTCCATCACGTGCGCCATAAAATAACAGTTTACTGCATGTGGGAACCCAGTGTGCTATAGTATTTAAAAGTATCTCTCACTATGCCTATTGTTGACTTGGCGTGGGATTCTAGCCTGGCCAATCAATAATGCAAGATTAGATGTCACGGAAGAGACCAGTGACCAGAGGGCGTGTGGCTGATGAGCGTGAAAGAAACACTTAAGTTAAAATTGTGTGTCTATGTTATAGTGAAGAGAGGCATCCACACTTGTTGGACATGAGGAAGAAGATAAGAAAGGATGCCATAGTTTATAGAGTCAAGTCCGCAAACAATGACAGCGTCAATCAATCCTTGTAAGAACAAGCACACAGAAACTCACGCCAGGCCCAAGCATACTTCATATCAGGATACCAGTGAATGTACACTTTATAGACAAATGTTTTGGAACATATTAGTCAATTAATGAATCTGTCTATAAATTCGGATGAATTCCCACAGATACACCCCAAAATCTTGTACAAAGTCTTCCCTGAACAGTGGAAGTTTAATCGCTCCAAAGACGAGCCAGTCTTCCAAGTCTTCCTACCTTTTGGTTTTACAGCCATGTGTCCCAATATTTCTGCATATACTGTATGGTGTACCTTAACATGTGCTGTCGTTACAATTGAAGTACCATAATAGGTTTTATGCAACGCCAACGTTTAATATTACTTGTTCTGTGGTGCTTGGCATTTGTTATGGTAGATTAAGTAAAACCTTTATTAAATGTCTTAAATATCATTTTAACTTTACTGTATGTAGTACACTTATAAAGACAAGTTAACATACGAGTACGTGGAATAAAACTAAAACAAAGTAAAACAACTCAAACTAGAAAATGATGTCCAAATTGCGGCCCCGGGGGTCATTTGTGGCCCGAGGCAGTGATGTTATCAACCCGCAGCACAGTCTAAACATTTAATTTAACAAGGAAACTTTGAGAAGAAAAAAAACAGCAGCAAAAATGGGAAACTCAATCAAAAGTAAAAATATTAAGATAAGAGTTGCAACCTAGCAAGGAACAAAAGCCATAATTTCACAAGAATAAAGTAATAGTATGAGGGAAAATTGTATTTTAGTAGCATGAAGTTGAAATATTAAAGAGAAACGTTTTTGTTTTTTTAAAAAAAAAAGCCCAAAACAATGAATAAAGTTGTAATTTTTGGAAACTTAGGCTGGGGGAAAATGTATAACATGGGAATAAAGTCAAAATATTAGGAGAAGAAAATATACAAGAAGAAAGTTGAAATATTTGCAAATTTATACAAAAAAAAATATCAACAGCAGAAATGTGATCAGAGTAAAGTCAAAATATTAAGAGAAAAAAATATTTTCTATTGAAAAAAAAACGCTGCAATTTTATGAGAATGAACTTGTAAAATGAGGAAAAATATAGTTTTAGTAACAATGTTGAAATAAAGAAAAAATACATTTTTGTTTTAAAATACTGTATATAAAGTTACAATTACGAGAAGAAAATTTACAAGAGGAATGAAATAGTTGGAAAATGAAAAAAACAGCAGGAATAGAAAAAACAGCTTTCATTTTACGAGAATAAAGTCAAAATATTAAGAAAAAAGTCATAATCGATTGAAGAACAAAACAATTTTACAGAAAAGAACAATTTTACAACAATAAACTCGTATTATTATAGAAAAAAATGTCACTTTTAGTTGCATTTCACCTTTTGTAATATAGGTGAAATGCAGTTTTTTCTTGAGCTACATATAGCTTCTTAGCATATCATATCAAGTGGCCCTTGCATCCTTTCATTTTGTGGCCCTCGCTGGAAAAAGTTTGGACACCCCTGACCTTTAAGACGCATGACATACATGAAACTATGAGGGATAGGAAGGTGTTTGCCAGGGCAATACTGCCACTTTGTGGCATGTATTGCTGGAATTGAGCTTGTGTAGTGTATAATACATATTTATGATAGCCTCTGCTTGGTAAAATTCATTTGTGTATATTACTGATCATTAATTGTAATGCTCATGTTGTAGTGAGGTGCCAAGTGTTTTCTTACATCAATTTCCTGTTCTATGGTTATCATCGCATTTTCCTTCTTGCCAACACTGGTATTTTGGTGCATCATTCCAAAAATAGCAAATTATTCAACGGACTAGCAAAACACCCATGTGGAGTTAATGCGTTAGCTGCTCACAAGTCTCACAAGATGTGTTAAGGACAGTACGGACATATTTTCCAATACATTTTGGTTCAACTCCAAATGGTACAACTTGGAGGGTTTCACTTTGGGGATTGGTGGTTCCTCTGTATTTACAGAAGCTATGAAATCCTAATAACAAACAAGACTGTATTTTTTAAGTTATGTTCATGTATCATACAAATTGCAGGCCTACCTGTGGACTCAGTAACCCGCAACATTCATCTTATAAAGTTTTTATTAAATAAACTGTAGCATGTTCTGAGGTTTTGGTTTACATTTTCCGCACTGACTTTTTGGAGACAACTACGGTTGTGTTGTTTAGTGTGTGTGACCCATCAATAATCACCCTATACTGACCCACCCAAACAACTTTGGCCGCTACCCGGCAAACATTCCCTCATTAGGGCTTCATACAAGGCCGTGCTACTCCACTGAAGCCCCAGGTCCCGCCTCGGGCTCCAGGCCCTCTGCCCCGGCAGTGATGATTAAATAATGCACGTTTTGAAAATGTAGGTCTGCCTAATTCACCAAAGCCCATGGCACAGGCCTAATGGAGTCTGCCATCCTCATCTGATGGGCTTGACAGTTGTAGATATTCATTATGTATGGAAGATTGTAGTAGCTTTTATGACTGGTGATGTAGCCCACTTAACAATGTCGGTCTTTGTTAGCAGACCAACTCGGGAAGCTCTAACCATCCCAGAGGTTTGTGTCTCTTAAGTTTTCCCCTGCACTGTTCTTCAAGTGTGAACATAGGTTGAGACAAGTAGGCGCTAATGGCCTTATTGTTTCAAGTACATGACACCCCCGGGAAGTATAAAGTGCTTCTGGGGTAGAGGCAAATAAAGACGAGAACTGAGCAGACGAGGACCGTGTAGGATTTGAGCAACCAGAATTATTTAGATAGATAGATGGATGAAAGGGAGGGAATGGACCACTGACTGAATGCGAATGTGGGCCTCTTGCGTCACATGACCAATTCTCAGTTGAGCTGCAAAAGCATCTGCGGCGCTCCGACATATAAAGAGGTCAATGCCGTGATAACGGAAGCACGAAGGCCAATTAGGGCAGGGTTATGAACAAGTTCAGACGGAAATGAGTTTAAGAGTAATTATAGCAATGCAGCATACCTGTTTAATGGGTTGGCAAATGACGTGTCCCAAGTTGGCATGCTAACCTTTGATTGTGCTTTAGCCTTGTGCCTTTTATCTTACCCTCAGGTGCTCCCACTGCTAAGGCGGAGCGAGACCCTGTGTTAGTACCCGTGGGGGAAACGGCGGATCTGATATGTGTGGCAGATGCCAACCCCATTACAGCTGACATGTTTTCATGGAAATGGCTGGTGAGGTCCACTTTCCTTATATGGCTTTCTTTCTATTATCTGATCCATTTGTTATGATCACCTGCTGCTGTGCCTTGTTGTGCTAGCTCTCTCTCTCTCCTGCAGTTGGGCGTGCAGCAGGAGCAGGGACAACTGGACACACCTGCACCTAATCAGGCTGCTTTCTACTTAGGCTGAGTAGGGGCTTAGGCTGAGACGCCAGTTCATTACCTTACACTCATGCCAGCTTGCTCATCGCTCACAAGCTTCTCCTGCACTTCCCGAGCCTGCGTCTCCACATCTGGGTTACACCAGTTGTCCTCCATACTAATTGGTCCTTTTGTGTTTGTGCCCTTTTTTCCCGGGAGCGCCGCTATTCGCGGTCCCCAGCGCCTTTAGTTCCCTTTTTGTGGCTGCCTCTGTTTATTTTTGTCATTAAAGACTGTCAAACGCTCCTCCTGCCTCTGCATTCCGTGGTCCACCACGCGCACCCCGTAACACCATTCTTAGCATTTATGACTGACCTTTCTAAATGCACACATGCAAGATTTTTCACTGGCTCTTGCAACTCCACACTGCAAAATCCAGAAAAATGGCTTTCATTACTGCCGAGGGACTAAAGGCTACATTTGTCAATGTCGCGAGGTCTCTGTATCTACTCATCGCTTTCTAACGTCCAAACCGCCCCTTGGCAGGTTTGAGAGTCCTGTCTCCAGCCAACAAAGCCCCCTCCTTTTCTCTTTTTATATTTGGCTTTCCAGTCTGTGATGATATCTTTCTCTGTCCACTAAGCTTGTTGATGCCTCTCCTATCCCTACCTCAAATCCTGATGCCCCCATTCACAAGTTGCTCTATCCATCGCAAGGAAGAGGATTTATTTATTGAGAGAAAAATGCCTCCCCTTTTATTCTTACAGGAAGAAGAGGAGGTGAAGATGGGAGAGGAGATCCAGGAAGACAAATCAGGCATTCTAACCATTTATAATGTGACTCGGGCTCATGCAGGAATATACTAGTACACAGTCAGTAATTGTATTGCACCCACTGGCAGTGTCCACATGCATCTGATGTGCATTGTAAGTTTGTTTCATGTACCGGTCATGTACCAAGGGACGCACGGTGGCCTAGTGGTTAGCATGCTGGCCTAGTGATTTGCTACACAGTCAGGAGTTCGGGGAGGTCTGAGTTCGAATCTCCGTTTCGGTATCTCTGTGTGGAGTTTGCATGTTCACCCGGTTTCCTCCCACATTCCAAAAATATGCATGTTAATTGGAGACTCTAAATAGTCCATAGGTATAAATGGTAATGGTTAATTTATTTGAACATGAATACAAGTTACAATGAAATACATCACATAGTACAATTTGCATTTTCACATGTCCAAAAGGAGTAGGAAGAAGCAAAGCTTATTTAATCCTACCCCCCATCCGTTTCACATCAATTGCAATACATTTATTCACTTCCTGTATTTCGTTTGTGGTCTTTGCCAGTTATGATAAGGTAATGTAACAATATGGTAATTGTCAAGGTTTTTCCACAGTCATAATTAATAATAATCATATATAATAATCGCTATAATATTTCAATATACTTTGTGGATGAGCCCCGTACCCTCACTATGTTACTGGGAGATTGCAGACTGTAAATTACATGTGTAGCACACTCTATGGATTGCGGTCAAAATGCTTTGAAAGACATGCAGGCATACGTGCAATACAGATATCCTCCAAGTTATACAGCAAAATCATTGCACAAATGGTCAATGACTTACAGTAAGTGAGTTATTTACAAAATCCTGCCCAGAGCCCTGCAAAGATATTTTGCTGGATAGCTGCCATGTTAAGTCAATCCGATTTATGGCGTCAAACTTTGGGGTTTTCATCCTTTTGTGTGTAGCAGTTTAGGAGTAGAAAAGTTACACTATTAGGTGTCCTCATTTTTAACCCACTTTGTAAACTTGCAAAAAAGCATTTTTCTTAGTCTGGTGTTCCATGGAGGTTTTTCGTGAGTTACCAAGGGCTATAGCAGCTTGGTTTGCAGTAGTAAACTCCACCAAGGCTGCCCTTTGTCACACAACAGTTTATTATCTTGGATTTACTTGAATATGGATATAATTTGTCAGTGAGGCAAACGCACTGATGATTTCTGTACCATACAGTTTTTTACATACGTCTAAATAGGGAATGCTTTGAGTCCTTCCACCTCCTCCAGTTCCACCTGGGAGATACTGAGGCATTCCCAGGACGTCAGTGTCCACCGTCTCCTAGGTTTAACCCAGGGTCTCCTCCCAGATGGACAGGCCCAGAAGACCTCACAAGTGAGGTGTTCATGAGGCATACAAAATAGATACACCTTGTGTATTTGGAGTGAAATTCACATACCTCGGGTTTTTGTTCTTCTTCTTGTAGGAGAAGCATGGAGAATGATATGGATGGGTGTTGCGTCTGCCTGGTTAGGTGTTAAGGGTAGAAGGAGGCCTCAGGGCAAACCTATGGCATGCTGGAGGGCTTATGTCTCACAGCTGGCCTAGAAAAACCTCAGTGTTTCCTCAGTAGAACTGGAGGAGGCAACTAGGGCATGGGAGGTCATCCCTACTTGGACTACTTCCCTCCTGACCCAAACCTGGATATGCGTAGGTTGACTTCATGGATGTGCATCCTTTTTAGTGTTGCGTGTGCTTTCTAACCTGTGTGCCTTCTGGCCTCTGCTCTGCAGTCAAACCGGGGCTTCAGTGGGGAAAGGTAGCCTTGCAGCAAAGGGGGCAGCACCACCACAGCTGAGTTAGCATGTCAGGCAGAAGGTATTCCTCATGTTGACTTTTCCTGGGAAAAAATGGTGTTCAATGGACTAAACGCCAGGTGAGGAAATAATTAATTTAGTAGTTAACATTTGTGATAATGCCAGCATGCCCTTAAACAGAGAAAACATCAGCATTGTTAGAGGCTGTACCTTATTATTTTGCATGTCCTTGGTATTTCACCTCTAAATTCAGGTTTAGCCTATTTTACTCTTTGCTTTTCACTATGCAAATACATGATTAATGCTTCTTTGATGTGTGAAATTGGGTAACTTAGAGCAAACTGCAGGACATCATCCCCTCTCTTTCTTCCTGCTGTTTTTTCCTCCTTGCTTGTGTGAGTGTGAGTTTGTGTGTGTTTGTGTGAGTGTGTTTTGCAGGTATGAGGAGGGAGCTATGAAGGCGGGCTCCTTCCACACCTGCACCATTCCAGTGGTCAGTGTGTGTGTGAGTGCAGTTCTGGACTATGCAGTTTTTAGCTGCACTGCATGCAACGCCATTGGGGGAGACAAGCTTAACATCCATCTTCCAGCACAAGTAGTGTACCCACGTCCAATGATGTACGAATGTATTTCTGTGGCGGTGTTCAAAAATATTGCTTGTTACTGTACAAATGGTGTACTAGTGAGGAAAAAAGCTCCTTTGATAAGAATTCATATCTCATCGCCTCCTGCTAACAGACACATAACTATAATAAAAATTTCCCTGGAGACAACAGTTAGTTAAAATTGTTAAAAACTTTTTTAAAAGGCATCCTGAAGTAGATCATAAAGAATTGCTGGCCAGCAGTTGATTATTTACAAACAAGCGCTATCGTCTACATCAGTGATTCCCAACCACGGGTGCATCTATCCGTATAGGCACGTGAGAAAATTGCAGTGGAAAATTACGTGGAAACATTTAATTTCCAAGATGATAAAAAATAATTCTCAGTCATTTCATATTAAGTCAGGCGATAAAATGGAACGTGTGCGCTACAACTAGTTTCCCCAGGGAGACAATAACCAGTGGCACAGTTGAGCCCCAATCATAACAGCTATGTTACTTTCTACCTATGGAGAATTACAACACATACAAGTGAGGGGGTACTGTTGACAACACATACAAGCCTTTTTGTCAACACATGGTATGACAAAAAGGCTGTGGGGGTACAGAAAACAAAAAGGTCTGGTCTACATGAGTCTACATGAGTCCTACGTTACAGTCTTTCTGCCCCCTTGTGGTTATAAAATTACCTCATGCAGCTTCAAGTTCGGAAATGATTGAAGTCAATGAGTAGTCCATACACAACATGCATGGATTATGCATATCACGTAATTGGCAGTGGAGGACACATTTTTCCTGTGGTTCCCATTTGGCAGCATCTCAGAAAGGACTGCGTCTGTGTAGCTTTGTCCGAGCTTTATCAGCCTTTTCCAGCAACGTTACAATAGTGTGGGCGGGCCACTGAAGCTGCAGGAAATGAAGTGAAGTGAAGTGAAGTGAAGAGAGTTGCTACTCCTGAGTGTCAACGCTTTAAGGAACTTATTCCATTCTATATCTCGACCTTATCACTTAGCTTACAGCGCTACTTTTCCCCTCTCTCTTATATAATGCTGCTCTGATATACTTTGCACCCATGTGTACGTCGACTTTTATAGCCTCAAGCTCTGAGTCGTCACGGTATCTCTGCACCACCACCTTTATCAGCTCACTCCTGCTCGAAGCAAGGGCCTGGAGCCTCCATTGGACACGTTTCATGTTTACTATAACGCCCGTAGAGCATGATCTAACGCTGCCCTTGCTTTCCCCCCTTCATTTTCTTTATGATTCATAATTAATCTCATGCAATTAGAATACATTTTGAATGCTTCCTTATCATTGGAGATTTTTTTTTTCTATTTCAAAGAGTCAAGATCCAAATAAGACTGACCTCTTTGCTGTGGAATGTTTTGAGTGGCACTGATAGTGGAAATTATTTATTCTGCAAACTGGGCTGCAGCCTGCAGCAATAGAGAAGTTCAACATCATCCTCTTGTGACGCTCCTCTTCTCCTCCTCCTCCTCTCCATATCTCTCCTTCTGCCCCAAAAGCCTTTTTTTCCATGCTCCAAATGTACAGTAATCCACTTTTTCCTCCATAGCCTGACGGTAGGGGTGCCGCCTCTCCTATGAACTTGAACGTCAATAATAACAATACAAACCTCATCGCCCGTTGTAATCTACAAATTGGACAAATGGTTGTTTTGAAAAAGATCTCCTGTTGCTCAGCCTGTGTTTTCGGATCATTTCTTACCAAAAAAGAAAAGACAAAAAAAATTTTAAAAAAATGCGTTGAAACATGATGCTAAGTAACGCAAAGCGCTTGCTGTCAAAAACATGCTCTTTCAAAGACTTTCGAATAAACCTTGAGATAGACAGAAAGAGAAGCTTTGAAAGCTTTCTGACAGGTTTTGACCTTGATGATGTTGGATGGGGAGGGAGGAGAAGATGGGAAGGGGCACTGAAACTAGACACAAACATAAACAATAAGCATCACTAAAATGTTGATGTGCATTTGTAACTTGGACAAAGTGCAACAATTTGTCTTTTGCCTTAAATTAATATTTTTTTAATCATAAAACTTCATGGCTGTTTTGAAGTTTTGTTTTGTATTTTATTCTGTGTTTTACTGTATTTTGCTATTGCCACTGTTGTCTTGTATACCACGTACGATGTTGCTGCTATTGGAACCTTAATTTTCCTGCGAGTACACGCTCAAGGGATCAACAAAGTTCTCATCTCATCTCATCGAAAATTATGATGTTTCCCTCCAATCCTGTGGCTGGCAGTAGTGTGTATTACAAAGAGGGTGACAAAGGTGAAAAGTGAAAATAAATTCCAAAAAATATGCACTTCATCAACTGCCTGACTTGACCAATTCACTGGCAAAAGCTCAAACAAATAAAAAGTGGGCCGCCATATTTGACTTTCTGCCCAGTTGTGCTTCAAATGCAAAAGTTGCATTTGATAAAAGAAAAGAAGCTGAAAGAAAATATCTGAGAACTTTCTACTTCTATCTGAGAGAGCATCAGCTGTTGTCTGCACATAACAGCTCTCACGGAGAGATGGGAGGCCATTGGGGAGACACAATCGTATAGAGATGTGTTGATCCAGATGTAATTATTGGACTATTTGGGGGGACCCGCAAGTCAGTTTCAACACCATGAATCACAGCGAGGGAAAGTTTTCTATTATATTTTGCTCTTGTTATCAAAAAAACAATTTCCTTCTCACGTCACCCAGATCCCACTTCATCCTTCCGCCTGGTCGCTGTTCACGACTTGGTCACTCTGGAGTGGATGCCTGGCATCAATGTTGGTTTGCGACAAAGATTCCGCGTCAGGTGAACCATCATAACAGGATGTGGACTTGATTATGGCGCCCTCTCATAATTAAAAATTGTTTTTGGCTCCCAGATACCATTGGGATCATTGAAACAGTTTCCTGTACGTGCAACGTTTTTCCTCCCAGAGCGACATTTTTCACTGTGACCGTCCTGCAGGCCCTACAGCTTCTCTGTCAATGCACTAAATGCAACAGGAGAAAGCAGCTATGCTAATAACAATGCAGTGTTGACCATCACCACCAAACAGCAGCTTGGAGGCAAACCGGTTTGACTGCACCGTGTGTTATAAAGTTGAATTAGCCTTTACGCTTACTTTTTACTCTCTTAGCTCTTTGGAGTCGTGCGATGTGCTAAAACAACATTTGCTGCACACTAAAATGATCACACTATATTTACCATAAAATGTTCCAATTAATGCGGCTATTCAATTAACTGCAGAGGCTCCAATAGTCTGCAAAAGCAAATAACTGCCAGGGTCACTAATTAGTGCCATGTCAAAAAACACTGCCTTCAACTGCTGTGGCTGTAGGCAACCTCCTGATGTAGTGTTTATTAACCCTTTATTCATGTCTCAAGTAAACCCAGCCATCATCATTTACAGCGGGATCTTGAACACCACTGCTGCCTCAACCACTATCATTACACAGACAGATATATAGTACCTATTTACAGTACCTGTCTATTATGCCTGTGAATATTCTCATTCATCCACGTCATTGTATTCTCAGGTCATATCTACCTATTAGCAATGTATTTTTCGCTGAGGAGTCTCCCGCGGATGGTACCGCGTATGCCGCTATTTCCGTGTTTTTTTTGTTCCATTCCCGCTACCTCCCTCACCATTAACAGTGTTTTGACAAGCCTCCTGCTACCCGAACACAGTTCAGCAAAGCATCGGCTCAAGTATGCTGCCTGTGGACTGTCGATAAACTTTGCAAAGAAGCGCCCACAAATGATGCTCAGACTGAAGTTACAGATGTCCGCCATCTCTTGGTGTAAAGTATTAACTACATGAGACACCATATGTGCAGAAATGGCTTGTTAAATTCTGTGATGTTGCTTGTCGCAATTTTGCGACTTTGGCGCTTAAACGGCTATCTCAGCAAGATGGCTATAGTAGTAGATCTCAGTAGTCAGGCCCATAGCGTTTCTTTACTAAGTGTCATTGCTATCTACTGGTTGGCATTACATTACAATTTACAGAGTTTTCTGTGTTTTATGTTTTGTGTTATCATGTACCCTAAGTAGTGGCGGGCTGTCAGGATCAAGGCATTCTCTGCTGGCCTAAACACTATCAGAAGCACTGACTTACATTAACAAGTTAAATTCTGGGACTTGTTCCATGAAATTGTATGAATTTATTCCCAACAGTCTATTATCTTCATTTCGTAGCGTGTATCTTGGCTGCAATGCTTCCTGTAGTGTATGTGTACGTTTAGATTTTTATGTCCAATCAAATTTTAGTTTAAATGCCCAATTATTCAATAAACACCATAAATCTAACGGCAAGATTACAAAACATGCTCTGTTTCAAGCAAATACGATGGAAAAGTAACATCCATTATAAAAAATTGTGTGCGGAGGAGGGAATCAGCACCAGCCAGGATCAAACTTGAGATGAAGTCATACAATTGTACACAAGACTACAAAGTCACACACTTTCACCTGCTTAAAACAGATATTGCTCGAAATAAAACCGTGTTTTAACAAAGCGAAAGCAAACATGTCATGTCAACATGATTGCGATCACGTTGTACATACACACAGTGAAATGATAGACACATACAAGAATGTACTCATGCAGACCGACTTGGTGAAAGAATGCAGGTAGACATGCTAGAAATCTTATTTTCGTCAGCTATTCATTATGTCTGACATGGAAGCGAGAAGTGAGGTCCTCCAACCCTCACTTTCAGCTCCGCACAGACCCGCCCACACCTGCGCAGAGCTGAAGAGAGAGAAAGGGCCGTGCTTGGCGCGAGAGCACCAAACATGGGCCATTGACAGGTGCAACAAAGTTTTATTCTCTGATGAGAAAAAAATGTAACCTTGACGGTCCTGATGAAAGCCATAGTATGAAACCTACCACCCACCACTGACGCTAAGCCAGATCTTCCTTGACCATTACTTATAATGAATGAAACACAAATGCAATATGAAGCAGCATGTTTGTACATGACGGTGACTGTCTCATAACATGTATTTTATTAATCTGCCTTGAAATTTGATTACACTTCACAAAGCAAAGCAATTAGTCCTTGCTGTTGCTTTAAATGAAGTTTTTCAATTGTTACTTATTGAACGAAATCATGTTAATGTGTGCATCTCCAAGGTTATTTTTTCTGCATTAGACTAGTGGTTGTCATGGCGCCCATCCTTTATCTGTGCCTCCTTGAGTCTTTTATCAATAGAGATAAATTGAGAAAACGGTTGATTCACTCTCATGTTCATTAAACACAAATCTCCTTATTATTTCCTTGTTAACACTCATGGCTTCAAGTTAATTGCTAAGATTTGCTGTCTTGGTGCAGGAGGACTCCCAGCCTATGTGAGAGTATTGTCAGTCATCTTTGGAGCCTTGCTGGTGTTCAATTCGCTGGGCTGTTTCCTTGGTTTGAGGTGGAAAAAGAGGCGAGCGAAGGAAACAAGTGATGATCTTTGTTGCCATGGATGTGGAAGCTTTCCATCCAATTACCCTCTTTTCATGACTAAGCCCCAGTGCTCCAACACAAAGCAGTGACTCCGAAGTCATGATGCAATTGCACAACCTCAAGGCCCAGGACACAGTCATCCCTCAAAGCTGTCACTTCTTTGTTGCGTACATGACTTTCATTTCATTTTCTTTTAGCTTTATATCATTTCCATCTGTCCCGCAATAACTTTTGGCTTGTCCGTCTCTTGGCTTCAGCGCATCTGGCTTTATATTCGTCTTTGCTCTTACCGCACTCTGACCTTGCTGTTACAAGGATCAAGCTCAGGGCTTGTGCAATGGTGCTATTTGTTTTTAAACTGTAATTTTCTAACACAAAGCTTTTCCGCTCCTGTGTGCCCCCGCTTATCTTGCAGGGTGCCAAGAAGGCAGCGTGCTGGATGGAAAGAAGAAGGAAGAGGAAAAGTAAGTAAAGGAGCAAAGAAGCAAACATCCACTGTACACTAGAAACTCTGAAGTGGAACACCTTCAAGGTTGTACTAAGGTAGTCCAGAAAATCTGACATTTAATCTTAGCATAGACATCATTTCAGCAAGCATCAAAAGACTGACTGCATGTTTTGCTTCATTGCAACACTTATTCCAGCTACTGTCAACAAAGGAGAGTGAGAAGACTACAGTGGAGCTGCAAAATTGGGCACATTACCTTTTGTGACACGTCCAAATGTGAAAACATTTAGGAAATAATGTAAAGTGAAAGCCCTCAAAGTGCCACCATTAGAAAACCTTTAAGAAAATATCGTGTCCAAACATTATAGTGCTATTTGTGGAGTTTAGTGGAACCTTCAAAGTCGAACACTTCCAAGTTCTAATTTGAAAACATTTTTTGATCCCAAAGAGAAGTTTACTATTGTGAAGTACAACCAGAATAAATTGAAACTATTCACCCTTTTGAAGGGAAGTAATGGTATGGAATGAATTAAAGATGGCCAATACCGATACTGCAACATTGTATGTACTGATACCAATGTGACACTGATACCAACCTTCTTATCTCCTTTCTGATAGTAATGTATTAGTATGCATGTACTTTGTCTACTATAGACATTGAAAACACCATGTTCAAAATGTGCAACAAATATTCTGCTCCCCTAAAGACAGAAATTCAATTGCCCATAACATGACTCAAGTTATGCAATCATGCTGCTGCTGGGCTGCTGCTTTTTATTTATTCTTTGGTCACTAGACACAGCAGTACCTTTCAAAGATTCAAAATAAGAGCTGAATAAAGTGAAAGTTTGTACAAAAGTTTAAATTTGACTCTGAAACCAAATGAAAAAGGAATCATGAGATACTTCACACTCATCATGGGCAGTATCAGTATGAGAAAATCAATGACCATAACTTATACAACAAGAACTACAAATAATAGCTTCATTTATAAAAAAATGTTGCCACGTCAACATGAGAGGTAAATTGTTTGTCTGATTTTCTTTTTTAACATTTCAGCTTGGGGTGCAAAATAATGATCAGACCGACATGAGGAATTATGACATCATACCGATAAATCCGATTTTATTCGACATTAAAAAAAAGCTCGCATAACAGATTTAAAAAAAAAAGAAGCTCCAATGAGGCGAGATTACCCATACGGTGGGTTAGCATGAGAAAATAAAGCTCTCCTTTTCTGTGACGCGCTGCAAACGGCCTGTCATAACTTCCCCTGAGCTCCCTTGTAAACAAACATGGCGTCGATTGTGTGCGAGTTTTGCCATATGCTTAAAATGTTGTGCAAACAATCCACAATGAGGGAAAAAAACAGAGCTTCAACACATCAAACCTTTATCAGCCACCTGTAATGCCCGCATTGCTATGATGCCCAGGTCCCGGGGCTTGATCCTATCGCCACAGCGTTTGAAAAGTGCAAAAAAGTTAGCCAGATATGACCCGAGGGCTCAAGCAATCTGTGAATGCATCATTGAAATGATAGCGCTGGATGACCATTGTTTATACTTCTCGCAGGCACTAAACCTGGGATGATAATACATTAATTAATCACACAATAAATTATATTGATATATTGCCATGTGCATTTGTGTCTGTTTTCCTGGAGGCACGTTTGGATTGAGACATCTTGTCAGTCATACAATCCCTTTTTCTCTGTGGGGGACGACAGGGCCTCTAGCATAAACAAAAAAAAAAGTTTAGCCTCATGAGGCACAATGCAAGGTAACATAGTAGTAGTTAGGAGGGAAAAGATGCTTGCAAAGCCAAATGCCACAGCCCTTATGTGGAAATATTATCCATCCATTTTCTATGATGCTTATCCTCCTTTGGGTCACGGGGCTGGAGCCTAAGGACTGGTCGCCAGCCAATCACAGGGCACATATAGACAAACAACCATTCACACTCACATTCATTCCTATGGACAATTTAGAGTCGCCAATTAACCTAACATGCATGTTTTTGGAATGTGGGAGGAAATGGGAGTACCCGGAGAAAACCCACGCATGCACAAACCTACGCACGGGGAGAACATCAAACTTCACATAGAGATGCCCAAGCAGAGATTTGAACCCAGGTTTTCTGATCTCCTGACTGTTTGCTCAACATGCTAACCATATTATTAATATTAATATTTTTCCAAATGAGCAAGGTGAGCCCATCAACACGGACTAGCCAGTATACTGTATGTTCAAAAGTGGTGGCAAATAAAAGGCAAGGCAACCCACTTGCCCAGTGAAAACATAACCACCGACCCAGGTTTCCCATGAAAAAGTACACATTGAGATACAGAGGAAAAAAAATTTTTAAAAAAGAGATACAGAACCTTTGTCCGGACAGTCAAAACTCACTGAGATGTTACTTAGATGTGCGCTCACTGAAAGTGTACTTTGCTACATCGCAAAAGAAATCCTGCTCTTCAAGAAATGCTGCAAATGTTTGACAGACAGTACAAATTGCCAGTGAGAAAATACATGTCACTACGTTACAACAGTGAAAGATTACATATTAAAAGAAAATTTGCATTATTATGCTATGATAGTTATTATTATAACATATGATAACGCGCTGCACTGTGGGCCAGTGGTTAGCGTGTTGGCGAGATTTGACATTTCTGGGGTTGAATCTCCATTTGGGCATCTTTGTGCGGAGTTTGCATGTTCTCCCCGTGCATGCGTGGGTTTTCTGCGGATGCTCTCACATTCCAAAAACATGCATGTTAGGTTAATTGGTGACTCTAAATTGTCCACAGGTATGAATGTGAGTGTGAATGGTTGTTTGTCTACTGTATATGTGCCCTGTGATTGGCTGGGGACCAGTCCAGGGTGTGCCCCGCCCCTCGTCCAAAGTCAGCTGGGATAGGCTCCAGCATACCCCCACCACCCTAGTGAGGACAAGCAGCATAGAAAATGGATGGATGGATGGATCATATGACAACATTAGTGGTTAATTTGGTTTGGTAATTTAATCTGGTAATGTTGGCAATAATATTGTTTATCATCAGTAATTTGGGGGACAATAATTGTGGCATTGTTTTGTGAGTGTCTTGTGACACCCCCAGTAATAACGGAGGCTATGCTGAAGAGCCTGTCACACTACACACTTGTTGAAAGTGCACTGGGAAATCTTCCAAAACAGCAATCAACTGAATGACTGTTGTGGCTCAGCTTTTTTCTTAGCACGAGATGCCTGAAAAAAGTCAGCATATTCGTTACCGTGATGCTTTTGCATGGTTGATGTGGTGTTGAAATGGCCAATGCTGCTGCCTTCCCTTGGGACAAATTTCACTCGACTTTCACTTTTCTCTTCTTTGCACATAACAGCTGACATGACTACGGCGCTAAGCTAATTGACTCACGGTCTAGCAACGATGGTAGCTACCTATTGTGCTACAGTGAATTGCAGCCGCTGCGTCTCTGTTTACGGCATGTTGTGCAGAGATAAACTGAGCATTTATGTGATAGTTTGGGCTTCTGGATTGGAGGATCGGGGGTTGTTGTTTTTCTGATATCCAATCCAGTCCATTTGGTCAGTATCTCACCGATACCGAGTCTGAGACTGGACCATGCCTAGAATCAATAAGGCATAGCAGCATAAGTACGCCGCTTGAGCTTTATGGGTTTTTCATCTGGATATACTCTTTAAATAATTTGTAATCGACATTGTATTGCAGTAAAACTGTGTCATTTGGTGGTTTCTCTGGTCATTATCATGCTGGTAATTAGCCATTATGCTTTTAGATTTTAGGTAGTTATTTGTATTAGCATGTTGTTGATCAAATTCATTTGTGTATATAATTGATATTGAATTAATTACATTTTATTGAGTAGCTAGACCCTTTCCACTGTTGCGATAAATTCAATTTTGGTTTCTAGGGTTATCATCACACTTTTCCTATTTGCCATTACTTATACCTATATTTGTAACACAAATAATGAAAAATACATTTTATCGTTTTATAAGGTAAGGCACAGATCATTTCCTGAGAGATTTTTGTTTCCAAATCAGAGGTTAACCTTAGAGGGCTGCATGGTGGCCTAGTGGTTGGCATGTTGGCCTCACAGTCAGGAGACTGTGGGTTCCTATTTCCGTTGCAACATCTCTGGGTAGACTTTGTTGACCCTGTGCATGCGTGGGTTTCATTAGGGTACTCTGGATTCCTCCCACATTGCAAAAAGATGCATACTAGGTTAATTGGAGACTCTAAGTCAGGGGTCACCAACATGGAGATCACGATCAACCAGTAGATCTTTGGGACTTTGGTGGTTGCAAGAATATTAGAAAAAAATGTATTATTAAATCAATGCCCTCCCATCCCGAAGAGTGACAAACAGGCACGTATTTTGACCACTGACCACTCCCGTACGCCTCGCCACTCTCTGGGCACGCAATCTGCAAGCTCCAGCCAGGAGCCCGAGCCCCAAAAGGAGGTACCAGCACAAGCACACCGGCTCGCCTTGCCAAAGTGCTGTCTATGGCTCATTTGTCATTGCATCACTGCAGAAACAAAATCAAATTTAAAAACCAGCAAAAATGGTAAGAAAAATAGAATACAAGGCACAATGACAAAAAGCTGAAATGTTGACACCAACATATATATATAGACATATATATATATATATAACAGATATATATATATACAGATATAGATATATATATATACAGATATAGATATATAGATCTTGTACAGGTTCATGGCCAAGACCAGGGAAAAATGTTGGCCACCCCTGCTCTAAACTGAGCAAAAACGGTGTGAATGGTTGGTTGTCTATAATGTATGTACTGCATGTGCAATGCAATTGGCTGGCAACCAGTCCTGATTCTACTCCGTCTGTCGTCTGAAGACATCTGGGATAAGCTCCGGCATACCCGTTGTTCATGTTTTGGAGTTGTGTGACGTGCAGGTCTAGTCTGTCAACTGTGAGCCATCCTAACAGGTACAAAAGCAGAGAGAAGATCAACGACTCTCCATCAGACACAGACAGCAACGTCTAGAAGAGCTCTGCAGCTGTAAGAGCAAGAGAAAAGAAGAGGGAGGGATGAAGGGAGGAGGCCATTTAGAAAATATGCAGAGGTGCAGAAAGGGCTTCGTAAACAGCTGAGGGGAGGGAAAAGGTGTGGCGGAGGGTGACGCTATCCCTGCAGAGGAGAATCCATCTGTACCAGAGCGGGGTAAATGGATAGATAAACTAATGAAACCTTTCGCTGTTCACACTGATGGAACGCAGATCGATAAGTTGGAGTTAGCATTCAAAACATGTATCGATTTGTGAGGATTTATCATTTTCTACTCCCAATAAGTCCACATGAATGTTTTCAGAGCTGAAGGGAAGTGCTAACAGCAATGTTGCCTTCAGAATAGCTTCAATTAAAACTTGCATTTGCCAGAAAGGAAAACAAAAGGAAAACCAAATATAATAAAACACATTTTGTAGGATGGTGCATATTTTATACATAGTATATATATATACAGTGTATATATATATATATATATATATATATATATATATATATATACACACACAGTGATGTGTGAAAGTGTTTGCCAGCTTAGATTTCACAAAAAGCTTCAAAAATATACTTTTAAAGAGTGGTGTTGTCGCACACACAGAGGGAGATAGCAGAGAAGAGAGACAGCACTTTTAACATATTTTCTTGAATGCTTTTTAGATCATATCGTTCTAATTTTAATACTGGTCCGAGTAGCATTCGCATTTCTTTTCAAGTGAACCAACCAGCAGCAGAATTCACTTGCAAGCAGACCGAGACCCGTCTCTCAAGGTGTCAGCTTATGCACAACAGGACGCGTTCACACATGACCAAATGAACCATACTCGCACAGCGAATGTACCAGAGTTGCGTTAAACAGAACCAAACATTATAAAACAAACAAGCTACTACACTATAGAATAATAGGGAAAGGATAATGTTGCCCATAAAAATCTATTTACCGTATCCAGCAAATAAAGCATAGTTCATTTAAACTAATCAACCTCCCAGTTGGCCATTGTTATTGTATCTGTTCTTTCCATAAGATTCTATTCCACTTAACTTTTAGTGTTCAGGATGCACAAAGGTCAACCAATAAAAACAAGGCGCCACTAAGACAAAAAAAACAAAACATCTTCATGTCTGTTGGGAAAACCTCGACACCTGGAATTGTCGTGCACAGAGGGTCACTTCAGGTCAGAGACAATCTGATGCTATCTCTTGCTATTGTTTCCCTAAATTCGGGAAAGTTCCCATTATTACACCAGTGGTGACTACACAGGACCTCTGAGACCACATCCTGAGGAAATATGCAAGTATCGCATGATCTAGCCAATAAAATACCCCAAATTACAATGATACATGAATAAATCTGATCCTTTTAACAATAGCATTACTGTAAGTACACCTCGCTATTGGGATTCAATCAAGAGTTGTGTTGAAAATCGGTGTTTATAACCATAATAATGTTCACTTTTGTGGTATTAATTTAACATTGTGTTTATTATTGCAGTAGCTTATGCAATAATGGACAGAAAAGAAGGAAAAGTTACTGAAAAATACAACACTAATGTGCTAATAATTTATTATAATTATTATAATGTTGTTAAAGAATGTTAAAAGACAATGGAAAAAATAAAGATGTTCACAAAAATACAAATTTAATAAAAATGTAATAAGAGTAAATAAGATAAGAAACAATGAATGGTAAATATAACATGGGTAAGTAAATATGAATAATATGTTAAGGAAATAAGTAAATATATATACTGGAGTACAAAACTTGATAGAAATGCAAAGTTCACAAATAAATGGTGGCTATACTGTAGATCAGTGGTTCCCCAATATTTTACAGTGGTGTACCCCTTCAGACATGTACCCCATTTACTCCTGCAAACTTAGATAACTACACATATTTTGATATTAACTTGAAATAATTGGTATTAATTTTACAGTTCAGGTCAGAATTTGTTTATTTTGCATGGTCACATTTTGGATAACGTTTCACATGATCACTGATCAATACATAAGTAATCATCCTACATATCTTTTACAAATATTGAACAAAGTTAATTGGTTAATTCATTTTGAAGTAATTCTGGGTCAAAATGTGCATTTTGCATGGTTACATTTTGATAAAGTTTCACACGAGCACTGATAAATACATAAGTAAACATCCTACATATCTTTTACAAATATATACAAAATTAATTAATTTTATAGTAATTCTGGGTCAAAATGTGCATTTTGCATGGTTACATTTTGATAAAGTTTCACACGAGCACTGATAAATACATAAGTAATCATCCTACTTGTACATATCTTTTATTCCAGTCTGATGTTGGCATTCTTCAGTTTGAATGGATTGAATTTGAAAATCACTTTTTTTGTCTACTGACGATGGCTATGGTTTAAATCTGCATAATAATTTATTACCAAATTGAAGGGGAAAGTTTAACAATCACGATAAAGCAGTATATGAAGTACAAAAATACATACAACCGACTATAAAGCCCCACTCACGGTGACAGGTTTCACCGCTGCACCGTGCGGGTATTGGAACACCAATATAAATAAAATCTTTGAGAATAAACACTATAAATACACAGATTAATCATCAAACTTACTTATTCGTTCATATGATGCAAACAGAGCAATGAACAATACCGTGTGCTGGCTTCTTCCTGCTTTCTGCCATTGCGCCGTGAGGCGTTCAGGCGCACTCGTAATTGAGAGTGTTCGGCGCTAATTGTCTTTCATTTTTATTCACGTACCCCCTATTACTATTGGTGTACCCCTGGGGCCTTTCCCAAAGCCCCTTTTGGGAACCTAGGCTGTAGATTAAGCTTTGAAACCAGACGTTTACATATACAGTGTAAAAACAAACATTTTTTTCTCACTATGTGAGAAATCAGGCTAAACCTTTCCAGTTTTAAGTCAGTTAAGCTTACCAAAATATTTCTATTTGCTAAATGCTGCAATTACAAGATAGAGAATATTTTAGAGTTTTTTTTCTTTCTTTGAAGTCAAAAGTTTACGTAGATTTCCTTAGTATTTGGTAGCATTGCCTTTAAACTATATGACTTGGCTGAAGTGTTTTGGGTATCCTTCCACAAGCTTTTCACAATAGTTTGCTGGAATTCTGGCACATCCCTCCTGGCAAAACTGGTGTTGCTGAGTCAGGTTTGTAGGCCGCCTTGTTCACACACATCTTTTTAAATCTGCCCACAAATGTTCTATGGTATTGAGATCAGGGCTTTGTGATGGCCATTCCAAAGCATTGAATTGTTGTCCTTAAGCCCCTTTGTGACTATGTTGGCAATATGCTTACGGTCATTGTCCATTTGGAAGACCCTTTGCGTCGACGATGTATGACGATTTAGCAACTCCTTACAGTGGACGAATAAGATACTTCGTCTGGCAGTGTACGCAGCTTTGTTGTTTAGATACTATTTCGCTGCCGAATCACTGGGGAAGCAGTAGCTCCTTTATTGACACGAGCCAATCATGATCTGTTGGTGCACCTGCAATAAGCGAGTGAGTATATAGACCCAGTATAAGAACCAAACAGTCTGGCTCACGGTGGCATGACTGGTGCATTTTAATAACAGCACAAAATACTGCACATGGCAACTTCATGCTCAAAAGGTGTATATACAGATATCAAAACATGTCCCAATGTGGCTTTAAAATAAAGAATAAGCCAACATTTGAAAGGTTTCCCATAATGCATTGCATCTTAGCAACGCATTCATTGGGCCACTGCAATGAGTCACCTTCCCTACTTCACCGTTTCCCTGTCTTTTGGTCCTCTGGCTTACTCTGGTGGACAGAAGAATATTGCAGCCATTTTCTACAAATATGCTCTCCTCCAATGAAATGGCTTTTGCAACAGAAATGCATTATGGGAACAATGTTGGGGTTAAAATGTTGGGGTTTTTTCATATAAAACTTGTATTGATACACGTTCCTATATTTCTGAGGTAAAACGTTTGAGTGTTATTTACTGTGTGATGAGTTTAATGTTGTTAAGCCTGTAGGTTAACAGGCTTGTTTTGAGTCTATGAATAGCTCTTGATTGGCGCCTGTCAAAGTAAGAGTTAAGTGGTTCTCACGGACTCATGCTTGCGACACCATGGCTCTTTATGATATCAACACATGTGGCTTACATATGTACAACTGTATATTATTTTTCTAAATTTAGAGGGTGCAGCTAATATACTGGAGTTATACAATTACTGTATATTCTACTTGCTGGAGGAAACATGGCTGCAACTGTTAAATGCAGGAAGGAATACTGGCAAAAATGTCACAACTGCGTGAATATATATGTTTGTCACATCATTAATGCCACACATTATCACACTATACACAGTATGAACTACTACAGTACTTTATTTTATTGGTGTAGTTGACCATTTTTGTTTCATTCTTTCTGCTGCGACCCGGGTGTCAGGTGAGCGTGGGAGCAAATAAAAATGAAATCTAAAAATAATACTCACATCGTTAAGTCGTGTCATACCAGTATGACGCATTAAGCGTGTCTGTGGTACTGGACACTTGAAAATGACACATACATTGATGTAGCTAACAAAAATAAAAATAAAATAAATTTTAAAAAAGACTCTGCAGTTCTGAAATTCAGAGGAGCCGATGAGTCATGACAGTAATAGTTAGGAGCAACATCCATCCATCCTTTTTCTATGCCGCTTATCCTAATTAGGGTTTCGGGGGTATGCTAGAGCCTATCCCAGCTGACTTTGGTCGAGAGGCGGGGTACACCCTGGACTGGTCACCAGCCAATCGCAGGGCACATATAGACAAACAACCATTCACACTCACATTCATACCTATGGACAATTTAGAGTCACCAATTAACCTAACATGCATGTTTTTGGAATGTGGGAGGAAACCGGAGTACCCGGAGAAAACCCACACACACACGGGGAGAACATGCAAACTCCACACAGAGATGCCAAAGCGAAGATTCGAACGCAGATCTCCTGACTGTGTGGCCAACATGGTAACCACTAGACCACCGTGCGGCCCGTTAGGAGAGACATATGGAAGGGATATGAGATTCATTTCGCTTGTAAAAGGAAACTATTTTCTGTCCTCTTTATGGTCACAGAAGCGTACTGTTTCACCGTGTCACTTTGTAAACATACGACCCCAGGAGCTACAAGCCATTCCCTCCAACGATGATCTAAAGCTTTCCTCTTGGAAATTGAGGAGAAAATCGAAAGGGTTTCGCAGCCCAATCTCGGCAAATCCTTGCTTTTAAAGCTTGAATTGAGCACGGCCGTTGACAATGAATGATGATGTCATTTTCAGAGACAACTGACTGGTCAGGGTGCGAGGCTTTTATAGGCTGTAATCTCTTATTGGTCAGTGGGCTGTACTGTACTAAAGGCGGGTGTAACTTGAGTACGGTTGAAGTTGCCAACAAAAAAACTGGACACACTTAGACATTTTTTGCTTTGCAGTACTTTATAAACAAATGTGTGAGGAGGTACACGAGTGATGGTATTTGTGTTATTTTGCTTTAGGTATTACATTTTGTATTTTTTGCATATGGAATCATATTTTGAAAATGAATGAAGATGAAGAGAAGGTACATTGCTTAATAAATAATTGTTGAATGGTTATTTTATTTTAATTATTTCAATTTACAAAGGCAAAAAGTTAATAGGGGCATTGTTACAAAGAACATTGACATTTGCTTCCTGTTTCTTTACATCTCTTTGATAGACAAGTCAACATGACGGTTTCATGTTCATGTTCATGTTCGTCTTTTAAATATTGTGATTTACGCTCATGGAACTGTATAGCAAGTTTCTCATGGATGGTCAGCCTTTTCCCTCCCGGCCTGCTTCCTAGGTTGGAGTTCCTGGCTGATGCTACTGCTGTGGGTGCAGAGAGCTAATTTTCTTTATTCTGCTCCCGCGCCTGCAGCATCCTGTTCAAGCTCAGCTCGAAAAGAATTACAATATTTGACATAAGATTTCAAGAGTTGAGGTCATGACAGTATTTTTTTAATCACGGTGCAAAAGACAACACTATTTAACCTATGCTTATCTGCTGGTGAAAACAGTATACAGGATACACTGAAGTATACACTAAAGCAAATGAGTGCTGTCCAGCGTTTTGGCCTCGAAAACTCACCATACTGCGTCAAGTGTTGTTCTTCAAATGCCGTAGTAAATTAAAGCTTTTTAACGTGCTACCCCGGGAAGATATTTTTCGTGGCATGTTTTGCAGGGTGCAAAATTTATATCACTCACACAAACTGCAAGTAAGTTCCACACGGCAGACATGATTGTTTTGGGCACGCTTGCGCATTGTGGAGGGGGACGATCGCTATAGGCTGCAAGTTGCAATAGTACGAGCCACAGGCTTGTGATCGGCGTTGAAATTCATTTATCGGCATATGCCGATCACGTGCTTTTTCACGGAAATCGGACGATACTGATTGGTGGCCGATCGATCGAAGCATCCCTACTTTACAGTGCTTCGCTGGGTTGTAATGTACAGTACAGCTCAGCAGGTTCAGCAAAGACGTTCACAGATGCTGGACACAAACAGAAAGAACTTCCCTTTGAGCTGCAAGGAGAGCTGGTCTAAAAGGAGAAGGTCAGAGCAAACAAATAGGCCACAGTACACTTGGATGCTCTGTACAATATTTTATAATCATCCTTTCCTTGACCGATATCACCTTGAATGGAGCTAGAAGGCACTAGACTCAGTAATTCACTACTTCACTAGCAGCTGGTTAGACGGTTTATTATGAACACTCAAGTTATTCCTCAGTGGTGTGAGCTAAACCTTTTAGACTGCTTAGGCGGACTGTGTATGTGAAAGATGAATATCACAAAAATAAGACTTTAACTTTCTGTCTGTGTGTTTGCAGCCTTGACACTTGGAGTGGGTAATACTGCAAATTTGGTCTTGATCTGATCCCTATGTAAATAAAGGGCAAATATAGGTCGTCGGGTTACATACGACTTCTGTTCCTAGACTGTGATGTACAGTCCATCCATCCATCCATTTTCTATGCCGCTTCTCCTCATTAGGGTCGCGGGGGTATGCTAGAGCCTATCCCAGCTGACTTCGGGCGACAGGCGGGGTACACCCTGGACTGGTCGCCAGCCAATTGCAGGGCACATATAGACAAACAACCATTCACACTCACATTCATACCTATGGACAATTTAGAGTCACCAATTAACCTAACATGCATGTTTTTGGAATGTGGGAGGAAACCGGAGTACCCGGAGAAAAGCCATGCACGCACCGGGTGATGTACAGTCATGGCCAAAAATATTGGCATGCCAAAGATGCCAATGTTTTTGGCCATGGCTGTGTGAATTAGGCTTATTCTGTGACGTGTGTATGTTGCAAAGCAGGATCCCAAGAAGAGGCGTCAAGAGGTAAGTTTAACAGTCTTTACTTTAAAAAAAGGGCACAGGAGCAAAAATCTACGCTGCCAAGTAAACCAAAAGGCACCGTGCACAAGGGAGCAAAAAAGGGCTAAACAAGAAATAAAGCACACCGCACTGGTGGAGCTACTTAACGTGCCGCAGACTGACACGGCTGCACTGGATGGTACGGAGTATTTACCAACAGCTTACAAGGACGCAGGCAGGAATGTTGGCAGTACGTGGCGTAGGGGTTCGAGTAGAAGTGAGAATCGCAGAGTGCCATCTAGTTACCACAGGTGAGCTGAAAAGGATAATGATGATGTGAGCCAGCTGCGCACGTCCAGTAACACACACAAAGATCTACACAAGAAACACACATTAAGTAAATATGACAAAGAAAAGCACAACACAACAAACCACAAATTAATGACATAACAAACCTGTGTCACCGCAGGGTGTGACATATTTGGTTCTATTCAATTCTATTCATTTTGGTTCTATAAAACATGGGCATCTTTGGCATGCCATTACAGTACTCCCTTAATTATCGCAGTTAATTGGCTCCGGATCCGACCGTGATAAGAGAATTTCCGCAAAGTAGGATTCCTTATTTACAAATAAAAAATTTATAAAATTTATATTTTCGTAGTTAGAGTAAAGAAAAGGTACGACCTTCTAAATATGTTTTTTTAACATTATTAGAGAGAAACATGAAAACTGTTAAACAGCAAAAAGCAAAAAACAACAAATCCAATAACAATAACTAAAACTGGTTGGTGCGGCGCAACAAGTTTGTCTGAACAGAATAAATCATATTTGAAAACCTACAAACTCCAATATGTAACACACATGCTGTGCAGTACATGTGCACCTTGACTCACCTTTCATATTAAAAATCACCATCTTTTATTCATTGACCGTGGGTTCAGTGTGTGAGAAGCGTCATGTCAGATCAGTACAATGAACAGAAACGGTTTACTAAATGAAACCTTCCACCCTCAGTAATATTCACAGCAACACAGAGTCCTCCACACTGAACAAACCAGTTGGAGGTCATACAGAATACATGTTCCATCCCTGAAAAGATTCTCCTGCAGCCAAGAAAAAGTACAATTTCAAAGTCATTGCTTGTGTGACTGAAGGCACCAGCAAAACATTGTTGTCAAGGAATGTAAAGCTTGTTTTACTTCTCAAAGTCATCAAAGCTCAGCCAAGTGCCACTTGAACACACTTCTTTTTCCAAATGTAGTGTTTGCCGCCCCTAGTGAACGCTTGGATTTGCTTCAGGCAGATCACATGACTTCATTTTCACTTCTGATGATTGGATTTTTGGCTGAACATCTTCTGGATTGTGTGATGGACACCTTCATATATGCAAGGTAAGTCAGCTTAATTTGCTGCTGTTTTTGTCTTTGTCACTCTGTGTCCTTGGCAACCACACACACACACACACACACGTACACGCACGCACACACATGCACACAAGGAGCTTTATGCCAACAAACTCCCCAACGTCTTTATTTAGAAACAGAATCTGAGTGTACGGTTTGGAAAATTAAATGTATCTTGAGAGGCAAATGTTATATGGGAAAAGTACTCTAAAGTTGAACACAATGCGTTCTAGTATTTTGGAATCATTTTTCTTATAGGAAATACTTGATACTAATACTAATACTGTTCCAGAGTCGCAAAAACTTTATTAACTGTAGGGAATTTTCAAAGTAGCTCTTAACATTCTTAATTGCAAACAACCTGACTAAAAACCTCACACGCCTCTCGTATTTAACAATCTGAACTGTCACAAAAGTGTAAAACAAAGTCAGCCCCTGTCAATAGAGAAGCATCAAAACGTCTTACCTTATGTCTGCTTACCTCACATTACACCTGGCGTGTAGTCTTCTTCTCTTCTTGCTGATCCACCTTTGAAATGAACGTCATAAAATGCCAAAGAAAAAGCAAAGCAAACAGCAGCGTTAATCTCATAATGCTTTCTAAAGTGAACTCTCAAAGGTACGTGACATCGTGCATGAGTGCCGTTCAAACTTTGTGCAACTTTAGAAGCATATTCTTTCACCAACTTTTGGTTGTTTATTAGGAATTCTTTTCACTCTGTGAGATGAGCATTTGTTATAATCATCAACTTATTATACTGTAATAATTAAAAATAATGGTAGTGCCAATCAAGTGGCATCTTCTAAGACGGTACAGTTATTTTCTGGAAGGAATTATCTGGAAAAATATGCCTCAAAAGTGAAACCATCATCATTCATTAAGTCACGCAAGATATGCAGTCATCCTTCTTTGATTGTGTTTAATTGGTTACAGTCCCAAACGCAATAAATTAATTTCCGCAAAGTAGGATTCAATTTTAATTAGTGGAATACTTTTCTGGCCGCACGGCGGCCACACAGTCAGGAGATCGGGAAGACCTGGGTTTGAATCTCCGCTTGGGCATGTCTGTGTGGAGTTTGCATGTTCTACCCGTGCGTGCGTGGGTTTTTTCCAGGTACGCCGGTTTCTTCCCACATTCCCAAAACATACATGCTAGGTTTTGACTCTAAAATTGCCCATGGGTATGAATGTGAGTGTGAATGACTGTTTATCTATATGTGTCCTGATGACCAGTGCCCGCCCCTTGCCCGAAGTCAGCTGAGATAGGCTCCAGCATACCTCCGCGACCCTAGTGAGGATAAGTGGCATAGAAAATGGATGGATGGAATACTTTCAAAGTCATGGCATAGAAAACCTGTTTACGGTCTTCTAAATATGGTTTTTAACATTATTAGAGCCCTCTATACATGAAATAGCATCCATATAGTCACCTTTGCATTTGTATAACCCAATATAGTAGATATAATCAGAGAAAATAAGACATAAAGACATGAATACAAAAACATAGACTCACATGTTAGCAGTTTTTTGTTGTTTTTTTTCTGGACAGCGTACTTCCTTCGGTGGCTGTTGTCTCATCAATGTATTCTAATGGTGGCTTTAAATGTCTTCACTCGTATTACCCAATTTAGTACCAATATAGTAGACATAATAAGAGTAAATAAGCCATTTAAGACATAAATAAGACGCCTGCTCGTGTGTGTCACAGTAAATGTTTTCTCTATGAGAACAGGAGGACAGATGTGTGGAAGACAGGAAGTGATGTCAAAGGTTCAGATTTGAATTTAGCTTATTGAGGGTTATGGACCCAACAGTGCTATTATTATGATTATTAGGTCATTATTATTGTGTCTGTTGTGAGATCATTTAAACCTGCAATAAATGCCTGCTCTGACGATCTTATCTGTGCCTGTCTCACCGAACAATTACTGACACCTTGTGGCCAATGTAGAATACTACATTCACAATCAAAATGCTACTTCTGTCTTGTATTTTGTATTTTAGCAATTGGAGGAGTTTAAGTACCTCGGGTTCTTGTTCACGAGTGAGGGAAGGATGGAACGCGAGATTGACTTGCGGATTGTTGCGGCGTCTGCAGTGATGAGGACTCTGCATCGGTCCGTTGTAGTGAAGAGGGAGCTGAGCCGAAAGAAAGGCAAAGCTCTCAATTTATCGGTCGATCTACCCTCACCCATGATCATGAGCTTTGGGTAGTGACAGAAAGGACAAGATTGCAGATACAATCAGCCAAAATTAGTTTTCTACTTAGGGTGGCTGGGCTCTCCTTTAGAGATAAGGTGAGAAGCACTGTCACCTGGGAAAAACTCGGAGTAGAACCACTGCTCCTCTGCATTGAGAGAAGTCAGATGAAGTGGCTCCCGGACGCTTCCCTGGGGAGGTGTTCAGGGCATGTCCGACCGGTAAGAGTCCTCGAGGAAGACCCAGGACACATTGGAGAGTCTATGTCTCTCAACAGGCCTGGGAACGCCTCGGGATCCGTCGGGAGGAGCTAGACGAAGTAACCGTGGAGAGGGAAGTCTGGGCTTCCCTGCTTAGGCTGCTGTCCCCACGACCCGACCTCGGATAGGTGGTAGAAGATGGATGGATGGATGGATGGATGGATGGATGGATGGACTGATATGCTGTGCATTTTTTATTATTATTCTGTCTCCATATGTGTATCACTTCATCGTTTTTAGGTCCTTTCTGCATAATGCACAATACACAATAGACAAACTGAGCGATCCGCCTAACGTTCGCCTGCACAAGGCGGTTATATTTTTGCTTCTAGCTTCTGCTTTTTCCCAAAGCACGGTTCGTCACATCAGTCACATGGGCAATCACGTGCAGACAGCTGAGACGGAATTAGGAACTATTACTGTTTTTTTTTTACTCACTGACATGGTTTTAGTTTACTTTCTCTTGCCATTACTGTAAAGCAAACACAAGTCATTCTACACGTATTATTTAATGTGTGGTCATCTTAGTCTTTCCTGCCAGGAGCCTGCATGGCAGCCTGCAGATAAATCCCCCAGTTTCATATCCACTTCCATTCCCTCAATTAGGCTCACTGGTCCCTCCATCATGATCTGTCACCGTACGTTTGGCCCCATACTGAGCGATTGTTTAAGTTCCTGTCAAGCCGTCCGCCGCTGTGTGCATGGCAAAACCCCCTCTTGATGCATCATCAGCAATAGTAATGTGCTACAACTGAAGGTTTGACAGCTCAATACTGAGTCAATGTCTATTTTTCATCTAAATCATGTGCACATTTTGATATGTTGCCTTCTGAACAATCTCCAGGGAGCCTGAACGTACAGGCTGCATGACCACACAATTTAAGAAATGAAAAAGAGGAACAAATACAACACTCAGCTTGGCTTCATGCCTGCTTTTACATCCTTCCTAATGCTTTCCTGAATGCTATAATAAACAACTATAAGAGCAGAGTGAGAACTGAAGATGGTTTGAACAGGCTGTGCCAGCAGTAAATTTAACACAATTTTCTGGCATTTCTCATAAATAATTTAGAAGTCAACCTCAGCTTTTTAAATCAGGACATCAGGAACACAACAAACAAAGCACTGCACATGATGCACACTTATAGTGTGCATACACAAGCCGGGAGGAACATATAAGATGCATAAAGTGCAGTGATGAAGTATTTATGGTTCTAAACATGAACACTGCGAAAACTGAAAAGTAAGCAATATTAAATATCTGAACTCGAGGTGTCAAAGTATCGCATGTATTTTTGGCAATTTTGCACTTCTTGACAATATATTTTCTTACTTTTTATAACACCAATCTGCTCAAGTACTCAAATCTGAGCTCAAACCAGCCTAAAATAGGAATAACATTTTTTTTTTTAAAGGAATCAGTAATGAGTAGCAGTGCCATTATTGTTAATCACCTCAAAAATTGGTTTGGGCATGCTTGATGCCAGTGTTTCCAGGAGGCTAGTGGGACTGTTGCTCCAGGTGGTGAAGATGGCTTCACGGAGGGCATCCACTGTAAAGTTCCCGTGCCATCCATCCCCAAATGTTCTCAATTGGATTTAGATCAGGGGAACATGCAGGATGCTCCAAAATAAGTCTGGAATAAGTCCTTTGTCAGACGGGAATTGTGAACTTCAGCGTCGTCCACAGACAAGGGCCTTCAGCCTTGAGGGATGCCTGCAACATCTCTACATAGCCATCTGCCGTTTGACGCCTCTGCACACCTGAATCTCCGTGGTTCCATTGAAGGAAAAAGCACCCCAGATCATGATGGCTCTCCCTCCACTGTGCCGTGTGGGAAACATCTAAGGTGGGATCTTCTTGTAACATTGGAAGCCATCAGGACCGTCAAGTTGCTTCTACAGATGCACTATCGAAAGTGTCCTTACCGCCTCCATCACTGTTTGGTAAGGTAACTGTACAACACGTGATAGGAAGGCACTCCAGCGGGTGATCAAGACCTCACAGAACATTGTTGGGGCAGCCCCCCCTCACTGCAAGACATTTATAAAACTAGAGTCCTACGAAGAACACACAACCTCATCAAGGACAGCACACATCCACAACACTCATTATTCACACTCCTACCGTCAGGCAGACGCTACAGGAGTTTGAAGTCCAGGACCACAAGGCTGGCAAACAG
This sequence comes from Dunckerocampus dactyliophorus, assembly GCF_027744805.1. Classification (NCBI taxonomy): domain Eukaryota; kingdom Metazoa; phylum Chordata; class Actinopteri; order Syngnathiformes; family Syngnathidae; genus Dunckerocampus; species Dunckerocampus dactyliophorus. The sequence continues at coordinate 21,792,555 of NC_072825.1, forward strand.
CTTTTACCCACAAGCCATCAGGCTTCTCAACGAAGCACTCACACACGCCACATGCAACACAAGCACACACTCATAGCACTTTATTTATTTATTTATTTGTATTATTTATTTGTATTAATGTCTCTTCTGTTTTTGTTGCTTAATTTATTGGTATATATGTTTATGTGTTTATGTTTCTTATGTTCTTATTTCTTGTGTTTTCTTTCTTTTCTTGGGAGAATGAACAGAATAAGATTTTCATTGCATGGTATAACTGCTGTTTTACCATGCACATGACAATAAAACTCTCTTGAATCTTGAAGGTTACATTTTTTCTCATCAGAAAGTAAAACTTTCTTATACCTATCAATGTCCCATGTTTGGTGCTCTTGTGCAAATTCCAAACTGGCAATTTTGTGGCGTTGGAGAAGAGGCCTTTAAAGACGTTTGGTTTGGTTTGGTTTGGTTTGGTTTGGTTTTATTTAGTTTTATTTGAACATGCATGAAGGTTACAATGGAATACATTTCATGAATCATCATTTCACAGTTCCACATGTCCAAAAGGAGTAGGAAGAAGCAAAGCTGATTTAATCCTACCCCCCATCCATTCTACATCTAGTACAGTACATGTTGTTCACTTCCTGCATTCCACGTCATATTTTCTATAATAATCAGTGTAATAATAAATAATAAATAATAACAATAAAAAACAAGCATGACAGAACAATCATTGTGATGGTCAAGACTCTTCTGCCTTGTATTTAGCAAACATCAACTGCTTGTGTTGTTTTTTGAATTTGCTCATCTCTGTACATTGTTTAAGTTCTTTACTCAATCCGTTCCATAGTTTAATTCCACATACGGAAATGCTGTGGGTTTTCAGCGTTGTTTTCAGTGTTTTAAGTTTAATTTTCCTCTAAGATCATATTTCTTCTCTCTTTTAGAGAAATACTGTATGACGTTTTTGGGTAACAAATTATTATTAACCTTATGCATTGTTTTAGCGGTTTGAAAATTTACTAAGTCAGCTAATTTTAATATTTGTGATTTTAAAAATAAAGGGTTTGTATGTTCTCTATACTCTATACTACAGAATGATCCTCACCGATCTTTTTTGCAGTACAGTGAGTGAGTGAAGATTACTTTTATAATTATTGCCCCATATCTTCACACAATAAGTTAGATATGGTAATACCAAAGAACAGTGAAGAGTGTGGAGTGATTTTTGATCAAGAACATATTTTGCTTTGTTCAATATTTAAGTTTTTTCTTATTATAAGCCGTCTTTCACAGAAGCTGTTTGATGATTATTGGATTGCACTCGTTACCAGTAACAACCTTCATTTGGGCAGAGGATGGTCCCGTCTCTTGATGGACAGCCACTCAGATCCTCTGGCTCAGGGCAAGTGACATTTTTTGAGTCTACCACTTGACTCCTCTTCTCAACGCAGGTTTATGACCATCATTTTCCTACTTTGTTTTTGAAAAATAATGCTTTATTCACAGCAAACCAATAGTAGTTACAGTGTAGTGGTAAAACTAATAGTTTTTTACTTGCTTTAAAAAAAATCCTTCAATTCAAATGATCTTGTTATATTGTCAGGTTTTTATTTCTTATTTTAAATAAAATGCTCCTTGGTTAAATACTTTTGAAAGTTTTATTTTTGCACTGATGCAATTTAGTAGGTTTCTCAGTGTGCACTAAAATTGCATCTGCATCAGGAAAGCTCAGTTTTGTGTGTGTGCAGCAGATTACATTAAAAGGGCATTTAACAATAACATTTTCATGAATTTATCATAAAAAAATAAAGTGTATGTAAATAAATGTATTATTATCCACCTATCCATCCATCTTCTATGCCGCTTATTCTCAAGAGGGGCGCAGGCGTATGTTGGAGCCTATCCCAGCTGACTTTGTGCAAGAGGAGGGGTACACCCCGGACTGGTTGCCAACCAATCGCAGGGCAGATGTATGATTATTATTATCATTTTTTTTAAATATCCAATTTAACTGCAGCGAGGTAAACAGACCCTCTCTAGTTTAATATTACGCCCAACACTGTAAAAATATTGTCTCTCATTCATTCACACACCCAACATGACAGTGATCAGCACTTGGCTCTGTTTTTCAATACATATGTTCTCCTAACATAACAGGCATTCATCATCATTCTTCACTGCACTTATCTCTCTGACTCAAAACAAGAAAAAAGAAAAGGCGGGGCTCATTTCTGTAAAGCACATGTGCAGCTAACCTTGCACTTGTGTCAGGTGCAACATAAAGTCTTTTATTTTGTCATCTCGAGCTCACGTTCAACGATGCTTGCAACGAGACCTCCTCCAAATGAATATATGGAAATGTCAAGTACATCAGCCTCTGAAACCTTAGCGACCCCCAGAAGATTGCCAGTAAAATAACAAGATGCGTTTTACATATTTAACACTGCAGACAGTCAACATGTTTATCCATGTTTTCTTTCTGCCTCAAGCCACTGGGTTAACTTTTTTTCTCTCTATTCCAGTTTTGATATCTTTTGGTTGTTTGTATGCAAATTAACCTGGTACAAGTTACACACAGTAATTGTGGTAGGATAAAATAAGCTCTGCTTCTTCATGCTTCTTTTTAATGTGACCTTGTTAAGCATGTTTAAAATAAACTAGACAATTAGCGTTACCATAGCCTGACACTTAAATAACAATGACTTGGGCCTCTTTCATTGTGACTGTAAGAGGTGGGTGTTGTCAAATGTCAAACTAAAAATAAGCCAACATTCACTGACACATTCATGGTCAGCAGGGGAGGTATAGCACAAAAATGAATTCTTTAAGTGAGAAGTCCAAATCCCTGACATATGCTCAGTATGAATTGTTCATCTGGAAAGAACAAACTGATCCACGAACAGAAAGACAAAAACTCCTCTGCACTTGTGGATGAGTGGCAGGCTTTGTCTTGTGTCTGGACTGACACGCACGCACACACACACAAATACACTTACAGTAATGCAGGCATATTGTAACAGTGGAAACATGATTCAAAAGCGGGATGCCAATGCTTGAGTGTCAAAGCAAAGTCAAGAATTTAACATTAAATGGAAGTGTCAATGCTACAAGGCCCAAAAAGGGGACAGTAGCGGCACCAGTTACTGCAGATGGCGCTGTTTTTCCCGATTACTATTTTTTATGTGATATGGGGTAATACGGTAATTTAATGTCGAAATTCATTTGTGTAAATAACACAGTGCTGTTTGTGCAGTTTAGTGGATACCACGATGCTGGATGACTTCCCAGTTGTTTTTTGCCATCACAAAATCTTTATTAACTGTACAGGTTTTCAAGCAACATTTTACCATTCTTAAGGGCCATACAATTGTAATGAGAAGAAAACCGCCTGTATGACAAAACTAAATAAAACTAAAGTCAAGTAAAATGACTCAGGTCTGACAGACACGTAATGGAGAGGAAATAAGCCCATGTTTGTAATACTGTCACCGAGTGGTGTTTTATAAGTATTGCTGTAAGTAGTTAAAGCTAAAAAGAAAAGCCAAAGAAAAAGCAAAGCACACTTCTGGAGTTAATCCTTTTGTTGCTCACTGAGCAGTCTCTGCACATAAACATATACACTAGGTCCCCAACTTATGAACACAATTGGTTCCAGACGACCGTTCTTATGTTGAATTGTTCTTAAGTAGGGGAAAAGGTAATATTACCAATGATATAGGTACTACATGTACGTGTATACATATACAGTATATGTGTATGTATGTAAATATGAGTTTGGATGTAGTAGTAATATTAAACAAGGATCATTAATGAAAAAAACAATAATACAAGTTATATAATAATACGTAATGATAAATGTTATTTACCTTTGAAGAGGAGTGGTCGAGCATAGTCGTTGTGGTGGAGTTGGAGGAGGAGTTATTGAAAAAAAAAGGACAAATCGTCGTCGTCGTTAGACTCTTCTAAAAGAGGTAGTGTTCTGTGGGTGGTGTAGAATTAAGCAGGCCTATTAACTCTTCATAAACTTTCATCACACGCTCTGTCCGGGTTGTACAATTTAGCTTTCCATTTAGCTTTACACTGTGTCTCCCCAGCGCCTAACTCTTCCTCTGTTGGTCCCATTAGCTCTAACGCTGCCTGTGTTGGTCCCATTAGCAGTGTCACAGTGCCCTCTACTGGTCAAGCATGTACAGTAGCAGTATAAATACTGATTGAGCGACTACAAGGCAAAATAAAATAAAATATAGACCAGTCGGCTTGTGTTCGTATCCGTGAATGTTCGCTAGTCGGGTGTTCGTAAGTTGGGGACCTAGTGTATACAATAATTGCAGCAAATAAAATACACATGAGTAGGGAGCATGAATATTGTCTATTAACTAACAACCCAATGTTGTCCATCAACACTATTATTTTGGGTCTTACAATAACATAAAATAAATATTAATATTTGTCCATTGAACTGTGTTATAAATGTATTTTTTGTATTATTAAAAAAAAATCACTTTCTTAAGTAAAAATCACAGAATTTGCTCATTTCCTGATCAAATACAGGGCAGAAAGCTGAGATTAGGCTGCGGTGAATCTCTCCTTTCTTCTTAAGTGCAGAACCAAGCCTAAAGGTGGATGGCACGTGCCCGTTTCTGTTTGTCAGCATGCCGCCAATATAATGTTTGCAGAAACATTCATTCCACACCATGACTTTCTACATCTCGTCTTTAATGTAATTGTGACATCATTATTCTTCTTCGGACAATAAAATACACAAAACTATCATATGTGGAGACACTGCAGCGCTCTCATCATCCTGAAGGGGTGGGGGCGTGCATGAACTGGAAGGTGCTTGTCGCTGCCGTCCTTCCATAGAGAGTAAAAGCCATCCATTTTTTTGACAGCAGCTCCAAGTCGATCAGCTGTTTATCATCATGCACTGTTGCGTGTACTTCAGACACAAATCAGAGGTAAGACCACGAATGTTTTTTAGTTTATATAAAAAGAGTAAATGGGACTGAAATGTAGACTAAATGTAAATTAAATACCCAAAGTCAGGGTCAAAAATACTTATTTATACTTATTTACACAATACAAGATACAAGATTATAAATTATAAATTATAAGATTTATATTTCTATATAATATATTTTTATTATACATATATTATCTTAAGCAATATGTGTTAAAATGTAGATATACTGAATTACTTAAAATAAGCAAAATAATCAGCTGGTAGTTTTACTTGCCAAAATGCTAGAAACAAATCAAATGACTTTTCAGACTTGCCTGGCAAGTATTAATAATTAATGATAATTTATTATTTTTTTTAAAACGCTGTGTCTTTTTTTTAATTGGCCGACAGGGCAGTTGCAATTTGAGCCCCATGAGATTTGCCCAACAACAAGTGGCCGTGAAGGGGAAATAGAATCAGCACAATTTTGCTTGTCATTCTCCGGTGTTTTTAGATTATTTGTGTTGTTTGCATTATGCTGAAAGTGTATGTATGCACACTCACTTAACAATTTAAACACTGCTCTGTAGTAAATAGCCTTCATGTGCCGTATACAGTATAAGAGCGAGGACAAAAAGTGCCATATGCTGGGAGACTACCAGCACTGTTTTTGCATCAAAATCTGTTAACCTTCAGTCATGTGCACTGAATGTAACTCAACCATCTCGGAGAATTTTTCTTCTTAGAGTCTGAATGGAGGATGCTGCTGAGGACCAACTAGAATGTGGACCGGTGGGAAGCGTGCAAGCGGAAAGTAAACACACTCGCTTATTAGAATAACAACATGATTTGTGTTTCTGAGACAAAGAACGATTGAGCGTGCAAGACAAAGAACGAGTGAGTTGACATGGAGGAGGAAGTAGCGTCGGTGAGCAAATGGGTGGGGCTGCGTGACCACATTGGCCTCTCACCATGAGGAAGAAAGCCTCGTGGATGATGAGGGCGAAGAGGATGAAGCTCTGGAGCATAATGGACACAAAGGTAAGCACAATAGCCTTCAAAGATGTGTTTTGGTGAAAGGCGACTGATGGCAGTTGACAGACTGAAGGAGATGTGACAAACAGACAGGTCATGGAGGGACGGGGAGGATGGAAGCCTTGAGGGCCCGAGGGGGGACAAGCCTCAGCTTTGACATATGCTCTGCAGTGAGATGAAGATTGGCATGACCTGCTAATGTGAGCTGTCACCGCTCATGGCTCGATGCTCACCTGTCACACTCTTCCAAGCCTGGAAGACAAGCTGCCACCAGGATAGGTCAAAGACTCATTTTCTCCTCGGGGGGGAGGAATAAACTTCCATCTGTTGTCCTCCTGACTTCCATTCTCCGAGGTTTAAATGCGTCGACATTCATTGGATACAAGACTTTCTGTGGATCATTTATAGGGGATGAATCCGTCTGGCATGTGAGTCAGGAAGTGTAGGATTTCCATTATTTTAAAAGGTTTTGACAAATTTGTCCAATTCCACACTTTAATTGGTGACAGGTCCGCCCTTAAACATGTGCTGAAGTTTGATCAATACAAACTTTGTCTCAGACTGTGTGTGGGAGGACTGTGTACATAAAGAGAAAAAGAAAATTGGTCTCTATGTTGTGCGTGCGTACGAATAAAAAACATAATTCAAAATAAGTAGATGAGGGGGATGTTGCTTCATGAGGAAGGAGATGTGCTGTCAACCGCAACGCAAACTTCCTGTCTGCTAAATGTGCATTGTGCAATAAGATCCACAGAGAGCTCACTTTAATAATCCAAACCAGCCTATGTACAGTACATTCACACTACAGCATAACCTGTGTCCTTGTTAAACAAAGGTAAACTCAATGTTGTCAGTTGTCTAGGTCTGTGTGCACGAATGATTGACGAATGTCTTCCTTCGCAGTTACCTTAGCAACCATCAAGGATTCTAGATGACTTAGTTGGTGACATCATTGTCTTTCTTTAAATAGTGGCTATTGCTTAAATAAACATTCACTTTTTCCTAGCAGAATAAAAAAGGTAGTAATTGTGAAAAAAACTCTTTGCTTACCAGCCATGGTAGTGTTCCGAGGTGCTACACAGCTTTTTATTTCCGCCCAGTTTTCCTCGGTTCTTACTGTTTCTCTGCATTTCTCCAGAAAATCAATTAGCGTAGGAGAGGACTCACAGGTGGGCGCTCCACAATGTTGTGTGCGTCCATGGTAATGTTCCGGGAAGCTACACGCCTTTTTATTTCCGCCCGTTCTGCCTTGGTTCTTACTGTTTCTCTGCGTTGCTCAAAAAAAGTCAATTAGCACACCAACATAGACTTACAGGTGAAGGCGGTCGCTCCACAATGTCGTGTGCGTCCATATTCATGTTCCAAGCGGCTATACTACACACCTATTGTATTCTGTCCAGTCTGCCTCAGTTCTTGCCTTTTCAAACAGCCCAAATATAGTTACTATATTCATGAACCTTTTTTTTAACAACCTTTTACTAAAGTATTGTGTAAAACATTTGTTGACAGTGTTTTGTTTTATTTCAGATGTACCCGGCCTCCTTGGTCTGTCTCCTGTCAGCACTGGTAAATGGTGAGTGAATATATTATTCTCAGTGGAAAATGTGGTTAATCCACTTCATAACTAACAATGGTTGGCGATCATGCAAAGCACTACAAGCCACAGCTTTATCCCAACAAAGTGGAGGTTTTGTAGTGCTTATAGGTCTTAATTGGAAGGTGCTGAGTGGGTAAACAAGGGCCTCCCTGTGCAGCAGTGCCACACAACAATCTAGCTCTGTGGTCTCGGGAGCTTTCATGAGAACCACGTCTCTGTACTGTAACTACAACCCACTCACAAAACTATTACTGTGACATACTTTGAGGACTGTCCACCCTGCATGGCTTGACTCATTGTCGAGTGGATGCCGAGACAATACATCACAGCACTGTGCTTTGTTCTTCCTATGATGTCCACAGCATCTTATAAAAGTCTTCTTTCTGCAGTGTCAGGAGCTCTTACTGCTGAACCTTTCCTGCCAACGCTGACTGGTATGTTGTTAACTCTCAGCACTTTCAGACTATCACTTCAATCATAATTGATGGTGACAAACTTGGTGAAACAGGGAGAGGACAGGAAGTCACTGAAGTTCCCAAGCAGCCTGTGATCGCCTTAAACCAGAGCTCCCTCAACACCACTGAGCCACAAACTACCACCTTAGCAGGTATTTGGGTGTGACCTTACTGTTCATGTAAGTGCTAGTTTTGTATGTAGTATGATATTTAATGCTTTGAAAACAGCCCAAATAATGATGATGAAATTAATCATCATTACTAAAAGTAACCCATCAATCAATTGCATAAATGTTTATGAAGTGAAACAATATCTGTTAGGGGTGAAACAAGATCTTGTGTCTTAAGATCTAGCGAGATTAAAAGTGACAATATTTCTCATTTAAGAGGAACTTAACTGTCTTGCGGGAACAGGGCAGAGAAGTCCATCAGACTGTGAGCTGAGACATCGCTACGATGAATGATAATACACGTCATATAGAAGTGGAAGTGTGTGAGGCAGTATTGGAACCACACACTAAGTGCTATACACACACTATAAACCTTGCAATCCAACCTACCTCAGTGTTCCCAGTGCGTTGCTGTTTTTTTTCATCTGAGTTGAACCGCTGCGGCGGTGTTAAAGGGATAGTTTGGATTTTTTGACATTAAATTGTATAACATCCCCATCAGCAGTGTACTGCACCAACAGTGACTTATCCCGGCAATTGGTCCCGTGAGTCAAGTTCTGGTCTGTGACGAGGAACGTACTTTTGCTTAGTTGCTGGGTCATTTAAGTAAAGAGTTTGACTTTTCAAAACAATATGCATTCAAAAGAGTAACACGTTATATTTTTCTCCTGCCGTATCCCTGCGCACTGTCGCCTGTGGATTCATGTGTATGTGATGAAGACGCTCGCATCTTCTTCCGCTGCGGAACATATATGTAAACAAGATGGCTGCGGTGCTCCGTCGTGGAAGAAAAGCGGCATTACCACGAACGTCTTCATCACATACACATTATATGTAATTATCTTTATTGTCATATTGAATATAATTATGATATCAACTACTTGTAAACTTAAATGTGAATGTGAAATACTAATCATTAATACTTACAATAGTATTTCAAAGTTTACTGGTTAGATTTTATATGTTTTATAGATACAAGTAGATCATTTTGACTTTGCATGCTGAAAAAGTGCGTGCACCCCTGATATACATGTATAACGTACATAAATACCTACTCATATTGTTTTTGTGTCAATATATTAAATGTATTTTTTTCTATAGTTATAGTAGGAGGTAGATCTTTGGGACTTGGTCATTTTAAAAGTAGCTCGCAAGCTAAAAAAGTGTGAGCACCCCGGCTTTACGCTTGTATTTCAGTTAGGAATGTTATTTAAATGAAATGTTATTTAAAGCATTGTCTGTATGGTTAATAAAGGTTTTATGATGGCTTAGGTGGAAAACATGTTTTGAAATTAGAGCTAATCTAGAATCCAGTGTCACGGAATAGCTAAAGATTGACTTTTAAGGTTCCATTTTAATATTATGTATTTATTTTTTATAAAAAAAAAAAAAAAAAATTTAATATATTACGTTTTATTATTGTATTTATTTGTATTTTTATATTTTAATCATTTAATGTTTTTATATGTATTATTTCCAGGTTTTTATTAGAAGTTAATAGGAGACTCTAAATTGTCCATAGGTGTGAATATGAGCGTGAATGGTTGTTTGTCTATACTGTATGTGCCTTGTGATTGGCTGCTGAGCAGTCCAGGGTGTACTCGGCGTCTCACCCAAGGTCAGCTGGCATAGGCTCCAGCTCACCTGTGACCCTGGACGGGGTAAAGTGTAGCAAATGAATGAAAGAACATTATGTGACTCATAATGGATCATTTATGCTCCTGTAGCTTCCACTGAGGGGACAACAGTGCACCAAGCAATAGAGAAAGTGACATCCACACCAGGTAACAGTAGGTTGTTGATGTGTTTTGAGCACTTTGAGCTGGTGCAGCCAATGAGTTTTTGTCTTCATTAGAGCATGGCAGGGGTACAAGGGCTCTCCTTTAAAAAGAATAATGAGGTCATTCAACTCAAGGAAAGGACAGTGCTTGAGTGTCAGTGAAAGAGTGTCCTCCATTTATTTCACAGAAATATGCAAAAACAGTTTCATACAAGAGCATTAGAATTATGAAGACGTGGCAAGTGACGCTGGTATACATGTTTTGAAAGAAAAATAGACGTCCTTTTAGTATTTTGGTATTCAGTATATAATAGTTTTTGCACACAGCATCTCACAAAAGTAAGTACACCCATCACATTCCAAAGGTTGTTCGTAAGATGAAAGTTAAGTTGCCAACTATTTATTTAGACAATAATGGCTGTAAGCGAGTAAATCTATACTGCTACATAAGCTGTGCACTGACTATTTGAAAATGTATCCAAGTTTCATTTCTTTCGTATTGTCAGTTGAGAAGATGCACTGTAACAAAAATGGATGCTGAAATACTGTTTAAAAAATGTAGCAATTGTTTTTTTTTTAATTAAGAATGAAAAAGTGTTTAAAAAAAAAAAGGTCTTACAATTAATAAAGTTTAGTTTCCAAAAAGAAAAAAATGATTAGGGCCGTTTGACTAAGGATTTTCATAGTCAAATTTAATTTGTTAGTTTTTGTCCATAGTAGACCAATATTGGTCGTTATTAGTCTAATAATGGGTGTTATAAATACAACAAGTCATAAATATTAATCATAAAAGGTGGAGGAGCCAGGAAGTAAATATTTATAGTGTTTTTTTCCCTTGACATCCACAGTGACATCCTCCACAACCACAACCAAAAAAGGGAGCCATCAACCTCTTGCCTGGGGTAACTAAACATTTTCACCACTCAATAGTGGCATTAAATGCCACAGGCTTCTACATTTTGTGTTATCTCGTGTCAGGCTGACAATTTCACATAATTCCCAGCCTTCCCAACAAAACTCACCGCAGACTGGAGTGAACAGAACGCCTCATGTCCTGTTTTGCTGGCAGATTAATGGTTGATTGTCACTTTTTGCAAGAAGAGATAACATTGTTTGTGATACACCATCAATGTGTCACCTCTGACTTACAACTTCTGTTGTAGATCCAGCTTGGGATAAAGATTTCACCTACGGTAAGATTATGTTTACCTGTGGTATTTATAGATTTAAGTACAGCGCCCTACAAAAGTATTGGAACAGTGAGGTCGATTGCTTTATTTTTTGTTGTAGACTTAAAACATTTAAGTTTAAATATGACACCATAGAGCAACATTCAAGCTTTTTATTTCCAGGTCATCTGGATCGGATGCACAACTTAGAAAATAGCATGTTTTGTTTGAATCTACCCATTTTTCATGTGAGCAAAAGTATTGACAGGTTAGTTTTGTTTTTTTTACTCCGGCGTGTCCTATTACATTACTTATTCAATCAGTAAATAGCACTGAATGTCTACAGACTGGGTAGAATGGGTTTTACCTGTGTAGATTGCATTTAGCAGTGAAAACAACATAAAAATCAGAGAGCTGTCTATGGGTGAAAAAAAGCAATTGTGAATCTGAGAGAAGATGGAAAAATCAATCAGAACCATTACGCAAAGATTGTGAAATAAACCACTGGTGTACTAAGTAACAGACATTGAACCGCTAGCCAAAGGAAAACATCAGAAGTTGATGACAAACATTGTGAGAGCTGTAAAGAAAGACCTTAAAACAAGTGTTAGTGACATCAGCAACAACCTGCAGAGGGCGGGAGTGGAGGTGTCACTATCTACTGTTCATAGAAGACTTCATAAACAAAAGTACAATGGTTAAACCAGAAGATGCAAACCACTCATGAGAAAGAAGAAAAATTCATCAGTCAATAAAACCTTTGTCACAACATTTTTGACATTTAGACAGCTCTCTGCTGTTCATGTTGTTTTCGCCTCTAATGCAGTCTACACAGGTGAAACCTATCCTACCCAGTCAGAAACTGGGCACAGACAGACATTCAGTGCCATTTATTGATTGAATAGGTAATGTAATAGGACACACCTGGGCAACAAAACACACCTGTCAGGCACATCTTCCAATTTTGCTCACATGAAAAATGGGTAGGTTCAAACAAAAGGTGCTATCTCATAACTTGTGCGTCAGTCCAGATGTAAATACCTGGAAATAAAAGCTGAAATGTTGCTCTCTGGCCTCATACTCATATTTTGATGTCAAACCCAAGTGTTTTCAGGCTACAGTAAAAATAAAAGAATTGGCCTCACTGTTCCAATATTTCTGGAGGGCACTGAGGCGCTAGTCTTTCACTTTGGTCTACAAAAGCAAATAAAGACTAATTAGTGTCGGGTCAAAAAAAAACATTGGCATTAACAGCTGTGGCTGTAGGCAACCTACTCATATACAGTCATGGCCAAAAACAGTGGCATGTTTGTCATGCCAATCTTTTTGGCATGACAAAAACATTGGCATTTTATTAACGCAACAAGATGTCAGTACCTGTATTTGAAGTATCATGCATTCAGCAACCTTACCTACCACTGCATGTGCTTTAAAATGTTGCTTGTGCTACTCAGCTGTCGGTGAGAAATTAACGTGTTTTACTGTTGTCCATGATGAACTCATCGGCGGTTTTAATGCTGGCTACGGGTATTACAATACTGGTTCTATTGCTGCTTTGTTGTGCCATCCATCCATCTTCTTCCATAAAAGTAATGATCAGAATCGGTGACAAAGGGCAGCCCTGGTGGAGTCCAACCCTCACTGGAAACGGGTCTGAGTTATTGTCGGGGAAGCAAACCAACCATCTGACACCGGTCACACATAGAACAAACAGCCTGAATTAGGTGGTCTGCTACCCCACATTCCCAGGGTACTCCCCACAGAATTCCTCGAACACGGTCGAATACCTTCTCCAAGTCCACAAAACACATGTACTGTAGACTGTTTGGGCACCCTGCCGAGAGTGTAGACTTGGTCCACAGTTCCACAACCAGGACAAAAACCACGCTGCTCCTACTGAATCCGAGATTTAACTATCTGGCTGATACTCCTCTCCAGAACCCCTAAATAGACCCTACCAGGAAGGCTGAGAAGTGTGATCCAACGATAGCTGGAACACACCCTCCGGTCCCCCTTCTTATCATCACCTCGATCTGCCAATCCAGAGGCACCATCTCCGATGACCACACAATACTGCAGAGTCGTGTCAACCAAGACATGCCCGATCATGCCTTTCCAGGTCTCACTGTTGCTGCCAACATGAGTATTGAAGTTCCCCAGCAAAACAAGGGAATCCACAGACGGAGCACTCTCTAGTACTCCCTCCAAAGACTCCAAAAAGAGCGGGTATTCTGAACTGCATAAGTGGTGCATAAGCGCAAACGACAGTCACGACCCGTCCCCCCAACCGCAGGCGGAGGGAAACTATCCTCTTGTTCACCGGGTTAAACTCAAATGTACAGGCCCTGAGCCAGGGGGCAACAAGAATTGCCACCCCTGCCTGTTGCCTCTCACTACCAGCAATGCCAGAGTGGAATGAAGTCCAGCCCCACTTGAGAGGACTGATTCCGGAACCCCCTCTGTGCATCGAGGTGAGTCCGACTCTATCTTGCCGGAACTTATCCACCTCGCAGACAAGCTCAAGCGCCTTCTCTACCAGAGGTAACATTCCACATGCCAAGAGCTAGCTTCTGCAGCCGAGGATTGAACCGCCAAGGTTCCCGCCTTCGGCTGCAACCCAGCTCAGTCTACACCCGACCCCTTTGGCCCCTGTCATGAGTGGTGAGGGGGACCCAAGTTTTTTTGGGCTACTCCTGGCTGGACCCCATGGGTGGAGGCCCGGCCACCAAAGGCTCACCATCGTGCCTCACCTCCAGGCCTGGCTCCAGACATGGGCTCCGGTGACCTGCATCCGGGCAACGGAAAATTAGGCTCATTATTTTTACTCTTCATTGAGGTCTGTTAAGCCACTCTTTGTCTGGACCCTTCCCTAGGACCAGTTTGTCATGGGTGACCCTACAAGGGTCATGAAAGCCCCCCGACAACACTGAGGATCATTGGGACATGCAAACCGCTCCACCACAATAAGGTGGTGCCTCCGGAAAGAACCTTTGTTGTGCAATATACTTAATAATAAAAAATAATAAAGGACCACATGGTCCTGTTTTGCTTTTTCAGATTATTTGACCTTGCGAAAGGCAGGACTGTCCATTGCAGCAGTTCTCTTCCTGATAGGCATCTTGATCCTTGGCTGTAAGACTATTTGGTGACCACTTTTGTCTTTTTTTGCAATTAGCATCATTTTGTCATCAACTCTTGTGCTCAATCTGCTCTATGTAGGTGGGAAAGTCTGTCGGCTGCCCAAGTGTCGCAAGATGTCATCAAAGTAAGAACTACATACCCTTCTGATTGTGCAGAATTATTGCTGACAGGGTGATTTTTGAGTAAAATACAGTTCCAATATGCATGAGGGCTATCTGCTTATATCATTCACGGGTGGAGTAATTCATATCACACCACTGGATGACGTACGACGCACAATCAATCACTTGAAGCAACAGCTGAAAAGAATGCTGACTACAATGTTTTCCATGATTAAATGATACAAATAATAAGAGTCTTACTGCCACAAAACAAAACTTTTCCTTTAGTAATAGTGACTGACTGCATATTGTTAAGATAATATTGGTGCCTTTATTTTCCAGGTCATACTGATGGGCGCAAAGAAGAGACAAGAGATACTGTCATAAAAAGGCAATGCTGGGACATATGGAATGAATGTGTTTAAAAATGAAAAATGGAACGGAATAGGTAATGTTGGCAATAAAATGGCATTATTCACATTTTGGCCATGTGCAAAGTGCGAACTCTTTTCTATCAGGATGTTAAAGTGGAATCTGGCAATTTTTTCTTTTTTTTTTTTTAGCAGCAACATGGCGTCTAAACCTCTTAGTGATTCTACGCTAATGAATAAAGTCCCAGAATAAACATGAGTCACTGACTGCTACCTTGGCATCACCATGACCACAAACATGATGAAAAAGGCAACACACAGTACATTTTCAAACAGATTTAATGGCACAATCAATTCTTAACAGCAGTTTTCCAACTGATTCGAGCTCAAAGCTTCCAAATCTGCTATGAAATGTTTTTTTGTGAGTGTGTGTGTGTGGTCATCTACTAATACTACTACAAAATGTTGGCACACATGGACTGATATACAAGTACATATAAACATGGGCATGTCCCAATTGAAACAAATATTTTATATTAAAAAGGCCATAATGCAAATATATTGCTCTGTAAATTTGTATATACAGACAGACAATTAAAGCTACAATAGTTGAGAAAGTTATCAAAAAGAAAACTCCTACATGCAGAATAATGGAGCTTGGCGCCGTGCCTGAGACACCATGTTGTTGTTGCTCTTTGGATTTCTGCACAAGCTGCTTTCTTTTGGCATTCAAAGATAAGATGCATTTAAATGTTGCATTGTGGTTACTTGTTTGTCCGGTGTAAATATTAAATGCAAAGTAACTATGCGCATGCGGTGATATAAAAAGTGAAATGGTTTGTGTTGCAATTTGTCCTTTGAAATGACGACAAACATCAAAGTTTTGGATGCACTTTTTCCATTAAGCAGCATGAGAACCTGTCTCCAGACTTTTGAAAGGTACTGTGCTGTATGCTAAACAGCCTTGCATGCACACTTTTGTAAAAAGTTCATTTACTGTAATTATGAAACTGTTGGCTTACAGTTTTGTTGCAGTATTGTATCATTATAATTTGCATATATTTGATACACAGACTACAGTGTAAGCCAGTTGAAACGACCTACTTCCATCCAGGTGACTACTGCAAATGTTCCAATTAATGCTTCTATTCAATTAACCGTTGTCTTCTATACTGGATGTGTGGTTTACAAAAGCAAATAAGGGTTTCTAATTAGCTCCAAGTCAAAACAGATTGGTACTACCGGCTGTGGCTGTAGGTAACCTCCTGATGCAATTTGTATTAACTCCACAAGATGGCAGTAGCTGCATCATCTGTAGTATGACTGATCAGCAGCTGGTGTGAAATGGTGGGGTTTTTTTGTATGGGGGAGTGGGGGGGTTGCTGCTGTGTTGTACAATATACTTACAGTGAAATCTCGCCCCGGTTAGCGTGTTTTTTGGTTAAAGTTGAACATTTACACCCAAATTTTGCATACATTTTCCAGTTAGCGTCTTCCTAATGTATTTTTATTTTTATTTTTTTTTAATCACAAATGTCCTTGTCAGCATAGCTTGCTAACAAAATGGCAACTGGAACCGGAAGTCTATGATCAGCAGTTGACTCTCAAAAATGTTAACACAAAACATGTTTATAGTTTTACAATTATAGTTTTATATGCATAAAACAATTCTAAATGCATATAAACAACAAATAAAAGGAATAAATGAACATTTAAGGCACATAGACACCATCTTGCTGTTTTGTCAGGGAGTTATTTCTTGGGTTCAATAGTGTTTCTCACCTTCTGTTTGTCAAATTTGGGAAAACAATAGCCTCTGTCCAATTAACGCCTCATCTTCTTGCAATAAACGGCAGACTACAACTAGAGCATTTGCAGTAATAAGGAAATGTACCAACAACATTGCATCGGTGGAAGTAGGCCGGACCTTGTAAGTGTCTGCTGCAAGTGAAGTGAGCTCTTATGCGTGTCCTTTACAGTCCATTCTCAGTGTTATTGATAGAATTCAAAGAACCTCTCACTGCACTTTGTTTAAAAACTTAAAAGTAATACAAAAAGCCCTTTCCCCGCCAACTCATGTCTTGGAACAAATACGCATCTGAAATGAAAGCCTTTACTTCGCTGGCAAAGATTGATTTGGGCTAAAACGACAGCAAGCAAATAACACGCTCTGTATGGATGGAATCCAGCTATTGTGGGTATTTTCCCCAATCATCCATTAGACATTATTTCAATTCACGAAATTTTCACACCACCATCACCACTGTGAGCCATTAACCTGCCTCCTAAGCAGTCACACAGCAATTTAGAACGTGCATCATTTTGAAAGGAGAACTTTCCAAAACAAAAACAAAAAAAAAAAAGAAAGGAAACATCCGCATTCACGGCGGTCGATTCATATGCTGCCTTGCAAGCGGATGTTTACCCTGACAATTTTTGGAGTGGCTGAAGAGGAGAATAAGACTTGGGTGGGTTGGCACTTTTTATCTTCTATTCCACAGCCTGCTGTCAGTCTTAATGGGCTGGGAAGAGAAAATGTCAGACAAGCGAACAGGAGACTCAAGTGTGGACCTCTTATGGCTGGCTTACTTTGGATTAGCATGTTTAGTCTCAGTCAATGACCATTTCACATGGATAGGTCTACTCCACGTGTACCAAATTAAACATTCTTTCCACCGTGTAGCTTGTTTATGCTGAGTACTTCGAGCAGTGCAAACAAAATAAGCATTAAGCCATATTCATTGCCTTTGATTTAGATTCCTGAAATAGAATCCAATTAGAAGGTTTGAATACGTTCCAAATGTCCCAAAATTGTGTCTATGTTGGCTACAAGCAGCAGAGATGGAGACAAAAGTAGAATATAATAGGATTGCTTATGGATTGATGGGTTTTTGTAAGAGCAATACACAGAGCTGTTAAAGAAGTCTAATCCTCGTGATGAGATCATATAACCTGGTGAGTGGCTCTTTCTTGCATGTGTGCTTCAGATTTGCTGCTTTGCCAGGAACTAGACTGCCCCTTTCTGGTCCTGCTCTGTAGGTACAGAATAAATCCTAAAGTGGAAAAAAGGAAGGGGATATGAGAGAGAAGGGGGAAAAAACATATGAGTCATATGAGTCGAGACAGAGCAGAAGCCAACATGTCATCTTGTAGATATTTTTAGGCTTTTTCTCCATTTAGCGACACAAGACACATCCACGTGTCGAAACTCAGGAAACGCATGTCTGTCTCAAACGGTGGGGCTCTGACTGGTACACAGAGGCTGCATCGCTTCAAAACACGGCTCACCCTGGGTGGGACTTATAAACCTGGCAAGGCACTGTTGATTCAACAAGCACGAGGTTGCTGTGTGATTAAGCATCTTTTTAGCACAGCAGTCAGCAGCAAACAAACACACACACACACACACACACACACACACAGCCACCCCAGGAGGCAGCCAGTAATCCTCCAGAGGAATTTAACCCTTCAAGCTTGACTTGGGAGTCGGTTCAGTAAACGTTCTAAGATCTCCGGAGTCTAGTATGAACTTTGTAACCCCGTTGATCCAACTTACAGATCATGTATTACACCAAAACAAAAGGAACCCGTTGAGCCACCACAGAGCTTCGATTGAATAAGCAAAAGGGGCAAGCAGGGGTGTAATCAGTACTTTGTTCACTGGACTGGACTTGGCCTGGCCTGGCCTTGTCGTAGTATACATGTACAGGAAGGGAATCATTGGCTAAATTGTGTTGCCTTGTGCTCGTCCCCACCTTTTGACTATGTGGCTATGTCTCAGTTTGCACACTTCCATACTTAGCATTTTCATTTCACAAGTGTGTTCCCACTGAGAAGTACGGCGAAATGCAGTGTGCTGTCAGTACACGGATGTTGCACTCAACATGCCCTAAATGGTGAGTGTGCAGCAACCTAACCACCCCCAATCATTGCCATTTTGCGGAAGGGTAGAGAATAACTCAAGTGGTTGCAATTCACATTTAAAATGGAGATAAGAGGAAATGCACAAATGTTATTGTCATTTCTGGTGAGAGTGCGCGATCACCATAATCGATTTGGGAAAGCACTGCACTAACAAAATTCACGCCCTCAGGAATAGAGTACGCAGTGTACATAGTATATTGTACATGTTACATTTCAGGAGCTGCACCCTACGGAAGACACAGCCTAGTGGTCTATGGGAGCAACACTCCACAAAGTCCTGCCATCCCTTGTTTAATAGTGCAGTTTTGTCTTCAAAAGACATCCTGATTGCAGCACACGTTTCCACCTTTACGCCTATGATGCTAGGTGGCGACGGTGTGGCATTACAAACGTCACATATTCTAATGTGTTTTTTTTTTTTTCCCTCACGCCACCGTAAGATATGTTGTTTTAGCAATACTTCAGCGACCACATATGAATAGGATGTCACCGAGTACAGCACTGACCTCAATCAAGGCAGAATTGTTAAAAACAATTGTGGAGCGTATTTGTGTTTGCTTGGCCATCTGTTTGCTAGCAAGCTACTTCCTGGTACATGGAGGATGATATTATGATTTTGGGGAGGGTTGACGGTTCCTTTAAATGTCATACTGACTCAGACTGTAATAACAAATTCCTGTTTTAGCCGCTTTATCCATATCCTCACCTACATGTAATTAATTATTTTGGTTTGTTAGAAATCAGTTTTGCATTTTTTGTGTAATACTACTAATTTTGTCACAGTGACTGCTGTGGAAAAAGATTATTAAAACAATAAAACGTGCAGTGGCTACGATTTTTAGGCCAATATACGGTACTATAGGGTGTTAGATATTAAAATGAGTACAAAAATAAAATAATAATAATAATAATAATAATAATAATAATAATAATAATAATAATAATAATAATAATGCATTAGTGCATGCGTATTCAAATGTAATATTTTCAGGACGGAACAGTGGCAGGTACTGCAGCATACAGTACAGAAGCTATACATCCAGCTTCATTTGGAGGGGCTTTTGAATTGGGACAGCTGTCAGGTGGCATTAATTACTTTTACATAAAAAAAAAAAGAATAAAAAAAATCTTCAGGCACACTGCTGCCCTCATGCAGTTTAACGAGAGTACTGCATGTGCACGATTGAAACAAACTGGGTTTTTTTGTTTGCGTAGTTTGGAGAGATCGATCATATCAGCATACTTTTAGGTCAAAATATGCCGTGTGGCTATTGTAATATAGGCAAACTGCAACAACATCAAAGCATGACTTTGACAGCGTTACAGTTTGTTGTATGCTGTGGGGCATTCCCAGTTACATTAGCTGCACAATTTCTGACACAGATACATTATTCAGTTGTGTCAGCTGGTACAATTTCACTCAGACAAAGGTTTGCAAGTGATGTGACCCAATGTTTCAATTTTATCAGCATGTAAATGTCTGTCGGTCACTCCATCCACTCCATCTGACTGCTGTTAGAAGACACCGTCACAACAACATGGTTGCTCTGTTCCCCCACAAAAAAGTGTTTAAGGACACTGTGTTTAAGGTTAGCTGTAGAACAGGTTAGATCTTGTTTGAGTTGCGTGGGACCAGTGGTGATCACCATCTTGAGACTATTCTTTGACAGCTAAGATGGAGAGGCTAAGAGGTGAGGTGTGTTCCATGGTGACGCATGAGAACCTCAGGTAGGGATGGTAATTGCTTAGCAAGTCCAAGCAGGCTTGAATGGGTGGAAGCTGGTTTCAGTTTGCTATCTAAGTGTTTTCCTCTGGTTTGGACGTGAGTCAAAGTTAGCCAAATGGGCAAGGGCAGCAGGGAGACTGTTAGCCACCAGACTGGTTCTCTCACCTGCAGCCTAACTTTGCGTAAAAGTGTGGCATGCTTTGTGTCTGACACACTCACTGATCTAGTCTGTACCTAGTCTCCATAGCGGAGCCTTTTAATAGCTGAAAGAGAAAATGCAATAAAAACAGAAAAATGAAATGAAAGTTCGACAGTGAAGAAATGCGAGCTTACCCTTGCTGTTGTTTGTGCATGCGGCGTCTTACGAATATTACAGCTGCAAGAGAGAAAGTGAAAATGTCAAAGCTACAAAAGCTTTTGTTTAGGTGTTCAGTTTTACATGGCACACAGTGATTTCAACCAAGCGTTGAAGGGTTGTCACCAGTGGACTTCAAAACACCCGCTTTCTCTCAAGTAGGGCACAAACTTACCAACTATTGCTGCAACTGAAAGAGTCAACATGCTCACAGCAACAATGATGACAATCAGAGTGAACTGATCTAAAAGACATAAATATCAGGAAGCAGCGTCAGCTCATATGACGTCCAGTGCTTAAGTACATATTGACACAGAATGCATTCTATTCTGCTGCTGATTTACTCACCTGATGTTTCTTCTTCACCTTTGGTTTTATCAACAAACGTGCCAGAACCACCTCTGTCCTGGACCTCAATAATCTCTGCAAGAGAAGATGACAACATGTCACTCTTGGCAGTACATAGACTGAACTAACTCTCAATGAAAACTTATAATTGGTGATGAAAGCAATGTGTTGATATGTAGTGAAAGGGATGAGAAAACGAGATGCCCATTTCTATTCCATTTTGATGTGAAGCTACAACCTTCCATCCATTTTCTATGCTGCTTATCCTCATTAGGAATGTGGGAGGAAACTGGAGTACCTGGGGGAAACCCAAAGCTATGCCTGTATGGAATACAACCAAATTAGCCTAATTTATATACTGTCGCCATGGCCAAAAACATTGGCATCTTCGGCATGACAATATTTTTGGCATGACTCTAGTAGTATAGATATACTATCCACTGAAAATAAATCACCACACAGCCATTATTGTCTAATAATGAGTAGACCTGCAGGATGCTCCACAGGTGCTCAATTGGACATACCTAGCCACTCCATCTTCACCTTCAGCTTCCACAGCACAACTCCCTAATGCCAACAACACTCATGCAGCCCCAGGCCATGACAATACCACTACCATGCTTGACTGTAGGCAAGACACATTTATCTTGCTACTCACGTATGTTACCAGTTATTTTGACAATAATGGCTGGGTGTTGAGCAATTTCCAGTTTATTTTTACTATAGGATAATCATTTTTATAATAAGACGTACTTGTCTGCATCTGCCAAAACGCTGAAAATGATAAAAGTATTTTTATGTGGACAGGAATGGTTGTAACTCCACTCATATGGATGGAGATTGTTTTCATTCCAGAGTGGAGGAAATGTGCGTTTTTGAAAATATCCGTAGTCGGGTGGACACAGGCTCATTATATAGTGGCAATATGACAATTTGGATTGTGTAAAATGTTACCCATCACAGTGTCATAGCAAGACAGTGGTGGCTTCAGGAGAGTGAACAAGCGAATTGTAGCTATTTCCAAACAGGCTGCTCCTGCAAGAATCAAGTGGCGTCAGGCCCGGGTGTAAACAGATCTGTAATTCCATCAAATGTCTGTCAGAGACAAGATGAGGAGTGACACAGAGTGGTGCACATAGAGAATGAGAATGCCAATGTTGATTAGCTGAGCGGCGGGACAGGATGGCTGGGATGTGGAAATGTTCATTGGCCTTTTGGCACAATCCTCAAGGCCCCCATAGGGAGCTAATTGATTCCATTCAGGGCGTAATAGGGGATGGGATGAGATGACGGAAAGTCGTCAGGGACAAAGCTGTTCGCATGTCCCTGTTGGTCTAGAACGACCTGTACACAAAGCTAAATGACAATAAATGCAGAGGCCACAACCTTCCTGTACTCTCCCTTGGACACCTGCCATTACAGTGTCTGCAAGAGTGACGCAAATCCCAAGTCCTACTTCCACTATTGGGAACTGAGATAATTAACTCACCATTTTCCTCAAATGAGTCCTCATCATCCAGACCTGTGGATGTAGGGGAAAATACTTTTAAACAGCGATAGACATCACAACAGCCCTTCAGCAAAGTGTTCAGAATGTAGATAGACATTAGGCCTAGCATCAGGTACACCTGCACAAGCTAATGACAAACAATATCGTATTTTGCAGTGGTGTAAACTGCATCATGGTGACAGGAGCTTCCAGTATTTTACCTTTTCACCACTGCAACTACAATAATACAGTGGAACCTTGGTTAGCATCATTAATTCATTCCAGGTGGTCCCACTCTAACCGAACACTAACCAAATCAATTTTTTCATGTAAATTCAATTAATCCGTTCCAGAAAGCCAAAAATGTTAACACAAAACACGTTTTCATAGTTTTACAATTATAATTTTACATGCATTATCCAAAAGCATATACTGAATATACATATAAATGATGAATGAAAGGGATAAATGAACATTTAAGGTTACTTTTACCTTCAGTGAAGATGTGATTCTTGATGTGACTGTTCCCAAAGACACAATGTGTCAGCAAGACACCACACGGACACCACCTTCCTGTTTTGCCATGAGTTATTTATTTAATTCAATAGGGTTTATAACCTCAATAACCCAAAATGGAAATACAGAAAGTTTCAAGTGCCAGCATTTTGATAAAGGTGAAAAACACTACTGAATTTAATTCAAGAAAAAGAACTCATGACAAAACAAAAAGATGGTGTCCGTGTGATGTTTCGCTACCACATCGTGATTTTGGGAACACTCACATCAACAATCACATCTCCAATGAAGGTAAAAGTAACCTTAAATGTTCATTATCCCTTTCATTCATCATTTATATGCATTCCCAATAGTTTTGTGCATATAAAACTATGAAAGTGTGGTTTGTGTTAACATTTTTGAGAGTCAACCGGGTGCGGTCGCCATTTTGTTAGCAAGCTAGCTTCTTTGTTAGAAGCTAAGCACGCTTTGTAATAAAAATACATTAAGAACAGAGTTGAACTCACGCAGTGTATTAATAACATGACAGCACTTGTGCAGTATTGTACACTAACCTGTAAATAAACCAAGGAAAAATGTTGCCGTAAATTTGATGTTAACTAAAAAATACGCTAACCGGGCTTCAATACAATTAAAAGGTGCCTTATGTCTTTGTCCAGCCATCCATCTTCTATGCCTCTTATCCTCCCCAGGGTTGCGGGTATGCTGGAGCCTATCCCAGCTGACTTCAGGCGAGAGGCGGGGTACACCCTGGATCGGTTGTCAGCCAATCGCAGGGCACCTTATGTCTTTGTGTCCAAAATAAATTTTCTTTTCCCCCAAACAAAAAATATAACAACACCACCACCACCACCGTCGCCTAGCATATGTTACCAATAGTGGTTTAAGATAACATCTTGAACATAAAAATGTCTATATTTTTCATAATTATGAGTTAAACTGCATACAAAGTTGTTGTTTGGCCCGAATAAGATGATTGGTCACATAGTCACCAGGTGCGCAATTAACAAAAGAAAGTAACCACGAGGTCTCATTAGTGTTAACAGCTGTGGCTTTAGGCAATCTACTGTAGATTTTCGTATTAACTCCACAAGATGGTAGTAGCTACATTTGGAGTATCATTAGTGGTCAGGATCCAACAGCTTTATCATCCTCCGTGTACGATTTGAAATTTTGGTTGCACTACTCAACTGTTGGTGTTACACTTGCCATATTGTTGCATACAATGAACTCATCAGCAGTATTAATGCTTATTGTTCCCAAAGGGGGCCGCACGGTGGCCTAGTGGTTAGCATGTTGGCCACACAGTCAGGAGATCGGTTTGAATCTCCGTTGGGCATCTCTGTGTGGAGTTTGCATGTGCGTTTCCTCCCACACGTTTCCTCCCAAATTGTCCATAGGTATGAATGGGAGTGCCCTGCGATTGGCTGGTGACCTACCTAGCTCGAAGTCAGCTGGGATAGGCTCCAGCATACCCGTGACCAAAGTAAGGGTAAGCGGCATAGAAGATGGATGTTTCCCAAAGGATTGCAGTCTATTTGTGGTAGGTTGCAGGGAGGAGGGTGCTGTCGCAATATGATAATTTGCATAATTGGCCCTGAACTGCAATAGATGCTGTAGGAAAGGAGTATAACATTGTCTCCTGAAGGCAAAACAAGTACTGGTGTTTTCAGATTTTTTTAAATATTTTTTTTTTATGTAACAAGACTGAGCTGCTTGGGAGTGCTTTGCGATGGGGGAAGGGCCCATCGCAGCTTGTTGAGAAAGACACATACTTTCATAAATAATTTCATAAAGGCCCTGGCTATAATTAGAACAAGGGTTGTACAATAATTATAGATCCGATATGAGGACTTATGACGTCATATCGATAAATTGGATAACTGATAGCTAACATGAGCAAATCAAGAGCTCCTTTTCTCCTACGTGTGATGTGCTATAAAACATGTTGTAAACAAACATGGTGTTAATCGTGTGGGACCTTCGCCCTACCTCAGACAGCTTGTGAGCTAGCTGCACCAAATGCTCTACAAACATTTTCGCGATGAGAGAAAAAAAAGATCACACAGACAGACTAAACCCCACCAGCCACCCAAAACACCAGCATCGCTGTCGACCAGCAAACCACTCCGACACACGGTTTGTACTTCTGAGTCGCTGCTGTTTTTGGTTTTTTTATGTTTAATTAAATGTATTGTTGTCGTCATATTATATACAACACATATACAACTCCTTAATAGTGTCATTTTTTTATATTTTAGCAATATTGGTCAAGGCAGGATTTTGGGTCCAGCTCTTGCCTTGGATGTCATAAGACTGCCGTTGTATAGACAAGAGAAATTTGACAAGGAAACTGAATATAAGGAAGGAAGATAGTGGAAGTGGGATAACCTTAAAGGTGATCTTTTGCACCACATGCTCCATGCTACATAAAGCTTTCAAAAGGAAGACTGCAGATTTTCTCAAAACTCTTGGGGATTTTTGTGTAACCAGTTGTCACAATAAAAAAAAAGTCTCTATTTGACAATAACTACAAGTCAATATTAAGCATGTCTGCTGTGACCGTTGACCCTTGTTAACGACTCCTCACATGGCCTAAAGGACACACAACACACCCCCAGAGACAAACATTGGAAATGACAATAGCGAAAGCAAGGACAAGTAGAAACGTGAATTTGATACGTCAGCTGACTCCTCTACAAGGAAAGAAGATATGTTGTTTTTCAAAACAAATGTAGTTCTTCTTCAATGACACTATTTATAATTTAATAGCCTGCAGTTTCCCTTGGCTGTCCCTGATAGCATCATGACAACTGAATGATGAAGATGCATTACATACCATCAACGGCTGATCCTTCAAACTCATCTGAAAAAACTGTAAAGAATAGAAGGAATTAGTTCACTCAGTTCAACTCTGCTCCATCACTGTAAAGTAAGACAAGTAAATCACTGATGTGGTGTGCATGAAGATACTGTATATATGGAGACCTTGAGTCTAGGTACTGATTTATGTCTGCATACAAGACTTTAATGATGTTCGTGACTATAAACACTCTCGGTGTGGTGCATATGAGGTGGACACTTCACATACACTACTGTATGTCGGCAGATGAGAAAAACATGCCAGCACACGGAGCCTGATTAGATGTTTATCAGCTGCAAGAAGCACTCACCAGTAGCGGTAGGCAGCAGCAGACACAGGAGCAACAATCGCATCATCTTCAAATACTGCTGGGGAGAGAGAGACAGACCAAGTTAAAAATATCTGCTATCATATTCAGTCCTCGATGTGTGAAAACCTGGCATTTTTGGCTTGAAGATTGAGTGTGATGGAAAGCTTCAATGATGCCTATTATTGGTCTTGTTTGGCGCTTTGGGTCCCTGGATAACGTAACCAGTCAGTGGAAAATTAAAAAGTCCCACTTGCACTGTTTATACTGATCTCGGGGAATGCACGCAAGGCTACATTGCAACTTGAAGTGCGTGCGAGGGTCAGAGAAGGAGAGCCTTATTTCCCACACTGCTCAGCAAAAAAAAGACAGAGAATTCCGTCACAGTCAGCTGTCCACAAGTGACTATTTGACATTGTCCTCTCCTTTGCGCAAACAAATGTTCTACAGACAACATTTAAACAAATTCCCTCATAAAAAAGAATGAGTAATATTATTGTTTTTCCACATAATTTGCATCAGGGAAAACAAAGTGGCTCTCAGGTGAACAAATATTTACCAGTCAACTGACACACTTGCACTGGCAGCAAGGCTTAAAGGAGAACTCTCTCACCTTCCTGGTGGAAAAGGG
Source organism: Dunckerocampus dactyliophorus (assembly GCF_027744805.1). Lineage (NCBI taxonomy): Eukaryota > Metazoa > Chordata > Actinopteri > Syngnathiformes > Syngnathidae > Dunckerocampus > Dunckerocampus dactyliophorus. The sequence continues at coordinate 21,819,454 of NC_072825.1, forward strand.
TCCAAAGTTAACCGTACCTTTGCACCACACAGATGTAAAAGGCAGCTGTTTTGCACACCACCAAACAAAGCCCCAGCTGTATCCAACACAATACAAGCGGGTGATATTTTTAAAATAGGAAAACATGGGAATGACCTCTCTTCCAGTGGAAGTCCCAGCTGAAGCTTTGCTGGTGGTATCAGATCATTGAGGTTTGCATGGGATCAGGAACTAATAGTCACTCATGCAAGTAATACAGAAGGAACTCTGCTGCTGACCTTTGTACCCAGTGTTCATTGTTAGCTATACCCATTGTGTTTGGTTTCCTCTGCTCTTGATGACTGTGGAAAGAACTAATGTAACCCGCATCACATTTATCACACATCTGCAGACGGCAGCTCCAAGTCCTTGCTCATTTTACAGGAATAAGATTCTAATGAGGACTTGGTGAATTGAAATGAAAAAATAAGAGACAAACAGAACAATTCTTTAAACACATTTTGTTGAAAAATTCTTCTACTGCCATGGATGCTGGCATCTGCAAAATTAAATTTGTCTCCCCTGCAGGACCACACAGTAATGAATGCAGAACACATCAAGATTATGGGCTAAATTAGAACAGTATCACAAACTATTAGCTTGGCCATACTGGAAAATAAAGACGTTAATCACACAACAGATGTCGATTGGGGAGGGTGTGTAGTGGGGGCTGGTTGCGGTCTCTGGAATAGCTACGGGAGCTTTCCAAATGCAAACAACCTAAGATGCTGCAAATAAAACCTGCCTCCAAATTACTTTTCTGAGTCGCTTTGCCTGAAATAATAAGCTGGTCCAATTTAGGGAGTATTTATCAAGGCAGTCCACCGCCTTTGTATCTAAATGGCTTCTGATGCCTGCAGCATTTTCAAACTGGGTAATCCATTCATTTGGAGGGTGACTGAATTTCCTCTTTAATATAGGACTGAATTAAAAACACCTAAAACAACCACTATCTTTCCTATAAAGAAGGAATACCAGCTGCCTTCCGGACAGATTCAAAGACCACCGTGGCTAAATCTACAAATCATAAAACTTGGGACCAGTGCTGAAAAACAAAAAATAGAGAAGGTTGCACATTTTCCATAAATACATTTTGTTTTTATTCTTGTATATAAGGATTTACCAAATTTGGGGTAAAACATTATAAGGTATTTTATAGCTCATCGAGCTGGCACACCATTTCTTGGTAACAAGGCTATTTACTGTGGCTGACAAGTGTGAGGTAATGTGTTGTCGTTATGGAAACAGCTTTATAAGCCAAAGTTTTTTTTGCCCAAAAATGTTTGGCCTTTGCTGATGACATTGCAAATTTGATGCATAGGTGAGTACCGTCCAATGTGCTGTCTGACTAAAATGTATTCATTTTCAGAAGCAATAGACTGTTTTACAACAAGGTATTTCATAAAACATCACCTCAGGTGACCATGATTAGACACCAGAAACATAAATCAATGTATAAATCACATATCACTGTATAGACTTGCTTCAGCGCTGTGAACAGTGTTTGACAACAGATTTGCATGTCATTTCTGTCTTTTTCGGGCACTCTACTTTTATGGTTCTTATCATAAATTCTCATCTCTTGTGTTCTTTATCATTAATATAAATGTATATGCCAATATCATGGCAAGAAATGACGCATTTTTGCATGTTTGGCACCTGCAAACAATTCTAACTTGGATCTTAAGCCTAAAAAGTTTGGGAAAACCTGCTCTCAATAATCTGACAAGTTCAGATAACAGGTTTATTATGTGACCCAGTTTGGAAAAACGTGCACGTGAAGGGAAATAAAGTTAGACAAAGGGTTTTTGTTATCGTCTCACACTGATAACAGGGCTGTGTTTTATTATTTGTTGACACCCTTGATAAAAAACTCCTAATGAGGGTTCATATCGGAATGGTTGGATAATAGAGCTCAGAAAACTAAACTTAAAGTGCTAAGAGAACAAAAAGTGCGTGCAAAGCATTCATTGTCATTGCCTTAGATCACTTAATAGTAAATAAAATAAAGTATGCTTGAAAAATGCTTATTATTCAAGTCTGTAAACAATTTGATGCAATAGTATTAATGAGTCACTCTGACCATAACATTGACAACATTTTCACTATCTAATGTGATCGAACCAAAATATTAGAAACGGCTCTCAGTAAGAATCAATACATTTCTTCACCAACCGCGATAATAAAGATTGTTAAATTAATACGTTTTAGACAGAGCATTATTATCTTAAGGCTGAATTCTTGATACAGCTCTTGTAATGAATCACATTACATTGTTTCTATTGATGGGGCTTTTTTTTTTTTTCCAAAAAGAAAGAAGAAAAAAACTCACATTTCTTCAGTTGATGCCATGCATGTCAGTGAACCGTCCCTCATCAAGGAACTGAGCACTACTCATGTGGGTTGTTGAGCCACTATGAGGATATGGTGTTTCGGACAATGACAGCCTTATACACGTACATCCTGTATTGCCCCCTTTGCATCCTCCATGCATGTGTGTGTGTGTGTGTGTGTGTGTGTGTGTGTGTGTGTGTGTGTGTGCATGCCTGCAGATGTACTCAGAACACTCACCAGGATGTATGAAAACACATCATACAATAGGTGTACCGTAATGGCTGCATTTGAGATGAAAACATCAGCAACTGGGACGTGCAGGTCTCAGCTCAGATTTACTTTTACATTATCTGATGGAGACAAAGCTCCAGTGCTCTGTTTTCTTCACAACTGTATCACAAAGGCTCAAACAAGGTTTTTGAAAATCAGGCCCTATCTAAAATCAAAAATGCCTCGTCATGTACCTGACAACATGTTAAACGTAGACAGTACTCGAGCGGACAGATTTGCCAAAGAGAAAATGTTGACATTTATCTGAAGACAATTAGCAAAAAATAACAATACAATGCTAGCTCAAAAGTCAAAAGCCCCAATGGCCGTACAATTTGGAATTCCACCAAAATGTCCCCACCAAATAAGTTCAGAAACAAAAAATTCCATGCCAGCCAGAGACAATTTGAAGGATGAAGACTGTGACATCATAGTTCACCCTACGTGAGCTTGCTCCCGAATCATGAGGTACTATTTTCAATGTCATTAAAGGGTCGAGGGTTTGATTGATTTTTAAGTTTCACAGTGGATAATCTGTGCTGTGCTGTCCCTCTTCAGCTCCAAACTACACTACAGTCAACCAAAACGACATGAGAACACCACCAGGGGTTAGCATGCTACCGATAGTGCTTTTAAAAAACAGGTTGAATAAATAATTGTGTATATTTGTCTCAATTTGAAGTTAAACCTTGTAAATATTTTCGGCCCAAAATAAGACAAATGTTTTGTTTCTCATAATTGTGCAACTTTTAAAAAACTACATTTTTTCTTTAATATTTAAACTCTATGCTACTAAAATGACATTCATTTTTCTCATAATATTACAAGTTTATTCTCGCAAAATTGCACCTTTTTTTCTCATTAAAATACTAAATTTTTCCCTTAATATTTTGACTTTATTCTCGTAAAATTACAGCTGTTTTTTGTATTTCTGCTGTTGTCTGTTTTTTTTTCCAGTTTTCCAAATATTTAAACTTCTTGTAAATGTTCTTCTCTTAATTCTGACTTTAATTTTAACTTTTTTTTAATTTTAACTTATTTTAACTTTATTCTTATAACATTATTACTTTTCCCCCCCAACCTTATTTTCCAAAAATTACAACTTTATTTTGTTTTGTTTGTCATATTACAACTTTGAAAATATATTGTCTGTTTTCTTTAATATTTTAACTTTTAATATTTTTCCCTGTGACGTTATTCTCTAGTAAAATTATGACCTTTTCTCTTTAGATTACAACTTTTTTTTTTCTTTGATTTTACTATTTACTATTTTTTTTTGTATTATATTTTTAGAATGTGCCACAGGCCAATAAAAAACTAGCCGCCGGTCATTTTTGAAAAGACAACCCCTTCAGTACCGCCATTTTAGACGATTTTGACTGATCTTTAATGACCCACAGAATATTATGTTCTATGGCTATATAAACATGGCACCTACCAAAAGAAAGATTAGACTCCCATCTTTCATCATAAAAAAAAGTCTGTTTCTACCTTTTTCCGTTCTTTAGTAATCAGCAGTAGAACATAGGTAGGTTTCAGGAAAATATCAGTTCCCGACAAGAAAAGGGAGGAAAAACAGCTTTTTATGAAAAGATACATTTCAAGCATAACTTTCACTGACACAATTTTTTTTTTGCCTTTGTGACAGCTCAAATATCTAAACAACTATACCACAACATAAACAACACAAAAAGGGCTTTTTTTTTTTTACATTAAAATAAAAATGTATTAACAAATATAACACCATGAACTATTTACAATTTCCACATTCGGAATGAAAGTATGTGTGTGCATGTTTGTGCGTGTGAGTGTGCGTGTGCATGCATTAAAATTTCCTTACAATGCGTAACCTTCTGCACGCTATACTCCACGCTCTTCGACTTCCTCCATCCTGTCATGCGTGATTTTTCTATTTACAAGATCGCTGCCGAGCTCTTATCAAATGCACTTCTGCCATGTAGTGGTCGTTTTTATGGCTTAAAAATACTTTACAGCCACATGCATTAGACGGGAGTTGCGTCATCACCTATTTGGCCTCTGGTGCAAAAAAACATAACAGACTTATAAATACGTGTTTGGGATGGAGTGCTCAGGTTTATAAAAACGTATAATTACGTCATCAAATGAGTTAATATTACAGAGGTTCTCTTATTTTTACACTTGCCTGGCTGCTCCGAAAGTTTAAAATGAGAGTTAAAAATGCGTCTCTGGTTAAGTCGTTTATGATGGTGAAAGTTTGACTCTGGAACAGATAGTTTCTATTCTTCTATTATTTCTAATAGAAGAATAGAAGAATAGAAGAATTCAAACAAATTGATCGAATTGCGTGTGCTGTGTTTTGGGGCTCAATAGTGGAAAACACTTTTAAAGAATCCCTGGCTGTGGATTTTGATAAAAGATCAACACAGAATACAACTTTGTCCATAGCAACCCGCTAAAAAAATTCCACCAAAATTATATGAAAATGTATGATGTAATCTTGAAAGCAGACAAATAAAACAAAACAACAGAATAACTTCCACGCTGTCCGAGGTACAGCTAAAAAAAAACCCAATTACACAGGGATTAAGTGGCCCTTTCTGACCTCTGACACTAATATCAAACTGCTATTGCCTCTACCGATCTGGTGTAGCACAAAAACAAGATATTTTAGCCTACAGCACAAAATGTGTTGAATGTGTTACATAGAGCACCGTGAATGGGTCAAATACATTTGTAATACAAGAAAACACATTCAAATACAGGTTTACTGCATGACAGCAGGACAAACAACGCTGCAAAATACCAGCAGTAGTAATATTTGTATACAGTATTACATACCAACAGAGAGGGAGAGGTGAACTAGATGAAGTGCATCCTTGTGCCTCTGTGCTGTCATGAAAACTGACACACTCCCCACAGCTGGAGCCAATTTCATTGCAAGAATCTGCTACTTCATGAGTCAAAGTTTGCTTTCACCTACTAGGAGGATTTACAAAGCAGCCTCAATCTGCAGCTACTGGCAATGCGTCGATTAGTGGAAAATAGCACACCGCTTAAACTCGGCTGTTTCCTGCCTTTACTGCGAATACGACGCCACAACTTCCGGTGAAGTTCCTCAATCAACACTGAATGATTTTCATTTCACTTTCAGGTTAACTAAAACGTAAAACACCAAATGTTGGTGGAAATTACAAGGTACTTTTTCAAAACCACAGCTTTCGTGTCATTACGTGTCATTACGTCTCCTGTTAGAGTGATGTTAACGGGATTTTAAACCTAATCCTAATGACAGCCAGCCGGTGTCGTCACGTCTCGCGATAACTGGAGAAGTTTATAATAAGGTGCACTAATTGACATAAATTAGCGTCTTGCTAACAGTGTGTCGTCTGCCCAACAATGGCGCTAGCATAAAATTCCCGTTAAAACAAATCAATGTACTGTAATTTTGTTGTTCCAGTGCAAGATGATGCAGTTTGTTCTCCTGCTTCAGGTCTCCCTGGTGGGCCTCGGTAAGTGTGTGTGTGTGCGTGTGTGAGACATATGGCTGTCGTTTGTTGTCTCAGCGCTATAATTAACCCAGACAAAAAGGTCATTTAAGCAGCCGTAAGTGATTGATATGGTACCCCAGCTAACACATAACGAAAAAAGAGTTAGTTTATGGTTCTCCAGTGTCAGAACCAAACGAAGGAAGAACTTTGTGAAAGTGTAAGTTAAGTAGCTTGAATCATTTAATGTGTTGCTATATAATATATTAATGAGCTATACCAACATTTATTGCTCATTATAGCTCATTGAGCTATACAAAGGCATACCATTTTTAACATAACATACTTTTTTGTATGCTGGACTCATGTACTGTTTTAATCATCTCTTGTGACTTTAATGGAAATGTTGCAATACAGTCCAGTGTTCCTAATTTACCTGGCGACCTATATGCGTAATAAGCTTATCTTTGCCATAACTGCATGCAATATTTGCATTTATGTTTTTATTCCCTCACTTAAAACAATGTTCAAGTCTGGAGAATTCATTATGCTCCCACACAACTTATTTGTCCATATTTGAATGACTGGCGTGTGCCTGTGTGCCCAAGCCCTTGGCGCTACCAAAGCTAATGTGTTTTAGTGTCAGTAATTCAGGGCTTGACAACTATCACACTGGGTTTTTCCTAATGGATACAGTTACATGAAATAAATATTGAACAAGAAAAGTGAAGCATATTTAAGCACCTGGTATTACGAGGTGTGAACTTTATCATTTCACCCATATTTTAACATTTGCTACTCCAAACAATGAAAGCAGACATGCATGATATCCTTTACCACATTTAAAATCCAGGTCGGTTTCTTGTTTCAACGTGCCACTAATTTCTCAGCCATATATTGTAAGCAAATTGTCTTACCACTATTCCAAGCTAGTGAATCAATGTCTCATCAGAGTATTTATAATTGTATACTTGCATTTAAGTTTGCAGTAGGTCAGGAGTAACTCCTATGCAATGCTGCTATGTTGTTGCTCCACACCAAGATCCTTGTTATCATGGAAACTGCTGGAATTGTTCTGCACGTTAAGACAGGTGTACCCAGTCAGGAACAAGGAACATGTACTTCATTGGTTGCTGAGCTTGTTGAAACCCGACACCGTGCGTCTTATCTCCGTTAGCATGCTGGGAAACCTGTATTGCTCTGCACACAAGATGTTACCAGCATTTTGAAAGTGTGTAGTTTGACAGTTGTAAATCAAACTGTCACAATTGTCTCACCTACTCATCTTAGCCATTGTGCACACCTTCCAGTTTTTCAAATTTATATGCAGTATGCTGAATTGTGTTCTCCTCCTCAGGTTTCTCAGTGGCCAGTCCAGGTCGGGATTTTCTCATGAGGTTTCCACCTCATAATGATCCCAAAGCAAATGCTCGCCATCAAGTAACCATCACAGCCACTAGCATTTGGACTTCAGTCACAGTGAAGGTTCTGCAAAGTGACTTCACACGACACATCTCTCTTGCTGCCAGCCAATCAGAAACTGTTAACCTGCCTTTATCTGTGGGCACAGCCAGTGCTCATTCCTCCTTGCTCCTCAGTGTGACATCTGTACAGCCTGTTACAGTTCTTGCCTCATTCTGCACCCAGACCGGATGTGAGCATAGCCTCCTCCATGATGTGTCATCCTGGGGTGCCAACTATTATCCAGTTACTCCAAACTTCCCCAGTCAGATGGCTGTCAGTGAAATGGTGGTCACCAGCTCGGATCAAGAGACATCAGTGGACATTTTCCTCTCAGGGGAAGTGGTCTTTAATGGAGATTCATACCGCAATGGAAGTGTCCTTAATTTGCATTTAGGGGCGTTTGAGAGCCTCTACCTCCAAAGTAATTTCAGCCTTTGTGGCTCGGAGCTTTACTCACAAGAACCTGTTGGGGTCATAGTTGGTTTTACCTGCTTTGACCATACAGTAGGAGAATGCCTGTATGGATTTGCTGAACTTAAACCAGTCTCCAGTTGGAGTTTTGAATATTTTGTTCCCCGTGTTGTAAATGCTGGAATCAGCCCCAGCCTCCTGTTGGCTATGACTAAAATTAACGCTGATCTGGATGTCATCACTAGAAGTGGGAAGAAAAACTTGTCTTTACGTGGCGGTGTTATGAAGACCATCCCAGTTGTCGCATCAGATAATGTTTACATATTGAGTGATGTCCCACTTCAGCTTATTTACTTCAGACATGACATTGAGCAGCGTGCTTCAACTCTCACAGCACTGCTCTCTGTGGAAGATATCTGCCACAGTGGACCCATGTTTGATGCAGAGGATATTAGTTCACATCCAGATGACACGTCTAATATAAAGCATATTAAGGCTGTCGTTGAACTTTCCCATGAGCACGCCTTTACTCCAACAATGGCAAACAATGAGTCCAGTTCTACTTATGTAGATGTGGGACACTATCTGAACACTATGAACAAAGAGTTGTATCCATCAGTATGTGAAAAAAGTGAGTTTTTATTTTGTTTGTTTCATAGTTTGACTGTATGGATAGATTTGCTTACATCCTGTTTTTTCTGCCTTTCCAGATAAATCGTGTGATTTGCACTGTGGCCGCAAACAAAAGTGCTTCATAAAAAATGGAAATCCATCCTGTTCTTCCAAAACTAAGATATGCTCTGCGTGGGGTGATTCATATTATCGCACCTTTGATGGAACATTTTTTGTCCTCCTTGGAAACTGTAACTACACCTTAGTTCAAACCACCTGTGCAGGGTTAAATACGTCTTCTCCACTGCAGGTTAATATAGCCAGAGCATATTTAAATGGTGCCATTGTCTCCAGCATCCACAGCGTGGAAATAAAAATCAAAGGATTTAATATATCCATGTTTAAAGGAGAGCGAAATCAAATTAGGGTAAGAACACAAGTCACATTTAAGTTGTAAAGCACAATTTGAGCATCTGTATTTACTCATTGCCCCCCTTTTAATTTTATAGGTTAATGGACATAGAAGGTACCTGCCTCTCACTTTCGGTGATGGTTACCTGAAAATATATCCAAGTGGTCTCGGTGTTGTTCTGGACACTTCATTTGGCATGACTCTGCAGTATGACTGGCTTCATAATTTCCAGGTTGAAGTAAGCCCAGAACTGCATGGAGTTCTGTGTGGGCTTTGTGGAAGTGCCAGTGACAGCCTTGCAGATGGCATCATTGCCTCTAATGGGCCTACAGATCCCAGAGCTGTGGATCTTACCCTCCCCTGGGTTTTGGACAGCAACGCAGGCTCATGTATGGAAGACTGTGGACGCGGCCCATGTCCAGTGTGTAGCCAAAGTACAATTCGGTCTTACCCAGGCATTAAAGATGGCTCCCCTGAGAACAAATGCACTTTACTGAAGAGGACTGATGGACCCTTTAGTGACTGTCACTTATATATTGATCCTCAGCCTTTTGTTCTTAGTTGTGTGAACAACCAGTGTCTCGGCGAAGGAACTGCTTCGATGTGTAAGGTCTTAATGGCCTATGCCAAAATCTGCCAAAGGGCCGGTGGCAGGATTCAAAACTGGAGATCAATTGCCAAGTGCCGTAAGTTAGAAATTATGCTGTCATTTGTTAAAATGGGTTACTAATATACGTTTTTTTAAATTTTTTTTACAGATCTGGCTTGTCCTGAAAATAGCCATTATGAGGCGTGTGGTTCTGCCTGCCAGCCAACATGCGCTAATCCAGAGGCCCAACGTATCTGCTCCCTACCATGTGTGGAATCATGCCAGTGCAACAGGGGATATCTGCTAAGTGATGGCAAGTGTGTCTCGCCTAGTAAGTGTGGTTGTGTCCACAATGGCTCTTACCATCTCCCTATGAAGACCTTCTGGTTGGACAAACAGTGTCATGAGAAATGTGTTTGCCAGCCTCACTCCAAGACTGTTATGTGCACTCAGTCTCACTGCCAGACCGGCAAAGTCTGCAAGGTGATAAATGGACTCTCTGGCTGCCACGCAGATGGACCTGGTCTGTGTATAGCAAAAGGAGATTCTCACTATACCACCTTTGATGGCCGCAAGTTTGACGTTCACGGAAACTGCAGTTATTTACTCACATCTCACTGTCCCACCTGGGGAGACCTGCAAGACTTCAGGGTTGAGGTTCAGAACCATATTAGTCAGACTGCCAATTTTTCCTTTCGACGTGTGAAATTGTCAGTTGCTGGTTATTCCATTGAGGTGTCAAATGAATGGAGTAACAAGATCATGGTAAGTTAATTGTACACAGTACATTTTTGTGTTTTTTGCAGTAAATGGAATGTAATTTGTGTACCCCTGTCAGGTGAATGGTCTGCTCCTGAATCTACCATCTGTTTTGAGCCGAGGCAAAGTAATGCTGTATCTGAAAGGCCAATCCAAGCGTATAGAGACAGACTTTGGTGTTGTTGTAACGTACAGCTCAGACACCCTAACTGTGACAATGCCCAGGGTTTTCTCTGGTAATTTATGTGGACTGTGTGGGAACTTCAATGAAAATTCTGAGGATGACTTGGTACCAGATGATACATTTGATATAGTTCAAGCTGTGAGGCAATGGCGAACAAGCCATGAACATGAATGTTTGGATGCCCCCATTAACACCTCAGGCTGCAGTCAACAAGAGCAGGCTCTTTATCAGGGCAAGGATTTCTGTGGCAGGTTATTGGATCCTGAGGGGGCATTCCAGAGCTGCCACAACATGGTGGATCCCCAAGACTTCTATGATAACTGTGTTTATGACCTTTGCAATGGGAATCAGATGGCCTTGTGCCAGATCCTGTCCAGCTATGTTGCAGTATGTCAAGAAGTGGGAACTTTAGTTGATAAATGGCGGGGGTCCAACTTCTGTTGTAAGTAATCAAATAGTGCCTGTTTTATTCTAAATGTTTAAATCTCCAACTTAAAATGATTTAAATTTGTTTACTGATCTTCTTTTCCTCAGCAATCACCTGCCCACCTAACAGTGAATACCACCTCTGTTCCAGTCACAAGTCTGCTTGTGTACAAATCCCAAGTCCTCTTTCAGAGGGCTGCAAGGAGGGTTGTTTTTGCAAGCCTGGGTTTTTCCACAGTGGTGGGGAATGTGTAGCAAACTCTGAATGTGGCTGCAGTCATAATGGGGTTTACCACAAAATTCATGAAAACTTCCACCCTGATGAAAACTGCCTTCAGTCCTGCCTGTGTGTGGGCCGCAATGAAGTGCAATGTACAAACCATACGTGCACAGCTGGAACCAAATGTGCCATCAAACATGGCCTGCGGGCATGCCATGCCTCACAATTGAAATGTACAGTCATGGGTGAAAGGCACGTCCAGACTTTTCATGGACATCTCTTTGATGTGAACATAGGAAGTTGGTCATATCTCCTTTTCCAGCTTTGTGATGATCCTGGACTTTCTGCTGTTATCCAGCAAGGCCAACTAGACCTCAGAGTTTATGGCATGATCCTAATATTGACCAGGAAGCATTTGGAGAAAGTAAAGGTAAGTGGCTTCAAATTGAGATTTGCATATGTGCCTTGATAATGAATATGCTGTTTCTTGCAGATTAATGGTGTTCTAATGACCCTTCCTGTTCATATAAATGGCGTAGCAGTACTGCTCTCTGGCTCACTGACCCGTGTCGTTTGCCCTGACATTGGGGTTGTGGTCATCTATGGAGGACCTAATCTGATACAAATAACTATTCTAGCGACTCATAAAAGACTTTGTGGCTTGTGTGGAAATGCTGCTACAGATGACCAAGGAAGTCTGATGTCGGATCAGTCCAAAACGCCATCTTCCTGGTGCCTTTCACCTGCAACACATTGCACTGTTGAATGTCATAACTGTTCTCAATGCAACTCTACCAAGGAATTTGCCTCAGATAGCCTCTGTGGCATGCTTCTGGCTCCTGAAGGGTCGTTTGGTGGATGCCATTCTACTGTGGACCCGATGCCATTTTTCCAGAACTGTGTGAATGACCTGTGCAGGTCTAATAACGATGAATTGCTATGTGATAGCTTGAGACTTTACACGTTTGCCTGCCAGGATGCAGGAGCTGAGATCAAACCTTGGAGGGGAGATAAATGTGGTGAGTTTTATTACCCATTTCTTTTGCTGCTGTTAAATCATTCAGATCTGCTGTATATACTGAATTGTACTAGATTAATGCTTTTCTTGCGCTCTCCCTCTCCCCTACACAGCACTTTCATGCCCTAAGCACTCCTACTACAATATATGTGTTGGTGCATGTTCTGAGTCCTGTGCTGTTTTATCTGATGTACCCTGTCCATGGCCCTGCTATGAAGGATGTCAATGTGACTCAGGATACAAGCAGAGTGGAAGTAACTGTGTCAGACCCGAGCAATGTGGCTGTTTTTTTGGTGGGCAGTACCATAAGGCAAGTGAACAATGTTGGTCTTTTTTTCTTTTTATAAATCATTGCAGATAAACTTAACCCTTTAAGCGCCAAAGGTGCAAAATTGTGACAAACATTGCTGAATTGAACAAGCCATTTCTGCAAATGTGGTGCCTCATGTAGTTAATACTGGGGATGAGCCGGATACTCGTTTTAGAAGAGTATCCATTACGGATAATGCATTTCTGCCGAGTGCAAGCAAGCAACGAGTACATCTCATCATCCGTAATCGTGATGAAGGAAAATCCTTATTGGGTAATTGCAGTATGTATTCACTCTTCACGCTTTGTGATTGGCCAGTCACACACAGCGACCACCCCTCCCGAGAGACACGCTATACCTAGAGCTCTTTCACATACAGACCCAATACAGTGACTCTGCTTGCTTGGTTAGACTGTAGCTCATGTAGTCTTTTGCTCTATTTCGGTTTGTATGATATTTAAAGATAGTTGGTAGACTTGTTTTTGTTACGTACGCGGTGCATTTGGCAAGACCGAGCTGTAAATGGCTTGTGTTGTTTGTCACTGGTGGTATACCGATTTAAGCCCACCCATTTCTGGTTAAACCACGCCCATTTTTGGTTTATGCCCCACTCGCACTGCACAGATACATATACTGTACAGACTTTTGATGGTTAAACATATACAGATAGCGGTGTACTCGCTCATCCCTAGGTAATACTTTACACCAGGGGATGGCAGACATCTGTAAACTTCAATCCCAGCAACATTTGTGGGAGTTTCTATGCAGAGTTTAAATTTTCCACTTTGAAGCCCCTCGTGAGTGCGTTCAGCGCGTCTGCTCGCCGTGACAGTCCACACACAGCATACTTGAGCCGATGCTTTGCTAAACCGTGTTTGGGGTAGCAGGAGGGGACATGATGGGTTGTCCAAACACCACTAATAGTGAGTCACCATCTGCGGGTGACTCCTCGGCAAAATGTACACTGTTAATAGATATGACCTGGATGAATGTGAATATTCACAGCCATAATAGCAAGATATTTTATATCTACGTAATGGCGGTACAGGCAGCGGTGGTGGTCAAGATTCTGCTGTCGATGATGGCTGGGTTTGCTTGAGAAATGAGGAAGAGTATCACAAGTGGATCAGATCATCATTTGAGTTGGTATTGTGGAGACAGATCTGACAAATTCTGGCCCTGGTTATGTCATATGTACATTTACTCCCATCACAAACTTTGGGTCATACTAAGTTTTCTAATTTACAGTATGCCTTTTACCTTTTAAGAATTTAAGCTACAACCTTTTTGAAATTGTAATGTCAGAACTGAAAACTATGGCGCCTAAAGGGTTAAAGCATGCAGCCTAATTTTAATTTTTGTGTTGAAAAAGTGGCATGCGACTGTCGTGCATTTGATCTTGCATGCACACAAGTCATTTAGTCTTGGTCAAAGTTGCATTTTCCCCACCTTCTGAACAAGTGCTGAAAATCTTGAGCCTTTTTTAATCCTGATTTTTCTTGTTCATTGAGGCAACACGCATCCCACAGAAACTCGCACATCTCTCCTCTCCACCTCTCAATAGGTTGGAGAACTGCTGTGGAATGAAGGCTGCTCGAAGCGGTGTAACTGCTGTTACACTGCCACTCTGTGTTGCGAACCAGCCTCTTGCCCCAAGGGGCAGAGCTGCGTCCTTAATGAAACCTGGCACTGTGCAGAGAAAAGTAAGCTCAGCCTCATCCTTTTACTTGGTTGGTTGACATTCCACAACTGTTCTGTCAGCATCTCTGCCACACTAGTCTTATGGACTGAAGTTTCAACTCATTGTCACTCTCAATTTACTGTTTCTGTGCAGTGTTTTTTTGACAGTTGACTACTCTTCCTGTTGAACTAGTCGGTGTACAAAAGTACACCTGTCTGCCTTGAGGCTTCAGTATGATTAATCTGCAATACAATATTAGACTGAAATATTCTGAAATATAAACTCCCCACACCCCCTCTCTTAGATTTGTCCTGCCCAATGAATAGCCATTATGAGTCCTGTGGGACAGCCTGCCCTGCAACCTGTAAAGCCAATTTCAATTCATCCTGCACTCTGGCTTGTGTGGAGGGATGTCAGTGTGACCCTGGATTTGTTCTGGACGGCGATACCTGTGTCCACCCATCTCAGTGTGGCTGTACTTACAATGGACATAGTTACCACCACAATGAGACCTTTTGGGGTGATGATTCATGCACTCGACAGTGTGTGTGTGACCCCTACACCCACCAAGTGGATTGCCATGTGGCTTATTGTGACCCTGAAGAATACTGTGATGTTCAGGATGGAGTCGGACGTTGTGTGAAGCATGACTTTCAGATGTGCATCTACACTGGTCATCGCATACTTACCTTTGACCAACGTGGCTATAATTTCTTTGGCACCTGCCAGTATCAGTTATTAGGAATCTGTGAACAAAGGCAAGGTCTTGATGTCTTCCAAGTGAACGTGCAGTCAGATGGGCATCTTCAGTCAACACAAAATGTCTTAGTTGCCATAAATGGTCAGCTTCTGACGATAGACAGTAAAAATCCAGACAACATAAAGGTAAGTCCTGATTGTGTGTGTGTGTGTGTGTGTGTGTGTGTGTGTGTGTGTGTGTGTGCCTGCCTTACATTTAAGGAATAAACTTTTGTATGAGTATGTTGACCTTTTTTAAAATTCACTTTTGGCACCCCCTTCAGGTTAATGGCACAAAGAGGAACCTGCCATTTTACCCCACCAACACTGCATTGGTATTTTCATTAGGGCTGCACACTTACATCTTCTCAGCATCTGGCTTTGCCTTGAGTATCAGCAAAGAAGGGACTGTCGTCATTGAGCTCTCTAGTAAATATGCTAATGCTACTTGTGGTATGTGCGGTAACTTCAACTCTGACCCTGCTGATGATCTCACAGTAAATGGCACACAAGAGCATCTCACTCCTGAGCAATTTGGGAAAGCTTGGAGAAGTGGACAGAACCACTGGTGTGTAGAAGGCTGTCTCGGTGGAAGCTGTCCAAATTGTTCATCTGAGGCTTTGGGCCGCTTCTCTGACGCTAAGGCTTGTGGGAAGATTCTGGAAGTTAATGGACCATTCAGAGACTGTCATAGCAAAGTGGACCCCTCCAGCTTTTACAAGAACTGCGTCAGTGACCTGTGTCTTTATGGAGATGTGCAGCCTGCAGTGTGTCACTCCCTGGCAGACTATGCTGATGTCTGCCTTTATCACAAGGCTCTAGTTTATGCCTGGAGGAGCCCTGAATTTTGCTGTGAGTATGAAACTGCTCAGCACTTGTGTTGCAACCGAATGTAATGCTGATGTTAACAGTATTGATGCTCAAAATTTTGAGAATCATCCATTTGTGTGATTAGGGGCCAAAATTCTCTCCCGTGCTAGATGGTATTGTTTAATTCATCACACAAGCTGACCTTTTGACATCTTTCCTCACTATCGCCATAGATGAATCCTGTCCCTCCAGCACCATCTACAGCATGAGTACCGCCCCAATTCACATTTGCATTGGTTGGTACAACTACACATTGGAGCTATTTTCAAATATAGGGGAGAACTGCCTCTGTGAGGCAGGTTTAGTCCACAGTGGAAGTGGCTGTGTGCATCCAAACAACTGTGGCTGCTTGCACTATGGAGAATACTTCACACCGGGGGAGGTGGTGTCTACATGTGACCAAAGGTGTTTATGTCATCCCGGGGGAAATTTGACTTGTGTTGATGTGTCATGTAGCGAGGAGGAAGAGTGTAAGCTTGTTGAAGGCGTTCAAGGTTGCCACCCCAAAGCTAAAATGGCCTACTGCTCCATTAATGGATCACAGTATACCACGTTTGATGGACGTGGATTTGAATTTCATGGTTCATGTAACTATACTCTAGTAAAAACGTGCTCTCTGAAGGGCCTTGATGTGGAGCCACTTTTCATAACTGTGCGTGGTAACGGTGCAGGCAAACGCCTCCATCTGCAAGTCAGTAACATTACTTTTAAGATATCAACTGCTTATCCCGGCAAAATCCAAGTAAGTAATGATTCTATTAAACTTTTATTCACTATCTGGATAATTGTATTGACCTGATTGATGGCTATTTTTTTTTCTTTTTAGGTTAATGGACTTGATGACAACTTCACATTCTCACAGAACAATGTGACAGTGCTTCAGAAAAATAAATGGACAACAATAAAGATTGCACACTCTGTAGAGATTATTTCTGGCCTGCCTAACCACATAGAGGTCAAGCTCCTGAATAATTATCACCAGACGACATGTGGTCTCTGTGGGAACTACAATGATGATCCCTCAGATGACATGCAGTTACCCAATGGCACCGCTGTCTCTAATCCCAATGTATTTGGAACTGGATGGAAATTGTCTGACTCTGAATCATCATGCAGAGACACATGTGACAGTACTTGCCAACAGTGTCTATCCCCTGTGCCAGAGTATTCATCGGACCTGTACTGTGGAGTTGTCAATCAATCAAGCGGACCCTTTTCCCTTTGTCACCCTCTAATATCTCCACAGAAATACTATTCGCTTTGCATGAATAACCTTTGTGTTGCACAAGGCCAAAAACGGGCTTTGTGTGATGCACTAGAGGTATATGAGGCAGCATGCAAAGTGGCTGGAGTCAGTGTTGACCCCTGGAGGAACAGCACAGGCTGTGGTAAGTCTTAACAACTGCTCGATCATTCCGAAGACGGTCCTAGTTTTGTTAACCGAGGCTTATGTGTTCTTTTTGTCTAGCTTCAAAATGTCCCCAATTCAGCCATTTCAGACGGTGTGCAAATGTTTGCTCCTCCTTGTGTCCTGGGATAAGTCATGCTGTGCAGTGTCCCACACAGTGTGAGGAAGGATGTGAGTGTGAAGCTCAGCACCTTTTTGATGGCCATGCATGTGTGCCAGCTGAGCAGTGTGGCTGCATGCACGATGGGAGGAGAATTAAGGTCATAGTTAAAACAGACTGAGAAACTGTTGATTCACGCCAGAAAAGTTCTGTCGCAATGATTTTATCTAATTGCAGGTTTCTGAAAGCAAACTTCTACAAAACTGCACTGTTAACTGCACCTGTGGGCCTCCCCTTGTTTGTGAGGAGCACAAGTGTCCCCCACTTTACAGTTGTATAGTTTTACATGGAATGGCTGGCTGCCACAAAGACGGTGAGCTATTACTGGAATGTCCGTTCTTGCTGCTGCATGGCATCTATCGCTAGTTCTTAAAACAATTTGTGTTAATCAGAGCAAGACCTCGATCCCTGTGAGGGGAAATGTGACAGGTCTGAGAGTTGCTACCTGAGCAAAGGTGAAGTTGTTTGTGAGAGCCGCCCGGGTCGGTGCTGGACATGGGGAAGTCAGCACTACCGCACCTTTGATGGCTTCAACTACGATGTGGATGGTACCTGCACATATCTGCTTTTGGGCAGCAAAGGTGACTCCTCTGGAGCTCCACCTTTCAGCGTGTCCAAGAAGACCACTTGCCAAGAAGCGTCCCCCATGCAGTTGGTGACTATACAAGTGTATGGGTTCATCATAAAGCTTGCCGACGAGGACAGTGTACATGTAAGTTTCTGAATTGTAAACCAGTGCTGGCTAACTTTCTTCATGTGACTAAGTCTCCTTTTCCAGGTTAATGGTGAAGTAAATTATATTCCAATTACTCTTCTTCGGGGAAAGATTGACATTTCAAACAAGGATGGAAAAGCTCTACTAAAGACTGACTTTGGGTTGCATGTATTGTTTGACTGGAACACCACTATTTTCATCACACTAAACCCACAGTACAAAGGTATTGTCTACGGGCTTTGTGGTAATTTTAACGATGATCCACAAGATGACTATACAGCAAATGTACCTGGTTCCCCTCCTGTCAACTCCACGCTTGTGGAGTTGGCCCAGGTCTATCGCCTTTTTGATGGCAATCATAAGTGTTGTACCGGTTGTAAACAGAAACTGGATATTGCTACATTTCTGGAGGATATGGCCGATGTAGAGGTTTCCAGTGAAAGTCACTGTGCTGATCTCCTATATCCAACTGGTCAATATGCATGGTGTCACAGTCTTGTCAACCCAGACCCTTTTCATGGAAGTTGTGTAGGACTTGTGCCTAAAGTGGGAGCTAAAGCTGCTGTTGACCAGACTACGTCGTCTTATTCCTTGGTTTGTAAAGAGCTTAATGAGGACTTCCTCGTTGGAGTGCCAGTTTGTAAGTATACTTGAGTGGCAAACATGTTAATTGGGTGTAACATTATAATTTGTGGTAACAATGTTTTTCAGCTGTTCGCTGTCCACCAAACAGCCACTATAAGACCTGTGGATCAGCCTGTCCAATAACCTGTGAACATGGAGAGAGATTCTGTATTCAGGCTTGTGTTAAAGGCTGCTTCTGTAACCCGGGTTTCATCGCAAGTCCAGAGGGTTGTGTGCCACCTAAGCAGTGTGGCTGCACAGACTCCAGAGGCAAATACCACAGTCTAAACTCTGCTTTCTGGGTCCCAGATGATTGTGGACAACTCTGCACCTGTAGACCAGGAGGGATGCACTGCAGCCCATCCCAGTGTCCAAAAGGAATGTCCTGCAACCAACTAACCCACAAGCGGGTGTGTCAACCTGACAAACCGCTGAATTGTAGCGTTGTCACTGGGTTGCACTTTACATCCTTTGATGGACATCGTTTTGACTTTAGGGACAGTTGTGCATATACATTAGTTCAGACAAAAGCCACCCTAAATGGACCTGAACCATTCAGTATCACCATCTCTAATGCAAGTTGCCACAACAAGTTTTCTCATTGTCTAACTTTAACACTCTCCGTCTACGGTTTGGAAATAGTAGTTGGTAAAGAAGACCCTGGAAAAGTTCTGGTGAATACTTTATTTTCCAATACATTTTCATTACTTTCATTACTTGAACAACCAACCATCAATTACCAACATTTTTTTTTTCCCCTCTCCCTTAGGTTGATGGGCTGCAAAAACTCTTACCATACTCTCACCAAACAGGACATTTCAATGCCTACCGTACACCTTCATCTGTCATTGTTCATCTTGATATGGGCTTACAAGTGGTGGTTTATAAAACTGGCACTGTGGTGGTTGTACTTCCTAGCAATTATGCCTCTTATGTTCATGGACTTTGTGGGAATGCCAACTCCAACCCCTATGATGACGAAATTATGCCTGATGACGAAGAGGCCCAAAATATGCTTGAGTTCGCTCACAGTTGGAGGTTGGGCGGACCGATGGCTTGTAGGTCAAGCTGCACTTCCAGAGTGAAGAACTGCCCGGTAGATGCACGGAAAATTTTTGAAGGCAGTGATTTTTGTGGTGTACTTGTGAATGAACTTGGGCCTTTTGCAGAGTGTGCTTTAGTTTTGAATCCAAAGCCATACTTCCTCAACTGTGTAGAGGATGCCTGTTCTTATGGAGGACATAACCTGGCTCTCTGCAGTTCCATTACATCTTATGCTGCTGCCTGCCAAGCAGCTCAGTTGCCTGTCAGGCAGTGGAGGAGTGACACTTTCTGTGGTGAGTGTTTTTTTTTTTTTTTGATAAACTGTTTTGGTAAATGCAAAAAAGATAATGTTGAAAACCAAATAAGCACACGAAGGAATTTACTTCGTATTCTGTACTGATTTGGTTTTGGGGCTTGTTTTACTGCTGGCAAGCATGATAGTACTTTTTGGCTCTTTTGCTGACTTGGACATTTGGCAGTTTTTAAGTTTATGCTGACAACCTTTTATGACCATGTGCAGCTTTATGCAGTCATTTAAAAACTAACCATTGTGTGCAACATAAATTAAGACTTAAAGATCTTTACCATGAATTTTGTTTGCTGGACTAATCAAGCCATGTCTATCTTCTCCACCCTTCTCCATAGGTATGACATGCCCCATGAATAGCCACTATGAACTGTGTGGCCCTCGATGCCCTGTTGTGTGTGCTGGACTTTCCTCATTGACAAGCTGCACTGGTGTTTGTGAGGAGGGCTGCCAGTGTGACCCTGGCTACATCCTGAGTGATGGTCATTGTGTACTGGTGGCAGACTGTGGTTGCTTAAACGAGGGACAATACCATCCAGCTGGTTACTTTTACGACGGGAAAAGCTGTCAGATTTGTCACTGTTATGAAAGAAAATTGTCTTGCACCCCTTCTCCATGCAGGCCCAGAAATGGCCTCACATCACTCGCTGACCTTTTTCATCAGCAACCCAGGCAGTATGGGGTATGTGAAGTGTTTGCAGGCGTTGGCTATGTGACCTTTGATGGTTTGGTCATACCTCACTATGGAAACTGCACCTATTTAGTGTCTGACCGTTCTCCTAAAGCGCTGTACGGTCACACTGTGTTGCTTAGCTTTGAGAAGACGATTAGTGACTCAGGTTTTGTTTTAAGAAAACTGGTATTCATTTTTAATTCAGTGAAAATGACCATCGATCCAGAGACTCCATGGATAATACAAGTAAGTTCTATACTCTGAGCTGTGGATGTAAATGAATGAGAATTTATTTTTTTTGTTTCCCCCTTCCCAGGTGAATGGTGAAGACCAAAGTGTGCCTTACAACAATGGTTTACTTCAAGCTTATGAAGACGGTGATAGGTTGACAATCACCACTGTTGCTGGAGTGAAACTTGAGCTCTCATCCTCAAAGTATCTCAGGCTAAGCATACCACAGAATGATGATACAGCTTCAGGGTTATGTGGAAATTTCAATGGGGACAAATCTGATGACATGGAACTACGAACTGGTAATCTTGCCCAAAGTGTAGCAGAGTTTTTACATAGCTGGTCTGTTGGACAAAGTTGCAATGAAATTTCTCAAGAAGACTATGGTCCGTGCAAATTGTCTTCGAATGCCACATTAGTGTGTGATGTCCTCTTGACCCCAAGCATTGAATTTAGTCACTGCTTGAGCAGGGGAGTTGAAGCCCATGTTTACAGAGATGTCTGCCTCAAAGCCATTTGTGGTGGGTCAGCCTATATGGAAGCTGTATGTTTAGCGCTGGAAGCATACACTGCAGCCTGCCAGGCCAAGGGAATAACTGTAGGATCCTGGAGAGAGAACACCCCCTGCTGTGAGTATTTTTTTATTTTTATTTTTTTTTTGGTCTGTTTTATAGCAGAATATGACCCAGTCTCATGTCTACCATTAGCTTACAAGTGTCCGGATCGCAGCAGCCCAAGTCAGTGTGTTGACTCTGCTTCCAACTCGTGTCCTGCCCTGCTGCAGCCTGGGTCCTCAGCAAGTGGCTGTTCTGGAGGCTGCCAGTGCCTGAATGGAAATGTGTTCGATGGAGGCAAATGTGTACCAGTCAGCCAGTGTGGATGTATGGTCCATGGTAGATATGTCAAGGTAATGTATAAGCTGAAGGGTTTTCAAAGTGTGGCACAGAGAGCCCTCCCTCAAATTATACTAGTATTATTATAGAAGATCCTAAAATAGGGGCCTCCGCTCTAATTGACACTGTTTATGTAAGATTGAGTTATACCTCATTGCATTCTAGATAGATCCAAGAATAAAAGCACTCATGATCAGAAATTGCTAGAAGTGAGGAAGTTCCACCTACCACTGCAATTGCAGAATGGAAAACACCCATACATTTTTTTTGTTTTTTTTTTAAATAAAGACCAGATAAACCTGACCTTAAATTGCCGGTTACGCTCTGCAGTTGAGTAAATGGCTTTATGCAAATTGTGTAAAAATGCGTTCCTTAAATACCTACTGAATTCACAAAATTTCACTTTTTTAAAAGGTGGAGGAGCAGCTGTACACTGACAATTGCACCCAGAGATGCTGGTGCCACCCACTAGGTGGCGCCCTGTGTGAGAATGCTGCCTGCAGCCCCGGACAGATATGTGCTCTGAGGAATGGTTCCTGGGGCTGTCAAGTGAAACAGGAAGTCTGTCAACTCAAAGACAGCCTGCAGGTCTCCACTTTCAATGGGCAGCAGCTGAGCTTGGCACCCAAAACACCTTACAGGTTGATGGGCCTTTGCGATGAGGCGGGTCAAAATTGGTTCAGCTTGATCTCTTACTATGGACCCTGTGATGGCGGCAGCACCAGGCTTGTTACAGTGTTCCAGATCCTCCTATTGGGATTCTCAGTTACGATCCAAGATGGCATAGTGAAGGTGATGGTTTGTTGCAGATTGAGGACTTTTTTTTTTTTTAACCATAATTCTTAATGGGTCCACTGTCCACATTACAGGTGAATGGACATGTTGTGCCCCTTCCTCACAGTTTACCTTTAGGGGTGTCCCTGTCCTATGACATGACCCAGGACAAGTCAGAGGTGGCAGTGATCCTGAAGAGAGACTTTGGGTTGGAGGCTGAGTTGGAAATGGAAATTGGTGTTACTATGGTCACACTCAAAGCATCCCCCTGGTACACCGGAAAATTATGTGGCGTCTGTGGAAACCTCAATGACCCCCACTCGCATAAGTCACTCAAGACTTGGGTTCTTTCAGACTTTCGAGGCTGGTATGTGGACCTCTTCTATACAATATGTATACAGTCATTTTTTTTTTTTATTTTTACCCCCCAACACTTTCTTTTCTTTCCACAGCTTCACTCGAGCAATCGGTCATCTCCGTAACAATATACTATAATGTTGAAATGCATATTAAAACATCTTTTACAAGTTTCGTTGTACTGTCATTGACTTGAGGGCCACCTTCAACAAAAGTACTTGAGAACATAGCATTTAAGTGTTTGCCATTCTTAAAATTTAAATGATAAATGCAAATAGTGTAGTCATTCTGAATTTCCAGAAACAGCTTAGTGTAGTGACATATGGTAAAGAAGAAATTGTATTCAAACTAAATTGGATAAATCTACCTCAAAATTGTAAATACTTGTGAATCAATCAAATGTCATTCTCAAGTTTTAAGGGTTACTATTCTTGGCTAATTGAATGGACTATACCGTGTACTGCTATAAACTCAAGAATTTGTGCACTTTTGGAGCGGGCCTGCTGGCTCTGTTCAACACGTGAGCACAGTGTATGAGGACAGTTGGCTTTATATGATGTCATCCACGCGGTCCACTTTCCATGCATGACCAATCAACCTATGCTAAATCGTACTGTTAGAATTGTGACGGATGGTGGTCCGAGCACCAACTTAAGATTTGTCAGATCAAAACATCACAGCATAAGACTTAAAAATGTGACCGTGTCCACTTCACTACTTCCTGACGCTGCACTCGGAGTAGTTTTAGTCACATAGTAGCTGCATCACTGTACAAGCCGCAGGGTTCACAGCATAAGGGGGGGAAAGAAGTTTGCGGATTACTCACCGGAAATTAGTTTTTGCATTTTTGTAGTGCTGTAGAAAATTTGGGAGTTATTATATAGCGCTGTACATACACACTTTAGGTGGATGTGAGAAGGAAAAATATTTTTTCCACACCCACCTAAAGTGTGGAGGATTCCTGACAGATTGTTTGAAAGGTCGTGCATTATTGACCTTACGTGGGAGCTTGTCAGATGATTGAAAGCTGCGATGGGGCCTCACACATGAAACATTTACTCACTTCCTACCCACTTTCTTTGACTATGGTGTTCAATTGCTAATTTTCATTGAGGGAACAATAACCAAACCATATATACACTCCTGATCAAAATTTTAAGACCAGTTGGAAAATTGCAAGAATTTACATATTGCACTGTTGGATCTTAAGAGGTTACAAGTAGAGCTTCAAAATGCAAAAACAAATGAGTAGACAATCTTTGAGTATGCAATTTATTGCCAACAAATGAATTAGGCTGTTCATCAGCTGATCAAAAGTTTAAGACCACAGCTTTTAAAAGCCAAAATCTAGGCAAAAATGTTGATTCAATGATTCAATGTCACTTTGTCAGGTATTCTCGATGTCAAAGGCAAAAAAGCTTTCTCTCTTTGAATGTGGTCGGATTGTTGAGCTGCATAAGCAAAGCCTCTTGCAGGGTGCCATTACTGCTGAGGTTTGCCGCAGTAAGACCGTAGTGATGTCGTTCGCGAATAAATTTGCCCTAAGAGCCGACTCACATCATTGGGAGCCAATTAGTTTTTTTCTTTTTTTTCACTTTTTTTTTGTTTTTTTTTTTGTTAAAGGCGAATGTCATTGATCAAGATGTGTGATGGCGTGTCTGTGTCCACATTGAGCAGCGGAGGGACGGGGGTTAAACACACAGCAGCACCATTGTTGCCGACTTTGTCGCTAAATCTGGCAACATTCCAAACCTTTTTGGCGACATATTTTCTCAAAAGCGACAAATCTGAGAGTTTTCTCGTATTTGGGGATTTAAAAGCAAAAGCACATATTCTGCAGTTTCTATTATTACTCTGCTGATCCGCCACGCTCCAAAGCAGTCACAAGGGGTCAGTGTGCAGTCAGCTCCTGCAGCACACCGAGCATAGTGGAGCTCTGCGCATCCATGAATCACACAACCACGAGGTGTGATGCTGCCGTGGTGGATCTAAAACGTAAATGTTTCTTAATCGGCATGAAATTATTACTCATTTCACTCAAGCCTTATTTGGAGTAGTCCTACTGTAACTGCAAGTTAAAAGGTGGAGGCTTGAGGCGAGTCCAGATGTAATTGCTTTGCTGTCTAGACTGAGAGGTGCGGGGTGATATACATATTATAATTTTATTTTGATAACGTGATGGCCAATTTTAAATGAACCAACCACGACCCAAGTTTATTTGTAGTTGAAAACTTAAGGTGTTTTAACTCCACATAACGAAGGAAAATCAGAATCAGCCCCTCAAAGCTGAGGCACTTTTTTTTTTTTTTTCGCTTTTTTTATGCCAATCTTCAGTAAAGACCCAACTGTTACCTGGTTGCTGCTTTTTCTTTTTGTTTTGCACGTTTTAATTTGTGTTTCATTGCTGTGTTTGGAATGTAAATAGTTTGAAATTTGCATGCAGCGATTTCACCTTGTCTATTGCGACAGGTCTTTTACGTTTGTATTTTAGATTATATGATTATAATATGTATTTTTTTGTAGCTGTTCATTGAGGGTTTAAATAAATCTATTTAAATAAACATTTGATGTGTGTTTTACATTAGTGATTCATTTTACACAATACACATAATTTGGTAATCAAGTAAGACAGAAAATCTGAGGAGCCACTTGGGAGCCGAAAGAGCCGACTCTTTTTAGTGAGCCAAGCCAAAAGTACCGGCTCGATAAAAAGAGCCGGAATTTATATCACTATGAGGCATTTTGAACTTCTTTAAAAAAAGATCCTGCGGGTTATGAGACAAAAAAGTCAAGTGATAGACCCAAAAAAATGTCATTGACCCTGAGCCGGAGGATTCAATTGGCTGGCGCCTCTACTCAGTACTGTTTTTAAGGGGTTTTTTTTTCTTTTTTTTGTTTTTATTAGCTTTGACCTTAAGCTTTTGATCAACTGATGAACATCCTTCTATTCTGTTCTATGTAGTCTATTTTAGTTTCATGGTTGTTTGCAATAAATTGCGTCTCACTCCCATTTTTCTTTTTTTTTGCACATTTTGAAGTTCTTAGAACCTCAAGATCCAATAGTGCGAAATGTAAATTCTTGCAATTTTTCAACTGGTCTTCAAGTTTTGATCCGAAGTGTATAAATTATATCTTAATTTAATTGGATACATGTTTTGTCACAAATTCAGAAAAATGGTCCTCAGAAATCACCCTTGTTAACAATTTACTACTACAAAATGTGGCTTAATTCAGGTAATCAATCACTGGGGCTCCTCTGAATTCACGCAACAAGACATGTTTCCAAATAATGGCTTTGTTTGAAGCGATTCATCAGGTTGTCAGTGCTGCCGCTCTTTCGCTCCCATCTTCGGTGCTTGAGTGAGTGAAGCCAAACGTTTAGCATGCAGAATTCAAATGAGTGCAGCACATAATGGATAGCCATCTAAATTGAACTGTGTTTTTATTGGAAATTGCATTTACCTTCTACCCCTACTGAGTTGAAACCATTAAGTTGAATGGGTCAAAGATGTGTAATATAAATCCCCCAGGCTTTCACTTAACCCAGAAAAATTTTATTTTTCACAGCAAAGGCATAGCTATTGATGTTTTCATCCAGCAGTTATATTGTCCGCGCAAGTGACTTTTAGACAAGAAGCAATCAGGTGACTCTACTGTAGTCTATATATCTCGTAATGGTTATAAAGAATGACCTCAATCCCTCCATAATGTCCCTCTGTTATGTTTGAAATCATTTGGGGTTTTTTCAGTCAGTTGTTTCTTCGTTCTGGGTTTAATGGAAGTCAGGTATGTGGATTATTTGGTCCTTTTACAAATACAAATGCGCTCATTTGCTTTCTTGCCACATTTACACAATGGCTAAATTACTCCAGTAATAGTAGGGGTAGGTTACTTGAATGTGGTCTGAGTTGGAGATGTTCTGTTTCTTTGTATAGGCTCCCATTTTCATACACCATGGGGGCAAACCGTATTGTGACGCACCTTGTAATCAACCCTGTAATTAATTGGCGGTCAGGTTTTCTGTAGTAAATGAGTGCGCCCCATGTGAGTTGTGCAGGTCATGTAGTAGATATTGTTAATTACGTCTTTTTGTTTCTACCCAGCAATAACCTCCTTGTGCCAGACCACCAATAAAAAGAGCCCCCTTTTTTCTTAATTTATTTATTTATTTATTTATTTATTTTTAAGAGCTTTGGTACTGATGATTGCTACCATTACAAGCCAGTCCATAAGTTTTGGGCTGATAAGGTCTGCTCCTCTGTGAGCAATGCTGCAAATGGCACATGGCCTCTCTTGCCCTTCCAGCAAGAAGAGGATGAGTATGACTGCCAACCCATAAATCACCGCACACACATCGCCTCAGGTGAGCCACACCGTGACTTTAGATGATCCACAGGTATGGGAACATTTCTCTTGGTTGCACTGTCTTCTCTGCAGCCCAAGGTGACCAGACCCAACCTGGGAAGTGAAAGCAGTATCTTACACCGCCAGGTCCACCTCAATTAATCTCCACATATCGCATCAGCTCAGAATACCCTCAGAAAGCCCCTGTAAGTACAAATATACTGTAGCTCAAATGAAACCTCTTTTGATAGATTGCATTTGCAAACTGGCACTTATTTTGATGTTCATTTTTGGAGGACAGCATAATGTGACAGCATTAAATATAATTTAGCCTAACTGAATTCAGTGATTGATAATGCCTCGTGTTCTTGTGGTAATTTTTAAGTTGCTCCGCTACATTTATATTTAATTGCTCATTAAATCCTCTCATCTAGGCATATTTAGTTTAACTAAGACTTGCATTATAAAGGATTCCAAATGACTGCAGGAATAATACGTTTTAAATGGTCTAAAAATATTCCTCCTCCGTCATGCTATGTTCTTTAGCACTATGCTGAGTTGTCTTTAGGTTAGAACAATGAGCATGATGGTGTGATACTTGTACTAAGAGCCCAGACTGTCCATCATGAAGACAATCTACGCAGCTCTCATACCGGAATATTCATCAGTGTGATGCGTGTGCAGCTGTTTTATTGCTGACAAGGCAATAATAGCACAAACGTGGGGACTGTCCTCCCTATTTGGAAGGTGAGCCACCACAAGTGTCTACCATTCATTTCATGTTCTGTCTTCAACTAGAAGAACAAATGCCATCCAACTTTTGATGGAGTTCAGATTTTCTGTGGCGACTTACACGTCTGCACGGCCAAGGTGTACCTGGTGGCATATTCGATGCCTACGCCCTAAAGTTACTGAATTGTACTACATTTGCAGCCCTTGTTTATATGTTATATACTGTGCGTACAGGTATATCCAGTGCATGGTTCCACCTGCACAATGTCTGGAGGCTGGAGCTGGCTGCTCATACAAGGTCCAACAAATGTTTTCTCTCATGCAGCTGCTTCCTGCTCTTGGCACTATGGTTTGTGTAGTTGCACATCTATCACCTTTATTTGCCCATTTGCTTTGTGTGTGAGCTCTTTTGAAGGATGTCAATGTGAGATCTGCTTTCCATTGTGTTTCCTATGTGGTTGTGTGCAACATGGCCTTGATCATTTTATTTTTCTCAACTGGGCTGGACACGGTTAGTGTGCATGTTGGTTGCTGGCCAGACTTGAAAGTGACTGCACAGGCAGCCGTGCAGACACACTTTATTAATCACAATAGGGACATAGAGGATTGCATAATGCATTCATAAAACACCTTTTCCACCAGTGTTTCCTTGTGCACAATGTGAACAACATCAGTGTATTCAATATCTTGCTGGACTTGAAGGACACAAACAGGATTAAGCTTTGAAAATTAAGATGCTTTTGTTTTAGAATATATATTTACATGAAATGTATGGAATTACGTCTTTTTACCTGTGTGCATTTTTCATTTTCAGAATTCTTACAAGTCTCTATTGTTTTGGCGATGGTGTTAGAAGACAAACACTAACCACAAAGGAAACAGTTATGACACTTACACATGATGGTGACCTTAACCTTGGATTCTTGCTGGAGTTTTACTCAGTGAACCCACTTATGTTCTTTTATTACGCCATGGGAAAACTTCATTTGACCACTAGAATAATCAAGTGCAGATCAGCCAGCAATGGGACACTTGCCCATGACCATTCAGCCGC
This sequence comes from Dunckerocampus dactyliophorus, assembly GCF_027744805.1. Lineage (NCBI taxonomy): Eukaryota > Metazoa > Chordata > Actinopteri > Syngnathiformes > Syngnathidae > Dunckerocampus > Dunckerocampus dactyliophorus. The sequence continues at coordinate 21,848,553 of NC_072825.1, forward strand.
TTAAGCCCTTAACTGCAAGAACTAAACAAGGACTCCACAGAGCCCTTTTAAAGGAATGGCAGTGTGGTTTTTAATTGCATTTGGTCCAATTTAATTAAGAAATACCAGAGAATCCCCTATGGTAATTACTGATTAAAAAGCAGGTGAGGCTGACAGGCACGGCCATCAAAAGCTACCAAGCTTGCAATCCAATCACTGCTTGTCATCCAAGGACATTTAAGACTCATCTGGGGACAATATTAAATCAAGCCCTCACCCTAAATTCTGTCTTCTAGCCTTAAGACCATACCGTTAAGAATTTCGTTTTCAATGCATGTCCATTTTTTCCCCAGTTGGACATGAATGCGACAGAATATACTGAGCATCAGTGTTATGATTTGTACGTATACTTTACGTGCGAGAATGGAGTCACTTTTCTGTCCAATATAGCGGAACAATTGCCAATATACCAAACTATTAACTTGCCTTCATCATGACTGATAATACCTATTAAAGAGATAGCTTAAAAATCTACTATGTTGACAGTAGAACAGGAAGTTATCAATTCCCAGTTATCAGTTCCCAATCTTTTTTTTTTTGTACCTGGCTGTGTTTGAAGTACAGTGGCACCTCAAAAGTCAAACAATACTGGTTGACTTCCAAGATTTCTGAAATTTCTGTTTATTTACTGCAGAAATAATATACAGTTAATTAATCTGCTCTAATTTCAAAATCATTAACTGTTAGGCAATGTTTAAAGCAGGGGTATCCAAACTACAGCTGTCCATTTGCAGCCCGCAGCTCATTTTCTATTGGATCGTGGCGCATTCTAGAAATCCAATTAAACAGACAAACAAACAAACAAAAAAACCTCAACAGCAACAATGGGGAGGGGAGAAGACCAAAAAGGTGTAATAAGTGTTAATAATATGCTTTGTCACCTATAACACAAAGCTAACACAAAGTTGTGTCTTTAAATACATATATCAATGTCTCTTTTTAGCCTTTTTACAAAAAAACAAAAACAAAATGGCCCCAGCACCCTTTGATTTTTCCATATGCAGCCCCTCGGTGGAAGAAGTTTGGACACCCTTGGTTTAAAGTAACATTTTAACATTCCCAACTGCCTTACAGGTGTTAAAAAAAATCACTGTGTAAAAGAACTAATGTAAAGTAAAACTGCTCACCTTTTGAAGATGATTGGGCAGAAGGAAGATGTTTGCAGTGTTACTTTGCGGCATTGTCTTCCAACCCAGCTGACAAAGTCCACATACATATAAATGTTGATTTTTTTTTTTTTTTTAAGACTAGAATACCCAATTTTCTAATTTTGGGTCATGAGTTGAAAAAAAGTTTTAAGAACTCCTGCTCTACAGTAGTTACATTTAAGCTTGTCATTCTTAACCGACATCGCCATCTGGTGGAGGGTATGATATTTTCACCTTCATTGAAACTGAACCTAATGTTTAGGGCAGCGTGTGAGGACAACTATCAAAATGCCACAAGTTTGTTGGATGAAAGTCAAGGCTTCCACAACTTTCTGAAATATTCCATCGAGGTGCACTACCCACAAATAAATCCCCCATGAGAGACAGATGCGAGCGCCTGTCAATCATGTCTGCACAAAATGTCTTGTCAATTTTTTTTTTTATTGGTACAAGTACTGCTGACGCTGAAGGCCATGGGAAATGACTCTCCTCCTCCTCCTCCTCCTCCTCTTGCTACTATTCTTCAAACTATCCAGAGTAAGCTGGTTATTTCATTTGCCGGTACATCATGCAGCATATATAGACTGGAATCAATAGGCCTGACTTGACTATACTGAGACATATTGAAAGTTTTGTCCACCTAGCTCCATATTTGCTGATCCCACAGAAAAGAATGTGTCACTCTGGTGTGGAAGAGACCTTGAAAAGATAGCCAGGAGGCAACAAACTGCGGCCCGTCATTCTGTTACAATGTGACTGCTGCTGTACATTAGGTACACCTGCACAGTCTGAAGTGATCCAATACAAGAACAATACAAACACATACTTTTGGTGGCCGTTTAAATGCAAGCAGATTCACTCAAATTGTGCTTTCTTTCCTTTTGCAGTGCTTTGAGCCTTGGACTTTAGATGCATGCTTCCCAACACTGCTATGAAAAAAAAACCAAGTGCAAATGGATATAAACAAACTTTAAAAGTGCCATGTAAGTCAAAATACTCTGCTTCTTCATACTCCTTTTCGGACAGGCTAAATTATACAAGTGTGATGTTCCTTAATGTAACTTTGTTAAGCATATTCAAAATAAACTTCACTCTGTCAAACAACTTGCATTGTGGTACACATGTTGTAAACAGTTTGATGCCTGGCGCGATACGTGGTGGTTTTCTACCACTGCGTTTCTGCGTCAACTTTGCATTATTGCTGCATAATTTTGGAGCCTGTTTCTCATATTTTGGTTATCTAGATAACAGCGTGTACAGTTGTACTGTACTTTAGACATGTTAATTGAATACGTCTCTGACTGTGTCTATCAAACATGGACACTGTTTTTTTTTTCATACTCGGCACCAGCTGTACCTAATGAAGTGTCCAGTCCGGTAGTAACTTCACACCATCAGCCCGCGCCCCTCCTCCCTCATTCCTGAGTGGACCAGAGACACGCAGTCAATCCCTGAAGGGTTCTGCTCGCACTTCTTAATCATTCACATTTAAACTCTCTTTTATCACTTCGTTTTAGCTCAACATCACAGTGGATTTCATATCTCTCTGTGACTTTCCTCTGAAATAACTTTTTTCGAGTATAGAGTTGGGCGGAGGGAACAGCTGCAGCTGAAAACGCGGTAAGTTCTAAATCATCAGTAGTCAAAATGATTGCTTTTGATCTTAACTCTGTTGTTTTCGGCAAGTGTACAACGTGATACATTGTTTTTGTTGGAGATTGTTGCCATTTTTGTCGTCTACCGACCCCCAACCTCCATCCAAATGGAAACATGTGACCATTTAAATTGCTTCAGGCCGCTTTATCCTCGCAGCTTTAACGGTACAAACAAGCAGTCTATTTCCTTGTCTCTTGTACCGTATGGTATTTTATTAGGCTTTTGGGTTGTTTATCGCATCATTTTTGCTCTCCTGTTCAGAAGTTAGCTACTGTGTAACCAGAGAAAACATCTCGCGTTATTTGACGAGAACGAGCACTCAAACAAAGGGCTCCGATTTTAAATCCTCTTCCAAAGTCACGCCGGTTTCATAATCTTATGGGTTAGTTTATATCATTTTAGTTTTTCTAAATTACTACTTTGATTTATTCTAATCGAAGGTAATTTATTTGTAAATTCTCCCCCCATTATACCCCTCTACATTATTCAAAAGGCCAACAAACAAGATTATTGGATCGGTGCCTGTTTGAATAACTCCCCTTGTGCTTGTTTGATTAAACTTGATTGGCATCCTTTTGTTGTCAATCCCCCTCCCACACATGAAGTGTTCATTTTAGTCCACTCCACCAGAGCCTTGTTCACACCCCCACTGCAGTCATGCGTGAACCCCCAGTGGTCTTCAGGCTGGATTGTGCCAGGCAGGAAAGCCGTGGCTGTCCTTACACAAGCTAGTGGTCACAACGTTGCATTCCATGGCTTAAGTGTGCTAGTGCCTGTACTACATTATTGTTGATTCTCTTGGTTGTGTATGCTTCCAGCTAATGTGTTCTCAAGCCATGCTGACTTTAATTTGCGGACCATCTGCAGCTCGTACCTCCAGGTTATGACTGCATGTCTGGTTGTGGCACTACACATTCAGATAAAAAAAAAAAAAATACCCTGCCTCGATAATACCATAGAATACCATAGTTAAAACAGTCCTAGTAGATTTGTGCCAACAAACAACACAAACCCTGCTGCCAAATATCAAATGCAACTGAACACCACCAGTCTTGGAGCACCAACTCTCAGCGTACCTAAAATAGACCCCGTCACAGCCTCAGTCAGGAGGTCTTGACTGCAAAAATTATGAGTGCATTGGTCTCAGGCAGGGTTTACATCACAAGTCTTCCAATATTTGTGCCAATTTCCAAATCTATTTTCCGACCTCAGGGGCGTATTTAGTCATTTGGGGTCCCAAGGCAAACTTATTCATTGGGGCCCTCCACATCCTTTTTTAAATTTTTACAAAATGTATGCAATTTAGGCCACTTTTTCCTGCTTTTGAAATCTGTTACAATTAACTGCTAGGTTAAGTTGCTACTTACATAGCCATGTTTACAGTGGTGTGAAAAAGTGTTTGTCCCCTTGCTGGTTTCTTATTTTTTTGCGTTTGTCACACTTTAAATGTTTCAGATCATTAAAAAAAAATTAAATATTTGTCAATGACAACACAACTGAACACTTAATACAGTTTTTAAATGAAACTTTTTTATTATTCAAGAAGGAAAAAAAATCCAAACCTACATGGCCCTGTGTGGAAAAAGTGATTGCCCCCTAACACTAATAACTGTATTTTGCCACCCTTAGCAACAACAACTGCAATCAAGCGTTTGTGATAACTTGCAGTGAGTCTCTTACAGCGCTGTGGAGAAATTTTGGCTCACTCATCTTTGCACAATTGTGGCAATTCACCCACATTGGAGGGTTTTCCAGCATGAACCGCCTTTTTAAGGTCGCGCCACAGCATCTCAATAGGAGTCCGGTCAGGACTTTGACTAGGCCACTCCGAAGTCTTCATTTACTTTTTCTTCAACCATTCAGAGGTGGACTTGCTGGTGTTTTTTGGATCATTGTCCTGCTGCAGAACCCAAGTTGGTTTCAGCTTCAACAAATGGCCGGACATTCTCCTTCAGGATTTTTGGTAGACAGCAGAATTCATAGTTCCATTTATCACAGCAAGTCGTCCAGGTCCTGAAGCAGCAAAACAGCACCAGATTATCACACTACCACCACCATATTTTACCGTCGGTATGGCGTTCTTTTTCTGAAATGCAGCATTACTTTTAAGCCAGATGTAATGGGACACACACCTTCCAAAAAGTTAAACTTTTGTCTCGTCAGACCACAGAGTATTTTCCCCAAAGGTCTTCAGGATCATCAACATGTGTTCTGGCAAAATTTGGACGAGGCGATCACGCAGGGCCATGTAGGTGTGGATTTTTTTTCTCACTTAATTGTAAAAAGTTTAATATAAAAACTGCATTTTGTGTTTCGTTGTGTTGTCAATGACTAATATTTAAATTCGATCTGAAACCTTGTTAGTTGATGGTGTTAGGTTAATTGGCGGCTCTAAATTGTCCATAGGTATGAATGTGAGTGTGAATGGTTGTTTTCCTATATGTGCCCTGCGATTGGTTGGCGACCAGTCCAGAGTGAACCTCTCGCCCAAAGTCATCTGGGATGGGCTCCAGCATACCCCCGTGACCCTAATGAGGATTAAGTGGCACAGAAAATGAATGAATGAAAGGATCTGGAACATTTAAGTGTGACAAACATGCAAAAAAATAAATCAGGAAGGGGGCAAACACTTCTTTCACACCGCTGTATGAACCCCCCCCCCAAAAAAAAAATTCAAATGAAATATTAATGTTTACCATATTCTAACAAGTGTGAATATGACAAAATTCTCCTATTTCCTGAGCTAGGCCTTAAAACCCTCCTGGAGGATATTATTACTTAACAAGTGAATCATCTCAACCGTTTTACTGTAAGAACATTAAGCAACATTTTTATATAGTTAACCGCTTTAATACTCGCACCTTTTTGATGAACAGCGTCACTCTCAGCTCCATCTCTAAAACTACTGCATCCTTGGCTGCCACTCACAGCAGCGGTGCTGCTGTCCTTGTGTCTACATTTGCTGTGACTGTGAAAAAGTTGACACCTTCAGTAGTTTGGATTAAAAACTGTTTGTTTGTTTTCCACTCGCCTTCTCCACGCGGAAACAAGTTTGTTTCTTCCGGAATCAATCTTCACATGCGCAGTAACATGAAATAGTCCATTACATGAGAAGGGATGGGCAGCGGTCGAAACGCTTATGAAAGGTTAAGCATTTTGATGTAGTTTTAGGCATGTTAATTAAATTAAAACAGTAGTATGTACTTTAAATTGAAGAAAAAAATCAATAATCAGTTTTGGGGGCCCCTGAAAATCTCTGGGCCCCAGGCAATTGCCTGTATTTGCCTAATGGGAAGTCCGCCCATGTCAGACCTATATCCGATATCACTGTGTTTACATTTAGTCATTTAGTCTACTCATCACCTGAAACAACCCACGTGCGCACATGGCCGTAATGCATGTGTCAACATCAAACAGCAACAACCGAATGTAAACATGCAATTAGTAATGGCCAATAGAAACTACGCTGTGCACAATTAGTAGGCAATTTGAATTATTGATGATTAGTTTTATTATTTAACAATAACAATGCTCTTGGTCAATCCAAAATGTTAATAAACCTCGAACTTGAATATTGAAGGAAGTGAAAGTGAGGTTTTGGCTTTTGTTGAGAATATCTCTGTGTGCACAAACGTTAGGCAACTATTAGTGTGCAGAATTATTAGGCAACTCTAGGCTCCAGCATACCCCCGCGACCCTATATATTCTCTATATAGACCCATATTCCTATCCCATTTTCTTTTTTTTTTTAAGTCAGAATGATAAACAACACAAACTTTACAAATAAATATTGCTGAGGTTTCCAAAAATAAATCGATGACCAATATAGCCCCTCTTCCATCCATGGAGTCGGTCAGTTTCTTGATCATTTGACCATCAACTTTTTGTGCAGCAGCAACCAAAGCCTCCCAGACACTGTTCATAGAGGTGTGCCTTTTTTCTTTGCCTTTTTTCTTCTTTCTTACCTTGGTCATGTCTCTGAGCACTGAACACCATGTAGCGTACTTCTGGACACTCCAGATAGATTGTAGTTCTGGAATATGGCAGCACTGGAGGATAATGGGTTCCTGGGAGCTTCACGTTTGAATTTCTAAAATATTTGGCTGTTCATTTGCATGTTTTTTTTCTCAACACGACCCTTTCGTGCACTTGTAACAAAACATTTAATGGTTCTGTGGTCACATCCTAATATCTTGGCAATTTCACCAATTTCAAGAGTGCTGCATCCCTATGAAAGATGTTTTACAGTTCTTGACTTTTCAGAGTCTGTTAAATCTCTTTTCTGGCCCATTTTGCCAGAGGAAAAGAAGCTGCCTAATAATTGTGCACACCTAATAAAGGGTGTTGATCTCCTAAAGCCATACCCTCCTTCAGTACACACATGCACATCACCTGGTATGCTTAAACCCAATAGGCATTCCAGTTTATTCAGCCTGGGGTTGGAAAATAAAAATGAGAATATGGTCAAAATACTGACTTGCCTAGTAATTGTGCACACAGTGTATATAAATTTGACCTATAGAGAATTTAATTCTATTGCCTTCTATCTCGATAATGCACATTTTATGCATATAATGAATATGACCAAGGTCAATATGCAGTCTACGGTCAGAAATGGTCCCTGGACTGCACTTTGAACACCCCTGTTTTACAGCATTTATTTTTAGGAAAGTGCAAGTGCAACAGTAACACTTTGTACAGTCTGATATATTTTTATTTTCACTAAATTAAAGTTCCTTATTGGCTGATGTGCAGCATTAATACTTCCGGCTTGTAACCCCATTTTTGATATGTATTGAACAGTGACGGCACACGGCTTTTGTCTTATTCTCTTGTCTTTGTCCACACAGTAATCCCTCATTTATTGCCATTAATTGGTTCCAGACCCGACTGTGATAAGTGAATTTCTGCAAAGGAGGAGTCCTTATTGATAAATGGAATATTTTCGTAGTTAGAACAAAGAAAACCCGTTTACGACCTTGTAGCCTTCTAGACATAAACTCACACCCCTATAGTCACCATTACACTTGTATTACACAAAATAGTAGACATAAGTAGACCTGTATTTACTTCATCAATCGATTATTGATGATTTTGGTTTTACTGTATTTATTTTTATTTACTTTTTTATTTTAGTTTCTTGTATTGGTTGCAAAATCATGAACAAGGTTTGCAATTTTGAGGATATTTTGACATATTGCAATACATTTTTCTTTCTTTGAGATATTCTTGTAAGTGCGTCCCGTACTGTTGCACATAGAAACAAAAAAGACCACTAATGTGGCGTTTTGCGTTAGAAGCCATTTATTGTCCCATCATGGTCTCACTAAAGAAACAAATCAGATTTACCACATCAGTAGGGCTAATATGCACAAAGTCAACACAAAAAACCAGGGGTGTCACGAGACACTCAGGTCACGAGACAAGACGATACACGAGACTGGATATTTGGATATTTTGGTCTGCAAGCAGATTTAGTGCGTCTCCTTCACCTCTGCTGCGCTCAGGCATTCAGCTCTATGCTTCACTTGTTTAATAGCAAGATAAAAGCAGCACAACTTTATTAAATACCTGGGGTGACCCCCTGCCGGTGTGTAAACGTTTCTTTGCCTACCTGATAAGACATGCTGTGCATACTTCCCCCCCATAGCACACAGGAAGGATCAGTCAGGATTTAAGGATGTTCTGTGTTTTGTTTCACATCCAAAAAGGTTAGCACACACAGTCCAGCCTAGTGGTGTACAACCACAATGCGTTATTCTTAGGGAACTGATGCACATAGCTTTATAAGGTAGTCAAAATGGTTTGTGCGCGACTGTGCTTCTATTTAACACATTTATGTATTTTTCCAGCTACAATGGAAGTTGTGCTGCTTGTGGCGTTCATCTCCTGGTTGACCCCTGCTCTGGGTGAGAATGGTCTTCATCAAACTTTCACTCTTTTCAATAACACATGCAGGATTCAGTTATCTGTGTACAAGATCTCCTACCTGTGGAACATTGTATAACAGACTCGGTGTCTGGCAAATCAATTTTTGCTAAGTTTCCTGTATTAGACTCCTCCGCCTTTTGATTTTTGAGATGGTCAGTTACTTGGCAGCCATGCGCCGCTTGGCACACATATATATATATATATATAAATATAAATAAAAGATGTTCCATGTTCATCATTCAGTATTTCATTACAATGCATGTCTAGTTTGTTAAACAATGAGGCCTTTTAGCTGCAACTGGACTTTTGCTCATTCCATGCTTCCTGCATGCCATCAACTCAGCTTGATGTTATGCAGATTTGTAGACACAATTTACAACAGTTCATGCTGGAAATAGTTGACTGCACAGCTACATCACTCTGAGTGTTGGAACATCCTCTTGCTAAACGCTTTTTTCATAACCTGGATGACCATGCATAAACAAATTAACTTTTTCTGTTCTCTTCATGTAAAACCTGATCCATCAGCAGAGAAGTACAGTGGAACCTGAAAGGTCAAACGCAATCAGTTCCGGGACACGGATTACCCTTTTTTTCACCATAAAAATGTAAATCAAATGAATCAATTCCAGAGTATAGGCAGCGTGGGCTGCTCTCACGCTGCTCTACCAGTTTTAAGCTCCGGCCTGTTTGTGTACCATTACTTCATTATACAATGCTGTATTACTACAGCTTCCCTGAATTCATAGCTTATTTGGAGTCATTCTACTTCTATTGTGTAAGGTAGTGGTTACTATTAACTGTCAGGAGGAGCGACCCCATGTTTATGCATATGCTTTATGAATTTGTGCCGGGCCAAAGAAATGTACCAAGCTTAAGTATGGATCAAAATGATTCTCAGTAGTTTGTGTGGCCCCCACGTGCTTGTACGCATGCCTGACAATGTTGGGGCATGCTCCTAATGAGACTACGGATGGTGTCCCAGTATACATATACAGTATACTGTATATATATGTGTGTGTGTGTGTGTGTGTGTGTGTGTGTGTGTGTATATACTGTATGTATATATATATATATATATATATATATATATATATATATATATATATATACATACACATATACCTGTACATACATTTTTATAGCAATTCGCATTCACAAGGAGCTGCCTAAACGCTTCTCATTGTGAGTGACACGCGCACACATGAAGGAATGTGACATGCAGTACTTGTCGAGGCACACGACCTCCATTTCTCCAAAAATGCATCTCTCAGTGTTTACATGCAGAAGATACAAGTTTTAATGTTGGTGTTTTTAAAAACACTGTGTAAATGAGCGTTTTTAAGTTGAATTTTGTTTTCATGAAGCTAAGTGTAACAAAATATTGCTGAGAAATATTAAGGTCAAACTTTGCTCTTTCTTTATATACCATTCGTACCACATAGTGTTGTACACTGCAGCTGTTTTGGCTGCAAACTCGTCAGGTGTGAAAGACTTGCATCCTCTTGCTGCTGTCAAGTATTGACCTCCATTTGGCCTCCATTGCTTTAACATTTTATACTGATCATGTCACATAATAAACAAAACATTTAATATTCAAAAATGTATCAATTGTAATGTCCATCTTTAGTTTAATGTTGTTGTTTTTTTTTTAACTCAAATGATCTTTTCCTCTTTTTGTCCACACAGTAGCAGCAGCAGATGGTGAAAAAGGTGCGTATTGTTTCAGCAGAAAAGTGAGCCTTCATGAGACAATAGTCAAGTCTGTGTTGTATGTGTATAAATGTGCTTCTCGTTTCTTTCCTGCCGCTGTTCTCTCCAAGAAGACTATGACAGCGCTTTTCAGTATGGTGAGCAAGCTGTCTGACCTTGGAAAGGAAATGTGTATATATGTATATGTCAATGTTATCCTTTTGCCTCCTATCGTTTCAGATTATGAATCTCTCAGGATCGGTGGCCTGGTTTTTGCCGTCGTGCTGTTCCTCCTGGGCATCGCCCTCATCGTCAGTGAGTATTCACCACGTGTGTCCAATATCTGCACACACACACACACACACACACACACACACCGTCCCATAGCAGTTGTTTCTTATCACCTTACTCCTCTTCCTCACTGGAAGCGTCTTCCTCTTGCCTGGCTGCACATTCACCACAACATGTAAGAGACACATTGGGACTAACACATCCTGGCACACGATCTGCTTCCTTCAGTCAAATAGCTGATGGATAGATAGATGACCCGAAATAGAAGATGGTTGATGGAGGGAAAAATATTTACATCAGTGAAGTAATTCCATTCATATTAATCATATTGCTTAGCTGTTTGTTGACTTTGCTTCCTTGATCACCAGTAAAGTAAAATTAGCATCATAACTCCTCTGTTGCTTGTTAACCTGCTGACAACCTTTGACACGCGTAGTCGCACCTGCACTTCTCCAGCTCACTGGTGTGTGTGAGTTATAGGAAGAAAAGCTGTGCCTCACTTGAGCTCTATGATTTCTGCGGACACGGACGGAATCGTGGAATTGGCCAATAAAAACAGAAGCTACTGTTAAATGCTGAATCTCATGTAAATTGCCATAATAATAAGGAGAAGGAACGTTTGTGTGAGGAAGTTGTTTGAAAAAGTTGGCGAAAAAACTTAAAATCTCCTCTCTTAGAGAGCGTGAATGTTTAGTTTAGCAGAGCATGCTAGTGCGGCTGTGTGGGTGTGGGTGTGTGTGTGCGTGCCTCAGGCTATATGGGTGTGTTTATACCATGTTGTGTTTTACCGCTTGTTAATGCAAACGAGGGTTTTACGATACCCACTGCCGTCATGCAAGTTCGGAGTGAAAGATAATGAGAGGCACGTTTATTCATGCTCCCAGGCAACAGACATTCTCAACACACACACAAAACGCATTTCCAGCCTTCAAAATAAGAGCGCTGTTTGCCACAAACTGTCGAATTGTGCAAACAAAATAAGGGTGTCACAAAAAATATCTCACATTAATGAAGTAATTGGAATTGCATCGGTGACTACGTATTCCTTAACCACAATCTCAGGCTTTAACAGTTTGTTGAGGGTTTTGTAGCAATGTTTGCATAGGCTGGCTCCCATTAGAAAAGTTAGCCAAGCTACATTCAGTTTTTAAATACAGAGCAAAATTGGCCAATGGTGTATTGCATCAATAAATAGAAGGATTTTTGCATTTAATGAACTGACATTCTGTTTGCTGTTGCAAACGTACACACTGTATATCCTGGTAAAATCATTGTATAAGGGGGAAAAAACAGAATTAAAAAAATAAATAAAATGGAATTTGGGGAAAAAATAAAACTGACTCATCCACTTGGACAGAATTCATGTAGCGCCACCTGTTGGTTTGCACATATAAAGCTCTAAACCCCCCGAGGATTAGATGACATATCTTTTACAGACAGTTCTGTTTGGGTATTTTATTTAGCAAATATACTATAGACAGCAATGAAGGCTGTTTGCTGTTGCTGGTGCACAGAGCGAGGTCCATAAAGACACTCCCAAATGTTTGGGAATGTCTTCCCTTCAGACTACTAACTTGAAATGATTTGTGTCCCAATACTTTTGTCCATGTTGATGCACAACTGTACAAAACTCAAATTAGGTTAGGTTAGGTCTCCATTTCATTTCAGTCCATAGTCACATCCTTTGATTACTCGATTATGTTCTATGCATTGTTGATTGATTCCCATTTCGACATTTTCCATCTTAAAGTCTAACTATTTTTTATGTTGTGACAAAAGTTGTCATTTTTTAAATTTGCATGCCAAGCTAAACTGATTTTGTTGCTTCTTAAACTGGATTAGCATGTCGTAAATAGTTTTTAGGTGCAAAGTCGTTGCTTTTTTATTATTTTGGGTTTATGTAGGAGAAGAAAGCGAGAGTGTCTTCTCGCTTTACTCAAATGAGGTCAGCATAGAAAAACATCATTAAAAGAAAAGGGAAAAACTGACAAATCATAAAGACGGTACATTAAAAGAGAACATAAAAGAGAGTGTGGAAGTTTACTGTTGAGCTCTTAAAAAAAAAAAGAAAGAAAAAAGACAGAGACTTCCTGCTAGTGAAAGACACCACTGGCGCCTTCCAGTGGGTAAATAAAGGATGAGGGCTACCTTTTCAACATGCTCCCTCCCAGCATTAAAGGAAAACTGCTTTTTTGGAATATTTCCCATCATCCAAAATCCTTATTTTAACACATGAACACACGTCTGTCTCATTTCTGTGCATTCTAAAGATATAAAAACATAAAAAGAGGCAGCTCATTACTGCACGTAATGGGACACATCTATGCCGCCGACGAGGGCCGCTATTAAAACACCTTCAAAAACCTGCAACGAGGTGTTTTGTTTTTATATACATGCTGTAACCACGTAGTAACAGGTACATTCATGATAACATGTAATATTTAGAGTATTTTGCCGTATTTTGGTCCTTTTAAGCATTACCCCAGCTTCCTTCATGGGCGCATTGATTTCACATAACCAGACAAAAACCGACGCCTACACCTAGCATTAACTTTTCCAAACTCAAAAACAAAAACACAGCAGCAGCGCCAATAAGTAGCCTTACCTTTCGGTAGTGGCCTGAGCCACTGTGAGCGCGGCGCTGACACGCTGCGGGCGAGCGTTTGGTGAAGCTAGTCGCTAGCCGGATAGTAGCTAGCTGGTATGGTGTGGCAAGGTGTCATTACGCCAGTAAAGTAGTTCTTCAGCGTAAAAATGTTATTGTTAATAATAATAATAACAATGTCTTTGTAGCTTGGTTAATATGCACGTCACATATACCGTATGTAAATGAAGCATTGTTGGCGCTTTTTGGAGTTTTTTTCAGAAGGCTTTATAGGCGGAATAGGTGATTCCTATTACATGCATTCTTAGCTGCGTCTTTTTATCTGTTTTTATATCTTACGAACGCACAGAAAATACACTGATACAGTAGTACCTCACATAACGTAAACCTCCTTTTACGTAAATTCCACTGAACGTAAAGAATGTATGTAAAGTTTTTGCATCGTATTACGTAAGAAATTCCATATAACGTAAAGCGTCAAGTCGGTGCAAGTTCAGATATTCGATTTGAATAGCTCACGCGACAGAGAGAGGGAAACATTTTCCATGACTAACAGAGTACACTTGGTGACGCCTTCTGACGCTTCACGCTTTCATTGGTTGATTATCGGGGCACCGCCTACGCTCTCATCTCATTGGCTGACTTATACAGCGCGTACGTGAGTTTGTGTGAGAGACAGGCTTCTCCCTTCAACCTCCCTTCCTCATCGTAGTCGCCTTTTAAACTAGTTGATTGTTTTTGTTTTTCAGTTGTATTTATTTACAGTAATCTTATTTATTACCTTATTTTATATTGGAATGTTACTCTACTGTGTTTACGCTATTGTTTTCTTATATGTTCCCACCATATTTGGTGGACTTTGAATATTTTGAAGGGCCAAAGGGGTGAGTTTTGGAAGATCTTGGAACGGATTAGGCTATTTACATGTATTTTACGCTTCATATAACATAAAATCCCTATAACGTAAACGTTTTCGGAACGGATTATTTACGTTGTAGGGGCGTCTACTGTGTGTATCAGGGACACTCCTCTATGTTCCTTGGATTAAGACTAAGACTTCTAGCTTGATCTACCATCTCTCCCGCTACTCTATTTTTATATCTTAACCCAACCGGTCAAGACAGACGGCCGCCCCACAGATCCTGGGTTCTGTTCAAGGTTTCCTCCCCAGAGGGAGTTTTTCCATGCCTCCATCGCCAAGTGCTTGCTCATGTGGGCTTTCAGTTGGTTGTCTGTTTCTCGTTTATGAATGTGACCTCCACGTGTAAAGTGCCATGAGATAACTGCTGTTGTGATTTGACGCTATATAAATAAATTCATTGATTGATTAACAGAAGAGAGAAAGACGTGTGTTCATGTCTCACATAAGGATTGTGGATGAGGGGCAAAATTCCAAAAAAAGTGCAGTTTTCCTTGAAGATTCTCACTATGTAGGTCACGAGCCTGGTTTGGGATTTTCCATCAGCTTTGCCAACTGGTGAAGTGAAGTCTCATTTCTCACATATTCAGTCTTTGACAAGCTTGGATTACAACACACTAGAACTTGAATGCCTTTGAATGTGGTCCTATTCGAGCCTGTTTACTACAGAATGCAACATATGTGCCCCCCTCTTGTCTCCAGCATAATAAAGCACAATAAATTGCATAATGGTAACCAAGTTTTGTCCCCCATATGGTCAACGCCTTCGAGTACATCATTGGATAGTCATCTGTGATGTATTACATAATATATAACATACTTGGACCATGTCCATCACCCTTTTAATACAAAAATATTGTTGGGTTTTTTTGGCCGTGAGGAACCAATTTTTCGGGTCAGTAATGTAAGTAGCCAACATTTCATCATTTAACATAGTTGCCATCTTAATAATAATAATAATAATAATAATAAAACTAATAATAATAATGCTTTATGCTATTTATTCTGGAATGATTTCAGTCAACTTGAAAATGTATGGATAACAGTCATTTTTTTTAGCTTTATAAATATGATTTTGGTTAAAGAGCTTGTAAATGGGTGTATTAACCAAAGAAACGGAAGAAATGAGCAGAATAATGACGTCTTCATGGATGAGTTACTGAGTTGAGAGTGAACAGCAGCTCTGCATGTTGCAGCCAAGTAGTGAACTCCATTTTGTCTCAATTTATTTAAGACAAAATTCTTACAATAATTCTTGTTTTCTTCTCGTGTCAATTCTATAACCTGTTTTCCTCCAAAAACAGGCAGGAAATGTGTATGCTCCAAGAGTGACAAGTCAAGGTAAGAATGAATATGTTTTATATCTAAAAATTGACCAAAGTTGTTCCAGCTTTGCAGTCTTGACAGTCTATTTTAATTTTATTGTGCGCAGGTCCCGGGGTCCTGATGGGGAATCAGGTGTTCCAAGAGGTAAATATGTACAGTATTTGTTAATATTGCAGTATGATAAGTCAGAATGTGTACATGTAGTATCAACAAATTCAAGCAAAACTTTTTTTCAGCTTAATGCCACAGACAAAGAGCAGCTGGTAAGCGCTTTTAAAGATTTCCACGAGAACAGTCACATAACATTTTATTTCTCAAAGCGCCTTCCTTCTCTCCTTGCAGTTAGCAAGTAGTGCCACCAGATGGCAGCATTTGAAATCCGCTGGAGACAATCTAAATCCATCAAGCAATCACATGAAGCCATCACATGAAGCCTTCAATTTTTAAATGTCTTTTCATGTTCATTTTTTTTAAAGTCATCTTGACCTCTGACTATTTAAGGTGTCAGCATTATAAAGCTGTAGACGTATGATACAATTGTGTCGATTTAGGGACTTTGTGATTGATGCGAACAATATGTCACAATAAAACTGATTGAAAGTGTATCTTAATGTGTGCCACATTATTGCAGATCCCATCTAATCCGTGCATGTGTGGTGGGACTGGAGACGACCCGGTGCTGCACTGAGGCTTGTGCTGATGTTGCAGTTGGCTCAGCAGCCACCTAGTCTATAAATGATTTATGTGCTGCAAAGTGGCCATTTTGCAAAGTGCAAATATGCATCTCATTTCATCTAAATCTGCAGCCATTGCTGATGAACAGAGGATTTCCCACAAATTGGCTCATATGTGAGAATAAAAGCTGCATCTCTTGTAGGAGCTGTCTGTACCAACGCCAAGCAAGATGCACATTATGTTTACCGCATAGCACACATCTAAGAACAATTTTAGAGGGGCGGGGGGGCAAAAACTATAGCACCTGTCACTCTTTAATGTGTGCACGCACACAGTAAATGTGTTGTAATATTTCATAATAACCTGTTATCTAATACTGTACCAAAGTGGTCCAAAGGAAGCACCGTGGTGATGCATAATTTGTAAAAGTGTAGTGTTTGATTATGACCACCAGGGGGCTCCTGACTTGGGGGGGTTGACTAGTGCACGCTAGGTTCAGCTCCACACAACTGCATTGTGCACATCACTTGGAGGAAGTCTTCAGCCTGTCTGCACTGCAACCATGGGAAACACAGGTCTGTTTCATTTATTGTTTTGTAGGATTACGTATAACGTACATGTACATACATTTGTTTGATTGTTTTAAAACAGCGAGGCAAATGTTGGGTAATACCCCAATGCATTTTTAATCATGCTGCATTGCTGCTGCTTCCTAATACTACATTTTAATTTCTCTTACCTAATGGTGATTTAAATGAATGTGTTTAGAAATATGACAAACTTGTTCCCGTAAGGTGCTAGTACACCAAATATCACTCTTACATATTTTGCCTCTGTGCAGTGCTTCATACTGCTGCTCCACCTTTCTTTGCTGTGCATCTTTAGTGCTGAGAAAAGCATTGAGCAAGGGGTGGGGTGGGGTGGAGGGGGTCCCCCAGAGATTTATGGAGGCAAGGTTCCGGCTTTGCAGGCATGCAAACCCACCCTAAACACCTTTTTTTTTTTTTTCCTTGCAGAGGCAATGTTTCCAGAACAAAAGGACTTTGAATATGGTAAGACCTACACAGTGCATCATTTCTACATTTTACCTTCCATCCTGGATATCAGGATTATCACACTAAATTGTTCTGAGGGATAGAAAACTCGAGAAAAAAAAAAACCCTCTCCTTTCACTATTATTTTGTATGCAGTACAGTCGTCCCCCCCCCCCCACTTCACGCTTCGAATTTCAAGCATAAAAATGCCTGAATACACAAAAATACAAATGTAAGCCATTCAAAAGACGCTTTCAAAGATGCAATGCTATGTAGTAGTCTACACTGATCGCTAGGTGTCAGTCATGTTATTGTAATGTTCGGTGCGACACACAAGCGCCAGACTTGATCGCCGGAACAACGGGCTTTTATGGCAGGTATGGATTATCTCACAACAGGCACAATGATCCCTAATAAAAATCCCTATAAACACAGGCTACTGTTGCGCCCGTAACCAATGCCAAGCTGAAACTCACCTCTGAACCCCCAACGTCATTTCCTGTCTGCCTGTCACTCAGCTATCCTAGCAAGAGCATGAGCCTTATTTATGTCTAAAATGATTTATTTCCTGTTATTATGTTTACTACATTGGGTAATGTGAGTGTAAAGGTGACTATAGGGGTGATATTTAATGTCGAGAGGGCTCTAATAATGTTAAAAAAACATATTTAGAAGGTCATAAACTAGGTTTTCTATGCACTATCTACAAAAATATTCAATTTCTGAAGAAGGAATCCTATTTTGCAGAAATTGACTTATCACGGTCAGGCCTGGAACCAATTAACCGTGCTGAACGAGAGATTACTGTATACTGTCAATGCAAGGCTTGACCAAATTGCTGATGTAGTCATAAAGTCATATTATAACAGAAGCGATATGTTAACAATATGCTTGCGTGCAGCTGTTTCTTAGCACCTACTGCTAAAACATGTGTCAAAGATCCTCTATATGGCAGGAGTGCTCTGCTTTTTTTAAGCATCTAGTACAAAAACGCTACACAAAGAGCCTTTATATGGCAGACGTGCTCAGCTTTTTTAAGTACCGACTGCCACTCAAAGATCCTTTACGTGACAGGAGTGTCATGCTGTTCTTAAGGATCTACCTCCAAAACACGAGTCAAAGATCCTCCATGTGACAGCGCTCTATTTTGGGGAATCTAAAAGAAACAAAAAGTTTGAAGTAAACTATCTTGTGTATATAACTCCATTTTCATTGTAGATGAAGACACGTTGAGGACCACAGGAGTTGTTCTCGCTGTCATCATGTTTGTTTCTGGCATTTTGATAGCCTTAAGTAAGTTTGTTTTACTTCTTTCAAATGTAGCCCAGACATTGCTCACTGGACACTTCATCAGGTACACCTGCACGATCTAATGAGACCAAGTGTGACGTTTCACTCTGCAACAAATATTATACTAGGGATGGCTGATAATATCGGCCAACCAATAACATCAGCATGAGAATGAGGATCATATCAGTATAGTTTTTTCTGCGGACGTTGGCAGTCGAGTAAGACCTCCTCAAACAACACCGTGCCCCACAGAGCAATAAGCAGTATGTCCATGGCCCGGAGTAATTTCCAAGTTTTGGTTACGTTTTGCTCTCGGCGTGTAATGCGACCCCGCCTGCATAATAACGCTGATTACTAATGAGAAGCACGTACCGCCGCATGCGATTTCCAGCTACTGCAAAGCAACTGCGCTTCACCAAACAGGAAACTGAAATGCAAAATAAGAGCCCAAAACAGGAAACGATGTGAAAACTAAGGAAAACCAAAACTAAAGTCCAACCTGCTGGTTATGCGAGGGGTTGAGTAAGGCATGTTACTTCAAAAATACTTCTAATATCACACCTCAGAAAGAATCACTTGGAGTCACACGCAGCATTTTGGCACTTTTTCTATAACTTGTATTGCAATTTGCACTTGTATTATTTTGCACAGTGTTTGTGAAATGCATCCACTAGAAGAAGCATAATGATTTCATTACACCACATTAGTTTGAGTGAAGAGCTGCTGTCTATATCGGTGTGGGTTGATATCGATATCGGTATTGGTAATGAAGTGCTGGACAATATCGGCTCTCGGTGAGAGAGCCAATATCGAGCATCTTTATTGATTATTATACATCAACATCATACTGGCTTGTTTCTAATGTCTATGTTTTCATTGTCAAGACATTTGTCAGTTATTCTTCTTCATTGACTTCATAGCTGCACTGTGCAGTACACAGGTCCTCTCTATTTCGCTCTCACTGTCTGACTGTCTCATTTTTTACTTTGTCCCTCTCACTTTATTCTCTTCCACCTCTCTCTCTCTCTCTCTCTCCCTCTGTCCCTCAACTGTGTCTCTCCCTGTGGCGCTCTACTCCAGGGGTATCTAAAGTGTTGCCGGGTGTCCATTCTAAAGATATAGCTTATAAGAGAACTTGTAATTTTAGGAGAATAACGTACTATTATGAGGAAAAATTTCACTTTAGTAGCATGAAGTTGAAATATTAAAGAAAAAAGACTTTTAAAAAAAAACAACAACAACGAATTATGTAGTCATTTTGAGAAAATTAGGTTGCGGAAAAATTTATGATATGAGAATAAAGTCAAAATATTATGTGAATAAAGTCATAGTTACAAGAAGAACGTTGAAATAGTTGGAACATTTAAAATAAAAACATCACAAATGGGAAAAAAAAGCTTGAATTTAACTATAATATAGTCAAAATACTTTTAAAAAAAGCCACAAATTTACAATAAACTTAACAAAAATAATGTCATTTTAGTAGCATAGATTTGCAAAAAGTTGAAACAAAACAAAATAGCAGCGTTGAAATATTAAAGAAAAAATACATTATTTTATTAGTGGGAATTTTTGGAAAATTAGGTTGGGGAAAAAAGTTATAATATTATGGGAATAAAGTCAAAATATTAAGACAAAAAAATAAATTTTATGACAAACTCGTAATATGAATGTCATTTTTGTAGCATAGAGATGAAATATGAAAGAACAAGTACATTACTTTATTAGTTGTAATGTTTGGACAATTGGGTTGGGGAAAAAGTTCTATTTTGGGAATATAGTCAAAATATTGTGAGAATAAAGTCATAATATCAAAAGAAAATGTACAAAGATTGTTTAAGAAGTCAGTTGAAATATTTGGGGAAAGAAAAAATCAGAAATGGAAAAAGATACTCCGATTTAACGAGAATAAAGTAAAATATTAAGAGGAAAAAGTCAAATAATGAAAATGTCGTTTTAGTAGCAGAGCATTTAAATATTAAAGAAAAAGACTTTGTTTATTAGTTGTAATTTTGGGAAAGTTGTTTGGGGAAAAAGTTATATTATGGGAGTAGAGTCAAAATATTGTGAGAATAAAGTCATAATATTACAAGCAGAAAAGTTACAAAGAAGAGAAAAAATATTGGAGGGAAAAAGAGCAAAGACCAAAATTCACACTAATAATACGCTTTTTCATCCATATCACAAAGCTGAGATGCAATGTTTTTCTTGAAATGCAGTCATGGAAAAAATGATTAGACGACCCTTGTTCCTTCAGTTTCTTGTTCATTTTAATGCCTGATACAACTAAAGCTACCTTTATTAGGACAAATATAACAATGACAACAAAAATAGCTCATAAGAGTTCATTTTTTTGGCAGTACAATACTATAGCTATTCATGTAAGAACTTAAGTGATTTTGGTTATCAAGAAAACCATGGAAGTTGCTAGATATCACCTCTTAAATGTAACTCTTATGAGCTATATTTGTTATCATCATCATATTTGTCCAAACAAATGTACCTTTAGTTGTACCAGGTGTTAGGATGGATCAATAAACTGAAGAAACAACTGTATATGACTGTATATCTACAGTACAGTAATTTCTTAGCATGTCATGTGTTGCTTTACAAAATATCAAAGTGGCAATTAGATCCTTTCATTGTTCAGCATGTGGCCCTCGGTGGTAAAAGTTTGGACACTAATGCTCAATTCCAGTGGTTCCCAAACTTTTTACAATCGCGTACCTGAAGCCACGTACACCCTAATCCTGCACACCTTTCGTTTGAATGGCTTGAATTCGAGCATCACTTTTTTGTCCACTCGCTATGGATTAAGTCTGCAAGTTAATTCAATACCAAATTTAAGGGGAAAGTTTAACAATTACAATAAAGCATTATCCAAAGTACAAAAATACATCGAACCAACGATAAAGCCTAATTTTCAGGGAAATCAAAAAGTGGGGCAGGCTGGGAGGCTGGGAGGACTTTCAGTATTAGTGCAGACCTGCCAACACGTAGGAATTTGTCGTACTCAGCATGCAATTTGACTCTTGAATACGCTTGTAAAGATGAATAATTAGATATTAGCAGTTTCTCAATAGTATTTCTAATCGGGGGGGGGGACACACAACATTTGTGTCCCCCAGTAAGCGCATGACAGAAAATAATTGAGAAGCACTGGTAAGAATTACGAATGCACTTCTTGCATTGGATGTCATTAGACTGCGCAGGTGTACCTAATGTACTGGCCCGTGAGTGCGTGCATTGACATGTTTTGTAACCAATGTGTCGTTCCTCAAACAGGTAAAAAATGCACAAAATGTGTAAAATCCTCCCCCAAGTAAGAGTGGATGAAGCGCTTGTGCATGTTGTATGAATTTGAACGCCAAGACCAGCCGTGATGAAAAGCATCATGAAATAATTTGCACTATTACTTTTTTGCTTAAAGATTCCCGTCTCCTGTCCTGCATTTCCAACACCAAAACACACACTCCGAACACATGACAGTTGTGTATTTTGTGGATTAGGCTCTTCATGTGTTGGTAGTGTGGCCTTACTACTGATTGCATGGTAATAAAAAAAAAAAAAAGTAACTCTACGAGGACGTTGTTGCAACCTGAACCCTTGATAATGGATGATGCCATGTGGCCAGTGCATGTTTTATGAGCTCAAAGAAAACAATGTACTAATGCCTCCTCATTTTCTACTCACAGATCATCAGATACTCAAATTCCAAAGACAGAGGGTGAGACCACTTTAAGATGACTTGTGAGTTCTCACAACCCTCACATGTCAGCAATCATTTTATTAGATATTTTCAAGAGACAATACCAGAGAAATGACATTTAAATATACTTTAGTCAGTGTGCTGCAGTATAGCTTTACTAGCCACTGAAAATAAGTCAACACACAGTCCTTATTGTCTAAATAGCTGTACACTGACTACTCTGACTAAGAATATTCCTTTCTAAAGGACGATATAATCAAGTGGTGGCTGAACTGTGAGGGGT
Organism: Dunckerocampus dactyliophorus; assembly: GCF_027744805.1. NCBI lineage: Eukaryota > Metazoa > Chordata > Actinopteri > Syngnathiformes > Syngnathidae > Dunckerocampus > Dunckerocampus dactyliophorus. The sequence goes on from NC_072825.1 coordinate 21,871,151, forward strand.
GTACCCACTTATGTGAGATGCCGTATGTTCTTAAGTACAAACATAATGTGTTTTGCTCTTTCCTTTAGTGCCTCCTCCAGCTGTGTAGAACATTATGTGTGAAACGGAGACCAGCATCAGCAAATATGCAATGTGCAAGTATTTTATGGCCGTTAAATGATTAATACAACTGTCCTTAATTTATGACGCATGATGTATGTCACATCTACTCCGAGAAAGGCATTTGAGGGCGCAATATGTAGGTTTGTCCTAACAGCTAATTGGTGCTACTTTGAAAAAATATTCTTTCTCTTTGCCTGGGTCATTTACTCTAATGCTATATGTTAATTATACTTTAGGGCGCATGCCAAATGAATTAAATCAACATCAACTTTTTCATATTTATCATTTATTGTCATAAATTGAAAGGCGGCCATATCAGTCTTAAGCTTTTTTGTGAAGTTATACAAACGTAATCTTGGTTACTCACTATTTGTAAATATGCAAATCTTGTTTATCTTATATTCCGTTTATTTTATTCAATTTTATTCATATTGCATTGAATTTAAGAGTGTTTTTATTTTTCTTCTGCAATCAAGCTGCTGCAACCAAGCAATTTCCCTTGTGGATCAATAAAGTCTGTCTAAGTCTATAATCATGCACTTTTCTTTTGCACTTACTGATCTGTTGTGGTGATAGTGAAGCATGACAAGATGGTGAAGAATCTTCAGTAAAATGGTAACTAACATTACTATGCAAACATTTTTTTTATTAAAGGGAGGGATATATTAGGTATAGGGGTGTAACGATTCATATTCCTATGATCCAACTACATCGATCTGGACAACTAACATCATTTAAAAGGTAATCAATCGATTGCATCAATACGAGGAAATAAAGCATTGGATTTAAGCACGGCAGGCTTTGTGGGGGTTTTTTCGCACTTTTGATGATAAAGACGTTAAAGGTTACTCGATTCAGTCTGCCTGTCTGTGATGTCATCGCCACGCACCAGCAGACAACAAAACGCAGCATGGCGGATGACAGAGGACAAGCGGGCGAGCGAGAAATAATTAAACCACCATGGCGTTCCAGTGTGTGGAAACACTTCGCTTTTGCAAAGAGGGAGATGTTCTAAATAAGTCGCTCGCTGTTTGTAGGCTATGTAAAGGTTAAGTAAAATACCATGGCAACACGACAAATCTGTCGAACCACCTGCTAAGGCACCATGGGATGTAGCACAACGCTGACCGTCCAGGCACCTCTCGTTCCCTCTCTGCACTTACTGTACTTTTATTGAAAATGAGAGCAGAAAAGGTTAACCTCCTGTTAATAACTAAGTGTTGGTTGCACTTTATTCAAATAAAATATGAATGCATTTGCCATTAATTGTTCTTTACTTGTTTGTTTATATCCATAGTTCATTTATACCTGATTCCGTCACAAAAAAAACAACGGGAGTCTAGGAAACTTCACCTGCACTGTCCAGTAACCAGGTATTTATTTCACACACACACTGGTTGAATTTTTTGCCTAAAAGGTTACTGAATCGATTAAAAGTTATTGAATCGTTTCAGATTTGTATCCGTTAATAAAACAAATAATGAAACACAATGGGTAGGCATCTCCTGTAAAATAATACAATTAATATAATACTTTATATAATATATGATGCAGTCTCAAAATCTTTACTTTTTCAGTTGCCTTTAAATGAGAAGCATGCAAACCAGGACACTGGTATGAGAAAACTTTATGAATCAGTGAAATTCCAGTCAAGACAGATCAGATTTCAGAGTGAGTGTGTTTTTTTCTTGAAAATGAACAATTCCTAAAGAGTGAATGTAAAGTGTAGGCTATTACAACTTTCCTGTGAGGTGTTTGATTTTCCACGCTGCTCATTTGTGTAGCCGCGTGCACCCCTGACCTTCTCAGTCGTGACTCATCAATGCCTGCTGTGTGTGTGTGTGTGTGTGTGTCTGTGTGCGTGTGATGCATTTGTCATCAGACATAAAAGATTTAGAACAGTTTTTACACAGTAAAATGTACTTTTCCTCAAAGCAAAGTTTGTTCCATCCGCAAGGATGACACAAACAAGTCACGTGTTTTTAACCAGTCAAGAAGAGAAAGCGCTGATTGAAGTCAGCATTCTGATTCACCATCATCCTTATCAATGTGATTGTTTGGCTCTTTCAGGGACTTCCTGAAGGTCGTACTGATGATTTCATAGAAATCAAAGAGTTTTGGGGAAATAAGCAGTGTAGTCTGTAGCAGACCATCCACTGTTTTGCAACTTTGACTTCAGCATTTAAAGCAACCATACACTGGACACTTGCACATGCACGTAATGAGTTTCAATATAAACATCTGCCTTTACAAAGATGATAATGCTCCCTTTCAACTATGAATAATATTACATTATTTTACACACACAGTGTAACAATCTGCAAAACTTTAAAGGATTGACTCAACGAAAGCGCTTTTTCTTTGGCTTCATTATTGTGTTACGCCACCGCCCCAGAAGAGTAGCAGTGATGGCAATGAGGAAGCTTGTGATGATAACCATAGACCCGTAAGCAGAACTGACTGCGACATAGGGAAGTGTCTGGCAATATGATCAATACATGTAAATGAATTTAAACCATGTTGAGCATTAAGGGATTGTGTTTGAGTGGGGGTTCCACTGTTCTACTTTTTTTATTATTATTAACAATTTCCAATCAACTTTGTGAAAGGCTGGAGCACAGGCCAAAGAACAACACAGAAAATGATTCATCGTGGTGAGGATCTGGTTGAAGGTGCAGAGCTTTTTAACATGAACTTTACGAGATTTTCCTTCTGTGATTTGTCTCTGAACGATGCCTGGATTTTATCATCAAAATACAAATTTGTGTAGGGCTGTTTGACGTTCGCGGAAGTAGTGCATTATCTTTTGTGAAGGCAGAATTTGGGGTGGTGCTTTTGTGTTGTGCAAGTGTACCTAGTGTTGTTGTAGCCGAAGACGTCGACTTCATTTATAATGTGAAACAAAGAAATCATCGTCATTTTTCTTGAAATGAAGTGAGGTTAATCCAAACAGCATGTGGGGTGTCTGTGACACAAACGCCCCATGCACTCAACATGGCAGAAATAAATACAGCGCTATAATTTACTGAGCAGCTAAAGAATGAATCATAGTACAATTTGAAATCCAATGTGAATTAGCCTCACACATGAAGATGCTGCCTGCATGTCATGTGAACAGCCTTCTCAATAGAAGATTCACTGCGTGTCACGTGACTACAAGTCATTCGTGGTGGTCCTGCCAGGCCACGAAACGTCGGCGAGTCGGAGTACTTCGTTTCTTCAGCAGCAGTTTGAGCTGAAAGAGGGGGGGAAAACATGCATGATGAATTTATCTCAAACTGCTCTCGCTCTCCGTCGCTGGTGTATGTGACAGGAAGAAAAGCTCTGACTTGCTTGGGTAGTAATCGTACTTGCAGTTTCGCAGTTCATTTACATCTATAAATAATAGTGTAAGACGACTCGTCTTTTTTGGTCTAATAATCGGGTCAACAAGATGCTAAAGCTCACCTGCTCCCCCTGCTGGCCACCCTGCAGGAGGCGAGCAGGCAGGTCGTTCTCCATGTTACGGATGCTGGGATCGGCTCCTCTGCTCAGCAGCAATTGCAGGATATCCTCCTGCCGGGGGTTACCATGGAGACAGGCCGCCATGTGCAAAGCTGTGTGGCCGTGCGCCTTTTAAGAAGACATGACGATGAGTCACTGAATCTGTTTAACATGACTGTGCACGCGAGGACTCACTTTCATGTTGACAAAGTCTTTCACGTTGTGTAGAGGTATGCTCAGCAAACAGTGGAGCAGGTCCATGTTGGCTTCCTTCACAGCCAAGTGCAACACGGTCTTGTTGCTTTTGATTTCCTGCAATTTGACAAGTGGGAGTGATGGGGGAAAAAACACAATCAGTCGCACTGGGACATGCAAATAAGATGAGAAAGAAAACAAAAGTGAGTGTGCGTGTGTAGGGGACTCCCTCAGATGATGACATCACACGATGAACATGGGCAGTTCCCTTTTTAACAAACGGCTCACTGAGCACAACATTAGGTACACCTATGTAATTGTCCGCACATTTTGACTTTAGAGTCTAAAGTCTAATGTGCTAAAGCTGTTGTTTGGCTAAAGTTTAGCCAAATGAGGATAAGCGGCATAGAAAATGAATGGATAATATTACTGATAGATTTTTCTCTCATTTGCTGCTCATAAACAGGCTGTATGGGCGCATGTTACTGTTAGAAGGTCATTAAAAAGTCAATTTTGCATAATAGCTGACTTTTAAGGTATATACTGTGTGTGTGTGTGTATAAGCAAGTGGGCAAGTCAGCAATTATAATCAAAGCAGTAGATGATCGTAACGCCACCTGGCTGAGTGGAGAGGCGCCTGCAGTGAGAAGCATCTGCACACAGGAGAGCTTCTCTGCAGCTTTGCTCTGCAGGTGAACATCCGCCATCCCACAAGCAGATAAAGCTTTCATGGTGACACAGTGAGAGATGGCTGCACAGTGGAGGGGGGTCATCCCTATAGGATAAATAAAAGCAATGACAAGGTATATTGAATAAACGTATACAACCAGATAATACAATATAGTGTGTCAGGCCCATAAAAATGGGAATGTATGTAATTAAGTGAAGGGCATAATACAGTATTTTGTTGTGATCCATCAAGCAAAGTCAGGGTATACTGTATACAGATTTTTTTAAATATTTTTTCTTGCCATTTCTTTTTAATTTTGAGTTATAAAACTACACATTTTGGGTTAATACACCAATTTCAGCAAAATCATAAAACATTGGAATACACTCACACCAATTTTAACAGCACTTAGTTTAAAATATGTACATGTCAAATGTAATACCTTGCAAAATTTGATTTAATATCTTTCAATACGTTTACATTTTTCATGTTTGTTATTTACTACTTTTTAAAGCCTTGCGAATTCCTTTTTTTTTTTTTTAATAGCCTTTGAAAATCACCATTCCACTCATTTTTAAACATCACTAAATGTGCTTACATGTTCAAAATGTATTAGACAGCCCATTAACTGAGGAGGAGCATGCAATATGAATGGCACTAATTAAAACTACACAAATTGAATAAGGCCCACAAATCCCAATGACAGCTATTCTAAGACCACGCTCATTGTCTAACCTATTTGGCAACATGATTTTTTTTCATGTTGGCATTGAATGGGTTACATGTCAGTGTGAAATACATATTATTAAGTACACCTTGCCATAGTTTATCTTAACTCTGAGAATCAACACAAACCTGTAGTAATGCCAATCAAACCTTTACAGTTTAGATTGCGCCAATCTCTGATGCATGTCTTGTCACTATATTTTCTTCGTAATATCAAAGGCACATTAAATATTTCCTATTCATTTTTTGCCAACCGCCCACAACCCATTTTTGGGTCTCGACCCACCAATCACTATTGTAGCATGGGTGCCTGTATATTAAGTGTGTGCTCCGAGATTACCTTCAAAATTTCTGGCCTCGAGGTTGACTGCACATCTGCTTGAAAAAATTACCTGAAAAAAAATACCAAAAAAATATTTAATATTTAAAATTAAAACATTTAATATTTAATTACATAAAATAATGTAAAAAAGAAAATAATTAAAAACTAAAAATTTGGAGATACAGTACATGCTTTGGACATGGCCATTTAGGTTAACACAGAGAGTGATGTTTCTCCAAATTTTGTGGAAAATTAATTGAATTAAATTAATAAATAATACAATAAAAGAAAAATCATCCAAATTTAGAGATGTATGCTTTTCATAGGAAGTGACCATTTAGTTTCACACATTGATTGATGTGTGATTGTACATGTATAAACACGTATCTTCAAATTTTGTGGAAAAAATACAGTAATACATATAACTAAAATAAATAAAACAGAAATCATGCAAATTTGGGGATACATCCCTTTCACAGGACAGTTTGCTGTAAGATCAAGAGCAGGTCAATAACGCTGCACACACTGGCTGTGTCTCCATTGGTGCACTTCCATACATACTCTTACACGCCCTCACACTTTTTTAGCTTGCGAACTAAGATCTACCTCGTATTTTAAATATAGAACATATTTATATTTATGATATTTATAAAGAAAATATGAGTAGGAATTTATGTACGTTATACATGTATATCAGGAGTGCACACACTTTCTCAGCATGCAAGTGCAAGTCAAAATGATCTACCTCTTTCTATAAAACATGTAGGAGCCTAAATACTCTTTAAGTTGATTGATATTAGGATAAAAGGTTATTTAGGTTTATTCAGCTAAAAATTGGCTATTTACATTATTTACAAGTGAAATGTTGATAGTTCATATATACAGTAAGTTAAAAGTTAATTCATTGTACTTTGTGTGTGGCTAGTTTAAGGTGTACTACTTCATATAGCATTCTAATATTGAAGAAATGTTTGACTTTCCTATGTAATGTATGTACATCTTTAATTGCTTTGACCCGGAAGTATCTATAAGGTGATGTAACCTGGAAGGGCAATTATTAGGTATAGTGGAACGGAGCCACACAGTTTTTTGACCTCTCTCGCACTGTGTTCTCTCTCTTTATCTCGCTCTCATTCTCTTTTTATTAGTCTTTAGAAACTCTCGTTTCGTATTTGGTCAGTATAGAATGTTGTTTGTTTTGCAAGTAAAGTGAACCAAACAAAGAGGAGTTTTCTGGAGTGTTTTTTGCATGCTGCTGTGAGAGGAGCACGAGGGAAGAATTGGGAGCGTCAAGCTAAGGCTTCGTAACTAGGAACCTACAAAACATATACAAAATGTAACCAGTAAACTCTGAAATTCTATTATAACTATTAATGATTAGTATTTCACATTCACATTTTCAAGGTTTACAGGTAATCAAAGTAGTTGCTGTCATAATTCACTTCGATATGGAAATAAAGATTCCACATAACTCCTAAATAGTTATGTACATAACCTGAGTACTGGTAATATGGCAGTCATATTAGCTATGTAACGTTCATTAGGGCACACAGTTCATGTGTTACATCCAGTTAGCATTTGCTATATCAAACATTAGCGATATACAATAATTTAAAATGATTATGCAAAAGACAATGCAGCCAAAGTCAAGGCAACATATTGAAAAGGTTTAATTTCATCATGAAATAATAGTTTAAGAAGCGAACGTGGAGAAAACACAGATTTCTGTAGGAGAGTTCATGACGCCAAGCAAAGCCAGTAAACAATACACTTTTTTTCTACGTAACTAGCCGCTACAAGTGAACAGATAACTTTATAGATATAGACATCTTACCGCTGAGTTAGTTCATCCATAATTAGAATAATAAAGATGAAAGTTGCATCTTCGTGTGTAGCTTGAAACGCTGCGGGGGAGCAAGCGCGAATCAGGAGGGGAGCTTAATGTCAGCTGACTGATGTCATATGACAACTACAAAGTGACGTTTACGTGATTGACCCAAACTACCTTGGCGATCTACCTGTAGCTCACAATCGACGACCCCTGTCCTAAATGGTGAGTGTGCAGCAATGGACCTTAACTACCCTCGATCATCACCATCTTGGCTACTGTATGTATCGGAAGCGGCGGGACGAGCTTGAGTGATAGCAATTTACCATTAAATAGGAGAGAAGAAGAAGAGGAGAAAGTGGATGAATATAGTGATCACCATTTCTGGTAAGTGAGCAACAAAAGTAATCGATTTGGGATAGCACTACACTGTCAAAATCCACGCAATCAGTACGCAGTGTACAGAGTATACATATTAAAGTGTATTGACAGTGTTTGGTTTGAGACACAGCGTGTGTCTCCCAAGTGGTTTCGTCCTTTACCTGCAGTACCCCAGGGTACCCGTCGTGAGCAGCCAGGTGAAGGGCACTTTGGCCTTTGACATCACAAGCGTTGATGTCTGCTCCAAACGACAGCAGATCTTGCACAATGTCAGGATGGTTGGCTGTCACCGCCACCAGTAAGGCAGTCTGCAAATAAAATAAAATAAAATTAAAAAGCTCCCATATCTCAAAATTCAAGAATGTGTCCGCTTACTGTACATACTTTTCCTTTGTGCTCTTTTGCATCGAGCTTCCCCAAATCCCTCAGCTTCTCTGCAGCAGCGAAGGCCCACTCCCTGAGGCCCTTGGCAGTATAGATGTGCAGGATGCTAACCAAAAGAAAATGAAAAATTTGCTTTTAAGCCTTTATCTGGCAAGGAACCTGACTTGGTAACTACAGTGGGTGGTAGCGGCCTCACTATCAGGCACGGCCAGCCAAACAAGGAAAAATTCTAATAATCATGAAAGATTTATAATAAAATAATCCCATTATAATGAAATGTAGCCAGAATACAGTCGTCCCCCGCCACTCGCGGTTTGAATTTCGCTGCTTCACGGTGTCACGTTTTTTTCTAAAATATATGAATTAATAAATCATGTTGTATTGTGGTTGAATACGGCCTATTATTTGTCAAAGTATATGCATATTGAAGCAATTTTTTTGCCAAAATCAAGCATTTTCAAGCATATTAATGGCTAAATGAGCTCAAATTAATGTATAAGGCATTCAGAAGACGCTGTGAATCATATGTCGTATTCTACACTGGTCACCAGGTGTCAGTAAAGTTACTGTAATGTACGGTGAGACACACAAGCACCAGACTTGATCAACAGGCTTTTAATGCAGGTTTGAATCTCACAACAGGCACAATAACCCTAATAAAAACACAGGCTACTGTTGCTGCAGTAACCCACGCCAAGCTAAAACTCAACCCTGAACCCCTGATGTCACTTCCTGCTCCCTACATGAGCACAAGTTTTATTTATGGATTATTTACTCTTATTATATCCACTATATTGGGTAATGCGAGTGCATAGGTGACTGTAGGGGTGTTATTTCATGTCTAGAGTGCTCTAATGATGGTAATGATGTTTCTTTGATCTGTGAACATATTCCATTTATAAATAAGGAATCATACTTCGCGGAAATTCCCCTTATCATGGTTGGGTCTGGAACCAATTAACCGCAATAAACGAGGGATTAATGTACTGACGAAATTAAAAATACGTATACACACAAGTCAAAAAATGTCAATGTGTAGTAAACCTCATGAGTTTGACCTTTGTTCCACTTCAGAGCTCAATTTCTTCCAAGTATGACTCACCGACTTTTGTTTTTCTTTCTATGATTACCACATTGCACATGTGTCATTTTTAGCTTACCGCCGAAAGTGAATCTCTGGTGGAAGTAAACACATTTCTGCATTTGCAAATAGTCATTCACAATACAGTACACACTCATGTCAGGATTGAGTCAGCTTGATTTTTAAAAATGTAGTCTAGACACGGCGCCTAACAGTTGTGATATTATCAGTGGTGTTTTACCACTTTAACTACAGTACTGTCTACACATTTACTTGCAATGCAATTGCAGTTTACTACAAACCAATCTGTCATAAAAGAAAAATTAAATTTAGCATTGAACCAATGCTTTACTGTAACTTCTGTTTACCTCCATGGTAACAAGTTAACATCATTGTACTTTGCAATGTCACCAGACAAGGATACCAATGATGGCAGGAAGAAAAGTGTGATAATAACCATAGAACTAGACTATAAACTGGTTGGTCTGGTTCAGGAGTCTGCAACCCGTGGCTCAGGAGTCGCATGCGGCTCTTTTATCCTTCTGCTGTGGCTCCAGCTGGTTTATACTTCTGTGTAGGTCACTACGCCATTTCTCCTGATGCCATTTAAAAGCCTTTTAAAGTTCTGCGTGGGAGTTAAGCGTGTGCCGTCAATTCTCCACCATAGTCCTAGGGACAGTGCTTTCTGGTGGGTCAGCTCGGTGAGAAACCATGATGCTGGTTGACTGTTTTGCTTTTTAGCTTCTGTTGTCGCTAATGAACAATGGCAACTAAAGAGGCACGGAGAGCAGTACTGGAACTGGAACTGATCAATGTGTTACGACATTAACAACTAATGTGACTAATTGCCAGGTGGCAACAGGTGTACCTCGTCACTCCAACAAGAAGACAGAAAAGGAATGTGACAATATGCTTAAGGAAACTATTGTGGCTCCAAATGTGTTTTAATGTTGTGGAAGCGGGACAAAATGGCTCTTTTGATGCTAAAGGTTGCCGACCCCTGGTCTGGTTGCTAAGTACAATTTCAGCAATATAGTTTATTTCACTTATTGTGTTACTCATTCGCAAATTGATTCCAGCAGTACAGCAGTGGGTGGCAGTATTGCTGTGCAGACAACTTCCTGTTTCCTCTTCCAAGAGTACTTCAAAGAGAACTTTGCCTTTACTTTAGTTTTATTGAGTTTAATTATACATACACTTTATGCTCATTTGACAGTTTTGCGATGTTACTTAAATTACTTAAAAATCTGACTTTGCATTATTATATCAAAGCTAAATGAAGTTGGATTTTTTTGGCAAATTAGGTTGGGGAAAAAATGTATAAGATTACGGGAATAAAGTCAAAATATTATGGGAATAAAATCATAATGTTACGAGAAGAATATTTACAAACATTTTTAAGAAGAAAGTTGAAATATTTGGAAAATTAAAAACAAATAGCAAAAATGGGAAAAACGAGTGAAGTTCATGCTAATAATATGCTTTTTCACTTTTTATCACAAAGCTGAGATGCACTTTTTTCTTGAACTATATCAAAGTGGCCCTTGCATCCTTTCATTTGTCAGTGTGTGGCCCTCGCTGGCAAAAGTTTGGACACTCCTGGCCTAATGTATACCACTGGGTGTTACACACACATACATCTATCATCATAATGTCTTTGTTTGCAAGCCAGTTGTTCGGCACTCATGACAACTCACGTGTCTCCATCTTCGTCCTGGCCCGTGACTCTGCTGTAGTCCATGTCGCTCAGCAGCCTTCTAGCCTTCTCCAGTGTGCTGCCATCCAACCATGATCCTAAAGTGGATGGAGGGGCCTGACTGGGCTGTACACGGGACCAAGAAGAAGTCTCACTCTGACCGGCACCTGTCATCAGGCACTCCTGCTCAAAAGAACAATGCATCACATTCACCCGCCAAGGTAGGATTAGTGAATTAAGTCCTGAGTTAGGATATTTCCCTCACATATGTTTGAGATGCATTGCCTCCAAATCCTTGAGGCTGCTGCTGCTGCGGCTGGGAGCTGAAATCTGAGTGCTGTGGGATGTTGTAGCCCACAGGGAAGCTGGGTCCTGGCTGGTTGGGGTCGTAAGAGAGAGTGGGCTCCTGCATGAGTGCCCATTGCTCATAGTCCATAGCTGTCATGTCCGTGTAGCTGCTTGATGCACCTAGAAGAGAGTGAGACAGAGAATGGATGGCCACCAAAAGCTATCAAAAGCTAAAGCATTACCAACACAGTTGAATGAGGTCACCATATTTGTTGACATGCATTACAGTGCATCTAGAAAATATTCACAGCGCTTCACTTTTTCCAAATTTTGTTAGGTCACATCTTTTTTCCAAAATCTGGAACCAAAGTCCATTTTTTTCAGTTTTTTCTTTCCTTGCCATCTATCCCCAGATATTCTCAATTGGATTTAGATCAAAGGAACAAGCAGGATGGTCCAAAAGAGTGAGGTTTTTCCTCTGGAAGAAGTCCTTTGTCAGGTGGGTATTGTGAACTGCAGCGTTGTCCTGCTGAAAAAGCCAGTCATTACCACCCGGATGAGGGCCTTCAGTCTCCACAGTCAACTGCCGTTTGACGCCCCTGCACAAACTAGAGCTCCGTTGTCCCATTGAAGGAAAAAGCACCCCAGATCAGGATGGCGCCCCCTCGACTGTGCTGTGTGGAAAACATCTCAGGTGGGATCTCCTTGTCATGCCAGGAACATTGGAAGCCATCAGGACCATTAAGGTTACATTTTTTCTCATCAGAGAATAAAACTTTCTTCCACCCCTCAATGTTCCATGTTTGGTGCTCTCGTGCAAATTCCGTTGAAGGAGACGAGGCCCCTTTAAGACATTTTTTGTTCTGAAAACCCTTCTCTAACAGATGCCATCTGATGGTTATTGGACTGCACCCGGCACCAGGAGCAACCTTAATTTGGGATGTCTTGACGGACGACCAATTTGATCCCCCGGCTCAGGGTCGGGGAAATTTTTCTGGGTCAACAACTTGACTTTTTTGTTCCATAACTCCCAGGATCTTTAAATAAGTTTAAAATGTCTGCCTTGCTGCGTCCAAACGTGTGCTGCGATGCCTTCCTTATGCAGCTCCACAATCCGAGCACGTTCAGAGAGAGAAAGCTTTTTTTTGCCTTTGCCATCAAGAGATCATAACAGTGTGAATACCTGAGAGAAAATGACATTGAGTCCACATTTTTGCCAAGATTTTGTCTTTTAAAGGCTGTGGTCTTAAACTTTTGATGAACAGCCTATTTCACTTTAATGCTTTAATAAATTGCTTCCTCAAAAAAATAATAATTCTCACTCCCATTTCCTCTTTTTGCATTTTGAAGCTCTACTAACAACCTCCTTAAAATCCAACAGTACAAAATATAAATTCTTGCAGTTTTTCAAACAGTGTGCAAACGATGATCAGGAATGTACAGTGTTTGTATTTTAGTTCATTTAGCTATTTTTATGTTTGAAAATGTTTAGGTTTTAACTTAAAAAATACATAACATTTACTTTTCACTTCTTATAAGCCCTGTTCAACCACGAAGCAGCACAATTTTTTATTTCCTGTCCTGTCCAGCCTTTAAGGCAGATAGAATTGTAGATCTAAATGCCCTCAAGTGCTCAACAGATTTACTCTGCCAGGGAGAAGTGTGATATACACTTCCCCTGTTATACAGAGTTTATTTGACTTTGATGCTTGTTATTAAGCAAATTTGAAGCGGCCGGGCTGGAGCAGGAGGGGACAGAGAAGAAGAGAAAAGGAAACAGCTCTTGCTTATTGGATTGTGCATGTGTAACTAATGAAGTGTCCAGGCAGCATATCCTGCCTTAAGACAAATTATTGAAATGCTTTTAACTGTTGAGATTGGCCATTTTAGTACTTTGGCAGTAGTCACTAGACTAGTGCTCTTGGCTGTGATTATTTCCTGACACGGTGCCGAATATTTCCAGAAATACTTCACTGACTGTGAATGTTGCATGACTTACTGTAATTCACAAGCTAAAAAGGACAGAGCGCCGCACGGTGGCCCAGTGGTTAGCATATTGGCCACAGGAGATCGGGCAGAATCTGGGTTCCAATCTCTGTTGGGCGTCTCTGTGTGGACTTTGCATGTTCACCCCCGTGCATGGGTTTTCTCCGGGTACTCCGCTTCAATCCCAAATTGTTAGGTTAATGTGACTCTAAATTGTCAATGGTTGTTTGTCTATATGTGCCCTGCGATTGGCTGGTGCCCAAAGTCAACTGGGATAGGCTCCAGCATACCCACGACCCTAGTGAGGATAAAGGGCATAGAAGATGGATGGATGGAAAAAGGACAGACTGCTGTAAAGAAGTCTTACCTGAGCAGGTCAACGTCAATGGTTCTGATGCGGACATCTGCTGGGAAAGGAAGTGGAGACAGTTGTAATCTTAAACCCGTATTATGATCATGAGTGAAATGCTGTGTGTTATCTTACAGCAACCATGTTTGCAGCAACAGGGCTGGTTGTATTTGAGGGGCAGGAGGTCGACACTGAGGATGTCTCTCGCTTCCTCTTCTGCTCCAACAGTTTCTTCACTGTGGGCAGAGTGCAACAAGGCTTCTCCTTTGGCGCTGGTAACCATAAATTTAACATTTAATTTACTTATATTTATTTCTGCTATGTGATGTCAGGAAAATGGCCGCGCTATTTGATTTAAAAAATATTTCTAGCTAGCAGTGAACAGATCGATCCAAATATCAATATTATTGATAGCGTAACGTCAGTATCAGCTCAATAAGATCCATATTTTTCACTTCTCTTTTATGTTTATTTTCCACAAATATCTGTGGGTTTTCTTGTTGTGCTGTATATTGTTACATTGTGGATATTGTTATATTGTTCACAAACCCAGGGTAAAAGTCCGTGAACACAGGAGGATTTAAATGAGAGCCAATAGTAGTGTTTACTTGTGATTTTTGCACAGTTTGCTTTTTTGCTCAATGAATTTTATGTAATAAAAGGGAATAAGTGTAATATTTTGTTATTGTTATCCTGTCTAATTTTGTTGTATTTATATATTGTTAAATCACTCATATATAAATTTGTTAATCTTAATGGTGTTTCCTTACTCAGATTGTAATCATGATCAACAAAGTTCAAGTAAAAAGTATCGGTATTAGTAAGTAGCAATTTGGAAGGCAAAATATACAGGACACTATGCTGTACATTCATTATTGGTGCGGATGTTCATTGATTGTACTACAAGTCCCAGGATGCACTGCAGAGCGAGCGTCTCTACGCCTCGCTCCTCTATCAGCAGTATAGTCTCTTAGCACTTGTTTGAATCAATTTAAAGCAGTCATTTTATGACACCTAATCAATGGTGCACAGTTTAATTTTGAAACACACCTTACAATTTTGTGTTTGTAATCCAAACTATGCCAAAACGCAAGCTAGTTCACAAAAGATTTTTAGCTTAGCCCCAAAGAATGTATCAATCAGGACGTACGGTGGCCTTTAAGGGATGAAAGGCTCTTGGCAATAGGATGTGTGCTGAAGTAGTATTGTAATACATTTTTTATTTAATAGTTTTAACATTTGTTAAATTTTAAATTTAATGAATTTATTCATACAAATTTCAAGGTAAAGCACCCTAGATTCTTCCCTTCTATCTGTTTCCATTACCTTTTCCACTACATCAAGATAAAAACGTGTTATTGAATGATTATGTTCTGCCCTGGTTGAAATTTCCATTAGCAGGTAAATGAGAACAAAAGGAAAAAGTGATGAAGTCCTCAAACACACGCACACGTGAGTGAAAAGCACAGTTTCCACTCTGCGTTTGAGCTGATACACCTCCTCCATTAGGAAGACAGCTGAAGCAGGTAGACTTCAACAGAAACCTTCACAATGGGATTGCCTACTCCTTTTCTATGACATCTTTCTGTGCTCCGTTACGCTCGCAGAAACAAAAACCACATCTTCCTGTTCTGTGTGACACACATGAACGTGTCACCTTGGCACATTCACTGGCCTTGTCTGCTTTCTACTACATGTCTGGAGGACAGCCTTTCTCTGTTTCTCTTTCGCTGTGCTGATGTCCACTGCTCCAATGTAAAAAAAAAAAAAAAAAGAAAAAGAAAAAGAAAAGGGCTTCTAGAACAATACATGTAAATGAGCTGTGGTTTTGCAGTTTCTGTCTTTACTTACAGGTTTGTAATGTGCCCCGTAAAGGTCACTTTATCAGAATACTGAGTTTCATGATCTAGTTTAAAAGGTTCTATCTACCATATATCAGACTGAGTCATTTGAGCTTTACAAGGAAAGGTCACCTTAGGTCAAAAACTGCAATCTGGAACGGGAAATAAAAGACGCAGTCCATTTTTATTAACTTTATAAAGGTTTTTGCTATTTGTTTTGTTTTTTTGTGATGCCACCACAGGGTAGTGCCAGTGATGCCCCAGACAAAGAGTGTGATGATAACCATAGAAGCACAAATGAGACTTACTGCAACACGGGAATGGGTCTGGCTGCTCATTATAGTATGAGCAATGCATTCACTGATTCAGTCTTTTCATCCTTTTTCTAATGCTTACCGTGTTTAGTGTCACAGGTGAGCTGGAGCCTATCCCAGCTGTCTTAGGGTGAAAGGCAGGGTACACCCCGGACTGGTTGCCAGCCAATCACAGGACACATATATAAAACAATCGTTTACACTCGCATTCACACCTCTGGACTATTTTGATTTCCCGACTGTAACCACTAGTACAGCATGTGGCAAAACAATTATAATGAAATTACAAATCCTTATTCATTCCAGCAGTACAGTAACCTCTCATTTATTGCAGTTAATTGGTTCCAGACCCAACCGTGATAAGAACATTTCCATGAAGTAGGATTTCTTATTTATAAATTGAATATTTTTGTAGTTAGTGGACAGAAAACCTGTTCATAACCTTCTAAATCTGATTTTTAACATTATTAGAGCCCTCTAGACATGAAATAACACCCCTATAATCACCTTTACATTTGTATTACCCAATATAGAAGACATAATAAGATTAAATAAGCCATTTAAGACATAAATAAGACTTACGTTACTATAAATGCGTTATCTAGGGGACCTGAAAGAGAGGCGGACAGGAAGTGACGTCGGGTTCAGACTTCAGTTTCATCTTGGCGTGGCTTAAGCCTGTTTTTTGCTTTCCCCAGCCGATTTCCGTGCAGACAAATGATGTCATTTTCGCACCCACTCCCCCTCGAGCGGCCCTTTTCATGCGGAAAATTCCTGCTCCAATTTTTCTAACTATGCGGACGGAAAAATGGCAGGTGAGCAGGAGATCCTCGCAGCTGAAGTATAGAAATACCGGCAGTTATATGAGGCAGCCTACCCTAACGCACACTAGTTTAAACATGGAGAAACACTGAAACAAGCTGTGTTTTAAAGTCAAGTTGTTTGTTTTTTATTTCCCTTGGCCGTGTTCAAGTACATTTTCAAGTCCCTGTGGTGGCAAGAATGAGCGAATGCAGCATTCCTATTCAAAGGACATTTGGACCACATTCTCTTCCTTTTCTGTCGCAGCCGCAAATAAATACAACACAATTCTTCTTCTTCAAGAAGTAGACGCACAAGTGTCGCCATGTTGGAAGTCAGGTAAACAATGAGCAACTTCTTCTGCTCTAGTTTAGTACCGTGGCAGACGCGTGTTTTCGATACACTGCCCCCTGCAGTTTGGGAGCAGACACCGAGTATAAAGTCACACACGGTCTCTCGAGCGGATTTCTGCTGCTCTTTTCCCCGCGGCTCGTTCGAGCGGGAAGTATAACCCAGCCTTTACGGCTGCAACAGTAAGATAATTCAAACCTGCCATAAAAGTCTGTTGTTTCCGATGATCAAATGTGGCGCTTGTGTGTGTCAGCGAACATTACAGTAACATTTGTGTAGGCTCTCAGTCGTACAGGAGTTGTCCATCGAGGAAAAGGCTTCTTGAGACGTCATCTGTACTTCTGTGAAGAATGTGTCGGACGTTTCGCTCCTCATCCGAAGAGCTTGACGAAGCTGACGAAGCTGTTCGCTGACGAAGCTCTTCGGATGAGGAGCGAAACGTCCGACACATTCTTCACAGAAGTACAGATGATGTCTCAAGAAGCCTTTTCCTCGATTACAGTAACATTACTGACACCTAGTGACCACTGTTGAATACTACATTTCATCAAAGTTTTTGAACACATCTTTTGAATGCCTTGTAATTTAGTTGCCTTAGCCATTTTTATACTTGAAAATGCTTCATTTAGGCAACAAATAGGTAACATTTGCTTAAATATGCATTTTTTGACTAATCATTTACCGTATTCAACCACAAAACAGTATGATTTATTAATTCTGATATTTTTGAAAAACCGTGATAGAGGGACGCCGCAAAATTTGAACTGCAATGTGGCGAGGGACTTCTAAAATGTCACAAGGTGAGAGTATCGCTCTGCAAACACCTTGATCTCTGTCCATTAAAGTATATGTGTGTCAAGCATGCAGTAGTTTTAGGGATGCCTGATCATGTCGGCCGATATTGGTATCGGTGGTTCATAATCGTATAAATTGTTCTGCCGATAATGATATTTGACGCGCGAGTGACGACATGCTCCAGACAGCAACAACATTGTTAGCTCAGGATGTCTGCAGTCTGGAATTATTAATTATAGGTTTTGCCTTTGGACTGTAAATATACCATTTGCAATGAAAGTGCTGGTTATGTGAAGGGGGAGGAAAGCATCTTCCTTTAATACTCATAGTCTAATATTTTTCCTTCATGCTGCGTTCATGTGTGACGTGCTGAGTGAGCCCAGTTTATCATTTCACCGTGTTTTAGAGTTTCATACTTGACTTTGCTCTTATATGGATGTTTGTGCCACATACTGTAGAAATGTGCAGCTTTCAAAATTGTATTGTGATTTTTCATTGTGAATTTATAAGACTAACCTGTCTTACTTGTTGATAGTAGGAGAACATGCTGTAGTTTACTATCCCGCATGATGTTTTTTAGGACTTTTGTTGAGACAAAATGTTTCATATGGCACTTTTTCTAGAACTTACATTGCATACTGCAGTATTTGCCTTATTTAGCACAATGTGTTTATGTGTGAAACGCATCCAGTGGCATCACAGTAAAAGAACATGTGTGTCACAATACACTCAGCTCAGGAATCGAGACAACACACGATATTGGGTTCGCAAGAAGGAGACGAGACGATATTTTATCATTACTTTTCAGAAAACAACAACGACAATATAGAGGACTGGACAAACAGACTTTTTTGTTGAACTGAGGCACTAAACAACGTTCGGTTTCAATCCTGCCTCCTGCACTGCCACTTCCATATTACGTGTATTATCATTCATAGTAACGATGCCATAGGTCACAGTCTGATAGTCGCAGTCTGCTTCTGGCTGCCCTGTTCTCGGGAGACAGCTTTTCTCTTAAAAGATATATCGTCACGTTTTTATCCCACGAGATCTCGTTAGTTTGAAGCAGGAGTGGCTGCCTATATTGGTATTGGAATTGAAGTGCTGGACAATGTCGGTATATCGGGCAAGAAAGCCAATCTCGACCATCTCTCGTTTTATTACATGGTCTCGTTATGTTTATACGACAGTTAAGAATGTTGATATGTTACTTAAAAGGTTGCCTGTGCAGTTTGTGTGATGATGGTCGCTTCTCTGGAACTAATGAATTCATTTTACATTATTTATCAAATGATTTTAAATTAGAACAACTAGGAAGTCAACTAGAGTCACCACATGGATTGTGTTTGACTTTGGAGGTTCCTCAGTATTTGGCTTGTGTCCAATGGGCTACCCTGTATCAAATGAGAGCTTTGGAAAGCCCTGGACATTGAGTCATGTGTGTGGGTGTCAGTATGGGGATTCCAGCGACCTTTCTCTTCTGAGCTCTCTCCTCAGAGAAACAAGTCACACTGACTGTGCCAATTTCCTCGTTCTGTGGTCTAACACCATCAACATGCATGATAAAATATGTCAAAAAGCAGACAGAGAAGGTTTGATTTCGCTACAAATTCAAGATGCTTATCTTTGAATCATCCAAAAAACAAATAAGACATAATTAGCTTAAGACAACGTTACTGACAAAACACTTTTTGACTCATATACCTGTACTTGAAATCACCAATTCAAATGTTAAAAAGTAGCATAATATAGCTTTGTAATGAAGCAATGGACAGCATCTTTCAATCACCACATGTCAGATGCCCATTCACTTCTGAAGATGAAAGCTAAGTGACAGTAAAGTTGGTACTCACGTTCATCAAAGTGCATGTCTCTGAGCTCTGGGATGAAGGGGATCAAACAACGGCAAGGTCGGCCTGCAGTACTGTGAGTGATGTGTGCTTGTCTGATGTCTGTCTGCCTGCTTTGTTGTTGACAACTCACCAGTGCTTGTACACACTGAGCACACTGCTTGCTCATTAGCACCGCCCCCACAAGTGGGTGTGTATACTTCTCCTTCCTGCATGTGCGTGCGCGCGTGTGTGTGTGTGTGTGTATTGCCCTCTCTCACTCATTCAATCAAATATACCTATAAATACAAATATACCTATAAATAACACTAAAAATACTAATTTCAAGCATAAGCAGTATTATTAATGGTAGAAATAGCAATTTATTTGGGAAGTTAAATGATCTTGCATTAACCTCTCTTTTTATTTGTTAACAAAGATAAAGATTTTACTTCCCATGTGTTAGAATAATAACCATATCATTAAGTATAATACTGAGACGTAACCAGCTGTTTAACCTAAGGAGGTAGTCAGGTAGGTTTGAATTCTAGAAATGAGTAAATATGGCTTTAGAACATCCATCCATCCATCCATTTTCTATACCGCTTCTTCCTCACTAGGGTCGCGGGGGCATGCTGGAGCCTATCCCAGCTGACTTCGGGCGACAGGCGGGGTACACCCTGGACTGGTCGCCAGCCAATCGCAGGGCACATATAGACAAACAACCATTCACACTCACATTCATACCTATGGACAATTTAGAGTCGCCAATTAACCTCACCTGCATGTTTTTGGGAATGTGGGAGGAAGCCGGAGTGCCCGGAGAAAACCCACGCGCACACGGGGAGAACATGCAAACTCCACACAGAAATGCCCAGGGGAGAATCGAACCCAGGTCTTCCCGATCTCCAGGCTGTTTCTGTATTGGCCAACGTGCTAACCACTAGACCACCGTGCGGCCCGGCTTTAGAACAGTGGTCACCAAACTTTTTGAGACCAAGATCCTCGTGAACCTGCGCAAGATCTACCTCCACCCAAACAAGGATATACGGAGATATTAGGGCTGTCAAAAATAACGCGTGAGGTGCGAGGTGCATTCAAGGACACCTCTAACATGACAAAAACGGTTAGGCAAATAGATTTTGAGACTTCAGTTAATTTGGTGTCGTTAATACATACAAATATATATAATCCTGTCCTGTCATTTATCTTTCTGTTAATTAAATACAATGGGCATATTTCAGACATAGTAGCTAATGGTGATTAATCATGATTAATTAATTTAAAAATGTGATTAATCTGATTAAAAATATTTGTGTTATTATTGGTTGTTTCAACATTTCATCTTTATCTCCTTGTGCCTTTTGTTGTATTTTTAGCATTTTTGCTGTGTTTTAAATTTTATTTTGTTTCTGATGCACTGAAAAAGGAGACACGGGCCGCAGAAGGCCCCTGCGCCACACTTTGGGCACACCTACTTTTGTGGATCTTGGTCAGGGTCAGGCTTGTAGCGTCGGCTCCATGAACAAACTACAGCTCTGGTTTGTTGTCGTGGGCGAGCGATGGTGTTTGAGGAAAGAGAGGCTGGTCAATGCTTTACAACAGTCGAGCGCCACTGCAGCTCGAAGAATTTTTTTGGAGGCGCACGTCTATGGAGTTATATTTGTGCCTTAACTTTCAGGTAGCAAAGGCAGGTTATGAGCCATATTAACGTGCAATAAATACTGTTGCGTGCACAGGAACATCGCTGCGCTCTGTCACTCCCTCCCTCCCTCAACCTCTGCAAGCTGCTCGCTCAACCTTTTTGGTACAGCAGCGAGGCGAGCCGGTGTGCGTGCACTGGTTCCTCCCGGCCCAGTTTTGGGGACCGGGCTCCTGCTTTAAAAAGTATAAAGTAATTGTTATTTCTTACACGGTAGTAATACACACATGATACTGTACTGTCCTGTATTTTATATATTCCTTCTTAGTAAAATGTTAAGGATGTGAATCTCTGGTAGGGGTGGCTTTTTCCCCTAAGGGCCATGTACAGAAAAATGAAAGGATGCGGAGGCCACTTTGATACATTTTGTGCATTAAAGATGCTAAAATCCATCCAATTAAAACGTTCGAGTTCAAGTCAACTCTAACACAATGTAGGTCAATATATGCTAAGCTATCTGAGCAAAACAGTCACATCTCAGCTTTGTGTGAAGGGTGACAAAGAAAATGAATGTACTATCTAATAATATATCCCATTAATAACAACCTTGAAAATGGATGTACAAATGTAAATGTAAATAAATGCAAAAAAATACATGTAAAAAATTTAAATTTGTATCTGACCCTCACAGACTCCCTGAAACCTAGACGTAGACGCCAGGTTTGTGATTAATAATTAAAAAAATAAACCCAACACATTTTTGATTTAATACATGATTACATACATTTTATTAATACACAGATAAAAATCTGATAATGATAACAACATAAATTGGATGCATTTTACTTGTAGGCAGCTTTCTAAACTATAATATCACCCAATATTGTACCATTAAAATTAGGAGTGATTAAAATAATACAATTCCAGTGGTAGTCACAATGGCTACACTGAATGACAGAAACATACCATCAAAACATAATTATAGAACTAAAGAAGAAGAAGACGCTAAGGTGATATGAATAAAGTGACAGAATAGTGACGATTTTTTGTGTTTTGGTTCCACTTTATGCGAAGTGAGCACAGTTATGTATGGACATGCATGTATAAACACCGCCCTCTGCTGCTGAAAACGGAGCATCAGTGTCCAACCTATTGGTTGGATAGGAATTTCTCAACCAGGAAGTACGGTGGCCTTTAAAGCATGAAAGGCATTTGACAAGAAAGTGTGTGTTGAAGTGCTTCCATTATGAAGGACTCTTGTTGTATCTGTCTATCTAGCTGTCTGCCTGTCACCAAACCACGTGGACGACACATGTAGGAAGTGTTTCATGCCCGAAAGGGCATGTGGTGGCATGTGGTGACGTCCCCATCGAAAAAGCGCGAATCAAACCATTGCTTGTCACTCATCATCTCGTGGCTCGTGAATGGCACATCAGCAGAGGACGTAAGAGCATTTATTTCAAGTATTTATTATGATGGCAGCAAAGGTATTAAAATATATGCCACTAACGATGCAATAGCGTTTTCTATATAAGTTACAACTAATTTGGAAGAATTAAGTATCACGTTTACCTTTCTAGACTTTTAAGTCTAACATGGAAAATCAGAAAAGCCAATTAAAAATACTTAAAAATTGAATAGTAAATTACATGAACAATTTAACAAAAAACCTTTTTGTTTTTTTGTCTATTAGAAAGCCTGCTACCAACTTGGAACGACAATGACATCCAGCAGCTTATCTCTTGTGTTTGTCTCGATACTCTGCAGTAAGTGTTCGTGTTGTTTTTTCACAAATCAGCGGTTTTTTTTATGCAGGATGGTGAAACCACAAAAGCATTTCAACAGAAATGATTAACCTCTTGCCTAAACAAGAAGTGTTCCAAATGTATAGGTGTGATATGCTTTTTTTTCTATTTAAGATCTGACTGTGGTGGCGTCGAAAGGTATGTGCAAGTTAAGAAAAGGGGCACACAGTTCTGAACATATTTTGTGATGTTTTATTGTGAAAGAAGAATGGCATTGTGCCTTTACAATAGTACTACATTTTGATTCATTTGGATCAGAACCAAATTGCACACCAGGGCTATTCAACTAAATTGTGGTAGGGGCCACATTTTCAGAAAGCTAAGGAGCGGAGGGCCATATTTCTTCCTTCACTATTCTTAGTGTTTTGTATATGTCATTTTTCCACATTTTACCTCACCAAATGGCTATTATCGTCAGAAATATGGGTCATAAATGATAACAAAAGCAATATATTTACGCTGGTCAAAGATCCTCGATATGACAGGAGTGCACTGATGTTTTTAAGGACATTCTGCAAATGCAAGATCCTCTGTATCAGTGCTTCTCAGGTGGTGGGTCGGGACCCAAAAGTGGGAGCTGTAGTGGGTCGCGGGTCTTTGCCTGGGTAAAAAAATAATAATGTAATGAACCAATGTCTGTGAATGCACCTCATGTTCTTGTCTGCACTGCTGGCTTGCTACGCCGCCGCGAGGTGCATGCCACGCTTCTGGGCGACTGTCAAGCTTGCGTGGGAGAGGAAGGACATCGAGTGGCATTCATCTGACGCACAGCTGAAGATATCTGCTTGAGAAGAGCGCGCCATAAAGGCATCTCACGAACAATCCCTTAAAATATAAGATAAATGAGAAGCTGGAGTTTGGGTGACCAATTGTCATTGAAGGGTGATGATGCGTCCCGCAGCCAAACCAGTTGAGAACCACTGCTCTACATCAGTGGTCCCCACCCTTTTTTGACTCACGGACCGGCTTGTGTTCCCACAAATCTCCCGCGGACCGTGAGGGTGGGGGGTTGTTGGGGTTTGTACATGATAGCGATCTAATTTATCTTATCTCTGGAGTTTTTCCAGAGAGGTGTCCAGAGGTAAAAGGCAGTGTGCTAGCATGAATTCAGTTGAGACAAATGTGCACATTAGCACTCAATAAGTCATCAAAACTTACCTTTATGTATTCCCACATAGTATCAGCATTTGGGACCAAATATGAGGTGAAAGAAAAATGGTAAAAATACAGTAGTAGTCTATCTGTGCGGCGAGAGAACGTTAGCACACACACGATGGACAATGTGTCAAGTGAGACGGATGTAACAGAGAGAATCCGGCCACTTTTCAAAATAAAACATCATGGAAATTATTTTTTCTTTCTGTGCGGCCCGGTACCAAATGACCCACGGCCCGGTGCTGGGCCGTGGCCCGGGGGTTGGGGATCTCTGCTCTACATGACAGGACCACTCTGTTGATTTTAATAGGGACGTGCTGCAAAAGCACTAGTCCAATGTGACAAGATAGCTGGTTTGGAGAGGTGTTTTTAGAAATCTGCTGTAAAAATGTTAGCCGCTCCCAACTGAGCCTGCTCGTACCCTGTTGTACATCTGAACACAATAACAATATATGCATTATTGTAGGTGTAGTTGCAACACTTGCAGGCTTGATTCATTGTTTCTAGCCTTTTCTCATTGCACCCACTCTTCTTGTGTTATGTGCTGTCTACTTGTCAGACAGCCCTGTGGCATGCTACACCATCGAGCCTGGCATGGTGGCAGGTATTGTTTGCGCAGATGTGGCGTTGACCCTCTTCCTGGTTTTCCTCACCTTCCGATGTGCGGTCTCTCCGCATCCAAAAAAGCATTGTCGAGAAGAGGGTGAGGCAAAAGCACAAAATGCTGTGTGTGTGTGTGTGTGTGGGGGGGGGGGGGGGGGGGGGGGGGGGGGGGGGTGAGTGACGTTCCACCTAAGATGACTCATTAACATGTCCCATGTCTGATGTCTCTTCACAGATAACAAAGTGTATGTGAATGTCCTGGCCAAATGCAAGACCTGATTTTTGTTTTTATTTTTGTATTAAACTGTTTGGGTGTTCATATGCCCAAACGTTAGTGCTTCAACGTTTGTGGGTTTTTTTTTAGATACTTTTTTTTACAACTCATTCGAATTGTACCGCACTGACCCAAATATTTCTCAAAATGACATACCGTCTTATATTTGATTTTTGCATTCAAAACAACAGTTATGATGCTAATTTTAAAATAGTGGTGATTATATTCTTCCAAAAGGGGGTCTTGGAAAAGAGGGTTTATCTTTATTTAGGGTTGTGTGGTATTCAGGTCATTAAGGTACCGTATATATCCAGTACATACATACCGTAAGTATACAGTGGTGTGAAAACATTCCTGATTTCTTTTTCTTTCTTTTTTGCATGTTTATCACACTTAAATGTTTCAGATCATCAAACAAATTGAAATATTAGTCAATGGCAACACAACTGAGCACTTAATGCAGTTTTTAAATGAAACTTTTTATTATTAAAGGAGGAATAAAATCCAAACCTATATGGCCCTGTGTGAAAAAGTGATTGCCCCCTAAAGCTAATAACTGGTTGGGCCACCGTTAGCAGCAACAACTGCAATCAAGCGTTTGTGGTAACTTGCAATGAGTCTCTTACAGCGCTGTGGAGGAATTTTGGCCCACTCATCTTTGCAGAATTGTTGTAATTCAGCCACATTGGAGGGTTTTCCAGCACGAGCCGCCTTTTTAAGGTCATGCCACAGCATCTCAATATCCTGCGTGTTCCCCTGATCTAAATCCAATTGAGAACATTTGGGGATGGATGGCAAAGGAAGTTTACAAATATGTAAATTCTTGAGTTATTACAATAATTCAACTTCTATTTGAGTATTCAGTTCTCCATTGGTTAATATTTTATCAAATGAGGAAACTACAAACATTGACTCCTTCCTTGTCATCCTCCATCACATGGTAACATGGAAGCCTCACTTCCTCTAAGTTTGTCTCCTCTTCCTGGTGGAACATCACTACTGTACCCCAAACAAGCATGAAGGACACACTTTGTATTGGGGGTTCACTATTTGGTGAGTGAAGTGTGAAAACCTTGTGTTTTGAACGATACCCAGTACATGTCCAGTGTATTTGTGCACAGTTACCATGAATAACATTGTCTTGCAGGTTCTACAGGACAACAAGGTAACTTATTTATACTCCTGTCGGATGTTGCAGCTATAGTGTAACGTTTCTGTTTTGGCTTTCACAGAGTGCGGATCCTGTTATCTTATTAGCATGCAGTCTGTAGTAGGAATGATCACCTCTGATATCATCTTGACTGTCTTCATTACTATTTCTGTCTTCTACTTTGTGACCCTCCACAAGAAAAAGGCAGAACTGAATGGTGAGCAATACATTTATAGCGTGACTGTCAGCATGATCATTTGTGGCTGTTATTTTGTGTTTTGTTCAGTCGCAACCGCAAAGGAGGAAAAACCAGCAGAGACAACGGAATCTCCCTATCAGGTCAAGTGGAATTTCATTTTTTTTCGTAAGAACAAGACTGATTTATGTCTTTGTCTTTTAATTGATGTGTCTTTTTTGTAGGAGTTACATGGAGTCCAGTCAGATGTGTACAGCGAACTTCAACACTAGGAAATCAAACAGTGGATTTGAACTATTTCTGTGCATCCCAGAACTGTGTTACGTGTACTCGCATGTGCAAGTTTGCTGTTAATGTTCCATGTCCTATTAAAAGGATCATGTAGGTAATACAGTAAACCTTACTATTATATTTGTATTAAAGTAACATAAATATTCTGAACAGTTCACAGTTTTTCAGTTTATTTTTATGTCCTTTTTTTTCCAGAAAATGCCAATGTTGGTAAGAATAATGTAAACATACACAAGAGTTTAAAACAGCTAAAAGTTTGCAGTTAAGAGTTGCCATTTTTTGTATACCTTTTGCCTCCTGTGTATACTTATACAGTATGACCTTTGTGTCA
Organism: Dunckerocampus dactyliophorus; assembly: GCF_027744805.1. Lineage (NCBI taxonomy): Eukaryota > Metazoa > Chordata > Actinopteri > Syngnathiformes > Syngnathidae > Dunckerocampus > Dunckerocampus dactyliophorus. Next base: position 21,898,020 of record NC_072825.1, read on the forward strand.
TGATAGCAGCACAGTTTGGAATTGTTCCTGCCTTAAGATGCTGGTCTCCAATGTGTGGCACATAGCTGATTGTTTTTATGTTTACTGGCTTGTGGCATATTCTTAACAAAAAAAAAAAATGAATTTAAAAAAGACATGGAGGCACACCGAATAGAAAACAATGTAAAAAGTATTGTAGAAAAGTTAGACTCATACTAATGACTTTGCTTTTTACATTTTTTTTTTTTAATGTGAAGCTCAAACTTGAAAAAACAAAAATCTAAGCATGGTTGTATCTGAAATCAAGATGTTTTCCTTACTTGCTGCTTTCTATGTTTGACAAAGCTGAGATGTATTACTTAAAATAAGCACAATTGACAGCTAACAGGACAAAAACCATTGACATACCCAAACTCCATTTTACTTGTTTTGTCGTCAGATTATTTTAAGAAGTATAGCTCGGATTTAGACCTGTGTCTAAAACCTGTGTGCTTTCTGTGAGTCAACAGACGTGAGCGACTGAGTCACTTCCAAGAAGAAGTGGGAAACAATTGTAGTTAACGTTTTCCTCACATCTGCGTGACATACAACATGAACAAAAATAAACAAACTTAAACAGAATGATGAGGTAAAACAAAAATCCTTGGAAGTAGTTATCGGATCATTTCCATCAAGAGGCGCTGCTTTTGGCTGGAATAAGCAGGGTACTTGGCATGCGCAGGTGCTAAAACACACACGAGAAAAACAGTTATATTTGTGAAGGGGAAAAAAAAACTCATCAAGACTTACCGAATGGATGTGTTTCAGAGCTCACAAATTCTGTTGTTTCTGTGGAAATAAAATATATATCTAATAATATCATTATTATATTATTATTACTATCATATCATGTATATAATGGATATGTAAAGGTTATGAGGAACATTTCTATATCTGGAACATTTAAGTGTGACAAACATGCAAAAAAATAAGCAGTCAGGGAGGGGGCAAACACTTTTTCACACCACTGTGTATGTATAGTACGTACAGTATATACGTACGTACACACAGTGTGTTTATATACAGTCGTGGAAAAAATGATTACACCAACCTTGTTTCTTCAGTTTCTTGTTCATTTTAATGCCTGCTACAACGAAAGGTACATTTCTTTTGGACAAATATAACAATGACAACAAAAATAGCTCATAAGAGTAAGTCCCCAACTTACGAACACAATTGGTTCCAGACGACCGTTCTTATGTCGAATTGTTCTTAAGTAGGGAAAAGGTAATATTACCAATGATATAGGTACTACATGTACGTGTATACATATACAGTATATGTGTATGTATGTAAATATGAGTTTGGATGTAGTAGTAATATTAAACAAGGATAATTAATGAAAAAACATTAATAAAAGTGATATAATAATACGTAATGATAAATGTTATTTACCTTTGAAGAGGAGTGGTCGAGCATACGTCGTTGTGGTGGAGTTGGAGGAGGAGTTATTGAAAAAAAGGACAAATCGTCGTCGTCGTTAGACTCTTCTAAAAGAGGTAGTGTTCTGTGGGTGGTGTAGAATTAAGCAGGTCTATTAACTCTTCATAAACTTTAATCACACGCTCTGTCCGGGTTGTATCATACAGCTACAATTTAGCTTTCTCTCCCCAGCGTCTTACTCGACCTGTTGGTCCCATTAGCAGTGTCACAGTGCCCTCTACTGGTCAAGCATGTACAGTAGCAGTATAAATACTTATGGAGCAACTACAAGGCAAAATAAAATAAAATATAGACCAGTCAGCTTGTGTTCGTATCCGCGAATGTTCGCAAGTCGGATGTTCGTAAGTTGGGTACCTAGTTTACAATGCTATACTATAGCTATTCATGTAAGAACTTAAGTGATTTTGGTTATTACCAAGAAAACCATGGAAGTTGCTAGATATCAGCTTTTAAATGAAACTCTTATGAGCTATATTTGTTATCATCATTATATTTGTCCAAACAAATGTCCCAGGCATCATTAAAATGGATCAATAAACTGAAGAAACAAGAGTGGTCTAATCATTTTTTTTCAATGACTGCATATACATATAAGTTTTCATTATTAATCCGTTCCAAAACTTTTCCCATACGAAATGATATAAATACAATCTGTTCCAGACATCCAAAACTATTGCCACAAAATGCATTTTTATAGAGAGTAATTAGAATTTTACATGCAGAAAACAATGTGAGATAGTTATACATAATGAATGGATGGAACTTACTGACGACACGGACTTCCCTTATATCGTGGCGAGATCGAATTCAGTATTGTTTCACACCTTCTTTATCAAATTGCTGGCGCTCGCAACTTTCTTTGGTCCCACAGTGGGCTATTTAGCAGTCGCACTTCATAACAAATGTGAACAATGGGTAAGCAAAGCCTGCTTTGTTTGGGAACTCCATTTCGTGAAATGATAGAGTTCATGGCAAATAGGCTAGTTTGTTACGTGCCTATACTGTACGAAAACCAAGACAGTGTACCAAAACTGAGGCAAAATTTTGGCGATAATTGACGAGGAAAACCGAATCATATGAAAACTGGGGTGTACGGAAACCAAGGTTTGATTGTGTATACTTGATGTGTGTATTTGATGTGACTTGTAAACTAAGCTCACCGTCATTGTCTGTTTCTCTGGTCACCACAGCAGGTCTCATGTTGCTGTCTTCCAAACTGTCCCGGTCCATCAATTCTTCACTTTGGCCCATCAAGTGGGCCCCTCCGGGTGATTCTTTCCTACTGCTACTAGTGTTGCCTTGGGCAGCTCCACGTAAATGTGCAACCACGACACCGTCTTCCTCACTGTTCAGGTCAGCATGCTCTGCACTTTGATGATCAGGAGCTGTCCTGCTGGTCACGTCGACAACGGCCGCTCCCATCTGCCTCCCAGTTGGCCGTTTAACTTCCTCTTTTGTCCGAGGAAACTCATCGCTGTCAAGATCTTTGAAAGCATAAAGAAGATGTTGCCCATGCTGTCAGCTAGGGTACAGGAGGAGTCTATTTCAGTCACTTGAGGTTCAATCTACACTAATATATCATGTAAGGCTAATTATTGTACTCCACCGGAAAAAATAGGACCAAAAATGTTTATTTTTCTCAGAAGGAAGGTACAAAAGGAGTCATTTTTGAGGTGCCACACCAGTGAGTATACAGTATATTCCAACTTCCTTTACAAAATTGTATTTGATAATTGCTCTGAATATAAAACAGCATTTTTTGCCCCTATAAAAAAGACAATATATCCGAGAGGAGATACAGTATCCCATTAGACTGCATGACGCTTCGTAACAAGTGGAAAGTACTGTGCTGTCCTGAATATAAGCCGCTATTTTTTCTCTCAGAAGCGACCAGATAAAAGATGAATTGTCTTATATTTGGGGTCTAGAGATGTATACACGTGGCAACAAATGACGAGTCAGAGTTTTTCTTCCTGGCACTCACACACACACACCAGTGAACTGGAGAGATGCAACGGCAACACACAGAACCGTGTCTCAAAGGTTGTTAGCAAATTAGCAACAGTGGAGGAGTTATGATGCTAATTGTAAGATAATGGTGCTCAGTGAAGCAGAGTCAGCAAACATCTGTCGCGCAGCTAAAAAATATGACAGGCCAGGAGTTATTGCACTGATATTGAAAAGGTGCTTTTTAAAATTATCTTAATTTCGACTTGTTTGTCTCTGACTTTGTCTTGAAAACATTTTTTCCAAAAACGTGTCTGATTTTTAGTGCCGTCTTATATGTGGTACATTTTCAAATATGGAGTCATTCATATACAAAGTGTATCATTATGTTATTTCAGATTTAATTTTCTCATAAGTAGCATTGTGTGCAAGCTTATTTTGAATGAAAATTGTCTATTTTTTCAGAGATGTATTGGTGGTTTTGTTGTTTTTACTTGTTAAACTTTAATATACGATGACTCCAGTATCATTGCCCTCCCCATAACTTGACTGGAAGTAATGTGGCTTTAAATACAGCAGCATGCATGAAATGTGCTTGTTACGATATGCTACATACTTTTTTTTAAAGTTCCTTGTCAAACACGAACAAAAAATGTAGGTCATTTCACTTAAGTCTCATGAATTCATTAACAATTCCTTAAAAAAGAACAAAAATGTCCATTTTTCCAGGAGTGTGCATCTACTTGTCTAAATTGAGATGACTGCACTTACCTCTGCTATCATCACCAAGATTTGCATCAGATGCTCCAGGTTCTGAAATATTCACGAGGAGTGTTTATTTTGCCTGAAGGATTTACAACAGTTGCCATGTAACAAAATGGTTACCTGCAAATGCATCTTGCAAATGCTCAGTGGATTGATCCTCTGAAACATCTGTAGGTGAATTAAAGTGATGACGGCAGACACAATTAATGCATAACTTTGTGCGTTATACCTGAAGACAACTACACGTGTACTCTACTTAATGTATTGTTGGGAAACAAAACATATACCTTGAGAATCCAACTGTTCTTTCTCCGGTTTGTTTGGAGGGTTTCTGTGTGCTGCGTTAGGACGGAAATGACAATTAGTTGCCAAAATGTATCGTCACAAATAATAGATAACGATACATACAGTACCATATATTAAATAACAATAAATATATAGTACCAGTCAAATGTTTGGACACACCTACTCACCGCTATAAAGTGTGTCCAACTTTTAAAAAACTAATAAACAATATTTTAAAACATTTGTCAGTTATTATTGAGAATTATTCTTCCTCTGGTTTGCTTGGCTAGATTTTGAGAAGCCTGAGGGGCTAAATGAAAATTTAACAAATAATAAATGCATATGAATTGTATATTATTAAATTACAGTTTTTTTTAAAATAAATATATTAAATAAATTAAAATACTGTACAGAACATTTCAGGTAAATTTCAGGTGCTTGATAACAAAGCAGTATATTTACAAATCCTGAATACGCCTGTTTATTTGGACTTAAGTGGCTAAAGGAAGGGTAAAGAAATAACCAATAAACATGCATAATATGTTAAATTACAATAAAGCAGATATTAGATAAATCAAATAAAATCCAAGTCATGTTTTAGGTGACTGATAAAATTTCTAAAAATTCACACAAAAGGATTTTGTTAAAGAATGAGAATTAAGCGGCTAAATGTATTGTAGATAAATGAATAATAAAGTATGATTAAATTAGATTCATAATAATAAGACTTCTATTAAATAAATAAAATAAAATCCCGGTCATGTTAAAGGTGATTAATTACAATGCAAAATTTCCAAAAATCTACAAATACAAAAACTAGAATGAATCGACAACATGAATTGGAATTGACATACATTTGTACAGGCTAATACATTAAATTAGAATAAATCTTCAAACATCTTAGTAAATAAAATCCAGGCTATGTCCAAGGTACTTTATAACACAAAAATGTTAAAAATACTGAAAAAAAAACTTTTTTAATGTATACCTGTCATATTTTCCCATACAGTCTTTTCAGTGGTTGCGCCAAGTGCATCTACAACAACAATGGTGAACAAGTAATATTAGAGAATGTCCCCTTAATATCAATAAGAATTACAAATAATATTCTCACCGTTAAGAAAGCTTAGAACACTTTCCCTTGGAGCTAGAAAGGAAGCAATAGAAACACAAGTTATCCCTCAGAAACAGGAGTAAGTTACATCCATTCTTCTTTGCTACTCATATTGTCTAACCTCTTATTGGGGCTGCTGTCACAAGCGGAAGGAGCATCAGCCAACATGTGAAGCTAAAAAAAACAAAAAACAATGCAAGCTTTTAGTATTGGTGATGTATCCTGCTGGAAATGAAACACAGATTAAAGCCACACAACATATCCAAACTTACAGCCTCATTGTTGTCTTTGGTGTCCAGCAATGCACACTGCAGTGCAGCAGGACGGCAGTTGAGGTTTTTATTAAGGGGTGGCCGGGTGGATTCAATCATCGATAGTATTGATACCGACGGTATGAAATTGATACTGGTGTAATGAAGTCGATATTTTTCTGTTGTCCTCTATGTCCATTTTAACACATATCTGTGTGTTCATTGTTGTTGCGTTGTTCATATTGTTACATTGTTGATATTGTTATATCTATTTATTGTCATATTGTTCTCAGGGAATACGTTCTTGAGCACAGGAGATCTTTGGGGGCAAAAATCCAATGGATTTAAATGAGGGCCAATAGTAGTTTTTGCTTTTGTTTACTTATTTTGCACTACTGACTTTATTTTGCTCAAACAATTGTATGTAATAAAAGGCGATAATGGGAAATTGGGTTACGTTCCAAGACCATCCCCTAATGGCGAGCAATTTTGACACAAATGTCCATTTTTTGGCACACGGCTGGCTCCCCGCCCCCCTCCAAACCTGTTCTCCTCCGATTTCAGATCAACATTGGCAATAAATTACTGCTGTAATGATTAGATTAGATTCAGCTCCACCTTTTCTCTTCAATATGTCTCACACCCATATTAAACACATTGTAAATGATAAAACGTACCGCTACTCGCCACTAACGAGCGATAATGTAAGATGATTGGATAAACACATGTAATCTAAGTCACAATGTAAAGGTTATGTAATAATGTTTCACTTTTGTGTCTCACAGCAACTATGGTTCAAGGACTGCCGAATAATGTGCTAAAACTCAAGGCTTGACGAAAAAACAGGATCAATGAAGCATTAAAAATATAAACTTGTAAATATTGAGGAGCTTGAAAAATTTCATTAAAAGGTATCTATATCTGCAATACTGGCCCTGTAAGTACTTGGTATCGACCGATACCAACATATGCGGTATCGCCCACCGCTATTTTTTTGTTCATGACCTTTCTCTCCTTTAATGATAGATACCCACTCTCTTCAATGGCTTAATTCTCTTGTGTTTGACAGTGCGTTGCTTGAGCGAGCAAGCTGACAAAGATGCATTGATACTTCAATGTGAGCTCTTCTCAACTTTTACTGTCTTGTCTCGGTTACATGCGGTTAATTATCTCAGGGAAATGCCCCTGGCTGTTCTTTCAAGTGAAGCATCCTTTTAAAAGATGCAAGTTAGTGTGGATATTGTTTCTTGTTGCAACTACAGTCCCATCATTGTATAAGCAAAAACAAAGAGCATTTTCATATATATCACAATGGACATGCCATTGTCCCAATCCCAATTCTTTTTACTGCAATGATTACCTTTAAAGCTATCAATGAATTATATAAGTCCAAAAAATATAGCCCCGTGAAAAGGAAATGTTTGATTCTTGTGGAAAGTTCATTTTCAGCGCGACCTGTTGGAGGCGGATGCTGCAAAAAAAAAAAGTCATAGGAAAATGAAAAGAGGAGAGCGCCCCCTGTCGGAAACGGCGCTCGTGCTAAGCTCTTGATCCCAAGCATCGCCATATTGACGTCCCAGCAACGCTGAGAGGTAATCGTATTTTACCACGAATCGTCGTATGTTTATCACTGCCGTTAAGCCTTCTACATTTGAAGGGCAGCCGGGAAAACGAAGAGCAGCCTCGCTACCTCTCCGCGGTCACATCGGTACTTGTAGGGTGTGTTTTTTAAGGCGTTGTCAGCCAGTTGCCTCGCCATCCAAAGCAGGCTATTCACTCCCCCCATTAGCATGTTAGCTTAGCACTTTTTAGCTTTAGGAAATACATTTTTCGAAGCTTGTACGTCGGCTAAACATAAATGATGACCATAAAAATAAGTGATTGGAGCCGTTTGCTATCAGTTGTTTAATGTGCAGCGTCCTCAAGTCCTGATGGGGTTCTCTCGTTGTGTTATATGTGACTTTCCAACCGGCTTTTCCTTCTATACTTGACGAGCTAAGGCTAACTAGTTAGCAGCCCGGCCAGCTAGCCGGCTTGCCTGCTGGCTAACGTTAGCAACTTAGCTGCATTGCACTTGTGCAGGCCGTGGTGGACCAGTTAGGTTTTCCACGTACACCCGCCCTGTTAATTAAATTCTACATAAATTGGCACAACCACATGGACCTCTGTGACACCTGATGGCATCATTTGAGTGAATTATTTGCTTGGCTACATCAAAGAGATGTAGTCGTATTAACCAGAGTAGATGGCGTGCGTTAGCTTAGTTTGACTTATTGACAGCATTGATTTTAATCAACCTACTTTGTTGTTTCCCTGACAGGAGATATTCCCTTCTGGTTGCCCCCAGTGATGACTGTATTGAACCCTGTACCTCCTGATTAAACTGGTTGGATGCCCCCATTTAACACCCAGGTGAATTTCTAGTATAGTTTGTTGTCTTTTAGCGTATTGTTAATCATTTCTGCCGTGTAATGCAGTTGCTTTTATGTAAGGCTCCCTTATCTTTGTATTGAAAGGTACTCACAGTCAAATGGTGTTATGTAAATAGATTCAAATGGGTGAAGGCAAGCTTTAACAATAGGTCTGTTAATGTGTTTGCCAGTGTAGCTTTCCAACTTTAGTGGCATCTCAACTAATCTGGTTCCACTTCATCTGTCACCATCTTCCTGGAGAAAACCTCCCAGGTATTTATTTGATTACTGTGTACAAGATGAAACATATCCTGTGCTGAGTTCAACTATCCTTCTAACTTGTAGTGACTGTGTTGGTGTGCTTTTGTTTTAGGAGATTTAGAGAAGATTCCTTGTGGAATATGTCTGGCCCTGTCCCCAGCCGCTCTCGAGTTTACCCTGATGTAAACACACAGAGACCAAGGGAATACTGGGACTATGAGTCCCATGTTGTTGAGTGGGGGTAAGACAAACATGAACTGGTGTATTATTGTCAATTGAAAATGTCATTGATTTCTTCACTGTCGCCCCTTCAGAAACCAGGACGACTATCAGCTAGTCAGGAAACTCGGGCGGGGTAAATATAGTGAGGTGTTTGAAGCTATAAACATCACAAACAATGAAAAAGTGGTCGTCAAAATACTAAAGGTATGGCACTTGTAGCCAGGTGGCAAATTTTGTATTAGGAATGTTTTGAAATCGCAAGCATTGCTCTTGTCTTCAAAGCCGGTGAAGAAAAAGAAAATCAAGAGGGAAATAAAGATCCTAGAGAACCTCAGGGGCGGCCCGAATATCATCTCACTCTTAGATATTGTCAAGGATCCTGTGGTATGTATTTATACAATTTTTTTTTCTTTCGTATTGTAAAAACATTTCATCACACATGCATCTGTTATGTAAGGAAACAACAAAGCTGTGTGTAAATGAAAAGGAAAATGCTTTTATTTAGTTTTTTATAACAACTCAGTGTACATGTGCATATGGTTAATATAAGCAATATGCAATTTCACTTGGTTATGTGTTTTTTTGTTGTTGTTTTTTTTGTAGTCCCGAACCCCTGCTCTGGTTTTTGAACATGTGAACAACACAGACTTCAAGGTATGGATCACTCTTATTTTTCATATCCACAAATGCATCCTAAAACAAAACGATCCTGTCTAATAGCATGCATGTGTCTTGCTTTACAGCAATTGTATCAAACCCTATCTGACTTTGACATACGGTTCTACATGTATGAAATCTTAAAGGTAAGCAAGTCACCTATTAATGGTTTTGTTTGAACCCTTGTTTGTTAGTATTGTCTTGAACTATATAAACATTCCTGTCATTTTAGGCTTTGGATTACTGCCATAGTATGGGCATCATGCACAGAGATGTGAAGCCACACAATGTAATGATTGATCATGAACACAGAAAGGTAGTGGCTCTTAGAATTCCCCCTAGACGCACACCATTGGATTCAATGTTATGTTTTTACTTCTATTTTTCTTCTCGTTAATGTTCAGCTTCGCCTAATTGACTGGGGCTTGGCAGAGTTCTATCACCCAAACCAGGAATATAACGTGCGAGTGGCCTCCAGGTACTTCAAAGGACCTGAACTGCTGGTAGATTACCAGGTGAGGACACTGTTCTTTTCCATGTGTCTGGACTGTTGTTCTGAAGTGTCATAAGCTTGTGAAGTTCTTGCCTTGTTAATGCTGCAACGCCAACCTTCTCCTCTTGTGCAGATGTATGACTACAGTTTGGACATGTGGAGTTTGGGCTGCATGCTGGCTAGCATGATCTTCAGAAAGGAACCTTTCTTTCACGGTCACGACAACTATGATCAGGTAGGATGCAACAGACCTTCTCTTTTGGTCCCTCCCCGTGATCCAGACCTAAAATTCTTCAAATTTATCTCAAATCAACAGCCAGACTACTAAAACTGTACAATTGTGTGCTTCACACAAACACACATCAAAACTATTTTGGAACAAATCAAGTTGGCTGACGTTAAGATTCTGGAATGTCCATCGTAAAACTGCAACCTCAATCCTATAAAACATTTGTGGACTATGCTTAAAAGGCCTGTCTGTACCAGTGAACCAAAGTCATTAAATGACCTCTAACACATCTGCCAAGAAGAGAGGTCAAATACCCAGCCAGAATTATACCAGAATCTTGATGCTAGATGACGACATCATGAAATTAGCATAATTGGCAAAGACGAAAAAGTCCCGATTAGAGATTTTCAAAAACTCCAGCTCAGTGTCTACCTGTATGTGTGGATGGGTAAAACGGAGCTCTTTGGTTCATGTCATAAGCAATGTTCCACATCATCTCATGTTTTTCAACCTTATTTAACTACAAAACCTGAAGATACTGACTGATGGTTGGTCGGTTTTGTTTTAAGCAGTGGTAGATGTGCATGCGTGCGCCTTATAATACGCAAAGGCTATGTTTCGTTTCCTGGGCTCCATGTAAGTGTGCGCTGATCTCAAAGATAATGTACATCTAATATAATGTGTGACTGCAAGAGACATTTTTAGGCTGGTGTCTGCAAAGGTGTGGGGGCGCTGGTCACATGGTCGTAGGTGGTTTTGTGTGCACACTTCTTGTCAGGGAGGCGTAGAGAAGAAAGGCGAGGAAGCCGCACTTTTGTTGACTGCTTTTTGTATGTTACATTATACCGTCATACTTGCCACATTCATATCAGTTAGCCATCCTGGTCTCAGTAATAAATAAACCATATCAAGTCCATTCTAGAGTTCAGCGTCTCTGTTGAAGGGCTTCTCAAACGCAAGGACCCATCCCCACACTTTCAGTGCCTAAAAGGTAAAAGGAGGCCACAACAGCAGTCAATTGTGGTATGTGCATATGAGGTGTAAGAAGCAGTTAACCATCCCCTTTACTGTACAGAGTTGGAACCACAAGCTACGCAGACAATCCCATAATATTGTGTTTCTGAGCGACAAGGGCAAACAGGTAGCGCCAAATCTAAAAAAAAAAAAAAAAAAATTATAGTGCCAACTTTATTAATGACGGGACGCCACAAAAACGGAAATGTAAAATACAGTAATAACAGAGTAGAAAAAACAAAACAAACAAACAAACATTTAAACCCACTATAGGCACGCTCGGCAGTCAATATGGAACTTCAGTCATGGTGATGACAAATTCACTGTTGCATACCAATGAACTACGTATGTAGGTGATGACAATGATGATGTGTAAAATATTTACATCTCTTTTGCCATCATCTCTTCAGGAGGTGCATCTCTTTCCACTGAAGGCTTAAAGGTGTTTTGTTTCTTACGGCAGGTACAGGCCAAGCTACCTGGTCTGTGAAATGCCCCGGAGGTCGAACATTTTCCCAAAATAGTGACATTTTCTGCGATATTAGAGAAATTCTTGCAAAGTAACCGAATTTGTGAATGCTGTAATTTTTAAACATCAATGAAGATGTATGTTGTATAACCATTCCACCGTGGAGAAAGAATGGTTCAAATAACTCATCAAAATTATTTTTATGCCCACGGTGACTATATGTAAACTTTTGACCACAATTGTATAACTAACTGTAATAATTAATTAATTAAAGTCTAAAAGAAACGTTACAACAGAGTGTTTTGCCATTAAAAGTATGTTGGTATGAGTTTTGGGTCCCAACCATAAGTTGAGAAAGCATGATAAAGTACAGTTGATGTCTAATGGTGTTTTCAGTCACAACCTGATGTTTCATTTGCTTTGTTGCAGCTCGTGCGAATTGCAAAAGTACTGGGCACAGAGGACCTGTACGACTACACTGACAAATACAACATTGAATTGGACCCGCGGTTCAATGACATCTTGGGAAGGTAACACACAGAGACCTGCTATGGATTATGTTGTTATCTTGTCGATATCTTGCATTGAAACCAGCTTAATCCTCAATGAATCTGCATTTTGACCTACATGCATAAATGGGGTGAATAGTATACCTAAAACATAAGATCTTTACTGTTACTACTTAACATTGTTGAACAATATTAGCAGTGAAATGCAGTTAAGCAGCTTTTTGTTGACAATATAAAAACACAATAAAATCAACTGGATGTAAGTCAAAATGAATACAGAAGCTGGCTGCTATTTGTCTGGGAAGATAACCCCTGCGAATAGTGGATGGATCTACTGAATAGTGACAAACAGTGAATAATGCAGCCTCACACACATTTTAAGCACATTTTAAATTGTAAAGTGTAAAGGGAACGCACTACTAATGCATGATAATGAAAAATGATCGGTCAGAGAACAAATGGAATTACATGCCTACAAATGCCTTTAGCCTGGTCGCCAGGCTCGAGCTATAACCGCGCGTCCGTCTGTTGTGGGGCCGCTTCTGTCTCCCTTTAAGGTGGCTAGTGGTGGTACATGGATCTACAAACGACTGGGTCATCCCGGCGAGTGGTCCAAGATGATGCAGGCGTTCCTCTAGTCCTGACTTTATGTAATCCACACTGCTTGCCTTTTATAATGTAACGATTTACAGTCATCTATTAGCTTGTGTTCATCTCGCTGCGCCTCACTTTTGAGGCGTGATTGGAAGAAGGTTGACTGTCGAGTACTAGTGCTGCCACAGCTGCACAGGGCGCTACCATCTTACACATACGTCATGTCGTTCTGTGCATGAATGCTGTATGTCAGTGGTCTCCAACGTTTTTTTCGTGTGAGAGCTACTTATTTCCATAGCTTATTTCAACCCAAACAAACCAAATATGCTTGTTTTACTGGACATTAACAAAATGCTGGTATCTGCAACTCGCATTTTGTATTTAAAAAAAAAAAAAAAAAAACCTGAATGAAAAGCAGACTTGCAGGCACTTTGGTTATCCCTGCCGTATGCTTTATTATGCTGTACATGCAATGCTTTATTGTTTACATTGCAGAATGAGGGTGAAGGGGGGTCTCTGCGATTAAATAGATGTTTGGAGAGAAAAAGCACAGATGAGTGGCGTTTCCCACAGAAAAAAAAAATATATATACACACACACACACACATACATACATACATTTTTTCTACCGCTTCTCCTCTTGAGGGTCATGGGGGCATGCTGGAGCCTATCCCAGCTGACTTCGGGTGACAGGTGTATGTATATATGTATATATATATGTATGTGTGTGTGTGTGTGTGTGTGTGTGTGTGTGTATATATATATATATATATATATATATATATATATATATATATATATATATATATATATATAAGAAATCTGCAAATGAAGCACAACTAGGTGGGGATCCACTGTAAAAGATAAGAAAATACAAATAAAAGATAATTAAAGAAAAACTCAGCACTCTTAAAGACCCCTCATAGTGGAGAGGGAACAATAAGGTGTTTGCAGAGCAATACTGTCACCCAATGGCATTTTTACCTATTAAATGGCAACAATTATCAAGTGGGTATGAATGGTTAATTGGATATGATAAAGTGCAATTTTGTCATTGCAGTGCATGTATGTACTTGTAAGTATGTATGTTTTACAGTACCGGGTAATGTCATTATTATTTCAAGCATTATTGTCACACACAGTCTTCCTTTTTTTATTATTATTATTATTATTATCATTATTATTATTATTATTTATTTGATTAGGACAGTACATATTGAGCAATATATGAGCAAACGCATCACAGTAAATATGCCAAAATTAGCTGCACTAGCTAAATTTCATCTGTTGTCCTAAGGCAGGTACCATAAAACACATACATTTATAAATGACACCACACATAAAACATCATAAAACCATAAAAAGATAAAACAATAATACAATACATGTACAGACAACGTTACACTTGTATAACTTACAAGACCAGTTACAGTAAACATGAAACAGATTGTTAAGCAATATAAATAATTATCTGCGTGGAATGGACATTACCTATGAGCACAGGACTGGTTTGCCTTTAACCACCGTTTTAGGTAGTGCGTTCCATGACTGTGTGCCTCTGATAGAAACAAACATTTGGCTAAATTTAGTTCTACGTTGCTGTATGTTACAGCCACCCCTGGTTAATGATCTCGTATTGGTTCGATTATTTTGCTTCTGTTTAAAAACCTGTAATTGTGGAGGGGCGAGTCCATTCAGAACCTTATAGACAAGAACATCTCATAATTGCTCATGTCTAACATATTGTACTTACTAAGAATATTACAATATTGAAACTGAAGAGGCTTTCTAAAACTTTCAATGTTTTCTTGGAGAGACTTCAAAGGTTTTAGTGTGGGTTTTAGTGAAAATCATTGCATGTATATACATTTTTGCTGATTTTAAAAAGTCAGAAAAGGTCTTACATGAGTGAAGTTGAAGTTAAATTTGATTGTATTTGTGATTTTTTGTTTTTCTATTTATTTTTTACATGTTGCTTAAATGGGCCGCACGGTGGATGAATGGTTAGCACACAGTCACACAGGCCACACAGTCAAGAGATGGGGAAGATCTGGGTTTGAAACTCCGTTGGGCATCTCTGTGTGGAGTTTGCACATTTTCTCCGGTTACTCCAGTTTCCTCCCACATTCCAAAAAGGTTAATTGGCGACTCTAAATTGTCCATAGGTATGAACGTGAGTGTGAATGATTGTTTGTCTATATGTGCCCTGTGATTGGCTGGCGACCAGTCCAGTGTGTAACCCCGCCTCTCGTTGGGCATTAAAAGATATTGTTGGAAAAAATGGGCGTGCAAAATACAGTACTTTTAGGGTAAGACTCATCATTTGACATGGTTATAGCTCAATTTGAAATCTGTTATTTTTTCCCAAATTCCTTTTTTTCCATTTTAATGTTTTAGAATTCTTTTTTTTTTTTTTTTTTTTTTTTTTTTTAACTTTTTCCACTTATTTTACCAGCATAGTGTGTGCTATTTGGGTTAGTGAATAAAATGCAAAAATCCTTACATTTACTCATGCAATACATCATTGGCCCATTTTGTCCAGTAATTGACAAATGGATATAGCTTCGCTAACTTTTCTAATGGGATGTCTATTGCTACAATACCTTGAACAAACTGTAATGCACATGCTTGTGATTAGGGAAGATGTAGTCACAGATGTAATTGCATTCGTGTTATTAATGCAAGAGCAGGTCTCTTAGATCTATTTGTGCTACAGATTGGAACCGTATCACTGTCACTGTCAATCTGTTTTAATCTTCTGTTCCCGAAGCTCTTTCAAATGTTTTCATTGGTTGTTTAGCTCCACAGCATTGAATGTACATGTAAGAGAATTTTTCTCTGTTTTTATCAATTTCATTGATACATTTAGATGAAGAACACAAATGCATCAAACATTTACTTTCCGTGCGTATCATTCCTTAGACACTCTCGTAAAAGGTGGGAGAGGTTTGTGCACAGCGAGAACCAGCACCTGGTCAGCACAGAGGCTCTGGACTTCCTGGACAAACTGCTGCGCTATGACCATCAAGCCCGCCTGACAGCCAAAGAGGCCATGGATCATCCATACTTCTGTGAGTTCACTCTTTTCTTCTATTTCAGCTGACCAAACCAGGATGCAAGTGTATGTGGATTAGCTACGATTTCTGACACAAGCTCGATTTAGGATGCTATCCAATTCATCTCTATTCCAGTTCCCATCGTTAGAGATCAGGGAAGGGGGGCCACTCCTGGAGGGATGGCGGCCAGCTCCACACCAGTCAGCTCCTCAAGTATGATGGCTGGTAGGTCCTGCTATTCCCAAACGGGAATAGTTCCAATGGTCTGAGCCCCAATGTGTAAGCAAGCTTTATTGTGTGTCTCAGGCATCAGCTCAATGACCTCCTCACAGCCGCTGGCAAACATCGCTGGATCACCCGTCATCTCCACCCCCAACACTCTGGCCACACAAGTCCCCGCAGCCACCGGGGCCCAGCCCTGAGGGACCCCCCTGTTCCCTTAGTCCTGTGTTTGTGTGTGATCATGGCCACATCCTGCCTAGTTCTCACGGTGGCCGCCACGCCTCCCCCTTTTTATGTCGACAATAACAAAGAAGATTTAAATTGCTTTTCACATTCATTTATATTTTGACACCTGGACTTGACAGAACATGTATCATTGCACCTGTCAGGATTGTTAGACTTAATTTGGGTGTGTTATTTGACAATGACAATGTCTAGAAATTCTAATAAGATGTAGACATGAAGAGAATGGATAATAAAATTTATTTTGTATGTTCCAAATATACAGTCTTGCTTGAAACTGTTTGACGCGGGATCCTGCTGTACGACACTGTGAACCTTCCCCCGACTTCACACACAACAGTCAGGACTCTGGTGTGCTCAGTGTTGCGCACACACACATGCATACACACAAACACACATTGCTATGTTCAGGAGTTGTTGGTATTTTGAAGTTGTTAGTTGCCATTATTCAATAATTGGACTTTTGTAGATATTCTACAGTTACTGTCAGGTTGCATGCACCCAATGCTGAATATCACAGGGTTGATAGTTTGCCAATTTTATGTTACTTTCACTTCTGTACGTGTATGTATGTGTTCATGTTTGTTTTTTTTATCAAGTCTCTTACAAATAATTTTGATGACATAGACAATTTTGTAACTTTTTGTTTTATGTTGGGAAGAGTCATCACCTACAGAAAACGACTTCAAAAATAAAACAGTTTAAACGGGTTTGCAGGCACTGTGTTTTTGAGTTATAACCGCTCCCAAATGGCCTAACAACATTTCACTTCAACTGTCAGTTAATTTCAGCACCTTTTTTCAGGGTTTTTTTTTTTTTGTAAAATTGCACTTATCACGTGTTTTGGGTGGTGGTGTTTTTTTTTTAAGAACAGTACCAGTCAAACAATTGGGCACACGTTTTCATTCCTGTCCAAACTTTTGAGTGGTATTGATAAAATAAATGGAAGTAATTGACATATGGCTGTGGTGAAAAGTTTACATACAGTGTTTATGATTTATGTAGTTTCCAAAAGATGTGGCCTTCGACTTTGTGAATGTACTTTTCTATCAGTTCCCATTCCCATTGTCCTGAGTATTGATTGGTCCAATGGGAGCTGTCAAAGAGAAACTGTCAGCTGCAGCCAATCTTGATAACTAACGTAGTGTAATAGGGCTTGTTCTTAAGCTTCAGCACCACTTCTGAAAATATTTAGGTCATTCCTATTTGACTACAACTACAGAAATTACCTAAATTATCTGCTGATCCATGTTGTAAAGGCGGGTAAAAAAAAACACTTACACACATTTAAAACTCAATACTGTTCCTAAATTGCGGTCGAAGGCTAGTTAAGACCTGGTAAATGCCGCCACCTGACACTTGTCTACACTTCCTCTATCAGCGCCATGGTCAAAGGGCAGATTTTTTTTTTTCGACTTACATTTAAAGCAACAAGTGTTGTTTCTAAGATTTGCTGAACGTAACCCACATTTTAAAACTAAACTAAATTCAACTGAATTTTGTTCATCGAATTAATGTGATTCTGATTTCCTATTTGTTATTATGCGGCATTCAAGTACTTATAAAGGGTCGGAAGTTACATAATTCGTAGTGTAACACGACACACAGTTGACATGTTTTTTCAGACAGTAGAGTAGCGTAGACTTAGTAGATTAATGTGTAAAAATACACTTTTTTTTAGCGCTCTGGTGATATGCATGAATACAAATACAGAACCATAATGGTATATTCCCGATTTTCCCAGTAGACATTGAAGGCATCCTTGGTGACGCATGCAGAGGCACGCCCCAGCAGTCAGACGTCGTCTCAATCGAAAAGTTTGCAGCACCTTACTCTCGGTTTGCTGTGCTGCTTGGACAGAGGATAGTCAACCTAAGGTAAACGACACCCCACCCCGGGCGTTTTGTTCAGGCGCGTGTTATTCGTCTTAAATTTTACTTTGCAAAAATTGCAGGAATAGAAGTCTCGCTTCTCGTGAGCTGGTAAAGAATCATCTCCCCAACTGTGTTCCACTGAAGAATCTAAGTAAGGTCATCTTAAAACTGAACCTAGTAGCAGCAGTAGTGCTAATACACCTATTACTGAAATACAGTAAGAAATACACTTTTCATGTGTTCTTCTTAACAGATGATGGCTCGGAGGATATGACTGTTTTTGGAGATGGGCTGGCCTTTGTCAGCACTGTAAGTAATTGACTTGCTTTATTGTTAAATGAATTCAAATGGCGTCTATCACAAGCGACATAAGGTAAATAAATACTAGCAGAAGGATTTTTAATGCATTATAGGGGGATACTGCCGTCGGCTAACATGAGAATATCTAGTTAGTGAGCTAGTGTGTATTTGATTTGGAAA
The DNA here is from genome assembly GCF_027744805.1 of Dunckerocampus dactyliophorus. Taxonomy (NCBI): domain Eukaryota; kingdom Metazoa; phylum Chordata; class Actinopteri; order Syngnathiformes; family Syngnathidae; genus Dunckerocampus; species Dunckerocampus dactyliophorus. The sequence continues at coordinate 21,916,577 of NC_072825.1, forward strand.
CACTTTTGGATAGAACAGTTAAAAGGCAAAGTCCAACAATCCCAGGGTATAGTGGGAAGAATAATTATTTGGTCCCTGCTGATTTTGTAAGTTACAAAGACATGTAGAGTTCAGAATTTGTATGGTAGGTTTATGTTAGTTTTGTGTAACCAACAGAGAATAACAACCCCCAAAAAAATTCAATAAAGTTTCCAAATGAATTTGTACTTGACTGAGGGAATATACAGTACGTGTTTGATTTGCGACCAACCAGCAAGAATTGAGACCCCCATGTGCTCATGAAGCACACAACTCAGTCGTATCTCTTGAGGAGAACACTCAACTGGTTACGTATGTGGATACATGACAGCTGTCACAGAAACAGTCTCTACCATTCAAACTGCTCCACCACCAGTGGCAAGACCAAAGAGCTGCCAAAGGACCTCAGTGACAAGTTTGTAGGCTTGCACAAGACTGGAATAGGAAATTTGACAATGAACACCTGAAGGGCTCAGAAAAGACTTGGGAGATTGTGATGTGGTCATAGGAGACCAAAATTGAGCTCTTTGGCTCCAACGCCAACATCCTTCCTGTCAAAGATGGAGGAGGAAACATTCTGCTTTAGGGCAGATTCTTCAGTCAGGGTACAGGGAGACTTCACCGCAGAGGGGCTGATGAATGGAACCATGTATCGTAGAATCGTGGATGAAAACCTCCTGTCCTCAGCCAGAACACTGAAGACGGGTCGTGGATGTCTTTTCCAGTACGACTATGACCCAAAACATATGCCCAGGTCAACAAAGTAATGGCGCAAGAAGACACACATTAAGATCCTGGTCTTTGGACCTGTATCCTCTAGAAATTCTGTGGAAGGAGTAGACACTTTAACAAATACATTTTATCGCTAAAAACGGCATGTGAATTTTGAGAGGCTGTCGTGAAAATGCCAAAGAAATAAAATAAGACTATAGCACTTATTATATCATAGCATATCAGAGCAATTGTCCTATGTCATGCAATCAAGCAGCATAGAGGTTAACATAACAGTGTATCATAGCAGTCCCCAAATATGACGTAAATGACCGGCCAGGGAAGCAACATTCAAACCCTGTAACTACGTATTATCACACATCTTCAAACATTTAGCTCTTTTTGGTGCAGTGACACAAAAGCCATATAGGATGACAGGCCAGATCACAAATTACTCATCACATTTTCTGCAATACAGTAATCACTCGTTCATCGCAGTTAATTGGTTGCAGACCCGAATGAATGATTTCAGGATGCTTTAATGTTGGCATGACACGGGACTGACGGTAGGTCTCACTTTTCTTCTCGGGACAAGCTTTTTTCTGGATGCCCCAACAATCAGAAAAAGGATTCCTAAGAGAAAATGGTTTTACCCCCGTTTTCAGGAGTCCAATACCTGCACCCTCGACAGAATAAAAGTCTGTGCCTGATGTTTTTCCTGGAAAGAAATGGCTTCTATCCGCCCTTCTTGACACCAAGCCATCTTCCAAAAGTCTTCACCGTAGTCTTAGCCACAGTCAACCACAAAACAGTGATGATTTAATAATTAACATATTTGTTGAAAAACCGTGATAGAGTAAAGCTGCAAAATTGGAAGCGCCATGTGGCGAGGGATGACTGTAATTCTTTCTAAATATTAACGATTATTCACAGGGTTTGAAATTCCCAGGAATGCCATCCTCTGATGTACCTGGAAAGATCTTTCTCCTCGATCTGAAAGACTCTCGGATGAAACCAGTCGAGTTGCGCATGCCGAGAAACTTTGACCTGGAGACGTTCAACCCTCATGGCATCAGTGCCCACACAGACACAGCTGGTACGAACAGACCTGCAAAGCTGCATTCATGAACATAAAGATATTTATCATCAGCACAATAGCAATGGAGGATTGTTTTTACTCTGCTGATGTGTGATCTTTGTTAAAGCATGTGTAGAAACCTGTTTCTTTCACAAGCGTCTGCAAACTATCAAAAACAAAAAAGGGTGTGTGTGTTTGATATGTAATAATTCTAAGGTTTTTACACCTTTTCATAATAATTTTCTGCTTAATCTATTATAGTTTATTATGTGCTGATTCATTGCAACAATAGTGCTTTTTCAGGACATATCACTGACAGTAAATTGTTTTTTTTGTGTTGTGGACAGATGCAGAATTTTCTGACCTCTTTTTGAGTTTGAAGCAACTCTTTTTAATAATTTCTTCCTATAGCATCAATGCTTTATTTTCTTTATTATTTTAGATGGCACCGTGTACCTGTTTGTCGTGAATCATCCTCACCACAAAAGCCAAGTGGAGTTGTTTAAATTTGTTGAGGAGGAGTTCTCCCTGTTGCATTTAAAGACCTTCAGGCATGAACTTCTTCACAGGTACTGCAAGTCAACAGCTTTCATTGTACAGTAAACTTGTAATGCAGTGGAGCCTTCAGTGTGGTACACAATACATTCATTAACTTCCAAGTTGTTTAAATAAAAAATAATCCCCTAAAATAACAATGGAATGATGTAAAGTAAGTTAAAGTGGTGTACACATACCCCCAGGGGTACACCAATTGTCATCGGGGTTATGTGAATGAAAATGAAAAGCAATTTGCACCTAGCATAATTACAAGTGTGCACGAACGCCTCACGGCGCAAGGAGACTGAACATGAGGTGGTTCATTGCTCTGTGTGCATTATATGAACAAATAAGTAATTTTGATTATTATTTTGTGCATTAAGAGTATTTAATCTTGAAGATTTCATTTATACTGGTGTTCCAGTCACCACAAAGCGCAGCGCTAAAAACCTGTCACTGTGAGTGGGGATTCCCCCCAAAATGAGGCTTTATCATGTATGTTTTTTGTACTTCGGATGCTGCTCTATCATAATTGTTAAACTTTCCACAACAGTTGGTATTAAATTAATATTCAAATCAAACCATAGCTATCGTGAGTGGACAAAAAAAGTGAAGCTCCAATTCAACCCATTCAAACTGAAGGATGCCAACATCAGACTGGACTATTTATCAGTGTTCATGTGAAACTTAATCAAAATGTGACCATGCAAAATACAAAATTTTGACCCAGAAGTTCTATAAAATTAATTATCCAATCATATTCAATATTTCAAGTTCATTAAGATAAAAATGTTTGTTTTTATGTGTGCAGGAGTAGAGGGTACATGGCTTCAGATCAAATGTATGGAGGGGTAAAAGGCCCCCATGTGAATGGCAATAAACCACAATTACTGCACACATAAAAAGCCCTAAAAACGCCTTTTTTGACACTTTAAACCCAATAATATGCTTCTCACGGGTATTAAACCCATTTTAAAGTTTTACACATTAACAGAGTGCACACATACGGTATACAGTATTGTACTTGCAAAATGTGCAGTTGTACAACATCACGTCTTGTCAAAGTATCTTTCTGCTGGTAAATGTTGAGTGAATTGACTTGTGAGACAGTTCCCTCAGCTGGATTTGTAGCTGCAGCACTCCTTCCCTCCTACAGAGAGAACCATCAAAAAAACCTCCTATTTTAAATACAATTTAAAAATATATATAAATATATATTTCATTTACATTTTAAGGCAAAGAAAATAAATCTGTGGTTATGCGGGAGAAAATTTAAGTAGAATTAAGTTGACTTAAGAGGCATATTATTTACCAGAATATGTTGGTTGCACTTCAAATTTTCCCACTTTTAGAAGGCCCTACCGTAATCTGGGACAAACTATCACCATCATAAAAGCTTTATCAACTGTACAGACATTGTTTGTAATAACATTTTAACCTTCCTGTCATTCAAGTATAAACAAATAACCTACTAAATTTAACAACAAATATGAGAGATGCACGTCAAGCCTCTTGTTTTTAACATTCTTAATTTTCAGTGTGAAAAGTGTGAAAAGAAATTAACATTTTTTTAAATGAAGTGCAGATATATTTCCATCCAAAATTACAATGAAGTTCCATTTCATCAATTTTGACATCAATTTTCATCAAGCATTTGTGTTCTCAGCTTCCACTGTAACTTGCATTGTGAAGCAACATGAAACCCTATTCTGTGTGTGGTGTATAATGTTTTTTTTCTGTTTTCCCCTGTAGCGTCAACGATATTGTGGCTATGGGAGTGGATCGTTTCTATGCCACCAATGATCACTATTACTCAGATGAACGCCTTAAAACGATAGTGGAGCCTCTCTTATGTCAACCTTGGACTAATGTTGTGTATTACAGTCCTGAGACAGTCAAAGTGGTCTCTGAGGGATATTACATGGCAAATGGCATCAACGTCTCACCTGACAAAAGGTTGGAAAGTTCTTTAAAGAGTTGTGTAATTGACATATAAATGACTTCACACTATTTTTGTTTCATTGTTAGGCACATATATGTGGCCGATGTATTGGACCATAATGTGCATGTGTTGGAGAGGACAGAAGACAATGCATTGGTCTCTGTGAAGGTACGTACTGGATGATTGTACGATTGAATATTATTTCATTAATAGGAATGGCGCGCTTGAGAGAGAAATTTTGTTACATGATACAAAAGATGTAGGAAATTAATATCCAGACTTCTACACTGTCACCAGTCTGTGGCTGTGAGTTCACTCTGTGACAACATCGAAGTTGACCCAAAAACAGGTGACCTATGGTTAGGCTGTCACCCCAATGGATGGAAATTTCTGAACTATGACCCCAAAGATCCACCTGGATCAGAGGTTTGTGATGAAACAGTGAATGATTAAAATCCTCAGTTATTAATTCATAAACTATTGTGAATCTAATTCTGAACAGTTATTTGCTATGATGTTGTTTCCTCCAGGTCATCCGCATCCGGAACATTCACTCAGAGGAACCACTGGTGACTCAGGTGTATGCTGATGATGGTCATGTGATCGTGGGTTCCTCTGTAGCTACGACCTATGGAGGCAAACTGCTCATTGGCTCAGTGTTTCATAAAGCCTTGTGCTGTGATTTGGAGTAGACAGAGAGAGCAATACAGGTGACACATAAATGAGACGTAAACCAAGCCTTTGGGTTAAATATATGGTGATTGGAATTACAATTTTTTTAGCATGATGGTGAGTCTTCTGCACACTAGAATATGTAATATTTTTATGTCCAGTGGTTCAACGCAATAGTTTGTTAAATACAAAAATATTACGTTGAGCCAGCATTCTGTTAATTTTTAGGACAGATGAAGGGTTAAAAGTTTGTCTGCTTTGGATCCATTTTGCAGCAGCTTTTAATTTACGGACAGGTGTATAAGCTTAACAGTGCTTATTTGACTACTTGTCATGAAAATGAGAAAACTTTTTTTCACTGTTTAGCCCAGCCTATCGTCTGACTGTACTCAGTGAGTACAATGAGTTGGATTATGGCACGTGCCCGATTGTTGGCCAGCATGTCGCCAATAATATAATGCTGCACAAACATTTATTACACACCATGATTTTCTACAGACTGTGTAGTGTATTTAATGCAAAAGTCACATCAGTATTTCTGCTAATCGGACAATGAAATGCAGTAATTCCTCACCACTTGGTGCTTTGAATTTCGCAGCTTCACCCTATCACATTTTTAAAACAATTAATAAATCATGTTGATTTGTGGTTGAACACAGCCTGTTATTAGTCAAAAAAGCAAGCAAATGTTATTTTTTTTTTGCCTAAATTAAGCATTTTCAAGCATTAAAAAAGGCTAAATAAACTCAATTACAAATATAAGGCATTCAGACAACTCATTCTAAAACATTGTGATATGTAGTAGTATACACTGGCCACTAGGTGTCAATAATGTTACTGTTATGCTTAGTGAGACAAACTGCGACCAGACTTGATCGCTGGCACAACAGGCTTTTATGGCGGTTTGGAATGATCTCACAACAGGCACAATGATCCCTCATCAAAACATGGGCTACAGTTGCAACTGTGACCCACGGAAAGCAAAAACTCAACTGTGAACCATTGACGTCACTTCCTGTCTGCCCTCCACTCACCTCCTCTAGCACGAGAACACATTTACAACAACACACACAAGTAGCTATGTCTTGAATTACTTATTTACTCCTATCATGTCTACTATATTGGGTAATACAAGTGTAGAGGTGACAATAGGTGTGTTATTTCTTATGTAGATGGCTCAAATGTTAAAAACCATATTAAAAATCACAAGCCGTCATAAACAGGTTTTCTATGCTCAACCACAAATATATTTTTTACTCATCTCATCCTGAAGGAGTGGAGGCGTGCTTCAGCCGGAAGGTACTTTTCACTGCTGTCCTTTCATAGAGAAGAAAAGCCAGTGTTTTCTTTTTGACAGCAGCAGCACCAGCTGGAGAGCAGAAAGTCAAATGCATTTTTATGCTCTGAATGAATTAGACTGCCAAGATGGAGGATTATATATCCAAGCTCACCAGATGATGATCAGACTCTTTTACCAAAGTATAACATAAAAACAAACTCCAAAGGAGTACTGACGTCAGTGCCTCATCAGCCATGCTGATTGGTATTGATAACGGCTTGGTCTTGTCTTGCATTGTAGGCCAATAAGAAAATGCACAAGAAATATTTTATGTGACTGAAGCGGGCATCTAGTTGCTTATAAATGTACTCCTCAAGTGAATCACCAGCAGCAGGAGGCGGTGTTTCATTCACAGCAGCACAAATGGAACAAAGTAACTAACATTTGTTCATCAGCCCGTCAACACAATACTTTGCATCAATGTTTTAAAGCTGCCTTAACAAATTGTTGAAATGGAGATACTTTTCAATGTATATAGTATAATTATGAATTATTTATGTAGATGCAGTAATACGTTTTACCATCATTTTGTTCCAACATCATTAAACATCACAGAAGCTTCATTAACTGTACTGACAATGTTTGAAATGACATTTGAACACTTTAACTGTCATACAAGTGTGACGAGACAATAACCATAGTCAAACCAAATAAAACTAAACTTTGCACTGGAATTTACAATTAATTGTATTGATCATATTTTACTAAGCAGCCAGATGCTGTGGTTATCATTAGTTTTCCTCATCATAGGCAGTGGTGTCACAAAAAACCCAGCTGAAAGCCAAAGTAAAAGCAACACACTTGTGGAGTTATTCCTTGAGATTCTCTCTGAGCTCTCACAAAAGTCTCACAAAATTTGCTGACATTGCTCATGATGATGGTTTGAACTCCAGGTTCTGAGTTTTGAAGTAAATTTTCTCAAAAAAATTGTACCACTTTTGAGACATGAGACGCTGGCTCTAGAACCACTGAATAGGCCTAAACTCAGTTGGACTATGATATGCTCCAATATGGGGGCACAATATTAGAAATAAGTACAATTTATCTTACAGTTATTACCTTTCTTAAATTGCATCTAACTGTACTAATGGAGTGTTTATTTGTTTAAAATGGATCCCCATTAGTTGATACCACAGTAGCAACAAATCTTCCTGGGGTCCAACACAAAGCAGCTCATATCACAGTCCGTTGTGAACAAAAAGTTTAATACAAAAGTAGACCTCCACAGGAGTCCAAATAACAAAAATACTGGGCTCAACCACCAAAAAGGGAAACACAAAACAATGCTAGAAAAAGTGAAAAACTACAATAACGGTGAGAACAAAAAGCGCTGCTGAACACCAAGCAGGGACTAACACAAGGCACCCGGTAAGTGATTGCCTGCAGGTGGGTACTGGAAGCTCCACCCATGCTGGTTCAACGGTGTGCTGCAAAAGATGGCAGACAGGTGGCAGCAGAGCAGCAACACAGCATATGACAAGTGGTCTGGTCGAGATAAGACTAATGATTGGAGAACTTGTTTCACTTGTGTTGCAGAATTGATAACAGTGGAAAGTTCAAGGGTGTCAACATTATTCTCAGAAGATCATGAAGGAAACTTTGAGGCACATCTGGGCCACTATAGTGCAGATCTAACATTTTGTAAAGGTTTATATGAATTTCAACATGAGGAAATTAGGAATCGTCTCACTTGTCACAGCGCTGTTGTCTGTGCTGCTTGGAGAGAGGATAGTCAACTTAAGGTAAAGGACATTTACACATGTTGAGTCACCTGTGCTCCATCCTAACTCTTGACTAACAACATTGGGCAGGAAGATGTCTCTTGCTTCTCGACAACTAGTCAACAATCATCTCCCCAACTGTATTCCATTGAAGAATCTGAGTAAGTAAACTCATGTTTAAAAAAACAAATGCTGAAGGAATATCCCTGAGTATGGAAAATGGAAATGAAGCCGCATATGTTCTTCCAGATGATGGCTCAGAGGATATAACTGTTTTTGGAGATGGACTCGCCTTTATTAGCACTGCAAGTATTCATTGTTGCACTGAGTAGAAGTCTTTAGAGTCCAAAGTTTCATGTACTAAGATTAATTTATGTTTGGATGGGTATCTCTTAGCTGGAAATGTGGCAAAAGATAGCAATTTGTTTCTCAATATAGGCATATCCAGTGTTCTCGAGATTAGTGGTTGTTGAACTTTTTTCATTTCAAGTATCCCCTGTGGAATATTATTTTCAGCCAAGTACCCTCAAACACTAGAAAAACATTTTTGGTTAAAAAAAAATAAAAACATGCTGGGCTTGGCGGAGGTAATTACAAAAATACTTTGTGCACATAAGATAATTGTCAATTTAAAGTGCCCTCTTTTGGGAGTATACTGTATTACACTGCAATTTCCTTTGTGTGTCCGACTGACTTTTACCATGTTCCTGCCAACTCTCCCTGTCCTTTCCCGGATATTTAGTGCTATTTAGTCCTCCTTTCACAAACTACAAAGAAAACTGCATAAACATAATTCTTTTGTTTTCTAATTGCACTACCGTAGACACTTACTGCCTAGCTAAAAGCAATGAATCACAAATGTATTTTTCACAGCATTCATTTGGCATCTGCGTGATGTCTTGTCATGCGTATGTTCAATATTCACAGGGTTTAAAATACCCTGGAATGCCTTCTTCAGATGCTCCTGGAAAGATCTTCCTCCTCAGTCTGAAGGACTCCCAGATGGAACCGGTGGAGTTGCTCATATCAAAAAACTTTGACCTGGAGACGTTTAACCCTCATGGCATCAGTGTCTACACAGACACAACTGGTACGAGCAGTCCTGCAAAACTGCTTTCATGTCAATCAAGGCTTTGATGAGGAGTTGTTGCTACTTTATGTCAATGCTTTGTTTCCTCATGATTTCAGGTAGAACAGTATACCTGTTTGTTGTGAACCATCCTCAGCAGAAAAGCCAAGTAGAGTTGTTCAAATTTGTTGAGGAAAAGCGCTCCCTGATTCATCTTAAGACCTTCAAGCACGAACTTCTTCATAGGTTACTGCAGCATGTTTAATTGTAAGTGAATTATTGTAAAGCAATATCAAGTCACATTTTTCCGATCTGTTTTCCCCTGTAGTGTCAACGATATTGTGGCATTGGGAGTGGATCGTTTCTATGCCACCAATGATCACTATTTCTCACATGAACTCCTTAAAACGATAGTGGAGCCTCTCCTGGGTCAACCTTGGACTAATGTTGTGTATTACAGTCCGGAGACAATCAAAGTGGTCTCTGAGGGATATTACTTTGCAAATGGCATCAATGTCTCACCTGACAAAAGGTTGGCAAGTTCTTTAAAGAGTTGTGTAATTGAGATATTAATACTATTTTTGTGTCATTATTAGGCATATATATGTGGCAGATATAATGGACCATAATGTACATGTGTTGGAGAGGAAAGAAGACAATGCATTGGTTTCTGTGAAGGTAAATAATAGGGGTGTCCGATATTATCGGCCTGATATTGGCATAAAAATGTAATATCGGTCAATAATGGTATCGATTTTGTTCCATATAATGAAAGTCGATATGGCCCGTTAAGTGCCACAAGCAACATTGATGTCCCCATAACCGTCAACTTGAACCGATGTTTTGCTTAACCGTGTTTGGGGTGGCAGGACGGTGGTGGGTTGTCAAAACACCGCTAATGGTGAGCGGGGTAGCTCATATACTTATATACAGCATGTAGACGCTACATTGAGCGCTGAGCCGTACGTCAATGTCGGCGCCATTTTGGATGTGGCAAGACTCGGAGCGGAGAAATTCGTGTCCTGCAAACCAAATCCCAGGTAAGACTTAACAATTACCTTTGATAGTATTTGGCCCATAGACTGCATGATTTGACCATTATAACATCGTTTTGAGAGCATAATTTGTCAACGCTGTATTCCCGTGCACAATTCATACATTTATATGTTGATGAGGGCCCTATGATTTCCGTCTTAACGGAAACGAGGAATTGGCCAATAAAATCGGAATCTACTGTTAAATGCGGAATCTCGCGGGAATTGACTGTGAATGAAATGCTGAACATTAGTGTGGGGAATTATTTCTCGCCGGCAGAACGCTCATTCATAGCGGCATGTCCTCACAAACCACTAACCAGCCCCCTCCTGAACTAAACATATCGAGGCGGCAACCGGAAACATGGGCTAAGTCTACAAAACCTTAGTTTAGCAGAGCATGCGAATGCAGATGTGTGTGTGCTACTCGGACTGTATGAATTGTGCTTTAGTGCTTGTTAATGTAACCCAGCGTTTTAGGTTGGCCACTGATTTCACGCGAGTTGCGTGTATGAAATAGGGACGACAGTCATGGCTGCAAGAGGCACTCGGATTTTCCACACACACGTCAAACGTCTGTCCTTCAAAATAAGAGTAGATTTTTACACACACATTAAACTACGGGCCTTCGAAAAAGAGCGGCACACACCCTGTCCAATAGTGGTACTAAAATAAGGCTGTCATATAAAATAGCTTACATTAATAAAGCTATTACAATTGCATCTGCAACTACATCTTCTTTAACCACGAGCACAGAGATGATCGTTTTTGAGGAGTTTGTAGCAATGCAAAGTTAGAAAAGTGACCAAAGCTAAGTCCCTTTCTGAAATACTGGGCAAAATTGTCCAATGATGTATTGCATCAATAAATGTAAGGATTTTTGCATTTATTTAAGTGTCATTTTATTTTATTCACTGACACAAAAAACACACAATTTATGGTGATAAAATAAGTGTAAAAAGTAAAAAACGGAATAAAAAAATGAACGGAATTTAGAAAAAAATTAAACGGAATTTAAGAAAAAATTAAAACGGATTTCGCAGGGACCTAGTGTATTGGGTAGCGAGAATGTAAAAAAAAAAAAAAAAAAAAAAGCGGAAATAGTGACAGGCAGATGCGGTAGTTTGGTTACGCACGATGTCGTTCACCGCCACATCGAGAAGCTAATTGCTGATGCTGTATCCATTAGTTTCACAACAGATATGTGTTAATTCCACGACAGGAGATATGTGATGTTACTTATATCGGTATCGGCTGATAATGGAATCTGAAATTGAGAGTTGGACAATATCAGCATATCGGATATCGGCAAAAAAGCCGGTATCGGACATCCTGAGTAAATACGAATTAAAAAAAAAAAGTAATGCATGTTATTGTTCACTACTAATTACATGTGCTATAAAATCAGTCCGTGACTGTGGGTTCACTCTGTGACAACATCGAAGTTGACCCTAAAACCGGTGACCTGTGGTTAGGCTGTGACCCCAATGGATGGAAAAGTCTGCTGTTTGACCCCAAAGACCCACCTGGATCAGAGGTAGGACATTTGACAGCATCCGAATTTATTCATTGATTAATCGAACACCCATTTATAATTGTGTATGTGCATTAAACTCAACTTTGTGTGTTCTGTTTCATTGTATTTACCATAATGTCGTGTCCTCCAGGTCATCCGCATCCAGAACATTCACTCAGAGGAACCTTTGGTGACGCAGGTGTATGCTGATGATGGTCATGTGATCATGGGTTCCTCTGTAGCTACGACCTATGGAGGCAAACTGCTCATTGGCTCAGTGTTTCATAAGGCCTTATGCTGTGATTTGGAGATGTAGGCAATTATTGCAACATGTCACTAAATAACTAAATAACGGACTCAAATCATATACAGTGATGACAATTTCAGTTTCTACCATATATGATTGGCTTGAACACCATACTGATTTTGGAGAATTACACACATTTTAGATAAGGTAAGGCTTTGATTTTTAAAAGTGCATCCGGAAAGTGCATCCGCTTCACTTCCACATTTTGTTACCTTGCAGCCTTATGCCAGAATGGAATAAATCATTTTTTCCCCTCAACTTTCTACACACAACACCCCATATTGACTACATAAACACATTTATTAAAAATGTTTGCAAATGTATTACTTTTTTTTTCTCAAAACTCAGATCATCTTTCAGATGTTTCAACAGCTTAATTGGAGTCCACCTGTATGTCAATTCCCTTAAAATATGTATTATTACAATGCTCCAAATAGGCATCATAATAAAACATCAAATAAAGTCAAATAGACAGCATGTAAGTATCTTACACTCTTCCCTGGCAGAGCAAATCTGTTTAGCATGTAACGACACCTAGTCGATCAACAATACTATTTGCCGTATTGGCTGGACAGGACAAGTTAAGAAGCATAATCGTGAAGTTAAATGGAAAGATACGCCAGCATAGTTAAAATCAAAAGTGGAGTCACTTTGGCTTTTATAGTGGAGATGACGCTGGATAGAGACGTGTGTTTAATTAACGTTTTACATTGTCGTGCTGCTCAACCTTACCGTCATTCTCGGTCTCTTCTAGTGAATACGTCATTGCTGCATTATATTTTTGTTATGTTTCTACTAGAGCTGATCTACTTGAGATACATGAGATGTTGTGTTGTCTGAATGAGTTTAAAATAGCTTTACAGTTTGTCAGACACCTAAACCAAAATCCTGTTTACACTTATGTTGCACTTATGTTGCAACAGTCTCACTCTTTTTGCATCCTGGTTAAAATATGCTGCAAAAATTCCATCCGTTGTCTATACCGCTTATCCTCATTGGGTCACGGGTAAGCTGCAGCCTATCCCAGCAGAATGCAGCAAAATATACACTATGAAATTACACGCACGCTATCATCGTATCAAAATATTATCGTTATTGTGAGCCATGTATCGCGTATCGTATCCTATCATGAGGTATCCTGAGATTCTGAGCCCTACTCCCAATACTTGATGCAGCCCAGCCTCACCCTGACTCTACCGCCAGCAGCCCCCAGGTAAATTGAGTTTTAGACCCCTGTGGTAAAGGATTTAAAGATTGTTGATGTGCATGACGACTTAGTTGCTTTGGAAACAAAAAAAACTTTACTTGTGGAAAAAAACTAACAAAAAAACACTAAGAACCCTTATATGGAATTTTATCAGAAAACAAAATGGCTCTAATTGGTAATATAATTTGTATGCATGCATCAGTTTTAGACTTGTATTGAAGAGTCCACTTCCATCCATCCATTTTCTATTCCACTTTTCCTCAGAAGGGTCACGGGGATATGCTGGAGCCCATCTTGGCTGACTTCAGGCAAGGGGCGGGGTACACCCTGGACTGGTCCAAGAGTCCACTGTATCTCAAAATGAAAACATATGTAACAGCTTGGCTAATAAGACTTTGGAAAACCAAACAAGGGACTTTGGCAAGGTTCCATCAAAAAAGACCTTTCATATACTGGCCCTCACTGTGTTCTGTAGTTATTCATCTCCAGCATCTTTCATTGTGTGTGGTACTGTATATGCGGTGCATTGGTTTATCATGATTCACTCAGTAAAGTTGATCATGTGAACATTTCCCCTTCAATGCTAATCCTGGTAATGTGAGAGTGAATGGTTGTTCGTCTATATGCGCCCTGTGATTCGATGACACCCAGTCCAGGGTGTACCAGTCCAGCATACCCCCGCGACCCTACTGTAGTGAAGACAAGGTCCATAGAGGAAAAAAAGGAAGGTTATTCTGGTTTACTCTTGTAAAGTTGACTGATCTCTTGCACAAATTGTTGCATGACTAAAGCCGTCAAACAAAGCCTTGAACTGGCAGGTTGACAGGCCAGAGGTCATCCAATCCCCTGCTTATTTATTCTCTCTCTCAGGGTATGCTCGCAGGAGCTGATGAGTTGAATACGCGGCGGTGCACAGACCACTTGTGCTGTATTTACCTGCGGGATTACATTTGGTCTTTCGTCAGGTTTGCTATCTGCCATTTAAACATGGACGCGTTTGGCTTCATGACAATTGGCATCACATTGTTTTATATGCTGTTTGGCGAGAGGATGGTCAATGTAAGGTAAACAATGTTCACTTTGGCTTTGCACTTGTATGTTTATGTGCATGATAACAACTTCTTTCCTTGCAAACACTACAGGAAAATGTACCTCGCTTCTCGGGAACAGGTCACGAATCACCTTCCCAACTGTGTTCCACTGAAAAATCTGAGTAAGTAAAATCATTTTCAAATTATATGGACGCTTATTCTTTAGCTTGGGAATGAAGAGTATGTGTGTTCGTCACCCAGATAATGGTGCAGAGGATATAACTGTCTTTGGAGATGGACTTGCCTTTATAAGCACTGTAAGTACTTGAGCTTCAGGGTCTAACTGTGTAATATACTGTTTTTCAACAAAGTGTCATAGGTCCCACAATAGTGTATTGGTTGTGTGTTGGCCAAAAGTTGAAAAGTGCTTTTAGTATTCACTCCGTTTTGTGTGTCTGTAGCTTTAACGCAAATGAGCCACGCCTGTCTCTGGCAGAGTGTGCCTCCAAGAAGCCCAATTGTGTTGTGAATGGAATCATGGCTCTTTTTAGAGAGTCGTTTTTTTTTTTTTTATTGACTCCCGAAAAAGAGCCTGCTCTTTTGGCTCCCAAAGGACTCCTCGAGGCCCGTCCACACTGGAACGTTTTCAGGTAGAAATGTTGAAGTATTTTATCGTTCAGCCATTCATCCACTAGGCAACGGCATTCTGGTTGCCCTGAAACGGTATTTTCTGACAACGCTACTGTGTTGTGTGGACAAGCAAAATACTACTTTCTGAGAACGATGACGTCACTGTTTCTCTTTTTTTTGTACAATATATATTAAAAAAAAAAGATTTTTGTTGCATATGTCAAGTACTGTATGTCATCAATAGCAACATTTATTAACCACGGCCTTTACTTGTGTGGATACTGTCAGGGCCGTGTGCGGACACTTACTCATTCCTTTTCAACAAATGATGGTCTTTTCTTTTGTTGTGCTCTGGAATAACACAAATTCAAATAATAATAATATACCGAATATTTTGATGGTGTTAATGTCATCATTGAGTTAAATATTTTTTAAATATCCATCTGGAATTACAGCAATTAATTTTCAACATAACTTTATCCCTGTTTTGAGTCATTTCACCTTTAAATGAAAGAGATTTTGCTAAGCCCTTGCTAGTCTAAAATGTGGTGTCAATTAGGAAAAATGTACAAACACTAAAAATGTAAATGTGTGCCTTGATATCCGACCACTTTTTTTTTTTTTTTTTTTAGTTCTACCACGGTGCGCCCTGTTCCACTGACGCTGTTGACAGTGGACTTGCTCATTTTCCTCTTGTTTGTAATGCCACTGCTGTGTCCTCCAAATATTATGTTTTTATGAGCCTCCAACTCTCCAACTAAGATTGCCACCTCAGTTTCGGTGAAGTTCCGCCTCTTCGTCTTCGCCTTCTCAGCAGCCATGATTCAGAAGAACTGAGCGAAATGCAATCAAGGGCCATTAAATATGGACGTCGCATTCATGAGCCACTTTGCATTGACCATTTATGGCGAATTGAAGGCGTGGAGAGGGCGTGACGTGGGGTGGAGTTGCGTAGCACATTTCGACAGCAGGTGAAGCACAAATTGCGTGAATGTGTGCATAAATAGCGCCGCATGTAAGTGTGCCTTGTGTATTACATCATTTTCACACTGTGATCTGTTCAAGATTCAAGAGAGTTTTATTGTCATGTATTCTCGTATGGATGTGACTTATTGACTGATTTGACACTGTGTATATACTGTGTATATATTTTATATGTTATTTATTTTAAGATGTGTAGTGAAGCCTTTAAAAAAATTACAAAGCTGTCTTCAGTGAAGTTAGACTGCCTCTTTTCAATTATTTTTTCCACATTTGATTATCATAATAAGGCTCTAGGGAAATATTTTACTGTTAGAACGTCATTAAAAAGCCAGTTCAATACGGACACACGTCTTTGCATGTATTCGTAGGGTTTAAAGTACCCAGGAGTACCATCATCAGACACTCCTGGAAAGATCTTCCTCCTCAATCTCAAGGACTCCCAGATGGAACCTGTGGAGTTGCTCATATCAAAAAACTTTGACCTGGAGACGTTCAACCCTCACGGCATCAGTGTCTACACAGACACAAGTATGAGCGTTCCTGCATTTCATTCACTGTCATCACAATGAAACATGCAAATTGTATTAAAACACACACCCTTTTTGTAGAATTTCAAAAACCTTTATTTTTATTTTAGATGGATCAGTATACCTGTTTGTTGTGAATCATCCTTACCACAAAAGCCAAGTAGAGTTGTTTAAATTTGTCGAGGATGAACGCTCCCTGATTCATCTTAAGACATTCAAACATCAACTGCTTTACAGGTACTGCGGCATATTTAATTATACAATAGCTTATATTGTTAAAGAACGTGAACGTGTGGTGTATAATAATATGTTTTTTTTCTGGTTTCCCCTGTAGTGTCAACAATATTGTGGCTATGGGAGTGGATCGTTTCTATGCCACCAATGATCACTATTTCTCAGATGAACTCCTTAAAACGATAGTGGAGCCTCTCCTGGGTCAACCTTGGACTAATGTTGTGTATTACAGTCCTGAGACAGTCAAAGTGGTCTCTGAGGGATATTACTTTGCAAATGGCATCAACGTCTCACCTGACAAAAGGTGGGAAGTTCTTCAAAGAGTTGTGTAATTGAGGTTTTAATACTAATTTTGTGTCATTTTTAGGCATATATACGTGGCAGATATATTTGCTCATAATGTGCATGTGCTGGAGAGGAAAGATGACACCACATTGGTCTCTGTCAAGGTAAATTAGTGACAAGGAATATTAATATTGATATCTTGAGTGATAAACGCTAAGAGGTCAAAACAACTGAGAAAATGAATTCAAATACTCAACTCTAATTCTGATTCTCTTATATGATATGACCAGTCCGTGGCTGTGGGGTCACTCTGTGACAACATTGAAGTTGACCCTAAAACAGGTGACCTGTGGTTTGGCTGTCTACCCAATGCATGGAAGCTTTTCCACTTTGACCCCAAACATCCACCTGGCTCGGAGGTTTGTCTCTCCACGTTATTTACTGATGAACCCCCTGTGATATTGTACACTTGTGATAGCAACAAAATAGCACATTTCCTCTCTTGTATTTATCAATTCAATGTGTCCTCCAGGTCATCCGCATCCAGAACATTCACTCAGATGAGCCATTGGTGACGCAGGTGTATGCTGATGATGGTCATGTGATCATGGGTTCCTCTGTAGCTACGACCTATGGAGGCAAACTGCTCATTGGCTCAGTGTTTCATAAAGCCTTGTGCTGTGATTTGGAGTAGACAATAACATGAAGCAATAATTGAATAACAAAATAATTTAATAAAACAAAACAATTGCTTCCATGGATTTTTAAAGCACTTGGAGGAGGTACCGTATGTGCACTAAACTACATGTAAACACAACAAATAAATAAAAGTGTGATGTAAGAGGAGATAGTTATAATCATCGGTTAAGAATTGATTACAATCAAACCTCGGTTTTCATATGCTCCAATTTTTGTATGATTCAATTTTTGTCGATAGGTTTTCGTACCATATTGAACATAACAAACCAGTTTGTTTGCCCTGTACTGTATCACTCTGCAAAATAAAGTGGCCAAACAAAGCGCCCTACACGTCGCTGACTCACTGGCATTTTTTATCGAGTGTGACTCAGTCTCGCCAGGATGTCTGGGAAGACTTCTAGATTCGAATTTCTAATTTTTTATTTTTATTTCTAATCATTTCTAATTATTTTTCAAATTTATTTTATGTCAAATTTTAATTATTCTCTATAAATGTATTTTTAAAAATATATTTTTGGGTGTTTGGAACAAAATTTTCTGGTTCTTGGATTAATTGTATTGACATTATTTCCTATGGGAAAAATTGCCTCAGTTTTGTACGGTTTGATTTTCGTCCGACCTTTTCAAACTAATTCATGACGAAAACCGAGGTTCAGTATTTGTATCTTCAAGTGCAGTACTGGTCTGCAACCAGCAGAGGCGCTGTTAATTCACTCTCAACTAGTTTGTAAACTAAATAACAACAACAGGGAAGATGAACGATATTCATGCAAGATTTTGGAAAAATGCAGCTATTTTTTTCCATTTCTGCTGCTTTTTTCAACTATTTCAACTTTCGTCTTGTAAACGTCCTCGTAATTATGACTTTATTTTCATAATATTATAATTTGACTCTTGTAAAATTACAACTTTTTCCGCAACCTAATTTTCCAAAAACTTTTTTGGTTGGTTGGTTTGTTTCTCATAATATTACAACTTAAAAATGTTTTTCTTTTTTAATATTTCAACTTTATGCTAAAATTACGTTAATCTTGTAAAATTATCTTACCTTTCCTTAATATTTTGACTTTATTCTTGTACATTTTTTGCTGATTTGTCCATTTTTGCCGTTTTTTTTTGTATTTTTTTTTCTAGTTTTCTTTTATATATATCTAATTATATTCTTAGAATGTGCTACGGGCCAATTAAAAATTCTGCCACGTGCCGCAAATGGCCTCCAAAATAGGCTGCCTTGTTCCTCCTGGATCTTAATTATTAATCTTACAAAGACATTTTGGACAATTCTATATTTCCAGTGTGGGAACATCTTGAAAAAGGCCCTTATCTGTTCTAACACGAGTGTGCACAAAGTGGAAGAAGTCCATCAGACACCTTTGGAATGAATGAGAACAATGAACTCTCAAAAGTGCAACTGGTGGTACACAGGCTCCATCCAGTGGCACGCAAGAACACCAGAGATTTAAATCAAATAAAATAAAATAGTACGGAAAAGTATAGCCATCAATAGGAATGAAATGATTTCCCTGGTAGAGTAGTGTTGCCTTTTGTGCAAATGGCGCAGGTTTGATTCCCAGCCAGAGTACCCCATTGGATTTCTCCTGTCTCAAGCATGGAAACAAATCATGACTTGGTGTGGCAACCTCAGACGGGTGAAGACAAAAGACAACTACATGTATGAAAAATAACAAATGCCCAAATACAAACAAATGTTAACCATCCATCCATCCATTTCCTATGCTGCTTATTCTCATTAGGGTCGGGGGGTATGCTGGAGCCTATCCCAGCTGACTTACGGGCGAGAGGCGGGGCACACCCTGAACTAGTCGCCAGTCAGCCGCAGGGCACATATAGACAAACAACCATTCACACTCACACATCCATCCATCTTCTATGCCGCTTATCCTCAGTAGGGTCGTGGGTAGGCTGCAGCCTATCCCAGCTGACTTCGGGCGAGAGGCGGGGTACACTCAGAACTAATCGCAAATGTTAACCAGACTAGCTAAAATTGAATTGAAATTAAAATTCCCTCACCTCATATGTCACAAGCCGATACCTGTGAGGTTTGAGCCGCAGTCCCTCACAAACTGGGTTGTGTGGCCAATGTATGTTTCTGTTTATTAGCATGTGGCTAATATAATGTTTGCGGAATTGACATTACAGCCTGTGTAATGTCTTTAATGTAAGTGTGTGACGTGATTATTTTTTCTGATCGGACAAGAAACTTCAGCAAAAAGTCCTAAGGGGAGGAACCACTGGGCTAGAACATCAGATGGATGAATAGATAGAAATTCCCACAGACACACTCAGACGTCTTCCCAGACATATCTTCAGTTCAAGTAGATCAGGGGTGTCCAAAGTGGAGTCCGGGGGCCATTTTTGTGATTCAGATTTTTTTAGGGGGCTCTTTGCATATTGTAAAAATAAAATGTATTCATTATTAATTAGAATATTATTATATAGTATCAATGTACAAAACGTATCAAACTGGCCCTTTGCAATTCTAGATTTTTCTGTGTGCGGCCCTCGATACACTTTATGTAATGTCTGGTTTGGTTTTAGCATGTTAACAAAATCTGAAATATCAAAATGGCCCTCACATCCTTTTTGGTATGCAGTCCTGTGAGGAAACAGTGTGGACACCCCTGAAGTAGATGTACCAGTCTTATATATATTTCTCAAAAATGTGCAGAATAGGTAGGTCATGATTTTACCACTCACAAAAAGTTAGGGATATTGGGCTTCGGGTAAAATTTCAGGATGAACCTAAAAAGCACTAGACTCTTTCCAGGTGAACTTAATTTGACTGCGCATGTCCAACTGTTCAATGTTTCAGTACTTTTTGTTCAACTTGCTGTTCTCTAACAAGGAACTGAAGGGCAAAATTTACAACTGGTGTGTGATCGATGAAATCGACCAACACGTTTCTCTTTTAGTCTCTCTGTATCGCCATTGCAACCCGCTGATGACTGACAGTCTAAGCTCGGTGGCCACTTCCCTCTGACAACATCCAGTTGGACGTCTTGCATTGGTGAGGTACTGCTGATCACTTGTTAGGTGTCGTCTTGGTCTCACAATGTCAAAATGTGAACGGCATCATGAAGAGGACTGTTTATAGGACATTTATTGGTCCATTCATGGATCACACATCTGTTGTGAATTTTGCTGTGCAGCTCCTTGTATGAGAAGAGAAAGTTGTACACAACCTACTGAAATGTTGGAAGAATTGGAGATTCAACAGTTTAGATAATTTTAGTCAAAATAAATTCACTTGTTAAGGTTATCCAGCAGTTCCTCGTTTATATTCACTATTCAGCATTCATGGCTCTGCAAATGCACAAATTTTTGCTCCAAAAACAACATCTCATTCACCATAGCCGGTAATAATTAAAAAATACAAGATAATACAGATAAAGTGTACAACATACACGTACCACGGTTAGAAAGCCAGCCATTTTTACATGTTTATGTCTTTATGCTGAACTGATGTATTTTCATCAAGTGTTGATATTTTGCACTTTGGTGTGGTCGTTGAACGCAACATAATTGTATACTGTGACTGGCCACACCATGATTCCATCTGTTCATTGATCATCTTCCATTATCATTCAAGAGTGGTGAGTACCTCCGCATTGCATACGTTAAGTGTGTTTAATAAGTGCGTGAGGCATATTTAGGGCCGAAACCTGGACTGCGTCTCGGGTTGTGAACGATAAACTGATGCGACTGGATATCCAATTTGACGAGCGAACCATTCAGCTGCGCTGGTAGTAGGCTCCTGTATCAATAAGAATCAGCCATAAATCTTTAGTTTAATCAGTTGTGGGGACATGCACCAGGTATCGCGAGAGAAGCAATCGGTTGACAGGGTGTCTTTTAAACAACGCGAGAGCCTGGGTTGCCGGCAAAAGGATTGTCGCGCATGCTCCATAGCTTGCCATGGCTGAAGACTAGAATGGGATGGAAATAGTAGCAGATTTTCAACACATAAGTAAAAAAAACAAAAAAAACAACTAACGTTTGGAACGCCTTTGGTTTTTACAAGGACGCAAAATTTGACCAGCAACAGAGGTTAGCCTGGTAACTTTTTTGCTTTGTTACTCGTTTACTTTGAAATGTTGCACCTTTTTTACATATCTGGAGTGTTGAAACCACGATTTGTTTACTTTTCCAAGATGACACGGCGTTTTCATTGCACCCATGTGACAAATAGTTCTGTTTACTCATCTGTGCTTGAAAGAGATGTGTCATTATTTAAGGGACTTCGCACTGCAATGGAAAAGAGAAGGGGAGGGTTCTGGAGCTGAAACGAATCTAACGATCGTTTTTATTGCAAATGTTGAGCGAAATCGGAGGAGATCGTCAACAACAAGCTCGCAGGAGCCGTGTATGACAAATAGACATTTTTATGAGCGTCTCGATTACTCAGATTTTTTTTAAACGAATGCGGGGATCTACTGTAGTACATTTTAGGGTCGTCCTAAAACTTCCGCCGAAAATCTCGAACTTTTTGTGAATATGCGTTCCCTTCAAAAAAACAAACAAACTCGACTACCCCTTTTCATCCTTAAACAAATCTTCCTCTACTACTTTAAAAATTGTAAACCGAGTCCCACTCTCACTGAGATGTGAAGTTTCTTCCTCTGTGCTTCCTGAGGCTGGTACGGTAAATTCAATGCCATCGGATGCTGAATCACTCGTGTCGCTGACTTCATTGTGTGTATCATCGCTTCTCACGCAGTCTGTTGCTTCTGTCGTCATTGAGTTCTCTTGGAGAAGAGGCTGGCCTTGTTTCTCTTTGTCACCCGTTGAGTTCATAAACACTTCACTGATGCTCAACAGGACTCTGTGCCGTGGTGAGTGGTCCAGCGTCTCGATGTTGGTGGTCAAGATGTCGCTGCAGCTCTTGGAGCGATTGAATACATCGACCGCTTTGACTTTCTTTGCTGTCATTCCGATCTCCTTGATGACTGTGCTGTAGTCTTCCTCTTTTTCTAAGAACTTGAATATGTCAATCATGGTCGGTCTGTCCGTCTCGCTGTGTTTGCGTTTGCGTTCGATTCGTCTTTTCTTGAACACCTTGTGAGCCTCCACGACCATGTTGACATTCCAGCTGAAGAAGAGAGAGAGCCACGCCAGGCCCATGTAGATCCATATCTCAGCAAGCACTCTGTACAGCCTTGGGTATTCTATATTTGGATTCACACCTGAAACCAAAGTGGATCACGGACCCTAAATCAAGGATGAATCGAAATGAGGATGTTTCACATCATACCTGCTACATAATCTCCGAATCCAACAGTTGTGAGGGTTATGAACGAAAAGTAGAGGCCTTCCAAGTAGCTCCATCCTTCCATGGACATGAAAACCAGCGGAGGAATCACCAGGTGCACAAAGAGCCCCCATAAGAGGAACAGAGCTGTGCAGATAAGCTGAACACGTTTCTGATAAGAAGAAGAGAGAAGGAAAGTAAACATTGTCTTGATGGGATTTTGACACATTATGAAGCTTCACCGAATATCCTGGATGCTTCTTACCACAGGCACGTCTCTACGGATCAGAACCTGGGAAAGGCGTTTGGCCCGGTCTCCGAAGAATGAACCCAGCGTGCTTATCCATACCAGACACAGTGGGATCCCACAAAGACCGTACAGGATGCAGAACACACGACCTCCTTTAGTCTTTGGAGCGACATTACCGTAGCCTACCCAACACAACAACAACACAAGTGGACCTTAATATAATATACAATAACATAGTCAAGCTGGTGGGGCACCCCCTACTTCCTGAAAAACAGGTTTTCTCTCACCCTGCTCACCCCAGACTCTCTCACAATGGGAAGCAAAAAATCAAGTTTAGCTTAGCAGGTTTGAAAAAGATGTTCTTCTTTATTTTTGTCAAGCTGGATGGCGCGTATCACGCGTTGAAAACCCCTCATGTACAGTATTCATTCATTTGAACTGGATAGAATAGCAGTGCAATGATCACTAATGAATCCTGCAAGCATTACGGTATTTATCCAGGGCCTCGCTGATGTCTACTTATTATCTTCAACATCTTCAAACATGGGAAGTCTAAACTTTTTGACCTTTGTTTCGGGAAATAGGGGCATTGGATGACTGAGATGCAGTGATCTGCTATCACACAATAACCCACTCTATAAGACTAAATTAAATATATATATCTGTATTTATTGATACTATTGATTGGTACTACATGTCATCATTTAATGCAGGGGTGGCCAAAGTTTTTCCACTGAGGGCCACATTCTGAAAAATGAAAAGATGCAAGGGCCGCTTTGATATTTTTTTGATATTTTTTTATTTAACACACAGAGATATGCTAAGAAGCTATACTGTATGTAGCTCAAGAAAAAACTGCATTTCAGCTTTTTTTAATATCGGTGAAATGCTAATAAATCATATTTTGACTTTATTCCTGTAAAATTACATGTTTTTTCCATTTCTGTTTTTTTAATTTCCCAACTATTTCATTTCAGCTTTCCTCTTGTAATTTTTTTTTTTAAAAAAGAGAACTTTATAACTTTATATCTTTAAAAAACAATTTATTTTTTCTTTATTTTAACATTGTTACAAAAATTATATTTTTCCTCATTTTACAAGTTTATTCTCATAAAATTGCAACTTTTTTGTCATTAGAAAACTTTTTTTTCTCTTAATATTTTGACTTTACTCTGGTAAAATTTCTGCTGTTTTCTATTTCTGATGTTTTTTTTTCCCCCAAATATCTCAACTTTTGTATTTTATTTTCTTCTCCTAATATTTTGACTTTATTCCATTGTTATAAATTTTCCCCCAACTTAACTTTCCAAAAATTACAACTCTATTATTTTTTTTTTACTTAAAAAAAAAATGTCTTTAATATTTCAACTTCATGCTACTGAAATGACATTTCTTGACATCCTCATACTATGACTTTATTCTTGTGAAATTATGGCTTTTTTTTCCTTGCTAGATTACAACTCTTTGCTTAAATTAATACTTTGACTTTCCCATTTTTGCTGCTGGTGGGTTTTTTTGTGTAGTTTTCTTGTTAAATTACATTTTTCGACTGTGCTGCGGGATGATAAAATCACAGCCGCGGGCTGCAAATGGACACCCCTGATTTCATGTAATCAGTTTTGCGTGGGGCTGGGAAACAATAATAACAACTTGTAGGTCTAGTATTGTTTATTTCAATTCATATATTCATACATATAAATATATTCATATTGTGTTGGTTTGTATTAAGTGTATGCCGGAACTCATTTTTAAAATGTTTTTTAAAAGATGTTCATGTACTGTACTGCATTGACTGGTATATTTAGCTCAAATTATGGTTTGCACCTACTGTATGTACGCCCTGATGACACAACTGCTTTCCATGGTGGTGTAAGAAATAGCACTTCCTTATGAGAACCAATGAACATGTTCGGAAGAGCAAGGTCATGCTAAGTCCTCAGGACAACAATCATTTCAATAGCTGATATCATTTTATGAAGGATTGTACAGAATGTCAGTGACTGGTTTAACTGGAGCTTAAATAAAAAGCACACATACTGTACCTATTGTCGTGACAATAGTTGCAGCAAATATGACGGAGTTGCCCCAATCCCACATGTGGTGATGTTTGCCCCCTGTGATGGACACACCTTGGCCCGCAGCCTCGGACACTACCTGCAAAGTGTTAAGATGTTAGAAACTTCCTCAGTATAATGCAGTGCAGACCACAAGTACAATAATAACGTTGCCAAAAGTGTCTGTTATCCATCCATCCATCCATTTTCTATGCCGCTTATCCTCATTAGGGTCGCGGGGGTATGCTGGAGCCTATCCCAGCGGACTTCGGGCGAGAGGCGTGGTACACCCTGGACTGGTCGCCAGCCAATCACAGGGCACTGCGATTGGATTATGAGGTATTCTAACAACAACAAAAAAATGCACCTTTTGTGAGCCAGTGAAGTCAGGGTTGGGTGATACTGCACATTGTGATATCGATCCAATACCATGTAAATACAAGATTACCCATGCTGATACTTTGCGCTTGAACATTTTTCAAGATCCTTGAATGATTTTGCCTTTAAATTGTTAATCATGATTATGATCACAATAAAACACAGGAAAAAGATTTCAGGCAAAAACATATCAACAAATGTATTTGTGAACAGCATTACAACAGATAAATACAACTATACTACATAAGACAATGTAGCAAAAGAATACATTTTCCATTGTTACATACAATTGTTTGAGCTGAATTAAGTTAATAGCGTAAAATAACTAAACAAAAGCAAAAACTACTATTGTCTCTCACTCAAATGATTTGGCCTTTTGGCCCCCAAATCCTCCTGTACAATATAACGACAAATATAACAATGTCAACAATGTATTCCTGTAGTTATTTATTTAAAAACAGTGCATATTCATGAACATTTACATGCAAATATGCCAGAATTAGCCCAAAGGCTACTTTACATCTGTAGTCCAGGGCAGGTCAAAGGAACGAGAAAACACCAAACCGTCAATATTGTCAGTGAGCATTAAAATAATAACCAATAAAACGCAATGACAACATCCAACAATGTATAAGATAAAACATGATCCTAAGTTAATCATCTGGTTCCACTTAAGTCATTGTTTGAGATTGATTTGAAATGTATTGAAG
Source organism: Dunckerocampus dactyliophorus (assembly GCF_027744805.1). NCBI lineage: Eukaryota > Metazoa > Chordata > Actinopteri > Syngnathiformes > Syngnathidae > Dunckerocampus > Dunckerocampus dactyliophorus. The sequence continues at coordinate 21,942,779 of NC_072825.1, forward strand.
GTAGAATGCAGAGTCTCTTATAGCAACAGTGATATTGTTCCAAATTTCTGTACCTTTGACTGACAACTGAATGTTGGGGGTGTTCTGCAAAGCGAGTTTAGTGGGTTAGCGAGCTGCGTTGAGTGGAAAGCCGGACATGCGTGTTCAGCGAAGGTAGCTCTCTTTTAAAGCAGCTGTATCGCCATGGTAACTTAGGCTAAACTCAGGTTACGTCCAGGCTTTCAACGTAAAATCATCTATGAAAGTGCCGCTGTTCCACTGTTTAACTAATTCGGAGATGGCGTCGCCATTTATCGAGAACCTACGAGGTTCCCGAGGGCACATGGAGAAAAAAAAAAATAGAAAAAAAAGAGCATTCCCTGATGATATTATCCATCTTAAAGCGAGATAGATTTTCAGCCAAGGGAATATGATAGATATGCTCACTTTTTGAGGCGGGCACTAGGATTAATATGCAATATGAAATATTAATAATTAGGCCAATGTTAGTAGATCAGCCCGTTAGTCTTCTTATATTACAATATTTGCTGGAGGAATAAACACTCAGAGGCATCAATCAACTGCAATAAAAGACCTGTTTTATTATAACAAGGAGGAAATAACAAAACACGTCACATTCAAAAAACGCTGCCATCTAGTGGTCACAACGAGATACAGCATTTTAAAATCCATTCATCCATGCATTTTCCATGCCGCTTATCCTCACTAGGGTTGCGGGTATGCTGGAGCCTACTAGTAGGGCATGATGAGTATAATAATACAGTGTTACCTTGTGCATTAGCATGCTGCATGCTGGCAAGCCAGTGGTCCCCCCCTCACTCTGCTGGCGGCGACAGTGTTGCTTTTAGCAGTAACAATCTTTTGGGAACTCCTCATAACGCTCCATAATAATGACTTGCTCATTTTTTGTAAAACACACCAGCCAGGATGGCTACGTTTTTTTTTTAGCTGAATTAGAATAATAAGATGTCAAACGCCCCCTTTCATGTGAACGCACACTCAGCACAAAGCAAATTGATAACCACCGTTGAAGTACCGTTAAATTTTGTTTGGGGAATTTAGGTTTTGTTGAGCTGCATCTTGTGCACAAAGCCAGGGTTGGTTTCGGCACTTTTGCAGAATACCTCCATTGTGTCTGTCAGGTGTTACACAGTCGCCTCTGGTAGAGGCTCTCGTTCCCTTTCCACTTGTGGGGGGTTTTATCTTAGTAAACTCACCTAAATAGGCAGTGGAGCTGGTCCATTTAAAACCCTACATATTTATATATATATATATTTTTTTTAATGATTCTATTGATTTTAAGGTTTTCAAGCTTGTCAGTGACCAATTAGTAATGCAGTATTCAAAATAAGAAAGAATCATGGAATGGAGAAACACTTAGGCAGCATTTTCTGGCAATGATGATCTGATTTGCTTAAAAAACTGAATATTCACATTTTTTTAAAAGTTTGTAATGTTTTTTTGTTAAAGATAAAGTAGTAAAGTTAAAGTAAATATTTAAATTCATGTACAAACTGGAGCTCATTTCAAGACTTTGCTGCTGGTCATTTCAAAAACGACATGCAGACAGTTGAGTAAAAGGCATGTTTTAGTAAGCCGCTCATCAATACAGGTGATTGCTGATGAACTTTTTTGAGACTTTGCATTTGTAAAAATGACAGCATCATCTGCATATTGAGGTATTTGCACATATTTGGTAATAGATATATGGTATATAATGAAAATAAAATAGGTCCAAGTATGTAACCTTGGGTTACTCCAGCCTGACAGTCGAGATACAGGGATTTTATATCACTGCCACACACATAATGAGTTTGGTTTTTACAGCTATGCTTTCATCCAAAGGATTGCTTGTTCAGAGAAACTGAATTTTGTTAATCCAGACATTAGTGTTCAACCGGTGGTCAACCGTATCAAACGCCCTTTTCAGATCGGGAAAAACAGCACCAACAAGAGGACAAGTATCTGAAGGACATTTCACTATTTCCACCAAAACATGAATTGTTGTTTCAGTTGAATAATTAGCACGAAAAGCCAAACTGCATAGCACACAGAGGGTTGTTACCCTTACTTAGATGTTTTCACACGCATTTGTAACAATATGAATAACACAACAACAAAAACCGCACACATATTTGTGAAAAACAAACATAAGAGAACTGAAAATTGTAAAATATCATCCCGATACTAACACTTCTGTTGATATCGGTACCATTGACATTAGGTCCGTCCTCCACTGAATGGAAGTTGAGACACACCTTGTCTCAACATTCCAACCTGTTAAACGTGTACGTTCACGCTCACCCCCCTTTATATTCTTAATGTTTTATATTATCACCTTTTCCCTTTGTCTAAATATTTAACATAAATATAAAACAAACAGAGCTTTTGCTGTTGTTGGACCACTTCTTCTTCTTCTTCTTTTTTTTTTTTTTTACTTCACACGACGACAAACTCATCTCCAGCTCTTTAAAAGCCAGTGCATTAATGTTTGCTGCACACATACACGAAATACACGCGAAGTATATCGAATAGACCATACCTGCAAAATCTCGTCCAGATCTTCTTTTCTTAAACAAGGGTACTTCTTCAAAACATGTTCTTTTTGAAGGAGATACTTGCTCCTGGCTAATTCCCAGTTGGGCTCTTCAAGAATTTGGAATATTGCCGCCCCGATGGACAAGTAGAAGATGATACACGATGTTAAAAAAGGGCCTTTGTCAGCCATATTCACGTCATAACGTCACTTCTTCTTTTACTCCACGATGTTTCCTCCAGGAGCCTGGCAGTCCCTTTCCAACTCTCTTCCTGGAAAAACATCCCCAGGGTTGACTTCGCACACACGCACACTCTGCAAACGCACTTCTATTGTGTAGTCACCTGAATGACATCACTTCACAAACCCGGTTGTGACTGTAGGCTGGAAACACTTTCATTGTTTTTTTTCCGTCTTCTTGTGACCAAACAGAGAAATAACACAATACAATGCTATTATACGGTAGGTGTTCTATCGGTGAAACCTGTTAAAATGACATCATTAAAGAAAAATCAATACAATAATGGAATGGAATAATATTCTACTGCAGGCATGCGGACGTGAACCTGTTCAAACAAAATGTCTTCTTGTGTTGTAAAATTTAGAACACATGTTGAAAACCATGCCCTTAATAGGCATAAAATACACAATATCATGTCATATCATATTATTGTGTATAATAACAATAACATGAATTAAAAAATATATATTATTTTGAAAATGTTAAAATTAAGTTAACATGAATTATGTATTATAATTGTAATGGGTATTAATTTGGATGGTTAAAATACTAAATATTATATCATATTTGAGTATTTCAAGAAGTGACCTGTCAATATTTAATCAGAAAAAAACATTTAGATAGAAATGTAGTTGTAAAAGATAATAACTTTAATCAATGTATTATTATGTATTAGAATTATCCATCCATCCATTTCCTACACCCTGGAGTGGTCGCCAGCCAATCGCAGGGAACGTATTATAATTATATTACGTATTATTTTCTTCTGTGATTGTTTGTCTATATGTGCCCTGCGATTGGCATGGCGACCAGTCCAGGGTGTACCGCGCCTCTCGCTGGCATAGGCTCCAGCATACCCCTGCTACCCTAACGAGGATAGGCGCCATAGAAATGAATGGATGGATTATTTTCTTCTGGTTCAAATATTGACTATTATATCATAGCACTGAATCTATTGTATACAATGATATACTGTATGTATTTAAAGAAACAGCCTAGTCTGTTTAATCATAAAAGTATTCAAATAATCAATTTATCTGCTTTTATTCAGGGAGTACAATAACAATACAATAACATAGTGGATCAATTTCGCACCTTTTATCTATCTATCTAGATAGGCATTCATGTGTATAGAGTACACTTTCACTGCAGTTTCAACCACGGGAGTGTTGCAAGCGGCAGTTGCTCTTATCGTCACATGCAACCATCCAGAAGGCCGAGAGCTGTGTGTTTGTGTAACATTTAATCACACTGGGTGGATCCAGTTGACTGCTAAGCATGATAATACACGAGGCTGTCTGCTGTGCACACGGTGAGAAAGGTGAAGACTGGTCCTTCAACCTTTTCCTCATATAACTGCGGCATGCATTTGAACACTCACATTCATATTTTCCACTGCATGAATGCAACAGATGAAATGCAATGCACAGTATCTGGTCAGGGACTTCACGGTGGCCTAGTGATTAGCATGTCAGCCTCACTGTTCAAATCTCCAATGGGATTTGGACATGCGAGTTTGGGGACCCCAATTGTCCATTCAGTATATGCCCTGTGATTGACTGATGGCCAGCCTAGGGTTTACCCTTCTCTTGCTCACATCGGGTCATTTTCAAACATAAATAATCAATTATTTTGTATTTTTGCTACGATTTCATTTTGGTGATTCAAGGGAGCACATCTGACATGATGAAAGGAGAGGTGAGGTATTGTTTTTTTCTGCTATTTTGTGCTGATTAAAAACGAGCCCAAATGTGAATTGAACATTTTAAAACCCATAAGATAGCACATATTGGACAGCTACCTGCTGGAGACCACTGCAAACAGTGTGCTTTGTTGCTGCTTCCTTGTTGGTAGACTATTTTCATCTGCGCATGCGCAAACCTCTCATTAGCTAGTACTAGCTCACCTGTACTAACGCCATCAGCCTAATAACAACATTTGCAACGACGTTTTCACAAGCGTACGCCAACAAGCGCACACTTTATTTGACAGTCACTTAGAAATGAGCGTTTATAGGTAAAATAAACTTCTAACTCCACCCACTTGGACGACGTTTTGCTTGGTCATTGAGGCTGCGTCATCGCCTCCGTGGAAACCTGCCTGACTCCCTTCATCCTCTTGTGGAGGGAAACACCGCTTCTCACTAAACATGGCGCCATCACATCCTCTAAACATGTCTTCCCTCAGGTAGGAAACCTATAATCACACGCTTTGTGTTTTGGATTTTTATAACTTTATAATTGAAGTTTCCCCAGCTGTAGTTAGTTGCTGCCAATACTCCATGATAGAGATAAACAAAACCACTTTTTGTTATGCTAGCACTCAAAGGATAAAAAACTGATGTGAAATAGAAATAGTACACCGTAAGTGCATAAAACTGTTTTTTTAATTTTTTTTTTTATAATTTCCCGTTTATGTTTTTGCTTTAATAGTTGCGTAATACGTAACTATATATACAGTATGCTGTATATGTCAGGTTGCCATTGCTGTTCTGGTAATAAAAGTATGCTATTACTATGCAACATTATACTACCTGTGATAAAATAGTTTACATGTTGAGTCAAAAGTTTACACGAAATTTTTACTGACAAAAAACTAAAGCATTACATCACTCTGTAACTGCCCATGCATCTCTTTAATATAATCGCTGGAGAACCCCAAAATACATGGAAATGATCAGTTAGCAAGTTTTTGTTTTCCAGTGACATACAGTACAAATGCATAAACTTGATGTGTTTGCTGTCATTTTTGCGATTGAATACACTCTATAAAATGCATCTTGCAGCAAAAGCTAATTTATTATGTATTTTGTATATATCATTGCAAAATTGACACTCATTGCTTTTCTCTGTTTCATGTGGACACTGGGATGTTTGGTGACATGATGCTGTGAGTATCCATTACCGTTTTTACCTTGGGAAAAAAATGACTTGAGACCATTTGTAACAGATTGTATATTTTTATTTATATTTTTACATGCATATTTTACTGTTAGTTTGCCTGCTTCTACTGCTTTTTGTGCACTTCTTAATTGAGACACTAGTGCAGTGTATTCAAACGTAACAGCATTTCACAGGGGATTTAGGTTTCAAGGCACATAGGAGTGAGAATATTCAGATAAAAATTGTCAGTTTTGGAGACACTGCTGTTGTTGTCCTGGGACTGACATTATGCAGCCTTTTGAAAAGGGGTGTGGTCCTGAATTGCCCTGAGTTATGTGGACGCAAACACATCTTTATCTTATGAGAACACATGTGCCCAAATGGGTTGCAAGTGCTGTGTTAAGGTAGCCAAGAAATGGCGGGATTCCCTTCTCTCAAACGCTGTTTATATTTTCCCACCCACATTTTCTTCCTTTTATTAAAAGACTAAAGGACTAAAATATGCTTGCTTTCCCTTAAAGCACTATTTGTTATGTCAATGGTTGCCACATGCCTTATTGTGAGCATCGCAAGCATGTTATTTTGTCCCCCAAATCAACAAAAAATGTATTATTATTAATGGAATGATAGTGCTAGCACAGGTACATGAAATAAAAACACGTGCAGAAGGATTCAAATTTACGTAGACATTTTAAAATGCAAGTGAAAAATGTGTTCATTTACAGTTTGTCCACTAGGTGGTAGTATACATTAGCACATCCTGGTATTTAATAATTACACACTGTGACGTGGTCACAGTGCCGAAAGTGAACATCAGTGTTTTGTCAGTGCAATCTTATTTTATGATAGTTGCTTTACCCGAAAAAAACACACTCTTATAGAAAGAATTTGTATTTTAGTGATATTTTTCAGACATTCCTAATTGCTTTTATGAAATAAAGTTTCATCAGTTTTTAGTTGTTTTTTTTTAAATATAGGAGCACATTTTGTTAAGCATCAGTCGCTGCTTGAATGTCTTACATGGAATGTCTTAATGCAAGTTCATAAAGAGGGACAGCATGTCTGCTAGTAGACTGGGGCAGTAACCTAGAACATTCCCGCTTTATGAATTCTTCATGATAATAACAGTGACTCATGAATATTTATGTACTGTTGCCATCCCATTAGTGCTCCTTAGAGCTCAGGGCAGGAGCACCAACAAAACCGCGGTAACCATGCCTCTATGCATGCACTCAGGATTCGTATTTTGCAGCATTTTCCTGGCGGCGTGTAGCTTTACATAAGGCATTGAGGGGAAAATGTGCGTCCAGATGCAGTACTGAAAGTCAAAGGGAGATGAACTGGGTGGAAGTGGTATGGGACTTTATTATATAATCATTGAGTGACGGAGCCAGAGAGGGATAAAGATGTTCCAAACAAACAAAGTCCCCTCCCCACCCCCATCCACTGTGTACTCTGCTGGAACTGGATGATGCACTGCACCATCATACATGTTCCAGTTTTTTGGGGGGTAGCAAAGGAGGAAGAAAACCGAGCGTGTGCTTCACTTTTTAAGGGTGTGTCTGCCTTGTGAGTGTGAGCTCCTCTTTGGTACCAATCTGGCGTTGTCTCAGGGGATTGTGGGTCTGTGGATGCTGCTCCTCCCCTTCTTGGTCCTGTCTCTCGTCGCTCTCCTGGGTCCAGCTCAACACCTGCTCTTGGCACCAGGGCCCGCCAGTCTCCTAAGCAACTGAGCATCAGCACCAGTGCTTCATTTGCCCTTTGTTTCTCTCACTCAGACCTGGCCACCTTATACCGAGGCGAAACTGAACAAATAAACTAAGTGTTGGCTTTTCGTCGGCACCCAGGCGGGATTAGTTGGGTCTCTGCTGTTAATGCATTAGTAAATGTTTAACAGCACTTTGAACACTGATTTGGCGTCACGTTGCTCTGTGACCAAAGTCTACAAGAAAAACACTGCTGTTGCTGTGCTGGGGAAATATTTTTGGCTTTCGTCCGTGGACTTGATTTGCTTTGGACTCATTGGATTAACACAATCACCTATCTCCTGGTAAGATCTTTCATTTAATGTCGCTCAGAGTCGCGAGTGACTGTGTATATACCATATGAACTTGTCTCTTGTGTTAGACAACCGTGATGGTGTCTGAGAGGGAATAATGAACCCCTTTAGTTCCCCGTCTCCACCCCCACCCACTGCCTATCAGCCGTATGTCCCTAACGGGGTCAGGCAGATGGGTGGAGACCATTTAGGGGTCCATTAAGACGGCTTGAGTGTGTGCATGTCATGTATGGATGGGCTTGTTTGTTTTTGAATTATAGATCTAGATGTCACGCTTTTGGATGAAAGTCATTTGTGGTTGTTTTTTAATGAGCTTTATTGTGTGTTGATTTAAATGTGTGACGTCTATCGTTTTAGAACAGTAAATAGAAATCTGAGCTGTCTCAGCAGCTTTGCATATTGTTGCAGATAATGAGCGAGAACGTGACGAGATAGTGTGTGTGTGTGTGTGTGTGTGCGTGTGACTTCCTAGATAAATAGGTAGGTAGCTAGCTAAGAGATCAATCTTGTTTATTGATTTCATGAAATAGAGGTGGAATGAAAATACAATGGATGATTTAAGGTTGACTGAATAGTAAGTTGCGTGCACCTTGCATGTGGCATGCTCGGTCCTGAGTGGGGTCCAAGCCTGTGGAGTGAAAGCTCCGCCCCTTTTACGAGCGTCGGACACCTCGAACACAACAAAGCATGCGTGTCTCCTGAACATTGTTCGTCTTGTAAACGTGACGAATACTGGATTTTTTGGGGGGACTCTTTTGTGCTATCTTTTGCTCTTTCCCGTTGATGCCTAACCCGCAGTAGGTGAGTCCGAATGTAAAGATGACGGTGATGCTGACGGCTGAGTTTGTTTATTTTGTTTCGTCGCACATTCGGCGCCATTTTCATACTGGGGATTGTTTAAATCGCCGCACGCTGGTGCGACACTACCCGCTCATATCTGCGCTGTAATTTGAGGGCAAAAGTTAAACATGAAACGCGGTGTACGCTCAATTGTTGTTTAATTTACACAATTTTGTTGTGAAAATATAATGACTCGGCTCGTTACATAGCCATTTATGTGGTCATCCCACACAAATCAGAAGTAGTCGCCATCTACATGTGAGTTGTCTTTGTAAACATGGCTGGGGGCGCACCTTTCCACTCCTCTTCTGCAAAGACATGCATTTGCACGCAATATAATATTCACCTGCTAAATTAGAATCCATGATTCTCTGGTGATACAGCACATGCACATGGTAATTAAATCACAGCATTTTTAATGTTCTTCCATGATGTATACGAAGATCATTCTAAATTAAGAATATGTTGTTATATGATTGTCCATTTAGTCTCTGCCATCTTACATAAGTGGTGTTCCGCAAAACATATTTGACGTGCAGTTATTTTTCAGGCTGACTCAAAGATGCCCCTGCTATTGAATTAAATTTTCTGCTTGACATGACGTGGTTTCACCCCCAAGAGGAGAGATGGGTTAAAAATACACACACTCACTAGGAGGGTGGCATATAAAAATGTATGCCTGCTCTTCCTCACTCTCTCACGACACATTTGAAGAGAAATTCATGCAAAAAGGCTCATCTCCATTGAGGTTACCGTTGGATGAATATAGTCAGATCATCTTTCATGAAGCAGCTATGGCGCTTGGAGCGTGAGGCGGAGGCAGGCTGGGTTCACACGGTTCAACGGCCAGCAAGGATAAACAGCGAGGTTAAGAAACAACGTGATGGTGCTCGGGGTCATCTGTATATTGCTGAATCAGCAGCGTTGAGAGCATGGAGTTGCCAGGGTGGTTCTGAAGGATGTTTGTGGCTCTGCTGTGTGAGAGTGAGGTCATTGAGGTCCCATAGGAGCTTGCTGCTGTTAATCCTCTTTTAGGAGTTATGATGCGTTTGAGCAGTTAGAATACTACTGTGTTGTGCTCAATAAACAGACTCCACATGCATTCACTCCATGTCTGCTGCTCCTTTACTTGTGAATGACAGATACACTCACTCAGCAAATCTAATCCAAATTTATACTGTCATAATGTTCAGCACGTAAGTCGCATCCAAGCATTCATATGTAGCATTTTTTTGTTTTGATAATCTATTTGGCATATGGTAAATCCCGACATCTGGACACAAAAGATTCCATGATGTTCCATGTCTGAAAGAGTCCTTCAGTGCTCTAATGCACACTATTATTTGGAGCAGTCTTGGTTTTTGAATCACTTAGAGGGCGACTATACTAAATCAATCAGGCTGCTTCATTCATTTCCCATGGTGGTTCATGTTACACTATTGGCAGCACAAGCCATCTGTGTGTATTGATTACTTTAGAACTGGCTTTGGATAGGTTTACACACTAGACCAGACTAAAATAAACCTGTAATAATCTCAGACAGCATCAAAGTCCTCTAATGTCCTTGTGCCTCTTTCACAGGCTCATCTTCCACTTAGATTATAATGGCAGTAAATAGGTGATGTTGGGCACGCATGTTTGCGTTACAGCTGTACAGCTGTACAGTACAGCTGAGCTAGTCACGTGTTATGTATGTTGGCATGTGTGCACTGTGTGTTTACTAAGCAAGGTTAATATTTTTGGAGCCACCATGTGGTCAGAGGACAAATATCTTGGCCTTCAGCTTAGTTCTCCTAATTCTCTTGGTTTTTAGCCAGGTGGGCAGAGCGCCACTTAAAACTGTGAATCAGTGCAGCTGATCGCCTCTGTGCTTCACCATCGCCTTTTTTTTTTTTTTTTGCACACCAACACAGACCAAGATGCTTACACACATCCAGAAGGGTTGCTAGAGAGTCCTGAGTTCATGGAGCCAGTGAGATAGCCACTGGAAGCAGGCAGGTAGAGATAATCTCACTTGGTAACTTGGGCCTGATTAACTCTAAACTCCTTCTAATTCCTTAAGCCTACTCCGAGTGGCCAGGAAACATGCTTTCTTCATATTGCTGTGTTTTTAGTTTTTTTTATATACGATTGTAGCGTATGTTAGGAACTTGTATCACCATTGCCATACATGTTTGCAAAAGGAGCTGTAATATCATTAAAGTATTTGCATGACATTACACGTGCATTTGCGTGCCATGAACAATGCTCTGGACATAAATAGATGTGAGCTTGTCTGTAAAGGCTAACTAATGAGTCCCAGCATCTTGAGCGCATGTAGCTATTTATATACATTACCACCTCCTCCTCCTGTCAAGGCTCTTCCTCAATCAGCCCTCTGTCTCACTTCATTTTACATTTGCACACACTAGGTCACAACAGCTGTCAAACATCACTAGCAAATTTGTAGCTGGTTCAATATAACAACTTTTATAAGTACTTTCAAGAGCATGTTCTCAATTTAAACGATTTTCTGAAAACAAAATTCTCCAGTAGATTAGTCTCATCACGTTTCCATTACAGTCTTCCAGTTGGGGTAACAGTCATTTATGCTAGAGGGTGGCCTACTTCATCAGTAATATAGCTCATTAGAGAGACTAATAATGTAGTATCGGAGGCAGCTTTCTGTCTTTACAGTACAGCAGCATTTTATATCATTTCTTCCATGGCAGCAAAAGCATCCTGTAACAAGAGATTGATTGATTGTGCACTGGTGCGGCTGCTGTTATCTCCATCCGTCAAGTGATGGGAGTCAGCCCCTGCTCAGCTGGCAGATAGCTGAGATGTTAGATAGGCAACACAAAATGGAGGAGGCAGCAGGCACAAGCTCAGCTGGTCCATTAGGAGCATGTCTGCTTCCTGACAATCAGAATTGAGATGACAGAGCATTAAAAGACCCAGTGGAGCCTGTGAGCACTGATGCATACTATCTATGTGAGTGTGTGTGGTGACCTGGGGAAAAGGCCTATGGAGGGTCTCTTTGGGGGGGAAGGGTAGTGGGGATTAGTTATAGAGTGCAGCGTAGTTATTGGTCACTGGACACAAACAATGGGAGGGCTAAAGAGGATTTTGTTTCTGTGTGTACCCCCTCCTCCTCTCCTGGTGTCCTGCAGTTCTAATGGGATGTGCATGCATGGTATAGTGGGCCAAGCTTGCACCCTTTTGGACAGCCCTGTACATCTGGAAGATTGGCCTGCCCCTCTGTCTGCCTGTCTAGCATCTCCCCTCCCCCAACCTCTACATGGCAGGGCAAGCCTTGAACTACACATGGAGGAAACGGACACAGTGCAACATTAGTAAGCAATTAGGCAAGACACAGCTGAGAAACAGTGCACAGGTACTGAAAGGGACACATCTCAGCCAGCTGAGATTGCGTGTTTGCATCATGTTGGCAGAGTTTTTCAGTCAGTCGAAGGCTTTAGTCAGTTAGTAAGACCTTTCTAAATATGCCAGATCTGCCCTCTCCGCAACCCCAACAAAGCCGTGTTCGTTAAACTGCTAGGCTGCTTGGCTGCAACAGTCACAGTGCACAACTGAAATTTTGACGTTTTTTTGGCTCGTTTTCCTAGATGTTAATGGTATTCTCTGAGCACTTCTTAAAAACAGGAGCTAAAACATTTGCTTGTTTACTTTTAGTGTCTTCAATAGGAGTTGGTTATAGTTTTATTTGGAAATTCAGAATCCAGAAAATTTTGTAAAAGTAATATAATATTAATGCAAATTATGCAAAACATTTTTTTCAATCACTGGGGGTTTGAGTATGTAATAAGATCAAAGTGCATTTTTCTCTTTTGTCAAGCTGTAATTTTTTATGAAGAAGAAGAAGCTTGCTTAGATGACCTACATAGGTTGATGATTGAAGTTTGGCACAGATGACAGCGATGCTGATAGGCACCTACAGAGTAGAATGCCTCCTTTGTGTTCAGAAGATTTAATGAGTCTGTAACAGGGAGCATTGTGAACTCAGGACAACATATCAACACCAACACACTACTGTATCCATCTAACAAGGATGGCCTTTGTGTGTTGTCTGTGCATGTGCGTGTATTGTGGAATGTCTGTGCAAATGTGTGTAAACACGGGAGTGTAGTCTGTGGCTGACAGTTGGCTCCACGCCACTTAAATGGGGAAGTGAAAAGTACACAAGGACTGCTTATTTTTTAATAGTGATTATATGTTACGTACATGTATAGTCATGTGATTCTACTCTTGAATCGCTGCATAAAATTTGAGCAAGACCTGACCAATCAAAGTGCCTTTTAAGGGGCATGTGTGATATCTGTATTACATACAGATACCTGTATATGGTAGTAGTATTCCAAAGCATTTTGAGCACAACTGATAGGGGTTGCCACAAAGAGTTATTATTCTTTGTGGCAACCCCCTTGGGGTGTACTGAATTTTTCATGAAACTTGATATGAAACATGACGTGAAACCGGAAGCTTGTTAATTGAACATTATAAAGCAAAACGTTTCTGTTCCACTAACATGCATATACAAACTCACTGTATTGGTGTTGTGTTGTTGTTTATTGCATTTGTTTGCAAAACAGTGTTAGGCATGTTTACGAAGCATGAGATTAAACCTGATTGATCCTAATCTTGTTTGTTATCTTTCAAGTGCAGCAGCGTTGTGCTCTGTCACTTTCTGGACAGCACTGTGACCTTTTCTACATCTGACTCCTTTCTTGTTCTCCACCCCAGTGGCTACCATGACAACAGAGGCAAGTGCCGCAAGCGAGGCGGACACTGAAGGCAAGCAGAAGGCCAGTGCTGCTGAACCCGAACCTGAGAATAAGCAGAGTCCTGAGGCAACCACATCTGAGCCAGAAGGGGAGCAGTTGGCCAAGAAGACCCAGGACCAGGCTACTGAGCCGGGGCCTGCCAATGTAGCATCCTCCCCTGAAGAGGACCAACTGAAGCCTCGCACCAGAACCTCTGCTGGCAAAGGCCTCTCTCGTCTATTTTCCTCTTTCCTCAAGCGTCGTTCCCAGTGCTCAGAAGGAGAGGGCTTTGAGGCAGAGAAAGCAAGAGAGGAAAAGGAGGATAAAGAGGAAAAGACTGACAACACAGAAGAGGAAAAGGAGGAAAAAGTGAAAACTGAAGAGGAGGCTCATGTAGAGCAGAAATCTGACCCAAAAGAGGTCAACAAGAGCCAAGAGAAACCACAAAAAGAGGAAAAAAAGACAGAGCCAGAAAAACTTGAGAAGAAGGGCAGTAAGAAGAAAAAGAAAGAAGCCAAGAAGAAAACAGAGGAAAAGGATACAGAGAAGGTGAAAACTACTGAGGCAAAAAGGGAAGAGAAACAAGAGAAGAAATCAGAGGAAGAGGAGAATAAAGCAGAGCAAAAGGAGGAGGCAAAGGTAGAGGGTGCTCAGGAAAAAGAAGAGGACAAATTGGAGCCAAAAGAAAAGACAACTGCTGAAGTAGAAGACACAGGAACAGAGGCTGTTGAGGAGCGTAAAGACGAGGAAAAAGTTGATAAAAAGGGGGCAAAGAAAAAAGAAAAAGAGGAAAGAGTGAAGAAAAAAGAAGAGGAGAAAGCTAAAAGAAAAGCAGAGGAGGAAGAAAGGGCAAAGAAGCGAGAGGAGGAGAATAAGAAGAAAAGGGAAGACGAAAAGGTGAAAGAGGCAGAAAAAGCAAAGAAGAAAGAGGAGGAGAAGGCCAAAAAGAAGGAGGAGGAGGAGAAGGCAAAGGAGGAAAAAATAAAAAGGAAAGAAGAGGAGAAATCCAAGGAGGCTAAAAAGAAGGAGGAGGAGAAATTGAAGGAGGTGAAAAAGAAGGAAGAGGAGAAATTGAAGGAGGCCAAAAAGAAGGAAGAGGAAAAATTGAAGGAGGCTAAAAAGAAAGAAGAGGAAAAATTGAAGGAGGCCAAAAAGAAAGATGAAAAATTGAAGGAGGCCAAGAAGAAAGAGGAGGACAAATTAAAAGAAACCAAAAGGAAGGAGGAGGAAAAATTAAAGGAGGCCACAAAGGAAGAGGAGGAGAAAGGGAAAGAAGACGACCAAAAGAAGACAGAAGATAAGGAAAAGAAAAAAGAGAAAGGGAAAAAAGAAAAGGAGGAAGGGGAGAAGGCATCAAGTGAAAAGAAAGTAAAAGCACCCATTGCTGCCCCAGAACCAGAACTTAAAACTGAGCCTGAAACCGAGCCAGCTCCCGAACAGCACTCACTCAGCAGCACAGAGATGCAGGTCAGTGCAAACCTGGATATTATCATTCTTATTGTATTTATTTTGGGGCTGCTTTCATGATCCCAAATAGTCTAACTATTCATTTATAACATTCTCCCTTTCTGACTCTTCTAGCCAGCTCCAGAGGAACACAAGGAGCAAGTTGAAATCAAGGAAGACCCAGAAGAAGTCAAAGAAGTGAAGGAAGATGGTGCAGAGAAGAATGAGGAAGAACCAGAAGAGCAGAAGAAGGAGGCAAAGGAAGGGGAGAAGTCTAAAGAGGAGGTGAAAGAGCAGAAGCCTGCTAAAGAAAAGAAGACAGAGAGGAAGGGCGATGACGTCAAAGGCTCCAAACGACAGAAAACCATTCAGTGCAAAGTCACCTTACTGGATGACACTCAATTTGAGTGTGAGCTTGATGTAAGTGACCATGCACGTTACAAGATGATTGCATCTGTGTTTTATTTTGTAATCATTTTTTCCTGACTGTCTTTTCATTTAGAAACACGCTAAAGGGCAGGAGCTCATCACTAAAGTGTGTGACCACCTTAACCTGTTGGAGAAAGATTACTTTGGCCTTGCTCACTGGGAAACACCAAGCAGCAAGGTCAGCTTTTAACTGAATTTGCCATTTGTATTGTTGAATAGTTTGAAGTGGCTATGTTCTTCTTTCATGAGAATCTACACATTGATACATTTTATAAAAGGATTTTGTTGTCAAACCAAGTTGCATCGAGGTCTGAGATTGCACATCTGTCAGGAAGTTCACCATGGATGCATTGGCAAGAAATATACCATGAGTTGTGGTAATTCATGTTTTCATACCGTAGACATGGTTGGAACATACCAAGGAGATTCGCAAACAAGTTCCAGGTGCTATCTACGAGTTTACGTTCAACATAAAATTCTATCCTCCTGATCCGGCACAGCTTACTGAAGACCTCACCAGGTTAGTGCCTCTTAAATGTTGTTTATGCTAGTGTGAGATTTCCTCGGTGCTTTAGCTTCATACTATATTTAGGATACAGATGACTCATACAAAACTACCCTTGATATTCCCTCCTCCCCAATTATTTTCCAGGTACTATTTGTGTCTCCAGCTGAGGAAGGACATCATGAGTGGCGTTCTTCCCTGTTCCTTTGTCACCCTGTCCCTGCTGGGCTCTTACACAGCACAGTCAGAGCTTGGGGAATATGACCCAGAAGTCCATGCAGCTGACTATGTTAAAGATCTCAGTCTTGCTCCTGGACAGAGCAAAGAGCTGGAGGACAAGGTGATGGAGCTGCATCGCACATACAGGTAATCCTCCACAACCTATTATGAAACAAAGAATGTGATCTGTTATACCACATTTCGATTCTGTATAATGGTCTTCGTTTCACTTTTTTGTATGAAAGGTCAATGAGTCCAGCCCAAGCTGACATGTTGTTTCTGGAAAACGCCAAGAAGCTTGCAATGTATGGTGTGGACCTGCACCAAGCCAAGGTATGTTATACAGATATCACACATATTGAACTCCATGACCTCACAGCGTGAGAAAGTCTGCCCCCCAGTGCATTTGTGTTGTAAATGCAGGATTTGCCCTGTTTGTGTTTCCAGGATCTTGATGGTGTGGACATTACGCTGGGGGTTTGCTCTAGTGGTCTGATGGTTTATAAGGACAAGCTGAGAATCAACCGTTTCCCTTGGCCAAAAGTTCTCAAGATCTCTTACAAACGCAGCAGCTTCTTCATTAAGATCAGGCCATCTGAGGTAAATCACGATAATATAAATAAAAAAATAATATAATTAATAAAATAATATAATTAATAATAATATAAATACATATTTTGTTCATTTTTAATAAAACCATTTCAAATTTTAAAATTCTTTCATTTATTTTCTATGCCACTTAATCCTCATTAGGGCTGCGGGGGTCTGCTGGAGCCTATCTCAGGGCACATATAGACAAACAACCTTTCACACTCGCATTCATACGTATTGACAATTTAGAGTCGGCAATTAACCTAACATGCATTTTTTGGAACGTGGGAGTAGGCCTGTCACGATAATCAGTTAATCACACGATAAATAAAAACAAACTCGATAATTGCGGGCCTCGATTATATTGACACGTGCATGCGTGTTTGTTTTCCTCCTCTCTCTTTACCAAACAGGCTGGATGACAAGAGGGTTCACTCTTGCCTCTGTCTGGGCACGGTGGTTCTATAGCGGAATGAACGGAGTGAGTGAACCCTCCTGTCAGTCATTCAATCTCTTTATCCCAATGGGCGGAGTCAGAGATGCTAGTGAGTGACAACACTGCAGTTCACAATGCCCACCTGACAAAGGACTCGCTCTGCAAACGCAAATATGAATGAAGGCACAAAAGCGATGGTTTCTAAGGCGAATGCCACAGCCCAATGTGAGAATATTTCGGTATTAAACAGAATTAACAAGGTGAGCCCATCAACACCGACGAGCTGATATGTCACCTTTGTTGGAAAGTGGTGGCTACGAAGAAGAGGAATATGACCAACTTTCATGCGCACCTCAAACACATACTGTACATCAGGGGTCACCAACGTTTTTCCTTGTGAGAGCTACTTTTACAAAATGAAAATGGCCAAGAGCTACTCATTTTTGTAACATTTATTTTCAGAGCTTATTTTAAACCCAAACAAAACAAATATGCTTGAACATTAACAAAATGCTGGTGTCCACAACTCACATTTTGTATTTCAGAATGCATTTCTTTCTACTGTTCTTTCATTATTAACTGAAAACCTGAATGAAAAGCAGGCTTGCGGGCACCTCATGTGGTCGTGGGGGGCTACCTGGTGCCCGCGGGCACCACGTTGGTGACCCCTGCTGTACATCCTGTACAGTTTTCCCAACTGGGAAAAAAATGCCACTCGAGGTGCAGCAGAGCCTTCGTCCCGACAGTCAACGCTTACTGAGGCGAAGTAAATATAAACAAAACAGCGCAAAATGGTGCACGCTCACAGACAGTGTTGCTACATATTAAGCCTTCCTGTTAAGGAATAATACCCAATATTCATTATTTGTTGAAGTGCAATTTTATTTACAGAGCCTTGATACTCCACTTTATTTATTGTTTTTATTGTTGTGCGTACTTTTTTCTTGACAGAGACAGGGTCAATGTTTTATTGTTTTTGGTTATGATTTTTATTTAAGTGCAATTGTTGCTAAAAGAGGCTGAGAGCCCATTTTATTTTCCTTCTTTTTTTTTCCTTATGTATTTTGTAGCTTTGTTATTTAACAGCTCTTGACATTCCAATTATAATGTTAAATACTTTTGAGAAATTAAAGTTGCTTTTGATACGGTGTACTTGCATTATTATGCCATATATTATCATTATATTAATGAAAAAATGGTCTCAAAATAATGTTGACAATTATATCGTTTATCGGCAATAATTTGTAGTATAATAATTATAGTCCAGCAAAATTTGTTATCTTGACAGGCCTATGTGGGAGGAAGCCTGAGTACCCGGAAAAAAAGCACGCACACACGGGGAGAACATGCAAACCTCACACAGAGATATTACAGATCTCCTGTGACTAACAACATGCTAACAACTAGGCCACCGTGTGGTCTAAATTTAAAAATTGTCCTTAAAAGTACATTTTCATCACATCACCAAAATGTATTATTAATGAATTCTTCCTCACTAAAAGCACCTCCACGTAGTGACTTGAAGTCACGGCTGATATTGTGTGGTGTTTAGTGTAGTAGAGCATGAATGAGACCCGTACCATTTTCATTTTTGGGCATATTCGTTTACATTGTTGGACAGTGTTCAACTGAGCTCAGACAGTGAGGAGAGAAATTTAATTTCTCTTTCCATATTTTCAATTCGCACCAAACTATCATGAGTTCTTGATATGCACCAATCCACATATTTTCTTGGACATCATTGATGCAGTTTTTGTGTGATTCTGACGACGAACACAAAAACCAGTACCAGGGGTGAAATCAGTACCTCTTGCCTCTGCACTTTTGTGTTCAGCAAAGGTAATTATTTAGGATTAGTTACTTTAATCCGTGTGTTAAATCAGGGATAGTGTAAATTGTAAATCTTCTGACACAGTGGCTCTTTCCTTTTTTTTGCTTTTTTTTTTTAAACAGAGGGTCTTTAAATATTAGTAGTCATGCTATTATTTTTAAAGCAACTGAATTGTTTGACTGGATCCGATTTACAATTTGCTAATGCGACCTTGGTTCAGGGTAAATGTCATGCTTCATGCTGTGTGGCCGACTAATGTGATCAACCCAATGCTACCATCTGTACCTTTTCTAACATTCTTTTTCTTTTGGCCCTCAGCAAGAGCAGTATGAAAGCACAATCGGCTTCAAACTGCCCAACTACAAAGCCTCGAAGAAGTTGTGGAAGGTCTGCGTTGAACATCACACCTTCTTTAGGTAAGAACACTTTGAACTTGCCCAGTTTGAATGTCATTTCCCTGCTTGGTAACACGCCTTTCGGTCTGTCCTCTGTATAATTGGCTAACTGCAGCCTAATCCGTAAAATTGGCTCCATGTCCATTTGACCAGCTACCGTGCACTCAACGTAACCTGAGAATGAACCCTCGAAGGGTCACAGTTGTTGCTTGGCAAATTACGCAATATTGCCAAATGTGGAATACAAAATCATATGGTGCGACTCAATTGAACATGTTCTATGTGAATTGGGGAGGCTGGTCGGTGAACATTAAAGGAATGTTTCTGTCCCTCAGGGTTTCAACAATTGAGGCTCCCTCATCACGTCGCTTCCTCGTCTTGGGCTCCAAGTTCAGGTACAGCGGGCGCACTCAGGCCCAGACCCGGCAAGCCAGCTCCATGATCGACCGCCCGGCCCCTCGGTTCACACGCTCTGCAAGCAAACGACTCTCCCGCAATCTAGATGGAGGTATGCACTGGACGCCTATCGTTGCATTCCACAAACCTCTGATCATAAAAGACACTCAGTAAGCTGCTCTTCTTTCGGTCCAACAGCTGGAGACGAGACTCTCCAGACTCTCACAGCATCAACCAGGTCTGAGGTTGATGACTGGTCGTTGATACTTGCTTCTGACAAACCCTACCCTTTCCTAGATTTTCCAGGTACCTGGAACTGTGTGGGGCTTTGCTTGTGCTTTTTCCCCCATTCATTGATTCACTAATGGTTATATGGCTTCCATCCATGGTTCATTTGCTTCTTTAACACTCTCAAGGAAGACCCTTCACCTATGGCGTGAATGTTTAACTTGTCAGTGCAGTGACTAGTTCAGCTTTGCCTGGCATGATCCCAGGGTATCTTTGGTCACTGTACACCAACGCATATTTATTGAATATCAACTTTGACGCTGCTGTTACTTGAGGCTTCTGTTTTGGCTTGCTCAAATGCAGTTTGATGTTTGTTATATAATGTCTTTGGTTGTTGCTTCAGGCTCAGCATCTTAACCTGGCTACCCGGCTTTGTAACTCTCTCTGCCTGATTGTCTGTCTGTTATTGAAAAAACAGGTTGCGATGACAGCATTGGCTGCCCTTTTGGATGTAGTATCTGTACTGTGTAGCAGTATTAGAAGCCCTTATTGAGCTCACTAACTTTCGCTTACTGGACTCACAAAGCCTTTCATGTGCCTTGAAGCACAATGTTCTCCCATGGTCATCATCACACATAATTCCATCACATCATCATCTCTTTACAGCCAGAGGTCACTCTGAGCAGATAATTATTCAGTCCTGGAACACTCAGGAAGGTGGTCCGCCATGGTGGGAGCTTTCATCTGATGCACAACTGCAAACTAGAAAGAAAGATGAGTGGTCGACTCTGCTCAAACGACATCCTTCTTTTCCTTTTTCCCCATCTTTTGATTTTGTGAAACAACCAGGTATGAGCACTTGTAATACCTGCTAGCAGCATGATCAGATGTTCTTTAATTTTCCATAAATACGCGTTTACAGAACATTTCACTTTCTGCTTTCTTATTTGGTTTACGTTATTTTCCGTCTCATCTTGTCAGCTAAGCTCAGTTTGGCAGACGTCAGCTCTGTTGACAGACTATTGCAACCAGCACAGGAACAGCACCGTGATTGGTTTCGCTACTGTGACCGAACTCCCAGCCTGTCATTCAATGAGTATGCTGATAAACTTCAGCGTGAGTCACTCTGTGTGCTATTATGATTTCCGAACAGACAATGTATTTACATAATGTATTTACATATGTATTGACATAATGTGCATTATTGGCCTTTTTAATGATTTATAGTCCTTACCTCTTCCCCTCCCTGCAGCCCAGATCCAGGTGGAGGATGAACAGACTGAGTGTGTTACAGAACAAGAATTGACAGATAAGGAGATCACTGAAAGGCTAGAGGCGATGGTGATGTTGGTGGACAACCTAGAAGAGATGGAAGATTTGGAAAGGAGGCTGAGGAAAGTGAGGGATTTAGAAGAGAGGCTCCAAGAAGTTGATGAAATGGCAGATAGGATCCAGGAAGTCATAGAAGAAGAATTAGGGGAACGAGAAGTTGCCAAACTAAAAGAGGAACAGTTACAAAAAGAAAGTGAAGCTATAACTTGGAATGTGTTGAAACATTCAGTGATGATGGTGAGGAAAAGTAATGACGGAGAAGAGGTGGATGAATTAGAGGAGCAAATAAAGGAGGTGTTTTTAAAAGGACTTTTACCAGCGGAAGAGGAGACTAAGGTGGACAGTAAAAACAAGGCAAAGGATGCCAGTTTGTTTGACAGTAGCTTGAGAGAGAAGCTTCGTCAGCTGGAAGAGGAATGGCAAAATGAGATGGAGGAGAAGTTTAGTCTTCCACAAGTCATTCCCTCTCCTGGGGTAACCTACCATAGAGTGGAAAGGACTAAGAAGAGAGTTGCATTTGTAGACCAGCAGCAGCCTGATGCTAAAAAAGACGCCGAGGCAAAGCTGATGATGTCCGAAAAGAGGTTAGGTGATATTCGATTGCAGACAGAAATAAAAGAGGAGAAAGCTGAGAGTGTTATGGAGATGCTTGATGTTAAAAATAGATCTCAACTAGTAGAAGAAAAGGATATGTGGGCCACGCTTTTTGACCGTCCACCATACACGGCTATTGTCAAACCACCAGGTACAGTATGTACTGTATGTCATTGTGAACTGAACAGCTTAAGTCTTTCTATAGAGCTAATTGGTTTTCGTTAAGTTTTGACTCTGGAGCAAACCTTAGGGTGTGATTGCTTTCCTAGTCGATGCTAATTTTGTTAAAACAAAATTCTTGTCAGTTTAATTTGTTGCATTTATTAGCCATGTTAGCTTTCTTTTGAGCATTGTAGCAACTCCCCCCCCCCCCCCCCCCCCCCCCCCCCCCAATTTTCTTTACTTTTTTTCAGTCACATCAGTGGAGCGTGTTGATTTGGATGAGGGGGAGTTTTTCACTTCAAAAGCAGCGGTTAAAATATATGATGATGAAAGGATCTTAATACCGCAAGAGTCATCGATAACAAAAAAGAGGTTCCCACAACCGCAGACCGTTCTGGAAAGAGATGATGACTGGTTTGTGTTGCTGGATATTGTTACCAAAGAAACAACCTATGTCCAACCAGGTACAGCTGAATTTTGTGTGCTGCTTTCCAAACTCGCTCGTCCCTTGTTCTCATGCTCATCCGTGTTCTACTCATGTCAGTTAACTTTACGGAACAAGACACGATCGAGGCAGAAAGTTTGGTGTCTGTGGTTGAAATGTACAAGGAGATTAGGGAGGTGCCACTTGAAGAGAGAGAGAGAAGGGAAGAGCCACCAAGACATCTTCAAGAAATCAGACAGCACGTGGTGAAAGAGCGAGATGATGACTGGTTTGTGTTGCTGGATGTTGTTCCCAAAGAAACAACTTATGTACAACCAGGTATTGCTGAAATCCCTGCCATTGCTTCACACCTTCACTAAAGCAAGCAGCCACGTTGAGCTTTGCTGGCATTCTTAGCCTCTCTGCAACGTGTAGCATCTGAGGATTTGTATCTATTTTATTTTATTTTTATTTTTTTTTATAGTTACGTTTGACGTGCCTGGTAAAGATGACGTCTCTCTGGCTGACATGACAGAAGTTGAAATGAGAGACAAACCCCTGGCGATTGGAGTAGTGGAAGAAACTGAAATAAAAGATGATCTGAGCTTAAGAGAAGTCACAATGCTGTCACAGGGTATAAGAGAAATTCAGGATGACTGGTTTTTACTTCTGGATGTTCCCACCAGAGAAACACAGTTTGTGCCTCCAGGTATTGCTGACTTTCCTCCTTTCTTATTGCATAAAGCCATCGATGGTTTAATTTCTTTACAACATTCTTTTTGCCAAGTGACAATGGCTGTGCATGATGACCCCGAAAAAAGCATTTCTACTCTGACTGAAGAAAAAGTGGAGGTTGAAATAGAAACGATAATGGTCCATAAAATAGAGGCTCATAAGAAAATACATCCAGAGCAGAAAATAGTCCAACCAGTTGTCAATAGCGATGATGACTGGTTTCTACTTCTGGATATTGGTCCCAGAGAAATAACCTTTGTACCAACAGGTACCTACTTCGTATGTCATTCTTTTGTACTTTTCACACACATCCGTAAACCAACAAACTCAAAATTTCATTCTAAAACAGATACCCTACAAATACCAGGTAAAATTGATCCAGATGTTGCACCTGTGAGTGAATTAAAACGTGCAGAGGAGGAACTTCCACAGTTTGGGCTTTACCAGACGAGACAGCAGCCATTCCAGTCACAGCCAGAGAACGATGATGACTGGTTTGTTGTGTTTGATGCTATTCGAGAGGAGGCAATGGCACCAGGTATAGAGTTCGTGTTTGCGCCAGCCCTTACACACCTGATTTGCGCTTATAGTATTGCGGTTGTTAAAAACACTCCCCTCACTTTGGTTTTGTCTGCTTGTGCCAGTCACTCCTGTTGAAATTACTCTGCCTATGAGGAAGCCATTTGAGACTGAGGTGTTAACCACTGAAAGTAGAACATGGGACAAGATGGTAATTGGTGAGAGCAGGCATGATGAGACACGTTTATCGAAAATGAGACCGAGCCCTGTTGGACCAACATCAGGAAGGGAAGGAGAAGATGATTGGTTTGTCCTGTTTGATATCATCACAGAAAAGACTGCTGCTGTACCATCAGGTATTATTGATGCACTTAAATTCCATCCAAGTAATGGTTGAAAAAATATGAATGACAAATATATTATGTAGTTATGTGAGTTTAATTTATAATCAGCAACTGCAGCAAGAATATTAATTTCTTTCTGTGTTAGTTGCTGTGGTTGAGCATATTGTGGATGTGGTGGCACTCAAAGGACCAAAACCAAAATACAGCGTAGAAGATGCGAGGCCACCAGTGAAGTTTGTTGAGATTAAACCACCATGGCCAAGAGAGGTGGAAGATGATTGGTTTGTACTCCTTGATGTTGCAGAAAAAGCACCAGGTATTTACCAATTTTACATCACATTACAATAGTAGAGATCTTTTCAGGTTTCAGTCAGGTTTCCTGAGCTCACCTTTCATTTGTATTCTACTGTAGTGCCTGAACCTGTCAGAAGCTATCCTGATGTAGCATCATCAAAAGGGTTTGCAGTTATAGAGAAGAGCTCACTGCAGAGAATTACTATTGTGCAGGAGATGCCGTCACGGCAGCAGCCGTGTCCAAAAGAGAGACAGGTGGAGGATGATTGGTGTATTCTTCTGGATGTGGCTCAGAAAAAATCAGGTATATTTAGATGGCCAGTCCTACTACGTATGCAACGATTTGCGTTTGTTCTATGACAAACTACCTCCTTATTAAGCGGCAGCTATTTGGTATTTCAAATGTTTGATGGAGGTTAGGGTTGCTCAAATTTGCTGTAATTATTTGTGTATTGTTTTCTAATGTGTTTCATGATATTGTGTGAAATTAATAATTAGTTGCTGTCCCTGAGCGCATCCGATTCCCGGCAGAAGTTCCAAGAACTGCTGAGGTCAAAACGAGGATTCCTGTTTTTGAGACAAGACCACAATTTGAGAAACAGATCCTGGAAGAAAGACCTCCCCTTAAACACACTCGTGTTGATGATGATTGGTTTGTTCTACTAGACACTGGCCTCAGAAAGTCAGGTAGTTTGCCTATTTGGGATTAATTTTACACTTTTGAACATGGTTCTGCTTTCCTTGACGCTTATTAACATCGAGTCAGGATGGATGATCGTTGAGCCATCACCTGCGGATGTCTTACTGCACTTTGTTTTGCAGATTGAAGAAATATTGCTTCATAATCTCAATGCTCATCGCTTCAGTCAGCTCTTTGCTTCCTAACATCATTACAAGAACTTTACTGCATTCTTTTATTCTTTCAACTTGCTGGTTATTTACTTGTCGTCTACTTCAAGACCACAAGTCTTGAAGTAGACGACAAGTGACGACAAGTGAGAGAGAATTCAAGGTAAAGTATACTCCTGCAGTATGCGGCCCCTTCTCGGAAGCTTGCGACTTTTAGTATAATTCTGGCATGTTGGAAATTGTGTGTGGTACTTATTTGATGATGGCTGT
Organism: Dunckerocampus dactyliophorus; assembly: GCF_027744805.1. Classification (NCBI taxonomy): domain Eukaryota; kingdom Metazoa; phylum Chordata; class Actinopteri; order Syngnathiformes; family Syngnathidae; genus Dunckerocampus; species Dunckerocampus dactyliophorus. The sequence goes on from NC_072825.1 coordinate 21,968,099, forward strand.
GTCAGTATTTCAATGCTGTTTTTTGTAACCATCCCCCTTATGATTTGTCTGTATTGTTCAGTGGTGGTGACACAGAAGAGTACCCGTCCTGTCAGCGCTCCAGTCTTCTCCCAAGCTGCTCTGGCAGAGGCCGGAATCCCCATGGCTCCATTGGAACAGCCCCAGACCTCCACTCCAATCAGGACAACCATCAAAGAAGAAAGGACACTCGAGGTCACTTTAGAAGCGATTGAGCCATCAAAAACCGAGGACAAGGTTATTTATTTTACTTTTATGTTTTACTGTTTCATTTTTCCAAAAAGTATCCATTTCAGTATGAGCTGATTTGAAAAGCTGGTGCTTGTTAAATGTTTCCTGAGATGTCTTGAAAATAGTGATAGCTTGGGTATATTTTTGTTTGGTGGTAATAACAACCACTGGATACATCTTGATAAACATTTTCATGAGTATAGATGCAAAACAACCAAGCACAGATTGTTCTGAACTGTGTCTCTTGCTGCTGTAGTCAGTGGTGTGGAGGGACCACAGATCCGTAGAATCCTCACTGACCCCTTCCATCAATGGGGACATTCAGGTTAGTGTCAAACACCGGCCTCAGAGGCATGTTTCCATTCAAGACAAGAAGGGGGATATGCTAACATGTCTCCCTCTCTCATCCTAGTTTGAGGTGGCGAGTACGGAAGTGGTGCAATTACGAAAGGTTAGATTCTTAGCCTCGTGTGTTCTCCGCAGTCATTTCTCCATTTGTAATGATGAGTTCCACCTGAAAGACTATTTCCATCCTTTTCTCATTTGCTTCCATATAGCTAGCCCATATTAAGTTCAGGACATAAGTTTAAATGACGTACCAACGGGTAGATACTGTGGTATCATTATTTGCTAGCCCTTGTGAACTTAGTATAACCGTAAGATTCTACACTCATGAGCCATTTATTAACACTAATTTCCTCACTGCATGCTGTTATAACCCTGAAATGCACATGCATGATTTTATCCACTGTTGACTTTACTGACGTACTGTAGATCATGACAACTTGTGTTTTATCACAACTAGTGTCACTCCACAAGTCCCTGTTTCTTAATTTAACTTCAGACTAGAATACCAGTCCAACCTTTTTGCATGTAGATTTGCATCTCATCTTTGAAATGAACATTTAAACTGTATAGTGTGCATGTCTGAGGTGCAGCAGGTAGCTGCCAACACACACGGAAACTGACACCCTGACACACACCCTTTTTTCTGTTCATTTTTCACAGAAAAGAGCTAAGAAAATTGAGGGAGACTCAATTTATATCAGACATAGCCTTTTAATGTTGGAGGTTTGTATCCCTGCTGGAGATGTCAGTCTCTTGCTGTGTTTTCTTGCTTTTTGATGCACTGGCTGCTGTTTTCATATCACGCTTGCATGACTATTTTTAACTCGCATCAGCTTCTCTGATTGGACGTGTAGATTACTTAACAAATGTGTGTTTATGGCGGCTCTAATCCACTTGTCTCAGGAGAGTGCTGTTGAAATGAAGACCAATACCAATTGTTCTTGATAATTGCACTGAGTGTACTTTTAGAAGTCATATAACTATCCCCATCTAGTTGAGGTTAGTGAGGGACAGCGTGCAAGCTGCATATTTATTCTCTAATCTTTCTAGATCATCAGTATTCTCCTGTTCTGCTTTTCTGCTTCACATCATTTTATCCTTCCATCTAGGGCTGGGCGATATATCGATATTTACACGATATCAAAAACAACCATATCGTTAATATCGATGTAGACTGGATTTGGGCTGTATCTCCCATATCTCTCTGCACTGAGTGAGCTCCTGGCCATGCATGCAAGAGGAGGGAGAAGGGTGGAGCAGAAGCCAGGCTGCTCAGTCGAAGCGACAGCGTCTGTGGTGGAAGAATTAGTCAGAATGCGCCCTAATACTCCGTTGCAGCTCAGTAATTTGGAGGTACTTTGAATTCAGAGCATTAAAAAAAAATCTTTTTTGCCTCCTTAAAACTTGGCACAAACTCCAATATGAGAAATGTGTGAAGCTGCGTGCTGGCTGCACGACTCCTGCCACAAAACAAAGTGGTGTCCTATCACATTGCTGAAGATATGGTCCCGTTGCAACAGTGGAAAAAATGTATTTCAAAACAATGGACTTGCGATGTCCAGCGAGCTTCGCAGTCACAATTATTTAGCACGACAAGCTCTACCACAAATGTACAAGGAAGTAAGACAGTTAATATTAAGCCTGGTGCAGTTGAGAGGTTGGTGTTCCTGGCACAAAATCAGGACGTGTTTGTGTCTTCAAAAAATGTTTACCAAAAAAATACTACTGTTCAAATGGCATACTTAATTTTAGCGGCTATTTTTAGATAAGATTTTTGTAATGTACACCTTGCATGAAGCTGTAAAACCTCAAAAACATCCTCATGTGAATTATTTATTTGAGTAAAACAACTTTGCACGTATATTTGGCTTTGATATTGTCTAAACTCACTTTGCGGAAAAAATATTGGGATATATATCGTATATCAATATTCAGCCTAAATATATTAGCATATGAGTTTTGGTCCATATCGCCCAGCCCTACTTCCATCTAATCTTCTAATTTGCTAGTAATGCACTGAAAGCAATTTTGCAATTTAAAACTCAGCAACTGGAGTCCTGAAATTTTGAAAAATGATACCCTGTCATACATCTTTTTAATGTAAAAATATGTATTTGGTGACACTTAACATTAAGTTGCTCTTTGGCATCACAGTGAGTAATGATAACACTTCTCTTTCATTACTAAAGCCTTGACTACAGTACATATGTAGTGTGTATGATTATATGTGTGTTTGCACACATCCGTGAAGATCAACTTGATGCTAAATGTTCAGTATTATTTGTGTGTTTTTGTGTTGAATCAAACAGGTTTGTTGTGAGTTTTTTTTCCCTGGGGTTTCATGTTCTGTTACTTGTATTATGACTGATATTTTCACCCTCTTGCTTGTTGATTTGCAAGCATCATGCTATGCTCTAAACATGTGATTTAAAGCTTATACCTTATACTCTGTTTGACAAATCTTGACTTTGGACTATCGTAAATCAAACAAGTCGGAGAACTTTGGCGTCGTTCAATGAGTCTCTGAGTTACATGATCTAAAACACTTAAAATATCGCCCATCTCATGTGTGTTCGCCTAGAATCACTAACTCCGCTTTTGCTTATTTAATCATATTTAGGCACAAGCCTCTGGGAACAATATCCACCAGTTTTATTAATCCTTTTTTTACTTTTCTTTTTTCCTCTCCTTTCATTATGCCCAACTTTCAATATTCCGAATTTCTCCACCTTCCCATTTACTCCCTTCCCCACTTTGTACACCTTCCCCCACGTTATTTTTGTTATTTTTTTGGACCACCTGTTTTGATCCCATCCACACCTCCACTCTACTGGCGTTCCTCCCTCTCTCCTCTTGGCCTTTCCCAATGTAGGAGTTTGATAAGCCACAGGAGGACCTGCTTAGGCATCACGCCAGCATCAGTGAGCTGAAGAGGAACTTCATGGAAGCCGTGCCAGAGTCCAGGCCCAGTGAATGGGACAAGCGTCTGTCCACACACTCTCCATTACGCTCTGTGGGTGTCAATGGCCAGCCCAGTGCAGATGGGGTAAGTTTGTCACAGTAAACAGCAAACATCTGTGTAGAAATAAAGATAGATAAAAACATAAGTATAGATTATAAACCCCTCAACTTGATGGATATACGCATGTGTCGTATCATCAGATTGGTCATAGCGTGGCAACTCGCAAGGTTGTTGTGTTTTTGGAAAGCATCACTGGATTGTGTGCGCTTTTAGTCATATGCAGTTTGGATGACTTTTAGTTTTTATAACATTAAATGATTATTTCACAAGATCATTTGACTAAAATGACAGTTTGGTCAAGCCTCAAGGTTGCCTCTTTGATTGTTTGATGATAAATGCGTGCGCATGCTCAGACCTTTTCATGGCAATGGCATGTTACATGCAGCACACGCATGTGTATGAAGAATGGAGTTGGACTGGTTGAATAGGCCCTGCACTTCTGTATCTTCACTCAAAAGTCTCATGTGGATGAGGCATCTGTGAGACATGCTGTCCACTCACATGCTTTTGACATGTCCACATCGCATGACAGATGTGGCGCATGCCAGCGGGGAATGACGCCCTAACTGCAAGCGTTGCACGTTTTGGCACAGAGCAGACTTGACCCTTCCTGCTCTCCTCTATCCCTCCTTCCTCATACTTTTTTTTGTTTTAATGTGTTTGCTTCGCACTCTTTCTTCCCACTTCCCACTGCTTTCCCACTGCCATTTTACTGCTGCTTTCTCCAAGCCTCAAATTGTATGTGCCTGAAAAGACAAGGTCTGACTCACAACTCTGTTAGTAATTATAACCCTTCTAGACAGCAACAAAATCATTGCGAGGATAAATAGTAATCCTGTATTGCTTCTTACATTAATGTGATTTAGAGCATATCTCCAACATAGTCTCACAGATGGAGTTTCATATTGGACACGTTTTAATGTTGCTTCCCGTGTGCGCTGTTTTTTATAAAAACAAAATCACATTTTCTGAACCCATCTGTGTTGTACTGAACAATCAAAAGTCAGCAGGGGAATTAGAACAAATATAGCCAGATTAAATTACAGTGGGCAGTTGCATAACACTCATTCTTAATACATTTAATGGAACAAATCACTAATTGTGCAGACAAGCTATAGATAGCATAAAATAATGTTCCTGCATAAGATGGTACTAGTTAGCATGGCTTTCCGTCTTTACTTGCACATTTTTCCTTTCTTGGAATAACAAGACCTGCAATCGAAGTCACTCAGACACTTTTGTCATTGATAATGCTGAACTAAATTTCAAACTTACAAATACCTACCTACATTATTTTCAAGTTCAATTGCCATCAAAATTCCTCCCTCTCATCTCTCTCCCCTGCTCCCCAACCCCCCCTTCAGTTTGTCACCCGCCTCCCGCGCGGCCCCCTGCTAGACTTCTACTCCAAACGCAGCTGAGGGGCCTTCTGGACCCTGTGGAAGTCCCACACAGGTGTGAGTGTGACCTGCGGAGACAGCACCCAATCACCTTGCCATCAGTCTCTCGCTTTCTCTTCTCCTTCCACCGCCTCTTCTCCGACATCACTGTAGCTTTCTTCATTTTTTTCATCCTCCGCACCACTTGAGAAGCCACCATTTTTTTCCGTACCCTCTCTGGAATAAGACTGTCACCTTTTCCATTTCCTGATACCGTACCATTTCCCAAACAGACTCATTCTCAAGACTGATTAGCACTGGAATTGAATCCACTACTCTTCCTTCTACATGTTCTCTGATTTCTATAGGGCTCATTATTTATATGTTACATAATAACACATTTCCACAGGTCTTCTATTCTCTGTCTACATCCCTTTTACATACTTTTATACACATTGTGAGTGTGACTTTGTATTGTCGAGTGTTTTTAAGATTTTTGGATAAGCTGATTAGTAAGGGAATAACTGTATTTAATCTTTGAGCTTGTTACAATATTGTAGATGTTGGCTGTTAAATTTGGTGTCAATATTTGTCACAGTGCATAATTTCTGTGATGAGAATCCTTGAGGCAGCTAAATTTTACAACATACTTGTCCTTCACAATTATTGGGCAAGGCAGTATATAACAACTGCATGGGTCCTGTTGCATGACCAAAGAATAAAGGCATTCCATATACACTCCACTGGTTGTGTATTTATGCATTTTGTATTTTGTTATGCAAGTATGCAATGTATCATGTAGATTTTAATTTACTTTTATTAAACTGACACAGTGGAACCTCCAAAGTTGAACACAATCCATTTTGTGACATGTTGACTTCCAAGTTACCCAACCAACCTCTATAACCAAGTACATTTTTAACATTCTTAAATGTAATATAAGTGTAAAGAGAAGTTAATCATTGTATAATGAAATTGAAATAAAGTAAAACTACTTATGCTCTCAGCCACAATGTATGTAGCTTGTTAAAATGAAATTGTTTATGCCATTTTAAAAATGAATAGCGGTTTGTATTGTGCTGAACATCCAGACCTTTACTTATGTTAGGTTTGGCTGACAAAACTCAAAGTTTTGCTCCACCTTTGAGGCATATTATCCTAATTCCAAATTATGGCTTTTGGAGGTTCCATGATATGTCAGTCATATTATATAAAGAAAAAGTCATTAAAAAGCACATTTGTTATGTTTTTCTCTACATCTAACACGGGAATGAAATAGCTTTATCAATGTGATAGGTCAAAGTACAAATTAAGCAGTAAGCAGCACAATATAGTAGTTTATACAGAGAAATATGATAGCAACTTTGGAAAAGGGGTTTCTGTGTCAACAGTAATAAAATATTAGGTGTGCTAAAGGTGTGTTATTTGGTCTTACATCTACTTTGAGTCTTAATGTGACCACAGATTGATGAACCTGCTATACAGTACATCAGTGTTTTGTTAAGCTCTATTTACATTTTGTGCATGTTGCCATATAGCAAGCTAAACAGGACCTTATAAAAAGAATCTACCTAGAGTATGTGCATACTAGTATACCATGGTACCAACTTAAATGTACTGCCCCCCACCCCCTCTCCTTTTTTCCATAGAGTGTGAGCATTAGTCCACTGTGCAGTGTTTCAGCGGCAAAGGCTGCACATGAGGAAACCATCGCCACTTTGGACTTTTCCAACAAGTCCAGTCCCACTGTGGGCCACTGTCGAAGCGCTGAGGCCCCAGGTGTTCCAGTGGAGAGGCCATGTGATCAGGAAAAGCTTATAGTTTTCAAGTCCTCTCTGGTTCCTATGGTACAGGTGGAGATGGCACAAGTGCCTCCCCTGTCTGACCTCTCTACTAAAGCTTTAAATGACATCCAGGGGGAAGAAGGTTCCGGACTTTTGGAGTCCTCACGGAACATAGTCGGATCTTCTCCTGCTTCCTATTTCAGGAGCGGTGGCCCACAGGTCATACGTAGCTTCCAGGTAGCCTTTCTTCTACCTCAGGCTGATTTTCTGTCTCTGCTTGAGCTTTGTGTTATTTCATTGTTTGCCACACTTGCTCACCACTGCAGCACCATTGGAAAATAAATGTGAATTGTTGATAACGTGAGCAAATAGAAGTGAGGTTGTTGCAGAGGTGTCGCACAGTGGTGTGCTGAGATTTCAGATATGGTGATGGTACTCTCTCTAAACATCTGACTTCTTTTACCATCTTGTTTTTTCTCTTGTGGGATCCTGGCTTCAAGTTTTTTCTGGTTTCCTTTTGTAATCACTGGTGATGGAAAGGGAATTCTTTGAAAACAAATTACTGACAAGAAAGGGTTGTTTCATTGTGAATCAATTCCTTCAGCAATGTCCCAAAAAGGCATGCATGTTGTGAAAGGTTTGCTGTGGGGTGAGATGTGTCTGGTTAAACAGCCACTCATGGGGCTATGCTCCCATCCACAGCCCCCTCTGGTGCAGACCCATACAGTCACCATCACAGCTGCCTCCAACTCCTTACCCAGTGGCATCTCCACCACAGAGGTCCCTATCGTCCCAACCCAGACAGTCACCTATGAGTCTTCAAAGGTAGGGGCTTAGTATCAGGTATTGTCTGGCTCGTGTGCCTGAAGGAAGATTTAGAAGTACTAAAATGTGAGCAGGTGTGCTAGGAGTCAGGCCATTGTAAGCACCCTGGTTCAGCCATCAAATGATACATGTAACGTGTGTCTGGGACAGTTTTTAACAAATTGGCTGAACATATTTTTCAACTTCCCCACTAGGTAAAACAGCTCTTAAGCATTCTCTCATCAGCCATTCATGGTCGATTTTTTTGTTGTCTTTCTCAGGGCGTAGTTGATGGTACAGAAGAGGACAAAGAAAGCACTACAGTGTCCATCTCTCAGACCTCAGAAACCACCAGTGGCTCCTCAGTCACAACCACGACTACACATATCTCAAAGGTCTGTTGCACATATTTCAATGTACTCATCTGTGCTCATTTTACCAACTACTAAGCTGTTAATTATATGCTTTATTTCCTGACGCAGATAGTGAAAAGTGGCTCTTCAGAGACTCGGGTGGAGAAAAGGATTGTCATTACTGCAGACAGTGATATTGACCATGATCAGGTATAACTATTGCCATCATCATGACCTCAGTAGGAAGAATACACCCCTCATATTTCAGTAGGGTTGGGGATCGTTGGAATTTGAATGATTTTGATTTTGATTCCGGTTCAGCAGCGTCATAAAAGTGTGCATGACTTTTTTATGGATGTATTGTCTGAACGTCTCCATTAATTTTTTTTAATGATATGAACTTTTTATCAACATTACTATGAATTTCTTACAGGCCTATTTTCAACCAGTATATAAATATCAAACCATACAACTTGAATATAGATGTCATGAAGTTTCTTTTTACGGGAGTACACTTTCACAAAAGATGTTTACTTTTGAAAAGTAGTATACTCTTTTTGCTGCATCAATGTTGGTGTAAGCTATTTTTTATGACGACCTTATTTTGTTTAAGTTAAACTGGATGTAGGCCACAGCGCTCTTATTTTGAAAGCCGGAAGTGTGTTGTGTCAGTGTAAAGCTTGTATAGCATTATAGATATCCTATCCACTGATAGTGACTCCATACACAGCCATTATTTGTAAAGTAGCTGGCAACATACTGTAAGTTTCAATCCAAGTTTAATATCTATAGTATTGTCCTTTGACAAGATGTAATAAAATATTTGCTCAAATGTGACGAGTGTCCTCACTTTTGTGAGATTATGTTAAGTAAATAGGTGTACGTTAAGGTGAATACATTTTAGTCTTAGAACTTTATAAAAAAAAATTTATGCCACTTATATGTAAATGCATCAAATATGAAAATGCTAAATGGATACGGCATTAATTTATCTTATCTTAACTGTCCTGTCCAGTCATGAAAACAACCTACATTGTTTAATGTGCATAAAACCACATTATTCAAAACACAGTATATTGTCAGGTGAGGATGAACACTGGGGTATTATGGGGTCTCCATCAGATAGCAGATTGGTAAATGACTTGGAAAGATTCTTTGATGTGTTCAATAAAACAAGCACACATTTATTTTTTGCAGGGCACAGATGGTGGAGCATCAGCATTGTAACTGAATCACCACAAGCAGCTTCTCCTTCGACTCTCCATCCCCACCCCCGCCTCCAAATTCCTTGCTCGGAGTGCAGAACTCGACACTCACCGACTGACCCGCTCCTTGCTGCACGCACACACACATCCTCTGAATCTGCACCCACAGTTCCAAGTAGCAACGTGTGACTAGATGGTGCTTGTTTTCTTTCCGTTCACAGTAGGTAGAGGAGGGCTGCACCGTGCTCATCAAGCCTCACCTCCCAAGCTTATAGAATCCACTTTGTTTCGTTCAAAGCATCATTCCTCACTTCAGTCATAGCAGTTATGTTTGCTTTTAAATGCTTTTACTTCCCTAGCATTTTTTTTTCTATTCACAAATGCTTTTGTCTTGGTACTAGTTTTGATAGCCAGCATGTATTCCTTGATACTACTGGGGAAAACTACATTTTGTTTCTTGTTTATTCATGCATTTCATTTAGGAGAGAAATTTGATGAAGTTAAATTATATACCTCACATTGATACAAACACAAAGGTAATTCTGTGCTCTTAATTCGGACAGTCGCTTGGTTTTGCTCACTGCTCAGGTAAAATAACAGAAATGTTCCCTCCCTCACTTCCCGGCTGTAACCTACATGTTCTTGTAAAGTTAGATTTAAAACGTGATATATTTTGACATATTTCTCTATTTTATAGCTTTAATGCTTTTATAGTGTTTGCACAAATTGAAGTTTTTAGGTTATTCATATCCCTCTGCAGATTAAATTGTGCGCTACTGTTGATTTGACTGAATATGGGGTCTTAAGTCTTTCTTACCTTGTAAAACCCTCCATTCGTTTCCCTAATGGACGTTAATCAGCCCCCATTCATTCGACATGAACAGTGTGCTTCCCTCAGCCATAATGCTTTACTCTGATGTTACAACTGCTTTGACTAGATTTGGTTGATACACTTTTAAAGCTTTGGTCTGTTAATCTCAGGTTTTAATATACTTTGCAAGACCACAGACCTTAATAGTAATGTATGAGGAATGTCCATATATTTATATCTGCCCCTACTTCAATGTACAATTATTTTCAGCATGTGGAGTCAATACATTGGACGACCTTGTGCTCGCGTATATTGGAGGGATTTGTACAATTTGGAGAAAATATTCATTTTTAAAAAACTTCATTTTTTAAAATTAATTTCATGACAATATTATATCCTACCCCAAAGCCCTCAACTTTACCACTTTGCAATAATGGCAACATGCATATTGATTAACGTTTTGTACAATTTTCAACTCAGTTATTGTGGGAACACATTGCGCTTGTCACATTATGTGTAAAGTAAAGGCAGCTGCCCCGGAAAATGTGGCTTTTTCTGTCAGGAGCACATTTTGTTTTTTTTACATGTTCTACTATACAGTAATTTATTTGTAAAGTAGCAACTGTCTCATGTGATTTGATGTACTGTGATGTTTCAATGAAAAAGCTGCTTTCCAGGCTTAAATTTAGAGATGTCACAATATTTATATGAACAAAAGTTTGTAAAGCCTTTGACCACATAGTCCAAGTAGATTGCTCTCACTTGCTGTCTAATGTACTTTTTCTGTCAACGCACAAATCCCTTTTTAGCTGATTTGTTTCTTAGCAAACATCTTTATTGCAGAATTGGTAGCTACAACAACAAAAACCTCTCCTGGGGAAACTTAGAATTTCACATGGGAAAAAATAGTTTTTAGATGGTGAACAATGGTGTTACTTTGTGACTTATCCTTGTCTTTTATTTAAAAAATAATAAATGCATTATTCTGCATTTTAATTGACTCTGAATATTTCATTAATGGTGCAATTTCATGTAATAATCCATGGAAGGCCAGTGGTTCATCCCATTGGCCACCTAGAATTCAAAAAGCTAAATTCAAAATTGTTGTAGTATAGAATAGAGTATAGAGTTTAGCAATATCTCTTGACTTAGTTGCGGTAAGTGCTATGTGCAATGTCTTTGTTCGTAAGACTGTAATGTGAGTGTATGAATCCTGTGCCACCCACTCTGACGAAATTTGGGTGACAAGTCATTCACCTTGTTTCATTTCTCAACGCAGGTCACATCCAAAGCAATGAGCGGCACGATGTAGAAGCAAGACATTGGATGTGATTAGTTGGAGGCTGCAGATGATGAGAACAAGTTAAGGTCAGAAGTAGATGTTAACATTTCTGACAAGCGCAGTCTAAACAATACTGTAGTTTTATTCAAGTACTTCCTTTTTCCAAATCAGTGTCAGGTCATTTTCTGTAAGTTTCACATGTGCTTTTTCAAGGTCCTGGCCTAAATACAATGTTTTCACATCACACATTGTACGACTTGGCTTGGGCACTGCTAAAGTAAGACTGTAAGTAATGTCTGCATTTTGTTTGCACTACTTTGTGACCCTTGCCCTCGACTGGCTGAACATCTGGACTTCACTCATCTTCACTGTATTGATCAGAATATAAGATGACAGCTATTTTTTGTCATCAGGTTTTTGGTATCAGTGAAATAAGAAAGAAAATATATATATTTTTAGCTGCTTGACAACTGATTGTTCACCATTTTCTTAAAAGTGGCATTATAACTCCTCAATATTTGCAGGTCACTGATTTATGAGTGACAGGAGGAAAACCTCTGACTCCCTTGAGTCATTTGACGCCGCCATTTATAAATGTAGACTGTCTTATTTAGGTCAACATGGTACAGTAGATTCCCGCTTTTGGTGGAATTTTTGTTCCGGGACCACAAGCAAATGGCGAAAAAATGTAAAAGAAAAACTTAATTGATACGCCCCAACCATCCTGCTAGCTTGATGTTGACGTCCTCTGGTTTCAGATCAACTTTTGCAATAAAAGTGACTCTTGTAATTATTAATTAGATTCAGATCCAGAAGCCTCCCCTTCTCTCTTCAATTGCAATTCTTCACTGACGGCACTACCAGGTTTAAGCCCTAAATATGACTCACACACTTACTAAATGCATGTAAAGTATCAAATATGTATGACCTCACCACTAATGAACGATGATGTAAGTTGATGACCAGATGGAACCGGAACCACACTGTAGCCTTCAGTCTGGCTAGCAGGCTAGAGAAGACATTTCTCCAATGCCGCGTCTACATAATCCACACTGCTTGCCTTTTGTAATTCCAACAATAATACGCTACTGCCGAAAGAAGTGCGAAATCTTGATGAAAAGCATTATCAGTAAAGAATAAAGTCATAAATGTAAAAATGGTGGCTTTCTAACAGCGCTACATGTATGCTGTACGTTTTAGCTGTCTTACCATGTAGTTATAAATATTGACTTAGTCATGGTGATTGAGATGAGTTTTCTGCAGACAAAACGGCGGCATGGCTCTAGTGGTCGTCTCCCAGCCTGAAGGTTGCGGGTTCGACCGTCCGTCCTCCTGTGATCATGTTGAAGCGTCCTTGGGGAAGATACTGAACCTCCAGTTGCTCCTGATGCTGCGTCATCAGTAGGTAAATGTGCTAACAGTGTCAAAGTGTTTTGAGTGCCTTGGAGGTGTAAAAGTGCTATCCAAGTGAAAGACCATTTGCAATATTTTCGTAGAAAAAAATAATTCAAATAATTGACTTTTTTTTTTTTTTTTTTTTTTACCAAAAATTTGCGAATTTGTGAGGCTGTGAATACTGAATCATGAAAATGCAGGGATCCACTGTACATTTCTTCAATGAAGTTCTGTTCTCGTTTATTTGTGAGCTGGACAACACAAGCAGGATAAAGAAAAAGCACTTGAACTTGGAGATTCCACTGGACTACAAAACATTTACAGAAGTTACATGAAAAGTGGCATTATGTGATAAATTAGAACTTTTTAGTCTTTTGGGAACGGTAATGTCTTCAGGGTAGTTCTGAGAAGGTTTTAGGAGCAGGTGGTCCAACATCTCTTCTCTCCTCTTCCTTGGTCATGCCTTCAAACATCAGGATCCTACAATGGAGGACATTACACACACAGTAAATCCACGTTTGATAGTTCATTTGAACTCCAGGCAAAGCAGCCTGCTGTCACACTCACAGTTTTAGAATGGCATTTCTTTGCCCCAGCATCATAGTTAAGAAATCAGTGTAGCTGATGGTTTCTTTGGATGGTCCTCCAGCCACTTCTGACATCATCCTTTTCAGCTCCAAGTGAGTCTTGGCCAGTCCCAGTTTCTCCAGCATTCGTTTTAACCCCATCATGTCTAAGAAAGACAAAATCAGGTGATAAAGTCATTAGCGTGAGGTTAATTATAGGTTCAATCTTAAATCCAGAGTTACTTACCTATGTCACCTTTGTCATTCAGATCAAACTCCATGTATTTCTCTGTGGCAAGAAAAGAGTTAAGTCAGGATCTGAATATATTTGACTAATAGCATAACGTTTGCATTGTGGAGCCAGTTAAATTGTTACTTTTAAACATGTCAAGCTTGAAGGCGAGGTCTTCCACCTCTGCATACTGCTCATCAGACAAAAAAACCTAATGGTAAGAAAAATATACATTTGTGAGTCTTAGTATTGTGTTGTATTGACTTCAAGATGGCACATTATCCATTGTACGGTGTCAGTCACCTCATTGATAGTGTTCAGTTTGTCTTCTTGGTGAGACTTAAGGATGCCGTATGCTTTACCACCTGCCACCAAAACAAACAAGGTATACAGTATTTCACACACCTATCGCTTTTGAACGATTACCTCTGTTTAAAAGAAGTTAAGCAAAAAGTACCAACCTTGAATACGGTTGTCCATTTGTGCCCCGTGGAACGGCAAACCGCACAATCCAGTGTTGTTTCTTCTCTAAAGTGAGCTGAAAGAGGAAGTCAGTGACACTTTGCTTAGATTCGTGTGCAGCTATTTAAAGCTGCAATCAGACAGTCACACTTTTTCACAAGACCTGTTTTGTACAAGATGTACACATGTTGCAGATGTTGCAGTGTCATTCACGTTTTTACTGCCACCCATGTGAAAGTCGGAAGTTGCTCAAACCAACTTTGTCTTTAGTAACGAAGAAATTTACATTTTGAAGATATTTGAATATACTTGGAATGCTTATCCAGTAGGGCACCAGTAGAAACAAAGACAACCCAGGTTGTGTTCATCACCTCAGCATCTTCTGGGTCTCTTCCCATCCAAGCAATTCAGGTATCCGAACCACCATGTGATAGTACAACTCTTTTTCTCAAAAAATCTATTTTTCTGTTCATATTTTTTCTTTGTAATATTGTTTTTCTTATAATATTAAAACTTGTTGTAAAAAAATAAATAAATTAATTCATTTATTAATGTAATACTTTTTTTCTGAAAGAAAAAGGTGGTGTAATATTGCAACATTTTCTTGTAATACAGGATTTTTCACCAAAAATATTTTGTAATATTGTTTTTTTTTCTTGTAATATTCGTACTCTTTTTAATTCCTGTTAATATTAAAACATTTTTATTTCCTTTTTTTAAATATTGCACTTTTTTTCTGGTACAATTCCAACTGTACTATTATTTTTTTAATCGCTGCTTTTCTCCAAATATTGCAACTTTTTTCTTGTAATATTACAAATGTATTATTATTTTTTTAAATTTCACCTCCGCCCCCACGCCTACCCCCCAATATTGTTTGTTCTTCTATTTCATTGTTATCATTTTAATTCCTTCTTTTCTTCAACCATTGCAGCAGGTCCAGACTCAGGTCTATGAGGAGCTGTGCACTGTACCAGGGGCTCACTACCCCTAATACAGCGAGAGGCACGATCTTCCCGTGCTGTGTGCCCTTGACAAAGAGCTGCTCCGACTCAGGGCCTGTTGCTCCTCTGGCAGTACCGCACAGAACCATCTAAGATTGCAGGTCAGAGCCCTCGGGGGCTTCGTACATTCTACTTTTACTTTTTACTTAATTTCAAAATGTTTTTGTCAATATGGCCCTGATATTCCTTCCTACGAAGGAACATCATTTTACACTCAAATAGTGTATTCGCTATAATGGTGTAATGCTGTCTTCTTTCCACACGGTGTCACTATTTCTCCTATATAAAGATGTCAGAAAGAACGTGTCCAGCAATTTGAAACATTTTTCCATTGGAGTCCTTCATTCATTCACTTTCAATACTGCTTCATCACATAGGAGTCATTTTCCTCGTTATTTATTTTTGTTGTTGTATCATTATCGAATTGACTAAATTCTGCAGTTGATGCAAATGCAAAATGTATAAGAGGATATGGCCAAATAGAGATGTATGCGACAGCAAAAGGAAACTACTTCAACATAAGTTTTTGACTTATCTTAGCAAGCATTTTAATGGTAATTGTACACAGTAGAATATTAAATTGAGTTAAAAAAAAAAAACAACAAACAAACCAAACGACATGGAGTATTGGAACCAGGTCCTGTGATGTTTTTTGCTAAAAAAATATACAGTATATACAGTACAAACATACAGCATGTTCATAAATCCATCCATTCGTCCCCATGTCAGTATATGTCCACTGGGTGGCGCTGCCAGACTGATCAGTGCAAAAGTTCAAACTGAAGCAGGTTTATTTCCTAAAATGTACTCAAATTTCAGGTGTTATAAAATGTATTAACTAGGCATGTTAAAAAATAGCACGTTAATGGCAGTAACTAATTTATTTCATTAATTAAAGTTTAAATATTTTGCGTATTTAACGCATGTGCATCATGTCAAGCCACACGTCCCTGTTATGACGGCAGACTGAATCACAATATCATCCCCACACGTTCATTTGAAAACTGTGATTAATTAGATTTAATTGTTTCATCATTTGACAGCCCAAGTATTAAACTTTACATCGAATGCAATAACTACATAACAACTTCTACAAAATACACTTAATCTGATATCGAATGAGACAATGGAGATTTGTATTTAAAGGCATCTATGCGTATTCCACATTGCGAGGACAAAGAAGTGCAGAATACATAATTGCACATTTCATAATGGTAACACTCACCGAAGTGCACATGCTGAGCAAGCTTTAGTTACTATTGACACACCGTGGGCGTGCAATAACCTTGTAGGATTTGACCTTGAGCACAACACTAGCGACACCCCTAAAGTCTGGTAGACGGGCCTCGCTGTCAGGAAGAACGAACTGGAAATCTCGGAGCAAATGGGCTGTGAAGAGAAACAACTCCATTTTGGCAAACGCCTCCCCCAGGCAAAGACGAGCACCCCCTCCAAAGGGGATCAGATCTCGTGGGGAAGCTCCTCCTCCCTCCAGAAAGCGTTCTGAAGGACAGAATGATGGAGGTATGGCTGTAGACGCAGTATTTAACAGTACACACTCTATGAAGTACTGTACCTGGTTTGAAGCTGTACGGCTCAGTCCAAACTGCAGGATCATGGTGAGCTCCGAAAAGATTGGGAATAATCACTGTGTTCTTGGGAATGTAATAACCTGCGATGCTATGCATGTGCAAGAATAATACACTCTCTTAGACCATAGTATGAAGAATATCAACAAGTGTTATCAAAGCCACCAAGATCAGAGATCTTATCAAAACACACTTAATCCTGATATCAGCCAGCATATACTACTTTTGAGTTAAAGGTACACTAAAGTGTACGTTAGCATAAAACACTGAGCGTTATTATTATTAGCTATTATGAAATCAGCATGACCAAATTCTGCATGACTGACCACTTCAATAGGTACACCCATACAATCTAATGAGATCCAATAGATTTAATAATCACAAAAATAGTAATGCTTACTTTTGACTGTCAGAAAGGTATCAACGAGATATTTATCACTATTGTTGCAGAATACTGATACTGTTTTAAGACTATTGTTAAACTATTAAATGACTGTATCGGGTCTTAGTAGATTGTGCAAGTGTACTTAATAAAGTGGCGGTATGTCATAAATAACAGTTTTTGGTGTGTGTGTGTCAGGATTAAGTGCTTCTCTCTTGTTTCTGCAAGTGTCCAATGTTGCTGACCTGCTATCTTGGATGGCTCTGTGCGGTACCGCCAGAGGAGCAACAGGCCTGAGTCGGAGCATCTCATTGATGAGGGCACACAGGACGGGAAGATTGTGCCTCTCACTGTATTTGGGGTAGTGACCCTCTGGTACAGTGCACAGCTCCTCATAGACCTGAGTCTGGACCTGAAGGTTCAAATAGGAGAGAGAGAGAGAGCAGCCATGCTTGGCAAAGGTATACACCATTCATGATGGGAAGGTTTTAGAGTCTGCCTGCCTCTGGCCGGTGCAAGAGGAAAGCTACGGTCCAGTTGAGCCAGGCTGCCGTAGTCTCTGTTCCTCCGATGAGAAGGTCCACAGTGGCCATGTGAACATGAGTGTCTGTCAGAAGCTGATGACCAACATCATCATTTATACTAGAACCCAGATAAATGTCTCTCTTATTAAGAATGAAGTGATGGATGGATTACCACTCCGCTTTCAGTGTTGAGGCCCTGCAGCAGGTAGCTGGTGATGGTGTCTTCTCGTCTCTTGTCTTGGGACTGCTCAAGAAACAACGCAACACCTGGTAAGATAAACTACAGGGAGGCGCAAACATCTGTGAGATTTAGTAAAAAATCTGGGATCTTAAATATGGATCCTGTACTAATAAAGTCCATGTGCAACTAAAAAAAGTTAAATATCATGGAAAACTTAATTTAGTTAATTACTAGTGAAACTTATACTGTATATTATACAGTATACTGTTAATATACAGTATACTGTATATAATAATGTATATAAATAATAATGTACAGTTGTACCTTGCTAATTCCCAGTTTGAATTTCACAGCTTCACTCTATCATGGTTTTTCAAAAGTATATTAATAAATCATGCTGTTTCATGGTTGAATACGGAATATAATTAATACAAAAAAAATGCATAAAGCTATGTATTTTTTGCCAAGGATAAGACTTGATCGCCAGAACAACAGGCTTTTATTGCAGGTTTGAATTATCTCACAATAGCCAAAATGATTCCTCATAAAAACACGGGCTTCTGTTGCAGCTGTAACTCGTGGCAAGATAAAACTCAACTCTGAACCGCCGACGTCATTTCCTGTACACCACTCACAGTGCTCGCATAGGGAACACATTTATATAGCTTAGGTGGTTTATTTAATCTTATCATGTCTACTATATTGGGTAATAGGAGTGTAAAGGTGGCTACGGGGTGTTATTTCATGTCTAGAGGGCTATTTAGAAGGTCGTAAACAGGTTTTCTATGCTCTAACTCCGAAAATATTCCATTTATAAAGAAGGAATCCTACTTCACGGAAATTCACCACAATAAACGAGGGATTACTGTATACAAAATCTCTTAACACTTTGTATTGTATCGGTTTATTATGTATCCCAAACCCATTGCTTTGCCAAAGTATGTGTATTGGTATCATTTGGTACCAAGCTCTGTTTTTCTTGGTATTGGGAAAAAATAAAAGTATTGGTCGTGAATACTGACCTTGTAGAGGTTGAGGTGTTTGCCAATAATGGCATCTCGCTTGGTCACCTCTCTCATGAGACGGGAAAAAACAGGGTTGGGTAATTTCTAGGAAAACACAGACGGCATATTACGTTTGATTGTTTGTTAGTAACTAACTTAAGTTGCGCTTAATCAGTGAGGTCACTGACTCGAAGCAAAGGGAATGAATCCAGGGCTGAAATCCAAGCAGAGCCCCACAGAGCGACAATCTCATTCAGACAGTTGTGTAACTCTTGCAGCTCTGGAGAACTCTTGTCATACTGAAAGAATCATACAATAAATATAAATACAGTATGTCACACAAGTGATGACACCGCTCGCATATCTTTTCATGGGACAACATTAAAGAAACAATACTTTGATACAATGGAAAGTAGTCAGTGTGCATCTTGGATTATAAATACATTTACTGTCCCCTCAAAATAACTCAACATACAGCCATTTCAGCTGGTGAATGTTAGACCTTGCACTCCTCTACCTACCGTTTGAGGATGCTTAATAGGATGTCGGTCCATCACCTTTATCCTCAGCTTCTTTAGCAAGGCAGTGGTCATCTTGGGAGGTGTGTTTGGGGTCTTTATCATTGTGGAATACTGCCCTGCGGCCAAGTTTACAAATGGAGGGCATCGTGCTCTGTCACAGTACATGTTGGCATTCAGGTTTCCTTCAATGAAATGTAGCTCCCCAGTGCGGGCACCACTCCAACCACCATGCTTGACTGTAAGCAAGGCACACTTGTCTTTGTATTCATCTCATTGACAACACACACGCTTGACACCATCTGAACCAAAAACATTTATCTTGGTCTTATCAGACCACAGGACATGGTTCCAGTAATCTACTGTATGTCCTTCGTCTTCAGCAAGCTGTTTGCAGGCTGTCTCCAGCATCGTTTTTAGAAGAGGATTCCTTCTGAGAAGACAGACATGCAAACCAATTTGATGCAGTATGCGGCTTGTGGTCTGATCACTGATCCCCGACCCCAAACAGCCTCTGCAGCAATGCTGGCAGCACTCATACGTCTTTTTTACAAACACAACCTGTGGATATGACACTGAGCATGTGCACTCAACTTCTTTGGTGGACCATGGGGAAGCTTTTCCTGAGTGGAAGTGGTCCTGTTAAAGCACTGTATGGTTTTGGCCACCATGCTGCAGCTCAGTTTCAGGGTGTTGACAATCTTCTTATCGCCTAGAAAAGGGGTCTCCAACCTTTTTACTTGCGAGAGCTACTTTTACAAAATGAAAACGGCTGACAGCTTCAGCGCTCCTTTTTGTAACATTTGTCTTCATAGCTAATTTCCACCCAAACAAACTGAATAATCTTGTTTTGCCAGAATATGAACAAAATGTTTGTGTCCACAACTCACATTTTGTACCAAAATCATCAATCAACAAACAAAGAAAATGTTGGTCTGCATATTGAATGTCAGTATGCATTTATTTCTAGTGCAGGCTTCTGTCAACTTTCATCGCTGTTAGAGCTACTTCTTTTATTTCACATCCTCAGAGAGGTCTTTGCCATGAAGTGCCATGTTCAACTTCCAGTGACCAGTGTGAGAGCAGTAACATTCAATTTAACACACTTAAGACACGCTCACACTTAAGACCTTGTAATGCTGATTAACGCTGATGTGTCACATGACACCAGGGAGAAAATGGCAAACTGGGTCCAATTTGTACAGCTTAACATAGTGTTGTACAGTGTTGAGTTATTTTGAGGGGATAGTAAATTTCCACTGTTTTCCAATCTGTGCACCGACTACTTTGCACTGTATCAAAGTGTTTTTTCTTTAGTGTTGTCCCATGAAAAGATATTATATAAAATAACATCCATCCATTTTCTATACCGCTTCTCCTCTTTAGGGTCGCGGGGGCATGCTGGAGCCTATCCCAGCTGACTTAAAATACAAATACACACAAATATTTGCAGAAATGTGAGACATGTACTCACTTTTACGACATACTGTGCATGGCTGAGTCACTTCTTTGGAACAAAAAAACCCAATTATACTCACTTCTTTTCCAAAAGTCAATGTGGTGATCACATTACTGGCTGCAACTGTGAAGTCCTCAGACAGATCAACAGCAATGCCTTGGTAGCTCATCAGAACCTGCATACATAATACACAAAAATGATTGTTTAAGGTTATGAATGTTTATCCTGTAAAAGCGTGCTTGCTATCTTCTAGTTTATTTGAATAGATAAAAGCGTAAACTATTGTGAAAACCACCACCATAACACCTGTGAGAATTTGAGTGTGATGGTAACCATAGACCCAGAAATTGAACATATTGTTAGCTATTAAAGGATCTGTCTTTACAGTACAACTAGAGCTATATGCAGTAATTCCTCATTTATTGCGGTTCATTGGTTCCAGACCCGACTGTGATAAGTGAAGTACTTTTCCTGAAGTAGTATTCCTTATTTATTTATTTATTTATAAATATTTTCGTTGCTAGAGCAATAGACAACTTGTTTACGACCTTCTAAATACATTTTTTAACATCATTAAAACCCTCTAGACATGAACTAACACCCTGATAGTCAGCTTTACACTTGTGTTACCCAATATAGTAGACATAATAAGAGTAAATAAGCCATTTAAGACATGAATAAGACTTGTGTGTTGCTATAAATGTGTTCTCTAGGGGACAAAAGTGAGTGGCAGACAGGAAGTGACATTGGGGGTTCAGAGTTGAGTTTCATCTTGGCGTGGATTACCGAATATTACAGTAACATTACTGACACCTAGTGACCAGTGAAGAATACTACATATTGTCAATGTCTGAATGCGTCTTTTGAATGCCTTATATTTGTTTGTTAGTTCATTTAACCATTTTTATGCTTGAAAATGCTTAATTTAGACAAAAAATATGTAACATTTGTTTATGTATGCTTATTCAACCACTAAACCGCAGGATTTATTTAATGTTTTTCAATAAATTGTTTAAAAAAAAACGTGATAGAGTGAAGCTGCAAAATTTGAACCACGAAGTGGCAAGGGACGACTGTACGCGATTACTCAATAACAGCCAATGCTCCAATTAACGCCTCTATTCGATTAATCTGTGAGTCTCCCATACAAAAGCAAGTCGCTAGGGTCTTTAATTAGTGCTGGATCAAAAAAAACTTTGCCCATAACAGCTGTGGCTGTAGGCAACCCCCTGATGTAGGTTTTCTATTGACCGCACAAGATGGCATTCAAAGTACAATGAGTGGTCAACACCCAGCAGTTTTGCTGTTGGTGTGAAACTAATGCGTACTGTATTCCACTTGCTGTTGTTTACAGTGAACTCATCAGCAGTATTAATTGCTGATGATTATTAATTTGTTTGCTTGCTGCTGTATATTAACAGAGTTACGTTGTCCTTTCATCCTTCTCATGCACTCCAGGCATTATTTAAGTTGTTATAGATAATTAGAAATTGTCAAATATTATCGCCAGCTTCCATCTACACCTTCCAAAACATTGCCTATACTGTAAATTTAATAAAAGGATGGAGGCAGATTGGGTTTATATTTTTTCCTAGAGGAAAAAAGGTTCTGTAGCACTGTAATGCAATATAGTAATACAAATACGGTATAAGTTTTTGAAGCTCTAATCATGCAAACATGTGTCTTGGGCTGTTGCAGTTACCTTGCAGAGGTGTGCTGCCTGCTTTTCAACCACCTCATGTAAAGAGTGTTGGCAGCATCGCAGCAAAGCACTGTGTACCAGACGCCGATGGGCCCTCCACTCGTCACTGTAGTCCCCCAGAGAGATGGAGCGCCCTCCACCAGACACAATATCTCCTGATGGACACAGAAGCATCACAGTCTCACAGTAAATGCATCTATTCCCATTATTCTAAATATGTTTGACTGCTTCACCTGTGAATGAAATGGGCCTTCCGGCAAAGTCTGACCATTTCTTGACGAGTGCTTCCCTTATGACCTTACTGCTATTAAGAACAACCATGCCTGGAAAAACAAAACCTGACCTTACCACACTTACTATCTGCGACACCAAAAAATTCAAAAGTGTGTCCAATTGTTGTCCCTTACGAGTGTTTCCACATTTAAGCTGATAGATGTCCCCGTAGCGTTGTGCCAGATGGGTGAGGTGAATGGGCAGATGGTCGTGAGTAAACTCCATCATGTTGCCGATAAGAAAGTGGCTTGGAGGACTTGGGATGGAACAAGATGAAGAAGAAGATGGAGGAAGAAGCTGAGAGAGGGTCTGCCATATGCTGGAATGAGCTGTGAGACAAAAGAGAGAAAGTAAGACAAAGAGGACATGAACACAAATGATTTGTAACCTTTATGTTAAGACATTTTTACGTATTATGTCTGAACTGCAGTGTTTTCCAGCAGTACAATACATTTTGGGGACACGTTCAAAAAGTGTTGCCTCAACACAATCCAAAAACATAACCCTTTGTTGTCATACATTTATTTATTTAAAAAAGGAAGCGTTAAAAATTTATGCATATTCTAATAATTACTGGTATATATGTAAATCAGAATAAAAATGTTGCTATCCAATGTAAAGCATGTATTACCATGTATTTGAAATGTTTTTGTTCTTCGTAAAGCAACAACAAAATTATATATTTTCTAGACTGAATTTTTTTTTATGTACTTAGTTTTTAAAGTATTTTTTTAATTGTAACTCATCAATTGTATAGTATATTGATAAGATAAAAATATACACACAATTTGGAGATCAATGATTTTTATTTTATAATTCATTTTTTCCGTTACATTTTTCATTTTGAGTTTCTGTTCTTGCTTTCTTTGCTTTTTTGATGGGCTTTTCTGTAGCAAACCTATATCTTAGTAGCTTACGTAACATTTAAAACAAACCTCTAAATATGTGGAGGAGTTGGAGGAGGAGATATTGAAAAAAAGGACAAATCGTCGTTGTCGTTAGACTCTTCTAAAAGAGGTAGTGTTCTGTGGGTGGTGTAGAATTAAGCAGGCCTATTAACTCTTCATAAACTTTAATCACACGCTCTGTCCGGGTTGTACAATTTAGTTTTCCATTTAGCTTTACACTGTATCTCCCCAGCGTCTAACTCTTCCTCTGTTGGTCTCATTAGCTCTAAGGCTGCATTAGCAGTGTCACAGTGCCCTCTACTGGTCAAGCATGTACAGTAGCAGTATAAATACTGATTGAGCGACTGGCTACAAGGCAAAATGGCTTGTGTTCGTATCCGCGAGTGTTCGCTAGTCGGGTGTTCGTAAGTTGGGGACCTAGTGTACTTTTTCTACAATACTTTCTACAATCCTTTTTTTGGTAGTTTTTCAGATAAAAAGATAAAAAGATTGTCTGGATTTTGTGATGCAGCACATCTCACATTACTTTGCATTTTGAATTTAAAAAATATATATTTAAAAAGTTCTTGGTTAAAACAAAAAAAAATCACATTATTTGTGTTTGTGTTTCTATTATTTATGTTTTTTTGTTTTTTTTTTATTAAAAATGTTTTTTTTTTCTCCAAAGCAAAGAAAGCTAAAAAGAAAAAGGAAATGCAACATTTGAAAATACATGCTTTTCATTGCAAAGGGCTGATTATAGTAATAGTTACCTTGCTGTGTTTTTCTATTGGGGTATTGGGTGTTGTCTCTGGCAGCAGATTTGTAGAAAATGAGCAAAAGTGTGAGCATCAGAAGGAGAAGGAGAAGTGCAGCTCCCACCCCGAACGCCGGCACTTGTATCGGCATCTTGTGTCTTTGACGCTGCTCCTCTTCAGGAAGCTGTTCACTACAATGTGCGTCCCATTTATAGTGATCTATTTTTTTTCTTTTTGCTCTCAAGGACATTATGCAATAGGAATGCACAGGCTAGTGTGATAAACAAGCAGTGTCACGGTGAAGGCCTCGATAAACACATCACAGATAGATTAGTGATGTTTTCTTTTCCTCGCAAAGAAAGACAACAAATTCCTTTTCCTTAACAGGATGTATTTAATGCAAAACCAGTCCACAACAGCCACATTGCTATCAACAGAGCGAGACAGTGCATATTTACAGTAGTAGTGAGACGAGTCAAAACAACACCGTGTTGAAGTGGGTGAGAAGTAGAACAAAACGTAGTTCTCGACAGAGAAATGACCCTGCTGAGTTGGAACACACTTGTGGAGAGTCCTCAAAACAAACTTGGGAAGAGTGGCCAGCAACAACATTTCATTTAGAGTTCTGGAACACTCATTCTTAGCTGGAAGTTGTTCAGTTCAGACAGCCCAAGAATGTGCCATCCCCCTTAGCCGTGTGTTGCAGGAGAGAACCTGGATGGTCTGAATTTCATCTCAGTGAAGGGAATGGAGGAGTCTTTACCTTTCCAGTCTATCCATACCACTCCCTACAGTGCAGAACATGGATGACATGTGGTCAATAAGGGAAAACAAACAAAGACATTAAACGTTTTGGTAGTTGTTGAGTGTACCTGATTGTTAGTGTTGATGCCATAGAGTCCATTGAGATTGGTTTTGTAGCAGTTTTTATACCACCAGCCTCCCATGTAGGCCCGAGAACAGTGGATCCCCAAAGAATCAGGGTCCTTGTCCAAGGTTGAGAACGGACGGCCGTTATGGTACCTCATGGAGTCCCCTGTCGCCGACAACCACAATGAAATATTCGCAAAGATATTCAGCTGATAGCTTGCACGTTGAAGCAAAACACCTCACCTGCTGTTCCTGTGTATCCAGACACGCTGAGGGCATAATGGTTCTCCTCTGAATCAATGGAGAAGTTGGTGTAGTGAGCATAAGCCGTGTCGTTTCCAGATCTCAGGTCCACCCTCAAACTTACAGGGCCGATGCTGCTCAGGTTGTGCAGCAACTCATTTCCTGGTGGTAGTGGTAGGAGAGAGAAAACAACAGTCATTCTCTCATTGTCTACCACTTATCCAGGATCAGCGGTCTAAGTAGGGATGACGAGACATCGCTGTCTCCAGCCACCTCCCCTCGTTCCATCAGGAGAACACCGAGGTGTAGTCGGACAGCAACAATTGCTTCCAACACAACAGGATGGGCGATGAGAGCAGTTGGCTCCTTACTGACGGTTATTTCAACATTGGTTTTGGCGCCGCTGCTGTGCTGTGCAATATACTTATTGATAAATGACAATGTGGTCAAAGAGAGCTACAGTATGTTGTACTTCACGTCATTATAAAATGCAACAAAATGGAGAGCTGTGAAGCATACAGACATATTCAAGAGTCAAACTGCATGTTGAATACGATACATTTGTACATGTTGACAGGTCTTCACTAACATTGAAAGTACCCCCTGGCACTCACGCCCGCCCTGACAGTTCACCCCACTATTTGAGAAGCACTGCTCTACGTGGACTTGCGGATGTTGGTGTTAATACAAGTGAGTGTAAAATGTACCGAGCCAGAACTCTTCACTGAGGTTTCCAAAGCCGCCTCTGTATTCACTCCAGGTTCTGTAGAAATCTGTCTTTCCACTCATTCTTCTTTGGAACACCTACAAAAAACAACCAATGAAAGTCTTCAAAATATGTTGTGGCGTTTCTGCAGCTTTTATTTGAATAACATGATTTTATCTCACCGTCCAACCGCCTCCATCGGTCTCCATGTCGCAGTAGACTCTCACCACCTGCGCGTCCTTGCCCTGGGGGTAGATGTCCACCTCCCCTGACTGAAGAGCTCCATTCAGCAGCTCCTGAGAGCATTCAGTGGGGTATGGAAAACGCAGCTTCCCTGTGCAATAAGAAAAAACGTAATGAGTATCATCAGAAAAAGCAATCGCTGTTTGGGTTTTGGGTTTACCTGTGATGAATTCAGTGGTGACAATAGGTGTGTATTGTCCATCTTTCTCGCCTTGTACTAGAACATTATAGCGTGACATGGGTAACAACCCTGACAGCTTATACTCTGTGATGGTGGACTCCAGGAGAAGCTCCTAACATAAGCATAAAAACATCACATTACAGTAAGTAATCACGTGTATGTTTGGGCTTGAAGTACTAATAATCATTGTTTACCTTTGCTGCCTCTCCTACAACCTGGTAGATCAATCTGTAACTGTGATAAACTACAGTGGAACTTCTCCAAGTGATCAGTGCAGAGCGAGCACCCACTTCACTTGCTTTGACCACTTAAAGGGATAGAGAAATGCATAAATATTAAGTTCTGATTTCAAAGAACTTGCTTACTCACCATTGGCAGTGGTAAATGATGTTGTAATGGCTGCACTCTGAAGGCTGTCCTTCTGGCTGAGTACTTTGACAGTGTACACGGTGCCTCTCTGCAGGCCTCTCAGCTGGTGCTCCACGGAGCTTCCAGACACCATCACTGTCACAGTTACATTAGGAGCTGCGGCGAGGAGAAACATTTGCTATATCAGTTACCTTGGTGGATAATGGTTAGAGCATGTTTGAAGTTGTAACGCTCACTCTTGGAGGACTCGTAGCTGATGATGAAGCGGTCCACCTTCCCCAAGCTGGGGGTCCATTGCAGCACTGCTCTGGTATCTGTCACATTGATGGCCCGGAGGTGGGTTGGAGGTGCAGGCACTGCAGATGAGAGACAAAACATAGTAGGTTTTTGCAACATGGCCTTCATTGCCATGTACTCACTTTTGTTAGATACTGTAGGTTCAGTGGGTTAGGGCATACTGCAAAAGTCTTGCAGTTCTAGAAAGAAATGGACTTTGTGGTGTACCTGTGGTTATAATAGACACAAGAGCATCACTCTGGGCTTTGCCTTGTGTAGAGGTTACAGTGACTATGTAGGATGATCCAGCAGACAACTTGGAGAGAACAACATGAGTCTGATGGGAGTCCAAGTTCACGGAACGCGTTTCTCCTTGAAGGACGACAGTTGAAATGCAGTGTTTACTTTAAATTACATCAGTGGTAGGGTAATGATCTTATTACATAATACTAATGTAGGTGACCTGTGACAATGTGGGTGTACGTGACCGTGTAGCCTGTGACCATGCTCTTTGGTTTGGACCAGGACATCGTGATTGATGTCTCTGTGATTTTACTGAAAACCATATCTGTGGCTGCCTCAGGACCTACAGCAGGAAGATGAGAAGGTTGGACACATTCACATTCATTGAGAAAATTATTTTTTTGTATTCTTTTTTGTTTTACCTGTAGTTGCAATAACTCTGTGAATCTTGGATCTTCTGTCAGCAGCAGTACCATATATGTGCAGGACATAGCGTGTGCTAGCGCGAAGGTTACTGAACTCAACTGATCGCACACTACCAGGGACCACCATCATGACCCTCTTGGTTTCTGCTTTACTTCTTGATGCAACAACTTTACCCGAAGAAGTTGTGATCTCCTTGTGCATCTGGACCTCCATTGTATTCTTAGCTGATTGGACAAGATCCCCCTCAAAAGCCTCCTCTTCAAACTCCTCAAAGTCCTCCTCATCGCCTTCAGATCGCGGCTCCCTTCTGATCACCGTGAAGTTCTTGAACATTCCTTGTGGTGCTGACCACGTGACAATGAAGCTGTGGGAGGAGATGTTCATAACCTTCACTGAACCTAATCCTCCTGTCCTTCTGGTACTAGTCACAGAGCCGCCATTGGTAACCCTAACTTCATCTACAACAGTTGCATTTGCTATATGCTGACTTCTTAGAGTGACCCTCCCTTTGCTGGTCTTGATGGCATTTGTGTGTGTGCCATCAATAGAGTGCACACTTACGGCATCTCTGCCTAGTCCGGTCGTGTCCTCCACAGAGTGCACAATTTCTGAATCCATTCCTTGTCCAGTCTTGCCATCAACAGACTGCACAGTAATGGTGTCTCGGCCTTTTCCAAGCTTGCTAGTATCTGTTTTTCTGTTGTCAACAGAGTTCACAGTTGTAGTACGCATACCTTCACCAGTCTTACCATCAACAGAGTGCAGCGTTACAGTATCACTCCCTTTTCCTGTCTTGACAGCATCTGTCATTGTTGTAGTTTGTCTGCCTTGCTCAGTCCTGCCAACAACAGAGTGCACAGTCATAGTATCCCTTCCTTTTTCAATTTTAGCATCAACAGAGTGCATCCTTGTATCTCTACCCTGTCCAGTCTTGCTAGCATCTGTGTTTCTGTCATTAACAGGATGCAAAGTTGTAGTGTGTCTGCTTTGTTTGCCATCATCAGTGTTCACAGTGACGGTGTTTCTCCCTTTTCCAGTCTTACCATCACCCAAGTGTACAGTTACGGTATTTCTCCCTTTATCGGTCTTTCCATCCACAGGTTGCACACTTGTATCTCTTCCCTCTCCGGTTTTGCTATCAGCGGAATGCACTGTTGTTATATCCCTCTTTTTACCAGTCTCGTCATCAACAGAGTGAATAGTTGTGGTGTGTCTCCCTTTTCCAGTTTTACCATCAACAGAGTGCACAGTGATGGCATCTCTCCCTTTTCCAGTCCTGCTAGCATCTGTGTTTCTGCTATCGACAGTGTGCAAAGTTGCACTTTGTCGCTCACTCTTACCGTCAGCAGTTTGCACAGTTGTAACTCTCCCTTTACCGGTCTTAGAGTCAACAGAGTGCACTATTGTAGTTTCCCTCCCTTTTTCTGTCTTGCTAGCATCAGTTGTATGTCTGCCCTGTCCAGTCTTGCCATCAGTCGAGTGCTCAGATACAGGATCTACTTTGACCTTCTTCACCTGTTTTGGCCCAGAATGTTGAGTAGAATTCTTTTCAAATAGTGTGGATTGCTCCATGGTGTCTTTTCCAGCTTTGGTTTTGTTGGCTCCCATAATCCTGGTAAGAATTGTTGCAATTTTAGCTGTGTGATTTGATTTTGTTGTTGTTGCATCAATCTGGGTTATGTTATTTTGAGGTTCATCTTTCAGTTGGTCAGATTTGGAAAAGGATTTAACCTTGATTACTTCCTTGACAAGTTTAAGATCAGTCTTTTTAGGAGCCAGTCCTGCAATTTTTCCTTTGCGGGCCTCCTCTTGCTTTCTTACTCCATGCTTTAACAAAGCTTGGCCAACAGTGGGACTGGTTGTCTTTGTGGTACCCTTTATTGTAATTTTCTTTCCAGAAGCATCAAGGTTGACTTGTGCTTTTGCAAGAGCTAGTTTAGCTGTAACAGCTATCTTAGCGTCCGTCCCCTTGGCATCAGTCCCCTTCTTTTGCTCCTTCTTCTCAAGCTGCTCTGCTGTGCCGGTTCTTTCCTCTTCTTTGACAGTACTGCTTTCTTTGTTCACCTTCTGGGCTACTGTGTCCACTTTGACCTTGATTGTTCCCTTGGCTTCTCCTGAGAATACAGAGTAGAATGGTTGTTAGTAAAGACTCAATTCCTGATATACACATTGTCAAAGCATCACTTACTTTTATTACACTCAGCTCCTTGGGCACAATTACTGCAGTCTGGACCCAGAAATCCTTCCTGGCAGACACATTTTCCTTTCTGACATTCCCCATTGCCACTACAATCATTTGGACAATTTGCAGAACATGGACCTGGGCGACAAACACAAAAGTTGCATAATACTGTAGAGGTGAGACTATAAAATATCTGTGGCAAAACTAATAAAACCTACATTTCTCCTTCAGAGAGGACATCTCTCTCTCCAGACGGGCCAAGCGGACTTTCAACTCTGCCATCTCTGCCTCACATCCACCAGCACAGCCACCATGCATTAAACTGATCTTATGAGTCATGACCAAGGGAGCACCAGGTTTTAGGCTTATGTCATGCTCCTTGGTGTGGCTGGACTCGCAGTCATTAGCGATGACCACCTTAATAGGCTGTGCGGGAACAGTCTTTGCTTTGGTGCTGCTGGGCGCCTTGGTGACGGGGGCCTGATCTGCAGAGGCT
The DNA here is from genome assembly GCF_027744805.1 of Dunckerocampus dactyliophorus. Taxonomy (NCBI): domain Eukaryota; kingdom Metazoa; phylum Chordata; class Actinopteri; order Syngnathiformes; family Syngnathidae; genus Dunckerocampus; species Dunckerocampus dactyliophorus. The sequence continues at coordinate 21,998,507 of NC_072825.1, forward strand.
GACGACACATACTTGACAGCAGCGGCGGTCTTTGCAGGAATGGATGCATCAGTTTGGACAGTGGAGGTTGGTTTGACTTTGGAATTCTTCATAGCACCGGCAGTGGGAGATTTCACTTCTTCAGTGTGGTTAGCAAAAGTCGTGGCCTTATCGTTGACAGTCGCGGAATTACTGGATGTGGTAGTCTTTGTTTGGTTCGAGAGAGCAGCCTCGGCTGTAGATGCAGGTTTGTCTTTTGAGTTCTTTACATCAACAGTAGAAGATGATTTCACTACAGTAGTCTCATTGACAGAGGGTGTGGTCCTATTTTTGACAACTGCAGAAATGATAGCTGTAGAGGCCTTTGCTAGGTTGAAGAGAGCAGTCTGTACTGTGGGGGCAGGATTGTCTTTGGAGTTTTTTACATCAACAGTGGAAGGAGACTTCACTACAAGGGTCTGATTGACAGACGGTTTGGTCCTATCTTTGTTAACTGTAGAACTGCTAGCTGTAGCAACAGTCTGGACATTGGGGACAGTCTTGTCTTTAGAGTTCTTCATTTCACTGGTGGAGGGGGATTTTGTAACAACAGTTTCATTGATGGAGGCTGTCAGCTTGTTTTTGGTGGTTTTGGTGCTGCTGGCCAGTTTTGTGGATGTTGACTGAGTATTTTGAACTACGGTGGGGGCTGGCTTGACTTTGGCAATCTTCCCACTGCTGGTTGAAGGAGATTTCTCTGAAGCAGTCTGATTGACAGAAAGTTGGATTTTATTTTTGGTGTTTTTAGCACTGTTGACTGATGTAGACCTTGCGGTTGCTGACTGATCATTCACAGTTCCAGTGGGTCCAGGGTTGCTCTTTGTAAGCTTCACATCGCTGGCTGGTGTGGATTTAGCTAAGCCTGTGTGCTTGTCTTTCTTGCTCATCGATCCACTAGCTGTGGATGCCTTCACTGGAGTGGACATAGTGGTGGGATTCACAGCCGGGTTGGGCTTGCTTCTGCCACTTGCTGTGGTGTTTATCACGGGAGGTTTTTGGTTGGGGAGAGGAGTGGGTAAAACAATCTGATTGATGTTATTTGTCTTTAGGGTGGGGCTCCCGGTTGCTTTGGTTGGACCAGAGCTGGCTTTTGGTTTCAGAACGGTGAAAGGGCTGTTGGTTTTAGTTAGGTCATTTCCTGTGGAGTTTCTCTTCTGATTGGTGGGGGTTTGAAGAGAGGGAAATGGTGTGAGAAGGAGGAGAAGTCCCAGTGTAAACAGCATTTTGAGCCAGTAACCGTCACCAAAAATTTGGTTTATGTTACTCCTTAGATTATCAACTCCTTCTTCAATATGAGTGGTGGTGAGCCAGCTTTAACCTACAAATAAGAAGAAATGAACAATTAATTGTCACTGAAAGTAACACATACATATGTGGTATTTATGTATACATAGGTTCTAAATAATCTAAGTGCTGGATTTCTAAGTGGTAGGGTTTCCCTTTTTTCCATCCCTATGACTTATTTCAATGTAAAGGTTCACTGAGCAGAGTCATACACAAATACTGCATGTCAATCAAAACACCTTCAAGCGGATTTACTTTGTGTCATTGTTAATTTGAATGTCAGTACTTTTTTACAAGACAAATGACTCCAACCACCTTGCAATAAACCATGACTGATCACACTGTGCTTTCAGGATAGACTGTTTTAAACTTAACCTAAACCACATTTGAGCTGACAAAATGTGCCAGTGTTCCAACCGTGACCCATAATAGTTGATTCATCAGCTTTCCCCATCCAAATTAGATGGTTTTGAACAGGAAGGGAGAAGGTGAATTGAGTGTCTGACGGTGAGAGTGGAGCGCTAACAGTGGGGGACTGTATAGAACTGTGGGACATTGTATGTCTTTCGCTCCACAGATGCTTACATAAGCCCAAGCTCCTGTAACTATAATAAGGCTCACAGAAGGAAATGTCAAATCATTGAATGGAATCTGTACAGAATGAAAGAAGAGGTAAACCATATTGAGATTCATGCTGACCTACATTTCTGCGCCCAGCAATTAAAAGTATACAGTATTTGTTCATACTAATTGGCTGCATGCAGTGGAGGCCTTTTAAAGGGGAAGCAATGGCTCATAGTGTTTTTTTTTTTATAAATCAAATTGATATTCCACTATTCCTGTATATTAAATCATATGCAAGTTACCAATATAGCCAATATAATTACTGGTACACCTGCGCAATTAAAACAGCCTCAACATCAAAGAATAGCCAAAAGACATCACTATAAACCAATATATTGACACAACTTAATTGTTTCATCAAAATAAAGTTCACTTACCTGATAAATGATTTTGAGGTTTTATCTCAGTTTGGTTCCCTCCATCTGATTGGAAAATCTTACATAGGCTTGCAGGGTGGGAGGTGAGAGGAAGGAGAAAGGAGGCGAGGGATAAAGTTTGCTCCTACTTAAGGGACCACCACCCCACTCCCCAACTCCACCCCCAGTGGTCCCACTCTCAACCACCACTGAAAACATTTCAACGAGAAACAAAAAAAATGGATTCAATTTCACAGACTTTAGACGTGTCTCGGATCTGCCAGTTTACTCAGCCAATCAATTTAGATTACCGTTTCATGTACGGTAGGTAATTCAGTATTGTATCATCTATCTTTACATTCAATTTGCTTTACAACAAAGCTTATTATTTCTTGCATGTAAGTTGACACACACAAACATTGATTGAATAACAGTTGGGTCTGAGAATCATGATTCAGCTGGAATGCAGCACATAACATAACACTGCAGGTATTCAGCGCCCACTCAGTGGGACAGGACCCTCTCGCTATATGAATCGGTCGTTTGTTGGCATTAATGAGATGTAACTACGCCGCAGTTATGTAAGAGACCAAACATCCAGCAGATTTTAAGGAAGGTTCTGTGGCGGCCCTGCAAGTCAGACCAAAATGGCCACCCACCATCCCTACTTTTGTAAACCACATGAAGACAGGTTAACCGAGGCTTCGCAGCAAACGGGTATGAGTGACATCTTGCAGAGGAGCAACAGATTCAACCATTGCAGCATGTTGTGTCTATTAATATAACAGCCATTTTGGAGGCAATCAGAGAGCACATTCAATGCATATTATTGTTTCAAAGAGTGAAAGAATGTGTGATGTCTGATTATGAATACAGTGAAATGCATGTATTAATATGGAAAGACAGAAAAACAAATTCAGGAAAAAATATAGAAAATAAAAATCAATTAAATAAATGCATGCATAAAAATCTTATTGTATTGTGAAAAGAGAATATCCTATATCCTATTTTATTCAGAAGCAGTGAAAGGGGAAAAAATAAAAATGAAATAGATTAAAATGCAGAATGCATACATTGTGGTTCAGTGAGTCGTGTAATACATGTGTTAAAATAATACAAATAAAAAATACTTTAGCAGAGTGAAAAGACAAGAGTGAATTTTCTTCTATTTTTTTTCCCAAAAACAAGTGCAAAAAACGCTAAAGCCAAATTTCCCATTTTTTTATATTTTCAGAGAAAAAGAGTAAAATAAAATCACTCAAATTAAATTAAAATAGGTAAATTCATGTCTGATTTAAAGTATACTGTAATACATGCTTTGAAGTAAAACCAAATAAAGTAAACATTTTAATGAATAAAAGGATAATTCCCTATTTTTGAAGTAAAGCAAATTAAGAAAACAAATCAAAAATACAGTTAAAAAGACATTACAACTGACCATGATGGACACTTCACCACATTACTGACACAACGACACACTGTAACTGTTAACAATTCATGGCTCCCTCATCATTCGTGTCTCCACCAAGCGGTCACATTCCGCATCACCAATTGCACCACTCCCCTCTGCCCGCTCCCCTCAAACAGCTGACCCTGCTGTGGCCTTTGGGAGAGGCCGACTATAAAGACCACCTTAAAGAACTAAAGCTACCGCACACCTGACAAAACACGAGCATCTCCGTGAAAATGTCTCACACTTGCTTGTTCAGCATATTTAATGTGTGTTAAGTGTAATGGTGTCATTGACACTAAGACGCTTGTGGCAAACCAAAGATCAGGCACACTATAAATCAGTGTCTGAGTGCATACTGTCAACATTTATAGAGAACGCTGGATGTTTTATGTTGTTCAACTATACTATGAGAGTGAACAGACAACATGAATGACATTCTAAAATAATTCCTTGTCTTGTACCTCTTTTGATAAACCTTGTCCTTTGTCCTTCATCCTTAAGGTATCAACATTTAATCCCAAAATTATTCATACCCTGACTACATTTGGAGTTAGAGGAAAACTGCACTTTTAAAATTTTTTTTATTTTGCACATCATCCACAATCCTTATGTAGGACATGAACACACATCTTTTCTCATTCTAAAGATATAAAAACAGATGAAATGAGATAGCTCATTACTGCATGTAATAGGGGACACCTATGCCGCCTACAAAGGCCGCTATTAAAACACCTCCAAATAATGGTTAATTATCCATGCTGTAACCATGTAGTAAAAGGTACATTCATGATAACATGTTATACTTACAGTATTTTGCCATATTTTGGTCCTTTTAAGCATTACAGGAACTTCCTTCCTGGGTGCATTGATTCGGTATAGCAACATAGAAACGAACGCCTACACCTAGCGTTAGCTTTTCCAAACTCAAAAATAAAAACGCAGCAGCAGTGTTGTCAGCTTCAATATGTAGCCTTCCCTTTTTGGTAGTGGCCTGAGGCGTTGAGGGTGCGGCGCTGACGCACTGTGGGCGAGTGTGTGGTGAAGCTATTCGCTAGTGGGCTAGTAGCTAGCTGGTGTGGTGTGGCGAGGTGTCAGTACGCCAGCGGCGTAGTTCGATCGGCATAACAATGTTGATAATACTAATAACGTTGCTGTGGCTTGGTTAATATGCAGGTCTCATTACAGTATATGTCAATGGAGAGGTTGCTGGCGCTTTTTGGTGGTTTTTTTTCAGAAGACTAGGCGGAAAATGTGTTTCCCATGACGTGGATTCTTAGCTGTGTCTTTTTAGCTGTTTTTATATCTTTAGAACGCACAGAAAAAAGAAAGACATATGTGTTGATGTCTCATATAAGGATAGTGGATGATGGGCAACATTCCCCAAAAAAGTGCAGTTTTCCTTTAAAGTGAATTTTAATTTGTTGAAGATCAGGTTGCCTTCTGTATACCCGCATCACTTCATGGAGGACAACTCTGTAAAAAAAAAAAAAGACAAAACAAAACAATCTTTACTACACACCTTAAAATAAAGCCTGGAGCTGCCAACTACCCATCAGTCAGCTGTAAATTTGATCATTTTGTTTTTTCTTCAGTGAATGGGCTAACCTAGCATCATGCTGCTGTTAAAATGTTAGCACTGTAGCTCACATAGCTAGGCCAGAGTCGCTTATGTCCTCCTGTCCCACTCCTTAATGTTGTGTTACTGTATGTGATATATGGCATCTATCATGTTGGACAAGAGCAGAGTTACAGTGTATTTGTAAAAGTGGATAACTTGCACAAAAGCGCCTCTTGGAGCCACACACTCTGTCGGAGACAGACATTCACAAATGCAACTCATTAACATTAAAGCTACAGACTGGCATGTTCCTAGTAGGGCTTACTAAAAAGCATCTTATACAAATTTTTGAAAAACACTTTAATATGGGACAAATAGTTATACCTCGTCTAACTAGATCAAGCGGTAACTGGTCTAGAGCTTGCCCTTGTATTTAAAAAAAATGGCAGACATGTACTCAATGATTTTGCAGGTGACAAGTGTTAAAGCCTTGGCGGAGGTCCGGTCCTTCTGAGCGCCCATGCTATTTATCCTCTTCAGATCGAAATGTAATGAAACGTCGACTGGTCAGAGTGTGAGACAGAGCGGCCATTGATGGAGCTGCGATTGAAGTGATGCTCCGCTACTCCGATGTTGTTTACGTTGGACCTGGCCGCTGAGATTAGAAAAATATCAGCACATAAGACCTCGCTTGTTCCTCGCTTCTCCACTGCTTGCTCTCTCTCTTCCTCTGGCTGACCTCCTCGACATGCATGTGCAGACACATGAATTTAACTGCTAAAGATGCTATTTCACGCTAAACTCTGCCATGTTGGACAAGCCACGTCTTGGACCACAAAAGAGGTTAAAGAGGTTCTATTTAGCTGCCTCCGGCTATACGCCGCCATGAGCCATTTGATGTGAACATTCTGTGCCAACGTGAAACCACTCCTCCTCCATCACGTAGCAGATGCTAGGAGGCAGGCCGTCTGGAACTTTGAGGGCGACTGTGTGGAGCACAGAGACCCCTCTCAGCTTCTTTACGGCAAGGCGAGTGAAGGGAGGAGGGAGGCTGAAGGGAGGGAAAGGTAAAATAAATATATTCAGCTGCAAAGCTAATTCAATCCAGTAAACTAAACTCAATCACCTTATTTGGAAGGACATGACAGAGTGAATGAATGGACTTTTTTTTTTTTTACCCCCATCTTGAGCAATCATCTTATCAATGCTTGTGAGTTTATACATAAAAAAACTGTATGTTGTGATTTGATTTGAATGCAGATTCATATAACCAAAAGCGAGGTCTCGACCTGAATTTAATCTAATAATCAATGTTGAGCAAATGACTCTTAAAAAAGTAAAAGTAATAGTTACTCGTTACCTTCTGGTGTGTGCCGTTGAGAGTTGACCATATCAGTGCATAATGGACAGAGCCGACTGGCCCATTAGGCAATATAGGCAGATGCTAAGTCAAATTTATTCATGGGTGGCCTCAATGGGCTGCTGGGGTCTGGTGTGAGATCATGTCCACAGGAAAGGCTGTACTGGGCCTGCCGCCTATCACAAATCTGGGCATAAAAATGTAGAGGAAATCATGCGGAATTGGTTTGAAGAAGATTACATGCCAAAAAATAGTATCCTACGCGAGATCGACAAGCAAATTGGTGCGGCATCTGCAGTGATACAGACTCTGCATCGGTCCGTTGTGGTGAAGGGAGAGCTGAGCCGAAAGGCAAAGCTCTCAATTTACCTACAATCTACAATCCTGCCCTCACCTATGGTCATGGGTAGTGACCAAAAGGACAGGATCGCGGGTAAAAGCTACCGAAATTAGTTTTCTCCGTAGGGTGGCTGGGCTCCCCCTTAAAGTTAACGTGAAAAGCGCTATCATCTGGGAGAAACTCGGAGTAGAACCGCTGCTCCTTTACTTTGAGAGGAGCCAGATGAAGTGGCTTGGGCACATCCGACCAGTAGAAGGCCTCAGGTCGCGACCCGATCTTGGATTAGCGGTAGAAGATGGATGGATGGACAATCAGTACTTTGACTAGTTGGCTAAATTATGGAAAACAATATAACAATTGAAAAATGGACAAACAAGTCGAATTGAAACGGACAGTACAGCTCGACATTGCGTATAAATAATACATCTACATGATATGTATGCAGATATTTTGATGTATCAGTAATGTTTTATTCACTGTATCTGTATAATGTGAAACTGTTGAAAGGACAATAAACTATAAACAGTGACAGTGAATGAACTATGTAAAGCATACATATTGTTTAAATTGTTACATCAGTGACCCCCCATGAAGCAAATTGGTCTGAAAGAGGTGCATGTTGACACTTTAAACACTTGAACTCTGCAGGTGACATGATTGCAACATGTGACTTGTAAGCTGGGAGATGTGCAAAGTGGCATCCTTTGATGCGTCATAAAAGCTACTCATCAATGAATCGGTATAGTAGGCCTATTGCTTCCCAGTACTTTGGATAACTAGATGAAGTTGTAACACAATACACCATGTTTGCTATGTATTATGTCAAATAATGTTCACAGACAGTTAAGCAAGCAAAATACCTTGGTATTCAAACACACACATACACGTACATGTACACGCACACACACACAAACACCCAACATGTTAATAACTTATGGCTGATGAGCACGGACTCCTGGCTAACAACATTTGCTACATTTAGGCATCGTAAATTTCAAAATATTTATCAAACAGATGTCCGCTGCTGCAAAACAATTACGCCATTGGTAACATTAGTATTCCCAAAACTGATAGGAGGAGAATGTCAGTGTCAAGCTTGGAGGAAGGTTTGGAGGAGGAGTGGAAGCGTGTGTTTTTGTCTCAAAAATAGACATTTTTATGGGCGTCTCAATTATTTGCAGATTTTCAGCATTCAAAGAACAAAAAAAACTTGCATCAACTGTATACTCATTACATATCATACTCATACGTTATAGATTTACATGACATTTACTGTGGACATATAGGGACAGAGTTTCACGTTTTAAAAGTGATCATTTAACCTGTGGCCCCAGTATATCGGTTTTCAGTAGCCGCCTGCAACAGGGGAAGCACACCAACTGGACAAAAATATCCTTGCATTGTTTACATTGGACATGAATGGGGCTTTTTACCATTTTTTCCCCTCACCCCCCCATTCATGAGTGGAGAATGACTTATACACTGTCCAGGTCCTCAATTGCAGCCACAAACCCACTCAGGATGTCAGTGATGTCCATTGCTGTCAGATGCTTGGCAGGACTGTTGCTCCACACACAGGAAAATAAATATATATATTAAATAATATCGCATTGTAATATACAAAAAATATATGGTCAGCTTCCCACAAACGGCTTAGGTGCCATCATCAACCTTCTCAGTCTACAACAGCGATGAGATCAGAAGTTTACATACACTCATCCTGTGCATGAGTGCCATATTTATTTTGGGACCTTACAATTGATTTGAACTGTTATTTTCCCTGGCTGGAATGACTATAATGTACATCAGGGGTGTCGCATTTTCATTGAGGGCCACGTCTCAGTTATGGCTGCCCTCAGTCGGCCACTTGTAAATGTCAATACACAGTCATGGAAAAAATTATTAGACCACCCATAAGAGATCATAGGAGTTGAATTTAAGAGGCGATATCTAGCAACTTCCATGGTTTTCTTGATAATAACCAAAATCACTTAAGTTCTTACATGAATAGCTATAGCATTGTACTGCCAAAAAATCTAACTCTTATGAGCTATTTTTGTTGTCATTGTTATATTTGTCCAAACAAAAGTACCTAAAAGTAGTTGTATCAGGCATTAAAATGAACAAGAAACCGAAGAAGCAAGGCTAATAGGGTTCACTCTGCACATTGGTGAAGTTAGTTTCAAGTTGGACATTGGATATTCGTCGCCGTTGATGTTAATTTCACGTTGGCAATTGGATATTTGGCTCCGTGGCAGCAGCGGTAATTTCCCCTCACTGTGTCCGGACTGCTCTCTCATGGTGCGGGGAGCACGCACGGGAAGAGTTCACAGCGGCATGTCCTCACAAACACGAACCAGCCCTCTCCTGAACTAAAGATGTCGAGGCGGCAACCAGAAACATCGGCTAAGTCGGCTAAAAAACTTTGATACTCTTACTAGCCACCGAAAGTGAGCATGAGCTCACAGACAGCAATAGCCACTGTAAGGTAGCTGGATTAGCTTGGTTTAGCGGAGCATGCTAATGCGGCTCCGTGTGTGTGCCACTCAGGCTGTACCCCTGAGTTGCCCCCTACAGTCGAGTTTAGGTATGTTAAAGCCTTCAAATTATTAAACTCAAGTTTAAATCAAACAATCTATACACATACGCACACACACACACACACTCCACAGAAGTATAATGTTTTGTTTATTCACATAATGCCTTATCCGCTCTGTTTACTCACCTTGACCTTTGTCTCACATTCATCCATGACATCTCCCCACAGAGCCAGGGATGATGTCACTGTGCTGCTTGTAGCAGTAGCCAACCAGAGGGAAGGATGGAACTGCAGTCTATTGAGTGTTAGTTCTGTACCTCAACTGGCCAATCTGCGTGAACCTTTTCTTTTACCGTAGCATCAAATTTTCTGAGGACTGAGGCTAATTTATATTCCTCTATGTGTTTGAAATATGATCTGGCCCATGTAAACATCCTTTAAAAAATGCCAGCTCAACAATTTACTTCAGTAAAATTGCATTTTTTTGGGGGTATTTTTAAAAAATACAATCTTCTAGTACGGGGGTAGCCAACCTTAGAAGGGGGGTGGGTGGATCAGTCCAGATATCAATAGTATTGACTACCAAGGGTAGCATCAGTATTGGATCGATACTAGTTGATGAGATTGATATTTTTCACAAATATGTGTGTTTTTTTTGTGTTGCTCACGTTGTTACATTGTTGATATTGTTATATTTATATATTGTTTTGTTATTTAAAGTCAATGAATAAGTTCTTGGACAAAGGAGGGCTTTGTGGGCAAAAAGCCAAAAGCCAAGAGCAGTTTTTGCTTTTGTTTACTCATTTTGCACAATTGACTTTATTTTCCTCAATCATAGTAATAACAGGCAATAATGTTGTTATATTTTCAATAATAATAATTTCAATAATAAATCAGGCCATTTTGTGGTTCAACACGGCCTATTATTAGTCAAAAATATGCATACTGAAGCAAATTTTACATATTTTTTGCCTAACTTAAGCATTTTCAAGCATACCATGGTTAAATGAACTAAAATACAAATATACAGCATTCAGAAAATGCATTCAAAGATGCTGTGGATGATATGGAGTATTCTAAATTAGTCACTGGGTGTCAGTAATGTTACTGTAATGGTCGGTGAGACTCACACACACCAGACTTGATCACCGGAACAACAGGTTTTTATAGCAGGTTTGAATTATCTCACAGCAGGCACAATAATAAAAAAAACAAAACAAATAAAAACATTGGCTACTTTTGAGGCCGTAAACCATGCCAAACTAAAACTCCACAAATGACATAGGAATGCGTCAAAATGTTATTTACACCCAAGAAAGACACAGTTAAATGTTCAAATATATATCTAACTATACAAGAACCTTATGAATGTAAATCCAGTTTTTAAGGAATCATTAATACTTAATGCAGTCTCACACGTGTCCTGTTAAGTGCATGTTATTCTTCATTTAGTCATTTAAATGTGATGTTAAGTGCCGTAAATTCCTGTGTACTGTATTAGCCGTACCGGTATATAAGCCACACCCACTAAAGGAAAACACAGATTTGTACATATATAAGCCGCACCGGTGTATAAACTGCATGTGTCCACATCGTAAAATGGCATATTGTGGCGTGCACGAGTCCATGAGGACCAGTCAGCTCTTTATTCAATCATGAACTATAAAAAAACTCACGACAAGCTTGTCAACAAATTGGAAATTGCAGGAGGTCCTTCCTCAATATAACAATCTGACTCACCGTGTCATCGACACTATAATTATCACACAGCAACTTAACACTCAAAAGGTACCTGGGAAATATACAAGTACTAATAAATGTTTAAAATGAAAAAAAACAACATTTTTAAGTTTTCCTATAATGCATTTTGTCTGAGCAAAGCATTTAATTGGAGGACAAGCAGCATAGAAAATGGATGGATGACTCTGCAATGCTGCCTCTGTCCACCAGAGGAGCCGAGAGCCCAGAGGGAGACTGACGTCATTGCAATGCCCCAATCAATGCATTGCTCAGAGGCAATGCATTATGGGAAAACTTTAAAAGAGTTTTTTTTTATTTTAAAGTCATATTGGTACATGTTTGTATATTTATCATGTACTGTATACCTTTTGAGTGTCAAGTTGCTGTGTGATGAGTTTAGTGTTCATAGTAAGACTGTTAGTCAGACTGTTATGTTGTTATTATGTTCTATATAATGACCTCCTGCGATTTCCAATGGGTTGACAAGCTTGCTGTGAGTGCACTGATGGCTTGTGATTGGCTCTTGCCGAAGAAAGAGCTACCGTTTCCTCACTAACTTGCGAGCGGCACAGCATTTAAACAATTTGTAGTAGTTCTGAAGTAAAGGAGATATCACAAGATTATAGCCATAAATTAGCCGCAGCGCTAGCCGCAGGGTTCAAAGTATAAAAAAAAAAGTAGCGGTTTATACACCGGTATTTACAGTACTTTAAACTGTCCATAGGTGTGTGAGTGTGAATAGTTGTTTGTTTATATGTGCCCTGTGATTGGCTGGTGACCAGTTCGGGGTGTGCCCTCTCTCTCACCCAAAGTCGGCTGCGATAGGCTCCAGCCCACCTGTGACCCTAATGAGGACAAGCCATAGAGAAATTGGATGTATGGATGGAAAACAGGAAATTGATCAAAATCACCATCATGTCCTGATCGTAGTTTATACATGCCAAGCCTCATACACTTCATTGTTTCACCGCCTTTTTCTCAAGGAAAACAAACATGGATGATTAAATATGGAGTTTTATTATTAGTGATGGATCACTTGTCAAAGAAGAAGACATTACAGATTAAAACACAACCAATATTTTTCTGAATATTGATAGCTATTGATTGTTGTCGACATTATTAGTGTAAAATATCACATACAAAAGCCACTGGTATACTGTAAGTTACAGGTATACTGTACATCTTGTGATCATCTCTAAAGTAGAGTATATTTGGAGACTTCATTTCGGTAGTTCAATTCCAAAAGTATATTCTATAGATTCACTACACACAGAGGGAAATACATTTCTTAACAATTTTGACAGCCGATAAAAACACTAAATGAAGTATCTAAAACAATGCGAAAAATGGTCAAAAGGTCCAATGTTGAAAACTACTTATTTGCGCTCCAATCAGCAAATTGAACTGCAAAATCTTCCCGAGCCTTTAATTGTTCTCTTAGTCTGAAATTAATTTCTGAAATCAAATAACTTTTGCACCATATGCTAATTCATTGAGATACACCTGTTTACTAAAGTACAGCTCCTGCACAAAAGTGAACATGGAGTTCATTTATCAAGACACATTTTTGCACTTGCCTTGTTGAGGAGCATAGTACACTTCACATGCAACACACTTAACAGTAAAAAAAAGGCTTATCAATGTCAAGAAACTACTCCCAGACTATGGAGAAAGTCAAAATCTGTTTTTTTTTTCCTAAATCATAAATCCTAAATATGAGACAGCAATTCCTTCTGAATGGAAGTAGTGTTGAAAAAAAGCAGAGTATATGTGAGAGTCAGGGGCCTGATGTCCATCCACAACTCCTGGATGAGGTCTACAAGAATTGCGTTTGGACAATCAACTCCTGACTTTCTGTCACAGCAAAAGCACGTCTTTGTCCCCGGAGTGGAAGCTAATGTGGATGAAAAGTAAAAAAAAAAAAAAAAAAAAAAAAAAAAAAATACAATTTTGTTTTAAAAATAGTGAAAATGATTACCATTACTTTTTCCTAGACTGTAAAAATAGGTTACATTAACTCCAAATTGTCTCATCTTGTGAAGTTTTAGTAAATACTAAGCCAGCGGTTTCTATTTTTTATCAAAATGAACCTGTCCCAACAAGTGAAAAAGTGCCAATACTTACAATATGCACCTTCAATCATGCATTTTTTCATGCTAGTCCCGGTTCCCAATGATGTGTCCATTGATACCTAAACTAGTTCTAGTAAGTCCACGCTCCTGTGCATCCGACCTCAAGCACTGCCTGTTTCCTTTTGCCTCCTCGTGCACCCCTCTCTGCCTCTTCCCATCTATCCATCTCATTTCATGCAGGAGCGGGGTTACCTAAGAGACAAGGCCTCAATGGAGAAAATCTCTTTTTCTACAATTAGCTGTGAAAGTGACAGAAGGAAAAGAAGGGAGGGATTTATAGTGGGCTGCAGAGAAGAACAGAGGAGAAGGAATGACAGCAGTGCGCATGACAGGTACAAAGATGTAAAGTTAAAAGTGCTCTTCTCAAATGTTTCCAACTTAGACATTCTTGGAAATATGAGATGATCCAGTATGAAAAGGTGCTTTCAGCTCAAAACTAATATAAACTACGTTATCTTGCAAGACTAACTGTTTTATGATAAGGTTATATAGTGATTGTTGTGATCCAGAGAGGGGTGGGATTAAATACGCTCTGCTTGTTCCTGCGACTTTATAGACTTGCTGACTTGTGAATTGCAGACGTGAGATGTGCTACGATGTTACCTTGTATGCATGTTCAAAATAAATTCAACCAAACCAAAGCAAGGTGCACAAAAAAGTGCAAAGTGACCAACAGGGGTGGCTAAGTTGATCCACATATCGATAGTATCAATGCCAACAGTAGTACCAGAATCAGATCCATACTAGTGTGACAAATTAGATTTTTTTTTTCCACTTTTCACTTTATTTTCAGAAATATCTAAGTGTGTGGTTTTGTTGTGTTGTTGATATTTTTATATTTATATGTATTTATATTGTTTGCAAACTCAGGAAACTTCTTGGACACAGGAGAGCCAAAGGCTTTCATTGGGAGCCAGCAGTAGTTTTTACTTTTGTTTACTTATTTTGCACTATTGATTTTATTTTGCCCAAACAATTGTATTTAATCAAAGAGAATAAGCAAACAACTGTATTATGTAGTTGATTTTGTCTTATATTGTTGTATTTATGTAGGCCTCCTGTATTGTTAAATTACCTAATACTGTGTAATATATTATTAGAATACTATGATATAATGTAATATTGCTGGTGGTGTAATGGTAAACGCTTCTGCCTTTCATGGCTTCAAGAAGGGCATATGGCGTAAAAACTCAGTCAAAACGATTCATGCGTTTGGATCGTTGTGGCGATGCCTGACAGGGAAAAGCTGAAAGTGAAAACAAAAAAATATGTTAAATTGCCTGAAATCTTTGACTTGTGTTTTATTCTTAATATAATCATGATCAACACTGGTATCAGTATTGGCAATACTGGTCCTGTATTTACTTGGTATTGGACTGATACCAAAATGTGCAGTATCGCCTACCCCGGTGACCAATATATATGTGAGAGCTGTTTCTAATACGTTGGTCATCCTGCTTTGCCACATGACGAAATTAGTGCAGCTGCATCAATCAAAACTGAGCATTATTATTACTGCAAGACGGATTTGTTGGGGGATACCACTTTTATATCGATTGTGCAAGTATACCTAATGTTGCGACCGCAGTGTCTTCACACATGAATTGTGAGGGCGCCAAAAGAGGCAACGTTACGCCATTGCAAGCTGAAATGAATGATGTCCTTCGCCATCATCTGTAAGAATGCAGAGGGAGTGCCCGCTGAGTTACCATGGGGAGATGTACACAAAAGGGTGTGGCGTGGGAATGTCCCCCACAGGTCAGGAGTGAGGGTGAAGAGGTCAGAGGTCAGAGCCAGCTGGACAGCACACAAGAGGGGAGGAGGGTGAGAAAAGATGGTGAGGGGGTGGTAGTCAACAAACGGACCGAGCGGACATTAACATTGAACTGATGAGAGGCTCGCTGACCGGCACCTTTTGTGAGGGAGAGGAGCTAAGCGATGACACACTCATGCGTAATGGGCCATGGTAATTGACAAATGACAGGAGGACATTGGGGATGCAAAAGCAGCTTTCAAAACGCAGCATACAAATACGAGATTGTTGGGATTAGGTGAAATGATACCAGGCTCCCATTTGTAGTATTTGGAATAAAGATGTAAAATTCCCTGTTATGCAAACAAAAGGCCTCGTATCTTTCAAATTTGGTTTGACAAACATGTTAAAATCTATATTAGTGAGCACTATTGTGATAGAATGGTCCATCTTCTTAGTTTTCTCTGTTGTCTTATATTTCTATTATGCTGCAGATTTCAAACCGTTTGCGGAGAACAATGAGTTTCTTTTCATATGGTCAAGCCTACACGTTTTACTTAAAGTTAATACAAAACTGCTGCACTATTCTTTTAAGTATATATATTTAGTATATCCTTTATAGGATTCTCATTGAAATACAACATTTTAACCCCAGAAAATGTATGTATTTCTTTACTTTTGTTCCCTTTTAAAAGCATTTAAAACAAATAAATCAAGTTCATAACAAATATTGCACAGTTTTATATCATATTTATTTTTTACTTTTTCATTATGATCATCAAGTTGCTGATTGGCTGCCTTTTAGGTTGCGTCAACACTTGTGATTTGATAGTCTGGTTGGAAAAATAGAAAATAAAAAAGGTACTTGGTGTGCACTTTGGAGCATTTGCTAAGTGTTGACACTGGTGTTTTTGTCATGAGATCAAAAGCTGTGCAGGAAAACACTTGCATGAAGTAAGGACTTGATTGGACAGTTTTTTTGACTTATTATGGGACGTAACTCATATGTTCCACAACAAAATGGGTTGAATAGGTTGAATACATTTTTTACCAGCAGAGATTTCACAGAAAGCTTCTAAAATATACTTTAAAAGAGCAATGTTGTCACACACTTAAATATTTGTCATTTCAGCATGCTTTTTTCTGTCATCTTGACACTAGTCCACATCTTTGGTCTGTGTAGCATTCACACCTGAGCTAAAGTGAACCAAACCGTACCAGAGGTCCACTGCAAGCGGACCGAGACCCCTCTTTCAAGCTGTCTCGGACGGTTCACTTGTTTGGTGCTCACCAGGGTTCGAATGACTACCTGTTCCTTTTAACTACCTGTAGTGAGGCATGCATTTCCACTTCCATTCATGCCAAATGGGAACAAAAACAAAACAATTTTTTTGGTGTATATTTAGTATACCCTTTATGGCATTCATTGAATTACTTTTTATTACTTAATCATTTGCTATATGCTTAAAATTTTAACCCCAGAAGATTATTGGAAAAGGAAAAGAGTTCATTCATGTTTATAATAAATATCACTACAATTTCCATTATACAGTTGTCCCTCGCCATTTTGCGGTTCAAACATCGTTCCCTCACTCGCCTTTTAAAAAAAATGTATTAATTAATAAATGATCGCTCGCTGTTTCTTGGTTGACTATAGCTTATTATTTGACAACAAAATATTGAAATAAAAGTCATACGTAAGTCATACTGATGAGAAATTACCTTACATTACATTACCTGAACTTGCACTATAGAGTCAGCCCTGGATGCAAAGTCTGACATGACATAGTGGGGAAAAAAACGTACTCCCATTGCGTGTGGAAGTGGTGCGTTTTTGGCTTATTACTTTGTCCTTCTTCCCCACTCCGTTTGAAACACTTTCTTAAGTTTAGAATAAATAAAGAATTAATAACATTTGAAAAAAATCTAATAAATAAAACTGGAGCCTAACTAGCTAGCTCGGTAGCTTGCTATTCTTGCTATGCTCCTATGTCCCTTCAGAGATCCCGTAGCCTGCGCGTAAGTGTAAACAAAGAATAATAGGAGTGGAAAGTTGACTATAAGGATGCTATTTCATGTCTACAGAACTTTAGTCATTGTAAAAATCGTATTTAGCAGGTTATAAACAGGTTTTCTATGCTCTAACTACAAAAATTTACCATTTATTAATATTAAATTCTACTTTGCAGAACTTCGCTTGTCACGGTCGAGTCTGGAACCAATTAACCCTGATTTTTACCTTTTTTTCTGATTGGCCTGGAGAAATCACATGACTCTACACTTCTGAGTTTAAGTTCCTTGCTCTATAAAGCACTACCATGTCCATTACATTGACACAATGGTGGACCCACACAAATATTTTATTATAGGTTCATGATAAACTGTTACAAATACAGTACATGTAATATGCCATGTTTTGGTGTTTGATGTCATGTTTCCATAACTTGTTTTATGTTCCTTTTATTTCTTTTCATTTTGGTCTAACACTTCTTTACTTCTGTATCATTTACAGTTCAGAATATTGTGTATAGTATTCCCACGGTGAGTGGTGATCCATGTAGACCTCAGCACTGCGGACAAGTGAAGGTCAGGTCAGTAGGGGCAGCAGGCAGTCTGCACCGGGACCATGGTGGTCCTAAAAAGACCATCTTGAGCCCTGTAGCCGAGGGGGTCAACATGCAAATATTAACCCCTGAGTGAAAGCGGCAGATCAATGTTCTCACGTCACTCTCTCTGCCCATGAATGTGTTGGCCTGCACACCCCAGTGTTGGCATATTTAATGAAATTCACGCTCAACAATGGAGGAGGCAGCCCTCAAGTCTTCTCACACAAGTGCACTGGCCTGCATTGACAAAAATGGAGAGACATTTGAATAGAACGCTAGAATAACCAGCGCTTTTTAAGCTTCCTAAACCTCCCTCAACCAGCACAATTCTGGCAGATGAAATTCAGTTGCTGCGTCTCAGGCAAGCCGACCCATTGCTGCTCCCCTGTGGTCTCCATGGCCCCATTAGTGCCACACCACTTTGCACCCTCTGATCCTTCCCCTGGAGCCCAGTTCTGGTAACAGTGGACCGGCGAACTGCTCCAAAACCAAAAGTTAAAGTTGCAAGTGTAGCGTAAGCCAAGCCAAACGTGAGATGAAGTGGCGTTCTTTGTCATCTCCGCCACTTGATTCTGAGTGCTTGGGTTAGTGATGTAGACAAGGTCCCTGTGGTGTTCTCTGCAGTAACTCAGGGCCTCCGTCCAAGTCATGTTTCTACGAATTAAGATCAGGTTACCTGTAGGAGCAGCGTACAAAGCACAACAAAAAAAACAATAAATTACTTTCTTTCCTTATGTAAAAATAACGTGCTCATTGGGCAACCATGTATTTCTAGTAGACTTTTGGACCATTTACTGCCCCTGTCCACCAGATGTCATCATACCTGAGAAACGGCTATCAGCACACACATTGCTACTTACCTTACCTCATGATTTGACCTTTATCCACAGCAGAAGATGCTTGACGTTTGGATTAATTGCTGTAAAGCAGGGGTGTCCACATTTTTTTATGATACATATCCTTAACATTTTGTTCATTTAACACACTACAACCCATCCAATGTAGGTCACTATATAATAATGAACA
Organism: Dunckerocampus dactyliophorus; assembly: GCF_027744805.1. Lineage (NCBI taxonomy): Eukaryota > Metazoa > Chordata > Actinopteri > Syngnathiformes > Syngnathidae > Dunckerocampus > Dunckerocampus dactyliophorus. Next base: position 22,017,296 of record NC_072825.1, read on the forward strand.
GTATTTCGTAGATTTGTATAATATAGTTAAAAAAAAGCAGCCAACATCTCGGGCTTTGTGTTATAGATGACATATTGTTATTATATGTCAACATTCAACATCATTTCAACTTTTGATTTTAAAGTTTTCACTTTTTCTTGCAACATTTTATTTTGTTTATCTTTTCAGTGTGGCCCCAATTGCCGTATTTAATTGCAGTTGCTGTTTTTTATGATGCTTCACTGATAATGTTTTTTCATCAAGGGGTGAGATTTCGCACTTGGTTCTGAAGGTCCTTGAAGGCTTGCTGTGAAATGCTAAAGTGAAACTTACTGTTAAGTAGTGTTTCTCACAAATAGAGCCAAAGAAAGTTGCAAGTGCCAGCATTTTGACAAAAAAGGTGAGAAACTCTATTGAATTCAAGAAATAACTCATGACAAAACACGTAGGTGGTGGTGGTTGGTCTCGCTGCCACATTGTGTCTTCAGGAACGGAAGTCTTCAATAATAATAATAAAAAAATGGATAAGCATCAGCCTGCACATGGCAAAACATTTTGTATGTTTGTCTTGAATTCCTTCTGAAACAAAACATTTATTGATAGCATTGTTTGTCATCTAGATGTAATGAGCTGCTAGAAAAAGATTGAAAAGTGATCTAGAACAGTATGAGGCAGATTGTGACAACTAAAGAAAAACGTAAGTTTCAAACCCACTTAGTTCCTACAGGAAGACAGATGAGGAGTGAGTGGAAATTTCCACCAAATATGCTCCAGCAAATCTGTTTTTTGGTTGTATTTTATTCTGTGAGAGGAGGCTCACAGAGTGCCACGCTTTCAAAACCCCCAGGAAACATGCTTCCATTTTAGCACTTCGAAATGTACCTGCGATCAACTGAAGATCGCTTTCAGAGGATGCGGGTGTCGTAGTCAGAGTCCCAGGCTGTGTTGTGAATGCAGAGGTGCCACCTGTAGTCGCTTGCAAAGGAGTTACACAAGAATTGTCACATTTGATATTTGTGGAATTGCATTGTGGAGCTGCGTGCAGGTATGACGTGTGGTATTCTTTGTTGTCCCTGACTGTGACACATACCTGTATTTAATGGTTGCGTAGAAGTAGCTGCTGTGGAATTAATGAGTGTCACCTCTGAAGATGAGCTGTTGAAAGGAGTCGTGACAGTCGTCGTCTCCTGTGTGCTCGTCTGACTGGTTGGTACAACTTTGCTGGCTGCACCAAGTGACAACACAAAATGCATGACCAAAATGACCACTTAACTCACACATGCATGTGCAAAAACTTCGACTTCTGTAGCTACAGCTCATCCAGTATGATTCACATGCTGGCCATAATGTTAGTAAAGTCACTCTTGGTAAAGGTACTGTAAGATATCGACTGGAGAAGTCATGACATTTTTATAATTTGACAAAATGTTTCCTGTTCAAAATTGTTCATACCCTTTTTCAGTACCGTCATAGCCAATGTTCTAAAGCAAGGGTGTACAAAGTGCGGCTTGGGGGCCTTTTGCGTTCCATAGTTCGGCCCCCAGGCAATATTCTATTCATGAGATTAAACATGAAACATTATCATGGAGGATTAGAGCCACATTGAAAAGAGAAAAACTTGAAATATTGAATATTTGAATGGGTTATCAAATTAACAATAATAATTATTAGAATATATTTAACTACTTAGCATATTTAATAGTTAATGAATTAATAAAAACCTAAATTAATACGTCAATTAATTACTTAATTAATCCAATTAAAATTTTGATTACATTTAATTTATGTATTAATTAAAACATGAATTAATTACATAATGAATTCAATTTATTTTAATGACATTTAGTTAGGGTATTTTTAAAAAATGTAATTAAAAAATATATACGCTTAAATCAAGAAAATATCAAAGAGCCCCCCGCTTCCTTATTTTTACCTCCGCCAAGCGCACGCGCTGAGGTTATGTTTTTGCCGGCGTTTATCTGTTTGTTAGTTTGTCTGTTTGTTTGTGTTCTGAATGAATTTGCATGAAATTTTCAAGAATTGTCGGAAATGGGATACGAAAGAACCGATTCAATTTTGGGGGTGATCCGGATCACCGTCTGGATCCAGGAATTTTTTCAAGGTTTCTTTAACATTGTGAGATAGGGCCATTTTCAGCTTTTGGGCATATGATTACACAGAAAATAAACAACAAGTTTCCAATGGGTTTTACAAAATATCAAAGACTGATCCAAATAATGGAATAATTCCGGATACTATGACCCAGAATATACGGTAAAAAAAATAGGGGACCTTTGGAATGTTCATCATAGGAAGACAACAAATGAAGCTATAAACATGCAACAAACACCATTATATGTAGCCAAGCTACTGTGGAATATGGAATGTGCCAACGAATTTGTTGTATCTTCAAAGCTATGGAGCTAGAGCTAGAAGAAAACCGCCATTTTTATGAATGACTACTGGACTAATATTGATTAGTCTGTGAATCCAATTGCTAATGGTATGTTTTCATTGTCGAGGAATCTAAATATGTAGATAAAATAAATGTAGAACTAATATTTATGGTGTAAATCACAATATGGGGGAAACTATGGCGCTTGGCGGACGTCTGCACTTTTCTAGTTTTATGAATGTGGCCCTCATCACCCCTGTTCTAAATGTAAATGCACAGCTCATCAAAAGTCTCTACAGATCAGGGATTTTCAAAGTGCGGCACAATGAGTCTCCCCTCCCCAAAAGAGAGTTTTCCTGAAGCATGTTTTGTGGACGGTTCTACTCACCCCACATCTCTCTCGCCATAGGAATGAAAAATCAATTCCTTTGGCATCACTGAAATTCGCTTAGCAGGTTGAAAAATATGTTTTTCTGTTTTTTATGGTACTGAAGTTTTGTGATTTCACACTGAAATCCGCTGCTCTAGATTATACTACAAGTTACCAGCATCCTTCAGAATGCTGCATAAGATGATGATGACAATATTTTCCATTTTCTTCAATCTTTTGCCACTTCTCTCTGTCATTTCCAGGCAGAAGATACTCATTCGACAAAAATACATTCATCTTAACTATTTATATTTGTATATATATCTGTAAGCTGATGGAAAAGCAAGACAGTTAAATTGTATCAGAAATCAAGACAGGAATGAGTCAACTTACGGCCATGACAGACAAAGGTGCGTTTGGTGCTGCACCTCAGATCATTCCACCGGCCTTCATCTTTCAATACAGCAGCAACACAATCCTGATTAGCAGAATTTGGTTGGTGTGGTTTCCAGTAGCGGAATGACGACTCACTCCCATCGGACCACTTCCACGCATCTCGGAAGAGGCCGATCCACACGTTTTGAGATGTGGACACATTTTGGACTTCCTCGTTCTCTTCTGCGGAGCCTACACCAACCAGATCCATTGACAAATCCCTGCAATGCTTTTGGGCATCCCTCCATGATTTGGTGTTTGTAACAAAAATGTAGTTGCTGGTATCATCAATGTTGCCTGCAAGGTTTTTCGCACGATTTGTGATTTTGTACAAACAATGAATTGCACTAATATAATTATATACAATGGAACCCCAAAAGTCAAACACAATTCATTCTGTGATGCTGGTTGACTTCCAAGTTATTTTCCATATTATGTTATTATGTGTCCCCGCACGGTGGCCTAGTGGTTAGCATGTTGGCCACACAGTCAAGAGATCTTCCCGATCTGGGTTCGAATCTCCATTGGGCATCTCTGTGGAGTTTGCATGTTCTCCCCGTACGTGGGTTTTCTCCCACATTCCAAAAACATGCATGTTAGGTTAATTGGCGACTCTAAATTGTATGAATGTGAGAGTGAATGGTTGTTGCTTGCCAATCGCAGGGCACCAACCCGCGACCTGTCCAGGGTGTACCCCGCCTCTCACCCAAAGTCAGCTGGGATAGGCTCCAGCATACCCACGACCCTAGTGAGGATAAGCGGCATAGAAGATGGATGGATGTTATTATGTTTGTGCCAGGCTGTAGCCACCATAAATTTTGTACTGACAATACTTTTTGTAACATTACAACATTACTAACATGTATAAACAGGAGTTAACCACTGTATAAAACAATAAAGCACAACAAAACTGCTCACCCTTTGAAGACACCTGACACATGTAATGAGAGCCGTACTGGAATTAAAAAGTGTTGCATGTCTGACCAACATCAACATTGTTGGTTGTGTAGCAGAAATACATAGTTTTCGGGTCAAATAAATTGTGCCATTTGTTGATAAACTTTTCATGCTAGCCATTAGACGTGATGCTAATAGATTGATTATATGGTATGTGATTGATATTTAAATAATCGTATTGCTCATACTGTACAGAGCAGCCAGCCCCTTTCTGGTGTCCAATTTTTGGTCGCATGGTTGTCATCATACTTTTCATATTTGCCATATTTTACATTTTTTGGCGTAAATTTAGGTGACCAAATGTCTTGTTTTCCCAGGACATGCCCTATCTTCATGTCTTGTCCTGGCCGTCCTGGTGTTGTTGTTTTTTTTAGAAAGCGATGAAAATTTGGTCTTCATTGTTTTTCAAACTAAAGATATAGATATTTTTTGTTTAATGAAATAATGTCTTTATTATTTACATCACCACTATTAGTATTAATATAGCTCATATTCATCCTTCTATTTTCTATACCACTTGTCCTGGAGAGTCAAGGAGAAGCTGCAGCCTGTCCCTGCTGTCTTCCGGCAAGAGGCGGGGTACACCCTGGACTGGTCACCAGCCAATCGCAGGACAAGTATTGTTTCATATTTTTTTGTTATTTATTTGCCCAGTAAGGCTTGAAAATAGAACTATTATTGTCTCCAAATTGTACACATTTGGACTTTGGGGGTTCCACTGCATTATACTTACCCTGACAAACAAAGCTCCGTTTGGTTTCACAATCACTCTCAAACCATTGTCCTTGTAGATCCATGGCTGCACATGAATTTTGGCCCAAACCTTGTGGTTCTCCTTCCCCAAAGTTAAAAAAATCCAGTTTTTGATGAGGCCAAGCCCAGTGCCACTTTGGTACATCTCCCATCTCCAGTCCTATCCACGCTCGCTCTGTGGTATTTGGAACAGAAGCAATCAGATTGGCCATATCTGTCAGGTTGTTAATGGTAGCCAGGTCCGTGTACATCACTCTGCAGTAGTTCTTCGCTTCTTCATAGGTCTTTGACAGTGGGATGTGGTGAAAGTTGGAAAATACCAGTTTAAAGGAGCAACATTCTGTGGGCAAAAGAAAAAAAGACTTCCATTTTAGCGCCAACAAAAAAGATTATGTTATTCACACAACTATGTTGCAAAACTAATATGATATACAAACCTGATAGTAATAGTAGAAAGAGGCTTTTGGTCATTTTCATCATGAAAAATGTACATTTGTTATTTAGGAATCAAAAAAATGGATGCTCTCATACAAGCAGTTATTTGAGTATGAAGTGGTAGCTCCTTCAAGCAACACGTTTGCAATACCAATGTCACCTGACTCCTTTTCATACGTGTCTCTTACCAAAGCAGTTTTTCTTGTTTGTCTCTCTCTGTTGCCACAGTGCAGCACAATGTGCAATATGCTTCCCATTGCAGCGGTACGTACAGTATATAGGTCATCTCTTGCTACTGTGTGTGATGATTCACATAGGAGTCATATGAGGTTTGTAAATGCAACAGATCCCTGCTTTTTGCGGGGGTTATTTTCTGGGACCACCAGTGAATGACGAAAAATCACTTGCAATTGGTAAGCCCATAAAAATGTCTATTTTTGACAAACAAGTCACTCCCCGTCCAAAGCCTCCCGTGAGATTCCCGTTCTCCTCCAAACATTTGCAATAGAAGTAATTATTATATTACATATTGTTTGTTGACACTTTTAAACACATATAAAATGTACAGGAACTCACCACTAATGAATGATAACGTAAGATGATCCATGAACAGGTGGAATAGGAGTCACGGTGTAGCCAGTCACAGCACACAACTCTGGTGCGTTCAACGACCTCTGAACAAAGTGCGAAATCTCAACGTTTAGTCAAGAAACATTATCAATGAAGCATAAAGACGTAAACATGTCAAAAACCGTGGGCTTTCTAACAGTGGTACATTTATGCTGTACATTTTACCTACGCTGTCACGTACAGTATTTATAAATTATTATGGACTTAATGTATTTTGGGAAGAAAAAAAAATCCCCAGAAATCTGCTCATTTGCCGTGAATGCTGAATGGCAAATGTGTGAGGATCCTCTACCGACACCATATTTATCTGGTATATGCATTTTAGTCTCTTTTTTTTTCCAATAAACAGGGGAGCCAAATATTTTTCTTTAGCGGTGACTTTTTTTGTGCTATCAAGAGATTTATAAACTTGAGAGGTTAATTAATTCTGATCTTTAATCAATTGAGCTAATAATCTCTTTTTTAATCTCACCTAAGTATTGCTGAGAAAAAGCTCTCACTTTGAGGTATTTTCATTTGCGTTCATTATTAATTATCTTTATTCTGGCAGATCAAAATGTTGATATAATAACCCAAAAAGTGGCTTTATGATGTTTTCATTGTTTGAACAGATGCAGTCCTAGCCATTTACATTCTGCCGTAGTTGAGACTAGTCCCAAGTGCTGCCTGCAACCTTTAGTTTTGACCACCAGAGGTGTCTGTGTATCTGTGTATTTAAATAAATACACAGATAAATAAATAAAAACACATCGGCTCCTTATAAAGTGCTGACGTTAACACACAAAATACAGTAACTGGTTTCTGAGCAATACAAGTATTGAACACTGAACTAGCTGATCTCCGTTTATAGCAGTGCTTCTCAAATAGTGGGGTGGGTCCCCCACAAGGGGTGAACTGTCAAGGGGTGCGTGAGAGGCAGGGATGACTTTCAATATTAGTGCAGACCTGCCAACATGTATGAATTTGTCGTACTCAGCATGCAATTTGACTCTTGAATATGCTTGTATGCTTCGCTGCTTTCCATTTTGCTGCATTTTGCAGGTTTCAGTGTCGAGTTCATCCTGTACAGTCCGGATAAATTCATAGATATTTTCAGTTTCTCAATAGCTAGGGTCACAAACAGAGTGGTTAGAGAAGACAATTGCCATTTATTTTTCAAGTCTTTATCAGTAATACTGTGAAAATAAGAGCAAATGTGAATATTGACTTTGCAAGTCGGTTTTGGTGTGCGCACCCACAATTTCTGCTTGCACTCCTAAAATTTAAAGTTAGGGGCCACTGTGCTCCTAGTAAAAAAAAAACCCAAAACGTTAGTCTGGAGCTCTGATGTGGAAATGCAACATTGCCCTGTTGAAAGACCCAACCATAACTGGTCAAGAGGGACGGTGGCAGTTCTGGACATCTGGAGCCCCTTTCAGGATTTGGTGGCGAATTAACAACTGACATGTCAGTGTTTGGGAGCCCCCTAGTGACCGCCGGGCTCGAAGCAGCTGCTTGGGTCACAAAGAGGGTGAAACGGTACCGATATTTTCTTGCAGTTGCCATCGTATGGTTGTTGGGCTGCAGTTAGCATCAGTAAGGTCTTCATTTGTTTTGCCCACTGGGGCGCCAGTGGGCAACTTTTTTTGCGGGTAACTTTTTTTTTAAGCCTCAGAATCTTAAATAACTTTAAAATCATTGTCCTACAGCTTCCAACCTTGGCAGCAATGCTGTGTGAGGCCTTGCTTGTACAGTTCAACAACAAAAAGACTTCTTTCTTTGCCATCAGGTGGTCAAGATAATGTCATGAAAATTACATGAAAGACAGATTTTAGCACAGATTTGGACCTTTCTGCATTTCGATGCTCTACTTGACAATTTGGTTACAGTGCACCTGCACAAAATATAAATATTTGATCATTTTCCACCAGTTTTATTAGAGATGCTTGATGTTGGCATCTTATGGCTATCCAATAAGTATACCGATATTGTCCGGCACTTTATTACCAATTCCAATATCAACCGATACAGATAATGGCAGCAGCAAAAAACTGTCTGGCAATAAAAAATAAATGAATTAATCACACGATAAATGAAAATGAACTCAATCATTTGATCATGTCATGTGCATGCGCGTATGTTTTCCTCGTTTCTCTCTTCCAAACAGGCGGGGAGAGTGTTCAGCACCTAAACGCATTACAGAACGGCTTGAGAAGCTGTGAGATGGAGTGAGACCTCTGGTCTTTCGTCTCTGTGGGGGGAGGAGGGGCCGCTAGCATATGCACAGTAAAAGAGTGGAGCCTCGTGAGGAGCAATGCGAGGTTCTAGAAATAAGGAGGAAAAAAGGATGCTTTCAAAGCCAAATGCCACAGCCCCCGTGTGGGAATATTAATAATGAGCAAGGTGAGCTCATCAACACAAACGAGCCAGTATGCCGAACTTGTTGGAAAGTGGTGGCCACATCAATAAAACAAACTTGCCCACCAAACAACAGTGCTGCCCACCCAACTGAGTTTTTCTACTCCATAGTATTGCTGTGTAAGCAGCTTCCTGTTGCACTGCCGTTATCTGTCAGGCGTCATCAATGGACGGTTTTACTTCCTCTACAGTGCTTACTATACTTTTACTATACAGTTGTTAAAATCTTTTTTATACTTGTATGGGGGTAAGGAATGTAAAAATGATACTTAATAAAAGTTTGAGCTAAGTTTGCTTGAATTTGCTTGGGCTTGAGTTTGAACAACTAATACACTTTAAGAGCCATCATAATGCTCCATGCTACCCTTACTATGACAATTCAATGTGTGTAATGTGTCTATTTCCTGTCAGTCCAAAATCGCTGTGAATTTCTTTCTGAAACATGTAATGACGATAATTATCCCCTTGCATTTGCGTTATATTGTGCAAACCCAAATCTAGCGTGCGCCTCCCAGCCAGCGCGTATATGTCACGTGACCGCTCCGCTGGGTGGTCCCACGAGACTTGTTGGCTCTCGGGGAGCTGGCACTGAGCCATGATGGCGGCCCGTAAACAACAACAGCGTCAAGTTGAAGTCGACTGGCTTTGAGGGGCGGCCTTGCTGTCTGCTGCCGCTTTTAGAGAGAGCGCAGCAAACACACTCAGACGTGCTTTTCAACAATGCGTCGTTTGTTTGTTTGGTGAGTTATTCTGACCCAGTAAATGAACTCAACACCAGTATTCCGCTCGGTCGACTCGAGACATGTAGTTAGCGTCAGGCTAATGATAGCTAGGTTAGCTAGGTTAGCCGTGAGCGTAGCGTCGCTAAGTAGATTATATTGCGACGCCTACGCGTAGGTTAAGTGGTTATTATGGAGAAACACCCTGTAATGCGGTAATATATGTGTTAAACTAATAGCTTTCGCGCAATTTAAATAAATAAAAACACGTATGTGGCTAATGTTAGCCGGCTAATGGTACTAGCCGAGGCGCTAGCATCCAATGGATCTGTAGCTACCATTAACTAAATAGCACGATTCTACTATTATTTGGATACATTTGTGTATAATAATGTACCACATATTGGTAACAAGTATTCGTGATCTGACTCCTGCCTTCCTTTGGGCAACGTTAGTGACAGTCGCTGCATACAGTAAGCAGCATTCAACTAGCAGACGTGTTACTTAAAGTTGTCGCTTTGCCAGCTAACAAACATAGGCTAGTTATACAACATTACATTTATTTTTTGTGTCTTTTGGTGGTGGAATTTTGTACATTTTATGTTGAAAATACGTGCTATGTATTTTAGCCAAATTCCAGGATCAGATCATTAACAAAATTGGCAACATTTACTGGAATTGAGTAGTCATTTTGAAAGTCTTTACTTGTCTTTTTAAGTATTGTAAATTTTTAATTCCTGTGTGTTAGAGTATATTTTTTAAAACAACAAGGAAAAGGGTTAAATAATCCCACAGTCTGCAGGAAGATTATTTTTTTGCACTTTAATGCACAGGTGTTTCTTTATGTGTTTCACTTATTGTATTAATGCCCTCACAACAGATGTCATGTAGGGACTCGTTGAAGAGGTCTACAGTATATCTTGTCTATTTATTCAACAAACTAAATAAGCTTAGTTCTAAGCTGTCTCATTTACAGAACAGAGTGTAATTTCAGTCTTGTGCATTTACGATTCTCCTCTGCTGTCCGTGTTGTGCACTGCGGTGTGATCAAATGTGACACGTATTAATTTTGTGCACAAAGCCTAAGTGTTAACGTAAGGGATAGCACAATATTTTCGTAATTTTTCCACCTGTGTACAGTACTAATTACTACAAGAATTTGTCACCCTCTCAGACTGACTGCAATCCATTTGGTGGGACATCCTCGTCATCATCTGTGTTGGGTAGCTTATTAGAGCCATGTCTTCCCAGCAGCCCAACAGTTCAGCCCCCAACAGCCCCACCAATGTCATTGGTTCCCCATTTTCAGTCATCAGTCCCTCTATCAACTCTTCAATGGTGTCTCCCTCTCTGGGATTTGGACCCATCAGTCACAGCCAGGTAGAGGACATCATTGAATTGTTTTGTCTTGTGTTTGATAAGTGGTCAGTGTGGAATCAATTTGAAAGTATTTCCCCTGTTATTCTGTTATTAGCGTATTCTAGGTTCCTTCAGTTACTAGTCTCTCATCTGTTAGTATTTATCTTGGCTGAAATACCACATATAATAATTCTCTGTGGTTAATTGTTGGTGCAGATCACACCTTCAGGCGCCATGTCAGGGATGCATTCGATTAACAGCTCCGAGGACATCAAGCCTCCGTTTGGCCTGAGGCCCATGCCGGCTCACAGTCCAGGAATCATGTTGTCTCAGAAGCGGCTGTGTGTCATCTGTGGAGACCGCTCATCTGGTGAGTGAATGGACCGCCACCCGTTCAGTCCATTTGAAAGACTCATGTGTTGCTTTTAATGTAAATATTTGTTTGAGCTTATCTCCTGGTTTCTCCTGTGACTGTACTTTTTGTGCTCTAGGCAAGCACTACGGCGTGTACAGCTGCGAGGGCTGCAAAGGCTTCTTCAAGAGGACGGTTCGCAAAGATCTCAGCTACACTTGTAGGGACAACAAAGAGTGCCTGGTGGACAAACGCCAGCGGAATCGCTGCCAGTACTGCCGCTACCAGAAGTGCCTGGCCATGGGCATGAAGAGGGAAGGTATGCAGGTTGCTCATTGCTGTAAAATGTGTCTCAAAGTAAAAAAAATAAAATAAAATGTAACCAAGTAGCAAGAGAAGGCAGAACACGTCAGGATAAAGTGTGTCTTTGTGGTTACAATAGAATATTCTCTTAATGGGACTTCCAGTTAGGGAGGTAGAGACAGACGCCAGGGGCTGGTTTATAATGTAACCCCTTTCTTTCTTCGTTGTCCCAATTCTACCCTTTCTCCATTTTTCAATAGCGGTCAAACTTGTAAGGTGGAATAAAGAAGATGGAAAAGATGAGGGGTGGATGAGTATGGCATTAACATTTTAAAGCTTTTTTTAATAATGGTTCTTAGTTTTAGTTTGTGCTAATTACATTGTTTAGATTAAACAGTTAGATACAAATATTGTTCCTTTAGTAGCGCTATAACATCCTGTAAGTGTCTCATCACAGGAACAAGAAATAGGAAGAACATGGGTGTCTGTACCATGGCTTAGTGAGTTATGGTTATTGTGCACAGTATGAGGGAGGGGACATGTTTCAAAACACAACAGTGTGTTACCTGTACATATCAAGTTACCTTCATTTGAGGATATGTTTAATAGCAAACAGGTACATTGAAATGCTTCTGCACTTCTGTTCAAGGCAAGCAAATCATGAACTCTGATGTGTTTGATATCAATTATTGAACTAAAGTAAATAATAATGAATGGAGAATAGTCAATTACGTAACTGCCATGATGTTGAATGTTAATAGCTCAAAGACAGCACAGTTTCATCCAGGTCAACAAGAGAAATATCTTAAAAAGATCCTGGATGAGCACAGGATGTTGCACACAACAAAACACCAATTGCAACAAAGTCTGTGTTCCAAAACTAAAATGTAACAGTTCCTTGTTTAGCTCATCTTTGCATCGCTGCACGTTTTAGGGAAAGTATTTTATTTGAATAGTTTTTCCATAATCATACGATGTAGACCATACCTATTGTAATAGGTTTTGCAGCTATTGTATACCTAATGAAGCAGTATACCTAATGTTAGTGTAAATAAATCCTATATTTGAAATAAAGTCAGCTATCAACAGGGTGTACTGTCATACTGCTGCTTTTCAGAGAGTTATTCACATTTTAAACAACAAACAACAAGTTACTTTAGTTTTTAATTTATTAGTAATCTTTCTCAACGTTTAATCACTATTCCTTGCATTGTCTGATTCAGCGGTCCAGGAGGAGCGTCAGAGGAACCGAGAGCGCGAGGGAGAGCTGGAGTTCAGCATGAGCATTAATGAGGAGATGCCAGTGGAGAAGATCCTGGAGGCGGAAACTGCGGTGGAGCAGAAGACTGAGCTGCACTCCGATGGAGGCTCTGCAGGCAACTCGGTGAGTGCATGCAACCATACCACGTGTTACATATTTTGGCCTGAAACCTTTAAAAGCTAATAAACAATTATTTTTTTTCCATGTAGACAACAAAATGGTCATTCTTGAAAATTGCAATGTTTATTTCAAACATTTGATGTAGGCATGTGAGAGGTGACAACCAAAGCAATGATGGACCACAGGCCTGGTGTGTAACATAATGATGCTTCTCTAGTTCAATGTACAGTACATCTATACACCCACATTGAATATTCAAAGACACTGTTGATTCTGAGAATACAGGCAGCATAAGTGATATTGCCAACGACTGGCGTGGTACACAAATTGACATTTTTGTGCAGGTCAGTGAGAACAAGGATTATTTGCACATAAAAAACACAAATACGGACCTGCCATCATTTTTCGTACTCATTTTGACCCTACGCTTGCTTTCTGTCCAGGTATACATTTTGTTGCGTTCGTTGTGCGTTTGTGTCTGAAAGCTCATTTGCCAAACACTCAAAATTAATCCTGAACTACACAGTGCGCTTGAACGCATCATCAGCTCACCTGCACAGTGCACGCACAGAAAATTACTCCTAAAATTTCTTCAAGGTTGGCTGGTTTGCAAATAACTTGATAAATGTTGCGTGAAGTTGGACTACTTACATCAGGTAGTTTGTGCTTGAGCACAATGTAGACGTGTCCTATAATTAATGCAATTGTTCCACCCGTCAGCTATTATACCGTTGCACCGTAAAAATTAACAGAACAATTCAACATAATCCATAAAATCAGGAAAGCTGCAGTAATATAGCCTTGTATAATAACATAAGGCACATGTTAATAGGCCAAAACACAAATGCTGTAGTTGGTGTGCGTGCCATCAAGGGACACACGAGGGAGGGTGATTCACGCCAAAGTGCTGTGGCCAGTGTGTGTGCCCTTAGTGATGTTTTACTATTCCTTTCCAGCCCCATGATGCAGTCACCAACATCTGTCAAACTGCAGACAAACAGCTCTTTGCTCTGGTAGAGTGGGCGAAGAGAATCCCTCACTTCTGTGAGCTGCCCCTTGATGATCAGGTCATCCTCCTGCGTGCAGGTGCATCAACGCACACGCTCTTCCTACTGCTACAGCCTGTCAAAGTCATCATCAGCTAGCAAGTCTGAACACTGTGACTCATTCCAGGTTGGAATGAGCTTCTCATTGCCTCCTTCTCCCACCGCTCCATCGCCCTGAAGGATGGTGTTCTTCTCACCTCGGAGCTGCAGCGTGAGGGTGCTCACAGTGCAGGAGTTGGAGCTATTTTTGATAGGTTCATTCAGTCTTTGGCCAGTTTGACATTTATTTAGTAAGTTATGCAGTATTTCTTTCTAATCTCAACTTGTTCTTGTCCTTTTTTTTTATTTTATTCAGAGAGAGTGTGCAGAGTGCAGAGGTTGGTGCCATATTTGACAGGTATGACCGCACTTTGTTATATTCACATTTTACTGTAAATTCTGGACTATTGAGGGCACCTGAATATAAGTCGCACCCACCAAATTTAAAGACGAAAAAAGTTTGTACGTACATAGGCCGCACTTGTCTATAAGCTGCCGGGTATCCATGTTGTAACATGGGACATTTACACAGAAAGACACACTATAAACCTTGCAATACTACCTGCACTCAGTGTTCCTAGAGTTACTTGTTAGCATTGATGACATGAGATGCTTTTTTTCGTCTGAGTTTAACAGCTGCCACGGTCCAAACAGAAGCTGTAGGAATTGTACACTTGATCAAACTTACTTAATAACATGATCGCCGCAGACTTCAGAACATATTAGTGTCCACTTCACTACTTACTGACTCTGCATTCTAAGCATTGTGGGAACTGTAGTTCTTTTAGCCATAAATTAGCATCTTAATTGTTTAAGACATGGGGGTTCAAAGCGTGTGAAAAAAGTAGCGGCTTATAGTCCGGAATTTATGCTAAATCATTTGTTTGCCAAATTAAAAAAATAAAATCTAGGGATGCTCAGATCGAATGGCCACCCTTCGGTTTCGGCTGGTTTCTGTGAAAAATCACGTGATCTGCATATGCCGATAAATGCCTTTCAACGCCGATCACCTGTGGAAGCATGCAGCGATCCCTTTGTAAAATGTAGTGTCTTGCCTTAACTAACGTCTCTGGCAGCGTCGTCGTCCTCCTTTCCTTCACAGTGCACAGGCGTGCCACAACGAAAACAATCATGTCTGCTGTGTGGAACCTAACTACCAACACATGCCACGAAAACTATCTTGCAGGGTAGCACGTTAAAAAGCTGTAATGTAATACGGCATTTGAAGAGCAAACACGTGACGGAGTATGGTGAGTTTTCGAGGCTCACGGCGTGATCATCAGTCAGATGGTAGCTAACGCAGCCACGTGGACAACACTCGCCTGCATGTGCGAGACAGTCAGAGGGCTAAGCGAATAACCCGAAAAATAATTGAATGCATCGGACGAGATGACCAGCCTTTCTTAGCGGTGGAAGACACCGGGTTCACAGAGTGCTCTCTCACGTACCTGGAAGTCCTGCTAGAGCTCCACCAATGTACTCTCACATCCAAAGTCTTCTTAAAGAAGACATCTTGTCCTCTGTAAGTTTCCAGTGATATGTTAGTAAGACAAATATGTATTTCTTTAAATTAATTATGGTTCCTTTTTTCATATCATATAGCCAATAGCAGGGGTGCAGCCAGGAATTCTGGGTCCCATGGGGAGAAAAAAAACCCTCCCTCCATTACCTATTTTTTTGGGACCCCTGGCAGTCAGCCCTGACTTTTCCCCTTTTTATAGCACCCCCAGCTAATAGCACTCATCATAAATAAATTGAAAAAGGTAGAAGTAATCCGTGTGATCGGAATCGACAGCATGAAACGCTGATCGGAGCATCCCTAAGCAAAACACCTTGAAACCTTTTTTGGCCTCAAACATTATCATACAGGGTTCTCACTGAGCTTGTCAACAAGATGAGAGATATGCAAATGGACAAGACGGAACTGGGCTGCCTTCGCGCCATTGTCCTCTTCAACCCAGGTGAGCGTGCTACTGACATCTTAATGACTTAAATTCTCCCAGTTTTCCATGAACAAGCACAAAAGCTCTAGTGGTCTTTTATATGGAAACAAAATGAGTGGAGCACCAACCACTCAGGTAGACTACATACCAGGGAAACTGCTACTACTACTGCTTGTGATTGCAATACATTGGACAGATACATGTATGTAAAGCTGCTCAAATGATTTGACGTGTTGACCCTTGGTAGGTTTCATAGGTGTCATTCGTAACGACGCCATAGCATGCCTCTACTACACCCACAAGTTCATGATATTTGAGTACACAAATGAACCAATAAAGAAAAACAGCAGCAGGTGGTTCTGGGTTCTAACCTCAGTTTGTGTATCTCTTCCCAATACTTGTGTGGGTTTTCTCCTGGTATTCTGGCTTCCTCCCACATCCAGAAAGCATGCACATGATTGTGAATATTTGCATGTGCCCTGTGATTGAATGCTGACCAGTCCCTGCTGTACCCCACCTCTCGCCTAATGTCTGCTGGGATAGGCTCCAGCTCACACAGAGCATAAGTGGTTGAAAATGAATTGAACAGCTGGTGGACTCATGAATGTACTGTCCTGCAGATGCAAAAGGTCTGTCCAACATGGGGGAGGTGGAGCTGCTGAGAGAGAAGGTCTATGCATCTCTGGAGGCCTACTGCAAACAGAAGTACCCAGAGCAGCAGGGCAGGTATGTGTGCTTCCTCCCTCTAATTATTCCTGCCTTTTCAAATCCAAACACCGAGCATGTGCATGACTTTTTTGGCAGGTTTGCCAAGCTCCTCTTGCGACTGCCCGCCCTGCGCTCCATCGGCCTGAAGTGTTTGGAGCACCTGTTCTTCTTCAAGCTGATCGGCGACACACCCATTGACACTTTCCTCATGGAGATGCTTGAAGCCCCCCATCAGCTGTCCTAAAAAGCAGCGTGCAGACTGTGGTGAGCTGTAAAGAAGCGTGGGACTGGAGTGTGGCACTTTAACTTTTGGAAAGATTTGTCCGCTTGTCTCACTGCTATCTGGGTTCCACATCCTTTTTTCCTTTGTTCTTTTTTTGTGTTATTAGTGCTGCACAGATTTGCTCTTTTTAGACCAAACCCGATGCTCAGCATGACCTTCAAGCTGGTGCTATGTGTTAAACTTCATGGTGGATCGAAAGAAGTATTTTAAACCTTCCCTTATTAGCTATAATACCATTTTACAATAGCTTTTTAGACATCGCTTAAATGAGCCCTTTTAAACGGAACCAGATGGCGAGCATGAGTTGAAGACCTAGTCTTCTTTTTAATCATTTCTATTCACGATGGCTGTCCAATGGTTGCAAAGCTCCATCTCTTCGACAAGATGAAATCTTAGTAGAGGCGGAGCGTTTGTAGCCGTCTCCTACATTTAGACTTGTTTACGTCTTTTTACGCCCTTTTCTAAGTCCAATCACTTTACCATTATTATTTGTAAAAGATCAATGCCCGCCACTAAACGTACAGGCGGCGTTTGGTGCTATTTCAGAGAAAACGCCACATTATTTGGTTTGAAAACCTGACACCTAAGAGGATATGCAAATATGACCTTTTTGTTTATTTTTGGTAAAAAAAAATGTAGCAATATAAAAATGTTAAAGTGCGTCAGAGCTTTCTGCCTTTCACTCATTCAGGGGTTTTACAAAGTAAATCACGTCTGGTGGAAAGGGAATATTCCATTTTGTAATTTATACAATTTTGAGGTACTGTGCAAAAGTAATTGTTCAGGGAACGTGTATATTGATTGATTTGAATTATGATCAGGAGATACAAATTATATAATTCTTAACCTGTGCCCTTGTATTTTTTATTTTTTTCGTTTTTTTAGTTTTCAGATAGCAGAACGTGTGTTGGGTTGCACTGGATTTGCTGACAGTGTTTCAGCTGGTATTTCTTTTTGTTTCTGCTCCATTGTATTTCCTTCCATCCTTCTTTCCTTTTTGCTAGGTAGCTGTCCTGTTCATTGTATTGTCTCTGCAGTTTATTCATCATGATCACATTTAGGTCCAGAGCACCTCAAAACACGACAAAAGACGTCCGTGTAATGGCTGCGACTAAACACCATTGATAAACTAGACCTGCAGGTGCTCTTGAACACACAGGGACTTGAAGCATGGGTTGTGTGGTGGACTCAAAATAAACATAAGACTTTAAATTTGGGACTTAGTGTGTGTGTGGCTTTTTTTTCCCCCTAACAAAAAAAGAAGACACTTCAACACTGAAAATAGTTTTCATGAGCTTTTTAATTCCAATAGTTGTATTAGCTGCAGATGAAGCTGAGGTTGTGTAACACTTGTGTTGCAGGGGCGGCGCTCTTAGCAGGAAGTGCAATGACATCACAAAAGTCTTCCATCAGAGTTACAAATATCAAACTACCTTCCAAAAGTGACTCTTAAAAAAAAAAACAGCACAGCCTGGTTGCTTTGCTTTAAATTATATTTAGAATAATAATACTGCTTTTTGTCTATATTACACTATTCTACACAAAAAAAGACATTTGACATTATGACCTAAGTAACTTTACACATCTGTTTGCTTGTAGAAACATTACAATAGGCTACACTTGGACGCTAAGGTGCTGAATAGAGATGACTACTGCTGGTGCTTTCTTTTCTTCTAATGGCCACACTTCCATTATATCTAAATGGAAAACGGACACTGTTGACTTGTGAAAATTTGACCCCCCCCCAAAAAACTGATTAGACAGTGAAAGATAAACTGGTCTGCTTTTTTTTAAAATAAAAGACACATCAGCCATTTGACATCAATATACCGTAGATGTGCATGAAATAATGCTCACATTGAACGTTTAAAGAGAGGAGTGCTTCAGTGATGATCATGGAGCCTTTCAAAGTAAATGTAAGGCAATGGGGGGGAAACAGTTGTCATAAATACCTGTGTTTATACATGATCATCTAATTAACCCCAGAAAACTGGTTGCCACTAAATCACAGTTGTGATTTTTTTTAATAAATATATGTGACAAAGGCACTGAAACGTGCAGCGCAACAAATCTATTTGAATAAATGGATGGAATATTTGGATGTGTCCATGGTTTCACATTCTATCGATAGCCAACTGTTAGGATCCAGTGCACCTTGTGCAGAGAGACATACCAAAGTACCACAGTAGTATTGTACACAATAACCATCTTTGGGACTTGTTGCTCTCACTTCGACCCCAAAAAACACCCAACCATACAATGATGCGTTTAGGGGCTCTTAGTGTGCAGTTCAACGACAGCTCAAGCAGTGCATTAGTAAAGCTCAGCCTAGCTTCTGCTCTCAAGGTCGCACAAACAAGTTCCAGTTCCTCGTTCACACCTGCATGTCAGAACCACCGGACAAGCCCATCACATTGGCTTCCTCTGATGTCAAAGCACCCTTCAGCGTCCTCCTCACTGCACAACAAGGAACAGCAGAACAGAACCAATAAGAAACAAACAAAAAAAAGGCCACCTTTGTCCACTTCAAACGACTTACGTGATTTGCGATTGACTCTTGAGCGCCGCCTCTCGCGAGGTTGCGTCCTCTGGCTGGGACCCTGAGTGGCTGAGCGCACTATTCGCTCCATGATCTCGTCAGCTGTGTCGTCTGTGCAGTTGATGGCATCATCGCTGGCCACGCACCACGGAGGGACTCGGCCTGAACGCACAGTAAGTCATCATCAACATGTCATGGACAGTAAGCCAGGCAACAAGATGAGGTTGATGCATTACACTGAAGGAAGCAAAGACCACTGCATCTGTGGAACTAATACTTTAGTACAAGTAAAAGTACAGGTATAAAAACCTACTCACGGAAATGTAAAAAAGCACCTGATGTAATCCTTCGGCTTTGTTCAATTTTACTATCATTTCAGTGTGTTCACTGCTAACAGTGGCCACTAATGGACTGTAGGTAGGTTATGACCACTCTTATGATAATATGCTGTATAATAATATAGAAATATAATAATACAGCTCACTGTTTTTGACTTATCTACTTGACTTTGTCTACTTACACAAGGGCTGTCCAGCTGTTTGTAGATAGTTATATGGCATTTTAAATGAAAAATGAATACACATTCATCGTAATGTAAATGTTTTAAACAATCCTAGACTCTGGCTGGAATGATGACATTTTTGGCCAGGACCACACTGAATGTAAAGTAAAATGAATAAATAATTGCGTAAAATACTAGTCAGTTACAATAAAGCCAGCAAATACAATCCATTGCTGTCTAACCCTGGCACTGTAAACAATTATATGAAATCTTTTAACACTAACTTGTTACAGTAGAATGTCCAATACCCCAGAAATGGAAGCCACAATTTGATTGTTTTTTTTTTGGGGGGGGGGGGAATATTTGTAAAAAGTCAAACAAAACTTCAAAATCTTCACTTGCTTTGGTTTTCTATGATTGCCTCACAGGAGTGTACTAGTGATGATGGTGCCGTACCAGAGGAAAAGCGTGATGATGACCATAAAACTGGATATTCAACTTATTTTGGCATAGAAAAGCACATTTAATGGATACATTTAATGTAATTTAAAATCAAATTCCTTTCACCACGCATTTGCACATAGCTGAAAGATGAATGACGAAAGATGCCAACGTTGTTGATTGTCAATTTCTACATTTCAACAGTGCATTCTGACAAAACAACCACAAAGCTCAGAATGTGTTGTTATACGGCCTGCTTACTCATTCAAACACTACGCATAAAACCTCGCCGGTCCAGGTATTCATTCACTTTACGTGACTTCCCACGGGATAACGTGGGAGCTTTTGGCGTTTCTGCTCTACAGTAGATGTACATGTCCAGTATATGCACAAAGTATAATTTAACATTAAATATAATTTAACAAGGAAATAAAAAAAAAAACAAGCAATAACAAGCAGTTATTTTACAAGAAAAAATATTAAGAGGAAAAGTTGTAATCCAATGAGAAAAAGTCTGTCATGAACAGCGTCATAACTTTATGGGTAAAAATAATGTCACTTTAGTAGCATAACATTTAAATATTACAGAAAGGTGTTTTTTTAAGTTGGAATATTATGAGAAACAAATGTACGATGAAGTTATAATTTTTTTAAAATTAGGTTGCAGAAAAACCTATGTTATGGGAATAAAGTCATAATTACGAGAAGAAAATTTACAAGAAGAAAATTGAAGTAATTAAAAAAAACAACAGCAGAAATGTAAAAAACTGTTGTAATTTCATGAAAATAAAGTAAAGGCATTAAGAGAAAAAAACATAACGAGAAAAAAGTTGCAATATTATGAGAATAACCTCATATTATGAGGAAAAAACATAAAAAGTGTAAATATTAAAGAAGAAATATGTTTTTTTTTTTAAGTCGCAATATTACGAGAAACAAAACAAAATAAAGTTGTAATTTTAGGGAAATTCGGTTGAGAAAAAAGTTACAGTATTATGGGAATAAATGAAAAACATTATGTAAATAAAGTCATCATATTAGGAAATGTTTTTTATGAAGAAAGTTGATATATTTGGAAAATTAAAAAACAGCAATAGTGGGAACAAAAAGAGCAGAGAGGGGCGTTCACACATACCACAAAGCTGAGCTGCATTTCTTTCTTGACATATAAATCACTTCTTAGCATGTCGACAGTACAAGTGTTGCTTCACAAAATATCCCAGTGATCCTTTCATTCATCAGAGTGCGGCGCTCGCGTGTACCAAGTGAACGTGTCGGATGCTGATGTCGTTAGTGAGAGTCACCTTTTGTGCTGCCAGCTCGCGTGCGAGCACGGAGGCCCGGCACTGTGGACGTCTCGCTGTCTCCGCTCTGTAGGCTGCTCTTCAGCACGGCCTTCATGTTTTGGTGCTCGGCGGCATCCTCGGCGTACTGGATGCCTTGAGGCTGGCTCTCGTGTGCGTCGGGCTGCGGGCCGCCAAATTTACCACTCTGTAGATTGGGGAAGAGACGTGTTGTTTGTAGGAGAACGACGCTTGGCTCGCACACATTGATGACACAGCACTGTGGCTGCAGGCAACCTCATGATGTAATTTTTCATTACTTCAACGAGATGGCAGTATTTGAAGTATCATGAGTGGTCAGCATCCAGCAGCTTTATCTACCTCTACGTGCAGTTTGATGTTGGTGTGTTACACTTGCTGTAGTGTTGTTTACAATGAACTCATCACAGTTTGCTATTACAACACTGGTTGTGCTGTTAATACATTGTATTGTTAATACATGACCAAGTGGTCAAAGAGAGCCACCTTTTCTTTTACACTGTCTCATGCACTCCAAATCATTTTTAAAGTTAAAAAGTGAAGGTGTTCCAGTACATGTAATGATGTTCCAAATGTCAAAAATAACAGCATCACGCCAATTATCCTTTGGGAGATTCGTGCAAATGTCAGCTACCTCTTCAAAGGTTTTCATCGTAAAGTTCCTACCAGGAAGTAGTTGGCCCACACACACACGCACACACACACTCACACACGCACTTGAAAGCTGCGATTAGTCTGACAAATCACATGCCGCTTATCAGTGCTCTGGTATTGTTCCACTGTGCTGATGTTAGTCACGGCAGGAAGTTGTCCATGCGACCAACTGCAGACAGATTTCGTCCTACCTCGCTACTGTCATCATTGTCGTCGTCACTCTACAGATTTAGGAGGTAAAACAAACACCTTTAGGTCCAGCGGTTATACTGTAGGACATACAGTTTTTTGATCCCCTTTTTTATGGTAGATTTGTTTTGAAAGACAATAAATCACTAACAACCCAGAAAAAACCCTCAAATAATGTTATGAATGAATTTGTATTTGATTGCGTGAACTAAGTATTTGATCCCCAAGCAAAACATGACCTAGTACTTGCTAATTAGTACCAGTGATGTGCGGTGAGGTTCATGGCTGGTGAGGCACTGACTCCCTTGGAGTTTTATGTGAATACGGGTTGCTCATTAAGTACATGCGCCCTAGTCTTCTCCAGGAAAAGTTCTGATACTTTGTTGTAAATGTCTGATCACCTCCTGGTGAGCTTGGCTATATCATCCTCCATCTCGCCAGTCAAATTCATTCATTCATTCATTCAGCCGAGCATAAAATATCTTGACTGCATTTGACTTGCTGCTCTCCAGTTGGTGCTGCTGTTGTCAAAGAAAAAACACTGGCTTTTGCTCTGTGGAAGGACGGCAGTGACAAGCACCCTCCAGCTCACGCACGCCCCTTCAGGATGTGCAAGTGCCTCTGCGTATGATGATTCTCTGTATTTTAAGAATAATGACATCAGACTTACGTTCAAGATATTGCACAGGCTATGGTAAGTCAAGTGTTTTATATTGTTGGCGACATGCCGACAAACAAAAACCGGCAGACGCCATGATCCAACGATGCTAGGCAGGGCTTGCACACTAAGCTGAGGAGAGATGCTGTCAGGTTTCAGCCCTATATTTGATCAGAAATGTGCAAATTCAGCAATTTTTACTCAAGAAAATGTAAAAAAAAACCTGGTTGTAATCACACAGAAAATACATTTACAAGTCAATTCAATGGCCAAATATCAATTTATTTTATGTTACAATTATTGGGTTTTCAATTTTTGATCATAACTCTGCCCCACAAGATTTGGGTTCAAATCTGGGTTGGGCATCTCTGTGTGCCGTTTGTGTGGGTTTGTTTCAGGTACTCCGGTTTCCTCCCGCATTCCAAAAATACGAATGTTAGGAGACTCTAAATTGTCCATAGGTATGAATGTGAGTGTGATTGGTTGTTTGTCTATATGTGCCCTGTGATTGGCTGGCGACCAGTCCAGGGTGTACCCCGCCTCTTGCCCGAAGTCAACTGGGATAGGCTCCAGCATAACCCTGTGACCCTAGCGGCATAGAAGATGAATGGAAGGATGAATGGGACTCTGCCTGACTAGAACAGAAGTCAGACGTGTCTTGTAGTTGGTCACCATTGTGGCAAACAGATTTTTGTTCACTCCTCTCTACAGAAACACTCCAAACCTTGAATGTTTCGAGGTCTGTTGCTTGGCAGCGCAAAGTTTCTCCTCCCGCCACATATTTTCAATGGGATTAAGGTGCGGAGACTGGCTAGGCCACTCCAGGATCTTCATGTGCTTCTTCTCGAGCCACTACATTGTTGCCTTAGTTGTTTTGGATCATTGACATGCTGGAAGAAACATCCACGACCCATCTTCGGTGTTCTGGCTGAAGCCAGGACGCTCTCATCCGAACTTTTACAGTACATGGTCTCCAGATGCACCACACCTCCAAAGCAGAATATTTCCACCTCCGTGTTTGATAACGGTGGATGGAGTTCTTGGGGTCACATTCAACATTTCTCCAAAAATGGAAAGTTGTCAATCAAACTTTGATTTTTTGTTTTTTTATGGATTAAAATGTTCTAATAAACCTACCCTAAAAACACGTGACTGTTCATGTCTTTTAGTGAGTGTAGAGGAGGTGTGTCTTACATCTGTTATCATTTTCCCCCTGGTCTTGTTTCTCTCTCGATGGTTGGCCCGCTTCTGTTTCTGCTGCAGCACGCGCTCCCTCGTCGTGCGGTACTCCAGGGCAAATTCACTCAGGATTTTGCTAAAACGGTGAATGCTGACCTCGCGGACGGCGTATATGGGGTGGCCCAGGAACAGCAGGAAGGCGTGAAACCTGCAAGAAAGACCCAAAAGCGCTTCGTTGTAAAACCCACGGCCGTATCGTTGCAACCGGCGAGCACACCTGTTGATGATCCTCCTGTGCACGATCTTTAGAATAATAATCCTCTCCGCACAGTCTTTGAGGAAGTCAGACATTTTCTGTTTCAATGCCGGTTTCATCTCGTGTTTGGAGATGACCTTGAGGTGATCCCATGATGCTTTGCACCTTCGCTCCATCTGAGAGAGATTGTCTTGAAGCTGGTCAAAGTCCACCTGGAAAAAAAACAGACTTGATCAATATTTCTGATGGATTCGTAAGCGGAAATTCAAGCACCGGAATGGGTCTGCCATCCACCAAAAGAAAATATGGTCCAAAATTGAAGAAAAATCCAAAACCCCCCCCAAAAAGGGACAGGAATCATGTCGCTTTTCCACTGCACCGTATCACTTCAGTTTCATTACAATTTTCTGATGGAGTAATTCTATTTTCAATGACAAAAATGAATAGCAAATCTGAACAAATCAAGCTTTGTGCATCCTGGAATTATTCTATTTGACTACCAAGAGTCTACTTAACTAACAAAGAGTCCAACCTTGGTCAAACGGGTGATGGCGCCAATCTCCGAGTAAAGATCGGAGCTGTCCGGAAACTTCTCGACCACGATGGAGCAGGCGTGGTGCAGTAGGGACTGCTTATGAACCGTGTCTTTCACCTCGGGGACTTTCTCCAGGTAACCCAACTCGAAGCCTTTGGCCTGGAGAAGCACGCAAATACAGAAGCAAACTCAGAGAGGAGGGAGCGGAAGGGGCACATTCTGACAGGAGCAATCAAGAGACCCTGTAAGAGTGCAAAATTGCAGGGCAATTCCTTTCTGGCACGGACCGAGAAAGGGTCCCAAAGCGTGCCAAGAAGATATGTAGCTTTATTAGGTTGTGATTAACAGGAAGCACAATCTACTTCCAAACCCCACAGATTGTTGTGCTGGCCACAGCGCAGCTGAAGAAAGCAGAACATAGCATGAAAGACGCAAACGCCATCTGCTTTGTTCTTCCGCCAGCTTTAAATGCCAAGCTGAAAAGTACACATCCACACGTTATTTATGAGAACTGCCTGTTATTACAGAGATGACTTATACTTTCCCCTTTGCGTGTTTGTCCCTCATACACTCACTCATAGAATTACACAACGCAAATGCAGATGCATGATTCACACACGCACACACACACACGCGCGCACTTTGCTTCTCAAACAGATGGAGCCAAGATTTCTCACACAGCCCACAGCAACTGTGACCCTAATTCATCTGTACAACACAATGAAAGTACAGAAAACAAAAGCACCCTGATGAAACATTTGTCCAAAAACCTGAGTTTTAAAACTGTCAGTCAGCATGTATTCATCCCTTGCACTGTGACTCTCATTTGGCCTGAGGTACTTATTTTTAGTTGTTAAATGTAGAAACTCTATACTGTCATTGGCTGGCATTTCAGTCAATGTTCATGCAGTCATTGGCTGGCTAGATGTCAATCACACCAAGCACTGCTGTGGGTAGGGGGAGTAAAGAAATGTAGGAATTTCCCTTATTTTACAGAAAATGACCATATTTTCAGTACGATATGTTGGGGTGTCCCGATACAACTTATATTCACTTCCGATCCGATTCTGATATCGCCGCCTTGAATATCAGCGGATACCAAAATCCATCCGATATCAGCACTGATCATACAGTATATACTTTTATGACTTAATGTTAGAAAAGGCAGAGAATAATAGTCAGCAACAGGAGGAATGAGAAAAACTGACCCATTTACTTCTTGATGCATCTGGTGTATAGTTTTATCCACAATACTGTAATACAGCGGTGCTCGGCGTGCTCATGGAATCACCGGGGCTTTTTTCTGTTGCAGACAATTACTTGTTGCCGTCCCGTGGAAGCGTCACACGCTTTGAAAGGGTTGTTGTTTCAGGAAGCCGAGGTGTTGCGAAAATCTTTCTTCAAACACACATGAGGATGGTTTAAACTTTCCCGGTTCTGTGCCACCATGGAAAGCTTGTGCATGACAAGTCCTGCACTCAACCGCAACGTCTTTTTCAGACTTTTAACGAAAAAGCCACAGCCACATGGCTAACGTCACGCCGACTTCTTGCTAAACACGCTAGCGCACGCTGTTGTTGTGATCATGTGCACTGTTGCCAACTTCTCAGTAAGAAAAGTAGCTATTGGCTGTCCTAGAAGTTGCTAGATGATGCCATCATTTGCATATGATGTTGTAAAACGCTGTAGGAAAAAAGCATAACCTCGCATAAGAGACAAAAAAGTGAGTAAAAATACCTCAATTATGTTTAGAACTACAAATAAACTTGATTCTTGCTTTGTTCATTTAAAATTGTCCATCATTTCATCAAAATAAAATAACTTTAATATGTGATCTCAGCCAGCGCCTCTCAAAGTTCTCCCATCACACGTTGGCTGTTGAGAACTTTTTAAAATGAGCAATTGAACAGCGAATAACAGATTATGCTGTGTTTATTCTTTGGAATCAGTTCTTTTTAGGCACATTGAATACGGACGTTACTCACATTTGTGCCATTAAGGAAGTTGCCGATGGCTAACAACGTGGTCAAGATGTAGCGGAGGGTCTTGTTTTTCTCCAGTTGGTCCATCCCTTCTTTGAGATCCTGGAGAGGCTCAGCCACTTCCTACAAAGACAAGTTGCTTTCATTAATTACTATTTACAGTCGTCCCTCTCTCTACATCGCGGTTCCAACATTGCTCCCGCACTCTATCGCGTTTTTTAAATTAATTGATTAATAAATGACCGCTGTTCCGTGCTTGACGATGGACTATTATTGGTCAAACATATTGAAAGGCAAGCTCTATGTAGTATTGTGGTCACTAGGTGTCAGTAATGTTACATTGATGAGACATGACGTTAGATCAGATTCCCGTCACACTGCATGGAGTCAGCCATGGCATGTCCGACATGATAGAGTGCAAAAAAAGCTCTCCTCCCATTCTGCATGGAAGTGGTACGTTGTTGGCTTCTTAATTTGTCCTTCACGGCCTTTGAAACCCTTTCTTAAGTTTAGAGTAAATAAACTGGAGGCCAACTAGTTAGATCGGTAGCATGCTATGTTTAAAGTGGTGGCCGTCTGCAGTGATCCCGTAGCCTGTGCATTGCAGTTGAGCAATGTGTTAGAAACAAAAAATGACTGGCGTGTAGAGGTGACTATAGGGGTGTTATTTCATGTCCACAGGGCTCTAATAATGGTAAAACCGTACTAAGAAAGTCATAAACCGGTTTTCCATGCTTTAAGTACAAAAATATTCCATGTATTAATATTGACTCCGACTTTGCAGAAACTCACTTATCTCGGTTGGGTCTGGAACCAATTAACTGTGATAAACGAGGAACGACTGTATAGATGTACACTCAACAGAGAATGTATGTGGTACACCTGCACAATCTAATGACATCCAATACAGGAGCTGTATGGTAAATGCTGCCTTTATAAAGACAAGGAAGCTGACACAGACAGGTAAGTATTCATTTCATATGTAGATTATTGTATATGTCGTACGCAGCGGTGTGAAGCTAAAGTGGATATACTTGGAAAAACAAACTCGGCTTGTTCGCATCGATGGCGCCAATTCAAAAGCATACTGTGTATTTTTCTTCAAATGGATTTCTTTGAATGTGTTAGAGATATCTTATGTACATTGACGAGTAGACTGGCAACAAACTCCTACTTAAGCTGATGCACGTGCATGTGATTAAAGCCAGCACAGACACTAACCTTCTCAATAAGCTCATAGTCCATCTTGAAGGCCCACAGCTGCAGGCGGGCCGACAGCTCTGTGATGGAGGAGAGGATGAGGAGGAACTGCTCGGCGCTGCCCAGGGGAATATCCGGATTGAGCAGTTGAGCCTCCTGGATCCTCTGCTTCTCCTCCTCCGTGGGGATCATGGTCAGGATTTTCTAGAAGGAGATGAGATGACAGAAAGGGGGATGGAGAGTTCCAGTGGGATTGTTTATCAAGTCATCATGAGCTTGTATTCACATAACACGTCTGGAGGTAAATCATAGAGCGGGAGACGACACAAATTGATTCTGACATTTTCCACCTCTGTTGATCTTAGATGTTTCCAGATTTCCAGGAAGCGTGCGTGACATGTGAACTTTCAACCTTTTTAAAATCGAACTGAGAAAAAAAAAATCTAAAAGGCAAAAGGTGAACAGGAAATGACTGCTGAGTGATCCGTCTGTGCTTTACATAATACTGAAGGGACGCCACATTCATCCTTATCTGCTGATGTCTATCTCATAGTTTCTACAAAGTGCAAGCCCACGTTTTAATCAACATCGTGACTAATTACACATCGCCACACACACATACGATATGCTAACATAGTAGGCTATCACGGCTAAGCCAGATCAATTACGTTCATCAGAGATCCATCTGTGTATTTTGGGTATATTGGCACAACAGTTCAGAAAAAAAAAACATTTATTTTGGAGCCTCAATCTGATTTCCTTGATCTTACTTGATTGCTGCAAATTTAGATGTGCATTATCCTTACCTCAATACCTTCTTTGTTCAGCGCATACTCATCAAAGTTGAGGATGGCCGTCTTGATGGTACGAGGAGGCGGCAAGACAGTAAGACCAATGTTTATGGCGTTGCTGCGTTTGGAATCCAGGACGATGATTTCTTGCCTTTTGCCATCAACCGCCGCTTTCTAGTTGACGTCGGGAAATCAAACGCAAGTGTCATACAACTTTGTCAAGGCCTTTTTTCAAAATAACGTGATTTTTTTTCCCCCCCATAACCCTTCATCTGTGGTTATTAACATTTTGTAGTTCACCTAATTAGCTCATTAAGCCCGCCCACTACCTAGTCAATGTGTTACTTTGATAGATTCATTCTATTTTTGTTGCTTTCCACGGCGTTTTATAGATACCTTTCATCATGTAGCAAAATGCCATTAAAGCATAAAATATAAATGCTAAAATAATGATTTAAGATTATAGTTCATAATTGAACCACTTCATTGAATTAGCTATTTAGGTGTAATCATATTTATTTATTTGTCTTTATATTTATTTCATTTTGGATCAGAAAAACACCATGTCACATGTTTGGTGCTCTCATCTAAATTCCAAACAGGCAATTGTGCGGCGTTGAAGGAAATGAGGCTTTTGAAGATGTTTTTTGTTCTTAAAACACATCTCTTGCAGACGCTGTCAGATGGTTATTGGACTGCACTCGGCACCGGAAGCAACCTTCATTTGGGCCGAGGATCGTCCCGTGTCTTGGAGGACAGAACCAGTTACATTAATTTGGGTCTACCACTTGACTTTTTTGTTCCATAACCCTCAGGATCGTTGAAGAAGTTTCAAATGACTGTCTTACAGCGTCCAACCTCAGCAGCAATGGCTCGCTGCGGTACGCCTTCCTTATGCAGCTCAACAATCCGACCGTGTTCAAAGAGAGAAAACATTTTGCCTTTGCTATCAAGAGATCATGACAAGGTGAATACCTGACAGATAATGACATTGAATCCACATTTTTGTCAAGATTTTGGCTTTTAAAGGTTGCGGCCTTAAACTGTTGATCAGCTGATGAACTTTAATGCTTGTTTGCAGTAAATTGCTTATGCTATTTTTTGGGGGGGTCTCACTCCCATTTCTTCTTTTTACATTTTGAAGCTCTACTTAGAATCTCCTTAAATCCAACAGTTTGAAATGTAAATTCATGCAATTTTTCAAATGCTGTTAAAATGTTTTTATCAGGAGTGTGATAAAAAATACAAACAGTACATCATGATATCAAATATAAGGCAGTTAAGTCATAGTTGGGGAAAAAAAGTTATAATTATAACTTAACTTATAAAAATATATAAAGATTCACAATCAAATACTAAACCCTAAAAGGGAACATAGTGGAGCACAAAAAAAATAAAATTAGCAAGTTAATTATATATTGTTATTTTGATGCTGATTTTATGTTTATCCCATTTGCATATATTTCTATTTGATTATTTTTATGTTTTTAACTTT
The DNA here is from genome assembly GCF_027744805.1 of Dunckerocampus dactyliophorus. Taxonomy (NCBI): domain Eukaryota; kingdom Metazoa; phylum Chordata; class Actinopteri; order Syngnathiformes; family Syngnathidae; genus Dunckerocampus; species Dunckerocampus dactyliophorus. The sequence continues at coordinate 22,047,523 of NC_072825.1, forward strand.
AGTAACTTTAAAATAGTGTTTAATATATTTAGGATGCTTGATTTATGATGTTTATGATGATTGCTTATTTCATATTCAATTTGCAATTTAAATAAATAAATGAATACATAAATAAATGAGGACATTGATTTCAGGAAGTCAACTGGCCTCTCCAGCAATAATATATACTTATTATTTTTATTTTATATTACATATTACATTTTTATATTATGTTACTGTTTTCCTTTGCTGAGGCTGGGAAAACCACATGGTTGTGCTGCCACATACACAAGTGAGGGGTGTGGTATGGATTTTGAGTTGAGGTTGATCAAATGTGGTTGTTTGCCTGATAGAAGGTTAAAAATGTAAGCTTTCCCAGCTCCCGTGAGAAGCCTTCGTACATATTTTCAGTCCTATTTTAAGAATGGGATGTTATTGCAGGAGGTTAGTAATGTGGTTTCCTTGGTCCAAATCCAGTGCTTATGTACCTTGGTAACAGGAAGCTCCTTAGATTTGGACTCAAATAGCTGCTCCAGCTTGGATGTGTCCAGTTTAAGTGGCTCCAGTTTGGACCACAAGGACTCCTTACAGAACTTGTGGCTCTTACACTGCCATTCCATGGGGCGCACCTCGTTCCAGAAGAGCCGGATGGTCTTCTTCTTCTTGAGGAAGAGAGGGACCTCACCCCGACTCAACTGTGGGGAAGGTGGTGGCACAGGCGCCATGAACGGTGGAGGCGGGTGCATCATTTTGCCAAGGAGGGGGGGAGGCGGGGGGCACCCAAAGAGGGGCGGGGGCAGTGGTAGAGCGGTGTTGCAAGGTGGGGGAGGCGGCGGTGGGAGAAGATCACGCGACCCCATCATGCTGTTCAAATCTACAATATCCATGTCATCCTCATCCCTGAGGTCTGTGAAATCCATCTCCTTGATGCGTAGCTCCTTGGGCGTGGCCATCAGCTGATCCCAGATTTGGTCTGACTCCTTCTTCTGGGCTGACGAGATGCAAATGGAGGATTTGTCCACTGTGGCCTCCACTTCCGAAGGAGATGCTAGACCTTTAACCAGATCTCCAAATTTCTCCGCCACTGCCCGCACAGTTCCCTGCTTGTCCAGGTTCCCCACCTCCATCTTCTTCACATTTTCTTCTCTGGCCTGTCTGTGAGCCTCCAATGTGGAGATCCTGCTGGCCAAGCTGGACACAGAGGAGTCAGCCTCCTCTGTGTCCTTTTCACATTTGCATTTAGTTTCTTTCTCCGTCTCTCCTTCTGCGTCCTCCTTGTTGGACGTGTAGAGCATGTCCAGAATGAAGTGCTTGTTGAGGATGTGGTTCTCTTCAGAGTCTTTGATGCACTGGCTCCACTGGCCTGTTGTGGTGGAAAAGGAGTGATAGAATACTTGGCTTCACGTGGTTAGTTTGTAAATGTAGAGGAACAAACAATACCTGCGTCAATGTCATTTTTGAGTTTTTCCTCACGCTCCTCCCTCTCCAGAGTGCTGCTGGTGGATGAGATGCTGGATGCGGAGCAGTTGTCCTTTTCGTTCACTTCCTCATTCTGTCTCTCCTTCTCACTCAGTACTACACTTTCCTCGACATCCCTCTCAATCATCTGATCCTTGTCACAATCCTCCTCCAATTCAACATCCACTACATCTACGGCCACTGCTACACTACACACCTGCGCTACATCAGCTACTTCCTCTGCATCAGCTACCTGTGTGTCATCTTCTACCGTTTCATCGTCCACTTTGACGTCCTCTTCAACGTCTCTCTCTGTCTCACACTCTTCCTGCTCCTCTAGTTTCTCCTCTTCTTGCCTGTCTCCTCTTTCCACTCCTCCCTCTTCACACTCCTCTGGCGCAACAAGTACATTCTGATCTGGCTGAATCTCAGCAACATCCTCCGTGTCTGCTGGCTGCTCTGTTGCAGCCATATTTGGTTGTGAGGGAGGTGAAGGACAAAATTCTGATGCAGTCAACTTGGATGCAGGACTTTTGGTTCTGGCCTTTGGGTCAAGTTTTGACTCAGGGATCGATGGTGTCTCTGAAAGACATTTAAAAAATGTCACTCTAATTCTATTCAGCAACATTATTTATTCATGTAATAACTAGAATTGCAGACTGTAGAATGATCGCAGACAATCACAATGTATGCTGCCGGACATCTTCTTGTTATTCTCATGTATCAGAGTTCTCTACGTCAGCATTTCCGAGCATTCTCGCACTTTGTGAACCTTTGCTCTTGCACCCCCACTATACTCTAATATCTCATTTAAAGATGAAGAATTTATACACATTTTGTGCAAAAAACACACACTTTTTTTTCTATCTCATGTGATGAAATATGTTCCTAAATCTGAAAAGTCTGCATTGGTTGACCTCCTTAAATCCTCCTTAAAGTTCTACTTAAATAAAACTTAAATTCTGGTGTTTAGACGCACTCACTAAATTTAGAGGAAAAAACAGATTTCTTCTTATATACAGTAAGTCCCACCGGTGTACAAGCCGCACGTGTCCACGTCATAAAGTGGCATATTGTGGCGCGCACGACTCCGTGACGACCAGGTAGCTCTTTATTTGACAGGAGCCAATCATGAGCTGTGAATAAACTCACGACGAGCTTGTCAACCCACTGGAAATTGCAGGTGGTCATAACTCACGGTTTCATCTTACAAACACCATTAAAGTAACTACGCAGTAACTAAAACGTTATACCTCAGAAATATAGAAACACACATCAATAAATGTTTTATGTGAAAAAAACATTTTGAAGTGTTCCCATAATGCATTTTGTTTGACAAAACCATTGCAATGGAAGAGAGCATAGAGCATAGAGAACAAAAAGAGGGAAGGTGACGTCATTGCAGCGCCCCATTGAATGCGTTGCTCAGATGCAAAGCTTTATGGGAAATCTTTAAAATGTTTTTTTTTTAAGTCATATTGGGACCTTTTGAGTATTAAGTTGCTGTGTGCTGAATTTAGTGCTGTAACGTGAGTCAGGCTGTTATGTTGTTATACTGGTATATATACTGACCTCTACTGACTTCCAATGCATTGACAAGCTTGTTGTGAGTGCACTGATAGCTCGCAATTGGCTTCTGCCAAAGAAAGAGCTACCGTATCCTCACTGACTCGCAAGCCATACAGTATTTAAACAACAGTAGTTCTGAAGTAAAGGAGATGTCACAAGAATTAGAATTAGAATTTAGCCATAAATTTGCCGCACCGCTGTATAAGCCGCAGGGTTCAAAGTTTGAGGAAAAAAGTAGCGTATTATACCCCGGAATTTACGGTATTTTCGAGAGACTTATACATGCAAACCAACTCGTGGTACCAAACCAAGCAAGTATGAGCTTTTCTTCCTGTCACTCACACACACCAGATGCTAATTAAAAGATAATTATGATCAATGAAGCAGAGCCATCAAATGACTGTAAAGCAGATAAGAAATATGATAGAATTTTTTTTTATTACCATAACTAACATAACTTCCCTCTACTGTAGTTACACAGCATTACAAAGTGCACACGGGGACTTCATGTTCAGTGCAAAGTAAGCTTCAAAATAAAAGCTTGGCAGTATTAATCTGGATTCGACCACATTTTTTATTCATTTATTTTTTTTAGAGTTAGCGGGCCGCACGGTGGCCTAGTGGTTAGCATGTTGGCCACACAGTCAGTGGCCAAATAACGGTTGTTATTTGACTGATATGGAAATCATGATTACAAAAATATATCATTTTTTTGTCTTTTTTTCCCCACAACGTGTCATGAAGTAGAAAAGTTGTCTTATATTTTAGTCGATATGGTTTTGGTTGCAGGAAAATTTCTAAGCTTAAAATAAGAAATTTACATTTTAGTTTTATCAGAATCATACTGAAGCACATTCTCTGGGGCGACTTAAAAGATTTTGCTCTGTCCATTTTTCCATTGGGGTCATTAGAGTGTACCTTCTTATATAAGCATGTATCTCCTTAGTGATTTTGGTAAACCTAGTGTCATACAGGAGCTGCTTTCAGACATTTACCCGACATCTGCTGAGCACTGGGGGCCTGCTGTGAGACGATGGATGATGTCGTGACACAGCGGGACGCTGAGCGGACGACGGGGTTCGAACTCAAACAGAGCGTGATCTCGGTGCGGCCCCTGACTGGAACCCTGGGTCGCTCTTGCTCAAACTCCTCAGCTGCTAGCCTTTCCACAGCCTTGTACCTGCCACAGCCAAGAGTATTAAGCTCTGAATTAGTGATGACACAAATCAGAAGTGAAACAACTGTCATGACTGTGTCATAAAATATAGTTGCTGAGTGATGATGCAACAAGCTGTTTTATTTATGATTGATTATGGAGCCGTCAACCGAAAAAGAAGACAGCTTGACACACTTCAAAAGGCTTTCCAAAGTGCCTGCAGACTGCTAGTCTCAACACAGAGAACGTGCATGTTCCACTTTACAGGGGTGAAACGGGCGAGGGCGTAACAATGAGCTATAAAACCTTAAAACACTTTCAAGGCACCTGGACCACATTCATGCCAAAACACGATTACACACTTGTCCTGTTAACTTTGGGGTATCGTAATGGTAAACAGGCCTAGAGGTATAATTGGTATTATTCAGCCTGTGGGGCTCCGTGAAACTCATGTTCCATCTGCTCTCCATTTTTTTTTCAAATGAATCTTTACAATTGTAATTGTGGGTGAATGTGCAGTCAGGTCCACCAAATAAAACCCACCTTTCCTCTCTGGCTTGTCTTGTTTCTTCTCTTTTGTCGACGATATCTTGACTGCGACAAAAAAAAAGTCAGAATTATTGTGTGTATTCACCATACAATACAACACAATACATCAAGACTTTTATTTATACATACGAGAGTAAGATATACTCAACTGTCTGACAAGTGACATTCTTCTTTAACTTTATTCCAACCTCATATGATGAGGTGCTGCAGTACTACATACACTTCACCGTGAAGGCGTGGGGGCGCATGTGAGAGGAAAGGTGCTTGTCACTGCTGTTCTTCCATAGAGAGGAAATGCCAGCGTTTTTTTTTTTAATCGATTAAAATATGTTTATGGTCTGCTGAATGAATGAATGAATGAATTTGACTGCCAAGATAGACAATTATATATATCCGAGCTCAACAGAAGGTGACAAGACTTTTACAACAAAGTATCAGAGCTCCTAGAAGATTGGGTGCGTGTACTTCATATACAAATAATAGGTACGATTTCATACAACAATAAATGAGACTAAGGAGTATTTGAAAACAAACATTAAAAAAAAAAAAAAGTTTTTCTTGTTGTCGTCTTAATGAGCAACCTGCATTAACTCTCAAGGAGTCAGCGCCTCACCAGCCATGAACCTCACTGCATGTCACTGTTAAAAACATTGTTTTGTTTTGCATTGTGACACTAACTTCAAGCGATTCCTCTCCTCCCATTCGATCCTCTGCAGACGTTCTTCTCGTTCCACACGTCTCCTCTCCCTCTCTGCAGCCAGAGACTCCTGATGCTGTCTGTATGAGGAGCTCAGCAAGCCTCCTATAGCAGGTCTGCATGCACACAACACAACATTCATCTTACAGGGTCGTCAGAAATTGTACACAATCATCCATTCATTCACACTAACCGGTCAGCTTTGGAGTCCGGTGTGCAGGTCGCTGTACTAGTGAAGCGAGTGTTGGGCGGGGTTGGAGTCTGGTGCCTGCCTGGATATGGACTTCCATTGGAAGCGACCCTATAAAAGGACGATACAATTTCCGTCCTCATTCGATAGTTTGATAAGTTGAAGGCAGACAACGTTGAATGCAGAGTTTATTGTGTTCATTCTGAGGAACAATCAATAATTGAATATTCATTATGTCCATATGTCAGAAAAATTGTTACTTTAAATCCTGTATATCAGGCAGTTTAGCGTGAGGCACTAAAAACCTCAGCGAAGGAGCAGCAGCTTGAGAAAAAGACAAACAAACAACGTTTTCACACCTGCTAAGCAAGCTTTTGCTAGTTATGTCAAAGGCAAAATTTATTGATTTTTAGTTCCCACAATGACTGAGTAAAAAGGTGAGCAGAATATGCCACAAAATATGCTCCAGAAAAAACATTTTTGGTGGGTGGACGCCCCAACTGTATTATGTTCTCTGGAGGGAGGTTCACTGTGCCACAATTTGCAAAAGGATAATGAGGATGAGGAGTATTTGGTGATTCTGGTATTTCTAGTATTTGCAAGAATATCAGAAATAGAGGCAAATGAAGCAAGCAAGCAGTGAAGACAATCATTCCACACAAACAACTCAAAGAGGGGACAATGAGTGCAGTAACAGCCAATTATTCATAATACACTTTCAAACAAACGAGTCGTCACATATTTGACTTGACCAACGAGTGTTCTTACCTTTCGGCCCAGCAGGTTTTTCTAAGAGGGTTAGATGTTTCTGCCACACTGAAGATGGAAGGAAGTGAGATACAAAGGCGACAACAGACACACAAGAGAAGAAGACAGTAGATGTATGCAGCAGTGGTACAAGAGGAACCAAGATTAGGTAAGTAAAGCACAACAAGCTACAGTACAAAGAAGTAAAGAAAGAAATAATACCACCAAGAGGGAAACGTTTTGTAGTAAAATGACCTAATGTTACAATAATTAAGTCATAATATTACAACAATACAGTCACAAGTATTTTTTTTTATTATAGGAAGATCAAAATATGTATAAAAGTCATTCGCCTGACAGGGGTACTGAGTGTGACAAAGCAAGCAAAAATGACAGTTGTTATTTTCTAAATAATTTGTATAGTAAAATAAAGTATCACTTGTTTTGCTTCATTTTATGATTAGGAAAACATCACATTTTGGTATACTTCATGGCAGCAGTGCACTGTTCACTGAAATCTCAATTGTAACATCTACATGAAATTAAAAAAATGCTCGAATTTATTTACCTTTTTTTGATAAATAATTGATTTGCACTTCGTATGAGTAAATAAATGCGTTTTAAGTCAAAAGTAAAAAAAAACAAACTATTTTGACATTTTTACACACACCATTTCTTTAGTTTTTCTGTGCATACACAAACAGTCAAGACAAAACGATACTGTGCACAATGTGCACTCTATTTATTAAAATTTATGATGGTGAGGCTTTTTCTGTATTGTTGCCTGACCAAGATGTGAGGTAATGGCGGCGTATATTTCACGTAACACAAAGCTAGTGGATGGACCCTGCTTCAAACCCCGTGCGAGACTCGGCACGGTGTTCTTCAAAGCCTTTTTTGTTAGCACAAGAGTAACATACTTCACCTTCCGCGGAAACATGACGTGGAGATATAATTCCCCAAAGTGTATCAGTAGAAAAACAGACCATAAAGCACATCATGGACACTATGCCGTATTTCTGATTTTCAATCAGTGTCACTTTTGTTATTGTCAGAATTTGACAGAAAAAAAAACTTGTAAAAATGCGTCTGTCTTTTCCATTTCTGTTCTTGTATTTTAATTTTTTCCCAACTATTTCAACTTTTTCATGTACATTTTCTTCTTGTAGTTATGACACCATTCCCATAATATTTTGACTTTATTCTTGTAACATTCTAACTTTTTCCGCAACTTAATTTTTATTTGTTGTTTTGTTTGTTTCTCACAATATTACGACTTAAAAACATGTCATTTTTTAATATTTCAACTGTATGCTGCTAAAATGTTATTTTTCCTGATGATATTACGACATTCTCATAAAATTACTTTTCTTTTAATATTTTCACTTTATTCTTGTAAAATTACTGCTGATTTTTCCATTTTTGCTGTTGTTTTTTCTTGTTCAATTATATGTTTAGAATGCATTGCGGACCAATAAAAAAAAAGCCCTGGGCCACACTTTGGACACCCCTGGTGTATAAGTATATTCTACTTGTATCCTGCTTAATAAGCCTACAGTACCTGTGAGTGCCCTGCCTAGAGGACTCAGAGCCTGCATGACTTTCATCATCTGCCTCCTCCTCGTCCTCCTCGTTCTCCTCATCCTCCGCCTCCTCTCCTTCCTCCTCCTCCTCTTCCTCGTCTCTGTGGCAAGGGACGGTTCGAGGGTGGAAAGGAAAGGAGGAACGGGAGGATGTAGGAATGGAGGCAAAGTGAAAACACACATAAGCAAACATGACTTAGACGACAACACAAACATGGCGACCAAACCCCAGTGTTTCCCATACAACGTTCTTGTCAAGGTGCAGAAATATTTGACCACACACTTTTTCCACTTCTGGAAGCCATTACATCTAAAATGAGTGGATATTCACACACATACAGTAAATGCAGTTGAACTTGTTTAGCAGTGTATGGTGCTTTGATTTATGCCGTACTGTTGTTGTAATTTCATGGGAAACACTGAACACCACACACATGCAGCATGCAAGAAGACAGGGAAACAGGTGCAAGAAGGTTAGTGAGCTATCTCGACATCACAAAATGAGCTCTGACTCAAAGTTGTTGTTTTTTTTACATTTAGTTTCCTTGGATGCAGTAGGACTTCACAACCAACTCGTCAGTGATTCACAGTTGCGCTCAATAAAAAGTCTATTTTATAATCTATTTTCAGAGTTTATAAACTTGCAGAAGTTAACCAACAAAATAGCAAACATTCAAAGTGCTCATGTCACCAAAACACATGTTAATATTGTTATTTTTGCCGTAAAAATGAACAGTGAAAGGCATATTTCCTATGTTTGATGTGTGTTCTAACGTTGAAATGTTTTCCCTTTTTTACACTTTTCATCACAGAAACCAGTCTCTGGAAGGAAACTGGTCAAGAAGGAGGAAGTGATGTTTCATCGAGATCCCTCCCACTTGGAACTGTCCATGCAATACATTGGTGTCCCGGGTTTCTACAACCCGAACCCGGCTGACTCAAATAAAACTGAGGAGATGTTCAACCGTGGAAAAGCGTGCCAATAAGTAAGTCTACATTTTTTCTACAGTCGTCCCTCGCCACTCCGCATTTTGAATTTCAGGGCTTCACTCTATTACAGTTTTTCTAAAATATATTAATTAATAAATTATGCTGTTTCGTGGTTGAATAGGGCCTATCATTAGTGAAAAAACATGCATACTTAAGCACATTTTACATATTTTTTTACCTACATTAAGCATTTTCAAGCATAAAAGTGGCTAAATGAACAAAAATACAAATATAAGGCATTCAGAAGACGCATTCAAAGACGCTGTGATGATGTGTAGTATTCTACATTGGTCACTAGGTGTCAGTAATGTTATTGTAATGTTCGGTGAGACCAGACTTGATCACCGGAACAACAGGCTTAAATGATGTCGCAACTGGCACAATAATCCCGAACACGAGCTACCGTTGCAGCCGTAACCCTGCCGAGCTAAAACTCAACGTCACTTCCTGCCTGAGCCACCAAAACACATTTACTGGAACACACATGAGTTTTATTTATGTCTGTTATTGGGTAATACCAGTATAAAGGTATATAGGTATTTCATGTCTACAAAGCTCTAATAGTATTAAAAATTGTATTTAGAAGGCAAATAGGTTTTCTATGCGCTACGAAAATATTTGATTTAAAAATAAGGAATCCTACTTTCCTACTTCACTTATCACAGTTGTGTCTGGAACCAACTAACTGCGATAAACGAGGGATTACTGTAGATACAGTATATTCCACGAAACTCGCAGTTGATCTGTCAGTGTCAGTAGGTGCACATTTTTTCTACTAAATATTTTCTACGAATCTTAGAATAATAATATGGGTTTTCATGCCATGTTTAAGAGCTAGCTAAACAGCGATCACTGCTCAGTCGTCTTGTATCTTGCAGTCGATCTGTCAGTGTCAATCACTGCCAGTCAAACGACATACCGGTTGTCGACAATTGTATTGAATATTTCTCTTTCTTCGCTTTGGTGTGTGTTTTGTTGAGTCTGGTTGCTGTAAACCATCCTCCACATGACATGACATTTTAAAAATAAATGTGATTTACAATGGCAATTTTAGTTTTTGAGTTCTGTTGGTAACACACTGACATAAAAAAAATGTAGTTCTTGGCAGAGGTTAACATGGGCAGAAATAGGCAATGTTTACAGGTATGCCAAATATTGCAACAATCTGTGAGTGATTACGAGTGAGGAAGAGTTCATTGGTTTCAATGATGGAAGCGTGAAGACTGCAGGAGATACAGTATCTCCAGTCTTATTTCCTGTACTACATCGTCACACATGAGTCTGTTGCCCTTTTGCTATTCAAATCCATTGCTTGCATGGGCCTTCTGGGTTTCATTAACAGGATGGAAAACGGTGATCTTCAAAGGCCACTAGAATTTCCTGTGGTGGGCTGGTATCCCGTGACTGGACCTGGGAGCTACCAGAAGGTTCAATAGGTATGCTACTTTAAAAGTAGGTCCTTGAATGTGATGCATTAGGGGTGGCAGTGATCAGTTGATAGTTTGAAACGTAAACCTAGATTTTCACTGCTGACATGCTGCTCATACGTAACGTCTATTTGAGAAGGTACCTGCTGCTTTTACAGGGAGTACCAATATAATAAAACATGGCTGCTAATTGCCATTTTCCTCAAGGCAAATAATACACACCTGAAGGAAACGTGACTTGAGACATCAGTGGCACCTCGGTTTTTGTTATTAATTAGTTCCAAAAGTTCCAAAAGCGAAAAGTACCAAGGCAATTTTTCCATAGGAAATATGGTAAATCCAATGAATTTGTTCCAGACACCCAAAAATATTACAAATAATACAAAAACACACTTTAGAGTGAATAATTATAATTTTACATGCAAACCCCCCCCCAAAATAATTATACATGACAAACAGATGGAATATATTGTTGATGCAGACTTACTGTTTTTCACCTTTTTAAGTGCTGACACTCACTACTTTCTTGGGCGCATGGCGGGTTATTTAGCAGTTGCACTCAATAAAAATAGCATGGACACAGGAGCGAACTTACCATTAGGCAAACACAGGCAATTGCCTAGGGCACAGAGATTTCCAGGGGCCCCCCGAACGTCTCATAAAAATGTATTAATTTCCGATTATTACTCTTTTAGTCAGCTGCTCCCCCTTCCCATCTCATGCAACGGACTATTCCATGTTATGTGCAGATTGCAGATGTGCAGATTGATTCAGGAAGACGGCTGCAAAAACAAAGTTGTTGGCGTGGTGTGGAGGAAGATGATGAGTTATCCGAGTGGAGCGGAGAGGAGGAGAAGTAAATAAATCAGTTTTTATCAAACCTACCGGAGGTGAAAACATTTTTCATAGTCCCAAGCACAAACGTAGACACACAACAACAAAAGACAGACACTCTTGACAGTAGCAGTGCTGTTAGTGTCAGCGTGGAGGCTGATGTTAGCAAACATTTTAGATGAAAACTGAATCATACTAAATAACCGAGGTTTGACTAGAGATAGATAGCTCAATAGATAGCTATACTTTTAAATATATAACTATACACCGCAGTATCCACTTTCCAAAGGCAGGGGTTACAATATGCTCTATATGTTCTATATATACTGTAATACAGAGCAGTAATTCCATTTCAAACTTAGGCCAGCAGCATATAGTATATATTGTTTTAGCAATACATTAATGACAACATATGAATAAAATTCACTCACTCACTAAGTAGAGCGCAGACCTCCACCGAGGCTAAATTGTTAATTCAAATAAAACAATTAAAAAAAATGGATTTTTGTTTGAATGTCCATCTGCTTGTGAGAAAACATTCCTGTATTCGCCCCTTTCTCCAGATCCTCACCAAAATGCAATGGATATACCATCCCTCCATGTACGACCCCTCTGCAAAGTTTAGTGGAAATTTATTTTTTATTTGTAGTGTAATCCTGGTAGTTGTGTCTGTCTTACTAGTTACTCTTTTACTATATTAAATTGATTGCAGTGAAACAGTTCATTAAAACAGGAAAACTAGTGCTGGCCTAAGGTTTTTTCACAGTACTGCATAAAAATAAATGTATCTCATAATTTCCTTAGTGTGACCATGTCTGAATTCCTGGTGCTGTTGGCTTTCTGTCCAGGGTTACACCATCATCAGCTCCTAGTTTGCCATTTCAAAAGTTGAACCATATGCTCATTTTTCACTGGGGCTCATAAATTCTGCCTAGCAACAAGTGGCCATGCAAACTTGTGATTTGACCTGGAAAATGAATGCAATTCTGTTGGAGTACTTTAAATGGTATCAGACAGTGGAGGAACAATTATTAAAAGTGCTATAGACCAGTGGTTGTCAATTATTTTCTGTCATGGGGACAAAAATGTTTTTGCCCCCCCGGGGAAAAAAATGATAATATCTATTTATCTGTACTGTGCAGACTGAACTTGAAACTGAAACCAGCGAAATGACAAATTCATACATGTTGGCAGGTCTGCACTGATATTGAATCCTCTCTGCCTCTCACGCCCCCTGCAGGGGGGCCCGCCCCACTACTTGAGGAGCACTGCAGTTTAATATAAATAATTGCCCTTATGCGACAGTACAATATCTGTCAGACACAGTTCTTGTACATCCTCCTCACCTTTCAGTGATGTCTTCAACACGCTGGCCACCAAAGGGTAGGAAGCTGTTCACGTGAGGGCTGCAGGGCGATGCTGGGACTGAGGCGTGACCTCTACTGTACTGGAGTGAATGTCTGCGGCTACGCCGTCTCTCCAGGCCGTGCCGCTCACTGGTGCCACCGACACTCGCCTGGCGCCGATCCTTTCTGCCGCTGGGAGGCAGGTGCGTCTCATCGTCACCATCTTCATGCCGAAGAGACGTCTGGGGACAATTAGGAAGGGCAAAAGGAACGTCATCTGTCATAATTCTGTTTAGTTTTGGATGATAATGACAGAGAGACTTCCTGACCTCGTAGATGTTCAACTGCTCTACAAGGTCAAGGTCAGTGCCCTTCCTGCTCAGGTGCCTCTGTGTCACCACCTCAATGCCTTGCTCCTCCAGACAGTCCACCATGTCGTAGTAGGAGTCCTGGTCAGGGAGACCTGCCAGAGTCTGCAGACAAACACACACAAATAAGACCTGCACCACCTTGTTTTTTCTGTCTTTTTATTGTCTTAAATGTAAAACTTGTTAGTCACCACATTTGTGGATAACATAAATGGTATTACATTCACAAAAGTATTGGCACACCTGGCCATTTCCCTAACAGGAAGTGAAAGACAAAGTATATACTGTAGTTGGTCGCCCCGATTTGTTGTCCACTCATCCAAAAGAACATGTTTGAATTCTCCAATTTTGGACACAACCTCTGTTCAAGTTCATGCCTAAGGTACTTGAATGTTCTTCCACACCGAACCAGAAGCATGCCTTGATGTCCCTTGCTTTGTGCAATGAGGAGCGATCATACTGGAATATAAAAGGATCAAACTGTCCCTGCAGAGTTGGAAGCATACAATTGTCCATCATGTCTTGCTAAGATTAAAAAAAATATTTCCCTTTTGTCCCCATCTACAAACTAACCTTGTTGATAAGTGTCATTGCATACACCAGTAGTTCCGTATCAACTCCATCCTTCTCATCCAAGATCTCCATGATGTTCCCCCATAGTTTGGCACCTGAACAGCGATACACAAACACCAGATGCTAAATAAATCACAGGAGAAACTGGTTTTGCATTATGTTTCATTCTACCGTGCATTTAGTGACTTTACTGTACAAAAATAATTCAAATAACACATCTTACTAATTTGCACATCAACTCTACTATGAGTTTGTGATTTACCACTTTTAGAATCCATGGCGTTCACAGCCTTTATGAGCAAAGCGGCATTCGACTCTGTGTACTCCACAAACACCAGCAGGAGCTTCAAGGCTGTCTTCACCACCAGACGGAACTTCACAGCAAGAGAGAAACACAATTGAAGTCAATACAGCAGCTTCCAAGCTGAAGAGACTATACTACATGTGCCATCAGTGTCAAACAGCAGGGAACAGAAGTGGCTTTACAATACATTTATTAATAAAGAAATTGATTAAAATAGGGCTGTCAAAAACAGTAGTAACTCATTTATTAAAATAATTACATACAAATATTTTGCGTAATTAACGCATGCGCATCACGCCACACCTCTCTGTTATTAGTGTGGAGGGAGGCAAGCGTCGCGTTCCAGCAAGTGCACGCCCTTTATTACTTCCATACACACCCACCCATGCCCATGTGACCAGTGCCTCTACACCTGTGCAAACAGCAACCTATAAACCTACACCGAACATCAACATCACTGGACGTCAGTGAGTAACAACAGAAATGCAGGATAGAAGGGCGGTATCTCTTAGTTTTACTATTCTCACTGTACTGCATTTGAAAATTACAATAGTGAACTGTTCTTAGCACCTGTAACTCCAGTTTATAGTCTAGCTCAGAGGAATTACACAGAGACATGCAAGAGACATTGCAAAGAGACTTTAAGAGATTATGTCATAGTGTGTGGTGTGGTTTAGTTTGATTTCAATTTTCAGTTCATTTGGAGCTGTTAATAAACATACACTATGTTCAATATATATTATTTTTGTTCAATTACATTGTATTAAATTAACAACATTGCCCTATCATTTGTCATTCTGTTAATAAAATACAATAAAAAATGTTATATTTCAGACATAGTTGCGAATGGAATATAAATCATGATTTATTCATTTGTAAACTGTGACTAATGTGATTACAAATGTTTATCATTTGACAGCCCTGATGAAAAGATGCCGGGTAAGTATGAAAGGAAGTCCAGTGGAAGTGTGTATGGTGTGTGGAACAATCTGACCACCAGGGGGCTGAGTTGACTGCACGAACATGAAGGTTGATAGCGGTGAGTCTGCACATTTCAGAGCGCACAACTATTTCTGAACACAGTTGACTTTCTGAGTGATTGTGCTAGAATGTTGTTTTTATTGAGTTTGTATTTTTACCTTGGATCCAACAAGAGTGTAGAGCCACTGGACTGTTTCATTATGGGTGATGAGGCCATTCATGCCATCCACAAACAGCATTATCTGTCCA
Organism: Dunckerocampus dactyliophorus; assembly: GCF_027744805.1. NCBI lineage: Eukaryota > Metazoa > Chordata > Actinopteri > Syngnathiformes > Syngnathidae > Dunckerocampus > Dunckerocampus dactyliophorus. Next base: position 22,062,523 of record NC_072825.1, read on the forward strand.
AGAGCTGGAGGGAAAAAAGAAAGAAAGAAAGGATTTAGTTAATCATCCATCCAGGGAAGTCTGATTTAATTTTCCTCTGTAAGAACTGTCCCATCAGTGTAAATGTTTTTACCATGAATCTCAGTGGCAATGCACAGCAGGAAGCCTAAACCTCCTGTTGGATGTGTAAAGAATGATGCACAACAGAGTTTTTGGACAGCGCAGCCTCTTATGAGAGATACTGTATATTCAAAAAGAGCATGACCTCAGCTTACATGATATGCACACATTACAAACAGGTAGGTGTGCATTGTTGTTAAAGGTATTAATTATATAGCTTTGCTGCACGCTCTGTCCAGGAGAAACTTTTAAAAAACAACTTGGCGCACTCATCCTTCAAGTCAGTGGACATGACTGTAAGGAAAATATTTGACCAGACCGCCATGACGGACGCTGACATGACTTCCATGTGTAAGCGGAGACAAAAATAAGAAGAAAATTAGAGCCAAGGGATCTCGGTGGGGAAGAGCTCAGGTCAGACAAGTGTGGGGCTTCTGTTAAAAGAGGGGCTTGGGGGAGGGTTTGCTTTTTTTTTTAAACAGTAGGTGCTTAGCAGCATCGCAGTGGTCACAGCCCCACACACACAAGGAGGTAATGCGTTCACGCTAACAGGATGAGCCTAGCTTGACCCCACTACATCCATTAATCAGCTGATGGAAGATGGTGGTGGTGATTCTATTCAAACATGGAGTGAGTGAGTCAAGTTGGTAAAGAAATAGAGAACTCCGATACGCCAAGACACCATTGACAATCAGTCAGCTTCTTGAGGTATAGGGGGTACTTGGACGTTGCATACAATTTGTTTCAATTGGGTGTTTATTCACTTGTTGTGCAAATAACCCCCGGGGTCTCTAATTAGCATTAACAGGTAGGGCTGTAGGCAACCTCCTGATGTAGTTATTATTTACTCTTACTTTTTGCATTTGAAGTTTGTGAGTGGTCAGCTACCAGCAGCTGTATCTACCTCTACATGCACTTTAAAATGTCGGTTGCACTATTGAGCTGTTGGTGTGGAACTCATGTGTTTACACGTTACACTCAGCGTATTAATGCTGGCTGAGCAGTTTAATCCTTAGCGCAATTGCAACATTGGTTCTCTTGTTGCTGTGTTGTGCAATATAATTGTTCATAAATGACCACATAGTCAAAGAGCGCTTTCCATTTTCTAATGCACTTCAAAGCCTTATTAAAGTATAACAGATTAAGTTGTTATACAGTATACAAACGAATTTCTGCTGATTCCTTATTAAAAAATTGAATATTTTTGTAGTTAGAACATAAAAAAAGCATTTTAAGTATCTTTGAAACACGGTTTTTAATATTATTAGAGCCCTCTAGATACCCCTATAGTCACCGTTACACTCATACTACACAATATAGTAGACATATTAAAAACCCATGTCAGGCATAAATAAAACATTATATAGACTCACACGTTAGCATTGGGAGAATTCCTGGTTGTTCTTTTTTTACTTCCTGTTCTGTACAGTACTTCCTGCCGTGGCTCATCAATATAACACCTAGTGACCAGTGTAGAATACTACATACTGTATTATCATGTCATGTTTTCTGAATGCCTTGTACTTGTATTTTAGTTCATTTATTCATTTTTGTCTTTATGCTTGAAAATGCTTAATTTAGGCAAAAATATGCACATTTTTTGACTAATAATAGGACGCATTCAACCACATAACATCGATGATTTAATTACTATTTTGAAAAACTGTGATAGAAATGAGAAATTCGAGGGATTACTGCATATAATGAGTTTTCACATTTCTGAAATACTAATAAATAAATGCATGTATTTATTTGTCACCTAAGTGCAAAAACCTAATTACAGAAGTCACTGTTGCATACAGTAGTAAACCTTACTCGAACAACTATTTAACCACCGAGCGTACATACACGTTTAAGATTTGACTTATTTTAGCAAGGCATCTTAGTGTTCGTGTAGCGGTGCCTCTTGCCACTGGTGATGGTTATTATCTATACTGAAAAAAGATCCTCAGTGTAAACAAATGGGCAAAACGACCTATGATTTATCTATTTTCCTAAATTATTCCTATTTTGGCAGAGAAAAATAATCCTTGAAAGTTTGAGGAATACCACTCTGTACATTGCTAAAATTATACCTGTTCAAATGTAACAAAACACGAGTTAAAGGTAAAAAGTAAAGCGCTTTGAGCAGTTTCAAATCTCATTAGAGATGATGGCCCAATAAAGCGGAACTCATCTGACCAACAGCTCAGTCCAAGATTTAGGCTGGTTTATGGAGAGCTCCTCAGTAGTAACACCTAATCTCCTCATGCTGTGTTAAAGTACTTCTTATGGCATGATGGGATAAGACAACCAGTCACATATTTGCCCCGTCCTCATCTTTGGAGGGGCATGAGAATTATGAATGTGCTGTAGATAAGCCAGAATTCCCAGGTGCAGCTGCAGCTCCTGACTGCGGATGCGTGCGCCAACGCTGCAGTTCATCTTTTATCAATCAGAGTTAATTACTCACAACATGTCAGGCCCGAGCATTCCTGACAGTCCTCTCGTGCTGCCATCCCTGAGCAGAGGAGGCGTGGACAATGTGGAGAGTCCACATCAGAGTGTGTGTTTATAAAAACATGATTAACCCCCTCAGTCAGCGTGGACTCAAGTGTCACCCTCTCCCCTTTACTCCCCCTTTTCTGGGGGGGGAGCACTGCTGATGGATGGGTGACAGCAGTAATGACATGATGAACAGCTGGTCTACTGAGTCCAAAATGCAGCGTCCAGACAGAGCTTCGAGCTCAAACTAAAAGGCAAATGACTTTCCAGACATTTCCAAGGTGAGCTACATTCTTCTTTTCAAATTGGTAGCCAATGCACAACTTACAAGAAAGAGCTTATGGCCTTTCTAAGGCATATGGAAGAAGAGCAATGCTGAGAACTGTAGTGTCTGATATCATGTATCCGGATTTCATTCATTTATTATTATTATTTAGTAAGGTATTGCTTATCCTGAAATAATCTATGTATTGCACAATGTTTCTGTCAGTTTTTTACTCTTATGTAGCACCTCCTTACTCATTCATTCATTTTCTGTACCGCTTAATCCTTAGGGTCGCAGGGGTATGCTGGGGCCTATCCCAGCTGGCTTCGAGCGAGAGTACACCCTGGACTGGTCGCCAGCCAATCGCAGGCATATATAGACAAACAAACTTTCACGCTCACATTCATATCTATGCACAATTTAGAGTGGCCAATTAACCGAACATGTATGTTTTTGGAATGTAGGAGGAAACCGGAGTACTCGGAGAAAACCCACGCACGCACGGGGAGAACATGCAAACTCCACACAGAGATGCCCAATGGAGAGTCCTTCCAGATCTCCTGACTGTGTGGCCAACATGCTAACCATTATTCATGCTAACCATTCTAACCTTATTCATTCATTTTTTAAAAAATGTTTTATTTTATTTTGCATGTATTTTTATTTATCTATTATCTCTTATGGAAACATGTAAATAACAGAAAGTGAACCATCATTAATTGTTGAAACATGGAGAAAAAGTAGGATTAAATAATGTCAACTCTGCTTCTTCCTACTCCTTTTCGAACATGTTGAATTGTGCAAGCGTAAACATATGTTTCTTAATATAACTTGTTAAGCATGTTTGAAACAAATAAAACCATTTCCATTGTCATGACGATATCAATACTGTGCAAATGTTCAAGTCTGTGCCGCACGTTTTGAAGACAGCCCACTGAAAACTGCACTGAAGATGATGCATGGCCTTAATGACGCTTTTAAACGTGTCAACATACAACGTGGTTGCTCGTCTGCTGACAGATGACACATTACCACTCCCAGAGTCAACCTCTAAATGAGCCTATGCTTAGATTGTCATAAAACAGAAACAAACATGCAGTGGGCACATAAGATAGAGAAATCGAATATGTAAACGTTTACAAACCCTACCAAAAACCGCACAATCACGACCTTTCTCTCTGAGTCATTAGAAATGCTGCGTCATGGAATTAGTCGATGCCAGCTGCTGTTTAAGAACATTTAAATGTAAATACACGGAAACCGCACCGACTGCACTTATCCTGTTAGGGCAAAACGATACTGTGACTTGTTTTAAAAAAGTAAAATTACCATCCATTATGGAAAATGCAACCCCGGGAAACATCTAATTACTTTCATAGCCGAGCAACAAACTTATTTCCACCTATTTATGATGAAATGACTCATGAAACTGCTCTTGGAAAATAGGTTACCTGGGTGTCCAAAAAGTGAAGCAGACTTCCCGCTTCCTTTGGTGTTTTTATGGGAAAAAAATGGTAGGGCACGAACCACTTAGGTAGGTTTGTTACTGGGAAACACTAAAGTCGTTTTCTTACTGTCTGGTGTTTAACAATTTTATTCCCAAGGGCAAGATACTGCACAACTGCGATTGGCTGGCAACCAGTCCAGGGTTCCGCCTCTCGCACGAAGTTAGCTGGGATAGGCTCCAGCATACCCCCGTGAGCCTAAGTAGGATAAGCTGCATAAAAAATGGATGGATGGATATACTGCACAAAGACAGGAATGCTAATGGTTTCATTTATATGAACAAACACGTTACATTGGAATACATCATATATTACAATTCACCGTTGTCCAAAAGTAGTAGGAAAAAGCAAAGCTTATTTAATCCTACCCGCCATCCGTTTTACATCAATTGCAACACATTTGTTCACTTCCTGTATTCCAAATACACTGTCTTCTAGGGCTGGGCGATATGACCTCAAATCCATATCACAATAAATTGGGCAGTTTATACGATATACGATAAATGCATGATAAATCCCTGACCACTATATACCTTTGCCATCTGAAAATAATTGCAGCAAATGCAAATTAACTGCTTTTCGTTGATTTATTGACCAACTGGCACACATTGCTTTCAATGAAATATAATGCACGTAATGGGACGCGACTATTCCGCCTATAAAGCCTTCTGAAAAAACCTCCAAAAAGCACCAACAATGCCTCATTTACATAATGTGCTTGGGTGGTTACAACAGTTTTCATACTTACTTTGCATTTCGTGTTCTTTTGCCCCACATCATCTTTGTGGAACCCAAAATAAATCTCCCAGGGACTGCGGTCCACAAATATGAATGTAGCGCACTTACCCTGGCATACTACATCCTGCACACACATGTACTAAGCTACAAATACAGCCATATAACATGACTGATATCACGTCTCATGCAATTACATTACTAATAGCCACTTATTACACTACACAAGTAGAACGCCGTTGATATCAACCCAACCTACCACAACCATGTCAGGTAATATATTCCAATAATAATAATACCATTCATAAATATAGTGACTCTCATTTTTCTAACAATTCTATTCAATTCCAGGCATTTTTTTAAAGGTTTTAAAAATCCATATATTTCAAATCAAGTATTTGTGTATAGTTCGGAGCGGCGCTATGATGAATACAAACAGAAAAAAAAGTATTTTTAGCACAGGAGTGGGAAAACACTATAGTACGTCATAGAGAGGAGTCATCTTTCCAGCAGCGCGCCAGTATCCAACTTATAACATACTGTAGCTAGTTAGCGACGTCAGCGAGTGCAGCTTGTACGGCCGAGATGTCATGGCGCGTCAACGCGAGTTGCCGATGTGTGCCAAGAAAAGTTGTACGACACTTGTAGATTTATACAGTATACAGATGCGCCAAAATGTTACTGTACTTTGATTCACTTTGTATGGACTCATTTCAGGAGCAAAATGCAAACAAAATGAAAAACGTAGTCGCACGTGTGCTCCCTTTTTATTTTTTCTACTTGCACAGTCCATTTCTAGGTGCATAAGAGAGTGCAATGCTGGCACTGTACAGCCGCTTCTTCATTTGAACCATCAGCCGTTCCCTCATCGTCTGTTTCCCTTCTTGTTCAGGCTGGATGGGCAGAGTCATGTGACTACACACGCTTAAAGGGGAATGAACGTAGCATACCAGCGCACACAGTCAAAACAGACAAAAAAATACTTTTATTTTATGTTTTACTAAAACACCGAATTTATCGACATGGACAAAATGACGTTGGTTATCATAGTAAATTTCGGTAACGGTAAATTTTCGTTTTTTCGCCCAGGCCTACTGTCTTCTAGTTGAATACATTGAAAATTTATGAGATAATGTAATAACGTGATAAATAGTAGAGTTTCAAATTTAGTCAAATTTCATGTCACCGTAACTACTTGATTTGACAGCACTAATAAATAACATGAAATAGACATAACAAAACATAGTTTGACAATAGGTGAGTAATGACACTGAACTCATAAAAAAGAAGAGTAAGTAATGAGTATGACAGTGATTATACGAGTACATGGCATTGACAAATGAAATAGAAGAATTGTATGACATTTTTAGGTAGCCGATCACTGTTTGCTTTATGCATAATTTTAGCTGTTAAAAAATCAACTACCGCAGATCATCATATTTTAATAATAATGATTTGAGAAATAGAGGATTTGTATGTTCTCTATACGCGGCATTATGGATTATCCTCACTGATCTTTTTTGCAGTATCTTTAGCGAGTGATGTGTACTTTTATAGTTATTTCCCCATATCTCCACACAGTAAGTTAAATATGGCAATACCAGGGAGCTGTAGAGAGTATGGAGTGATTTTTGATTGAGGACAAATTTAGCTTTATTCAGTATTATTGTATTTCTCGGCACTTGGTTGTATATGTTGTATATTTTTAATGTGAGATTTCCAGCTCATGTTGTCATCAATAAAGACCCCCAGAAATGTGTTTTCGTTCACCCTTTCGATGTCCACTCCATCAATTTGTATTTGCGTATAAGTATCCTTTCTGCTTTTACCAAATAGCGTTGTCTTAGTTTTACTTAGGTTCTGGGATAGTCTGTTTTTATCAAACCATCTTTTTAGTATAGACAGTCATCCCTAATTTCTAAAAACTACAATTTCAGCTCTTTGCTGGTTACTTTATAAATTATATACACTTGTTGCCAGGCAGAATACATAAGGCTCAATCATCATTGCCGCATAGGCCAATAAAAAAAACATGTCTATTATGCCCAGCGGACTGTTTGAATGGCAACCTAGGGTCTAACGGCACGTGCCCCAGGACAAAACTAGATTTTCAGAAACAGGAAGTCAAACACAAATGGAATGACAAAATGACGTGAATACGACCTGAGTACGACCCGAAATACAAGACGACCCCTGTCTTCAAGATCCATTTAAAAAAAAAAAGTTTTTTATGACAACAAAAATGAAATAAATCATGTTTTCAATCTAGTGAAGTAACAACAGGTAGTGCATTACAATAAAAGAGCATCATATCATGTAGGTATCACATTTCTTAGCTGTTTGACAGTTGTTTGATGACTCTGCTTCACTGTGGGAGTGACAGAAAGAAAAACGTAAATCTTAAAGACTTCAATCTCTAGATGCCAAATGTAAGACCTGAATCGTGTATTCAGATCAACGTGGTGATGGCAAAACAGCACTAGTGCATAATGAGGCATATTTGCATTTCCGCCTTTAACCCTAATGCCACTGCCCTTATTGTACAAACATGGATAATAGCGAACGCTCTTGCTGAGACCTGGATCTTACTGTATAACAGACAACATCAACGTATTCTTCGGGGATTTAACAAGAAGAGCATGTGAGTGCTGAGACTGTGCAGGACACCGTCCACTTCAAGCACTGATCTCAGGCCAAAAATGTTGGTCTCCATTTAGTTTAATCATGAGCAGCTCTATAATACCTCACACAAAGTACAACAATAACAATGTCTCTGCCCCCTTGTGCATGGATGTCATGTAATGAGATGCTGGCAGACGGTGTGTTGCCTTCAAAGCTCAATGATTGGAATTTAAATGTATCCACGATGGGAAAGGCTAGGCAGGGAAGAAAACACATGGCCAAAAGGACAACAAGCAAAGACCTTCTGTATATAAAAGAGCTACAGCGGCGGTTCCGAAAGTGTTTCTTAAAGACCTCTCTGTCGTTAACCACAGCAATTATGCTGCAAATCCACAGGAATGTGCAGGACGGGTTGCTCCCTGCCCGCTGCCAAGGTGAGAAAATCTCGGAGGTTTGGGTGGCAGCGCCAACATGAGTCAGCTGGATCGGATTGCGCACCCTTATCTAGGAAGATGCGAAAAATGAACATAAGAGCCTCCCTTCCCAAACTCATTCATCACTTTGCCCCTTGGTTGTTAATTTTGAAAATGTATACAAAACTGGGTCAGTCAGACTGTCCGTCATCACAGAGAATTTATTTTATCAGTACTTTGGGAAAGAGGCCAAATTTCTGTCCCGTCCAGACTCTTATCTTGCTGTGCTGTGCATTAGCAAGCAGCTGTACTCACAGGTCAGATGTGTGCAAGCTTCCATGTATGCACGTGAGATGGACAATCTTTACTCAAAGGTCTTTTTGCTATAGGAACAGTTGAATGTGGATTCTTGTTCTATTATGCCTCTGAAAGTGCAGCCAACATCAACATTTCAACATCACATGCAATAACATTAACATCCATCTAAAGACAAAACAAAAGAGGAAAAAGGAAAAAGAAAAAGAAAAAAAAGGAAAAGGAAGTTCACAGGAAACAACAGCTGTAAGCCACAAAGTGAAGAAATAGGAACCATAAAACCAAAAAAACAAGCTAAAATACATGAAAGGATTTTGTTACTTGTCAGTGGCTTTATCAAGTCCTGCCAAAAACAGAATTTTATACTGTAGAAGCCCTAAAGTTGATTGATTTTTAGGTTGAACAATTCGGAATTTGACCGATTCTTTGGGAGAAAAACATGGTCAACAAACAATATTTACGTTTGCCACAACATCCATCACTCGTCATCAAAGTTAAAGTGTTTAGTGTAGAATCAAGTTTAGTTGGTTTTACATTTTACCAACAAAAAAATTCAGTTACATTCTAAATACAGTGGAACCTTGGTTAGCGCCATTTATTCGCTCCAGAAGGTCAGACTCTAACCAAAACAGACATTAACTGAATACATTTTTTAAGAAATAATGTAAATCCGATTAATCCATTCCAGAAAGCCAAAAACGTTAACACAAAACAGGTTTTTCATAGTTATACAATAATCGTTTTACATGCAGAAAACAATTTGAAATACATCCATCCATCTTCTATGCCGCTTATCCTCACTAGGGTCGTGGGTATGCTGGAGCCTATCCCAATTGACTTTGTGCGAGAGGCGGGGTACACCCTGAACCGGTCGCCAGCCAATCGAAGGGCACTTGAAATGCATATAAAACCATATCAAGGTTGAATGAAAGGGATAAATGAAAATTTAATGTTACATTTGAAGACGTGAGTCTTGATGTGACTGAAAACAGGAAGGTGGAGGTTGATGGTGTCTTTGGAAACAGTAAGGTCTTCAGTGAAGGTAAAAGTAACCTTAAATGTTCATTTATCCTGTTCATTCGTCATTTATACGCATTTAGAATTGTTTCATGAATGTAAAACTATAATTGTAAAACTATGAAAATGTGTTTTGCGTTAACATTTTTGAGTCAACTGCTGATGACATCATAGACGGGTTGACTTCCGATTCAGGTTGCCATTTTGTTTAGCTAGCTAATAGAATGCTAACAAGGAACATCATTTTGTGATTAAAAAAAACCCCCCAAAAAAACATTAAAAACAGTTGGACTCATGCAGGGTATTAACAAAATCAACAAGAGAGCAATATTGTACACTAACGAGAGAATGCATGCAAACCGAGGAAAAATTGTGGCGTACATTTTTGACGACACGCTAACCGGGACGGACACTAACCCTCTGTTCCACTGTATTGAAAAGTTGCCAGCACGAGGGAGCTAAAAATGCACGTACTGGGGATTCACCTATTTCGCCTATGAAGCCCTCTAAAAAACATTTTATCGTTTTATATACATGTTGTGACCATGTAGTAACAGGCCATTTATGATAACATGTAATGCTTACAGTTTTTGCCGTATTATTATCATTATTACCAGAACTTCTTTCTTGGGCGCATTGATTTCGCAGAGCTCATAGCAACAGACACTACTTCCGTCTACAGCACACGTTTACTACCACTAATCATGGCAGACTTTGGGCGAGCCGCTGCCGACGACTACTTTTTACTTTTACTCCCAACAGGCAGCGAATAAAGTTGCTGGGTGCTAGGCAGATCCAGTTATAAAGAAAACACTAAGCCATCCTAATAACATTAGCATGTAGCACTAGTACTATATGTTTCATAGACAAAATAAAAACATAAAACAGCAACTTACAATGTCCGCTCTCACTGGGATGGCTGTATCTTTCAGAACAAGGCTTCATTGATATGGAAAGAATGATAGAACAAAAGAGATTAATTTTGAATGTCTCTTAATAGTACGCTTCCAATGGGAGTCTTATAAAAGTATAGTCGGATAGTCTTGGAAGAAGTTTGTTTTTGTATGTAGGCACCTTATGAAAATAGTACATTTAATGTTTCAACATTTACCACATCTGCACCATTGCCTCTAACTAGAGTCTCATTTTAAGTCTGTTTGCCATGAAAATACAAGTTTACTGCACATCCCTTACATTTAAGAAACTGGAAGAGACATGTTCATGACTAACATACTCATGAGTTCAGAGATTAAAGTATGACAACGTCAGCCTGCTGCCAAAATGTCTCCAGTCTCCAAACTGACTGCCAGAACTACACTGAGGCCACAATAGCTACAGTAAAATGACAGGAGGTTGCTTCCATTTTGAGGAAAAGTACACGTCTGCCAGTGTTTGACAATTCAGTCCCTAAAGGCATGCAAACAAATCTACTAGGACACAGTGAGCCAACTCTGCAGGCACTAGAGACTCTGTAAAAAAACCAAAAAAAAACCAAGTCCTGGGCTGAGCACACATTAGATCTCTCTATACATCCAAATTTGCTTTATATTTTAAGAGATACCTCAGAGGTTATAAATGAAAACCTGTTGAAAGCTCAACTGATGAGCTTGTCCACATCAAATCCTGCAGGGAAGGACTTTGGAGGAAAGCCATAAAATGACATCCTTCCAGCTGTAAGGTCAAGAAAAAGACAAGCATCTGGTAATAAAGTACAGTATCGTAATGTCCTAGGCAGGCTACATAAGAACAATACTCTATCTTAGTGTGTTTCCAATTTATCATTCAGCAGCAATAGCATAAATCGCACCAACACCAAAAATCATTTGTGGTTGATTATACAACTTGGTAGGAGAAATACTGACATAAAAGTGGATGCAGCAACAAGGGGAGAAGAAAAGCATGTGGCGGCAGAATATAGGTCATGCAGGTGGGGATAAATGGTCTGCCCGTGTGAGGGGGGATGCGGAAGGGGTCTGTTGGGTTTCACATGAGAGAGAGTGGGGGGGGGGTCATTGGTATGATCACGGCTCACATCTTAACCAAAAACATGTCACCAGGTCATGTTTTGCTTTCATGTAAAGGTTGCTGAGTCAAAAGCTTTTGAGAAATGTAACGTCTTAATTGTGTTGTCAGAGCACGGTGTATGGAGCAATTTGGAGAGAAACCATACCGGAGGCTAAATGTCACCGGCGGAGTTGAGAAGTTGCAGGATGAAAACATGTGTGGCACTCATTTGCTACATTTCCTCTCACACGTGGAGTCGTTTCTGAAGATGCAATCCAATCAGAGAAGCCAACCATAAAATATACAATCAGCCTTGCAAAGCATGTAAATGTAGAAATGGAAGTACAGTAATCCCTCGTATATCGCGGTTAATTGGTTCCAGACCCATCCATGATAAGTGAATTTCCACAAAATAGGATTCCTTATCCATCCATCCATTCATTTTCTATACCGCTTCTCCTCTTTAGGGTCGCGGGGGCATGCTGGAACCTATCAAAGCTGATATCGGGCGACAGGCGGGGTACACCGTGGAGTGGTCGCCAGCCAATCTAGGAGGATTCCTTATTTATAAATCAAATATTTTCGTAGTTAGAGCACAGAAAACCTGTTTAGGATCTTCTAAATATAGTTTTGGACATTATCAGAGGCCTCTAGATATGAACTACACCCCTATCATCACCTTCACACTCGTATTACCCAACATAGTAGACATAATCAGAGAAAAACATAAATAAGACTCGTGTTTGTGTGTGTTGCAATAAATGTGTTCCAGAAGTGTGGAGGACAAGAAGAGACGTCGGGATTCAAAGTTGATTTTTAGATTGGAGTTTTAGCTTTGGCCAGCCGCAACAGGAGCATGTGTTATTATGATGATGATGATAATTATTATGTTATTATTATTGTAACTGTTGTAAAACAATTCAAACCCGCAATAAAAGCCTGTTGTTCCAGCTATCAAGTTTGAAGCTTGAGTGCCTCACCAAACATAACAGTAACATTACTGACACCTAGTGACCAGTGTAGAATACTACATTGCATCACATCTTTGAGTGCATCTTCTGAAAGCCTTATATTTGCATTTTTGTTCATTTAGTAATTTTTAATAATTTAGGCAATAACTATGTAACATTTGTTTCAATATATAGTTTTTGACTAATAATAGGCTCTATTCAACCACAACACATGGCGAGGGACAACTGTATTATAGATGTCTGTATAATGTCTGTATAATGGATCATATTACTTTTTACAGCTCTTTCGTGTTGTTCATAATGTCAAAATATAAAGGCCACACGATCACAATCTCAGCTTTAGTGTTGGAGTAGTACAACCAAAAATATTAAAAGTACCAAAAATCTGCAAATTTGTGGGGCCGGGAACGCTGAACCATGAATATGTATTTCCTGCTGATTGGCTGTCGCTTGTGGCATCTTCATAATCAAAGGCACAGCAAATTTCCTCATTGTTTTCATTATCATTCATTAGTGGTGAGTACCCATACCTTTTACAATTTAAAATGTGTTCAAGTGGGAAAGGCATATTCTATGGTTCAGAGTATCTAAAATAGGCATTTTTAGGGCTTTTCATGGGTGCGTCCATTATTGGAGTGATTTCAACATTCGCAGGTGGTCCTTGAGATGATGATGAAAGGAAAAAAATGCCACCTTTATTCGGGTCTGTACTGTACATTAAACTGTTCATACTGATGAAGTGTTGGCTTTATCAAACTTTTGTAACTTCACAACATCCTCACCTTAATGCAGGTATACGATAATGTTCAATGTATTACTGTATTTGCACAAGCTCACTACTTCTTCTAATGTTATGGCCCAATATTTGTTAGTAGATGTTTGTTTGTGAAAGCCTAAAAGCAAAAGCATTCCAAGTTCTTATGCAGAGCTTGTCCACATACTGTACATGTGTCAGCCATACCTGTTTTTTCTCCCACACATTTCCTTTATCATACCCGCGAGATTACATCTCCATCTTCTTTCATCTGCTCCCGTTCCATCATTCTTGCATGCAGGGAGAGTGCAGATCACTGCTCCCCTAATAACCAGTGTGCACATGTGTTTATGCAGCCAATGGGCCACAGTAAAGGTCTGGGCCCCTTTGGAGCAGCCAAGCCGTAACACGGCCAGACGACACAATACACAGTGTTTCCAACGACAGCTTCCAGCAGCACGTTAAAGACAGCCACACCTGGGCTTTCACTTAATTCTCACCAAATGGTCAAACCAGCAAGGACAGGATTATGTTACACTCTGTCAAGTGTATGAAAACCTTGCAAGAAAACGATGATTCGGATGTCAAAAAGGTGCCACTCAATATTGAAATATATACTCCTGATCAAAATTGTAAGACTAGTTGAAGAAAAGCAAGAATTTACATTTTGCACCGTTGGATCTTAAGGAGCTTCTAAGTAGAGCTTCAAAGTGCAAAAAGGAGAAATGGGAGTGAGACAAAAAATTTTTGTGATCAATTTATTGCAGACAACCATTAAAGTGAAAAAGGCTGTTCATCAGCTGATCTAAAGTTTAAAAACACAGCATTTAAAAGCCCAAATCTTGGAAAAAATGTGGAATTGTGTAATTTTCTGTCAGGTATTCACAGTCATGATCTCTTGATGGCAAAGGCTAAGAAGCGTTCTCTCTTTAAACACGGTCGGCTGTTTGAGCTGCATAAGCAAGGCCTCTCGCAGTGCACCACTGCTGCTGAGGTTGGACGCAGTAAGAAAGTCATTTTAAACTTCTTCAAGACCCTGAGGGGTATGGAACAAAAAAGTCAAGTGTAGACCCAAAAAAATTGGGTTTGGAGGATTGACTGTCCATCAAGACACGGGACGATCCTCAGCCCATATAAAAATTGTTACTGGTATAGAGTGCAGTCCAATAACCATCAGACGGCCTCTGTGAGAGACGTGTTTTAACAATAAAAAGCGTCTTCAAAGCCCTCGTCTCCTTCAACGCCACAAAACTGCCTGTTTGGAATTGGCATGAGAGCACCAAACATGGGACATTGAAATGTGGAAGAAAGTTTTATTCTCTGATGACAAAAAATGTGACCTTGACGGTCCTGATGGCTTCCAATGTTACTGGCGTGACAAGGAGATCTCACCTGACATGTTTTCCACTAGGCGCAGTGGAGGGGGTGCCATCATGATCTGGGCTGCTTTATCATTCAATGGAACAATGGAGCTTCAGGTTGTGCAGGGGCATCAAATGTGTAACATTACCAACAAGCGGTAACGGTATTAATTCCCAGGTACCGGGGATCGGTACTGTATCGGTTCAAATGTGAAAGGTGCCCATCCCTAGTGGTGAGTACCTATCTAATCTAATATTTACAATAGTCACTCTTATTGCAATGTTGAACATCAACATCAAGCTAGCTAGTATTTTATGGCCGTATCAATTATTCAAGGATTTTCACCATTCGCTCATGGTCCTGGTATGTAAACGCTGCCAAGAGGGTCTATCTAAACAACAACGAATATTTGCATTGCATTAGAAAATTGGAGATAAATGCTATTTCTTGGACAGTGACCAAAAGTGACATTATGGACGATTTGGTGTGTTTTAAAAACACAAACAGCATAAAAGGTTGTGGGTCTACACAGGGAAGCCTTGTAAAGAGCACCCACTATAAAATAGTATAGGATTTCTTGTGTACGTGTAGGTGTTGTCAAGGTCCCAAGCAGTTTAAGAGGCCATGAAGCACCTGACAAAGGCATCTTCTACTCCCTCGTTAAGGCACTTATAGCTTATAGTGTTGTAACCTGCATGTCATTAAAGGCAGCAAAACTACAAACAGGAGTGCAATAGATGGAAAGCAAGAGTAAAATAAATGCGCCAAAAGGAATATGTGCACGTTACAACCAGGTTCACATCTCTGCTCTTTAGCCCGTTGCATGTACAACATAATGCAGCCTGCAATGTTTTTTGTTTTTCTGAAATTTCCCCACAAAATACCATTTAGAAGATGTAATAAAATGTTTTCCCACATTCCCATAGATTAAAAATGTCAAGTTGACTCAATAGGAGTGTTTCGACTTGGTTGTGAAATGTAAAAACATGTGCAAACAGAAAAAGCAGAGAAGGTGTCAGTAAAAACATAGCTCATGCTGAAGACCATCAACACTGGCCATTCCAAAGAAAGACATAATTGCTTCAAGTCGGCTGTAATCGGTTGGTCTGTCTCAAGCTGCTTTTTTTCTCACAGTAAATGCTAAGGAAAATATGTTACCAAATAATTTACTATTTGTTCTAGTTTGGATCATGATTGATACTCTAGCTTCCCCTCTGGCCAATAGCAAACTACTGAGTTGTGTTTTTAAAACCGCGTCAACAGTAATTGGAGAGTTGGGTCCATTCCATTCAGGTAAAAATATACCAGCAAGATATTGCTGATTCATCGTGATCTGGTCACTAATTGTGCTTTGGGAGCAGTTAAAAGGGAATCAAACAATAAACATCCAAGAAGAATGGCTCTATGTGGTCTTTGGATCAACAATGTAAGCAAAAATGAGAAAACTGTCAACAATCATCACTGATGAGAAGTGAGAAAAATAGAAAATGTAACATTTGGCAATGTTTGAACCCAGCTAGCTCGTGTAAATTGGACCTGAAAGATTTCTAGATCCTCATCATAGCGCACAATACTGCTTTGAAAAACTGTCTCTTCTGTAATATCGATACAGAACAGGCATAAATGAAGAATACATGATTGGCGAGTGGAAATTTACTTTCACTTATTTACAATCTGCAATAGACTGCAGTGATTCTCAACCACTGTGCCGCATGCTGAGTGTGTCATGAGAGATCATCACATGTGCCTTGGACAATTATCCGGTTTCGCTTATGTTGTTCAAAAATGCTTATTCATTTAGTACAAATAATTAGGGCTGTAAAAAATAATGCATCAATGGTGGTAACTAATTCATTTAATGATTAAGTTTAAAGCGGCATTTACACACGCACTTTGGGTTCCAATGAGTAAATTGGTCGTATACAGGTATGAAGTATATGTAATCTGCATGCCAGGGTGCAAAGAAAATTTTGAAATGTTCAAAATTTGTGGCACACCTAATTTCCATGAACTATTCATGAATGAAACGCAAACACACCGCAAATGCACCACAGCCTATGTGCGAACAATGCGGGCGCTGCGTATCAAAGCATGCCTCAGCGTGTCTCATTCACATGAATGGGTTAACCCAATGATCCCCAACCCCCGGGCCGCGGCCCGGTACTGGTCGTGGGTCATTTGGTTCCAGGCCGCACAGAAAGAAAAAATAATTTCCATTATTTCATTTTTTTTAATGTTTTATTTTGAAAAGTGGCCGAATTCTCTCTGTTACATCCGTCTCACTTGATGC
Organism: Dunckerocampus dactyliophorus; assembly: GCF_027744805.1. Lineage (NCBI taxonomy): Eukaryota > Metazoa > Chordata > Actinopteri > Syngnathiformes > Syngnathidae > Dunckerocampus > Dunckerocampus dactyliophorus. The sequence goes on from NC_072825.1 coordinate 22,079,359, forward strand.
ATGGCATGTCCATTATGCGTGTGCTAACTTTATCTCATGCTGCACAGATAGACTACTACTGTACTTTTACCATTTTTCTTTCACCTCATATTTGGTGTCAAATGCTGATACTATGTGGGAATACATAAAGGTAAGTTTTGATGACTTATTGAGTGCTAATGTGCACATTTGTCTCAAGTTAATTCATGTATTCAATGCTAGCACACTGCCTTTTACCACACATGTCAAACAGCAATGTAGTAATCTCTCTGAAAAAACTTGGCTGGAACTTGAACTGGTGGATGGTGGGTCGGCATTCATTTTGTGCTTTTAATTTGATGTTATTCATGTCTTAGTTTTACACAATACCATAATAAATAAGATAAATTGGATCGCTATCATGTACGATGGTACATGATAGCTGGACCAGATATCTGTGGAGTAAAATACAATGTTTCTGATGTCCTTCAGCACGTCTTCTTTTCCTCGGTTATACAGTTCAGGAATTGCTGTTTGTGACATGTACATGTACGTCCGCCCAGGCAATTTGTACTGTCTGTCAAACATTTCCCGAAATGTTGGCTTTTTAACCGTATTAGAAGGTTGCATTTCTTTTGCAATGTAGAGAGCGACACTTTCTGTGAGTGCGCACCATTTTGCGCTGTTTTGTTTATATTTACTCTGCTGACCAAACTCCTCGGTAAGTGTTGAGTCGGTACGAAGGCTCTGCTGCACCTCCACACTGGGGCTGTGGCATTCGGCTTAGAAACCATTGCTTTTTTGCCTTCATTCATGTTAGCGTTTGCTTTCTACCTTGCTGCTAGCACTCTGTCTGTGTAGCCACTTACTAGTAGCCTCGGCTCCACGTACTGGGACAATGAGGCTGAATGGCTGACAGGAGGGTTTACTCTCTCCGTTCATTCCACTATAGAACCAATGTGCGCAAACACATGCAGAGTGAACCCTCTTGTCATGCAGCCTGAGCGGTAAAGAGATACGAGGAAAACAAAAACGCATATATGCACATGTCAATTTATCAAGGCGGATGAAATACTCAACTTTTTTTTTTATCGTTCGATTAATCAATTTATCACTTATCGTGACAGGCCTAACATAGACTTACCTATCTTTTTTTGCATGAGCTTCTTCTCTGGAGTTCAGCATCTTGCAAATAGAGGAATTACCAAAGCTAGTGGTGATGCCTGCTGTTGGGTGGCGGGAGGCAGTGGGACCAAATAATGGCGCAATGCACGCCGTGCATACTATTGTCGTGCACTACTCATAAACAGTACTTGACAAGGTGTAAATAAGTTGTGCGGGAGCGTGGTCATTTCATGCCAATGCGCACCATTTGCGGTCACGAATTGTGTGCCAAAATGTTGTCATGTTGTGTACATTTTACAGTGTTTTTTACACTTAAAGAAGAAACAAGAAGTGTGAAGCGCTTCTATGAGTGCTTTATATACAATGTTAACGTATTTTTACTCTTTACATTAAGAATGTTCAAATCTTACTTAAAATGGCCATTACCGTTAAGAAAGGTTTTATAATGGCCACCGTTTGAAATAGATTTGTCATTATTTCTTTCATTATTTCTTCTGAGAATAACTGTTTCAAAAAGTGGGGTCAACTAGCGTTCTGCAATAGATTGTGTTTACACTGAATTTCAGTTAGACGTAACTATGCAACATACGGTACACCTTCTTGTCTATCATCCATAGATCTAAGAATGACGTAGTCTTCTGAGGCTTTAAATACCTCGTAGGCTCCTGTTTATTTCTGGGTTAAGTGTAAAATAGCTGAACAAGTACATGATAAAAAGGCACCTCAAAAAGAGTGACCTCACTCCCATTCACGCTGATGGGGTGATGAAGGCATACGAGGTCCCCCTTGGGCCACAACTGCAAGCCTCCAGCAATTTAAATCCCAGTCTGGAAGCCCTTTGAGCCAGGTGTGAGGGGGCCCCAAGAAGGAAAAAAACCCACATCATTGCACTAACTGGTCACAGACACCTCCAGGGCTATGAGAGCAACAAGAACTGAGAAGAAGAAGAAGAAAAAAGCAAAATGTAGGTGTAGATTGTAAAGTAATATGGCATCATTCCAAGGAGTGAAGTCTGGGAACGTGCTCTTGTAAAATGTATGCTCACTGGGAGCAAGTGTGGATACTTTTTCCATCTTTCATGATGGTTTTATTGATTCATGGAGGAGCTTTCAAAGGCGGTCCAGAGAGAAAAGTTCAAGGCTGCCTTCCTTCTTCTTAGAATTGGCTCAGTGTTTCACCCTTGTAGGCCATTTGCATGACACCCTTTTCAAATAAAAATGTTTAAAAACAATGTAATTGGTATATACAAAAAGCATTTTGGAGCATGAAAACCTAAACGTATATACTTTGTATAAAACTATATACCTGTATATATAGGTGTGGATGTGAGTGTGAATGGTTGTCTATATGTGCCCGCCGATTGGCTGGCGACAAGGTCACGGTGTACCCCGCCTCTCGCCCAAGTCAGCTGGGATAGGCTCCAGCATACCTGCGATCCTAGTGAGGACAAGCGGTACAGAAAATGGATGGACGGAGTCCCAATGTGGAAGGTTTTGAAAATAACACCATTATCATTTCTGTGAAGAAGCTGGAATGACTTGTCTGTAACAATGGAGCAAATGCATGTTAAAGGTCACATATTACAGTATTTTTTCATTATAGTCTCAGATGCCCCACAATAGTGTACTGGAAGTATGCTGGCCAAAATGTAGCTTTGATGGTGGAATTTAGACAGTTTAAAAGTGCTTTTAGGAAGCCCTACTTGGATTTATATTAAGTAAGACAGACAGTATTAAGTAAGACAGTGCTTCCCATACATTCATGTATTTGTGGCGGCCTGCCACAAATTGGCGGTACCTGTTTGCTTTGCTCCTTCAGGCATATACGAGTACCTCACAAACAACCAGAACAACAATGGGGGACCACAGGGTCATTATGGTCCACGATAATGGGTTTTCTAGCAACTTGAACAACAACAATCTGCAACAGCAGAGATGCAATATGTCAAATTGCATGTATGAAAATCACAAGCATTCCACCCCCACTTCCCCTTATAGGAATCCTCATGACATAGTTCCACATTTAGGTCATTGACAGTAAATCAGCCAGATCTATACACACCTATGACCTGAGCATGTGTTGCCCCAGCTCATGTTCGACTTGTGTTCTCCAAAATCTAGCTCACTAGAGCAACAGAGTGAAAGGGGATCAACGGCACTCTAAAAACTCTGTGACCAGTCAGGAGAAATGAGGTGAGGAGTCAAAACAGGTTAAAGGCTCTTATGTGAGGGCAGTACTTTTCTCATAGTGATGTGGAAACATGAGGAGGAGAAAGGAGTATGTGATAAGGATGTTTTGATCAGAAAGGGGAGTGAAAATATATGAGACGTGGTTTCATCATTCACTAGACAATGACACCAACATCTCCTCCAAAACTGTCTCTACCTCTCCAGTTGAGTTCAGTTCTCTAAACACTAACGAGGTAGTCCAAGCAGGGCTTATGTTCATGTTTATAACTTGCACAAGGGGACCAAGAGAACCTTTCACATCCAGAAAAAGTCAATATTTACAACTGCACATTGGGCGGTCGAGACATATTTAAGTGAGTAAACACTAAAGAGGCCATCAAGAATGCAAATTAGCTAAACCTCACTCTTATTTTAATGATGCTCATTAAAGTTATGGCACAAAACTGTCTGGCCTGTGTATGTCCACTTGTAAAAAATTATGAAAAAATAAGATGGGTATCTATAAAACAAAGCCAGCCTGACAGTATTGGTCCTGCCTTATCAAGCAATTACAAGGCATTAAGTCAAATACTGAGGGAATTAAAAAAAAAAAAGAAGAGAGAAAAGTAGGTTTTTTGATCTGCGACATCCTAGCAAGAGTTTATGAGCTACTTAAAGATTTGTGACCCTCACAGTGGGCAGCTAAATGTCAATGACCTTGAAAAGAGTGAGTGCTCCACTAACATGATGCCCCTGGCTGCTATTATAAGCATGTGATCTTTCACCTTTGCTGCCATGGGACTGCTAAATTAACAAACTACTAAACTTGACCTACAGGTAGACATTGGTTTATATCCCATTTCGTAGCGAGAAGGTCAGACAGCAGATTCATCAGTTTACATGCTAACATAGCACGTGGATGTGGACAGGCTTAGCAAGACAAAAGTGATTAATAATGCCCTCTTTCACAGCTTGCGATAAACTGAGCGGAGAGAGAAGTGTGTATCAAGTCGACTGATGCAACACTGTCCAGCACTGAGGGTCATGTACCTCTGAGGATGTAATTCTGGTAGTTCTGGTCGGCTTCAGCTCCCACTTTTACGAGACATGTCAGTCCCTCGGCCAGCACAAACTCGTGCACCAGGTCCTTGTCATCCTGGAGAGGGCAGGGAGAAAGAAAGAAGTAAAGGACAAGTCAGCACTGTTAGCACATTATACATTAACTCTTACTGACAGTATTTGGTAAAAAGTCAAAATTGACTAAACGGCTCACAAAAACCATGTGCTTTCGCCCAGCCAATCATCAGAGAAAATCACTCATGATACTGAAAAAAGTGTAATGAAATAAAATGAAATATCGTAAATGTTACACTTAACATCTCTATTTGATAACTCGTATCGTTGCTGGGTGCCTGGTCTACAAAATCAAGTCATCGAGTAATCAAGAGCGAGAAAAAGATTGGCAATAACAACTGTGGCTGAAGGCAACCTCCTCACTGTGTTTGTTAAAACACAGTGAGTGTTCAGTTAATATCATGAAATATCATGAGTGGTCAGCAGCTTTGTGTACCTCTGTATGCATTTTCAAAAGCTGCTACTCACCTGTTGGTGTGACACTCATGTACAGTATGTTACTCTTGCCGTACTGTTGTTGAACTCATAAGGTGTTGGTGTTACAACATTGGTTCTGCTGCTGTTGTGATGTACAATAATAAATGACCATGTGGTCAAAGAGAGCTACACTTTCTCATGCATTCCAAATCATTACTTAAGTTAACAAAAGAAGTTATTACATACAGGTATAATACGTTTTCACATTCACCATTTTTTGGTAAAGAAAAAAAAAAATCTTAGTTTTTATTTTAAATAGTTCTCCCTGAAAACCAAAAGCCACATCTTATTAACCATACATCGGTAATAACTTATAAATACGTGATAATACAGGTTATATGTACAGCATACATGTAACACTGTTAGAAAAGTCTACAATTTTTACTGTTTATGTCTTCATGCTTCATGCTGATGTTTTTCTTCAAGCATTGAGAATTCGCACTTTGTTCAGCGGTCCTTGAACACAGCATAGCCGCTGTGAGATGTATAAGTTGATACGGAAGCACTAGCTTCAGTCAATCCGACCTCAAAGTTTGCAGTGAGGTGAACACAAGTTAATATCTTATCAAAAGTCATTACTGGAATACAATAGGAAAGTGTGGATAATGTAGACGGCTTAGGGAAACGCCTTCACTAGCCTGCCAGCCCGATGACCAGGCTAAAGGCTCTTCATGGATCATCTCACATAATCATTCATTAACGGCAAGCACATATACATTTTATACTTTAATAAGTGTGTGAGGCATATTTAGGGCTTAAACCTGGATTGTGTCGAGAGAGTGACCAATGGTATTTGAATAGAGAAGGAGAGGGTTCTGGGGCTGAATCTAATCTAATAATTACAACAGTCACTTTTATTGCAAATGTTGATTCGAAATCGGAGGAGAACTTCAACGTCAAGCTAACAGGAGGGTTACGAGGGTCGAGAAAAAGCCGTGTGTCAAAAATAGACATTTTTATGGGTCCGGAATGTAACCCTGATGAAAAGCAGGGATCTACTGTCTAGTTAGTATATTCTAAAATACTTGATATCATACCGTGACCATGTACTCATTTGATCTTCGACTCCATCAGCAAAACATCCGCCACCATGTGTCAGATACCATTCAAATCAATAGGGGTTCTTCACTTTATATAGAATGACAACTCAGAACAAGCCAAGGGTTTCCCATGCAAAGCAGAGTGACTCAGGGGCAAACACAGTCAGAAAAGCATTTCTCAGCTGAGCTTTTCACCCAGCAGCAGCAGCAGCAGTTGTAGTAGTAGTAGTAGTAGTAGTAGTAGTAGTGGTGGTGGTGGTGGTGAGTCATTGCAGCAGAGCGAGTGAACATATGAAGGAAACTCATTTTAACAGCTTGTAGTAGCAATCTCAGTGACTACATGCAAGGCTTGCGGTTAAAAGGTGAGTGTTGGAATGGAAGTACTGTAGGAAACTACACAAATTAGCATGCACTATAGTGGTGGGAAGGTCAGTCCTCAAATGCTGCCCTCCCATTGTTTGGGCGTGTATTGTACAAACATATTAGGACCCCTGGCCATTACAGGAAGTGAAAATAGAAACAAAATTCAGAGAGGGATGTTAGATGTTGGATGTGAGAGCGCCTGGCTCACAGTCGCTCAAAGGTTTTTGATGTCGATGAGGTCTCAGGTCAAGTTCCTTCACCCTAAACTCATCTCAGCATGCCTTTACATACATTGCTTTTTGCACTGAGTACAAGAAAAGGGCCTTCCCTAAACTGTTTCCACAAATTTGAAAGCTAGGAATTGTATTGCTAACCAACAACTACCGGTAACTAACCAGGCCGACTAATTCATGAATGGGTACGGCGCAACATTTTAGCAGAAATATAAGTGAATTGACGTGAGGCTGCATCTCCAACGACAAAACCACCTGTAAGTCTCACCTGTCAGTCACAAGGTTATTTAAAGCCTAGCTGGAGCATGTTCTGATAAAACCCATTCAGATGAGACGGAGGAAGACAGCAGTGTAACAGCGGGACCATCAGGATGGGTTCTTTCCCCTGGAGGAGCTTAAACTGCTTCCGGTTTTACCATAGACTCAGGTGACATTGTTCGTATCACTGTAAAAGCAAGATGATATGCTGCTGAAAAGGGTGAAATAATTACCTGAAATATCTGCTTGAGGGAAAACAGGGCTCTCCTTAGCTCCCTTCCAGTGGAGTTGTACAGTTTTTCTGTATGGAAAGGGAAAAGGAAGAAAGCAGTCACACATGTGAATGTGATATCACAGAAAATGCCACTGAAGCAAAGAGACAAATTTGTTTTATCCTAAATGAACTGTCTATCAACTGTGGTGTTTTCCACACTGTGTTCATTTCCTCTCAAATATAACTTCCTTGTCTCTTAGAACTATCAATGGCAATTATTCCCAAGTAGCTAAATGTGAAAAATATGCTGTAAAAGAAAAAAAAAAAACAGGGCAATTGGACAGCAGACGCCACATCTGCACAGAATTAGGGAGCAGTTTCGTTGTGCTGACAAAGCAGGATCTGCAGCTGACTATTATGCAAATTCACAGCATAAACACCACAATGGCTATGAAACAATCCACTCGTTAATTTGTTATGGAAACATGCTGAAAACTGAGCCTTGTGATGGACATGAACATTTCCTCCAGCAGTTTTTGGTCATCTGTCACCCTGCATGCAGTCTGCACTTCTGACAGAGGGTGGCAGTGTTGAGCACAGTGTGATCGTGTCATCAATGCTCTTGAACGCTTTCTGACGCAGCAGAAAAGGTCTACTAGTGCTGCAGATACAGCAACTGACTGCACCGCCTAATGCAGCTGAGCTGTGCACTCTTCCGCTGCATTGACTGTTCTGTTTAGACAGCATATGCACATTTAAATGTATATATTTGACAGGGGCACATTAAAAAGCATGATAAATTAGTCAGCAAGTCTTAGAGATATGCTGCAAAACATTGACAGAGCAACCTCTTCTGTATCGTTTAACAATATGCTTGCTGGTCAGCTGTGGTGTAGAATACATTGTACCATATTAACAGGTGTAACTAAATAAACCTAAACTAAATAATGCATATATGTAGTTTTCCACAGGACTGCAATCTATTTGTGGTGGTGGGTTATGCGTAATTGGCTATGATGCAGGTGTGGAAGAGACAAAAAGTGAGCAAACAACACTAAAAACTAAACAAACATGTTTAAAAACATACTGTAACTATCACATTTTTTTGTATTTTTTCACAGGCAAGACAGAGCTGCCTGTTATTGCCCACAGCAGTACCCACTGCTCGTTGAGAAGAGCGATATGTGCTTTCATGTTAGTCTCCAAAAGTGTCCAATAAGACCATAAAAAGGCTCTTGATTTGTTGCGAATGGCTTTTTTGAAAAAGTGAATCTAAGTAGCTGTAACGACAAGCTACGTTCACAGACAGTCCCATTATAATGTGTTCATGAGCAAGGACGAACATAGTATCTACTTGTGACAGTCCCAATTTCAGAAGACTGCAAGTACCTCGGGGTTTTGAGGAAAGGCTGGAATGTGAGATGGACAGGCGGATTGTTGCGGTGTCTGCAGTGATGCGGACTCTGCATCGGTCCGTTGTAGTGAATTTTACCGGTCGATCTACCTTCCTACCCTCACTTATGGGTAGTGACTGAAAGGATAAGATCGCTGGTACAAGCAGCTGAAATGAGTTTTCTCCATAGGGTGGCTGGGCTCTCCCTTAGAGATAAGGTGACAAGCACTGTCATCCGGGAGAAACTCGGAGTAGAACCGCTGCTTCTCCACATTGTGAGGAGACTGATGAGGTGGCTCGGGCATCTGGTTAGTATGCCTCCTTTACTTAGAGGTAAATGCATGGTGGTAGACAACCACAATGCATACCACAGGACACCCACACACACACACTTGTGCACATGAGCGCCTCTTCTTTACAAACAGCTGCTGCTAATCCCATTCGCAAGTGTGAGAAACACACACCGATTGGTGCATACCCTTGGGATTCAAAGCGAAAGGCTTCTATTCATTATTGTTGTTGGCTAGAGAGTAAATCCCTTTAGCGGATGAAATGAGAGGGACAGAGACATAGAGAGAGAGGATGTATGTTGGCTGCCAGTTCTGTGGGCACACAACAGCCTACTTCCAGACACCGGACCAGACAGAATAAGTACTCTGTGTCTGATGTCTTTGGGTGCCTTTCTCGTGACACACAGCATTTTCCCACCACATGTGTAGGGCCGCTATGGTAAATATCATGTGAAAATCATACCCCTCTTTTTGTAAAAAGATGTCACTATGTCAACAGGAAGATCAGTCAAACCCATATCCTAACTACCGTAACTCCACCAAGGAGGATGTTTTTGTTTTTTGTTTTGCAGAAACACCCATTCAATTTGGTGCTTCTCGGTGCGGACCACTGAGTAGTTGTGTTTTTGTGTACATTTATTGTTTTACCGAAGCTATTTGACAAACATTTGGATTTTTTTATTATTTAACATTATTTTAACAGACTATTCAAGCGGCAACCTGGTGTTCGCACACTTATTTGCTCTGTCAGCTCAAATGTTCTATTTCTGAATAAGAAGCAATGTGCTTTTTTTCCATCGATTAATCAGAAAAATAATTGACCGATTAATTGGTTATTAAAATAATCGTGAGTTGCAGCCTTAATATATTTACTGTGATCTCAGTTTGAAAGCAGACTAATAGACCACATGTGATTAAGAGTCTTCATATCTAACAAGGCTGCTTTCTGAAATCCAACACCTCAAACTCCCATTGCAGTCATGTTTTTGTATCTTTACAACCCTGTGCTGATTTACGATGTGCTATTTGGTGAAAGAGGATCAGACCCACAACTGTTTTGCCCTTTCAGTACCAGTAACCATACATGGTTGAAATGGCTAATGAACAGTGCTGGTCTTTTATGGAAAATGTCACGCAGGCAACAACATCCACAAGGAATAAATCTGAGCGAATGCGAAGTTGGGAAGCCGAGGAGTGTCGGTGATGAATGTGTTTATAAATAACAGAACATGACTGGACCTTTTCTGGTTTAGCCTGCTACCCTGTGTTAGCTGCATGTGTTTAGTAAGCTTTGCAAATGTATAATGGCCTTTGATGATAGTCAGAATTGCGAACTTTAACGCAATACAGATCAGCCATTGTGTAGTATCTAAATCCACATTCTAGAACAAACCAAAGAAATCCAACACAAGAGCACTACAAAGACAAAAACGCTCAGTTTCATGTAATCCCTCGTTTATCGTGATTTAGTTCTAGACCTGACCGTGATAAGTGAATTTCCACAAAGTAGGATTCCTTATTTATAAATGTAATATTTTCATAGTTTGAGCAACATAGAAAACCTGTTCAAGACCTTCTAAATACAGTTTTTAACATTATTAGAGCACTCTAAACATTAAAATAACACCCCTATACTAGGGATCAGCAACATTTACCATCAAAAGAGCCATTTTGCCTCCTCTTCCAGTCAAAAACAAAATAGTCGAGGGCCGCAAAATATTACCCTGCTTATAAACTTGTAAAAATTGTAATCTTTTTCAAATGTTACCTGTTACAACCACAATATTCAACAAACAGAAGTGAGTCTACATGTGCATGCCTACTCTGAAATAATATAAACACTTAACTGTAAGTCTCACTGAGTAGTTCACATATTTGTGTAAAATTAAAACTAAATGTTGCCAAGATAAAAACGTTCATCAGATTTCAAACATCTGCACATTAGTGTTGCTGCTCAATACCGTTTATGCCTGCGGTGAATTGTCATCAATAACCATTCTATTGGTCCCGTCCTTGACTGTCTTTGCAAGAAGAGGCATTCTTTCATTTTCTGAATAATTTCCTGTTCATTTTTTAATTCAGAGAATAGATGCTCTGAACGATCCTTTCATCTATTCTCCATCTGTGAATGGCTTCCCATCTCACGTGCAGCCCTGCGTTGCCAACTTAGCGAATTTCTCGGTAAACCTGGCGACTTTTCAAACCAGCTTGTTGACAAATTTTTTCAAAGGCAATTAGCGACAAATGTAAAGAGTTTTCCTGACGTTGTTGGGAGATTTTTCTGGTATTTGGAGATGTGAAAGTGAAAGCACATATTGTCCTGAGCGGTGAGTTTACAGCCAGCTGCAGCGGCACACTATCTGCCTCTCCTGGAGTCACCACATTGGCGATTAGCGTGTCACGGGCTCTCAGCACATAGCTATAGCGCACTTCTCGTTATAAAACATATTGCTATGCTCCTTTTAATTACACCGTTTTAGTTTACTGCGCAGTAACTTGCTTCAGACGCAACTCAAAAACTCCCTAATATTTTTTTCTCTCCCATGCAGTGAGACTCACTGCATACACCAGCCTCCCTCCCCGTCCCTTGCTCATTGCTCATCCAATCAGCAGTCACAACGCAGTCTAGATGCATTCATGGACTTCCAGTGAGTCGGATATTTCACATTCATTTAAAAAATGCGCATTTACCCTACTTTGGTGTTTTAAAAAAATCTCGGCGCTCAGCGAAGGGAGCCACAACAAGGAGACTAAAGAGCCGCACGCGCCTCCGGAGCCACGGGTTGCCGACCCATGCCCTATGTTCACCTTTTTTACTGTGTTACTCAATACAGTAGACATAAAAAAAGAGTAAATAAGTCATTCAAAACATAAATAAGACTCATGCTTGTGTGTGTTGCTACAAATGTGTTCCCTCGGGGGTGGACAGGAAGTGACATTCAGATTTGGGTTTTAGCTTGGCGTGAAGTCGTGACATTCAAACCGCAGAGTGGCGAGGGACGACTGTATGTGTACTGTTCATTGCGCTTGGAGTCATTATTCATAATAAGATGAGAAGGGAAAAAAATGGAATTCCTCCTTTTAAAACTGAAATACATAGTCATATTCTACGTTTCATCTTTTTTTTACTGCATTTTAATTGCAAATGACACAACTCTATTAAGAAAGTTAGGTACCATTTTTTGCTCGTAAATATCTTGGGTACTGATACAAACAAACCAAAAAGTGCACCTAATCAAGTGCCTGGTGATAATCTATTATATAGCAGTATTGCTTATTTGTTGCAGCTCACAAATGAATTCTATCATGATTCTACCAAGAGTAAAGTGTAAGAGCTTTATTTACAAACTGACCAAAGTAGGACCACTGTCTTTTACCTAAAGGCAATGTGTCAAATTTGCTACAAGAACACACCCTCTGATTGCTGAAGTACAAAAATAACTTCCCATATACAGTACCTTCCCCACGTCACAGCAACTTGATTTTCATTGTTCAAGTCTTTTGAATCTTGGCCTCTTCCTCACCAATATTGAATGCAAATCATTCAATAAATAGCTGATAACAGCCCTGCTTTGGCAAATGACTGTGACCCACAGCTGGCTGGCCCATCAGGCAAGATAAGCGGATGCTAAGGGTGCCATGGCCCCCAGGGAGAAACAAAAAAATCGAGAAAGAATTAACCTATCAATATAATTATATCAAAACTAGTAATTACTATTATCCCTCAAAATGGTAAAACTCATATTGATTAAAATGATTTCCAATTAAGATTGCTGCAGTTGACAACAAATAAGTATAATAGTTTTGCATATAGTTCTATATAGGTATTTCATTTAGTTTGTATATTTATATTTATTATTGCATTGTGTAAATGTAGTTTATATATAGTGTTATTGTGTGAAAACTGTGGTTTTCAAATTGTTTGATGTTGATTGTTGTATTTATACTTATTACTATTATTATTTCTTCACTTGTTTACAGGATTTTGTGGTAAGGGTATTTATATTGTATTATTTTTTTATTTGTAATTTTTCAAGCATGTAAATTAGGTGATTTTATAAATTTAATAAATGAAAGACAGTGGTAAAAACAATGCCATTCTGTTAGCGCCATATAAAATCTCGCCACTTTGGATAGGGCAGTGTGGCTAAAACACGACATGACAAGAGTGATGCGTTAGCACCCAGCCTGCATTGACTAGGCTGCAGTAAGAGCATATTTGGTCGCATGGTAAAGATTTCTTCTTTCTTCCAGCCATTCACTCAAGACTTATACTCTCCTTTTTAGCCTTTTATTCCGGACTGCAATAAAACTGTCAGAAAGTTATTCCTTCCCGACACTAAATAAGGCACATCTGCAGGAAGAGACACATCTTTCCCTGTTCCTGTCTGTGGTCCACACTCTGATGCACCGCTCAGAGGCCCTTCTCTAATGAGAAATAGCTCAGTGGAGATTAGTTCCATACCGTTTGGCACGGATACACACCAAAAAGCAGACATTTTCCTACACGGGGACGAAACCAAGGAGCTTATTCACTGACAGAAAAAATGTTTGAGGGCCCCAGCTCTAATAGTTATGTTCACCTGAAACCAGCTGATATATGCAGCATAATAGCTTATTGCATTTGTCAGGACTTTTTTATTGTACCAAAGCAAATCAGGGACTAAGAGAGCAAATAAATCGAAAGTGATGACACGTGTTCGGGGAAGTCAATAGCATTTTAGCTTTATCTTTTGTATTAAAGCCCAATTAAACTGTAGAATAGGCTTCTACATCTTGATTATGTTTTCAGTATAGATTGTTGATTTAATAGTAGTTTTGTTATCAGTTAATCCCCATACTACAAAATAAAACTTTGCTATCAGTGAATCCCCATACCACATTGTAAGACAATTGAAAGGGGAATAATATCCGTGCGAGCTGTCTTCTCGTTACTTTTACTGACAGTGTCATGCTGCTGACCAAAAGGAGCACTGTTTTCTCAACTGCTTCAACAAGCCCACAGAGGTAATGGTCACATAATTATAAAAATCATAAACACAGTGCAGTAGCAGGATGTCTTTAATCATCTGGAATGTGCTCAGTTATTCACGCTAAAGGGCAGGTCTGTGTTGAGGACAGGTAGATTCAGACAAAGACTTCACGAGACAAGAGCCACACAAGCGATGCAAAGACACCTTTGTTAAAATAGCTGTGTGCAGTGATGCTTCAAATTCAACTTGATTCTCCATGCTGGAGTCAACACATTCCAGTAAGGCAGTTTTGAGTCAGGGGCGTCATGCCAACCTCGCCCTGAGAGGTGCTCAGTGAATCATACCTTTGCACGTGTCTGTTTAAAGAAACAATTAAAGAACTTTAAAGAATATCACATATCAATTCGAGTAGGTGATCATTATGGATCACTGGCATCCCCCATTTAGAGTCCATGAGGGCGGTGCTGCTTTTACTGCTAAGTGACTAAAATAACACACAAGCACTGAGAGTTTGGTTGTTTTGAAGTCGCCTGGGGAAATCAAATCCTACATCTGTGTGTCTATATCTAAGACATTTTAGTACAGCATGGCAATCAACTTTCCCCTGACCTCACTGTTAAGAAACAGTGAAAAGAAAAAGTGACACAGTGAGATGAAATGACATTCAGGCTGATGATTGGAGATGATGGAGCAAGGGGAAAAATGACAGAAATATGTATGTGAGCCTGTTTATGAGCACCAAACATGAGAAAAATCGACCATCTCCCTCACTTGTTGGCTCCAATTTTGAGAGATAAGGCGGTCGGTATTGAAGTTCCGGGTTTTGATGAAATCAGAAGCAAAATCCCTGCTTACTCATGCAGATATGATACCGCCTCTGTCCCGCCCCCAGCTAGATGAGCCTGCTCCGTGTAAACGCCCACCACTTTACAGCTTTGTAAAAAAAAAAAAAAAAAAAAAAAGCAGGCTTTGCTACACACCTTGAAATAAAGACGATCCATCAGTCAGCTACAGATGTGGGAGGTATACAGTATATTTAATCTTTTTTTTCTTCAGCGAATAGCAGACCTGCCAACCTTGAAGATATCTTATGAGTACTCAGGCTTATCTCTGAGTGTTAGGCATTTCAGACACAAACTGAACGTAACAAAGTGCGTACATGAAGAGCAGCGTACGAGCATATTTAAAGCTCAAAATGCGTGTTGAGTACAAAAATGCATACATGTTGGCAGCTCTGGAATAGTCTAACCTAGCATGATGTTGCTGTTAAATGTGAGTGTAATGCACTGTAGTTCACATAGCTATGCTAGCGTTGCTAACGTTTGTGTCCTCCTGTCCCATTCCTTAATGTTACGTTGTTGTATGTGATATATGACATCTATTACATTAGGCGTTAGACTAGTGCCGAGTTACAGTGTATATATAAAAAGTAGATAAAGCACACAATGTGGTTTCTTGGAGCCACACACTTTGTCTATGACAGGTGTGGACAAACACAGCTCATTAGCAATAAAGCCATAAACACATGAAAATGGCGTGTTCCCAAGTAAGGCTTCCTAAAAACACTTTCAAACTGTTTAAATTCCAATTGGATAATTTCCCACGGCACACTTTATGACCTCCTGTGCCGTGGCA
The DNA here is from genome assembly GCF_027744805.1 of Dunckerocampus dactyliophorus. NCBI lineage: Eukaryota > Metazoa > Chordata > Actinopteri > Syngnathiformes > Syngnathidae > Dunckerocampus > Dunckerocampus dactyliophorus. The sequence continues at coordinate 22,094,620 of NC_072825.1, forward strand.
CAGTGTTTGGAAATCACTATCCAGAGGGGTGTCCAAACTTCTTCCACCCAGGGCCACATACTGAAAATCAAAGGATGGGGGGGGCATCCATCCATTCATTCCACCCATCCATCCATCCATCTTCTATGCTGTTTATCCTCACTACGGTTGTGGGGGGATGCTGGAGCCTATCCCAGCTGACTTTGGGCGAGAGGCGGGGTACACCCTGGAATGGTCGCCAGTCAATTACAGGGCACATATAGACAAACAAGCATTCAATCTCACATTCATATATATATATTTAAAGATAATGCTTTGTTTTTATTATTCCTTACTTTCAACATTTCTTTCATTCTTTTTTTAAAATTTTATTTGTACAATGTGCCATGGGCCAATAAAAAACAAGCTGTGGGTCACAAAAGGCCCCCGGGCCGCACTTTGGACACCCCTGATCTAGAGGATGTATACAGACATTGCGAGGAAACAAGTAAATATTCTAATTATAATAGCAAATATATAACAATATAATATAATTTGTTTTTGTGACTGCCCGGCATTGACGTGTAATATGCTACTAGCCAGGAATTACCTCCTTCTGCCTGAGTGAAGGTGAATGAAGGGTCAATAAAAGCAGATTATAGCACTGAGGTGGAACTTATTTGGCAGTAATGCAGATAAGAGTGAGCTCACGTTCTGGATTTGGCTTTTGACGACAAGTAATAAGTAGATCAGGGCAATTAGGTGGAAAAATGTTGGGAGGTCTGTTTACGTCTGCAGCAATATGTACTCTCTCTTTCACACACATACACAGACTGCATAAAAAAATAAAGACATTCATTAATTTGTTCCTGTAGCCTGGAAATGCTTTGGATGTTATGATGGAAGCCATGTGGCGATGGTGGTTTAGATTAGAGAAAAGTGAGCCCGGCCACACAGACTGAAGAAGCCTCTGTCACTGGGAGCCACAGGAAGGCCTCCACGGACCCACAGGGCGTGAAAGTCAAAGCATACAAAAGACTAAGACATGGGGGCGAGATGAAAACCCCAAACAAGTAATAAACTTTGGCATAATCTGATAAGTGGACAGAGGACAGCTGTCTTTTAGCACGGGCAACTTCATGCTGCGGTACAAACACAAATAAGCCATCACAATTCCTTCTAAATATATTTCCCTCACAGATAGCTTCCTGGACACATCGCGAGTAGGGCATGGTGTCTAAAAACCCATGGAAGAAGGGCACAGACACACGGTCCCACAGGGCCCATTTGATGTGAAGACATACCACAGCCAAGTTGGGAGGAGGAGGCATAAGAGGCACAGTGGACTTTCAGTATCAGTGTCTTCATACATTGTCTGCATGCATGGTATTAATTCTTGAGCAATACTAAAGCCTCCAGCTAGGTGGCAGCAGTGCTCAAAGTAATTAACAAGCTGTCTGTTCAATCCAGTAGAAGAAGTACACAAGAACACTGGTGTGCCGAGCTGATGGACAATAAAATGGAGACAAAATGAAAAGAAAAACGAAGGGGATGTCGGAGGCAAAGAAAACAAGTCACGATAATTGGAATAAATAAACCAGGCAATACAACGAAGGTTGACCGTGATTACAGTAGGTGCGTGAATCATTTGCAGTTTTTTCTGTTTTGAGAATCACACAGACTGAGCATTCTTGCTTAAATCTTACAGATTGAATTAATCAACTTCACTTGGAAATTGTTTTATGTTGTTGCAGATGTTATCTCCACTCATTTTATTCTCCCCAATGTGCAAGCAATGGCTACTTTTGGTTTCAGTTTTGGTTAGGACAACCACTTATGCCGACGTCAGGCAGCCAGTCCGAGGGGCGTCAGGATAAGCAGGTACCGCTGTTATTAAGAAGCCGTTAGTGCTTAAAGGGCACGGAGGGCTGAGCCTGTGCTTTAAGCACACGTCCAGATGCTATCTGATGCTGTCACAGAGACTCTACAGGAAAAGTCGGGCTTAGCACAGAGATGCATGACAGCAGGACCAAGGTGACGACAGACGAAACTTTCATTAGGACCAGCCTGTCAAGTGACTTCGCTACCAGTTGACTCATACCACACCTCCCCCTTTAATACACCCCTTTTCTTTCCTCTGTTTTTTTTTTTTTGTAGCCTACTGCCCCCTTTTCACCTCCTCAGCAGGGTTTCCCCGCTCTCACCCCCACTGACACAGATACAGAGTAAAGGCATGCATCTATTCAGCCAACCAGACAAAAGCCTGACACACATACAAACTAGCGGATCAGCATTTGAAGCCGGTCCATTTGGGGGTGGTAACCGTCTGGCAGGTCCAGCTGTACCACAGCTACATGAAATCATCATTTAATGGGTTAAAAAGTCGTGGAAACCACGGACAGATGATAGCCGTGGAACATACTGTATTTCTGTAACTGTGCAAGTCAAAGAAGGTCATTCTATCATGTGTTACATGGTGGCCTTGACTGCCAACTGTTTTTCTTATTGTACATAAATGAGCACAGCTAAATGTATACGAGGCTGCATAGCTCTTTCTTATTCTCATAAAAGAAAGGCTGACGAAGCCAAGTGATTACTGAAGTTTCATTTTATCATCACAATAAAAAAAAGATTTCATTTTGTGCCCAGCAATTCACTTTTAAGTAGTTTTTTTTTAATTGTTGAGAAAAGTCTGACCTAACCTACTTCACTCGCTCCTCTTGACTGCCTTTCCGACTTTCTTGGCTTCCCACTAATGTCAAGCACCTGACACGTGCGGGAAAACACCACTGCACAGCGTCCAGTAAATACTGTTATGCTGAGATCATATCTATTCCAGACTGGCCTCAAAGAACACACACACCTACATACTTTTGACTGTGCATCTCACTTCTATGTAATTATATTGTGTTCGCACTGTTCATATAAAATCCACCTCACGTCATAAAAACTGTCAAAACATAATATATCCCATCCACAGAAGAATCTGCAAACCACACTGGTATCAATTTCTATGAGACAAAATATGTTGTCCTCTCTCACTGAGCAAGAGGACATTATTTGGTATTTTGTTGGACCTTGTTTGATGTGGTTTTGTACAAATGTGAGGCATGAGAAAAAGTAAGGCATGAGAATCTCCGCCTCAAAGGGTGGTTTAAAGAAAGGTTCCCCAGCCAAACGAAAGCAAAAATTCAGGAGCTATAGTTACTTTATCCATCCATCCATTTTCTATGCCGCTTCTCCTCTTTAGGGTCGTGGGGGCATGCTGGAGCCTATCCCAGCTGACTTCAGGCGACAGGCGGGGTACACCCTGGACTGGTCGCCAGCCAATCTCAGGGCACATATAGACAAACAACCATTCACACTCACATTCATACAGTACCTACATGCAATTTAGAGTCACCAATTAACCTAAATTGCAAGTTTTTGGAATGTGGGAGGACACCTGGAGAAAACCCACGCAAACACGGGGAGAACATGCAAACTCCACACAGAAATGCCCAGAAATTACTGACAGAATCAAACCCAGGTCTTTCTGATCTCCAGGCTGTTACTGTGTTGGCCAACATGCTAACCACTAGACCAGGGTTGGGCAAACTACGGCCTGGGGGCCACATGCGGCCCGCCAAGCGTTTGAATCCGGCCCGCCAGTTGCTTCCAAAGTTTTTAAATGTTAATCATACAAGCTGGCAACATGACTTGCAAGTAGTCAGAATCAGTCAATCTGAGGCAACCTTTTGATGGTTTAAATAGCTTTTCACATACAGCGATCCAAACAACTACCTCACCCATGGTACCAAACAAACACAAGTCAAAAAATATGTGACACACAATTTAACCTACCCACCGTCATGTCTGGGAAGTAAAAAACGAGGGACGTTCACATATTATTTAATAGTCAATGTTTCAGCGTTCATAGTTCACATTGTGTATCACATCCTTAATTCAGTAGAAAAAATATGGAAAATTCAATTGTTGTTTGATGTGGTCTGATGTTTACTGTTGATAATATTGATATTTACACTGTAATTCCAGGCGGACTGTCAGAATTATAAGCGTAAAATAGTGTGCATGTATCAAATATATAGTCTATAATAAATTCTCTTTTTTGTCAGAAAAAAATTCTCATTCCCCATATCCAGTAATAATTTATAAATACGTCATAATTCAGGTCAAGTGTTCATCATACATGTAACACTACCACTTTTTACATGCATTTCTTAGTTTCACTGATGTTTTTTTAGTCAAGCGCATTGTTCAGCGGTCCTTTAACGCACCATAGTTGCTGTGAGATGCAACAGTGAAAATTATATATAACTTCTACAACATAACTCAACGTAACATTGCATTGCATCTGTTCATTGACAATCTTAGATTATTAATTTTTGGTGGTGGGTACCTCATATTTAAAATGCATTTCATACGTGTGTGAGGCATACTGAGGAGAGATGGGGGAGGGTTCTGGACCTCAATCTAATGGAATAATTCAGTCACTTTTATTGTAAATGTTGATCTGAAGTCGGAGGACAACATCATCGTCAAGCAGGAGGGCTTTGGGTTACGGATATTCACGTATCACGGACGGGTGTCAAACCAATTAACCGCGATATAAGTGGGATTACTTTACACTTTTATTATTTGCTTTGCAAAGATCTCATGTAGGATGTCTTTCTTTTAAATTTACAATATTTGTGTAGTTTGACCTACATTGTGTTGGGTTTAACGTGTTTAATAAAGTGGCCCTTGTATTCTTTCATTTTTCTGGATGTGGACCTGGTTGGAAAAGTATCGCGCCCCTGCCATACGTCGAAGTTCAATTTTCCACACAGCACAGCGGGGTCTAAAAAACATCCTCTGCAAATTTACGGTGTTAAGCTGGATCACCGGGAAATTTGGTACACCACTTTAGGGGACTGACAAGCACGTGTCTGTAAAACCGAGGCACAAGTTGTTGAAAAACATAAACAACAACCAAAACATCTGTGCAACGGCACGGGAGGGACTTAGCAACGAACTGTCCAAAAGTCATTGACCATTTGTCTAATAATTAGAAAACATTGTATGCTGGCATGTCTTCCAAAGTACTTTGACCACAACCCAGAGGTGGGTCCCACAAAACACTCCATGATGTTGTATTGCAAATAATATGTCCAAACCCTGAGCACAAATCACTTTAAAAGGATGCAGACTGTGCTGAGAACCGCAGCATGTTCATAGCACGTTCCGCCATGTTTGTGCTGTAAGCCATAGCAAGACCGGATCATTTTTCTATTTAATGTCACTGCAGAGACATGAGTCCATGTTGCTGTAAAACACTAAAGATGATACAGATTTGCGAAAGACGCAAAGCTGAAATTTCCTCCAACAAAAGAAGTTTATAGTGAAGAACACCCACACTGTAGATGTCACAGGCGACTGCACAGTATGACTCAGATATATAGTAAATATGTTCTCAGGTGCAATGTAATATCCCCTTCTTGGCTGTGTGCAGTAAAAGCCATTAACTTTGATCCAGAGACCACTGACAACACAGTCCCCCAACAAGCCAGCTCATGACTTTGTTTTCATAGAGTGTGCAATCCTCCGCCGTTTAGATGTGGCTCTGCAAGTCTTTACGGTGAAAGGATTTGCAAATAATCCACGCAAGACATTCAGTGATAAATGAGCTTTATTAAAATGCTCTGATGGCTAGCCGCAGACATCGAACGAGGCATTCATGTTATTCCGTGTGCATAATATGCGATCTTGAGCTATCATTACAATCTTGGCCTTGCATGGTGCCCTGTCATGTCACATTCCTTCACCTTGGCACCGACTTTGCTATGCTAAGCTGGCGTGAAGTGTGATGAGACTGCTGACAGATGGCAGAGTCTGGGAAAGGGTTAGCTTAGCAGCTTTTTCGGACGCCCAAAGAGACAACACATTCTGAGTGAATTTCTCTTGGAGAATACATAAGTATCTATCTATCTCTCAGAATTTCTCTTGGCAATCTATCTATCTAGTAGTCTCTGGCTTGGGAAATATCATGAATCTGAATTAACAACTTAACAAATAGATCACAATGAATATACTCAAAATATGTTTCAGTCTTATTTTGATTACCAAAAAATTGGGTTTTACTACAATATTGTCATATTTTAATGTGTTTTTTGTACAGTCTATTTCATAGACAACATCGCCTATCTGGTTTTATTGAATATTTGTCTTGCACTATTGTGCACAGTTACTGCAATCTCATTTAATGATGACTGCACAGAATATTTAAAATGTTATTATATGTTATTATTGTTATAATTTTGTGTTCCTGCATGTTTTGAAATCCCTGTGTCCTCTTAGGCCAAACTGTTTGTCCAATTCCAAACGACTCTAAATAACTGATGTTTCATATTTTACTCCTTGTAGATCATATTAGACATTTACCCCTCCAGTTGGGGCTAACAGATAAGGATTAAATATTTGCTGAGCAAGCCAATGATAAGACTAACATGTTGCCTTGTAACTACTTTTTTTTGCCTGCTGCCTTGAACAAATGAATAACCCGCATGCGCTTCAAGATAGCAAACAGGAATCAAACTTCAAATTCAAATTGAAACGACTGGGATTGAGTACTATGGTGTGAGAGTGGGTATACAAAAAGTCTTTATGTTCCCAAAAAAGTTGCAATATTATTCTGAAAACATTTATTTTTCATGAAAAAAAGTCAGAATGTTACAAAAATCTTAATTCTATAAGAATTAACTATTAGTATAACATCCATAAACATATTGTCAAGTTCTTCTGAACTTACGCCAGCCTGCACTTGAAAAGGCTGAGAAGATCATAGAGCATGATCAACTTGATCGGTCTTCTCTCGTTACAATCTTTTAACAGTCGTGACAAAGATATTTGAAAAGTAGTACTTTCTGTCGTTTACTAGATTCATCAGTTACTTAACCATATAGAAAAGAAACAGAAAAAACTGTTAAGGATGTACTAAGGGTAGATCTACTATGGTGGTCTAGTGGTTAGCATGTTGGCCACACAGTCACAGTCTGGAGATCGGGAAGACCTGGGCATCTCTGTGTGGAGTTTGCATGTTCTCCCCGTGCGTGTGTGGGTTTTCTCCAGGTACTCCGGTTTCCTCCCACATTCCAAAAACATGCATGTTAGGTTAATTAGAGACTCTAAATTGTCCATAGGTATGAATGTGAGTGTGAATGTTTGTTTGTCTATATGTGCCCTGCCATTGGCTGACAACCAGTTCAGGGTGTACCCCGCCTGTCGCCCGATGTCAGCTGGGATCGGCTCCAGCATGCCCCCGCCACACTAATGAGAAGCAGCATAGAAAATGGATGGATGGATGGCTGGATCTACTAAGGATTTACTAAGGATCTCACACCTGGTTTCACTGTCTGATGCATTACATAGAAGTTTCAAACAAAAGAGCTTCAAACTTATAAGATTTATATATATCTTTTTCATGTGGGTACTTTGTACAACCACCTAGTATCGTACAATTTGTGTCATAGTCATGTCACATAGATTTTCCATCATAATTTGGAATCAGGGATTTGAAAGGCAGGCATTTTTAACATCATAATTGTCATAAGAATTGTCATACTCTTTGATGAACACACGTTCAGTCATGTACAGTCACGTGATGCTTATTTTTTTTAACAATATATTCTCAAATAAGCCAAATTTGACAGAACACCTCCCACTTGACTTTCTGGTTCTTGAACCCAAGGAGGTCACACCAGTTGCTTTACGGGTTTTCCAACCTTCAAATTGGAAATTTCCTGGCATTCTCCTGGCTTACCCTAGTAGAGGTGCGTTGGTACACACTCTTCTTGGCTTGGCATCCTTGCATCAGTGGGTCTCTCATGTGCAAAGTTGGTCACCATAAAAAGAACTTGTATTTTTTCCCAAAACAAAACTCAATTATTTTACTATTTGGACTCGGGTCACCTCGGTTGCTCCAATCCAGAGGAGTGAGAATGTGCAGTCGATGCTCCAAGATCCTGCTGATTTCTGTTTGAATTCATCTGTTCCAAGCCTGGTATCTTCTTCAACGCTGGATGTGCTGAGTGTTTTTTGAAACTTGTAAAGTGTCAAAAGAGCAAGTTTGGCTTCTCTGATGTTCGTTCCTGCACTTGACCAGAGTTTGGATGAGCTCGTCGGTGATTTGAATCTTTTGTCAGCTGACGGATTCATTTGTGCTGTCATTGTCAAATGTTTGGGTTTTGACCCCACACATTAAGAACTCAATATCTCCATCTTTGTAGACCGCAAACATATTGAAGGTTGCGGAACAGAAGGGGTCTTCCAGAGCGTTTTCTCGTTTTTCCACAGGTAGTTTGACCTTTTGGGCCATTTCTTCTAGAGAAATTGCCTCCCCCTCTGGTTGAATGCGTATTCGCTTTCCGTTCGTTTTGCCAAATCTATTTTGCCATCCAGTTTCATCAGTGCATACTCTTGTGAAGATGTTAGCAATGTTGAAATATCCTTGAATAGCTTCCTTCTGATGTGGTGGTGTTAAGTTGGATCTTGACTTTACAAGTCCTACAATCACTTGGTTTGTGCTCCATTTAGGGTGCAGGACAGTTCCATGGGTTTTGTCACAGCTGTTGGAGAAAATGATTTCATTCGGTCTTCCTTGCCAGTCTGGTATTGTGAAACTTGTGTGGGGTTTGATTTGTGCAAGCTGCACATATTTCTCAGCTTCTTTCCTGAAGGTTTTGTCATCTTGGTTTGGGAGAACAAAGACTTCCTTAGATGTTTGGTGTACCTTTTCCTCCCACTTTGGCTTGATCGAGCCCAAGGTCTAAGGACAAAGTATCCCACCTATTAAATTAACTTAACTTGGGTTTAATTTAAGTAAAACATTCGACTTACAGCAAAACTTGATTTACAGTACATCAAAGTCTAGGAACGGAACTCGTACGCAACCTGAGGACCACCTGTAGTGTGTTCTTTAACAAATATTATATTATCCGACTAATATAGAGAAAGACAGCAAATGCTGGCCTCAGAATGTTACGTTTAAGCACTTTATTGACAATGACGACTTTATTTGTGCACAAAGGCAGCTTTTTCTTGAAAAAAAAAACAAACTATTTTTGTATAAATGCAGCTTGTTCTTGAAAAAATACAACTTTTATTCTTGTTTTACCACAACTTTTTTGTGGAAATAGTACATTAGCTTTCTGTGTTTTTCTATATAGTATTTTCTTGTAATTGTACTGTTTCCCCTTTTCAGTGTAACCCCAATACTCCTTTGTAATGCATTATATTTGGAATTATATGGAATAGATAAGAGTGCACAAAGGTAAGATAAACACCAAAGAGTGTACATATTTTATATACATTAGCTAAAATGGTTATTTTAACCTTTCTGTAACACACTGGCTCTCTACATGCCAATTTTCCGTTTTGCAATGTAAATCAGTGAGTGACAGGTGACAACAAGCGGTAACACTGTCTATCCAGTGATAAGATCCTGTTTGCATGTATTTACGTATGCAGCCAATCAATTCATTAACAGCGTGTTACGTGGTGCATGCATCTGTTTTGCAGGTTAGTGTATAGCTAATGCAGGCAGAATAGAGCTAAATGCTGCTTGCTAACCCTGAAAGAACAGGCAGTGCAACACCTACTCACCAAGCCAAAGTAAATAAAGCGGTTCTTTTAAGGTGGACTCGCTGTCGGAGTATATACGAACAGAAGAACAAGAGGTGAAACTGAGTGAGATATTTTCTTTTTCAAATGAGAATGGGCTTCTAATAAAACATCCCGCAAAACCAAAGTAGCAAGCCAGTTTTTGGAGTGAAAAGTCTGGATTGAATGTGTGGCGTAACTACAGTATGCATGTTTTACTGCCGTGCTCTTATTTTGATGGCCAGACATACTGAATGCAGGAAGTGTTACGCAAATTTTGTGCTGCTGAATGGAGCGGAAGGTCGGTTGAGGGTTAATTAGATTTTTTTTATTTAGACATATATAAAAATATACAACAAATATGGCATCAATTTCAAGTAAGTTTCCAGGATGAAATAGTGCCACAACAGGCTGCTTTAAAACAGAAAGTGAAAGTCAAATTAGGAAATTAATGTATACCTAATTAACAATATAAATGGTACACAAGAAGAGAATAGAAGAATAAAAAAAGAATAAAACATAAATACAAAAATAAATGATTAATTAAATAACTAAATAACATCAATAAACAGTGGTTTTCTACAAGATTCATATGGTTAATTGCATGGTTTGAGATCATGGTTTGTTTTGTCTGAGGTTGAGAATAAAGAAAGCTACCTTGTGGAATCCTCCTTGCCGTATGTTTGAAAGCACTCATACTGTATACAGAATATGACAGAATGAACGTTCTCGGGTTTGTCAGGTTTTGGGCTGGTGCGATACTCCAGTCTGCACGTCTGATGGCACTCAAAGAGGTCCTAGGAATGCTCAGGTCGTTATTGTGTATGCTCAGATACTTGAAAAATTAGGGGGAACATTGCACACCTGGATATCAACAAACAAGTCCAAGCATTAAAGAGTAAACTGATTTCTGTCATCCCCCATTAGGAGCTAGTCATACATCCCTCCAGCACGACATTGTGAGGTTGGCGAGGAACCGATCAGCATACCTCCAACACCTGCAGAAGGCGTTCTGGCTCGCAGCACTACAAACAACCTGCTCTCTTCTGCCAAGACAGAGTGTTGTGATTGTTTTTTTATTTAGTCAAAGTTGGTCATGGTATCACAGTTTGCGCTTTGCAAGCGATAAGGTCAAGATTATGGTCCAAAATTGTGAAAAACAATGTCAACAAAACATACCACAAAGTAGTGTAAGACATTTATGGTATGAGAATGACAAATGGTGCTTACAACTCAATAACACAGACTCCTTATTCATTTGGTTTTTAATTTGACTTTTTGTGCATCTGCCATGTTGACAGAGATAAGGCATTTTTGGCAGCCTTTTTTTAGAAAACACACTTGACATGTGGGACTTCCCACCTTGTAAATGCCCTAAAGAACAGATTATATATTAAAACTCTTGAGTAACTTTCTTCCTTTTATTCAATAAACCCTTAGGAGGTCTCTCTTCACTGTTTTGTAAAAAAACAAAAAAAACAACAAGATTTATAGTTAAAGACACGAGTTAACTGGATTAATCATCCCATCAAGAGGGCGAGCACAATGATAAAGCTGAAGGAAGAAGACATACTGTACAGACTTTGTTCACTACTCAGCAGGGGGTAAAGGTTTTATGCATGGCTGCAACTATTTTAACTCTTCTTCTTTTCCCTTCAGGGGTCGCCACAGCGAATCAATTGCCTCCATCTAATCCTGTCTTCTGCATCCTCTTCTCTCACACCAACTACTATTTGCTCTCACTAACTATTTTAACTCTTACAATGTATTATTTTATTAAATTATATAATATGCTCTTATTATTTAGTATTTACACATGTACAGTACTTACACATGCGTGTATGACGATATGCTAAACAAAAGATCTGTGTTTAAGCCATTTGGTTTGTGTTCACAACTTGTAGTTGTACTGCACCATTCTGCAAAAAAAAAAAAAAAAAAAAGGGAATCACGATTTTTTCGCTTGCATGATCTAACGTCATAATCATTTGGTCTATCGATAATATATTCTAAACAGTTCGCTTTTCAGACCAGGTTCGTTTTTCATACCTGACAGTTTCGACTGCTCAAACATAAGCTTCCTGAGAAGGATCATGTGATGTCGCTGAAAGGTGTCTGGTCAGCAGATTTATACAACTGAGATTGCGATGATCTGGGAAGATTTTTTTTCACAAGCGCGCATTACACACCGTGTTCAGGGCCATTTGCTCACAATTTAAAGAAAGTTCATTATGATTATTAGACTCCTCATTGTCTTGTACTGCCTCGGTCTTTCTTCTGATCTTCATGGGAGGTCCCGGAAGGATAGTTGACAAAAGACTTTTTTAAAATAGAAATGAATAGAAAGACATAATCCATCAAGTCAAAAACATACCCACTCGCTCATTTCACAATACATGTGTAACGGATGCCAGCCTGTGAGGCTGTGCGAGTGTACGTTGGTAAACCTCACTCCCTCTGCCTCAAGAGCTGCGCTGAACACGCGCCCGACAGTCCGGGCTTTTAGTCGTGTGATCAGCGCCCTCGCCTCCCATTACGAAGGTCTTGTGTTTGATCCCCGGTGCGGGCGGTGCTAAACAGGGCGGGTTACCCATGTATGCACATTACAAAGACGAGTAAAAAGAAAAGTCAGTAAATTAATGTGGTTGCTTCTCCCACATGCTGATGAATGATACCAACAACTCCCCGTCTCACCCGCCAGGGCGAGTTGGTTCCTTTGCCTTGGTCGGCAAAGCCCTTTGGGGGATGCTGAGAGCAAGAAGGACGTGTCAGCCATCATACCAACGACAGTGCAGCATGGGTCTTTGAGTAAAATGGCAATGTTTCTTTGTGATGCAGCTCGTTAAGTTAAATATTTTTTTTAATGATGTCATTTAGATGTTTAGAAGCATGGTAGCGTGAATCGAGAGCGCTTTTTTTTTTTCCTGTTTCAACATCATCATTATGCCATTTAAGTTCAAAGTTTCATTTGCCATCAAGTTCATTTTAAACCCCTCAGACTGGTTGGGTTTGGTCAATTATTGTGTTCACGTCTAACAAAACAAACCACAAAAACAGTAAAATTGATGAAGGGTGCGTGTCAGACATTTAGATTCATGCATTATTCATTGCAACCATGAAACAAAATGTGAATGAAAACTATTGGTTGTGCGCATGCATGCAGCTCTTCTGTACAATTGCACCCTAACAAGTTAGGACACCTTAACCCAACACACTGGCACTAGATTCTGGCTGACTGATGTTTCCACATTCATGTACTTCATTCCTCCACTCCATTCCTTCCTTCCTCCTACTTCCATTCTGTCGTGATCCTTTGCCAGATTTACCAAAAATGTTTCAAGCACACCTGATAGTGGTTATGCTCTATAGCAGTGCTGCAAAAAACAGGAAGACCTCGATGGAACGGTGCTCTTATTAACACAAAGACATAATGTCAATTCAAAAGGTGATTTCATAGTAGGTAAATACACTGAAGCTCAGAGTCTTGTGAAGAAAACTGTCCTATATGGTGTGATAGTGATAAACATGTCTTCATACAATGAGTTTGTTACTGTAATGTAATACATATTTCCTCATGGTCATGTAGCTCTCCACATATCTGCACTCTGAAAGGAAATCTGGTTTGGTCCAGATTCAGTAAATGGAATAGAAAATCGCTCTAAGCAAACCACATAGCATTATTCCTGGCCAGCAGCAGTAGGAGGTATTACTGTAGTGCTTCACACTGATTGTATCGCTTGCTCTCCCACATCCATGTCCTCACCAGACCTACATCAGGACCCTAAGGAAATATCAAGCATATTAACTTGCTAACTATGTGTAAAACATTCCTCTTTCAACATCTGTACGATCACCTTGCGTTGGACTGCAAGCGGATGCCAGTTAAGACTGTCAAAGGTCGGGTCAGTAGGTCAATTAGTGAGCAATATATTGTTTATGATTAAAGTTCTACAACATTAAACAAGACTCGCTTCATGTCGCTGTTGGCAATGACCACCTGTCATTGAGGTTTGTTTGGGTGTTGACTTTGAGATGACTACATCCGCCGTTAGAGGCACCGTTATTTTAAGCAGAAATGTCTTCATGTTGAAAAGCATGACTGTTTTGGGGAGGCTTGATTGTGACCTGACTCAGAAAAATGTGCAACGCTTGACCAAGGCAGCTGGATCCCATAAAGGCCTCAAAACCACCACAGGATTTAGAAAACAGACAACACAATCACTACACATTCTAAATATTACATGATTACAACAAGTAGAAGTTAGATAAGCAGCTCAGACGACACCAAAACCATTACAGACTTACTGTGTTTGGCCGGAGAACAATGGCGGCTTTCAAATGAACAGTGAGATTTGCATAATATTGAAGCATGAGCAGGATGAAGGAGTACATTTTGCTCAATGACTTAAACAAACATTGAAGCTTTGTTAATAGGATCCAGAGGGGGATACGGACATGTTTGTTTACATGTCAGGGTAATGGCCCTGTTATTTTATGTGGTTTCATTCAAACGTTTTTCTTCCGTTTGATCACAGGATTGGAGGATTTAATTGGCAAATCTATCATTGCTTTTCTACATTTTCCACAAATGCAAAGCCAAGAAGTTGTAGACGGCAAAATTTTCAGATGACAAGAGGGTTTTAAAACATTTTCATTTGAAAAAAAAAAATCTAATACCATGTTTGGCAGACATAGGATGATAGTGCGGTTTGTGGTAACTGTTTCAATGTCGGCCTGCAGCATATTGCCTTTACTGTACATTTTCTGCCTTCTCTTTTCTATTCACTCGAGTTCTGTTCTGGTCTTGCATAGACAGTCAATACTCAATACTATAAACCACGACTAAACCTGGAAACCTGTACGTACAAAAGTCAAATGCTCATTTAGTCATCCAATTCAAAGGGATAGTTCGGCTTTTTTTACACTAAGTTGTATGACATCCCCATCAGCAGGGTACTACATCAACAATGACTTACCCCCCCCCCCCGCCAACTTGGTACCGCGAGTCCAGTTGTGGTCGGAGATCCGTGACGAGGAACGTAGTTTTGCTTAGTTGCTGGGTCATTTAAGTAAAGAGTTTGGCTTCTCAAAACAAAATCCGTTCCAATGAGTTATACATTTGCATCATAAAAATGCCTACTCAAAAAAAATCAGACCTCACAAATCGCTCACCGTTATATTTGTCTCCCATCGTATCCCTGCCCATTGTCGCCTCTCCATTCTTGGATATGTAATGAAGATGCTCACACTTCTTCCGCGACGAAGTACCGTGGCCATCTTGTTTACGTGTGTGTTCCACAGCGGAAGAAGATGCGAGCGTCTTCGTCACATACACAAAAATGGCAAGGCGACAGTGCGCAGGGATACGTCGGGATATAACGCAGAGAGATTTGTGATTTTTGTGGTCTGATTTTTTCGAGTAGGCACTTTTATGACGCAAATGTATTACTCTTTTGAACGCATATTGTTTTGAGAAGCCAAACTCCTTACTTAAATGACCCAGCAACTAAGCAAAACTACGTTCCTCGTCACGGATCTCCGGCAAGAACTGGACCCGTGGGACCAGGTGTGGGGGTAAGTCACTGTTGATGTAGTACACTGCTGATGGGGATGTCATACAACTTCATGTCAAAAAAAACGAATTATCCCTTTAAGACCAACATTTTAGGGAAAAAGACGCACAAATGTTTACACTTATAAACACCCTTGTGGGAGACATCATGCAAGACATCAGCCCGGTGTAATGTCATGTCATTATTTGTCCTAGTATGATTAATTCAGTCTAGGCTCAAAATGATGATGAGTTCATCTCCCAATGTTATTGGACTTGGAGACATATTTTTCTAGAAAAAAAAGGTTGAATTGTCTGTCCTTGTATAACTGGAGCAGAAACCTGGTTCGCATTGCCAGCAGTAAGTCGAGCCTGTTCCCGGTGAACGCTAGCCTCCGCCAAGGCCGTCCTTAGTCACCAGTTCTGTTCATTATTTTTATGGACAGAATTTTTAGGCACAGCCAAGGCGTTGAGGGTGTCTTGATTAAGGGCTTTAAGATCTCGTCTCTGCTATTTGCTGATGATGTGATCCTGATAGCCTTATCAAGCTGTGACCTTCAGCGTTTACTGGGGCTTTGCTTCTGCGATGAGACTCAGCACCTCCAAATCTGTGGCCATGGTTGTCAGCCAGAAAAGATTGAAATGGCACCCTCCAGGTTGGGAGTGAGGACTTGCCTCAGTTGAAGGAGTTCAAGTATCTCGGGGTCTTGTTCACAAATGAGGGAAGGCTGGATCGGCGCAGCGTCTGCAGTAATGCAGCCACTTTACAAGACCATTGTGGAGAAGAGATGGAAGGCAAAGCACTCAATTTACTTATCTATGTTCCTAACCTCACAAAGTTGGATTAATCATTAAATAGATTCCCATTGAACGCAGCAATGGTATTGTCATTTACCAAAGTATTAAAAAAAACAAAAAGCACTATACAAAACACACAAAATGAATACTGACTCACAATTGGTGTGGGCCTGAAATTTTCTTTCCAGAAGGAAGATGGCAATAGTGTGGTTTGATATGCATCATTGACAAGCGCAGAGTGTTTTTATCATCCAATGCTGGAAATCCAGTCTACACAAGTAACAGCAACAATGGAACAGCAACGACTTCATTGTCATTCGGGAAAGTTGTGGATAATTCCCCAAAGGGTACACAAGAGGTTTGGTGCATTAGCATGGAAGCGACAAAACTTTTCTTGAGCTCAAACAGACTTTGATTGAATCGCCATTCTTGCCATGACGACTTGCAACAAGATTTTTTTTTGGCATTTGGTCTTTGAAAAACACTTTCAAGTAGCACAATGAAAACGGGCCGTACATGTGGAGTCCAATGTAATATTACCCAAGAAAATAATGACTATGCAAAGCTCTGCTCCTGAATTTAATGGTTACCTCCATGCATGACTGGATCCCCTCCGACACCAACTTTCATTAAAACTCGCCTGGTTCTTTTAGAACCTATGTAAGTATAATACACCTTTAAAAATCATTTGTGAAAAAGGGGGCTAGTGTGGCTAAGGAATGTGTTACAAATGTACAATTATTAACCAAAAGGCCTAGAATGCCTTGGTAAAGTTTCCCCACTGGAGGAGTAGGTCCTTGCCACTGGATACTTTCCACTTCAAAAAGCAACCTTTGACCCCTGATATCAACAGCTCCTAGAGCCTGACTGCTCCATCGAGTGCTAATTGTCCCTTAAGAAAAACACACAATGTTTGGGGACCTGCAGGGGGCAACTCCCCAGTCTTGAAGAAACAGTGCGATAGTTTACCATTTGTGATTGGTAAGTTGTAGTCCACAGATTTACAGTATCGAATAAGTAGTTGTAGTGAGGTGTATTTCTTACACTTGCCCATATTTAGCTATTTAGCACGGTGAATGCTGCAAGTTTCTTTGAACATCTTGATTCATCTTCTCTGTGAGACAGCCAAGGAATTTCCCCAACTCAGATATCACACAGGATTGTCAGGATTGTAGTTTTGCAAATTTACATCTTCATTTAGATAATATATAGGTGCAATGTACTGTGGAGACAGCTTACTTCAGTAGTAAACCCTGGTCTCCTTGAATTCTGTTGGCAGTATTTAAAAAACGGAGACGTATAATCTGTGAAGGGATGAACATTCCACACATTGCTGGATTCGAATTTAAAATAGATATTTTGTGATTTGCATGTGTGCCTTCTTCATGAAGTGTCAAAGCAATCATCTGGAGGACGGTAGATGAGGTATTGTACTGAAATTCCTAACACAACCCACCTCCTTCTTGGTTAACCACCGACCTCGATCACATGTTTTTTTTACCCTCTCTGCTAATGTTAACACAACCACAAAACATCCCGTCATAAAAGAGCTTCCCCGAAACAGGCATTTACATGAATATAAAGAAATCCGTCTCCCCTGCCGTCCATGTCAAAATGTGTATAATTGCAGCAGATTGAACACTTTGTGCAAGCGTTGTGGGAGAGCAAGTCTGTACTTAGCATGTTGTTTTTAGCTTCTCCTAATGTCTCCCATTTGTCTTTGGGCCTGACTGGGTCACATCAGTGAGAAATGAAGAAGAGAACAGTGGAGTCTGCATGTGTGTGATGTGTGTGTGTGACAGTTGCAAGCCCGGTTCGCAGGGCCGCTGTGACCCGCTTCGTCCCACCAGCCAACAAACCGTCAGCATGGTGGGGCTTTTAACTCATCCAGTCTATGTTTCGACCTTTGTTTGTCTTTCTTACTAGATGACATAAACAAAGTGAAAAACATGTGCAATAATGTGATTGGACCTCACATAAGATGAAATTACAAAACTGGGGATTTGGCTTTGGGTGATATGTGAGAGGATGCTGGGAGAGTTCTCCAATGCTGGAGGTGATCCATATCATTGTGTTTGGACAATAAGGTCACACAGTCCTTCTCTGTTTATCCAAACTGCCAAGCAGAGTGTAGCCACAGGTAAATGCCTGGTTCCTGCGCCTCAAACACCCCTGTTTACTGACACTGACGTATAATTCTGTATACCTTTCACAAAAAGCATATATTACTTTCGTTTTGCATCCATTTTTACAGTAAATATAGGGATGGGGCAGTATTATGTAAAAAATGTCACTAAACTTTGTAGAGGGGAGGCACACAGGCCAAAGAAAAACAAATTGCATAAGGATCTGGATAGGCAACAGTGAAAGAGTAATATCACCACCTGTTTGTCATTCTCCATGAAGCAGGAATTAGCCTGCATTGTGAAATACGCATTGTGATCCCACAAATCAGTGTCACAATAACAGTTCAACGATGGCAGAGGTATGAGGTGTAACTACTGTAACAGCATCCTTTACGGCACATCCTGCAATCTCCTTCAACTCCAATACATTCAAAACTCTGCCGCCTCCTCACCCGTACCCGTTCCCGAGACCACATCACCCTTGTTCTTCAGAACCTCCACTGACTCCCCATCCCTTACCGCATCCAATTGAAAATCCTTTTAACGGGTCCCGTCTTAACATAAAAGACTTGCTCCATTCCTATGCACCTTCTTGTACCCTCCTCCACTCCGCAGATGCAAACCTCCTGACAATCCCTAGGACCAAGCACCAAACCTGGGGGCACACAGCCTTCTCTGTTGCGCCCCTCCCTTTGGAACTCACTTCCACCACACACCCGTGACACTGCTGACCTTAACAATTTTAAGACTAGCTTAACAACACACATGTTCCATGTTTGGTAACTTTGTAACTTTGTTAGATTTTCACTCTTCAACTCTTTATAACTTACACATTCAGTATTATACATCATATTACACTCTTTTCATCTTGCATTTGACACTTTTTACCTGAACTTGTTCTGAATTCTATGCTTTTTGGTTGTTATTTGTTGGTTGTTATACAGCGATTTTTGTCCACGCGTACTTGTGTGCTTGCTGGATTTTACCTTGTAAAGCTTCTTTGACCTCTTTGAAAAGAGCTGTATAAATACATTGTATTAATATTATTATTATTATAATTATTATTATTATTATATCAAATGTAAGGTGTCAAAGGCCCATACACCCAGAGTAAAGCAAGTTGCGTTTATGCATGTTTGTTGCATTACATTTTGCAACTCTGCATAGGTGTTTGTTTCACTCTTTGGCAAAGGTCAGTGTGCAAGCTGTGATTGCACTGATAACTCTCTGATAACGTGTCTTTAATTTGTTTGGCATTCTGTAATGCAGGACTGGAGTGGAACAGTATCAACTACAATTTAAAGTTTTACAGTTGTGATGGGTCGCAGGTAAGGTTTGGGCTGATCTGGTCCAATATCGTTATGGTTTTTGATACCAGCGTAATTCACGTTTTTAAAATTGCTGATAAAAACTGAAGAGATTTCTGAACCACGAGCAACATCTGCGCTTTAATGCTGTCAGCAGACAAAGTCAGAAGATGAGCTCCGTCTGGTGCGTTCACACCACACAAAATAGTCGGACATCACAAACTCTTAACATTACACAAAACTTTTACCTTGCTTCAGTATCATGCTTGCCTGTAGAGATGACTTTATTACAGCCTCATATAAAATCAATATTGACAATGGAGCGTCTGGGGTTGGCCATCATTTGAATTTGAACGATACCAGTTCCGATTCCTCGCTTCGATTGAACAATTCCAATGCTTTTAAGAGGCCCAGCTGACTACTTTGAGGGGCAGGGTAGCCATGTGGGTGGAAGCCCACCCATGCGTGGTGAGAACATGCAAACTTCATATGGAGATGATTCCAACAGACTGACGGCGAGGCAGACGTGCGAGCCACTACTCCACTGCGCCGCCTCCATGTTCATTAAAGTTTTTAAAGTGGATTACATCTCTACCACAACTTTCAAGAGCACTAAAGCGCAGTGCCGCTTCATGTCAGTTCATGAACAATAAAAATAAGATATCTTGCTGTCATCCTTTGAGGGAATTAATTTAAAAAATACGTTAAAGTAAGACTACATAATTTTTCTGTCTAATCTCGTAGATGTGAATGACCACTGTGGCTTTAAAAACATCTAATAATCATTGTAAGATAATGACAAAAGAATAGCAACATATTTTCTGATTTGTTGCGATTATACAGCTTAGAAGTCTCATAAGACTAACCAGGGGCAGGAGAAAATGAAAGTCTGGTGAATCCTCTTGTTGTGGAAAGAAACCAAAATATGTGCATCCCAGCAATTTTAGACCGCAAAAGGCAGAACAAACAGTGAACTGAGTAGAAAATATCCTGGCATCATATCCAATTACAGCTGACTGACACGTTCTAACCACTATCAAGTGCAATCAACTCTGACTGGGTGACGCAAAGAAAGACATGGATTCTTTTTGAGGTGGGCTTCAAGGACTTGACATGTTGCAATTATGGCCATGAAATCTGACTTGGTGTTGTTGCATCTCATCCTGTGTGGACACCGCTAATTATTCCGTAATGGAGGTCCCGTGGCATAGAAGAGGTATAAATATCTTTTATGATAGTATGAACCCTCTGATTTCCATTGTGCACTTCAAGGCAATGAAAACGTATGGGCCTATAGGTTCATCTGTGTCCAGTTGGCATATCACTCAAAAAACTAAGGATAAAAAGACACTACTCAATTGTATTTTGTTGGTTAAAATAAATTTGAGTAAAATCTGCAAAGTAGATATACCTGTAGATAGACAGCCTGTCACGTCATTTTATGCAGAACACAGACAATTTTGGCACAATATTTGTACGCAACTGCAATTTCTCACTGCGACAAGCAAATTCTATTTTAACCAAAACCTGCTACTTGAGTCGCTACACAATTTTTCAATTTTTTTTAAGCATGATTCCAAAACTAGTTGTCCTTAGCAAAGTATAGTAATAACACTATGAATAGAGTAGAAAAGCACTCAGAGAGTGCAGACCACCAAGCGCCATCGCTCCCCCATATTGTGATTTACACCATAAATACTGTATTAGTCCTACATTTATTTTATCTACATATTTAGATTCCTTGACCATGGAAACATACCATTAGCAATTGGATTCATAGTGATATCAATATTAGTTCAGTAAAACTGCACATTTCAGAGTGACCTTTTATTGTGGGCAGTCTAAGGCACACCTGTGCACTAATCATGGTGTCTAATCAGCATCTTGATATGGCACATATCTGCGCATATCTGAGGTGGGATGGATTATCTCAGCAAAGGAGAAGTGCTCACTATCACAGATTTAGACAGATTTGTGAGCAATATTTGAGAGGAATGGTGATATTGTGTATGTGGAAAATTTTTTACATCTTTGAGTTCATCTCATAAAAAATGGGAGCAAAAACAAAAGTGTTGCGTTTATGTTTTTGTTGAGTGTATATACACATATGGTGAGATATATTGTTTTCACGTCATCGTCCGTGCAGACTAGCCTGGTGGACGTTAAGTCATGCCATCTCTGGTGAGCTCTGCATTCTAGTGTAACTGCTAAAACATCTGAAGTGTTTTCACAGGACCAGGTGCACCTTTTGATGCATGGTTCCCTCGCCACATTCAGAAATGGCAAAATCCCCAGATTCACAGCTAAGCAAATTCAAGAGTGGCTTCACGATCACTCGAGTGAATTCCAACACTTTCACGGTCAAATCTTCAACATATGCACTGCTCATTACTTGTGTCAGAAACAAAAGCTCCAGTCATTGATTAATGGACAACTTCATATTTATTATGTCGTGTATTTTTCCCTGCTCCTTTGCAACAATGACAGCAAACCGTTTGCCTTCCAGACTAAATAAAATTGCTGATAGTTTCTGACAGAAGAGGTAAGCAAAGACCAAAGTGTGTACCCAGCAGCCATGTGTACTTTACTAGATTTAGCTTTAGTTTACTTACGTAGATTCAGCTGTTCCCAACTCTTTTACCTGTCACTCCTGAGCGGGACTAAAATTCCTTGGACATCCCGTGAAGGCATCATCCTTCATGCTACTAGGGCAATAATGCACAAACACAGTGGCAGATATTCGACTCATTTGTCATTTTTATCCACATAAGGTCAAGGCTTAATTCAGATGTGTGAATACCCACTTCCATGCTTTTTTTTTTGGTTTGTTTACAGCCACATGCCAGGTACATTGGGTCTGCTTCTTATTTTTGTAGAAGGGGTGTATATCACATCCCAATGCACTGAACTTTAAACCTTTTTAATGATATATGTGTCATTACAGTAATCATAGGGACTATGTCACAGCAGCTTCAGGAAGATGAGGCTTGGTTAGAAAGCTGAGTGGGTGGGGTCTACATGTATGTACGGAGCAGCTCGAGGATCAGAGAAGTAAGCGTTCTGTGACAAAGCTCTGCAGAAAAGTGACATTTTACAGATTATGGGTGTTTTTTTACGATTGTTTTTGTTTTTCGCCGTGTTTGTCGCTTTTGCTTGATTGCATGTCAACATGTCGAGGATGTCATCTGGAGGGATGACATGACAAGGAGGGACGTTCACATACTCTTGATATTAAATTTTTTGTAGTTCATATTGTAAATCCCACCCATTTTATTCATGTAAATTCTGGGTATCTTATTTAATAAAAACCTGTATAATACAATTCATTTTTTTGAGGTGGCATGTCACTAACATTTTTAGCATGCAGTAATGCAAAGCAACCTCCAGATGTGTTAACTGTTCCTGAAAAAAGGGACAGCAGAGTGTACAAAACTTCTACAGCTAAAATTTTAAGAATTTTAATTTTTAAACCCAGATAACCCCAATGCAGAATGACTGGCAATATGAGATTACTGCAACCTTTAGCCAGCGATAACAGATGATGTGGTATTGTGTTTATGCAATAGTCTATGTAACTGAGCAAGGGAAAACTGGAAAAAAAAACACATTACGCTTCCATTTTCTTTACCACTTGTCCTCCTCGGATCACGGGTGAGCTGGAGCCTATCCCAGCTGACAATAGCCTGGACTGCTTGCCAGCCAATCACAGCACACATTAAGCATTACATAACAATTTGATAATTGAAATAAGTGAAAAAGACACATTTCATGACCATAGGTGAGGATAGGAACATAGATCGACCAGTAAATTGAGAGCTTTGCCTTTCGGCTCAGCTCCCTCTTCACCACAATGGACCGATGCAGAGTCCGCATCGCTGCAGGCACCACACCAATTCACCTGTCGATTTCGTGTTCCATCCTTCCCTCACTCGTGAACAAGACATCGAGGTACTTTAACTCCTCCACGTGGGGCAGGATCTCATCCCTGACCCGGAGATGGCACTCCACCCTTTTCTGAGCGAGAACCATGGTCTCGAACTTGGAGGTGCTGATTCTCATCCCAGCCGCTTCACGCTTGGCTGCAAATCGATCCAGTGAGAGTTGAAGGTCATGGCTCGATGAAGCCAGCAGGACCACATCATCTGCAAAAGCAGAGACCCAATCCTGCAGCCACCAAACTGGAACCCCTCAACGCC
Organism: Dunckerocampus dactyliophorus; assembly: GCF_027744805.1. Classification (NCBI taxonomy): domain Eukaryota; kingdom Metazoa; phylum Chordata; class Actinopteri; order Syngnathiformes; family Syngnathidae; genus Dunckerocampus; species Dunckerocampus dactyliophorus. The sequence continues at coordinate 22,118,192 of NC_072825.1, forward strand.
ATGGCTGCATCTAGAAATTCTGTCCATAAAAGTAATGAAAAGTATCGGTGACAAAGGCAGCCTTGGCGGAGTAGATGCGTTGTTGGTAGTACTTTACATATAACCACAATAGTATGATTCATCCATCCATCCGTTTTTTTATTCCGCTTCTCCTCATTAGGGTCGTGGGGGTATGCTAGGGCCTATCCCAGCTGACTTCAGGCGACAGGCGGGGTACACCCTGGACTGATCAGATTCATATCCTATTAAAAAGTCATCTTTAACTGCATACTGTATACTTGGACTTTGGATAGTTTTGGCATTGATACAGTATCTGATCTTAGTGTTGATACTGCACTGGAAGAGATGTGATAAACAGTATCACGGAATACATTATATCATATTGTGTTCTCACACCACATGAGAACATATAGTAAATCCTCCACTTAAGGCTGTTGCAGTCTAACAGCATCCCATCTTCATTTGAATGAACTGCACTACAGTCGGGATCGTACACATCTGTTATCCGCATTAAACCCTGTGGACATTTCTAAAACTGACATCTGGCCTTTTCTGAATGCATTTGGGGGGAAAGTGAAACCTGTCAATCCCCAGAATACATGTGTGTTAGATCGAAAATAAATGAACACCTCTGTAAACTATCGCTACCGGCCACCGAGCTCACCAGTTTGGAAATATGGGTTAAGCTAAATATACATTCATGCACGTGTGAAAAAAACAAGAGATAAAAATACAGTCTGCAACATTTGAAATGTTAGAAGCACGGCAAAGTCTCTTAAGCAATTTAGCCTCTTAATGCCCACCTCTTCTCTAAATAGAAAGCATGACAACACATTAATATTGAGGTCAGCTGTTCTGTACTTCTGTATATAACTAAGAGTATCTATAATAAACACAGTGAATGTGATCATTTTAGTCTCAGACAAAGATCAAGTGACAATGTTCAGTGTTTAGTTCTGTGATTACTGTTATGATTCTGTGGTGAGCTGTCGAATGCCAGACCCCCAGCCTGCAGAGACAGAAGTTCCATGCAAATAAAAGCTTTTCATTAAGGCACAAGTAGGTGCAAGTACTCACAGTTGTGCAGGCAAAAGACGAACAAAAAGTGACAAAAGAAAAAGGCTCTGCAAAAACACAAACTGGTAAGTACATGAACATTGCAACAGGTAAGCCAACACGTCTCTGTGACAGCATGAACGAGAAACAAACAAAGGCAATGAACCAGTGAAGTCAGATTGCCTCCACTGGCCTAATAAAGCCACTAATTGTTAATTGTCACCAGCTGTGACACACGGCCACCCCTGTGTCAAGCGACTTCACCTTACACCTAGCAGGAAGTACACAACAATAAGAGTGCAGAACAGGAAGTAATGATTCCTGTCCTTCAGAGCATGGCAATCACAGATAAAAGTGTCTTCAAAAGTGTTATATTGTTAGACAAACAAATACAACATTTAAGACCATATACTGAAGTCAAATGAGTATTTGTTGACTTTATTAAGTCAGGTAATGGTAGATGGGGATTTTCCAATTGTACATTTCTATTGCCCTGCAATATTACATGTTGATACAGTATATGGAATAAAGGGAAATGCCATTTAAATTGGATGTATACATATTTGAGTCATTTAAAGCAGAGAAACAGGAATGCATGTGTGGAATTTAATATATGAACCATGCTTCAAACATGATGACTTAAAACCTGACAACAGAGTCAAAATTTTAAGTTGAGGTGCATCCATAATTTATTTTTTGCAGTGTTCAATCGCTGCATCGTAGCAAAACTTGTAAAAAGATAACTGTACAATGTTAAATTCATGGAAAATATTGGCAAACAAAATCTTGCAGGCACCAAAATATATGGCAGTGATAATGATTGTGATAATTGGACACCACATGATTTTTAGACATCGATACGGAATTAACTTAATAACGTTTTATTCATGTGGAGCCATTTGGCCCCATAACTATAGCCTAGCTTTTTGCTATGCAGCTGGTATATGTTAGAAGCAAAACAGAAGGCACTTCCTATGCTAATCAACCCGTGTGATAGCGGCAGACTTGAAATGTAACGATTGTTATTGGATTTCCAAAGTTCCTGCACTTGGTCACTTGGTCAATATTATCTGTGTAGCAGAAAATGTGTGCATATTTTGCAAACAGAACATCATAATGCCTTCCACTGCATGTAACTATTTTACAGGATGCAATTGCAGTTAATATCAGATATCAATATAACCATGATATTCCTGTCAGGATATTGTTTTCTTTTCCGCCCCAATATATATAAAAAAAATGCTATCCCAGATTCATTTTATCATCACTATACCTCAATAATGTAACAATCGCAACATTGGAATTTCAATTTCACCTACCACTAACAATTTCAAAATACACATACTGTAGAATAGAAAATCCTTCTAAAGCTCTATGCAGGTTCGGAGAACGTGTTGTGTCACATGCATCATAATGCTGATTCAAAATATGACAAAGTAAGGGTTATAACAAAATATGCAGGAACTGAATCAACTGTGAATTATAGATGACTTTTGAATTTAGAACTTTAGCAAATGGGTTGTGTTCCTGCAAGTCTGAAAATAATGAAATATGATCTTGCATTACAGAAAAACATTGGATCAAAGTGGAAACTGACCAAGCCTAAAAGCTTTATGTTTATGTTAATAGTATATTAAACCTTCTATTTGCTAAGTCAGGAAATGGCCATGTTTTTTCACTGAGACAAACATCCGCAGAGAGTCAATACTTCTGCGGGGTGCTAATTTGTCATGGTCTTTGACAACATGCAACATGTATACGAGAGCATCCAATCTCCTGCTGGCTCTTTGGTGGTAATAAGAAAGCACATGTCAATGAACAGAATGAAATGGATTCTTGCATTAAGTGGATGAGGCCCTCCTCACTACAGGACTTGAGGAGCAATATAGCCCACTTCACATATGGAGCACTTCACATCCCACAAAAACCACCAAGCATGAGTCTGCCACCAGCAAGGCCTGATCTTGGACTCATCCCACTGGATCAGTCAAAGCTCTCCTCATATGTCCCTTCATCCAGTCTTTTCACAAGGAATAACAACTACGGCTTTCCTCTGCAGCACACTCTCGCAGCAGTTCGACGCAATAGTGAGCCCTGGTGATGTCTTAGCTGACACTGGACTCCCTGCTCCCGGGTTTCTGTGGACTCGACACTTTCCAAAGATAACACGAGCCAAAGATTTCCACTCGCAGGCAAGCTGAGGCCCTGCTGAGGCAGCCTTCCTGATGGGGAACATACCAAAAACAGCTCAAGACATCTCCTGCAGACCAAAAGCAAAGCACTGTACTATTGACAGTTTTGACTATAGATAGATAGATAGATAGATAGATAGATAGACAGACAGACAGACAGACAGATAGACAGACATCAATTCTCAAGATGAGTGTACATAAATTTTTGACTACAACTGCAGATAGACAGATGCGGTACACTTTGGAGCATGTTTTTCTTTTTTGCATGTTTGTCACACTTAAATCTTTCAGATCAAACAAAATAAATATTAGTCAATGACAACACAACTGAACACAAAATGCAGTTTTTAAACTTTTTATTATTAAGAAAGAATTAAAAATCCAAACCTACATGACCCTGTGTGAAAAAGTGATCATCCAAGAGGTCACAAAAGACCCCACAACAACATTCAAAGAACTGCAGGCCTCTCTTGCTCCAGTTAAGGTCAGTGTTCATGACTCCATCATAAGAAAAACACTAAGCAAACAGAGCCCGCATGGCAGAGTTCAATGACCAAAACCAAACCTGCTGAACAAAAAGAACATTAAGGCTCGTCTCAATTTTGCCAGAAAACATCTTGTTGATCCCTAAAACCTATTGGAAAATACTCTGTGGTCTGACGAGACAAAAGCTGAACTTTTTGGAAGGTGTGTGTCCCATTACATCTGTCGTAAAAGTAACGCCGCATTTCAGAAAAAGAACATCATACCATCAGTAAAATATGGTGGTGGTAGTGTGATGGTCTGGGGCCGTTTTGCTGCTTGGACTTGGAAGACTTGCTGTGATAAATGGAACCATGAATTCTGCTGTCTACCAAAAAATCCTGAAGGAGAATGTCCAGCCATCTGTTCGTGACCTCAAGATGAAACGGACTTGGGCTCTGCAGCAGGACAATGATCCAAAACACACCAGCAGGTTCACCTCTGAATGGTTGAAAAAAACCAAAATGAAGACTTTGCAGTGGCCTAGTCAAAGTCCTGACCTGACTCCTATTGAGATGCTGTGGCATGACCTTAAAAAGGCGGTTCATGCTGGAAAATCCTTCAATGTGACTGAGTTACATCAATTCTGCAAAGATGAGTGGGCCAAAATTCCTCCACAGAGCTGTAAGAGACTCATTGCAAGTTATTGCATTTTGTGTTCAGTTGTGTTGTCAGTGACTAATATTAAAATGTGTTTGATGATCTGAAACATTTAAGAATGACAAACATGCAAAACAATAAGACATCCGGAAGGGGACAAACACTTTTTCACACCAGTCTGGCCAAGTTTGCACACTGTTAACTCCTCACGTAATACCTTCTGCATGCAGATATATACGTATGATATTCTCTATTAAGTAAAATGAGAATTCCGTCTTGTGTCTGCAACAGGAGCGGGCCAGCGTGGCCTGGCGGTGTGCACAGTCACGCACCACATGACATCTTAGAGGGGGAACATTCCTCTGCGTGTTTCACTCTGCCTCGAAAGTCCATCTTTCCCAATTTAGAAACAGGATGCACACAAAAAAGGCAACAAAAAACATGTGGTTTGCTGCAGAAATATTGGGGTGGCAAATTAATATAAAATTGGGCCATAAAAGATGAAATATGAGACAGGTTCCAGACACAGAATGAAACGAAAATCTCCCAAAAACTTTCCACATGAAGAAATAAGAAGCTCACCTTTCCCCGAGAGAGTCAGTTCATGTCTTGAAATGTACAACATACCAGGGTTACTAAAATATTTCCTCTCAAGCAATGCTCCTAAATTCAACGTCAAGTGGCAGGGGGGCAGACAGGATGTGATGGCTCCAGCTTTCATTGCTGCTTATAGGAGTGGGGATTGTGTCACTTATCCATAAATCACTCCGTGCTGACAGGAGGTGGTCCTCTAGTCACTCAATCCACTCCTGCTGTCTGACCTCAGGGTGACATCTTCCCTCCACTGTCAGCTTGGACTAAAAAGCGCTTTAAAACCAGTCCCCCTGCAGAGATTGCGTAGAGGCCTGTGCCAGGCAACTCCATTCATCCATTTAGAGGATATGCGACGGAGGACGCTGCGATCAAAGTCAGCGTGGAAGGCAAGACGGAGGTGGGAAGAAAGCGGTAGAATAAACCCAACCTCTGTGACCCCTTTGTATGCAACATACATGTAGGGGTGTGTGGGATAATCCTGGTGAGATGTGCAGTGGGGGTCTCCAGGTGGCTCACAGGTTTTGTCAGGGTTAACCCCAGTTGACCTTGTCTCCCTGCTGTCAGATGCTAAGAGAAATAAACATAGAACCTGTTGAGGAACTGATAGGACGTGACGTTAATATATTGTGGACTATGTTATGGAATAAAATGACAACTCATGTTGTAAGTTTGAAAGTTTCCTTAAAATATATAATGGACAACGATTTAGCACCAGAAATGTAATGTTTTAAAACGTTCACCTGTAAAAATGGCTTCCTATGAAGAATCGGTTAGCGACTATGCCTTCCACTTTTTAAATACACTCAACAAAAATAGAAACGCAACATTTTTGTTTTTGCTCCCATTGTTTATGAGATGAAAGATCTAAAACTTCGTCCACATACACAATATCACCATTTCTCTCAAATATTGTTCACAAATCTGTCTAAATCTGTGATAGTGAGCACTTCTCCTTTACTGAGATAATCCATCCCACCTCACAGGTGTGCAATATCAAGATGCTGATTAGACACCATGATTAGTGCACAGGTGTGCCTTAGACTGCCCACAATAAAAGGCCACTCTGAAATGTGCAGTTTTGTCACACAGCACAATGCCAGAGATGTTGCAAGATTTGAGGGAGCGTGCAATTGGCATGCTGACAGCAGGAATGTCAACCAGAGCTGTTGCTCATGTATTGAATGTATTGGCTTATGGTATCTCTACCATAAGCCGTCTCCAAAGGCGTTTCAGAGATTTTGGCAGTACATCCAACCAGCCTCACAACCGCAGACCACGTGTAACCACACCAGCCCAGGACCCCCACGTCCAGCATGTTCACCTCCAAGATCATCTGAGACCAGCCACTCGGACAACTGCTGAAACAATCGATTTGCATAGTTTGCACATCTTAAAAAAAGTATATTATTTCAAAAACAGGCCTTAAAAAATGGATATTGCCACAAAATTAGATATCCGTTCATATTGGTATCAATAATGATATCGGTGCGTGAGTGATGACGTGCTCCACTTAGCGACAACCTTGCTAGCTCAGTATGTATTGCCTGTAGATTGTAAATATGCAATCTGCAATGAAAGCTCTGCTTAGGTAAGTAAGTACTAAAGCGTCTTTTATGTGCAGCTTTCCAAATTGTAGGTTGCCAGCATTATTTAACTGGACTCTCATTTGTGAATTTATGAGGACTGATCTGTCTTAGTTATTCATAGAAGGAGAACATGTTATTTTAGTTGACTATTGATCATGATTTTTTTTTACTGACTATTTATGTTGAGACAAAATGTTAAAAATATATATAGCACTTTTTTCTAACCCAGTATTTGTCTTATTTTGCACAAATACTGTTTATTTGCGAAATGCATCCAGTGGCATCACAGTAAAAGAAGTACTGTATAATGGGTTCATTACACGAGATGTGACCTGACATTAGTTTGAGGCAAGAGCTGTTGCCTATATCGGTAAGGGCTGATATCGGTATCAAAAATCTCTAACTCTAATATCTCTGGGAGATATCTCTGGGTATACCAGTGGGGTGCAGTCAGGGCCAGCAAAACCTTCTCTGCTGACCTAAGCACTACCAGAAGTAGTGACCTACATGTACAACTTAAATTCTAATATTGGTTCAATTCAATTATATTAATTTATTTCCAACAGTCTATTACCTTCATTTAGTAGCGTAAGATATTTAGTAAGACACGGACGATTTCAGCTTCCGTGTCTTACCATATCAATGTAATCTGCCCAGGGCCTTCAGAATCAGGAGTGCTGGTCCCTGTCACATACACACTAGCAATGGGGCTGCTTTTTTTTAGCCAATCAGACTTCTGATTTGCCTCTCAGAGCCAGCTTGCAGGCCCCAACTTCTGATTAGTTAATCAGAGCAAAGGGAAGGCCTGCAGTCCTTATTGTTCAACAATCAAAATTATTCCCACAATGGCTGACTGAGGAGACGTTGACATCTATCGTGAGTAGTAGAGGTGTCACGAGACAATGCACGAGATTGGGTGCACGATACGAGACGAGATGAGATTTCAACATTCATTTTAAAAAACATACAATAAAACAATATGACTGGACAAACAAATGTTTTTGACTGGACAAACAACTGCTTTTATTTAACTGAGTCACAAAGCCACGCAGGGGGATTTTTAAGTGTTTTAAACGATATTATTCTCTACATTTTTAAGACCAAATATACCACTGTTATAATAATACATAATAATAATAATAATACATTATAATATATGATAATAATGCAATATTTCCAGGTCTGAAGCTGTACAAATCTCCACAATGCAACCCAACCCATAGCCAGATACAGAGACAATAAGACACACTTGGACACACTCCTCCCCCCCTAGCAACACCTCACCTTCCTGGTGAAACGAACCAGGGGTGTTCAGTGTGGCACAGGGTCCAACGGTGGACGGTGGCTCAATGCAGAAATAAAATAAACAACAAAAATTGGGCAAAAGTGGACAAATAGAGCAAAAAGGCCTAATGTAACTAGACAAATCAAAAATATTGATACTCATAAGTTATAAATACACAGAAATGTCTTTCAAGATATGTAGAACTTTTTTTGGCCTTTAAAAAAAGGGGATTCCTGACATAAATAGACAAAGACAAGTTGATAAGACAAAAGCAGTGAGCTGGCATTGTTCAACGACAAGCTATTAATGCTGCACTTCACCCAACAAGGAACTTACATGCCTGACACTTATGTATAATGTAAGAGTTTGTTTGTCTGATTGCCGTAGTGGGTAACGATGTTGAAACTTGGCACAGGGGATTGTGGTTTGAATCTAGGGTAAATAGCAACGTATGGCAATATATATTATTATCTTTTTTTTTTAATACTACCGGCTCCCCCCATAGTGTCTGTCAAGAAAAATTCTGGCTGTTCAAGTCCCCACTAAAGGCCCAGGTGCCAAATGCACCGCCTGCCACTGATATATACATATACTTTATAATTGCATATCCCAAAAAATATATTTCTCAGAAGGGGTTCATATCAAAGCACTTGACCATTGCTGACTCTAGTCAATAAAAGACATTCCAACATGAGGCTACCCATAAGCTAAAGGTATAATTAAGACCAGACAACACAAGATACTTTTTCCATGCAGGACACTATTCCAGCACAGCTGCTGCAGTAGCCTCTCTCAGTCGACTGAGCAGAGCTGCACAAAAGGAAAGTTGGCGTGAGTGTCTTGCTGATATACATGTTTCATGATGACGCACCAAGAGAGCACAAAATGTGCACTTGTTGCATCAAAACGTATTGAAAGGCGTGGAGTCATGACACGCATTAATAACATCTATGATTCCAGCAGACAAGCCGACATAAAAAATAAACTTCATACTGTTGATCAAGGGCAGTGCAACAGGGTGGCTAACACTCTGCAACTGGGCAGCAGTTAAGGAGATAAAAATTATGCCTGAGAATGATTTTTTTGCTTAGTCAGGCTTTTGGAAAGTCAGACTGAAGTCTGGCCAAGTTTGCAGATTTAATCCTCACTAACTTAACTATTCCCAGTGACTCTTCCTCTCCCAAATTTGAACAATACATACAATATTGGTTGATTTAGTTCATCCGTCCTCAGTTAATTTCTGTCGTAAGGTCCAATAACCATCAGACGGCATCTGAGAGAAGTGTTTTAAGAACAAAAAACGTCTTCAAATGCTTTGTCGCCTACGAGACCACAAAATTGGCCGTTTGGAGCACGAGAGCACCAAACATGGGAAACTAAATGATGAAAAAAACGTTTTATTCTCTGATGAGAAAAATAACAAGGAGATCCCACCTGAGATGTTTTCCACATAGCACAGTGGAGGGGGCGCTATCATGATCTGCTTTTTCCTTCAATGGAATAATGGAGCTTCAGGTTGTGCAGGGGCATCAAACGGCAGTTGGCTATGTGGAGATGTTGCAAGGGGCATCCCTCATGACTGAAGGCCCTCGTCTGTGTGGTAATGACTGGCTTTTTCAAAAGGACGACGCTACAGTTCACAATACCTGCCTAACAAAGGGCTTCTTCCAGAGAATTAATGCCACTCTTGTGGACCATCCTGTCCTGTGTGTTCGCCTAATCTAAATCCAGTTGACAACATTTGGGGATGAACGGCAAAGGAAGTTTACAAAAATGGACATCAGTTCCAGACAGACCTTCACCACCTGGAGCAACATTCCCACTATCCTCCTAGAAACACTGGCATCAAGCATGCCCAAGCAAATTTTTTGCGGTGATTAACAAAAATGGTGCAGCTACTTGTTACTGAGTCCTTTTTTTTTTAATTGTATTTCTGTGTTAGGGTGGTTTGGGGTTTTTTTTAGCTGTGGTTTTAAACTTTTGATCAGCTCATGAACAGATTATTTCAGTTCAGTGGTTGTTTGCAATAAATTGCTGACTCATTTTTTCTTTGTCCCACTCTCATTTCTTAAAACTTCAATCAGGAGTGTACCTTAGTCCAATTCAATTGAAATGAAAAGTAGGCAAGACCCTTCCATCAAAACAATCAATTTAAAGAGACAGTAAGAAGTAAGATTTGCAAGAGTTAAGATTTAATTAGGGGTTGTTTGTTTGAAAGGAGTTTCTCTCACCAAGTTCTTGCTCATGAATTTGGGCGGTCTAAATTCTCATTCCTGGACCTGTTCTATACAAAGCCATGGTATTACACTGCATATATATAAAATTACATGGTGTTGAGTGTTACCACAATTACAACAAAGCAGCAAAAGAAATAATGGCCTGAACATTCCCTACTAAAAGTTGTGGGTAATTTATGAATTTTAATTCATTTATGAATGAATTAAGCCTGAAAGTGCCCCTCAAATTCAACAGATATTTGTGTATGGTATTCCTGTATTTGTATCGGTGTGTGCAAACAGCCAAATCGAAGTGAAACCTCATATGGGCTCTCAGCTTTGTGCAGAACCTGGCTCAAACAAAAGGCATTCATCACAGAGCAGAAAGAGCAGAGTGGCTATTGAATGTAGGCATGCGGACACTAGGAGACATTCAAACATTTTTCACTTTTCCAAACAAAGAGATTAAAGGCTTATATTCAGGCTTGTATACAAAAGGCATCGGCTAAACATTTTAGTGTTTCATGTGTAACAATGCTTAAGTGAGCGCAGAGACTATGATGCAGAGCACACAAGTGCATCGTGAAATGTCACGTAATTGAACTTAATTACATTTATTTGTAACAAATGTTCCAGCTTTGCCAGTCTTTGTAATCATGCATTTCTAAGTTTGCATGACTCCTCTTCATGTTCTTACATTTTTCTAACCTGCACTTGCTGCTCGCCTAGCATTGCTGACCAGATTAAGTGTACTCTTGGCTGATGTTGCCACAAAGCATGCAGCCTCCTCTCATTCTATCTATCTATGGCTCTTTTCATTGGCTTTAGAGCATGAAACAAAGCATCTCCAATCATGTCCCACTAAGGCCACTCTGAGTGGTCCTCTTCAGAGCCATGGGTGTCCCTTGGGCTGGTGCTTGAGTTCTTTATTTGAGCTTCAGCCACCCATCCTCCAGTGATGACTGGAATGAAGGCGAATGGATCGAGTGTTTCAGTGTTGCTTGCTGCTGTAATGGGAGGCCAAGTGAAGCGACTTGCAGTTACTTTTGTCATTTTTACAGCTACAACTTCACATCTAATTGCATGGGTAATGGTTTAGTTCATTCCAAACATGCTGAACAAAATTCCACTGAAGTACATCACGTTTACACTTGCACTAAGAAGTAGGAAGAAGCAGAGCTCTCGGCAGTTACTCAGAGTTTGTTTAATGAGGGTTCCTCTTAAGTTATTCATTACAGTAGTCTCATATTATCATTAACTCTCTTGTTGCTACCCTGCTACTGCTACCAAGGAAGTTATGCTCTTAACTGACATGTGTTTGCTCACTCTTTGAAGCCAATTTTCTTTAAAGTTTGAGTTTGAGAAAGTATGAGTTTTCTTGGGACACACTTTATTATGCTATAAATTAAAATAAAATGAAGCCAGCCTTCTGGAGGTCAGTGGAGACAAAGAAAATAAAAATCCAAAGGGGGACAATGCATACAGTACCAATACCTCCTGAGGGTTTTTACGTTTTATTCTCCAGACACCTTTGTCACTGCATTCTTTATGATGGGAAATGAATGACAGTACTGGCAAGGAGCTGTGCGAATACCACCGAGAAGGATATTATGTTTCATTATAGGCTCTGCAATATAAATATTATTTATCCCACTCCTGGCTTGCACTTGAAGCTTACATCAGCTCTAAAAATAACGGCCATAGCCCTTTTCTGGAGCTGATAAAGTTTGAAAAATACCCAAGGCACAAGCTAATATTTCTAGTAGATGTTTAGAATTGCAGCATGCTGGTTTGTATAATATGATGCAATATGGTAACGACATAACGGACTTGAATGTTGGCCAATACCGATATCAATCTGACCACGCTTTGCGGATGTTTTGGATGCCGTTGGTTGTTTGCGGAGTTTGTTTATTCTCCCCTTTGGTCTTGTGAGGATCCTCATGCTGGTTTTGTGGTGCTGCTTTGGATACCCAACAGAGCTGGTTGTGTTGGACTTCCCTGGTTCTGTGCCACCGCAACGGACATGTGCAGTGCGGGTTTTGCACTCAGCTACAACATCCTTTACAGACTTTGTCAAGGGGTGCTGTCATACGGTCGACGTTGTCCTGCTCCTTTGTGAGCACTTGTTAGCATTGCTGTTGTGATCATGTGGGGCCTGCATGCTGGATAGAAATGCTGGAGCTGAGTCTGGAATGGACCGGTTTTATCAGAGTGCTGATATCAGCGATTTTAGATGCAGGCCAATATAATCTCATACTCATACTGTAATATTGGATAGAAATCTCGAGACCAAATGTCGAATGTCTGTCTGCTCCTCACACTTGGCCTGTCTCCCTCCCTCTGTAACTGGGTGTTTAACTTTCTCACAGGCAGGCCCCAGTCAGTCAGAGTCCACAACCGCACATCCAGCTCAAGAATTGTGAGCACTGGGACCCCACAGGGGTGTGTGCTGAGTCCACTCCTCTACACGCTCTTCACCTACGATTGCGTGGCCTCCCAGAACAACACCAGCATCATTAAATTTGCAGATGACACTACAGTCATCGGACTGATCACTGGTGGTGTTGAAACATCATACAGAAGAGAGGTGGCGGACCTCATAGCTTGGTGTCGTGATAACAATCTCCTTCTCAATACAGATAAGACTAAAGAGATGATCATCGACCCAAGAACAAGGGAAAAGGAGCCGCATAGACCCCTGTTTATTGATGAGACTGAGGTGGAGAGGGTGAAAACCTTCAAGTTCCTTGGCACACACATCAGCGAGGACCTCACCTGGTCTCACAACACCCAACAAATTCTGAAGAAGTCCCAAAGGAGACTGTACTTCCTGAGGAGACTGAGGAAATTTGGCATGTCCACCACAATCCTGAGTTGCTTCTACAGATGCACTATGGAAAGTGTCCTTACCGCCTCCATCACTGTTTGGTACGGTAACTGTACAACACGTGATAGGAAGGCACTCCAGCGGGTGATCAAGACCTGACAGAACATTGTTGGGGCAGCCCTCCCCTCACTGCAAGACATTTATAAATCTAGAGTCCTACGCAGAACACACAACCTCATCAAGGACAGCACACATCCACAACACTCATTATTCACACTCCTACCGTCAGGCAGACGCTACAGGAGTTTGAAGTCCAGGACCACAAGGCTGGCAAACAGCTTTTACCCACAGGCCATCAGGCTCCTCAACGAAGCACTCGCACACGCCGCACGCAACACACGCACACACTCATAGCACTTTATTTATTTATTTATTTGTATTATTTACTTGTATTAATGTCTCGTCTGTTGTTGTTGCTTAATTTATTGGTATATATGTTTATGTGTTTATGTTTCTTATGTTCTTATTCTTTCATTTGTTTTCTTTCTTTTCTTGGGAGAATGAACAGAATAAGATTTTCATTGCATAGTATAACTGCTGTTGTACTATGCACATGACAATAAAACTCTCTTGAATCTTGAATTGACTAAACATTTCTCCCACAGCTCAATACGCTTTACAAAACACCCACTGTAACTTTAGTTTGATGTGGTAGACACCTTTAGGGGAACGACATCTATGGTAGCATAACTTCCGAAGCATTCTGAACACAAGCCATAGGGGGCAGTACAAATGTCATTTAAAAAGTAAACACCATTAGGTGAACACATTTTTTCCCATGACAGTATATGAAAAAGCTAATAAATATTCTACCTTAGTAATTCCTTTCTCAGCAAGGAGTCCAAGTGTAAAAGGTCTAAAAGAAACAAAGTTTATTTCCAGCCCATGGGTCTTTGGGAGCACTCTTAGTTTTTAAGACATCCAATTTGGACGCGTGACAAGCCGTGCAAATATGATTGTCACATCCCTTTACACTAAACCCTAACAGTGCGTGACAGTTTTTGTAGCTGATGTCAGGCTGAAGACTGAATCAATCTCACCGTGTAAATGTGACAAAAATCCAATAAATCCCCTTGAAAGCCAAACAGAAATATAAATGATTCAAAGCTCGCCAGCTGTGGCAACACCACTTGATCCAAAGTGAGAGAAGCAATAACAAGCCTGATTCATGTAAGACCGGGTGAGTGACAGTCGTGTTACGACAAACAGAAAATATGTTTTTGTTCTTTTTAGGGTTATTGTCTTGATTGATGCAGAGAGGGAAAAATGACATTTCCTTATAAAATGACCATAATCAAAGTGGCAAGGAAAGGATGCGGAATGGAATTCAATGAAACACTGGGATTTGGCTGAAGGCCAGTTGAGTACTGGGCAAGCTGTCAGCAATTTTACTGGTATATACTGGTACTGAAATACTTTCTGCTCGTATGGTAAAGCCAACTATAACTCCTGATGAGAATCTCTCTCAAGCATGACAGCTTGTAAATCTTTTACACATTTTTACTCTGGCATATGATAATGGAGTAAATGTGCCATAAATGTACTACACTGTATGGGAACAGCTCAGAAATACAGTAGGTGCATATATGATACATTTCCACACTGCACCGTTTTAGGACAATGCAATGGCGTACTCACAGTAGGCCGCTCATACTGACTTGTACTTGGGCACAAATCCCCCTCCTTCTACTAGCCCCCACTGGCTGAAGCTCACACTGACAATCCGCACATCGGCCAAGTTGCTTGTCACATCACTTCTGTGCTGCTGTATGACTGCAATTGTGCTGACTTTCTTGATTGTTTCCAGAGCTTGCCTTGGTTTTTGTCTTTTGGATTATTTTTTTAGTATTCATATTTATTGCTGTTATGAATTGTTTCAGTTATCATTAAGAACTTGCGAGGAGGGCGTGCATCATTCTATGACTAGGCTACATTCAGTAATCGGGCTGTGCCGTGGCCAATCCAGGGGCATATCTTGGCCCTGTCTACACGGGAACGCTCCTGAGATTTTTTTTTTGGGCAGGTTGAAAAAAAATTGCGTCCACACCGGATTAGTAAATAGTTGCATCCAGACAGGAACGAATTACTGAGTGAAAACGATGTAATACACAAGGCACACCTACGTGTGGCGCTGTGAACAGACACGCAGACGGAACCATGTGACACAACATACTAGAGAAGAAGAAAGAACGCATGTGCATAAGTCCGTCATCTTCCGCACTTACTTTGGGAGTATAAGATAACAAAATACCAGTGAGTCATGACATTCGAAATATTCAGATATTAAGTTGGCTTGTCCCCAAAGCTCACTTCTGGTCATGTGATGTGGATGAAAGGCTGAAACGATAAAAACTCTTTGCCATTTTGACCTGAAATTGTTCCTGTGCGGATAGCCTCTTAGTCATTTGGAGGCCCAAGGCAAACCCAGTCATTGGGGCCCTCCACATCCTGACAAAAGTTTTATTTATTTTATATTCCATTTTTACAAAAGGTGAGTACGTAATTTAGGCCACTTTTTTCCTGCTTTTGAAATCTGTTAGTTATTTGTCAGCTTAAGTTGCTAGTTACAGTTCCTTCATGTAACTTGTTACGCATGTCTGAAACAAATGAGCATACCATACTATACCATACATTACCATGTTTATTCACAAGTGTGAATATGATAAAATTCTCCTATTTCCTGAGCTAGATAAGGTCCTTGAAATCCTTCTGGGGAATTATTGTTACTGAACAGGTGAATCATCGCAAACGCTTTTACTGAAATTGATAAGAACATTAAGCGACGTGTAACATAGTTTACCACTTTAATACTCACAATTGTGTGATTAAAAGCATCACTCTCAGCTTCATGCCTAAAACTACTGCAGTCTTCTCGGCTGTACTGCTGTCAAGAGCGTCTGGCTGTCTACCTTCTGTAGTTTTGATTAAGAAACTGTTTTCCTCTCGCCTTCTCCTCTTCTCTCCTCCACTAGAGTAACTCCACATCAGTTTTCCCCAAACCACGCCAACAAGTTTGTTTCTCTGCCGTCTTCCGGAATCAATCTGCATATACACGGAATAGTCCATTGCGTGAGAAGGGAGGAGGGAGCAGTGGAAGCGCTCATGATAGATTATGCATTTTGATGTAGTTTTAAGCACGTGAATTAAGAATAAAAAAGTAATATGTACTTAAATCAAAGAAAAAAATCAATAATCAGTTTTTATGAGACGTTTGGGGGCTCCTGAAAATCTCAGGGCCCCAGGCAATTCCCTGTGTTTGCCTAATGGTAAGTCCGCCGCTGGGCCCATCTATTCTAATCTTGCCAAGGGAGAGGAAAGAACTTTGAGCGCGTATCAGAGTGCTCACACTAGCCAGATGTGTCAAGACTTCAGGTGTGAAGTAGGCCGAAGCCCGGTACGATTGGCCTAGTGGAGTGGTTCTCGATTATTTTCTGTCATGCAGAAATATTTTCACACTCCCCCGATTTGAAATACAATTGAGAAACTGATAAGATCTATTCATTTATCTGTACAGTACAGACTGAACTCGAAAATGAAACCAGCAAAATGCAGCAAAGGGAGAGCAGTAAAGCATACAAGCATATTCAAGAGTCAAATTGCATGCTAAGTACGACAAATTCAACCATGTTGGCAGGTTGGCCTCTCACGACACCCCACCTCCAACCTCTCCCAACCCCCAGGGGGGCCCGCACCACTATTTGAGAAGCACTGCCCTAGTGTGAGTAGGTCTACTCCTTAAATTTGGAATCACACATTTGGTCCTGGTTTACTAGTTTCCCAGTAAAAGAAACATATGGATTGAACCTCCTTTGTTATGTATTATGTGACGAAAGACCAATTTCTAAAATTGGTTACGTATGGTTTAGATATTGTCTGATACCAGTGCCAAATCGTTACTTTTAAAACAACGCAGGTGCGTAAACGGTGCCCAAAATAGTACTTAAAAAAGGGAACACACACAAATGTTCTCCCATAACAATGCCTTTTTATTTTTATAGAATTTAGTGATATGCAAGTTGAACAGAATAGTAATTTAAATACTTCAACATATGAAATAACATTTGCAAATGGTCATAATTTCACAGCAAAACCAGCAATACAAAACACAGGGAATGTGCAAAAACCGAAATTACATGCATACATTTTGCACAATTGAGCAGAAACTGATAAATGATAAACATTTCTAGCAATGTTGGACTACCATTATAAAAGATGTTTGCTAGTTACACCGTGTTTTTTGTTAAAGTCCAAAAAACACATTGCAGCTGAGTGCACAACCTGCAAGCACAATTTCCCTGTGCTGGCACAGAACACACAGAACGACATTGAGAAGTAAATAGGTCAGTTTTTCTCATACCTACTGTTGCTCACTATTATTCTCTGTTTGAGTAATATCACTTGATCAAGCCTTTCCTAACATTCCACACTTCTGAACAAGTAATAAAAGTATGTATAATATATTCTGATATCAGATCGATATCGGCCGATATTCAAGGCTGCAATATCAGATCGGAAGGGAAAAAGTTGTATCGGGACACCCCGAGAAACTACTTTTTGATCCCTGCTGCAGGAAGGATATTATAGTGAGTGGGCGGACACCGGCTCCTTGCAGAAGCACTCAAGCATTCACCCCAAAACACCACAAACCCTGAAATTAAAATACAATAAACTATATTCTGCAGAATTCAAATACATGTTGGTTGTAGCAAAACAAACCACCCTGATGTTTTTTCCAGTGAGTAGTGAGTTGTTTAAAGCCTGTGGTTGCTGAGGTTACACACCTGTCCAGTTGAACATAGAATAACCAGGCTCACAGCGGCTATAGATCCCAGCAGACTCCGCTTTACATTGTCGATACTCTCTGAGCTGTTTTACTCGCGTGTCATGATTGAGGTTTAGCCTCATTTTGGTTAGCTACTCGCATGATTGACAGGTTGGGTTAAGATTAGTCTATGCAACAGTTATTTAAAACATACTGTATTGTAGCATGATGGAAAAAGGTGGATATAGAGAGTGTTTTGCTGTTGGAGAGCAGGAGGGGCTTCAGGCACTGTTATAGTCACAATCAAAATGTAATGCACACACACTGGATTAGATTACACTGGTTATTTGTGCATTTTAAGGACCATATCCACCAAGCAGTGCAGTTCCATTTAGTTGAGTACAGCAAGAAAGGCATTTTTGGCATTTCTACTGTAATTGTTATCATGAAATGTAATGATTTGTGGAAATAAGAGGAGTTTATCTCCTTCTACCCCTCTACACAGGATTGCATTGTTTCTAATTAAATGTTTCATTACAGATACACTACTGGTCAAGGGTTTGGACACACCATGAGAAAGAGTGTTCAAACTTTTGCCTGGTAGTTTATATCAGAGATATCAAATGTACAGAGCCACGGGTGGTTTGGTTCAGTTCGGGATGATATGGGTCACATTTTTCGGCATGGATTTTCTGTGGATTATAATAAAACAAGAATTAATGATGGTTGTGTCACTTTTTTACAGGGTTTATTATTTGTTGGTTCATTTGCTGGCAGGTTCAGTTGTTTTGATGCTATGATAACCTACAGTGAACCTACAGTGATTGTCGTTAATAACCCTTTCCAAAAAGTCAGACAAAAACCAAACTGTACTTAAACCAAAACAATTGTTCCCACTGGAAATAATGTAAATCCAATATACAGTGTAAGTCAGTTCCAGAAGACAAAAATATTAAGAAAAATACAAATAGAGAAGAAGTATAGTTTTACATAGAGAAAACAATGGGAAATAAATATAAACGACAAATGAAATGCCTAAACATTAACATCACGTTTACCTTTATTGAAAACTCTTGTTGGCAAATGGGAGACTACGAGGTGGCGAGACAGAGGAGGATACACTCCCGCTAACATTTTTTCATTGCTCTACAACAACAACAACTTATCAATATCTTTGATCGTTTGTGATCTCTTTATCGTTAACACCTTGACCCCTTTGCCGACATTAGCTCTTTCTTGAATTCAATAGTGTTCCTCACCTTCTTTATCACTTGCAACTTTTTTTGGCCCCATGGTGGGTTATTTAGCAGTAGGACTCAATAAAAAAAAGCATATAGGCTGAGTTACCAAGCGTGGAATGCTTTGCTTGGGCGCTTGCTTCCGTGAAATACTACTTTGTCACATCCAATATGTGGCCGTACGGAAATCGAGACAAAAAGGCAACTGTGATGACATTTTTTTGAAAACTGTTGTTGAAAACCAAATTGTACGAAAAGTAGGGTGTACGAAAACCGAGGTTTGACTATACATGTCTGACACACAGCTTATGCACGCTGTGATCGAAATGCAAGCCTGTTTAGTATTTACCTAAAATGTGGTTAAAATACGGCTTGATGTTCCTGTCACTGGGTCAGTCTGCTTGTTCACACACCCTCGCCTCAGTAAACAAGAGGTAGAACTACAAACCCTCTTGTCTTTGAACGGGTAAGGAGGGGTGCTAAGGGGCTTTTCAACTGGAACCAGATGGCTTCTTAATGTGTGCATGCCTTTATATGAGTGTGTGAGAACATGAGCATATGATTGTCCTCAAACAAATCACCGTTGCTGATGTCTCGGCCTTGTGCAGTACTGTACATGGAAAAAAGAAAGGCCAAAAATTAGCTCTATTTTTCTGTAATGAAAAAATGTTTTGGTTTCAAGGACAGTCACACAACAGGGAAAACATTTTCCTGTACTGCAGCTTAAAAATGAAGCACACACACCAAGGCTATGGTGTTATCTCACAGCACGGGGCTGTTGGGCTAATGGCCAAACACAAAGAATATAAAAACATTTGGAGGAAAAAGTGCGAGGTGAGTGATACGAGCGATCCCTCCACTGACTTGAGAATCAAGACATGGTTCACTCTCCCGTCGCTCTGAGACGTTGGCTGCCTCACATTTCTCCTCTTTGGCACTAAGCTGTTTGGGTTGGCCTCCCAGGGTGACTGTAATCCCATTTTGGGGTCTCTTAGAGGGAAGTCGAAAAGATGCGAGTCTAGACCATTTCATCTTCCACTGAGTCCCACAGGTGCCATGTGATACGCGTGTTTTGAACTACACGATACGCTTGCGCTTGCGGGCTCTGGTCACAGAAACAAGGCAAGACATTTGATGAGCTTGCCTGATAATGACTGCAAAAAGTAAAAGTTATGAAACATCTGTCTTACCTTTAAATCACCAAAGATACATGAACAACAATGCAGAGATGTAAAATGAAAAGTTACTCTTGACTTAGACCAGGGGTGTACAAAGTGCAGCCTGGGGGCCATTTACGGCCTGTGACTGCACATTCTAAAAATATAATTTAACAAGAAAACTACAAAAACAGCAACGATGGAAAAATAAGCAGTAATTTTACAAAAATAATGTCAAAATATTGAGAGGAAAAACTTGTGCTCTAATCAGAAAAGGTTGTAATTTTACGAGAACAACGTAGTAACATTGTAAGGAAAAATTATGTCAAAGCTTTGCCAAAAAAGCTGAGATGCATTTTTTTTCTTGAAATACATACATAACTTCCTATAATATCTACATGTGTTGGTTTACAAAATATCAAAGCGGCCGTTGCATGCTTTCATTTTTCAGTGTGTGGCCCTCTGTGGAAAAGGTTTGGACACCCCTCACTTAGGCCACTAAACGGCTAGGAACTGTTAACTCTGTTACAATTAGCAATCTTGGCTCTAATTGAAAAAACTGCAGACATTTAAAGCCAATCTTGCTTTTAATGGCTATCTTCACAGCTGGAACTGTCTTTTTACGTGCCTGCAAGATCGGCAAGCTTAGCACAGCTCTGGCAGCGTGTGTGGAAAACGCAGGCACGGTCTTCGGCTCAAGAGCCAATTGCTTGACATTATCCAAAACCGAACTTTAAAACAAATGGTAACCTTAAAAACAAATCTTCACCCTCAGCGCCCTTTGAAGCTACACTGTTGACGTCACACAAAATGACTCAAAATGTCCTCACCAAAGTGGTTCGGAACTTAAATTGGCTACATATAATCATGCACATAAACAAACCATTAAAAGCATTAAAAAAAGCCACACTTCACAGTATGCAAAGATGCTGTCAGCAGTGATGAGCAACTTGCTTTGCAGGGGAATAATACAATAAAATGCACGGCTCATTCAATTCCATTTTTAGTGTCACTGTCAACCAGTTTCCAGTTGTCAACATGCAGATCAAAACTATCAATTTGACTAAATTATAGCCTGAAAAGAAGTGCGAGTCACAATGACTCATGTCTTGAGCTCGGTGGTTGCAAAAGACAATGCAGATAATCCACTAAGAATGTGCATCTTCTGATTACGGCTGTCACTGCTCGGATGGGATCAGCGCGTTGACAGATAAAGCCGCACTTAAAGGGAGAATGCCAACACATTTTAGCTTTGAAATGGATTGTTTTTTATCCATGTGAAGAAAAGCCATCATTTACAGCAATGTGTAATGTATGAATACAGAACACATCAGCCAGTGTATTACTGTGACCCAAGGATATCCTAAATTCAGTGTGACCAAAGGCCTTCCCCGCCCCTCCTAGATGCTCAAGTTAATCTTATTTTCTATATGGCGCCAGAGCACAACAGAAGTCATTTAAGGCCAAGTCTCCACCTTGTCTCTTTTATCTTTTTTCTGTCTCTCCATGGCATTTACAATTCTCTAACAAAATCACCTCAGCTCATTGTGTTGTGCATGGAGGGAGGAGCAATGGTATCAATTATATGACACGTCTTCATATGTCATGTGAGCACACATGGCGTTGGTTCTGTGATTCTGTGGATTGTTTTGTCTTTTCTTAGAGCTATTTTATAAAAGTTGATGGTTATCATAAATAACTGGAGCATTCCAGTCATTCTGTGACTTCATTGCCTACAGGCGTACACGTGTGCATGTGTTGGTATTTGTCCAAAATGCCCTTAGCCCCAACGCTGTAAACCTACGGGGCTTCGGGGCTATTTTACTTCTAAAATAAATGCAAATGAGTTTGTTGGAAATTTGTATCTGGTTTGCACGTTTAAAAATTGACAATAGACTCACTATTATATTCGGGTCACCATCTGCCAATTAAATGTCTGTGGTCCATGCTAACACACTTAGTTTGGCTTTTTGTTCCTAAATCGCAGGCTTTTGACATACTTTTTGCCATACTGCCATACTAACATGGGATTGTTTTTTTTTTTTAATAAAAACGGATAAAAACATTTCGTAACATATACTTTTCAGAAGTCACATAAGTAAAATCAAACAGAACCACAAATTATTACATTAGATCCCTGTATTCTCACACAACCCCACTGGCACCTCCCATAAGCTCACCACTCATTGCCTTTTCAGCCTGTGCCCGGCCGGGCCCCATGGGTCCCCCATGGGTGTAGGCCCCTTGCTCAGAGCAAGACACGTTGGAGAGACTATGTCTCTCAACTGGCCTGGGAATGCCTCGGGGCTGGACGAAGGGAGAGGGAAGTCTTGGCTTCCCAGCTTAGGCTGCTGCCCCCGCGACCCGACCTCAGATAAGCGGCAGAAGATGGTTGGATAGATGGATCCCCGCTTCTCATGAAGGTTACGTTCCGGGATCATCAGCAAATGAAGAACATTTTTGAGTAATTGGCAAATTCGCAAATTTGTAAATGCTGATACTGAATCACGACTGTGCGGGGACCAACTGTATAGTATTATCATGACATTTCTAATGTCCACATTTTAAACAAGCACGGTGCAGTGGCTCAGTGTTTATCATCTCTCAGGGGTTTCCAAACTGTGAGCAGCAACAGCAGCAGCAGCTTGAGAGAAATGAAGAAAAAACGTTTTAAATCCTGCTTCAGTTATGTTTAGCGGCAAAATTAATTTGTTTTGTTTCGGGATCTATATTCTTTAACATCAGAGATTTTGCAGTAGTAGATGCCATGGACGACTCTTCAAACTCCGAGACAACTTAAATGTTAATGAGATTCATTGGGTGTCTGTTTGGACTAAATATTTTCGGCCTAGAAACAAACTCGAGCTAATGAAGTTGCATACTGACAAAGACCTTTGTGTTGCGCCTGACAAACGCTCTTAAAAACAAAACAGTCTGTTTTGCTAAATTACAACAAATTACTGCATCCACTGTGGGTTTTACGAAAGGAAGCTTGATAAATTATTAGCTCTTCAGGTAACCACTTTACTTCCTGTACTGACTTTGAGAACTCAGCAGAACCATACCCTGCATATGTGGGCGTTAATGGCTGTGATTATGGAAGCCTTGATTAGCTCTTGCTGTGGTTTATGACACGTACACTCAGAGACACAATTTGTAGAAAGCTAAATACCAAATTGCAATCGTATATTTATTCAAAACAAGACATGCATGTTTAGTTTTAGACAAAATGTTCTTTTTCTTCGCAGGTAGGGTTAATTCTATAAAAATTACAGCTTCATTCATATTAAACTGCACATTCCAACAGTAATGGTAAAGTTAATACGCGCCTATTAGTTCCAGACATAAAGAAATAACATCCCTTAAGGGAGACAGAGCATAAGTCTTGTCTAAGGCACTTCATTGTAAAAGTAAAGTTTTAGTTTCACATCAATTCCTATTATAAAAAGACAAAAAGTACAGCCTGCAACACAAGCCTTGACAATATGTGGGCTCCTCTTTGGGGACATTTTGGACTTTCTGACCATTTTGGACTTTCTGACTGACAGTAGTGACGTGCCAATTGACTTAATACACAACAAGAGCGGTGTGCAGTCTCAAGCAAACCAGTGCATTTTGTCTTTGGAGGACTAAAGAATGATCTCCTGTGCAGAGGCAAAAAATCACCTTGTACGGCTGCACTCATGGGGCTACAGGCTAAACCCGACAGTCAGATAAAATTAGGCTCAAATGTCTGGACAAGTTACAGTAACAGTGACCACCTTGACTGGAAGAAATAAATCAGCTAGCCTCGCGGGTAGTCCACTGAGTACACTGGGCAACAGGTGGCTGTCAACTTAAAAAGAAAGCGGGTCATCATCCACTTAAGGGAAGAGCAGCAAGTCTGTCTGCTTCTCTGCAGGCTGCACTAAGCTCAGCCAAGCAACAGCAGGAGGACAGAATGAGGATCTGTGAAGCCACTTCACGGTGGAAAACACCCATTCGATTATGTGGCGAAGGCAATCTATTTGAAGGAAATTGTATGAAACATGAATGAAACTCTGTGCGCGCTTTGGTGTGGTTAGCTTAGCGTTCCAAAGGCTGTGCAGTCAAGGACATATTTTGTGATGTAACTCAAATATTCCAAATTATATTTGCACGGGTGAATATGTAGGTTCGTTTTATATTTTGCTATATTTACCAGCTTAGATTTTATGAAAAGCTTCAAAAATACAATTTGAAAGAGCGGCGCTGTCACAAATGCAGAGGGAGAGAGCAGACCAGAAAGACAGCATTTGTAACCTCTGCATGCTTTTTGCTGTAATTTAACACTCATTCATGTCTTTGCTCCGTTTAGGGTTCACTGTTTTGAGTTCAAGTGAACCAAATCGCATCAGAGTTCACTTGCAAGTGCACCGAGACCCATCACTCAAGAGGTCTCGGACCGCTTGTTTGGTTGATCAGATTGGTTGGTCAGAAGACTGTGTTCACGCTTGACCAAACAAACGGTACTAGCAAAGCGAACACATGAGAGTTTGTTTTAACCAAACCAAAAATACAAGCGTGAACGCACCCTAAAACAAGGAAAAGCCCTATTGTAGCCCACTCCATAAACACCACAGACGAGTGGATTGAAACATCTGAAACCCCTACAGTATATTCTGCCACAAAAACTGACAGAATTTCAAAAGATTTAAGGGTTAGAGCATGTCTACTTCATAACGCTCATACACATAAGCCTTTTCATGTAATAATCTACTATAAAAATAGTGATGTCAAAAGAACAAAAAAATACGACAATACCTCCTGTATTTTTCACATGCAACGGATGGCAGCTGATGCAGCCCTACCAAAGTATGCTGGGAAACCTCATTCCCTGACACCTTACGAGCTGGCCATCAAGTTGACAGTCCAGACTTTTAGCTCAATGGCTAGGACTCTTGACTCTCATGCTCCGGACCCTGGAATGAGCCCAGGCAGGTTACATTGGTGCTGAAACCCAGGATGAGATTGAGGTTTAGGCAGGTGCTAGCCAGTGTGGTTGTGCAGATGTACGTCGGTAAACTAGAGTGCTTGGCTCTCATTCTGTGGACGCTGGTTTGAGCCATGCATGTACACAGGGTCGGACCAGATTGAGCGCAAGATTTATGGAGTGAGTTGGTAGACCTGACTCCCTGACACACAGCCATCGACTTGACAGTCCGAGCTTTAGTTCAATGGCCATGCTCTCGACTCTCATTCTACGGACCCGGGCGAAACGCGGGGTTGGCTGGACCTGGGGATACACATTTGTGTGTATATTCTTTCTCACACAGTGTGTACCAATGAAAAGAAGAGTATGAGGGAATTAAATCTAAAACTAAAAAAAAGAATTTTCATTAAAAGCTACTAACAGCAGTTACTTGTACTGTAACAAAGATCCATGCTTCTAGGATTCTTGACAGTGTTTAACAAATAACTTGTCACATTACTGGAGTGCCTGCAAAAGTGGTATTTCTCATTTCTTGTATTTCTTCCTGAGATTTGAAACTTCACTAATAGCAGTCATGGCTCAATGAGGAGGATAAATCACAAGAGAAGCGAGCTACTTTCTAGAGACCAGTATGTATACATGTGTATCACTACATGTGTGTGCTTCTATGACCATGTAAACAGGCAGCAAATAATGAACAGCTATTAAAAAAAAACAAATAAGTGGAAAGTATCTTTCACACAGGAGCATGAGCCAAAAACTGACGGACTTCATATTAGTAAAAGCTTAAGCAGCTGCTGATATGTTCATCGTGTGTCTGTGTGTGTGTGTGCGTGTGTGTGTGTCACTAGCAGGCAAGTCTCCATGTGTTTCCACTCAGCTCTTTGTGCTAGTTCCCTCACATTACTCAGACACCAGGAGGCCCAATAAAGAAAAGTGACAGAACACAGTAACTCTAAAAACATTAAATGTTTTCAATCTGTGTCCTGCGCCAACATGCAGCCTAGCAGAGTGTCGCAGAGTGCTAATTTGCGCTCAAATTAAGAATCAAGCTGTTTCCCTACAGCCTGCCACTGTGCATTGTGTGCAACCCCAATAAAAAAAAGCTGCTGGTAATAGTGGCAATTAAAGCTCATACCTCACTGGTGATGCGGCACACATTTCACCATTATGAAGGGATAAATACAGTACAGTACTCACCGATGCAGGCGTGGACTCTGATTGACAGCTGCGTTCGAAGTATAAGGCTGTGTTTTTTGCCTCTTCTGTAAAGAAAATGAGAAAATGGAGAGAGTGAATATGTGTTTATTAAGACATAAACGGAATGTCGCCAAGCAAGCTTCATTATGCCTGTAAAGGAAGCCACTAATAGAAAATAGAGGAGAACAGCTTGAATAAAAACAAAGTGCTGATACAAAAATGTTTTGTGTTCTCAGTTTCTGGAAAACAAAAGTGAACGGGGCAGACAGCACAACAATGAAAAGGTCTCCATGGGTGAAAATGACGGATGGGAGCAGTCCACGGGTCAACCCCGCCCTCCGTGTTAATGGAGACATGCAAAGACCCGATCACCATCCTGTCAACATCTTACAATGTCTGAGTGACAATCTGAGACAAAGATGCCAACAATGCACCCCTGTGCTATTCACTGCTTCAGGAAGAAGCTTGCTCCTTGATTTATGGACGAAGTCGCATGTAAAGCCCGTGTTTCAAAGGAGTAAGGCCAAGATTTATGGTGTGCCTGTTCAAAAAAGATGGCATCATACAGAAAGTAGTTATGTGGACCCTTCTTCCTCCTTTAGTGATTTCTGTCACCCCTGCCTTTGATAATATTTAACCCCCAATATGTTTGCCCCTCTTGAATATTTACACAATTTAAAAAAAATTAACAGTCAACTGGGATTTGGTCCTTTTATGGGGAATATCTGGAGCCTTATTAGCATTATGAGTTTTGTTTTACCAAATCGCCAAAACCAATTTTCCTAAAACTTTGTAGGCAAGTGGGGTATGTAATAAGGAAGAAGAAAATGAGATTTTGGTGCATATCATGTTGCCTTCGTTATTTTTTCACTTCGGTTAACACTGTCGGCTTTTTTAATGATCCAAATTAAAATTGTTCCACCTTGGCGGAGGTCTGTGCTTGACTGATGAGTACCATCCTAGTTAACTCCACATGTACCTGTTTATATCACTTATACTGTATCATATCAACTTCCTCTAAGCAGTTGGAATCAGGCAAGTCAAACAATAAATAAATGACGTCTGTCTCATGCCAATGTTACCGAGGGTTTCAGGATGCCCGCTGATGTCGGGGAAGTTCGGTGTTAATAAAGAACAGGAGCCACGACTGCAGGATGCAAGTTTATTCATGTACACGTATGTATTCATGTATGTCAGCGCGTCTCTTTCAGCAAAAGTCAAGAGACATTCTCAACCCACACAGCACACTTCCGGATTTTAAAATAAAAGCAATGTGGACTACATCTGGTTTACTTGTGATAACAAAATAAGGGTGTCATAAAAAAGAGCTTACACCAACAATGAGGCAGCAAAGTCTACTAGTGCTAATATGGCTCATAGCTCATAGACAAACCTTTTACAGGTTGTTTGATATTCTGCACCCAGGTTAGTACATATTTACAGTAAGTGCCTGCAGCATCATGTGAGAAACTCATAGCAAAGTTGATCAAAAGTTCATATCATTGAAAAATTCCTGGGGAAGTTCAGACATTTCATCCAGAAAGAAGTCTAATTAGCGCCCTCGTTTAAACCATGCAGACTTTTATGACCCTGCCTCTTAAAAGCATCAGATTGAGACTCGTTAGGAACCGGAATCGAAATGAGGATTCAGGGTCAGAACTAGAATAGTTCCAATTTAAATGATGCCCAACCCTAGTCATAGTTCAGTCCATTACGTTGATCGCAATCAACTGTTGTGTGGGTTGATCACATGTGTTACCTACATCATAAATGTTACTTTGTAGATGTCATATGTCATCAGTCAGTGTCATTAAACTCCCCTCGTGATTCGCTGTTGCTCCTACGTGGCAAAGATTAAATGCTGAAGAGAAAATTCAAAAAGTGGCACATAGAAATGCAACTTTCATCTTTATTATTCAGATTACCGATAAACTAACAACGACAAGAATTCATTAGCTATAACAGAAAAGATGACCAGCCCCTGTCGGAGGTGAGCAAAGTCATGTTTAAACGCTTGAGCACCTTGAACCTCGCCATATTATACCTTGTCGCCACTACCCATCCATCCATCCATTTTCTATACCGCTTCATCCTCATTAGGGTTGCGGGGGTATGCTGGAGCCAATGCCAGCTCACTTCGGGCGACAGGCGGGGTACACCCTGGACTGGTTGCCAGCCAATCGCAGGGTACATATAGACAAACAACCATTCACACTCACATTCATAATTTAGACAATTTAGAGTCGCCAATTAACCTCACCTGTATGTTTTTGGGAATGTGGGCGGAAGCCGGAGTACCCGGAGAAAACCCACACGCACACGAGGAGAACATGCAAACTCCAATGCCCAAGGGAGACTTGAACCCAGGTCTTCCCGATCTCCAGGCTGTTCCTGTGTTGGCCAACATGCTAACCACTAGACCACCGTGCGGCCCTGTCGCCACTACATTGTGCATAAAAATATACCCAAAATGCATAAAGAAGTAAATGGCTCATACCTGATTATAGTTTTCTGTTTAGGTAATATCACTCGATCAAGCCTTTTCTAACATTCCAGTCTACAAAATATGTAATAAAAGTATGTATGATTTGTGCTGATATTGGATTGAGATCAGTATCGGCCAATTGTCGAGGCTGCAATATCTGCATCGGATCAGAAGTGAAAAACTTGTATTGACAGACCCTTAAAATATACAGGTGAGAAATAATTCAGAGTAAGCTGTTTTATCGACACTGGTTTATGTTTTTTAAGTGTGCAGGACTGGGGGGTACATTACATGGCTTCAACAATTAAGACTTATTAGAAGCATCACCTTGTTTCACCTGCACAATGGCAAAGTGAAGCTTTATCACTTTAACAGTCTAAAAAGGAATAATGCAAACAAGGCTAAGAACACAGCAGGTAGAGTTGTCACCATCAGCAATACAGCTCTGACAAATAGGCTTTCATGCTTCCTACACAATGGACTGTGAGTCTTCTGTCTGGCGCCGCACCAAACAGTAGACTGTTAGTGACACTCAAACAGCAGTAGGCCTGACAGTAGACAAAAAAAAACTCAGCTCCAAGAGCAAACAAGCATCATCACTGCTCGATGCATCCAAGCCTGTCAGATACACTGACATCTTTCCGGCTCCAGTCAGTGGGAGACTGCGCACAAGCAGATTACACAGCAGGGGACGTCATCATACCGCCGCTATTTAGCAAATACAACAGCAAGCTTTGGGCAGATGTGAGACAGGAACAACATCTGTCATCATGAGACTGCAAAAAGGAACTTAATCCAAATGTGCAACCAGAACCCTTTAGTCACGAATGTCTGCTTTCTGTCGGCTTCACTGCAACTGTATCCCTTTACTGCACCTGAGGCAATGCAGAGCAGCGTGCTCATTATCAAATTAAACAAACATGCACGGACTACAAGAGAGGCCCACCCACTCCCCAATTAAATGAAAACTGGGCACACTAACAAAGAACACGGCATGCCTGCAGAGGTGAAGTCCACCGCTGCAGAAGTAATCCCAACGATGAACTTCTTGTGGTACCTAATAAACTTTATGGTTCTTTTTTGATCCAACATTTTTCTGTGCATGCCCAGGTGATGGCTGATCACGCCAAGCCAATTAAAGCTGGCGGTTGTTGCTTGGAGGTCACCCATCTAAAATATCGTTATATA
This sequence comes from Dunckerocampus dactyliophorus, assembly GCF_027744805.1. Taxonomy (NCBI): domain Eukaryota; kingdom Metazoa; phylum Chordata; class Actinopteri; order Syngnathiformes; family Syngnathidae; genus Dunckerocampus; species Dunckerocampus dactyliophorus. The sequence continues at coordinate 22,148,114 of NC_072825.1, forward strand.
TTTTTTAATACTGTCACAAAAGAATTGATGATTGGCTTCAATTCCGAGGCATAATGTCAGAACGAGACAAAAAACATAGCTCCTATTTGACATAAACATGAAAATAAGAGGTCTGTTGCAACTTAGATGGGAGGTAACTTGTGTGCACAGTAGGTTTTTATTAAAACGTAGTTTATTAAATACTGAGATTTGTAGAACTCGACAACCAGACTCTGGTATCATAACGTCCCTGCAAATGACTGAACAGGGCCCCAGAGGGTGAAGAATCCGTTTAGTCTCCATGGTGAAGATGCTTCTTTAACCATTGACCAGGCATGCATATTTGTGAACACGCACAACAATGATTACGCTGCACTGCTCTGTTAATCATACCCTTCAAACAGCTTTGCACACACAAAGCAGCCAACTGGTGTTTGATTTCCACCTTGATGTTGAAGTTTCACGACGCTACATTCATTTCCTTTCCTTCAAATGAAATCTAACGCGCACTTGAGTCTATCTACAATGTCCAAGTGGGTCAGAAGAAAATGAAAAACACTGAAAGCAGAGCTGTCCTATGAGAGCAGAGAGGACGTGGTGAGAAACTCTGAATAGTTGTGGCCTTCACAACAAGAGCAATTTGATTTTAATGTGCTTGATTCGTAAATGCTTGTCCAAAATATCAAAAACACTCAGCAGTTCCAAGAATGACGAGATGCAAAGAAAACAAAACGGCTTGCTTTCAGATTTAGAATGTATGCACCCAAGGAATGACTTGCGAAAAGTACCTTCCTTCGGTGCGTACTCACGTGAGGGCTTTGTACAGTTCTTGGGAACACTGGACATCTCCAGTCCATATAATTCAGTGTTTCCCATACATTCATTTTTTTGTGGTGGCCCACCAGAATTTTTCTTGTATATGCGGAAACCTTTGAAAGTGTCCACTTCGGGTTTTGAGAGGAAATATCATTCTCTGTTACGTTCAATCGGTGCAGAAGTCATTGCTGAAGTCATGAGTTTTCTACCACTTTAAGAGATATATTTGAGTAAGTACGTATGTGTGATTTATTGATGTTCTGATACCATTTTAAAATTAGTAAGCCCTAATGGGAACACACTATTTTGCGTACCTGTAGCTTCACTGCTAATGAGCTGTGTGTTTCTCCACGCTTGTCTCTCATAGTGTGTATATCCAAGAAGCGCTATTGTACACTTTATCATATCTCATAAAAGGAGCGGGACAGGGTGGCCTAGTGGTTAGCACGTTGGCTACCCAGTCAGGAGATCGGGAAGATCTGGGTTCAAATCTCCGTTGGGCATCTCTGTGTGGAGTTTGCATGTTCTCCCACATTCTACATTGTTAGGTTAATTGGCGACTCTAAATTGTCCACAGTTATGAATGTGGGTGGTTGTTTGTCTATATGTGCCCTGCCATTGGCTGGCGACCAGTCCAGCCTCTCGCCCGAAGTCAGCTGGGATAGGCTCCAGCATACCATACAGTGAGGATAAGCGGCATAGAAGATGGATGGAGGATACAAATGTTTACATTACACTAGCATAGCTGCAGTATGTGCGCTACAGTGCTAACATTCAGTCATATTTTAACAGTAACATCATGCTAGTTGATGTTAGCCTTTCTGCCGAAGAAGACAAGTAGCAAAGCCTGTTTTTTTGTTGTTCTTTTTTACAAACCTGTGTGGTGGGCATGTTCAAGGTGCATGTTTATTTAGCTGCAGACGTGTCAGAGTTGGTATCATGTCCATGAAGAAGGAGGGTTTTCCTTTATGACGTCATGGAACCCAGAACTTCAAACGCAACCGTCTCAGTGCCTCTTCTCTCAAAAGTGGAGCAGACGAGTGAGGGAAATGACGTTGGGTGCCCATAAACAGGCACATATTACTGTTAGAAGGATGTACTGTGACAAAATAGTCATCCCTCATTTATGCCAGTTAATTGGTTCCAGACCTGACCGCGATAAGTGAATTTCGATATTAATAAATGGAACATTTTCATAGTTAGAGCATAGAAAACAATCTTTACTCTTGTTAGAGCCCTGCAGACATGAAATAACGCTCCTGTGGCCACCTTTACACACCTACTATTCTTTCTTTACACTATTGCTCAACTGTAATGCCCAGGCTATGGGATCACAGCAGGGACACACGAGACGGCCATAGCTTTAACCATTAGTAAGCTAGCGAGCTAACTAGTTAGCCTTCAATTATTCTGATTCCAAATGATTCATAATTTTTTAAGAACAGCGAATGAGCGAGGGAACAATAATCGAACCACAATATTGTGAGGGACGACTGTAGTTCTCTATCACGGTTTAATCATTAATCATGCAGTTTTGTGGTTGAATGTGGCCTCTTCATAGTAAAAAAATCCCTGCATTTTTAAGCAAATGTTATGTATTTTTTGTCTAAATTAAGCATTTTCAAGCATAAAAACGGCTCAATTAGCTAAAATACAGTACAAATACAGTATAAGGCATTAAGACGATGCATTCAAATTGTGATATGTAGTATTCTACACTGGTCGCTAGATGTCAGTAATGTTACTGTAATGTTCAGTGAGACACACATACTCTAGGCCAGGCTTGACTGCCAAAACAACAGGCTTGTACTGCAAGTTTGAATGACCTCACAACAATCAGAATCATCATGATAATAACACAGATTACTGTTGTGGCCAAAACCCATGCTAAAGTAAAACTCAACTCTGAAACCCCAAATTCACTTCCTGTCCTCCACATACTGTACGTGGGAAACATACGAAAACACAAAACACACGAGCACAAGTTTTATTATGTCTGAAATGGATTCTTTTTTGTCATTATGTCTACTATATTGTGTCATACTATAAGGATATTATTTAATGTCCACAGGGCTCTATCAATGTTAAAAAACATATTTAGCAGGTCGTAAACATGTTTTGTATGGTCTAACTACAAAAATATTACATTTATAAATAAGGAATCCGACTTCGCAGAAATTCACTTATCACGGTCGCGTCTGAAACCAAATAACTGCCATAAACGAGGGATTACTGTATCAAACTATCGTGATATTTACCCCTACGATGGATTATCCATACACCTTTGCCGTGTATAATTGTTTAAAATTATTATTTAAATATAGCTGCTATAAACTTCACTGTTCCTTCTCACTGATTTCCATGTCATCCAGGAGGAGTTCCTTACGAGACTGGCAGAAAATCGGGCGGGAGTCACAGAAAAAGAAAAAACAACGCAGCGACATGGTGTAGTTAAACAGAAAGATGCGTCAGCATAGTTGAAGTCAAAAGTGTGGACTCACTTTGGCGTTTATAGTTTGGATGAGACAAAGCTGGATAAGGACCTTACAGTATGGAAGAAGTGTCTCACAAAAATGTGAGACACTTGTTCGTGGAGAAAATGTTGGTTTTTCTACTCAAATGCTAAATGTTTTGAGTGCAATATTGTCAACATAGCCCTCACCTCAGCCTCATCTGGGTCACTCCATCACTAAATATTTATTTTGTTGTGCTTCTACTTAATAAATTTGATCTATTTGAGAGCCATGAGATGTGTCCTGTTTATACTTATGTTGCACTAAATATAGTGTCATTATTTTTGCACCATTACTGTTTGTAATCCAAAATATAAACTATAATTTCTTTCTTTGTTTGTTTAGTTTCACCCTATCACTGTTTTGCGATATTATCGTTATCGTGAGCCATGTATGGCAAACCATGTCATATCGTGGGGTACCCTGAGATTCCCAGCCCTAGTTAGAACATCATAAAATCGTCACTTTTGCATAATAGGGAGGCTTTCAAATCATTTAATCTTCAATCAGAAACAGTCACCTGATTTTACAACAACTGACAAGCACCGCCTAGTTCAGTGCTACAAAGGATATCGTGTGTATGTAAGGGATTCAATTAAACCATCATAGCTAGATCCCTAAATGCCACACTGACTATCTTAAACTGTGCACATGTCCAAGCACATGCCTGGCCTACACGGCCCATTTATAACTTAGAGGGACTGTAACAGCAATGGGACGGGGGATTTATGAGACCCAATCGTCTATAGCTGGGCTTCATGCCGTGGTGTGGAAGTGATTATGGCCCTTAAGCTCTTGTGATATGGATATCTCCTGGCTCTGTCAGGAGGACCATACTTTAATCTGATTGTGAAGACTCAAGGTATGACACAGGCACCCCTGGAATGTAACCTGTCATTAATATCAATTACAGACGCACATAATGGCCAAATGGATAATGGCGGGGCTTTAAAAAAAAAATCAAGCTTTTGCTTGTTAAATTATGCTAGAGCAGGGGTGCTTTAGCAAGGTCAACATGTAGGACTTGGCAGATACATAAAATGTGATAAATACTTTGGAGTTCTTTCGACAGTTTTTATATACGAGACTTGTAAATGCAAAATGCCTCATCAGACGTAATAGTCATCAAACCAACAACAGAGCTGTGGCGAGTGGCGCGGGGATGGGGAGGGGTGGGGGGGTGTACTCTTGCACATATCATAGCCATAAAAAGCCAGGAGGTCTACTGCCCTATTTTTACAAAATAATTGGCCGACCACCTTCTCCCCCCCTCTCTGCCCGGCCTCCTCAGACAACACAGTGTGGTTTTAATGACACACATCCATACCAGCTTGTGCCAGCTGGCAAGACGTGCTCCCTGGCAGCCTGGATCTGTGAGGAGGGAAGACGTGCACCACTTTAACCTCACAGCTCCCACTACCTTCCCATAAGCTCTACAAAATACAAACGATCTCACTTCACTTGGAATCGGGGGGAAAGACAGTCGCCCGATCGACACGCCAAGCCGGAGAGCCACAATGTGAATTCCACTTTAAATAAATAAATCCCATACATGTTTGTGGTCCAGTCGACCAGAAACACTCATGCCAACCTTTGGATTGTGATCCTCCACAGTGGGCGGCACATGAGTGGATACATCAACACACCCTACAGTACATAAAACATATGGAGTCAATAAAAAACCTGGCCAAAAAGTCAATGAAAAAAAACACAAACACAATTTTCAGTCTTTCTCTTCTTCATCCAGATCTACAAATGATGTCAAGATAAAGCACAATAGATGCCGAGAATTGTGAAGTGGAGTCACTTCTAATGGGAACATTGAGGTAATGTAAATTGTGATGAGGGCAATTACTTATGAAACATGTCGACACCTCCTAAGTGGGTTGTGTGATTTCACTGTTGACCTGTGGCCAGGCTTTTTATAAGACATGGGCACGTGAGGGTCCTGGAAACTCTTAACTATCTTGTTTCTTAACCTTGGTCAAGAATGAGTACTCAACGCAGTCCGTTTCACACCAAATATAAATGCATGCATGTTTTTATTAGGGCTGTCAAATGATTACTAATGTTAATCAGATTAATCACAGTTTTCAAATTAATGAATCATGATTAATCACCATTTGCCACTATGTCTGAAGTATGCCAATTTTTACTGTATTTTATTGAAAGAAAAATAAAAGCAGGACAGGAGTATATATATTTGTATGTATTAACTGCTCCAAATTAACTGAAAATTAATCAATCTAATCTTAAAATCTATTTACCTAATTGTATTTACTAGTTTCTGTAATAGTAGCAGAATATTTGAATCACACTTTAACCATGTTATTATGAGCAATGAGGGGTTGCATTCAAAGACACCATGTAACTTTAATTCACATGTTTTGAGTTTATTTTCTGGGATTTCGGAGCGTACTTAAATGCAGCAAATTGTTCTCCCGCATTAAGAGTTGCAAAGTGAGTGATAAGAATATCCACTTGTTGTTATTCTTTGTCTTTTTGTTTATTTAAACCACACATATACGCATAATAAAGGCGTTTTGTGATGTTCGGAGTGTCCATGAATGCATCTCGCGGTAGTCGAGTGACAATGAGGAAGTGTCGTTCTGGACTAGAGACGTGTTTGTTTGGAGTTGGAGATACATATATGGTGTTGGAATTGCACTGCTGTTGATGTGTTCAGGTCAGAATAAAGTTATAAAACAGCGGCAGACTTTGTGTGACTCTGTGGGGAGCTACACTGTGCCACCGTCTGTCGTCATAACAGAGAGGCGTTGCTTGCCATGATGTGTATACAGTAGTTATGCAAAAAAATGTAATGTAATTAACTAATTAATTTAGTTACCACCGTTAACGAGCTATTTTTGATATTTTTGATGAAAAATACACTTTTAAAGTCGCGCAAAACCTCTACAGTCGTCCCTCACTACATTGCGGTACGAACATTGCTCCCTTACGCTATTGCGTTTTTTCAAAAATGTATTAATCAATAAATGATTGCTGTTTCGTGGTTGACTGCGGCGTGTTAGACATGACATTACCGTCACACTGCATGGAGTCAGCCATGGCATGTCAGACATAGTGAAAACCCATTCTGTGTGCAGATGGTAAGTTTTTGGCTTCTTACTTTGTCCTTCTTCCCCACTTTCTTAAGTTTAGAATAAGTAAATTGGAGAGGCTAACTCGTTAGCTCGGTAGCTTGCTATGCTAGCTGTTCCCGTCCCTTATGTCCTTATATTATTTCATGTCTAAAGGGCTCTAATAATGCTAAAAACTGTATTTAGAATGTCATAATCAGGTTTTCTATGCTCTAGCTACAATAATGTTATAAACAAGGAATGACCGTATATACATTAATAATTAATAATAATCATTATTATTATTATTATTAATAGATTAAGTGGTTTGCTTTTTCTTTGTCTTCCTTTGTTTTTTTTGTGATGTCACTACAAAAGGGTACCTGTGATACTCAATAGCAAACGTGTAATGATAACCATAGAACTAGAAATGGATATTATAGTGAGGTAGGCATGTCTCTCCTGGCTGCTAGTATAATATGGAAAATATGACAATTATCCAACTGTTTCATCTTTAAGTGAAGCAATTCAAGCATAAGAATGAATCCTCCCTCTGCACGTTCAAAGTGACAGGTAAATACAATTTATTGTATTCAGGTTTTAATATAACGCTTATAACTCATTTTTATACTTGTATGACAGTTCCATGCAGCTGAATCACCTTCTGCAAAACACTTAACACTTCCTTGAATGCATTATCAAAGGGTCTAATTTTATTTTATTTAGCCTTACTACGACTGTATATCGAGATGAAAGGGCGGCACAGTGGCCTAGTGGTTAGCATGTTGGCCATACAGTCAGGAGATCTGGGAGATCTGGCTTTTAATCTCCGTTAGAATCTATGTCCAACCGGTGTTCGTGTGTAGGTGTTCTCCGGGTACTCCGGCTTCCTTAATCGCCAACTCTAAATTGTTCATCCGTATGAATGTGAGTGGGAATGGTTGTTTGTCTATATGTGCTCTGCGATTGGCTGGCAATCAGCCCAGGTTGTACCTCACCTCTCACCCAAAGTCTGCTGGGCTACATTCCAGTATACCCTCGTGATCCTAGTGAGGACAAGCGGCATAGAAAGTGGATGGATATCGCGATGAACTTATTTTTACATGTGCATGGCAGTTAAAAAAAGGCAAATGCCGGGGTGGCATGGTAGAGTGGTCGTCTCCCAACCTGAAGGTTGCGGGGTTCGATCCTCTGTCGTCCCGTGACCATGTTGAAGTGTCCTTGGGCAATATACTGAACCTCCAGTTGCTCCTGATGCTGCGTCATCAGCAGGTAAATGTGCTAACAGTGCCAAAGCGCTTTGAGTGCCTTGGAGGTGGAAAAGCGCTATGCAAGTAAAAGACCATTTACCATTTAAAATGATCGGTAAACATTGACTGTACAGTTAAAGGTTTTATAATGCCGATGATTGACTTAATTCACCTTATTGTTTAGAAAATGGGTGAATGGTTGAAGAGACATAAATAGCATATATTACAGCATATACACATATCAATACAAACAGCATATTCCTACAAGATTTTCCATGTGCTAAAAGACATTATGCAAGCAAGAGTCCATCAAGAGTAAAGACTACCCCCCCCCCCACACCACCACCACCACCAAACCACATGAAAGCAAAAGAATGAGAAAGAAATGAGAGGGAAAACACACACAGACAGGGAAGATGGAACAGAGAAATGATCTTACCCTCCGTCGTCTTGAAATCCTTCCAGCTCGTCCTTTTGCTCTGCCAGCGTCGACTCCAAGTCCAGATAGCTTCCATTGTGGGACAATTGCAGTGCACAGTCATCAGCCTGCAGTGGCGAGAGGAAAACAACAGCATTGGAAGATCTGCTGTGTCCAACTACACTCCATTCTGACTAGAGTGCAACCGGGTAATTTGGACATTAATATAAGCTTTTTTTAATCGGTTACTTCATCAAGCAGGCATTAGTTTCCCCCGAATCTTCATTTTTCATCTTAGCAAGACCTTTTGGACAACTTCATGCTTCCATCTATGAGGGAAACATTTGGGGAATGCCCTTTTCTGCTCCCATTGCACACAGATGATCTAGAACAGATATGGGGAGCCACCAGGCCTTCTCTCAGGTTAGACATCAGTGACCTCAAGACATTAGTCATGTGACAGTTGCCAAATGCGCCACACATATTTTACCTTCATGTCTAATCTGCTCCTAACCGCAAAATGTCTTCTTATCAGCTCCTGTCAGCACTTAACAATGACAGATTTGGGAGAAGCATGGCCGTCTGATGTCTCTTATCTTACTGTCACACGCCATGGTTCTGTAGTGCAGGTGCGATTTCTCAGGTCTTAAAGGCTTTTCATCAGCTGATTTGTTAAAGACACATGAGTCCAGCTGACCTCCAAAGTGGAGATATGAATCCACTAACGTGCAGGTGTCTAATAAAACACACAATACACAGTGGAAGGGCTGCACTAATTGTCTGTTTCCTCGCAGTACAGTGTAAGCCAGGGGTGGCCATAACGTCGATTGTGAACAACCAGTAGAGCGTGAAAGTAGTGTGGGTCGATCGCATAAAGATCACTTTGTAGATGTCATATGACATCAGTCAGCTGACATTAAGCTCCCCTCCTGATTCGTTCGTGCTCCCCGGCGGCAAAGGTTAAGTGGTGAACAGACATTCCAAGATACGCACGGAGATGCAACTTTCATCTTTATTATTCTGATTACGGATAAACTAACCCAGCGGTAGGATGCCTACATCTATAACAAGGGTCTCAAACTCAATTTCACCTCACGATACGATACAATTCACAATACACTCAGTCCCCTACTAACGAACATCCAACGTGCGAACTTTCGGATATACGAACAAAGCCGACTAGTCTATATTTTCATGTGTTTTGCCTTATAAAGTCCATATTTATACTGCTACGTGCTTGACCAGCCAGCCTATATTTATACTGTTACATGATTGACCAGCAGAGGGCACTGTGACACTGCTAATGGGACCAACAGCGGTAGAACAGCGGTAGAGAGAAAGCTACATTGTTAGCTGTATCATACAACCCGGACAGAGCGTGTGATTAAAGTTTAGGAAGAGTTAATAGGCCTGCTTAATTCTACACCACCCATAGAACACTACCTCTTTTACAAGAGTCTAACGACGACGATTTGTCCTTTTTTTCAATAACTCCTCCTCCAACTCCACCACAACGAGTATGCTCGACCACTCCTCTTCAAAGGTAAATAGCATTTATCATTACGTATTATTATATCACTTTTATTATTGTTTTTTTCATTAATTATCCTCGTTTAATATTACTACTACATCCAAACTCATATTTACATACATACACATATACTGTATACGTATACACGTACATGTAGTACCTATATCATTGGTAATATTACCTTTTCCCCTACTTAAGAACAATTCAACATAAGAACGGTCGTCTAGAACCAATTGTGTTCGTTAGTTGGGGACTTAGTGTACATCCATGTGATAACACCACTGTTAGTTCACTGTTGGTGTTTACTTGCCCCTATAAGTATGTAAGTAACACTGAGCTTGCCCAGATGTGGTGGGCTGCAGTTACACTACTCTTCGATGTCCAGTCGTGGGCCACAAGGTACGATTTGGTGGGCCGCAAATGGCCCGTTGACCACGAGTTTGAGTCCCCTGATCTATAACAAAAGTTATCCGTTCACTGTAGCGTCTAGTTAGGTAGAAAAAAATTCAATTGTGTGATGGCTTTGCGTCCTGAACTCCACTATAAAAAGGTGTGTTTTCTACACTTCCGTTTGTTAAACTATTATTTCATGATTAATTAGAAAATGTACCTATTGCTGAAACCTTTTTAATACTGTACGTTGCCTTGACTTCAGCTGTATTGTCTTTTGTATAATCATTTTATTTTATTGTATATCTGTAATGTTTGATAGCAAATGCTGACTGAACGTAATACATGAACTGTGTGTCTAATTAACACCATGTAGCTCTTTTGACTGACATACTACTCAGGTTATTGAATGACATCAACTATTTTGATGACCTACAAACTTTGAAACTGTGAATGCGAGATACTAATCATTAGCATTTAGTATAGTAGTTTCAAACTTTACGGTTCGATTTTGCTGTATCTTGACCCATATTGGTTTTTCTTTAGCGTGTAAGAAGTAAAAGTGTTGGATGGATGTTAAATATTTAAAAAATTATTTTAACATAATTTTTTTTCCTCTAAAATGATGCAACAGAACTGTTAATACACATCCCAAAGTGTAAATCTACAGTAAGAAAGATCAAATACAATGGAAGCTCAGTTAGCATACGCCCCAGTCAGCGTGTTTTTCGGTTAACTTTTACCCCGCAATTGTGCCTCGGTTTGCATGCATTCTCCGGTTAGCATACGTTAATGGCGCGCTTAATACACTGTGTGTGTGCAACTGCGTTCTTAACGTATTTTTAACTCTAATTGGCCCTCCTAAGAAACAGCTAGCAACTGGAAGTCAGCTATGTTACGTTTCCTGTCTATGATGTCATCAGGCATTGACCCCCTTTTTATAGTTTTACAATTATAGTTGTACATGCATAAAACAATTCTAAATCCATATAAATGAAAAATGAAAGGGATAAATGAACATTTAAAGTTACTTTTACCTTCACTGAAGAAGTGACTGTTCCCAAAGACACGATGTGGCAGCGAGATCGACCCCCACCACTTTCCTGTTTTATTGAATTCAATAGGGCTTTTCACTTTCTTGATCAAAATGCTGGCACTTGCCACTTTCTTTGGCTCCATTTTGGGTTATTGAGGTGAGAAACACTATCGAATTCAAGAAATAACTCATGGGTGGCAAAACAGGAAGATGATGGTGGTTGATCTCGCTGCCATATCGTGTCTTTTGGAACATTCATGTCAAAGAAGGTAAAAGTAACCTTAAATGTTTATTTATCCCAGTCATTCATCATTTATATACATTTAGAATTGTTTTCTGCATGTCAAACTATCATCGTAAAAATACAAAAATGTGTTTTGTGTTAACATTTTTGGCTTTCTGGAAGGATTCATTGGATTTACATGATTTCTTATGGAAAACATTTATTCAGTTAGCATCCGTTTCGGTTAAAGTCGTACCTGAAATGAATTAATGACGCTAACCTATGTTCTACTGTATATAAAATGAAGGTCAAAAGTGGTTATTTTAGTTTATGAATATTTCTATTAAAATCTATATTACTTAAAATAAGCAAAGTAATCCAACATTTCAACAGAAGAAGAACATTTGATCTGATTGTCAGGTGTCTCCTCCAGCATACTAAGAAGAGCAGGAAAATCATATCATTCACAGTACATAACATTTTGGCATGTTTGCAAGAAGCGTGTCCTTGAAAACGCAACATATAATAGTTAGAGACATATTGGAAAGACCATATGAAGGACAGAGTAAACATATGCACAGCACTTTAATCCTATTACTTCCCTCAGGGTGACAATCGTATTAAGATTACTGTCCTTAGCCCAAAGTGGGCAATAGGAAGACTTCAGGCAGAGAGAAAAGAACTAAACACAGACGAGGGATGTGAACGCTTCACCAGACTGCAAATTACAGACTAGTAAATCCAGACATGCACACCAAAGTAAGGCTGAACATTTATTTATGCCAAGAGACTAACTTGCCTTTAACTTACCGGTGAGTGACAGTCACATGAAACGTGTCACAAGGAAGACACTAAATCTAAATAACGACAGGCACCTAAAAGAGGAAGCATTTTGGCGTTTGAAGTGTTTTTACCGCTCTATAATAGCACTACCAGTTTTCTGGTATGACTATTACACAGATTTACGGTATACAGTATACAGTATAGTATACAGTACAGGTACAACTTGATGATTTAAAACTAAGCATTTTACACTTTTACACATTCTCCGACTCACCATATACTGTACATGACCTGCAGTATTGTTCATTTTCATATACAGACATGATTTAGTCATAAAGCGGCCAACAGTATTGTGTTCGCTCTTTGACAGTTAGATTTCATATCCACCACCTTTCATAATAGAAAGCAATAGAAAGACTCCCAAATTATCCACAGAGTAAAAAAAAGATGTCATTACATTAATGCCATCGCTCCTCCGCATGCGTTACAAAGCGCAGGTGAGAAATTGTCAACGCGTGACCATAAAGAGACAGAAATGACATGCTATCATGTACAGTCATGGCCAAAAATATTGGCTTGCGCCTCTTGCAGCACCTTCTTCTAAATAGACATAACAGAGAATTGCTGTAAGAAACACTCAATAGCACTCCCTGTGGTACAGTTTGGTACTGCAAGATGGTAACCACTACATTTAAGGAAAACTGCACTTTTTAAAAAATATTTTGCCCATCATCCACAATCCTTATGTGAAACATGAAAACATATTTCTTTCCATTTTCGGTGCGTTCTACAGAAAGAAAATAAATAAATAAATAAATAAATAAATAATAAATAAATGAGCGAGCAAGCGTCATGAGACACACCTATTTTGACTATAAAGTCGTCTAAAAGATCTCTCACATTTTATCGTTTTATGTACCTACTTAAATCATTGAATCGGAATGAACCTCAAATGGTGGTTTGAGGTTTAATTTGGACCCTGTGTTCAGCAGGTTACTGAGACCAAAACCCACAGCTCTTAGTCATGCAAATGAGGTAGAGCCAGGGCCAAGCCAGAACAATAGATGCTAACTAGCCAGTATCAGAGTCGTTCATACCCAACTACAGGGAGCTACACTTCCCTTTGTTCGGAGGTGCTAATGGCAGGATTACTCCGCCCAGTCTTAGTGTAAGGAACCATAGGAGGAGGGTGTTGGCACACCAATTCCACCCACTCTTACTGTATTTAAGGCCTAGGCTACCAGCACTTGTTAGTTCGCTGACGAAGCTCTTCGGATGAGGAGCAAAACGTTCGACACTTTCTTCACAGAAGTACAGATGACGTCTCAAGAAGCCTTTTCCTCGTACCTACTTAAAGTATTTTTGCCTTATTTTGATCATTTGATGATCGGAACTTCTTTCCTGGGCGCATTGATTTCACATAGCATTAGAGAAACGAACGCCAACACCTAATTCACTTTTCCAAACTCAGAAATAAACACGCAGAAGCAGTGGTGTCAGCTCAAATATGTAGTCTTACGTTTTTGTAGTAGTGTGAGGTGTTGTGAGCACGATGCTGACGCGCTGTCGGCGAGTCTGTAGTGAAGCTAGTCGCTAGCTGGCTAGTAGCTAGCCGGTGTCTTATGGCTAAGTGTCAATGCGCCAGTAATGTAGTTGGATCGGCATAACAATGTTGATAACAATAATAACAATGTCACTGTAGCTTTTTTATATGCATGTTACATTATACTGTATGTAAATGAAGCATTGCTGGCGCTTTTTGGAGTCTTTTTCAGAAGGCTTCATAGTTGGAATACTGTAAGTGTATCCCATTACGTGCAGTAATGAGCTGTCTGTTTTGATCTGTTTTTGTATCTTTAGAACACACAGAAAAGAGAAAGACATATGTTTTCATATCTCACATGAGGATTGTGGATGATGGGCAAAATTCCCCCAAAAAGTGCAGTTTCCCTTAAATATCTATAGAAATTGTTGCTTACGGAGCCGTAGGTCAAGCTTGTAGTTGTTATTCAAGCATACTTTTATTGATAGTAATTAGGGATGCACCAATTACAATTTTCCTGGCCAATCACCGATCACCAATCTTTAAAAAGCATGACCTGCCGATTCCAATTTTGGCCAATACCGATTTTTTTATTTTTATAACTGACAGTATACGACCTCCAATGTTCCAATCTTTTTTTTGTTGAAAAACATTGAACAATACTTGTGAAACAATACAAACTTGTTGTTTTAACGGCACATGAGGTCGTTCTCTCAAATATAAATAAAATGTTTTGAAAATTGCTGTCCAAACGACTAAATATATCAGTTGCTTTTGTCTTTTATTGTTCGCATTTAAAAAACAAACAAATGACCAAAAATAAAGCGCAAAACAGTATTTTGTTTTACAAATAAAGGAAATCACAAGGTTTGAGGTAGTTAATAAAATAATCATCTACAGGACAAACGAATGGCGGGTCGTCCAATGCCATGAACGCCATCATTTTCCTCACACTAGCTTTGCCCTTTTCACTGCTCATAAGCACTAACAGCGGCCCGCTGTTACAATACATCGTAACGTAACTGTTCCGAGTTAGCACAAGTTGCAGGGGGAACGTTTTGAGTGTGACACCGTACCGGAAGAGAGCTGGGCTGGTTGAACATGTTATGCATAAAGTTCTAGTGAGCAAGTATACAGCTATATAGAACTGTCCACTCTTGAAACCGCTGCTGCCTGCTCCTGCTCGGTTTAACTTTAGCCGTAGCTTGAGTGCTAGCTTCACATGCAGCATACTTAACGGTGCGGTGGTTTCTTAAATGGCGAATGAGGTTTGTTTTGTTTGCGGCTCTACCACAGCTTATTTCGGCCTTACATAAATTACAAACTGTGATCCTTTGCTTTTTTTCTTTTAATACTGTCAGACTGACGTGATGGCTGTGCGCCGAGTGACTGTCGTTTACCCGTGCAGCAGACACACCTTTGCGGAGGTAGATGAGCTCAGTGGATAAGATCGGTTTCATATCTAAGGATCGGCCGATCGCCAATCCCCCAAATTGTGATTGATTGGTCCATGTTTAATAGTCATTTCAATTATATCAACGTTGTCAACCTTATACCAAACATATACTGCAAGAGAAGGTGCTCTTGCGGCAACATGGCCACGGCAGCAGCACTATTTTCCTTTTCACAAGTCAGTGTATCGTCCACATAATCACCGACATCTGGAGCTTTTATTTAAGGCATGCATTTGTACATATTGTTGTTGTAAAGTAATCAACCTTTTGTGGCGTATTCCAGGTCTTTCAGTGTGTACAGTAGGCAGATGTGAGCCGTGCTATCGCATCAACAGTAATGAAGGTTTACTTAGCTGTCCCCCACCCAGGATTTGAACCCCTGGTGGCCCTGTGTTATGACCGAGTCCAGAGAGGGAACCACAAGTTGTATGCTCACACACTGAGCCTTAGCCTCTCCCTTCAACCACCATGCTGTGGTCCACTGACCAGGCAGGCAGTTAAAGCAAAAAAAAAGACTAAAAATAAACACTATGCAATTTACAATTCAAAAGTGCTATCTATCTGTCTGAATCGTGCTCACTGGGAAAGAGCAGAAAGAGTCCTAATACCTCTAAGGTGTCCTTCACATGCTTCTCTATGTTACTTTTACATGATTTAAAGAAATGAGACATCCTCGATGCATTTGTGACAAACTGCAACAGTAATTTTTGTCAAGAGTACAGTGGAGTGATTTGGCTCACCGTTATTGGACTGGCCTGCTGAAAGACAAGAGTCCAAACTGCAGAGACCGGCAAAACCGCAACTCTGCATAACAATGTGTAAAAAGTATTTGAAGGCGCTTTGACAGGCACTGAGGAGGAACCTGTATTTTACAGCATTTCACATAACTTCTCATTACAGGACTCTATAATTTCTCGTGGAAGGAAAAATGCAGGAAAACGTTTGTGTCCAAGAATCGAAACTGGTAAAGGGAGAGTCCATCCTCTAAGACTGAGCAATATTTTCCCTTACTTAGATTTACCCTGCATACCAGATCCAGGGCCTCAAGGCCACCAAGTCACTGACGAGAAGGAACCAAGAGACAGAATGATAAAGGAGCGTTGCTCAATTGATTTTTGTAGACTTTAATGGCGTTTTTGGAGTAAGTCCATCAGAATGTGCACTTGGCCATTAATGACAATGCACTATTATGAGCTAGGTGATGACTAGTCAGTAAGTCTATGAAGGCAAATGGTGCATACTGCTGTAGTATGAGAGCACCACTAACAGACACGTTTTGTGAGAATTGTGAGGATAAAGACTTAACTACTCATTCTGGGATTTCTTTGGCTAAATCAAACAAGTTGAATTCTATGCCGCAAAAGCACGATCAGTCTCAGTGCTACTGATATTGAGGAAGGTGTGTTTTAATGTACTCAATATCATTTTTAGGATTAGGCATTGCAAATGTGTGCAATTTGGAGACACTTGGTCAAAGTCATCATTAACTCCATAGAAACACAGCTTCACGACACTGTCTTTTGTCATGACTTTTTGTAAAATAAAGACAGAAAAAGCACTTAAAACCTTGATGCATGGTAAACATCCTGTTCACATTTCACCCTTCTCCATGAGGCATTCATGGCATTCATGGCAAATGTCCACCTGTCAACCTACATATCTGCGTTTTCACATTATAAATGTATCCTGGAATGCTGTATATCGATCGAATTTCAGCGGAATACGCTTTGTAATAATGCATAACACACCTTGGTATGCAAATAGAGGCCACGGGTACACACGGGTGGGCTGTCGGGACATTAAGGAGTTAATAAACCTGTTGGTTGCCACACAGCAAGAACCATTTGTGTCCAACCCACAGGCCCGATGCGTAATTGATAAACAACAGCGCAGCAGCCCAGCCAGCCTTGAAGGACGTACAAATGCTCATGGATGCACATATCAGTCCTGCACAGCGGTTGCAGAATGGCAGTGGCAGGAACAGTTCAGGGACGGCACATGTTAGCCTTTTTGATTCCCTGGTCACCATGTGTTAGCAGCTTGCTATTTATACCCAGCAGAATTCAACGACAGCAGGTTCATTCTCAGAGGTATTCGCTTATTCGCCATCCAAGGCTATCCTGGGTGCTGAGATGTCTCCAAATCTTGGTCAACTGGTTGTTTCTACGCTCACAGGACACAACATTAGGTACACCTGCACTGCCTAACGTGATCCAATATAAGAGCTGTCTTGTATTTGTTCCATGATGACTCCCACTTCGTTCTTATATCAAAAGCAGTTTTTCCCGTCTGGATTAATTATACAGGATTTGAAAATAATCACTTCTTGAGTCGTACCGTCACTATTATGAAACCTGTATTAGTTGGACCATGTAACATTTTATTCTTAATTAGCATTCAAGTGTAAAAGTAAGTTAAACAATAAGACGCTGACAATAATATGAGTTCTACATCTTCAAGGACATGCAGTTAGTACAGCGATAGGTGTGCAGACGGAGGAGACAAGCTCACTTTATTCTGCTGCTTGGATTATTATCATTGCTGACTGATTGGAATGGAGTACGCCATATTGTGCTGAGCAGCCTGTGCACTGAACCACCAATTGCATAATTTGCAAAAGGCACCAGGCTGACTCTGTGCTGCCTTTCTTAACTGACAGTTGCCTTGAAGAGTTCATTCGTTTATCAATATTATAAACAAACACAGGCTAATGTACCGCTTTTCTAGGTCGCATGTCCTTCTACAGTTCTACAGTCATTATCATATTCCTCTTCTTGGCCATCTATGGTGGCATCACAAAAACACACGCAAAGATAAAGCAAAATACATGTACAATTACAGTTCGACCTCCAAGGCTTTACAGGCATATCACTGAATTCCATATTGTACAAACTATAGGATAGAGTGTATAGGATAGAACTTTGGAAAGGCAGAATTTTGCTTCTGCAAGTGTTCCTAATATTGTGACTGGTGAGGGCATAATCCTTAAAAAATGTGAACCAACTCCATTTGTCGACGGTAGAGAGTCTGCTGAAACTGAAGGAGAAGCAGCAGTGCACCCTGAGGATTCACTCCATCACCACTCACTCTAACAAGAGTATTACTGATGTATGAAGTAGGATGCTCAGTGATGGCAGTAGACTGCAGCAACAGAGATACATAGATAAACTGTTGGACAATGGCCATGGGGGGGTTATGTTAATTCATTTACTGTATGGCCAGATATGGAGTTAAAGCCTCTTTAGAACGCAGCACATGTATAAAAAAATAAATGACAGTGCCTTATGGGGGTAGCTTGGAAAAATACAAAAGCCTGTGGGTGTTTATAAACCAAGACGATACTTAAAACAATCCCTTAAATTAAAATGCAGTATAGGACAATGTCTGCTCCAGACTGGATGATAAATGAATGTGAAAAAATCAGGTCAAACTGAAGGATTAATGTGGTTAAAGTAAACATGAGCAGATGCTTTCTCGCCTCAGCTAAATGATGCCCACTAAAACCAGACAACTATAGAATAAACATAAGTGGTAAGTTTCAGCATCTCTCATCAGCAAACTGCACTTGCTCAATGGTGCATTCATGTGTCTTGTGTTGGTAGCAACCCCCTCAGCTAATTATTAATGTGGCTTTGAAGGTGCAAGTTAAGCCGTAAGATAGGGAATTATGTCAAAGTTGCATACCTTGTGGGGGGCTTTGAGCAGCCTGTGGACACCAGCTATCTGATTTATGAGAGGAATGTCTTCCCTGAAGGTGTACACAGGAGCTCTGCTGGGCTCCGGGAAGTTGGTGCTGTTGAATGGATCAGTATCATCTAAGAACTGCACCCGGCACACAAACGTAGCCATGATGTCTCCTCCATGCAAGGCCGTCTGAGGGGATCAAAACAGCGGATGCCTCCAAACAGAGCGTCCTCTGCAGTTGTCTCTTCCTATCCCTCTTGGACCTTCTCCATGCGGTGCACCCACTACCTCCGCCGCCACGCACCAGCAAGGGATGAGGACAGTGGACACAGCGGGTCCAAGGAGTCAAGATCCAGGCTTCCTCCGTGTCTCTCTTATTCGGCAAACAGGAGCATTGTGAGCGGTTTTGGTGCTGAAGCACTCAGCCTGTGAGGACTGCGGCACTTGGAGGTCTTGGTCTAGAGAGCGATGCACAAGCATGAACTGTCACCAGGAGAACAGGCTGCCTGGCCGGGACGGCTCATGTTACGGGCATAGCGGCTCCCTCTAGTGGACAAAAATGAAAAGTACCGTTTTATAAATAATACTGAATATTACGGTATACACCTGCCCAGTGTTAAGAGATCCATCACAGGTTACAAATAAAACGTATTTGAAAAAAAAACAACAACACATTGCATTGTATTGATATTTGTATTGTCATTTCAATAGGTATTCTGTACGCAGCAATAAAACTGTTAATTTAAAAAGCTTAACATTTATTATTGTGGTTTAAAATGCAGGGAAGAGGAAGAGTGAGCAGGAATGTGTTTGCAGAGCAATGCTGTCACCTAGTGGCCTTTTATAGGCATTGCGAGGCTCATTAAATGTGTAGAGCAGCGTTTCCCAACGTTATTGAGCCAAAGCACATATTTTACATAAAAAAAAAAAAAAAAAAATGTCACGGCACATTACCTTGCGTGCCATGACTTGTTCTCAATGAATTGTGGTTACACGGGTTAATTATGTACTTGCTACCATCTAGTGGAAGTAGTTGTTCTTCTTGCCACTATTAGTATAGATAAATGAGCAATGATAAATCAGTTGTAGTCAATAAGCAATAATTTCGGACCAATTTGTGAAAAGTGAAATTAGATCATTTTCCACAGCATAGCTGACGACTTCTCAAGGCACGCAGCAAAATGGTTGGGAATCACCGGTGTAGCATGTAATAAGTATATTTACATTAATTCGGTCAAATCGATTTATGCAACTAGTTGATATCTAATTGACTGTATTGCTCATATTGTGCTGGGCCTCCAGGACCTTTCCTATGTCCTAAATTAAATTTCTGGTTCTATCGTTATTAGGAGTCACGCAAGATCTCGCGAGATCCTTTGGAGAAAAGCTATATGTGTGAGCAGGGCAGCCAGAAGCCAATCAGATTGTGAACTATGGCATCGCTACTATGAATGACACAGCAGTGTGCGAGGCATTATTGGAAGCACACATGAGGTGCTTTAGGCACACCATGCAATCCAACCTACCTATGATCATTAACTTCCAGAGGAAAACATCCCATTTCACACCGGTGAACATCCAGGGAGCGGACATAGAGTTGGTAGACAGCTACAAATTCCTGGGTGTTCACCTTAACAACAAACTGGACTGGTCCGTCAACACCCACATCCTCTACAAGAAGGGCCAGAGTCGCCTCCACCTGCTGAGGAGACTGAGGTCCTTTGGTGTGTGCAGGACTCTTTTACGGACCTTTTATGACTCTGTGGTGGCCTCAGCCATCTTCTATGCTGTGTGATGCTGGAGAGGGGGCAGCACGGACAGGGACAGGAGCAGGATCAATAGACTGATCAGGAGAGCAAGCTCTGTCCTGGACGGTCCTCTGGACTCCGTGGAGGAAGTGGGGGAGAGAAGGATGTTGGCTAAGCTGACATCCATCATGGACAACACCTCTCACCCGCTACATGACACTGTGGGTTCCCTTAGCACCTCCTTCAGCAGCAGACTGTTACACCCACGGTGTAAGAAGGAGAGGTTCCGCAGGTCCTTCATACCGATCGTTGTCAGGCTCTACAACACCTGCACCACCTGAACCATGTCATAGTCACTATGTCACTGTGCATTCTTTACTTGCGTATCTTGCTTCCTTCTGTAACAAGTGAATTTCCCTGCTGTGGGATAAATAAAGTACAATACAATATAGTAGGTGTTCACATGTGTGGCTCTTTTTTCCATCGGAGTTAAACAGCTGCTTGCTACTTGTTGATGTCCAGACGGAAGCTGTTGTATTTCTACAGTTGATCAGCTTTACTTAAAGATTTGTCAGATCAACTTTTCCGCACCCTTAATCGCGTAAATAGCGGTTCTATTTACGCTCACTGCATTTGGCTAAGCACCAGCTTTCAAACACCGGTTCGCTTCCATAACACACCTCATATGTAGAAGAGATCCGTGTTGGCAAATGAGGGTGCGCATTTAAGTGTTTCTTGCATCATGCGTTTATTCAAGCCATCAACAAAGGTGAAGCATCCGCCCAGCAGGCAGCAGGAGTGGGCCCCTGATCAACATAGCCAAGAAGGGAGAGCTTGGACACACTTGCCTTCCTGGCAAAACATGCATGGGTGTCCAAAGTGTGGCACAGGGTCCATCTGTGGAACGTGGCTCATTGCAGAAATACAATTGTTGATACAATATTTTATATATATATATATATTTTTTGTTGTTGTTGTTATTATAACTATTAAAGAGCAGCTGGCCAGCCCTGCTGTAAATAGACAAAGCCAAGTAGACAAGAGAAAAACAGCAAGCTGTATTATTATAAATGATAATTGTTATGCTATATTATCTAGGGCTGTCAAAAATAGCGTTTTAACAGCTGTAACTAATTTATTTCATTAATCACGTAATTTTTTTTGCGTAATTAACACATACACATCATGGCAAGCCAAGCCTCTGTTATGACGGCAGACGGAGACACAGTGTAGCGTCCTCACAGAGTCACACAGAGTCTGACACTCTTTTATACTTTTATTTTGACGTCACCCTCGACAGCAGTGCAATTCCAACACCATATACAGTATGTATCTCCAACTCACAAACACATCTGTAGTCCATTCGTCATTGGAACGACACTTCCTCATTGTTGCTAGACAGACTGCGAGATGCATTCACGGGCACTCTGGACATTGCAAGAACTTTTTATTGTGTGTGTATGTGTGGTCTAAATAAACAGAAAACAAAGAAAAACAATAAGTGGATTTTCTTATCACTCACTTTGTAACTTAATGAAGAAGTACAATTGCTGCATTTAAGTATGCTTGAAAATCCCAGAAAATGCACTCAAAACATGTGAATTTGACTTAAATGAAGTGGTGTCTTTGAACGCAACTCCTCATTGCTCATAATAACAGAGTTAAAGTCTGATTCAAATATTGTGTTATTAAAGAAACCAGTGTTAGGTAAATAGGTTTTCAGAAATGTGTGCCATCTCCTAACTTGATTGATAGTTTCAGTTAATTGTGTTAACACATACAAATATATGTGTAATTGTGGACAGTTATATATCTTTCTATCAATAGAGTAAAGTAAAAATGGGCATATTTCAGACAAAGTGTGACATGGCGATTATTCATGACTAACTAGTTTGAAAACCGTGATTAATCGGATAAAAATGTTTCATCATTTGACAGCCATAATATAATCATAACAGCGGTTTATTTGGTCTCAAAAAATGTTGACAATAACATCTTTGAGCGTCAATTCGTGGGACGATACACGTTTCAAAATGCACCTGCATTGTTTTTTGACTCGGTTTAATAAAAAATGTTTTTGTCCAGTCATATTTTTTCATTGTCCCTTTCTTAAAATTCATGCTAAAGTCTCGTTTTGAATGGACCCAATCTTGTGTATCACCATCATGGAATATTCTTCTTTCCTGTTCTCTAAAGTATTCTGTTAAGTGTTTAAATGTGTTAATAACAATGTTTGATATCAGCACACACACACACACACATATTGACGAGGTAGTTGTACTTTACGGGTTTTACCCTGAATGAGTTTTGCTGAGATGGTGATAATCAACCCCTAGAAGGCCACCATGTACAGTAAATACCATTAAAAGTGAATGTGTTCCCATAAAGTTTAGAGCAAAGAGCAAAGAGCAACAACTCATCCCATGCAGGTGTGTTGCTGTCGTGCTTCACAAGGTGTCACACCTCCATCTTGATGCTCTCTAGCACCACTCCTTTGTCAATCTGTAACAGAGCTCCACTATATAGGCTTGAGGCATCATTTACATCCCACGACTTTACAGTGCGCTACTGTGTAACCGCCACAATAACGCAAGTGTTTGACGGATCATGAAGCTCCGAGTCCCCAACCAGGGCCTGGATGACAGGATACTGTCCCATAAGCAGCTGGACAAGCTGGAGCACGACGAGGCCGGGGACAGGCCCAAATGGGACAACAAGGCTCAGTACATGCTGACCTGCGTGGGCTTCTGTGTGGGACTCGGAAATGTCTGGCGCTTCCCCTATTTGTGTCAGAGCCATGGCGGAGGTGGGTGACCAACAGTACACTTGATGTAAAGTAAATGCTCTAATTAGAGTTTATTTAGAGGATGGGGTGTTAATTGGAAGTAGACAATAATTGGAGAGAGGGTTTTATTTCCAATATTTGTAAAACTCTTTATATACAGTATATATATATCACAATTTAATTTTTCAACATTAATAATGATGTGGACTGCATGAGAAAGTGGAAAGGAAAATGTAGCTCACGTTGAGCACATGGTCATTTATTAACAAGTATATTGCACAACACAGTAGAATCAGAACCAATGCTGTAAGAGCGGTAAGGGGGAAACTGCACTGCCAGCAGCATTAATACTACTGATGAATTAACTGTAAGCAACAATACACAGCCCTACACATACGGTACATTTCAGAAGTAGATAAAGCCTCTGGATGCTTCAAATACTGCTGCCATCATGCGGAGTCAATAAAAAAACAACATTAGGAAGCTGCCTACAGCGACAGTTGGTAATGGCAATTGCTGGAAGGTGATTTGCTTTTGTAGGACACGCATCAAGCAACTATAGGAGACTCTGCTGTAAAGCTTTAACTGGAGCACTTAAGGTGTTTTCTGTAATAGTATATTAGGTTTGGGGTGGCTGTCAAGCATTCTATAAGGTCTTGGCCCAACATTGGAGGATCCATATCTGCAATCGATGCACATTATAGACAAAATGAAGAAAATGTTAGACAATTTTTTTCTCCTCAAACTCTTCAGATGATGGGTTATCGTCCCTTGACGCGACAATGAGCCCAATCTTACATCCACAGCAACAACACCAGAAAAAAATCCTATGGAAAATTTCTGGGGTGCCTGCAGAGGCGCTGTCTGTGTACATGAGACACCCTCACTATTTAGAGCTCTTTTGCACGGAAAAGTGAGCTAATCGCAACAAATCCAAATGTGCCATATCGATAGACTCCAATGCTGCAATAACAAAAAAAAAAGCTGCTATTTAGAATGGAATTGTGCAGGTTATAACCAGGTTGTTAGATTTCAGATGATTTCTCACTTACTGTTAAGCTCTATGATGTTTTTAATGCATGGTATACATTCCATGTATGGCCTTTTACGACAAACTGAACCATAAATTCAGTCCAATCGAATCATTTAAACTTCCTTCTTAGAGATAATGTAGATATACATAAAATAGAATGCAGAGATAATTTGTTCTTTGTTAAAAAGAACCACTGGTGTGGTATTGTAGTCTATATGTTGTAGGAATTCCTTTTTCCAAGTAGTAAGCTGCTGATCCTGCAAGAACTGTACCCTCACTGTAAGATAAGACAGTTTATATTCTCTACAAGGCTAACATTCTTGTAAAGTGCACGTGGCCCGCTGGTGGGTTGCATCACAAAACAAGCCACATCAGCTGTCTGTTTTTATGTATGCATGTGTCACGTTATATAGTAGGAAGTACAACGGAACCTTCAAAGTGCAACATAATGAGTTCCATGACGCGGGTTGATGTCCACGTTGTTCTAATGTCAAAACATTTTCCCTAGGAAATAATGTCAAGTGAATTACTGTATTGACCTAAAATAGGACCGTATTTTTCAGTATTGAAAAATATTTTAACATTTTTTGAAGAGGACATCTTTGTCACTTAATGATAGCTATTTAACTATTTAGGTTGCATAGTGTAAAAATCAAGTGTTGTAATGTTTTATGACTAATATGTTAAATATTTGTCATGTGTTTTATTGGGATAAAAATGCCAAATCTGTATTGGAATCCAAAAAAATGCCAAAAAAGTACGGCTGTCAAATGATTAAAATGTTCAATCAGAGTTTTCAAATTCATTCATCATGATGAATCACCATTTGAAATTATTCTGAAATATGCCCATGAGAGAGTGAGGAAGAAATAGGTGCGGGAATTGCACTGCTGTTGATGTGTTCAAACAGCGATACTGTCACCTAGTGGTGTTTTGTAGATATTGCAGGATATATGTCTGTAAAAAAAAAAGGGCAAAGAAAAAGCAAAAAATACCTGTCGAGTTAATCCTTTAGATTAGTGGTTCTCAACTGGCTTGGCTGTGGGACATACCATCACAGCTGAATAGCAACCGGCGACCCAAATTGCAATTTTTAAAATCTCAAACTTTTCAAATATCTTCTATTTAAAGAAACTATTTGCAACATAACGTGAGCTGCAGTGGTGAGGTGCTGTCCACTCTTTATGGAGCGCTCTTCTCCAGCAGATATCTGCAGCTGTGTGTCGGACCGCAGTAAGTGGATAGAATGTGAGGTGCGTTACATTTTTTTTTTTGTGGCTAGGCATAAACCCGCAACCCACTGAAAGCGGCTCCGCAAACCAATTTTGGGTCCCAACCCACTAGTTAAGAATCACTGCTTCAGATGGTCACAAAGCTGAAGTCTCAAGATTTGCGTGACATCGTTTTTGATAAACTTCATATATGAAATTTTATTTGAAATTTTGTTTGACCTTTGAAGCATATTTGAACTCCAAATTGTACAACTTTTGAGGCAAATAAAGACTGATTGCTCATTCTTGCAGGGGCCTTTATGATTCCCTTTTTAATCCTGCTAGTCCTTGAAGGCATCCCACTTTTGCACCTTGAGTTTGCCATCGGTCAGCGTTTGAGGAGAGGAAGTTTGGGAGTGTGGTCCTCCATTCATCCCTACCTAAGTGGGATTGGTGAGTGACGCTTTGAGATTGCGCCAAGTTCCACATTCAAAAAAATAAGAAACGTGCTGTATTTGCAGGTATCGCCTCCATGTGTGTTTCTCTAACCATCAGTCTGTACTACAACACCATCATTGCTTGGATTCTTTGGTACTTCTTCAACTCTTTTCAAGAGCCTCTGCCTTGGAGCTACTGTCCTATGAATGCCAACCTAACAGGTAGTGTAGTGCCACCACTCAACAATCCTCAAGAATGAGGGTGAAAAAAAACATGTCATGCTTACAGGCGTGGTCTCTGAGTGTGAAAGGAGCTCCCCCGTGGACTATTTCTGGTACAGGGAGACTTTAAACACAACTGCAAACATTGTGGATGACGGTGGGATACAGTGGTGGACATTGCTATGTCACATATGTGCCTGGTCCGTGCTATACATCTGCATTGTTCGTGGTATCGAGACTACAGGGAAGGTACAGCATACCTTGCATACATTTATAATCACATCAAATTATCATCCGTCCTAATAAAACTGATGGGTTTATTTATCTTGAAGGCTGTCTATGTGACTTCAACTCTTCCTTATGTGGTGTTGACCATCTTTCTGATCAGGGGGTTGACCCTGAAGGGATCTTTCAGTGGGCTCAAGTTTCTTTTCACACCAAATGTAAGTTTCTTCATTTAAAATGTAACACAATAAAAAAAAAAAAAACATCTACTGTAAATTATGTATAACCCGCACCCACAAAAATTGGAGGCAAACCAATTTTTTTTCATATATAAGCCGTAACCGTGTATAAGCCGCACGTGTCCACGTCATAAAATGACACATTGTGGTGCGTACGAATCCGTGAGGACCAGGCAGCTCTTTATTTGACACGAGCCAATCATGAGCTATGAAAAAACTCACAACAAACTTGAAAAACACATTGGAAATTGCAGGAGGTCATTGCTCAATGTAGCAGTCTGACTCACGGTGTCATCTTACAAACAACATTAAACTCATCACACAGCAACTTAACACTCAATAGGTACCTAGGAAATATACTTTACAAGTAGCAATACAAGTTTAAAATAATAAGCAGCAGCTATTTTAACATCTACCCATAACGCATTACTGCCAGTTCATTGGAGAACAAGCAACATGGAAAATGTTGGATGGCACTGCAACGCTGCCTCTGTTCATCAGAACGCAGAGGGAGGTTGATGTCATTGCAGCGCCCCAGTGAATGCGCTGCTGAAATGCAATGCATTATGGGAAAACTTTAAAAGAGTTATTTTTTTAAATTTCAAATTCATATTGTTACATGTTTGTATATTTGTCAGGTTCCTTTTGAGCGTTAAGTTGCTGTGTGAGCCAGACTGTTGTGTTGTTATACTGTCATATATATAATGACCTCCTGCAATTTCCAGTGGGTTGACAAGCTCCTTGTGGGTGCACTGATAGCTCGTGATTGGCTCCAGCCTAAAAAAGAGCTGCTGTTTCCTTACTGACTCTCAAGCAGCACAGTATTTAAACCATTAGTAATCGTTCTGAAGTAAAGGAGATATCATGAGATGAGAATTTAGTCATGAATTAGCCGCACCTCTGTATAAGCCGCAGGGTTCAAAGTTTAGGAAAAAAGTGTTGACCTATACACCGGAATTTATGGTATTTTTTAAAATTATTATTAATGTATTATATTATTTACTCTGGTTGTATACAATACTGACCGGAATATAAGATAACCCCTCTTTTTTAGAATTTTTTTTTATGACTAAATCATTTAGTTGCATGTGTAAAGAAACCTGTGATTGCAGTACTCAAGTTATACCGTATGTCTAATAATAATAACGAATGCAAACATAAGGACATGTTGCTGATGACTTGCTTCCAATGTGCAGCTGTCAGAGCTGGCTAAGCCTGCAACATGGATGAACGCAGGCGCTCAGGTGTTCTACTCCTTCTCTTTGGCTTTTGGCGGCCTCATCTCCTTCTCCAGCTACAACTCAGTGCAGTAAGTGTGGATGTCGATTTGATCCATGCATTCATCACTTTAATGTAACACCTGCTGCTACGCTTCCAGTAACAACTGTGAACAGGACGCGGTGATCATATCCATCATTAATGGCATCACGTCTGTGTTCGCTGCCACCGTCATCTACACAGTCATTGGCTTCAGGGCAACACAGCGATTTGACGCCTGCCTTGCTGGGTACATCACATTCTCACATCTTCTCATACACTCTTCTCTACAAGCTTATTTTATTCATATACGTTTTACATTTCAGGAACATCCTGGCATTACTAAACACATTTGATCTTCCTGAGGGCCACATCACTGACAGCAACTATACAGAAGCCTTACAACATCTCAATGCAACGTATCCAGATGTTGTCCAAGGGCTGGATCTGAGTAGCTGTGATTTAAACACCTTTCTCAGCGAGGTAACTATTCATTAGCTCTCTAGAAGACCACAGTGGAACCTGTAAACTCGAACACCCCTCAGGTCATACTATTTGGAATTCAACCTAAAGTTTCGAGTCAAATCTAAAGTCAAACAAAACTTTATAGTTTGAAGTGCTGCTGTGTACAAATCAACAATGTGGACAAAAGGGTTTTGCTTTTTGTTTGTTAAGTTATTCCAAATGAATGTCAAAAAGAGGTTTTAATAAGAATGAATTGCAAGCGGCAGGATTCTAGCTTCATGTGTTCATGCAGGTAAAAGCTTTGAACTTATTTTTACACTTGCGTGACACTCTGTAATGTGAATTTGGATTGTTTTTCTCTTCATAGACTGACTAATTCAATATTTCTAATATTAACAGCGGTTAACTTATTTTTACACTTGTACGACAGTTAAGAATGTTAAAACATTATACCCGAGCCACACTAGAGCTGGAATGAGCCAGAATGCTGTTGTAATGAAAATTCCCGGTTTATTCCTGGATATTCGAAGTGCGTTCTAAGAATTCTGAGCGCGTTCCAAATATTAGGTTCCATTCTTGTGGCCGGCCAGAATGTTTTGAGCTTGCCAAAAACTTTCGAGGTGGATTCGATGTGAAAAAATATCAAACGGCATTCGAAAGTTATTCTAAGTACACTCAAAAGGTATTCGAAATACTCTTAGAGTATTCCAACAGTATAACAAACATTCTGGTCGCACGAAAAAAAAAAAACACAGGCAGCTGCCACTGAAACGTCACTATGAAGTGTCGCCTTATTCACATCATTTCATACGCCAAGGAAAAAAGGAGCCAACAGCCACCAAGTGAAAAGTACAGAGGTGCTGAAAAGAGGTGCTCAACTCCACCACCGGCCGCCGGCACATCATGTCATGCCGCCAAGGAAAAAAGGTGCCAAGCTCCACAACCGACCGCCTGCACATCACGTCATGCCGCCAAGGAAAAAAGGAGCCAAGCTTAACTCCATCACTGCAACCCAGCTACTATTCCTTATGATGCTTCACCTTCACTTTTTCATTTTGGCTGGTTTTGCTTGAGTCATGCTGATTTGTGCTTAGCGTGACAGGAGCTTTATGAAGGTTTTATGATGGTTGGACCCTAGAACGGAGTAGTTATATATTTCCTACAATGAAACTAGCAACCAGCTTCTACTTGAAGGCTCTACTGTATTCCAACATAAGGCCTTCATTGACGTGGCCTTGCTGTTACGTGGTGTCTGTTTTTTTTTAGGGAGTTGAAGGAACCGGTTTGGCATTCATTGTATTCACTGAGTCCATCACCAAGATGCCCTTCTCCCCCCTGTGGGCGGTCCTATTCTTCATCATGCTCTTTAGCCTGGGACTGTCGTCTATGTTTGGGAACATTGAGGGAGTTATGGTTCCGCTGCAGGACCTCAAGGTTTTTCCCAAGAAGTGGCCCAAAGAGGCTGTCACCGGTAAGTGTTTGCATCTACATAGAGTTTTTGCACTCTGATGAATGTATGGTAAATATGTTGTAAATATTTTGTGCTTCCTTCAAGGTGTGACATGTTTGCTGTGCTGCCTGGTGGGCCTGATCTTTGTCCAAGGCTCCGGGAACTATTGGCTTTCACTCTTTGACACCTATGGAGGATCCATACCACTGCTGGTAGTTGGATTCTGTGAGATGGTCTCTGTGGTTTACATATACGGAATAGACAGGTGATATTAATGTACTCTCAATTTTTGACTGATTGCATGCACTGTTTTGGTACAAAATCCTACTAAATTTGTGCGAGGACTGGTCAGTGGACATAATACAAATAAGTCTTTTTGTAATGAAAAGTCAAATTTATGTTAATAAAACAATTTTTTTAAATATGCTTTTTCACATCAGCCAAGAAATATGAAATATTTATTACTATTACTAAAAATCCTACTAAATGGCAATATTACATTTAAAAGTAATATGAAGGTTCGGGCTAGACAGGTAAGGTAAACACTATATTTGCCAATCATTTAAAAGGTGAGGCTAGACATTAGGTGTATTTATTACATTTTTCTTTATTTCAGTTGTTTTCCCCCTACAGAACACCAAGCAATATGTCAGTTTTCTACTCATTGTGATTTTTTGGTCTAAATCCTACTAAATTTGCATGAAAAATTGAACAACACCACAGAACATGCCATGTGAAAATGCTTTTCGTCATCTAAAGTTCTAAAATTAGACATGTCTGTGGGCTTTTTTGGATGAGATTTTAAAGCAGTGGGCAATATTGGTTTTACAAAATATATTTTAGAAAATGTAGTTTTACAGTAAGTTTTTTTTTTTTTTTTTTACTTTCTACTGCAGTGCTTACTACCAAATACTCACGCCAAAATGACGCCTCTGTTTGCGTACATTTTCCGGTTTGCGTACAATATGGTGCACATCTTGTCGTGTTATTAATACACTGCGCGAGTCCAAATGTTGTTAATGTATTTTTATCTCAAAACGTCCTTGTTAGCATCCTATTAGCTTGCTAATACATGAAAACAGGAACCGAAAGTCAGCGCTGTCGCCTGTTTAAGACGTAATCAGTGGTTGACTCTGTAGCTCTTTGCCACAGTTACACCACAAGTCTATAAAAATACTTTTTTAAAATAGTTTTTAAATTATGGTAATGGTAATGGTTTCATTAATTTGAACATGCATACGTGTTACATTGGAATACATCACGTTACAATTCACAGTTACACATGTCCAAAAAGGAGTAGGAAGACGCAAATAGTACCGGGTCTAAGAGCCGGCTCTTTGAAATGAACGACAGGAGCCGGTTTGCGTCGTTGGGAGCCAATTGGAAGCCGATTTGTTTTTTTCCTTGTCTTTATTTCTGTTAAAGGCGAATGTCATTGGTAAAGATGTGTGGCAGCATCGCTGTGTCCACACTGAGCAGGGGAGGGGCGGGGTTAAACACGCTTTGATTCTCTTAGTGCCCAATCGTTTCTGAGAAATTTGCATGAAGAGATTTGACCTATTTTGACCTAATTTGTCTATTGAGATGGGTCTTTGTTTTTATAATATAACATTATATGATAATATAGTTTTGTAGCTCTTCACTGAGGTTTAAATAAATCTATTTAATTAATAAACATGTTTTTTTTTAAATAATGTTATTTTACTATGGTAATTCATTTTACACAATACACATAATTTGGTAATAAATTAATTTTAAACAACAAAAAAATCTGAGGATCCACTTGGGAACCTCAAGGGCTGGCTCTTTTTAGTGAGCCGATTCAAAAAACCGTCTCTCTACAAAGAGCTGAAATTTCCATCACTAGAAGCAAATCTTATTTAATCCTACCCCCTCTCCGTTTCACATCAACTATAGTTTTACATGCAAAAAACTATTCTAAATGCATATAACGGACAAAAGAATGGAATAAATGAACATTTAAGGCTACATTTACCTTCATCGGCACGATGCGGCAGCAAGATCAACACGGACACCACCTTCATGTTTTGTTATTTCTTGAATTTCACAGTGTTTCTCACCTTTCTTTAAAAATCTAAATGCTGACACTTCAAACTTTCTTTGGCTCCATTTTGGGTTATTTTGCACCCGTGATCAAAAGAAAAGCAGAGAGTTGAGGTAAAAAATAACTCATGGCAAAACAGGAAGGTGGTGTTGAAGAGGAAAGTGCTGATCTCACTGCCACATCGTGTCTGTGGGAACGTCTGCAATGAAGTGTGAATGTTATCCCTTTCATTTGTCATTTATATGCATTTTGAATTGTTTTCTGTAAAACCATAATTGCAAAATTATAAAAATGTGTTTTGTGTTAACATTTTTGACTTTCTGGAACAGACTAATTGTATTTACATTATTTCTCATGGGAAAAATTGTTCCTTCGGATCTTCTGGAATGGATCGATGACTCAACCAACGTTCTACTGTATTACATAAAAAGTCATTTTTAAGCACGAAATACACTGTAAGGGTAGCCCTATTTTGAAAAGTGAACAGTAATAGCATTATATAATATATACATGCAGGTAGTATACAAAGTGTCCCACTTGCCATCAATGTTTGTGTGCCCAGGTTCAACGATGACATCGAGTTCATGATCGGACACAAACCCAACATGTTCTGGCAGGCAACATGGAGAGTCATCAGTCCACTCATCATGATCTTCATCTTAATCTTTTACTTCATCACTAAAGTTTCTGAAAAGCTCTTCTACAAAGCCTGGGATCCTGCATCGGTATGATCACCGATATCATATTGCTCTGGTACACCAGCCAGTTATTCGCTAATAATAAACATTGTGCCGTTTCTTTTCAGGAGAAATTCCCAACCCTGGAGGAGAAGTCCTATCCACCTTGGATCTATGTGATCATCTTCATCCTGGCAGGGATCCCCAGCATCGCCATACCCGTCATAGCCTTGTTCAAGTGTTTCAAGGCAAAGAGGACAGAGAAGTTACAGCTCCATCTTCAAATGAATGAGCCCAAATGAGCCTCAGGACTGATTCTTCTTCTTCATTTGAGTCCTAATGCTTGTGGAGATATAGGGCCTTGCGTCTCACATTATTCCACATTCATCTTTTATATGTGTACAGTATATGCCAAATTAGCTTGTACCGTACAGGCAAGCAGTTAATGTTGTACAGTTAAGTGTCCAGCAGGGGTCGGTATAGCAACATAAACTTTACAGTGGGGTGAAATTAATGCACTAAATCACTTACAATTTAACAAAAAAAAAATACAGTTAATTTTGCTAGAGGGGGGTTGTACTTTGTATTAAAATATTAAATCCCCAATATCAGCTTTTGCTGTTGCTATTTGTATTGACAATATAGACTTGTGTACATGGTCTATATAGTTTAGGTTCAGAGTAATAGGCTCAATAAGCCTAGCATATTGTTATTTTTCTATTCATTTGAGTTATTTCATTGTGTAGATTTAACTTGATTTAATAATTTGTCATTATCTACTGACTGCCGAGGGTAAAATCCCCTGTTCAAATTACAACTGCAATATTGCATTTTACGAGTAACTTGTGTGCTTCATGAATAAGTCATACTTAGTATCTACCGTATTCCATGTGTTTTTTTTATTTATTATTGTCATAATACTGCATTATGCTAAAAGTAGAAGCTGAGGCTACAGTATTTTCCATTTTTCATGAGGAAGCAGTTTCTGATTGATAATTCTATTTGTAAAAATCACATGTTTTTTCCTCCTCGTCATTATCAAGCTCGGTTGTACTGTTTAATAAAACATCATCCGGGTCATTTTCATCTTGCACAGTCTGTAGCCACTTAACTGAAATGATACTGGTAATTTTTTGTTCTTATAGTACAAATGAATGATTCAGCTGAATAATAAATGAAGTGAAGGATAGAGACTCCACATTAATTAATCAAGACATGAATATTATCTTTAAAGCAGAGAGAATGTGAAAATAACCCACCAGTGAACTACAGCACATGAAACACCACAGCCTGGAGACCAGTGACTCGTTGCAGAGGTTTTGACTTGTACTGCATGTTAAAACACATCTTGGAGATATACCATATAAAGTGGGGTGAAATCAATGCACTATACGACAAAGTAAGACTAAATAATACCTGTTATTCTATGTTATTGCTGTTGTGTGGGCTCCACACAAAATCTAAGAACAACATGAGAAAGGAGATACTGTTGGTCCCTGTTGAGATCTCCAGTAATGTTACAAACACACTAAGTTGGAATGGGATTGAAATAAAACCTCAACTGTGTTGTGCGCACAAAAAATGTGAAGAGGAAGCGGTGGCAGAGGACATACTATTGCCGCAGTGGGAAACAATAACAACATGTTCATACTTGCTAATATTCACACAAATGATTGGCTACTTGCAACTTTAAGGGACAGTTTTAAAAATCATCAGGTATTATTGCCACATTGAAAAGACTTACAAGAAAAAAGGCATCTTTACAAGAGAAAAAGTTGTTTATTTTAGGGGTAAAAGTCACATTTCCTGAAGAAAAAAAAAATGAAGCTGTTTTTTTCCTTCAGAAAAAAGTAGTAATTATTTATTAGCACACCTGCTTAAAGCTGAGCAATGTAAAGCATCTTGTCAAGTTATACTACACTCATTATAATTGACAGATGCATAATGGGTGAATGCATTACTTTGTTTTTATATATAAATATATTATAATCTACATTCTTAATTTCTATTACAATGTAGCAGGGGTGTCCAAACTTTTTCCACTGAGGGCCACATATTGAAAAACGAAATGATCCAAGCGGCAGTTTTGTGATATGGGTGAAAAAGTGTATTATTACTATGAAGGACAATCAAAATACTGGATAAAAACCATGAAGATATCATCAGTGCACTATCTTACAAAAACATCACCTTTAAGTGGGCGCAATGTAATCAAGTATTCAAACTTTTGTCTGACATACAAAATCATCCATGGTCTGTCATCGCCTTCTCTCAGTCAGTTTGTAAACATACGGGACATCTCTCACCAAGTCACACGAGGGGCAGTCCGAGGAGACTGTATTGTTCCTCTACGGCAGGTGTGTCCAAACTATTTCCGCTAAGGGCCACATACTGAAGGGCCGCTTTTACAATTTTTTTTAAACCAACCCAAACAAAATATTTAATGTGTATATATATTTACACATATAAAATATAAGTATTGAGTTTAGCAGTGACAAAGCGTATTATTATTATGGACTGTTTCTCCTTACATTACTTTTTGGCTGTTTTTTTTTGTTTTTTTTTTTTACAAATATTAACGTTTTACTTGTGCATTTTTTTCCTCATACTATTATGACTTATTCTCATAGTAATTTAACTTCATGATCGTAACACTATAGCATTTGCCCAAATTAATTTTCTTAAAATTTCAACTTAATTCTTTGTTTGGTTCGTTTCTTATATGACTTTTTTTTCCTATAATATTTCAACATTTTTTTTTTTTGTTAATACAAAGACTTTACTCCCTTAATATTTTGTCTTTATTCTTGTAAAATTACTGTTTTTTTCCATTTCTGCTGTTGTTTTTTGAAATTTTATTGTTTAATTGTATTTTTAGAATGTGCTGAGGGCCAATAAAAAAGCAGTCGTGGGCCGCAAATGGCCCCCGTGCCGCACTTTGGACAACCCCTGCTCTACAGAAAAGCGCTTTGAGTCAGAGAGCCTTTTCAGTCACAGCTGCACAGGAGCGGAACTCTCTCCCCCAGAACATTATAGAACTGTGTAGAGTTCATACACTTTATTTGAAAAAATATCCCAAAAAACGGTTCATAACACATCGTACATGTAATCACTAGTACTAATATTAATAGTAATAGTAATAGTATCGAGGAAAAGGCTTCTTGAGACGTCATCTGTACTTCTGTGAAGAAGGTGTCGGACGTTTCGCTCCTCATCCGAAGAGCTTCGTCAGCGAACTAATAAGTGCTGGTAGCTTAGGCCTTAAATACACTAAGAGTGGGCGGAATTGGTGTGCCAACACCCTCCTCCTATTGGTTCCTTACACTAAGCCTGGGCGGAGTAGTGGTATAATCCTATCCTGCTATTAACACCTCAGATAAAAGGGAAGTGTCGCTCCCTGAATTGGGTATGAACGACTCTGATACTGGCTCGTTAGCATCTATTGTTCTGGCTCGGCCCTGGCTTCACCTCATTTGCAAGACTAAGAGCTGTGGGTTTTGGTCTCAGTAACCTGCTGAACACAGGGTCCAAATTAAACCTCAAACCACCATTCCGATTCAATGATGGGTTCTGTTGTTTGACAAAAATAGCTTCCTTTACTCCTCTTTCAAACCATCTGTTTTCTTTGGCCAAAATCTTTACCTCGCTGTCCTCAAAAAAGTGATTGGCTGCTTTAAGGTGTAGATTTACTGCTGATTGAGGACCACTAGAATTGTCCCTGCGATGTTGATAAAGCCTTTTTTTGGAGCATTTGCTTGGTTTCCCAAATGTAGTGCTCTTTGCATTCCTCATCTTTACAGTGGATGGAATAGACCACATTGCTCTGTTTCTGGTTTGGAGCCTTGTCTTTAGGATGCACTAATTTTTGTCTCAGGGTATTTACTGGTTTGAAATAGGTAGGAATTTTGTGTTGCCATAAGATCCTCTGGAGTTTTTCGGAGACCCCCGCTACATAAGGGACTACCACTCCTCTCCTTTTTGCTTCTGTGGGCTTTTGGGTTTCTTTCCCTACTCTCTTCTTTTGGCATTTGTTAAAAGCCCACCGCGGGTACCCACAGGTTGAGAGCGCTCTCTGGACATGTTGTTTCTCCGTTTTCTTTCCTTCAGCACTAGTTGGTACATTATACCAACTAGTGCTAGTTGGTATATTATTATACCATAATACCAACTAGTGCTGAAGGAAAGAAAAAGGAGACACAACATGTCCAGAGAGCGCTCTCAACCTGTGGGTACCCGCGGTGGGCTTTTAACAAATGTCAAAAGGAGAAAGTAGGGAAAGAAACCCAAAAGCCCACAGAAGCAAAAAGGAGAGGAGTGGTAGTCCCTTATGTAGCGGGGGTCTCCAAAAAACTCCAGAGGATCTCATGGCAACACAAAATTTCTACCTATTTCAAACCAGTAAATACCCTGAGACAAAAATTAGTGCATCCTAAAGACAAGGC
The DNA here is from genome assembly GCF_027744805.1 of Dunckerocampus dactyliophorus. Classification (NCBI taxonomy): domain Eukaryota; kingdom Metazoa; phylum Chordata; class Actinopteri; order Syngnathiformes; family Syngnathidae; genus Dunckerocampus; species Dunckerocampus dactyliophorus. Next base: position 22,185,070 of record NC_072825.1, read on the forward strand.
TCCAAACCAGAAACAGAGCAATGTGGTCTATTCCATCCACTGTAAAGATGAGGAATGCAAAGAGCACTACATTTGGGAAACCAAGCAAATGCTCCAAAAAAGGCTTTATCAACATCTCAGGGACAATTCTAGTGGTCCTCAATCAGCAGTAAATCTACACCTTAAAGCAACCAATCACTTTTTTGAGGACAGCGAGGTAAAGATTTTGGCCAAAGAAAACAGATGGTTTGAAAGAGGAGTAAAGGAAGCTATTTTTGTCAAACAGAACCCATCATTGAATCGGAATGGTGGTTTGAGGTTTAATTTGGACCCTGTGTTCAGCAGGTTACTGAGACCAAAACCCACAGCTCTTAGTCTTGCAAATGAGGTGAAGCCAGGGCCGAGCCAGAACAATAGATGCTAACGAGCCAGTATCAGAGTCGTTCATACCCAATTCAGGGAGCGACACTTCCCTTTTATCGGAGGTGTTAATAGCAGGATAGGATTATACCACTACTCCGCCCAGGCTTAGTGTAAGGAACCAATAGTAGGAGGGTGTTGGCACACCAATTCCGCCCACTCTTATTGTATTTAAGGCCTAAGCTACCAGCACTTATTAGTTCGCTGACGAAGCTCTTCGGATGAGGAGCGAAACGTCCGACACCTTCTTCACAGAAGTACAGATGACGTCTCAAGAAGCCTTTTCCTCGATGGACAACTCCTGTACGACTGAGAGCCTACACAGACGAATAGTAATAGTAATTAGTACAATATTGTTTTTTTCATGTTACCCCAACTGTGCTGTCACTTGTGTCTCCATTGACTTTAAGTATTTTGGTGTTTTAAGTGTTTCTGAAAACTTGGTGGTCATTTTATCCAATGTTTGCACTGTGGTCAATTTTGTATGTACACTGTATCTTTTAACAGGCTTTGTGTAGTTGCATCTATTTTTTACTAATATTTTATATTTGCGTTGTTCTTTTACTGTTTTAGGGAGACAATTTTTAACATCTGTCCGGGGACAACAGATGAAAAATAGCCTTTTGGCTAATTCTGGTGCATTTGCAGCAATGCTAATTAATGTACACTGTCCCTGTCAAATAAACCAAAAAAAAAAAAAAAAAGAACGTCAATCTTGGCTCCTTTTTTTTTAAATTTTCAAAATATGTCATTTTAAATAATCTTTGTAAATTTTCTTCTCAGAACATTATGACTTCATTCCTATAATATTAGAACTTTTTCCCACCTAATTTTCCAAGAATAACAACTTCATTTTGTTTTGTTTGTTTCTGATAATATTACAACTTTTAAAAAAACATTTTTTATTTAATATTTCATCTCTATGCTACTGAAATGACATTATTCTTTGGGTTTATTTGTTACAGTATGACTTTTTTTGTAGGGATGTCCGATATTGGCTTTTTTGCCGATAACCGATATATTATTATTGTCTGTCAAAATTGTCCCCCAGCTGTGGGGGTGGCCATTGGTTGGCCATTGCCCCCATAGCTCCACCCCTGTCAAAAAATAATATTTTGACTTTATTCATGTAACATTACAAGGTCTTTTTAATTACTGCTGTTTTTATTATTTCAACTTTCTTATCGGAATTGTGACTTTATTTCCGTAACATTTTGACTTTTTACGCAACCTAATTCTCAAAAAAATGACGCCTGTACTTGCTGCTTTTTTGAGCTTTTCATAATATTATCACTTTAAAAAATGTCTATCTTTGAATTATCAACTTTATGCTACTAAAATTAATTTACTTTGCCTCATTATATTTTTGAGAATGTGCCGTGGGCCAATAAAAAAAAAGTCACTGGGAGCAAATGGCCCCTGGGCCGCACTTTGGACACCCCTGCAATGTGGCCTTAATCTTGTAATGTCTCCAAAAAAAAAAAAAAAACGCCTTAAATACGCCTGTACTTATATTAGCACTACTTAACAAACCGATTTTGTGGATCCTATTTTGTGGAATTTTAATTGAATTTGTCTCCTCTCTCACTGTCAAAACTAAAAATGTATTTTTCCAAACCTGTTTCTTCTTTGTTTTCCTTAAGCCGCAGCACCTCATAGTCTATAACTTTGTAACGATAAATTCATTTGCGCTGATATTTGATGTTTTCAGTGCAGTGCAGTTCATGTCCTGTGTTTTGCAAAGCCCAATCAAGAAACATGGATGACCTCTGTGTGTAGTTTGCAATGAGAACACCAGCAAGTATCTGCATCAACCTGTAATGTATCATGTCCTGTTGCATCATGGGCAAACACGCGCAGGGTATGGGGGGGGAAGTTACGACAATTCCAAATCTAAGCCCCCCCCCCCCACAAAAAAGCTAATTATTAAAAAACAAAAATGGGGATACCAACTGGATTTTTTTTCCCATGGGCCCCAGAATTCCTGATGGTACCCCTGAACACGCATCAGTGGTGAAATGATGCACTAGAAATACAACTGCACGGTATGATGCTACCTGTAACCAGGTGTGACAGCATAGTAGAATATCCAGCATACCTGCTGTATGTGGACCCACTGAACATGCGCATGTGTGCCCTTTTTTTTACTCGGAGCAGTCACATACAGTTATCCTTTTTTTTGTGGAGTGGATGGACGGTGACATTGTCCTCTCCCGGTATCACGTGCTGTGGAATATGCTGGCTGCCTTTGTTGTCCCGCTGCCTGTTCTGCTTTTCTGGCACTTTCATACAATGGTGCACTTGAGCACTGTGATGTTATTAAGCCTTTCAGAATACTACAGCTTGAATTCCAGCTCTCAGGAAAGACGAGTTTCCCAATGTAGGATACATGGCACAACATACATCATCAAGAAGCAGCAGCAAGGATTGAGTGAGAAAAAAGGTGAGGCAGCCACCCTTTTGCTTTGATTATCATCCCATGACGGCCGCATCTGTTCTACAGACATGCTCATGCTATTTGACCTACTATAGTAGTGGCCTCTTGTAGCCCTTTTTCTTTGTTTTCTGCTTCAATGTATCCTTTTAAAGATTTACAGCTGCTTTACAAACCTCCTGTTTTCCCTGGGAAACTCCTCTATTTTGGCCTTCTTTCCCAGCGTCCTCCGGTTTGATTAATTTCTCGTATTTTGCCCGTATTTTAACTTTCTGGTACTCTCTGGTACTGCCGCAGCAGGACAGTTTCCAGCCCGCTTGGTAAACCTAAATCCCTGACGTCCTAAGACAGCAAGTTGACAGCTCGGGCTTTTAGCTCGTTGGCTAGCGCTACTCAACTCTCAATCAGTGGTGAACACATCTTGTAGCTGGTAAAGTCAGGCCTGCTGGTGGAAATTCTGTCATAAAGACTAGAATTTCCCATATTTCACTCCTTTTCCCGTATTTTCCGTAAAATATAAAACATTTTCAAATGCAAATGTTGACAGTTGTGCTGATCTACTGTGCTTCAAACCTACTTTAATGAAAACGTTTTTGTACAACCAGAAAAACTAGCGTACCGTCTCTCTTAGGCAATGTCCCAGCGAGCAGAGTCTTCCCAATTCGGCGGCGTTGTGGTCGAGTTCGAGCCCGACGACATCAGGAATGCCAGAGCCAAAAAAGCCAGGAGTATACCAGGTGAGCTCACCTATCAACACAAACACAATATGTTGCATCATATCTGATGTGCCACCATTCAATTTGTATGCATTCCTTATAAGGGTCAGCGCTTATCTACCTCAAGGGTCCTAAGTTCCTCATCTATGTCAGTGGAGCGTTGTCAATGTGGGTAAGCATCAACTCCTGCACACACACACACACACACACACACACACACACACACACAAAGTACAATTTAACGCAGCAGTCAGGAACAATTTCTGTTCTTTGAAGTTTTCCAATCCAATCCAACTTCATTTGCAAAGCACTTTAAAAAGATCCATAGTGGACCACCAAAGTGGCGTACAAAATAATATTTAAAAGACATAAACGCACAGAAAGGCACAGAAGGCAACAAGGTATATCTAAAAAAATAAAAATGTTAAAAACACAAGAAACGTGTATAAAAATAACAGCCAGGATAAACCACAATAAAAACTTCCATACATCGTCTATGCCGCTTATTTTCACTAGGGTCACGGATATGCTGGAGCCTATCACAGCTGACTTCGGGTGAGAGGCGGGGTACACCCTGGACTGGTCGCCAGCCAATCGCAGGGCACATATAGACAAACAATCATTCACACTCACATTCATACCTATGGACAATTTAGAGTCGCCAATTAACCTAACATGTTGTTTTATTCAGGGTGACCGAATGTGGCACTTTGCCATCTCCGTGTTTTTGATTGAGCTGTATGGACGTAACTTGCTGTTGACTGCAGTGTTCGGCCTCGTGGTGGCTGGCTCGGTGCTCCTGCTCGGAGCTTTGATTGGAGACTGGGTTGACCGTAATCCCCGGAATAAAGGTATGTGTAGCAATTTCACAGTCACCTGGAAATTTTGGAATACATTACTGTGCATCAGACAAGCAGGATATAAATCAGTGGATCTCAATCTTGAGGCCGGGGCGCGTGCTGGTTTGCGATCCCGCCATGTGGTAAATTGCATTTCCACCCCGGCGTCTCAAGTGTAAATCAGTTCCTGATTTGATTTCTAGACTGTGAAGCAGCAGGGCATAAGGTTCACAGTCACTGACATCTGGGTTAGGTTTTGCAAAGAAAATATCTTCTATACATTGAGTCTTTTTTTCCATCTTATTTCAGTTGCACATGCATCTCTTTTCATCCAGAACATCTCAGTGACAATATGTAGCATTGTGCTCATGTTGGTGTTCTCATATAAGCAAAGGATTGAGCAGATCTGGGATGGCTGGCTTACTGTGAGTAGACTACACCACACCTTTCCTCTACTCAGTCATACGCAACAGTAGGATAGGATAATGGCTGTGATTATTGCTGCTGTTGTTCCGCTCTGTGCTGTGAGCTATGTGGCTACTCTTTTGTGCTTCCATAATAACATGTTGCATCGCAAAACTTACACAAGGTGGTTTGTTATACGGTGGTGATCGTCCTGGCAGATGTGGCAAACCTTGCAAGCACAGCGCTGACCATTGCCATCCAGCGGGACTGGATCGTAGTCATCACCGGCTACAACCGGGGCCACCTGGCTGGTAAGGGGACTCACTCGCTGTTAATGGCCGCGTTGTGCAAAGCGCTTTAACCTCCACCTCTCCGATCAAAAGGAATGAATGCCACCATGAGGCGGATAGATCAGGTGACTAACATCCTGGCTCCACTAGCGGTGGGACAGGTCATGACCCTGGCCTCCAATGTAGTTGGATGTGGCTTCATCCTGGGATGGAACCTTGTGTCTCTCATAGTGGAGTTCTTCTTCTTGTCCCGGGTGTACCGCATCGTTCCTGCTCTTTCTGTCAAACCGCCAGTGGTGGAGCTGGATCACACCAATCTGCAAGGGATGGAGAGGAGAGGATCGCAAGGTATGCGTGTGGGTGTTCACTTCAAATCCATCCGTTAAGTAGAAATGCACGATGGGCGACAACCACAATATATCCCGACTTTCAATTGTTTGTGATATTATATTTGTACATTATTGTGCAAAAGTCTTAGGCTGCCACTAGACATGCTTTTTTGAACAATACTATAATGACCCCATGTAACAAGAATGTTGCATGCAGACCTCAGCCAAGGCTCAATTGTTAACAAAATGGATTGTGGAGTGTGTTTATATTTGTCTGTTCGTTGGAAGGCTACATCCTGGTTTATGAAGGATGACAAAAAAGAGGGGGGTGCCATTATGATGGCTGTCATTGTTAGCTATGTCTTATCTATCACTGAATGTATCGGCTATGGTAACACCATCATGACTGTAAATTGTTGGTCGCCTCTCTGAGACTGCTTTTGAGTGTGTGTGTGTGTGTGTGTGTGTGTGTGTGTGTGTGTGTGTGTGTGTGTGTGCGTGCGTGCGCAGACATGTATGTGAACACCAACTGCCGTGAGTGACAGCCATTAATGTCAGTTGTTTTATCCAGGCCGAACAAAAATGTACTACAATTTGTATGCAATTGAATTTGTAATTGAGAAAAATACAGACATTTTTTTGTAAAATCTTATTCTTTTAAACCAGTATTGGTAACAAATTCTCGCCAGCTTTGGTGTTCTTATATTTTTTGGTTTCAGAAAATGTAATTTGGAGCGAGTTCCACACAGTCCACACCAAAATGTTATGTATTCTTCTTTGGTACGCGTTTCACCCCTCTACGAAGCTTGATGAAAATTGGTTTAGCATTTTTAGTGTATTCTTCATTTATTTGTCCTTTTTACTGAAAGTGAACGCTGACAGAACGTTGAATAAAACAATCAAATTACTGGCCAAAGACTTTTGATAGTTGATCATCAATACGATCAGGTTATAATATTAAGGTCCTCTGGCAATAAAGCTGAGAAGAAAATGTCATAACTTCTGTCGAAAAACGTAAAAAACAAACATTTTTGGTCCATGTTGATATTTCAAGTACTATTCCCAACACACAAAAAAATGAATGTGATTTTTTTTTTTTTTAAATTGGGGCCTGTGTTCTGGATGTCATAGTGTGCATTGGAAAGTGGTTGACAACAACCAAAAAAGTTAAGGAGACCATTAAGAAGACATTGATGGTATTTCCCTTCATGCATCTGCATTCAATTTGTAACTTTCATTTTCTTTGGCCCATGCTGCACTCAGTTAAGTACGGTGGCCGGGAAGTGCAAAACACTTTCACAACAAACTGTAAAACACTTTAACATTTCAGAAAATGAATTAACCAAAGGTGAAACAAATTAGCATTTCAGAAAACACATGAACAAAAGACAAAAATTACAATCACCCAAACAGGAAAGGGAATGTACCAAAGCCCAGATTACCAGGAATGGAGGCCAATAACAGTTCACGCTATTGAAATGATTACCTCTAAACATGTGAGTGTGCATGGTGTGTTGAATAAAGACATGGAATAGTTGAAAACAAGATAATCAAACTGTGGTGAATGCATATCTTCCGCGTCAGACATAATGAATGTAGCTGATGAAAACAGCACGTCTAACATGTCTATCTGCACTCTTACTCAAAATAAGTGGGCATGAATCCGTATTTGTACGTGCACTTCATTGTATTGCTGTGTTATTATTCCATCAGAGTGTCGCGGATGAACAATAATTAGTTGTAAACAACGCGATTGCGATTTGTTTTCTGAAATGTTCATTACTTTTCTGAATGTTAAAGTCTTTCAAAGTTTGTTAAAGTGTTTGCACTTCCTGGCCACCAAGAAAACGGAAAGGGAAGGTATCAAATCCTCGTAGCAGATCGGTCAAAACGTCACCACTTCCGGCTTTGGTACATTCCCCTTTCAGTTTGTATCTTGTTTTGCTGTTTGTTAAAGTGTTTTGCACTTCTCGGCCGCTGTAGTTAAGTAGTTTCTGAGCAACATATAAATATACAGGCCCATGATAAAATAATAAAAAATCATAATGATGTTTTCAGGGGTTGTACGCAACAAGATAACATGTTGATTGTTCGTTTATGGAACAACAGCTAAACAAAAATGATGGACCATGGTGCTGGTAAATTGTTGTTCGTTTCTTTGTGGTTATTGCGCATCTGCACTGACAAAAATAGTTTGGCACAAGCAGTAACCTCGTACAGTGTTTCTTCACAAGCAGACGTCACCAACTACTGCACATTACGCTTTTCACTTCTTATGTAGGTCTGTGTAAATAGTGACTGTTTTTGACCTTATGAGTAGCAAAACTGTGCATCATCATGCTCTCAATTTTGCCTCACTGGCGTTCATTTCTCCTCAGGGGAAGGCCAAGTTGTTCAGCCTCTGGCAGAAGGCAACAGTGACGGCAGCCTACACTTAAAAGAGATCACCTACCTCCCCTTGTGCTTCCGGAGGTTTCGCTGGCTGGTGAGCACCTGCAAAGACGGATGGAGGGCCTACTATCATCAGCCTGTGTTCCTGGCAGGAATGGGCCTGGCTTTCCTCTACACCACAGTGCTGGGCTTTGACTGCATCACAACTGGCTACGCCTACACTCAGGGCATAAGCGGCTCCCTCCTCAGTTTATTGATGGGTGTATCGGCCATCACAGGGTTGATGGGGACTGTCATGTTTACGAGACTAAGGAAGACATACGGTCTAGTCAACACCGGCATCATCTCTAGCGGCCTCCACCTGGGCTGCTTGCTACTGTGCGTGTGCTCCGTGTTTGCCCCGGGCAGCCCCATGGATCTTAGCTTGTTGATGCCCTACTTTACCTCGAACTCCTCCTCTGAGCTTGGAGGGATGGCGAGCCAAAGACAAAAACACACTTATCCTCTGAGGGGAGGCAGCAATCAGCCACTTCTACCAGACCGCTCCTCCATCCACTGGACCAACAACACTGTGCTTTTTGACAACGTGCCCTCTGGTAGCGCGCCTGAGTCTTACATCTCCATTATCCTGTTGTTCATGGGTGTGATCACAGCACGCATCGGTGAGTGGACACGCACAACAAAACAGTCTGGATGTATACCCGACTGCGGGGTTGTTCAACTTAATTGTTCTCTGGGTCACATTTTTGGAAAGTTCAGTACCGGAGGATAGAGTTCACCCTCTTCTTTAAACTTTTACTTTACCAGGTTCCTAACACAGTGATAAATAAAATCAAAAAGTAAAACAGCAACACTGTGTCGACGCCAGATAAAAATCGTACTATCTCTATGCTGCTGCAAAAAAAAAAAAACTCAACTCAACCCGCAGGCCGTTCTGATGTCATTCACGGACTAGATTTGCCCCGAGGGCCACCAAGCAGGATTAGTATTGCAACAACCTATCATCAGTAGGGTAAAACTAACCTGTCTCACGGTCTGAACACAGCTCACATTCCCTATTCGTGGGTGAGCAATACAACGCTTGCTTAATTCTGCTTCACAATGATAGGAAAATCTGACATCAAAGGATGTGGGCGTGGATTTTTGCGGCCAGTATGGCCAGTAAAATCCATCCATCCATCCATTTTCTATGCCGCTTCCAGCTGACTTTGGGCGAGAGGTGGGGTACACTCTGGACTGGTCGCCAGCCAATCGCAGGGCACATATAGACAAACAACCATTCACACTCACATTCATACCTATGGACAATTTAGAGTCCCCAATTAACCTAACATGCATGTTTTTGGAATGTGGGAGGAAACCGGAGTACCCGGAGAAAACCCACGCACACACGGGGAGAACATGCAAACTCCACACAGAAATGCCCAAGGGAGAATCAAACCCAGATCTTCCCGATTTCCAGACTGTGTCTGTGTGGCCAACATGCTAACCACCGCCTGTAAAATCATTTGTGATATTGTCCAAAACGGCATAAAATGCTAATGATTAGCGGTGTCACAAGATCTCTCATGATTAAAACTTGCCAAGACTTCTCATTCAGGAATGATAATAATAAATACATGAATTAATCACACGATAAATGAAAATGAACTGGGTAATTTTGCCGAGCTCCAGCGTGAATGCGTGTCTCTCGCCTCCAAACAGGCAGGAAGAGGGTTCACCCTTTCATTGGTTCAGCATCTAAATTCTTCATAAAACAATCACTAACAGAGTGAGACCTCTTGTCAGTCATACAGTCGCTTTGTCTCTGTGGGCGAGGGGGGTCTACTAGCATACACACAGCAAAAGAGTGAAGCCTCATGAGGAGCAATGCAAGGTAATGTAGTAGAAATTAGGAGGGAAAAAGATGCTTACAAAGCCAAACGCCAGTATGCCTCATTTATTCGAAAAGGGTAAGAATATACAATACAACAAAACAAACTTGCTCAGCTCAAGCAAACTACATATCAAGATGCAGTGGTTGCGTTCTGACAGTCAGCACTCACTGAGTTGTTTGGTTGGCAAAGAAAATACAAACTGAACAGTGCAAAATAGTGTGTGCTCACAGAAAGTAAACGCAAAAGAAATGCTGCTCTAATACAGTTGAAAAGCCAGCATTGCAAGAAATGCTGCAAATGTCTGACAGACAGTACAACTTGCCTGTGTGAAAAAAACATGCCACAACCATCTATTCCGCAATATCAACATCATAACAGTGGTTTATTTGGTTTTAAAAATGTTGACATTAATATTGTGTAGCATCAATTTGTGGAACAATAAAAATTTCAAAGCGCACCTGCTTTGTTTGACCTGTCATATTATTTAATTGTACTTGTCTTTAAATTAATGTTAAAATCTTGTCCCGTCTTGTTCTCCTGGACCCAATCCCGTGCATCATTTTGTCTCGTGAGGTGGGTGTTTCGTGACACCCGTACAAAAGTTAGTTGAAGTTACTTGCAAATGATTAAGTTCTCCAGTAAACGACATAAGTCAAGATAGCAATTAAATGAATGCTATTCCTCTGTTTTGATCATATTATTGGATTGAACTACGTCAGAAAAAAAAATCTATTTCAAGCAAACATTTAATATTTCGCAGCAGGTCTTTCATAGCAGTGCATTTTTGGTTTGATGTAGGAACTGATTAATCGATTAATCGTTCTTCGTGATTAAATAAATTGCACTATTTGTCTGCAACCAGCAGAGGCGCTGTTGACTCAGTCTTAACTAGGTTGTTGTCTAAAGAGAACCAACATGACATCAGCTATGGAAGGTTTAGCTACATCCATGCAAACCACAATAGCTACAATAACAAAAGCAATTATAAATCATATAAAGCAGGGACCCAAACTAGATTAAAGGTACATTTTTATTGGATTGCTGATTGTCAGAGTAAAATGTTGTAAATTATTACCGATCATCAAGCGTGCACAACATTTTTTCCTTCAGGATTGTTGTAGTAGATTCATGACCTCTGTGTTCTTCATCATTGTGTTTATGTTATGGCAATACGGTAGATCCTTGGTTGCGTGGGTGTTACGTTCGTAAGTCGCAAGTAATTGAGACGCCATTAATGTCCAATTTTGGATCAACATTTCCATTGATGGACAAATGGAATTGGCATCACGGTGTAGAAGTTATATATAATGGCACCCTGATACACGAATTTTGCCTCCGCATTGTCGCGCAATTCTCCGTGGCAATGCGTGACATTTAGAGGGGGTACACCTGAAAAGTGTACGCTGTTTGCGTTCTGTTTACGTATAAGTTATCCAGCATGACTTATTTACACCTAAGTCAAGTACTCGTTATGTCTAGTGTACAACATAGCATGCAGGACGCGCATTGTTCCCTCATGGGTATGCATTGTCACCACCACTTCCCGCATCCGTGAAGCAGTCGTGACTTTATTAATAATTAATGAGTAATGGCTGTGGTGGCACAAAGTTTGTACGTGCCAGAAATTTCAACATTTTCTTTGCACACTGGCACGCAGCCCGCTGTGGCTAATAGCCCGAATGTCTTCACTTTGTTGAATGAGTTGATGTTGGAATGCGGTGAATCGGTTGAGAAATGTGGAAGTGGTGGTAGGTAGTAGCAGTTTTAAGGAAAAGTGCGAATTTTTTTTAGATTTAAAAAAAAAAAAAGTATAAATATGGGTAGCCTGAATGCCCTGAACGTATTGAACAGTTTGATGTTGGAATGGTTTGAATCGGCCACTCGTTGAAAGAAATCTTAGAAAACAACAAAGCGGCATGACCAAAAAGTGGGAATTTTTCTAAAAATTGTGAATTTTTGGAATGTGAAACATTTTTGTTTTGAAAGTGTTGAATGAGTGGAATGGTTTGAACCGGTCGAAAAATGTAGGAATTGTGTAAGTTTGAAAAATGTCCCATTCATTTTCAATGGGAAAAATTTTGTGGAATTTTGAGAAATCTGTGAACTTTAGAAATGTGGAAATGATATTTGATATTTTGTAGAACCTGTTGGAAATATGTCCTGTATTTTTTTCCAAGTGCTCTGACCATTTTTTGTTTGTGTGCATGGCAAAAACATAACCTGCACACTGCGGTTGCGCTTTGCGTTGCGCTTGGTGGAGGTAATGAAGCGTAAAGAGATTATAGTCTTTTTTAACAGTGGTGCATGTATGCTGTACATCGGGGGTAGCCGACCCGTCGATCGTGAGCTACTAGTCGATCTTTGGGACTTTGCCGGTCGATCGTAAGAACATTTGGAAAAAATATATTACCACATCGGTGCCGTCACCTCCCTGACAGCGACCAACAGGCACGCACTTTGTCCACTGCACATGCCCGTACGCCTCGCTGCTATCCAGGCAGCAACCTTCAAGCCTCAGCAAGGAGCCCAGTCCCCAAAACCCGGGCGGAAGTACACAAATACACCGGTTTGCCTTGTACACCGAAACAAGGTCCAGCAAGAGAGGGAGGGAGTGACAGAGCGCTGCTGCGATGTGGCTGCACTTAAAACGTTGATTATTGCGCGTTAATAAGGCTCAAAGTCTGCCTTCGTGACGTCAAAGTTAACGCACAAATATAAATCCATAGACGTGCACCTCCACGCCGCTTGTTAATGGCTGACTGTTGTAGGGCATTGACCGGCCCCTCTATCCCCAATCTGCATCGTCCACCACACTGAGCCAACAAGCCAAATTGTTGTGGTTTGCTCATTGAGCTGACGCCACAAGCCCAACCCGGACCAAGAGCTACAAAAGTAGGAGTATAGGGGTGCCCAAAGTGCGGCTCAGGAGCCATCTGCGGACCGTAGCTCATTTGTCATTGCATCACTGCAGAAACAAAATACAATTTTAAAAATAGCAAAAATGACAAAATACAGCGAAAGGCAAAATGAGAAAAAGCTGAAATGAAAAGAAACCAACAAACCAATAATAACACAAAGCATATATATATATATATATATATATATAGGTACATTTTACCTGTATTATCAGATATGTAAAAATTATTACCGATTTATGGTGAATTAGATTTTCTGGGAAATCCAAAACTATATTTGGATATTTTTTTTTAACCAAAAATCTACAAAATCACGGGGCTGTAAATGCTGAATGTGTGGGGATCCACTGTACATGATGTATTGTACATGATGTATTTAAGTCAGTTTGGGTATTGGAAGAATTACATTTGTAATTTGGGTCTTCAGTTGAACAAGTTTGGGAAAATTTGCTATAATCCGTAATTGTTTGGTTTGGAGGCTACATCAGGATACGTTGTACAAATGTGAATACGTTAGCAATGCTATGTTATTGAGCAAAACAAATGTCATTACATACTTTATTAAAAACTCCTCGTGTGAACAACTGAATATATTCTGCTATGACTATGAATGAGTTGTCAGCCAGATTGGTTACTAAAGCCCAATGTCACCTCTATTTCAGGTCTATGGTCCTTCGACCTGACAGTTACCCAGCTGTTACAGGAGACCATCTGTGAGTCCGAGCGAGGTGTTGTAAATGGGGTGCAGAGCTCTATGAATTACCTGATGGATCTGCTCCACTTCATAATGGTCATCTCTGCTCCACAGCCACAGCATTTTGGCATCCTAGTTCTTATTTCTGTGCTCTTCATCACTACTGGACACACTATGTACTTCCTGTATGCGCACAAAGCCAAGAGAAAACGTCGCCAGGACACCTAAAGGAGCAGTCATGTCCCCACAAATCCAAGCATGAGACACTGGGCCAGCACTGACCACGTGAAATGAATGTCTCCCCCTCCTGTTCCAACTTCTGACTTAGCCATTCATTTCAGCACACCACAGCAAGCGTCTGTCTCACCTCAGCTGCTTCCTTCCTGCAGGGCCTGCATGTGACACATAGGAAACCAGAACTCAGGTGCAATAGAATGGGAGCAACGCTGTATCATGAATATAAATGGATGCTATAAAGGCAGCAATGAAACCTCCAGGGGATGTCCTAGTCTAATTTACAGCAGGACTCTGGCTTCTCGACATGCCTTTGGAAACCCTGCAGGATTACTGCAAGGCACTCAATGAAAGCGTGGATGGATGGAGACATTTTTCACACACACAAAAGAAGCACATTGACACATGGAAAAGAAAGACGACATATGCATTAAGTGGCACAGGTGTTACTGATCCGTCCACTTGGAAATATTCCAGGATGTCCCAAAAAAGGAACATAAAGGGAACTACAAGTGAAAAATGAGAAAGGCAGCTTCCCTTTTTAATGGACAGTCGTGAAAGGACAAAACATTTCCTTCCCCTGGTTTGTTTCTCTGTGGATGAATCAAGCAAACACTTACCAGTTGTACTGTTCTAAAATCCTCACATGGCTCGTGTATTTGAAGAATAATCCATTGATCACATATGAGAGTGTTATTTTTTGGCATGTTTGAATTCAACACCAGCTCTACATGGACTAGCACTCCTATTTTGTTTGTACTTCTTATCAACTCACCATTGCCTTACCTCAACAAAGGGCAACAACACTGTCGGGTGTATAAGTTGGAGATGACTTTTTGCTATATTGTATGTCTTCATAGCTCCGTCATGTACAGTGGATGAAGCTTCCCACAACCAGCATCACCTCTCTGCAATTTATTTGTAACATTTGCCTGTCACCTCTACATATTGTGTGTTGTCAATACAGTGTTTGTTTTAGACTGGTACATCATAATATATAATAAAGACTCATTAAAAAATAGAGATGCTCGATATTGGCTTTCTTACCAATATCCAACATTGTCAGGCACTTCATTACTGATACCGATATCGGCAACAGCTCTTCCCTCAAACTAATGTGGTGTAATGAAGACATTATGCGTCTTTTACTGGATGCATTTCACAAATAAAGATGTTGTGCAAAGTAAGACAAATACTGCAATATGCAATACAAGTTAAAGAAAAAGTGCCAAAATGCTGCGTGTGATTTTTCCTGAGGTGTGATATCAGATGAGAAGTATTGAAGGAAAACACCTTACTACCTACTGTCTTGTTCCAAATGACAGGTTGGACTGCAGTTTTGGTTTTCACATTGTTTCCTGTTTCATGCTCTTATTTTGTTTTTTTGGTTTCCTGTTTGTGCAGTGCTAGTGCAGCTGCTTTGCAGTCGCCAGAAAGCGCATGCAGGGGTACCTGTCATTAGTAGTTAGCGCTACTATTTACGTAGAGCCGCCTTACAAACAAAGAGAAAAAAACAATCTTTTACAGTCACTGCAAATTTAATATTTGTAATCAGACGGCAATCATTCTCGACCACAGACATACTAAGCTTGTTGCTCTGTGGAGAACATCATCACTTGTGCGGTTAATATCATTATCGACAGAAAAACTCATACCAATTTGATCCGATATCTCATTTTTATGACAATAATATTGGTCAACCGATATTGTCTCTTTTAAAAACGACATTTTTTCATAATGTTATGCATGCTTCTTCGTTAAATGCCAAAGTTAAAGACTTTCAAATATGGTTGAAATTGCAGACGGAATTATGCCTAAAACTTCAAACAATCATCACATGAGACGTCATCATATCTTGTGAGTCTTTTGCTTAACTCCTGTTTGCTTTTTCTTTGGCTTTTTGTTCTGTCACCGCAAAAGGGTGCCAGTGATGCTAACCATAGAACCATTATTTGACATAAGAAAGGTGGTTGCTCAGTTACAGACACTATTTAAGTTTACTAACTATACTATACCATATTTATTTATACTATACTATATGCTTATGCAAAAATATACTTAATATACACATCCATTCATTTTCTATGCCACTTCTATTCCACGGGAGGTATCCTGGAGCCTATCGCAGCTGACTTTTGGCCGAGAGGCAAGGTACACCCTGGACTGGTCGCCAGCCAATCACAGGGCACATATAGACAAACAACCATTCACACTCACGTTCACATTCATACCTATGGACATTTTAGAGTCACCAATTAATCAAACATGCACATTTTTGGAATGTGGGAGGAAACCCACACATGCAAACTCCACACTGAGAAGCCCAAACAGAGATTCGAACCGAGTTCTTCCCAATCTCCCGACTGTGTGGCCAACATGCTAACCACGAGGCCCCTTAATATACACATAATATGTGAAATCCAGCAAGAATTGAGCAAAACTGAAAAAAAGTCTTCATATACAGCTGTTAGGTTTTGTACGACAGTTAAGAATATTGAAACGCTATTATATTTACAGTTAATAAAGGTTTCACAATATAATGACTCTGACTCTGGAACGGATTTTAATTTACATGATTTCCTATGGGACTTTGTTCTCTATTAAAAAACATATAAGAAAGTAAGAACTTGCTTGCTGCAAGGCTCCTCTTCTCGCTTTAATATGTAGATTACTTTTTAGATACAGTACAAGTGGTAAATACAAATCAACACAAGAAATGATTGTGTTAAGCGACAAAGCTATGGTCGGAAGCTAAAGCAGAACACTGACAGTCAGAAGTAATTGTACATTGTACAAGCACTGCAAAAACTGGAACTCTTTCTTTGTTGACTTAATAATGAGTAAGACATTCCATCAACATGGCAGCTATGCTATGCTTATTATTTGTAGGCCATGCTTATTGCCAAGAAAATACAAGACAATAAATTACAATACAATACGATGACAATCATTTCACAGCAGTTGGGCTAAGATGTTCTGCATAAGGTCAATCATTGTCAAACGATAGTCATGAATTCCAATGGGCAAAAAATAGGCATTTTTATGTACAGTAACCCCAATATCAAATCACAACCAGCTCTATGTAATTCAGAATGGTGTAAAAGTGCCCATAGCTTATTATCATAATTTAAATTCTGGGATAACATTGAGAGGTTGATATATTTGGGTATCACTGAAATACTGCAACAAGCTTTCATCACTTCCTCCTGCTTCCTATGCTGCAGGCCTACAGTATCCCTGATGCTTTTCATACTACTCCCTGATTAAAGCGCACACACTAACAAGTCTGACTTTAAGGCATTCTCACTTTGCAATTCATTTACTCGCAAAACTGGGTCAGTGGTAGCACGTTCCAACTAAAGCTGCCCCACTACAAAGCCTTCTATCGAGAGAAGAAGGATGAATAACAACGTTGTTTGTACTTTTTCAAGGAGCTCCACTGTGGACTAGGATAATATTGTTGAAAGAGGTGTGAAGCAATAATACAACTATACAGTGGAGGTCCCTTGTGGGAGATGTCCATGAGGTGGTAGAATTTGACCAAAAAAGCTGCCCAAAAACCTCAGCAAATCTGGTGAGACATCGCCTGAGTGTGTTTTGCTTTTTCTTTGTGTTTTTTTTTTTGTGTGTACCGATGATGGCAAAGGAGAAAAGCGTTATGATGACCATGGAATCAGAAACTTCAGAACACAAAAGTCAGATCTGGCTATTCAAGACAGTGTTGGACGCATTGTACTGGCTGCTCAGTACGATATGCCAAATGCAGCAATCAGTCAACAATAATAGAAGAAGAAGAATATTTCACTTTTTCAAAAATAGAAGTTAATTTCAAGTAACAATGCTAAAATGTTAATAAATGTTTCATCATGACCCTGGAAAAGATTAGTTTCCAGTGGGCCAACCACCTCCAATGCTCCACTGTATTGCTGGATAGTGTAGCCAAGAATCTGATGAAACTAGCACTGCGGTACTATTTTTTCTCTTCAAAATAGATTTGGCCACAGCGAGGTGTCAGATAAAAAAGCTAAATATGATAGACGTAGGAATTGAGGACCTTTTCTCATTTCTCAGTTTGCTGAGTCAGTCCTTTGGCACACCAGCACAAACTGAATGGCCTTGCAAGGACCCAGTCAAGCATCACACTGCTGACAGTGGTAAAAATCAATAGAACCATTATAGATAATACGACTGCCCTTGGTCAGTCTATAGTATGTAACATACCAATGATCCCTCTGTAGCCACCTCACAAACATGAAACATTACATATAACGAGCAAGTTCAAATGATCTTTACAGCAAATGAAGATTTACGTCGCCATACTAAATGACCACTGTAGACCACTGCTGCTTCTTCAGATGGAAGTTGGTCTTAATTAACTGCATTCTAATTCACAGCAAATGAGCACTGTTACTAAAGTCTGATATTTTTAAGATTATTATAAGCCCTTAATGGGGAAATAAACCATACTGGGTAGCTAACACAATTCAGAATTGAATGGATATGCATGTCAGTAAATGGTAGTAGAATGTTGTGATTTTCCATGGACAACTTACAATTAAAAACACACAGGGCTGCGACTAACAATTATTTTGAAGTAGATTCAGCTGAAGCTTGTTGTTTCAAATAATCGACCATGGATGTCCAAAGTGCGTCTCGCGGCACATTCTTAAAACATAATTTAACAAGAAAATACAAAAAAAACATGACAGCAAAATTTGAATGATGGACACAAGGCAATATACTCCTAGCTAATCTGTGACATGCGCATGTATTAAAATCATGTGTGACATTTGCTTAATGTATTGTGTGCATAAATGAACAAAGTTAACAAAGTGTGACCTTCCAGTGCAATGCACCCTGCTGCCCACTCCTAAATCGAGACGCTCTCCCGCATTCAAGAGATTTTCAAACTTCCTTTTTGGGTCTGTTTGGCTGGCCAGATGTTTCCTTGACCTGCCTTGTTTCCCAACTCCCGCCCCTCCCAATGTAGTGAAAGGCAAGGGAAGGGCGAGAGGGAGTTTTGTCATTCACTCTGTATGCGTTCACTCATACCTGGCCTCCCTGGGACTCTCCTCTACAAAGACACACTTGGATTGACTTAGGCTGCACTGACAGAAAGTCAAAAGCCTGCAACTGAAGCTCATTTTAAAGCAGCTCACCTCTTGGCAAATCAGCTCCCAGACACGAGTTGTGCTTGTTTTGTGTCCTGGTTGGAAAGGCAGTGATGTCATGGGACTGTGGTCTGAGGTACTTCTTCTCTGTGTCCCCTACGCTGCAGCCGGGCAGCATGTGCATCCTGCATGATAAGGAGGACTTGTCCAAACTGGAGATGGTCCAGAGACTGGCCAAGGATGGCTGCCGCTTCTTGCAGAATCACAGCAAGGGCCCGGAGAGGACAACTGAGGTGAGCAACACAGAACATTTAGCTACTTTGGCAAGCTTTATAACCTGCAGAGATGTGTATGTGTGAGAAATGACATAATGATGTCATGATAGCAATATTTGCAAAGTCATCTTTCAATCTGGGCTTAGATGACATTTGTAATGTTGCAGTGTTGATGTTTACAGCGAGAGAAGAACAAATGACATGGGAAAACTAGATATTTTATTACTATTTTAGGGATGGTAGTACCAGATTACAGTAACAATAAATACTATGGATGAATTGGTTCGCAGCTGCGTGTTAAGCGGCTGGGAGGACAATGCCCCTTCAAGGTTCTCACCCTGAAAAGGGTGGAGTGCCATCTCTGGGCCGGGGTGAGATCCTGCCCCAAATAGAAAAGTTGAAGTATCTCGGAGTCTTGTTCACGAGTGAGAGACGGATGGAATACGAGATCGAAAGGCGGATTGGTGCGGTGTCTGCAGTGATGCGCTCTCTGAATCGGTCTGTTTGGGCAGCCAAAAGGGAAAGCTCTCAATTTAACGGTCAATCTATGTTCCTACCCTCAACTATGGTCAGGACAAGCGGCCGAAATAAGTTTCCTCCATAGGGTGGCTGGGCTCTCCCTTAGAGATCAGGTGAGAAGCACTGTCGTCCGGGAGAACCTCAGAGTAGAACCGCTGCTCCTCCAAATCGAGGCGAGCCAGATGAGATGGCTCGGGCATCTGGTCAAGATACCTCCTGGACGCCTCCCTGGGGAGGTGTCAGGGCATGTCCAACGAGTAGAATGCCTCGGGGAAGAACCAGGACAAGTTGGGGAGACTATGCCTCTCAACTGAGCCGACTTTGGATAATATTTGGATAGAAAGGATTTAAGTCACTGACTGAGGGCTAATAACCAAATTCTGGATTTCCTCCCTGAAGATGCTTTGCAAGGACTTCACTTGCTGCTTGTTTATGGATCTTGTTGCCTTGTGTCTTCACTAAGTGAAAAGCATGTTCTATTTGCTTGGTATCAGGCCACTTCTTTCAAAGAAAAGTCTTAAGTTGCTTCATCTTGTTACTTCCGTCAGCAATGGTCAGTAAGCACCAGTCAGCATGTTCCATTAGGAACCATACATGACCATGCCATTACACTGCCTCCTGCATGTATGACACATGATGTGGCATGCTTTGGATCATGAGCTGTTCCTCTGAATTGCTGTGATATTGTGTTTATTTTCAACAGTGGAAGGATTTTACCATCATCTATTCTAATGGTCTTTCATGGTCTTCCGGGGCTTTTGCTATTGAGCTCGCCAATGCTTTATTGCTTTAAGATCCTGGAATGGCTGTAAATCCCAAGTACAGTGGAATCTCGATTTTTGTAGGACGAAAATGAAATAATGTCCCGGTTATCGTATGGTCAGTGTGCCTCACAAACTAGTCCCCTAACAAGGTGTCCACACATTGGTGACTCAGTCTCTGGTTCTTTTACAGTTGGGACAAAAAACACTGATTCCTTACAGGCCTTAGAGCAGGGGTCTCAAACCCAATTTACCTGGGGGCCGCTGGAGGTAGAGTCTGAGTGAGGCTGGGCCGCATCAAGTATTGGGGGTAAGGCTGGGAATCTCGGGGTACCTCACGATACGACACGCGATACATGGCTCACAATAACAATAATATCTTGATACAGTAATAGGGTGAATCAAATAAATAAATAAATAATTTCACAGTTTATATTTTGCTGCATTCAGCTGGGATAGGCTCCAGCTTACCCGTGACCCTCATGAAGACAAGCGGTATAGAAAATGGGTGGAATTTTTTTACCACATTTTTTAAGTGACTCACACACTTTTAGTTCAGTGTAGGCTTATGTGTGCATCCTACGAGTAACATTGGCTTGTCGCAGGCCGTATTACACTCATCTTTGAAGACAAGTCAGGCCACAAAATGTGACTTGGCGGGCCGCAAATGGCCCGCGGGCCGCAAGTTTTAGACCCCTGCCTTAGAGGAATCTGTCAAGTGAAACAGCGTCCATGTGGCTCTTCTGTCCCCTCCCCACCTCTCTCCACTCATCTCCTTGTCCACCAACAAGTCTTTAGTGTTGGATTTCAACTGTTGCTCAATAATGGTGAAAGCAAATTCAATTAGTTTTACTTATTAAATGTGTTAAATGTTCTTTAATCCATATCATTTGTCATGAATACGTTATTAATTGCATTTACATTATTTCCTATGGGAAAAATGTATTTGGTTTTCAACTGTTTTGGTTTTTGTCTGACTTTTTGAAACGGTTTAATGACGAAAACCGATGTTCCACTGATGCAAGCTGCATATTTTGATGCAAATCTTAAATGAAAGCTGCAATCACAATCAAACTGTTTTATCTCCAATCCACTGAGGGAGCATACAAATATAAATAAATACAATTATCCTCATATTTGTGACCCTAGTATATTCAGACATACTATAATCTGGTGTCGCTTTCAGTTTCACCCACTGTAAATGTCAATTAAATGGAGTTCCAGACAGTTATGAACAAATAGTAAGTAGGGTGACTGAAGTATGACCACATCACGTCCATTACAAGTCCTCATCACTTTTACAATGATGGCCTCCGACAGACTGAGCTCATAGTGGGCTCGGCTTCCTACCGCCTGGATGCTTGCGCGAAACTGTGTAACAATGGCAGGAAGCACTGACGCAAGTGGCCCAGACCACCATGTCCAGACATCATGTAGCCTCTCAGGGTGGAGTCCGGTGCGTCAGGTCCCCGACCTTTTCTCCAAAGGCTAAATCTCTTTATCTGTGTTGTTATTCAATATAGTGACATTTTGCCTGCACAATGCCTTCGCTTATCTGCGTATGATTACGTATTTGATACAGCAAGCTTTTCTTGTATATTGGAACGTAGTGGAAAATTAAGTATACGAATGACAAGTGCATGTACAGTAGATATAGAGACCTCATTAAATACTTGACATGGATAGAAATATAGAGATTATGCAGCTGAGTCTCCAGATAATGCAATAGTTTACAGTAATCCAATGATGCTGCATGCATACATTACTCATATACATATCTAAATCTGGGCATCAAAGAGCTTAGAGTTCCCAGATGGTGACTGCATGACTATTTCAGTCGAGTGCACTCTGGCTGTTATGCAATCACTTTCAATCTTATTTAGTTTGTATGTTTTCCCCATTGCATGATTTATATTTGTCATTTCATCTAGTTGGACGTGGCTACTTCGTATTAGAATGTGCACTTCCTGTGCAAATGTTTGGCCAAATGTTCAAGTTTTACATAACATGCACATTCTGGTGCTATGATGACAGCTTAGCCAATGAGAACAGAGGTACCTTTGGGGAATAGCAAAGTCAACATCAAATGTTTTTTTGAAAATCAAGCTGGTGTTTGACTCTTTTGCTATCTTTTTTCCACACAACCCGTGAGGAATTTCAATCAAATGTGTGTGATATCAGGACTGACATCTTCCAGGTCCTTTGAGTGTTCCATACCATGCATGCCAGGCGCTGCTGCAGCATCACAGAGCCATGCAAACAGACAGAGAGGGTCCCTCCTCCATCCAGTGGAACGCATCTGTGACCCAGAGAGAGACAATAAAGCATCTAATGCCACATGCGTCTTCAGTAGTATTTACTCTTCTGCAGACAAGAGTCCATTTTAGGAGAACTTAAAGCTGTGAGTGGAGGTCACCTAAGGGCCTGGGAGTTCCGTCCAATTACAAGCATTTTGCTCCAGAGACCTGATTGTTGTTACATCTAATAACCACACGGCTCAGTGTGTGTACTGGAGCTGGATCAATAATTCATTGTGAGGAAAGGTTAGTTTACACATTGACCGCAGCTACGCTAACAAACTCAGTTAATAGTAGTCAACTCGCTTCGCTGTTTTGATACTAGACAGAAAAGCTTTTTGCAAAGACTTAAAGAATTTCTTGTTTTAGCAACGCTGATTTCATTCTTTTCATATATAGTTCTCTCTCAATTAAATACACGATAGCAGTAGGTGAACAAGCATCCTGTTTTCGTGTGCTGTTCTGGCCGTCCTGTTTTGGGGTTTTTTTTAGCAAGTGATGAAAATGTCCTGGTTTTCATCGTTTTTCTGTGAGCCATTAAATTGACCGGCATTAGGGCGCTCCGTTGCATGTGACGCAGTCTGGGCACATTTTCCAATTCATTGTGAAATAGTTGAGTTCATGATGTGAATCAAAGCCATCAAACAATACACTTTTTTTCTACATAACAAGCCGCTACAAGTCAACAGATAACTTTTGTTATAGTTATAAGCGTCTTACCGCTGAGTTAGTTCATCCATAATCAGAATAATAAAGATGAAAGTTGAATCTCCGTGTGTAACTTGAAACGCTGCGGGGGAGCAAGCGCGAAACAGTAGGGGAGCTTAATGTCAGTTGACTGATGACATGCGACAGCTACAAAGTGACGTTTACGCGATCCTCCCAAACTACCTTGGCGATCTAC
Source organism: Dunckerocampus dactyliophorus (assembly GCF_027744805.1). Classification (NCBI taxonomy): domain Eukaryota; kingdom Metazoa; phylum Chordata; class Actinopteri; order Syngnathiformes; family Syngnathidae; genus Dunckerocampus; species Dunckerocampus dactyliophorus. Next base: position 22,208,460 of record NC_072825.1, read on the forward strand.
CGGTAGCTTGCGATCGACATAATGGGCACCACTGATGTAAATATTGGTTACATTCCAAAACTTGGGAACGTGAGCATTTGACCTAAGGTTCCTGGCACAAGTATTCTACTCACAATCATGTTTTAGTTCCTGTCTTACAAGTGGCCACCACCTGCAGCACGGGCAACATTAATGTGATAAGAGAAATCCTATCATATAGCGTATCAGCATATCACAATCCACTGAGTTGCTCACTGTTGTTAAATGTTAAGGTCATCGAGGTTAGTGGGTAGCAGTGGAACATAAACAAGATCCTTTGCATATCCTCACAAGAAAAAATCCCACAAGTTGAGGTCTGGGGATCTCGCAGGCCAAGCACACAAAGCAAGGTCTTCGGCCCCCTTCTACAGCACCCCTGTGGCAGTCATTCAAAACTCCTCTTTCCAAAAGTCACTGACTCATTCCATGACGATGCTTGAGAACTGAAGCAGTGCGTCATGAAATCGGTTCATTCTTTTTAAATAACCCTGTATATAGTATTTTGCAATATAAGAAAAAAAAAGACGCATACTTGAAATGTATTGAAATTATAAGGCATCTGTCAGTGAACTTCCAGTATCATTTCAGTATCTCATTGCCGGGTTGAGTGTCCTGGTTTTTGGGAATGAAAATATGGTCACCTTAGATGATAACAGGGCAAGGATTTAGAATGAGCGTCTCTTACACTACACCTTTCCTTCACATACACTACTCTACACCACACATGCATGTTTATAGTTGCAGTTGGAGTGAAATGGCCTTCAGAACTACTTCTAAGTGTGCATGACACAATTTACCGTAATATGAAAGAAAAAATGCATTCAAGGCAAAGACCAACCATATACTGCTTTTGCTACAACTTCTTTGAAAAAAGTCATCAAAACAAGACTTGCACAGTATTGCATATTTGTTTGGACACTATACAGTACCACTGGTAATGTGCCTGGATGCTTGAACGCTTCTGTGCAAAAGGCAATTAGGGCAAAAAAAAAAGAAAAAGCACAACCACTTCCAGGCTGTCTGCACAGCTAATTGCATGCACAGAGATGAGTGTTGCACTGACTGATGGCTCAAGAGAGGAGGTTTGAAAGGTTGAGCCCATGCAGGATGCGTGTGCGTGCACCATACTGTCAGGTCCTCATTAGGGCCAATATCTGTGATGCAAGCACTGCATTGTCAAGTGGCTACTACCAATATTTAGGCTTTCTAGAAGCAGTAACAACAACCGTTGGTGCATAAAACTAGACTCATGACAATGTTTTAGAGTTTGGTTTGATAACTAATGCTGTGAAAATAGAAGGAAATTAACATTGTGATGGTTAGGGTAAAATATTGTTTAGTCATTCATGACACAATATCATGTTTTTATAGTAAAATATAGGAATTTTAGTGCATTATGTTGGTGAAAAGAGACCAGTTGGAGATTATTGTGCAGTGGTGGTTCATATTTAAGACTGTGGTGAACTGCACAAAACACACATTTCCTACACTATCTGAGTATTTAGACATCATGAAGCATGCCGCTAAATATATTGTGTATGCCGGAAAGAAACCCAGCAAGGAATATTTATTATTACCGCATTATCCATAAGTCTTGTCTATGTATATTTTATGCCTACTTCGATTAAATTAAACAAACTGAGAGTCTTGATCGTATTTCATGGGAAAAGCAGCCGCGGTTGTTTGATAGTTGTAGGCGAAAACACAAAATCTAACAAGCCAAACTCGTGTTTTTTGGAGTTATTTTCACGTGTTTTTCCAGGCATGGTTTCACTGATGAATTTCCTTTCACTGTATCTTGATCACCGCTGATGCAACTGAGTTGAAATATAATCAGGATTTTGGCATGGTGTTTTGACTTACTGCATGCTTTGCACTCACACTGCTCGGTGAATAGGTGTGTAAAACAAGAGGGTCTGGCCTGTCACATTGGTGAAGATTTAAAGATGGAACAGAGGTGACCTTTCCAGTCTTTTTAGTGAGGATCTCAAATGTGCAGTATGTTAGTGATTGGATGACGTGGCATTACAAATATGAATGTGAATAAAGAATGATACATGTAAAGGTACTAGGAGACAGCAGAGTATGTTAACTCCACACCACTAAACCTGAAGGCACCAGCCATAATTTAATAGACCCAACATAAGAATCAGTAATTAAAATATGCATGAGCCACTTATGTTAATCCCTGAATGGGCTCCTACTGATAGAGGCTGAATAATGATCTGTGGAAATTTGGCTTCATTTACAGTACAGGCTTTGACAGAGTATTGTGATGGAAATCAGTGGTGATTTGTGTTAGTGGGAGAAAATACAGAGCGGGAGGGAAGGAGGGGGTATCTCCTTGGTGATAATACAATCCATCCCTCTCTCCCTCCCTCATTCCCTCCCTCCCTCCATCTATCTCTCCTGTCCAGCCTGTCCAGAGTGACGAGGCAGTCCGTGTGTTGGAGCGGGGCCGCTGTGTGTTGGTCCTTCAGAGGATGTCGTCACAGCCACCAGCGAGGGGAGGAGGAAGGGAGGCGGAGGAGGAGGCGAGGAAGAGGAGGTAAAGCCACTCACAAATCCCTGCCTTGCTCGCTCTCACTGTGGCTGTCTCCTCTACCTCTACCATTCTCTCTGGATCACTCTCACACTCAGACATGCTTCCATCACAACTCTGTGAGCTCCACTCTTTCCGATCCAGAAATTTGGGAGCTTTAATAGACTAGGGAGGGGGGACACAGGACTTTGGATGGATGGGTGAAGAGGGCATGCAACAGTAACCACGGTAACATTGCCGGCGTGAGGGCAAGGATGCTGCGGGATGAGAGGCTGCTGCTGCACGCAGCCTTGGTGGAGCAGGAGGAGGATGAGGACGAAGACGAGGAAGGGTCTGAGGGGACCAGCAGCAGTGACAGCATCGGCCGGACAGAGCCTCCGACTCTGCCCACGTTCGACGTGCCCTACTTCCGCTACATAGATGACGAGGGCACGGAGGGCGAGGAGGAGTGGAGCAGCAATCGCTCGCTGTCCTCCATGGACGAGGACTCGTCCACTGACTCTGTCGTGTCTGACAGGTACACGGTGGTGTCAGGGACCCCGGAGAAGATCCTGGATCACCTGCTGAATGACCTGGCACTGGATGAGGAGCAGGTGGCATCACAGGGCAAAGAACCAGGTCAGTGGTACACCTTTATCACTAATGCTGTTTATTGGGAACTGGGAATGCAACTTTACAGCTGTCATTCTGTGATGTTGTCACTGTATGTTTGCAAAAGATGCCCTGTATGCTGAGAGCAGGCAGGGTAGCTTTGGAAAGACAACAGACACACTTCCCAGCCTGGCATCAACCACATTTGGCAGCAGGTACACTCATAATGTCACACTGTTGCCAAGGCAGAGGAGACCCTCTGTTGCTAAAGCTTGGATGAGAAACGGTGATTGCAGGGAAAGACTAGCAAGGAGGGGGTGAGTTCTGGAAGGAGCGGAGGAAAGAGAAAGGGAGATACAGTAGATGCCTTCTCTACTGGGCTTGCCTGGGAAGTGGAAGAGGTCACAGTTGATCCGTTGTAGGGATGGAGGCAGGTGAAAGCCCTCACTGGCAGTGATTCTTTGTTTTGAAGAGGAAGTGAATGAAGTTGATTTGAATGTTGTCTCATGGAATGTGTTCAGCAACCAGAGTCAACACAGGAGTGCAGGAATATGAAGATTTAGAACAATGTAATGCGTAGCACATCCCTCCCTGCATGTACACTGACAACCCACTTACCTTTAAGTTCCCTGGGATTGTTGAGGAGTCGTTCAGCATGAGTTGACGATGCGAGCAGTGCACTCAAGGTCTCTGCAGGGAGCGTGATGTCCCAAGGTCAAAGAGCCATACATCTAGAAATAGAAGAAGCAATGAGCCTGAAATTGATCTCCACTGAGTCCTCTGCAATGCTCTGAATTGCAATGACCTCACTTGCTCAATGTGCTCATTCAAGATTCAAGAGTTTTATTGTCATATGCGCAGTAAAACAGGTAGTTCTGCTCTGCAATGAAATTCTTGTTCTGTTCATTCTCCCAAGAAGAAAGAAAACACAAAAAAATGAATAAGAACATGAGAAACATTAATAACAATAAATTAAGCAACAACAACAGAAGAGACATGAATACCAATGAATGAATAAATAAATAGAGTGCTATGAGTGTGTGCGTGTGTTGCGTGCGGCGTGTGTGAGTGCTTCGTTGAGAAGCCTGATGGCCTGTGGGTAAAAGCTGTTTGCCAGTCTTGTGTTCCTGGACTTCGAACTCCTGTAGCGTCTGCCTGATGGTAGGAGTGTGAATAATGAGTGTTGTGGATGTGTGCTGTCCTTGATGAGGTTGTGTGTTCTTCGTAAGACGCGAGATTTATAAATGTCTTGCAGTGAAGGGAGGGCTGCCCCAACAATTATACAGCATGCTGATGGTGTCCCTTGTGAAGCGGCAAAGAAAAAGTCTACTCGGTACTATCTATGAATTTCTATACCGCTTATTTGGTTGAGCGTTGCAGGGATGCCAGCGCCTATCCCACCTGGATAAGGTCAAAAGGCAGACTGCTGACCCTGGACTGGTTGCCAGTCATTCAAAAGCCAATCCAGGATCAGCTGCATGAAAGGCAGCTACGTGAACCACTACATGATACTACCAATTACATTTCAGATCTGCCTCAGTCCATAATCGCTAAATCCAGTTTGTAGCATGTAATGCATGTAATACGGCCTTTGTGTTCAAGAGTGTAAAGATTTTCTACCTCAATGGATTTTAGACTTGCAGCCAATAAGGAGCACATTAACATGCTTATCTGGAAGGCTGTGATAATCAATGTTATGTGTATTATTGAAATGGAAAAAGGATTGTCAGCCTGATTAATTTTATGGTAGATTGACAGAGGGGATCAATGACTCCATGATGAATTTCCTCTGAAAGGACAACCACATTTGTTAATGTTTGGCCTAATGCTTAATGTCATAGAATGGGTACTTTAGAATATAAATGCCGATTACCCACTGGCAATGTGCTGTTAGGGTATTTTAGAATGCTTTTTTGTAGCTTCAAGATGACTTGCAGTTGAGAGGATGTTATACTTTCTTGGGACAGACGTTTTTTAACCTTTTGGATGTTCTCTTGTGTGACGATGACAAATGATGCTGGTTTGAACTCCAGGTTTAGTTGAACTATTATTGTACGATATTGGCATAAAAATTAGATATCGAATCATATCGTATTGGTTTTTCTGCCGATAATGATATCGGTGCACAAGTGAGACCTCATCAAAGTGCACTGTGCTCCACGGAGCAACAAGCTCAGGATGTCTGCCATCTGGGATCACTTACATGTTTTGCCCTCCGATTGCAAAAAAGGGAAAAGAGGTACCACTGCCCGCGATTTCCAGCAATCGCAAAGCAGCTTCATATCACACCAAACAGGAAACAGAAAACAATAATAAGAGCACCAAACAGGAAATGACATGAAGTATACGGAAAACCAAAACTAAAGTCCAACCTGTCATGCGGACATGAAATGAAACACTGTTTATGCGAGGGTGGAGTAAGACGACATCTAATCGACTTCTAATCCAATATCACACTCCAGGAAGAGTCAGTAACATGCATTGTGATTAATTGATTGCATATTGTTGTACTGTATTTGTCTTATTTTGCACAAACTGTTTATCTGTGCAATGCATCCAGTAAAAAAAGCACAATGTGTACATTACACCAAATTAGTTTGAGTGAAGAGCTCATGCTGCCGACATCGGTATCGGTTGATATCGGTGTCAGTAATGGAGTGATGGACAATATCAGATATTGATATTGGTAAGAAAGCCAGTATCGAGCATCTCAACTTCTAAGGCATATTTTTCTAGAAAATGTACCACTTTTATAGAATTCAACTTGAGACGTTCTCTTTTGAATATCTATACACGATTGATATATTACATTATTGTAATTACGTTATTGTACATTAAAAAGCAGTTTGTTGTGGTTTGAGTACAATTCTATGATTTACAGTGGATTGCATTTTGTAGAATATTTTATTATGATTATGAGAACGGATATTTTGTATGTTTCCATGCCATAGGCTTCCTTAGCAATAGACACAGGTGTGATATGGACATCACTAAATATGTTAATTCATCAACAGGTGTAAAACTATTTTAGGAAATTTTTGTATGAAATTCTACTATATTGTCATTCGAACAGGCTGAAATAACAGAACCTCCCTGCTGCTTGTGCCTTGCGCTGTTTGAGTCTTGCCTGCTATCACTTTCCTTGACCATAATATAATCCATTTACAGGAACACTTGAGCATGTGTAACCTTCAGAGGGGCAAAACAACACACGCGGATACATTGGCAGAAAACACATTAGGATGATAGCTGAGCAAGCTCAGATTGCTGTTCAGGAGTGACGTGCGGTGGGGTTCATGACTGGTGAGGCACTGACTCTTTTGGAGGGTCTTTTAAATGGTAACACAGGTTGCTCATTAAGGGGTTAACAACAAAAAAAAGAGAATAATTCACTTTTGAAAAAAAAAGTCTTTAAAAAACTGTTTTCAAATACAATTTAGTCCCATGTATTTTATTTTTTATTAACTAGGAAACACATGTGTTCTTACCTTTGATCTGTATATGAAGTACATGCAAGTTTTGTTACTTTGTTGCAAAAGTCTGATCACCTCCTGGTGAGTTTGGGTAAATAATCCTCCAACTTGGTAGTCAAATTAAGAGCAAAAATATCTTTGATTTTCTGCTAGCTAGAGCTGCTGCTATCAACAACAAAAAAAAAAAAAACGCTGTTTTTTTCCCTCCTTGGAAGAATGCCAGTGAAAAGCACCTTCCAGCTCACACATGCCTGACCCCTTCAGGATGCAGCGGTACTGCAAGTGCCTCCCGTCTGACACTTCTATTTGTTTTACTGTCCCATTAGCAAGAACAATGATGTCACACCATTGTCTATCGAGACAGAAGGATGCCAGACAGAGACAGACATAATAAATGTTTCTGCAACATTCTAATATTGCGAACATGCTGACAAACACAAACTGGCAGGCACTATGGCAGCCTCACTTGATCAGGAAATTCAGTGATTTTACTTAAGAAAATGTTCAAAATGATGGACTCATACAATACAATGCAATAAACAAATATTAATATTTGTTTTATGTTATCATTATTAGCTTTTTTCCCCCATTATGACCGGTGAGTCTCTGTTGTTCAGAGACTTCATCACAGTTTGCAAGGACTCAACTTACACATTAACGTGATTGTCTTATCAACACATTTACAGCCTGACATGGCCAATATGTGTCATTGAAGATAAAGCCATGTGCAGGCTTGTTTGGACTTGCAGGGCTAAATAGGACCGAGGAATCCTCAGTGGGCCAGGGGAAGTCATCATCACAGTCATGAAAGACTTTTTCTCACTTATGTGGCCCTTTTTTTAAATACTGCTTAACACATGAGCCCTGCTTTTAGTACAGTCATACTGATGTAAATATTTTGAAGGTCCAGTATCTAAAAGTGTTGTTACATAGTGGAACCCACAAAGTTGAATGCTGGTTGAATTCCAAGTCTTCTCATTTCACATTTTCCCTCAAAAAATAATGTAAAGCGGATTCATTTGTTCAAGGCTCAAACCGTTGCCATCATAAAACCTTTATGAATTGCCCAGTCAATGTTTTAAGTAACATTTGACATTCCTAATTGTCATGCAAGTATAAATACTTAATCACTGTATAATAAAACTAAAATAAAGTCAAACTCACCCTTTGAAGACCTGACAGACAAGTAAGTTATTTTAGTGATACTGTCACTTTGTGGCGTTTTATAGGTATTGCTGGAATTAATGTTTATCTGTTTGTGGCAAAATAAGAACACATTGAGCCTTGTGGTTGCTTCTATGTACGGTTTTGGTGATGCAGGGGTATCCAAAAGTTTTCCACCCTTGGCCACATACTGACAAATCAAAGGATGCGGGGACCATTAACCTTACACAGGTGGTCCTGGGGTTACGTACGAGTTCCGTTCCTAGACAGTGATGTACTGTAAGTTTTGGCGCAACCTAAATCACTCACACGGCACACAGAACACGTGAAAGATATGTAAAATACAGTAATAGAAATATTAAATACTGTACAATAACTAAATGAAACAGGAATAACGAAGACTGGTTGTCTTGTACACAGGAAGGGTGTTGTAAGGGAGGAGGCTTATTGGGAGGAGGAAGTCTCAATAAAGATTATATTACCTCATATTATACTACATTATACTACATTAACATTGTTCATTTTATAGTAGAAGATCCTTTCAGATTTTCTCAAGGGGCAGCAGCACAACCACAGCTGTAAATCACAGCAGTTCACGCATTCGTTCACACACGCAAATAAAATACACTAATACAAATGCAATGTAAGAGCAATAAAAACAAGCTCAGTTAAACAAATTCAGTTAAAAGAGCCTTGAAGGTGTCGAGTGATACCAGTTCTTTTAGTTTAAAATCTATTGGGAGTTCATTCCAAGAATAACATGTTGCAATTGCAATTCTACAAGCCTTTTTTCCAGCTCAGTGCGCGCTTCAAAGATACCGTCTTTATCCTTAATGATATTCGTCACGTTTCAGCAGCTTGGACTGGGCATGCAGCCAATGTTGATTTCTCCACCGAGCGTCTTACAATGTCTAATTTCACTTTCAATTTGTTTTACATGCTGCCACCAAACGAGTCTGCCTCACTGCTTTGGGAGACATAATTGAGGTTAAACTTAAATAGTTAACTGAAAAGAACAAAAGTGACATTGCCCTTGCTGTCAGAGTAAAGTATTTATCCGCTGACTTATTATACACCACTGCGTGCATGTAACTAGTTATTTATGGCAATGTGTACGTCATCACAAAACACCAAAACTCAGAACGCCGTAAACCTATGACCACCTGTATGTAGAATTATCGGAAAAAACAGTCTGCATGTCAGCGTTGCGTTATTAGTACAGTATTAATATTTACAGTAAACCTTTACTCCTAACATTATGCATTTTTACTCTTCCCCTAACCCTAACCCTAACCCTAACCCTTTTTCCTACAGTCGTCTCTCGCCATTTCGCACTTCAACATTTATTTTTTCAAAAATATATGAATTAATAAATCATACTGTTTCATGGATGAATATTGCCTATTATTGGTAAAAAAAAAACATATATATATGCCTATTGAAGCAAATGTTACGTATTTTCTGCCTAAATGTTGCCTAAATTGAGGGTGTTATACACGCAAAGCTGAAACTCAACTCTGAACCCCGGACATCACTTCCTGTCCACCTCTCTTTCAGGTCCCGTAGGGAAGACATTTATAGCAACACACACGAGAATGAGTCTTATTTATGTCTTAAATGGCTTATTCACTCATATTTTGTCTACCGTATTGAGTAATACGTACAGTACAAGTGTAAAGGTGACTATAGGGGTGTCAAAAGATCTCCAGTAATGTTAAAAACTCTATTTAGAAGGTTGTACAACCTTCTCAATACTGTGTTACTGTAATTGTATTTTTAGGCCAACAAAAGTGACCTGCAGGCAGCAAATGGCCTCGGGCTGCACTTTGGACACCCCTCTTGTTTGAAGTAATAGATAAGCAACATGGCCTCTACTTTGAAAAACCCGTATTGCACTGAGTAGCTATGGTTATCGTCAAAGGTTTTATCTTTCCATCGCTGGCACCCTTCTATGACCATATTACAAAAACGCCAAAGAAAAACAAACAAAATTTGATTCCATTTTTTAGCCATATTTTCCCTGAAGTCTGAATTGTGGCACCGTGTGGTTGTTCAACTTAGGAGTTCCCACTGAAATAATGTGTCTCTGTTTACAGACACACTTCTGGATGACTTTCTGTTGACCTACCCCGTGTTCATGTCAACCAGCGATTTGTGCCAAGCTCTTCTAGGACAATATCCTTCAGCAACAGCAAACATAACGCTTGCCCTCATCACTCCACCAACATCCTTGCTAACAAGCCTTAAGTCACAATTACACTCCGTACATTTGAAGTCAGGCTGTGTTGACGCCTTAACCCATCTCCACTTATTGCTGCAAACGATGCAGAGTGAAAGAGCAAGCCATGGAGGCTCTGGAGAGGAAACAGAAAGTAGTGCACCTGGTGTCGCAGTGGATGCAGCTCTGCAGGGACTTCCTGAGAGAGGACGAACATGTCAAATTGTTCATGAAGGTAGAGGACAAATGTATTTTTTTAAAAAAGGGTGTGAGCGTTGCTTGTGGGCATAACAGGGTGTAATGGAAATAGACGTTTCCTTCCAGACTTTGTACCGCTACATGGTGGATGACATTTACGAGCACCCAGCGTTGGAGGGTGACGTGAGAGAGCTGCAGAAGCTCTACCAGTTGCATCGCAGGAAGTAAGTATTAAAAGGTCATTAATGACAAATTACTAGTCACATTGTAATTATTTGCAAAAGGGAATCATAATCTTTGGGTAAGAATGAACCACTGCAGCTCAGACTGGACGTTCAGTGTCCTTTCACCACACAGAGAAAGAGCTTCTCTGCTTGCAGCTTTTTAAAGCGTCTCATCAATGCATCCTTACAAAGGCTGAAAAAGAAATGTAGTGTAAAAGTCGAGGAGCTTTTTATGTTGAATCTCCCAACTACAGGGAATACAGAAACTTTTCAAAGGAAAGAAAAGTTTGTGTATCTTGACAAAAAAGAAGAAGCTGCACATAAATTAACATCCTCACTGAACTCTGCACTCTTCAGCTCTTACAAATGGACTTGTGCACTGAGACGATAAATGCAGCAAAAATACAGTCAGAAATGCTGTGCAACTATCCATTTTGGAGACGTTTTGCTTGGGGAGATAGAGCTTTTTGATGTTGCCACATTAGATTGGGGGACATAACCAGGTTACTGAAGCAAGACTGCAATTTTAAGAGCCACATTTTGGCACATTCTGTCCTTGCAAGATAATAACCAAGCTCATTTTTAATGGAAGCTGCAGCTCATTGCATCGTCTCATTTCTCTGCATGAAAATATGCAAATAATTTGACTTCGGTGGTCAAATAAACACTAGACTACTACATTTGCATAAACACACCTGTACAAAGTCAGGCGTGTTATATTGTGCCCCTATTTCCTGCAATATCGTGTGTTTTATTTTGTTCTATTTTTTATGGCTTTACCATAAAATAAGACCATATTTATTGTGTCTTGGCTTGTAATGATAGCTATAAATGTAGGCCATATCAAGTTCTATAAGAATGAATTATTAATATGTACAGTATTACATTATTACACATACCTGTTTCGTTTATTGTTATTGTGAAAGTTAAGCTGCTGTACATTAATTTAAAAAGGTTTAAAGTATTAAAAAAAAATGAAAAAACAAAGTGAAAACAATTCTAAATTGGATTAGCGGCAATTGTACAAGATTCACTGAGAAATGAAGGACAATGGCCTATCTCACAATGTTAACCATGTGGAAGATATCTGCATCAAAATTCAAAAGGTTTGTCCTTAACCCATGACCCACCCATTCACAAGGTTTAGAGTAAATTTGTCATTTTTAAGTAATTCTGTTCACTAACAAACAAACAGCTACGGTCCTCCAGGAGCCAGACACATCACCATGTGTGACGGCCCCCCTATTCCCCTCTCTGTGGACCGCATCCTCCAATCAGAGTATCCCTGGGGACGCTCTGACCTGCTGCCCCATTAGGAGCTAGTGCAAATGATCCGACCTGATGGTGCCTCATTCCCACTCACTTTCAGAGGAGGACCCACCACAACAGCCGCTCATATAAAGCCAGACACTTTGTGTGGGTGTTACTAAATGACATTCTACACTATTTATGGCCTTTTCTTTTTTACAATGAGGCCCATTGGGAGTACAAGATTGGGCTGCTTTGTGCAACAGCGGGAGTGCAGACTGACTCAATCTAGCTTTTAAGCAAAAAGAAAGCCTGTTGTTTGTTTCAAAGAGCTTAGCAACTCAATTGCATTGCTTCTCTTGTAGAAACTGAAATACATTGCAATATTTTTTTATGAGCTCAGGACGGCTGCTGCCCAGGCAGTGGGTCTCTCAGGGCAGGCTTTGTGCCAACGCACCCATTGTGATGCAAAGCACCATCACAGACACAGGGGGCTAACCGTCATAGCCGTCCATCAAGCTGCACCGAGGTGAATATAGGCTGAACAAATAAACACATCACACTGAAAAGTCAAAAAAAAAATCTACAAAGCAATCTACTCTCACCTTCTTGACATTGAGTTTAAATAATGAAGTGAAGCCAGCACATACCCTTGACTTTGATTATAGACTGCGTGGGAGATGCATTTATGCAAATCAAAAAAAACTTCAAGGGCTAAATAATGAAACATTTGTGGGCCTATGTTGGTGCTTTATTGTTTAATTTATCATTTTTTTCTTTTAGCACGGTGGAGGAATATTCCCCGCAAAGAAAGGTGAGTGTTTTTTTTCTATTATGTAATAAATAGGCCATACTCAATACTGTGTACTTACTGTTTTAGGTGTTGGAAGATTATGTCTGCACATTTCCTGTCTAGTTTGACATTGTTCTTTGTTATCCAAATCCACGCATCTCACTTCTTCCAGAGCAAAGCGCTTTTCCACCAATTGAGCCTGAAAGACAACGGCCTCCTGCCCAGGGCCACGCAAAGAGAGACAAAGGAAGGTGAGTCGTAAAAACACACACACGTAAATGTATTCTAGTGAGGTATATTCTCTGCAGTATCACAATGGGAATTCTTCAGACAACTGACAGTCTGACATGCACATTCCTGAGTTATGACAGGGCCCCTGGAAAACAATACAAAAGCAGCAGTATGTTGTGCTGCTGGGAAGCGGTAAATTAGTTGATGACGGCTGCTGGGTTGAAAACAGAAGACGGCATGTAGTTCCTGGAAAGCACGTGAGGGAAACCAGTGGAAAATTATACATTCTATTTCAATCCAGTAGGGATCTTGCTTAGACAAAGTTCTTGTATGCCTACACTTCGTGACAAGGAACATGTGTCTATTGTTGAGTGTTTGGATATACAAGTAGGCCTAATTCGAAATCTACAATGTTCTTGCTTCGACAGAAAGATAATTCACAATCAAATGTATCTTTTACTGTACCATTAACATATTGGGTCTAATATGACACATTCTCCAAGCCTGAGGTCTTTACAAGGATCTTCTATTCAATGTACATTTGAAATTGTTAGACGTAGTTGACAGGATTATCATGGTTTTAGTGAGTGGCTCTGATTTTAACTGTAATTGCATCCTGTAAGGTGATTTGCAGTGGAAGTCATTGATTTTGCAAAATATGCACACAATATCTGCTACACAGGTAACATACCAGGAGAAAACCTGCACAAGCATGCGGTGCCAGGATATTACATCTATAAATTAGATTAGATTAAATCTTCTGACTTGAGATAGGAAGGAATAGGTGGTAAAAGTTACTGTATTTCCTGAACTATAAGTCACACTTATTTTCATTTTTGCGCGGGTCCTGCGACTTATATATGTTTTTTTATAACTGGCAGCTGCGAGAGGGCGTTCTAGGCTTGTGTGCCAGTCAATCAGTCCTGTACCACTGAAAATCTACAATGTAGACATCAACTTATAAAGACAACTGAGGAGCTATCCACACGGAAACGTTTTCAGGTCAAAACGGCAAAGTGAATATTTCAACAGACATGACTCACCTCAGTCGACATTCTCCTGATATTTTGTTGTCTTATACTCTACAATTATTCGCATAAGACTTATGCACATCCGTTCTTTTTTCTTCTACTGTATGGCGTGGAGTGTCACGTGGTTCCGTCTGCATGCCTGTTCACAACAGGCAGTTGTAAAGACAACAGAGGAAGACGGAACACAAATGCCCCCAAAAAGAAAATCATATTCTGCAGATTACAAGTTGCAAGTAGTGAAATATGCAGCCGAAAACTTTAATCGAGCAGCAGAAAGAAAGTTTGGAGTGAATAACAAACTTGTGAGAGACTAGCTCGGACGATAGAAGAAGAAAACAAAAAAAAAAAAACGAAATCGCAGGCTAAAAGCTAGACGGCCACAGCTAGAGGAACAAGTTCACAAATGGGTGCTTGAACAATGTGCTGCTGGGAGAGCTTGTCAACAGTGCAGTTACGTCTCCACGGCCAAGTAGGTGCCAAGGCGATGAATATACAGTCAAGGAAAAAATGATTAACCCACCCTTGTTTCTTCACTTTATTGATCCATTTGAATGCCTGGTACAACTAAAGGTACATTTGTTTGGACAAATATGATGATGATAACAAATATAGCTCATAAGAGTTGAATTTAAGAGGTGATATCTAGCAACTTCCATGGTTTTCTTGATAATAACCAAAATCACTTAAGTTCTTACATGAATAGCTATAGCATTGTACTGCCAATAAATTTAACTAGCTATTTTTGTTGTCATTGTTATATTTGTCCAAACAAAGGTACCTTTAGTTGTATCAGGCATTCAAATGAACAAGAAATTGAAGAAACAAGGCTGGTCTAATCATTTTTTCCATGACTGTAGATGACTTTGTAAGATTTTTAGGCTATAGTTATCCGAATAACTGTTAATATGTTATGTTAACATACCACCTATTCAGATTACGTTAACAGACAGCTATTTAGCCTGTTCTCCTTTTTATTGTTATTACTATAACTTGCCTTTCAAGGTGAAATGTAATTTCCCCCCCAAAATGCGACTTACGTATAGTCCATTGTGACTTACATATGTTTTTTTACTCTTCACTGTACTGTACATTTTTGGCTGGTGCAACTTATAGTCCGGAAAATACGGTACTTAGTTTGCAGTGTTGTGGAACTGTACTGCGAAAAATATGTATTTTTCTGTTTTGTAAGTATTGTTCTGCCTGTGTTATAGTGCCGTGTCATGTGTACATTACGATGGACTCTTACCTGAGTATGAGGGCCCAACCTGGGATTGTGGCTCAGGAGCTGCTGCATGTGGTGGCGGAGAGGATGGACATGTCCCAGGGGGAACTGGTGCTGGTGGCTGTCACTTATCCTGGAGGTAAACACTTCTGTATAAGGTCACATTTACATTTACAGCAACCATTTTATGTCTTCTCAAGGATCGATATTATAGAAATGAAATTGCATGTAACTTAATAATAATCAGTAGGCGTGTCATGAGACAATACGCGAGATCGACGAGAACAAGACGAGATTTTAACATTACTTTTAAGAAAGGTAAAATGAAAAAAATATATGAGAATATATTGCTATCTATTAATTTAATTTCTATTACATTACCTTGCATTGCTCTTCACAAGGCTCGGCACTCTGTGTGTACGCTACTGGCCCCGCCTCCACCCACTGAGACAAAGAGACTGTATGACTGACAAAAGGGCTCACTCCGTTTGCACCGTTGTTCTTTGGACCAAATGCACCAAGGTGCTGAAACCAATGCCCAAATTTTTTAACAACCCTTGTCACGTTTTAATCTCGTGAGAGCTTGTGACACACCTACTTCCTTTACAAAGATAATAATGCTCAGTTTGACAGTGTCGGAGAGGTGTTAAGTTAACAATATGTTTAATATTGTGGTTGTAGTTTGCAGTTGATGAACTGCATTGGATGTCGGTAATGTTTCACCCTTCTTTTGCAGCTCTTAGTATGAGGCAATGCAGTACTACACCACTATAAACCACACACACTATGATATAAATACTTAAAGTGTATACACTGTCTGACATATACAGTTCTTGAATTGGATGTCGTTAGTTTGTTTGAAATTCTAAACATGTTAACCAATAGACATGCTTTTCATGATGACCTGGCAGTTAAAAGAAGCATTTGATAGTCTATCAGTAAACAGTGCAGTCAGTGGCTGCCCTATGGAGTCCCATCTTTTCCATGCTGCTTGACAAATTCTCCCTGATGTCTGTTCTTTGTGATATGCGATACATTTCTCCTCCTGTAGGCAGACTACTCCTGCAGCCTCACGACAGAGTTTTTTCTCATTTGCTGCGGCCGGTGGGAAGACTGCATGTTTGCAGGAAGGATCTGGGTGAAGTCATGGTAGGAAGACCACTGGCATATCAGGCCATTACATAAAATAGAAATGAAAAGCTTCCACTCCTCTTGAAAGAATTTCTACAGTAACATTTCTGAGGGGTTTCTGATGTTGGACCTGACTCTCAGAGTGGATCATCAGCATCTGCATGATGTTCTCTTTCTTTTTATTCATCTTCAGAACCCATTAACAGAAAACTCCAAACTGCAACAGAGAACTGCTCGCATGCTTAGTTTAAACACTTGGGACGTGGCTGCAGCTCTCAGCAACATTGACTGGACCATCTTTGACTCCATACATGAGGTTTGTGCCACATTTGGTCATTTCCTGCATTATTGTGTCAATGATGTGCCTGTGTTTCTAAGTGACAGAGACTGTTGACTCATGAGCTGTGTTCTTTTTTCCGCAGCAAGAGCTCATCTACTTCACATTCAGACGTCATAATAGCGGCAGCCACACGGCGGCGCTAGAGCGGCTGCTGCAGCGCTGCAATGAGCTCCAGCTGTGGGTGATGACCGAGGTGCTGCTGTGCACAGCCCTCTGCCAAAGAGTACAACTCATCAAGAAATTCATCAAGATAGCTGACCAGTAAGCATCTGTCTATATCAGCAAAGCATACCGCATCATGTTTCACCTATCCATCTATCTATCCATCTAAGCAAGTAACAGATCAAAATATACAATATACGCTTCTCTCTCGCTCCCTCTCTTTCTATATATCTGTATGTACAGGTATGTGTGTGTGTGTGTGTGTGTGTGTGTGTCTTTGTGTATAAAATGTATGTATAGACAGTGGAACCTTGGTTTGCATTATTAATTTGTTCCAGAAGGTCTGACTTGGATTATTTTCCTTTAAGAAATGATGTAAATCCAATTTATCTATTCCAGAAAGCCAAAAATGTTAACACAAAACACATTTTTATAGTCCTACAATTATAGTTTTACTTGCAGAAAACAATTTCATTCGAAATGCACATAAATACAGTCACCTCTTGTTTATTGCGATTAATTTGTTCCAGACTCGACCGTGATAAGTGAATATTCATAAATGGAATATGTTCGTAATCGCATAGAAAACATGTCTACAATCTTCTAAATACTGTTTTTAACATTATTAGAGCCTTATAGACATGGAATAACACCCATACAATATAGTCACATTTACAATTGTATTACCCAATATAGAAGATCAGAGAAAATTCACCATATGAGACGAATAAAATGACACAGACTCACACGTTAGCAGTTCCTTGTTGTTTTTCCTTGACAGCTTACTTCCCACGATGGCTATTGTCTCGTCAATGTATTGTAATGGCGGCCTTAAATGACTTCACACTCGTATTACCCAATATCGTAGTCATAATAAAAGTAAATAAGCCATTTAAGACATAAGCAAAACTCCACAGTAAATGTGTTCCCTTGCATCACATTCCCTTCAAACATCGACACCTAGTGGCCAATGTAAAATATTACATTACATATGTATTGTTACATATTACATATTACATATTACAAGTACTTTGTATTTTAGTTCATTTAGTTAATTAATTTTTAGTTAATTTAGTTAATTTAGTTAATTTAGTTAATTAATTTTTAGTTAATTAACTAAAATCAATTAGTTAATTTAGCCATTTTATGCTTCAAAATCTTAATTTAGGCCAAGAATAAATACAATTTGCTTAAGTCAGTCAATCCCAGCCATTTTTCAAAAGACAACCCGCTCACTACCAGCCATTGTAGACAATTTTGACTGATCTTTCAAGGCACACAGAATATTGTGTTCTATGGCTATATAAACATGGAACAAGTTATATAAACATGGAAAAAGTTTGTTTCTACCTTTTCCTGTTCTTTAGTAAATGTATTAAAAACATGACAAGATGCACGCCATATTGTACGGTAACCTGAGAAAAACCAAGGTAAAACTGTGGTTAAAATCTTCCAAAAAAACTCTCTAAACGGGGTGGATGCTAAACAAGGTTCCACTGTTCCACTTTCTAAATACATTTTTAAACATTATTAGAGCTGTGTAGACATGAAATAACACCCATATAGTCACCTTTACACTCCTATTATTCTTTATGTCAATTTGCTAATGCGCAGGTCACGGGATCACTGCGGGGACACAATAGACGGCCACAACTGCATAGCATGCTAGCGTGCTTACTAGTTAACCTCCAATTAACTTATTTTAAACTTAAGAAAGTGTTTCGAACGGAGTGAGGGAAAAAAGACAAATAAGTCAAAAACTTAACCACTTCCACAAGGAATATGGGAACTTCTTTTCACTCTATCAGACAGACATGCCATGGCTGACTACATGCAGTGCGATGTTAATGTAAGGGATAGCTCAGATCAGCAGTGTACTACATCAACGGTGACTTACCCCCCGATTGGTTCCGTGAGTCTACTTTTGGTCGGATTTCCGTGGCGAGGAAACGTAGTTCCGCTTAGTTGCTGGGTCCTATAAGTAAAGAGTTTGGCTTCTCAAAACAATAGAGTAATACAAAAGAGTAATACATTTGCATCAGAAAAATGCCTCCTCGAAAAAAAATCAGACCTCACAAATCGCTCTGTGTTATACTTGTCTCCCACCATATCCCCTGCGCACTGTCGCCTCTCCATTCTTGTGTATGTGATGAAGACGCTCGCATCTTCATCTGCTGTGGAACACACACGTAAACAAGATCCGTCGCAGAAGACGATTTGAGCGTCTTCATCACGTACATAAGAATGGAGAGCCGACTGCGCAGGAATATGACCACGAAACAGCAATCGTTTATTTATTTTGAAAACCGCGATAGAGTGAGGGAGCGATCAGATTTGATCAGTCGAATTTGACTCAGTTAACCGAGATGTAGCGAGGGATGACTGTATGTATAGACTGTATATGCAGCAGTTTTCAAAGTATGAGTCGTGCCAAAAGATTTTGGAGGAGGGACAGCAACTTGAGAAAAATAACTTAAAACCCGCTGACGTCTATTAGTTCACTTTGTACCGCACTTTGAAAACCAGCTATGGTATGGGGATGCTTCCCCCTCTAGTGGTATATCAATAAACTGCACCAATTTATATGCTGTTGAACTGTTACAAGTGACAACGCTGCATGTTGTTTGTCAGCTGCAAAGCACAGAGGAACCTCCACTGTTTCTTTGCTATCATAATGGGCCTCAACACTGCAGCTGTCAGCCGCCTCAGTCAGACATGGGAGGTAATTATAATGTCTTATAATTATTGAGTATAATATTTGTTATTATTAGTCATATTATTTCATAATTTATATATAATTTGTATTTATTTATTGATATATTTGTTCTTGTAGAAAATTCCTGGGAAATTCAAGAAGCTGTTTTCAGAGCTGGAGACCATCACGGTACTCCTTATCAATTCCTTTTTGAATACAAATTCAATGCAAAAAACCCCCCCAAAAAAAACAAACATCAATGCTTAAGTGACTAAACACTTCTCCAATTCTTTTTAGGCATACATTGTTTGCCCCGCTGAGATTCCCAACACATTTGCTTTGTTTTCACAGGATCCATCGCTGAACCATAAGGCCTACAGGGACACCTTCAAGAAGATGAAGGCGCCAAAGATCCCCTTTCTTCCTCTGCTACTTAAAGGTACAGTATATTCATAATCCACATGCTTTAGAAACACAGCAGTAGAACACCAACAATACCTTGAAACTAAACATCTAGTTTTTCCCCAGATATCACATTCATTCACGAAGGCAACAAGACGTTTCATGATAATCTGGTAAATTTTGAAAAGCTGGTAAGTCACTGAAGAGACAAGCTGTTGCATTTAACATAAAATACTAAATAAAGTGCTCTTCTTCTTCAGCACATGATAGCAGACACAGTCCGCATCATCAGGCAGTGTCAGAAATATCACTTGGGTCAGTATTGCGATTGTGCCTTAAAAGATAAAGTATGCTTCTGCAGAATGATTCAATGTTATATGTTCTCCCAGTGAACGGCATCAGCCAGAAGAGCGGTACAGATGTGCGTGCCTATATGGATTACCTTCACATCATTGACAATCAGCAGACCCTGTTTGAACTGTCACACAGGCTGGAGCCTCGCCCTTGAGAGGAACGACATCTTACTGTAGCCTACTGACTCTTCCAACAACTCAGGGCCATGTCAGCAATCCGAGGTCTTGCACCTGGACGACCACCAGAGGGAGTTGGTCAATCAGGAAATTGTTATCAGTGACAGCATTGTTTTTGTTACAACATATATTTTTGTAAAGGCTCACCACAGTATCACTGATACAGATATGTTAGTATTATTTTGCTGCATTTCTCATCCAACTTGTTGCCTGAATGACGCATTGATGGAGATGTGCAAACTGCTGCTATTGCTCTTATGTCCACTAGGTGGCAGCATTTAGCATACGTTATTGCTCGACTTAGTCTCTTCTGCGGAGGTTTAAACTACACCAGACCGACAGCGGCAAGTACAGAGACAACATGGATACAGGATGAAAAATGCATAGGAAGTGCAGTGGATCCCCGCACATTCGCCATTCATGGTGCTGCAATTTTGCAGACTATTGGAAAAAAATATTTCTTTTTTTCTCAGAAAATAGGACAATTTTTCTTCCGCAGAAAACACTCCTCATTCACCCAAAGTCAGTAACAATTTATAAAAACGTGATACATATTCATGTACCACTACTTAAAAAACTCTTTTTTGTTTGGTCACTTGATAATCTTTGATTAGCTTTGCAGCCAAGAATTATATAGCACATTCATTCATTAAGATGGCAGAATGGCAATGACAACCATGGATTGTTAAATCAAATTTAACCAAAGAGTGTTCTAGCAAAGAAATCTGGTTGAGTTTAGCATAATCCCTCCTACTGTTAAATCTGCATAATATCAAAGTCTCTGTCCATCGTGGTTACATTGTGGAATATTGACTGTAGTGTAGTGTTTCCCAACGTTTACTGAGCCAAGGCATGTATTTTACATGAGAAAAATCAATGAACAGATACATTTGTAGTAAATAATTAAGTTCATAATTTTTGGATCAATTGTGTGAAATTGTGTGATCATTTCCTGCGGCACACCTGAAGGTCTCTCACACTGATGTGCAGCGGCACAGAGGTTGGGAATCACTGCCGTAGTGTGTTAGAGAAGGTTAAATACAATTTGTGGTATTAGTGCAGGAAATTCTTATGAGGGGAAAAAATACAAACCACAGGATTCATTGCGGGTGAAAGGTCAAGTACGTTAGTGCCAAAAAAAACCCCAACACAGTTCCCATTCAAATAAATGCCGCAGACAATCAAGATAACATAACAGCAAGACACACTCGACCATATCAGACCATATTTTCTACTCAAATCTCTTTGCAATGCATTTTTCCCTCAGACAAAATCAAAATGTGCTGTTTCTTATTGGCATTCCTGCCAGAATGTGTGTAGTTCAACCACAGGAAGCACCACCGGATGTATATTCTAGTATGTTGTCTGGATAACATGGCATTATTAAGTAAGGGACAGTTCATGTAAAGTTATACACTTTACTCATTTCTGACTTAAAGTTGTTGCTGCTGCCCTAAATCTAGATTATTTTAGGTGAAGTGTCGGAGTGATACATAGAATGTATATTATCTTTATTGGTGTAGTTTTAATCATGACAGTGGGAGAATCTATGACCCTGCAAACAAGGAATATTTTTTTCTATTTATACTGTATTGATAAAAGAATGTGTGTGCATATTCTAGATAATGTTTCAGAATAATTTATCCCAATGGTCTCCACATGTAACTGTTATTATGGTTTTGTGAGCACTGTTTTAACTGGTCAGAGTGACATGGCAAACCGTGGATTGACCCAGTGTGCACGGAATAAAATATTTTTCATCAAAATGAGCTATTGACTGTCAAATGTGACTTTTGTGTTATATAATTATTATTATGTGCCGTTTAACCAGGGGTTACCATTAGGCAAACACAGGCAACTGCCTGGGGACCCGGGATTTCCAGGGGCCCCCGAACGTCTCATAAAAACTGTTTTTTTCCTTAAATTTAAAGTACATTATACTGCTTTAGTCTTAATTAACATACTTAAAACTACATAAAAATCTATCATGAGCACCTTTACTGCTTCCCCTTCCCTTCTCATGCAATGGACTATTCCATGTTACTGCACATGTGCAGATTGATGCCGGAAGACGGGAGCGAAACAAACTTCTTAGCGCGGTTTGGGGAAAACTGATGTGGCCTAAATTACATTCACCTTTTGTAAAAATGGAAATTAAAATACATTTTAAAACCTTTTGTCAGTGCAGTACAAGGATGTGGAGGGCCCCAATGGCTGGGTTTGCCTCGGGCAAAATACGCCCCTAAAGTGTAAATGTAGGCCACAAAGCTTGATTAACTTTGTAACAGCAACACAACAGTCCACTTACCGCTTTGACGACAGACCGCTTTACGGGAGCTCCACTGCCTCCCTGTGGCTGCAAAAGAGAACATCTGATTTCTAAAAGATAGAGGATCACATTTTTACGTTTGAATTGTTGAATATACACTCCATTAGGTACTCACAATCTAATATCATCCAATAGAGTTGCAACAAAGATGATAACACTAATTTTTAATGACAATGTCAGAGGAATTCATTCAAAAATGGTTGTACTGTATTATGGAGTGTACAACTCCACTTCATACCACTACTGCATGAGAAGGGCAAAATATTAGAAACATCTATCAATATGACGCAGTACCACCGTAAACTACAACCACAACATTAAGCACATTGTTAGTTAATACTTCTCAACGTCAGTGACAATCTCAATCCATGCAGTTTTATGTCTTTGATACAAATTGTCTCATTACGGTAAGTACACGCAACAAAAATATAACCGCAGCACTTTTGTTTTTGCTCCAATTTTTCAGGAGCTCAAATCAGAAATATAAAACTTTTTCTATGTACATAAAAGGCCTATCTTTCTCAAATATTGTTTATAAATCTAGGTCTGTGTTAGTGAGCATTCATCATCTATCCACCTCACGTGTGACATATCAAGATGCTGATGAGACGGCATGATTATTGCACAGGTGTGCCTTAGGTTGGCCATAATAAAAGTAAAAGGCCACTCCAAAATGTGCAGTTTAACTGTATTGGGGGTGATCCGGTTGGGTCCGAAAACAAGTCAGTATTTGCTGTGACGACAATAAAGCACGCCTTTGCAATAAACATGCAGTCTCTTCAGCATCTTGGTATGCCACACTTGTGAGGTGGATAGACAATGAATGATGAATGATGAATGCTCCCTAAAGCTTAGGTCACAACCTATGACTGGTCTACGTGCAAAGTAACTCAAGAAACGCACAGAGGGAGCACGTGATGTGTTGATTTCCGAGCCGTAGACTGGCCGCAGAGGTTCTTTGTCATGTGAAACAAACTCTACGAGAGCTTACGTTTTTTTCAGGTTGCAAGACAAACTTGTGCACTTTGTAGGTCTTTGTGCGTCATCCCTACGGCCAACGTGTGTCTCTCGTACGTTTTGCTGGTGTCAGGTTTGGGCATAATGTCAATTTTGTCATACATCGCACTTGTGTCGTGCGCCACACATGCACCTCACATACGTAATTAGTGCGGCCAATGCACTTTGATATTTTGTACATCCTCCGTGTGTGTTGAGATTTTACTACTTCACGGTCACCACAACTACGTTCTCCATGTACAAAAAAAAAAAAACACACAGCAATTTGGGGAACGCCAAATATCGTATGGCCAAACAAATCGTACACCCAGTTGTGACCTAGGCATAAGACAGGTTTGTGAACAATATTTGAGACAGGCCTTTTGTGTTCATAGAAAAGTTTTAGATTTTGAGTTCAGCTCATGAAAAATGGGAGCAAAAACAAAAATGTTGCATTATATTTCTGTGGAGTGTATGTACTAGTACTGTACAGTAATTCTCAACTGGTGGGTATAGGGACTCACACGTGTGTATCCATTCTGGGTGGGACACAGACAGCTAGTCAAAAATGACATTCAAATATATAATAAACAACCAATGCATGACTTCTTCTTTTTATTTTAAATCGAATTAGGCAATATTTAGGTCATCTGGCTGTTTGGTATAAACTCATTGTACAGTAAGAAATGAAATATCTGATTTTGAGGTCTTAGTGAAATTTTTATATGTAATTTCAATGTACAGTATGACATGCAGTTATGTTCTTCATCATTTGCTAAACAAAATGCCTTAATACATTTCTCTAAAATGCACATAGGACATGTTACTATGTGTATTCATGTTTAAAAAGATATCATAGGCAAGTAAAAAAAACATTTGCTTGATTTGACATAAATGTGGGTTGCAACTTAATAGCAATTGTGAAATGTGGGTCTCAGGTTGAGACCATTTCAGAACCCCTGTACTAGTACATTGTTACAGTCAACCATAATCAGTAATCTTACTGACTTTAACCAGGTGTCCTTCTTGGCCTTTTAATATGGCTATCTGCAGCATGACCCCCACTGTGCCGGGCCGAGCGCACCCTGCCATTTCCTCGCAAATATGCCGGGCACGTTATCATTTCCCTGTCACGAAATGACTGGCTAGCTGCTGCGGAGCACTAATGAGAGGAAGAGAGGGCAAATGAAGAGACACAACGGAAAGCTGGGTCCTTCATTTCCTGTGAGCGATACAAAACACAGTCAATCCTTTATCCTCCATGGGTACTGCTAGAAGGGATACAAGGAGGATTAGTAGAAACACAGCCATTATTAGTGTTGGGGGGGGACACAAGCTTTTTCAATCATTTACAATGCTTCAAAAACACATTTTAAAACACATGTATTCATTATTTCACTTTTTTTTTTAAATGTCAAACATAACAATTACATATTTATATACGTACATAATTATAGGTTCTCTTTTCCACATCTTATTTTTATTATTATTAGAGAGGAAATCCTTTTGAAAAAGGCTGTTATTGTTCTTTCAGGTTATTTGGTTCATGAGGACAGAGAGCAACAGATAAAAGATGTGTAATCTGACGTTTTGCTGTCTCATTGAAAGCTATCAATGGCTTTGAATAGGTTTCTTCAGCAGGCCCGGCCGAAAGAATTACACTAGTCTGTTAGTATTCTGCCGAAGCCGTACAAAAGGTCAATGTCAAATGCACCTCATTTAAAAGTCAATAGCAACCATGCACATCATCTCCTGGGAATTCAGGCCGGGAACTCTCCAGACAGCATTGTGTATCATTCAGTTAGTAGAGGGCAGCCAGCGAGCTTTTTTTAATCTTGACCTTCCAATAAAATATGCTCCCCATCCAGAATTACATGGTCTAAAATGGAGACATAAGCTCCCAACAAATCATGGCCGGATAGAACCATCTCAAGGGAGATGTTCAACAGTGTCTGGTCTAGCTCTATTACATGTAGCCTGTTCTTACTTATTTTTGTTCTCTAACATGTTCACACGTGTTGCATGATCAGTATTAAAAAAACACAATGTTTAATTATAAAAAACATTCTCAGATTCCAAGATCTATACATTCTTTTCACTTTAATTAGAAAATGGTTACAAAAAATCTTAAATGTCAACATGTAAAAGATATGGTGCGCATGAATGATCAGTAATAGGAGTAGGATTAAATAAGATCCGCTTCCTCCTACTCCTTTTCGGACATACTGACATATTGAATTGCAAATTTAGTGCAAATGTAACCACGTAATATCCTAAGTATAATTTGTTAAGCAAATAAACCATACTATGCCATAACAATATATAAAAGTTGACATAATTGAATACTGCTGGAAGAAATTGTTTGTCCTAAAACATGTTTTGCAAAACTGCTCTCATAATACTGTTGCTACATTAATACTTGTCACATCCCATAATGCATCACACTGAAAGCAGCAGAGCCACGCCAGCTAAAATCCACTTAGCAGGAGGCTGTTTGGTTCTTAGGTAAAATGTCCAAACAAATGTGGAACCGCGCTGTTTTGTGCGGTACACGGGACACTCATAAGTGTTCTTGAGCTCCTGCTCCTCTGCTGGCACCGCTCGAACATACACCACCGGCATGGGAGGGATTAGATCCCTCAAAACCGCTTCGGCGATCGTTCCCAACTGAGCATCCCAACGTGCTCCTGAGGTGACATGGGTCAAGTTGTGTGTCAAGTCTGATTGGCAACATTATTAGTTCTATGTGTTGTAATTCAGCTAGGATGTTTTATTGATTCTGACCTTCCATGAACAGGCCGTGGATGTAGGCCCCCTCCCGTGGTGGATGCCCAAAGTCATCTTTAGTCTTTTTTGTCACATCTGCAGTTAGCGTCACCTTATCCAGGGGCCACTGATTCTTACGAGCAATGCTCTGCAGAATAGCTGTAAAAAATCAGAATGTGTAATGAATGCCAGTAAAAGGTACATGAATGACAATGTATAGTGTCTCCATCTGGCTGATTTTGAAGCCTCACCAGTGAGGAAAGACTGCGGGTTGAAGAGGCCTGAGAGCCAAACAACAGCAGGTAGAACAAAGTCTTGTATCCAGCTGTCCAGCTCACGGCAGCTACACTTGATATCATTGAACCTAAAATACATATTAAGTAAAAACATGTAGCATATTATTTAAGGAAGACTGATGCTGAAAACCTGGATATAACTAAAAGTAGTCTGTGTAGCTTGTATAGCAATATAGATTTAATATCTTCTGAGAATAACTCACCACACAGACAATGTCTACAGTATACTGTATAGCTGGCAAAACAAGTGAGTACACCCCATAGTCAACATGTCCAAACTGTGTCTCTGGTGTTAATATTTAGTGTGAGCACCATTGTTATCTAGCGCAGCCTTAATGCTCTTGGGCATGGAATCACCAGAGCTGCAAGTTGTTACTGAAATCCTCTTCTTCTCATGACATCAAGGAGGTGGTGGATGTTGCGCTCCTCCACTTTGTGCTTGGGGATGTCCCAAATTGGGTTCAGGTCTGAAGACATACATATGAAACTGCCATGTTTCTAAAGGGAAGGGATCATGCTCTGCTTCAGAATGTCACAGCACATGCAGGAAGCCATGTTTCCTTCAATGACCTGCAGCTCCCCTGCATTGGCAGCACTCGTGCAGTCCCAGATCATGATGCTGCCACCTCCATGTTTGATTGGAGCCATGTTTTTAGACAATACAGGCTGTGGATTGAGTTATTTTCAGTGGATAGTACAGCTATACCGATACACAAGCTGTACACTGACTACACTAAAGAATATCAAAGTGTAATTTCTTTCATATTATATTGTCCCTTGAAAAGGTATACTGTAGGAAAAATGGTGGCTGAAATGTGAGGATTGTAATCACTTTTGTGACATGCTGTGGGTGCACTGGAGGAACCTGTGTTTACCAGTGTGTAAGTGTTTTAGTGGAGGGGTAAGCCAGCCTGCCCCAGAAATCTGGAACAGAGTCACCGAACAGGGCCAACTGCAGAGTCTCCATACTGGAAGAGATGGTGAGTTCTCCCTGTGAACAACAACATTAAAACACTAAAGAATGATGCCATAGACAAGACTGCTGACCAAAAAGACACTTGCAGCAAACAAACCTTCAGGCCAAGATCCAGCTCGTTAAGAGATTTTCTCATTTCTGCCAGCAGGAGGTTCATGCGTTCACACTCCTGCAAACACACTGAAATGTACGGACTTCGCTCTGTTGCCTTCACCACCATCTCTGCCATGTTATACTGCTCAGGAAGCTTGTCAAGAAGATCGTCAATGATAGACTTGACCTAACAAAAACATGAACATGGTTTACCTATGCGTGTGAGTGAGCTAGTTTTAAAAAGTGCATGTCCAAACCTTCTCTTCTGTGCTCAAGACTGCCCCCTCCGCCCTGGAGGAGCCCTGGGGCTGCAGTTCCAGCAGAGTCTTTAGGAGGTTGTTCGAGGTGAGAGTGAGGCAATCCAGCTCAGCATTGGGATGAAGGCCGTACAAGGTGGGGCTCTCAGATGGAAGGTGATCATCAATGTAAGTGTGGTATCCACCGTGGTCCATGAATGGAGGAGCGAGGAATCCAGGACAAAGGTACAGCTCTCCTTCAAACTGTCAAGTGATAACTCAATTATAGTTAAATTTTGTATAGCATGAAAGTTGACTGATAAAGCTGACAACAAAACAAACAAATATTGGTCCAAGAATATTTTCAGCTCAGCCCACTGCAAACAAACAAAACTGCAGTTAAGCCTTATATCCCAAGAGGGCACTCTTTCCCTTAACAACAAAACGAAAGTATCGTGCCACGTTACATGATCTTTTCTGATGATTATTGAAAACTAGTGGTTGTAGTTCAAATCAATTTATAGTACAGTATAGAAAAATGACAAAGCCTCACCATTTGAGGTTGCATTAATTCTTGCAGGTAGGCCTTACACAGTCTTCTGTCCCAGTCATTAGTGATGTGTCCACCATACATGATCTCCCCAAAGAGATAGCACAAATCCTCCCATGGTACCTGCATCGACTTTAGTCACACAAGTGATGTAAACAAAAAACTAAAAAAAGACTTATCTGAATCACCAAGCAATAACTTTATCATCGGTCCCTACTTAGCCTCTTTATAATGAATGCACGGAAATTATGTGTCTTAACACATTGATCTGATGTGTGACACACAAGTTTTCTTCTCAGCAGGGGATGATAATCCGTGAGGGTCAAAGAGGGAAAAGAGAACCTGCGATTCATAACAAATTACAAAAGATGGAGGTTCACAATCATTTGTACCTGTATTGTTTTGCAAATTGCTTCCTTCGTCAGCTCTAATTGCAGTGATCACTTATGTAGCGTTGTGAACTGTCACATTGGCTGCATGTAATTACATTTAGGACGATGCTTCATTGCTCTCCTAATGAATTCTCTGTATACGCACATACGGGTTACTGTTTGGTTAACATAATGAAGGACATTCGTTTTTTTTGGAGGGCAGAACACCTCAGAAACATGATTGGTTCTGACCAGAGTAATAGGAGAGCAAAGAGAAACACATTAGGAGATGTGAGGAGAGCAGATTCCCAAGAATGGATTTTTTTGTCGTCTTGAAATAAAGCTAAATCATAGTTTCCTGTTTATCGTAAGTATAAAAGTGAGTAGCCATAAAAATGAAATGAATCACAAATTAATTTCAGTTACTGAACAGAAAGTTGGTATTCTCGTCTAAACTACATGTGGTAATTACTAGAGCTCAAATACACATAAAAACAATGTTGAATGAATGATTAAGAACATTACCTTGGTGTTGGATTCCAAATAGTTTAACAGAACATTAGCTGAGATGGTGAGGTCTCCGGTGCTAAAGGGGTACTTATGGTTCCACCCTTGAGGGCCAAACTTGCGGCGCTCCGTGACACATGCATGAAAGAAGCAGAGGGAGAACAACATAGAGTTGAATTCCTGTTCTCGTGAGCACATGTCCAGTGTGTCCTATAAAAACATAAAAATGAGAATTAGTCACAGTGCTGGACAAAAATAGCCTTTTGGCACTATAACTACAATGCATTTCAAAATGTGAAATAGTTGAACACACTTGACTGAAGTTGTTGAATGCTGCATGCAGACTGGCGTTCATGCCAGTGGGGGGCTCGTTGGTGATTTTGATTGAGTTCTCGAGAATGCCTCTGGGGATGACGTGCTGCTCTGGGCATGGTGCTGGTTCCCCAGTGATGAACACCCTGTAGCTGGGGTGACTATCCACTGCCACTGTCTCCAGGAGAGCTTCTAGAGTTGGCAGCCATCGTGCTACTAGGTGAACATTCTAAAATGCCAAAATATAAAGTCAATATTAAAGGATTATGTTGTTTTTAGGCAGAGTTTTGTTCATTTGTGAAAAAAACACATTTTAAAAATGTCTTCCTTTGTTCTTAATTGGGAAGACAACCATCAGGGACTTGCTTGGCTGCTAGCTTCTCCTTTCAAAGGAAGCATTTACAGGGCTGATCTAGCCAATTATAGTTTTTATTGAACCAAATTGAGTCTATTCCCCACTTGGGGAGGGGGAGATAATATCATTAGGTGCATTGGCTGAAAGTATAGCCTTGTGTCAGTACAATAGCCAGTTGGTGAATAGGAAATCTTCCTACCTGCAGAATGACCCAGTGTCCAAGTTTGGAGGAATTCTTAAGTACCCTTTCAGCAACATTTTCCTGTCCCTGCCCCAATGAAACATTATGAAAATTGCCCAAGTCACTTGAAAATCCCAGTGTTAATCCTAAAAAGAAAAAAGAAAATTTAACAAAAATGGAAATTGTACATATTAAAAAGAATTGAAATGATGTAATACCTATTTTTTCTACATCTTTGAGTGGGTCAACGCCTGGTGAAAGGATAAAAAACACTGGTGTTGATGGGCTGCTACTTTCATATAACTTGTCAAAGTCGAGTCTGGAAGCCTCAACATATTTGTCTCCCATGTTGTCCTCCACAAAGTTCCTGCCAGGAAAAAATGTTAAAGCTTATTGCCAACACAGTGCTTACAACAACAAATGTGTTCATGGTGGTCATGTGTTGACCTTAATGTGTAGGTCACCCTATCAGGGCGCAGAGCTCTCAGGATGATAAGCTTCTGCATGCAACTTTTATTCTTCCAGTCCTGCGGAAGTCTTTCCTTCTCAGGACAGCTGGATTCAACAATCTTCCTCCAGCGCTTATGTGAACTTTCGATGTCTCTGTCCAGTCCGCTAAAAGCCTCCATTGTAGATATGGTCTGTATTCACAAGATACTGTACATTGTCATCTCTCTTGATACAGGACACATACTGAAACACCCGATGACTTACTAATTGATCACAATACCTCACAAAAGTGAGTACTCTCCTCACATTTCAACAACTATTTTATGTCTTCTCAAGGATCAATGCTATAGAAATTAAACTTGCATAGAACTTGGTGTACCACTTGAAAAGCAGTATAGATTGGCTGGCCTCTGAAAATAAGTCAATGCACAGCCATTGTTGTGTAAATACTGTAATTGGAAACACAAGTGAGTACACCTCACAGTGAAGATGTCCAAATTGTGTCCTTGATGTGAATATTTGAGCTGCTACAGATCTTCTACCAGACTGTGGTAGCTATTGACCGCCTGTATGCAGTAGTGTGCTGGGGGATAAACCTTAAGTAGAAGGACGCCACAAGCTGGACAAACTGGTGAGGAAAACATGCTCTGTCATTGGCACTGAGCTGGACAGCCTGACATCTGTGGCAGAGCAAAGGACACTGAGGAGGCTCCTTTCCATCATGGACAAGCAGTATCCTCCAATGCAAAGCATCATCTCCCGACAGAAGAGCAGTTTCAGTGGCAGATTACCATCACTGCCCTGCTCCAATGAAAGACTGAGCAGATCATTCCTCCCCGCCATGCAGTTTTTCAACACAACAGAGGGGGAGCGATATTATGTATCCAGATTATAATGATCTGGAATACAGGACGGTCATCAGGGACTTTGTCAGCTGGAGTGAGCTTAACCAGCTGCAGCTCAACACCAGCAAGACAAAGGAGATGATCATTAACTTCCAGAGGAAAACATCTCACTTCACACCGGTGAACATCCAGGGAGCGGACATAGAGTTGGTAGACAGCTACAAATTCCTGGGTGTTCACCTTAACAACAAGCTGGACTGGTCCGTCAACACCCACGCCCTCTACAAGAAGGGCCAGAGTCGCCTCCACCTGCTGAGGAGACTGAGGTCCTTTGGTGTGTGCAGGACTCTTTTACGGACCTTTTATGACTCTGTCGTGGCCTCAGCCATCTTCTATGCTGTGGGCTGCTGGAGAGGGGGCAGCACGGACAGGGACAGGAGCAGGACGGTCCTCTGGACTCCGTGGAGGAAGTGGGGGAGAGAAGGATGTTGGCTAAGCTGACATCCATCATGGACAACACCTCTCACCCGCTACATGACACTGTGGGTTCCCTTAGCAGCTCCTTCAGCAGTAGACTGTTACACCCACGGTGTAAGAAGGAGAGGTTCCGCAGGTCCTTCATACCGACCGCTATCAGGCTCTACAACACCTGCACCACCTGAACCATGTTGTAGTGCTTTACTTTACTGTTCTCTTTACTTGTCTTGCTTGCTTGCTGCTGTAACAAGTAAATTTCCCCGCTGTGGGATCAATAAAGTACATACAATACAATACAATATTATTATTCATTATGTATTATTGCACTACAAATTTGATGTGATCTGTCCCATATTTATTTGTTTATTTATTCTTATTATATTTTCTTATTTTTCTTGTCTCTCATGTCTTGCCTTGGTTGTTTTATTTAATTTAATTTTGTGATTTAGTTCATTATGACATTTTTGCGGAGCTGCTGGAAATGTGAATTTCTCTTGGAGATCAATAAAGTATCTATCTATCTATCTATCTAGTGTGAGTACCATTGCTATCTAGCACTGCCTTAATCCTCTTGGGCATGGAATGCCCCAGAGCTGCTGCACAAGTTGTTACTCAAGTCCTCCTCTACTCCTCGATGATCACCCAGTTTCCCAAGGGAGGAGATCATGCTCTGCTTCACAATGTCACGTGACAAGTTGGAATTCATGTTTCCCTCAATGAACCGCAGCTTCCCAGTGCCAGCAGTACTCATGTAGCCCCAGACCATGATGTTACCACTGCAGGGAAGACAATTATCATGGGACTCACTTGTGTTGCCAGCTATTTACACAATAACGGCTGTGTGTTGAGTTATCAGTGGACAATAAATCTATGCTGTTATACAAGCTGTTCACTCACTGTATTACATGTGTATAGTAAGTCCCTTGTAAAAATACAATAAGATGGTTACTGACATAGGAGACGTGTACTTATTTCTGAGACACTATACATACAGTACATATATACACCATATGTACATTACAGTACCTTAATGGCTCCCCAGGCTTGTGGCGAGAGGAAGGACACAGGGCTAACTTTCCTAGCTTCCACCGGGAAACGCAGGAGAAAATCAAACTCCTGTGCATCAATCAGGTTCTGCTTAAGCTGGATCTGTTGGGAAGAATGTTTTGTAATGATGTATTGCTGTCTTATCAATCGTTTTTCTGTGTTTTTCAAAGTTAAACAACTCTTCAACAAAGAGACTCTACTTCAAAGTGTGAAATAGCGATGTGAAGGACAGCCTTCAGAGCTACACACTTTCCTAGAAAGAAAGAAAAAAGTAACCGCAATGACAGATAATTCCATTATGCCACCAGAACCAACCCCCTTGTCAGAATCGACTGTCTGAACAGCAGCTGGTGAGCGAGGTGTGAGAGGTAATCAATAGCAGCGTATGGTCCTGCTGACTGCTTTTAATTGAAGTTAATGTGAGGGCAGAAATATAATTTTGATTGATAGGAATGACAGAGGCGGCCCCCACCTCCGAGGCGGCCTAAAGTCCCTCACCTGGAAGGCAGTGTGTGACAAGAAGGTTAACTTGTCTCTCTCAAACAGGCCCTGGCTGGTGTACAGGAATACACAATAGTTGATGGCCTCAGTGAGAGCTTCCACTCTGCTTCTCACATCCTCCTTGCATCTTGCAAACTCCATTGCTTTGATAAACACTGAGATAAAGCTCTGCAAGATAACACAAACAAGGAAAGTGGTCTGGTAATGAACAAATGTACGTAATGTATGTAAACGGCCATTTTATTGAAAGTTAAGTATGCACACTAAATTGATCCTCACTGATGGGGTTAATTGCATGAAACAACAAATGACACAAATTAAAAAAAACAATAATCAGACAGATGTGTTACATAAAGTGGCACATGACCTCTGAGTGGTGGAGGCGATACCTTGAGAGAAAACTGGTACATGGGGTTAATCTTGTTGAGGTCATTGATGATGAAGAAGAGGAGTGATGCTCTCTCAGCAGCAGGGCGGTATATTTCCCGAGCCTCGTTGATCTTTGTCTCATTCTCGCGGGCCTCCACCACCTGTGTGTTCCAAATGCACAGAATGAGCTATGAGGCTCTCAGTCATGCTCCAAAAGCTGCTCATTACACATACTGCAAACTGCATATCATTTACAGCAAGTTCAATAAACATCAGGTGTTGGTCGTCGTGTCAAAAAATGGGCCGGCCAATGAAAGACAAGTGTCTTACTTTATCCTGGATGTGGGAAGCTGTGGTCTTGGTGATCTCAAGTTGCTCCACCAGAGAAATATCATCCAGGAAATTACCGCAGGCTGCAGAGAGGCGACTTAGCAGGTCATCCTCCAACCTCTTAAGCTCAATCTTAAAGTGGTTCTGCTGTGTGGTCAGCTCCATCTTGAACAGTGTGCAGAAAACTATTAATACGTGTTAATGTTCTATAGACTGAAGTCTTCCAACAAAATCTGACAGGCTACTTGGGGGTGGGGGCATTACCTTTTGGGCTTCAAGGTCAGGCCTTTCCCGGGATACTACTTGTCCCAGCAGTTGCTCCTCCAGACCACCAGGGGTCACCGTGAAGTTTATGAGAGTGGCTTGAGCCTGGAGTTCGGGAGGGAAATGGGGATTGGCCAGCTTGGTGTGCAAAATAAGCTGGAAGTTACTGTTGTATTCACACTCCTTGCCACCAATCTGAATGTACCTGGATGAAACAAAATAATATTTGTTTTGCAAACAAAAACAGTATAAACTACACATTTTCAAGTGGCCTTTTATTGTGGCCAGTCTAAGGCACACTTGTGATCCTCTAATCAGCATCATGATATACAACACCTGTGAGCTGGATGAATTATCTTGGCGAACAAGTCAGTAATAATATTTAGATAGATTTGTGAACAATATTTCAGAGAACAATGTTTTTTGCGTACATCAAACAAGTTTTAGATCTTTGAGTTGAGCTCATGAAGAATGGGTGCAAATTATTATTTTTATTGAGTGCATACATGCGTAATATCAGACTAATCATGTCTAACCAGGAGAAACAAACAAGTAAAGAGTTGAGATTGTTTATCACAATAGTACACATTTGTTAGGAAATGGGACATTTTTTCTATAAAAAAAAATGTCTTTTTGTGACACCTGTCACACCGATGGTCACTGACATGGCCTAAGAAATTTAATTAGTTAAAAAAAAAATTCATTACAAAATCTTTCAAAGGGCAAGTCCAAAGATATATTTATGCAGATTCTGATTGACTCAACACTGTCAACCCAACATGCTCTTCTTTCTAAAAAAAAAGTCACTTTTCAACTCAAAGTTCGCACCAACTTAAAAAGTCAGCTATAGTCCTACAAATAAATATGAAAGATTGTTTCCTCAGCAGCCAATATTTATCTGTTCCTGCATTTCAATTAAATTAGTGCAAGCTTGATGATCGTAGTGGCTTTTCATTTTTCTCTAATTACCCCACGAATGGAAGGCAAAGGCCCTGGTTCTACAGCACAGGTTCCTCACATCCTAATCGGGTTCAACTCTATATCTTCACAAGCCAGAATTAATGTACTATTGATAGAACCATTACTCCACCAAATTAAAGTCCTTGCTGATGGATTGTCTTGTAGTCTTCCGTCAGCCATGAAAGGAATAATTAGTATTCATTACTTCACACTCTACAACGTTCCAATTATTAATGAACTTCAGCTGTGAAGCCCCACCAGATCCATCATGACCGGCCGGCTGGTTGTATTAATCATCGACAGAAACAAGTGTGCGGGTCATCTACAAGGAATAAACTGATAATCTGATTTAATATGATGAATTGTGTTCTCGGGAAAGACAGGACGTCAGAGGAAGCGGGACGAACACGCAAAGAGATGCTACGTACTGTCAGACATACAAATCAGAAAAAAATCCATGTAAATACATGTGTTAGATATCAGTTGTGTCCAATATTCAATTGTTTGCTCAACTAATTTTGCACATAATCAAGTAAGTACTGGAATTATACAGTAACAGGTGGATAACACTGAACAGCAGCAGCACACATGGAGGACAAATCTTGTTTACCACCTCATTGGTAAAGACAAAGTCAACAGAATACTGAAGAACTAACCCTAATCCTGGTAAAATGAGTATTTTAAAGTGGATTATTGACTTACACAATTTCTTGATGTAAATGAATGTTTCACATCTAACTAATCATTGACTATCATTATGACATTTTTGAAGCTAAATTGACATCATGATGGAGGGCCACTGAACTGAGTGTTTCATGCTACCTCTCTTGTAAACCCCTTATACATAACCATGAATGCTGCCCATTCTGCTTTTACACTGAGGCTCAGCTGTTCAATATTCATCCCCCCTCAAGAATATGAACACACAAATATACATCTATCACCTGTCTAGAGGGGGTGGATCAATAGGTTGCATTCAGGGATTCGGAACACGTGCTTTCAATTCATTAATAATCTGAAGAATGGGCAATGATAATGTGTTCAGTCATGTCTTCCTGTGCTCTGAGAGATTCAACCACCTGGTAACCTGCTCCCATTGTGTTAAACCACAACAACATTGCTGATGCATTCATGTATGTTTAAGTAAATAAAAAAATATTTCTTTGAAAATATGTTGGGGTTTAACAATGATTTTGGTCTGAACATAGATGTTGCAGTTTAAAGGTCCCCTATGATGCAAAATTAAGTTTTTAATGATGTTAGAACAGTCATGAAATAATATGTCCCTAAAGCCTGCTTGTGACCACCAAACACAAATCTCCCTCACTTGTTTGCTCCCCTTTTGACAAGAGGCGCTCAAAGTTTGAAGTTCCGGGTTGTCATGACATTATGACCCGCCCCTAGTTAGATGAACACACCCTGTGGAAACACCCACCACTTCATAAAGGACAGCTTTGTAAATAAGCAAGTTTTGCGACAAACCTTGAAATAAAGGAGCTCCGTCAAT
Source organism: Dunckerocampus dactyliophorus (assembly GCF_027744805.1). Lineage (NCBI taxonomy): Eukaryota > Metazoa > Chordata > Actinopteri > Syngnathiformes > Syngnathidae > Dunckerocampus > Dunckerocampus dactyliophorus. The sequence goes on from NC_072825.1 coordinate 22,245,391, forward strand.
TATCCGTCAGTCAGTTTCAGACATGGGAGCTATATGTTTGATCATTTTGTTTTTCTTCAGCAAATAGGTAAATATGAATGAAATATGGCTGTTACGTCAACATAGTGTTGTAACTAAATGTTAAGCTGTTGTATGTGATATATGGCATTTATTACGATGAACAAGTGCAGAGTTACAGTGCATATGTAAAAAGTGAATAAAGTACACAACAGCACTTGGAGCCTAAAACTCAGAAACAGGCGTGGACAAACACAGCTCATCATCATTAAAGCTACACACACATATTAAAAGTGTGTTCCTAGACAGGCTTTCTAAAAGCACTTTTAACCTAAATCAAGGCTAGATTTTGTTGCACACACTTCCAATACACTACTGTGGGACCTTTGTGACCTCATGTAAAACACACTGTTAAAAAAAAATGGTGTAATGTAAAAAACTAACCTTCCCCTTTTGATGGTGTTCCTGCCCAAAAGAGGCTCCAAGACCGGGTCAACTCTTTCCGGCAGATTCTCTATCAACACTGTCTCACCACTAACTAGTGCCTCTTCAATTACATCAAGATACCTGTAGAATAAACACCATCATTTAAAAACAAGTGCCATAGATTATTATCTATTATATCTTCCCTGTGTATGTTTGTAAATAGAGTCTGACAAATAAAAGACATTAAAATGTCCTCATACATATAACAATACAGCACCCTCTCACCCTTTCTGTCCAAGTTGCACCACCCTCAGTTTGGACCCTTGCTGGCTTCGTAGCCATTTGATGCCCTGCTGCTGCGGGTCAACGATAAGCGGCCAGCGCTCACTGGTGGTCAGGATGGCAGCGTTCTCTGTGGACATCCTATCATTTGGCAGACCTTGGTTATGCCAAGCAGCCACACCGGCATCATCAGTAAGCATGAGAATGGGATCCAGTCCGTCTGTCAGGGGTATGGAGACCTGGAACAGATGCCATATGATGATGTTATTTATCTTAGAGGTTACTTATCTTAGAGGTAAGAAACTTTACCTTTTGACATTTGAGAAAAGAGATCCATTTGTCATTGAGGAGTTCAGCACGATACTGCCTGGTAAAGTAACCCATGTATGAGACGAATGCTGAGGTGAGGGCAACGTCACCACAAAGCGTTTTCTGTTGCTTTTCATATTGAACAAGTGCCTGCGACCAGCGTTCCTTCTCTGACTGAAAGGCACATGAAACACAACAATATGATTATTTAATGAGCAAAAAAGTATATAGGTCAACATAAGAAAAAACAACATTTTGTCCATAAGAAACATTGACTTCATTTCCTGCACAGCACTAAAATAATCTAAATGCTCTTTTCTTAAAACAGAGTTACAGTAAAAGTTTAGCCACGGTTTCAATCTGCATCATTTCAGCATTTATCCAACTATTCAATATGATGACTGTGACAGCTCTACAGCAATAAATCACGCATGGCATTTTCTTACAAGGGGCCATGTATCTGGAATATGTCACATAATAAATTCTTGGACAGTTAAAAATCACTATAATTTTACTCTAATGTATTATGGATTGCCCGTAATATCACTCCGTCTGTGGTGAGACATTGTTAATTTCCAACAGATGTTGAGGCTTTGAGGTAAGTTAATGATTAAATATAGACGGCCTGATTTATTAGTCGGAACACTATTGCTTCCAGGTCAATGCTATAAAGACAAAACATTTATCTTGATATGCTTAAAAGCCAAGCTGTTCCATGCAAACCACATTCATTTTCTGGGATAAGGAAGTCGAACTTGCAAAATGACCACTTGAATGGCTATCCTTTACTTGATATTAGCATCTGTAACTATAATATATAATGTAGTGTGGAAAAGGCACATGTTGGGTTTATAATAATATGGTTCTCTATGACCAACAGCATGTTCCCATAATATATTCCACACACTGTCTACTGTGATGAATAAAACCACAGCAAAATGACATAACACAACTCCTGAATGTATACTTTCCTGTATGTATGAATACTTAAAAAACGAACAGCTTATTCAGTCATAAAGTTCACATTGTTGATGCTATGCTCCACGCAAGTCAAATAAATTTGATTTACAACAATTAAGATGCAGTGACTCCACCCAGCACCTTTCACTCTGATTATCTCCTTGATTACCTCTAAGCCTTTGACAAGTCGGTTGGCCAGCTCTATGGTCTGGTTGGTGCGAGTCACATCATGCTGACAACTGATTTTCTCAGCTGTAGCCCTCTCAAACTGAGCTGTGAGGTTCTGGAGGTTGGCATCCAAATCCTAGAGTGCAAAAGAAAGAGAACCAATATTGCCTGCAAACTAAGTGACTTTATTAATGATTACCCATAAATTTTTACTTACCACCAACTTCTTTTGGACGGACAGCAGTTTTGCTGTTGCTGTTTCTAGCTCTGCATTAGCTTGTGACAAAGCATGTCTCTTTGGAATGACCTCACAATAAATCTAGAATAACAATAAGCATCCTTTATAATGAAATGTTTTATGACAACATAACCTTTTTAAGAATATTGGTGTGAACCTCGTAGTATCGAACAATGTTAATTGTCCAGGCACAGAGTCCTGCTGCAGCTGTAGATTTGGTCCGAACTTGATCAGGGTGGAACTCAGGCTTTCTAAGGTATTCCTGTTTCACCACATTCAAACATGACTCGTGGATGTGCTCCTTGTCATATGACACCAGGGCCTGCAGAAAATCATCCACCTGATAGAACAACACAAACAAGAGAGATACATTAATATCTGTGCTACACATTTTACACATGACGGGACATAAGTATGTTCCAACTTGGGTTCGTTGGCTTGGATTGGCTGGTCAACAAATACCTATGCTAATTAAACATATTGCCTACTAATGAACTAATTTGAATTTAAATTGTTTTTTTAAATTTGGTTAATTATCAGGAGCTGTCATACGTCCTCTTAACTTTAAACAGTATAAATACATATTTTTTTGTATGTGCAAAATATTGTCGCTGTCCAACAACAAGCAAGTACAGTAGAGCCGTTATTTGCAAGGGTTACTTTCTGGAGCGAACATCTGCAGGGAAATTTGAGTAAATTTAAAAAAGTGAGTAAATTTCTGACACACGGCTCTCTCCACTTCCACCTCAAAACCCTCCAGCAATCTTGACATTGACATTCTCAGATTCACATTCACATTTATAATAAGAGTGGCTGTTATAATTATTAGATTTCATTCCAGAACCCTCCCCCGTCTCTCTTTAATATGCCTCACACTCTTATTAAATGCATTTTAAATTATAAAACATATAGGTACTCACTACTATTGAATGATAATGTTAGGTGAGGAATGAACAGATGGAACTGGAGTCACAGTGTAGAACAGGGGTGCCCATTACGTCGATCACGATCTACCGGTAAATTGAAAGGTATTTTGGGTCAATCGTGTAAACGTCACTTTGTAGATGTCATATGACATCAGTCAGCTGATATTAAGCTCCCCTCCTGATTCGTTCTTGCTCCCCCGTGGCGTTTCAAGCTACACACGGAGATGCAACTTTCATCTTTATTGTTCTGACTACGGATACGGATACGGATATGTGGTCTTGTCTGTGGCTGTATTGTCTTTTGCATAATCATTTTCAAATCTTTTATATCAGTAATGTTTGATACCAAATGCTAACTAGATGTAATACATGAACTATGTCTCCTAATGAACGCTACGTAGCTATTTTGACTGACATATCACGAGTGCTCAAGTTATGTACACAACTATTGAGGAATTATATGTAATTATCTTGATTGCCATATTGAATATAATTATGATATCAACTACTTTGATTACCTGTAAACTTTGAAAATGTAAATGTGAAATACTAATCATTAATACTTAAAATACTATTTCAAAGTTTAGTGGTTAGATTTTCTCTGTTATATGTTTTATAGAAAGAGGTAGATCATTTTGACTTGTAACTTGCATGCTGAAAAAGTGTTGCACCCCTGATATACATGTATAACGTACATAAATACTTACTCATATTTTCTTTATAAATATCGTAAATATAAATATTTTCTATATTTAAAATACAAGGTACTGTAGATCTTTGGGACTTGGACATTTTAAAAGTAGCTTGCAAGCTGAAAAAGTGTGAGCACCCCTGGTGTACAAGTTAGGAGTTTCCCTTTTGCATCTCACAGCAATTATGGTGCCTTCAAGGACAACCAAACAGAGTGTAAAATCTCAACGCTTGACATAAAAAACATAAGTGATTGCAAAAAGAAAAATGTAAAAATTGTGGGCTTTGTTCAAAACTGTCTATGTATATGCTGTATATTTTATCTGTATTAGCACATACAGTCAAACTTGTCTTAGCGGCCACCTTTATAGAACGGCCACCTGCCTATAGCAGCCACTGAAAAATCCCCCGCAGCAAATTTACATGTTATAGACCCTGTGTATAGCAGTCACCTGTCCAACGCGGCCAGCGGCCACCCATTTTGTCTCCCTTGGTCAATATCTGACTCCATATAGCGGCCAAATTACCAACTCAAGTAGAAGCTTCATGCACGAAAAAGTTTTGTTTTTCAATCAATGAAGCCGTCGTGTGTAGACTTTAATTACTGAGTCCTAGCTCAGTCACAATCATTCACAAGATCCGCACAAACTGTCAGTTGTTCCACATAAAAAGGCCGTCTTCTTTTGAGCTTGCTATTTCCTGGTCAAACATGTAACTTTAAGAGCATTTGCACCAAAACATTACCGCAAAGTAGGCTGGGAACAGGACGTGCTCCCAGCAACGCTACAATAAAAAAAAAAACATACGCTAGCATGCATGCGGTAGAGGGAGCAAAACTGAGTTCGGTTGTATTTAAATGAAGTATTTTAGAATGTACTCACGTTATTTTTTATCAATCCTCATCCACAAATCCATCAAAGTCCTCATCTTCTGTATTCGACACAAAAAAAAGCCGTCTTCTTTTCCGTTCGATACTAGTCTGTTAACTTGTCAGTGTTATTCAGCTCCGAAGCAAAGAAGGAAACTTCTCCTGTTGCTTCTGCCAACTTTATTTATTGAATACGGCCACCAGACAGCAGCTCAGAACACACACACATCTCTCAGCATCGTCTCTCCTTTCTGCTTGCCCACAAGGCAAAGGTTAAACAAGCCCCACTACATAGCTGTCCAGCCAATGCCTGTAACAAGTGACACCGTTTATTTCCTGGTGTGAGACAATGTGCACAATGTGTGTCAATACTGTAATGCCGCTTGTTGTGGGGAAGGAGAGACTCACGTCGCCGATGCACTTTAATGGCTTTATTAACAGCGGAGAACACTGAGGGACTTTACATCCACGCCAACATAAACACACTTCCCAACTCTCTCGAAACTCACAGCTAGCACTGAGCCTAGCTCTCCTGCTCGGGACGCCCACCGTCACTTCCTGTCTCTTCCTGATGAACTAAAGCTGTAATGACACTCTGCCGTATAAAAAGTAAAATATTAAAAACAAGCGTAAGACATTACTAGCACAGCTTTGTTCTGTGGGTTGTGGACATATTCTATACGTTATTATTAAGCTTCTAGCTTCCTTTTAGTAAGTAAAAACCTTGGCTATGATTGCACTACATTGTCATGTAGACCTACAAAGTACACTTGGAAGAACAAGAGGTGAATAAATGTATTGCAACTGATGTGAAACTGATGAGGGGTAGAATTAAATAAGATTTGCTTCTTCCTACTCCTTTTTGGACATGCAAAATTGTGAATTGTACTATGTGATGTGCTACTGTTTGACTCATGCATGTTCAGGATTAAAACCATGAACCATGAACCATGATAATAACGAGCCGAGTAGTGCTGTACAACTTTTATCCGCAGTGCCCTCTACTGGTCAACATTATTATTATTTTTTTCCCTTTTTTTTCCTTTACTGGTCAACATTCGAACTGGATGCCAACCTGTCTATAGAGGCCACCTGTCTATAGCGGCCACTCTTGCAGACTCCCTCTAGTGGCCGCTATAGACAAGTTTGACTTATTTATAAGATATTACTGACTTTGGGTGAATGAGATGTGTTTTCTGTGGAGAAAAAAAATAATAAAAAAAAATATAATATTTTTTATTAGTCTGCGAATTTGTGGGGTTGCGAATGCTCAATCCCAAGTATGCGGGGATTCACTGTATCTCACTGTATCTTTTTTTTTTTCAAGCCGAAACAAAAAAAATGCCTCGAAAAAAAAAAAATCTGAAAATCTGGAGATACTGTACAGTATGTGTTTTTGATTGAGCGGTGTCAACATGTATTGCATAAATGAATTAAAATATGCTATATCCCGCTAACTATACAAAAAGATTACACATTCATTGGATGCCAACATATAACAGCTCTAAAATCTAAAAAAATAAAAATGTCTATGGTGGAGGTTGGGAGAGTGCCTCCTCCCCTAGTGTGTGAGCATATTCATGGAGCCATCCTGCTGTAATGTGAGTATGGGAGAGATGGCGAGCAGGGCCAGGGTCAAGGCCAGCTCAAAAATTAGATTGGCATTCATCAGGCAGATGTGATTGACGCGATGACAGCTTAACCTTGCCCATGAAGGCCCGTGCTGCTTTCCAGCTCCGATCCTTAGGAACCCGACCGCGGGGAGCCAGCAGAACCATCACGGCTGCCGCTACGTTGATGACTGCCGGGGGAGGGTTGGGGAAGGCCTTCAGCTCAGTAAGATTTACCTAAAAAGAGTTATAAATGTTTTACAGTTTGAAGAATGACTCCATATGAGTGACTTTTTAATAGCATCAAGTACCTTGTTGAGGGTGTTCAGTGCTGCTGTGGCGGCTGTCAGTAAAGGCTCTGCCTTGGCTAGGTCTGTCTCACAATCTCTCTGTTTTACTGACACCTCTGCCTGGATGAGAGCCACCTAAACAAAAAACATACTATGAATTCAAGAATATAGTGATAGTGTACTAATATTGTAATACTATTGTAAAAACAATGAGTGAGTAAAAGCATTTAGACCTTTTGTGCCTCCACATCTGCAGCCTCTTTCTTGCTGCTAACTTTGTCAGTCTGAAGTCCAATCTTTGCAATAAGAGCCTCAATATTTTCATTTTTAAAGGTCAGATCAGCTTCTTGGTCCGCCAATTTGGTTTTCAGATCCTCCACCTAAAACAGAAAGGTTACTACAATGTTTCAAAGAGGAGTATACTGAGGTCAGTGGTGAAGCCACATGGCTTGGATCATAAATTAATGCCAGACTTAATTTCCATACCAGTGTTGTATCAAACCTTAATCTCACCCCTTGCAAGAGAACAGTAAATGGTTACACTTACCTGAGCAGCAGTGCTTTGGAGCTTTTGAAGGCCACTGTCAAGGCGGTTCATCTTGAGCTGAAGCTGGTCTCGAGACTTTTGCAGAAGGTTCCTGTACAGGGTGATTTGCTGGAGAAAGCTCTTGGGGGTGGTGTAATTGTATCTCTTCTCATCGCGCTGGTATTTTTCACTTGCTTGGTTGACACTGGTGTGAACGTAGGCCATGAAAAGACTGATGGATTCCTGGACAGCAGGCTGTAAAAATAAGCAGACAAGCAGGGGGGAAAGAGGGCGAGGAGGATTGAGTGGGGTTTAACATCCGCAAGCTGATGGCCACTGAAATATTATCTTCATAAATTTTGAATTCATCTACAAGTTTTTCCATCTTACTAGACTGGCCCTGACTTACTCAATCTGAAATTTAGGTGTAGCTTGCAGAAATGATTAGGCTTTGAAGCCTCTGTGAAAATAATTTCAGAGACATCCGAGACAGATGTGTAGTTTGTGAAGCAAGCAGCATGTTAACAGTATCTAAAGCCTTTCACGATTTTAAACACAATGATTTCTGCACTATGCTGTGACAAGGTATTCATTATAGGCAATGACACTCAGTCTCCACTATCACACAATTTGCTGTCAAAGAAAAACAAACACAGACAAAACACAAACACAAAATAATTCCAAACAGTCATGGAGCCAGCAGGAAATTAGATATTCATTTATTTAAATAACTTCTGTCATGTTTTTATTTGACATGTAAGTTAAGCTTGATCATTTCATTTTGTGTCTTTTTAACATAAATTAGAAATGCATGGTCATAGATGACCATAAAAAAACAAACAAATTAAACTGCAGACTGTCTTTAGAATGACAATGTTAAGAAAGCAATACATTTTTTTCGTCCGGTCTCAAATAAAAGTACAATTCCTTATTTACACTGCAAAAACAGCCATACTTGAAAGAAGCCCAAATTATATTACAATGAGAGAACTTTTCTCATTTCAAGCAAAAAATTCTGCCAATGGGGTAAGCAAAATTTGCTTAGATAGAATTCTTATAACTACAATATTTTTCTCGTGACTTAAGAATATGAGTCCTAAAATAAGCAAGTTGTTCTTAATCACGTAGCTAGATTTAAGTATTTTTTATTTTTATAGTCTCCAATTAACCTATCATGCATACTGTTGGATTGTGAAGGAAGCCAGAGTATACAGAGAATACCCACAGGGGGGGCATGCAGGGTCCACACAGAGGTGAACCAACCGGAATTTGAACCCAGATTGCCTGATTGTGAGGCTAACATACTAACATATCGGCAGCTGTGCAGCAAATGTCTCTTCTTGTCTGCCTGTTAGTTATGTTGGTTACTTCTTCATCGGTCTGAGCTTTTCAACACGCATGAAGCAAATCATATGGATGGAACTTTTTTATTTAAAAAGAAGAAAGTGTGATTGTATCTAAAAGTCACTTTATTTAGGAAAACCTATTGTCATAAACACTATCACAATTCTTTTTTGGCATGATTTGCAGGTAAATTCACTCATTTTTAGATTTATAAACTAGATAAAAAGAGAGTCATATTTTCTTGTATCAAGTTTAATAATTTTACACATTTACAAAGATTTTATGACTAGATTCAAGATAATAAATCTTGGTACGCATGAAATTTGCTGTGCAGCCACAGTCACATTGGTCTAAAATCAGCAAATCTTTAAGAAATGGTTGCTTAAAACGGGACTATTTTACTTTCTTGAAATGTAGTTTTTGCAGTGTAGATATATTTTCTGGGTGTAAGTCCGTTCTTGAATTTAGGAAGTTTAGAAGCCAGTTTTATTCTTAATTTAAGACAAATATATATTAATCAGTTGTTGAATAATTGAAATAAGGTTTTAGCTTGTTATTAGAAAAAAATATTCATTTCTGGCAAAAAAAAAAAAAAATCTTCATAAGAATTGGCTAGCTATACAGTACATACTCTTAATATAAAATTATTTTTCTCAAGTGAAGATTGCTAAACAAGATATTTTTTCTTTTTAGAAAAATAATAAATGGTTGCTTAAAATGCCACTTTTTATACTTTCTTGAAATTTTGTTTTTGTAATGTATAAATGGAATATTTTTGTTATTAGGGCATACAAAGCCTGTTTACAACCTTTGAAATGTGTTTTTTTTAACATTATTAGAGCCCTCTAGGCATGAAATAACACCTCTACAGTCACCTTTACACTCTTAGTGCCCAATACACAGTAGTAGGTATAATAACAGAAAATAAGCAATTTAAGACATAGACTCGTGCTTGTGTGTGTATCTGTAAATGTGTTCTGCTGCTAGATGAGTGAGGAGGTGGATGTGACGTCGGACATTCAGAGTTAAGTTTTAGCTTGGGGTGGGTTAGGGCTGCAAAAGTAGCTCGTGTTAGGGATTATTTTGCCTGTTGTTCCAGCGATCACGTCTGGTGTGTGTGTGTGTGTGTGTGTGTGTGTGTCTCACCGAACATTACAGTTGCATTATTGACACCTAGTAATCGTGAGTAGAATAATACATAGCATCACGTCTTTGAATGCGTCTTCTGAATGCTTTGTATTTATATTTTAGTTCATTTAGCCATTTTTATGTTTGAAAACGCTTAATTTAGGCAAAAACCATGTACAATTTGCTTAAATATGCATGTTTTTACTAATACTACTAATAGAATGACTTATTAACGTATTTATTTTTGAAAAACCATCATAGAATTAAACCACAAAATTCGAAGTGTGACGTGGCGAGGGATGAGAAAACATGGCGCGATTTGGGTGTAGCTAGCAAATTCAAAATCCATATTACTAAAACTCTAGTCTACTCTAGTCACCACTAATTGCTTTGTAACTGCTTTTACTTTTAGTCCCTGATCAACATCCACACAGGAACAGATGAGTGTGAACACACGTGCTCGAACATCAGTGAAAAGCAGCAATCTGGCACATGCTCACATATGTGAGGACACTTCCTGGTTGTGACAGCTGTGCCTCTTTAGTAGGTCGTTATGTGCTTAATCACTCTTTGGTGCTCATTAACATAAATGATCCCGGGCTGTGATCGCTCCACTGCTATGATGAAAAACAATGAAATAGGTACACTCACTGTGCGTCTCTGGGCATGTGTTCAGCAATTTGTCAGAACCTCAACATAGAACTAATGATGAGGGATCTATGAAAATGTTAATGCAGCTGCACTGTGGTAATTAAAGGAGGTTCATTATAGTCTAACTTATGTCTGTGGTATGGAGAAAATCTAATATTGGTGGTTAAAAGTCATTGTAAAAAATGAGAATTTATTATGAGCAATAATAGTACCTCAATGCCTTCAATCTCATGAATGAACGTGTAGCTGACTGACTGCAAAGCTTCCGAGCTCCAAGGATGAAACCAGTCGATGGTGGTGCATTGGATGATAGTAGGGAATCGACAGGCCCTTAGTCGGAGTTCACTGCCCACTGGAGACAAACACAACACTACCTACAATAAAAAGAATAAGGGAGAGAAATTATTTGCATGTGAGCTTATACTTTGCTATAACACTGACAGTAAAGCAGTCTTTGAAATACAGTATGTCATAGACATCACAGAAGCAGCAAAACATACTGGCAATCTCATATTGGCCACCCCCACTTTGCTCAGCTTGGCATACATTCAGGCAGACACTTTACCAGTTGGATGAAGCAGACGGTGACGCTACCAGAGACCCTGGCAACAATTAGCTGGACTGCAAATGTGTGGACTGAGACAAGAATTTCCTTCCTTTTAACCTCCCATTTTGACTGGGTCTGTTAATTTATCTTGCCAGGCATAATGGCCTTAAACAGCAGGTGTGCTGTTCAGTGAATGGATCTAACATGCAAAAATATGTGTATGTAACTCAGATGTACTGTAATGGTACATTTTAGTTCATTCAAAAATATAATTTGTAGTATTTTCATTTCCAGTTGAGGGTTAGCTTTACTGTTCTTCATGACAGCCTGCATATACTGTATATACAGTATGTTTATTCCTAGTAAGAGAGCAAACAGTTCTGAAAATTATCCAAAAACTCCCTTGCAAGCTAAACTGTGTTTCTGTCTGATAATCTCAGAAAAATTAGCTATTTTAAGAAAATACACCAAGTACGGTTGAAACCAGAAGTTTATATACTGTACACTGTGTAAAAAGACAAACATTTTTTCTCAGTATCAGAAATTAAATCAGAATAAACGTTTCCTGTTTTAGGTCAGTTAGGATTACCAAGATTATTGTTATTTGCTAAATGTTGTAATTGTGAGAGAGAGAATATTTTAGTTGTTTCTTTCTTCAAAGTCAAAAGTTTACGTACATTTTCTTACTATTTGGTAGCATTGCCATTAAACTATATGACTTGGGTGAAGTGTTTTGGGTATCCTTCCACAAGAGTTTGCTGAAATTCTGGCCCATCCCTCCTGACAATACTGGTGTAGCTGAGTCAGGTTTGTAGGCCACCTTGCTCACACACATCTTTTTAAATCTGCTCACAAATTTTCAACAGGATTGAAATCAGGGCTTTGTGATAGCCACTCCAAAACATTGACGTTGTTGTCTTCAAACCACTTTGTGACTATTTTGGCGGTATGCTGACGTCATTGTCCATTCGGAAGACCCTTTGCAGCCAAGCTTCAACTTCCTGGCTGATGGCTTGAGATGTTGCTTCAATATTATCAATATCACATCATCTTCTTTCTTCATGACGCCATTTATTTTATGAAGTGTACCAGTTCCTCCTGCAGCAAAACAGCCCCACAACATGATGCTACCAACCCCATACTTCACAGTTGGGATGGTGTTCTCAGTGGCCTTTTAGCCCTCGTCAGTAAAGGACTGGTTTGACAGTGGATAATGACACACTCCTACCAGCTTCATCCACCATCTTCACAAAATCTTTAGCTTTGGTTCTGGTGTTGATTTACACATTTTGGCCATTCTGGTGGTATGATGGATGGACATTCCTATATTGTTTATACTTGTTTGAACAAATGAACGTGGGACCTTCAAGCATTTGGAAATTCAGGATGAACCAGACTTGTGGTGCTCCACAATTCTTTTCCTGTCATCATGTGGGATTTCCTACAATGTTCATAGATATACCGGTAGTCATTTTTGTGTATGTAAACTTTGGACATTGTAGAAAGTAATAATAAAAAAAAAAACTCTCTAAAATATTCTCTCTCTCGTAATTGCAGCATTTAGCAAACAGAACTAGCTAACTGACCTAAAACAGGAAATGTTTAGTCTGATTTAAAGTCAGATAGTGAGGGAAAAAATTGTTTGTGTGTGTTTTTACACAGTGTATGTAAACTTCTGGTTTCAACTGTAGGTGTAAGCCTGCCCCACGTTCCGAATCAGTGTCTTTCTCAGAATGAGAATCAAGAGCACTAGCATTCCAGCTAAACGCTCACTGTGAAACCTATGTCCAGCGCGACTCTTAAGGCATCAGGGAGTGAGTTTTACCAACACACTCTCTTACACAGCCACACCAGCTGGCATCCGTTACACATGCATATCGGCACCACACAATCCTATATAACAACTGAGTATTTAATCAACACATAAACATTTAGTTCAGAGAAACTGCACCGTCATTTGAAGTCGGACTCTGTCAATAAAGAATCTCCAGCAGTTCTCCTTGGTCTCAAGAAGCCCAAGGGCTCGGACCTCAGCTTTCACAGAGGACACAATCCCTTCAGTTTCCTCCTCGCTGAAGACCTCAGGAATTTCTCCTGCAAGGAGACACAGTTATTATCAGCTACACCAGAGGTGCCAGGATCAATATTCTTTATTCATGCAGTGGTAGGATTTTACCATCATTTCACTCTATTCATTCTATACTGAAAAAAAGGCACTGAACAATGCAAAATGTGAATCAGACCTGATGACAGAAGGTCATTAACAATGACCAGAAAGCGCTCATCAGGTATTTGTGCATCAGTCATGAGAAGAGCCACACGCTGATTCTTCACACCAGCCTTCAGGAACAAACCTGCAAGATCCATCTAAGCAAAACCACAAACAGAAAACATCTTACAGTAATCAATACAATAACCCACAGAGTGGCACTATAAACTCTTAAGATGTTTGTAAATGACTACATTGCAAATCCTTTCATCAATAACATATTGAAATATTTCCCACTGGCCTTTAATAGTATCTGACAATTATTTACCGCATCAGGAGAGAAGCTGAACAAAAAGGAATTACATCAATAAACTTGCATGTAGCCACTGGCGATATTGATCAAGGATTTTCATGTTTGGTTTATTAACTACAGATGTTTCAGATAAAACCATGGTAATGAATATTTTATGGTAATATAGTGTATTTCATGTTTATGTGGCGTCATTGTTTACCTTGAGGTCCTGGATACTATAACCTTTGTGCAAAGTGATCTGGAAGACTTCCACAGAGGAAATGTAGGCAGCCAGGCGAGTCAGGCTCTGCTTGCCACTGCCCCCAACGCCAATCAGTAAGCCGTGACTGCAGGGAGACTCCAGGATACGACTGATGCGACAGCTGGTAACAACATAGTCCTTGTTGAGACACCAAATGTATTTTTCTCTTCAATTTGCCTCACAATTAGGAAACTATATTTTATAAGGAAGTATTTCATACCAATATTAAAAGGACTATTACTACTCACTCACATGCTTACTGTATACTTACACATGTTGCATTGCATCCTCAAACAGCACCAAATTCATAGCTGCATTGAGCTCATTGTAACTTTCCAAAGCATCAGTGAGGGTGGTCTTGAGCACAGACCAGTCTGTAACAGCAGTGTAGGAGGATTCCTCACCCATTTTGGCAAGGTGGCAATAGAGGAGGGGCTGTTTTGTCACTTTTTCATTTTCAACTCCCTAGACAGGAGAAATAAGTCAATTCATTTGCAACTCCTGGTCAGTTGTTGCAAACTGAGGATGAGCATAAACTGTTTCTGTATTGCACCTCAAAGCATTCATGCACAGTCTCCATCTGGAGCTTCCGGAAGAGCTGTAAGTCTTTCACATCCACCAGCCTGTCTGAGTAGACTCTGCAGGACTCGTGTAGCCATAGCAGAGCCAGATCGGTGCTGTCTTTTACACTGTCAGGCTCTGCAAAAAGTACTCCCTGAACCACACATACAATTACATTACTGTAACATTTGGATTAAATCATAGATTTTATGGAGAATCATTCTTAACATCAAGCATTACCTGAAAAATGTTAGACATGTCTCGCATGTTGAATATATAGTGAAATTTGATGGCTGTTGGCAAAAAGTAGAGCTCCATCTTGTGATGGAGGATTACTGCAGCATGTACTACAGCAGTGATGCTCTTCTGAACAGGCAGACTGAAGTGCTGCTGTGTTAGGTGGCTGCTCAAGATCTGCCCGAAGATGGACATCAGACATTCGGATGATGGAAAGTTCACCGCAAGTACAGTGAAGTGTCTCTGCCGAAAGCAAATGTATGACCTTATTTTCAATGTACTATGAGTTGTTGGTCTTGTATCATTCTTTGTGGGCTCTTAATTTATTGATCTTAAATAAATACATACATACAATTATTACATAAAAAATGCATAATACATAGTGTATATATTTACTATGCACACGATAAATAAAAAATACACATACTGCCTGTAACTTGCAAAAGATAGTCAAGATCAGGTGCTTGCTAGTTTTTCGCTGTGCACACATTTTCACTGCATGCACACTTAAAACTACACTAAACAGTGTACTCAAGACAATTCTGAAAAAGAACATTAGAACACATTTTCACTAAAAAGGAACCATGCCACTTCTAAATGACCTTGACATATTAACTGACACACCTGCAGTCTTGGGTTGATATTGAAGCTTCCTGCTGTTGGGTTCATGCAGGCAACATATTGAGTGTTGTGTATTTCTTTTAAAGACCACTTCTGTCTGTCGTACCTGCATTTATGTTAGAAATGGAATGAAAACAATGACAACATGAGGAAACGGTCACCGGTAAGTGTGACGTGTCTTCATACCAGTGCCCATAATCCAGGTGCTGCCTTATAAGTGTGTGAGGCTGCACTGTTCCGTAGGTGTCCACAGCTGGCATGTTCATATCATCAATAAAGTACACCAGCCTTCGGTTGCCAACAGGTGAGTAGCTTCTGCCTGCTCTTTTCTCTAATGGACGTTCTAGGATCTCTAAACAAAAAAAAAATAATAATATATATATATAAATAGCGACAGGTGAACAACTGACTTGGGTGATTCTGAGTTTGGTCTCCGTCCACCTCCTTAAAGCATAAAAGTCACCAGCAGATGGCGCTTCAGCTTAGTAAAATGTACTACTGGGAGCCACAATACATCAATAAACCTCACTCACCCTGCAGCATGAGGGAAGTTATGTAGTAGTTGAACGGTATTTTTGTAGACATGTAACTCTCTGGCAGATCATCTAACTTATTCCTGACAAGTGCAGTTTTTCCCACTCCAGTGTTCCCCACCAGCATAAGTGGCTGTCTCCGCTCCAGCAACAAGTCCATGAAGTAGCGAAGACGCAGGGTCTCTGCTGTGTGTACCAGAACAGCCTGCAATCATACAAACAGCAGGAGGACAAGAAACAGAAACACACATGGTTATTAAGGCTTTCTTTGGAGTGATTTATTGACAGACATGTGTTCAGTGAAATGTATGTGATTTATAATATCTTGTATTTCCTCTGTACACCACAACTATTCTGTCATAATAGGATCATTTGCTCAGAACAAAACCCCACTAATTATGGCTCAGCAAGAGCCTTTGGAGCATTCACAGCTGTACACAAGAATATAAAGAAAGACAAAGGAGCGTGGGTGATAGCTCAAGCCTTGTTGCTCAAGCCTTCATCTCCACACAGTCTGCACAGCCTGATATAGGGGGAAGTAGATGGTAATCAGACACAGTGGCAAGCCTATCAACCATTCCAGCACCCCTGCCCTAACCTCTCAAAGTGACTTTAGCCTGTCTTATTATGCTCACTGAGGCATGCGTACATTTTTAATATGGCTTTCTGGCTGATTCTTGTTTATTTTTCGGTAAAAGGTTGCTCTTCGCGAACTTCTGTCAAACCTCTGAAAAAGAAAAGAGTCCTAGAAATGACTTTATAGCACTATATGGACAGTATCTGATGTTCTCCTACCTGTAATGGTGTACCAGTTTCCATTTCAAAAGGAGGTACAATGTCACTCCACGGAAGGAACCGCTTGGTTGGAGGGTCAATGAAGTAGTCAAACACTGTCCCCTGTGCTGGCAACTTGACAGTCTTCATTTCTTTGGTCCACCACTGACTGAACTCCACACGGTAATCATAAAGCTAGATCATCAACAACAATGCAATTAAATTAAATATTCAGACCCATCATTAGTGCAAGCTATATTCTTACTGACTTTAAATTGTTAACATGATACCATACATTATTTATTTTATACTTAATACCTGGTCTTGACACAAGGCCCCACCAAAAGCCCAAATGCAGGCAAAGACAAAGTATGTTTCATAAAGGTCCCGTGGAGAGTCAGGTGGAATATTGTCTGTCGTCAGAAGGCAGTCAAGCAAAGTGCAGAGTGTCTAAATGAGAATACAGGAAAAACAGTAAAATAGTAAAATAAATAAAAAGTAAAATAGAAAAAAATGATTTTGTTGTTTGTGTTACATACCTGTACCAGAGAGTTGTCTGGTATTGGAGTGATTGTCTTGAAGCTGTTTCTCATCTTTTCTAGACAACGTGGGACGTATTTTTCAAACAGGATGGTTAAGTGTGCCCTTTCTGTTTGTCGTTCTCTTTGGTCAATCCAACTGGCAACATATCTGAGCAAAGCAAGCATACAAATTAAGCGTTAACTTGACATAATTAGGATGCTGACTTGCTGAGTAAAAAACACACAGGATATTTTGCCAGTGTTTCCCATGCATTATTTAATTTAGCCCGCCACAACCTGTTAGGTGGCAGTATACTCTGCGGCGCATTCCCACACAATATGCATTAAAAGTGAAACACAGTAAGTTTCTTCATCGTGTATTCACTCAGTAATCAAATACAAGCGATCTTGAAAGGCAAAGATCCAGACATGTCCTTCCACAAGCGCAGGTGTGTGCATTACCACCGCCATGAAAGGCGAGGTGCAGAACACCTCCACAAGCGTGCAGCCCAGCCGATGACTCACGGGAGTCCTGACTAGCAATAGTGCAAAAAAGCCTGGAGACACTATTCCATCATTTGGTAACAATGCACCTTCCCAGCAAAATACGAAAACCAGGGCGGTCCAAAGTGTGGCCTGGGGTTCTTTTGCAAACTGCGGCTAGTTTTATTATGGGTCCGTGGCACATTGCAGAAATAAACAAAAAAAAACATAAATGGAAAAATACAGTAAAAGACATAATGTAGTGAGGAAAAGTTGAAATGTTGACACTAATCACTAACACCAGATGTGTCAAGAGGCACAGACAAAACGATACGCTACATTGGGTTTACGAGAACGAGACGAGGCAAGATTTTAACATTACTTTTAAGAAAAGTACAATGAAAAAAATATAGAAAATATATGACAATATATTGCAATCTACTAATTTAATTTATACTACTTTACACTCTTCTGCACTCTGTGTGTATGCTAGCAGCCCCACCTCCACCCACCGAGACAAAGGGAGAGTATGTATAATGTATTTTTTAGCCTTAAAAAAAAAAAAAAAAATTACATGCACGTGCGTCATGGCCACTGCGGCCACATGCAGATTTGACAATGCCCAATGACCTGCCCCACCAAAAAACCACAACCACAAATAGATTACCGTCCTGTGGGAAACACTGCTTGCACACACTTATGATACACACAGTGTTAAATTAAAACCACACTGAATAAATCCTTCATTACTTAAACAAATATGTCAGCAAAATCGAAAGAAGAGACTCACAGGTTCCATCCAAGGTCTTGCAGGTTGATGTAGAGGATTCCCGCTCTGGACACAGTGGCAGGAGTGGCTGCTCTCAGGTGACTAATTTCAAAGACAAGCCTCATGGATGAGGTGAGTGGCACACGCTCATTACTTGCTAAAGTCAGGACCTGAAAGATAATGTAAAGCATTATCATCCCGAGCTGACCATCAGCAAGACAACGAGAATTTGATTGTAAGATTCATGATTCAAGAGTTTTATTGTCATATGCATAGTAAAACGGACAGTTATACTAAGCAATGAAATTCTTATTCTGTTCATTCTCCCAAGAAAAGAAACTGGTGTATAATATTTAAAAAGCACAACATAACAGTGATATGATTAATGAATCTGGACAAAGACATCCAAGTACAGAAGTGATTGGGAAGGAGGATGAAAGAAACATCTTTTTCTGTCTGTACCACCTTGGTTGCTATGTGTTGTACAAAAGTGTATGAGTGAACAGGGAGGGAGGTACCTTGTTGTCATCCATCACTGTGTTGAGTGATTCAATCCACATCGGATCAATGTCTCCATCCAACACAATCCACTTAGGTCCTAGGTGGGACATGTTTGCTTGCTCCCGCATCAGCGAAGAAAGCAAACCTTACATTGAGAAACCCAACAAGAAAAGAGATTGCAAGGTATTAGATTTATGTTCACTTGAGAATGTTTAGCCACACTTAATATCAGAGTACAGTGTATCCTAAGGCTATAAAATGTATTCTTATTCCAAATAATGTATGCTTGCCGTCTTTCCACTCTCGAGTTGTAGGATGGATGAAGCCGAACAATTCGTCTCTGTCAACTGCCTTAGGATTGAGGTCACTCCAGACAGGCTTCTTTTTCAGGTTCACATAAGTTTTATAGAGAACCCTCAATATCTAGTGTAAAGCAAGTATGTAAAAGTATGTTTAAATACTACTGAACAAGAAAATGACATTTTTTGTTACATTTCAAAATCTAACCGAGCTCTTTCCAGTTCCCGCATTTCCAACAACAAAGATAGAATGACGCACAGCCATAAGTTCCACCAATTGCATCACCTAAAGAAAAACAGCAATTTGTTACTTGAATATCATTATGTCCTTAAAAGATGATAATCTACGACCTTTGTTATGTCAAACCTTGAGGATGAATGTCTCCTCCGGCTGCAAACGGAGAGCAACAGTGGTATCTCTTACTGTCTTTTCAAAATCCCAGTCTCTTTCTCTGTCTACTTCCAGGCCAGGAAAAAGATCTCGCAGCAATCCCAGGAAGATGCTGACATCCTCAGTTACAATTTTTGGCATGTTGAAGTCCCTCAGAGCACGCATTAGCACCTTAAGCACAGACATATTTAAAACCTACAAAAAGACAACTGCTTCCGTTTGCACACACAAATTTTTTATTATAATTATTCATGCATTACGTCTAAAACATCTTCCTTTTCTACTCTCAATGCACTCTTAGGTCACCTGATCCTCTGGTCTTGTCTTATCTTTTCTTCTCAGTGTACCAGCCACAACCAACACAGACTTGACAGCACGTAAACCCCAATCATAGTGGTCCTAACAGACAAACAGCAAAGGCGTGTATTATTAAATATCACGACTGCAAAAAAGTGTTGTCTTACCTGCTTGGAGAGAAGCTCATTGCACAGAGCATAAAGTGAAGTAAACCTTCTGGCTAGAGGCTTAGCACCACAGAAGCCCTCTGCTACCAACATGATCTCACAGATGAGCTCAATGTCAGGTACCACCATTGCACAGGGTCTACATCAGCATGCAGATAGACCATACTTAGCATCAAGTTACTTACAGACATATTATGCACAATGTTAGAACTTCTACCTGAACAAAGCCTTGAGGTTCTCAGGTAGCTCTGTTCTTCCTGCATAGCCAGGATTCATGGTGATAAAGATCCCCACAGAGGGTTTTAAGAGGATTTCCGTATCCAGGAACAGGAACCTAAGGATGCATTAGAGGAGTTTTTAAAAATAATTCAATACCACTATATAGACTTCATGCAATAATCTTTAACTCTTCACCTTTTCTTTTTAGATCGAATCGCATCCTGGATTGTTTTGACTTGCACAGCAACAACAGACAACACCTCGACAGGGATGCGATTGAACTCATCAAAGCAGCCCCATGCTCCAGTCTGAGACAGACCTTTGTAGATATTACCTATCGACTATGCATCAAAAACATGTTTAATAATACAGCATACAGTATAAACATATGACATGGGTAGACTGAGTTGGTTGTCCAATTTCCAACCTTGTAGTCCATCTGCTCAGAACAGTTAAAGATGTAGACCATGACACCCATGGCTCGGCCAAGATCCTTTGTGGTCTCAGTTTTGCCAGTTCCAGCCGGTCCTGCTGGCGCTCCACTCATGGTCAGGTGCAATGACTGAGTCAACGTAATGTAGCACCTGAATTGATAGAAGGGCTATGCTCTGAAGGGCTTAGAAAGTTTAACACATTGTCTGACTGCTGATGGGAATCAGTCTTACCGGTCGGTGAGAGGCGTGATGACAAGACGTGGTGTATTTCCAAGATACTCATAAAGGTAAGAAAATTGGGCATCGCAGATGTTAATAAAACAGTGGTGGTGCTGCTCATTCCAGCAGTGCCGGAGCTGAGAAAGCCACAGGAAGGCCTGTGAGGTGGTGACCTAGTGACACAAGGAATAGAAATACAACTTATACATAATAAGAAAATTATGGAGTCTACAAACAATGGGTATCATCTGCTGTGCAAGTTTTCAGTCAGTCAATCAGATGAGAATTCTTACCTTGTGAGCAATTAAGTTGGCAACAACATCTCTTGCATGGACATCAATGGTGCAAACAGTCATAATCTTCTGCCGGTTGCCTGAACTCAGTTCATTCAACAACATGTTGATCAACATGTTTAGTTGTGCAATCTGGAGGACAAACAAATTCAACAACAAATTACCATACTGACCTGAATATGAGACTGTATTTTTGTGGGATTTCTATGTGTCACCAGAATATAAGACAGATCGTCTCATTCCGAATTGTTTCTGTGCACAGTAAAAACTAGATTTACAGTTTCTTATTTTTTCTAAATAAAAAAATATAATGTCTAGTTATTTTTACGAGAAAAATAATCTTAAATTATCTTATATGCCACTCAGTGGCCTTACTGAAGAATTCCTGGTGGTACCCACCAGAGAAGCCGTACAGTACAGGGCCTCCAGGGACTGCAAGCTGGCATGGAGGTGAGGACAGGAATGAAATGGAAGGCTGGGAAAGCAGTGATGGTGGCAGAGTCACGCCTGAGACAAAAGGCACTGGTGGGCACCATAGCGTCAGGTAGAGCGCGCTTGGGCTACTTCCCAAAGACACTGGTCAGCCAGGCAAGAGGCAAGGAAAGACACCATCTACGCCACGAAGAGGTCCGAGTAGGCATGAAGGAAGAGCGAGTGAGCACGGCGGTGGGACTCTGGCAGCAGGGAGCATGGACAAGTTGGAAGAGTGCACTGCAGCGCAGGATTACCTGGACAAACATCTTGCAGGCAGATTTCCATCAGGTCCGTTTCTAGGTGCAAGCTGTCTATGATTCTCTGTCAAGCCCAGCAAACCTCCATGTCAAAAAGAGCAAGACACCCCCCTCCCTTCTTTGCTCGGGAAGAGGCTCTTTAGAACATCTCCTCAGCTGCTGCCCAAAGGCTCTGGATGATGGTCACTATCGGCGCCTTGACAAGGTGCTTGAGGCAATTGCTGAGAGCTTCGCTGGTGCTAATGATTTAGGCTGACACCATCATGCTCCAAAGAAGGCAGTCCCAAGCTGGAGAAAAACCACGGGCGCGCCCACAATTAACAACAGGCCTCCTCCACACGGCAGTTGCAGGTCAACCTGGGAAATCAGCTGAGGTTCCGCCAACACATTGCAACAAGTCTCCGTTCAGACGTGATCTGATACTTCAAGACACCTGATCATCCTGAAACGTACAGTGCCGTGGGAAGAACGTATTGAGGAAGCAATGAGAGGAAATGCGGAAAAGTACCAGGAACTGGTGGAGGAGTGCAAGGAGAGAGGCTGGAGAAACTTCTATGAGCCCACAGAAGTCGGCTGTAGAGTTTTTGCAGGACGTTCTCTTTGCAAAGTCCTCAGTCGTTTGGGCGTCATGGGGCAACCAAAAAGAGGGTAATTCAATCCGCGAGCAAAGCCGCAGAGAAGGCCACAAGATGATCTGTGGACTGCCACTGGGATGCAAGTCGGGACTTGATCTACCCCGGCTGGGTCGCCTGGGCTTGGGTGTATGATGTTGCGAGATCCGAAACATCCAATAATCCCACTATACATCACTGAGAATGCATCCAGTGCATCCATGAGATTTTTCTTGCATTGACTTCTTGCATTTTTCTTCTAATAACAAGCTGAAAAACTCATATTGATTATTCTTCAGCCACGGATTAAGAATATTTGTCCTAAATTAACAATAAAACCGGTTACCTAACTTTCTAAAACAAAGAACGGACTCACACCCAGAAAATATACATAGATTTGCTGATTTCGGACTAATGTGAAGGCTGCACATCTAGTCATAAAAACTTAATCTTGTGTTTAAGATTTTTTGCACAAGCTAAAAGCTAAAAGTGTATGATTATTCAATTTGATTCAAGAAAATATGACCTTTTCTTCTATCTATTTTATAAATCTAAAACCTACTGAATTTACATGCAAATCAAGCCAAAAAAGATTTAACATAGTGTTTATGACAATAGGTTTTCTTAAATTAAGGAATTTTAAACACATCACACTTTATTTTCCTAAGATAATAAAGTTGGATACATATAATTTGAATAAGTTTCATGCTTGTTTAACTTAAGACGTCGAAAAACAAACACCTGAAAGCATGGGAGGACATGTACATTTACCCAAATATGGTAACATGTTGGCTGCACGGTGGCTGAGTGTTTAGCATGTTGGCCGCACAATCAAGTGATCTGGGTTCAAATTTCCATTAGAAGATCTCTGTGTGCATGTTCTCCCTGTGTGTGTGGGTACTGTATTCTCTGGCATCCTCTCACATTCCGAAAATACGCAGGTTAATTGGAGACTCTAAAACCTGCCCATAGACTGTCCATCTATGGGAAAACATCTGTTGAAGAGGTATTATATTTTTAGATTTATCTCCTTTTTACATATCTAGGAATCATTGTATTTCTGCTTAAAACAAACATAACATTAGAGTAACTAACAATTTTAGAGCAGAAAATAGTACACATTTCTGATCAATAAAGAAACAATACACTAAGTCCCCAATTTACAAACACAGTTGGTTCCAGACGACCGTTCTTATGTCGAATTGTTCTTAAGTAGGGGAAAAGGTAATATTACCAATGATATAGGTACTACATGTACGTGTATCCATATAGTATACAGTATATGTGTATGTATGTAAATATGAGTTTGGATGTAGTAGTAATATTAAACGAGGATAATTAATGAAAAAAACAATAATAAAAGTGATATAATAATACGTAATGATAAATGTTATTTACCTTTGAAGAGGAGTGGTCAAGCATAGTCGTTGTGGTGGAGTTGGAGGAGGAGTTATTGAAAAAAAGGACAAATGGTCGTTGTCGTTAGACTCTTGTAAAAGAGGTAGTGTTCTGTGGGTGGTGTAGAATTAAGCAGGCCTATTAACTTTTCATAAACTTTAATCACACGCTCTGTCCGGGTTGTATAATTTAGCTTTCCATTTCCATTTTTTTTCCATTTACATTTTTCCATTTTCCCATCTCCCCAGCGTCTAACTCTTCCTCTGTTGGTCCCATTAGCTCTAACGCTGCCTCTGTTGGTCCCATTAGCAGTGTCACAGTGCCCTCTACTGGTCAAGCATGTACAGTAGCAGTATAAATACTGATTGAGCGACTACAAGGCAAAATAAAATAAAATGTAGACCAGTTGGCTTGTGTTCGTATCCGTGAATTTTCGCTAGTCGGGTGTTTGTAAGTGGGGGATCTAGTGTATTCCTAAATCTAGGAATATGTATTTTGTAATCTAGCCTCATAAAAATAAATGTTATCTCCATTTATAAATCTTATAAGAGTATTTGGCTTAATCTTACCTTGTAATATGAACATTTTACTTAAATCTAGTTATGTGACAAATACAACTTGCTTACACGTAGACCTAAATTATTATTATTATTTACTTATATTCTAAAAGTCACAAGAAAAATATTCTAGCCAAAAACATTTTGCTTAACCCATTGGCAGATTTTTTTTTTTTTGCCTGAAATAAGAAATTGTCTCATTTTAAAACAATTTGGCCTCGTTTCAAGTGTGGCTGTTTTTGCAGTGCAGTATACAAGTGGACTCTATAAATGGACATTTTGCCACAAAGAGCAATAACACAAATCTAAAAATGTGACTTCAGAAACAAATATCTTGTGCTCTATGGACTAAAATACCACTGCGTTTGTCACTGGTCTTGCATGACAGCTCTAATCATTGTGGTCCCGTCGGCTGAAGCGTGAGAGATTATTAAAGCAGCAGTCAAGGACATGTTAACATGACATAGCACTGGTAAAATTGACAAGCACAAGGCGTTGACTTTGATGCGATTATGATAGCATGGGAATACATGTCCACCCTCTTCTCACATCATAGTGTCTGTCATTGTAATGCAAGCATGAAACAATCCCACAAAAGCACCTGCTTCTTGTTGTAGTCTTTAAGTGCAGACTCAAGTCCTTCCTCCAGTCTTTTAAAGACAAGCTCCACATCGTTACTCCACCATATCTGTGATGCAGTCAGAGCAACTTGTGCCGGAAAGTCAAGAATCCACTGCTCTCTGGGCCTCTCTTCATACACAGACACAGCCTCAGACAGACGACTCCTGACACTTTCCCTCATGGACTCCTCCAGAGAGGTAAGCCATGCCTCCACCTTAACATACAGAACATCATTTTTTATGTTATTAGTTATAATAATGAGAATGACATGTGATTCACAATATTTGATTCTAATATCTTACCGCTCCATTACAGTAACATTCCCTCTGAAATGGTACGTATTCCTTGTCTTTGCTGTACATGCCCACTACAAGTTTAGAATGATTTTTGGAGAATTCCAGATCGGACATGCTGTCAAATAGTTTTGAGAGGTGGCAGGTTACCTAAAACAAATACATGTCATTAATACTCAATACATTTAATTAATACTACAGAAACAAGAAAATGTACATCTTTAGGGCGACTTCCTTTCGAGAGAATATCCAACAGGTCTGCTGATGAAATAAAGTAGAATCTTGGAAATGCAAGTCTTTTGGTCTCCAGGTATTCTGCAAGAGCTTTTTCACACAAAGTCAGTCTGTTAAAAGAGAGGATAAAGTAATTATGTCAATATCATAAATGCTTCAAAGAAATATAGTGCCACCACGGTTTTTGTAGGATTCAGTTTGACGAAAAGTATTGCCAAATATATGTCACGGTTTTTGTACACTGTCTCAGTTATAGTATGTTTGCCCATGTTTCATTCTGCGGAATCGAGTGTCCAAACATCCACGTGTTGGTGGAAAAGTCTCTGTGAAGAGTGGATAGTGGTTCTTTAGAGTTGAGACACTATAGCCATATTCTGGCCAGGAAATCATTTAATCATCTGTATTATGTGTTGGGTTGTGGTCATAGAACACACACAGAATAACAAACAACTTCATATATGTCTCTTTTCTTCCTCCTAATAAGCACTGTGTATTTCTAAATGTTAGGCATTTTAGACAGTCTGTGTTTTTTATTGATTATGGCTGCAAAAAATTTACAAGTGCCAGAAATTTGATAAGGAAGGTGAAAAACACTACTGAATTAAAGAACGAACTTGTGGCAGAATACAAAGTTAATATCTGTTCCAATAGGGTTGTAATGTCAATGTTCCTAGTTAACACAAGTTGGAATAGTTTAAGGAAGACACGTTACAGAAAATGAGCTGGGCCAGTGTGTGTCATGATAATTGTACCTACTACTGAAGTGTACAATAAAGTTCAAGTGAACAAGTATACACCTCAAACGTCCACTCTTTAAAGCTATGTCTGTAAGGGACCAGAGTAAAACAACATCACCTCCACTTTCCACTCAACATCATGTTCACCAACAAGGGTCTTCAGCAAAGGCAAAAGTTTAATTTATATATCTGATCAAAATCTTAAGACCAGTTTAAAAATTGCTAGAATTTGCATTTTGCACATTTGGATGTTAATGAGGTTTTAAGTAGTCACTGTCATGCCCTCCTGATGGCTAAAACTAAGAAACTTTCTCTTTTTGATCGTGGTTGGATTGTCGAGCTGCATAAGCAAGGCCTCTCGCAGCGTGCCATTGCTGCTGAGGTTGGCCGCAGTAAGACAGTCATTCAAAAAATTTTGAAAGATCCTGAGCATTATGAACAAAAAAGTCAAGTGGTAGACCCAAAAAAAAAAAATCACACCTGCGCTGAGCCGGAGGATCCGTTTGGCTATCGATCAAGACACAGGGTGATCTTCGACCCATATTAAGGCACTAATATATATATATATATATATATATATATATATATATATATGTATATATATATATATATACATATATATATATACACACACACACACATAATAAGTGGGTGATGTATTAGTAACAAAATGATGCCACATAATGCCCCTATAGAGGGGGGAAATCAAAGACACCCCAAAAATGGAAGTGAAAAAATGATGCAGCAGACTCGCCCATTTGGCTAAAATGTCATTGTAGCAACTCAGAATGATTCTCAGTAGTTTGTGTGGCCCCCACGTGCTTGTACGCATGCCTGACAACGTCGGGGCATGCTCCTAATAAGACTACGGATGGTGTCCTGGGGATCTCCTCCCAGATCTGGACCAGGGCATCACTGCGGTACCTGGACGCATGGAGCAGATTCCAGGAGACGGGTAGTTACTCCAGGAGAGCTGGACAGGGCCGTAGAAGGTCCTTTAACCCTCAGCAGGATCAGTATCTGCTCCTTTGTGCAAGGAGGAACAGGATGAGCACTGCCAGAGCCCTACAAAATGACCTCCAGCAGGCCACTGGTGTGAATGTTTATGACCAAACAATCAGAAACAGGCTCCATGAGGGTGGCCTGAGGGCCCGACGTCCTGTAGTGGGCCCTGTGCTCAATGCCCAGCACCGTAGAGCTCGATTGGCATTTGCCATAGACCACCAGAATTGGCAACTAGACCACTGGTGCCTCGTGCTCTTCCCCGATGAGAGCAAGTTCAACCTGAGCACATGCGACTGACGTGAAAGGGTCTGGAGATGCCGTGGAGAACGTTATGCTGCCTGCAACATCATTCAGCATGACCGGTTTGGTGGTGGGTCAGTGATGGTCTGGGGTGGCATATCCCTGGAAGTATGCACAGACCTCTACAGGTTAGATAATGGCACCCTGACTGCTATTAGGTACCGGGATGAAATCCTTGGACCCATTGTCAGAACCTACGCTGGTGCAGGGGCACCTGGGTTCCTCCTGGTCCACGACAATGCCCGACCTCATGTGGCTAGTGTATGCAGGTAGTTCCTGGAGGATGAAGGAATTGATACTATTGACTGGCCCCCACGTTCACCTGACCTAAACCCAATAGAACACCTCTGGGACATTATGTTTAGGTCCATGCGGCGCCGCCAGGTTGCTCCTCAGACTGTCCAGGAGCTCATGGATGCCCTGGTCCAGATCTGGGAGGAGATCCCCCAGACACCATCCGTAGTCTCATTAGGAGCATGCCCCGACGTTGTCAGGCATGCGTACAAGCACGTGGGGGCCACACAAACTACTGAGAATCATTCTGAGTTGCCACAATGACATTTTGGCAAAATGGACCAGTGTGCTGCATAATTTTTTCACTTTCATTTTTGGAGTGTCTTTGATTTCCCCCTTCTATAGGGTGATCATTTTAATTTCTATCAAATTATTTGGCATCATTTTCCGACTAATACATCACCCACTTATTATCAGGAAAGATATTCAAGATCATTTTTCCCCCAGTTTAGATCTGATGTGTTTTCGAAGTGTTCCTCTAATTTTTTGGAGCAGTGTATATATATATATATACAGTCAAACCTGTCTTAGCGGCCACCTTTATAGAACGGCCACCTGCCTATAGCAGCCGCTGAAAAATCCCCCCCCAGCAAATTTACATGTTATAGACCCTGTGTATAGCAGTCACCTGTCCAACGCAGCCAGCAGCCACCCATTTTGTCTCCCTTGGTCAATATCTGATTGCATATAGCAGCCAAATTACCAACTCAAGTAGAAGCTTCATGCACGAAAAAGTTTTGTTTTTCAATCAATGAAGGCAACGTGTGTAGACTTTAATTACTGAGTCCTAGCTCAGTCACAATCATTCACAAGATCCACACAAACTGTCAGTTGTTCCACATAAAAAAGCCGTCTTCTTTTGAGCTTGCTATTTCCTGCTCAAACATGTAACTTTAAGAGCATTTGCACCAAAACATTACCGCAAAGTAGGCTGGGAACAGGACGTGCTCCCAGCGACGCTACAATAAAAATAAAAAACATATGCTAGCATGCTTGCTTGTACTTAACTGAAGTATTTTATCAGTTATCAGTTATTATTAAGCCTCTAGCTTCCTTTTAGTAAAGTAAAAACCTTGACTATGAATGCACTACATTGTCATGTAGACCTACAAAGTACACTTGGAAGAATAAGAGGTGAATAAATGTATTGCAACTGATGTGAACCTGATGAGGGGTAGGATTAAATAAGCTTTGCTTCTTCCTACTCCTTTTTGGACATGCAAAATTGTGAATTGTACTATGTGATGTGCTACTGTTTGACTCATGCATGTTCAGGATTAAAACCATGAACCATGAACCATGATAATAACAAGCCTAGTAGTGCTGTACAACTTTTATCAGCAGTCCGCAGTGCCATCTACTGGTCAACATTATTATTATTATTATTTTCCCTTTTTTTTCCTCTACTGGTCAACATTCAAACTGGACGCCAACCTGTCTATAGAGGCCACCTGTCTATAGCAGCCACTTTTGCAGACTCCCTCTAGTGGCCGCTATAGACAAGTTTGACTGTATATATATATATATATATATATATATATATATATATATATATATATATATATATATATGCTATTTATAGTATTATACCAAAAAATTATACCAAATAATATACTCAATAACTTTTTTCTTATAGGAAAAACTGATCCGGTTTTAGTACATTTCAGTTTCTGTCTGACCTTTTGGAACGGACTAAGGACAAAAACAGACATTCCACTGTGGAAATAAAATCAACAATGACCTCTTCTGAAGATCTTCTAACTTTTCAAATAGCTTGTGTTTGTTGGTGGCTTCAATGACATTTTTAGTCTTTGCACTGTCCAACATCAATTCCTTAAGAAAAACAACACAGAGTCACACATTTGAAGTTCTGAGTAACAATTGTTTAGAATTTCAATAATAAGTACAAGTCCAAACCTGAAATTCAACATCTATCATTCGGAATCTGTGCGCATCTGTTGGCAGCTGCTGGCAGATGTCATCACAACCTTTAAATATGCTTTCCAAGTAGGCCCATGTCCTCTGCACCTCCATCCAGACCATCAGCACAGAGTCAGCCACTGTGAGCTGTTTCTGAAGCTCCACTACTTGGAGAAGAAAGTGATCTACATGCTTGCTCTGAAAGATGCCCTGGAGCTGAACCTTGAGGGTGGGGACAAATAGATACAATTGTAGCATACATCAAGTTATCCAAGATTTGATACAACCAAAAACATTAAAATAGCACCCAATCTGGAAGGTGTACATCCTGATAAGCTCATCACTTGCACAAGTTTGATTTCCAAACAACCTCATCAGCATGAAAAGCCACAAAAAAATTGGGGAGGGAAACGGCCTGTTTGCACAAAGACAGAGACACTAAAGTAGTAAGACTTCTAATTGCTGGCTACAACCCCCCAAATGCATCTGGTGTACATGTACAAAGACCGCCGGGGTGCAACAATGCCCCATGTCCAATAGCAGCTATAAATCTGAGGACTCAATAGGGACCTCTCTAGTCTCAGCTGTGCTGTTAGACAGTCAGACAGGGCGGCCCCCTTTTTTGCATTCTCGTCGCCATTCAACACTTAACAACCAGTCCTTCTCACAGACAACTCAGCTTGAGACCTGTTCTTTGTGCTTTACAGCTATTTGCACTTTTTGAGACGATAAGGGCGCCCTCACCAGAATCTCTTAGCAACTTACCTGATGATCTTCAAGCGTTTCAATGAGCTGCTCATCACATTTGAGAAGTGGTATAGAGGTTTGGTAATGGTCCTCATATGAAAGCTCCATCGATGCCCACATGTGACTTATTTCTGTTACAACCTGTTAAAAAAAAAACAAAATAAAACAAAACAAAACAATCCTTACTATATATACATACAAGGGGTGCAGATAATTATCAGGCCGATACGAGGAATTATGACATCATACCAATAAACCCAATAACATTAAAAATAGCTCAGACAACTGAGAACGAGAATACTCGTACTGTGGCGTGTGTCACTGGGCTAAGGTGAGCAAACCAAGTTTGTTTTCAGTGACGTGCTGCACTTGCAAACAGTCTGTCGTCACTTCGCCACCTCCACTGAGCTCACTTGTCAACAATTATGGCCTTGATCGTGTGGGACATCTTTACTGTTTCTGTGGAAGACATTTCGCATGCCATTTGCACCAACTGTTCTGCAAACATTCCTAAAGTAGGGAAAAACACATCAAACCTTGTCAGCTACCTGAAACGGCAGCATTTTGAAAGCCTATGAAGAAGAAGTGTTTCTAAAGAAGCAGCCACAAAGGTAGACACACTGGATGACCAGCCCTCTACCATTGTTGATACCGGCTTTTGTTGGTTAGTAAACCACTTAGAGCCACAGTTTGTACTTCTGAGCTACCACTATTTTTGAGATGTTTGCTTGCCAGCAAAATATGACGTGATCACCACACTCCTGCATACAGTGATAGATGGAAAGCTTCACTACTGATTTATGTTATCGCTGTTAGCTTGCTAGGTCTGACACTGCAGTGACTGGATCAGTGATGTCATATTTGGTTCGGACAAATCTACGGGTACAATTTGTCTCATCCACCTTTGAGTCTCTTATTTCCCGGTGTGCACAAATTACAGTTAAATCTAAATTTAAAAAAATAATACCTATAAATAAGTTATCGGTTATCATATCGTGAGAGGTATTCGTTTGAAAAAATATATACATCGTGCATCCCTAATACATACATATATATATATATACAAACATGTACACAGTATATATATATATATATATATATACACACAGAAGACTTGACTATTATAATCACTGATAAAGCAGACAGTTTTTGCTTTGATTTTTCATCCAATATGATCCATAAACAAGTGAGTAAGAACCTTCTCAATGGCCATTTCTTTAATTGCCTTATCCACGGTGCTCCGAACTTCTTCTTCATAAAGATGCATTTGTAGAGCCAAGAGGTCTGCCAAGGTGGTGCTATCAGTCACAGTGAAGTTCATCTACAGATGCAGTGTATATACAGCACATAAAAAAAACAATTACTGTCATGTCAAATGTTCCTTTCTTTATTGCAGAACAATTCTTCTTAGTTGTTATGCACCTGTGTTGTCCTTATTAGTTGTACCCAGTGGCGCTCACGTATTGCAAGGTTCTGTAGCTGACTCACAGCCCGCAGAGAGGTCAGCAGGTTCTTGACATAAAGGTCTAAACCAGAATATACATCCCACACGCGAGCTTCTTTGTCAAGCTTCCGCATATCCTGGCCAAATGGAACTATTATTAGTTTTGAGGATAATCTATTACTCAAAACATTGATTTCATGGCAATAGGAGGAGGTGCACTCTTGGTCATCTCACCTTAGCAAACCCCCTCAATTCTGCATCCATCTGCTCCACGTTTATTTGCCTCCATTTGCTCTTTGTCCAGTTTTCCACATTGGTCTGTATAGATAAAGACACGTGCATGGGGTTAGTGGGCTGAGGGCACATAATTGGGGCAATTAGTGGCAATAGAATTAATGGCCATTGAGACAACAGACCTGGTCAAATTATTGACTCATTGGATTTTGAAGTGTGGTGGGTGTCTTAAAATTAGGCTACTTACATGCACAAATACGACGATGTCCCACAGTTCTTTGAGAACAACAATGTCTCGTTTGCAGAGCTTGATTTCTTTAAATTCAGGGATTGTAACGTCAAATAGATTTGTTGACTG
Source organism: Dunckerocampus dactyliophorus (assembly GCF_027744805.1). Lineage (NCBI taxonomy): Eukaryota > Metazoa > Chordata > Actinopteri > Syngnathiformes > Syngnathidae > Dunckerocampus > Dunckerocampus dactyliophorus. The sequence continues at coordinate 22,277,917 of NC_072825.1, forward strand.
CTGCAACTCTGCCAACTCCTTCTCCAAGTCTTGTATTGCTTTTTCAGACTACAACGGTAAAGAAGTGGGAAGATGTTATCCGAAGTGAAAAATAAAGCTATTTTATTGCCATAAGACAGCAATGCTTAAGTCCCTACGTTCTCCAGGCTGCTGTAGGGATGTGTTGTTTTGTAACTGAAAGGTGCAGCTGCTTTGAAGATGTCTCTGAATTGGCTTTGTTTCACCTGAATAATAAGAAATTAGACGTTTGGTGATACATCACATCGAATTATGTACAATTTATGCACAGAGAAAAATGAGATGTCACCTCAAATTCCATGCAGCGTCTTCGCAAAACCAACACTTCTTCATTTTGCATAGGGGAGACCTCATGTCTCACCTTTAAGGCCAGTTTTTTCACCCCACTCCATTTTTCAGGAAGTTCCTAATAATACGTTTACATTATACTGAAAAGGTTTCATCGTTTACAAGTGAATGGAACTCTCCTCCTTCCCATACCTCCAGCTGAAAATAGACCTTGTCGGGTATGGTCACTCCATGTCGTTCCAGAAGAATTAGTGTGCCCTTGAGAGGCTCAAACATCTTGTCTGTGCCAGGTTGTCTATCTCTTACAGCCAGCAGGTGACTCATGATTTCCACCAAACCATGGTGGTCTCCTTTAGGCACACACTTAGCTAGTCCTTCAGCAGTAGTACAGATAAACTCCTGCAGCTCATCAAGACTGTCATGCAAAACATAAAACGTGTAAAGGGCACATAGACACAGTGTACAGTGTTTTAGCGGCGACAATTTTGACCTGTTAGTGACATATGTCAAAAGGTGCTCCTTAAAAAGCCAACTCCACTTCTTTATGGTGTTTAGAAGGTTGACTTTGAAGAGCTTGATATCCACTCGAAACCAGCCATCAAACACAGTGGAGTCTTCAAGCTTGCAAATTTCAGAGTACAGGCCCTCGTAGTAATCAATCTATTAAGTTAAGACCAAGGTTATTTAGAAAAATATACATTTGTAACTGAATCGGATGAAAAAAAAAACCTGTTCTTTGAAGTCCTCTACTGTAGGAGGGCTCTCTGGCAGAATATCCGCTCTGTGAGCCTCCACCTCTTCAGGTGTCAGTGCACGTGCATACAAGAGGAACTGGCTGAGGAACTCTGCCCGGTCCTCCTGCCAGAGATGGCTGTAGCAGTCAAACTGTCTCTGGTAAGATATGGCTTTGTTGAGGACATTTTCCACTCTTTCCATCACTTCTTTCCGCAGGTCCGACAAACCCAGCATGTCTTCCATTAGATCCTGTGAATGTCAGACCATATGGCAGTTGCATCAAACCATGCATTGCGTAGTACAGTAATAATAATAATAATAATAATATCTTACTGTATGTGCAAGTGAGTACCTGATAGCTGTCCATGCTAACATGAGTAGCCAACCTGTTAACATTCACACATGTCTTAAATATATCTCCAACCAGTCCTTCTAGGAGCTCATAAAAGCCATCCCCTGCATCTTTGTCCAGTGATGGAATAAAGGTCATTCCCAGGTCTGTTAGTGTCAAATGAGGCTCAAAGAGAGGGACCTGCTTGGGATATGATTCCATGTTGTCCATGAAAAACTGGAGGGAGTGGCTGATGTAGCTGAAGAGCCCCTCAACTATCATCTCATCTATGTACTCCAGATAGGACTGCCAAGCGTCTGAAGAAGAGTCTGCATGGAACAGCACCATGTTCTCCTAATGGTTACAAGTATTGAAAACAAGGGGGGGGGGACAAAAAAAATCAGTCAACCACATGCAACAAAGCTTTATGGTCATGCCGCAGCCGCAGTAGTGCAGTTTCTACACCAGTGCAAACTACAACTGCCATAAGAAAAATACTGATCAATTAATACAGATTGTTTTGTTATATTACTTGTGCTGAATCATTACTATTCAGGTGCACCTCATATTGTGGCCAGGAAGTGTACAAGCTAAAAATATAAAATACATACTCTATGAGTGAATATTGCCATAAATCCTGATACCTGCACCAACTTGTGGATGGAGACTCCATCTTGTTTTATGGAGCAATAGATCTTGCTAACACGGTCTCTCCTGTCTTCAAGCTGTAGCGGTGAACTTTTCTTGTTGTCCTTTCTGCAAAACATAGTCTGTTTGCTCCAACTCTTCATCATCGTTTGAATGGCATCACGGTTCTCCTTTGCTCGACTAACTCGGTCCATGAGGGCATGGACGAGGTCTTTGGTGGTACCAATAAAACTCCAGCATTCCTGGTCCTGCCAAGTCAGATCGGTTTCTGCTCTTTTCAGTTGTTGATCTATAGATGTTAGCTCAGCTCTGATCAGAGGGAGTTCCACCTCGAGCACGGTCTGTTTGAGTTGATTGTACCACTGCACAACAAGTTGCAGACTGCTCACATACTGAAAAATATATGGATGATAAATGATGATGACCATGTAAACTACTGCAAAAAGTCTGTGTGAGCCTCTCACCTTTGTGAAGAGGTTGCGTTTCTCAAAAACAGTCATGGCTGCCACTGGAATGCTAATGTTGAGTGTTTGGATATACTTCACATCTTTTAAGACTTCAGCAAGCTAAGGAGCAAAAGTAAATGTTAGTAACGCATATAATTTTTCACTTTTCAGTCATTTGCAATATGTTTCTCCTCATACAGTGTACCTCCCCGTAAGTGTACACTACGCACATTTCAGCAAGCATTCAAGTATACATTCTTAAGGAACAATACTCGAGAAATGAAACGCAAACGCAAAGTACTATAAATTGGGGTGTAAGCTGTACTTTTCTTAAACTTTGAACCCTGCGTCTTATTCAGGGGTGCATTTAATCTATGGCTAAATTGTAATCTCATGACATCTCCTTTACTTCAGAACTACTACTAATTGTTCAAATACTATGCTACTGAGTCAGTGGAAAAAAAGTGGTAGCCCTTTCTTTGGCAGGAGCCAATCACAAGCTATCAGTGCACTCACAATGAGCTTGTCAACGCATTTCAAACCGCAGGAGGTCATTATATATGAGTATAACAACTTAACAATCTCACTCACGGTGTCCTTTTACTAAGAACACTTCACTGACAACACTAAATTCATCACAACTTAACACTAAAAAGGTGTACAAAACAAACATACAAACATGTACTAATATGATTTTGAAATGAAAAAAAAAAAACTTTTAAAGTTTTCCCATAAAGTGCTGCGTCTGAGCAATGCATTAATTGAGGCGCTGCAATGATGTCAGCCTCCTTCTGGGCTCTGTGCTGTGACCGCTTCTGGCTGCTTCTGGTGGACAGAGGCAGCATTGCAGTGCCATCCACCATTTTCTATGTTGCTTGTCCTCCAATGAACTGCTCTTCTGGCAGGAATGCATTATGGGTAGTTGTTAAAATAGCTGCTGTTTTTAAACTCATATTGGTACTTGTAATGTATATTTCCTAGGTACCTTTTGAGTGTTAATTTGCTATGTGATGAGTTTAATGTTGTTTGTAAGATGACACCGTGAGTCAGACTGCTATATTGAGTAATGGCCTCCTGCAATTTCGAATGGGTTGGCAAGCTTGTGAGTTTTTTATATAGCTCATGATTGTCTCCTGTCAAATAAAGAGCTGCCTAGTCCTCACGCCTCCACAATATGTCATTTTATGTCGTGGACACACGCGGCTTATACACCGGTGCAACTTATATATGAACAAATCAGTTTTTTTCCTCTAAATTTAGCATGTGCAGCTTACACACCAGTGCAGCTTATACACTAGAATTTCCGGTAGGCTGTGTACACCTTGTACAGCAATATATATTTAGCATCTACTGAAAATGACTCAACACACTGCCATCATTGTCTAAATATCTGGCAACACAAGTGAGTACCAAGATAATTGTGAATAAAGGCAGTGCTAAATAACAATGGTCCTCACACGAAAGATCACTTGTGCTGCCAGCTATTTTGCCAATACTGGTGGTGTGTTGACTTAGTGTTACAGAAAATATGCTCTGTAAGCTGTACACTGACTATCCTAAAGTTTATCCAAGTTTAATTTCGATAGTATTGTATCGGAGAACATATGATACAATTGTTGGTGATGCCTCCTTTGAGGGAACATTAACTCACCTTTGGATTGAAGTTGACAGAAATTAGATCATTCGAGGCATTTCTGCATATGAGGGGCTGGTTCAGGTTAATCTGGCAGGCCTGCTCCAAACCATCACACCACTCAGAATAAACATCTTCCTCGTACTGATGTAGAAGACTCGTCATCTCCTTGTACATGTGGTGCTCCTTCATTGTTGGCTGCACACCTTCCACAGGTCTGAAAATTAAGTCTTCAATATGAGCACACTTCATCTTTTCTATAATTAGTGAAATTAAATAATTGTTTAATTAATTCAAAAGAGTGTGCTTACCTTTCAAACATAAATTGTATTTTTTCCCATGGAGTTTCAATGCGCTCTTTGATCATTTTTGCCCACTTTAACGCTCCAGATGTGTGAGCCATGTTCTTTCCGTAACAACTCTCCCTCTGTAAGCATAGACTCAATGTTGAAAACTTGCCACACTAACAATGTCTACATTGCTTTGATAAATATTGCTGATATTAATTTTCCTTTTAGTACACACCTCACTGAACTGTGACTTTAAGAGCCATTTACATTTTTCCAGCTCATCCTGAAATTGTTGCTGCAGCAGAGGGATGTTTGGACTGAATATTTGTCTAATGTTTCCTCTCTCAAGGAAAGGTCCAACAATTGTTAACATCTAAAGAAGAAAAATACAAGTGAATTTAACCTTTAATTGTTGTGTCCCAGTCATCAACATCAATTTCACTTTTTCCTACTTTAAATGCTGATTCCAGCCCTGCGCAGTCTTTAAATGCCGAGCACAGAAGGCTGGCAAGTCTGCATTCAAAGTCCTCAATCTTCACTTTGAAATCCTTATAATCCTGGTCAAAATCCTGGAGACATATTGTTTATATACATAATATTTTTTGCAAATGTAATGCAGCAGGTCAAAATGCTCACATTCACACTTAATTCACTTAATTCGCGGTGCGACAACAAACAAAATGTATGAAAACCGAGGCAATTTTTCCCATAGGAAATAATGTAAATCCAATTAATCCATTCCAGACACTCAATATTAACAAAAAATACATTTGATTGAGAGTAGAAAACACTGCAAAATAATAATATGACAAAATAAATGAACAAATGAACATTTAAGTACTAAAATACATGATTTTTTTTACCTATACTGAAGCCTCTTGTTGGCAAAGATGGGAAGGAGTGGTCTTGGCCAAAGAGCGGCGAGGGAGGAGGGGACGCCTTCTTTACTTTGCAATGAGTTCTGTTTTGAATTCTTCTTTATCAAATTGCTGGCACTGGCAACTTACTTTGGCCCCAGGTTATTTAGCAGTCACACCCGATAAAAAATTCATTGACAGTGAGTCACCAATGTGTAGGGTGCTTTGTCTCAGCACTCGATTCCCCGGAACGATAAAATACAAGGCAAATGAATCACAATATTATACTAAAAAAAAGGAGACTGTACGAAAACCGAGGCATAGTATTTGATAGTTGATATGACTTATAATAAATGTTATACATAATGATTTCCTGGACGGTGGCCTTAAAGAAATTGAAACTAGAACTCTTTAACTTTTGTTTCAGAATACCTGGTTTATAGTGGAATTTCAGGAAAACCATACAGGAAACAATAAATAATTTACTGCTTATCCTGAGTTGGAGCATATCTCAGCTGACTTTGGGTGAGAGGCGGGGTACAACCTGGACTGGTCACCAGTCAATCATATGAAACATACTGTATATTATAGACAAAGAAGCATTCACATGCACATTCATAACTATGAACAATTTTGAGTCTCCAATTAATTTAACATGCATGTTTTTTGATATTGTGGATACAATCAATGTCCTACCTAAGAAATGTTTACCTCAGAGTCGCAATCCAAAGGGCAGTGGTCACTGTGTATCAACAACTGGCAGTGATGAAGGAACTCAGTGTACAGCTGAGCCGCATGCTCGCTGTAGAATTTGCCTTTTGGTCCACCAAATTCCATTTTTTCCATCCTTTTATATTCCAGCATTATTTCAAAAATGTCCTGCAAAACAAAATATAGGAAGGAACCCAACCCCTGGCTGGCATCCAAATATAGAACGAGTGACCCTCACCTCCAGTTGTAGCAGACGATTAAGGAAGTGGTTGAAACGTGTGAAAATCATGGCAGACGGGAAGTCCCAGGGTGCATCTTTTGCACGGTTGGCCAACTTCTCCCTCTGGCTATGGTAACTCTCTTTGAAACATCTGAAGACTTTTATCACCCTCTTGACCATTTCTACGCCTTCCTCTGGGTCTTCTCGCAGTAAGAGGTCAGAGGATAGATACACGTAAGCCTGTAAGACAAATGGTGCATGTTAAAATGGTTTCAGTCACACAGATTAAAGTGCAAAAGAATCTGTACATTATATCTCTACATTATCAACATCTCTAGTCATACCTGTTCAATGAGCAGATTGCAAAGCTCCTGAAGTAAAACCACAATTCGCGTGGGCCTTTGATAAGGTTGGCAGTTAGTCCAGATCAGGAACAACAAGTGAAACAGTGAAGGGATGGTGGCCTCAAGGTGAGGGAGACCTTCTTGCTCCAATCGAGACAGTTGCCCACACAGAGGTTGCAGATGGAGGTCAATGTCTTCAGCTTCTTGGAGCGCTTTTGAGAATACAAATGTTAACTTAAGTGTGAAAAATAACTACAGTGGGACCTCCAAAGTCTAACGCAGCACAAGTGGTAACATTTTGGAGTTTAGCCGCTTTATACTTCACAGTTTACTTAAAACTTTGCCTGCAGAGTTAATAAACGTTTTACACTGGCGACAATTCATTCTCATTCCAGTAGTTCTATGGGAAACAGTAAATCACTATGTCATTATATTTGACTTTGAGGGTTCCAGGAGGCTCCACATTTAATGTTTATATTTCCAATACAAAAACTAATTTACCATGAAACACGTTTCTAATCAGAGTCTTGATTGCAGGATGATAGCTGCTCTCCATCATTTCCAACATCTCTGCCATTTTCTCCACAACAGGACTCTGAAGCTACAAAGTAAAAGAACCAAACTCTTGAGCAAGGAATGCCAGAAGATGAAAATAAAGAATATGACTTTTTGCAGTGCATGCCTGATGATATATGCTCTGAATATTGCTCTTCCTGGAAGCCCAGAACTTCAGCTCAGCACTGGGCCCTGGATTACAACTGTGAAGCAGTATGTCTGATGAATCCTCCTTCAACATTTTGTGAATCTGATTGGTCCAATTGCTGACGTGGGTCTCTATGTTGTGGGCCAGCGCCCGATCATAGTTACCATACCTGAGGGGAGGAAATAAACAACCATTGTTTCTGCACCCACAAGTTCCCTATCAAGTAACGTGGTTCTCTTACATTTTAAAAGTACTGGACACATTTTCCAGCCAAACTGTTGCTGATGGGATAGGAAGGACAGATTCCCCCATAGCCCTTTGCCGCACGACTGATGTTTTACTGCAAATGCTCTCTGCATTCCGAGTAATATCCTCTGACAGCAGATGTGGCCATGTGTAATGATTTAGGCGGTTGGACAGCAGTGGGACACATATCTTTGCAGGAGATAAGACATTACAATTAATAACTGAGAAAAACAATGAACGTGTTGTGGGCTCACCTGTTCAACTGCGATTGACAGCTGCAGTAGAGGTAATGGAGACAAGACACCAAAAAGCAAAAGCTCTCTGTAGTTTTCTGAATTGATGGGGACAGCTCGCTTCTTTATGGTGTAAATGTGGTTACTTTTGGCAGTAAGTGGAGCCTACATTTGAAGAAAGATAGAGTATGCACAAACAAATAACACTTTTAAATGGCTAAGCTTAGCCGCTATGGTAATGTAATAGTTGTATTGGTTTTGAACATTCCTAACAAGTTCCACTATGTTTACACTTGCATAATTCAACATGTACACAAAGGAGTAGGAAAAAACAGCTTATTTAATCCTACCATTTCTCCATGTTTTAGCAATTACTGATGCTTTGTTCACTTCTTGTGTTCCCTTGTTACCATGTTCTCTAGGGACAGATTTTTTTTTTTTTTAATATGTCACAATAGATAAATGGCTAGCTTATTCAGTCATGAAAGAAAACGAAAGAAATAAATAAAAATAAGTGAAAAACGTACAAATTAAACTAATGGATAAATAAAAATGAACAGAAAATACAATAAAAACAAAAAGAAAAACAAGCGCAAACAACAAACAGAAACATTGTATAATGTATAAATAATTGCAGGCTGTAGCCTAAGCAATAACTTATGAAATAATGATGAATGAAAGAAATCAGGAAAAATGGTATCAGAAACCATGAATGCTAAGCTAGCATGCTAAGCTAGTTATTGGTGACTGTATTGCAGCACTGACCATACCTTATTTGTAGCGACCAGGCAACCTGTCTTTGGCGAAGAGAAATAAACGGCACTGTCTTTTTCAAAAAGGTCTGACAAAAGTATCTGGAACTCTTCAGTGACTGCACTTTTATCCCACATTTGACGCTGCAGTTGTAGAAACGAACAAACTTTCTCCTCGACAAACTTTACTCTAACGTCGTCAAGAAACGAAGGTGTACTTTCGTCGTCCGACATACTGGATTACTTTACGTCCAGAACGTGCTTAGCCGCTTCACTCCCGGTGGCTAAATGTGTAATAGAGTAAAGAAATAAGTGTTAGCCTCAGAAATTGCCCACTAAATGATTTAATTGTTTACCTCGGTGCGCTTGTCTGCGAAGAAGAGTTGAAAGGTCCACACAGAGTGGTTCGGCGTGCGGTTGCATAGCAACGGACACTCTCCTCAATCACTGCCACTACAACGTTTAGCAGCCCTGGATGATGTTTACACGGAAGTGAACATATTCCTCCTGAGAAAAAAAGTATAAATATATACAGTATGTGCAATATCTATTATGATATATACACACACGCACATATATATCTTGTTTGTTTATTTATATATCCTGACTGAAAACAATATGATCTTTTTTTAATCAAAAAATTAGTTTGTCATTGTTATGCATCCATATCGTCCTTTGCAGTGGACGACAGTGTCATAGTGCCAACTAAATAATCCTTTCATCCATCATCTTTTCTACAGTTTTGATGAGTGGAACAAACAATTTACACTTTGTAGCAATTTACTGCACTTCTACCATGTATAGCACTTTTACAATTTATAGCTCTACCTGCCAAAGTTTTAAAACATTTTACTTTGACAGTTATATTAAACGGATTGTACGCAACTCGCTCCAAATTACATTTTCTGAAACCAAAACAATATAACAACACAACAACCGGCTAGCATATGTTACCAATAGTTGTTTACAAGGACAGTGCAAAAAATGTCTATATTTTTCACAAATCTGAGTTAAACTGCATGAAATCTGTTGTAAATTTTGAATCGGACCGAATAAAATACCTAGCATTAATGGCTGTCACTCACGGCTGTTGGTATTCACATACATGTCTGTGGCGCGTACACACACACACACACACACACAAAAGCGGTCTCAGTCAGGCAACCAACAAGTTGCAGTCATGTTGTTACGATTGGTCATGCATTCAGTGAAAAAATTTGCGTAATCGCTATCATTTGCTTATAACAAACGTGACTAATGAGTGTGAGTGTGTCATGCCGGGCATACTTTAAGTACTCAAAGCAGGAAGAGGCCGGGATATAATGTTTGCAGCACATTTTAATGTTGGCGCCCTCTAGGCGGCCGGGGAAACCCGTTCCTTTGACATGAGACGTGAAAAAAAAAGATTGAAAACTGTTGGTGTTTGCTGATGAAGCAGGTTGCACATTCATTTCTGCATCTTGATGCATTTGTTGCATCAACCATTCATCATTTTATATGAAAAGGTAGCAGTAGTCGTAATAAATCCTCATGTCCACCACAGAGGACATTGGTAAAATGTGTCTTTTTCAGCATCTTAAAAATTCTCTTGTGTTACCAAAGCCATCTCAAATGATCGATTAAGCACAAAAATACTCAATTTCTACTGCGGTTTCCTCCCACATTCCAAAAACATGCATGTTACGTTAATTGGCGACTCTAAATTGTCCATAGGTATGAATGTGAGTGTGAATGGTTGTTTGTCTATATGTGCCCTGCAATTGGCTGGCGACCAGTCTAGGGTGTACCCCACCTGTCGCCCGAAGTCAGCTGGGATAGGCTCCAGCATACCCCCGCGACCCTAATGAGGAGAAGCGGCATAGAAAATGGATGGATGGGTACTCAATTTCTACCTTTGTAAAACACAACAACTGAATGAACTTAATAGCTTACTTCTCCTTAAAATATGCTGGTCGGTCTGGTAGAAACTTTTGGGAAGACAGATCTTCTATTTCACTGGACACACAACATGTTTTATAACAGTGTTTTGCATTTAAAATAACATATAACAAAAATGCATTAGGTCTCAGGAAGATCTGACATTCTGACTTTAAATAGTAAGTAAATAAATCAAACAGATACAAATCATGAGCTACTTTGAAAACAGCCATCACAGTACATGTGCTATGCACATTTTTGGGATTGTACAATTGACATACATAATATGAATGAAAAAAACATTAGTATTTATTCAAATGATTCTATAAATCAAGACAAACCATCAACAAACTAATGAGCAGCACTTCCAACGAGATCCAATACAGGAGCTGCAATTAAAAATACTCCTTTTGCAATGATAACAATGAAATACAAATTCAGTATTTTTGTTGTGGTGGTGTAGAACTGCACTGCATGCTGCTGAAAAAAATATGCCTGTTTGTGCAGCAGTTCAGTACATATTTTTCATTTAAAATAAGCATTGTACTGTTCATAATGAAATTTAATTCAGTACCCACATTCGCTTGAAAGTGCAAGTGACTTTTTCAAGTGAAGAAGCTGATAAAAAGTAAGAAGTGAGTCAGTCCGAGGGCTCAGCTTTGCACATGGCACTGCCATTCTGGCCCACATCACCAAGTGACAAGGCCACCTGTGGGGAAGAGATTGCCTGCCTGTTGCTATGGTGCTAATAACAAGTTGGAAGCAATGCAATGAAGCAGTGACGATGAAGATGGCTCCCGATAGACCCAAACAGTCATTCCATGCTGAAAATCTGAACAGGTGTTAACACGGTTGAGGAATGTGAGTCATTTAATGTGCTCATGCCTTTTGGTCTGTATTAGGATACACTACAGTATATACAGTCGTCTCTCGCCACATTCCGGTTCGAATTTTGTGGCTTCACTCTCTCAAGGTTTTAAAAAAAATAAATGAATTAATAAATCATGCTGTTTTGGTGTTGAATGTGGTATATTATTTTAAAAAAATATGCATAATTCAGCAAATTATATTTCTTTGCCTAAATTAAGCATTTGCAATCATAAAAATGGCTAAATACACTTAAATACAACGACAAGGCATTAAGAAGATGCGTTCGTATTGTGAATGTAGGATTGTAAACTGGTCACTAGGTGTCAGTAATGTTACTGTAATTTTCGGTGAGACACACAAACAGGCTTTTATTGCAGGTTTGAATTATCTCACAACAGGCACAATAATAATAACATAATAATCGTTATAATAATCATCATAATAATAACACAGGCTACTGTTGCGGCCGTAACCCATGCGAAGCTAAAACTCAACTCCAGACACCCTATGTCACTTCCTGTCCTACACACATTTGGAGCACATTTACTGCGACACACATACGCAAGTTTTATTTACATCTAAAATTGATTATTTTCTCGGATGATATTTATCGTATTAGGCAATACGAATGTAAAGGTGACTATATGGGTTATTTCATGTCTAGAGTGCTCTAATAATGTTTAAACCATATTTAGAAGGTTGTTAACAGGTTTTCTATGCTCAAACTATAAAGATATTCCATTTATAAAGAAGGAATGCTATACTTTGCTGAAATTTCTTATTACGGTCGGGTCTGGAACCAATTAACCGTGATAAATCACTGTAGTCTGAATTTCTGTTTATAGCATTTATTCTCAAAAACAAAAAATAATATTGATAATGGATTAGATTTTATATAGCGTTTTTTCTACGTACCCAAATTGCTTCACAATGAAGCAAATCCATTATTCATTCACTCCTCAGTCATATACTGGTGGTGGTAAACTACATCTGTAGCCACAGCTGCCCTGGGGTAGACTGACGGATATACGGCTGCCAATTCGCGCCTACGGCTTCTCCATCATTCATTCATTCACATTCAGACACTAGCGTGGGCAGCACTAGAGGCAAGGTGGGTGAAGTGTCTTGCCCAGGGACACAACAACAGTGGCTTGGTGGAAGGAACAAGGATCTGCCAACCTTACGGTTTCTGGACGACCTGCTCTACCTCCTGAACCACTGCCGCCCAAAAAATATTGCTATATTGGCCAGAACGATCCTGGAACAATTTTCCTAATACAGTGATGTTAATACTAATGCTAATCCAGCAAGCTGCATTCTGGTTAATTCCATAAATCTGCCAATGAACATAGTGTTGTTAGATGATTTACAGTTATTAGGACCGTGGGTGCACTGTGTCTTTTGGCTGTCACAAAATGTCACATTTGTCATTTTCAAGCAGCTCGTCGTTGACAAATGACGTTTCTTGATGGGGCTGTACTGATGCCAAAACTGGATCCTACAAACAGCCACTGTACAGTATAACGCAACCATCTTTTTCGGGTCTCCAAAATTAATGTAAACAGAATAAATTTATTCTATGCACAAATTGTCTCCATTGTCAACTTTGTCACCACCATAAAACCTTTTTTAAATGTACAGATAATGTTTCAGGTATCATTTAAAAATTCCCATCTGTCATGTGTTTATGAAGCGAAATGCACAGCTGTTTAAAAACACCTCAAAGACACATATTGGAAAGGGAACAAGAACATATATATATATATATATATATATATATGTATATATATATTTTTATATATACACAGGTATATATATTTTAAACATGAATTAGGTGTGGCATTTAATATAATATAATAATATTATCGAGGGAAAGGCTTCTTGAGACGTCATCTGTACTTCTGTGAAGAAGGTGTCGGACGTTTCGCTCCTCATCCGAAGAGCTTCGTCAGCGAACTAATAAGTGCTGGTAGCCCAGGCCTTAAGTACAGTAAGAGCGGGCGGAATTGGTGTGCCAACACCCTCCTTCTATTGGTTCCTTACACTAAACCTGGGCGGAGTAGTCAGAGTCGTTCATACCCAACTCAGGGAGCGACACTTCCCTTTTATCGGAGGTGCTAATGTCAGGAGAGGATTATACCACTACTCCGCCCAGGTTTAGTAAATATAAATATATATATATATATATATATATATATATATATATAAAATAAATTATTTAATATAATATACAGTATATCTGTTTGATAAAATGTGTTCGTGTATGTCATTGATTTAATGAATTGTAGTAAGTTTTGTTGTAGTAAAGTTTCATTTATCGTTCTATGGCTTTCATCACACTTTACTCTAACTGTTCCATATGGTAGCATCGCTTAAAAAAAAGCCAAACAAAAGGCAAAATATATTTTATCATTTACTTACTGAGTTAACTTAAAAGTTTTGTTTTCTCCAAATGGTTTTACTTGAACTCCAAATTGTACAGTGTTGGGCGTGACGTCATGCATGATAAGGGTTTGAACTCTGTTGAGGCATATTTTCAGGTTGCATGGTGGCCTAGTGGTAGCATATTGGCTGCATTGTCAGGAGATTGAGGGCTCAAATCTCCATTTGTGCATCTCAGTGTGGCGTTTGCATGTTCTAACCATTCGTGTGTGGGTTTTCTCCAGGTGTTCTGGCTTCTTCGCAGATTTCCCTGCCAAAATATGCATGTTGGGCTATTTGGAGACTTTGAATCTTTTTAATATATGTGCCATGTGATTGGGTGGCCACCAGTCCAGGGTGTATCTAATCTCTCTCCTGAAGTCACCTGGGATAGTTTACCCTATGACCCTAATGAGGACAAGCAGTATAGAAAATTGATGGATGGCATATTTTTGCATAAAGGTGATGGTTGATCTCCAAATTTTACCACTTTTGGGGCGTTTGAATTTGAAGGTTCCTCTGTATCTATAAACACCTAAAGCAAGGGTGTCCAAAATACGGCCTGGGGGCCATTTGTGGCTTGTGGGTTGTTCTTTTACTGCCCCATGGCACATTGTGACATAAAGTAATTTAAAAAAAAAAAAACAACAAAAATTGGAAAAATAGAGCAAAAGGGCACAATGTAAAGCGAAAACGCTGAAATTTTGATACTATATAGTATATGATGTTTTTGTGGACTTTTTACAAAATAAAAAATATATACATATCAAAATATTAAAGTGGCCCTTCACATCCTTTGATTTCTGTATGTGGCCCTTGGTGGAAAAGTTTGGACAACCCTTGGCTAAGGAATTTGTTGGCTACTTCTGGTGTCAATATTTTACTGATTCAATATCATTATCGATAGATTAGATATTGATTACAAATGTTTAAATTATTAATATAGATTACATACATCTCTGGATCTGTGTGTAGTGTAAAGCATGCAACACACTGTACATATTAGTATGAGTAACTGTACAGTCATGGAAAAAATGATTAGACCACCCTTGTTTCTTCACTTTATTGATCCATTTGAATGCCTGGTACAACTAAAGGTACATTTGTTTGGACAAATATGATGATGATAACAAATATAGCTCATAAGAGTTGAATTTAAGAGCTGATATCTAGCAACTTCCATGGTTTTCTTGATGATAACCAAAATCACTTAAGTTCTTACATGAATAGCTATAGCATTGTACTGCCAACAAATGTAACTCTTATGAGCTATTTTTGTTGACATTGTTATAGTTGTCCAAACAAAGGTACTTTGTACTAGGTACTAGTTTTATCAGGCATTAAAATGAACAAGAAACAGAATAAACAAGGGTGGTCTAATAATTTTTTCCATGACTGTATACTTGATTGGGCCTAGTCTTCCCAGTTCCTGCCGGTCAGTCCTAAAATGCATGCAAACTGCATGCAACACCAGAAAGACTGCACATCCAGCGTTGTCCTGTAGAGGGCACTAGCTTTTCTCTTTTGACACATCCTGCATTGGCCTTAAAGAGGAGAGACAGCTTTTGAAGTTAGAGTTTTTCCATTGGTTTAGCTCATGCTCTTGAAATTATGTTCTCAAAACTCTAACATCATTAGGCCAAACAGTCTTACAGGTTAGTACAACACCATAGCTCACCTGCAAAAGCTCATATCTCTCTCAAGACTCTTCACCCATGTGTCAAAACTAAATTCCTTTCCCATATAAATTGTCAATGTCCCCAAAATGTACTGTCCCTTTGGCATTGTGCAAGCCCTGCAAGTCAGAATATTTCAATGTTTTGTCACTATGGCAGAGCACATTTGAAATATCCCTCATAGGCACCTCTCAGTCTTATCCCAGTCCTTCATTGACAATGGTTACTGTGCTCATTTTTTTGTCTCGCTAACAGAATACAATTGTGTATAATACAGAAAAAACAGGGGTTTTACGATAACAGTAGTCTTGAAGGTTTGCCATCACACACTGCACTCATACTGCCAAGAAATTATAACCATTTTATTCACACACATAAAGTAACTTCCATACATCAGCAAAAAAAGAAAATGTGTACAGCATAACATACTATTATATAAAGACATAAACAAAAACTTCATCAATCATATGTAGCCTACAGTCCTGTAAATAAAGCTGGAGTTTCACAACTAACTCACCCTCCCTCTCCTGGCCACCCATCGTCGCCCTCCTGGCCGTCCACATGATGCTGTCTGTCTGGCCACAGAGTCTCATCCACATCACAGCACAACTTCTAGTTTCACCTGTCAAATAATCAATTTATCATTACAATATATTCTTGACTATTTTGGACAATTGAACAGACTATTGTGCATGTTTTGGCAAGAACAACCATTAGAATGAGAATCAGTTTAGATCATTCATTTGGAAATTGTGCTAAATGTTGGCTAACTGTGCTAACTGTAGGCTGGCTACCTGTACTTAATCATCACTTAGACATGTACAAAAACATTTGCAATTTGATGAAATGAATCAATTCTGTTGTGAACAACTGCCAAGTGGTTTGAAGGTTTGTCCATGTTATTTTGAGAATGTAATTTCTGCTTCAAGAGATGAGCCAAACCGATGGAGAAAAACTGCAAAACATGTATAGACAGAAATAAATCTCAAACTGGGATTATTTTCTATTGCTTTTTTAAGATTTGAATTGTTTACAAACCAAACTGGGAACATGCTCCTGTTGTTTGGTGACCTTTCCTCCTGTAATAATTGGTCACATTGACAAAATACCGTCAGTCATAGCTCCTGCTGTCTCAGACAATACTTTCGATCTGCTGCATATAAAGCCAGAACAGAAGAAATGTCAGGAGGTGGTTAACAGGGTACGGTATATTGCAACTTGTTGTGAATTACAGTTTGTTTCTATTGGAGCTTTTGCAAGTGAGCTGTGGTATTGTGCTGAACTGTAAAAATGTTTGGCCAAATGATCTTAGAGTTTTGAGAATGCAATTTCTGTTTCAAGAAATGAGACCGATGTAGAAAAACTGTAACATTCAACAAGTATTGGGTAAACAAGATTGCTGTGATCTGACAGTTGGTCGATCACACAAAAAAATCCTACTGGGGAGCACTAATGCTCTTGAGGTGTTATGTAAGCCCCCAGAATGAACAAATTTGTTAGCCCACACCCGAGGGCATCTGGTGATGGATATGTTGTCCTGGGGGAGCTGGGAGGCCTGAATACAACAGCCGGGCTGCTTATCTTGAAAGACTTGTTTTTAGTGCCTCCTCTGCTGGGAAACAAAAGCTTTAAGTGCCCCCATTACCTGACAATAGTTTTTCAATCCCCATTGTTTAGTTAGTTCACACACATACATATTAGAGCATATGTCATGCGTTACACTGAGGTTTAAGCTTACTGCTCCAAGTGGCTTATAAGAAGATTTGATATTTTTAGGTTAAAAATGGGAAATCTTGCATTATGGTGGTTTGGTAAGGTATGTTTGTGTGTGTTTGTCTACAAGGCAAAGAGGGGTGGGTGTGTTGTGGAGGAAGTCCAGGTCCAGGCCGTTAGGTAGGTCTCCCCCTGAGGACATCCAGGCCAATTGTATGCGAGGGGCTGGTTTAACCCACTTAATCAGCATCCTGAGAGACTGGCACTGCCCCCCTCCCCTTGGCCATAATGCCGAGGTGGGGGTCACCATGGGCTCCTCCAAATGAAGTGCAACCTGACTAGACAATGCTGCTGTCAATCAGTCTTAACCTGCGCTGGGCCCTTTATTCCTCATATAGTGTACTTGTGTAATGATTCACTCCATAAATGCAAATTAATCTCATCAATGTTTTGACTAGTGCAAAGCACGGATGCAACTGAGTTTTTTTTGTTTTTTTGCATTTCACACAGTAGAGTTGTTCTGCATAAATAAAAAGGGACAAATCATGAATGCACTCTGTGCAATGTTAATCACACATACTGTACATATGAAATACCCCAATTCTCAGTTACTGTTTTACATACTGCATGTTAAGCAAAATCTCCCTATAGGCTAAACTAATCTCCCTAAATTGATCATCATAGCTGCATGCTGTTGCACAAAGCACATTTATCTCCACCACTAACAATATAATGAAGACACCCGAGGACGCTTCCTGCAATTTCCACTTTGTTAAGGCTATAATTTGTACCTGTTTGCATGGCACATTCAGTCAATATTTTCTTGCAGTAATATCCCAAGGGCCTGTGTCAGTCCGGCACCATTTTAAACGACTGCTGAGTGAGATTCCTTGGCTGGTTCTCAACACTTGGGCTTCCTTGAGGCCTTGCGTAAAGCGTGTGTGCTTTTGGTTTCCTAATCCCTGCACGAGCTATGTGGAATGCGGCATGGCGCTCCATGAGATATTCCGCTCACAGACTGTGATTTATTTCATGTCGTGCAAGGCTCACTGCTGCAACGGGATCACAGGTGGCTTAGAGCTTCTGTTAAAAAACATGTTTTTAATATGCAGAGCTTGGTGCAAGGATTATTATGGGAGAGAGGATAGTTCGATAATTATTTAAAATTCAACAAATGTCTTACAGAATGACAGAAATGTACATTAAGGTGTCCAACCATTTTGCTGATTTAGACTTAAAAACCTTTAATAAAGTGTATTGTTCTAATAAGTACAATTAAGCAAATAGTTTGCTTACACACAGCCCATAAAATAAAACAAGTGTGTGTGTCGTGGCTATTAATGACTGTTGACCGTGCAGTTAAGGCCCTCTGTAAGGTGAAGAGGTCGACCTTTGCTCATGTCACAGTAAAAGTCTCGGCATAACATCAGGAGAGCAATCAAGGATCACCCTCTGTGGGTGGCGTATAGAGGCAGAGGCCTCTATACGCCACTTTATAGGGGTGTCAAAACTTTTTCCACAGAGGACCGCCTACAGAAAAATCAAAGCATGCGGGGAGCCACATGGATATTTTTATATATATACAGTATATATATACATATATATATATATATATTTTTTTTTAAATAAAAAGGCTAAAAAAGACTATTTACATATATTTAAAGTCAAAGCTTAGTATTATTAATTATTAGTATCAACATTTCAGCTTTTTTCTTTACATTGTGCCTTTTTTCTGTTTGATTTTATTTAACGTGCCGCGGGCCAATAATAAATGAGTCACAGGTCGCAAATGGCCACCGGGCCACACTTGGAACACAGCTGCTCTGCGCGTTGTGTCTTTTACGTTCCTTGTCAAACTATAGGAACAATTCTGTAGTGTCTTTACAATTTCAATTCAGGCCTTTTCTTAACAAAGAGACGCTGCCGCTTGTCAAAAGAGCAAAACATTAAACATGATACCATAAAAGTCAAATGTTTCATTCTTTTCTTCCCAGCCACGACAGTAATTTTTTTGTTGAGGCATGTCAAAGACAATTTCAAGCGCCCTGAAAACGTTCCCCCTGTAATTTAATCATGGCGATATCCTTTTTCCGCCTTTTTTTTTTCCATTTACTGTATATACTTACAGTAAACTGCTCCAACTCACCTGACTGGAAGGCACGCATATCTTAATGGCAGCATTTAGAACCCCCCCCCCCCCCCCCCCCCCCCCCCCCCCCCCCCCCGTCACACACACACACACACACACACCCCCACACACACACACACATTTCTTTGACTTGTTATTTAGGCCCACAGGTCAGGAAGGCTTTGCAGTTGTGCAGTGATAAGTGCAGTGACCTTTTCAACTCCTACCATACCAGCAGTATGTTAAGTTACTGTTCTTTAGAGTCAAATACGGCTTCATTGTTCTGATGAATATTTGCATTGAAAAATACATGACAACAAATCCCACACAACTCAACACAACCCGAGAACCGCTCAGTGGCTCTCAATATGACAAACTAATTTTAAAACATACGCAGGCCCGAAGTGGTTATACTCTGTTCTGTTACCCACAATTGAATAAGTTATGTCTGTACAGACTGTATGTAGTACAAATGACTGTCAGGAGGTTTATTATCATAGGCACAATAAAAACACTCCACCAGGCACTTTTTCTATTTCTTTGCCATGGTCCCTTCACAAAAAGCTAAGAAATACCAATATACTACGATATTAACAATCAAATAAACTACTGGTACTAACTATATGTGTAAGAAATTAAGCCCAAAATTGTTCATACCCTGGCAAAACTTTGAGTTAAATTTAATTTCTACTTATTGAATGGGTATTTTCTGACACGATTTTCTGACAAATGGTAAAAAGTGTATTTTTAACATTTCGAGTAGTACAGTACTCTGTTTTCATTATTAATTTGATCCAAAAGGTTTGAAACGTATACAAAAACGGATCAAATTTTTCCCATAGAAAATAATGCATATCCAATTAACCAGTTCCACCCAAAAATATTAACAAAAAATAAATTTTATTGACAATAATTGTAGTTTTACATGAAGAAAACAATGCAAAGTAATTATAAATGACAAATGGATGGAACTTATTGTTGATGCAGAATTCCCGTACATCCAAAAGTGTTTCTGACCCTCTTTATCAAAATGCTGGCATTCGCAACTTTCTTTGGCCCCTTGGCGAGGTATTTAGCAGTTGCACTCAATAAAAAATGCACGGACAGTGAGTCAACAAAGCACAGTGTGCTTTGTTCGGACTCGATTTAGCGGAACAATACAATAGAGGGCAAACGGACTAGTTTGTCAGCTGCCTTCCTGTACAAAACCGAGGTAAAATATGGGGGACAAAAACAAAAATCATCAGTCTGAAAGTTGCATAAACCCCTGCACATTGAAACCCAACTCCTGACCAGCGACACAACCAAGAAGGCAGAGCTTGGGCACAATCCTCCATCGGCTGGCGGCACACCTCGCCTTCCGAGTGAAACACACATGGGTGTCCAAAGTGTGGCACATTTGGGGAAAGTGACTCAAAAGTGGAAAAATTTAGCAAAAAGGCATAATGTAACTAGAAAAAGGTCAAATGTTGATACTAATACTACAACCTATGAATAACACAATACACAATACACAATAACACAATAAAATAAAATAAAATAAAAACTTTTATCTTAGATATATGTATGTATTTTTTAATCATAAACATCAAAGGACAGATAGACAGCCCTAAACAAAGACTAAGACAAGTAGATAAGACAATAACAGCCATATTTTGACAGCCAAAATTTCAAAAATGTTTGACAAACAGTACGTATTGCCTGTGAGACAATACATGTCACAAAAGCCAATTCCACAATTTTACAGAGTGAAAGATGGCATATTAAAGGAAATAATTCATTATTATAATATATTATTATTAGGGCAGTCAAAGTCAACGCGTTAACGGAAGTTTCCTTTAAAGGCACGTTTATTTTTGACGTGCAATTAACGTGCACTCGTCTTGTTTGACCCTCGGCCCACACCTTAGTTTGAGGAAGTAGCAGTGACTGTGGCGCCACAAGCGGGAACAAATATTGAGCAGAAATGGACAAAGACAAGGGTATTTGGATTGGTAAATATAGTTTCAAAGCCCTGGCAGATGGCTCTCACAACAAGTATAGTATCTACTGTCGCTGTGATTGGAATTGTCACGGACAACATCGACGTGCCAGAGAAGTGAGAAGGTACTGAAGCACCACCGACACTTACTGTCACCCATACAGAGGCACCTTGGCACACGGGTGTCCCAACCAACGAGTGCCTTTTTTAAATGCGAGCCGTCCTGGGCTGATCCTTTGCCCTGAATTGCGAGCCAAAATATGGGTAGGAGATGCTAGTTAACGGCAGGCATAGCCGAGGACAGCTATTTGGGGGCTTGTGTCAACGTGGCGATTGCTGAAGAGCCACCACCGCTAGCATTAGTTAGCATTAGTAGCACACCAGCTAGTCATCAACACATCAGCAAAACACACGCACACCACAGCAATCCAATCCATCTTATGTACTATATTATGTATTGTGCAAAACCATGACAACAACATCAAACTGAAAGTACGAAATGAATACAGACCCACCATCCACCAGCACGAGCCCGGACCTGTCTTCCAGAGAGGCCGTGCCGCAAACAAACACGCACACTAGCACTCACTAAGGTCATCAAATCTTACCTTTATGTATTCCCACATAGTATCAGCATTTGTGACCAAATATGAGGTGAAAGAAAAAGGGTAAAAATACAGTATAGTAGTCTACAGAATCTATAGCAGGGGTCACCAACGTGGTGTCCGCGGGCACCAGGTAGCCCCCCACGACCACATGAGGTGCCCGCAAGCCTGCTTTTCATTCAGGTTTTCAGTTAATAATGAAAGAAAAGTAGAAAAAAATGCAATCTGAAATACAAAATGTGAGTTGTGGATACCAGCATTTTGTTAATGTTCTGGTAAAACAAGCATTTTCGCTTTGTTTGGGTTTAAAATAAGCTCTGAAAATAAATGTTACAAAAATAAGTAGCTCTTGGCCATTTTCATTTTGTAAAAGTAGCTCTCACAAGGAAAAACGTTGGTGACCCCTGGTCTATACAGTGTGGGACAACGTTAAAAGGTGCGTTCACGGACGGTTAAACAAAGTGGGACAAAACTGGGATATTTCTAAATACTTATTATTTTTTAATAAAATAATGGCCCATATTTCCAAAATTGATATCTCTTTACATAAAAAATTGATGTAGTTATCATAGTTGCGTATCAAACCGTTTACCACAAAGAGATTTCGTCCCTATTTATTTTTTAAATTTATTTATTTATTAGGGACAATGCATATTAATGAACATCTGCAAACAATATAGATGTAAATATACCAGATTATACCACAACTGCTAGTTTCTATTTGTAGTCCCCTGGCATGTAACACAGAAATAACACAAAAAAATGTAAAAACAATACACAACAAACAATAAAAGACAACATAAAAAGGCTATTATAGATAAAAACTTATTTCTATCTAAAATTAAATGTGATTAATTGAGTTAACTATGGACAAAATGTGATTAATCACGATTAAATCTTTTAATCGATTGACACCTGTAATTATTATTTATAGTTATTGTTATATATTATCATAACAGTGGTTTATTTGGTCTCAAAAATGTTCACAAAATGTTAACAATAATAGTTTAGGGTCAATTTGCGGGACAATAACACACGTGGATTGTTTTGTGTTAAATAAAAACGTTTGTTTGTCCAGTCATATATTTTCATTGTATTTTTCTTAAATTAATGTTAAAAACTCGTCTCGTTCTCGTGGACCAAATCTCATGTATCGTCTTGTGTCTAGTAAAAAGCATAGCTGTCAACTCTTTTGTTTTCCCCGGGGAAAGTATACATTATTTTGCCCTGCCTTCCCGTCACCCTCCCTGCTTAAATTTCCCATAAATTTCCTGTATTTTAACCTTCATCAAAAAAATGTAAATCCTCTCCAGTACTGCAAGTGACATTGGTGACAGTATCCATGGGGTGGGAAAATTTCCCTTATATTCAAGTCCCATTGTTGACAGGTATGGTAGACAGTTTGGGGTGAGTAGAAAACTCTATAAAATGTGCTGCAGTAAACCCGTTTTTTTTAGAAAGTAGGGGAGGCCTCAAGCATATTATGTTCTCTGAGGGG
This sequence comes from Dunckerocampus dactyliophorus, assembly GCF_027744805.1. Lineage (NCBI taxonomy): Eukaryota > Metazoa > Chordata > Actinopteri > Syngnathiformes > Syngnathidae > Dunckerocampus > Dunckerocampus dactyliophorus. The sequence goes on from NC_072825.1 coordinate 22,301,181, forward strand.
AGTCTCACTGTACCACACTTTGAAAACCCCTGATTCAGAGCATTCTCGTCAACAATACGTAAACCCATGTTGGCAGTGGACAATGACTGGGGTTTAAAACAACTGTGGCCAGGAACAGTTTAACAAGTCAGATCCTGTCAGTGAGTTAGTTGTGTTCAAAGGACCAATTAGTGGGTCCTACCTTAGCCTCAAGCAAAAGAGGCCTTGTGGTGCTGCCGGTGGTGGAGGGAGCACCCACCTGAGTGGTGCACCGCTCTTCCCACTGGGCTTTAATTTGAGAGATAAGGGCGGGTGGTAGTTTGGGGAGGCTTTTTACCATTACATAGGACTTCATTGTGGTTGCTGACCGTTTGATCTTAAAATAATTTACTTAATGATCTCACTGCGGGAGCAATTGGTGCTGCTCGATTAGTCTGTAGCGTCTAATGGAGCTGGGAAAGAAAGAGGAGGAGGTGGGGAGGGGAGAGGGAGTGACACAGTAAGGGCTAAATGAATCTGCTATGTAACCTTGGGGAGGTGCAATTTTTGCATAAATTCAGAAGTGAAATTCTGACAGTGTTACAGCCCAGGTATATAAATGTGGAAGTTAGTGCAGCATTTTAACAATCCAAAGCAGCAGGGTGACTAATATAACTCTGGACTTTAATATATGGTCATATTTTTTTATATATTAATTCTCAGAGCAGAACCCTGCACCTTCCTTACACTATTGAACTGTGAACTGTTATCTGTACCTTGGCAATTTCTGCACATTTAATGTCATATTGTACTCTCAGTGCCTTATTGACTATAAACAATATTGGCACATATTTCATCACTTAAACACTATAAACAGTTTGTGCAACATTTTCCAATGCAAGTTTGTCACATGCTAAATTGCACCATATTTGTATGTTACTTTAGTTTGCTATGACATAATGTATACCAGGGGCATTCATTCATTGTATTCCATTTTGCATGAAATACCATTAAAATTATCTACCGGTAACAAACCAAAAAGGTCACAATGGCCCTGCAGTACCTTAGAGGTCACGGACTGTGTGTTGGACCTCTGCTGCATTCAGTTCAGGCCAAAATGATTCATACACTGGCCAAATTCTGACCTGAAGTTCATTTTTATTTGTTGATTAGGTATTTTAGCTGAAAAAAAACACACACATACTGTAAGTGGAAAAAGACTGTAAGACATTTTTAATGTATTGATAGATGTATTCATATTTTCTTTATTCATATTTTCTTCTGCGATTGGCTGGCGACCAGTCCAGTATGTACCCCGCCTCTCACCCGAAGTCAGCTGGGGTAGGCTCCAGCATATGCCCGCGACCCTAAATGAATGAATGAATGACTGATATTTTCTTTGAAAATAGGCGTTATTTTCTCATGCACAGAAAACACACCTCATTCACCGTAAGTCGGTAATCATTTACAAACAAGTAATGATAAAATGCACAACATACATGTACACTGTTTTACTTTAATTGTTACATGTTTATATCATTATGCTGCACTGATCATGTTTTTTCATCAGACGTTGAGATTTAGCACTTTGAACACACTATAGTTGCTGTGAGCCCCAAAAGTGAAACTTTTATATAACCTCTATATCATGACTTCAATTCCATTATTTTACATTAGTGGTGAGTACCTATACATTTTACATGTTTAATAAGTGTGTGAGGCATAGTGAATAGAGGCGGGTGAGCGTTCTGAAGCTGAATCTAATCCAAAAATTACAACAGTCACTCTTATTACAAATGCAAACGATTTGAAATTGGAGGAGAATGTCAACATCAAGCTAGCAGGGGGGTCTAGAGGGGAAGAGGGAGAAATCGTGTGTCAGAAATAGACATTTTAATGGGCGTCTCAATTTTCACCATTGGCTAGTGGTCCCCGGATGTCACCACCGCAAAAAGCGAGGGTCTACTGTATATAGTTTACCATACTTCCTGCTATATACTGTATATAAACTTAGAGAATAAGTAGAGCATATAACCAGTGAGCACATTCATTTGTGTCATGAAATGACAATGAAAAAAGGATGTAAATGAACTACATGAGCTCTAATTAGTGCGACTGCGGCACTATGACAGCATGTCATAGCACACCAGCTATTACATAGCATTCTGGGATTTGTGGTCTTAGCATGTTACTGGCCATGCATCCAGCCATCGTCTATGCCGCTTATCCTCATTAGGGTCGCGGGTATGCTCGAGCCTATCCCAGCTGACTTTGGGTGAGAGGCAGGGTACACCCTGGACTTGTCAGCCAATCGCAGGGCACATATAGACAAACAACCATTCCCACTCACATTCATACCTATGGACAATTTAGAGTCGTCAATGCAAATAAAAATTGATGACACTTCTGCTTCTCGGGGTTTATAAAACAATGTTAGAAAATAATAATGACCCACAGTTTTAATAACTGTCATTGCCAGTGGTATTTTTAGTGGCGCTAATAAAACGGTGAAAATACGCCCATGTCTTCCCCTCAGCTGAGCAAGTGTTGAACTTCTACTATACTACTGTCTGGAGACAGGAACCAATGCAGCAAAGTGACTGCCTGGGTGATATATCCTCCTTTGGCATGAAGCGTCAGTGTCATCAATCACATCGTTTTAATTAGTGATGGCCCCCCTCAGTGGCTGAGAATTGTGCATGTAATTCAATTTGGGACTCGCTTCCGCCTTAAGAACTTCCCTCAAAGATTTGTCAATCCACAGTAAGTTCACGCACAGGGTGGATGCCGGTGATAAGATGACCACACCACTTGGCCACGAATGTGCTGCGTCCCAAAAAACATCCTCACTGAGTTACCTTTGCAAATCATAATTTAGTAGGGTTGTCACAAGATCTCACGGGATTAAACCGTGACAAGATGTCTCGTGAGCACTAGGCCTGGCACGATAATAAATAAATAAATTAATCACACAATAAATGAAAATGAACTCCATAATTTTGCCAGCCTCTATATATTGCCATGTGCATGTGTGTCTGTTTTCCTCGTCTCTCGCCTTCAAACAGGCAGGAAGCGAGATCACTCTGTGCATTGGTTTCAGGACCTTGGCGTGTTTGTTCCATAGAACAATAGCATGAACGGAGTTTGTCAGTCATACAGTCTCGTTGTCTCGGTGGAAGGATACGGAGTCGGTATTATACACGCAGAGTGCAGAAGAGTTTAAAGTATTAGAAATTAAATTAGTAGATTGCAATATACTGTCTTCTATTTAAAAAATATTTTTCCATTGTAGTGTTTTTACAAGTTATGTTAAAATCTCATCTTGTTCTCATTGACCCAATCTCGTGTGTTGTCTCGTCTCATGAGATGAGTGTCAATTAGTGTAAATTAGCACACTAGATTTCCAATATATTGCTATATCACTCCCTCACGATATTGCAGTTTTTCAAATAATAATTACTTCCACTTACTTTGTTTGTTTGTGTTCTAAATACAGTCAAACCTGTCTAAAGTGGCCACTAAAGGGAAACGGCAAAAGTGGCCGCTATAGACAGGTGGCCGTTATAGACAGGTTGGCGGCCATTTTGAATTTGTGCGCGCACATATTAACATGTATGTGATTAGAGGCTTGTTGTGTTTGCAGATACATATAATTATACTGTTACATGTTGACCAGTAGAGGGCACTGTGGGACTGCGGGTAAAAGTTGTAAAGAACAACTGGGCTTGTTATTCTACACCACCCACAGAACAAAGCTGTCACCATTGATTAAAAAACCAAACTTTTTCGTGCATGAAGCTTCTGCTTGAGCCGGTATTTTGGCCGCTATATGCGGTCAGATATTGACCAAGGGATACAAAATGGGTGGCCGCTGGCCGCATTAGACAGGCGACCGCTATACACAGGGTCTATAACACGTAAATTTTCCATGGGGATTTTTCAGTGGCCGCTATAGGCAGGTGGCCGTTATATACAGGTGGCCGCTAAGACAGGTTTGACTGTAATTTGAAAACTTCTGAATGGATTTGGTTTGTCTTTTCAGTTTTCAGGAATTGTCGGAAATGGGATATGGAAGAACTGATCACGTTTTGAGGGTGATCCGGATCACTGTATGGATCCAGGAATTTTTTAAAGGATTCTTTAACATTGCGAGATAGGACCATAACCGGCATTTGTGCATATAACTCCACAAAAATGGTCAGAGCGCTTGGAAAAAAATACAGGACAAGTTTCCAAAAGTTTTTCAGTTGAAACAAGAACCGGAAACCGGAAACAAGAACCGGAAGTCAGCTTCGTTGCCCGTCTATGATGTCATCAACGGTTGACTCTGTAGTTCTTTGCTACCTAACACGGTTACACCACAAGTCTCTACTTTTGGGCTACATATACTGAACATAATCCACAATGAAGCCAAAGAAAGTGCCACATGTTTGATAAAGAAGTTGAGAAATACAGAATTTAAGAAAGAACTTGTAGCATAACACGAAAGTGGTTTCCGAGTGGATCTCGCTGCCACATCACTGTTTTTGTCAACAACTACATCTTCCATCAAGGTAAAAGTTAAGTTAAATGTCTATTTATCACTTTTATTCCTCATTTATATGCATTTCAAACTGTTTCTGGATTTAAAAAAAACTGTAAAAACATGTTTTGTGTTAAGATGTTTGGCTTTCTGTAATGGATTAATTGGATTTACATTATTTCTTATGAGACAAAGTGATTTGGTTAGAGTACGTTTTGGTTAGAGTCAGACATTCTGAAACAGATTAATGATGCTAACCAAAGTTCCACTGTGTAAATGTTGTTAAAGCATGCACCAGATTCACCATTTTTTGTTTGATTTCATAATAGTAACTTTTTGGACGTGGTTTTAGGGGATGCTCGAAAACAGGGCTGAGCTTGACACACAATTTCCTTCAAAATTCCCAAAATATCATATTTGTGTAGTGATCTGCTACTAAGACGTGAAGTCTGTCCACCAACAGCTTCACAATGTGGTTTTAACCACAAAATGAAAAACCTCTCACGGTGAATGGATATGAGTGATGATGCTTTACTTCCCCTTGAAGTCATTCAATGAATTAGGTCTTTTTAGCTTGTGACACTGCCAGGTCTCTCATCCCTCTTTTAAATGTTAGTTTCTTCTGATTTCTTCTTCAATGGGAAAGCTAACTAATAGCAATAGCAAAGGGCCGAGTGTTAAATAAAAACAATGACAGCTTTGAGACTTAACGTGGCCATTGAAATGCAAAAATATCAACAGCAGTTATTTAGTCCTCCAAAGACACTTGAAAGTCTCTTATCTGACACGTGTTAATGCGCTGATGTTTCTTTCACAGCAGTCATCCACTTATTATCTAATGAAAGAGGGGCTTTTCTTCATTAAATTTGATTTGTCATTAAGAATGTGAACTCTGACCTCATCACTGTCAATTTATTTTTGTTCGTTGTTACGCATTGGAAAGATCTTTTAACATAACATTAAGGAGAAAAAAAGATGAACTACTGAACGAAGTGGATAAGTGTTGACAACAATACACGCAATTCACCTCAGCAGGGTACACTCTGATCAAAAGGTTAACTAAGACTAGTTTTTAAAAAATGGCAAGAATTTACATTTTGCAATGTTGGATCTTAAGGAGGTTCTAAATTCATGCATCCATCTATTTTCTATGCCGCTTCTCCTCATTAGGGTCGAAATTGATCTTCAAAATGCAAAGAAGAAATGGGCGTGAGACAAAATATGTTTGAGTAAGTAATTTATTGCAAACAATCATTAAAGTCATGGGCTGTTCATCAGCTGATCAAAAGTGGAAGACCACAGCCTTTCAAAGCCAAACTCTTGGCAAAAATGTAATCATTCAGTCATTGTCTGTCAGGTATTCACACTGCCATGATCTCTTGCTGGCAAAGGCAAAACAGCTTTCGCTCTTTGAACGCAGTCGGATTGTCGAGCTGTGTAAGGAAGGCCTCTCGCAACGTGCCATTGCTGCTGAGGTTGGACGCGGTAAGACAATCATTTCAAACTTCTTAAAAGATCCTGAAGGTCATGGAACAAAAAGTAAAGTGGTAGACCCAAAACACAAACTCAAAAAATGTTTTGTCTCACTCCCATTTCTTCTTTTTGCATTTTGAAGCTCTCCTTAGAAACTCCTTAAAATCCAACATTGCAAAAAGCAAATTCTTGCAATTTTTCCACTGGTTTTAAAATTTTGATCAGGAGTGTACAGTATTTGAGTAATGCGAACCTGAGGGGGAACCTCCTTTATAATAATACTAATAATGCATTACAATATCTACAGTATGTATGTAAGTGAACAAGAAAAGACTTGAAGCACAATAAGTTAAAATTGAAGGAAAACTGCACTTTTTAAAACATTTTGCCCATCATCCATAATCTTTAAGTGAAACATGAACACATTTTTCTTTCCCTTTTCTGTGCATTCAAAAGAGAGAGAACGAGTTAGCATCAGCCAGCTAACATTGCACGTCATGGGAGGCATCTATTACGACGATAAAGCCCTAAAAAAAGCCTCAATAAAACACCAACAGTGTTCCATTTAAATAACTCACCTGTATCTTAACCAAGCTACAGCGATATTGGTATTGTAGCAGCTAACAAGAAAAACTATATTTATCTGGCGGAGTAGCACAACGTCTTGCTAGTCTCAGCGTCACTCACAACGCTTCAAGCCACTGCAACTGGACAGACGGAAGAGTGGATACTACTGGCTCTCAATTTTGCTACGAAGACTCAACAAGATGTTGGTTTGCTGTCAGCATTTTTTACCTGAAAACTGGGGTACAAGTCTTGTGCTGAAAGACACAGCCATCCCAGTGAGAGCGGACATTTTAAGTGGCATCGCTGTTGTTGACTATGCTGCTATTGACTATGCTGGTATGCTGCTGTTGTTGATGGAAGTAGCGTTAGCTCCTATGGGCCACGTGAAATCAATACACCTAGGAAGGATGCTTCAGTAACGTTTTAAATCATCACAACACAGCAAGATACTTTAAGTATTACATGTTATCATCGATGTACCTGTTAATGCATGATCACAGCATATATATGAAACGATAAAACGTTGTTAGAGGTTTTTTTTAGAGGGCTTTATAGTCTTAATAGGTAGGGATGTCCCGATTGGATCTTCAGGATCGGGATCAGCTGTCGATCCGCTGTATTTTGAAGATCGGATAATATCGGCTTCCGCCACGAGATCGGGCCGATCCGGTTGCCGTAACTCTGGGCCACACTCCAATACGGTAGATATGATAATGCACCTCAAAGGTGGTTGCCACTCGACTGCCGCCACCCGCAAGAAGAAGAAATCGCAACACCACCATGCAGACATGTCCGCGGTGTACAGTGGTGAATTTAGCTTCACGTTGGATATTTGGCTCCGTAGCTACAGCGGTAGTTCTCCCTCACTGTGCCCGGACTGCCGTGTCATTGTGCGGGGAGTTTGCACGGGAAGTGCTGCTCTAATCGCTGGTTGTTTATATTAGGAACTGTAAATAAATTACTATTGCGTTGAAGAGAGTTTGTTTAAAAAAAAAAAAAGAAGTAATATATTCCAAATCACACCACAAATTGATCTATAACCATGTCAAATGATTAGTCCAAAACTAAAAGTATTTTGCACACCCATTGCATCCAATTTTATCTTTTATTGAATGGACTTTTATTGTATCTTTTATTGGATTAGGGACCTGACTCACAGAGTTTTGTTCCAAAAGCCAAACAATATTGTTGGTCATGCTGCGTAATAATAAAGTTAATTCAGCAATACTTTGGTTGCATTATTTTTAATGCTTTGAAGAGCTATTTTCATAACCATATTCAATTCCACCAATTCATGTTTGTAACAAAAGCGTATTATTAAAAAAAACAAACAATAAACAAGGACCAGATCGGCAAGACTATAAAAAAATCGGATCGGAAGCCAAAAAATGTGGTACAGTAATAGATGCCTCCCATGACGTGCAATGCTAGCTGCCTCATGCTAACTTGTTTTCTCTTGTTGCAACGTGCAGCAAAGGGAAAGAAATATGCGTTCATACGTCACATTAGGATTGTGGATGATGGACAAAATTCCCCCCCAAAAATGCAGTGTTCCTTTAAGTACCATATTGAACCAAGTACAAGATGGCCCGTCTTTTTCACACGTTTTTCTCACGTTTTTCTAAAGATGTGTACAAACCCTATGCAAACCAACTGGTGGCGACAGAGTGACTTTTTCCCGAGCGAGTCAGAGTTTATCTTCCAGTCACCCACACACACATGAGTGACCTGGAGAGATGCAGTCATGACACAGAAACCCACAGCAATAAATACAATACATTTCATCCGCACATTTTGGAGTGGTCTTTTATTGTGGCCAACCGAAGGCACACCTGTGCAATCATCATGCGGACTGATGAGGTGGATGAATTATGAATTATGAATGCTAAGTAACACGGATTTAGACAGATTTGTGAAGAATATTTGAAAGGAGGCCTTCTGTGTAATTAGAAAAAGTTTTACATCTTTGAGTTCAGCTCATGGAAAATGGGAGCAAAAACTAAAGTGTTTCATTCTGTTTTTGTAGGGTATATTTGTATAATAATAATAATAACCATTGGTTCAGCTAAATATTACCAAAAAACTCACCACAAGCAACATTTGGTGGATTTAGTATCAGAAATGCAAATTTATAGTGTCTTTCCACAGTTAATATACGTTGTATGTGTACGTTCCATGTTTCAAAGTAAAGAACGATATTGACACAAAGCTCATGACATGAACAATGCACCGCCTTACAGTTTACATCAAATTCAACAGAATTCATAGCTTTTCAATTCTAAACTGTGTGTACCAAACACACCTTTATTGCCAACAATCCTTTTTAAAAAGTAATGTTCATATTCAAACATTGTTGCTACTTTAATTGAACAAAAAAAAAACATCTAACCAAATCTGCTAACCAAATCCTTTTTTTTTCATAAGAAATCATGTAAATCCAATTAATCCTGTGACAGAAAGACATTTTTTTTTTATATAGTTTCACAATTACAGTTTTACTTACAGAAAACAATTCAAAATGCACAGAAATGATGAACGGAAGGGCTAAATGAACATTAGAGGTTACTTTTACCTTCATTGAAGACGTGATTGTTTACAATGTGCCAGCGAGATCAACACGGACACCAACTTTGTGCTTTGACATGGGTTTATTTATTGAATTAAAAAATGTTCTTACCTCAATAGCACAAAATGGAGCCAACGAAAGTTGCAAGTGCATTTTGATAAAGAAGGTGAGAAACAGCATTGAATTCAAGAAATAACTCAAAACAGGAAGGTGGTGTCCGTGTTGTTCCTGCTGCTCTTTGTCAACAAGTCATCACGTCTTCAATGAAGGTAAAAGTAACCTCAAATGTTAATTTATCCCTTTCATTTGTCATGTAAATGCGTTTACAATTCTTAAATGGATGTGAAACAATAGTTAGCATTGTGTAGACCTGTGGTGTAACTGTGTTAATTAGCAAAGAACTACAGAGTCAACCGCTGATGACATCATAGGCGGGTGACGGAGATGACTTCCGGTTCCTGTTTCCATGTATTAGCAATCTGTTTTGTGATTAAAAATACATCAGGAACACAATTTTGGCGTGAATTTTCAACATTAACCAAAAAACACGCTAAGTGAGGCTGCACTGTAGATAGTATTTGCATCCCCCCTAAAGTGGGGATGCGTGGGATGTTCTAACGCTACAACACAAACAACACTTGTTATGCATGCTGTATAATCACATCCAACAAAAAGCAGAGGCTGTCATTGTTTCCAAATGTCACATTTAAGAGCGCTTTGTTCTTGGGATACATCAGCTACCTTTCAGCATCTGGCCCAATCACCACCTGTGATGTCTACATTCTATTTAACTTTTAGAGATGCTGATTGCACTCTGCCTTTTCTCTCTGTGCATCAAGTCTATCAGAGCCTCCTTACAATCAAGCTGCCATTTGGAACCCTGAAAACATGGCCCTGCCAAGGGAAGAGAAATTCCAGACCTGTGTCAACATTTTTTGGGGTGGGGGGAATTTTCCTTTCATGCTGATTGACTCTAATCAGCTACACCGTGCCAACATCACTTTGGCCTGAGCTGCTAATGTCTGATTAAGTGGGAAGACATACATAGTGTATTAGGCAGCATGGTGGAACATGTGGTTAGCACAAGGTGGTTCTGGGTTTCAATCTTGGTTTGAACATCTCTGTTGAGTTTGCATGTTGTTGGGTACTCTGGTTTCCTCCCAAATTCCAAAAATATGCATGTTAGGCCAACTGGTAACTGTAAAATGTCCACAGGTGTGTATGTGAGTGTCAATAGTTGTTGTACCCCCCGCCACTCATCAAAAGTCTCCAGCTCAGCATTGATCCTGAACAGGATAAACTGTAGAAAATGACCCCGATGATGCTCTCACGAATAAAAACTGCATTAGGGGCAGGGTAGCAGGGTAGATGCGACACGTTCTCTGAACCTGCACAGAGCTTTAGAAGCATCTTCTATTCTATGTAGATGTTGAAATTGTGATGTGATGTGTTCCAGTGTAAGTTGTATGCATGTTCAAAATAAAATGAAACCATTACCATTACCAAATTGTTAGTCATAGGTGAAATGATAATTCTATGCTAGTAATTACATTATTGAGGTATCGTGATGAGAAAATTAATCTTGGATAACATTTTGATTTGCTGCGGAAGTCATTATTTGTGTGCTGTTTGCAAAATTCGCACACAGACAATATTGACCAAGTACAAGAACTGTGGAAATCCAATAACAATCATTAGCTTTCGTGTTTGCCACCATCATGCGTGTTAATTATCGTGGGAAGCACCTTTAATGGCATCTGTTTTGCTTTGAACACACACCAGCTGCAAAGCAAGAAGCTAGGCTATAGTTTCGGAGCTAAATTGCTCCTCGTGACATGTTATTAAGTTAATATGTATTGATATCTAAAAATCATGTGGTGTCCAATCATCACGAATGTTATCACTGACATATTTCGGGGAGTTTTGTTTGCCACTATTTTCCATGAAGTTAACATTGTCCAGTTCTCTTTTTATATGTTTTTAATGATGTGACGGTGATCGGACACTGCAAAACGTAGCAGATTTTGAGTGCAACTCAACTTAAAATTTTGACTCCCTTGTCTGGTTCTTCTTAGTCTGCAGGTTCGGAGAACGTGCCATTTAGACAAGGGCGTGATTTACGGTTGACGTAATTACCCCATAACAATCAATTCCAGCCAATATAACCCCCCAATATTTATACAGTTGCGATAAGTTAAAATATCTGCAACATTTCATGAAGATATTGCCATTTTTACAGATTAGTAAGAAATAAAATGCAACACATTTAATAATCTTATTTTATATTGCTTATCCTGTCCAAAAGGCAGACAACACACTGGACTGTCTGCCAGTCAATCACAGGGCGAGAAAGACAACCATTCACAATCGCTTGCTACAAAGCCAAAATTTTGTCTAAATTGAAGTGACGTTTCACAGTAAATGACTTGTCTTTGTGGTTTAATACATTGCATTTACACCGGAAGAATAAAGCCCATCAGGCAGTGACAGTGAGCATTGCATCCGCCCCACTACTATTATATTTCATTAAAAAGCCACATGCAAATAAGACAGCCAGATCAATTCTGCAGTGAATGGCAAAGAGTTAACAGCAAAAACAGCCAAAGATACTTGACTGTCAAAATCGTTGTCAATGCTATGTTACACTGCTCAAGTATTGGCTTGTGTTTCTGTGCACTCAACAGGTTTGACAAAAAAATGTTGACGCCAGACTCGCATTCTGTTGTCTGGGTCTGCAAAAGGTCGTTGCTCCAAGCGATTTCCACATCATGAACATTTAAAACCTTTGTTAGTTGTAAAATTGAAATAGAGTTAAGTCGCTCAGTGGCGGTGTACCAAAAGGGTTTCATTCGCTGCATCATAAGCACGTTGTTAAGTATACTGACATAAGTGTATAGCTAGTATGGGGGCAATGTCCAGGGGCTATGAGAGCGAGGGACTTCCTGTATCCTGTGCTTGATGGCGAGGAGCCTCACCTGGGCTATAATCTGGGAGGAGTGATCACAAAGAAGCAGAGCCAAGTGAATTCCGCCTGTCCGACTTCAAACAAGGCAGGACAGTAAATCAGACAGGTAGACAACGCGAGGCAGCTCACTCATCCCTTGCGCTCACTCCCTCCGCCGCCCCCAGGCACACAGGAAACAACTATGCCAGTAATGTCACCTGACTACACCGTGGAGACACTTTGCCGCAAAACCGTTTAACAAGGAGGAGGCGTGGAGCATGCGTGTGTGGCTATCTTCCTTTTTTGCTCCCAAAACACAATCTGGAGCGAAGTACTTGTACACGTGTAAAATACAATCTGCAAATGTGCAATTAACAAAGTACCATTCAAATTCAAACTCTATGCCAGTCGTTCCCAAACGTTTCACAGTCCAGTACCCCTTCAGACATTTGACCTGAAGCCATGCCCCCCTCCACCCCTTACTCCTGCACACTTAAAAAACATAAACCAGTGTCTGTGACACATCTTACTCTGAATTATTTTTCATCTGCTTGATATATTTTATGAATTATTAGCTATAATTATAAAATTATTATTGTATTTTGTTACATTTTAATCATCTAAGAATTTATTTTAGTTAATTGATTTCATTTAATTCATCAATTTAATTATTGAAGAATTATTATGTAGAAACATACAGTACCTATCCTGTCTGTCTCCTTTCTTCTGCACCGTACTTCCTGCGCAGTGCAGGTGTTGTTCACATGATGAGATGCATAACTTAAGTGCGAGTGTAGTCACACTGTTTTTCATTCAAGTTCCCTTTATGACAATTGACAACAATGGTCCCTGGGGGTATGCGTACCCCACTTCGGTAACATACTGTACGCCCTATGCCACAATGTAACTCAAGAAAACAATTGGTGGCCTATTTTATGACTAAATTTATAGTAAGATTAATATTTTTTTATTTATTTAATTATTATTATTATTATTATTGTAGTCAATATGTATTCTTTACACTGTATTCTTTACTTGCGTATCTTGCTTGCTGCTGTAACAAGTGAATTTCCCCGCTGTGGGATAAATAAAGTACAAAATACAAATACAAAATGTACAGTAGTACCTCGCATAACGTAAACCTCCTTTTACGGAAATTCCACTGAACGTAAAGAATTTATGTAAATTTTTCGCATTGTATTACGTAAGGAATTTCATATAACGTAAAGCGTCAAGTCCGTGCAAGCGACAGAGAGACTAACAGAGTACACTTGGTGACGCCTTCTGGCTTCACGCTCTCATTAGCTGATTATCGGGGCACCGCCTACGCTCTTATCTCATTGGCTGACTATCGGGGCACCGCCTACGCTCTTATCTCATTGGCTGACTTATCCAGCGCGTCCATGTTTGTATGTGAGCTCCCTTCCTCATCTTAGTCGCCCTTAAACTAGTTTGCACGCATTGAAATCTCTTCTTAATTTGTTTACTTTTATTTGTGTTAAAATGACCGTAGTCATGGGCACTAAACCAAGTGTAAGTGGTAAGAAAAAAGGGAAAAGTTGTCGATCGAAACGAAACAGGAAGTTATGCAGAAATTCTGACGCTTCATGCTCTCATTGGCTGATTATCGGAGCACCGCCTACGCTCTCATCTCATTGGCTGACTAATCCAGCGCGTCTGGGTGTTTATGAGAGACATGCTGCTCTGTTCCTCATCGTAGTCGCCTTAAACTAGTTCGCACGCATTGAAATCTCTTTTTAATTTGTTTACTTTTCTTTGTGTTAAAATGACCGGAGCCATGGGCCCTAAACCAAGTGTAAGTGAGAAGAAAAAAGGGAAAAGTTGTCAATCGAAACAAAGCAGGAAGTTATCCAGAAGCATGACGGTGGTATGAAATGAAGTGATGTTGCCAGACTATACGGCCGTTCCCCATCGACCATTATACCTTGTTTACCTTATTTTATATTGGAATGTTACTCTACTATGTTTATGCTGTTTTCTTATATTTTCCCACCATATTTGGTGGACTTTGAATATTTTGAAGGCCCAAAGGTGTGAGTTTGGGAAGATCTTGGAACGGATTAGGCTATTTACATGTATTTTACGCTTCATATAACATAAAATCCCTGTAACATAAAGGTTCTTGGAACGGATTATTTACGTTGTAGGGGTGTCTACTGTACTATATGCATTGAAGGTTGCACGATCTAGATACAGTAATATTTCAAGAAGACATACAGTGTACATACTTGGGTCAGATTTGTGTGAGAAATTCAGTCAGAGCACAAAAGTGTCAGATGGAAAAAAAAAAAAAAAAAGAACGAGCAAGGGCAGTGTGATATTTCAAAGCTTCCACTTTACATGGCTGCATAGCAAATGAAGGCCTTCAATCAAGCCGGATTGAGTTGACGAGAGAGCAACACTCACTACTGGAAGTAATGACAAAGGAGTAAATCCATCAGATGATGTGAGGAGGAAAAAAAAATAAAATGAAGCGACAGAAAAAAAATCAGGGTCACAACACAAATGTTTATACATCGACCCAATCCACAAAAAATGTTTTTTCACTGCATTTACTCCAGCACATTCATCCTTAGAGCAAAAACAAAATCACCTGACTGAAGATCAGATGAGATGAAATAATTGAATATGTTGATATATTGACATGAATATATTGATTAAAATATATCTTCAGGTGTTACTATTATTACACGGTGTAGCCTGTTTAGGCCGACAGCCCTCAGATTGGCCGAATCATGTCAATATAAGCGGTTGTAGATATAAGCAGAACAGAACATAGCCATTACTTGCACGTTTACTTGTGACTTTCACCACTGACACCACAGTTTGTTGACATTGTTTTCCTCCGTTTGTGCAAAATTTCAACCGAACCCATGCATTTTGTTAGGAACAGAAGGGGGGATGAAAGAACGGCTGAGAAGTCTACCGTGGGAGAAAAAACAACATTTCTGATGATAATTTGATTTATTTGAACATTCTTTTTTTTCTCACATTCTTTCACATCAGTATACAGCACATATCACAACTCCAAATGTCCAAAAGCAGCAGAAAGAAGCAGATGTTATTCAGTCCTATCCCCTCTTTGTTTTACACACAATAGCAAATACATGTCACAATTACTAATACATTTCACAGCGATTGCTGACACGTTTGTTCATTTCCAAATCAACATGTTCCCTTTACCGGTTCTGAATAAGACAAGAAAATGGTAAAGCATATAACAATGTGTTACAATGAAGCTGAGGTTTGTAAATCTGCATGGACAAATTGCTGCAAATTTCATAAAGTTTCATAAAGTAAAATATAGAAAAAATTGGCATATTTCAGCATATGGAAAATGCTGATTGATTATTTTGAAAACTGTGATGAATTTGATTATATTTTTTAATCATCTGACAGCCCTCATTTTGACATAACCACAAATCTGCTTTTCCAAAACACACAAGCATTAATGATGAACAATACTGCAACATGTCAGATTCTCATAGAAATGACCTTTTTGGACCTTTTCTGTCGACAAAAGTGGCCGACCATGTATGCTTAGGTGGACACTTTTTAGTATAGATGATGAAGTTTTGATCGAGTCTTCAAAACTCGCGAGTATTTTACTGAACCGGAACTCATGGGCTCATTCACTTACCCCTGCTGCCGCCATTTAAACAAAAAAAACCAAAAGATAAGTTAATCTTTTACAGGTGAACGTAATTTAACGTTTAACGTACACATTTGAAAGCACATGTCCAACTGTTCAGTGTTTCAGTACTGTTTCAGTTGCAACCTGCTGATCACACTCGGTGACACTCCTAAGCTCAGTGGCCACTTCCCTCTGAGAACATCTTGTTTAAAGCTTGCACAGACGACGGTGAGCATCCTTCTAAATTGCCCAAATCACACGATAGTCTGGTTGTACTTTACCTGAAAAGATGCAAACTCAACCACGTGCATGTAACAAGTGCTGGAAGGTGTTTATGATTGTGCAAGTAACATTGTGGAAGTAACTTCATTTTGCTCAGTTAATACACAACTCTTGCATGTCGGGCTAGCTAGCAAACACAGTTGTAATGATAGTCTAACATTGCTACAGCTGTATATCCATGATCTTTGTCTGTATGAATTGTGTGCAATGTATGCACTTGACTACTGCAAAATGTGTCATAATTATGACAATTAATGTGGATTTTATTTCGTATTGATGAATTTATTACTGAATTATAATTGTATTTATGTTATTGAAGTATTTCAATTGCTACTCTATTCAATTTGCATGTCACGAAAGTCCGTTATAACATAAGAGGTATTGTCTGTTTTCCTTTTTTTAAGTACAGTTCGGCACCGTTTTAATTTGGTGTCGGACAATATCTGATAATACTCAATCCTAGGATCGCTACCATTAGTAGACTCTATTACTCTACGGGTGAAATTATGCATTAAAAAAAACATAACTGTTGTTGTCCTTGTGTGTTTTTCCTTTTCCACATTGATCATCTCTTTGTATTTCCTCTCATTTGAAGAGACGGCACCTTGAATACACTCGCCTGAGGACAGGGATGCATGACTAATAACGCCACACCACCTTGTCATTACAGCTAAAATATAAAGGCGACACAAACACTTTTCTCCTGGATTTTTGTGTGACTCCATCAGGCTTATAAGGAACTTTTACAAACACTACTCATTAAAAACGCACTTGTGCGTTGTATCTCTGCAGCCCACGAGGAATATATCCATAAAATGAACTGTATTAGGCTTAATCCATCTTGGAAGAGCCATTTATCTAAAGTTTGTTTAATGTAAATGTAAGCCAGGGACCTGATGCACCAGTGCTTTAACAATCAATACATTATCTTATGTGCAAAATCCAAATGCTTTTTTTTGCCAGTGTGCAGAACAAATTAAAAGGCCAGCCAGTCAGTAAAAGAGCAATTCATATGAGTGAAAAAGTGAGGCTGCCCTTGTGACGGGGAGGGCCAGTGAAAAATCTCTGCTGACCCTCTCATCCCTTCGCTCATCTATCTCTCACTACTGTCCACTGATAGATTTCCCCTCGCTGATTTATGGCAGAAAAAAAGTGTCACAGTGGAATGGGCTTTTGATAAAATTGTTCAAGAGCTTCCAGGCAATAAATCCTGATCTTTACATCCACGTTTGCTGGCTACTTTCACATTCTTGGGCCATCAATAAGAGGGGCCCAAACATGACAACTAATCAATAACTTTACAATATTGTGGGCAGTTTGGGAAAACACTAACATTTATATTAAACATAGACAAAGAGCATAGTTCTCTTCTATATTTAAAAAACTAGGTATGATGGCTGAAAATGAGTCAGACTTTGTCTGCATGACTATCTGGAAAACATAGCAGCCTCATTCGCACAGAAATCCCCAAAATTAGTGTCTTAGAGCAGATGTCCCACTTTCATTCGCCTGTACATTTCACACAGAACCTAGCAATGAGTACGCCAGTGTCTGGTATGCTATTTAAAATGCTGCAGGGGTTCTCAAATGGTCTCAACCTGAGACCCACATTTTCCAGTGGTCATTCAGGCACGACCCACTTTTATTTAAATCAAACAGAGCAAATGCATTTGTTTTTTAAAATCAACCTATTAACATTAACAATAATCACATGCCTAATATGCATTTTGGAGGGTTTCATTAAGGCATTTTATTAAAGAAAAGAGTAGGAACATGACAGCCGCATGCATACAAATACATTTAAATTAAATATAAAAATTGCACTACAAATAAAACCACAAAATCAGATATTGCACTTATAGCTAGAGATACTTGATATCGGCTTTTTACTGACTGACCGATTTTGTCCTGCATCTTCTTTTCTGATACTGATCCATCTTAATATAATATTAATTAATATAATATAATATAATTATATGATCAACCCATACCAATATTGGCAGCAGCTCTTCCCTCAAACTAATGTCAGGTCACATCTTGTGTATTGAACAGAGATGCTCGATATTGGCTTTTTACCATCCCTCGCCACCTCGCAGTTCAAATTTTGTATATTTTTATTTTATTTTAAATTTTATTTTATTTATTTATTTTATTTATATTTTATTTTATTATATATATATATTTTTATATTTTTTCTAAAATATATCCATGAATAAATCATCCTGATTAATGGTTGAATGCATCTTATTAGTCAAAAAAATGCACATTGAAGCAAATTTTACGTATTTTTACCTAAATTAAGCATTTTCACGATTAAAAAATGGCTAAATGAACTAAAATACTGTACAATATAAGGCATTCAAAGACGCTGTGGATGATGTGTAGTATTCTACACTGGTCACTAGGTGTCAGTAATGTTACTGTAATGTTCTGTGAGACACACACAGGTTTGGTTATTGCAGGTTTGAATTATCTCACAACAGGCACAATAATCCCGAATAAAACATGTGTTACTGTTGCTCTACTCTGAACGCCTGACGTCACTTCCAGTACACTTCCGGAACACATTTATTGCAACACAAGAGCACGAGTCTATCCATAAAATCTGTAACAAATTTACTACACAAGCAAATGAGTTGACAAATCTCCAAAAATTATTACAAAATGAGGAATAGATATGAAAGGGTTTTTTTTAACCCTTTTTTACACCTCTAGTCGCACCATTCGTTACACTCGATTTCTTGCCATGTTCGCTGTACCATAGCCTCAACAATGATGGCAATGGTATCAGTGATTTTTGCTTCCGTACCTTTGTTCGAATGTATCTGATTGTGCTTCAATAAATCACAAATACACATTGTGTCTTTTTTGCCACGTAACCATTTCAGCAAAATGCAGCATTTTTACGTAACAAAATCTGTAAAAAACCAAGTGTGATCATACAGAAAATACATTTACACCACAGTTCAATGGAGAAATATTCATATTTTATGATATCATTATTTGTTTTTTTTATTTCTCACATGATCTAATTCTTGAATCATATCATAAATGTGTTTGTTAGTCGACATTTTGCAATGTTTGTCCAAAAACGAGAGTCCAAGGAGGATATGTTTTAATCTGTGTGGGTTTATGTTTTGATTTGTG
Organism: Dunckerocampus dactyliophorus; assembly: GCF_027744805.1. Taxonomy (NCBI): domain Eukaryota; kingdom Metazoa; phylum Chordata; class Actinopteri; order Syngnathiformes; family Syngnathidae; genus Dunckerocampus; species Dunckerocampus dactyliophorus. Next base: position 22,320,295 of record NC_072825.1, read on the forward strand.
TGCAACAATGTCCCTACATTTCAGGTGCTGGTGAGTGCGCGGTGCACAGTGCTCATGCTTGTTTCCCCTGAAGCCAAAATGCAACAAGTTAGACGATGAGGATTTCTACAAAGCAATCAGTCACAATGAAGTGTTTCTGACGGAACTCTTCAGTCAGCCCAGTGGCGCCAGGAAGGGTGAGTGATTCAGCAAACCTGCCTGGTGTTGTCTCGCTGCTCCTTCCATCTTTTACGACATACCTGTAGCTAAAAGGAAAACAATGAGCCCGTTGCTCAGGACAGGTGTTCCTCAGTGGAGACGACTTGTAAAAACAGGCAGCGAGACACGGACTGACTCACGTAAAAGCTTTCTGCAGTTGCAATAACTCAAAATGAAATCCTGGTCCCCTGCCCAGGAAGGCTGAAATCACAGCAGTGTTTGAATGTAGCAAATATGCTTCCACAGAGTAATGTAAAGCAAATCCTGTGCACCCCAAGGCATCTGGCACGCTAAAGCAATTGTTTGGTGACCTACGGAGGAAGATAAACATCAGCACAGTAACCTCCGCTTGACAAAGAGACAAACACCAGCCACTTAGGAGAACATATTTTAAATGACCTTTGCGCTCCTGCTAAATGGCAAGAAATACTGGAACATGAACTCATCGAGTGCCGCTGGAGACGAGAGAGAGCAGGAAGCCTAAAGACAAACAGGGTGGTCGCTTTGTCTTTCAGATTAAAAGCCACAGCAACGGGCGGGAGAGACAAAGACACATGTGACAGGAGGAGGAAATGAAATGTTTACAGTGAGCTCGCTGATAAGACTCACGCTGTCATGTTGCACTATTAAGTGAGCAGTAACAGGTGTCATTGCAAATATTTGCTCATCTTTTTGGTCGCAGTATTCGGTACACGCGCTCAATCCAATGACATACAATTGCGTTTGCAAAAATAGTCATGCTAAGTTTCAGGTTATTTTTACAGGTATATAGTATAACTTATATACTTATAACAGTACGTGCACTAAAAAAAACCCAAATTTGGCTTTTTAAAAGTCAGATTAACATACCTAGATTAGGCAAAACTGGTTCTCTCGCTCACATGTACAGGTATGTGTTACAGGAGCTCAGCCGGCGTTCTGCGTACGCCCTTGTCTCCACGGCAGGATGTAAACCGGAATTAACTGGGGCCAAGTGGGTCATGATTGTGCAGAAATTGCTAAATGTTCGCTGTATGCACATTGCTAGGAGCAGTTCAAGCTAATACAGTATGTGTCAATGTTCAGTGGTTGTTGCTTGTAGCTGTTCACGCTTATATGTGTCCATGTTCGGCGGCTGTAACTTTAGCTCCAATCGAAACTGTTGCTGCATCGCACATGAATGTGGAGGAAATCAGACAACTGTGTCTACCGTTAGTGTCTATTAAAGACATAAAGTACAGTAGATATGAATTGAGGAAGCTGAACAGTCGTACTTTCTGTGCAAATTGCTTGCCATCCAGCTCAAGATGCTCGTCATAAATTGAATAGAGGTCAACAGTTGCGTCTGGCAGGTTATTATTTTGCGTAATCACTTCAACGAATAGCACAACGTAACTCGTACAATTCCTTCTCAAGCACATTTGCAGGCCGAGACATGGTGACAGGGTTGCCAGGTGTTCCCGAGAGAAACAAGCGACCGGCTGTCTGAAAACAAGCCCAAAACAACAAGAAAACTGGGAATTTGCAAGCATCTTTACAAAAACCAAGCCCAAAGTCACTTCTAATAGGCAAATCTGGAAACGCCAGCCGAGATGCTTTGTTTATATGTGATGTAACAGGTCAACTGGGAAAGTCAAACTTTTACCGGCACTGAAAAAAGGGTAAACGCCATCTGGCATTTTGGGAGGCACACAGCGTATTACAGTGGATGCACTGCATGCTACAACCACACTAATAAGCATCTTTTTAAGTGAATAGTTAAACCTGGGTTTTTGACCCAAAAAAATTGCCAAAATTTTGCCTCGGTTTTTGTACATTCTCTCTCCCTTATTATATAATATTGAGTGTAACAAACTAGTCATTTTGCCCTGTACTGTATCGTTCCGTGGAATCGAGTGCCCAAGCGAAGCACCCTACTCGTTGCTGACTCACTGGCTGTGGGACTGCTAATAAACCCGCCATGGCGCCAAAGAAAGTTGTGAGTAAATTTGTAAAGAAGATGAGAAACACTGTGGAATTCAAGAAAGAACTCATCGCAAAGTACAAAGATGGCATCCCTTCCCCTTCTCCCTCTTTGCTCCTCGCCGTCTTCACCAACAAGAGTCTTCAATAAAGGTAAAAATGATGTTACATGTTCATTTATCCATTTTAGTCCATCCATTTTCTATGCCGCTTCTCCTCATTAGGGTCGGGGGTATGCTGGAGCCTGTCCCAGTTGACTTCGGGCGACAGGCGGGGTACACCCTGGACTGGTCGCCAGCCAATCGCAGGGCACATATAGACAAACAACCATTCACACTCACATTCATACCTATGGAGGTTTTAGAGTCTCCAATTAACCTAACATGCATGTTTTTGGAATGTGGGAGGAAACCGGAGTACCCGGAGAAAACCCACACACGCACGAGGAGAACACGCAAACTCCTCACAGAAATGCCCAAGGGAGAATCGAACCCAGGTCTTCCTGATCTCCAGATTGTTACTGTGTTGGCCAACATGCTGACCACTAGACCACCATGCGGCCCCCCCCCCATTTCACTCATCATTTATAATTATTTTGCATGTAAAACTAGAATTATTCTCCATAAAATGTATCTTATGTTACCACTTTCAGTTGTCTGGAATGGATTTACACTATTTCTTGATTAACTGCTTCAGTTTTCGTATGTTTCGGTTTTTGGAACGAATCAGTAGAAATACCCAAGGTACCACTTTGAATGAGGCATTATGGTCTTTTCCGCGGCAGACGTTTTGATTGCACCAGTCTGTGCAAGTGTATCATGTACATGTTAGCCACCTTCCCGCTATTTTTGTTTTGGCAATGCATTCAAAATATTGTTTCCACATCACGTCACTACCTCTTCTCTCAAGACTGAAATGACTCTAGAAATATTCATGCATATTTTGCTTTAACGAGGGCCGCACAAGTGGCTATGTTGGATGAGGACATTTGAATAATTTCAGTTGCCACAGGCTAGCTTGATTTCAGAGAACACGCTCCCAGAGGTCCATTATCCTGCCCTTGTTGTGCCGGGGAAGAGGAAATGTGTCTTTTTCTCCCCCAGCGATAGGCCGCTTCTCTGATTCCTGCAGGCTTAAAAGTACCATGTTAATTTAACATGTCATGCCAAACACGTTACAAAAAGATGCTTGTTCTTATCTTTGTGATCACAGCAGGGGGGAGCAGAGGGCACATGTTACCCCCACACACACCACACGCCGCCACCACATCTCATTCTGGTGCTTAATCTTTCATTTCATAGCCCATCTCGCTATATCAGACGGCACAAATGGCTCAATTTGCATGACAAGATTTGCAACATGGCGAATCAGGTGTCAAACTCGATTAAACATTACACCGGCAGCGCGCGATCATAATCAGCCGTCTAATGAGTGTGGCCGCTGGTGTGAGAGGCTTGGATGGATCAGCATGAGGGGCTTCTCCATGCTGCCCAGCGGGGGGTGAGCATCTGAGGGATTAAGTGTGAGGTGCCGTCTCCTATGGGCCTCGGCACGAGGGGCTCCTCTGGGGGGGGGGAGCATGCTGCCCCTGTGACAGCGACCAGACAGGACCACAAAGGCCACACACACACACATCAAGAGGACATGAGGGGAGAGGCGCTCACATGGCTGAAACATACAGACAGTTCAGAGCTTTAAGAGTAAGAGTAAAGTGATGCCAGTCCATAATGTTATCAAGCTATGAGGTGCTACCTGTCTCTATCTCTTACAGAGCTTCATGTAGGTTTTTCCCCCACTATTTTTTATTTACATAAACCTTTTTAAAATGTTGAAAAAGGAAAATTTCTAACCCTTCTTACAATATTTTTTAATGTAGTGTTTTTCTAATAATTACCATCACCTTTATAACCATTATGTACTGTATCAGTATAATACACTTTTATTTTTCTTACTACCGTTAGCTTTTGTCACTGATTGGCTGGGAGAAATCACGTGATTCATCAAGATTAGTGATTCATGTTGCGCCCATTTCTTGACGTTTCTGTTGTCAACTCAAAAAAGAGGGGACGTGAATGGCTTCCCCTCCACCAAGGGGGTTATTTGGTCATTTAAGGCTTGTTGCTTGTGTTTTTGCATTGTTACACTAAATGTCCTGGCAACTTTGTGAAGGGGGCCAAATGTTAGTGCAAATTTGGATAAAGGTGCATATCCATATTCTTTCACCTTCTGGCGGGGAGATTTGACTTTCTTTCTTTGTGGATAAATACTAAATAAATGTGCTGTACAGAAATAATTACTTTAGGTACTTTTAGAGATGACTCTTGGAGTGTGTAGGCCACCTTACAAACTGTACTATGAAATACTAAGAAACACAGTTCATTCCTTGAGTATCACCAATAGAGCTGCAACAATTAATCGATGACTCCTTGATGAATCGATTATCCAATGAATTGACAACTATTTTGTGATTTCAATGTAAATATCCTCTGATTTCAGGCCCTCAAATGTGAATATTTTTTTCATTTCCCTAGTCATCCTTGAAAGTGGATCAATTATCTTTGTGTTTTAAACAAAACACAGTACACTTTGACTGTGGACAACAGTGATCACATTTTCTTTCTGATCTGTTGTGGACTAAACCATTAAGTGTTTGTGTTTAGTTCATATTGATTTGGTCCCTCTAGGGCCTAAACGATTACTCAATCGAAACAACAATCTTAAGATTAATCGACTCAGAAAATAATCGTTTGTTTCAGCTGTGATCACCAATACGTTATCGCTGAATTTGTATATAGAAAAGACTTGTAACGTGTAAGTTTTTACTCCAGTAGCTATCCTCAGTGGGTTTTTTTTTGTCTTATTTAATGTTTCCACTTATTCTAACTTATTTATTTCTATTTATTATTAACAATTTATTCCCATTGTAAAATGTTTTTTCTTATTTTTTATCCTCATTTTATCACATTTTCCTTCCTTTTCCTGAACACTGCACAAGCTATATGGTCTCATTATTTTAACTCCTATTTGCTTCTTGATAAAACACCTTCCTTTCTTTTCACCCACTAAGAGAACAAAAAGTAATGACAAATGTAAGCAAACTAAATATTGCAAGCGTCAACATGTAAAAGTTATGGTGTGAATGGATTATCAGTAATAGACATGCAGAAGGGGTACGATTAAATAAGCTCCGCCTCTTCCTACTCCTTTTCAGACATGTTGAATTGAGCAAATATAACCACCTGATGTTTCTTGGTGTAACTTCTTTAAGCATGTCTGAAACCTGTTTTATCATTTTAATCAAGGTTATTTATGGAATGCAATCTACCGAATTCCTGGGAGGTGGTTATCTCTGAAGGTGTACAACATGGTTTTTATCCAAATTAGCATTGCACATCCTTGGTGGAGGGCTATTCATCCTAGTTATCATTGTAATAGCATCACATGACATGATGGTTTTGTATGCAGACCTCCCCCTATCAACCCCACAATCCAATCCTCACTTGGGTACAGTTGGCCCCTCCCATTGATGGGCTCTTATTGTTATCTAGTGAATATACACTGTTGCTAAAGCTGCTGCTGGCCTTGTTGATGTGCAGCTTTTTGGGCTCTTCAGAGACTTCCCTGTTGCCACCATCCTGCCACCCTCACCCTCAATGCCCCCCACAACAATCCCCCTTACTCGCCTCCCACCCTCTGCCCCACTCCCCATTTGGGGTGACCTGGTCGCTGTTCTAAGAGTTCCTCACACCCCAGAAGCTGTCAGTAGCCTCCTTCCTTCCCATGAGCGGAACACACAATAGAGAAAGGGCTCCGGCTGAGAGGTTCAGTAGCCATTAACCCCTACCAGCTGTTCCTGCCGAGGGTATTCTGTGCCACAATACATGCCCCCGAGGGGGCCCTCACGTCCACTAATCTAGCCATTGTTGGCCAGGAATGCTGACAGAAGAAAAGAAATTTTTCTTGTGTCCATGCAAGCGTGTGTATCCATGTGTGAGAGCCGAGAAACGTAGGGCTAATTTCTATAGTTGGCTGTAAAGGAGGGAGACCATGAAGAATACCCTATTTAGCTGCTTGACAAAATTCTTTGGCTTAAAAATGGAAAAACAATAGCAATTGTTTTCAAGTGGACTCCTTTACACTGTCCAAAGTCTCTTGAAGAAAAAAATAATAAATCCATTAAACTTAAGATGTACAAAAAAAGCAACATTAGGAAAAGCAAATTATTTTAGTTGGCTGCGAATCACGGCGGATAAAACATTTAGTTCCAAAGCTGCTTGGAATGGATTCAATTCAAGGAAAATTATTCCATTTCAGTATACTTTCTGTCTCGGAATATATTAACGATTAGCCCATTTCAATTAACATGGAAATTAAAACAGCATTTTCCAGTCAATTTAACCATGATGCAGCCATTAGGGGCTTCTGGTGAGCCGAGCATGTTACGCCAATCTCCACAAGTCCAACCAAACGAGAGGGAGAGATTTTGCCTGCATGCAGTGTTGATATCCATATACAGTGTTACCTTGGATTTCATAATCCATTTCTTCCAAGAGCTACATCAAAAACCTAAATGTGCAAAAACTACGGCGATTTTTCCTCTAGGAAATAATGTAAATCCAATGAGTCCACCCAAAAATATTAACAAAAAAAATCATTTTATAGAGAATAATTATAGTTTTAAATGTAGAAAACGATGCCAAATAATTATAAATGACAAATGGGTGGATCTTACTGTTGATGCACACTTCCCATTCAGTACAGGCCAAAAGTTTGGACACACCTTCTCATTCAATGCGTTTTCATGACAATTTACATTGTAGATTCTCAAAACTGCCAATGAACTCATGTGAAATTATGTACTTAAATAATTCCAAATATGTCTTATATTTTACACATATATTTTATGTCTTATCATTTTTTTTTGGATAGCGCTGCAAACCCTTGGTGTTCTCTCGATGAGCTTCATGAGGTAGTCACCTGAAATGGTTTTCACTTTACAGGTGTGCCTTGTGAGGGTTACTTCGTGGAATTTCTTGCCTTATTAACGGGGTTGGGACCACGGGGTTGTATTGTGTGTGTGTGTCCAAACTTTTGGGCTGTGCTGTACATCCCAGATCGAATTCAACAGTGTTTCTCACCTTCTTCTTCTTCTATCTTTGGTCCCATGGCGGGTTGTGGAGCAGTCAATAAAAAATGCACACTGCAGGTGAATTCATGAATTTTTTTGCTCAAATGTGACTTGTATCAGATTTTTTCATTTCATTGTGAGCAGTGAAATTCCGATTTTTTCAACTGCAACTCAGGTCTCATTCGTATGTATATACTGTATAAATCCAATGTATCTGATCTACTGCAGTCTGAATGGTCAGGTCGCATATGTCTGACCTATATGTCATCAAAAACATTTACAGTGTGAGACTTGGACAAAGGTACTCACCGATGCAGGCAAAAGTTCTTCTTGTCATCCCAAAATTATTTGTAAAAATTGTCAGTGAAGAGTCTCACAAGTCCCACCACTCCTGCTCATCGGAACAGACAACGCAGCAAGTTCTCCATAAACTGCCGTAGCCAAAATTCTTGCTCTGATTCTTCTTAAGGACTATGCACACGTAAACGGCAACGTATTTAATCGTTTCAGCCTCTCATCCACACCGAAACAGCGTTCTGGGTGCCCTGAAGCATTATTTTTTGAAAATTTGTTTTGGGAAAATCCGAAAACGCTGGTTCGTTGTTTCCATATAGACGAGCAATGTGCTGTTTTTTTAAAACGATGATGTCAGCGAACCGTCACGTGACCATAAGTGAGGTCTGATGACAAGCCAACATAATATCTGAATATTTCGAGTGTCATGACTCACCGCTGTCGACATTTTTCTAGGATTTTCTTGTCTTATACTCCCAAAATGACGCACATGTAATTTCGCTTTGTTAAACGTCTACACAAGCCTTGGAAAGCGGAGAACAACGGACTTATGTGCATGCGTTCTTTCTTCTTCAATGTTTTGGTGTGTCACGTGGTTCCGTCGGCATGTCTGTTCACAGAGCCACATGTACTGTAGGTGTGCCTTGGGTACGCCATCATTTTCATTCAGTGATCCCTTCCCGTCTGGATACAACTATTTAGTAATCCGGCAAAGCGGGGACGCAATTTTTTTCAACCCGCAAAAAAAAAAATTCAGGCGCGTTCCCGTGTAAACAGGGCCATATTCTCCTCCGCAGAATCATTTGGCGATAAAAATATTGATTCTCATTGCACAAAATCCTGGAAATTGCCACAAACGTGTTAAGGAGAATACACACACTGCAGCAATCTTTACTTCCGTAAGCACACGGAAATGCGTGTGAAGTCGTGCTTTTGTGCACGCACGTCACTTTGCGTTCACCTTAACAAGTCGCATTTTTTTGGTGATGTGAATGACCACATAAAAAATCTGATTTTAACAAAAAATCCAAATTGGGCATCATACCCTGCAGGGTAGCCATACGGTGCTTTGTTTCTGCGCTCAATTTTATGCAACATTACAGTACGAACTAGTTTGTTACGTGCAATATTGTACAAAAACCGAGACAAAAACCAAGTCAAAATTTGTCAAAAACCTTACCGAATCATAGAAAAAGCGGGGTGTATGAAAACCGAGGTTTGACTGTTATCTTTTTTTAAATGAATATACAGTATAAAAACTAAATTGCATGCTTCTGCTCAATGTAAAGGTGCAAAATCTGTCGACATCGACAAATATATCTTACATCGCATGCGTTCCTCTTTCTGCACCAGTCAAGAGATGCAATAGGAAAAGTGTTGACAGCAACAGGAAGTGCCACTCCATAGCTGTCAACAGGCGGGGGGTCGAGGGGGGCAACATTAGTATGAAGGAAGTAAACAGGGCAGCACCTAAAGGCGGCGGGAGGGCACAGCTTGTTCGGTGCAAGGTACTTAAAGAGGGAAAGGTATTTTTCGGGGATATATTCTGTCGTTGTGTTGTGACAGGCAGGGGATCTGCCTCAGTCAATTATAAGTCCCAACAGACTTTTGTGCTAATGAGCCTCTGCAGCCATCGGCAGACTTCCCCTGTCGTCCAGAAAAGATCACTTTCATTGCTTGCAGAACTAATTCAGTGCACAAAAGTAGGAGCTTCACCATTGCAGCCTCTTTTACTGCTCCTTTTGTGGAGGCTTTAGAAGTGCGCTGAAGAGAGGGCCTGGCGCTCAGGCCTCTTCATCTCCAGTCCATTGCCTGTCATTAACATACATATCCATATGAAAAGTGGGGTAAGGCCGGAACAGCTGTCCAGTAAAGAGCCAGTGATTCCTCTCTCCCCAAATGCTGACAGAATCCTTTAGCTTTCCTTGGGCAATAATAAACCAAACCATTTAAACAGCCTTTCAGGGAGTGAGAAAGAGATTGGGCCATAATACAACTTTCACAGGCACCAGTGGCCCTCATTGGCTTGCAACAGTCGCTTGCGGACTCACAAAAGTTAAAGAGGAAAAAAACACGGAAATAAGACAATCTCATAAGATGAAAGAACCAATATTTGCCCTGTTCATCAGACACAGCTATCGAAGTCAGTGCAGAGCTAAACTGATATTTCTATGACAATGATATGTGTGTTTACCCTGCGGAGAGCTCCTGTGCTGAAGACTTTTCACCCTGAGCTAAGTGATTTGGTCCAAGGGGACTTGAGTGCTGTATGGGGATGGAGCTGAGCAGTCCTCTTGTTTAAACTCTGGGTGCCCGCCATGACGACAGAGGTTAAGTGACTTGCCACAGGTCACATGGGAAGTCCTTTACTTAGGATGGATTTTCTCACCTAAATCCTCCTCTACTATGGCCTTCTTGGGGTACTTCTAATTCAGTTAATTTACATTTAATATTTGTTTATCAAATATTGTCTGGTGATGCTAGGAAGCACTTTATATACTGTACAGTATATATATCCTTATATATATCCTTTATTGGGAAGGACTCACACTTGGTCTCTTAAGTGGGTGTTCCAAAAAAAGATATGGGGCATATATGCCTCACTATGTAGACTCTGGCAGTAGAATATTGAAATTTCCTCTAATAATTGCAAGAACAAAAAGTGAATTAAAAGCCCTGCGGTTGACTCACGACTGCACCAAAAAGCCCAAAAAGCTGGGATACGCTCCATCTCGTGACCCTAATGAGGACAAGTGCAGAAAAGGAATGAATTAAATTGTGTAATTTCATATACATAGATAATAAATTAATTACATTTCGTAATTTCCTATACATAGAAACTATCATGGTATATAATTAAATGAAAATGGAAAATATTTACAATTAAATGATAATTATCAAAAAATGTATGAAATGGAATTTTAAAAAGAAGCTAAAAATAGATTTAAAGGTATGTCGCACTTTTCTTCAAACATCTAATGAAGTAAAAAATAAATAAATAAGTAAAATTAATCACATTAATTGATTGAGCATAATCATTCATTCATCAAGCCATTTTCTGTATGACATTTCCTCATTTGGGTCATGCATTCAATAATATTTTCATGCAATATTGTCATATACACTACCAGTCAAAAGTTTTTAACACCCCAATTTTTCAAGTTATTTATTGAAATTCAAGGCGCTCAAGTCCGATGAATAGCTCAAAGTAGTACGAAGGTAAGAGGTGAGGCGCCAGGGGTAAAAAAAAAAAAAGAGGTGAGGTTACCCAAAACTGAAAAATAACGTGTATTTCAGAATTAGACAAAAAGGCCTGTTTCAGGGACCGCAAAATGGGTCAACAATTTAAAGCTATTCTGCAGAAATGGAGGTTGATGAAGCCATGGCGGTTCTTATTAATTCTTATCTTTTGCATGATATTGTCATTTATTGAGGTGCACCTGTAAGGCATACTACGAATAACAACCACTCACATTGCTGCTGTCCAAAGAAAAGCATGCATGTCCAAAGTTTTACCTCACAAAAAACAGCAACAAAAATGAACAAAAATGTGGAGATAAAGGCTTTTCATTGGACAGTGACTAATACAATATTGATAATAATACAATAATTGAATGCTAACGTGAGTTTTGTTGCGTTGTATCGTTACTAGTTTCTTGCTTTGGAGTCCCAGTGTCACTCTCCAGAAGAGGAGGTAAGAGGAGAAGCCAGAGTGCGGATCTAATGAATAAGAAAAGCCTTTGGTTTAAAGGGGACTGGTTTGTCTCCTCATGGCTCGCTTTTTATTCAGCTTTAGAAATACGAGGAGTCCTGATTGATAAATCCCCTCTCTTACCCCCCTGGCGCCTGTGACCTTCGAGTCATGGCGTACAATGCACGCCACCGTCACTTTCTACATCTGCCACTAGAAAACAGAAGGAGTGAAGTTGGCTCGGTGACATTATTTTACAGTGATCACGACACTGAGGCTCTGCATTCACAGTGGGGGACCAGCAGCTAGCGAGGCTAAATTAATTTCCAATTAAGCCCTAAACACTACAGTATAATGCCACTTAATGCAAGTGATTAAATCCAGCGGAAGTGTTTTTTCATACATAAGCAGCCAACACCTCAGGCTCTTACCTATCACTCACACACCCTCCTCTGTCAATCCTTTATTTATGACTGTTCAGCTGTTTGTTGTCTCTGCTAAGTTCCACAATTCATTAAAAGGAGGAAAAGAGGATGGGGGTGAGGAGGACATAGGGACAGTGTGGAGGAGCTGAGCTGTTGCAGGCGGTGAGGGAGGGGGTAAGGGGGAGGGATTAGGATGACTTCTTGAACACATTTTCTCCCTTTTTGCCGCAATTAAACAAAGTAGGCCTGTGATTAGTGCATCGCAGGGAGCGCAGAAAGAGACACCCTTGAATCCCAATGGAGGGACCTGACTGAGCATTATTGCCTGACAATGCCTGAGTTTATTGCTCAAACCTGCTTAGCCTCTTGCATGGCAAACCATGGGAACTCCAGTCAGGTGGAAACTTTTTTTTCTCCCCTCCTCCTTTTCTTTTCCCGCTCCTTGTTTTTCTCCCCCCTCTGACCACGGAAGCCCTCCAGGAGCTCACAGCATGGTTAAAGGCACACAAGCACTCCCCCCTCCCTTAGTAACTGAGATGTTTAGGATAAGCTCTAGCTGTTTTTTTTTTGTGCATGAGCTCACACTTGTCTGCTGTTGTTCGAACACAGTTAATGATGAGCTTCCTCTGTTTTTTCCACACCCCTTCCCTCTCTCCTGTCCTCCTCCTCTCGCAGCTCCTTTTCTCCTCTCTTATTTGAAGCTAAGCGGCTGTTTAAATGGAGTGCCTCCTCCCTCTGGCTCTTGGGAACGCTCTCAAGGGGCCCTTGCTTGGCACTGTGTGCATGACACATAATGAAAACAATTTTACGCTGCGGAGGAAAGTATGAGGCAATTACGGATGTGACAGCCACCTGCAGACTCACCCCCCTACTGTCTGCAACATGCTCTCTCCAAACCCTACCACCACACGGCGTCACCTCACTGCTGGAGCCCCCCCCCCCGTAACCCATCTCTCCCAAACACACACTCCACCAGCACACAGCTTCATGAATAAGTGATGACTTGATGATGTTGTGAATGGCTGGGGAAGACCTGGAGGGGTGAGAAAGACCTGGGCTGTAATAAGTTGCCCAGCTGGAGGTGGTGTTGTGGCCCTGTCACCCTGTGGCAGTCCATAGAGGCACCTCTCCACATGCACTGACCCCGGGAGCGCCCTCCTGACGGGAGCCAAGGGATGACGTGACAGGGGCGTGCAAAATGCTCCCCCAAATCTCTTGTTGGCCAATTTTACACATGAAGCTGGGCCCAAAAGCCCAAGTGGCAGGCCTAACAGAGCCCTGATTTAATTTGATAACCTGCTTAGTGAATGTGAATTAAATGACTATTTCACATACAAATGATCTCCTTTCATGCCATGCTTGAAAGAATTAGTCGTTTGCTCTGCAACAACAGATGTCTCAGAAGTTTGCTTTGTTTTATATCTTCACATAAATCAGTTTGATTTCTTTTGTTTGTCCCCAAGAGATGTGAATCGTCCGCTGTGGCCACAAGGTCACAAAAAGCCGAAACATACATATGATGTGTGACTATTTAAGTCTTCAATCTGTCAGCTTCCAATCCCACAGTACTGTTTTTTGAAAGCCTCCGGTTGAATGTGAAGCCTGCCTGACCTGTAGATTATTCACACTTGAGGACAAATAGGCTTTTTATTCTTCCTGCCACTTCACCACAAGCTGGCTGATGATACCCTGATGTATCCTTTATAGCCCAACTGAATAACAACATCAGACACGTATACATATCATCTACGCTATATTTCAAAGTAGAAGTCATCAACAGATGTCTCAGAACATTGTGAGTTTACTTTGGCTTACATCATGTATGGACGGATTCATGTGTATGATTTATTTTGTCTGAGAACATCCATTCTTCTTCTACAACTTAATGCGTTCAGGGTCACAGGTGGGCTGCAGCCTATCCCAGCTGACTGTGGGACCGCACCGGACTGGTCACCAGTCAATCACGGGGCACAAATACTGTAATGTCGACAAAGTACCATTCACCCGCACATTCACACCTTTACTGATAGAATACCTCCTCCAAGGATAAACCATCTCAGTTTGAATAAGCACCACATGGCACACATTTACACATTTACACATGTTCCTGAATTTTTAAGATCAATTCATCATTTACAAGCGAACGATGGTAATGGTAAGAAAGAAGGGAAGGTGAGTGTTAGTGTAACTGTAACTAATAGATGCGTTACAACAGTAATTTTTATTTATTATTTTCAAAATCAGAGGAGAAATCTTTCACGGAGGTGGGCTAGTCCCCCTCTGAACAAGTCGTATCCACACAGGAAATAATGTCCAACGAGCCGGCCAATGACAGCCTTTAGGGTCCACACCAGAGGGTTTGCAGGGGGGTGGATGAGCTGGTGTAACGTACGCTGGTGCCTTGGCACAGAAGCATAATCCAGGTTTCAGAGACTAAACTCCAAAGTGAAAGCTGAAATGATAAAACTGAAGCTATGAATGTTTCAATTCATTTATGATGAGTGCTGCTGGTCAGGGGTTCCATAAGTCAGCAGAATTCCAAGTTCCCGTGGGAGTATGAAAAATCATACATGTTGGCAGATCTGCTTATATCTGGGTCAGTAATTTGAGTTATGGCAGTGATGAGTGCCCACTGGTCTCAGGAAATGTACATGTCACTGGAGAAGCGTTACCAAGTTTGTTGAATTTTCAAAAACTTCCTCTTTCAGACCAATTTTTGACTCATAAAAACGGCATTTGTGTTTTTATGTGTTTTCAAGAGGGCAGTCAAAAGGAACGCATTTATCATTAATTTGCATGATTAAGTACATTTTTTAAATGAAAATCATCCATCCATTTTCTATACTGCTTCTCCTCATTAGGGTCGCGGGGGTATGCTGGAGCCTATCTCTTCTTCTATAGTTTTGGTGTCATGTGGTTTTGTCTGCGCGTCTGTTTCCAGCCCCACGGGCAGGTGTACTTTATGCATTGCATCGTTTTCACCCAGTGATACGTTCCCCTCTGGATGCAACTATTCATTAATCACAGTGGACGCATTTTTTTTTTTAAACCCACTAAAAAAAATGTAAAAAAAAAAAAAAAAAAAAAATCCCATGAATGTTTTTGTGAGGACAGGGCCTAAGCCTACCTCTACTAATCGTGGTTGATCTAAATTAATCCACAGTGACACTGCAATTATTCGGATGGTTTGACAGCCCTAGTTTTTAAATAAAATCTGTCTTGTGTAAACGACCCATGAGATCTATAGCCTGTAAAACCAGAACCTTACATATGATGTGTGACTATTTAGGTGATCAATCTATCAGGTTCCAATCCCACGGTGCTTTTACCTCTGGCCTCTAGCTGGATGTGAAGCCTCCCTGACCTGAGGATTATTCACACTGAGGCCAAAGAGTGTTTTTTATTCCTTCTGCCAGTCGTCCACAGGCTGCCTCCTGATAACCTGATGTGTCCTTAATGACCCCACAGAAGAGCTGAGACACAGCAGAATGATGAGTGGATCCTCAGCAACAACAGACACATTAGAGACTTGTGTTTAAAAGCCACAGGGTGCATTCACCTCCACATATACAATGTCGTACACTCTGGCCATGCAGCACGAGAAACACAACAGGCAAATTATAAGCACACATGAAACATAGGTGGACACATTGTGACAAATGGCCCTGCACAAGTTGATATTATGCCTTCTGTAAGCATCTATTCAATGAGGACTGCATCCTCTCCAAGCTCAGAAAAGTGTGATATAATAGATGAGAAGACAGAGGGGAAGCAGGAATGAAGAGGCAAAAAACAGCATATATAAGCGTGACAAATATTAGCGGCGACATTGTCGACAGTAAACTGAGAAGGTAAGAAATGAGAAGTGGTAAATTAATCTTCCTGCAATATCTTGCGCCAGAGAAAAGTGCCCCCACTCTTTATTTCTTATAACAACTGAAGACAAATGACCACAGCATGCACATTGCTTCTGATAAGGGACATGCGAGACAGACAATGGCTCTCACTTCTTGATTTAATCAACCCTCAGGATGATGCACTTGAGAAAATAACAAAATAGATTCATCAGGAATGATGACATGGAGGGGGTGCAAGGGCAAGTGTGTGATTTCCCCGCACGGCTGCGATGAAATATACATAGTATAATAACGGGGCTGCTGGCTGCCAGTAGAGCACGCCGCTGTTCAGCAGCTATGAGATTGACGCTGTGGACACCACGCTAGCAAAATACAGAGCGAACGGAATTAATGTGTGTGCACATCCAGCCCAGTCTTGGGAGTCTTAATTTATTTTCTCCATCCAACTCTTCTTTTACAAAAATGTCAGTATCTTCTTATTCACTTTACGATCGGAGATCAATCAGCTTTGGCCTGATTGAACCCCCACCACCACTCCCCTCCCAACCTCACTCTGCCATTCAGTGACCCCTGCTTTGGTGAAATGGCAGGAGGACCTACTAGTACTGTATATGACCCCCACAACCCCCTTCACAACATAAGGTAACCCTGTACAATCTAACGAGATCTAAAATAACTATATTAAAACTATGCCTGATATACAGGTATATAGTCACATACTAAAGTGTGTTCACACCGGCAGTTCAGTACTTTGATTCAAATCATTAAGAAAAAAAATACACAAGGTAGCCACATTTTGGTCCATAAAGTGCCCTCGTAATGTGCGACATGCATAAAAGCTGATTGGACAGAATTTGTTACAAATTGTGTCACAAAATGCTCTCTGCAGGGTTATTGTGCTGTTTTTACCGGTTCAGAAGTCACCAATAGCTTCTGAAATGTATTTTTAATAACACACACTAAGTGACAAAGACAAGTCATAGAAAGACGCCGGTTCTCACAAACCAGACACTCGTGTCTTTGGTCCATTTCGTGTTAATACTTGAGCTGAAGGGAACCAAACCACACTTGCAAGCGACTCAAGACCACCTCTTCAAGCAGGCTCTTGTTTGGTGCACACCACGGTTCGGATGATACTTATACATACTTGATTTCGATGTTTACTTCAGTCCTTTGAACATCCAATAGATAATACAGGTCGCATACATACATGCCAATAAAAAAATACTTTGAAAATGCCTCAATGGCCTCCCCACACAGAATCTTGGTTCTGTTCAAGGTGTCTTCTGGAGGGCTGTAATGCTGCACACACAGGAAATAATATTCAACAAGCTGACTAATCACTCTCTTTGGTGGTGAATATCACGCTACACGGGTTTGCAGGGTTTGCAGGTGGAGGAGCGAGATAGTTTAACGTACAGTAATCCCTCATTTATCGTGGTTAATTGGTTCCCGACAAGACCTCCATAAATGAATTTCCACAAAGTAGGCTTCCTTATTTATAAATCAAATATTTACGTAATTAGAGCATAGAAAACCTGTTTATGACCTTCTACATTTGGTTTTTAATATTATTAGAGCCCTCTAGACATACAATAACACCCCTACAATCGCCTTTAAACTAATATTCCCCAATGTTTTATATATAATCAGAGAAAATAAGACATTTAAGACATAAATAAATAATAAAAATAATAATTAATAAATAATAAATAATAAATAATAATAATAAAAAGACTCGTGCTTGTGTGTGTTTTTAATAAATGTCTTCCGGACTTGTGGACAGGAAGTGACATCAGGGATTCAGAGTTGGGTTTTAGCTGGAGTACGGCCACAACAGTACCCCCTGTTGTTACCATGATTATGATGATGATTATTATTGTGCCTGTTGTGACATAATTCAAACTTGAATATTATTGTGTTGGCAGCGATCAAGTCTGGCGCATGTTACTAGTGACACCTAGTGGCCAGTGTAAACTACAGTTCATCAACATCTTGTATTGTCTTAAAGTGTATTTGTATTTTAGTTCATTTTTATGCTTAAAATAGAGACTGGCCGATACGGGTCTTATGCCTTAACTATACATTTTTCAATTAATTTATGATGAGTGGTTTTGGTCAGGAGCATCGTTAGACAATTCCAAGGGTCCCTGGCAAATACCGGTAGATAATTATTACAAAATAAACATTTGGGCTTTTGGGATTGTCTTTCTTTTTTTTTTTTTTGCCTTTATTTGTTGGAAACAATTTTTGTACTATTTGACACAAACCCATGTTTTGGTGTAATACGAAAATAAACCGTTGAGTGTCCAAGTTGCAGGGGCGTCCAACTGGAGTCACTATGAGAGCCGTCAAATATTTGGGTTTTATTTCTGACTGGCAACATTTAAATTGCACTCTACTTTATTTGCCAAGCACATCTCTACTCAAACAGTACGGCCATCGTCTACATGCTATGTTGTGGTCATTTGTCATTATATAAATGCATAAAGTCTGAATTCAAGAGTTATAATGAAGCAAATGATCTTTGACCCTTTTGAGAGCTACTCAAAATCATCCGGTGAGATAGGAGACCCCTGTCATGGTATCACCATCATAAGGCTGGACAGACTATGTGTTTATGTTCATTAAAAAACCACACACAAATAGTGTTTGAGGACAGGACATAATTAGTACAAAGACAACGAGAGAGTAAAGTTGTTCCGTGATACTTGAAAACGTGAGTTCGTACCCCATGAACGTGATATCCACTTGTGGCTTCCCGTGGGACAAAAACGAGCTCTGAACTAAGTGCATTGCTTGTTTGTTTGAAAAACAAAGTATCACTGTGGTAAAAAGTCACATTTGGGGTCCAATGACCAGAAGCTAGGAGGATAACTCCAGCTAACTGCTAGCAAGCCAGCCAATGCAAAGTCCATCTAGTGACAGCAAGGCAAAGCGTGCAAACAAAGATGCAAGGATAGTCGAACTGAGATAGATTTGGTCAGAGAGTGTTCAAACATTCTGACATCGATTGGGAATACGAGCCGCGTCATTTTATGTGACACAGCAGACATGCAGGATTTGCTGCCGCATGCCGATAGGTTTTTGTGATCGGCTTTGAAAGCCGTTTATCGCCGACCACGTGTTTTTTTTACCGAAATCAGCCGCTATTGATCGCTGGCCAATCAATCAGCACATCCCTACTTAATATTGATATTTTTGGACTAATAATAGACGAAAGTCAAGCACGAAACAGCGGCCATTTATTAATTAATTTTTTTGAAGTAGACTGTACACTGGTGCCTCAACACAGGAGGTGTATAAATAAAAATGACTACACAGCCAATGACAGTGCAGTCAAGCCACATGGAGCGGAGTACTACAGTACATGCCAACTTAGGTAACGAAATGATTTTACAATGCCGCTGGGGTCCCAAAAAGACGAAATGTCTTGACTACCCTAAAGTAAAAAGTGATTTACAATGGGGTTTGTCCAAATGGATCACGTGCCTCTAATGTGTTTACTTTGGGAACCCCACACCTCAACTGAAGGTGATATGCATTGGTGTAAATCTCACCTATGGCAGGCCCAAACCTCTCTAGAACTGTGCATGTGTGCCAAATGTTCCACTTATCAGAACCACCTGAATTTGGCCAAAAAATGCAACAGGATTCTTGGAGATTTTTTTTTTTTTTTTTTTAGAGCCATTCAAGTTCTCCTAAACAACCCGAGGTCAGGGGCAGCCATTGATGGCGTAGAGTGTATTTGCCGCCTGGCAGTGCCAGCTGTACAGTCATGGTCGTGCAGGTGGGAGTCAATGGTACGTGGCAGTGGACACACACATTAGCCAGGGACATTACCTCACACTCAGCCTGGGTGGGTTAATTCAATTGGCCTGGCTGGCAGAGTAAAAGTTAGCAGAGTGACAAATGACTTCTACTGTAAGTATATTTTGTGTAGTAAGGCACATCGTGAATGAAACGGCCACATGCGGGTTAAATACAGTAAAGCCATAGTATGCATATGTGCATGATGGTTAGTGTGACAAAATATCAAAATAGATCGACTATTATGATTACTGTCACATGAACAGAGTATAACAAACCTGCCTGCCTTTGTTAAAAGACTTAAAATAGGGGAAAAAAGGCTAAACAACAACATATCAAAACAAATGATACTTTTCTATTTTGTTTGCCTAGAAAGTTCCTTCACAAAGGATGAGCTGTTTCAATCACAGCTCTAATGCAGTGGCGAGAAGGAAAAAAAAGGGGTAATTGGTTTGGTAAAGATCGTTTTCCATCACACCATAAAGCACTACACAATAGAAAAGGTCGCCAATTAAGCAATCATGAATAGCAAGCACTATAGCTGATGAAAATAGGCCAGTGGTTTAAATAGATTTGCAAGCAATTTACCTTTTCACAATGTTGGCAATCTGATGCAATTTGCTTGCAATTTTGTCGGCTTTTCAGTAGCCCTCAACAGCTGACACGACACGGTGCAAATGGCACAGAGAGGAGCGCACAGGAAAATGTAAAACTATCTTGGCCACAACGAGGTATCAGAATGGCGCTTCATCAGGAAAATTACAACAATTAGCATAAGTGCTCCAAAATCAACACTTTAAATGTCAGCAGCAAAGGCTGCGGGGCCGCAGATGTGCGAGGGTGCGCCGCGTCCTACAGGATGGACTCGCCGCGCAAACGCCAAGCAATCAGACACTATCCCTCGCCAGTGATGGCCCCACAATTGCTCTGACATTCTCTCAGGCCTGTCACTCTTGGTCACAGACTGTGTTTCCACTCTGACTTGATTTGCTGCTCAAGCAATTGCAAAAGCCTAGCAAGACTAACCCCACACCCCCCCCACACAACACCAGCTACCCCCACTTAACTTAGTCATTACACAGCTGACAATGAGGATAATGTATCTCAGGGTCAGGCCCTGGCTTATGTACTTGTTCATTTCGATTCATGAGGTTTTCTGAAAAACACACATAATGGCAAGCAAAGATTGTGGACTCCATGATGACCTGCCACTTCCTTCTTTAAATGTAAATCATCATCAGAAGGACCTGAGACTGGAAGACATTTCTTCTGCTATGGTTTCCTCTGGATCAAAATGAAAAAAGATCCATGCGCACAATTGGCAAAGTTCATCCAGAGTTCACGCTGGCATTTTCAGGACTGGACCAACGGATGTGCCGAGTCGCGAGCTGACTGAACAGCTTTTATGACGTATTGTCATAAAACTGCCAAAAGTAACGTTTTAACTCCAGTAACAAATTCATTAAATTAATTTCATTAAAGGGTCCCTGACGTGATTCATCAACTTCGCTTAAATATGTCATGTATTGTTTGTCATTATGTTCCGTATTGTTCGATTTTTTTTAAAGCAAATAGTAAATTTGCAAAAAGTTACATTTATAGATCATGGCAAACTATGACGAACTACCTCTCGCAGTTCAGCCTCATTTCCGGACGTGACATCATTGGGGTAATAGAATAGAATAGAATAGAATAGAATAGAATACCTTTATTGTCATGATACAAGGTACAACGAAATTAAAAATATGAAAACATATAAATATAAAAATAAAAAATATAATATCGCTCAGGTAAAAGAACAAGGCGATGTACGAGACGGAGGATGTTTACAGTGATTATAGCAAAGATTTGAGCGATGTGTCAATAGTTTTTGTGGAGGAAGAAACATTTGCAGATGAAATAGAGAAATTGCAGAACATGGACTTAAGCCTTAAGACATGATGGAGATGAAGATCGGTCTCCTTCAAAACACAGAATGGTAAGTGTAAATTACTCTGGAGTTCCTTATTCTTCTTTAAATCAGCTTCTTGATGAGTATAAAGGGGTTTTTATAGCCTGTTTTATTGTATATGTGGCCGCACGTCAAGGATGAATGTTCGCCGCCGTCGCCCGCTGTCATGTAAAATGCTTTGCAGCCTTGTCACTATCATGGAATACCATTTACAAGACATTATATAAACAAGACATGACTTACATGTCAAATTTGACGTAGTGGTCGTTTTTCGTTGTCTTGATTTTTCCTGTGGAATAGCATCCTTTTTCAAAATGTGTTCATACCGTACTTTCAAGCCAAACACTTCTTGTAAAGATATTCCTTCGAAGCAGTCATCAGTCATCAGTGAAATGATCACTGCATATGACAGAACTCCAGGCGGGCGTCCATCTGTCTCTCATTCTCTGCACTTGCCTCGTTCATTGTTGACTTAAACCTTCGTCTTTTGGGAAAGAAAACAAACTTACAGTATCACTGTGATACTGTGAACATCGAGCAGCAACACAACGTTTTGGCATGACTGCTATTTTGATGAAAAACATACTGAACCAAGAAGACGATCTACCTCGGAAAGCATTTGTTTAGTCTGCTTTAGCTGAAGGTGTTACCCAATGACGTCACTTCCGAAAAGGAGGCTGAGCTGCAAGCTCGTTTGTCATGGCTGGCGCCATAAACTATACATGTAATTTTTGCAAATTGACCGTTCGCTTTCAAAAATCGAATAATGTAGAACATAATTACAAACAGTATATAAAATCCATCCATCCGTTTTCTATCAGGGTCCCTTTAAAATGTTTAACACAATTAAATAATGGGCATCATGGAAAACCACACCTCTCTGTTATGATGCCAGATACAGGCAAGTGTAGCTAACTCCACAAAGGTACACAGAACACTCTTTTTTTTAAAAACTTTATTCCAACCCGAAGACATTAACAGCAGCGCTCAGTTCCAACACCGTATACTGTATGCATCTCCAACTCACAAGCACGTCTCCGTGTATCCTCTCCACACTTCCAACACTTCCTCATTCTTGACCAAACTCACGCAAGGTGCATTCACGGACATCGGGACTCTGAAAATCAACACAACAAAAGCAGGTCGTTAAGAAGACTACTCACTGTCACTGAGTAACAAGAACTAAAGCTCACTCAAGTCATTTTCTATATTCTACACAAAAAGATAGCCCAATTTAATTGTGTAGTATAAAAGTGTGGTGTCTCTTAGTTTTGCTATTCTTACTATACTGCGTTTGAAAATGACAACACTGTTCTAAGTACAGGTAACTCCAGCGTATAGCCTAGTTCAGAGAAATTGCAGAGAGACAGACAGATCATATTAAAGTGTGTAGTGTGTTTTAGCTTGATTTTAGTTTTTCGTTCATTTGGGGGTGTTAATAAACATACAGTGTGTTAAATACATATAATTGTGTACCGACATTTATCTTACATAGTTGCAAATGGGGATTAATCATGATTAATTAATTGATAACTGTGATTAATCGGAATAAAAATATTAAACATTTGTCATCCCTAATTGTTTTACAATATTATACATATTTACCATCTTTGTAAAGCGAAATATGTTTGAAATATGTCTAAATTATGTTTTAAAGGATACCATAAACAGGCAGAGCTTCAAACTCACTTTTGCTTATTCACCATATTGACCGAAATATAAGACAACCCTGAATATAGGACCAGGGTTCCTACAGATTTGAGATTTCCAAATTGTATACTTTTTCCAGACTCAGTAAATACGTGTATCATGAAAGCTGCAACAATTAATCAATGAACTGATGATTAATAAATTATCCAATTACTCAACAACCATTTTGGTATTGGATTAATCATTTTTTGATGTAAAAATGTAAACATCCTCTGATTTCAGCCTCTCAGATATGTATACTTGTTAATTAATTACGTAATTTGTTCCTTAGTCATCCATGAAAGCAAACCTACTATCTTCGTGTTTTAGGCAAAGCAAGATATCCACACACATCAGCTTTGACTTTTGAAAACAGTGATCAACATTTTTGCCCCTTTTCTGATATGTTTCAGCCCAAATCACTGTCTGTGTTTGATTTATATTGATTTGGTTTGTCTAGGGCCTAACCAAGTACGCTAGGTTCCCAACTTACGAACACAATTGGTTCCAGACAACCGTTCGCAAGTCGATTTGTTCGTAAGTCCAACAAAAGGTAATATTAGCAATGATATAGGTACTACATGTACGTGTATACATATACAGTATATGTGTATGTATGTAAATATGAGTTTGGATGTAGTAGTAATATTAAACGAGGATAAATAATGAAAAAAACAATAATAAAAGTGATATAATAATACGTAATGATAAATGTTATTTACCTTTGAAGAGGAGTGGTCGAGCATACGTCGTTGTGTTGGAGGAGGAGGAGGAGTTATTGAAAAAAGGACAAATCGCCGTCGTCGTTACACTCTTCTAAAAGAGTTAGTTCAGGGGAAACTACTGATGTGGAAGGAATCGGCGACGAAGGTGCAGACGAAGGTGTAGGCATTGGTGGCGAGTCACTCGGTGGCGACGGCGCAGGAGTAGCAGATCTACGTTTGAAGAAGCTTTCAAAGGAAGTTTGTGTGGTCTTCCTTTTCTTCTCCTCGTAGATGATACGGTAGCACTGTAGAGCCCCATTTTCGAACAAATTCAAATGACAAAATATCGTAATTTTCGACAAAATACATGACCAGTCAGCTTGTGAACGTTCTCTGAATGTTCGCAAGTCGGATGTTCGTAAGTAGAGAACCCAGTGTACTTGATTAATCGAAGTAACAAGCTTCAGATGAATCGACTAAGAAAATAATCATTAGCTGCAGCACTTGTATGTAAATAAATGATGTAATGAATCGTTTGTTTTCATGATTCTAATTATGTATGCCATTATTTCATCACATAATTTCCAGGAGTCTATAGCTAAGTAATGTAGGTCATACGAAGGCTAGGAGGAGGATAAGAGCAGAGGGCTGGCCATTCAACTTCAGTTTCTTTTTTTCTAGTTTCCAGTTTTGGTCAGGTCTCCTTTGAAACCCCTATTCTAATACACTATTAGTTTGTTTTTTAAAAATGTTTAATTAAAGCATGATGGCCAAAGCTCTTTTTGTTTGAGTGGAAGATGCAAACAGGGCTTAATGATCAGATGCTGAAATTAATCATCAGATAGATAATGTGATCTGTTTGGGAGTCGACCTTTAGCGATGGCATATTGTGTCACCTGGTTAGTGATGACACTGAATGAATCATGCGGTGTAAAAAGTGAGAAAGGATTTTTTATGTTTTAACTTGTAAAATTAGACATTTCATTAAAGATACAGTATGTTAATGCAAGAATCTTAAATAGCACAACCTCTTTTGATCTCTGTAACGCTTATGCGTTACTTAATTTCTCCATATGGATTTCAAGCTCATGCTATCACTCTAATGCTGTGTTTTGTCAATAGCCTCCCTGTTGTGTATTTAATAGTTACCAGCATCCAGGCATCAATATTACAAGATTAATTAGTCTGGAAGTCATAGATTTCCTTGCAATGACAGAGAAGGAAGGCAAATAAATGAATGCCATGTATTCACAACAACAAAGTGGGAACATTTTTCCTTTGTGCTTTGAGCGGGTATAAACCACAACATTGTCAGCATTGTCCAAACTATCCAAGTTGACTAAAAACACTTTCTTATGCATGGCCGGGCAGTTGTTGGAGATCTCACTTTAAAAGAAATACTCAACACATTCTTATTATGTATGTTTGGCATATGTGAGGTTGTGTTTCTGGCCAACAAAATGCAGTTGTTTTGTATACCAACGATACACTAAATGCACTGTAATATGCTCGCCAGGACAGGTGTTGGCAATGATGCTTTCTAAAAGAAACAGTGTAACTATCCTCTGTTGGCATCATTAATCCGTTCCAGATGGATCCGAGTTAAACCAAAACATACTCTAACCAAATCAATTTTCTCATAAGAAATAATGCAAATCCAATTATGTAAATAAATATGTTACCACAGAACACCTTTTATAGTTTTGCAATTATAGTTTTACACACAGTAAACAATTTGAAATGCATATAAATGCTTATGAATGATGAATGAAAGGGATAAATGTTACATTTAACACTTTTACATTAGTGTTTTGCTATGAGCTATTTCTTGAATTTGATAGTGTTTCTCACCTTCTTTATCAAAAGGTTGTCACTTGCAACTTTCTTTGGCACCAGTGTGGGTTGTTTTGCAGCCGTGATCAATAAGAAAAGCAGAGACTTGTGGCGTAACTGTGTTAGTTAGCAAAGTACTACAGGGTCAACTGCTGATGATGTCTTCGACGGCGACGGAGCTTGGGGACAATCAGTACGTTTCCATGCATTAAATTAGTCAGATTACTGAAACAGTTTTCTCCGGGTACTCCGGTTTCCGCCCACATTCCAAAAACATGCATGTTAGGTTAATTGGAGACTCTAAATTGTCCATAGGTATGAATGTGAGTGTGAATGGTTGTTTGTCTATATGTGCCCTGCAATTGGCTGGCGACCAGTCCAGGGTGTAGCCCCGCCTTTCGCCCGAAGTCAGCTGGGATAGGCTCCAGCATACCCCCGCGACCCTAATGAGGATAAGCGGCATAGAAAATGGATCAATGGATGGAAAATTTTGCGGCTTCGATAAATTGACATGGCAGCACGGTGGCCAAGTGGTTAGCATGTTGGCAACACAGTCAGGAGATCGGGAAGACCTGGGTTCGAATATCTGCTTGGGCATCTTTGTGTGGAGTTTGCATGTTCTCCGCACATTCCAAAAACATGCATGTTAGGTTAATTGGAGACTCTAAATTGTCCATAGGTATGAATGTGAGTGTGAATGATGTGCCCTGCGATTGGCTGGCGACCAGTCCAGGGTATACCACGCCTCTCGCCTGAAGTCAGCTGGAATAGGCTGCATACCCTTGAAAATGGATGGATGGATAAACATATGACATATGCATGCGTGTTTGTTTTCCTCTCTCTTCCCTCTCTTTACCACACAGGCTGGATGACTAGAGGGTCCACTCTGCACCGTGGTGAAGTTAGTTTCACATTGGACGTTGAATATTCAGGTCTGTAGCAACTGCTCTCTCATGGTGCGGGGAGCTGGCACAGGAAGTGTCGCTGGTTGTTTATACTAGGAACCGCCTGTGTCTCAACAACACGGTGGTCAGCCTCTCAGAGATGGTAGGACGAAGACTTTTGGAAGCCAAAAGAAACATACACTGAGCTAGCCATCAATAAATTACTATTGCGTTGAAGAGAGTTTGTTAAAAAAATAACAACCATATATTCTAAATCAATCCATCAACTGATCGACAACCATGTTTAATGATTAGTCCTACATAGTATCAGCATTAGAGACCAAAGATGAGGTGAAAGAAAAACGGTAAAAATACAGTATAGTAGTCTATCTCTGCAGCGTAGGAGAAAGTTAGCACATGCACAATGGTGCATTCACAGACTGTCGAACAAAGTGGGACGGGTCACCACTCGCAACAAACAACAATTACATGCAAAAACTATGGGATTTGTAACTGTATATATATATATATATATATATAGATATAGATATATATATATAAATCAAATAATGGCCCATATTATTGTACACATTTAGATAAAATGTAGTTATTTACAAATGTTTTTTTTTGTTGTTTTTTAAAAAAAAATTTTTAAATCATTGCACCTGAAAGGCCTTGTTTGGCCCCGCCCATAGACTGGTACCCAGTGGTTGGGAACCCCAGGTCTATGAAAACTGTAATATGCATGCCAGGCCAGTAGTGGGCTCTGTCACTTTGTAAAAGAAATACTAAAGGCATGCAAGGCAACTGGGTTTTTATAATCGATGTTTATAAGTAATTTTTTGTGTTTCTAGCCTCAAAAACACTATTGTTGTGTACATCAACGGCCAAAGAAATGCAATTTTTGTCCATTAGCATTTGAAAAATGGTGCTGAAGGCCTATAAGCAACGGGCCAAGATGACGTAAGCAAAGGGGGAAAGTTTTATTTTTTGTTCATATGACCCGCATCAGTATTCTAAGGCCCTGGCTCAGGAGCGTCCCCCAGCGTTGGACTAGTTACGAGCCTGCTGCTGATGGGCTTAGCACAGATGGGCTTGAGCCTGACTCCCAGCTCGCTCCTTTGTATGGACCGGGCTCTCTAATTACACATGATGTGAGGGAGAGTAAGGGGAAGGAGGGAGAGCCCCCGCAAGCAGGTGACAGGACGAGGAGAGAAACCTGTGGCAGATTCTCAGCACCATCAGGCACAACGTAGCTGCGGCCCTGACAGCTAATTAGAAGCGACACAGATTTCTCCCAGTGTAACAGATGTTGCCTAATCAGTCCAGCTCGGGAGAAGCCGACGCCAGCAACATTTCATGCACAATTTAACCATCTAAAAAGGGATGAAATACTTAATGCATTGTAAGGCCAGCACAGCTGTTTCTTTCGTGGGGAAAATTTCCCAGTCTAAAAAAAAAAAAAAAATACATGTTTTATGTAACTCCAGTGGAGTGTCTATAATGTAGAAATAGCTGAGAAAAAAATAGCTGCCACACATCTGCCAGAAGATTTCAGCATAATATTGATGGAGCAAAAGAGCTCAGTGAGAAATAGTCAATAAAGCATTGACTACAGAAGAGTCAGTGATGAATCAATGCTACCATTCTAAATATTATATGGGGTATACTGGACATGTCAAATAAAAGAATCGCTCAAGACATTGTGGACAACTGTATACTTTCAACTTTGTGTGGACAGTTTGCGAAAGACCTTTTCTGTTCCCAGTGCACATAGCAAGGTGCATGCAGGCATGCTTGGGTGAGTTTTGTGTGGAAAGTTGGGAGCCCTACCTCAAGCCTGTCAAACGTCTCTCTGATGAATTAGAACAGAGATGTTGTAGTTAATCAGACAGATGGAATACAACAATAGAGATCTCTCAGGTCCAACACTAGTGACCTCTGGATGAATGGACAAAACAATCCCACAGACGCACTCCATAATTTGTAACAAGTCTTACCAGACCGGTGGAAGCATTTATCCAGTAGATGAAAAGGTGGGGACTAACTTCAGATTTTCTTTGACATTCTTCTGTAAAACAAACCAAAACAATCAGACTTAGAACACGAAGCACAGTCTGAACCACGAGGCTTTGATTTATTCAGCTTTATGACATACCGACCTCATAAGAAATACCTGAAATACAGTACAGTTAATCCATTTCTTTTTAAATACACCACAGACAATGTTTTACGTCACATTTCAGCATAACTGTCTGAAAATCAAGTTATACAGTTAACGTGTTTTTCAGCTAACGTCAAAAAAAAAAAATTCACATTACGGTTTGTGTACATTTTCCGGTTAGCGTGAAATGTGACGCGCATCTTGCCATTAATACATTGCATGATTCCAATTGTGGTCTTAATGTATTTTTATTACAAACGTCCTACTTAGCTTAGCTTGCTAACAAAATAGTAACCGGAACCGGAAGTCAGTTACGTCGCTCGTTTATGCTGTCATCAGCGGTTGACTCTCAAGGATGTTACCACAAAACACATTTATATAGTTTTATAATTAGAGGCTTAGATGCATAAAACAATTCCAAATGCATATAAATTATAATGAAAGGGATGAAGGAACTTTAAAGGTTACTTTTGCCTTCACTGAAGGCATGACTGTTCCCAAAGACACAATGTGGCAGCAAGATCAACACGGACAATACCTTTGTGTTTTGTCATGAGTTATTTGTTACATTCAACAGTGTTTCTCACCATCCATCCATTTCTATGCCGCTTATCCTCATTCGGGTCGCGGGGAGTGATTCTCACCTTCTCTATCAAAATGCTAGCACTTGCAACTTTCTTCAGCTCCATTTTGGTTTATTGAGAAACACTACTGAATTCAAGAAATAACATGGCAAGACAGGAAGGTGGTGTCTATGTGATCTCTCGCTGCTACATGGTGTCTTTGAGAACACTTTGGTCAAGAATCACGTCTTCAGTGAAGGTAAAAGTGAAGTTAAATGCTCATTTATCCATTGATTTGATCATTTATGTGTATTCATACACAGTTTCAATTGTTTTGCGCATGTAACACTACATTTGTGAAACTATAAAAACATGTTTTGTGTTAATATTTGTGGCTTTCTGAAATGGATTAATTGGTTTTACATTATTTCTCACGGGAAAAATTTACATGGTTAGCGTCCGTTTCGGTTACAGTCGGACCTTCTGGAATGAATTAATGACGCTAACCAAGGTTCCACTGTATACTGTGAGTAAAACATGTAGGTTACCTTAATTTACCAAATATTTGCTTTGATTTGCATCCCCTGTAGGTGTAACGGTTAAACGTACCAATCCAACAGAACCTCTAAAATCTAAATTTTGGAAAAAATATGACTTTAACGTCGCCCAAACCCTGAGAATTGGAGCCACCGTTATGCGTAACAGGAAATAATAGCAAACCTGATAAGAGACCTGATAAGAGACTTTTTCTTGGTCTTTTTGCAGCACTAATTCCAAGACCTAAACCTAAAAATGTTTAACAATACACATTTATGCTGTGTATTTGACCTGCATTATCATGTATTTATAAATGATTACTGACTTGTAGTGAATGAGATAGATTTTCTGTCGAAAAAATGGCTTATTTTCATATGGTAAAATATGCAAAATTTGACAAAACAATTGGAGAATTTGCCAGACCGTGAATGCCGATACCACCGTACATGATTACTGGATAAGTAGAATAAGTGATTTAGACCTTCAGCCATATTAGTAGAAATGTATATTTAAATGCAATAAATATTTACAAGCACCCAAAAACAGGCCATTTAAAATCCCATAATACACAGCTAAAAATCTCAGTGGAACCCAAACAGCGATTGTGATAGCAATGTGTTTTATTTGGCACACTATCAGATAAATATAGATTTGTGTCCTCGCTCTTCCGTTGCCGTCCAACATTGAACGGCCAGATCTTTTTCTTGCTATCTGCTCGTGTATTGGCTGTATCTCATCAACTGTGCATTTTTATCTGATGCACTGGATGACAGGTAATCTAGCTGAAAGTTCCAACAATTGCACACAAAGAAAAAAAAGCCACGGCTGATGAAATCTGAGCAGTTATCACACTAACCATTACCTGTCAAGCCCTCTGCTTCAATTTAAGGGTGCATCAATTTTCTGAAGAGGAAATCAAGGGCGAGGAAGAAAAGCAGTGCAGATAAACAGTGACAAAGGCCTCTTTTCTGCTGCTTTTATTTATGATGGGATGTAGCTGTGCAGGGACCACACGAGGGGCTTTATCAGACCAACAGATACATCTCTGATAGCAGGGGAGTCTTCACCCTTGATGAAGTGTTGTACTCGCCAAGGAAGATTTCTGGCTCAAACGACTTTGGCTTGAAAGGAGACAGGGGGAGTCCCCGAGCGGCTGCAAGCGGTTGACGAAGGTGACACACGTAAATAAAAAGATGGAACCTTAAGAGTTCTGCTTTGCAGTGCTTGTTGTCTTGTAAAGTATATAAGAACAGATTCATTGAAGCAGTGTTAGTCATGCATGGTAACATACATAGTCATATATTACTGTATAGAAAACCAACAAACCAACTGGACTGATGGCGGGTGGGGGACCAGGGGGGTCTGTCTCCCTCAACCGGTTGTGTTGATGAAATGGAGAGAGAAAGGAGAGGGACAGAGAAAAAAAAGGTCGAGGCATTGGGGATGGATGAGGATGAAACTGATTCCAACTTTTCTTTCAAAGACAACATTATAAATCGCACAGTCTACAAATTATAAAATATTTCAAAACAAGGGCTAAAATACGTATGACAACAAGATATTTTCTCTTACTGTGTTAGACCAGTTTGCTTATCTTAAGTAATACTGTATGTACAAAGCATATTGCCTTGTTGAGCATTTACAGTAATATAGCTTGGATTTTAGTACAGATTACTTAATACGTAGCAATAATGAAGTGTCTTCTACGAAAAAAAAAGTCAAGTTCAAAATATATATATATTTTTTTTTACCATGATGTCTGTTGTTTCATCTTGCTTCGATTCCGGTTCAACAAGTCATCCTGTCACTTGTTGCTAAGCAGAATTCATAGGGCTTATTTATAACTGCCCCTAAAGCCAATGAAAAAATGCTAGTCCGCTGCTGCATTGGACCAGAGGGGCACTGCCCTACCAGATGCAACAGATACAGGTGCCGTCTTTCTTGGATGTGTTTTACATTTAATACAGAGTTACTTGTTTGTGAAATGAAGTGCGTTCCTAAATCCAGTATTGTTTGCTTGAGTCATTTGCATTGCTTGCATGAATGCACGCTTGTGTTGTGTAAGAGAGTGCTGTATTTTTGTAACATCTTCGATGTTAGGGCAATGCAAATCATAAACTATAAAGCTGGAATATCAGCAATTTATAAAGCCGTTAGAGCGCTACGCTATGACCCATCGTAACCCAGCCTTTACTTTTAGTCACAGATCAAATGAAACAAATAAGTTATACATGCATTCATGTTTTGGTAGAATCCTTCAAGCCGAGAAGGTAGGCAATAAGCAATAAGGTGGGAGTCTAAGCCCACTGTGCTAATGTGCTAAGAGCTGTGTGTGTGTGTCTGTGTGTGCGTGTGGGTGTGTGTGTGTGCGTGTGTGCTAGTGAACTAATACTGAACATACAGGTTAAGGGCTCCCATGCTGACAGTTAAGTGAGTAGACAGAGAGGAACTATAATTAGATTCATCAACTGTTATTGACAGACTTGAGTTTGATCAATACACACACTCACTATATTGTACCAAATACCAATATCTGTCAGTATCCGTCTTAACTGCATTAGTTACAGTCAAATAATTAAATGTACCCCCCTTAGCTATGGATGGCTTTGTGTGTCAGTGGTTCAAGAAATAAATCCATTTAGGCTGCAATCACTGTGAAAAATAACACTGTGAAAATTCATCTCATCAAAATGCTATCAGAGAAAACATGTCGTGCGTTAATTCCCACTAAATGCTAAAGAAACCCACAAAAATAAGTGTAAATTCATCTGAGGATATGACCTTGGTTGGCGGTGAAAAGCTTTATATTGATTCAATCGTGTAGCTCAGGGGTCCTCGATTACATTGTCCAAGGGCCAGAATTCTTCTCAACAGACACTGTGAGGGCCACATAGCATCATTACAAATATATTAATTATGTGTTAACTATATTAATTGTGTAATTAATTCATGGGTGAATACTGCCGATTATGAGTAAAAAAATAAGCATATTTAAGCAAATGTTTCGTATTTATCTAAATGAAGCATTTTCAAGACGCATTCAAAGACGTTTACGTAGTATTCTACACCAGTCACTGGGTGTCTTCGGATTCTTATTTATGTGTTATTATGTCGACAATATTGGGTAATAGGAGTGTAAAGGTGACTATAGGGGTGTTAGTTCATGTCTTGAGGGCTCAAATAATGTTAAAAAAAACATATTTAGAAGGTCATTAACAGGTTTTCGATGCTCTAGCTACAAAAATATTCAATTTCACTTATCACGGTCAGGGCTGGAACCAGTTAACCGTGATAAATGAGGGATTACTGTACAAAAATATTCCATTTATAAATAAGGAATCCTGCTTTGCGGGAATTCACTTATCACGGTCAGGGCTGGAACCAGTTAACCGTGATAAATGAGGGATTACTGTACAAAAATATTCCATTTATAAATAAGGAATCCTGCTTTGCGGGAATTCACTTATCACGGTCAGGGCTGGAACCAGTTAACCGTGATAAATGAGGGATTACTGTATTGTATTACATACATTGATATATGTTTGGATTTTTTTAAGCTTTTGCCAGTGTTAACAGACGCATATTACTACTGTACTGCAGCAAGCGACTAAAGTCCATTTTTGGTAAATGCATATTTTGTTGTGCAGTCGCTGTTAAAAGTCCAATTCCAGTGTTTGCTTTTTAAATGCTAGTCGTTGGTTATCAATTGGTCCACCTAATCTTGACCACCGTGCGAGTATCCGAGCCTCGAGAGAATCCATTATTGACGATGCCAAACACTCTCCTACTCCCTGCCATTGACATTTGACCCCCTCTTAGTATTTTCCTTCTATTCAGAATCACTGATAGCTTTTAGTTTGCCATAAATGCCTGATTTATATTTCCACTGACTTAGTCCTGCATTGACTGCCTGCCTGGGAGTGATGCAGATTGTATTGCACATAATAACCACCATCGTTGAGCCTTTAACAATGTATTTTAAATTGCTCGATGGCGACGTGCAGCTGTCGAGAATGTCAATAAATATACTTTTTTTTTTCCCCCACAGAACTCAAGCTAATTGTTGTGGAGACCAAAATGAGTGTGCAAGTGTTTCTACGTAGACAGCAACAAGCAACTAGGATGTGTTGTTGTTTCTATGTAGTGCAGCAAGCTAATGAAAACATGTGGTTTGTGAAAAATGATGCATGAGCAGTGCTGGGCAAGTTACTTCCAAAACGTAATGTAGTGGAACCTTGGTTAGTGGTCTAACTCTAACAGAAACATACGCAAACCTAATCAATTTTTCCCATAAGGAATCATGTAAATGCAATTTATCTGTTCCAGAAATCCAAAAATGCTAACACAAAACACTTCCCTCTAGTCTGACTGGTGTGTGTCCCACCTTGTCTTTGGGCATGGCCTGATGAAGCCTGCTCGGGTGAGAGGCGAAACGTCTTCTAAGACAACCTGAACAATCCAGTTGCGATCGATTCAGTGCCCTGAGAATACAATGACCTGAAAGAATGACAATATTCACAGGCATGTTAACACAAAACACGTTTTTAAAGTTTTACAATTATAGATAAACATGCAGAAAACAATTTGAAATGAATATAAATGATGGATGAAAGGGATAAATGAACATTTAAGGTTACTTTTAGTCTCAGTGAAGACATGATTCTTGATGTAAGTGTCCCCAAAGGCACAATGCAGCAGTGAGATCAACCACCCCCTCCTTCCTGTTTTGACATGAGTTATTTCTTGAGTTCAATAGTGTTTCTAACCTCATTAACCCAAAATAGAGCCAAAGAAAGTTGCAATTGCCAGCATTTTGTTAAAGAAAGAGAGAAACACAATTTAACTCAAGAAACAACAATAACAAAACAGGAATATGGTGCCCGTGTGGTGTCTCGTTGCCACATCATGTCTTTGGGAACAGTAGTCTTCAATGAAGGTACAGTATAAGTAACCTTAAATGCTCATTTGGTCATTTCGGTCATTGTTTATATGCATTTAGAAAGGTTTAGAATTATAAAATGATAAGAAAGTGTTTTGTGTTAACATTTTTGAGAATCAACCACTGATGACATCACAGACAGGCGACGTAACTTCCGGTTCCTGGTGCCATTTTGTTCGCCGCTAATAGGATGCTAACTAGGAAGGATGTTTTCTGATTAAAAAAAAAAAATATTAAGAATACAGATGGACTCACAAAGTGCATTAACAACACGACAAGACACGCACCACATTGTACGCTAACCAAAGAATGCACACAAACAAGTCAAAATTGTGGCATACATTTTCGACGTTAACCAAAAAACACGCTAACCGGGGCGGACGCTAACCAAGGTTCCACTGTATGGTTTTTATTACTGGTTAGGGGCAGGACGGGAAGGTTGGGATGTTAACTTGTTAATTATGATTAAATATATAGAGAAAAAAATAATGAGTTAAACAAAAATCTATTGCTTAATTGTTTATTCACTTTTTTTTTTCCACTTTTGCAAGTGACACTGAACCTTTCTCAGTACCTTAGTGTTCCTGGAACCCAGAAGGCTGATGCACAGGTGAGTGATAACAGTAAACTACAGCATTATGCTGACAATATTGTACAATATTGTTTAAAAAACTTCCCAACTCCAGCAAGGAGATTAGCATGGTTGTGTGCATATTGTGCGCCAAAACTTGGTTTAGCCCCAAAGCACTTCAAGTCTACGGTCCCACCTTCATGTTGCAGCTAGCACGGAACTAACATGAGCAAGCGGTGTCGCCAGCCCACACATGACAGGATGACTGCCTGCAGAACCAGAACCAGGATAAGTAAGCCCATCTGACAAACAAACAAAGCCGCTGGAGAAACGTGTTGAAGACACTGGAAGTGCTTCAATTCACCGAGCTTCAAAAGCTTGAAGCCAACTTGAATTGACAAGTGAGAGCCTTATCTTTTCTTGATTGACAATTTAATCCTGGATATTGGGGAGAAAAAAAAAGGACATAAAAACCTGACACGAGTATCATGGTTTTATTACGTGGCTCCGATATTAACTGTAATTGCATCCTACAAAATGATTTGCAGTGGAGGTCATTATTGATGAGCTGCTTGCAAAATACGCACACAATTTCTGCACACAAAAAATCACTAAGTACAGGAACTTTAGAAAGCCGATAACAATTGCTACATTTCGTGTTTGCGGCTAGGATGCTTGTTAATTAGCATGGGCTCCTTGAACGCCTTCTGTTTTGCTTCGAACACACACCAGCTGCAAAGTAAGAAGCTACGCTTC
Organism: Dunckerocampus dactyliophorus; assembly: GCF_027744805.1. Lineage (NCBI taxonomy): Eukaryota > Metazoa > Chordata > Actinopteri > Syngnathiformes > Syngnathidae > Dunckerocampus > Dunckerocampus dactyliophorus. Next base: position 22,356,230 of record NC_072825.1, read on the forward strand.
GTTATGGGGCTAAATTACTCCACGTGAATAAAATGTTATTAAGGTAATTATGTATCGATGTCTCTAAAATCATGTGGTGTTCAATCATCACACGACTGTTATCACTGACATGAATTTTATTTGTCACTATTTTTCATGAACTTAACATCGTACAATTATCTTTTTAAATGTTTTTTTTTAGGAATACTGCAAAAAAAAGCAAATTTTGAGTGCACCTCAACATTAATTGCCATGTCAGGTTTTTAGTCAGCAGGCTTGGGGATCGTGTCATGTGTCTGTCCGTCGATTCAGTCGTCTATTTGAATTGAAAAACATTGCTTATTCTGTCCATTTTTTTTGTTCATTGTTATTCAGTTAAAATCAAATGAAGTAACCACTGAGCCTCGAATTGTTGGATGAAATAAATGAATCAAGTCCCACCACTAACTGCAACATGAATGTTTCTGAATTGTAATTGCACTATCTTCAGTCAATTTTGTGCAAAAATTTAAAAAAAATTAAAAATTCTTAATTTTTCATCTATGAGCTAAGAAGAACATCTATGAAGGGGTACAATTTGGTCCTCATCCGAAATTAAGAATGCTTATTTTCAACATGAGTTGACATCTTCACTATTCCAGTTTTTCATATTTTATGTATCGGGTATTCCGACATCCGTTTCTATTATTCTGTTTGTGAATTGAGCTACATGGTTGGTGCAAAATCTTAGAAATGGTTGTCAGTGTGATGTAGTGGGGTACACCACCACTGCAAACCACCATTGCTAAATTAATACCGCTCAAACGCATTATCGTTGTCAAGTGAGAATTTTTGATACAGCTCGTATATTGGATCTCTGAGATGGTGTAGTTGCTCTTAATGAAGTGGCCGGTCGTGTGCATTAACTTCAAGGGTTCAACATGGAAAATAAAAACGTAAATGATGGTGAACGTGCTCACTACAACTAGTTGGGTCGTGACAAGTAATAACTCACACCACTGAGTCACTGAGAACAAGACAGATGCTCATATTTGATGGATGGCTCAAATATATTTAAATATCCTCTGTCCTATGACCCCTGTAGGGCAAGCTAATGTCTCAGACGCTGTCTCCTTCACTTGCACTCACCACAACACACACACACACACACACAAACAGGGGGAGAGGGCTAGAGGAGTCACAGTTAATGGGATTACCCAAGCGGTCCCTAAGCTCACCTCCAGGTCCCACTGTGGCAATCAGAGGCCTCAGCATCCTTAACGCATCATGAAGAGTGCTTGTGGTACCACACTGAGGGGGGACCTCTGCTCTCTAACCTCCTAACACAAGCAGGGCTCTAACTGCACTGACCTCCGCTGCTTTTATGGCGCTAAACGCACCAACCATGCAGCAGGTCATACTGGAGAGACACCATTAACCCAAACCCTCCAGACTGCACTTGCTACGTTTAAATATCTCTCCTCTGGCAATCACAGCGGCATCAACACCTTGCTGCTTGACCCCATCACACCGCCGCACATACTTGATCTCTAATGCTGGGGGTCACGTCACTAATGGATCTGTACTCGCGTGTCCAGGCAAATAAAAAAAGAAATGCAAATTTGTGTGCCGCTTTGATAGAGGAAGACACGGCAACAGGGGCTACACACATTTTTGCTTATCCACACTCCGCAACGCGATTACTCCGAAATGAAGCGGAAAATGGAAGCGATTTATTAACGAGACATTAGACGCACTTTTAATAACCTTCCCATCCTGCTCAGCGGGGAACTGCGGATTACACCACACAGGTTTCGGTGACACCAGAAAGGAAGTCCCCCGCCGGGTGTGTGAAGAGCGCGAGGAGGGACACAATACCGAGCCTGGGGTTCTCACATCCCGCTCTGGGCCCTCACCCCAAGGGGAAGGACAATGGGTTAAAAAGGCATGAATGTCCTGCCTATCCAGGATATAATGTAGGTGGCTGCCACTGAGTCTGAATGGGCTGACGGAGCAGCGTAGGGAGAGGCACAAAGAGGCCACAATAAAAGAGATTCCTCGGGTCACTAAAGCATTGCATTCACTTTGGCCTCCACCGCTCACACATTCACCTTTAGTCTTAAACACAAGGGATACATTTGGCATGTAAAATATAGGATGAAACATAAACTGAAAACTGTGAAACAATTAGAACTTATTTTAAACAGTCAAAAAAAAAGTCTAAATGAATCCAGTCTTTGTTAAGAGTAGATGGAAGGCCACTCTTGGGGGGAAATACAGAGGTGTTGATCTGAGCTTGTTAGAAAGACGAATCCGGTTCAAAAGGAAAAGCATCACTCCCACTAAAAGTAGAGGAAGGATTAGTGGAATTCCACAGTATCAAGTGGCATACGTTCGTGCAAAAGTGTGAGAAATCAACACTGCTTTGCTTGTTGTACACTTCAAATAAGCGCAGGAAATAACCAAGGGAACCGACATTAATAACACTTTTCCCCATGAAAACAAACAAAACTTGCAAGCCAACTATCCAAACCTCTAAAAACAAAAGGCCTGCTAGAATTTCAAAAGGAAATCGCTGGAAAAAATGTGTTTCAAAAGGCTGGGCAAGATAGCAAACAGATTATGATGCTAATTTTAATATAATGGTAATCATTCACTACATTTACACGCATTAAATTAGCCGGGATCCCCAAACAAATCGGTCTCTTCAATTTTTTTACACCTGGATGTGAAGTCCCTGTGTATATGCACTATATCTAATTCGATCGTTGGCCATCGTGTGCCTCCGAAACGCTAGGTGGCGCTTATGTTCCTTTCATCGCGGGTAAATGTAAGGCTTTTTCGGTTGACTGATATCACGTCACATCAAAACAAGGCATCTTGGCAGCTCGTCACACATCGGTAAATGAACAGATCAGTACTTGTTGCACACGCTGTACATGCTTTCATATTGGTACACATTAGCTCTTGTGGCTGTGGTGATGTTCCATAGCAGACAGAAATAACGAATGATCCAGTGCGCCATGAACACGACTTCTGAATTGAACGGATCCACTTCCGGATTATATCCTGCCGTGGAGGCTGGCCACACTGAACACCGGCTCTAGTGATTGGATGGATGGTAGTCTTTACATGCATGAGGGAACTGGATTCCAATCGATCGCATAATCTAGATATGTTAACCAATCCTTTAAAAGTCAAATATGATCTAATTAAGGTGTTTACAAGCATTTTAAAAAGCTGGTTTCAATCAAATTGATGCAATAATTTGATGTATTTTTTGGGACTATATTTTTTCATTGGAATCTACCAATTGTTATCTCACTGATGGTGAAAACATGATTGAAAAAAAAGATGCATTTTGTCTTTGATTTTGTCTTAAAAATATTTTCTCAAAAATGACGGGTCGTCTAATGTTCCACATTTTGCTGATTGGCTGAGAGATATAACAAACATTACGTCCAGGGACCGCCAGCGAAAGGCGAAAAAACTAGAGTAATTGATAAAAATGTTTTGACACACGGCTCGCTCCTTCCAAACCATCCCGCTAGCTTGATGTTGACGTTCTTCTCCGATTTTGGATCAACATTTGAAATAAAAGTGACTGCGACTGTAATTAGACTAAATTCAGCTCCAGAACCATTCCTTTCTCTTTTCAATTGCCGTTGTTCACTCGTGACACAATCCAGGTTTAAGCCCTAAATATGCCTCACGCACTTATTAAACGCATAGTAGAAAATCTATAGGCACTCACCACTAATGGAGGATTATGTAAGACAATCCACGGAGAGATGGAGTTAAGATGTAGCCTTTAGCCTGGTCGTCAGGCTCATGCGAGGGGCTCGCAGAGTAGAGAAGATGTTTCTGGAAGTCCTTTCAACATAATCCACACAGATTCCACTGACGATTTATGGTATTGCATTGACTGGTGTTCACCTTGCTGCAGGTTTGCATTGTTGAATCTAGCGCGTCCATAGCCAAAGACTTTTGTGTTTCGCAGCAAATAGGGGCTGTTCAAGTGCCACCGAACAAAGTCCAAAATCTCATCGCTTGATGAAAGACATTATCAGTGAAGCAAAAGACAGGAACGTAAAAATGATGGACTTTCTAACAGTGGTCGGTTGACATATATGCTGTACATTTAACCCGTATTATTATGTCTTCATAAATTATTACTTTAGCGTGAATGAGATGTGTTTTCTGCGGGAAAAAAACAACTTATTTTTCAGACTTAAGTGTTTAAGTTACCAAATATGATTCCTTACCCTAACACATGTCTACACATGGAGACACGTGACGATTCCCAGCACCCTCAATCTAATTAAAGCAAATAAACTCATAACGGATCGACTGGGTCACAAAACAGTGCAGAGGAAGCTAATTTGCTTCCTTGCTGTGGCTCCAGCAACAGATAATACTGTTTTATTACACAAAAGGTCACCAGGGAAATTAACTTCTGGGCCAGCAAATAAAAAGAAAAGGCCCGGCACTCGGAGTAACAAGTACATACTGATTACATTCAATCACGGCTGTCCCAGTTGGATAGGACGCTGACCTTTCTGCTGTCTTGTCAGGAAATAAGATATGTAAACGCACTCACGCTGGAGGGTCCCTATGTTGTATTGAGGAAACAATCAAGCACGGCAGACACTACAAGGCGCATTTTGCACGGGATCCATTTGGCGGAACGGAGTAAAAAAAAAAAAAAAAAAAAAGTTTAATTTTACCAGTTGAATGGGAATTCATGGCTTTTTCCCTCCAAAGTCTGAGTGCACTGAATTGGATTAAGAGCACACCACTGAATGCACAATGAGAGAACAAAAAGTTTCAAGTTCTTTGTGTGCTCTTTAATGCAGCAAAAGTCTAATTGTTTATTAGCCACCCTCGATCAAGCCCATAAAACACTGTACTCTCATGATGTTTTCACCCTCCAACTACAAGATGATTTTTGGTATAATTTCCTTTCTTTTCTTTTATTTCCCAATGCTTCTTTTATTGTATACTTTCATTTCATTTTGTTTGTGGGCTGCTGGCGCTGTTAGTCACTGTCTGCCTTGCTGGCCATGATTGATGTTTACAGGTCATAGCAATACTCTTAACTCATTAGTTAGAAAGGGAAAGATGCGAGCACTTGCTGGAGTGAGATATTGCCCAGGAACACGGGGAGCTATTTCAAGTGGCCAGACAGAGAAACTTAGCATCAGTGTGATAATAGCCCCTGAACTATTGCATGTTTCAATCAATGGAGACACAAGTAAATAAAAAAAGCAGAGGGTGAAGATTCAGCTGCATCGATCCCGGCTCACCACAGACCTTGCTGACAATCTATGGTCTGGGCCGCTAATGCTCCCAGTCATCCACAAAATCAATGAAACTCATCCTTTCAATAGCATCCAATTATTAGCACAAAGTGAAGGTAGCCTTCTACAATAGATTAGAAAACTTTATTGAAAAGCAACACAGACTAGATAAACACTACCTGGAATGTGGATAAGGTGGAATAAAAAATAATAAAAAAGCAACATTACTTAAGTTCTACATGCAACCGTTAGTAGACATAATCAACGTTGTCCATTACCAAAATTCATCGACAAAGATTTGTTATTGTCGATGTGTAGTTGAATAAACCTTTCACAGATTGACCGCGTGAAGACGAAGAAAGAAAAAATGGCGAGTCAGGAGCGAGAAGCGGCGTTACCGGAGATAAGAAGTCAACCCAACCATTGAAAATAAGCAAGCTAAGTCTGTGACATGTAAACTTGTCGACATGTCGTCTTCCTCAGCATCATCACCGTCGCCGACCTAAACGCTAAACTAACCAAGCATGGATAAAATGATTACGTATCTTTGTAGCATTTATACAACATGTAATTGTTTTTACAACCAATACCAGTGGCTGGAGTGCCAACAGAGCAGATATACAATTTTTTAAGTAGTGTCTAACGTGCACGTCACATATTTTAGGAAATAACAGTCGCTAAAAAAATAAAGCAAGCTGCTACTGTTCTGACTAAAATAAGGAATGTTTATGTTTATACTTTCTTTTTTTAGGTCGGGGTCTCCAATTTATTTCCTTGTGAGAGCTACTTTTACAAAATGAAAATGGCAGAGACGACAGGTCCAGGCCCGAAGACAGCTGGGATAGGCTCCAGCATACCCGCCACCCTAATGAGGGATGGATGGATGGAAAGAGCTGCTCCAGTTTTGTAAGATTTCTCAAAACGTACTCAATCCAAGCAGACTGAATATGCTCGATTTACCATGTTGTCCATTTGAATTTTGGATTTCAGAATGGCTTTCTCATCTAGCATACCGAAAACCTGAATGAAAACCAGGCTCATGGGCCCCTCATGTGGTCGTGGGGGTGCGACCCGGTGCATAGTTTTACCTTTCTTTTGCAATGAAAGTCATGTCTACTAGACATTTTGCACATTTTAATCTGTAAAATCTGTCTACTTTGTGCAGTTGATGTTTCTTTTGTTCCAATTCATGTCAGTAGGTTTGGATGACGAGTTCAAATCAAGTTGTGGACTCAAACGTGTACAGCAAATCATATAAGCAACACTCATTGAAAAAATAATGACTGGCTAGTCAACTATTGCAATCATCTTTGGTTGCAGTCTTAGTCAGTGGTGTTCAAAGTCCGGCCCAAGGGCCATTTGCCACCTAGGTGCAGCTTAAATTGGCTGTTGGCATGTTCTAAAAATAGAATTAAACATGGCCTGCTTCAAAACATTGTTCCAGAAGCTGTTGAAATGTTGAACATTAGATATCACACTAATATTAATATTGATCCGCTTTGTCATGTATAACACAAAGCCGAGACGCAGGTTGGTTTTTATATCTAAATGCTTAGCATCTCTTCACCTCCATTGGATTGGTTTCAGCGTGTAGCAGCCCTCTGTGGAGAAGAATATATTGGACACCCCTATTTTACATGATAGCATAATATTTTAGAGAAGAGATTTACAGTATGTAGTTTAGTTATGGGAAGCCTATTACATAATATTGGTGTACAAAATATGAATTGAATGTACACTTGGTTAGTTGTGGACATAACTAAGGTAATGGCATGGTAACTTCAAATGACATATCATGAGATTTTAAACTTCTTAACATGTATCCTATACAGTACTTCCAACTATTAACTGTAGTCATGATGCTGTTTTTTTTATTATCGTCCTTTTGCGTTTTCATTTTGGACCCTCATCACATCATAGATAATAAATATGGAAAAAAAAAACAACCAAATGAATATAATTGCATTAATTCCATTCTTTTTTAGTGTGTTTCCTAAATGATCTGAATGTCACCTTTTTTCAATATAAATAGAATAGCAGTTTGTCAACATGCAATTGAATATTAAAAGATAATATCTTCTACATTATAGAAAACCAACCACTAACCATGATGATATAGTTTTGGCAGATGGCTTCCAACATTTTCTTTTCTTACTATTTTGGACCACGGCCAATACAAGTCTCTGCAGAAAAGACCCCCCGAAGCATACTGTGACTATTCTAATTCATATTGGCTTGTAATTTAACATTATGCTGGCCCTTTAACTTTGACTCTTTAGGCGGACGTATACTTTTCATTTCCCCCCACTCAGTATGCTTTGCATCGAGTGAGGGGATATCCCATGTGTCCCCACTGCCAGGCCACATTTAATAACCATTAATATCCCATCATAGTTTGTGTTAATTAAAAAGCGTAATTGCCATTAAACATAATGATGTTAGATCTCATGTTCATGTGTTTTGGCGGCTCTGCCCACCGCCGCCTCGTTATCCACACTTGCAGGATTTAATCAGATGGAAAAGGAATTCTTCTCTCTAATTATCTGCTCTGCTTCATCATTTAATCTTTCTACAACAGCTTCTCGCGTGTGCTGCAGACTCCGGATGATGAAATGCCGTCATGTATTAGTATGTCAATGCAATTATTAATTCGCATAGTTTAGTTTGTTTACTCATTAGGCTTTTCCTATACTGTATGTGCAGGTATGTATGACTGTAGATGGAATTGTTAGAGTATATCAATTCTCAAATAAAGGATTAGTTTACGCCTAGTTTTAGTAAATATTTACATTTTCATTCATGTCCATAACAAGGCATGAAAATCAAAAGCCTCGTGTTTTTTCCAAACGGCCTCCCTGCAGCATTCTCTAGTCTATGCTCCAAAAGAATTCCAAACCAGCTGTTGTGCAAGTACACTCAAATGGGACAGTTCCTGTGTGGGAGGAGCACACGTATTACTGCACTAATTTATATCCTTGCGCCAAATGTCGTAAATCTGCTGCATTCTGCCGCTCATCAGACACGGCTGCCGCTGCTGCAACAGCAACACTAGTGAATGCTTTAAAGTGATGTCATCATTCAATAAAAGATGATTACCTACAATATCACCCAGTAAAATGCAGACATCTGCCAAGATTGAACTGTTAACAAAAGCTACAAAAAAAAAAAATCATGAGCACCGTGTTTGTTTTTGTTTTTCTGAACGTGTTGCGGTGGTAGCTACAGTTACAGCCACAGCACTTGTGCTCTGACAAGAACGAGGCAGTAGATGTCAATGAATGGGATCCGTTGTGAAGCCATACAGTTAACAGAAAAGACAGGGGATCTTGTTAAAAAACAGTTAACACGTAATTAAAACACAACATAAACAAGCAGCGTAACTCAGTAACACCAATCATAAAGTGTGGTACATGCACAATGACGGGGCGTAGAATTTTTTGGAAGTTGAGGAAAGGTTCTATCGCAACTCAAAGAGCAAAATAAGGCCATGTCCTGGGATTTTTTTTTTTTTTGGTAAATTGAAAAAAAATGTGCATCCACACTGTGCTGGATTAGTAAGTAGTTGCATATATCAGGATGATGTCAACTGGGGTGAGTCATGCCAGTCGAAATATTCAGATATTATGTCAGCTTGTTGCCAAACTCACTTCTGGTCATGTGACACGACGGGTCGGTAACGTCATCATTTTCATAAAAAGGACAAGTCTACACAAAAAGGACAAGTCGGTGTTTTCAGATTTTCCCACTCTGGAAGCCATTTTTTTTGTTGTTTGTTTTTTTAAAGGCAGTTTCAGGGCACTCAGAACGCTGGTCCCGTGTGGATGAAAGGCTGAAACGATAAAATACTTTGCTGTTTTGACCTAGCGCCCCGAAGAAACAACAAAAGTACAAATATCATCAAGTGACGTATGTTAGCCGGCAGGCTACCATCTGGTTCATGGAGGATGATGTACTTTACCATTAAAACTGAGGGGACTCTACCATCCACATGCTAGGGCAGAGGTAGCGATTCTATTTGGACTCAAAAAAGAAAAGAGAAAATTCATTTTGTCAACAAAAGTGAAGCTACTGTGGAAGCTAAATCCAGCAGGCTACTTTATTGTTCAAGGAGAATGGCTTTAGATGTTCAAATTAAGCAGATGGGATTCTACTATCAGCATGATTCAGAGGAGGGGGGGGGATAGTTCCAGCATAACTCAAACAGCAGAAAGAGAACATTTATTCTAACCAACTGTGGAGTGTAATTTTGTCTGTATATTTGTTTTTTATGTTGGTGGTCTGCTTTCTAAACCATTATGGGACTCTACATTATGGGATGACATGTCATCCCAAATCATCACTGGCTGTGGAAACGTTACACTGGACCTCAAGCAACGTGTATTTCGTGCCTCTCCTCTCTTCATCCAGACTCTGGGACCTTGATTTCCAAAGTGATGTGATGGTTTGGGGTGCCATGTCATCTGCTGGTGTTGGTCCACTGTGTTTTCTGAGGTCCAAGGTCAGTGCAGCCGTCTACCAGGAAGTTTTAGAGCACTTCATGCTTCGTGCTGCTAACCAACGTTATGGAGATGCAGATTTCATTTTCCAATAGGACTTGGCACCTGTACACAATGCCAAAACTACCAGTGCCTGGTTTAAGGACCATGGTATCCCTGTCCTTAATTGACCAGCAAACTCGCCTGACCTCAACCCCATTGAAAATCTATGGGATATTGTCAAGAGGAAAATGCCATAAGCCAGACCCAACAATGCAGAAGAGCTGAAGGCCACTATCAGAGCAACCTGGGCCCTCATAACACCAGGAGTGCCACAGACGTGCCGCATTGCTGCAGTAATTCATGCAAAAGGAGCCCCAATGAAGTACTGAGTACATGTTCAAATCCTTTTTTTATTGGTCAAAAGTCATGTTCTAATTTTCTGAGATACTGAATTTGGTATTTTCGTTAGTTTTCAGTTATAATTATCCAAATGAAAAGAAATGAACATATGAAATATAGCAGTCTGTGTGTAATGAATGTACAGGTTTCACCTTTTGAATGAAATTACTGAAATAAATCAACTTTTTGGTCATATTCAAATTTATTGAGCAGCACCTGTATAAACAAGAGTGAGGCCTACTACCAGCGTACGGTGGTGTCAAGTGCTGCTAGCACACACTTGCAGCGAGGAGGGGAAGAAAATCTGATTAAACAATTAGTGTCAATTAGCCCCGACCAAATCATTCCACAAACAATTGGTCTCTAGTGCCCGGCTTAATTACAGGCGACTTTCAGCTCCTTATCATGAGCCATGTCGCCTGTGATTCATGTCCGACTCACGTCTGTCCCTCAAGCACCATCAATTATCCGCCAGTAAACAAATCCACCGAGCACAAGAAGAAGAAGAAAAAAAAAAAGACAGCTGCAGGTCCCGGGCCTGATGCCTGATTAGCATAAGTCTGTGTATGCGTGTCAACTACGAGTGAGCAATGCACAGACATACTGATAAAAATACTGACAATCAAATACACTCGTTGAACTACTTCATTGAATTCTAACATGCATTTAAAAATAACTCATTCCAACAAGACACCTTTTTTTGGAAGCCAAATCGTGTGAACAAGCAAGAACGTGAGGCAACATCTCATAAACACACAACAGACACCCGTGATGTGTAACGTGTGAAGGGGAGCGACAGCAGGCGCAATGACATGTTAAATTACCCCGGTGATGTATAGCTTAATGAACCCCTTGTGTTGATCACGCTCCACATTAATCAACAGCCATGAACAGATTCCCTTATTTTCTCAATGCTGCCTTGATAAACTGCAATTTCATTTAACCTTGGACAGCAACTTTAATAGCTTCCACAGGACAACTGTCAATACTTGCCTGGCTATACAGTGATTAAATTGCACGGCGAGAAGTGTGTCACGGCTTTGCCTTGTTGTGCTCATCCTGGAGTGTATGCCATCCAAATACACCACAACCCCCACCCCTACCACCACAACCCCTTTGCGTCGTAATTTGCACTTTAACACTTGCACGGCTTGTATTAAAAAGTAAAAAAAAAGATGCAGTTGTCAAAACATGGAGACATTTTGTGTTTTTGTGTTACCTCTTAAAGTGATACAATTTGAAGTTCAGTCAAGGTTTATTTAAGAATATGCCTCAAGATGTCAGCAAATACAGTGCAACCTTGGTTAGTGTCCGCCCTGGTTAGCGTGTTTTTTGGTTAACGTAAAAAATTTAAGCCACAGTTTTGCCCCGGTTTGCGTGCAATATGGTGCACATCTTGTGGTGCTGTTAATACACTGTGTGAATCCAACTGTGTTCTTAATGTCTTTTTTAAGCACAAAATGTCCTTGTCGGCATCCTACCTATTAGCCTACCATTACAGTCATAACTCTTTTATCGCGGTTAATTGTCTCTAGACTCAACTGCAATAAGTGAATTTCCGCGAAGTAGGATTCAATAGTCAATTTTCGTAGTTAGAACATAGAAAACCTGTTTATGACTTTCTAATTACGGATTTTAACATTATTAGAGCCCTGGAGACATGAAGTCACACCCTAATCTAGTCACTGTTACACTCCTATTATTCTTGTTTACATCACATTATGCAGGCTACGGTGTCACTGCAGAGACAGCCGTCACTAGCTAACTAGTTAGCCTCTCCAATTTACTTACCATGGCATGTCGGCTCGGCTCTGCCTGCTCAGTAGCCAGTCTCCATGCAGTGTGAAAGGTAATGTAATCTAATGTCATGTCTCATAACATTACTGATGCCTTGCGACCAGAATACTTCATATAATTAGTCTTTCAATATATATTTATTACTAATAATAGGCCATAGTCAACCACAAACAGCGATCATTTATTTATTTTATTTTTAACTGCGATAAGAGTGAGGGAGCAATATTCGCACCTAGCGAGGCACGGCTGAACATGGAAACAGGAACTGGAAGTCAGCTTTGTCACCCAATTATGATGTCATCAACGGTTGACTTTCAAAAATGTTAACCCAAAACACATTTTAGTTTTACAATTATAGTTTGACATGCATTAAACAATTCTTATTGCATATAAATGACAAATGAAAGTGATGAATGAACATTTAAGGTTACTTTTACCTTCAGTGAACACATGACTGATCCCAAAGACACAATGTGGCAGTGAGATCCACACGGATACCGCCTTCCTGTTTTGTGATGCGTTATTTCTTGAATTCATCAGAATTTCTCAACTTCTTTATCAAATGCTGGCACTTGCAACTTCTTTGGCTCCGTTTTGGGTTATTGATGTGACAAAACCCTATTGAATTCAAGAAATAACATTTGCGCCCCGCCAAGTCACATTTTGCGGCCCGCGACTTGACAGGAAAGACTACTATAAATGCAGCCCGCAGGGTCTAAGTCAGGGGTCTCAAACTTGTGGCCCGTGGGCCATTTGCGGCCCGCCGAGTCACATTTTGCGGCCCACGACTTGTCTTCAAAGATGACTGTAATACGGCCTGCGACAAGCTAATGTTACTCGTAGGATGCACACATAAGCCTACACTGAACTAAGAGTGAGTGAGTCACTTAAAAAATGTGGTAAAAAAATTCCACCCATTTTCTATACCGCTTGTCTTCATGAGGGTCACGGGTAAGCTGGAGCCTATCCCAGCTGAATGCAGCAAAATATAAACTGTGAAATTGTGTATTTATTTATTTGATTCACCCTATTACTGTATCAAGATATTATTGTTATTGTGAGCCATGTATCCCGTGTCGTATCGTGAGGTACCCCGAAATTCCCACAATACTTGATGCGGCCCAGCCTCACTCAGACTCTACCTCCAGTGGCCCCCAGGTAAATTGGGTTTGAGACCCCTGCTTTAAAGGGTGAGTAGTTAGGTTTTTTTTGTTTCGTTTTTGACAGTAAGGAATGTTAACATGTTATTTTCACTAATTCCCTAAACATGATGTATTCCCTTATTATATTCCCTAGTATCTGAATGTTTTAATTGTGTTGCTGGAAACACATCCCAATGCTATTATCTGTTGTGACGACATGGAGCTTCAGGTTCTGTCTGTGTTATTTACCATGATGAGAACTTGTCAGCCCTGAGCAGGGAAGACAGGCTAAAAGTAGATGGTGACAGGCGGTGACAAGAGCCTTGTCATAATGATTTTCTGTGACATCCTCCACCCTTGTCAATTTAGCATAAATTATCAGCATTGGAAGGCCTGCTGGCTGATTAAAACCAATTGTCTGGGTGACGAAGGACAAGGCAACCTCTTTATTATATGTTAAACTAAGTTAATGGAAGACGACAATCTCCCCTTGGGGAAATCGGACCGACTCTTAATTAAATCATTGTTTTCTCTGCTGGGTAGAAGGTGATCCATACTCATCCAACATGCACCTGAATAGAATTTAGTTTGAACTACGAGAAAAAAATGATTTGTTAACTTCATGTGAACTTGGAGTGAATTAGGAGTGACACTTAATACTCAAGGGCCACAACATTAAGCGTACAGTATCTATTAATGTATGAAAAGTATCATATTGTTTAAGCAAATGTGGTTGCAGTATGGGCTGCATGGTGGCCGAGTGGTTTGCCTGTTTGCCACACAGTCAGGAGATTGGGAAGACCTGGATTCGAATCTCTGTTGGGCATCTCTGTGTGGCGTTTGCATGTTCTCCCCGTGCGTGCATTGGTTTTCCTCCCACATTCCAAAAACATGCATGTTAGGTTAATTGGAGACTCTAAATTGTCCATAGGTATGAATGTGAGTGTGAATGGTTGTTTGTCTATATGTGCCCTGCGATTGACTGGCGACCAGTCCAGGGTGTACCCCGCCTCTCGCCCGAAGTCAGCTGGGATAGGCTCCAGCATACCTGCGACCCTAGTGAAGATAAGCAGCATAGAAGATGGATGGATGGATGGTAGCAGTATCAGTTGATAATGAAAAAGCCGTAACATTAGGTACACTGTGCAATTACATGAGATCCTGCACAAGCGTTGCAGCAACAAATGTGCTGTAACAAAAATAATGCTAAGCTTTGATGAACATTATCAGAGATGTTTGTACTGCAGTTTGATATGTAATATTTTAATGACATTTAATTTTTTTTAAATTGAACTAAATACTTTGCTTATCTCTATATGCAAAATACAATATCAATTATAAACATTATTGAATTAGTAATCAGTGGAGGCAGAGTCATTATGAAAACAAAAAAAAGCAATATAAAATAAATATTAGCCCATTGAACTGTTATAAATCTATTTTCTGTATGATTCCAATCGTTTTTAACATTCTTAGTAAAAATCACTGAGGTTGCACATTTCTGATCAAATACAGGGCAGAAACCAAGTGTGTGAGCTGATTCTTTCCTTTTTCTTCTTATCCTCTTCATGAGCAAACTGTATTAACATTTTTAAAAACTCCAAGAGTCAGTGCCTCACCAGCCATGAACCCCACCGCACGTCACTGCCTCCCTGATAGCGTCAATCCAAAATGAGCTTTATCATGTTAGCTGCACCTAATGAGTGCATTTTCACAGCTTGCGAATGCATTTATCGCAATTTCGATGACATCATCGCTCAACAAACACAACCACCATGTCGACATATTTGATTACCAACAGTCACGCATGACAGTTGGTAATCCCTTTGTTTTGTCATCACCTTCCCAGTTGAAAGGATTCCAAGGAGACGTGTTTGTGTGCAAGCTTCAGCCGGGCTCAGCAAACACAACCAGTTTGTCTTCCTCTTGTGCTCCTCGGATGACATAACAGAAAAGCAAACATTTCTCTGTCTTGCGCCTCGCGTGGGCTCCCTCCCCCTCTCCACACCTCGCCAACCCACCCATGAGCAACACTTGAGAGGTGACAGGCGTACACCCGCATTTCCATTATTATCCTGCGCAGAAAGAAAGAATGCCTCCGGGAGGATAATTAGTGAAACTTGAAGAGCTAATGTTAATCCAAAGTACTCCACTTTGTGTGCCGGCCTCCGCCGCCTGTCTGTGAGGCTGCTGCTGACAAAGTGCAACGTTGGCCTCAGTGAAAGTCAATAAGGAGCGCACCGTTATCAGGCTTTATGATAAACAAACACTGCCATCTATCACTGGGAAAGCAGATCATAACATCCAACAGGCTAAGCCATCAAATGCACACATAAATTATTCCAAACATTTAATTTTGTTAATAGAAGAAGAATCATTTGTAACACTGAGGCAGCACTGAGGCCTTGTATATAAGCTGCACTTGGCTGCAGCCGGCAGGCTTTGATTGACAGGAGCTGGGATGGATCATCCGCGGCCTCTCGACATAGTTGCGTGACAAGACTCATTACGCCTCAATTCTGAGCATGTTCATGTTAACATGCAATTATCTTAGTATGGGAGACAGATCATGCCCATCCGAGTGACCAGTTACACCATCCCCATGCCGACCAAACATATAGCAGCTGATAAAGAGGCATTAAAGGTGATGTCTCTCTTTGGCTCAAGATTACACTGTCTCCATCAAAAAATGTAAGAACACAAACAGAACAGAAGAATAGTGATTTAAAAGAACAGATTGATCGTATAAATGTCTATATTTGTCAGAACTCCAAGTTAAACTTTGTAAAAAATTGTCGTAGCGACCGTCAATTTGGAGTCATTTGATTGCCTTACAGTCAATGATAGCTAGCGTTTGTAGCTAAACTTAGCCAAATCGCTATTATGAGCTGACAGCAAACATAACGAATGCGCATGTGTGAGTGTCACATAGGGCGTGGCTTGCAATGTTCGACCAGGGAGGTGCCAGAAGACTTCAAGGGAGGTGCAGCAGCTTGAGAAAATAAATTCATTAATTCATTTTCAATGCCGCTTGTCCTCACAAGGGCTGCGGGGCTATGTTGGAGCCTATCCCAGCAATAAATATCCCAAACCTGTTAAGTTAAATTCAGGTAGTTAGAGGCAAAATGTATTTACTTTTAGTTCTTACAGTGAGAGAATAAGAGAGTCTGGAGTGAGCAGAGATGATGCTCCATAAAATAAGCTTTTCTTGGGATATAGAGAGGCCCCAGCCATATTTAACGGTCTAAAGGCAGGCCACACTTTGGAAAGCCCTGCTTTAAAACATTCACACAGCTTAAAAGGGGCTTATGACAGCATATTAAATATAAAATATGTGATCCAGCGACAAGCTCTCTATTTAGATCTTTGTTTGGGATGGGGCTCACTAGAGCGAGAGGAGGAGGAGAAAAGTGTTTTGGCGGCTCTCATTCAACCAAGGAAAAACCAGAAGCTCCCGTCTTGCCACACAAAGCCGGGAACAGTTGGCTGATCGATACCTGACAAAGGCTGAGAGGTTAGAGCAGTCAAAAGACTGTTAACTAGCCATTTTATTTGTCAGACATTTATATCATTGTTTATGGTTCACTGCACCCCTTTCACTTTGGACCAGGCCGCACACCTGTGCTTGGAACACGGTCAAGGCCTCTCTCCAGTGGCTTTTTCCATCACCTCATGACACGGTCACCTAGTTCGGGTGTATGGATGGAGATAGCTAGATTTAGATGTGGCAGATATTTGAACAGATAGTTATAGAATTTAACTATTTTTACACTTTTAATACAATTAATATAATACCATGGCAAGTATTTATTTGCCACTTTTTAAGGTATAATTCATTTAATAATAACTTTAAGATCTATATAGGGGCTTGTTGTCCCTTTTTCTAGAATGATAACTATTTATGATTATGAGCATACAAGTTGTTTTTAAGATTATATCCCCAACAGTCTTTTTTGATAGAACGATAGATACATGATGTGGTATATAGCTGTTCCTTTGCATAAGACGATAAAATGGGTATATTATTTAGGATACACTGGATCATGCTCAGCTGATTTAAAAGCTAAATGTGTTCCTAAATGAACAATGTTGATTTGCTGTATTTCTCATGTTTTCGGAACTACAATAATCTTTGCCATGAACAAAAAAGTGTGGCACAAGTTGAGATTTAAAACACCATCTTTGCATTTGTGCAAGTGCTTGTGAATTTGTGTGCATAATATTAGTGTATCACCTCTTCGTCCTGCTGAGGAACACAAGGCTTTGGCTCAAACAGGCTGGCACCCACTCTGGGGCTCACCCAGGCAGAGAGGGGCTTCCTGCACATCCTTTGTCACACCATTTGGGGCCCTTGTGTCTATGTGGCTGCCCCAACGATCTGGACCCACTTGGCAGCTCTATATGCACATGGACATCTGCTCCGCCCCCCCCCCGAACCTCCTGGTGGATAAGCACAACAACACTCATCACAGCCCACAGTTTTCTTACTCTTTGATGCATACACATATACATTTATCAGTTCAGCTATTCATATTTATTTAAGCTATTCACTAACTTTTCATGAGTAACGGCAGTTGTTTAGTTGATTTCGAACATGCAAAGCAATTACATAACAGTATATCACATGTTTACACTTGCACTAGCCCGCAACACTAGAAATGTTCTTGTAGCCACAGAAGGAGACAATTGTATGTCAAACGTCAACAAAGAGCAAAACATGTATACTACATTTAGTTTGACGCCCCCTGATCTGGTTTCTTCTGGTGAGCAGTGGGTTCTGCAATAGATGACAGGGCTGCACCACTTTGCATCCTGGCGAGAGACAACATATCCATTGTGGCTTAAAAAATACTTCTAAGAAAAGTGAAAAAATTGTGGAGCGTAATGTATTTGTTTGTTTGTCAGGCTACTTCCTGGTTCATGGCGAAAGATATAAGACGTTAGGATTGGACTTCTGTTGCATTTCAAACGACTAAAAAAAAAAAATTCCTCCAACAAATGTGAAAAAAGAAGGGATGCTCCGATTGACAGGCTACCGATCAGTATTGGCCGATTTCTGTGAAAAAGCATGTGATCGGCGATCACTTCCGGCTCGGACTATTGCAGCATAGAGCCTGTAGCTATTGTTCCCTGCCCACTTCCCTTCACGCCGTGCATGTGTGCCAAACCCAAAACAAACATGGCTGCCATGTTTAACATACCTGCCGTTTCTGAGAGTGATAGGAATTTTGCACCCTGCAAAACATGCCACAGAAAATATCTTGCAGGGGTAGCACATTAAAAAGCTTTCATTTAATACTGCATTCGAAGAACAGACGCTTGACGGAGTGGGGTGAGTTTTCGAGGCTCACGATGTGATGATCAGTCAAACGGCAGCGAATGTAGCCAACGCTGGACAACACTAAAGGCTAAAGCAAATAACCCGAAAAATAACTGAATTCATCGGACTAGATGACTAGCCTCTCTCAGCGGTGGAAGACACCGTTTACCGACTGCGCTCTCACTTGGAAACCAACTATGTGCTCCTAGAAACCCTGCTAGCGCGCCATCAGACAACGTACTCTCATATCCAAAGTCTCCTTCAATATGCCGTCTCATCCTCTAAGTTTCATGAGTGATATACGTTCTCTTGAAAAAGTAAGGCAAATGTGCTTTTGTGTGAATGAAGGTGATTTTATGATTGCATTTTTCATATCATATAGCCAGTGGCAGGGGTGCAACTAGGAATTCTGTCCCCCATTAGAAAATATTTATATATTTTGTAATAATTACTTATTTTTTGGGCCTCCTGGCAGTCAGGGGACCTCGGAATTGTCCTAACTCTTCCTCCTTATACGGCACCCCTGGCCAATAGCACATAAATAAATTGAAAAATTTACAGTTAATCTATGTGATCGATATCGGCCAATTTCACTCGTGGATGATCTGTATCGGAATCGGCAGCATAAAACCCCAATGGAGCCTCCCGAGAAAAAAGTGTAGCCATGTATTTGTTTGTCTGTACGTTCGGTTCCATTGCAAGTCAGACGGCAAAAAATTCCTCTAACAAGTGGAAAAAAAATGTTTTTGTTCGGTATTTTTGTTTGTCTGACTGTTAGCACTCTACTTCCTGGTTCATGGAGAATGACATAAAACATTAGAATTACATTGATGGGATTCCACCATCTGCATTTCTGAGCAGGGAGAACAGTTCCACTGTATGTAAATGGAAAAAAGAATCCTTTAACCTCCTGAAATCTAGAAAAATACAAGTTTCTGGAGTTTAATAATTATCTTGGGTGAAAACAATATTGTATTGTACAATGTTTTTTGGGGGGTGTGTTTGTTTACTTTTTAATGCAATGTCCTTTGCAGTGGACAACGAGATCAAGTGGTAACTCTTTTAGCCATCATTTTGAGAGGAAATGAGAGGAAAATAAAAATGATTACAAATGTATCATAAATTATGAACTATAATGCAAGCAGCAGTTTTTCTTCTTGGTTCCACACATCCATTTCTGCATCTTGATGCATTTGTGGCATCAGCCAGCTTTATCATTTTATATTAACATGCAGTAAGTCCTCATGTCACCACAGAGGACAACGGAAAAATGTGTTGTTTTCAGTACCTTAAAAATGACTGCTTACAAAAAACAAAAACTTTTCTACTTTTAAAAACACGATACTTCAACAATACAAACAGCCATTTTAAGAAGACAGCTCGTCTATTTCGTGGGACAAAGCCCAACATATCACAGGACGCCCAGGATGTCCTCTCCACAGCACAAGAGTTTTAATGCTTGAAGAGTTTTTGCATGAGAAATAAGCTTGTCCTTTACAGAGGTCAAAAATGCATTTCTGGGTCTCATGAGGTTACCGACAGTGGAAAGAAAAATCACAAAGTGCAGTATTTGCTGTTTGTTTGTCTGTTAGTACTGCTTGCTGGTTCATAGAGAATGATGCGAGACATTAGGATTAGACTGATGGGACTCCACCATTTGCATGTGTGTGTGTGTGTGTGTGTGTGTGGGGAGGAGGAACGGTTACATTGCAATTCAAATGGGAAAAAGAGAAAATAAATCCCTCTAATACCCACACTGGCACCAAAATCAATTGGGTTCTTGCACTAAGGCCCTGTCCACACGAAACACTCCTGAGATTTTTTTTTTTTTTTTTTTTTTTGGTGGGTTGAAAAAAATGTGCGTCCGCACTGTGCCGGATTAGTAGATAGCTGCATTCAGACGGGATGATTGTGTACGCTTTTGCATAATATTACTAACAAACTGATCAAAACAACACAACAGAAAATAATACATAGGCAAGCTAGTATTGTAGTTAAAATACAAACGATTACGCTTAGTGCTGCTAAAGTCTGAATAATCTCCATGTTTCACTTAAAAAGCAACCCTGTAAGAAGCGAAAAAGTACATTTAGGACTTTATATTCTGAGGTCACAAGTGCTGACCCCCAGTTTTATCTTTTTTTTTTAACCTCCAGAAGCTACAGCGGGTGAAGCTTCCCATCAAAGTGTAGCGTCTGCATCCACGGACCCAGTTGTTTTGTGTGTGGAGTGATTGTGCCGCACGCAATATTGCACCCACTTTGTTCATGCTCAGCGTCCCAGAATAAGTCGCTCATTATGGCGGCAGAGGGGACAGGTTTTGAGTTTGATTCCGTGATGGTAATATAGCCCAAAGAAAGCCTTCAATGGGGACATCTGTTCAGTGTGGCTTACAGTTACGGAGCTATCAGGGCAACCTGTGCACCATCTGAGCACACATCGCAACATGCCGCTAAAGATTTCCTGTGCAGAAATGAATCAGAGAAGATTTTGGTTTTTTTCCACCCAGTGCACCTGCGTTTACATGTTCTCTTTTGCAGGAGCAACATGCTGCCTGTCACACTGACCTTTCACCTCTGGCTTGCTGCAATGATCACTTGCTAATTTGTCACCAAGGGGCAGCATGCACCCCCACACTACCCCCCACCCCCTTCCGCACCCCCCCCCCACACACACACACACAGCTTGCATGTGCTAAATTCACTGTTAACCAAAACATAGCGAATTGAAAAATATATCACCCAAATTAAGCATAATTCCAAATCTAAATTACATATGGTTAAATTACTTTCTAAAAAAGTGTATACTATAATGAAGGGGGTTGGTGGACTGTCTCCCATGAACTTCCAGCCATCGGATTAAAGGTGTATCATTTATCCGCACCGTGCACAGTCACAGCGGCATGCAGCTTGTATCTGGACGTGCTGTGTTGTGCTGAGAGCAGAAACTGAGGGTCAATCGATGCACTGCGGAGGAGAACGGTATGTAGCTCCATTTCCCCTTTTTATCATCACATTTTTATTTATTTATTTGTCGTGCGTGTGCGTGTGCATGAAAAATGCTTATTCAGTTTAAAGCATAAGTGATTATTACTGTTATTGTAACGTTTAAAACATATTGTTTCCCGATTTACATGCACAAATAAGTTGTTCAATTTCGCATACTTTTTAAGTTATCGTATGAACAATTAAATCAACGCTTGCGAGCATGTTTGAATTTCATGAAAATGATGTCTAAACATTAGCAACAGGTGTATAGTGTGATGCAACAAATTAACTCGAAATTAATAAAGCGCTTTTATAATATTATCACCTGTGTATCACAATAAAGTGTTCAGTCATTCCTGATGTTTTTTTTTTTTTTTTGCACCTGAAAGTAAAGTACGTATAAGCTCATTCAGATAAAAAAAGCTTGTGTCCAATGGTAGAAACACAAGAATTAATCAGGCAGCCCATCTATCACGCTGTGTAATAAAGGAAGCGACGTGGCCAAGGCAGATGATGTGATGAATAATCCCTGGTCGTTTTAATTAACTTTTCCCTGTCCTGTAATGACCAAGCTGGTCAACAGAGCCGGTCAATAAGCATGTTAATATCAAACAAATAAAAGTGCGGATGATTAAAAACCTCCCGCGTTATTAAATTTGAAATTCAAATGAAATGTATGCTTCCAGTGCGTGCTGCATGCAAATGTATATGAGCCCCAAAGACAGTCACTGCACCGCAACTTCTTATTACATAACAGCCCCTTCTTGTGTAGATTTAACCAAACGTCCGTGTGCAAAGTGATGAACCCATTCAATATAAGCAACATTTATATTCTAAATCCAGCCTGACCACTTAGTTTAATAAATAAACCAGAGTTAAGTCACATAATGCATATTGCCTGGGTTGAAATTTGGAGGAAGAAACAAAGTCTGCTCACCTTCCTCATAAAATGAATCATCCGCCTGTGAAATCATCTACTAGTTTTAATCAAAAGTGCCAAGATAATTGACTTCAATTATGGGAAAGTTAGTTTCATATGTATAGGATCAGAAAGGTCGAGAACAAAGCAGCCTTTATCCACATTGACTTAGCGTTTGTGTATATTAAGTTATAAGTAACAGAAAAAATGGAGAAAAAATGTGTTATAAGAAAAAAAACAAGATTGAAATTGGATGAAAAAGGGTAATAATGATACATTTCATACGATAAGCAACAAGAAGTGAGATAAAAATTGACAACTTTTTGTACTGAGACCCAGGACCGGTTTTTTTTAATTTATGGAATGTGATGTTCAGTAAAAATGTTCAATAAGCGCCCCCCAATTCCTCCCTCCTTATTCACTCTCATTTAACTTTACCTTCCTTCCGCTGTCTTTTATTATGGAGGGGGCGGCTTGGGGGGTGGAGAGCCTGTCTATTGATGACCTCACGGGGGCCGTGCGGCGGCCGCGCGGCGCGCCGGAGCCCCTGATTGGATGCCCGTGTCACAGAGCCACTTCAAAGCCAGAGAGGAGCCCACAACCGTGGAAGAATGGGCGGAACACATCATTGTATTGCACACCTCTAAAAAAAAACACTGCTCGGATTCATAAATATAAAAAGATCCTCAGAGGAGGGCTGTGTTTTTTTTGTGTGTGATGGCAACTTCACTTCTAGGGGTGAGTCTCCTAAAAGGACTTTCTTACTGCTTCAATTAGTTCTTGTCACTGGCCGCTCCTCTCTGCTTGGAGGGGGATTCAACTTTAAAATCTGCGGGAAAAGTTACAGCACAGGCAGTTCCTTTAGCTTCTATTGTCAGTTGATGGGATAGAAGTTGGTGCGCAAAAGTATTTTGCTTGTAAAAGTTTGTCCAGGTAGGAGGATCTAGATTAAGAGCTATGTGTAGAGGAAATGTACCTTTTTATTCGTAGTGTGGAAAGAGTGAGCCCTGACCACTAACTTGCATCTTTTCTGTCCCCCAAGGAGGAGCCGAGGTTGGGATCGACTCCTTTAGCCATGTTAGCAGCAACATGTAACAAAATAGGGAGTCCGAGCCCTTCACCGTCCACCATTTCGGATAATTCTTCGTCATTCGGCAAAGGCTTCCACCCGTGGAAGAGAGCCGCCGCCAGCAGCTGCAGCCTGGGCTCCGGCTTGTCCGGTTTCGGGGTGGCCCGCAACGGCTCCGGCATCTCGGACTCGTTCGCCTCCAACGGCTCCACGGGCTCCAGTGCATTTTCCCTCACGTCCGGCGCCTCTTCCGGGTCCCACTTTGGAAACGACTACTCCGTGTTCCAAGCCTCCGTGTCGAACAGCTCCCAAGAGTCGAGTCACCAGCCGGTGTTCATTTCCAAGGTGCACACGTCCGTGGACAGTCTGCAGGGCATCTACCCGAGGATGAGCGTGGCGCACCCGTACGAGTCCTGGTTCAAGTCGTCTCATCCCGGTATCCCCGCGGGAGAAGTGGGAACCACTGGGGCTTCTGCTTGGTGGGACGTGGGAGCCGGGTGGATTGACGTGCAAAACCCGAATGGAGCATCTCTACAGACGTCGTTACATTCCGGCGGACTCCAGACGTCCTTGCACTCTCCTCTGGGCGGATATAATTCTGATTATTCCACTTTAAGTCACTCAGCCTTTAGTACAAACCCCTCTCCGCACCTGTTGACCACCGGCCAGCACCTGATGGACGGTTTCAAGCCGGTGCTATCCTCTTATCCGGACACAAGCCCCTCTCCGTTGACAGGTGCAGGGGGAACCATGCTCTCAGGGGGTCCACCCTCCTCCTTGGCGGGGTCTCCGAGGTCATCTGCTCGGCGCTACTCGGGCAGAGCTACCTGCGACTGTCCGAACTGCCAGGAGGCGGAGAGACTGGGACCGGCTGGCGCGAGTCTCCGGAGGAAGGGTCTCCACAGCTGTCACATCCCAGGCTGCGGGAAGGTTTACGGCAAAACGTCCCACCTCAAGGCACACTTGCGGTGGCACACCGGCGAGCGACCGTTCGTGTGCAACTGGCTCTTTTGCGGCAAAAGGTTCACACGTTCTGACGAGCTCCAGCGACACTTACGCACGCACACTGGGGAGAAAAGGTTCGCCTGCCCGGTGTGCAACAAGAGGTTTATGCGAAGCGACCACCTGAGTAAGCACGTAAAGACTCACAGCGCCGGGGGTTCCGCCGGTTCAGGCTCCGGGGGCAGCGGCGGCAAGAGGGGGAGCGATACCGACAGCGAGCACAGCGCACCGGGCAGCCCACCGTGCCACTCCCCGGACCTGTTGCACCCGGGAGAGACGAGCCAGGGTGTCGGCATGAACGGCCTGTAAACTCCGCTTGCTTGACGTCCCAAGTGTGTGAACCACAAGAAATGTGTTGGTAAGGAAATGGCAGTGGACATACTGTACTGTATGCATCATGCTCCATGATAAGTGTTACTTAACAAGAAAATACAGCTATACATTTCTCAATAAGGACATACAGTGGATACAGCTGAGTGTATGCACAATGTTCCATCATGAGTGTCACGTTTCTTATTAGAAAATAGGCCTAATTTTCATTGGTGACATGAAAATGACTGTACTTTCGTGCACAATACAACATCACATGCGATTAAAAAAATGTCCTATATACATTTATCAGCAACAGGGATTTTTTTTGGTAAGGATAGCGGTGTATGCACAATGCTCTGTGTCATTTATCAAGAAAAGGGCCTATGCATTTTTAAAGTACACTGCAATGGACACACTCTAGTGTATACCCATTATTTACGTCATTTCATAAGAAAATTAACTTGAGCATTTTACGGTTTTTCAGTGGAAATTGCGGTTTATTTTACTCCATAAATGCATTTTGTTGAGGAAGTACACATTTTCTTTTTTGGTAATGCTATCACAGTGGACATATTTTCGTGTTTACACGATGTACAATCACATTTATAGACAAAACAGGCGTATACATTTTTTCTACAATGGCCATAATTAAAGTGCTTTCCAGTACTCTTTCTTCAGAAACAATGCTCCACACATTTTCATTTCCAAGAAATTAGACCTTTGCTTTTCTTTTTAAGGACATAATATGATTGAACATACTTTACACAGGTTTACGTCATTTATTGAGAAAATAGGCCTGTACTTATTTGGTAAGGATTTCGGGAAGTTGACACTCAAGGGTATACATAATGCTCCATGCCATTTGTTGGGAAAAGAGGCCACGCTGTCTTTTTTTTAAAAACACATCTTGCTGTTCCACAGTAGAAAAAGTTGTAAGAGCACTAAAAAAAAGACAGGGGACCATTTATTTTCACGCCTTAGTGTGTATTTTTGGAGGGGCTGTTACACATTACTGTTCATGGGCAAACTCTGGCACTTTATTACCGAGCGGGAGACATGGACACTCGGTGTATGGAATACATGGAGTGAAATGATGAGATGCTTTTTGTTATGTATGTGATCGTGTTGGATCACACACACGCGCAAACACACACACACACACACACTTTCTGTCCAGTCCACAGTGTGCCATGCCAAGTTTGTATAGGTTCCTTATATTACGGCAAAAATGTTGTGTAAATATTGAAACGTGTAGGTTAGAATATACGCCCAATGTCAAAAGGTGAGTAATGTATTTGTCCAGGAGACGATTTTGTATAGCTATTTCTAGTTGTATATGGACTCTAGTAAATATTTGAAAATATACGGAGATGTACTTTTTGTTTTGACATGATATGAAACGTATTTGTGGGGAGTTCTATTTAACCACGACTTTTCTTGTATGTAGGGGTCTATATCATTAGGCGCACTTTTGAATTTATTTGTAAACTTTGGAAATGAGTTACTGTTTACCCACTGTTTTTTTTTATTTAAGTAAGCATGTTGTAAAGTGATTTTACAATATCTTTTTTGTTTCCTCCTCATGAGAATGGCTTTTTATGTGAGCCACTCAATAAAGTCACTATGGACTCAAACTCAGAATTTGTTGAGTCAGTGAAATGTTTTTGGCCGATGAAATGGTATTATTTCAGTGTACGGAATTTGTTGTTTACTTCTATAGCGTTTTATCAGTAATGTCAAAGACTATTTCTGAAAAGATGGTGGGGTTTAGAATTTGATGTGAAGGCCAACCGCCCTGCGACATCAATTGGGCCTTCTTTCAAAATAATAATTCATTGAATTAAACAATAAAATATGAAGGGTAATACAAATAATAAAATAAAATATTGCAATTTGGGGTAAAATTCTATATTGTTATCTATTTTTTTTCTATTAGGGGTTTTTTCCCTTGCGGCGCATGAACATTCCTTCAGGCTGATCTTAAAGCAGGTCATTCTAACAGTGTTCAATTGTATGACAAGCTGTGACGTCATTAGAATATTATTTCAAGAGTCAAGGCTTTATTTTGAGTCTGTAATTTTTGTTACATTTTTGACACACATGCTGCTGTGATGAGTGTGAACAAACAAATATGACATCGCCACTGTGTAAATACTTCCTAAATGTAAGAGCATGCATGTGCATTTCCAAAGCGGGGAACTTTGAGGTGAGTCTTTTAGCTTTACTAGTAGTGGAGTTATAATAAAACCATTTTTTCCTGTAAATTCCATTTAAAAGCAAACGCATTCAGAAGCAAATCGTGCTATTCTTTTAATGTTTTTCATGCCTTCTATTTACTCTCATGACCTATGGAAGGGGACCTTTTTTTTTGCACGTGCAACTAGAAGGAACTGTTTTTCAATTTGAAATCATATTCATCATTTTACAGCAATCAACTAAAATCAATTAAATTATTATGACACTTGAAGGTTTTACTTGTACATGCTGCAGGAAGTCTAAGAAGAGTCACGAGAGTTGACAAAGCTAATATAAGAACCAAAATGTGTTCTTGCACACTGGAAACGATCGACCTACCTGTTAATTGTTTTTGTTTATTTACAAGGTAATTTGATGTAATTATTTTAAGCTCCTCAAGACGAATGAAGAACAAACCGTAAACTTTGGGTCAATATACTGCACAACTTCACCGCCCTCTAGCGTTTAAACTATTGACTAGCATCCATGTTAAGTAAACGATGAATAATTCTGGTGTACAGCTTTGCGTTGAATTCTGACAATAAAAAAACCCTTGGAATATTTGCCTACTTTTAAAGGATGCCTCCTCAAAGCAAAGACAAGACTTTTTGAGGAAGCAAAAACCCGCATCCTCTAAATTTCCTCAGTTTTAATGAAAGAGGTATATTTTACACTTTTTGCTCCTGTCCAGCACTTTGATCAGTGGTTTTTAAACAGTGCTATATAAATAAACTTGAAATTACCTTGTGTGCAAAGAAGAAAACTTGAAGGCCATCTTCTGAATTCACAGTGCAAATACATCTGCAAGACGGTTAAAAGAGAATAAGAAAGCATGAGAGGAAGTTTCTAATTTCCTTAAAGTGGACTGCTATTTCTACAAGGTCACAAAGAAATTGACATATCATAAATTCTCATATTAACATTAAATTCACGCCAAAGTCTCTGACAGTTGCCAGGTGCATGGTCTACAAATGCAGGGGTCAAAAAACATCTGATCACACCTGTGGCTGTATGCAACCTTCTGTTGTGGTTTGTATTTACTCCACACGGTGGCAGTAACTGCATTTCAAGTATCATGAATAGTCAGCATTCAGCAGCTTTATCTACCCCTAAACAGGGCATTGCACCTACTTCACTTGAGAGGAAGAGGAGAGCTGAGCTGTCCATCATGCATGAAGAACAAAACCAGTATACTACAAACACTGTGTTGGAAGCCAAAGGCCTCACTGACCCATTCAACTACATAACAAGAAAGTGCAATACCATCACACTTGTGCT
The DNA here is from genome assembly GCF_027744805.1 of Dunckerocampus dactyliophorus. Classification (NCBI taxonomy): domain Eukaryota; kingdom Metazoa; phylum Chordata; class Actinopteri; order Syngnathiformes; family Syngnathidae; genus Dunckerocampus; species Dunckerocampus dactyliophorus. The sequence goes on from NC_072825.1 coordinate 22,384,426, forward strand.
GAAATTCAATCAAGTCTAGTAGAAAATCAGGCTTGTTGCAACAATTGTGTCAAATGGACTCAGTTTATGTGGTTGAAGCGATCAAGAGCAGCAAGCTCACCAATCTTCAGGTGAAGGCAATTTGATAGGTCAGTCAAAACAAGTCACACCAACTCTGACAGGGTTCCCTTGTTTATATTTTAGCAATTTAGACTGAATTGTGTGGCATGTGGCGGCATGCCACACAATTCAGTCTAAATGCCTCACCAGTCAAACTGTGTGAAAAACCAAAATGGTAAACAGAAATGAATATCAGCGTATATAAAAATAAAGGTGCAATTTTTGCCTTGAAAACAGCCTTCGGAGAGGGCCCCTTAATCTACAGAAAGGTGTTATTGGGTGAAGTCTCCGATAACAACCATAATGGTTCCTCCAAAATAAGATAAAGTGGAGAAAATCACATTTAAAAAAAAACAGCATCTCATTACATGGACAAAGAACTAGTTTAAGTTACAGCTCGTGCTAAAAATAAGTTCTCCTACTCCTGAAAGTATCCAGAAAACCAAAAATCATAGCATACAGGATCAAACTTTTGTCACAACTGAGAATGAAATAAAGGTAGAGAAATGGCACCACTCTGTGGCTAAGATATGTAATGACATCATTAACCTTGCGCAAGAACTTTTATTCAATAAGCTTGCAAACTGTATCACACATAATGTGATAACATAATGTGATAACACTTGACACATAGTTTCAGAAACAAAATACTGTAAAAATGACGTATTAACCAAGCCACAAGGAAACAGGACGTGAACACAGCATAATTATGGCAACTGTTATGATGGAATGTACTGTATGCAAAGCAGTGGGCCTGCAGCCAAATATTGTCTGTACTGCCTACAAGTCAGCTGATGTAATCCAGTGCTGTGCTGCGTTCCTTGGACACAAACTGATATTACAATTGGCAGCAGCAGCAAGCTACTGGCAGCGGAAATGTCAATATGAGCCTTCAGAACAGAAGACACAATTCTAATATGTTTGTGTATCAACAAAGATGGGAACTCATTTACATAATTACATACAAAATTGTGCTTTCAAAGTACATTCGCCTGAGTACAATTTTTGGTTTTGATTTGTTCTTTTTGCTCAGTAAACTTGATGAGATCATTTTAATGTATTTATATGTGTATCAAATTTGCAAGCCTGCTTTGCTGCTGCACTTCTGCAGGGGGTTTTGAAAGTTGTGAGGTGCCAGAACACTTCAAAGGAAGTGCAGCAGTGTGATAAAAATAAACATATTTTCAAACTTCAGTTATGTTTAAATACAAAATTATTTGATTTTCAGGTCATACAGTGGGCAAGTAAGCAGAACTGGGGTAGCAGAATACAAAAAAAATCTATAAAACACTTTGAGGGTCGGCCCAAACCGTATTATATTGTCTCTGCTTTAGAGTATAGTAGCAACTGTTTCACCCCTGCATGAAACAGCCTTCTGGGTAAATGGTTAATCAGATAACATGGCATCTGTCCTTGATGCGATTAACTCCAGCTAATCTCTCTGATAGTTTTTTGGGTTTGATCTGCTATCACGGTTCTTTAGCACAAGAGAGTAAAATCAATAAGCCACAAGCTACTATGAGCATTCTTTGCTTTGTGATATTGTTTTAAAATGGAAAATATTATACACTATTATGTGTTTCTTTGAAATTCTGTTGTTTTTCTGCCGCATATATTTACTTCTTGCCGTCCAATGCGTCATGCCACTGCTTATCTTTCAAGAGTCGAAACCGCTGCAGGTTTCAGGTGTTGTAACGTCTCGTGCGTAAACACAGGGGTGCATCATGGGAGCCGTAGTGTCTTATTGGAACTAGCGCCTCCTCCGCCGAGTTCGTCTGTCCCATTTCAAACTCCCACTCCCAACATGCTCTGTATGTGAGGACACAGCGACAACGTGCGGAGGCAGATACGCGTCAGAAACAAAGTGTCACTGTCTCTTTTACTGACAGTGTGCCTGGACAAATCTACAAGCACCGACGGTGAGGTTTTGATTTGATTCCATCATTTTGTACTCCTATTGTCGCCACGGGAAGCGCCGGTGTAGCTTACGCGTCATTAATGTGTAACCACTGCACACACACCTGTTGAGACAGTGATACCTGTGCTTTTGTCAATGTTGACTACGACTGTGCTGCTCAGATTTAAACTATGGTCATATAATGAATTATTCAAGAAAGTTATGTTACTATTGAAATTATTGAATTAGATGTTTTTGTAAACAAGAGTTACAGTATGGGCACTTGTATCACACCGATTGAGGCACAGAGGGAACTGTTTCATAAGCCTGACAAGACTAACCTGTTTTTGTGCACTGGTCTAAAAAAGCACATTATCAATGACTGACTCACTGTGACACGCCATGAATGGTGCTGAATCCTTTTTACCATAACAAGTGACAGATTGAAGGCTCAGGCAAATATTCCGATCAGGCACCGTTTCCCTGCAAGACTGACAAAAGGCTCACTGTATTGACAAAAAATGCTTTTGACGCAACAATAACTTGAACAGTGCACATAATGTAGGTGGATTTGTTGTTGTCACATTTGAACATTCTTAGAAATGTAGTATTTTCGGGCCACAGCAGAGGTATATTAGTGTTGTGACTAGTTTGACGATTCTTTCTACAAATTAGGTAGAAGAATGAGACATTATCTTATATTTGATTGCTATTTATTTACTGGTTCACAATTTGTATGTTATTATAACAACTTTTATTAATTGAATAGAATGAATGAATGAATACTTTGTTTAGTTTGTTTTGTATATGACAAATTCTCCGAACCTACAGACTAAAAACCTGACAAGGGAGTCTAAATTTAAAGTTGAGAGGCACTCAGAACTTATTTTATGTAGTGTTCACTCACCGCCACATCATAAACATGTAAAAAAATATAGCTGTACAATGTTAAGTTCATGAAAAACAGTGACAAATAAAACTTTGCACTTACTGAAATACATCAGTGATAACAATTGTAATGATTGGACATCACATGGTTTTTAGATGTCAGTGCATAAATAACTTTCATTCCTTTTGGCCCATAACTATAGCCTAGCTTCTTGCTTTGCAGCTGGTGTGTGTTAGAAGCAAAATAGAAGGTGTTCAAGGTGATTCCCACGACGGGTGACCTGATCCGACATTGATATCTGATATCAGGCCGATATCAGCAAAAAAAGATCGGATTATATTGGCCTGCATCTAAAAATCTCAGATGTTGGCACTCAAATACAAGCAGTCGATTCCAGAATCCTCCCCAGCACTTCCAGCGGTGGCCAGATAGAGTCCACGGAATCACAACAACAGCAAATGATAACGTGTTAACAAAGTAGCAAGGAGTAAAAGTGATGCCCATATATGGAATTCCGGGTTGCACTGATGTCAATGAAACTCGGTGTTAAAAAAACTCTGTAAAACACAGCGTGAAGAGCCATCCAAAACGGCTTTCACGTCTTACTTCCAAATACGCAAACCTCATTATCTGACGTGTTGGCATCGTTTAACACGAGAAACCAACATTATAACAACATTTATAGATCAGAAAAGAGGAAAATCATAATAGGTCACCTTTAAGTCGAAAAAAGGCGTTGCAGCTGAGTGCACAACTTGTCTTGTACAAGTTTCCCTTTGTGGCACAGAACCGGGGAAATTTAACAAAACAAACGTCATCTCACATTTGAAGCAGCATCACACGGGAAACTCCCCCGGGTCAACAAGAAGTCATTGGCTATAATAGAAAAGAGCCAGCCCCCGTCGAAGGTGAGTAAAGTCGGGTTTAAATGCTTAAGTGAACACCTCGAACCTCACTATATTATCACTGAATGCTGCAGCTTTACTACTGCAAAGTTTGTGCATCACAATAACCGTTATATAAAAGGCGGACAGCTTAGTAAAATGTTCATTTAATTTAATGTTAGTTTAATTTAATGAGATATATTGTTGTTATTATGTTGTGTATTTAGGTAAACCGCAAAGAGTGCAGGGTTTTGTTTGGGAACAGGCGATAATTGGAGATTTGGAACTGTTTATAGCTCTTCTTGATGGTAATTTTTTTAACAAAATATTGCACACCAGCAAAAGAACCAATTCTGAAATACCAGTAAAGAGAAAACTGCACAGCTAGCATTGATATTGTTGATGAGTTCATTATAAACAACAGTACTGTAAGTGTAGTGTAATACTCTCAAATGCTGCTACTGCCATCTTGTGGATTTATTAAAAACTACATTCGGAGGTTGCATGCAGCCATAGCTGTCGGGTCTAATTAGAGACCCCAGCTGTTATTTGCTTTTGTAGACTAGGCACCCACGGCTATAGGAGACTTTAGAATAGAGGTGTAAATTGGACCATTAACGATACAGTCGACCCTCCTTTGTCACGGTTATAATTGGTTCCAGACGTGCTCGCGATAAGTGAATTTCTGCAAAGTAGGATTCAGTATTAGTAAATTGAATATTTTTGTAGTTAGAGCGTAGAAAACCTGCTTATGACTTTCTAAATACGTGTCTTGCCATTATTAGTGTGTAGCGATGAAATAACACCCTGAAAATCCTCAGCATTATGGAACAAAAAAGTGGTACACCCAAAAAAAAAAAATCACACCTGCAACTGAGTGTCGATAACTTACGGCTTTATGGATCAGTTTGTCCATCTGGTTTATGTCCTTTTTGCTAGTGCTGCTCCCCCAACAAGCCACAGCAAAGTACAGGGCATTGGCTACCACTGTTTGGTTTAGTTTATTTGAACATGAAGGTTACAATGGAATACATCTCATGAATCATTCTTTGACAGTTCCACATGTCCAAAAGGAGTAGGAAGAAGCAAAGCTTAGTAGGAAGAAGCAAAGCTGGTAGAAGACTGGTAGAAGATCTCTAGCAGCTTGCTACACACATTGAAGGACCTAAGCTTCCTAAGGAAGTCGAGTCTGCTCATGCCCTTCTTGTAGACAGCATTGCTGTTGTCCTTCCAGTCCAGTCTGCTTTTCATGTGGGCGCCCAAGTACTTGTAGTGGTCCACTACTGCCACCTCCCGGACCTGAATGGTGATGGGCTCCACTGGAGTCACCTTCCTCCTGAAGTCAATCACCAGCTCTTTGGTCTTGTCCACATTCCGGAGCAGGTGGTTTGCCTGAGACCACTCCATAAAGTCAGCGATCGCTGTCCTGTATGTACTCCACCTCCTGTCCATCTCTGATACACCCAACCACTGCAGAGTCAGAGAACTTCTGCAGGTGGCAGGAGCCAGAGCGGCACTGGAAATCAGGTGTACAGAGCGAACAGGAATGGAGGCAGTACAGTCCCATGCGATGCCCCTATAATACTGACAGTATCAGACAGGGAGCTCCCCAGCCGCACAAACTGGGGCCTGTCAGACAAGTAATCAGTAATCCAGGAGACGGACTGGATCACCCATCCTGAGCAGCTTCTCACTCATCAGAGGGCTGAATGTTAAAGGCACTGGAGAAATCAAAGAACATGATCTTCACAGTGCCCTTCCCACCATCCAGGTGAGAGTGAGCATAATGCAGCAGATAGATGACAGCATCATCCACACCAACATGAGGTTGATATGCAAACTGTAGAGGGTCCAGGGAAGGGGCCACCAGGGGTCTCAGCTGAGTCGTTCTAGGACCTTCATGAGGTGCAATGTCATTTAGGCCAGATGGGATGGGCTTCTTGGGCACCGGCACTATGCAGGATGTTTTCCATAGTACCGGTATCCTTTCCAGCTTCAGACTCAGGTTGAAGATGAAGTGCAGGATCCCAGTCAGCTGAGCAGCACAAGGCCTCAGAACTCGGGGGTTAATAAAAGGGTGGAAATCTCAGGAGCTACTGTGAACTGCTGCCACTCTCTCAGGCAGTCAGGCTCTTTTATAAAGCCAAGTTAGCGGCTAGTTAGCCTCCAATTTATTTGTTCTAAACTTAAGTGTTTAAAACAAAGTGGGAAGGACAAAGTAAGAAGCCAAAAACGTACCACTTCCACGCAGAATGGGGGAACTTTTTTTTTCCACTCTCATGTCGGACGTGCTAGGGCTGACTACATGCAGTGTTAAGGTAATGTAATCTGTCTCATCAATGTAACATTAGTGACATCTAGTGACCATAATACTACATATGACTAGTCTTTAAATATGTTTTGACTAATAATAATACACCATAGTCAACCACGAAACAGTAATCATTTATTAATTTTTGAAAAATTGCAGTAGAGCGAGGGACGACGTCACATGCAGATTTTAGGTCTAAAAGTGCTGACATAACAGTGCTGTCATTTCCATATGTCTGTTTCTCTTTCAGAACTTCGGGAAGACTTTTAAGATGATATACTGTAGTCTGTAGCATTTACAGATGAAAACATGGCAGCTGGAAGAGCAAACTGCTTCCCTCGTACGGGGAGTATAGTGCGAAGCAGGTCAGAGGGTACGCTGATTGATCTGGATGAAAATACATTGTGTGGTGAAATTCCAAAAGGTAAATAAATAATAATCTTTAAATTGTAAGCAATACAATCTGACATGGTTTATTAAGCAGAGTTACTGATAAAAGTATGACTTCTTTAATAGGTGGAAAAGTGATACAGAACTATGGCAAGACAACAAAAAACCCCTTTTGGACCAAGTTGTCTGGATCTAATCCTTTCTTAGATGATATTGTACACAACACAGAAAAGCTTATTTCCAGCTCTTCCGAGACATTCCCATGTACTGCAAATCACCTGGAAATAGACAATGCGGACAACATTAGCACATCCTCAGATGAGGGCAATGTGGGGAGCTTTCTGGAAAAGAAAAACAAAGCTAACAGCTCTGGGAGATGGAGGAGTGCCACTGACATTCTGGATGAATTTGAGAGAAAGGTGCCAAAGAGGATGAACAGCTTTAAACCACCCCGGCCCGTCCTAAACCCTGATTTTGAGTGGCTAAAAAATGACAGAGAAGCCTATAAAATGGCCTGGCTGAGCCACAGGCAGTTAACCCGCTCGTGCCTGGACCTAAACCTGATGAGCCAAAGTCCTGGATGGGCTCAGACCCAGGCTACAGACTTTCAGGTCATCTGCAAGATTGGCCATGCTGGAGGCTCAGTTAGGCTACCAGACTCTGAATTTAGTATTCATTTCCCAGAGGGGCATGTTCCTCCTGGTGAAGTACAGGAAGTAACACTGAAGGCATTGCTCGACCCTCCTCCTGGACTCAACAACAACTATACAACCACAATGAGTCCACTCCTGGAAGTGGTGCTTAGTAATATTAACACAAAGGGTATGATTTCCCTAAGGATTAAGCTGTCCGGAGAAGTGCGGAGTGACCCGTTAAGTCAGGTTTTGACCACTGTGATTGGCCTTTTGTCTAGCAAACGACAAGGACCTTATATCAGTGTAGATGACTGTGATGTTTTAAAAAACACAATGCACATGAAACTCCAGCACTTGAAGACACATTTTTATGTGATAGCTGTTGCTGAAGCCTCCGCTATCCAGTCTCCGGCTACATCTGTATGGGATTACCTTCACCGCCAAATCACAATTGCCGTTTATGGCCCGAGGTACATCCATCCATCTTTTAAGGTTGTAATAGTGGTGTGCTGTCACGAGGAGGTACCACCAAGGCTTTCCTTTTCAGATATTTGTAGAGGAAACAAGCATCTGCCTCCACTGGTGCTGCAGCTCTGGGGAACGCATCGCCTTAGGATAGACAACCTGCATGACCTGTTTATCACCGTTAACCTCACAGGCTCCACATTTCAAATCCAACATGAGGACAAAGTGAAAGAAGTCAAGCAAAGCAAACTGAAAATAGGGACAGTTTTGCATCTACCAGTTGCCTTATTTTGCACTAACAGCAAAGACATGAGCCCTTTTCAGGTGGACCTGCAAGTGGCAGAGTCCAACTCTTCAACTGTTGCTCATTTCCAGGTCCCTTCTCCTCCTGTGGCACCAATTCGATGTGAAAAGCGTATTTCAAGTAGAAAAAGAGAAGAAATCACTGGAAATTCCTACATTGCTGAGGAACAAACTCCAGAAATACCCAAATTTCAAGACAGACCTGTGAACCTAAAATGGTACGGGGTAGCCCTAAAGTCAGTTCTCCGTCAGCCACGTGTGGACTACCTACTGGAGTACTTCAAGGGGGATACAGTTGCTCTCTTATCAAAGCAGACTGTTAGATCTGTGGGAAATTCAAGGGGAAAGGAGTGGTATATTGGATTCCTTAGGGGCAGGACTGGTTTAGTCCACTGCAAAAACGTCAAGCTCATTACTGCCCATCAAGTGATTGACTTTATCGGCATTCAGGTGACCACAGAGGCGCTGCTGGACAACATGACACTGCCTTTTAAGAAGCTTACGTATATGTACTCTGCTATCCAGACGCTGGTCACGGAACACGTGACTTCTTGGAGAAGTTTTGCAGAAGCTTTAGGGTATAACAATCTATCGCTGGACACCATCACTCGTAGATTTGCTGAAACGGAGGCTGATAAGGTGGCCAGTGTACTGGAAAAGCTGAAGGAAGACTGCCACGCCGAGAAGAGTGGGAAGAAATTCCTTCACGAGCTCATGGTTGTAAGTAGAGAAATGAATCACGCTTGAAGAACACGTTTTTGTTGTCACACAATATTGCATACACACACTCACTCCCTCTCTTCCTGCATACTATCTAAATCTTCAACTACTACCTTATTGTGAAGCCCATGTTTGTTCCTGTCTTTAAGGGCCTGTTAAAGATGGACAGCATCTATCTTGTGGCCCAGCTGATTCAAAATACAGTCATCCTGTCCACTGCTGTGGAGCTGGGGGTTCGATGGCGGGAACTCGCTGAGAAAGTGGGAAAACTGACCAGTGCTCAGATAGCAGCCTATGAAGCACCACACAGAGGGAAGAATGGAGAAGTTGGGCCTCAGGTTAGTTGGCAAGCCTTTTTTAGTTTGCACATATAGAAAACTATTAGCTAATTGTACAACTCTAAAAACTTCCAAAAAATGCCTTTTTCCTTTTATAACACGACAAGACGTGCCATACTGTAATGTACGCAAACTGAGACAAAATTATGGTGTAAATTTTCTGTTAACTGAAAAACCTGCTAACCAGGCAGGCACTAACCGTGGTTCCACTGTATTGCCATGCAACCTATTGAAGCGTCAATATACGTAGACATGCCAACCAACAAGTGAGTCACAGCTTTTCTTCCTGTCACTCACAGGCACACACACACACACACACACACACACACACACACACTAGTGACATGGTGATGCAGTCACGCCAAACGGTTGAGCAGCTAAGAAATACGTCCTTTATTGTACTCTACCAGTTGTTAGTCTACTGATATTGAAAACACGATTAAAAAAAAAAAAAAGATTAAATGATAAGAGGTCTTGAAAAAGAGGGGTCATCATATATTTGGGTCACTCTGGTACTTTAGTGGTCTATGATCATGGTGGATACTGGGAAATAGTGTTATTGTGACGGTTCGTGCCTAAACAAAATTTACTACGTGCTAAAATAAACTCAGGCAATGTTTATTTCAGCTGTTGATTTGTTTTCAACACACTGGCTCAAAAGTTTATGACTGTCTGTTTCAGTTAATGTGGAAACCTGCCTACGACTTCCTGTTCTCCTGGAGTCAGCGTTATGGAGCCAGTTACAGAGACATGATTCAGGATCTCCACCTCATCCTAGATAAGATGAAGAACCCTGTTGCCAGACAGTGGAGACAGCTGACCGGCGCTCTCATCACGGTGAACTGCCTCGATCTCTTTCGGGCCTCGGCATACCCAAAGACCTAAGCACTTTGCTCTCTGGGGGAGGACCATATCCACGCACTTCTACAGGAAACAAGCATAAGTGTTTTTAAGATGGTACTGAAGTCTTTCTTCTAAACTGCAGCTGTGAGAGCTGAGAAAATAATGAAAACGATTACAATTAAGGTAGTTGTTACTTGTTAATGCATTATATTTTGCTACTCAAATTTGTAGACAATTTGAGCCTTCTTAATAGACACCACCAAGAAATGTGAAAAAAACTAATCCTGTTGCTGATAAACTGACTGCCTAAACTTTTTTTAAACTAGGTTCCTGTATGCTCTTGTAAAGTGACAATGAGCATTTACTTTATTATTTTTTTTTTTTACTGCGATGTAATATTTTAGACTTTGATATTTTATAAAGACATGGTAAATTATTTCTCCACTGCTGTATGGATCATTGTTTAAAGTGGTGCCATACAAAAGTTTGTAATGTTCTATAGTGAATTAAAGTGTTACATTTAGTACAAATATCAACTTCAATAAAGTACTTGAAATACATGCAGTTGTAGGGTAACGTGTATTTTGAAATTGCGCTGAGAAAGTATCTGTGAAACGAATGACGTCTGACTGCAGTGGTTTCAACTGATTTTTTTTTGTCATGTTTGTCTTTGCTAGCAGTGTTTGTTTAAGCTGTAGTCGTGGGCCGTCTTGTGTTCCGTTTCTCCATGGTAGCACACAATGCTAAACACTTTGAATTTACTTTAGCTGACTAAAGAAGCCTGAGGCTATACACTTATATATAATATACATACAGTATGTATATATATTATACAGCCAGCAACAGAGCCACCTGCCTCAATTTGTAAGTAAATTTGGAGGTAAATTCCAGAAACCTCGGTTCCACATGCATTTCCTGATGCACAACTTGGACACATCATCAGTGTTGTTTCCTGGCTTCATCAGGTGTTTCGGGTCTTGGAGGAGACACCCTCTGCCAGGTGACCCACCTGTGTCCAAGTGGCTTAAGGCCCCCACCTGTACCCTCTCTTCAGTCAGAGCCATTTGATGCCTTTTCTGCTGCCTGCACCTCAAGGATTTACTGGAAAATTAACCTATACGGACTGTGAAGTTATTCGTTAAAGGCTCAAACTACTGGCAACAAAATCTTAAAAATTGACAATGCATTAAGGAACATTTTAACATTCTTGTCATACTTGTATAAAAACATGTGCACAACTGTGCAATAAAAGTAAAAAGTAAAACTATTCACCATTTGAATACACCAGACAGACACATAAATGGGGAAGGAACAGGAAAGTGTCTGCTGAACAATACTGTCAATAACCCTAATAATAATAAGTGTTTGTGTGGCTTTCAGCAGGCAGTCATTATTATTCTGGTCAAAAAACTGCATTGAGACTAGATAGAAATATGACTTGTTAGCTTAGAAAACATATTTGGAGGGAAGAACTATGCTATCTTGTTGCCCACACCTTCTCTAGCGTGCCTCATTAAGTCGCAACACAAACATACTAACACACGCATGACACGGATGATGACAAGTCCCAGGGCTGTGCTCTGCCTCCAGGTCACAAAAGAAAATTATATGCTCTCAGTCTTTCAGTCTTTGTGGAAATAAACGTGACACAAAAAAATCTTTGAAACTTAGTTGCTGTAAGATGTACCTGCCTCGGGTGTAGTGTTTAAATTCCATTAATATTTAGAAGAACAAAATCTTTTTATGGTTACACATGTAGTGAAAACACTGGATTCTGTGGGAGAGACAAAAAGTGAGCACAAACCATGAAAAGCAAAACAAATACATTTAGAAATATAAATTAACCTAGTTCTGTCGCTTCTTTTTGTGTTTTTTTTTAATCTCATACACAAGACAGAGCCGCCTTTGAGTGATTTGAGGTCATATCCAAACAAATATGGATTTTTCTTCGCTTTTTTTTGCCTCTCGTCTACACGCAAACATACTTTTTTGTCCTTAAAAACATAGGTTTTGGAAAACTTCACCCAGGGTGATTTTCAAAACTATGGCTCATTGTTTGTGTGGACGAGTAAGACGACGCTTGTGTCAAAAGAAATGAGCGGTATTATCTCATGTTTTTAACCTTATTTAACAACACAACATGACGTTATTGCCTTTACAGACGTTGGTGTTGATGCAGAAAGCGATAGACGCACGTGCGACACACATGGACAATTACAGAAAACATTCATTTTTCTTGGGCTCCATGTAAGTGTGTACTGATTTTAAAGATAATATACACGTCATTGTACATCTAATATCTCACTTTTGATGAATAGATCCGTTCTAATGTGCGACCACGTCAATTGTGGTAGCATTTTCAGGTTTCTGCTTGGCCAAAATGTGCATGACAGCCAGTGAATGTGTTTTTTTGTGGACAATATCCGTATTCGTGTGCACATGGACTTACAGTAGATGGGGGTTGGTGGGAGGCCCAGCTGCTCTTTGAGAGCAGTGACATTCTTTCATGTTAGAAAAAGTTGCTAGTCACTTCTTTGACAAAGAGAATCTAGACTAGAGGGTTCTGAATAGTCATCAAATATGTTGCTAAGTTGGCAACACCGACCCCCCACCGCCAAAGCTTCTTGTTCTTTGGCAGACCAGGTGTGTATGAGATGTGTTAAGAAGCAGAGTTATGATGCCATCTACTGTATGGAGTTGTAACATCAAGCTACACAGACATTACATAATGTGCTAATGAAGATGGTGAACACGTAGCGCGGCGGTCCAAATTTATTGATGGTGGCCCCCCACAAATAAATATTTGGGAATGACTGGTATGAATTCTTCTGTTTTTAAACACATCATGGAGGCATTTTATTATTGTAAGTTCTTGTTAGTTTGTTCTTTGAATGTTAGCTTGTCTAAATTCTCTGGTAAACAGAATACATTTCTTGTACTTATCCATCCATTTTCTATGCAGCTTCTCCTCATTAGTGTCACGGGGGCATGCTGGACACTGCGTTTACCGGGCGGGTGACAGGCGGGGTCCACATATAGACAAACACAGTCACATTCATACCTACGGACACTCGCCAATGAACCTAACATGCATGTTTTTGGAATGTGGGAGTAAACCGGAGAAAACCCACGCACGGGGAGAACATGCAAACTCCACACAGAAATGCCCAATGGAGATTCGAACCCAGGTCTTCACGATCTCCTGTGTGACCAAAATGCTAACCACTAGCCCACCGTGCGGCCCTTCTTGTAATTATTATAAATGAAAACAAAACCAGCATGTGTGAAGTTAAATGTGAGAGCGTTATTGAAAGACATAACCAGTTCACAATACTGTTGAGAAAAATGGTTCATGGGCAGCATTTGCAGGAACACTCACCTTGATGGCAAACCTGTTGAGTACAAACCTGAGTTTAAAATGACTAGCCAAAACTAATCACATTCAGAGAACATTTACTGGTAAACAACAGTTTGTCGTTGCTTTTTTAAATTATCATTATCAGAATTTATACGTGGTGGTCGGAGTGAAGATTCAAAATTAACCGCCTTTTCCCCTTATTTCCGGGGTGTGTCCAAGTAGAAATGTACTGGAGCGCAACACCACGTCCTTATAATAGTTCCGCCTTCCTTTTACTACGCTCATCATTGTACTGTAGACAAGATGATTGTATTATCTGTGATTATAGTCATTAATTTTAACAAGGTGATTAATGAAGTATAGTCATAGCAGCACATGGTAATATTATTGAATTCTTATGAATTCCATGTGTTTTTATTACTTTGGTCAACATGAAAAAGAACCTAAAATGTCATGGCCGACTCCATCCAGTGGGTAGCGCCATTGTACTACCAAGCACTATTAAGTGGGCTGTTAAAATAGTCTAACAGTGTTTAAAATGGAAATAAAAACGACATCAACACTATTAATAACAATAGCGTGCATTGATACTTTTAACAACAGATTTAAGCTTCCATTATGAAGATTTGCTACCTTAATTGAATAAAACAAAACACAGCAAATAAAGTTAAATAAGTTCAGGGTGGACAAATATCAATACCAAGGTAGTATCAGTGTCGTGTCGATACTACCACTTTCAGAGAGATATTTTTCAGCTATCTTCTGTTTACGTTGACACGTTTACGTTCAATATTTGTGTGATTGTTGTTGTTGTTATGTTATACATATTGTTGTATTTTTATATTGTTATATTGTATACAAATTCAAGGAATAAGCCCTTGGACACGAAAGAGATTTTTATTATTGTTGATTAATATATATTTTTTATTTAGCTAAAATCTTTGTCCTGTATGTGATTCTGTTTGAAATCATGATCAACAAATTAAACTCAAAATCACTAAATCATTCAAAGAGTTTGAACATTTTCAAGTAAAAGGTATTGATATCGGTATCAGCAATACTGGTCCTGTATTAACTTGGCATCGGATCGATACCTTAACATTTGACGTCTTGCCCAGCCCTAAAGTGAGCTAAAGTGAGAAGTTTGTGTAGGTATGCATCAAACAAGCATGGGAGCCCCCCCACAAATCACTTGTTTGAACAGAAGCATTCCTCTGTCCCCCTTGGGTGCACGACGCTTCATGATCATGATTCCATGATATATGCTGGGGGCAAGAAGTCATTTGGCTTTCAATTTATTAGCCTGCTGATTTATGCTCACTGCAGAGGCTGCGATGGTGACTCCCTCCACCCAATCCTTTTCACTTTACACCCTAATAATTTGGTAATGGATGATGTGAAAGCTGAGACTGTTGGCTAATTAGAAAAGTCAGGGTAAAAACAACACAGTTTATAAGACAGCACATCATTTATCAGTGGGGATTTAGTCACTCTGATTACAGAGCTAATTTCAGCTAATGCTAGCTTTAATAAACAAAGTGGTCATGAACACAACAACAAACACATACCTAAAGGCTGAAGTTGACAGTAATATATATACTGTATTAGACTGACAGTTTTGGAGCAGCATACTTGTGGTGTTACAAGGTGTTCCATGCCTTTCTTCTGAGTAACAGCCTGCTTGGAGCCTCTTCCCTTGACCACCGCTGGGAAGGAGGAAGCTCCATTACCACATGACTCACTGGAGAAAAAAAAAAAAAAGACAACGTGAAGTGTTTTGGCAGCGTTTCGAGCAGCTTTGTGCGTAATCTACATCCTTGGACGCCTCGCTTTACTCTCACATTTTCCACCGTTCGGCCTCAAAGAAGATGAATTTCATGATCCTACAGTATAAAGTCTAGGGTTTTTTGGGGGGAGGACGGGGAATACTTAATCAGTTAAACAGTGGCAAAAAGAATTTATGTTTAAGTATTGGGACCACACTGTCTGAAAGTTGCAATCTTACGAAAATAATGTATTAATTTGGGGGGAAAGTCATAATTTTACAAGAGTAAAGTCAAAATTTTATGATAATTTTTAAAAGTCAAAATGCTAAATGGAAGTACACAGACGTAGCCACATAATGGAGAGGAACAGGAAGCTGTTTGCAGAGTGATGCTGTCACCTGGTGGCGTTTTATAGGTATTGCTGACTATTAATACATGTTAAACAAAAATGTTAAACAAAAACATATCTTAACTAGGGGCTGTCAAAGTTAACGCATTATTAACGCGTTAAGGAAAGTTTCCTTTAACGGCGCTATTTTTTGGACGCGCAATTAACGTGCGCACGTCTTGTTTGACCCTCGGCCCACACCGTGGTTCCAGGAAGTAGCAGTGACTGGCACCACAAGCAGTATTTTGATTGGTAAATTTTGTTTCAAAGCCCTGGCAGATGGCTCTGACAACAAGACCAAAGTTACTTGGATCTACTGTCGATGTGATTGGAATTGTCAGAGACTACATCGACTTGCGAGAAGGTGGGCTATGAAGCACTACCGGCACTTCACTACTGTCACCCATACAGGAGCACCTTGGCACACACGTGTCCCTACCAACGAGTGCCTTCTTAGATGAGAGCCGTCCTGGGCTGATTCTTTGCCCTGAGCGGTGAGCCAAAAATTGGGTACGAGCTGCTAGTTAACAGCAGCCCGCGACCATGCAGAAGAGCCAGCAGAGCTAGAATTAACTAGCATTCGTACCGCACTAGCTAGTCGTCAACACATTAGCAAAACACACGCACACCGCAGCGATACCAATCCATGTTATTTATCATGTATTGTGTAAAACTGAGACAGGAACAACATGCAAAAACTTAATACAGACCCACCATCCACCAGCACGAGCCTGGACTTGTCTGCCGCATAGTATCAACATTTGGGACCAAATAAGAGGTGAAAGAGAAAGGGTAAAAATACAGTATATTAGTCCATCTGTGTGAATTTCTCTTGGAGATGAATAAAATATCTATCTGTGCAGCGTGTGACAATGGGAGAACGTGCGTGCATGAACAGTTAAACAAAGTGGGACACATCGCTGCTTGCATTAAGCATATAAAAATTGGGGGATTTCTAACTGTATATTAGTTTGGAACCCATCATCCACCAGTACAAGCATGGACTTAGCTTTTCAGAGAGGTTGTGTACCAAACAAATATGCACATTAGCGCTCAATAAGGTCATCAAATATTACCTTTACGCTTCCCACATAGTATCAGCATTTGGAACCAAATGTGAGGTGAAAGAAAAAGGGTAAAAAGACAGTATAGTAGTATCCGTGCATCGGACAAAGTTAGAAGGTGCGTTCAAGGACTGTCAAACAAAGTGGGACAAAACACTGCTTGCATTAAACATGCAAAAACTGTGGGATTTCTAACTGTATATTATTTTTTCAATAAAACGATGACCCATATTTCCAAAGTTGATATCCCTTTATGTCAAATTTTATGTAGTTATCGTTGCACAGTCGTGTATCCAATCGCTTAGCACAAAAATATTTACATTCCTATTTATTATACATTTTAAAAAATCATCTGCGATTAAATGTGATTAATTGTGAGTTAACTATGGACAAAATCCGATTAATCACGATTAAATACTGTAATCAATTGACAGCCTTAACCTTCATGGTTGCTTTGATGTATTAATACAGTATGTACTGTTTAAGGAACTAAAATGCACAGTACACATGCACCACTGTTAGAAATGGTGGAGTGTCTTGTTTTTTCATCAAACGTTAACATTTCACACTTTTGTTCGGCTGCCCTTGAGCGCACCATAGTTGCTGTGAGTCGCAATAGTGAAACTTACGTATAATTCTCCACCGTGACTCAGATTCCATATGTTCATTGTACATTTTATCATTTAAAATGTGAACGTCTGCGATTGGCTGGCGACCAGTACAGGGTGGACCCCGCCTCTTGCCCAAAGTCAGCTGGGCTCCAGCATACCCCCACGACTCTAATGGGGACAAAAGCGGTATAGAAAATGAATCAATCAATATGAATATGAGGCATGTTTAGAGCTTAAACCTGGATTGTGTAACAAGTGAACAATGGCAATTGAGGGAAGGGGACGGTTCTAGAGCTGAATCGAATCTAATAATAAAAACAGTCACTCTTATTACAAATGTTGATCCGATATCGAAGGAGAACATCACTGTCAAGCTAGCAGGAGGGTTTAGAGATTGGTGCGGGTAGTGGTGGACGAGCTCTGTGTCAGAAAGATATATTTTAATGGGCGTCTCAATTACTCTGGAATATCTGCCATTCACTGGTGGTCCCGGAATGTAAGCCTCATGAAAAGGTATCTTTGTATTGTCATTTATACAGTGGTACCTTGTCCCAACTAGTCGTGTTCAGTCTGCAGATCGCCAGTGTCCCAACTAGCAAGTGTTTTTTAGATGCAAGGCATCTCGGCTGATTTTTTGCTTTGAACTGCAAGCTAAAATTTGGGTTATGAGCTGCTCGTTAACGGTAGGCATGGCCAAGGACAGCTATTTGGGGCTTGTGTCAATGTGAGCATGACCGGAGACGAGAATGGA
The DNA here is from genome assembly GCF_027744805.1 of Dunckerocampus dactyliophorus. Lineage (NCBI taxonomy): Eukaryota > Metazoa > Chordata > Actinopteri > Syngnathiformes > Syngnathidae > Dunckerocampus > Dunckerocampus dactyliophorus. Next base: position 22,402,138 of record NC_072825.1, read on the forward strand.
TGTAAATAGCATTAGCAGCGCACTAGCTAGTAACCGGCATATATTTTCGACACACCAGCAAAACATACGTACATTATAACAATCAAATTTACCTTATTATGTAAATGTATCTTATTGTGTAAAACTATGACAGGAACAACATCAAATTAAAAGCACTAAGTGAATACAGAGCCACCTCCACCAGTACAAAACTGGATTTAATATGCACATTAGCTCTCAATAACATCATCAGAGCTTATTAGCATTCCCACATAGTATCAGCATTTGGGACCAAACATGAGGTGAAAGACAAACCGGAAACGTTCAGTATAATAGTCTACCTGTGCAATGTGGGAGAAAGTTAGACGGTGCATTCAAGGACAGTCGAACAAAGTACGACAAGTCGCCGCTCGCATTAAACATCCAATTTATTTATATTACATATATTTTTATATATATTATTTTTTTGAATAAAATAATGGTCCATATTTCCAAAATTAATATCGCTTTACATACAATTCTATGTAGTTATTTCCAAATGATTTTATTTTTGTAAGTGTTTTTTTTTAATCATTGTTTCCCATGGCCCGGTGGTTAGGGACCCCTGCCTTACAGCATGCTTGGGGATATGATATGCTCTTTTACACATTTGAAAATACTGTAAGAATGCCACTTTTATAGAATTGGCTCCTTTATTTTATAATGTAAGATTAATATCTACATCAACAAATGTAACCGTTGAATCATATTGAAACGTAACGTTTGTACACTGTATCAAATCGTTCTGTTTTTAAAATACCTGGGGTAGAAATTGCCAAAATCCAGTGGAAGCAATTTGTTGCTTGTAGATTTTAACTTTATAAGCAAATTGCTCATCTAAGAAGCAATTTTCAGGCAAAAAAATGTGTCCATTTTTTCCAATGTTTTTTCATCAGCCCTTTTAAAGCCATCTTCAATTGGAGTTGGTTTCTTGCTGCTTCCAAATATTTGGCGTGCCTGGTTGCTAACGACCGTTGAAGTGTTGATTTAATGTGTTGCTGTATTGCCTCCTTTTTCACCCTGTTGCTACCAGTCACAAGAGCTGGCCCACGATCTGAACCAGTACCATGTTCCTTGCACACCTCACACCAAATTTTGTAAACACAATCGTCGTCCTTGACTATATAACCAATGTCTGTGCTCAATTCTTTCATCCACTTCCGAACTGTTTTTAACGAGCCGGTTATGGCGACATGAGATGCACCAGGTCTCGGTGGCAGCTGTCGTCCATCACTCAACGTCGACGTCGTCGGCGTCCAGGAACTGTCACTGGTTCCTGTGGAGGGGCCTGCTGAGGTTGAGGCCAACTGAGAAACCGCGGGCTTATCCAAGTCATCGGCCGTTGTTTTTTGTTTTTTCGGAGGGTTGTTATTGTTATTGTTGTCCCGCTCCGAGTGACATGAGTCCGCCTTGGCAAAATACTTAGTAATCATCGTGTTCAGTCTGCAAATCGCCAGCTAAAACAGCAGCAGGACCACCATATTTGTTTCCAACAGCAACAGACGATCTGCTGCAACGCAGATTGTGATTGGATGGGAATATGTCTCACGACCAATCAGAGATCTGCTTTCGTACGCACCATGGCCATAATACCGTAATACCGTACTTTCCAATTTGGTTTTTGCAAATTATATTGCGCCCTTATTCCCATGACCGAACTGACCCGATCAAACGCAAAATAATTTGTCTTAGATGAAAAATCTGCACAATTTTGACAGTTTTTGCACGCATTTAGCGTCTTGCATCAGGTTAATTTTGGTCCATGAATACATCATTTTAGAATCATATATTCACCCGTGTATCTAGATGTGTATCGAATCGTTTACCACAAAGAGATTTACATCCCTACTTATTATTGATAAAAACGTCTTTCTATCTGCAATTAATTGCGATTCATTGTGAGTTAACTATGGACAAAATGTGATTAATCACAATTAAATATTTTAATCGATTGATACTCTTCTTATACTGATCAGCCAAAACTTCTTCTGTTGTCGTAACTTTCATTTCCTGTACTATGGTTGTCATCACACTTTTGTCTTTGCCATCACCGGTGCCCTTCTGCGCTGGTATGCCAAAACACACACATACGCAAAACCCAAACCAATCAATCAATTGCTCACTTAAAGTCTTACAGTACACGATTTGCTGTGGTCACACAGGATTATTGTTTGAACATTCGAGGCATATTTTTTCACAAATGTTACCACTTTTGGGACTTTGAGTTTCACTGTGCAGATGAAGAATGTCAAGATATAAATTTTAATAATTGTTTTGGCACATTAAACCTTATTTTAATTGTGCTCATCCTACGTGGCGGTAAGTGGTAAGTTTAGTCAGGTGTGCTATAATGGTGTTGGGGGATGTGTTGAGAGCGTGGCTGCTGACAGGTCTGCTATATCAACCGTGACACTCCCAGTCCACAAATGATGTACAAAACAGATGGAGAAGAGCTGGGAATGAAGAATGTGAAGGATTCCACATTGTGATAATGAGCACAGCAATGATACACCGTAAACCTTCATGGCCACCATGCCCTCTTTCCCAACCTCTATGGGACGGGGGCACTGCCACTAGCTATTGTTAAACAGCATGTTACTCATAGTTCATTCAGTACCTGTCAATCACAGTGGACATAAAATCGATCACTTTTGCTTTTGACATGAAGCTGAAGTTATTGCTTAGTCCAGTTTCATGTGTTTCTTTATTTTCTCAAGCTGCTGCAAAATAACTGTAAACGGCATCAGTTAATAAAAGGTTTTATGATGGAGATGACCCTGGCACAAATGAAATATATTCCTAGGTTCAATTGTACTTTATGGCTATATGGGACATCTTAGCTGGTCACGCAGAATGATGTGAAGCTTCGATGAAATCCCCATCTGGGAGACCGCACCACTTCCTCAATGATGAGTCCAAACAAATAAAACCCCTCAGAGCAAATACACCAAAATCTACAATCAGCTGAGACCACGGGGTAAGGGGCGGGGGGTAAATCTCTTGAAGGAAGTCTTCGCTAATTTCTGTCAACCAAGAGGGAGAACAAGCAAGGCTGAAGGGTTCCTGTTCCAAAAACAACATAGCTGGAGAGGTAGCCCATTGTGTCCTCACTGAGGAGGAGGAGGTCGCCTCTAACTGACTCTCTGGGATGAGCAGAGGTGAGCAGAGATGAGAGCACAGCTGCAGTTCAGGGGGACATAAGTGTCGCATCATTTCAAAACGCGTCAGTGCCTCTCCGCGCATCGCGAAATATGCCTTTCGCTTGTGAGTACACCTCGGATGGACTTGACAAACTGATGAAAGATAAGATTCCTCGCTGTTTAATATAGAAGTCAGCGGGATCCTAGGCACTGCTCCTGTGTTGTTCTTGGCCAGGGATGGGACACCCTCCTCCGCCGTGATCACTCCCCAGGTCCTGACACCCCTCCCCCACACCTCTGCCCATCATCCCCCTGTATGCTATTCATCCTCATATGCAGCTGGAGCACTCTGTTTGACCTCCTCTCGCCTCACACAATACTTTTAAGCAACTTCAATGTACTTGTGGTTCGCGGGAAGTACGACTGTCATTAAACTCTTCACTTGCACTGTCGATAAAGTATGGGCGTACTTTAGCTTGCTTAAAGAAAGAGGCTCTTTCATTGGGCAAGCCATAGCCAACACGGAACTTTCAGTGCGCTTTTCACACAGTGAAAAGAACAGGGGGTCACTAGACAGAAAACTAACTACAATCACGGCGCAAACACAAAAATGGCAGCACATGTAGCGGGTAAGTAAACACATACAGGAAACACATACTACTATTATTGAGAATATTAGACAACTATGTTAACTCTAAACATGGGGGGGTGTCACAAGATCTCGTGTCACAAACTCTCGCGAGATTAAAACGAAATTAAAAGATTTTTCGTTCAGAAAAAAAGGTCTCGTGGGCACTATGCCTAGGACGATAAACTAATTAATGAATCTCACAATAAATGAAAATGGACTTGATAATTTTGCCGGCCTCAATATATTGCCATGTGCATGCGTGTCTATTTTCCTCGTCTCTCGCCTTCAAACAGGCAGGAAGAGGATTCACTCTGTGCATTGGTTTCAGCACCTTGGCGTGTTTGTTCTATACAACAACGGCATGAACGGAGTGAGCCTGTTGGCCAGTTATACAGCCTCTTCGTCTCGGTGGGCAGAGGCGAGGCCGCTAGCATACACGCACAGTGCAGTAGAGTATAACGTAGTAGAAATTTATTAATGAATAGCAATATATTGTCATTTTTATATTTTTTCGTTTTACTTTTCTTAAAAGCAATGTTAAAATCATTCTTATTCTCACAGACCCACTTCCGTGTATTGTCACGTCTCGTGAATCGCTAAGTGCCTCGTGACACATGTAACTTTAGCAACAAGTGCCGCAAAGCATGCTGGGAAGCCGGAAGTGCTTGCAGCAACGGGAGTGCTGTCAGCTCCCAGCATGCCTTGTAGCACCAGAATTTCCCTTATTTCCCTCAGGTCCCTTTTTTCAAATGGGCGAGAGTTGTATTTTACCATTGTAACCTGTATACTTATGCATATAGTTTTTGTTGAATAGAGACTGTCATCTGCCCTGTCAAAAAAAGAAAGAAAGTGAGCTATTTTTGCGGTCAGAAATCAAACAATAGCATAAGCATTTGTATCCCAATGGAATGAATGGTGCAACCCCGCTGCATTTCATTTGAAGAACACATTGCACAGGGACTATTTCATCTGGTCTAACAAAAACAAGCCAGTCAAATCAGTTGGTTGATTGCAAGGTCTGTGAACTGTCAAGAGTACGGAAAGTCCCACTGCTGCTGAGTTTCATGAAAGTTATTTTTCATTCTTGTGAGGCCTCAGGTGGGAAACGTTTGTATGCTAAGAGTGGCTGGTTTGATTCCCAGCTCTTCCTGAGATTTCCACTGTTCAAGCGTGCTAAGTAAGGGCGTTCTCATACTGGCCATTTGTACAGTGCTGGACTTGGGCATGATTCCCCCTCCTTCTCCCGGCCAGTCACACTGTTCATTTGAGCCACGGCCTGATTGCTTCTTCTATCACTTCTACTCTGTATTACTGCAATTTCTCTGACTTTGTGGACTATGTCAAGTCCTATTTGGAGTGGTTTTTATTATTTTGTTGAGGTTTGCCTCTGTCATTAATTTCTTGCAAGAGGGGCGATCACATGAATCAAATGACACATCCTATTATGCAGTATTACTGCAATTTCTATGACTTTGTGGACTATTTCAAGTCTTATTTCGAGTTGTTCTGATTACAAGTTTTGCACAAGATTGCCATTAGCTACTTGCAAGAGGGCAATCAAATTATTTAAATGACAATTCATAATATGCTACATGTAATTTTTATGACTTTGTGGAATATTTCAAGTCCTATTTGGAATTGTTTTGATTATTTTGTACAAGCTTGCCGCTGTCTTACTTGCAAGAGGGTAGTCGCATTAATTAAATGACAGGTTCTATTCTGTTGTATTACTGCAATTTCTCTGACTTTGTGGACTATTTCAAGTCTTATTTCGAGTTGTTCTGATTATGAGTTTTGCACAAGATTGCAAGATTGTTACTTGCAAGAGTGGCAATCGTATTATTTAAACGACGATTTATACTATGCTGCATGTAATTTCTATGACTTTGTGGAATATTTCCAGTCTTATTTACAGTCAGGAGATATATTTTCTGCAGGGTTGCTGCTGTCATTCAGCAGCAATCTCATGAATTAAATGACACATTTTTATTACCCAGACGAATGTAGCCACGGGTGAACGAGCAGGATCGACTTTTGGATCATTTTGAGTCTTTGTATTTTAATTCTATTATAAATTGTGTCAGTTATCATCACAATTCTATATAGAGCGGTTGCATTACAGTCTATGACTCCGCTACAGTGACTCATTGTTGCCTCTTGAGACACAAAGTGCAACAAAATAGCACGCAATCTCTTGCTCATGCTGGGCCTGGATGGTCACTGCCCCACTTGGCCCCAATGCAAGTGGACTGTAACGACAAAAAGCGGGACATAAATACTTGTATCTGCATGTTTATTTGTTAAGTTTTATTTTTAAAATATGTCATGTAGTGTTTATGTAATCCTTCTGCATAGCGACAACACTGTAGGCTTAATTGCACCACATGGGGGGCAAGAATACCTCAACAGCTATGTTTTATATTTAATAAAGAGCATTATTTCAATGAAAAAGAGAGAAAGATACTGGTGTACTTTTCTTTGTACGAAGCCCAAGTTAAAGCCAGCATTTTTTACATATAAAAATAGTACTGCTGCACCGGTAAGGCCCAGTTTGCAATAAACCAGAGTCTTTCTACACAGTTCCTTAAGAAGCTGAACACAAACGCAGCACTCTCTAAACTCACCACAGCACCTGTTTATAGGAGAGTCACGATAAAGCTACTGGAACTCTCCGAGCAGACGTTTTCATTGCGTGGGTCACTGCACCGGACTGCTTGCTGTAGCAGCCAGGGTGAACATGTGTGTGGTCTGCTGGATGCCAGCAAGCTTTATAGACAGCAGAATGCACGGCTCAGTGGTCTCCAGGTTTTAGGATTTAGCAGTGGCCAGAGGAGCTAAATACACAAACGCACTTTCCATGGAAAAAGTTACTCCATGATGCTTAGATGCAGGGATACACCAGGGCGAGATTTTGATTCATGCATCATTTGTAATGTTTGGTGAACAAAGTCTAACCCTTTAGCTTGTGTGTGTGTGTGTGTGCGTGTGTGTGTGTCACTTTCCAAGCTGTGAAAACACACTGTAGGTTTGTTGCTTCTTTGTGGCTAATAAGGTGTCATTGTTCCTTGGAGCTGTCGCACACCCCTCAAGAGTCACTGGGATGACATGAACAGATTTAGCAGAACATGACACACACACCCTTTGGAGGACTCAGCCTATGTTGCCTATGAAGATAACACCTTTGAGGGCACCTTTTAAAGCCACGTAAGATCAGATGGTCAAGCCTTACAGGAATTTCCTGTGTAGTTTCCACCCTTACCTTTATTAGCTTAGCATTACTAACATGAGGTATTTTAATGAAATTTTTAGGTTATAAGGAACCAGGAAAAGGAATTTCCAATGCTGTTGCTCAAGCGGGGAATTGTAGATGTAGTTGATTGTGGCAAAAACACTCTACGGCAAAAACAAAAGCCGCCACACCTTAAAAATTAGGGTATTTTTTTTTTACTTGTCCACCACCTCAGCTTCAAAAAATCTTCGGGGAAACCCTGCTAGTGGATGACGGTTGAGACATTCTAGTAGAGTGTAGGATGCCATTAGACGAAACTCAGCATCTGGCAGAAGATATTGAAATTGAAAAAAGCTACTACTTAAGAGAAGAGTACTATCTGTGATGCTTTATTTAAATAGTTTCAAGATAGAGATAAAGTGTGCCAAGAATCTTGGGATATTGGCGACGGCTATAAATGGAATGCAGCCTCTGAATTAGGACAAAGATTCCATCCTCACAAACTATTAACTGACAAATGAATGCTGTTTGCAACTATGTGACTTGGCCTTGGGTCAGTCCTCTCACACAAAGTGAAACTGTGCTGCAGGAATAGAGACTTGAGGCCCGAATTGAAGGTGCAACATCAAAGCTCGTTCTTTAAAGGCTTTCTTTTACTACTTGGTCCAGGAGTCTTGGCTCCTCCATGTCCAGACAGCTTATAAAGAGTCACCTCTCTCTTCAACACCTCAGCTCCTCTCTCACTCTCTCAGGACCGCTGCTATCAGAATTTTAAAAAGAAAGAGAGATACTGGATTTCTCTCCTGAATGGCACATTTTGTTTCGAAGGAAAAATGTTGTCATCCAACGCTGCATGACCTCATTAGCCCCCCTCAAGTTGATTGGGCGCTGTCTTCTCTTTGAAGCGCCATGTCGTTCCTCACAGCGTGCAGCTGATCCATCTTGCAGAGCTGGCATTAGACTCGCTGCGGTGGCAGCTTTAATGGAGTGAACACGGATATCACAGGCAATTGTGGGAGCTTCGTACATATGGGGGACTGTGGTTTGTTATTCCAGCAGATATGAGTGGGCCGATAGAGAAATGCTGCCTTCCAAGGCCCCAGCAGAGAAAATAGACAGGTCTCTGTGGATCTGGCTCGGGTTCAGATCGTATAGTGAGTGAGATTCTGAGTTGTGTCTGCCTTGATGTGACCTCAGGAAGAGGTGCTTGATGACGCTCACTCATGGCTTGCTGCGTGTAGTGAAGGATCGCAACAGAACTCAGAGCTCATTGATAAGGTTTGATTTAAATGGGCGAGTGGGCACACGTCATCGATTTTTGCCTTTGTACGCGTCCTTTCCTGACAGTCTGATGAAGGTTAGGTCTTTATTAAAGATCAACACTGGAGGAGTTGTCCGGTGCTGACATCATGTAGCTGAGAAGCAGCTGTGTTTTCTCAGAGTCACTTCAGCAGCAAAGAACTGACCTCTGCGGCACAATCTGCCAAGGATTATAAATATAGAGTGGGCCTAAACACAAGCTTCTATTTTTTTATGTGCATACAGTGCAGACTAAGAGTCTTAGGCCACCACTAGCTTTGTTGTTTTAAAGACCTTTTTCACAACAGTCATTCTGACGTAGCAAAACAATAAATAGTAGGACAGATATACAGGACTATGCAAAAAATACTGCCTGATGGCCTGAGGAAGAAATCACTACATTTTGGTGAGTATCTCTCATAGGGCAGTTTATCGTTTATCATAAGGGGTGTCTAAGTAGGCCAGGATTTTAAAGCTATATTTACATGAGTTTAAAAAAAGAAGTAAAACAATAAAAAATGTTATAATATGCATACCAGGCCAGTAGTTTGCCAAGGCACATTGCACCGTTAAGAAATACTATGCGCAACCAGGTGATCCTCGGTTTACGGCATTCCATGTTACGATGTTTTGTGCTTACAAAGACGGTCCCAGAAATGAATTACCAACCTAATGCACTCGCTCAAGAAGTAGTTACAGCGCACGGCCGTGGCAGAAGAATACACTATATGCTCACTACTGGTCGCACTTGTCTCAATCACTCGACCACCATTAAGGATAAACATATAACATATTGTAACGAATAACTGGGTGTTTTAGTGATTATAAGGAGGAGGAGGTTGATCAACAGTCTCTTTTTTGTAAAAACAAACAGGATACTGTCGGCCGAACCACACCAAAACAACATCAGCAAACTCAACTGTCCATTCTGCATGCAGCCATCCTCCTCCACCCGCACCCATAAACTCACACACACACAGTCAGGATGCAACTAGTTAAATGAACAGCGCCTCTACTGGTTGCAGAAAAGTAGTGGACCCCATTTTGTCTCACTTGCTCCAAGATAGACTCCATTATTCAACAATCTATTCCACTCAGTTGACAGAAAGGATCAGTTAATTGACACTACAGTGTCCTTGGGATCAACATAACTTTATGTACAGTCCGGATCAAAATTTGAAGACCTGTTTAAAAATTGCAAGAATTTACATTTTGCACTGCTGAATCTGGAAGAGCTTTCAAGTAGAGCTTCAAAATGCAAAAAGAAGAAATGGTACTGAGACAAAAACATTTTTAGTATGCAATTTATTGCAAAGAACTTAAATAGGTTGTTTATCAGTTGATCAAAAGTTAAAGACCAAAGCTAAAAAAAAAAATCCAAACCCCCCCTAAAATTGAAAAAAAAAATCAGAAAAGGAGTCAGTAATGAGTCGCTGCACCATTCTTTTTAACCACCTTAAAAATTGGTTTGGGCATGCTTGATGCCAGTGTTTCCAGGAGGTTAGTAGTAATGTTGCTCCAGTTGGTGAAGATGGCTTCATGGAGGGCATCCACTGTATAGGACTCCATAATGTCCATTTTGTAAACATCCCTTGCCATCCATCCCCAAATGTTCTCAATTGGATTTAGATCAAGGGAACAAGCAGGATGGTGCAAAAGAGTGAGGTTATTCCTCTGGAAGAAGTCCTTTGTCAGGCGGGCATTGTGAACTGCAGCGTTGTTCTGTTGAAAAAGCCAGTCATTACCACACAGACGAGGGCCTTCAGTCATGACGGATGCCCCTGCAACATCTCCACACAGTCATCTGCCGTTTGACGCCCCTGCACAACCTGAAGCTGCATTGTTCCATTAAAAGAAAAGAAATCATGATGGTTCCCCCTCTACTGTGCTGTGTGGAAAACATCACAGGTGGGATCTCCTTGTCAAGCCAGTAATGATGGAAGACATCAGGACTGTCAAGGTTACAATTTTTCTCATCAGAGAATAAAACTTTCTTCCACCTTTCAATGTCCCATGTTTGGCACTCTCGTGCGAATTCCAAACAGGCATTTTTGTCGAAGGAGGCAAGGGCTTTGAAGATATTTTTTGTTCTCAAAACCTTTCTCTGTCAGATGCCGTTTGATGGTTATTGGACTGAACTCGGCACCAGTAACAATCTTTATTTGGGTCGCCATGTCTTGACGGACAGTACAGCCAATTGGGTACACCGGCTCTGACATTTTTTGGGGTTTACCATTTGACTTTTTTTGTCCATAACCGTCGGGATCTTATAAGAAGTTTCATGACTGTCTTACTGCATCCAACTTCAGCAGCAATGGTTTGCAACGAGAGGCCTTGCTTATGCAGCTCAACAATCTGACAGTGACAGTGACAGTGTAAATACCTGACAAAAAATGACCTTTAATCCACATTTTTGCCAAGATTTTGGCTTTTAAAGGCTATGATTTTAAAACTTCTGCTCAGCTAATGAACAGCTTATTTCAGTTCAATGGTTGTTTGCAATAAATTGCTGACTCAAAAAAAAAACCCTCCAATTTCCTCTTGTTGCATTTTAAAGCTCTACTTAGGCCCTGTCCACACGGAAACGGTCCTGGGATTCTTTTTTGGCAGGTTGAAAAAAAATTCACGTCCACACTGTAGTAAATAGTTGCATCCAGACGGGACAAAAAGAAAGAACACATGAGCATAAGTCCATCGTCTTCCACTTTCCAGGGCTCGTCTAGACTTACGGCGCGTGGAATTACTTCTGCAAGCCATTATGGAGTATAAGACAACAAAATATCAGGAGAATGTCGGGGTGACTCATGTCAGTCCAAATATTCACATATTATGTTGGCTTGTCGTCAAAGCTCAATTTTGGTCACCTGACGGCAATGGGGCGGTGACGGGCCAGTGATTTCATCGTTTTCGAAAGACAGCAGTCTATACAACAACGACAAGCTGGCGTTTTCAGATCTTGCCACTCTGGAAGCCGGTTTAAAAAAATACCGTTTCAGGGCACCCAGAACTCTGTTTCCGTGTGAATGAAAGGCTGAAACGATGAAATACCTGAAAACGTTTCAGTGTGGATAGCCCCTTAGAACCTCCTTAAGATCCAACAGTGCAAAATGTAAATTCTTGCAATTTTCAACTGGTCTTAAGATTTTCATCAGGGCTGTATTTAAGTGTAAAGTGAATGCTCCTCACGTGCATGCTGACATCAGTACCATGGACAGGTACACCGCACAGGTACGCTCACCTTGACAAGGCTCGAGCTTCTCATTAGCTCATATTCCCTGTAGTACTATGTGGTTGTAAAATGCACTAGAATTCAAATATGAACAGCGTGGTGAGAATGCAAACAGCCCATTGCCACTTAAACAAGCCCGTGTGTGTTGTTGGTACCTGGAGGTGTTCCCTTTGGAACAATACATCACTCTCAGGCCTCCGTGAAGATGTAAATGGATGTTCGGCTGGTGTTGTGCCCTCTGACCTCCACTGCCCCCCTGTTTCCTGAACCAGATGCTGCTCCTGTGGACTACAGCCTCCTCAACCTAAACAAAGTAATCCTCCACTAAACAAGATGGGTATTGTATCACCATGCCAGTAAATACCGGAGGGTCTCACACACACAAAGCTGCCTTCTCCTCACCCTTGGCAGGAGCCAACAGGAGGCTCTGATGCACACATTGTTTCATACACCAACAAAGACATAGACTGTGATTTACAACGCGTTTAAAACTACATTTGTGGCTCATAACCAAAACATGCCCTCTTGTGGGGAATATAATGAGAGAATGGGGGGAAAAGTTGGATAAAGTGCAACACTGGCTGCATTACAAATGTGTCAGTTCGGGCTCATGTGTTGCATAATGAGGCGCGTTTGATCTCACTGGGTTTAGGTCAGACTATGGAAACATTATTACCAAACGTCATGCGGGTTGCATGCATGGTTGCATAATAGAATACTTGATTCTTTTTTTCCTTTTTACTGTTTTATTTTGGTCTGTGCAGCATCTTCAATGAGGATTGATCAGCTTTGTGACGGAAAAACAATATGTCCGTTAACATTTAGATTTTGCTCCTACAATACAGTACATACTGTACTATCATGCAACATTAACTCTACCATAATGTTTATTTGGTTAAAATGTTCTATTTGTAAACAATAACCTCTTACATCTACTCAGAAAGGACAGGTCACGATCCAAAGCATACCACATTGTACAGTATGTAGCATCTATGTATGCATGATCAAAAGCATACTACATCGTACAGTAAGTATCGATCGATCCATGATTCAACACATACCACACCATTTAGCATGTATTCATGGGTGACCCAAAGCATACCACATCATATGGTATGTAGCTATGTATGATCCCAAGCAGGGACGCACAGTATTTTTTTATCAAGCCAATACCGGTACCGATAATTTCCTGCTTCTCAAGAACAATACTGATACCAATAACTGATAACTTATTTATATTTATTACTGTAAAAATTTGATTTAACTGTAGTTGTGCACACCTGGAGGTAAGTACGACTCAAACAAAGTTGGATTTGATGAACTGCACCTGTAGGTTTGTCCTTACCAAGTATCACAACATCACTACTGTATATTAACATAATTTTTTTTTTTAAATAGCGGCGGTGGTATAAACCGTGGCTCCAAGGGATTTACTAGCCGACAAAAGCCGGTATCTTCGGTGATGGTAAAGGGCTGATCATCCAGCGCCATCATTTCCATGATGAAATCACAGATCGCTTTAGCCCTCGTGTCGTCCCTGGCAAACTTTTTTGCACTTTTCAAACCCTGCAGCGATAGGAACAAGCCCCGCACCCTAGGTGTCATAGCGATGCTGGCGTTTCAGATGGCTATTAAGGTTTGATGTGTTGAAGCTCAATGTATTTTTCCCCCTCATCACAGAACGTTTGCAGAGCATTTGGAGAAATGTCTTCCTCAGAAACAGCAAAATATCCCACACGATTGACGCCACGTTTGTTAACAAGTGAGCTCAGGCGACGTTATGACAGGCGGTTTGCAGCAGTCACAGAAAAGGAGCGCTTGATTTGCTCATGCTAACCCACCTACAGAGCATTACGGGTAATCTCGCTTCATTGGAGTTTTTTTTAAATCGGTTATCGGAGCTATTTTTTAATGTTATCGGATTTATCGGTATGACATCATAATTCCTCAGATCGATAATTATCGTGTGCCCCTAGCACACCATATTGTACACTATGTAGCCATCGATTTATGCATGACCCATAGCATACCACATTGTACAGTATTTATGCATCTATCTATCTTCATTTCCTCACAAGTCTATGGTTGTCTAAGTCTTTGGTCTACTTTACAGCACTGCAAACTACAAACACAGCAATAAAATGTATTATTTTATAACAAGCTCTTATATCTCAGTAGACTGTACAATCAGCCATGTTTAATTACAATAATGCAGGCAATACTCTTTTTTCCGTTGTGATGTAATGATATAGCGCCGTTATCTGTTTTTTTTTTTTTTGAAACACAGCACAGCCCTCATGTGACGTCACTTGCCTTCTCAACCAATCGTATTCCTCCCCAAAACGCGTTCAGCCTATAAGAACGCGCTAACTTTCTCAAGTGTCAGAAAAGACTTGTCCTCCTGGAGGCCCATCTATGGATACTTTGGTGTCTTCAAACCACACAGACATACAGGTGGACTAACCCGTGGACTTGATGACAGGGAAATAAGGTCTGCGACTCTTTTTAGAGTGGGACACTGTTTCAGTGTTGAGAGTGGAGATGTCCGAGGAAAATTTGGGGGAAGAGTCAAGCAGCTCCCCAGTCTCCCCTGTGGACAGCCTGAGCAACAGCGAGGGGGAGGCGGACACGCAGCCCAAGAGAAGCGCTAGGAAGCGGAGGCCGAGCAGGAAACACGCCGAGGACTCGGACAGCCCGGTGCAGGGGGCCAAGAGAGGCAAGAAGTCGAGCAGCAGCGGCAGCCCGCAGTCGCTGGAGGACCTCCAGAGCCAGCGAGTCATGGCCAACGTGCGGGAGCGCCAGAGGACACAGTCGCTCAATGAGGCGTTCGCGGCCCTGAGAAAAATCATCCCTACGCTGCCCTCAGACAAACTGAGCAAAATACAGACGCTCAAACTGGCCGCTAGGTACATCGACTTCCTGTGCCAGGTGCTGCAGAGCGACGAGCTGGACTCCAAGATGTCCAGTTGTAGCTATGTGGCCCACGAAAGGCTCAGCTACGCCTTCTCCGTGTGGAGGATGGAGGGCGCCTGGTCCATGTCAACATCTCACTAGCACCAGGACGACTTAAGCCCAACATGGTAGGAAACTGTTTCTCAAGATAAACTTTATATAGTTTTTTTCACCAAAACTGCATGATGTAAATTGTCAGAAGTATTTTTTCCCCACCTGAACTGCATGATGCAAACTGCAAAATCTATTCTTCCTACTAAAATGCATGACGCAAATCGACATATATAGCTTTTTCATGAACAAGGCATGATGCAAAAAACAAAATAGAAATTTTTAGACCTAAATGCAAGATGCAAATTATAAATATATAGTTTTTCAGCAAAAATGCATGATACAAATGACCAAATATACAACTTCTTTCGTCCACAATGCATGATGGCAAACTGCAGCAAATATTTTTTCAACTAAAATGCATGATGCGAATTATCAAACACGTGTTTTCAGCTATAAAATGCATGATGCAAATTGAGAAACGTATAGATTTGTCATCCACAAGGTAGGATGCCAACTGCAACAGGCGTTTTTTTCAACCAAAATACATGATGCAAATTGCAAGTATGTTTTTCAGCTAAAATGCACGGTACCAATTGACAATATTTCATTTTTTCTCATCCACATGGTTTCCACGCTTTTTTTCAACTAAAATGCATGTTGAAATTTGTCAAAAATGCTTTTTGGCTAAAATGCAAGATTCAGATGGACAAATAGGCCTATATACATTTTTCATCCACAATGCATGATGTAAACTGCAACATTTATAAACATATAGCTTTTCTCTCTTTGTATAGCAACAGTCCAATAGAAACTAAGCAAGATGCATTGCCTTT
Organism: Dunckerocampus dactyliophorus; assembly: GCF_027744805.1. Taxonomy (NCBI): domain Eukaryota; kingdom Metazoa; phylum Chordata; class Actinopteri; order Syngnathiformes; family Syngnathidae; genus Dunckerocampus; species Dunckerocampus dactyliophorus. The sequence continues at coordinate 22,417,523 of NC_072825.1, forward strand.
TTATCACACTAATAGTGAATCACTGCGTCTAATCTGCAGGTGACTGCTGATTCTATACTTCTCACATTTTGACGGGACAAATCTGGAGTCCAATGCTGGATACATGGGATCACTATTTAAAGCAAAGACCACGGAGGTGCTGCAGGGGATTTTTGTTTTTGTTTTTGCAGCCCCCTCAAACCCCCACTCTGATGACGACGGTGTACGTGCAACGTTGTTGACGACGAATGTTGAAAATATCACGGTTGATGAAGAGGTTTTTTTAACCACATGTATTTGTACTTATTTCTGCCGACGTGGAGTAAGGCAGTTTGACGTGTGCGTGTGTGTTTGCGTGTGAGTGTGATATTACCCACTGTTGGTGTAACTCACATTATAAATGGCTGTCTTTGTGGATCGAACCTGTGCAAGAAAAAAAATATTTTCAGAATACATTTATTTATTTATTGATGTTACATTTAGGGACTACATCCTGTGTTTGAAATACAAATACATTCCTATTTTTATTATCAATTTTTTGTAAATGTTTGTATATTTTTTGCAATAAAGAAAACCAGAATATTTTGCCTTTTTTTTTTTAGATATTTTGGAAAAACAAAAGAAATCAATCGGAAATGAAAAATATATAGTAATAAACAGATACTCTAATGGAAAAATGCTGCTATTTTTTAGTAATTCACATAAAAAATCACGTTGACGTAATTAGATTAGCCTACTAATTCCAAAACACACTGCCAAAAATGTATAAATAAAATTCAAATTCAAATTATTCTTTGTTTAAATTGCTGCTGAATATGTTTACACAATAATGAAGCTGTTGGCATGTTACCATACACTATAAATATATGATGACAACCTGCTATATTGTAAGACTAAATCCTTAATAAGTTCGGCGTTGCATTTACGTTTTCGGGAAAGTTAAGTAAAACCCACGATCCTCAATAACGTCCCTGCAGAAGTGTGTTTTGTTGCTCTTTTAGTCAGCCAGCAAATAATCACAACGGCCTTACCGATACATGGCATCATCTGTGCTATTTCTTACTCATAACGTCAAAACAATCGACTTGAATTTAATTAACCAAACTCCACCAATGATAAAAGCCGACTTCTGGCGTGCTTGATGTGAACCGCTATGGTGCTGTCATCGCTTTGTGACAGATCTTCTGTGACGTGGGAAAGTTTTTTCTTACTGTCCAAAAAAAAAGCCGTGACCGTTTGAAGGTGTGTAATTGGCCTGCGAGGCATGTATGGAATTCCCAGATGTCTATGAAATTTAAGCAGGCCATGAAGGTAGCATGAACGTGGGGGCCACGCTCACTGTTTGTGTGTGTGTGTCGGGGGGGTGGGAGTGGGGGATACAAACCCACAAACACATGCACAGGCCCAAGTTTTATCAAATATATATATTTGCATGCAGTCACTTGATGGAATAATTCCACACACATTAGCGCAATAAACGCATCACCTGCGAGCAACAGCGACACATTTAAAACAACCTCCTCCTAAAATACAGTATGTTTCCGTTTTTCAGAGGAGAGGAATTGCCAATGGAGACGATGCAGAGGCACAGAATGAAACCTATTTAGAACAGATGTTAGTATTTTTCCTTTTTTTTTGAAGGAAAAAGTCACGTGAAATGAGCAGATGTTCTGCAGAGGCTCCTTGCAGTGCAGTGCAGTCCAGTCCACGGAGGGAACACACACACACACACACTCGGGCCGAACTACAGCAGAACCGAGCCCAACAACATGCTCAAAGACATCCACATTTGTTGATGAAATGGATTTTAAACCTAATGGTCGTGTGGGGTTTTGTGGATCTTCTCCATGAGAAAAAAAGGTAGGCTATTTTATGTTTTTTTAATATCATAAATAGTCTGACGTCTCTATGTTGTATGTAAATGTGCTGATGGAGATATGAATCTCGAGAAAATGTGCAAAGATCAGGGAGTTTTTGTACAGAGGTCAGTATAAACGGCGTGTGTGTGTGTGTGTGTGTGTGTGTGTATGAAAATTCTTTTGCAGCTGTTTAAAGGGGGAGGAAACAAAAGCAGACTTAAGAGTATTAACAAATATAGCTTTCACTTTGTTCTATTTTTGCACAACATTCAAAAAATATAATGAAATATTGTGTTCTATAAATACAATCGAATATAATATTATATATATATACATATACACTGTATATGTATATTATTATTATTATTCCTGTACTTGAGATAAACGTATGTATATTATCTTTTCTTTTTCAAAACATCCAGACTTGGTCATCTATATTAAAATGTCAATTTAGACACATTTTAATTGTTGCTTTGTGCTTTTTTATGATTTATTATTTGTTGTCTTGTTCTGTTATGACAAAACAGAACTAACATGTATTTTTTTTATTGATTTATTAATAATCTACATCAAAAAACGTTTCTAAATTCAAAGGGAATGAGAAAGGTGTGAGTTAAACTGGCAACATACAGTATGTAAATCAACATACTGTAATTTCCTTTGCTGGCTCCTTCATAAAAGAGCAGGTGCAGACATTATGTGGCTTCTGACTAAAACACCAAAATGTCTACAGACAATTTGAAAATATTTGAATAGAACACAAAACGCTTTGACACTTTATCCCAAACTAGCAATGGTCACAAAAAGATTGGAGCATAGCTTTTTACTATAAGGTGAGTAAGCAAAATAAATATGGCATATTACTTCAGTACCTCCTGCATTGTAATTATCTGAACACATTTAAAATGCAGTAGGAGGTCATCTCGCTATAAATTAGTCCTGTCACCGATATTCAAAATAAGTTTTGGATTCATAAGAAAGTCTTCAAAGTGTGACTGTCTTTATTTTATTATGGTGTATCCATAAAGTATGATGCACCTATGTTGGTATAGTATGTGTCAAACTAAAGTCATTGTTTCTGTGAGATTAAATCATAACACACACTCAACAAAAAATATAAATGTAACACTTTTTTTGGTTCATTTTTTATGAGCTGAACTCAAAGATGTGAAACCTTTGCTATGTACACAAAAGGCCTATCTCTCTCAAATACTGTTCACAAACTTATCTAAATGTAACTTAGTGAAAATTTATAATTCTTTCATTTCATAGCTGTGGCATATCAAGATCCTGATTAGACAGCTCTATTATGGCACAGGTTGGCTACAATAAAAGGATGCTCCAAAATGTGTCGTTTAATTTTTGGGGGGTCCGAAAACCAGTCAGTATCTGGTGTGATTTGCCTCAGATTGCGTATATGCTGACCCCAACATTCTCAGTGGGTGACATGTCTGGTGAGCTCGCTGTCCTGTGTTGCTGATGGCGTGGCCCATGGTGGCGGTGGGCTTATGGTATGGGCAGTTGTATGTCATGGGCACCAAACACTGGTGCATTTTGTTGATGCTCATTTTGAACGCACAGAGATACCATGATTAGCTCCTGAGGCCCTTTGTTGTGCCATTCAACCACGACCATCACCTCATATTGCAGCATGATAATGCACGGCCCCATGTTGCAAGGCTATGTACACAACTCCTGGAGGCTGAACACATTCAAGTTCCTGCATGGCCAGCACACTCACCGGAAAAATACAAAATACAATAATCCCTAACCATAAAATACAATAATGTATCGCGGTTAATTTGTTCCAGACCTGGCTGGGAATTTCTGCAAAGTAGAATTCTTTATTTATAAATGGAATATTTTTTTAGTTAGAGCATAGCAAACATGTTTACAGCCTTCTAAATACATTTTTTTTAACATTATTAGAAGCCTCAAGAGATGAAATACCACCCCTATAGTCACATTCACACTGGTATTACCCAAAATAGTAGACATAATAACAGAAAATAAGAAATATTATACATACATAAATAGGACATAACATAGACTCACACGTTAGCATTGGGAGAGTTCCTTGGTGGTTTTTTTTGGACAGCAGTGGCTACTGTCTCATCAATGTAATGTAATGGCGCCACATCAGCATGGCTGTAAATTAGACCTAAATTAGCCTTTTTATTTGAAATAGACACAGGACACTATGTCTTACAGGTAGATGCTCAAAACACAGCATGAATGGTTCAACACTTCCTAGTGCTCTTCTTCGACAGACTTATTTCCTAAGAGGTAGCTATAACCCAGCATACAAAACGTCACTGCCCTCTATAGCCCACACTGTGAACAGCAGCTCAGAAACACACAATACACCCGTCGCGGCAGGAACATTACTGACACCTAGTGACCAGTGTAGAAAACTACATATCACGTCACATTTTCTGAATGCCTTATATTTGTATTTCTGTTCATTTAGCCATTTTTATGCTTGAAAATGCTTGATTTAAGCCAATATGTACAAATTGCTTAAATGTGCATATTTTTGACTAATAACAGGCCCTATTCAACCACATAACAGTGCGGATTTATTAATACATTTATTCTGGAAACCAGGATTTAAATTTAAACCGCAAAGTGGTGAAGGACTGTACAGTTAAAGTGCACATTTTGGAGTGGCCTTTTGTTGTGGCCAACCTCAGTGCAATAACCATGCTGTCTAACAAGGATCTTGATATGCCACACCTGTGAGGTGGATGAATTATGAATGCTCACCAACGCTGATTTAGACAGATTTGTGAACAATATTTGAGAGAGACATGCCTTTTGTGTACATAGAAAGTTTGATACATTTGAGTTCAGCTCACGAGAAATGGGAGCAGTGCGTTTATATTTGTGTTGAGATGCAGGGGGGCAGGTAACTGCATGAGCATTTTAAACAAATAGTTTACTCGAGTTATATAAAAGGTGATAAACATTTATCTAATTAGCATTATGAAGTAAGCTAATTGCATTTGAAATCTATTTTTCATGCATGTGTAATCCTATAAAAACTAAATAGCATACGATTGCTGATTTGCAGATTTTGTTCAAATTCGAGAAGTATTAAAAGCAAAAGCACAACCAAAACAATATTGACTGAGGTGTATTCTTTTTGAAGTTGAGGAGACTTTTGGATTACAGCCAGCACAAGCTGAGGAATGATACGCTTTAGCCTCCATGGTAAAATGTGTGCTTGCTTGTTCAAATCAGCTTGAAGGCTTGTGGATGTAAAGCATGTTTAAATTGGCAAATGGCACATTTCAGCTCATAATTTGGAGGCACGACAGGTCAGTGTTTCATCACAGGCGCTGTGGTGGCGGTGAGGAATGACGCCACGACTAAGGCATGCGACCTGATTGCACCCCCTTACCAAATATCTTTTGAAGGGCACAGTCAAAAACGTGTGATGTGTGCCACCCATGCTGCAGACAAGACACAAATGGGTGTTTTTTAGGAGGAGTACACAATGATGTCACAGACAGGAAAAGGCTGGAAAAGGCTTGGCACCTACTGGAATTGGCCACATCCCCATTGGCTCAGTGGAAAAGCTGAAATAATAAACAGGCAATCAGAAGGCGGCGTGAGCGTACACAAAGGCATTGCAAAACTACAGATGATAAAATCAGATTTTTTGGACTCAAAAGGCGATGATTATTTGTGGTCATCGGGTGTCCATAAACAGAGGGCCCCACTAAGAAGTATAAACTTGAGATGAAACGTTGTCCAATGATTTCAAACATTCCTGTTTATGTTCAATCAAGACAGTATTTATATTCATTTATATGTGCACACATGACTGGAGCTGGTTGAATAGATCTATATATGATGATGATCCGTTCTGGGATGCTGGCCGTCAGAAATAAAGGAAATAAAAACAATCCACTTCTGGATCAAATTGTGATTGTAGTCGGAAAACCAGTATTAACTGCGCAGGCAATGTTTTAATATCTTAACATTCTTACCTGTTATACAAGTGTAGAAGTTAACCACTCCTAATATTAAGGGTGCTGTCCTCTCTATGGCTCCAAATTACCCTTTTTAAAATTAAAAATATAAGAACACCACCACCAGCCAGCATGTTATCAACAGGAATTTTAAAGAACAAAAAAATGTCTATTTGTCACAGTTCGAAGTTAAAATTAGTCAAAATTGTCGTGCGGGCCGAATAAGATGACTGATGTTTATGGCTTTCACTCATGGTTGTCTCGTATACGTAAGTGCACATATGTACACGGCGTGAGCTCGTGCAAGTACACAAAGGCACTCTCAATGAGGCGATGAACAATTTGCAGTAATTGTGTGGTTGTGAAAGACTGTACATTCAATAATAGCTAACGGGAGTAGCTAAACTTTGTCAAATCACTATCATTACCTGGCAACAAACATATCTAATCCGCATCTGTGTGTTACATGGGGAGTGGCTTGCAATGTCAGAGCAGGAAGAGGGCGGGATTTGTTTGCAGCACATTCGAAACAAAGGCAGACATCACCTTTAAGTTGTAAGAACAATATGAGTCAAAAACATTGTGTTGTAGGTGATGAAGCAAGTTAGTGCAATATCTAGCAATGTATCTCATTAAAAATGAATTTATTTGTATTTTTTTTAACATGCAGAGAGCCAATAAAAAAGTAGGTGCTGGCTAAAAGTGACCCCCGCACCGCACTTTGGACACCCCTTCTATCATAGAGTAAAAGCCTCAAACTAACTTTAATCACAAATGACAAAGACTGAACACAAAGTTGATACAATCTCAATTTGTAACATTTGGACTCATCCCACAAGTGTAAAAAGAAGTAAAGCGCGACATGAAAATACCTTTGATAACAGGAGTCTTACTGTTTTGACAGCCCTCATACTCCATGTAACCTCTGATGAACGGTATTTTCTTTTCTCCTCTCAACACCCTTTGATACCGCAAAATACTGCATCTTAAAAAAGCCGTAGAAAAAATGTAACAGAGTTATCTTTGATGCTCGCGAAGATGAGGTCTTGCGAGGTTCTGTGTGATGTCTAGCCAAAGAAAAAGCCAAGCACACGCTCAGATTTATTGCTTTTGTGGCTGGGAAATGAGGGCTCGCGTGATCTGACATCTCGCCTGGTGGTGGTTTGAACTCAAAGGTTTTGTGTGACTTTATCCTGAAAATGTCAAATTCTGGATTGTACGGCCGCAGGGGCGTTTGACTTTGGAGGTTCCACTGTTCATACTGTGTATACAGACACGGGATCTCAAAAAAGCATGTACTGTACACAATTACCTTGCTACTCGCTGGTGTTGTCAGGTATTTTAACAATAATGGCTGTGTTGACTCATTTTCAGTGGAGAGTAAAAATCTATACAACTATACAAGCTGTACACTGACTACTCTGAAGTATGTGTCACATTCTCCGTTCTCTGCTGGCTAAAAGCCTGACAAGGGATGTCAAAACTGAAGTGCACTCAAAACGTGTTTTTTGCAGTGTCATAGAAAAGCATGTAATAAGATCTGTACAATGTTAAGTTCATGAAAAATAGCGGCAAAAAAATCTTGCACTCACCGAAATACACGTCAGTGATAACAATCGTGATGATTGGACACCACATGATTTTTAGACATCAATAAATAATTAACTAATAATAATTTCGCCAAATAACTAGTGTAGCGTCTTGCTTTGCAGCTGACGTGCATTAGGAAAATAAAAGGCATTCAAGGTGCTTCCCTGGCTGTTTAACAAGCGTGAAGACAGCGGACATGAAAGGTAACGATTGTTATTGGCTTTCCGTAGTTCCTGTACTTCGTCAATATTACCTGTGTAGCAGAAATTGTGCACATGTTTTAAAAACAGCACATCAATAATGGCTTCCAATGCAAATCATTTTACAGGATAGCAATTACAAAGAATACTGCTCGAAGAAAAGAAAGATCGACACCTCATCATCCCATGTCAACGCTCTACTAAGAGTTTCAGAAACTCACACTCTCACATTAATCTAGCGACACGCAGCGGCCACGACATTGTGTACACTTGCACAATAGCGTGATGTAGTTAAACTAGCTTGCAGTGGTTAATCTGCACTTCATCATATTTCGGGCTGTGCATGGGCACACTTGGAAGTGAGCAATGAGTGAATACATACACACACAATGAGAGGAACATCCTCTTGAGAATGCATGCACTTCATGTAGAATACAATTTGCCCTTTTACTGCAGTGCAGAGTGAAAGCTGCATGGCCACAGGGGATTGAAGGTGTTCCTGATCCTGAGGGCGCTTGACTCCCCGGGTATTAATCCCATTGCCTTCATTAACCTGGTGGCCCACCAATAGTGGGGCTCACACTGGTAATTAATGTGTCATTACCTCCACTTACAATGATCCCCCTGTTCCTCCTACACCGTCTCTTAAGTGGATTCCAGGCAGGCAGGGAGAGGATCCTTTTGTGGAAGTAGGACAAGTCAAATTGACCATCAACACCCTGTTTTAAGAAGACTTTAGTGTGCTTATGTCAACCACATAGAGAGGAAAATGGACTCCATCTGAGCCTTTTTTTTGTTGAGAACTGATATTTTCCTGAAACCTACCTATATTCTACTGCTGATTACTAAAGACTGAACGATGAGAATCTAATCTTTCTTTTGGTAGGTTCCATGTTTATATAGCCATAGAACACAATAGTCTGTGTGCCTTGAAAGATCAGTCAGAATCGTCTAAAATGGCTGGTACTGGAGGGGATGTCTTTTGAAAAATGTCTGGGAGAAAATGAGTTAAGTGACTCACGCATATGCTTCTTCGTCCCGGCGCCGCTCCGCTGAAGCGTTTTTGTATGCTTGTTGAAACATATTTCTCCTTTCGTCACATTTTCCTTCTCCTTGTCCTCCTCCTTGAACCGAATATTCATTTACAGCATTCCAAAATGGCGTCCTTCAGCCGCAACTTCTACCTTCCTTCAGCATGTCCAGAAGTCTAACTTTTTGCATGATGGTTGGATTCCTCTGCCTTTTGGGTGCAGAACGTTTCATTGACGTTGTGGGTTTTGTCGGGGAGAAAACATGCAAACATACAGAGTTCAGAGTCACTTCCAGCTGTTTGCTTGCGATCATACAACACGAAACACGGCAGTGCTGCACGAAGGAGATTGATTGACAATGGTCTAGAGACAATCAGAACGCAGAACACAATGGGCGGGTTCTCCCTTAGCCAATAAGGATGCAGATCACAATACACGGGTTCTCCCTTAGCCAATCAGAACTGTTGTGGCTCTATATTTCGCCGTCTATTGTAGCTCTACTGTGGGTTCCTAATATGCTCGTACAGGCACATAAACACATACTGAGACGAGGTGGAGGGATGACATCTTTACTCCAGCTGCACACATCTTCAACTCTTAGTCTTCAACATGAGTATACAACACCTCCTACTGGTAGCAGTAGTAAATACAATAACAGAAACATACAACAGTGCACCGATACATCACTCTAATACACCACAAGGACGCAAGAACACAATGCACGTTCATCGCTGTTGTTGTGAACGGAACCACGCTTAAGACATAAACATGTAATAATTGTTGGCTTTTTAAACAGTGGTATATGTATGCTGTACATTTTACCTGTATTAACACATAGTTATAAATTGCTACCAAATAAGGGTTGTTTCTGCAAAAAAACAACCTATTTTAGGAAAATGTATTCATTCATTCATTTTAAGAACAAAAATTTGCAAATTTGAGGAGTTCCACAGTATTTTTTCCCGAGAAAAAGTTTGAAAAAGACGTGTCGTCTCATATTCGCCTGTGAGTGCTTTGTAATGACAGGAATGACACGGGGCAAACGTTAGAGCTCCATATATCTGTGGTGGAACTTACAGCGGTCGGGTTTTTTTTTTAAATCACGTCGTATGCTTTTGTGAACTATTTTGTCCAACTGCGGAAAGGCAGCGTCGGCAATGTAGTATTGTGATGGAAGACCATAGCGTGGACCCATAGATTGTAAACGTCGGCACAAACGCACAAACCACGACGAATTTGGGCTGGTTGTCCGAAGCAATAGATTAGACTACCTTTTCAGTGATCCACTATGCCTTTGCACACTCTTTTGGATAATTTGTCTTTTGTCCGCAAGTCCAGAGTTTGTTCCTTTGGTGTAGCAGCCTTTTTGTCAGTGACCTTGCTAACTGCTTTGTACTCCGTTTTATGTTTTGTCCTCAGACTAAATTTGTGGTATTGAATGCAGCTCTTCTAGTAGCACCCCTTGAAATTGAGTATTTTCATTTACAAAGCAGATAATGATACATGCATAATAATGATGAGCAATGAAGAAGTCGTCAAAAAACTGTCTAGCAACTAAGAAATATATCTTTTTTTATTTCACTGATATTGAAAACAACATTTAAAAATGTCATCATTTTGTCTTTATCTGTTTTTGATTTTGCTGTAAAAAAATTATTTTTTTTAAAAAAAGAGATTGTCTTATACAGTATTTGTGTCAATACAGTAAAAGTAAACAAAATGGCTCACCTGTGATGTCTTACGTAAAGGTAGTCAATCCCTATATATTAAAACTTAAAAGTGTGTGTACTTACTATTAACTCTAATAACTGAATGAGGCTACTGCTTGTGCCTGGGAGGTGAGTCACTTCAAATAAAGACTACACAGTCGTCCCTCGCCACTTTGGCGTTCAAATTTCATGGCCTCACTCTGATTACGTTTTTCAAAAATATCTTAATAAATCATGCTGTATCGTGGTTGGGTACGGCCTATTTTTATTTTTTAAATATGCATATTGGAGCAAATTTTTTTTGCCTAAATTTAGCATTTTTTAGCATAAAAATGGCTAAATGAACTGAAACACAATTCTGCTACAGTATATGTAGTTTTCTACCATGGTTACTAGGTGGCAGTAATGTTACTGTAATGTTCGGTGAGACACAAAACCAGGCTTGACTGCCAGAACAACAGGCTTTTATTGCAGATTTCAATTATCTCACAACAGGCACAATAACCCCCCGACATCACTTCCTGTCCGCCTGCCACTCAGCTCCCCTCAGGAACGTATGTATACACACACCGGCACAAGTCTATTTATGTTTTAAATGGCTCATTTACTTATATTGGATATTATGAGTTTAAAGGTTTTCATGTCTAGAGGGCTCTAATAATGTTGAAAACCGTATTTAGAAGGTCGTAAACAGGTTTTCTATGCTGTAACTATGACAATACACCATTTATACATAAGGAATCCCACTTCACGGAAATTAACTTATCACGATCCGGTCTGGAAACAATTAACTGCAGTAAATGAGGGATTACACACTTTTTCCTCTTTCCAGCACTGGAACCCCTCCTCCTTCCTGCCTGCCCAGCTAATCCATTAGATGCTTAAGGCTTGCAATGTTTGCTGAGGCCACGTATGACTGACGCATGATTTTGGTCATATTCTGTATACAACGACTTTTTAGCGGGTCCACTGTGAAAACCAACTAAAGATTCTGTTCTGATCCACATCTCTAGTGGAACAGATAAATATGATAAACCAAAAAGAGCTCTTTGTTCATGAATTGACTCAATGAGTTGTAATCACTCAAACTGTCAACAAGATCTGCCTTGAAGAGAGCTGTCTTCAATTTCACAAATATTTGGAGCGCAACTTTATACTTCCAGCAAGTCTACTTTAAGTATGTTTGTTATAAACATGTAATGATGTGTATATGACTGTGTGTTTACAAAAATCAACTTGGTTTATATGGTGTGGAATTATACATATCCCAGGGCAATGGAGATATGGAGCTGGTCCAGATCGTATGAGAACATTCCATTATAAAAAAAAAAACAACACACACAAAAACATGAGTCAGATATCACTTAGGGGTGCTTTTACAGGATGAATACTTCATCAGGAATTATTACTCATTGGTTCTTGCCTGGTTTTAAAGGATTTATTAGTGTTGTGACTTACAATGTATTTCTTCACTTCCAAGCAGGAGCATCACGGCGACGTAACTGCATCCCACTCAGAAGCACCACCTGGAATCCAAGAACCACAGTCTAGCTTGATTTCTTTTTTTTTTTTTTAAAGTGCTACTTTATTATTATTATTTTTTCTGTGGTGTGGATCAAAATATGCCATAACGCCAAGTAATGAAATGATGTGGAAATATATAAATATAACGGATAAATATATGATTAGGGTTTTGTTCATTTCAAACATGCTACATGTTACATTAAGGAACATTTGCACTTTCAGCATGTCTGAAAAGGAGTAGAACGAAGCAGATTTTACTTCATCCTTCCCTGTCTTAGCAATAACTGTTCACTTTCTATATAGTATTTGCATAACATAGTATGTCAGTCAGTCAGTACTAAGTATTTTGTAAGATTTATTCTATCTACTTCACTTGTATTATCATTGCATTGTAATGTTACCTCAATGTGTAAAAACTGTCATTTCCTGAGTGAAGTGTTAATAAAAGATATTTTAATGATCATCAGCACACCATTTAGTGTCAAAAGGCATCCTTGTAATACATTAGTTTGTTCTATCCATCATTAAGTGTCTCTGTATACGTCCATGTTATTGCACATAAATTATGCAAATCAATGCAATGTTCATGGGGATTATGCTGGAAAATGATATTAAACCAAAGCATGATTTGTAGAAAAACATCATGGAAGCTGCTGAAAAGGCTTCACGGTGGCTCTGGTTAAGGAGGGGGGGCTGCGTGGTGTAGTGTAGCTGGGTCACCCAGGTGAGGGTGTCTGATGTAAGTCCCGAAAAACCCCGTGACCCCGGGCACATCACTGATAATGTGTCCAGGTTGCATTAAGGTGTATCTTAATAGTAGATATTCTGTCAATTCATGAAAATCCTAAATAATTAATGCAGTCAAACCTTGGTTTTTGAAAGCCCACATTTTTATATAAATTCGTTTTTTGATAAAAATTGTTGCCAAAATTTTACCCCAGTTTTTGTACAACGTCTCGGTTATTGTTTAAAATTTTTCCCAGTCCATTTTTTCTGTACAGTGTCATTCCGCGGAATCGAGTGCCCAAACAAAGCATCCCACATATTGGTGGCTCACTTTTCGTGCATTTTTTGCATCGCTAAATCACCCGCCATGGACCCAAAGAAAGTTGCGAGTGCCAGCTATTGGATAAAAAAGATAAAAAACATGATCAAATTCAAGAAAAAAGTCATCACGAGTGCCTGCCCAACCTGACCAGGCTGTATGGGAAGTCTGCATCAACAATAAGTTCCATCCTGGCGAAGAAAGATTCAATCAAGGAGGCTATTCTTGCAAAAAGGGGAAAGGTGTTAACAAAACAGAGATCAACCATCAAAGATGTTCAGAAGTTGGTGTGGATCCCGTCCTCTCTCCCCCTTTCCACTCGTTGCCGTCTTTGCCAACATGTGTTCAATAAAGGTAAAAGTGATATTAAATGTTCATTTATCCACTCCAGTCGTCACTTATAATGATTTCATATTGTTTTCTGCATATAAAAATGTATTTATTCTCAATGAAATGTATTTTGTTAATATTTTTGGGTGTCTGGAAAAGATTTATTTTATTTATATTAATTCTTATGGGAAAATTTGGAATCAATTACTTACGAAAACTGAGGTACCACTGTACTCATAAGCGAGGATAAGTGTGATTGCTTCCTGCTGGACACTCCATAAAAAGCAAGTGATAATGGGTGTTGGATGACATGAAGCCCCCTTCATCACTGTTATCTCCTTGTCATCTGGGCGCTCCTCTCATCCTACACAGAGGGCAGGAGGAGAGAAGCCTGTTTGGTCAACCTCTGCCTCCCCCCTTTGATTAGGAGCTTTCTTTCTCTGGATGAGTGACACTCTTGATAAGTGGCATCATGACTTTGAAATCACAAATGGGCTCTTTACATTAGAACACATGCAATTTTAAAATACAATACCTTAAAAAATGTTATTACAGTACAGACAATACAATGCAATATTTAACTTAGAGTAGTCTGTGTACAGCAAAATATGGCCACTTTTGTCATTTTGGTCATACTCTGTGAGGTGTACGCACTTGTGTTGTCAGCTGTTTAGACAATAATGGCTGTGTGTTGACTCATTTTCAGTGGATAATAAATCTACAGTATACTGCTATACAAGCTGTACACTGACTAGTCTAAAGCAGGGGTTCTCAAATGGCCTAAACCCGGGACCCACATTTTCCAATGGTCATTAACTTGCGACCCACTTTTATTTACGTAATTTTAATTTTAATTATTTTTTACACTTTTGTCATTTTTATTATTTATACACTTTTATTTAAGTCATTTTTAGTTTTATTTGATCATTTTTACCCTTTTATTTAAGTCATTTTTATCACTTTTTAGACTTTTGTTTAAGTCATTTCTATTTTGTATGACTTTTGTTTCAGTCATTTTTACTTTTATTATTTTTACACTTTGAAGTAATGTTTTTTTTTTATCTATTATGTCATTTATTTATTTAAATCAAGCAAGTGTTTTTTTAAAAGATCTGTCATATTTTTAGCATTAATACACAATGATATGTGCAAATTGCATCTTAGAGGAATTTATAAAGGCATTTTGTCAAGGAAATTGGGAAGAGCTGAAGAGTGGCAAATGCATGTATAAAAATAATGCGTAAATTAAAATTAAATATCAAAGTTGAGACCACAAAATCAGATATTTCACTTACAACTGTGCAAGGAATATATACCAAAGAGGAAGATGACTAAAAGTTTTTGTAACTAAATAAAAAAAAAAAGACTCAGACATCGGTTTGTATTTACATAATTCAATGTAATTTTTGACTTCCTGTCTGTGACTCTGGTCATGAGCTTTGGGTAGTGACCAAAAGGACAAGATCATGGGTACAAGCGGCCAAAATTAATTTTCTCTGTAGGGTGGCTGGTCTTTCCCTTAGAGATAAGATGAGTGGCACTTTCATCCGGGGAGAAACTCGGAGTAGAACTGCTGCTCCTCCTCCACACTGAGAGGAGCCACATCAGGTGGCTTGGGCATCTGGTCTGGATGCCTCCCGGACGTCTACCCTAGGAGGTGTTCAGGGCACGTCCGACCAATAGGAGGGCTCGGGGGAAGACCCAGGACAGGTTGGAGAGACTATGTCTCTCAACTGGCCTGGGAACGGCTCGAGATCCGCAAGGAGGAGCTGGACGAAGCGGCCGGGGAGAGAGAAGTCTGGGCATGCCTGCTTAGACTGCTGCCCTCGCGACCCAACCTCGGATAAGCAGTAGAGGATGGATGGATGGATGGATGTCTGTGACCCACCCAGAATGGATTCGCGACCCACTTTTGGGTCCCGACCAGCCGGTTGAGAACCACTGCTCTAAAGTATATCAAAGTATATTCTGCAGTCAAGTTGCTTATAATGCTTTTCCAGAAAAGTGTACATTTACTGCATTGTTATTGTCCAGCAATTCTGGATGTAGTAAATGTATAAATATTGCTGCATAAACAAACAGCTACAACATTATAGCAGTCTTTCTGTTAAAAACAGTCGTGAAAACTGCCCTGTAGTTGGATGAACTATTTGATTGTCACTGCATTACAAGAAAATGGTGTCACAATGTGGCAGAGACACCAACAACACAACGTTATTTTCATTGTTCCTTTGATTGAATTCACAGCCGCCGCAGCCTTTAGAAAACTGCTGTTGAAATTGATTGAAAGTGATTTGTCATGCGTCACTCTGGTTAGGTTTGGCCACAAAAACACTTGGCTGGGCTTAAAGTTGTCAAAACCGGTGTTGAAAAATGGAACGCCATGTAACTCGATTGGACTCAAATACCCTTGTTTATTGGACTCATCTACCACCCAGATCGATTGACGACCCCTTAATCGACCAACGACCAGTGACAAAGTCAAACTGTTTTTTTAATTTTTAGTTGGCTTCCGGGTTACATTTTGATTAATTACAGGGCAGATGAAGGTGCTGTTAAGCAGCATGATAGCTGTTGTCTCCATTCTTATGCAATACTAACAGTCATTACTCCTGATTTTAGTATAGTATAGTGTAAACCAGAGCCAGAGCCAGCAAGGCCTTCTCTGTATTAATTTCTACCAGTCTATTGTCTTAATTGCATGTCTCTTGGCTGCGCTACTTCCAGTATGTTGGATTTTTTTGTCCAATCAGATTTCAGCTTCTATGTGTTGTCAGGTCAATCTAATCTGCCCAGGGCCTTCAGAATCACTCGTGCTGGCCCATGTCACTGAAACACTATTAGCAATGCGATTCCGATTTCAGATTCACCTCACAGTACAATAGGGCTGTAACAAACTATTATTTTCGTAGTTGATTAATCTGAAGCTTGTTGTTTCGATTAATCGAGTAATCAATTAGGCCCTAGACCAGGTGGGTCCAAAGTGCAGCCCAAAAGCTTTGTGCGGCCCGCGGCTCATTTTTTATTGACCTATTGTACAAAAGTAGAAATAAAATAACGTTTTTTAAAACAGGGGAAAACTGGGAAAAAATAGAGCATACGGGCACAACGTAAAGTGAAAAAGCAAACTTTTTTCAATATGCGGCCCTCGGTGGAAAGTTTGGACACCCTTGCCATAGGTGGACCAAATCAGTATGAACCAAAAGCAAACGGTTAGTGTGTTGGTCCGCAACATATCTGAAAAAAATCACTGTCACTGTTTTCTAAAGTGGAAGCTGTTGTGTGTGAATACCTTGTTTTACCTAAGAACACAAGATAATGGGTTGGCTTTCACGGATGACAAAGGAAATTAAAAAATATTCACATTTGAAAGGCTGAAATCAGAGGATATATCTAAAAATCAAATAACATTTAATTGAATACCCAAATAGTTAGTTAATTGGATAAGCAGTTAATCATTGACGCATCGATTAATTAGTGCAACTCTACGGTACACACAATAATGTCAGCATTTTTCCATCTTCTGATGCTACTCTGTAGCAATTTAGGAGGATGGATTTTGTCCATAAATAATCAGCATCTGTGATAAGTACGATGTATTTTATTTAAATGTTTTATATTATTTTGATGATGTTGTAGTGTAGAGGTTTGGAGTTGTCTGACACTTGAGGTACTTGGCCGATCACCAAAATTACAGGCAGCTAGAAGTTATGTAACGGTCGTTAAGTTACTTGCAAAAATGTAACTCAGGCATATTGGCTACGATGACAAGCTTTAGTTTGCTTTAGTAATAATGGTATTGACATTTTATATGCAAAATGCCTCTCTCTCTCTGTATGCCTCTGTCTGTAACACTGGAATATGTTAAAGTTGCACTCAAATGCACTCAACCCTCATTTTGTATTCGGTTTATTTGCAAAAACTGTAGTAGTTTACAATAAAACTAATAAAAAAATAGAAATGGCAAAATTCCTATCAAATTACAATCAGTCACTGTTTTCTTTAAAATGCAAATCTACTGAAAGTTTGTGCATTTTCTAAATAAATGTAACTTACAATAATTTGGAGTGCAACTGTGTATCTCATTTCATTAAGTACACCTGCACAAAATAATGAGATCTAATGGAAGAGCTGCAGCGTAAATTCTAACAATAATACAATCGTCCCTTGCCATTTTGCATTTCAGATTTCACTCTCAGGGTTTTTAAAAAATATATTAATCAATAAATCATGCTGTTTTGTGGCTAAGTACAGCTTATAATTAGTAAAAAAAAAAAAAAACGCATATTGAAGCAAAGTGTGAGTATTTTTTGCCTAAATTAAGCATTTTCAAGTGGAAAAATGGCTAAATGAACTAAAGTACAAATATAAAGCATTCAGAAGACGTACTCAAAGACGCTATGATAATATGTAGTATTCTACACAGGTCACTAGGTGCCAGTAATGTTACTGTAATGTTTGGTGAGACACACACACACACGAGACTTGTTCGCCGGAAAAGCAGTCTTTAAAAATCCCCAATAAAAATACCGGCTACTGCAGTAACCCACCCCAAGTCAAAACTCGACTCTGAACACCCGACATCACTTCCTGTCCACCGCCACACAGCTCCCCCAGGAAACACATTTATAGAATCACACACAAGCATGAGTCTGATTTATGTCTTAAATGGCTCATTTCTTTTTATTGTGTTTAATACATTGGGTAATAAGAGTGTAAAGGAGACTATGGGGTATTATTTCATGCAAAGAGGGTTCTAATAATGTTAAAAATGTATTTAGAAGGTCGTAAACAGCTTATCTATGCTTTAACTATGAAAATATTCCATTTATAAATATGGAATCCTACTTCACAGAAATTAACTTATCACGATTGGGTCTGGAATCAATTAACTGCAATAAATGGGGGATTACCGCATACATGAAAATGGTCCGATTTCGCAGAAACTGTCAGAGTTGTGCTGATTTAGCAAGATTGCCCAAGTGTACCTACTCTAATGTTGTGGCTTGTGTATTATATGACAGACAGAGAAACAGAATATATTTGTTTTAATTACATCCAATCATCCATTTGTCAAGTTGGGAGTGTCCCGAAATCTGCCTTGATCCCCTCAACACCGAACACCAAAAAACTACACAGTTGCTTATTTAGCTAATCAAGGCATGATTTATTATTGAATGGACACAGGCCAACAAGTCGTCTTGTCAAACTAAATGTGAGCATACAGTGATCAGTTTAGAGTTAACACAGTTGTGCTGTTTTTGAAACAGGTCTAGAAAGAGCCGACATCATCCAAAAGCTAAGAAATACACGTGGTAGATTAATTTTCCACAGTCTATGTCTCAACTCTTTTGGAAGGCCTTCAGGGAAAGCAGAAAATGTGTTTATTTTGTATTAAGAGCATATTATCACGTTAAAAGAATGAATAATGAATTGTGATTGGATTGCTTTTATGTGGACTTAAAGTATTAATGAAGTGCTACTCTCAAGTGGGTGGTTTTTTTGTGGGGGGGTAAATGAAATTAAAGTCTCATTTTTGCTTGTAACTCACCATTAAAAGTGGCAATACATCACAGAGACGCCACAGAAAGTTGCTGACTGTTAACTTTGGCTATGTCCACAAGAATACGGATATTTTAAAAACGCATATTTTCCTTCACACACAAATGTAGGGTTTTGACCTTAAAAGCTGAGCTTTTTGGAAAGCTCCAGCCAGAGTGGACATATTCAAAAATTCCAGCTTCAGTGTGTGCGTGTGCGTGTGTGTGTAAAACTGAGCTTTTGGTTTGTGTCAAGCTTAAAATGTGACAAGATTTCTCCTTCACAAAATAACTGTCTTGTGGGAATAGGCCTGGGATGATAAGAAATAAATTAATTAATCACACAATAAATGAAAATGAACTCACTGATTTTGCTGGCCTCAATTGCCATGTGCATGTTTGTGTGTTTTCCTCGTCCCGCCTCCAAACAAGCAGGAAGAGAGTTCACACTGCATTGGTTTCAGTACCTTGGCGTGTTTGTTCCATAGAACAACAGCATGAACGGAGTGAGCCCTTTTGTCAGTCATACAATCTCGTTGCCTCGGTGGGTGGAGGCGGGGCTGGTAGCATACACACAGAGTACAGAAGAGTGTAGTTAAAATAGTAGATTGCAATATATTGTCAGATTTTTTTCATTGTACTTTTCTTAAATGTCATGTTAATATCTCGTCTCGCCTCGTCTCGTAGCTCCAATCTCATGTATTGTCTCATGTGTTGTGTCATGAGTGTCTTGTGACACCCCTTGTCATAAAAAATGTGCAACATTATCTCAAGTTATTTAACAGAACATGAAGTTATTGACTTACGGGTGTTGGTTTCATTTTGTGCATCAATAGGCATGCATCTGTGAGCCTTATAAGACGCACGGCCGACGTAAAAAAAACATTCATGATGCTTCCTGGATGTAAGCATGCTGATTTGAAAGATAATGTACACACCCGAACAATCATACACATCTAATATCTCACTACATTGATGAACACATGCGCTATAATGCGCGACCAAGAATTTTCAGGATTCTGATCAGCCAAAAGGCGCATGACAGCCGTTGAACGTGTTTTTCGTGCGGAGTGGGGGGAAATGTGTGTTTTTCAAAATATCTGTGTATCGTGTGGACATAGCCTTAAGCAAGCAGCTCCAAAACAAAATCAATTCCGTATTAATCAGGTATTCATACTATATGTTGTTTTAGTGCCTTTCTCCGACCTTTGACACTTGGCCCGGGGAGATGAAAATCCCCAAAGAACATAATGGCTCCCTTCCTGTGTAAAAATGGGGCCGTAAAGGACGATAATTAGTGTTGTCATGGCAACAGAGTCCAGCAAGCCAATGGTGCCACGATCGCTCGGAGAACTTCAAACGGTATCAAAGCTCCAGCCGGGCCAGTACACCCTTTCTGGTTTGAATTAGCAGCAGACATCCATGGCTTACTCTTTAAATTCAAGATCAATATGGAGCACCCCCTTCCAAAAAAAGAAAAAGACTCATGCTAGAGTTCTGGTTCAGTTCCCGACAGACCCAGGGTTCTGGATTTCATTAGAGACAATGATCTTATCTGTTTCATCTCACTGCTGCCCCAAGGTTGGCAGGAGGACCAGCGGGCTCTTTGCAGTTTGAGAAGGCTCGCAGCCAGCCAGAGGCCTGTGGATGGGGTCGTTTAAACACTCGTGCCCCTGCTGCGAGTGATCAAATATTTTCAGGCTTTTGTAAACAGATTTTCATCTTTCAACCCCACAGGACACCAAAAACACAACATGTCTTCTGTGGATATTCGAGGATGTTGTGCATTTGAAGAGATTTCAGACCGTCGTTGTTAGCTTTCCTTGCATGAACGTGTCTGCACTTGTGTCAGGTTTCTTGACGCTGGTCTTCATCGGTGCACCATGCGTACCACTGGTACCTTTAAAGGCTGCAGATACACTTTTACAAGATTAAACACTGAGGGGCCATTTATACAACATGCATGGATAAAAATGATACAACAAAGTATGCATATGTGTGTGCATGAGGACATGTGGACAAGTGTTCAGTGTAGTGCTGTAGTGTAGTAACAGCATTATTTGCATACATTCAATGTACTTTAGCGCATACAGTTGTCCCTCGCTACATTGCGGTTGACTATGGCCTAATATTGGTAAAAAAATATTGAAAAATAAGTCATAGGTAGTATTCTATTCACTGGGTGTCAGTAATGTTACATTGATGAGACATAACATTAGCTTACAATACCTTGACACTTCATGTAGTCGGCAATGATAGCAATGGTAATCAGACATGATAAGTTCTCACATTCCGTGTGGAAGTGGTAGGTTTATGTCTTCTTCCCATGTCCTTCTTCCCCACTCCGTTTGAAACCCTTTCTTCAGTTTAGAATAAATAAATTGGAGGCTAACTAGTTCGCTCACTAGCATGATAACGCTTAAAGCGGCGGTTGTCTCTTATGTCCCTTAAGTGATCCCGTAACCTGCGCATTACCAATGTGTAAAGGTAAAAAAAACATATTTAGAAAGTCATAAACAGGTTTTCTATGGTCTAACTATGAAAATATTCCATTTATTAATAGTGAATCCTACTTGGCGGAAATTCACTTATCGCGGGTCTAGAACCAATTACAGGAACAACTGTACGCTGATAAAATTTACAGCAGGTACACATTTCCTATTAATTTACAAAGTGGTAATGCGCAATGGGCGGATCGATCCAAATATTGTGAGTATAGGGTAGAATCAGTATCGGATCGATACTAGCGTGATGAGATTGCTATTTCAGTTATATCAGTTCTCTTATATGTTTATTTTCACAAATACTTCTTTGGCTTATGTTAATATTATTATAATATACAAGATGAAAAGCACAGAGGCACACAGATGGGAAATAGACCACCACTTGAACCAAACTGTTATCAAAGGGACATTTTTGTTTTTTGTTTTTTTTAATGGTAATTAATTTTGAGATATCTTATTAGATACTACGAGTATTTGCGTTGTCACCTGTAACACAAATCTAAGATGTGGATGTTCTGTTCAGACAGTTTAGAATATATCGATCTACAATGGAGTGGTTTGAACATTTTTAATGCAGCATTTTATGCAGTTCATTTTAGCATCTTTAATGCACAAAGTGTATCAAAGTGGCCTCTCATCCTTCAGCTTGTCTGTGTGCAGCTCTTGCTGGAAAAGTTTGAACACCCCTGACTTAAGCATTATCCACAGACCTAAGTGGAGGGGTGTATTTGGCCCTTTAAAGATGGAATTATTTTTCTAATTTCTATATGATTCCTCTTGGCTCAGGTCTAAAAAGAAAATTCTAACAGCGCTGCAGCCTCCACTATATAAACACACACTTTGAGTTGCATGATTTGTTTTTGCTAATCAATGGGAAAAAAGTAATTATCAAGAAAAAATTCACAATATATAACATTGTTCTATTTTTTACTATTTTATTGATAATTTATTGTTGCAAATTTAAGTATTTTTTATTATTTAAGTATTTTAAATTAATTTTTGTGCTGTAATGTTTTTATGCCAAAGTAACTGTGCTGACTACACGCTGCACTTGGAATAATCTTCCCATCTGGAAATGTTTAAAATGTCTTAGAAGATACAATTCTGGCAATCAGCTTTGCTGCACTGCCACAGTTTAGCTCAGCCTGCTCAAGGGAGGGATGCCCTGCCTGGTTGGAGATTGTGGTGGGGGTGGTGGAAGTAAGGTAGAGGTAAATAAGCAGAGAGGGACATGAGGCCCAGGACCCGAAGCCTGAAATTGAGAAGCCTCCTCATCAAGGGTTAGGGATCACGGGCCTGGACTTCCCTTCATCACCGCCAAGCTGGGAAATGCGGAGGACAGCAGGGGTCAGCACGTCACCCGCTGTGTGCTCGTTACCATGGCAACCAAACGACAAGCCAAAGAAAATAGATGACAAGAACAGTAATACGAGGTGTAATCACCAAGATCACTTGACTGCGGTGTTTTGCCTCAACTCTCGAGACTGTAAAATAAAAAAGTCGTTTAAGGGAAAATGAGTCAATGTGGTGGATTTCCTCCATGCTTCCAGCAAGCAGGAAACCTTGAGGGACATGCTTGGGAGACTCTCCACGAGCAGCCATTGAGAGATTCCAGTCCACTTCCACAGCCAGTTATTTATTTTCCGGTTCTTTGTACTGGGTGCCCTGCAGATGGAATCTCGGATCCTCTTTAAGGGGAAATTTTATGACTTATTAACTGTCAACAGTTCATAACCTCAGAGGAGCTATTAAACTTTCTTCTGTGGTCACACCAAGAGAAGTCCGTGTTTGATTTGGACTGGAAAGATATTTGAGTGTTTTTGTGCTCCACCCTGCCCACAAGCGCAACAACAACAACAAAAAAAGCTACAATCAACTTGAACATCAGATACAGTACTCGATAAGGATAATACTCACACCTGAACTCACCACCATGACAATGCAATCCTGCAACAGTTAAATAATACTGCCATAACCTGCTTTTTTGGGGGGTGTAAAATGCAATATATTCCTCATCTTAGAGTCTGAGGCTCACTTTCATTCGTGCTTCTTTTAGGGTGGATGTTATATTTGGGCTGGTGAAATGGTGTTGGTGGTGTCACTAAATCATTTATCACCAGCCAAAAACAACCGGGATGAATAATTGAGTCCAGATGTAGCTAGTTCATGCAAGATACCAAGGTTCATTTCCTGTCTGTGCTTTGTAAGACAACCTATTACACCTCCCAGGCAGCTGCCGGCTACACGGGCCCGGCCTGAAAATCAACACTCCTCAGGTGTCAGCGCAGGAAGCACACAAACACGCACAACTTGTATCTTCTATGCTGCAGGCAAATATTCTACCACTATCCATCTATACAACATTTATTCCTACCTTATTGCCTGCCAATCACACCCACAAATCAGTGAATGAACCGTCGGGCGAAGGCGGCACACACATCAGTTATTTAATGCAGCATCTGTCTACACGGTGTACTTCCACCATTACACATTTTACCAAAAAATATTCCGATGAGTGAGCAAAGTAAAGATGTAGAGGCCGATGCCAAGTTCTAACATTAGCATGCATCTGTAGGGCAGTGTGGGATGTAGTTTGATGTGGCTTTACGGGTTAACTTCTTTTTACACTTGTGAAAAGGTGCATCTGTAACACATTAAAGTATTGTTTTAACATACTAATACTATAATGGTTAATTTATTTTTCCATTTGTATGTCCATTACCATTACCATTAAATTACGGCCACATCCGGACCCTGGAACATATTTCCATTTTCATTATTCTCCATGCGAAAATGTGAACAAAGCAGGACCAGTGAACAAATAGTTCAACCTTAATTCCACTCTATTAAAACGGTCTTGTCTTGTCGCTAGTTTAATATTTACACTTTCATATCATAATATAATCCAAATAGCGTCTCTCGCCACTTCGCGGTTAGAATTTCGCGACTTCACTCCATCATGTATTTTCAAAAATATATTACTGATAAAAATCATGCTGTTTCGTGTTTCAATAAAACCAATTATTAGTAAAAAAATATATATATATATTTAAGAAAAATGTTATGTATATTCTAAATTAAGCATTCTCAAGAATAAAAACTACTAAATTAACTAAAATACAAATGCAATACAAATGCATTCAAAAGATGCATTTAAAGATGCTGTGAATGTGCATATGCAGTATTCTACACTGGTCGCTTGACGTCAGTAACGTTACTGTAATGTTTGGTGAGCCACACAAACACCAGACATGATCGTAGGAACAGACTTTTAATGCACTCATCTCGCAATAGGCAAAATAACCCCAAATAAAAATCTCTAATAAACACACGGGCTACTGTTGCAGCCTAAAGCAACGCCAAGCTAAAACTCAACTCTGAACCCACGACGTCACTCCCTGTCTGCCCGCCTTTCTGCACATTTATAGCACACATATAACCATGAGTCTTATTTATGTCTTAAATGGCTTATTTACTCTTATTATGTCTACTATATTGGGTAATATGAGTGTAAAAGTGTTATTTCATGCCTAGAGGACTCTAATAATGTGAAAAATCGTATTTAAAAGGTCGTCAACAGGTTTTCTAAGCTCCAACTCTGAAAATATTCGAATAAAAATACTTTGCGGAAATTCACTTATCACGGCTGGATCTGGGACCAACTAAACGCGATAAACGAGAGATTACTGTATATTTGCTGCCTAAGCAAGTCTTAGTACTTTACTAGGAAGCAGCATCCTTTTATACATTTGTGTGGTCATTAGACAAGGTGGCAGGTTTATTTCACTGCTCCATAATTATGATCAAATGCAAACTAAAGAGTTTATAACGTCACACAGACACACTCTTGCACGCAGTAGCGGTTGCTTTGTTTATTTTACATGCTAAAAGATGTGGAAGGCCATAACTCTGAGGCTGCCTTAAAAGCATTCTCTTCCGGGCCCTTGGGCTCCATGTGGTAGTCATTAAGTCCTCCATGCAGGTGACTGACACTGAGTGACCACTCCTCAGCAGCCATGCATGCGATAATGAAGCACAGTTTCCTGGTTAACTTTTTTTCCCTCCCCGTGTTACAAAGAGAGTTAGATGTTTTTGTGACAGTAACCAGCTATGCAATGTTCTCCACCTTGCTCTGCCTCTGACAACCTGCCTGTGAGATTTAGCTATGAGATTTAGAGTGACACCAATGTGCTCGTGCAGGTGGGAGCACTGCAACGGTCTTTCAGACTGAATCGAGTTATTGAAAAAATGCACCCATCAAATTCAGAATGAAGTGTATGCCAGCTTCAAAACATATAAACACTAAAGGCAAATGGGTTTGTGTGGACAGAATGAGTCTGGAAGTGGATGTCAGGATTGTTTAGAGGAAGAGGTAAATAGTGGAGTGGATTGGAGTGGCCTTCGGACTTCTATGTTGTGTTTAGACTGTAATTAGTCTTTGCTGAATGAGCCTCCTGACAGAGGGCCCGAGACTGCGTGGCATGATAGAATAAACTATAAACAGCCCTGTTTGAAGGATTCTTCAATGGTCATAAACCGAGACGCCTTCCACAAACTACTGCCTCTAATTTTCCAAATGGGTGGTCTGACTTTTCCTCATCTTCCTTTTCTACCAGAACTTCCTTCGGTCTGAGCCTGTGGCTCCCTCACTTATGCTCATATGCATTTTTCTCTCTATTTTCTGCTGCCCACTGTTTGCCCTTTGGCCCCCCGCTCACTGTTTGCTCCTTTTCCACTGAATGGTACTTACTTGGCTTGACTCTCTTCTCACAACTACAGCTTTTCCACAGGCAAAAGTACTAAAAGGTACTATCTAGAGATAGGATTTCTATAATTCCAATTCCATTTTCGATGGAATGCTTACCGATTCGGTTCTTTATTGATTCTCATTTGGAAAAAAGGAGAACAAATAGGTCGATTAGCGTCAACTTTGTTTTGTTTAGAAGTAATATGACCTTACAAACCCATGAGATCTTAAGAGGCTCACAGCCTAGGGCTTCTCGGTGCCAGTGGGGTCCATATTCTGTGGCAGTTACACAAGCATGCTCAGTAACATGTTCAACATTTTTCTATAGTAGAAATTAAAATTCTTCTCTTTAACACTCGAACTCCCAAGGCAGTCATTTTGACTGTTTTCAAAATTTGCAATGTCATAACTTGGTTAAAAAAAAAACAACTATGTACCCATAGGACCCTGACTTTTCCTAAATGTGTGTATATTTTATTCTAACATTGTTTTATCATTAAAATTTCAAAACACAAAAGAGTTCTGAGTATTACAACCTCGAATGACTATAACAGTCAAATTGACTGCCTGCTTTTTACAGGGGGTGTCATATTTCACTATTTGCTACATTTTTCCCGCCCTTCCTCCTGCTCTATTGGCTGTTTGTTTTTTATGCTCTGTGATGCTAAAACCTAGCTGTAGCGTCACTCTAAACCCAAGAGAGACAAAAATGACAAGTAGAAAGAAGGTGACAGCTATGGAGGCTTTAGCCTTGCTTCAGAGAAAATGGTTGCAGTTCGAGTTTGCATGTGTAATTGCAGAGAAGTTATGTTGTGTCAATTCAATCAAACACTCAATCACTATAGTTTTCATTTAGTGTCCTGTGTTTTTTACCTAGTCCACCAATTTATTTTTAGACCTTTTTAATGATAATCCAAATTATATACAAAGAGTCAAAATGACCTCTATGGTCATTCTAGTAGTTGCAGAATTCTGGTAGACCGAGTGTTAAAAGGATACATGACGTGAGCACTCCAAAACAAAACCATGTCAGCCAGTGACAAATACAATCAAGTTAACAACAATTGAACTGTGCATTGTGCAGTTCTGCAAACATCAACTATGAATAATTAACAATTATTTTGCAGAAAAATAAGCATATCTGCTTGTTTCTGGACTTATGGTGTCTCCAGCTGTGGAGGACACAGTTTTAGACAAGGTGGAGGACGCCTGCACACACAGATTGAAAAAGCGACATTCATTCAAATTTGCCGTATGTTATGTGTGCAAATGTTTCTGCATATTGGTAGCATTTCCTCCCTATCCACTCTGCAAGTACAGTCGTCCCTTGCCACTTCGCATTTCGAATATCGCGGCTTCACTCCATTACGGCTTTTCAAAAATATATTAATTACACAATCATGCTGATTCGTGGTTGAATATGGCCTATGCAAATATGCATATCAAAGCTAATTTTACATATTTGTTGCCAAAGTTAAGTATTTTTAAGGATAAAAATGGCAGAAGAAGCATTCATAGACGCTGTGAATGATATGTAGTATTCAACACTGGTCACTAGGTGTCAGTAATGTTACCGTAATGCTTGGTGAGACACACAAACGCCAGACTTGATTGCAAGGACAACAGGCTTTTATTGTTGGTTTGAATTATCTCACAACAGGCTCCATCTCCTCTATTGTTGTTAATGATGCGTTCAATGTGACATAGGTTTGTAGTGTCCTAGTTTCCGTAGTGTCCCACAGTACTATTCTGAAGTAGTAAACCAAAGTAAGAAGAGCTGAAATGAGGTGGTATAGTACTTTGCAGTTAAAAATCAGCAAATCAGCTACAACTATGTATTGAATGAGAAAGGTGGGGGGTGGCACTAGTTTCAGTTGAGCACTGTGCCACAGTACAGTAGTGTCCACCTGAGCAAACAGGAGAGCCGGCTTTGGGAGGAACCAATTGGTGAGATATAGGTATAGGTCCAGCAGAGTGACGGCCTATGTACAAAAACACTAGTCCTTTTGGGCTCTTTTGTCTTTTTTTTTTTTTTTTTTTTTTTTTTTACACGGTGCTCCCTCCAAAAGAAACATTCCTGTCATGCCTCACTGCTCTTCTCTGTTTAGAATTCTCATTACAAATGGCATTACATGCACGGGCTGGAGCCGGAGGAGATGCTGAGGGACCCTTAAGTCGACCAAAGCCTGCAGCAGAAAGACGGAGATGCAGCTGTCCCTCTAAGATTCTGACTTTTTAAAAACATCCAGGACTGAGTCATGTCCACAAGAGGAAGACAATGGCTTTTGAGAAATTGGTGGGGCATTGACCTCACATTTTACCTTTCTTTTGATACTAAACTGTCTTGATATCAAACTTATCTTGGTATGCCGAGATTGACGAGCCCCTCAGATTTCCAGCAGATGATTTATGATTATGAAGTGGAGCTGCCCTTTCAAGATACCACATCTTTATGGAAAGCAGACCTGCTCTTTTCTCCCAGCACTCTCTCATGTTGGTCCAAGTGCGGCACCAGAGGACCGGATGAGACATCACTCTCCGGTCGCTCTGGGTTTTGTTGACTGACACGTGACCGTGTCCATCAGTGTTAAAGAATTGCAGCTACAAGATGGCGCTACCTATGCTAACATTACTCTGAAGGGGGGAGTGGATGGTAAGAGTCACTCGCAGACTTTTTGACTTGTTGATTGTCTGACATTTAGCAGACAATCAAGCCTTAACCTCAAAGACGTGATTTCACTGAGTTTCTCACTTAATCTTTCACAAAAGCTCCCAAAGAAAGAGTCCACAGAGCATTGTGGACACACTGAGAAGGAAAATAAAGCTGTATTTTTCCAAAAATTGTCATATACCCATATTAAGATGAGAGAGATGTGTAAGCTTTAAATAAATCAATTTTATTGTGTCATAAAGTGCCATTGTTTGATCTGTTAGACATTTCATGACATTCACACAAGTCTTAAGTCAGGGACGTCAAAAGTGCGGCCCAGGCCGTGGCTGTTTTTTTATTGGCCCTCTGCACTTTCCAAAATACAATTATACCTTATAGCATTTCTTAAAATAGCAAAAATGTGCAACGTAAGGAGTAAAAGTTCATACTAATAATATGCTTTGTCACCAAAAACACAAAGCTGAGATATAAGCTGTTTTTTTTCCTTTTACAAAAACCGTCTTTGCATATCTGCATGGGTTGGTTTAACAAAAAAGGTGGCCCCCACATCCTTTGATTTTTCAGTATGCAGCCCTGTTTGGGCACCCCTGCCTTAAAATAACAGTGTCCTCTTTTTCCTCACATGACTGTACGTAGTTCACCTTCTACTCCTGAAGCACTGCACACAAAAGGGTGAAAATACTGTGTTGTCTGTGCTATTATTTTCTTAAAAATACAACACATAGTGCAAGGGTGGGCAAACTACAGCCTTGGGGCCACATACGGCCCGCCAAGCATTTGAATTCGGCCCGCCAGTTGCTTCCAAAGTATTTAATTTAAATTTATAACATACAAGCTGGCATGATGTGGTCTAATGGTTAAAGTGCTCCTGAAAAAAAGGTACACAAGCACATATAGCAGATTGTACAACACTTTTACTGCTAAAATATGACAAATAATTCCAGGTGAACTGTTAGAATTATAAGCTTGAACTAGTGTGCGTGTATCAAATATATAGTCTGGCCCCTCTCCCAATTTTGTTAACTCAATGCGGCCCGCGAAACAAAAAGTTTGCCCACCCCTGACATAGTGGCACTGTTAAACCCAAAATTTGACCCATAAGATCCAAACTGATTTTAAATTTGTCACACAGCTCAATGCGCTGTACAAAACACCAGCAGACATTTGTTTCTTCCGTACGGTGACTGGACCCACCCTAAGAGAGGAGCTTGGCTATCCGGGAGGGGCTCAGAGTAGAGCCGCTGCTCCTTCACATCGAGAGGAGCCAGTTGAGGTGGCTCGGGCATCTAGTCCGGATGCCTCCCAGATGCCTCCCTGGTGAGGTGTTCCGGGCATGCCCAGCCGGGAGAAGGCCCTGGGGCAAACCTAGAACACACTGGAGGGATTATGTCTCACAGCTGGCCTGGAAAGGCCTTGGTGTCCTCCCGGTGGAAGAGATGGGCAGTCTGGACTTCCCTACTGAGACTGCTGCCCTCACGACCCAGACCTGACACATGACATCACAAATGTCATGTGAATAGATTAGGACACCCCAGCTTTCACTGCTCTTAATTTAATCAGGACAGTTATAAATGAGATTAGAATAAATCATATAATATTAACAATAATATTTTGCTATATATTTGATCCCATTCGCGATTCAGCATTCACTGCTCGTCAAGTGTTGAGATTTTGCGCTTTCTTTGGCGGCCCCTGAACACACCATAGTTGTGAGATACAAAGGTGAATTTTCTATATAACTTCTACACAGTGATTCCAATTCCATCCCTTCATCAATCATTTTACATGATCATTTATTAGGGATGAGTAGCTGTACATTTTATAATTTCAAATGTGTTTAATAAGTGTGTGAGGCATATTGAAGAGAAATTGGGGAGGGTTCTGCAGCTGAACATAATGTAATAATTAAAGAGTCACTCTTACTGCAAATGTTGATCTGAAATCGGTGGAAAACTTCAACGTCAAGCTAGCAGAAAATTTTGTAGGGGGAGCGAGCCGTGTGTCAAAAATAGACATCTCAGTTACTCGCAAATTTTCATCATTCCTAACCCCTGTGAAAAACGGGGATCTACTGTACTACAGGGATCGACAGAGATGTCTACTTGTATACACTTTGCTGTACATTCAAATCATAAGAAAATGTTTCTTTCAAGACATGATGTTGTGATACGGAAGAGTTGTGTTAATGGTTTAGCATGTGCATTCATTAACTTGGCTTCATCAGGTTCTCATTATGTTGCTTTCAATAAATAAACATGCATGTTTACAACTTTCAATTAGTATTCACCATAGTACCGTGAATGTAAATTCTACTTTACAAAATAAAGGGGAAGCTGTCATTATTAGTAGTTGGCCTTGCAGTGAAAGCCGCACATTGCACACGTTACATGAATCAATGTAAACCTACTGAGGCAGTTAAGCTTCATTCACCCAAATGCAAGCACGCTGCTCCACTTTGTGTAACAAGGCCTCTACGGAGAATCACATTAAGCTAAGACCACCTGTTCCCCCCTCCACTCTTGGCATAATGCAGCCTTGTTCATGGCACATTAACACCAGCTCATACGAGGTGGCAGTGCCAGCTGAACTTCAAGAGGAGTTGAGCTGCCACCGACCTCAGTTTACCGCAATTTGTGGCGCCTCCAGTGTGTTTATATTCACATGTTCACCCCACATGCAGACGAATGGCCAGATTATCCAAAGAAAAAGTCACAACTCTTAGCACCGGCGTGGGCAAGGGCCCGTCTGGTCTGCTAACACATCCCTGCATTACATAGTCGGTGATATTGATCTGCAACATGCTTACACAGAAATGTGATGCAGCAATGTGGATCTGTCACCCTGCTGTTTTCCCAAAATATGAAATTGTATAGTTTATTCCTAATTATAGGTTGTGTGGATTATACAGTAACTCTCAGGGGGACATTTAAGATGTTAGTGGTTTCGACAACCCCAGAAACATTTACTGATTACATTTCTATTTCACTCTATATTTCGCTATTCTCCTCTGATTGCACGCAGCAAAGATAAAAATCATTTGGCAAAGTGAAGCCATAAACAAATATTATCCAGTATTTATGTCAATGTTGTGTCTAATCATATATCAATCAGATGTTTACATACACTCATCATGCATTTCATATGAGTGATTTCATCATTTCATTACTTTTATTTGAAAGAATGACTCTATAAATCTTCAGTAATTCAGAAAAAAAGATTTTCACAGTCCAAATTATATATACAGGATCTAAAAAATACTGCAGAAACCATAACCTAATTAATTTGTGTTGCTGAAGGTTCCAAAAATGTTTTAACTTAGCCCTATTAACTTCTTGTCAGTGTTGACTGATTGACTGCAGCAGATAGTTTCTCTTTGGTAGCGTCCAAAGCATTTGTTTGACAGCACTCACCAGATCGACCAACACTTACAACTATGGGAAAGTCCAAGGAAGCCAATTAATTTAAATAAAGTCTAGTCTACCAATTCCACCAAATACAGTGGTCAAATACCCAGTCATATGTCCCAAGCTTGTTGATGTCTACAAAAGGCCGAGGTGATGTGAAACTTGCAAAGGAACATTTAACCAAGTATTAGTTCGGTTGTATAATGTATTTGAAACTTTATGTACTGTACATTCAAATTTGTGCGTCCGATTCTTGTTTTAAAAAAACTGTGAAGATGTTGTTTAATTATTCCATTCTGGAAAAAGAATTGTTTAAATATATAATTAGAAGCCCATAATGAATTTATTCCTATGATGAGTGTATGGAACCTGCCGACCACAACTGTATATCATTAGGATTGGGTTTTGCTTCCTAAATAAAACACTATATTGATCATTTTCCATACTGATAATAACACTGAAACAACCAAGTAAGGTTAATAGGTAAATTAAAATGTTAAAGCAACAGTAACAAATAGTTAACAGTTACAGTACAGCTGTCCCTTGTCACACTACGGTTCGAATTTCGCAGCATCACACTATAAAGTTTTTTCAAAAATATATTTAATTAATAAATCATGCTGTTTCATTGTTGAATATGACCAATTATTAGCAAAAAAAAGCAAATTTTACAAATTTTTGCCTAAATTCAGCATTTTCAAGCATAAAAATGGCTAAATGAACAAAAATACAAATACTGTATAAGGCATTATATCAGGCATATGCAGTATTCTACACTAATCACTAAGGCTACATTCACACTGCAGGTCAATTCTGATTTTTTTGCTCATATATTACCTGTATCTGAACTTTTCTTTTTTTTTATTTATTTACTTTTTATTTTGTTTTATTTAATTTCTGTATCTGAATTTTTCATGTCAATGAACAATGTGCAATTCTGATTTTTTCAAATGTGACTCAGGTTCGTATGTAGATATAAATCTGATATGTATCCAATCTGCTGCAGTCTGGGTCAGGTGGCACATATTCAATCTATACATCATTGAAAAGGGTGGATAAACACGCAAGACTTTAATAAAAGGTACTCACCAATGTAGGCAAAATGCCTGTGGAACGGGGCGACTGCTGTGGTTACCAAGGGTTACAGTGTGGTTGGTCGGAGCCAACGCCTCCTCTCCAAAGAGCCCGAGTTCGTGAATTTTTGTCCTGTAAAGAGTGACTCTTGACACCGTACATCTCAGATGATACACTCAATTCATCTGCCTGTGATGTCATCGCCACGCTTTATACCAGATTTATTAGTTCGGCGTGGGTTGCAGCCGTGACAGTAGCCCGTGTTAGGAATTGTGGTGCTGTGTGGTTATCGCTGGACTTAAATAAAAAGGTTTTTGTTCTGCCTATACGGTCTGGCGTTACAATACTTTAAGGTATATAGTGTTGGACCACATCGAGAGGGGCTCGAAAGTTAACCTCGAAAGTTAAGTCCAACTTAACAAGCCTTTCAAACTCATGGATCGGTGCTTCAGGACAAGTTAAAAGGTATGTAGAATATGAATTAACTTTATTATCTATCTGCAGGGGCCCTGCGATTGGCTGGCGACCAGTCCAGGGTGTACCCCGCCTGTCGCCCGAAGTCAGCTGGGATAGGCTCCAGCATGCCCCCGCGACCCTAATGAGGAAGAAGCGGTATAGAAAATGGATGGATGGATCTATCTGCAGGGCCGCACGGTGGTCTAGTGGTTAGCACGTTGGCAAATACAGGAACAGCCTGGAGATCGGGAAGACCTGGGTTTGATTCTCCCTTGGGCATTTCTGTGTGGAGTTTGCATGTTCTCCCCGTGTGCGCGTGGGTTTTCTCCGGGCACTCTGGCTTCCTCCCACTTCCTCCTACATTCCCAAAAAAAAAAAACATGCAGGTGAGGTTAATTGGCGACTCTAAATTGTCCATAGGTATGAATGTGAGTGTGAGTGTGAATGGTTGTTTGTCTATATGTGCCCTGCGATTGGCTGGCGACCAGAGTGTACCCCGCCTGTTGCCCGAAGTCAGCTGGGATAGGCATGCCCCCGTGACCCTAATGAGGATGAAGCGATATAGAAAATGGATGGATGGATCTATCTGCAGATGAAATTTCGTGAAGATCTGGACTTACTGTGTACATGCAATTTGTAGTGTGGCGTGTGTAGTACGGCCTACATGAAATGACAATTGATTATCTTCCCTGGACTTTTT
Organism: Dunckerocampus dactyliophorus; assembly: GCF_027744805.1. Lineage (NCBI taxonomy): Eukaryota > Metazoa > Chordata > Actinopteri > Syngnathiformes > Syngnathidae > Dunckerocampus > Dunckerocampus dactyliophorus. The sequence continues at coordinate 22,451,863 of NC_072825.1, forward strand.
GATTGTCAAAAAAAAGTAAATGGCTACTCTGTTGACTTTGAAAATTGATTTTCACAGCCTAGGTTATTATATATTTTGTAAGGTTGTACTTGCAAAGGTCAGTGGGTTGATCACAGCTTTTGTCTTGACTCAATGTTAAAGCAATGGGAACCAAAGGCACTATTTCCCACTATGAACTTTACTCTAACTTCTTTAATACTTGGTGTAGCAAAGTGAATGAGGTATCAAGTTAATGTCCAAGTAACGTATATCAGATAGAATTAATCACAGACTTAATTTAATTCAACCTGTTCATTCATTCATTGTTAATTCAACCTGAAGTGTTGGTTGCACTTAATTCAAATAAAATGTGAATGTATTTTGCCGTTAATTGTTGTTTACTTGTTTGTTTTATATCCATAATTAATTTATACCTGATTCCATTACAAAAACCAACGAGACTCTACAAAACTTCACCTGCACTGTCCAATATCCAGGTATTTATTTCAGTCAGAAAAACATTCCTGTCCTCCAGTGGGGGCATGACAGAAAATAATTGAGAACCACTGCCTTAGTGTGTTTTTGCCTTTGTCTGATCGTGGTGCTTCCAATTGTCTCTGTCCTTTCTTGACAGTTTGGTGCAGCAGCGCCCGTTGTCC